>NW_028233068.1:20000000-30000000 GCF_057557595.1 Rhyacophila brunnea
ACAATATATGAACCGTTTACATTCCCCGGCCGATTAATCTGAACATCCAGGAAGTTATAAGAGTATTAATAAGTTGAAATAATCAATTATCGTAGCAAAGAATACTCACTTTCGAAAATATTTTGACGATTCGGAAAATGTTGTGGTGCTTTTCGGAAAATTAGCATTCGTATCGTATAAAACAACCCTAAACCATCAGTAAAATTGTTGCATGATTATAACACTTATTTTTCACTAAAAATATATTGGAATTCACAAGGAAGTGTAAAAACTAATCACAATAAACAAAGTTTTTAAAAGTTTTTAAGTTTCACTGACGACGACTCCATCATTGCGTACAATATGACGCTATGATCAAACACACAACTTAATTTGTCTCATTATTTGATTTAAAAAAATATTTTTAAAGTTGAGCACATGATAAATATTAAAAATCGATTTAATTTTTAATATTAATGAATCAAGTGATACATAAAAACTAACGTTTAAATAATTATGAGTTTAATTTTGACGATAGAGTAAAAATGGTATGCCATATTTGAACACTGTTGCCATTTTTAAACACACTATTCTGTGTTTTCTCGCGTATCTGCGCATTTCATTATCAGAAAACTAAGCTTAAATGATATATTGCGATGTTAAGTTTAAATGAAACACATACCAAAACTATTTAATAAACTATTTCAATTCAATCAACGGCAATTCTTTTTATGCGTAACACGGTAACTGAAATTCCACTAAAGTCGGTAGCGAATATAAACAAGTAGCACTGAGAATATTATGCGTTTTTACATACTACTAGACAGTAGAATGATTTTATTCAATCGCACTCCTTGATTACTAGAAATATATATTTTTATCCGATATTACCTACTTTGTAAAGAATTTATTTCTAAATAGGTATGCACCTAAATTTATTTTAATTTTTATAAGGTGTAATGTATGACAAGTTATTGTTGAAATGGAACAGAAAGAGAAAGAGACGGGGATAATTAAATTTTTGACGTAGAATGTTGACAACAACGCATAATCAGATGCAGATACACACAGCACACATATTGACATGAATGAAGAGGTGTGGCTACAAAAGTTTGGCAAAATGGTCGATTTTTGTAGTTGCACAATCGTCCACCAGAGAATGTAACAACAAAAACATAACCTAAAACTAGTTGCTTATTCCGATTGGGCAACAAAATCTCGGATTGTAGTATTTTTTACAAATTGTGCGTGCAACAGCCTTGAATAATGTCGACCCATTCTTACTATTTATAACAATAATAAATGCGATCATCGAATATATGATTTTGTTCTTTCCTGCTGTTCTAAATTGTCAGCCATGGTGAAAAAAGGAAAATGGTTTCGTCTGGTTTGAATCACAGAGGTTGACCTATGGCGACGAGATTTTCAGCGAGCTTAAATCGAAATTGACTGCATATTTAGATCATTTCGCCATTTGATATGTGCGAATGCAATATAAAATGAATGGTACGTACTTCTTTATTATTAAAGACATGTTACGGTGTCTATTACTCACCGATCGATTTGCATAATATCGGCTGTATTGTGTAAAAATATAGGTTAAGACCAGAAAGAGGTAATAATTAAATGGAAAATTGACTTTTCCTGTGCATTCATCGATTGTCTACCGTCTCACTATATTTTCGCACCCTTATTCGGTCCATGTCGATGACTTATGGGAAAATATCGCTTGAAATTTTCTGCTCGATACGATATCCTATTCGGTATGAAGTGTTTTACAAAAGTCATTTGTTTTGAAATATCTCACGTTTATCGGGCACGGAGTAGATTAATCTAATAATAAACGTGTAAATATTTATCTTCAATATAATATTATATTTTCACTTTTATTACAACCTCACGCTTCAAAATACTTTCATTACAAATGACATTTTACCTACCTATCATTAAATTTCATTGTTTTAAATCTTTGTTGACATTAAATTTTGATAGTACCAAAACTATTTTTACTACGATTACTACATTACTACTGATATTACTCACATATTCTGTTGGTATAAATAATTAAGATAAAAGATTAAGTTATTATATTTCTTGACAGTATTCATTACTTGACCTACCTGCCTATTACTTACCTTAAAAATCACTAGTGATTTGCTAATAAATTCCCAATTCGGTATATATACCTATAATAATAAACAATTCAATGTTTTTTTTATACTTCTGTCAATTGGGTAAGTAGCTATTATAGTACCATTGGCCAAATTTTACCTACTTATTTTTTTGATTATTACTTATTGGCATATTGGCATGACCATTTATCATTTTTTTTGGCGGAAACAGTTTATCCCATGTAGAAAATTATATTAAATACCTTTTTCTGTCGGCGCAGATGCTCTTCGATCCAATAATTGTTAATTTAAAGTTTGATATGTTCATACATTTCGATGCATTATCACACACTAAGAATAAATTAGGTTAGATTAGGTTGGGTTAGGTTTGGTCTAATAAGAAAGTATTATAAAAGGTCATGCGGTCATCTGCGGCACTATTATCATTTTTTTATCAAATGATCAACCAGAAGCCTTGGCTTAAAAATCGCTGTTTGAAAAAAAGAAGATAAAATAATTCGTATAAATATACTTATAAAATAATAAGTGTCAGTTGGTAGGATATCGTCGGTATAGTGGCAAAAGGCGTTAAGTCAAAAAACCTTGTTTTGAGATAATCGTCTTTTTCTAAATTCAAGAAATTGAAACCTCTCTATTTAAATAGTTTAAACATTTTTACCTAAACTTGCTACTTTATGATATTCGGTAATCATTTTTGAATTCGATTAGGGTATTATCATGTCTTTTTTATAGTAATAATAATTAGTTTTTTGAGTTTAATTACAAAAGGTTGAATTAACGTTTTTTGCCACAACGATTTTTGAGTTAATAGAATAGTCAAACATAAAATGTTGTAGTTGAGTAGTAATACATTGGACTCTAATAATAATAGAAACTGGCCAAATTAAAATAAAATTAAAATTAAAACAGAATAATATTAGGTAGGTGGATACTATTAGATAATAATGATTAGGTAGGTATAGAAGTAATTTGATATTTATGTATGTATGATTAGTAATAATATTGTTTCAAATTATGATACTTTACATCTTTATTAAATTATTAAACATAAATTTGTGTAGCTAAGTACTAGGTAAAAATAATAAAAAAGAATACATTTTTATTTAATTTATTTATCAGAACATTGGATTAGAGGTGGATAAACGGTATGGGGATGATGATTACACAAAAATAATTTATGAAAACAATTGAAATTAACAATTACCCTATAAAATTAATTAAGAAAACTTAAAATATAATTAAGAGATCATTTCTGCTTCATCATACCAACCTCCAAGGGTTCGAGAACAGTATTTAATTTATTTATTAGAAACATCGGATAACAGGTGGATAAACGGTATGGAGATTTAAGAAAGAAATTTGGCAAATACTTTCTTTTAATTCATTTTGATATAAAAGTGGTATGATTTTGAGTCCTTGCGCAGTTTGCCGTCAGCAATTCGTACCCTTTGGGTTTTTGGAGCAGCACTGTCTGCATTCCTTAAAATAAAATCCCCTTTGCGCTTGAAGCTCTTTCTTCGTCTTCTTTGGCCATATCCGCCCCTTAATTGGAGCATATGGACACCACACGGCGCCTCCAAGAATCCTTGTCGCTCGCCAGTCTTTTTGCTCCGTTCCAGGTCAAACCAGCATCCCGTAGCTCCGCCGTAAACACTCTATAGATAGTATTTAGCGGCCTTCCAGGACGCCGGAGTCCGGTCGGCTTGAAGAACAGGCAAGCCAAGTTGTCTTCTGGCATCCGCAGCACGTGGCCGAGCCAGGTCCAACGTCGCCTCTTCACTCTCAGCGTGATGAGAAGTTGTTTGGTGCATTCTCTTACCTCCTCGATCCTAAAGTCATACCACCGCACACCCAGTATTCATCGCAAACATCTATTTTCGAAGCTCAGTTTACGGTTGCTCTGAGTCCTCGTAAGGTGCCATGATTCGCTACCGTAAAGCAGCACCGTCAGAATGCAAGCGTCAAATAGGCGGCATTTGGTTTTGACCGAGTACAATCGTGAGTCCCAGACATTTCGCATCGAGTTGAATGGTGCTCCAGCCATTCCCATTCGGATAGCGAGCTCTTTCTGTAAAATGCTATCTCCCGTGATGTGTACCCCCAGGTACTTGAAGCTGTCGACGCTCTCGATGTTTTGTCATTATTAATTATTTGTAATTATTAAGACTGGGTGGATGGTAAAACCAGATTAACAATCGCACGTGGGGAGACCATGACCAGATGAAGTAGAAAATACTGACATTGTATCCGACTGGCGATTCAAGACAAACAAGAGGAGATGAGCCCACTCCGGGTTTAGTGATTAAACTATCAAGTTTTCAGTTTCCAATTTCATTCCCATTTAACTCATTATTTTGCTGCCGTTGTCACCGCAAGTATTATGTTCATCAGCGCATGATTATCAGCATATTCTCCAAGTCAACTTCATCATTTATCGATCCGTCTTCTGCAATCAAATGCATAATGTTAGCATTATAAAGATGAAAGTAAATCAAGGGTAAAGTACCTAAACACTTTTTCATCTACAACTTATATTATACTACTAAAACCTTCCTGAGGCTATAATATAATTTGTAAGTACCTAATGAACGAGCTAAAAAACTTAACTATTGTCCTACAAACCTGTTGCCATGAAAGTAGTAGGATTATTATTAATATTGTCTCCATCCACATCACTTTGGTGTACATCATCTAAAATATAAATAAAACATATGCGTTAGTAAGGATGTCTTTCCGATTATATAAAAATACGCCATAGAAACGTGATATCAGTACACAAATAATCAATAATTGTAGAGCAAACTTCATTTTGAGGTTATGTTGAATTAAGTTGCTTACCTTTTACATGCTCCCTTATTTTATTCTGTTGCCCATACAGAAACATAATATTTTCCAATCATAAATTATACACAACGATAAAAACGATTTTACAATAGATTACAAGCACAATTGTAGAAAATATGAGATATATAAATACGCGCGAAACTTCAACATTCAGAACCAACTGTCAAATGGTTGCAAGCTGTGTGTGGCATAGACAATAAGTCAATATAAATAACGGACAAGTGACTAGAAGCTTGAAGCCAAATAACGTTAAGTCATCTTATTGTTATTTGCCACTATGAAGTATGAAAGAAAGTGATTTAATACGTATTGAATTCTTTAAATTATGTCACAACTACATGGACTTTGGCGGAGCTTGTTTTTTCAGACGATAGAGCGTGTTAAACTTT
Organism: Rhyacophila brunnea; assembly: GCF_057557595.1. Lineage (NCBI taxonomy): Eukaryota > Metazoa > Arthropoda > Insecta > Trichoptera > Rhyacophilidae > Rhyacophila > Rhyacophila brunnea. The sequence goes on from NW_028233068.1 coordinate 20,005,345, forward strand.
ATCATTCTGCATTCATAACTCAAATCAGCCAATTTTTGACTTATCGTCTTCTGCCACTATACCAACGATATGTACTGTTTTATTGAATTTCAGTTTCGTTGTACGTGCTATTAAACTTAAGCTGGTAGTTACTATGTGGGGGTAATTTTAAAGTACATAATAGGTCTACCAAACATGCAAAATATTTGCAAACATTAGCGAATATTTGGGAAATGTTTGCAACCTCCCATTCTTTTTTGATAAGACATAAATTACGAGCAACCACAAATTTTTACTAACAATTGCTAGCATTCCGACCGAAGTCGGTATTTCAAAGAAAGTTGTTGTAGAAGTGTTCGCAATCTTATAGCGCCTGTACACGTGCATGGACTTACTTGGACCAATAGTGTGTATTTTAAACTATCCTGATAATAACTGTTTACACGTAAAAGTGCTGACTGTCTCGCCAATCTCTCTAGCTAATCTCTAAGTGTAAGCGAGACACGATGTTGTCATTTTATGGTACTATTTGACAGGTCGTGAAAATTGGTTAGCCTCAAAATGAGACTGCGCGGTGTACAGTGGAACCCCAATCTACCGTTCTCGCATAAATCGTTTTCCCGCATGGATCGTTCATTTTTGAAAGTCCCGCCAAACACCCATAAGAACAATGTTAGATAATCCCGCAGTAATCGTTCCCCGATTTATCGTTCTCCTCGATCTATCGTCTAAATATTATGGTCCCAAATATTATCCTGATTGACCGTTTTTGTTGAATATTTTTCATTTTGCTTTCGTCGAATTGTTTATAATTGGAGACTATTACAGACCTTTCAGTCGCAACGCTTTGTTTGCACAGGTCGGTCGACGCTCAGGCTTGCGTCGCATCTCGTATCATGAATTTATATAAGTCGCAACTAAAATGCCCCCCATGAAGAAAATTAGAACTCGAGCTGAGAAACTGAAAATAATTCAAGACGTTGAAAAAATCCAGGAGATAAATGAGTTTTATTATTTTTTTTTTTAATATATCCCGCATTTATCGTTTTTTTTCTTGGGTCCCTTGAAAATCGTAGAATCGGGGTTTCACTGTAGTTCGTTTTTATACCGGCCGATTCACTACTATCGTTCTACTGCGCTGGCGCAGATATTGCACGGTCGAATTGTCACATGAAAATTCAGAAGCTTCTGAACTTTATTGATTCAATCTTGCAGTTTGCATGATATACATGTTTACATGTGCATTTTTTTGTTATAGCTGCGATAATACATACTGTCAGCAGTAAATCCATGCACATGTAGAGTATCCTCCAGGTAACCTTGCCATTGTACACAGTGACAAGGATTTGTTTGTATACTCAACCGTATAATTGTATTAATATAAGCCAGGCACTTGATCAGTTTACTCATGTACGCCGTATAATTGTATTAGTAAATTCTTAGCACTTGATTGGTTTACTCACATTTTAATTCAAAAATATATATTCCAAATGGCAAGGTTACGTGAGGGCTACTCTAAAATTACTGCTGTTTGAGAATATTTTTCAGTGGAGACACATCCAGTTGCGAACAGTTTCAAATGTTTATTTGGTGGATATGCTCTTTTACAGATAATTAGTATGTACAATGGCTTTCCACACATAATACTTACTTATACAGTTAAATTGATGTAAATTACTCATTAATTACCATCAGTAGACTTCCACAGAGTGGGAAGTTTCATTCATTGAACAACAACATGCATTTTTTTTTCGATGCATTGTCATAGACGGCTGCTCTAATACCAGTTATGCCATATACCTACAATTTACAACATTAATATAGCTATTTCATTTGTACATAGTTTTTACTATTTTGGTGTTATTCCAATCAAAGAATGCAAGTGAGTGGCAGATTGAGTTGAGTCAATAATAAATGAATTGTGCACTGAAAGATGAGGCAATGAGAATAGTCCAAGGAAACTTTGTTCATCATCCACTTTTACTTCAATTTTTAAATTCTGATTTTACACCGAGTAGCTTTGTGCATGCCTCAAGCAGAGGCATTCGTCTCGATGTCTACATGGATCATCAAAATTTTCACTCCTTCAAATAATACACATAAATGGATTCGCAAGTGACGAACAAAATTATTCTCAATAATACAGCGCCATCATGGAGTGTACCTAGAATCATTCCTTTATAATTTATTTGTATAATCTCTACATAAGTTATACATAATAATCCAACTATCCAATCTGATTAACTATTATTATGGACTAAAATAATTAATATTGTGAATACCATAAGACTAGCAACTCGACAAACAGCCCGAATCTTCCCGAAAAAATACGAAGTTTGCTGGAGTTTCGAACTGAAATCCAAGGATGTCGAATCTACCTGCGCTAGTACTATCATCACAAATAACAGTTATTTTGAAAGCGATTTGAGGTACGCAATTCGCAGACGACGCATGCATTGTGATGAATTCATGAAACGAACGAATAAAAGCTCGTATGTCGACAGGACTAATGAGATGATAGATGAACAATCATTTTTGGAAATTAAGATTAGTGATTGCTATATTCATAAAGAATATTTGAAAACCTTGATAATTTCATTTTTAGTCAATTAAGTACAAGAAATCTAGTAAATCTTTTCATAAACTTTTGCAAATTCTCATAGAACCTTGGTTGGGAATCACTGACTTGCACTAAGTAACATGATAACATAGTATCATGATAGCAGTTGAATTTTAATTTTTGAACTAAGGGCCAATTTTTATAATGTTAAATATTTTAAGTGAGCGGGTATTTGTGTAATAAAATTATGACAAAATGAAATAACCAAATTTGCTTTAATTAGTTATTAGTTGGTTAGTTCTTATTTTTATTATATTAGTATTTTCTATAGCCATGTTCTTTTTAACATTGCCAAATGCAAAACGCAAACAAGCCACGAGTATCAATCACAATAGTGTGGTAGTAGTGACACAGTAGTATAATTACAGTAGTAGAAGCAGTGAAATGATCACAGAAGTACACGGGTTTTGAGAAAATCACATAGATGTATTGTGACCTCACCGGTAATCAAACACTCAATGCCTTTACGCATTGAACTACTAGGGCTGCAAGGAAGTTACTAGAAAAATATTTTTATAACGACAGCCTCTTATTTTGTCTAATAGTTTTCATGAGTGAAGCGAAAAGTGTATATTTTTTTTAAGCAACGTGGAAAAAATATAATATTCATTTGATTATGAAACAATATGAATGTAGAAAAGTATTTTTCTTACTTACTTGTTTTTCCTTTTTTTATTTCAGATAACTACGAACTCAACGAACTCGAATATTTTGATGTGACCGTTATCGAAACCCACACAACCCTACTATGATAATAGTTTCAAAGCTAAAACCTGATATTCTCTTCTTCAATTCTATATACATACCCCTCCTATCCACCTACAATTAGATTGATTTTAATTACCTAAATTATTTATTTATTACTATCCTTTTTGATCTGATTAATAGTCAATATTGTTCTCTTTCCAAACACACATACAAAATGCCTTGAATCTCAATATACAACTTAATATAAGCAGTGTAAAGCCAATCATTGCACTAAGTCTATTAAACCTTAGCTAATTACTGTTAATAATCGTGATAATTGCAAAATGTATGATCTGTGGTTTTCTTAAGTAAATATTTTGTACATTTATGCGGCACACAATTACCTTGTGTGCCCACTAGTCCTTTAGTAATTTGAATAGTAGCCCCGTGGTGTCGGGGCGTGTAGGAGTCAATCGGAAGGCAGCGAGCTGGAAACTTCAACGAAATCAAGCTGATTAAATGTCTGAAGAGGAGGACTTGGCCGCCGGCAGAGCCTTGCTGGCTGTCATTGGAAATATGCCGGGTAAGACATTAATTTTCCTTCATCTTACTTTTGTGTCCTGTTGAAGTATGGCGACAAAATTGCACTGCATTTCCCCATCCTATGACGCACGTATCAGATCTTCGTACTTGAATCACTTACGAGGGTTGCCTAGACAAAAGACTTTTTTTCTGCAGCAGATACGCGCTTACCTCTACATTTCGCTGAATCATGAATTGAAACGAATCATATTTCTCATTGCAGAAAATATGTTCGCGGTATACGACTTTTCTGCATTTCATGGTAGCTATAAGTTTTCTTGATTTTTTGGTTAGTGTTAAAACCTTTGGTACTGTTCGGTTAAAGCGGATACAGCGGAAAACGCATTTTGAAAATAGCCGATAAACTGGATTATTTGTTAGGTTAACCTAACCAAACCTAACCTAACCCAACCTAACCTAACCCAAACTAACTGTGGGACCCAAACGTACTGATTGCGGAATTAGCAATTTCAAAATAGTAGTATTTATAACATTTTCACAACATTGTGTTGATATTTGAGATTTTACTTCTAATTTGCATCATGAAAAATTCCAATCCATCATTATGCTATGTTCGATCATAGCATTCATTGTCAATGGTAATCACCCACCCACTCGCACATCATCCAACAGATTGTAATCTTTCATATTTTTTTTAGGAGTATCTGGTTCACGACGCTTAAAACAACTGGAGGGACTATTCCTCGGAGGCCCGGTACAGGTAATTTTTATAAATTACACGTGGAAATAGATTAAGTATCTTGTCAATACTATGATTGGGCTTCATCGATTTTCTGGATAACTAACCTATTTATGATATCAGATAAAATCCATTATTAATGTTTTCACCAATTATACTAATGTATACAATTATTTATTGATGAATGAGTATTCCTGAGAACATTTCATTTACTTGGTTTGTTTGCTGATTTTTAAATGATCAAATATTGATATTGAAGATATCCTGCAAAATGTAGCCTAAATATTTGAAAGTGAAGTTGTAAACTCGTGGGTTAACATTTAAATTAACTACAATCACCTATTCATCTGTAGCAAACTTCAGACTATTTACTGTATCGCCTGCATCTGTCAAAAACTGCAAGCATTCCAACATGCCAAACAGATTCACTCAAAATCGATTCCATCGATTATTAAATGTGCAGCTATGCAGATAGCCTGTTAAATACACCAAAATATATTTATTTAGAATAATATGTAGATGCACAACTTCAAGTACTAATCGCCAAACATAAAGATGGCGCATATAAACAATGTCGCCATGTTGTTTCAATATTCAAACTATCAAAATACCTATTAATTTTCTATGACCACCAACCAATTAAAAATATTCCAAAAATGCCATCGAGTGTCCAAGCTCTGATGGAATTTTATTTTTTTATTACATAGCAACATTGTTGATTTTAACGATTTACTTTGTATGATTATTGACAGAATAATAATGTAACAAATAATGTTTATTTCAGGGAAGGGGACACAGTTTCAGTGTAGAGACGTTGATCGATGTACTTCTAGTGCTGTACGATGAATGCTGCAATTCTAGCCTTCGGAGAGAGAAAACCGTTTCCGACTTTATAGACTTTGGTGAGAAACATTATTGGCTACTCATCTAATTCCTATTGTTTTTGTTATGTATACTCTGTCATGATAGATAATCCAAGGATTCGTTAATTCATTAGTCATAAAACACAAAATATGTTTGAATGTTGACTTCATTGATTGAGAAATTCTCATTTTATAGTTGGTATTTTTTGTAACTCCTGGGCATCTGTCTGTTATAATCATATGTGTGTAAAGCTGTTCAATATAAACCTTTACTTTTCGAGTATAAGCATACAGTTTTTGTAACTATTTTACTGTTATAATATGTCATGCAATTCAAACGGAAATATGCGACGTAAAGATAGTGAGTGACCTACCGCTATGTTGCCTGAAATAGCCAACCAAAAACAGTCACAATAGTAGATTGTCATAATAAATTTCATGGAACTTTTTTTTTAACACTACTGGTCTGTTGATACTTGGTACCAATTTTCGTAGTGAAACAATCAAAGAAGCACCCAGACTTGGGAATATCACATTTATAATATTGTGACCTCACCGAGTTGAACCCTGAACCCTTGGTTCCCTTACGCACTGGATTATGACGGTCGCCAAAATGAATGCCAATGAATAATTGAAAAAGTTTTGTAGATAGTAATTTTTATAATAAACTTAATAGGCATAAAAATAGACAATAACTTGCATTTCATCGATATTTAAACCAAAACTTTTGTTAAAATTTCATTTGATATGGATTTTCAAAACCCTCTGAATATTTGATAAACAAATGAAAAATTTTTAGTTACTCCACTGAAATATCTTTCTATATTTCACATAAATCAATTTGTTTTATTCAGAAAATATTTGCCACATAAAAGCTGGCCTTGAAAAGTAGATGTGATTGACTATTCAATTCTCACGATATATCGTCGATTAAAACTGACTAGTAAATTATCTACTATACCACTAACTACATTCTGAATTTGCTAATAATTGTCTATTGAGTGAAAATTATTTCCCATGTTTAGAAATAATTTTCAACAGAATGGGAAACTCCCTGCAAATGTTTATTTTTCAATATGATTAATTGGGTTACATGTTTTACTTATCTAAAATACATATTGTGTTCTAATTTGATAATGAACATATTATTAATATGTGCCAATATTTTTCTGTTTCGAATTCATGTTGATATGACATGGCACAAGCATATGAATAAATTGATAAAGTTTTGTCTCTCATATCATGCCCATGACTAATTCCTGAATAACATAATTATTATTGTAGGAAACTAAATATATTTTTAAATGCATATCAAGAAAATTAAATAAGACGATCAAGAAGATAAAATAAGACGTATTGCCTGAGTGGGCCCTCCCAAAGCTGCAGGTGCAGGTTCGAATCCCGCATACAGAAAAAATATGTGTTTTTGATCCAAAGCAATGAGATTATAGGTTGGGCGAATGGCTAGTTAACATTTCTAATAATATGAGTCTACTAATACAATGTCTACTGTGTAAAAATCTGTTGCAAATCATTAAAGAACACATCGAAAAAATAGTTCATCAGAACATCAGAAACAAATTAGAAAAAAATCCCTATAAAAAGAGTGGGACTCTAACTCACGTTTTTCACTTTCTGGGTGAGTGCTTTCACCTCTAAGCTATCTATTCGTCCATGATTCAAACATGACTCAAACCTGCATTTATCGGATTTAGGCAAATCAAAGTATTCTGAGATGTTTTCAATTTATGTATGTTCAATAAAGAATGTTACATTCAATTACAATGTCAAATCTTGAGAATTATTCTTTGAATAAAAAAAAATTGTTTGATCAATTTACGCTATCTAAGTATGACGTAACACTATTTTCTTTTATTTCCAGTCAAGCCAGTTGCACAGTCGATAAAGTCGTTGCGGCTATCTCGAGATGACTTCGAAGTAATAAAAGTTATAGGGAGGGGAGCATTTGGGGAGGTATGTGTTGTGCGGATGGCGGGAAGCGAAAAGGTCTACGCCATGAAGATTCTAAACAAATGGGAAATGTTAAAGGTCAGTCAATAACTAAACTACACTTAATTCCTCCATAAACTGAAAACTATTTTTATCGTTGATTGTTTGGATTCATTCCTTTTTTCAGTCTATAACTCCATTTTTCTTAAAGTCGTTATTCCTCACCCCTGACGGTCACGATCTCCACTGACTGAAAAAGCTCCATTACCGTATAGAGATGTGCCCTTGGCATCCTTAGCCTGGTTATTCCAGCAAGTCAAGATCCCTTAACCTTTGCCTGTAACTACCAGCCTTCAAATTTTCAACTCTTGGCAATATGGCTAAAAATACTGAGTATGCATCTTAGAATACCACCCAAGAGCTTATCTTGGGTGTGTGTTTGGCCGTCTATGGAACTCAGAGTGTCTTCCTCCAGCACCACATCTCAAAAACATTCAGTCATTTTCTGTCCTTTGCCTTCATTGTTATCACACTGTAAAGATGTTTAAAGAAAGCTAGCAATCATACTAAACGTCATGTAGTGTGACTAGTTTTGTTTTTGCTTTTCCAATTTCTCTCTTAGCTGGCTCGCACATCAAAACTCGTTTCGTCTGCAACGTGTCGAATACGTCAATGTGACGTCATCGTTATTCACACACATTGCCAAATGGAGCCCTGCAGATTGGTCGAATGCGACTTTTTAGTTTGAAAAAACATCTAATGCTGCTATCAATAAATCACATGCGTCTCGCCTACGAATTGGTCATCCCTATACTGGCTCACCAGTTGCCGCATCCAAATATATATATACGTTTCGAGAGGTTACTCGCCACTGTCACTAGGTAGATGTGCGCCGTCTTCATATGCAACATCGAAATGACGTTCCTAGAAGATTTGATTTATGGCTGTGCGGCAGATGAGGCGAGTTTAGATGTGAGAGCCGGCTTAGATATGACAGCTTTTACCATCCCTATATGTTAAATGAGTTGTACAAAATTTCCATTTTCAATTACATATAAGCCTAGATCAGGGGTAGGCAGTTTGTCCAGTGAGAAGAGCCAAATTGTCAAGGAAACAGGATAACAAAGGTACCAGAGAGCCGCATATATTTAATATACATAATTATGTATATGGATACGGATTTTTAAGGGGAAAAAGTTCAAGATTTTTTATTAAAAAAATTAATTAGAACGGCGTCAATGCATTGCTTTTGATAGCTTTACTATATCTTGCAAATAGCTACTTATTTTTAATTGAATACATGATTTTAAATTTGAATCCATTATTCTGCTTCTAAGTTTATTCTTTATTGTTCATAGATGAGAATGTGTGTTCGCATATATATGTAGAGCCAAAGATTGTGAGAATACCAAAAGCTAGTTTTTTTAACGCGTCATATGTTTCAGGCAAATTATTTCATATACCTATCAACTATTATTGTTTCTATTTTAGGCAGTTGTTTTATAGCCGCCCACTTGTACTGAGAAGTCAAAACTCATAAGTTATAAGGCTGTTTGAAATTAGGTGAAATTGGAGTTTATGTCTGAAGAGCCGGCTCGCGAGCCGCTTCTGCCGACCCCTGGCCTAGATGAACTAAGTCATTAATTATGTCAAAACCATTCTATGGTCATGTTTGCCATTGATGGTAGCCTGATTACTAGATTTATGTTTATCAATTTTCTGTTTTCACTCTGGAGGAGATTGACCATTTGACATAGCGGACAGAAAAAAAAATCTCCATTACATAATATATGATCGGAGAAGTCTTAGAAAAACAGGGTCATTCGATTGCCCTTTATTATTGACCTCATTCTATTTAAATGGCGTAATGGTATACATTTTTATAATTTATTCAATATTGTGAATAGTTTATAAATGATATCGCCGGTCTATTTTGTATACCCCATGTATTCCATTTTTATCAAATATCTACCTCTGTATAAAATTCTTGCACCCATAACAGTTATTTTGGATTTACAAGATTAACAAGATAGAATGACGATATTTTGGTACCAATAGCGGTAATAAACACTTGACAGTATGTTTTTTTTTAGAGAGCCGAAACAGCATGCTTTCAAGAGGAAAGAGATGTTCTCGTGTTTGGAGATAGACGATGGATAACCAACCTTCATTATGCATTTCAAGATGACAGTAATTTAGTAAGTTGTTTTGGCTTTTAATCCTTTCTGTGCCGCAATAATTAGTTAATTAATGTAATTAATGTATAATTAGGGCGCGGTTAAACTAAAATGTTAAAGTAAATTTTGTGTAGATGTTTTTGAATTTTGACTCTCATTTTCAGTACCTTGTAATGGATTATTATTGCGGCGGAGACCTGCTGACTCTTCTTTCGAAATTTGAAGATCGCCTGCCAGAAGACATGGCTCGGTTTTATATTGCCGAAATGATCCTCGCCATTCACAGCATACATGAATTAAGATATGTACACAGGTCAGATCTCTATATCTTATTATCTCTCTAAAAAAATGCTTCCTTAAAATATATGCGTTCAAGATTTAGATGTGACATAAAGAATCATTCAATACAATCAAAAAATACTAAGATTTTGGACTACATAAGAGGGTACATTATGAAATTTTGGTATTACAACACTTTATGGTAATTCTGGAATATTTTTAGTATTGGGATCACAGAAAAAAAATATTGTACGTTAGCGCATGAAAATATGCCACCATCTTACCTTCTATATTATTAATCATTGACATTTCATAGGTATGTAATGATTTTTTTCAGTGTTGGTTCATCTAAATATATTACATTTATGTTGCCTATCTACATTATTACTACAATAATTCACGCTGTCTGGCCATTGAAAATTTATAGCAGTATATTAATATTATTCTATGGGTATGACTACCTTTGGATTTTGGTTATTAGAATGTTTTGTTTCGGTATATGTTAACGCCTGCCTATGCAACTGTTTTCTCAACTTTTTACCTTCAAAACAAATTTTGATGTCTTATTTTTTTTATTACAGGGACATAAAACCTGACAATGTTTTGTTAGATGCAAACGGTCACATTCGGTTAGCTGACTTTGGCTCCTGCCTTCGATTAGGGGAGGATGGATCAGTTCAGTCTAATGTCGCAGTCGGCACACCAGATTACATCTCGCCGGAAATACTGCGGGTAAATATAATGATATGGCACACGTCTTTATATGTATATATTATATTGTTAATCCAAACCCAGATATAACTACGTACATTGCTATCTATTAATTGACAGTGTCTGTTATGCGATTTAGAAAATTGTCTAGTGCAAGATATAATTTATGTTAGGATATGAAATTAAAATTACATTCATCTGGAAGTGAATAATATTTACCATATTGTTAGTGGTTGACGTGACAGATCCTGCTATCCTTTGATATTGAAAATAATATTTCATAATATACAATTTCATTAAACCCTACTTAATAGGTTTAACAGATGGCTAATTATTTCTCATAAAACAACTGTTATTCTTAACGAGGCAACCAAGATCCACACTGGATTGTAGAGCCAGTGATAAATAAGTGGATCCTCGAAAGCAATTCACACTTATCATAAATGCATGGATTGCTTATCTAATTTTTTTATTGCAGGCCATGGAAGACGGTCAAGGAAAATATGGTCCCGAATGTGATTGGTGGTCATTGGGTGAGTTGTGATTCTCATATAATATGTAATATATTAAATAATGGTATTTTAAAACATTTCATTTTAAATGCCACGGAGTACGTAGTGGCAGTGTCTGAAGCCATGGATCACGTGTCCAGAATTAAATCACATGTTTTTTGAATGCTCATTTGAACCAGAGCAAAAAAACTAATAGGTTAGGCAAATGACTTGCAACCATAACTCAAAAAAAGTCTTAATATAGTCTCAACTTTGTGGAGGACTATGCTCTCCGCTCAGGAATCAAAATGATAATCACCTTTTTACCAATTTAAAAAAATATAATTGATAAAAAAACACAGTATTAAACCAAGGCTATTGTGTTTTTATTTAAACTTATTGTTCATTTTTCAGGCGTTTGCATGTACGAAATGTTGTATGGGGAAACACCGTTCTATGCAGAATCTTTGGTGGAAACTTACGGAAAAATAATGAACCATCGGCATAGTTTTGACTTTCCGCCCAACGATAGTATATCAATGGAAGTGAGTATACTTTATTCAATTATATTCATCTTGCCATATGTGATTTTGTAACTTCATTAATTAAAAGGTCAGCAGCGAATGGGTTTTAAGTGAGGTAAGAATTGATAATTTTATATTACAATGTCCATTTTTCAGGTATCGGAAGAAGCCAAAGACCTTATTCGAGGCTTAATATGCAGTGCAGATACGCGATTAGGGCGTAACGGGCTGTTGGATTTTCAGGTATGTGGCATTTTCATAAATATAGCTTCCTCTCGTGTCATGTAGTAAAAATTCGCAGTTTTTAAATATATTTTTATTATTATCTTTTCAGTCTCATGTTTGGTTTGGCGGTCTGGACTGGCAATCCATCAGAGAGATGCAGTCCCCCTATGTACCGGATGTCTCCAGTCCAACCGACACTTCCAATTTTGATGTTGATGACACCGACATAAGGTATGAATGTGAATTCTGATGTGTTCTTCGATGGATATTAACTTTGATTTTATCTCGAGTCTATTCCTTTCTATATGAAACTACTCGGCAATTATATTGAAGTTATGCTGAGTAGAGGTGCTATATTTAGTCCTGGCATTTCGGTACTTGCGGAAACAAATGGGTGCTCAGCAATCTTCGGCTTCGGTGAATGAGTTGGGTCTAAAATATTTCTCAAATCAATTTGTTTCAATAGCATTTTCATGCAATACCTGCACTTTAACATAATATCTTATTGCCCGTTTCCGAAAACATACAAGTGCCAAAACTAAATGTGGCACCTCTTACCTACAGCTAGCTGTTAGAATCAATCACATAAGAAAAGTTTTTGGATCTGATTCACTAAACCAGGAGTTACCAAAGTGTGTGACATGGCACCCCTGAGAGTGATTTACAGGTGTGCCATGTAATAGTCCAATATTTTCACTAAAAAATAAATGAGTCGGGATTCGGGTGGGAGAAATGTTTTTGACTGAAGGCGAATACCTTGACTACCTTGACTGTTTTGTAACATTAATGTGTTGTAAATTATGGATTGTGTTTATTTTTTATTAGGTTGTCTGAGGCTGTACCGCCAACTGCAAATCCAGCATTTGCCGCCCTTCATCTTCCATTTGTAGGATTCACTTTCACTCAAGGAAGTCGAATGTCTGATCTCGGAGGTGCTCTGCAGGCATCTTTATCACCTACGAAGAACGCCCCAGCACAGCAGGTCAGAATATGTTTCTTTTAAACCAATATTATTAAATGGATTGGCCATAAGCCTGCCTGGTCATGCCATGAATATTATGTATGGATATCGTGATCATTGATACATAATAATATATCATATAAGATACACTTTTAACTAAATTTACATAGGTTTGACGTTTTCATAGTTTTTAACATTTCATATAAGGTAATTGGCACCATCCACCGCCCACGGTGGCCGCGCGGCTTAAGCGTTAGACTATAACGCCGTGGGTCCCAGGTTCGAATCCTGGGTCTGGCAAGTACATACACATATTGTTTTTCAATTTGTGTGTGTCAGGGTATGGACCTAATAGGTTGAGCAAGTGGCTGACATCCATTTCTCGTAAAAAAACAAAATCTGTCAATATAAACCTCTACTCTGTGGAGGTCCATATGATCCTGTTAGGATCTGACATGGTCCAAAGAAAAAAATAAAGAATTGGCACCATTCGTTTCTCAGCACATAAGGTGATGCAAATTACCGATATAATTCGCTTTGCAGCCAATGAGGTGCATCTGCTGTAATAAATTCATGGAAATCAATACATACTGACAATTTATTCATTTTACATTTTTGTGCTTATGGACGTCTCCCATCAGTGACAGTGGCAAAATCTCAAACCACATTGATTGTTATAGTAGTTCTGTTGTAATATATTCCTGAATGAAATTCGGGCACATTTATTCATCAGTCATTAATTTTCATAGATTTTTTAATTAATTTGTCCATTGTGGAGTAGTGTCAGAACGTACACCTCTTTCAAATCCAGCATCTGACATATTCACATGTTTTTTTGATGTGTTTGATCCAGACAAAAACTAATGGATTGAGTGAATAACTGACAACCATTGCTCAAGATTGTTCATTGGTTACGATAACCTCCATTCTTCAGTTGGACATATTCCTCAATTGGGACGGAAAATGGTAATACTCATATTGTTTTTTTAATAGGTATTGCCATCAAACAATGGTGACAAAGCACGAATAAAGGCTCTAGAAAATGAAAACGCGACACTCGCTATATCACTCGCTGAACTCAGGTGTCGAAGTGCAGACTTGGATACTGGAGAAAATACACTTGGATCAGGTAAATAATTTTTTTTTTGTATTAAAGAATTTAATATTTTATGGATGTCTAAAAAAGATGATTCTTTGTGTATTTTGATATGTTTAGATTTAATATCATTAAAATGATGCATTTATAAACCTAATTGAAGTGTGATTCAATAATCATAATAGACTTAGTATTGGTTGCACTCAATAATGGAGATAGTGATAAGATATCAGTCTTATTTGTTTTAATTCAAACAATTCCAGTTCAGTGACATTACTTTTATGGCCCAATAAATAGATAATGCATTGACATTCATTCACTAGTCTTGTGTACTCGTTAATGCACACGTTTGTTGTGATATGTTACTATTTTCTTAATATATTTTTGTGTCGAAAACTCGCAGATGGTAACAAAAAGATGCAGGAAGAAATAAGCAATTTAACGAAGAGAAACTTCGAACTGGAGAATCAGCTCAAATGCGTGGAGCATCTGAACAATTCCATCAATCAAAATAATGCCAACGCAAACAACACTAATATAGATCAGGTAAATACAATATCTCTTTTAATTTCCGTGGTCAATAATTTTACTGCGTTTTTCAAGTCCTTTCGTCTGGTTAATCCAAACTTAAAAATACACAATTTTGAAAACCCTCTGGAACATTTCTATCAGAAAAAATCGAGTGGGACACAAACGCACATCTTTCACTTTTCAGGTGAGTGCCTTTTCCTTTAAGTCAGTGTTTCGCGAGGATACTTGAGTGTGTTGCGTTTTTTTTAGGTAGTTTTTAGTATCTACAAATGTGTTATTATTTGAAGCAAAACTTTTTAATTTTGATGTGTCGCGAAATCCTAAATAGTTTTAAAGTGTGTAAATAGTTTTGAAAAACACTGGTTTAAGCCATTGTTCAGTCTGTATAGATGATTCATATGAATTATTTCTAATAACTACGGTTATTTGGACTTCAAATTCTACCAATTGAAAAGCGGTCGGCTTTGAAATCAATCAAGTTAAATGACATCACTAACTTAATTTTTATTATTGACGTTCTTGTACTTGTGAATAACGAAATTATTTCTTTATTCAATACTGAATACACGCAAGATTTAAAAATGTTAGATTCTTTAATATAAAGAATGCAAAATGATTTTGAAAAACCTCAGAAACATACAATGAAAGATGTGAGCTCAAGTAGATAGTTTTTGATGTTTCTCATTAAAAATTTTGTATTCTCTATTCTATAACGAAAAATCCAACATTCTTACAATTTTGTATATAATCAGTATTGAATAAAATGTAATAATTCTGAACTATTGAAATGATTATAGTGTTTGATGGTTAATTTAAAAAAATACTATTACAGTTTATTTTCTCAGTTTATGGGGGAATTAAAGAACCAAACTATTCTAATGACAAATATCAGTTTTACATGTACTACAAATTGACTAAAATAAAACCCACAGATTTATATTTATCAGAACAAATCGTAAGATAAAATTAAGTGTTTACATACTATGTACATAGTCACTCAGAGAAAATATCTCTTTGAAAATTATGTATGGCATTGTTTGCACTATGCGTACATTTAGTCATACTTTTCCAGTCACCTGTAAATTCAATAATTAATTATTGATCCAGGTGAAGTGAAGTATGTGATCATGTTTCTATGAATTACACTTTTAATAATTTTGTGCGATTAATTTCCGATTAACACCCACGTTGGCCGCGCGGCTTAAGCGTTGGACTATAACGCCGTGGGTCCCAGATTCAAATCCTGGGTCTGGCAAGTACACATATTGTTTTTCAATTTGTGTCTGTCAGGGTGTGGACCTAATAGGTTGAGCAAGTGGCTGACAAGCATTTCTCTTAAAAAACAAAATCTGTTAATACAAACCTCTACTCTGTGGAGGCCCATATGATCCTATTAGGATCGGACATGGTCGAAAGAAAAGAAAAAGGAATTTCCAAGAAAAGCTTGAATATTGATTTATATTTTTTGTTTGCAGGAAATCACCATGTGCCTGGCCCAAGACTCCACAGCCGTTGCAAACAAATTGAGAGAGTTGGAAAAGTCTTTAAAACTATTACGAATTGAAAAAGAAGACTCCGTTAAAGATAAAATAGACCTTGCTGAGAAACTGAAATTGCAGGTCGGTGATGTTTTTTATTTTCATTATTTTGCACAGAAATGAGAAAACTACCCAGTTGAAGCAAACTTTTTAACTCGCTTCACTTTTGATTACAATTCACAAGCCAAATTTATAAATATTATTTATTTTTTCACAGGACAAGGAACTGAAAGATGCCTTAGGTCAGAGGAAGTTAGCTATGGCAGAGTACACAGAGGTAACCGATAGAATGTCAGAACTGCGACAACAGAAACAAAAGTTATCCAGACAGGTAAGTTTATTCTCATTGGTTATTGATTCGATCTCATTGAACGTATTACTATAAAAGGCATTCGGCATCCGTTTCAGTATTGTGTAATATATGTACAACATGCACGTATGCGGCAAATATGTTCAGTTCGAGCTGCTTTTGTGATATCGTCAATTTTTTGTAGCATTAAGTGATTGGTTATGTGTTCATACTCAGGTGCGGGACAAAGAGGAGGAATTGGAAGTAGCCATGCAAAAGATTGACTCGTTACGAAATGAAATTAGAAAGTCAGAGAAGGTGCGAAGGGAGCTGGAAGCCAGAATAGATGACGCCATCACCGAAACTAATAAGGTAAATGTTTAAATTAATATTCAGTTTCTGTAATAGATTTCAAATCACATGTGCGAGTTATTGTATTGTCTTTGCGCCATTTCCAGGAACGAAAACTGCGGGAGAGATCTGAAGAGGTTTGCCGCCAGACAAGACTGGAATGTGAGGCGTTGACGGCCAGAGGAGGTCAAATGCAAATCACTGAAGCGCCGCCCTCTGCTCACAAAGAAGTCGCATCACTCAGGGCAGAAGTTGAAAGACTCGAGGTAAACATTTAATTTATTTTAATATCATGGTGACCATTTTATACTAAAAATTATTGAAGATTATGGAGACTGGTCATCTGATGCATTGAATCTTATGTCATTACATAACTATAAACATACCCATAGGTATTACAAAAATTATAATACAAATACATGGGAATATGTACATTTAGTTCTTTGTCATGTGTTATGTATATTTAATTATTTATCAAATAAAAAAAAGCATAAATTAATGTTATTTTGGTGCATGGCCCCCACAAGGGAGGGGGGTGACAGGGCTCTAACTTGGCGGCCCAGGCTCAGGCGGGCGGCGTGGCAGGTCAACCAGATAAATGAGATAAACACAAATTACAAATTTGCTCTAATAGTAAAAAAAGTCGCCTGCGGCGCCGCTATTTTCCTACAGTGGTATGAATATTTTAAAATATGTGATTGTAGGATACAATTTATTATTATTGTGTCAATACTCAACAAATAATTATTCTTAACCCGATAACTAACCATAATTCAAGTGGATGATGGATTAATAAATACAATCAATACCATTAATTTTATCTCGAACACCATTTGAAAAACACTATTGTGGAGTATCACACTCTATTTAACCTTAGCGGTAGGTAGGGGGGCCTGCCAAATATTCTGGCCTGGGACCCCCTTCAGGATGTAGGGTCCATGTTTTGGTATATAAATTGTTTTACGTGTAGTGTGCCGCGGAATTCTGGGAAGACTTGGTGTACCGTTGGTGACAAAAGGTTGCGGAGCACTGATCTAGTGTAGACAATAAATGCAGTCGAATAATGGGAGCGAAAAGTATTAAATTTCTCGGTTTCAATAGTCTACAGCATGGCTTCCCAAACTATGGGTCGCGACCCACCAGTGGGTCGCGAGCGAATATTGAGTGGGCCCTCGCCACTGTATACATGAATTTAAAAAAATAGAAACTGATAAATTTGATACTTCATTCACCTATTTATAATTCTTAAAAATTGAAATACACTTAGGTTACGGAAAATATTGTGATAAAATAATAATAATTTGAATTGCCAATGCACTACAGATGGCTTGATTCGTTGCGTTGGATTTGTAACCCATTTCAAGACGACTTACCAACTAGTATGTCAACAAAAGCAAGTGAAGAACTTATTAATTTATCAGAAGATACGTCACTGAAAAATAGTTTCAATCGTAAACAGTTAACGAAATTCTTGCTCTCAGTTGCTGATAATTATCCTTGCCTGTTCGATGAAGCTATGAAAATCTTCCTCCTCTTTACTACCTCATATCTACGTGAGGTCGGATTTTCGGCTATGGTTAACATTAAAACTAAATACCGAAATAAATTGGATATATCAAACTCACTGCGATTAAAAGTAACTAAAGTTGAAGTTGATGCTAAAACTGTAATGAAGAAAAATAAGAAACAAATACATCCTTCCCATTGAAATAACTTGTTTGTGTTTCTTATTTCAACAGTCTTTCATTCATATTGGTAACACTTATATTTTTTTTATTTCAATTAGAACAAATAAGACAGCATTATGTAGTTCCACGACTCGTCACTAGAGAATCTGAGCATTACCAATATTTATACCCTCTTTTCTCTAGGGTCGAGGCCCAGTCCACTTTGGGAACCACTGGTCTACAGTAACAAGGAGTAAATAATAAACAAAGTACAATATAAGATTGTCACGAAGCTTAATTGATGCGACTTCCTTGAAACATTGCTTCTGTCCCTTGTGTCACAAAACTGCTACTTTTTCAATCATTGAAAAAAGACTATTATTTTTCAGTGCCCCATCGCAATATATTAACAGTTTTGCCGCGGATCATTTAATTACGACATTTAAATAACATGCTAATTATATCTATTGGCCCCTTAATGAGGGCACAACAGCTGTGCAGTCAGCGGTCAATCAGTTAAACCTAATTACAAAACCTCCACAACGGTACGGAGATAGATTTGGAAGATGTACCAACGTACCCAATACCTATTCAAAATAAATTATACATTTTATAATGATTGGTATTTATTTTTCAGGTACAGTACAATGAATCAGTGAACCAGCAACAATCCAGATACAGTTCTGAGCTGGCCTCCTTGAGAGAACAACTGCAGGAATCCGATACGCATAGAACTTTATTGGAGAGAGAGGTATGATCTACTCACCGTTATTATGTAACATGTTATCCTCTGCTTGTTGTAAAGTATCCAATTTCATTTTCGACATTCAGATCAATCTACAAATTTTTGACATTGCAACTCATTGTGGTTCTCTTCTTTCCTTCTCCACTCCTGTTTGCTACAAGCTTCCCACTTGCTTATTCCAAAGGATGCTGTGTTTCTTTCTAAATTTCAATATAAGTACAGTAGAAATCTGAATAATTGGACGCAGTCGAAATAATTGAGTTTATGAATTTGTTTATCGTTTTCATTATTTTGTTTATATATTAAATGTAGGTGCATGCAGCTAAGGAGAAATTGGATGCCAGCCGATTGGAGTCCATGACTGATTCTGAAGAAGCCATTGCAGAACTTACGAGACGACACGAGAGGGAAAAGAAAATGATGAGGGAAGAAAACGCCAAAATAGTCGCTGAATTAGAGGGGGTACACACTTTTCATTACAATCTTCATATTATGGCATAATTTGTATAAGTATAAGAATTTCAGACTATTTATTTTCAAATTTTCTAGTAATAATTAAGTATACTTAATGTGCTTATTTTCAGTACATATTATGTATTACTTTCATGATAATGTATATAATGCTTTCCTATTTACTAGATGTCTGAGAAGGTTCGTCGACTGGATGGTGAAAGAAACCAGCTCGAGACAGAGTATGAGGACTTGAGAAATAAGAAAGATGCCATACATCAATGGGAGAACCAAGTATGTAATTTTTGTTTTATTACTACATATTACTAATGATTTCTAGTGAATGAACCATCCTCCAACTGTGACTCATAAATAATTTATGAAATACCTAAGTCAGCATCACTTTTTAAAATTAAAATGTGTTTATTTAAGGGGGAAGGTGTTCCATGTCAGCTATTTTCTGGTATTTTCAGAGGTTAAGCCTGAATAGTACGTAAGATTTGTAGAAAAACTATTTATATCATTATGAAGCTTATTCATCGTCAAATATTTATGTAAAACATTTGATAACTACATAAAGTATTTTTATGACGTAAAATAATATTCTTTGAAACCGTGAAACGTGATAATTGAGAACGAAGCCATATTTTTGTGACATTAATAGGCTGTGATGATGACAAATTTTTCCCTTAATTATTATCTCAAACGATTTATTATAGATAGTTGTAATGTTATAAAACATAATGTAGTAAAATATATTCAGTATAATTATAATATTTGCAGTTTCTATTGGTTCTAAATCTAATGGAAGCGAGTGGACATTTTGTTATTTAAATATGCTACAATTATAGACATACGAAATAATATAAAGCTACGTATCAGAAGGTTTATCATTAATCATTGAATAAATGATGAAATATCTTGTTAGTTATAAATTTGTAATACTAAATAGAGACCTTTTTAAAACAACTGTTTCCACGAAATATTCGACCATCTTGATATCCGCCAGACCCACCTGCGAATTGGTGTATGATGTATGGAATCTTTAGCTGGTATTATTTTAACTTTATATGACCAAAAAAATACGCCAACACACAAGTATTGTACAAAAATATGTTTATAAAAGTGAATGCTACAAATTGAACACAAAAATAGGCGAAACAAACACAAATTCGAACATATTATTCAAAAGGAAAACATATTTTGACATTTGAGGACAAAACAAAAAAAAATCTGAAGAAATTTGTATTTGCGTCAATTCTACGTTATGTCATACTAAATCATACATTATAATTTTTAACACTGTTGCAATCTATTTTGCCTAATATTGCAACATAGCAATCAGTTTTCTGTCCCTTTCTATAACTATCTCCCTCTACATTCAAAATAATTATGATTGTAGTAGGTATGTATTTTATAAATTGTGATAGATTTTATTTTATTTCAGTGACATATATCGGGTCGTCCAGTATTGCCATATCTACTAAAATATTATTGAATTGATATTTTAGTAAATAAGAGAATGAAGTTTTTCACCATTTGTATCTACTATTAGTTTTACTATTTTTATTTAATAAATAATACACATGAGGTTTTACGAATTTCACATTTGTTATTAAAAAAATATCTATATTTTTTACTTAGCCAAAATTATGAATCAACATAGGTTAGGTACCTACTGATGTTTATATTACAGAAAATTTAACTTTTACTAAATTATGAATTTGCGAGATTATAATAATACAGATGATTTTAAAGAATACTTTCATCAAATAACATAATAATGGATGCCTGTACTTACATAATATTTTCCAATGTAATTTTTTTTTTAAAAACTAACTTTAATTTCGAAAGTTTAGCCTGGCAATACTATGAACGTCATTTATTTCAGCGGGAATGCGAAATTTTCATCCTCGGTTTTTGACATAGGTACCTAACAATATTATCACAATTATTTATATCGATTGTACTTACAAAAAATGCCACGAACTCACTATCCGATGGCTGGAAGTTCCAAAAAAAGACGTAGGAGAAAAGATGGAAATATTAATACATTAAAAACACAAAGGTTTGAAATTATTATTTTATAATTTGACATAATTATACATAGTTGAAAAAACCACATTTCACAGAAAATTTTGGTTCACAATATTTATTTATCTTGCAAAAGGAAGTTTTGCGTATTACTTATTAATACACACAATTAAGTATAATGATCATTTGTACTTATATTATTTTTATATTATGTTTGTGCCATGTCTTATTCGAAATTAGTGTGTCTGTGACAAAAATTATAATCTGGTACAATAATTAATAGCAGCTATACATTTTGTTTTCTGTTAACTATCTACTAAACTAATATTTTTGAATGTATTATAGTATTGATATATTGCCGAAGACTATGCCTGAGCATGGAAATCCTCAAAGCATACTACCTGAACCAGAATTTCATCCCACATTTGAACACGAACACGAAGAATTTATTATAGAAAATGAAATTGAAGATTCAAGCCCTAAATTCCGTGTAGAAGGCCGTAGAATTATAGACTTTTCATATTTTTTCCAACAACTTCAATTAATTAGCCACCATGATTCTCCATTTAATTGTAATTTATCACATTTAGAAATTTTTGGGGAAAATCGGGATAACTTTAGTAGTACATTTTTTATTCAATGTAAACTTTGTGGTAAAAAATTAAAATTATATACCACTGAAATGAACAAAAACAAAATGAATCTGTGTGACGCATTTGTATCCAGTATAATCAGTATCGGCAGTGGATTTTCAAATCTGGAAGAAATGTGTTCAGCAATTGACGTACCATCGATTACAGCAAGAACATACAGAAAGAGTCAACAGAAGGTGTACGAGTGGTTTGAAGAAACCAAAAATAAGAGTATGGAAAACGCTGCGAAAGAAGAGCGACAACTTGCAATCGAAAATGGTGACGTCGATTCTTCTGGTATTCCCATGATATCAGTTGTTGCAGACGGCTGTTGGTCGAAACGTTCATACAGATGCAATTATTCCGCAGCATCTGGCGCTGCCACGATCATTGGTCAAAGAACCGGAAAGATTTTGTACATGTCAGTGAAAAATAAATATTGCGATTTGTGCGCCAAAGCTAAAAATAAAAATATCCCTGCTCAACAACATAAATGCTTTTTAAATTATACCGGTCCGTCAGGTGGAATGGAATCTACAGCAATATTAGAAGGCTTTAAAGAATCTATTAATACACATGGATTGATTTATTCAAAATTGATTGCTGATGGAGATTCCAGCACATACAAAAAAATTCTTGATTGTCACCCTTATCCGAATGTAACTGTCGAGAAAGTTGAATGTAAAAACCATTTAATTAGAAATTATTGTGGCAAAATAGAGGCATTAACCAAAGACACAAGATATCCCTTGAATGTAAGAAAAATCATTGCGTCAAGAAAAAGACGTCTGCGGAAAGCCGTCATAGGTGCAATCAAGTATAGAAAACTACAAGATAGTACTTTCGAAGAAAAGGTTATCGCTCTGAAAAAAGATTTATTTAATGGACCGCACCATGTTTTTGGAGACCATACTTCTTGTCTACCATATTTTTGTACAAATGAACCAAATACAGAGGACATGCTTGATGTAAATTATGTACCAGCATTAAAAGAATGCAGTCTATTTTCTCAATTAATGATATATAATTCTCGTTTGGTGCTAAATTCAAAAAGTTTAATTTATAATTTTTCTACTAATATTTCAGAATCTTTTAATAACATGATTGCAAAATTTGTAGGCGGCAAGAGAATTAACTACTCTCAAAGACAATCGTACATGGGACGATGTGCAGCGGCGGTAATCGCATTTAATACAAATAAGTTACATTGCACAATTCAAAAACAAGTTTATAAAAATAGCCCAAAAGCCTTCATAAATCGCTTAGAATCAAGAAGGTTGAAAATAAATAAAAAAAAAATAGGAAAATCTTGGCGAAAACCAATACATACTGTTCCTTTATCTAATCCAGATTATGGAGAGAGTTGCCAAAAACCTGATATGGACAAAAATCAATATCAATTGTTAAAAGAAACTTTTTTGAAAAAACTCAAACTGACAAACTATGAGAGGAGGGATATAGAAAGACGCACCGTATTACAATCTGAATGTGCAGAATGGCTAGAAAGGCGACGAAACCTTCTTACTGCCTCTGTTTTTGGTAAGGTGTGTAAGCGGCGAGAAAATACAAAATTTGGGCCTTTGGTAAAACGTTTATTATATAGCCAATCATTAGCCAACGTGAAAGCGGTAAAATATGGTAAAGAAAATGAATCAATAGCTTTACAACAGCTTAGTGTACAAGAACGGATTAAGATTGAGAGATGTGGATTGTTTATCGATGATGTGTATGATTTTATCGGTGCAACGCCAGATGGCATCAGCGATGATGATACAATTATTGAAATAAAATGTCCTTTCTCAGCTGCTGGAATAAGTGCAGATGAAGCTATTGTACAGAAAAAAATTAAATTTTGGAAAGTAGATAAAGACAGGAATATGGTAATAGATAAAAATCACGATTGGTACTTCCAGATTCAGGGGCAGCTTCATATTACTAAGAAAGATGTCTGTTTATTTGGAGTTTGGACGGGACATAATTTTCCTGTTAAAATAGAATTAATCAAAAAAGACGAGACATTTTGGATTGAAAAGATTGAAAAAAAGATATATCACTTTTATATGAATTGTCTACTGCCAGAAATAGTAGATCCCAGAACCAGTAGATCTATGAATATTAGAGAACCAGAAAGGCTGAATTTCTAAATTTTTATTTTAAATTTTATTATGCTTAATATATTTTCAACAAGTCTATATTACATCACTATTTTATAGTTCATCAAGATATATCTAATTTACTAATATAGTTTACTGTTACGAGACACCCAGAACGAGTGTAATTTTATGAAATTCAAAATAATATGTATACTTACATCTAAATAATGATACCTGATCTTGCTGGCGATTCCACTGCGCCATATTTTGTATAAGCATTCGTCTCTGCAGCCGTGAGTTTTGGTTCCGTGTAAAAAGTACATTTTGTTCTCAAGGTCAAAAACCAAATTGGTTGTGCCAATGGCTTATAACCATTCCTCATAAATGATTATAACTGATATCACCTCATGATCAGTGCCACGCACGAGTTAACTCGCGGGATCTTTTAAACGTCATAACTTCTGAATGAACTGTTTGTGTATATTTTCTTAACAATATTTATCATTTTAGTGTGAAAATATTCACGTTAAACATGTTGATTTGGTAAATTTTCACAAATATTTATCATTCTATTCTTATTTCATATTTTTTAAGGGATTCATTTTATTCCAAAAATAACTGACCTACAAGTACCCACCTGGTAAAAATTGAATTTGGATTGGATGGAATTTCCTAGTAGATGTTCCAACTAAACAACATGACGCTTTCTATATATTATTTACTGTTAGTTTTGAAATTATTGTATTTGAAATAAATAATGTATCAATAATACACATAGAAATCAATAGATATATAAAATAGATATCACAGTTTAAAAATCAGAAAGATCAATGCATATTACCATTGTTTATGTTACAATATAAAACAACATTTATCATTGAACGTAGGTACCAAGAAAAATAGACTTCATTAAAATGTGTCAATATAGTATATACCCGATATAATTATATAAATTATTATATTGTTAATTACTCTGTGGGGTCCATATATACTGCTTCAATTGTAATTTAATTTTACAGTATAATTATTTATGTTAAGTACTTGATTTACTTATTATATGTACAAATGTAATATACTTACCTACTTATTAGGATATATCTTGGTGAATTTTAAAATAAGAGGAAATTAAATGGAGGTCATCGTGTCTAACTAGATGTCTAACTAGACGTTGTTAAGTCTTATATAAATATTTATACATTATTAAATTGTTTTTCTGTTTTTTATTGATGTAAAGACATGGCATGTATTCAAAGTAATAACAAATTAGCTGTGTACTATTTATTTAACTTATATTAAAACCCCAAGATTGATTTCGTCTTACGACATATTTTATTCTTCTAAGTTTTACTATGACATTGTAATATGAACCATGGATATAGTATAGTACTTAAAAAAATCAAAACTGGTAATATATTATTTCAATATTTAATAGTCAATTTTCATTTGAAGTCAGCATTTAATTACTGGTATAACACATAATTATTAACTGATATCTACAACTTCAGATGGACAAATTAATTGATATATCATATTATCAGTTTTCATTTCCTTTCAACAATGTATTCATTCTAGCAGCTATTTTAAATATCTTACTAGTTTTTATGTCATGGCACCTTACAAAGGCTCCGAGCAACCGTATACTGAGCTTCGAGAACAGATGTTTACGACGGATACTGGGTGTGCGGTAATTTTAGAAGTAACGGGAGATAAAAGAACGCACCAAATAGCCTCGCATCACGTTGAGAGTGAATACGCAACTTTGTACCTGGCCCGGCCACGTGCTGCGAGTGCCTGAAGAGAATCCCAATCTGGTTTGCCTGTTCTTCAAGCCAACCGGATTCCGGCGTCCTGGATGGCCGCTAAATACTATCTATATAGCATATCTGGCGGAGTTACGGGCTGCTAGTATGACCTGGAACGATGCAAAAAAACTAGAGTGACAGAGATTCTTGGAGGCGCCGCATTGTATCCATATGCTGCAACTAAGATGCAGATATAGCCGAAGAGAAGAATTAATATACAGCATCTAGAAAACTTAAAGTCTTTGAAATGGTGTTAGAAAGACAATGTTTCTAATATCAAAGTGATATTGAGGATGAAAAAGAAAAGACTTGGAGAGTAAGCTCTACCAAATGACATACCTGATATGATACAAGTAACTGATATGCAAAATTATATTATATTTTAGAATATTATGAATCAATTTAGCAACTTTTATATCATTATCGACGATAATAAATTTAGTGCAAAAATGTAATTATAAAATTGTTTTATTTTTTAAATATGTATGCGAGATAGACATAGCTATAGGTTACAAACATTAGTCACTTTATATTTACCTTTTGTAATTGTACTATTAAATCTATAAAATGGGTATATATGCTTGATGGTCTACGTCATAAATAATATTATATGAATCACGCCATGTTCGGATCGTACGCCGAAAGTCGGATTTATTTCATTATTAATTAAAAGATTTATTTCATTCCATCTTATTCATATGAAACCGTCGACAAGCAAAGATCTCGGTAGACATTTTCTCCATCTGCAAAAAACATAACATATGAACTGTTAATAGTGTGATTTTTAATCTTTTATAGTGTGCGACTGTTTGAAGAATGGTAATTAAAACGGATTAGTGATAATACAAAGCATCAAAAAAGATTGATTAACTAAAATAAAGTAATCAGGTAGGTAACATGTTTAATAACAACTAGAACGCCTTAGATTATATCAAACAAATAAATATGAAATCACAGGCATTCTCGCAATAACCTCTAAACTAACCACGCAACTAATGTAGACTAAGAAAACAATAAATTAACACTTGAATAATATATGCAAAACACACAGAATACTACTACAGTAATAAATAACATAATATTGTACTTACAGATAGTGTTTCTTATTCCTGATATAAAACACAATTCCTTCGTTAGGTATCTTGCAATTTGCTATCAACATAATCTGACAGCAGAGAGTTTTTTCTATTAGTCTATGGCCAAAAATACGGATTTACTTGGCCGGCTAAAAAAAAGATTTTAATATAGCAAGAACATTTTGAATATGCGACAAATAAATAAAAGTATATATAATATAGTTGTTAAAAAAATCTGTGTACATTATAAAATATATTTAATATTATAAATACATATATTTTTTAAATTCATGTTATAATTTGTAAACGACGAAGCACGTCAGCTAATACGCATAGTAAATGTTTAAACTTTGGTAATCAAATTCGAATGTGACAGAAAGAGAAAGAAAAACTTTTTAATCATATTAGCATGCGTAAAAGAGATGTAACATAATATCACTTTCACTTTAAAAATCATACCTAGTATTCAATGTCATAGTTCAACTTTAAATGAAAAAACAGAAACTCTAGGTAAGCATGTGTGCCCTTAACGACTCCATTAGAGTAGGTACCTAATCAAAAATACAAAAGCTAGTCACTGGTTTTGTTTTATATCGATAAGCAGTCAATGATATTTGTTTTAAATGTGTTAAGCATCATCCAGACCAAGAACGTCTGTAAGTGAATATTTTTCATCCGCATTGGAAAACAAAATACATGGACATTTGTATCAGAACAAATGTTCCAAAATGTTCGGAAACACTTTTGTTACAACTTTCAAACAGCTTGTATACTATGTTCACAGAACCTATGTATCTTTATCCAGTGGCGCACCCAGGATTTAATATTGGGGGGGGCCCAAGGAGGATAATGTAAATTAGTCCCATAGGATCTTTTTCTTGTTCACAGCCTAATTTCTCGTTTATCGGCCTTTTGTCTATTGCACTCGGTGTACCTACACCATGGCCCCACATCCTGAAACGGGCCCTCAGGCTAGGATATTTGGCGGGCCCCCTACCTACCGCCAAGATTAAAGGCAGTGTGAAACACTACATTAACGTTTTTCAAATTGTGTTTTAGTTCAAATTAAGGGTACTCATACAGTGAATTATTGGCGATTTTTAATACATCTACTTTAATAATGGAGCTGTCGAGTATTGTCACATAATAATCAAAAAATATATTGCATGAAGTATAATAGTGCCGCAGGTGACTTTTTTTTGCTATTAAAGCTAATTTATGATGTGTGTTTATCTCACCTATATGGTCAACCCGACACACCAGGCCCCCCACAGCCCGGGCCCGCAGGCTAGAGCCCTGTCAGCCCTCCCCAACCATGACCTACACCACTCCGGAATTCGGGTGGACACCGAGAATTTTTTGACAGTTCCATTAGGGATTGGGTTTCTAAAAAAACCTGACATTAGTGTTTCGAAATTTTTGTGTTAGAAATTAAAATCTAAGAAATTTTTCTAAAAAGGGTGCTCGAGAATTACAAATCATTTTTTTGCCGTGTTTTTATTTGTCTAAGCCCAAAGGTATGGTTTATCGGCTTTCAATTTCAATGTTTAAAATCATTCTGATAATTTTGGGGGGTGCCAGGGCCCCTTGAATGGGTGCGCCACTGTCTTTATCTGGACTAGGCATTAGAGTCTTTCCGAGGTCTAATATTAATGAAGAAGTTTTTGATTCCGATGATGGCAAACATCTACTCCTATCCAGTGTTGAAATGTTTCTCATATTAATTTACAGATCACAGAAATAATCCAATGGGTGGCAGATGAAAAGGACGCTCGGGGATACCTTCAAGCTTTAGCCACAAAAATGACTGAAGAGCTGGAGTTCCTCAAGCATGGTGAGTTTCGATATCTATGTTATTTTACCCAAGTAAATAATTGTTCAACTTATAGATATCGACTAATTGCAGTTGAATTTCAAACCATTCATATATCATAGATGCCTTGCGACAGCTATTTTCCTTCAGTATTATTTCTTGCACCCACGGTGGCCTAGTTGCCAGAGTGGCTGTGTCTAAAACCACGAGTGACAGATTCAATCCTACGGTTGTGTAAAAAGAAATGCATTTTAATGTGTTTGATCCAGAGCAAGGACTCAATGGATTGGGTGAATGGTTAACAACCTTTTCTCCTAAAAATGGCTTCCACTCCGAGGTCAACTTATGATCAGCGAGGGAAGAAGGTAATTTACTAATACTTTACTTATTTCTAGACCAGGCCTGGTAGATTGTTGCAAGTGCCAAGAGCTACTTATAATTTTAAGTGTAATAAAAATAATAACAGTGTGATCAAACTAGTTTCTTTAAAAAAAAATCAAAAGACCATATTACAGTATCCTATACATCCTTGAAACAGTTTTGCCACACACAAGACCTAAACAAAAACTAACTATAAGTGCGAGTGTGAAAGCATTTGGCACGCATATGATCTCCGCAATATGTGTTTGAGTAAGATATAAGACATAAAAATCAACTTATTGAAGCTAGAAGTGAAGCTGGTAAGTATTGGTTTGACTTATGTACTTAGGACAAAACTGGGAGTATTTTAATGCAAAATATTAGAGTTACTGTTTAGTTAAAAAGATGGTTAACTGTGTTGTGTTTAAATTTGGTAGCCGCACTGAGAAGCAAGATGATGGTATAACGTTTCATAGTTAAATTAATAACAATAAATTGTGGTTTTGCTGTGCGTTATAGGCAAAGAAAACGACTTCATATAGGCAGACAATACCCTATCTTTAATATTTTTGCTCTGAGTTTATACATAATTAGCATGTTATGATATTTTTTAATTTATGCAGGTGCTAGCAATGGTCAGCCGTCGTCAGGTGGTGGAGCAAGCGGCGGCAATTCGGACGGCTCACGCGGCTGGCGTAACCGTCGCTCTAGAAGACTTGACAAAATGGAACTGCTGGGTCTGCAGAGTTCATTGCACAGTGAAATACAAGCCAAGCAGGCCATCGGAGAGGAACTCAGTCGGACCAGAGCCGATTTATTAGCCGCTCACAAGTTTGTTTTGTTTGATTCTTTGCTGTTCTTATTGAAAACCATCTACCGCATTCTTTCTAAAAAACAGTCGTTTTCTACTATCTTATATAATAACACTTTTGAAGTCTTCTACGCAGTTTCAATTTCAAAAACGTTGTTTTTATGTCAATTAATGATGTTGTCTTGGCAGATGAACAAAACAAATGAAAATAGCATAGCTTTCATTCGTATTGCGCACTGAAAAAAATATTTGTTAATTAAATTATACTACATATTAAATATTGTAGTGGTTCCTTAAAATAAAAGTGAACATTTTACAAAACATAAAAAAGATTTATTGGAAGGAATTGAAAGACAATGGATGACTTTGTAAATAATTATCAATTATGGAAACAATTTTTTTCCGACCATGTCCGATCCTAATAAGATCATAATATGTGCTCCACAGAGTAGAGGTTTGTATTATTATATACATTACATATTTTATACATCCTTGTGCGGGCTTTCCTCCTAGTGTAGAATATTATCAAATTGTGCCCACTATGCTGAATGTATAACTTGTGTGTGAAAATGGATTTTTTTTTAAAGTCAACCAACTGGAACATTCACATAAGTACAGATGTGTGGAGAAATAGACAAGAGTGTGTAATAGATTTATTTGGCTATGGGTTTAAATTTATAAAACTAATGTTTCAGAGAATTACGAGAAAGCCGGCAGAGATTTGAATCGTTGGCGCACGATGTGAAGCGAAAAGATGGCCAAATCAAAGAGATGCAGTCCAGGCTGGAGTCGGGTGAAGGATGTGAGTATTGTAATCATCCATTTTATTTACGTTTTCCTGTCTTTTATTACACAATAGTA
This sequence comes from Rhyacophila brunnea, assembly GCF_057557595.1. Lineage (NCBI taxonomy): Eukaryota > Metazoa > Arthropoda > Insecta > Trichoptera > Rhyacophilidae > Rhyacophila > Rhyacophila brunnea. The sequence goes on from NW_028233068.1 coordinate 20,036,243, forward strand.
ATTAAAGGTCTATCAACTTTATTGACTTTATTATTGTACAGTGCATAGTAATCACTGTTTCAACCTCGCCTCCTTGATATGTTTATAATATTATGGAGTCTGTCTGAAAGTTTTTTTTCATTCTTCATTGTATGTATGGTACCTAGTTGTTTTATTTTTCTAAATTGTTGGGAGTCTGCATATTAATTTTATTATTATTCGAATTAACAGAAGAATGTTATGCAACTATTTCCTGTTTATTTATTTTTCTATGGACAACATAGTCAAATCCTGTTTGAATGATTTTGCCAATTAATTCTTGTTCTACTGTGATAGCGGGAGATATTGCATGAACCGGAAGCGACTATTTTGGTGAACTCATCTTCATTACAAAAGCCATACATATTTACTTAGATGCTCTTAATCTTTGCATATGTTTATTATGATTTTTTTCTCTCCCTTAAATGTCCGAAACTCAACTGGTTTCCGGATCACCGTTTGGGAATTGTAACAACTCTTACTCTGCTATCCACCATCCGCCAGACGGCTCCTGGTTAAAAAATCTGCCTCTCATCCTCGGGGTCACCTCATGCATTTGGGGCTTTGCCTTGCTGGCCTATCAGATTTTTTACTGACATACGGAGACCGCCGACCAGAATGGCCAACATATACTGGATGAACTATAAAACAGGAGAGACAGACAAGACGCTTTTGTGTATCGACAATGGAAATTTCAATTGCTGTTATATGTGATAAACAGCTCACAACTCAGTTGAATAAAGACAGACCGCATGCGATAAACGATCTTGCCTTTGATACATTGTAAATGAACTGCATAATAATTATTTATAATGATTTGATTCATCAATCATAGTTTTGTTGAACTTGGTTTTACACTATTGTAATTACTCACAGGTTCATTGAAATTTCCAGTGTCAATGTGGTGTCCATTTTTTTAATGAATGAATTCATTCTGTGTAATAGAACGACTGATGAATTTCTATTATTTTTTGAACAGCGTTAGTGATTTTATTCGCATAGCTACAGACGGCTTGTATTGTGAGTTTTAAATCTCTGGAAACTTATCGGTATGGATTCATTTAATTTTGATAGGAAATGTCATACCCACTACTATTAATGTCCATCCATCGTAAAGATATATCTTTCAAATAAGGTTATTGTTATGATCCTTTAATATTCGACCGCATAATAAAAATCTTATCATTTTGATGGTAAAATATTACAGTTTGACATCATTTGTTATGGGGTCAACCCGTAACTTTTAAACCTGTATCATACTCGTAAATATTATTGTATACTATATCCAAATTTATGTAGTAAAATTACTACTTAGTTGGTACTAAATGATGTGATCAGTTTTTCTCTGTTTGAATTGTCATATTGAAAGGAGCTTGTTAATTAGTAATATACATTAGAATCTCGACGATCTGTACAATTGAGAATAACTTCTATAATTATTCTACATTTATTCATGAAAAGAAGATAAACTACCTATTCATCCATGGCATATTCATTCTTCTGATTGATGCTCATATGAAACTGATGATCATAATGAAATCGGGATAATTAAGGTTCCAAACTCTAATTTAAAGTATGGATGGTACAAAAAACATATTGAATATTTTGTATCCAGAAATTCTGATACAGAATGTTTACCTAAAATATATTTATTCAGGAACATTAGATGTAAAATAAATATGTTTTCATAATGATGGAAAAATTGATCTCGAATATGTAAAACAGGCCAATCCACGATTCCTTCTTGCATCAGGCATAGAATAAAATGTATACAAGTTCTCTGTACAATAATTAAAGTCATGACGTAAGTCCACATAACATTATGAATATAAATAAATAGATAATTCCGTATTCCTTCAAAGTGCAATTTTGTTTTTAACCCTAGTCAGGTCCTAGTCAACTTAGATGTTTAGAATTTAAGTCATCTTATCTTATCTTAGTTCAATATTTCGTTGTTTTGTCTGTTTTGTGAAAGATTGACATGTATTTGGAAACTCACTGATCTATGCCGTTGCCATATTTGAACATTTAACAAACAAAAGTCATTGTGTATAAAAATGGTGTTGAATGTGTAGTTATCGTTCACACAATTTCACTAAGAAAAAGTTTTCAAAATATAAACCTGTCTTACGGGTGCGTGAAAAACAAAAAGTCAATCTAATGCGGTGACCACAAGTGATGGTAAGGCTGAGTTTAGCTACCTAATAACAAAATTCATTGACCTTCGCGATTCTTCTATAAAAAATTGGTTTCCTTGTAATTATCATATAATATTATGACCATAGGTAATAATATATACATATGTAGTAATTTTTTCACAAGTAATTAATCGTCGCCTCGGTGGTCTACATACATTTCGACTTAAAAAAATATTTTATTTGACCGATAATTTATGAAATACTAAATTATATGGTAGTGAAGAGATCCAAGTGATTATGTAAAAATATGTCTTTGATAAGACACGGTTTTTTAAACGCCTATGTCTTTGAAATTTTACGAATGTGGAATAGCTCCGCGAAAGCCATCAGTGTAAACAATATTATTATATGACAAATCCTGCAAAATAACTCGATCCCTCCAATTTTATAACGGCTTTCATCTGAGCTCTTGATAATGTCAAATCTTAATTTTTTATTATACATTTAATCCTTTTTAGACATTACTCTCGTATTATGATTCCATTACAGTAATAGTAATCATGTGATGGAATCATAATAACATACAAACTTTATGGTTTTATGTAATTTTATACATATAAATATTTATGTCAAGGATTTAATGTGAATAAAAATTATATTTGTGAAATGTTTATCATAATAAATTTTAAGTCAAATTCCAAATTTTTATTAATGAACAGTGAACTATTTATAATAAGTCAACACCTACATTTTCAGATACATTTATCTTCAAATCTTTTCACATTAAGTTACTATGTACATGTTAATTATATTTTAGTTATAATATTGATTATCTTTTTAAATAATTAGGGAAATTCACTTTACAATTACTATTAATAATTGTGTCATTAAGTTATTTAATTTAAATCTGATACTTTATAATTTAGAATCAAACCATTTCAATACCTATAACTTTCTCCTTTGAAATTAAACAATAAGACGCAAAATACTGGTTTGTATTTGTTTTGGTGCATTTCAATAATGAATAACAAAAACCTCATCCTTCTGAGTTGTTTGTCTTTACTGTCTAAAGCTAAAGGATGGTTGGTGTTGGTGTGTTACCGTGGTTTGATTCCAACTGTAATATTGTTTTCTTCCATGCCAATGGTAATATTGTAGTATAGTATTACCTACTTATGCATTTTTACTTATTTATTTTATACATTTTATAATACTCAGCATTGTCGTTTTCATTTATTCAATTTTAATGATATTTTATTTAGTTAACCAATGTCATTATATAAATCTATAAGACTATCACAATAATTATATTCGTTATGATGTTAATATTACATAGGTGTTTATTTATACAACATTACCACAATTAATTTTAAAATGTGGGTGTGTTCCCACCCTCTGTACCTTGTTTTCTTCACATGTGTATGATGATTGAATATTCGTATTGTGTATGGTGATGATATTCAGCTTTTTTTTTACATGACACTGATTTTATATATTTTTTTTCACTATGCCACTGTTTCATTTGGAGCCATTTATTTATTATTAAACTGTTGAATGCTTTATCGGCTTGTTTATTTTTGTTTCTGTTACTTATAAATCCTGTTTTAATTGAAATAGAAAGAAATATTTTTTCAGCAAAAGTATATAAATATTATAAGATGACGATATTGGTAAGTGATCGTACAAAATATTTTCATTTGTACACCATGTTTCATTTAAAATTGGAACAAAACGCCAATCAGTCTTGTGTTTTCTTTTTTTACATTGTATTCCTGATTTTTTTTTATATGAAAGCACATGAATTGACAGTAACTTATCTGACAGTGTTCCCCAAACTGTGGTATGCAAAAGATTTTCAAGCGCTATCCATTTGAACCTTAAGAAAAACAGTATTTAAATGTTAATCACTCAAATGTAAAAGAACAGCTCTTGTAGCAGAAGGAGATGGCTTTTCAAAAATACATTACCCCTAAATTTATTTCTATCAAAGAGCATGTGAGTTTGGGAAGCACTGATTTATAATGTTATGTAAGCAACAGACACCCCTTGTTTGTGGATTGACTTCAAACAACCAGCAGGCATCTTTATGATAACATTGACGGTGCGTTGAAAAACTTAAATATGTGGTTTTCGAGTGGTTTTTCGTTTTGTTTGTGCCCCGTCACGTTTCGTGTACATTACATCAAACTTGTCGTTATTTTTCAAAGTAACTAACCAATAGTGTAGAGTTTTCTTTGCTGTATGTGTTACCCTCTGTAAAAAATGGAATGGTTTGGGCGATTTACAATACTGCTACTATTAATTATACTGGCCTTAACTTTACTCAACGTAATGATTTCTAACCCCTGTATTATTGAATTCATTCCATGATGATTATCAAACAAATAATAGTTTTAATTATTGATTTGATATCATTAAAAACTGCTATTGCTTAAATAGCATTGGCAAATTATTTCAGTACCCCCTAATCAATATAAAAACCTCCTTGTCTAACGATTCATTAATTAGTCATATTTTTTTGTGAGAACACTGACCCATAAAATATAGTCGGAAACCAAGAATTTCAGAATTTTTCATTTATTTGAATGCAGATTCTGTAAACATGTAGAATGATATGAAATCTAAAATTGTATATATCACAGTTTGAAGCGTCCTCTTAAAGTATCTTTTAAATCGTCAAGGCTGTGCACTCCACTTCTGACGAGATCCGTAATCCCCCACCAACGATGCTTAAACTTCAGCCAGCGAGCTCTAGTCATATGGCTTGTCAAATAATGATTATCGGTATACTAAATCCACTTATCAGCATTTTAGTGCTGAGCAAATATTATAATGCTTTCTTTTTTTAGTGCAAGCATAGTTTTTTAGTCACGTTTTTGTAATTTTACTAGTCAATTTACAAACCTTTAATATTTCGTTCAACGTGGCTTTTAAAAAAATCCTTCTTTAATAATTGAATGAAAGTTCAGAGGACAAATATTCTATTCACAGAAATATATCTTTCAAAAGAATCATATTTTGTTTTATTCATTTGACATATTTGACGGACAATGCAAACATTCTTGAAATTTATTTGAAAATCTCTACAAAAAATATCTGACACTTCATATTTAATAGCACAACATGATAAATCATTTCTATTGCTTCATGGATAGGTAGGTAGAAATTGTCTCTGGTTGCACTGTCAAATGTAAATATAGAATACATAAATTGTCTATGTATTCTATAGATAATTTAGAAAAACCTCAGAAACTTACTTATAAAAACTAAATTCTCTATAATATGAACTACTTTGTTGAGGACCAATATGAAAATGTCATTGTAATTATATTTTGTACATTGTATTTTTAATTGCGCAAGTTTAAAACATATTGTCAGGCGTATATTTATTTTAGGTGTACACATCTATTTTTTTACTTCCTCATGCACAGTCATCTGAGTTCATATTACAAACTCTTTTGATAGCATATTGTGAATATATTTTCATTAGTGTCATTAGTAATAAATTTAAATATAGCCAAACTGTTTTAGGTAATAATTAGAATCTGGCTTTTACCACTTACAAAAACAAAACGCACTGGAAATACTTATCATATTTTAACAAGATAAAACTGTGTTGTATATATATATGTTTCTAATTTATTTTTGGCTGAACTAATTTTGTTTGGAGCAATCTAACAAGCAAGGCGAGCCTTCAAATTGTGTTATTCTTTTTTGTCAATACTAGGGCATCATTTTTTCTTGGAATGTATTTAAAATGTTATGTTTATATTATATATTATTTTATTTTATTTAAATTCTTCAAGTACATTTTCGTTAAGCGTTAAGGAGATGATCAATAAAATTGGCAATTGTTAATGATGTTCATTGATGCAACTAATTGATCGTTTACAGATGCAATCGGCGTGATTGTCATTTTCGACTTTCTCAATTAACGGCAAATAATGAGTATTTTGATTGACAGTTAACAATTTTATTGATTTTCTCCGGTGCACTTTACTCTGGTACTATTTCAACTTTTATATATTGGGTACCTAGTTTTTAAAGTGAACCAAGACCACCACCTAGATTAGTTTCGTAAAAACAACAGATAAAGTTAACTTCCCTTTTTCTAATTCTTTATAAGTGGAAATTTAAAAAGTGTACATACATACATACTACTTTTATATAGATTGTGTTTTCTGAAAAAAATATTTTTAAATGTTGGTGATTGATTTGTCAGAAAAATCAATTTTACGAAGTAAAATATTTCTTTATTTTCAAAATTAAATTTTCCCACATATGGATACTTTTTTATAGATATTTTTTATGCAGTAGTTGCCGTATATTTTTACGTGACATTAATTAATAACTCAAAAAATTCTAAAACTGGACTCCATTCATTTAAGAACTGAATGCCCCATATATATACTCTGTTGCTTAGTGTCCCAGCTGAAATATTTGTTTAATTTAATATGTAGTAGCCATATTTTGTTGAAACCAAACTATTGGTAGTTTTACCCAAAATCAACGAGAAAATCATACTTTTCCTAATTTGTTTTAAAAAAATAACTTATGAAGAAATTCAACATAAATTATGTAGGTATTGAGTATGTGGAAGCATTATAAGCATTTTATTTCCACAAATCACTATGTTTCTTCATAAATATGTTGCACTGTAATTCAAAAACAAATTAAACAAGAAATAAAAATTTATTTGTTGCTTCATATCATTATTTAATATCAATTGCAAATTAAAATAATGTGCTGCTCATGGTACCAGGCATAAAATAGTTTAGGAATTCGTGAATTGCTCACTTGTTTACTATCATTCTATAAAAATACACTGTTGTGGCATTTTAATTGTTGATTTATTTTTATTTTTACTGCTTTGAATCTTGGAAATATAAAAATAACTAATATTACCGTAACCTTTCCTATCAGTTTTGGAGCGTCCGTCATCTCAGCTGAGCTACTTGGATCACTTCCTGAAGGAATCATCGGTGGCAGGCAGCGAAACAACTCGCTCTCAGAGCCAAGGGCACGGCCAATCGCAGGGGGGCGGGGGTGGCGGCAGTCACATGGGATCTTCGTCGCAGGCGGGGCACACTCCCGCACACGGCTCGGCCGTCTCCCTCCAGCACCAGCCGCATCAACAGCAGATGCAGTACGACTCTTCGCACTCTATGAAGGTACATTCTCAACACATAGGTGTGGTTTACTCTTCGGTGACAGGTTGCAGCTATGCAATGAGTCTAACTTCAAATGCTTTTATTTCATCTGCCTCTGCTAATCCAATTGATATTCACAAGTATCCACATGACTAGTTAGTAATATGTGTATTGTATTAATTTTTCACAAATAATTTAAATCATTTTAACATGTGTACATTTGTTATTAATCTCTTGAACTGTTCACTCCGAATAAAATATCACACGTGATACAGAGTACCTTGAAATTCGCGATTTTAGCGAACTTTCGAAAACCTATAACTTTGTTAACCTTTCTAACGCGGCAACTGACTTTAGTCAGCCTATACGCGCAAGTCATCCGCGCGTCAGCTGACTAAAGTCATTTCGATTTTCGTTTGCCTAGTACTGCTTTCGGCCAGGCGCGAAAAAATCTAATATTGATTTAATTTATTCAGAAATCATCCTTCTCTTGACATCTGTCAATGAATAGCCTAAACTTTTGTTCTATCTAATTTAAATAAATATTTTTCGGGAGCGTGTCTTGGATAAAAAAATATCAGTCATCGGGCCAATTCAAACTTGCCGGGTATATTAGTGTCTTATCGCTTCTTAGTGCATGTGCGCCGAAGATATTTGACTGACGCGTTTGTAGCGATACGAATTCGCGATATAATATGTTATATTGTTTTTTAGTGATTGAAAAACTATTTGGTGCATAAACTGTTATATAGAATATGAGAAAGTTACATTGATCAAAGTGAATTTACAAAACATTTTACAAAAGGAATGCTTTTTGAGATTGCATTCATTCGTCTACCTGCTAGTATATTATCCGCGAGTTAATAGTTTCGGAAAATAATTTGAACAAGGTGTAATTTAAATATAAGAGTCCGCGATTCAATATTTCTCTTTGTTTATTGTTGATTAACATTTTTAAATACTATTTTCTGATTATACTAATAGGTAAAACGGACAAAAGTTGTTTATTTACCTTAGTTATCAGTCATTTATAAAGAAAAGATATGTTAAGTAAATAAACATTTTCACACAATTGAAAATTTCTGTATCGGAAAAATTAAAAACATTTTGTGATAGCATATTGTGTGTGGTCGATATTTTGTCATTATTTTAAAATGGATATCCCTGGTAATTTGAGCGATGAAATGGGAGAAGCAATTCATGATCCTGATTCAGATTATGAATTGAGTGAAAATGAGTACTACGATGATTCAGATACTTCCAGTGCCCCATCAGAAAGTGCTGCTGCCGCCGCCTCTAATTTAAATGTAAATCGTAATGTTGACGATCTGTCTTCGTGGACTACTGGACCTTTCATACCAGTTGTTCACGAATTTGATGATTTCTTTTCTGGAGTCAGCCCGCACACAAATTTATCAGATAGCTCTAAAGAAATAGAATTTTTTGAGCATTTTTTGAATTCAAATATAATGGACAGAATCGTAATCGAAACAAATAACTATTATACAGAAGACATTAGAAGACAAGAACCATCGCCGAAATCACGAATGCATAAGTGGGTCAACACAGACGTCCCAGAAATGTACATTTTTTTTGCTGTAAGTATGTTGATGACTAGAAATCGTCACATCACAATAGAGGAACATTGGTCAACCGATCCACTCTTATCCAGCCAAATGTTCGGGAAAGTAATGCCAAGAGACAGATATACTTTGCTTTTGAGGATGTTGCACTTTTCGGATCCCAATACTCAAATTCCTGGAGATAAATTACATAAAATTAAAATTCTGATCGACCATTGCCGAGAAATATTCAAAAAAACAATGATGCCGCACGAGAACTTATGTATCGACGAAAGCATAATTGTTTTCAAAGGTAGATTGCTGTTTAAACAGTACATTCCTTCAAAACGCCACCGTTTCGGCATAAAAATGTTCGTTCTTTGCGATGTGATGACTGGTTATATATTAGATTTCATAATATATTGCGGGGAAGGAACAGATATTGTCGATGAGCAGGGACTTGGCATTTCGGGAGCTGTGGTAACGACATTAATGAACGAATATTTCGGTAAAGGTCATACTATGTGGACTGACAACTGGTATTCAAGCCCAGACTTATTTAAACATCTTCACGAAAAAAAAACAAATGCTTGCGGAACAGTCCGAAAAAATCGAAGAAATATGCCAACATTTAGGAAGCTCAAGAAAGGAGAAGTGGAGTCAAAAAATAGTAGCTCGCTATTGGCTATAAAATGGCACGACCGGCGCGAAGTCCATATGTTGACTACATTGCACAATGATTCATTTACACCCACAGGAAAATTCAATAGGCAGACCGGAGAGCCTATACTGAAACCTACATGTGTTATCCAATATAATAAATGTATGGGATCTGTAGATAAAGCTGATATGATGTTAAGTACACTAAGTTGTATGCGAAAATCAATAAAATGGTACAAAAAGGTGGCTTTCCATATCATAGATCTGTTTTTATTAAATTCATATATTCTGTTTAGTACTATCACAGGCAAAAAAACAGGTCTAGCTAATTTTCAGTTAAAAGTAATCAGGCAAATATTTGAAAAATATCAAGTTCCAGCCACATCCCGCGCACAGCAACCCGTCGACCATCCACTGCGCTTATCAGCTAGAGCGATGGCAAAGCATATGCCGGACATAATTCCTCCCGCAAATAAACGGATAAATCCTTGCAGAGTTTGTCATCTTTGTGCGAATACAAAAAAAAAGCCGAAAACCAAAAAATATTCCAGATACATGTGTTCCGAGTGTAACGTGCCATTATGCGTGTATCCGTGCTTTAGAGAATACCATGAAAAGGTGAACTATTAAAATATTTAAGTGTTTCAAAAATACTAAAATGACCTACCTACATATCAGACGATGTTGAAATTTATAAATTAATAACATTTGAAACTATGTGGATTATGTGTTCTGTTTAGTGAATAGTGTATTGTCATGTTATCAAAATAAACCATTAATATTATCAAGTGGGGTGTAAAAAAGGATTTCTCATAATTTATTAAGTGGTCTGGGATTACGGTTGCATTAACTCTGAAGTTTTGAACATAATTCTGTCATCGACGCACTTGTCCGGAGCCGACACGTCAACAAAATGGCGACTGAAACGTAAGTCACACGCTTTTTGTATAACGCGGCTTGTTCGTCATTCTTTATCATAATCAGGTCACAAATGTTTATTTTTAAGATCGTTAAAAATATTGCGACTATTCATAATCACCGTTGAACACTTAAAATATTTTTGATGACTGTATTTGTACATGTTTGACTGACATTTATTGTGATTTATCACAACTTGAAATCATGACGCGCTCTATTGTATTAAAGCGGTATTCTTGACGCTTTGAAAGGGTTAAAAATAAAAATCTATGAAAAATTTAATCACCATAAACTAACTTATTCCTTCAACTCCCCTAAACATATGACGCATTCGACGGATAGTAACCAGATGACGCATCTAAAGCACTTGACATTCCCGGCAATTCCAGGCCGAGCGAACTAAAGGCGCGTTGAAACCGCACGCGTATTTTGCATTTATCTACATTTATTTTCGACAAAAAAATTCTTACCCTTTTTGTATTTAATTTTTTGTTTTACAGCCATTGATTTACAAACTTAATTGATAATAGTTCTTATAGTTGAATTGTTATACACGAAAAAACTGTCATAGTTTCATAATTTGAACTAGGTACAAGATACACTCTCACAATTCACTCTATTTACAATACGTATATTTATGAAATTGTCCGAAACGGTGATCATATTTATATGGCAACAAAAGTTTGTATAATTATAATATAAATACGATGGCTTCATATTGCTTTACACACAATTACTATGAATGTTTTATTTACGAGTATACAATTTTGAAAATTCTTACCATTATTAACGCATATATATAATTTTTTATGGCACATGGATATATTGTAATGTTTGATACGTTGCGATACCAACTAAATTTGCTTGTGGAATAGCCGGAAACATTGCTTTAAACAAAATCCAGGCTTACCCGGACAGTCGGGACAACAAAACAACGAAGCTTTTCAATTTTTTTGCTAATACTCCAGCAATATTTACATCTACGTCTCTTCGTATTGCCTGTACTTTCCTTCTCACAAAAACTAGGTAGGTGGACTTTTATCCTGGGTTGTTTTGGCAATGTAGGTGAACGTGGGCCAAGTAATGCTCTAATCACTGACAACCTAAAATCGTACATGGACATTTTTGAATTTTCAAAATTATATAAATAATGAGCATTCAAAAGCATCGTCTGTAATAAATGAATACCCATTTTTTTGTGCCACCTTAGAGTTTTCCGTTGGAACGGGTAATATGCCATCATTTGATCATGATAATCAACTCCACTCATGTGGTGGTTATACTCAATTATCATCCTTGGCTTTTTACACTGCTTACAGCTTACACAGCTTCAAATAAAAAATCCTCTAAAATTATCTTCAAGCGCCAAAAATACATACTGATTTTTATTTAAGTAGTCGACCTTTGCCGTATGGAGAGAGGGCTGGAAAGCTTGCAAGTTTTAACAATTCAGGCTAGCATAGTACATTGTAGCAGTGGTCGAAGTAACTTGAAATTTTAATTGAATAGATCATGTTTTATGAAAGTACTTATCCCTTATAGCTAATTATATGTTAGTATGTAGGTAGTCCTATGATTCTATTGATTTATTTAGGTGTATATGATATTTCAATGGTTTTCCTTCTCTTTGTCCTATCTTTCTTTTTTATGTTTTGTGGGATTTTTTGTTATATTTATTTTTTATTTTCACTAATTGCTTTATTAACCGATGCACAGATCCAGAGAACCTTCTATGCCCCAGCTTGTTGCTATGCAAAGGTATTTTTTGTTACTGGCTTTTTTTTTTGCTTTTCTTACAATTTTGAATAATTTTCTTGTTTCTATTATTTAATCAATTAATTTAGATATGATTTGTAGGTACCTTTGAATTATTGTATTATATTTTATTAAACAATATTATCCTACAAGAGTAATATTATAATAATTAAGGTATATTAAATTCCACAGATTGGTTGTTTAGTCGATAGCCATTTCATTTGTCACACCGTTTTTTCTCAGCTTTATTTTTGCAGTCTCAAAATTAATAATGGTGTGACAATTGAATAGCTCTTGACCAACTCAGTAAACTATGAATTTAATATTATCCTACTTGGCCAACAGGAAGAAAATGAATTTAAAATTTTGTATCATATATTATTTTGCAGTAGCTTTTATTTTTTCTTCTGCTGTCAATAGGCCTAAAATATCAACTATTTTTATTGAAATAGAAATTAAATTTATCCCTACTTTTTTATTGAATTAGGTTGTTATTAGTGTCACCCTATTAATGTTGTATAATAAGGCTCTTATGGCGACATTCTCCTTGCCAAATTTTTTAACACTGATCAAGTAATTGGTTTTATTTGTTTAATTTACTTTTTTATTATTAACAATTAAAATAATAGAGAAGTATATTATAGACTTGTTGTTCTTAATGAACAGTTGTATGATGTAATGTAATACTCAACAGATGCAGCATCAAAAAGAACAGCGATCGGCTTCATTTGACTCGCAGGACGAGTGTGACCTCCGAGCGGCTTCCATCACCAGCTCAAAGAGTGACCTCAGCGAACTATCGTTGGTAAGCCGGGGCTTGCTTGAATTTATATAGTTTTACAATGCAGAAATAGAGATGGTGGAATAATCAATTGGATGTTTCAATCATTTATATGTTTCACACATTCAAAATAATAAACCTTATTTACAAGTTATGCTACAACTTACAGTATTATCCTGGTATCTGATGAATTTTGACTTTTGATAAATATATTCACGTAATTCACGCAATGACATTGTGAAAATTGTGTACTTGTTGTAATTCGTGAGCTACTTTTGATTTAATAATAAACTAGGATAGCATTTATCCAACATATAAAATTATGTATTCAAAAGGATCAATAAGCGCACATGCCACAATGGCATCTTTAGATACATACAGCTTTGCCATACAAAATAAATTTGATATTCAATTTCAAATGTGCGATCGGTGCGTCTCTGCATCTCTGCTTTGTGTTCTGCTTTGAGATGTTTGAATTTTCAAGATTGGTCGTAAATAATTTTAAGTGGTGAGCATGCATTCATTAAAGGACAATTTTATTGTAAATACCAGTAGGTAAGTATTCCAGATTGCGGTAGGTAAGTGTTAAAAAATACTTTTTATAAACCTTACAGTTTGGCATCGCAGTATGGATGATGCATAATTAAGTATGTTTTCAAAATGCATGAGCACAAGTATGTCTATGAGTATTGGTTTTATTTTTCATATTTACAAGATTGTTTGACGGTTGCAACTTGTTTCAGGAGCATGGAGTGCAAGCGCCTTTGCCGGGTGCCCAACCGGGGCCGGCCCTTCCTGGAAAGCAGAAGATCCATCAGTTTCTCGTCAGGACGTTCAGCAGCCCAACCAAATGCAATCATTGCACCTCACTCATGGTGAAACTTCACATTGTTTATCCTAATTAATTATTTTATATTCACCTTTCTCTATGGGGTCACATCAATAATTGTGTATACGTACACTCACAAAGCTCCTCAAGCAGACATCCTACACAGTGCTTGTACACTAAACGTGTCTTCAATTGTACATTTGTATATTTGTTTAAACTGTGGAAGTAAGAAAGACATCAACGTTACATAGCAATTGCAACCACAACTATAGTACCACAATGAGACATACTCAAACATACATAAAAAATGTCTGATTGAAAAGCATGTTCTACTGCAATTAATATTGTTATAGTGGATACTAATGCTTATTATTGTATTATTTTAGAAGTAAAGATTAACAATACCACACTATTGCAAAAGGGTACATATTATTATGTATTAGATACAAAGGAGAAAGTGGAATTATAGTGTTTTTTCCATTGGCACAATTCTACTCATTGTGGTCAGATCTATACTGTGCGGAATTGACCCATTTATTTGAAGTTAATTCAGAGTTATGTACCTAATTACATGACATCAAATTTTTAACAATATACATTATTTCAACTTGCTTAGGTGGGTCTCACACGGCAAGGGGTGGTGTGCGAGTTGTGCGGCTTTGCGTGTCATACGGCGTGTTGCCAGCGTGTACCCGCCCAGTGTCCTGTTCCTGCTGACAGAGGCCGAAGACCTTTGGGAATCGATCCTACCAGAGGTATCGGGACAGCTTATGAGGGATACGTTAAGGTTTGTAAACATTATTATAAAATGCACTTTTTCATAATATGTGTTTATCATGTACATCTTTAATATATTATTTGTAAGATTTAAATTATGACTGAACAAAATCGATAAAAAGATGATTAAAAATTTAACTTCCCACATTTTTTTTTTCAGGTGCCTAAATTGGGTGGTGTTAAAAAAGGCTGGATTCGACAATTTGTAGTAGTGTGTGATTTCAAACTCTTCCTCTATGATATTTCACCTGATAGGTAAGCATTTCCACATGTTCATTATACCAATGCGATTGTCAAACATTTTTGGTTTGTAATATTTTTCACATCGCCTCAATATATCTGAAAAAAATATAGTATGCATTGATTGTCTGCAGTCTTTATCGGGACTGCTAATCAAAAATTTACCCTTCAGAATCGCATTTGACAGCTTTGTTTTAGCTTTTCTCAGCTACCGATTGAATTCGTTTCTTTTAGAATCACTCAAAACATTTTTCTGGCTCTTCTGAAAGGTTTCGATCGGTGATTCGGCCAGACCGGTGATGAACTTCCTACAAATGAATTTTTGTTGCAAAATGGCTTGCGATTAATTTAATCATTCAGCCATAATAACAGTTTTTTCAGCTCTTACATAATATATTTAGGCTCTATCCCATAAGTCTTTGATCTTGCCTAATTCCTCTAATATCAAGCAATTTGTGACGATCATTTACCAAATGCGTGCCATGCCACTGAACAATTAATGTGCGCAGTTTTTATTTCTTTATTTCGGCACAGGCTGCTATCGCTGACAGTATTTAAATTGCACCCGCTATATAATTTTCTATGATTAACAGAACACTCATCATATCTATCCTTTTATTACAGAAATGCCCTTCCTTCAGTATATGTATCACAAGTGCTGGACATGAGAGATTGCGAATTTAGTGTCAGCTCTGTCAGGGAATCCGATGTCATTCACGCCACTAAGAAAGACATACCTTGCATATTCAGGGTGAGTTTAACTATTCGGCTTTTTCCTCCACGTAATAATTAATGTTACTGATGTGTAAGTACATGTTATCATATGTCATAATATTAATTCATTTAACTATATATTGCTTATAAATTTATATAATATTATGGTAGGTACAGTAAAACCTCGTTAATAAGAATTCCATGGGACCGAAAATTGAAAAAAAAATTCAAATTACGAATTACGAAATGTATGGGGGAAAAATACAAAAATTTAAAAAAAAAAAAATTTGATTTTCATTAATTTCGTTTCTGATCATAGATGTGCCTATCGAATTGAGTCATAAAATGTCAGGATTATTTTTATTACCATATAATAAGTAATTTTTGATGTTTTAAGAAAAGTCTGTCACAATTTTCAATAACTAGCTCATGAAATAGTGTACTTTATTACGATTTATTGAATATTTTTATATGCCAGGGACTCTAAAATCATTTCGAATTACGAAATTCGAATTAAAGGTATGGTTTTATTTGAAAATAATGTTTAAGGGACTTTTTTTTGGGGAAAATTTCGAATTACGGCGAATTTCGAATTATCAGTGTTCTTACTAACGAGGTTTTACTGTATATACATACAGTGAAACCCCAAAGGGACTGACAAAAAACAGATTATGTTGGGGATATTGAAAAATTTAAAAAAAAAAGCATACAAATTCGTTAGGAGCATGTTATGTCAATGTGTTCTTTCACCTTTTTGAGAATGACCCTTTTCTATTGACTGATTTGCTGAGACATTTGAATGGGTGTACCTAAACAAAAAAAACAACAATATACTTATGCAATCGTATTGTGTAGTTTTAGTCTTCAGCACTGCAGCGCATCTATTCTATACACATGGCGGCTACCGAGGGTAGTTTATCATATTTATGTATTGAGGAAATTAATTGTTTGAGGAGCACCTCTCTTGGCTGTCTTAACTTTTAGAGCTAGATAGACAGTAATACTGAGCAGAAATCAGATGTCATGTCAGTATCTGCAGAACAGTTTAGTAAGATATAAGATAAGATAACCACCACATATAACAGGCAAACGGAGATGCAGCAACATTGCATCTTAGATATTCCATCCTAGAATAACATGGCATCGTCCATCTCAATACATTTGTTGCAGTGCAGGACTCAGTGGAAACACATAGTGTGACCGGGCTTTATAATACATCTAGAAGTCTGATATACAATCATGTATCAGTCGCGATATCAAAAACCACATATTTTTTACATACATACCTCATAAATTTTAATATGGTGGAATGAGAATCAAAACTACACAATATTATACATTAAACGGAGATTGTTGGCCGTTGGTATCAGGAGAAAATAAAAAGAACTATTTATTAATATTTCATAGAATTCTGCTTTAGTACATTGGTGTAAAGAGTTTTGTGATTGTTTTATGATAGATATCAACATCTCTTCTGGAAGGAGGTCCCCGAAATCACACCTTGATGCTGGCAGATACGGAATCAGAAAAAACCAAGTGGGTAGTCGCCCTCAGTGAACTTCATAGGATTCTCAAGAGGAACAATCTTCCCAACACAGCTGTAAGCTTATATTTTTAATTCCATTCTAACCACACATATCAAAAAACACTTTGATTCTCTGTCAAAATTGAATCTATTCATTTAAATGGCATTTTACTTAATATAATTATACTATTGTTACGTTCAATTTATTTGAAATTGTTATTATTCTTATTAAACTTATTCTTAATCCAATTTGATGATGTAAAAACCACCGCCTTCTAAACAATATTGATGTTAATTAATGGTGTTGCATGAATGATTTTTAATCTGCGTTCCAATCTGGCAAAATAACTTACATTAATTTCTCATTCAGACCCTGTCTTATAGCCCATTAAGCACTGTAGTAAATCTCAGTCTGTATAATATTTGTGTTCAATACAACTATAATAATATTACAAATGCAGTGCTATCAACTTTGATTTTTCTGTAAACCCACATGAAAAGTGACTTCCAAAATTTGTTGGATTACATTATATTCGAATGTAATATTATTAAACTGAATGCTTTCATTGAACAGGTGTTCAGAGTGCGCACAATAGTGGAGGGAGCAGGG
This sequence comes from Rhyacophila brunnea, assembly GCF_057557595.1. Classification (NCBI taxonomy): domain Eukaryota; kingdom Metazoa; phylum Arthropoda; class Insecta; order Trichoptera; family Rhyacophilidae; genus Rhyacophila; species Rhyacophila brunnea. The sequence goes on from NW_028233068.1 coordinate 20,053,920, forward strand.
GGCGGGGTACGCGGAGCGTTGGCCGCTTGCGCTGTGGACGCAGACCGCCTAGCTCTCGGGGGTGAAGACGGGCTATGCTGCGTGGACCTGGAATGCGGGGAGATCACCAAATGTCAAGCGCCCGACTCCAAGAGGATACATCGCATCGAGTATGTCGCCGAAGAACAACTTTTAGGTGAGCTCATCTATTATTCTAATTCGCAATCTAAATTTACTTTGAAATTTGCAAACCCACATTGTGTGAAATAAACCCAATAGGAATGATACCGAAGGTGCTATCACAAGAGTTTTACAACAAAAGGCAGTCTTATGAAATTTTAATACGGTAAAGCCTCGTTAATATAAACGGATAATTTTAAATTTGCCATAATTTGAAATTTTTGAAAAAAAAAAATTCCCTGAACATTTTCATATAAAACCAAACCTTTAATTCGAATTTCGTATGATTTCAGAGTCCTGACATACAAAAATTTACAATAAATCGTAATAAAGTACACTATTTCATGAGCCAGTCATTGAAAATTGTGACCGATTTTTCATAAAACATCATAAATTACTTATTTTAAGAAGGTAATATAAATAATCCTGACATTTTTTGACCCATTAACACCCACGGAATCAGAAATTTCATAGGCACATCTATGATCGTAAACAAAATTAATTAAAATCAAAAAAAAAAATTCTAAATTTTTATAAATTTTCCCCATACATTTCATATTTCGTAATTCGAATTTTTTTTCGATTTTCTGTCCCGTGGAATTCGTATTAACAATGCTTTACTGTATTCACTTGCTGACATTTTTGGAATGGCTGAATTTGTATCCAGAGCAAAATTAATATTTCATTAGTGGCCAATGAATGACATAATATGTATTCTACATTCTAGCAATAACTGCACATGTTCTACCAAAACTATGAACATACCAAATACATGAATAATTACGATTCAATGCTATATTGAGAACACATTTAATGATTCATCTTTTACCCAATCATTTCAAGATAGCTGATGCCACATTTTCATACGTCAATCTTAATGTATGGAATTGACTGTATCAGTAAATCTAACATTTTACTGAAAGATTGTTTAAATGCTTCTGGTTTTTGACAAATGTTAGTGAAACTCATGAAGTATACTATAAATGAATCAGCAATATGAAATTAATTGCAGCTAATTTAAACAGCAGTCTGACTCTTTTTTGTTCAGCTTCACTTTCATATATTTAGGCTCCATTGTTGTAGAAAATATTTACCTCAACATCTCGGGTCAACGCAATCGAATGAAATCAGAAATTATGTAGACGTTCGTGAATTATAGGTACTTTTAAAATAAATATTGAATACTTACTTATATAATATTATTGTATTATTTAATACTTGGTGAGAATTTAAATATGCATACGTAAATAATGATATAATTGTGCATAAGTTCCAATGAGAAGAGAGCTCTTTTATTTTAATATGAAGCGTCAGGCATCATAATTTTCAATCTGCGATAAAAAACATTATGTTGATTGAGGGAAAATTCAATTAAAACTACCAAGTAGTATATAATATAACCTTATTAAACTTCTTCGTCTACTTTCTGTATCAAATAGTAACGAACGTCTATGTAATTCATTAATGAATGTTATTTCATTTGACAGTGCGCCGCCCACTTGTCCTGGCGTCCAATTATTGTCCCAGTGCCAACATCTCTATGTTTGGGCCTTTTAAAATCATTAAATAAATGATAGATCCGTGGGACCAATCATTCAGCAATAAATAAATATATAATAAGAGATGATAATATATTTTTTGAAATTTATCCATTTACTTACTTACTTACTTGAACAAAAATGTTAAAATATCAATGATTTCATCAAAAGTTTTCAGAAATTGCTGTATAATCGCATTGGGATAAGAGTGAATTTAAAATGTGTCCACATCCCTTTCAGTTGTCCTATCTGGTAAGCACCGTCAAGTTCGATTGGTTCCCATAAGAGCACTGGAAGGCGCAGACGTTGAATGGATAAAAGTGCCAGAAACGAAAGGCTGTGTCACGCTCGCCACTGGATGTCTTCATCAAGGAGTCTTTTGTCTAGTTGTCGCGCTTAAGAGACAGGTATTGAAGACTTATACCTAATATTTATACAGCATAACTATTATATTATTCTAGAGTAGATTTTATTTCATCTAAAAACTGTATTTCACAATAAAACAAGTTTATTTCATTTATTAAGTTGAAAATAAGTAACAATTAGTGAAATGTCGGTGGTTCCTCATTTAAGTTAATGTCATTTTTATAATCACATGCTTAATAAAAAATTTATAGTTCCATATTGGAGTAACACTTATTTCTCAAAATGTCTCTCAAGCAATTTGTAAACAGTCACCGCCTGTAAAAAGTAGCACTAAAGCGAATGCGTTCACGCAGAAACTAAAATCTGACAAACTGGTTGGTGATGGAACTCATAAACTGGTCAGCGACTTATGCTTCGCACACGGCCGTATTGAAACCTAATAATCTCAACCTCAAACTGTCAAACCCATTATCTTTCCTACTTCATTCTAAGCTTTTTACCTTATATCTTTACGGGAATATTCTGGCAGCCTGTAATTATACAGGTAGGAGTATTTCTCAACATCTGCCACATATTAAAAATCGGTTTGCCCATCTTTAACTTTTGACTTATTGCTTGTTTGGAGACTAGCATGTCGCGTCTCTTCAGTTTCGGTTGCGAACGTTTTGAAACTGAGAGATTCCAGTCTTGTCGTCAGCGAGCCGCCATTGAAATACAGTAGCTAGATACTGGAGTTTTTTTTCTCATGTTTTTTGAGTATTCACGTGAGCTAAATGAGGTAAAGTGAGGCCTAAATGCTATGAATCGAATATTTATCATAATATTTAAAACGGGTTATAAAATACATACATACATCAAATAAACTACAAGAAAAAAGATAGGCCAATTGGGAGTCGCCTCACATCTGAATCATAGTTAAGCCAGATGCTCAGGGGATTGAGCATTCACATGATAATATGATATGTGATGTTCGACTCCCATTTGGCCTAACTTTTTTTCTGTTTTCTGAGGTATTTCAAAATTATGTATTTTCAATAAGAAGAATTTTAACATTCCTAAATCTTATGTTTATTCAATATTTAATAAAAAAACAGTAATGGATTACTGTAAAACCTCGTTAGTAAGAACACTGATAATTCGAAATTGGCCGTAATTCAAAAATTTCCCGAAAAAAAAGTCCCTTGAACATTATTTTCATATAAAACCATACCTTTAATTCAAATTTCGTAATTCGAAATGATTTCAGAATCCTGGCATATAAAAATATTCAATAAATCGTAATAAAGTACACTATTTCATGAGCCAATCACTGAAAATTATGACCGACTTTTCTTAAAACATCAAAAATTACTTATTTTATGAAGGTAATAAAAATAATCCTGACATTTTATGACCCAATTCGGTAGGCACATCTATGATCGGAAATGAAATTAATGACAATCAAAAATTTTCAAAATTTTTATATTTTCCCCCATACATTTCGTAATTCGAATTTTTTTTCGATTTTAAGTCCCATGGAATTCGTATTAACGAGGTTTTACTGTAGTTATATAAATTTTTGTATATCATTACGCCTTTGTAAGTGTCCCTGCAAAAACAAATTTTGTCTTCAATGGGTTGCCTAAAGTAAATGTTCTGGTTTCTTACAGAATGCGTCTCAGATAATTGTATTTGAAATAACACGTACGAGAACTCGTCACCGGCGTGTAAGAGAGTTGGCGCTGCCATGCGCCGCTCTCACTCTTCAAGTAATGGAAGGCTCTTTAGTGGTCGGCTATCAGGGAGGATTCAGTCGATATTCACTCACCGGGGAACATGTGCCTGTCTGTGAGTGTCTTTTTTTATAGCACATTAACAAAAAAAGATATCACTACGTATTGTTATATTTATTCCACACCACAGCAGTAACTTTTATTCAATTTTTTTCATTGTTTTACTTTTACATGTCCAAAAGACAGTTACACTCCCTTTCCACTTTCCACCTTATTTCTACATGAGTTTTAAGGCCATGCATTAGTTGAGGCACGGTCTAAAAAGATCGTTGCTAGGCGATGAGCGGATTGCGGGTCGCGGGTGCAAATGACGCCTGTCAAACGAAATATTATTTGTCATATAAATCCAACATACGTCTATTTTATGTTCTGTTTATTGTTCTATTAGTAACAATAATAATATATTCATTGACATGTTTTCTTTTTAAAGTAAATGGGTAACGTTTTTAGTCATCTTTACACGATTTTAGAATTAATTGACCCGTCGCCATCACGCAGCAAAGTGACGTGTTTCTGACTCAACATTATCTCACTGAATGGCAGCGAGTCCAAAATTTCGTCGCGCCTACAGTTGAAAATTATTTGGCGTTTCACTGATGCGTCACCTTAAACACACATAGATACATTGCATTGACAAATATGTATAAATCGCTATTCATGATTTCACTATCTATTCTGACATTGCTTAAGCTTTTGAGAAAATTTTCTTTGTTACACATACTATTTATTGTAAGATATTGACACATAGGAGTTTATTCAATCCGCAGCCCTGGTGCATCCCGACAACCAAGTGCAAGTGTTTTTGAGCTACTCAGGAGCCGTCCCACTGCGAACAGCGCAGTTGGCAAGAGGAGAGTGTCTCCTGGCTTTCCACACCCTTGCTGTGTATGTCACTCGACGAGGACTCAAGGCTAGAGATCGGGAGCTCATGTATCCGGCTGTGCCCACGTATCACGGTTAGTGCAACAATTTTATATTGTGTAATATAAGATTAAAATGTTTACATATATATGGCCGCGCGGCTTAAACGTCGGCCTATAGCGTCGTGGGTCTGGCAAGTACACATAGTGTTTTTCAATTTATGCATGAGTCAGAGTATGGACCTAATAGGTTGAGCAAGTGGCTGATATCCATTTCTCATAAAAACAAAATCTCTTAAAACAAACCTCCACTCTGAGGAGGCCCATATGATATGATATTATTAGGATCAGACATGATCGGAAGAATATGTGGGGTCCATACAATCTCTCTGTGATGAGTATGGCAAGAAAGGTATTAGTAAAATTAATTAAAACCCTTTTTCCATTGTCTGAATTACCATAGATTTAATAGTGTAAATAACATTCTTTATTAAAAAAACCTACTTGTTAAAAAAATCTTAGAAAATATACTACATACATACTTAAGTCTAAAAGTCAGAAGAGAACTATATTTTTCGCAAGTACTTTTCTTGACTTATACGCCATGTAAATGCGAACTCTGCCATTCTTGGTAGTGTTGACCTGTGTCCCCAGATAACTATCTTAGAAATTGGGAACATCAGTTGTATGTTCTCTCAAGGTGCAGAACTAACCTGTCATTGGTAATACCAATTGGGGGAGCAATAACTATGTTCAACCAAATCACTTTGAATATTAATATATTCCACTTACATGAGAATGAGGTTAGGTGGACGTTGTTTTATAAATTCTTAAAATATTTAAGTTTGGATAGTAATTTAGTAGTAATTTAGTGGATATATTAAATATTATAACATTCTCTTGAATCGTCAATATATTTAGTTGATGATTGCAGCTTATAATGACGGCCATCTTCTGGTGTTCTCATCGACCCACGTCGATGTGTTTGACTGCCAGGCGGGAGAATGGGTCCAAACTCTGAATCTGCGGGGAGCCAGACCCCTCAATGCCAGCGGGTCCCTCTGCCTTTGTGTGCTGGATGACCAACCCCACCTGATCTACATATCCAGCGTCCGTCGACGTGAGTACCCATTGGCTTTAGAAACTCAATTTATGTTTTCAATTGCCTTGTTTGTACTCTTATAAAAATGAGAAATTGTAATTTTGCTCCTATTCAGAGCATAACATCCTCCACAGAGTAAAGGTTATTATTAAAGAGTCAGTTTTATTATTACTTAGATTTTACTTTATACATAATGGCTATTTGGATGATTATTTAATATTTTTCGTAAAGGCAATAATAGGTATGTAGTAGAGGAACTGCATTTAGTAGTAGTGTTTGTGAAGTCGTTTCAGTGGGTGATAGGAGTGTGGGGAAATTACTCAAGTCAAATCTTTATCTCACTTTTTCCCCAAGCCCTGCTCACTCGCTGAAACAAGGGCACAAACTACACGACTAAATGTTGCTAGACTATCTAGAGGAAAAGCTGAAATCCACCGATCATATAATCATGACAGTGGGTGTCGTTTATCGTGAGTTTATTTTAATGTGAACATCAAAATAAATTATCTACATTGGACAAAAATAAAATGAGATGTTTGATATTCTGGCGTTGCAGCTGAAGAATTGAATGTCCAGTGGGCCGGCAGTGTACGCGAGGGCTCAGCAAACTCGGACGGCGCCAGCACGGGCGGCAGAACCAGGAGGCGCTTCTCTGTCCGTGATCATTCTGCCAATTCCACCAGTGCACATCACAGACTGTGAGTCCTCCATAACTTTCAACTAACAGTCTTTCTTATTTACTATGTTTATTATTCATTGTGTTGAGTGGCTCATTGACCAAAAAAATGTTGCTGATAATGTGATTATACATAAATATGTATATCATTTACGGTTTTTGACGATCGAAGAGAGCGGTGAGAAAATGTATTTTCTTTGTTGTTTCCTGCATAATGGTATCTTATACTATTCAAGATCATTCCAACTAACACAGACTTTTCTCCAAACATCGTGAGAGAACTTAGTGATAATATCCGATTAAAAATTAATCATAGAAATTGACTGCCTGATTGACTGAGATTCGCGAGCTTATTCAAAAAACATACATTATTAATGTGAACCTTTTTTCACAAGTGGTACAGCAAATTTGCTGGAAAAATGATTAATACTTATGTATATTGAAAAACTGTCAAAAGTTGATTAAAAAAGCAGAAATTTTCCACAGTAGGTAGATCATAACCTCGAACCACTAATTTCTTGGTTGACAGCCAAACGTGTTACCAAATGCAAATGTGGATGCTTTTAAGAACACTTGGTACACACAACTACTTTACAAGGTGGATTAATTTTTATTTGGTCAGTCAACCGTTCATTTCAAATTATTAAATCTACAATAATTCCATTTTGTCTAGTCCAACGTGCGACATTGAAATTCCAAAGATTCAAATCCACCACATATTTTATTGGCGTAACCACATGACAACGTGGTATCTACTGGTAGCAGAAATGACAGAGATGACGCAATAGAGAAAACATGAACGAGAGAGAGAAAGAAATGTTCATCGATATTTTGATACCGAGACGCATGAGCGAGTGTTGCCCAGGCCGGTTCATATAAAATATAGATGACAATCTTTGACCGAGTCATGTCTGGCCCCAGGCAAAACCCAATTCGGAAATGGCTTGGCGTAGCAGGAATCAAATTTTACCCGTGCACATTTTCATACATTGACAAAAACAGTGTTAAATATTATGAACACGGAGAGCATAACGAATAGTTTCACTTCTGTCATAATGTGGTCACCATAATATACATAATACAAACATTTTTTTTTTCATTTTGATGCTTCTCAATCCTTAAAAAAGATTTATACTAAAGCCTCAATTACATTTAGCTTCTTTATGAGCTGTTCGTTGATTACACGGGGCGACTTTACAGGCAGATTATAAATTCGCCAACACACAGCTCGTAAAGAAGCTCAATGTAATTGAGGCTTAATGGATATGGTATTTTTAACAGTAAATACATATTTATTAAATAACAATAACTTCTTCCTGTTATGTTATAAAGATTAGTTTTTCCATACCATGACATTTTTTGAAAAGAAAACACAATTTCTTTATCTATAATGATCTTTTATTTCCATTAGACATAGATATTAAAATCCTTTGATAAATTATTTAGGTAATCTTAATATTTTGGATTAGTAAGTTGATAGTCAAGATCAGTTTTTTTTTAAGTTCTCACAAAATAAAATTTATTTTATTTGGCAATCATCTTAGTCATCGCTACCGCCAAATCTTACATCAATGTGTTCTAATATCTCAAAAGGATTATCTTGGCTGACGGCCGGTTGATTGCCATCCAGTTCATCGTAATCTGTGTTCGATTCGTCGATATTTGTCCCGAACACAGAATCTATATTTTCCTGTTCGTTCGGTGATAATTCATTCGCTTGCGTCCTTGAGACCATAGTGTTTTTCACCATTTCCAAACCGCTCAACAAATATTCTACCTGCGTCTCAACGGCAGTCATGTTCTGCTTGAACTCTTTCATGTCATTTTTGAGCACGCACTCGTAATTTCTTCTTGAGTATTCATCAATTTTATTAGCCGTGATAGTTGATTCCATGATACTACTGTTGAAAAAGGGAATTACTCTATCGGTGCCGGCGATCAGAGAATCCAGAGATTTTCCGGCATTATTCAGAGCCTCGTTCTTGTCAGAGACACTTTGTTGTAATTTAGATATTTCTCTGATATTGTCCACATCAGCACATTTTTCACCATTGGAAATAGTTCCGCTTATTGATTGTTCTAACATTTTATTCGTCTCAATTAATTTTTTTGTTATATTATTGTGTGAAACTAGAATCTGTGAAAATTTTTCATCAATATACTTCTTCAATTTACTTGCGTCTATACACTGCGGATTGGTCGCATCGCAGTAATACTGATAGATTGTATTATTTCTATGAGTCACAAGAATATCATCTATTGTGGCACGCCACTTATTTTTAAATGTTTCTTTGTCTTTGGCCGGAATGCAAGGATCGACAGAGAATTTCTTCAATGTGTAAATGTAGCCTCTGCCGCGCACATAGCGTGCAAGAATAATTGTTCCGTCTAGAGGATGGATAGCGATGGACACGATGTCGGTACCCAGTTGCGTGAGACTCTTCAAGTGGATAACATTATCAATTATATCCTGTCTATGTGAATTGAAAAGATATGCTGCTCCATTTCTGGGATCTATCACAATTATAGCCCTCCGATCGAATGTAAGCACTAACTTTGGATTGTTTATTTGCGGACTAACATTGTAATATTTTCTAGTTTTGGCCAAGTACGCAACAACACCAGACCCGGGCCAATATAATTGATTGCCAAAAGCGTCAATTATTCCTGAGGATGATCTTGAATCCCTGGCTCTTTCCGCCGTCGATATTGTCGTAATAATATTTACGATCGGGGTATTATCTCGACGAAAGTAAATTGTACCAGGCATATTGTCAGATTCAGCCGTCAACTCAGGCATTGAATAAAATCTTTGCGCTATTTTTATTCTCCGTCGGTTGCATATCTGTCTTGGCGATTGAGCAGACACTGATCTTGAATTTACATCAAGAAATATGCCTAGAACGAATACAGCAATCATCCCATAGCATCTGAAACAAAACAAACAATTATTTAATCTTTGCGGCCGATATACTTCTTGATTCATCTTAGTGGTGTAGCATATTATTTGATTCAACTCTGAATAATTTCCAATGATTATAAATTTTTATTTCATTTCATTAGACCATGTCCGATCCTAATAAGATAAAATGAGACTTCACGGAGTGGATACAAATACAAACAGATTTTTGGTTTTAGGAGCTAGCTAGCTAAATCTGTTAGGTCCATACTCTTGACTCCAAACGCAAATTATATTTGCCAGACCCAGGATTCGAACCTGGGATCTACGACATTATAAGCTGACGCGTAAGCTGCTCGGCCATCGTGGGGCCATATTTTTGATCAATTTTTATTTAAGGCTATAACCTCAGTTGAGGCATGGTCTAAAAAGATCGTGGCTAGGCGATGCGCAGGTCGCGGGTGCAAATGACGCATGCCGAATGAAATATAATTTGTCATATAAATCCAACATGCGTCCATTTAATGTTCTGTTTTGGCCGGGAATATACGGGCAACTTCGTGTTGCTGCTGCTGGCTGCAAACGAGCTGCCGACCAAGACAACTCATTTTGCTGTGCTTGGCAGCAAATGTGTCTTTACGAACGAATGTCGACTCATATCCAAAATGAATGTTAAAGGAGAAGCTGTGTTGTTTATGAAAGTGTTGTTCCTTGTGCTTTTAGTACGTAAAAGAAGACGTAGAAAAACTCGCAGATTTTGGATACATCCTATCATGTCTCAAAGGGCTGGACATGATGAATTTCATACTCTATTTATGCAACTACGGCACATTTTACAAATAAATCACATTTTAGATTCCAAATGTACTCATAGTTTTTTATGTCACTTGTAAAAGCGTCCGAGTCAAAATTATTGTCGTCCATATTTGGCAAAAACTGGAATGACAGTGCGCATGACTAGGCGCCAGGAGTTCGGAGGGGCTAAGTTGCTATACTGGGCAGCCAGCGCTGCCGAGTGTATGTTTGACGCGGCGACAAATTAACTGCCGCAACTCGGCGGATCCGGGCAGAGCGTCGACTGCAGCTGCCAAGGTCGGCAGCAGTGAGTTGCTGTGTGTGCGTCCATTATGAGTTTTGTATGAAAAATTGGGGTTCTCCGAGTTGCCACTGCCGGCAGCAGCAACACGAAGTTGCCCGTATATTCCCGGCTTTGTTGTTCTATTAGTAACAATAATAATATATTCATTGACATGTTTTCTTTTTCAAGCAAATGGGTAACGTTTTTAGTCATCTTTACACGATTTAAGAATTAATACCCCCATCGCCATCACGAAACAAATTGACGTATTCCCACCTCGACGTTCGCTCTCTGAATGCCAGCGAGTCCAAAATTTTGTCACGCCTATAATTGAAAATTATTTTCCGTTTCACTGAAGTATCGTCTTAATCTTATTCAATCCTCATTCAGAAGAGTGGAATGATGAAAGGGTTTATAATTATACATCACAGATGTTTAGGATAATGTAATGCAAAAAATCCATGAATTTCACAAAATGAAACACAGGTTCCAGCCCCCTAAGCCAGGTCTGACACTTCCGTTTGTGAATTTGGTAGGATGTTTGCTTTAAATTTCTAAAACCATGTGAAATGGTTTCTTCAGAAGTATATTGATGACAATAATTACCATCATTGTCCAATTATTGGAAGAGACTGAACTAGAAGCTAATACATAAGCACCCATGTTTGTAGTATGGGGTAGTTCTTCATCACAACAATGCGCACACTCACATTGCAAAAAATTCAGCAGTTGAACTAGACTGCGGCAAGTGTGGCTTGGCAAGAAGCGTGGCCATTTCGAGAACTACAATGCTGACGATCCTTTCATAATATATCGCAGCGCCACGGTGGCCATGACACTTCAACACTAAACAGTTAGAATACGTCAAAAAACTTTTGTCCCTTGACATTACCAGGTCATACATACTATGTTTCTATGAACTGGCAACCTACTGGCAACCGGCCACCGAATCATCATATCAGTGATCATGTGTAATATCTCAAAAAATATATGGTAATAATGCCTATGTAATATTATTAGAATACATTGTACAAAATAGGTACCTGCTTTATTTTATTTATTATTTTATTAAACCAGGAAGTTTGAGAATATCTGTTTATCACTACATTCCTATATTTATTAGGTAGTAAGTCAGGAATTAAACCGAGAGCTGTCACTTCCTTTATTTTGAAATAAGTAGTTTAAAAATGTTTGATATGTGTTGTGTAAATATCTGTACATTAGAGGATAAACCACGGAAGTCAAGTTTTTACCGTTTCTGAGTTAAATATCCAAAAAAATTTATTTTATTACACAAATGAATGAAACACTGAAGTCCATAAGTAGTAAATTAACCGATATAGCTAATTAAAAAATCACTGAAGTCCAATTCACTTTAGTGCATATTTAGGGCGTCCTTTTTACGATGTTTATGCTCTACGAAAAATGTTAATAAACCATTATAATAAATCCATAAACACGGAAGTCTAACAAATGTTAGGTAGGTACATATTATTATCTATACTATAATTTTCGTTTTTCTTTGTAAAAATCCACACGCGCAGTCGGATTTCGACAAAATGGACAGTAGACGGGGGCCGACGAGTCGGAGTGCGTGGTCGGGGTCTCAAATTTCAGATTTAACCCGTTGCACCCCGGGGACAGTTTCACGGTTTTTGTGGAAAAAAAGTCGCCGCGTACAAGATCTTGAAACACGGAAGTAAATGCTGCAACCCCATTTTTTTATTGAAAATGTCGCTAGAATGTGTACATTTAAAAAATATTGGCGTTTATTTCAGCTTGATCGGAGGTCAAATGGCAAAGTTAGATTAGATAAATTAATAACCGGCAGGTTGGCGCGGGCGACGTGTTACATGTAGATCGGAATGCTTCACTCACGGACAACAATTGTATGTAGTGGCATCAGAGTGCCCGAGTGCGTGGTCGGGGTCCCGAATTTCAGTTTTAACCCGTTGCACCCCGGGGACAGTTTTATAATAATAAATTGAATTTGTACTACTTTTTTGGATATTTAAATGCAATAAATGTACAAAAAAATAAAAATCTAAAATATTATATTTTTTTACTTTTTTAAATACAATCCTTTGCACTCTACGTAACTCCTGGTTAGCGCCGGGTGATACAGCTAGTTATACATAAATAAGTATTACAAAAATGTTTGATCTATTCTTCAAATAATATAACCACATGAATGAACCCAAAATTGTGGCTCTATCGCTATATACGTATTCAAAATGGATTTTCAATTAAATAAAATAAAAATTTTATTCGGGTTTGATTTGCCAAGCAATGATACCTGTGACACCTGCTATAGCCCTAAGATGAGTCTTAAAGATGTTAATATTTCTTTTGAAGAAAAAGAAATTCAAAGATACTTTTTGAAAGATCACATACAGAAAGCAGCTGCAATTAAATAAGATAGATAAAACTCTTGCAAAAGAAAAATTTACCAGTATGAAAGTAATAATGGTTGATTTGGAGAAGTGTTTACTTACTCCATATAGTTTCCATCTTAGAAAATTTTGGACTCTGAATTATACAATTTACGATGATGCAAGTGGTGAGTGAGACACAACACTGATGCGGATGAAATAAAAAGTGGAAGGGGTGACAATAAGATCGGCTGCTGCTTGATGAAACGGGCATCTAGCAATGTTTTAGCAAATATTGAAGAGCTGACGATTTGGTATGATAATTAATTGCCCTGACCAAAATAGGAATATCATGATTGTTTTTTCATATACCTTGTTTCTGAAAACCATTCCTATGCTGAAAATCATAAATCACAAATTCCTATTACGGCATATATACACACATGGAGATCGACACTGACCACTCTATAACAGAACGTCAAAAAAGATGCTGAACGGTATGCAGATAATTGTTACTCCATGGGATTGGGTTCAGTTTGTAGGGACATGTAAAAGAAACAAGCCTTTTAAAGTTATTAACATGGAGTTAAATGATATAAACAATTATTGCTCTTTGTATGCATCATCTTCAGCTCCTTTTGTGGCTCGAAAAAAGAATATTGATGGCACACCTTTTTTATCTTTTTTATTTATATCTTAAGATAGCGCTGGTTAACTACGTTATAAGGCGAAGTTCTCCGATGAAGATTTCCAAACTGTGGACCTCCGACCTTCTCGCTCGCCGTAAAACGCCGCAAACTTTTTAAAAGATGACAAATTTTCCCCCGTAGATACCGAGTCGCAATGGCCGACCGGTCCAACTGAGGGTCGATAATATATGTCGCGAGTGGAGAACTACAAGGTTCTAAGTGTTTGTCCTTGGAGAAACAAAAGTAACAATGAGGTAGCTTAGAATACTACTTCTTTGTTGGGTTTGTTTTTTCAAGGACGAACACTTAGAACCTTGTAGTATTAGGCTCACGATGTGTTACGCCGAATGTGCGAAATTGACTATTACATGAAATGGGCTAAATTTTGGCTAATTCATGTAATAGTCAAGCCTGTTGCCTTATTCATGAATTGGGTAAATTTTCTGCCGAGTACGTGAATTCGCCAGGGTATGGAATTCTTAAACTGTCAACATGACAGTAGAAAAAGTAAATTTAATACGGATGGTTTTATTAGTTATAATTGGACATAATATAATATTATTATTATTAGGTTAGGTTTTGTAATTCTGAATTCAACTGAATGTCCATTTTGAGGTTAGCTAACAAGTATCAACAAACTATCACAAACATACAATCGACCATTGCACGATTGATACCCAAGCACGAATCAAATCGCGAAAATACCTTTCAATAAAATTCTTCCGTTATCATATTCTAGTTCTAGATTTTTTTTGCGCATAGTAAATGGATATGAACGTCATTGTAGTTATTGATTGGTATATTTTTATATTATAATCAATGACATTTGACACATTTGGTTAGTTTGATTAGTTGTAAAAAACACCACCGGAGCGCGACCATCTATTTTGACCATAGATAATATACGTACATTTTGACCAATGCATGAGCATTTGACACATTTAGTTCAGTTGCAAAAAATACCACCGTAGCGCTACTGACTAATTTTTCCAATGCATGAACTAGCCAGAAAAATTACTGCCGAATTCACGCACTCACCAGATATTTTGTCTAATTCATGAATAAGGCAACGGGCTTGCATTTTTCATGATTTAGGCAAAATTTAGCCCATTTCATGTAATAGTCAATTTCGCACATTCGGTGTAACATATGCACTAGCATGCATTTATTTCCGGTCTGCGAAAGCTTTCACCATGCTATCAACCGACTATACCGCTACACGATTCGGGGAATTCGCACTAGATGAAATGCTGGTAGAATTTTTGAATGTTGCTGATATTAACCAGAAAGTCATAACCCCTTTTTGGAAGATATTAAATCATGCGCACTTGATCCTCGTGAGAAAGAAAAGCTGATCGAGCTATCTTCTGATGTCACTCTGCTGTCCAGACATAAAATGCAATCATTGTCTCAATTTTGGATATACCTTGATAAAGAATATCCATCTCTGAATTATAAAGATCAGATTATTGGTAATTTTTTCAACTTCCTACATGAGTGAAAAGAATTTTTCATCTATGTCAGTAATAAAAACCAAACAGAGAAATTGAATGGATGTTAATGCAGCGCTTCGTCTCTCAGAAACAACGCTGCAACCACGTATATCAAATTTGCTTACAAAAAAGCAGCAGCAGATGTGGCACTAACAAAAAGTTGTAATTTTAAAACATAAGATTTAATAAATAAAATTCTATCTGTAATGGTTATTATTTATGGCTAATACCGGTCCGCAAAATATTTCTCCTATGTTCACCAGGCCGCAGGTGTTAAATGGTTGAAGAACACTGGCCTAAACAATGTGGATTATATAAAACACCACTTAATTGGGTACTTATTTCAATTCAAAACTGGCTATATTTCATAAAGATGTGAAACAGTTATCAATAATGATGAAAATTATATTTTTGATTAATATTTAGCCATTTTAAAAAAAAGCTTCGATGACTGAAATTGTTTTCTTTACTGTTACCCGTATATGAATAACAATGCCATACATGCACACTACTCATAGATAATTTCACATCTCACTTGACAATCGGTTAGATGTTGTTAATTTATGATTTGAAGGGTTATCATTTTCATGACATTTTTTGAGGTCAATAAGCATGGAGAGATTACATACTCTATTATTATGACAAATGAACAATCCACAATCTTTTCTAATCCATTTTGAAATACTATCAAATATATTTTTAAAAATTCTAACCTCATCTTGATGCTGTAGTATGTATCCAATTAGACCAAAAATTTGTATGACTCCTTGCGTTTTTATTTCACTTAGAATAAATGAGTAAACAAGTGGCATTGCCTCAATGTGGCGTCTCTCCTGGTAATGTTTTACTCACATTGATGTCTGCGAAATATATTGTTTAGTGCTTACTCACAGCTTGCCATTCAACAGAGGCGTATTGGAAATTATTTATAGGGAATATTTTCATCAATACAATATAATAATTTGTTATATAATTATATTTTATTCGAAACTGATATATACTATATTCAGAAATATTGAATGTAGAATTGTTTATCCATAATAATGATTCATTACATTTTTTTTATAGTTATGTAACACTAATGCTTGATATTTTTATCTCACCTTGACAGATGTGAAACTTGATTTGCAAAGACCAGTGGTTACAAACTTTTTTTAATTGCAAACCCCTAGCAAAAAATAACTATACTTACGTAGGTATATTTGTGTTTTTTTAACATAAATCTACAGTGAAAATTATTGTAAGGGGTAAATAGGTTAAGGGTGTTAGTGTAATATCGTAAACAAACTATCCATTATTAGGTGGATATCTACATATTTTTTTATTTTATAAACAGCTGACATACATATTTATTTTTCTCATTATATTTAATGTGCAGAATGGGTTTCTTTAATAATATCTTAAAATTCTGAATTGATGCTTTCTGATACAGTGATATGAATGTTTGCTTCCAATTTATTTAGATACCTACTTAGTTTTAATACCCCACATTGTAGAAAATGTTACCTTATATAGGTACTTAGAACCAAACGGTAGGAGTCAGCATTGGTTGCCGCACTTCCTAAATTGGTATACCTACACAGTTTTCAGTCCCATCTACCAATTATACTGTTAAACATTATATTATGTAGTCCTACCAACGGAATGACTATACGTCCAAAGTCAATGTGACTACTCACAATTTGAAGTTTATATTAGAATACTATAAATGAAGGTTTTTCTTTAATATGTATACTTAAATGAATACTTTAACCTTTCACATTCGCAACTGCTAACTTAAGTTAAGTAAAAGTATTCATGGTATTAGTGTGTATTGAGAACTCCTGTATCATTTAACTGTTTGATTTTTTACTTTTCAATAATGTTAGATACCTAATAATTTAAGAATTGATTGAGAAACATGGGTATCTACAATTCTATATATTTGGAAATGCTGAGATCAGTTGTGCAGCTGTAGTTGCCAACTTTCCGAGACAAGTATAAAATAAATTGGGTATTGAAAATTATTGTCCTCCATATTCGAATTTTTACTGTTGACCGTAAGACCGTTAAACGTTTCTTTCCCAAAAATGTTTCTCCGTCCATGCGGCTTTTTTTCCTCAAAAAATCATCCAAATTGAGCTTCAAGTCCTTTTTTAGCTTATCATACAAATATTGTTTGTCATCTCGGTGATTTTTTTAACATACTTAAGTATTTCATTTTTGTCTAGATTCGTTTAGGCTCTTGCCCCCCTTTTTTTTTTTTTTTTAACTTTTCTTACCATCAAAAATTTTCCACCTTTACCAAGTTATATTTATCATTCCATACTCCCCATCAATAAGCAACATTGCATCCCGGTTGTGGTTCAACCGAGATCCAGCACAGGGACTTGTTTTCCGGGATGATTCCGGCTGAACTCTAAAGATTGACAAGTCTGTACAAGTCGGTGGCGAAAAGTGCCTCTTGAAGGAAGGTAGGCTGTGATAGCTAACAGAAGAAAGTCCCTTTTTTATCATGTTCGATCCTAAGGAGATAATATTGATCTCCACATAGTGGAGGTTGTATTAACAGATTTTTTTTGTTTTTTTTTTATGAGAGATGGATGTAAGCCATTTGCTCTACCTATTAGGTCCATATTCTGGGTCCAAATACATATTAAAAAACTATATGTGAATTTGCAGACCCCAAATTCGAACCTGGGACCCACGACATTATAAGCCAATGTGGTAACCATCGTAAGTATGTTCAGCCTTATTTATGGGAATTAAATTTTGTTTCATCTTCACTATTTTACTGATACGATTTACTTCTTCTTCTTATTGTGCCATCCCCTGCAGAGGTCGGCCACCATCAAGGCGATCTTATCTTTGTCGTCTGCTACCCGGAACAGTTCGGTGGAGCTGCACTCGTACCAATCACGGAGGTTAGCCACGAAATGCGGCGCCGTCCTCTGCTGCGCTTCCCATTGATCTTTCCTTGAATGACAAGTTGAGGAATGCTGTATTTTTGTCCTCTCATAATGTGGCCGAGGTATTGTAGTTTCCTGGTTTTGATACTACGTAGAACTTCTCGGTCCTTCCCCATTCGATTGAGAACTTCAACATTTGTCACCCGGTCAGTCCAAGGAATTTTGAGGATGCGTCTATACAGCCACATCTCGAAAGCTTCAAGTCTCCGTGACATCTCTTGGTTTAGCGTCCATACTTCCATACCATAGAAAAGAATTGAGAGCACATAACAACGTACCATACGCAGTCTCAGACCTAGGTTAAGATCTCGATTGCTAAGGAAGCGTCTCATTTTGAGAAAGGCGCTCCTTGCGATCTCAATTCTAGTTTTTATTTCCTGAGACTGGTCCCATTTCTCATTGACACATGTACCTAAATATTTATAATGGGTCACACGTTCGATTGGTTCGCTGTTAATGACAAAATTTGTGTTGGTGTCTGGTGTCGCTGTTTTTGATACTAGTAAACTTGTTATCTTGAGGTTCATTTTTAAACCATAAGAATTACTGACCTCATTAACCTTTTCTACCAGTTGATGTAAACTCTTTAAACTATCAGCAATCAGCACAGTATCATCGGCATATCGTATATTGTTAATATGTTTGCCATTAACCATAATACCCACCGATTCACCTTGTAAGGCTTCCTTGAAAATAGCTTCCGAGTACATGTTAAATAGCAAAGGTGACAATATACACCCCTGTCTTACACCGCGACGAATTTTTACCTCTCCACTGATTTCGTTTTCAATCTTAATATTCGCTGTTTGATTCCAATATAAGTTAGCTATCAGTTGAATGTCTCTTACATCAATGCCTTTCTCCTGTAAGAGTTCGAGAAGTTTAGGATGCCTAACAGTATCGAATGCTTTCTCGTAATCGATGAAACACATATAAACATTAACATCTAGGCATCTTTGCACTAGAACAATCAAGCTGAAAAGTGCTTCGCGAGTGCTCAAACCACTTCTGAAGCCAAATTGTGTGTCATCCATGTCTTCGCATTTTCGAAAAATCCTATTATGGATGATTTTTAATAAGACTTAACATGTGGCTCATCAAACTTATTGTTCTAAACTCGCTGCACTCCTATGCATTCGCCTTTTTTGGTAGAGTGATGAATGTCGATTTCAACCAATCATCGGGAATTATGCCCGTTTCGTAAATTTTATTAAACAAATCAACGAGAATTTCTAATTCATCTTCTTCTAATAATTTTATCATTTCGTTGTAAATATTATCAGGGCCGACAGCTTTACCATTTTTAGAATTTCGTATTGCGTTTATTATTTCTGCCCTATTTATACGATTTACTGAACATACAATATTATATTTTACTTTTTTTACGGATATTTCACTAAAAAAGACAACACTAGATATTTAACAAAAAAATTGCAGCTGCGCTAGCTGCACTTCTTATCCGCTAAGCCAGTCAAGAATTTTCCTGATGTGTGTAAAATAACATAAACAAATAGTAAACATAATGATAGGCATTACTGTATGAGCTTCACCCATTTCATATATCGAGGCAAATGGTTTGTCAGGTCTCAAGAAGAAACACCATCAAAGTATATAAGAAAAAAACTTTGGATTATAGCAGGCCTTTGTTTGCATGTGTTGGTAACTTGGATACGCTATGACTATGTGTATGTGAATCCTATTACAAAGGGATGGTCTGCTACTTAGAGAATAAATATATATCTCTGTCCACTCTGTATTTTTTATATATAAAATGTGTAAGTTATATTTATATTATATTTCTTATGAAGGTAGGCTATGATTGCCTGGTATGGAGTCTTCGCCACTGGTACAAGTACAATGTGATACTTATCTTTGTTGAGATCTCATGATTATCAATGCCCACTTCTAAGTTATTGAATTATTGCAACATGGCGATAAGATCATATTTTCCCATACAGTAAGTAATAATAATATAGTACATATCAAAAGAAAGCCAGCACTGGTATTATTTTAACAATAGTTGCATCTACTTTTTGTGGTTATGCTCATAACTTATGAAGCCAAAGGGATGTGCGGTCAATGTAAATACCATGAGATAAAAACTTCTGGTTTGTAAATTTACTATTTTTATTCTTGTTTAATATCGTCATTCAGTATGGGTTTATTTATTAATTATGGTAAGAAATAGTGATTAGATAAGCCAGTCAACTAACTAAATCAGCGATTCCCAACCAGTCTACGAAATTTTTCAAAAGCTTTCAAAAAAGGTATCTACAATTGAAATCTTTTTGGTAATTGAGTAAAATAAAGTTTAATGTGACCTATTTTTAAACAATTAACTATTTTAAAAGTTTAGTGTGGATGAATATCGCATCATAATTGTTATTTAGGTAATAAGAGTATGTACTTCGGAAGGGAGTTTTTCTTGTAGTGAAGAATTAAGGAATTTTGGGGAATATATTTGTCAGTAATAAATTTTATGAATGTACCTACATGATGACTTTGTAGTTATAACATTGAATTGTTTTATTATTACACTATTTTATTTTTAAGTTATAGACATGCCCATTATTTTTGGATAATGTGGAAATATATTAAAAGGGCTCATGTATCTGAAGTGTAGATAATACTTATAACATTATTTTATTTCAGTTTTATAATCCTAGCAGTGACATCCTGTATGTAGGTCGTTCATTGCTTAGAGCTGACAAATAAGGGCGAACGGCTCACCTTACCGGGTGTGGTATAACAGGCTACGGATCTTGAGTGTGGAGAAATATAGGATAAACATTAACACGTGTTAAATAATATCATGTTATTTTAAATAGTTACATATATCATGTTAATATGCATTAAAGTTTGTCACGTAAATTTAATGCACATGGAATATTTGAGGACAGTCGGCGTGCTTTGTTTTACTTGGGTTTTATGCCTTGACCGTCATAAAATACCCGGTATCAAAACCTTAGACCATGGCGATGGCTTTTACATTCCTATCTTGTTGATCTGTTTTTGCGAATAATACAAATTTTAAGAGTAGATTTCCAGGAGATAACACTAGTATGGAGTGCCACTTTGTCCAGGTACATATTATGTCACTTCCTATTGCTTTACAAATCTAGTTTTTAATGTATGTACTATGTATGGGCCAGGTAGGGGTTCTTGAGATTCTACAAAATGTTCCGTCGAACAAAATAAAACAGGAATTTATCCTCTACCTAGTAAATGTCAAATTGATTACTACCGATTCTTATCAAAAGCCCGGGTGATCTTGGCTTCCTCCACCAAAAGTCTCCTCCTATACTTATCCAAAGTATTATGTCATGTCATTGATAGCTCCATCTCGAATCTCTAGTGAAAGCTAAACATATTTATTTGATGATATAGGTATAATCATTTTGGACCTCTGTTCGAAATTGTTGAATAGATTCTTTAATGAGATTAAGTGTTTGCATCTGTGTCAGGGTATTATAATATTATAATATATCATATAGGCGGTAGCCGATAATTTATCACTTCGTTTGGTTTTATCTATAGGAAACGAAAACATTTTTAATTTTGGGACACATAAATGAAAACTTACGACTTCTTCATTGAATAAAGATAGGTAGTAATAATACGTAGGGTATAATATCATATCATACGTCACGGATGGAGAACCTGTGGCCTTGTGAATGAATCCAAATTTTGCAGAATAATCTTTTTTCCATTAATCTGTATCTGTTCATCTTTTTGCTTAATTAAAATTAACTTGTTAGTAGTTTAGTAACAAAAAGCAGTCACAACAAAAATATTAAAAGATTACTTAGGTAACATTAATGTTTTAAAAATTTACATAGTATAAGTATTATATTTTTCTTATGTCAAAATAAATAATTACCATAATAAATTTGTAGGGAATAAAACTAATTTGACTATTTATTGATCAAAGACTCGCTTTTATCACAATTAAAATGCTTGGAAAGGTCACGTAAAATAAAAGAATGTCCAATACACAATATACCCTCCACCCGTCGTGTCTGTACAGCCGTGGATTATGCACGGCCGCCCTCCACAGCGCTGTATTGCGACATAATGAATATTTAATTGCTCACATTCCGTCCTGAACGGAGCCGCACGGGACCGATTATTAAAAAAAAGAATGGCCAATCACCGATCGACACCTTTCAGAAAAATTATCAATTGTAATTCGGAAATTTTTTCAAATTATTGAATGCGGCCTTATTACGTCACGCCTAACTTAATGCCGCCTTCCAACGTGAAAAGGTTCCCTACCCCTATCCTAAACAGTAATAGTATGTATAGATACCTACCGTGAGATAAAATTATCTCTGCTATACCTACTTCCCAAATGCAATTTGTATGCAACTATATGTACCGTAGATACTTACAGTGTTTATTTATAGTCAGCAATGTTGGGATAAATTAACTAATGATTAAAAGCCACAAGTAGTACCTACATAATAATATAATTTTCATGTTGCGTAGTCATTCAATGCAAACCCAACAGTGTATTTTTACATTCACATTCTTACAAATTACGCGTAGGTATGTGTTGCTAATCTTGCATGTCTGGCTAGTTAACATTTTTATTCATTAAATATGTAAAATAATTCATAAATTATGGTAAACCAGTTAATTAATTAATTAGTTTTTCATAATTATAAAATTGCATCACACTAAAAAAATCAAAATAAGAAATTTGTTTAAATTATTATGTTGCTTTTAATAAAGTTCATGACAATATGATTGTAATTTGTGTCTTAAATGTTATCCATCTTCTTGTCCATTTAATTGAGTATTAGGAGAGTTTATCACTTTGATTATCACTATGTGATATACATTTCATAGTTATATTAATTATTAATGAATGCATTTTATGAATTGAACCGAACATCAATCTGTGACAGAATATTAGCAGGGTCGTCAACATTGGGAGTGCCCTCACTTCCGTCCACAACATCCGCCGCCGACTCTATCGCCTCGCTGGTCGGCGCCAATGTGCTCCTGATGATCCCTAAGCCGTTCACCAAATACTGAAACTGTTCCTCTGCCGCCGTCGCTGACTCCTGCCATCTTTTTACTTTAGTTTTGTCCACGCACACATAGTTTCTTCTCGAGAACTCTTCTATTTCGTTGGCAGATATGCTACCCCCAAACACGCTCGTGTTAAAGAACGGGCCAATCAAATCTGCTCCCTCGATCAGCGTCTGCAAATCTCGGTTCAGCGTGATCACATTGTTATTTCCTTCCGGCTCTGGCTTAGGTGCTGCAAACAGTGCAAAAAGATCCTCTGTGTTTTCTGATTGGCATTTATTGATAGTCGGGTCGTCAGTGTTGATGTGGTCTCCGTTTTTATAGTACTCCCTCACGTCTGTCATCCGCGTGCCGTGCAATACGTTGATTTCTGATAGTTTCGTATGAAGCATTGTCCGAAACGCTTCGAGGTTATCGCACTTCACTTGCATTACTCTGTTTTTTGTGGATTTATTACACGTCACGGAGTTGCTACCAGTGTCAATTTTATACTTTGACATGATAGCCTCCATGACGGCTTGAGTGGAATCTCTGAATTTTTGGTCCGATGACGCAGCACTTTGGCACGGATTGCTGTCCAGTTTTGTGTAAACCTGTACGGACCACTCTCCGGGCGAAGAGTTATTTTTCTGAGCAGTGATTATATTTCCCGTTACATTATCAATGGCCAGAGAATACACATTACTCCCCAGATCTATGACCTTAATCAAACTGATTGTGTCTTTTGGGCAAATATTAGGTTTCTGCGTGTTGAACATATAAACATCGCTTCCTTTTTTTGAATCAAAGGCGAACATATTCTGACGATCGCGACTTATGGCAAATCTAGCATTGTCTATATTGTCTGATACTCTATATTCTCTATGATGCGCGCTGACATGGACCATCACGTGTCCCTTGTCATTAGTAAACATCCGGTTGCCTTTGACATCTTGAATCGTTGTCAGTATGGGTGTTTTAACTTCGTTGCTGTCTTTCTTAGTGGTCAAGTCATGGCACAGGCCGTTCGCTCGTACGAGGCCTGGTTTCCCATTGAAGATGAATACACCCTGAGGGTATAACGCATCCCTACTGCGCAACAGCTCGGTCTTTTTGTAATAGCGGTCGTATATTCTGGATCGTCCCTCCGAACACAGGCCGGCATCGTAAATTGGTATTATGGATGCGAATGTTGTGATTAAGAGGAGTCCTGTCACCGAGTGGATGCACCTGAAAATGGATACATACTATGCTTTAAAAACATGTCTAATAATCTTAAGGGCGGACGTGCTCAGCGTGGGTCAAAATAGAGCTTTTTTTCTATTTTCAAAGCATGATTCTGGACATACCTTAAACGTTGTAGATAATCTATTTGTATAATTTTGAAGCCTTATTATCCTTTATATTTATTTTAAACATTTGATGACTGCATAAAGTATTTTTATTACATAAAATAGTATTGTTTTAAACCTCTCGCTCTAATGTTTTAGAATATAGTCATATTTCGGTACATAACTGTGCAGTGGTGTTAAGATTTTTTACATTTATTAATTTTTAAACGCATTTATAAAACCATTAGTATAATTTATGACGAGATAATTTTAGTAAAATATTTACGATAAAAAATTATATTGATAAACTCTGTGATCCCAAATTTGACAAGAATTAGGCATTTTATTATTCAAAAAATGGGCAAGATTAACACATTTGAAGATAATGCTAAAGATACTCATTATAAGCTATGTCTTTGACCATTCAAGTGTGATAAACATCCTACGAATAATTTGCTATATAATAATTATTGACCTAAGAATAAGGTAGTGATTTTTTGAAATACGCCATTTCTTTTGGCATTCCCCAGTGGTTAAGCTACAACATACGGCCGTAGCCATAAATTGACAAACTATAATTGAAGTAGGGAGTAAAATGATGTTAACGCGCGTGTTTGAACATGTACCGTTTAAAAAAAAAAGATTTTTTTTCGGTTAGGTTAGGTTAGGTATATAATAGATTAACTACAATGTTTAAGGTATGTCCAGGGTCATGCTTTGAAAATAGAACAAAAGCTCCATTTTGACCTACGCTGAGCATGTCCCCCCTTAATATGACGTTTCTCTTAGCAGGATTGCTCTCTTTTGTACGCTGTCAACATGAAAACGTATATTGGCTTTGAAAATATTCTTGTTCTTCTGTAAATTCTACGAAATTAAACCTATCCTCAAAACTTTCTAAGAGAACATAGTTATCTTAATAAACCATTTCTTTTATTCAACGAATAATTGACAAGATTTTGAAAATGTTACATTCCATATATTAAACATACATGACTTGAAAACACCGCAGATATACCCACTAGAAAAAAGCATATTTGAAAAAAATACGATGCTCGACGGGATTTGAACCCGTATACTGGTATCACGCCAACTGTGCATTAACCAATTATGCTACGAGCGTCCTATATAATTACGACAATTTAAACTTGTAGGTCATACATGAAATGCTTATCAAATTGCGCTATTATTGACTATCGGTTTTTGTGTATTTATGGTTGATGCACAGTTGGCGGGTTAAAATCCCGTCAAGCATCGTATTTTTTTCAAATATGATTTTTTCTAGTCGGTATATATCTGAGGTGTTTTCAAGTTATGTATGCTCAGTATGTGAAATGTAACATTTTCTATATCTTGTCAATTATTCGTTTTTAAAAATAATGTTAGGCGTTCATCCTACCAAAAAAGGTTTGGGATCGCTTAATTAAATGGTCTTACGTAATAAACCTCCAAAACGTGTAAAAGATGTTTTGGCAATACAAAGTGACTAACTATTTAACATTGAATTTATAAATATTATGTTCGTAAAATGTTCTATTATTTTCTGTAGTGACGAAAAATGTATACTATTGTGTGGCTATACTTTTCAACGTATCTACCTACCTACGATAAAATTCAACTGACTTAGCAATATCGTAGTAGATTTTTGGGTTTCCACCGTGTGCCCTTCTTCCTACTTTACTCGACGTTTTGGGCTCCTTGCAGAGGCCATTATCAAGAGATGATATGTTTTATGATGAAAATGTGGTGTACAGAGTAATCTGTCAATCGTTACGACCAGGGATACCGGCTCGATTATTGGATTTTGCTGATAGTGCCGGAAGCCATGACGTTTTTAACCTCTGAGCAACGTTTGCTCTTAGCTAATCGGATTTCTTTTGACATTCTTAGAGCAATGTTTACATTCACATACCTACACTACATTTTCATCATAAAACATACCATCTCTTGATAATGGCCCCTGCAAGGAGCCCGAAACGTCGAATAAAGAAGGAAGAAGGACACACGGTGGAAACCCAGAAATCTACTACGATAAAAAAACAACCGTGAAAGCCTCAAACATTATATGACTTAGCAATACCTACTTATTTCCTTGTAAATTTGAAAATTGAAGCTCATTTTATATATTGGTTAAACGTAAAGGCGGAATCCCACGACTGGTGTGACGATAGTAGAGAGGTAAGACATTACTAGACATATAGGTACGGGAGTTTGCAATACACACCCTCATTGAAATGTAGATAGAAGTAGAATTAATTCTTAATTTAAGCACATACATTATAATTATTAAAGCAGGGGTGCGTTGTCATAACATGACAACAATGCTGAAATTGCAATGTACCTACATATGTACATACTCTATTTGTAATCAATCACATTCGTCTGTTTACGAAAGAATGGAACCAATAAGAGATAATTAGTTGAACTCACAAATAAGTGAAAATATCCAAAATTGTATTAAGAGATTGTTTAAATATATATATATATAAAATTTAACCAGGAGGCACAATTTATTTTGTTATCTACACCTTTTGTTGGAAGGAATGTTTCACAATTAATACAATTATTGTTAGTTTAATGTACTAACCTCATGTTGACAGTCCGAATCGTTTATTTTTTGCAACTACGATTTCTTCATACACCAACGTAAACTATATATAGTATTTAGCACGTCATATACCTAATGCAGTTTAAAATGTTTCTCAATATAATAATATGTTCATAGCCTATAATATTAGTGTAATATTACGACGCGATTGTATTGCACTGAGCAATGAGCGCTCTTCACGGCGGAACCCTTTCGATACGACCGAACTCGCAACAGGAAACTAGTCAATTAATGTATATTTGCACAGGTAATTCAAATTATTATTTGATTCGCCCGCCAGGTAAGCTATGCTTGCTTACCTTTCCGACTACGTTATGGCGTGTCCAAAAGGATAGATAAAACATGGGCAATATTGCGTCATGCCGCGCACCTACTTTCAAATCGAATAGTTATCTGTTTTATTTCAATAATATTTTTAACTCAATGTTAATGCAGTGACACATTTATAATGATTGTACCTAATCAAATAATATGACGCACTTCGATTTACCAACACAGAGGAAGGTTTAATTCAACAATAAATTGATCACACATAACTACACTGCGCAAACAGAAAATAATCTGATCCAACGTACCTGAATATACTAGTAGCAACCTGCAACTACGCAACGATTCAGGTACCAATTCGATCATCTCGACGCTAGCTATGATTGGTTCATAACTTAGGGAATGTGAATGTGCGCCACAGGCGAATAAAATACACAATGGAATTTACCTACCTACATACGTCATAATTCGAAACAGTAAATATACAAGGAAGTCTAATGTAGAGTATATATACTACCTACGCATCTATTCTATACACAAGACTGCTTTCGGCCGCTATCTAGGGTAGGAAAGTATGCAAGTATTAGCACTTATTGTAACAATTACAACAAATTAGTTGTAATTGTTACAATAAGTGCTATGTTTTAACAGCACCCCTCTTGGCTGTGATAAATTTTAGAGTGAGATAGACAGTTTTGACAGTTCAGACGGCTAACTTATTGTAATTGTTATAATAAGTGTTATTATTTCGATACTTTCCTACCCTGCCGTAATGGCCGAAAGCAGTCTTGTGTATAGAATAGATGCGCTAGTAGGCTTTAATATATTTTGAAATAATATTTTTATCGGCGCCTTTCCGGTTTAATTTAATTTAAATGTGTCTATTACGATGTACTATGAAACTTACTATTAACAACATAGTTTACGATTATTGGTGCTGACATATCCTTTATTTTTTAAATTGTATATTTTTGGCGAAAAATGCTGTCGACGGGATTCTGGGGGGAATAGGTATATTATTATTTCAATGCCAGACAAAAAAAGGAAAACTATAATATTATTTGTGCATAATATGTATTATGGAAAAGGTCAAAACACTGATCAAGGGTCAAATATTTCGAAAGACTGGCACCCTTAATTTTTATTACTAGTAGATATAGGTTACCCACAATCCTTTCAGGCGTAGACTTAACTATTATCAAAATAATAATTGTGTACAAGTCGGTCATCTGTCTTCGCATTGTCATTGTCATTATACTCATTATCAAGTTTATTCATTTGCCATTGGTAATGAAATAGTTAAACGGGCAAAACGCGAAGTAAAATTTTATCTCTGACATTTTGACACAACTTTTTTTTTGTTTCCCCTGACCCCGAGTTCAAAATTGTTTGATAAAAAATACAAAATAAAATTATATTTATGAACGTGATGTGTACAACGAAAAAAATAGAATACGTACCAAATAATGTTATTCGTGCCAATATATGGTAGGTACGCAGTAGCGAAGGGTGGAAGTAGGCTGTTAAGATCCGCCATTAATAGTGCATATTAAACTTTGTTAGGTATTCGATTTGTTTTTATTTGGCATATTTTGGGCGATACTACAAAATTGTGCACACTTTTCATTCATACTTATTTGTTTTCGTCGGATTAAGAATACATACATATTACACATATTTTATTGTTGGTTCATTTTTTTTAATTCAGCCCCGCTTAAATCGAACTATGATAGATAAAAATATTATTCGATCTATAAAATATTCACAGTTATGTATGATTTAATTTCATAGTTTTAGATATTTTAGACTTTTAGAGTATTTTTTGACTATTATCTATTATGACTTGGTTTTTTCGCATGGTTTAAACACCATCTGTAAATTGTGGTATTATTTAAATGAAAACAAATACGTATGACAGACTAACTTTAGTGTGCACTATTTATGGCGGATCTTAACAGCCCACCTCCACCATTTGCCACTCTGGTAGGTATTTAAACCAATATACCTATACATATTATCCTTTGTCATTTACGGGACCATCTCCAGAAACTCAATAATTTAATGTATGTACCTAAATAGTGACAATTGTAATCACAACTCAGTCAATGGTGATATTCCTTATTTCTTGAATTATTATTTTATAATAATTTCATAAATATGTATGTCGGAAACATTATCGCTAACCGATGGATTTCCCCAGTGTCTATTTATTATTTATACTTATGATACGTTTATTAAAAAAAGAATACTTACTCCATATTACGTGTGACATCGAAACTTACTCTTTTCCTTGTATTAATTTATTTATTATATAATACATAAATAATTTCGCAACAAAACAAACTGGTTTCAATGGTACGTATAATATTAGAACAGGTTCGTATTGGAAACTTTACGATTTTATCGTTGATCTACATTTATAAAATACACTCACGATTTAATAATAACAATTTATTATTTTTACTTGGCAGATCCAATGATCATAAAACATCGAGTATTTTTATGAATTCTTCTTCTGAAAATTTAAATATAATAACCAGGTATTATTATCGGCATTACCACTCAATGTGGGTCTTGTCTGCCTCTAGGAAATATCTCCATTCCCTGCTGTATGGTGCAAGCTCACTCCAACGAATTAGCCTTCGCCTCAGAGATGCTGTCTTTTTCTATGCAGTCAAACCATCGTAGGTTTACTCTATTCGTAGGCTATTCCAACATATAATTTAACTCCATAATCAATAAAAAGTGATATATATGCTATGTCGTATTCCGAGAG
Source organism: Rhyacophila brunnea (assembly GCF_057557595.1). NCBI lineage: Eukaryota > Metazoa > Arthropoda > Insecta > Trichoptera > Rhyacophilidae > Rhyacophila > Rhyacophila brunnea. The sequence continues at coordinate 20,083,870 of NW_028233068.1, forward strand.
TTAATTATCTCGGGATATGAAATGTCAGGCCTAACGGTTTTTAACCAATACACCAGTTATTAGTTCTACTAACTAAGGTATAGATAGCGCATAGCGGGTGTTGGGTGTTAATATGCAATTTAGATAACAGCCTATATACATATAGAATTGACCTGAGCTCAATGACATTAATATGGACGAAGCATCTGGAAAAAATAATGACACTCTTTTTTTGTCGGGTCTGCCGAATGGCATAATCTGTTCTAACGCCATTTATAATAAAGGTGATATTGCTATAAATTCCCGATGCTTTTTGGCGGGTCTGCCGAATGGTTCGGTTCGAACTGGTTCGCTCAAATGAACATTGACACTAGAAACACTGTCCTAACGCCATTACAATAAAGGTCATATTGCTATAAATGCCCGATGCGTGATATCGCATAATAGAAATTGCGTGACATCTATCTATACATGTGCGAATGTCGCTATGCGCGAATTTACTTGCTAACTACTGTACTGAGTGCGCTGTCCATTAATGTCATTGCCTGAGCTATATCCATGTTATTTCTGATCAAAAAAACGAAAACGTGTTATCGTGTTCACTAGTTGAAGTAGCCCTGCTGTTACATCAAAGGTGTCTTCTTCACATTCTGTAGGTATAGCCTACCCAACGTAGTCGACCCCACCTTCACATGTGACTGTCATATATAGGTACATACTTAATATTTGTATGAACGTATGTGATTAGCGACGCACTCTGAAATATCAGTATATTTGTACCTACCTACTGTTTGTTGGGTATTTATTGTATTTGGTTGTGGGGCTGTCACCGTGGTCTTCCTCTTACTTTCCTCGGCGTTTCAGGCTCGTTGCAGGTGCCGTCCTCAATACGTAATGTAATGGCAACAGTCTTAGGACAGCATTGTTAGAGGCTATAATGGGAAATGTCACAAAATACTAATAAAAAAGACTAACTATGCGTACCGACTAGTAAGAGTCATGTCACTTACGGGTTACTTACTTGGCATTATACGGCGAGCGAGAAGGTCTTTTCTCATCGAGAATTGACCGTAATACATTATATGGAAGTAGGGATCACGCACACTCTAGTGCACGCCAAGCAAGGTCTTGGGAAGTTGCTCCTGGGACACTTTCGGCACAAATTTGAACAGCGCCTACCGTTCGTTACGCCACAGTATACGCCTGCATAACGGGTGTGGAGACGTGGCGGGTGGTGGAGGGAAAAGCAAGTCTTGTCACTTTCCCAATATTAATCTTTCAAACATGATGGGTTTTTTTTTCTAAATTATATGTTATTTGTAAAAATAATTAATATTAGTAAGTATGATACAGTGTTAATAGTAATAATAACACCGTCTGTGTAGTTAAGTGTTTATTTCGTTGTTGTGTAGCATCAAACATCTCAAATTTAATAAAGTAAGTCGTATCAATTCTAAATTGCTCTGGGAGAGTGGAGGTATTATACCGCATCATAAAACCCCGTTTGTGCGTGTATGGCCATAACAAGAAAATGCACAAACGTATTTTCGTGGAAGTTGCAAGATTACATGCATGGATCAAAAAAGCTTCTGAATTTTCACGCGACAGTTGGGATTTGTGAGATATCTGCGCTTGTGCAGTAGAACGATAGTGGCAAAACTGCCGAATGAAAGCCATTTTTGACGTTTACGAATTTTCACAACCAGTCGAATACCACCATACAATGACAACATCGCATCTCGCTTACACTTAAAGAGTGCGATTGGTGAGACATTCATCACTTTTACGTTTAAAAAGTTTTAAGTTTAAAACACACACTATTGGTGCCAGTAAATCCATGCACGTGTACCTAACACATTCTACTAATATAATCTTATTAAATAATGCCAAGCTTGTCGATATAACCTAAAGTGCACTTAGCTAAGCGCCAAATCGAACATCGATGGATGATATTTCATATTCTGCTGTATTATATTTCTCAACTTCGTGTCCGTTCTCGAACTCATTTTTCAGAATCCTAAGGCCTTGCATCAAAGCGCTATACTGGGTCTCAGCTGCCGATACAGAACGTTGTAAACTCTTTCCTTTATTCTTGTCTATACAGTAGAATTGACCCTGTTCTTCTTCAGTAATATCCTTAGCCAAAATGACTACCGCTGAAGAAGCCTCTTCGAAGAATGGTTCGATTAAATTAGTCCCATCAACCAAGGTTTGTAGACTATTCTTAGCGTGCAGTATAATCTCGCTATCGTTACCAACCCTGCTGGTGTTCGTCACAGAACCATTATTACTCCCTACTGTGACATCAACGCCACTCGGCATGACTGCTTCGATAGGAAGTCCGCCAACGCTAACCGTTTCATTGCTGTGAATGCCTCTGTCGTCATTTTTTGTGTGATTGGTGTTCTGTTCAAAATCGTGTGAAGACGATTCGTTGTAAACGTGGTGCCCGAATCGTATGGTGCAATCCATGAATGCCAACTTCATAACTTGACCCATATCCACACAATTTTGTCCTTCTCTGGGCGTCGTGCCGCGGTAATCCTGAAACCTGTTGTCCAGCACAGATCTCAGATTGTACTTATAGTCCTCGATCAGAATGTCGTCTTTCCTGCACGTGTTTACACCGGCTCTCGTCATAAGCATCACTCGAACGATTCCGTCTCCGCTGCTGGTAGCTAGTAACATGTCACCACTGTAACTATCCACGGCGATCGAACGCACGCTGTTCCTGGCCTGAGCAATTATTGTAAAATCAATGTTATCTTTTCTCAATATCCTAGGAACAGTGAGGTCTATACAATGCAACTGTTTATTTCGTACGGTGAATATCGCGTCTTTTCCAACCGCGTAATGTAGATACGGCTCTGCTGTCATTATTTTAAAGTATTTGTCATGTTTTATGAGATAGATGTGCGTGGTGTTTTTCGGCGATCTGGCAATGAAGTTTCCGTCTGGGTCGATGTACAATTTGCTTTCGGAGCTTCGCGGGCTCTCCGTTCCGTTGCACCGGTCCAAGGTGAGCGCCCCGAAGGTCGCCTCAGCGTAGGATACCAAGTCGAAAATGCGATAGTCTACGTTGGCAATATGAATGATCGACCTTCGGCATTGCACGTCTGACGATGCCACGCCCGACGCCGCAATTGACAGAGACACGAGGAAGCATCTGAAACATTAATTAGGAGAGATTGAATTTTATGATAGCCTCTCTGTTTTGTCCTATCAATTTTCTAAATATATTGGGCATAATTGTATTACGCCATAAGTTCATTCACTGGAAACAGATCACATATAAACATGTATGAAAACGGAAGATAATAATATTATACCGGCCGGGAAGGTTTAGAAAACAAGCAAATGCGTACATATTATGTCATGGAGGTTCCCTTCACAGGGGGCAATATTACTCAATTACTTTCAGAATAGCCTAGTCTCGACAGGATCAATGATCGTCATCGTTGAAAGGGAGATAAAAATTTACTGGAATATAACCCACAACCTCCATATTGACAAAAAACCATCGACCCAAATGGAGACTTTGATATGAAATTATTAGCATACTGACATATTATTTAATTCATAAAACGTTTTACGGAAATTACTGTTTCTTAATCATTTTTTTTTTAAAGTTGGTATGCAAACTGTTAGTCTATCTATACCTATATGTATATGACAACTACAAGCCAAGCTAAATGTATAAGATTTGGTTTGATCGAAATGAAGAAATGTACCGCAACATAAATGGCTCCGCGTCACCCTAATCAATAGGGACTTTTTTGCGCAAATGAGGAAGTTGTCGGCTACATTCCTTGCAAATTTCAGCCCTCTACCTCGGAGACAATCAACTACGTCTTGTACATTCGTTTCATTCTCGACTAGTCTAGAAACTATTTGTAAATATTAGCTATTTTTATTACAGATTTTCGTTCGATTCACGGTTGCCTATCTATAGTATAGAGTACCTACATATATAGAGCATCAATGTGCTTACCCAAATATATCAAAATTAATAGATTACCAATACTTACATGCCAAAAATATTGAACACCACTGGTCAAATGGAAAACATATGTAACCTTAACCTTTTAAATTCAAAACCTACTTACGTAAAAAGAAAGCTTTAATTGAACGTTTGCAATCGTTTTCATACGTTATTTATATTATTGTTGTACAGTTCGTTTAAAATGGTGTAGCTCATTTAATATTACATTGATTTGTTCAAAATAAAATGCTTATCAATATTCTTATTTTACATCAAATTTAATTGGTCATGTTTGTCGTATTAAATGGGTAATATTATGCAAAACACTAAACCTGACTAACCACTTCGTATTCGAGTTTAAATATCGACCCTTAATCGGCAGAACAACGTAAGCGACACTTTTTGGTAAATTGCGTTTTAAATGGAGAACTGTTCAATATCACCTAGCGCATAAGTGACAAAAATATTAGAGCCCGATCTCAATCGCGTGACATTTTTTTAGGGTCTGTGCCTTTTAGCGTTTTAACTTGTATCGCATTATAAAGTAGAGCAAAACAACGTAACCGACGTTATTTGATAGTGTAAGCTACGGTACGGTTTATTCGGTGGTCCGTCTGGTAGTGAGTTGTGCGAAAACCGATTTGGGAGCAAAGCTCGCGCCGTCCAGTAAAACTGGCTGAGATAAAATAAACCTGGTAATAGAGTTTATTAAACAATAATTACCCTCCGTTACATCTCACTACTGTCGGAATAATCTACGAAGAATAGTATCTTCCTATAGATTTTTGAAATGTTAAAAATGTATAAGTATAAAATTTATACTGAAAATTTGGATTCTTTGAATGAATCCACTAATGTCGTGATTCAGAATGTTTTCAGAAACGTATTTAATAGACAGTAAGTTCAACTTGGGTTTTCATCTACCAAAAAAGATAATAGTGTTCTTTTTGCGAGAAAGTAACAAATATGTCTGGTGACGAGAGACTTCGGCTAATTGAAACGGATACTTACAAATGTCCCCTTACCGTAAAGGATAAATGCAAGGAGATGTTCTTTAATGATCTGGCCAAAAGTAAAAATCACAATGACATTTTGTGCGCAAGTTTTGACCTCGAGAAGGTGCTAAACACTCCCTAGTCGAAATACGCATACTATAATGAAAGTATCTACGAAAGTGGAACAAATAATGGATACTGCTTTTTATGGGGTGAAACTGATGGTAAACGTGGCAGTAATGAGATCTCAGCAATCATGCACAAATCTTTGGACAGGACTGACAAAGCGGGAAAAAATCAAGGAATTATTATACTGTGATTGGTCAGAATAAGAACCGGGCAACACTGGGTATGCTATCTTATTTTATGAAAAATTCAACTTTCATTGAATTGATAGAAATACATTTTCTATTACCAGTGGGTCTATTCTGTATTTATCGACCGCTAAAGTGATAAAGTGATAAATATTATCAAACTTAGGGTAGGTTTGTATTATAGAATTAGCACTTATTGTAACAATTACAATACGTTGATTATAATTGTTGCAATAAGTACTAACACTTTTATATAAACCTACCCTAAGCTTGATAATATCTATCACTTTAGCGGTCGATAAGTATAGAATAGACCCACTGGTCGTACTACGATGCCGGTCGATTCCATTCATGCGGCAATTGAGTCATTTATATAGTAGTTTGGGCACTATCAAAATGACCCACCATCATTTCCAACGCTAGGTCATCATGTCATATGCAGAATTCCGTGACTGGAAATCTTTCGCTGCTACTTGCATTCCTTCAAAGTTCAAAATTAAATTTGGTGAATTATGAAAGGCATAATTTAAAAAACTTACCAAATATTGTACCTACTCTGGTGACAGTAGGACTAAACTGTTAGACCTAGAAAATGTCATCAGATCCCGATCAAGTGCTGTGATGCTTTAAGCGCAGCCACCCTTGCTGTATAGTGCTAAATCACCAATATCGGAAATCCAGTATAACGAGTAACAGTATAAAAGTCTCTGTGTTAAATGTAATATCCCTCAGAGATGACGGATGAGTTTATGAAACTGCCACATGGATTATCAGTGGAAGATACTTTACCGGAATCCGATCAGGAAGATGTGAATGAGGATAATACAGCGATTACTGCTTAAAAAATGTGGGACAATAATTTTTTTGTAAAACTGAATAGTTGATTACAATTATATTTTATCATAATTAGTAGGTCCCCATATTTAATTATGTACGAGTAGATACGTACCTATTTCATTTTGAAAAATAACAATACCTGATAATATTAATAATATAAGCGAAACCTTAAAAATACCAATCATTTATTTTTATTTTACCTATATGTGATTAATATCTACAAGCAAAAATATTAATTTAAAATGTCAAAGTATTTTTAATTTATTTAACAACGTCCCCTTTCGTAAAATAAATGGGTGCTTATGTTATTTATTTTAATACTTAATTAGTAATGCCCTGTGATGATAATTAGCATGAAATTTATAAATAAAAACGACTACGCCAAATAGCGTAAGCGACATGCCTGGAAAAAATATCGTGTCATAGACATAAGCAAAACAGCGTTACCGCCACTATTTCGAAAACTAAAAGCACTAATGCAATTGTTTTATAATTTCCGTATAGGCAGTAACCAATTATTATTAAACACATTAACAGAATTCATTTTTGGAACTAATTACGGAAATAATTAAAAAAAAACCTTCTCCTGTAAAATTTATGAATTGTCGCTTACGTTGTTCTGCCGATTAAGGGTCGATATATTGTAATGTACACCCAGATTAAAGATTACGTTATTATAGTCACTATTCACCACCATCGCGCAATTAAATTAATTGAAGAAAAACAAAACATTATTATTTGAAATGTAAATGTTATAAAATGTTTACCTTATTTTCCCGATGCTTGGCAACATTTTTCAGTGTTTCAATTTTTTTACTGCACATAAATTACGAGTAACACACAATAGTAAAGTTAGTAATTAAAAAATATATATAGGTATTACACATTATTCTATCGTAATGTCAGAATGATGCTATTCGAAATAATTATTTATGTCATTAGCAGTGCGAATATTTGTAACTTATGTTTATGTATGTAAGTACCTACTTATTTAATCTTTAAATGTTGATTTGACAAAGGTCATTTTGTCGTGTGAGACAACATCTACATTACTCAATATACTTCACACGGCTTGTCAAGGGAATCGTATTCACTTCATACATACTTTGTATATTGTATTTTTGAAACCTTCGATCATACTTATACACATCCACAGTTTGAAAGGTTTTTCTCCTAACTCACCGACCTTGTTATTGGAATTAGATGTACCTACCTACGTACACTTGAAAATTATGAATTTATTAGTCGATGCTCCCAAAAAGAAAATCCCTACCTCGGACCACTTGGTACTTTTAATTTAGTAAATAATGATATGTAGGTATCTTCAAGAAACAAATAATTCACTGTGGATTTCTCTCGACGTGTGTATGTATTTGTTTTTTAGTCATTTGCTATTTAGGGGAGGGGAGGGAGAATATTACAGACACCGTTATCCGGGTTGCATATTCATTTATTTAAATATTGTGAGTTTGGATTTAAATACTAAAAAATGCGTCAAATTTCCTTTAATTTTGTGCGAAATCGTTTACAGAAAATGGCCATACCGGACATCTTGGCGGTTACTGTGACAATAAATCTCGGAGAGTAGCATAGATAAACTCCCCGTACCGTATAATCAAAGACTTCGAGCAAATTCGTGATGTGTATTTATCTCACATACCTATGTGAGTGATACATATACGGGTAGTCGCCACGCCGGGCCCCCCTGAGTCCGGGCCCCTAGACTAGAGCCCTGTCAACCTCCCCCCTTATGAGGGCCATGCTCACTATGAATAATATTATGCATTTTTATAATCATTACTTTTGTATAAACAACGGTATATAAATTAGCAGCTAATTTAGGCTCTGCTGAGACTCTCGTACCTTTAAAAAAAAAGTTTCGCGCTCACAAAACATCAAATCTATAATATATTCGGAATACAACCTGTTTTTAAATATATGAAGTACTTAATTATACATGTAAATATGAATAACATAATTTTTATGTTTTTTAATTGGACATTAAGTCGCCAAAAAGTAATAGACAATAAAATTTTGTCACCGTCTTATTATAACATACGGAAGCGTCACTTGGAAATTTTCCTGAATAAAATAACTTTGCAATTCAACTCCTAATAAGAGTAGCTACCTTCTGTTTAAATGATTATTATTATTACGATTTTTATATTATGTCGACAAAGTATACAGTTGGCAGTATATCTTTACTGTTTTATGGATACTATTTAAATTGCATCGTTACAGGAATACTATTTTAATAAAATTATTGGGTCGGGAAATTCTAAAATAATCCTTTTTATTCTTACAGTGTAGGTATGTAAGTACTTACACACTCTGTAAATAAACTCGACTAATTGCAGACGACACATTGTGCATCTACCTATAAATGTTTTTGGTCTGGATCTAAGGTTTAGGTACTTAATAATAATGTCAGTGTAAATATTTTTTTGTTCGTTTATTATAAAAGTTATTACGTAAGGCAGTTGTGCTTGTGACCCCCTTGGAATATAAAGATTCTTCACGGTGTTTTGAAATGCATGTTCTGAACCTCACAATTGAAAATAATCTTCAAAATCATTTTTACCAAAGAACAGATCTGTACCTCAGAGGCAGGCGGATGCAAGTTCCAAATACCCAATTGTTCAGGAGAGCCAAAAAACAATTTTTATTTTAAACGAATATTCATAACTTCTAAAAAATATACATATGATGATCATTATTTTTTTTATTCTAATTCAATTAAAGTACTTCTGGAATACAAATATAATACAATTTTATATCTAAAAAAAATTAAATAAAAAACGTAGTGTGGATTTGCATCCTTCTGCCTCTAAAGATATTTTGTTAAATGTGGTTTGTATCTTATTTACCTAGCCAAAATAAAAAAAATTATAAGTTTAAAAAAATTATAGGTATAAATATAACAAAGCAAAACACTCTTTTTTTTAAATTTTATTATGTATTCATCATCATCACCAGCCTGAATCTATTCACTGCTGGATGAAGGCCTCGCTAATCTCCAAGTTGATTCCATTTCTCTCGTCCCTGTGCGTTGCGTTGCCAAGTTTTTCCGCAGAACTTTATCATTTCATCGATCCAGCGGCCTCTATATCTACCATGCGGATGTTTTGTACCTCTTTGATACCACTGGATGAATAAATTTGTCCAACGATTGTTCTTTCTTCGACCTATGTGTCCAGCCCATTTCCATTTGAGGTTTTTAGCAAACTCTATCACATCATTAATCCTTGTCTGTTCCCTTATCTACTCATTCTTCTTTTTGTCCGTTTGCGTTATGCCCAGCATGCACCTTCCCATTCCACGTTGTGCTACTCTAAGTTTCTGGATCTCTCTTTTACTTAGGGTCCATGTTTTACGTGTGATTACGGGAAGTACACACTGGTTGAACACTTTGCACTTTAGGCACAGTGGGAGGTCATTTTTGAAGAAATTATTCAGGCGGCCAAAAGCACTCCAGCCTAGCTTTACTCTGCGAACAATTTCATCAAATATACATCCATCTATAGACACACTGACTTTCTTCTTTGACACATTTATTTTCAAGCCTACTTTGTTGCTTACTCCAGCGAGTTCCTGCATTCTGCTTTGGAGGTCTTCTGAGTCTTGCAAACTACTATTTATTGTCATCGGGAAAGCGCAGATGACTCACGTATTCTCCATATATGGGGGCCCGCGTCATTCCAGTCAAGTTCTCTAAATAAGTCTTCAAGTGTAGCTGTAAATAGTTTAGGTGACATTGTATCACCTTGTCGGACTCCTTTGCTGATAGGAAATGCGCGATGGTTTATGGAGATGTTGTTGCGCTACTGTATATATTATTGAAAATATTTATATAGCGCCCGGGGATTTCTTGATTTCTGAGTGCATCGAGTATTGAAAATTTCTTTATGGAATCGAACCCTTTCTCATAGTCTATAAATATAAAACCCATGGATAGCGGCAGCTTGTATTCCTGTTACCGCTCTGATTTCTCTGATGACTTGGATATGGTCCATAGTGCTGTATCCTCCTCTAAAGCTCATTCTCCTGGCTGGTTCTCGTCTAGTACATATTGCAGACGGTTTGAGAGAATTTTATCTTGATGGATTATTGGATTTGCATCCTTCTGCCTCTAAGGTAGGTATGGCACTTGCATCTTTATTCTATGCATATCTTGGACTAGGACTTCCATCTCTCTGTCTCTAATAAATAAAGCCTTTAGCATGACGATTCTTAAAAAAAATCATTTTCAATCAAAAGATGACTAAAAAATTTTACGTATGTACTTAAAAAAGAAAACATGTTAATAAATATACTATTATTATTACGAATATAATAATAAACATAACATAAAAAGGACGCATCTTAAACTTTTATGACAAATTATATTTCGTTCGGCTTGCGTCATTTGCACCCGCGACCTGCAATCCGCGCATCGCCTAGTCACGATCGTTTTAGACCATGCCTCAGCTGAGGTATAACCTTAACGGCGGTCAGACCAGAAAATATTAGAATTACAAAGCACCCTGAAATTTCCTCAAATATTACCTACATTGAACTAGCGTTTCGTTTATTTACGAATTTACGTGATAACTTTTCATGCATATTATGGCTGCAGAGAACAGACGAAACTGTAGTCAAATTTCAGTGATGATCATTTTGACTGAAATATTGTAATGCAACTACTACTCCTGAAATGGTTTGGGTGTTTCAACAAGCATTTTTCTATTATTATTATGTAAATAAAAAAAAAACATTTGATACAAAAACGGTTATATCCATTTTTGTAAAATTTTGGCAGGTCAATGGTCTTATTTCTTTCTTAAACTATTCTAAAATGTTATTTTTTATCAGTATACAATATGTTAGAATACATTGTTCAAATATGCGGTGCGTGATCGTACGCAATATCGTATAAAGTAAAATCACACCATTATTACGGGTTTTTGTTATAAATGTTTTTTAGTTATTTAAGATTGAGTTTGAGAATTTAAATTTTATTTGAAATACGCAATTACCATACTTATAATATTTTTTTCAAAATACAATATGTCTGCCAGAAAGAAATATAAAATTTACATTCGCGATCATTTCGCGAAGTTTATTTCGTTGTGTAAATTGGCAAGTTCAAGTTTAGTACAAGTAGGTACTAACATCGCCATTGTCGACTATTATAATTATAATTTGCTAAAGGCAAACGAAAAATCACGACATACAAATAATTATTATACCATGTTATTAAAAATAAACAACAAAATACAAATAGATGGCTTGTTGTGTATTTAACCGAACAAAATTTGTAGTCACGAATTTTATGCCTACATAAAAATGATGCTATTGTAAGATCTTTCAATATTGTTTTCCCACGATTGTTTCGAAATTATTGTTTAAAAAAAATACATTTCAGACAGAGGGCACAAGTCGTCCACCATTTCGAGTTGGTGTACATATTGTTTTTAGTTGTAATTATTCTGTATTTTACTTTTTTATTCTGATGTACGGTTCTGGGTTTTTACTGTAGATATCGCAAAGCGTTTTGCGTACTCGTTTTATATACAGTGCTTCCCAATATTTTTGCGTCAAGGCACTCGGCACACTATTCAAGTTATAAAATTTCCGAAACACTAAAGAATACGCATCGATCATTTTTTTCAAACTCTTAAATTGGCGTATTTTGCTTAGGTATTTAACCCGAAAAACTTAAACAGGTGCAATTCTTTGTAATAAAGGTTTTTCGTAATAGCATAATCTAATATTTAGGGGTCGTCTGTATATGACATCATACGGTTTTTGGTAGCCATAGTCACAAAATCTCTTATCCCCCTGTCTAATTAATTATGTCACATTTTGAACTTGTATTCATTAATAATCAAAATCGTCAATTTATTTGAGTTCGTAGGTACTTATTTTATTCTCAGAAAATTTGTTGGTTTTGTGATGTGTCTTTTTTACAACAAATCCCCTTTACCGCAAATCAAATTTCTTTTCACCCTTGTCTTGTGATATAAATAACCCCATATTGTGTTATATAAAAAAAAACACATCAAAATTGAATGTGCTAACAGGATATTCCATAATAATTAATAGATTGATACTAATGCTTATTATCAGTTCAGTTTAGTCATAAAAAACTTACCTAATAAAAAATCATTTAAACAATATTGTGTGGTGCACCAGTAAGATTTCTATGACCTTTTCTGGAAAATGTACCCATTTTCTGTCAAATATTGTATGGAATGATGTAGGTATTACTATAAAATAAATATATCAATGTTGTAACCTTATACTTACTTGATTTCGCATATATTTCTGTTGGAGGGACCTCAACATTTACAATTTTAAAACGGTTGGTTAAAAAGTGAAATCGTCATTATCGAATTATTGATGGCTTTATTTGATAACATGGCAATAAAATGGAGTGAAATAGGTATGCATATATTTGTTTGTTTTTCCCCAGGTCTGAGCGAAGATCTAAGCTAATCTCAGGGCCTTCTAACTTCAACCACATCTCGCACATGGGGCCCGGAGACAAAATTCAGATGCAGCGTCTTCTGGAGTTGCCGGCCGCCATCGAAGTGGTCAACCGCACCCGCCAACAGCCTCAAAGGCCTGGCAGTCATCAGGTGACATTGCTCATACCATTTTTTACCAACACTAATTTATGGCAATTTAACAGCTGGCTATTTTATACAATTTTTTGTGTGTTTTCAGATGTATGCCAACAGAGATAAGAGAACTTCCCCTCTGACAGTTTCACATATATCTCACCCCAACCAACACCTTCCTGCATATAATGGTCAGTTTAATATATATATTTAATACATAGTCTTTGAATTATTATTGTCATTTTAATCACATAAACATATCAACATCTTCCTTTTCTTTTGTTTCAATTAGGGGTTACTCACTTCTGCTTATGAATAACTTATGATCTTGGGTTGCATATTATGTAATATATTAACTTGGGTTGCATATTATGTAATATATTATATATATATAACTTAAATGTCAAATCCATTATTCCATACATTTTGCAGACCATTGATATTGAATTCGATGATCTAAGACAAATTGATACTGCAAAGATTATACATATAGTAGACCTTGAAATATTCTATATGACTGTGTTGTGTATGATTATTAGGAAAAGGTACGATTTGAAAAAAAATATTTATTCCGAAGTTATATAGATTTTTTTATTATTTTTTCGATTATCTGGACTTATTGTTATACAAACTATCGTGATCCCCAAAGAGTTCAGATAATCTAGGTTCTATTGTAGTACACATTAGTGCAGGAGAGATGACACAAGAGTGTGCAAAATAAATCACTCTTAAACATAGGTACTCTACAAACATAAAAATCTCATTTATCAGAGATCCATACAAAAAAATGTTTGTCTCACTTACATTATAATTGTAAATTACCAATGATTAATGTCGAACACTTCAATAATTTAAATATTGTTTGTATCCATAATGAAATCAAGTATCATTACACAATAACACCTCTCTGTATATTATGATATGTATGTATGACATGGCCCCACGATGGCCGAGCGACTAACGCGTCACCTTATTCAATTCAATTCAATTTATTTATTTTTACATATTGTGGACATTACAAATTATAAGTTTAAGACGTTCACAACATGACATAAAAAAAGAGATAGATAGTATGTTATTAAACAGTAGAAATATGTACATACAAAAATATTAATTATATAGGTACATGGAAATACACCGGATGAGTTAAGCAAACCCTATTTTAAAAATTTATAAAATAACGTCCACCTATACTCATCCTCACGTAGGTGGAATATATCAACACCCGAAGCAATTTCGTTGAACATAGTTATCGCCCTCCCAATTGGCATTACCAGTGGCAGGTTGGTTCTGCACCTTGGGAGAATAAACAACTGATGTTCTCTATTTCTAAGATAGTTATCAGGGACACACAGATCAACACTGCCCAGAATGGCAGAGTTCTCATTTATACCTCGTATAAGTCGAAAAAAATACATAGCTAAATAAAGATTTCTTCTAAATTGCAAACTGCAATATGTAAGCATGCCTAAGAGAAAGTCAGTTGGATAAAGCCACGGATAGTATCTGTACAACCTCAAATAAAGGAGTCTCAAGAATTTCTTCTGAACCCTCTCCACCATAAGGCCATACTTCAACTGATGCGGTGCCCAAACAATAGACCCACCCACAAGTCTACTTCGAACTAAAGAATTAAATAAAAGTTTTAATACCGTAATATCCGAAAAGACCCGGGAAGTACGCATGACGAAGCCCAACATTTTAAGCGCCTTGTTACAAATGGTAACTATATGGCTAATAAATGTCAGTTTACTCTCAAACGTAATGCCAAGATCCCTTACAGATGATATTCGTGACAAAACTCTGCCATGCATCGAGTATTGGAAAAACAACACTTTTGAGGCTCTGGTAAACGACAAAAGATTGCATTTATCAATATTGAATTCTAGTTTGTTACGCCTGCCCCAATCTAATATATTATCTATATCAAGTTGGAGCTGACGACAATCGTCCAAGGTGACAACTTCCAAAAAGAGTTTCAAGAGTCATCAGCGAACAACAAAAACATAGCATTTTTTATTACCAATGCTATGTCATTTATAAAAATCGTGAACAGCAACGGCCCTAAGTTTGAGCCCTGAGGGACACCAGAAAATAACTCCCGAATAGCTTCAAAAATCGATCAGACAATCCAAAAAGTTGGAGTTTTTCCATCAGGACATCATGATCGAATTTGTGAAATGCTTTCGAGAAGTCATTGTAATAACAGTCAACCTGGTGGCCTCTATCCAGGGCCGATGACACATAATTAGTAAATACCATCAGGTTAGTTTCCGTTGATCGGCCTGCTCTAAATCCATGCTGTTCATTTATTATAAATGACTCAATTTTTGGAGAAATCATGTTGTGCATGATCATCTCAAGAACTTTTGCTGGTGCAGAGAGAACAGGCCTGTAATTTTCCACTGATGACTCTGTACCACTCTTATGGATTGGAGTAACCTTCGACATCTTCCACGTTTCCGGAAAGATACCTGTCTCCATTGTAATGTAAATATATGCAAGTGGGCCTTTGATAAAATCAACACACCCCTTCAAAAAAAATGTAGGGACGTTATCAGGTCCCAAAGAGTGAGTATTTTTTAGTTTTTTAATAAATTTTAACGCATCACTCTCATCAACTGGAAAAATATCAATGGACTGGGCACCGCATGATGGCTGTCTCGACGCAGAGGCAACATCCAAATAAGGAATACTACTTGCGTAGACAGACCCGAAGTGACCAGCAAATGCTTCTGCCACTCCATATCCGGTCACCTCTTCGCCTTTCCAACTCATCGAATCGGCATACGCGCCATCCCTTCTTAATGATTTAATATAATCCCAAAACGATTTGGGATTTTCACGAATGCAATCTTCTACCGATTCCATATATGTTCGATAGGCCATTCGAACAGCTTGCCTCACTCTCAAGCGATAAAGGCTAAACATTTCATAGTCGCGTTGACCATGCTCAGCCTTCCAAGCTTTGTGATAGCAATGCTTGATCTGAATGTCCCCAATAATCTCTCGAGAAAACCACCTCGGGTATCGCCTTCCACCATGACATGGCAACCTTCTTGAAAAACATTCATCAAACACATTATATACAGTATTATAAAAGAATTGTACCGCCTCATTTACATCACAAATCCCGAGCAACTCACTCCAATCTACTTCACTCATTAATGAGTAAAGTAGTTTGAAGTTTCCACCTTCAAACTTCCATCCCCTGCACCGGTCGGTTTCATGTGAGGGTATTTCAGTTCGCAGCGGGCGAATCGACCGAAACCTGAGCACAAAAACCAAAGTAGGATGATAGTCATCCTCTCGTACAAGAGGGGACATGCATCGGGAAACTGACAAATTGATGTTGCTGAATACCCTATCCAGAAGCCCATTACTAGAGGCTCAGAAGGCTTAGCAGAGGCTCAGAAGCCCATTACTACTTATAATATCGTGGGTCCCGAGTTTAATCCTGGGTCTGGCAAACACACATATGGTTTTTCAATGTGTTTTTGGAGTATGGACCTAATAGGTTAAGCAAGTGCCTAACATCCAATTCTCGTAAAAACAATAATTTTTTGATACAAACCTCCACTCTGTGGAGGCCCATATGATCTTGTTAGGATCTAACATGGTCAAAAAAAAAATTATGATGGCCGCCTAATCAAGGGCAATCAGTGCAGATAGACAAATTCAAGAGGAGACCAACGACCGTCCCTTGGCATGGCCTCCTGTGTGCACCGCACACACTGCGTATATGAATACGGGCACCTCTGCATGGGTGTATGGTAATACCATTTTATACCGATGGAAATAATTATAAAGGATTTTGCATATATATTTCCAGGATCAAAGAGAGCTGCTCCAGTTAGACCCAAAGAGCAGCCTCCAGCTACCCCCGATTACATGCCTGTTGCGGGATCCCGGGATAACATGGACAGGTAATTACTTCACAAATATCACAACATATTGTTCATAACAGCAATAACGATTAATAACTAACACTGTTATTAATTTGATAGTCTTTCCGATTAATGGTTGTGCTTTAAATGTGGCCAAGATCCACAATGGATTTTATTGCCGATGAAAAATGAATAATGCTCTATATTCTATTCTCATCAGTACGAGTACAGTATTGGAAAATACCTTTATAAATGTATTATACTGAACTCTAGTTTGGTAAGGAATCAAAAAGAGTTTAGACAGAGTCCAACTGTGTTGAAATATTC
Organism: Rhyacophila brunnea; assembly: GCF_057557595.1. NCBI lineage: Eukaryota > Metazoa > Arthropoda > Insecta > Trichoptera > Rhyacophilidae > Rhyacophila > Rhyacophila brunnea. Next base: position 20,100,793 of record NW_028233068.1, read on the forward strand.
ACCATGAGGCATTATCATAATACATAATATCGTCGCCGTAGATGTCAAGGGAGCCAAGCCACAAATTGAGTAAAGTACACAAAAGCATTTTAAAATCATTAAAGATGCAGTGGTCAATGGATTTAAGCCATAAAGCTCTTTTGACTACATATTTTGTACATTTCAATATTCAGTGGTCAAGAGATATAACACACATAACTTCTAAGATACTAGTTATTTATGATAAGTTATTTGTATAAAATAATAAAAAGATAACACCACAAAGTATATTCTATGTTGAAAGTTTCACCGTTATATCTTTAAAAACAAAAAAGTTCAATAAAAAAATGTTACTTTTCTTTGTCACACAAAATCTTTGAGTGCCTGTTTCTCAACAATATGATTTTGTGGACTGGCTCCCTTGACATCTACGGCGACGATATGCTTCATCTGGATTTGAGTATCTATGATTTTTTCAAAAACCCCAAGCAACAAAACAATGATACAAATGCTTTCTATTATCTTCTGAGAAGAAGATAATAATACGAGGGTGGGTCAATAATTCCTTAGAAAAAAGCATTAAAACAGTTTTTATTTTTGTATTTTTTTTTATTTCTCAACATAATCTCCTTGGAGCTCAATACACTTGGTTAGACGTTTCTCAATTTTTTTTAAACCGTCAGAAAAATAAGTTTTCGGAAGGTCCTCAAAATAAGCATTTGTCCGATCGATGACTTCTTCATTTGAAAAAAAACCTTGTCCACTTAGCCATTTTTTTAAGTTTGGGAAAAGGAAAAAGTCACTGGGGGCTAAATCTGGCGAATACGGTGGGTGGTCGACCAATTCGAACTTCAATTCTTCAATTTTAGCCATTGATCGTAAACATGTGTGAACACGGGCATTGTTCTGATGAAAGAGGATTTTTTTCCTGTTTAAATGAGGCCATTTTTCTTCAATTTCGTTTTTTAGCTGGTCCAATAAAGATGCATAATAATCCCCTGTTATTGTTTTTCCTTTTTCCAAATAGTCAACGAAAATAATTTCACGTGCATCCCAAAATACAGTAGCCATAACCTTACCAGCTGATTTTACGGTTTTCGCCTTCTTTGGACATGGTTTGTCTTCGCAATCCACTGCTTTGACTGTTCTTTCGTCTCGGGAGTATAGTGGTGTATCCATGTTTCATCTACAGTCACAAAGCGACGAAAAAATTCATCCGGATTGCGTTGCATGAGCGACAACAGGGCTTTAGAGGCCACCACCCTATTGCGTTTATTGTCGACTGTGAGCAAACGCGGCACCCATCTTGCAGAAATATTTTTCATGCCCAATTTGTCATGTAAAATAGAAATGACGCTACCTTTTGAGATCCCTGTAACCTCAATTATCTCACTCAACTTTAATCTTCGGTCACTTAACACCATATCGTGGATTTTATTGATCATTTCTGGTGTAGTCACCTCTACAGGACGTCCTGAGCGTGGTTCATCCTTTGTTGATGTACGACCACGTTTAAATTCATTTAACCAGTTATAAATAGTTGCAAGTGAAGGAGCAGATATGCCGTGAACTAAATCCAACTCATTTTTTATTTCCTTTGCTGTTAACCCTTTTATATTAAAATGTTTAATAACAGCTCTAAACTCAATTTTCTCCATTTTCCATTTTTCCATTTTTAAATGTACGAAAAACACACAACAACCCGACCAATCTGATTGAAACTTCGCAGCATACTGAATCGGTAGTGCCGCTGCATGAAAACAAACCGCTGACAGTACTAGTCGCGCCACTTGTCGGCTTTTCTAAGGACTTATTGACCCACCCTCGTATATACCTACATAATGTGGTGTCCATATTCTGCATCTCTCTACCTTAGTATTGGTTTGTGACACAGACCACTTTTATCAAAAAAAACTTTTTTACGTAAAACGATCATTGAGTATTGTTATGTTACATATCCAGTGACAAAAGACCGAAAAGTATTGAAATAAACTAGTTTTAAGTATATTTTTGTTCCAAATCCATAAAAATAATACAAAAGATTGCATTGGTTTGTTCCATATCTGGATATAGAACAAACCAATAGTATTAATTCGCTACGCTATATTATAAGTTGTATTGGTTTGTTCCATATCCTTTTCGACCAATGGCATTGCGCATTTTATCTGGAAGAATGTGGGCAAAGAACAAAACAATACGTAATTTAGTGAGTTTTTTTAGTCATAGTTACATTTAGTTACGTCATGCATAACGTTTGACTGGCTTTAATTTGTTTGTGATTCGTCTTGTATTATTATAAATAGATATTTTAAAGTAAATAATGGATTTTTCTCCATCTCCCCGTAGAATTTCTGATAACATTTGATTTGGAAAATGTTTTTTTCTCTTCCGAAGGCAAACGTATAATTTTAAAGTCTTAACTACAGCTTATTGCAATATAAATAAAATTGTATACGATTGTATTTGGCACGAATTCCTGAATGGCAGATCTGGAAATATTTTGGAAATACTGCCGCAGATCATTCGTGACATTCCATCCATAAATCATATAGGTACTTAATAATTTTGTGGCCGGATAAAAATGTGTAGGTACCTCAAAATAAAAACTCTGTTTTGGACAAAATAAAAACTGCTCTCCTTGATATAGGTATTTTCAAATATTAACGTAATTGAACAAAAGTTTTCTGAACCTGGGCATGGAACATTACAAGAGGTAAATACTGTTCATAGCATAATTGAACGTTTCCTAAGAAATTGGGAGGTTTATTCTCCATTTTCATTGATTCGGTAGGTACTAAGGTATATTGAAAATTTCATCGAAAAAAAATGTTTTTTTTTTAAGTTTTACAGATGTTGAGGCTGATTTTTTCGACTACCTCCCAAACCATTGCAGCCTCTTATGCTTTTACCAATATTCAATTCAAAAAATTAAAGCATTTAAAATACGAAAAACAATCTCTTCTGTCAAATGTGAAATGGAAGATGGATTTCAACGATGACTTCATTGAAATAAATTTGATATGTCATAATATAATTATCCCTCCCAGTAGCTCTAGAAAAAAAAATGGGTTCCTCTTCCTATACAAAATAGTAATTGCAATATTTTACCTCAAATTCCTATTTAAAAAAAATATGTTCCAACAGGAAACTCGGAAATCGTTGACATTAATTAGTCACAAAATGATAAGGATTTCTTCAAAACATTATATGCATTGTATGCAATGAAAATTATATTAATTTTTTTTTCTGGAAACGTTTAATTGCCTTATTTCCCTTTATATTTCTTATTTTTTCGATGATATTGTATTATAATTTACATTATGTCCTTTTTCAATCACTTACCAAGATTAAGTATTTTAATATTCTTATTGCAACAATTTTTCTTATCGCAATTAATGATAAATATAATGACCTATAATGTGTATTTTATTATTGACGAAAACACAGTAACAATGAAATATTACGCGCGTTGTAACACAAAAATAGGAAAAAATATTATCTTGGTTTGTTCCATATCCACAAAAATGAAAAACATTTTGCATTTTGTGGATAAAATAAAGCATTACGGTGTATAAGTGCCATGTAAAATCACTATTTATAAGATATATAGCTGAATATAATAATATCCCAACAGAAAGTTTGTTTCTAAACCAAACGCAATCGTAGTAGTAAGCATGTGTACATGTAGTGCTCGTTTCCCGCTGATTATTGAAGTTATTTGAATTGGTCTGTGTCACAAACCAATAGTAGGTTAGCGATCTGTAAACGGGTGACGAGTTTATGGAGAGTAATTTATATATACATTTACTTACATTATGTCTAGGCGTATTTGATTAATGTTATTTGTTTTTCAGGTCTCTCGGAGGTGGCTCTCAGGGCAGCGGCTCACTTCTCTTGGATCGGTCTATCACTCCGCTCAGCCTTGGCAGCATGAGTTCGCTTCACGATGTTTTAAAGGTTCATAACAACTATACATTATAATTAGTCAGAATATTAAATCTAGGGTAGTTCTCCGTTTTTGTTCCTTTGCCACAGTTGGTCACAAACTTATATTACAACAATCTGGGTTATTGCTTTCAACCATCTTGATGAAATTGACCTCACAAGTAGTAGTTCTTTGTAATTATCTTTTCTATATAGTAAACATTATGGAAATATTATTGCCACAACCATAATACATACTGAGGCTATACTGACAGAAAGCATTAACTCATTAACACAAGTTCTGAGATAATCGCAAAAAGTAATTTTTTTTTCAAAGGGTTCTCCCACGTAGATTTTTTTATGATTTAAAAACATTTTTTCTACATTATAAAGACTAACCTTTATGGCAAACACAATATACGACATGTTACAAGTCCTGTATTTTGTATACGCAGAACGCATTAGGTCATTATCATGCTTTCTATCAGAATAAAAAATAACAATATGATTTAATAATGTTTCTATTTTCTCACCATTATATCCTATGCCTTTGTGCGTTTTACCAGGACGTGAGCGTAAAATTGTATACATTTTGGCATTTAAAACAGAAAAACAGCAAAAAATTAAATACTGCGTTCTGTCAGTATACCCTCGATACAGAGAAAAAAATGGGACGCATTCATCGATCATCTGAGGTTTTAGCGAATAGATAGGTATCTACACAATTCGGAACAGCCTCAGAAACATATACATACACCCCTTCTCTTGGCTGTGTTAACTTTTAGACTATTTTGAGAAATAATCTATGTCACGGGTCATGGCCGCCGCATAGTTCCCTGCGAACTGTCAAATATCGAGTTGCGAGTAATAACATATTTTTTTTAATACATACTGCAATGACATGACTAATAAAATTGTAGGTTATATTGATATGTTCAATTCTTGTTTGACATTTCAACACAAAATTTTGAGGTTTTGGTGGAAAAACCATATATACGCTAGGACGAACATTACCCGAATTTGACCAAGATCTGCAAATATGTGACATATTTCACACGACATGTCTACCAACTTAAATTTTCGCCGTATTACGAATTTACTAATTATTGTAAATAACCGCTGATAAACCGCCTTGTGTTTCGTGTTTATTTGGACCAATAAAAATAATGGAAACATGCTAAAGTCTTAACTGTTAAGAATAGCTATGCAAGTGTCTTGAATAAAAAAAAAAATACCGAAAGGAATATAACATATAATTTGTATTTACATATATATTTTCTTAAATTCTGTGACTCCTATCAACATTTTTATATAATATATAAAGTAAATTACCATGTTCGTTCCTAAATTAGCATATGGGTCTCCACAGGTGGAGGTTATATTAACAGACTTTTTATGAGGAATAGTTGTGTTAGCCATTCGCCCAACCCATTGGTCTCTGGATCAAATGCACAGTGAAAAAAACAGCATGCATTTTTTTCCCAGTTGCGGGTTTGAGCCTGCCCAAATATTCATCAAGAAAGACTGTATTCATTATTAATGCAAACTTTAAGCTCCAAACTTAATTGTATTAAAGGTGTTTTGTGCAATTTCAGGTAGTAGATCGATCAGCGGACTCAGGCGATAGTTCAGGTGGGCCATCGCCTCCCAGGCGCCGCAGTCTCAGCGCTGAAAGGGACCGCAATTCACCCGGTTACGATTCCTAAACGTTTCCCGTTATCAACACAACGTTACCTACCCATCCACCCCATTGTAAACGAAACACCCATGTGACAATATTTACATGGACAATTTGTTTGGACACTGTTACTCTTTTATACTCATGTTTTATATTGTCACTTTGCACTATACTTGTAGAAAAGCAAAAACTTTAATTCCAATATAAATCAAATGTAGCATGTGCAAGAAAATAATATTTAACCACATCGATTCAATTCGGTTACATCGTTATGGAACAAAAACGATGTACATAGTAAGTACTTGCAATAAATTTTGTAGTTTATAATTTTTCAAAAATTCTTTAATACTACAAAATGGTACCTATTTTAATGTTTGTACTTTAAAAATAATGTGCAATGATCACTTTTATAATAAATTATTATTCAGTCATTCAATACTCATAGTCAGAGTTTCTTACAATAATAATATTTATGTATTAGGTAAAATATCCTTAAAAATAGGTCAATATCAAAATAAATTGAATTAGTCCACGTTAGTTGTATCAATTTTATTTTTTTTCTCCATAACCACTCTGGAGTAGAAAGTGTGGCCTCCGAAATTAAGCGGACGTATCTTGACAATATTTTTTAGATGTTTTCTCATTTGTCATTCGGTCAAGTACATCATACAGTGACCGTTATCATATAACTCTGAAATAAGCAGAAATCTGTTATTTATTTTGATGTTGGTTTATTGTTAATTTATCACTAGTAATTTTTCCACTGAGGTTAACAATAATATTTACAGAAGTTTTCTGTCTTACGAAATATTTGAATTTACCTTATAACCTGAGATGTGGTAAATCACACTGATCTTAGAAATCTCTCTATCATGCCTTTACTGGCGCAATACAATTAATTATATCATACATTATATTGAAGTAATTTATAATCGCACTGTACATTTTTATATCGCAATTTTATATTAAATAATATATAAAAAAAAATATTAGGATGGTGTATCATTGGATTATTCAGTCGATAATTGCATAACAAATACCAATATACTAACCTATGCAAACAAATAATTTGTAGGTAAATGTTTACCTAAGTGTAATTATTAATTATTTTAGTAATTATTAATCAATTATATTTTATAATCTTGAGTGATATCCATTTTTTTAATGAAGTGGATTGCGTTACGTTTAGTTCTAGTCTTTTATAATACAATATCATTCATGATTTTACACCTGTGTCTTAACATATCTTGTCATGTATGGCCTGACAATTTGCTGTAATATGATTTTTTCTAATTACACGTTTTATCACCACAATATACAATGTAGGTTACCGGTAACAAAAATTCAATTAGTCAATATAGTGCAGTGGCTTAGTTGATAACATCTATAACAATTTAACAATGTCTGGTCATTATAGACCAGTTGGGCAGATACCCTAAACTATATCTGTATATTTATGTTACCATGATTTTCTGCATTTGAATATTGATATAGTTTATACTTTAAGCCACAGAACTGATTAAAGCACGGAAATGTGATAGCAAATCGGCAGGGAATATGGGTTTGAAGCCGGGTCAATTTATTACTATAAATGACAGTGTCAGGCCATGAAACCTGAGAAACAAATATTACGAAAATATTGAATGCACGTTTCATTTACTCGACAAATTTTAAAACATATTATGGTACGAGGGTGGGTCAATAATTCCTTAGAAAAAAGCATTAAAACAGTTTTTATTTTTGTATTTTTTTTTTATTTCTCAACATAATCTCCTTGGAGCTCAATACACTTGGTTAGACGTTTCTCAATTTTTTTTAAACCGTCAGAAAAATAAGTTTTCGGAAGGTCCTCAAAATAAGCATTTGTCCGATCGATGACTTCTTCATTTGAAAAAAAACGTTGTCCACTTAGCCATTTTTTTAAGTTTGGGAAAAGGAAAAAGTCACTGGGGGCTAAATCTGACGAATACGGTGGGTGGTCGACCAATTCGAACTTCAATTCTTCAATTTTAGCCATTGATCGTAAACATGTGTGAACACGGGCATTGTCCTGATGAAAGAGGATTTTTTTCCTGTTTAAATGAGGCCGTTTTTCTTCAATTTCGTTTTTTAGCTGGTCCAATAAAGATGCATAATAATCCCCTGTTATTGTTTTTCCTTTTTCCAAATATTCAAAGAAAATAATTCCACGTGCATCCCAAAATACAGTAGCCATAACCTTACCAGCTGATTTTACGGTTTTCGCCTTCTTTGGACATGGTTCGCCTTTCGCAATCCACTGCTTTGACTGTTCTTTCGTCTCGGGAGTATAGTGGTGTATCCATGTTTCATCTACAGTCACAAAGCGACGAAAAAATTCATCCGGATTGCGTTGCATGAGCGACAACAGGGCTTTAGAGGCCACCACCCTATTGCGTTTATTGTCGACTGTGAGCAAACGCGGCACCCATCTTGCAGAAATTTTTTTCATGCCCAATTTGTCATGTAAAATAGAAATGACGCTACCTTTTGAGATCCCTGTAACCTCAATTATCTCACTCAACTTTAATCTTCGGTCACTTAACACCATATCGTCGATTTTATTGATCATTTCTGGTGTAGTCACCTCTACAGGACGTCCTGAGCGTGGTTCATCATTTGTTGATGTACGACCACGTTTAAATTCATTTAACCAGTTATAAATAGTTGCAAGTGAAGGAGCAGATATGCCGTGAACTAAATCCAACTCATTTTTTATTTCCTTTGCTGTTAACCCTTTTATATTAAAATGTTTAATAACAGCTCTAAACTCAATTTTCTCCATTTTCCATTTTCCACAAGCAAATTTTTTTTTTAAATGTACGAGAAACACACAACAACCCGACCAATCTGATTGAAACTTCGCAGCATACTGAATCGGTAGTGCCGCTGCATGAAAACAAACCGCTTACAGTACTAGTCGCGCCATCTGTCGGCTTTTCTAAGGACTTATTGACCCACCCTCGTACCGAATATGTAGGTACCTATTGAAAATAACATATTCTTTAACACGTGTTTATGTTTATCCCATATTTCTCCATGCTCAAGAATTATGCCTACTATGCCTTATTTTGGTGTTCCTTACTTCAAACGTTCGTTCATTCATACATGAAAAGACATGTTCATTATATAATGTGTTTAAGATGTTGATAATTTGTATGTAATATGGTAAGTGTCCTTGGAAGGCGTATCAAAAATATGACTATGATCAAGTCAAATGTTTTTTTGTACGGCAGATTGTGTTTAGTGATAATTATGCATTTGAAGACCTATATCTGAGGAGACAGTCATTGTTATTGTAGTTAGCTATCTGTCTTTGGTGGAGCTGAGACATGTTTGCTAAAGATGACATGTAAATAAGATCACATACCTCAAATAATGTATCTACATTGAAGCAGAATAAAAATTTCTGTGGAAAAACCTAAACGGTCTCATTTTTGTTCATTAGGCTGTTCTGCTATAATGTATATATTCTAGATTTCAACAAGCTGAAATATGTTATTGCGTTACTATAAAAAATGAGCCATATTGTCAATTATTATAATATTTCCTCTGGATTGATTGAATTGTTATAAAAACAATATATTGATTGTCATTTGGATATTAAAAACCTTTGAATGCATAATTATTTTATTTTATGAATTGACGTATTATTATTGAAATGTAAGTAGTTCTTAAGTTATTTATTTTATTTTTAAATTATCTCAATTTTGGTATCGTGTCAGTGGTAAAAGTTTGTCATAAACTTTATAACTAAACATAAGCATAATGTTGTATCAGTATAATAATAAAAAAGATGAACATTTATGCAATTTTAACACAATGATAATATGTCGCTTTAAGGCTTTTTATGATCATGTGAATGAATGGGTTGTGAATTTTTAAATCACTAATGATTTTTGACAACGCTTATTATCAAATCTGTTTTGAGATATCTATAAAAAAGGTATTCCTCTCAAAAAGATCACTACTCATACCTACTGCTTTATCGAGTGTGTCCAGTGATAAAATTAATGACATCCGAAGAAATTATGCTAGAAACGAGTTTTGATTAAATTATATATTATATCATACGCTTAGTTAACATCGATAGAAGAATTGTGGTAAAAACCTGTAATCAAAAAAAAGATTTTATGGACACATTCACTATACTCTTTATAATAAAATAATGTCAATGTTTACAATCCGCATAAACGAGAATTAATATTTTTGACTGCGTTCAATAAAAAAAGGCTTTCTATCAGTCGGTCGCAGTATGGAATCGAAGCAAGTCTCGTGCGGCGGTGATTGCGACAGATTGCTAATCTCTCGTCCATTGCGGGACATGACTGGTAATATTATCATTTCTGCGTTTCCAAGCATATTTTGAAAACACGAATTATGGTCTCGTTGAATTTAAAAATATTATCAATGATGTTAAGGAAAATAAAATTACCCTATCGAGTTAGGCGTAAGTAATGCAAAATATGACATTTACATTTATAAATAAATACTTAAATATATTACGGTAACATAGATATGAAATTCTAGCTTTCTATACAAAATTACGGAAACAATAATAAATTATTATGTACTCGGTATCGTTATGGAATAGGTAAGTTTGTAAAATAATGACTAAAACTTTCACCGAACAAAAATACCACTTTGAAAATCGCAATTTTATCAAAATGTTATAATACGTCGTCAGATATTATCCTTCTTTTAATATATACGAACACTAGGAATCTGTCATTCCATAAAATGTGTATCTGAATTATGTAATACAATAAAGAAAACCATTGTGCAGGTGTGAAAGAGGACTAATATAAAATTATCTATTATACGACGACTAGCGTGTACTGTCGAACAATAATTTCTTGTCCACGTGTTAAAACTGTGAACTGACAATCCCCTCCAGTAAAGCTAATCGCATCTCCGTTTTCAAATAAGGAACGCCCCCAAATTTATCATATCATTTTACGCTTCCTTACTGCATGGATCTATCAATTTACATAATTTGAAGCTTTTTATAATTAAAATATGTCTAAAACGATCAGGAGTAACGTTAGAATTATTATTAGTAAAATTTTGGTTGTGAAAGAAGGGAGTCGCGTCTAAAAAGAGTGCAGTTACGTTATTTAAACGTACCTCTAGCACGTGTTGCCGCCATGACAGGTATCACTGAGAAGTCTTTTATATGCGACTACAACGGTTTCCTGTTGTCGCCGATTACTTGTTATCGGACTGTAGTAATCTGATATTTTTATTCGGTACAAGTTTTACATGTCATTATTTTTTACTTAGGTACCTTATATAGTAAAGCAATATCCAATTGGGGCAAAATGTATACATTGTTAAATTTTGTCACATCTTTTAATTAGTTACCATTTATTATAATTCCGTAATCAAAATACCTACATACCATGATTACGAATATAAGTGGGATTTTATTTAAAATTTAATATCTCAAACAGTCATGATATGACTTCCATTGGTATACTATGCTTAGGTACATGTAAAATTAATTTAACTGATTTAGAATTTACTTTTGTGGTGATTATTCAAACACAATAAATTCAACATTCTCCGTTAATATTGTATACTTTTGGACCTATTGGAATTGAATGAATTAAAACTTTTGCAAGTTAAAAATTGTTAATAATACAACTAGATTGCTAGACGTGACGAATGGCGAAATGAAGTGTTATTGTAGATTAGTGCAGTGCCTCTCGGAATGTGCACAGCAGTACCAGACAGAGCAAGTTATATTTCATCATTTGTTATTTTGGTTGATACTATAATATTATCTATGGCTACTTTGTCGAAATTCTCGTAAAATTCAATCAACAATGACATTTTGCTGAATCACAAGTATTTTCAGAGAAAATTATGCATAATAACATCATATCTCGTCACGCACATTCCGAGAGGGTCGCAAGTTTAGAGAATTAGATGTTTTCGCAAATTTTATACCATTTAAGAATATAAGAAAACGTTTTCTAGCTGTTTTGCTAACATAATAACAATAATATATAAAGTCAATTGAATATAATGTATATCCATTAGCGTTTAATAGATGGCATGTACAGTAATATTTATATTTATCAATGCCGCCTTATAGTTGCGTCATCATATAATTTTAAAGAATTTTATAGTGGATATTCAACGAAAACGTGTGAAAGTCTTCCCACTGGTTGACGAGTCTCCCTAAGCCTTTTATGTACTGCAATTATCAGTTTGACTCGCATGAAGGCATACTATAGTCAAACCGTGACACAAAACTATAAACTCTGATGGTAGTGCCACTTATTGCTTATACTTCAAATGCAATCTTCTTCTTCCACCCTGTCACGACCCAATATTGGGGCATAGGGCAAGCACAAGTTCGCGCCACTTCCCTCGGTCCATCGCCAACTCTTGCACCTTTCGCCATGTCAGACATGCAGCACGTAGGTCGCTCCTGTAGCACCGCTGCAGAGTGAGGGAGGGCCAGCCATGGCGACGGAACCCTTAAGGCTGTCCCACAAGGGTACGAAGTGTCACACTCTTTGGCACCATCCGGAATACGTGTCCTAGCCATGTAAGGCGTCACTTTGTGATAATCTCAATCACCGAAGGCTGCTTGCTGTGTCTGCTCACGAACTCGGATGTTTGTAACGATTTGAATGCAATACAAATGATAAACTATTTGTAGAAAATGGTAATTATTGCATATCGAAATAAATAGTAATAATTTGAACAAAATATGCAATCAAAAATCTTCATTTATTGTGAAAATGTTTATCACATTGCATTCGAAAATAATCAATAACTAATACCATCATATTCACAATTCAGTGCCACGGCCTGACTATAATCGGCCTTGCTTCCAGCCCTAATTGAAAATTGCATTTCTTTCGAAATATAAAATATACAATACCTTACAATTTTTTACATGAAAACTTTAAATAGTTTACTGTTTCGGAGGATTCGACGCTTCCATTGTAGATCGAAAGTTATGTTATTTGGCCTAAAAGTAAATGGAGACAAAAAACTATCATGCGAATATGAGACCTGAAAGGTAAATGTGTAATTCTGGACTGAAGAATTATGTTAGTGGAGAACGCAGCATTTTCAGTCACTTTGCGATTTGTTTATTTGTCGATGAGTACACAAGTGTACACAAGTTGTTATAATATGAATAAGTAATAATGGCGAATTTGGTTTTTTTATGTGATGGAAAAAGTTACGTTTTTCTCATGCGAGACACTCTATCCAGAATTATAATGTATGTATTTATTGTATTAATAGTAAACCTTATGGCGGAATATTTTGTCAATTCAAATTTTATATTACCTACCGACAGTACATTTACTTATTTAGAATTTAAAATAATATTATCGCATATTAACAGCCTGATTGTATTATTAATTTTTATTATAGGTTAACGAACGTTATGGTACAGGCTAACATTTCAATGATTATATTCAAATCATGTTATTATACTAAAGCGGCTATTTCTATTCTTTACATACCACATTTTAAAATATCAAACATTGCATTATATTTACGGACCATTCTAATTACAGATTTGAATAGGTAATCAGTCCTATCAAAGTTCTTAAAATATGCTTTGCTCCGTGTACATTAGACAGTTAATTGAAGCAGTTTGCTCGAAAGCTGATTGATTTATCGGTGGAAATATCTATCTATCATGCTCATAAAATTGTCTCGTTGAGGCATTGCAGAATCGACATTAGTGTTCTCGCTGCAGTGTTTTGTGAACTGATGAATCGACCAACTTACAGCTGCATACTCAATGTTTTATGATTTAACGATAATCATTAGAATAATATGTTTTATGTTACCATTTTTAATTAATTATTTAGCACACCAACAATCATTCTTATAAACAGCGAAAAAGTTCAATTATGTCTGCATTCCTGTTTTTTAAGATAAGGCATATAGTTACATTTACAATGGTAAATGATTTGCCTTTCTTCAACTTGATTAACCCAGTGAATTAAAAATTGTTTCAGCTCGCTTAGACATTTTTATTTTTCTTTAAGAATCTCCAAAAGTAATAATGCATTTATTAAAAGATTCTCATTTTTCAAAACATGCTTTTCTTTTGCACTATTTATCAAGGCTATAGAGATCTGTATATTCTTATTTCTGCTTACGTATAGTATTTTAAGGTTATCTGTACAAATGTGATTTTTTACTTTTTTCAAACATGTCCTCACATGTAACATTCATTATATTGCACATATTATTTCACCATTATCACATCATCTAAATTTACTGCATTATGTATTAGTATATTGTTTAATAGATGGCGGATTTATATCTCTCGACGTTGTATTACAATGCCCGTGCACTCTTAAATATTTAGTCTGGCCCAATCCAGGGAAACAAGTCCTATGAAATGACATCTGAAGCATGTGAAGTTTAATTATTTTTTATTGCTGAAGTCAATCTTCGCTTAGTATTTTTAAAAACATAATGTAATACTTTTAAGGCCTCTCCGTACAATGCTAGGAGGCTAGTCAGTTTTAAATGCATTTCACGTTACGCATCTTCAATGTGCTGTATACACTGACAAACGTTGTGTGAAACCGATTTTATAAACCCTTTTAGTTTTACATTTTCTACTACCCAACTGCAAATAATTTATTTATTTTACTGCGTAAACCAATATATAATCGACTAGCATTTTAATTTAAAAATTAACCACCGATAGACATTTCCAGACAAGGGCAGTGCATGGAAGTGAGCCATTTTATTATGTCGCAGTAAATAATCATACATAATTATTTATTTTAAAAAATAATGTATTATTTTGCTGTATAATTAATTGATTTAGTTTTTGTTTATTATATGAATATAAAACTGTATTCGCTTAATATTAATCTAGCAAATAAGTGCTTTGACTCGTTGGGGTCTGTCCTGTAATGTTTCAATTTATTAACAATACATTATTATCCTTCGAAAATGTCCATTGATTGACCCTAGAGATTAAATTAATGAATTTTTGTATTTATTGTTATTATTTAAAATTGAGAAAGCATGCCAACTAGTGATTATCGCTGTTGCAATTTAAAAAAATACTCAACTGAAATATTGTCCCTGTGTACCTATTAAAAAAATTCTTATAAAACCTTATCTCCAGCATATTAATTCCGTAAATAATTACATACATATTATTTTGCCATTAATTTATCACTCTTATGTAGCCCTTACAATTCAATACAAATTCACATTGTCATTAAAGTATATACGGTGTATATCCTGTAGAAAAACAACAGAACACGTTGAAGCTTGCAATATCTTATCAGTTAGCATGTTATAGATCTTCGAAATCAAACTTAATCTATCTGAAAATGGTTTCAGAAACCATTTCTCCCAGAAGCTCTAGTAGTATAAAATATTTACTGGGTAATTACGTTTTGGCATGTATTTCTTATATTCGATGAATATTGTATTTTTTTATTGTGATTTATATCAAATGATCTGCTATGTAAATTTTGTATTTAATAAATATTTAGAAATTTTCTTCAACTTGACAATAAATTATTGTTTCAATCTGTAAACCTTGATTTTCCTAACCTCAGCTTCTTTCGTATTGTGGTCAGAAAAGGCATGGATTTTTAAACAGTATGAAACTTATTCCGGAAGTAAAGTTTTCTATTATCCGGTCGCCACCCTAATTTTGGATAATCTGAATAATTAATAAGGTGAGTCGGGGTAAGTGTAGCTACTAAGATATCTTAGTATCTACTACAAATTGGATGATGCCACCTATGGAAAGGTGATAGCAAAGTCACCGATTTATAAAAATAATTAGAAATGGTGTCGATACCATGTTTTTTGAGGTGACTACATGGATTATTCTCCAGACGACATTTTGAAGTCGACGAGTGAGATGGTAGCTCAGAGGTCGGCACCATGCCCAGACCTATTTATGAAATGATAGGTGAAATAGAGTATTTTTCCTATATGGTATGTCACAATTATACACGTCGGTCGTTTTCTAACTCATGTTACAGTAAGTCAATGAAGGAATAAGACAGATACGTATCGATGAAGAATTTTTCAAAGTCGAGTGTGAACACACGACGCATAACAGATAAGACGGGGTAAGAAAAAAAGTAATCAAACCACAAAATTTATTTGTGTCTATAAATATAATATATTAAACTGCAAAATTCTTTAAAGTAAAAAATTATATTTGTCTGAACAAAAATTTATGTCAACAGCACTGGACCCGAGAGTATAGGTGTGGAAAACGTAACTTTTTCTGTCAAAAAAGCGAAATTATCTTATTTAAAACATATTCGCAAGTATTTGATATTCAATATAGGTACGTACCTGTTGTACCATAAAACTTATGTAGTTGCACTAAAAGCCGGCTGACACGATCATGTTTTTTGACGTAAATGAAAAATATTTGTCAAAATAATTGCTTATAATTAAGATTTAATACATAATTTTATTAAAATTGTAATTCTGTCGTCCAACATTTGGCACAGAGGTGCGGAAGAAGTTTCCCAAGCTGGTCCAACTGGTAAGAAATAACTTCACTTCGATTCGATATCTATTCATCATACAATCAATTCAAAATATATTTTCAAGTGAATTAAATATGTATAGCGAAAAATTAAACAGTATATTATACTTGATACTCCTATATTAAAATTTGATACAACCGGTTTTATAATAATTGCTGTGCTTGATCGCACTTTGGTATATAGAGATTGTACACAATCTATTTTTGAATCAAAATCTTTGTCCACCTTGTCTTTTAAGGTGGTGCAATTAATCAACTACAAAAACTGTCAGACGTACACACAGCAATAGACCATATTTTGCTACCATCTTTAAGTAAAGGCTCACAGATCCCTGTATAGTGAACAACCTTCTACAATACTAACACACTTTGCATTCACCTCAGGAACTGTTGTATGTTTTCTTCAACGAATAATGCACAAGAATTAAGAATTTAGTAATCTTTATTGAAAGCACAACATTGCGGGTGGGTTCATTTCCCACCCAGTAGGTATAAGTATTTTGTAAAAATCGTATGTTTCTAAATCTATATATATAAAACAAAGTCGGGTTAGTTACACCATTTATAACTCAAGAACGGCTGGACCGATTTTTATGATCTTTGATTTGTTGGATTTGTCTCCGCCCCGAATAGCAGAATAACTATTAAAACATTGGATAAATCACGGAAAAAAACAAATTATGAAGAAGATTAATTTTCTCATACATTTTGTATGGAAAGGCTTTTGACTGACATCGATGCATTTGAATGATGAAAACCTCGCGCATTCGAAAATAAAAGAAAATCACAAAAAATTTAAATCCGTATACAACGCCATCTCTGATACATGATAGAAACAATAAAGAAGAAACAAACAAACAAAAGAAAGAATGATAGTCGAAATGTCTAACTGTCAATTGTGTAGTGTGCCCAACATTTCGTGCTTCATGTTAACAGCTCAATTTGCTTGAAAACGATACTCATTGGGATATGACAATCGCTGAAGCAATTGTTTCTGCATCTCCAAGTCAGATACGCACATTATTTCGACATACTTCCCATCGAATCCACCTGAACTGTGGAACAAGTGAAAGGATGACATGTCAGAAGACATTTTACATCGAATTTGTGTCAGTTCAGGAAATCCCGATCTCGAGGTGAATGAGGAGATACATAACCAGGCTTTGCTTTTGATCGAATACATGTGTTACCTCATGTGCGGCAGTTTTTTAGTCAAGTTAGGAATGCCAACGCCACATCGTGGAATGAACGACGCTTTCAATCGAGAATTGGAACGTGATCGTGAATATGATCGAGATGCATTGAACCAATCAGTTCGAACGAATGTACCACTGTTGAACCCTCAACAGAAGGAAGTGTACGATACGTTAATGAAGACAATTGATGATGGAAATGGTGGGTTATTTTTCCTCGACGCGCCCGATGGAACTGGGAAGACATTCCTCATGTCATTGATTTTGGCTACTGTTCGTGCGAGATCCGAAAATGCTGTAGCAGTTGCTTCTTCTGTGATAGCGGCCACGTTGTTAGAAGGATGCCGAACGCCTCATTCAACGTTGAAATTTCCGACTGAAAAACTGACATGCAACATTGCGAAATACTCAGCAATGGCCAAAGTTCTGTTAGCAAGTAAAATCATCACCTGGGATGGATGCACAATGGCGCACAAACTCGCATTGAAAGCACTCAATCGAACTATGAAAGATCTGCGCAATGACTCAAGAAGTTTTGGAGGCGCAATGATTCTACTATCTGGCGATTTTCGCCAAACACTACCAGTCATTCCAAGATCGACCGCTGCTGATGAAATAAATGCTTGCCCCAAATCATCGACTCTGTGGTACTATGTGAAGACACTTCAGCTGATGACAAACATGCGAGTTGCATTGCTAAACGATCCATCTGTCGAAGATTTCTCCAAGCAATTGCTGACTATCGGTAACGGCCGTGTTCCTGTCGATAAATCGAGCGGATTGATTTCGTTTCCGCTGAATTTTTCCAATTTCGTCTTAACTAAGGACGAACTCATCAACAAAGTGTTACCGAACATCATTGCTAATCACAAACATGACAATTGGTTGAGTGAACGAGCATTCTTGCGGTAAAGAACAAAGATGTGGATCACTTAAACTTCACAATTCAAAATCAAATCGTTGGTCCACTGCATTCCTTCAAATCTATCGACTGTGTAACAAACGAAGACGAAGCAATCAACTATCCAACTGAATTTTTAAACTCATTGGATCTGCCTGGCTTGCCACCGCACAATTTACGATTGAAGGTTAGCTCGGTAGTCATCATTGAATTGAAATTGAATTACAATATGTGAATTTACCAGACCCAGGATTCGAACATGGGACCCTCGACACTATAGACCGGCGCTTAATCCACGCGGCCATCGTGTGTACAGTTCAATATAATTAAAATAATTTTCATTTTGATTTGATTTTTGCACATTTATTGAACTTATTCATTTTGAGTATTCATTTTAACTTAATAAAAAACTGAATTTAATTCAGCTAATAACAAGATTATCGATTCTGAGGCGGTACGAAGTTTGCCGGGTCAGCTAGTTGTATATAAAATTAATAATATATAAAACAGTAGTTGACTTGTTTACGAAATTTTCAATCTAGAAAAGAACATAGGTAAATAACAATGCCGCTAATACTTTTCGTTTTTATACTGCGTACTCTTGACTTTAGTTAGGTACTAATAAAAATAATGTACGGCAACTAAAAAAGCTGTAGCAGTAGCTAATTGAACATTAAATTTGATGAAACAACTTTACGAGCTCAAATAGTTACGCTAATCTAGAAATTGCCCACAGAATTTTCAGTACACAAAATCATTCCGCTTGCAAGTGTTTAGTGGAGAGGGAAACACTGAAGTTGACAGTATTAGATGATTAGTGAGCTATCGAAACACAAACTTCTTTTAGATTCAATTAAATTTGTCATTATTCACATTTATAGCATCACGTTAATATGATTGTAATTACTTATTCCGTGTGATTCCTTTATAATGTTTTATTTCTGAGGAACATAATATTATTTAATTATAATAGGTAGGTATACTAAAATAATTATTATTACAAGTATACGAAATACCGTAATTAAACATCATAAAATAGTTACCAAACAAATATGTATTTATTAGTTAGCACATTTTTTTTGTATATCATTGCCACGCATATTCATTTTTTATGAGTAAGACATAAAATTTAAGGTAGGCTAAGAACAATAGTGGTTTTGTGTATTGAAATAGGCCAAATAGGGTAACCCCCCAGTGCAAAAATATATTGTTTGTGAGCAGTTCTGTTAAAAGTTAATTTCAGTTTATTTATACCGCATGTTACATGATTGGTATGCACTAATCCAGTGTTTCCCAACGTGGGGCATACGCCCCACCGGGGGGCAATTTGAATGTTTTGTGGGGCAATGTGCAAATCATTAAATATTTGGTACATTTTTTTGTTAAAAAATGCATTTCTGAAGATTTTTGAAGCGTTAAAGTGGGGCATGGCACAAATAAGGTTGGGAAACACTGCACTAATCACACACATACAATCTTTGCATGCCTACCTGGCTCACAACAAATCAGTTGACTGTCTGTGCTTCTATTGAATTTAAGTAAAATGAGTAGCCAAAAATGTAAAGCAGGTCCGAATTCGTGAATATAAAGAGTCTTGGAAAAAATCGTATTTCTGCATTGAACGCGAAAACAATATAATATGTTTAAAATGTACATTAACAGTTATTTAAGCTTTTAGGGAATGCGTTATAATAAATCATTGCACAAAAAGGCACCCAGAATACGATCAAATGTACACATAGGCACAACAAACATTCCAGTACAATTTGAAACTTTAGGTTAGGTTTAGGTCGTTTAGGACAATAAACTGGACTTTGTATACCTCATCATGTTAATTTGTGAAAAATTGTATTGGTCTTAGTTAAGTGCATCTTTAAGAAGTAATGGCAGTGAATGAAATAGGTGTGGGGTTAGAGTGGTTAGATTGTTCTAAAAATCGGGATCGCAAATTATGTAAATAAGATATTATTGTGTCATATTGTTTAATTTCGTGTGGTCACCAGAGTGATTATAATTTCCTGTATAGATTGCTCTGTTGATGGTTGTAAAATTTGGTGAGTATATGTGTTTTGATACTCTGCTTCACGTGTTGTTATCGTTTTACTTATTGATAATCATTTTAAAGCTTTAATCGAGTAGACACACTTCCCCCACGAAAGTAAACGCGTGGGGTAAGTGTGCCTTTGTTTTGTGTCACACTTCCCCCATATTTTTTCTATGAATTCGCATAGTCATTATTTTAACTAGTGATGGGACACGACGCATTATTTATATTGATCGAAAAAATGTTCACAATTGAAATAAAATGTTTTTTTATGTTAGCTAAGTAGGTAGGTACTCGGAAGAGTGCATGTGTTTCAATTTAATACACAAGTTTTTAAAATAAGTGCTTATCTAACATGTGATAATAATTAATGCGCATTTTTTCCACATGTAAATATAAACGAAAGACAGATAAAGGAGCTTACGACCAAGGAAAATTACAAAAAAAAGTTGAAAGTGTAAAAAAACAGGATATGTCATATGGATATGTATAATCATGTTTACGAAAGAAGACAATTTTAACAGAAGTAAAATATTACCCAAAGAGATTGAAACATCTTTTGCAGAAAATTTGCATACGTTGGAAAAGCAAGTCTCACAAAAAAAGTAGTCCTCGAATTAATTGGACAGTATATTAAAGAAAATAATATTGACACACCGTTTAACCCTAACCCTAATCGTACCCGGACACAATTGGTTTATAGGTTATATTAAAAGAAATAAGTTATTATTTAAAGATGATGGTTACTTAAACCCTAACGGCTAAAATTATTAAACATGGAACATGCTTTGCCCACTGATTCTCTGAATGCTGGTTGTCCAAATTCTTGAAGGAAAATAAAAAAAATTGCGGGGCGCGGGTCACACGTTATTCCCGAAGCGACATTCGCGGCCAACTGAAGCCACTCCAACCCGCGCCGCGCTACTTTCGTGACTTTATTTTTTGTTTTCGTTACCGCTGCCTGTGCGATGTTTTCGTAACGCATCCGGCCAGGTGGGCAAGACAAAAGCATGTTCCATGCTAAAAACCGCAAGCCGTAGAATATGTTTGAATAAAAGTTTGCGATCCTTTTGTAATCAATTAGTACTATAACTTGTCTTATTAAACAGTACAATCATCAACCTGAATTTAAAGGATTGTCCACAATGGATATATAATGTTGACTTGTCAACATGACATAACAAGTTCTTCCCATGATCCTTCAAAAAGTTAGTGTCATCGGATTTCCATCAACTATCTACGTTAATTAATAAAAAATACGTTGTTTTTCTTTTGGGACATCACTAGCGCTTCATACATTAGTATGACACACCCCAAAAAAAATGTTTTAGTCCATTTTGTTGAAATTCTATACTGTAGTTTTAACTCAAGACTCAATATCCATTAAATGAAATATTACCTTTCTATGCATATAATACATTATGGTTTTGAAGTACTTTTGGAATAAAGATGAATTTAGTTACACTTGCCCCAATATTGGGGTAAGTGTAACAAACTGACTAGTGATCAAAAAATATTAAAATGTCGTATTATAGTAAGAGATTTGCAGTGGGTTCCTTCTGTACATATTAACCCATCGCACCCTATTGGCGCCGGTGTTACAGGATGCAGGATATGATGAAAATCAAAAAAAAATAATCATATTTTGATTTTTTTTAAAGTTGAAATTACTTAAGGGGACGTTCTACAGAATTGGCCTTGAGAATTGAAAATATGATTTTTTAACATGTGGTCCATAATATCTGGTCTACTAGTTAATATAAAAAGGTCATGTCAAAGTTGTTTGTGTCAATAAATTTGCTCTATGACTCGATCCGACTCATATTTCATCAGGGCTGTCGAAGACATAAATCATAAATATTTATAATTTTAAATTTTTATTTATAATATATTATATTATTTAGGTTTTGTGCATCTAATGGCGGGTCCACACTGGCAACAAGTTAAGTTGCTGGCAACCTCGTTAGATTTTACGATAATTATGATGATTATCGTAAAATTTCTTAAGCAATTATGGTAAGTATCATAAAATTTAATGTGGTTGCCAGTGTGGAAATCCACTGTGGTTCACGTAGTGGCATGGACCTGGGGTTAACTAATTCAGGAAGTCAACACCCATGATAGAATTTTTTCCAGTTTTGGTTGCATTATATTCCAAAACTCTTCTGTAAAAATCGTTTCCGATTTTATAAATGGAAATTTCTCGGTGTACATAGTAAACAAACCTACGAATAAAAAAAGACAAGAAGGAACATACTGATTCATCGCAGTAAAATCTGGCAATCAAATTCGCCATTTTGAAAAGCGACGATTTTGCGTAAACAAATATCACGTGGTCTGTACGTGTGCGGCAAACTTCGAATGTGTTAGTAATTTTGTGTATTTTATGTTTGTGTATCACGCATTGTCGGCCATATTTGCCGGCCTTTCTGATTGCCGTAATTTGTACACATCTTCCTTCCTGTCTTTTTTTATTCGTAGAAACAAACAGTATTTTTTATTAGTTACTAGCTGAAGTACCCGGCTTCGCACAGGGTCGCTTCGTGGTTATATTTATCTTAGATATTTGAAAAATAATAAGAGGTAATTATTTTTTTAATATTAAAATATCTGTGTAATACAATATGGCAATATGAAAATAATTCTAATAGGAGTAAAGGTCAAACATAAGAACACTAAATTAAAATCGAATCCAAAATATGAAAACGTTATTAATGTTATTAATATGTAGTAAAAAAAAAATCAAAATTGGATGGAACAAACAAACAACAAACTTTGTATGTTATATAATAATAATTTAGAAACCTTCGTAGGTGTGCGCACACAACTGACAAAAGTTTCATTGCAATTGGATGAATGGTATAAGAACGAATACGAATAGAAGAAGATAGAATAGAAGAAAAAGAAGAAGAAAATAGTTGTATCAATTCAGAAACCTTTGCGGGCGTGAACACAACACTTAATCAAATTTTCATTGCAATCGGATGAATGGTATAGGAACGCATACGAATAGAAGAAGATGGTTGTACTAATTTAGAACTCTTCGCGGGCGTGCTAACAACAACTGGTCAAAATTTCATCGCAATCGGATGAATGGTATAAGAACGCATACAAATAGAAGAAGATAGAATAGAAGAAAAAGAAAATAGTTGTAACAATTCAGAAACTTTTGCGGCGTGAGCACAACACTTCACAGTGATCAAAATTTCATTGCAATCGGATGAATGGTATAGGAACGCATACGAATAGAAGATAGAATAGAAGAAGAAGATGGTTATACTAATTCAGAAACCTTCGCGGGTGTTGGCACAATTACTGACGAAAATTTTATTGCAATCAGATGAATGGAATAGAAACGCATACGAATAGAAGAAGAAGAAGAAGAAGATAGTTATACTTATTCAAAAACCATTGCGGGTGTTACCACAACAACTGACGAATGTTTCATCGCAATCGGATGAATGGTATAGGGACCATACGAATAAAAGAAGATAGAATGAAGAAGAAGAAGAAGAAGATGGTTGTACTAATTCATAAATCTTTGCGGGTGTGCATACAACCACTTACCAAAATTTCATTGGAATCGGATGAATGGTATAGGAACCATACGAATAAAAGAAAATATAATGAAGAAGAAGAAGAAGATGATGATTTTTCTAATTCAGAAACCTTCATGGGTGTGCATGCAACCACTTACCAAAATTTCATTGCAATCGGATGAATGGTATAGGAACGCATACGGGACAGACACACAGACAGACAGACAGACATTCATTTTTATATATTAGTATAGCCTATACTCTTCCCGCAAGTGCAAGCAATAAGTTTACAAAGTTTTATCGCAATCGGATGAACGGTATGGCTGCGCATTAAATACGAACAAACAAACACACAAACACACAAATATTAATTTTTATATATTAGAAGATATGAAGTTGGCCTTGAATCTGTAATAAAATAATACACAATTAAAAGATTTTGAAATAGAAAAAAACACATTTCCAAGCTTTCAGCCATGCTCACTCATGAATGTCATTCGTAAGTATATACATATTTTGATGTTATCTTGCAAAGTGCGAATGTAATGTTTTCAAATAATTGATATGGATTAATTATACCATCATACTATTTTCTCGAAATCATAAACATACTATAATAGTATTTGAGTATCAACCTATGTTCAATTTGAATTGGGTTATAATAATAATATACCCGTATATATATCAATAGTATGTTTGCTACAAAATCCACCCAAGTTATCAGTACGTACTTGCACAGGTTTGATTAAAAACTACGATGAAATTAACATTTTAAAAATATTAATTCATGATGATTAGTGATTTTTGCGAAAAGATCGATTTAAATTAACTTACTTACGACGCCGAGGTCCTTTTTATACTAAATTATATTTGAATGTCGAGCTCTTCAGCCCCCCCTTAATAATATATGTAGCTATCTATCATTTTATGATGTTAGTTATATACAGTCCAATATATTTTTTTAGAAATATTTGATTTATAAATTTTTTTTTAATTTAAATTTGTCAAAATAATGATCAGTTTGCTAGGTATGAGGTGTTTGAGACAGTAAAAAACATAAAATGCCGCTCCATCTTCTAAATATCTTGAAGAGTATTATATTTAGCTCCAGTTTTAGTATATCTTCCTTTTATTATTTACTTCTATCATGGACTTTTTATCTGTCATTTTGTATAAAAAAAGGCTAAAAAACCCAAAAAACTATATTTGACATGTTTTTTTCATTCCACTTATACACAAAGTTTACTTAAAATGTAAATACTTAATAGAAAAATTCAAAACCTATAAATATTTTAAAGATTTATTTGAATTGAATGAATAATACATGAGTTATATCAATTTTAGTAATCAGTGTGCCTTTTTAAGTGATCCTGAAAAATTAATTCTATCTGGAATGGGTTAATTGTAATGCTTTTGTAGATCCTACGGTAAAGTTTTCAACTGTTTAAAACACACCTATTCATCATGAACCACGTTGAAATTCATCTCATTGAATTATATGTCACACTTCCCCGACTCATCTTACCCTCATATTTCTTTACCTAGTCGAGATGAAATGAATGGTAACTTTAAGAAAAGAATGCAAATCTTATTCATATATTTTATTATGTATTTACTACTTAAAAATTACTTTATTATGCATACATTTTTGGCCAAATTTACATTAATAATTTATAAAATTCATCTACAGTATAATTAATACAGGCACTAATCACAAAATATTTCATGAGTTCCAACTTTTCTCTAGGTATTTATTTACAAAATTAATAATCAGAATATTATATAATTCACACTTATATACTGATAATTTCGACAATAATAATTATTGTCATGCAAAAATACTATTGACTTTTAACCAGGGTTGTGGAGTGGGGTCATTAAAAAATATGAATCTGTGGGTCTATTATAAAAGGCAGCTATCGATGGTAGTTTATCATTAGGCTGTTTAGACAGCTAACTTATTGTAACAATTATAATACAATACATAAATATGATAAACTACCGTCGATAGCCGCCTTGTGTATACAATAGACACACTGACTCGGATTTCATAAGAAAGTATACCTACCACCAGTGGCGAAAGGTGGAGGTAGGCTGTTAAGATTCGCTATAAATAGTGCACAATAAACTTTTTTAGTCATATGTATTTGTTTTTATTGAACTAAGACTACAATTTACAGATGGTGTTAGTTAGTTTTTAAAAATCAATTAAACCCTGCCTAAACGAAACCATAATAGTTTTGGTCTAATTTGGGCAATATGACAAAATTGTGCAAACATTTTCATTCATAGTTATTTTTTTTCGTTGGATTAAAAATACATATTACACATATAGTTGGTTAATTTTTTTAATTCATTAAGACCTGGCTAAACCAAATAAATAAAAAAATATTATTCTATTTATAAAATATTCAAAGTTATGTATGATTTAATTGCATATTTTTATATATTTTATGGATAGACATGTATTTTTTGACTATTATCTATTATGGCTTGGTTTCTCAGGGTTTAATTGAATTTAAAAAACTGACCAACACTATCTGTAAATTGTAGTCTTATTTCAATGAAAACAAATATGTATGTCTGAAAAAGTTTAATGTGCACTGCTTATGGCGGATCTTAACAGCCTACCTCCACCCTTCGCCACTGCCTACCACACATAAATTAACATTATGAAATAATTACTTAATGAATGCATTTACAAAACGCAGTCAGAATCAAACCTAAAATACCTTAAATTATGACTGCCCCTCCCCTACCCTGGTTTAACAAAAAATAAAATCAATAAGCAACGTTTTAGTTTTGTTGGCAAAGTGTGTATGTACCAAAAATTATCATGCTATTGAGGCTTTTATTCACACAGTGAATTAAAAGCAAATTGGAAATCTTAACAGAGTGATGTATATCAGTACCCTCCCATAGATTTCCTTACAACTAAAATGTGGGCTGTTCATTTAATCTAGAGCTACCCATCCTTTTCCTCCATTTGGCATCCGTATTTGTACCAATCGTAAGGTACCCTCTGATTCAATTACCTGAAAAAGAAGAAAAGAACATTTATTACACTGGTACAAGCACAGGGCCGGATTAAACGTACGGCTAGAGGGGCCACATCAGTGATGCCAACCGTACTATAATTTTAATTCTGCGAAAAATTTAAAATACTATAATTTTACGCCAAATATACCAAAATACCATAATTTTAAAGGGTTCAAGACGAAAAATGTTCCTGTACTTATTTTTCAGAAATATTGTAATTTTTATGCCTCTGTCCTATTATCAGCATAGAAAAAGATGGCAACACTGGGCTACATAGCCAAGGGCCACGCGGAAAATAAATTCAACTGTAAGGCACCAATTTAGAATATAATTCTATGATCTACGATCTACTTATAAGGCGGTGTGTGTGAACTTCTGGAACCTAGAAGATGGGAACCCAATTCAAAGTACATATCGAATCATTTGAATCGTTTTTTTCTCACTAATTGGTGAGATAAAACGTCATTTTCCACATCGTTACAATTTAAAAAATATGCATTAATATCGGCTAAATTCAATTAAGTTCACTTGCTCTAATGTAAATAATCTGAAATCTGAAAAATAATAGCTTTTTAATAAGGTGACAAATGATTACGTTATATCAAAATTTAACAATTTTTCAAATTACATATCAGTAAGTTATTTTTTGAGTGCATCAATATGCATGTACATACCAGCCTTGTGAACTCCAATATGCTTGGCTTGCGAATAAAAAGGGTAATTTACCGATAGGTACAATAATTAGAAAATCATATAACCAACTGGTTGGTATCTTATAAAACATGAATTTTACAGACAGCCTTGTAATATTGTGCTAATACTGCTAATGGATAATAATAATCATCATAATAATAATATGAACTTAGTTACCTGATGTGCATCTCCGTCGATGACCTGAATCCTCTGCTGTGAAAGGAAATCTCCATCGGATGCGATAATGGTGCCCTCTGCCTCTTCATTGTCACCGCCCTCCAGGAACTTTTCACTATCTTCGCCTGCACTGTCTGAGTTACTCTTTGTCATCAACCCACCTGCACATCATTTCATAAGAAAGATATTAACTTGTAGAATGGTAAGTATAACAACTTCTTTGTGTGTAAACAATAGAAATTAAATCACCCGTATTCACAGGGATGCAAGTTTTCCAGTTGATGAAACACAGAATTTCAAGGTGTTCAAAAATTTACCATGTAAATATTATATTGTAATCAAATGGCCCAGGTATATACCCTGAAGAATTGTAGTTACACACATAATCAAGATTTTACTCCATTACAATTACTTATGTGCAAAAGGAAGATACAAAGTCTAAAATCACAACTTTGCAGAGGAATCGAAAGAAGATTGAGTTTTGGACAACTTTGTATGGGAATTTGTATATTTTTGTGAGAGTATTTAATACATAGTTCAGAGACATCGATTTGACTTGCTTTTACGCATACATGCATGATTATTTTGGTATATTTAACTCTTTTAGTAAATATCTCTTTTCCTTTCGCACACAAATTTAATTATCACACAAAATATAGAAATGGAAAGATCACTATAATAAGCAGATTCGTGTCATTTGCAATCTCCTCCTGCATTCTCAGGATGCGGTGATGCTAGCAAAACTGATAATTTATGCCGGACATAAAAATTTGTTGAATTACCTTGTATGATAATGTGATTGGTCATCTGAGAAGTGACAAACATCTTTCCGCCGTTTGCCTCATTGTCTTCATCCATTTCATCGTCCATCTCACCGCCAAACACGTCGGCTTCCCTCACGAATTCAACATCTGAAGTCACATCGGTAGAATATAAACAATAAGTTAAACGGTAAATTATGTAAAATAGGCAGTGGAATTTAAGGTTAACTAAAATTACAACAAACCGGTATAGAGAGTAATATATTAATTTTCCTCCTTTCTTTTTCAGCATGGCGATAATGTCATTGAGTGAAAGGGAAGAAGATAAAATAATATATTATATTGAATTTTAGTTTCAGAATATGTGCGCAATATGTTGGACCAAGCATCACGAACGTTGGCACCCTCTGATGCATGTAGGAACACCGACATGGCATCGAAGTACGGGCAACATGTGCCGGCCATGAGTAACAGGCCACAATGTGTATGTCGCTGTCGCTGATGGTGACCGCGAACAGTGCACCAGCACGAACCAATTTGAAGAGGAGCCATTTGATATAACTCCATTGAGTGCAAAATAAATACATTTGGTATGATAATACCACAAACGGTTTGACTATGAATAATATTGTGTTGCATGTTTACAAATTTGTTCTGTGCACACAATCACATTATTAAGCACCTCTCTTTTGAAATGAGATAATATATCGTCGGTCCCTATTAAAAAAGTCGGATCTGCAAAATGCTATTTTTCAGTACGAGCAATCAAAGATGTTTCATCAAATATCCTTTGTGACCTATTGCTTGCCATAATGAATAAAAATACGGGTTATAGAAACTTTTCTAAACGTTTATAAAAACATCCGTCTGTCCGGTGAACATAGCAGCAACTGTCAGATCCGACGCATCCTGCTCACCCACGCCCAGCCAACAATGTCGGTTGGTAAGAACCGACATTGTTATTCGGACACTCTCGGTAGATCCGTCATTTTTAACTTGAATATCTCGAAATTTTTCAAACAAACAAAAAAAACTGTGATTGTGGTATAAATGTTTAAAGTGTTTAAATAACTTTTACGAAATAATCCGAAAATGACAAAATTTCAGATCCGACTTTTTTAATAGGGACCGACGATATGATAGTTTTCTTATTATTTCCAAAGTTGAAGTGCCACAGAACAAGAAAGTGAATTACTTACATTCAGCTGATTTATTTTTAGTTAAAAATCTTATAAACGATATAAAAATCTTCAAAGGAAACAACCATTCGATGTTGTTTGGGTGCACCAAGGCCTGAACAAAAACGAACCATAAGTGCGAGTGAGAAAGCATTCGTGGAGTAAGATAGAATTTCTACATCTAAATTAAATAATATTTTTTGTACACGTCGCTTGTAAATATTGATTTGGATGACTAGTCACATAAAAACTGCGAGCACGCATTGCTGAAATTGACTGTTTTTGTGTTAAATATAAAGTTAGTGGTAAGTATTTTTAGTTAATTTATTAGAAAATATGGTTAACTATGTTGTGTTTAAATTTGGTAGCCGTACTGAGAAGTAACATGATACGTTTCATAGTTTAAAATAATAAAATTGTGGTTCTACTGTGCGTTATAAACAAGAAACAAGGCTTCATTTTGCCGAGCAATACTCACTCCCTTTATATTATTATTACTCTGAGGTACATACTGATTTTTTTAAAATAATAATATTTGCAAGGAATGAGTATTTTATAATATAGAATTTATGTATTGCATTCAATAAAAAAAAAATTTATCAATTATGAAATACATACCTTCGTGAGATTGTTGAGAAGTTCCGAGTTCAGAAATATCTTGCACTATACTTTCACAGTTTGCTTCTTCCTTTATCTGAAATTCAATATCAATTTATTAAAATGAAATATACAACCGCTACTTACCCGTATTAAACTCCTACGAATAAGGATGAGATATTATAACATACAACTTAAATCAGTGACCAGCAAGCGGTGCCCCGAGGGCCACTTAATATTAGAAACTTAGAAAAAATAAATGAATGAGTATTTTCCAATTTTTAACTCACTGGCACTTGCTATGCCTTGCTTGTAATGGAAAATGTAATAGACGTTATAAGACATTACGACAGTAAACACAAAAAGAAAATCGAAAATCAAAGATTTAATCTTATCGATGAAACAGGACCAGTTTTTTTAACCGGATGGCTGCCAATGGTGTCTTAAGATGCAAACTTTTCCGTGAACGGAACGCCGCTCATACAAAAATGACGTCTTTGGACGTCCCGCTTTAAACGGGATTTTAGATAAACGTTTAACGTAAATCAATTATTTTAAACATACAAATATGTTGAACACACAACGACATATATTGGGAATATCGTCACACACTCAGAATTGAAACAGAATTCATTTTTACCACTTGAAACGTAAATTGATTTTATTTTTGCAATAAAATTCGCGGCGTGCAAGGTATACTTACACCTACCGGAAGTAAAGAGGTTAACATGATGAAATTTCACTATTTATAAATAAAAAAAAACATTTTTTTGTCCCTTGCGGTGTTGATAAAATGACATATTCGTTCTTTTGCCGAAAGAGATTATTAGATTCTGCCTGCTGTGAGACCTCGCTATTCAATGAAATAAAGTAAAAACTAGACTTACATTTCTGATGATAACCTCTTGGCCGTCCTCCAAAATAAAAGTGCCACCAATGGAAGAGTATTTAGAGGGATCACAATTTTCCGCACCCAACCGTGGCTGGTTAACAACTATTGTATCACTCAAGTGTCCCTGGAAATTCAATCGGAATTAATTCAACTATTTTATATATTATTTATTACAAATTAAGTCTGTAAATATTTATGTAGAAATTTGCACTTCTCCAAGTATAGAAACATATTATTTGAGGGCAGTAGCGAAGGACGGAGGTGGAGGTAGGCTGTGGAGTTCCGACATAAATACAGTAAAACCTCATTAATGTGAAATCCACGGGACCGAAAATCGAAAAAGAATTCGAATTATAAATTATGAAATGTATGGGGGAAAAATATTAAAATTTTGAAATTTTTTTTTTGATTTTTATTAATATCGTTTACGATCGTAGATGTGCCTACCAAATTTCCGGTTCCATGTGTGTTAATAGGTCATAAAATGTCAGGATTATTTTTATTATCTTCTTAAAATAAGTAATTTAAGTAGTGCATACTAAAGTTTGTCAGTCATACTTATTTGTTTTCATTAAACTAATAATACAAATTGCATATGATGTTGGTTAATTTTTAAAATTCAATTAAACCCTGCCCCCGCATCTTTTTTTACGATCTGACCATTACTAAGTATGCTTGCCGGCAGGTGACCAAGTAGAGAGTTAAACCACTATCACCTCTCTACGCATCCAACCACTTTACCGACCACCCGCAATTATTGACGAAAGACACATCGATTTCACCCAACAAAGTGTCAATGATAAGAGTAACAATAACTTCCCTGCCTACCTTTAAAAAAATTAAAGTGACAGTTTATGAGTTCATCTAATTATTTATAAGTGTTAAAAATAAACCCTGTACAGGTCTAAAATTAAGTCTGTGTACTTCTTCATTAACATTTAAAGAGGCTTCGAACTTAGGCATGATTCTGCGCAGTACAGTTAACCTTTTCTATGCCTCACGATATTACTATGGCAGTATGACAGGCCGCAGATTTTTAACAACACGTTGAATGTAGAGAGAAGCTCTTACTACAATCGCTGTAATACCAATAATATGTGGCTTAGTATTTCATAATTATTCAAACAGATATCACTGTGTGTTTATTAGATTATGCAAATCAATCGACAGTGGCTAGTAATTTGAGCTTAACCCGGCCGGCGCCGATGTCACACACCTTGTACAAATCGGCCAAATTCGCAATGCGCATGTGTATAAATCGATGTCACCGCGTCCATATTTATCATACGGGACTGATTTTTTCACGTAAATTTGGCCTGATTTGTCCTTCTCCTGCCACCTATGACATATTTTAAAAGCATTGGTTCTAAATATAAAATAATCACCAAAGTTTCGAACCAATTCGTACGGCCAAGTTTTGCCGGTCGACAGAAATCAGTTTGAACTGCGCGCCGCGACTGCGCAGTATACGACAGACTTTCAACCGAGCGGGCCATTGCGCGGGATTGTATTTATCGCATACAAGTTGAATATTTACCGCAATCGTTGATAAATACTTTTTTTGCTGTCTGGTGTACTTATCACATTAAAACTGGCATGATTAACTATTGAACGTATGATTTTATTTTACCGCGATTTTTAAAATACTTTTTGTACTGTCTACCGTGTCCCATTTTAGTGAATGTGAAAATTAATACTGATATCAATAACTATTGTGTGTGAGTTTAATGGTTTCTGTGATTTGGCGTTCCCTAATACTGTAGTTAAACATTTTAAAAACATTTCATAGTTTTATAGTGCGTAAATATGGAGGAAGAAAATGTGCGTACTAATGAGGAATTGGACTCAGATTATGATATGTCGGAAGAGGAATTGGAACAGCATGAGACTGATCATGACGTCGACGATACGGACTCTGACGAGCCAATTGAATTTTTGCGGTCGTGGAGAACTGGCCCGTATATTCCAATAGTTCACGAATTCAATGATTGTCGATCTGGCGTGACATCGAACGACTTGAACGAATCCTCTCCCGAATGTCTTTTCTTTGAACATTTTTTGAATAAAAATATAATGTCGGAAATAGTGAACCAAACGAATACATTTTTTAACCATTCGTACAGTGCGGGAGACCTTGGACCGAAATCGCGATCACACAATTGGACAGACACGTCAGTGCCGGAGTTGTATACATTTTTTGCCGTATCAATGCTGATGACTCGAAATAAGCACACGTCGATAGAGGAACATTGGAGTACCGATCCTTACCTGCATGCAGACATTTTTGGGAAAATAATGGCTAGAAATCGATACCAACTTATTTTACAAATGCTTCATTTTTCTGATCCTAGTGTGACCGCCTCAAATGATAGACTAGCTAAAATTAGATTACTGTTAGAACACACAAGAACAATTTTTAGGGAAACGATGATACCGTATCAGAATCTTTGCATAGATGAGAGCATAATCGTGTTTAAGGGTAGATTAATTTTTAAACAATTCATTCCTTCCAAAAGACATCGATTTGGAATAAAAATGTTTGTGATGTGTGACGTAATGACAGGATATATTATTGACTTTATAATTTATTGTGGGGAAGGGACTGACATACAAGACAATGAAAATCTCGGTATTTCCGGTGCGGTAGTGACAACGCTAATGAAAGACTACATCGGGAAAGGTCACACCTTATGGTGTGATAACTGGTATTCGAGTCCGGCGCTTTTTAAATACCTTCACTCTCACAAAACGAATGCTTGCGGTACAGTGAGAAAAAATCGTAAAGATATGCCAGAGTTCAGCAAACTGAAAAAGGGAGATACCGAGTCTAAGTACAATAGTCCACTTTTGGCTCTGAAATGGCACGATAGGAGGGATGTTCACATGCTATCCACCCTCCACGATGCATCATTTGGACCAACGGGAAAAGTGAACTATAGAACTGGCGAAAACATCGAAAAACCAAAATGTGTTATAGATTATAACAAAAATATGGGTACGGTAGATAAGTCCGACATGATGCTTAGCAACTTGTCGTGTATGAGAAAGTCGATCAAGTGGTATAAAAAGGTCGCATTCCACATGATCGACTTATATTTATTAAATGCTTTTTATTTATATAAATTTATTAAATGTGACAAAAAAACATTGGGCGATTTTCAACTCTGTGTAATAAAACAATTAGTGAACAAATATTGTGTGAGAATTTCAAATGCACCCCTGCCCAAGCCGACAGCGTCAACTAGCGATAATCCCGTACGATTATTGCCCAAAAGTGCAACGGGACATTTGCCAGAATACATTTTACCGACACAAAATACCGATAAGCCTAGAAGGAGATGTTTCGTATGCGGGAATTCTAAAAAAAATCCGAAAAAAACAAAACTCTCTCGCTATATGTGCCCAACGTGTGATGTTGCGTTATGTCTGTCACCTTGCTTTAAAATATATCACACGTCAAAAGAATTTTAAAATAGGTTTATTATTGTATTTGTTTTTTTTTTAATATCTGAGTTCGTGTTAATTTATCAATAATATTCAATAAGTTAAGTGTTTGTGTAGTTTAAATATATTAAAAGGGTCCCCTTTATATTTGTTTACGACTCAACCCGAAGACATTAATATGTGATTTATCGATATGCACTTGAAAATTAGTAACACTTCAATTCGTGGGAACGTAATGCACAAGTGTCGAAATAGTACACACCGCGCAGAGCTCTAACTATTGGCTACAAAATGGCGTCTTACGGTGAGTTCTTTCAAATTTGGATAGCATTCGTTTGTTCGAGTGTTTCTGATATTATAACTGATTTATTACGGTTTTTTAGTGTGTCGAAATTATTTTAATGGTTTTGGGTTCTCGACTGGAGCTGTGACATATTTTTTATTGCTTTTTTAGTATAGAACAAAGACGATAATGAAATTCATGCGTAGTTATGGTGCGTCATACGATTTTTGAGGCAGGTGCCGGGTTAAAGTCGGGCGAGGGAACTCGCGAAATTTGTATGTGCGGCCTGTCGATTACGGCCTCATAGAGCGAGATAACTCGCTGAAGGCATAGAACCGGTTTAAGAGATTCATGTTAAAATAAATACAGTGAAAGAAGCATATTCGAATTTTGCGAAAGCAAACCCACGCAGTAACAAGGTTTATTGTATCTCCTCAACATTTTTATAGATATTGCACTTACAATGATACCATACCATTTGCAGTATTGGTGAATATCATTTTGAATGTTTCTATTAAATTGTTAATATCTTGACCTAGTAATATACATAGTAAGCAATCTCACCTGTGCGTGCATATGCGCATACAAAAGCGGTTTTCTCATAAAACCGGCTCCACAATCAAGACACTCATAAGGTTTTTTGTCAGAATGAACGAATCGGTGAGCATTTCTATTGTCACGGGAATTAAATGCTTTGCCGCACACCTGCCAAAACACCATAATAATATTAGGTATATAATATTTATATTAATATAAATTACACACCAACATGGTTGATTTATACATTTTGTTAGTGGTTCAGCACTTGTACTGTCATGTTATTGCATTTTTTATATAACTTTTAAGACGAGGTTGTATTCTACGGAGTTTTTATTATTCAATATATTTTAAGTGATTAAATCATAACAATCAAAACTATTTCATTTATTCAACGAATAATTTACAATATTTGAGAATGTAACATTCTTGATATGTATTAAACATACCTACAAAATTTGAAAACACCTCATATAATACATAAGTACTAGAAAAAACTTTTTTTTTTTTTAAATATGACACCCGATGAGACATGAACCTGTAACAATTGGATTGTAACTGGGTGGTAAAGCACACTTGCGTGAATCTATATAATTATTATCTGAGGTGTTTCCAAACTGCTTTTCTTGGACAATAATTGAAACACAATGGTCTAAATTAGTCTCAAGTTCAGAGGTACTTCAATGGACAATGGCTCTCGTGGTGCAGTGGGTAAGGCGCTGGCCTTCCACCCGAGAGTTCTGGGTTCGATTCCCGGTCATGACAAAAACATTTATGTGTTTTTCTCAAAGCCTGGGTGTTTGTGATTGTTCAAAATTACTAACAACCACCTTGTACGAAAAAGCAAGGACATGGTTATTAATAATTCAAAAAAAAAAAAAAAAAAAAAATGGACAAATAGATGGATAATAAGTATATTGAACTGTTGAAAAAAAAACACTGAACATTCTGACAACTTAATGAAAATTCAATAAAACATTTAGTTACTATTCACAAAAATATAGTAGGTAACTATCTTTTAAAAAATTATTTTGTTACAATTCATTAATGTTCTTCAACACGAAAGTGTCAAAAAAAATTGTTCACTGAAACTTCCCTTTAATATTTCTCCAGTTTCCCGATTTCCAGGTATGGTTACAATTTTTATACGATTTTCCCTATTGTTATGCAATAGAGACAATGGCCTATTTCAAGGCTATTCCATATATAGTTTACAGCTGTACAGGTGTCATAGAAATCGTCATTTTTTACCATACATCCTGCAATTGCATTTATCCAGGAAACAGTAAAACATTTTGTTTCAATGTAGTGGAGTTCCAAAATTCATTTATGAGGTATGAAAATTTTTCTGTTATATGTTAATTGATTTTTGAAATATAGATAGATAAAATAATGTCATTGAAACTAGAAAATTTTGTAACTCCAAAAACACTACTTACTTTACAGGAGAGACAAAAAATATTTTGGCTTCCTATACAAATATATCGTGGGTCGGGATGTGTAGTCAGGTAAGTCACAAAACAGCAAAAATGAGATATGAATGCCACTATACTAAAAAAAAAATTATCTTTCGTTGTGTGTAGTCAGTTAAGCCGTACGTCTCACCATTGGCGACATGCAGTTTCAGTCAAAACATATTTTTTATTTTACGGGGTGTGTACACAGTTAAGTCACATGAGTAGTCAGATAAGTCAACATTTTGTGTGACTTACCTTATTACTCATAGTTGGCTTACCTTCAAACGTCATACCTACTCAGTGTTGATTTTGGTGAATCTAACGTATTTTTTAAGATGTTTTGAGAAATTTTGAAAAAAAATAACAACAGAACCTAAGTAAAATAGTCATATTATAATAAATTATGACTTATATAAATAAGTATGTGTATTATTTGTAAATAATAAAAAATATCCCAAATTTATCGAATTTGATTTATTTAAATCTAAAAACACGTACACAATATCCAAACAAATAATCTTGCTTCTAGGTACAACCACATACGCCAATAACTTGTATGTTGACGATTCAATTGATAGCATAAAAGATCCTGATTTTAATATTCAAGAATTATTACAGTCTAATTTACCAACATTGAAGAGCCCCGCCCTTCATGCTCAAATAGTGCTTCCACGATTACACATCACAACAATGTTTTAACCTGTTACCCTCGTTCTCGATTGTAATATCGAGAAGTAATAATCACCAAAAATGTAACTTAAGGGATGATACAAAGCCTTCAGAAATGATAAAAAAGTTGCACAAAATACTGGAAAAAGTTACACAACAAGTACCTACAATGGAAGTTATGAATACGAAAAAAAGTTGTATCAGACAAAGCGAACCAGGAAAACAACATTATCGCCAAGTAACAGTTCAATATTACTTGACTGTTGAACTGCTACGGAAACCAATTTGTAAAGGTTGTACATTAAAAACATTAAGGGGGGACATGCTCGTCGAAGGTCAAAATTGAGTTTTTATTGTATTTTCAAACCATGATCCTGGACACTCCTTAAACGTTGTAGATAATCTATTTATATAATTTTGAAGCCTTATTATCCTTTATAGTTATTTTAAACATTTGATGACTGCATAAAGTATTTTTGTTACATAAAATAGTATTCTTTTAAACCTCTCGCTCTAATGTTTTAGAATATAGTCATATTTCGGTACATAACTGTGCAGTGGTGTTAAGATTTTTTACATTTATTAATTTTTAAACGCATTTATAAAACCATTAGTATAATTTATTAAGAGATAATTTTTGTAAAATATTCACGATAAAAAATTATATTGATAATCTCTGTGATCCCAAATTTGACAAGAATTAGGCATTTTATTATTCAAAAAATTGGCAAGATTAACACATTTGAAGATGATTCTAAAGATATTTATTATAAGCTATGTCTTTGACCATTCAAGTGTGATAAACATCCTATGAATAATGATTGCTTTATAATAATTATTGACCTAAGAATAAGGTAGTGTTTTTTTGAAATACGCCATTTCTTTTGTCATTTTCTAGTAGTTAAGCTACAACATAAATTGACAAACTATAATTAAAATAGAGAGTAAAATTTTGTTAACGCGCGTGTTTGAACATGTACCTAACCGATTTATTTTTTATTTTTTTTTAAACGGTACATGTTCAAACACGCGCGTCAATATCATTTTACTCCCTACTTCAATTATAGTTTGTCAATTTATGGCTACGGCCGTATATTGTAGCTTAACCACTGGGGAATGACAAAAGAAATGGCGTATTTCAAAAAAACACTACCTTATTCTTAGGTCAATAATTATTATAAAGCAATCATTATTCATAGGATGTTTATCACACTTGAATGGTCAAAGACATAGCTTATAATAAGTATCTTTAGAATCATCTTCAAATGTGTTTATCTTGCCGATTTTTTGAATAATAAAATGCCTAATTCTTGTCAAATTTGGGATCACAGAGATTATCAATATAATTTTTTATCGTGAATATTTTACAAAAATTATCTCGTAATAAATTATACTAATGGTTTTATAAATGCGTTTAAAAATTAATAAATGTAAAAAATCTTAACACCACTGCACAGTTATGTACCGAAATATGACTATATTCTAAAACATTAGAGCGAGAGGTTTAAAAGAATACTATTTTATGTAACAAAAATACTTTATGCAGTCATCAAATGTTTAAAATAACTATAAAGGATAATAAGGCTTCAAAATTATATAAATAGATTATCTACAACGTTTAAGGAGTGTCCAGGATCATGGTTTGAAAATACAATAAAAACTCAATTTTGACCTACGACGAGCACGTGGGCCGTTAAGTGAAAGTTACAATTTTTTTGAATATGTTTTGAAAAAAAAACGTGCGACTACTTCCGGTAGACTTATTCAAGAATATGCAAGAGGAAAAATATCTCTAAAAACAAAGATAGCGAAGAAGATAGGCAAATAGCAAATACACATACACTCTCAACTCCATCAGTATAAGATTCATAGCTCTAGAAAGGACTGTCAGAAAATACTTACCGCCACATTTGACAATAATTGTGATGTATTCTCAATATTTGAAGAGTTATTAGCTCTAATCCCATCAATATTCGTTTATATGCAGAAATATTCCATGGCATGAACTCAATATTCAAACGGCCAAATAAGGATACTTGCCAAAAATGCGATAAACTTAACTTAATTAAGAATTCCACCAACGATGAAGAAAGAAATAAAAATCGTTTGGAATAGAAAGAGCATCATGACGAAGCTGACTTTGTATATTCAGCTAAAAGTTGTGATAAAAAGTACTTGCAAGATTCCTCTTGCCAAATTGTAACATTTGACATGCAGCAAAATTTCCTTGCCTTTTACAAACGATATTTGACAGGGCATGATTGTGATAATAACCAGGGATATTGCTATGTGTACCATGAGACTCTCGCTAATAGAAAAGCTAACGATATCGCTTCATGCCTGTTCAAATACTTAACCAAGGGGATACATGATAATATTAAGCATTATGATCATGTATTCTGATAGATGTGTGGGTCAAAACAAAAATAGCTACGTAACTGTAATGTGCATGATAGCAGTAAAACATTCTGAGACTTTAAGCAAAATTGATCACACTTTTTAGTCCCTGGCCACACAGATATGGAGTGCGATAGTGACCATCACATAATTGAGAAGAAAAAAAAGAAATTTAGTGGAACGATCGAACATCCTCATGATTGGGCCAAATCAATGTGTGAGGCTGCAAAGAAAAATCCTTTTAAAGTCACTGAAATGACGCGTGCAGATTTTTTTAACTACTTGGATCGATTAAAAGGACCATTGCCACTCAGAAAAATAGACACATATGGGAATAATTTTGTTTGGAGAGATATTAAGTGGCTTCAATTCAACAAACACGAACCGGGAATAGTTAAATTTAAAAGAACTCTCGACGAGACGACTGCATTTTAACAAATTTCATATATAAGACGAGACAAGACGAAAGATTTGATAGACTTACTTCCATACATTTCACCGTATTATAGAGAATTTTATGAGTCACTTGAGACATCTGAGATAGTCAACGATATTTAACCTGATACCATTGAAGAAATCCGTACTGAAGTTTAATGATAACGATGAACCATTATAATATTCAGGTTTGTGTGCCTTTTCACTACTTAAATAACATTAAAGTAAAAAAAAGTTATAAAAATGCTACTTTTAAATTTATATAATATTTTGTTCAATAAACCAATAAGATTTATGTCTAAAATGTGTGTTTTATTGCTAATATTAGTCGGATTAACATGAAAAAATAACAATATTACATTGTGCGTAGTAAGGTAAGTCAATCATTTCTTGTGCAAATCCAGTTAAGTCAATTCCCTTTTTTTTAAACCAATTAAGTTTTAATGAAACAAAATAGTTAGAATACTTCTAGGACTTATAATTGAAAGCCAATTACATGTACTTTGATTTGTTACCCATAAAAAAACATAACTATTATTAGGGGAATGTGGGGAATTTTTTGAACTTTGTTTTTGCTATATCTCAAAATGACAATTTGTGACTTATCTGACTTCACATCCCGACCCACGATATGGTTTTGGAGTTGAATCATTCATGATTTAACAATCTTACAATTTTTTTGGAATTACAAAATTTGCAAGATGGATAGATATTATCAACGGCCACTAGATGGCATTCAAAGTCAATTTTCGATTAAAACAGAGTTACACAATTTTCTAGTTTCGAAAGACAAATGTAGGGTAGGTATGTAGACATTAAATTTGTTAATAAAAA
This sequence comes from Rhyacophila brunnea, assembly GCF_057557595.1. Lineage (NCBI taxonomy): Eukaryota > Metazoa > Arthropoda > Insecta > Trichoptera > Rhyacophilidae > Rhyacophila > Rhyacophila brunnea. Next base: position 20,141,990 of record NW_028233068.1, read on the forward strand.
TCTATTTTTTGGAACAAAATAGGGATTACGAATTATACAAGATAATATGGTAAATTATAGAGATGGGAGTGGTCATTCATGATTTACCTCACAGGTGTATGGTTTTTCTCCGCTGTGTATTCTCTGATGCTTCTTGAAGTGCTCAGGATAAACAAAAGTGGCCTCACATATGCTGCATCTATACGGCCTCTCACCCGTATGAGACGCTTTTGTGTGATATTCTAAAAGTCTACAAAAACATAATATAAGTAAAGAAATTTCAGTAAATTATCATTTTCGATTATAACAAAGTGAAGGTTATAATAACATACTATTTTTGAACCGGAAATGGTTGTCTATTGGGTTATTGCTCTGGGTAAACTATGTAATAGTTTTCTGGCATAATACAAACAATTTTTTCTGCATCCAGATATGAAGGCAGTTCCATAAGTTCGCAGAATGGGACAGAAAGAAAAGAATATGTATATAATATGTTTTATATTTTTATTTTTTAATATAATCTCCTCGGACATGAATACACTTCTTAGATCTATCGATTAATATTTCTAAACCTTCATAAAAATAATTTTCCGATTTGTCTTCAAAATGCTCCTACACGGCTGCCTATAGGGACACATCATCATCAAAATGTTTTCCGTGTAAGTCTTTCTTCAAATCAAACTTCGAATATTAGCGTGTCTTCTGATATTGGTGCCTTTTGGTTTATATTCTTTTAACAGAATTCCTTGTGAATCCCAAAACAATGTTTCCACCCTTCCCAGCCGATGGTACGACCTTAAACTACTTGGGGGCTGAACCACCCTTTTTATGCTTTTATACTTTTACTATACTTTTTCCCTGTTTTGTGAGGAATTTAATTATTGCATGGAGCTCAATATTTGACATTTTTTAAATTATCATAGACTTGCATTTAAGTGGTTCACAAGCATAGTGAACCAAGTCCATTCTGGTTAGTTTTGAGTAAACTTGGTTCAAACATACATATTTGATTATTTCTAATTCTGTAAAGGTATGATTGCAATTCTGTTGAGTACATTTGTTGGACTTACTTTGTACAAAAGCACTTTTCTGTTAAAATTGAAACATTAACATAAACATTTTTTTATGGACTTGGTTCACTTTGTTTGTGAATTATTTTACTTTTCTTAGGAGCAAATAGAAGAATAATGACAGATGTGATATAAGTTAAATTTTATTTTATATTTTAACCCGGCCGCCGCGTCAGTTTCAATATGAAAGGGGCCCTCTCTGCTGTACCATTTTTCTAAATGCTATGCTTCGCTGTATTATGATAAATACGGCAATTAAAAATAGCTGGTATTACTGTTATCATGCCTAGATACATAAGGTTCGAAGTGCCACACTAAAAAATAGAATCGATTGTTGAATTTAGCTGTGAATACTTGAATAAAATCGTCCATAGTCCCTGTACCGAAAAATTACGCAGCCATGTTTGTGACGTAAAAACGCGTCATTGTGATTGTGCGCCAATGAAAAGAAATAAATCACTGACACTAATTTTATTTTAGTCATGTTAGAAACACTTAAAAATGCTGTTAAAAATATTGAAAATAATAGCTTTTATTGTGTCGCATATTATTACAAGTTTTATGGGTCGCGTAAAGTTGAGTCCACAGTGGTTGAAATATTGTAATAATTTCTTATGTTCTTTTTTGAGTGTAATTTGGATTTTTACTAGATTAAACTTTTCAGTTTTATTGAGCATTGTGTTATGTTAGTGATTGTCGTTTTATGTTTTATAAAAAAAACAATATTTATTTTGTAAAATCTGCTGCGTGCTTGTAAAAGTGCTATAAAAACATTTTTTGCGTGAGGTTTTAAAATTTTATAAACATTAAATTGCATACAAAGATAATATGTAATATAGTTGAAAAGTCAATATTCCATGATTTACATTTTATATTATGTTGTATACCCGTGTGTTTTTTCTTATACTTACGTTTATTTATACGTTTTATATATTCCTTCATAGTAGTTCGTAATTTATTGGTAAAACTCGCAATCGTCCTAACTAAAATATAATAAAATATTATATTTTTTCATTCCGTGTGGACGTATCTTTACGACATATTTATGACTTTCAATAACGAGCTCGATTTATGACTTTCAAACAATTGGGGTGACACATGACGACATGACCATGAGTAATAAAAATAAATGACATAATCCAGAACACAAGTTCAAGTACATATTTATAAATATTTCGACGACACAGGTTCGGTTTTTTGGTTGTATTTTATTCCCGCAAACATGGTGTTGTAAAGATCGCGGTGAATATTCAACTTGACACGATAAATCACTCGGCGCACACTCAACTCGAATGAAAATATTTTGTATACCTAGTCCGCAGGCGCTGTAAAATACCGCGTAGATTTGAACTGATGCAATCGTACCGGCGAATCTCAATAGATCGAGAGGGTTCGAAAGATCGATGTTTATGAAATTAAAACAACATATTTTTGACAAAGTTATATAGGTGGAAGTAGGCGGATGGATCGGGCTATTTTTTAATAAAATTCTCAATGCCGCATGAAAAATATTTCTTGCGTTATCCACAGGTCAAGGTTTGCGTATCTGACTGCTATACGGTCGCCCATGTGTTACGTACTAGCTGTATCCTACTGGAATACGGTCGCCGGGAAAGGGTTAATACCTTAAAATTGTGCTATATTTACGATCCTACTCGAAAACATTGATGCCTGATATATTTATTACCACTTGAGAAGTGCACCATGCAGTGCATACAATATAACGCCAAAAAGAGCTTATGGAATTTATTTGTTCGAATTTTTTTAACATTATGACTGATTTATTACGGGTTTTTAATGTTAATCTTAATGTATCTAGGTGTCCAATGAGTAGTAAAACTTATTTTTTATTGCCATTTATATTCCGAAGCACAGCAGTTAAACAATACGAAAAAATGAGTCGCAGAGAATAAATTCGTCATACTAAAATCGGCACGAGTACTGGGTTAAGGACTTGGTCCATTCTAGCTCGGAAGGATATTCATTTCTTCCGACCGCTCCAAACAATCAACGTTATTTATGATGAAACTAGTCAACGTAGGACTACGGTCACTATTGCAGTTAATAAATTAAAGCTTTTCGCACATCTTTTATGCAGTAATCTCAAAAATTATATTTTTGGATTTGGTTCACTATGCTTGTGAAACACTCATTTGTTCTTTTGAATATTGGAAGCGATTTAATGGAATATCAGCTCGAAATTGCACAAGTATACCTAAAAATTCTTGCAACTTTCACCACCATTTCGCGAACTTATGGAACTCCCCTCGTACTTCTCATTGAAAGAAATTATTTATAGCTAGAAGGTATAATATCCAAAAAATTATATCCAATATTTTAGTGTGCACACTCACCCTTGTATATTGCACAATAAGTAATGAAGTAGTAAAATTATAAGATAATTAATCATTTACCTTCTTCTTTTAAAGCTCTTTTCACATGCTCGACATTTGTATCGCTTGTCATCATAATGCGTCGCCCGCTTATGTGATTGCAAGTTACTTCGCTGCGAAAATGTTGATCCACACAAATCACAAATATACGGCCGTTCACCTAAAAACATAATCATAACAATGCCTTTTAATATTCTAATTAAATGTGGGATATAACAGAGGTGAAATCAAGTAAGCGTGTGGTGTTTTCTGTGCCAACAGTCATGTAGTTCGGTATTTTTAATCCAAAGAAAATCTTCTCGACTTCGTTGACTATAACTGAAGTTGTAGATTCGTACAACCTTCATCCAATCTCAGTTGGTTGTGATGGAGAGAGATGGCAGTGGCGAAGGGTGGATGTAGGCTGTTAAGATTCGACATAAATAGTGCACACTAAACTTTGTCAGTCAAACGTATTTGTTTTCATTGAACTAAGAGTACAAAATCTGTAGACAGTGATTGTTAGTTTTTAAAATTCAATGAAACCCTGCCTAATCCAAGCCATAGTAGACAATAGTCAAAAAATATTTGTTTATCTATAAAAAATCTAAAATTATGGCATAATCGCCCATAGCCAGTGACGTCCCGTGGGGGTAGGCAGATTGAGCGTCGCTTGGGGGAGGCAGTTACTCGAAGGGCGGAAAATCGAGGAGAATCATTTGGAATATATAGAAATAGCTACCTAAACTTAGTAATAACGAAAATATGTTTCCATTAAAAATACAACTCACTGGTTTTGTCGAGTTCGCAATATCTAGTTTACTTCCGTTGCCCTTCGACGTCCTTGGTGACCAGAAATGACGCGTGCAGATTTGCGAATAATTACAGTCTGATATTTTGTTAGTAATGTATCCATACAACACAGTTCTTAGATATTGGACTCATGAAAGGGTGATAAAAATACTGTATAAAAAATGGGACGGCATTTTGGCACTGCCTAGGGGCGGCATTTTATCTAGGGACGTCACTGCCCATAGCATACCTAAACTAGTCTGATTTAGGCAGGGTTTAATTAAATTTTAAAAACTAACCAGCACCATCTGCAATTAGTTCATCGAATACAAAGTTTAGTGTGTACTATTTATGTTGAATCTTAAACAACCTACTACCACCCCATGCCACTGCGAGATGGTATGATGTTAATATCGATTTGTCTTCTCGTTCACAGCAATGGCCAAGTCTTCATCAATTTTATTAATTTTATTTAATTGGCCAGGAAAGTGGGGATTTTTTTTTACTTGAATAATTTTATATTCTAGATAATTAATTCTGTAAGAATATTTTGGTAGTTCTTTAAATTATTTAATTATAATTCTTTTTGACTAGTTATAGAAGTACTGGTGGGGCCTGTGTCTCCTGATGACTAGCCAATCCTGATAATCACTCAGTTAGATTTAGTTAATACACTGATTAGCCACGTGGCCACAAATCAGATAACAAGAATTACCGACACAGACATTAATGAAACTCTAACGTATAACAATCCTAATAATAATAACGATTTGCATGTTTGATGATACTGTCCGAAAAGAAGATCTAGGCAATAACCGGAAGTCGCTGGAGTCGAAGTGCGATTAACTAAATAAGAGGGGCAGTTCTTAGTTCCAGTAAATAGTTCACAGTTTTAACACGTTGACAAGAAGATCTTGTTCGACATTACATTATCTCAAAACTCCAGACATCGTTAAGTGATTTCTACTTATAATATAAAGTATTCTGGCTGTGAAACTAAAAATCCCACCCTTGCACATACAGATCTATACCCACGTCCACTGCTTCCATACTTTCACAATACAAAAAAAACAAGTGCTAAAGTACATATAAGTACTAATGTGTGTGTACCTGTGTGTGTCCTCTCGTGGTCTCTAATCTCGGCCCGGCGAGCGAAAGCCTTCCCGCAAGTCCTGCACACGTAAGGCTTGTAGCCCGTGTGGACCACTCCGTGAACTTCTAGGTTATGTTGAGTGCCAAAAGCTTTGCCTGAAACACAATGTCATTTTTAAATATCTAATTTTAAGCATCCACTCGATTCGCGCCAATGTGCTTCACCAATGAAGCCATGTGCGTCCGATTATGACAAAATTAATTGGTAGTATTTAGATATTGATGTGCTCAACAAGCTTTCCACTGCAAGATTGAATGTTAGAAATTATAAAAATAACACTTAAAGTATGTAGACAATGGAAGTACATAATACATAAATTTATTATGCATTTTGTTTTGTTATTTTAAAATCAAAGGGGTCGAAAATCGAAAAAAAAATCAAATTACAAAATGTATGACAAAAAATCAATGTTTAAAAGTGTGTTTTTGTTACAATTTTGTAACATTATTTCTGTTTCCGATACAATTTCTTTCAGATTAACATCAGTGGTGACTATTACGGTTCATTCATTGAAATTATAGAAATTACTATAAATAAATTTTATGAATTTTAGAGAATATTTTATTTTCAGTGAATTTTCGATTAATTGTGTTTGTATTAATGGGTTTTACTGTATTACTTTCCTGCTCACTCTAACACTAACATTGTCTTAAATATAAACATAAATAAATCGTTCCACAGTATTTAATGTTGTAAAGATGAAAATCTTTCTAATCCCCAAACATGGCAGAACTGAAGCATAGATGTGGTGATGACTTACCGCAGACATTACAAATATGGTCTTTGATGCCAAGATGAGTTTTCTCATGCTGTGTTAGGTTCTGCATTGTGAAGAATGATTTCCCACACTTGGCACAGGTATACGGGCGTGGCCTATCCTGTAAACAAATAAATTTTATTCTTCATTAATAAAAAATACACTGAATCATTTATTTTCGTTCAAACAGCTACATAGTTTTAGTTTCTTCTGGTGCTGTCAACCTGTCGCACGACACACAGTTGTAAGTGAGTTTAAAGAATACTTGCCATATGAGTTTTCAAATGCGACTGATAAGTATATTTGGAGGCAAAGTTCTTTCCACAGAGTTCACAATTGTACGGACGGACCCCGATGTGGATATTATTGTGCTCTTCTAGTAAGTTTTTCGACCTGAAATAGCGGAAATCGAATTAGTTTTCACTTTTGTTTGCAGAATTTATCAGGCACACTTCAAATTATACATTAAAAATTGTTTTTTTAAGGCGGAAAATTTTGTTTCAAAAAAAAAAAGTTTCATAATATTTTTTTCTGCTATTTTTACCACGGTGGGGTAGCGGCAGAGTCCACCTCTTATTGATTCGAAGACCATTTCTGTTAAAATTCCCATATTGTTTTTTCAATGTATGTTTGATCCAGAGCAAAAACCTAATGAGTCGAATTGCTAAATACCATGCCAAATAAAATATCTGTTAAAATGACATCCACCCTGTGGAGGCACATGTATACCAACATAAAATAAAAATGTTAATTTATCTTACCTAATTTAAATTAAAAGTTCATAGCATAGAGCTTGGACTATAAGCACTTGCACTTGATAGTGTTTTTGGATGGTAAAACTGGTTAGACAAAGAAAATTAATATTTTGTAAGTTGGCATATTGAACAATACGGTGACATCATCTTTGGCAGTTGGTGTTTGATAATACGATGTGATATTTGTGATTTCTACATATTTCAAACAATTATAGTTCAATGTATTTTTATATACAATAATTGACTTGGTCTGTTCTTCCACAGTCTACATTAACTTGCATTACAGTAACATTATTTTTATTACCTTCCGGAGCACCGAAGTTGTGTAGTGCTCCACTGCTCCGGATGTTTTTTTTATTATTAAATTTTCGCCATAAAATCCAATGAAAATTTTATATTTGACACTTTGCAACACCGGAAGATGCAAATAATGAAAGACAATTTGCTGTCGGAATTTTGTTTAAAATTAATAATAAAAATGGCGATTTTAATACTTATTATTTATTTTTTTTATACATATAAACCCTTTTTACCCGGAGCGGAGCAGACCCTGGAGCGGACCTGGAGCAAGTATTTGGTCCCAGAGCGGAGCAAGTCAAAAAATGGGTCCGCTCCAACGCTCTGGAATTAACTGTTTTGAGTCAATCTAAAATTGCGTGCTTACAGTATTAGACAGATGCAGGCAATATAAGTGTAATGTTTGCTGTCCAGTCATCCCGTTTTCCTGGGATCCAGTCGATGCCAGCGAATCGTCTAATACCTTTATTAGAATAATAATGTTGTCATGAAAAAAATTGTAATCACCCGAATTTTTTATTGCAGACATGGCAAGTGTGCTGCTTGTGCTGCATATGATGGACTCTTCGGTGAATCCTCAGCAGCCGCACACTGTCAAACTCTTTGACGCATATGTCACATTTGAAATCTCCTTGGACGTTCATCACATGCTCGTCTGGAAAGCAAAGAAATCCATTTCACAACATCAATCCATCTTTATAGTAAGTCAAATTAAAATTTGGCATACTGAGCATCGACAACAAATGCTCGTGAAGGACACCACAGTCCAGTGGTATAATTATGTCAGGAAAAATGTGATATACAAAAAGTTTGGACTAAAATTAGAGACAATCATATGAAGTTGATGGCGAACGTTTGGTTGAATTAGTAGCCATAGAATATTCTGTATGTGTCACAACTGTGTCTATCTTTGACAACAAATGTCAATTGACTGCGTTATGTATGACAAATGACAAGATTGCTTGCAGACCCAAACCGGCAAGGAGCGCATATGGACACTTCAATAGTATCTTCAAAGGTAACCACCAATTGTGTTATAAAAGTGAAGTGTTACCAGTGCTCACGTATGCATGTCATGAACTCCGAATGTAAGAGAAATCAAAAATTTTAAGTTAGTGGCGCAAAGTGGTATGGAAAGGTGCATGTTGTGCATAATGCGGAAAGACCACAAAAAAAAAACAATGAATACAAAAGCAGACAAGGGTACGTGATGTGATAGATGTCGCTAAACAGATGAAATGGCAATAGGTTGGATGACACGTTGCTCGGCGAGTAGACAACCACTGGATAAATGCCGTCATGCATTGGTACCCAAGCGGCACCAAACGACCACAGAGATGCCTTAAAACCTGCAGGATAAGCAAACTTATAAAACTCTGTGGATGTATGCGGCAGCAAAGAACTAGGGATCGAGAAGAGCGGAGGGAGCTAGGGGGGGCCTTCAGATAGTAGTGGATTGACCCCGGAAAATGATGACGATCACAGTGAAAATAGCAGCTATAATTTTTTTATAGCCACCATAATGGTCTATTTTGACATTTTGCTATAATGTACTTACAGATTAAGGGAATCTAAATTGTGTTCAAATTCTTTCAGAAGAGCAAATGTATAAAACATTTTCAAGTGTTAATCAATCGAAAGATCTTCTTACCAAGATGTTGTGAAAGCTCCAACTTTTTCTTGAATACATCGCCGCAAATATCACAAATGTAAATTTTTTCATCGTGATCCATTTTCATATGCTGAATTATTGCTTTACAGTCGCCAGTGAATACATCTGATGCAGATGCTTCATCATCACCATCTGTGGAAAAAACCATTACATCAGAATAACACAATCAGTTTTCAAAACAAGTATTCAGAGAATCGAATTCGATAATGTTGAATAATATAATGGAACGTTATATCACATATTGAGTAATTAATAACGTATTCTGAAAATCTTCTGGACCCAGTTATATACCATGAATTAAAAATATGGCCACCCAGCGCATTCAGTAAACAGGATGGGAGGAAAATAGATATCATCCAGAAAAGTGCTGAGAAAAATCTTTCAAACTATGTATTAAAGAAAATAGCATTTTAAGTTAATATTATATAATGGCGAGCTATATTCACTTGTTTGATGGATCAGTCATGTAAATAGAAAGTCGGAGAAGCTGCTGAACGGCCGAGACTGAGATGGCTGAACCAGGCAACAGAAAAATTGACAATCCAATCCGAGTTTGATGTTTAAATTAAACCAGTGTCATAAATCACTTACCTAAAACCCTCTCATCACCTGACTTGTTTCCGTTTGCCTCGGAGACGGTCAAATCGTCTTCTCTTTTCTCAGGGTAATCAGATGACTTTTGTTTACTGTGACATAACAGGCATTCATAAAGGTCTCCCACCATCTTCACCATCTATAGAAAAAACATTTATATTCAATCAAATTCATAATATCACATTATAGTCAGTGGAAAAGAACAAATTCAATGTGCCTTCGAAAATTCCTTAACCAATGAATACTTTTTCTTAAACTTGTAAGAGTTTGCATTTACATTATATACAAAACAAACTATAATTCTTATCAACAGTTTTTGATTATGATCATTTTAATTCTTCAAATATGAACCTACAAAATAGTCCAAATTAGCCCTTTTAATGAACAACCAACGGTGTGCTCATCTGAAAAATTACTTACAGCTTGCGGGTTATCCAGGTATGCTTTCGTTATATCCTTTTCATCCCCCGAAGAAGGTTTTTCATCGCCAGTTAATTTATTCTCTTTTTTCGACTTGTACAAAACTTTTCCAAGTACAGAGTTAGGAACCAACTTGATGAAACCTTTCCGATCTGAAAATATATTTATAATCACGTAAGTGACAGAACGCTATTGTTCCATTTTAAGAGATAATGTAGTTAAGAACACACTTTGAATGCCACCGGCTGAAGGCATGAGACAGTACTTGTTTGTAAACTATTAAAGTTACACAAAATAATATGGATATAATTTTTATAGTAAATTAAATTTATGAAAATAAATATATTGTAGTCTTAACCGTTTTAGAGATAACAGCAAATAACTGCTTTTCGGGTAAATTTTTTCAAGATAAATAAATTCAAGCTAGTATTACAAAATGAATTTCAATATCATTACCATTACCATTACCATGCTCCAATTCTTCATAGTCATCGTTGTCACACTCCTCGTCCTCCTCACAATCTTCATCATGCGACGGTAAAACCATTTCCATCTGAAACATTTCACACCATTTATAAGAAGACTGACTGCCGTACTGGAGAGGATACCTATTTGACTTGAAATTGGCAGGCTACAAACAATGCAGGTTCGACAGGCACTGAACGGAACAAAACGGAATACAATTTCGCCAGAGACGCTAATGCTAGAAACACATTACCACCATGTAATGTGAGTTCATGTGCTTATAATCATCAAAACATTCAATACTAAAACTGACAACCTACAAAAATATTGTGTCTATCATCTGTCATTTGTAGCTCCCTTTTGATGTGACTCAACAATGTGTAAACTTGCGGGGGAAAAAAAACAAAGAGTGTATCACACGTCAGGTTGGTAATGTGACGTGACATCAGTGAGATGACCTTAGTGTGGTCTGATACATTTTGGCAGATTTTGCAAATTGACACTATTCGTTTTATGCTCAAGTGCTACGGGATGGAAGCATCTGTCCAGCATGTAAAATACCCATAAAAGTAAAACGATATTTCACACACTGTGAGCTCACGTGACATGATGATAATGTGTTTCTCGCATAGTTCACTTCTGGAGTACCTGGACGATTTTCCAACGGTTAACCAGATTCACTAATACATGGTAGGTATATTTTTTTTATTTTATTACAACGTTTTTCTTAGCTCATATTCTTATTTGTCCGGTGGTTGTTTGTCCGGTACCAATCTTGCAATCGATTTTTAACTAACTTCCCGACTAGCTAGACATTTGAAACGTTTAGAAATATATCAGAACACGATGCCAATGCATTTTTTTAATACTTTTAGCCATCTTTAAGTAGAATTTAATTCATTTTCAGTTAATTCTCTTTTGTATGAAAAGTTATTTTGGAAGAAATCCGTAATCCAATCCACTATTATTGGTTGCTAGGGGGTCCTAGCAACTAAATTATTAATATATACGTGCGTTACTATGGAAATCAATATGAAATGACATTTCATTATACAGTATTTCTATCAAGTACACATTTTTTTGATCGTTTCAACACGTTCGGTGAGTCGGACACGGCTCCCGTGTCCATACAAAAATTGTAGCCCCGCGTCAGTCACGGCAGCCGTGTTCATGTGTTGCTTTCAATGTTAGCAACCAAATATTCTACAGCATGTCTACAATTGTTATTTAGTCTTAGCACCCTTAGCACTGTAAAAAATCTTTCAGTGTTAGTAAGTACTTGCCACGATTCGGACGTTTCGGGACATTTCATTGAAACTCTCATGTAAAGGCTTGTTCACACTAGTGTAATCGGAATACGTACATCAAACGACTTATTATATTTTGTTGAAATATTGTTTACAGTTGTAAATTGGTTTTGTTTTATCAGTTTTTTTTATTATTTTGTAAATTGTGTATTTTTTATACCAAGTATATATTATTTTCTAAATTCCGTGTGAATATAAACTTTATCCGACGTATTAGTGCATGTGATCCCTTGTGTTTTAGTGATATAGTGATTTTCATTTTTTTCCCACTGACAATGGATCGGCCATCGTGTTCAAAAAGGCAAAGAGTAGAAGAAAGCGATGACCAAATGTACGATAGTGATTTTGATAATATTGTATATTGTATTGATAATATATCGTTGGTTTTATGGCACGGTCGCCTAATTATTCGGCAATACATGAAAGGCAAAAAAGCAAAATATGGCATCAAACTTTACATGCTCGGAGAGTCTGGTGGTTTAGCCCTAAAACTTATTGTTTATGGCATATTAGCAGATACGGAATTGGGGGGGGAGCCCATACCAAAAAAAGTTGTCCGAAAATTAATTGAAGGTAAAACACGAATCGGTCATTCTGTTTTCATGGACAACTACTATAAAAGTGTTCCACTGACTGAGGATTTACTCCAATATAAGACATTTGTCACGGGAACCCTAAGGACCAATAGAAAGGCTAATCCTGATACGGTTGTCAATAAAAAACTTAAAACTGGTGAACGTATTAGCCAGTACACGGATATGGGTATATGCGTTACAAAATGGAAAGACCGTCGAGAAGTAGTTACCATATCATCAGAATTCGATGGTGATATAACCGACACGTCCAATAGATTAGGAAAGTTATGTAAAAAACCTAAGATAGTAATTGAGTACAACCGTTATATGAGTGGAATCGACTATTATGATCAGATGTTGGCATATTACCCTTGTCAACGTAAAACTATAAGGTGGTACAAAAAATTGGGCATTCATTTATTACAAACAATACTTTTGAATGCGCATTATCTATATAATTCCGAAAATCCAAAAATGTCCTTGTACGATTTCAGACTATCGGTAATTAGAAAACTACTTGGCCCACCTCTGCTTACCTTGCCGAAACAGTCCAAGCAGTGCACTTACCAAGTATCTGTGAAAAGGATAGTGCAGGAAACACAACGAAGCGAAGGTGTAAACATTAAACATTGCTGGAATACTACCAAACAACGAAAAGCTTTGTTGTTCCATGGTCCTGATTGCCCGAATAAACCTGGGTGGTATTTAGAACCCTGTTTTCGACTATATCACGGACAAATTTAGTTTTGGTCAGAGTGAATCAGAAATTTATTCCATAAATATATGCAAGTCATAATATTTTTTTGTCTCGATTTATATGTATCTTCACAGATTTTTTAAAATGTACATAAACAAATGTGAATCTTACATTCCAACGTCCTTTCAAAGTAATATCATATATTGTAGTGTATTGTGATAGTGTAAATTACGTTTCAACTATTTTTATATCATAGTGTCTTTTTCGTGAACTTTTTCAACAATAAGAAATATCATCAACAACATTTGAAGTTGAATAAATTGCTGTAAAACAAAACATGGGAGTAAAAATGGTAAAATAAAATTCCGTTCAAAATAAAATGTATATAAACACATAATATTATGTTAGTGTGAATTTGCCTTTAGCGCGTTTCACACGGCGCGACTTCAATAATTACTGCACGTGTTTCGATATCTGGTAGGTAAACAATGCAAATATATGTGGCGCACAGATGCATTTTGTGTAAATGACATTCCAAGCGACAGAACTGAGATAAAATATAATAATAGTTTCTAATATTTAATAGAGTTTTGTGGTTTCGAAAGGTAGGTATTTTTCAGGTTCTCTGTAAAGCATGCGATATTTTTTGCGCAGCCAACGTGTTAAGCTAGTCAAGTCAAGTTTATATGATTCAACAAAAAATTTAAAAACGTTCTATATAAAAAGTTCTTTTTATCTTGTAATTATTTATTAATCATTCTAATTTCAAAATTATTTAATTATTTTATATTATTATTAACATACAGTAACATATTATTAGATTGAGAATAATAATAATAAAAGAGTAAAACAAAATGAGTGACAAAAGGTGTAAAATATAAGTACATATTATATAAACCAATAAATAATAATTATTATAAAACTATTGATATACTACGTTTCCCCGAGTCTATAAAATAACTCCTCCAGTCCCCTTGATACTTCAAGAGTACCTAAAACAGTGACTGTATTACCTCTTTGAATTGCTATTCGCTGTCTCAGGTACTAATAATTATTTTACTTTGGTATTCACCACATTATTGAATGATAATATGTGAACAGATAAAAGGGAAAAAAACAAATTTAGAGATCTTAATACAGTAAAACCCCGTTAGTATGAACAAGGCTAATTCAAAATTCAACGTAAATTGAAATATTCATAAAATCTATTTATTTAGGTAGCGATTTACACTAATTCTAATAACTGATAATCTGAAATGGAAACAATGTTACAAAATTAGAACAAATAAAAAAACTTTCAAGTTTGCTGTTTATTTGCCATACATTTTGTATTAAATTTTGTAATTAGAATTTTTTTTTTTGTTTTACGATCCTGTCGATTTCAAATTAACGGGGTTTTACTGTATAGTGTAATAATATTCACCTCCTGTTCGGTACTGTAGATAATATTGCCGTCCTCATCCTGGATCAAGTCCCCAGGATGATGAACAACCCGAATAATGCTTCCGTCTTCATCTTGCTCCATCAGAAATGTCCCTTCTTGGATCTGAATGCCGTCCGCCTCGCTTTCCTCAATTTCCCCCATCTGATTAATGACATACTTTCCGATTACATCGGGATTCTGCGCTATATCATCTTTGACATTTTTATCCAATTCTTCACCATTTGTCACAAAATTCAGGTCGGTATTTGGATCACCATCGTCATTAGTTACATCTTTGATTACTTCTGTTACATTCGGCGGAATGAGCTCTTCAAAATCTGGAGTTTGGACGTGTGGAACTACATTATCAGGAGATATTTCGTTTATATTTAATGTTACAACCTTTTTTGGCGAAGGAGGTATTTCCTCTACAGCGGGTTTCTGTAATCGATTAAAAATAAATAAAGTCACAAAGAGTTTAAATCGTTCACTTCTATATTGAATGTTATTGGAAACCAGGATTATGCAAGGTTTTGAAATGTATACCCAATTATATAATATTGTACAACCACATTTCTCAAAAATAAGCTTGTGTACTGAACATACATTAGTAGTTTATGAAAACTGCAAGATCTCTATAAAGTTTTGATGTAGAAACACGAAAAATACTCACTTCAATAATTTTGGGATTAATCTTCACAATAACAGGAGGCTTAGTTGTCTTTTGTATAGCAATTTTTTTCCCTTTATGCACAATGACAACACTAGGCGGCATCGGAGAAATTTTTCTAATAGCTGGCAATGTATTAATCTTTAAGTTGGGAGACTTCTCTGCCGGTGCAGTCGGCAGCTCTGACAAAACACTGTCATTGCTCACTGTAGCTTCCTCTTGTACAGGTTCCAGCTTTACTTTGGCAATACTCCCTACATATGTGTCATAATCTAAGCTGTACTTGGGTAGTGTTTTGCGGAATTGGGAAGTGAGCTCCATTTTAATCTCGTTAAGTCTGGAATAAACAAGGTCATCAGAAAAATATGTCAATTGGACACTCCCATTCTTTATATGAATAAATTTAAGTAATAAATAAAATCTTTTAAATAATTAGTCTAAACACCGCGAGCATATGTCACAAATCCCGTTAAAGTAACTTACAGAATAGATAAGTAAGATAGAAATGCAGAAGCCAGTAGCCACAGACCAAGATTTGAAGCCAGTTTTTGTTTATGACTTAATGGTGGTCAGGCCATAAAACACAAGAAATACAAAGTCCACTGAGTGTCCTCAAATATAACCTATATTGAAACATTAATACATATTATGATACAGACACAAACATTGAACGCGTGTTCAAGTTTATCCCATTAATAATAATCTCCACACTCGAATTGTACCGTTTTACATCCACAAGCAGGAAGTAACACACTTCCCTTATTTTTGTGTTCCCTAGTGTCACTTCATGCGTAGATGCAGTTTCAACTTTTTTATTCATAATTTTCAAATAAAACAATTTTTTTCACAGAAATTTTTATCAAAATGAATTTTCACATCAATTTCTACAATAAATCTATCATTAATTGTCATTGTTAATAATTTACAACACATATTAAGCTAATATTGGACCTATGAAAAAACACAGGACTATGGCCTCTAGCCTCGGGGCACGAGTCGGCAGGACTAATTAATTTAACCATGAATAGTAAAATATTTATTTTATATCGCGGAAGTATATTAACATTTAAATGTACGTAGCTGCCCGACGTGTACTACGTATTCTTCGATTTTTGATTATATTATAGTCCCTAGGGTTCCACAGAATAATAGCAGCACTGTTCTTAGCAATTGGTAAGGGAATCAACAGTGATCCTGGCTCGGGGGCCCGTGTCAGGATATGGGGCCATGGCCAGGACCCACCCTGGATGTCGTCCTCCTGATGATTATGAAATTTACTGCAGATTACCATTGGAGTTGCCAGAAGACTGGTAAGGAATAGAGCGATGTTGCATGATGGTCTTATTTATGCTATATGACTACAGATAGGGAGTGAACACTTTTGAAAGATTATTCCATACCTGCATTCGACTTCATCATACTCTTGAAAAAGCTTGTAGCACTTTTTACAAATGATATACGAGTGGACTGTTGGTCTACTGATGTGCTTGCCAATTACATCGCTGATCACAGACGATAATGACTTCTCCGATGCTGGCAACTTATTCTGAAACATTAAATACATTCTAAATACAAATGTGCAAATCACAAAAGACACCCAATATATGGACACACACCTCCACAATCAAAGCTAAGAGTTTTCTTAAGTGATCATAGAGATTTCAAAGCCATCTGCATTGAAAGAAAAAAAGAGATGGCACGAAAAATTCAGACTGTCACCATCCCAATGATCCCAGATGAGAAGCCACCTGGGTGTATGCAGGCTTTTGCAATTTGGAGGGTGATAAATTGTATATAGACTGCATTAATTAAAACCAAGGATAATATGAGGAAGTGGTAATACTCTGATACATCACATTTCTATCTTCTTCTTCTTCCACGGCGCTACATCCCGGGGTGGGATTTGGCCTCCTCCACAACCGCTCTCCACTCACTCCGGTCTCTCACCACACTTCTCCCGTTACTGCGTCTTCTATAGCCCGAGCATATAACCAGCTATTGTATACTAATTAATGAATTCCTCACCTCAAAATAATTATTAACATAAAAGTTACAAGGATGTAACGTAATATACTCACAATACTATTAAATATTTGTACGGCATTTCTAATGGAAACTCCGGCTCTGCTGCTACATATAAAGCAATGAGGATTATTTTTGGGGTCTGACTCCGACATTCTGAAAGTTAAATAATACATTCATAAAATTTATCTAATTTGATATCTCCAATTACCTATATACAGGGCTTTTTTTTTTTGGAGCGAATAAAAAAATAAACAAACAAACAAATAGGTACAAATAAACAACTAAAGTTGTAAAAAATAAAATTGAAAAACATCATATATTTGAATAAAAGTTTGTAGTGATTTCCATGGCCCCCAAATCCTGAAGCGTGCCCCCAGTCCAGGATCTTTGGCGGGCCCCCACATATCACTAAGATTAAAGGCAGTGTGGCAGTCTGTAGTAGCATTTTTCAAATGGTTTTCGAGATACAATCAAAGGTATTCAGTGTATCAAAAAACATTAACCAAAAAATGCAATTACACAACCACATATTTTAAAATGTTAATACGTCTGAAGGAAATTAGTGCCGCAGGCGATTTTTTTACGATTAGAGCAAATTTGTGATGTGCGTATATCTAACTTATCTGGTCGATCCCCCAGGCTAGAGCCCTGTCAGCCCCCCCTTTGTGGGGGCCATGGTGATTTCCAAAATTCAGTCCACTTCTCATTTAGTGCTAACACCGCGACTGGTGCGTTTGGAGCAGTTGGCCATTAGATATAATTAACGTGTTATTTAAATGTGGTAATGAAAATTTAATTAAAACTTCAGCAGTGATTTTAAAAAAATTATGCGAAATCTGTCGCTGGCTTTAGCTTTGTTTTAGAATCCTATTTAGACCACGTTGAAAAACAATAAGTGCAAGTGAAATGTCTGATCGTGGTTGATTTCGTCACGTAAAACCAACGAATAAAAAAAGAAAGGAAGGAACATACTGATTCATTGCAGTATGAAAACGGGCAACCAAATTCGCCCGACGATTTTGTGTAAACAAATATCACGTGATCTGTATGTGTGCGTATAACTTCGTATGTTTTTGTAATTTTATGTCTGTATCACACAATGTCGGCCATATTTGCTGGCCTTTCTGATTGCCGTGATTTGTACATATGCCCATTCCTTCTTTTTTTTATTCGTAGCGTAAAACCATTAATCCATTTTAAGAACAAAAACACAATCCACAAAACATGCACGAGTTTTAAAGATTTTATTGGAATATTTAGCATAATAGGCATTTGGACCCCAAAAATTCACAAACCACCAGAAAATTGCTGCAGACCACCAGTTGTCCATAGACTACCAGTTGAGAAACACTGCTCTAGACAACAACTATAACTTGATGTGAATATTGCTAGTATATTGCGAGCTACTTTCTCCAAACTCCATCACGTCAAGTTATAGTTGTCTGTATTTATGAATCTGTACATGGAATTTTAGTAGGTATAAGTACCATCAAAATTTATCTTGCTTATTATAGTGAATGACTAAAGAGTTCAACAATTTAGCTAGTAGCTATAGCATGAAACAATATTTATTTTCTCAGTGGTTATCACTCACCAGTCAACCCACACTTTATACGTAATGTAGTATATTTTTTATTTAAGGACATATCCGCATAATTATTCAGATACCTAGCTAAAGACATGGTTTAAATTTTAAATATATTATATTAACATTTTTATGTATATCTAATTTATACCTAAGTGTAATTAACTATTTTTGAAACTCTTTTCGTATTTCATATTTTAATAGACAGTCCGATCGGTCATTGATAAATTTGATGCGTAGACAACATCTGACAGTTCGTTAAGCATTCTGGTCCATTCATTGGTCGACAAACGGTATGCAGCCATAAGGGATCAACTGATTAGTATTGAGTAGTTTTCAGTCATTGCGACTTAATAATTAATGTCATCGTAGTGCAAGTTAGCCTAAACTGAAAGTGAAATGATTTTCATTTGTCTCCATGAGCACAGTGAAAAAACCAAACCTCATCACGGGTCACCTTATAATAATGTATCGGGTGGCATAATTATCGAATGGTGTTGAGTGGATGCACCATGCAAATATCAAGAGTCCCAATGAAATTGGATT
Organism: Rhyacophila brunnea; assembly: GCF_057557595.1. NCBI lineage: Eukaryota > Metazoa > Arthropoda > Insecta > Trichoptera > Rhyacophilidae > Rhyacophila > Rhyacophila brunnea. The sequence goes on from NW_028233068.1 coordinate 20,161,144, forward strand.
ACTATGCCGTTCTTAGATGGTTATCCGTCATTTGAAATTTAACGTCGGTGCAAATAGGTACATATGGATACATAATATATTTTTTATTCTATTGACCATTTTTTGCACACTTCCTGCTTTTCCTTACACTAACAGCTAACACCACTACTAGTGCAATCCCAAATCTACGGTTTTCGATAAAAATAGAAGCATCTGTGCATTCAGTTCAGGAAGTACGAACCGACAGACAAAATCAGACTGTCTGGAGGACACCTGATTTGGTTGGGCCAACCATACCACTAAAATATACTAAGTATATGTAGGGTCGTATAAATCAGGCTATCTGGGGGGCGTTTAGTTCCAATGAGTCGTGACATTATATCTGTAGGCATTTTACAACAGCTATCTCTCCATCTGTCTACGAAAATTTAAGCCGCCAATAAAAATAGCCAAATTTTAAATAAATATAAGTAACAATTTTATCTGCCTATAACTGTTTCACATTTACAATATTGAGTTTTTTGCATGTTACATTTACATAGATTTAGATTTTCAATTTAAGTTTTAATTTTGGAAAGTGTTTCTTTCTGTGCTTTTACTATTATTTTTATAACTCTGTTATTCAGGTACCTAACCTAATGTATCAGTAATCTAAATTTTATTCTGTAATTGAGATCTTCTGCATAATTAGTAGGTACTAATAAATATTGTAAATATCATGTCTAATTAGTTGTACAATAAAATAACTAATAATGGTCACAAACGCCGACGAATCTTCTATTTTTCGTTATTCATCTTATGCGATATGAAAATACGGCGCGAACGATTTCTTCCTTATTTTGATAAATGTATTCGATTTGAGAACTTTACTCCTTCGGTCAATTCAAATTCAAAAGCCTTATTAGTACCAACAAAACCAATCGCGATCTGTCAAACTTCAAACTTGCAAAAATGAAATGCCATGTCTGCTTGAAGTGGATGCGTAATTCTGTGTATGTCAAGTTAAATAATCAGGTAGCCATCTTATTACGGTGCATTTTTCGATTGTTTCTTTATGCTCATCGAAGTGGGACCATTCTCGTTGTTACTTATAGACCTTAGAGGAATTTACCTTATTTATTAGCTTAGTAGCATGAAAATCATTTCATTCCGCAAGGTTTGTGAATATTTTTTTCCAAAAATGTTGTCAGCATTGATTCAGGGACACACAGGACGCCACCATTACGTTACGAATTTATTTTATACACTTTATTATGACAGTGCTTCACTTGATTTTTGTTAAATAATGAAACCGCATTGATTCACCAAATGTATTTCCGGTTAGCTTCAGAGTTCAAATAAAACACTATTTCATATTATTATCATTTCGCTATATTATTAGGTATATTATGCTGATTGAAATAATATGAAAAAATAATATACAAGGAACTAAATACCGTGGAACGATTTTACTTATCTAAACGATATTTTGCGATCAGTATTATTTTACGTTTTTACTAAAAAGATATTTGCACGACTCAGTGGTACAAAATAATATACCGTCGCGCCCATAACTTTGCCGCCTGTATTTGAAGAAGTATGTAGTATAGAATTTTGTTAAGGTATGTTATTTTTAAAAAGAAATTCAATACACGTCATTCTGTCACATAAAACGTGCACCAGAAATATAGTTTAAATATTGGAGAACTTCCCACCTTTAATTTCACCTTCCCTCTCAGGCATTTCACTGAGTAACTACTACTTACAAAAATAAACCATCCGGACTTGAATAATTGGTAATAATGACTAATTTTATGAAATGTGTATAACTCTTCAGTAATTTTTTTAAAAATAAAAATAGCTATTTTATTACACGCTATAATCGCCAGTCTCAAAAATGCCAAGCATTTTAATACAAGTTTAGATCCACTCAAGCAGACAATTCCATTATATTATTATTATCTTAAAATCATAAGAGGTATTTTCCAATATTTATATGTCATCACCTCCGTTTCGGTTATTCCAATTCTACAATAATTCATTATTCGGAAAATCTGATACTCATATAATGCAAGATTAAAAAAACAAAATAAATGAAAACGATATCTAATATAATATGTTTATTATATATATATTTAAAAGTTAAAAGGAATGCAATTTAATTTTAGTCAGAAAGCGATTTCTAAAACATATTCAATATGACAATGATATTTTTATTTTCATTCAGCTCCTGATCTAATAGTGCCTGTACACGTGCATGGACTTACTGTCAGCGATAGTGCTTATTTTAAAATATCCTGACAATAACTTAATATTTACACGTAAAAGTGCCTTCTACTTGTAAATGCACTACTATTGCACTCGTGGTTTTTTCCTAAGAAAACAATTTAACAAATAAGAATAGCTTACAAAAACAAATTAACTAACCAATGAAAGAGGAAAAGGCTGCGATAAATACACAACAGTATATATATTATAACTGAGTGATAGGCGTCATCTAATAAGAATTATTACAGGGGATACCTACTCATTATCCAAGTCCCCGCAGTTACGAATTTGCAGGAAAATGCAAAAAAACTATAAAAACACAAGCGCAATAATAGCTCAGTCATCAACTGCCACTTTCAATCATTCAATCCCACACTCCTATGCTATTTCTGTCTTGCTCATGTGTCTTTTTCTTTTTTAAACGTGTCCCAATTAAACCCATTTGGTCCCCGTTTTAAGCGGAGAGCTTTAAGAGGTATTTTTTCGGTCCCAATTACCCTTTGATAACAAGGCCCCCTGTACAATAGGGGCTCAACCAAATTGTACCAACTGTCATCTATACAAACACACCCCCGACCACCTTGCTTCGAATCATATTCACTGTCTAGAATAGATTTTATCAGTAGCATGCATTGCCTCGTGATTCCAAGGACGAGGTCTCATTAAAATATAGCTTGCAAAAGCACAAATCGATTACAATTAATTTATCTAAGGTGTTTGAGACAACATATATACAATTTTATTATAAATATTGTAGTATTTTGATATCGTATCTTTAGTGCTCATGTGCTCCAATGGAGTAACCGCCACTTTCTAACGGAATATTTTATTTTGTTGGTTTTATCACCCCTAACCTTATCCATCACCAATCATCACATTATATAGTTAGTACACCACATTAACCTTAATACATATTATTATCATAAGTTTTTTATAGTGGAACAATTCTTTAGTAAAGGAATTAGGCAGGACTAGTGTGATTATTGCTACGGTAGCTGTGTATCATCGACAATACTTACAAGAATCAACAATATTGCATCACTGTCTCTTGCTTGGCGCCCCTGCAACTATACCTTTTCTGCCAAAACTATCGAACCTCACACTAATGTGGTGTTAATATTCCGAAATTTCTCAACATTATTGAGAGAAGCAAACCTACACATACTCAGCTCCTCAATATACGGAAGTAAGAATTCTTCAACAGTGTGTCATGATATTGAAATGTATTTAAGATATAAAAAGCAGTATTTTCCAATTTATTATTTATATTACAATGACATATAAATGGATGCAGCATATTATGAAGTCCTCATATCATGACACTGCTCACGCAAAAATGTCATTCTTTCATCAGCAGACCTCTACCTACATTGCAATATGACCGGGACATTCGGGTCCATGTTTTTGATGTATTCTGTTAACATGTCCACTTACACATTGAGATTTTGTATGTAAGGCAGCATTCTAGTAGAAGTCAATGATAGTGTGAGTGAAAATAGCGATTTTATCACATGCATACAATGTATTTTTACACGCTCAGTAATGTGGTTTTCAGGTACTACTGTACAAAAAAAAGCAAAAGATTTTTTTTAAGTTTATTGAATAAAAAACAATTTATGATCAACAATAGTATAAATTAATATAACTAAACAATAATTTGACGTGGATACCTTGTGTAACTATTATTATTTTTGAGAAGTAAGTATGTTGAATACAGTATGTATAAAAATCTAATTTTTAGAATATAATTCAAAATATTATAATATTAAAATTCACTTCATATTACAGTTGAATATAAAGTGAGATTTAGATTATAATTCGTTACACTAAAATTTCATACCAAATCATTTTCTAAGCTTGATGATAGTAATAGAAAAAATAGTTTTGACTCATTCATGTCGAAATAATGTAATCGCATACATACATACATACTATTATTATAGAGAAGGTCCCACAACCAGAAACAAAATTAATTTCCAAAATCCAGTCATTACTTGGTACAGTTAGGAGTTATACATTTTGATATAATATCTGTACCCGATAGCAAACTAAAAAGAATACTTTCAGGAAAACACAACAAATGATTTTTCAGCTACCTACTTTGATGTTTACAGAGAAATTCCGCTATGAATAAATTTTTAGGGTCAATTGACTCTGAAAGACACACATTAGGTGCAAAGGTACAGATTTTTTATTTTGCAATCATGTATTGTAAATTTTATCACAAAGTAAGAGAAATTCTTCTGGCTGCAGCAGTATGATAATGCGATAAATTAAAAGATGCATTACATAGATTAAATAGAATGGTAATCCATATTTGGATGGTTTTTAAATGTAGATGTAGATGTAAGAAGTCAAATTGTCACCATGATTATGGCATCTTAATGTAAAAAAATAAATAAATATGTGTTGCCATAATTTTTTTAGACTAGTATATGTAGTAAGCAATTCCCTAAACTTATCTATTAATTTCCCGAAGCTATCAGGATTCGACCAGATGTGACAGGATTATTTTCTTCGAGCAATACTGGATGATTCTGAAATCAACATCATGTAATTAGTGATCATTGGAAGAGGATAATATAAAACTAAAATAGGTATACAGTGTTACAGATTTTTTTTAATCAGGTCATTAGAGAAACTGTTCAATAAATTCATATTTACCCATAATCGCCTTTTTCCATCCACTTTTCATCTTTTAAATTGAGGTCCTCCATCTTGCCTTGGGGTAAACCGGATATCAGATCAGCTTTTACAGTCCTCACAGCAACAAGAGGTCCAGGAAAGAAGTCTGAAAAATTCGTGTGGTGTTTATATCATACCCATGATTATTTACATATTGTGATTTAAGGATGACCTTGGGATGTTCTGTCCAGTTGTAAATTTGAAGCAAGCAAATATTTTTTTATTTTTTGTTCAGTTATTATCATAGGTTCATAATTTTACTATTTAACAGTTTCTTTATACATACATTACAGAGTTTTTAAGGTAAAAACCTAGTCTTTATTACAATGAATGATAATATGTATTAGGAAAAAATAATTACCGTTAAGAGCATTTTCAAACGGAGTAGTAGGAGGCCAATTAACTTCAGCCATAAGTTTTCTATAATTCAGGTCTCCCTTGAAGAAAATCATTGCAGCTTCGTTCATACTTCTATACAATTCCTTGTCTACTTCCTTCATTTTGTAAAACTCATATGGAGTCGTCCAAAAGTTATTTACCTACAATAAAAAGGTATATAAGTTGCATAAAACCACAAATAGATCTAACCAAATCTTTTATTTGGAGCAGTGATGCACAACGCGTGGCCGGTGGGCTACATGCTATCGTACGCAAATATCGTGTGAAATTAAGTATTTGATAAGTAACTATAAAAGTAAAAATAATAAAATGTATGTCTAATCTGGTATAATAACATTATTTTTCAACACTTTGACTCAATGTGGCTTGTGAACAATTAGATAATGGATAAATTGGCTCTTATCTCAAATAGGTTGTGCACCACTGATTTAGAGCTATCAATGATAACTTTGTGTAGTATAATGTAGATAAGTAACGTTATGCTTTTTACAATCACTCTTCTCATGACTCAGACCGGATCTCTTTCAGCGGCGTTCTCAGCTAGGAGAACAGTGAAAAATCACAAGAACCCATGTTGTTAGAGTAAGGAGTGCTGTTTTTGGCCAGTGCAGTTTGAAACAAATCAATGAATGAGCTGGTGAATAGTCATGCTGTAGCTGCTACATTGCCATTGCCCGCAGATCCGGACTCATACGCTGCATGGCATCACGAACGCGGCGGAAGACCTATAGGTAAATGTTTTAGCCTTGCGGTGCATACTTGTGGCGCACACTCGTGGTGTACCACCTCATGAGAACCAAAAAAAACTTTGAACAACACTTTAACATTGTTCTGCACCAGATGTGCTGTTGACTGTATACTATACCATATTAACAAATGGCAAACATGGACGAATACAACCATCAGAAAATGACTACTAAAGTTTTCTAATAGGTATGTAACTATTAATCGACTCTCAAAAATATCAATCCCTATTGAAAAATGAGTAGTTACCATTTCAATGAGTAGTGAATATTTAATTAGATTTAATTAATGGGGCGAACACATTACTATCACGTTACGTGCTGTCATGCTGATAAATTTAGTTTATGGTTTCGTCATTCCACAATATATTTTGAAAGACCACTATCTATATAAATCCAATTATCAAAAGTAACAACTCGAGTAGTTCTTCGACTTGGGAAGAGGAGATCGAAACTGTTTGCTTTTGCAGTTATCGATCAACAAAATAATGAAGCGAAAAGAGCATGGGTCTATGAAATTATTAAAAAACAAGAAGCATTGGGTCAAGCAATTATGTGGGACAAATTTCATATTATGTAGTGCAATTTCCATTTTTATAGTGGCATGCTTTTATTTTTACAAAAAAACAGTTCTTGCTTGGTCTGTCGGTTGGTAATGCACTGTCGATCACCCAAACTAAAAATGATATCTTCGGTCTATAATTTTAAAATAATAAATTCGATAAGCTAACAACAACAATGTTTTACATTTGATATTTTGAATTATTATTCATGATTCATGGTAATTTAAATTAATTTTAACAGGTTTCTACATGTGCGTACGTCAAAATTACTAAATTTTTTTTAAAAACAGAACCCACCCAACCAGCAGATAATAGATAATATACATAAACACCAGATTTTTTTAATAGAAAATTCATGGAGAAAACCACTAAGAACACGCAGTGCGGTTATGACAGGAGTCGAAAATGTGTAGACCTGCAGAAAATAAAAACGTTCACTGACCCGTGCGGTTGATGATGTAGCGTGATACGCGTGAGGTGACTTTTTATTGTTGTTTTACCCATTTTGGCAGATTTTGCTGACAATATTCTTTTTTGGTTCAAAATGTGCTACGGAATGGGAACATCAGTCTGATAACATTTTAAATAGCAAGAAAAACAATATTGCAGACTATTTTCCTGTAACGAGAGCTTACCGTGAGCGCACGTGATGTGTTCGCCCCATAATATTTGTTTGTTAGAAAAACTGAGTCATTTTTAAATCATTCACCTGACAAGACCAAATTCCCTTCTCTACGTAGTCCTTCCATTTAGTGCCAAGTGCCTTCAGATTATTTGAATTTAACATGTTAGAAGCTCCAGTTTCTGACAGGACATCTTTTCTGAAATCCGCAGTAGAGCAGCTGTCAAGAGTCCAAGAGAAATCCCTCATCATGACATCGGAGACAAACCAAGGAATCGCTTTCACCCGAAATCTCACTTTAGAAGCGAGCTTCTTAGAAATGAGATAGTCAGCAAAGCATAAATCTACGTAGAGCTCATATCCTGCATTGTCGCAAACAAAATCTGAAAAATTAAGTAAAATATTGTCCAATTTCGATCATCTGCGCTTATGGTAGAAGAGGCATATAATTTCGAAAAACAGCATTAACCCAATCTTTACTCTCAACAGTGTATACAAATTATTATTTCTTAATAGTGTAATCCCTGTTGCCATTGCAACCATTCTTATGAGATCAGTAAATGATGGAATTCTGTTACTCAAGTCATTGACATTGTAATTTATAATAAAATTATGTGTAGCCCAGGGAACACAGAAATAGTGGGAAGTGCGTACCCTTTTTGGTATGATAGTAACAAGGTTTAATTCTAAGGAGAAATATGGGATAAACTTAAATAGATCTTAAAGAATATATTGTTATTTTCAATAGTCTATATGCATTAAAGTTTGTCACGTAACAGAAAACCGCATTTCATTTCAGTAATATTTGAGAAAATTTCGGATTCTTTGTATTTCAAGCATTTTATGGCCAGACTGTCATTGACTCATTTAGTGCTAACACCGCGACTGGCGCGTTTGGAGTCGTTAGCCATTAGATATAATTAACATGTTATTTAAATGTGGTAATTAAAAGGTTAGCAGTGATTGTGTTTTAAGTCAAGTAAAATACCATTTTTAGATATACACTATTTATTATCACGAAAAATAAATATTTTTTTAAATTCAGGTGTTAATTTTGTAGTTGATATTCTCAAAACTGCTTGTAAATGGGCATCAGAGATATTTGATCGTAAAGAATTTTTATTGAGGGCAAACTTTTTGGATGGAGGGCCAAATTAAAGAATTCAAAATGAGCGGCGGGCCGCAAGTAAAATACCATTGTTAGATATACACTATTTATTATCACGAAAAATAAATATTTCTTTAAATTCAGGTTTTAATTTTGTAGTTGATATTCTCAAAGCTGCTTGTAAATGGGCATCAGAGATATTTGATCGTAAAGAATTTTTATTGAGGTTCATGATCGAAAATGTTTGTTCACATAATATATAGGTTGATCCAAAAATAACGAACATTTTTCTTGCATAATCTTTAAGTTGATCGAATTTGTCTGAATTAAGGGCATTGTAAAATTTGGAGATTTCTTCACGACGATGCAATTCACTTAAATCAGTGTCACACTGCAGATCAATAATCTCAAGTTGTAGTTCTGTCGGTACACTATCAATATCTATTGAAAATGGATCGCGTACTATTGCTAAACTTGTCTCAATTCTCAAATCGTCATTCAGAGCTTTAATAATTTTACCATATTCTTCAAATTTATATTCTGATATATTCAGCAACTTTAAAGTTGGAAAGTGGTCCACGTTGTTATTCGATATTTGTCGAAGGAATAACTTGAGTTTTAATTGAAATCCATTCAAACTTTTTACCATATCATGGGCATATATTTTTTTTCCTTGCAACGCGTAGTTAAAAGTATTTAAATGTGTCACGATGTCCAACGTAGAAAATAGTGGTTACATAGTGTGAGACGAGACGCAAGGAAGACGTACTGAGATAATACATTTACGAAACAACAAATTCTTCAAATTTTAATCTATTGTCAATATTTTTTAAAAAATTATAAAAAAGTTATTCGTAATCAGAAGTACAATTAATGGTGGCGGGCCGCAAAAAAATACCCGGCGGGCCGCAGTTTGCCCCCCCCCTGATCTATGGTGACTGATATTGACATCTTGCTTTGGTTACTTCCATACTATTAATTGTGATCTTATGTGAGTGTCAATCAAAATGATGATACATTCTATAAAAAACGCCTTTTAAGGGTTGTAACATGAATGCAAGGGATTTTATTTCAATGTGGCCCTGGCCAATAAATCAACATAGCACAAGCATTTTACTACAAATGAATCTGTAATGCAAAATGACCTAAACCTAGACCTAACCTATTTTTCAGCCTCACTTTCATACATAAATAAATGGACTATCTGAAATAGATAAATTATTCTTCAAATATTTTGGGATAACCTATATTTCATATTTGGAGTAATAATATAAGATATAATATTGAAATGGTAAACTAGCGGGAATCGGGTAACTAAACTTACCAACGATGATCTCTTTTCCCTCAGCCTCCTGGGCAAACCGTTGCAGATCAGTAAAAACGAGATCACTATTGTCAATAATGAGATTATCTTGCCATAGATCAACCATAGTTATCGGATTTGTAGCTTGACTGACTTCAGTACCAGCAGATAATGACAGGTCACATTTGTTGCCCCATAACGTCATCTGTTGATCAAAAGAAAATACAGTAAACAAAATAACAAACCGTTATCAGCAGATGTGCACTCAAAATTAAACACATATCACTGTATTTTACCTTTAACAGCATGAGAAAATTATCTTTTAAATTGGAAGTGTCCTCCAAAGCTAAGGAAAGGTGGTCTGCGACGGAGCACATTGCTTCTAAGCTTTGCTGAAATGTTGTATCTTTTTGAATTCTGAACGGGTCGTAAGCTTGAAGGGATTTACTGGAAAAAAAAAAAATATTCTAATAATAAAATATGGTAGATTTTAATTTAACTAATTTTGGTTATAAACAAATTACTATGCATCCGATAGTGGCTAACTTATGTACAAATAATTCTTTGGTAAAATAATTTCTCCTAGGTACTTAATTTTTGTAATATGTAAATAATTATGTAAAATAAAAAAGGCCAAAAATTCCAAAAAATTAACGGTTTTAAATGAAGAAATTAATAGATTGGAAAAAAATCGTTTTTGGAAGTGATCAATCACAAGAACTTTTGTTGGCCATTTAAAGAGTATGGGTAATGTCACAGAAAAATTTTACATTTCATAATTGAGCTGTTAATGAAGCCACCGATGTGACAATTTTGTCAAAATGGTTTTTTTATATTTATTTTTTTCGACCATGTCTGATCCAAATAGGATCATATGGGCCTCCAGAGAGTAGAGGTTTGTATTAACAAATTTTGTTTTTTACGAGAAATGGATGTCAGCCACTTGCTCAACCTATTAGGTCCATACCCTAACCACCATACTATACCATACTCACACACAAATTGAAAAACAATATGTGTACATGCCAGACCCAGGATTCGAACCTGAGACCCACGGCGTGATAGTCCAACGCTTAAGCCACGCGGCCATCGTGGGTGTACTCTCTCTCTCTCTTTATATTTATTGTTCATTTATATTAATTACACTGCAGTTTAGTAAAGTCCTCGATGATAAAGAGTCCGTCACTACCTGTTATTTAGGTAAATCAAGTTATTTAGATATCACCTTATACAGTCTACCTTCATTTTGTGGTTATAAAACAGTTTTTTGTGTCTCCTGTAAAATTTTAAATTTGTCACATCGGAGATCTTCACAGTTCAATGACAATTTATTTGTACATTGATTTTTCAGCACCTAGTGCTTTTTATTATTTCATCTATTCATTTAGTTTCCTTCAATGTAGTCAATAAAACTGTGAACATCCACGGCAGACAATCATATTAAAGAGAACTAACGTGATCTGGAACGCCTCCCGTATTCTCCGGTAGACATAACATTCCGTAAACAGCCACACTGCCGTGAAATAGTAAGGATCCTGGTGATGCACTATCAAGGAGTTCCACTCATTGACATCCTCCCCCTCCACTGTAATAGGCTCCAATCTCTTATTCGTTTGGATTTCATTCTTTAGCTTAGACAAATACCCTATTGCTATTTTCACATCTTCAAAGGCAGCCTAGAAAGATAATAAAAAGAATTATGCTCTCACTTTTAAAACAATAATGTGAGATACATACATAGTTAAACTGTCAAATGTTGGATACCTATCTTAAGACTTTGACATTGCTTAATATATTACAGTAAAATAGAAAATAATCAGATCATTTTAATATCCTATGATTATGCAAACAATTTTAGGAATGGAAGTATTGATTCCTCTTCCTTCAGTCAAATAACTCAGTGATACGTATTTGTCATAATATGGCATACTACATTAATTTGGTGTATTTTATCATAATCAAATAATTTTTTATTCATTGCAACTATGAATACTGTGGTTAAATCAAATATTTTTGAATTCAGTGATTCCCAATACGATACTGCTCTTCTGGCCATAGTGATTGGCAGTGGAAGACTCAGTGTTGCTCAACTTATATGTTTTAGAGTCATTAGGAATCATAATATGATGTTAGAACAATCGCAAAATCGCGAAAAGAACATCGCATGTAAATGGTTTCTTTTCCAGAATGTGTCATTTTAAGTGGTGTATAAAAACAAATATCGAAATTTAAATAGATTTTCTATTCAGATTGAATTTTCAATATATCATTTCTTACTGATTTTATAGGGACTGATGAAATCTGTGACCGGCCATGAAATTGCATTTTACATTTTATTACGATTTCAATAAGTCAAAAAGATTCTGTACATTTGCATATAAGTACATAAGTCAAATATTGTACTACACACAAGCTTAATCACATAAGTTATCCTAGCTCTGAAAAGAAGGGTGGAAAAACACAAGCCAGACTTGTGATAAAAAATATTCATTTTTCTGTGTTCACAAAAACGTTTCTACTTACACAAAAATATATTTTTTGACTTATGCGATTTTACACCCCACCCCGGCCCGGCGGCCATAGAAGTATTATAAGCTCAGTAATTTGAAAAGGTTTAGGAATCTGATTTAGATAATGCATCATCACCATCATTATTCGCCAGGTTCGATCAAACCTGGATGAAAGCCTCCCTTAGCTCCTTACACTCTACTCGGTCACTAGCTCTCCATTGCTACTCTCTAAATTCACCAAACTTTATGAGTTTGTCTATCCAGCGGGTTTTAATGCTTCCTTGTGGTTATTTAGTGCGTTTAGGGTACCATGGTACAGCGATTTTCCACTCGCCGATGCAACATATCCAGTCCATTGCCATTTCATCTGTTTATACGACCTCTTATCAGATTCCGCTACTCGTACATAATAAATGATATAAATTTATAAAAAAATATTAATGTTCTCACCTCTCCGTACTCATTTGCAATCGAATCCCTAGCTCGTGACAGTTGGTCTATTATCTTTGTAACAATAATAGGCAAACGTTCCTTCACAGTGAAATATGCGAAACTTCTGCAATAGGAAATGTGATTCATTTGTTAGGAAGGCCAAGAAATGTATGTGAATGGATACTATGGTAAGTAATAAGAACACTGAGACAATCTAAAGGCTTAATTACATTGGCAGATGCGCAGGACCAACCAGATCCAACGATCCACGCCAAACGTTGTGACTAACGTCTTTACACTATAAACAATTACACGCAACGATTCGATCGCGTTGGTCCTTGCTTTTGATTGGTTTAAAATAAACATAATGTTGCTATTACTAAAGATATAGGTTGACCGAAAACTATTTCTTGATTGGTGGCTACACTGAACAGTTTTCCCTCGCAATTTGACGTCAAAACTCAGCTATCAAACATAACCTCGCAAGCGGGCAGTAGCTTTGGATATTTTCATACGTTCTTGGCAATCTTAGCTTGAATCTTCATGTATCGTGGCAAACGGAGATAGGATTGGTTCCAATTTGCTCACGATCGTTCACGATCCCGGAAAACCATAGATAATAGATTTTGGCAGACGATCGCGCCAGACGCAATCTGCCAATGTAATTTGAGCATTAGAAGTAATGGTAATTTGTGGTAAAGGACATTCTCTTTTCCGCACACATAGTGAAAGTATGATTTATTAGGATCACCATGACTAGATAAACATTGTTTGAATAGTCGCAATGTACTCATTTACTGATTTATTCCAGCATAAATAGTTAAGGCGATACTTCAGTGAAACAGCAAATAATTTTCAACTATAGGCACGACAAAATTTTGGTCTGGCTGGCAGTCTGAGAGCAAACGTCAAGGTGTAAATACGTCGATTTGTTTCGTGATGGCGACGAGGGTATTAATTCTTAAATCGTGTAAAGATGACTAAAAACGTTACCCATTTACTTTAAAAAGAAAACATGTCAATGAATATATTATTATTGTTACTAATAGAACAATAAACAGAACATTAAATGGACGGATGTTGGATTTATATGACAAATTACATTTCGTTCGGCATGCGTCATTTGCACCCGCGACCCACAATCCGCGCATCGCCTAGCCACGATCTTTTTAGACCATGCCTCAACTGAGGTATAGCCTTAAGTCTTTATAGTCCGTTTACACGTACATGGATTTACTGCCGACAGTACGTATTATTGCAGCCATTCAAAGTAAATGCAAGTAGGTATACACACGTATTATCGTGCAAGTTGCAAGACTGCACGTATGGATCAAAAAAGTTCAGCGGCTTCTGAATTTTCACATGATAGTTACAACTTGCATGATATCTGCGCATGCGCAGTAGAAATATAGTCGTGAATCTGGCAGAAAAAAAATGAACTACACCACGCAGAGCATTTTAATGTTTACAGATTTTCACAAGCTATCCGAACTTGCCAAATAGCGCAACACGACAACAATGCGTACACTAATACTCGACAGATATTCAGCACTTTTATGTGTAAACAATTATTATCGTGATAGTTGAAAATACACACTATCGGTGCAAGTAAATCCATGCACGTGTACAGGCACAAAATTAATCTTCTTCATTAAAGGAGCCTAAACATATGAAAATGAAGCATTAAAATCAAAGCCCATGTCTACTAATTTTCATAAAAACTCTGAAGAATGATAAGCTTATTCATGGTTTCTTTATTTTGTTCCAACTGAAACATGTTTCTGCGATTTTGATAGGCCATGGGTAAGCTTAATATGACAGAACACTTCAACATCTTTGATCAATACATTTATTATTTAAAATGTCTTGATTCATAAAAAATGTTAAGGTGCCTATATACCTAAATGCAGTTTGATATAAAAAATGTGTGTATTTAAAGTAAATATTATGTAAAATATATACCTACGAATTTAAAACAACCCTATTATTGTGTTTTTGAGGTTGATTGTCAATCTTTTTATTGAAATAACAACATTGTTTTTGATAACATAACCAAACATAAAGTAGGATTACCTTTTATAAAACCCTGAAAGTTGCACATTGTATGGGGTTACCGAATCAATTAACGGCATCTTTTCCACAGATTTGACTTTGGCGCCGGCGAACATGATCCTTTGCTGTTGCTCTTCGCAATTAACTTGAGATTTAATAAATCTTGTGACGTCCTGCAGCTGATATATTTTTTATTTTTATTTCATAATGTCAAAGTAATGTCAGGAAGACGGAACGAAATTCAAACGCAAACCTATCGATAGAAGGGAACTGCTTTACCGACCGATTTATATCTGCATAATATGCTACCAAAATATCCCCGGAAAATTTAAATGGACCAACAAATAATATTATGCTATAAAGTATGAACATTGTTTTATTATATATTTTTAGAAATAGCCTCTAGACGTGAATATAGGAAACTATAAAGAATACTAAAGAATTGAATCGCGAAATTATAAGTTTAATGTTTCGATCCAAAAATGAAACAGATTTCTACTATACCGACTGCCAGGAATAATATGAAAACTAAACTTGATGTAGTTTTCTTGGAAATTTTGATAATAATGTGCCTAACTTGAAAAAAGAAAAACTAGAGACAGCCGATTTTAAATATTATAATGTTATTATGGGTGCATTATGATATAATATCACTGCGGAGTGATTAAATAAATATTCACATGGAACAATTGACAATCGAAAACTTACCGCCCAAAAATGGCAGACATTTTCACACATCTCGGAGTGCGGATATTCATAACAGGCAACGAAGTGTCGACAAACCAATCGAAGGCTACCATTTTTGTAATTAATAATATTTGCTCACATTCAAGCGTGGTAGCTGAAAAAACGGCAAATATTTTCACAAGAACGGAGGCGTCAACATGAAATATATTTGCTATGTATCAGTCGACGCAGGTCCAAAAATAGTTCAGTCTATTTTGGAAATGAAGGACTATCAGATCCAACTACATGAAAACGCATATCTTTTAATAATGTTATCAGCCGTTTTATTGCGATCCAGTGCTCGACCATGATTTTGTCAGGGTTCTCAGTGCATCATAAGTCTAGTTTTGAATAGTAGGTAGGCACTGATGTCTGATTCTGTGAATAAATGTCAGGGGTTACGTTTTACTTTAATTTAAAAACATGTGGGTACTTGGATATAATGTATATTTTTCTTTTCATATAATATAAATTATAACTGTGGACAAATGGACGCAACAAAAATACAGATGAAAGTTTATTCAATACCAATAAATTGTCATGGGGTCACTTGCTTGATAATATATTTGGGAGTGGAACCGAGCCAGACGAAATATAGTAAACATCGATATAATAAACAGAACCGCTCCATAAAAGACTCCGAATTGGTGGGGACCAACGAATAAAAAAAGATTTTTTTTATTCGTAGGTTTTGATATATGTGTAGTTTGAGGGCTACTCTGGGCTACTCTGGGCTACTCTGGGCTACTCTCTTACTGACTCCATATTATACAACTATGCGGAATGACCAATAAACTGTTTATTTCCTAAATTTCAATGGTTTGTATTGATTTCTCATATTATATTATAATATCGAGAGTTTTCCTTTTAGACCAGTAATACGCATCATTTCATCATTCACCAAGGGTCACTTTATTAATAAGAGAAAATATCTAAAGTGCCACTGAGGAGTGTTATTTTTTTTTAACTGTCTCGTCTAAAAAAATACTTACAATATTATTTATTTTTATAGCAAAGTCGCCAGATCCATCGTTATATATCTCGGGAATTGTTAAATGCTTAAACATTTAAAATATAATAAAAAATATTACCTACCTATTATTATAAAACCATCCCAATAGCTGGGTTACTAATATCACGTTTAAATAATAAATTCCTAGTATGGACTCTGTAGCAAGAAGGAGAAGAGTTTTGCTTATGTTATTACAACGTTTTTCTTAGCTCGTATTCTTATTTGTCCGGTGATTCTTTGTCCGGTACAAATCTTGCAATCGATTTATAACTAACTTTCCGACGAGCTAGACATTTGAAACTTTTAGAATATATCAGAACACGATGCCAATGCATTTTTAATACTTTTAGCCATCTTTAAGTAGAATTGAATTCATTTTCAGTTAATTCTGTTCTGTATGAAAAGTTATTTCGACGCTATTATTGGTTGCTATGGGTCTGGGGTCCTAGCAACTAAATTATTAATATACTCTTACGTGCGTTACTATGGAAATCAATATGACAATATGTCAAAATGACATTTCAGTATTATTTCTATCAAGTACATTTTTTTTGATCGTTTAAGGGGGGACATGCTCGTCGAAGGTCAAAATTGAGTTTTTATTGTATATTCAAACCATGATCCTGGACACTCCTAAAACGTTGTAGATGATCTATTTATATAATTTTGAAGCCTTATTATCCTTTATAGTTATTTTAAACATTTGATGACTGCATGAAGTATTTTTGTTACATAAAATAGTATTCTTTTAAACCTCTCGCTCTAATGTTTTAGAATATAGTCATATTTCGGTACATAACTGTGCAGTGGTGTTAAGATTTTCTACGTTTATTAATTTTTAAACGCATTTATAAAACCATTAGCATAATTTATTACGAGATAATTTTTGTAAAATATTCACGATAAAAATTATATTGATAATCTCTGTGATCCCAAATTTGACAAGAATTAGGCATTTTATTATTCAAAAAATCGGCAAGATTAACACATTTGAAGATAATTTTAAAGATATTTAGTATAAGCTATGTCTTTGACCATTCAAGTGTGATAAAAATCTTATGAATAATGATTGCTTTATAATAATTATTGACCTAAGAAGAAGGTAGTGTTTTTTTGAAATACGCCATTTCTTTTGTCATTCCCTAGTGGTTAAACTACAACATACGGCCGTAGCCATAAAATGACAAACTATAATTAAAGTAGGGAGTAAAATTATGTTAACGCGCGTGTTTGAACATGTACCTAACCGAATTTTTTTTTATTTTTTTTTTAAACGGTACATGTTCAAACACGCGCGTCAACATCATTTTACTCCCTACTTTAATTATAGTTTGTCATTTTATGGCCACGGCCGTATGTTGTAGCTTAACTACTAGGGAATGACAAAAGTAATGGCGTATTTCAAAAAAACACTACCTTATTCTTAGGTCAATAATTATTATAAAGCAATCATTATTCATAAGATGTTTATCACACTTGAATGGTCAAAGACATAGCTTATACTAAATATCTTTAAAATTATCTTCAAATGTGTTAATCTTGCCGATTTTTTGAATAATAAAATGCCTAATTCTTGTCAAATTTGGGATCACAGAGATTATCAATATAATTTTTTATCGTGAATATTTTACAAAAAATATCTCGTAATAAATTATGCTAATGGTTTTATAAATGCGTTTAAAAATTAATAAACGTAAAAAATCTTAACACCACTGCACAGTTATGTACCGAAATATGACTATATTCTAAAACATTAGAGCGAGAGGTTTAAAAGAATACTATTTTATGTAACAAAAATACTTCATGCAGTCATCAAATGTTTAAAATAACTATAAAGGATAATAAGGCTTCAAAATTATATAAATAGATCATCTACAACGTTTAAGGAGTGTCCAGGATCATGGTTTGAATATACAATAAAAACTCAATTTTGACCTTCGACGAGCATGTCCCCCCTTAAGCTAGTCAAGTCAAATTTATATGATTCAACAGAAAATTTAAAAACGTTGTAAGTATATAAAAAGTTATTTTTATCTTGTAATTATTTTTTAATAACTTTTATCGATGAAATAGATTCTTGACTGACGAATATTCATATAAATATCTATTTCTAAAACAGTAAATATGTCCAAATTAATTTACGTTGGGATAACTTTCAATGGGCAAGATATTACGTTACTTTCCAGTTGGCAAAGAAGAGATAGAGCTCAGTTCACTTATCAATGCCAAATCATATTATTTAAAACGAAGATTTCTATTTGTAATTTTCATTGCTGGAATTTCACTTTCGCTGTAATTATTAACGAATTAAATTAAATAAGACTCGAATAAATTTTCAAATGTTTTTATTTATTTTTCAATATGAAGCTTGCAGTGAAGCCAAAGCGTCGAATTCAGATAGGTAGATACATACTTAATTCTTCAAAGTCAAAAGTTATTTGAATGTGAACAGGTAGGTAACTAATTAGATAAAATCAGGATTGAATTTAAAGTTAAAAACAACTCATATTAATAATAAATTATTTACTTAACAATGGATCTGCAGTGAATAAGTTTTAATACCATAGCGCAAATTGTATTGTCATTTTATCCCTAACTATTTTCAAAACTTGGCTACAGTTTCCTGTAGTTTTAATAGGGATCGGCAATATTTTCACACTTATGGCACATTCATTTTTTAGTTTTAATCACACAGCAACAACTGTTTAAGAAAAGATAGGGAGTCTAAAAAACTATAAATATTAAATGAATACGTGTATTAATTAAGGCTCTAAGTACCAAAAAGTAGTATTACCTGTGGTTACAAAATACTGAGTCATTGCAGTAAAATTGCATGAAGCAGACCTTTTGAAAAATGTGTTTTCACAGTGTGAAGCAATCTCGGCAGCTTTCATAATTTTAGGAATTAAGAACTCGCGAGTGTCAACACACCTTCTTCAGCCAATTTATATTGAATGCCGTTGACCACTGCAGTGGTATTTACACCATTATAAATAAAACACGCCAACGGACTTACAACGTTGCCAGATGTAAATATTTTGCTTTATTTTTTTTTACTTGCTTGAGACACTTAGACATGACGTTATTGGCGTTGGTATGTAGAAAATTTTTCTATAAAAATGTCAGTTTTTATTTTTTAGCACTTAGCGTCTTAATTAATACACGTATTCAAATATATAAATATTTAAAATATGAGATATAGAACAAACATGATATTTATTAAACGCAACCGAAACTGAATGAAAAAATGTTATTGAGGAAACGCAAAAATAATAGATTAAAAACAAATAGTTTATACAGCACTGTTTTTTTTTAGGTGTCTTGCATGGAGTATATCTTTTGTTTACCAGGCACTTTACTTAACCAGATTACATGTGGGAAACGACATTAATGTACTTAGAAGTCCCAACCCCCTAAATATAATTAGCCAGGAAATCGTGGTTTGTCTCACAGACCTGACAGACTTCACAAGGTTTCATTGGACAAAAACTTTCGATTCTGTCGAAAGGATCGTCTCAATCAATGTTTTGTCTGAAGACAGAGGTAAAATGAGTAAATCAAGTCAAAAATTGATCTGTTAAATCATCATAGATCTATCATATTGTGTTGATTTTTGAATAATTAGTCAACATAAAATCATTTATATTACGAGTAATACTTACCTATCAATATTCAATGTTGTGTTTTTCTTTCATTCAATAAATAATTCCCGATTTTTTAAAGAATGCTAATATCTTTTCCATACCTCGAGTTTTTTTATTGAATAAAATTAATTTATTATTTTTAAATTTAATATACAAATGAAATCGCACACTTGTAAAATCGATCAGGGATCTCAACAGAAGAACCAACAAAATTGCGTTACTGATTTTGCACACAGGTGCAGATTTTAATAAGCAGTACAGAGAATACATATTCGATTCATTATTCATAAGGACCCTTAGGCAAGACCAGGGCCACCACATTTGTATGTGCGATTTTTGTGGGCGGCTAAAAGATCTATCATTGTGTTTCATTTAATGTTAAGTATAAAAAATCACGGTAAAAACTACCTTTTACCGTATCACCAACTCAGTGTATTATAATACAATAAGGTAAATTAAGATTTAGTCAACTTCATAAAAAGATGAATGGTAGCGGGCGTGGATATACATTGACAGAAGTGGATGCTGAAGAAAGTTAAAGCCCACATAGGTTTGTAATGCTGAAAAAAAGAAAAAAATATTATGTCCCATACCTATTTTGAATAAAAAGGTAACAGTTAGTTGTTAATAAATATCGTCTAACTAAGTTAATTTGCGCCGACCTAACCAATGCTCTTATGGTTTACAGTGAGTTTACACCATATAATATGGGCAAACCCCACCCCGCGAGCCGAATTCGACCCACTGCTTCTTTTGGTCCGGCCCCGAACAATCCCAGCAAAGCTAAGCATAAGAAAAATTTACAAGTTTACGCGCCTTTGCAAGAAAAATCATTTTTCCTGGCGGCCGAATCTGTTTGAGATCAAATTCGAGATCTGTATTCTTATGTGAAAAAATCCGTTCCTGTTTCCAAGTTTCTTCATAACTTTGCACTTTTTCTACACTGATACATCTCTTTGTCTGATAAAATTATTTCAAATAATATTCATTTGTATTAATATAATATATAGTAATAAATACATAAAGATAATATGTAGGTATATGTAAAAATAATCTCAATGTCGCCCTAGGGCCGGAGTGCAATATTATGAAACGTATACTATACATGTGTTCTGCGAATTTTCATTAAAATGCGTTGATAAAAATTGACAAATTGCGATTTCGTCGAGTTTGATTGTGAGAGCCCGCTAAAGATACCAGTTTATTATTTTATCAAAATTGTTGAAGCGTCCATAAGTTGTTTTGAAGCCGTTCTGTGAAGTTTAATTTAATTTTGCAATCTGTGAATATTGTTAATACAGAAGATTGACTGTGCCAAATATTAGGCGAATTATATCTGAGGTATTTCTACAAGTTTATATTTTTTATTTTTGCTTGAATTTTACGGAAGATTTCATTAATAAAGATTTATAAATGAATGCCAGATTCAAAGTTTTTGTGATGAGGTATTCGATAATAATTTAAACAAGACATAGTAGCATAATAATGATTCATTAGTACAGTGACAAATAAAAAGAGCGTCATTTCGGGTACCACGGTCTAACTCCTTTCTCAAAATGTATAGTGCTGAAAATATTTGAATGAATCTGCTGTATCACGGCTATAATGATATTTATAAGCAGTATTTTTTATTGTGGGAAACTTTTTATTTAAATATTAAGTTACAGTTCAATGAAATTGATTTGTCTTATTTCAATAAGTTCAAGTTCAGTTAGTATGTAGATATCAGTTGACAACGTCTCTCGAAGGCACAGTGATTTTCAACCTTTTTTGTTGGTGGAACCACCACATTAAGAGTACTACAATCTACAAAAATACGTGTACATTCTGTAGGTTACCTACCACAGAACAGATTAATAAGATATATATGTAAAACCCATCGCCATGGACCAAGGTTTGATACCGGGTACTTTAATATGACGGTCAGGCCAAACAACCTAGTATATCAATGAAACAACCTAACTAAAACTGTCCTCAAATATTCCACGCGCGTTACATTTACGTCATTGCATTTACGTGACAAGCTTCAATATTACATTAGTATTATAGAGACGTAACCTGTGACGTGTTTAGTGACATAGAGGCCCGATAATGACTTATTTTGAGGGCCCCTACGATACAAAACGAACAAGCAAATTTTATTTTCCCTAAATAAATCGATGCGTTCAAAGGTTTTTTTTGTTTTCTTTAAATTATACAATCTTAAATCAAAATCTTAATATAAGTAAGTATATTATCTTATATACTTCCAGTAATAAAATTCATGTCCAAGGAATCTACTATCAAATATGTATAATTTAATATTGGAACTATCTGCCTTAATTTTCTGTCCCCAAGCAGCGAATGGATATTACTGATTTTAACATGATCTAACAGTGAAATCTAATTTCATATTATTTAACAAGCTACTTGCAGGTTTTCCTAATTCAAAATAAAAGGTTACGTACTTTCTTCCTATCTGTAACTACTAGGTACTAAACTATTTTTAATTTCATCAGATCTATAGAAACACTACTTTTTTATAAGCAATATATATTTTTATTAAAAATATGTATTATATTATTTTATATTAAAAAACTAAATATTTAAATTCAAGAGTTATGAGTAGTTAGTTATACATCATACCCATCCCAGGCGGAGCATATGCACACCAGAATTATACTGTTACTATTAAACTGCTTACAAAAACATGTAATGTTGATAAAGTATAGATACCTACCTATAATATTTCATTTACAATATTCATGCCTACGTTAAAATAGGTAGGTACCTACCTAAATGACAATTAATTAAAAAAATATATGAAATGTTAAAAAACAATTAGGCATTAGAAATTGGAAATCCGGTTCAGACAAAAATATCTGGTACAGTTCGGTTATGAGGAATACAGCGGCAAACGCATTTTGAAAATAGCCGATATACTGGATTATTTGTTAGGTTAACCTAACCTAACCTAACCTAACATAACCTAACCTAACCTAACCTAACCCAACCTAACCTAAGCTAAACTAACCCAAACGAACAAAATAATCCAGTATATCGGGTATTTTCAAAATGCGTTTTCCGCTGTATTCTTCATAACCGAACTGTACCAAAAATCTTATTTCAGCTGTAAAGAAAAAAAATGTTTATATTACTCGCCTCTAAAGTAGGTACTCATTGGACCTCATGGCCTCTTGTAGTGTTAAAAATAATATATTATTTTTATAAGTAGTTATTATGTAATTCCATTGTCATCCACATTTTATTATATCAGCAAGGACAGCAAGGCTATCGTTATAGGATTCATGCAAACACATTCTTTAATATAGTGATATATTATATTGACCATGTCCGATCCTGAGATGATTATAATATTATACGTGGAGGTTCGTATTAACAGATTTTTGTTTTTACGAGAAATATATGATAGCCACTTGCTCAACATATTAGGTCCATACTCTGGGTCCATATTAATATGTAAAGAAATCGGGATTCGAACCCGGGACCCACGGCATTATAAGCAGGACGCGTTAGTCCTCAAATATTCAATTAGCGCCACATAATCAACAAAATCAATAAGTACTAAATTTGATTGAAACAGTTTCTTTTAGATCATAATTTTACGTTATTCCATAAAAAGTGTTCACTGTGCTTGGTGCTTGCTTATTTCCTTACGTATGATAAAATTTTTCGTAATTTTATGAATTATGAATTCAATACGACATTGACACAAAAATGGCAAAAATCTGCGAACTTCTAGATTTTGGGAACCCACTGTTAAAAACATTTCCAAACATTTGAATTGTTATTTTAAAAAAATTGATAATAAGAAAAGTAATGGGTAACTGGTTCCTTTCTACAAGGCATGCTTACTTTTCACTCTCTTGAATCTCGTCGGTCTCTTCTTCGCTGGAAAGGAAAAAATTGTAATATTTGTTATAATGTAAATCTCATGTTGTGGACGTCTTGAATTTAGATTTCTTATGTCCACAATGTTTTGTATTCTTAAATAAAAATAATTAAACTGCTCCTGAGACATTCCCAGTCATAAAATAATGATGCTTCAAATCAAACGTAGGGTCCCGTGATCGCCCGATTAAGACCGGGTGTGGTGCGGGTCTGTGCAACCATCTGAGGCATCCATTGTTTGCTTTAATATTCTCACGCAGCATGTCTAAAGAACAAGGGCGCTGAAACTAACGAAATTAGTAATTATGACCGTTAGGCCATGCACATTCCATAACGACTTGTGGTTGCAACAGGTCGCAATAACTCGTAGGCAAGCACCCGTAGTAAGGTGCTCATCGGTAGACTCAAATTGCGGGATGATCTGGGCTTGGGGAATATTGCCGGAAAATGCGAGGGGGGGGGGTCCGTGGTTGAAGCGACTAGAAGCTATAAGTGTCTAGTAGCGGGATATTTGCGGGACTCAGTCAATAAATTAATATGGATATTTTTCGAAATCGATCCGACTATAGGCTGCACACTGCCTAGGGATCTCGCCATATAGGTGTTAGTATCGATTAAAATCGCGTTACCTTCGACACAGCGGAAATTTTCTTTGACGCCATCGGTTTGCCAGAAAATTTGAAAGGTGGCCTCGAAACAATTCGATCAAGTCACACAATTATTTAATTATAATTATACTTACGAAAAGATGCGTTTTCACGCGTTCACAAATTTAATATGAGCCCAAAGCATAACATAATCTTTGTAAGTAACATCCAAGGGGTCCATAACATAATAATAATATTATTATGTGTCATCACGGTCATCTTCAGTAATGATTATTTTTTAATTACTGAATGCGATTTTAGGAAAGATATACATTGATATTTTTACTAGGTAGGTACGTTGGTAGTTGGAACTTAAGGTTTTTTTTTAACGTGGAGGAGTGCTTTGTTTTTTTAGTCACTAAAGTCTAAACCACGGTGGCCGCGCGGCTTAATCGTTGGACTATCACGCCGTGGGTCCCAGGTTCGAATCCTGGGTCTGGCAAGTACACATATTGTTTTTCAATTTGTGTGAGTCAGGGTATGGACCTAATAGGCTGAGCAATCACAAGCTCCATTTCTCGTAAAAAACTAAATCTGTTAATACAAACCTCTACTCTGTGGAGGCCCATATGATCCTATTAGGATCGGACATGGTCGGAAAAAAAGTCTAAACCTACAACTGTTTTGACAGAAACCAAGATCTTTATATTATATCTTATATCACTAAGCTTTTTTCTCATTTCTTTTTCAGATATGATTTGCAACGACTATTGAAGACAGAAACACGAATTATAAAAAGTAATAAAGTGTAGTCATATTAATTTAGTGACAATAATAATAATTATGCGTCTGATTAACATGAAACTATTACTAGTTTTTGGATTTATTTTTGTGGCACATTTCATCGACTATTCAAATGCCGATGAAACCCAAAATAAAGCCTTATATAATTGTTTCAAGGATACAGATCAAGATGGTGGCACTTGTGAGGATACCCGAATCACAATCGGCGGAGAATTCTATGAATGTGAGACGGTCATTGTATTAAGCTCTCCTCCAAAACGTATCCTTGAAAGCAACGGGGAAGTTTTCTTTTCTGTTGAAGGAAGTACGTACAGAATTTACAACAATACTGAAGTTGAAAACATCCAAAAGATCATTCCACCTTCAGGCGAAGTTTCAGACAGCAATGGGAATTTATATTTTGGGGAAAGTGGAACGACATTTGTCATAGAAAAGAAAACAGGCAAGGAAATTAAAATTATTACCAGTGACTATAATGGATATAGTCAATACGCCATAGATAAAATTGATAATAAATTATTTATTCTGTCGTATTTTCCTGACGCCGATGCTGATAAAACTGGGCAGCTTTTCAGTATATCTACGGATCCATTGAATATCATAGATGGTACAATCAAGGCTGAACTTGTGAAAAATGTTGGAGATCGTATCACAGCTTTGGCAGTTCAGAGTGAACAACACTTTTTAATTCTAGGCATGAAAGAAGACAAAGGTGGTAAATTGATAAAATTAACACGCAAACGGTTCGATCCATGCTCAAAGACAGCCACAAATAAAAATGCTATTCTTGACATCATCAAAGAAATGCAAGACAAAATCGTCAATCTGATTGACACGGTTGAACCTTTTTCAAGTAACCGGTTTATGATCACTGAAAATATTCCAAAATCTCTGACTAGAGAAAATCAAAGACTTAAACGAGAACTTCAAATAACGAATGAGAAATTCAAACTCTTTTCAGCCAAGTTGGCCGGCATCACCAACAGACTACATCCGCCAGCAGGTTTCGCCCCCCAATATAGTCCTGGCCTTGCTGGACCCCCTAATTTACCTCCATTTCAAATCAGTAATAATAAGCCGCAAACCAGAACTACTAGACGACCAAGTACACTTGATGGAATGTCAATAACTGACGTGGCTGAAGATGTACCACTCGTTGAAAGTGACTTGAGTGACTGCGAGATTGAAAACCAATATTTGAAAATCGAAATAGAGACTTTAATGAAAAAAGAAGCGGAAACTCAACAAACTCTTGCTGATCTTTTGAGG
The DNA here is from genome assembly GCF_057557595.1 of Rhyacophila brunnea. Taxonomy (NCBI): domain Eukaryota; kingdom Metazoa; phylum Arthropoda; class Insecta; order Trichoptera; family Rhyacophilidae; genus Rhyacophila; species Rhyacophila brunnea. The sequence continues at coordinate 20,187,720 of NW_028233068.1, forward strand.
GAGGTTTAAGACTTTTGCAACAGTGACAGTACCTACGTAGAATTATGGGACCAATCAATTTAATATTATAAAATAAAGTAGCAATAGTTATAGGTACATGTTTGAAATTTGGTAGCTATGTAATTTATTAACTATTTTTTTTTATTGAACGAATACAAGATTTAAAAATGTTTTTTTTTCCTTCTTTATTTGGAAGCAATTAAGCTCTTCTCTGAATGGAAGGCTATTCTGCTTTACAATGGTTTACAAAAGTATACATACATTTTTTTAACTACAGGCATAAATAGTTACATTATTAATAATACAGAATTACATTTTTGTTACACTATACACTAGACATTTACGTTACATTTTTGGAGAAATTCATGTACAATTTTCATAACTGAAATATTTGGTTTTGCCAGGAACGATTTAAAAATGTTACATTCTAATTATTGAACATACTTACATAATTTTGAAATTACTTCTGAGAAAATATATAACCAATAGAAAAAAATCTTTTTTTGGAAAAAAATACGACACCCAACAGGATTCGAACATAGACCACTAAAAAAATAATAAATTTACAAATGACATCTCTCTCCCGGTTAGACGGACGTGACGTATCGCTTCAAATAATTTGGTATATTTCACACACATAAACACAGGGCTCGAAATGGATCAAAGCGCACCAAATAATTACATATTATGTATTGTAATTTGTAACAAACACATATTAAACACAATGTCAAAACCAGTGTCATTTTATCACGTGACCTGAGGCTTTATGTGTAAAGTCTGATATGCCCTTAGTTTTCTATATATATAGTGTATAGGTAAAATTCATTCCGACTCTAGTGATAGCACAATTTTCTAAATAAAATTTGAATTGCGGTTGAGGCATTACTTTTTGAAATATATATTTTAGTGCCTGTTGTCTTTTTTCGTTTTGGTAATATTTATTATAAAAAGGTAAAGTTAAACAATTTTGTTGAGTAGAATTGAAGATGAACAAAATTCAAATTCAAGTACCTACTGTGAACATGCTCCTAGAACTTGTTTTCAATTATCTACCACAGCATACCTACCTTCAACATGCACCCTTCGCCACTGGTAGGTATAATCATGTGGTTCGGAGCTCGAGCTGTGAGAATTTTCGGAATTGGTTGAAATGTACTGGCATACTATTTTGTAGTGTTTTTGTGTAGAAACAGTACATCTATGTATTTAAATTAAACTTAATCTGAGGTTGGATTACCTAGAGGCAGAGCTTTCATCTTTGAAGCCACGGGTGCAAGTACGAATTCCGCGTCCGATGTGTTTTTTTTTATTTCAATTTGTGGCTGACATTAATTTGCGGACAAAAGTAAAAGCGAATTGTACACTTTGTCCGCAAATGTCAACAGGACTCCACACCAAGGAACTCAGAAATAATTATTATTATTATTATCATCTGTTCTGTGCCCCACACCTTTGGGTACTTTTGCGTACGCGCCCTATTCAATAAAGTATATTTTCAATGTCGGATTAAAAATAGAAATATTCACATACATTCCTAACTATGAAAATTGTATTGAAGAAATCTAATGTATTTCTTACATAGTTACGACGCTCATATATTATATTTTTATTAATAAAAAAACATAATTACATATTTCTAATTATCTGTTTCATTATATCAATGCTTTTACATATTTTTTAAAAAGACCATTAATACAGAGTTATTAACTATGAATTGTTATAAAATGGAACTAATAATATATATTTGTGATATATATTATGTAGAACGTCTGTATATTTAAGTTAGCTAAGTTCATTGCAAAAAAACTGTCCGCCATTCCCTTTTTGGCTATAAATGTTCCCCTGATGAAAATAAGGTTGGGAACCCCTACAACACACCGATACATACGTACCTACTGCATACTTAAAAAACACAATCGTACTAAAAATATGGCAAAAATAGAACATAAATATTTGTGTCAAGAAATCTAGATACACAGACATTTTTTAGAGTAAATTAACAGTATATTTAATTTGGTATAAAAATAAGAAAATAAATAAAAGGAGCTTTCTGTGGTTACCCTATCAAAATTATTGAAGCAAGTTCCAGTTTGATGTAAAAGTACATTTACTATGCTAGCCCAGTATTCCGGTCTCAAATATTTTCATAGTTAGTAGACCAGGTCCTTTTTTATTCATTTACTCATGTTCACGCTTCATAGCTATAGAATAGGATTTGTTCAACATCTTTGTATTAAGCCCACACACATTACATAAAAACAATTCCTTTTATATTTCGGGTACCTACACAAAATAATACTCTCGTGTTAATCGCAATATCTGCAACTTACTTATATTTACAATCCACTTCGCGACCCCAGTTTTCACTAGATGTAAGTGATTATAGTTTTTTTTTTTTTTAAATCGAGTTTGGCGATTGAATCTAAATATTGGTATTAATATTGGTGGCTATTATATACGGCAGAATACAATGCCGCGTAGCAAAGATTTCTGCAGATTGATGAAATATGGCATTGGAGGAAAGGTCAAGAATATAATAATAATTCATGCCTACAAACATGTTTTATAATAATTGCTGGCAATTGTTATTCAAAAGCCATATTTCCCTTATTACCAAAGTAGAAACGGAGTTGTATTTTGCCACCGAGGTTCAAAACCATATTATTTACATCACCATCATTCAAATAGCTCATCATGTCAACATTATCGACTTTTTGTAGTTTATTTTTAACTAAACTGGTTAATATTTTATATTGCTGCATTTTCTAATGTTTAAAATGAATTAGGTCGGTAGGTACCTACCATGCATACTTCAACATTACTTATTATACTATTTCATGATTCCGTAGGTACACTTATGTATTCGTGTTAAATTTATATGTTAAAATACATACCAACTATAAATGTCATTCAATATTAAAATATATATGAAATAGTAATATGTGATTTTTTTGATAATGTTGATTTCACGGAGTTGAAGAAATACTAAATGGGGAGGGGGGATGGGGATGTCGATGGAAAACCTCTTGGCTGAGTGCTCTTGGGTGAGTGGCCGAAGAGTGTTTCTATGTTTTATTGAAATGTGACCACCCTTTAAATTTAATGAGAGTCACGTTCTGTCTTCAACATTTACAGAGATCAGGAAAACAACCAGTTTTATTTATTTTCAACAATCTGTTATATATTTCAAACAGATTGTTAACTTTTATTTGTCTGATTATCGACTCATTTCATATTAAAAATAACACATAATATATAAAATGCAGTAAAGACAATAATATAATAACTTTCACAAATATAATATGATCGATAGTTCCTAGCAGAATCTCGTGTCCTCTCCCATTGAGCTGTGCGAGTAATCGGCAAGAGCGTGCGACGGAGATGTTATTTTGATATTGACTCGCGAACGCCGCTCTAAGTCGGCTCTCACATCTAAACTGGAATCGTTTGCCGCACAGCCATAAACCAAACCTTCCAAGAACGTCGATCCAGTGTTGCATATGAAGACCGCGCAGATCTACCTAGCGACAGTCGCACGTAACCTTCGAACCGTATAGATATTTGGATGCGGCGATAGGAGAGCAGGTATAGGAATGACCAATTCGTAGGTGTTTGTATGCGTCCTGGCGTCTTCGGCTCATAGCCCGAGAAGCATGCGACTTGTCGAATGCAACAGCAGTGTTTTTTCAAACTAAAAAGTCGCATTCGACCAATCTGTCGAACTCCATTTGGCAACATGTGTTTTGTGAATAACGATGACGTCACATCTACGTATTCAACACGTTCAGAACCGGCTAAGTTTTAACATTAGAATTTTTGCCATAAAAGTTTATAATATACAATTTACTACTACCCACAAAACGCCGATTGTTCCATATAGCAACAAAAATAATATGGTCGAAATAAATTTGATCAGATTGGAGAGGACGTCATCTAGTAGTGAATTGATCCAAGCTTCATGTTTCCAGTTACATGGCGTCCTTTTGAATACATGGCCATTGATTTTGATCGATCATTAGATGTGTGCAGTATTTCGGATAGCTTTTGAATGTGTTTAAGTAAGACTACCTGCCCGGAACAACTCCCTACGGGAATGTCGCAAATGTAATGTGGTGTGAGATTTGCTATTTAATAATAAAAAATACAATTAGTATAGTGAAATAGCTCTGCGTTTAGCTTGCCCACTTCACACGCACTTTTGTTAGATGGCAATTCTCAGCTCTGTAACGACTGACTAAAAAACTGAACACATACATGTCAGAAAAAATACATTAAAAAGACTGAGGGCGCCCAAGATATTATGTTGAACCAATAATACCAATCCAATCACTTCAATATAATTACATATTATTATGCTGGTGTAGTGCATTTGAATTTATTTGATGCAGATTATTTAGCTTGCTCACTCCACATGCAATTTTATTAGGTATATAATAAATAATTCGTAGATCTGATCGGAAAAAAACTGAATGAAAATATTATATCATAATATTAAATAGAAAGAGAAAATACATTTAAAAAAATCTCGAAACACCCAAGTTGTTTCGATAGTATTATTTAATTTTCAGTTTTCAAACTCGGTCTCAGATGCATTATTGGTTACCCTGTCAATCTCAATAACAAAAACCATACTGGGAATCATACACTTTGTCCATGGCGGCCATTACCTACCTATTATGGGAAAAGCTATTTACTACTAAGGTAAACATTACATTACAATCACCATGTTCGATCCTAAGATTCCTAAGAGGAGTATAATATGTGCCTCCACAGATTTTGGTTCTTACGATAAATGGATGACAGCCATTTGCTCAACTCACTATACCCATACTCCGGTCCATCGAGACCGGTGAGTCCAGGACCCACGACATTATAAACCGATACGTTACCTGCGTAAGCTTACATAATTGTCAAGGATAGGGTTACCTATGTCTGTCATATTATACAACTTTATGCCGATACATTATAATAGTATTCCGTCTGTACTCAAAACGCATACAAATGGCACATATTATTGTTTGTAATAAAACAAGGCCCTTGTTATTCCTTTACGGAGAAGGGAAAACATCCCGGAGCTTATATGTATTTGGCAACTGATAAGATCCAACAATTATTATATAAATTTTATGTTTATTTTTTCCACAATCTGTAGGTATTTTATGACAAAATGTTGTCGGTGAACAGTATTTCATTCTACGATATTCAATTTTCTAACACACCAACATCTGCCAGTTTTTCTAATTGTTCCAAAAGTTCTGAAAGTGTCGATTTGGTATCCATCTCTCGTTTATTCGATTCTTCAACTTTTAAATAAAGATTATTAAGTTCATCTCGTGGTATACAAGAATATGGTATGCGAAAATTATCCGGGCTCGAACCGATTGGCTTTCCGTAAGAACCTGACCCACCATATGAAGGACCACCTGAACCACCAAATGAAGGACCACCTGACCCACCAAATGAAGGACCACCTGACCCACCAAATGAAGGATCACCTGACCCACCCAATGAAGGACCACCTGACCCACCATATGAAGGACCACCTGACCCACCAAATGAAGGACCACCTGAACTACCCCCTGAACCACCCCCTGAACCACCCCCTAATCCACCCCCTGATCCACCTCCTGATCCACCTCCTAAACCACCACCTGAACCACTTCCTAAACCACCTCCTGAACCACCTCCTGAACCACCCCCTGAACCACCACCTGAACCTGCATAACCACCACTATTTGATGGTAATGGCGGAGAAGACTCCTTATTATATCCGTAGCCGAATTGATTTGTGGTCGATGTAGGACGTTGAGGAGCTCGAGTAACGGGAGGAAGAAATGCTGATTGTGGCCTCGAAGGTAGGAGGTGACTCGGCTTGGTAGAGCCTCGGACTCCCATTAACTTAGCAGATATAACCTTAAGTTTCTCAGTAGTAAATTTTAAGTCTCGTTTTAAATGTAGATTCTCTCTAGTTAAGGACTTCAGTCTTTCTTCAGCGTGAACTTTGAATCGAACTTCATCCTGGTCAGGAGACTTTTCTATTAATTCGACAATCTTCTTTCCGATATCCATAATGTAATTTAGCACAGCCACTTTGGTGGATTCTTTTTGTGAGCACGGATCGAACCTTTCTCTTCTCAATCTGACTAATTTTCCATTAAGATTGTCTCCCACGACCATACCAAGTAGAAGAGACTCTCGATCGGTGTCAACCGCCAACGAAGTAATGCCATCACCCAACATCCTAACTAGTTCAGCTTTGGCTTTGTCATTTACTGTAGTCAATGGATCTGTAGAAATTGAATATAATCTTCCTATCTTATAACTGGAGTCTCCTCCAGAATCAAATGCCAATATGAAAAGCTTATTTCCTTTGACATCAATTGCATGTTGATTAATATTATTTTCTCCAGTTGTAACGATCTCAATCTCTTTCCCAGTATTCTTCTCCACAGCATAAGTTGTCCCGTATCCATCGTAATAGATATTTCCGTTCTGGTCGAATGTTTCTCCTGGAGGAATGAGGGTTCCAGCTGGTTCAGCTTGTGATTCATTGTTGATCTTGAATGTTCTTCCTCCTGATGAAAAAAGAATATCGCCATCCTTATGGCCAATACGCTTTGGTGGCGAATTCAAGTTAACCACTAAGTCACAAACAAAAAAATGTTCGGAAATCTGAATACGTGTATGCTCACACTTCTCTTCTCTGCCATCTTGAAAGCAATTGTATATTAGTGATTTACTCTGTACGGTGTTTTCAGCAAATGAAATGAACATGAAAATTACAAATCCAAAGATAACGACTCTTGGCAATCCCATGGTTTCGCGATGAACTGGGTAGTTAGCAGAGAATCTAAAATAAAAAGGTAGTCTTTTATAAATTCTTATTCCTATATCCATAATAATTTCTCAATTTATTATAAACAACGAAATAAATACTTAATTGAATTAAATTATTTAATTTCATATCTACAAAAACAATGAATTTATTTCATATGGTTAACTCAGTGATTCTCAAACTTTTTTAGTCAAAGAAACATTGAAAATATTTTGTATTGGGTACTTGACACATAATGAGTTCGATGAGTGTCAAAAAATGACTATGTCTTTACTTTTGCGCCTAGCTTACTGATTACAAACAAAAAAAGACATTTCATTACACAAATTAGCTTGGTTACATATTTTTTATAAAACAATAAATCTTTTTAAAACTCAATTTTGTTATGCATTAATTATTTATTATTGTTCAACATTATATAAAAATAATTACAAGATAAAAAGAACTATTTATATACCACGTTTTTAAATTTTCTGTTGAATCATATAAACTTGACTAGCTTAAACGATCAAAAAAAATTGTAAGTACTTGATAGAAATACTGAATAAATATACTGAAATGTCATTTTGCCACTTCATATTGATTTCCATAGTAACGCACGTATATATTAATATTAATAATTTAGATGATAGGATCCACTTAGCAACCAATAATAGTTTTACTTTTTACGGATTTCTTCCGAAATAGCTTTTCATACAAAACAGAATTAACTGAAAATGAAATCATTTCTACTTAAAGATGGCTAAAAGTATTAAAAAATGCATTGGCATCGTGTTCTGATGTTTTCTAAAAGTTTCAAATGTCTAGCTAGTCGGGAAGTTAGATAAAAATCGATTGCAAGATTTGTACCAGACAAATAAGAATACAAGCTAAGAAAAACGTTGTAAAATAAAATAATAATAAAACAACCTGTGATAATAGTTCATTTTTATCGAATTGTTCTATAATCGTTTGTAGTTAAACGTCTATTTAAATGTCAAAAAGTGCTACCTATGTTTCAATAAATGCTGCATTTCAGTGTGATATCATATCAACACAGAATGAATATTATTTATTTTCAATATGAAACTAATAATATTTAAAAGACTATTTGTTATCAAAATTCTTCTTCTTCAAAGGGAAAATTATTGTATGCGGCATTATTAATTTACAGCGAGCATGTTGTGACCTTCCAAGATAAAAAAGCTCCTTCACCTCGGGTTTAAAGGAATGATATGCATACAATATATTGAGCAGGGTTTGCAATTGGCCGGAGCACACCGGAACGCAGCTCCGGTTCGTAAAATCATCGAGACTATCGCTCCGTTTCGTGGAACATTTATAAATTTTATTCTGGTTCGTGAATTATCAAGAAAATGTTAAATTCATCGAAATTACACATTTTTCTGAGAGATTAACACAAATCGCATGGTACCTATGTATATAACAGAAAAATATTTTTAGAAAATTATAGAGCGCTCCGGTTCGTAAATTTTTACATTTCGAACACTGAAATTGAGTCAAGTGACTTTAATTTACATTCCCATATATTATAGTAAAAATACAATACAATCTTGTTAGTTAATTACTGCACTCATCTAAGAAAATACATTTTTACAAAGCGGAACCCAATTACTTGTGTGATTAGTTTATGTACTGATTATTATGGGACATTTATTTTTGATGGACGTTGACACACTTATAGTCTATAAGTTTATCAATAGTATTATGTTTTCATCATATCATTATGTAATAATGTGTGCTTTATTTTATTTTAAGTAAAACTATATTAGACATCATGGTATTATAGCTAAATACTTCATATGAATTTCACTTAACGGCTCTTTCGCATATTTTTTCCGTGTACCTAAAAACTTGAAATTAGATCCGCACATACGGCAATACATAGGTACTACTTACTAAAAAATATCAGTTCCGGAACAATCAATATAACAAAAATACAGAATCAAATATAATTGCCACAAATTTGGTCGAAACGTCATAGCCTAATATACCGATTTAATGAGTACATAATCTATAAATGCCTTAGTGTCCTCCCGACCTTCCGATCTCCGTATAAAGTAGAATTTTAACAAAATATAATATATTATGAGTCTTAGCTCTTCATTAAATAAATATGAGTTATTGATAAAAAAAAAAATACTTACATAGTTCACCTTCAAACACTATTTTCTCTCTCATTTAGTAGCTTCTCTAAAATAATTTTGGTTTAGCATAATATCCTAACACAGTTGTGCATAAAAACCATATAAAAAAATCAGTTTTTAAATCATATTACTCTTTTTATTTATTATCAAAATAGATACACACCACAGCCACCGAATGAGAAATAAATGTTTCAGAAATAAAAAAGATACATCTTGAGGTCAATACTATGTATAGTCCGACAAGTGAAACTAGTTAGTATCTTAGTTGTCTGAAGGAGGTGGTAAACTTAAATAATATGACTGCATAATATTATGTCTTAGACAAGTTGATTGCAAAAGACGTTATATCTGCCGTACCATAATAAACAGGCATTAATTTAAAATCTCCCATCACGATGATTACACAACGATCACTTCAAGCAAGGTCGCAGTGATGATAGAAACAAGATTATATTATTCATAATAGTAATATGGCAATAGTACGAATTGATTATGACTTGCGCAGAAATCATCAATCCCACAATACAAAAAAAATACATTACTTAATAATAAATTGACAAAGCCTGTATTAGTATTTGCACATAAAAACGATTTTCAAACAACAAAAAATATTACAATATAAAGTGACCATCTTTGTCCTGATGTCACCATAGAATTAATTAGTAATACTGTAATAAATCCAGTGTCGGTTTTAGATAACGACCGTGTTTAGGAAAAAGGACGTAACCCTCACTGAACAAATTTTACAGGATAGGCATAAAACGTTTTTTGAGAATTTTTAGTTTAATATTTCTTAAAAAAATAGGTATTGGGTGCATAATAATTGATGATTTGGTGTAATATATTTTCGATCTAATAATAATTAATGAAGTAATTACAGAAAAATCATTAAAATTTAGGATAAATGCTTTTTTCCATAAATTTAAAATTAATTAATCTCAATTAAAACCTGAATTTAGATAATAATTCGGCATTTGCGGCTTACTTCCTTTTTATAGAACGTGTATTTAGTTGTATACATTGTTAATATCTAATAAAAGCACTTTTCGAAAAATCGAGGGTTACGCCCTTTTTCCTAAACACAGTCGATATGTAGATGCTTGACGCACTGACTGATTTTGAGGCCTCCCATGATATAAATTAAAATTAAAAATCCTACACTCCAACTATCAAATTACCTAAGTGAATCGGGATTGCAATACCGAATGAAAATATCAATACCGGTATTTCTTATATATAGGGAATCTAAGTACCTTAGTAATATTCTTTTGACGTTTGAAAATATGTACAGGTGATAAATTATAGAACTGTTGATTTTTACAAATACATTGCAAACATTATATTCGTTTTCCAAAAAGTAAATGTGTCTTAAAAACGAATATACCGGTATTTTACCACGTTTTTATTAGTTTGTATTCTTGTTTGTCCAGTAGATACAATTTTTTCTTGTTTGTCCAAGATACTATCTTCCAGACTACTAGACATTTGAAACGTTTAGAATATATCAGAACACGATGACAATTCATTCTTTTAATACTTTTAGCCATCCTTAATCAGAATTGAATTCATGTTCAGTTAATTCTGTTTTGCATGGAAAGTTATTTCGGAAAAAAATTCGTAAAAAGTAAAACACTATTATTGGTTGCTAAGGGGGTCCTAGCAACTAAATTATTAATATAAACATGCGTTACTATGGAAATCAATATGAAATGTCAAAATGACATTTCAGTATTCTTTATTTATTTAGTATTTCTATCAAGTACAAAAAAAGTATTTATTAATACATAGAATTGTCAAGTTTATATGATATAACAGAAAATTTAAAAACGTGGTATATAAAAAGTTCTTTTTATATTGTAATTATTTATATTTAAAACCAGTATTTCGTTATCGATATATCCTGGAATACCGATATTGCAAACCATACTAGCATAATATATACCTACCTCTCCTTGAATCACGTGCAATAACTAAAAATAATTTTATATTGAAGATGACAGTGATGACTGTGATAAGTGATGAGATGACACATAATAATATTAGTCGTTTATTTTTTGTATAAAAGTACGTATTTGCTTGAGTGTTTGTGTTATAAGCCCCATCGATGTTAGTTATAGGGATTTTTATTATGCTTTGGATAGTATTTTATAGTCAATTTGTGAGAAATACGCATCTTTTTAAGTTTTGGTATAATTTAATAATTGTATGATTGGTTTGTACTGCTTCTTTTTAAACCATCTAACGAATCGATTGCGTCATCTGCGTCAAAAAAATCGCCGCTGAATAAAATTTCAGAAATACATAGGTATCTAAAATTTAGATACTTAGTTGCCATAGTTATTGGAACCTCCTTTATAAAAAACAGTTTTATCTATGTTCGATTATCATTTGGAAATAGCTGCTTTATGAATTTCAAAAGCAAACGTTTGTCATACCAAAACTGGTTTTTGAAAAGTGAAGATTCCATTTTATTGTATATGCCTGCTAGATCATCTTCTACTATTGTAATTAGAGCTAGGCAGTATTTTATAATTATGTTAAATAGCATTTTTTATTATATGCATACTTAATAGATTTCCCATGGATGCGGTATTTTAATGTTCACAGAGGCGTGTTGAATAAATAATTTTCTATCGCAGGATTGATGCATTTTACTGGGAAATAATGTAACATTGGCGTAGCAAGGCCCTGGGTAGAAGTGGACTTTCGTTGAACGTGCAAAAATAAAAATTCATAATAAAATGAATGTCAAGAACTCTAACGATAGTCTAATAAATATTCAGAATCACTGATCAACGAAGAGACGCTTCACGTGGCTGAGACATGACGTGTTCCGGATGCTGCCAGAGAGTGCAACACTTCGTACTCTTGTGGTACATTCTCAAGGGTTCTACAAAACCGACCTTCCTGCTGCAGGTCTGACATGGCGGTAGGCGCCAAAGTTGGCATTGGACCGAGGGAAGTGGCGCGAACTTGTGCTTGGACTATGACCCAACGCTGGGGCATGACAGGGTGAAGTAGTATACGATCTAATGTTATCGCTTCCCCAGTTTAATCTGCTTAAATATTGTAATTTCATGGCTATGTTGCAGCGGCGAAGGGTGGAGGTAGACAGTTAAGATTCAACATAAATAGTCCACAATAAACTTTGTCAGTCATGCGTAGGTATTTGTTTTCATTGAACTAAGTCTACAATAATTTTAAGATGGTGTTGGTTAGTTTTTAAAAATAAATTAAACCCTGCCTACCCAAACCATAATAGTTTCGGTATATTTTGGGCGATACGACAAAATTTTCCACACTTTTTCAATTATACTTATTTGTTTTCGTTGGATTAAGAATACATATTACACATATTGTTGGTTATTTTTTAAAATTCATTAAACCGTGCCTAAACCAAACTATAAGTAGATAAAAAATATTATTCTATCTATAAAATATCCAATGCTATGTCATATTATTTAATTGCATAATTTTAGATAATTTATAGATAGACGAGTATTTTTTGACTACTATATATTATGGCTTGGTTTTCGCAGGGTTTAATTTGATTATTGAATTATAAAAACTAACGAACAGCATCTGTGAATTGTAGTCTTATTTCAATGAAAATAAACACGTATGATTAACAAAGTTTATGTGTGCACTATTTATGGCGGATCTTAACAGCCTACCCCCACCCTTCGACACTGCTATATTGTAACTACATCTTCAAATAAAACCAGTTCACATACAAACTCATCTAGACTGTTCACAAAACTCCTCAAAGTCCCATTCACAAAGCAATATACCGCCGCACACAACGCCGATGCAACATTTTTGGTAGCGAACAAGTCTACTGTCGCATGAAACAAATTTCACTCGATACGCGCCGAATGTCAAACGTAGCTAATGCCGGGTCCACACTGGCAACATGTCGCGCGACAACTTCGTTAAATTTTATGATAAGTATGATAATTATCGTAAAATTTAACCCGGCATAATGTTACAGAAACGCATGCGCAGATGCTGCTCTTTGCGGTCAACCATTCGTTTCATCACTATCCTAGTATGGTCTTTCTTAGCTGTATCTGCATTGCTGACAATTTTTTATGTGCGACCGGGCTTAATTATTGGACAGGCCTTAGGCATATCGCATCATCAATCATAAAAAATAGACATCGGCTCAGGGCCCCGAAATTAATAGACGTGTCACTATTACACAAATTATCAAAAATATGCACGCGTCTGACCTAAGCTATACGCTTATTACATTATGGGAAAGGGCTAAAGGTAAATCAATGTTTAATGCAGTTTCTTCAAGGTACTAATAAATCTCTTACCTTGTGTGTTTTCTTAGCTTGTTGGTGTACTGATAATCGGTTTCGATATTATATTATGTATTAAAAGAATATTAGGTATATATAACGGTTATATGCAACATAATATTTTGTTTAATACATTATTAATTGTTTTGTTATTGTTTAATAACATTATACATTACTTATATTATACATACACATATTCATTTTTATATTCTACAGTGACTTGCAACTTTTGAATTTATTTTAAGCCTTTACGTGGTGGTCTTATAATTATTACAGTAAAAATTCTTTACAGTCATTAAACAATAATCAATTTAATTTATTTATTCAGCGAATAATTAAAATGGTTTGAGAATGTAGCACTCTTTATTGAACATACTATTATGAATACGACGCCCAGCACAACTGTACGTCCGCATCCACTGGATTCGCTCCAATATGCTTTACCAATTGATTCAGTGCGTCCTATCTAATTATAATGAAATTAAATAGTAGTATTTACATCTTGAAGTGCTTAACAAATTGCATCAAGTTTTGAAAAATAAGCGGATTAACTTATGACCAAAACGAATCTGTGAAAAGTTACATTATGAAGGGTTGGAAGGTCTAAAATTTTTTTGTAAAAATTTAATCTGGTGGTTGGGTGGTGTAAAAAAAGATACAGCATTACGGATGTTACGGTAGTGGTGGTAGCTAGCATGCGGCAGATAGACGCTATGAACACGTTTCCCCAAAACGGCCTAAACCGACATGACAGTGTAATGCCAATGGTCATAATTTGGAAACAATATTTTGTAACAAGGCTTAAGGACAGTTTCTAAAGCCTCAAAAACATTGAGCTACTTTACAAGCTGCTTGTTGGCGAATTTAAAAGCGGGAGAGTCAGCTAGTGCGATTGTGATGATGACACACAAAACTTTCCACTCACTCGGAAAGCAAGATCCTAGTGAGTTGAAACCGTCATTTTTGGTACTATTTTTGACAGGTCGTACTGAGTACGTTTTTTTTACCGGGAGGTCGCTACTATCGCTCTACTGCGCAGGCGCAACTTTTCTCAAGTTCAACTTATCGCAAGTTCAACTTTTCTCGGTAGATTGTTTACAGTCTGCTTGTTCGATGATGAACTGGGTGAGTTTACAAGCAGATTGTAAATTCGCCAACAAGCAGCTTGTATAGTAGCTCAATGTAATTCAGTTTTCATAATAAAATCATGCGTTTTTAATAATAACATTTGACAAAGAGCTTATATTTATATTGACATTGCTTACATATGACATTCAAATATTATAATAAAGTATACATAATTTTGAATACACTTCTGAGAAATGTATTATAACTAGGTTTAGGATTTTTAGGTGCTAAAAATGAATAATAGATACCTAAAATATGTAGATATAATTGGAAAATATGTTATTAAAATTTCATATGTATGTGCTAAAAAACAAAAATCGGTGCTAAAAATTTAAGTAAGTATTACAATAAATCATATATATTTCAACAGTTTATTTTATCATTTATTCACAAATAGAAAACGCTTTATTACAATAAATAATAAAATAATGCTTCAAATTTTCGAAAGTGAATCTTTGACTATTTGATCCTAGCAAATATTTATGCATGGAAAAACTTCTTTCCACTTCAACAGATGTTATTATTGCGTATGTAAATGAAACTATTTCTGAAGTAGAAAAAATTGAAACATCTGAGGCATCTGATGGATTTTCCAAAACAGCTTTAATATTCTGCAGTGTTGAATTTCAGTATTTTTATTTAAAATCTTGTGAATTATTCGTTGAATAAAAAAAATAGTTAATTATAAGTCATAATACTTATATATTATTATATTTAATAAAATCTGTGAACCCTTTTTATCACATATATTTTGGTTTGCGTCCGGGCAAGTAGTATAAATTTTATTTTTCATGACTACGACGTGTCAGGGCGCCTTAGACCGGCGTGAAAATTATGTACCTACCGAGCTCCGGGATGAGCACTTCTTGTAAATTAGATGTAGACAAAAACGCGACTCTGTCGTATCCTGACCCTGACTTGACTAAATTATAAATAATTACAAGATTGAAAGAACTTTTTATATACAACGTTTTTAAATTTTCTGTTGAATTATTATGCTCAATATACTCAAACTTATACTTGATATGAAGTAAATAAAAAACAAACAAATATAGAATACTGAAATATCATTTTGACATTTCATTGTGATTTCCATAGAAACGCACGTATATATTAATAATTTAGTTGCTAGGACCACCCACTCAGCAACCAATAATAGTGGATTGGATTACGGATTTTTTCCGAAATAACTTTTCATACAAAACAGAATTAACTGAAAATGAATTTAATTCTACTTAAAGATGGCTAAAAGTATTAAAAAATGCAGTTTCATCGTGTTCTGATATATTCTAAAAGCTTCAAATGTCTACCTAGTTGGTAAGTTAGTTAAAAATCGATTGCAAGATTTGTACTGGATAAACAACCACCGGACAAATAAGAATACGAACTAATAAAAACGTTGTAAAATACATGATCATGTCAATCGAAATAGATCATTACAGACTTTCTTAAGCGAACCTCCGGAACCTAGCGCGTTGACAACCGCTGAACTTACTGGACACTTCCGCTTGTTTGAAACGGGTGATAAGCATAGGTTGATCATCGCTGTCGAATATGTGAATTTCACACAGAAATATAGAAATTAACATAAAGTTGTCTAAAACTCGACTTTCGTTTGAGTCTCCTGAAAAGTAGTGGTCTCTCGTTTCCTTGCATACACTAAATGTATCGTCCATAGCAGCGCTGTCCAACTGGCAGACCGCCAAATTTTTTAGAGAGAATTACCCATCATACATTATACATCGATATTAGCTTTGTTGATCCTAAATATCAATTGGAATTATGCGACCTGCAGGCTGACCCATTTATTACATCTAATGGAGCAACTGGAATAGAAGTGTTCAAACTTTTGGATATAGAAAAATACCCAAAAATGAGAGATTTTGGACTTCAAATCATTTCTATGTTTGGAAGTCCATATATCTGCTAGCATGCCTCCTCTCTGACATGAAATACATAAAATCATATTATCGAAACAGCTTGAAGGACTTCACGCTTGAAAATATAATTAGACTTGCCACAACAAATGTTGATATTGACATAAAAGAAATTGTTGCTCAACAACTAAGACCACAATGCTCCCATTAAATATCTCATATGTACATATAAGTATAATCTTTCTTTTGTAAATGTAATTAATTTATGATGAATAAACATTTTTACAAAAAAAAAAAAATTTAAAATATTATTGTTTTTATTGTTTCTAGTTATGTACTTATGTGTTATTTTTGATTTTTTTTTTTTGCATAAAAAATAACTTTTGAATTGACATTAACTGACTTTTCATTTACCTATCCTCTTCGGCCGCGAAATGTTTGCTAATGAAAAAATGGCCCGTGGCTTAAAAGAAGTTGGACAGCGCTGGTCCATAGTAATAATTACTACTAGCATTGGCGGATTGACCTACGGCGCCGCAATTACCAGGGGCGACAAAATCTTAAATAAATAACCAATGCATGTTTTAAATAAATTAATATTCTTGAAATGAAAAAAATGCCTGCAATATAGATTTCTCCTGCATGTTAAATTGAATGAATGTATTAATTTCATATCAAGAATAATAAGTAGGCACAATAATAAAATAATAGCCTATTCTTTCTTCCTTTCAAGGAAATCCTACTTTGACTTAATATAAACTTGTACTTGTGTGGTTGTGGTAATTCCTTCCTTTTGTGGAAATGCTAAAAGGTACCTACGCTTGAAGTTTAAAGAGATCTCTGCTCCGCCACTCAGGGACGAATTGGTGACGTGAACCAGGTGCGGTAAATTTTGTAGTCATGCGGTCCGATTCATTTGCATATAAGAATAACCCCCGTTTCAGACGGGACACCGGTGTCGCGCTCGTATATAATAATGAGGCCTTTGTATTCGAATAATGGGGCATTTGTATTATGTTTATGAACGCCCAAAGCTAATGAGTCAACGCATAATTTTGCGATATAAATTAGAACATAAAACTGGCTGCGGTCATAAAAACATGTGTATCGGCGGCTTGAGAATGTAAGGGCCGACGGAAAAGTGTACCGGACACGCTTTGACTCATTAGCTCGGGGCATCCATAAACATAATACAAAGGCCCTTTTATTGGAATACAATAGCCTCCTTATTATATAAGAGTGCGACACCGGTGTCCCGTCTGAAACGGGCCTAACCTAGGGACGGCAACGTATATGAAAGTATGGTGAGGCAGGCTGGTAATCAAGTTATGGTAGCACTTCAACGTGCGTCACATTGACGTTCAGTTTGCATTGGTAAATCAACGTGGAAGGTTCGCCTGAGCTAGGCAATATTCAGTAAAAATGGTTGTGTGTAGTGTGTTAAATTGTAAAAACGACAGTAATGAAAAGAATAAACGCTTAGGAGCCGTGACGTATCACAAATGAGTATATTTAATTAATTTTATACATGTTAAAATAATAATCTAAAATAAACTCGGCTGCATAACGCATGCTTAAATTCGTTCCGAATTACTCTGTTTACATACCATTACACAGCAGTCGTGTTTGTATTGCTCAGGACCGCATTTAAGTGAACGCATTGATTATTAATATTATAATTGAATATAAGTAACACAATTTGATTGTATCGTATATTTGAGCATTGTTATATCATTGTATGCGTTGACACTTTGATATTATTCACTTTTTAAAAATTGTGAATAACGTGATATATATTTATTTATTTATTTATTTTGTTTACAATATCAATTGATTATGAGACGTGTTTGTGTTCAGATATTTATAATCCATATACCTACCTATAGATATGTACGTACTATATATTATATAAGTTAGGAAAGGAAAGTGGTTTACTTATATATTATATACATTGTAGGTATATATATTATATTGTAGTATAACTTAATTAAACCCGAACTAATTATAAATGTGTAAGTTAAACTTAATTAAGGCTGAATTAATTACAGTGATGGGATATTTGCAAGAATTTAATAATGTGTTTTCTATATCTTTATGTAAACTTTATTTTTGATTAATATAATATGACATAATATATATTAATAACCTTTTATAATTTTATTTACTTTAATTACTTTATTGCTATTATTATAATTACTTTATTACTTGTATTAATTTTGAAAGACATATAGAGTAAGTACCTAAATAACCTACCTATCTTTTCATAAATTCCCAACATTCAAATATAATTATACTAAAATCCTAACAGTGTTATTATTTTAAACCTTCCTTCCCTGAAAATTATTATATTATATGAGTACGTAGTAACTACGTAAGGTACTACGGTCAAAGGGCCAACGTAAATCCTCAGTGATGCCCTGCGTTTTTTTTATCGCGTCGCTTTTTCTCGTAAGTTGTCGGCTGTCGTCGACATGCTTCATTTGGTTGCATGAGTAACCCACTTCGTTGCCTATCTCTATATTTAGAACATCTATGGGCCTAAAATTAAAAACAAAGTATTAACGCCAGCAGTAGAATATTGAACGCCTCGGAAGAAGACGATAACATTTATTAAACACAACACGACGGGAACAGGGAATTATTGCGTATGCTCACATTCAACAGTTTGAAATATGTCCGTGATATCAAATTTGAAACTATGCGTGCCGTTTGTTTACGATTTGTAAAAAACATTTTACATTTTGGACTCGTCGATCCACGGGGATTTCTCACGCTGGACCCCTGCCGTGATCGATACTATTAAATTGTCTCTTTATGCAATCACAAATAAAAAAGAAGAAAATTATAACCGGAATTTATTAAATGGTATATCAATTTTCAAGAAATGTCTCGGGTGAATTATTGTTTACTACCCCGTCAAGTTGCCCTATAAGAACAGCAAATTTAAACTGTAATTCCCTCTCTCGATCTGTCAATATGTTAACCTGGTTTCTAAGCCTGGTCAGATCTTGTTGCGGGAGACATTCGATAAACGAACTTTCAGGCAATTT
Organism: Rhyacophila brunnea; assembly: GCF_057557595.1. NCBI lineage: Eukaryota > Metazoa > Arthropoda > Insecta > Trichoptera > Rhyacophilidae > Rhyacophila > Rhyacophila brunnea. The sequence goes on from NW_028233068.1 coordinate 20,207,064, forward strand.
TGCAACCTCGTAAGTAGGAAAACCATAGTCGTTGCCATCAGTGGTAGTCGAAGGTACATTAGTTGTTGTCTCTTGTTTAGAAAGAGCGACTGGCGGATAGGCTGACGTCGGCATTAGAGGAAAGACTGATGAGAGGAAATCTTGATCCAGCTTTGGTACCGACTCCTCGCGTTTCGGATAAGGCCGTTCCGTCTCATAAACTTCTGGTGACTGCTCGCGTTTCGGATATGGCTGTTGCATCGGATAAACTTCTGATCCACTTCTAAAATTTTTCGAAAATCCTACCAACCTATTTGAGAACATTTTAAGTTTGTCATTAGTCATTTGGACCTCTCTTTTCAGTCGCAGGTTTTCTCTCGATAGATGTGTGAAGTCTTTATCAGTGTATTTGGTTGCAAACACACTGCCTCTCGTCATTGGCTCCGGAACTGCATCTATGATTTCAATAATCTTACCCCCTACTTCCTTCATCAAATCGAGTATAGCTAGTTTATTGGATTCCTTTTGAGAACACGGATCATATTTATTACGTTTCAATCTTATCAACTTTCCACCATCGTTTTCTTTTGTGCCAAGTAGTAAAAATTCCAATCCTCCTTGTACAGCAAGAGCTGTGATTTTATCACCTACACCACTCACTAATTCAGCGGTTACTTTATCATTCACAATGGCCAGCGGATCTGTAGTAACAGCGTATATATGGCCGGTTCTGTCATTTGGATTAGCATCGGAATCGAACGATAGTACAAACAGTTTATTTGCTTCAGCATCAAGAGCGTGTTGGTTATAGCTATAAGATCCAGTCGTCACAATTTCGACTTCTTTTCCAGTACCTTTTTGGACCACATAAGTTGTTCCATCACCTCCGAAGTATATATTTCCTTTCTTGTCAATAAGTTCACCTAAGGGCGAGATGACTTTGTTGACCAGTTCAGCTTGACTACGTCCATTGCTGATTCCGTACGTTTTTCCATCAGCAGAAAATAAAATTTCTCCATTCGTGTATCCGATTCGTTTTGGTGGTGAATCCAACTTCAATACCAAGTCACACGAATAAAAATCCCCGCAAACCTTAATGCGACTCGCTTCACATTGTCCTTCGTGTGATTCCGTGAAGCAGTTGTATTTTAATTCTTGATTTTGTGCGCTGATGTCAACAATTGCATATTTCATCAACATGAACACGGTCACATACAAGTATTTGATGCGTGCCATTGTCTAATTTGTTTTAAACAGTAGGTATATCTGAAATTAATAAAAAAATAAATATGTAAGAACTGAAGAACAGAATTATATACCGGTAAAGCAATAGTTAATTAAACATTTATAAGTTAATATATTATGACATACCTACAACTTTTAGATCAAAATTTGGTTTTGAAGATAATAATCATACATAAATAGTACATAATATGTAGGTATAATAAATACCTATAATTAATTATTAATAATTGCAATATGTATCCGCAATAGTTTGTTTTATTTCCATACTATTTATTATCAATTTGACGGTAACTTCATAGCAATAACACTGTTAAGAGGTCACGAATGGGCAATGTCATTAAGATATTAATATTATTGAGGATTGTGTTATTTAATCATCATCAATCATAATCATATTCAGGGCTCGAAATGGACCGGAACGCAACGGGCACCGGTTCCGGTTCATAAAATCCCCAAAATGATCGTTCCGTCTCGTGAAAATATTAATTTGACCGTCTGAGCTAGATATGTCATATAATAAAAATCCAACACACTTATTTTTATAAAAAATAAACACATAATATCAGATAACTATGTTATTATTTTCGTAAAATTATCGAGCGCTCCGGTTCGTAAAATTTTCCATAGCGAGCGCTGATTATTTCATAACATAGCGCAGGATTGGCAGGCTTAAAGTAGGCTAATAATTATCTCATTTTGTGTATTTCCGTATAGCTATCTACTTTATAATATTTGTATATTTTGGTAGGTAGGTACTGTTTTAATACTATTCATTTATTTTTAAATGTCGTATTATGAACGTCATGAATTTGTAATTTGTAAAGTTCACTATATGTATATTATAAAAAAAATGAATGAAAACCTATAACGCGCGGGCAAAGTTTAAATTTTGTATGCAAAACTTTAGTATGTAATTGTTTTATACGTTCTATACTTGTCTTATACATTTCATTGCTTCATTTGACTATACTGGCGTTCGGATAGACTACGCACAATTTGATAAATATTTTTTAATCGATATAGGTATGCAAAATCGTCGCTGTAGGATTGGTGTCCCGAATAGACCAAATGTTCAGGAGACGACAAACAAATTTCATAATCCTATATTTAAATACATGGAGATATTTAAATTGTTATTTTTACAGCATATGAATGATGTATCCATTACCATTACAAAGTTATTTAAAGAAAGCGATGGTTCTCGTTCAATTAGATACAAAAAAACATTCTGCATCAAGAGGTCGATTTCGACAAAAACGGATATTCGGGAAGCCAATCCTATAAAGACGAAATGTCTGTGATTAAAAATATATATATTATTTCAGAATGTTAAGGGAGCTCTTCACATACTTTATAATAGCATAATGCTACGTTGACCATCATTGAATTTATCCATATGACTGTGAATAGAGGGTGTGATCGAGAAATCTGGTCTCGAGAAATAATCAGAAAAAGCGAACCTCTAGAATTCGATAAATTGTTACTCGGTAATAATAATAAAGGAAGTTAAAAGGAAAAAAGAAAGCAGCTGCCGACCGAAACCGGAATTAAAATAATTCTTTAAAAAAATCTTTGTAAAATATGGCCAAAAACAGGTAACACAGATTTAATGGGAACTGAAATACCTAGCGGGTGTGGACTAACAACCAGCCGATCTCGAGTGTGTAAGAATATGTGATACAGTTAAACACGTATCAAGAATACGTCATTCCAAGCTTGTACTTCGTTTTGACAACTGCTCTCGGCTTGTGCACTGACGCTCATTCAATATTGGTGTAGGTATTTGAAGGTTGCAATACACACCATTTCACGTCTATTATGTGTGTTTCATTATCGTAGGACACTGACACATTAAAAACTCTGCTTCAAAATGTAGTGTATTGGGTCTATAGATATTGAGTATATAGATAGCCTACCGGAATTCTATTTATTAATCTGTTTTGTACCAAAAAACTTTGAACCGGAACGGAATTTCTTAAATTCGTCGTTGGAATTTTTTTTGTAAGAAAAGCCCAAAAAACAAAAAATAGTATTAAATTTGATCTCAAACTGATTCGGCCGGCAGATAATTTGGGATTCGAGAAATCGACAAGCCAACTTCGAATTCTCGAGAAAAAATCTTGAATTAGAGAAATCTCGAGAAATGTGAAAAGTAGATAAATAATTAAGAGCTCTAACTGTGAACAACTACCTTCATTGATGAATTATTTCAAATCGAAAGTAAATCATCTCTTCATAATACCATAGCTATTATAGTAGAATTACACGTGGTCTATGGACTGAACCACATAAACCTCTTCATTAATTTTATCTTTGAAAAGTCTTGAATTATAAACCGTAAATTGGCGTAAATAAACAAAATTAACTTCGGATAAATAACAAATATCTCACTAAGTTGTAAACAAAATAATTATTGTCGATAATTTATAATATATGATGGGCACTGACACCCGCCCCGATCCTGAAAAAGAGCGGTCATGAGGACTTCATTTTAGGTTTTGTGTTGAGGGAGGCTTGCATATACTTACGTGGTTCACATAATATTATTATTGTGTATCTACTTATTTATTTTTTCAGAAAAAAAACAGGGGCTGGATTACCTATATTACTTTTAATACAAAATCATTAAAAAATTAATAGATAACACATAGGTATGTATGTACTCACTACTCATTTATTGTGAAACGGAAGTGTTGAATAACTTTATTGCTCACTTCAATATTAGTGCGGTTTAGTGGTTTAGATAAGCTTGATACTCTTGATAGTAATTGGATTTGTATAATTCATGTATCCGCTTTAGGAATTTCAATAAACTCTCGATTATACGGGCATAAAATGAACAAGGTTTCAATATTTTCCCTTCAGAAAATAATTCCTAATGATATTAGAAAATCGAAGGTTGGATTACAAAAACAACATATTGTGTCAGTTTTTTTCACATTTGAGATTTATATGTCATTTTATTTATTTTAATGTTGTCCATATGCTTTCTTTCAAAAATAGGACATACTCGTAACACGAGTTAAGAAGTGTTAAAGTTGTTTTTAATTCAGCAAAAAAAATCATATGACAAAAGAGTATCTACAAATACATCATAATGATTAAGTCAAATGACATCCGTCTATTTCATATTTTTTCAGATAGATACTTCAAAAGTTCAAATGATTATTATTTCTCATTAAAAAATAAGCACATAATATTGTCTCACATCAAAAGACAAATAATCATAATTCACAAGGATGCTCTCCTGTAAAATTTTTCAGTTCTGACATTTATGTTGTTTTTGTAGTCCACAATTCATTCTTTATTATGATTCTCAAAAACAAAAAAAACACATTTTCTTAATAAATAATATTTATTAAACATGTGAAGTTGGCATTAAACGTAATACTTATATAATAGTATTTTAAAACGAAATTAAAAATAATAATTCAGATTATCCATGCCTCTCTCTTCGTCACTATCCCAGATAATCGAAAGTTTACTGTATCAGCAAACACCTACCTAATGCAAGTCGGGAGTCAGAGGGAATACGGTAATGAGGCTTACCACAGAGAATTTCTACTTTTATTACATAATAATAAAAATTAATTCGTTAAAAATGTCAAAAGTACACGTAGGCATGAAGTAAATATATTATTCTTATAAAATATACACTTTTAACGTAAGAAAAATAGTGCTCGAAATGGTAAATTTTACAAACCGGAGCGCTCGATAATTTTACGAAAATATTAACATAGTTATCTGATATTATGTGTTTATTTTTTATAAAAATAAGTGTGTTGGATTTTTTTGTTATAATATGGCCTACCTAGCTCAGAGGATCAAATAATTTTTCCACGAGGCGGAGTGAAAATTTTGGGGATTTTTCGAATCGGAACGGTGCTCCGATCCATTTCGAGCCCTGAAGAAAAACTAATTAAATATATATTTATCTCTTTTATTTATAGCATAAATATCTAATTATTTTTTACTTTCCGAAATAAATCAATAAAACAAGAAATTTGTTATACCTATAGGTGGGTACGCAAATAAAGCCAGGAATCTACTCCAACCACTGACCCAAGGATTAATATCAAATATGTTATATGGCATTTAACAGTGTGACCTTTAATTTTATTCAAACATAAAAATATTCATTATTCCATGCTCTGTGGTTCCTAACCTAATCTAATCCAACGACTATTTATTTAACTATACTATTGTCTATTAGGTATGTAGAATTGTAATAATTATATGCAATGATATTTTAATAACAGTAATTAAGTCAATGTATGATAGTAGTTATATACATTTGAATACGTATAGAAGTGTGAGAATAATAAATTGTGAATCACTGAATGGCAAGCAATAGACATATTATATTTCAATATTAATTATCTTACCGGTTTATTGATTTAATTTTCCAGATGTCAAACTCTTCGCGTCCAGTTATTCTTTAGGTTTTGCGCGAACCAAAGGTATCTCCGAAATAAAATACAATATTATATTCAAATATTAGTTTATCCGTAGGTATGTATCACTTAATTATGTTAAATATAATTTCTCATTTATTGACTTGCGGTGTTGTTATAACAACGAACCTTCGACACATAGTGGATCGAAGATGTTGCTTGTATACGAAGTAAATACAATATTTATTGTTATTATTTTAACAGGAAAATGTTACGGAGACGGGGATACCACTAGGGTATTAATAATTATATAAAGTTTGCGTCATATTATATTTCTAGCGGTCGCCATCCTTTCCGCTTTCGGCGGGACTGTATTGTTAATGGGCATGCCGTCTTATTACCGAATAATTAATAACCGAAAATTCAATCTGAACGTCTATCTGTACAGCAATATTAAAATTTGGAAAATTAATACACAGATGTTATTAATACGAAACAGTAATCCCTTACATATGAATCCAAATGATAAAATAGTATCGATTGGCGTCTCAGAAGACGAAATAAAAGATCTTGCATCTCATTCCAAAAGATTTTTTTTCTAATGTCAGGAGACTAAAATAAATCCAAGTGAACATTAAAAATTACTCCTAATTCATCGTTAAAATTGGTAAAAAGTAAATTGAGATCATAGGATATTTATTATGGAATGTAAAATCAATTCTGTATGTAATTGTTAATATCATTATTTATTCGACAAATTCAATGATTGTTTTTTTAGTATTTTATCGCTGTAATGCGTTTATCAAACAGTGAAATTTGCGTTACTGGTTATAATAATATATTTTAATAATTTATTTATATGTATATATTATATTATACGAAGTCAGTACACTCGAATGAGGAGCGGGATAGTCCCGACTCCTCTGTAGACTCATCCATTTCAATTCGTGACACTCAGTATGCGGGTACACAGGGCGCTTAACGTCAGCGGACAGCTAGCAGAGCCAGTCCAAAAACAGAAAAAATCTTTCTTAACTTTCTTCTTTAAGCACTACGGTGCATGGTTGCAGCATCAGTCCCGTGCGGCTCCGTCTTGGGACAGAATGAGCACTTAAAATCACTTCTTTCAGACACGTTTAAAGCGTCATGGAAAGCGGCCGTGCATATCCACGGCTGTGCATATATGACGGGTGGTGGTGGGAACTTTAACGTAGTACACATATTATAATATGTATTTTGTACTCAATTAAAACCGTTTGTTAATGTGTCTATATGAAACATATAAAAATAAATATTAAAAAGTATCACAATCTGTTATTTTCCACTAGTTTTCCAAAAATCTGACTATGAACGCTGTGCATTTAACATTATCTTTAGCAGTGACGTCCCTAGACAAAATGCCGCCCCTAGGCAGAGCCAAAATGCCGCCACATTTTTTTATACAGTACTTTATAATATCATCCTTTCATGTCTCCAATATATAAGAAATATGTGTTGCATGGATACATTACTAACAATATAAATCTAATTTAAATGCCATCTCTGCTGCAATAGACAATATTGCGAGTCTACGGTTTCAGATAGGTACCTACATTTGACAACTTCCAAAACTCGCGAGTGACTGGCAAACATATTTGGATAAATTTTGAATTAGGTATGCACGTGTCATTGCTGTTCACCAAGAACGTGACGTCCAAGGACAACGGAAGTAAACTAGACATCGCGAACCCGACAAAAAAATCCCTATTCGTACCTAATTAATACATTTTGTTTCCAACCAGTGAGTTGTTACTAAGTTTAGGTATCTATTTCTATATATACCTAGTGATTCTCCTCGATTTGCCACCCTTTGGGTAACTGCCGCCCCCAAGCGACGCTCAATCTGCCTAACCCCACGGGATGTCACCGATCTTTAGATATCAAAGCAGAAAAATTCAATAGTGAAGAATATAAATGTATTAAAAACAACATGAGCGTCTTGTGGTCACAGTCACGGCCACAGCCGATAAGCCAGTGTATGAAATTAGAGGTCAAATTAAGTGATTCCCCGTAGCTGCGGTTTCTGACGAATTTCGATTTGAATATGATTACGAGTAGAGTTTTTCAAATTTCTATAAATCAAAACAAAGTGTGATATTAGGCAGTGACGTGCGCAGTGAACAACAAACTATCAATAGGGAACTCCGTGATCTGCATATTTTTATGTGCTTTTTTCCACAAAAATAAGACACATGTAGAATTTATACTAGTAGACGTCTTAACGTTAGACTCGAAACCAGGGGTAACGAACCTCAAACCTGCGGCCTTTTAGGGTCTCAAGTGCAGCCTTTTGACTGAATCCAAATTTTACAAAATACCTAAATCCTTTTATTTTTTATATATCTTTTTATTTAAGGGGGGACATGCTCAGCGTACGTCAAAATGGAGCTTTTATGCTATTTTCAAAGCATGATCCTGGACATTCCTTAAACGTATGTAAACGATAATCTATTTACATAATTTTTAATCCTTATTATCCTTTATATTTATTTTAAACATTTGATGACTGCATAAAGTATTTTTATTACATAAAATAGTATTCTTTTAGACCTCTCGCTCTAATGTTTTGGAACATAGTCATATTTCAGTACGTCCATGTGAAGTGGTGTTAAGATTTTTTATATTTATTAATTTTTAAAAGCATTTATAAAACCATTAGTAAAATTTATGTCAACATTATTATAGTGAAATATTTACAATAAAAAAATATATTGATTATCTCTGTGATCCCAAATTTTACAAGAATTAGGCATTTTATTATTCAAAAAATGTGCAAGATTTACACATTTAAAGATACTTTTAAAGATACTGATAATAAGCTTAATAATAACCATTCAAATGTGATAAACATTCTACGAAGAATGTTTGCTTTATAATAATTATTGACCTAAGAATAAAGTAGTATTTTTTTGAAATACGCCATTTCTATTGGCATTTCCCAGTGGCTAAGCTACAACATACGGCCGTAGCCATAAATTGACAAACGATAAATGAAGTAGAGAGTAAGATCATGTTAACGCGCGTGTTTGAACATGTGCCTCACCGATTTTTATTTTTTTTAAACGGTTTTAAAACATATTCGAGTCATTTGAAGAATACGTAGCTGTTATTGACGTATTAATAATTTATTGTAGAATACAATGAAAAGTTTACCGATTTTGTGTTTCATGTTTCACAGCACAAGTTTAGTAGTCTGCTTTGAAAGACCTGGAGAAGGAAGACATGATGATTTTTAATACCTGGAATAGTATACCTGACTCATATGATCAGTTGAAAAAACTAGCATTTGCTGTTCTTTTCCTTTCCGGTTCTACATATCCATGCGAAAAATCTTTATCAAGCATAAACTTCATCAAGAGTAAATTGAGAAGTCGTCTTATTTATGAGAACCTGGAATGGTGCCTAAAATGAAAAACAACAACATACAAACCTGACTTACCCAAACTTTTCAAGGAGATGCAAGGCCATTGTTCACATTAAGTGTTTGTCAGTCATTGTCATGATTTAATTTTATGTATACCTTACTTACAATTTAATTTTTATCAATAAATACGATCATTATTAAGAATGATATCACGTTAACAGTGTACCTACCTATATAGTAAGTTTAAGGCGTAAAGCCCATCAAAGCGGTGCTCGGTGCGCTCTCTACACGAAGGAGGCCCCCTCCCACCCGCGCATTACCCTTCACCTATGTAATAAGGGGCACAAGAAGCACAAAATAATTATTATTATCAGCGTCTCTCATAACAAAGCAATAAAAATATTATTAAATTTCTCGGGGCTTGTAATTAATATTCACGATGACATCATTCTACCAGCGAAATATTGGACACGCAATAACTAAACAATGAGTTCACTGTTATTAAATAATGCCTTCTCGCCCGTCTATCTACGACGCTTCCAGAAGCGTGATCTTGCTTGCCGTGTTCAAAGAATGGACTACGTTGTATTTTCGTTAATTCGTGCCGCTGAGAAGCCACACAACGGTGAATCATGGGGCGGGCGGGCACAATGCGTCGTCAAATCCAGTGTGCGCTGGCGTATTTGATTACGTTGTATTTTCGATGATTTATGCGCCACTTGTGAAATTTTGAGTGCCCCACTCGCTGCGTTAAGTGGGTTTTACGCCTAAGAAATTTGACTCTTAAAGAAAGCTCAATCGTTGTACTGTTGATATTTGATTCTGTTGACCAATGAGTTTGCCGACCACTGACCTAGTTAGTTGATGTCATCAAGACACCTAAAGAGCTACAGATGGAATTTATTGAGCTCTCGGTATATTATATTTTCAAGTCATTGTTTGATGATAAGAAAGATCCAATTGAAATATGGAAAAATGCCGTAAAATAAATACCCACGCCTTCCGCAACATGCACGTAAAATGCTTTCCTGCTTTTCAACCACATATTCCTGTGAATATACATTCTCCTATCTAACCCTAATCAAGACACGATTAAGGTCACAATTGACAGATACCCATTTAGAGGATCAACTGAAACTGCGGACCTCTACGCTGCGAACCAATATTCTAATGCTTTCCAAGAAAAATCAAACACAACCCAGTCATTGAAAGCTCTCAAATTAAAAAATGTATATTATAATGTATGTATACATTTTAAAGGGTAAACCCCTAAATAAATAAAATAATAAATTTCGTTGATTTTCTTCATTTACAAAATAATGTACACGCATCCCTCAATTTACGCACTCTTTTACGTGATCGAGAAAAAATAAAAAACGCATTTTTTTGAAAAAATAACAATTTCTTTCCTTAAAAAATCCTTTGGAACCTATCTTCCGCATAAATTGAGGGATGGCTGTACATCCATAGGTATATATGTTTCTTCAATGCGGCTTTATTTGATTTAAGATAAATGAAAGCAGCCTTCCGACAGGAAAAGGTTCGTCACCTCTGCTCTAAACTGTCAAAATAATCGATGTTTAAATCACTCTGAAATTGTTGCAACACATTAATAAATAATATTTCCTCTCTGTTCTGGCAGAACACATTAGCTGGAGAATACTAGTTTTGAGTAAATTGACTTTGAAGTTGTTAAAATGTTTGAAATGGTCTATCATGCGAGTTTATTAAGTAATCGTAAAAAGGATGACTTTAAAATAAAGACTGTTTATTTATTAAGATGGTTTCCAGACGGTAAAATTTGAAATAAGGAACATTTTGGTATAACTAACTCAATATGTCATTTTTTCGAATTAGTGTCTTCTGACAGAACAATGACGATTTACTCTTTATAATATAAACTTAATAAAGGGTGTTTTTTTAGAGGTATAGAACTTTAAGCTGGCAGCACTTTTTTAATTGGCGGCCATTTTGTCAGCTGTTAAGTGATTTATGTTTAGTTTGGCTTGGCATTTCAACATGAATAGACTGACGCCTGAACAACGCTTCCAAATTCTGAAAATTTATTTTAAAACATGATTGCCGTTGATCCCGATTTTCATAAGCGAATTTTGTTTAGCGATGAAGCTCACTTTTGGTTGAATGGATACGTCAATAAACAAAACTGCCGTATTTGGAGTGATGATAATCCTCAAGTGTATGTTGAGACACCGTTACATTCAGAAAAATTGACTGTTTGGTGTGCTTTATGGGCTGGTGGAATAATTGGTCCGTACTTCTTTAAAAACGATGCTGGCCAGAACGTTACAGTCAATGGTGACCGCTATAGAGCCATGATTACTGACTTTTTCGTTCATCAATTGAACAACCATGATGTGCAGGAGCTGTGGTTTCAACAAGACGGCGCAACATGTCACACAGCTCGTGCCACAATTGATTTATTGAAGGAAACGTTTGGTAACCGCATAGTTTCACGTTTCGGACCCGTCAATTGGCCTCCAAGATCGTGCGATTTAACGCCGCTTGACTATTTTCTGTGAGGATATGTGAAATCGCTAGTCTACGTCGATAAGCCCGAAACGATTGTCTACTTGGAGGACAACATTCGCCGCGTTATTGCCGATATACGGCCACAAATGTTGGAAAAAGTCATCGAAAATTGGACCTCCAGATTAGACTACGTCCGAGCCAGCCGTGGTGGTCATATGCCAGAAGTCATATTTAAATTATAATGCCAGAAGAGCATCTTTCGAATAAAGTAAATTTCATGTCAATATAAAAAGTCATCTTTGTTTTATTCCATTTCAAAGTTCTATACCTCTAAAAAAAACACCCTTTATAAACTCTTTTGCGCTACTAAAACTACATCTCAACATGATTATATGCCATCTTGGTATAACACTTGACGGCGATTCTCCAATGATTTTAGCGTAAGTGAATTGGTAGTTATAGTAAAATTGATATTCTATTCGTTTGCACATTGAAATATGGTGACTATGGCACACCAGTTAGGAAGCTCTGGTATACGATAGTGACGACCTCATTCTTCCGCGCCGACCTGTTGAATGTTATCCTTAAAGATTTTGAATAACCCACGTAGGTATGTATTATCTAATCGCCATTTTGTTGATTTTTTTTTTACATTGTCACTCTCTCTAAAGATCTGCAATAATTTGAATCGAACATAATATCTGTACCTCAGAGGCAGACGGATGCAACTCCATTTTTGGGGGAAATGAGTTTTTTTAAGAATCGTCATGCTAAAGGCTTTATCTATTAGTGGCAGAGAGATGAAAGTCCGAGTCCAAGATATGCATAGCATAAAGATGCAAATGCCATACCTACCTTAGAAGCAGAAGGATGCAAATCCAATAATCCACTAAGATAAAATTCTCTCAAACCGTCTGCAATATGTACTAGACGAGAACCAGCCAGGAGAACGAGCTTTAGAGGAGGATACAGCACTATGGACCATATAATCCAAGTTATCAGAGAAATCAGAGCGGTAACAGGAATACAAGCTGCCGCTATCCATGGGTTTTATAGACTATGAGAAAGCGTTCGATTCCATAAAGAAATTTTCAATACTCGATGCACTCAGAAATCAAGAAATCCCGGGCGCTTTATAAATATGTTCAATAATATATACAGTAGCGCAACAACATTTCCATAAACCATCGCGCATTTCCTATCAGCAAAGGAGTCCGACAAGGTGATACAATCTCACCTAAACTATTTACAGCTATATTTGAAGACTTATTTAGACAACTTGACTGGAATGACACGGGTCCCCATAAATGGAGAATACGTGAGTCGTCTACGCTTTGCCGATAACAATAAATAGTAGTTTGCAAGACTCAGAAGGCCTCCGAAGCAGAATGCAGTAACTCACTGGAGTAAGCAACAAAGTAGGCTTGAAAATAAATGTATCAAAGAATAAAAGTCATGTTCAACTGCTTTGCGGGCCAAAAAGAGATCCTCATCAATGGCATTCAGCTCGAACAGGTGAAAAACTACATCTATCTGGCACAATAAGTGTCTATAGATGGATGTATATTTGATGAAATTGTTCGCAGAGTAAAGCTAGGCTGGAGTGCTTTTGGCCGCCTGAATAATTTCTTCGAAAATGCCTAAAGTGCAAAGTATTCAACCAGTGTGTACATTGAGCCTAAGTAAAAGAGAGATCCAGAAACTTAGAGTAACACAACGTGGTATGGAAAGGTGCATGCTGGGCATAACGCAAAAGGACAAAAAAAGGAATGAGTGGATAAGGGAACAGACAAGGATTATTGATGTGATAGAGTTTGCTAAAAACCTCAAATGGAAATGGGCTGGAACATGGCTCGAAGAAAGGACAATCGTTGGACAAATTTAGTCATCCAGTGGTATCCAAGAGGTAAAAAACATCCGCAAGGTAGACCTAGAGGCCGCTGGATCGATGAAATGATAAAGTTCTGCGGAAAAACTTGGCAACGCAACGCACAGGAACGAGAGAAGTGGAATCAGCTTGGAGATTAGCGAGGCCTTCATTCAGCAGTGAATAGATTCAGGCTGGTGATGATGATGATGACACAATAAAAATTTAAAAAAAAATATGTTTTGCTTTGTTATATTTACACATATAATTTTTTTTAACGTATAAATTGTTTTATTTTGGCTAGGTAAATAAGATACAAATCCACATTAACAAAATATCTTTAGAGGCAGAAGGATGCAAATCCACACTACTTTTTTTATTTTATTTTTTTTAGATATAAAATTGTATTATATTGATTCCTTTCTTACATATTCCAGAAGTACTTTAATTGAATTAGAATAAAAAAATAATGATCATTATATGTATATTGTCTTAGAAGTTATGAGTATTCGTTTAAAATAAAAATTGTTTTTTGGCTCTCCTGAACATTGGGTATTTGGATTTGCATCCGTCTGCCTCTGAGGTACAGATATTATCTAATACTATTATTATCTTACAGCCTTTTCCGTTTTGGCGAGCGATTGTGTGCCTTATTTGTCATTTCCGATAGGTTCAAAAAAAATCATCCCCTGTACATAAAATGTAGGTAATAAATACAAAATTGTCCTCAAATATTAGCAATATTGAACGAATTTTATTACCTACATTATTATTAACCAAGTGTAACTATTTAAAATATCAGTGTTTAAATGTATACCTTAGTTTTATACACTCGAGAATTAAAGTTTTTTTTATAGGATCATCTATCAACAGAAAATATAACTATAGAGCTCAAACGATAATTACGTACCTACTCGTCACTCGAAGTTCATATTAATCAGTCGATATCAAACCTTCCAATCAAGCAGTTAAAAATTAACCTCTCAATTAAATATTCGTTCCACGCAGCTCGTGTTTGTCCTAATATGACATAAAACTATTAAATACTAAATTCACATAGCTACATAACTAAATTAATATTATCTAAATCTACATCCTCAAAATGTAATACAGTGGACAAATGCATACAATAAAAAACATATATGCAGTTCTGTCTATCAATCAACTATATATCCACTTTTTAAACAAAAAATAAACTTAGTAGTTTACTGGCAGCAATAATAAGTATTTTAAACTATCGTGACAAAAACCTGTTTACACGTAAAAGTGCTGACTGTCTCTCCAATCTCATTCCGAGTGAGCGAGACGCGATGTTGTCATTTTATGGTACTATTTCGTACTATTTGACAGGTATTGAAAATCGGTCATCCTGAAAATTCGTTCATAGTTCGTTTTTTTGCCGGCAGGTTTGTCGCTATTGTTTTACTGCGCAGGCGCAGATCGAAAAAATCCTACTATCGCATGAAAATTCTAAGCTTCCAAACTTTTTTGATTCATGCATGCAATCTTGCCAACTGCAGGACAATACAATATGTTTACCCATACATTTTCTTGTTATGGCCGCGATAATACTTACTGTCAACAGTAAATCCATACACGTGTAAACGGGGTATAAAGCAACGAAGCTCGTCTATTAGATCCACAATTATTATAATCATGCAAGGGACCCCTCTCAGTGTGTCTAAAAATCGTTTCCCGACGAAAATACGAGAGCTTCTCTTCCAAAACAACTAGATTTCTGTAAACAAGATAGCTGCTGGCCGACATCGATCTTAAATGGAAACTCTGAAGATACGTGTGGAAAAAAGCTATTGGCTTTGAATCGGACGAAATTTTAAATTCACCGGTGAAAATTTTTTGAAATCAAACTAATCTCAAAATCTTCTGAAAATACTCTTAAATTCGAGAAACAAAACAAGTTGATAATTAATCACAAGCTTTTGACCCAAGTGCACAATGATGTCCCTAGATAAAATGCCGCCCCTAGGCAGCGCCAAAGTGCCGCTCCATTTTTTATACAGTATTTTTATCATCCTTTCCAATATCTAAGAGATGTGTTACATGGAGAAATTACTAACAAAATATGAGACTTTAATTATTCGCAAATCTGCACGTGTCGTTTCTAGTCACCGAGGACGTCGAAAAGCAACGGAAGTAAACTAGATATCGCGAACCCGACAAAACTAGTGAGCTGATTTTTTTAATGGAAAAATATTTTCGTTATTACTAAGTTTAGGTAGCAAATTCTATTTATATTTCAAATGATTCTCCTTGATTTTCCACCCTTCGAGTAACTGCCGCCCCCAAGCAACGATCAATCTGCCTACCCCCACGGGCCGTCACTGCAAGTGCACGACTAACTGACTTAAGTTGAGTAAGATTTAAATATATACTTCAAAGTTACAGTATTTTTAGATATATTTTCCAGGAGCAAGTTTTATATTATATTATAGGCTCATAGCTTTTCATACCAACATTAGTTACCTTTATTTTAATACATATGTGTGAATCTTCTGCCCCTCCCCCAACTTATAGAAGAGGTAGTATTGCAAGCACATGATCGAACTGGACGACAGTACATATTTCTTGTAGAAAAGAAAACACGGATAGATTATATAGTGCCTTCGTAGCACGCGTTTATTGAGACATTGGTTATAATAGTTTACACATATTATATCAAGGTTAAACAGTTCACATGGCGATAAAGATGTTGATGAAAACCTTGAAAAACACAACAGTGTCCGACCGCTAGAAGAGAAGGTACAAGATTATAATATTGAAATTCACGAAGTTCAAATACCACATGACCTATTATCTATGTTAATAAATTAATGACAGGCTATATTATCATGAATATTTTATTCGTTCCAATGGGTGTATTTTATACTTATCGACCGCTAAAGTAATAAAGTGATAAATATTATCAAACTTAGGGTAGGTTTGTATCAAAATATTAGCACTTATTGTAACAATTACACGAAGTTGGTTTTTATTGTTGCAATAAGTGCTATATTTTAACAGCAGCTATCTTGCTGCAGATAGGTGCTGTTAAAATATCGCACTTATTGCAACAATAAAAACCAACTTCGTGTAATTGTTACAATAAGTGCTAATATTTTGATACAAACCCACCCTAAGTTTCATTCTATTTATCACTTTAGTGTTCGATAAGTATAGAATAGACCCACAAGAGTTGTTGAAGAAGTGCATTTTAACAGTTGGCGGACTATATTAAATAATACATCGTTTTGCATCGTTTTGCACTCGGGGTGGTTTGCTGCGGGAAAATTTCTAGTCATTCGGCCCATAAGCCGGCTAAATTTAAAAAAATAGTATTAGAATTAAATAGAAAATGAATGAATCCTATCGTCAAATATTGAATACCATGGATAAAGATAATATTTAATAAACACACCATGACGAGGGGCCAGGAATTTTTGCGTATGCACGCATTCAACAGTTCCAAAATCTATCCCGTTCTTCACGATTTGTAAAAAAAAAATCTGCTGGAGGAATTCGCCCCTACTGCCACTGATAATATTAATGTGTATGAAAATATGGCACAAAAAGACAAAAAATAAATACATACGGATTTATTAACGTAGATCAATTTTCAAGATATGCCTCGGACGAATTCGTGTTTACTACCCCGTCCAGTTGCCCTATAAGAACAGCAAATTTAAATTGCAATTCCCTCTCTCGATCTATCAATATATCAATATGGTCTCTTAGCATGTTCACTTCGACTTGCGGGATACAATCGATAAAAGGAATATCAGGAGAGTTTGGAAGATTATGAGCAGTGAAACTACCTTCCTCGCCTTCAGTAGTAGTAAAAGGTCCATGAGTTGATGTGCGAGTAGGATACGGTTGTGGAGGATAAGTTGGCCAAGTTAGAGGATACATTGGCGCTTTTGGACGATGGATTTGCGCAGGCGGCAGATGTAAGGGTGGCGTTGGACGGTAGGTAGTCGTAGGCGGAGGCAGTGGACGGTAGGTACGCGGAGGTGGAGGTGGAGGCGGAGGTGGAGGTCGAGGTGGAGGCGGTGGATGATAAGGAAGCGGGGATTTATTTTCCGGCATCATCTCCTCTGGTAGATTCTCGCGCGGATAAGGCTGTGGAATTGGATAATGTTCTGATTTAAAATTTGTGGAAAATCCCATCAACTTATTTGAAACCGTTTTAAGTTTATCATTAACCGTATTTAGCTCTCTTTTTAGTTTCAGGTTTTCTCTCGATAGTTGTGAGAAGTCTTTATCAGTGTATTTGGTTGCTAACACACTACTTCTCGCCACTGACTCCGGAGCTGAATCTATAACTTCAATAATCTTGCCCCCCACTTCCTTGATCAAATCGAGTATAACTAGTTTGCTGGATTCCTTTTTAGAACACGGATCAGATTTGTGACGTTTCAGTCTTATCAACTTTCCACCGTCGTCTTCTCTTGTACCTAGTAATAAGAATTCCAATCCTCCGTGAACAGCGAGAGCTGTGATTTCATCACCCACCCCACTCACTAATTCAGCAATTACTTTATCATTCACAATAGCCAGCGGATCTGTAGTGACAGCGTATATTTGACCAGTCCTGGTCCTTGAATTAACGTTGGAAGTAAATGACAATACAAATAATTTATTTGCTTCGGCATCAAGGGCGTGTTGGTTATAACTATAAAATCCAGTCGTCACAATTTCGACTTCTTTTCCAGTACCTTTTTGGACCACATAAGTTGTTCCGTCGCTTCCGTAGTATACATTCCCTTTCTTGTCAACGAGTTCACCCAAGGGCGAGATGACTTTGTCGACCAGCTCAGCTTGACTACTTCCATTGCTGATTCCGTAAGTTTTTCCATCAGCAGAAAACAAAATTTCTCCATTCGTGTATCCAATTCGTTTCGGTGGTGAATCCAACATCAATACCATGTCACACGAATAAAAATCCTCGCTAACCTTAATGCGACTCGCTTCACATTGTCCTCCGTGTGATTCCGTGAAGCAGTTGTATTTCAATTCTTGATTTTGTGCGCTGATGTCAACAATTGCATATTTCATGAACATGAACACGGCCACATATAAGTATTTGATGCGTGCCATTGTCTAACTTGTTTTGAGCAGTAGGTATATCTGAAATTAATAAAAAAAATGAAAGAACTAAGTTGTAGATAAAATATACACAATAAGGAAAATATTATGTCAAAATCTATGTGTAATTAAATAATATTAAACTTTTAGAATGAAGTCACAAACGTACAAAATAAATTTAATTTGTTTTGAAGATAATATTCTTCTCATACCTAAAATATACATAGCATGTGCTAAAGAAGCAAGAAAGTTATTTTGAATCTCTCTATAATATTTAATTATTAATTACAATAATTTATATTGGCAGTATTTTTTTTAATTGCATATTATTTTGTCGTTTTCCGTAACGTCATAGTGGTATCGAAATAATTGCGGTCATGATTGGGAAATATTATTGAATATTTATTATTAAAATTTACAAAAAAGGACACACGAGTGAAACACAAAAAATCGTAATGTCTCGCGACGATTATTTCCATACCAGACAGCTTACGAATAAAATATAATATAATTATTTCAAAAAATACATGCAATTCTGAATAATATTAATTTTTAGATAATATATTCGTTTATTTATTGATTGTTTTCTAACCCATCGCAAACAAAATACCAAATGTTTTCGTTGAAATATGAAGAAGAAATGAAAGCAATAATCGGCTTGTTTTTATACTTATTCTACCATACTAATAGATGCGTTTTGATTCTCTTCATAATTATATCGATAATACATCAATATTTGCATTATTCTGGGACTATTTAAAATTGGGTATAGAATCTCCTATTTTCGGTCTTTCCGGCTGGGACGCTCGATGGGCTATATTAGCGCCGATGTCAATTTACTTACAAAATTGAAATAATATAATTACAAAATAATGACTAAAAATATCGGTACAAGTCGGTTATGGGGAAGCCAGCGGCAAACGCATTTTGAAAATAGCCGATATACTGGATGATTTGTTAGGTTGGGTTAATTTAGGTTAGGTTAAGTTAGGTAAGGTTTGGTTAGGTTTTCATTTTTGAATTCATGAATTCCAAAATCGGCTATGCCAATTAGCGCGGTTCTCGAACGGCATCCCCATAGACATAGTACCAAAAAGCATTCCAATGAATATTTAACTTAGCCTAGCACGAAAATAACGAAAATAACGATACTTTTAAATCTATTAAATAAAAAATAAGATTTAAGAAATGATATATAGCATGCCGACAGTCAATTTAGTCACCACATAGGAATACAATGAATTCGCGATCATTGCATGGGCACAGGGCCGACACCACCATACAGGCGAAATAGGCAACCGCCTAGGGCGTAAAACATAAGGGTGAGCATAAACGGAGAACTAAAATTAACTTATTACTTTTTATAACTTACTAGCTGAAGTACCCGGCCTCGCACAGGGTCGCTTCGTGGTTATATTTACCTTAATCTGTGTTATACAATATGGCAATATGAAAATAATTCTAATAGTAGTAAAGGTCAAACAAAAGACCACTAAATTAAAATTGAATCCAAAATATGCCAACGTTATTAATGTTATTAATATGTAGTAAAAAAATCAAAATTGCATGGATCAAACAAACAATAAACGTTGTATTTTATATAATACTAATTTAGAAACCTTCGCAGGTGTGCGCACAACAACTGACAAAAATTTCATCGCAATCGGATGAATGTTATAGGAACGCATACGAATAGAAGAAGAAGATGATTTTCTAATTCAGAAATCTTCGTGGACATGCGCACGATAACTCACCAAATTTTCATTGCGAATAGAAGAATATAAAATAAAAGAAGAAGATGGTTGTACTAATTCAGAAACCTTTGCGGGTGTTACCACAACAACTGACGAAGGTTTCATCGCAATCGGATGATTAGTGTAGGAACCATACGAATAAAAGAAGATATAATGAAGAAGAAGAAGAAGATGGTTGTACTAATTCAGAAACCTTCGCAGGTGTTGGCACAACCACTAACGAAAGTTTCATCGCAATCGAATGAATGGTATAGGGACCATACAAATAAAAGAAGATATAATGATAAAGAAGAAGAAGAAGATGGTTGTACTTATTCAAAAACCTTTGCGGGTGTTACCACAACAACTGACGAAGGTTTCATCGCAATCGAATGAATGGTATAGGGACCATACAAATAAAAGAAAATATAATGATAAAGAAGAAGAAGAAGATGGTTGTACTTATTCAAAAACCTTTGCGGGTGTTACCACAACAACTGACGAAGGTTTCATCGCAATCGAATGAATGGTATAGGAACCATACGAATAATGTATAAAGTATAAAGAATAATGTATAAAGTATAGGAACCATAAGATATAATGAAGTAGAAGGAGAAGATGGTTGTACTAATTCAGAAACCTTCGCAGGTGTTGGCACAACCACTAACGAAAGTTTCATCGCAATCGGATGAATGGTATAGGGACCATACAAATAAAAAAAGATAGAATGATGAAGAAGAAGAAGATGGTTGTACTTATTCAGAAACCTTTCCAGGTTTTACCACAACAACTGACCAAGGTTTCATCGCAATCGGATGAATGGTATAGGAACCATACGAATAAAAGAAGATATAATGAAGAAGAAGTAGAAGAAGATGGTTTTCCTAATTTAGAAACCTTTGCGGGTGTGCGTAGAACCTTTGCGGGTGTGAGTGTGTGTGAAGAAGAAGAAGAAGATGGTTGTACTAATTCAGAAACCTTCGCAGGTGTTGGCACAACCACTAACGAAAGTTTCATTGCAATCGGATGAATGGTATAGGGACCATACGAACAAAAGAAGATATAATGAAGAAGAAGTAAAAGAAGATGGTTTTCTTAATTTAGAAACCTTTGCGGGTGTGTGTACAATAACTGAATCGGATGAATGGTATAGGAACCATACGAATAAAAAAAATAGAATGATGAAGAAGAAGAAGATGATGATTTTTCTAATTCAAAAACCTTTGCAGGTGTGCATACAACCACTTACCAAAATTTCATCGCAATCAGATGAATGGTATAGGAACGCATAGGGGACAGACAGAAAGACAGACAGACAAACAGGCATACAGACAGACAGACATTCATTTTTATATAGAAGATATAGCCTATACTCTTCACGGAAGTGCAAGCAATAAGTTAACAAAGTCTTATCGCAATCGGATGAACGGTATGGCAGTGCATTCAATACGAACAAACAAACAAATATTAATTTTTATATATTAGATAACTTATTATTTCAATAAGTTTAAATAACTCGTTTTATTTTATTTTGATGTTTTTATCTGTTCGTGATTATCCAAACAAAAATTCCGATCACTAATCAAAAGTTGTAAGCTATTCTCGAAAAGAAATATGCAGCCTCTTGCAGCCCCGAGACTTTCTTAACAATTATTTTTATTTGTATGAATATATTTTCTATCGACCGTTTTTGTTAAAACTACGACATTTCCAGGTAGGCGGACTAAGCTAATCCAAGATAAAAGAGACCGTATACGCTTTTATCTCAGCAATTTATCATGCTTAAATCAATACACATGCCATCGATTATTTTGAATTAGTATTAAAAAAAAAAACCCACCAATGCACGTGGTAGAACTTTCTGCAACTTTCCAAGAAATGGAATCCCTTATAAACTCATAATATTTTCAAACCGATCTGCCTGGAAGTGAAAAGAAATACCATTTATATAAGTCAGTAGTCAGATCTTATCTATGGTAGTCAGTCTCTCTACAGCAGCTGTTGTAGCAGTTGGTTTAAAGTTGCAATTAAATTCAAAGTCTTGTGGAAATTCGGTCTCCCAAATTTTAAAACCTACTTTGAAGTAATTGTGTAAATGCATTACTTTGTTTCGAATTAACCCGAGCATATAACATTAATAGTGAAGTTGGTCTTTATACTGTCATGGCTTAATTACATTGGCAGACGCGCAGATCCAACCAGATCCGCCGACCGTCGTGACCAACGTCTTACACTATTTGTGACTATTTGCAATTACACGCAATGATTCAATCGCGTTAGTTCTTGATTTTGATTGGTTTAAAATAAACATAGTGTTGCTATTATTAAAAATATAGTTTGACCGAAAACTATTTCTTAGTTAGATTGATGGCTACACTGAACAGTATTCCCGCGGAATTTTACGTAAAAGCTGAGCTGTCTAACCTAGCGGGCGGGTGTTCGGATATCTTCGTACGTTCTCGGCAATCTTCGCTTGCTAATGAATGGATCGCGATGACGGAAAAATAGATTGTTTTCTACTTTGCTTACGATCCTGGAAAACCATAGATAATAGATTTTAATAATCGTGGCAGACGATCGGGCCTGTCGCAATCCGCCAATTTAATTTGATGTTTAGTGAAACTTGATTTGAAAACTTAAAACGTGAAAATTTGTGTTTATATTTTATCCGCCAGTGCACGTAATTGTGAACTACAGATTATCATATCAACATGTTATATCAATATGTTTTTGCTGTACGATGTACGATGTTTTTTTAAAAAAACCTTAAAACTATGAATTAGTCAAAAATCTAAACATTGAAAATTTTAAAACTTAGTAAACTAAATTTTAATAATAAATATAAGCATTAAAATAATGTAATAATAACGAAAGCTATGTACCTACCAAATATGTGACAAATTCCATTTTTTTACAATTGTAAGTTTATCTTTGACTTAAGGGGGGACATGCTCACCGTAGGTCAAAATGCAGCATTTATTGTATTTTCAAAGCATGATCCTGGACATTCCTTAAACGTTGTAGATAATCTATTTATATAATTTTTGAAGCCTTATTATCCTTTATATTTATTTTAAACATTTGATGACTGCATAAAGTATTTTTATTACATAAAATAGTATTCTTTTAAACCTCTCGCTCTAATGTTTCAGAATATAGTCATATTTCAGTACATCCATGTGCAGTGGTGTTAAGATTTTTTACATTTATTATTTTTAAACGCATTTATAAAACCATTAGTATAATTTAATGTTGACATTGTTATAGTGAAATATTTACGATAAAAAAAATATATTGATAATCTCTGTGATCCCAAATTTGACAAGAATTAAGCATTTTATTATTCAAAAAATGGACAAGATCCCATTTGAAGATAATTCTAAAGATATTAATTATAAGCTATGTCTTTGACCATTCAAGTGTGATAAACATACTATTGACCTAAGAATAAGGTAGTGTTTTTTTTTAAATACGCCATTTCTTTTGGCATTCCCCGGTGGCTAAGCTACAACATACGCCGTAGCCATAAATTGACAAACTAAAACTGAAGTAGGGAGTAAGATCATGTTAACGCGCGTGTTTGAACATGTACCATTTAAAAAAAATGATTTCATTTTCGGTTAGGTACATGAGCATGTCCGCCCTTAAGAATCTGAAAAAATCTTTTTAATTTTTTCAGATACATATTTATTAATTAATACAGTTGAAATTGTAAATTATCGAAAAAAATCTCAAATTACAAGCTTCGTATTTTTCCGCTAGGTTCTCTGATGTTAAAAATGATTGGATGACTAGGTACAACGAAATAATGAGTTTAATAATTCTGCAGAGATAAAAACGGTATTTTAGTTATTTGAATATAAATATTGTAATCGATCTATTAGCAACATATTAATAATATTTATTTTATTTATTTGGTCAACGGTAGCCTTTTTTCAGCATTACTAGGAAGATTAAAAAGGAATGGATAATATCAGGTTTTCCGTTGAATATGTTATAGGCACATAGTTTGCGGATACAAATTATTTCCAAAGCGTCATAAAATAAATGCATTTTATAAATCCGTTCCATATTATCTTGTATTTTCCCAAATTTAATTATTTGAGTGGTTTTCCAATAAATGGTGCTAACCTACTGATTTTACTTAGGTACAATTTTTAAAATATTAAATATTTATATATATTTCGTTTATAATTTAATTAATAAATAGATTCCACAGAAATGAATGTTTTATTTTTCCCCTGGCTATTCTGTTTTGTCACTGTTCTGTTTTGTCATATTCTGTTTTGTCCGGTTACCAACATAACCACTCAAACAGATAAGTGAGTTCTCTGGATAAGTACTACGTACGTATGCGTAAAAAATAATCCACTATTGTCTTCAGTGCCATCTTCAATAATAATTATTTTTAGTTATACGGTGTGCTTCTGGGGAAAAGATACATTGATATATTTACTAATCAATCAGTACTTCGGGCCTCAAGGCCCTTAAGCACATCACTTTAATGATTACCTCTGTCAGTGATTTTGGGAGCCTAGGTACCAATTTAATAATATGGATTGAACCAACAGACTGCACAGCCGATGCCGAATTGCGACAGTGAATAATTTTATTTTAAATCCATTCCCTGGGAACTGGGGTCGAACTATACTTACTTGCGTTAGAGCTAAAAGATTGTTTAAACGGCACTCCAGTATAATTGCGCAAATGTGACTTCCAGACTTTTAGTTCTAAGGTAAAGAATTTATTCTGTCTGTGCTCAATTAAATTGTCTACGGCCATGAACCGTCCAACCTTTTAACTTGAGACGGTCGGCTACGGCTATTGCGACGAGTGACGACCTGGCTTATAGGTACTGCTAGTTAATTAGAATTTTATAGTCAGGCTCAACCGAAATAATAATGTAAGTAAAACTAAAAATCCTGCACGGTCAATTGCACCTCATTGACAACTAGGATCTTGAAAAACTCTTTGTGACAAACTCCCAGCAAAACTTAGCACAACATAAAGATGATTGTGAAGATTTGGCAGCTGATCGAGGGAATGCAGGCATGATGATACTTTATTTGACGTTTGCTTTCCCTGAAAACAACTTAAAGTACGTTTTCGCAAGATTTTGAGAATTCTATTGGAACCCCCTACAAAGCAGACGGAATTCTGGTTGAGAATTACTCTACGACCTACCAACGTAAAAACTAAGAGAATGTTAAAAATATACCTAAATTGATAGAATTCCTATTACAACAGGAGTTATCACTGAATTGTATTTGTAATACATAAATACATATTAAAATTCATATCGATGAAGCCATACCTAGAGCGGAATGCACAATCTAAGATTTCGATCCTAAGGATAAGTCGCCGAAAAGCATGACTTAACAGACAATCCTGAGTATAGAGTTAAGGAATCCTTAACCATAGACTACTTTTGTTATGAACACGCCCCCGTCTGTATTACCATTTACCACTGACAGCTGCTGTCAAAATAAATTCGCATGTCTATAAAACAGTCCATACATCCAAATTCATTTAACAATGTATCTCAATATGGATATTGATGGTGTTAATTCGTTTGGCATGTACTTGGAGAATATTATTTTACATTTATACGCCAGCCCGCAGAAATACAAAATGCCAGGTGAAGAATGACACTTGACGCTAGTGTAACCATGTTAAAAAAATATCTTGTGGTGCCTGTGGAATCACGTATAATGACTTATAACGGAAACATAAGAGTATTATAATTAAATATTAATATTTATTTATAGTTATTGCATTTGTAAAATGCAGTTGTCATATTTTTGTCATCGTTTAACAATTATAAAATAATTTACCTAAACTATAGGAAAGAGAATTTTTAGATATGGTATTATTTTCAATAGAAATGGTCTTAACTAAGGACAGTGTTTCTGCATTCCGCTCCTAATTTGGGAGGTAGGTATTCTTTACTGCATGATACCAATCACTCACAGACGATGAGAGGGGGGGGGGGGATCAGACCCCCCGAAGAACGAAAAATTGCAAATTATATTGGTGAATGGAATAACATTCTTCTTCGCCAGGTCACCATGACTGAGGATCGCGACCCAAGTTATCCTTCTCAATGGGAACAAACGGACACAACGATCTTAATAATTATGCCATGCGCAATGGATAACCACTTGTGGATGTGACAGGCCGCAATAATATATATGCATATATAATTACAATGAGAGAATTGGTCATGGTAGTTATAGGCATTAACATATAAGAACTATCAAAAAAAAACTATTTTAAATAATATTATATATGCCTACCGAACAAAATAATCAAACACTACGATAATATGGATTAAGAATAGCTGAATAGCAAGCGAAAATAAATGTGTTAATATTAAATTGTCTTACCTGTTCATTGGTTTAATTTTTTGAGTTCCATCTCATCTTGTTTAGTTTATATTTCCATTTATCGAAACGTATCTCCGAAATAAAATGCAATATTACTTTCTAATGCCAGTCTAAAAATAATTTATTATTTATTTATTAGTGGTGTTGTTATATCAACGAAACTTCGACACGCTGTGGCATTAAGATGTTGCTGACATACGTAAAATAGCATATTATTAGTATTTTAATAATAATTTTAAAGATAGGGAGACCATACTGCTATAATAATTAATATCAGGTGCAAGTATTAATATTTAATCTATTAAGCTGGGGTGACCATTCTTTCCGCGTTCGGCAGGACAGTATCGCTTATAGAGTCGGTTATGAGGCATGTCATAGTCGGATCCAAGGTTGTGGATATTGGTTCTATGGCCACCTCATTTGACGAGCTTAATTTTAAATTCATGTGAATTAATATTTCACCATTGGCTAATATTATTCATAGTGGAACTTTATTTTGTATATTATGTATTACACTTTACATACACAATCGAATGACTACCACCACTAACTACTAAGACTAAACCGTAATGCATTGAAAGTGAGCATTCGCGCTATTATCTCAGGGAAGATTTAATTTAGGTACATGATCCCTAAAATGTATTTCTATATATTTTTAACAATATCATTTTAACCATATATATACAGGGCTCGAAATGGACCGGAGCGCTCCGGAGCGCCATTCCGTTTCATAAGATCTCTAAAATTATGACTCCGTCTTATGGAAAAAATAATTTGACCGTCTGACCTAAATAGGCCATAATATACCAAAAAATCTAACACACTTATTTTTATAAAATACACATAAAATTAGATAACTAGGCTAATATTTTCGTTAAATTATCGAGCGCTCCGGTTCGTAAAATTTTCCATTTCAAGCGCTGCATATATCCCATTTACCATCGAGATTCTTTTAAATATAAAACGACAATTTAATTGCAATTGTTGTTTCAAGGCACCCTAGAACAGGGGTCGGCAGTTTGCCAAGTGAGAAGAGCCAAAAAAAAAGTTCAAGATTTTTTATTAAAAAAAAATTTTAGAACGACGTCCATGCATCGCCTTTGATAGCTCTAATATATCTGGCAAATAGCTACTTATTTTAAATTGAATACTTGGTTTAAAATTTTCATCCGTTATTTCGCTTCTAAGTTTATTTTTTATTTGGTTCATAGATGATATTAATGTTTGTTCGCATATATATGTAAAGCCAAAGATTGTGAGAATACCAAAACCTAGTTTTCTTAACGCGTCATAATAAATGTTTCAGGCAAACTATTCCATGTATCAAATAGTATTGTTTCTATTTTATGCAGTTGTTTTATAGCGCTCCACTTGTGCTGAGAAATCAAATTAGATTTCTCTCTTTCGAGTTCTTCCAAGCGGCTGGTCAGATCTGTGAATTTGTTGCTCTACAGTACCTTTCTTTTTAAATATATTAACTGCATCTGTTTTTGCAACAGAATTTTTCTGCTTAAAATTGAAAATACTCACTTTTTATGCCTGTCATTCTTTTAGCTCATCAGTAGCAATGGAAATTATTATATTTAGGTCAATTTCAGTGTTTTTCAGATATGTTTCTATAGCAATATCTTCTCCGCGTGTTTGACCCTTGAGTCCCTTTGCGGCAGCAGTCCAAGAAGTTCTTCTTTGGGACCTTGTGCCGATATATATCGCACAAAGAGGATTACTTATGAAAAAAAATGTGAAATTGGACTTCACTGCTTTTGCTGCCAATATAATATTATATTCTCCAAGATGACCTTACTTTCTAGTCTTACTATAAAGTAGCATAATCAGTGTTGCCAACTGTCGTTGCCAGACGGTGTACGAAAACAAACAAGGTGTTTGGCAGGAAAAATGCTGAATTTTGTGTAAATAAAATTGCCTATCGAAAAAAAAGTGCAAAAATTAAAAAATAATGGATATAATTACGGCTAAAATCACACCACATTTTTCCAGAAATAGATATAATTCAAAATTGTCATTTTTTTATTTATCTAACAACTTACGATGAGTAATAATTAGACAATACCAGATAGTGGAATCCCCGATAATCGTCAATCCAATGCCACTTGCCTAAGCACATATTAAATTATAAAATCTGATACCATTATATTACTATTATGCTAAGAATGCTCATATTGTTTCTCTGTGTTATTTTATTTCTCAAGTACCGACCTACCTTCATTAATATCTGATGGTCAGGAATGTGCACGAAAATAAATAAACTAATAATATCTGGCTTATTTTCAGTACATTTAAATCTGTTGAAGGCAAATAAAAAACGCTAATAAAAACGCCATAAGCTAGATGCATTTTTTGCAAGCTAGATGCATAGGTATCTAAAAATGCTCGATCTGGCAAGAAAAACGCCAAGTTGGCAACGCTGAGCATAATATATTGTTATAATAATCAGTTTTTTTTATAATGCCGAGGGCTATTATCAAATATTGCTATCTGACATTTAATTATGTGGACGTGCGATGATGTTATGAACTATAAGTGATTTTGTTGTTTAAACATAAAATAATCATTATTTTGGATGTCCTGTGATTCCAAACATGTACAAAAAAAATCTGCCATTTTGAGAATATAATAATTACAAGATAAAAAGAACTTTTTATAAACAATGTTTTTAAATTTTCTGTTGAATCATATAAACTTAACCTTAATGGCTTAAACGATCAAAAAAATTTGTTCTTGATAGAAATACTGAATAATGAAATGTCATTTCATGTTGATTTCCGTAGTAACGCACGTATATATTATTTTATAAGTTAGTTGCTACGATCCGCTAGCAACCAATAATGGTATCGAAATAACTTTTCATACAAAACAGAATTAACTAAAAATGAATTCAATTCTACTTAAAGATGGCTAAAAGTATTTAAAAAAAATGCATTGGCATCGTGTTCTGATATATTCTAAAAGTTTCATATGTCTAGCTAGTCAGGAAGTTAGTTAAAAATCGATTGCAAGATTTGTACGGGACAAACAACCACCGGACAAACAATAATACGACATAAGAAAAACGTTGTAAAAATGATTCTTCGTCATGACGGTTTTTTGGCGGCGGATTGAAATCCTTTAAAGAATTTTCAATCCTGCGATTTCGGGATTAGCATTCTTTATCATGATCCCAGGATTTCATAATCAGCGAAAATATTTTTTCGTTTTGTTCTATTTTCCAGTATTTGTAATTAAGTAGTTGATATGAAAAACAATACATACGTTCAGAAATTTGTAATATTGTTATTATAACTAAGTAATAATGTAGCAGTATGTTTCATTACAATTTTACATACTTAAGACAAAACAAAAAAAATTATATCGACGATATTTTTTAATGTCGGTCAACATTCTCGCCGAGACGTTTCGCCGAGCCGCTCGACGAAACTTTTGGTACACGCAGGGGGGGGGGGGACGAGCGCACATACTACACTCTCGCATTTGTCCTTGCTCGGATAGTCTCAGCGAGTGTATGAACGACATAAATATTATAAAAAATGCGATATTCATAGATGTCATTTTATTTTACAATATAAACAACTGACAAATTATTGTTATTAAGTCAAGTATATATCTCTTCGTTCACAAAACTATACTATATTTGACAAAAAAAACATCAAAACCAATCGATAAATACCGGGAATCTAGTATTAACAATCCCGGGATCACACACGTAACATTATTATAATGATATATAAAGTTCCGTACATACATGCAACCATTTATTTATTTCGCTGTATTGGTCTGGAATACGTATTACATACAAGGCGTTTTTAAATAAGACATATACACCAATATATTTATCATCGAGGAAATAGACATTAATATTAATTAATATAAAACACAATATGTAGTACTGGTTCTGTCTGCTTCAAAGGGACACTGTCAATCTTTGAAAGGGACGAAACCGCCCCTGATTATTATTAAACTAAGTAGAATTAGTGGGTATGTACCTACTACATATTACGTTATATTTTAAATAATACAATGTAGCTCCAGCAATAATTGACAGTTAACACGTTTAGCGCTGACAACGCGCCTGTCGCGTGGCCATTAGATGGCCATTAGATACTATTAGCATGATAATTAAATGGTAATTAACTAGGTAGCAATGAATGAACAATTACATAAAAAGACAATTATTATTACTTTCTTATACCATGTGCCAACACTCAGTCAAAATGTTAACATAATAATATAAGTGTATAAAAATACACTTTTTCAATTTTTTACCTACTTTATTAACCTATCTTAATTCTAATCAAGAGCTATTAGAACCCCTACTTTTAGGCAGGGATTTTGTTATACTAGGCAATATTTATTTTCTACCCATTTTGTACGAAATATGCATCTTTTTTCAAACTTCAATATTATTTAATAACTGAGTGACAGGTTTTAACTCTTTGGAGGCCCCCTTTTATTTTTTTCACGAATCGATTGCGTCATGTTGCGTTATAGAAACGCAACTCTGACGCCATGTCTATTCCCACAGAACGTCACTGCTTTATACTTAATTATAATATTAGCAATGTCTTCTTTTCGATCGTTTGATTAGTTAATGTGGTGATAACACACGAAATATTCACAGACCCTGAAGACGCCGGAAGGTGTACACGACATTTTCAAAAAAACTCACGTCAAAATAACAAATGATTGCATACCTCTATGACCTTATATAAATCTAAAACCAATTTGATATATTTGAACGCAAGCTAGATAACAACAGTTTAAGAGCGTACATAAGTGAAACGGCAAATAATTTTCAACAGTATGTGGAACGAAATTTTGCTGTCGTCGCCAATCGGAGACTGTCAGTCGAGGTGTGAGCACGTCACTTGTTTTGTTTTGTGATGGCGTCTGAGGAATATATTCTTAAATCGTGTAAAGATGACTAAAAAACGTTCCGCATGTACTTGAAATAGAAAACATGTCAATGAATATACTATTATTATTACGAATATAATAATAAACATAACATTAAAACGACGCATGTTGAATTTTTATGACAAATTATATTTCGTTCGGCTCGCGTCATTTGCACAATGCGCGCATCGCCTAGTCACGATATTTTTAGACCATGCCTCAGCTGAAGTATACCCTTAATGAATAAAATATGGTAAATTTGCAAACACCAATAACTTTTCAGCTTACAATATTCAATGATCTGTTTTTTGTTTGGGAAACATATTCACATTTTGTAATAGATATTCTTTGTTAAGTGCATTTTTATAATATTCATTCACAGCATGCATGTTTTGTTGTAATAAAATATTGTGTCGCCATGTGTATTTTTATATATGAAGTCAGTATGTATGCAAATGCGAAAAATTTCAAACTGGTTTCCAAGTGGAGGAATCAATCGCGTTAAAATGACATGAAATTTTTGACATTTTTTCTGCACGAATCTCCAACGACAACGGAAGTCGGGACGGACTTAAAATATGTTTAGTCGGCGCTGTCGACGATATTATAAACTTACTATTTTTAATACCTCTATGCTTACTATAAAGCTTCGTATCCACTACGTTCGCGAACCAGCGCTTCACAATCGTTCCTATTGGATATGTTCTCTTGCTCTGAGCGTACGGTTGAACCACATAATGCATTCCGAATGGTGTCAGTTTTATTGCGACCACAAAGCAGTGTTGCCAACCATACAATAATTATAGTATTTGCACTATAATAAATGGTCGTCTGCGTACTATGCACGATATAAAACAGGTATCATCGTAATCAGGGGCACGACAACCCGGTGTGGGTCTTGGCCTCCTCCAACAGCTGTCTCCATCTGTCCCTATCCAGTGTCCCTATCCCTATTGCCAGACATCACTCTCTTTACCGGTTCATTGTCATTCATACGGTGCACATGACCCACCCATCGCAGTCTCCCAATCTTGATTGATTAAACTGCGCTGCAATCTTCGTATAGCCCGTAGAGCTCAGCATTATAAATCTTCTCCTCCAATTGGTGCCGTCTCTGATCGGTCCATATATACGGCGGAGAATTTTTCTTTCAAAAATGTTCAGGGCTCGTTCATTTCGCAAAGTTAATGTCCAGGTTTCCGATGCGTAGGTGAGCACTGGCTTTACAAGTGTCTTGTTAACAGTGGCGAAGGGTGACTTTTGGAAAGAGGCAGGCTGTGGAGAAACCAAGCTTATCAGATATATTTACGGGAAATAAGAAGATAACCCTACTGATGAATAGGTACACTAAATCGATGAAATTTCAAAATCTCAATTAGTTTGATATAATTAGTTTATAAACAAGCAATTCGATTGAATTATGTATTTTCCTAAACATTTATAAACGTAACATACGCTCAAAATATATTATCTATAGTCTATGGTTCCATAACAATTTATAATTTAACCCGTAAAGCTAGACATTTTAAAATACTTCTATATTTAAAAGACAGACTTAGGTATAAATAACTGATAAATAAAAATCGCGAGATAAATTATTTTACATTTTTAACAACAATCAATATTTAAATGTGATTGAATCCCATAGAAATTATTTTTTAAATTATCTTCTTATTAATTATTTTGAATAAATGTGCGGATGTAAGCGCTAACTAAACAGCCTATGATTTCGGAATAAAAAGCCAGACAGAGACTGGCGTCAGTAGCGTCACGTGACTAAAAACGCATACAAACCACATTTTAAATTCCCATCGAATATTTCACAACATAGTTGAATCCTGGTCCTTAATGGTAGGTAGAAGGCCCGCCAAATATCGTAGCCTGAGGGCCCGTTTCAGGATGTGGGGGCCATGGTGTAGGTACACCGAGTGCAATAGACAAAAGACCGATAAACAAGAAATTAGGCTGTGTTGTGTTGAGTAGGTTTGTGTATAAGTTAAATGCAATAATACTTTTTTCTGTCCATTTTCAATTAATATTTGGGAACCTCAATAAAAAAAACAAAAATCGGCGAAACATTCGGCAAAAAGAACGACTACACCCACTACAGTTCGTGGTGGTGTAAATCAAAGTACATTTTTTTCAGTGGAATTCGGCATAAATAAATACTGTAGTTTCCTAGACCAAGCGGGTAGCACAGCCGATATTATTTGAGTAATGTTTTAGTATACTAGGTGCACATGTCCAGCAGTTAGTCACTTCCAATCCACCAGTCGCTGATGACACGCTCAACGGTTACCGCCACTATGCCTCCAATTTAATAAAAACTAGGAGAAACTGTAAAAATATACCGCCGTGTATTGTGAAAATATGTCAAAATCTCCTTGCCCCCCCCAATATAAAATTCTGAGTGCGCCACTGGTGTAGCAGTTAGGAATGATATTATGTATTGTACAGTATTTAATGCAAATCGTATCATTGCTTTCACTTAAAATTTATATTTTATACTGATTTTACTGTATTTCGATTTTTTGATAAAGTAATAATGACATTATTTTTTGTAAT
The DNA here is from genome assembly GCF_057557595.1 of Rhyacophila brunnea. NCBI lineage: Eukaryota > Metazoa > Arthropoda > Insecta > Trichoptera > Rhyacophilidae > Rhyacophila > Rhyacophila brunnea. The sequence goes on from NW_028233068.1 coordinate 20,241,119, forward strand.
TCGATATTATAAGTATTATCGCATTATAAAATTATATAGGTGGTGGATCGTAACACTACAATTATATCCCTGCAAAAGTTTTCTCATGCCATGCAGTACTGGGTAACCTCACTCACTACTGAGTACATAGATAGACCATGGACTTGAAATGAATTAAAGTCCAGAAAATATAGTATTTTCATAAATAAATTTATCAATGTCTCATATTCTGAATACACCCCCTAATAATACAAAGTATTTATCTTATTCCGATTCGAAATACTTTCTCGTACATCCATTAAATTTATTACTTCAATACATAAGTTTACTCATCAATAAAGCTTTTAAATTTTAACCCTGCAACATTAAGCAATACCTACTAATAATTGTATCACTATGAAGTAATGCAGGTATAATAAGAATATGCTACTAATATTATTTTATTTAAGTAATTATTAATTCAGAAAACGGTATTGTGACTGACATTACAGTTATTGGCCAGTGCACCACAATACACAGTAAAACTACAAAATACAATGATTTTAAAAAGCAAGTGGATAACATCGACCGTGTTTAGGAATAGCGTAACCCATACAGAATTTTTTTTACAGGAGAGGCAAAAAACGTTTTTTGAATGATTTTGGTTTAATATTAATAAAAAAAAAATGGCACAGACATTGGGTGCATGATGATTGATGATTTGGTGTAATATCTTTTCGATCTACTAATAAATAAAGAAGTTATTACAGAAAATCATTAAAATTGAAGGTAAATACTTTTTTCCTTAAATTAAAATTTAATTAAAGCTCAATTAAAACCTGAATTAAGATAATAAATCGGCATTTGCGGTTTATTTCCTTTTTACAGAACGTGTATTTAGTTGTATACATTGTTAATATCTAATAAAAGCACTTTTCAAAATTCGGCGTAGAAACAAGTGCCTGCTTGCACGTCCGTGGCACTGGCGGCTAGACGCCGTTCGCGTACCAGGGGCTCTATGTTAGAACTTGCGAGTGCAAGCTTCCCGGTCGAGATGACGTCATATGACATCATTATGACGTACTACCGGAGTGATAATAGCATTCGAGAAAATAGCGAGTGGTCAGACAGCGGCGCTATTCATTGTCACCATACACATATAGGTGTATGATAATAATATTTTCTATGGTTATTCTGTGCGCGGTCGGCATTCCACGAGCGTGACGACACAATTACGTCATCTCGTCTGGTGCCACACGAGACGAGAGTTAGGAAATCGCGGTGCAGAACGTCAGTGGCGTCTAGCTGGTTAAATGAACGAATTTATTATTTTTCTGATATTCTTACGATTGCGTATGACAACAAAAAATGGTTATTTATTATCCGTGAGCATCCAGCGATTCCCCTGTGACATGTGCAGGTACATACACTTCACTAACAGAATTTTGAAGGATCAATTCCTATTTTCGCCTATTAACGCGTCAATTAATCTTGAGCTTCTATGAGTGGCCACGTGAACTAGGTACGTGCTCGAGCGTGTCCTGTCTTGCGTTTGACATAATAAAACAATTTTGACGTTTACATAATTAAATGAAGGGTGGCTGACATTATTCATTATTTTAACAGACAATACTAATGCAAAACAAAATAATACCTACCCTAATAAATACAACCAGCAACTCGTTGCTTTGTCTAAATTTCACTTGTTGCTTTACTTATAATAAAATAATTGTTCACACTAGCAACTGAGAACATATTTGAGCCAATCAAATCAAATATGATTGCGTTGGTAACTGAATCTTTCCGTGTAATTGATATTTAAAGTCGACGATTGCTCACTACGATCGTTGAATCTGGTTGGGTTCGAGAGTTTGCTGGTCTAATTAGGCCTTTAAATCTCCCGTGGCGGAGAACTGCCATCTCGATTTTGGCCGTCTATTTTCTCTTACCTTCATGATTATATTATAAGCCCTGATGGTAACTCCTTAAAAATCCAATGCGGGTACGTCGCTGATTCAGTGCAGTCTGCATTTTCATATTATGCCTCGTGATCTTTTTTCCCCCCATAAAGAGTGTACAGCTACCATGGCCCCCACAAAGGGGGGGCTGACAGGGCTCTAGCCTAGGGATTGGCCACATAAGTGAGATAAACTCACATCACGAATTTGCAATAATCGTTAAAAAATCGCCTGCGGCGCTTATTTCCTTTAGGCCAATTAACTTTTAAAAATATATTGTATAATTGCATTTTTTGGTTAATGTTTGTTGATACACTGAATACCCTTAAATTTTCCTCGAACACCGTTTGAAAAACGCTACTATAGAGCGTCACACTGCCTTTAACTTTAGTGATAGGTAGGGGGTCTGCCAAAGATCCTGGACTGGGGGCCCGCTTCATAATGTGGGGGCCATGACAGCTACTCATTATACCTCTACCCCAAATGCTATTTTCTTTAATAGCTCCTAAGATTCTGCACAAGACACTTTTCTACAAGATATCCATTAATTATCGTTCCGTTATCTATATCCGTTAATAACAGTACCTATTATGAAGACTTGTTTTGGTTTTGTTGGCGAAGGTTGATCCGGCGATTTATTTCTTCGCTTGTTTTATTTGTGTTGGTGGCAATGCAAACGGACCTGAAATAAACAAAATGACTCCAGAGTTTCTGATCTGATAGGTAGGTATCACAATTTGGTCGACAATGAAGATACGGCACCTAAGTACTATTATAGGTAATAAGAAAATCGCTTAAAGTTATCAAAATAATAAATTACGTACATGTCTTATGTTGCTGAAAAAATAGTTTTTAATTTACTCAAAAAATTTACACGAATTGTATTAGTCACATGGGATCATTTGTGGGCTAAATACAATCGTCACGATAACCAAAAATGCCACGCAAACCGTCCGTTGCCGACGCCCCCTAGCTGGCCTTAAAGTAATATAACCTCGATATAATGTCATATTGCACACGTTAAATGACATCATTTCACACACATACATTAGTTGGGGTTAAATTAAACACGGTGCCCACAACAAATTAAATGGTTGATTTTAATGTCGATTTACGGATTTTCTCATACATATTAAACATAATATTATGTTAATAGTCATGGATAAATTTAAAAAAATGTTTCATGCTGACAATGCTACCGAAGCAATATATCCGTTAATGATATTTGGTAAATGTAACAGCATAATGCCGTTTAATTATGTTATAAAAAATGGGAAACTAGTCGTAGTAACAAACTATCTTGCAAGTCTTAACATGATTACTGGAATAACAGTTTTTACATATTGTCTAACATCAGTGGCAATTTCCGGCGAAACAATGGTGGGACACTTCTATAAGTCAGATTTGTTTGAAATATTGGAACGCTCATACATTTACATTGTATACTTTAATATTCTTGGATTCTTCTACGAGTTCTGTATTAAACGTCAAAGAATCGTTAAAATGTTGGATCTGTTCACAGAAATCGATTCTTTTATGGACCGGTTGGATGCTAAATTAGACTACACCAGATCTAAAATTAAAATAATAATTGCCGCTGTTTCGATATTGGTGTTCGGTGTGGCGAATGAAATAATAAGTTTTATGCTTGTATCGTCATGGAAAAAGAAACCATCATTATCCATTACCGTGGTGATATTTTCACCTGGATACCTGTGCATGTGTGTTGTTTTTGCATACCTTACAATGGTAGGCCTGAATTGTGATAACTTTCAAAACCTCAACGAGGAACTTAAAAGAATCATTAAAGCGACAATGCAGGATGATAGAATAGAAAATATAAATCACAAAAGAGTATATAACCTCCGTGAACGAGTAATGATAACATGGAAAGTGTATGACAAACTATGTGACAACTTAGACGAATTAAATGACACTTCTTCGATAAAAATACTGTCGCTTTTTTGTATATCATTCATAAATATTGTTTTATATTTATTTTATACTATTGGTACCATATTAAGGCTGAGAAAAGAAAATGTTGACTCGAGATTACACATATACCTGTATTATTGCATTGTGCAATGTATATTAAATATCTCGAACATGCTAATAGCTATACAACAATGTGATTCTTGTCAGAACCAGGTAGGCAAATAAATGTATGTCTAAAAGATTATTAGAAACAATAAGACGTAGGTATAACATAACGTAAAATGTATTTCGATTATAGGGATAATGGAAGTGGCCGTATAAGCCATGAACCAATTCGGATGGATTATTTTAAAGGATGTTCACAAATTTTCTCGCGATAATAGATTATCGAGATTTCTCGAATTTCAAAAATCGAATAACCGAGAAATCTTTTAAATAAATCGACATCGACCAGCATAATTAGTATCTACAAATAAACACACAAAAAATAAAAAATAATTACGATAAATTTGCTACCGCTTATACCTACTTAAAGATGTTTATCAAATTAGTGCTATGGGTTTTTAAAATGTCATAGAAGCCATTTTTCTGATTCCCGATAAAATTTACATTTGCGTTCAGTATTGTTTGACAAAGTATCGTGGAAATATACCTACACAGTTGTACAGCGTACTGCTGAAAATATCGATGTTGTGAATCAAAGTGTGGATGAAAATCCTTGGACTTTCTTATGGCTTCGTAAATAAGCACAATTGTCGCATTTAGAGTAGTGAAAGCCCACATGTTATTATTGAAACACATTTAAATCTACAAAAATTAACAGTTTGGTGTGGTTTATGATCTGGAGGTGTAATTGGGGCGTATTTAAAAAAAACCAAAATGGCATAGCAGTCACTGTCAATGGAGAACGTTACAGAAACATGATTACTGTTTTTTTCTGGCATAAATTAGATGATTTTGATCTGGGCAATATGTGGTTCCAACAAGATGGTGTAAAACTATCACATTGATATCTTATATCGTTTTTTTTATGTCAAATTAAAAATGTACATCTCTTAATACTTTGGACGCTGAAGACGCACCTGGCGCGTAATGACGAGGCGGCCGATCGATGTAATTAATTTAATATTATGCTTTACTCCAAAATACCATATCTCATGTAGGTATATCCAGGGCTTTTTGTGTAATGTAACGCGGTGGAACGGCGTTTCGGCACCTTTTTTCACGGTATTTTTAATGTTTCAAAAGCAATTAGAGGAAATAATGTTCGCAATTACATAGTACAAGTTAATTTTCCTGAATCATCTCATATGAAAAGACATAACCTGAAAAACTATCTCGTTTGATATATGCATTAAATTCCATTACCATTTCTTCAAGTGAATGTGAACGCGAATTTTCGTTGAAGGCCAAAACAGTTTCGGTACTTTTGTTCATCAAACTCGTCGGACCACCTTTGACACTTTTCGATCCTACCAAAATACGTTGCTCGGTGGTTACTCAGTGGAAGACATTCGGCTATAGACTCTAAAAGGAATCGAGATAATTTGCCAGACGAGAATTGGACTGAACTTTGGAAATCACCAATTGCCACCACAAAGGGGAGGCTGACAGGGCTCTAGCCTGGGAGATCGACTAGATAAGTGAGATAAACGCACATTATAAATTTGCTCAATCGTAAAAAAATCGCCTGCGGCGCTAATTTCCTTCGGGCGTATTAACAATTTAAAATATGTAGTTTTGTAATTATTACATTTTTTGGTTAATGATCGTTAATACACTGAATACCCTTAATTTTAACTCGAACACCATTTGAAAAACGCAAATATATGGCGTCGCACTGCCTTTAACCTTAGTGATAGGTAGGGGGCCCGCCAAAGATCCTGGACTGGGTGGGGGACCGTTTTAGGATTTGGGGCCCATGGATATCACTATATACTTTTATTCAAATATATGATGTTTTTACAATTTTATTTTTTACAACTTTAGTTATTTATTTGTATTAATGTTTGTTTGTTTAATTTTTCGTGCGCTTCGTGGCATATAGTGCAGGATCCCATAGACTTGTCGTATACATAATATGCGGAACGCATTCTGACAATTGGAATAGGTTTTAGGGGTCACCAAGATATATAATGTCGATGTTGCCAGGCAATATTAGTGGTCAATTTTTTTTTATTGAGGTTTTATTTTTTTTTCTTATAACCCACCAAAAATTGTTCTGAGTTCTTCAATAAAACCAATACGGGATCAGGGATTGATTGAAAATGCAATAATTGTACCATGCCATCGGCATAGTCGTAGAACGGTCCGTCCCGTTTGAAAAAATAAAAATAGCGGGTAGTGAAATGTGTTCAAAATTATCGATTCTTAGGACCCTTCTTAGCTTTAATTATTTTATTTAGTAGCATTTTTGTATATAATCACCTAAATTGGTTTCTTTACTATATCTATGCATATGACATTCGTTTTAGTATTATGGTTAATCCAGAAACAGTGTAGGTTGCATATATAGGTAGGTGAATAAATGAAATAACGATAACCACTAACCACACTAAGTACCTACACATTTATTAAAAAAAAAGAAACAACAAGTCAATGGGATCCTGCACTAATAGGAAAAGTTATCTTAAATGATATTTTAACATAATTTTCTTTAGTAGGTAAGAAGTTTGGCAATAAGTGAGTTCCGGCACCTTTATTTTTCAAAAAATGGCTATATCTATTGTATTTTTTTTTAATTCTAGGCAAACGAAGTGGCCTTTTTGGTGAAGAAATTACTAATGAATGTAATAAGTGCACACGGAAGAAAGAATTTAGATGAACATTTAAAAGAAAACGTTGTTGAAAAGGTTGGGTACCTTCGTCAACGAACACAAAAAATTTAATTATATTATATATTTATTATACATAACATTATATCAATAATTTCATTGCAATTGTTTTTATTTCAGGTGAATCGCTTTGCTACATATACTCTTCTCCAAAGACCCAAACTGACAGCTATGGGAATATTTAATATTGACAATACGCTCATTTTTACAGTAAGACATTGTTTTTGTTTAAAAACGTTCTTATACAATAATTTTATATGAAATATGCCAAAAATGCCACGGTTTTAAAGGATTCAATACGAATAATAAGTGTGTAGGTACCGTATTTTTTTTCATAAATAATATGTTTTTAAAACTTTTTATGACCATAACACTGATCATGCACTGGTCAGAAACCAAACACTATTAATTTGTATCGTCCCAGCTGATGGAAAGTATTTTTAATATTAATACTACTGACCGAAGGTACTTGATGGTATTTGAATTTAAATTCTAATGGATTTAAGTTTTTTACTATTCCATATGAGTCGTTTTTTGCGACCCAGGTATCTCATTTCGGCATCATCGGGCAATGTGTACACTCGCCAAAAGGCAAATACACACTGACAACGAAAATGTTTTATTATTATTAAATATACACTGCCGTGCCTGTATGATTAACACACATGGACTTAAATTCACAAACTTATTAAAAAAAAAATCTTTTCTCACTCACTGTAATACTGAACAAAATTAAAACACTATGATTTATTGGATATTAATTTACCACAAATAACATTCCATAATAGGGAGTGCCGTGTCTACTTTAACAGCTCGAATTGAGCGATTTTATAGTGACAATATGTTAATTAGTATTTTCATCTATTGGCACCACCGAAAACAAAATGGCGACTCGCGTTCTAGTTTGAAGTCTGTTGTCTTGTTTCCACGTACGCATTTCTGTGTATTTTACGTGATTATTCATCTTAATATTAAATGGTCAATGTGTTGTTCTTGATGATACAGCTAGAAGAAATGTGAAGTTCTCTTCAAATGAACCTGCAATGCGAATCGCGAACTTAATCAGTAGACCAGAAAAGAATCAATTTCATACATTTAGGGCTCCATCTCTATATAAGAAGGATTTTTTCAACGTCTTTGGTCAGTGGGTTGTTTTAAAATGTATAATGTATCAACCACGAAATGGTATCATGCAGAGAAATGGTGAAAGAATTCTGGAATTCACATTTTTTTTTGTCTGCGTTAAAATATGTTTTAGTAAATATTATAAACGGCGGTTATTTAAACAGGTAAATCATTTGAATGTGAGTATATAAATATATTATGTAAACGTAATTAAATTATTAAATTTACAGATGGTTGGAGCAGCTACGACATATTTAATAATTTTAGTTCAATTTCCAATGTCACCTGAAGATACGAACATAGAAGATTACAATATTACGAAAAACAACTGATTATTTTCGTTGAAGTATTTTAAGTAAACATCACCAAACGCACCATTCCATGGCTTTATGAGGTCAAATTTTTCTATGAAATCAATACAACAGCTATGTGAAGAAAATCATCAACATCGTAATATTATGAAGAAGAGGTAGCAATGTTTCCCAACTGTCATAGTGATGTTATTCTGTGTTTTTCAATTAACACTACATAAGGGCTTATTTACACGGACTTAGTACTAATGGTTAGTACACTCTATTCACACTAATACCGACACGTGTAAACAGGCCAAATAATAATGCTTATTACTAATTGCATATTCTTGCTTAGTTTAATTCTACTAATATGTTCTGTGGTATTTACATTTTTTTGAATTACATACTTATTATATGCATGCTTATTTTTAATTTTGATTTTTTACATTTATTACAATTATAGAAATTATTCTGTTCATATTGGCATTATTCATTATTATAATATAATAAACTCGTACATAAATCAATGAAAAATGGAATTTCATTTACTTACAATAAAACGAGCTGATGTTTGTAGTTGAGATTTAAAATTTTCGTATCCTGCTGTCTTTGTCAGAGTGCAATTTTTTTTATTTTTCAAAATGTATTTTTTTCAATTAGCCATGAGTAACTAAAATATTTTCGACCACGCCCGATCCTAATACGATCATATGGAGGAGGATGGAGGTTTGTATTCACAGCTGATTTTGTTTTTACGAGAAATGGATGTCAGCTACTTGCTCAATCTATTAATTCCATATTCTGACTCATACACAAATTGAAAGACAAAATGTATACTTGCCGGCCCAAGGTTTGAACCTGAGACCCACGACGTAAAATATAAGATTATAATAATCGATTTAAGTCGTAGGATGCGGTCGGGTCGCACCAGTTCATAAGAACCGGTGACTAAAACTGTCTATGTTCTCCGAACCGGTTCTTAAACCGTCACACCCATGTAAACATAGTAATTACGTGAGTTAGAATATTGGAACATTGTATAATTATTGTTTTCCTTTGGAAAACCACTGTAAAAATCTTTTGTATTCAATAAACCCTCACGTTACGAAATCGACAAAATTGATCTCTACGACATAATTAACGTAATTGCCATAAAATTAATTTGACCCCTAAAAAAGTAAATTACCGTGTCCACTTTTAAGAGAAGCATATTATGTAACTTCACAGGATGGAGATTTATTAACAAACTTTCTTTTTACGAAGAATGGTTGTTACCCATTCACCTAACCAATAAAAAAACAATTTGCGTTTTATGAGTAGCCACGGCTTTGAACCAGCGACCTACGGCTTCGTATTAATACAAAGACGGTTTACTACGGTTAAGTATTTTTTTATCGATTAGTTTAGTCAGCTCAGTGTTATAATATCATAGTATTATGTTAGAAAAGTACATATTATATATTCCAACAATGCGTGGAAAATTATGACATCAGTTGCCCATCCCATATAGCAGGGGTCGGAAACTTTTCATTCGAGGGCGAACTCTGTTGGCGGGCCACATACATACTTCACTTCGTTTTAACATCAAGAATTCTCAACCTAGTTTCAATTGTGTATTAATATTATTCAATTAATTAAGATCGTATGCCGTATGTTTCCGATACCCGACCGCCCTTATACCACTAAGGTATCTGCCTACCCACTTACCTAATTTGATGACGGCTTTTTATAAGCCACGCGAACGGACACTAGTTGAGTCGGGGTCATATTAAACACAATCTTTAAAAAATATATCATCTATCTATAGTATATTGTAATTGCAATCAGTGAGATATTAATAAAATTGTAAACTACTTCACCATGGATAAATTAAAAAAAATGTTTCATGCTGACAATGCTATCAGTGCAATTTTTCCATTATCAATATTTTGTAAATTAATCGGTATAATGCCGTTTAATTTTGTTATGAAAAACGGAAAATTAATCATGGTTATATGCTATTTTAGTAGTTTGTATATGATTACTGGAATAGCAATGTTCACATTTTGTTTAATAATGGTAACCTTTTCTGGTGAAACAATGGTGGGACATTTCTATCCGTCAGTTTTATTTAAAATGTTGGAAAGATCATACGTGTACATAGTGTATTTTAATATCATTGGAATCTTCTGTGAGTTCTTTGTAAAGCACCAAAACATTTTAAAAATGTTCGAAATTTTCACGGAAATTGACAGTTTTATGGAACGACTGGATGCTAAATTAAACTATACCAGATCTAAAATAATATTAATAATAGCCACTATTTTCATATTTGTTTTTAATGCAGTGAATCATATCACAAGTATATTGCTTGTGTGGTCGTGGCAAATTAAACCATCATTGTGTGAATTCATGGTGACATTTTCTCCAGGTTATCTTTGCACGTCCGTTATGCTTACTTACCTTGCATGGGTAAGCCTGAATCGACATAACCTTCAAAATCTTAATAAGGAACTCAAAAGAATTATTGAAATGACGATGAAAAATGATGTAATTGAAACGTGTAATCAATGTCCCATGAAGAAACCCGTAATTAATATTGGGGAAAGAGTAATGTTAATATGGAAAGCGTACGACAAGTTATGTGACAGCTTGGAAGAATTAAATGATTTTTTTTCTCTTAAAATTTTATCACTTATTGGAATATCTTTCTTGAATATTGTTATATATTTGTTTTATACTTTCGGAACAATAGCAACTCTAGTGTCAGACAACACTAACGAAAGATTGTATACTTACCTATATTATTGTATAATACAATGTGTATTAAATATCAGTAACATGCTAATAGCTATACAACAATGCAACTCTTGTCAGAATCAGGTAAAGATAATAAATGTATACGACTTTATAAATTTCCATATCTTCTAATATATAAAAATTAATATTTCTTTGTTTGTTCGTATTGTATGCACTGCCATACCGTTCATCCGATTGCAATAAAACTTTGTTAACTTATTGCTTGCACTTCCGTGAAGAGTATAGGTTATATCTTATATATAAAAATGAATGTCTGTCTGTCTGTATGCCTCTTTGTCTGTCTGTCTTTCTGTCTGTCCCGTATGCGTTCCAATACCATTCATCCGATTGCGATAAAATTTTCGTTAGTGGTTGTGCCAACACCTGCGAAGGTTTCTGAATTAGTACAACCATCTTCTTCTTCTTCTTCATTATATCTTATGGTTCCTATACTTTATACATTATTCGTATGGTTCCTATACCATTCATCCGATTGTGATGAAACCTTCGTCAGTTGTTGTGGTAACACCCGCAAAGGTTTCTGAATAAGTACAACCATCTTCTTCTTTATCATTCTATCTTCTTTTATTTGTATGGTCCCTATACCATTCATCCGATTGCGATGAAACTTTCGTTAGTGGTTGTGCCAACACCTGCGAATGTTTCTGAATTAGAATAACCATCTCCTTCTTCTTCTATTTTATCTTCTTCTATTCGCAATGAAACTTTAATGAGTTGTCGTGCGCATGCCCACGAAGATTTCTGAATTAGAAAATCATCTTCTTCTTCTATTCGTATGCGTTCCTATAACATTCATCCGATTGCGATGAAACTTTTGTCAGTTGTTGTGCGCACACCTGCGAAGGTTTCTAAATTAGTATTATATAACATACAACGTTTATTGTTTGTTTGTTCCATGCAATTTTGATTTTTTTAACTACATATTAATAACATTAATAATGTTTGCATATTTTGGATTCGATTTTAATTTAGTGATCTTTTGTTTGACCTTTACTCCTATTAGAATTATTTTCATATTGCCATATGGTATAACATAGATATTTTAATATTGAAAAAATAATTACCTCTTATTATTTTTTAAATATCTAAGATAAATATAACCACGAAGCGACCCTGTGCGATGCCGGGTACTTCAGCTAGTGTTATATAATAAATATATTATATTACCATGTCCTAAGAAGATCATAATATATCTGTCCCTTAGGCAAAGTGGAGGTTGTATTAATTATTTATAGATTTATATATATTTTTTACGAGAAAAATATATTATGTTAGCCACCTCAACCAAATAGGTCCATACTCTAGTCAACACATAGAAAAGCAACACGTGAATTTATCAGATACTGGATTCAAGTAGTATTACAAAATAAACCTAAATAAATTCCACATAATTATTTGCATCTACTTTGCGAAACTCATTAAAATATCTAAAAACACAGTTAGTGAATTTAGTAAATTGTAATTAAATATTTAAAAAAAATGTTCGATCCATCTAATTCAAAAACGATCAGGACCAGTTTGATTAGCTTCAAACACATTTTCTCAGAGCATTATTTTTAATCATTTGCTTTTCGTGAACATTTTCGACACCTATATTATCACGAGAATACTAAGGCTTGTGAACCCTTGCATGAGAAAATTAGATTCAGTCACTCAGTTCAAAATTTAAAATGTGTGTGTTTAATACCTAGGTACCAGTAGCGTGTGGTGATTTTCGGTTGTAGGGATTTTGTTGAAAAACTACACAGGTGTATAAATACTTTTTGCTATATAATTATTTTTAACTTAAGGTTTTTTAAACTAATCGAATCTTGGTGGATAGCCATTACGATTGAACAATAAATACCTACATAATAGTATTACGTAGTACGTTGTCCATAATTTCAGCATTTGTGGACCTCAAAACAATATACTTACCTACATATAAATAAATAATTTATAAATAATATTGATTTTACATAACAACAATTTTAATTAATATCCTATAAATATTATATAATATAAGTATCTTATCTTATATACTTATCTAATGAAATTAAAATGCATATTAAAAAAATCATATTAATTCAAGTTTCATAATATTATTCCATTTACAGCAACCTACTTACAACTGAAAATATAAAAGTGAAGGTTCCGAAAGGCGAAACCTTTGTCGCTAAAACTGTTTCGTATAGAATAGTAGTAAACTTAAATCATTTAAAAATGTACCTATATCGAATTTTCTGTGGATTACCAAAATCATAATTATTTTTAATTCCAGGCAAATCAAGTTGCGGTTCTAGTAAACAAGTTTCTAATGCATTTAATAAATGCACGCGAAACCAGGAATTTTGATGCACATTCAAAAGAAAAAATAGTTGAAAAGGTACTCCATCTTCTTCTTCTCTGCCACTACAACCCGACCACAATCACCTCAAGCAGACTTTATCACGATTCACTGCTTCCCTTATTCTGTCGACCACTCCTAGTGCCTGCAAGTCTCTTTATAGGATTTATCAAGCCGCCGAAGTTGCAACCCCCGCACTCTATTTTCCTTCAAGATCATTAAACGTGAGGCACTTTATCGGCGCTTGGCCTTCCATAATATGTGTCCGGACAATCGCAGACGTTGAGATTGGATAAATTTGACGACATCAATCAATCATCATCAATCAACGGGGTCACCAGATGCCATAATCTCAGATCGGGCCGAAGATCTTTCCCAAGGTTCTGCACTCAAACTCCTATAGCATCTGGGAATCACAGACAATTAATGTCCAATGTTAACTCCGAGACCACACATTACAATATTAATTAATAGATAGATATACCTAGGTATAAATGGTAAATCGGCTAGTTTAAAATTTTGTTTGCCGCTAACTTCTAAATAGACAAGAACCGTATAAATTAATTGTATTGCAATTATTTATTTTTAGGTGCATTGCTTTGCTACATATACGCTACTCCAAAGACCCAGACTGACGGCTACAGGATTATTTAATATCGACAATACCCTTATTTTTACTGTAAGATATTTTATTTGCCTATGCATATAATGATAAACAAAAAAATCTTTCTTTTTGTACTGACATAGGGTAGGGTAGCCAGTATTTCGACCACAGTGAAATTAAATTATTGTACGTACTATTATAGATATACCATCGTGTTAGAATTTAGAACTAAGCTCATCACAGTATAAAAAGTATTGAATGATAATATGTCAAATGTTAGCACGTGGCGCCCTCACTCAGCGGACAGCTTCTACTGGTGGCAGTGATGCCAACCGTACTATAATTATAGTACAATACTATAGTTTTAATTCCGTGGAAAATGTGTAATACTATAATTTTACGCAAAATATAGCAAAATACTATAATTTTAAGGGAAGCAAGACGAAAAATGTTTCTGTACTATATATTTTTCAGAAATACTATATTTTTTTGGCCTTTGTACTATAATCAGCATGGAAAAATATGGCAACACTGACGGGTGGACCTATAGTTTGTCCATTAATTAGTAATTTATATTTGTCGCCGTCATCTGCCTCGGTCGCATTTCCCGAATGGTTAGAAACGTCCAATAACTATCAATACCTTTTAACAAATACTTTGACATCGATACTTTATTCCTCGTTAGAATATTTAAATGTTGATTGCCGATCACGATACATTAAAATATTTGCATTATTTTAGCCATTACTTATAGCGTAGTTTTTTGTAATTTTTGTTCCATAATATTTTTAAGTATGTATATATCACAAATTTCGGTGAATATACGTGGCAGTGAAGATTTAGGGACCGAGAAGAATGGAGGGAGCTAGGTGAGGCCTTCATCCAGCAGTGGATCGACCCCAGCCGGTGATGATGATGATATATATTAATATATCGATCAATTAATACACTATTGTGGACTTAATAAGTTGACAGTGGTTTTATGTCGATGTGTTAAAAAAATATCCAACCCCCGTAGCGTCCAATAACACGAATGTTTTTAATGCCAGCTAGCGAAGTAAACAAGCGTAAAATGGGGTGATAATAATTGACCAATGCTATTTTAAAGCTACCTAATTATTAATGTATTTAGTCTCAACTTTTGTTAAATATTCACCCCGCACGACTATATAAATGTATTATTGTACAATGATTATTCATTATAGAAAGTATTTCATTTTTGTAATACTAAAAATTTCGATATTTTTTTTACATTACGATACCAGTCTTTTCAGTGATCCCCATATACATTTGAAAATTGGTGAAAAGGGGAAGCGAAGCAGAACTTATAGTACACACACATGAGTGAATCATTATTCACAAAGCGCCTATCGAGGGTAGTTTATCATATTTATGTATTGAGGCCGTTAATTGTTACAATAAGTTAACATCTAAACTGTCAAAAGTGCTATGTTTTAACAGCCCATCTCTTGGCTGTTAACTTTTAGAGCGAGCTAGGACTGTTTTGTCAGTTTAGACGGCTAACTTATTGTAACAATTATAATACCGCAATACATTATTTATATGTTAAAGTGATAATATGTATCACTTTAGCCGTCGATAGCCTTGTGTATAGAATAGACCCACAAGGGTATGACAGAAAGCTTCACAGTTACATTAATATTACTTGCTAGTATTGAAACAGGGTGTACATGATCTCATAGTACCTACAAATAAAACATATTCTTGACATAATTTATTTAAATAAAATATTTAATACTTCCATCATATTGTATATTAAAATTAGTTAAGTACCTACGTGTAAGGATATATATATACATATTATTATTATTATTATGTAATTGTAGCTCTTATCGATACACACTTTCTATTATTTTTTTATTTTTAATAAATATATTTTTTAATAAAGATATTTTTTTCACCTGCATCCAATGACATTAATATGGACGAAAGATCTGGAAAAAAATGACTCTCACTTTTTTTTCGGGTCTGCCGAATGGCATAATCTGTTCTAACACCATTACAATAAAGGTGATATTGCTATAAATTCCCGATGTGTGATATCGCATAATGGAAATTGCGTGACGTCCACCTATACATGTACGAATGTCGCTATGCGCGAATTTACTTGTTAGCTACTGTATTGAATGCGTCGTCCATTAATAATGTCATTGCCTGCGTTGCTTACATACACCGTTCATATGAATGTAAATATTTAGTTATAACGAATAGGTTTTTTATTATTCCATATTCATTTAGTGATTCCCAAACGGGTTCCATAGAACCATATGAATTTGCAATTTGTTTGATCGATAAGGTTTCGATTAAGTATACAATTAAGGCTGTTTTCATATTATGTGAAAGGGTTTATATTATATCTTTGGTTATATAATAAATGTATTATAAAACAATTATTTTCTTTTACAGATGGTTGGGACAGCAACAACATATTTAATAATTTTGGTTCAATTCTCAATGTCACCCATAGAAGATACGATTAATCACAATTATAATATTACACAAACGAATTGATTATTAAACAAAGAAAAGAATCTTTACTAAGTGATTTGAAAAATTCCTCTAAAATCAATGCAGCGCTTTTGTAAAGAATATCATGAAGGGTTAGGAACAAGATAAAGAAGATGTGCAATTTTTTTCAGTAAACTCAACAGTGACGCAAACGACAAAGAAAATTATGAAGTAAAAAAAAAACTATAAACTTCACTAAATATTATTAATTTTATTCTATATAGATTATTATGATTAAGTATTATTAAAAACTTAATTAAGTTGAAATATTTACAATAATAATTATCATACTTGATGTTCAAAACTTTTGTCGCTTTACAAAGATAATATAAACAATTACAAGATAAAAAGAACTTTTTATATACCACGTTTTTAAATTTTCTGTTGAATCATATATACTTGACAATTCTATGTATTAATAAATACTTTTTTTGTACTTGATAGAAATACTGAATAAATATTATAATACTGAAGTGTCATTTTGACATTTCATATTGATTTCCATAGTAACGCACGTATATATTAATAATTTAGTTGCTAGTAGGTACTGGACACACAAGAAAAAATTGGTAATGGACAAACAAGAATACGAGCTAATAAAAACGTGGTAAAATAAAAACATTAGTTACAAAGTCAATTAACTGATTACATAGTTCATTTTCAGTGGAAATGATTCTGTGCATACCAATTTCTTATTTATCCTGTATACATTAAGTAGGTATAATGATGGGAAAATACGCCAGTGTAAAAACCATTCTGTTTATTTGAATTCAACCAGTTTTTTTTATAATTATAATCTTCTTACATAATATGCCCATATCTAATATCGTATATTATAATTATTACATCTTATATCTTTATATTATACGAGGGTGGGTCAATAAGTCCTTAGAAAAGCCGACAGGTGGCGCGACTAGTACTGTAAGCGGTTTGTTTTCATGCAGCGGCACTACCGATTCAGTATGCTGCGAAGTTTCAATCAGATTGGTCGGGTTGTTGTATGTTTCTCGTACATTTAAAAAAAAAATTGCTTGTGGAAAATGGAAAAATGGAAAATGGAGAAAATTGAGTTTAGAGCTGTTATTAAACATTTTAATATAAAAGGGTTAACAGCAAAGGAAATAAAAAATGAGTTGGATTTAGTTCACGGCATATCTGCTCCTTCACTTGCAACTATTTATAACTGGTTAAATGAATTTGTGGTCGTACATCAACAAAGGATGAACCACGCTCAGGACGTCCTGTAGAGGTGACTACACCAGAAATGATCAATAAAATCCACGATATGGTGTTATGTGACCGAAGATTAAAGTTGAGTGAGATAATTGAGGTTACAGGGATCTCAAAAGGTAGCGTCATTTCTATTTTACATGACAAATTGGGCATGAAAAATATTTCTGCAAGATGGGTGCCGCGTTTTCTCACAGTCGACAATAAACGCAATAGGGTGGTGGCCTCTAAACACCTGTTGTCGCTCATGCAACGCAATCCGGATGAATTTTTTCGTCGCTTTGTGACTGTAGATGAAACATGGATACACCACTATACTCCCGAGACGAAAGAACAGTCAAAGCAGTGGATTGCGAAGGCAAACCATGTCCAAAGAAGGCGAAAACCGTAAAATCAGCTGGTAAGGTTATGGCTACTGTATTTTGGGATGCACGTGAAATTATTTTCGTTGACTATTTGGAAAAAGGAAAAACAATAACAGGGGATTATTATGCATCTTTATTGGACCAGCTAAAAAACAAAATTGAAGAAAAACGGCCTCATTTAAACAGGAAAAAAATCCTCTTTCATCAGGACAATGCCCGTGTTCACACATGTTTACGATCAATGGCTAAAATTGAAGAATTGAAGTTCGAATTGGTCGACCACCCACCGTATTCGCCAGATTTAGCCCCCAGTGACTTTTTCCTTTTCCCAAACTTAAAAAAATGGCTAAGTGGACAACGTTTTTTTTCAAATGAAGAAGTCATCGATCGGACAAATGCTTATTTTGAGGACCTTCCGAAAACTTATTTTTCTGACGGTTTAAAAAAAATTGAGAAACACGTCTAACCAAGTGTATTGAGCTCCAAGGAGATTATGTTGAGAAATAAAAAAAAAATACAAAAATAAAAACTGTTTTAATGCTTTTTTCTAAGGAATTATTGACCCACCCTCGTACCATAAAACATAAACCGGAATTTATATGCTCCGAAACAGCAAGATCAGTGCTCGATTTTTTTACTGAAAATTATTTGTAAAACGCAGTCAACGCAAGAACAATTAAATGAATTCGTAACTGAATTCAGAAGATATGAACATATTTTGAAGGTTCCCATACATTATCAAAATTTAAATTTATTCATTTTAATTATATTCCTTTAATGAACGGTGGGGTAACGGAACAACAAAATTATCTGAAGTATTCGGTATTAAAAATGCATCGATTTTAATTCAAATTTCACTGATAATATCTACAATTTTACGATAAATTAATAATGGGTGACGATATTTTCGAAATTGCAGGAATTTACATCACTTCTAAAAACAGAGAAACTGAAAAAGGTAAGAATGTCCCTACATTTTTAAAGAGGTAAAAGAGAGAATTTTTCAAAAAATGCTCATTTTCATAATGCAATATTTAATCTCACAATCGAGACCGGTGGTATCTTTCAAGAAACATAGAAGATATCAAAGGTTACTTCAATTTATATGATTGGTAACTACAGGCCGGTAGTTGTTGTTACCTCTGTATGTACCACTGTACCAACAAAAGTTCTTTACATAATCATGATTTCTCTAGTTATTTACAACGAGTGAACAGGAAGCCTTACAAGGTGAATCGGTGGGTATTATGGTTAATGGCAAAGATATTAACAATATACGATATGCCGATGATACTGTGCTGATTGCTGATAGTTTAAAGAGTTTACATCAACTGGTAGAAAAGGTTAATGAGGTCAGTAATTCTTATGGTTTAAAAATGAACCTCAAGAAAACAAAACTATTACTAGTATCAAAAACAGCGACACCAGACACCAACACAAATTTTGTCATTAACAGCGAGCCAATCGAACGTGTGACCCATTATAAATATTTAGGTACATGGGTCAATGAGAAATGGGACCAGTCTCAGGAAATAAAAACTAGAATTGAGATCGCAAGGAGCGCCTTTCTCAAAATGAGACGCCTCCTTAGCAATCGAGATCTTAACCTAGGTCTGAGACTGCGTATGGTACGTTGTTATGTGCTCTCAATTCTTTTCTATGGTATGGAAGTATGGACGCTAAACCAAGAGATGTCACGGAGACTTGAAGCTTTCGAGATGTGGCTGTGGATGACAAATGTTGAAGTTCTCAATCGAATGGGGAAGGACCGAGAAGTTCTACGTAGTATCAAAACCAGGAAACTACAATACCTCGGCTACATTATGAGAGGACAAAAATACAGCATTCCCCAACTTGTCATTCAAGGAAAGATCAATGGGAAGCGTAGCAGAGGACGGCGCCGCATTTCGTGGCTTAAGAACTTCTGTGATTGGTACGAGTGCAGCTCCACCGAACTGTTCCGGGTAGCAGACGACAAATATAAGATCGCCTTGATGGTGGCCGACCTCCGCTAGGGGATGGCACAATAAGAAGAAGAACATGATGGATTTAGATCAGGCCGATCGACAGAAACTTACCTGGTGTATTTATCAATAATGTGTTTGCTCCCATAATCCCATCTATTCCAAGCGATTTGCGTATACCTTATGTAGTTTCAAACGGCTTTAAATTCTCGATTTTCCTTGCGATAACAATAAGTAATAAAACCAATCTTCCAATCTGACAAGAAATAGCTCACGTCATGAATGTTTCTCCAACAGTCAATTTTATTAATTAATGCAATAAGCGGATAATCAAAAAACATACTGGCAGATAATTAAAATAAAGATTGTCTATGTCAAGACTGAAAGATTATCTTTGGGCAGAAGAATGTATTCTTAGTAATCTAATCAAGCAAACGCACAATCAGAACCTATAAAGTCCTTGACACTCTGAACAAGAGAACACATTCATTATTTTATTTTTCTAAATTAATAATACGGGATACTGTAAAAATACACAAAACACCAATTGATAAACAATATGCTAGTATACCTACCTATATTTACATAAATTAATAAAAATTGGAATTTCATTAACAAGATGATGTTTGAAGATTTTAGGGTGATATGTTTTTTATAAACCTTTATTGGGCTTCAATTATTCAATGTTTAAGTTTACAGTTTAGTCTGTTTAATAACTTGTGGTCCCTAATGCTATATGCGTGGTACAACAATCTTCCGTTTTTTTCATACTGCCTGAATGTGGAGTCTGCGTATATTTTTTAAACTCATAAGCAAGCATAAATCAAACGTGGCCAAGTTCGGCGAATATGGTGAATGAGAAACCAATTCAAAGCCAAATTCATATAATTTTGCGATTGCAACCAACAAATCGATTTGTGGGACGGCGCGTTATCCTGATGGGCGTTTTTGTGTGCCCAATCTTGACTGTTTTTCCATCAACTCGTCTTTCAACTATTCAATAATGCCGTATAAAAGGTATATGTTACTGTCTTTTTTTTACACATATTATAATCAATCATAATGATTCATTGGAACCCAAAAAAGCAGTAGATATTAGAATCTATGTCAACAGAACCATCGTCGTCTGCTTCGGTGTACCTACTTTCATCAGTCCTTGTTCATTGTTTTGCCTGCCATTGTTCATTATTTAGACGTTGTTGTATAGTTTTGAATCCAAGTATCATTATGATTTATAAGATAAGTTACGAATCGACGCAAAAATCTTTCGGATTGCAATATTTAACATTGCCAAACACTCTACTCTATAGTCAATAATCGCGGCACTCATCGCGCAGACGACTTTTTCATAATATCTTATTCGATGACGATTTATTTGATGTCATCCATTATAAATTATCCTTGCGACAAAGCTCAGTGCAATCTTGGCTAAGGAAGCTACGACCACAACAAAACTGATAAAAAAAGCAAAAATTAAAAGATATAGATGATAGCATAAGTAAACGAAAATGTGGTAGTAAGTACTCTTTGAATAAAAATAAATAAAAGAAACGGTACATACCTACGTGAAAATATTTAAGCCAGCCATTCAATTCAGGCGATTATCATTTTATTCTATGATGATGCATTAAAATATTTTAACTGTAGGTACGTAGCTACAGTAGTTTTTTTACTGATTCATTTAGTAGTTTTAGTGTGAAACCGCCATCATAGTGATATTACATTAGCAAAGTACCTAAATATTTTGACAATGCGTGAAAAATTATCCCACCGCTTGCCCATCCCAAATTTCAGGGGTTGGCGACTTTTTCAGTCGCGAGTCATTTAATTTTACCCACAGGCCACGTAGACAGATTTTCAACATAAATTTAATCGCGAATATTACTGCCGTATCCCGTGTGTTGTCGATACCTGACTGCCCTTAAGTCACCAAGGTATGTACATGTACATGTTTACTGTCTATTAGAAATTTGATAACGTAATTTTTATTTTACAAACCACGCGAAACGACTCTAGTTGAGTTGATCGTCAAAAAAGCGTAATCTTTGGTGTATTATAATTCGAGTGCAATATTAATAAAATTGTGAAACAATCATGGATAAATTAAGAAAAATATTTCATGCTGACAATGCAACCGATGCAACTTTTCCTTTAGTTATATTTTGTAAACTACTCGGTATAATGCCGTTTAGTTTTGTCATGAAAAATGGAAAATTAATCGTGGTTTTTAATTGCTTCAGTAGTTTGTACATGATTACTGGTATAGCAGGGTTCACATCTTGTCTTACAATGGTGACAATTTCTGGTGAAACAATGGTGGGACATTTTTATCCGTCAGTTTTATTTAAAATATTGGAAAGATCATACGTTTACATAGTATATTTTAATATCCTAGGAATCTTCTGCGAGTTCTGTTTTAAGCGGCAAAAAATTCTAAAAATGTTTGAAATCTTCACGGAAATTGACAGTTTTATGGAACGACTGGATGCCAAATTAAATTATACCAAATCTAAAATAATATTAACAATGGCCACTATTTTTCTAATTGTTTTTAATGTGGGGAACCAAATCACAAGCATTATGCTTGCGTCATCGTGGCAAAGGAAACCATCATTGTGTATATTCATGGTGACATTTTCTCCAGGTTATTTGTGCACGTGCGTTATGCTCACTTACCTTACATGGGTAGGCCTGAATCGACATAACTTACAAAATCTTAATGAGGAACTTAAAAAAATTATTAAAACAACGATGAAAAATGATCTAATTGAAACTTTGTATCAGTCACCCAAAAAAAAGACGGAAATTAGTCTCGGGGAAAGAATAATGATACTATGGAAAGTATATGATAAGTTATGCGACTCTTTGGAAGAATTAAATAAAACTTCTTCTTTCAAAATACTGTCACTTATAGGTATATCTTTCTTGAATATTGTTATATATTTGTTTTATACTTTTGGAACAATAGCAAGTCTAATGGCGGAAAATGTTAACGATAGATTATACACCTACCTATATTACTGTACAATACAATGTGTATTAAATATCAGTAACATGCTAATCGCTATCCAACAATGTAATTCATGTCAAAAACAGGTAAGGATAATAAATGTATACATATTTTATAAACTATAGTGATAAGTTAACGTAAATGTGTCTATACCGAATACAAATAAATGTTTTTATTTATAATGGAATCAAATACGACTCACAAAATCACACGTATATAATTAATATTTTTAAACTAACCTGACCTTTTTAAAACTAAAAATATACACAGATAATAAATTATTAAATTGTAATTAAATTAAGGTAAGTAGGTAGTTACTTAGTTTTCTGATTCACATATTATATTAGTATCGATCAGTAGCCGTTAGTTTTGTTTTACACACACATTTTCATAAGTCGTAAGTGTTGTTTCAATTGATTCAGTTAAAATTTAATGAACATGTTTGATAAGTATACCTATTATTTTATTACGATAATGGTTTTTGATTTGATTTTGGTAGAATTACATTTTGCTCATAACAGCGCTTGAAATGGAAAATTTTACAAACCGAAGCACTCAATAAGTGATGGGGAAAACATTTAATGTATATTGTAGTATTTAATGTTATTTAGGTATATTCTATAAAAATCAGCGGGTCCGATTTTTTTGTTAGATAATATATACCTTGCTCAGATGGTGAAATGTAATATTTGTTATTACTAGCAATAGCAATATGGAAATGCTGTTGACGCCGCAGGCGAAAAACAAAGTTTACGACACGATTTTTTTTTACCATGAATCCGATAAATTTCTTATTAAACTTTGAAAATAAAATATATAACATACGAAGTGAATTTAATTATTTTTTTAATAATTTATAAACTGTAACGCAGTCTTTAATTATTCCATGTGACGAACCGATAATTTCGGGGATTTCGAGTCCATAATTTTAAACAAACATGCAAATAGATATAATAATATAATACAATAAGTATTATTTATTTCGATTCACTACCAATATCAATTTATGCAATGTATTTTTTTTAATATTATCAATCATGTGTTTGGATGCCTAAAATCATATTTATTTTTATTTCAGGCAAATGAAGTTGCAGTTCTAGTAAATAAGTTACTAATGCATTTAATAAATGCACGCGGACGCAAGAATTTCGATGCCTATACTAAAGAAAATATTGTTGAAAAGGTAGGTAATACAGAAACAGAAAAAAACATTACCTAATTCAAAGTATGTAGTTTGGAGTTTAAATAAATTTTATCGCATCGTTGTGATCGAAAATTTTCGAGAATTTCAGAAAGTGTGAATGTCGAATCTCGAGAAATTAATTTTACTAAATTTTTAGAAAATGTTGCAGACAAAAATAGTAAAAGGAAACATTGAAACGGAAAAAGAAAGTTGCTGACCGCAATCGGAATTTTAAAAAAATCATCGGTTAAAAAAATTGAGACATAAAAAAATAATAAACTAATCTCGAATACTTTAGCAAACAAATATTCTTGAATCCGAGGATTCTCGAATCTCGAGAAATGAAAAAGGCGAGAATTCATAAGCTCTAATCGCATCTTGTGTAAATGTTTTCAGGTGCATTGCTTTGCTACATATACCCTACTCCAAAGGCCCCGGTTGACAGCTACGGGATTATTCAATATTGACAATACCCTAATTTTCACCGTAAGACATTTTCTTTGCTTACAAATAATGAGAAAAATGTAAATGTAAAATTTTGAACATGGCGCAATACATTAAAAAAAATTTAGCCAAGCAATTTACTATAGGTACATAACTCTTATTATATTTCCCCCTCGTTATATATTTATATTTTCAAATATAAATATGCTGCTTTTATATAAATCGTAAGTGTGCTATTTAAATGTATTCTTTTAATAAATTAATATTATCTGTTTTTGCAGATGGTTGGGGCAGCTACTACATATTTAATAATTTTAGTGCAATTCTCAATGTCACCTATAGAAGATGCAATCAATCACGATTACAACATTACACAAATGGATTGATTAAACATCCAAAAATATTCAACGTATTCTCTTCTATACGCAAAACGCTCGGATTCGAGAGACATTTCTTCAAAATTAATGCAGCGTTTTGTGAAGAAAATCATGAAGGGTAAGGAACAGGATAATGAAGAGATAAGAATACTTCAGTAACTTAAGTAACTCACCAATGCCGAAGATCAAAAATATAAATTGAAGGTGCATTTTCGAACGAATTGATTTAACAAAAAATTAAAAAAAAAAATGCAACATGGGAGTAGATTTTAGTGGGTAGTCACTAAAAATTATAAATTTAACCAATTGCAATTTTGTCCAAATATATCACCTAAAAATTAAATTTTTAAAAATTATACATGACGTTACCAAACTTTTGTTACTTTACAATAAATTCAAACATTATCTACATTTTTTGGACGTTTTACTTTTAATTAATTTTATACCTACCAGTGTTGATCATCATAACACTAGCAAATCTCGCTTCTTCCGTTAGTAAAAATGGGTTGAAATATTGCCCACTGAAGAAGGAAACCGATACATTACACGACTGGTCCTACTTTCCGCCCCTCCCGTTGTCTATGAATGACCTGTCATTGTCTATAGAGTGCTCATACTGACGCGTTTGTCGTGTTCACTTGTCGGAGTATTCTTAGTTTCAGATTTCTTTCAGATTATTTTAACGTATATTGGAGACCTTGGAGTTCATCTGATTTAGTGGTTATATGTTACAGTGTTATTAATAATTCGAAGTAACGATCAAAGTATGTAAACTTCTTCTGTGTATAATAATATCATAATACACTAGGAGTCGATTCTAAACGACAATAACTAATAACTAATTATTATACTCTTCAGTCATTATAGAATACCAAACTCTGCTTGCAAGTACGTTATCAATAAATAGTATGGGAGTGGACCACTCGTTACTTGTGCAAAAATTTATGCTCAGGCTTTAATAATCTAAAGATGGCGGTGGTTGAAATTTAAAATTGTGCTTGTAATGTCGGTAACATCTATCAACTGGTATTCATTTATAAGACAGAGGTTGCCAAATCTGCGCCGCGTGATGGGCCTCGGAATATTCCTAAATTAATAGATACCTACTTGCACAATGATCCATGTTTTTGATTTACTACGGAACTTTAGATAATCAAAGAAGCTCTTAGCGTAAAATTACTTACATGTATCCTTCTGTTGATATATAATTAAAAATCACCTATTTTTATTTATGTACATCTTGTGAATAATGTTTTTAAATAATTATAATATAGTCGCCGTATAATTTTATTCACCGATTTAAAATAAAAATACGATAAAATTGAATGATGAAACACTACTTCATCCCTTATACATGGCAAAAAAGGTTTTTATAATTAATTGAGACCAAACACCTGCGTGTATTTTATTTTAAAGTGCTGGAGTTGATGTAATTATTAATGGTAATTAAAGCAATAAAAATGATCAGTTAGCTAAAATTGTTTCCTAAATGTTAACACAATTTTTTTTTACAAAAATAAAGGGCTAGTCTTTCGTTAACCTTAACCTATCAAAATAACAAAAGTTGATAATACACCTTTTCCGTATATTCGTTTAATATAATATCATAGTATTAAACATATTATTTAGGTGTGCTCCAGGCGTATAATATAATAAGAATATGTACATTCTAATTATTATTAAAACCATATTTACTCCTAAATGAGACCTGGGTACATATCGATAGTTTCAAAATAATTTTGTAGGTATATTTTTAATATCACTATTTTTGCAAAATAATTATTTAATCAACATTTTACATTTTAGGCTGACATTGGGGGTAGTGAACATTATCGATACCAGCCAATAAAAAATAGTCTTGTGTAAATGATTATTAATTCATAATAATCTGGGATAAGGATTTTCCTTTTGTCAATCAATTTATTAGTGATTAATTTAATAAAACGCAAAAAATACTACTTATTCCAAATTTATTAAATAAAAAAGTGGAATAAGTACAATCTGTTTGCGTTTTATTAAATTAATCAATAATACAATGCAGTTCCTTGACATTGACAGTTAACACAATAAAAAAAATCAATCAATTTAGTTTCAGGCTCCGAGTGCCCTGCCAATTTAGGACCCCTGTCCTTGATAATAACCCCTTAATTCATATGGTGTTGTCATAATGTGATACATATACAAACATTGTAATTCAGGTAACTTCTTCCACTCCTCTCTGGATTTTCGCTGCCAAGTAGTTCCCACAAACATAAGCAATAATAATTCGAAAAAAATTAACTTTTGGGAGAACCTAAAGCCTCAATTACATTGAGCTTCTTTACGAGCTGTTTATTGGCGAATTTACAATCTGCCTGTAAAGTCGCCCAGTGTAATCATCGAATAAGCTAATAAGCAAGTTGTAAACACTCTACCGAGAAAAGTTGAAAGCCGGTCAACTTTACACACTACACGCCGGCGTGTGGGCCTACTGCGTCTGCGCAGTAGAGCGCAGTATCAACCTCTCGGTAAAAAAACGAACTACGTTCCGTCAAAATAGTCGCTGGCTTGTGGCTTCTCAGCGAATGGAAAGTTTTGTGTGTAATCATCAAATCGCAGTAGCTGAATCGCCCGCTTTTAAATTCGCCAATAAACAGCTCGTAAAGAAGCTCAATGTAATTGAGGCTTAAGTAAGTTTATTTGCCTGGATATCACTAGGTGATCGGCGATCCACACATGAAGCGGTATTTGTATAATGTGTAATGACAAAAGTTACAAAAAAATAAGAAAATAATTTTCATAAAATTTAAATGTTCTTTATTGTTGTATTTTCAATATAATATAATAATAATATATTAATGACATGGAAAATTGGTTGGTATTATCGTATTAATTCCATTGTTTTAAACTATTGTGATATTTAAATCATTAGTTATTGGATTATCGACAAGAGACATAGTAAACTGAATTAAAATAATCAAATAAGTCGTTGAGGCTCCTAGCATCTGAAAACATAACAAAATGCTATAATTTTATTTGAGAAATTCCATATATTGTGTTTATTGTAATTACTGAGTCTTACAATAATTCCACATTACCATGTATCTATTAACGCATGAGAGAAAACATATCGGCTTTAGAAAGGAAAGGGGCGTAACCTTAGACAATAGATACATCTAGACGCCACCCGTTGCATTGCTAAATGAAGCCGCGTGCCTTGCGTTTGGTTTGTGAGCGAGCGAACGCATTCGTCTACAAATGTTCGAGACCATAGATCATTTCGCTAGTGCTCGCCCAAAGTGCTCGCACTAGACGCTCAGAATTAAAATATAATTTTCTATTTTTTTACGTTATATAGTATTTTTAAGCGGTCAAAATGCAACCATTAGATAAAGATGTCCATAATTTAAGTTATTTTAAAGAAACACTAAGTCACTGATATTAAAATATATAATAAAATACAAATAAATTATCACGAACATGTATCAACTTACTTATGAAACGTAATACCATCTTCTTGTTTATCAGTACGGCTACCACATTTTAAGACAACACACAGAACCATCTTTTCTACTTAAATAACCAAAAATATTTACCACTGACTTTATGTTTAACACAAAAAATATCAATTTTAGCAACACGAGCTCGCAGGTTATCGACGCTACGTGAAGCGTTTCGCCCCGATTTGATGGCGATACTTTTGGAAACTGGCTTGTAGCTAGTAGACCTTTTATCTTACTCTAGCGCGTGTCGCAGAGATTGTAAGGGTGCCGAATACTTTCTCACTCGCACTCATGCATCGTTTTTGTTCAGGCCTTGGGCGTAACCCTCAGTTTTTTCAAAATAGATTTTGTTGCATAATAACATTGTACACGGCTAAATACGCGTTGTGTCCAAAGGATGTAAGCTGTAAATGCCGATTTACCATCTAAATTTAGATAAAAATAAAAAAAGGAAGAAAGTGACGTGGGAAAGACGACTTAACTATCATTTTTTTTAATTAACTCAATAATTAATATCAGATTAGGGATATAAAAATCAAATTATCAATTATCACGCACTTCAAACTTATGTCTATTTTGTACTTTAACCTTGACCGAAAACCATAAAAAATACGTTTTTGTGTATCCTTTAAAATTTGATTTGTGTGGATTACGCCCTTTTCCTTTCTACAGTCGATATGAAAATATGTGACGAGACAGGGAGAATACGTATGAAACATACACGTATACACAAAATCTAAATTTAAAAGAAAAACTGTTCGTTACTCGAATAAAAGAATCGTTTATTTTAATCGAGCCGTGAAAAAAAATAAATGATAAGATAATCTTATAATATTTTGACAGGTGCTTTCAGTGCAGTACCTACTAGCATACAGAGTATATTATATAAGGTATTTGACGACGTTAAAATTAATTTGTGACAGATTGACGGAAATGTATAAAGAAGTATAATACGGTGGCGGATAGGAAACACGCTTTTGAAAATGATATCTGATGATGGACAATTTTTATAAGAATTAAATATTCGACTCAAGCTGACGAGATTCCTAGAGAGGATAAATTTAAATGAAAGTATTAAAAAATCAACAAAGCGGCGTTTATAAAAGAAATTAGTGTATTATATAAGAGATTTGAGGGTAGGTAATTACAATAAGGATAAGGTTCTATAACCTACTGTAATTTTGTGTAAGGGGAGGAAGAACCATCAGCTAAGCGTCACCGTTTGAAAAATGAACGAGCTCAGCGATAACACAAAGTCACGAGACGACAAAGACTCGACCAGGCTGATGCGGCAGCTCAAAGACAAATAATTGAGTTTGAAACACCATAACAAAGAGAATAAGACAGATAACATACACGTAGACGCATGAGAGATGGGGAGACAGGGAGAAGACGTACAAGAATGTTGACAGGTCAGGTAGCTCTGCCACCTGGTTATATTTACTAGTACGATTAATAATTACCGTAAAGAAAACCGTGTTATCTAAATTGAAGAATCCCATTGCTGTCAATCGTGGCCGTTTGAGTAGTGTGTATGTTGAAAACAAGTGTGCCTGAAATTCAATTTAATAATATTAATTATGGCTTAAGGGCCCACATGCGCCATGTAGATCAAAATGGAGCTTTTGTAGTATTTTCAGAGGATAAGCATGGACATTCCTTAAACGTTGTAGATAATCTATTTATATAATTTTGAAGCCTTATTAGTCTTTATATTTATTTTAAACATATGATAACTGCATAAAGTATTTTTATTGCATAAAATAGTATTCTTTTAAACCTCTCGATCTAATGTTTTAGAATATACTCATATTTCAGTACATCCATATGCAGTGGTGTTAGGATTTTTAGGTTTATTAATTTTTAAGCACATTTATAAAAAACATTAGTTAAAATAATGTTAACATTATATAATGAAATATTTACGATAAGAAAATATATTTATAATCTCTGTGACCCCAAATTTGGCGAGAATTAGGCATTTTATTATTCAAAAAATGAGCACGATTAACACATTTGAAGATAATTATAAAGATACCTACTGATTATTAGCTATGTCTTTGACCATTCAAATGTGATAAAACATCCTACGAATAATGATTGTTTTATGATAATTATTGACCTAAGAATAAGGTAGTATTTTTTTGAAATACGCCATATCTATTGGCATTTCATTCCAGCGATAATAAGGTTTCAAAATTATATAAATAGATTACCTACAACGTTTAAGGAATGTCCAGGCTTATGCTCTGTAAATACCATAAATCTCCATTTCGACCTACGTGGCGCATGTGGGCGTTAATGATTTCCAAATTAGATTTTTAAATTAAGTACTAAAAATTTAAATTTCCATCTCATGGTTGGTGATCATGATCACCCTCAAATTCAGTCATCTATTGAACAACCAAAACTCTTCACCCCTCTCGTGACTTTGATTCTGTCAGAGCCAGCGACGTCCCTAGACAAAATGCCGCTCCATTTTTTTTATACAGCATTTTTTATCGTCCTTCCATGACTCTATCTTACCACGAATATCTAAGAAATGTGCTGTATGGACACATTACTAACAAAATACATACCACTAAATCTAATTTAAATGCCATGTCTACTTCAATAGACAATATTGCGAGACCACGGTTTTCAGATACATTTAAAAATACACATGACAACTTTCAAAATTCGCGAGTGACTGGCAAAAATATTTGGATAAATTAATTAGGTAAGTATGTACCTACCTATAATTCAAATATAATTTGCAAACCTTCACGTGTCATTGCTGGTCATCGAGGACGTGAGATCCAAGAACAACGGAAGTGAACTAGACAAAAGACGCGAACCCGACAAAAATTACAGTCTTGTTAAACCTGTTATGTTAATTAATACATTTTGTTTCCAACCAGTGAGCTGATCTTTTGAACGGAAAGATATTTCCATTATTACTAAGTTTAGGTACCTATTTCTATATATAACTAATGATTCTCGTCGATTTGCCGCCCTTCGATTAACTGACGCCCGCAAGCAACGCTCAATCTGCATACCCCCACGGGACGTCACTGATCAGGGCACAGTTAAGGTTTCCCCCAGTGAGCTACTACAGTACGCCGCTACAGTACCCAGGCTTCGCCTTCCACGGAGGCTACCCAAAACTACCAATCGCTCCAGGTTATCTGGTCCACACCCAGTGACGTCCCGTGGGGGTAGGCAGATTGAGCGTCGCTTGGGGGCGGCAGTTACTCGAAGGGCGGCAAATCGAGAAGAATCATTTGGTATATATAGAAATAGCTAAGTAAGCTGAGTACCTACTTAATAACGAAGATAATCTTTCCTTTTAAAAAATCAACTCATTGGTTGGAAACAAAATGTATTAATTAACATAAAAGGTTTAACAGGACTGCATTTTTTCGTCGGGTTCGCGATGTCTAGTTTACTTCAGTTGCCCTTTGATGACCTTGGTGGCCAGAAACGACACGAGCACGAATGATAAAAAATATTGTATAAAAAATAGGGCGGCATTATGGCCCTGCGCAGGGGCGGCATTTTCTCTAGGGACGTCACTGTCCACACCTAACAATATGTCCAATGCGTCTCGGGCATATTGTTGAGAGTCGTTCCCTTGCCACCAGGGTCCATGACTTGACTGCGTACAAACACTATTTAATATGAGTGGCGAGAGAAAGCTTATGCAGGAGACTTGGGCGATTTCATTTTTAAAGTTCAACCATTACCTGTACAATCAATCAAAATAATTCCTTTGATTGATAAATCGTGACGTTATTACCTTAGTCGTGATTCTATCTCGCGCATGTATATCCATAGTAGATCTATTAAATTTATTGTTTGAATGCATCAATAGTTTATTAACCAATAAAGCAGATTTTTCAGCCTGAAACATCAAGGATAGTAAGTGCATAATGCGGTTACATTGTGACACTACAAGACATATTTGAAATAAAATCTGATAAAATACTGCTTCAGAAATAACAGAATATTGTGGGCCATCAGCAACAAGTCTGAAATTTTTCTTCTAATATTTAGAGTGATATTTGGAGCCATGCATGAAGATGTGTATGGCACATACGTCACACATGTGAAGCTACATGAAATTTGGGAGTGATACAATGGCTTCTTCATGGTTAATTTTTAAACGACTTTCTCGTAAACTCGTCAAAGAAATAAAAATAAGAATGGTGAATGCTTTTTCTTTAAAATGTCAATGAAATCGTACTATGTTACAACTAAACGTACACCTTTTTTATATTTTTATGAATTAATCCCTATTGAGCAAAATATATCCTGCGACCGACGCGGTAGAAAATGGACTAATCATGTTCAACGAATGGACCTGGGCCGAGTAGTCCGGAAAGTTTTTGATACAAAGTAATCCGAGCGGACGAATGTTGGGAGACACAAATTTTGGTAGTTGAACGGCGGAGCTGCGGATGCACGAGCCACCAGAATTTCGAATTGGAATATTGCGAAGGATAGGCCAGGATGGGGAAGATATTGAGACCAGGGTCCACCGTATGCCGTTGCGCCACGAATGAGGATGATGAAACTAATGAATATCTAATTTTAATACACTGACAAATTTTTAAATACATATTTTAAATAACCATGCAATGTTAAAATATCACTCATTTTAAAATAATAAAATTAAAAATGGAGATGTAAGTCTTCCAATTCTCATTTTTTTCTATACCTACCTACCTACCTATCTACCTGTTGTGAAAGGTATTAATATAGTCTTTAGTCAATTTATGATAATATTATTAGTAGAGTTAGTAGGATAGTTTGAACAAATAATTTATCTCTGTAGGGTGTAAACCACTAAAAGAATTTGGAACGGTAAATTATATAAAACTAACTATCAAGTACTATCAATATTTTAATAATAAGTATGATTTACAAAACAAACAAATTCCCCTAAATTAGTAATAATTAGGCTTAGGATTCTAGGTATTTAAATATTTTTTTTGAGCGGCCCAACAACAAAATATCAAAAATATCTATCTGTTGCAGACAATTTTGAAACATTTAAGGCCTATTTGTAAGCACCTATTTTTAAATATTTTTGGATATTTTCACATAAACGCAAAAATAATGGGAACCGTTCCATAAAAAATGAATTGGCATTTATCACTTCAAATTATGGTCATCTGGTAAACACAATTGAAATTCACTGTCACTAGTGAAGCAAATTAATATTTTAAACAATACTGCTGCTAAAATAAGAATTGTTCCTGGGCTTCTATTCCATACAAAAGACTGCCGTCGGCCCGCTACGGCAGCTATCTAGGATAGGAAAGTATCGAGATATTAGAACTTATTGTAACAATTACATTACGTTATCCGTCTAAATAGTCAAAACTGACTATTTCGCTCTGTAATTTAGCATAGCCAAGAGAGGTGCTGTCAAAACATAGCACTTATTGTAACAATTACAACTAACGTATTGTAATTGTTTCAATAAGTGCTAATACTTTGATACTTTCTATAGACAATAGAAGTAAACAATATGAATATTGAATTTGTATTAAAAGAATTTCCTACACATTTTTAACTCACGGAATAATATTTGTTAACAATTGGTATGTTTACGGAACCTTTGTTTTATTATTCAAGAACACATTATATATCGACATGGAAAGGAAAAAGAGCGTAATCTACACAGATCAAATTTTATAGGAGCCACAAAGATGTTTTGGTTACATATTATGGTTTTTGGTCAAAGTTAAAATAAAAAATAGACATAACATTGAAGTGAATAATAATTAATAATTTTGTTTTTATATCCTTAATCTGATATTAATTATTGAGTTAATTAAAAAAAAACAACAAAAATGACGGTTAAGTCGTTTTCCCCACGTCAAATCCTTCTTCTTTTTTAATTGTTATCTGAATTTAGATAATAAATCGGCATTTGCAGCAACATCCTTTAAACACAACGTGTATTTAGTCGTGTACAACGTTATTATGAAATAAATCCTATTTTGAAAAAACTGAGGGTAATGCCCTTTTTTTCTACAGTCGATATTATAAAAAGTATACAAAAATTCTTCGTAACACTAATAAAATGATTTAATTTTAATATTGTTTATTCCTTACCTCATTTTGACAAGTATCACACTGCACAATCGTCATTATTACGTTCATTAAATATGTTGAGCATTGGATAAGACAAAAATATAGAAAAGTATACAATTTCTCCGCTGGCTTATCCGACACCAACCTGACGATAGTGCTGAACGTATAGAACAAATTCAAAACAATTGTCAAAAAGCACATTCCCATCAGAAATAAAATCCTCAACGAAAAAAAAGAATTCAATTCCTCCAACGCATCACATATTTTATCATACATAATCCACATTATCGAAATATAGTCATGTGTTGAATCGAGGCCTGTTGTTTTGTGGCAATTACTAACGTAGATCATTTTCTTTTGCGGAGAGTTTGGAAACAGCTCTTCAATAAGTTTCGACAAGTTTTCGTTTAATTTTTTGAAGTAATGGCGATGGAGTCCGACAGTTGATCCGTACAACAATAAAACCCCAGCCCAAAAATACCCAGGCGCAAAGACAAGTGACGTGATTTCCCACGAGAGCCTATTGGAGGGCGATGAAATTACCCACGTTGTTACGATTTGGTTTGTTATATTAAACGCGTATAAAAACACTACCACCAATATAACCCTGACTCTCACGCGATTGTAAGTGATCGTTGAGTTTATTTTCTTCAACAACTGGTCGACTTCTGTGAGCTTATCTAGCATGCGTGCAAATTTTTGACGCTTATAAAAATTCTCTAAACATGCAACGGTATAGTTAATTAGAACAAAACCAAAATGAAAATAATCAAACATTTTGAACATGGCAGATTTATCGAAAAAGTCGACAAGGGTTTCTCCAGACGTCGTCACTCTGTACAAGCACCAACCCATCAGGGAAGTGTACAATACCAAATAGCATACACTCCAGTAATTATTTTTGAACAATGTTTTTCCATCATTGTTGACTACGTAATCGAGAGGCATGATACCATAAATTTTAGAAGACAACAACATCGGTGAAATTGCGCTCATTGCACTATCAGCATAAAATATTTTATTAAGTATGTTATGCATAATGTATGTTTTTCTAGACATAACACTCGACACAAAGTTATACAGTATCAAAAATCAACAAGTGTTTAATAATTTTAAAATGTCGACGACAAAAAGTATGAAATTGAGATATCGGAAAACAATAAAATTAATGTGAATCCAATTGCTTAACGTTTTAATCATTTAATTAGAACCCATACACACGTGAAATATATTATACTTTGTGTATTGAATATTGATAGCTGCTAACTCACTTTCATTAATTTCATTAATTTAACTAATTGACATTTATTATCTCACATATCAAAACCATTTTATAGGTGGTTGAAAACAGTTTTCATTTTTATAAATTCATGTCAGAGGAACATAATATAATATATACTATAAATAAACAAACGAAAAAAAATACTTTTTACGAATTTAAATTAAATTCTGTATTATAGTTTTACAAATGACTATATTATTATAATGTAAGTATGTACAATTAAAATATGTAATTTTTCGAGACGACCTCATAAAGTTCGGCAAATGTAGGTACGTAACAGCAAAGAACTAGGGATCTAGAATAGTGGAGGGAGCTAGGAGAAGCCTTAATCCAACAGTGGGTCGATCTCAGCTGATGGTGATGATGATGTTAAAATCAACATTAAATTAAAAAAAAAATACACAAACATTTTCATATTAAATTATCAACAAAATATGTGCAGATAAATTTGAAAACAGCTAGAATTTAAATCCCGTAGCTTTCACCCGTCAGCTCAGCCGGATTCAAATATAATTTATATTTTGTAGTTATTAAATTTCTATATCAGTTGATTAGATGCACGGTAGCGTAGTGGCAAAGCCTCTGAAAATAAAACCACGGTACCTACTCGAGTCTTGTGACTAATAAATTCACATTTAGCCAAAATTATATAATTTTCTCTTTTGCCTATATACGCATAGGTATAAATAATAATATAAACAAATTTATTGTATATTTAAAATAAATTATGAATAAAATAATATATTATTTTTTCTCAAAATTTTCTTCTTTTAGCCCAATATCGTTTCCTAAGCTGATAATATATCAGCTTATCTATTCTATACACAAGGCTGCTATTGGCGGCTATTCCCATAGCCGGCGGCAGCTATTATATAACGTCATACACTGTTATTATTTCAATATTATTACAATTTAAATTTACAACAAAAAAAAATTACAAATTACACTCGATTCTTAAGTTATACCTAGGTAATAAATAATAAATCTATGCGTATTATTAGTTAATAATAATAAAGTGGACGAAATTTAAAAAAAAATCACAACGTGACTATTAATAAAATTATAGGTACCTACCTACATGAACCATGTCACACAAAATGCTATGATATTCGTATGAGTATTCGAATAACCGGGTAAGAGGGAAATAGATACATCGCTATATCGAGAGTCAGCTGAATATAAAATATTTAAGAGGTGATGAAGAAAATCATGATATAAATATTATGCATACCTAGGTAGTCATCATTATCATCCTAATGTGGGTCTTGGCCGTCTCCAGGAAAGGTCTCTATCCACTCAGTCTACCGCAAGTTCTTTCCACCACCTCAGGGATGCTGTGGCCCCTCTCTATACAGTCCAACCAGCGCAGTGCATGTTCCCCGACCCTCATTTCCCTTTCTGTTACATTGAAGAGTTGTGTGTCTTCCTTCCTAAAGGCATGACCTGCCGAACGGAGTCGCCCAACTTTCACGTGTCTGACAACGGGGTGATCATCATATAATATATACATATCGTTGTTATTCATACAATAATACATAGTATTAATTATTTTTAAAACTTTTTGAATGAACGGGTAAATTTCTATTAAAGAAAGAAACTTAGGAGGGCCTTAAAATCACACCATTCTACGCCTACTTCGCGTTTATTAATACACAATGTTAATTCGTAACTCTTGTGAATTATTCCATTATCATCATCAGCCAGGGTCGATTCACTGCTGGATGATGACCTCCATATAGCTCCCTCCACTCTTCTCGATCCGTAGTTTATCGCATGACGGCATTTTTCCAGCGTTTGTCCGCTCGACGAGCAACATATTTATCCCTTTGCCATTTTATCTGCTTAGCGACATCTATCACACCGCATTCTCTTGTCTGCTTCATTATCCATTGGTTTATTTTATGATCTTTCTGCGTTATGCTCAAGATGCACGTTGTGCTAGGTACTCAACATTTTTGAATTCCTCTTACATTAAGAGTCAATGTTTCACACTCTTACGTGAGCACTGGTGGCACCCATTAATTATTGTTAATCACTTTACGTCTATTATTGGGATTATTGAATATAAAAAAAGTATTAGCAAGTGCAAGTACGTTGAATCTAAATTTTGGAGAGATCTTGGCGGCATCTGAGAATTAATGTACATATCCTTAATATCCTTGATTCGAAATCACAACAGACTACGCATATCTGTTAATTGATTTGTTTATGTAATGCAATGTTGATTAATTGTTAAATCATATTCTAATATGTATGCTGGTTTGAGTTCAAGTATATGAATTCAACAACGAATTCTATATTCGTAAATCTTGTGAATTATTCATTGAATAAAAAAATAGTTAATTAATAATTAAGTATGTAGTAGGAATGTCTTCATCAAATTATAATAAATCTGTTTTCATTTTAGAACTAATTGAAAACTGTATCAATATTATTAAATATGTAGTAGTAGCACCAATCATCTGGAAAAGAAAACAAATGGTTATGTTGGTAGGCACTGATTCCCCCCCCCCCTGACAAGTTTCTAGTTTTAATTTTGTTACTGCGCATCTGATACCTACTAGCAAAAGGAGGTATCTTCGTCAGATAAATACATAACCATCGCTGGCTCTTACACTCTTATGGTATTAGATTTAGGTATATAATTATATAACTGATAGGTATATTCGAAAGTATTGCTAAGTTACTAACGTTATTGGATAAGACGATAAGTCAAAAGTAGCTGAATGTAGAGTAATCTAGATGAAAATTGAATACTTGAAATTAGTCATTTATACATATTAGACAGTGGCGAGGGGTGGAGGTAGGCTGTTAAGAATCGACGTAAATATTGCACACTAAACTTTGTCAGTCATACTTATTTATTTTCATTGAACTAAGAATACAATTTGCAGATCGTGCTCGTTAGTTTTTATTATTCAATTAAACCCTGCCTAAACCAAATCATAATAGTTGGGCGATTCGACAAAATTCGTGCATTTTTCAGTCATACTTTTGTTTTTGTTGAATTAAGAATATAATACAGATGTTATCGGTTACTTTTTTTTAATTCATTAAGCTCTGCCTAAACCAAACATCCACGATGGCTTAAGCATCAGCCTATAGCGTCGTAGGTCACAGGTTCGAATCCTGGGTCTGGCAAGTACACATATTGTTTTTCAATTTGTGTATGAGTCAGAATATGGACCTAATGGGTTGAGCAAAATGGCTGATATCTATTTCTCGTAAAAACAAAATCTGTTAATACAAACCTCCATTCTGTGGAGGCGCGTATGATCGTATTATGATCAGACATGGTCGAAAAAAAAAACCAAACCATAATCGGTTAAAAATATTATTCAATCTATAAAATATTTAAAATTATGTGAGTATGGTTTAATGGCATCGTTTTAGATATTTTGTAGATAAATGAATATTTTTTACTATTATCTACGATGGCTTGGATTAGGCAGGGTTTAATTGAATTTAAAAAATAACAATCACTATCTACACTATTTATGTAGGATCTTAACAGCCTACCTCCACCCTTCGCCACTGATTAGATAATTATGTAGGTATATACTGACATCATGGCCCCCATAAGGGGGGAGCTGACTGGGCTCTAGCCTGGGGGCCCGGAGTGGCGACTCAACCAGTTACGCAATTTAAAAAGTCAAACGAGTGTTTTGAAACTATTTAACGAGTAGAATTTTATTTTATGTTTTATAATATGTTTCCTGACTATTTATTCAATATGGCGAAGGGTCGCATGTTACTTGACTATGATAAAAGGGGGTGGCGATTAGTGCTTCATAATATGATGCCGAGTGCTTACAATTCAAATGGATTTATTTATAAATACCAAAAATCGCTAAAGATATTATGCGGCAATGCGGCATACCCTTTATTTTACACGGAATACTGGAGTTCCGCGGAATACCATTTGGGGAACACTACTGTAGAACATTACACTGTCCTTAACCTTGGCGATGGGTTGGGGGGCACGCCGAAAATTGCGGCCTGGGGGCCCGCTTGGGGGTGTGGGGACTGACTTACTGATATATGCATATACAATATAATATTCGGAGTGTTCTTGAATATAGGTCCATTATCTGAAGTCATTATGAGGATTTCTATAAGCTTGTTTTAGAGCGTGTCCAGAAGAAATTTCTTCGATATCTTTATTTCGATGTACCTACATATTATATAACTATTTTCCTTTTGATAATTTCTCAAACGAGTATTTTCCGACTAGTTTTTACGTAATTACATTACGTAATTTAAAAATATAAAATATAAATAAGTGCAGAAAAGTAGGTACTACGTATAATGTTTTAAATAAATATTTTTTACTACCTAACAGTATATGGAAAATACACGTTTTTGTTTAGAGAGTGGAAAATATGAACCCTACGCCCTGAATGTGGCGTTGGGTCATTGCTCATAGATATTAATAAAATGTACCAACATGAAAAAATATTTATATAACGTACATGTGCAACTTTCTCACGGTTGGTACTGCTGTATGAGTTAGATATAGCATAATTCTTGAAATTAAATTACGCAACTTGACGTAGGTACAATCAATGACGTCCCTAGACAAAATGCCGCCCCTGGACAGAGCCAAAATGACGCCCCATTTTTTTATACAGTATTTTTTATCATCCGTGTATGTGTCGTTTCTGGTCACCAAGAACACTGAAGAGCAACGGAAGTAAACTAGACATCTCGAACCTGACAAAAAACTACAGTCCTGTTAAAACTTTAATGTTAATTTAATACAATTTGTTTCCAACCAGTGAGCTGAATTTTTAATGAAAAGATATTTTCGTTATTATTAAGTTTAGGTAGGTAGCTATTTCTATATATACCAAATGAGTATCCTCGATTTGCCGCCCTTCGAGTAACTGCCGCCCCCAATCGACGCTCAATCTGCCTACCCCCACAGGACGTCACTGGGTACAATAACAGATTATAATATAAAATCTAAATCTCATCCTAGTCTATGTTAGTTATAAAATATAATAAGATAATTATTATGATCTTACCGTAAACAACAGCGTATTGTCAATTGTAAAGAAACCCATTGCGGAAAATTTCAGTGGTTTACACAAAATGTATGTAGAAAATAGGTGAAGCTGCAGAATTAAAATCACACTTAAGTATTATTTCTATTACATAAAAGAAAAAAAAATCAGTATATAAAAAGTATATAAAAACAATTTATTTCAAAGGGGATTATCACTTTGTAGAATAATGAAATGGGATAATTCGTACCATTTAGGTAGGTACCATTTGTTTTATTTCTAGAATTTTATGTAAAATAATGATATTTTTTTCGCTGACCCAATTGGTGCAGTGTACCTAGTACCTAACTATCTTATATCCATCAATTTTAATACCTGTTTGGAAATGTTTTCATTGTTATTTGGATTCCTTTTATTTTTATCAAAAGTACGCGTCACTTGTAGCATCAGTTTATTAACCAGAACTGCTGTTTCTTCAGCCTGAAAACAACATTTAATTTTAATAACTTGACAGAAGACTGAATGCTTTCGAGTGGTCGTAATTCCGCCGTCTCGACGCACCAGGAAGAATTCCTGGGCTGATCACACACCATCATATCAATGAGGAGATTTTAAGACGAGCCGATAACCTAAGACATAGCTACTACATGGGCGGATTTACCGGTAGCATCCCGCGCTTGGCAATTAGCCCCATGTTCATAAAATGTCAAGGAAAAATAGTCGTTCCATTTAGGTATATTTGCATTTTTATAAATGCATGGAATATGTCTTACATTTATCGTCGTCGCGCTTGCAAAATACTCAACACAACAACAAATACTAACATATCTAGTAGGCATAATCATAATAATATGTAGGTACCAGTAGTTTAAAAAATAATAAGTAGGTATGATATACGGTTTCCGTATCATTACTATCATTTTCTGTTTATGGGGACAAAATTATGCTGCGAATAGGGCCCCAAAATGGAAAGAGGGGTAGAGGCAGTGGGTGCGTTTAGTGACGTAGAGGCCTAATGCACTATACATTCAGGAGTTTTGTTTTGCTTTGGGTAATATTTACACTTAGTTTGTAAGAAATGTGCATTTTTTTAAAATTTAATGTCTTTGTAACTGGTTTTGACGCTTCGGAGACCACCTTTAAATTTTTCTGACAAATCGTTGCGTCAATTGCACTATAGAAAGGCGCTTCTCGGTACCTAGGGGAAAGCAGAGCCCGTAAGTCCCAGGAAAGGGAGATGCACATACTGCGGACGGTGTAATTATTGGTACCTAGTCAATGTGTCCGTATGTAATTAACTTGCAGCTTATCAAATTATAATATTAAAGGCTTGTTTTTATTTAATTACCGTATTTTGGCAGTCATCACATCGCATAATGGTAGACACTAGCCGATACGCGTGTGCTAAACATTGGTGTATCGTGAAGTATAAAAAAATTAGCAACTGGTCTGAGTTTTCTCCTTCATTAAACCATACTACTGTATTCAACGAATGGAATAAATATAAAACAATCGACAAAAACTCTCCTCCAAATATTAACAAACATCGTTTTGAATATGATGCGTTTAGCTGATCCACGGAATCGCATAACGAATCATACAACTTAAACATGATTGTAATCTTTTCCTCTGTCGTGTTGTTTATCATTTCTTTCGACAGATTTTCAAAACGATTGTCCTTTCCTTTTGCTCGTGATTCAACCATTTTGGATAATTCCTTGTTTAACTCTTTGAAGCCACATAAACATACATCGACAACTTGTACATAGACAAGCGTCGACACTGACGTCAAATACGTCGGAAGATAGATCACGACTTGCATCTCAAACGATGGCATATTATTCCACGAGATATACAGTTGCGTGCTGATAAATACGTGGAAAATGAACACTGCGTGTAACACAGAAACTATTATAGTCAGTGTAAATCGCTTTTTTGTGTAGTTTCTCTCAATGTCTAGAAATCGAATCATACGATCAGCTTCGGTGAGAGACGTCCAAATATTGGCGTCATCGTCTTTTTTGAGATAGGTCTCCGCATACATAAAGATCGTACAAACAAACGACATGTAGAGCATCATCTTTTCAGACAACGTCAGAAGGATTGACTTATCAAAAAAACCGATTATCGTTTCTCCACTGACACTTACTATAGTAATACACCATACATATACTGCGCATACAAAGAGCGTGTACAAAAGTAACATATTGTTTACAATTATTTTTGATTTGCCGTTATCTATCATTTTATAGTCATATGGAGAAATAGAAGAAAATTTTCCAGCAAAAAACAATGGACAAACTGACTCCATAAGGTTATTAGCGGGGAACCATTTTCTTATAATTTTAGATAATTTACTAGAACACTTTATAAAAGCTTGAATGTTCGTATGGTTCATTTTAAAATTTTAAAGTAGATTAACTCAATAAATATGCAGAAATATGATACTTATTATTTTAAACGGTGATTAAACTTTATAATATATAAATATTTTACACTGTTGTTGGATATATTATGTAATATACTTCAAATTGAATTGGCTCTATTCTGACAGAAAAATGTTTTAAAATTCGTTTTCCAAAATATACATGTCTACACTAAGTATTGTGTTTTAGTATTTATGTCGAAAATGAATAATGTTGAGCAATTATTAGTATTATCGTGGCAAGTGAGTCTCAATCATTTTAATGTACTTATGTCCCAACTAATAAAAATTAAAGCAATTATATTGGTAGGTAGACATACCAAATTACAAGCAATAACGAAATTGTTTTTTATAAATTAAAAAATATATTTTAATTTGCAAATACAATTAAATCATACCTATGTACATAATTGGAATGCAAAATAACGGTAGTTCATAACACGCCGAAAATTCTCGTCTTCGCGGAATTTATTATAAAAAGTTGTACCTATTCACTATTCCTTCCTTAATTTTCGCCATTTTGAATTTGCCACC
The DNA here is from genome assembly GCF_057557595.1 of Rhyacophila brunnea. Taxonomy (NCBI): domain Eukaryota; kingdom Metazoa; phylum Arthropoda; class Insecta; order Trichoptera; family Rhyacophilidae; genus Rhyacophila; species Rhyacophila brunnea. The sequence continues at coordinate 20,284,866 of NW_028233068.1, forward strand.
CCTAAGCAACGTATGGCCTGTTTACACCCACGGAACGTCACTGGTTTCACTATCATTAGGATTCATCGATGACGTCCCGTGTGAGTAGGCAGGACATGTATTAGTTTTTAGGGGGAACTTTCAATGGCTCGTGGCAATTAAAGGAAGAAAGACAATAAATAACACAATTTTTGAGATACCTACTATAATTTTTCGGCTGCTATATTATGCCTATTCTGAATTTTAGTAGATATAAATTTCGGAAATTTACATATTGACATTTCCTTTCTCCGTTGAAGACAGTCAGTATGAAATAATAAATTACAGTTGGGAGGCAATGAATTTATATAGATAGGTAGGTACATCAAAATGGAATGGGTTGGCATTTTAGTTCTGTTTAAGGGCGGCACTTTGCTTAGGGTTACTGGTTTTCATCTTCACACAACCAATAATAATTGATGAAAAAAAACTCTCTTAGCTTATCTCGACGCTTGGCTTATTGCTACCACGTATTTCTCGCTCTTTACAGGTTTTTTTTGTTTGCGATCCTTCCGCGTTTATGGCTAACATAGTAAATTGTATCATTCTCAAATAAAACGCGGTCAAAATTTACATACAATTGTTTTGACAGAGTTTGATCTTTCCGCTGTGCTACAATCCAATCACATTTTTAATAGGCAGGTAGGTTTGTATTCATTACAACTGTAATTATAATCGATATAGTTATATTCAGATAATAAATAACAATGAGAAACGGCATAAATTCAATAAGTATTGAGAATGTTTACTTGTCGTGAACATGTTTAGCCAAGATTGGACCTGTTAGGAAAACAGGATATGACGTTGGAGTCAGGCTCGCTTTTAGAACAATTGAATCGCCCTAGGTACAGCGCTCGCTCGAAATAGAAAACTTTATAAATCGGAGTGCTGGAAAATATTAACTTTTTTTTAAATACGTAGGTACCTACTAACCAACCTAACTTCCATCGACGAAAAAAATGCAATACTTCGTAGTCTTTAAATATATAATTTGCACTACCACCAAATATTCGGTCAGGCAACGATTTTCAGCGCCGCAGGCGAAAAAAAATAGTTTTCTTGATGTGTAAAATATGTGTGCAGTGCATGGTTTGTGTGCCACTGAGGGACGTCACTGCTTTTTACTTATAAATAATGTATTATTTACGATCGTTTAATTAGTACAATAAGTAGTAATGTCATACAATATCTACAGACATTAAAGATGTCGGAAGGCGAATTCTGGAATACTACATCCAAATCCTATAGAATGCTATAAAACTCTCATTAATCAGAATTTATGTTATATTAAGATCGCCTAAAAACTTTGTAGAAAAACAACACAAAATATTATTATTGTTTGTAGAAATAATGCGATATATCAAGTAGTCTTATTAAACCCTATTAAAAATGTAAATTAATGCAGGCCAAGGTTTTTTAAATATTCCCCGAACCGGAGCGCCATTTTTAACATTTCCTCGAAAGAGTGGAAGTCTTGAGGATTTCACGAACCGGACCAACGAGCGCTCCGGTGTGTTCCATACCATTTCAAGCGCTGCCTAGGTCGACTCGCCACGCCGGGGCCCCAGGCTAGAGCTCTGTCAGTCGTGACAGGGCTCAATATTATTATTATGTTTATGGACAAATTAACTATCATACTTATTGTGCTCGATTTTAAAGCACAAAAATCATACCTACTGAATGAGAAACAACAATTATAACCTACGCAATGCATAAGTAATATTTTTGCATAGTTTAGAATGATATATTATTATGTTAATTTACAAATTCAAATGACAGATATTGAGTTGTTTCGGTAGTGTTGTGGATGCTCGATCGATATTAGTATTCACAGTGTAAATGTAATTGCGGCGTGGTTAAACTAGTTCGACATGATCGGTCGATGTACAGTTACAGTACTGCTACCTCTTAATCTTTATTCCGTTTACTTGTTTCGCGATTAGTTTGCAATAAGTCGCCCATCTCAGTGCACTCCAACCGTTCAAAAATGACAATCCCATTGTTTTGAACTGTGGATATTGAATTGTTTATTTGTAAGAAATCGTAGAAGTTTAAACCAATCGTCATAATGTGTTTAATCAGTTAATAATAAAGACTGTAGGTAAAAATCACAATCGTAAGTAAATTACTTATATTGGTAACATTAATAATAAAATTATGAATACACTTCTTATGTGTAATAATGAAGGCTGTGTGGTATATATTATAAAAATATCGTGCAGATACTATTAATTATAATTTAAAACTAAGACGTTTTGAAAAACAATTAATTTGTAAAAATGATTCTAAGAATATGCGATATTAGTTATGGAAATATTAATTATATTATGAAAGATATAAATTCTTTATTAAAAAAAAATGGTGTTCATTGATATTATAAAATAATGTCTGTAGGTTTTATTATTTTGCTATTTACAGAATCGTTCCATTGCGTAGCAATGGATACCAAATTAGTGTCTTGGAGTTCAAAATATTTGGCGGGAATTGTGATACTATTGTGTTGCCAGCTACAGGCTAGAGTTGTCCCACCGATAGTGCCAAATGTCGTCAGCTTACCAGTTCCAACAAAATGTAAGCTGTATATTACCTACCGCTGTCGGCGATGTCATTACCTACCAAAGGTACCTAGCGGAAAAATACGAAGCTTGCAGTTTGAGACATTTTTTTGATAATTTACAATAATTTCAACTGTATTAATTAATAAAATAATATGTAGGTATCTGAAAACATTAAAAATAAAAACATTTTTTATTTTAAGTCAATGATAAACTGACAATTGTAATTTTTTTTATAAAATGTGAATTTGTCAAAGGACCCCACCCCATCTTATTATTACATATATTTTATGGTCATATAAATAATTTAGTTTATCAAGTTTTCTATGCTGTTCTAGGTATGGTCCCAATATTGAAGCTCGATTTGATATAAATAAAAGGATTTCAAGTTATACACATTTATATTTTTATAAAAATCGATGTTTTTAAAATAAATTCGTAAATTTATCATTGACTTAAAATAAAAAATATTTTTCTTTTTAATATTTTCAGATGCCTACATATTTATAATTATCAAAAAAAATGTCTCAAATTGCAAACTTCGTATTTTTCTGCTAGATGCCTCTGGTAGGTAAAGACTTTATTTTTTATTTATTGATATTATAAATATAGAAAACATTGACTTCTATACTTCATAGAATCTTCCTTTTTCTGCCTTTATTTAATTGATTTATGCCACTAGATGACAAACTCGCACCACTAACATCCGCCATCTTTGTTCTTGGATTACGCAGTTTTCAAAACCTTACAGCACCATCTAGGAGTGAAGGATAAACCATTTCCATACATTAAAACGTTCACAGAATCTACTTATCATTGTTCTACACTTAACTGAATATGTGCCACTTGTCATTCGGAGTGCCTTCAATTATTAAGATATTAACGAAATAAATTTTCAGTAAAACTAGATGAAGAAGCTGTTCAAATATTGCAAGATTCATTTCAAGATCCTGAAGTCAGACCTGGACTATTTCAAGGAGATATAGCAATGGATGATCAGGCAAGAGAGCCATTTTTCTCACTTACATTTCGGTTATTTGCCCTAATTAAGAACATAGTACATTAATATTATCTTCATACATTTTCTGATGGAAGATTTGATATTATATTATTCATTAAGTTTAGTAACATACAGTAGAACCTCGATATAATGGACTTCATTATAAAATAATTACAAGATAAAAAGAACTTTTTATATACGTTTTTAAATTTTCTGTTGAATCATATAAACTTGACAATTCTATGTATTAATAAATACTTTTTTTGTACTTGATAGAAATACTGAATAAATATAGAATACTGAAGTGTCATTTTGATATTTCATATTGATTTCCATAGTAACGCACGTATATATTAATAATTTAGTTGCTAGGACTGAACACACAAGAAAAAATGTGTACTGGACGAACAAGAATATGAGTTAATAAAAACGTGGTAAAATAGACTTCAGATATAACGGACAACATATCCAGTCAAATGTAAAAATTGTTAAAAACATCCTGCTAATATTATATAATGTTAAAATTCAAGCGCCACTGCTTTGTAAACAATATTCTACTAATGATAATCTAATAACATTTATTTACTATTCGTCAGATAACGAAATTCAACTATATTAGATGCATTTTCATAATTTTAGAGAGTTGATTATGCAAAAACGTGATTCTTTTTTCAAAGCAGGATTACCGAAAGCAAGCGCGTCGAGATCTAACATTAACGCCACCACAACGGGTGTGTTTGGATATATCAACTGAAGACGAATAAACAGGATTTTGTATGTGTTTTTATATAAGACTTTCGGCTTCCACGGACACTCATCACCCACATTTATTAGTCTGTTGTATCGAGGTCCATGCATGATGTATAAAACAGATAGAATAGCTTAACAACCCTTGTAGGCACTTAGGAAAAGATTTTTGTGTTTAGGAATATCAACCCAACACGAGTTACCAAGATGTCAATAACATCAATTTTTTTATAGAATTATCACTTCTTCTATAGACTAAAAAACTAAAATTTATATTTAATCTTATTGCAGATGTATAACTATTGGAGAGTTGGTTTAAGGTGGGATGTTTTTCCTGAAAAGTTGTGGAAAAATGGCACGGTACCATATCACATCAGCGGCCTCTATGATCCAGCCGACTATGTCACTATATACCAAGCAATAAGAATGTTAAATTTCATGACTTGTGTGAAATTCACCCCGTGGAATGGAAAAGATAAAGACTATCTGCTTATATGGCCTATCAAATATCCAAAGGTATTCAGAAAATCATTATAATGTTCTTTCATTATTCATTTAGTCTATGTGCATTGAAGAATAGTATACTTTTACCCCCCTAGGTAGAGGACAGATTCTTCTGTCATTGTGGCCACGACGAAATCACTTTGAAACAGTATTAGTGCCATTTGACACATAAATGTGTCACCTACACTGTCAGAAGAATCTGACACCATTCTACTAAGGTATTTTTATGGATCTACATTTAGTCCTTGGTTAGAATTTTTAAACTAATTTTGTTTAATTAGAAACACAAGGGATGGGTATTATCAAAATAATTTCAATTTTTTATTTTGTCCTACCTTTCAGCACATTAATAATGGGATTCATAAAATATTCAAGTACAACATTAATCAGTGTCCAAAAAAACCCTAATCCGAAATAGACTTACGAATATAAAGAATATTTAATAAGTTCCTAAAAAAGCGCCTTAATAAGAAGTACAGTCCAACAAACTTATCTAAAGAACGTCAAAGAAAGTCAAAAATGGTACCACGAACTACCATATGGACGCCATTTTGAAAACGTCATTCGAATGTCAGATTCTGTCCAGTTGCGAGTCTTAATTGGGTAGTTTTCGACAGTGGCTCCCCCATCCATTCTTTAGATAAGTTTGTAGGTCTGTACATAATATTATACTGCAGTGGCAAAGAGTAGAGGTAGGCTGTAAGCAGCGGCGCGGCGACTGGTCTAACATCATACAAGTGCACTGCACTGCCTGCATTGCTATGAAACATCGTTCAACATCGTAAATCAAATTTTTTCTTCATAGGTTTTTAATATTATCGCTCACTTATTGTAATGCAAACCATAAACCGATGTGCCCACATTCTTAATCGGCGATAATACAGGTACTATGCACCGTATACGTCATCCTCACTGAAATCGTTCGCGCCCCGGCAATATATTTTGTTTACTTAAAATGAACCCAAAGCTTAGTATTAACTAAAGCCATTATAAAACAACTTAAACCGTGCTAATCGTTTATGCCATGCGCAAGTTCCAGAATATTGTGCGCCGACCGGGTAAAATGACATCATATTGTTCTGAGTAGAGAGCAATTACATATTTGAATTATGGTTTGTTATTATAGACGCTGCGACTTCTGTTCACGCTCAAATAATGTTTAGTATCATATTTAGCAATCTCGTATGTAAAATGCCTGTTAAACTAAATACAATAGAATTCATTATTTTCTAAATTTAAAATGGGTAAGAAATATAATAGAATGTCGGTAAGATATTTTGATTTATGTGTACTGCAAATTAAATCAGTGAAGATAAAAATAATTTTGGTACCTACCGCATTTCTGGAAAATTAATATTTCATTATCCTGTGTGTTGACTGAACGCGACATGATATCGGTTATTTATAATAGGTATAGAAAATTATTAATTCATGAATTCTAGTGATAAGCTAATAAATCTTAATACCATTTCACAAAGTGCAGTTTCATAATAATCATTATTCATACAGTGTATAAATTGCTAAAGATAATGTACTTATATAGAATAAGATGGCTTACGTTGAAAGAGGTATTTATCTACTATAAGAGATGCAATCGTTTCTTAAAACAAATCCAATAAAGATTTAAGTAATTGGCAACATGTTTTATTAAAAATATAAAATATACAGGTAATTTCCCAAATGTCAATAACGTTTTGTCAAATCAAAAATAACGCCGAATTGATTTCATTTTTCAATAAGGTAGGTTTCCAGCGGAACCTCAAAAATTACAATCCAAAAAATCACCGGCCGCCACTGGCTGTAAGTATAGAGATAAATAGTGTATACTTACTACTTGTTAGTCATAAATGTAATACATAAAATTGCAGATAGGTTAGTTTCAAAAATTAAAATAAAGCCCGCATAAACCTGGATTATTACGAATAATCCACGTTTACATACAATAATAAATATGACGAATTATTCAATTGTCTTTTATGAAATTAGTATAAGATTATAATCTTTTGGTTTCAGGGATGCTGGTCATTTATTGGCAAAATTGGAGGTCCACAACTATTATCGCTTCAGCCACCTGACGCACGAGGGTCAAATTGTCTTGGTACTGAAGGTCGCGCTATGCACGAACTGATGCATGCCCTTGGAATCTTCCACGAGCAATCCCGAGAGGATAGAGACCGCTTTGTTAAAGTACACGTTGAAAATATTATTCCAGGTACAGAACAATTCAAATTATTCTTTTATCTTTGCATGTTTATATTCTAACAGCAATAGAATTTTTAAAAAATCAGACAGAAAGCCATGCAATCCCGTATTTTTATGTAAAATCATCCATTGGTTTCTCGAAAAGATCAAAATAATCCTTAGTTGACATTTTATTTTTTCTACTATCCTTTATAGATCTGGACCGCCTCACGAAGATGTTTCTTAAAAAAAATTGTTTTACAAGGACATTAGTCACTTGCTCAACCTATTGCGTCCATGTTCTGGGTCCAAACACAATTAAAACATAACATGTGAATTTTCCAGACCTAGAATTTAAAATGAAGACCCAAAAAATTATCGCTAAGCCATTGCAGGTGCATTGGTATTATTCACATATAATATTTGGTGTGGACTCACCAATTACGATTTCATTTCGATATAACTCTAAAAATTGTCTGTTATCGGTTTCTACAGACGGCAGAGTTCAGTAATGTTTAGTAATAACATTATCAAAATGGATACTTCTTACTGTGATCCTTACAAGAAACCACAATTTTTTTATATATTGCAAGCCTATACGAAATTATTTAAATTTATTTGTTTCAGCTTACAGTTCCAACTTTGACAAGCAAAGTTTAGAGAACACTACATACAGCTTTGAATATGATTTTGATTCGATAATGCACTATGGCAAAGACTACTTTAGCATCGCCAAGGGAAAGCCAACACTCACTCCAAAAATTAAAGGTGCTCGAATTGGACAAAGAAATCAGCTCAGTGTGACGGACTGCTTGAAGATCAATGAATTATATGGCTGTTTAAAAAATCCTCGCATGTCAAAAAAATATTTCGCACTTTGTCGAACGATAGGAATATGATAAATGAATTAAAATATTTTCTTGAGTACACTATTTAATTCCTCACATAACCGAGTAGATGTGTTCCAGGATTTTACTTTGTTATAATAAAATACATTCTTAGAAATATTAAGATGAAGTGTGGCGCCATTAATTAGGAACATCAAAGAGAATATGAAGCATCTAATAAACTATTATTATCCTACAGCTTTTTCCGTTTTGGCGAGTGATTGTGTGCCTAAACATCCCCAGATCGTTCTTTTTTTTTAATACAAATGTATGGATTTGATAAATTTCCTTCCTTATTTTCGAAATCTTGCAATGTATTTGATAATTTACCATTCGTCGCGAGACTATTTTTTAAACACATTTCTTGAATTCTCCTTTATTTGTTTTGTGAGAAACAAAAATCCTATACATTTTCAACAGATGACAACGCGCACTATATTTTTTACCGAGATACTATAATTTCCTGGACCGTGTAATTCGGTGACAAAAAATAGCAACATTTCAAGTGAGAAGATCCTCAAAAATTCTAGAATATGTGGAAAAAGACACAATCGCCGCAAATTGTGCCAACTACTCAATAGTACTATATGAAACATTGCAATGGATACGAAAGAAGAAATTAACGATAAGGTAATAAAACTGGTATGAAATTTATTTCGCTATTGAATATTATGTCTAGGTTATATTCACATACGACGTGTAATATACAAGAGTTTTCTATAATATTATATCGCTGAGATCTCGATATCGCATCACAAAATTATAGTCACTGCTATAATTTGAATTTTACATTGAATCAATAAAAGCTAAATTTTTTCTACACAAAATCGTCCAATAAATTTACAAAACATGATATCGTCACCTCAATATCATCTACTCAGCACAGTTGGCGTCTTGCCGAAAAAACTGCAGTTGATATTGACAAAAAGAAATTAACCACTTATAAACTTCTCACCATCGAGACAAAGATGGAAATTATTAGGCGTTCTGACAGCGGTGAATTTTTTGCTTCAATCAGCTGTTCCTACGGCATGAGCCGGTCTACGATATGTATAATTTTGAAAAACAAGATTATTATAATGAATGTGTTCAAAACTGTGGAAATATATCTTCAAAGACATAGAATTTCAAGCAAGTACTAAGGCTAATTTGACAAATTTAAACTGAGGTATTCTTTACATGATATTAAATTCACTGGAAAAGCTACCAGTGCAAATAAAGATGTTGCAAATGAATTTATTTCCACATTGTCCAAAATATTTAAAATACACTTTTCGATCTTTTATTTTTACATTGCTCTACTTTCATACATTCAACATTCGTACATACTTTCAGGTATCAATTGTGTATGAAAGTCGAGGACCGCCTGTAAATCATTGGTTAATGACATTGATTGTAGGGACATTTATCAGAATCGTTATTTTATTATTTTTCCTCATGATATTGTATAAATAATAAGTTACAAATCAATAATCATGACAACGGAAATTGAAAAAATGATTTCTGGAACTATCCATTATGGATGGATAGTTCCAGAAATAGTAGGTAATTATGTATGGATTTATAGGGAAGTATATGAGTTTTAAATAAGTAGTGATACCAAATACAACTCCTCGCGAAGAGACGTCGCCAATCCCATATCAGAAACCTTACATAAAACAATGACTACCGTCCCATAAAATCACTATATGCCCTGCAAGTTTGCAACCCCTGAGAGATATTAACAAAACAATATTTCGAAAACGATATCTGCCAAAAACAAACGCACATTCCATGCGCCTCCAAACCGAGAATTTCTTTGAAAGGACTCCGACCGGGGAGACATCGAGCCAAAATATACAGTTAAGGTTTCGAAGCTTCAAGAAGTAACCCGCCCCGCACCCCTCTCCAGATCACCCCTTATGGAGTCCTTTTCGAAAAATCAAAGAGAAAGGCAGTACAAATTCCCTTAAGAATATGAAATTGGGTAATGTCACAACACCGCTGCATGGAACCTGCCATCCCATTACACTAATGCAGGCTCTTTCACAAGCAACTCCAAAATTGGCGGGATTATCCTTTTTCTCTTTCTGAACACTTTCTGCCGCTAAAACCTTTTCAGACTGTCCTACAACTTTAATCAAATGCACTAAAACATCTTCCTTCTTTTGGCTGTCTATATCAATTAAGATGTGTTTCCCATCGTCCATATAAAACTTTATAAATGGCGAAGGTGTCATGTTTCTGAAAGACAGTTGTACATTTGGATTTTTGTATTGAATCTGCGGTACAAGCAGTCCAAGACACGGTCCAAGTACACTTGGACCAAGTACCATCCAAGTGCACTCGTATGAGACATCTTCATACTAATTATTCCTATCCAAGGTACTTGGACCATGTCCTACTCATCCAAGTTATCTTGGATAGGAATAATTAGTATGAAGCTGTCACTTGGATGGCATTCGGTCCAAGTGTACTTGGATCGTACTTGGACCGTGTCAACGCGGCTTAACCAGAACACAAAGTCTTCGGCTTCGGCGTGATGCTCCCCAAAGATATTGTAATTTACTGACATGACTTTAATTTTATCTTTGAACACTAGCTTACCGGCTGTTAGGTATTGCATGGTACGTCGTATAGGTGCTTTACCTATCATGAACGGCATGATGAGTTTGTGTTATAAAATTGTATCACGACAGTTATAATAAAGAATATTAAAGTCCGCAGGTCAACCGAATAAATAAATAAACATATTATTATGTCATAGACTAATATACTTTCAGAATGTGTCAACAATTTGAGGACTTTGAGGTTATGTCATGGTTATGTGATGGTTATGTGAATCCAGTGTTGCCAAGTCAAAATTTTTAATTTCAGTAGAATGTGTAAAAAAAATTCAGTAGATTCGACAAAATAATTTCGTCGCGGGCCGCAGGTTCCTAGATTTTCATGGTCGGCTTATTTTTTTTAGGAAAAATATTTCGTCGCGGGCCGCAGGTTCCTAGATTTTCATGGTCGGCTTGTTTTTTTTAGGAAAAATATTTCTCCGCGGGCCGCAGGTTCCCTATTTTTCATAAGGCCGCAGATTCCAAGTTTTCAAAAATGGCTAGTTTTTTTCCCGGCTGGTGAGAATTTTGTGAAATGAAGAAATATCAGTAGATTTCAGAAAATATCAGTAGATTCAGTATTTTGCCAAAAATATCTGTAGATCTACTGAAATTTCAGTAGACATGGCAACGCTGTGTGAATCATAGATAATATAATGTGAATTCTCGACATATTATCTATGGTCTGGCCCATAGATTATAAATACCCTAAAAACATTTTTTCCAAAATTAACATGCTATGATAATCAATTTAAGACACCACTACAAACAAATAAATGCTCCACCAAAAAATGCCACAATATTTTGAAAACAATAATCATAAAATATGACAAGCTACCTACCAAATTTGTTATTTTTTATAAAGACATTACTTACTTACTATCACAAATATATTATTATGGGCAGTGGCGCACCCAGGATTTAATATTGGGGGGGGGGGCAAGGAGGAGAATGTAAAACAGCCTAATTTCTCGTTGTCTATTGCACTCGGTGTACCTACACCATGGTCCCCACATCCTGAAACGGGCCCTCATGCTAGGCTTGGCGGGCCCCCTACCTACCGCTAAGATTAAAGGCAGTGTGAAACACTACATTAACGTTTTTCAAATTGTGTTTTAGTTCAAATTAAGAGTAAGAGAATACATCCACTTTAATAATGGAGCTGTCGAGTATCGACACATAATAATCAAAAAATATATTGCACAATTATATAAGTAATTGAAAATGTTCATGGCCAAGAAGTATATTAGCGCCGCAGGCGACTTTTTTACTATTAAAGCTAATTTATTATGTGTGTTTATCTGGTCAACCCGACACGCCGGGCCCCCCATAGCCTGGGCCCCCAGGCTAGAGCCTTATCAGCCCTCCTCAGCCATGACCTACACCACTCCGGAATTCGGGTGGACACCGAGAATTTTTTGACAGTTAATGTTTTATAAGGTAATGTTTTCGAAACTATAGATTCCCTGTGTAAATAAAACAGTGCGTAGATATAATGTTAGGATTTCTTGTCTTTGCGAGGGTAACAAATCCTTTAAATGAGCCTAACATTGACGGAGCACCATCCATACAAATTCCTCCATGATACGAGTATTTTAGATTTTAGACGCGTGCGATCGATTCGGCAACATCGAAATCACATTAGATCTTTCATCGGCTTTCATAATTTCACGAAGGACTTTTTCGGTTTTCGCTATTTCGCGGATTTTTCTGCTTTTATCATTATTTTCGCGGTGCACATGCAACAAGCCAGCGGTGCACCGGTTTAGAACCACTGGTCAAGAGCCACAATATTTATGCTGAATTCCACCGAAAAAATGTTTTTTTTTTTAATTTACACCACCACCGACTGTGGTGGGCATGGCCCCCACATCATGAATGTTTGGCGGGCCCCCTTACCTATCACCAGGGTTTAGGGGAATGTGATGTTCTACAGTAGTGTTCCCAAATGGTATTACGTGGATTTATCTATATTGTTAAATAATTCCCTTGAATTCTTGATTTGTCGGACCTCATATCATATTATCGATCGTTATCATACTATAGACCACTGGTCACGACCCCCTCTTGTGGTAGCCAAGTTGCATTCGACCCATCGATATTGGATAAATAAACATTTTTATTTTTCTAGAAACACTAAAAATAATTGTAATATAAAATGATACACGTGAATTATTATCATGTAGTTACGTATATCATATTATTTTCATCATACTTCATATTTTTTATGTTAATTTTGATGAAGTAGTATCTATAGCGCCACATGTGATTTTTTTTTTATAATATAACAAATTTCTGGTGTGTGTTTATCTCACAATTAGACGAGCCGCCACGCAGGGCCCTCTTAAGCCCGGGCCCCCAGGCTATAGCCCTGTCAGCCCATGGTGGTGGGTGTAGTCGTACTTTTCGCCGAATTTTTATCGTCGATTTTGGGTTTTTTAATAGTGAAGTTCCAAAATATTAATTGAAAATGGAAAAAAAAGTATTATTGCATTTAACTTATAGGTGCACAAACCTACCCAACAGAACACAGCCTAATTTCTCGTTTATCGGACTTTTGTCTATTGCACTCGGTGTACACCACTCCGGAATTCGGATGGACACCGAGAATTTTTTGACATTTCCATTAGAGATTGAGTTTCTAAAACAACCCGACATTAGTGTTTCGAAATTTTTGTGTTAGAAATTAAAATCTAAGAAATTTTTCTAGAGGGTGCTGGAGAATTTCAAATATTTTTTTTGCCGTGTTTTTATTTGTCTAATCTATTGGCTTTCAATTTCAATGTTTTGAAACGGTACGCTACTGGGTACGCTACTGATTATGGGTAATAGGCAGGGATTTTTTTAAATGTAACACGGTGGAACGGCGTTCCGGCACCTTTTTCACGGTATTTTCAATGTTTCAAAAGCAATTAGCTGAAACATTGTTCGCGATTACATAGGTAGTATAAGTGAATTTTCCTGAATCATCTTATATTATGAAAAGACATATTGATACCGCCTAAACCATGGCATCCTCAGAGGATCCAAGGCCATAAGGCCTGAATCATCATTGGGCTGATTCATGCAAACATGAATAGATCGACTGCGAGGCAAATTTCTAGCCGTAAATACCTATACCTAGAGTTGGTATTTCCCGATAAAATCTCAATCTCGAGATTCGGGATTTCCAGAAAAGAATTCTCGAGATATTTTGAGTCGACGTTGGCTTAATTGTATTAAATGACTCGATCAGTCTTTGAACGTTTTATGTTTTCTGTCCACTTTTTTCATATAGAAAATCGTTATGTATTTCAATTAATATTTGATAATAAAGAAATCCCGAATCCCGAGGAAAGATTCTCGAAATCCGGGATTTCCCGAAATGTTAAAAATTTCAATTCTCGAGACTGAGACTCTTTTGACCGGACCTTCCATACCGATGCGGGTGCCTTTTTCGGGATATTTTGACAGGGTAAATGCGAATGGATGGCAGTGTTGGAGACACATTGCATCAATGATAATATAAAATTATTGATATATTTGAATGCTCGATACCGAAACGTCAAACAATCGCAGCGCTCCATATTGAACTTTGTAAGATAATAACTTAAGGGCCCGCTGAAGAGCCCGCCGTTCAAATATAATTTAGTATAAAAAGGACCTCGGCGTCGTAACTACGTCAATTTAAATCGATCTTTTCGCAAAAATCACTAATCATCGGAGATTTTATTTCAAGAAATATTATTATTATTACTGATAATTTCTGCCGCGCGGAGAATTATTATTATTTTATGAACACCTGCGACATGAAGCCGATCAGAAAACAGGGCTGTCAAAATAATATTAAGCATTCATATTTTTTAAATGTTAATTTCATCATGGTTTTTAATCAAACCTGTGCAAGTACGTACTGATAACTTGGGTGGATTTTGTAGCAAACATACTATTGATATATATACGGGTATATTATTATTATAACCCAATTCAAATTGAACATAGGTTGATACTCAAATACTATTATAGTATGTTTATGATTTCGAGAAAATAATACGATGGTATAATTAATCCATATCAATTATTTGAAAACATTACATTCGCACTTTGCACAAAATTACAAACACATTCGAAGTTTGCCGCACACGTACAGACCACGTGATATTTGTTTACGCAAAATCGTCGCTTTTCAAAATGGCGAATTTGATTACCAAATTTTACTGCGATGAATCAGTATGTTCCTTTTTGTCTTTTTTTATTCGTAGGTTTGTTTACTATGTATACCGAGAAATTTCCATTTATAAACTCGGAAACGATTTTTACAGAAGAGTTTTGGAATATAATGCAACCAAAACTGGAAAAAATTCTATCATGGGTGTTGACTTCCTGAATTAGCTAACCCCAGGTCCATGCCACTACGTGAACCACAGTGGATATTAAGCCATTTCCACACTGGCAACAAGTTGCTGGCAACCTCATTAAATTTTACGATACTTACCATAATTGCTTAAGAAATTTTACAATAATTATCGTAAAATCTAACGAGGTTGCCAGCAAATTAACTTGTTGCCAGTGTGGACCCGGCATTAGATGCACAAAACTTAAATAATATATATTATAAATAAAAATTTAAAATTATAAATATATATTATGATTTATGTCTTCGACAGCCCTGATGAAATAAATGTGAAATATGAGTCGGATCAGTCACAGAGCAAATTTATTAACACAAACAACTTTGACACGACCTTTTTATATTAACTAGTAGACCAGATATTATGGACCACATGTTAAAAAATCATATTTTCAATTCTCAAGGCCATTTCTGTAGAACGTCCTCTTAAGGGCGGACGTGCTCAGCGTGGGTCATTTTATTATGTTCATATACATTATTTTCAAAGCATAATCCTGGACATACCTTAAACGTTGTAGATAATCTATTTGTATAATTTTGAAGCCTTATTATCCTTTATATTTATTTTAAACATTTGATGACTGCATAAATTATTTTTATTACATAAAATAGTATTCTTTTCAACCTCTCTCTCTAATGTTTTAGAATAAAGTCATGTTTCGGTACTACATAACTGTGCAGTGGTGTTAAGATTTTTTATAAAACGCATTTATAAAACCATTATTATAATTTATGACGAGATAATGTTAGTAAAATATTTACGATAAAAAATTATATTGATAGTCTCTGTGATCCCAAATTTGACAAGAATTAGGCATTTTATTATTCAAAAAATCGGCAAGATTAACACATTTGAAGATAATTCTAAAGATACTAATTATAAGCTATGTTTTTGACCATTCAAGTGTGATAAACATCCTACGAATAATGATTGCTTTATAATAATTATTGACCTAAGAATAAGGTAGTGTTTTTTTGAAATACGCCATTTCTTTTAGCATTCCCCAGTAATTAAGCTACAACAGACGGCCGTAGCCATAAATTGACAAACTATAATTGAAGTGGGGAGTAAAATGATATTAACGCGCGTGTTTGAACATGTACCGTTCAAAAAAAAAAGATTTTTTTTCGGTTAGATAAAGACGCAAGGCGGTCGGCCAAGCATGCTCTTTCCCGTAAGCCAATACGAGCTTGATTGGCGAATATTCGCTTTGATGTGTGGACTGCATTAGGCACCGAAAAATTGTTAATATTACTGTCATCAATAATAAATTTAGAAAGTAAGTATTAATAAGATGTTTTTTCAAGATCAAAAAAAATATGCTCATCATAAGATACCCTTGTATATAATAAGGCGCCCTTCTCAATTTTCTCATGCATGGGTGTTTCTGTGATTGTTTGACTGTTGTAATGGGTGATGTTAAAAAAAATCATTGTATGTATGTATATACCTACTAATTAGTTCTATAATTCGGCAAAAAATGTATTTAAAAAAAAATATGTAGGTTTATTACACATAAATATTATATTATGGTATTTTTTTTAACTGGATAACAGGCTGTGAACCACAATAACACTAGTGTATAGTAAAAATGAGGCGTCTAATTACAAAAAGCGACAAGTCCACAATTCAATATTTTCGGTAAACAACGTTTTTATGTTTCAAGTTTCAGTTATTTGTTTTAACGTGAGATTATTTTTTCCGTTGTAATCTTTGTCGAAATTAGAACCGAATGTCAATTTGTTTCAGCCGATAAACTCTTAAAAGTAATAAATATAGGCAAAATAAAATTTGACGTAGCGCTATTTGTACCTCGCCTTTTAATTTACTCCGCATAAGACACATATTTCCGTGGCACTGTCATGAGTTTACCAGATGCTACAGCATGGGAGACGCCCTTTTCAATATTGAACGTTCCCTTATTGGTCGATTTAAACACGCGCGAAATCAACCAAGCTTTAAATAATAATATATGAAACACGGACCATGAAAATCGTAAGACCACTGCACATGGATGTACTGAAATATGAGTATATTCTAAAACATTAGAGTGAGAGGTTTAAAAGAATACTATTTTATGTAATAAAAATACTTTATGCAGTCATCAACTGTTTAAAATAAATATAAAGGATAGTAAGGCTTCAAAATTATATAAATAGATTATCTACAACGTTTAATGAATGTCCAGGATCATGCTTTGAAAATAGCATAGAAGCTCCATTTTGACCTACGCAGCGCACATCCCCCCTTAAGCAGACTTCAAATGCCACCGTTCATTTCCCAACCAATTCTCTATTAGTAGTGGTTCCTCGTACCTAAAGCCCCGTGGTGCTAATAGGCTTGGAGGCACCCTTGTAAAAAAATTGTCTATGCGATAAACTACTGTATTTGTTCCTTCATTCGCCGCCATTTATAGTGATTCGCATGACCTGCCTACACCCACGGGACGTCACTGTACACACCTACATTAAATACTCCACGCACTCTCCGGGCCCTGATCTGTGGGTATCAGTACATTCAAGCAGCTTATTATGAGCCCATATCCTTGTGCAATACTTATCACGTAATTTAGATTAAAAACAAAACAAATGCCTATTTTCCATTCATATGGGTCATATTGAGGACATGTAGATTATAGGTTGATACTTATGCGCTTTCACCGTTGCCATTTCGTGTGCTACGTCCTACACAATATTATGAACATTTAACTGTGAAGAATTACATTATAATAATATAATATTGTATAGGTATTATGCTAAATTACCTAAAAACTAAATGGGTACATAATTATAAACATATCTATACCTGTCCAACTGTAATTGAAAAACATAGGCGAATCACAGGGACTTATTTTATTAATAATAATAATTGAATTTTCGTGGCTTATTCACTCCAATTAATATTTGAATTAAAATACGCTATCGGGCCAATAAAAAATAGAATTAAATGCAATAGGTACCTACCAAGGACATGATAAATCAAAAATTTCTGTAAGTTTATACGGTCAATAACAAAAAAATTGTAATTTCTCAATTTTTTTCGACCGGTTTATCGATTTCTCGAGAACCTCAAGAACTCTCAAGATTATGGACTTTCTTTAACACATGCGACCAGCGCTCGTAATGGAAAAGTTTACGAACCGGAGTGTTTGATAATTTTCTGAAGATAACATAGTAAACAAAGTGTGTTAGATTTTTTTGTTATGTGGCCTATCTAGCTCAGACGGTCAAATTATTTTTTCCACAATATAGAGCGATAATTTTACCAAATATCGATTTTTTCACGAACCGGAATGGCGCTCCAATTCATTTCGAGCCCTGAATCCGACCCAAAATTTCCGCCGAATTCGTTTGAGATCAAATACAAGACCGTTTTCTTTGCTTTTCTTGGTGCCAAACATTTTTCACCGACAAACTTTTCCTTCCCGTTCGAAAATTCGTGAAGTCGAGATTTATAGCTGTTTGCAAAAAAAATATCGAAGATTTCCATAGATTCCATTCCGGAAAGAGTATGGAGACCATGAGAGAGGATTTTTCAAAAAAATACCGACGAATAATAAATTTCATTCCGGTTGAACACCTAGTACTTCCCCCCCCCCCCAGAGAATTTTAGAGTTTTAGTTTAGAGGCTAAAGTCGGCTGTTTCTGTCTATCTCGAATTTTCGAGATCTCACTGATATTTCTCGAAAGATGAGAATTCTAGAGATTCGAGATTGATCTTTACTGATTATTTCTCGCGAATTCTCGATATTAAATCTTGACAAGTAGGTATATAGAATTTCTGCAGTGATAGATAAGTACAGCTAATAACCAATAATTATTATTTTCTACGCAAGGCAATGAAGTTTAGACCAATATCCATCGATAGTTATCTATAATATAAAAATCAATATTTGTTTGTTTGTTCGTATTTTATGCGCTGCCATACCGTTCATCCGATTGCGATAAAACTTTGTCAACTTATTGCTTGCACTTGCGCGAAGAGTATATGCTATATCTTATAATATAAAAATGAATGTCTGTTTGTCTGTCTGACAGTCTGTATGTCCCGTATGCGTTCCTATACCATTCATCCGATTGCGATGAAATTTTTGTTTGTGGTTGTGCGCACATCTGCGAAGGTTTCTAAATTAGTATTATATACAATACAAAGTTTGTTGTTTGTTTGTTCCATCCAATTGTGATTTTTTTTTACTACATATTAATAACATTAATAACGTTTTCATATTTTGGATTTGATTTTAATTTAGTGTACTTTTGTTTGACCTTTACTCCTATTAGAATTATTTTCATATTGCCATATTTGTATTACACAGATATTTTAATATTAAAAAAATAATTACCTCTTATTATTTTTTAAATATCTAAGATAAATATAACCACGAAGCGACCCTGTGCGAAGCCGGGTACTTCAGCTAGTATATTATATTATTATGTTGTGCATGTCACCCATGTCGTTATTTTAAATTTGATTTATAAATAGAATAACCCTAGTCTATCAGAGACCTTGCAAACTTCAAACTTTTCCTTGAAAAATCGTACAAAAATATCAACATAATAATACAGACTTTTGTAAATATTTTCAAACACGCACGTCAATATCATTTTACTCCCTACTTCAATTATAGTTTGTCAATTTATGGCTACGGCCGTATGTTGTAGCTTAACTACTGGGGAATGACAAAAGAAATGGCGTATTTCAAAAAAACACAACCTTATTCTTAGGTCAATAATTATTATAAAGCAATCATTATTCGTAAGATGTTTATCACACTTGAATGGTCAAAGATATAGCTTATAATAAGTATCTTTAGAATCATCTTCAGATGTGTAAATCTTGCCGATTTTTTGAATAATAAAATGCCTAATTCTTGTCAAATTTGGGATCACAGAGATTATCAATATAATTTTTTATCGTAAATATTTTACTAAAATTATCTCGTCATAAATTATACTAATGGTTTTATAAATGCGATTAAAAATTACTAAATGTAAAAAATCTTAACACCACTGCACATTCATGTACCGAAATATGACTATATTCTAAAACATCAGAGCGAGAGGGTTAAAAGAATTCTATTTTATGTAACAAAAATACTTTATGCAGTCATCAAATGTTTAAAATAAATATTAAGGATAATAAGGCTTCAAAATTATATAAATAGATTATCTACAACGTTTAAGGAGTGTCCAGGATCATGGTTTTAAAATACAATAAAAACTCAATTTTGACCTACGCTGGGCATGTGGGCCGTTAAAAGAAAGGAGGTAGGTTAGGTACATTGGATAATACTGTTGTGCAGCTTGTAATCGCCCGTTCTTTCCAAAGATTCATCCTTCTCCACGCTAATCTATACTAAATTGTTTAGTTAATAGTAAATAATAATCAGTTAAGTGATCCCAGATCGCGAAAAATTTTAAGAATTAAAAGCGGAAATAACTAAAGGGAAATTTCATCATGAAATATGACAAAGGTGAGAAAGATCGTTCTTGATATGATGAAAATTGGAAAAATTCGCCAGCGTCGCATATATCCTTATTGTTCATTTATTATCTATAAAAAAATATATATTTCTTAATGTTTATTTATTGCCAATCACTTGCAACTGGTTATAATACTTTAAGTTGAAAATCCACTGTGTTTCATTTATCTGCTAGTACCAGTGACGTCTTGTGGGGGTAGACAGATTGAGCGTCGCTTGGGGGCGGCAGTTACTCGAAGGGCGGCAAATCGATGAGAATCATTTTGATTCTAGAGAAATAGTAACAACGAAAATATCTTTCCATTAAAAAGTTCAACTCAATAGTTGGAAACAAAATGACATATTAATTAACATAAAAGATTTAACAGTACTCCATTTTTTGTCGGGTTCGCGACGTCTAGTTTACATCCTTCGCCCTTCGACGTCCATTGTGAACATAAACGACACGGATGATAAAAAATACTGTATAAAAAATGGGGTGGCATTTTGGCGCTGCCCAGGGGCGGCATTTTGTCTAGGGACGCCACTGGTTAGTACATAATAGTATACGAAGAGTTCTATGATTTTAATGTAAAGGTTCTTCCACTCTTCGTTATACTCCTAGTTCTTCGCTGCCGTCTACATCCACCTAACTTTGCGAGTTCGTCAATTCAGCGTGTCTTATGGCGCCCTTGTGATCGTTTAGTATCCGTTCGGTCCATTTGACTGCATTTGTCCACTCGCCAAGCGACTTGCTGACCCATTACCGTTTCATCAGCTTGGCAACCTCTAATTTACATAAAGACAACATTTTGCAAAAAGATTAAAAAAAACATTGCTAATTAGAATTATTTGATAATATAATCTGAAAATATAACAAAGTAATATGTAATATTTTGCTATATTTATATATAAAATTATAATAACGTAAATCACTATTCGATGAATTTTAATGTAGGTAGATACTTATTTTTTTAAAACACCCTTTAATAGTACAACGAGAAAATTTTCGTGAAAGTTTAAAAGTTCAAAAATAAACAAAATTTCCTTCTAACGAGGTCGTCCGAAGCACTACCAAATCGCCTCAAATCTACTCTCGTCTTATTGTTTGCCGAGAGCTTAATTTACTTTTGTTTCTTACTCTTGCGAACTTCTTCGCTCTAAGAGAAAGGCTATCCAGCCGAGATTTACCGGAAAAGCTCGAGCGGTGTGGAGAATCGAGAGTGGTAAGAATTTTCATCAGTTATTTTCAAACCGTTCTCCGATGAAGTTGTAAATAATAATAATTGTTTGAACATATGCGAATTCGATTTGTTGTTATAAATAGTAACATAGAAAATAATCATAAACTTTAAAGATTACATAATTTCATTTTAATAGTTAATTCAAGGTGTTTCGTAAAATATTATTAAAAATATATTATTATATCTATATATTATATAAAATTAAAAATAAAATAAATTCAGTTGAATGTGCAGGATCTTAAATTAATTGTATTATTAATGCAAACGTGAAATACAGTTTCGCGCTAACTAAACAACAAAATTATCATAACTGTTTATTATTGATATTATAATTTTTAAATTCATTTCAAATCGTTACAGTTAATAAATTTATGTTATTCAAGGATTGACAGTAATAATTAGTAAATAGTATACCAGCTACTTATTTCATAATTGTATTAAATTGTTATACCTATGTTATTTGGTAATAATTTTGTGATTATGCCTAGGTAAGCAAGTATTCTTATATATTAATTATTATAGCTTAATAGTTTCAAAAAAAAAAAAAAAAAGCCTGAAATGCGCACGCATTTTCTGCGCAGTTACAATTTTAAAAACATTATAGTAAGTCCATGACAGAAAAACAAAACACGTGGAAATAGCGTCGCTGTCCTTTGTACTGGAAAATAGTCATTAATTAAATTATACGTGCATTTTATATACTGTAGTGTCCCTTAAAATAATGGGGAACATTTTGGAAAGCATGACAAAGATTATTGAAAGGATTAAGAAAATATTCTGGCCATTTGGATGACTTCACTAATTAATAATTATTAATTGTGAAAATAAAACATTCATATTATGCAAGACATTTTTCATTGGCAGAGGTAAAAAAATGATGATGGGAATTATTAGGTACCTACTAAGTTTATAGAGGGACTTTACGCTTAATCTTTTTCTGTTATTTAACAGAAGGTATGTTGGTAAATTATTATAAATGCCAGCAAAATGATAATTTTAATAAATTAACAAGAATTTAACATAGTTTTCTTACATCGTTGGTGGAATTTCCACTTAATATAAATTACAGGATACTTGATTAAAGCACTTCTCTTTTCAGTTTTACCGTACCTAAAGTCCTAAAAATTATATGTATTGAACACTTGTTTTTTATAACACTTTTATTCAATGTTTCCATCCGCTGTGATTTTGTATTCAAAAGCTTATATTATATTTTAAGCCTGAAAACAATAATTAATACATAATATTATTAATAATAATAATTCATAACGTCATGTAGACACCGCTGTACCTAATATTAAAAGAAACTTTGTGGTACTTATGTGTAATCGTTCATCACCTTCGTGGAAGGAAGATATTACATGGGGTTTAGAAAGGTTTTTTTCCGTTTTATTATTGCGTCTTCTCTTGTAACCAGGGAACTCAGAAATGTAACTTTCGTAATCTTGTGACATGTCGTGTCGCTATCACTTCTCTTTCTTTTTAGCACGCTTTTCTTCCTAGCCATTTTATTTTACTCTCTTCGTACAAATAAGTTAAAATTTATTAGTTATAGGTACGTAACTATACCACACATAGTAATATGTTCGGTATACAATAGAAATGCCACAAGCCCATACGTATTGTGTTCAGTCGACAGTGATGCAATGAGCAAAGAAAAGTCCTCAACTACGACGATGACGAGTTTTGAATAGATGTACCTATCATTTAAATTTAAAATTTGTCTTAATCTAGGATTTATTCTGATTATTGGTACCGATTCATTCATCATCGGCACTACAACCAAATGTGGGTCTTGGCCGTCTTCAGGAAACGTCTCCACTCCCCTCTATCTACCGCAAGCTCCCTCCACCGCTTTAATCTCAGGGATGCTGTGTCTCTTTCTGTACAATCCCGGCCCTCCTTTTCCCTTGTGGTCTGTCGAAGAGAAGCCTCTATGGTGGTTGGGTGTCTTCCATCCTTGAGACATGGCCTGCCCAACGAAGTCACCCCACTTTCACGTGTGAGACTAAAAGACTACAGGGGGATATTCATATAACGCATATAGTTCATGGTTGTACCTTAATATTGGTACCGATATTAAGGTTATTTTTTTGAAAAGTTGTTTTAATTTGTTAACATATTAATATATATAACGCAATAGATTCTTGCGTTTCCACCGCATGTACTTCTTCCTTCTTTCCTTATAAATAGGGATTTCAATACCGATTGAAAATACCAATAGGTACCGGTATTTCGAATTGAATACCACCGTATTCATGAAATATATGAAAAATGTAAGTATCTACTAATACATATACCTGCATATAAAAATCTCTTTAAATATTAATATGCGCCAAATCTTTGAAAAGAAATGGGAATACGCCCAAGATGTACACTGTCTCTTTGTAGATTTTAAAACCGCATATGACTCTATTGATAGAGAAGCTCTCTGGAATATATTGAAAGAATTTGAAATACCGTCAAAACTTATAATTATAATAAAAGTATGCATGGACGGATCCAGAAGTAGAATTCATATGCAAGGTAGTATATCAGAATCTTTTAAGGTGACAACAGGACTAAAACAAGGCGACTCCTTATCACCAATGCTGTTCAACTTAGCTTTAGAGAAAGCCGTTAGAGAAGCTCTGAAAGCAGAAGGTGGAGTTACCCTGAATGGGTCCCATAAAATATTGGGCTACGCAGATGATTTGGTGGTGCTCGGAGAATCTGAAGAAGAAGTCAGAGATATTTTCACTCCTCTGGAGGACACAGCGAAAAGGTTGAACCTACGAGTAAATGTGGGAAAGACCAAGTATTTGAAAATGACAAGAGGCATTGAACCCTCTGGAAACATTGGAATAAGAAACTCCTCGTTCGAGAGAACCTCTCTCTTCAAGTACTTGGGCTCCAACATTACCTCTAAAAATGAAATGTCCCTAGAGCTCTCTGACCGACTGAGAAGTGGAAATGCAGCGTACTTCGCGCTGAGTCGTCTGTTCAGGTCCAAAATGCTGTCCATCAAAACGAAATTCCGGGTGTATAACGTGGTCATCAAGCCAATCGTCATGTATGGATGTGAAACGTGGGGTTTAACAGAAAAACAAGAAAAGGCGCTCCAAGTGTTTGAAAACAGAATCCTCCGGAGAATACTTGGACCCGTCAATGAGAACCACCGGTGGCGCATCCGCACAAACGCTGAGCTCTTCGACCGATACCAACCTAGAATCACTAATATTCTGAGGTCAAGAAGGCTCAGATGGGCGGGCCACGTTGTGCGATCTGAAAGATCTAGAACTCTCTATAGGATTTACAAAGGCACACCAGCTGGCACTCGACCTCTTGGCCGCCCTCGACGGAGATGGGCGGACAACATTCAAAGGGATGCGGAAAGGCTGGGGATAGTCAACTGGGAAGAGAGAGCGCTGGACAGAGATTCCTGGAGAAACGTTGTGCAGTCGGCCATGGACCTGAACGGCCCCTAGCGCCAGTTTAATAATAATAATTAAATATTAATATGTTACAACAAAAATATCTAAATAATACGAAAAAATACGCGTTGTTCAGACAATAATGTTCCAATTTTACATAACCTAACTTAACTTAACCTGACAAATTTAATAATCCTGTATATCGGTTATTTTCAAAATTTGTTTGCGCAGGATAAGAACCGTGTTTTACAACCAAAGAGGTTGGACTGTCTTTAATATATGACCATATATTTCCGATACAACCTTTCACGGTGACGTGTGATACGGCGAACTGCATATGTACAAATTTCCGGACAGAATAAAAATATTAGATTCGATATTATAAATATTATTGCTTTGAAAATACAATACATAATATATTAAAATTTGGAGGCGGTAAAAATGGGTAAATTTATCTATAAACATTTCGAATGTTTTTATACAACTTAGACAAGCTGGAATTGAGTCTGTCAAATTCTCGTAGTCCAAATAATTATCAACTTGAACAAAGGTAATTAAGTTAACTCACATATTATATGCATAACCGCTTCCTTGTATGCCACGACTTTTGGCTAATTTGTTTAATTTTTTGTGCGGTCAATTTTTTTCCGACCATGTCCGATCCTAATAGGATCATATGGGCCTCCACAGAGTAGATGTTTATATTAACAGATATTTGTTTTTTACGAGAAATCGATCTCAGCCACTTGATCAACCTATTATTAGGTCCATACCCTGACTCACACACAAATTGAAAAACAATATGTGTACTTGCCAGACCCAGGGTTTGAACCTGAGACCCTCGGCGTGATAGTCCAACGCTTAAGCCGCGCGGCCACCGTGGGTGTTTATTTAATTTATTTAATGTTAGATATCTCTTGCGAAGCGTCCGTCAAAGTTATCATTGGGCTCGTCTTGAGGGCGATTAAATTTCTCATTAATTATTAGCGCCCGCCTTTATGAGACGCGCGCGTCGGTTACCAGATGGGCCCGGGCATTCATAATTCATCCACCGGCTCTGGCGGCCAGTCAGAGTCGCATTGATTAATAACAATCCGTGAAATGCGAATTTCATTCGGCAAAGGAATTACTAATCTCTAGCTCTAAAAAAATCGGTTTTTTTTCAGTTTTTCTGTGAAGCTTTGTTTGTGAAAATAATAGCAGGTCGACTGTTTTAGTTATTTTATAAATAGAGAACAAATGAGTTTGGTATTAACTTTTTGTATTATAATACTTACATACTTCATAGTGTGTCCACATTTTTTTTTATTGTGACTACATTTATAACCATAGAAAAATTTATATTATATACGACATACGATGGTGCATTGAATGGTGAGGTTATGAAGTCTTCTCTAAAGCTAGCATGTTTAAACATTGTGTTATAATATATTACGTATGTACGGCATTCTGCTGTTTGCGAATTGTTGTAATTCTTCACCTGCATATTATTCTAAACACGGATTTTTTATTGTTTGAAAAAAAACTTGTTTCACGTTTGTAACACTAATGAAAGTCGTTATCTCAGTTCAACATTGGTACATAAATCTATTGTTGACTCTTTTGCATTGTTTACTTATATCCAGTGCTCGTGATTTTGCATGATTGTTCATGTAATCAGCTAATATTAGTGTATTATTTACTACTAGTTAGGCTCCGTCCCCTGGCTACCTTCGTCGGTCCGAGTCACCGCCAAAGCTCTACTCTCCCTTCGCTACACGCGCAAAATGACAAAGAGTACTAAAGCAATGTTTAAGTTACAATATTTCGAAAAGTAGATCCACAACACGATGTTTTATGAAACAATTGGTCTTGAGATGATAAAAATATTTAAACAATCAATAATTTTAGTATATACACCATAAGTACTACTAGATCGCAAAATGTGGTAATTTATATGAAATTACAAGTTAACATATAGTTTTAATAAATATACTTTAATATGTATATAATTTTCAACGAACACGTCGTATTCCATTGTAGGTAGGTATTATGCGCGTGTTGGTTAAAATACTTTGAATGTGACTAAGGATAGGTACTTACATTATGAAACCAAATAGGTTTTATTGTCAATTTTTAAATAAACATATTAAAATAAAACTTTTTTATGTTATCTGAATGTAAAGCAGTGCCTATATAGACGCGCACCGTGCCTGATTAAATCACAGACATACACGTCCATATTTTTAATTCGCAACGTTCCAATATTTTCTTGCAACCCCGAAAAGTCCTCTCGATATCAATCAACTATAGATAAAAGAAAACGTCCTTTGCTTTTGATGAAACCCAGTGTCCACTCCGGAAATGTTTTGTACCTATGTAGTCGCTTAGAAACTAGATACAGGGCGTTTGTTTGAAATTAAAATGTCAAATAAATTAATAAATTTGGAAATACGTATTACAAAATCTTTTTTAATATAATATGTATGAATTTGTAAAGGTTTACCAAAGGTTACCAAATGCTTACCGCAATTTAAATAATAATCTGGCTTCCATTCAACTGTCATATTTTAGTAATATGTAATTACCTGTTGTGGACGACAAATCCGAAAACATTGGCACTGTTCTCCAAAGATCATAGACTGTAATAATATCATTTTTTAAATCTTACCCCGATTTTTATTGGTTTTTGGAAATCAAAATATTTAATTTTTATGTTTGTATTTCTGATAGTAATGCAAACGGTCAGAGGTTTTTTCCCGTCGTTATTTTCTGATTTAATAAATTATTATTATTCTGGTTTAAATTATTAATAATTCAAAATTTCAAAGCAATAGAATGACGTTGTTGCAAATAAATTTAATAAATAACAATAAATTTGGATGCAAGGATTGTTTTTCTAATCAATGGGGTTTGAATGTAACTTCCAACAACATGATTTGGATAAAATAAATATGATGTGATTATTATTATTATTGTCATATTGCAATACATTAATATTGTTTTACGACCACCCTTTAAGAAACGTCATGTAATTTCCCGCCATTTATAGAAAGGATATCGTGGTCAATGGAGTATGACCGTAGCTGTTCGTTTATTCAATTATCTGACTTCCTTTTATCCTTCGCCTTTCGCATATTTCTATACCTTTTCATTTTGTTGAAAAAATCTTTCTTTGAAATTAAATCATACGAGAGAAAAAGCATTTTTCAGTAATTTTATCTAGGTGCCTTCATATTGTGTGCAAATAATAATAAATATGTGATTGAAGAAAACGGAATATGAATTATAAACAGATATAAACTATTCAGTACATACATAATTCGTATAATTTTTGACAGTGATGTCCAGTCAGGCCTCGAAATGACTTGAGCGCAGGTCTGGTTCATGAAATCCCAGATTATCGCTCCGTCTAATGAAAAAATTAAGTTGACTGTTTGATTAAAACTGTTTTGACAACGAACTGACTTTTTTTTTAAATCGTTTTTTTTCGGTTTGGTACGTGTTCAAACACGCGCGTTAACATGATCTTACTCCCTACTTCATTTATCGTTTGTCAATTTATGGCTACGGCCGTATGCTGTACCATAACAATACAACAAAAAAAAAAACAAAAAAAATACTACCTTATTCTTAGGTCAATAATTATTATAAAACAATCATTATTCGTAGGCTGTTTTATCACATTTGATGGTAAAAGACATAGCTATATAACTATAATCAGTATCTTTAGAATTATCTTCAAATGTCTTAATCGTGCCCATTTTTTAAAATAATAAAATGCCTAATTCTTGTCAAATTTGGGATCACAAAGATTATAAATATAATTTTTTATCGTAAATATTTATATTATTTAAATTGTAAAAAAATTGACTAATGGTTTTATAAATGCGTTTAAAAATTAATAAATCTAAAAAATCTTAACGCCACTGCACATGGATGTACTAAAATATAACTATATTCTAACTAAAACATTAGATCGAGATGTTTAAAAGAATACTATTTTATGTAATAAAACTACTTTATGCAGTTATCAAATAATGTTTAAAATAAATATAAAGGATTATATGATTTCAAAATTATATAAATAGATTATCTACAACGTTTAAGTAAAATCCAGGCTTATACTCTGAAAATACCATAAAACCTCCATTTTGACCTACGTGGGGCATGTGGGCCCTTAATAAACAATTATATTTTTTATAAAGTGTAGTCAAAATATCAAACAATAATTTCTTTTCATATTTACTGGATAGGCTATGTAACATTTCAAAATTTAATAAGTTTTGTCGTGAAAATAGCTTTATTTAAAACTATATTCATATACATACCACTTTCCCAGGATTTCAATATTATCAAATGGACGTTACTACTACATGTTATAAAAAAAATCACTAATTATAATAATAATAAAATACAAATTAAAAATATCTACTGAATGACAGTAGGTATATATTTATGCTGTTATCATCTGTGGAGTTTTATAGCATCGAACAATGAATGAAGTGATATAAAAAATGTGCCTCGTAAAAGTATTTTTTACTGTCACTTTACAGTCCTGCTTCCAGCTGGGCACACTAATTGGTGAGTTTTGGTTTTTTCAGCTTTAATAACATTTTTATCGTTTTTCCGATAGATACTACCCATGAAAATCTGAAATCTACATTCATTTCCATAATATTCATCCGTTGATATTCTTATTATTTTGTCGATTATACATTCAGATGTAGTGATAAGCGGTTACCAGTCAAGTAGTGGCCATGTTGAGGATAATAATGAATCTTCTTCTACCTCACGTGCAAACCCTTTGAAGAACGGTGATCATTTTGAAGATAATCATCCAAGAGTCTATTGCTTGGAACAAATCACTAATTTTTTTATTCTCTTGGCCACGTCTTTCCAACCTTTCTCAAATCGCCACCCCATTTTTTATTATCTACATAACTTTTGACCCCTCACTACATTAGCATAAAAATTCAAAGCACATTAAAAATAAAGTTTTACATCATCATATTTTTTTCACTCTGACTGTTGTCATTTTTGCCGATAATAAATTGGGGATATATATTATACAGAAATAAAATTGTTCTCACTTTTATCTGAATTGTCTGATTATCTTACAGTGACCTTTGTATTCCAATGCGTAAGGCACTGGTTTCTCATCCGGAGGCGCCAGGGTCGATTCCCGATTAGGTCACAATACCAATAACCAATGAGATTAAAAAAGAAAAAAAATCGACCGACGAGTTTAATTGGGCTCAGTTTTCCTACTGCGTACATACAAATGAATATAACTATTTTTTCACAAAATAAATATATTTAATTATGAAATTGCATCGGAAAACGTTCATATTCGACAATCTAATTAGTAAAGGTATAAGGGTTTCCCAAACTTCTTCTGCGATGCAACACTTTGCAAGTCCTGAAATTTTAATGGAATACCGAATTTTGTAGAGTAAGTAAATAATACATTATCAATAAATATAAAAAAAATGAGAAAAAACAATATTTATTTATTTTTAAAACATAACATATGAAAATATAAATGAATGAAGTTCTTATGAAGCGATTTCGATTATTTTGTGTCCTTGAATTGCAAAACTTCTTGATATCAGGTACAATATAAATTTGAATTCATATATCTGGTGTGGCATCGAGCCTGTTCCTGGACTTTGACTTCATTGCAGCGTAATAATAAAATCCTGCTTCGCTTCACTAATTCATAGTTAATGAAAGTAAAACAATAATAGCTTATTTTGACACACCGATGTATCTTTTGACACACCGCAATAATCTTCTGATAATTCGCGGAACATTGTTTGGAAAACCTTGAAAATGAATTTTATATATAGAATTATTTTGCATCATGGTCAATATGTTTTAGTTTATTACGTAGTGGTTGACAACCCCTCTGAAAATACCTTGCGACACCCCATGAGTGGGGATAGCGACCTATTGGTAATGAATCCCTGCTTTACAGGTTCTTAATCACGATATTAAGGGTATCTTGTAAACATAGTACCAGCCCAACTTCATATACTTTTAAGGCTGTGAAATTAAAATAAACATACTTATAACTAGATATGGGTTCTTGCCTATTTGGTGGAAGCCAGCAGCAAACAAAATTTGAAAATAGCTGATATAATGGATTATTTGTTAGGTTAGGTTAGGTTATGTTATCATTCTTAAATTCATGAATTATGAAGAAATCGGCTATGAAAATTGCCGCTGTTCCCGCTTGGCTTCCAGTAAGCAGTCTTGTAGAGTATATAGTTAATAACTTTGCACTCCGGCTCTAGTATGAAAATAATATAATATATTATTCTATAAATATTCTTTTTACATATATTATCTATGTATTTATTTATTACTACATATATTAATACAAGTGAATATCATATTTGATCTAATTTTATGCGAGGTTATCAGGCAAAGAC
Organism: Rhyacophila brunnea; assembly: GCF_057557595.1. Taxonomy (NCBI): domain Eukaryota; kingdom Metazoa; phylum Arthropoda; class Insecta; order Trichoptera; family Rhyacophilidae; genus Rhyacophila; species Rhyacophila brunnea. Next base: position 20,316,268 of record NW_028233068.1, read on the forward strand.
GCATATCAGTGTACTAAAAAGTACAAAGTTATAAAACATCTACGGGTATGTAATGTTTTATATGTACTCCAGTAAATTTTTTCACTTCAACCGAACCTTTTAAAATTTTGGGAGTTCTAACAGCTCTGGTTTTAAAAGTTAGATTTGTTCCGCTCAGCACTAATACTGGAATAATAAGTGATGGGAAAAGTTTATTTAAATATTTAATTCGTAGCTGTAAGACGAAAAGGTTAGTCATGTTTTACGTTCTTACGCAGAAAACAATTATTACCATCTCAATGAAAGCATTCGAAATGCGTAAAATAGTACGATTTTCAAATAGTTCACAATGTTAATTAATTAAGTTAAAGTAATTTCTATTAAAACAATAATAACTGTTTCAACCGCATAACAAATTCAGGGTCTTTCAGTAAAAGAACCAAATTTATTATTAAATTTAAAATACCCCGTTGATTTAATTTTTTTGTACATAAATAATAAGCTTTCGAGGAAAAGACACGGATATTGAATTTTCTTACGTCGCTTAGACGCGTGTAATATTAAACGAAATAAAATGGCATAATGTTCTATATGTATTCTGCCCGATATAGAAACCGTGGGTATTTTTTTGAAGTGGCTTTATTACTATAACATTTCATGCAGAATTTCCTTAGAGAATTTAAGTTTTTAGATAACGTAATACGAGACAGCTTTCTGTTATTAAAATATGCCTACGGCGCCATCTTCGGAGGCTGCTTTAAGTGTATGTATTTGAAACTTTGAAACATTTTACATTACGGTTGACAAGGTATACCTACACCAGGGGTGACAAACCTATGGCACGCATATCACGCATGTCAGATGCAGGCAAAGTTACAATTTGTTTGCAAACTACATATCTTTAAATTGAATAGATATTTTTTTTAATAAAAATTGTACATGAATAATACTTCTCATTTCATCGATCTGCTTATGAACCGTAAGTACGTTGTGGAGCCAAGGTTTAATGTTTCTAGTTCCCGGTTACCGCGAGAATCAGGGAACTCAGAAATAATGGGAACTGAAATACATAACGGGTAAGGCGATAGCAGGTAACCGACTCGAGTAAGGAAGAATCCAGGTTAAACTTACACACGTGTCAAGAATACGTTTTACGTCGAGTACTGGAAACTGCTCTCGGTGTATGTATTTACGCTCATTTAATGTTGGTGTATTACACACACTATTGCACGTGCATAATGCGTGCTTCATTTTCGTAGGACACTCACACATTCAAAACCCTGCATCAAGATGCGGCGTATTGAATATAGCCTATCGGTATTCTATTTACTATCTGTTCTGTGGCGAGAATGTTTATATATGTATATACATAATTTTCATCGTGTAAAATAGTTGATTTTCATTCTTTTATTTTATCTACATATGTACTGATACTTAAATACATTTTCCACGTTTCTAGGGTCATTTTCAACTGAATACATTTTTTTAAAACAATATTTATCAAACAAAATCCAAAGCAACAGAAATAATATAACAATAGGTACATAAATTATCCGTCCAATGTATGTACCTATTGTTATATTATTTCTGTCGCTTTGGATTTTGTTTGATAAATATTTTTTTTTAAATGTATTCAGTTGGAAATGTCTCTCTGAGGCGGATGAAACCGGTCCTAATTTATTGATTAAAAATAAGTATGGAATAAGTACTACAAAAAAAAAATTGCGTTTTATTAAATTAAACAACAATACAATGCAGTTCCACCATGAATTGACAGTTAACAAAATAAAATAAATTAAGCTGGGGATATTCGACACTACACTTTGTCAGACATTCTTATTTATTTTAAGTACTACGGATAGAGTTTCCAGATGGTTTTAAAATTCGATAAAACCCTGTCTTATAATTGATAAAAAATATTCACCTTATCTATTATCTATTATGTTTTGATTTAGAAAGGGTTTAATTAAATTTAAAAAAAAATAACCAACGCCATCTGCAATTTATATTCTTAGTTCAATGAAAACAAATAAGTGTGACTGACACCGGGGCAAACAGCCTTAAATGTCATATTTAGTAGTGAGATAGACAATAATGCATTAACTGTATTTTGTTTTTATTCTATAATTTTTGCTTTTACCTAATTTTCTATTTTTATATAATATAAGTATGGCTATTTTTGAGTAAGCTACGTTCAAACATCATACTTGAGTGTTTCTTATTCTGTAAGGGTATGATTTTCCTTACATAATAACTAAAATGTACTCAAAATAACACTTCAGAATTGTAATCATACCCTTACAGAATTTGAAATACTCAAATATTATGTTTGAACGTAGCTTACTCAAAAATAACCAGAATGGACTTGGTTCACTATGCTTCTGAAAACACTATAATATTATACTGACATGTTTGTAGAAATTGATTTGTTATCGCTGACTATGCGAGTCACCAATCCACCTCAAAACAAATCTTATTATAATAAAAATATGATGTTATACCTACATATAGAAAAAAATGGCGGGTTAAGAAATATCTCATATTTTCTTTGGAGCGTAGATAGTTATAATAAGCCACATTTTTCAAAATATAAAATAAAATTACAGACGTTACTTTACTTCAGTCAGTTGACATTTCAGATCTGTCCAATTTTCAAAACACGAGCTTCCTGTACCTATAGGATAAGCTCCACTGTAGAACTGCTATATACTATAATATGGCATATTGTTATGGCATAATATTATGGTTGTAAATCTTCCTGGAAGTTATATTAATTGCTAGTAAATAAGTACATAGCACAAAAAAAATATATTGTGATATAGGGTAGGTAGTAAATATCTTGTTTTGCATACTGTGACCTTTACAACAAGGATTGGGTACCTACTATAAAATATCTCGACGCGAGAATGAAATCGAGCAACGTACACAACACGTAATTGAATCGATTAATTTGAAACACAATAATAATATGTCACTCTTTATGAGAAAATTGACGCTATTTATTTTTTTAGTCAAGTTATCTAATATGACATACAGGTACATGAAATCGATACCTTTTCATGAAATTCATTGTTTACAATATTACAGAATATATCAAATTAACTTTTTGTTTCCCACTTAGGGCCATTCGAATTTCTATAACGGCAAAAAAACGATATATTATGATATTATGAATGTTCCATAATTTGAAACGCGTTCCTATTTTTTAAATAAAAACAAAAATAAATAGTTTTAAGATAAGGTTTTTTGTGAATTTTACGATATTTGTGTTGACAAACAATGTTTTCCATCCCCATCCGAAAACAAAAATACAAGGACAATCGTATCAGAACATATTGTTAAATACTCGGAAATTTAAGTAAATGTTCGGAAACAATTTGAATACAATTTTATATTCAATGTTCACCAAATTTTAGGATTATCTGAGAGTATATATTATAATATTATATTCTAAAACAGCTGTCAAATATCGTATAAAAATTAAAGATTATAATGGAGTTCTACCACATAACAACCAATTGAATTCATAAAAAAATAGAAAAACAAATAATTATAAAGGTGATATATGAATGAATGGGTAAATCAGTGATAAAATTTCGTTTATACTTCAAATGAAGAAGTTGAGTTTTTATAATATACTTATTAATATGAACATATCGATACCTCAGTTCCAAAGTATAATAAGTCAAAAATCTGCAGCTATAAGTTAAGTATGTAGAAATGCCAGCGCTCGAAATGGAAAAGTTTACGAACCGGAACGCTCGACAATTTTCTGAAAATATTTACATAAGTATCAAATTTGATGTGTATTTTATAAAAAATATGTGTGTTAGATTTTTTGTTGTATAGCCTATCTAGGTCAAACGGTCAAATTATTTTTTCCACGAGACGAAGCGATAATTTTACTGAGTTCACGAACCGAAACGGCGCTCCGGTGCGCTCCAGTCCATTTCGAGCCCTGGGAAATGCTTAGATTGTCTATCGATATCTATCAGTTACAAAATATAACAAGTGATTATTATTCTTTAGAATTATACATTAATCCTGTGGAAACCACTGAAAACTCCTATAATTAATATTAGAAAAACATAAAATTATGTTTATAATTAAAAGTATAAATATATATATTTTAGATATTCCTAAAATTTCATTAAAATCTATAAAAAAAATAATACACAGTAGAAGATTAAGCCTGCCCAAAATCTTGTTTCCTAATTAACTCAGAACTATGTTTTTTGAGTTGTTACACTTTGGAACTGAGTTTCGATTGAGTACCGATAAAAATATGTATACCTACTTGTGTGTACTATTATTATATATGTACACTGTATATTCTTATGAAATATTATTTATAACATAAAAGTGTAGTATCCTAATAATAATAATGTCTGCCAAAATGAAATAAAATTTTCACAAAAACATTTTCAGTTGTTCATACGAAACTACCGATTGAGTCACTTCAGAGGGGCGGTCAAACTGACGCTTTTCATGGACCGTCTTGGGGTCAGTTGGCAGCACCGACCGACAATGGTCCACGATCTACACAGACCCGCCACGAATCACCCCTGCCGTATTTTGACTTCCAAGATAGAGCTGCCCCTATTAACGTGTCGGCGCAAATTGGAAGAGATGTTGGCCTTCACTGCAGAGTTAGCCAACTTGGAGATAAGACAGTGTGTAAATAATTTATATATTTTATGTTAATATATTTATTTCTGACTAGTTTCGCATTTCATACGAAGTAATTAATGGCGATTTCTTCTATCCACTAATTTATCAGAAAAGAGTATCATGGCATTAAAGCTAATGGCCAATGCGTCAAAGCACATAATAAAATTAAAAAAAAAAACAATTTTAACCTGTTTTACACGTCCACAAATTAATATAATATAGTTTTCTTTTTAAAATCAATCTTTATGATACTATCAAATGTGTTAATCGTACCTACGATACACATCGTCATGAAATATCACAGTTGTCCTGCGATGGGTATCATGTAGACCGCAAAATTAAGAGTAATATTGACGGGAACATGAAAATTAATATTTGCCACTAACTGGAGAATACTAGTTTTGAGTAATTTGACTTTGAAGTTGTTAAAATGTTTGAAATGGTCTATCATGTGAGTTTATTAAGTAATCGTAAAAAGGATGACTTTAAAATATTATTTATTAAGAAGGTTTCCAGAAGGTAAAGTTTGAAATAAGGTACATTTTGGTATTACTATTTCAATATGTCATTTTTTCGAATTAGTGTCTTCTGCCAGAACAGTGACGATTTATTATATCTGCCTACAATCATTGGTGAAAAGTAAAAAGTAAACATTATTAAATATTTTCAATATGTACGTTATAAATTAAGGCAAACAACTTTTAATAAAAAAAAAATCATTTTTTGAAAGTATAAAAATTGACAAATAATAGTTTTATTTCATTGAATTATTTACTTGTTAAATTTACTTGTTCGTATTGTATGATACAAATTTTTACCTGTGCGATTAACATTCACTAATTTTAATCAGTTATTGAGTTGTGATGTAATGCTTTTGTTACACTTAAATAACTAAGATTGTGAAACATATACACGTCTACCTAAGTATCTATTTTACGTCTTCGGAAAATTCTGGCAATTTTGGGCGCCTTCCGAAAACAAGCCAGAACCGGCTTATGGCAGAAAGTTAAATTTGTGAGACAGACAGTGACGTCCCGCGGGGGTAGGCAGATTGAGCGTCGCTTGGAGGCGGCAGTTACTCGAAGGGCGGCAAATCGAGGAGAATCATTTTGGTGTATATAGAAATAGCTCAAATATTTTTTTTATGCGTTGTACATAATCACATAGTAAAAATGCTGTGAAAATAATAAATCCGTGTATTGCTGAATGGTACAAACGTGTCAGACATATCAACCAAATAAGACCTCAAATCTGGTGATTTGAGTAAATGTCTAACTTATATTAAGTTTTTTGTTTAAATTTAATTTTGTATGTCTTAGATTTTTTGTTAGTAATGTATCCATACAAATTATTTCTTAGATAATGAAAGGTGACAAAAAATACTGTATAAAAATGGAGTGGTATTTTAGCGCTGCCTATGGGCGGCATTTTGTCTAAGGACGTCACTGGAGACAGACGAATAAAATATTGCGAGAGGAAATAAGATAAAACTTTAACATATGTATCCATAATTTTATTGGCATTAGTTGAAAGCGCAGATCAATAAATATTAAAGACTTAAGCTTACGATGACCAAGCGGTAGCGTATCGGATTATAAGGTCATGGGCTTAGTCTCGGGCTCGTATCCTGGGTCTGGCAAAATCAGACATTGTTTTTTCAGCGTGTACTTGGACTCGGAGTTTGGACAATGGTGTGGACCCAATGACTAACAATCATTAACCAAAAATCTGTTACGAAACCGTTCCGTGACGCGGTCAAGATCCACATCGGATTGTAGAGACAAAAAAAAAACACCATGTAGGCATCCCATGAATAAACCCCGATTACGATTTATCCGATTTACTGCTGACAGTACGTATTATCGCGGCCAAAACATGAAAATTCATGTATAAACACGTATGATCGTGTAAGTTCCAAGATTGCATGCATGTTTCAAAAAAAATCAGAACATTCTGAATTTTCACGACAAAATTGTTATGGTGCGCATGCGCTGTATAAAGATAATGGCGAACCTACCGGAAGAAGTACGAACTACACCACACTGAATATTTTGACGTATACCGATTATCTACGAACTTATCCGAACCTATCCGATTCTGTCTTATAGCACCATACGATGAAAACAACGCGTCTCGCTTACGCTTGCAGAATTAGATTAGAGAGACAGTGAGCACCTTTACGTGTAAACTTTTATTATCGCGATAGTATAAAATATACACTATTGGTGCAAGTAAATCCATGCAATTGTTGCATGGATTTACCATGCATGTTGGTAAATTTCTTCTTTTTAATTCTGTTTCTTTCCAGGTATCGTGGGTGAAAAAACACGGACAGAGCTTCGAATTGCTTACATTCGGACATCTCACATACAGCAGTGAAGAAAGGTTAAAATTAACTTAATTATAATAATAAGTTTCAGTTCAAAAATCATAGTTAATTTTGTACCACTGAATAAGGCACAACAGATTTGATACTATCCTAGTTAATTTACTGCCAGTTGCGTCTTAGCTGAAAGCCGCTGTGGGAGCGATAGCTCTTATAATTCAATTAAATTTTAGTGACCTCAGTACTGCCAAAAATCAACGGTGCTATAAAGTATTTCTACGATATGTAGATTACATTATAATATAACACAAGCTATCTTGACTGCCATGAATGTACTTGTGCTATAATTATCTTATGATTAATTCCAGTTTATTATTTTTTTTAATTTCCCAATAATAAATTACATTGTAGATGTATGTAACAAAATGCCATGAATGTATCACTCAACAGTCAACTCTAGTCAACTCGTTTAATTACGTAAAACTCGTCCATTAAAATATTTCACTCTGGAATGTAGTTGAGTAAATGACTTACAATTTTAATCCCATACCAGTTAAACGCAATTACTATATTGTCCTGATAAACAGATTTATAGTTATACCTATATATGTTACACCGCATGTGCGAAATTGACTATTACATGAAATGGGCAAAATTTTGCCAAATTCATGTAATAGTCAAGCCCGTTGCCATATTCATGAATTAGGTAAATTATCTGCCGAGTGCGTGAATTCGCCAGGGTATGGAATTCTTAAACTGTCAACATGATAGTAGAAAAAGTAAATTTAATACGGATGGTTTTATTAGTTGTAATTGAACATAATATAATATTATTATTATTAGGTTACGTTAGATTAGGTTAGGTTTTGTAATTCTGAATTCAACTGAATGTCCATTTTGAGGTTAGCTAACAAGTGTCAATAAAACTATCAAATCAAACTATATCAAACAAACAATCGACTATTGCACGATTGATACCCACGCACGAATCAAATCGCGAAAATAACTTTTAATAAAATTCTTCCGTTATCATATTATAGTTCTAGATTTTTTTGTGCATAGTAAATGGATATGAACGTCATTGTAGTTATTGATTGGTATATTTTTATATAATCAATGACATTTGACACATTTGGTTAGTTTGATTAGTTGCAAAAAACACCACTGTAGCGCTACTATCTAATTTGCCCAATGCATGAACTAGGCAGAAAAATTACTGCCGAATTCACGCACTCAGCAGATATTTTGCCTAATTCATGAATAAGGCAACGGGCTTGCATTTTTCATGACTTAGGCAAAATTTTGCCAATTTCATATAATAGTCATTTAGCACATTCGGCGTAACATATACATACGATTTAGCAGATACCACGATACAGTGGCGATTTTCTTTGACGCAGGTGATGTTATAAGATTCAAAAGATGCCTCGGAACATTGAAACCCGATCATATAATTATTAAATTATAACAAAATTATGAAAAGATGCACATTTTTTTTTAAATTCTGTAGGTATACAATATTATCGAAAACATAAGAAAATCCGTCTAAGAACCACCCACACAGATACGTACTTGTGCACAAAAAAGTAAACCACAAATATTATTATGTGCCACCAGTTTCTTCGTCAATAATAGTTATTTTTGGTGAAAGGATGTGATTCTAGGAAAGAGTTACGTCTACATGGATGATTGTACCTACTAGGTTTTTTATGGTTTTTATTTTTTTTAATCGAGAGGGACCTCAAAATCATTCAGTACGTCCCTAAACCCGCCACTACCACAACAATTGATCGACGAAGACAATTTGCACGCGCATATTAGGTACATATTCACAGGTTTTTTAAAAAAAACTTTAGTACAATAACTATACAAAATATTAATTATGTATTGATCACCTTGTGTCTCATGGCAAATAGCATTCCATCGTGGTGTTAACTATTAAATTTTAAATAAACAGTTTACTGATCGATAGTCTATGTATCACTTTCTCTTGTCCCCGCTCCTCTCACCATGTCTTGTTTCGTACTAAAATTATCAAAACTCACGCATATGTTCTATGTTTATATTATAAGTTTTATTATTATATAATTATAGTAATTTTTTTTAATCCTTCCGGAATAATGCAGCAATTACAAGACAGAAACAATGTAAAATTAAACTTGTAATTAAAAATATAAAATACATTTAATTTAATGTGTTTTCGTCTGCAATGCAGCGCTCGAAATGGCCGGAGCACAGCTACGGTTCGTGATATCTTTGTGAATACCGCTCCGTCTCGTGGAAAATTTTAAAATAGCAATCTAGATCTGAAATTTACAAAACTTGTCAAACATAAATGGTTAAAGGTAATAATTATATACATGTCAATAACCCCTATAAAATGAACAATTACGAGATTTTATTTTCTCTTGTCACAAACATATTTTAGGAAATTAAAATTTCAGTCTTATATAATATAATACCTAATGTTTTATTAACATATACATGGATAGACGTCAATAGTATAATACATAATTAATACCTAATATAAAATCTAATTAATTACATTTTTATACTATTCCATTGGATTTACGTTTATCGTCCCGTTTTTCGCCTTCCCACATTCTTAATATATTTGTTAAAGCCGCGTTGCCACGATCCAAGTACGATTCGAGTATACTCGGACTGAGCGCCATCCGAGCGCACTCGTACGAGACACCTTCATACTAACTACCCCTCTATCCAAGCTACTTGGACCGCATCCTACTCTTCCGAGTTAGCTTGTATAGGAGTAATTAGTATGAAGCTGTCTCGTACGAGTGTACTCGGATCGTACTTGGATCGTGGCAACGCGGCTTTATATTGTTTGGTTATTAACGATCATAAATATGTAGATACATAATACATTATTATGTACCTAGAAGTAGTACCAAATAATAACATCACTTGCGGGAGGCGACGCTGAAAATTGTTGCCTGTCCAAATCTTCAGTAATGCGTGTTAGATTATTATTATATTTGTTCGTCCATGGTAGGTATATAACAAAAAACGAGCACACTTTGATGTTTTCGGAAAATCATCGTGCGCTCCGCTTCGTAAAATTTTCCATTTCGAGCGTTGCAATACAACGTTAATTTTTCCGTGAGCTGTGGACGTTTATAATTATAATATACTTTTCAGTATCGAAGGGTGGAAGTAATTTGTTAAGATCCTCCTTAAATAGTGCACATAAAACTTTGTATTTGTTTGTATTCGTATTTGTTTTTATTGAACTAAGACTCCAGTTTACAGGTGTTGATTAGTTTTTAAAAGCCAATTAAGCCCTGCCTAAAATAGTTGTTTGGCATGCTATGGGCGATCCGACAAAAATAGTGTACACTTTTTCAGTCAAACTTATTTGTTTTCGTTGAATTAAAAATATATATTACAAATGGTATTGGTTAGTTTTTTTTAAATTCATTAAGCCCTGCCTAAAACAAACCATAAGAGATAAATATATTCTTGTATCTATAAAATATCTAAAACTATGTATGATTTAATGGCATAATTTTAGATATTTTAAAGATAGACAACTTTTTTTTAACTATTTCCAATTATGGCTTGGTTAACGCTGGGTTTAATTAATTTAAAAAATAACCAAAACTATCTGCATATTAGTTCAATGAAAACACATACGTATGACTAACAAATTTAATTTGAATGTGCACTATTTATGTCGAATCTTAACAGCCTACCTCCACCCTTCTCCACTGATAATATACAGACTAGAAAATATTATGATCGATATAAAAAAAATCTATGATAAAAAATATGGAAAGATATTTTCAGAACTTTTTTAGGGAGAGCTTTTATTTTCAGAACTTTTCTACGGAGAACTTTACAGAGAGTAAAAAATATGGTGCATACTGCAAACGAGCTGTCGTAATAAAATTTCTGCGTCGTAATTCAATAAGACAGGCGCTTCCATAAAAATGCCGTGTGGGAAAATGCGATTCTTCCTTAACAATAGAAGCGAAGATTAATAGAAATGTATAATAGGCACCCAATATCCATCTATGCCTTGCTTAAAGCGACAAGAACCTATCGCCCTACTTTACTTCTCCATATTCCATCTCTAGATATTGCGTTTACCCAATCGTTATGCTGTTATTTTTAAAGTATTATACAATTAATTGCATTTTATTGGAATAAAGAATGTTTAAGGCTATACCTCAGCTGAGGCATGGTCTAAAAATATCGTGACTAGACGATGCGTGGATTGTGCAAATGACAAATATAGATTAACTCTATCTGACATCAAAAAATCTGTAAAGTAACCTCTTCGGGAAGCAGTCAATATCCGCATAAATGTATTGTACCTATCCCGTTTACACGTGCATAGATTTACTGTTGACAGTAAGTATTATCGCGGCCATAACAAGACAACGTATGGGTAAACATGTATTATCCTGCAGTTGCGAGCTTGCATGCATGAATCAAAAAAGTTTGGAAGCTTCTGAATTTTCATGCGATAGTGGCGAACCTGCCGGCAAACAAACGAACTATACCTACCCATTTTGAGATTAACCCATTTTCACCACCTGTCAAATAGTACCATAAAATGATAAGATCGCGTCTCGCTAGATCTTGAAGAATGAAATTGGAGAGACAGTCACCACTTTTACGTGTACCTAAACAGTTATTGTCACGATCGTTTAAAATATGCACTATTTCTGCCAGTAAATCCATACACGTGTACAGGTGCTATTAAGTTAAGCAGTGTATTTTTTATTTTAGATTTTCATTGATGTTCGACGAGCCAAACGACTGGAGACTTTTGATTAGAAACGTTCACGTGAAAGACAGTGGAGTATATGAATGTCAAGTTTCATCACACCCACCTTTGGCCAGATGTACAAATCTTATAGTTATCGGTAAGCTTTCTAAATTACCTACTTCCATTTCCATCCGTTACCAGGAACAGACCACACCGTCAGCCAGCCGTTTCTACAATAGACTGACTTTACTTGTTCGTTCCTTTCTATAGCATGACGTATACATTGAACGATTTATTAGAAATATATACTTTCATTTTATTCAACCACATAAGTATTTTTTTCTTCCAGCATAGGGGTTATAACCTGTGATGCGGGATTTCAGATTTCAGCGGGTTCTAAGCCAGTGTACAAATGAGTCATACAGATCCATTATTCATCGTTTCGAGAAAATGACGAAAATCGTTTTGTTGGGCTTTTGAGTTTTATAATACCATGCAATATGTTTCTAATTTAAAAATCAGAAATTCAACACTCAGGGCAACCCTGTGATTAGTCGAAAGCATGATTATCAAGAACAGTTCTACTTTTTGTTTCCAAAGACGTGAATAGTTGTGATTTTGATACTAACACCCGTTTTAATTCCCGTTTTTATACCACAAATTTATGATTTTGATACAAAAATTTTATAGATAGTCGTACATTATGATCACAAGAATAATGTGGCATCATTAGTTCAAATTCCGAAATATATGTGAGAGTTCTACTTTCGATACTATACGACTCCAAATATGGTAATTTAAATATCAAAGTCATTGATTTATAATATGTGCACTAACGGGGCACTTGCAATGCTTGGCAATAAATCTGGAGAAAGGTGATTGCTGATTGCAGACTACCCATTGTTTCCTTTATCAGCATAATTTGACTGTATCAGAATGATGGCATTACTTTGAACCGTTGCATTTTCAAATCATTTTATGAATATAATACCTTTGGCTAATTATGTAAAACACACAGATTACGTTGAACTACGTTGACAAGACGCCAAACTATAGTATGGTTACCTGATGAAAAATCTCAAAAACTATATAAAATGAATATTTCATATCGTGAAGTATATATAATAACTGCCAATAGGTGCCGATTACAGCAGCTGAGGCTCTTAACTTACGGATCGCGGAACATTTTTAACAATAACTTATATATTAAATAACATATAAGTACGAGACATTACAAATAATATACAAACATCATTTATCGATTTTCTTTTTTAACAGGAATTGGTAAAAAAGTTTTCGGCTTAATTCTGAAAAAAAATGCAGGCAACCTAAAATAGAAAAGAAAGAAAAACAAGAAACTTTGTATTAGGGTAACTAAATTCCCTTTACTAAAAAAATACCCGTGGACCGATAGAAATAGGAGAAATAATATAAATTGCCTTATAAAACAAACATTTATATTATCTACTTTTTGCTAGAGTAGCGCCTGCAAATACTTACTTAATTATTCCAAACAATTTTAATCGGAATCGCTATATAAATTAGAAACTCCATTAATATTATTTATAAAACCATCTGAAAAGGTACCTACTAAAAAATATTGTCATCACAATAGGGTATCTAGATTAAAAATTAATCAGAATGTTTTAATTATTTTTATTTTCTAGGAAAATTTATGGTAAAATAAAATATTTTTTAAAAAATATTTATTAAAACTTTATAATCATAAAATAGAAATAATAACATAAAGCCTATTTGTACCTAATCGTTTTTTTTATCGGAGGTGTATCTTTGAATTAAAATGGATTATTTGTTTTGTCTTATCGTGTAAAACATTTTGAACATTTGAAGCTTTAACTTTACCCTGATACTATGCTTCTCTCCTCACAGTACCAGCAGTGGAAATAGTCGACGCTGAAGGTCTCTTTGTGTCCGAAAGATTCTACCGGCTAGGCAGCACCATTGACCTTCGATGCTCAGGTCGTCCGGTCTCATCGCTGGCTCCATCACATCTACTCTGGATGCATGGGCCAAAAGTGCTCAATCACGACACTACTAGGGGCGGCATCAGGTTCGATCATTCATGATGAAAGTCTGATATAGGTTATTATGTTTACGAAGAGGTATTCGAAGTACTACGCCAAAATCTATTTCAGCTATCGTCTTTTGTGATTTTGAATCTAGGTATTCATCTTAGTTCTTAGATGGTGTCAGGATCTCTCCATTTTGTAGTTTTAACGTAACTACTTGCACTTCCTAATATTTTACCGACGTTGATAAATTTCGGCGTGATTTGAATAATACTTGTATAGCTTGCTTAATTTGATAAACCAAGTTGACTAACATCTGATGGATGCAGGTTCAACTTCCGCTCAGCTACCTACACTATTTTTTATTCATTCATTTATCCATTTATTCATCTATTCATCGATCCATCCATCCATCCATTTATTTATATATTGTATTTATTAAATATTTTTTCATAAGGTATGTTCTAAATTATATATACCTACGTATTTATGCAGTAACTAAATAAATGAAACGATTTTATTGCGTGGATTATTGTTAATCTAATATATTGGAAACGTAGGCACGTGATGGGACAATGCAATTTAGTCATGTATTGTTACAATAAATATTATAAATTATAAGTAACATAATACGGATTACATTGAACAAATGACGCCATGACACACTTAATATGATTTTAATATTTCTTATTGTAACTTAATTGCTTTCTAGCTTCTTTGAAAAAAAATGTGTGGTATTGTGATTTTAAATCTATGAATATTGTTTTAACTTTGATATTATTTGTTTTCCAAATTTTCAAACATTAACTAAGAAGGCGCAGAATGATAAAACTTCGTGATACTTCGTATAACTAGATGTATATTTTAAAGGCATTGAATAATATTTAAATGTTAAGTTCTTTGTTTAAAATAAACTCATTTATAATAACAAAAGTTTTTGTGACAGTGTGAAAACTGAGGCGTCGTGGAATGGTGTGCAAAGCAGTTTGCGAGTTTTCGGCGCCCGGAAAAGCGACGCCGGCGTCTATTCCTGCAGGCTTGGAAGCGCACTGGCCAAAGTCACCGTTCACGTACTAGCAGGTAAAATGCCCAACTTTATTAGTTAATGTTACATTTTTCATCACGTAACGTATTTTTTCAAACTCTTGCTAAAAACGCAGACCCCCTTTTTAATAATCGGTGATAAATAGTATAATCATCGTCGTTTAGTAATTAGAGATACGGAGGACCCGAACTCGAATCCTACCAGCTGGATAAAATTTACATATTGTGTCGTCAAAATATTTAAGACGTTCACAATATGATACAAATAAAACAAATATTATAAAATTAAAACAGTAGGTATATAAAGAGTAAATACAAAAACTATTATAAAGTACATGGAAATACGCTGAATGAGAATGGGCTCGAAATGGACCGGAGCACCGTTCCGGTTCATAAAATTTCCAAAATTATCGCTCCGTCTCGAGGAATAAATAATTTTACCGTCTGAGCTAGATTGGCCATATAACAAAAAATCCAACACACCTATTTCTATAAAATACACATAAAATTAGATTAGATAATTTTCTTAATATTTTCGTAAAGTTTTCCATTTTGAGCACTGCGTCCACCCAAACTCATCTCACATAGGTGGAATATTAATATCCGAAGCGATTAGCTTGAACACAGTAAAGTTATTGCACGCTCAATTGGCATTACCAAAACCAAGGGCATGAATGTTTCACATGGAATTTGCGAAACAAATTATTATTTTAGGTTCTGCTGAACCTGAACGAAACAAATCAAATTAAACCAGAGACAATATACGTACAAATTGTATGAGTAGAAAGTAGACCGGAAATGGTTTGAGATTTGACGTTTGGATCAGTGTATCATTGAAAATCAAACCGTTCTCGGACCATCAGAAATGGTTCGACATGAAACGTCAAACCGATTTGGGCGATCCATAGTAATCTGTCAAAGTGTTTATAAGCATTATTCGGCATTTATATATCGTGAGGTGTTCATATTAATATGTTTAGACATTTACACCATAGAAGTTTACTTGAATTATGTATACTAGCTGAGCCAGCTGGTGGTCGCCAGTCTGTCTCGCTAGGTCTTGCAGACGGCTTGGCGGTGTTGGATTTTAATATAATTGTGAAGTATGCATAGAGTTTTCCTTTCGGAATTGATTTTCATTCACCTCAAGACAGTTTGACATTTTGCTGATTTGTCAGTTTTACGATTTTCAAGTCGTCACTGTCAATATAAATTTGGGGTCATATGTGTAGTCTATTCTGGAGTCTGGCCTTCACAATATCGTCCGACACCACCTCAGGCTGATAGGCCAAATAGAACAGCTTGCAATCGCCGATTGCGACCACTGACATTTTAATAAAATAAAATATGTGTAGTTATATAAATGTTTGGTTAAAACATGTGCATTTAAATATGATAAATAATTATACATCTCATAAATTCGAATATAAAGCAATGTATGTGATTATTATAAATGGCGATCCAATATAACATGAATATTTATCTGCCACGGGACCCATTTAGATAATAAAAGGTTAGCAGTATATAAATAATAAATGCTTGCAGCCGTTGAATAATATTTAAAAAATCAAATTTTGAATTAAAATTTAACCTTAAATAACATAGTCTTCCGGTGCGGGACATTCATATCGAAACAAAAATTATTTTGGGTAGGGTTTGGGTATTATAAATAGGTAGGTATATAAAATCACAAATTAAAAAATATATAGCAATTTGTATGACCAAGTAGAGTAGAATTAGGTTGGGATAACCTTCATCCAGCAGTGGATTGATTCTGGTTGATGATGATAAAAACGATATTATGAATGGGTAAATATAATATCAACAATTTTGATAAATATAGCAATCGTTTAACCGCTAGTAGTAGAATCAGGTTGCAGAACCCTTCATCCAGCAGTGGATTGATCCTGGTCGATGATGATGATGATTATGATGACGATATGAATATGTAGATAAATAAAATTAGCATTTTTAATAAATATAGAAATTCAATACTGTCAAGAATCAGATTGCGGAACCCTTCATCCAGCAGTGAATTGATCCTGGTTGATGATGATGATGATGACGATATGAATGTGTAGTAAATATAATGTCACCGATTTTGATAAATACAGCAATTCAAATGACAGAAAGGAGTAGAATCAGGCTAGGGAGGCCTTTATCCAGCAGTGGAATTGCTCAGGTCGATGATGATGAGGATGATAGAAATAGGTATAATATCACAAATTTGTTTAACCGCTTGTAGTAGAATTAGCTTGTGAAACCCTTCATCCAGCAGTGGATTGATCCTGGTTGATGATGACTATATAAATATGTAGATAAATATAATATCACAGATTTTCATAAATACAGCAATTCAAATGGCAGAAAGGAATAGAATCAGGCTAGGGAGGTCTTTGTCCAGCAGCGGATTGGTTCAGGTCGATAATGATAAGGATGATAGAAATAGGTATAATATCACAAATTCGTTTAACCGCTAGTAGTAGAATCAGGTTGTGGAACCCTTCATCCAGCAGTGGATTGATCCTGGTTGATGATGATGACTATATAAATATGTAGATAAATAAAATATCACAGATTTTGATAAATACAGCAATTCAAATGACAGAAAGGAATAGAATCAAGCTAGGGAGGCCTTTATCCAGCAGTGGAATTGTTCAGGTCGATGATGATGAGGATGATAGAAATAGGTATAATATCACAAATTTGTTTAACCGCTAGTAGTTGAATCAGGTTGTGGAACCCTTCATCCAGCAGTGGATTGATCCTGGTTGATGATGATGACTATATGAATATGTAAATAAATGTAATATCACAGATTTTGATAAATACAGCAATTCAAATGACAGAAAGGAATAGAATCAGGCTAGGGAGGTCTTTGTCCAGCAGCGGATTGGTTCAGGTCGATAATGATAAGGATGATAGAAATAGGTATAATATCACAAATTCGTTTAACCGCTAGTAGTAGAATCAGGTTGTGGAACCCTTCATCCAGCAGTGGATTGATCCTGGTTGATGATGATGACTATATAAATATGTAGATAAATAACATTAGCATTTCTAATAAATATAGAAATTCAATATTGTCAAGAATAAAATCAACGTAGAGAGGCCTTCATCCAGCAGTGGATTTATTAAGGCTCGTGATAATAATGGCATTATATATAGATAGGTAGATAATAATATAATATCACTGATTTTGATAAATATAACAATTCATGTGTAAGTAAGGAGTAGAATAAGGCTGAGGAGACCTTCATCCAGCAGTGGATAGGTCAAGATTGATGATCATAGGGACGATAAAAATAGGTAGATATTATACAATATGACTCATTTTGATAACTATAACAATTCGTATTAATTTCTTTCATTGTTTGCAATGGCAACTTTGTTAGTTTAATATGACTATATTCTGATCTATGGAAATTAGTAGCCTAGGTAATTATTCAATAAAAAAAATAGTGCGCAACAGCCACAAAGAAGTATTTAAAAAATCAAATTTGGAATATCATGTTATCTATGAAATGGCGGACAGTGGCGTACGCCGCTGTCAGAAGAAATTATACGTAGTGAATAGTACCAAGATTATGGTTTTTTCACCGGAAAAAAGTGCACCAATGCCTACATTACGATATTTGAATAAAAATAATCGAATCCGTTTGTCAATTAAAGGATTAGAAGGTCTTAAGCGACGAAGACGTCATTCTGTGAGGCGTAAACAGTAAATATGGCGATTGTATACGGTGTGTAAGAAAATATCGGATATAAACGTCACGTACATGTAAAATCATGGAAAATTTCTGAAATGTGTTTAATTCAATCGGTAGATGAATCGGTAGCGCACATTTCGAAGTGAAGATGTAAAAATAACAATAAAATGTCGCTTAAATGAGCTGTTAGTGCGTTTTCCAAAATCTCTTAGGATACTAATATACAGGAGATTATAGATTAATAATCAATACCTATTATTCATAAGTAACCATACGCGAACAAGACGCCGCTTTTGATCTTATTATCTCAAAATCCAGCCATATTTTCTATGCAAAGAGTTCGATTTAATATCATTACTATAATTATTATGTCAGACCAAGAATTTATTTTCATTTTATTTATATTTTGAAACAGAGAATCTAATTTACAAACTGTGTTAAATCAACCCGGAATGATCTTTATATTACCTACCTAACGAATTGTATCAATTTAATAAGTTCGATTGTCATCTAAGTCACAAAATCATACTGTCGACATGAACAAGTGGTCAATTATAAAAAGCTCTCATCAAAAGTAATTTTTAAAAACTTATCGTAATTACCTATAAATCTTATAAAGTAACTAAATGGCTACCTATTCACGAAGCATTCTTTATATTTTGTACATTTAAAATGAATGAATACGAATTTGTATTATTGTAGACAACGATAGGAGGTTAGAATTTCATAAGAAGTTGACGTTTCAATAAATATGTTTCTGTTTTAGAGACTAATATGTTATGAATTAATTTTAAGTACTGGCAACACTAATTAGTCGTCAGAAAAGCGTTTCCGTGGACATTTACCAAACAACGGTCCCAAACCAAACTATTCCATTTCGTTTGTTTGATTCAGGTTGAATGATACAGACTTTATTGACCGCCTGCATACGATTTTTCTCATTAACAACATTTTTAGGCAAAGTAGTCTTTTAAGATTCCATTAAACTTTTTTTATAAATGAATATCTAATCTTTATATTAGATATAATTTGGGAAGCACCACATAGTTTTAAAAACGCCTCGTAAGCTAGTCAACAACCTCTATCATATATTGCAAATTATTTGCTATATCTACATGTAATTATGTAAATTACACATACTGAAATGATACGGGCAGTCGTTATTGGTGAAAACAAATGAGGTTGATGTACAACTGCATAAGTAGAAATGAGTCTCACCACTATTTTATGAATATGAAATAGATCTGTATAGTTTTACCGCTCTATTTTTACCATTTGAAAAAATGGTCTGTCTCTTCTTCAATGGTAAATAATAAGACAGACTATATAGATTGCAGATTGTAGATAGAGTATAACAGTTTGGCTTGTCGAAATACGAGTATAATCAGAAGAGGTCCATACTCCATACTAAATGTCTCGAAATTAATTTTGCTTAATTTCGAGAATTGTCATTTCTCGTGAAAGCGTCAATGAGATTTTGGATGGTAGGCAAAAATAACAAAAAGAAAGCAGCCGATCACAATCGGAATTTAAAAATATCGTCGGTTAAAAAAATTAACACAAAGCCCTCTTTTTGATATTCTCTTAAAAAAGATTTAGATTGTTATTTTTAATTTGTCTTCTTTTGTTTAATTGTGTAAAAATAATTTAACTGCGTACAAATAAATATCATTTTAATTTGATTATGCATTTAATTAAAACTTTATTAATTGTATTAAATATCTTTCTTCAATTATTTCATCGTATTTTCTACTTACGTAAATTATTGGCACGCGGAATATTTTTTTTTTGATTTCTTATTTTTGTTTTGTTACGCCAAAGAAGTATAACTTCTAACGCGCGTACATAAGTAGACACACCGATTTTTAAATATTATGTTCATTTTAAGATTTCAATTTATAACAATACAATACTAACAGAAACATAATATTAATAAAAAAAAAGGATTTCTATAGCAAAATATGGATTCATTTAAAAGACCGTACTTAATACTCCACAAGGCTACACCCCTATCATAATATATTATACAACTTTACATTTTTCAAAAATTTAAGCCCGAAATGGCGCGAGTCTTTTGAGCAGTTCCGATAAAATAAAACAAATGAAAATAGGGGTCCTGTCATTAATGAAATTCAAAAAATGAGAAGATATTCTGGCCATTTGGATGATTTCGCAGAAATAATAGTTTTAAAGCCATTTAAGCAATATTTTTCAGTTATTTTAAATGAGGCACATTCCTAAATTATGTAATATGACAGCAAAGAGTTAACAATAATTTACTTAGGTATTTGTAGTACATCCTAGAATGGGCTTGCCAAATAATAGTAAGTAGTAGGTACTATAATATTTACTCCCCTATAATAACATTATAATATTTTTGTTGTTTTAGGTGAACATGCAGATGCCATGCAGTATGGATCAAGTTCGGCGTTTCGTGCTAACAATTTATTTATTCAATTGTGCACATTATTTCTTCTAAGATTTTCGGCGAATTGCTTTCATACATTTGTTGGCAACGCGAGATAACAACGTGTCCAAAAATAAAATTATTCGATAAACTCAGCATACTCGTCTTTTTGTCATAGTAACATAATATTCTTAATGTCATAATTTAACAATAATACATGTACACTAACCTACGTATTTTGTTTTTTTAACCCCAAACCTTATCTATCCATTTCCCATCCACTGTAGAGCCAAGATTAGCATACTGCGCGTCTGATCAGAGGGGTAAGCAATGGTTCTGTTAATATGTATGAAATTCACAAGATGTTTTCTTTCATTAAGTATATTATGATATTCAGTGACGATTTTCTTCGACGCAAGATAATATGATGACGCAGCAGTGAGCGAAGAAAGATTGATAATGATAGCGAATACTAAATTTCAATGTATCTTCATTTTTCAAGAGAATTTTACAAAACAAACTACCATTTACCATTATTAAACGGGTTTAACTCAACTACCACTTAGTAGATCGCGACTCTATATTTTTAAAATGCATTTGAACAAAATTGAATAATAATAATACATCCTGAGTTCCGTGAGAATTAAGGATTGACTCATTTTCAATTGTCATTTACCTATAGAAATCCATTTTACAAAATGAGTGGTGTATGAAATAAAAATTTACAGATGTATTAGTCGATAGCTATTGTGATTTTCAAACCATTGTCAAGACCACCGATTCCACGAGGATTGCTGTTTTTTTGTAAGAATAGATTTTTTAAAAAGGATTGTAGAAGACAAACTTAAAATATTTAAATCATACTTAAGACTGTGTTAGCTGAAGTGGTTAATTTTAGTAAAAGCTAATAATATCAATTACAGTCACGAAAATTTAAAAATACGCACGAAGATAATAATATGGCTAATCACCACTCCTCCTACCCCCACCGTTTCCATTCATAAGTCGGATTACGTCACGAGAGTCCTGTTCAGCTGTTGGCATATTTTCTGGATCATTGATTTCGATTAGGTACCAACAACTTGTGGTTATGCAAAATCACATATGTTGGCGAAAAATTTACAAAATTAAATAAATTGTGTTTATCATTCGCAGAAAAAAACCTTTTTAATTCGAGAGATAAAATTTTGTCACTGTCTCGTAAGTCGCAATTTTGGATTGAGGGTGTGTAGACAAAGTGATTACGACTTTTTTGAAGAATCCGCAAGTACTTGAATTTTTCAAAGAAATATTAAATCAACTGTGGTGCATTTTTATTGTGTGCTACACTAAAATGACGCTATGTCACACAAAATATTAAAGGGTTCCGGGACTAAAATCAATTGGAAAACGCTGCATTAAAATATTTGTATTGTAGGTATTTCCCCCGCAATTTAATAGAGTTATATTTTCGTTATTTTTTTTCTCAACAACTCAGCCCTAGACTAGAAAATAAATATCGTCTGTGGCGCAGTTTTGTTCTGGGGTTATTATCGTAACATCGTAATAATACATACATACGTACCATATTCTTAATTTTAAAATTTTACTTACAAACCTATGGGAGTTACAAATGTTGAAAGCAGGTCCAATTGAGAAGACTCGTTGCCCTGTAGGCTGTATTGTGACGCTGGTAGTTACTAATATAATTACTCATATTTTTGTAAACATACCTACGTATTTTGACCATTTTCTGATTCCGCTAAAGAGCAATATATAGGTACCTAAATCAAATCTACTCATGTAAAAACGGTTACAACTATGCAAGTTTTTAAATTCATAATATATTATACAAAATAATATATCTCTAAAAACTACACCTAAGTAACCATAATTCTAACAGACGTTAATCATACTCCATAGTTGGCATCATGAGAAATGAAATCAAAACATGCCCAGCCAGACAGTACGCCTTTCGGTGGCTGAGACACGACAGCGGAAAGCTCTAGTTAAATTTCCCAAGGGTCCATTTTGTCTCGGATGAAAATTATCTGAACCGGTAAGTGTTTTTTTTTCTAATTTTGCAGAAAAAAACAAAGAGATAAACGGCGAATAACACAATTTATGAGAAATTCTTCTTTGCTTGAAATTCTACCGAATCCTGAAATACTTCTGTTACACCAACTTTACAGTACGATAGTTGCGGTTTTGAATACGATACGATACGATAGTGCATAATATTCTCGCTTCGTAAGAACGCTGTAAAATCTTGAAAAGATCCGTATTTTCCATAACCTAAAGCTTTTGTGAGTAAAAAATATTATTACCACGACTACATTACATACCTACAAACTTATCTGGAGAATGAGATGGGGCAGCCACTGTCGAAAACTACCCAATCATGACTCGTAACTGGCAAAATCTGACATTCGGATGACGTTTTTCAATATGGCGTCCTATGGTAGTTCGTAGTTCCATTTTTGGCCATTCTCCAGATAAGTTTGTAGGTTTATCCAGGTAGGTACCTGTCAAGTAAGTGCCTTAGTAGTTTATCAATCAAACTACTGAAACATTTATACTTAGCAGATAATTTACTTAATATTTTGTTTGTAATTTCATAATATCTAAAATACGCATTTATGCATAATAATATACATGTTTAAGCTTTATTATAATATTAAGTCGATAAGACGCTGAAATATAATATTATTTTCATTCTAACATCTAACATTATTTTTAAGATTTGTTGTAAATATAAATAAATACTCATGTATACACAATAAATTAATTGATTATGCACATCTTTAAGTTCTAACGAGAGAAGAATTATTTTCTTTTAATAAAGATCATAAGGCATAATAATTATTCTCAATCCATATTAAAAATGTGTCAAGCATACAAAGTACATACAAGTTGCATATAAAGTACAACTACTGAGAAGATATAAGCATATTAAACTGACTTGCTTACTTACTCCAATAAATCGTTACGTATGTCTATTCCTTTGCGCATTTAATTCAACTATGCGGCGTCCAATCCTCCCGGCGGCCAATTAGGCCGGCGTCGAATTGGGTAGGCGTCCGATTGTACCGGAGGCCAATTACCGGAGGCCAATCGCCCGAGGCCAGTTCGCGGTGCCAAATCGTCCCATTCCCATGCCTGGCGCCGGATTGGTTTAACTCACGTTTTAGTATTCAAAATAATTATATTATTAATTATAATACATTACATTACAAATAATAACAAAAATATCTCATAAGTAGGTAGGTACCTATTTTTCTATCGAATATCAGTCTGATTTACAACAGTGTACACATTGTGTTAATTTACAGTAACGTGAAGAGGTTTTAATTTATCGATGGCGAGGGTTCAACGGAATAGTCAAGGCACTAACGCACTCTCGTATTAAATGCACGAAGGAAAATAATAATTATAATAAATTACTAACTTAGGTACCTATATCCAAGACTAGCGCAGTCATATCAAAGGAAAACATGTTGATATCCAAGGTATCGAAGTGTCGATCAAAAAATAATGATACTTTTTGACGGCACTATATGACAAATATTATTATGCACATTAATTGTGACCCTTTAATTTTTATCAACAGTTTCACATAGCATCATGTCAAAAATAAGATTCAGTTTATGTAAGTGAATTTAATATATTTAATAAAGAACGCATGTTAAATAAATCACACTACCGGAAACGCTTCAATGATGTTTAAATACTCTCTACAGACGCGAATAAGTTCTAGTACCTACCCACTATTAATAATCATGTAAAAAATAAAAGACAGAAGTCCCATCAATTTTTGGCCTTGTCATTTTAACTGCCAACGCGAAACTTCGGCGATTTTTCGCAGGGCTTTCAAATAAATCACATATTAGCCTGCAGTCAATTTACCTCAACAAACCGCCGTATTGATTGTGCATCCTCGTCGCGAATTAAACGTCGTATCTACATTATTAATTGTTCAAAAATAATTTCTTGGACTTCACCGATTGATAAACCTTGGGTTGTCGCGGTATTATTTTGGCATAGTGCATTTACAAAACTAATGTTTCTGTTTAATAGTAGGTACTCGTACCTATACTTACTAAGAACTCTCAGCGTCAGCAGGCTTTTTATTGGACTTTTCTTTCAAATTAGGTACATGAAGTTTATTAAAAAATCGGCTCGGTGGCCTTTAAATTTCTGGAACATTATGCGTTGTTGTTCACGTGGGAATGGGTTCCACGATCACAGAAAACAGAACGATTGGAAACCCTACACATGAATCATATTGGCGTAATAACGGAAGTTTTTTTGCTTAGATACAACTTACAAAAGGGTTAACTGTCAACCCGAGCTGTGATACTGCGCTCACTTTTTGACATATATGACCAGTATCTGGAAAATCATTACCTATGAATAGAGGCCCACTTAAACAACGCTCCCAAAGTAGGTATCTAAATTTACTTTTAAAATCAGATAGAAAACTTAATAAACTAAATTTTAATAATAAATATGACCATAAAATATTATGAAGTAATAATAAAATGGGGGGTAAAGATAACCCTTTAACAAAATCATAATTTATAACATTTTTTTTAAATTGTAAGTTTATCTTTGACTTGAAATAAAAAATATTTTTCTTAATATTTTCAGATAGGTCAGATTAATAAAGCCTGAGCATATCTTTTTGCACAAGTAACGAGTGGTCCACTATTCTGCTGTCAAAATCAGATCCCAGATTGCTTGACATTTTGATTCGGCCTTTCTCGTTTCAAATTAAACTATAAAAAATTCTCAAAGGAACTATCAGTGTTGTTTATAAATAGTATACATTCCTGTTATTCATCAGCTGTCAAAGTCAGACTAGTCCTTCACACAAAAACCGGTGGTAATATCGATCTCCAAAAAATATGTAGCATTGATCTATGCATTACATTTCTAGAAGGTGTGTTAATGCTAGTGTGTATAATTTATCATGTAACTCATCTATCCAAATCAAACCATTCCCTGTGTCAAGACAGCTGGAAATATCGATTTGTAATAACCACTAAATCAGATGAACTCCAAGCTCTCCAATATACGTTAAAATAATCTGAACGAAATCTGAAACTAAGAATACCCTGACAAATGAACACGACAGACGCGTCAGTATGAGCACTCTACAGAACAATGACAGGCAATGACAGGTCATCCATAATAGAAAACGGGAAGGGCGAGAAGGTAGGACAAGTCGTGAATGTTTCGGCTTTCTCTTGAGTCGGCAGTGGATAGGTACCTACATAATATTTATTAATCAATAGTTAAAATTGTAAATAATCAAGAAAATGTCTCAATTTGCGAGTTTCGTATTTTTTCGCTAGGTGCCTCTTGTGGCCGTTTGATGTTTTAAATTTGCATATTACGGATTATACCTTAACATTGTTTATTCGTTTTTTTATTTAGTGAGTAGGTAGTTGGTGACATCTCTCATTAGTTAATATTATTAAACTTCCAACACATTGTACAACGGCAAAACTATTGTTTACGAGAAATTACATTTTTATACGCTTACCTACCGAATGTATTAATAGTATTTACAACAGGATTTTAGAAATATGGCAAATATTCAAATTATTCAAAATATTATGTTTTTATACTTCCTCCTTTACTTAGATCTATGTAATAACGTTTATATCTTTTCTTCATGTATTGTTATAATCTTGTATTAATAAGCTAGAATTCGATGTCATTGTGTATTTGCCATTGGCGAGTGCGCACAGCGCCTGAAGATGCTGAAAGGCAAATCCCGAGTCGCAAAAAAAATACTCAAATGGAATAAATAGTAGAAAACTTAAATCAATTAGAATTTAAGTTCAAACTCCATCAGGTACTCTCGGTAGATAGTAATAATCAGACAAAGTTTATAATGATACATAATAGCCTCAATAATAGGTTATTTTCAAAGCGCTTTCGATATAAAACAGTCCAGTTCCAAAAGAATCAATAGTGGGAAAAATGTAGGTAGGTACAATACAATATTATGTACTGATATTTTTATATTTATTTATTTACCCTTGTACGCCACTGTACTGAGAGATAAATACGCTCGCAGCAGGAGTGCAGTTCTGAAAAAAAATATTTCCGCCCTCCGCCTTCAAAGCTGTATTTACTCTGTACGCTTCGATAATATCGACGTAAAGCAAACGCATTCGACCCGCTGCGTTGATGCAAACGCCACCGGTGTGCCGTGAGACGATGCTAGGTGTGCCGCGGAGCATTGCTCCCAAAAAAACACATTTTTTTGTATATTATACAAAACTTACCTAATAAAACAATCCAAGGTCAGAATGAAAATATACTGACTTACTCTGATAAATTAGGAGTTAGACAAGGATCTCCACAAATGTACCAAAGGACCTACCAGATCACCATTTAAAACAAACAATTAATTTTGGATCCGTCTCAAAAACATTTAACTTTGCTGCAAAAGAAATTTCATCATTAGGTACTTTCAGACAATCAATACGACTGGATTCGAAACCCTTTTGTAACCAATGCCGAAAATTCTATAGAAGCGCTTTCCCTATAAATTCGAGAGGAATTGATTGAATTGAGAAACGACGGGACGCTAAACTGAACTTCGCTTATGTTCCATTGGCTATTTCCTGGATGTCGGTTAATAAAGAATATCCTCGGATTTCTGACAAACCTATCGTAGTTTTCTACGACATATCTAGGTGAGCAAAGTTTTCAACTTAAGTTATCATTACAAATACTAAGCAACCTTGCTTGAAGGGTCTTGACCGAGAACTTCGGGAGAGAAATATGAGCACTTAGTTTTTCATCGTGTGTTGTTTTTTTTAGATGCCTTTATGGATACCTCGCATTTACTATCGAGTTTCTTTAAGGACTTTGGCACGCAAACTACTCTACTTGATGCTAGTCAAATGAAAATTGTGCCGGCTGAGAGAATATGCCTTATTGAAAACTATTCTTCTACCCGCATCGGGTATTGCTAATTTGAATTCGGCCAGGGCCTATGAAACCGCCTTGCAAAAACCCTGAAAAAGGGTTCTTTGTAGCGCAAGGCGGTGGTGATTCTGATGAATATTTTGTCGTATTCATTGGGAACTGAGGACTGCGATTTGTAGCCGAGTTTTTTCCCGTGATAAAAGAAATGTCGCATAGGACTGATATTCTGAGCATATACTTATCCTATTTTATATGATTGCAGTCACTGGATCTGAAAGGCATGAATCATCGTTACATGTCACCATTTATTATTTTTATCGTTTTTATTACATTAATACAGAAATTAAAAAGTGCGTCTCTTCCGGCTTCGTTTGTCATGGTCCCCGGAAGGTCTCGAATGTCCGCATCTGCCATCTGTAATAAAAAGTTAAGGTTATGCCGCTCCTTGGTAAAGATTTGACAATCTAGGAGTAAATGTAGGACGTCCTGGTCGCATCAGTCGTCGCATGGACACTTTCCATCAGATGTTATTTTAAACCGGTGTAGGTATGCTCGCATGACTCCGTGACCTGTAAGAATCTGAGTCATCTCAAAACACATCCCCTTATGTATGATGTCTCGTGCTGCCAAAATTGAAGGTAACAACTTTCGGGTCAACTCCCCTGTCGATGAGTTTAGGTAAGTATCGTGAGTTCCATTCGTTTTTCACCTTATCTGAAATTGTAATTTTCGCGTAGCTCAGAGGAAATTTGTCATAAGCTATGGCGGTCTTGAGTTCAGAGGCACCATGCCGAGCCAATTTTTCGGTTCCATCATTTTCTTTTATCCCGATGTGTCCTATTATCCACTTGAAGTGCACCGCGGGGTGACGCCGTCTCAGTATTGCGGACTCGCTGTGAATAGAAAAGACAATTGGATTAGTAGACAAGGGATCTCCAATTGCTTGGATTGAGCTTTTGGAGTCCGAATAAATACAAATACTATGGGTTTTCGGTGAGCTTTCGTTGGATTGGATCTGAGCCTGCCCACTCCAGAGCGCGTTGGATGGCATAAAGTTCGGCCTGCATTACCGTACAATAGCTGGCAAGGCGGTACTTACGAGCCGCTATCTCACCGCCATTAATGTATGCCACAAACCCTGCCCCCATCCGTGAAAATCGGCATGTTATTGCATTCGTTGCTTTCCAACGTTGCAGGATAAGAAACCACTTCAGAAAATAGTCTAGCCGAGTGTGGCAGCCTTCTATAGTCCACCGATGTTGTTTGTACTTATATTAAATTATTTATCAAATAAAAAAACATAAATTAATGTAATTTTAGTGCATGGCCCCCATAAGAGGGAAGCTGGCAGGGCTCTAGCCTGGGGGCCCCAGGCTCAGGAGGGTAGCGTGGCAGGTCAACCAGATAAGTGAGATAAACACAAATTACAATTTTGCGGCGCTATTTTACTACGCTGGTATTAATATTTTAAAACATGCGATTGTAGGATACAATTTATTATTATTATATCAATACTCGACAAATAATAAAATTATTCTCAATCCGACAAGTAACCATAATTCAAGTGGGTGTATTAATAAATACAAAAAAAACATACAATCAATACCATTAATTTTACCTCGAATACCATTTGAAAAACGCTAATTTAGAGTATCACGCTGTCTTTAACCTTTTAACCTTGGCAATAGATAAGGGGCCCCGCCAAAGATCCTGGCCTCTGGTCCCCCTTCAGGATGTGGGGTCCATGTTTTGGTGTATAAATTGTTTTACGCGTGGTGTGCCGCGGAATTCTGGGAAGTCCTTAGGTGTGCCGTAGGTGGGAAAAGGTTGCGGAGCACTGAGATAGACGGTCTTTTTCGACAGTTGCTCACACATGAATATAATGAATATAATATAATGAATAGTAATTATTGCTAGTTAATAAAGACACTCGTTATGCCAAGCGATTATGAATGTTAAAATGAAACTATCAATTTATCCAACACTATAATCTGAATGTAATAATTAAAATCATTGGTGTTTAAATATTTACATATGTAGGTACTAGCAAGTTGTAGCAAAAATAGTCTCTATGTTAATTCTCTGTAAACAAAAATTGAAATAGAATAATGAATATTTCCATTTAAAAAAAATCTCTTTATTGTGTATACGTAAAAACTGTCTATTAATTAATGAATATCTCTTCAAATAATCATCTTCTTTTTTTATTTTATAATATCACAATTATTGTCATTCAATTTGTTGCAAAAATAATTTAAAAAACAATATTGACATCTCAAATTCTCAAATTAGCATTGAAAAATACCTTTCTTATCCCCGCTTTCCTTTGGGTTCTTTTTACATTTGAGTCATTTGATCAAAATCTCAAATTGCAACCTTCGTATTTTTCCGCTAGGTTCTCTGTTGCCATAAGGATCCCCCTAAAACCATACATAGATAATTTATAGATAGAAGATTTTTTTATCGTTTATGGTTTGGTTATGTGGCTTAATCATTTTTTTTAAACTAACCAATACCTACCGTCTGTGATATGTATTCTTAATTCAACGAAAATAAATAATTCTAATGGATTCAAGCTCTGTACTATTCCATTTAAGTCGTTTTTTGCGACCCGGGTTTCGCCTTTCGGCATCTTCAGGCGTCGTGTACACTCACCAAAGGCAAATACACACTGACAACGAACACCCTTAACTCTAACTTATATAGTAAATCAATACAATAAAGTAGGTAAAAACTCCATTACCTACCTATTTAGTCAGAAATTACAACAAAAAATACAATAAACAAATAATTATGAATAACTGAAGTAAAAAACCTAATTAGTAAAAACCCTCTCTTATTAATAACAATACACTGGACAGCATATTATTATAATAAATCGTCAAACCTAATAATAGGTCAAAATTCTTTACAACAATAAAAATACTACACTCAAGAGGTGTAAATCGTCAATTCTAAGAAAAAATAATTAATCGAGTTAACTAATGAGATATTAGTCTTTAATAATACTCTTACAAGGTACCTACTTTTAAAACATTATTTTTTAACAAAAACAAAATTATACATATAAACTCGCTTAATATAATATATAACTCACCTAATATAATATATATATATATATTATACAAATATACATACCTAAATTCTCATCCATAGACTCTCAAACAAACATATATAAATTTTGTGTCAATACAATTGACCATATATAGTCTCATATGTAATACATACATTGTATAATTTTGTTTTTGTTAAAAAATAATGTTTTAAAAGTAGGTACCTTGTAAGAGTATTATTAAAGACTAATATCTCATTAGCTAACTCGATTAATTATTTTTTCTTAGTATTGACGATTTACACCTCTTGAGTGTAGTATTTTTATTGTTATAAAGAATTTTGACCTATTATTAGGTTTGACGATTTATTATAATAATGTGCTGTCCAGTGTATTGTTATTAATAAGAGAAGGTTTTTACTAATTAGGTTTTTTACTTCAGTTATTCATAATTATTTGTTTATTGTATTTTTTGTTGTAATTTCTGACTAAATAGGTAGGTAATGGAGTTTTTACCTACTTTATTGTATTGATTTACTATATAAGTTAGAGTTAAGGGTGTTCGTTGTCAGTGTGTATTACCTTTGGTGAGTGTACACGATGCCTGAAGATGCCGAAAGGCGAAACCCGGGTCGCAAAAAACGACTTAAATGGAATAGTACAGCGCTTGAATCCATTAGAATTTAAATTCAAATTTCATCAAGTACCTTCGGTCGAAAGTATTAATGAAAATAAATAAGTATCGGATCGCCAATTAGTAGATATATAAACTATTATGGTTTGGTTTATGCAGGGTTTAATTGAATTTAAATACTAACCAGAAGCATCTGCAAAACGTATTCTCAGTTCAATGAAAAGAAATAAGTATGACTGGCAAAGTTTAGTGTGCACTATTTATGTCGAATCTTAACAGCCTGCCTCCACTCCACGCCACTTGGTAGGTACTACGCACAGAACAGGTTTAAGATATCAGTTTTTTGTAGCAGGGTACTTCATAACGGTCTCGCCATAAAGCCGCGTTGCCACGATCCAAGAACGATCCAAGTACACTTGGACCGAGCGCCATCCAAGCGCACTCGTACGAGACACCTTCATACTAATTACTCCTATCCAAGCTACTCGGACCGCATCCTACTCATCCAAGCTAGCTTGGATAGGAGTAATTAGTATGAAAATGTCTCGTACGAGTGCGCTCGGTTCAAGTCAACTTGGATTGTACTTGGATCGTGTCAACGCGGCTTAAACGAAAATAAAATAAAGCTTGTTATATTTACGTGTTAAACTTTAAAGCATATTATTATGATACAGACGTAAGTATTGAAAATAACATAATATTCTTTAACACGTGCTTAAGTTTAGGTATCCTGATATACCACACCAGTAGGATAAACCAGTTTTCATTAATTTTGTGTTCCCTGCTAGATACTACACAACTACTGTTAAGATTTTCTAAAGTATTATTATCAAACATCTTTTACCTATATGACAAAATATTGATATATTTTTATGTTCATTTATGCTTGAAGAGTGACAAGTCAGGCCAAAATATTCAAATAAAATATGGTTGCTACAAAGAGATTGAAGAGAGGAGGAGTCCAATCTCTTTGGGTTGCTCTGATAATAATGACATTTATTCATTCCTACCATGTCCGATCCTAAAAATATCATGCGGGGCTCCACAGAGTGGAGGTTTTTATTAACAGATTTTATTTTTACGAGAAATGGATGTCAGCCACTTGCCTATTAGGTCCATACTCTGACTCATACACGAATTAAATTATGTACGCGCGTTAGAAGTTATACTTCTTTGGCGTAACAAAACAAAAATAAGAAAACAAAAAAAAATATCTCGCGTGCCAATAATTTACGTATGTATAAAATACGATAGAAAGGTATTAAACACAAATAATAAAGTTTTGATTATGCATAATCAAATTAAAATGATGTTTATTTGTATGCAGTGAAATTATTTTTACACAATTAAACAAAATAATACGATAACGTCACAAAATCTTAACTTCAATAAAACCTACTTACCTACATATCAATATTTTCATATAGTTTTTTAGTAATAAAGAATTATTTTAAAATGAGACCTCATTATACATAAATACACCTACCTAATGTTTAAAACAAGTTACCTAGATATGCAGAGTTTACAAGAAATTGTGTAGGTCTTTTGATGTCGATTTACTCAACTTGGCCACTGATAGTTTTACACTATTTTACAGTCTGAATTGCCATAGGTACTTATTGGTTATATACCTACATAGGTACATACCAAGATATTAACTGATTAAGACTTGTAGGTATTCAACAAAAAGGTAAATTATAAATGTCATATTATTATACTATCTAACATAAACATATTATCGACCGTGTTTAGGAAAAAGGACGTAACCCTCACTGAACAAATTTTACAGGAGAGGCAAAAAACGTTTTTTGAGAGTTATTAGTTTAATATTTTTTGAAAAATAGGCACAGACATTGGGTGCATGATGATTGATGATTTGGTGTAATATATTTTCGATCTAATAATAATTAAAGAAGTTATTACAGAAAAATCATTAAAATTGTGGTTAAATGCTTTTTTCCATAAATTAAAAATTAATTAATCTCAATTAAAACCTGAATTTAGATAATAATTCAGCATTTGCGGCTAACTTCCTTTTTATAGAAGGTGTATTTAGTTGTATACATTGTTAATATCCAGTGCTCGAAATGGAAAATTTCACGAACAGGAACGCTCGACAATTTTCCAAAAATGTGTGATATTAGATATAATAATATCTGTAACATAAAAATAACTTTTAGTTTTACATGATGTACTTTTTTCATCATCATCTTCGCCCAATACGCTATCGGCTATAACAATTAGTGGTAACACACAAATATAGAGTCATTTTAGTTTACGAAATCGTTTTCTAAAAATACATTAATAATTATACAAATATAAATAACTAAACGTATGTGAATCTAATTGGAGTGGGAAACATTATTAAAATACATGAAATAATAGACAAACTAATCACAATTTCCCATTGGTTTCGTTAGCAGTTTGAATAAAAATATGCAACTAAGAGTGGATAGAAATATGAGTGAAGATACTTCGGCTTAAACAAAATACATGCGGCTTTTTTCAAAGCTCTGATTTTTCGTAAATTCGAAATATTTTGATTAAGGTAAACTATTTTTTAATCAAATTAAAATCCATCGTATACGAAAAAGCAAGGGCATGGTTTTTAATAAATTAATTTAAAAAATATGTAATACGCAAGATTTACAAATGTAGCATTCTTTATTAAATATGAATCATTTTAAACAACCTCAGAAGTGCAGGTACATATTATTAGAAAAAAAAATATTTACATCATGTGGACATGTAGGATAATTTATTCTAATAGGTTTCCAATGTTATAGAAATTGTTATATACAGGGAAATTTTTCATATATTTATCCCATTGGATTCTGATTGATTTATTTAAATATTTAACCATCAAAGACACAGTTCATTCAACCCGAAAAATATCCATATAAAATTAAAACAATAAAAATATATGAGGTAATGATTTTTTTTTGTCACTCAATGTAAAATATTATAATAGATTACGATAAATAATTATTATCTGGCGATTCCGTAACGTTGAGTAGGTAGGTAAAACATTAAAAAATTTAGCAAAGCAGCTGCAATAGTTAGGTTTTTTCATGTATGCAATAATAATTATTTAGAACCCAATCCATCAACCTTGGTCGATCCAGTGCTGGATGAAGGCCTCCCTTATTGTATTCCATCTCTCTCGGTACCTACTTAGTTTTTCACTGCAAAGTATTTCCGCTGAACTTTATCAATTCATCAATAATGTAAGAAATTTAAAAAAAAAATAGTGTAGAGCAGCAAAGCATGGGGGTTACCGGTTAGGTAATGGGAAAAAACACAACTTAAAATGATTAAATTTGGAAAAATAAGGAGTCTAATTTTGTCGCTTCCTCTGATGAAAACGCTTATCATTGGCTGCATACAACTTGATATTGATAAACGACCAATGAACGACCCCGATTGCATTATGAAATACAAAAACTATGAACGCGTCAAACCCATGTAAATTTCGTTAACATAATAATATAATAAATGGACAATTCGGTCAATTATGGTTGCCTCGATACAAAATTTAAAGTTTCATTACAAAAAACAATTGCCTACTACTGCCGTATTGATCATAAACGTGCTCAAGAATTTCAACCCTCGGTAGGACAGATATAGTACACCTATCTCGGTAGATACTTAGGTAGGGCACGTAGTTTTATTCACACTATTTTTACTATGTTCTTTTTGTGCAATATTTAACAAATTAATTATGTCATTTATACAGTAAAGATAATATATGTATTTAATGTGTTTCATTTAAAAATTTAAAAGTTCCAGTGTGCATTATAACTATTACGTTATTAACTCACTATATTTAGGCATGTACCTTAACCTTAACTGTATTAAAATAATATGTATGAAATTGAAAAAA
Source organism: Rhyacophila brunnea (assembly GCF_057557595.1). NCBI lineage: Eukaryota > Metazoa > Arthropoda > Insecta > Trichoptera > Rhyacophilidae > Rhyacophila > Rhyacophila brunnea. The sequence continues at coordinate 20,351,666 of NW_028233068.1, forward strand.
ATTAGTTTCTCGTTTTATAAACTAATACTACAGTAAATCTACATTCCAATGTAAAATAGCTTCCACCTTTCCTTACAATCATAAAAACCTTTTTTTTTTCAAAATAATCCCATACGTGCGTGCGACAATGCAATAAATCTTACCCAGTGCATTTCTTTGTATACAATTTTATTGTTTTATCACCATTGACGCAAAAGGGTCTGTCTATTAGTGCATTCAATACCAAATTCGTTGAAAACAGTATTGTCTTGAAAAAGGTTAGTTCTCAAATACGTTGTCTTACATTTACTCTATCACTATTTCAAAAAAACTTAAGTACATTATGTACGGGTCATAGAAAATTCAGTGGTTCTAAACCAGTAAAATTATTTTTTAATAAAAAAAAATATTTATGTCTTTGTACCTTTGTACCTATCAATTCATTTTCGTAAATTTTAAATCTAACCTGGAACGTAATATTGAGTATGACGCTTGAGGATTTTACTAGACGACTCGCTGTCCGTCGGATATTTTACGAACCGGTACGCCATTTTCGAGGTTTTAACGAACAGGAACGCCATCCTTGGAAATCCCACGAACAGGAACGGCGCTCCGGGGCGTTCCGCTCCATTCCGAGCGCTGTAATAATATCTAATAAAAGCACTTTTGAAAAAATCGAGGGTTACGCCCTTTTTCCTAAACACAATCGATTATACTTACCTATAAATAAGTAACAATTTAAATAAGCATAGGTACCTACCTAAATGCGTAGGTATTGATTTGTGTTACTTTGGCATTATGCGCAATTACATAATAGGCAGGCAGGTACCTAGGTATATCTACTTAATGTTGCATGCTATACCTAGGTATATTCAGAAATCATAAACTTATAAGTATCTACTTATGCCAATTATAAATTATCACAGGTTTGGGCAATCGCCGTATGATCTATGTTCTATATTCTATAAGCACATGGCTGTTCAATTATGTATTAACCATTTAGGTAGATTGGTACATAAATACATAAGAAATATTTACTAATGCGTTTAATAGCTGATTTTACTAAATAATCAAAATAATTAATTGTGTTACATCGGCGCGCGGAACTTCCGTCCCACGCCAAATGCGTTACATCGGCTCGCGCAGCTTTGTCACACGCCAAAAATACACTCTGATCTGTTTTCCCAAACGCGCCAAAAGAAATATAACTTCAAAAACAATATGTGTACTTGCCAGACCCATGATCAGTGCTCGAAATGGAAAATTTCACGAACAGGAACGCTCGACAATTTTCCAAAAATGTGTGATATTAGATATAATAATATCTGTAATATAAAAATATCTTTTACTTTTACATGATGTACTTTTTTTATCATCATCTTCGCCCAATACGCTATCGGCTATAACAATTAGGGTAACATACATATATAGAGTCATTTTAGTTTACGAAATCGTTTTCTAAAAAATACATTAATAATTATACAAATATAAATAACTGAACGTATATGAATCTAATTGGAGTGGGAAACATTATTAAAATACACGAAACAATAGACAAACTAATTACAATTTCCCATTGGTTTCGTTAGTAGTTTGAATAAAAATATGCAACTAAGAGTGGAATATGAGTGAAGATACTTCGGTTTAAACAAAATACATGCCGCTTTTTTCAAAGCTCTGATTTTTCGTAAATTCGAAATATTTTGATTATGGTAAACTATTTTTTAATCAAATCAAAATCCATCGTATACGAAAAAGCAAGGGTATGGTTTTTAATAAATTAATTAAAAAAGTATGTAATACGCAAGATTTACAAATGTAGCATTATTTATTAAATATGAATCATTTTAAACAACCTCAGAAGTGTAGGTACATATTGTTAGAAAAAAAATATTTACATCATGTGGACATGTAGGATAATTTATTCTAATAGGTTTCCAATGTTATAGAAATTGTTATATACAGGGAAATTTTTCATATAGTTATCCTATTGGATTCTGATTGATTTATTTAAATATTTTTATTTCGTATTGTAGGTACCTTAAACAATACATTTTTTTTTAACATGCATACGATGTTCACGAATATGTATCTATATTAATTATGGAATTATTTGATTTAAGTTATTAAATCTATTATAATATTAGTTTAACCATCAAAAACACAGTTCATTCAACCCGAAAAATATCCATATAAAATTAAAACAATAAAAATATAATATGATAGAAGATAAAAAACACAACTTAAAATTATTAAATTTGGAAAAATAAGGAGTCTAATTTTGTCGCTTCCTCTGATGAAAACCCTTATCATTGGCTGCATACAACTTAATATTGATAAACGACCAATGAACGACCTCGATTGCATTATGCAATACAAAAACTATGAACGCGTCAAACCCATGTAAATTTCGCTAACATAATAATATGATAAATGGACAATTCGGCCAATTATGGTTGTCTCGATACAAAATTTAAAGTTTCATTACAAAAAACAATATTGCCTACCACTGCAGTAAAGATAATATATGTATTGAATGTGTTTCATTTAAAAATTTAAAAGTTTCAGTGTGCATTATAATTATTACGTTATTAACTCACTATATTAAATATTTAGGCATGTAACTTAACCTTAACTGTATTAAAATAATATGTTTGAACTTGCAAAAAAGTAAGTGTCTCGTTTTATAAATTAATAATACAGTAAATCTACATTCCAATGTAAAATAGCTTCCAACATTTCCTTACAATCATAAAAACATTTTTTTTCAAAATACATTATTGTCCCATACGACAATGCAATAAATCTTACTTACCCCAGTGCATTTCTTTGTATACAATTTTATTGTTTTATCACCATTGACGCAAAAGAGTAATAATATGTCTATTGGTGCATTCAAGGCCAAATTCGTTGAAAAAAGTATTGTCTTGAAAAAAGGTTATTTCTCAAATACGCTGTCTTACACTTACTCTATCACTATTTCAAAAAAACTTAAGTAAATTATGTACGGGTCATAGAAAATCCAGTGGTTCTAAACCAGTAAAATTATTTTTTAATAAAAAAAATATTTATGTTTTTGTACCTTTGTACATATCAATTCATTTTCGTAAATTTTAAATCTAACCCGGAACGTAATAATATTAAGTATGACGCTTGAGGATTTTACTAGACGACTCGCTGTCCGTCGGATATTTAACGAACCGGTACGCCATTTTCGAGGTTTTAACGAACAGGAACGCCATCGTTAAGAATCCCACGAACAGGAACGGCGCTCCGGGGCGTTCCGCTCCATTCCGAGCGCTGCCCATGATTCGAACCTGGGACCCACGACGTTATAGCGCGGCCATCGTGGGACTGTCATTTATTCACCGTGGATAATATCGGAATCTATAATTGTTCATACAATAATAAATTATTGAACCCCATGTTCCTTTTAACCACCCTTTAAACGTCAGTCGAATATAGTTAACAACCAACCTTGTAAAACATTGCTAAGAAATTTAAAATCTCAAGAATGCATTACGAAAAAACAAAGGCATACTTGTCTTAGAGTAGAATTAATGAAATCTGGAGATACCTATAATAATTATAAGCAGCAGGTGTCCTAAATACCTGAATTTGTTGAAACAAATCGCCGTGTCGACGGTGGTCATTTTATTTCCGTCAATGACCCCGACTGCTTCATCCTTGGTCAGAATTTGAAAGTGTTATGTATTTACCGTCGCTTTCCGGATTCCTGAACTCCGCGAATGCTGTAAAGGCTTCTTCCATTTTTATTTCGTTATTGTTATGAATACTATTTATATAATTTAAAAAAAAACACCAAGAATTTCGATGGCGAAATAGGTTCACGATAAAATTTTATGTTGAATGTCGAAATTTTGTTTTTTTTTCTATTTTCCTTTTTGTATAACGAAGTTATAAAATTTGAATTCGGAATTCCAATTCTATGGCTATAAAGAATCACGACATGAAAAAAAACAAAGATAATTATTATCTCATATTTACCTAATATTATTTATTTTTAACATTATTATTTATATTAACAGATCGACAAAAATGCATATAGTAAGTAAGAACTCTTGATTTCCCAATTTGTATATTAGGTACCTACTAAGGTAAGGTGATAATAAAATTAGTTGGTGCAAATAAAGACATGCATTTTCCTTTTCGTGGTATTGAAAAAAAAATGGCAATAACCTTCACAATATGTCACAATAGGTGACAAAACAGAACAACGATAAATATAACTATGATATTTCAGGAAAAATATAAATTTAATATTGAAATTGTCCTATCTCTATTATATTGATAGATTTTTAATAGAAGAGATTTTCAATACGCCATAATAAATCAAATTATATACCTTATTTCTGCATTACTAATCGCTAGAAAGCCTCAAATAAACTAAACTCGGTGTTGCCGGCAAACTTATGATGGTTTGGGTCGAAATCCCGAAAAATAATTAAGAAAGATAAAAAAATGCTTTTTTGTCTCTCCTGCAAAAAATTGCGCAATCGTGACTCTTATCTCAATTGGCGCAATTTTTACAAAATGTATGATTTTTTGACTCTTGTAAAATATGCGCAATTCAAAATAAGTGTTAGGGTTGCGCAATTTTTTGCAGGAGAGACAAAAAAGCATTTTTTTCGTGATTTTTGATTTCGTCCGGCACCCCGATTATTATTAGCTAGTGCTCATACAGGTCATCTTGAAGTTATAAAGAAAAAGTATGAAACACTTAGTAATCGAGTGGCAATAGTCGTGCATGATTATCAAAATCAAACAGATAAATTGAGGTATTTACGCCAAATGGCCAATATGCAGTGATTACATCATACAATTTTATATACTCTATATATTAAAAATGGATTATTTTCAAAATAACGGTATTGTAAAAAAGATGAAAGTATATATTATACCTTGATGATTTCACTTAAAAATTGTTTTATTTTTTAAATATTTATATATAAGTATATGTATTTCGTTTAAAATTTAATTAATAAATAGATTCCAGAAAAATTAATGTTTCATTTTTCCTCTGGCTGTTCTGTTTTGTCTTGTTCTGTTTTGTCATGTTCTGTCTTGTCTTGTTCTGTTTTGTCCGGTCACCATATTATATACCTTGATAATATGAACCGCCGCATTTATTTCTAAGCCACTCAAATACATTCAATATAATAAAAAAAAACACAACAGCACTACATGAGTAGTAGGTCGTAGCTGAATATTAAATAAGAACGATAATATAAGAGAAACATACTTTTAATGGAATATAAATACATCGTAAATAAAACTGAGTTCGAATGAACGTTGATTTACAACATAAATATTACCCACGTAATGTTAGTTCATTTTATAATTTCACATAAATTAATAATAATGTAAGATTTATAAAAATAAACATACTGCTTTGCACTTTTAACAAAGTGAATTACCCAGACATTTAGCTGACGCATTGTTCGGAGCGTAAAGCCATAAACGGTGACATTTATATTTCTTTATTGATATTAAATCAATCTACGTGTTCAAAAACTTTTTTAAGAAATAGAATAAATAAACAAAGACATATTTAATTTACCTTCTGAGAAGTTCGACGTTTCAGTCATTTTACACTAAGATATTATCTTAGTTTATGGCCTTCGATGGTTAAGGTAATCATGAAGAGACGCTTTACGACCTCTACGTGGCTAGGACACTTTGTACCCTTATGGCACAGCCTCAAGGGTTCCGTTGCCATGGCCGACCCTCCCTCACCCTGCAGCGGTGCCACAAAAGCGACCTACGTGCTGCAGGTCTGACATGGCGGGAGGCGCAAGAGTTGGTAATGGACCGAGGGAAGTGGCGCGAACTTGTGCTTGCCCTATGGTCCAATGGTAGGTCGTGACAGGGTGAAAGAAGAAGATCTTCTCTTTATTGAAGGTAAACCATTGCGCACTACCAGAAAATGCTATTTTGAAGACCACCGGCCGCCACTGCTCACAATATTGTATATTAAAGCAGAGATGGCAATTAGATTTAGTGGTATATATCTTGTTAGTAATGTATCATGTAATAATTGTTAGATATTGGAGTCATGAAATGGTGATAAAAATACTCTATAAAAAAATGTGGCGGCATTTTGTCTAGGAACGTCACTGAGTACCTACATGTTATTATGCAAAGGTTATTAACAGTATATTATATGTAGGTATTATGTTACTTACTTACTTTGCTGTAGATTTATATTCAAATTATTTAGTGTTTAATTTTGAAATGTAAAATAATTATAAAATTAGCATTTGTATGTTAAGATTGCTATATTACTCTAATCGATATTTTGATTGATTCAATATTATTAATATGGCATCATGCAACGGAGCATTTACCACATAATGTATGAAATAATAATATAGTATTTTTAAACACTGCGTGGGAAAGTTATACCTACTTCAAAGACGCGTACGTACAATATTATAAACGCGCCAGTCAAACGCGTCATCTGTCGGTTATGATTAGAAGCTCTCGGGGGAAGAACACTGCACAAAGCAAGCTAAAAATTGTACGTTCATTGCGCTTACATATCGGCAGCATGCAAAAAAACCGGGTACGGGCAGCACATTCTACAAATACTATAAAAGACGTACATGTATTCATCCAACTAAGCGGCCGGTCAAAAATATACGTGCATGCGTGTAGAGGACGGACGACAAATTAAAGATATTTTACAATAATTAACCACTTATTACAATATGTAGGTATTTGAATACGTACATATTATTACATAATAATTTGGGAGATCAGTGCACTCTTTGCTCCTATACAAGAGCCGTCCCTGCCTACTATATTACAGTGATATCCCGTGGGGGCAGACTATGCGCCATATAGGGGCGGCAGTAGTGACGTCCTTAGTTAAAGTTCCGCCCTTGAAGACTTAGAATGCCGCCTCTTTTCATTGTTAATTTCAAAATGGTCTGAAAATTCTTACCATCTTAATATGTACTTACTTACCCATTTTATTATTTATTGTAGGCTATCTTAAACAGACGAATACGCCAAAAAATCTATAAATTGACATACGCACCGTCTACCTACTGAGAGAATTTTCACGAAACATACAGTAGTCATTTTAGGTACGTACGAAAAATATTATAATACAACAATAAATAGTTATGTGGTCAAGGTATTTTGTGCTTTGACTATTTTTTAAACTAAGATGTCGACAGTTTCTAAAATGAAGCCAGAGTATCGTGTTTTGTAGAAATCCTCCACTGCTCTCAAAAGTTGTAATTTTTGTATTTGCTCATTCATTCGCCGCCCCGATGCAACGCATAAACAACACATAGCATTTATTTGAAGGATGGAAATTGTGATTAATTGGTTATTATTATATTCAATTTACTGTTGTTAATGATATGTAGCCAAATAAATATTCAGAGACAATTCCAAATTCTTAATAGCGCATATGGTATTTAGTAATAAATCAATATCGAATCCATTTTTCTAGTCAAACGCAAATGGTACTCCAGTGAATGACAGAATAATTAATATTCTGTCATTCAATATTCATATTCAATAATAAAACAGTACATTACTGCCAAGAATCAAACATAATAATATATAGATGCCGATGAGACAGTTTTGAAGGGTCGGTTTAGCAAAAAAGGGGCGGAATTTTAAATTTTTCTAAGGGCGGCACTGTTCTGAGACGGGAAAAGAATGGCAGAGGCTAGAAGCTTTTAAAATATGGTGCAGGAGTTTGAGAGTGATTGAGGTGACGTGGCTGATGATATAAATTAATATCTACAAGTTCAATAATAATTACATCTTCATATTAAATTAGACGGAGAGCCTATCCAAGGAATAAATTCTTTTTAATTATTATGAACATTATGCTGGCATCTATCCCAAGACCTAACTATCAAAAGTATTATTTCCACAATTAATAATAATTAATAACGTCATACAAATGGACAGAATGTCTTCTAAAGGCTTCCAATAAATCTTTTTCATGCTTTGCAAAATGTCCCCCATTATTTTATTGAAACATTACAATATAATATAATATTACAAGCAGTATCTCTGGGTCTGATGCCGCCACATACAATTATTGTCCGTGAGTGAAGCATTCCGATCTAATGTGGCAGCACTGGGTTGCCCGCACCAACCTGCCAATTAGCGATTCTAATAACACAATTATTTGCATCTAACTTTACTATTTGACCTCCGATCGAGCTGAAATAAATGCCAATATTTTTTAAATGTACACATTTTAGCGACATTTTCAATAAAAAATTGAGGTTGCAACATTAACTTCCGTGTTTCAAGGCCCTGTACGCAGCGGCCCTTTCCGCAAAAACAGTAAAACTGTCCCCAGGGTGCAACGGGTAAAATCTGACCACGCATTCCGGCTCGTCGGCCTCCATCTACTGTCCAAATTTTGTCGAAATCCGACTGCACGTGTGGATTTGTATAAAGAAAAACCGAAGGACGGTACAAACATAGAAACATCTAAATAATATATTCTTCAAATTATAGTATAGATTATTTATTGGAGCAAGTAGTACACATAAAAAATTAAAACAAAAAAGGTTTAAGTGAATGTGGAAGGGACAGCGGACTATGGAGTGGCTGCAAATTATAAACTACGATGCCTACACGAAATATCCAACATTTGGTGGAATAACAATGAGTTTTCTTACATGCACCACCTTACACGAAATCCTGGCGCCAAAAGGAAGCAAATTAGAATCAGACGTGACAGCTAAGAGTCGAGGGATAGTTCCCAGAAACAAGTAACAGAATTTTGTTACTGGTTTTATTCGCTGTGCATCCCGGTCAAGCATTCCTCTATCGACACATTTACAGTTACGAATGTTATTATGTCCGAGTTCTTTTCTCCCCAACTTTGTCGATTGCTGGATTTTTGATGGGGTATTTAGGCATTTAATGTGATATTTGGTATCAATGCATAGACAAAAATTATCCGTAGTGTTCTTCCCTCTAAAATTTTTTAGGACATCCATTACAGATGAACCATGTGGATTCGGTAGTCCGAGGATATTCCAACATATCACATGCTACATAAATAGGTAATTAGCCATTCACTAAACTCCAATTTATGAGAAGGGGGATGAAGGAAAATATGATATGAAATACAAAAAAGGGAAAGGTCTTCATGTCACCAGAGGTAATTTATGGAATTGAATAAAAACCACACGTTAAGTTATTTTATATTATTATTCAAAATATGTCAAATATTAAAAAAATATAGTTACTTCTTAATCAATAACAACGTTTTATAGTAGAAAATAAGCATAATGGGAATGGTTTCAAATGCTATATTCACGATAACAGCATTTATACAGAATGCCTCTTATATTTTTATTACCAACATTTAACAAAATAGATGTTTCAAATTTACAATATCTCCATTTAAATATAAGGTAGTTTCTTATGAATGAATGATTAAACAAAATATAATCAGTGTGTCAATTGAACACTGCAAAATTTCACAGAACAAAATACAAAAATATATTACATAATTTTATTTCTGTAAGTACGCTATTTTTCTCTACATAAGAATGTATACCATAGTTATTTATGATTTTACAAGACCAATGATACATAATTATAATTTCTGCTTTGTAATAATGGCGTTAAATAATAGGTACAAATTACTAACATATCTAATGCTTAGTGTTAATATGATTGTCATTATTTTATATAACTTATTTTCATTAACTTTCATTAAATTTCATTAACTGAAAAAATAATAATCACAGTAATAGACTGTGAAATCTTTAACGTGAGACCTGGCGGCGGCGTTCGTGTTGTATCTTGTCTATGGTTTTCGATTTCGAAGTATTGATAGTACTGAAACGCGAAAGTAAGGGATGTAGTTCTGCAAGCCACCGCCTATCACAGTAAAGATTTCGCACTATAGTTGGCATATTATGGAGTATACAATTTCTACAGGCCAATAGCTGTATTCTTACGCTCCTTTCACACTATACGGTTTTGGCTGTCTCGGCTAAAAATCGAATGGCGACATTCCATTAGTGGCATGAAGAAGTGAATAGCTCTTTTCACATTACACGGCGACGGTTAAAAACCGAGTCGACGCCGTGAAGCCGCTGTGACTATATTGTACGGCGACCGGACATGACTCAGTCCGTGACCTAATCACGCTTTCAAAATATTAATATTATGGTTTTAACTAAACAGCCAGCTTTGCCATGTCTACTGAAATTTCAGTAGATATTTTTTGCCAATATAAGTATGTACTGAATTTTTGATTTTTCTTTCGAAATTCAAGAAATCTAGTGATATTTTGTGTTTTTCCATATTTGTAAATTAACTGATGATCATTTTAATAATAAACTTGAAAAATGATCAACACACGCGTTTTTTATGTATGACGCTTCCAAATGGACAAAGAAAGCATTGTAACTCTACTCAAGAGTGCCATTTTACCCACTGATATCATCATTGTTTATAATAAAATAATGTTATATATTATGTATTGTTTTACATATAACAATATACTAATCTATGACAATATATCAACAAATAAAATGTAATGTTGAACAATTATAACAAGAGGCGTTATTCAAAGGACAAAGGGCTTATGTCTACTAATACGTAAACTAATAGTTTTATTATTGTTATTTTTACACCCACGGTGGCCGCGCAGCTTAAGCGTTGGACTATAGCGCCGTGGGTCCCAGGTTCGAATCCTGGGTCTGGCAAGTACACATATTGTTTTTCAATTTGTGTGTGAGTCAGGGTATGGGACCTAATAGGTTGAGCAAGTGGCTGACATCCATTTCTCGTAAAAAACAAAATCTGTTAATACAAACTCTGTGCAGGCCTGATCGTATTAGGATCGGACATGGTCGGAAAAAAAAAAAAAAAATCATAATTATTATACGAGCATATTATGAAGTGCATGAAAGTCGTTATCTGCACAATGTGAGTTCTCTCCATATTTTAAAATCATATCTAATATGTTGCATTTTCCAAAATCTACTGATATTTTAAATTTTGATTTGGCAACACTGCACAGCACAACAACTGAGCCGTGACGGAAAAGAGCCGTGTATAAACCGTATAGTCAGAAAAGAAAGCCGATTCGGATTTTGACAGTTCGATTTTTTGCCGTCACGGCCAAAACCGTATAGTGTGAAAGGAGGGTTACTGTAGCTGTACTTTAATGACTGACCCACTCAGAGACACTAGCATCCACTAGCATAAATTGAATATCAAGATATAACAAGAAAAACGTGGATGGAGCTATATTAAACAGTAATAAAATTGAGAGAAGCGTACTCTACAACAGAAGCATGACGAATAACTGTATCATTCACCCTATTATTTTTTAATAATTTATTTACAAATATTTTTTTTAAATCTTTTACAAACAATATTTAAATACAATTTTATCGAAAAATGAGAAATCTTGAGCAACATTAATCACTTTGTTTACATCAGTTATATCATACAGTTCTACATATTAAAAAAATGGTGCTAAGCTAGTGGTAAATACTGCTGATTAGATGGAGGTAAACGATTATAACAAATGAAAATAATCCCACAGAACCTAAATGGTAACGCAAATTGTTGCATGTGGAAATTTTGTTTATTGGTATTCGGCTAACTCCACATTGATAATCCTCAGCCATATATATGGGCCAAACAAAGACAACATTTGGAGAAAAGATACAATGCTAAAGTCTGTACGAAGATTCCAACAAAGTTTAATCAACTAGGATTGAGACTTGCTCCGGTTAGGTCTTGTGCTCTGTGTGAATGACCATGAACAGGAAAAGTGAGTCATATCGAGCAATCTAATCATCAAAGTTAAAGATGCAAGTCAAAAATTCGCCGTCTAAATGGAGCTTTTTTACCACAGGTTGTTGCCCTTCTCACGACAAAGGATGACGTGGCAATTATTCAAACTCTCGTGTTTAAATCAAGGGTAAAAATGGATATCAGTTAGTAGTTGAATCTTCTGCACTGTTAAACTACTACACTTGTACGAAAATTGAATAGGATCAAATTATGCACATTAAGGATGGCTTAATAATTATTGTAATTTGGTTCTGGAGGCAGCGCAGGCGTACACTGTATGGACATGAGATCTTCCCAAACAGATACCATGTGAGGTCTGTCTCCTGGTTTGGTCTGCACGCATTTGATGCCCACGATCATCAGTTTGGTGCAAAGATCGGGCGACACCTGTCCCAGTTCAACCAATCGTTTGTCTTGCAGGCCAGCTGTGGTGAAATATTTTACAATCAATATATTAATTAGTAACCCCTCAATACAATAATATGATTATTATATTTTAGACTACTGTTAAAAATCACCAATACTACTAATACTATTTGCAAACAAAACATTGTAATGCCAATATTTTTTTATAATTTTTACTCAGTGTGAATAAAACCGAAAAAAGTCACTAAGGCTAATAATTAAATTATTTTGGTGGCCTTCACACTAACACTACACACGCACTAATGCGGCCACGACCTCGACCGATGTCGTTGCGATCACTAAGGTTTATCAATTAATATGAAATCGTGCTTCAACATGCACTCTAAAGTTGCTGCCAGCCAATGGGCAAGTGCGCGTAAAATACCACAATTACATAAATGATGACTGGTCGAATGTGGTCGCAGACGCATTAGTGAGCATGTATTGTACGTGATTTAAGATATATTTGGCTGCATCGGGATAAAAATGCCTTTCATTACTGACATCATTATTTAGATACTTACCTAAAATATAAATTCGTAAATCACAGTATGTATGTAAGTAACCAAAGCAATAGCATATTGCCATTTGTATTTTATAACAATGTAGTAGTCTAAACTATTTAGTTCGAACAGTATAACATTTTTTTTACAGCACAATAGGCTACGGGGTACGAGGGTAAAAATTACAGCAATGAAACTCATCATAGAAACAGCACGATTTGAGAAAATCACATAGATGTATGTAATGTGACCAGCTCACTGGTAATCGAATCCGAAACCCCTGGCAGTAGCGAAGGGTGGAGGTGATGTTAGTCATATCGACTGTGTTTAGGAAAAAGGGCGTAACCCTCGATTTTTCGAAAAGTGCTTTTATTAGATATTAGCAATGTATACAACTAAATACACGTTCTATAAAAAGGAAATAAGCCGCAAATTCCAAATTATTATCTAAATTCAGGTTTTAATTGAGATTAATTAATTTTTAATTTATGGAAAAAAGCATTTATCCTCAATTTTAATGATTTTTCTGTAATAACTTCTTTAATTATTATTAGATCGAAAATATATTACACCAAATCATCAATCATCATGCACCCAATGTCGTTGCCTCTCCTGTAAAATTTGTTTTGTGAGGGTTACGCCCTTTTTCTTAAACACGGTCGATATGTATTTATTTTATTGAACTAAGACTACAATTTACAGATGGCGTTGGTTAGTTTTTAAAAATCAATTAAGCCCAACCTAAACCAAACCATAATAGTTTTGGTATATTTTGGACAATACGACAAAATTGTGCACACTTTTCCATTCATACTTACTTCTTTTCGCTGGATTAAGAATACTCATTACACACATTGTAGGTTTTATTTTTTTAATTCATTAAGCGCTGTCTAAACCAAATTATAATAGATAAAAATATTATTACAAGTATTTGTTGACTATTACCTATTATGGCTTGGTTTCGCAGGGTTTAATAGAATTTTAAAAACTAACCAATATCATCTGTAAATTGTAGTCTTATTTTAATGAAAACAAATACATATAACTGACAAAGTTTAGTGTGCACTATTTATGACGGATCTTAACAGCCTACCTCCACCCTTCGCCACCGACCCCTGGTATCAGAACCTAGTGCCTTATGCATAAGACTTGAGGGATGCCATGCATAATTAACACAATTTATAATAAATCATGTGTAGTGTATAAGCAATAAATGTACCTGTGTTTGTAGAATTAATAGTGCAGTGCTCGACAACGTGATCTTTGAGGAATTTCTTGTTTCGCCTGTCATCATAGGCAGAAAGTCCAGTGACCAGCTCAAATAGAACTACTCCAAAGCTATAAGTGTCCACTTTGGGCGATAGGCACCTTCCTCGGAGGAATTCATCGGGCAGGTAAGGTCTCGTGCCATGCACTCTATAGTGTAAGGTAAAAATATATATATATTGATAAAAAATTATTTTAATTTCCTAAAAGTATTGGTTTTAGCCAAAGATGTAAAATCTTCTACCAGATGAGGCCAAGTATAGTAATTAGTTTGTAGGATGTAGTTATAAAATCCTCACATATCTCGACTACTAGCCTAAGTAATAAACCTTAATCTTTATAATTCTGTACACAGAGCCTGAGGATACCAAAAGGCGAAACCGGGTCGCTAAAACAGGTTCTAATGAAATAAAACAAAACTCTAAAATGTACATACACACAACAAATTTTAATGGATATGTGTTTCATATTATTATGTGATTGTCATTTCTTGCTGATTTTATTTTGATAACCACCAGACTGTTTTACCTTTATGGATAATGAAAGATGAATAATAATTTATGATATTTATTAATTAGTGTAGGTTATCATTTCAAGTATTTTTTTTTTCGGTCATGACCGATCCTAATAGGATCATATCGTCGGTCCCTATTAAAAAAGTCGGATCTGCAAAATGCTATTTTTCAGTACGAGCAATCAAAGATGTTTCATCAAATATCCTTTGTGACCTATTGCTTGCCATATATAAACGGGTTAAAATACGGGTTATAGAAACTTTTCTAAACGTTTATAAAAACATCCGTCTGTCCGGTGAACATAGCAGCAACTGTCAGATCCGACGCATCTTGCTCACCCAAGCAGCCAACAATGTCGGTTGGTAAGAACCGACATTGTTATTCGGACACTCTCGGTAGATCCGTCATTTTTAACTTGAATATCGTGAAATTTTTCAAACAAACAAAAAAAACTGTGATAGTGGTATAAGTTTTTAAACAACTTTTACGTAATAATCCGAAAATGACAAAATTTCAGACCCGACTTTTTAATAGGGACTGACGATATGGGCCTCCACAGGTTAGAAGTTTGTATTAACAGATTTTGTTTTTTACGAGAAATGGATGTCAGCCACTTGCTCAACCTACTAGCTCCATACCCTGACTCACACACAAATTGAAAAACAATATGTGTAATTGCCAGACCCAGGATTCGAACCTGAGACCCACGGCGTGATAGTCCAACGCTTAAGCCGCGCAGCCACCGTGGGTGTTATATTGTATATTTATTGTCATACAAATAAATAATGCACTTTATAATTAATTCATGAATTCAATATCATTAATTTTATATAAGAGTTCATTGATGCATTCAATAATAAATTGATTATTAAAAAACAATAAATTTGTTATTTATTATCCTGGCTCATCCTTACAGGTACATTATTAGAGCATTCACAGATTGACTGATATTGAAAACTAGATAATTTCAAATGTCTTACCTCTCTAGCGGAAAAAGAGATACCACTGGTTATTTAAAAAAATCTGATAATGAAATGCATGCCAAAATATAATTAAATATTAATTGAATATATTATCTATGGCCGTAAAACCACATAAGTCATCATTTTTTTTTTCCAGTAGAAGCATTTTTGTTAACACAGAAAAATTGTGTAGACACCAGATCGTCGTTGATTCTGCAATACCTGCTATGTGCACATTTTGTCAGTTTTGAGTTATTTACATCGTTGGATAGGTTATTTTTTTCTCCATCCATCTATACTACTTGCTATGTGATTGGAATTATCAAAATATTCTAAATAAATAAAAACAAAACCTGTCATATGTCGGTGTTTAATTCAGTGATGGTAATATCTGCTATGTGATATAAGTGTACATAGCAGTAATTAACTTAAGATCACCTTTATAACATTGATCACATGGCAGATATTACTAAATTAAATAATAGTTATGTGCAATTCAAACAAACATTGATATGACTCTCACACATTTTAATGAGTCAAGTTAATACTTTTGTCAGTCACATGGCAGTAATTATCCATTGATTTGTTTCATGGTAAGAATTATATTATTTCTTCTACTTACTATAATAAAATTATATAATTGTATTCAAGAATTAAAAGTGTTTGAAATTTAGTGGGTAAGGTTGAGGTAATTTTTACTATTTACTCTGTTAGGTGTAAAGTTATTGTAACATCAACATGGTTGGAAACACATTTTGCCATTATTTAATTTCAATTTATTTAAAAATATTACAGCCGCTATAATCTGTATTAAGGTTTTATCCGAATTCAGGAAGTATATTAACAACCACCACCTCAATAGCCAATATTTAAATTTTACTTTACTATGTTTACAATAATCAAAAGTGAAACGTTTTATCTATTTTCATCCGTGTGTTCATTGTCATTTTAACTGTTTTTTTGACATGTAATTTTCATAACATTGTTTTTTAGAGATGTCATATCGAGGAAAAATATTCTTGAATTAGCACTACATAAAAAGTATCAAGAATCTGGGGGATCTTTAGATACAGGAGGACCTCGACTTTCGCACATAATTGGTTCCTGAAAAGGTGTGCGAATGTTGAATGTTCGAAAGTAGAGGGAAGTAAAAAAAAATTAAATTGTGTGTATTTTGAAATATGTATTTATCAAGTAAATATAAGATGTTTAAGAGACATGTTTAAGTGGGGTTTGCGGATGTTTCCCTTAAAAAGTTATCAAGAGTTAACTGTTTGCCACTATTCTTTTTCTTATTTTAAGTGGTAAATTATTAACTTTACAATATTGCTTAACTGCTGGCACGAAATGTAAAGTGAACCAATCTTTTAATATTAACGCAGTAAACCCAGGTTTTTTTTATCTTTATTTGATTACTGGATACAATTCTTTATCCTTCCCTTTCAATGCCCTGGTATTTTCTGGTTGATAAATTAACATTGGCATCAATTTTAAATCACCAGCCAAGTTTCCACCAAGAAGCAATGTCAATCGGTTTTTAGAAGGTTTATGCCCAGGGGCAACTGATTCTTCCTTAGATAAGAATGTACGACTAGGCATTTTTTCCAAAATAAACCTGTGTCATCTACATTAAATATTTGGCTAGAGGAATATTCTCCATCTTCAATAATTTTGGATAATGAGGAAATAAATTCTCCGCGAAAATCAGCCGATTCTCCAGTGAATTTAATATAAACCAACCGTTACTTGCTTGAAAATTGTGTTAGAATCTTCTTTTAATCTAGCCTTCCAATCTCTGTGCAAACTAAGAGCCTTCGCTTGAATAATTGAAATATTCAGAAGGACATCTTTTTGATGTTGGTCGTCGATCCATGATGACAAAAATTTTTCCATTTCATCCATAACTATGCCGTGTCCTTTAGAAACAACCTTTAAAGATAATATATTTCCACAATTTTGAACGTATTCCTTAATTTTATTTTTATTTTTCAAAATTGAACATATCGTAGTAGACCTGTTTGTATCATACGAACGTCCGATTGAAGAAAAAGATTCACCGCAATCAGAACGTCGTGCGAAGTTTATAAGTCCTTGATTTCTCTTTGTTCGTACCTATCAACACTGCAGTTTTTCTGTTTCTCACTATTGTTTATAAATCTTATTATGTCTTAACCCCACGGCCAGCGCGACGTTTTAAAAAAACCTTTTTTTTTGAAATGTGCGAAATAGCGAATTGTGCGAAAGTCGAACGTTCGTAAGTCGAGGTCCACCTGTAATTTTACAGCTTCTGGCTCTGATACGAAGCTCCTTCAGATTATTAATGAAGCTCCTCCATCGGATAATAGCGATGTTGGAGATATTATTTTAACTCCCGTAGATGGTCATAGAAATTTAAATGAATTCACAAATTCAAATGCAGATACCTTTGAATTTCTAGACTATATTACATTGCTACCCCCTGACGACGGACTTACTCATATTTTAAATGGAACATTCCGTTCAGGTGAACAACATAATATTATACACATAAATAATGGGAATGGGACGATTTGGCACCGCGAACTGGCCTCCGGCGATTGGCCTCCGGTAATTGGCCGCCGGTACAATCGGACGCCGGCCCAATTGGACGCCGACCCAATTCGACGCCGACCCAATTGGCCTCTGGGAGGATTGGACGCCGCACAGTTGAATTAAATGCGCAAAGGAATAGACGTACGTTACGATTTGTAGGAGTAAATAAGGAAGTCAGTTTAATATGCTTCTATCTTCTCAGTAGTTGTACCTTATACATTTCGCGCTTGACACATTTTTAATATAGATTGAGATGAAGGCCGAAATCCCGAAAAATAAAAAAAAACATCAATAATTGCAATCGTGAATTGCGCAATTTTTGTAAGAGAGACAAATCCCATTTTTTGCGGAAAATGAGTTTTTTCGATTGCGCAATTTTTTTTCAGGAGAGACCATTTTGTGGAACGAATGGATTTTGTGTCTCTTACAAAAATTGCGCAATTATTGATATTTTTTTATTTTTCGGGATTTCGGCCTTCGGGCTTCCGGCCATTCGGAATTTCAGCGTTCGGGATTTCGGTATTCGGGATTTCGGCTTTCGGAATTTCGGCCATTCGAGATTTCAGCATTCGGGATTTTGACCTTCGGGATTTCGTCCGGCACCCAGTACCTAAGTAGTTTATCAATCAAACTACTGAAACATTTATACTTAGCAGATAACTTACTTAATATTTTGTTTGTGATTTAATACTATCTTAAAATACGCCTTAAAATACGCCAATAAAATACATGTTTAAGGCGATGTCTTTGGCCTAAATTACACATATAATGTGACTTTCACGCCATCTATTTATATTTACAGGCATCTACCATGAATTTCTAAAAATCTGTTACTAAAAACTTTGGTCGATTCCAACCAGATGGCAGTAAGTTACCATAATAAGTTGCAAGTATGATGAAATTGCCACATGAAAAAAATCGCTAGACAAAAATTCATTTACATATTATAAGAATATAATATATTCTACTTACTATAATATTATTATATATATATACTTATTCTAATAATTATTAATTTTTTTTAAATAAGTACAATATTTTATTATTTCGTATTGACATTTTTATGATAGTATATTATAATATATTGTAGGTATATAATTTGATCAAATTCAATTACACAAAAAACGTTGTTTATGGAATTACCTTCACTTATTATAAATATAAAAAAGTTCTACTAGTTATTTTGTAATATGTGACAATCTAATTCACTGTGAATTGACACATATAATTTTAAATCGTCTGCCAAGAGTAAAAACTGGATTCCATTGATAACATTGACAATGTCACAAGATTTGATATAATACACGTGATATGATATAAGAAAATAAAATCGCTAAGACACTTCGCTTTCTTCCATTTTTTGTGATGCAAGTGCTTTAATCGTATGTTTTTAATTAAATCAAAATTGAATCATTTTGGGTAGCGACGCGAAGAGCCCGATGATTTTTTTATAAAGAATGACTTGTCAAATACATTATATATACATTGGTAAAATACCTTCACTGCAGCATTGACGCCACTAATCGAATATAAAATTTCCCAATCAATATTCTGAAATTCGTAATACATATGCAATAGGTCGCCCTTAAAGAAGTTCCACAAATTATTATTAATAAACTTCGATTCAGTACATTCACTGTCTCCATTTCCAACATTATGATGTTGAATACGACTATTTGTGAACCGTAAAGAATTTAATGGCAAATCTATTGAGAGTGCAGGGTGATATTATGCATCTTCAGGTATGAGTGGGTCGGCACAGGCATGTACCGGTACACAACAATCTGAATCCGCCATAACTAAGTCTAAAATTCGCGATTTCACATTTTGATACATCCCTGTTACAGGCGGGCTTCTCCCGATGTAAAATAATCATTTAGTAGTCATAAGTCGAAACGTAACCCTGACCTCTAGAAACGGCATCATAAAACATCTAATCTGATTCCTTGCTCAACTACATAAATTTTTTTTATTCATAAGTAAAGGCCTTCGTTCGGTGTGTGAAAATCACATACTGGGCGGAGGTGTAATTAAGATAAATTTAATTTGATTTAAAAAGTTTAAATGATGATGGATGAGAGAGATAATTTTAAGACTAAATATAAGTATTCATATATAATAAATTTTGCCGTGCTTGCCAGCAACGTTAAAATCTCCACGCGCCTGCGCCGGGGTGGTCCTCGTGATTCGTCAAATCAAAAGCATCACGCGATAAAATTTGGCCAATCACGAGAGTCCTTTTTGCTGGACGGCGTGGGTACGGGGAATTTGAAAAAGAAAGTTAGTAAGCGTCCTTTGTAAACCGTGTACGGACCTGTGTAACTAATTGTAAAAACAAAATATGTAATGGACTATAAAGTAACGTTGTCCAACCAAATATTAAAATATATAACGCTAAGACCGCACGAGAAAGACTTAGTGTTTTATTTAATTTTACCAACATATATAAATCCTTTTTTTTGTGAATCCGGGGTTTGATGGACACCTGAGCTAGCCGCTGGAACCCCGGGTATCTCAATTTCTTATCTCTGAAAACTGCTTGAGATTCATACAGGATAAAAAATGAGATGAATACAAAGTGAAATCACCAATGATGGTTATACAATTATCAACTGGCAAGTTTTCAAAGTATGAAAAGAACGAATTATATGCATCGCGAGACGATCGCGGTGGAAAATACACGCAACAGTGAAAAACGACCCATTTCACCGTAATCGAATAATAACGACGTCAATAGCTGCAGCAAAGTGACAGTCAACAACAGATATACTGTCTGGTCGGTACCACCTCTCTGCCCAAAATAAAAATTGCATTATAGTGAATTTTTTTTAGCTTTATAAGCTGGCGACCCCACAGAAAACCAGTCGCGTTCCGAGGTTGGGAACCCTTGGTCTAAACAGTCATCTCGCTCGTAAGTTTAGCTTTGCCAAGAAAAGTGCTGTTAAAACATAGCACTTATTGTAACAATTACAACAATTGGATACAAACCTTCCATAGATAGCAGCGGGAAGCGTCTTGCGTACATAGTCTAAGGAATAGACACGCTGGATCCAAACACATGTTTGTGAAAAATTGTTTAGGTTTAGGAATCAGGTTATAGAAAGTATTGAGAATACTAGACGTGTTGAAAATAAATCTTGGTGAATATCTTCACCTTGGAAGTGAATAGAGGTAATCCACACAAAATTCAAAAACGTTTTTATTTGACCAAACAATTTTTGAAATACTTATTGGTTATAATTATTATTATGGTGAAGAAAAATAACTGATTTTTTTACAGGAACATGTATTTCCATCAAATTTGCTAAACAATCTAATACACAAATGACATCCGTGAAGCTCTATTCACTTCCAAGGCGACGATATCAGGAAAACATGTATAATAAATAGTAAAAGGCATGCGTAGATTAGAAATGCTTTTTATTATCGCTCAAGTCCGACAATTCTAGGAATATATTCTGGAAGAATTGCCAAAGAAACCAAAATAACCACTAAATAAACTAACTATATATGGTATATAATTATATAAAAAAGTTCCACTAGTTATTTTCATTAAAACATTTTAGAATATAATAAATCATTGGTTACATTGTATAGCATTGTAAATTAATAATAATTATGAGATATCGTTATAAGCATAGAACACGAAAAATCTGAAAACCATCGTGAAAATCCACGAAACAAGCATGGCATGCATAAACAGCTACAAAAGAAGTTGTTTATTCTAATGAAGTATATATAATAAGCAATATTATTGAAGTTAACCCACGAGCCATCACGTGGCCCTACATTGGTTGATGTGAAGCATCTAGTTCAGTTTTAGGCTGGGAATGCCCTAGGAAAAGATACCCAGGACTAAGGTTGCTACGCTCAAAGTGAGCTCTGACTGAGTTTAAAGAAGTTACTTTCTAATGCAAAGTTCCGGGGAGAGAAGAGCGCAAGGAAAGTATTAAAATAAAAATAATTCTATTGTATATATAAAAAAATAATGAAGCTAATCATACGAACAGCAAAAATTACGTGTAGAGATCTTCACGCCCGCAGTAAGACGCCGCAAATTTTTTAAATGCAGGATAATTGGGCTTAGTAGCAACCAAGTCGGACGGCCCGATGGGCCCAACAGCTAGTTGGACCGACCTGAGCATCTCCTCCCGTTCGGGAGCACATTCTAAGACATTCCCAGAGGATGTGGTTGGCATCCTGAATTACCCCTCCGCATGGACATGTCGGACGGCTTACAAGTCCAAGCTCAAAGAGCTTGCCAGCGAACCCACCGTGTCCAATCACAAATTGATCGGTGTGATGGTCAGGAGTCAGATATTTGGTTATCTCCAATCGCCATTTAATGTCTGGAAAAAATTAAAATGTGTGCCGGCCCTTGGTTGATTCATTCCACCGTCACTGCCAGGTCTTCTATGCCGCGTCAAGCGTCAATAGACGTATAGTCAGGTTACTTTTTCAGCAACAAGGTATTCAGGGCAAGGTGAAAGTCACCAACAACGGCCTCCTCACCTTTGAGGAGCTTCGTTGACGGACCGCTGACCTGTATGTGCAGGTCAAGTGGAAGAATGCGGCCAGGACCGGAAGCGCGTCCGTTGAAGTTGATCGGTAGGCCTTTGTGATTTCTAAGAGCGCACTACGTAGTCTATCAGTTTTATGGATACGCGAAATTCCATGTCCAAATGTCAAGGAAAACTATGACATATTTATTGCGAGAATTATATCAGAAGTCAACATAAATTACTTTTTTATTTTCTTCGCTTTAGTTTGCAAATTATTTAATATAAACTCAGGTTCGCGAATTCTCATACCCCGTTGGATACGGCTATCAGCTAATTCTGGAAGAAGGCAATCATTATAGAAACTTATCAAACGCGGTAGAACACGTGTCTCAAACTGTGGATCTGGCAAAAGTCGTATGATTTCGATTCCACTGTCGGCATATACAATTAAATCACAGTATTCCTTCTTCGCAATGTACAACTGTCCCTGTATTTGAAACCAATAATTATGTGATTCTTTTAAGTGAAGTACGGAGTTCACAATAGTTAAACATAATATAATGTTTTGTAATGCTGCCTCTAAAATTGGTTTGGAACCGATGGACGGAAGACATTTAACTTCTATCAACCCATTTTCCCCAATTAAACCGTCGGGGCTTGCTCCTAAAAATGGGAATTCCGTTCTTACAAAAAGACCACAAGGCATAACAGTGACTTTGTTTTTTGCTTCATATAAGGCAATAGCAGTGCGTTCATTCTTCCTGCCATACATTATATCCTTTGTCACAATATCACTTGGGAAAAGCATATTTTTAACAGTATTATGCCGTGGTGTCGTATTTCTCATTTTGAAAATATTCCCAAACTTAGATGCTGTCAAACGTTTATGCCTGGCATCAATCCACAAATAATTTTCACTTTGCCCTACTGTCGCCAACTGCAATTGCTTACAATCTGTATCGCAAGAAACCCCAGCCTGTAAAGATTCCATAATTTCTTTCATTTTCTCCTGTAAGTCCAACTGTGGAATATCTGAATCGGCAGCATGCGGGCCATATTCACAGTCAGCTTGGTTGCTTACAGGGACAGTTGGTTTTTTTATACCTGGAAGTTAAATCTAAACGTCTCGCCTTAAGACGATTTTGACGATTTAGCCGACTAATAACAACACTTTTAATTATTTGACTAGGAGACATACCGGTTATATTTTTATGCATACCTAAAATATGTGCTGACCCCAGCGAATGAGCTAGTCCAGCACCATAACATCTACCCTTATAACTACTGCCTCTGGAGAAATCAACTCTTTTTCCACCTGTCAATTTGCTCACCAATGACATATAATTTTCTGCCGAGTTTGTGGTAACATTCGTTACCAGTCTATCAGCTTTTTGAATTATTCCGTCTAGATGGAGGCGTATACCTTTCATCATCAAAGATTTTTCCAAATATGGTACATTGTTTACATCAGGATGTGTCTTCTTGCAGTAATCTGCACGGCACTCAGAGTGTTCGCCAAATACATGATTGGGTCCATTTTTCAAATCCAACTTTAACTGAGTGATATTGCCTTCGCATCGTTTTATAGCGCATCGTGCTGCACTTTTGAGACGTTTAATCTCCTTCCGCAATAAGCTTCGGCTTTTCGTATCGTATTTTACGTTATTAACCATCGTATAAAGTTTGCTAGTGTAGCATTTGACCATGTGATTCGCGCATTCCATTTTTTTAATTTTATACCCAAACGGTGCTCTCTCACGCACCCTAGCAAATACACTTGAATCACCATCCCCTATTAAAAATTTTACCCATACTTGATGTTTGTCAAAAATATAATTTAGTCCCTCAACTACAATGGTTTGCTCCATGCCTGTCGATGGTCCAGAAAAAGATATATTACACTCATGTTTCTTAGCTGGTTTTTTTTCATTGGCTGCGATGGTACAAATGTGGCAATATTTGTTCTTAACACCTAGGTAAAGAAGTTTTCCTGTTCGTTTTCCGATGATGCATGCCACTCCGGATTTGGCAGAAAAACTATGGCCATAACTCCTTCTTGACCAACCTCCGTCAACAATGACCGTTATATAGGGGTGTTTTTCATCAATTTCATTATTTTCTATAGCCAACTGTTTCTCGATCTCTATATCCTTCGACATTTGATCACACAAATGAGTTTTCCATGACTGGCCAACTTTTTTTTCATGCCTTTGGAACGTTCCCGAAGCCATGAATGGAATTCCCACAATACCGCATAATTCCTGTGCCTGACTGTAACCAATCCCGATATTTAAAGATCCCCAAACAAATGATGTATTAATCGTAGACGTTTGGGGTTCAGTTAATACTGACGCTGTTTTCTCACAACACCTGCATTCAAAATGCAACGTTGACTTAATACCGTCTCTTGTTTCTCTTTTTAGGACCATTTTTCCTCCAGTGCATTTTAACGGATGACTAAAGACTTGTTCCATCTGTTTAAACAGGTATCCAATGTCGACGATGCGTCTGCCAGAAGGCATATAGCTCTGGATGTCTTCGTCGACACAATTGTACTCAACGACTAAAGGTGGTAGATTGTCCGAATCATCTGTGATGGTTATATCCAAATCATTATATATTACCGGAACAGGTTCGATAACCGATGGTTTAGGTTCGGTCGTTTTCGAATACGTTTTCAATTTTTTCGGCCAACAGCTCTGAATGTCTTCACAACTCTCAAGTCTTACACAATAATTGTGCTCATCTGTCAATACTGGAAGATTGTCTGGGTCATCCGAGATGGATACATCACTATTTATCACCGGAATTGGTTCACAAGCAACGGCTGTGTTGGATGATACTAACTTCCGTTTCCTAAAGTATTCATCACGACTTTCCATCAATATTTTGGTAGTTTTAGATAGTTTTGTATTTTTTCTAGTGTAGGACTTATATTTTTTAACACTTACACATGGCACATCCATAATTATTAATAAAATATAGGTACTAGATCAATATGTAACAAAGATTTATATTCACTTATCACAAACCTCTGGTATTCACTATTTAATTAAACTACACTGAATATGAGATGTAATTTAAACACTCACAATATAATTTATCACAACAATATCACGTAATTTGCACTGAGTAACATAAATTATATAAAAATGCATAAAACAAGAATAACAACACGCCAAACGTCAGTAGCTACAACATAACCTAATAAAATAATTTTGGTTGCAGAAAATCATACAATGTGTGATTTCTTCACCAAAAATCAATCAATAATCACACAACCTACTTAGTTACGAAAATGTTACTGATTAGTTAATTAATTTATAATTAATTACAATTATTACAATTAATTAATAAAAAGAAAAAATTGATTGGCGGTTGCCGTAAGCGCGCGGTGATTATTGATGGTGCCTATGGATGGTGCTGCCATATGTCAAAATGCGAGATTTGTTTATTTTTATCATAAATAATGGTAAAAAACAGTTGTAATTTAAGCAAATACTAATTGAAAATAATTTTCAGTATCAAATTTTGAATATAAGCAGGTTCCTACGTATATTAAGTAAATATTGTAATTTTAATTTGTTCAGTTATTTTTATTCATATGGCAATTTCGCATAGAAGTTTAACACAAACTGATTTTTGCGAATGTTCAGAGAAAAATAATGTTATTTTGTCTTGTCTATGTGTGAGTTTCATTTTCAACGTCATGTTATGGTTGTGTGTGTATTTTGTATGAAGATATTTTGTTTCCAAATAATTCCACGACGGCAGCACTATACGGCCAAGCGTCGGCTAAGTGTTGTCAGCATGTGCCAATTCGAGCAATTATTATGGTTTCGATTTCTATCGATTCGTTAATATACAAAAATACAAGATTAAATTTAAATAACTGCCGTAAAAATTAATAAATAATATTTTTAATAGAAACGCTAATCGTTTTTTGCGATAAATTGTATCTAAACCGAGATATTTCGATTTTAATTGCATGCTTTCTAACCTCTAAATCGATGTTTTTTAAATTTAAAAAAAAAAGATATAAGGATATAATAAATTCCAATTTACGTTTAGCGTTTCGCTAGGTAATAGATTTAGGTATATTTTTATCGTAATTTTGATAATAAATCTTATGTCATTCATTCTTACCACCCGATAGAAATGTACCGAATTTGACACGTATTTTTGGTATATAGAACTCCACGATACATCTTAATTTTTTATTTTATTTTTCTCATTACTTTTGAATATATATCTACAGATTAATAAACTTTTCTAGCTATTTTTCGATAACAACTTTACCTAGAGACATCACCTTAAGCTTTATAATATTAAGTCGATAAAACGCTGAAATATAATGTTATTTTCATTCTAACATCTAACATCATTTTTAATATTTGTTGTAAATATAAATAAGTACCCATGTATAGACAATAAATTAATTGATTATGCACATCTTTAAGTTTTAACGAGGGAAGAATTATTTTCTTTTAATAAACATCATAAGGCATAATAATTATTCTCAATCTATATTAAAAATGTGTCAAGCGCGAAATGTATAAGGTACAACTTCTGAGAAGATAGAAGCATATTAAACTGACTTGCTTATTTACTCTAACAAATCGTAACGTACGTCTATTCCTTTGCGCATTTAATTCAACTGTGCGGCGTCCAATCCTCCCGGAGGCCAATTGGGTCGGCGTCGAATTGGGTCGGCGTCCAATTGGGCCGGCGTCCGATTGTACCGGCGGCCAATTACCGGAGGCCAGTTCGCGGTGTCAAATTGTCCTAGACCCTAAATAATGATCCTTCTACGGTCGTCAATGAAAAATGTTTCCGTGTCTTCAGATATTATATAACAAGCTGAGTTGTTGGAACCTTCGGTTAAAACTCTTCAAAAAAACACTTTTATAGGGCTGCAAAAAATGCGTCAATAGAGAGTGCAAGTACTGAAAAACTGGTATTGACAATGGATCTCCAAAGTGTACTTTTGTGCCCCAAAACAGATGCTTCTGTCATGTATTACAAGCAAAAACTCCAAGTTCATAATTTCTTCATATATGAATTAAATAATAAAGAAGTGTCATTGTACGTATGGCATGAAGCAAATGGGGGTGTATCAAGTATGCATTATGGATTACTTAGAAAATCTACTCCTAGCTATAAAGAAGTGGTACTTATATCTGATGGATGTAATTACCAGAATCGCAACAAGGTGTTAGCCAGTGCTCTAAGTGATACGGATAAGAAAAAATCGATAAAAATTTATCAACATAATTGGGAAAAAGGTCACACTATGATGGAGGCCGACAGTGTTCAAGCGACGCTGGAACATTATTTCAAACCACAGATAAATTCACCATCGGATTACATAGCACGGATGAGATTAGCACGACAGAAGCAACAATATAAGGTGAAAGTACTAAATTTATATTTTTTTTTTACAATATGATCAGTTACAAACAAACCTCACATCACTCAGACCAGGCAAGAGAGCCGGAGACCCTACTGTCGATGATATTCGTCAATTAAAATATTTACCGAATGGTGATATCAACTATTGTTTGCGCTATTCATGTGAATGGCTACCTCTTTTGCAACGAAGAAAATCAGGCAATAATATTGTCTAAAAATGTATATCGAGGATTTACCTATTTTTGCATCCAAATATCGTCACCTTCAAGAGCTGAAAAACGATAGGTATTGAAAAGGATCATCACATTCTATGATTATTTGCGGTTTACGTCAAATTCCAAGAACTAATTAAAATATTATCGCAAAATATTATAAAAATATATTTGATTATCATGTTAGTATGTTCTTTATTTGATTCATTTTATTTTCTATAAACTTGATTATAAAATACTATGAATAATATTTTTTCATGGATGTTTGCATTTTTCTAAAATTTATTATGAAAATTTGTTCAGAACAAATACCTGTTATGTAATCAAAAAGATGCTGACAATATCTGTCATGTGCTAATAAAGAGAATAATCACGGTTTATTGTTTATTTCCTTCCTTTTTAATTTTTTTTTTTATTATTCAATCAATGTAAAACTATTAATGTCATCAAATTGTATAGTCAACTGACTTGAAACATATTTACCTATTTTTTAAAACAGTTTTTTTTGTCTCCTGAACAATTTGGTTTTGTACTCATAGCAGGTATTGTAGAATCAACGACGAGATATTGGACAGAATGAAACCAATTAATTGTCATTCAGTAACTAATAGGTAATATAAATCATCCAGTATTACAATATTCTGATGAATATTTATTTTAAATAATCATAAATCTGGTTTGTGTGTTTTGCACCCTTTTTTCAGTGGTTGATAACTTACGTGATTAAGCATGTTTCGTAATATAACAATTTCCAAACAACTTTTGATATAAGTGCTTATACACAAATGTACAGAATCTTATTGACTTATTGAATCGATAATAAAACGAAAAATGCAATTTGATGACTTATATACTTTTACACCCCCGGCCATAGATATTCTATAAGTAATTATTTATTTACCTGGAGACTTCCATGTGTGTGAATTCATTAGTGTTCGGTCCTTCTCTAGCCAATCCAAAATCGCCAATTCTCGGTTGGTTACAACTGTCCAGAAGTATGTTTGCAGACTTTATATCGCCGTGTATTAGCGGAGTTTGAGAAACAGTGTGTAAATATTGAAGCCCTCTGAAAAATACAAATACATTCTTCAAAAAATAGAGTCCACAAATTATAATTGTTTTAAAATGCAGGAGAATATAATAACGCTTACTTGGCAACACCTTGTGCGACACTCAACCTCTGTCTCCAGCTGAGTGGTATCCGTTGATTTCGACATTTCAAGCGGTCTTCCAAAGAACCTCCTTCCATTAGCTGGTATACGAGACATGGCAATTCACCTAATATAACAATAAATCATGATGATAGTGAAATGTTTAGTGGTCCTAGATTATAAGTATTATAAAGTAATTATTGTAGAATATACTATATTACTGCCTATGTACTTGTGTAAAAATCGTGGATAATAATTAATGAAAAGAATCCTGCATCAGGATCTAAAATTTATATTTCAAACTGAACCCTTATTTGAAGTTATCGCTTGCAAACATTTTTTTTTAATTACAATTTTCACTCCTAAGAGAATAGTGGAAGTTAGAGTAAAATGCCCTTCAGACATGTCGATTTGATTTGCCAATACTTAAGAGCGTACATAAGTGAAACGGCAAATAATTTTCAACTGTATGTGGAACGAAATTTCGGCCGCATTGCCATTCGGAGAGCTAAATTCGGAGATGACTAAAAAACGTTCCGCATGTACTTGAAAAAGAAAACATGTCAATGAATATACTATTATTATTACGAATATAATAATAATAAACATAACATAAAAAGGACGCATGTTGAATTTTTATGACAAAATATATTTCGTTCGGCTCGCGTCATTTGCACAATCCGCGCATCGCCTAGTCACAATCTTTTTAGACCATGCCTCAGCTGAGGTATAGCCTTAATATATTTATGTCTATGGTTTAAATCTATGATCATCCCAACCAAATCGAATGTTCCATCTAGACATTACGATTCTGTCAGTTGATTCTAAAAAAAATGCTAGGAACAGTTTTCATATCACATACATATTTATGCACAAAAAAGGATTTAAAGATGTAACTACTTTGAATGAACAGTTATAGAGATTTTATACCTAACATTGGATTACAACTTCATAAACTAGTGTGTAAAATGTTGTTTTAATTTTTAACATAATATTGAATTTGAACGTTTCTATCTGAAACATAAAGAATATCAATATTTTTTCAGGAAATGGTAATAAAGGATGACTTGAGAAAGAGACCCCATTTACCGAATGTTAAAAACAATAATTAAGTGGAATTTACAATCGCATATTTAACTTTGCAATTGATTTACTCAACTTGGTTTCCTATGCACTTGGATCCTTCATTTAATGATCAGCTCAATTATTAGTATATAAAAAATCATCATACCTCCAATACTGTATCCATATAATGGGAGGACATTGTCGTGGCGACAAGCATTCAGATATCTGAGTTCACGTAGACTCTCCGCAAAAACACCTCCACCATCCGACAGAGGACTTTTCAATCGTTTGATGGCCACTGCAGTGTGCTTCCAGTCCCCTTAAATGATCAATAAGCCAATACATTAACTTCACATGCACAGAATGAAGTAATTGTACATAGTTCATACATAATTTTAAAACAATTAACACAATTTTTTTTGGGTGTCAGCAGGATTCAAACCTGCGCCCGCTGGGATTTACACCCATGTGCACTGAACATTACGCAATACGTGTCTTATCTAATTATGAAAAAGATAACTACTGGGTTTTACAATACTCTTTGAAGCGCTTTCTATTCTATCTCTATTCTATTTCTTTATATTTCTGCTTATTGGCAATCAGTTTTTGTATTTTAAATCAAAGTATTGAATTACCTTAATTACTAACCAGTGTCAGGATCACTACAAATTTTAAATAAAAAATAGGACACGTATGTTCAATAAAAGAAGGTTACATTATTAAATGTTGTAAATTATTCTTTATACAAAAAAAAATGGTTTAGTACATAGTTCATTTTAACAGTACAGAAGCATTTGTATAGTTTACACATTTGAGAGGATATTAGTAAACAAAATAAAAAACATTTTGTTAATTAATATCACAAATCACTGATTTATAGTTCACCCTGTACCTTACATCTAAATCAGTGTTTCTGAACGTGGGGCGTACGCCCCATTGGGGGGGGGGGCATTTGAATGTTTTGGGGGGCAATATGCAAATCATTAATAATATAATACATTTTTTTGTTGTTAAAAAACGCATTTTCGAAAATATTTTTTTGATATTGCAACCATGGGTGTACCATGAATCTCCCATCAGAGTATATAAGTTATGATAGTTATCGAAGTACCCAATAACTATGCTACTTTGTAAGTTAGTTGATAAGAAAGGCTTGTTATATCATTTAAGAAATCTGGTTGACAGCACGTACCTAACGTAAGTCAACTCGCCTCAGTTATTTGCCCGACGCCAATTTCATAACAACACATAATCCTTTCTTGATAAAATTAGCTATTTGTAATAATTTAGAACGCACTCTCAGCAACATTGTATTGAGAAATGTATCGTTAATTATTTTACACTAGCTGAAGTACCCGGCTTCGCACAGGGTCGCTTTGTGGTTATATTTATCTTAGATATTTAAAAAATAATAAGAGGTAATTATTTTTTTAATATTAAAATATCTGTGTTATACAATATGGCAATATGAAAATAATTCTAATAGGAGTAAAGGTCAAACAAAAGAACACTAAATTGAAATCGAATCCAAAATATGAAAACGTTATTATAGTTATTAATATGTAGTAAAAAAAATCAAAATTGGATGGAACAAACAAACAATAAACTTTGTATTTTATATAATACTAATTCAGAAACCTTCGCGGGTGTGCGCATAGCGACTGACAAAAGTTTCATCGCAATCGGATGAATGGTATAAGAACGCATACGAATAGAAGAATAAGATGATTTTTTAATTCAGAAATCTTTGTGGGCATGCGCACGACAATGCACCAAAGTTTCATTGCAATCGGATTAATGGTATAGGAACGCATACGAATAGAAGAAGAAGATGGTTGTACTAATTCAGAAATCTTCGCGGGCGTGCGCACAACAGCTGGTCAAAATTTCATCGCAATCGGATGAATGGTATAAGAACGCATACGAATAGAAGAAGATAGAATAGAAGAATATGGTTGTATCAATTCAGAAACCTTTGCGGGCGTGAGAACAACACTTGATCAAAATTTCATTGCAATCTGATGAATGGTATAAGAACGCATACGAATAGAAGAAGATAGAATAGAAGAAGAAGATGGTTGTACTAATTCAGAAACCTTCGCGGGTGTTGGCACAATTACTGACGAAAATTTTATTGCAATCGGGTGAATGGAATAGGAACGCATACGAATAGAAGAATAAAGAATAGAAGAAGAAGAAGAAGAAGATGCTTGTACTAATTCAGAAACCTTTGCGGGTGTTACCACAACAACTGACAAAGGTTTAATTGCAATTGAATGAATGGTATAGGGACCATACGAATAAAATAAGATAGAATGAAGAAGAAGAAGATGGTTGTACTAATTCAGAAACCTTTGCAGGTGTTACCACAACAACTGACAAAGGTTTAATCGCAATTGAATGAATGGTATAGGGACCATACGAATAAAATAAGATAGAATGAAGAAGAAGAAGATGGTTGTACTAATTCAGAAACCTTTGCAGGTGTTACCACAACAACTGACGAAGGTTTCATCGCAATCAGATGAATGGTATAGGAACCATACGAATAAAAGAAGATATAATGAAGAAGAAGATGCTTTTTCTAATTGAGAAACCTTCGCGGGTGTGCATACAACCACTTACCAATATTTCAATGGTATAGGAACGCATACGGGACAGACAGACAGACAGACAAACAGACATTCATTTTTATATATAAGATATAGCCTATACTCTTCGCGCAAGTGCAAGCAATAAGTTGACAAAGTTTTATCGCAATCGGATAAACGGTATGGCAGCGCATAAAATACGAACAAACAAACAAACCAACAAACAAACAATGTTGAT
Source organism: Rhyacophila brunnea (assembly GCF_057557595.1). NCBI lineage: Eukaryota > Metazoa > Arthropoda > Insecta > Trichoptera > Rhyacophilidae > Rhyacophila > Rhyacophila brunnea. The sequence continues at coordinate 20,384,870 of NW_028233068.1, forward strand.
TTTTATATATTAGATTATTTTATAATGCAACTAGGAAATGCTGATGGTGTCATATTTGCGTGAACCCTGCGTAGTTCATGCAATAAACAGTGACATGCATCTTCAGGTCTTAGCCCCCCAAGCCATTGCAGATTTCCTTTGTTTGGAATCGATATAAAAGCTCGGGGCGCGAGAGATCTGTTATCACACGTCATAAAATCTTTCCAACCTACAGTCGAATCTCTGATCGCCGAATAGTAATTTTTCTCATAACACGTTGTCGTAATCTAAATTGTCAAATTCATACTTAACTATCAATGTACTGTCTGTAATTTTTGTATCATTTATTGTTGAGGGAAATAAATTGGGTATTTACTAATCACGCATCCACCTTCGATTCATTGAAGTCAACCTACCTACCATATCCTCAACCTCCACATCCCGTCACAATACAACCATGACTTTCTGAGAAAATTATGTTTGCAATTCCCATCATAATATTTAGTTGATTGCGGCACTTTAGCACTGTGAATGATTTGTTAGGTACTGAAAAAAAAGATATCGTTTTGATATCACAAACTAGAGATTTTAGATTAAAATTGACCAAATTAGTACCTCACGTAAAAACTCTTAGCAGCTCACATCAAGCACAAGGATCCCATTAATTTTCTTCCAAGTTGTAGGTACATCTAATATAATACACATAGGTACTTACTTACGAAAGTTAAATTGAAAATAGTATTGCCTATGTGCATTTTTTATTTGAAGCAATTCATTTTTTTCAGAATTTGTTATTTAATTATGAAATTTTGATAGGGGGGGGGTCATGGAGATTTTCGAAGCGTTAGAGTAGGGCCTGGCACAAATAAGGTTGGGAAACACTGCTAAATGGATGCTAAATAGTTATATAATCAGATTTCAAAAATAAACCTCGGAAGACGACACCAAAACCGCCTTTGCCCAGAATCTTATCTGTGTGCCAATTTTGAGTAGCTGCCGTTAATTCACCATAGGGAATCATCAGAAGTGCCCCGGCGCTTTCCGATACCAGGCTGATAGACACAGCCGATGCTGTTGATTTAGTTTCCTTAAAATAATAAGAGCATTAATGATGATGACATTTTTAAAGAACAGCAACAAAGATGTTCTATTATAATAACGCCAGTAACATATTGAAATTGGAATTTAATACGCACATGACTTGTTTGGTTACCTGATTACTTGCCATGACAACCCACAAATATAATATAAATAAAGATGTTCATCAAAAAATTGAATTAAAGAATAAATTAAAATAATTAACGTACCTGTGAAGTCTGTGAGCCTACGTAAGGTGGACCATTTTGAACCTTACTAGATGTCTGGATTTGCCTTCCCTAAAAAGAAAAGGAAAATATGTGAACAACTACAGAATCAAAAGAAATAATTTGCATGAATCATAGGCGGATCAATAGGTAACTTAAAAGTGAGAACACTCATCCAAAATATGAAAGATATGAGTTCAAGTCCAATTCGGTCCAACATTTTTCTAGGATTTTTTCTAATACATATGTTTTTGAGGTTAGATTTTTTTTATTTAATAACCTCTGATGAAGTAATGTTAATTAAGTTAATACGGTTTCCAAAATATGAAGCATTAAGATATTATTCCTGAATAGTTGCTGGAGTGAAAGAGAGGGAGGATACCACATCTTTCTGTGAGAAGAATACTTAATCAAAGACAAATCATTATTTGTAGTCATGACAATGGTGTGACAACCAAAATAGGTATAGACTAACAAGCAAACCTGTAGAATTTAATACTATTATTTTGTAAAAAAATAAACTCAATCAATAGGAAAATATTTCATCTGCGAGCTATGCCAAAATATTATCTTCATTGCTTCACCAATATAAAATTATAAATGAAAAATAAAAAAAGACAAATATCATAGAACCTAATGAATACCTCTTCAATGTGACGAACAAATGCTGGCACATCATTAGACGAATGGGTGTTGTTATTATCAGTTGTCATATTTTGATTTTGGTTTTCACTACATGAACGACGGTCATTTCCTAAAATAGAATAACACAATGTTAAAGTAATAATTACTTTGGTTAACAAAGTTGATGGGTTCCACATAGCAACTTTATTATCAGATGTTTATATAATAGTTACAAATGAGTTGTGCTGTATAAAAAGTATCCGACCTTTTTTTTTCACATGGAAACGAATAAAGCACCGGAGGTCTCTGTTGGGGAGGTGGAGAATACCTTTAGGAGCATGCGTGATTTTTTCCTAACAGCAGAGACCACCAGTCACTGGCAGTCAGCCTGTGAGTGAGGGAATGTACTCACCACCGCTAATCGGACTTTCATTCCACGTGAAATGACAGAACAATTATAGCAGCGGTGTTGAATCAAATTTTGCATCAAGCTTGGATATACCCAAGCAGAAACCATTAAGATTCATCAGTTTCGATTATTGACCATGTGCCTACTTTGGTCATGCATGTCCGTCGTGTTACCGTCCGAGAATTTTAACATTAGAAAGCATGATACTTTTTGAACAGATTTTGTGTATATTTGCTCATTTGAAAAAGTGTACTTTAAATAGGTCAGGTTAGTAACAATAAGGACCAAATGCTTATGAGATCTTAAGCTACGCTCAACCTTATGCTACACAAATCAGCAGCTTAGTGGACGTAAGAGAAAACAAGTAATGTGTAGTTGTTATTATTATTATAACGTCGTAAATGCTAAACTAAACGTCAACATCTCTGCATTTGGCCTTAAATAAATTGAAATACATGCCATTGATAATAACATGTTTTAATAAACCTTTTCAATCTTAAAACTATCCAAGCTCCTTGATAATATGTAGGAATGATACATTTGAATGCTAAAAATAGTCATTTTAATTTGAAATAAATAATTTCCACGCTTCTAATAGTACTTGAAGGATAGATATATATTCATACATTCTCATACAATAAATTCACGGCTCACCATAAAACCAACCAAATGTACGAGTTTCATGTTAAGTCCGGTCCATAATCAGTTCAGTTATTATTAATATGATTTTTTAATTCCAATAGTATGCAATATGCCCAATCTGCCAAAAAGATGTTTTATACATGGAACGAATAAAGTATACTGGTCTTCAGTTAGGTATCGATATTTTGAGGGGATTCACGCAAATGTGAAACTCAATTCTATAAAACAAATATAGTATTTGCCCAATTTTCCAATTAATTTCTAATCTATTACCATTAGATGAAGAACGATGATCTATTAGTCGGTGGTATCTAGGATCAACAACGCTTTGCAGACATTTCATTGCTGGTTTGTGCCGCATTCTGGAGAGGAGCACAAACAGTTCTAAAACCGTATGATTCAGATGCCCCCACTTTGTAAGTAGAGTCTCAGTTGCTGAAGCTCTGGACCGATTAGAATCATTTTCAATCTCCTAAAAAAAGAATTGAAAACACAAAATAATACACCTACTAAGTATACATATTACAAAAATGCTTAGAAGTGCTATGGGTAAATTTATGTGGTATTTCCAAAAACTGAATGTTTACTTATAATTCAGTTATAATATTCCAGACAGGAAATGATGACTTGCATCAGGTAGGTATGTGCATAAAATATAAGATCACGTACGTGTATATCTGCTATGAATAAATTTCTTAACCACAATATACTAATATATACGTTAATCTGAGCTAGTACATATTATAAATGGAAATGTATGTCAGTCACAGTATGTTCGATTGTGAATAAATAAATAAGTAGTTGATTATCATTTTTGCAATAACATAATTGAGAATTTAGGAGGTATATTACCAACCAAAGTTTCCAAGTTACCTTCAACTAAAATCCAATAAATAAGGCATGTTATATATTATGAGGACCTGAGAGGTTATCAACATCATAATTATTGGGTGTACCATCTACTGCAAATCTTGACTACCTCCCTGTTCACAACGAGATACTGCCCAAATAGAATGACCCTGATTATTTATTTACATAATTTAAAACTTTTTTAATTCTGTAAATCATATAAATTATAAAACAAAATAATTGCTCAATATTGTAGAATAACAGCGTTTACGAAAAATCTTTAATTGATAGGTAGGTCATATTTAATAAATAAGTATTTAATAAGTAAATAAACAGTTTGAAAACTAAGTGTAGATACACGCATATAGTGTAGATTCCGTGTATTCTAGCGGATTCCATCGCATAGTTACCCTTGTCTTGCAGGCGTTGGGGGTTGGACTAATAACTAAACCACAGTATAATTTAACCTTGAACGTGTGTCACAAAGTTGTTTAATTAAATTTTGTGTTGTAATTAATATGTCACCAAATAAAACAAAGAAACTGGTACTAACAGTACAATGTCATGAATTATAAAATTACTTTGAAAAAGAGTAATAAAATTTACTCAATGTGATTTAGTTTGATATATTGTACATACTTTTCTGTGGTATTACGTAAGTTAAATAAATTCGACAGAACGTTTGAAACCTATTAATTAATTACTAAAAAAAATAGAAAATGATTTAAAATATATTTTATACTTATATGTGAACAGTTATATTGAAAACATCAATAATTGTTAAAATACTATAGGTGTTTTCAAACATAGTACCTATCCAATTTTTTAGGTTAAATAAATGTTATATCGAACAACCCGTGGGCAGAAAGTGACAATGATATTCGTGTCTGTGAAGTGACAATTTAGGCTGTGTGAACTCTAATAGTATAAAAAAAAATTAATCAAGAGAAATACTATAAGTCCACCAAACTACATGTCAATTGATATTATTTAAATTTCTTTAAATACTTAAAGTAAGAGATACAAATCAAACATGATTTATAAAAATGAAACCAAATAAAAAAATAGTATATTAGCTAAAAGTAAAAATAATAGAATAAAAACAAAATACAGTCTCTCCTATATATTATTATCCTACAGCTTTCCCGGGTTTTGGCGAGCGATTATGTGCCTTATTCGTCATGTCCGATGGGTTCAAAAAAAAAAAACGGTTCTCGGATCGTTTAAAATGGGTTTTCCATAGTTGACAGCCGCATGATTAAATTCCACTCGAAGTCGGTGATTTTTGTTCACTTCCCGATACATTTTCCAGCGACACGCGATTTTATTGACAACTGATTATGTCGGGAATTTATTTTTTCACAATGTTTGCAACACTCAAACCAACTCACCAACGATGGCCGCTTTAAATTAAAAATGCGTTTTAACCGATATACCGTCGCCATAGATGTCAAGGAAGCCAGTCCACAAAATCATAATGCTGAGAAACGGGCGCGCAAAGATTTTGTGTGACAAAAAAGTAACATGTTTTTATTGAACTTTTTTGTTTTTAAAGTTATAACGGTGAAACTTTGAATATACAATATACTTTGTGGTGTTATCTTTTTATTATTTTGTACAAATAACTAATAAAAATAGTATGTACGAGGGTGGGTCAATAATTCCTTAGAAAAAAGCATTAAAACAGTTTTTACCATAAACAGTTGTTACATAATCTCCTTGGAGCTCAATACACTTGGTTAGACGTTTCTCAATTTTTTTTAAACCGTCAGAAAAATAAGTTTTCGGAAGGTCCTCAAAATAAGCATTTGTCCGATCGATGACTTCTTCATTTGAAAAAAAACGTTGTCCACTTAGCCATTTTTTTAATTTTGGGAAAAGGAAAAAGTCACTGGGGGCTAAATCTGGCGAATACGGTGGGTGGTCGACCAATTCGAACTTCAATTCTTCAATTTTAGCCATTGATCGTAAACATGTGTGAACACGGGCATTGTCCTGATGAAAGAGGATTTTTTTCCTGTTTAAATGAGGCCGTTTTTCTTCAATTTCGTTTTTTAGCTGGTCCAATAAAGATGCATAATAATCCCCTGTTATTGTTTTTCCTTTTTCCAAATAGTCAACGAAAATAATTCCACGTGCATCCCAAAATACAGTAGCCATAACCTTACCAGCTGATTTTACGGTTTTCGCCTTCTTTGGACATGGTTCGCCTTTCGCAATCCACTGCTTTGACTGTTCTTTCGTCTCGGGAGTATAGTGGTGTATCCATGTTTCATCTACAGTCACAAAGCGACGAAAAAATTCATCCGGATTGCATTGCATGAGCGACAACAGGGCTTTAGAGGCCACCACCCTATTGCGTTTATTGTCGACTGTGAGCAAACGCGGCACCCATCTTGCAGAAACTTTTTTCATGCCCAATTTGTCATGTAAAATAGAAATGACGCTACCTTTTGAGATCCCTGTAACCTCAATTATCTCACTCAACTTCAATCTTCGGTCACTTAACACCATATTGTGGATTTTATTGATCATTTCTGGTGTAGTCACCTCTACAGGACGTCCTGAGCGTGGTTCATCTTTTGTTGATGTACGACCACGTTTAAATTCATTTAACCAGTTATAAATAGTTGCAAGTGAAGGAGCAGATATGCCGTGAACTAAATCCAACTCATTTTTTATTTCCTTTGCTGTTAACCCTTTTATATTAAAATGTTTAATAACAGCTCTAAACTCAATTTTCTCCATTTTTGTAAACAAGCAATTTTTTTTTTTAAATGTACGAAAATAAAAAACAACAACCCGACTAATCTGATTGAAACTTCGCAGCATACTGAATCGGTAGTGCCGCTGCATGAAAACAAACCGCTTACAGTACTAGTCGCGCCACCTGTCGGCTTTTCTAAGGACTTATTGACCCACCCTCGTATCTTAGAAGTTATGTGTGTTATTTCTCTTGACCACTGAATATTGAAATGTACTAAAAATGTAGTCAAAAGAGTTTTGTGGCTTAAATCCATTGACCACTGCATCTTTGATGATTTTAAAATGCTTTTGTGTACTTTACTCATGTTCGCCAAATTTGTGGCTTGGCTCCCGTGACATCTATGGCGACGATATACAATCAATTTTCACAAACTAATCATAATAAGATTAACCGATAAACATATTAGAACACTGATTTATTTAAATTTTTATGAATTAAGTTCTTTGTTTTAAGTTAAGTTTCTACACCTCTGACGGAAATCAAGTCTTTTGACACTACGTATTTATGACGCTATGTATACTAAACAACATTATTTCAATTTACTCACCACATATTTACTTATCGGATGCATTCGAGTGGCTATAATTCGAAGCGAGCACTATTTTATAAAACAAAATGCATAGCACTATATAATAACTCACATTTATAGCAAGTACCTAGAGATAACTATAATTATTCAAATAAACAATAACATTTATACGAATTCCCATTAAAAACAGTTAATTTTATCTGCGGGCATATTTTCGCATTTTCACAATCAATTATGCGCAGTGTTGCCAACTAAAATTTTCAAAATTCAGTAGATTTTTTGATTTTTTCTTCAAAATATCAGTAGATTGACAAAAATGTATGAAATTCAATGATTGTGTTTGGTGAAAGCGTGCATATTGACATAATCTCACAAGTGTCTTTTAAAATAACATATAAAAGTGACTTTTATTCATCACAAATATCATAATTTCTTCTTTTCCTGACCAAAATTTCAGTAGATCTACTGAAATTTCAGTAGACATGGCAACACTGACTATGCGATCAACCCAGTGTTGCCAAGTCAAAATTTAAAATTTCAGTAGATTTTGACAAAAAATTCACTAGATTTCATAAAATATCAGTAGATTTTGAAAAATGTAGTATATTAGATATGATTTAAAACTAATAAGAATAACAATAACTAATAATATTAATTTATTGTAAACAATGATGATATTAATGGGTAAAATGGCGCTCTTGGGTACTACAATGCTTTTTATGTCAATTTAGAAGTGTATAACATCAAAAAAGGTCATGCGTAAATCATTTCAAGTTTATTATTAAAAGAATCATCAGTTAATTTACAATTATGGAGAAACACAAATATCAGTAGATTTCTTGAATTTCGAAAAAAAATCAAAAATTCAGTATATCGTCACCGTTTTAGCAAAACCATCTATGTGTCACTTTTATCAAAAATGACTTTTAAATACCACGTCATTCCTTATTTTTTTCTCTATAGGCCAGTAAAATGATCTATGTGTTGGGTAAACTCGCTCCGAAGTTATTTGAAAAAATAAAAAACAGCTATGTGTAAGGTTCAAAAACCACGGTTCACAAAAACAACTATGTGTATATTATAGTAACATATAAGTAAGATGGTATTTTGATATCGAGAGTGTAATGTTTTTTTTACAGTTTGGCTACACATTGTTTGTTTCTATGTTATATGCTATGCATTATGGTCTTGCACGACGGTTTGAAAGATGCTTTCTCAAAAAGAGAGACAGGAAATATTCAATAATTTCTGGAAGATGCCTACATGGTCAATAGGGTATAGGCGAGAATTAATTTAAAAGTTGGATAAACAACTACAAACGCCTCGATGACAGTGGCCAATTGAAAGCAACAATGACAAGTAATAAGAATCTGACTGAAGATAAATAATTGGTAGTGCAACCAAAAATCAAAACGGAGAGATTTGTGGAAAAATGTTACATTATGGTTGGATCTAATTCCAAAGTTCCCACCCATTATTGCAGAGAAAATACCTCCAGGGTGTATGTGGAATCGTGTTTCCGATCCAAAATACAAATGCATGATGAATATAAAAAATGGTCTCTGGAAAATGGTCATAAAGCAGCTGAATATACTCCAGTATATTTACCACCAAAAAATCAGTATCCACCAACCACGTAAAGATCAGTGTGCCATCACTGCCATCTGCTGTAGTTATAAAATGAAGAATGTTTCAGAAATGGAATACAATAGCCACATTATTAAAAAAAAAAAAGATGCTAGAAGACCAAAAATGAAATGAAGGAGAGTACCAGAAGTATTACTGGACGGTTAGTAATCACAATGGATCTCCAAAGTGTGCTGCTATGTCCAAAACACAGGCACAAATGTATTATAAACAAAAGCTGCAACTACACAATTTCACCATATACATTCTTCATAATGTATCTTCTAATGAATTTGTCTCATCTCATCGAAAGCAGGACAATACAATGAAATAATTCTAATATCGGATGGGTGTGGATATCAAAACCGAAATAAATTATTCGCTACTGCTCTAAGTTATATCTTTAGAGAGAAAAAACATCGAGATTCAACAGCTTTTATAATATATATAATGAATCATTGCCAATATCACAGTCGAAATACATACATCTTCAGGAATTAAAAAGTGTAATAGAGAAAGATCACCACTATTTCTACGATAACCTAACATTTAAACCTGCTAATAGAAAGTAAACGAACTTATAAATATAATATCATCTCACTATTGCATTAATAATTAATAAAATGATATTGCAATTTATCACTAACACACTATGTATATTTCAACTATTATTTATGTAACAGTTTTTCATGAATTTATTATTATTCACATTTTGATGAATAAATTAAACTATGTGTATTTACAAAACGGTCAAAACAACTTATGTGACATCACAAACTGTATTTTTATTATTTTTGTATTAAAAATAAAAGATTTTTGTAAACAAAATAATAATCTTAGACCATTTTCTGATTATAATAAAGCATTCTTCATAATTTTAATGTTTAAATGTAACATTATTTTTTTATTCAGTTTTATCCTTCTCCTGCACAATTTGAGAAAGTGCACATAGATGGTTTTGCTAAAACGGTGACGATATTGGCAAAAAATTTCAGTTGATCAACTGAAATTTCAGTAGACATGGCAACACTGGATCAACCATAGAATAATATTTCAAAATTTGATAACGTTTATTTTTTATGGCTGTTAAATGATAATTTTTTTAAACCAATGAAACTTATATACATTCAATTAGCTCGTATAACGCAAAAATATTTAAAAAGTATTCAACAATAATTGGTGTTATAATATACATATTATTTAAATCATTATCAACCAGGATTAATCCACTGCTGGATGAAGAGTGCCGCAAACTGATTCAACTACGAATTTGTGATATTATACCTATTTCTATCATCCTTATCAACATCGACCTGAACCAATCCACTGCTGGATAAAGGCCTCCCTAGCCTGATTCTACTCCTTTCTGTCATTTGAATTGCTGTATTTATCAAAATCGGTGATATTATATTTCTCTTCATATTCATATCGTTATCATCATCATCATTAACCAAGATCAATCCACTGTTGGATGAAGGGTTCCTTAGCCTGATTCTATTCCTTTCTGTCATTTGAATTGCTGTATTTATCAAAATCGGTGATATTATACTTATCTACATATTCATATCGTCATCATCATCATCGACCTGAACCAATCCACTGCTGGATAAAGGCCTCCCTAACCTGATTCTACTCCTTTCTGTCATTTGAATTGCTGTATTTATCAAAATCGGTGATATTAAATTTATCTACATATTCATATCGTTATCATCATCATCATCATCAACTAGGATCAATCCACTGCTGGATAAAGGGTTCCGCAACCTGATTCTACTACTAGCGGTTAAACGAATTTGTGCTATTATACCTATTTCTATCATCCTTATCAACATCGACCTGAACCAATCCACTGCTGGATAAAGGCCTCCCTACCCTGAATCTACTCCTTTCTGTCATTTGAATTGCTCTATTTATCAAAATCGGTGATATTATATTTATCTACATATTCATATCGTTATCATCATCAACCAGGATCAATACACTGCTGGATGAAGGATTCCGCAACCTGATTCTACTTCTAGCGGTTAAACGAATTTGTGATATTATACCTATTTCTATCATCCTTATCAACATTGACCTGAACCAATCCACTGCTGGATAAAGGCCTCCCTAGCCTGGTTCTATTCCTTTCTGTCATTTGAATTGCTATATTTATCAGTGATATTATTATCTACCTATCTATATATAATGCCATTATTATCACGAGCCTCAATAAGTCCACTGCTGGATGAAGGTCACTCTACGTTGATTGTATTCTTGACAGTATTGAATTTCTATATTTATTAAAAATGCTAATGTTATTTATCTATATATTCATATCGTCATCATAATGATCATCATCTTCAACCAGGGGATGAAGGGTTCCGCAACCTGATTCTACTACTAGCGGTTAAACGATTGCTATATTTATCAAAATTGTTGATATTATATTTACCTATGCATAATATCGTCATTATCATCATCAACCAAGATCAATTCACTGCTGGATGAAGGTTATCCCAACCTAATTCTACTCTACTTGGTCATATATATTGCATTATTTTTAAAATTTGTGATTTTATATACCTACCCATTTATATCGTCATTACTTATCGTCATCGACCTGTATCAATCCACTGCTGGATGAAGGCCTCTTTAAGCTGATTCCACATCTTTAGGTCTTATAAATTCCTATTCTTATCAGAATTGTTCTATTCCTCTCAAATATAATATGTATTGCTTCATTATTTATCAACATTTGTCTCGATATGAATCTCCCGCACCAGGAAACTATATTGCTTAAGATTAATTTTTAATTCAAATTTTGATTTTTTAAATATTATTCTATGGCTGCAAGCATTTATTTTTTATAGACAATGAAACAAAATAATGTTTAAATTTATTTTTTACACTGCTAATCTTCTTCTATTATCTCAATGGGACCCGAAGGAGATTAATATCAAGTTATATTCGATCGCTATTTATGATAATCACATAATATATTGCTTTATATTCGAATGATTGAGGCGTATAATTATTTATCATATCTAACTGCACATACCTACACATATATTGTTTTAAAATTAAAATGTCAGTGGTAGCAATCGGCGATTCTGATAGGCATAGCAGCCTAAGGCAGTGTTAGACGATATTGTGAAGGCCAGACTTCTGAATAGACTACGCATATGAGTCCAAATTTATATTGGCAAGGACGATTTGCAAATCGTAAAAATGACAAATCAGCGAAATGTCAAACTGTCTGACGTGAATAAAAAACCCATCCCGAAGGGAAAACTATGGCGCCATCTATGCATATTTCACAATTATATTAAAATCCAACACCGCCAAGCTGTCTGCAAGACCTAGCGAGACAGACTGGCGACTGCCAGCTGGCTCAGCTAGTATGCATAATTGTCTATCTGTCTATGCTAAATGTGACATTTATGGCAGTTTGCCCCAGTGGCAAAGGGTGGAGGTAGGCTGTTAAGATCCGAGATAAATAGTGCACACTTAGCTTTACCAGTCATACGTATTTGTTTTCATTAACATATAACATAACGACTGACAAAATGTACACTATTTTTATCGGATCTCCGTAGCCTACCTCTACTATGATGGTTAGGTTTAGGCGGGGTTAAATTGAAGGTACAAGTCTGTTTACTGGTAGCCAGGCAACGTCATTCGACAAAATTCATGAATTCAAGAATGATAACCTAACCTAACCCAACAAATAATCCAGTAGGTATATCGGCTATTTTCAAAATTTGTTTGTCGCTGGCTTCCACTAGAACCAAATTATATTTTAAAAACTAATCGGCATCATCTGCAATTTGTATTCTAAATTACTGAAAACAAATAAGTAGGTATGACTGACAAAGTTTAGTGTCTAATTATGTTGGATCTTAATGGCTTACCTCCACCCTTCGTCTTTTTTTTTTTTTACGAAAATACCTTTTTGTGTTTGCCAGTCAACTGCAGATATACATTAATTACAACATGTAAATCTACTGCAAATTAATTATATAAGTACAAAATATTATTAAAATAATTCAACATACTAGCTGTATGTCCGTATGGCTCGCGGGCCGCCGGTTTCCGACCGCTGTCATAATGAAAAAATATTAATTATTTACTGTTGCGAAAAGGCTTAAAAAAAAAATTTTTTCAAGCTACTTCTGGCAACCCCAGTTTCTAGTTATGACAGCGACAGCTATGACGCACGATTTGTAAAAAAATACAAACAGTTCAAACTTTCTATTCTTTCTAACGTCAACCAATTAAGTTTCTTCAGAATGAGAAAGTGTGTACATTTTTGCCAACCGTCGTTTATGATTCTGTTTAATATAGCTATTAATAAATACTAGTGAAAGGATAAACCATGTGTGATGATAAAGCGATTATGGGGAATTGAGAATTTCTTTTCAATGGTTATGTGAATAACAATAAGGAAAACGGATGTAGGTCCATAATATTAAACTGAGATTTCAATAGATAGGTACTATTTATAATAAAGTTTTATTTTTCACGATGAGAATATTTTTTGTATATGTACCTATATATTCGAAAAAACCTATGGAAGTAAAGTAGGTAACAAGCACTGGGAAAAATAAACTTTTATGGTGTTTTTATAGGTACATATTTGATTTAAATAAGTAATCCTCGTATCTGCAACAATGACACACGTCCGTGGTTTTCCCACATCCATAAATTATCATCCAATACAAAGCAGAGAACTTTTAAAAATACTGACCTGTATTTCAAAAACGCGATATCCCATGTGAACGCCTCCTAAATCTTTCCAGTCATCGTTTAAATCTAAAATACGACATAACTCTTTCCTTTCCGCGTATGGGATTTCATAAACATACAATTCTACAAAACTATTTCCTGTAGACATTTTAAAAACTTCACTATACCATTATTTGGTTATAAATATTTTACGTTGAACGAACAAAACATTTGCAAAACTACTTTAATACAATACAGTAATATTTTGATCAATAGATATTTCACAATGAAAATACAATTTCGTAAAACCAACAGAACAAACAAATAAAACTAAATTTCTCACAAGACGTATAAAGAATATTTTATAGAATTTGACAGATCATTTGATTTGCCATCAGTGTTGCCATCTTTTAGTCATCGAATTATAGTCGGACCAAGAAATTATAGTATTTTGGCAAAAAATATAGTACAACGCGTACGTTGTAATTTGTTGAAAATGTATAGTTTTTTGATTCTTACAAAAAAAAAATAACGGAAAAGACCCCTTTTTATTTAGGTAGGTACCTCTTCCGACCGAAAATGCTTAGGGTTGAAATAGACTATAATATGACGATCGGGCAGATAATTATATGCTACGAGCGTTTTAGTGTATATGATCAAATCTATGCCATTCCGACATATCGATGTTGCAGATCACAAACCTTCTATGTCAAATTTTATGATTTTGACTTTATGGTATCAAAAAATTAACGGATCTGTTGAACTTTACCTCCTATGTCAAAGAGAAAAATAGCCGAGTTTATTGATCTTTTAATTAAAACTCCTAGGTCATATTCATCGTATTATGCTGCAAATAAATCAGTTTTAACCTTCCCCTGTAAAATTGTATTTTTTGACTAAGGAGGTTAGTGATCTGCACCATCGATATTATACATACATATTGTATGAGAGCTATGACATCGTGACTGTGACACAGGACGCCAACATAAGAAACGGGTTTTTCGACATATATACAATGACATTTATATGGACGAAGCATCTAGAAAATAAAATGACACTCACTTTGTGTCGGGTCTGCCGGATGGCGAAATTCATATTTTAATATCGGTATCCTACGCTCAAATGAACATTCTGCTTGCAAGCGGTTTGGCGACACCGCTGGGTCTGCCCATACAAAATTTCTGACTGTCAGGTTTCGACTCCACCGTTATTATTGTATTACAAAATGCCAATGTGCCTAGTTAAAATTGTAAAAAAAATCTACTAAACACTCCAAGAAAGATGGGATATCACTTTTCATGTGTTAGTATTATTTATAAAATGCCATTTTAAGATGTTTATTCAATGCAATTGAATGACAGAAACCATTGGACAGTCGCCTGTGATGCGCCGGGCTCACTTGCGTCTAATCTCCGAGAAGTCGTAAGTAACCGAGAATCTGTTTCTAACGCAATGAGTCATGACACTAATACGCCATTACAATAAAAGTTATATTACTATAAATTCTCGAAGCTTGTATCGCATAATGGAAATGGATACGTCATATGGTCACGTGACATCTACCTATACATCTGTGAATGACTTTCATGCACAATTTCTCGTGCGCGCCGGTATGAAGTGAGTTGTCCATTTAATATGTCATTGCATATATATGACCGATCGTCATAGAGTGTATTTGAAGCATTACCGACGAATTCCGGAAATTTCATTTTAAGCCAAAGTTTTTAAAAAAACTTTTTTTACGTTTTTCGTAAGGTTTCGTAGGTTCTCCAAAATTTCATATTATATTGCGAAATTATAGTACTTTGCACCAAATTATCGAACGGAAATATCGAAATTCTAGTCCTTTTTACATATTTTTCCGATATTCAAAATTATAGTATTTTGGGCGTACTATACCTGTTTTATATCGTACATAGTACGCGGACCAAAATTATAGTACAAATACTATAATTATAGTACGGTTGGCAACACTGTTTCCCGTTCCAATGAGTGTTGCCAGTTGCCATCTTTTTGTCACCGAAAGTACGCGGTTCAAGAAAATACATTATTGACCCTAACGCTTGGCCACAGTGACGGGCGGGCAACGGCGCGGTGGCGTCTTGCGAAACTCAAACGTATAACCGTGTGTGATATGCCCCAAAAAAGACATTGTCTACAAACATTTCACACACGGTTATACATTTGAGTTTCGCAAGACGCCACCGCGCCGCCGCCCGCCGACCACTACGTTATTGCACCTACGTAGCCTCGTAGTTCGAGTTCCATTGTTGGCCTTTCTACAGATAAGTTTGTACAGACCTAAAAACTTATCTGTATAATGGCTAAAAATATAACTACGACTATATTCTAAAACATTAGAGCGAGAGGTTTAAAAGAATACTATTTTATGTAATAAAAATACTTTATGCAGTCATCAAATGTTTAAAATAAATGTAAAGGATAATAAGGCTTCAAAATTATATAAATAGATTATCTATGACATTTAAGGAATGTCTAGGATCATGCTTTGAAAATAGAATAAAAGCTCTATTTTGACCTACGCTGAGCATGTCCCCCTTAATATTTGAAAATAAAAATTCCAAATAATATAATACGTAGAGTGTAAAGGATTGAATTTAAAAAAGTAAAAAAATATATTAGATTTTTATTTTTAACATAATATACCTAGTATATTTTTGTAATTTTATTGCATTTAAATATCTTAAAAAGTAGTAAGGTGAGTCGGGGTAAGTGTTACATATAATTTAATGAGATGATGAGAGAACCTGGTTCATGATGAATAGGTATGTTTTAAACAGTTGAAAACTTTACCATATGATATGATATCATTACAATTAATATGTACAGAAGGAACCCACTGTATATCCTACTGTAATAGGACATTTTAATATTTTTTGATTACTAGTCAGTTTGTTACACTTACCCCAATATTGGGGTAAGTGTAACTAAATTCACCATTATTCCAAAGGTTCTTCAAAACCCTAACGTATTACATGCATAGAAAGGTAATACCTATATCATTTAATGGATATTGATTCTTAAATTAAAACTTTTGTATAGATTTTCAACAAAAATGATCTCTATCATTTTTTTGGGGTAAGTGTGTCATACTAATGTATGTAGAGCTAGTGATGTCCCGAAACAAAAATGACGTTTTTATTAGGTAAGTACTTAATTATGTAATGTGGTCATCTCAGCAACAGGAGTGGTAGGTAAATCAATCAAAGGCTTTTGAAGATTAACTTATAATTTTATTCGTCTCGAAAGAGCACAAATACGAAGTATACAATACAGGAATGCAGAGTAACCCTAAAATAGTCAGTACTTACATGACAAAGACGTAAGCACTTACAGTAAAATCAAAACGATAAATAGGTTTGTCGATTGTGTGCGGCGTGAGAATAAGTGTACGAAAGAATGAGTTAAATTTGAAATGTTATAATAGCTTCACCAAGAATTAACAGGGTAAAACATTATTTTTTTAGCTCGAAACAGTGAGCATTAACAAACAGTTGATGAAATTTAATATACCTAATATGATTATTTTCGTATTATTACAAAATTAAATAACAATCAGCAAAAATAAAATGTGGATAGAGAGTAAGATATAAAAGAAAAAATAATAATTAAACAGTAAATCTCTAGTAACGTTTTGGGTCTCATTCTCAAAGTATTCTTTCGTTTTTACTGTACTTACAATTCAAGTTAAGTGCTTACTTACAAAACTATTTATTCTAACTTAATTATTTCGAATTACAATATTTGAAATTGCATGACTAGGTACCTACTGAATATTGTAACCAGAGATTTTTGTTTTGAAAATTATTTCGCCTCTTCGTCCAGTTGATGGTTGAGGCAATATGCAGATGACATCCTCTTCTTTCACTTCGTAAATGTCTTCTACTCTTGGAAATGAAAATATAGTTTCGTTTTCTTTTTTAATCGTCTTAAGTTTTCGACAAACTTTGTCAGAATTCTGTCATCTTACTCAAGTTTTATTATAACTCCGACAAAATGTTTCTCGGTTTTTTTGTAGCAAATTGTACTACAATCCATTTTCCAATCTCTAACATTTCTGAATAAGATGCAACTGCAGTATCATCAAACTGATCAAACATATTAAGCATATTAATTTAAGGATCGTTATCCTCATCGCCGAGCAAATCATTAATATAGTCTTGCATATTATCTTCGCTTTCGTCACTTGATGTCCATGACAAATCTTCTTCCGATGACATGGGTTCGTGTTTTTTTTGTTTTGATGTACTTTTATCGGTTTCAATACCTTCTTCTGCATGTTAGTTTTGTCTTGCAATGGCTTTATTTTCTTTTCTATTAGGACATTATTTTTCATTCGCTCTATAACATCATAACATGTAATCACTTCTGCTCCTAGGGCAACCATTTTTCTCTTATTCTTTATAGGCGTCTTGCTATTGATAGAATTCAGCAAAAGTGTTTCAAACAAAGTTTTTTCTATATTTTCTGCAGGAAACTTTTGTAACGGTGGCATTTCTAACTTTCAAACTTACGGTAACTGCTTTATTTGGTAATTGAACAACTTTGCAATCCAGAATTATAGGCTTAGAAGAACATTTTTGAGTCGAACAGTCCCCATACAAATTGACGAATTTTTTTACTTCTTCAGAAAATTCGATTTATAACGATTTTCGCGAATTCGAAATCAAATTTTCAGACTCCCTTGGATTTCGAATTATCTAGGTTATACTGGTATACAAATTCTTACATATAAACATTCTATTTCAATTACGAACATTTTCGATCATCGATCGATATAAATAATGCGTCATGTCCCATCACTAGTTAAAATATTGACTTTGAAAATTCATATAAAATATATGGGGGAAGTGTGACACAATACAAAGGCACACTTACCCCACGTGTTTACTTTCGTGGGGAAAGTGTGTCTACTTGATTATAGGTTTCAAATGCTTATAATTTAGTAAAACGATAACACAACGTGAAGCAGCGTATCAAAACACATATACTCACCAATTTTTACAACCACAATGTGCAGATTTCCGTGTTTAGCTACACTTACCCCGACTCACCTTACCTACATATTCAATTAATTATTTTACGGCTTTTCTATATAACATAAATGAATCATCGAGTTTCAAAAACCACTCTGGAAGGTTTTTCAAGTTTCGAGTAAATCACGAAAAACGGTTGTGCATACACATGAAGCATTAAATGTATTCTTTTTTTGCAACTGTCTTCAAATGTGTTACTAAATGTGATATAACTTTTTAATTTGTATGCAGATAACTTGTAACATAAAATATATTCGTTTAAATACTGTGCATAATGGTTTTTGAAACTCATTGTCGTATAGAGTGGCTTTTGCATCTCACTTTGGTAAAATAACACAGTGCTAAAAATCCAGTGGCGCGTCATGTGATTTTAAAGAATATAAATTCATTTTGACTACTTTTATGCATTTTCTGAAATTAAACACCAATATTTGAAATTTAATTTAATTATATGTTTCATATAAGTTTCAAATTTTTAAAACTAATTGTATAGAATTATTTATTTAAAAATAACTAAATCGATGATTTTTTGGCAAAAAATATTATTATGTCTATGTGAATATTAAATATTTATTTTTACCTCACTTTATAGTAGTCAGACATCAATAAATCTGGAGCAAATTTTTTGTTACAGTTAATGTTATTTTTTTGACAACAGTTGGTTTGGTTACCGCAGTATCTAACGGTCAAGTTAAGTTCATTAACCCTTTGATTAGTGAGTTAATTTTTTAGCCAACACACCTTGGGAGTGAGTTAATTTAGATTTTTTTTTATTTAGTAATTTTTTTGGGTTTAATTATAAGATATTAGAAAAAAAAATATTATGTAAGTACTACATATTACTATTTTTATTACACAATACATTGTACAATACAGTGTTTCCCAACCAGTGTCGCGACAGCACATTATAGAAAAAGTAAGGTCAGTTGTTCCCAACATTTTATAAAAAAATATTTTTATGAAAATATATTTTTGTAAAACTATTACTACTTGGATAGAAAATTGAATTCAGTGGTTCTCAACATTTCATAAAAAGTTTTTTTTCCTAAATTTTACCTCAGACTTTTTTCCAATCATTATTACACTTATTATAATTATTTTGATTGTATAATAAATTTAATTTTTTACAATTATTATATTACT
The DNA here is from genome assembly GCF_057557595.1 of Rhyacophila brunnea. Lineage (NCBI taxonomy): Eukaryota > Metazoa > Arthropoda > Insecta > Trichoptera > Rhyacophilidae > Rhyacophila > Rhyacophila brunnea. The sequence goes on from NW_028233068.1 coordinate 20,404,506, forward strand.
TATTTTTATTTTGGTTGGATAGTAAAATATTGTAAAATAAATACAGTGGTTCTCAAGATTTTATAAAAAGGTATTTTTTTCTAAATTCACCTCATATATTTTGTTTCAGCGATTGTTATTCTACTATAATTATTTAGTTTATATAGTAGACTATAGCAAACCATCGGTTCGAAATTTTTTTTTTTTTTGTATAAAAGATATCATTTTTTCAAATGATTATTATTGTACTTACTATTTTTATTTTGATTCGATAGTAAAATATAATAAAATAAATTCAGCGGCTCTCAACATTTTATAACAAGAAAACTTTTTCTCAATTTATCTCACATATTTTTCATTGATTGTTATTTTGCCTTGCTAAGCAAAAAGACAGTGTTTTACTTAGGTAATATACTATGACTATTTCGATTGCTTAGTAAATCAATTGCAGTGGTTCTAAACATTTTATAAAAAGATTTTTTTCAAAGTTTATCTTGCACTTTTTCCAATAGTAATTATTATATTATAAGTACTATAATTATTTCGAATACGTTATAAATTATATAGTAAATCAATCAGCGGTTCTCAACATTTTATAACAAGAAATCTTTTTGTCAATTTGTCTCACATTTTTTTCATGATTGTTATTTTGCCTTGCTAAGTAAACATGTAAAATGCAATATTGCTAGATTATAAAGTTTAAAAAAAATATAGAAAGTATAAGTCTTATTATATAAACTTACCTAGGTAGGAACTTGAAATATAATTGAAAAATATATCAGTCTGTTCAACAGTTTCTGTCTTGCAAGAGTACACTATTTATCATGATGCATTTATTGTTTACACTTCACAATTAGAGTAAATAATGGGAACAACTTTTTTATAATTGAAAATAATTACGAAAAAACGAGTTTATGAAAAAAACATTTACGCAGCTGGAATATGAAAGCACTATGCTAAAATTTTGTCTTCGTGTGGTATTCCTCAAAACACGGTTAAACACACAATGCCGCATCGCATCCAACACACATAAATTTTGTGTTCTTTTTTCTTTGTTGACGAACTGTGGAGTGGCTGCAAACATAACATTTCCTCCGTGTGTTCGAGCCTTGGGCCATTGTTTCCGGAACCGGGTGAATAAAATGTCTCAAAGGACTCTCCTTAGCCCTTCTGCCTCCAGAAGACGATGGTCTTGGCGTATGATATTTTTCAATGATTTGCGTAATTATCTTGAGATGAAAATCACTAAATCTTACGTTTTCTCCCGTTTTTACTCCATATAAATTATACGCGTTGAGGGTCGATACATCCAACAGTCGAAAGAAAATTTTTTTGTACCACTTCAAAGATTTTCTGGAACAATCAATAAAACTGATCGTCATGTCGGATTTATCTACAATGCCCATGTTTACATTATAATCGATGACAGCTTCTGGCTTACTGATATTTTCGCCCGTTGCATAATTTATTGCACTCGAAATAGCCATTTTCGGTTCATGAATATTTGTGAGCGTATGAACCTCACGTTTGTCCATCCATTTTATAGCCAATAGACTATCCGAGTGCAGAAATTTTACATAACCACGCCTTTGTTTTCCTCTTGGAAACTTCGGAAAATCTTTATGGTTTGGTCGAACAGTACCACAAGCGTGAGTTTTGTTTTGAAATAGGTAATCAAATAATGCTGGACTCATGTACCAGTTATCAATAAATAATCGTTGTCCCTTTCCCAAATAATCGCGGAGCATTGTTTTCACAACCGATCCAGATATGCCAATGAGTGTGTCAATTTCGAGATCTGTTGAGCCTCCCGTGTAGACAATTATGTCTAAAACATAGCCTGTCTCAACATCGCAACAAACAAAATTTTTTATTCCGAAACGGAATGTATATTCGGAATGATAACCGCCCTTTCCAAAGTAATAGACTTTCGTCGATGCATATGTTTTGAAACGGATGAAAAACAGCTTTATATATCGTCAGTATACTGGCAGAAAACGTTAAGTCAAAATTTAGCTGTTTTGACCTAATAATGCAACTTGATAGATTTTAACACGCTCTATCGTCTGGAAAAACAAGCTCTTTCATATTCCATTTATTGTTTTCGTAATTTAAAGATGTCAATACGAATTAAGTTAATTATGTTCGCATTTCTTACTGGAAAATAACTATAAGTACACTTAAAGTTTTATGACTGTAGAGATTTAATATTTCTATAGCTGCACAAAAACGTCAACGTGACTTATATCTTTTTGGCTGTACACATTTATGCGACTGCTAGGCTATTTGTACCAACTTAACTAAATTGCGTAAGTCACCCGCGCATTCTACTCATCGATTGACAGTTGATTTTATATGCATCAGGCAGTTTTGAGCGCAAATAAGATTTTATTTTGGGAAATATTGACAGCAATGCACCAAAGATACGGAGGCTTCGAATTTCTGAAGGTAGAGCGCGTGTCATTCGTAATTATGTATTTCTAAGAAGATATTATAAAGATTTGTTGGCCATGTGCCGTAGTACCTAACATTATACCTCCAGAACTACATCCGTGGTGTGAAAATTTGCCTACTTCAACTTCATTGGATAGGACGTCATTACCTGAGCCATCGGAATTTGATTCTGATGTGGAAGAGGAATCACTCTTATGTAATTTATCTCAATTTATGTAAAATTAAATGTGGCTAACATAATTAACTATTACTTATATGTTTTTTTTTTATAAAATAGATCATAGGTAGGTAGGTACTTAACTCTTGTTTCAATATTTTTGGAAACAAATTAATAAACAAAATACTATGTAATTCCCATTTTTATTTTTATCCTCCCCTAAATACACGTAATTGACATAATTAATTAGGTATTGATTGTATGAAAAAAAATATAGACTATTTTAATTTGAAATTAAAATACCAATGATACACAAAAAAAGTCATCAAAGTAGATATTTTTTCATAATAATGTCAAACAGAAGTACCTCTATTTCTGTGTAAATTTCTAATTTATATAAAATTTCAAGTAAAAAAATCCATTTCTATAATAATTAGGAGTCTTGTATATTACTAGCCAACTACCTATAACATTTAGCCTATTGCCACTCCATTGACTCCAAAAGTGTACTGGTAGAAAACGATAAGTCACCATTTTATTTACAAATTCAAAAAATCAACAATAATTATTACCAAAAATACTTGCTTATACTTGAATTGAATTCTTACATGATTAATGCATTTCATAGAGTGGTTGGTTTAATAAATAATGATTTAGGTGAAAAAATAGAGAGCTCCAAACTTCTTGATTTTAGAAAAAGTCGATTTTCTCAAAACAAGGATTTTTGACTTATAGCTTTCTGCCAGTATACCGACGATACGGCTTTTATCGGATCTAATAACGGTCGGATTTTTTGTAATCTATCAGTGGTCCGGATGGCGTTATTCGCAAAGTGTAGTGCTCGTAGTAATAGAAAAAAAACGATCTTGGGAGAAGAGCACTCTAAAAAATGGAGTAGAAATGATTGGATTAGTTGACCAATAATCCTTCATGGAATTTTTTCCAACCAAACTAGTCAACATTATGGTGGCCAAAAAAACGTACATTTCAGAAACATCCGTATCAACCCATTTTTGTAATTTTGATTTTGATGTCATGTTACTTCTAATCTCACTTGCGTACCTGTTGGTTTCTTTTACTATATTAATCATAATATCCATATTGAAGAATAGTGTAAAGAAGCTCAATTCAGTCTCCATTTGATAGCCTGACTGAATTCCGGACGTTGAATTAGTAAATGGAAAAATTCGAGGGGTGAAATTTCCCTCTTCCCACCTTCTTACTTCTCTTCGAGGCTGTCGAGCCGGTGGAGGTCCAGCTTCATCTTCCGAATCCGATTCCTCTTGCGAGGAATTGTTTAGATGGAGATATAGGTCATCTAAATCGTCTAACACGTTCTCATCCTCGCTATCAATAAAAACATTGTCTATTTCCTCATCACTCAGTCTTCGAGACATTTTGAAGAATTCACAATTATTACACACGACACAGTAGACAAAAAAATATCGATATAAAATGGCAAAATCACAAAATATGGAATAATTATTATCGCGATTCAATTTCAATGCGTGCAATCCGACTTCAGGCAAAAGACTAAATAATATCCAAATATTTTGCTTAGGGTTGTGGCAGAGGGTGAGTTTTACCTAAAATCGACATAATATCTGAATCTCTCTTGAGTGATTGAAACAACGATAATGACCCGAAAGCAATCAAGCTGTCAACAAGTGTGAAAAAAAATTGAAATGTGGGACACGTGTCTTCGCTCATTCTTGTTGCGCGTTCGGTTATCTCAATGTAAACAAAATAGAGCTGTATTGGAAACTTTTGAAAATAATATTTTTTATAATAATTTGTAGACATATTATATGGATAAATGAATTTCTACACATTTCGGATCCAAACTGAACTGAAAAATGAAATTGCTATGCATAAAAAAAATATTTTCGTAATAATTTATAAAATTTTGAACACATAATTGTTTCCAATTTGGGCCTGGAATCTTCGACGGACCATCCGTTTCTGATGGTAGAATTCAAAAGAGCATAAAAGGGGATATAGGAATTAGATTATGTTCATAATATTTGTGTATATTTATGTATCTTTTTCTCACTAGAAACGAATATTTATTTTATAATAACATCTAAAATTTGTTGATAAATGTATTTCTGTTGTCTGTGGATAATAATTAAATCGAAATTATAAGCGTGGCATAGAAAATTTCGAATGAAATGGTGTCGCCGCACATACGCGGCGATACTCTATAATGGATCAATTGAGTTCAAAGGGTTAGTCCATTTATTTTGAGAGGACGTATAAGGCTGCTTGAGAAAGGTGAAATTGGAGTTTATGTCTGAAGAGCTGCAAACGTCTATGCAAAGAGCCAACCCCTGTGTTAGGAATGGTTAACTATTCCTCGTAAGTAAACAACTTCTGAGCTCTGGAGCACCATATGGTCTGCTTAGGATGAAATATGGTTATTCACTATTAAAAAAAAAATCTTCAAGATTCTTGGTCTTTGAATGAAGTTTGCTGTACTATTATTATTATATACACAATGTAATATCTATGTAAATTTATTGGATACTACATATATTTTATAACAACCATATATAACAAATTAACAGTAAATGGCATAAATAATAATGTCCATACACCATTGAAAGACAAAAAACTGAAATTGATTTGTATTTATTTGAAAAAATAAATAGGTCAACATTTTACAACACAAGTACATAATGTATTTATGACCTATTGATCAACTTGAATGTGTAAAAATACATAGTATAATAATAGTATAATACCATAGATAAATAGGCACAATGTGCACATTTTCTATTAATACCTAATCCGAGACAAATTTTAAATTAAATGTAACAATAATTTTAATCGAAATAATTAAAAATGCAAATTAAGTCAAAGTTTTTATTAAAATCAAAAATTAAAATTCCTTTATAGCAACAGGTAATACAAATAATCAATACTCTATGCCTACGTTCTACATTATAATTATTATCACGCCAAAATATTATTAACATAACTGAATGGTAAAGATCTAATGACATAGTGGAATCAAAATATATACCTAATCAAACAAGGATAAATTCATAAAAAAAATATGTATGACAGATAGTGGGTGCACTAGGTTTGATCTTCAGGATAATAATTAACCAACTTACCTACAACTACCACATAAGACATACATTCTTTCGCATTCAGTTTATCAGACCATCACTGAAAAGTAAATAAGTTAGCAACTTCAAATTTACCATTGCATTATGGATGTCAAGAATATAATATATTAAATGACCTGGTCATTTTCATCAGCAATGGTGTGGTGGCAGATAGTCTGCCTATAAAATCCAGGGTTGCAGCCTTTCGAATTGCACGCATCTCATCTTCAGTGTTTTTCACGAGTATTTAAGGTGACGCATCAGTGAAACGCCAAATAATTTTCAACTGTACGCGCGACGAAATTTTGGACTCGCTGCCATTCACTGAGAGAATGTTGACCCAGGAACACGTCACTTTGCTGCGTGATGGCGACGGTTCAATTAATTCTAAAATCGTGTAAAGATGACTAAAAACGTTACCCATTTACTTTAAAAAGAAAACATGTCAATGAATATATTATTATTGTTACTAATAGAACAATAAACAGAACATAAAATGGACGTATGTTGGATTTATATGACAATTAATATTTCGTTTGACAGGTGTCATTTTCACCCGCCACCCGCAATCCGCGCATCGCCTAGCGACGATCTTTTTAGACTGTGCCTCAACTAATGCATGGCCTTAAAGAGACAGGACCCAATAGCTTGGGTGAGTGGCTAAAACCCATTCCTTGTGAAAATGTGATAGCATCTATTCTGTGGATGCCATATTCTCTGCTTTGTAGCAGCAAAAAGGATAATTTGGTAAATAAAAGTGTGACTAATTCCTAACCTCCAGTTATATTCTCACTATGATAAAAATATACCTGCTCAACAGTGAATTATAATATGTATTGTGCTTTAGAAAGGAGGGCGAGCAAGAAATATTCTGACAAAATGATAATTGATCAAGATACCGACAGGTATGATGGGGAAACTAAGTGCCGAGGAGGATTTCCCCCTTATCATCCACCATTTCATCTTCCTGTTCCTCTACTTGTTCTTCAATGTTTTCATCATTATCAATATCGTCATCCTCTCCGTGTTCATAAGTCTGGATGATCTGAATATGTTGCTTTCCATCAGAGCTCTCATTGCCGCTCTCCATCAAGTCACCGTCTTTCGTATCCATTTCGTATTTTGTGTCTCCCAAAATAGTTCCCGGGTCCTCGTCCATGGACCTTCCTTCTTCTTCTTCTTCCTCCTCTTGTTCGTGTTCCTGCTCCTGCTCCTGCTCCTGCTCCTGTTCGTCTTCCTGCTGCTCGATAGTGTACTCTCCATCCTCTTGTTCCTGATGTTCGTCTCCTTCCTCCTGCTGGATGATGATGCTTTTCACTCCGGGATGTTGAGACAAGCCCAAAAGTTGTTCTGTGCAAACGGTCGTCAGTTCAGAAATATTAATCTGTTGCATCTGTAACAGTATAATAAAAACATTTAAAATCATGATAAAAGGAAACAAAAAACACCTGCTAAATTTCTTGAATGATGGCAGAACAAACTGTCTAACAAATACGCAAAAATAGGGTGACCAGACATCTCATTTTTCAACATTTTATCCCATTGTTCCGATAAAAGTTGTCGAGGCACTAAAATGTGCTACTCATATTATGTGTGTGTGTTCTATGTATAAAACTATAACGTTTATCGCCGTAATGTCCGTTTCAACTATTGCAGCACTTTTCACAGTATTTTTCATAAAAAGAATTTCTACTGTTGGTCCGGAACGAATTTTGCAGTTGTTTAAGATATTAAGCAGCCTCAAAATTTACCCAGGAGCACTTCAATTCCAAAATGGCGAGGAAAATTTTAATTTTCTATAATTCTGTGCAATTTTATCGATTTTCAGTTTGAGCATGCATTTAATGGTGTTGAATAGATAATTTCAAGGTAAACATGACATTTTGCAATTGGAAAAGTCTATAAAATATGCCAAGATTTACCATCTGATTTGATTGAATTGTAACGGTAGTGTTGAAAAAATCTCACATTACTCAAATCGTGCCACCCTTTTCAAAATTAACGGGACCGAAAATTGAAAATAAATTTGAATTTTAATAACTGAATATCGTGGCACGATTTGAGTAATGTGAGATTTTTTCAACACTACCGTTACATTAAATATGTATGGGAAAAAAATTAAACATGAATAAAAAGTTTTCTTTGTTGCAATTTTAACATTGTTTCGAATTATTATTGTGTTGAATTAGTGGACATTGCTATATGAATAAACATGAATTTTACCAAATATAATTTTTGATTTACTGTGAATTTCGAATTAATATGTTCATATTAATGGGGTATTAGAGCAAGAATCATCATAAAATAGTTTTTATGATAGCCTCATTCTATGCGTCATGCCATGTGATTTAATAGCATGTGTCAGTAACACAAAAAAATTGGTTAAATTATTTATTTTCAATCAAAATTAGGAATAATTTGATTTTCACAGCAACAAAATAGGACCACAATTTTGGTATGAAACATGGTTTGGCTTGTATTGAAGGTGGTTGTGGTTGGGCAAATAGCGGACAACCATTTCTTCAAAGCCTTAGGAGGTTTCGAAAATAACACAGACCTAATCACTTTCAGCGTACAAAAGCCATGAAGCATACTGTCAAGGAAGAGTCAATTGAATTGAATATCATTTATTTAAAATATATAATAACCTTTTTGGCCTCCTGAAGCATCTGCTGCTGAATGTAGACTTCTTTGTGGTGAACTTTGTTATGGTATTTGAGGTGGTGCGCCTTGGTGAACCGCTTATTACACGGTTGACACCTAAAACACATAAGAAAAATTACTAAATAAACATAACTTTTTTAATAGATTCCTTTTTTGAGCACCCAAACATTGAAATATAAAAACAGGTTAAACTCAACTACATACAATTTGCATCATGACTGAAAGTTTAAAAATTACTTACGCATATTTCTTTATTCCGCTGTGCGTTAGCATATGATTGGAAAGTACGTAAGAATAGGTGAAGCTTTTTCCACAGAGTGTACATTGATAAGGTCTTTCACCCAAATGCAACCTGAAAACAAACAATGAAAATTTCAACTATAGGACTCACTTAGCACTCACTATCTACACATTGTATAAAATTATGAGTTGTCAATTTCCAAATATGTACCGATAAATCCAATATAATTCAATATTTCAGAATAAATGACGTCATCTTTCAAACTTAAAAAGTTGATTTTAAAATGAAGACAGTTCTCTTTCAATTGTATTGTATTTTCAAATTAGACCAATTTATTATCTGATCGACCCTTTATTGCATTAAGAACGTACATCAGTTAAACGGCAAATAATTTTGAACAGTAGGTGCGACGAAATTTCTCACTCGTCGCCTGGACTCGCCAATAAGAGAAGTGTGCGCACGTCGATTTGTTTTGTTATGGCGTCGGATGAAAATATTCTTAAATCGTGTAAAGATGACTAAAAAACTTTACGTATGTACTTAAAAAAGAAAACATGTCAATGAATATACTATTAATATTAGTAATATAATAATAAACATAACTGCATGTTGGATTTTTATGACAAATTATATTTCGTTGGGCACGCATCATTTACACAATCCGCGCATCGCCTAGCCACGATTTTTTTTAGACCATGCCTCAACTGAAGTATAGCCTTAAATATAAGCCTAGTAAAATTGGATATTGAGCATATTTTGTTTGTATCTTTCTTAACCCTTTCAAATCCCGGCTTAATACAACAGTGTGAGTTGTGATTTCAAGCATCAATAAATCGTAATAAATGTCATTCAAACATACACAAATAGTGTTGTAAAAAATCGGTGTCAAGTTCAAAATCACGAACAAGATTCAGAAGAAAAAATGCCGGCTTACCTAGTGCCGCCATGACATATGCTAATCGTCGCTGGACAAGTGCGCCGATGACAAAGGATAAACACGTCAGTATTCAGTCTACCCAAACCACTTAATAAATTTCGACAAATATTTTATTTACACCTCACTTTTAAATCTTAGTTTGTTTTGATAATTAATCGTGACGCTATACCTACACTAAACAGAACACATAAAATCAACACCAATGATCTACGTAATAATATTTTTTTAGCACTTGAAAATTTCAATAATTAAAGCTCAATCAGATCATGAATTGCTTCTCCCATTTCATCGCATAAATAGGGATATCCATTTTAAAATAATCACAAAAAATCGAACACACAAAATATGCTATCACAAAATGTTTTTAATTTTTCCGATACAGAAATTTTCGATTGTGTGAAAATGTTTATTCACTTAATTCAATTCACTTAACATATCTTTTCTTTATAAATGACTGATAACTAGGGAAAATAAACAATTTTTGTCCGTTTTACCTAATAGTATAACCAGAAAATAGTATTTAAAAATGTTGATCAACGATAAACAAAGAGAAATATTACGCAATATTAAAATTACACCTTGTCCAAATTATTTTCCGAAACTATTAACTCGCAGATATTATACTAGCAATTCCTTTTGTAAATTCACTTTGATCAATGTAACTTTCGAATATTCTATTTAACAGTTTACGCACCAAATAGTTTTTCAATCACTAAAAACAATATAACATAATATATCGCGAACTCGTATGGTTACAGACTTGTCAGTAAAATGTCTTCGGCGCACATGCACTGAGAAGCGATCCGGCCAATACACAAGAGTGTATTTTTTTAATCTGAGACACGCTCCCGAAAAATATTTATTTAAATTAGATAGAACAAAAGTTTAGGCTATACATCGACAGATGTCAGGAGAAGGATGATATCTGAATAAATTAAAATGACAAGCATAATAATAATATTATTATAATATAAATATTAGGTGATTAACTAAACATGCAATGGATAATGCTTTATAATTGCACTGCTACCTTTCATGTTTCTGCCGACTTCCAAAGTCTCCGAAGTACCTGTCGCAGACTCTACATTTGTATGGTTTGAGCCCCGTATGCCTCATCATATGACGCCTCAATTCCATATTTAATACACAGGAGTATCCGCAAACACTGAAAATAAATGGCAAGAGTTAAGATAGTGACACTGACTGAAATGTTGCAGTTGATTTTGAGATTCAAATTTTTTTGTTGACATGCATTATTTGATAATATAAAATAATGTATCAACAATAATCTTACTTGCACACGAAAGGTTTGATACCCAAATGTCTTCTAATGTGAGCCTGAAGGGAGGCATTCGATCTAAATGACGATCCGCACTGATCGCAAGTGTGGCTAAAAAATAACAACAAAAAATGAATTGATTAGCTTCATAAATAAATAATATTGCTTTTATAAATACACCTGTCAAATTATTAATATCTAGGTGTCCACGGTGTGCTTAATTGTATTATCAAACTTACATTTTCTCATAGTAATATTTCTTCTTGGGATACTTCTTCTTCTCTTTGGGTTTGGGGTTGAGGACACTGTCTGCAATGGGTTCCGAATTAGCCAAAAGAGTCTCCTTCAGCAGTACATCTTCTTCATCATTCTCGTCTATGCCCTGTTCCTTCTTGATTTTGTAATATACAGATTTGCGGGGTCTGCCTCTACGACCGCCAGACTAGAATAAAAGTTACGGTTACTTCCCCATCCTACAATGAATCTAAAATAATCAATAGATTCGCATTCCATGTTAGACCTCCAATTAAATTAACCACGATAATACAATCACATGACATTTGATTCATTATTACCTTAGATCCTTTCTTAAGGATATGCATAAGTGTTCCATCGGTCGGATTAATGGTAAGTTCCATCATACCATCAGATTCTTCATTGTCGTCTTTACCCTCTCCCGGAATATAGTCAGGGTCTGTTGTATAGTCAGCCACTGGAATAAATGATTGAGATGAAATGTTTTGAAAAGCATGTTTTGTGTATCTTGTGCCAGTGGGTAGGTATATTATAACAATTTCCAGAATATAGATAGGTATATGAAGTAGCGGCTCGTTCATATGCACTGCGGTACTGCAGCACCCCCAAGCAAATTGAGACAAATGTAATATTATAATATACATAAATTTATGTATATTATATGAAAATATCAATATTATTAAGCGTGTAATCAGCTCGCCCGCGCATCGATACATCCAATGTCCAATAATATTATCATACAGCGTGGTAGGTACTTAATTTTTCACAGTACCGATTTCAATAGAATATTCTCGAGTGGGCGACGGAGGGGCGCGGGCAGCGGTGCTCGCAGTTTCGTATTGCCGGTCAGACAGGCCGTTTTCAGTATTTCTTCGTTTCTGCGTCACGCGTGAGCATGCACGCCAGAGCGAGCAAAGAAATATAGCTATAATAGTTTACTAACATTGTTAAAATTTATTTCTGCAAGCAATTTATGCAAAGTCCTTTATTTTAATTATTTAATTTTGATGTTAATAGTAAAATATAATCCAAATAAACATTTTTTTTTTAATCAACTGCGGCACCCCCAAATATCATATCCACGAGCCACCACTGGGTACATGTATAAGATATCATTTTGGTACAGGAACTATTCAAATACAAAAAGGTGGGTATTCCATTTAACACACAGTTCAGAAATAAGAGGTACCCGTAGCTGACAATTTTATGACAATGACAATAAATTATTGCATAATTATGGATCTCACTAGAACCATCAACACCTTTCCAACACCAACACGAAGGTGTCAGTTACATATTTTAATAATTAACATATTCTCCATATATCGCTCAAGACTACATATTCGTGTATGGCGTGAATATGTTAATAAGTCTAAGTCGGCTCGCACATCAGAATTCGGCTCGTGCGCCACATGTCGAAATCGTCAATGTGATGTCATCGTTACCGCCATAACACATGATGTCAAATGGAGCTTCGCAGATTGGTCGAATGCAACTGAAGAACAAATGCGTCAGGTTGACTGTCGATTCTTCTAACATGTTAGATGTCGCGAGAGCTGAGAACATGCCAGACCGCGTCTGCGCAAAGCGCTCGATACAGCCATTTTTAAATCTAGATGTCAGTGGGTGCACGCCGGTCACTGGGTGCTTGATGAGTTTTGCTGCGATAAATGATCCACTGTGCATGGATACTATGCCTAATAATTGATGGATGAATCCAATATTTTCGCCTTCTGCTTAAAATTCTGCTGGGTACCAATATATATTAATCGCTATTTCAGTGTCCTATGACATATTTGCGTAATGGCGCTAGCCAGCGCACTTATTATTTTGACGTTCCGAGACATGAGTGTTGATAGTGACGCTAGTAGATGTGCGCGTTCGTCACATGCAACAATGTTTAGCGCGGCTCGGAACTCGGTCGTGTCGAACGAGGCAAGTTTTGATATGAGAGCCGCCTAAAACATCAATTCTTAGGGCACATATTTGTGAGGTTGTTTTTTGGTGGTAAATCAGGAATGTTTTTAAATTTTAGTTTGTTGAGAATTTACAAACATTTTACACAATTTAAAAACATCCAAAGTATATTATAAACATATTCTGATTTACCACAGAAAGCCATACATTTAAATAGCTGTCTTGAGAATTGATGTTTTTAGACTTATCAACACAATCTATGCAGATAAAATGAAAATAAGATATTGAAGGTGAAACAAAATTACTAAGGCTAATGATTAATTTTGCTACAAGATATTTCGCAATGCAGCTTCATTTGTAACAAACTTCGTTCTGATATCTATTAGCTAGGATGGCGCAGCGAGATAAGAATGCTTTGCATTAGCGCTACAAACCTAAAAGAAGAGTTTAATACATTATTATTTAGAAACACATGTAAAATCATAAATGAATGACCATAGCATAACATCCATTAAATATATATCGACACATGAAAGGCAAAAAGGAATAAGCGACAGTTTTAATGAAATTGAGTTTTAAATATTATTGGAATCCTCTGATTTTTCTGCCTTTCGACACATATACAGTATTCAATAGGTGTGTCCAACGCAGAGCATATTAATTTTTCTATGGTAGCCAATTTAATCGTTTGTTCTTGAATCTAAATCAAGTGGTGCAATACAAAAAGTAGTACTTATTACATATATATTATACTAAGTAATTTAATCTCATTGGTCTGTATAAATTTTCAACTGCCGTGATTGAGCACCATCCAGTTTCCTTCCCCACTAGACAGAAGGAAAATTTAACTCTTTTCATGTTGACTTTTATAAAGCCAACTTCCTAACTTATTCATTTTCTTTCGAATAGTTCCTCTATTGACATGGTTAATATCTTCGTTCAGATACCCAGTTACTACAAATGATTAATTTTTGTTTTGTTGTGTACCTACTCATGTTGCTTTTTATAAGTTTATGTTGATTTTATTTAATTGTACTTCCACTTTTTTCTAAAATTTATTGATAATTTTTATTTTGTATTTATGATAATATCTTAAAATATATTATATTTTAACTGATTGTGATATTTTATTTTTATTTAACGTGCTTGCACCGGTTATGAATAATTAAATAAATTTATAGATAAGCATGTATACAAAATCGTGTATAGAGCAAAAATAAATGTCTTACATTCTCCGTCGTCCATAGGACTGTCCGGCCTGGTTGTATCCAAGTCACCGTCTGGATCGTTCCCTGACTCCAAAGGCTCATCTTTAAATTTAGTGATAGAGTCTTGTCGGCTACCTGACTCTTTTCTTACGTATGGAGAAGTTTCTGTAAAAGATAAATACATGAAAATAGTAAAACATTCACTTTATGTTGGCCGCACAAAAGGATTCGAGTAATATTATTATGCAGAAGATACTCACATTATGTTATGATTATTACCACAGAACAGATTAATAATATAGAAATGCGAAAGCCGGTCGCTATATAACAAGTCTTTGAATGCAGTTTTGGTTTATGACTTTGACAGTTAGGTCATAAAATGCAAGAAATACAAATCCTCACATATTACCAATATTGAACACACGTTTCATTACCATGACAAATATATTCCGATACTGAAATAAATATTGAAAACAATTTTAAAAGGTTTATCTAACATTTCCCCACACTCGAGGATCACACCTTCTTACAGAAGATAATCTAATTCCCTTATTATTACCGTTGGAAGTTCAGATATTAAGTGAGCTGTCACATAAAAACTCAATGTAACCACATCTCATTCATTTTATCCATGGACTTTAATTAACATGTCTGTATGCGAGACCCGTATCAAATGAATGTGAGCTATGATTTGAGTTAAAATTTGACTTTTTGTATGCATACCATATGAAAGATAATTTTTCTTCTACAGTAAATACTCAATTATCTGATCAGATTCGAATATAACTATACAATAGCTCTTTTGATGAAGCCCTTACCGATGTGACCGAAGGCATTGGGATACTTCCTAGGTCTTCCTCGCCTTCTTTTACCAGGCAAATGCGGCGCACGGCTCAATGGCCACTCAGATCCATTCTCCTCAACAGGTATGTCATACTGCAGATAAATTCCATTCTCCTGTTTTATGGTCACAGTTTCCATGCCTACAACAATGTAATAAATAAAATATTACCAAACTCACAAATGATAAAACATTACTCAAGGACATGCTTTAGCCAACAAAGAATATGTGACAAAATCGTATAATAAAATACTCATCTGATAGAGTACAGTAGAATTTTGATATAACAGACTAATGCGGGTGAGGGGGTATCCATTAAAAGTCCATTATATAAAAGTAGGTTGACAGGTATAATAAAGTTTTTGATTTTATCTTAAATTAATTTTTTCTGTTTGTCCACCATATTTTGGTGTACGACACTGCTACGTTCAGTCTACGAGTAGGACGGCATTCGAATTCGAGTGGTATGACATGATTATC
Organism: Rhyacophila brunnea; assembly: GCF_057557595.1. Classification (NCBI taxonomy): domain Eukaryota; kingdom Metazoa; phylum Arthropoda; class Insecta; order Trichoptera; family Rhyacophilidae; genus Rhyacophila; species Rhyacophila brunnea. Next base: position 20,420,031 of record NW_028233068.1, read on the forward strand.
ATAGGTACGCAGAACATTGTTTACAAGTGGTGACACTTAGATTTAAACATGTATAACATTAACACAATATTTTTAACAATTTGCACATTTGACCGGATATTTTGTCTGTTGGAGGTTCTACTGTATAACAATTCTGTTCATATAAATTTATGATAAACTTGGTTGAGATTACCGACATATTTGGTGTATTTAAAAAACAAGGTAGGTACCTATGTATTTGGTTACCTAAAGCTAGTCAATTTTATTGATAACGTCATCAAGATGGGACAGTTGGGTCCATTTTGAACTGCAAATATTAGTGGGGGTCAATTAGTATATCTTACAAATGGGTACCAAACTGCTAATTCATTATGTTTAAAGGCATAAGAAAGATTAGCTGTCTCATTTGCTCGAGTATATTAAGAATGTATACTCTTAAATTTGAGAGCCATTCTCATGTTGTCCTGAGACGTAGATGTGACTTAAACCAAAAATTACCATTTTTCACAGTCACTGGCATCTGAGTGCTGGCGCCTTGGAACTCCAAAAGGCATTCTTTTAGAGTGTCGTTTGATGAAATGCATTGTTGTCTGAATTGATAAGCTGACATCAACCGATCGACGCACGTCAGACATATATTCGACGGCAACGGTTCGGTTTCCAGCACCTAAAACAGTCGACCTTCATTTTACACTGCACAAGACGAATTGATAAAATTATTGAAAAAATATACATCATTTCGGAGTCGACAATATTTTGCCTCCAATAATCTGACAGTCGAATTTATCACAACGGCAATATTAATGTAGCAACATTGTCAAAAAACACGGGGCGTGGGGTAGCCATGTACAAAAGGTATTTCACGTGAATATTTTATTTTCACTCGCCTCGATGGAACTGCAATACTGGTACTTGTCGCGAAGGAGTTCATTATTCTCGTCGCAATCGAATAAAGAAACCATGTCGCCGCCCTGGAGGCACACTCGGCATATCATTTCCCAATCCATTTTCGATGTGACTGACAAACGCCGTCAATAAATTACCGTAAAACTGCAATCTCAACGATTTTTTCGCATCAAATACGGACGGGAGTATCGGAAGTGCTACCAACCAAATAATTTGGAAACGAAAGCGTGTAGCGTCTCGCCGATTATGAAAGCAAGGTGGTAACTTTGCAAAAAATAATATCGCGTAGTCTCAAAACGAGAAAACGAACAAAACTGGTGGTTATTTCAATATTAGCCAGTAAAATATATTCTTCTTAATTAGGTAGGTATCTGAAATGTCAATATCAGAAAAATTATCCTTCAATCATCAAAACGTGTGGCGATTTTCTTTGACCCAAATGACTGAGATTCATAAAAAAGGCGCCTCAAATACCTAGTTCAAATTCTAAAAAAGATGTGAAGATATTTCTCATATATTTTAAAATGTCAGGGCACATCGTTCAATTATTATTCAACAGTAATAATCAGTGACGTTCCCACAGGAGTAGGCAGATCATGCGTTGCTAAAACACTAAATTAAGATAGAAATTGCGTGTATTATAATTTTCATATTTGATAGTAAATTCAGGGGACGTGATTTTTTTTTGCCTGTATCGATAACGCTTATCCTGCCTTGAATAAAGGTACCCTCCTTTGTTATTGTAATTCACATTACGTTATATTCATGTTTTAATATTATAAATCTAAATAATATGTGGATATACCTACCTAATAAACTGGTGTATAAAATAGGACCGCCATTTATAGAAAAAAACAGTATCCATACGACACTGTCGACACTCACAATAGTATCTGTCAGTGGCGGACCACATTGCAAGAAGCCATATGAACAGCATGTCCTTTGCACATTACGCTGTGCGAAAGTGGTTTTTACAACTCTCGCGCCACGCACGGATCGCACGGCTTCTTGCAATGTGCTTTGGCTCTCAGATTCTCCTCGGCCTCAAAATTGGTCAATACGTCGCCAAAACCAGTACCAATTAATATTGAAACTATTTTTTTTAAATCCACTCACTTTCACTCGCACAACACCACTTGCTCGGATCGAATCACATGAGCCACAAAACACGGTTGATGTGTGCAATGAAATACCTAATGTAGGTAGGTAGGTACCAGTATAAAAATGATAGTCTGCTGACAGCACTCCTCTTTGATATAAAGACCTAGTTTCGGTACTCGGCCCTTCGGTCAGAAAGTATTCTAATTGACGAAATGCAGATGATTTATTGATGAGGCAAAGATCCGCGGTCGAAAATTGGTGGCATTTTTATTTGTCTATTTTCTGCCACTGAACGATAGACGATCAACGATTTACTGTTTTACTTTATTGGCGTGCGTTTACGTGACAAACTAAGTTAATATTGAACATAATTTTAGACACGTGTTTAAGTTTATCACATATTTATCCACACCCTAGAATCGTACCTAATCACATAAGGTGACGCGCTTACAATTATTTTTGTGTGGGAGACAGAACATTTTTTTTTCCATTTAGTCTATGGTATTAGATGATTACGGAAAATGTCTCTGACTCTCACTCACACTGAGACAGATGAGGTGAAAGATGAAAGCGGTTCGCAATAGTTTACGGTGAAAGAAAAATACAAAAGTTAAATTAAAATGGAAGTATTCAGGTCAGAAGACTTCTACATATTTGTACAAGAAGATGTGAGTTTGTGGTGGAGTAGAAATAACGGAGAGTTCATATCTAAATCAGGTATTTCGTTGTGTCAAAATAATACCTAGGTATAATATTGATATGTCAAACTTTATGTTTATTTCGCGATTGATACTGCTAATAATAATATAATTCAAATTTTATCACTTATCGATAATATCATTTAATCGTGGTGTTGTATGACAGAAACTCGTGAAATTAATATGCAATGTGTAATTACTGCAATTAGTCATCTATACAGACAGTTTTTATTGTATGTGTCAACTATGGATGTCAATAAATTGTAAACGATTACAATAATAATGAATTTAAAAGTTTAAACAAGATTTTACACAGTCTCATTTTGTCTGAAAAAAGATGTGAGGATTATTATACCCATTCTCCATTAAGTTCAGAACTGCTTCAGTAGTACCTACCTACCACACCTTGCTGTAATCAGTTTTAACATTATAATTAGGCAGATAACTGTTAAATAATCGATACACTATTGGATGTTATCACACTTTTGTGTAGAACTTATTTTGTTGATAACTAATGCCAGGACTACAATAGGCATAATATTATGTGCGAAGCTACCCAATCAAATATAAGTTTTTTTTTCATTGGCTCTACATGGTTTTTCCATGAAACACCACACTATATTCGGTGTTTTTGATCCCCTCCATCATACTTTGTCCGGAATGAATTCAAAAACTTTTTTCTGGAAATTTATTTTAACACCTTGAAAATATATTTTTTGTAGCATGGGATCTGTCAGGCATTCAGGATATAGAATGTCTTGGGACAACACACGCCATTGTCGGTAAAATTGAACACGATACCGTTTATGATCCTCGATTGATGATCGTGAAAGACTGTTCGCCTGTCGGAAATCTGTACGATGATCATATCATCTATAAAATAAAATCAATCTGTTTACTTACGCTGGGCAGCGAAGAGACAGAGCTCAACCTGTCGCCATGCAAAAAGCACTCCAGCGCCTCATCCTCCAAGACTTCTAGCACCGTAGAACTTGCCAAAGCGGGTAAAAAAGATGGCGCTAAAGGCTTATTTGAGAATTCTATGTTTGTCAACAAAACATGGGGGGCAGTGAAAAGTGCCGGAAACACAATTAAAAATACAACACAGCAGGCAGCAGCCATTGCTACATCTCAGGTAATTTAGAGCCAACTTGTCTATCATATTTTGTCTGTTTTCCTTGCTCGTCTAAAAGTCGTAAAGTCATGTAAACTCAGTCTTGTGTATCTGCTGCTAAGACATTCTCAGGCATAAACTACTGGTGATGCTTCACGTTTAAATCTAGGGCCTCATAATGCGCGTAATTACGACTGGATGTGGTGCATGACAGGTTGGTTTGGAGGGGTCTATATATTATGTTTGTGTTGTGCGTAATAATATGTTTGAGCCTTTCTTTGGAAAAATTGCATTATTCAGACCTGAAATCGTAATTATTAGTATTTAATCCTTTCGCCACGGATAGCACACCTGTTGTACCCTCATTATTTGGCCATTCGATATAATTAGCATGTTATTTAAATGTAATAATTAAATAGTAATTAAATGCTCCGCAGTGAAAAGGTTAAACATAATGCATCTGTTCAAAAATCATGTGACATGTGCTGTCCGTTGCCACTCTCATACTACTAGTGCCATCTGTTGTCATGATAACATGTATAGTGGATTATTTGAATCGATTTACCTAAAACTGGCATTATCACAGTAATGCTCTTTTTACGGAGAAGGATTTATTTGTTCCTTAATGATTTATAGTTAGTAAAACATCCATCATTCTATTTTGTAAACCTTGTAAATTCAACAACCCTTTCTTAGGAGACAGTAAAAACTGTTTTAATTTTCATTATTCAATGGAATTTTAAAATTTAAAAAATGAAAAAAAAAAGAAGAAAAACTCTCTGTACTCTGACAATGATTCCTAGTATTGAGATTTACAATTTTTTTTTCAAACAGGTGTTTTATTTTGTTTAGGTAGAACTCAGGAAAGGGTTAATTGTTAAACCACTCACTTTTTGACATTAATAGAGTGACACTTTAACAAACCTACTAAATTATTTAAATTTACTTTGAAAATCAGTTATCGATTCTCGCAACTTATAGACTTTGTTTTAGCACAAAATTGTGTTCAGCGGATCATTTTTTGCTTAACGTATTTGTTAATAAGCAAAATTGGTGCATATGGAGTGAGACTGATCCAGAAGAGACCCTACAGACTCCATTATATCCACAAAAATGCACCGTTTGGTTCGGTTTACACGCTGGTGGCATCATTAGACCCGCAACCATCGACTTATTGAAATCAAAATCTGGCAATAAGTTGATTTCGACAAATGGACCAGTCAATTGGCCTCCACAGTCGTGAACTTTGGCACCTCTGGATTATTTCCTGAAAAGCTACGTCAAGTCATTACTTTATGCTGATAAACTAGCAACAATTGACGTCTTTGGAAGCCAACATTTTTTGTGTTATTTGTGATATACGGCCAGCAGTGCTCGTGGTCCAAAATTGAATGTCGAGAATGCACTTTGTCAAGAACAACTGTGCCCAAAATTATTTCCAAAATTATATTTTTTTTTGATTAAAAGCTAATTTTTTGTAAAGAAAACATCTTTATATTTTATATACACAATTTAAGAGGTTTTTGTGGGTTGACTTTGAAATCTTTACATGTGTTTATGAGTTCAAGAATCTTACACTGAGTTATGCATTCGATAATATCATCGTATTTTATAATAATCTCATATTTTATCGAAATGGGATTTACAAGTTTTACAAGATAGACTGACGCATTGATAAATCTAAATGGTTTCTATTTCTAACAAACAATATAAATTATCTTTATTAAGAATTTAGTCATATGATAAGTTATGCAAAAGCCCTTTCCCTTCAAAATGGGATCATTACATGAATTATGCATCTGTTATCTTCAAAGAGATTTTTTTGGAAACATGGAGTGTCAACAATGAGAAGCAATTTGGCAATGTATCTCCATCGTCCGGTGTACTTTATTACACGAAAGTTTAAAACATCCATTTTATCACAATGTTTTTGTTAAAATACACCTTGCGTTATATAAAAGTAATAATATGTACCTACCAAGATATACATTCTCACTTCAGGTAAAGCAGACAGTCAACAAACGCCGTGATTCAAAGGAACGGGATCGGTTAGAACGAAGAATCACGGACGAGCTTCACAAAATCTTCGACGACACGGAAAGTTTCTATTTCTGTAGAACGGCTGACATAACCAGTTCTTTGCAACGTCTTGAGAAGGCGGGTGAAGGATGGGGCTCTCCCGGAAGGTGGGGGTACGCGGATGATCGGTTCTTCTGGAATAAGCATATGCTCAAGGATATTCTAGAAATTGGGGTTAGCAATCTATATTGTCATAATATATAAAGATGTACAAAGAGCTCCTTAAATTCACTAATGGTTATAAATTTAACACATAGTAAAGTTTTTTGAATTGACATTGTTTATACTAATTATTGTCATTATAAATCTCAATCCTTTCAGCTTTAAAAAAAATAGTGACCCTACAATCGTTTGGCAGTCGTGCAGTCATGCTATTTAACACATCTTGAGCGGGAAGGGTATTTCTACCCGCGCGCCGTACCGGTGCTCGTCGGCGGGACGGGTAGAAATACCTTTTACGCCGGCTCCACTTGAAGTGCGGGAAAGGTATTTCTACCCGATTATTGCATACGAATATTTTATGTCAACGGTTTGAAAATGTTTCAAACTACACACACATCTACAAAAAAAAATAATTTACCGTCGATTCATTTACTTACACACACACTCTTGCGCAGCCCAAATGAGAGCTTGTGCGTAATCAGGAAATTTGTTTAGAGTCACTAAATCAGCGAACTATATTTCTGTAGACGATAAGAATGCTAAAACTATATGCGTCTTCTTTTTACACTTGTTTATTTTTTGATGGGTGAGCAGGAAGACAACATTTTGTGAAATATCGATGTATTCTTTAAACATGGTTTGTTCGCTGTACTGTGAATGCGATTATATGTATATTTTTATGATGTGTGATAAATACATAGGCCTCCTTTTCATACTATAATATTATCCTTTGTGAGCGAGTGAAAAGACGACAATTTGTGATAGACGGAATGCATTCTTCGCACTTGTGTAAGTGATATTGTGCGGTGCGATAACGCTGGTATGCGAGCGGAGCAATAAATTATAACATAAGTGGAAACCAATGTTATTTAGATGTCTGTAATCTACTACGATCTATATTGAATATCAGTATTGAATTTTCAGTCTTGAAATACGGCGCTATAGAACGGGTGTGTTTTTACAAGTGAAATATATTTAAGTAATCGATATTTTATTTAATCTTTAAAAAATGGCTTCAGACAATTATGAAAGCGATGACGAAATATTTGCCGATAATTTGTCTGCCTATTCGGGTGAAGATTTACCAGAATTAGGCAGCGACAGTGATAGCGACAGCGATAGTGAAGAGTTCCCTCGCACGAGAAGGGTACCAGTGATACCGTTACAAATCAGTGATTCTGAAGACAGTGAAGTGGAGGAAGAGGAAGTCATGGAATGGTCTGAAATAGACAACCCACCGCATATTGAACCATTTTTAGGCAACGTTGGTATTTGCGTAGCACCAAACAATTCTGAAAATGTGATGGATATAGTTAGTTTATTTATTGGAGATGATTTACTTAGCATGATGGTAGAGGAAAGCAATCGATACCGCACACAAAATGAATCCCGAATCAAGAAAATGAAGAAATCTATCAAATGGAAGCCTGTAAATCTTGGTGAGATGAAAAAATTCCTCGGACTCATTTTGCTTATGGGACAAGTTCGAAAAGACACAAGAGATGATTATTGGTCTACTGATCCGAGTATAGAAACACCAATATATTCTAAAACAATGAGTCGTGATCGTTTTAGACAAATTTGGCAATCGTGGCACTTTTCAAATAACGATATCATTACGGATTCCAGCGATCGCCTTGAAAAGATTAGGCCAATTATGACATACCTAATACCGAAGTTTTCTTCGGTTTATAAGCCTCAAAGGGAACTTTCTTTAGATGAAGGTATTATACCGTGGCGGGGAAGACTTGTATTTAAAGTATATAATGCATCTAAGATAATAAAATACGGTATCCTAGTGCGCATGGTCAGTGAAGCCACTACGGGATACATCTGTAATATGCTCATTTACAGTGGGCAAGGAAGACCACTATTAGACACCATCCAATTGCTTCTTGGTCCGTATTTAAATTTGTGGCATCATGTCTATATGGACAATTATTATAATAGTGTAAAAACCAGTGAAGCACTTTTAGAAAATAAAATTAGGACGTGCGGAACAATGCGAATAAACCGAGGCTTCCCAGAATGTTTTAAACACGTCAATCTTAGTGCAGGACAGAGTATTTTCCGTCGGCGAAAGGATGTATTGTTACAACTCTGGAAATCAAAGAGAGATGTTCGAATGATTTCAACAATACATCCATCTACCATTTTAGAGAGTCACAACACCGATTGGAATACGAGACTACACATTTGGAAACCGCTATGTGTTATCGAATATAATAAATATATGAAAGGGGTTGACCGTGCGGATCAGTATCTCTCTTACTACTCGATCATACGAAGAACAAAAAAATGGACAAAGAGAGTTGTCATGTATTTGTTAAATTGTGCTTTTTTCAATTCTTTTAAAGTTTATAAAGTATTAAATCCGACCAAAAGGCTAACTTACAAACAGTTTTTGCGTAGTATAAGCAAATTTTGGATAGCCGACCATATCGTTGAAACCGACGCAATTTTGGAAGAAGCAGGGCCATCTACATCACGATTACCAAGAAGAGTGGGTAAAAGTGATCATCCTGGTAGGTTATCACTCGATATGAAGAAGCATCGAATGATAAAAATTGTTACAGATGGTAAAAAAAAATACCCACAAAGACAGTGTCGAGTGTGTTCGGTGCACAAAAAGAAAAGTTTGACTAGTTATATGTGTACATTTTGTGACGTCCCCCTACACAAGGGTGAGTGTTTTCATAAATATCATACTTTATCCAAATATTAGAATAATAATTTTTGTGCGGGAATTTATTTATAGTGAATGGAATATTTTTTACGAAACCTTCCTGTAAATATGTGATTAGCACCATGTACTTATGTTATTTTAAACAATTTGTTCTAAAAAGAAACACAGCACTGAGGAGCAATATATGGTGAGTGTGAATTCCAAATTTCATTTAAAAATAACCGATAGTTTGGAAGATAGAGCGATTTTTGTAAAATTCGATTTTATTTCAATTGCCGCTGGTTTTCGCCCGCTGCGTGTACCTGTGAATTTGTATTGAGGCCCGCGCAAAATGTGTTAACAAAGGTTGTTTGTAAGCTATTCGTTCAACTAGTATTTTTAAACTAGTGTGCCCCGAGTGTCCTATATAGAGCATAAGCCTGCACGCTTATTAGTCGGCCGGCCGGTTGCTAAGCAGTACCACACGCAGTCCGTATAGATTGTGTACTGTCCGGGTATAGAGAGGGATAAAGCGGGACTGTGGTTACCCCACCGACCGGCTGTTGATGGGCCATTGCGTCGAGTTACACCGGCCGGCCGTCTAATGGGCACTCATGCTAATAACATCAAACCTTCTAACAAATTACACATGTGACAACGATCGGCTGATATGCAACTAGCTGGGCGCAATTAAATGGTCTTTGTTTGTCAGTTCATCTAGTTTAGCACGACGATTTGTTAGCAGAGTGTCTACTCTCTCAGCCATTGGTGATTGCTTCATTTAACCGCTTCGTTTCCGGTCAACTGGGGTGTTTCTCACTTTGTTTATAAGGAGTGTCATGTCTATTTATTAGTATGTCAATTCTTGGCGTGCCATGTGAGTTTATTACACGGTCAAGTGTGACGCTTTAGTGACAAGGTTGAAAAACAGAATAAATTCAGGTGACGGAAAATACTTAGATGGGGTACATCAAAATTACTCATATATAAATTGATCTACTATCTACTACGAGGGTGGGTCAATAATTCCTTAGAAAAAAGCATTAAAACAGTTTTTATTTTTGTATTTTTTTTTTATTTCTCAACATAATCTTCTTGGAGCTCAATACACTTGGTAAGACGTTTCTCAATTTTTTTTAAACCGTCAGAAAAATAAGTTTTCGGAAGGTCCTCAAAATAAGCATTTGTCCGATCGATGACTTCTTCATTTGAAAAAAAACGTTGTCCACTTAGCCATTTTTTTAAGTTTGGGAAAAGGAAAAAGTCACTGGCGGCTACATCTGGCGAATACGGTGGGTGGTCGACCAATTCGAACTTCAATTCTTCAATTTTAGCCATTGATCGTAAACATGTGTGAACACGGGCATTGTCCTGATGAAAGAGGATTTTTTTCCTGTTTAAATGAGGCCGTTTTTCTTCAATTTTGTTTTTTAGCTGGTCCAATAAAGATGCATAATAATCCCCTGTTATTGTTTTTCCTTTTTCCAAATAGTCAACGAAAATAATTTCACGTGCATCCCAAAATACAGTAGCCATAACCTTACCAGCTAATTTTACGGTTTTCGCCTTCTTTGGACATGGTTTGCCTTCGCAATCCACTGCTTTGACTGTTCTTTCGTCTCGGGAGTATAGTGGTGTATCCATGTTTCATCTACAGTCACAAAGCGACGAAAAAATTCATCCGGATTGCGTTGCATGAGCGACAACAGGGCTTTAGAGGCCACCACCCTATTGCGTTTATTGTCGACTGTGAGCAAACGCGGCACCCATCTTGCAGAAATATTTTTCATGCCCAATTTGTCATGTAAAATAGAAATGACGCTTCCTTTTGAGATCCCTGTAACCTCAATTATCTCACTCAATTTTAATCTTCGGTCACTTAACACCATATCGTGGATTTTATTGATCATTTCTGGTGTAGTCACCTCTACAGGACGTCCTGAGCGTGGTTCATCCTTTGTTGATGTACGACCACGTTTAAATTCATTTAACCAGTTATAAATAGTTGCAAGTGAAGGAGCAGATATGCCGTGAACTAAATCCAACTCATTTTTTATTTCCTTTGCTGTTAACCCTTTTATATTAAAATGTTTAATAACAGCTCTAAACTCAATTTTCTCCTTTTTTTGTAAACAAGCAAATTTTTTTTTAAATGTACGAGAAACACACAACAACCCGACCAATCTGATTGAAACTTCGCAGCATACTGAATCGGTAGTGCCGCTGCATGAAAACAAACCGCTTACAGTACTAGTCGCGCCACCTGTCGGCTTTTCTAAGGACTAATTGACCCACCCTCGTATCATTGTTCAGTTAGAATTTGATTCGAAGGTCTTGTTACATATTGGATAGATAGACTAATACCATACGAACTTTCAGAGTGTAATTTAAATGATTTTTTGTGTTATAATTTTATATTCAGAGTCCCCTATGCGATCCGTGGGTAGTTCCAATCATTCAAGGACACGTCAAGGTCCGCCGTTGTGAAGTGGATGCCGGTGAATGTTCTCGCCACTTCAATACGGAGTCTTTGAGAGGAAAAACTGAAGAACAGAGAGAAGTCTTCACTCTCAGTTTGGTGTCTAGACGCTCAAGATACATGGCCGGCACAAGGTTGGTTTTTATGACAATTTGTGTATCCCGTTATTACGACACGATCATCCATTTTTTTTGACATCCATAATAGCTCATAATCATCTGATCTATCCTCGGACCATATTGACCAAAGAGTTTGGACTATGGGTAGTCCTAGAGGGAATCATATGAACTTTTTGTTTTTCGACATTATGGTACACATTCCAGAAATAATTTTGTATGATTGAATTTATAACTATTGAACGATTGGCGGCTCTCGTGGTGCAGTGGGTAAGGCGCTGGCCTTCCACCCGAGAGTTCTGGGTTCGATTCCCGGTCATGACAAAAACATTTATGTGTTTTTCTCAAAGCCTGGGTGTTTGTGATTGTTCAAAAATTACTAACAACCACCTTGTACGAAAAAACAAGGACATGGTTATTAATAATTCTAAAAAAAAAAAAAAACTATTGAACGATTATTATTTTCTGCATTGGCAGTATTGTCAAAAAAATTTTTTAGGCTTGTAACACTAATGCAAGGATTTTTTTCACATTGACCCATATTCATTCATAGAAGAAGGTTATCTCCAACATCTTTGGTATTGACAATATCGAATAATATTGTATTCGGACTGTACTCTGTGGGAACAATTAATTATACTTATATCTTGATACCGCCTAAACCATGGCATCCTCAGAGGATCCAAGGCCATGAGGCCTGAATCATCATTGGGCTGATTCATGCAAACATGAACAGATCGACTGCGAGGCAAATTTCTAGCCCGTAAGCTTAGATGTATGGAAATTTATAGTCACCCTTTTGCAAGTTCAACAAAATTTAATAGGTAGAATCAGTCTAGCCCTTAATATAAAGAAAATCCTGCATTTTTTTATACCTACATTAATTCTATAAGCAAGCCAAGTAAAACCTAGCGTCATTATATATTCTATACTTAGTCAATTTTAAAAAGCTGTAATTTTAAAGCCAGTCAATAGCAAACGATTTTGTAGTTACCTATATAACTTAAAACAATTGCCAGCACAATATTTTATAGGGTGTTCATCCAAAATTTTCGAATGCGATTTTACGCCAGATATATAATACGCCCGTATAATTGCGTTCATCCAAATTTAGTACATAAGCATCTCGCCGAACCCGAAAACCTAATGCCCCTCTACCATAAGTTTAGCGAACCGATTGCTAAATTCGGCAGAGTCCATTTTTGACAGATCGCAACTGACAGCCCGCGTTTGTTGATAATTGTCATAGGTACTTGTTTTCTTCCGTATTTCATTATGATTCAGTGTATTATTTTGATTATTGTCTAATGGTACTATCTATTTTACAATTGATTCTATAATTGGTGCTTCATTTTATTCAATCATGAATGTTTTATTTATAGGTAGTAAACTTTGCTTTCGTAGATAAAGCTAATCTACAATGCCGCAAATTTCGTAAAAGAGGCGACGCTTTCAAATTTAAGAGTCTCGTTAGTAAATACACATCAGACGCAGATTCATGAAATCAAATAAATACAAGTAATATAATATTTTGAACTCAATTCACATGATTATGCTGGAATCGATTTATGCATAATAATTATATGGTAGGTAGGTAGGTATACTATCACGATAACCATTTACTTTCATTTGTTTATATTGTAATGATTATTTATTCAATAACGTTTATTCGGCATTCGGATTATCCGGCCATAATGTAGTATTAATCGAAAAATAAAAGAAATAATATGAAAGTAAATGTAATAGCGAGTTCAAAATATATGGACCACTAGGGATATCTAGCGGCAAAATGTGAGAAATTGTCATTTATTTGACAGTTAAGTGCCCATAGACATCAAAAACTGACCATAGAGAAAAAATATTTTTCTGTTTTAATATAAGGAATACTTGTTTCAAATAGGCGCGCATGTACAAACACCGTTATGTGAATAGAGCATAATGGAACACGGCGGCGCCCGTATATACAAATCCGAAGCTAAGTGGGTGAACACTCGACAAGTTTTATTACGGCAATAAACGGTTTCGGCGTAAGGTGAGACCGTCATAAACCATTCGGTTCGGCTTATTTCCATGGAAACCCTATTAGATGCCAAAAATAGTAATTATTAAAACCTATCATTTTTTAATATTATTACCTAAATTTCATCCAATTTTGACCAATAGGTATTAAATTCGTACACTTACCTATATAAATTTTGGAAGCAAAGTTCCCAGCCATACAATGTACCTAATACCTAGAATATCTGATTTGAGATTATTTTGAAAAAATATGTATTTGTGTACCTAGTTCAAATATTTCAAAATATGTACCTACCTAGCAAAGAAATCCAGCCCCTTCCAAAGCAGGTAGGTACCTAAAAAAGGTTGGGTTGACTATTTCTGTGGTGAGGAGAAATTCTCAGAAATAGGAGATCCAAGGTACCTACCTACAAGCCAGGTACATATTATGCAGTGTTTTTGTCATTTTTCAGTGACAGAATTTGTAGGTTTTATTTTATTCTTGCCTCCTGCTCTCCAAAAAGGTTGATTCATTCGGTTTTTGGTCTCTACTCTCTGCAGACGTCGGCCGCGGCCGCTGGCGTCACCCGCCATTTTAAATTTAATTATTTTTTTTTTTTAAATATTTTCTACGCTGTACTACTTGACTGTAAATGTATTCCGACAAATAAACGCCCTGTTTTCGCCTATAATTCCGCGTTGTCAATCAACATAAGCATGTCCCCGAAAGAAGCCAGCAGACGATATCACCATAACATGACCCATCATCATCAGGGGGGTCCAGCGCATCATCCTACACCCCCCCCCCTTTCGGGGGTGACAATATACTATCATTGTTTTTTGACCGATAAAACATTTATACATGTAGAATTTTAAATTTAGTCGATTTGTTTACAAACAAGAAATTAAACAAAATTGTTTCTATACAATACCAGATTGAAACTACCACAATTTTAAATATTTTTCAGATACAAACGTCGCGGAGTTGACGACAATGGCTATGTAGCAAATTATGTAGAAACAGAACAGTCTCTCGTTCACCGCTCGCATAGAGTTTCATTTCTACAAGTGAGAGGCTCTGCACCGCTTTATTGGAGTCAGCCAGGACATAAATACAGACCGCCACCGAGGCTCGATAAAGGTAAAAAATAATAAGACAATAATATATTCCATATATTTTTCAGACTTGGCTCCCAAAGATACACAAAATCCACTTATACATTATCTTGTCCCTTAAGAATACGTCGACTCTGTACTTGTGTTCTATGTCTTCCTGTTATGTTTTTATATTAATTATTCCATAGATTATTTTTGTTACTAATATTTCCTTCTGTAAATTATTTGTGTTTTATAATAGGTGAACAAGAAACTCAGGTAGCTTTTGATAAACATTTTGACAAAGAGAAAGAAATCTACGGACCAGTTTGCATTGTCAATCTGGTGGAGCAAGCCGGCCGCGAGAAGGTCATCTGGGATGCTTATACCAATCATGTTTACACCTATAACTCTCCTGATATTGTATATGCCACGTTTGACTTCCATGAGTATTGGTAAGTACTTTTAATTCTTTATTACATTTAGTTAGGCTAAGGCCACATAGGCAGGTGCCTTGCTTGGTGGGTACGTGGTAGGTGACATATCCTAGCGAACGGACCCACACTATACTATCGCAATGACCACACTGCACGCTTCATGCCTTGCTACGTGATTATTAGTCAACTTGTGAGTCTCCCGGCGAACAAACGTGTTGGTTATTTTTATTGTGTTACCTAGTGATTTTGCAAGATGGCGGATGTTTCTTCAGTATGACAAACGTCAAACACCGTATATTTTGAGGTTATGAATAATGACGCATGGGATGAATTGACATTATGTACCCAACATGTTCGAATTTGAGACTTTCGAAATTTTAAACTTAAATTGTCTTTGAGAAGTAGCTTTCTGGTTAGTTTTGAGAGTGACACATCGTTGTTGAATTGAGCGCTCCCAAATGTCAAATGAATTTGTACCTAAGCACGTAGCGTGCAATGTGGCAGTAGTGTTTTTAGTAGACAAGCATAGCACTTAGCTCAGCACTAGCGAAGCACCTACCTATGTGTCCGAAGCCTTAGAGATAGTCCAAGCGAGTTTAATAAGTTTAAGTTTAACCAAGGTTCTATAAGAATTCATAAAAATTTGCAAAAAAAGTAAAGAAGCATCCGAAGATGTGTATAAATTCTAGGGAATAAAAGTACTCTTTTAATATTTTTTTAAAAGTTTTAATTACTATTTATTAACCCTAATAGTACGAGGGCTTAGTGTCAAACAACACTATCTACAAAAGTGCAACTTTACAGGAGAGCCAAAAATCGTTATTTTAGATTCTTGTAACTTTACAAGGGAAATGTTTATTTAAAACCTAATGTTAGTGTTTTATAATTTATTGTGTATTGTACATTTATCTTGCTTATGATGATGTTAAAATTTATAGGGATAGTTTTAAAAAAATATGAAAACAAGGGTAACTTATGTAATTAGCGTTAAACTTTACTGACGATTTAATAAGAAATTAGAAAAGATTGACATAACGTTGTTTGACTATCATGTAGCCGTAAATGTAAAATAACGTTATCTCAAAAAAAAAAAAAAAAACACTTTTTTGTAGATAACGTTGTCTGACTTTAAGCACTCGAGTTGTAACGTCCCTTTCAGGTAGGTAGGTTTGAGGTGGCACATACTAAGGCGATGGCATGACTTTTTTTTTGCGAATGAGCTGTAGACGTTTGTGAATGTATATATCAGATTTTATTTAGCATGTATCTGTTTATGAAAAGTACGCTCAAAATGACAAAAGTACCTGCTTCATCATCAAGTGTTTCATTGAATATGAAAAAATTCTATTTTTGATATGTGATCAAGAATTATGTAGTAGCAAAGGAATATAATCTGAATCGTCTGTTTTTTATTTATTTTATACGATTATTTTTTGCACCTAATTCAAAGTGGAGTGTGATTGGAGTAGATGATCTGATAATATGAAACCATTAAATTAAAAATAATAAAATGTATGTCTATTCTAGTATAATAATTTTCAACACTTCTATCCACTGCGGCCCGTGATACGTGAACAATTAGAAAATGGTTAAATTAACCCTTCTGTCAAACAGGTGTGCACCATTGGTTTAAGGTTTAAGTTGTGTCAATGTCTACTGCTCTACATATCTATTTATTAATTTACTCTGGTATGTGTTGTCAGCCAGTAGAGGTTCTCTGACATTTTACAATATGGTTAAGGGTTACGCCGAACATAATAGATTTGGAATCATTGCTCTTATGGGTTTTACATATTCACATAATGTTTATTCAATTAAAACGTGTCATCAGAGGGATGTTTGAGCAACCAATCCAGAAATAGTGATTTATCTTCTTTTAAAATATTTATGTCTTACAGCCGAGGGATGCATTTTGAAAATGTTTCTCTATTGGTGAATGCTCTCACTGACATAATCGCCGACATGGGATACTGCTGGCGGGATCCCCAGGGTTACATCTGTCGGCAAAATGGAGTCTTCAGAGTCAACTGTATTGATTGCCTTGATAGGACCAATGTTGTTCAGGTATGTTTTTATGTAATGAGATATCTACATCATTTTTATTTAACTTTGACAATTAAAAGAGACAAAATGGAATTGAATTTTAGTATATATTCATGTTAATTAATTTGGATTTCATCCAAAGATTTTACAAAAAAGTTATCTAGAAGATGACGCCAAAATATACGAAAGTGACACTTTAAAAAGATTATTAAGACTGATAATTAAATGCCCACGATGGTCTAGTAGTTACACGTCATGCTTATAATGTTCTGGGTCTTGGATTCGGATCCTGGATCTGGCAAATTCACATGTTATTTTTCAGTGTGTGTTTGGACCCAGAGTACGGACCCAATATGTTGAGCAAGTGGCTAACATCCATTTCTCGTAAAAAAACAAATATAGTATGTTAAAACAACCACCACACCGTGGTGGTCCATATGATCTTCTTAGTATCGAACATGGTTTCAAAAAGATTAATTTGGTTGAAGGATTGGACACTTTATCTGGAGTACTTGAAAAATGATGGATTGATTATGGTGGTTTTTCTTTCCAGACTGCTCTGGCTAAGGCGGTGCTGAAGCTGCAAGTGACTCGGCTGGGACTGTCAGGCCCCGACTGGCCGCTGCCCGCTGCCTTGCGAGTTGCCCTCCACGAACTGTGGGCTGACAACGGAGACATCATCAGTCGACAGTATGCTGGAACCAATGCCCTCAAGGTCATTTCACCGCTCTCTCAATGCCGATGATCAGCCTATTGTGTGCCTTTTTATAGGCATTTTATGTACATTTAATATGTTGCGTTGAACACTAAGACCAGCTCACAAATCTGCTGCGTGATCAAAAGCACGAAAAAAGTGCTCACCAGTTGAGGAGTGTAAAGACTACTCACACATTCGACCTCGGCTCTAAAACATCATGGATATGTCACACATAACAAAAAACTGATAATCAGAAAGCCTTGATGTACAAACGTGTAATAATTATGCCTACTTCTGATTTTAATTTATTGTACAGTTATCCCAATTTTTACATGAACAGCTGTTCTACTATAACATATTATTATTGTGATGAGGTGGTTGAATTATATTTTTATTTCAAAGTAACCTTGATCATAACTTGTCACATTATACTCTTCAGGGGGACTACACGAGAACAGGAGAGAGGAAATTCACTGGCATTATGAAGGACGGCATGAATTCGGCAAATCGGTAAGATGTTATTTTTAAATCTATATGTAAAACAACCAACATACATACATGATACATTTTATACAGTTATGAGGGTGTTCTACTTGCCTAGTTGGTATTTTGCTATGTTTTTAAAATGTATGTATCATTTCTGTCATATCGATGGGTGATTAACACAAAAACATATCAACTGATACATTTTTGTGTTTATGGATTTTTTTCTGACAGTCTGGAAAACGTATCGCCTTGTTTTTTAACTGTCAAACTGTGTCTTTTTCATTTTGAAGTTATTTTACAGAGTTTTTTCTCAAGAAATAATACATAAAAATAAAAAGACAATATTTGGTAACTCAAAAACATAGGATGATAACCCATTTTTTATAAATAATAAACATCAGGTATGATAAATCTCTAAAAACTTTTCATTGTATTGAAAGGGAAAAAAATCATTCCTCTGCATAAAAAAAACTTTATTATCTATACTAGTTTTGCTAAAAAGTCGAATCTGAAAAAAAAACATTTTTTTTGCTCATTAAAAATTGTATTAGGTAATAACAAACTGTAAAGACAATTTGAAAATTTATTGGTAAGACATAAACGTAAGTGGTTATTTTTAAACAATATTTAAACAACAGTATTTTTGAAGTTATATTTCTTTTGGCGCGTTTGGGAAAATAAATCAGAGTGTATTTTTGACATGTGAAACCGTGAAATTTGTGATGTAACGCATTTGGCGTGTGACGGAAGTTGCAACACAATTTATTATTATGATTATTTGTGCGCGTTTGTTGAAGTTATTCATTCTTCTAACTATTATAACATTCTACACTGTTAATTTATATTTATAAAACTTTATTTATATTGTACTGTATATTTATTTTTCATTGTAAAGATTGTGTATCAAGATTTGAGGCTATATTTATGTAAGTATTATTTGTGAGTAAAATTATATATCAATAAATAAATAAATTTTGTGAATGTTGAGTTGGTAAATAATTCAAACAATGGTATGTTGTAAATTCACAATATTTAGACACTTCATACACAAAAATACATATTTTTACAGTTTAGGATAATATTTGTCATATATCCCATGTCAATTTATTTAATAGCGGTTTATAATAATTGAAGAAAATAATAATTATTATGTTTCATCACAAATGTTAAACCATTAAATAGGCTGTTTTACTTTTGATTTGTAATAAATTATTATTGTTAACGAAAATAGTTGTACAGTCAGTCATCTGTTTAAGCAAAGATGGTCGAAATAGCGGTTTGCTAAATTTTTCAAACACATGTTTTGAGATTTTTTTCTTCCATAGTAGTTACATTATGCAATAATATTATTGCTGACGGTACTTATTATACGGTATTATGCGTACGGTTTTGTTATTTTTTTGTTTTGTTACGCCAAAGAAGTATAACTTCTAACATGCGTACGTAAGTGCGCACACCGATTTTTTAAATATAGATCATCAAAATTACATTCTGTTTTTTAATTTATTTAAAAGAGAAATGATTATACTTTAAGAAGTTGAAAATTTCATCTTTCTATTATTCTTAGTTTTGTTAAAAAAACCTCTTAAAACAAAAAATAAGTTTGTTTTGCCTCTGAAAAATCGACTTTTTGTAGATAAGTTTTTGTGTAATACACCCATCGATATTAAAATGACCTCATGAAATGTGTAGAATTGTTTCAATAAAATAATTGACATTACGGCAACAATATTGTTCAGTTTGGTGCGTCTCGTATCTTTTGAAGGGAATGCACACAAAATTATTTTGTCTAAACCCAACAGCATATAAACTATAACATGAAGTGTCTTTGTCCAACAATAGAAATGTAATAAGTAATTATTATGTAATTTTTCTAGATCCACATCATAGGACACTATTTTGTAGGCAGTTTTTTCTTATAGATATTATGTTATTTTTTATTTTGCAGCTAAAAGATATAGAAAATTTAGATTAACAGCATATTATATATGTATGTATAGCTTAAGTGGCCGGCCCGTTCATATTGCAGCATACTGTACGATGCAACTGCAATCAACCTAGTTGTACAGTTTATTATATTCCGTTAAAACGCATATTGCTCTTACAATAAATTAGCTGTACAACATATTGTAATGTGAATGGCTAGTTAATATTAAAGAATAAAATATCATATCTGAGTGCTTAAAAGCCAGCACATGTCGATTTGTCTTTGAGAACACTTCTGCATGTGTATGTGTTTGTCTTTGGTGTCCCACGCAGATATTATATCCAGCATTTCGTGGACAACTTCCGTCAGTGTTGCCTCGACTTACTGCTCGGAGTTCCCCTCAGCGATACAGTGTTGGACCGAGAACTAGATATGTTGAATGATTTGAAGACTGTCGGTAATATCGCTTGCGATGCAATCGTCCCGGCCATCATTGAATTGCCTCCCCAGACCCAAAATGAAATTCCACCGTATTATGTGCAGGCTTTGAGGGACGAAATGCTGTTCATGAATGTCGCCTATGGCTTATCAAGGTCAGTGGCGTTTATAGGATGTTACGACACGAGAGTCTATTAACCTCTACAGAATATAGAATGGTGGAATGTGGTTTTATTAATACACTTGCTTTTAGGATGGCTATATCCTGAATTGTGTTTTTGTACATGTTTGAGTTATACAAGTATTATGTACATCATGGCGATTGTCTACTATTTATTATTCAAAATGCGGCTGCTGATTTGTTGAATAATGCTTTTATTTGCTTCAACATTATTTATATTGTAAAGATTGTTTAATTAATAATTAAATATGTGCCAAAGTAAGTAGGAAGGCTTGTAATATATATTTGGATTGTATTTAAGCTTATTAATGTCAATGTTTTGAAATATAGATCTACATCTGTGATAGTTTAATTCCCAGAATCGTCGCATATTGAAATCACGTGAGTATTCGTTTTTGAACTACCGATAAAGGCAATTATTATCAGTTATTGGGACGGTAATGGATATATGCGTGTGCACTTTGGCATTGGAATGTGCAATCAAAATTTAGATCAACGTACATATTATTATTAACATCATATTTTGAACAAATGTAGACATAGCTTATGATGAACACTAATATTGACAAATTGCAAAGATTCAATACAGTTTGACAGATGATGTGTGTGATCGATAGCTGAAGAATTGCAGATTATTCGAGAAACAGTTTGGGTAATGTTAACTGAAGAATCCGGGATGAGAAAGATTTCGCGAAGATGTAAACGATGCGCCAAATCGCAGTGCCAGTCACAGAGAGACTTTCTGCAAAAAAGCAATTACCTGTTAACTGATAGCTCACTGTGATTTACGGCAATTCCCAATATTAAAAGCAAGATTATTTTGAAAGGACGAAGATTTTCTAATATAATTGACATCCATCAGAATGTGAGAGATGTATTTAACAGTATTCCTGAAAATGATTTCAAAGCTTAGAGTAATAATATAAAGAGATTGTGTATTGTTTAGGTATATGAGGCCGTGTTTCCTGTGTAAACCTCAATTTTATTATTCTTAACTATGAAACGTTATACCAATATGTTGCTTCTTACTACGGCTACCAAATTTAAACACAACCATATTTTCTACTAAATTAACTAAAATGAATTTCTACTAACTTCACAAAAACAATAAATTTCAGCAATTGTGTTCACAGTTTTTGAATGACTGGAATCATCCAAACCAATATTTACCGGCGACGTGTACAAAAAATATTTAATTCAGCCGTAGAAATTATATTTTACTCTAACACATATTGCGGAGAATATGCGTGCCAAATGCTTTCTCACTCGCACTTATGGTTCATTTTAGTTCAGGCCTTGGTTGAAAGTTTGCTTTCAGAAACGGGAACGTCTTAAGTCAGTGTGTATGTCAGTGGCGAAGGGTGCCTGTTGAAGGTAGGTGGCTGTGGTAGATAAAAGTTCTAGGACAGCCATATTTAGAGTAGGTAGTTGAATATGATTTTTTTCATCTTTTGTATCTTACTGAACATAAAATATTATATTTTAAAAAGACAACGGGCACTAAAATAAATGTTAAAGAAAAGTAATGGCTAACCAGGATTTGAACTCGGACTAGAAAATTGTACTATCACGGTTGGTAGTCGGGCAGTTGGACCGTGGAACAGTTTAGTATAGGGTCCGGCACGCTGAAATGAATGTTACAAAAATTACATGTCTGTAAGTATTGGCTTAAATTCTTACTGCCTCGGGTCACGCGATAGTATGACACTGGTTTTGAGATTGTGTGTGTGTGTTTTTTATAATACGTGTGTAATCTTATGTGTGAATTGTACTAAATTAGTTGAAGCCTTTGTTTGATTGTGTTAGTGACGTTAGTGTAATAGCTTCTTACGTATTAGTGCCAATAGTTACATGTCCGTCTAGTTAAGCAAGCCGGCAGTCAATTTATAATACATCTACAGACAGATATCGTTGGCAAATTATATCATTTTTGTAGAATATAAAATAATGAAGTTATTATTTAAATATGCTAATAGTCAATTAAAAAATATTTTTCTTAACCACTTACCAGTTAGATTTTGGTGAAAAAGAGTGTCTAAAAATTGTCAGATATTTTTTTAAACATTTTTTAAACAATTTATTAAAAATTTTAATTTTACGTTTGTTTTACTTTTTTTCACATTAAATTAACACTTTTTACAATATTTACGATGTTTGAAATTTTATGAAAAATGTCAAATTTTCTTTTAACGTTTTATTATAATTTTTTTTACATGTTTTTTTTACATTTTATCACAACAGATATGTAGGTTTACAATGACTTAAATTTTACGGAAATAATTTAAAAAGTCTTTTTGGTATGGTAAATTTTGAAATATTCAATACACAACCCTACATCACAATCTCGTCTCCTTCCGTATTCGTTTGCCGTTTTCATTCCTATGTGAGCAGCATACTTTGCACTGTCTAGTAGGCCTTTCTTTATTCGCCGTAGGTGGTATTGGTTGGTAACTAAAATGAAGCTAAATAAATATGAATAATATATACTTATTTTTTACGAACTTACGTAGTAATTAAATTCAAATTACAATAACACGCGACATACCTAACACAAAAATAACTATGAATGAACAATGAAGTCATTGACTAATCGTAATATACTCAGGCTGCTCTGCCTGGCAGTAAATAAAGCTTTTATTATGTCATATGGCTCATATATCACTCACATACCAGTCAAAACAAATAACAAACTGCTTGACAAGTTGAAATACGATCTTCCCGAATGTAGCTCGTGATAAACATTCCTGGCAAGTTGAGAAAAAAAACGCCCAAGTGAGACCCGGGCTCGTTAGTGTGCGAAGTAAATCCGCGCCCGAGTCACGCTCGGGAAAAACAGTCAAGTGGTTAAGAAGGTAGGCTTTAAATAATTGCCTAGTATGGAGTCTTCGCCACTGGTGTATATGCACGAGGGGAATACTGAAAACTACAGCAAACACAAGTATACAGTTTCATTTATATATTTTGTAAAATTAAATTCATGGAATTCAATTGTCACACTACGTATAATAGATATTACGTGTTATGTATTTAACCATTGGGGGCGCAATGCAGAAACATCCGTCTTAACTAAAACTTCCTTTGCTCGAAACACTATGCAGAGTCACGAATGTAGCCTGTCTTAATTATGATTGTGTTGTCTATGGTTCTTCGCATCATAAATAGCTTCGTTCGCCTTTTTTTATTGAAAATAATACCATATTTAAAATTTCTCTTTTCCATAGTTTGGGTAAATTATTTTGTAATTATTGAACGATGACAAAAATACGAAAACTATACAAAATAAATTCAATAACTATAAATACACAATTAATATTTAATTAAAATAATTTAATGTCTGCGCAATAAGTGAATATAAGTGATTTTTGACCCCCCATATTTTTTCCCGATACGGTAACGCTAGTCTCTTGTCTGCCATTAAATTTCTTACTAAACATCAGATAATGTCGTTGTTTACAATTTTACAGATATGCCATGATGTATCTCTATACATTAGAAATAATATTATATAGAATGATTAAAACTAATATTACTATTTTGGTGTGTAGGTAACTACTTATATATTTCAAGTATCAATTGGATTTGTGTTATCGCATACCTACCTACGTAATCATATTCAATGGCTTTCTTGTCGATACGTCACAACATTTTACATGTGTAATTATAATATTCCATTCTAATTATTCCATCTAACCAATTCATTATCACACAATAACTACTACAATAGTTATATAATAATATATTATATTCTCTACCACTTCCCAAATAGTATAACCTGAAAAGTATTCATACATATTAGATATATTTCTCGCAGCGAATATTTTCAATCAAATTTCATTGCTACCGTCGATATTTTGACAGCTGTCAGTGGTAACACAGTGCACTGCCTACTTGACCTACTTTTTCCCATAAAATTTATTCTCACATGACAGCTCGTTATTGTATGGATACAGAAGGCGACGCGGTTATAAGAATGATTAAGGATTCCTCAAGTTCTATAGTCTATAGGTAAGGTATTCTTTTCAGTAACTTAAGAAAAGTTCGTAAATATTTGTATTAGTCTTGAGAAATATTTTCCATTTTGATTTTGATCGACTCCTCTATTATACTAAGAAATAATACATAGGTACAATGTATTTGATTTCGCTCGCAAAAGTATTTAGTTGTGTGGATATGTTATAAATTATATATATTATGTACTTACATAAATATTTTCATATTTGAGATGAAATTTTTCTTCTTTATTTAAAATGCGTTTCAATGCTATCAATACAGAAAATATAATTTTTTTATTTTTCCTTTTTCCCATTTTTTTAATATGCTAAAGATGTTCTGGAATCACTAATACAAGTATTTCATCTTCACATATTTTCCTTGACACACCCATTGTTGATAAATGGTTATTTTTGCTCTTGAAGAAAAGTAAGACTTTCATTGATTTTTTTACTTTCTAGTTATTATCTGTCTCGCTTCAAAGATGCGTTCCGTCAAGCCACGATAGATCTGATGCTGGGTTCGGCTCGCACCTGCGACCTCACTCTGCAAAATCAGCAGGAGGTGGAGGCGGAAGAAGAAGAGCGGCATGCCACCGCTGACCATGTTCGCCAGCTCATTGACGACTGCAAAAAGCTGCTGCTCAGCGATAGCAGCTCTGCCCAGGGGGCATGGGGGTTGATCGATGCTGATTCGGGGTAACAAACCCTTACACTGTTTCATATGTTTTTTTTATGTATAAACATATTAACTTGCAGCCACCTCTCAAAAATTTTGTTAGTATTATAATAATCCAACTGAAAAACATGCATTGCAAAGCCAGCACACAGGCAGGTTATTCCGGGTAGGGGATAGGTGAATTTCTCTGAAGAATGATCATATGGAAAAGTGACAATATCCCGAATGGCTTACGTCATGTGTATTGTCGAGTAAAGATGCTTTTTGACGTTGATGATTTTCGCTACATAAGTAGTAAGATCAAAAATCTGTTAATACAAACCTCCACTCTGTGGAGTGTGGAGGCCCATATGATCTTATTAGGGTTATCTTAGGGTCGGACATGGTCGAAAGAAGAAAAGAAGTAGACATAGTTTTTTCATCATTGTTATGTTATTGTCTGCACACGAGGTTATGAGCTATCCTAGCAAATGTGAAAATTGATTCTTCCTTATTGATTCGTCAATTGATGCAGTATTTGGTGCACTATTCACATTTCAATTTTTTTCATTCATTCATGAAAATGAAAGTAGATTGAGAAGGTGCGAAGTAATTTACAATGAAATTTATTTGAAACATCTAAAATCATTTCTGTTGCAGAACCGGGGATCCTTATGAGACAGAGATGGACAGCATAGTTATTCTGACAAGTGACAGTTATCTGGTCGCCGATTATGATGACCAGTCCGACCGTGTCACGAAATTTCAGCAACTGTCACTGAGAGATCTCACCGCTATCGAGTTTGGGATTCTAGAATCTTCATCTCAGGTATTGACCAAATTAACATATTATCTAACAAAAATTTTATTTATATAAATGCACACTGAATATGGCAATACTGTCATAGACTCATAATATGTTTATTATTTAATTGAATTCATAAAATATACAGATGCTCTTACCACAATATGTTGTGGGTTTCTGCAAAAACTGATTAACACATTGATCGCCAACTAGTTTTACGTAAAATAGTTAAAAAATGTTTATTTGTTTCTAAAGTATTATTTGATAGGTTATGAAAGAATATAATATTTTTTTCATTTTGATGATTTTTTTACGTAAATATTAGTTTTTATGATGTGCCGGCCTCACGTGTCTGTCGGGGCACCAACAGGTTAATTTATTATATTGCGCCGGGCCGGCCATTTCGCCGGTCACCTGTCCATATGTGTTAATGACAGCATGGTGTTTCGAGGTCGAATTATATTCAGAGAGTATAATAAACAGAAAAGGTACAAATACGGAATAAATTGTTTAGTATACCTGGATACACATATAAATTGGAAATATACGTATATGTTACACCGAATGTGCGAAATTGACTATTACATGAAATGGGCAAAATTTTCGCTAATTCATGTAATAGTCAAGCCTGTTGCCTTATTCATGAATTAGGTAAATTTTCTGCTGAGTACATGAATTCGCCAGGGTATGAAATTCTTGAACTATCGACATGACAGAAGAAAAAGTAAATTTAATACGGATGGTTTTATTAGTTATAATTGGACATAATATAATATTATTTGGTTAGGTTAGGTTAGGTTAGGTTTTGTAATTCTGAATTAAATTATTCAACTGAATGTCCATTTTGAGGTTAGCTATCAAGTTTAGTGTCAACAAACTATCACAAACATTCAATCGACCATTGCACGTTTGATACCCAAGCATGAATCAAATCGCGAAAATACTTTTCAATAAAATTCTTCCGTTATCATATTATAGTTCTAGATTTTTTTTGCGTATAGTAAATGGATATGAACGTCATTGTAGTTATTGATTGGTATATTTTTATATTATAATCAATGACATTTAACACATTTGTTAAGTTTGATTAGTTGCAAAAAACACCACCGGAGCGCGATCATCTATTTTGACCATAGATAATATATGTACATTTTGACCAATGCATGAGCATACATTTAGTTTAGTTGCAAAAAATACCACCGTAGCGCTACTATCTAATTTTTCCAATACATGAACTAGGCAGAAAAATTACTGCCGAATTCACGCACTCTCCAGATATTTTGTCTGGGCTTTTGGGGCTTGCATTTTCATGATTTAGGCAAAATTTTTCCCATTTCATGTAATATTCAATTTCGCACATTCGGCGTAACATATACATTATAATCATTTTTGTAATTCTATTTTTTTATAATTTACATAATTTTTATAACTTACATTTTTATAATCACTTCAATTTTCATTTTTATATCAAAAAAACACATTTACTATTTACAAGGAAAACTTTTTTTTTCATTACTTATATTCTTTACATTAGTGAGCCAATCTTAATTACTTTGAAGGAATATTCTCAGGCCAAGCTGCAGTAACATACAAGAGCCATGCCGGCCACCTCATATAGGATAATACTCAGCGCGCGTGCCTGCCGGCGCTGAAAATCAACTGAAACGTAGGTATTCCTTGCCGGTCACCGGTGACCCCCACAGCTTTCTTGGACTAACCCAGTGCCCCCATGGCGATCAAAGTGTTATATAATATTATAAAGTAATAGTTTTTATAGGGTTCGATCCCACCGCTGACAAAAATGCATTTTGTTTCAATGTCTATTTGATCCAGTGTAAGGACTCAATGGGTTGGCTCACAACCATTCCTCGTAAAGAGTATTTGTGGTGGCCCATATGCTCCACTCATAAGCGAACATGGTAATTTACTTTTAAAATTTAATTACACAACTTCGATTTCAATTTCACAAATGTAATTTTTGACATGCAATGTTTTTCCAGGAGGCTCATGATACTTATAAAGTTTATGTTAAAAAATGAATAAGTTTTGTTCTTGTTTGATTTCAATTGTCTTTGATTTGTATTTGAGATATTGAAGCATAAATTGAATTATTTCTGCCAGATATCGCTGACAAATCTGAAGTCTTTGGGTGGTGCTAAGCGTGCTGCAGATGGAGCTCCCTGCATTCGGTTTCATTACCGCGTCGAAGGACAAGATGGCTACTTCCATACCTTCAGGTCTACCAATCTGAGATTTTTCAACAACATGGCTGTCTATATCAAGACTAATGAAGAGATCCACGGTTAGTATTTAACTATTGTCTTTGTTTTTAGTTTGGTCGGTTAGAATCAAGTGGACCGTATGGAAATGGGGTTGTATTTGTGACCGCATGGGAGATGGGGGTTCTTGGTGTAATGGTGACTAGTACTAACGTTGATGTTTAATGGTGATGTTCAGTGTTCATACGATGCGCATTAAAATGAACTGTCACTTTGAGAATACTTATTGAAATGTTGACGCATTGTTTGAGTCTTGCGCAGATGTACACAGTTTCACTGATTTAAACATGCTGTGCTAATTTAAATGCAATTTCTTGTTTATTGTTGTATGTAGGGATTGAAGGGCGGAGGGTAGCTAGGAACTGGAATTTTTATTTATTATGCAGTCTATTACTGGTCTCATTCAAAGACAGTTTTTTTCGATACAGAAATCCTAGGTTTGGTAATATTCAATATTCATATTATGTTGTTCATTCATTGTTTCAGAATCTCTTCGCTCAATATGTGAATGTTTCTTAGTGGCCATGGAAGTCGGAGGTTTACCCCGAGTTCCTTTCAAGCAAGGTGGAAAGCTGGACAGAAGAAAGTCAAAGGTGTGTTTTTATTTTATTAAAGCATTTCACTCTTATCACTTATTGTTTGTTGAGTTTTTTTTACTTCATATATTTGTATCCTCCTCTTGTATTATCCTCTACATAATGGAATTTATTCATAATTTGATGTGAACAGTTCATAATATTAACGCCTCATTTTGAACTTTGTGTTTAGTGATTTGTCAAAAGAAAATGTTCCCAAACATTTCGGGAAGTTTTAGAATACAATGTAAATTTCCATTCTTGATCTCATCATATTATTTGAAAAATACATGCAAAGTTGTACATATTACACTCAGAATTAGGATGATATCTGGAATATACTCATGTTGTCCCGCTTTGACATTTCTCTCACACAGTTGCCAATAAAATTTGGCACAGTACCATGTGGTTTAACATGCGTCAGTGCATTTTAATTTTAACATTTATGATTTAAAGTGTTCTTGAGGTGTGATAATGACATCATTTAAAAAAACTTATTAAAGGACAATGCTGTGAATTCATAGTTAAACTACATGATTGACTGATTTATAGATATTACATACGTCCAAGATACGTAGCTACAATGCTACATACGTCAACAGTACGATATAGCTCTCTGACTAACTAAATTATAATATAAAAAATATAATTGGTATCAGATTGTTTTATTCAGATTGTTTTGTTCACTAGATTCAGGATTCAGCAAACAAATGGGATTAATGGAATATCACAAATTATTAAACACAACAAAGTGCTAGCATTATAAGAGGCGCTGAGTCGCTAAAGTGGCTCCTGAGGATTTTTTGAGTTTGAGTAAATCACGAAAAACTGTTATGGACAGTGTGTTAACTTTATCTGTAATTTAAGTGGTTTTGTATCTTCTAGGTTAATATTAAAAGTAAAATAAAACCTCAAATTCAATTTATATGCGGCAATATTCCAAATAAATCCATTTTAGTTGTCCGGAGAGCGGACTTGAGTCACTCGCTGTCGCAAGGAGCAAAATTTGTTACTCACATTTTGACATTCCATGTCAATAGAGTCGAATTTGGCACTTGCGGGAACATGGTTGGCCGGAAATGACAGCTCAGTAACGGCCCGTATTTATTTCAATTAAATATAGATATTTTAGAATTTATTTCGCCAAACAAATATTTCGTAGCCATACTTACCTACTAGCTGGTAGGTCTTTTTTTACATTGCATCTATTTAGCTTTTAAAGTGGTATATGTACACACATACATACATAAAAAAAGCATTTTTTTCGGAATAATGAATCGTTGTTTATCAAGGAGCAGCAAGCAAGAAATTACAGATGTATACAAAATAAAAGAATAAGTGATTTCTGGGGATGATTGGAAACAAGTTGATTAAATAAAATATTAGTACAGCATAATCTCGTTAACTACAGGGGTCCCTAAAAATTTGATTTTGAATAAACGATAATTGCCATATACTAAATTTTTCGAAATAATTTTTTTTCGTAACTTGTATGGGGACTATTAAGTATGAAAAATAATTTTAATCAGTGTTTGCTGGAGGAAAGCCAAAAAACGAATTTGATGATGTAAGTTGAAACATGTGTCTACTTTTAACTAAATAAATACATCCCAAAAAGTATGTTTTTAAACCAAACGCAATCCTATGAGTAATCATATCAACATGTAAGTCATTTCCCATGACTTATTGAAATTATCATAGTTGGTCTATGGCATAAACCAATATTAGGGTAGCGCAGTGCCCGACCAAACCTATACACGGGTTATCAGCATTTAATAGATATGTAAATATTTATATAAAAACCTTTAAGGCGGTTAT
Organism: Rhyacophila brunnea; assembly: GCF_057557595.1. Taxonomy (NCBI): domain Eukaryota; kingdom Metazoa; phylum Arthropoda; class Insecta; order Trichoptera; family Rhyacophilidae; genus Rhyacophila; species Rhyacophila brunnea. The sequence goes on from NW_028233068.1 coordinate 20,450,756, forward strand.
GTTAATTAATTTATCATAATTATGGATTCGCTTAGAAAGTCGTCAAATGATTCAAAAATAATGTTCAATTAATAAGGGTCCCAATAATAATATTTTTTGACACAAGCTAAAATTATGGTAAAAAGTTTTATTTAAAAATCTTAATTACATCACGCTTAATATCCAATATTTACGGCATACTTTAAAAAAAACGCATACGAAACTAAAAATTAATATGTGACACCACTGGATTATTCAAACAACTATAGCAAAAATTAATGTTTGGAATGCCCATTTTCAAATACTTTTCCTGGCGTAACGCATTACATTTCCAGCCAGCTGGATTTCTCAAACGCTTCCTTGATTCTCCTGGTTGAGATTCCCTTACACTAACTAATGAAACATCCATTATTCATTAATAAAAACAATCAAATGGACGAAGCAAAATCATGACTTTCACTGTACACACGTGACCAGTTTGACACGATTGTATAGAGAATTTAAAGTACGTTTAAAATCATCATTTGAATGGCGGCGTCTGATTGGTCGGTTATGAAGAGATAATTTAGCGACTCATTATTTTTTCAAAGAGCGCGCTAGGCGACTCACGTCAATATTTATTTTGATATTTTGACGAAATTGGAGGGAATTTGAAACTCTCAACTGGAAAAGTTGGTAGATGTATCAATATAGAACATATGTACGTTCAAAACTAATTTTATCAAAAAATCGCCAGGAGCCAGTTTAGCGACTCAGTCACTCAGCGCCTCATATAATATATATTGTACAATGTATAATTAGGATTATTTTATGGAAGAAGATTTTGTAATCTGATTATTTTATTAATTGATTATAATAATTGTGTTTTAAAAAAAGGTTTTTATTCATTCAACAATTATCTGATTTTTTTAGGTGAGGCCAACCACAGGAGGAGGTGGTGGTCGAAGTGCTCTTTATTTGGAGTTGTCGGGTCTGCCCGGTCTAACCAGAAACCTCAGCGAGACTCAGCTTGCCATCAAAACAGCAGGTAATTTTATATTATATTGGGTTATCCCATAAATAATGCTTTTTGTTAACACTTTACGGTCCGGGAACGCCACATTGGCGTCCTTAGCGAGCCGAACGTTACGGTCCGGTGACGCCGACGAGGCGTTTTAACTTACGCATATCTTTATTGTGAAAAATAAATATGAAATTTAATATTTGGTTGCAAGATCTATCGACAGATGGTTGAATGACATGTGCAAGAAGTAAAATCACGATGGAAAAAAAAATATTTCGGGGTTTTTACAGAGATGGCGGACGTAATACCATTCAGTATTTTTTGTACCTATACCATATTTTTAATTAGTTACAAGCCCGTTTCTAGGCGGGTGAATCACGAGACATAAACAAAAAAAGGTAATAAACATTCAGTTATATTCCAGTGTCGTCACTTCAACTTCGAAATTTAATTGTCGACCCTTTTCAGTGGCAGTCAACCATTTATGAACCTGCATTCTTTTTTAAAAAAATGAACGCGATTTTTAGCTATGAAATTGCGTGCTATTTGATATTTTGTCTTTAATGGTTTACTACCCATGAAACGTCCACCATGCTTCATCATCCATGATAGAAATTTTATGTTGAAAATGAGAACAGTTATAAATGTGAACTTTATCGCGTTGTTATTTTCGTTCGCTTTTTTCAGGAGATTATTGCTTGTGTAACTGCATAAATAATAGCTATTATTATTTATATTTGTTGCACTAATTTCATTGAAAAAATAATTAATCTAAGTATATTTTAGCTAGGATATATATTTTTTATTAGTTTTATCTCCAAAAACACTTTTTAAAATGGAGGACCAATCGTTTTTAGAAGAAAACTATGCGGATTGTATGTCAGATATTCCCAGTGACTGTGAATATATCGGAGATTTTAGTGATATTGAAACAGACTCATCTGCTCCTTTGAGAACACGCCCACGTACAAAATATTTCGCGAGTGATTCTGAGGATCTCCGCCGAGAGAGAACAAGCTATTTGAAGGATTATCAGGAGTAACATTTGACACTGATAATTTAAGTCCTGAAGCTAAATCTAAAAAATGAGTGGACATAACCATGTCGGAGTTAAAAAAGGGGTTCGGGTTGGTGATAATAATGGGAATTGTCAGAAAAGCGACTCCGTCTTATTGGTCGACAAATCCACTTATAGAGACTCCCATATTTTCGAAAACTATGCCACGTAAGCGGTTTTTCAAATATTGCGATATTTACAATTCACTAATAATGAAAAATGAAATTTCACGATTTTTTGTTGAACATAAAGTTTGGATCGAGGATATACAGACATCTGAATCAATTGATGTTGCGGAAACGCATGCATCTTCTATATCTTCTGATACAGATTCAACCCATAAAACCAGTTCACCTACTTCATTACAAAGTATAGGCAGTATAAAATTACATCAAATATCTCCGCAATTTTCAGTCACAATCAAATATTTCCGCAACTAATAAACGTTTAAGAAGAAAGTGTGAAGTGTGTTCCTCACATAAACTTCGAAAAGAACCTATTTACATGTCCAAAGAGTGTAAAGTACCTCTACATCTACATATTGGTAATTGCTTTTCTTATCATTTAAAAAAGTGTATTAGTTGTTAGTTCATTTTACATTCATAGTTTTATAAACTATTTCAAATAATTTCAGCTTTAGTGTTTGATTTGTTTTAAATCTACTCGTACACTATATTATTATGTGCCAATAATTATTTCGTGCCTAGCCAGTTTATCTAAAGGTATTATCCATAAGATTGAGTGTTCATTCAAATATTTTTGTGGAATATAAGTAGATGTTTGTTTTACAATTTATTGCTCATAGATTTTGTTATATGATTTTTTTACGCACGCCTCTGCACTGTTATTGAATTGTCTCGATTCTTACAAAAATACCAAATTGTAATAAGCGTTGGGAATGTATATGCGTGCATTTTATTTAATTGAATTTACTCGAAAATATGCACGCCACTGCACTGCCTCAGCCATAAAACCCATAAAACCAATAAATCAGATTAGTGTTCGTTCGGGAATGAATGTGCATTTATTTTTAAACACTTCACAGTTTGTGTGAAGTCTTTGTTATTTTATTATATTTGATAATCAGAGATATGAGTAGTAGCGCTAAAAATGAATTGATACGTATTCTATAGCGGTGTAAAACATTTTGTATTTGAATATTTTATTACATTTTTTAATTAAAAAATAATATATTGTGATTGCTTTATATCAATAGGCTGTTTCCTTTACATTATATTTAACAAATTGAACTAATCTAATAACATATAATAAACAATTTATGAAAATTTACAAATTATATACTTTACCTTTATGGAACGCGGGCCAGAGGTTGACAAGTGTTAAATAAATGACACAATTTAATGCATTGATATATTTTAAGTATTTTCTGAAAATTTTATTGAAATATATCAATAGGTTCAAAAGTTATGGCATTTTTAACTTCGTGATCGAAATTTGTTGATTTTCATTTAAAAATACCGGATATTGGTGTAGGTACGTCGCAAAAATTCGCGGACCGTATAGTGTTAAGAATGGTTGATCTCCTGTTCTGAACTTAAGTAATAACGGAAAATATATCTTGGATTGAACTAAAAAAAAACGTTTGTATCATTTCAAGCATTCTTAAAATACTGCATTATTTATCGGATAAACTAATATGTATAAACTAATTCAATTTTCATTGGTTGATTTATTTAAGTAGCCAATTAATTCTCAAAATATCAATTGTTATTCTTTCAGGTTCCAAAGCTTTAACGAACATGACAGAGCAGTTCTCAAAACTCAATAAGCTCGGCCATACATTTAATTCTAGAAATAGAGGTGAGACATCCAAGACGTCCAAATCTGATGCTACCGGAAAGACTACTTTTACAATGGGGAAATCATCTTTACGAATGGCTTCCAAGCGACATCACAAAAGCGGGGCACATTCCGATTGTACAAGTTCTGATAATTCGTCGGATGAAGATGATGGGAAAACAAATATATTCGAACCGACTTTGGATAATTTGGAGAATTGTGTACGATATGTAGGTGATAACCCGATGCTCAAGTCAAATATGGAAGGCAATAAACAAACTGTATCTGTGCCCGGTAATAGTCAACAATCTGATGTGAATTCCGAAGCCTACTTAATGGAAAACCCGTTATATTCTTCTAAAATTGATACTAATACATCGTCCGGTAACGATGTTGACAGTTATCCAAGTGAGTATTTATCGCGTGATGAATTAAATCTTGCCACTCCTAATACCCAACACGATATGTCAGGCATTGAGAAGAGTATGTCAAATTCGGACGTGCTGTCGTCTAACAATATGATGTACAATATTCAAACACCGGCTTTGAAATTGAATCCGTTCGACTTGGAAAGTGAAGCGTGTGGTATTTCTAAAAAAATGGGGAATCAATACTTTGATGCCATTCCAAACAGAAGTGCTACACCTGAGATAACGATCAACTTTGACGGTGCGGTTACAACAAATTGGGAGCCAAAAAAACAGCCTCCCTCCTCTTTGAAGTTGAACCAGAAACTTTCACACAGTTCGGGCGAGGTTGACGTGAACACCAATACTGATCGAGACGCAGAGCTCATGATGGGAAACGATAGTGTTTCAATGTTTGAAGGTTCAGAACCTGGATGTAATAAAGATGGTGGACAGCAAGTGGTGAGGTCCAGTTCTCAGCATGATATGAATTTGAATATCAGTCAGAGTCAAAGTGAAAGTGCTCTAAGACAACTGAAGAATATTACCAGTCCGGTGGCAAGTGCTACTAAGGATCTCGTTTTGTCTCCATTTTCCAAGTTTGCCAAAGGGATGCAGAATTTAGGAGCTAATTTGGATCCCAGAAAGGGCAAGGTATGTAAAATAGTAATGATAATTATGAATTAAAATAAATTAGGAATAGCTATCAAAACTATCATAGTAGATAGTTTTAATAATGGTATTTTACCTGAAATAGCCATCAACTGATAACCCAATCTGTGGAATCTAATGTAATTACTTGTACGTATTAACTATTTTTGACAATTTTGAAATTCAAATAATATTTTACCTCATTGTGGTTTTCTACCCCAATATAGATTTGTTTGTTAATATTTCAAAACTGTCATTTCTAAACAGTACCTACCATGGTTATCTAAATATATTTTCTTTTGTACAGGGTGGACCTATACGACAGATAACAGAGGCGCAACTTGAGGAGCACAAGAAACTTCAAGAAAAATGGAGCAAATGCAATACAAAGTTGATAGCTTTATAAATAAGTATATAGATCCCAAATTCTTCTCTGCGATTTTAGCTCAATTTTTTAATTTAGTTATTGTACAGCCAAATATATTTATGTACACTTTTTAAAATTTATTTTATGCGTTGAACTCATAAATTATTTTATACTATAGTACCCCGTGATGGGGCTGGCATTTAATATATTTTCTTTTTTAACCTTTGCAGGCAATCCTATGCTACGTTTAGATTTTAGTACCTGTATATTTTAGACACTGTAAATATATCAGGTTTTTATCGTTTTAACTTTCCTGTTACGTAAAGATTTAAATTTATATGACACAATCTATGCTACTTGTATGCAAACAATTTATAGATACGTACTAATTTAAATTATATTCCCAATACTTTTGTAAATTCTTCTATTTCACTTAGAATAACTTTCAATTCTAATTTCGGTTCTTTCAGAACTTCATATCGAGGATGTTAAACCAATCTGTGACAATTTGTAATTTTTCACAAGAGCCAATTGTATTGGTTTCTTGATAATTTTTTACTGACAAGACAGACGAAATAATAATTATATCTTCTTCACGGAATAGCTCTTGCTGATGCAGTTTTGGGACGCAGAAGATTATGTTCTAAACAATCTATAATAGCCTAGTATGCTCGATATTATACGTACCTACTGAAGGAAATAATTATGACCTATAAAACATTCCGGTTTGTCAAATATTTTTTTTTACAATACAAGCCCATAAAAATGAACATTGCAACTGTGTATAGGTATTGTTGTTATTTTATATTTTATAATGTGAGAAATAACTAAATATGTTTCATAATATTTTGTGGGTTCACATGCTTACCATTAATTTGTATTTGGGTATTTTCTAAGGTTAATATATGTCACTGAAAACATACATATTATAGTTGTTGAATTGAAGATGTGTAAAGCTTGTGTATCGTCGCTTTGGTTGTGAACTCTATTCCACATTTAAATAATTTTCAGATATATTATGTGCGTTTGATTTTGATATCTTGTTAAACACGTGAGGGCTCTGGAAACAAAAATGGCAGTCTCCATTTTCGAAATATGTTGGTGAGTAAAAATGTCTTAGATCTTTCTTTTAGGTTTTCTGAAAAAAGTATTTTGAATTGTTGTTTTTTATACGTGTTATAATACTTTTTTCAGAAATTATACCTATCAGAAAGATGTAAGACATTTTTAATGACTCATCAATATATTGCAAAAATGGAGACTGCCGTTTCTGTTTCCAAAGCTCTCACATGTTTTTACATAATAACTTCCGTAAATAGTAATATTTTTCAACCAATAAATATCAAGATCTCTTCATTAGTAAAGTTATGTAAGTACAATACAATTTGGTATTTTTCAATTCACATGTGGAGTAGGCTAGTTCATCGTAGGCCCTGTAGAAAACGATAGTTATAAAAATGGCTGGTTTTGAGATTTCCACATAAGTTAACGTATTTGTCATTAGAAAGTTTCAGTATCGACTGAGATAATCGAATGTTAGTGCTTATTTTTTGTATTTATTAATGGTATTTCAATGAAATATGTCAGACACCGACATAATAATTATGTATTAAATGCAAATAGTGGTGTGTGCTAAATAAAATAGTGCCGGGTCACTTTTTTTTCAATCCCACTTCCTCCGCTCCTTCCAACTCATTTTAACAAAATTTCTTTTTCTAAAATTTAAGTATTTTACCGCTCTAAGTAAAAAAAAATGTATTTTCTCATAATCATTTCGGAATTGGACTGATTAATCGCTCTATTTACAGTTTTGCTCCCCACTTTACTAGGTATAAATATAGGTAAGTACCTATTTAACTCATTCGCGCGGATGACACAGCTGCCGTGTCCCCGTTAAGCGGCCGATCGATCTAACTAGCATGTTATTTAAATGCGGTAATTAAAAATTAATTAAAAGGTATGCAGCGATTGTGTTAAGCTCTCAGATTTTTCAGAGTTGAAAACAACAAATACATTATTTTCTATATTTACATGATTCAAAATTATCGTGTGTAATATAATATTGACAAGGACTGTTTAAAGAAAAGCCGACTTGTAAAAAGCTGCGAACTACACTCACTTGCCACCACTGTACAATAAGCTTAAAAAAACATTTTATTATTTGATGTATCGCTTAACATTAGTGGGTAAAGAATGAACGAGCCAAAATAATATGAATTAGTCAACCCACTTAGTGTATAGTTATGTAGTATATTATATGTACATGTACATGTTTGGCATATCATAAGTTAATATGCCTTAGTTAGATTTATTGGTAAATGCAGGAAACATTTCTTATTATAGTGTAATTGAAATGAAAATTCCTATTAAATGCACAATAAATAATGTTAAATAAATCACAATAATTTTATAAATAGTCACAAGTAGCTGATAAATTATTATTGTGTAAAACGGTTTCAACAGTATTACATAGCTAAAGTTTAATCAAGTATTTAAAATTTACTGTTAAAATGTCTACATATATTGTGTAATTGTGTATTTTAGATAGAAGAATCATGAGTCAAATATCTTATGTGAGATTGGATTTGTGGAAAAAAATCTTTTAACTTTTCTATGCCTCACAATATTACTATGGCAGTATCTGACAGGCCTCAGATTTTTAACGACACACGTTGAATGTAGAGTGAAGCTCTTACTAAAATCGCTGTAATATCGATAATTTGTGACTTAGTATTTCATAATTATTAAAACAGATGTCACTGTGCTTCATTTTTTAGATTATGTAAATCAATCGATAGTGGCTAGTAATTTGATATTAAAGTCAGACGAGATAACTCGTGAAATTTGTATGTGCGGCCTGTCGTCGATCATGGCCTCATAGAGCGAGAAAACTCACTGAAGGCATAGAACCGGTTAAACTAACTAGGTAATATCATGCTGAAATCTTTAAATATATTCAATACATATTTTTGAACACATCATACGAATCTAATAGGTTGAGCGAATGGCTACCATTTATTTCACGTAAAAAGAAAACCCATTAAAACTATTTGTGACGCGGCCGACATCCGCATTGGGTTGTAGATATTAATCCTTTCAATGCGGACAGCACACCTGTTGTGCCCTCATTATTTGGCCATTCGATATAGTCAGCATGTTATTTAAATGGGATAATTAAATAGTAATTAAATTCTCCGCGGTCAACAAGTTAAATGAAATAATATTTAAATTATGAACCCTGTTTTTAAACCATGCAAAGTGATATGCGGTTTTTTTAAACTTTGCTTTAATGGGGCTTCGTTAACGAAGGTATTTTAATAAATTGAAATACTGAACCACTTTTACACATGGCGTAGTTGAACTGTTTAAACTTCCGATGCAACAAAATTGAAATTTTACAGAAGATTTACTGGTTTGTAAGCACAAATATCTTGATTTACCTATCTAAATAACAGGTTTTCAAGGACTCATCGAGTGTTTGTAATAAGTCTACTACAACGTAAAGTAGATGTATTACAGTCTTATTAAAATAAGACATTAAATTGTAAGTTTCATTACTTATAATTTATTTTGGATGAGCACGAAAATTGTCACATCGAAGGTTTTAACATTTCGACGACGATATGAAAATCTCTCATAAGGTATTCATTCATTGAGAAGATTCTTAGGCAATATTAAACGTAGACTTAAATATTCATGTGACGGCATAGTGTATAATATATGTAGCCTTTATATTTAGTAAAATGTATTGCCTTTTATTATATCCACATATCCAATACTCAAAAAAATAATACATATTATAAAATGCATACTATTATAAATGTCTATATTATATTTTATGAATTTATTCTACATATTTCAATTTCTCTTTGCAGTTGCTTATACAATTAAAATTTTATTGAATTGTAATGCAATATTATTATGGTCCCTGAAGTATCTTTCTTGAAACTATTCACATTTTATGAAAGAGAAAAACGGTTTGTAAGTTCTTTGTAGAGTGCGAAAATTATAAGTTGAAGTATCATGGCCGTGGTGCTGCGATATACTATGAAAGGATTGTCAGTATTGTAGTTCTCTAAACGGCCACGCTTCACATTAAACTTGCACGAGTTTGGTTCGATAGTTACATTTTTCAATATCAACATAACTATTTAATCTAGGCATACAATATGTCAAAATGAAAATAATTCTGACAGCAGTAAATGTCAAACAAAATAACACAAAATTAAAATCGAATCTAAAACATACAAACTTTATCTTAATCTGTGGTAAAAATACAAAATTGACAGGAACAAACAAACATACTTTGTATTTTTTTATATAATTTAGTTTCTTTTTAGTTCATAGAATATTATGAATATTTGTTTATGACATTATTATGTTAATAAACATATTTGTATTTATTTACATTCATTCCATTTATTGTGAAAATGTCACTAGTCAGTATTTGTTATTAACATTTTTAACCAATGTCTTTTCTAGTCATCAAAGGATAGTAATCCTATAAAAGTTATATGAATTTATTTACAATACTAATTTTATATGTTACACGAAAATACAGTTATATGTGAGATTTATTAATCATTGATACTATCAAATTGAGTTACACGATTAGTATTTACATACATAGTTATAAATTTATTCTCAAAATGATTATTTTTCTTAACTTGTGTATTTTTATTAAATTTGGTAGAATCAAACATGGTGAAATCAGGTGATGTGCAACGATAATAAAGTCTTGAAATATACCTAGTAAGTAATGCAGTATCTAAAATTACACTGGAGATATCAGCTGTGAAAAAAACATCTTTGTCCCCCATTTAAAGTTTTTATCTATATATTATAATCTAAATTAATACTTTTATAAAGAAACAAATACCAGGTCAATTAAAATTTTGCTAAAATAAGTTTTTTGAAATGTGCCTGCGTAGATTTGTTCTAATTATTGATATTTTATTGCGTAAACTGGAAACTGATGTTTAACAGTATTTAGTACCTACCAACTATTCAACTACCTATTCATATAAGATATTATATGACTAAGTTCTATGTGAATAGCGAACCAAACAATTTTTTAATGCCTAACGAATTATTATAACATAAATTATTCATCTTATGATTTAAAAAAAATATATATATATATAATATATGTTGGTATTGTAGTGGGCAGTCAGTATAAAATAGGTCGTTAAAATATTGTAATGGGTAGACTGGATAGGTTGATGTTATGGTGAAAAAAATTGAAAGTCTTTAATCATAATTATTTACTTCCAATAATTATCTACAGTGTTTTAATCATAAAAATAACACACATTTATTTTCATTTTGTTTCCTGTTCCATTTATAAATTTCCCAATGAACGCTTTTGTATCTCTCATTACAAAATATACCGAATGAATTTACAGATCGATTGTGTTAAGCTGTGATTATATTATGATGCATGTCGCGTACTGTTACGTTGTCACGGTGACAAATTTAGTCTGCTTTCGTCATTTTGCAGAATATTTTGAATGTTCACCATCTCTGTAAATTCAATGATGGAGAGTGCCAACTTTAACGTATTAGTATTTTGAATTATTATTCATTATTCATGCTAATTTCAATTAATTTTAACAGTTTCTACGTGTGCGTATGTTAAAATTACTTGTGATATTACATCCATAGATAATATTTTGAACAGAACAAAACCTCAGACCATAGATAATAGACAATATTCTTATGGAAAATACATAGTGTCCATCGCTAAAAACAAAAATCACGCAATTTTGACATGAGTGGAAAATGTGTAGGCATGTAGAAAATGATATAAAACGTTCATTGAGTCATGCTGGTGTCGATGCAGTGCAGTACGTGTGAGGTGACCTTATTGTTGTTCTGGTGATTTTGGCAGATTTTGCTAACTGACAATGTTCGTTTAATGAAAGGCTCAAAATGTGCTACGGCATGGGAGCATCTGTAACATTCTAAACACCAAGAAAAACAACATTTCACACCTTTTTCCCATAGCGGAAGCTTACTATTACTTCACGTGATAGTGCGCGACATGCATCATAATATTATAATCACAGCTTTAGTGTCATTTTTATGAAACAGTCTGTTCTAAAAACGTATGTAACTAGATACATAAATAGAACTTAATTTAAAACTCACTTGAAGCTTTTTAATTTTAAATATATTTATAATAATATAAATTGAAGATTTTATTGGCAGATGGCGTATGTGACAATTTTTCGCTAACAATGATGTGCAAACTTATGCATTTCATTTGAATTAGATTGATAAAATGGTGTAATGGCATCTTTTTTCTATAAACTGCTTGGGAAAGAAGAATATTTTCGTAATGATTCCATACTTACTGTCTTGTTGGTAGAGCTATTATAGATGGAATATTTATTCATGTTCATTTTAATATTCTCATGTTCTCTGTCGGCAGTGTTATAATATTATATTGCTGTTTGTTTTGTTATGTTAGGTAGAAATGGAATATTTGTATAGTCGTCTTCGTGTATTAAATGATTCACGTTTAGATTTAAATGTACAATGTATAGGCTTTTGCTTGTATTTTAGCAAACCGAATAAAGCATTCATATATTGTCACCGATGTATTATTTATTTATCCCCGCATCAACCTACATCAACTACCCACCGCAGAATGAAATGATGAACTTTCTTTCAAAGTAAATGTTGCAAACTAGAAAAGATAAAACGATGCAATATCGCATGCACTAGTAAGGCAGTTATTTTTGTAAATGTTTATTCCGACATATTCACAATAAACGGCATATCATAATTATAAAAGACTGTAAATATAAAATAATTGCTTTATTATTTAATATTTCCATAGAAATGCATACGGTAAAAAATATTAATTTTTAATACATTTGGATTATTGGTTTTTCTATCACTCAATTGTGTCAGCTGATGGATGTTATCGACTTTCCAAATAACATACCTTACAACCCAATTTTATTTTCAGAATCAGCTGGATTTGTGAAATGAATTTATGATACAACGCAGGGGTGGCAACCTTGTCAGTCTATCGGTCACATTCAATGTACCTTCTATTTTTTATATTCTGTGTGCGGGCAGATCGGGATCGGGGTCATAAACTCATCTGAGTAGTAAATTTTGTACAACAAAAATGATGTAGTCAGATATTCGTAATTTTTTTGCCTAGATAAATGGACTCGTTGAATTATGATGCCACGAAAGAAAGTACTAACCTAAAACAAAAGTAGGTACCTAATTATTTTTATGTAAGCTGCTTACTATATTTTGGTTCTTTATCCTATTAGGATGATCAAAAATCTGGCATCGTAAACCAATTTATACAAAATATATCTGTGTGCCGGAGGTTGGAAATATTTGTGCCGACAAATTTTTGAGCACACGGATATTGGCCATTCAAGTTTTTTGAAGTGTTTAGTGAAGATGGTCGGAGTGCCATAAAAACACAATTTTATTAAGTATGTCAATCATAAAAAATAATTACAGAAATATTTAAAGTGCGAGAAATGAAACAAACATGATTTATAAAAAATGAAATGGTAAAAAAAATAATACAAATTAAATAGTCTCGTTTTCCTGATTAATGTGACTTGTGGCCAGTGGTGGCTCGACGACTTTCTAGGTGGTGGGGTTTAGCCATTAATTATTAAAAATACATAATATCTATCTACTTTCTTATACTGTACGTCATTGTGTACCGAGCTACTTATAATAATATGATTTTATTAATCGTAATAGTAATTTTTCAAAATGAATAATGGGATTATCTGAGTCGTTAGGTAGGTACTTAAACACATCTAAAAAGCGTGCTTAAAATTATTAACTTAATTTATATTTATAATTATTATAGACTTACCATTATTAACTTATTAAGTTTTAAACAACACACAACGAGCGTTTTTACTCACCTAGGGGTTATTTGATTCGCTCCCCAGTATGTACGTACGAATGCTAATGCGTTAATATCCTTTGTACAACGAGATTTCCACCGCGGCGACGGAATGGGACTTAGTGACCCCGGACAGCGAAAAATAGACACCAGATCTTTCTTAATTTGTACTTAGGTATCGCCTTGAAATAGGGCGTATTTAATTTATTTAATACCGCGTAATCATCATTATGTTATTACATAATTATTCACAATTATTGATTTATTTATTTGTATATTAATAAATATATATATATAAAATTGCGACAGACATTTTAGATGGATAAAATAAATAAAATAATTTAATCATTAGTAATTAAGTTTGTATATTATGACAATGATAAAAATATCGGACGTGTATCGGATGTCGGGATGGTCCCTACGAACCCTTAATGTAGAGCCGCCCCGCGGCTGTTTTCCTTTCGTCAAATTATCTACTTATACTTTTTAATTTTGAAAACTGGCAAAATTAGAAATGGTGAAAATGAAAAAAACCCGAGAAGAAAATGTAGTTATTCTTTCTAAAACTCAGGGCAGAAAATGCTTGCTCTCAAATGTACGCTTTCCTAAATATTGGTATATAATACCAACTAAAATGTATTTGAAAATAACTAAGGAAATGAGAAATGTTTAGAAATTATATACACAAAAATATTTTTTAAATACTTGGTCGGTTTCTTCTGAAAATTTAGAGTTAAACATAATACGAACGAATAGAAATTGTCGCGCCTTATTAACTACCACATAAGCGTGCATAAGTTAGATAGTTTTGTAAAAAAGTATGATGTAGTAGCACGGTTGGCCTATATATTATCGAATATCGAACGCAATCCAAAATACGGCAATAATGACCAAACAAACCTATTTCCTTCTTGCTTTGATCTAGTGCCAGCCTATCTGTTTTGTTTTATTATTTATCTATATAGGTAATGTAAAATGAATAAACGGTAGGGTATTAGAATTTATTAATTATATTAATTTACGTCCTGAGCTATGGGCTGAATATGACCAATTGAAGTTCAAGCCAAAAATCGAAGACTGATTGCCAGTCTTGTAGTAATCGGTATTGCTTTCTACATAACTGTATCTACTCTTCTTCTAAGTCTTTCTAAAGTCAAGTGTACGCACAAAATATATCGGCCCACTTGCCCGGCGCTGATGCCGGATCATACATTGTCCAGCAACAGTATTGCCGGGCAATGGTTCCAATATTTTTTCTGGCAAAAGTGCCGGCAGTGTGCATTTTTTATGTTCATTTACCCCTTGCAGTCGAAAATAATAACGGTGACAATACTTAAATTTACCGTATGTGTATCGTGCGCAGTAGAAGAAATCGTAATATGCGCAATTTCACGGTTAAGTTGTTCTTCGAATTCTAATTCTCGGTGAGTACCTTGTCACTCCCATCCGAATGCAATTATCAAGATGTACATCTGTGAGTCAGTTTCTATGTTTACTTTTAACCACCTTCATTGTGGAAAACGTTGATTCACATTCGGTAGAACAAAACAATGCCTTCATTTTGAGCACTAAAATTTGAGAGGTAAATTTATAAATAATATGATAAAAAAAATATCATACGCGAGCTACCGGTAGCTCGCGAGCGACCGTTTGGCGATTACGTTTGATGGGCGTTTGGTCTATATGCTAGTCTTCACTACTGCGAGAGACAGAAGATAATAAATAATTTTACAATTTACTAGGGAGGTACCCACGACCTATTAATTATTTATGTAGATGTGAATCGCATTTTTTTCTGACTCGATTATTGAAAACATATTCATGTGAATAGAAAATCCATTTTTAAGAGTGCTGTTAACTTTACTTTAACCAGAACCAAACCTATCGTTTATGGATATTCGGATCCCAGGGTGTAGAGAAAAATACCAAAAATGCCTATACCACCCGCATTGATAATGATATGATCGGATCATAAATAATAGGTATGAAAGCATTAGGTGTAATATATGTATATATACATCTAACGATAAAAAATATAGGTAGGAATTTTATATGAGCGTATTATTTACTTTCAAATTGCAAGAGTCTTAGAAAGAGAAATATAAAATGGCCATTAATGTTTATCGACAGCAATTTCTTCCTTTGATATCTTTTTCTCCCCATTTGTAGGAATATCAAAATAGTATACGCGCGCGCCGCCCCCCATTACACGAAAATTCGCAGAAAATTTTACAAAGATTATTGCGATCATAAATATTCTTCACGATTTTTTTATCTCTGAATTTTCCGGACCGTTATCATGCGTATAAACCGAAAATATCCAACGGCGCTACTGGACAAAAATGCACCAAATAATATTTTACATTTTGTTTTAAAAAAGTGCATATTATGGGTTACGTCTAGAGTTGGGTATTTCCCGAAATGATGAAATTTTGAATTCTCGAGATTCGGGATTTCCAGAAAAGAATTCTCGAGAAATCGGGGAATTTCAAAAAAACTTGTAAAAATCCTAAAATCTGTGTAAAAACAGACAAATTCCAAAAAAATATGATTTATTTTAGTTATGTAAGACGACAAACAAAATAGAAGAAGGAAAACAAAAATAATTTAAAACATTACTTATTAAAATAGAATTTCAAAAAACACTGTCGACGACTGTCAATCGCTGCGTCTGACATCGCTTACGCTTTTAAGACACACAATTCCCCGATGTTGCAAAAATTGCGCTCATTTTGATTCGACGTTGGCTTAATTGTGTTAAATGCCCCGATCAGTCTTTGAATTTTGTGTTTTCTGTTCCCTTTTTCCATATAGAAAATCGTTTTTTTTTCAATTAATATTAAATTTGATAATAAAGAAATCCCGAATCCCGAGACAAGATTCTCGAGATCCGGGATTTCCCGAAACGTTAAAAATTTCCATTCTCGAGATTCGGGATGGAAAATCCCGAAAATTTCTCGAGAATTCCTGAAACCCAACTCTAATTACGTCATGTAAATTGCACATAAAACATTTCAGCGCGGCACAGTTCGCCGTGAGCTTTCTTATCGGAAAGAGATGACCGTATATCATACGGTCTCCAATTTTATTAGATTCGATATGAACATTAGTTATTCAATTTTCATAGCTGATTTTGGCAAAATTCATGAATTCAAGAATGAAAACCAAACCTAACCTAATGTCACCACCTACCTGTAGGTAGGTGCCTTCGCACAATAAATTGATTAGTAATAAGCCGACATGTAAACCTGATCTCTAACTATACGGCTTAGTAAAACGCCTAAAAACGCTTCCTTGTCGAATCACATATAAATTGTTTATCTGTTCACAGGTTTTTACGCTACCCGTTCGGTATGTAAACGTATCGAACGGGGCATCGATTGCTACGAGCAGGGTAATGCAGTGTGAAAGAATGATGGATGTAAAATTGCCTTGTTCTGTACAATAAAAAAACCTGTGACGATGTTATTATAAAATGTTAGATATAAATGTATTATGTAACTGTATATTAGTATAAAAGGGGAAGAATGATTGTTAAACATAAAGAGACGAATGCAGTAGCGAGAGATTATTATAAGAGTGTATAAGTGTAATTAATATATTTTGTAATAGTATGAAAGAAGAAGAATAACTGTTAACATAAAGAAGAAGAACGCGGTAGCGAGTGATTAGTATTAAAAGTGTATATAATTAATTAATATGTCATGTGGAACACACTAATCGAATAGTATTTCGATTCGTAAACTCATTAATAGCAAACTAATAATTATAGAATCAATTATCCGCGAGTGGCAACACTTAAAATTATAACGCAGCAACACCTACCAACGCGTTGGTATGGGTGTGCCTCTGTGCGTGTATACGAAAATGTTACCGGCTAAAAAGTATCCGGCGCACAGATTAACTCAGAAAATAACGCCTTAAAGTCTCTAGAATTCAACTTTTCGGAAATATTATTTCATTATTGTGTTCCTAATTAGGGTATTTATCGTCTGTAATATAAAGCATGAGGAAATTCGCATATTTAAGAAAGAGTAAATTCTTGATAGCAACAGACGGGAGCTTCGCCGATTTCTAATAAAATAAATTAAAATCACGACCTTTATGCAGCTGTGCGGTGTAAAGACAGCGGCTAAAAATAAGGCAATGCGGGGGAAATATCGCCGATCGATATACTCTTCGACATTGAATTGCGAATTACCTAACCCAGACATGCAAGTACATGGAACAGACCGCCCATGCAACAAAACATACACGCTCACAGATCAGAGCCCACAAAGTCCGCATGGCGCAGACCAACATATCAACAAGCCCCAATGCCTCACTGGCCCTCAGAAGGGTCACAATGGCTTCAGCCTACTCAGTCAGGACCACAATGGCCACCGCTCACCCAGGCCTACCCGAGCAAACGTCCCCTGCTTCCGACACCCCCAACATACCAAACGAACAAGCAAAGAGGGCACGTCGACCCACAGGCATCCGCACTAAGAATCCTATGCAAAGGCATGGAAGACCTAATTAAGCAAGCCTCGGCCTCACTAGCACCCATAGAAAACTAGCAGACGACCCAATAGCTCCCCCATAGCGACTTCCCTCACAATCTTCCAATGTCTTCCAAAATAAAACCCACATCCCTCCAGATAGCCTTCTGGAATGCACAAGGCTCCGTCCACAGAGACAAACGGGAGATCATCCACTTCCTCGAAGAGCATGACATAGACATCCTCCTGGTCAACGAGACGTGGCTTAAACCTCACCTAACAGTAAAATTCCCAAACTACTCCATCTACAGGACGGACAGACTATCAGACAAGGGAGGCGGCACAGCTGTCATCATCAAATCCATGATTGATCACTGCCCCTCAAACCGACCGTCAGTAGCTACCCCGTCCTTCACCCCTAACATTGAGGAGACCACGGTCCTGGTAAACACCAAAAACTATGGTCTCATTCAATTCACGTCCATCTACAACCCCACCAACAAAAATCCCACCCCCCAGGAATTCCACGACTTATTAGACCCACTCTTTCCCACCTCAGTAATAGCTGGCGATTTTAACGCCAAGCACCGGCTTTGGAACTGCCCGCGCAGCGACTCAAGAGGTAATAAAATAGTTAAATTCACACAGGACACTCAGTCCATCGTGGTGGCTCCTTCTGAAACCACTCTTCGCAGAATAGGGCAACCCTTTAACGTTCTAGACTTCGCTATCCTCAGGAACACTAGCTACATACCAATAATCCGCGCACTAGACGAGCTTAACTCAGACCACAAACCCATACTACTGTACCTGGGAGACCCAGTAGATCCATTCGCCACACTGCCAGACTCCACCAGATACAAAGTATCTTGGGAAGACTTCGGCACATACCTGGAGGAACATCTCACACCCCGCACACTTCTCACTGACGAATCAGAAATAGACTCCGCCATAGCAGACCTAACGGCTACTATCCAGGAGGCACTCAAAGCTGCCTCAACCCCTATTAGCCCAGACACCAAACACAGACTCGACCTTCCAAAACCAATCAGACTCCTCATAACTGAGAGAAACAGGACTAGAAAACTCGGTCAGGATACGGGCGATCCTGCTGTCATCTCTTTGGCCAAAAAGCTAAAGAAGAAAGTCAGAAAAGAGATCAGGAACTTTTCCGAGGAAACTTGGGTTAAAAAACTCCAGGACCTAGTAAAGGGCAGCCACCCCTACTGGTCACTATCTAAAATCCTGAGGACCAAAAAGTGTCCAATAACGCCACTCACTGGGCCAAGTGGCCCAGTTTACACCACCCAAGGCAAATGCGAACTGTTCGCGGACAGTATAGAGGATCAATTCACTCCAAATCCGATAGCAGACTCAGACGCGGATTCTGACTCAGACTCATACACGGACACAGATTCAGATTCAGATTCTGACTCTGACCCTCAATACAACAACGAAAGACAACGCATAAAATCAATTAATAGAGAAGCCAGAGCCTTAGTAAATGCAACACCTAGTCCTCCACCGTCACCAATGATAGCCGTCTCTATAGACGAAACAGAAATTCTAATCAAGCGACTTAGAAACCGCAAAGCCCCTGGCCTAGACGAAATTAGCAACCGTACCCTCAAAATGCTCCCAGACACTGGCGTTGAGTACCTCACCAATATACTCAACTCCTGCTTAGATCAGCACTATTTCCCTGATTCATGGAAAAATGCCGATATCATCCTTCTGCCAAAACCTGGCAAGAACTTAAAGCTCCCAGAGAACCACAGGCCAATTAGCTTACTCCCAACAATGAGTAAAATACTAGAAAGAGCAATAAAATCAAGACTTCAAATCATTATAGATGAGAAAAATCTTATACCAGATGTACAGCATGGTTTTAGAAAAGGCCACTCCACATTACACCAGCTGTTACGCACCACAGAATACATTAAAGATGCATTCAACCACCACAAATTCACCGTAGGACTGTTCCTGGACATAGCGAAGGCATTCGACAAGGTGTGGATCGAGGGATTGATTGTCAAGCTCTCCAGAGCGGAAGTTGACCTACCAATGATCAAGATCCTAAACTCCTTCCTAACCCGGAGACAGTTCTCTGTCAAATACCACGGTATCAAATCCTCCATTAGATATGCTAAAGCAGGGGTCCCCCAAGGATCCGTACTAGCACCCATTTTATATAACTTATACACCAGAGATATACCTATCCCAACCAACACCACCGCAAGATCCTGCATAGTCGCACAATACGCAGATGACACAGCAATCCTAGCTAGATCAATCAGACTTAACCAAGCCACTAAATTAGTCCAGTTAGCAGCCAATAAAATAGTTAAATGGTGCAACAAGTGGCGCATCAAAGTAAACGCCAGCAAAAGCGCAGCAATTATTTTCCGCCACAAATATGATAGACACTGCAAAAACAGAAATAGCCTAGTCATGGACAAGAAGACTATCCCATGGTCTGACTCAGTTAAGTACTTAGGACTCCACCTAGATCAGCATCTTACTTTCACTAAACATATCAACTCCAAAAATAGAGAAGCTAGAATAATCAAAGCCAGACTACTCCCAATGCTAGGCAGCCGCAGTAAAGTCTCAACGAGAGGCAAACTGCTCTTACACTCAGCAATAATTAGACCTATAATGACGTATGCATGCCCCATATGGGCACACGGTAGCCCAAACCTCACCAAAAAACTCCAAGTAGTACAAAACGTAGTCCTAAGAGCAATTACAGGCGCCCCAAACTACGTTCGAGGCACAACCCTGCACAGAGACCTAGAAGTGGAAACGCTAGAAGAGCACATTGGCAAACTGACTACAAAGTTTTATGCATCGCTAGACAATCACCCAAACCCAACTATTAAAAGCCTTAAGGATTATGACGAAAACACCATTATGGAACACGACAGACCCAGGACCATACTAAGAAGGCTGAAAACAGGTCCCAACAAGACAAAACAGACTCGACCCAAAAAAAGAAAACCGAACTAACTACCATTTCTTTTACAGATCCAAAGCTGCCTCTATGCTTTCAGCCCTAGCTGCCATGACCTGACCAACTCAAGCCAAATCCGCCCTCAAAACCAGAGCGAGCGATTGAGGGTCATCCAAAACGCAAGGACTATAATCGGACGGGGAACCAACCACAACCTTCTCCTTCCTTTTACTAACCTGTTCTTTTTACAATAAAGTTTACAGATACAAATCACAGCGGCAGGGTTTTTGGCCGGGAGTGTCTCACAAACACTCCCGGAGTTTTTCACCCCACCGCGGCTCAAATTTTGATGAGCAATCATGATGGGCTTAACATCCCAATACGACTGGTTATCGTTATCGTTTTTGTTCTTCTTTCTTCGACTTCATTCGCTTGGACTGGTGTGGTGTACGCTTCGGAACGAGCATGACAGGCCTCCTGAGATGGCGTGCTGGCAAGCCCGCTAAAACTGGATGGGACAATGAGCTGGCGCGGCGGACTCCCAACGATGAACTCCGCCCCGTGCATGATTCCGTTGTCCCGATGCTACACTCAAACTCCTCCTCCTCTGACGTCTCCAAGCAAAAAGGCAATACCGCCGTTGGCCTTTGGCGGTTGATGATCGGCTGATGGGCAAAAACTCGGACGGTAGTAACGGAGGTCCGGGCTGTGACTCGAGTGTGAATGCCTAAAGGACTTATATCTATCATTAGTTAGAAACTTTCTCATTTTTAACTAAGATTAAAAAATAAAAATTAAAATTAAAATCATTATTTAAACAACACCCATTGCCATATAGAGGATCGAAAAACCTCACCCGAGTCTCCTCAAGACTCGAACGGGTCTCCTCAAGACCCCGAAATAAACGGGTCTCCTCAAGTCCCGGAGTAAAATCGCACACGTAAACTCAGAGAAACCTTCACCAGCGACCAAAAAATAGAGACGAAGGGGATAATGCTTAACGCAGTGAGCCCCATAACCACTGAAGGATGATCCAAAGTCAAGTCAAGCGAATTACCTCTATGAAGAAGTAGTATTTTGCTATTTTTCGGAAATAGTAAAATATTATTTCGTATTACTATATAAGACGTAGTTTTAAGATTAAACTGTTATTATTATAAATGTAATATTGTAAAAGGTAAAGGCAACAGACAGGTTTTACGTCGTAAAATCACAAATGTTTATGTGAAGGTCGATGGATAATGATTACAGGGCCTATTATTATGTCAATAGGTACCTAGTAAGTAGTTGTAAATGCATGTAATTTAAACGCTAATCAAATCGTGCGTTTACTCCTGGCATAAGACTAAAACCGCGAGTTTATGCCGGAGATAGCTATTTAAATGCTCTAAATAAATTCATATAAAATCCATAGAATTAGATAGACGATATTTTATAACGTCAATATATCCATCCACGTGCACAGAATATATTATCTCTTGATACTTGGTCCTTCTGACAATCCAGTAAATTCTTATTAAATAAACAAGAGATATTACGCAGTACGAAATTAACGGACATAGTAGAATCTTTGGTCACCCCTTCTCAAACTCTTTGGACCAATTAGAATAAGGGAGGCTGCTATAAAAGAGGGCGCATCCGAGAGATTTTTATCAGTCTACCGGATCCTCCCTCGGGAACAAGTCTCATCTCTACTAGCAGCCTCTCTTCAAATTCAAACACTCTGGACCAGTTTCACCAGTTCTCGCCGCGCATCTCTTCGCTTCTTGAACGCCGAAGTACTCCCCGGGGAGAGTTTCACATCCCGTTTACCTACGGGTGGGAAACATCTCTCGCGTTCGCAGTCATCGGTCGTCACGTATTCCTGTCTGCCGCCTTCACCTACATTTGGCCTGTAAAATTATTTACTAGACGCTACATACAAGGAAATAAAACCAAGTCATTACCGACTTTTCAAAAGGAAACATCGTTATTATTAATAACCCCTCCACCGACTGAGCTAGGAAAATACATCAACGAAGTGCGCAGTGGCGTATCGTTGAGGGGGTGTTGTTACTAACCTAACAAATAATCCAGTAAGTATGTCGGCTATTTAAAAAAAATGTTTGCTGCTGGCTTCCTGTAAAGTGTAAACCGGCAAGAACCGTGTTTTATTGAGACATGAATTTTATGTCAGTAGGTACTATACGACTCTACTGTGCGACACTTCGTACCCATGTGGCACAGCATCAAGAGTTCCGTCGTCGTGGCCGGTCCTCCCTTACCCTGCAGCGGTGCTACAAAAGCGATCTACGCGCTGCAGGTCTGGAATGGCGGGAGGCGGAAGAGTTGGCGATGGATCGAAGGAAGTAGCGCGAACTTGTGCTTGTCCTATGCCCCAACGCTGGGTCGTGACAGGGTGAAAAAAGAGAAGAAGACTATACGACCCAAAAAGGTTGGACGGTATACGGCCATATATTTCCGATACAACATTTCACGGTGAAGTGTGATACGGCGAACTGCATACGTACACATTTCCGGACACGCTACATAGACATAAGGATGATTTTAAGTGAATCGTATGAATATTAGTATCTACGGAACATACTAGATCTTTGTGAAACTGTGTACCGGGTCTTGAAATTGTCCAGTTTATTACTATTTTTAGTATTATTGCTATTATAGTATTATTTTAGTTTATTACTATTATTAGTACATATATTATGACCAATATGTTGTAGCTATAAGACACCTTGTTCGAATGGTTTAACATAGGAAAACCGAAACCCAATCCGAGATAAGTCTAACATATAAATGCGAATTAGCAATATTGCACCACAATTGCAATGTAGGCAAAATTCTCAACGGTTAAAAAAAATACTACAATGATGTAAATTCGCAATAAGCAGCATTATTATAATGTAAATTGAGTTAACTTTTCAACTACATTCCCATATATTCACCTATCTACGAAAGAATTAAAAATGTGTATGAGACTCAGATGTCTACGAGCAGGGTTGTGTACAATGGTTTATTTATTATTTAGATACACTGTCCATTAGTAAGTCAATAGTTTTGAAGATCACACCACCTTATGACCTGTTCGCAATATTGTTACTAGCTGCTCAATAGGTAATCGAACACACATAGTATACATATTATAATTATTTATTTCAAACTATAATATGTTTTACCCATGATCTCCGACGCAAAAGCGTTACACAAAATAGACGTAGAATAACTATAGACGCGCAGCCCGCTCGCGGCCCGCTTCCCGCCCCGATTACTTACGCGCGCCGATTATTTTCATTTTACGTTCAGTAGCCTACATTCTGTGCGACGTATTGCTCGTCTGTTATTATTACTTCTTTAGTTTTATTATTGTAATTAGGTAATTTTCAGAAAAGTAAAATTGTTTGAATCCTTTGGATTTCGGTTACTTTGACAAATAAATTTTCTTTAGAATTTGGACAACCAGAATTCAGAGAATCAGTTGGCAAGGCATGTTCCATGTTTAATAATTTTAGCCGTCAGGGTTTAAGTAACCATCATCTGAGGGGCCCAGAGGGGCGGAGCCCCCCTGCGAGACGCAAAGCGCCGAGTTTTTCATACACTCATAGATACAGATGAATATAGTTGAAGCTCTACATACATTTCAGTAAGGGGCATTATTGCAAATTCATGTTCTTTTGCAATGTTGTTGTGTTCAGATGCGGCTGCGGATAAAGATAGCTATCAGGAAACTGAAAT
The DNA here is from genome assembly GCF_057557595.1 of Rhyacophila brunnea. NCBI lineage: Eukaryota > Metazoa > Arthropoda > Insecta > Trichoptera > Rhyacophilidae > Rhyacophila > Rhyacophila brunnea. The sequence goes on from NW_028233068.1 coordinate 20,475,080, forward strand.
ACCTAATGGGTGTGGAGTAACAGGCAACCGATCTCGAGTGTGGAAGAATATGAGATAAACTTAAACACATGTAAAGAATACGCTTGTCCTTCGGTCTGACAACTGCTCTCGGCTTATGCATTGACGCTCATTCAATATTGGTGTATTCGGAGATTACAACACACACTATTACACGTCTATAATGTGTGTTGTTAATTATTATCGTAGGACACTCACACATTGACAACATTGAATCAAAATGTAGTGTATTGGGGAATGCCTATCGGAATTCTATTTACTAATCTGTTCTGTTATTGCTACAATATATTATCTACGGATTATATACATTTGTATGTACAGAGTTAAAAAATGTATTATCGTTGTAGCTGATTGTCAAATATAGATCTTTTTCGGACAAAATAAAAATAAATTGTATGTATGTGAACCTCGTTTAACGTGGTCGACCGTCAATCAAAGAATTCAGCTGAAGATTACATGATATTTAAAAAACGTAGGTATTGAATAATATAACAGTTAGTTACATGTGGCGGTGGAAATGATAAAAAATGGTCTACAAAAGACTAAACAAAATGTAATGCTTGATAGAAAAGTAACAGTTAGGTACAGGTAAAGTGGAACAAAATGGAATGGAAGCTAATTTAAAAGTATCAAAGTAGAAGCAAATTTGGCGCAAGTGTAATGCTTGACAGTAAACAGAGACATGTAAAAAAGTGAATATACATTGTGGTGATTGAAAATCCCCACGAAAAAAAGCAACAGCGCGACAATGTGGTGATTGCAAAATCTCATTATTTTTAGGTGTTTTCTTTGTGCCATTAAAAAGGTATTTTGATGCAAATATTATTATGGTGGTGTCTGAAAGCTACTGGACTGTTGTGAAGAGGGTCGCGACTCAAAAAAGGTTAGGAGTCCGTGGTTTAATTGATAAATTTATATGGTAATTGTATTTCAAAGGTTTTTATGTTATATAAGTAATATAAACCTTACACCGACATGCTTCCTAATGTGAATAATATATTATCGACAAGCATTATCTTTTTCGCAATAAATTATATCAGATTACAAAAATGTAATGTATGCCATTCTGGCCTGACAATTTGGATAAATTTCCACCAATAAAAACTCGTCCATCTCCCTCTCTCCCAAGTCTCTGTCCCTGTTCACGGGATCCTCTTTGTTTTACCCACCCTTACAGAGTAATTTCTTTAACTCTATGGGAATTTAAAAATGTGTCGACCCAAGATCAAAAACAGGGTTGTTTACGTACAGACTGTGAGGATGTACCTCGGCGAGGTGGCAAGGGTATGTCTTCGGGTTTTGTGAGTCACAGTCTGAGTGACGTCCCTGGATTTTCGTTGTATACCTATTCGTCGCTAATACACATTTGATATTTTTCGAAGACTAGATTTTGGGAGGATCGCAAAGTGAAAGATGGCAGATGGAAGAATATTATTATTAGTTTTATGTCCCTGCACAATAAAATTGAAATCACATACTCACATACTCTCATACTTTCTACCAAATTGGCTACCTACTTTTTTAAACTATTTTTTTTTCGATTTTTGGCGGAATATTTGATTCTCGATAAGTCTAGTTCGGAATTCTCAAGATTTCACAATTAAAAAAATTAAGGTGTGTGTATTATTATTTTACAGTAAATTTAAAGACTTGAAATAACTGTATGACGATTTTTTTCGTTCGGGCGGCTTTCTCACCTTCAAAAAAAATCAGTCCGGAATCGAAGTTAGTTTTTGAAGCTATTCTTCTTTAGGCGCGTTTGGGAAAACAGATCAGAGTGTATTTTTGGCGTGCGACGGAAGTTTTGCCCGCCGATGCAACATAATTTATTTTGCGGGGCGACGTTCGGGTGTTCTAAATGCTGGAGGTTTGTAATTTTCAGCTGTGATCAAATCAAATTTATTTATTTTACATATAATGAACATAACAAATTACAAATTCAAAACGTTCACGACATGACATAAAATAAGTGTTGGCTGAGGGCTGTGGCTTGAGCCGGTTGGGTAAAGACTGAATGTTGCAACTTTTATTTATGAGTAAAATTATCAATAAATAAATAAATTTTGTGAATGTTGAGTTGGTAAATAATTCAAACAATGGTATGTTATAAATATACAATATTTAGACAATTCATACACAAAAATATATATTTTTACAGTTTAGGATAATATTTGTCGTATATCCCTTGTCAATTTATTTATTAGCGGTATATAATAATTGAAAACAATAATAATTATTATGTTTCATGACAAAAGCCAATATCACGTTTCAGTTAAAACATTAAATAGGGCATAGGCTATGTTTTACTTTTGATTTGTAATTAATTATTATTTTTAACGAAAATAGTTGTAGAGTCACCTGTTTAAGCAAAGATGGTCGGAATAGCGGTTTACTAAATTTTTCAAACACATGTTTTGAGATTTTTTTCTTCCAAAGTAGGTACATTATGCAATAATATTTTATTTTGTAATTTTTGTTTTGTTACGCCAAAGAAGTATAACTTCTAACGCGCGTACATAAGTACACACACCGATTTTTTTTGTTTTGGCTTTCCTTGCAAAATTGTTTTTTCATACGGAAGGTTTTCTTTAAAAAAAAACCTATAAAGTCATGATCTTTCTTTATTTTAATAAACTATTCCTTTTATACAACGAATAATTCACGAGATTTGGGAATGTTATATTATTCTATACTTATATTTAATGTCGGTAATGTCGGTATCCAGCGGTCTTGAGGAGTGGCGTAGCTTGAAGTATTGGGCCCTCGTAGTCCAGTGCGTGAGGAAATCTTAATTTTTTTAAATTAATGTCATCATTCAGTGCGTCAGGGCTAAAGTCGATAAATGCGCCACTGTCTGTAATGTGTTGTATACCACTGGTGTATACGATGTAATGGTCCGCCCAGGTGGGAAGTAGTTGTCAAATCAGGGTGCAGCATTTTTTTTTTAATGTTTCATAATTTTATAATATATCTATTATGTCAACCATGAGTAGAGTTGGGTTTCGGGAATTTCTCGACGGGAATTCTCGAGAAATTTTCGAGATTTTCCATCCCGAATCCAGAGAATTGAAATTTTTAACATTTCGGGAAATCCCGGATCTCGAGAATCTTTTCTCGGGATTTGGGATTTCTTTATTAGGTATAAAATATTTAATTGAAAAAACAATTTTCTATATGAAAAAAGTAGACAGAAAACACAAAACTTTCAAATACTGATCGGGGCATTTAACACAAGTAAGCCAACGTCGATTCAAAATGAGCGCAATTTTTGCAACATCAGGGAATTTTGTGTCTTAAAAGCGTACGCGATTGTCAGACGCAGCAATTGACAGTCTGTGTTTTTTGAAATTCTATTTTAATAAGTACCTAATGTTTTGAATTACCTTTGTTTTCCTACTTCTATTTTGTTTGTCTTCTTACATAAATAAAAAAAATCATATTTTTTTGGAATTTATCTGTTTTTACACTGATTTTAGGATTTTTACATGGTTTTTTTTTAAATTTCCCGATATCTCGAGAATTCCCGAGAATTCATTTCTGGAAATCCCGAATCTCGAGAATTCAAAATTTTATCATTTCGGGAAATCCCGAATCTCGAGATTGAGATTTTCTCGGGAAATACCCAACTCTAACCATGAGTGATATAGGTATTTGAATATAATATTATTTTGTTATATACTGAGATTTATATCTATTCTATGATGACAAATAAAATATTATAGTATAATGTGTTTGATAGTTCTTAATAGAAGTTATGGTAATAAATAATGGTCATAAAAATTAAATAAGTAGAACTAAAGAAATGCAATAGATTTTAATAGATTGTAAATTGCCATCTCTGTTCGTCAGGCGCAGGCTGGCTACTTAAGAATTTAACAGGCTTTTTTTGTGCAAAAAAACAAAAGCGTTTCGGAGGTTTTCCCTTTCCCGGACGGAGCTTCAGGCGTCGCCGGCGCCGGATACGATTTTCTTCTCACAAAGCAAAGAGAAGCGGCACAACATGTCGGCCACGTGCCGTGCTTCGCTCCACCTAAACTGCCGCTCGGGGACGCCATATTAAATAATCATTTTCGGATATCATAGCTGGATGCGTGTGCTGTTTATTTTTTTTTCTTCGATATTTTAGTTTATTTGTTGTCATAAACGATGGTTGGAAAGCAAAGTTAAAGTCAAAGCAACCTCCAGTGTAACCAAACTTTATATTTTTTTTATTGTTAGTAATAATTATATACAAAATATTCGCAAACTACTTAGACTTAGAGCGTAATGCAGAGTTGTCGACGAACAGCCATACTAATAAGAAAAACACGTATGCTCTTTCTCTCTTCCACTTAGGCATAAATAATATAAGTTTTTCTCACTGAATTCAGGTTGACGAAATCGGCCTCTTAAGCCGGGTACTCATTAGATGGTCGTAACTGTAACCGTTCCAGCGCATCTATTCTATACATACGACTGCTATCGGCAGCTATCAAGGGTAGTTTTGTATTGAAATATTAGCACTTATTGTAACAATAACAATAAGTGCTATGTTTTAACAGCACCTCTAATGGGTGTGCTAAATTTTAGAGCGAGATTGACAGTTTTGACTGTTTAGAGTGAAGACGGCTTACTTATTGTAAAAATTATAATACCACTTCGATATAAACATATGAAAAACTACCCTCGATAGCTGCCGATAGCAGTCTTGCGTATAGATTAGATGCGCAGATACTGTAACCAACTATAGACGCAAACTAATTATTTGGTGTCCATACTAGTTTCTGTATCTGAAACGGTCACAGTTACGGCTCGCTAATGAGTACCCGGCTTTAAAGTTAGGCGCGTATCTTAAGGAGTTATGTGCCTAAGAGGCCATCCATGGACTGAAACCGTATGCGTTTTAGATCCGTGTGCCATACTAAGCTTATGATTTTTGTTCATGAAAATATATTTTCACTAAATTTTTAAGTGTATGTAAGTGTATGGTATAAACGGATACGATCAGATGCTTATAATATACTTTGTGAAAATATATTTCCATGAACAGAAAAGATAAGCTTAGTATGCGGTTTCGGTTCATGGATGGCCTATAAGTATGGTTCTGCATCGCGCTCGACATTATAACAACTTCAAGTCGGATCACGACTTATGATCTTAATTTCACTACATATCTACACTACGAGACTATTTTGATTGGATGTAATATTAATTATTGAATTAAACACTGTCACAGTTCAATTTGAAGATAATGAATACGACAAACGCTCGCTGACGCCTCCTGCGGCGTTCCGACCGCCGACTGCTATCCGAACAAAACCTCCCGCGGCTAGTAAAACTTTCATGCTAATTATAAACCAATTCATGGTCCTGGCCTGGCGTTTTACCTGGTCGTATAGTAAGACCCTTACGGTTAGAAAAATAGTGTAGGTACATATTATTTGTTTAAGGCTATACTTCAGTTGAGGTAAGGTCTAAAAAGATCGTGGCTAGGCGATGCGCGGATTGTGCAAATGACGCGTGCCGAATGAAATATAATTTGTCATAAAAATCCAATATGCGTCCATTTAATGTTGTTTATTGTTATATTACTAATAATAATAGTATATTCATTGACAAGTTTTCTTTTTTAAGTACATGTGTAAAGTTTTTTAGTCATCTTTACTCGATTTAAGAATATTTTCATTCGACGCCATGACAAAACAAATCGACGTGCGCACACCTGGACTATCGGTCTCCGATTGGCGACGAGTGAGAAATTTGGTTGAACCTACTGTTATTAAGATTATTTGCCGTTTCACTTAGGTACGCTCTTAAGGGGGGACATGCTCAGTGTTCGTTAAAATGTAGCTTTTATGCTATTTTCAAAGCATGATCCTGGACATTCCTTAAATGTTGTAGATAATCTATTTACCTAATTTTGAAGCCTTATTATCCTTTATATTTATTTTAAATATTTGATGACTGCATAAAGTATTTTTATTACATAAAATAGTATTCTTTTAAGCCTCTCGCTCTAATGTTTTAGAATATAGTCATATTTCAGTACGTCCATGTGAAGTGGTGTTAAGATTTTTTATATTTATTAATTTTTAAAAGCATTAATAAAACCATTAGTAAAATTTATGTCGACATTATTATAGTGAAATATTTAAGTACAATAAAAAATTATATTGATAATTTCTGTGATCCCAAATTTGACAAGAATTAGGCATTTTATTATTCAAAAAATAGGCAAGATTTACACATTACATATTACACACAACGAAAACAAAAATCGCTTTCGATATTAATAATATTTGGAGGTTTTGTGTTTCTTGGGACTTGTGGTCTGATCATCATTAAGTTATACTTAACCAAATCTTGCTTCAAATTCTTGATCTATGGCGACGGTCTTTACATTTATATCTTATTAATCTAATAATGGTTATGATAGTTGTGTAGTTCAATTTCAAGTCTGATATAATTAACGGTAACTCAATAATATGTTTTTGTAATGTACCTACATCAACGTTAAATAGCTATATAGTCGTAAACACCAAATGTGAATTTAGTACTTTTATGTGGTATTTTTAGATACCTAGTACTTACCTGTTTATTTCGTTATTATTATTTATTCATGAACACAACGAACCGCCGCCATTTTATGAAATGAAAATCCTTAAAGAGGAGAGTTTGCACGAATAAGCCTGACAGGACTAGGGGGAGGTTTTTTTTAAAGGGAGGCTGGGTAATCGCGAAAATTTTAACACGCTTTTTTATTCAAAGAACAAGAAAAAAATTCCCTCACACTTTAGTGCAGAAGTCGGTAACATTTATTCGCAACCTATCCACAGTTAACAATTGTTTAAACTACTATAAAATATAATATCTATGTACCTATAGATTAATTATTATTAATAGACCCTATACACCTACAAACATGTGAATGTTTGTTACAACAATATGTCTGCTAAAAAAAATTATTAAAAAAAATAATATACACCCGTGATGTCCCGTGAGGTATGCAGGTCATGCATTGAATAGTGGCGGTACATTATAAAGGGGCGATGAATGAAGGAGCAGACATAAATATTACAATTTTTGGAGAGTAGTGCTGTTTTTACCAGGGAGCTTCCAAACCACTCAGCGCCACGCCGCATACTTTCATTTACCTAAAACCACCAGTGTATGAGAAAAGGTTCCGTGGAAATGCTTTAATTCTCAGTAGATGGTATCTATATTGGTATCTAAATTTAAAGATTTTTTGTTTCTTTAAGATAGCTGAAAATATATAATACAATAGGTAAGTAGGTACATTAACAATTTGCAGACAATCTGTAACTAAAAATGAAAGGGGATGGCGTCTTATTTTCAATATTTTATCTTTATGAGAATTTAGTTAGCAATGAGTTGGAATGTGCTCATTTTTCTCTCCCTTTCAGAACAGGGGTTGTGAAAATATATTATGACTTATATTATAATCCGAAAAAAACTGTTATCACTAACGAGTATTTTCTATATTCAGAGTAGTTGGTGTAAAAATCTACGGCGAAACGATTCCAATAGCGGATATTATTATAATGCCAAGTAAAAGAATACTTTTGCAATGGTTGTCGATTACTGTTTTTTTTAAACTGTAGGTATAGCTAGCTTTATCTCATTCCTTCTAATTGATATTTGTGTTTGTCTGTCTCATTTTCGCCACCCTCTTTTTATTTTCCGCCATTGTCTCTCGGTTTCATTTTTAAAAGCGTTCCTATTTTTTTGTTCTTTTAATAAGTTGATAAAAGTTTGCAAATCCGACAAGAGATGTGTAGGTACTTTGCTAAGTTACAAGTTTTGATATTGGAAAAATATAATGCCCATGACGACATTTCTTTTATTAAGTGTCACGCTACCATAGATTTTCTGGAGGCATCTAGCGACGGAATACAGAAAATGAAATTTAATATTATGTTTGATTGATTTTAAACAGCGCTCGAAATGGAAAAGTTTACGAACCGGGGCGCTCGACAGTTTTCTGAAGATATTTAAATAGTTATCAAATAGTATGTGTATTTCATAAAAATAAGTGTTTTGGATTTTCTATTATATGACCTATCTAGCTCAGATGGTCAAATTATCAGGGCTCGAAATGGATCGGAACACACCGAAGCGCTGTTCCGGTTCATAAAATCCCAAAAATTATGGCTTCGTCACTTTGACCATCTGAGCTAGATAGGCCATAGGTAGGTATAACAAAAAATCGAACACACTTCTTTTTATAAAATTAATATACATATCGATAAAAAATAGCTACTATGTTACTTCGTCGATTTGACCATCTGAGCTAGATAGGCCATAGGTAGGTATAACAAAAAATCGAACACACTTCTTTTAATAAAATTAATATACATATCGATAAAAAATAGCTACTATGTTAGGCGGCTCTCGTGATACAGTGCGTAATGCGCTGGCCTTCCACCCGAGAATTCTGGGCTCTTTTCCCGGTGACGACACAATATTTATGTGATTTTGTCAAAGCCTGGGTTTGTGATTGTTCAAAATTACTGCACCCACCTTGTACGAAAAAGCAAGGATATGGTTATTAATAATTCTAAAAAAAACTACTATGTTTATATTTTCGGAAAATTATTAGGCGCTCCGGTTCGTTCGATTTTCCATTTCGAGCACTGCAAAACATTAAAAAGAAGACTAAAATGTATGTAGTTTCATAAGATTTTTTGAATAATTGAGTTTTAATGTAACTTATTTTTAAAATTTAAAATACATCTGTTTTAATTTCCAATATACCTAGGTGTAGGTATAATATGTTAAAAAATGTTTTATTTATAATATCGAATTGAGCTTCGGCATTTTATAATACCCAATAAATGTGTCCTGACTGGGAATCGAACCCAGGAACTCTCGGGTGGAAGGCAAGCGCCTTACGCACTGCATCACGAGAGCCGCCAGTGTATTTTAATATTATGCTAATATGAATAGGTAAACACTGAGAAAGAGGCATGGGAAATTATTATTCATTGACTCAGTGAATTATGCAGATGAAACTAAGTGATCGAAGAAAAGTTAAGAGTCGAATGCAAAGTGATATATTTTGTAATAAGTAACAGATGTAAATTTTTTATATTACCCAATGCTTGACATTTTATTAAAATATTATATTAATTATTAACGGTATTGTACTGAGTTTTTGTAGTGTTTTAGTATTTTGTAAAGCTATATTAATCTATATAAAACTCTGAAAAATTAGAGACAGACGCAGAAATAAATGTATAATATATTAAAACTGTGATCGGATTTTTCACTTATTTACCGTATTGTCAGAAATTTGAAATTCTGTACAAAGGTGCTAACATTGCGACTATTCGTCTAAATCTGTTGCTCTAAATATGGGGTCGACATAACATAATGTTCTTCCAAAAAAACAAATTCGATCAATTAAAAAGCCATGACACAATGAGCACAAACGCACTTACGATGTATCTAGAATTAACTTAGTCTGAGAATAAATGAGCAAATAATATAATATCCCATATCTCACAACATTTTTTTTACTTTTTGTTTTAATTTGTACATTTTTTTAAATGAAGAAGGTGCCCTCGTTTTTAATTATTACGAAACTATTTTAAACAAGTGTAGAAATGAAGGAAAAAAAATCACCTTCCTACAATATCTAGCCCGAAGCCAATATATCGCACCCAGGAAATAATAGTGGCACAACTCGAAATAGGCCAACATTATATTTTTAAGAATTAAGCTGCTGTCTGTGCGGAAAGAAATGATGTCTAGGAACATTTCTGCATACTTAATTCAGAAATGACAAATTTTGACTTGTGGCACTATTATTCCCCGGGTGCGATATTATAATGAAAACGAGGTGACTTTTAGTATGTAATTTGAACTGACTAAAATGGTTCAGTACTTAAGTACCTAATGGTTAATATCGTTGTGAATATGTCCTTGTTATGACATCCTACTATATTATTTCCATTGACTACTTTGTATTATGTATGTACTTTAATCTTTGATTCATTTACAATAAATTAACACTCATATTTGCGCAGTCCAATATTATCTGATTGTATGTCATTAAAATATTATTATTTATGTAAATCGAGTACTTAGTAGCCCAGTAAGTTCAGAAGCCCTGCAGTAAAATAATTTTTAGAAGCTTCGCACGGTTCGGAAGCGCCTTCTCCTCAATAAAGCTCAATTATAAAATTAACAGAGCTTTTTTTCGCTCAGCATTTGTAATTAACAAATTAATTTAAACGGAATTATGCAAAATTTAATTGGCAGTTAATATAAACAGATTGTCGTAATTTGAATATTCGAGATGAAATAATTGCGAGCGGATTTTTAATTGGGCAATTAGGGTGGTTGGAAAAAAACAATGTTTCAAAAATGAAAAGATGAGAATATTTTATTCAGGCACTAATATGAACTTCCAATAGGCTTCGTGTCTGAACTTTACCTACCCAAGTAAACACAGTAGGAATACTAAGTTTGATTATTGATTGTGTGATATTATATTATGTAAACTGATAATTATTATTGTTTTTCAAAGTAAATTAAGTTACTGCAGCTATAATTATGTATGTGCTAATTTCTTCTCATTTGATATGATTTGCCTAGAGTTCAGCACCAAGTCTTGGCCTCTACGTTACACATCCGCTATATTGTGTCTTCCACGGTCCGTTCTACAGAAGCAGGTTCTTGACTTCATTATCTACAAGTCTTTTCTCCTCTGGAAATTCCTAAGAAATTAATCGTTGTTTTGTATCAACATGGCTCTGTGTCAATAGTTTTAAATTAGTAATAATATGAGAATGACTATTAATTCATCTTTGCGATTAGTTTCAGATAGGTATGGAAAAAAGTTACCAAAGCAATTCGATCGTTTTGAAATCTTTCAATCAATTTGGATGCCCTGGGCTATAACTCCCTTAGCTTTATGGTCAGTGGTGTTAGTAGTGCTAAATGAAATAGTACCGGGTCGCTGGTCTCACATTTCTCCTCTTCCAATTTTTCTAAAAGCTTTTATGAATTTTTCAATGGTTAGGAATCTAACGAAAATTTAAAATTTCACCACGTATAAAACGCGATATAATTTCTCATCACCACTTCGAGATTGGATTGACTAATCGCTTATTTTGCATTTTTATGTCCAGTTTACTGGGAATGTATATACTGCCCTGTTAAGTAAAAAGACAATGGTTATAGTTTTAGTGAAATGAGAACCCAAGTTTTAAACTACCTACCCTTTCACTTATATTATGTACATAAACACTCAACAGGGTATATTAAGAGATAAGTAGGAGAGTAGGCAGTTGCATATCTAGTAGATATATTTAATAATTATATATTTTATTTTAAAAAAATGTGAATGAGTCGAGCAATAATTATTTTTTAAACAATGTTCAAAATATTCCAAATATAAACAAGTTCTATCATTATAAATTCAAATATTATTTATTATTCTGTGACTACGTCATTACGGGAACCAGGGTTTAGTTAAGTATTATTATAAGTGTACATAATACAATAATTGATATATTATATATAAGACTACTTTTAATTGATTGCAATATAATACTTTTATAACGATTTGCAGCAATTCTCATTTCTAGTAGCGATAAACCTAAAGTACGCGACACAATGTCTAATCAGATTTATCCATTATATGACATAAGCGGCGGCACCGTTCATATCCTGCTTTTCTATATAGTAGTTAGGTATATTCAGTAAGTAGCCCAGAAGATGAAAATAGTATAGGAGGGAACTGGTAACGGAAGTCGACCGGAAAATGAAACTCTTGCGGTGACAAAAGAAAGCTCCATCATTTCCGGACTGATAAACACCATTAGGGGTGGTTTATATCCCAACCCCCCCTTTGCTAAGAGCCTGTCTGTATTTTTTCAACCCCCCATCGTTTCGTCCTAGATCTTAAACTCGTTGACTATCACGCAGTGGATAAAAAAATATTTTAATGGCATAGTGGTAATTTTGTCTGATATAATTTATCATCATCAATATTGGCCGAAGACGATTTGCTGGACTAAAGCTTATTCTAGTATCTTCTATGTAAATTAGTTCTCAGGGGTCATCCATATATGACGTCACGCCCTAAGGTAGGAGAGAAGATCAGATATAATGACCTGATAATTAGTGTTTGTTAGTTATTAGTGATAGAAAATGTGAAGGAACAAAAATACAAACTTATTCGTTTCTAAGAATAAAATATACCGTGAAAAAATAATAAAATCGATAATTTTCAATGAATTTATTTTTAACAATTAACGTTTTAGCGATGAGGGTTAGCTAAAAAATATGACGTAATTAAAAAAAAAGATTTTATGATGAATTTTGAAAATGGGGGTAAAAATTGAAAATCGTGTTAGGTCATTTATGGATGATTCCATAGCGTTTCGTTGTGAAATATTGCCAGCAAACTTGGTCAATTCAACGTTCGTGTGAGTTTCTAGATGGTCATGTGGCTATTTAGTGCTTTGTAGGATATCCAAAGTCGAGTAACATATCATACATATGTCAATAAAGTATGGTAAAATACAACACATTATACCTACCTATAATAGTTTGTAAATTTTTTTCGCCAAACTCAACTGAAAGGCAATGTCCACACCTGCAAAATAAATATTGCAATTAAATTAAATGTAGGTTGGACAGTCTCCATAATAAAATTTTTCGCACATTAATAAAACTACATTCCACGACACCACGCGTCGCTATTTTCAATAAAACTGTGAATATTTTTCCTAAGTATAGGCACGGCACACTCGCAGCTTGCTTGTTCGTAAGTGTCTTTGCACATGTTTTCCATCCACGGGCAATACAAAAAACATAGTATTTTTTGCAAATATTTATTTCATCTAGGGTATATGTACAGGGAGGGAGGTTTCGGGTCCTATAGACAGTCCTGAATCTAAGAAACTTAACAAGGACCGATAACCCCACCAAATTAAACACGGAGAGGATACTACCCTCAAATAATAACATTTATACCGATGAAAGGGATTGTAGCGTTATCGCCATGTGCCCTACAAGACACACACACTTCAAACAAGTCTAACGTTAGACTCAAAGTATAGAGTGTCTAGGTATGAGAAATATACCAGGAAAGTACTGGTATCTACAGTTGAAATCACGAGTGCGGGGTAAATGTAGAAGTCGGTGAAAATCAACAATAAATTATTATGGATATTTTTTCAAAATGATCCCCCCATACCACTTTTCTGTTTGCGCGCCTACATATTATTATTATGTATGTTGGTCTGGACTACATTTAATAATTTTATAGAGGAGATAATGATGATGGTCTGCATACTGTATCTACTGGAATTATTGACATTGGCAAATACTTGACTAGCTTTTAAAGTGTTAAGGACTCTGGAGTCACTTTATCTCGACACGGTTGTTTTACGAAAACACTGCGGCATGTCGTATTTTTATACCTAGGTAGGTATATAGGTACCTATATATTCTTAACAGCCAAGAACTTGGCTACTTGAGGGTGACTAAAAATGAGATATTTCTAGCATCCATATAATATAATAAATGTAAGATACTGAAAAAAACAGAATTAAAAAAGCAACAGTGAAGAGAAGTTAATCATTTTTGTAAAATTATAATAATATGCCTTCTCGGTAATTGTTCTGTTTTATGTTTAATTGTAGAAGTAGGACTAAACTTAGGGGGGGTGTAGCGCAGCGCTCAACATGGAAAAGTTAACGAACCGGAGCGCTCGACAATTTTTACCTATTCGTAGTTATCAAATTTTATGTGTATTTTATTCAAATAAGTGTGTTGGATTTTTTGTTATAAGACCTATCTAGCTCTGACGGTCGATTTTTTTTTCGATTTCACGAACCGGAACGGCGCTCCGGTCCATTTTGAGCCCTGGTGTAGCGATAGAATACGAAAAATTTAATTTGAATAATTTATTTGACAAGTACCTAGCAAATTTAGGCGCGCACATAGAAAAATGGTAGGTATGGATGAAATATAGTTCCGCATTTACCTCGCTTTCTACTTATAGCTTTTTGTTACTTTGGCTGTGAAAATCCGCACTTTTCCGGGTACATTCCTCATACTTAGATAAACATTTATTACTGATATTTTATTTAGCTGTTCAATTTTTCTAATAGGTAGGTATAATATGTTTGCAAAGAGAAAATATATTATTTGCAGTCCTAAATGTGCTTGACAATTTTATGCGATTATCTCAAAATGGTGAAATATTGAAGTTACCGACCTTAAAACTAATAACGTCAATTACCTACTTATAGTAACAAACATGTTATTTGGTTTCAGAAGATTACATCGCGCGAATCAGAGCTTTAGAGTACTACTCCACCGAGGGGGCTCGTTAGTTCGTTCAGATCTCAGGAAAAGAATCATTAAATCATTACATCTTCTATCACTCATTAATAATTAAACTATTAGATTTATGGATAATTTTGTACAATAAATTGACTGGAGACCGAATCATTTTGAGCGAAACCTCAACAATTAGGCTGTGGTAATATTCTTTGGCAAGTATCCCGCAGAGCGTCCATACTAATGGTGATATAAACGAGGGATGTAATTAAGAAAGCCAGTTAATTAAGTCGCTGGCTGCGTCTCTCATTTCACCCCCATATCTTCATACTCCACCGCCCTCCCACTTCTACATTGCTTTCTCCTAACTTCCACTTCTACTTGCGCCCGCAAAAAACCGCCCCCTTCTAACCGACTTCCACGCTTGCCACCCCTAAGTATGTAAACATCTCTTTTTAATCAGGGCTAGTCAAAAAACCATCTATTGAGTAAACTTATAGTGACTAAATAGTTAGAAAACAGAAAGTTGCTTACCTATGAGAAAACTTTGTACCGTGGCAATAATATTTAATACCAATTAAATGCAGGTAAAACAATCTTTAAATTATTGTTGACGACGTTACCCAGAACATTAAAAACTGCGTTTTGGTTCTTGAATTTTAATAAAATAATCAAATTAATTTAAGTATTGTACGTATTTTTTAGTTTAATAGTAAACTGGTCGGATAAATGGTAAAAAAGTCGATAAGTCGTAAAACATTATTTCTATAAGCAATAATGAGCTTTTGTGTTATTTTGCTACACATATTTTTTATGTATTTTCAATTTTTATTCAATAATTACAGTCTTCAAGGGGTGTACCTGTTAAACAAAATGTTGTACTTTTTATACTTTAGACTTTATAAATAATAATGAATGTGTATATGTCGATAGTAGGTATATTTCAAGAAAATCAGTTTTTTTACCTGCAATGTTAACAAACTTTGCCTGTCCTGATTTGCATGGCAGGAGACGTTTACAGACTAGTTTTGCATTGTTGTCTGTACGTTATAGAAAAACAAAATCGATCACACCTTAAATTTTTCGGAAAATTATCGAATCCTCCTTTTTTTATTTATTTTTTGTTTTATTTTTATTTTGTGAGCGTTGTTTCTTTGTTAATTTGACTAAATATCATTTACTACTGCAGAGTATTTAAAAAAAGCTTCAAATAACTTCCAATGACCAATAATTGTGCAATATTTAAACGCATATCTATAAACAAATTGTAATAAGGGTTGAGTAGTTATTTCGATTACTTTTAATTGTCACTTTTAATTGTCACATGTGTCACATTGTGTTCACACGCTTCCATGAACGATATACATAGATCTATAAATAGTCTACAATATATCCGATCGCAGGACAAAATACAATGTGTCAAGATGCTGTTTATCGTACGGTTAGTATAATTGATAGCATCATTGAGATCGATGTTTTTTATGGACGTGTTGATTATGTTATTTATAAAATTTATATTATTATTATTAATTATAACTGTTGCTTTTTTTGTTACTAACCCACATTTGGCGTAGTTTTAATATTTTTATTATGTGATACTAATTACTAATTTTAATTACTGTATAGGTATTTATTACATATTAGGCAATAATAATATATTAGGTCACACTACTTTTCTATATATTTAAACATACGTAAAATTAATATTATGTATGCACATAATATATATATTGGCTCATACTGGAAGGAAAATAATGGCGTATTTGGAAAAACCTAAAGCTCTACAATCTCTTTGAAGAAGAATGTATCTCGGGATTCGTTACATTTGTTAGACTCCATTGGGCAGGCCATGTATCAAGAATGGACAGTACTCAACTACTGATGACGTAAATCCTGGATACCGAACCGGCGCAGACACCTGGAGTACACTAGTCCAAGATAGGGGGAGATCACAGAACAGATAATAAATAGAATACCGATAGGCTATATTCAATACACCGCATCTTGATGCAGGGTTTTGAATGTGCGAGTGTCCTACGAAAATGAAGCACGCATTATGCACGTGCAATAGTGTGTGTAATACACCAACATTAAGGGGGAGAGGCATGCCAGGAGAGAACCTGGCGGAAAAATACGAAGCTTGCAATTTGAGATTTTTTTTTGGTAATTTACAATTTCAACTGTATTAATTACGAGTAATTAATATGTATCTGAAAACATTAAAAAGGTTTTTTTTTTAATTTAAAGATAAACTTACAATTGTAAAAAAATGTAATAAAATTTGAATTCGTTGCAGGGTCATATCTTATTATTACATTATATTTTATGGTCATATTTATTATTAAAATTTAGTTTATTAAGTTTTAAAATTTTCGTCGTTTAAATTTTTGACTAATTCCTCGTTTTATTATTTTTTATATTTATTTTAAAAAACATCGATTTTTATAAAAATATAAATGTGTATAACTTGAAATCCTTAAATGAGCGTAAATGCATAAACCGAGAGCAGTTTTCAGTATTCGACGTAAAACGTATTCTTGACACGTGTGTAAGTTTAACCCGGATTCTTTCTTACTCGAGTAAGTTACCTGCTATCGCCTTACCCGTTACGTATTTCAGTTCCCATTATTTCTGAGTTCCCTGGGGGAGATGGAGGAGGCTATGACCCGAAATGTGTTATTGGGCTACTTGTGATGGCGATGATGATTAATACAGTAACTGATCATATTATTAATATAAAGCATAGGTAATAATGAATAGTGTAAATTATATATATATGGATAAATTAATCAGAGATGCTTACGTCATAACGAAAAACAAAGGGTTCAAACTATAATCAACAAAGTTGGCTAAATGTGGTTAGGTGTCTATTGAGTTTGAAATTTCTGGATGTTCGTCAAATACGAGTAGCTATACTTAATCAAGTCTATCGCAAAACACCCCTGTTAAGAAACATTATAAGCGAAATACAGATAGGAGGGGGTCGCCAGGGGTGCAGTATGTACCTACTCAATAAA
Source organism: Rhyacophila brunnea (assembly GCF_057557595.1). Lineage (NCBI taxonomy): Eukaryota > Metazoa > Arthropoda > Insecta > Trichoptera > Rhyacophilidae > Rhyacophila > Rhyacophila brunnea. Next base: position 20,492,416 of record NW_028233068.1, read on the forward strand.
ATATAAATACAATTCGTCTCCGTAAATATAGATAAACGTAGCCTTACCAGTATGTGTTTTACTTATTGAAATAATTTACATATCCACGATAGCCGAGCGGCGAACGCGTCGGTTTATAGTGTCGTGGGTTCCAGGTTCAAATCCTGGATCTGGCAAGACTTAAATGATTTCCTCGAAACAGTAAAGTTTAAATGAGCCACATATTTTTTTTTTAAATTATACCAAAATCTTAAAAATATTCGTATCTCTCATAAATCGAATATAAAATATTACCCAATGCATAAAAAATATCGAAAACTAACATCAAACTAACATAACCACTCAAGCAGACTACGTACTACTTGCCAGTGATTACTAGTTGGGTTGGCAGTTGGAACTTATGATTTCAATTTACTTATTTTATCGCGGGGGTCTCAAAATCAGTCAGTGCCTCAGGCCTCTACATACCTAACTCTCCACTGTAAAAAATAAATTGTTATTATACAGATTTAAAATAAGTAACTACGTATTGTTATATTAATATTTAAAATAAATTTATCTTCGTAAATAATTATATACTTACATTACTGTTGTAACCCAATCAAATAGCAAACATATTAATATTAGAACATTTGTGAAGAATTCCAATTATACGGACGACACAGATTAAAAGCATTGTTATATCAAGTAATAATTTAATTGTATTTTATTTCATCGCGTTGTGTATTTGACGAAATATTATGTGTATTTTTCAAACATTTTTTTTAACCATTAATCTCCTAATCACCTAATAGTTAAGGTTATTCATGTTAAGAGGAGAGATGGGCAGGGTTAGGATAAATGAATCTAACAGCCGTATGCATGCAGTCTCGAGCCGCACTCAACGCTACGAACCGGTTTATCGGCCGAAGTCTATATTCACAGACGTCCCATCGTTGTAAGGCAGCCCATGCGTTGTTTACGGGCGGTTTAAGGGGGAGAGGCATGCCAGCAGTGAACATAGCGGAAAAATACGAAGCTTGCAATTTGAGATATTTTGTTTGATAATTTACAATTTCAACTGTATTAATACTTTGGACGCGGAAGACGCACACGGCGCGTAATGACCAGGCGGCCGATCGATGTAATTAAAATGCATTTTAAAGGGGGCAATTAAAATCTCATTATCTCTTCAGCAGCGAAAGCGTTAATAAATATGTATCTCAAATTGCAAGCTTCGTATTTTTTCGCTAGGTTCTCTGCTGGCATGCCTCTCCCCCTTAAAAAGAGGAAAATTCAGGAAGGAATGAAAATATAATATAAATAAAAACGTCTGACAATAATTATTGATTCTGTAAATACTAAAGATGAACACTTTTTCGTCTACGGATGTGTATCAGATCTTTGTGTCCCACTACAATTTCTGTTTAATATACTTAGATAAGATTTTTTAATGAATTTAAATTAAATTTGAGAAGGGTGTCATTTATAATTTAAAAAAGGGCGTCAGTAAGGCTAGGGACGTCACTGTATATAATACATATAATAAAAACATGCCAGCTAGAGATGCTGTGATTAGTGTAATATTTCTGCTTAATATTTTCTGTTGACAACTTGTGTCGGAACTGTTTTGGCATAAACCCCTCTTTTCAGAGGGTGGGTTTATTCAGATAAACTTGTAAACAAAGCCTTGGCAATAATTATGCTGGCAGAGGTATTAACTTAATGATACTGAAAGTCATAAAGTGTTATTAATTTGGAAACTGAGGTGGTGTTTAATATTTCGGCACAATAGAAACTCTCCTTCTATCTCTGTCTCTTTTCTTCTCTCTGTATAATAATAATATATCGTATCATTTTCAGAGAAGAAAATTTTAACCCGTTTAATGACAGAACAGTTTTATATAAAACTTATTTAGGTATGAAATAATGACTTAAGTGTTGAATTAATATTTTCGCGTGGTAAAGATGTTATCAAATAATCTTGCCTATAATAGGGTTTGATTATTTCACACCGATAATATGTCTTACGAAATATTAATAGTAAATAGCTTGATAGGATTCAAAGCGTATTTTATGTGGTAGGTTTGGTAGACAGAGTAAAATATTACCTTGTAAGTTGGATCAGATTGGGATTGTTACAATATGGCGGCTTGTTTATAGAAGCCATGTTTGTTTTCACTTTTCGATATTTCGAGTGTTATAAAATATGCGTACGGATCTGATATAGGTATTTGTAAATGTTTATCTAGAAATGTATTGAAAAAATCTTGACAATAAGTCTGCTGAATACTGCCGAATACGAATAATGAATAATATTATGATTATAAAGGATTTATGTTTTGTACTTTGTACATTTGAGTCGTTTTTTGCGACCCGGAATTCGCCTTTCGGCATTTTCAGGCACTGTGTATACTCACCAAAAGGCAAATAAACACTGACAACGAATACTATTAACTCTAACTTACATAACCAATCAATACAATAATCATCATCAGGGGCACGACAACCCGGTGTGGGTCTTGGCCTCCTCCAACAACTTCCTCCACCTGTCCCTATCCAGTGTGGCCGCTTTCCAATTCGGTATCCCTAGAATACGGCAGTCACTGGCAGCTCCATCCAACCAGCGAATTTTTGGCCTGCCTCTTCTTCTACGCCCTATTGGATTGCTGGACATCACTCTCTTTGCCGGTTCATTGTCATTTATACGGTGCACATGCCTTAGCCACCGCAGACTCCCAATCTTAATTGATTGAACTGCGCTGCAATCTTCGTACAGCCCGTAGAGCTCAGCATTATATCTTCTCCTCCAATTGGTGCCGTCTCTGATCGGTTTATATATACGGCGGAGAATTTTTCTTTCAAAAATGTTCAGGGCTCGTTCATTTCGCAGAGTTAATGTCCAAGTTTCCGATGAGTAGGTGAGCACTGGCTTTACAAGTGTCTTGTAAGGAGTGTTTTTAGTTCGGCGAGATAGTATGCGGGACTTAAAATATCTTAACAGGCCAAAGTAGCATTTATTCGCAGACATGATTCTCTTGTTGATTTCTTCTGTAATATCATTATGTCGAGTTACAAGAGAACCAAGGTATAAATCAAAACAATAAAGTCGGTAAAAACTCCATTACCTACCTATCAAGTCAAGGGCCACAATAAAAAATATAACAAACAAATTGTAAATATGTAGTTGAAGTATTCGTAAAAAATCCCTATTTTATTAATACTAATACACTTGATAAGCATATAATAAATCGTCAAAACCTAATAATATATCATTAATAGTTATAAACAATAAATATAATACACTCAAGAGGTGTAAATCGTCCATTCTAGGAACAATGATAACGTATTGGAAATTATAATTAATATTATTAATACTCGTATAATAATATTATGAAACTCTTTCAGTTCTACCTGTGTATACTTAGTCGTTGTACTATTTACCCGAATAACAGCTGATTATTGTATCAAGCTTATTGACATTTTATGCACCAGGGCCTAAACCTTACGAGAAAAATACTAATAAGTAAATTATAAAACTGTATATTATGTATTTATGTATACCAACGATTTTGTACCGGATTGGGTATCGCAGAGATTTCGATGAGAGTTTTTGATTAAATTATTTCCATGTTACGGAATCGGGTAAACTTCGAGCACGAGGGTTGATAATTATTCGAGTTAATGAAGGTTTGGCACGCCATAATAATTATATAGACGCATCTCATAGCGCGCGGTAAATATACCCCGCCATTTTACAAAATGGGGGAGAAAATTATTGCGCGCTGTGATGTTTTCGCAAAACATTAAACTAATTTATAATTAATCATGTTGTTAAGTTTGCTCGTGGGGAAAACGCTTTTAATTGGAGACGTTTTGTTATAAGTTTACTGAGTACGTATACCGCCCAACTATTTATTAAAGATATATTTATAATGATTTATATTTAAGAGCTTAAGCAAAATTTTGGTCAGCAAAAATTAAGTGCATATTATGTAGGTACCGAACTATTTAGTTAATACCTATATTCACATTCACACCAAACAGTACAACTCAAATCAACATATAATATAAAACCTATAGGTAGGTACTTACTTGATTTTACTATTTTTGAAAAAAATATTTATTTTAATATTTATAACCGACGATTACTGACGATTACTAATATGAAACGGAGCATTGAGAGCTTATCTAAACAGATTCAAACCAAGGGACGATGACTGCTGTCCATGTGAAGGCAACACGTCTTAAACAGTGTAATATGTCATTAACGACTGCCCAATATTAGAAAATAAGCGATGGGCTCTCGGAGTTGCAGACAACATAATGACAAAATTGATCTCTGTAAGTATCACGAAGTATTAAACAAGAAAATAACACAAGACAACACACAAATATCTAATTTTCGTCATTCAAAAAATAAAAAAATAGATGGAGGAATATAACTCTCACAAAATTCCAATCTAGCATTTTTTTTAAATATCTTACCCTTCTACGCACCCATTATTACTGCGATACTATACGAATGCAAACGGATCGAACCGAATAGACATGGTGGCCGTGAAAAGGGCCGTTTGTATGTGAGTAGATAGTCAAAATCAAACATCTTATCCTTTCAAAAACGCAAATGCGTAATTAACTCTGTGTATTGAATCACCGTATACGAAAAAGCATGAGTATGATTATATTTTACAACAGTCGCCATTTGAAAGCATAGTATATTATTATTATATTGTATGTAATAATTTTTAAATATGTAGTTATTTATTTTCAATGATTTAATAAATGGTCTGATTACCTCATTCGCTAGGGTCCTCACTTTTTTAGTGTTCTCAATTCTCACAGATTATTTACACTTTGTAACATTATTTAAAAAAATCTAAATTGTTCATGATAATATGTGAAAACGAATAAATCGATTTGAATGACGCACGTCAGATTGTCAACACTAAATTCAAAATACCTGCAAAAAAACGATTAGTAAAAAGTCCCAGAGTCAACAAACTGTCTGCATTTAAAGGTGTGATTAGAAATATAATTCATATGATAAAAAATATAACGGTAGGTATATAAATTTATTGTTTGCACCTCAAAGTTGAAATCAGATGTGTTGCGATCACTGACAAATCCATCAATCCGGTGACAGGCCGCGGTGATTTGTCTGCTCATTTATACCACAGCAGTGGCAATTCACCCTGACTCAGGGATACAGAAGCAACGATTATATTTATATTTACATAAATTCATTATATTATGCAGTCATTTTCATTGTCTTGCTATCAGAAGTCTGTTATACCTATAAATGGAAATTAAACAAAGACAAAATAATATTTTTTCATTAATATTTTTATTTGTTGTAGGTACTCGTACCTAAGCAATTAGAGAATAAAATGTTTATAAAAATATATTACGAAAAAAAAAACAAAAATTCGCTTAGAATCTTGAATAAAAAATTACCCAATACCCTATTTTACAACGTTTTTATTAGGTCGTATTCTGGTTTGTCCGGTGGTTATTTATCCAGTACAATTCTTGCAATCGATTTTTAACTAACTTTCCGACTAGATAGCCATTTGAAACTTTTAGAATATATCATAACACGATGCCAATGCATTCTTTTAATACTTTTAGCTATCTTTAAGTAGAATTGAATTCATTTTCAGTTAATTCTGTTTTGTATGAAGTAAAAAGTAAAACACTATTATTGGTTGCTAGGGGGTCTGGGGTCCTAGCAACTGAATTATTAATATATACGTGCATTACTACGGAAATCAATATGAAATGTCAAAATGACATTTCAGTATTCTATATTTATTCAGTGTTCTATCAAGTACAATTTTTTGATCGTTTAAGCTAGTCAAGTCAAGTTTATATGATTCAACAGAAAATTTAAAACGCTGTATATAAAAAGTTCTTTTTATCTTGTAATTATTTTGATGTATTTTTAGGTAAATCTGAGAAAGAGTCATTCTTTATTGAACACACATAATTTAAAAACACTCCAAAAACATACCTAGTAGGTAGTAAATATCTTTGAAAAAAGTACGACATCGGGAAGAATTCAAAACTGCATTCATTGGGTTCCTGCCAATATGCTTTGTTTTTAGGTGTTTTCAATTAATTATATATTATGTTCAATAAAGAATTCTACATTTTAAAATCTTGTAAATTATTCGTTAAAAAAAAGATTTATTAAATTATTAGCGAGAGATTCTGATAAGCGCTTCAATAGAGCTATTCTATAATATAGTTAACACGATCCACAATACCACGGATATCACTCGGAGCTATTCCATAAACAACGCTACAATAATTGTTAGTACAGTAAAACATGTTTTACTTGATTCTAAAAGCACCTTATTAAATAAATATGTTACTTATATTTTTTGCATGTTTCCATAATATTTTACATATTATCACTGTTGAGAATAAAACAATATTTTTGCTAAATAAGTGTATCATATAAATTGACACGTTTAGCTTCCGATTCACGGGTCACTTAATTAACTAACATTTTGTTTAGCAAAAAATATATTTGTTTGAATTAAATGTTGAGTAAATAGCTTTGTATTTTAAGATAAATCCATATTATGTGGGTCTTTGTACCGTTTTGGAGTGGAAACGGTGATTTTTATTACGAACCACATACAATTTAAAGGTTGATGACACCTGAGGATGATGACATTAAGAGGGGTGTAATTTGACGAACAATTTTGGCGTTGCGTAATCAATCTGTCATTATCGAACGGTGGGCGGTCATCTAAAAGGCATTAAATCAAACCACAGTGCGTGTTAGCCAACACCATAATAGTTGTAAACCCCTAGCTCAATCAATGCCCTTAATGTTTATAATCTGAAACCGTTGTTCAAAAATCGGCTTAAAATATATTTCTGCACATCTTCTTAAATTGGTGGGTATTAATCTAATATTAGTGACACGTGCGGCATAATAATATATTATTTTCATTAGGAGCTTTGTACTTTAATATGATATCAAAGCACTACATACCAAGACATACAAATACTAATCAGATTTTTTTATATGTATACACACTCAAGTCTTTGTGATCACTACCTACTGATTTATCGTTTTGTAATATTACATATATGTCCAGGGCTCAAAATGAACCAGGGCGTACCGGACCGCCGTTCCGGTTCATAAAATATTAAAAACTATCGCTCCGTCTCGTGGAAAATTTCATTTGACCGTCTGAGCTAGATAGGCCTTAACAAAAAATAACACTTATAAAATACATATACAATTAAATAAAAATGTTAATATTATTATTAAAATTATCAAGTGGTCCGGTTCGTAAAATTTTCCATTTCGAAGGCTGGATACGTCGCTGATCAAACGCGTTATTTCTGTTATCGATGTTGCACGATGTTTATATGAAAATTGATCACACAATTTGGCGGATATAAATAAAAAGGATTTCACGTTCAAGATATATTTATTAAAAAAACGGATGTTGTTTTTAAAATAAATATAAATTAAATTCAAAATATGAATTATTAAAAAAATCGCATTAGAGAAAACTTACTAAACTACATATTATGACCATTGAATGAGACCTTTTAACGGAATCATTTAACTGTAAGTTTGTCTTTGACTTTAAATAAAACATATTCCTTAAAAAAATGTGTTTAGACACATAATGATTAATTAAAACACTTAAAATGTGAATGATCAATACATTGTTTCTAATTACATGCTTCATATTTTCCGTTATTCCTCCTATCAATTCGAAATCTTTTTTAATCGATTCTTTTAAGAATCGATCGAAACAAAAAAATATATGTCGTTGATATTTATTTTCTGAGACAATAAAGACAAACGTGTTACTACTTCGCTTCTAAAATGGGCAGTGCGTTTCTTTTTTGGTTCCACATAGACCCCGCGCAAATTCCACAAATTTTCATGCTACCTCTTGTGAACTTTATGACTTTAATGTTTTTAATACATTTCACATAATGTATATGTATTGACGTATCTATCGTCCAGATTAAAAAATTAACTAAATATTATATTATCATTTACTTACGGATACTTGCTACTTTCACACTGTTTATAATCATTGATATATGCAGGTACATAATATACTTAAGTATAATGAAATAAATCAATCAATCATTTCTAGTTAGTGCTATTTTTTATGTATGAATTAAAGGTAACTGAAATAATGTGATGTTTTATCTTTTATATTTAAAGCTGGATTCAAAACAGTATATTATGGGTTCAGAAAAAAAGGTTTGTAAATACAGCAAACCCATAATTAAAAAATAATAACCGTTCAGTTTATTTCACAGAGGGTACATTACAACAAAGGATATTTTTAACTTTTATAATCTATCCTGGCATCCTGCGTAAACTCTGTTTTGGTCCTGCACTGATTCGACGCACGCGCACTGAGCAAACACGGACACGTTTTTGTGTAATTGCACACGTGCTCAGTCTAATAGAGGGCGCCATATGAAAAGCTGACTGCAGAATGCAGATAAAGCAGTCTTGATACAATGAATTAAGTTATCATGAGTCTATAAAATATTTATTAGATGAATTAATTTAATTAATATCATAAGTTATTTAAACAACATTGCAATTTTTGATAAATAAAGCTACAATAGAGAACTCCGTATTCAGTCGCACAATGTCTTCACTTTACAAAATATAATATTATACCTTTACTTTTACATATTATTGTAATATTTAAAATCTACGGTGCCGTACGTCATAGACTTTAGAGTTTGTTTCTGAACCCGTTGGTACGGGCTCGATCTCCGCATTTGACAAAAATCACGTGTTGTTTTCAATGTGTATTTTTATTAAGATCTTAATGATTTGGCTGTATGACTAACAGTCAATCCCAGAAAGAATACTAATATTATTACCATCACTTTGTCAAAGCAAAAGAAGGGCATGCAATGAACCGGATTTGTGTTCCGTCTCGTGGAAATATACAAAAATGCGTTCTGGTTCGTGAATTATTAAAAAGACAATAATTAAATTAGTTTATTCTACGTTTCCAACAACGTCAGAGACTGTTGATAACATCATCAACATACGCCGGGGTCAATCCACTGCTGGATGAAAGCCTGCCCTAACTCCATCTACTCTTCTCGGTCCCTACTTCTTTGCTGCTACATACATCTATCGAACTTTTTGAGTTTTAGGACGTCCATGTGAGCGTTTAGTGCCCCTTGGTATCAATATATGATGGCATTTATCCAGCGGGAATCCACTCGCCGAGTGACATGTCCAGCCAAATGAAGTAATTATACCTATATCATAAATAATACATCATTTATAAGTACAAAGCAGTAGTGCCCTGAAGGGCTACGCAAACTATACACTGCTGATATAGGCGACATATAAAGGAAAAAAAGAGAATAATACAATTTTTGACAGTAGGTATATTTCGTAGAACGTAAAATTTTGACATTGACTCAACAATTGATAACACAATTTGACAATTGACACCCACGGTGGCCACGCGGTTTAAGCGTTGGACTATAACGCCGTGGGTCCCAGGTTAGAATCCTGGGTCTGGCAAGTATACATATTGTTTTTCAATTTGTGTGCAAGCCAGGGTATGGACCTAATAGGTTGAGCAAGTGGCTGACATCCATTTCTCATAAAAAACAAAATCTTTTATTACATACCTCCACCCTGTGGATATGATCCTATTAGGATCGAACATGGTCGAAAAAAAATGAAACTTTTCGCCTACGGCGCTAATGATTATCCGTGGCTTGATAATTGGCTTGCCTGCATAATATTCAGCAGATATGCATGTTATAAATTTTAAAAATCGTATTGTAATTATCCATCCAATATAGTATCTATTATTGTTTTAAACACAATCTAATACTTTCAGAAAATCATCAAACGCCCCGGTTTGTAACGAAATTCATATTATAAACTTCTTAGGAGCAAAAATGGTTATTTACTATTGGTAATTTTAGATGTACCTACTTAGTATTGATAGGTATATGTAGTTGCAAAGATCTAATCATAATATGAACATATTATTATCACATTCGTATCTTATCCCAAGAACATGCATAAGAGCGTTTTGCAACTAACTAGTCTCAATGTGACTCAGTTTTTGCAATACTTGAATGAAATGCGATCTCTTGATAGTTGTATTGATATTTCATTCATTCTGTAGTTCGGATTTTCGTTTGAATGCTTACTCTCATCGTATAGTTTGGATTTTTTAAAAAATCTGATCGTTACTATCTTGTGTGTATAGGTGTTATGTGGTAGATACCAATGCTAGATCATTACTTAGAGTTTTTAAGATTGATATTAGACATACTAGGTACTAGTGGGTAAGCTGTTAATATACATACGACATAAATAGTGTACAGTAAATTTTGTCAGTTATACATATTAGTTTTCATTTAACTAAGACTACAAATTTCAGATAATGTTGGACAGTTTTTGAAATTCAATTAAGCCGTGCGTAAACCAAGCCATAATAGTTATAGTAAAATCTAAATAAATAAAATATCTAAAATTATGCCATTAAATCATATATTTTTTATTTATTATGGTTTGGTTTAAGCAGGATTAATGAATTTAAAAAAATCATTAATATTATGTATTCTTAATTCATATTGATTGCCCATAACTTAAACTGTTATGGATTGGTTTCGGCAGGTTTTATTTGAATTTAAAAAAACTAATCAGCACCTTAGTTCTTAGTGCAAAGAAGACAAATAAGTTTAGTGTGCGCTATTGAGGCCGGGTCTTAACAGCCTACCTCCACCCCTCGCCATTGCTAGGTACATATTATATAGCTGATTTTTTTAAACAATTTTATTCTATCACTGTGCAAACTGTAAAATATATTTTTAATCTTTTTTAGGAATATAAAGTGTAACACGCGTGTAGCTACAATGGCGTCAGATGTAGTGTTAGTTTGAGAGGGAAAGAGGGGATAAGATCAGAAAGAAGGGGCTTCGGAGGATCGAGAGAGGGCGGAGCGAGAACAACAAATTGCCTTATTTATTATTTGGTAACCATTACAAGCAAGCAAATTCATAAGAGGGGACGGCCACGAAAAGTCTTGGAAAAAACATCTACACGTTGGTAAATAGGTAGGTACAAGGTACACTTTTATAGGTAGGTAATAGGGATGTCTATGCTAGAAAATAAAAACAATAATATTTTTTTAATTCAATGTTTTTATTTAAGGAAAAAAATATACAGTACTTTATAACTAGGACTAGATTTAGATGTCTTTGATTTGAACTAATAACATCTTATGTAATAGGTCACTAAAGTATCTGCTATGCATAGGTAATATTGCATTGCATATTTTTTATCTGACTATTTCGTTCTGAGATTTATTTGTCTGGCTGAAATAAAAATAATTTGAACCTTAAAATATGTTTTTTATATATAAAGGGTCCTCCTTATTTCGAATATGAAATCACAAAAATTAAAAAAAAACTAACAGTTCAGTGTTACCATAATAATACTAAAGAAGGAGAAGGGAAGGAAGAATGACATGCATTGCTTGGAGGTAGTGCATACTAAGAAAGGGATGTGAATAATACAACCAATGAGAGTAGATTCCATTCATTTTTTTTAGAACTTAGAATTATGTGTTTGTGAATGTACTTATATGTAGGTTTACAGTTAAATGATAAACTGTTTAAGGATTAGTTGAGGAATTTATATAAACTTTAAGAAAAAAATAAGGGACATGGGATGGGGCATTTTGAGTGTGCGTAAAGGATGTAGATATCGTTATTAGTATTTACCACGTTTTTCTTAGCTCGTATTCTTATTTGTGAATCTTATCTTATTTTTGACATTTGAAACTTTTAGAATATATCAGAACACGATGCCAATGCATTCTTTTAATACTTTTAGCCATTTTTAAGTAGAATTGAATTCATTTTCAGTAAATTCTGTTTTGTATGAAAAGTTATTTCGGAAGAAAGCTGTAATCCAATCCAATATTATTGGTTGCTAAAGGGGTGGTCCTAGCAACTAAATTATTAATATATACGTGCGTTACTATGGAAATCAATATGAAATGTAAAAATGACATTTCAGTATTCTATATTTATTCAGTATTTCTATCAAGTACAAAAAAGTGTTTATTAACACCTAGAATTGTCAAGTTTATATGATGACATTTCAGTATTTTATATTTGTTTGTTACAAAATAGCAAAAAAATGATTTGTAGACAATTGCCCTATTTGTCATAAATTATTAATACGTAGAATTGTCAAGTTTATATGATTCAACAGAAAATTTAAAACCGTGGTATATAAAAAAAAGTTATTTTTATCTTTTAATTATTTTGTAACTGTTCTAAGCTGCCGTGGACCTTATTTTAATTTATTACTTATTACTTGGTAACAGAAATAGCTATCGTAGGCAGTGGCGTTCCTAGATAGAATGCCGCCCTTAAGCAGACTTAGCATATTGTCTGAAAATGTATTTGGTACCTAGATACTAACCTAGGTACCTATTTTATTATTTATTTTCGGCTATCTTAAATAGACAAATACCTACACCAGATATCTCTAAATTGACATACACATCATGCTACTGATAATTAGACTATTTCCTCAAACAGTGATAGTTTGAGGTACGTGGATATCTATAGCGCTGACAGTTTGAAGGCGCCCTTGCAAAATTTTTACCTGTGCGATAAACCGTCATTAGAATACCTACTAAGTATATATTACAATAGGTAGGTAGTTATGTTATCAGGATTTCTTATTATTATTTTTGATTATTTTTTAAAACTTAGTTGTCGGTACCTACTTTGTAATGAAGCGACCACCCACAGCCATCTTTAGATTAATAAAGCCTGAGCATAACTTTTTGCACAAGCAACAAGTGGTCCACTTTTCAGCTGTCAAAATCAGATCCCAGATTGCTTGACATATTGATTCGCCCTTTCTCGTTTCAAATTGAATTATAAAAAATTCTCAAATCAAATATATTAACTATCAGTGTTAATAATAAATAATATACATTCCCGTTATTCATAAGTCAGACTAGTCCTTCACACAAAAACCAGTGGTTATATCGATTTCCAAAAAAATATGTAGCCATTGATCTATGCATTACATTTGTAGAAGGTGTGTTAATGCTACTGTATTATTTATCATGTAACTTATCTATTCAAATCAAACCATCCCCTGTGAACACGACAGACGCGTCAGTATGAGCACTCTATAGAACAATGACAGCCAATGACAGTTCATATTCTATACAACAACGGGAGGGGCGGAAAAAGTAGGACCATTCATTGTGAATGTATCGGCTTTCTAATTGAGTCGGCAATGGACCACATCATCTGCTTCATGGAATTTATATTCGTTCCTTCATTCGCCGCCCTTTATAATGTGCCAACCAGTGGCGCACCCATGATTTATTATTGGGGGGGCCCAAGGAGGAGAATGTAAATTAGTCCAATGGGCTCTTTTTCTGCTTCATATAATTATTTTTACTTATTTTCACAATACACGGCGATATATTTGTACAGTTTCTCCTAGTTTTTATTAAATTGGAGGCATAGTGACGGTAACCGTTGAGCGTGTCATCAGCGACTGGCGGATTGGAAGTGAACAGCGACCATGCTGGACATGTGTACCTAGTATGCTAAAATATTACTTAAATAATATCGGCTGTGCTACTCACTTGGTCTAGAACAGTGTTTCCCAAACACCCCCTGGGGTACGGGAAGAGTTTGGTGGGGGTACGCGCTGCACCGGGTTATGGCTACGCCTGGTGCAACAAGCATTAATACAACATCCATGCTAGAAGGTTTATTTCAGGCGGAAGAAGAGCAATTGTTGGAATTATTAGCTTCAGACGGATTCTTGCAAAATAACTATAAGGAGTGTACTTAAACATCAGCAAATGCAACATGTGTATCCAGTTTTAGCAGAGAAATTCCTGAAATGCATCTTGCCTTTTCCAGCTTCATATTTATGTGAAGTTGCTTTTTCAGCATTTGTAGACATTAAGTCAAAAAAAGGAACAGCCTTTTGGGTGTGGAACCGCATCTCAGATTAAAATTAATAACCAGGGAACCAAATTATGATGATCTGTCGTTTCAACATAAACAATTCCATCCTTCTTATGGTTTATAATTAATGTTATTTTTTATAATATAACTTTTATTTATATTTTATTATGAATGAATTTTATTTTTCGTTTATTATTATTTTGTTTATGTACTACAAAAGGAATATATAAATATATTTTGATTGTTATTAAAGTACTTATATGCATTTTTCTTTGACGAGGAGTACTCAGTGTTACGAAAATTATAGAAGGGGTACACAGATGTCGAAAGTTTGGGGAAGACTGGTCTAGAGAGCTACAATATTTATTCCGAATTCCACCGAAAAAAATGTTCTTTTGATTTACACCACCACCGTAGTGGGTGTAGTCGTTCTTTTCGCCGAATGTTTATCGCAGATTTTTGGTTTTTTAATATTGAGGTTCCAACATATTAATTGAAAATGGACAAAAAAAAGTATTATCGCATTTAAATTATACACAACCTACTCAATACAGCATAGCCTAATATCTCGTTTATCGGTCTTTTGCCTATTGCACTCGGTGTACCTACACCATGGCCCCCACATCCTGAAATGGGCCTTCAGGCTAGGGCAGTGGTCGGCAAACTGCGGCTCTTTGGCCCCTTGAGTGCGGTTCTGCCACAGATGACATGGCTACAAAGAAGAAGCAAAGAACATGGAAGAGGATAACCGTAAAAATGTAATGTTGAATAGACCGAGACTTCGCGTTTATTCAAAACTTAAATGGCTTATCGACCTGTATTTATGTGTCGGGAAAAATTAGCGCATTCAAATTTAGAGAGATACTACAACTAAAAACTCGTAATTTTGCGCTAAATATTCTGTCGATGATGCAAGGAAGAAGGCAGCTGAGGAGAAGAGTTAAGAAAAATAAAGTTCTGTATTTAATTAGGTACTGAATAAAATCTTTCAACAACGTTAATATTGCAAGTTTTGTGGTTAGTAAAAAGATTTCCAAGAGAGGAAATCAAGAGTAAATTGAGAAATCGATTTATTGATGAGAACCTGGAATCGTGCTTAAAATTAAATCAACAACATACGAACCTGACTTACCCAAACTTTACAGACACATTGAGTTTGTCAGTCATTGTCATGATTCAATTTTATGGATACCTTACTCACAATTTAATTTTTATTAATAAATAAGATCATTATTACGTATGATATTCAGTTTTATTCAATGTACCTACCTATAATTTAATTAAAACTTAAAACTTTAACTAAAGTTTATTAAGTAAATTAGCAGTGTACCTACTTACTACCTACGTATATTATTTAAGTTTAAGAAATCTCAATCGTTTTACTGTTGATATTTGGCTTTATTGACTAATAAGTTTGCCGACCACTGGGCTAGGATATTTGACGGCCCCCCTATCCACCGCTTAGATTAAAGGCAGTGTGAAACACTACATTAACGTTTTTCAAATTGTGTTTTAGTTCAAATTGAGGGTACTTATACAGTGAATTATTGGCGATTTTCAATACATCTACTTTAATAATAGAGCTGTCGAGTATCGACACATAATAATCAGAAAATATATTGGACTATTATATAAATTAAAATGTTCATAGTTATGAGGTATAATAGCGCCGCAGGCGACTTTTTTTACTATTAAAGCTAATTTATGATGTGTGTTTATCTCACTTATCTGGTCAACCTGACACGCCGGGCCCCCCACAGCCCGGGCCCCCAGGCTAGAGCCCTGTCAACCCTCCCCAGCCATGACCTATACCACTCCGGAATTCGGGTGGACACCGAGAATTTCATTGGGGAATGGGTTTCTAAAAAAACCTGACATTAGTGTTTCGAAATTTTTGTATTAGAAATTTAAATCTACGAAATTTTACTAAAAAGGGTGCTGGAGAATTACAAATCATTTTTTGCCGTGTTGTTTGTCTAAGCCCAAGGTATAGTTTATTGGCTTTCGATTTCAATGTGTAAAATCATTCTGATGATATTTGGGGGGGGGGGGGGGGGCAAGGCCCCCTGCCCACCCCTGGGTGCGCGACTGGTGCCATCCCTATGCCTACCTCCACGAGATGTCACTGATCGTAAATATTTAAATTATTAGAGTAGGAATTTATACGAAAAATAATGTCCACAATTGATTCGAGGTTCGATTGTAACATAATTTAAATTTTCTAATTGTAATTTGTATACGTAAATATAGGTTTTATTATGGGATGTATTTACAAAGTTATATCATATCATTTTAATCTAACACCGTCAAAATAATATTTCCAAGCTCAGTTTATCGTGCGACCATTACTGTGAAGAGAAGACAGGCGAGAGTTTGTGCATCTCAAAACGGCTTAACAATTTTCATTGTATCATTCGATTTTAGTCTCTAAAACATTTAAAGTAAACAGCAAAGTGGTTCGCGAAGATGTTGTCCGTTGCGGCACAAAACTAGGAAGGATTTATTTCATATTAAGGGGTTGGTTTGAAACTTGAGAGTGAGTTACAACCAAGTATCGACAACCCCAGACGATAAACTTTGTGTTGTCGATGATGTACGAGATTTGTCGTAGTTAGGTACCTACTGAATATTAGAAGAAACGTAATGTCAATACAGGCGCGCACGTATAACAATGGTAATTTATTGTACGTTTTGAAAAATAACCGTAATTTAAGTATTTATTATTACTTTTTTACAGTTGGGGGGGACACATAATTATAATCATCAACAGAGGACGAACCACTGCCTAATAAAGGCCTCCCCATAGCTCCTACCATTCTTGTTATCTGTTTGATGAAAACGCCGTCTTTTTGAAGATCCGAGGATGCTCCCCGCGCGTTTGTGTCAATAAATATCTGATTTAAAAAGATGTTCAAATTGCCGCTTTAAAACTAAATTTTGAGAAAATCCTGATGCCATCTATGTAATATCAAGGTGAACGCTTATTGTTAATATTCTGATTCAAAATTTAAAATAACATTTCAGATTCTAATGGATTTAAGTTTTTTACTATTTCATTTGAGTCGTTTTTTGTGACCCGGGTTTCGCCTTTTGGCATCTTCAGGCACTATGCGCACTCACCAAAAGGTAAATATACACTGACAACGAATACAGTTAATTCTAACTAATATATAATAAATTAATACGATAAAGTAGGTAACAAATTTATCACCTACCTATTAAGTCGATGATCACAATAAAAAATATAATAAACGAATTATAAATAGTTGAAGTATTTGTTAGAGATGCCGAAAGGCGAAACCCAGGTCTCAAAAAACGACTCAAATGGAATTGTACCTACAAAACTTAAATCCATTAGAATTTAAATTCAAATTCCATCAAGTACACTCGGTCGATAGTATTAATAATATTATCTCAGATGTATATGGTTAGGAGGTTTCGCCCTGATTAGTGATTGTACCGATGGTTAAATAGATAAAGTTAATTGTTCGAATTACGATGGTTGTGGTCCCAACCGGCAACATTATTTTTTAAATTAGTATAGGTACCTATATTATGTATCTGAGGTGTTACAAATTGTATATCATGTTTATTCTATACTTTTGATAGGTAGGTACATGGCAGTATTAATATTTTAAAATATTGAAAAGATTCTGGGATAAATTGAAATCCAGATTAAAAAAAAACACTTATTATTGATTTTTACATTACATATAAATTGTTAAAATATGCAATCCTGATATGTTTTATATAGTCTTACGAAAATTATCATGGATACTGAACGATCACGGTTTAGTTTTTGAACATAGCCGACCGACAACTCCTTAATTTCTGGTAAACGTCGTATTTGCCCATTATGTCTCTCTTAGTGGGTATATGGAAATCGGAAGAGGCCTTACACAGAGAGAAAAGGATGGGCACGCGTGCGAAATAGTTATAAATATAAACATGATGTGATTGTGCTTGTAACCTTATGATTTATAGTACTTTAGGTGAACGGCAGAAAACTATTCGTCATGATTTCGTTTCGAGGAGGTAGAGTGATAGGTAATTGATAATAATTATTTTTTGATAATAAGTATTAATTTTTTATACAGTCTTTTAACATTTGACAAAGCACATTTGTAATGATTATGTAATTAATTTTAAGTTATTTGAATGGGGCTTGAAATTACAATACGCTTTCTAACACCAACATAATCATGGTAAAGTTCTATTTTGAATTGAATGCTTGCTAATATGCCAATGTGGTTAAAGAATAAATGAGAGCTCTGAAAACAAAAACGGAAGTCTCCATTTTCTTAATATGTTGGCAAGTCATGTCTTACATCAATCTTATAGGTATAATTTCTGAAAAAAGTATTATAACATGTTATATATTATTAGTACCTATACAAACAACATTTTAAAATACTTTTTTCAGAAATTTTAAGTACCTACTTATAAAGAAAGGTGTAAGACTTAATGGCTCGCCAATATATTGCGAAAATGGAGACTGCCGTTTTTGATTCCAGAGCCCTTTAATTAATGCTACTATATCAGGTAGAAAAAATAAATGCCAAAAACGATTGTGTTGGCCGCTACTCGACCAATTTCACTGAAGTGCCAAATGCGATGAAGGTCGTGGATTTCAAATAAAAATCAAACCGGCTCCACTTCGCTCAATTACTCACGAATATAACAATGCATTTGTTAACACGTTATACCGATTTATTATTACGATGCTAACACTATCTATATACTATGTTGTATTATGTATATTACTTATACATATCAGTGGTGCTCTGCCGGCTATATGAGAAATCTTATTTCAATAATCTGTTGCACTGTCATAAGGACACATGCTATTTTTAAAACAGTATGTGATATCCATGATGAATATTTCCATCTGGGTATCCATCTAATTTGGTAAATAGGTAATTAATTGGTGTAGAAGTAGGCAAAGTATGCATTGTGGTTACTTTGATATATTAAAACATTTATTAAGACATAGCAAACAACGGTTAGGTACATATAAATTGTACGTAAAACATTTCACCGTGACACAGTTCGCCGTGGGCTTTCTTATCGGAAAGAGATGACTGTATACTACACGGTCTCCAATTTTATTAGATTCAATATGAACATTAATTCAATTTTCATAGCTGATTTTGGCAAAATTCATGAATTCAAGAATGAAAACATATTAACCTAACCTAACAAATAATCCAGTATATCGGCTATTTTCAAAATTTGTTTGCTGCTGGCTTCCTGTAAACTTGTAAAGTGTAAACCGACAAGAACCGTGTTTTATTTAGACATTAATTTTATGTCATTATGTATGTTTTATGTAATTACAAAGAGGTTGGACGGTCATTAATATACGGCCATATATTTCCGATACAATATTTCACGTTGAAGTGTGGTACGGCTAACTGCATACGTACAAGTTCCGGATACGATGTACAACAGACAAAAATGCTAACATTTAAAAAGTCACTATTTAAAGACAATATCGCCTCATAACTATTTAAGTATGACAAATTGAAAATATGGAAATCTTTACTGAGTGTATTCTTCTGTTAAAAATAATACAATATATCTGTTTTGGTTATAGGTAGTCAAAGTTGTGAAAAGGAAAGTATTGTGCAAATATTGAAAGTGTTTTTCATTAGCTGATTTTTTGCTGAGAGTGAAATATATTATATAATTTTTAATGTAAAATTATGTTGTCAAAGTAAACCATCCACTACTACTATAATTTTGTTGCTGTTTCAAGAAATTAAGGTGCCAGAAACGATGATCTTTAAACTAAATGTAGGGCGAAAAATAAACAGTTGAATAAAAAATATAATCACAAGGTTTTTTATGACTGCAGTAGGTATCGGTTTCCTCTCGTTTCCACCGGGTTTGTGGTGAAGTTCCACTAGAACCGCTTTCCCGAGTTTCCATTTCCACACTTACCCCCATTCAATCCTATACTGTCATTCAGAGCTGGATTAAGTAGTTAACAAATATATATACAGATAGACGTATTGTGATGTGAAAATTTACGTTCTTTGGATAAGACTTAGTTTATTATCTGAGCTATTTTATGCACAAGAAAAATTAACTGATTGATGGGTAAAGGTGGCTGGCTGATTGATTTTTTTAAGATGTAGGTATATGTTTTTGGATCCAAAGCATGAGTGTTTGTCATGTTTTATCATATATTCGTATATATATGTTAGAAGATAGAGAATAAGCGATATGTCAACTTCTAAAATTGTATCTAGTTAACCATTTTTTACTTACGTATTAAATTGACTTCGGATGACTTTATTTGATGGAATGAAGTAAAAAATTAACTTATTTACCATTTTCACCGCACTGTACTATGATTACATCTTTATTAATAACTTGCGGTGTCCTAGGTTATTACTGACCTACGTAATAAAGTGTCGTCTTTAATAAAGTGTCGAAAAACGCTTTCGATATTCCGATTCACACCTTTGGCCTTGTTCACATGGCGCATATCTCGCCGCGATACGCCGCGACTGCATGTGGACAGCTCAATGAGGTCATCTGTGCCTCGACCGTTCGCGAGCAGTGTTGCGCGGCGATTACATGTGGACGGCTCAATGAGGTCACATGTATTTGGAATGCGCGCGAGTCAATAGCGCCATCTGGACAAGGTCTTTGCCACATTTTCGTGTGATATTTATTAATTAAATTGAAACTTTGCAATGGATATGCAGATGTAAATGTAATGTTTGATTTGTAATTGGTTGTGGGCATTTTAATATATTTGTTTCCTTACTAGCGGTTCTGTCCTCTTGCTTTATTCTCCGTGTTACACGAGATACCCAAACTCGCTCATAGTCTCCGAGTGGAAATTACATTAATTGCTTCAAACCTTTCCACAAAATTATCAAGCAAATTTAACAGACTAATATGCCGAACAAGTAGACTGCCTACCTAGTTTAGTTCGCAACCAAATTATTCAGCTGTTTTGTGGGGATGTGTGAGTGTACGACTCCTATAATAAACTGCATATTAAATTAGTTTAGTATTTTAAGACTGCGTTTGTTTAATGTAGGTATCAATTAATTCCTTAATTACTAACTGACGTTGCGGATTAGGTACTCCATTATTCTACTGGCGCGAATCTAGCAGATACAGGTTCAAGTCCCGTCGGGTGTCGTATTTTTTTTCTACAAAATGATTTTTTCTAGTGTTTACCTATATGCAAGAGATGTTTTCACATGATGTAGATATAGAATGCTACATTCTCAAATCTTGTATCTTATTCGTTGAATAAAAAAAATAGTTTATTCAAATAGTATGTCATTATTGCTTTCCATTTTAAATCTACGCTTCAATAAATAAAATGCAAGTTATTGAACATAAAAGCTTTGTTATTAATAATAAAATATAAATAATAAAATATATATAATAAAAATTCTTAAGGCAGAAAAATATGTATATTTATATGAAACATCTGAAATATCTATGATAATAAAATAAATAAAAAAGTTACAGAAAATTTACTATGTCATGGAATCGCGGCATTTGAAGAATTCCACGTCGTATCAAGAATTTATTAAAATGTATTGAGATGGAAGTGAAGTAATATGTAACTCTACAGGGTAGTAGTAATGTTCTGACCAACATGGCGAATGCTAATATTTACCCTCTGCGTTTCCGTTTCCTGCGCCAACACGATGCTCTGAAACGTAGGAAAATTTATGTTGAATTTTCTATGTTACTAACCCATATTCATCTGTTTTTCCTAAAAGGTACCCGGTAGTGAAATAACTGGTTTAATAAAACCCAGCAAAAATAACAACTTATATTATAAATAAATTGATTCAAAATCAGCCAAGTCCATAATAGATGAATAGGAGAAAAACAGCTTTTTGTTTTCTCAAGTACACAGTCACAAGGGTGAAAGTTTATATTATTTCGAGTATAGGTTATTTAAAATTAATAAGTAGAACATTTCGACAATGCAGAAATGTTAGAAAGCAGTAGTTCAGGAATTCACAAAGTAAGTAAAAAATACCTAAAGGTGAACTTGGCTGATTTTGAAATCTAGCGACACAAATATGTTTGTGTAAGTAAGTGGCCTTCTTCTTCTGTTGTGTTATATCTTATCTCTTTTACTAGTCCTTCCGTCAAACTTTTTCCAGTTTATTGGCCATTTCTTGCCCATTCCTTCTCGATATAATCAGTTCACTTCTTTCGCAATTTACGTCTAGGCGACGTTTACTAGAATACTGACCTGGTCAGGATATTTGGTATCACATCGTTTGCCATTCGTTCAATGTGGTTCGCCCATCGCAATCTTTTGGTCTTAGCAGGAAGTTAGGAATCCACGTCTGAACAATCCGCAAGCATTGTAATAAATATATTTTGTAGGTATCATTATTTCACTATGTATTCTCATAATTTAAGTAAACATAATATAATGATCACATAACATATTTTTATTTTTGTTTCAAACTTTTAAATTTAGAATAAAACCATATTTCGTAAGATATCCGTCATTGTTGGAGTATTTTAAATTATTTGTTAATTTCCCGCTTGCGATGAACATGTGTGGTATCTGGTATCTAAAGCTGTAATTTGCGGGTTCGAGTCTAAAAAAATCACATGTTGTTTTTTCAATGGCTGTTGGTATCCAGAGCATATGCTTAATATGTTGAACGAGTTCCTGCATTTTTTTGTAAAGAAGAACAACTCTTTAGACAGCCGGCGAGGTCCATATCGACTGAGACAAAGAGTTTTTTTTATCATAATCATTAGTTATAAAATTAATTTATGTTAGAACCATTAAATATCTTCAATTTTAGAAATTGAGAGAGTTATTGGGATAGGGTTCGAATAAAACAAGCATTAGGATAATAATAGTATGTTCAGTACCTATCTACAGTTATTGATATGCCAAAGATAGTCACCACCACAGAACAGATTGTGTTCCCTACTCACTATGATACCAAATCTAATGTGGAGAGGCAGCATTGAAGAAATAAGTATATTAAATCATGTGTCATTTATGGAAATATTATAATATTTTTACAATATAATATAATACCTAGGTAGGTATATGGGATTTTAAAATCAATACAGATGGAATCCATTTTTATAAAAAAAAATCTCCGCACTCTACGGCTCCTTTATAAACAGTCTACGAGGAGGTTGGTAGTAGTTGGGAGGTTGGGGTTGGGGATGTATGTAGTTGATACCGCATCATCGCACAAAATTAAGTGTAATTGAATATCCTTCTCCCCGGAGGCAGTGGCGTGCTACAATCGATATGCTCACAATGTGGCATTCAAAATACTTTAATTAGAATTTAGTCTATCGACGATCTATTAGCAACATTATATTCAAACTGAAAATTCTCAATTAATTTAAATCCTTATTTTGAAAACGTAAGTATATTTGAATTAGATTAAACATAAAGATAAAAACCTCTGCTAGACTATCAAAAAATTTGAAAGACTTTGTAGACATATGGTGCACTGAACAGATTAATAATATGCAAATTTGAAAGCCAGTTGCCATGGACCAAGGCTTGAAGCAGGGGTTATCTTTATTATTTTATAACCCAACCTAAAGAACACAAAGCGCGCTGACTATCCTTAAATATCGAATGCGCCTTTCGTTTACATGACAATCTTTATTGCATTTTATGATACATGCTTAATTATTAAAAATAGAATATTTTTTAATACGACGTATTTAAGTTTATCCCATAATTCTCCACACTCTAGATCCGTGTAGTCTGTTATATTATACCCGGTAGGTAAGCAGTTCCCATTAATTTAGTATTCCCTGACTTCGGTATAGGGATGTGGATATAAATTGTCTGTGTTCCCAAGTATTCGAGCATGTAATCTTGTGAAAGATCTTTAGGTCCGTCTGTAAGGTTGACATCTGGCTGCCATGAGATCATGGGAATTGTATCGTCAAATTTATATTATTACTAAAATATGCGATGAGTTGACTGCGTAAAATGTACGGATGATCAAGAAACCAAAAGACAAAGGCAGTGCAGGAAGTGACCAAGGCTTAGTTTGCTTGATGGTAGACAAAAAATGAAAGAGCGCTTGGAGTCATTGACTGCAGAAGGAGAGCGGAAGACCGAGCAGGATAATGAGGTGATCCAAGGTCCATCTAGAGGTGTTATAGCGTCACACAATGGTTAAGACATATGGCGCTACAAGTTGCAGCTAATTTAAGATATGCGGCGCTGCAAGTTGCCCCCGTTGACGCGGATACTAGGTCGGTATTTGCATAAAAAAATCAAACCGAATAATAATACGATAGAAATCAGAAATTCTAAAAACAATAAAACCGCAAGTCCTTTAATCGCATGTGAAATTAATATTTTTTGATTCAAGGTGCAGATATTTTTATCGATTTCCCGTACGTCACTGCTTGATAGGAAAAGCAAGGCGTGCCTTCCCAGTGGGTACCCACTTGCTTTAGTTGCCTTTCTCAACCGCTACTCTCCCATTTACTGGAGAGCGCGCTTGCGAGAGCTCCAGCCGGGACAACAATGTATGTTTTTGTACCGGTTTATGGGCACGCAAACTGCGACGTTTGGTTACCCTAATTGAGTCGACGATCACACGTGAGGCTTTTATTATAGCCACCATCTAGAAAACGTTGGAAACTTTATATTGTTAAATTTAATTTCTTAATGCAGTTTGCGTTTGTCATATTTCTAAAATATTAACGCTGAGCATAAACAGTGGTGCTATTCATATTTTGTAACAACCTGTCCGCAGTTAAATTAAATTAAATTAGTTAGTAATAATCCTTGTCAGCAGTGATGTCCGTAGGATTACTTATAGGCAGACTCTCAAAAACTTGTAGGTACGTACCTATTTAAATTTCTTACTTATTTGGGATCGCTGATGTGAAGGTGACGAGGTGATAAAGGCAGCAACAGTGTAAATGGATGTAGATGTTTATTGTCTTGATGCAGAGTACAGATAGTTACAATGGTCGGAGTAAAATAACGGTACCACGGAGAGCTAGGTGCTCAGACCGAGCCGCGATCCGGTAAGGAGGATGATCGGGACGAGCTCGAAAGTCTGTGGTCGAGAGACGAATGTCGAATGATGAGTTTCGAGTCACTGTGAGTAGGTGACTGTATCGTCCAATCAATCGTGCTTCGCAATTTATATAACATGAAATTAATACACGATCTTCTGATGATTAGAGCATTTATACGAAATCCTACTTTCAAACAGCATTTGTTTAGGTACTGAGAAGTTTAGAGGGCCTATTACTATTAAAAAAAACCAAGATGTAGATACTTTCTAACAAAGCGACCGCCACTGTGTTCAACAGTTGTCATAATTGTATTCGTTCCTTCGTTTGCCGCTCTTTATAATTTGCCGCACCTAAGCAATGCATGACCTGCCCACTCATTATCCAATCGTTATGTTACTTATTATCATTATATTAGGTATAATAGCTATTGTATGTTAATTTTTAAATATATAATAATATGTCGTTGCAGAAATATTAGAGCGGGGCCATTAAATTTATATTGTTATTATCACCAGAAAAGTAACTTGTATTTTAAATCTAAATATAATTTTGAATGTGCGCAGTGCATCAAATCAAATCAGTTCCAATGCAATGTTGTTCCGGACGAATTGAAGCTTCAACGGAGCAAAATGAAAATAAATTATCTCCATTAGAAACGCTTGCAAGTTGCATGTATTCATGTGCTTCATTTAATTGTTGGACTAATTTTGTACATTGCCTGAGAACAATTTGGCTGGGTAATGAACCATTTAGATACATACGTATACAAATACAAAAAATAAAACTTAAAAATAATTGTAATAACATCACTAGACATGCAAAATTCTGTGGTATTAAGGGATAGTAGCGAAATACCTTAGCATTTTTTTTAAATACACTATTATATCAATAAAATTAATCTCTCTGTTGGTCTATAATGTAAATCAAAATGAGGTTAGTGTTCGTACCCGAGAGGTCAGGTGTTTACAACTGTCACGTTTTTTCTTGATACTGAAAATTTTATAGGAACGTACAAAGTGAATTAAAATATTTAAATAATTGTAGGTAGGTATATTCCTATAGTATTAGTTCAATGAAAACAAACACGTACGACTGACGAAGTTTAGTGTGTACTATTTATGTCGGATCATAATAGCCTACCTCCACCCTTCGCCATTACGTATGGTAAATAATTAAATAAGTGCAAAAAAAATCTTGATTTGTTGGTATACCTACCACTGTAACGTCACATAATCAAAATCACGTAGCGTGATGTCTCGTTACCTAGTTATGTTACCTACACAACGGAAATGTTGTTTATACGTTTTTAATATCTGCCACATTTCGTCAAATTGATATTCTACTCTCCCAATCCGAAAGCGACTCTTTCCCCCATCCTTCAGAAGCCTAATTCATTATACGGAGTAATCACATATGAATAGGCTTTTAATGGATATAAAATTGGCGCGGGCGAAACATAGCACATAATCATGACGCGATCAGAGAATACTAAGCTTTGTGTTACTTAAGGATAGTGTCCAATATTGGTTATGGTAGTTGGGGGAGACTTGCGTCAGAAGAGATACAGTAGCGTCCCCTATCTAAATTAAAATCTAAAGCCTTGTAAACAAGACAAGTGCTCACTTTTTTGGGGATATGACCCTACCGATTTATGTGTGGACGAAAAAGTGGTTAAATCACGGCATCTCAAAGGTGTGATATTTATTACGGCTAAAAAATAACTGACACTTATTCAAATTCAATTCTATATTAAAGTATTTTTATAAAACCTTACCTGTTACCTGTAATATCTTATTTGTCTGTGAAATTTCGTGATATATGAGAAATTATACAGGTTCGCTAAACAGAAAAATAAATAACTAAATATCATTAGTGGCGTAGTGGGTTATGAGTTCGCGAGGTCGGCTTATGTATTGTGATTTTATTTTCAAGACGAAGCACCATCCATTATTAAACGTTGTCAATTAATCTACATACAATATCTTCTTCTTCTTCAGCCATGCACCCTCCCCCACTCCCCCACGGCGCCTACAAGAATTCATGTCGTTTGCCAGTCTTCTTGCGTCATTCCAGGTGATACTAGCATCAAGTAGATCCGCCGTATATACTCAATATTATATTAGTATTTAGCGGCCTTTCAGGACGCCAGAATCAGGTTGGCTTAAAGAAAAGGCAGACAAGGTTGAAGTCATTAATATAAATCGCATTGAATTATAAATATCGCTGAAATATTTTTTCTTGAAATTGTTTATTTGTATATTGTGCATTATACCTATTATGTTTAAATGCAAATTTTTATATGAGTTTTATATAATGATACCAAGAATATAGACTTCGACTCTACTTGGCTTTCATATTAAATGAAAAAGAATTTGATTATTATCAAAAGAAACCTTGTACAACCAAGGAATCTCTCGGGTGTACGACAAGGTGACACGATCGCACCCAAATTATTCACCGCCACTATGGAAGATCAATTCAGGCGAATTGAGTAAGAGAACAGTGGAATCGATATTATCGGTGAATAACTCAGTCACATGCGCCTTGCAAATGGCATTGTTGTCTTTGCGGATGATCCAGAAGACATCGACAAATAAAAACAGCAATGTGGATTTAAAGATAAATATTTCGAAGTAATGGTAATGAACCAAAAGCGATCATCATCAATGGCACTCACATCAACTGAGTGAACATCTAGGCTGGATATGTCACTTGATGAATAGACAACTGCTGGACAAATGTCGTCATGCATTGGTACCCAACGGTCACTAAACGACCACAGAAACACCCTAAAACCTGACGAATAGACAAATTAGTTCGGTGGATGTACGTATCAGCGAAGCCCTAAGAACTGAGAAGCGTGAAGAGATCTAGGAGAGGTCTTCATACATCAATGGATCGACTACGGCTGATGATGGTGATATTGAAGTTTTTAAGAAAAAATTTCGACTTATATTACGACTAAAGGCATAATTCAATGTGTGTTCGATTTTGCGTGAAGTTTCATTAACATTAACATACCTAAACATTTACAGAAGCAGACGAAGAACAATATTTTGAATGCAAAAGTATTATGAGGAAGAGAAACAAAAAAAAAGAAAGCTTTTAATATATCAAAACCAGGAAACTACAGTACCTCGGCCACATTATGAGAGGACAAAAATACAGCATTCCCCAACTAGTCATTCAAGGAAAGATCAATGATAAGCGTAGCAGAGGACGGCGCCGCATTTCGTGGCTTAAGAACCTCCGTGATTGATACGAGTGCAGCTCCACTGAACTGTTCCGGGTAGCAGACGACAAAGATAAGATCGCCTTGATGGTGGCCGACCTAGGGAATGGCACACTAAGAAGAGAAGAATCAGGTAGAAAGACTTATAAGTGTGGTCAAAAGTGCAAAACAAGTGTAAAACTATAAAGCGTATACTCTAACATAGTGTCAGAAAGACGTAGAAGACTTGATATAAAAGTCGTACTGTAAGGTGTCAATTCGAATTCCGTTAATAGTTATAATATTATTGTATTTTACCATTTTCTTCATAAACGTACATCATATTGTTATAAAGATAAATATTATACTTATATCATGATTGGTAATGGTTAAAATACAGTCACATGAGTTCATAATAATATCAATAATAATTGTTTAATAATGAGTAATTTAGTCAATTCATGTCTTTATAATTCTGATTTGGATCAACTCGACGATTTCATCCCAGTCAATAATTTCAAAACGATTATACCACTTACCCGTACATCCCATCTCATCCTATTGGGTTCATTCCTGCATATTCTTCAGGCGTCGTGTCCTGGCGTCAATGATGCGACAAATTGTTTTCGCTGCCCCCCTCCTCCCCCAAGCACTTGCGTCAGCCGTACGCCGCTGTCATTGGCACCCCGAATTTAGCATGTGAGATTTAAACTGCTTCATATTTTTTATAAAAATTTCTATTTTTTCTTTCTCATAAAATGTTCATAACTCTTCAGACACAATAATATACCATTACATTCGTTTGTTTTATTTTTAATGTGTAGTACATACTCGTTCAGTCAGCCACTCGGTGCTTTAAAATGAAAATATTTATTGCTGATCAATGGTTGTATAATATATTATACATGTAGCTATCAAACGGCATACCTATTCATAATTAAGATCATGGCCCCCACTAGGGGAGGTCTGACATGGCTCAAACCTGGGGGCCTGGCGTGGTGAGTCGACCAGATAAGTGAGATAAACACACATCATAATTTTTCTCTAATATTAAAAAAAAGTAGCCTGCGGCGCTTATTTCCTTCGAAAATATTTTTTTTTATAGAAAATTATTAATAACCATGTCCTTCTTAGACTATAGATACATCTAGACGCCACCCGTTGCATTGCTAAATGAAGCCGCGTCGCTTGCGTTTGGTTTGTGAGCGAGGGAACGCATTCGTCTACAAATGTTCGAGACCATAGACCATTTCGCTGGTGCTCGCCCAAAGTGCTCGCACTAGACGCTCAGAATTAAAATATAATTTTCTATTTTTTTACGTTATATAGTATTTTTAAGCGGTCAAAATGCAACCATTAGATAAAGATATCCATAATTTAAGTTATTTTAAAGAAACACTAGGTCACTGATATTAAAATATATAATAAAATACAAATAAATTATCACGAACATGTATCAACTTACTTATGAAACGTAATACCATCTTCTTGTTTATCAGTACGGCTACCACATTTTAAGACAACACACAGAACCATCTTTTCTACTTAATTAACCAAAAATATTTACCACTGACTTTATGTTTAACACAAAAAATATCAATTTTAGCAACACGAGTTCGCAAGTTATCGATGCTATGTGAAGCGTTTCGCCCCGATTTGATGGCGATACTTTTGGAAACTGGCTTGTAGCTAGTAGACCTTTTATCTTACTCTAGCGCGTGTCGCAGAGATTGTAAGGGTGCCGAATACTTTCTCACTCGCACTCATGCATCGTTTTTGTTCAGGCCTTGATGTCCTTGCTTTTTCGTACAAGGTGGTTGTTAGTAATTTTTAACAATCACAAACACCCAGGCCTTGAGAAAAACACATTAATCTTTTTGTCATGACCGAAATCGAACCCATAACTCTCGGGTGGAAGGCCATCGCCACACCCACTGCACCACGAGAGCCGCACTTCAAAAATGTTAATATTTTAATATATAAATATGTGATGTAGAGATTTTACCCGTAGAGTTGGGATAACTGACATGTCTCATCATCATCATCAGGGGCGCGACAACCCGGTGTGGGTCCTGGCCTCCTCCAACAGCTCCCTCCACCTGTCTCAACTGACATGTCTATGCTCTAAAAATGAGCACAGGCAAAAAGCAGACGGAAACGTCAAAAACGTCAGTTCTCAAAAGTGCTTGAATATATTGAGACACGCGTCCGTTCCTAAAATGTTAAATTCAAAGTATCATTATAAACCTGTATGTGTACATCATACAATAACACACTTTTGTAAACATCTCCCCCAATAGTGTTGATGCGATGTAATTTTTAATTTTGTGCTGATACTCGACAACTCCATCATAAGTAGGGAATCCAATCCCGAGCCAAAATTCTGATCCCGGGATTTCGGGATTACAATTTGACAATCCCGGGACTGGTCCCGGGATTGGCATTTTTTTCCATTGTTAATATAAAATGTTTATATTTACAAATAACATTGATAAAATCGGTCAAAAATAAATCTAGTATAATTTATACTATTTAAGACATTTATTGTTAATATTGTATACGTTCATTCTTGGAAATACACAAGTTTAATGGAGTAAATAATATTGTAATATAAATAATAATGTGAATTTAATACGAGATTGCTGTTTCTGATAGTAAAGACATAATGAATGGATTAGCGAGATTTAAAATAGTAAAGCAAATAATCATGGCGTACTTATGGCCTTTCCGCATCATAAATCTAATTTTTCGACCATGTCCGATCCTAATAGGATCATATGGGCCTACACAGAGTAGAGGTTGTATTAACAGATTTTGTTTTTTTTTTTTACGAGAAATGGATGTCAGCTACTTGCTCAACCTGCAAAATCTAATTAGTCAGCCAAATATGAAACTGCCGTAAAACGTATGATATCATGGTGGAATTACTTTGTTAAATGTGCGAAGCATTGTTTTTTTCCAATCTTTCTCATTTTTAATAATTCATGTGAAAAAATAAAATGAATCGGCAACCTACACATGGGTATAAATCAAACTTCATTCAAACTCAGTTTATTTCTAATGTAGTTATTTTTTATTAAAAGTATTTTTTCTGTTTTATTTTCGCTTTTATTTTATTTTCCATAAAAATTGATAAATAAAATCAACCCCGAAATTCCGGGATTATGTTTATCAATCCCGGGATTCATAGGTATCGAAAATAGCGCGGGATCCCGGGATTCCGGGATTCGGGATCCCGGGATTGGAATCCCTAATCATAAGTGTAATCTTAAGTACTAAATTCGATTTAAGGCTACTAAAAATACACGGTGATAACATTACAAAAGATGCCAATCAGCTGCTAAAAATCAGGAACTGGAAAAGCCGTGCGGAGAACCGTTCCGGCTGGAGGACGGCGGTGGAGAAGGCCAGGGCTCGACTTGAGCTGTAGCGCCATCGAAGAAGAAGAAAAATACACTAAATACCCATAATTTTACCGTGAACATCATTTATCATCATTTTCAGCGCTACTGTAGAGTGTCATACTGCCTTTAACCTTAGCGATTGGTAGGGGAGAGTCGACAAAGATCCTAGTCTGTGGCCAGCTTCATTATGTGGGGGCCACGGTTAAGATTGACGTATTTTTCCTATTATGAAAATTCTTCACTTGTATACAGTGTCATGTCCATCTAAAATTGAGTATCAATATCCAAACAGTCTTTCAAATGAATTATTGTTAACATTGTACAGTACTTATTTCATCATAAAGCTAAATAATTAAGTTTCTAAATTATCATCCTTCCTCATGCTACATCGCGCCTGTTGAGACGTGACGAGTAAAGATTAAACGTGTCAAAAAACATACTAAATTAACGTGTCTGTCATAAAACACTAATAAAGTATGTACCGTTATTAAATTGCATGATATATTATTTTCTATACGAATAATCCAAATAATATCGATTGGAATCATTTTTTAATCGATGACTGTATCTTAAAATATTCACAGGGCACGTTCTTTCCAACGTGATATCATAATATCACTTTAAAATCTAGCAGTATTGCCAACCCGCACATTTGTTTAATACATCATGCATATTCGAAATATAGATCGACTGAAAACGCGGTATTATATTTTTCACGACAGTGTGATTTTCGCACAACCTCCACTTAAAATTACATCTGAACTACTCTAGTGAGCTTCAAAAATTGTGAGGTACAGGGTCTAAAAGGCAGTATAACTGGCATGTTCAGCAACGTAGAGGTCTGACCGATCACATCAAAATAACATTTAAGATTTTCGTATATTTCAATATTAGTTTGTGTGACGGGTTTGAACTGTTTCGAGGCCCACTTTTAAATATTCTGTAAATTTTACCCATTATCGCTTATAAACCAATGATCCAAGGTAGACAAATGCATTAAATGTCTCAACTATATTATAATATAAATTAGAATTCAATGCAGTTATTTTATGTTTTAATATAATATACTGTATTATTAAAATGCCCCCAATGGAGCTTTCCCTGGCACGTCCATACGCGAAACGTTTTCCATTTACACCCCCCACCCCCTTCTATAATTCTACGCACAAAGGAATTACCATATTAAAAGGGCGTCTTGCGAGTATGGGAGGATGCGACACGAGTGTGTTGTTTCAAAAACGGCAGAAGACATTTAGTAAAGGCATTGCCTACCATATTAGTGTAGTTTGTATTTTTATATGGAATTACTGTTAAAAAAGTAGGTACTATTACACAAAATTATTGGTGTAATTTTTTAATTTGTTAAAATCGTAAGAACCAATTCAAACACTTCAAACACTGGACATGATGAGAGCGGATAAGCATATTGCCAGTGCTGAACCAAAACTATATTTAAAAATAAAAATGATAATTGACAACATTGTAGAATAATTATTTGGATTTTTCTTGTTTATAAAGCTATATATTTTTCGCTAACTGGCTGCCAAAAAATAATTTTAACATTGTCATGGAATTATTATTACTGACGAGTGTATAGGATGTTGATGATGACATTCTAAATAATTTAACTCCATAAATCACTAATTTTCTAAATACTAAAGCTCTTTTGTCTAAGCATCTTATATTTTTATCTTATCATAGAGATGCCTATTGTACCTAAAATGTTATTAATATGAAAACAGCTTGTTAAATTTTAAATATATCTTAAAAATTATGTGTAGTGTGAAACTAGTTCTAACTTAGGTGCGATTTATTACTTTGGATTAGTTAGCGGAGTTTGAAGATTGAATACAATTAATTGTACGCGATGTTGGTATATACGTCAAAGTAAAATGCTGGGTAGCAAAGACTAAACAAGTACTGATTGATAAAATATGAAGACTAACTGAAGAGTTGCCAAAATGATATAGGTAAATTATTATATAGGTATACATTTGCGAGGTATCTATATCTGCGGTATAAACAAAATGATTTCCCCCTTACAACAAATTAAAAATGAATTTGACGATTTACTATTTATTTAAAAAAAAAAACTTTAGGTTAGATTTATACCATTCATATTTCTAAATTTAAAAATATAGTTAAAAACAACATAAAATTTAACAGAAGTTTTTTATGAACTTAGCCTAAAATTGCTGTACTTAATAAAATGTCTAAAAAAATAAATATAACATTTTTTGAATTTTTCCTAATATTATCAGAAGAGAAATGATAAAGAAAATACGATACTGTTAGGTGAGCATTTTAAATAGTTGCTATTTTATATAATATGTTACGGTATATTAAATGGATATAGCGTTTTAAACTAAAGGACTGGGTTTTTAGTGAATTTTTGTATAATGCGTAGACATGTACTCTTAGAAATGTCAAGAATGTTAAATATATATCTTCGTATATTAAGAAAAAACTAGTTTTTTAATCGACAGATTATTTACCTTTTTCTACTTAGAAAGTGTATACGTAAGTACTTTTGAACATTTTTGATATTACAGTGTAAGATTCAGGATTGAGAAAGCAGGTTCGTCATTCAGTATTTTAGGATTCTACATAATTAACAGTAAAATTGTTGTACTATATAAAACTAGGACGAAGTAATCAATTGGAAATTTTAATTTAATTAACTAAATTTGAAATATCTACATACCTACCTCTTTACAATAACTAGCACTGTAATAAAAAATGACGTGGCCGGAATATAAAGTGACTTGATATTAGACAAACATTTGCTGGCGGTGAGTACTGGATGTTCTCTATCAGAAACGAAGAAATAAGGGAGCGAAAGCATCTCGTCAGATCTAAGGTGGACCTAATTTGATTTGATCACATGCCATGAATTTCTCAAGAAAGTGTTAACCTGACTTGTTTTTTTTTAAATCCAACTCTGAGTCCAGGTATTCTGGAAAACCGCTAGTTACCATTCAAAGTATACCTGTATACGATATATTTATAACTTATAAATAAAATGTTATTAAATAGATGTACATTAATAATGTTTATTATTGAAATATAGTTTGATAGCTTATCTCGAATAAGTAGTATAGATATTATTTGCACGATTTATGGTTTTAATGTATATTTAAAAAATATTAATTTTTCTATTCAATAAATTGCGTTTAATCGAATGTTTTGCGATTTTGTTATTAAATGTCCATGGTATTACTTCATTTTCCTTAAATTATAAATGCAATACCACCTGTGACATACAAGATAATATAATGGACTTCTTAAAAAAATCATTTATATTTTTGCAATATTTATTGTTTTCAGAAATTTTCTTTCTATTAAATCAACATTCCAATATTTTTTATTGTAGTTTATATTGGAAAATATGGTATTGGTCGAATGGTTCACAGTGAATTAGCTTATATTGACAAAATTCATTTAATAGTTAATATAATACGTAATATTATATGTATGTCTATGTTATCATAAATCTGAGAATACAAAAATGGATTGGCTAACGACAGTTATTATTGAAGATGTTGCATTGTGTCGGTATGCGCTCTACATGAAGATCGAATATGGACAAAAAGAAAATATATAAGTACTTACGTTATTACCAATCGGCAATCAGTGAAATTATATTTGAATTTTTCTTATAGTGTTTCACGACGACCGTTTGCTAATCGTGTGGTAAACTCTTTTCCAGCTTGATATTCGAGATGAACGATACCAAGATACTTTTTTCATAGCCACTAAAATAAAAATACAATAAAATACGTCATCGCAAATTGGACGCGGAATTGCTGGCTCAGAAATCGTTTAGAGTGGGCGCGATCCCCGGGGGACATCTTGGAATGATCCTCAATAATTGTGTCGCGAGAAGCGAGCCATTTGAAGCTATTATTTATGTGAGTAGTGTCACGTGGCCTGCGGAGGAAGGAGAAGAATGTATGCCCTCTGGGAGAATGCGCCGCGGAAGCCATTAGCGAATACAAACGAAAGAAACACTGCGAGAACGAAGAAGGGATGGTTTTATCTATTTGCGGGTTGCTTAGTTTTTTGTGTTTATAGTCAGTGTTTTGTAAATTTGAGATAATTGTTATCTGTATATTATATTGTTATATTTATGATGAATTGTATTTAGGTTTCTACAAATGAAACAACGTGCTCGGCTGTTAAAAACGGAAGAGAGAAATAATGTATTTCCGTTCATAGACAATACAATAAGTCAACAAGCTTACACCTCTACATCATAGATGGCGCTAGTGGTAAAGACGGTGAAAATAATTTGATCATCTGAGCTAGATCGGCCATAAAACAAAAAAACCTAACACTTATTTTTTTAAATACTCATAAATTTAGATAACTATGTTAATTTTTACGTAAAATCATCGAGCGCTCCGGTTCGTAAACTTTTCCATTTCGAGCGCTGCATATATATCTATAATATAGATATGTACCTTATAAGTGTAATATAACGCTTTATGGGTAGATGTACGTTGGGAATGATACGCAGAGATCGATTAGTAAATAAGTGTGTATAGGATCACACAACAGTAGTGAATATAATACATATTTACAGACCAAGTCGATTGAAAAACAGATCATCACTGAATAAATCATCAGCCGTAATCGATCCACTGCTGAACAAAAGCTTCCGATAACTTCTTTCACTTTTCTTGATCCCTAGTTCTTCGCTACCATATACCTATAGCCACCAAACTTTATGAGTTCATCTATCCAGCTGATTTTAGGGCATCCCTGTAGTCGTTTAGTACTAGTCATTTAGTACGACGAGCGACATGTCCAGCTCATTGTTATTTCTACTACTATCTACTTGGCGACCTCTATAATATCGTAAACTCTTACTTGTTTGCATCCTTATTTATTGGTTTCCTTTGTCATCTTTACGCGTTCCATGTCACGATGTGTCAGGTACCTACTGATTTTTTAAATTCCTCTTACATTAAGGTACATGTTTTACACAGATACGTAAGCACTGGTAAATACTAAATACGCTCCATGCCAGTTTAGTCTTATTATATTATTATTACTATGATAATATTAGTTAATTTCCATGTTTTTTTTTTCAAATAATGTTTTTTTATCTTATGCATATTTTAATATTAATATAGTTTAAAAATGTGCGGTACCCATAGCACGCCACTGGTACACACATAGCCGTATTAAAAAAAACACAATGATTAGCACTATTCAACAACCCACTTTGTAGTGTTTTATTTATTAAAATAAAGTTTTCATCATATATATTATATAACTCCTCTATAATAAATAATGAAATCCAATATTTATTTATTTTATACTTTAATAATATATTCAGTTAGGTACACATACTTTAGGATCAATCTACATTAGCAATTTAATTAGTATTATCAGCTGTTGGGTCTGCTATAATATTTATTTATGTTAGAAATTTATTGAGAAATAAGTATCTATGCCTACTAGAAAAATATATACTTATTTGCTTATTTATTATTTATATGCTTATATAACATTGATGGATATTAAATAACTGAAAGTAGATTCAATTTTTGTTCGAAATATTAATAACATAAAAAACAAATAATCAAATAAAAAGGCTTCATTTAAATTTGAAGATGATTAATAGATTTAATGGGGAGATTTTTTATTTGTTTTATGCGCAGTGCATTTATCTAAAATAAACAAATCAAGTAATTCAAATGCTGTTGCCAGAGTAGATAGGTACCTACTAATAAAAATTGTGCCCATAAGGGTTACTACTTTTATACAATTAATATGAGTTTAATAATTGAGTTTTTTGTGCACTTTGTTTTGCTTAGGTTTAGAATTTGACTTCAAAATAGATAGTTAGCATATGACTACTAGCGAGCATCACCATCGTCATCTCAGCCAATGTCAATCCACCGCTGGATGAAGCTCTCACATTACTGAGTTTTTGGTTCTTAGTTTTGCATTGTCACAGGCACGCATAAAAATTGAGTGCGAGTGAGAAAGTATTCGGCACCCTTATAATCTCTGCGACACGCGCTAGAGTAAGATAAAAGGTCTACATATGTGTGAGTTAGTTTTAAAAAGTATCGCCGGAAAATCGTGGTGAATCGCTTCACGTAGCGTCGATAACCTGCGAGCTCGTGTTGCTAAAATTGCTATTTTTTGTGTTAAACATAAAGTCAGTGGTAAATATTTTTAGTTAATTAAGTAGGAAAGATGGTTCTGTGTGTTGTATGAAAATATGGTAGCCGTACTGATAAGCAAGAAGATGGTATTACGTTTCATAGGTAAGTTAATACATGTTCGTGATAATTTATTTGTATATTATTATATATTTTAATATCAGTGACCTAGTGTTTCTTTAAAATAACTTAAATTATGGATATCTTTACCCAATGGTCGCATTTTGACCGCTTAAAAATACTATATAACGTAAAAAAAAAATAGAAAATTATATTTTAATTCTGAGCGTCTAGTGCGAGCACTAGCGAAATGGTCTATGGTCTCGAACATTTGTAGACGAATGCATTCGCTCGCCCTTAAACCAAACGCACGGCACGCAGCTTCATTTAGTAATACAACGGGTGGCGTCTAGATGTATCTATAGTCTATGGTCCTGACCCTTGCCAGGAATCGAAAACATACAAATTATTTATGTGAATGGATGATTTTACCATTTTCGGATGACATTCAAATTCTATTGAATTTTTGAACGCTAGTTTAATGTAGACTATATATCTGTTTTTACCATAGATGTAAGTTTTTACATATCATCCACGTTGGATTAGTGGATAGTTGGATTAGCTTTTAGAGCTGTGGATTCATATCCTGCATCTTCAAAACGTTGCAAGGCCTATAAATGTACAATTCAAATGGAAATCGGCGGCCACATTATTAAACAAACACAAAAATTATTATTCTAATGGACACTCTAATAGACTCATGGAATGGATAACTCAGGACTCGAAATTGACCGGAGCACACCGGAGCGCCGTTCCGGTTCATGAAATCCTCAAAATTATTGCTTTGTCTGGTGGAAAAAAAATAATTTTACCATCTGAACTAGATAACGTCATATAACAAAAAACTAACACACTTATTTAAAATAATGTACATAAAATTGATAACTATGTAAATATTTTCGGAAAATTATTGAGCGCTTCGCTTCTTAAATTTTTCCATTTCACGGGCTGACTCTAATACTATTATGTAAATTATAAGGAATTCTATTTTGTTTTTGATACTCCATTGCCATTGACAACCTTAAATTAATATAGGTACCTACCATAAAAACCCTTATATTGAACCTCTCAGTCTCGCGCAATACATCAGTCTATCCTCAATCACCTTCCCTCTCATACAAATTTCCTGCCCCTTTCCCCAGCCCTCTGTAACAACATACAAGTCATCGCAGTCTTTACAACAAGGTTGCAAATCCTTTGAGATTTGTCTGAAAACCGACTTTCAATCTTACACACAGAGGGAGATTCGAAGGTAAATCTGTGACGTCACTAGCCACTCTGTTAGCGATGTATTTTAGTATGTTACTTATATAACTAGAATATTAGCCCTCGTAGTCTAATGCGCATGGCAGTAGCTTCTTGTACCGGGATTTTCGGGTTTGATTACCGGTGAGGTCAAAATATATTATGTAGGTATGTCACTTTCTCAAGTTTAGGTGCTTTTTTGATATTGTTTTACTACTACTATTTATATTACTGGGATTAGACCTCGTGACTAAGTATGGTTTTTTAAAAAAAGTGTATTGCCATACCATCTATGTATCAATTTGTTAAGCCCATAACAGTTATAATCATTAGAACTTCTCAAAAAATCGTAGAAATATGTAACTAATTGTTTCATAAAATACCTAGGTACATGTAACATTGTTTTAAACATACATAATTTGGAAGAGCCTTAGATATGTACCTAGTTATTCAAAAATAATTGGACCGAATGGGACTTGAATCCATATTAGAGCATACAAACCGGTTTAAATAAAAAACGGTTAACCGGGTAATCGCGCGTTTCTAAACTAATCGAAAATCGAAGAATTTTACGCGGTTAACCGACCGAAATTTAGTAGGTACGATCAAAAAATTATATTTAGCGGTATGTCAAAAATAAAATAATATAATCTATTAAGAGCGTACATAAGTGAAACGGCAAATAATTTTCAACACTATGTGGAACGAAATTTTGGCCGCGTTGCTATTCTGAGAGGCATAGTCGACCTGTTCGCACAATTGTCAATTTCTTTTGTGATGGAGTCGGATGAATATATTCTTCGTGTAAAGATGACAAAAAACGTTTCGCATGTGCTTGAAAAAGAAAACTTGTCGGATGAATATATTCTTAAATCGTGTAAAGATGACAAAAAACGTTCCGCATGTGCTTGAAAAAGAAAACTTGTCAATTAATGTACTATTATTATTAGATACGAATATAATAATAAACATAACATAAATAGGACGCATGTAAATTTGTTTACTATGCGACGATTAAATGATAATTCCTTTTATTATTATTGCAAAGAGCTACTATTATAACTATATTGTCACTATTAAGCCTTTGAACGAATGCAAATGGAATTTCCCAAAAACCTTGGTCCATACCAATGTGCACTTACTTACTCGGAAAATAAGCTTATTTGCTTATTTTATAAGAAATTAGAATTTTCCTAATAACAATGTATATTGATAAGTTTCCAAATGTTATTATTTGGGTATATCAAAAATATTTAAACATCCAACATATTTAGTAATAAAAATTCTGACGCTTTCAACCGGCTGATCGGTTAGTTATTCGTAAATACCCCTAACCGGGTGGTGTTTTCTCCCGGTTAATTGAATGCCCTAATCCACGTTCATTGTAATTTGGACGAGAGCTTTACTAATTAAATTGCTGGTTCAAGTTCTATTCATATTGGTACGTATCTGATATACTCTTTATTCCGTAAATAATGGTAACCAAAAGTGAGTACTTATAATGATCTTTTTTGACAAGTCAAAAGTTAAACGTATTCTTAAATAAATGTGTCATTATCAGTTAATGAGTTAATTAATTAGTTATCAGTTATTCTATTTAAAAGATTCTGAATAATATATTTGTATTCATTTACATTATGTTTAGCAGTGACGTCCCTAGAAAAAATGTCGCCCCTAGGCAGTGCCAAAATGCTGCCTCATTTTTTTATACTTAGGTACAGTACTTTTTATCATCCTTTCATGACTCCAATGTCTAAGAAATGTGTTGTATGGTGGATACATTACTAAAATGATAATATATACCACTAAATCTAATTTTAATGCCATATCTGCTTCAATAGATAATGTCTACGATTTCAGATAGGTACTTTTAAAAATACGCCTGACAACTTCCAAAACTCGCGAGTAACTAACAAACATATTAAATTTGGATGAATTTTAAATTATGTAAGTATGTACCTACGTATAATTATTCAAATATTATTTGCAAATCTGCACGTGTTATTGCTGTTCGCCAATTACTTTTTAATGGAAGGATATTTTCGTTATTACTAAGTTTAGGTAGCTATTGCTTTATAAATAATGATCCTCCTCGATTTGCCGCCCTTCGGGTAACTGCCGCCACCAAGCGACGCTCAATCTGGCTACCCCCACGGGACGTCACTGATGTTTAGTATTTAATAATTGTAAACAATCTACTATGTTATAAATAGTATTTAATATTTTTACGCTCGGGTAGTAAAAATTACATAAAAAAAATATTTTTCTGTCTGTGCAATTTTCAGTGCAGAATTTTCTATGTTGCCCAATTTTTTCAAAAAAAGAACAAGAAATTAAATATACTTAGTAAAATTATTTACGGAGTTTTCGATATTAATACCCGTTAAATATGGTGCGAAATGCTAAAAATTCGTAACTAAACAATTTCACGATATTGCGCGAGAAAACCCCGTTGGCCAAATTTCCCAAGAGACATTACGCCGACCTGCTTGTATTCGTTCTACCCAATTTAGCAGTGGCAGTCGTATACAGACAGATCAATTGGTTTATAAATACATAATAAAATAATTACTTATTACCGTATAGGTTTTAATCTTTTATAAGATTAAAATAAAATTATCCGGATTGAAAATATTTGGAAAATTTTTAAATACACATTACACTTCCTAAATGTATTACTTACTATACCTACATTGTACAAAGTAAATTTATGTTTTTGATCCGCATATTGAAATCGAGTGGAGTTTATAAATTAATAAACTACCTAATAATTTCCTACAAACCAACCGCCCCGCACCACACTCGGCATAATCAAGCGTACGTTTGGTGTGAAGCATCAGCAGTTTTTTAAGCTTGGGAATGTCTCAGGAGCAGATGCCCAAGACTGAGGTCACCGCGCTCTCATGTGTGCTTTTAAAAAGAGACAATCGTTGAACATCCGTAATGTGAATTATCAGGGATCTTTAGAATCTAATATTGTGTTTAATCCTTTCTATGCCGCAATTAGTTAATTGATAGTAATTAACATAAGAATTGGTGTAATTAGGGCATCCAAAGACGCTTTGGGCACTTAACCGATTAATCCTCCACTGCGGCCGCTTTAATGTGTAAGATTGTGAACTATATGTGAGACACCTCCCGAATGATTTTGTCACCCAGAACAGAAATTGAAGTACATTATTTATTTATATAATATTATATATTATTTAAATATTATAATGATATTTACAAACAAAAAGTAGAAGTTTATAAAAGAAACTAGTTTCATTTATTTGGGAAATAATTTTGGATGCCTTTATTTGGTAAGTAGGAGGTTTTAAAATGATATTTATTTTCCCTCTTTACTGAAACCATGGTAAATGCAGGTAGTCGATAGAATTGAGGTAAGTGATGGAGTGAGATAGGGTAGGTAGGTTCCAATGAGTAGAAGGATATGTGCGTGATAAAGTAATCCCAGTTTATTTCCCTTAACCACAAAAAGATATAATCATTAATACAGATTCGAGCTATGTGATTAATGAATTTTACAATTAATAATTACGTAAGTGAGTTGCGAGAAAATTACCAATCGGAGATTGTGGATGCGACTGTAGGTTAGAACGACGTTAGTACTTGTGTTATTTTGATCATCCGCCCCCTTGGTTTTTATAGTTAACACAATCGCTGCGTAACTTTTAATTACTTTTTAATTACTGTATTTAAATAACATGTTAATTGGATCGATCGGCCGCTTAACGGGGACACGGCAGCCGTGTCATCCGCGTCGAATGAGTTAATTGAGACAAAGAAATTCGCATGAATCGTCGACGGGTAGGTACTTAAACAGAACAGAGCAGTTCGAATCCGACGTGGGTAAATTGTTTGCAAAAGTTTTTTTCTATTACCTACATAGTTATATAATATATATATTTTTAAATTATGTAATACATCGTAGTATATTCTTGGGTTTCCACCGTGTCTCTTTCTTCCTTCTTTACTCGACGTTTCGGGCTCGTTGCAGAGACCATTATCAAGAGATGATATGTTTTATGATGAAAATGTGGTGTAGGTATGTGAATGTAAACGTTGCTCAGAGTAATCTGTCAATCGTTACGACCAGGGATACCGGCTTGAATATTAGATTTTGCTGATATGTCACGCTTTAAGCGGCGCTCTCGTCTGGTCATGATGTTTTTAACCGTAATCCATCATCCATATTAATATTAATAGGGATGATGGACATATCATCTCTTGATAATGGCCTCTGCAACGAGCCCGAAACGTCGAGTAAAGAAGGAAGAAGGAGACACGGTGGAAACCCAAGAATATACTACGATAAAAAACAACCGTGAAAGCCTCAAACATTATGTAATACAATTAATTATTAAATGAAAATTATCTTGTATTCATTCACTTGTCAAACTTTAAGATATTTTTGTATGATTATAATCTTAATATTTTAACTACTCAACTCGTTTTTTTACTACGTCACTGGCAATAGCTTGGTGCGCGGTGTGATCAAACAACTTTGTTCGTATATTAAAGTTTTTACCGTGCACTTTAACTTGTTTACAATGTGATGTTGGCTCT
This sequence comes from Rhyacophila brunnea, assembly GCF_057557595.1. Lineage (NCBI taxonomy): Eukaryota > Metazoa > Arthropoda > Insecta > Trichoptera > Rhyacophilidae > Rhyacophila > Rhyacophila brunnea. The sequence continues at coordinate 20,536,077 of NW_028233068.1, forward strand.
ATAACCCGTCTATTATTAATTCAGACAGATTGTTCACCAATTTTATATTTGGCAAAGCAGGGTTATTGAATAAACCATAGAATAAACGACTTGTGTAAACTGTATTAAAAATGCCCCACGGTTAAATTAAGCCAGGGAACCTCAAGCTATACCTACATTTTTACATAATTTTTAATAACTTCATTTGGGTTATATACGTATTTATGAGTAGGTGCCTAAACATAACATTTTTTCGTCTATTACCCGTCTACCCAAATACCTTAATTCTATACAGGTGGTATACGGTGGCCATATATTAAAACTTATATTATTTAATTATAAGAATAACTTTATTGTTATTGATGCTATAAATTTGACCAATATCACTTTCAATTATTGACTATATACAAGTAATAATATTAATCGTGAGATTTTTGATAAATTAACAATTGAATATAAAATGCGACAACTTCATATCATATTTAGTTGATACTTTTGATGTTTATGACTGGCAAGCTCTGAACAAAATTATTAATAGACAATAAAATAAGTGATGAAAAGTCGCCTGGACGGAAAACAAAATTTGGAAGAAAATTTATGCTATGCTAAAAGAAAATCTATCATAATGGAATCACGACGGATTTTTTTGATTAAAAAGCTAAAAAAAGATGTCAAATAATATGATTCTTTCCATATAAATTTGCTGTTATTGGTAGGTACTAAAATTATCGCAAAAAAAGTTGGTAACATTAATTCAATGCTAAATTAATAAAATAAATATAAGATTTTACTTAGTTTACTAATTGATATGTAATATTTAAAATCAATTTATTATTATTGGCCGACTAAAATTTATTTACCATTTCATTCGTAAGCGGAATATAATATATGCTTCATAAAGTGAGCGTTGTATAATGAGACTTTTTAGTACCAACAAGAAGTTGTTAGAAATTCGCCCAAAACATTGGATAAAACATACGTCACCAAAAAAATAATACAAGTACCTATTAATTTTGCCAGTGTGGGATTCGAACCCACGTTACCTAAAACCACCAGTGGGTATCAGATAAAATATAAACAATGACTGAGTAAGGGATGAATCAATTATAATTTTCCTTTATGAAAAATATATTTATCTCCCGGAAGTTATAAAAATATAGTGTCAAGATGACAACCATCTGTTCGATAATGATGTAATTAAAATAAATATAGCTCATTAGTGTTTATTATTGTTCACACATTTTCGGCATACCACATAGAAACTTTGTAGGTAGGTAGGTGGATACATAAAAGTTATGAACGGTGTTCATTCATGAACACATTTTACACATAAATTTTTATGAATGGGAAAATAGCGGAGCGTCCTTTGAAAATTGTGACATATAGCACTGAGGAGTTTTATTGATAACTCCAAAATTATAAAACTATACTCAATAGCCTATGCCTGACATAAATAACGTGCTGGTCGTGTAAAATTTCATGAAAGATACGTACATTTTTTATGCATTTACAATTTTACTGAGTGGTGCTACTTGACTGGTTGACCTATTTTCAGCATAAGAGTCACACGGACTGCAAGCAATCACAAAAAGAGTGTATGTCATGTAATGCAGACATTGATTTAATTCAAAAATATTTATACCGAATATGACTTTAACACATGACCTTTGCATTAAACTTTTAGCACGTTTCTGAAAATATGTGAGTGTAATGTGTACCTATTCAATAAAAAATCTTACATTTTTAAACTGCATTACAAATAGATTGATTGATATACAGTAGAACCTCAATCATAAACACACCTGAATCTTGTTGAATACGCAGAATATTGATTGTGCGTTTCGTTAACGTGACAAATTTTAATGGATATTATGAGACAGACGTAACCAGGGGCGGCTCTACCTTAGGGGTTTGTAGGGATCATCCCCACAGTCCTTTTATGTCAAAAATACACACCTAATAGTTAGTACCTATTTGCAAATTAAGAAATCTATTGCGTATATTTCTCGCTGACCGGGATAATTGTGTACCATCCCGTCTTCGCGGTACATATCTCCTTCTACAAAAGATTCGAATGCATTAGTTGTTGCTGTTAGTACGCGCCAACTGGAGAGCAATTCGAATAGCCCCTGAGTGAGTAAAAACAGCTTGCTTAGTGTGATTGAGTAACGAATTATGTTATTTATTCTAAAAAGGGTTTCTAACATATAAAATTACCCATTAATATCAATCATTATATTAAATAGCTTGGTATATATGCTTAATAATTAATGGCTAATCCCCGCCACCTATAAAATCGTCCAGCCGCCACTGGACGTAACTATTGAAAATAACATATTGTTTAACATGTGTTAAAAGTGTATTCTATATGTATTCATATTCGAGAATTAAATCTTGTTTCAGCCTCAACCTGAAGGTAACCCACTTCCCATTATTTTTGTATTCCCTGATATTTATAATATGCAAGACAAACCGTTAAACTTCTGACAAACAAATAAACATACATTTAAAAACATCCTTACATGCAACCGACCGCCAATTTGTATTAATCTCTTTCATTCTTGGCGCTTGCCGCGCATAAGCAATTTATGACTTGCTTACCCTACATGACATCACAATATTATATGGAGTAGGTAAGAGTCATGCCACTGAAGGGTGACATTTATCATTTGGCGACAAATTGAAGAAAAAAAAACTTATATTAAGTATATGAAAAAAGTACTAAAAACCTGAATCTGAGATATAGTGGTTTTAATGAATAATTCGTTTATTTTTCATCAAAGCACTATTTTATACTATATATCTATATATCTATACAATCTTAATGTCCTTAGAAGAAAAAATACAATTTATAATTAAACATTGTAAAAAAACACGCGCGAACAACAATATTTTAGAAAAGCTCTACGTCGCAACACTATTTAAAAAAAGGGACTAAAGTTCTACGCTTTATATCGAAAATGAAGAACTAAGTCTCATGATACATGTTAACTAAACGGCACTTACTGCCTATTTTCAAAATAATCACGCTGCCTCTTACACCAAACACCCATCATTGGATATCCATACAAGCTCTAATACATTGTTTGGCATAGTATATTGGCGATAGCATACAGAAAAATTCTGCATACTCACTTTTTTTTAGATTTTCGGGCACTTACTGCCTATTTTAATTTGTGTATTCATATTTTTATTTAGAAATTAAAATCTCTGATAAATTTACTTTTAATGCCTGAGTGGTAGCGTCACAGTTTTACTAACCCACGGCGATAATTTCACTTGGCGCGGCAATAGCTCTTACTCACTACATTTTATACACTATACTTATAGTATATACATTACATAGATTACAGGGTTTAATTGGAAGTTACAGATTAAGTAAGTTATATTATGATATCTTAAACGTTTTCCGTTTACATCAAAGGTATTCTAGTTATTATTGTTGTTTCTTAATATGTAGCTAGTAAAGGAAAGACATGTCTTTATAAAACATAATTATATACACGAATATCACCAACAACAACAAAAAAATCGTTTCAAACATCCCCGCCTTTTGTGAGTTCACCGCTCAAAACGTGCGAACAATAATCCGGTCGTTAATGAGGTGCCGTTAGCCCCGCCCAGCGGCCGTTACGGCAACTAACGGGCCGTTTAACGAGCGAGCGGCACCGCGACGGTGATCCGTAATTAAGCCCGCGACTAAATTCACGGCTCACATTCTAATTGGACGATTTTCGCGCCAAATATAGCTAGCACCTACCGATCCATGTTAGGGTATTATCATTGTAACGCAGTGATGTACCTACTGAAACACGCAGCCATATTAATAGTTACTCTTGCTAATATTAATTTGAAAATTGTGTAGTTAAACGTAGACACCTACTTAGATATGAGACAAAACTGCATTTAAAATACTTTATATATATATATATATATATATAGGGGAAGGTTGCGATCATTGGACCAGTGCTTTCATTGGACCACGTAGTTATATCAGAAATAAAAGAAGTTAGTAACCATCAGTGACCTCACAAAGCAAGCTTTCCATGCCTCTTCCGGGCCTCTCTTATTTCAGTCTCGTCTTGGGCGTGGTAAATGAGTCACGTTCGTTAGTGTGTTCATCGTGCTTAAAATATAATAATCGAGTAAAACTAAAACTAATAAAACTATGATTCCATTAACTATATTTGGTTGTACTTACATCAATTATATTAGGTAATTTATTACTATTTGCAACTATTATAATAGTTGTTACGCTATAACTTTGGTTTTTTTGTGAAACTTGTTTTTGTGACAGCACCCGTAGTTGCTATCATTGGACCATGGGTAACCTCTACCATTGGACCGGTCCAATCTTGGGAACGATTTTATAACATTTTTCACATTATATTCTTTTTTGCATTCTATAATGAATTACAAAACCTGGAATGAGCCCAGCATGTCATTGGCATTAGGTACAGGCATTAAGGAAAAAAGAAGTAGGTTTGAACGCGGCAAGTCGAATGTTTGGAGTTCCTAAAGCGACACTGAAACGAAGATTAGATGGAAGCAATCAAAAAAATTGTACAACAATTACTTGTAACGAAGTCGTAAAACACAACGCACAACGGAATTGACATCGTCACCGTATAAAAGGACTTTGGAGCAAGCAAGTATCAAGACGCCGAAACAAAAGGCGAAAAGTAAAAAAACACTTAAAATCAAAAATGCAATAAAGATATTGAGAAATGGTTTTGAAAAATCTGCCTCCAGTGTTCCGTAGAGGATATGATACAATGCCTAATGCGTCAAACCTGGATCCACGAAGTCTGCGCTTGCGTTAATAAAGGTGCAAAAAAATATAATTGTCCTTTATGCAATACATAAATAATAATTATCTACATAATCACAATCACAGTCTATATTATAATATACGATACCTACTATTATTAAAATGTATTTTTGTTTCATTTTTATAAAATATTATTATAAAGCACCTTGATTGGACCACGTGTGTAAATTATTATTAGTTTTTCAAAGTCCAATGATAGAAACCTAGTGGTCCAATCAAGGAGCATGAGGTCCAAAGACGGCAACAAACAAAAATTTGGTTTTCCTGTTAAATCTCGAAAACGGTTAATTTTATTGGACTGATGCTAAGTGTATACATAATAAAGTAAATAATACATTGAAATGAACAATTTGTTTTATTTTATCAATAATATTTGATGAGTTACACCATCACAAAGTTAAGTGGTCCAATCATAGCAACCTTACCCTATATATATATATATATATATATAAATGTATGGACTTGTGTAAATTATGCAGCATTGTTAATCAGATCAGTCCATATGGCGGTAGCAACACGTTTTCTACGTTCTGGTTTACCTCCTTATCAGTTAAACTGGTTTAATTAAATTTTTGTTGTCTTTGCAGGCCATATGCACAGAAAACTGAAGATAGAAGATCCCGAACTGCTGAATGCCAGGCTTGATGCTTGTAGCTTTGGTTAATATATAACGGTATAAGCAGGGGTCGGCTAACACCTTTCGGGGGGCCTAATCGCAGTACATAGAAAAAATACATCTTTATTTTAAACACATTTTAATTATCAACCTAAAATAGCGCGAAAACCTTCATTTCATAACTATTAATTTCTTAAATATATTTTTTTTCGATAGGCGCAATACTGTCGTTTTTTCAAATCATTAATATTACACGTAATATTCCATGTGGGTAGATAATATATGTCTAACAAAGATTTAATTAATTTAATACCACAACTATTTTAAAATTAAATTGCAAATTTTGCTATTTTATCTCATCAGTTTTGATTTTTTTAAATTTGAGAAACCTGTGCCCTACTTTTGCGTGCACTAAGTAAATATACCTCTGGGCCAGTGGTCGGCAAACCACGGCTCGCGAGCCACGTATGGCTCTTTGGCCTCTTGAGTGTGGCTCTGCCACAAATGCCCTCTGCCCTATTTGACATGGCTACAAAGAAGAAGCAAAGAAAAACGGAAGACAAAAACCATGAATTTAAAGTTGAAGGACCGAGACTTTCGCGTTTATTCAAAACTTACATGGCCTACCGGCCTGTATTATTTTTGGGGAAAAATTGGCGCATAACAATAAGTCAAATTTGGAGAGACACTTTGCAACTAAATACGCCCTGCCACGTCATTTAGCAGTACATATCCTGTCGGTGATACAAGGAAAAAAGCGGTTGAGTAACTTTAGAAGAGTCAAGAAAAATCAATTTCTGTATTTAATTACTGAATACAATCTTCCAACAATGTTAATATTGCAAGTTTTGTGGTTAGTAAAGAGATTTATAAGAGAGGAAATCAGGAGTAAATTGAGAAATCGTTTTATTGACGAGAACCTGGAAATGTGGTTAAAATTAAAAACAACAAGATGCAAACTTGACTTCCCAAACTTTTCAAGGAGATGCAAGGCCAATATTCACATTGAGTGTTTGTCAGTCATTGTCATGATTTAATTTTATGAATACCATAACTTATAATTTAATTTTTATCAATAAATAAGATTATTATTACGTATGGTATCAAGTTTTATTAAGTTATACAGTGTAGGTACCTACATATTATATAATTTAAGTTTAATAAATTTGGCTCTCAAAAGAAATCTCAATCGTTGTACTGTTGATATTTAGCTCTGTTGACAAATGAGTTTGCCGACCACTGCCCTAGGCATAAGAATTTCTTCCAATACAATAATCATATAATATGTACGAAATATACCTACAACGATGTATCTATAGTCTATGCCTACACCCATTTCAAAACACATATAATTCAAATTTAAACCAAAAAAATTTAATGCAGCTTTTGCATAGTAAGTTATTTTATTAATTCTCAAAATATCTCAAACTCCAGCTGATATAAATACAATTACATAGTATTTGATCTCTAAAATATACAAGTTAGTATATTATGAGTTTTTATCATACTTTAAACAAACTACTAGAGGTAGGGTAGACTCTAGGTAAAATCAGATATTTATTAAAGTTTGATTTTGTTTTCTAGACAAAAGATATTCGAATGATGTACATGTGAAGTTTATATTCCTGCCTAAGAACATATATTTAAAAGAAGGTGAGACTTGTGTCACTTTTAGTACCTTTATATATACCTATACTTAACTACCACCCCCTTTTTGAAGAAATTCATAAATTTAGATTTGAATATTTTTTTAATTGCTTATTGCCACACCGATCATACAGCTAAGTATTTTAGTACAAGTTATTTTAAGTATCTACTTACGTAAGACATTTTGTACAGAGATTTCAAAACATTGGTAAGTTAATGTAGAAATAAAACAGTAATAACTTTATTTTATTTACTGTACATAATTGTAATTGTAACTGTACGTAATTGTACATGATAACTGATAGAAATAACAGAATTATCTATTACCTATGTTTGTTAAATATCTGACTACTTTGTTTTAGTAACTTTCGTGTTACTACGATATCAATTAGTAATGTCGTAAGGTTAAATCGGTTCTTTGTAAATGTGATAAAGTTTATAGGAATAAACGCATATCTGACCAGAAAACATTGGGCAAAAAAATGTCAAAAAAGTAAAAAAATAAATTGTATGTTATGCATCATTGAAGAAATAATAGTTTATTGCACATATTCATACAGTTTTAGACAATTATAACTTGATGTGCGGTGATTTGAAGAACTCATGACTATATACACGGGGCATAGTCAGATCGTAATTAATACTAGTGCCGAGGTTACGTCTCAAGTTATAATATTGTCGGTCTATAGGGAACTGGATTAACCTGCTGGGTGTGGTATAACAGGCTACGGATCTTGAGTGTGTAAAATGTGATCAAAACGTGTTAAAGAATATATTATTATTTTCAATATTTACGCCTGTATCATATTAATATCTAATAATATGAAATATTGTTTGTCACTTAAATGTAACGCGCATTCAATATTTGAGGACAGTCGGCGCACTTTCTTTTACTTGTATTTTATGACCTGACTGTCATAAAGTACCCTGCTTCAAAACCTTGGTTAACATCGATGGCTTTTATATTTCTATTTCATTAATCTGTTTTGTAGTCTATATAATATAATATAATGAATTAATGTGTGCCCATGATGACCAAGTTGCAACGTGTCAGATAATAAATTCGTGGGTCTCAATGTGTATTAGGACTCCGAGCATGGCCTTAATAAAGTTAAGGAAGAGGTTAGCATCCATTTCTCGTAAAACAAAAATCGGTACAAGTCATAAGGAAGCCAGCGGCAAACACATTTTGAAAATAGCCGATATACTGGATTATTTGTTAGGTTGGGTTAGTTTCGGTTAGGTTAATGTTACACCCCCATACTGGTCCTACGTCATTAACTCATTTAGTGCTAACAACGCGACTGGCGCGTTTGCAGTACCATTAGATATAATTAACATGATATTTGAATGTGGTAATTAAAAATTAATTAACTGGTCAGCAAAAATCGGCCATGACAATTAGCGCGGTTCCCGCCTGGCTTCCCCATAACCGACTTGTACCCAAAAATCTGTTAAAAAACCTCATCGGATTATAGTCTAAAAAATCATTGACAGTTTTGCTACCTAAATAAGATAATGACATTATACATTCAAAATATTGGTATACAGCTGCTATGTGTCTTAAAGCGCCTGTACACGTGCATTTAATTACTGTAGGCAATCGTGCTTTGAAATAATCACGATTTAGTTTAAAATAACTATCATGACAATAACTGTTTACACGTAAAAGTGTTGACTGTCTCTCCAATCTCATTCTTCAAGAGTAAGCGAGGCGCGATGTTGTCATTTTATACTACTATCTGACAGGTCGTATTGAAAATCGGTTAAGCTCAAAATGAATAGTTCGTTTTTTACCGACATGTAATGTATGGAAAATAATCTTACTTCCGCGCAATAAATCATCACAATTCGGAACCTTCCAAACTTGTTTGATTTATGCACGCAATCTTGCCAACTACAGGATAATACATGTTTCCCCATACATTTTATTACTGTGCACAATGATTAGGAACCGTTATGAAAGCTCGTCAACTTTTGCAGACAGTGTGTCGCCTTGTCGGGCTAAGGCTAACCCAAAACATGTGTGACGTGGCGGTCTCCTCAGAAAGATGTTATTAGTTTTTTTCTTCTTCAGAAAACTCCTTTAAGTTTTTTTCCCAGTGTGCAGTCTGCCGACGAAACTTGTATCAAAGCTGACAACAGTGATTCCTAAATGTTGGGCCAAAATAACAGATAATTTTGACAAAATACAAAAGTTCCAAGTAGGCGTTCAGTATTATTGTATAATGTATACCTACCTACATAATTTTTTTTAATGAATTAAAAAAATATATTATGATCGACGAAGTTATTTAAAAATAGGTAGATATGCCTAAAAATTTTTATAAGGCACTTTTTAAAACAATATACTTATTTAGGTACATACATATATATTATTCAAATTAGCAGTAAGCAGTACATTAGCAGTAAATAATTAATTATAATAAACTTTTTTTTTATTCAAATGAATAATTCACAAGATTTTGAGAATGTAACATTCCAAATATTGAACATACATAACTTGAAACCGATAACCGATAGTTAATAATAATGCAAGTTGATAGGCATTTCATGTACTTGTTTAAATTATCGTTATTAGATAAGAGTCTCATACCACAAATTGGTTAATGCACAGATTGGCGCAACACCAATGGTTATACGGGCTCAAATCCCATCGAGCTTTGTATTTTTTTCAAATTTGATTTTTTCTGGTGGGTATGTATCTGAAAATAATTTATGTATAATCCTAATGAATGTTATACATTGGTGACTATGAATTGTGCCCCACAATGGTGTATGTAGTAGATATAGAGCTCATCTCAGATACCGCGTATAATGAAAGTTATAATATCGATATTCTAACATTGACACCTCGTATCTGTCATTTAATATTTTCGATAGCGGGAATAAATATGAAAAAATCAGGAAGTCTAACTAAATAGACAATAAACCAATTTCATTTAATTGTTTTTGTATACTATTTTAACTCCCCCCGTCAAAAATATTTAATGTCAGATATGGGGTATCAATGTTAAACCATCGATATGTTGCCTTTTGAATGCATGTTTTATACATAGCAGTGACTACATACGCTAAGGGGGCCCAAAACTATTGACATTCATTTTAGATTTTTTTTAGAAAACAAAATAGGTTTACTGTATTCAAATAATAATTTATTATAAATAAAAGTAAGAATAATAATAATTGGATTCTAGAAATGGTTTAAATCACATTGTTACAGTATTACGTTACATCTAACTCAAATATTTTGTTTTGATTTTTGAAAAAAAAAAAATCCAGAATATCTATGGTTTACAGTTATATTAAATCAATATTTTTAATCCTATTTTAGTTAATAAATTAAAAATAAATACCGCTTTGATATAATATCAAACATGCCGATTACAGAAGTGTCAGTTTACTAAGCCACCCTGTCTACGAAACATGAGACAAAAATAAATTTGATTTTTTTTTCTTTCACGCCACACTACCGTGTCTTACAACACTTTGCCGTACGCTTGCTGCTTACTCCTGGAAACCAGGGACTTTAAACACCATTAACTTACATTGTAATAATAATCAGATTATTAATTAAATTAATTTTAATGGAATTCAGTGCTATTAAAAATATAACGTGGCGGAATTATGAAACATGAAAATCAAATACAATTGATTGAAAATTCATCTTTAAAAGCGTTTCAATATATTATGTTATAGGTACGTATTATGTTTTAATATTAATATTTAATTTTTCTTTAATTATAATAACAAGTCACAATCTTTTACAATCTATCCATAGTATAGGTATATTCAATTTTTGATGCTGTTAGGTGGTCAAAAACATTTCATAAAATAAAACCATTCGAAAACTTAATTAGTTTGTGTGTGATACAGGAGGAGGGTACATTTTTTTGCGGAGAGTTCCTTTAGTGAGTGGTTTTAATAAATTAAACAAAAGTGTAAAATAAAAGTTGGTAAAACGGATTCAGTTTATTTATTATTAAGTATCTACTTTTAGCATTCAAATATAGTACATTCAAAGGTATAAAATAGAATTTTAATAACTAATACATTTTGATATTTTACAATAAATCACAATATGTTACAATAAATACCACGAAAGTGTAAAAAGCTGTATTGAAAAAATCTACAACTAAATACGAACTTATAGGAACCTAATTAATAAGCTATCATCAGACGAAGTATGTAGTAATGAATCCGAGTAAACTTCAAGTAACTTATTGTAACGTTGTTCTAAAACCATTTTCGATCTTTCAGATACTTTATTTTATAAATGGTATGAACAAAAGCAGAGTTTACTAAATTGACGTAAAGGTAAATAGCATGTACATAAGAAAGATAAATTGATAGAATATAATTTATTACGTACGTAGGTACGTGAAAACATAAGTTATGGAATATCGATATGAAAATTAATTAATAACTACATAAAGGCAAGTATTAACTTCACTACATCTATGAAAAAAAAACGCGGTGTTAAGTAAACCAAGTCTTATTATAGTAGTTTCGTAAAAATGTACTTTTTTTCTAATTAACTATTTCTTTTATTCAACGAATAATTCACAAGATTTAAGAATGTACCATTCTAATTATTGAACATACACAATTTTTGGAAAACACTTCTGAGAAAATAATATATTATTACCAATAGAAAAAATATTTAAAAGTAAGCCACCCGGCTGGAATCGAACCAGCATCTCTTGGGTTTACTACGAGTATGCTACGAGGCGACATACCAATTGCGACAAATTTTAACTCTTGGCCTTTTAATACCTACTCATAGGATTGTTTAGTGTTTTTCAAAAATTATGTATGTTTTTTTTCTAATAATAATTTTTGATAATAAGTAAGAATTTTAAAAGTATGCCTACTATTTTATTATGAATTATTGTACTTTTTAAGACGTCTTAAACAATTATGTTTGTGATTTATCAGAAAAATCAATGATCTAAAATGAAATATAATGAAAATGAAATGAAGAAAATTGTGACGTCATTGCATAAAAAAAAGAAATTTGTTTTATAAAACTGTCTATCTCGCTCTAAATGTTAACACAGCCAAGATAGGTGCTGTTAAAATATAGCACTTTTTGACAGAACAGACGTTTAACTTATTGTAACAATTAACTTCCTCAATACATAAGTATGATAAACTACGCTCGATAGCCGCCGATAGCAGCCTTGTGTATATAATAGATGCGCAAGTGGGTTACTAACTTAAACATTTAAAAAATTGTACTTCGTTTGAAAATAAAATTGAACATTCCATTTTCAGTAGGTACCTACCTACCTATGATGTTTACAAATATTACGAAAAATATTGGCTTTATAGTAGTTTTATGCCCCAGTTATAGGTATAACGTATAACCTACAGAATATCTTAAAAATAAATAATTTGAGTATTGTCAGAAACGATGAGTATTTATTTTTCTTCCCCTGCAACAACCGTTTGTCACTGGGCGTATCGGACACACGTCTGCTAATGGGATCGGCAACGTTTGCTTGTCTCTGGTTTGCGAGAGACTTTCCCGCCACGCTTCTACGACGCTTCAAATTATCTATGCTTAGCCAATTTGCGCGGAAACCAGCGTAACTGCATACAACATACCAAAGACCGGAAGCGACATCAACAGAGTAAATCATTGTGTTTTCTCGTCAGGTTGATCAGTTGGGTTTATCTTTGCGATTTATGCCGACGTCCATCAAATAGTTTATGCCTTATGTCCATATGGTAATCTAGGGTCATGAATGATGATTTATTTTTATACGTTAAAACTATCATCTGAAATAAACTAACACATATTGACTGTATTAAAATTAATATGTACGTTCATAAATATTAATAAATAGTATACATATTATTTGCAATGGCGTCTGACCCTGAAGCACAGGAGGCACTCGCTTTATCAAAAAGTTTAAAAAGCCAAATAGAATTGATTGAACAGGCATTGAAGGAACACAGCATTAAATAAATCGTCCAGGACAAGGCCTGAGAAAAAAACGAACCATAAGTGCGAATGAGAAAGCATTCGGCACGCCTATATCTCCGCAATATGCGTTAGAGTATCTAAGATAGAATTTCTACGGCTGAATTAAATACTTTTTGGAAACGTCGCCGGTAATTATTGATTTAAAGATAACATTCATTTAAAAACAGCGAGCATGTGTTACTGAAATTTATTGTTTTTGTGTTAAATATAAAGTTAGTGGTAATTATTTTAGTTAAGTAATTTAGTAGAAACTATGTTGTGTTTAAATTTGGTAGCCCTACTGAGAAGCAACATGATGGTATAACGTTTTATAGTTAAGTTATTAATAATAAAATCGAGGCTCTACTGTGCTTTGTACGCGAGAAACACGGCTTCAGTTTGCCGAACAATAGCCACTCTCTTTATAATATTACTCTGAAGTCTAGGATAAAAAATACGATCTCATGGTCATCGGCAAGGATCAATGCTTTGGTGGATGATCTGTTGGTCTGATCTGATGGTGGTCTGAACTTAACTACCTCGTTAATTAAGCGACATCTCGGTAAATCGTTCGGAAATTATCTACCTCTTGGGTACCATCGGATGTCTAGATTTATCCTATATCTTATTTGAGTTACGTATCTTGCACATTTTCTTTATTTTAGATCTGTAGCAAACTCTATTACATCGCATTAACTAATTTGTTTTAATAGTTAAATATGATTTCTATCCCTACATGTAATGCTGTGACTCAACTTTCCAAAGTTGTAAAAAAATATAGGTAGGTACAATTTTCGCTCGTAAATTTAAATATGGATATATACAGAGTAAAGTTTAAATGCTAGAAGATATCAATATTTGGGCACGTATTTTTTTCAACTTATAGGTACGTGATGTAAATGAGAACTCTGCTATTCTTGGTTGTATCGACTTGTGTGTCCGTGATCTTAGAAATCGGGAGCATCAGTTGTATATTAATTCTCCCAAGGTGCAGAACTAACCTGCCATTGGTAATGCCAATTGGGAGGGCAATAACTCTATTCAACCAAATCGCTTCGGATTTTGATATATTCCATCTACGTGAGGATGAGTATAGGTGGGCGTTATTTTATAAAATATTAAAATAGTGTCCACTTAGCTCATTCGATGTGGTTCCATGCTTAATAATTTTTATAATTTTTGTACTCATTTACTTTTCATACTGTTTTTTGTAATACTGCATATATTTATTTCTCTTCTTTACACTGTTTTAATATTATTTCTATGTGTTTAAACGCCATGTCATGAACGTCTTAAAATTATATTTTGTAATGCTCATAGTAGGTATGTAATTTTTTTGTTTTGAATTTGAATATTAAAAGACTTTTTATGTGAAACAATTGTTAGTCATTCACTCAAACAATAATTAAATTGGTTCCTGGCATGGGATCAAACACACATTAAGTCATGAATTTTTTTCTAGCCGCGGCATCAAACCAAAATCCATATTATTTATTTACTGTTATTAAAAAAAAAACTTAACAATACACATAGTAGGTATCTAGTGAATATGATTGAATTCAGGTTACAGGTAACTAATAAAAATGTAAAGAACAGCTGACGCAAAACTATCGATAGAGTAATAAGGTACTTACATGCGTAGGTATGTATATATATACCCCTAGGATCTCAATTTTCCTTGAGTTAAAAAGCCTCGCCTTAACGTGCTGTAAAAATAAATAGTTCCGGGGTAAAGACCAAACTTTGTAAGTGTTTTTTGGCAGGCAAAAGTTTTTAAAATGGTCCCGCTGCTCTCGCCACTGTATATACTTACTTATTTCCTTCTCCAAAATAAAGAGGGAGAACAGAGTAAGTAGGTAGATCGGTAGATGTATCTTATCCAATTTACTGCGTCCTTATTAATTAATCGGTACAAAGTGATAAGCTGAGCATCATTTTAACGAAGCTTACCTTTTTTTTGTTACGTAGGTACATAATAGTTTTGCAAAAACCTAGAAACAAACGTTTTAAAAAGCTGACAAATCAAAACATAACATTATTATATAACCAATCAACAGTATATAGATAGTCCAGAAATACACTCATAAAAATGGTTTAAGGGGTCTATTTTGAAATAAACCCATATATTTTTATTGAATTTTAATGCGGTGGGAGGGTATGGGGTTAATACAATCTATGGCACTGACTTACATCTTTACCCTTAGATTCAAGACGCTTCAGTCGCGGAATATTGCTCTTTTCCAGATACATTCCCCATACCCAGACACTCCGCACTTTGATTTAAGAAATAAACACCTGGCCTGGCGGTATAGTTAAAGGTGTTCACCTATGAATTATTGCGAGCTGTCGCATCCACAAGTAGTTATAGAATGCACGTTATTTCTAAATATCGGAATATTAAAACAAACATTGGATTACTCAGACAGTTGCACTAATTTATGAGTAGCGCGTATTTTCCAGTGGCTACAAGTCTTGCGACCCAACCCATGGCGAAGGTTGTTCCAAAGCCGATTCATCCGGGTCACAAACCTCAGTCATAAGATCCTGACGAAGAAGAAGTAATATTTAATTTACCTAGGTAGTTTGTTTTTTTTTTTCGTTTCTAGGGAGAGTCCGAACCCGAAATTCCCCTCCTTTTGAGTACGTGCCTGATAGGTACCTCATCATTAGAATATCTTTAGAAATAATTTTGTACCGAATGTGATTTAAAAATTTAATATTTCATATTGTGCATAGATTGCAATTTTGAGTTATTTTGAATGCTATGCTGTCTGTGTATTATTATATCCAATCCGGTAGGTATAAATATGGTTTTATTATAATATGTATGTATTTGAAAAATCAGAAAGAAAACTGAACTGAAGTCAGAACATCTAAATTGCTTTGGTTAGACTGTGTAAGAGGACAGTATGCTTAATGCTAAAGTGGTGGAGGAAAATTGCGGTAGACAGAGGGAGTGGACACGTTTCCCGTAGATGGAATTAAGAATGTAACATTCCTAAATCTTACAAATTTAATATTAATAAAAAAATAGCACGAACGCTTACGATCTAAGATTTTTTTTAAATCAAGACAAAATTTTCAAAACAATATTTATTGATACTAATGAAACTCAGCTAGGCATCCACAATATACCCTGGTCATAGACAGCCGGAAATAATTTTATTATATACCTAGAGCATTGAATACAAATTTAGGTACATGTACGTAGGTAAAATTACTATTTTGTAATACATTTTTTGTAAGTTAATTATTTTTATTAATACACGAGCATTTATTATTTTGTAGCTTCGCTTTTTATATATTTTATGCGTGTTTCTTCAAAGCGGTAGCTTATATTATTAAAAACTCGAAGTAAGATAATTTTGTTGGAACGCACCAAACTTTTGGAGGCCGTATATTTTCATCAAAAACCTTATTTTCCTGATTTGCTGGCTTGTTTTTTACGCGTTTCAAAATGACAAAAGTAAAATGCGTTTGCGAAAAAAAGTTACTTAAATAAAACGCAGGTCGTTAAATTTAAAATACTTCGCTGCCACCACTGGAGCCAGAAAGTGTAAAAGGCGATCGTACAACTTTTTTAGGCGTATGATGAATTTGATGTATGTACTTAATATGCCTTTCCCCTCCTTAGCAGAGCATGTGAATATTAAATTAACTTGATTTTTAAACGAAGAATGGTTGTTATCCATTCACCCAACCCACGCGGTCATTTCAGTGAATAAAAGACTTTCCTGTGAATGCTACATGAACTTAGCTACATGTGAATTTTGCCAGACATGGAATACGAATCAGCGGACCCACGGAATTTGCAGCGAACACTGTGTCCACTGCGTCACCGTGGGTGGATGGGAATGGGACAACTGGATGCCGCACTGTCGTAGACACGTACAGAACGTAGACGATGAATCAAATCAGTTTCTATCTACTATTTAGTAGTTTTAATTAATTTTACTCTTACCATAATGTTTTTTTTTATTGCGGATTGAGAATTACCATGCCTAAGGCTTTACATAAAAATAAAAAACTCTTTTTTCGTTGAAACTTAAAAATATTCACAATTAAATCATTATTTACGTGTGTATATTTAAATTCTCACCAACTATTAAATCATCTCTATATATATAAAAATCTCGTGTCACGATGTTTGTAGTCGCACTCCTCCGAAATGGCTTCACCGATTTTTATGATTTTGTTTATGTATATTTGTTAGGTATGAGAATAGGTCAACAAGTATATTTCATACCGCTAGGTGATTAGGGTATCTCTATCCAGAAAAAAATTTCTTTTATTTTTTTGACAATTTTGTTTTGTATTTTTTTTATTATTTGGCATCAAAAAATACCTATAACCCCAAAATTTTACCCTCCTATCCCCACCGTCCCATTTTTTAATCGCGATTTTATTATTTTTGTATGAACAAATTTAACCGTCGTTCGTATTTCAAACAGAACGAAATTATTTATGTTGTTGAATGACAGATGGCGCTACGTCCGAGATGAATTCAAGAGAAGCGTCATTTTGACATTTCATTCGGCATATAACAACGCAGTGCGTGCAAAATTTTGTACGATTTATTTTAATTTATCTATTTTTGTGTGCGTGTATTACTGTGCACAATGCCAGCAAGACGCAAAGGGGGCCATTTGGGCCGTCGAACGAATAAAGCAACAAACATGCGAAATAGTAGAGCAAAAAGAACAGACGAACAAATCCAACAAGATAACAAAAACGTGCGTGTGAGCATGTCGCAATTGCGTGCATCTCAATCATAAGAGGCACGAGCTGAACGAAATCAACAACGACAATTGGAACGGAGCCAAGCGCGCCGGTTCGTAGTTAACACACGCAGAGCAAATGACCGACAACGCCAACAAGTACATTGAGCATTTACATCCGCTTCGTTCCTTCGTCTCGCATTCGAGTACGAGCCGGATATTAAATATTCCGCTCATCCGAAAGTGCTGATTGGTGCTATGGACAAAGAATGTCCCCATTGTCATGCGCTCAAATTCAAACATGAGTCCGGGATGTGTTGCGCATCAGGAAAAGTGCAACTACCAGAAATTGAGATACCACTGAGATATCAATGGTTCTATTGAACGGCTTGCTCATTGGCACGGTTCCAGATTCAAACCTGTTCCTGAAGTCCATCCAAATGACTTCGTTCGGAGCGATAGAAATAGTTCACAATACTGCGGCAAATGGTCAACAATTCCATTCTACGTTCAAAATCAAAGGCCAAGTATACCACAAAGTAGGCTCATTGCTGCCAATGCCAAACGAACCACATAAATCTTTACAAATCTACTTCATGGGCGGTGAGGACATCAATCGTGTGGATGCAATTGTGGCTACAATAACCTTAATTAGCCTAATACCAGGCGCATCGTTGGCGAACTGGACGCCCTATTGAATAAGCACAATGAATTATTGAAATTCTTCAAAGCACACATGCACGAATTCCAAAGTGACAATCACGCTATTGTCATCAATCCTGATAAAACACCAGCTGGAGAGCACGTGCGTCGATTCAATGCGCCTGTTGTTGACGACATTGCTGGAATCATGGTTGGCGACCGCACATCGACGCGAGAAATCGTGATTCGAAGAAGAAACAATAATCTGGAGTTCATCGCTGACACACCGTTCATACGACGCTCTCCAATATCCGCTAATTTTCTGGAAGAGACAAGACGGATATTACATAAACATTAAACAACGAGATCCTGTCACAAGTAATTCATTCATTATGAACATCATTACTCATTTTGAATTGAGAAAATTAATGGTTGGTGTTTTTTTGTTTTTATCGGCGGTCATCGTCTACAGCGCTCCATTCCTCTTTCTGTCATAGATCCCATCCCCACACACTTACGATACATTCGTTATTTTTTATTTAACAACCAAAATATTCACTAGAAATAATTTATATGGCAGAACAACGTTTGCCGGGTCAACTAGTAATATTATAATAATTTAAATATAAATAATAGTATTAAATATTTATTTTTTAAATTCATATAAGTACCTAACGTCTATTTATTTTCGAATTGCGCGGCGTCCCGTTGTTCCGGCGCCAAATCGTCCTAGACCCTGGGTGGATATCGAAACATTAACAGTGTATCGTTCAAGTATGCAGGCGTAGGTACCTATTCTTCAAGATTCACAAATAGTTGAAATACTATGACATCACGTCATCAGTATAATATTATTATATTGCATAAAATATGCAAGCCACATACTAACCATTAATAAAAACCGGAGTTTGTGTTGCTTTCTTAATTCATATAGGTATTATTATTCCTTGCCGATTTTTATTTTTTATCCTGTTTTGTGTACTAATTTTAATTTCTCTTCTAACTGTATAATACTTATTCTCTCTATAAACGCTCTAATGTTACTGTTACCTGTTATTGGAACCGTCATGTCATAATTTATTTTGTATCTTAGTCTACGCCAGGACAGTATCGTCACGCGGCTAGCTGAAAAAATGAAAAAGCAGCTTCGGCTGATTAACCGACATTTTTCTACTTTATCTACCAGAAGATGTTTTTTCTACCAAAAATGTCACTCCGACGCTTCATTAAGTCGTGAATATTTTGTGAATGGCAATAAAATCGTGTGTGTGTGTCAAGATGAGTTTCTATATGCGACCAGGCTTATATTCATTATTTTCGTATAACTCTGTGAGTGGTCCTATTGGTTGACTTGACCCTTATAAGAAAGGGTAAGTATTTTAGATTAAATATTTCTAATTAAATCAGATTCTTCCCAACCACGTCTTGGCCACATGATTGGCTTTACACATTTTATCGACAGTGCAGTTGGATGCAACGAGCGAACATACAATCAGATGTTCTGCAGTTTACTCGAGAATAAATACACAAAAAGACGAAATACAATTATTATTATTTCAATAATTGGAATATATTATTATAATGTTCTTAAATTATCTATGTATATCTATGCATAAGAGAAAGCAAGACAGGGGGAATACGTATTAAATATACACATATAAATGCAAATTCTAAATTTGAAAAATCGGAGATATCATTTATTTTAATCGGGTCGTGAAAGAAAACAAACGACACTCTCACAATAGTTTGACTGATGCTTACAGTGGGGTAATAGCATGTTGATTGATTAGAGTATCGATAAATTAGTGTGTCATCCAAGAGATTTCAAGGAAATTATATTAGGGGAAAGGTGGTGCAACCATAGGCAACATACACAATCAATCAAAAAATAGAAACATAATGTTGACGAAAAACTATCAGCTAAGGATCATCGTTTGACAAATTAATGAGTTCAGCAATCGCGTATTGGAAAAGTCAGGAGATAATTGAATCTAAAACACCGGAACAAAGGCACAACATATACACGTAAACGTATGAGAAAGGGGGAGACAGGGAGAAGATGAAAAAATATTGACAAGGTAATATTTGCTAGTTATAAGATAAATATTACATATTATGATAGACATATTATAGCAATATAAGAAATTATAGAAATTATTACGTTTGTATTATATTATTAAGTTGATTTATGTTCTAATTGTTGTTGTCTCCTGACTTGTGTCCCGAGTCCCGACCATCAGCGGGCTAGAATTCCGGCAATAATTCGCCCATGACAATTCTGAGTGGATGTCGTAAAGTTGATTTGAAAATATGACCCTTTGAAGGAAAGATGAAACCGTTTCGCCAACTTTCTCCATCTTGGGGAAAATTACCACCCCGCAGTATGCAAGCTGAGCCTTATACCCCTACTCCTCCGTTGAGGTAGTGGAGGATGAAATTGCTAATTGACCAAGACATTATTAAATTTGTCACTTTATCGTTATTAATCTATTAATCACAGTGATTAATGATGTTCGGTTTTCATTTTTATATAAAATTAATAGTCATTTAGAATTGTGTTATCTATGATAAATGGTTATAATGTTTAATTAAATGTTATACATATTATGAATGTTGGATAATAAAAGTACTATATAATATTATTCTTTTATTATAATCCACTGTAAATTAAGATAATAATCACATAATACTATAATTAAGAAGATGTATATTATAATTTACTATTTTTGTTAGGAGTCCAAAAAAGTGTGTCTGTAAGAATTTTCAATAATAAACAAAAGAAAATCAGTTGTGCAAATTTGAATTTGACAACAAATTAAACAAATGAATTCTATTTTCAATAAGGTGTGTCATTTTTTTAGTAGGTAGTTATGTTTTGGAGGTGTTTTAAAATTATGCATGTTTACAAAATTAAACAACATAGGTACTATTTGTTACTGGACCACATGGACCAGCATCTGATCGATGCAGGTAAGTTCGAGTGACGCTTGGTATAAATATTATGTACCTATAATTTTTTTATATGAATATTTCTGGGGTAGTCCAAATGATGACAAAAAAAATAAAAATTAACGGATAGGTGCCTATAGGGGTTCTGAGGCCACATAAACTGAAAATTTGATTATACATAATATACTTTTAACTTTAATAATGTAAACTATCAATTGTTGGAAAACATTGTATCAATTAAAATAAAGCACAATGTGTGGTAAATACTTATAAATACCAAAACCTGTTTAGTCCACATCAATTGAACATTCTCAAATGATAGAAAATATACAATCATTCAGCTATTCATATATATTTTTTTAAAGAGAAGTTTTTGTTAAAGTGATTTCAGATGAATATGGATATAAATATATCAATCGCATACTGTTTAGTTATGGTTAATAATAATAAAAAATAAAAATACCAGGTGGCAGTGCCACCCATTAACATCCTTCTCGATGTGTTAAATTATCGCTATTCAGCTAACAACAATACTCTTTTTATATCGTAAGCAAAACAAACTGTGGTAACAATACGTATAGCTAAAGAAAGCGTTAATTTGGATACCAATATACATTGGTAGATATCTATTTCGATAAAGCTGGTATATTATACGTTTCATTGATATTGTCTTAAAATAATTTTTGTATTTATAAAAAAAAGAACGAAACTTTAATACATTATGTACAGGGTATGTTTTAAGAAGCGTGTGAGCAAACTGTATATACGTAACAGCAACATGATAGCCCGTATGATAGGGGTGCAACTTGGGTGGTATATGTATGCGATCGCGCAACACAGAGGCAAACAAGAAACAGTTTATTGTGATCTGTGCATACATTTGGCAGACATTGAGAGACAGTGTATAATATGTGCTGTGATGTGTTGCGTTGTGACATATTCATCAATCTCTATATATATAAAAATCTCGTGTCACGATGTTTGTGGTCGAACTCCTCCGAAATGGCTCGACCGATTTTTATGAATTTTTTTATCTATATTTATTAGGTATGAGAATAGGTCAACAAGTATATTTCATACCGCTAGGTGATTAGGGTATATCTATCCAGAAAATTTTTCTTTCATTTTGTTGACAATTTTTTTTTTGTATTTTTTTTATTATTTGCATAAAAAATACCTATAACCCCAAATTTTCACCCTTCTACCCCCACCCTCCCATTTTTTAATCGCGATTTTATTATTTTTGTATGAACAAATTTAACCGTCGTTCGTATTTCAAACAGAACGAAATTATTTATGTTGTTGAATGAAAGATGGCGCTGGGTCCGAGAAGAATTCAAGAGAAGCGTTGCGTCATTTTGACATTTCATTCGGCATATCACAACGCAGTGCGTGCAAAATTTTGTACGATTTATTTTAATTTATCTATTTTTATGTGCGTGTATTACAGTGCACAATGCCAGCAAGAAGCAAAGGAGGCCATTTGGGCCGTTGAACGAATAAAGCAACAAACATGCGAAATAGTAGAGCAGAAAAAACAGACGAACAAATCCAACAAGATAACAAAAACGTGAGTGTAAGCATGTCGCAATTGCGTGCATCTCAATCACAAGAGGCACGAGCTGAACGAAATCAACAACGACAATTGGAACGGAGCCAAGCGCGCCGGTTCGTAGTTAACACACGCAGAGCAAGTGACCGACAACGCCAACAAGTACATCGAACATTTACATCCGCTTCGTTCCTTCGTCTCGCATTCGAGTACGAGCCAGATATTGAATATTCCGCTCATCCGAAAGTGCTGATTGGTGCTATGGACAAAAAATGTCCCCATTGTCATGCGCTCAAATTCAAACATGAGTCAGCCGGGATGTGTTGCGCACCAGGAAAAGTGCAACTACCAGAAATTGAGATGCCACCAGAACCATTGAACGGCTTGCTCATCGGCACGGTTCCAGATTCAAACCTGTTCCTGAAGTCCATTCGCACATTCAATTCATGCTTTCAAATGACTTCGTCCGGAGCAACAGAAATAGTTCACAATACTGCGGCAAATGGTCAACAATTCCTTTCAACGTTCAAAATCAAAGGCCAAGTATACCACAAAGTAGGCTCATTGCTGCCAATGCCAAACGAACCACATACATTTTTACAAATCTACTTCATGGGCGCGGCGGTGAGGACATCAATCATGTGGATGCACATTGCGGCTACAATAGCCTCAATTCGCCTAATGCCAGGCGCATCGTCGGCGAACTGGACGCCCTGTTGAATGAGCACAATGAATTATTGAAATTCTTCAAAGCACACATGCACGAATTGCAAAGTGACAATCACGCTATTGTCATCAATCCTGATAAAACACCAGCTGGAGAGCACGTACGTCGATTCAATGCGACTGTTGTTGACGACATTGCTGGAATCATGGTTGGCGACCGCACATCGACGCGAGAAATCGTGATTCGAAGAAGAAACAATAATCTAGAGTTCATCGCTGACACACACCGTTCATAGGACGCTCTCAAATATCCGCTAATTTTATGGAAGGGACAAGACGGATATTGCATAAACAGTAAACAACGAGATCCTGTCACAGGTAATTCATTCATTATGAACATCATTACTGATTTTGAATTGAGAAAATGAATGGTTGATGTTTTTTTGTTTTTATCGGCGGTCATCGTCTACAGCGCTCTATTCCTCTTTCTGTCATAGATCCCATCCCCACACACTTACGACACATTCGTTATTTTTTATTTAACAACCAAAATATTCACTAGAAATAATTTATATGGCAGAACAACGTTTGCCGGGTCAGCTAGTATATATATATAATGTAATAAGCTAATTCATACATTTGGCAGGAATTCATGGAAAAGAAAATAACGAATGTAATTAATGATACTATTTTAATATATATGCCTACCTTATTCCTCATAGCGGTATTAAGAAGAGCTTATTCCACAAATATAATCATGTTGCAACATGAGTCGGAATATTTTCACGTAGTTACAAAAAAAACCAACCCTGAGGGTGGGTGGTGAACCCCACTCTTTTATGGCAGCCTCCCTTTTCACGCAGTAAGTGGAGCATTAAATATGAATCACCTTTTATACTTAAATAAACCCACAGCGTTTCACAAAAGGGGAGAGTTTTCCATAAAAGTCGCTGTTGTAGGCGGGCTTCCACCTTCCCGTGCCTAGATGATGTTGGCTTTGCATGTTTTTCATAGCGCTTCTCATAGAACTTATTTTCCCCTAGAACATTTTCTTTCTTATAAATACGACAATATTATATCGCAATACTTTTATGGAGTGTCTCTATCAGATAATATGTTTTGATATAGAATTGTATTTATCACTTTGATGGTGTTGTACTGTATTACTGTATATAATTTCTGGTGGAAAGATAAAGCATTCTGAGAACACAAGTGAATGTAATTATTAATCTATTTTGAGCAGAACATTTATATACTCTTAGAATAGTGTACTTAATTGGTTGTTATGTATTATATCATTGTTATAATTAAGTAATTTGTATAAGCAACTATAAGAGAAATGTTTAGATAATTTTAGCGATGCAATATGTTTTTTGTTTTTAAAAATCTATTGTATTCTTTAATTTGTATTTTTCGTCAATTATTGTTTTTTACAACGTTTTTCTTAGCTCGTATTCTTATTTGTCCGGTGGTTCTTTGTCCGGTACAAATCTTGCAATCGATTTTTATCTAACTTCCCGACTAGGTACCTAGACATTTGAAACTTTTAGAATATATCAGAACACGATGCCAATGCATTTTTTAAATACTTTTAGCCATCTGTAAGTAGAATTGAATTCATTTTCAGTTAATTCTGTTTTGTATGAAAAGTTATTTCGACACCATTATTGGTTGCTAGGAGTCTAGGGTCCTAGCAACTGAATTATTAATATATACGTGCGTTACTATGGAAATAATATGACATGTCAAAATGACATTTCAGTATTGTTTCTATCAAGTACAAATTTTTTTGATCGTTTAACCTAGTCAAGTCAAGTTTATACGATTCAACAGAAAATTTAAAAACGTTGTATATAAAAAGTTCTTTTTATCTTGTAATTATTTTATTTTATTTATTTTGCTATAAAATTATTTTATGGTTTGAAATTTTCTCTACTAGTTTGATTTGCCTGTACCTTTTATTCTAAATATCATGTTGTTAATGTCTTGAATTAATAATCTGTTATGTGCTCA
The DNA here is from genome assembly GCF_057557595.1 of Rhyacophila brunnea. Taxonomy (NCBI): domain Eukaryota; kingdom Metazoa; phylum Arthropoda; class Insecta; order Trichoptera; family Rhyacophilidae; genus Rhyacophila; species Rhyacophila brunnea. The sequence continues at coordinate 20,561,661 of NW_028233068.1, forward strand.
ATATGTTTTTTTTTTAAATAAATAAATAAACAAGATTATTTTCTCAAGCGTCTATTGACTATATCCATATTATATTTGTAGATTTTAATCATTTTAGGGGTTTACAAAAGGATTATAGAATATCATAGATATTCATGATAGTGACTTGGTGTTATGGGTGTTAACGTTGGTATACAATTAAGATAAATAAACAGATGGAGTGTTTATATACAAAAAAACATTTTGCCTGTTTAGTTTGACGGAGAATCTAGGCCAATTCCAAGAAATGACAATAAATGTGAATACATTGTACTATACGTACCTATTTTAATTTTTTCGAAACAGATGAACCGTCTTTCGAACATGCTGACAGCATGGTAAATGTTGTCTCGAGCTAACATCCTTATACGATCTGGCTCCAGATATTTCAGTACTATTCCATGGCACGAAGTAGGTAATTGATATCACGGAAGTAAAATGAAGTTTTGGAAATATAAACTTATCTATATTAAATATTTATAGAAAAAATGTTAAAAATTGACAATCAAAAAGTGGATATAAAATATGCTAGATATTTGAAATTAATATCAATAATTATATTAATATATTGTTATATTAAAATTATGATATTGACTAAATTTAATGAAATATCAGGCTTTGCACGAAGTTGCTTCGTTGATCGATATTTACCTCACATTATAAATCAATAATAATCACATTTTTTCAGTATAAAATTAACTGTCTAATCTATAAATACAATAGGTACGTTATAATCAACATAATTATGATTACAGTAAAAGTCAAACAATAGAACATCAGATTAAAATCGAATCCAAAATGTGCAAACTTTAATATAATTAGAGATATTGGTCTTAAATATTTATCAGATTTTGCGGTGTCTCGTATAAAATATATATAATGGCTGATTTTAAATAAATTTTGGCAAAAAAAAGTTTTGTATTCTATGAAATGGTAAGTAGGTATTTATTTTGCACGTTGTTTCACAATGTTTCTCTATTACAGAGAAAATACCTTGAACAAGTTGCGGTCAAATTGATGAAAACGGTAATATTCGCAAAACTTTTAAATATATTAACTAGAAAGACGTAATAATTACAAAGTTTGATAGATTTACGTAGGAACACAAGATTTCTGAGAATAAGTATGAAATTTTGTATTCTACGCAATTACTAACATGACGTTAGTCGAATAATAACGTGGGTCAAAGAAAAAATTAAATTCTTGGTTTAATACCTAAAATGATTTGATTGATTCTTAGTTATATCTACATCGTTGACTGGTAGTGCATTTAGTTATTTTTAAGATAAAAATACACATTTTAAGAGTGGCATGAATACGAGAAAATACACTATTTTTCTGTACCCGCTATTAAGTGATTTAACTTTGTGATATTTTGTAGATGGTCGAGGATTCCTTCTCGTTTTTTTGAGCAAAAATAGTAAGTGAATTTATAGAATTTTGACTTTCATTTTTCTTTGAAAGATTACTTGCCTACGTGGATACTTTTTATGCGGTATATATTGACATGTTTTGTTTATACAATACAGCATACTACGAGTATATACCTGGTAAATGTCTGTTCCACATCACACGATTTGTTTCAGCCTATTGTGCAGACTTAAAAGTCAATGTTATTACTGAAAAGTGGCACATATAGGTAAATAAATAATTTTTCATATTTATGAAAACGGCTACGTACTTAAATGTTATGTGGATATACTTCTTCAGTTTCACTGTAATCACTGATGAATTTAAAAAGTATTTGTTGTTTATTAGGGTTGATTTTTTTACGGCGTACTTTTTTGTGTTTTTGAATAACCAGAATAATATTATATTGGGTGATTTTATATAATGGTCAATATGAAAAGTTATTATATTGGCTGGTTACCAGAATTATTGTAATCTTCCTAGTTATTCAGATTGTCAGCGGCAAGGAGCCGCGACCAATAGCAACCGACCGCCTGAGCTTTTACGCCATGTTTTTTACATGAACTACCTTTCAGCGACTTTTCTCATCCCCCAGTCCCCCCTTAGACTCCCACTTGCCGAAAGCTTTTCGTTAAAACAAACCTCTATAATGCGAACAGGGTGTTTTGGGTGATACATAACACAATATAGGCATTGTATTATAACCACCCACTATGATTTTTTTTAGTTCTAGTGATAAAAATAAATACCATTGACTGGGCGAACGTGGACGGAATTTTATTTATTTCAGAAATTATTAGAAATATGTAAATCAAAACGAAAGTGTAAACATTTCATAAAGATTTTATAATATATCTTAGATTAATCAAACATTTTAGGTATAGGGTAGTACCAAACAGTTAGACGATTATAGCGTTGTGCTATTTTTCATAAATTAAAAGTTGAAAAAATTATTCAGAATCTTCTGTTATAATTTAATCGCCATTCATAAAACGGGAAACAAAAATACTGTATTGGTAGGTATATGAACTATTTATAATTAGTTTATCATTGTTTTATATTTATCATGAGTGTTATTATTTATTTAACTTGTTCCCATTATTATTACACAGAAGACGTGGGTCACAGCATCGATCCCGTTGGTAACAAGCATGGTGTTTTTCAATGTGGATTTGTTTCAGTGCAAGGACCCAATGGATTTGACGAATACTTATCTATCACTCATCTGGTAAAAGTATGTTAATATAACCTGCATTATGTGGACACTTTTTACTTACGATATAAATATGATTTTTTTTTGTTTTGAAAAACTATAATATATTATTGTACCAAACTACAAACCTTTGTTAGGTGAATGTTGTTTGCAAGGAAGATGCAAGCTACACACTTAAACTATTGGTAACATTGAGTGTCATTTTGCTAAGTGTGCAAAATTAATATAGGTAATTTTTTATTAAACTATATAATTATATTCTTAATATATATATCAGCATAAATATACATTATAAACAATTTTTTCATTATTATTAATTGATGTAATAATACATTAAATTCAATTTAAATAATACATATTGAGGTATTTTGACTAATTTTCATTTTATATTTCAGCATCATTGATTAAGCTCTAATATGCTGTAAAAAGCTTTCTTATATAGAAATGGAACCTAAACATACGAAAATATAAAATTCTTATATAAAGTTTGATAAGAAAATATTATTACAACGTTTTTATTAGGTCATTCTTATTTGTCCGGTACAAATCTTGCAATCGATTTTTAATTAACTTCCCGACTAGTTAGACATTTGAAACTTTTAGAATACATCAGAACACGATGCCAATGCATTTTTTTTAAATACTTTTAGCCATCTTTAAGTAGAATTAAATTCATTTTCAGTTACTTCTGTTTTGTATGAAAAGTTATTTCGGAAGAAATCCGTAATCCAATCCACTATTATTGGTTGCTAGGAAATTATTAATATATACGTGCATTACTATGGAAATCAATATGAGTGTCAAAATGACATTTCAGTATTATTTCTATCAAGTACAATTTTTTTTGATCGTTTAAGCTAGTCAAGTCAAGTTTATAATGATTCAACCGAAAACTTAAAAACGTTGTATATAAAAAGTTCTTTTTATATTGTAATTATTTCATTTTGTTTGCATACAAAAGTTGCATTATTGTCGAATTAATTGTATTAAGTACAGAAATATTCAAGTTTTATATATATTAAGTTATAGAAAGTATTGAAATTATACACGTATATCTAAATTGTTTTATTCGGTATGTCTAAAATAATATAGTAATGTTACGCTCTTTGTGATTAGTAGAGTATGCACAGTACATACTCTACTAATCACAGAGGGCGTTTTAAAAACATTTTAAAATTAAGTGTGATTGTGAACACCTGCAATATTTTATAAATATGAACCTATATGGTTCAGTGGGTTGAGCATAGTACCTATGTATTTATTACGCTTGAATGACTACACGTGGTATTAGGACATTGTGCTAGTCGTTGTCAAAATATCAAAAGAGCATCACGCCGCGTTAAACCAATGTCCTTCCGCGAATGCGATTCGTTTTAATTGGGTAGAAACGAAAAAATATAATTAAACATAGGTATATAATTACTCAGTACCATTTTTGACGCAAATAATGCAATCGATTCATCATAAACTTTAAAAAATGGCCTCTAAATAGTTTAAAATAGAAAATTATTAAATTTTAGGAAAATTTAAAAAGAAATGCATTTCACACAAATTTATGTTTTTTTTATTAATACCCATCGATTTAGATTTCATAAAACAAACGCTCAACAATTGAACAACGTTAAGATTAGTGATGTCCCGTGGGAGTAAGCAGATCACTAGTTGATTATGGAGATTCAAAATTATTAAGGCAGACATTGCGAATATTATATAATTACACCTTTAATAGTGGATTTCGTGGGCGGATTTTTTTCCCTCAAGTTTTGTCCTGCGTCATTAATGAAAGTTTAATATATGATTTTACAGATTTTGATTAAATGTACCATTTTGATATTATAAATCGTACCTATTAGTGTTTTGATATAAATTATGTGAAGCTAAATAAAAAAAAATATTAAGCTTAAACATGTTACAAAAAGCTTTCTTATATGGAAACGGATCCTAAACTTATGAAAATATGGCAAACAGTCGTGTGAAGTTTGTTGCTAGCAACACCAGATGTTTTTTTAAAACTAAAAGGTCGCATTCTACCAATGTGTGGAGCTTAATTTATTAACGTGTGTTTTGTGAATAACGATAACATCAGATCGACGTATTCGACATGTTGCAGACGTTATGAGTTCAGATGTGCGTGTCGGCTTAGAGATTTTGCAGCTAACTTATTTGACCGTTAAAAACCGGTTATGGATTGTTTTCCAAGGACGCAATAAATATAAATATCAGTAAGTGTATGTTATTGAAACCTTATACCTGCAAAACTAATGTATGTAGAGAATTTTTTATTCATAATTGCTAGTACTACAAAACGATTTATACTAATTTATTTTTAATCACATCATAATTTTACGCTCATCTAATTATACTACCCGTATTGTTACAGGGGTTGCAATTCATATTATATTACCACCCCTCTGTTGCCGGTCGGTGGCCATTTTCACCTGCAAAAGGCTACGAGGATCACAATAGGGTAGGTGGTAGTTAATTACTAGATAGCGGACAGTGGGTGTCATCGGCGGGGCCGCAAATGGAAGCGGCACCCGAGGGGCCAATTAATTGACGCGACCCTTCAGGGATGATGGCAGTTTATTGGGCACAGTAATGTTTTAAAAAATTGGCTTGTTATTATTAGATGGTGGCAAAAGTGAATATCAGGAAAGTGTATATCCAGTCTTCATAAATATAAAGTGGCATATTATGGAGATGGCTAAATTGGTTGTAGACCATTGGAGTACTCAGTTTTTAATCTGACACGGTAGTTTTGCTTTTAAGGTTTGTCATTTCTCCTATTCGGTTATATGGTGAATTATTATGGTGAAAAGGTTCTAACTGACATTTTGGCATAAAATGACTTTTTGGTGTGAAAAGGTTCCATTATCCATATTCTATCATATACGTTCATTTCAGAGTCATCTATTGTCAAATATGGGAATTAGCAGTACGCCGGAGTTCTATCTACATGTCTTTTTATATTGAAAATATGACCATTCCAAATTTCAAACGCTCATAGCTCAAAACATGGTTAAGTGCAATTAGAACCTTTTCAAAGTAAGTTAACGAGATGCTTATTACGTCTTCTGGAAATGTCCCCATATATCGGTTGAAAAGGTAGATCCTCTCAGGGAAAGAAAAATCCTCAGCTATCAAAAAGTTTGCGTACTTCGTCTTACGGCAAGCAAAAAGGTCTCTTTTTTATAACGTTTTATTAGCTCGTATTCTTGTTTGTCCGGTGGTTGTTTGTCCAGTACAAATCTTGCAATCGATTTTTAGCTAACTTTTAGAATATATCAGAACACGATGCCAATGCATTCTTTTAATATTTTTAGCCATCTTTAAGCAGAATTGAATTCATTTTCAGTTAATTCTGTTTTGTATGGAAAGTTATTTCAGAAAAATCCGTAAAAAGTAAAAGACTATTATTGGTACCTAAGGGGGTAGTCCTAGTAACGAAATTATTAATATATACGTGCGTTACTATGGAAATCAAAATGAAACGTCAAAATGACATTTCAGTATTCTATATTTGTTTTTTTTTTTTTTTTATTTCCTTCATATCAAGTACAAGTTTGAGCATATTGAGCATAATAATTCAACAGGAAATTTAAAAATGTTGTGTATAAAAAGTTCATTTCATCTTGTAATTATTATCTAGATTAGATCAGAATAGGAATCACGCACTAGTTCCCGCCAACCAAAGTTGTGGAAGTTTGCTCCTGCTAGACTCTTATGCCAAGTCCACACTGGCAACAAGTCGCGCGACAACCTCGTAAAATTTTACGATAATTATCATACTTATCGTAAAATTTAACGAGGTTGTCGCGCGACATGTTGCCAGTGTGGACCCGGCATTAGTACAACAATAAGGGCACCTAACATTTAGTTATGCCCCCGCATAATGAGTAGTGGGGTAAATTATCAATAACCGACAGAAAGTAGCTAAACTACTTAGGTAGTCATTATAATCTGTTAAATTATAGTTACATATTATTATCAAAAAGTCTTGTTTAATACAAAACTCATGATATCATTTTATAATACCTCCCCTTGCATAGAATAAATACAACTGAAAGTCTATTATCTCTGTTGATTGCTAAATACATGACGTGATTGTTGAAATAGTAAAAACGTAGATATTTAAAGAATTTCAACTAATAAAGAATGAGTCGATTGAACTCTTATGTTACGACGCTTGATAACGATTTCAGAACATTTTAAATAAGGTTGAATTGGTTTATATAGAAACATTAATATTGTCTGTGTTGGCAACAGTGTTCTGTAGAACGAAAGTGGTAGACTGATGTTAACACATTACTTACTTGTTAGTGGCGTGCCGTGAGGTTAGCTCATGGGTATGTTGTTGAAAAAGATCTATATATTATATATACCCATTATTTACTAGAATTAATCATCAGCATTACCGAACATTGTGGGTCTCGTTTCTAAATAAGACTATGTATTCAGTTACATACATGATTTGGGAGATAGAAAGTCAAAATGAACGTTTGGCGCACCATTTACAATTATTATTTGTAACTGATTATGCATATAATGCCATTAGAAAAAGTGCAGTTCAATACAATGCAGCACGTCACGTCATCAATATTATTGCATACAATATTATCGAGTATTCTGGGCATGCACCTCATCTACATCATCTATCGAATGCACGCCACTGTTGCTTATTCACTATTATATATGATTTTAGGTGATTGTTTATCTAAATAATGTTCCATTGTATTTTTTTAGTGTATCACTAATCTGAAACATTTTTATTCAGTAAAAACTATACAATAATACAATTAGTGTAAATTTTGTAACGTTCCTACGATTTTTTTTTTCATCTGAACTTAACAAAACTTGCCTACATATTATAATCTAAGTACATAGTTAACACGAAAAAATATTGATCAATGTAAAACTATCGGTAAAGAGCGCGATTAGAAATGAAACATAAAGTCACATAGGTATTAATAAAAATACATTTTTTCAATATATCTACCTACAGGGCTACGAATCTTATAAGCAAAAAAATGTTCATAATATTAATACTATCGACCGAAGGTACTTGATGGAATGTAAATTTGAATTCGCTCAAATTGACTCAAATGGAATAGTAAAAAACTTAAATCCATTAGAATTTATATTTACATAAGATTCAATACTGACGAATTAAAATAATTACTTAACATAATTTTGTAATACCTAAGAAAACATACCTAGTATAAAAAAAACTTAAAAAGGTAGACCAAGTGTGACGCAAATCACGAATCTTTTTACCGTCCTGCTGACTACTATTGTTTCTTGAGCTATCGGCCCGCCTTTAGATCATGCAAATTAAATCTAATACGAATGGTATCTTAACGGCCCACATGCTCGTCGTAGGTCAAAATTGAGTTTTTATTGTATTTTCAAACCATGATCCTGGACACTCCTTAAACGTTGTAGATAATCTATTTATATAATTTTGTTTAAAAAAAAATTAAAAAAAATTTGGTTAGGTACATGTTCAAACACGCGCGTTAATATAATTTTACTCCCTACTTTAATTATAGTTTGTCAATTTATGGCTACGGCCGTATGTTGTAGCTTAACCACTGGGGAATGACAAAAGAAATGGCGTATTTCAAAAAAAACACTACCTTATTCTTAGGTCAATAATTATTATAAAGCAATCATTATTCGTAGGATGTTTATCACATTTAAATGGTCAAAGACATAGCTTATAATGAGTATCTTTAGAATTATCTTCAAATGTGTTAATCTTGCCGAATTTTGAATAATAAAATGCCTAATTCTTGTCAAATTTGGGATCACAGAGATTATCAATATATTTTTTTATCGTGAATATGTTACAAAAATTATCTCGTCATAAATTATACTAATGGTTTTATAAATGCGTTTAAAAATTAATAAATGTAAAAAATCTTAACACCACTGCACAGTTATGTACCGAAATATGACTATATTCTAAAACATTAGAGCAAGAGGTTTAAAAGAATACTATTTTATGTAACAAAAATACTTTATGCAGTCATCAAATGTTTAAAATAACTATAAAGGATAATAAGGCTTCAAAATTAAATAAATAGATTATCTACAACGTTTAAGGAGTGTCCAGGATCTTGGTTTGAAAATACAATAAAAACTCAAATTTGAACTACGACGAGCATGTTCCCCCTTAGTGAAAATATGTGAGGTTCTAAGCCCATATAGTTTACTTTTTTTTTTTTACTACATTTGTTTTCTAAGGTGTTTCAAAATACCAAAATACCTACCTGTATTATTTTCAGGTAGTTATAATAACATCGTTTCAAACGTATCGGTATACTGCTTTTACCTGTAAATGTCATAGTATTATGTAGAAAATTCGAGTAACTCCACCCGAATTATATAATTATCACTGCTTTGTTAATTTGTCACCAGAGGTGTTGGATATTATTTGTTCTGGGCAATTTTGGCGCGCAATTGTGTAGACTAAACTTGTGTTTTGACTCGGCAATTGCTTTGGGTCATGCTGTATCACTAAACTTTAGAACAATAGACGCCGGGGCTTAAATTGTATAGAGTCACACTGTATTATGCGAAAATTACGTTTATAACTATAACTTCGGTTGTAGTTTTGGGACAATATTATGTGCTTGATAAGTACTTAGTAGTAAACAGAAATTTCGGCTCTCAGCTATACTTTCAAGATGTTAAATTTTAAGACAAGATTCTATAAACAATCTCACTACCTACCTAATAAATCTTGCAATATTAAATTAATTATTTTTTTATTCAAAACTGAACATATACAAGATTTATGAATGTAGGAAAGAGGAATGCTAAAATATTACATCTACTAATAGGTATTCAGCATTGGCATGGTGATTGCATGTTTCGATCGTATTGACATTTTCATACTTTGAAGTATACGTAAAACTTTGCTCTTATAACAATAATGTAAGGAACATACAATATTTGAAAAAATATGACACCCAGCAAGATTGCTAATTAGCAACGCAATTTAAAAAGCGCTTCAGAGAGTATTGTTATAACGACTAGTTAAAATTAATCGCAATAAAATATGATACCTATATCATTGTGGACAGTGCACGTGGACGCGATTCCCGAGAGATGCAGGCTCGTATCCTGATGGACGTCGTATTTTTTTCAAAAAGATTTTTTCTATTGGTTATATATTTCTGAGAAGTGTTTTCAAATTATGCATGTTCAATAAAAGAATGTTGCATTCTTAAATCTTGTGAATTATTCGTTGATTAAAAAACAGTTAATTACATAATATAAAGCATTTATACATTATTGCAGTAGTACAAAATGTATCACAAAAGCATAAAGTAGGATATTCATTACAAATTAAATCTGCAATGCAAAATGATTTTGCAGTCAATTTGAATATTAGATAAAATAACACTATTTTAAACTCTGTTTACTTACACATATTTAGTCTCTACCTTTTTAAAAGATTTGTGCAACGTCATTGATTTAAATTAAAAATAATTACAAGATAAAAAGAACTTTTTATATCACGTTTTTAAATTTTCTATTGAATCATATAAACTTGATAATTCTATGTATTAATAAAAACTTTTTATTGTACTTGATAGAAATACTGAATAAATATAGAATACTGAAATGTCATTTTGACATTTCACATTGATTTCCATAGTAACGCACGTATATATTAATAATTTAGTTGCTGGGACCCCCTTAGCAACCAACAATAATAACTTTCCATACAAAACAGAATTAACTGAAAATGAATTCAATTCTGCTTAAAAATGACTAAAAGTATTAAAAGAATGCATTGTGGTCGTGTTCTGATATATTCTAAAAGTTTCAAATGTCTAGCTAGTCGGGAAGTTAGTTAAAAATCTTCAATCGCCCAATATAAATCTTGGACAAACAAGGACAAACAAATGTGGTAATAAAAAGATTTTCCTACTTTTGTAATAAAATAATAAAAACAAATCGTGTGACATACTTATCATTTTATAATTAACAGCGATGAAAACTGAATATTCATGGGAGTAATCGATTTTAACAAACGAAAATAATATTACTAACTATATACTTATTTTTGGTGATCCACCTTTAGGTGAAAATTCCAGGTGAATGATTGTTAATGACACAACGCGATTAATAAGAAATTACATAATAAAGGTTTATTACATTACTAACTGGATCGATTTGCTTTCTAGATGTATGCTAGCTTTTGAAGTAAAGCATTAACAGTATTAGCCAGCTTTCGCCTAAGTCATGGCGCCGACCTTTCAATGGACGTCACATCGCACAGAGTACGCCGCGTCGCTTGGCGTCGCTTTGTTAAAGTGTTGGGCGTCGGTTCTATTGTCCACGCATTGCCCGTAATATGACGAAGCGCATCTATTCTCTCGGCAGATAACACATCATTGCCGGTCGCCATAGTTACGGGCTAAGGGTAAGGGGTTTCAAAGCATGAACGTCAAATAAAATAATGTATCACTAGTTACGGATAGTAGTTGATTACTAAGGAAAACTGGATTCGGAATAAATGAACATCATTCTTATGTCATAATATTATCATTGAGATGAGTATTATAAAAGTTATATATTGTTTATTTATTAATAAAAAAAAATGCAAGACAATAATATTTTATAGGTACCTACACATTATACAATGTAACACAAATGTGTATTGTATTACACACTACGGAAATATTACATCAGTGGAATCTATGGCAAACGTAAAACATTGTTAGAGTCTGTCTTATATAAGCTGGCGTGCGGTTTCCCCCTCCGCTTCAGCATTCAACACTGCATTCCCTCTCGGTCCCACTCATTGAATACTTACAACAGTCGAACGCGATGGCACAATGCTCACCGCCCGCGAACGACGTGGTGTGAACGCCAGCTTATAGAATACAGACTCTAATCATAATTCATAGTTCTATATTTTAATTCTACTTGGTTTACTCGGGTTTGCACGAGGGGTTTTGGGTCCGGACCCCCCCTGAAACGGAAAAAATACAAACTATTTCGCAAAATAAAATATAACTTCTTCTCATTTTTTGCCAGAGCTTTATGATTGAGGATCGTGACTTGGATGATTTTGCTGTCGAAGAGCCTGTGAAGAGGTTGTCCTTACTCTGCTTGGCATTCTACGACACGCAACTGGAAAATCCATGGTACTCATAAATAGGTGTAACTATCTGAGGCATCCAATGTTACCAATAATATTTTGATGCGTCATGTCAAAAAGACGAGAGGTTACGGTTAGGTTACGGAGAGAAGACGGTTACGAACGGTCCTAATAAGTATGACCGTTAAGCTACGCGCATTCGATAGCCACTCGCAAATGTGACAGCTCGCAATAACTCGTAGGTGAACATCTATAGTTATACCTGCATGCCAGATCTTTATCGTTAGACTAAAAGTGCGGAGTGTCTGGGTATGTGTAATGAATCTGAAAAAGTGCGGTATTCCGCGATTGAAGCGATGATAAGCAATACGCAGTAGGCGAAGTTAATGTGGAAGGCACTTGTTAGATATTATTATCCCCACCCACCTCCCAAAACCTTAGAATCAAATAAAAATATTAATATTTTACCACGTTTTTATTAGCTCGTATTCTTGTTTATCCGGTACAGATTTTTTCTTGTAAAGTACAATTTTTTTCTTGTTTGTCTAAGATTTTTAACTAACTTCCCGACTAGCTAGACATTTGAAACTTTTAGAATATATCAGAACACGACGACAATGCATTCTTTTAATACTTTTTGTCATCTTTAAGCAGAATTGAATTCATTTTTAGTTAAGTTGTATGTTTCGCAAAAAAATTCGTTAAAAGTAATATTTACTACTCACTATTATTGGTTGCTAAGTGGGTCCTAGCAACTAAATTATTAATATATACGTGCGTTACTATGGAAATCAATATGAAATGACAAAATGACATTTCTGTATTCTATAATATTTATTCAGTATTTCTATCAAGTACAATAAAAAGTTTTTATTAATACATAGAATTGTCAAGTGTATATAAAATTCAACAGAAAATTTAAAAACGTGGTATATAAAAAGTTCTTTTTATCTTGTAATTATTTTCATATATTTTATTTTAAATGGACCTTCCTCAAAACCATTTTTCTGGGCTTACTTTATTTTATCTGGCTACTCTTTGGGTGGTGTATTAGTCAGAAAGGGAAAAAAGAGAAAATCCACTTGGGTAACTCATTGATTTGCTGTAAACTTGAATTATATAAATCAGTATTATCGAAAATGATTTATTATCAAACACACTGTGGTAATGTGATTAGGGTAATGTACACAGTTATTTATTTAATGTTATCAAATCACACTGATTGTTTATTTTCGTCAATATCGTTGTGATGTAGTAATATTTTCTCTATGAAACTTGTTGTGAATTACGATTACGAGAAGTGTCGTAAAATGATAATACAAAGAATGTAATATTCTCAATATTATGTAATCATCAATCACTAACATACATACATACATGATATTACTTTAAAACGAAATAATCATAATAATTATTATATTTTGTGTAGATAATAAATAATGTTCCACGAATCTGCTATATGATACGAGATGAGATGATACGAGACGAGATGAGCTATGAGAGCACGAAAATTCTATAAACATGATTTTAAAACCATAATAACGAATAATATGTCTCGACGATGACCTAATTGGTAGAATACCCATCTGTGAAGCCATGGGCGAGACCTCGGTTCCGTGCTTGGCAAAAAATTACACCTTGTTTCAATGCATATGTTGCGTTATAGAAAGGACCGTCGTAAATTCCTCGTAAAAAGTTTGTTCAATTTGCTTTATTTTGTAGTGAACATTGGATGATGAAATGAAATAATTCAAAAAACTTCTTGAAAATATTCAAGAATACATTTTCTAATATAGTAGTTATTGTCACAATACTGGGAGATCAGTGTCAAAAATGTATTTTATATATAATAGAAGACAGCCAGCTATAGGAAAGCAGTGAACGAGGCCAATGATCGAATGGATCCATAGCACGAAAAAACGAGAAGGTTTTTTCTTATACATAAACACTATCACTTTTAAAAGATACCTATGCGTAAAATTAGTAATATTTTAAATTAAAATATTCTATATAAGTCTGACGTATATATTCTATAATATAATACCTACGTATGCATATTCTATGGAAATATTGAGAAAAATTTAGAAAGGGTGTATAATAGATGTGGAGGGAGTTAGCACAGTCGAGTAGTACCTAGAGCGTATGTCTCTGGATTACATGTATTACATTTTGCCGTAGCATAATTTACCGATGAGCTTGTGATAAAAAAAACACGTTATTCGCAGAGCATTGCAGAAAATAATATTAAATTTTTATTAGATTGAATAAGAATATTAATTTTATATTGATGGGTATCAAATATCTGATAATAACGCTGTATTTTTAAGTAGGTACGACTTGAGCAAGTAGATGTTTGTAAGTACATCTATTTGCTAATCTAGTTTTGACTCATTCAGAACCTTACAATTTCCGGACACGCTGTCTCTGAAATCATTTGTATGTTTTCAAATCACGCGTATAACAAAAACCATCATCATCAATTATTCGGTGTGTATCCTGGACCAAAAAATCTACTGTCTGATTTGGAACACCAAGCATAAATACTTTCATATAGCAAGCAACTTTTTTGCCCTTCTCTTCTCTTGTGCCATTTTTGACTTATCCTATTAAATAGCAAGCAGCGCAATCTCCCAATCATGATTAATTTAACTGCACTGGAACTATTGCCGTCCAGGATTGGCCCATGGCAAAATGTAGTTTCCTTTAATCCAAAAACGTATCCAATATACGTGAAACAAAACGTATTTCGATAAAACCTACTTAGAAAGGCTGTTAATAGATACTTCCATCATTTTTATTAGTAAAGTTATCATATTTCTAATTATAATCCCTGAAGACACAGGTATATTTATATTAATATACCTATATATGATATAGCGAAGGTGTCACATGATCTTTCGAAGATTAATCTCACTCCCGAGACTCCCCTAAAAATAATAACGCCCTTCTAAACTTACAAATTAATACCCTAGAGCTATTGCGGTATAGCCATATTATTATTTATTATCTGTTGATAGAAAATTATTAATAAATTCGGCTTATTTTTCATAGGGTTTATTCAGTAATAATATTTTTTAACACCCTTCCGATTGAATTTCAAATTGAATTATATCGAATTATATATAAACATAATTCAGTTACCCCAGAAATATACCAACCAATTAGAAAAAAAAATACTAGTCAGTCGGTAACTACTCATATTTTTGTTCAAAAGGTATGTTTTTGCAGTGTTTTAAATGATGTACATAAAAATAATATGTTTAATACCGAATACTGAATATTTTCATTTTATATAATATCCATTGCATAAAAAATAGTTTAATTGAATTATATTTATTAACATTCTCCCTATGAATATTGATATATTCCACTAGCGTGAGGCTGAGTTTTAGTGAATGTTGCTTTATAAATTAATAATATAGGATCTATTACATCATTCGGTGCACACTATTTTTGATACCTGTATTTATGTGTTTTTTTTTACTTCACGTTATGAACGTTTTGAATTTGTAATATTGCGGGACTGCCAAAAGTTGGTAAGTCTCATCAGTCTCATCAGTCATTTGAAATTTGACATGCCCTCTAAATACAGGCATAATTCTAATTTCTTTGTTCTTTATGTGCATGTTCTATAAATATATCGGATGACCTTCATTTTTTTAGAGCATACATATTTATATAATTATAGACACATAACCCGTTGTTAACTCTAAATACCAAATTATCGACCTGTTTTTGGCAGTAACCCCACGGGCCACGATATGTAATGTTTACTATACTTATGTAAAATAAATTTGAATTCAAATTGAATGATTCGATTTGATATTATGTACAATGTATTCAAAAGCTGTATGCTATATATTAATCGTGACTCACCTTGAATAATGTAAAAAAAATGGTTGTTAAATATTCACTAAAGCAATTTTGTCCTTATACACACATACTACACGCATTTTTTGTTCGATGCTTGGTCAACGGCTTCTAAGACGTATGCTCTACCAACTAGGTTACCCATGGTGCTTGACATTAAAGTGGGTACATAAAATTATATTCTAATTTCTAAAATGGAGTTAATAATACAACAGCAGTTCGCAGAGACCTCGAATTGTTTAGTTTGTTGAAACTTAAATCACCCCCCACATTACAAAATACCTAAGCACCGATGATTCTAATCAGTATGTATGCAGCTGGCAGCTTCTTTCGGGATTAGTGTCACATCTCAAAGTGTTTGCATCTATTAAAACGAGAGTAAATAAGTACAAACAAGGGTAATCCATTAGTGGGCTAGTGATCGATTTGCAAAGGGAAAGCGGTTAGAGGAGAGAAAAGTACAGGTGATCAATTAAAAGACGGTAACTCCAACATAAGTACCTAGATAGTAGATACGTGCCTTGGTTCTTCAATCACTTAGGTAGAATTGTTGTGTATTTTTAATTAATGAATTTGTGTGCGATGAACTTTTGGAGTATTTTTTTTACGCGCATTATGGCTGATAGTGTCATAGGCGACTCAAAAATCTAAAAAACGAAACTGCCTATTCACGCGAATCGATCTACAAGGTTTAATTTGCATTAAAATATTATACCACTAATCTATATGACTAGATTTGGATTGGTGAATATAATATAACCTATTATGTTTTATTATTTATTATTTAAATAGAAAACTTTAAAAAAAAATAACGCCGCTTGTTGGACTTTGAGAGCGACAATTTTTGGAAATAATAAGTCAAACAATTACTTACTAAGTTAATTTAATTTTTGCCTTATTCGACTTAGCCGGCCAACCGCGTAAAAATTTGACGCTCAACATAGATATGGAAATTTTAGCAAATCGCCGGTTAAAAAGTATGTAACCTCATTTTATTGATATCAAGGAAGTCATTTGTTTATTACACTGCTTAGTATGCGCCCTCTACGACGGTCAGCCGTTGAAATACGTCGCAATAATGAGCACAATCACACACAGTTCGCGTAGATTGTGTACTATCTGGATATGAAGAGAAAGAAAGTGAGGTACAGTATTTATGGACGTAATAATGCGTGCCAAAACGTCTGGTGGTTAGCCCCTCCACCAGATTTTGCGTGGTGTTGCAGCGGCTGACCATCGTAATGGGCACAGACTAATATTTTAAAAGAGTGTTTAATATTATATTCATTCATTGTGTTATTTGTATGATATTTGTTTGACACATTATATATTATTATGGTATACGATAAAAAAAAGTCTGTATAAATGTACCTATATAAATACTCGTATGTTCATAATTAATTGTTGATGCCTTTTTGATGATTTTATAGATAAAACAAATACTTAAATAATGATGATGAAATTTTATTAGAATTATTTATGTTGCCAAAGTAGGCAGTTCTCTTTTACTTACTAATATTGTCAATCACGTACGGTTACACAAGGTGACATCACCGAAACAGTTGTCATTTATTAGCATCGTAAAGGGGGTTTAATAAAGGTATGTATATTTTATATAGTCTGTGTTCATTAATTTTGTATGTCGTATTCGATAAGTAGCTAAAACATTATTATTTTAATAAACGCTCATCAGTTTCATTGACCATGACTGTCAAATTCTGTCTCCCTACTTTCCGTTTCCATTCGTTTCCGTTCTTCCAGGAGGCAGTCTTCACCACCGGTGTATGGCAAATAAACTATGGCACCCTCGGTCCAAGATATCAGGCAGTTAAGTTCACCGGTTAATGGGCTAATATGTTTAGAGTAATAGTTGTTAGAGAAACCGTTGGACTCGCATTTATCTTGAAAGTAAACTTTACATTCAACCGCCTTAGTAAATTCCAAGTAGTTAGTTTAACAAAAGACACTATTTATTTACTACAAGAATACATTTTACATCGGTACATATTATTATCTCACCAGATTTATTAAAATCTATAAATTTTCTATAATAAAATTAATTATTCTTCGTTTTGTATTAGCAGTATAAGATTAAGCTCTGCAGACTAAAAGTTTCAATAGATTATTAGTGTTATCATTATGTAAAGTATAGCTTACTATTTAATTCTGATTGAGTAATTAAATATTATCACATAATGAAAAAAAAATATACAATGAAAATCTATTTTTCTTGGATAGATATAATAACAGAATGATTATAAATAATTACAAGATAAAAATAACTTTTTATATACTTTCAACGTTTCTAAATTTTCTGTTGAATTATTATGCTCAATATGCTTAAACTTGTACTTGATATGAAGTAAATAAAAACAAACAGACAAATATAGTATACTGAAATGTCATTTTGATTTCCATAGTAACGCAAGTATATATTAATAATTTAGTTGCTAGGACCACCCACTTAGCAACCAATAATAGTGGATTGGATGACGGATTTCTTCCGAAACAACTTTTCATACAAAACAGAATTAACTGAAAATGAATTTAATTCTACTTAAAGATGGCTAAAAGTATTAAAAAAATGCATTGGCATCGTGTTCTGGTAAATTCTAAAAGTTTCAAATGTCTAGCTAGTCGGGAAGTTAATTAAAAATCGATTGCAAGATTTGTACTGGACAAAAAAGCACCGGACAAACAAGAATACGAGCTAATAAAAACGTTGTAATAAAATAGAAGTTCTATTAAATGATCAAAAACATTATAAATCAGGCATAAAAGCAAACAAATAATAACAATTAAGACAACACTTATTTACACTTGATAGGTACTTAAATAAATATTAAACCAGGTTTCCAAGATTTCACAGTGTTCCAAGTACTAAACTGAAGAGGAAGGTAATAAAAGGTGGGGTAAGAATTAAGGGTGCGTTGCGTTGAATAAATGATGCAACCCCTTGGAAGTAGCAATGTGGTTGACCAGGCTCCCTCGAGGCCTCGAAGAGAGGTCCGGCCCGAGGATGGATTGTATACGAATCGTCTCAAATCTAAGTGCTGTTTTGTAGTTATACAGAGTTTAGGGGTAAGGATTCTTCCTTTCAATTTCTGCCAGGTTTCTATGGAAAACAGTTTGTGAGTTTATTTGGTTGTTTGTATAGACAACCTTTAGTAACGTCGGCTTAAATTTTTTGTAGTATAAAAATCTTTAGTATTATTATCAATATATCAATTAAGTATTCCAAAGTGAAAAGCTGTTTTAAATTATCATCATGATTATTGACCCTGGCTAGTGTATATAAGTCTATATAAGATATAATGCAGTTTCATGTAAATTTGGTAATAAAAAGATAAAAAAAATAATTAAAAATCTGCTCTAATAATAATTGGATAATAGACATGAGAATTTTACTTCTTCTATTCTTTTGTTTCTAAATAATTGTGGAGTTAATTTAAAAAAAAATACAAATGATGATCCCAATAAATAATGAAATAACAGCTAACTATGAAAGCAATTATTATAATCTATAAAAAATATTATAATATGTTTTATAAAGCTCACATTTTCTTAATAATATGATGAATGAAAGAACTAAAATATATCAACAGTGTGTATCTAATATACCCACCAAGGTATTTCCAAACACTTGAAATTTTCCACACTACATTTTTATAATTTTTTTAGTTAGTAATACTATTTTCATGTTCTTTTAGTTTATTAATTTGTTATATAAACGAAAATTAGCAGTATTACGAATCAGTGTGCATTGGTAACTGCGTTAGTGTCTGAATATGCCAAAAGGAGAAACCTGCGTCGTAAAAATTGATACAAATGGAATCGTACAAAACTTAATGTAGTATAATCGATTTATAAGTGTTCATTCGTTTTCTCTCCGTACTGATTTTTTTAAAATTGTATTTATCTTACAGTGTGACTTTTTAAAATTTATTTTAATATCATTATCTTCTCAAATGAACTTTGTATTCTAAAATATTTATTTTAAATCTAATTTGAACTAATTAATTATAACAATATTATTTTACTAGCTACGATATATCATTGATTCGTTTAATAATACAGTGTTATTGAGGTACTTGGTACAATGACGCCAGGAAGTCAACGATAAATGCGAAGCAAATTGTAGAAAATTAGTGCATTATTTAGGCCACGCAGGCAATTAGTTTCAGTTTGTTAGAAAACACAATATAAATAATTCAAGGAAATTATCTCTGGCTGAACAAGGAAGTCTTTAATAGGTGAAAGATTCATTTTATCCCTTCGAATGGGATAATTTTGTCGGAGCGTTCGGGTTGGATAACAATTGCTGTGACCAACCAATGCTAAATTATTTGCAAATACAAGTTTTAATTATATTATTTTCAGATAATAAATAATCAAGATCACTTAGTTGTTTTATATATTTTATTTTTGTACTCATATTAAGTGGTATTTTCACTAATGCGATGATCGCACAAGTAAAATCGTTGACATTTGAATGTACACATTCAATTCGGTTGCAATGATTACATAAATTAAACCACACCATTAGAATTCAGGTATTAGGGGTTGAAATGGACCAGAACGCAGTTCCGGTTCATGAATTCCCCGAGATTATCGCTCAGTATCGTGGAAAAATAGTAACCAACTTAACCATCTGAGCCAGGTAGACCATATAACAAAAATCGAGCACACTTATTTTTATAATATACAATTACCTAGGTAAATATGTTAACACGTTCGACAAATTATCGAGCGCTCCAGTTCGTAAAATTTTCCATTTCGAGCGCTGTCAGGTATATCATTCAAGTTATCAAATACCGAAATAAGTTTAGTTGTTTTTGTATAATTTCAAATTCATTATAATATTATATGTTTTAAAAGATTTGTAATAATATAATAATAAACAGTGTACCTATACATTTTTATAAAATAAAGATTTTTTACCAAAGCAGAATTAATTGTGGAAAACTCTATATTAATAAATTTGGTTAGTATTAATATTCATCATTCACAATAATATTATGCCATAATATAGCAATACCGTTGTACCAGGATAAGCCAGTGTTTTACAGCGAAATCGAGGTTTTGGCAATATAATATTGATTAGTACCTAAATATTTCTTTATTATTAATTGCTCACGCTCACGATGGCCAAGCGACTCACGCATCGGCTTACAATGTTTTGAGTCTCGAGTTCGAATCTTGGGTATAGAAAATACACATATTGTTTTTCAATTTGTGTTTGAAGTCAGAGTTCGGGCCTAATGGGTTGAGCAAGTAGCTATCACGCATTTCTCGAAAAACAAAATTTTGAACACAGACCTCAACTCTGTAGAGGCCCATGTGATCATATTAGGATCGGACGTGGTCAAAAAGATAGAAGAATTTTTTATTATTTGATTTATCGATGATTATAGGAATAGATAAAGAAAGAGGTGTATAAAACTCATCCACGGGAATGGTACAGTTATATTATGTGAATATGTTATACGAATAATTTATAAGTATATTTATGTCATTATTGAAATAAGAAATTGAAAATTCAATGTTCTATTGCATAATGATAATATTAATAGACCAACTTGCAGCGATCAACTGACGCGATTCCTGTTAACATTTAAATATTGGTTTTGTCAAATTTAACATAAACTGAAACTGACCCAAGGCAAAGACTATTGTGGATACCCTGAACCAGTATCTTCCCAGGTTATCCAACTGGTAAAAGACAAATGCCTCGCCCGGATGTGATTAAACGACCTAATTATAGGTCGTAAAAGTTTAACTTAACGGAGCGCGAAGCGTTTACGGGGTACGCCGTTACAAAATAGTGCTGCTCTTAAAACATTTTGTTCGGCTATCACTTGCCGTAGAGCCCGCTACGACGTAGAGCTCTCTACAACCGTAGAAGTGGCTACGAAATTGAGACTCGAATAATAACCAAACTCGGTTCTACTATAATTAATGTGGATAAGAATTTTGTTTTTAAAACGAAGCAGGATTTTTTGTTTGTAAGCTTGAAAGATTTCCCGTGCTTTCTTTGTATTTTTAGTTAAATCACCTTTAAAATCACCGCCGACATTTTTTTTATCAAACAATTGGAACTACAAAATAATTAATATTCGTATAGGTAGGTACTACTAAATATTGTTGTTTTTATTTAATAAAACGCAATTTTTTATAGTACTTATTCCACTTTTAATTAGTATATTTGGACCGGTTTCGTCCGCCTCATATTATGCTACGAGTATTAATTATTCTTGCTAATTTATTTAGAAAAAAGAGTATTATGGGATTACAGCAATTTCATAATATAAAAATGACTTAATAATGACCAATATAATAAAAAAAATAGAAGATAAAGTACGTTCTTATGGAAATATTAAAGTAACGCAAAAAAAATATAACCAATTTAACACACCCACGAATATTATATACATCAATCAGATTAATCGCACGATATACAGCATCATGAAACATCACATTTTCTGCGACGGGGAATCATAAAGACCGCAGAGTTACGAGTGATATTGGTGGGGACAAGAAAATTAATATTTGCCAGTGTAGAAAGATTGTATATTATGAACACACGTAGAAGTAAAAAGAAATGATTTAAAAGAGCTTTAATCAAATGCAAAAACTAGTGTAAAATAACAGTTGTGGCTAAATTCACATGTTATTTTTCGATATATGTTTTGATCTAATAGTTAAATCTAATGTGATTTATAGATAATTAAACTATCAAAAAACCTCTTCGGGAAGTGACTAAAGTCTACATAAGATAGCAGAAAGATGATATATTTTGCCATTATTGAATCATGCAATACTTCAAAATATAATTTCTACATATATATTATGTAAATAGAGTAATAAAAAAATTTTGGTACGACTGAAAGAAATTGAAATAAAATATTCAATTATATTCGCAGTAATATTATGTTTGTAATATCTACTTATCAATCCTCTTTTCCATAGATTTATTATATTGTTATATTATATACCTACTGAATAGTCCAATATAGAAAATATTAACTTAATATATATATATTTATATACCTTATCTAGTCTGTGTGTTCCTATGATTATTTAAAAAAAAAACGGGGGAAAGTATTGCAATTTTATCATTAATTATCCACCATCACTGCAAATACAATGAACCATTTGTAAATTTGTTCTATATACCTACTTCTCATTTTATAAAACGGAAAACCTTCATGTAACGTAAGAGGCATTATTAAACACCTTGACTCTTCCTCAGGGACATAGGCAGGCACTATATTGTAGTAAATAACCCATACAAAAGGGCAATTCCCTAAGACAAAGGACATCACTACTAACATGTATTTCGATACATCGCCATCTGAGTATAAAACGATTTCTTCCTCTACAAAACAAATAGCGTAATCAGTTTATAGTGCTGTACCTATATACTTCCCACTTACCTGCCAGACGAGAGTAATCGATATAAGGTGTTTGCTTTTACCGAGTCGTAGGAAGAAAATCAAGGATATAGTTCTCTTATAAATATATTATTTTTGTAAAAGAAATATGCTTTTAAACCAAACAAGGATAATTAATTATTTCTCCCGTGGAAATAGTCAGAAGTTTATTAAATAACTTAAAATAGACACTACAAATAAGGTTTAATAAACATGGAATCTTAGGATGGGTGTAGTAATTTCCCAAACAGTTATAGGTAAATGTAAAAGAAAGGCCAATAATTTCATAACTTTGGCATAAATATTTTCTCAATAACACCGGCTATGAAAACAGTTAATATTATTTATTACCTTGTATACTTGTAGAACTAGGTCTGCTAATGTAGAATTATTATTGGTATATTTGTCAAGAGCACCAAACATGAAAGTCTATCTTGACTACTCTACTCTACTTATTCCGCCATTTATCAATCTACTTATATAATAATATTCATTTCCGAACTATACGTGAACCGATAAGTAAATAAAGAATTATTAAAATATCCTTCTTTATTATAATTTAAGTATAATTAGTTTTTTCGTTTGAGATCAATTTTTGCAGTGGCAAGTTAATTGTGATCCCAGTAAAATATAGATTCTATTTATTTGTTTACCAATTTGTAATTAGAATTAATAATACAATGCATTTACACCATAAATTTCCAATTAATACCATTAAAGAAATTTTATATTGATACAGATTTTTATACATTAAACTTTTTTGATATTTGAGGATATTAGTAGTCAGTAACCCCCATTTTATCACCACGTTTTTATTAGCTCGTATTCTTGTTTGTCCGGTACAGATTTTTTCTTGTGCAGTACAATTTTTTTTCTTGTTTGTCCAAGATTTTTAACTAACTTCCCGACTAGCTAGACATTTGAAACATTTAGAATATATCAGAACACGACGACAATGCATTCTTTTAATACTTTTGGCCATCTTTAAGCTGAATTGAATTCATTTTCAGTTAATTCTGTTTTGTATGTTTTGGAAAAAAATCGTTAAAAGTAATATTTACTACTTACTATTATTGGTTGCTAAGTGGGTCCTAGCATCTAAATTATTAATATATACTTGCGTCACTATGGAAATCAATATGAAATGTCAAAATAACATTTCAGTATTCTATAATATTTATTCAGTATTTCTATCAAGTACAATAAAAAGTTTTTATTAATACATAGAATTGTCAAGTTTATATGATTCAATAGAAATTTAAAAAACGTGGTATATAAAAAGTTATTTTTATCTTGTAATTATTTACTTTTATATCATAAGTATGTATGTTCATGAAATAATATCAAATCCGGATCGGTTGGTTAGTTAAATAGAATTAAACCAGATGTTGATTGCAAAGTAGTTTACATTAATCACCCGCCATTTTTTTTTCGATTAAATTTAAACATTACTGTTTACTATGTTCGCAAAAATAAAATATTTTATTATTATTTATCGTTTTAAACGTGCTTGACGGATTTTTGTCTATATTTCTTCATACGTAACATCAACATAATAATATTTATCTGATTTTTTTCTACATAGCCGTGCCGTATCTCTATAAACCTTGACCTCTTATCTTTTTAAATCGACTCCGTCAATAAAAATGTATTAAATATTTGGCCTTGCGAAGCGGTATTTGATATTGACACATCTCGAATTCAATTTCTTTTGCCAAAGTTGAATATGTAGAAAACTTATTTCGCAGTCTATTTGCCGAACCTCTTTGCCGCAGACGTCCATCGCTTCGGGTCGCGTTTTAAATTGTATTTCAATACATTACAGTGAGTAAATATTTACGAACCGTTTCTTAAAACCTCAAAGGCTTGGGACTATTACTTTCGATGGAGAGGTCGAATGGAAAAATTTACATACTTAGTAATATTATTACGCTATTTGAAAAGAAACTACGCAGTTAAATAATATATTGAACATATAAACTAAATAATCTTACCGTATTAGATGATTAGGAGGTTTTACATAGTAATCCTCATATTGATATAAATTTGTATTTGATGAGATAAGATATCGTCTGTGTTTTGCAAAAAGGGCGTATCAACCATTTTGGCGAAATCGAGATTTTAATGAAAATACAATATGTACCCCACTAGCTTTGTTGTGTAAAAACGGCAAATTTGTATCCCACAGTTGAAAGTACTTAAAAATGATAATCGTAAGGGCGAATCGAATATCCATTTAGTATTACGAATAAAAAGCGAATGTGACATATTAGGCCTTTTAAAATATTATATAATAATGCCTATATTGCCTATTATAATGACAGTATTCTTTCTAAGCTTTATTATATATAAACTTGTTAGATATTTATAATCATCCACAGGTAATTAACAAATAAATGTCAACAGTTAAAAATCCTCCTCCTGTAAAATAGCATTTTGGTTAATTCGCCCTTTTTACAAAACATCAACGATATAATTAAAATATTTATTAATTAAAAGTAAAAGAAATTTCTTTCTATATATAAAGTAGGTGAGTACTTAATTCACGTACCTAATAGTTATTATCGGTTCAATTTGATTAGAATGACATGTCCAACATCTATTAATAGAAATATATATTTTTAGAATTTTTAGAAGAAGTATTTAAAAACCACAGAAAACAAAAAAAACATCCAAACTTTACTTTCCTTTTGATGTTCGTTTTTTATGCAAGCAGGAAACTCAGATTATGCTTACAGAAATATATTAAAATATTTCCAAATCGCTTACTACTACTACTACTTCATCCTGTCACGCCTTAGTGCTGGCGCATAGGGTAACCGCAAATTCGCGCCACCTCCCTCGGCCCATCGCGTAGATCGCTTTTGTAGCACAGCTGCAGGGTGAGGGAGGGCCGGCCACGGCGACGGAACCCTTAAGGCTGGGCGACAAGGATACAAAGTGTCGCACTCTCTGGCGGCAACCGGAATACAATATGTCCTAGCCGCGTGAAGCGTCTCTTCGTGTGATTACTTTGCCGTGGGCTACCGTGTACGCTCACGAACTTGAATGTTTGTAAAAAAATTGCGGCATCTTATTTCGGACGTGAAGATCTCTTCATATAGCTTTGTTTGTCCGTATTGTTTAGCTTTGTTTTCTCTCTCTCTCTTGGCATTTTTTATTAAATTACGTCTTTCATTAAACTCAATCATAGCTCACTTTCCCAAGTTCAGCCCAAGACTTGGGTATCTACTCCTGAGACATTCATAGGCGTAAACAACTGCTGGTATTTCATATCCAAACTTAGGGCCTCGTGAAATGCTCGACTAAGACCGAGTGTGGTGCGGGACGGGTTGTTTTGGAGGGTTCATGTTTGTGTTGTTTGTAACGAGGTTCAAATCGCTTAAGAAAGTTAATTATTAATTGTTTAGTGATTTAAATTTCATTATTATTTAGATGGCATAACGTTCAAACGATATTAAAATAAAATATTTACGTACAGTCTACATTTACAGTAGAAAAGTACCTACGTAGTTACAAGTACCTACATTTAAATATTTCAGTACCTATTGGAAACCAATTACATAGTAGGTAGGTAGATACTTATATTGTTCAAGAGAATCATCGATCAAGTTAAAAGTAATTTAAGCCGAGAATGTCTTATGATGTAATATGTATGTGTAAAAGCTAGGTGTATCAGAATACTTTAAGTAGTTGAAACCGCGATGACAGTCTTGCACTCTCCCAGAAAGCGATTCACACGATTGCACTTTGCAATTCTAAATTTTACAACAGGGGTGAATTATTATACTTATAAGTGTGGATATATTGGTAAAAAATAGATTCAATTGACAGAAAATAAAATGTAATTCATTTATTAATAGGAGATAAGTAGTCAATTCAAATGACGTATGTATATTATAATACGACAAATATTATTGACCTTCGTTAATTATATCGTTTGATTTGTCATTAGGCAATCTATACCTACTCCAAGTGTTGTGTACTGAACTAATACATTTTATTATCTAGATACCTAAAATTTAAATTGACATAGTTTTTAGATTATATATTGTGACAACATCACAAATAGGGAATCCAATCCCTAGCCAAAATTCTGATCCCGGGATTTTGGGATTACAATTTGACAATCCCGGGATCCCGGGACTAGTCCCGGGATTGGCATTTTTCTCCATTGTTAATATAAAAATTTTATATTTAGAATAAAATTGATAAAATCGGTCAAAAATAAATCTAGTATAATTTATACTATTTAATACATTTATTGTTAATATTGTATACGTTCAATCTTGGAAATACATAAGTTTGATGGAGTAAATAATATTGTAATATAAATAATAATGTGACTTTAATATGAGATTGCTGTTTCTGATAGTAAAGATTTAATGAATGGGTTAGCGAGATTTAAAATAGTAAAGCAAATCATGGTGTACTTATGGCCTTTCCGCTTGATAAATCTAATTAGTCAGCCAACTATGAAACTGCCGTAAAACGTATGAGATCATGGTGGAATTACTTTGTTAATAGTGCGAAGTATTATTTTTTCCAATCTTTCTCATTTTTATTAATTTATGTGAAAAAAATAAAATGAATCGGCAACTTACACATGGGTATAAATCAAACTTCATTCAAACTCAGTTTATTTCTAATGTAGTTATTAAAAATATTTTTTTCTGTTATATTATTTTCGTTTTCATTTTATTTTCCATAAAAATTGATAAAAAAATCAATCCACAAAGTTTCGGGATTATGTTTATCAATCCCGGCATTTATAAGTATCGAAAATAGCTCGGGATCCCGGGATTGGAACCAATAATCACAAAGCTCGAGATTTTTGTTTCCAGCTAGGCACCTTATGAATTGAAAAATTACTGTCGGTGGTGCAACTATTCTTAGAGGCCAACCATGGACTGCAACCGTAAGCGGTTTAGATCCGTGTGCCATACTAAACTTATGATTTTTGTTCATGAAAATATATTTTCACTAAATTTGTAAGTGTAAGTGTATGGTATAAACGGATACGATCAGAAGCTTATAATATAGTTTGTGAAAATATATTTCCATGAACAGAAAAGATAAGCTTAGTATGGCACACGGTTCTAAACCGCATACGGTTTCAGTTCATGGATGGCCTATTATACTATGCGGAAGGTACATCCAAGGACGTGAGAAAACAATTTATTAGTACCTACTAACAATAAAAGTAGAGTGTCTGTCTTTACCAACACGAGTTAAACTTGCACAGCATATAGAAAAAAAATCAGATGACACTTATAGATAGAACTTTGATATTTTTTCCGCCATCTTAGTATTTAATTGGCTTCTAATTACAAAATATCAAATCTAACTATGAATTAATATAATTTGGCCATGTTGTTTTATCTATCATCAAATTATTATTTAAAATTTGATATAAGCAATAAATACATGACAGACGTGTCAGATTATCTTTTTTCTACGATTCATCGTAGTTACCCATTTAGGAATATATTGGGCGTATATTAATATTACTATATTTATAGTTTTTGACCTAAATGTACTAATTCAAAGTAAATCATTCGCATTGATTATTTATGTAATTTTTATTTGCGTGGTCAAATGAATTCATTTTGCCAATTATTTTATTTAGATCACAATAAGTTATAAAAATAGCATTTTATTTTTTGGTAATTTATAAATATAAATAATGTTTAAATTGAGTAGATGGTAACTAAATGAAATTATAATCAATAATCAGAAATAAAAAAAAAAACTTATTACTTAACCATATATTATAAATCTATAATTTGATTCGCCCCTGTTATTTAATCTGGAGTCTAGTACGTGAACACGTATTTTGATCTAGAATGTAAAAGTGCCGAGATACCATGAGTGGATGTGCGACAATATACGACGGCTAATCGCTAGAAATTTTATGATTTTTATTTATTAATTTATAGTTAGAAATAAATGAACATAATAAATATCCATTCATTTTTTTCTATTATAATATATAAAAAAAACTGAAAGAACTATGTGATAAATAAAAGAGGATAGTTTTTGTTCTTTCGTTAATAAAAACATAATAATGAATGTAGCTGCAAAACATTGCAATAAATACCTGTCGTTATTTCGAATCAGCGTTAACATTTTTCAATCATTATAATTTTAATATACCAGTGCTGTCTATGGATTGGCGCCAAATATTTTTTTTCAAAATAATATTATATAGTACGTATATAAATTCTAATTGATTTAAATATGTTATTTTGTTGCGGAATCTTCAGGCATTACACACTTTCCAATGGCAAATGCTCACTGACACAGAATACAGTTAACACTCGTTTAAATAACAAATTTATACAATAAAACAACGTGACTTATTATTAAGTAAATAAGTATATTAAGTTGTGTTAGATACATAATATACAAACTATTAAAATATTTAACAAGCGCAATAAAATGTCATTTCGTCTAAACAATGGAACTTGGTAAAGTGCTGGAAACTTAATAAAATTGATTATTGACAAACGTCAATAAATATATTAAACAAGTACAAAAAACAATGTTATGATATTAATCCATAACCGGTAAACTGAAATCATCTATGGTATAACATAATATTAAACATTAAGAAAGTATATTAGGTTTAAAAATGATTATTATGTAATAGGTATAATATATATGTTTTATTATAATATAAATTTACTACCATTTATCCGGGATTTCGTTTTTTATGGGAAAGGCTTTATTAAACTGTAACTACCATATTCGTGTCTTGTGTATATACTGTACCCACAAGTGAACTAAGTAATATTAAGTAAAATAACGTCCACCCAAATTCACCTCACGCAAGTAGAATATATTGATATTCAAAGCAATTTTATCGAACGTATTGTTTTCCATCCCACTTGTCATCAACGACATAATAATATACCTTAGGTACTACGGCGTCTAAACAAATGAAAAAAAAGCGTATTTTTAAAAGATTTTAAAAATGATAATATAATGTATTATTACTCGTATATTGTAGGTCTGGTCAAGAAAACTGAGTGTACAAAATGTATACTTATATTATGTTTGAGTGAAATCACATTTTGAGTGCTGTGAGTTAAGTAAACCCCTTTGAGTTGCTTACCTTATTATTGCACATATCGAGGGGATGAAGTTACCTCCATTTTAATTCCAGGATATCCATCACCCCGCTTCCTAACAAGGCATACAGTGCACTGCTTAACCAAATCCCTCAGCGAAAAGAAGGATTTGTCGCTTTATCTGTTTTTAAGCCTACTTAATCTTTCGCGGTTTATGGGGTGGGTTCTCTATCGCTGCCAAAAAGGCTAAATAGAAAATATATTATGTCCATGCACAGAGAGGTACATACTGGGGTTATACATACACAGCATATTATGCACTTAATGCGCCATGTACTAAATATTTACTTTGGTTATAGACTTTATGAGATATATGATATGTATGCATCATTATGATGCACTCTCTTTTCTCATATATAAAAAAAATCCGCAATTAATTACCAATATAAACTATATTATGGCGGCTCTCGTGGTGCAGTGGGTAAGGCACTGGCCTTCCACCCGAGAGTTCTGGGTTCGATTCCCGGTAAGGATACAATATTTATGTGATTTTCTCAAAGCCTGGGTGTTTGTGATTGTTCAAAATTACTAACAACCACCTTATACGAAACAGCAAGGACATGGTTATTAATAATTAAATATATATATAAACTATATTAATACCATAAAAGAGTATTATTAGAATCGTTGCCGCTTTAAAATTTAGAATAAAATTATATTTTGGTGAATGAGATATCCTTAGATAGTAATTGTGTGTAGTTTTGAAAACTATCCTTTTAGTAACATTTAATAAAATTATTATAATGGCATATAGTAAAATAATATATTCGATTAACTTGTCATTGGAGTTTGCAATTTACTCGTAAGTTTAGAGAAGTTGCAATATTTTGCGTTCTCTATTTGACGGTTTTAATTTTTTTTCGCCCATTGTTTCTTATTTATCGAATTATATATACGCATATTATATAAAGCACGATTCAACTTACTATACGTTTTGTAAAAGAGTACGTAAGTGTGTAGTCAGTAGATAGACTGAATTATCAACGAAAGGTACAGGGGGAGAAAATTATTGCAGGATATTGGGACCCACACTGTATTTTCACGTACACGTTATAGATATTATTGGTACCCCATATTGAATTTAAATTATTCAAACATGATGAATTATTATTAAATCTTTGGTACCTTCTAGTTTATTGGCATAATATGTATACTTTAGTGGCAGCCTTACGGTATCGCAAGACTTCCCCTTGTTTCAACGAGTTAGGCAGGCATTCGTCATTTTGATCCTTGCAAGTACGTTAACAAGCATTCCTGAGCCATCGCCATTTCCTCTACTCGACTGTAATGTCATCATTTATTTACACTTCCCGCAAGTGGGGAAGGGAATTTTCTAGCAAGTGCTAGGCGTTTGCTAACACACATACTGGAAATCCTATTTGCCACGTGAGCTCGAATACGTTTTTAAAGAACGTGCATTTGTTTTCCCAGAAATCGTAGAATTCATAGATTTTACAATATATAGTAAAGCTAAAACTCTTCACTGAATCATTCAATATGTTTATCGAATTTTGTATTATTTTGTTGTTACCTCTCTAAATTAAAGTCGTAAAATTAGCTTAATGAAGAATTTTATTCATCATCACATCAAAAAAATATTTTTATTTCTAAATTCAACCTTAAGCCTTATTTCTATATTGATCTCTTAAAACATTCATCTGCAATTAAAGAACAAAACCACACTTATTGTACCTGCACGCATTTATACGATTTTGTGTTTGAGTGCAAACACATGGGCGAAAAATTACTTCACTACATTACTGGTTGCGCTTTTTGCAGTGGACTGTAATTTGAAAATGCTTGTGGATTACGGATCTAGTGGGAGGGGGGGGGGTTAAACAGGATGCCAGGAAATGACCTTTGATGTTGAGGGGGCTCGCGCCCTGGAGCTGGTTCAATGTTCACGCACTCACGCACTGGTAAATGGGCGGTTCGGAATGTCACTTGGGTTTTGGGATAAATGATGATGGCAAGTTCAGAATAGATGATAGACGTGACGTTTGCTCAAACTGCATTAGATTTATCGCAACGAAAGTCGAACAGATGCGCTTTGGATGAGTCACTCTGTGGTTAATGACGGCTAAACTTTAACAAGCCTAGGCGGTCAACTCATGAGCCGTGACTGGTGGTCGCCTGGTCTTGCGACAACAATCTGGGATTTTGGTAGGTAGGAAAAAAGGAACGATATATAATAAAATACGTTAGAGTAGGTATACGTTTTATACGTTTAGAGAATTTATATTTTTTTGCACTCTTTATTATACTGCTACGCCTTTTTGCCTGATTACCTCGCATAGAATTAGATCAAATGATAAATGATATTTAGTTGTATTAATTATATGTATGAATAATAAATAGACAGATAATATATGTACATAAAAAAAATATTTTTAGAATATATTACATCATTTTCATCCTAGAGCTGGAGTGCAAAGTTATGAAGCATATATTCTACTCATTGTCTCAGTAGCAAACATTATTTTTCTATACATAAAAGAGAAAATAATTCTGTTTGAGTTGATTAAAACGGTTCTGAATCCGGGTGTTCAATATCGAAGACAAAGTTCGCCACCAATAGGACCGTGCACTTTTCTCAATTCATTTTGTGCCTAACCGGCCAGCCGTTTATTTTTGTTTTTTTTCCAAGGCGTATTTTTGTTTAGACTTTTAGTTTAATAATGAATAATGCGAGAGCACTCACGTCGGATTAGAACCGGATTATTTGAATTACTCCGGAGGCTCGTCGTTTAGTTTTGCTACAAAAATAGAACATGCCGTAGATACATTTTTATGTTATTTATAGAAACCTAAAATCACAATATATACATGTATTTAGGATTAAAATAAGAAGATTATTGGATCACTCGATTGAATTATCCATTATTTGTCTTTACTTATAACAACACGATTGAGTGTACACAGTGACGACCCGTGGGGTTAGAAAGGTCACGCATTGCTTGCGAGCGGTAGGTACATTGTAAGCGGCGGCAAATTAAGAAACAACACAAATATGGACCTTCCAAACAAACCCGCCCCACACCATACTTGGTCCTAATCGAGCGTATCACGAGGCCCTACGTTTGGATGTGAAGCATCAGCAGTTGTTTACGCCTGGGAATGTCTCACGAGCCGAAACCCAAGTCTTGGCCACGCTCTTAAGTGAGCTTTGAGTGAGTTTACTGAAAGATGTAATTAAATAAAAAGTGCCAAGTGAGAGAAAAGCATGAATGAATTTAATGGTACATAAGATAGAAAAAACAAAGCTAAAACAATACGGAGAACCGAAACTATGTAAAGGGATTGTCACGTCCGCAATAAGACGCCGCATTTTTTTTAATGCAATATAATTGGCCCTTGTGATGACCAGGTCGAACGAATCAAGGAACAAATGAGAGTATTACAAATTTTGAGAGCAGTGGCATTTTTTCAAGAAGCAAACGACGCGATCTGTTCGTTAGAACATGTCGACATCGACTCACAACGACGGTTTATTGCACAGGCAACATTTTCACAAGTGGGCTTCCAAACCTGTCAGGTCCTTAGACCTTCACGTAAGTACATAAAGACACCGATGTTTGAGAGTAGGTTTTGTGGAAATGATCTAATTAACAGTTGGTAGATTTGTATGTAATTTTTTTGAAGAGTTTTTTTACGCAAAATAAATAGGTAGGAAAATTTGCAGAAAATTTTAAACTCATCTGCTAGGATCTGCATAGCTGTGCAAAAATGTTTTCACGCGAAAAATCGTAGCGCTGAACTAGGTACGTTTGCAGTTTTCATAGATTTCATAAAATAATTCTTAATATAAACAACAAATCGGTTTCTGATTATTTTTGTTATCAATAGAATTTTCATTGAGTAGGTAAGACATTATTTTTTAGTATTCACAATCAGACTATTATATATCTGTTTCTGTTATGTCCATACACAAACACCCAGGATCAAAAAAAATCACGTAAATATACTGTGACCTCACCGGTTCGAACCCGGAGCCCCCGTATGAAAGACCAGTGCTTTACACACTGTTACTATCAATGCAAATAAATAAAAATGGCGAAGGGTATTGTGATGAGGGGTATACGTTATGTATATTTTTGAAAAAAATATGTTATGATTTTTTATATTCTTTGGTGTATATGTCTTATTTACAAGATTTGACGAATTTCATCTGATTTATTATAAAAAAACCGTGACACATCTGTGGACCACTCGAGGTTTTTTTGTAAGTTATACTATTTAATAAATTGAGTTCGGAAAAAAATCTTTTTTGATGACTAAAAAAGAAGAAAAAACTATCATAAGTACGTGATATTCTGCCTAAATGCGGACCAATCGAACTTCACACCTCCCAGGGGATTTTTTATACCGCGCCAAGTGCAGAGAATCTAAATTTTTAGAGTGAAATGTATTATTATTGAAAATTATTATCTAATTTTTCAACGGTTTCTTTTTTTCATTTACTAAGTAAACTACTGGTAAAAATAATTTATTTGCACTTACTGTTATAATATAAAGAAATAAAAACTGTTTTATGCAAAGTTTTGTTTTATTAAGTTATATAATTATATTAAGTATTTATTTTATTTGACGAATAATTCACAATACTTGAGAACCGATAGCCAAAATTGTAACGCAGTTTGACAAGCATTTCATCTAAGAACTACTAGTTAAAATCATCGTCATTAAGTAGGATGCCCATAGTTTAATTGGAAAACCATACCAGCGCGAATCCATCGGTTACAGGTTCAAGTCCCGTTGCGTGTCGTATTTTTTTTTCTAGTGGGTATATATATGCATGAGATGTTTTCAAATTATATATGTAAAATAGAAGGATAATTAACATTTTATATTATCGATTTCAGAACATTTTTACTATACTTAGTTGAATTGGTAAATATCTTTACGTTTGCAGTATTAAATGCATTGATTGTAAATAATAAAAAATAGTAACCTGCTAGTGACATCTTGCCTTTGTTGTTTACTTACGTGTTGATATTTGAGATTGTACTTGATTGTTCTTTGGATATAAAAAAATCTTGTAGGTTAGTAATAATGATGCAAGGCTATCTCAGAGTAGTCCTGGCAAATAAATCTCAGGGCACACGTGTAATGATTGATACAACTGAATCTGCAATGCGAGATGTCTTGCACCTAACTCAGTAACCTATTTCAAACTTCTCTTTCAGAATATATCAAAGTTCCATCTGCACAGAAGAACCTTTTTCCTTTGACATCATTAGTTTTACGATACGTTAGTTACCTATAGATATTCTATCCGCTATAAGATGTTAGATAGCTAAATCAGACATCCTGTCCCAGTATTTTGTCATTATATCTACGTATATATAACAATGTCAATATCAAAAATATAAGCCGTTAAAATGAAAATGAAATTGGCGTTTGTTCTGATCACAGCGTGAGAGGAATGTCAAAACGGGACAGCATGTAGGTATATTCCGGATATTATATGCCATCTTCATTCGGATCGTGTACAGAAAATTGTAACCAACCAACCAATCAAGTATCAGCAAAGAAATCGTCCAAGGTAGTGTACAGAATAAATAATTGTATATGAAAGCCTAAAGCTTTTTAGGATTATATATAGGATAATATGTCATGTGCTTTGTAAGTGAAGGAGTTTAGATGTTCGTGCATTTGGATGTATTATATTTGAATGCCACCCTAAAGTGCGATACAGGCACTCATGTGGTACATCCGCACTAATTTAGGTAAGGTATCCGATCGTGCCTTATCATTCAACGTTACTACAAGAACGACATACGCATTATAAGTTCGACATGGGAAATGGCGTGACATTGTGCTTACCTTCTGGTACAATACCGGAGCGTGGGAGGATAATACGTAATAGGCAGTTGTATATAATAAGACATATAAAATAATTTACTTTACTTACAGAAAACGTATGAGCCTATATATTTTTTTTGGAATTCACTCTAGATTATAAATAATAATATTAACTTTATTACATTCTACCGATAGAGTTCGATTATTAGTGGGTGAGCCGCTAGTTGAGTGCCTCGGGACCAAGTGCGCCGATCAGATATGCCTTGATTTATCGTTCTTGGCTGCTGAATGTTTGATGAAGTCGGAGCATCACGCTTCTGATTGGTTGGTCTGGGAAGTGGAGACGTTTGATTGGCTGTACGGCACCACACGAGACCGCTTACGAATTTATGAAAACGATCGCTTCTCAGATGAATCTGTAAAGTAACATCACTTTGGGACGGATTGGAGACGAAAACTATTTCACACAACACTTATAATTATATCATAAACAGCTATATTAGTAGTAACTTTAGTTATTTTTATTTAACTGAGATATCAAAATTTCGATGACTTCTCCAGAAATGAGAATTTTCAAAATTTTTTCAAATTAATTTCTCGTTTTCTCAATATTTCTCGATAATTCAATTAATATATATCTACTCGTTGACGACGTAAAATAATAATTCATATTTTTCTCTGATACGGGGTAATATAAATATATAATATTATATGGGTCTCTACAGTTTTTAAAATTTCTTAACATACTTTTCAACGACGACAAGTTGATAAATCTATTAGGTCCTGCAAGTTTGTAAGCACAATAAAAAAAACTGAATTAAATAATTACAAGATAAAAAGAACTTTTTATATACCACGTTTTTAAATTTTCTGTTGAATCATATAAACTTGACAATTCTGTGTATTAATAATTTAGGACAAATAAGGCAATTGTCAACAAATCATTTTTTGCTATTTTGGAACAAACAAACAAATATAGAATACTGAAATGTCATTTTGATTCCCACGTATATATTAATAATTTAGTTGCTAGGACCACCCCCTTAGCAACCAATAATAGTGGATTGGATTACGGATTTCTTCCAAAATAACTTTTCATACAAAACAGAATTAACTGAAAATGAATTCATTTCTACTTAAAGATGGCTAAAAGTATTAAAAGAATGCATTGGCATCGTGTTCTGATATATTCTAAAAGTTTCAAATGTCTAGCTAGTTGGGAAGTTAGTTAAAAATCGATTGCAAGATTTGTACTGGTTAAACAACCACCGGACAGACAAGAATACGAGCTACGAAAAACGTGGTAAAAAGACACAAACGCCACAAAATTCAAAAATGTGTAAGTATAAGGCTTTATTTTAAAATCCAATATTAATATAGTCAATAAAAATAAATGTACAACGACAACAAGGTACAATATTTTTCAAGTATAGATTAACATCAAAGAATTGTATAAACTTAATTGTCAAATTTTGGTATCTGCCAGGGAACTCAGAAATAGTAAGAAACTAATAAGAAACAGGCATCCGATCTCGAGTGTGGAAGAATATGGGATAAACTTAAACACGTGTTAAGAATACCCTTGTCCTTGGTTCTGATAACTGCTCTCGGTTTATGCACTGACGATCATTAATATATTTTATATATTATATTATATATGAAGGTTTCAACACACACTATATTGCACGTCTATAATGTGTGGTTCATTTTTGTAGGACACTCACAAATTTAAAACCCTGCGTCAAAATGTAGTGTATTGGGGTATAGCCTATCGGAAATATATTTAATATTATGTTCTGTGGTACCTGTATAAATACGCTTAATAACTAAATACGAATAGTAATAAATAATTGTAATGTGTGATGAATACCAATTATTGATTGACAGTGATAAGGTCTGTGTGATTAAAAAAAAACTTGTACTTACCTACAATAAATAGTAGTTTTCGAAAAAAAATGCAGGACAACTTACATTGTTATGTTTTTTAAAATTAAAATTTGTTAAAAGGTAGGTACGTAATAAAAAAGACGACAATTTAATAATATTATTATGTTCTTTTGTTTTGTCTAAACCAATTCGACCCTGTTAATGGGATACATAAGTCCCCAGTGATCTTACAGGAAAAGCTCGTTGCTGAAATCCATCTGAATGATTTCGGTAACACCATGTATTTCTACTATTTATTCAAATGACTTACTCACCAGCCGTATACAAAGTATATCGCATAGATTTTACTTATTTATATACAAAGAAAATACAAGCTCCATATTAGATACCCGTGGATAGCTGATAATGTGAAAGGTAGAAAGTGACACTGACTAAAATTATATTTTATAGCAACAAAAACGGTAGGTTTTAATGAAATTCATAAAAATCATTTATTTAAATATAACTGTGACATATTGGTTGAAATCGAACCTTATTCCAATACACTACTGATATCAATAATCTTAGTCTGTGCTCAATAATCACATAGGGGATGTGAAAAAGCATGTTTTTTTCGAAACTCATATTTTCTTTTCGATACAGTCTGATACGATACAAACATATTGTAATATTACTCTAACACTGGTGAATATCTGCATAACAAAGCTGATCATACCTACTTGCAATAATATTGATACTTTTATTTCATTTCAATACTGGTAGGTATCGATACCCGATATTCGTATAGGTATATTTTACTTGTATTATTTGCTGAATAGGAGGACGATACTAGTATTAAGTGTGTATAGGCGAAATGAAATTGATTCAATTCTTATGAAAATGTAATAAGAATCTACAAATTTATAGTAGTACTATTTAAATGAAACATGCGATGGCTAGTGGGTAATAGGGTAATACTAGTGTCTAGTAATAACATACCAAAAATTAAAACTCATCTAAGTTTTGATATGGTCACCATCTTGGAAAATCGTCTGCCGTTTTCTAAGAGGTCGGCCTTAGTACAGAATGTATGAGTGTTGATTTTTAGACACTAGCATTGCGCATTATTTCCAAAGGGCTATTTTTACTGAACTAAGCAAATCAAGATTCTTTTTTTATTTTCTAAATTCTTTCTTTAAGCACCAAGATGCATGGTTGCTACATAAGTCCCGTGTAGGTTCGTTTCGGGATAAGTAATTGTCGTACTAAAATATTTTCATTCTGACACCTTTATAGCGTCATGGAAAGCGGCCGTGTACAAATCGCGGCTGCATATACATGACAGGTGAAGATGGGGTATCTCAAATCATGGACTATAGTGGCTTAAAATAAAAAATCGGTTGTTTTTAATGTATTATATTTTTATAATTAACGTTTTCGTATCGAATGGCCACATATTTAAGCATTTTCTCGTTTCGCTAGTCCGTATAATTAATCATAATATAAATGTAGTATAATATTATGTCAGTAGGTCCTTATCTATTTATCATAATTAATCGATAATTTAAAAGTAATACCCATTATTTTGTACTAAATATCAGACATTTTATATATATGTACACGAAGCTGCTTATTACATATCGAAAATTATTCATAATCATTGATGCTCCATTAACTGTAGATAATAGGTTTGTATTTACACTGGTGTAACGATATGAAGCGCCAAGCAATTTCCCACTGATGGCGATAACATGAATTAGCAATTATGCAATACTGCACTCATTAATAAAGCAGTTATGAGCTGGGCGACTTAATTGCTTTCACTGTTGCAAGTTTATAGCATACACGTTATGCATAAATCATCGAGAAGGTGCATTTATGCTACTGAGGAGCTTTTTTTTACTTAGCGTAGGTACATGAATATTGTGATATGAAATTTGAATATAACATTGATTAGGTACCTACGTATTGACATATTGTCTGTATATCCCTTCGAAGGCATTTGTTACAAAACAATTATTTTTGGTAATAATAGTATAATATGATACTTTCATCTGAACTTTACATTTTTTTTACATTTACACAATCAATCTGAAGATTGCGTATTTATGTTAAATTTATCAGTGTACTAGGTCAGCGCCATTTTTAGATTAATAAAGCTTGAGCATATATTTTTGCACAAACAACGAGTGGTCCACTGTTCAGCTGTCAAAATCAGATCTCAGATGCTTGACATATTGATTCGCCCTTTCTCGTTTCAAATCGTATTATAAAAAATTCTCAAATCAAATATATAAATAATATACATTCCTGTTATTCATCAGCTGTAAAAGTCAGAATAGTCCTTCACACAAAAACCGGTGGTAATATAGATTTACAAAAAGTATGTAGCATTGATCTATGCATTACATTTGTAGAAGGTGTGTTAATGCTAGTGTATAATTTATCATGTAACTTATCTATTCAAATAAAACCATTCCCTGTGTGAACACGACAGACACGTCAGTATGAGCACTTTATAGAAAAATGATAGGCAATGACAGGTCATCCTTAGACAACAATGGGAGGGGCGAAAAAAGTAGGACCAGTCGTTGTGAATGTATCGGCTTTCTACTTAAGTCGGCAATGACTAGGTACATCTAAATTTATTGTATCTTCATCAGTACATACTTGATATCTCTTAAATAAATATTATTATTATTTACATTATTATTAGTTATTATTTTGATTAATTAGTTGGGACAATATTGGGATATAAGGTTTTTTATATTTATTAAACATGCATTGAACATACATAATTCTGAAAATACTCATGAGAAAATATAGCCTAGAGAAAAAAATCTTTTTCGAAAAAGTAAGACACCCGACAGGAATCAAACTTGCGTCTCTTGGGTATAGCGCATTGTGCATTACCACTATGCTACGACTGCCATGCTTAATTGCGTCAAATTTTAACTATTGGCCTTATTAATACCTGTTCATACGCGCTCTCCACATTGAGTTACGGTAGGCGATCAGTTTTAGTATTTTAAATTAAAGTATTTATTAATTTAATTACTAACCGACGTCACGGTACACTCCAACATTTTCTATTGTAACTTACTTGAACTTTCTAATAACTTTAATTAACTATTTCTTTTATTCAACGAATAATTCACAAGATTTAAGTACATATTCAAAAGAAATGTATATTTTTGGGCATTAATTTTCACCATTTATTAAATGTGATGTTGAAGATTATAAATAATGATATGGCAGTATTAAATTGCTTTTAAAAGTTGGTATAAAATATTTTGAACACAATTAAAAAATTACTGAATTCACGTTGAATAATATATTTTTGATAATATTTCTAAATTACATACACACAGGCGTGCTTTTAAATTCATGGCAGGCGAAGTGTAATCGCGTCACAATATTATCTGCTCGCTTAGGTGGGCATCAAACACGTTAATGAGAGCACTTTATATTCCAGCCGCTCGTTAACCGGTGACCGTCGACACCTGATAAAGCTTACACTGCTTTGCACATCTATGTAAGAAAACAAATATTAAAATGCTTTTTTATACATCACTTTGTACTGTAATTTCAATGGCAACCATTTGGTTTTTGTTGTTTGTTAATAATTTGTAAGTAGACAATAAAGTGAATATGAACAGATTTAAAAAATAAATAGTATAATTATAGGTATCTACTAGGTTTAAATAATACGTACATACTACGTGGTAGCAAAAAAATAAAAACCGCGATTAGAAGTGGGGGAACATTTTATTGCCATACTGGAAAAACTTTACCTTGAAATTGCATAACTTTCCATTTGATTTTCACACATGATGTTGCAGACAGCATTTTATTTTACTACGCACGAATTATAGAAGGCAAATTTAAATATTTGTTACCATATTATCATTTTCGACTGCTCTTAGCGGTTTGGCGGGCGCGGCGCGGCGGCGTCTTACGAATCTTAAACGTATAACCGTGTGTATTATGCCCCAAAAAAGACACTGTCTACGAACATTTCACACACGGTTATACGTTTGAGTTTCGCAAGACGCCGCCGCGCCGCGCCCGCCAAACCACTACGGCTGAGAACTTACATGAAGTCTGTTGGATCGTTTTCTCTCGCTTGGCGTCGCTTTTACTACGTCATATTTTCAGTCAAAACTATGGAAATTCACGCTTATGTGGTATAAAAGGTCATATTAAGTTAGCTGTAACACCCACGATGGTCGCGTGGCTTAAGCGTCGGCATATAGCGTCGTGGGTCCCAGGATTGAATTCTAGGTCTGAAAAGTACACGTCATATTGTTTTTCAATTTGTCAGAGTATGGACCTAATAGGTTGAGCAAGTGGCTGACATCCATTTCTCGTAAAAACAAAATCTGCCAACACAAAACCCTCCACTCTGTGGAGACCCATACGATCTTATTGAAATCGGACATGGTCAAAAAATTAGCTGTAACCTAATAACGCGACATTCGAGAAACTTAAATTAGATGCACTTCAAATTGTATAAACCTCTAAAAAAATGGAAATTTGGATACACTGAAATGGTTCATAAGGCCGCAGGTTCTCCAGTCATGTACTAACTAAACCAATATCGAATTATTCAACAGGCGAATGAGGTGTCTATTTCAGGGTTGGAGGGTAGAATAAAACCAAATCCATGAAACCAATGCGAAATGTTTAACTTGATGTGCGATAATATCTCGGTATCTATACTAAAATACTAAAAATCACCTCTCGCCCTTCCCTATACGTTCTCCTCGCCATGAAAGCATTTGACGTTTCGTATTTGTATTTGCTGTAGTGGATACCAATAGAAGGTTTGACGACCTAAATATATTATGTTTCTCGTAAATATCTATATAACTAAATCCGAACCCTCTCTGATTGATATATAAGGTATTGATAGATGTACTTACTCACGTTAAAATATACAACTTTGCTATTCAGGATATTTTTATTATGTTATAATTATTTACCTAAATAATTATTTCAACTTAAAAAATCATATTGCTGAATATTTATATATTTGGGGATGGGTCAATTTTGAGTTGGCACCCGGGCGGTATCCACCCTTGACGCGGTCCTGAATTTCATTAACTACTCTATTTGAATTCTAAGCCTAAATAGATGATGATTTAACAGTAATTATTGTGAAGCAAACATGCGTTAACACAGTTTAAGGTTTCTTGTAGCTTAACGCAATCATGCCGAGACCTCTGGGAACGCTTGTCCCTTTTACTCGAAGCTAAATTTGCAAGCGGGTAATGGCGGCAATTTTAGAATATGACGCTAGAGCTGTTAAATTAACTGCTTCATTGGATGAAGCGGCCGCAAAAGTGTCACATGACCGACGCAATTAACTCGTTCTCAACAGGTTGTGATATCTAAACATAGAATAACATTATTTGTCTTACAATTTTTATTTAAGTATTTAAAATCTTGTTATTCGACAAGAGCACGTGATTAAACGTTTAAAAACTTTAAAATGTGCAACTAATACTTACCTATCACGTAAGCATAAGTTGTTTAAAAGTATAGACCTACCACATATAATTGCTTTTCCTCGTCGTATCCGACCTTCAACTAGACCAAATATCAAGGTTTTTATAGGTTGTCGCAGGCAGGGTTCAAAATGTACCGGAATGCACCGGAGCATCGTTCCGGTTGATGAAATCTCCAAAATTATCGTTTTTTCTGAAGGAAAAAATAATTTGACGGTTTGAGCTAGATAGGCCTCATAACAACAAAATTGAATAATTATTTTTTTATAAAATATACCTACATATAATTAGGTAGCTTAATATATTCGGAAAATTATAGAGCGTTCCGGTTCATAACATTTTCTATT
Source organism: Rhyacophila brunnea (assembly GCF_057557595.1). NCBI lineage: Eukaryota > Metazoa > Arthropoda > Insecta > Trichoptera > Rhyacophilidae > Rhyacophila > Rhyacophila brunnea. The sequence goes on from NW_028233068.1 coordinate 20,605,384, forward strand.
TAGAGCACTGGGTTGTCTTTATCTTTACCATCACGTGGTAATACAACTTGAGATTGTGATTCAGATAAACCGGTGAGAGACCATCTGTCGGAGAAAAGAAAAATATAGGAAACGACAGAAAGATAAGTATTTTCGTAATATTAAAGTATTGAAAATAAAATACAATATATAGATAAGTATAAACGTAGATATACATTATAAACAGTACCTATGCCAATAAAAATTATCGCTTACAGACTGATAACTTTGATTTAAACTGCAGGGAAAGCATCTAAACCCCAATGCTCAAATTCAACTCGTTATATTATATTTTAGTAGGTACATAATATACATATAATATATGGTGTGTATATAGCTACATGCAAGTTTAGTAGCCAGAGTGACCATAAAGACAGTTTAAGTGCTGATGATAAACGAATAATGGATGAGAAGGTGATGAAAAGTGACTCTATCATTGTTGCAATGTGCAAAACTAACGGATGGTCTCCTCTTTTGGTAATCAGATAACTTAAATTGGTTTTATGATGTTGCGATACGAGAGAATTTATTATTAATGGTGTCATAAAATGGGGAAGAAAGCAATTGTATTATTTCGAAAAAAAATATTGTTATACTATATTATAATATTGTTTTTTTTTAGTAATAGGTACATTGACGATTATGTTATAAGTGTGTGATTTTTTTTTTTAGGAAACAAGACTGTACATTTTATAGTAGTTTTTTTTCTCTTAGGGTAAATTTAAAGCTATTCCTAGCAAGTTCCTCAACTTCGTGGGCAATGATCATCCCTTTGATTCGCTTTTCATTACATTTATAAAGCCATTAACTGTTAATGTAAGATAAATTAAAGAAATACAAGTAGTGTAACGTGGCATGGAAATGTGCATGTTTGGCATAACGGGTAAAAATCACGAAAGACGCTCGGCGAGTGGACGGCCGCTGGACAAACGGCATCATACAATAGTCACTAAGGGGCACTAAACGCCCATTGATAGACGAACTCATTAAGTTCGGTAGGTGTATGTGGCAGCAAAAAACTAGGGACCGAGAAGAGTGGAGGGAGCCATCTTCTTTCAACAGTGGATCGATCCCGGTTGATGATGATATATATAAATATATATTATAGAATATAATAATATAAAGACTTTTTCATCATAACATTAAACATTCGTTTTTTTATTCTATACGACTTACTTTTGAGGTAAAACGATTCATTCGATTTAATGTTTTTTTTTCTTAATAATCTATAAGTTTCATAATATCTTTAAAATAAGCCGAGGATAGTCATCCGGTGGGTGAAATCTTTTCCTTATATTGTTCACCTATTCATATTTCTGCCGTTGGTTGAAGCCAAAAGTAGTGTAAAAATTGTGACTGCTGTCTGCAAAGTCCTAACGTTGATACGAATTTGTGGAAAATCAACTCGACTATTATTTGTGTCAAAGAAGACAGAATTCGTTGTCCACATGGGAGATATCTGCGTTAAGATATCCACTCACCTGTCTCAAGGTCGAAGACAGAGAGGAAATTTTTGAACGAAGCAATATGTAAGTTATTCAAGCAGCCTGCTTCGATTTTGTATGAGAAATTTTATTTCTGCTTCGATTTTTACAACCGCATCTTAAAAGTGGCTAAAAGTAAAAGAGTCTTTTGAGTTTCACGTGCTTCGGCGCTAGAGGCGATGCGGTCGTTCGTTTTAATTTTGAATTAAAAATTGACCTCCTAGACGATCACATTCAATTTGAATGCTGTACCGAGACATCGGTGAGTGAAACCTCGATGACATGCCATTGAATTGCAGCTAGCAACGCTAGTCTAAAAAATTTGGATGCTTTAGTTTGCCGATGACGCCATATTCATGCAGTGGGTCCCCACGATATAAAATGAAATAAAAATCATAGATTTCAACTCTCTACATATCTACTAATAATTACAAGATAAAAAGAACTTTTTGTATACAACGTTTTTAAATATTCTGTTGAATCATATAAACTTGACTTGACTAGCTTAAACGATCAAAAAAATTTGTACTTATTAGAAATAATACTGAAATGTCATTTTGACATGTCATATTGATTTTCATAGTAACGCGCGTATGTATTAATAATTTAGTTGCTAGGATTCCAGACCCCTAGCAACCAATAATGGTGTCGAAATAACTTTTCATACAAAACAGAATTAACTGAAAATGAATTCAATTCTTCTTAAAGATGGCTAAAAGTATTAAAAAATGCATTGGCATCGTGTTCTGATATATTCTGAAAGTTTCAAATATCTAGCTAGTTGGGAAGTTAGTTAACAATCGATTGCAAGATTTGTACCGGACAAATAAGAATACGAGCTAAGAATAACGTTGTAAAAATATGAATATATCTCTTAACTAGAATTACATGCATAATTATCATTGAAGAAAACATTCTCGTATATTAATAATTGTTTTTTTATATATACATGTCTATTTTTTGGGTTACATGTAAATTGTACGTAAAACATTTCACTGTAGAGCAGTTTACAGTGAGCTTTCTTATCGGAAAGAGGCGACCGTATACTATAAGGTCTCTAATTTTATTAGATTCAATATGAACATATATCCAATTTTCATAGCTGATTTTGGTAAAATTCATGAATTTAAGAAATGAAAACCTAACCTAACAAATAATCCAGTATACCGATTATTTTCAAAATTTGTTTACTGCTGGCTTCCTGTAAAGTGTAAGCCGACAAGAACCGTGTTTTATTTAGACATGAATTTTATGACAATACTAAACGACGCAAAGTAGTTGGACGGTCTTTAATATACGGCTATATATTTCCAATACATCAATTAACGGTGAAGTTAAGGCGAACTGAATACGTATAAGTTTTCGGACACGTTTTTTTAGTGTTTATAATATTTTACACTTTTCGTTTTAATTGCAAGGATTTTGTTATGCTTTATGTAATATTGTATCTTACGCAATTTGTGAAAAAATACGCAATTTTATGATTCTGGTATAATTATATAAATGACTGCTCTGAACCATTTAAATCTCCTGATGAATTAATTGTGTCAATTGCGTGGAATAAAAAATATCACCGCTGTATTTATGGATATCGTATTCTATACCGCTACAAACCAATCAGTACTGTAAACATATATTGCCATCTATCATAAACGCCTACCGCCTATCCGCTAATCAATAAATCTAAATAGTTTTACAGTAAGTATAAAGGTACTTAAAATATCGTAACGTTTTTTAAAAATCCTGTCAGAATTGACTATATTGTATGAGTTATACGATATAATACTGCGGGTTCACTTAGTTCAGCCCTGTATAATGAAGTGAAAAAATGGCGCAATTACTGTCCACAGCTCCGGCCCATTTGTGCGGTTATCATATATTAATATGATATCAAAAACGTTTTCACGCGCTCCCTGCCTTGTGGAAACAAAATCGTTGCGGGCTATGCGCTCGTAAAACATTGAAATATAAATAAAAAAACTACATTGACTATTTTCCAAGTTAATATTTTTTTATTTTTTTGGATATCGTTAGAATTGTTACGTTATTGCCTGCAGTTAGGAATTGTTTGTAACGTATTTATTTATCTAAACAAGGAAACATCGATTAACACTATGCACGCTCTCGTTTTATCATGAAGCCTTGTTAATTACAATTATTTAGTTTCAAATTTATGATATCAGTTATCTTAGTGTCTTTCTGAAGATTAGTCAAAATAACTGTGAATATAAATTAAACACTCAATTATCATAAAATCACCGAAAAGCTATTATAATGGACCACTCAAACGCCTACTTAATGAATAAAACAAAGAATTGTTTGCCACTTTATTTTTATACAATCATAAATTATATAAATGACACTCATTTACTATTGTTTGAATATTTAAAATTTATTAGGTACTTAATATTTGTGGCATGAAAATTTGTAAGCAAATCGTATAATATATATTACTAGCTGACCCGGCAAACGTTGTTCTGCCACATAAATTATTTCTAGTGAATATTTTGGTTGTTAAATAAAAAATAACGAATGTATCGTAAGTGTGTGGGGATGGAATCTATGACAGAAAGAGGAATGGAGCGCTGTAGACGATGACCGCCGATAAAAACAAAAAAACACCAACCATTCATTTTCTCAATTCAAAATGAGTAATGATGTTCATAATGAATGAATTACCTGTGACAGGATCTCGTTGTTTAATGTTTATGCAATATCCGTCTTGTCCCTTCCAGAAAATTAGCGGATATTGGAGAGCGTCGTATGAACAGTATGTGTCAGCGATGAACTCCAGATTATTGTTTCTTCTTCGAATCACGATTTCTCGCGTCGATGTGCGGTCGCCAACCATGATTCCAGCAATGTCGTCAACAACAGGCGTATTGAATCGACACACGTGCTCTCCAGCTGGTGTTTTATCAGGATTGATGACAATAGCCTACTTTGTGGTATACTTGGCCTTTGATTTTGAACGTAGAATGGAATTGTTGACCATTTGCCGCAGTATTGTAAACTATTTCTGTTGCTCCGAACGAAGTCATTTGGAAGCATGAATTGAATGTGCGAATGGACTTGAATTGAATCAGGAACGGGTTGAACGGGTTGAACGTGCCGATGAGCAAGCCGTTCAATGATCCTGGTGGTATCTCAATTTCTGGTAGTTGCACTTTTCCTGATGCGCAACACATCCCGGCTGACGCTGAGCGCATGACAATGGGGACATTCTTTGTCCATACCAATCAGCACTTTCGGATGAGCGAAATATTCAATATCTGGCTCGTACTCGAATGCGAGACGAAGGAACGAAGCGGATGTAAATGCTCAATGTACTTGTTGGCGTTGTCAGTCATTTGCTCTGCGTGTGTTAACTACGAACCGGCGCGCTTGGCTCCGTTCCAATTGTCGTTGTTGATTTCGTTCAGCTCGTGCCTCTTGTGATTGAGATGCACGCAATTGCGACATGCTCACACGCACGTTTTTGTTATCTTGTTGAATTTGTTCGTCTGTTCTTTCTGCTCTACTATTTCGCATATTTGTTGCTTTATTCGTTCGACGGCCCGAATGGCCCCCTTGCGTGTTGCTGGCATTGTGCACTGTAATACACGCACACAAAAATAGATAAATTAAAATAAATCGTACAAAATTTTGCACGCACTGCGTTGTGATATGCCGAATGAAATGTTAAAATGACGCGACGCTTCTCTTGAATTCTTCTCGGATGTAGCGCCATCTGTCATTCAACAACATAAATAATTTGGTTCTGTTTGAAATACGAACGACGGTTAAATATGTTCATACAAAAATAATAAAATCACGATTAAAAAATGAAAAGGTGAAGGTAGGAGAGTGAAAATTTGGGGTTATAGATATTTTTTAATGCCAAATAATAAAAAAAATATAAAAAAAAATTGTCAAAAAAATAAAAGAAAATTTTTTCTGGATAGAGATACCCTAATCACCTAGCGGTATGAAATATACTTGTTGACCTATTCTCATACGTAACAAATATACATTAAAAAATTCATAAAAATCGGTCGAGCCATTTCGGAGGAGTGCGACCACAAACATCGTGACACGAGATTTTTATATATATAGAGATGTAAGTGTTGGTTGTGTATTTGGAGAAGTTGTACTATTTATAATTTTTATACAATTAACATACTTAATTGCAAAAGAGTAGAATTTTAAAATTTCGAAATTCACCCTATTAAACGAATAAAAAAGTCCTCTAATGTAGTATGTATATCACAATATTCGGTCTGAACCAAAGACATTGAATAAAACCTTTTTCTAACTACATGAAAAAATATTGTGTGAAATTGAAAAAAAAAGCAGATTCGTTTATAGGACAAATTACACTCGAAATTTATTTAGCGCCATAAGACTAAAAGACGTTTCGTACAATAAACCAACGTTAACAATCACGTAAATTGTAAATATTAAACTTAATACTCTTTGACATAGTCTGATAATAATATATCCACTTTGTTTACACGTCATACGTTAGCACGTGTCTAATATTAGTAAATGTCAATTATTTTAACAAACATTTAAAAGAGAATTGTTTATAGAGGACTAGGAAAGTAATTATATTATGATATATAGCTGTACAATAATATGTGACTAGTATAGCTAAATACTATTAACAGAACAAACATACCATTCGGCAAAGACATTTCTATCTAGTTTATACAGCAAAAAGCTTGGGTACAGTGGTCCCTAGGGGGCAGTGCCTTCTCTCGGCATTGTTATTTTTATTGCCTCCATGTTGTAGGCAGTGGTCGACTGTACACCACATTAGCGGCGTACCATTACCAAGTCAGTGAATCATGGTTACTCTGGATAGAACAGGCCTTAACAACGAAGAATATACTCACCTTTTGACCATTCCCAGACGTCACGTAGAGGCTCGTAGAGGTAAGCTACGGTTCAGAGAAAATCGTTAGAAAACCAATTTATATGTATTACCTATATTAGTATATTATACAAGAATTAATTCATATAAAAAATAATTTAGTTATATGTTGAACATTGGCTCATTTATTCGTATGATATGAATATTGATGATATGAAAACTGATTAATTATAAACGCACCATCATTCTGAGTCGTTATGTTAGATTGGTTTTCATGTTTTAATAGAAGCGGTAAAGTCTTCCACAGAAATCATAAAACAGATCAGGTTTCTTCTTAAATTACTCGTCAAATCAGGTCAAAATAAATTGCCTTGAGAATATTCTTCTAAAGGGGAGATTTTTTATATGCTTAGTACTTGGTAGTGCTCAGTAGCAACATTAACATACTGATGCATGCTGTGCTATGGCCGCCATCTTGGAAAATGGTGAAAGATTTTCAGTTGTAATGGCTGATAATATCGAAAAATATTTAAAATAAAATATAAATAGAATAATTTTTATCGTATCTGCAATGGTTATCGAGCAATTGGGTCGGAATGAATATATTATTAAAAAAAATACATTTATGTGACGATTATGTTACTACAATTTTTAATTTACTATGCATCTCAAAAAACGGCTGAACATTTAAAATCACCCACTGTTGTTGAAGGTGCTATTATATAGTGATATCATCTTCTTTAGGGGGATTATAAAAAAATGAACATGGCATGAGACAATAATTTTAATACAAACAAAATACAATTTTACAATAGGATAATCGAACATTGAGTTATTATAATTTACGATTAAAATGTAGATATCTAAATCTTGATTTAAATTATTTGGAGATAAAATGTATTACCATTGATTTAATAAACATTTATTCGTATTAATTTTAAAACTGTTTGTTAGTTTATAAGTATATTAAATATTTTCGTTTATCTCATAATAAAAACCTTTGGTTAAAATTGAACAGTTCTGTAATATACGTGAAATGATAACCAAGTACATATCTCGCTAGGGGTCGCATTCTGTAGCACCGGTTTGCAAATTAACCACTAAATATTAAATGCATACCACACCAGTGCCGCATTTATAACTTTAAAAGAACTTGATACGTAGTACCTTGATAGTAACTGATAGAAATATACTATTTTAAAGATATTAAATGACTCAATTGCAGTGCTCGAAATGGACCAGAGCGCCATTCCGGTTCATAAAATCCTCAAGATTATCGCTTTGTATTGTGAAGCTTTTGTGGAGAGAACTTCTCTTTCGTGATGCCATGGGATATATACATAAATGTACGAAGGTGTAGCGGCCTATGAAAGGATAATGGTTATCGTATATCCCGTTGCTGAACTTGATTTTTTAAATTGTAATATGAAAAATTATATTTTAATCAAAAAGAAAGACACAATAAGATAATATTTAAAACACTAAAGGGTATATCTTCACTGTTATGTTTCTCACTGTTGTGATCATGACTCAATTAAAAAAAATCGTTCATTATTTATCTTCAGTGTAGTGTTGCAATGTTTACCTACTGAAATTTTATTAAATCTACGGCGATTTTGACGAGAATAAGAACACAATTTGTTTCTTCATCTAAGCAATTGTATTATATTGGTTTTAATAAAGTATTTATGAGATTATAACAACATACACAGTTTAAAAGCTATTTATTAAATTTACGTCAAGTAAAATGTTTGGTTGTTACATCCTTTTTTGCAATCTATTGATATTTTTGAAAAAAAATATTTTCTTCATTTTATCTACAGCACTGCTTCAGTGACCAGTGACCTCTGGTATCGAGCAGTCTACGGCGTCTTACCATTGGTAGGGGGCTACATGTAAATTGTACGTATGCAGTTCGTCGTATCACAGTTCACGGTGAGCTGTCGTACTGGAAACAGAAATGACCGTACAACATAGAGATCAAAAAATGACGCATTGTTCATAGTTACTTACTTTTAAACCAATCAGAATTATATATAAATATATACGATATGATTATATTTCTAATTTACTTACCTACTACATATTATAATTTGTATTTTATTCCCCAGTATTCCGGTGTTTTTGTAAGTATTTTTGAAGAGTTTTATGTATACATGAATTTTATCTTAATGTTATACGGTCACCTGTTTCAAGTATTTTTTTCTCGAAATTGTGTATTTACGGCAAAAAAAAGCTTCGTAAGGCATGCTTTTGATTCATCGAAAGAGTATGGAAAATACTTATATAAATATGACATTGACGAATAATTATTTTTATCGTTTCATGAAAGGTGTTGACTGCAATAATACGTATCCGAATGGGTACAATACTACGAAATACGACAGATTTATAAAATAAATAAACGAAATTAAAAACAGATTGTCATTTGTAAAATCAGTGACCCTATTAACTTCAGTTAAAGGGGGCGCTTATATCTAATTATGTTTTATCGAGTATTAAATAATCGTGCTCCCCATTTTTGTCTTATTGACATTCGAGTAAAGTGGTTTTCATTAACAACTGGCCGCTTTTTAGTTTTGATATGACATTTTGCCCAGTTAATGTCTCCCTCCCTTTATTTATTTAAATAATAAATATTTATCTTCCCCTGAAGGGACGTTTTAAACTCTTGCCGACAGATGGCGAAGCTGCATCGGTGTGTTTGAATTATCGGAAGCCGCTGGGGATACACACACCTTTCTAGTAATGGCCAACAATTTAAAGAAACTAGTTCTAAAGTATTATTTAGGTACTTACTAAAAAAAGAATCTGAATATGATTTCACCATAATATGCGTATGGCATTAAAAAGTACTTACGTAGTACATAATATACAGGTAATGTAGAGATTTGGTTTCACATTATTTATGTTAATATAGTTAACACAGAACAGATAATAAATAGAATTCTGATAGGCTATATTCAATACGGGTTTTTAATGTGAGTGTCCTACGAACTATTATGCACGTGCAATTGTGTGTGTAATACACCAATATTAAATGAGCGTCAATGCATAAACCGAGGGCAGTTGTCAGTATTCGGCGTATGACGTATTCTTGACACGTGTTTAAGTTTATCCCGGATTCTTCCTTACTCGAGATCAGTTACCTGCTAATCCTTACCTGTTAAGTATTTCAGTTCCCATTATTTCTGAGTTCCCTGATAGTAAATCATTTCATATGGATATGTAAATAATATATGTTTATAAATGATTATAGGGATGCTGAAAGCTGGTTATAAATTTAATAAAACTTAAATAATAACAGGCGAGTGATTTCAAACAAACGATAAAACAGGTCAAACCTTTCGACCCAATTGACAACATAATATTAGGTTATAAATCTATAGGGTTGTGTTGAGCCAATGAGTAATACCAGAATATGTTATAATAATTAATAGTAATAATAATTCCTTCTAAGCAAATATTGACTTATGGGCAAAGTGAGGCAGAGATTTTATGAATGTAGAACTGTATGCCCGCCGGGACACAGTATTAGAGATATTTTTTACCCCATCCGTCACCACCCGTTAACCTTGAGAGCTCGACCAGTGAACTACCATTTCACATAGAGCGAATATTATATTTATATTGCACGGTCATATTTGGTCGTATAAAATAGCGGTTAATCCTGAGTCTGACATCTACCGTCACTCCTTTGTTGTCACGATGGAATATATTTTGTTTTGTATTTTTATATAAAAAAATATATCTTAATCAGCCGGGGTCCATCCACTGCTGGATGAAGGCCTCCCTAAGCTTCTTCCAACTCTCTCGATCCTGTGTAGTTCGCTGCCACGTATTTCCGCCGAACTTTATCAGTTCGTCAATCCAGCGGCTTTTACGGCGACCCTGTGGCCGTTTCGTGCCCCTTGGGTACCATTGGATGACGGCATTTGTCCAGCGGCCATCCTTTCGGCGAGCAATGTGCCCCGCCCATCTCCATTTCAGCTGTTTGGCAACGTCTATTACATCGCGTACTCCTGTCTGCTTTTTAACCCATTCGTTTCTCTTACGGTCCTTTCGCGTGATGCCCAACATACACCTCTCCATGCCTCGCTGTGCGACTCTTAGCCTTTGGACATCTCTCGTGTTGAGGGTCCACGTCTCGCAGCCATACGTGAGCACGGGCAGCACACATTGGTTGAACATCCTACGCTTAACACATAATGGTAGGTCATTCTTGAAGATACTATTCAGACGTCCGAAAGCACTCCATCCCAGATTTGTTCTTCGAGCAATTTCATCGTGCATGCTTTCGTCTATGGGCACCTGCTGTCCGAGATAGACGTAGCTGCTGACTTGCTCGAGTTGGGTGCCATTAATACAGACAATCGCAGGGTCCGAAAAGCAGTTCCTCATCACTTTTGTCTTTGAGACATTTGAGACAAAAAAAATATATAAGTGATTTTAATGTACTTAACCGTTTTTTTGACATTACCGAGCCGAATGAACCATTCAATCATCTAAATTATAAATAAAAGTAGAGCTGTCTAACAATATATCTTAGAAACATTTAACATTTTCAGATATATTGGTCGACATGGAACAGACAATCTGGAGAGACTAGTGGTTTTGGTTATCATCTAGGGAAAGCAAAGCAAGCTAAAACCATCGGCGAGTTGAAGCGAATAACTGAAGGACCGCACTGGGGGTAGCCTCTACTCTGCGCTGAGAAAAGCAAAGGTCCGTAAGAGGTGGAGAGTTTTGGTCGCAGATGGCTGAATTTAGAACTTTTGATCCACGAGGTAACAACCGAAAAGAGAAGTCATAACAATACGTTTTTACGTTTTCACAATCCATTTAATTTAAAATATTAATAATTTGATATGCGCAACTATCCTACATGCATCTGGCTAGTATTTATTGTCTAACGTCCAACCCAGTACAACCGAACTATTTTGGTGGTGCGTGCACACCTGCTACGATTTATCAATCTTCCGTATGAAATGTCCCTGCTTCAATTTTATTCGCTCTCCTCCCTGGGGAAGTAATTATGACAATACAGACGAGAAGGTGGGGTGGGAAAATTGTCGTCGAAACGTCAAGTCATTATGATAATTTATTGCCTAGATATTTGACGCTATGATCGATAGTGTCAGCGGATACTTTGGATAATATGCCATGAAATAGTCTTCAGTAGGTACATGATACTATTACCTTATACTAAAAAGGGAAAGAGAATATATTGTAGGTATCACGTTAAAACTTCCTTTACACGGGCAATTTTAAATTCATAAATTGTTATTAATATTATTTTGGATTTTCATATTTGTATATGTAGCATAATAATGTGTATGGGTTTTTACTATAACCTTCTTTCGCATTTATTATACTTCGATGGTCGAATAGCCAGAAAATAGAAAAATCGACAAAACCCTTTCCTCACTAAATCTATATGATTGAAATAAAATTTAAACATACGTCAATAATTTCCCAGCGCTAATAGATAAGGCACCATTGGGATATAGTCTAAGGATGAGACTGATGTGAGGGATTAACATAAGGCTGTGAGATTTTTTTTAAATTCCCATTTTGAGAAGTGAGGTTAGAATTTAATTAATAAGAAAGTACACAATGTACGTAATATTAGGGCTTGCATTAATGCAGAATACTTAAATAGGTCGCTCTATAATAACTATGTTCGAATTCATTTTACGTACCTATTAGGTATTTACCAGTAAAGAAATTAACCAACGTAAAGACAACCTAAGCATTACTTTCATAAATTTATCTATTTTAATAATTGTCTAATGGATAACTGTGGTTTTACAAGATTAATAACTTAAAGAAAATAATATATTCATGTGCACTAAGTTTTGTGTGCTTTTTTGTTTGGTCAATAGTAATTACCTATTGAAATACCTAATTAAGTTGGTATATGGTCAATACATAGTTAGTTTTATAACGTTTACCATTATAGAGAGGAATTGCAGATTTAATTTTTTCTTATTAAAAATATTAATTTTTGGTCAAACATTTTAGATACGTTTGAGAAATACCTCGTGTGGTCGTGTAAATAGGAATTAAAAAAATAAACGCAATAACTACGCGAAATTGATGCATTGTATTTCATTTTAAAATAGACAAATGAAATAATTGAACGCAAAAATGCAATTTGTTTATTGAGCCATAATCCGTAATGGAATTGATTTAATTAAAAATAATTTGTAGGCATGAAATAGGCATTTGAAAAAAAATCTAATTATAAAATCATTTTAATTTATTTAGCTATAGCAGCAAATCTGCCTGTACAGTTTTATATTGTTTGTATGAAGCCATACAATAAATAGCTGTTATAAGTTATCTGATGATAGCAATAGTATAATATTGTATCAGTGTGGAGTTATCTATCTCACAGTCGTAAGACGCACCTGTTTCTAAATTTGTTGGACAGAGACTCCTGAAATTTTTTGTCACTTCATTTTCCTTCTATTACTACTTGGATTATCTTCACACCAATTGTGCGGGAATATATCGTGGCGTAGCCTTTGATTAAAAATGAAATAGAGAGAAAATAGGAGTTCTAAGTTTGGTGAGAAAAACATTTTAATATAATACTGGGAGGAAAAAGTGCTTACTTGCAAGAAATAATTTGATTGTGTGAATTCTGTATCCATAGAATATATGTAATGAACAACTTATTTCTTGCTTTTCTCACCAAGTCAGCATTATAGAAAACTGCTGATGGCCTGTAAATCATTAAATAAATAAATGCCAATTAAATAGATATTATTAATTTGAGAACTGGGTCACATAGATCCGTTGACATGCACAGTTATTATATTTAGTACTGATATAAAATGGCGCTATTAATATTAATTCTAAAATTAACGATATTGTTAATTCAACTAGCATTGGCTAGGTTCTATTCACATATTTTGATTTTTTAGCTTCTTATAAGTTATTTTTTACAAAATATTTACATCAAAATATGCCAACATAAATACTAGTACATTCTACATAATAATATACATAATACAAATGCAAAGTTTTGGACACTCGGGTAGTTGGCTACCCAACTAGATAAAAACGAACCTGAAATTAAATTGTGAACTCGTTTTCGGGCATAATTAAATTAACGCTCTAGCGGAATTTAGTCAAACGAAATAGTCGATTAATTCAGTCAAACGATTCCAGCGATTAATTCAGTTCGATAATTTGCCAATGGAATGGGTTGGTAATTAATTTAATTTTGATAGGCGGCCGTTTGAAAATCGCCTAGAGATCGTTTTTTTGTACCTACCATCTTTCACCTCTTACAGCATTGGTATTAGAAAATAATAACACCTCAGTATAGATAAATTTAAATTTATTTATTTTTCAAATTTGTCAAAATATAAAACAGTAAACAAAAAAAAACATTAGGCGAATTTTCTTAATTTAAAAAAAAACTAAGTACATTTAAGTCTTAAGTACTTTACAAGTTTACTGCAGAATTTTAAGTTTTGATTGTTGTTTATCTATGGTTTAGTGCTTTTTGATTATTTAACTATATTTTAATAATAACGTTATATGTCTAATGGAGGAGACAACTTATCACAAACTAAAAGAAACTCAAATAAATCGTAATTCAAAACTGGGTAATTTGGATAAAACTAATTTAAACTATTCAATTGTGAATTTGAGCTCATGATAGTAAGGTTACAATTTCATTTTTTTATGTTTCCGGGTTTATGGTTTCCGTTTTTCCGTTTTTATGGGTTATAGATGGCGGCACATTTGGACGGCAACCATCCTCAGCACAGCCAAGGGTACTATGTTTACTTTTATTTTCTCCAGAATAGAGATGTTCTACATCGAATCCTAATTTTGCGCTTCCAAAAGCCCTCTCCAAGGTATGTTAATTATGTCTTAAGAAACGAATATTTTATTTTTTTGGTTTAAATTTTTACATTAACTGAACATAGCTTGAAAATACCTCAGATATATACCCACTAGAAAAAATCGAATTTGAAAAAAATACGATGCTCGACGGGATTCGAACCCGTATATCTACTGGTATCACACCAATATGCTTTAACCAATTAAGCTACGAGCCTCCTACCTAATTGAGATAACTCAAACTAGTAGAATGCTTATCAAATTGTGTTATAATTGACTATCGGTTTTTGTGTTTTAAATTAAGGAATATTAATTATACCTTAATTACTAACCGACGTTTGGCTCTCGCCAAATATTTAGTTATAATGTCTACTGGAACTTGCTAACAAGTTTTTAATAAACCATTTCTTTTATTAAACGACTAATTCACAAGTTTTTTTTCAAATGTGACTTTTTCTAGTGGGTATATATCTGAGGTGTATTCAATTTATGTATGTTCAATATATGGAATGTTACATTCTCAAATTTTGTGAATTATTCGTTGAATAAAAGAAATGGTTTATTAACATTAACGTTTAGGTTCAAAATAAATTAATAATCGGGAGAAAGATTTTTCCCATCTACGCTGGTAAATCAACAGTCGAAAAAGTCACTAAATATTGGTTGGTAATACTATAATATATACCTACGTGTTACTTAAAGTGATAATCCCTGTTATATCTTATATATTAAGTATGTTATGTATTATAGAGAAACCTTTTGAATGTGTAGGTAGATCCATTGAATGCCGCCGCTTATATTGAAAAATTTTCACGCCACAAAAAGGCCAATTATTTAATATATCAATCCGAGCTAATTGGCGTGGTTAGCATTCACAAATGCCGGAATCACCCCTTGCAAAAAGGACAACCATCGTTAGTGTCACGTTAGCATTTTCAAAACGAAATAAAAAATGAAAGAAAAATGTTTCAGATCAGTTGCGCTGCCACCCTCAGCTTTAGTGAGATTCGTTATGATGTTAATAACAAAATATATCAGGGATAGTAAACTTTTTTCTACAAGCCAAGTGTCAGATAAATAAAAAAAAAAAAATAAAAAAAAATATGTTACGTTGTTGTAGTGTTCCATAATACGAGTATGATTGCCTACTATCAGTTGATGGTTGCTTTGAAATACTCGTAGGTATTGAGAAGTGGATAATTACGAATTGCAATATTTTTTGCTCTGAAAATTCAGTGGTAGATTTAGCAATTTGGAAGTCCGAGACATTGACTGATTTTGGGGCCCCCACGACAACAAAAGATGAGGCAAAAATAACAATGTTTATCCTCCCTATACCTACAATTATTATTAAAGATGACATTGATGACACACAATAATATTTGTGTTTTATTTTTTGCGTAAAAGTATATCCGTTTGTATGGTTAAGTTATAAACCATTTTGATATTAATTCACAAGGATTTTTTTATGTTTTGGTTTATATTTTATCTCAATTTGTGAGAAATACGTATTCCTTTTAAGATTTTTGAATATATTAATAATTATATAACTGGGTTAAATCATTTCGAGGCTACCTTTTCAATCTTTTGACGAATCAATTACGCATTTCGACGAAGCAATTCGCATATTATATTTTTCCATCACGTATTTCATATTTATTTTGTATCTAAGATAAACTGCTTCGCAGTTTCTTACAGTATAACATAAAGTAAAATATACTAAAAAAACGGTTCTTGTCTTGTTCTTGTACTTAGTGGAAGCCAGTGGTAAACAAATTTTGGAAATACCCGATATACTGGATTATTTTTTATGTTAGGTTAGGTTATAAGTGTTAAATTCATGAATTTTCCATGAAATTGCCGCTGTTTCGCATGGCTTCCAGTAAACAGACTTGTACTTAAAACACCGCTGAAATAATTTAAAATACTTTAATTTATATTACAATTTATTCAATAAAAGAGAAAATATAATCATATTATAATATATATATATATATTATAATATAAATATGTATATTGTTTGGATTATTTGTGTGCCACCTCTGGTAAGTTTTATGACAAAGGGAAGATATAAAGGCGACACCCTCTTAAATTGCAATAAATTAATACGATACAAATAATAATTTATACACAGAGGGTATCGGTTGCCCTTAACACTTGTTTGAACAGCAGGGCGTCCGATCGACAAGTCAATGGAAAAATCATTCACAAGCATAATATATTTTTATTGAACTTACAATATAATTTTATTCCTAACGATGTAGCTATAAAATAAGAATGTTATTTTCAAAATGTGTTTTCTAAATATAAAGATTTATTATAGTGGTATTGATCATTATAAATTTACATGCGAATTTCATAAACGAGCGAAAGCTATTTTTGTATTTCAAAATTTATCTTCTGAAGAATAAGACCATTTATTTTCAAAGAAAACCAAAACAACTCCGTAAAAGAAGGCCTGAACTACATAGACTGGCATGGGTGGACTCTATTTTAGGAGATATAGAGATGCTCGGTGAAAAGAATATGAAAGATGTAGCGCTAGGTCTTGGGTATCGTCTTGGCCAAGACCTGCCATGGGCTATAAAGACGATAATTAAATAGTCACAACATTACGTAGATAGTACGTATTATCGCGGCCATGAAAATTCACGTGTAAACAGGTATTATCGTGCAAGTTGCAAGATTTCATGCATGGATCAAAAAAGTTCAGAAGCTTCTGAATTTTCACCCGACAGTTTGAATGTGTGCGATATCTGCGCTTGCGCGGTCAAACGATAGTAGTGAGTCTGCAAGAAAAAATACGAACTACACCGTGCAAAGCATTTTGACGTTTATAATTTTTCATAACAAGTCATATGGCACCATAAAATGACAACAACGCATCTCGCTTACGCTTGAAGAATGAGATTGGCGAGACAGTCAGCACTTTTACATGTAAACAGCTGTTATTATCGCGATAGTTGAATTCACACACTATTGGTGCCAGTAAATCCCTGCACCAGATGTACAGGCGCTATTAGTTGCATAAAGTAATAATATTTGTTAAGCATACATAAAATACGAGTAGTTATTATTTATTTAGCAATATTTACGAGTTTTCTTTTATTTGGTAGGTAGGATTGAACATATCGCGATAATAATAAAAATAACAATAGCTATAGTCATTTGGGGTGTCTTTCTATGATCCTTTGTTTCTCTACATATGCCTATCGCAGTTGTGTAGACTTTATCGAATTAGAAATTTGTCTCATAGAATTATAGATAAACCATCATAAATCCACATGTATTCGAATTTAGAACTAACCTCATTACAGTATAAAAAGTATTAAATAATATGTCAAACGTTAGCATGTGGCGCCCTCACTAAGCGGACAACTTATACCTACCTACTGCTGGATCGATAGTTGTAATTCATTAAATTTATGAAAATAACTAATATGGAGGAAAGTCAAGCATATGGGTACGTTAAAATTACCCGAACCGATAGACCGTATAGACAGAAATTAGTTAGCTACGAGTTATAAATTGTAACTGAAAAATAAAAAAAAACTTGTACCTGAGTTATTTATAATTTAAAAAAATATGTAAATAATCGTTGAATTTTATTATAAAATAAATAAAATGCCGGAGTATTTAGTGATTTAATGACAAGCGAGAAAACAGGGATAGACTGCACGTGGCCCGCGGTCGCGCGTCTTCCACTTTCCTCCCCTGCAATAATCAAATCGAATTATACAAACATTTTGCGCAAGTTAACGACGGCCTTTAGAATAGAAAAAATGGCAATACACACCCTTTGTATGACACCCCTTAATAACAATAGATACAGGGTATTTCTAAAATCTAAATATAAGTCATGAATGCAAATTGTAAAGCCGTGAATTTTGATGTTGTTTCGAAGGAACGTTTTGATTTAATACGCTAACGGTTACGTACACATTGTTTGCATACAAATAAAATATTTAAAAAATATTATTTAGTAGACAATAATTTATAACCTTGGTTAGTTGCGCTGTGTTGAAGTTTTAACCGGACTGAGAAAAACATGTACCTATACGTAGCTCAATTATCTAGTTTATAGATTCACTGTGATCATCAGTTTCATTTGATTACAAGAATACACGAATTCGAAAAATATCGCAGGAATATTATTCTGTTACGACTGTCCAAATTTACGTTTGATGTTCTACTATGCCGTATGCGATGTATTCGTGTTATTTTAAACGTATTAATATGCATAAAAAACGGGTGCATACACTAGCTAGAGTGAAGCTAGATAATAATCTCTCTCTTTATTATTCTTTACTCCGAGTCTGAGGTACCAATCTACCTATTTTTTCTGATTTTTTGAATATAAATTACTTCGTGGTGATGGTTTGTTGGCTCTACATTCTGGTGTGGATTTTAATCATCCGATTAGTTACTAGAAGTCCAAAAACATTAAAAATAATAATATTATGTTAACTATCCAGACCCGGGATTCGAACCCGAGACCCACGACTTACCAAACGGACGCGTTACCACTTGAAAATTGCGGACGCATATGCACACACACATCAGCGTCAAAGGGTTGGATTGGAAAGGGTTTGATTGAATATTAAAAACTAACCGGCACCATCTGCGATTTGTATTATTAGTTCAATGAAAACAAATAAGTATGGCTGAGAAAGTTTAGACTGTGCACTATTTATGTCGGATCTTAACAGCCTGCTTCCACCCTTTGCCACTGATACAAAAACACATACACACTCAATACCTAGATATAACTATTTTAAAACCATTACCACATATTATAATAGTACAGCAGAGGAGTTCGATGGTATGTTATTAAAAAAAATCACATTTCATATAACCATATTATTTCGTGGTGATAATAGGTAGATATTTATTATTCTTACAATCCCATATATAAATGTTTTCTATCCATCACTGCCACATTTTTGGCGTATAAGGTAGCGTGACGAATGATTAGCGGCCCACAAATTTGTGACGACGACATCATAGGAAGAGATTACCATAATCTTAATCCTATTGTGAACAGCGTTCGAGGTTTGATGTTTAACTAACGCTAGTCGAGCTTAGACAATAATACTAAACTTATACATTTTTTCTCATATGACGCCAAGCATTTATCAAATAGTACGTATAAAACGAAATTGTAATGTGTGTCTGCATTTATGTTACCGTATCGTGTTGGGTGTACCACCCTGTAGTTATACACTAGCCACCCCAATTTATTGTGCTTATTCCCAAAACGGCTCACTTGCGATACAAATAAAATAATTATACTCACTGATTCGATACGATTGGTATTATAATTATACTAGTTGGGGGATGGAGCACAATAGGGGAGTTGTGATCGGTCATGTTGCATTATAATCAGGCTGCTGTGTCCTCTATGCATTCGGTGCAACTGGTTTGTTGCAACTTCGTGTATGCCTATCAATTACGGTGACATTTAATAAAGATTTATGTCGCTGCTTAATTACATATTATGTAGGTACAGCTGAGTTTACAATCGACTTATAATTAAACTATCATACGTTATGAGTGCCATGACTTAGAACTTACGCCTATTAAGACGGCCAGCCACTGCAACACATCGAGACGACTGATGCGTATGCAAAATCACACGCAGTCTACGTAGAGCAGCGATTTCCAAACTGGGAGGCGCGAAAAGTTGAACACAATTAATGTAGCCACAGGTGTGCAATTTGCAAATACATAGTTTATAAAACGGCCGCTAGTTATAAACTACATAAAAAAAACAGTCCTATAAAAGGTTGTTTGGAAACCTGTGTGAAAATATGGAGACTAATTTTATAATACCTCACTTATACTATTGTGAAGCGCGCTGGCTATCTCGTGAAAAAATGACATAAAAGGGTCAAATCATAATGTTGAAATTTGAGGCAAATTATTGTTTAGTAATGATAATTTTGTTGTTAAACTTGTCTATTTGGTTGAAATTAAAAAAAAAAAATGAATGAATAAATCAATGCAAGGACCACTAATTCACTCACTGATTTAAAAAGACAGAGTGAAGGCATTCATAAAAATTGGAGCTTTGGAAAAAATAATTTCGCCATATTTCCACTTTTAAATGATTTCTGCGCCAGATAGATTGCATATTTTAATATGTGGTTGTGCGTTGCAATTTGACGTGATACCTATATGATGATTGATATACTTAAATGATATATATACATACGTCTTGATATACTTAAATATAAGTAATAAAAACTTGCTAATTTTTATATATATTTTTTTCATATTTGTTGACTATTTAAAAAGGTTTCTGTATTATTTGGTGAAATAAAGGGGGGAGGCGCCAAGACTAGATTTTTTTTAAAGATAGGTGTAGTAACATAAATTTTGGAAATCACTGACGTAGAGTGTAATACTATTTGGCTATTAAGAGAGAGGAAGGCTGTGGAAGTAATAAGAAAAGGTAAGGTATGCATGAGACCATACATTGGTATGAAGGGATCACTGTGCATCGGAATTATCTGCAGTGGGTGATCGTCTTAGCCGGCTCTCACATCTAAGCTCGCCTCGTCTACAATGTGTCAAATATGTCAATGTGACATCATCGTTATTCACAAAACACACGTAGCCAAATGGAGCTCCGCAGATTGGTCGAATGCGAGTTTTAGTTTGAAAAAAAATCTAGTGCTGCTATCAACAAATCACATGCTTCTCGAGCTGCGAGTTGAAGAAGCCAGAACGCATACTAACACCTACGAATTATTGGTCATTCCTTTACCGGATCGCCGATCGCTGCATCTAGATATCTATACGTTTCGAGAGGTTACGTGCGATTCTCGCTAGCTAGATGTGCGCGGTCTTCATATGCAACACCGGCTCGACATTACTAGAAGGCTTGATTTATGGCTGTGCGGCAGACGAGGCGAGTTTAGATGTGAGAGCTGGCTTAGCGGATGCAGCCTCTTAGTTACTATTTCGCAAATAGTTGTGAATATCCAAGAATGATGTGAGTTATCTCACTAAGTTATGGTAATACAACATAAATTGAAGCAATTATGACATTATATATAAATGAAACTTTGATAAAAATTAAAATTATGGTCACGGAAATAAGTAACAACCCCACCTTGTATCTATTAGACAAAATTCACAAGGAATGCACTTGAATCCCAGGCTTCTTTCTAAACATTGCCTAGCAATATGTATGTTACGGAGGTTTACCCCAAAAGTATTAATAAGTATATATAATATCTGCCTTAGTTTTATACTACTGTATAAAATAAATCATCTAAGCAAGGCACGGCGGAAGGGTGTCCAACAATAGAATTAACGCAATGATAAAGGCCACCCCTAATAACGATTATTATGCAGGGATGCCACACTTTTGAGATTAAATCTCTTCCCATCACTTGTCTACAACCACTTCAATGTTATCTTAATCACCCATGTTGATGACAGTTTGTTTTTACATTCGTTTTATTAATCCTGCAAAGCCTGTCTAGGACCCTACAATAATAAATCGCTGATAAAATTATAATTGAGTTCTTCCTTATCGGTGGCTTTTATCGGTTACATACAGAAAAAATGATCTTAGTGTGTATCTATGTACATATGGATGGACTAGCGAAATACATCCATTCAAAAATGATTGCGATTGAGAAAATGTTTCAATTTAAATAACAAACTCTGATTGAATTCTATTCAACATCTCTAGATTGAATTAGTTATACCTATTTATCAGATTTTTTGGATAATTATCAAACATAATAATGTCATTCAGTTTTTATTTCAATTGAAACATACTGAAGACGTAAGTAATAGATATAAATATAATTTCATGTGTATGCCATGTAAGAATTAATCTACTCGGACTACTTTAAGGTCATTAAACATTAATATCCATGAATGAATTCGTCAACAAAGTTTATAGAAAATTCATTGACGAATACAATCACTCATAGTCGATAGACTAAGTTTTATTTTGATTCTAAGAATTTATCAAAATCTACTGGTGTCACTTATTCGCAGAAAAATGGTATAGGGGATTATTTCGTAAAAATGTTTGCAATATAATAGATACCTTAATAATGTATAACCGGTATCTACACTTTTCGGACTGCAATATACATACTGTTTATATGAGACATCCACACAGGCTGAAAGTGTGTGACGGATGGATGGTACTCACTATGGAGATCTAAAAGTTCATTGCTAGCCAGTGCCACTGAATTCCGCACTTATCCCATTTACTTTTTACTGCACCCGTACTTTTTAGATACATTTCCCATGCCCAGCAGCCCTATGTTGTAACTTGTGGCATGAAGTCACCCGACGACATGACGCAACTGTGACGTATGCTCAATAAACGCATCGAGGCGAGCCGCCCAATGCACACGGCTCACCATAGATATTATTATGCTGAAACACCTATTTGTGTATGGGGGACAATGAATAACGCCAGTATTAGAGTAGCGTTAATTTCTCGAAGACTATTGAGTCATTTCGGTAGTGCGTCACAATGGTGTCATATGACGTCATGTCGCCGGGTGACTTCATGTCACAAGTTACAACATAGGGCTGCGGATGCTTTGATTTATCATCCTGGCGATGAACACGTGACCAGTAGTTATAAACTTTGAAAGGATGCTCACCTACAAATTACTGGGACCTTCTAAGTCATAATTATTAAGAGAATTATGTAGGAGTATTATTTGTCCAGTTGTGCTATCCGCGCAATGCTGTCGTGACAATTTAAAAACAATGATTTTTTGAAATTTGATGGCGGTATGTAATACGTCATATTCCATTAATCTAATTAATTTGATTTTTTTTGATTTCTGAATGGAGAAAGGTCCATACCCAAAGACCAGGATTGGAGACACTCTACTCCGTATTAATTAATGTTATTTGTGTTGGAATAAACTGGCCACTACACAGCCATTATTTTACAATGTTATATAGATTATTGTCTACTAACATGTTGCGATGAATAGGTAATATATTTTTATAATACGCTGGTCAGTCTGTCCGTACGTGCAATTGGCCGTGCGATCATTATCCCCGGCGGTAATTTTTCTGTGAACTATGTACTTACCTTATTCAGCACGAGCGGGAACCGGATCACTCAATACATCTGCATAATCGATCATTCTGTACCATACAGATGAACTAATATTAAAATAAAATTCACCTTTAACCGGAGGATATGAAACTCCACAAAAGTGGAGTAACCTCTTCTCGAAACTAATATACCCACATAGTGACAATCATATATATAACTAATGTTTCCGTCAACTAATGTAGCATGTAGCATTTCAATCGAAAAACGATGCGTTGATCGTGGGGCATGGCAGACAGTAATGTTCCAATTTTTATTAGATTCAATAAGAACATTGATTTGAAATTGATCGGTATTAAATATCTGATAATAACGCTATCAATAATATCAGATATTCATAATAATAAGTATCTAGATTCTAGAGTATGACTTGATTTTTATGTGCAACTACTTTTGAATGAATCGTAATTTTATATAAATATATACGATATGATTGCATTTCTGATTTACACTTACTTACCTATTTTATTCAGTTCGCATTTTGGTAGTTTTTATTTATCTTATTTAAACAATAACTTGATCTCAGAGTTATACGATTATCGGTTTCCAATACAATACTTCATGGCAAACTGCATACATTTAAATAAATACAGAAACGACTGCAGGTAACTATTTATTAAAATTATTAATATATTCAGTAATAATACAATTTTCGGCGACTGATTATAATATATAGCGTTCTAAATACTCCGTCTTATTGAAATGATGCGCGCAGCTTCCCCGCGTCTACCGCTAATCCGGTTAAATTTAAAACTGTCACATGATCGAGTGAACCTTTTATGTTGTCCTAATATCCATTTAAAAAACTTTTCGCAGGGACGCTTCGGGGGAGGAGAGCTGGGGTCGCCACCGGAACGAGACCTTTAATAATAATACAACTAGAGAAATATATTTCAAAAACGTACATAGGTTGTATTGTACAATAATAAATATAATAAGTGATAAAATATCCGCTTCTGATAATATGGGTCACAGGCTAGAATTATGTGCTGAAAAATTAAGTGTTAGTTCTAATCATTAGTACTCGCATAAATACCATGTGGTGATAGGTCGAATACTAATGCTTATTAATGATTCTGCCTTACACATGGCGGTATTAGTGCGAGTAGTGATTACTAATAATTAGCACTAAGCCCGTGTAAACACATCTTAGTGTGTGCCTATGACAAGTGACAAGTGGTGAAATCATTCGAGTGATATCCAAATACGTGTATAAAATTGTATACAATTTAGCTGTCGACATAACTGCAGAATGCACATCTTTTACAGTAATGCATGATGAGGACGATAATTACGACTGAATTTTCTGGAAAATACGCTTACCATCATGAATTGTAGCGACGTAGCGTACTCCAAGGTTTCTTTAGATATATGGCATAAATTAATCTACCATTATTGGACTCATCTAGGTCTCATGTAGTTAACCATTTTTAATGTTTCTTCTTCTGTATGCATCTAGAGAAGGCATTTATCGGTTATTAAACTGATACTGGCTGACTAAGTTATGATATCATAATATATTATCATATTAAAATTATTCCGAATTCGAAGACTCCTCAATGTCACGGGGTGTTATTCCGGAGGTTGGAGATTTTATTGAGGGGGTGGCTTGGCTTTAGGGCTGGAAGAGGGGGTGGTAACTCGTAGGGGGTGACCCAACTGTGGGTGTCGATGCGTGAAATAGATTTAGCGTCCGCGGGACCAATTCACTCTTGGGCGCTCTATGGAATCACTGCGAGAGTGTCTTTGATTTTGCAAGCATTAATTTTAAGAAATGAAAAAGATTAATTTTCTTTTTAAAAAGTCTGTTATATACGTATTATATTTATGTTTAAATATTTTTTAGAAGTAATTATCTGTGTCTAGTCATCGATCAAAATAAAGAATATACAGAAAATATAGGTAAATAATTACAAAAACTTTTTATATAAATACAACGTTTTTAAATTTTCTGTTGAATTATTATGCTCAATATGCTCAAACTTGTACTTGATATGAAGTAAATAAAAAACAAACAAACAAACAAATGTAGAATACTGAAATGTCATTTTGACATTTCATTTTGATTTCCATAGTAACGCACGTATATATTAATAATTTAGTTGCTAGGACCACTCGCTTAACAACCAATAATAGTTTTTTACTTTTTACGGATTTTTCTGAAATAACTTTCCATACAAAACAGAATTAACTGAAAATGAATTCAATTCTGCTTAAAGATGGCTATAAGTATTAAAAGAATGCACTGGGATCGTGTTCTGATATATTCTAAAAGTTTCTGTCTAGCTAGTCGGGAAGTTAGTTAAAAATCGATTGCGAGATTTGTAGTTGACAAACAACCACCAGACATACAAGAATACGAGCTAATAAAAACGTTGTAAAATAATGTATCTGGCATATTCACAATGTATGTAGAATCTTGAATGTATAATCTATCTAAAGTCTAAATTCTAAAACAAATACCAAACAGTAGAATTGAAACTAACAACGATTCCTCGTAAAAAAAGTATTTTTAAACATTTAAACAAGCAAAAAAAGAAGATATTTAATTAACATTCCTTAGAAAAAACGATAAAAATGTGACATTTTTTTGTATTTTTGGTAAGCATAATTTATATACTTCCCACTTAACTATTAACAATTGTTGTATGTGTAATTTTTAAATAATAAAATACATTAATTTGTTGTTAATTTTAGTATTAGATAATGTTATTCTAATGTATATAATTATTACTATCCAAGTTTATCTTATTTACCTACAGTTTTATTCGGTACCTACTTGCTCCTATTTTTTTAGATGCTCGACGTGAACCTGCATCCAAGGCTAGTACATCAAATATAATATAAAGCTGTATTTAATTTTATTTGAATATATTCCAGTGAGTTTGATAATAGTAATCGGTGTGCAAAATATCCGCTTAAACACTCCGAACGGTCTTGATCAATACGCCGTATAATTGAGAACATCGCCTCCTTGCTGTAATCTTAAATTGCCTTCCACTGCGCCATACCTACTTTCCTATTGCCACGGATTCATTTTCATACAGGGCTGTATCAAAACTTATCCCAATAATTTTATGGCAAAATATTGTAACATTATACCTACAAGATTAGATTATTATTGTTGTGAGATGAGATATTCAAATTAAGACACAAGCTTTACGTTTACATACAAAATTTATTATCCCAAAGAAAATTTATAATATTTTGTTAAGTTTAAAACATTAATCGGATGCGGATTGCGGAAGGTTATGTAATGAACTGAAACGTGAATTACTCGTATCGAAGTCGCGTTCTGGTGAAATCTCGTCTCGAGAATTCTCGAGAAATAATCAAGAAAGGCCAATCTCGAATCATGAGTCATTTTACGAAATTTCAAAATCAGTAATTGAGAAATTGTCACTAGAATAAACTGCCAATCGGAATTTAAAAAAACTGAATTTTCGGTAAAAATAGTCATCAAAATGAATATCATAAATTTGTCGGTTAAATATTATGTTTAGAAGAAAAAATGAAAACAAAACGCGACAAGAAGAGTTAATTTCGTCATAATGTATATTTCATGAGATATCAAAAAAAAATCTCGCGAAGACAATAGTGTTGTTTTATGGAAACCTCGAATCTCGAAAAATGAATAAAAGTCAAGAGATCACAAGCTCTAGGTGGCACTTTTATAAATTATGTACCTACGTGCTATTTTGGAATAGGTATATTAATTTAAAATACTGGTTATGTTTCACATAACAATTCTAATACATTTTATTTTCTAAATTCCTCCTTTACCTACAAAACCATTAAATTTCTGAGGTTCTCATAATAATTTGGGGTTGAAAATACTTACTTACAAGACATAACGAATTAACGAATTGCATCGCTAGGATTGGAATTTGAAATCGTGATTTGTTAATAAGAGTGGCCGGAAGTCAGTGTCAATCTTTGGCGGCTATTGTAGGCACGGCCATCTTCGTTTTCTACCCGCCTCTTTGAGCTCCAGATGGGCCGCCACGGGGAGGTTAATCAACCCTCAATGACTAACTTACTCAATTCAAACGGTTCTACGTTGAAGGTAGGTATATTAAGACGATATATAATGAGTATCCTAGGTTTTTTTACACATACGACGCGTCTATTTGATAATTAACATACTTTAAGATACATAACTTGACCTAACCAAATATATTTACAAGAAACTTACACACGTACATATTTTTATATAATAATATATGTATTATATTGGTGTAGCACGTTGATAGGTGGAGATATTTGTTTCTTTTTATCCACTTAATATATAAGATTTAACTTAATTGTTATTAGCGGTGCTTGTATTGTGGCGAATTTACTTGGTTCCATTGTTTCGTGTCAATTTATTAATTGTGAGCAAGTATCTAAAGTACCTATCTACTGTGGGTTTTTACAAAAACTTTATATATTGAAATTTTATTATCTTTTACTTAGTAAATAATAAAGTTTTTACGTGTTTTTATTGTATGAATTTATTATATAAGCGAGAATTAACTGTATTCGTTGTCAGTGTGCATTGGTGAATGCGCATTGTACAGAAAGATGCTGACAGACGAAACTCGGGTCGCGAAAAACGACTCAAATGAAATAGTACAAAACAGAAATCAATTAGAATATTTTTTATGTAAAGTTACACGGCGCTGCAAGTTGCTGCGTTCGCATTGCTTTGACACGGATAATAAGTCGGTCTTTGCAAAGAGAATACAATGCACATCGGGGAAAATCATAACGATTTATTCACGCCAATGTGGAAACTTGAAGCGTTGAGTGCGAGTCCTAATGTGAGTTAAAGTTAATGTTGTTTTATATGTCATATGACATCATATCTACTATATATAATAATATATCTAATATTTTATAGAGAATTTTGAAAATATGACTGAAAATCAACAAACGAATAGATTTTTATTGATAATGCAAGTAGGTAAGTACCTACCTATATATTTACTGTACATAGTACTTTATAAGTATTGTGTACATAGTTTGAGCTATTTATTTATCTACTAGAAAAAATTGCCAGGTGGCGGTACTACCTGTCAACATTATAATACTATTTAGCTAACAATAATTTCATAAGCAAATCAATATAGGTCA
Source organism: Rhyacophila brunnea (assembly GCF_057557595.1). Classification (NCBI taxonomy): domain Eukaryota; kingdom Metazoa; phylum Arthropoda; class Insecta; order Trichoptera; family Rhyacophilidae; genus Rhyacophila; species Rhyacophila brunnea. Next base: position 20,633,828 of record NW_028233068.1, read on the forward strand.
ACAATATTCATAGCTAAAGAATGCGTCGATTTGAATACCAATACCAATTAGTAGGTATCTATTTCGATAAAACCGGTGTATTTTACGAAAGAGAGAGAGAGAGTATATTATGATGTGTGTGTTCTGCGCTGCGTTAAATGCATTATACTGATAAACCAAGAAAAGCATGATAATGTAGTAATTTTAATTAGTTTATTATTTAATATACTTAAGATAATTCAGTCATACAAGTGTTGAACGGATTTCTTGTAACAGAACATTAACTACGGAAGGACGTCGCGAGCTTTTGGATTGAAGCGACATTACACCACTAGTCTGAAACGATAAAACTATAAATAGTTTAAACGAAATTTAAAAAAAGTTACTATAAAATAAATAACCAACCAATATTGATAATATATTTAATAATGGTTGATTACATTAATAATTGTATTTAAATGTACAGTAGGTATATTTTATTTCAGTTATGGCGATAAAATTATAACAAAATCTAACGATTTACGTGGATGTATAACAGTGGAGTATTAGAGGTACCATGTGGTCGCCAAATACTCCATTTAAGGAGGGAATATTATACAAAGAATAAGGGTTATGCAGGTCAGACATTGTTTAATTTTAACGAAGTTCTTTTAAAATATGTATTATATTGTGTACTTATGGTTTTATATTTTGACATTTTAGTATTTTAATTCTTTACCCACACATGAAAAGGTTTTCGATGAGTAACTAAATACATAGGGATATTTATAATTTACAAATTTGATTTTTACTAATAGGTATGTTTCTGAGATATGTACAGATTGTGTGTGTTCAATAAAATATGTTACATTATTAAAATCTTGTAAATTATTCGTTGAATACAAAACTAGTTTATTATATATTAATAAGCCACCTAAAAGTCATCTGGGTCACGGTCTTTAGTCACAAAATTACTAGATAAAAAGAACTTTTTATATACAAAAAAAATAAAAACTTTTTAAATACATTTCAAATTTTCTGTTGAATTATTATGCTCAATATGCTCAAACTTGTACTTGATATAAAGTAAATAAAAAACAAACAAACAAACAAACCAATATAGAATACTGAAATGTCATTTTGATTTTCATAGTAACGCACGTATATTTTAATAATTTAGTTGCTAGGACCACCCACTTAGCAACAAATAATATTGGTTTGGATTACGGATTTCTTCCGAAATAACTTTTCATACAAAACAGAATTAACTGAAAATGAATTCAATTCTACTTAAAGATAGCTAAAAGTATTAAAAGATTGCATTGTCATCGTGTTCTGATATATTCTAAAAGTTTCGAATGTCTAGCTAGTCGGGAAGTTAGTTAAAAATCGATTGCAAGATTTGTATTGGATAAACAACCACCTGATAAAGTATAAGAATACGAGCTAATAAAAGCGATGTAAAAAATAAAAGGACATAAGGACGAAAAAGAGTTTATTGAAAGATTCAACCAAAGTGATTACTTAATTAAGAGTTCAATATTTTTTAAATCATATTATGTGTAATTACAACATGTGATGGTAATACCAAATTGATTATTATTTGATATTGATTATGAAATGTATTTTTTAAGTAAAAATAATTGGATAAACTCTCATTATGTAAGTGAGATCTTTTCGCAAACAGTTTATATCTCCCAGCATCCTTTTAAACGGGATAAAGTCTAAAAGGAAGCGACACAGAAAGCTCCCTAGTAAGAAATCAATTATCCTTTGAGCTGGCTCCTGTGACTGAACAAATCAGCTGAGGACGACTGCTTGAAGTAAGCTAATGCATTAGAAATTTCCCGCATATTCAATTAGGAAACTATTAATTTGGTTTTATTTAAATATAATTTGGAAAAAATATGAGAAACATTTAAAAAATATTAATTTTGTTATTCTTATGTAGAATTCTTTTTTACAAAAGCAACTATATTATTATATAGAATTATTAGAGAATCTGTAGATATGTATCAATATTTTATTGCTTTACAACATATTATTATAACTAAAATAGACAAAACGTCTAAAAATAAAGTAATTTTGAAAAATCACATTTAGTTGCCAAGTTAGTTTTTTTATAAAAATAAGCATTTGACTTGGAAATTTGCAGTGAATAAGCCAAGAAAATTTGCGGAAACGTCAGAAGAAATAAATTTGAAATAAAAATATATCATCAAGCAGCACTATTCTGTATATGGTTAATTTTATTATTTATCTGTGGACTGGTGCCTGGATTTAAATATTGGATGTTTTGTATGGAATATAATAAATCAATGATTCAAAAACTATGGTGCGAAGAAATGACGCCATTTCTTTGAGTTTTGTATTATTAGAATATTTATATCCTTATATTAGGTATAGTCCACTAACAGAGAAAATATAATTAAAAAAAAACATTACTCTCGCAAACTAAAAAAGTAGAAACAAAATAATATTACTAACCACTTACGTAGATATATCAGGTAGTCTGAGTCATTAATTTAGATTGAAGATTTTTTTCATCGGATACATGTAATTTTGTCCCCACCGATGGAGATTAATAATATATTGTGGTAAATATTATTATTAATTTTTTGTTCACAAAAAATGGTGTTAAAAATATGTAAAAATGTGTGGAATAGTTTGAATACATCATAATCACTAAACATAAAAACTATGTAAGTAATTTTATAACAGGAAAAGATACAATATGAAATAGTTGTTGAAAAACTGTTTTCTTGATCAATTCTTTACAAATTCGTGGTGTCAAATATATTGAAAAAATATGTAAATTCTTTAAAATGTTTAAAATTAAAAAATAAATACCAACGATCCAATAATAACCTTTATCCATATATATGGCAATTATTAATAATCACCGATTCATAATACTTAATTGATTGTAAATTATATGAAATTTTTAAATAATATGTAAATTTTCTAGAGGTTGTTAGTGTTTTTCAAATTTGTGGTATTAAAATATCAATGTCGGGGCTTACTTGAGCACTTAACGTGTTAACCCGAGTGTGTATGATTTACGACGCGAGACCAAATTAGAAAATCGTTTCGCATTAGCCGCACCGAATGGGTCATTTGTTTACAAGAATTTTTCATATAGATATCGCATTCGCTAGAAGTTTTTGCAACGTGTGATGTTGACATTTTTATGACAAGATATTTAATTCAAAATTTCGAAATAATAATTCGTATTGTTACCTATATCAATCTACAGAAACAATTTAATATTATTAGAAATCATTATATTATTAAGATTTCTGTGAACTCTTATTAAACATATGTTTTCTATTAATCCCTCTTCAGATGGAGGCAAATAAAATAAGTTTATTTCAACCTTAATTTCACTAAGAATTAAGCTTACAGCACAAACCGTTTTCTACTGTCAGAATGTTGCAAATGAAACTGTGATATTTTTGCAATGTGTATGTCTTCTAGATTCTAATAGGTTGAGTGAATGGATAACCATCATTAGCTGTAAGACTATCTTTGTAATATCACTAATAATTACGTTCAATTGTGGAGTATAAAATGGACTTGAATAGTTCAGAAGTATTTTTGACTAGGATCTATTAAAAACCATTCACTTGATTTATCGGACATCTTCTTGATGAAAGTACATTTTTTAAAACAACGATATTGTACATTTTTACCGTTCGCGGGACTCCAGTCTAAGATGAACCGACCAATGTGCGTTATTTTTAATAGCATATAATATCATCAAGTTATTGAGATGCCACACTGTAAGATTTTTTATTGATATTTAGGTAAGTATGTGATATTATTAAAAAAAACTATTTGTAAGTTGTGGTATCTTTATAAATATTATTGTATCAAAATAAAATGAAAATAAGAACTAGTAGTATGAAAAAGATATACCTACATTCATTTATATCGTGCACAATTTAGTTTTCTAAAGGATAGTCAGTAATATTTAGAAAAAATATTACTTATCTCGCTTAAAAAGCTTTTGAAGTTTGGCGTCAAAGAAATCATCAGAAAATTAGTTTTTTTAATTAAATAAAACGATATACCCATCAGTCGCTCACGACCAATAAATTAAGCACCAACAAAAGACACTATAATCGCTGGAAGCTTTCCAAGTCAACAAGAGCTTTGCCACTGGCGTGCTAAATTATTTGTCAGCATTAATGGATATTTATTATTATTTATATCAGTATATTGCAGTGTACACTTATATTTAAAGATCAATGAAGATTTATTATTGTTAAATATTTAGCACAGTTGATAATATCTTTGATTGACGATTAATACAAAGGTAGGTAGTTGAAAACCTAGATGTTTTTTGCTACTTACTTATTTTTAATCAAATTCCTAATCCACAATTTTTGTGCGGTAATGAAAAGCTATATTTTACAACGTTTTTCTTAGCTCATATTCTTATTTGTCCGGTGGTTCTTTGTCCGGTACAAATCATGCAATCGATTTTCAACTAACTTCCCGACTAGCTAGACATTTGAAACTTTTAGAATATTTATCAAACACGATGCCAATGCATTTTTTTAAAATACTTTTAGCCATCTTTAAGTAGAATTGAATTAATTTTCAGTTAATTTTGTTTTGTATGAAAAGTTATTTCGACACCATTATTGGTTGCTAGTCTGGGGTCCTAGCAACTAAATTATTAATATATACGTGCGTTACTATGGAAATCAATATGACATGTCAAGTACATTTTTTTTTGGTCGTTTAAGCTAGTCAAGACAAGTTTATATGGTTCAACAGAAAATTTAAAAACGTTGTAAGTATATAAAAAGTTCTCTTTTATCTTTTAATTATTTTAGTGTAACTAGAAATAATTTGTAAGTATAGATTAGTTGGTTTTCTGTATGTTGTACATATTATTAGTATTTTATTACAATATCCTCACTGTCGTAAGACGGGTGCAAGCGATATATACATACTCTCATAATAAAACATATATACCTAGATCATCATCATCATCAGGGACGCGACAGCCCGGTGTGGGTCCTGGCCTCCTCCAACAGCTCCCTCCACCTGTCCCTATCCAGTGTGGCCGCATTCCAATTCGGTACCCCCAGAATACGGCAGTCACTGGCAGCACCAGCGAATCTTTGGCCTGCATCAAATCATTAACATCAAATGGGTCTCCACAGAGTGGAGGTTTGTATTAACAGATTTTTTGTTTGTTTTTACGACAAAGGGTGTTAGCCACTTGGTCAACCTAATTAGGCCCATACTCTAACTTAAACACAAATTGAAAAACAATGTATAGATATTTGCCAAACTCAGGATTCGAACCTGGGACCCATGACATTATAGGCCGACGCTTAAGCCGCTCGGCCACCGTGGACCCTATTAAACACTATTAAAGTCATAAAATCTCAAAAACTGTTACTGATTATTCTTAAATTTATAAATCTATAGTAACATTATTAAGAAAATGGAATCTATTTGGTAGATATCTATGTACTTCCTGTTCCTGTTTTATCAGCATTAATTTAAATTGCCAATAAAATAATATATTTAGTTTTGTCACTTTGACCCCTCTGGATGATACGTCAATGTAACTTCACAGGAATTTGTCGAAAAATTCACGTAAATAAAAAGCTTCATAAAATAAAGCTTTGTGGCTATTTTATTAATCCGTATCATAAACTCAGAAACCGTTTTGTTTCGTATTTTATTGCATTATTTTTATTCATATTTTTAATAGGTATTCATAATAAAATTGGAGCACTTTGCTAAGCGTAATTGGAAATGACACAAAAGATATAATAAATAACCAGAAATAGTAGGCATAAAGAATCTGTCACTGTAACGGTTTTAACTGTCAAATCGTGGTGAAAAGACATTATATTAATTAAATTAAAATACATATGTATAGCATCGTTGAACTTTGATTTGTGATTCTATGTGCCAATTTAGTAAAATTATTTTTTTTATATTTCCTGTTTATATTTAGACTACGTGGTTTAGTAAAAATTTTAATGTTCTATATAGTCATCAAGCTCAAAATATTATATTCAATTACAGTGACCTCAAATTTAATATGTACCTATTATTTAAATAAGAATGTAATATCTCCAATGTTATTACATCGGAACTTTTTCAAAGAGACAATGTTATTTAGATAAATTGGGATATCCAGACATTTCTTTAATTTCATTTTGTGCAGGTTTTTACCTTATCTAAAAAAATTGTCACATCGGTGATCTATCAGTTAAACGATGATAATACTACACACTCTCACCAGGCACCAATAGTCAGATCTGTGCGGCTGATCAATGCACTCCCTAGAGATGTAGACATTTTTAGTGATGCGATATGAATTTTGTTTTTAACATTCTATTTTATTGTTTAATTTGTATTTTTCTTGAATTGGTGGTGGTTTTTTTATTTTATTTATTTTGCTATAATATTTTTTTCTACGGTGGCCGCGCGGCTTAAGCGTTAGAATATAACTCCGTGGGTCCCAGGTTCGAATCCTGGGTCTGGCAAGTACACACATCGTTTTTCAATTTGTGTGTTAGTCAGGGTATCGACTTAATAGGTTGAGCAAGTGGCTGACATCCATTTCTCGTAAAAAATAAAATCTGTTAATATAAACCTCTACTCCGTAGAGACCCATATGATCCTATTAGTATCGGACATGGACGAAAAAAAAATCTTCATTGTTTTGCTATAATTTTTTCTCTTAATAATTTGATTTACATGTACTTTTCATTCTAAATGTCATGTTGTGAACGTCTTGAAGTAATCATTTGTTATGCGCTCAATTTGTATCAGTAGTCTGATTGAACAAAACTAGCTCTGATACAATAAAATTATTTATGACATATTTTATTTGATGTAGGTATTTTAAAAATAACGGTATGAAGAATGTGTTATTAGATTATGATTATATATGATTAAGTAAATAGCTATATCAATTAAATTTGTGAGACGTAACTTAACCACAATATATAATTCTCCGAAAATCAAGTAATTACGTGAAGTAGCTAATAACAAATCAGTGTTTTCAATTCTACACAATATGATTAAGGAAACCTTATTATCACCGTATAAACGCAATCAATTAAAAGAGGAACATTGTCATTATTAATTGATTTAATATTAATTTTGTACCTAGAAGTAGTGATTTTTTAATTATTATTATCTAAGTATTTGGTGAGTATTACCGATTGTCGTATATTGTTTAACGGAGTGTAACTTGTTTTTGTCGATGTCTTTTTTTAATTGTTTTTTATTATTAATTGAGATTGACACAGTGGTCAACTAGTTTAACATTTACACTGGGTTGTGCGAGCTAGTTATCAAAATTTAATATAATATGTCTTGGGCATAATATTATGATTAGTGATTTCATGATGCTGTGTATCGTGTGATTAACTTATTTGATGGCACCATAAAGGTTGATTTATTTTTTTATTAACTATATAATGTTTGTGGACGTGTTAAATAGGTTGAATTTATTAGTATATATATATCATGTTTTTTTAATATTTACATAAACACATGTTGTCTTTTCTACTTTCTTGTTATATTAGTTGTTATTTGTAATTAAGACATTTTTATAATTTTGTATTTATTATGTATTATGGCCCATTGGCCAATCGCTGTAATGCCGTAATACTCTTTTTCTAAATAAATAAATAAATAAATAAATAACTTAATAACTTGATTTAGATAGCTCATTGACATAATTATTACATATGTGTAAATGAGGCAGCTACACGTAAGAACGTCGGCATCTTACATACGGCATAAATTATGATATTATGCTATGTTGGTAGACAATCGGTACTATCATTTTTTTGGTATTATAGAAAATACATACAATGTAATGTAAGGTAGGTACTAAAATTTACTCTCATTTTCGCAGTAAAGAAAATTTTGTGCTCAAAATGTTTGAATAAATTTAATGTCTGATGCTTTGATCTGTCACCAAAAGTAATAACGATCAGTCATATGCAATAAAATTTAATTTGTTAATATTACTATGCATATAATAATAATTTTAATAATCGCTAAATGTACCTACTTATCTAACTAACTAACCATGACTTCGTGGGACAGTTTTCAAATTGTTTATTTTTGATACTTTAGCACACCTACACGCAAATATCAATAGTGAAACAAATAGCTGTCGAAATAAATATATATTGGTTAATTATGTGTGATTAATATTAGGTACATGGAAATTAATTACCCAATAATCAAAGATTGTTACTTATATCGTTGTTTGCAATAATTTAAATATTACACAACATTGCTATGCATTTAAAAAATGGTGAGTTACCCATTTTGATTTTAACCAACTCAATTATGTAATAGTATTATTTAAAGAAGTCGTTTGTTCCTAACCTACCTACGAATGGAATAGTAAATCGATTTGAACTACTTTTTCATGCCGATTACAATGTGGTTTCGAAAATTCCAGTATTAAAATTGAAAAATATTTGTAGAAATGAGGTTAAATGCCGAATAGTGAAATATTATGGTTTTTTTACTAAACCTATGCTCATAGTAGGTTCAAAAATGAAAATGTAAGTCCACAATTAAAATTAACTACCTAATTTATCGTTTTGGTACATAATCGATGTCGTCTTTGTAGAGTAGGATGCTTGGTATATTTTTTATTATTTCCGAGATATCGAAGTCAGTATAGGTGAGTCAAAAGGTTGATCAGCCATTACTCAAAACTACTAATTCCTAGTTGTAGCACGATGGAACTGAGCCATCGATATAATGAATTTGATACTAAGCACGGTCGCACATTAAAAACCGTCTCGACTAAGATAATATGGTCCTAAATCAAAAACCAGGTGCAATGGTCTTTCTATCATGCGCACCGGCGAAGTGCACAATTCCAAGACAGGGACGTCACGTGGCTATCCGAAACGAATGAAAAAGCAGCTCCTGCAGATGCACTGATGCGACATTTTGTTATTATACCTGCGCCCCATGTAGAGTAAAATTTGTTACACGCCACAAGCAGATCAACAATATCCCACCAACGCTATGTGCGTATATTAAGTTAACAAAATCACATCGACAAATTCGACGTGTCGCAGTTGAGACGAGTTTCTATGTGCGACTGGGCTTATACTCATTTATATAAAGACCGATCAATTAGGTCGTGACCTAATAACAGATTGTTAATAAATTTGAATAACACAGTTTCTCACAAAATACAGAGAACAGAAAGATAATAGTTGGAATATATATGTATAATAATCAAATAAATACAATTTTAGATTATATTACTAGTAATATATAACTCTATTGTAATAATTGTGACTCTCTTAAATGAAGAAGGAGCGTAACGTTTCAAAGAGAGCTTCAGTACAATATTATGTCTACCAAAACGCCTTGGTATTATTTCAACCATGTAATGATCACAAGACGACCGGCGAAGACTGATTCATTGCGCTGTTATTTTCGGTCGTTAGGAGGGATATGAAAAGGATAATGTCGCAGGCGTGTAATTAGGAGACGATGAGACTATGTTATAATTAACATTATCTACCATTACTAAATAATGTTCACTTAAATAAAGGGTGTCATGAAAAACTATTAGAATCAAATTATTAATTGCAAACGTAGAGAAATACTGATTTCATACGGTAAATTTTACGTATAAGTTTATGCCCGTAAATATTAAATAAAAATAAAGATGGTAGAATAGCATTAAGATTATGGATTGCAATACCGAATGGAAATGTCAATACCGGTTTTTCGGTATTTCTGAAACATTGAAAAAACACAAGTAGGTGCTTACAATAAATATAGCTATTAAAATCTTTTAAAATATTATTTTATAGCAAATACCTACATTTATTATGTTGACATTTAAAACTATATATAGATCATAATTCTAGAACTAGTGATTTTTTACAAATAATTTGAATATATTGATAATTTTAACTAAAGCCCTCAAAAGTTCATCATGTGCAAATAAGTCCCGGCTGCAGGAAAAGCTTCTTAAATTCAACGCTTGTACTTGCAATAATTATAGAACAATTGAACATTTTTGTCACGGATGTTTTCTATTTCGAAATAATATTATGATAATTCATCGCGACAATTAATTATATAAATATATTTGATGAAATTTTCTTTTTTACTTTTTCACCTCTGTTTGATTCACTCAATATATTTGCATTTTAGCAGTACATAACTTATAATTCATTTTCAAAAACGTAAACGAGTGTACTTTCTTAATACCGAAAATTCCGGTATTTTGGATTTTTAAAACCGATATTTCGGTATTGATAAATACTGGAATACCGGTATTGCAATCCCTAATTAAGACCGAATGACATGTTATTCGTAGAGCATTTCAACGAGCGTTAATTAGTACGCATAAACATCTGTATATGTATTAAATACAATACTTTTGTATATATTTATATACATAAAGTTTAAATTAGTATTAATTTAATATTAGAACGACATAAAGAAATAGGATAATATTATATGTTATACAGATACAGACGTTAATAACGTGTCATTCGATCTTAATGCTCTTCTGCCTTCAGTTATTTTGTTAAATATTCACGATCATAAGGTATATTATATTGTATAACTATTTACGTACAATTTAAATATAATCGAACACCAAGATGAGACTTCATTAAAATCGCAGAACTGTTCACTACTCATGAAATGATCCATAATCCCCTCGAATTTAACAAATTAGTGAATGAAAATACAGAATATCATGCGAAGTATTGAATAATGATTCGTCTGGTAAATTAAGACGTTTTTATTGCTATTTTTGTAATAGGTACTACAATATTTAATTAAGTATTCAATAAAATACTATTTTGTTCATGTACAAGACAGTATGTCTTAGAGCTTTGAATGCTTTTGCGTTATTTACTATAGTACATTACTAATGAATTAAAAAAGATACAGAATTTTCTTGCTGGATGTAGCGTCACTGAATATTTTGACTAAATTCGCGTGGAGGGATGTACTTATTGAGCATCACGGTAAATAGTTCCAGGCAAATGTAATGATGTAGATATATCTCATATATTTAATTTATAAGTGAATGAAACAAATAAATAGTTTTATAGATATGAAACAAAATCGATTACGGCTTATATTTCTTCGATCTTTCAAAACAAACTTCTCTTAATATTTGATAACTAAATGAAAATTTGGAAATATAATTACTTACGACTACCTACTCACCATTAAGAAAACAAAGAACTATAATTTGTTTTATTCGTTTGAAGCTTTTTTTTACACATAAAGTTCTTTTGGAAATGCTAGGATTAAACCCTTCGGTGCCTTGAAATACATTTATTCTTCACCTTGTCACACACGCTCTAGCCTTGGAGCATAGAGCAAGAACATGGTAGCTTCACTTCATAGTATAACGTCATGTCGCGTGTCTTTTGCAATGATAGTTCTACAGTAACTACATATTCAATCCAATTATTTTAAAAATAATAACACCGATAATTTTATAAACATTTAATATTCACTTCCGACAATGTTTTGTTGATGGTTTAATCATGTTTAGAAATTCAGTTTTCTTATATATAGAGAAAATATAACTAAATATATCCTAAAAATATACCTACATATATTTTTCTCAAATTAATATGTAACAGAAAGCTCTATTAGCAGTCGGTCTGTTTGAAATCAAAGGCCAGATGTCTTTGGGTGACAAGTTCTATACACGGCGATGACAAGTTAACGTTGAAGATATTCTGTTTGATGCAAAATAAAAAGAGATGTATCACAAATATTATGTCTCTTTCATTCAGTCATCCAAAATGAACCCTAATAGGAAGCGATGGAGTAAAACAGGACACGATATTTTGTTGTTTTATTGTTCGGCTGTGTATTTATTCTGATATATGTGATGACATGGTAATTGTTTCCGACATTTTTTTTCTGTCAACTTCCGAACTTTACACAAAGCTTGGCGATTTGGTTCAAAGAGGTTGATGGCTTTATTGCTGAAATAAACGAGGTTATATGATAAAACGTTTATTGATGATCCAGATTCTAATATTATTTTCACAAATAGGTAGTAATTTTATTTCAAAGGAATATATTTCGATAATAGTTTTTTTTTCTATTCAGAATACGGTTTGATGTTGACATTATTATAATATCCTTTGTCACACTGGTGAACTAATCCATATTTAGTAAATATAATATATTATAATATTAATACTATTGACCGAGGGTATTTGATGTAATTTGAATTTAAATTCTAATGGAATTAAGTTTTATACTATTTCATTTGAGTCGTGTTTTGCTACCCGGGTTTCGCCTTTCGGCATCTTCAGGAACTATGCGCACCATGCCCCCCACAAGGAGGGGGGGGGGGGGTGACATGGCTCTCGCTTAGTGGCCTGGGCTCACAGGGGATAGGATATTATCATTTTATCAGAAGGATATTATCATTTATATAGATCAGAAGGATATTATCATTTTAAAAATGAGGTTGTAAGATACATGTTTTGATTGTTTTGTATTGATACTTGACAACTCAATAATTCAAGTAGATGTATTAAAACTACAAAAATCGCTAAAAATAACCTGTAGGCCCTCACTTTTACCTCCAACACAATTTTGAAAACGCTTCTGTTGTGCGTCACACATGTCATTAAACTTAGCGATAGGTAGGGGGAGCGCCAAAGATCCTGACCGTGGAGCCCGCATTAGGACGTGGTGGCCATGATGCGCACTCACCAATGGTAAATACACACAGACAACAAAAATAGTTAATTCTAACTTATATATAATAAATTGATACAACAAAGTAAGGAAAACCCCTATTTTCTACCTATTAATTCATTTATCGAGTATAAAAATAAAAAAAATATAACAAACAACTTGTAAAAAAACTCTTCCTAATAGATAATTAAATACCAAATCACTAATATTACATTCAATAGGTGTAACAGTACAACGGTGGTCACAGTGAAATACCTTTATAATGTATTATATGTGTATTTACTATTGGTGAGTGCACATAGTGCCCGAAGATGTCGAAAGGCGAAACCCGGGTCACAAAAAATGACTCAAATGGAATATGTAGTACAAAACTTAAATCCATTCGAATTTAAGTACATATTGTATTAAAATATTAAAAAATCAATGAACCATTTTATTTTCACCGCATATAATACGAATATAACGCAAACATAATAATTTGAAAACTCCTGCTAAAAAAGTCTTTGAAGAAGAGTAGGTATAATATTTGAGATATTTTATAATTAACTAGCTAAAGTACCCGGCTTCGCACATGATCGCTTCGTGGTTATATTTATCTTATATATTTAAAAAATTATAAGAGGTAATTATTTTTTTTATATTTAAATATCTGTGTAATACAATATGGCAATATGAAAATAATTCTAATAGGAGTAAAGGTCAAACAAAAGAACACTAAATTAAAATCGAATCCAAAATATGCAAACGATATTAATGTTATTAATATGTAGTAAAAAAAACAAAATTGGATGGAACAAACAAACAACAAACTTTGTATTTTATATACGAGTAATACTATTTTAGAAACCTTTGCAGGTGTGCGCACAACTTCTGACAAAAGTTTCATCGCAATCGGATGAATGGTATAGAAACTCATACGAATAAAAGAAGATGATGATTTTCTAATTCAGAAATTTTTGTGGGCATACGCACGACAACTCACCAAAGTTTCATTGTAAACGGATGAACGGTATAGGAACGCATACGAATAGAAGAAGATGGTTGTACTTATTCAGAAACCTTTGCGGGCGTGCGCACAATAACTTGTCAAAATTTCATCGCAATCAGATGAATGGTATAAGAACGCATACGAATAGAAGAAGATTGAATAGATGAAAAAGAAGAAGACATGGTTCTATCAATTCAGAAACCTTTGCAGGCGTGAGCATAATACTTAATCAAAATTTCATTGCAATCGGATGAATGGTATAGGAACGCATACGAATAGAAGAAGAAGAAGACGGTTGTACTAATTCAGAAACCTTCGCGGGCGTACGCACAACAACTGGTCAAAATGTCATCGCAATCGGATGAATAGTATAAGAACGCATACGAATAGAAGAAAAAGAAGAAGAAAATAGTTGTATCAATTCATAAACCTTTGCGGGTGTGAGCACAACACTTGATCAAAATTTCATTGCAATCAGATGAATGGTATAGGAACGCATACGAATAGAAGAAGATGGAATAGAAGAAGAAGATGGTTGTGCTAATTCAGAAACCTTCGCGGGTGTTGGCACAACTACTGACAAAAGTGTCATCGCAATCTGATGAATGATATAGGGACCATACGAATAAAAGAAGATAGAATGAAGAAGAAGAAGAAGAAGATGGTTGCACTAATTCAGAAACTTTTACGGGTGTTACCACAACAACTGATGAAAGTTTCATCGCAATCGGATGAATGGTATAGGAACCATACGAATAAAAGAAAATAGAATGAAGAAGAAGAAGACGATGATTTTTCTAATTCAGAAACCTTCACGGGTGTGCATACAACGACTTACCAAAATTTCATCGCAATCGGATGAATGTTATAGGAACGCATACGGGACAGACAGACAGACAGACATTCATTTTTATATATTAGTATAGCCTATACTCTTCGCGCAAGTGCAAGCAATAAGTTGACAAAGTTTTATCGCAATCGGATGAACGGTATGGCTGCGCATTAAATACGAACAAACAAACAAACAAACAAACAAACACACAAACAAACAAACACATATTAATTTTTATATAGATATTAGATAATGTCCAATAAAAATGTTACATTCTTAAATCCTGTGAATTATTCATTGAATAAAATAAATATTAAGCATTTAATTAAATGACTATCAAGAAGAACAAGGTCAGGATTAAAATTTGGAGAGATCCTTATGTCGGCTAGAGTAGGTATATACCGATTATGTGTACATGATTTAAACCACAAAAACCGATTGCCAAAATTCATGCAATTTATGAAAAGCTTCAGATGTATGAATGTTAGTTAATTTCGTCGTAATCGCAGGTGGCTCAATTACTAAATCACATTAGCTTGTATCCAATGGATTTGGATTCGAGTCTTGCCCGGCGTCGTATTTTTATCAAACATTTTTTCTGGTAGATTTACTAATATAATATATGTTACGCCGAATGTGCGAAATTGACTATTACATGAAATGGCCAAATTTTGGCTAATTCATTTAATAGTCAAGCCCGTTGCCTTATTCATGAATTAGGTAAATTATCTGCCGAGTACGTGAATTCGCCAGAGGTATGGAATTCTTAAACTGTCAACTTGACAGTAGAAAAAGTAAATTTAATACGGATGGTTGTATTAGTTATAATTGGACATAATATAATATTATTATTATTAGGTTAGTTAGAATGTCCATTTTGAGGTTCGCTAACAAGTGTCAACAAACTATCACAAACATACAATCGACCATTGCACGATTGATACCCAAGCACGAATCAAATCGCGAAAATACATTTTAATAAAATTCTTCCGCTATCATAATACGAGTATTATAGTTCTAGATTTTTTTGCGCATAATAAATGGATATGAACGTCATTGTAGTTATTGATTGGTATATTTTTATATTATAATCAATGACATTTGCCACATTTGGTGAGTTTGATTAGTTGCAAAAAATATCATCGGAGCGCGACCATCTATGTTGACCATAGATAATATATACGTAAATTTTGACACATTTAGTTTAGTTGCAAAAAACACCACCGTAGCGCTACTATCTAATTTGTCCAATGCATGAACTAGGCAGAAAGATCACTGTCAAATTCACGAACTCGGCAGATATTTTGTCTAATTCATGAATAAGGCAACGGGCTTGCATTTTTCATGATTTAGGCAAAATTTTGCCTATTTCATGTAATAGTCAATTTCGCACATTCGGCGTAACATATACATAAAATATAAATAGATCGTTTAACGTTTTTACCATTTTAAATGAAAAAACGTTATGGCATAATTAAAATATCACTGTTATATCACTAAAAAGTATCTTAATAAATAAAAGTACAATATATATCATCTACAATCTACATAGAATCAGCTTGATTTGACAGACATTTTGAGATAATGTGGATACGGATGCCAAGTGGAGGCTATGACTTAATTTTGTGCTGTACCATCATTTGAGATAAAGTAGAGAGGAGTTCGACCAATACACGTCCAAAATTGTATTTAATAATATGTAGCTTACCTATATGCACTAATTTGATGAATAATATAATGTTAACTAGTAGTCCATGGTTATATATAGCTTATATTTCTAAAGTTGCTGATGCGGGTAAGAATTCTACGTCTCCCACAAATCAAATATTGATTTTTCAACGTGTACCTGATAATATCACGGTATTAAAATACACTATTTATCACAAAATTGACAATATATACAATATGAGTCCACCGGGCTGCAGCCTTTGAAACTCGCACCTTAAATGTGTTTTATGTACGATTTTTGATTATAATCAAAATTATAATGGTTAAAAAATATGATAGAATATCCAATAATCTTGATTTATTGAATTCAAATAACCGGGTGATAGTATCCATCAAATACAGGGTTATTTTATTTAATAACCGTTTCATGTGATTTAATTACACATTTTCAGGAACATCAGTCGATTATATCAAAGAACCTTTTGATGGATATTTTTATACGTCAAGATTCTAATTATTGTTTGTAAGTCTTGAAACTAAATAATTTCATTTTATTTATGTTATACCTAAGAGGCGAGCGGCCGCGCGTTAATTACGCATCTAATTGCTCGCTCGCAATCTGAGGTCTGCATTGTGCTTTATTTTTAAGCTTTCTGTGCCGAAAGCTCTGTTCGCTTGGATTGAATGAGTTACTTCTTCAAAGGTTTTCACGGTGCGGCCACAGCCTATTAATTCTCCGTGTATCCGCTATTGAGTGACGATATTCAGACAAATTATTTTGATGACAAACATTGCTCGTCATTATCACGGCTCCGTGGATCAGTATGTGAAGTGCCAGATTGTCTACATTTATACGAAGTATTGTATTAAAAAATATACAAACGATATACTTATTCATCAGTACAAGGGAATATACCGAACTATCTCAATATACATACACTAATTTATTTAATAAAAAAAAATATGTAAATATATAGATTCGCAGTGTTTTATAATTAAGTATAATGGTAAACGAATGGTATAAGTATAATGGTAAACGAGCAAAGCTTAGTAGCATTGGATATCGACGATATATAATAATACTAACTGATTATAATGTCTAAGATGAAATTTTCCAAAACAATCATTAACATGGCAATGTCGCTTTTCGCGATCATGATTGGTATTAAACTATATCTTTTATTCAACGAATAATTCAAAGGATTTAAGAATGTAACATTCTTTTATTGAACATACATAATTTGAAAACACTTTTGAGAAATAGATAACCACTAGAAAAAATATTTAAAAAAAAATTACACCCAGCAGGTTCGAACATGCGCCCCTGGGATTTGCACCCATGTGACCCGACTACTAAACTAACTTAACTAGTGGTTATTACAATACTCTCTAAAGCGCTTTCTAAATTGCGTTCATTTTTGGCAATTGGATTTTGTATTTTAAATCAATGTGTAATTTACCTTAATTACTAACCGGTGTCAGGATCACTACAATTTTTTGGCATACCTACTTGCACTTGGTAATAATTTAGTAAAATTTCTTTTATTTAACAAACCTGCACCCAAACCCTACTAATATTTTTAAATTATATAAATGTTCAATAACTGTTGTCATTTTTAACGATTTTTTAATAAATATATAAATAATTGCTTCATCAGTGATTAATTGAATGGAATTGGACACAAGTATCCCTAGTAGTTGGAAAATACTTTAGTAAGTGCAAGTAAGTATTGCAATATTACGTACCTATATTAAGAATATAGACATGGCCCCCACATCCTGAAGCGGGCCCCCAGGCTAGGATCTTTGGCGGGCCCCCCTACCTATTGCTATGGATAAAGGCAGTATTACACTCTACAGTAGCGTTTTCCAAATGATGTACTTGGTACAATTATTAATGTGTAACTTAAGTGTTTTTTTTTTTTTTTAATATTTTAATTAATTTTAATACATCCATTTGAATTATGGGGTTGTCGAGTGTCGATACACAAATAAAAATTGTATCGTACAACCACATAATTTTAAATAATAACATTATTGAAAGAAAATCGCCCCGCAGGCGACTTTTTATTTACTTTAAAGCAAATTTGTGATGTGTGTTTATCTCACGTATCTGGTCGACTCGCCTCGCCGGACCCCTCCTGAGCTCGGCCCCCCAGGCTAGAACACTGTTAGCCCCCCCTTTGTGGCCATGAATATATATGTTAAACCGGTTTCAATCGTTTGAATAATAGTCTCCCGTGTTTGACATATATATAGTATAGGAGCACGGTACTCAAAACCATTTTATTTTGTTAGAAACAAAACGTATGCGACATTCTAGTCACGAATATTTAATTGACATAATTAGATGACAGCTGTCACTTTGGTTTTACATATAGCCGCAGGGGCGCCCACTGTTTTTCGATGTGTTAGTCTTATACGTTAGAAAATCAGATATTTTGAAAACCACTTACATACCTAATCATTTTTTTAATATATCTGATTTTTATCCTTAGTCTGCTAGAATTCAGGGGAAAATTCTGAGGTTAACGTAAGTTTTGTAATTATGTATGTCTAAAATCTCACACCTACTGTGAATGAATACAATACTTATTTTACGAGAATAAGAATGGTGGGTTTGTCTTTTTTGGCTAAATGCCGAATGTTTTATATATACCTAATTTTCTGAAAATAACAGTAAAAATCTCGATCGGAATAGTTTAACCTGAAAATTTAGCTTCAATAGAAGAAAACGGAATGCAAAGTCTATTTTTTACTAGGCGGAATTTTTTACAATAAGCCACAACCACAAAAATAGCACACACAATAAACCGACCATTGTTGAATAAACTCGGAATTTTATAAAAAGTGGAATATTTTTCCCAGGCAGAAGCCGACTAATTTATCGTCTCTTTAACTTCAATTAAATGCGCGGCGAATCGGAAATTGTTGTTTTTTCGTATTGTTGAAAAGGTGTTTTATGTTAATTTTGATTTCCCTCTATTGGCGGGTAAGCCGAAGCGTTTACTCAATAGAATTTGTAGCATCGATTTGTCACATTCGAATGGTTTTATTAAGTTAATTACCTCCGAATAGGCGTTTTTATTTTGTTTTTTTTTCACTCTAGTCGAAAATTAGATGAGACTCGAGGCTTTCAGTTTAAAAAATGACCCTCTTAAATTTGGCACCCGATTTTATATAAAATACCTTCCTAATAGTGTCAATTTTTTTTTTTCATTGGTGCTGCAGTCTGCCATATTCTATATTGCCTTTCAGCATCTTCTAGCCCGTAGGTAGTTTAGAATGCCAGCTAGATACACGAAGATTCAGGAGAACTTTCTGGAGTCGTCTTTTTAACACTAAACGGAGCCTGTAGCCATTTAATCGTTATTGGTTAGTTTCACCATACTATTCAGCTCATCCAGCCACTGTACAGCTCGTGATTAAACCGGTGTGGCGTCGCCATAATCCATGTAGGTACAGAGATTGGTCCAAAA
Organism: Rhyacophila brunnea; assembly: GCF_057557595.1. Lineage (NCBI taxonomy): Eukaryota > Metazoa > Arthropoda > Insecta > Trichoptera > Rhyacophilidae > Rhyacophila > Rhyacophila brunnea. The sequence goes on from NW_028233068.1 coordinate 20,653,482, forward strand.
GTATTTTTGAATATTTACCCTATAAGCAGTGGTGTAGCGGCATCGGACCGCGCTGGATCGGCATCAATAATCAATAATTATATTATATTACACACAATACAGTTGCATAACGTGAATAGAAATAAAATGTGTCTTTTTTATTTTAACTTTGTGAATAAGTCGTGAAATTATATTATAACGTATATTCATATCTAAAAAACACGATTAAACAGTTCAATTCCGATGTGATTATGAGAAAAAATATAACCTTTGTTCCTTTAAGCCCTTTACCCAATTTAATAATTCATACCAAGCTTACGTTTAAATACTGACCACGTGGCTAACTTCTGACTAAATTCGTTCTAAAAACCATACAACACAATATTTTAGGATTACGGGGGATTATTATAATTAATCGAAATTTCGGGACTTTTTTGATTAACACTACACAGCGCGGCCTACGACTGGTAATGCGTTGAATCGAGATAGCATTTACTTATTCGCGACTATTCTATACTAGATATTATATTATTACAAGCAAAATAGCTAACCACTATGTAACCCACTGTGTTTATTTTAATATTTTAAGTAATGTTACTGTTTAATATTATATAATATATTGTTTTCCATTTTAAAACATTTTGGAAAAACAAAAACAACGAGTGTATCATATCTACGTATCGCGGGAGTAAATCATTTATTACGTACCTACGATATGCTATACTAATATGCTAATAAGATGTGGTAGAAGAAAATACCCAATATGATTGTGACATAATTTTATAAATATGGATCATTCATAATTAATTCCATCTTTTATAGTTGGTCACGATGACACTTTTATACCATTGTGCTGGACTTGTTGGAAAGGGTATAATATTATGAACTAAAAATTCCCCCATTACCTTCAGTAGCGAATTTATGGACTTGGAGATTGGAGGCAAGGCTTGATTTTGGGACCAAAGAAAACCTAATGGTACTGTTCGATTATGAGGAATACAGCGGAAAACACATTTTGAAAATACCCGATATACTGGATTATTTGTAAGTTCGGGTTAGCTTAGGTAAGGTTAGGTTGGGTTAGGTTAGGTTGTTTAGGTTTACCTAACAAATAATCCAGTTTATAGGCTATTTTCAAAATGTGTTTGCTGCTGTATTCCTGATAACGATTAGTTTAAACTACCAACGTAAAATCTAGTATAAATATTTCTTCAAATCACATCGTGTCACTGAAAATATTTAGTACGTAATAACATTAATAGTGGTTTATTTTGTAAATACAAGTAGGTACCTACGTAATAATGTAGTTGGCAGATTATATTATAAGTTTCTTTGGTGGTAGATGCAAGGATTTTGTTATAGTTTTGAGATGCTCCGAGTAATTCTTAATACTCAACATGTCAAAAATTCGCGTTTTTTGGAGGATTTTGGTATAATTCAATAATTATTGTCTCACTAGTTTGAATTGTTTTGAGACCTAATTTTGAATTTTATAAGAAATCGGTTCCGTTATTTGGATCAAACAAAACCACCGCTGGATAATCGATTACAATGGTTACATGGTTATATGTGTGTAGTTCACAGTAACACAGTTCACCATGAGCTAATGACGCGTTGTTCGTGGATCATTTCACTACGAAGACACAGTAATGCTACAATTTTATTTGATTCAATAAAAACATTTATTTCTTTAACTGATTTTATTTGAAAGCTACGACATAATACTTACCAGCACCTAATTGCTAACTAGGAATTGCAATACCGAATGAATATTTCAGTACCGATGTTTCGGTATTCGCCAAAACATATTATAGAAAAAAAGAGTACCTATCATTAAATATAGCTATTAAAATCTATTTAAAATACTATTTATAGCAACCTAAAGTACCTACCTACATTTATTATTTTGACCTTTATAAATATGTATAGATCATAATATTTTAGAACTGCTAGAATTTTTACGAATAATACATGTCCAGGTATAGGAAAATCTCTCTCAAATTCAACGTTTGTTGGATGTTCTATCAACGTTGAATCAATATTTATATATAGAATAATTAAAAATATTTGCCAAAAATGTTTTATTTTTCGAAATATTTTAATTCATCGCGATAATTCCATAGTATATTTGAGGGATTTTGTTTCGTTATTATTTAACTTTCGTTGGTTTCAGTCAATGTAGTTGTATAATTTAATTTAATATAGGTACAATATAAATAACGAAAAATAGCATTAAAATCGTTTTCAAAAAAAATAAACGCGTATGCTTTCTTAATACCGTTAAAACCGGTATTTTATATCTTTGAAACCGGTAAATCGATCAATAATTGAATACTGGTATTGCAATACTACAACTACTTTTGAATCATTCAGAATTATATATAAATATATACGATATGATTGTATTTCTAATTAACTTACCTTTCTTTATATTTCCCTTGTGATTTTTATTACGTATTTTATTTAAATATGAATTTGATATCAATGCCAAATGTTCTAACTACAGTGAACTGTGGTACAGCGAACTGCAAACGTGTAATTTTCATGACACGGGCTACCCTATTTTCTTTCCACACTTCATAAAACATTTTGACGTATCAACAACATACATAGGTCTCACTTGACTACAAGATCGGTATTGAATAAAAACTTCTCACGGAATAATGCTTTTCTTTTGAATGAATGGAGCTTTCGAAGCTCGGTTATTTTGAGCGGTGTTTTTCAGAGCTTTGGCTAGATTCGATTCGGGCGGTGTCAATTCATTGCTTTGCTTATTTATTTGTAAGTATTTAATTATCGAAATGGTTGTGACGTATTCCGATATATTATATCAATTCATTGAAGCTATAGCACATAATCCCAGGAAATGTTGTAAGTAAATGTAGAACCAAATCTTTAGAAAGATTCTTTCCCTTTTACTAAACACAATCTTAACTATAACTTTTGTATTAAATAAAGATAAAGAAAATAGTTCTTAGGAATATTAACTTGTCTTAAAACAAAAAATAATACATATAACTAGGTAAGTACTTACATCGTTATATATTGTATTAGTGCAGACGTTGTCAAATACGGCTCTTCGTTTGGTTAAGTGCGGCTCCCAGTATCTTAACCAAAATATATGTATTTTCTTTCCCCATTATACTTGTATTTTTGCGAATTTTCCTTTCTAAATGTTGTAAATGACAAGATGCGCGTATTATATTTGAATTTGTGTATTTAATACTACGTGAGAATACTATGATGAGGCTCTTTAAATATAATATGAATATCCAGAATGTGGCTCTAGTTCCACCAGACTTTTCCATGAAGTAATTCAATGAATTCTGCATTAAAATTACCATATATTGTGCCTATATGTCAAGGTAGAAAATCCTATTGGGGCAGTCTATAGTCTGACGAAAATTTGTAAAAATTCTGTTATTATTATAAAACCTGAATCGTACAGTGCCAATATTGATCACGTTCTAGGGTGGTTTCACTACCTACATAATTAAATAATTAATTGGTTTGTTGCTACTCTGATTTTTGTTTCCAGTATGAAAATATAAACTCATTAATACATGGATTGAGCCGACAGTAAATTTTTCACCGTCACGCAAACTACTTTTCGACCTTTGGAAGATATTGCATAGTCTAATAATCGGTGTCCAAAGCATCAAGATATTAGATTAATATGAAAACCTTAACTCGCGCGGACGTCTTATGCGGGTAGGTGTACAAGGTGCTAGATGCTAATCATGTTGGTTTTCCTTCGTACACGGTCCTGTGGCATTCTATGCCCTTTAACACTTAAAAGTTATATTTTAAAAAAAATATTATCTTTGAATTTCAATATTTATTTGTCAATAAGTTGAACAGATAAATTCATTGGAAATCTTTAAAACTCTAATATACGCATCCAAAAACTTGTAGAGTCAGTAAATCTTGTCTGTGTAACATGTGAAAAACTGGTCATCACCCCTGAATTTGATATGAACAGTTGGAATATTTGGATTCCTTCATTAACTGTCTGGTCATTTAAAGTAACACGTTCATACAATGAATGACCTGCATATCCCCATGGTCTGTCAATATCGAGCTAAAATGCAATGGGAATGCTAAAGAGTAAAGTAAATCTACACTAATTACATTAATTCTGTACTATCAACTGTTTATTGAAATCTATTTTGTTAATGTAGCCATTACACATTTTTTATGCTATAACAGATCAAAAAATATGTATTTTCAGTCTTGTAGGCAGGTAGATGTTTAGCTGGCCTTATTGAATCTTGCAAACATAATGCTATTTCACTATATAGGTAAATAATTAGAGTTTTGTGAAAATTGTCACACATCAACATTCGCAACATCCTCAAGTGTGTCAAGTTATGTAAAGTTTGAAGGTAATGCCTCTTTTGGGCATGCCATTTTATTAAATAAAATGTTTCAAATCATTTGTTAATATAAATAAAACAAAAATGTTGTAAAAACAATCTTCAGAATCGAATCAGTATTACGATTGTTATCAGTTTATTTGCTTACAAATAAAATTGTATTTTACAGGTACGTAAGTAAAAACATTAAGCGGTTGTCATTTTATGGAACATCAAGACATCTCATTTAACTTGGCAGAACTACAAAAGAATATAACAGTCAAAGTGAATATACACAAAGTCTATTACGTATTCTTTCAACATCATTATAACTACTAGGTATTATTATTTACTTCAATATTGCACTGGATTATATAACAAATTGTAATGGATCAAATAAAATAAAACATGTCTCCTTGTGTATCGTCTATTTTGAAAATAATCGTTGCCTGAAAATTATTTATTTATTAGATGCGAACGTAAAAATAGATTGGGATATTCACTTGTACTATCAAATTGAATGCTTTATTGAAAATATTAACTTAACCGAAAACATTTATTTACAATGCGTATGTTACATATGGACAGTTCATAAATACAAAGCATAATATTATATAACTTCAATTGAATTATTTATTAAAACAGTTTTTATGTAGGTACTTATACAGAATCGAGACTGAATATATTTTTAATACTTTTGGCAAATAGCTGCAATTTATTAAAATTGTTTGGTATGTTATCTTTTTATTTACAATTTGAGCATTAAAATAACATAAAGCATTACTGCAAATGAATCTAAAATAATAATATAATATTTGCACATCCCGACAAAATATCTACAATCAACGTAATTAAATAAAAATGTTTGTGTCCAAATAATATTATTACGTCGGTAAAAACCATTATTGAATAGTTTAGTTGTTTCTGTAACATTTTTTTTTTCATATTTACATGAAATAATTGACAAAATCACATTTTCCTATTCATTTATCTAGTACCTACCTAGAGTAAAGATAAAGTATTGAAAAATAATAATCAATTTTACAATAGAAATTGAATATTTTTTATACAGTTAATGTAACCTGAGGATCAGAACGTATGTAAAGAAAAAAATCGATAATAATATATAAATTAGTTGTAATTAGACGATGAAATAAAAAAAAAACTTTGTACTATTTTAAAAAACCGAAAAATAATGCAAAATATAAAAACAATACAACCAGTAAATAAAATTAATAGAAATTCAAATTATTATAATATCATGACATGTATTATTGCCTAATTATTATTTAGCGATATTTTATAAACACAAAAATAATTTTACATATTTCATAATATACAATATTAAAGATACTTTAGAAACAACAAAAACATTTTTAAATAATTAATTTCACTTTAAATTATAGTTTTATTTACAGTTTTTCAAGTTTAAGTGTTCGATTGTAATTTGAATTGAATTTAAGAATCATTTTTTTTTAGTAGATAGTTCATGTTTACATTTTATACGTTTTACATGTTTATGTTTTCATTTTTACATTGTAAATCGTAAAAGCACAATAACTTAAAAATAAATAAAGTTCGATTTATTTAAATCGACATATTGTGCGGCTTTGAAAACTCAATAATATGCGGATATATTTTTATACGGATTTAATATAATATATTGTTTACCAAAGTTATCATAATGCTATCAACATAATGACAAACTAGTTTAATTATTTTCAGGTCCACTAAGTCAATGGGTTCACTTTGCTGAATTGATCCTACCACATTCACTTAGCATAGATCACGCGGTATGCGAGTGTGACATCGCGTGGTGATGATGGCCAGCTGCTAGGTGATGGAAATACGGTCCGTATGGGGCTCCTGATCCTCCAAAGCCATAGTGTGCAGCGTGTGGAGCGTAGAGGAGGGCTCCTCCGTAGGGGGGCCCACCGGGGAATGGGCCCCCGGACGACGGTGGCGGGACTGTCGGACTGTTGACATCCATACCGGGGTTTTGCTTTTTCCATTTCGTGCGGCGATTTTGAAACCAGATTTTTACCTGAATGAGAAAATGTTTTTTAATATTCTACATTTTAACAGCTACCTTCTTTTATTCAGACTACGTTAGGGGAAAATCTATTTTAACATCTTACGATAGATACATCTACATACACTTATTGAAAACATAATATTATTAACAAATTATTTTAGATATCAATACATATAACATAGATATTCATGAAATTTAGAGGTTTGATCATTCTGATTATAATAAACCAATAAAGAATTTAACAAATCTTCTTAGGAGCTTAAAATCATAAGTTTTATTTATAATACATAATTCGCAAATCTAATCAGTTCGATTGTAGTGTAGATATTTAACATTAATTAATTAATTTAAGAAAACAAAACATTGTGAACATAAGAAATCTGTATTAAAGAAGTTCACAACATGAGATTTAAACTACAATAAATATTATCGCCACAAGAGAGAAAAGAATATATATATATATATATAATAATAATAATTTAAAAAGAAAGTAAAATTTTATACAGAAAAATTTAATTTCGAATACAAAATACATAGCACGTCACCAAAAATGTCTACGTCTGCATACGTGTTGACTAGTCTCGCACCCCTCGCTAATGGTGTCTTATAGGCTTGACACGAGGAAACGGTTCTGATCCAGAATAAATCATGGCTGTGACCAATAGGTAATTGACAGGCGCATGTATACCTATTCATATGCTTTAGGACACCAGGATTGGAAACCATCCCTTGCGATAACAGGCAAAAATGTTTCAAAAGCACAGTAATTTAGATAGTACCTATACCAGGGACGGATTAACCGAAACAATGAGTGCGCGCAGCAGTGGGGCCCCGCAGTGAGAAGTGCCCAAAATTCAAAAATAAAAAAAATACGCAAATCCTTTACAAAATTTGAAAAACATGAAAATGTTGGTCTTGCAATATTGTGGAGACGTTTATTTCAAAGAAAGTACCTAAATTTCTACAGCCAAAAATTTCCATTTAGCAATAGGTTATCATCTCTTAAATCAATTATTAAAAAAATATAGTATTTTAAAACTAGTTTTTCAGATAATCCTGAATTGTATTTAATATAGGTAGGTAGGTACATACTTAAATATTTTTTAATATTTTTAAAAAAGAAATGTTATTTTGGAGATACAATCAAATTAAAACCTTCTATAGAGTGCCTCATCCATGCTACATTAAATAGAAAAAAACTTATATTTCAGCTATTTCATCTCACTTATCGACGATTACAATAAAATTGAGAGCATTAGATCGATTTAGGAAATATGCACTTATGACACTAATTATTTTTAAATGAAGTCAAATTTTGTTTATAACATTAATATGTATTTTTCGGAGCTGGATAGGGCTCACTGATAGTTAAATCCGCCTCTGTAGTATACAATTCATCATATATAAACAATACCATATTATATTATCGTATATATTGTGAACATACCTGTGTCTCAGTAAGTGATAAACTCAGTGCCAGATTGAGTCTTTCGCACACCGAAAGATATCGAGTAGTTTTAAATTTATTCTCGAGAGACACCAACTGCTCATAGGTAAACGCGGTTCTGGCTCGTCGGGGTTTTGCCCCTCCGCCACCGCCGCTGCCACCCTGGCCCTTCCCACTCCCACTTCCTCCAGTGTTTGACCTTGAGCCATTGGCACCAGTTCTGCGACCCGATGAAGGAGACTTGGGGTCTCCGCAGTCGTCCAGGTCTGATTGGGTGAGAGCGTCGTCGTCGAGGTTGTCTTGGTCATCCCCGTCTGCATCGTCCATTTCGGCATCTGAATGCTGGGTGTGGTCTTTACCTGGGGAAAAAACGAAAAAAAATCTATCAATAAAACAGACCATAATAAACGTATAATCCAAAGTATGAGCAGGAATTTATTTTTTACCATGTTCGATCTTAAGAAGATAATATGAGCCTCCACAGAGTGGAGGTTTTGTAAACAATTTTTTTACGATAAATGGATGTTAGTGACTTTCTCAACCTATTACAGTATACACATACACTCTACAAACACACATTTAACAATAACATGTGATTTTTTTCCAGACCCGGGATTCTAACCCATACCCACGACATCGTCGGGGGTAAAGTATTTAGGATAGTGGATATTAAATCCTTCGTACTGTTTGATGCAACTATAAAGATCTGTTTCAAAATTAATTCTGTCGAAATATGTTATGGAAAGCCGGAACGAATTAATTTTAACGTTGATTTCCCTGAAATATGGAAAAACCAAAACCACGCGCTGACGCGCAAGCAACTCGAAGCGCATACCGCTTCACACGACAAAAATTCAAAATATCATCATCTACGTTTTCTCTAACTCTAGCGGTTGCATATTACTCTTCACATATTCTTTCCTCGTGTCTTCATTTCTATAGATTTAATTTTCAATCTAAAAAATCTCAATACTTTCCATCTAACTATTACAACACGTATACGTGGCGATTTTCTTTGACTTAGATGACGAAATCGATTCGCGAGAAAATTTAAAAGAGAGCCTCGAAATAGTCACATAATTATTAAAAATAGGTAGAAATTTCTCAAAAATTGAGTATAAAAATATTAGCCAAAGCATAACAAAATCCCTGTAACTAAAATCAAAAGGGCATATAATATAACTACTCAAATAGTAATAGTAATAAACTACACAAAAAAAGACTCATAGTACATTGTACAAGTACATTGGTAGTTGGAATTTATGGCGTTTAATGCAGTCCTTCGGGCCTCTTAAGTCCCAAAACCCGACACTGCATTTTATTATGTACATAAGTACTTACTAGTCTTAATTTTCGACTAAAAAATTGTACTTGAATAATATTATAGATATTACAATATATGTTTCTAAGCAAAATTATTCATTAATTTATTACATACGTGAATGTTTTTAAAATGAAAAATATGTTGTTACTAAAATTAATTTAGTAACACTTAAAAAAATAAACTGTATTATTAAGCCATAACATTTTTTGAATAATAAATTATTGTTCTTAGTCATAATTAATGTTTACAACGATTATTATAATGTCAGTATTTACCCGCAATGTGCTTGTCAGCTTGAATTGTAGATGATAATATAAAACCTCAAATAGAGATGTCATAATAAGTAAATCAACACTTTCCTTTGGATGTCGTATACTTAATATTTTTCCACATTTGGCGTGTAAAGCAGTCATTAGCTTTGTAATATTAAATTAATTAAAATCATATTTTTAATATCTAGCTAAGTACCTACCGTTTAATATTCTAGAAATAATGGTCATTGGGGTAATAATAATAAACAATCATACAAATAGCACTCGAAATGGAAAATTTTACGAACCGGAGCGCTCAATAATTTTACGAAAATATTGACATTGTTATCTAATTGTATATGTATTTTATAGAAATAAGTGTGTGAGAGTGTCTATTATATGACAAATCTCTCAGACGGTCAAATTAATATTTCCAAGAGATGAAGCGATAATTTTAAGGATTTTATGAACCAGAATGGCGCTCCAGTGTATTCCGCTCTATTTAGAGCCCTACAATTTAATATGCATCATATAACGTAAAATGATATACATAAAATTAAAGGTACTTACACGTATAGATAAAACAACATTTTTTTATAGCCACTATTCTATATTCCATTTGAGGCATCTTCGTGCACTATGCGCAGTCATCAATGGCAAATACAGATTGATAGTGAAAAACTTAACTAACCCAATTTTAATTCATTTTATTTTATCTTTCTATTTATATTATCAGCTTGTAAAACTGCGGCTTTGGCAAACACACATCATAACTCAAGTGTGAAGCTTTCTACAAATTAAGTCGCAATGCGAAATGACTTGAATATAAATAATGTTTTTTTACAGGTTGATTGTAATATATTTATACAACATGTTCACGTCATAAGAAGGTTTTTTTCAACAAGTATGGAATATATTATTTTTTGGGAAAGAGATGCTTGATTACTTATAATATTTATCTACCTAAATCATAAAATATAAAGAAAATATTGTGAAATAGTCACTAAAGTCGAATTAATTTATAAAGTGTCTATGGAAATAATTATCACTGCATTGATTTATTATCAGAGATTTTATTATAGGAAAACCGTTCAGTGGAATTGATCTCATTTCAGACGGTAAAGTGTTTGTGACGCAAAGCGGAAAGGTCATTTCCCCCCAGTGCCCCCCTTTTGGAGACTTTTAAGCGATCCAAACTTTTCACTCAGCCTTTCCCCCCCTTTTTAGATTGGGGAGGCTGAGCTTGCTGTAACTGAATCAGACAGATATTTTCAATTTGAATAAACTGAATTGGGATAAGGCGATTATTTAATCGGGTTCGTATTATGAGTGCGACAAATATTATTGTGCATGCCATTAATAAAACTAATTTATCGCTTTAAAACTGATAATTCATTTAAGATTTCAAACATATTTTATGCATTCATTCATACATGGGTTATCTCCATAGTATGTGGTAATTTACTCATCCTTTTTTACTTTTTAGACTCATTACAGGTGCTACCCTCGGAAAATGAAATTAAAATACATAACATTAATAACCATAAATTCAAGACTTTCACAATACGACATGAAATAAATAATGAAAATGTAAAAGTATTCAATTATAACAAAAAGCCGCATAATCAGAAGAGGAAATAAAATATATATTTTATTGTGTTAATTGTTAATTCATGGTGGAAATGCACTGTATTATAATTTTCAACAATGTTAAAATGTCCCTCTGAGGCGGATGGAACTGGTTTAGATTTATTCATTACAAGTGGAATAAGTACCTACTATAAAAAATTTGCATTTTTTATTAAATTAAAATAATAAATGAAATATACATATTATAGATAAGATGGTACTACACCAAATGAACTAAGTACCTAGACCGTGATTTAAGAACATATAAAGTAACATCTACTTAAACTCACCTTCATGCAAGTAGAAAATGTGGGACTTGGTTCAATATAGTTATTGCTCTCCCAATTGGCATTGGTAATGGTAGGTTAGTTCTTGATCTTGGGAGAACGAACAACCGATTCTCCCGATATCTGCGATATTTTTCAGTTGACACGGCAGAGTTCATGTAATTTCAATATCGTAGGTTTTTTGGCTAAGCATACTCAAGAGAAACTCTGAAATATGATGCCATGGATAGTATCCAAACAGCTTATTAAATTTTTGAACCTTCTCTACCATAAAGCCTCAAACATTATGCTAAATTTCAAGCTTGTGTTGAACTAAATAATATTATAATATATTTTTTTTTGTATCTACTGCACATCCAAAAAAACTCAAGAAACACGCTAGAAAAAGGTCAACATTGGCCCAAAATGGTAAAGTAAATTGTTAGATTGATGCACACGAATAATACAGTACAGGTGATCGATGTAAACACTCGTGTCGATTTCATTAATGAATGCTACATGAACTATTTACATGCATTACTGATATGCATGACGTGGAATAAGCTTGTGGTTGACCTATGGGTGCAATGTGACAGAGTAAAGTAGGTAAATAATTTACGATGTTTTTAATATAAATTATGTAAAGCTATCTGATAGTTATTAACGAAACTGGTTTCAATTAGGATTTTAGAATATAATTCCAGTTAGCATTGCAATGCACATTGTGATTAGATTGAAATTTATACTCATAGCACAACAGTATTGGACTACGACACCGGATTTGTTTTGTATTGGATATTTTTAGGCAGTAAAATAATAACGAAACGACTCTATACTCTGGTCTGGACGACAGATTAATCTGTGTTGCGGAAGGTAATGAAAAATTGCTAAAATAATATTTCATACAATAATCGTCACTTACCTACTGCTCACAAAAAAGTGACTGGTGAAAAAAAGATATATTTTTTCTATGTACGCATTTAAAATACCTATTTGTAATAAAAAATTGTCATAAAATTTTAACTTTAAATAATCAGGCTAAAAGTTAAATGAGGTTTTATTAAAACTTTATTTAAATTTTGAGCCACAATTACCATTTTTTATACGATATTTTCAATTTCTGTTTTATGTCGTGTAATTAATTATCATACCAACAATATGTTTGATGATTTGTCTTCAATCAAAATTACGTGTATTTTAATTTGGGACAGCCATAAAATAGGACCACCTAGTTTTGGATCCAAAGTTTGTGATTGGCCTGTGTAGGTACTAGAGATGGAATTATCCCAACCCAATAGGTTGCTCTGAATCAAATGATAGGTATGTAAGAACTCGATATTATAAACGATTATTCATATTAATGGGGTACCTATTGCGTTACCTACCAAATATAGTATCACGGTTCCCCCCAATGATAATGTCAAATTCAGTTATTTTTTAATTTATTGTAAGTATGTATTTTAGATAATTCTTCTAAAAATTTCTCTCTGCTATGCTCTGTATTATAATATCTAAAAGTTATGCACCTGCATCTTGGATGTATCATTTTTTGAATCGTATCTAAAAATGAAAACATAAAAATACAAATCTATTTATTTCTATTCTCGTAGTTTATTTATTCTAAACTCAGCAAGAAAATTCTACGAAGTCTTAAAAAATAAAATATCATTAAATAATAGCCGGTATTATAATCAAAATCTATGGGCATGAAATTAAGCTCTCAAGTTTCACCCCTTTTATCGACAGTATGTAAACTTGGAACTGTTGCACCCCGGGAGCTTTCTGTAACAGGGTGTTAAGAATGAGCTTAATATCCGTAAGGCTTCTTGCTTACTAATTGTCGTTGTTAAAAGTTCCGCTGCTTACAGCGAGACAAGAATAATTATTGTAATTAGTTTCACAAGTCAAATTGCTTTATCTGAAAATCTGTGAGCGTTTATGAAATTCAGTATTTTTGATAGGATATACAAATTTAATGTTTGAGAGACAATTTTTAATAAAATATAACAAAAGTATGACGGTGTTTTGAGCTATTTAATTAGAGATAAAATGGATAGTAATATCATACGGGAATATAAAAAACTTCCCCTTTTTCGGCGTTACATCTTAGCATAATATGGCCTTTTCTCCATGGGTACATAGTTAGGGTCTTGCTGTTTTATCGTCTGGAATAGTTTCGCTATAGTTCGTTCATCACAGTCAGAAAATCTAACAATTATTATTTGCTGTTTAAAACTCGTGCTTTTTCTTCTGTAAGCCCCATTTTCAGCGTGGATCCAAAGATTGCACATAATATTAGACTTACAAGTTGAAAACGTGGCTCTATAATTGTTAATTATTGTTACAACATTTATAATTCCATAATATGGTCACAACTCGCAATAATCGGGGTTATTTTTTAGTCAGAAAAAGGTGACATATAGATCTAGTTTTTTTTTATCCTAATAGGATCATATTATGGTCCTCCACAGAGTAGAGGTTTGTATTAACAGAATTTATTTTTCTACGAGAAATGGATGTCAGCCACTTGCTCAACCTATTAGGTCCATATCCTGACAGAAACAAATTGAAAAACAACATGTGTACTTGCCAGACCCAGGATTCGAACCTGGGACCCACGGCGTTATAGTCCAACGCTTAACACGCGGCCACCGTGGGTGTATCTAGTATTGAGCTATAACAATGAAATGTTTAAAACGGTAGCATGGCACTCGTAGCATGGTGCAGAGAAATGACAGATTTACAATTACGGCCATATTGTAGTAAATATTTGATATTTTATAAATTGATATAAATTTTTATAATTAAGTATTGATCAACTTAAAGAAAAAAATACAGAACACTGAACCTAATTTTAATGTCAAGTAATATTTTTCAGTTATCCAGTTTTATCTGCTATACGCGGTCAATAATTCGATTAAATATGAGTGTGTTTGGATTTTTTATTATATTTACCGTTCTATTGAGTGAGGGATGCAGATATTTTACCCCATGTAGATTTGTTTGAATGAAAGCCTCTTCCGCGTGTTAATTCCAATAGCAGCTATGGCAACCACAACCCTCCCCTTATAAGCAGGAGTGCATAACATTCTCACCTTGTTTTATCTTGATTTGATTTATCAATAAAAAATGTATAATAATAGTCTCAGAAAGAAGCAAATTTTAAAAAAATCCCCGAAGACACATTCATCTTAATTCAAGCCTAAGCCGATATTATAAATTATTCATGATATAATAAATTATCACAAAAAACTTTTTAAAATGTTTTGATATAAGTTTATGTGTTATTATTCCACTTAAAATAAATATAGATCCAATAACGGTTTTGTTCTGATGTACATTATCAATTGGCCAAACCGTCAAGATGGCACAGGTCCTAGATTTATATTTTAATATTTAGTGGAATAAAGTATACATAAACTTATATCTAACCTATTAATATTATCAACCAAAGGTACTTAATGGAATTTGAATTTAAATACTGTAATGGAGTTTTTACCTACTTTATTGTATTGATTTATTATATAAGCTAGAGTTAAGAGTGCTCGTTTTCAGTGTGTGTTTACCTTTGGTGAGTGTGCACGGCACTAGAAAATGCCAAAAGGCGAAATCCGGGTCTCAAAAAACGACTCAAACGGAGTAGTACAAAACTTAAATTCATTAGAATTTATATCTAAACGTTTTTTGTTATTTTTAGTATTAACGGTAAAATAATTAATACGACGATAGTGGTATTTACAGTGGCCTTGGAATCCGCATGGGTATGGCGGGGTTTGCTTTCAGCCAACTTATAGTCGCATGGAGGTCAAGGCTGTGAGGACCAATTGTTCAACGCGTGCTCCTGTATGGTTGTGAGACATGGCATAGTACTATGCTTCAAAAGTCTGGGCTTTTGAGCTTTGAGAATCGATGTCTTCGCCAAATCTTAGGGGTACATTGGTACGACCGCGTTATAAACACTCGAGTTTCCTCGAGCCCTCGGTGATTGAGGTAATCACGAAGAGATGCTTCACGTGGCTGAATCATGTGTTCCGGATCCCTTCAGAGAGTGCGACACTGCGAACCCTTGTGGCATAACCGCAAGGGTTCCGCCGTCGTGGCAGGCCCACCCTCACCCTGCAGCGGTGCTACAAAAGTTATCTACGCACTGCATGTCTGGCATGGCGGGAGGCAGAAGTAGAAATCAAGATCAAATATTTTTCATTCGTAACTAGTAATATATTACTTACGTTGACTAATAGATTTCACACAAATTTAGTTGTGTCGTAGGTACTTACTTGCTCAGGCTAATAATATTGTTCAAAAATTAAATTATATTTTCTTTATTCAAGATTTAAAATTCCAAACATTCCTCTTTGAGTGAACATAATTTACAGCATAAAGCAACATAATTAAATGTACTGTTACAGAAAATGTTATATAGAATGTCATAAGTTTACTGTCGAACAAGATCTTCTTGACAACGTGTTAAAACTGTGAACTAATAAGCCCCTCTTGTTTTTAACCGCACTTCGACTGCAACGACTTCTGGTTATCGACGAGTTGTCCACGTGTTAAAACTGTGAACTAACAAGCCCCTCATATTTAGTTAATCGCACTTTGACTCCAGCGACTGCCGGTTATCGCCTAGGTCTTCTTGTCGGACAGTATTAACATGTTGAGTAAATACTTATGAAAGGTCGAGATAATAAATAAACAAACTTTTCTTATATCTAGGTTATATAATGCACAATTATCATCAGATATAAATGGCACTCCAATTTACTTAGATAGTTTTCACGTAGGTACAACACACAAACCCGCCAAAGGAGGTCGGTCATAAATCATGTGTAAATAATGTATCATGTGTAATCTTATAATTTTGGATTTTTTTTACATATAATTAATTAAAGATATACTCACCTAGTTAAAGTAATAGTCATAATTGCTATTAGAATGAAATGTAGGATTATTTTTTGATTTAATTTGTATTTTGTCGTATATTATAATATGATAGGTTGTCGACCCACGTAAGCATAGGGGAACTTATAGGTATTATAGGTAGATTGTTATGTAGGTAGATATGTGGCGGCAGGTATTCTGTTACGATAAACAGGTATTGCAGTCACATTATCAGCCTATACTGACAAACTGGTGAAATCTAAAATCACCCTCGCGAATTTTGGGGGAACATCCGAATATTATTATTTGTCATCATTCTACATAGGTACTGGGACGAGCACCGATGTGATTTGATATCTACACATAATATAAGTATACACGACTGTAAGTATACATTTTTTAAATTAAGTTGAGTATTGTACTAATTGTTTGAAGTTATATGTTTAAATAATATGTATCATCATAATAATCACCAGCCTGAAGTAAACCTTTGTTGGATGGAAGCCTCTCAAAGCTGAATCAAAGCCTCTTATTTCGGTGCGTTTTTAATACAAATAATAACGCACATTCACAAACCTTAATCATTTCGACGATTTAATAGGATTTCGATCATTTTGTTACTTCCTGAGTACTAAACAGATTGTTTTCTGTTGTTCTTATCCAATTATTTCGTTTTTTATCTTAAGGTACGCTTATGCCTAACATTTGCCTTTCCACACCACGTTATGCTAGAGCTAGGCTAACATTATAAACCTCCATTTTACTAATGTTCATGAATTGCTGATATATGTGATTTATGTACAACGGGAGGTCACATTTTAAGATACTATTAATAAGCACTCAAGTCTGCTTTGATTAGCGAACAATTCCATCAAACATATGTATACCCATATATAGACACTTGCTGTTCCAGATAGACATAGTTAATTAATGTTCAAACTAAGTGAATTATAATGCAATGATCTTTTTTCGTATATTATGTAAACAATAATATATTAGAAAAAGAAATATCAGTTTATTTGAATTACCTATATATTTTAAAAGAAGAGTAGTTAAAAACAACAAAAATACGATGATAAGAGAGAACAGTGAAATTATTAGATAGATACATAATATTCTAAATTCAATAAATAAATGGTCCATTTATGCCAATTGCCAGGAGACGACTATTTTTAGAAGAGAAAAGCTTTATTCCAATCATCACCTTTATCATTATTTTTTTCCAATTAAGTACCTACATGGTTATTCAAGTCTTAGAAAAATATTCTTGATGAAAATTATTCCATATGATTGTGCAAGGTAGGTAAATTATTGTACTTCCCAGAAGACTATGAATTTACGTAATATTTATGGCTAGGTGAACGGTAGGTTTATTGCAATAATATATTATATGAACCTCAAACTTATTTGTTTCCGGTATGTTTATAATAATATTAGTATAGACTCAGTTATCAATTTCTGGGAGACTATGGTCAAAAAGCACATATTATGTACCTACTGTCTCAAAGAATTATTGACTATAAATTAATGTTGTGATCTGGAATTTACTAGATAATCAAATAAATTGGGTTCGAATTTTATTCATCACAACTGTCAATCAATTAAATGTTTTAATAGTATTTACATATCTACGTAGATACATAAATGTTAAGTTAGATTCGGTACATGCACCGAATATTGAACAAATATATTTTTCGTAAATAAAACTGTCGAAAAACCTCTAAGGTAGACAAGATGCATGTCAAATTGTAGAAGAAATGATGACCTAAGTACATATACTATAAAGACAGTGTAAAAACTCTATTTTATAAATTTTGATTCTAGGTCCAAGATGTATTTTTATAGATATATTTACGATGTTATTTCAAAATTATGTACATTCAATGAAAAATTGTTTTATTCAATATTTTTGTATAGTACCTATCATAGTCTTGAATAATAAACAATTTAATTATTATAGTAAAATACATTGGTTGCCGTCTACATGAAGACTGGAGCCCAGATGATGAATATGATATCAATATCAGGATTGAGTTGGCAAAAATGAAACATCTCTTCTGCAACCAAGACATTGCTGTCGACGTAGGGCTATCAGATGCTAAATCACACCAGTACGGTCTACGGATTTGGACAATAAGAAAATTAGAGGTTTTCATAAAGTGGATGTAGAAAATATCATTGGATAACCGAATTACCAAAAAAGAGGTTTTCAGATGAGCCAATTAAACAAGAGAAATTATAGCTAATCTCGGCTATATTTTTCGTAATGAGAAGTATGCTAATATACTCTAACTCATAATGCAGAGAAAGGTGTGTAGAACAATCTCGGGAATTTTATGTGACTAGCTCAGAATAGAGAAATGGACTGCAAGTATGGATTTATATATAAAACGTAAATTTCGAATCATAATACATAACTGTTGTAATTAGGGATCTACTAAATGTCAACAAATATTCTTAACTATGTTATTATATTATTAATATCCGTAATTGAATCATGTAATCAGGTATTATGATTAAAACCCAAATTGCGTAATACAAATACCTAGATAGATTGACTGGTTGGTTTTGTCACGAGTTGTAGCTCTCATACTTCTTGCGATATATTTGTCCCAATCCATTTCCGATACGTATCAATTACATGAGCCGCAACTGCGAGGGTCGGGAGGCCTAATCAGGATGTCACAGAGACCAGATACACCCCCACTGGGACTCGAACCCACACCGGAAAGAAATTCGGGCTTAGCGATCGGTTGGGGAAAATGGCCCGGTGGTCCACAGAATTAATTTATTTTTCAGTTGAATATATGTAATTCTTGAATTTTGATTGAATATATTATATATAATGAGTTTATTACTAATAAATACATTTTATTTTAGTACCTAATAGTTCAAAAGCTCGCTAAAAATAGCGATATAATATAATATGTAAATTTACCTATGTGTCTATAGATTGTTTAACAATCTCATTCAAGTTCAAACGGTTTTTTGACGTGAGATAATTTATTCCATTATCATAATAAGTTCTCTGTTAAGTAATCAAGTAACTTCCAATATACTTAGAAACATTAGATTATTTATATGCTCCCAATAATTATCAAACCAAGTCAAAATATTATTATTTCTTTTCTATTCATATTCCATTAATTTCGAAAGTAGGAAACACTTTACGACTTATAAATACACTCTCTGAAAAATTTTACATATTTAGTGATAAATAATAATGATTTTAAGTTGTATAGATTGTTATTCTTTAGAAAAATCGATATTTTTTAAAATATCTGTTGAAACTATCATCAAAACTATGAATTATTCAAAATACTTTTAGTAGGTAGGTACATAATAAAAAACTTAATAAATAAATCTGTAATGATAAAAATAATCATACAATAATAAATTATGATAAGATTTGATCTTTCAGAAAATTTTATACTTAATGTTTTTTTTAATTTGTAGATACCTAAGTTTATCTATTTTGTTAGAATAAATAATTTACCCTCATTAACCTAACGACTATGCATCAAGCTTATAATGTACGGGCTCGAATCCCGGTTCTGGCAAAAAATCACTTGCCATTTTTCAAGCTGTGTTTGGACCCAGAGTATGGACCTAACATGTTGAGCAAGACTAACATCCATTTCTTGTAAAAACAAAACTCTGGTAAGTACATAGGATTGTAGGTACAACTAATTAAAAAAGAAGTTTTCTTCTTGTTCGATAAAAAAATTCCTTGATGATGATGAAGTCAATTCAACAATATTTATCTTATTTTGATTGCATTGTAAAGTAGATAGTCACGTTATGTTCAGGAAATGAATAAGAAATATAATTCATTCATCGAAATTATATTATAATCAATCATAATATGATATTATATAAACAGGTAAATAGGTGCCTACTACAAGTCAACATTATCGTTCATTTTCCATTGATGTATTAATTGATAAAATGTCGCTAATATGTATCTACTATATTCTTTGTGTTATGAATAACTGTAGAAATAAACGTGCCGATAGACTTCATAATATAATTTTTAATTAAGATATAAGAATGCTTCGGTACTTAGTAATAAAATTCTAAATATTTTCACGATGTCAATTTAATCAAGCCTATATTATTTTCATTCGACACTTGTACCTACTGGACGATTGATATACGTTGATATACTATCTTTGAGTATCACAATAGTAACACAAATTAATATTATCTGATTTTTTCATATCTACCTACTTTGGATGATTTTTTGTATAGCTACGATTTATTATTTTCTGACATAGACCTAGGCATACACATATATATATTATATAAATAAATGATCAATATAATAGTCAAATTTATAGAGGGATACAATTTATTTCATAAATTACAAACAATATATTTTTTTTACGAATAATAACAAATAGTTTTTTGATGATTTTAAATGAAAAATGTTTTTTTTTTCATTTATCATACTTATTTATTATAAAACGTTGGCTTTATCATAACAGATATTTTTAATTGATTGTTAGTCTTTTGTCAAACTTATTGGGTTCTTGATCTGGGTCAAACACATATTTAAAAAAAAAAAAAACAATAACTTGTATATTTTGTAAGATGTTGGATTAAAGCCCGCACCAACAGCACTATGCAACCATAGGGCTAATATTGGCATAAGATCAAAGTAGATAGGTATATGATAAAAAATGATGTTGTCTTTTGAAGACAGTGTTTAAGTAATACCTACATAATATTACATCACTAAAAATTTATTGAAGTGTTTTGACAGTATTTATTATAAAATTGTTTTGCCGTTCTGGTGCCCGGGCCATAAAAACCTAATAAATGTGTATAAAAATAGATAAAAAGTAGTCTTCACTCATTTCCTGAGCTACGGACGGTCATCTGATCACCCTTGATCCGATCCAATCCACCCCTGGTCGAAAAAAACGGAGGGGGTAAACAATTCCAGGGGCGGATCACGAAAGAGAGGAGGTAGGAGGGGCATTTTGCGGCGTTGTGAGGACGAATTAATTGAAAATACGAAAGCAGGAGGATCAGGGACTATAATAGTAGGTTAAGGGGGGTAGGGGTGAGTAACAGACGGTCATCGAACTTTATAAGCACATTGTTTATTAAAAGTATTGTATTATTTTAATGGTTAAAATATTCAGGGATCTTCTGATTGTGTAACGGCTAAAATTCAATGATTTTTCTGTAGAATAGATATTATAATAGCGAGATCAACAAACATTATATTTTTCATAAAAGACTTTTTAGTCGAAACTTTTACTGCAACCTGCTATTATGATATGTCGTCTTTTCATCTTTGAGTGATGGCAAATTCATCAAGCTCTACTTTAATAAATATTAAAAAATGAATCATGCAATTATGCGTACTTATTGAAATGGGTTCTTGCATAAACAAAATAACAGTTTGAAAGGCTTTTATATCCTCACTGTGGTTGTATTAGTTGATAGATGATATTAGTGCCTACTCATCTTTGAAGACGTGAGTGCATGTTTGAATCCTGCGTCTGCGAAAATTTACATGCTGTTTGTGCATTGTCTGTTTGATCGAGAGCAAGTAACAAGAAAAACCCAGTGGGATGCACCGTAAAAAAACTCTATAAATACAATGTTAAGTTATGTAGAATAAGGTTCATTATGGACTAATTAAACTAATGTAACCTTTTTACCTAAAATCATTACAGTTGAAAAAATACATAAGAGTCTGCGCTAGTCTTCTTACAGGTATATAGGTATCGACTGTTATAACAATACACAAATTGAAGATTTTCTTTCGTACCTACATTCATGTCCAACTGTAATTCTGAAATGTTCTAATTAATAGATTTGGGTTTTACCATTTACTGTGACTAACTATATATTTTAACTGTGTGATTCTAAATATTATGGAGCTAAGTAAATTATTTTACCTCAATTTGACTTAAACGAAATTCGTCAATCATAATATATTAGTAAATAGTGTTGAAGATCGTCACATAAATAATATACTTACCTACATTTAGTTAGATATAATAGCTGAATTTTAAAATGATTTTGGAGTAAAGTTATACAACTTGTGTGTTTTTTAAAGTAGTGTTATTAATTATTAATAATTAAACAATAGTGAAATTGGGGGTACATATTTAAAAGTTTTCCCCTCCCTATCGATGAAAGTGTGAGAGGTTGCGGAGGTAGGGGAGAGCAGCAAGCTTGAAGCGAGTGGCTGTGTGGTGTTAGCGTCGGGAAAACGAGATTGCGGTAAAAAAAAAAGAAAATTTGGAAAATCCGACGCGACGGTCTATCTACGCCAGCTGCGTATATTGATGTTTTTATAAGCAACTGTGAATGATTAAGGATATAAAAAGGAAATTGGCAAATAATTAAAAAATGTTGACAATAAGTATCCTGTATTCAATAAATATATAGGGACATCGGTACTTAAATAGTTTTTAATTTAGCCAATGAAACTAATGAGAGAACGAGAGTAATAAGTATATTACTCTAAAATAGGTAATAAAAAAATATGTTCTGGTTTGTTCACGGTTTGTAATCAAAGTTTCTTTTGATGGTTTCAGTTTAGGAATAATGAAGGGTTCTCAGAATTCCAGGGGTTATTTTCAGTACTGCTTTTAACCTGACTTTGATATTAAACACCATTGTGTGTTATTAGCATTATATAATTTCATTATGATATTCTTCATTATTAATCATAATGTCTATCATATTCTGACATATTATAATGTATGTTAAGTATTAGGTATACCACCTTTAAAAACCCAGAAGACAAATACAGCTGAGAGTTTAAAACAAATAGTAGGTACCTACCTGCCTAATTTCCATAAAATGTTTACGGATAGTTAAAATTTCGTCAAGACTTTTAAATAAATTAAAAAAAAATATTTACTGTAAACTAGATTTATTCGAAATTCAAAAGTTTACATAGGTAACTAATAATTACATAATTACAAGATAAAAGAACTTTTTATATACAACGTTTTAAAATTTTCTGATGAATCATTTAAACTTGACTTGACTTGACTTGACTAGCTTAAACGATCAAAAAAATTTGTACTTGATAGAAATAATACTGAAATGTCATTTTGACATTTTATATTGATTTCCATAGTAACGCACGTATATATTAATAATTTATTTGCTAGGACCCCAGATCCCTAGCAACCAATAATAGTGGATTGGATTACGGATTTCTTCCGAAATAACTTTTCATACAAAACAGAATTAACTGAAAATGAATTCAATTCTACTAAAAGATTGCTAAAAGTATTAAAAGAATGCATTGGTATCGTGTTATGATATATTCTAAAAGTTTCAAATGTCTAGCTAGTCTGGGAGTTAGTTAAAAATCGATTGCTAGATTTGTACTGGATAAACAACCACCGGACAAATAAGAATATGACCTAATAAAAACATTGTAAAAAATACACAAAATTCAAATTGATATTCTTAAACGTTAGGTATATGTAATAATGTTGTGATGTGAAACATAAAGTAATAAAAATATCGTGCTATGGTTTTGTAGTTATTATTAATAGGTACGTGATTATTAAATTTAAGAATTTATCAAGCTTTTCTCAAAATTGAATTAAACTTATATTAGTGATTAGGTTATTTTGCTCAAAAAAATCTTCAATTTCAACTGCCTATACTCTATACTAGGGCTTATATATAGGGACTAAAAAGAAAAAAAATGTGTGTAATAATGGAAGATTTTAATTAAATTACAAAAGCAATTTTTGTTTCGACTAAGCGCTATACTTTTTTCATTCCTATCCAGGTCATACATATTTTTTAGATTGCTTCCAAAGTTTCG
The DNA here is from genome assembly GCF_057557595.1 of Rhyacophila brunnea. NCBI lineage: Eukaryota > Metazoa > Arthropoda > Insecta > Trichoptera > Rhyacophilidae > Rhyacophila > Rhyacophila brunnea. The sequence continues at coordinate 20,677,465 of NW_028233068.1, forward strand.
CCCATCGGTGCAATTTCCTTAGACTTTTTCTCATTCAGGCACTATGCACATTCTTCAATAGCCAACGCACAATGACACAGATTAGGTGTAGTTAGTTTTCACTTACTATAGGTAGTACGTATCTAATTAGGATTTACATATTATTATATTTCCACGGTTAATACATTTAACAAGCCTATTAAAATGCCACAACTTATAAGCAATCTAACCAGGAATTTAATGGGACATGTTGACAAAAAGTAATAATAGTATATATAAGGCGTCTAATTCCAAAAACCGATAAGTCCACATTTGGTCAAAATCGAGAAAAAAATACGCACGTATTCTTTGTATAATTTTACATAATATGTATTAATCTATACATTTCAAAACGCGACAAAACCCTACGAAATAAAATATTTTATGTCTCGATTTATTACAAAAAGCGCCAAGTCCGTGTTTCATATTATTTAAAGCTTGGTTGATTTCGCGCGTGTTTAAGTCAGCCAATAAGGGAACGTTCAATGTTGGAAATGGCGTCTCCCATCCGGTAAACTCATGACAGTGCCACGGAAATATGTGCCTTATGCGGAATAAATTAAAAAGTGAGGTTCAAGTAGCGCTACGTCCAATTTTAAAAATAATCTCACGTTAAAACAAATAATTGAAGCTTGAAACATAAAAACGTTGTTTCCCGCAAATATCGAATTGTGGACTTGTCGCTTTTTGTAATTAGACGCCTCATATATAGTAAGTATATATAATAAATATATAGTAAGTATATAAGAAAATAATATGAAATACAAAATAAATAAATAATGTTTGATATATAACTAGATAACGTAAATCCTTTAGAATTTAAATTCATTAAAATTCTCGAAAAAGTCGATATACTAATTAGGAAGTTTTAATTTAAAAAAAAATTGTCTGTTTGAGACATTGATGGTTTGAGAAAGAATTAATTTTGTATAGGGGTAGAGTGTAGCCGATAGACCAATGCAGCAGTAGGGTCGTTGACGAGGGCCCTTTCATATTTTTAGATGCGGGATAGTAGGTAATTCATTGGTTTACAGGTGTCAATATCGTTAACTCATAATAATTGTAGAATCGTACAGACAACTTTTTTCATTCCATTTTAATTAGGTTGTTTAATAATGATATTAAATATAATGAGGTTTGCTATGTAAACGCCATTTGAATTGTCAATGTACGGTGCTGTACTTGTATGTTAAAAAATGCGTTTATTTTTAACGTATGTAACCACGAAGTGAAACTCACTTTATTGTTATGCAAAACGCCTGATGTATTTGACAAATATAAATGGTGAAATATAATATACAATTTATTACTTAATGCTTTATGTTTGACATAATGCATTTTGAATTGAAATCGTTTGAGTTTGACACTTAAATAAGCACCTTTAAGTAATAGAAACATTTCCGTAATACTGTTATCGCCTTTTCTCCACACAGTAGAAAAGAAACAGCGATTCTGCTCTTCAAAAAAGTAGGAATTTAAAAAGAAACGACTTAAGTAGTTAAAAAATTGTATGTATCAATATTTAAGTAAAATTAATTGATGATTATAACTGTACTTACACAAATGTTAAATTATAATATTAAATGAAGTAAAAACGATTTTTTAATGAAATATTCATAACTTTCACAAAAAATCAGCTTCAAAAATCACATCAACACACCGATCTGATTGGTAGGTACGTAGCCGTAATAAACTTTCCACGCTTCCTTAAACCGTGTTTCAGGCAGTGCACCCTCTACGGCAATAAAGCAACCCGACCGCTTTCTTTAAGACTACCTGATTTTCCACACCCCTGCACAAAGGGTCAAGCGGAAACCGGCCGACGGGGAATTTTGGGGGGAATAAAAGAAAGCCTTCTGGAAAAGGCGCGATTCGGAAGCCAGATTAGCGCTATCTGGAAACGGATCGGCGATCCGGATTGCTGTTTCGATCATAAACTAAAATGCCGGGGGCTTGATCGCCGTTACGCTACACCGATTTTCATTATTTTATGGCGCTATTTCGATTTAGCGTTTTTTTATTATTTTGAATATATTTATTTATACTTAGGTATATAGGTACTTATCTAGTATAAAATTGAGATAGCAGCTTATTACGAAGATTTTGGTTCGCGCCCACCTTTATGGATGGTTCATGGAAAATTTACTACGGAAGAAAAAGTTGTGTCTATTTCCTCTATTGTTACACGTTTGCTACAAGATTCGTGAACAGTTAAAAAGAAAAGTCAATGATGTAAATCATTTAATTTAATTTATAAAACTATTTCAGTGGCATTGATTCAGTATTATTTCCTTTCTTTTGCACATGTAGGTACCTATTTTATAACTCTACTAGTTCCGTATGTCAAACAAAATTGTTCTATGTTTAAAAATTTAATGATTTCTTGATAGTACGAGCTAATAATGTACCTACGTAGATACCTACGTACAATTAAATGAGTGTAAAATAAAACAACCATGATATGAATGAATCATGAATTTGTAATTTTTATTGAAAATTAACCATTTCGGACAAATGAACACAGACCACAAACTAAGGTATATTTTAATCCTACGATCTTTAGTCACGTCTTTGTTTACTTTATGCTTATGGTTGCTGCGTTATTCAGAAATGGGAAAATATATTCGTTTAACTCGTTCAATTGGTTGTTAATTTAAATCATTCAATATTTATTCTAACAGAGAAACTCCAATCCATACAATGAAAGGTTTATTTTGCTTAACAAAGTATTCAATACACAATTAGTGTTAAATACTATCTTTATCATTAGTAACTATTGATTATACATTTTCTTAAATAACGATGCTACAGTTTATTTTAAAAATCTTACGATTCAGTCGATACGCTCATTGGTTGATTATAACTGTAGGTATATTGTTATTGATTTACTATGGGTGATTAATTTATTACATTGGTAGGAATAATATTTAGTATGTACCCACCTACTTATTTGTTCAATTATTAAAATATCTACCCAATTATTACAAGTGATTAAAAAATAAATGTAATAAGTATACCTAATATATATTATGGTTAGGTACTAATTGTTATTTTTTTCTTTCGAATAAGGGAATAGCTTACCATATACTGTTCACATGTCTGTAATTAGGTACTAAGTACTTTCTCAGACTTGACAAAAGAAATGCGTATTAGGCACGTTTTAGAATTTAATTATTTCTCTGTAAGAAATATAATGTCACAAGAACTGCTCAATCTAGAATTTTATTCATTCCTTTTATCTTATTTTATCAATACTTTTCTGCTTAGAAAGTAATCTGATACTAAGAAAATATTGAATTATCCTACTCCCAATACATTACAACTTTTTATAACGATACATTGTTAAATATTGTTTTTCATTGAAAATGGTATCAATTTAATTTAATACTTATAAATTATAATAATATATACCTACCTGGCATCAAATATTTTTGGCATTTAAACAAGACAACAATTTAACATTTAAAAATAATCAACTGTAGAATTGTAGGTAATTTTAAGGTATCTACTTATACTTATATTTTTTTTATCTCATACTCATTATAATATTATACATGTTTACCTATATCCGACCATGTCCGATCCTAGTAAGATCATATTATATGGGCCTCCACAGAGCAGAGGTTTGTAATAACAGATTTTGTTTCTGCGAGAAAAGGATGTCAACCACTTGCTCAACCTATTAGGTAGGTCCATACTCTGAGTCATAACCAAATTGAATAACAATATGTGTACTTGCCAGACCCCGGATTCGAAACTGGGACCCACGACGTTATACTCCGACGCTTAAGCCGCGCGGCCAACGTGGGATGTAGGTACATATAGTTACATAACAACGATTAATAAGAGAGCTGAGTTTTGTCTACGGAGTGTGGGTGTACAACAGTACAAGTATGGATACGGTGACGTCCCGTGGGAGTAGGCAGGCCATGCGGTACATAGGAGCAACACATTTAAAGGAGGGTAGGTAAATGATGAAATGAATACAAAACTTTTGAGAGCAGTGTCAGTTTTCCATGTAACAGACGATTCGGTCCCTTTATTAGAAAATATCTATATATATCTATATATCTATATAATAACTTACTTTAAAATAAATAATCCAAGGATAAAAATCCTGAAAACATAGCTAAAAGTTCTTGTAATACATATTGTACGGTTTATCGCACATACATAATTTTGACAAGGGTGCCTTCAACACAAACCAACGCTTGGGTACCTAAAACTATCACTGATTTTAGAGCAGGTTTTGTGGAAAAGCTCTCATTATCAGTAGTACATACCCTAAATATGTCAATATAAAGATTTTTGTGGATGTTTAAGATAGCAAATAAATAATAAAATAGATAGATACCTTAGTAGGAACCTAATGAATTTAGAGACGATTTTAAGATAAAAATGAAAGAGGACTGAATTATTAGTCTGCTTAAGGATGTCATTATGCTTAGGGACGTCACTGTATAGATATGAGAAGTGAATGTAGTAGGTACTTAAATAAATAAACGTATTTTTCACAACAAAACTAAATCCTTTCATTTAAAATGCATACATCATTCCAATAGTCATTGAAAAATATATAATGGCAGACAGTGACAGAAATAAATATGTTTATTCCCACAGATAAAAAAACTGCATTATTTACGATACTTTGAGTCCAGAACTATCCCACTAAACCCAAATCGCCAAAACTGAACTTTATGAAATAATAAAATTGTATAAATTTGAATACCAGTTCATTCTCCATCAAGTAGGTATATACCTTAAAGTAAGTATAACATTGCGTAGTATGTAGATGCTTATTAGATGTAGAAAATAATGAAATAAAATAGTGATTATATTTTACCTGACTCACTTCCATCTCGTTCAAGAGAATCAAAATGCGGCCTCCAATACGCCTGCGGAAGTGCAGCAAGCCTCAAACCTGGACCCATCTCGCCAACTCTCCCAGTAAACTTGTTAGGATCTAGAATATTCTCAACAGAAAACGCCAATCTTCTGTGAGGGTTTAAACTCCCGACGGTCGGTATCCTGGGACTCCCCGCCTTCGGGCTGTGGGAATGTCTACTTAAATCACTGCAGATGCTATCAGGTCTTTGCCTCTCTCCTTCACTCGCTCCTATGCTCTCTTCTTTATCAATACTGCTTTGTTTGAATTTGTAATCTTGATTCTGACCCAATCCATAATGATCTTGTGGACTTCCGAATAAACTAATTCCAGCCATGTCGGATTTAGGTAAAAATAATCCGCCTTGTGGTGTAAAAGGATAATGTTTAGCTGAATTCATTTGTCGCCTCGTTAAATCCACCGGTGATAATACATCATCTGTCACTTCGTCCACGTTTAATTCTTCACTAACATCACTGCGTCTGTCGTAATCGTCGCCATTTTCTGAGTTATCAACTGTTGTATCCATTTTATTTTCCAAATCGCACCTGTCCCTCATTTTTTTCGTCCTCTGCAAATACAATTCTCTATTTGCAGAATTTAATTCTGATAATCTTCTTTGTCCAATTAAATTAATTTCAGTAGGTAATGTCACTTTTATAGTTGTTGGAATAATTGGCATTCTTTTTTCGTGTACAAATATTTTATCATGGCTGCCAGTTATTTCTGGCGATATTCTTCTGAATGCTTCATACTTTAATGTGTCTTCAGGAGATTCTAAGCGTTGGTCAAGTATTCTATTGTTGTTATCGTTGAGTTTTTCGGGATCGTTGGTCTCCGTATTGTGGAGATGAGAAGGATGGTCTCCGAGAAGCTTTGGTGAGCTCCTTGGAGACCGTTGCTGATGCTGCTGAGGCTCTTGTCTTGTCTCCACAAGTCTCTGCATCATTACCATTGTCATTATTTGTCACGTTGATTATGAGAAAGTATTATCTATATCGACTATAGTAAAGTTTGATGTCATTTTAAAAGAATCAGGATAACTTGTATATTTTAATGAACTTCATTTTTTATTCGTATGTAGGTACCTAAGTGATTATTGTTATTTATTTTTATTTGGTTGAAGTTGGACAGTTTAAGTGAGTGGATTCATAATTATTAGGTATATTTGTTAATAACTTCACTTGTTCACGGACATATATGTGGATGTTTTTGAAATTAATTAATTCTGTAATTATTTATATAAAGCAACGTACGTATATTTTAATGAATCGGTGGAAAAAAATATTCTTTTAAACGAACGACTTAAAATATATTTATTAAATTCAGTCAATTTAGAAAAAATACTAAAAGTCACTAATGTCATGTAGGTGAGCAAACATAATCAACTAATCATTTCACTTAGGTAGTATTAAATAAACCCACAACACGATTGCACTATTTAAGTCCGCAGGTTTAAAACCTTTCCAGTGGCAACACTAATTCAACATTCACCCCGCAAACATTCACGAACGTCTGACTGCGTTTAACTAAATTCCTCTTGTTAACCCTGTCCCGCCCCATGCAAAAACCCCAAAAGCAACTCCACAAACATAACCCCAGACGCAAAACATCAGAAAATCTCACCACAATAAATACGATAACAGATTTTAAATTACGTGTATTTACGGTTGAAATTCACGTGACACTCGCATGGCTTTTAGCATTATACTGACGTGAGCTTTAAGCTCCGTAGATAAATAAACCATGATTTCGGTAACATAACCCCCCTTCCTGCAAAAGTATGGCGTTATGCCTCTTCGAGAAAGACGCCTTGGTAGAAAGAGTGGGATATAAGAGCCGTAGTCACGTGATCGGGGTAATACAAAAGCTTAGCCTGCCATTGGCAGGCTTTCGCCGGAGGGCGTGGTTACGTAAAAGCTCTTCTAATGTAGTTTTAATGACTTGGGCGGGAACGTTTACGTGAGAGATCCGTTTTTAAGAGTGAGACGAGAAATATACTAAGACGGTAGCTGGTAGGTTGCATGGGTAATGAACCGATATACTTTAAACAATTTAGTTAAACGTATTAGAACATTTAATCGATCCGGGGGCGGGTAAAGGGTGGCGGGAGGCGAAAAGACAGGGGGTTTCGTTTTCAGTCTGTTGACGATCTTCGCGCAGATTTGTGGTGTATGGAAAATTACTTTCGTAATAATTAGGTACAATGATTAGTTCACTGGGAATGTTTTCAATGTCAGAATAATTAGTAAATATTAATTATATTATTATTCCGGTTTGCAGATTAATAAGTAGGTACAATAAGTATATTATTTAAAAGGTGTCCAATGTTTTGATAACAAATAAATAAGTAGAATTAACTAACTACTATCTACTATTATAATTAACGAAAGTACACTTCTTATAATATTATCTATACATAAACTGATAATATTAAGGTAGATACTTAATTCATATTCGATGGAGTTCCTATGTAACTATATTTGAAAATAAATAAAAGTTGTAGCTATCTATCTAGGCAAATTAAATTAGGTAGGTAGGTTAGTATCAAACCAACTTTATTCTTAGTAATTATAATTAAACATTGTCTGTAATAGTGTGACAACAATGATTATTTTGCACGATGTCCAGGTAATACGCATTTACTTAGGTATATACCTAGATATAAATAGATATCTATACCTTCGTGGGCTTAGGGCCCACATGCGTCACGTAGGTCAAAATGGAGAATTATGGTATTTTCAGAGCATAAGCCTGGACACTCCTTAAACGTTGTAGATAATCTATTTATATAATTTTGAAGCCTTATTATCTTTTATTTTTATTTTAAACATTTGATGACTGCATAAAGTATTTTTATTACATAAAATAGTATTCTTTTAAACCTCTCGATCTAATGTTTTAAAATATAGTCATATTTATCAGTACATCCATGTGCAGTGGTGTTGAGAATTTTTAGATTTATTAATTTGTAAACGCATTTATTTACGAAAACATAATAGTTTTGGTCTAATTTGGGCATTACGACAAAATTGTGCACACTTTTTCATTCATAGTTATTTCTTTCGTTGCATTAAAAATACATATTACACATATTGTTGGTTAACTTTTTTAATTCATTAAGCCCTGACGAAACCAAACTATAATAAATAGAAAATATTATTCTATTTATGAAATATGCAAAGTTATGTATGATTTAATTGCATAATTTTAGATATTTTATAGATAGACATGTATTTTTGGGCTATTATCTATTATGGCTTTGTTTCTCAGGGTTTAATTGAATTTTAACAACTAACCAACACTATCTGTAAATTGTAGTCTTATTTCAATGAAAACAAATATGTATGTCTGAAAAAGTTTAATGTGCACTGTTTATGGCGGATCTTAACAGCCTACCTCCACCCTTCGCCACTGAATTTTTGACCTACCTTACACAATGATCATATAATTCAAATAATATTAATCATGCTGTGGATGTATTCACTAATGATGTGCCTTTGAATCCCCCTAAATATATAAATATCAAAATCGTTTGGTAAGTAGGTAATTGAAACAAGAAAAATGTTTTAAAAGAAGTTAATTATGTATAAAACACAGAACAGATTTATAAATAGAATTCCGATAGGCTATATCCCAATACACTATATTTTGACGCAGGGTTTTGAATGTGTGAGTGTTCTACAAAAATAAATCAGGCGTTATTTATAGACGTGCAATAGTGTTTGTTGCAACCTCATTGAATGAGCGTCAGTGCATAAACCGAGAGCAGTTGTCAGAATGAAGGACAGGCTTATTAATTCTTCATACGTGTTAAAGTTTATTCCATATTCTTCCACACTCGAGATCGGTTGACTGTTACTCCACACCCGTTAGGTATTTCAGTTCCCATTATTTCTGAGTTCCCTCTTATAAAACATTTAAAACAAAAAAATGTAAGTATGCACACATAACAAATCGAGGCATTTAGGATGTTCAAAATATGCCATCTACAATTTAAAAGAACTGGTGTTAATGAAATATACTTATTAAATATAAAAATATCAGAAAGCATAGGGAAAAAAATAGCCATAGGTAATAGGTACAATCACTAACAATGTCTGATTCTGGGGAGCGTATAATTTTAATTATACCTACCTATCTAATAAGGCAGGTATATAATAAATGACAATTAAATAAAATTTTATAAAATATCCAGAAAAGTACATACCTACCCCTTTTCCATATATTAAAGTAGGTACCTACATTCCACATAAATCGACAATAAGTTCAAATATAATAAATATTTTTAATATGTAATTCTTAATAAATATTAGATAGATACAAGCTATTTTGCTTTTGACAAATAAAACGACTTAATTTCAGCAGCATTCAAGAGCATCCCTTCTCACAAGTCTCCATTCGCGGCTGTTACTTAGATACTTACATTTATAATTTTACCACAGATTATCTATCTATCTATTGGATTGTGTCGTTTAAATACCGTAAATTGGTTTAAATCAATTCTTTTTTAATCAATATGTACCTACCTACCAATCTGCACCTAGATCCAGGGCGGTGGTTTTTTGTAATTTCCTACCATACCTTCCCTTATTCGCGTATAATAATCTTCATAACAATCATAACTTTGCACTCCGGCTCTATGGTAAAAATGATGTAATATATATAATATTATTGTCTATTTATTTTCTTATTATTACATACGTAGGTAGGTATATACTATATACATATAAGTGAATATTATTTGATTTTAATTTTATGCGAGGTAATCCGGCAAAAAGGCATATCAGTACAGTAATAAATACAAGATAAAAAGATTTTTTTATATACAACGTTTTTAAATTTTCTATTGAATTATTGTGCTAAAACTAGTAGGTACTTGATATGAAGTAAATAAGAAACAACCAAACAAATATAGAATACTGAAATGTCATTTTGATTTCCATAGTAACGCACGTATATATTCATAATTTAGTTGCTAGGACCACCCACTTAGCAACCAATAATAGTGGATTGGATTACGGATTTCTTCCGAAATAACTTTTCATACAAAACAGAATTAACTGAAAATGAATTCAATTCTACTTAAAGATGGCTAAAAGTATTAAAAGAATGCATTGGCATCGTGTTCTGATGCTAAAAGTTTCAAATGTCTAGCTAGTCGGGAAGTTAGTTAAAAATCGATTGCAAGATTTGTACCGGATAAACAACCACCGGACAAATAAGAATACGAGCTAATAAAAACGTTGTAAAATGTGCAATAAAGTGTTTAAACGTACCTACACTCAACAAACCAGTAGGTAATGACTGAATTAGAGATTATATTGGCAGACTATGCCTGAAGCGATGAAGAGATAAATACAGGTAATAGGTAGATAGGTTTATAGGTAGGTAGGTGTTTGCGCAGTTCCTACCCAAAATTGAAAATTAAAGAAATCTATTACGATTAATAATAATAATAAATTAATTATCTATTCGTTGTAGTTACTTGCGTGAAATTCGTATTCACGAATGAAATATCAAATAACAATAACTTGAAATGAATAAATAACAATCGTGATTTCAAATTAAACTCATAAGTTAAAGCAGCAAATTGAAAAATGTCGAATAAAATTAATCAAGATTATGAAAATTATTTTATATCTAATCCATTATACACCTACCTTTAACTACCTAACCTATTTATCAAGTTTTTTTGGAATTCAAACTGTTAAAAAGTTGTAGGTATAAAAGCAGAAAGTATTTTTACACAAATGACCGTTGCGGAATGGAAAACATGTACTTATAGTGAAACAACTTAACCTTCAAATTGTGCAGATTGCAATTTATTATAATTAGTGTTAAATAATATAATAATAAATTTAATTAGTGTTACCATTATTATTTCCGAGTGCTCTTGCAGGAAATCCTATTGCATCGTTTTTTATCTCTGGCTCTAACTACGTCATATTTTCTATCAAAACTATCGCTTACGTGGTATTTTTATTATAGTAGTACTTACAAATTTCGTGAAAAGAAGTGTAGCCATGTTTAGGATTTTTTTTTTCATTGAAGGTGGTGATGCGTGGTCTTCCAGAATGTTGTTTTTACTAAAGCAAGCAAATTTTCATTTATGTAGGCCTAAATGTTTATTGTCAAATCATTATAGGCAGGTACCTTTGTTAATGCTAATTTCTTAATTTGATGTAGGTATGTAGGTATATTTTCCTGAACTATTCATTATAGGTATATTATATTATTTTGATGTATGGAGTGCTTTGTACTGTTTTAATTATTGTATATATATTATTTGATTAAAATCATGATTATTTACCAAAGATGCAACTTATCATGACGAGATAAAAATAAATATAACAATTAAAATTAATTATTACCTAGTAATATACATATATAAGGGTATACATTTTATTTCAGTAAGATTTTTTGTACCTAGGTTCTAGGTGATTTTTGACATAACTACGTTTTTATTTAGACATGTTTTTAAAAATAATTATCTTATCTGCATCTTTCTTAACGTCACAATAATATCGGAAACGGCACAATTATTTCAAAATGCGTTCATTTAATTGTGTCTCACGTATGAGATATTTTACAGAGTTACATAAAACCTATTATGTAATCTTATTACACAGTCGTACCTGCAGTGACGTCCTGTGGGAGTAGGTAGGTCATGCGTTGCATAGAGGCTGCACCATGAAGAAACGGATACAAATCTTTTATGACAGCAGTGGGTGATTTCCATAAAACGAACGATGCGGTCGCGTCATTAGAAAGTATTGACATACATATTAGTTTAATAAATAATCGAAGCATAAAAAAACTCTGACAATACTGTCACTATTGTCGTATTGATGCCCGGTATAATACATAAGTATTTCAATGGTGGTTTATTACACAAGCAACATTTTCACAAGGGTGCCTCTTAACCACAGCGCCACAGACCTTCACGTACCTAAAACCACCTCTGTTTGAGAGTACCTAATTGTCGTGGAAATGCTCTAATTCACAATATATTCCTATGTGAATTTAAGATTTTTGGTGTACCTATTAATCATGGCCCCCACAAGGGGGGGGACTGACAGGGCTCTAGCCTGGAGGCCCGGGATCTGGGGGGGGACGCGTGGCGACTTGATCAAATAAGTAAGATAATCACAAATCACAAATTCGCTTTAATAGTAAAAAAAGTCGCCTGTGGCGATATTACACTACATGAACATTAACATTTTACAATATATAATAATTTAACGATGTAATTTTGTATTATTGCGTGTCGATACTCGGCAACTGCGTGATTGAAGTAAATGTATTAAAAATAGAAAAAAATGTTAATAATACACTGAATAGTGAATAGGTGCCCTTAATTTGAGGTGAAACACAATTTGAAAAATAATAAAGTAGTGTATCACACTGCTTTTAAACTTAGCGATAGGTAGGGGGGTTGTCAAAGATCCTAGCCTGAGGGTCCGCTTCAGGATATGGGGGCCATGGTATTAATACACAATAAGATTTCTTATCTAGGAACCTAACAATTTTAACTAAAAGTAAAGGAGGACGGCATTGTTAGTCTGTTTAAGGGTGGAATTTTACCTAGGGACGTCACTACGAAGCCACAAGATCCGGTGCATATACCTACCGATTCTCAAAACCTAAATGTGGAAAATATTAAGTAAAAAGTTCGTAAATAGGTTCGTCGGACCTAGGTGGCGGATGTACTATTCCCAATGTCACCTGAGAGTGGAAACTTTTATTGCCTCACTGCAGTTTTGCCATAAGAATAATTTCCGCGTTGTACCTAAGTCTGACATGGCAGGAGATGCGGGACGTGGGAATGGTCCAGGAGAAATGATGCGGTCTTGTAGATACTCTCGCTATAGGTACACATTAATACTGGTGCGTATATGGAGTAAGACGGTTAGTAAGTAGGTAAACCATCCTAGTCAATTATCAGATATTTTTCACGATTTCTTTTTAGTAACAGTTCACCATTTAATTATAGCAATTATTATTATAAAGACTAAAGCAACAAAACTAAACATTCTATGTCAAGATATATACATTTTGGTTGTCGTATTTTTATTTAAATTCATAGATATACGTAAATATTTTTTTAACCACCTCAACCTACTGGGCGTTCAATAAAAATAATTATAATGCAATATGCATAAGTTAATCAGACAATCGTCAGAGTCATGGGGTTGTTTTTTACTCTCCTGCTATCATCCCCCAAACAGCTACAGCTTGCCGCCGGCTGTTTGCCATCCCGTCAAATAAACTGCCATCACCCCCCTATAGAAAACAAAGCGTTTCAATCTGTATTAAAATTTTCACTGCATACCTACCCTTTTTCATTTGATAAACTATATTACCAATATTTTCCAATAAGAATCTATTACACTATTACACGATGGAAAGTCAATGAAATACATTATTGATATACCTAAGTAGGTGCATATTATTATACATATTCCTAGGTACTTAAGCATAATTTTTATTTTATTTTTAACACTACAACTAGCCGTGGAGTCGAATGACAGTAGTGTAGTGAAACAGTAGTATAATTAGAAATATAAGCGAGACAATTGCAAGCAAGCAGACTCTGAGAAAAATACTTATATTGTAACCTCATTGGGATCGAGCCCGGAGTCCCCGGATGAAAAACCAGTGCCTTACGCACTAGTGACAAGACTATGAAGAACACAAAATTAAATCGGTTCTGCTATTACTTATTCACTTTTCAAATTATTCATTTGTTTTTTTGCTTGATTACGTAAATATTATCAAAAAACTTAATCAAAACAGCACCTACATAAGACTACTATCAAAAACAAAATCGAAAATATCGATAACATTAGGTACCTATATTATAATAATAAATATTTGTTCTTTTAACTCTTCATTGGTGCTGCCAATTGGGAGAGCAATATTTGTGTTCAACTAAATTGCTACGTGTGTTAAGCTTAGTTGGCGAGTTAAGGGTGGCGTTGTTTTATAAACTATTGAGATATGGGTATATTTAGCCTACTCAATGTACCTACCTACTTTTTTGTATGTATACGATATTGAATTATTTTCTGTTACATTGATTTTTTTTAAATATTCTTATTTATAAAAAAAGTGAATTACCATTTTTGCTCCTACATTATTATATGTACATTTTAGTATGCATTTTGGCTAAAATATCTTAATGGTCGATTTTACTTAGGTACGCGATGATTGCATTCAACCGAATTAAATATGTAGGCATATTAAAATGGCAGTGATTTTACTTTTGCGATCGAATGTTGGATACATAAATGGCAGTTTCCATTCTCGTAAAATGTTGGTAAGTCAATAAAAATGTATTATTTGTTTATATTCATATATTATAGTGCAGTGAAAACTCGATTCTAGGTAAAAGATTCAATAACTTTCAGTGGTTATATGGCGTGGTATGCTTGGAGCTCAGAATTAAAGAGCGAATACTTCGGAGACATGTTAAGAATATAATTATTTGAGGAAGTTATTTCCTACCCAGGAGACTAAAAGTAGGTACTGATGACGATTAATAATGACAGAAACAAACAAGAAATGTATTTGGCTTGCATTTTAATTTATTACATCAAGGGAATACATCAGATACGTAATCAATACCTACGTGTATCTAGGGATTGCAATACCGAATGAAAATATCAATACCGGTTTTTCGGTATTTCTCATTGAATACCGGTATAAATACCGGTATTCGTTAAAAAATAAGTACTTATTGGTAAATATAGCTATTACAATCCTTTAAAAACACCATTTTATAGAAAAAACCTGCTTACCTACATTTATTATGTTGACATTTAAAAATATGTATTAATCACAATATTGTGGAATTATTGGTGATTTTAACAAATATTTTGAAAATATTGAAAAATCATTAAGTGTAAATAAGCTGATAAGGCTGCAGGAAAAGCTTCTTCATTTCACCACTACTTGTACAACCATCAATAATGTTATTTTAGAATAATTGAACATTTGTCACGGATGTTTTTATTTCTCGAGACAATTTTATAAATGGGTATATATAATGAATTGTGTTTTATTATTTCACCTATGTTGGATTCAGTCAATATTTTGCATTTTATCAGTACATAACTTATACACTCAATTGAAAGGAAATACAGTACAAACTAATTAAGAAATAACATTAAATTCATCGACCAAAAACGTAAACGAGTATGGTTTCTTAATATCGAAAATTTCGGTAGTTTTGGATTTTTAAAACCAGAATTTCGGTATTGATAAAAACTGGAATACCGGTTTTGGAATACCGGTATTGCAATCCCTACGTGTATCTACTGTCAATAAATTGATAGGTATTAATTAAAAATACGTAATATACAGAATCATAACATAACATATTGTAAATCGCAGGTCGAAAATATAACGAGTCTTTGATGGAGCATGTAGGGGTTGAAAGAGGGGGGTGGAAATAAGGGTGTTTTGCAGGCCAGTAACGGATTGTGAACAGAATCGGAACACGATCATTAAATTACCCAAAGGGATGAAGTCTATCTGTCCAGCACAAGCGCTTCAGGAATCTCGTTCAAAGTTAAGTTACTAAGTAGGTAGGTATTTACTATGGCATCTAAGTTATGGGGGTTTGTAATCAATAATCATATATATCATGGGATAGTATCTATAGTAGGTAATGTTTCATTTTATAAAACTATGCCACCTCAATCTATCTATATTTTAGTAAATCATGAATATCAATAGTAGTTAGCTTTAATGGTTCCATAGCGTTTATTAATTTTAGTCTATATTACAATATTTTGAAAGTTAAAGTAGATATCCCATGCAAATTTGAACAAAAAAAATGATTGGCATATAAATTTAATATTAAAGGGTAATTGGTACCTAGTTAAAATATTTTATTTCAAGTAAAATTTAAATTAAAGCGTGTACCTAATACGCAGTCGGTCACGGAAAGCAATACTTTAAAAACAAATACCTATAATAATACAAACAGCTGTTACTAACTATAAGTACCTACTATGAATAATTTATGTTCCACAATAGAAGAAATATAGATACATACCAGTCTCTGGCGCGTACCAAGGTACCTACAACAATTTTCAAATTACCGAAATATTGAGTTAACATAAAATTATTATAATTTGGATTATCAGAGAAACATAAATAACAAAAAATATTGTTATCAATAGAGCTGAGTTGAACTTACATCTAACCCATTCAGCTCAATATGCTTTATCAATTAAGCCATCTGAGTCATACTTAATCACGTCTAAATTATCCAACAACTATGCCTCCGGGATGTTCATCAAATTTTGTTAATATTGGCGACCATTATTTGTGATTTACTTTAATTCCTAAAAAATATAATATAAGTATTATAAAATTTAATATTATGTTAATTTTTAACATCTTGCGATTTATCCATTGAATAAAAAATAGTTTAATTAAAAATATTTAGAAAATGTGCGTAACGTTAAAAGTACTACGTTAAAACTAAAGTTTGGAAAGATCCTGACGCCGTTTAGAAATTATATAAGTACCTATTCTTAATTCAACGGTCGCCGCATTAATATAGTCGCTAATATTAATGTTGATAAACAACTCGGACGCCCTTTTTTTGTTGTTGAAGGTATGGCACAAATGACTTAATTGGTAAAGCACATCCAGTGGGTGTGGGTTCAAGACCCGCTCAATACTAATATTAAAAAAATATATATTTTCTGATATTTCTGAGGTTTTTCAAATTATGTATGTAACTACTTGTGAATCATTCATTGGATAAAATAAATCGTTTAATCTAATAAGTCAATGGCCTAATAGGTATAACGCGCAGCGAGTTTGTTTTCGAGGATATTTTATGTTTTAGTATTTGAATATTATACCTAAAATACGTAATATTATTTATAGTATCTATCCAATTCTTGTGTTAATAAATAAATTATAATATATTTATACCTATCTAGCAATATCAGCATTCATTGCACGATTGCGACGATTGCATGAAAACTAGTTAAATAAAATGATGTCCAAATCCGTATTGATAATTCGGGTATTTTCTTGCGGCGTTTTCATTTCATGTGGAAAAGCCGAGCGGTACCATCTATGGGGCGTAATTGGAACTAAGTCGTGATTCGAAGCTTGGCTAATCGAATCTGATATTATTATTTTATTATTAGATGCAACTGATTCGATTGGGCCTTTGATCAGAGAGCGATTTTGTCGGCATTTCGGTAAAGGTAAGTCAATTGCTATCGTTTTGCCGGTTTACGTTTAAATTTAAGTTTCGGATAACTACTAACAACAGGACACACCGAAACCCCGGTAAACGGAAACAAAACAAATAAAATTAGTTTTAAATAAAAAAAATAATGATTTGATTAATTAGTTCTAAGAGTTTACTAAAGTGCGTTATTACTACAAATTTTATACTAATATTATTGTTATTGAAAAAGCCGTAAATTTAAGTTTCCTCATAGTAAAAAATTATCATCGTCAGAAACGCAATAACCCTAGATCCCCTAGCGCACACAAGAGGGGAGGGGGGTGGGGATCCGGATCTCCCGGGAATGAAAAAAAATATTTAGATGAATGGAATATTACTTCTTCTTCTTCGTCATGACTTCATGACTGAGGATCGTAACCCTTTTGATTTGGGTGTCGTACAGCCTTCTCAATGGGTCGATCTTTTTTCTCTTGTCATTATACGACACGAAAATCCTATCATTGAATGACTTGGGTCATTCATGAATTAGTGCAATCATTTGAGATATCTAATCCACGGACGACACAAATATACACTAACGATCGTAATATTTATGAGAGTTATGTGACAGCCACGCGTATTCGATAACCAAACGTAGGTGAGCAAGCACGCTTAGTTATAGATGCAAGCCAGGTGTTCATCCCTAGACTAAAAAAGCGGAATATTGAAAGTAGTCTCTCCAAGAGAAAATCCGTCGAATGTGGTAGGTACTTGGTGGAAATTTAGGTACCTAATAAATGTCGGCTTAACGCTTTCGCTGCTGAAGAGATAATGAGATTTTAATTGCCCCCTTTAAAATGCACGTTAATTATATCGATCGGCCGCCTGGTCATTACACACCGTGTGCGTCTTCCGCGTCCAAAGTATTAAGCGATGGCGTATTGCGTTGTCGGTCTCAGATTCGAATCCTGGGTCTGACAAGTACACATATTGTTTTTCAATTTGTGTATGACTCAGAGTATGGACCTAATAGGTTGAGAAAGTGGCTGACATCCATTTCTCGTAAAAACAAAATCTGTTAATACAAACCTCCACTCTGTGGAGGCCTATATGATCTTATTAGGATCGGAAATGGCTTAAAGAAAGAAAGAAGAATAAATGTCGAATTTTTATTAAAGCGATTCATTGCTGATAAAATAACTATGGCTAAAAAAACTGTGCGTGTATTCGAAAAAAGTAAATCAATGTATATTATATTTTGTCACAGAACAAAAAATACGATACGAAACTACGATTAAATTGGATTTAGTGCGATCACTTTGCAATGTGGCTTGAATTGTGGAGAACCCAACTCTACAACTGACATGTTATTGTCTATGCTCATTTTTTGAGCATAGACAATAACGACACGGAAATTTCAGTTATCTAGATATCTTCAATATATAGAGGTAATAAGTTAAAAGGAGCACGATAGACGTTTATGTGTAAAATATAGATTAATATACCTTCGTGTTATCCTGCTGTGTAATATCACCAGTGTAAGTGTGCTATGTACAAAATACAAAATGGTATAAATACTCACGCGTGTTTCCTTATAAGATTATTATGTAATATCACATCTCACATCTAAATGCAACCGTCTCAATACAATAATAACCGGCTAGTTGACCAAACACATAACAACTACATTCCTTATAGAATATTTTTTTGGAAAAATACCGAATAGCTGAAGAATAGAAATTAATTATCTGTTATAAAGGAAGGGAAAATGCAAAATAAATCATGTTAAGATTATACAGTAGGTACTGTTGGTAGTAAAGTATAAAACAAATTAGTGAGGGACAATGTCTACCCTTAACAAAAATAATGATAACACTAACTTTTCTGTGTATGTATGTATTCATGAGTTTCGTTTCATAGATATTCTATGGGAGGTGTAATAAAACATCAGAAACGCGTTTCACCTAGAGTAAATATTTAATACAAACTAACTTTTTAAAACTTTCGTTCGATCTGTGTAAAGCAATAATCGATGTACGTGGTATTGTACAAAAAGTCGTCACGACCCAGTCAAAAGAGTCTCACTAGGTACATTGCATGCATATATAAAATAAAACATATTATTTAAAGTTTTTTTCACTCTATCTGCATACTACAAACTTTATTTCGTCTATTTTCCTAAAAAACTATTGCAATTATATGTGTACAGAATTTGCATTTATGCATACTTTTTGTCGTGGATAAAATACTGTGGAGTTGTGGCAATGTCGTCTCTGAAACCGTGGGGCGTGAGCTGTAATCCTGCATCTGGGAAACTTCAAATATTATTATCAGTGTGCTTTTGATCTGAAGAAAATATGATCTAATGAGTTAGTTAAATTGCTTGCACCAATTCCTCGTTAAATATCTGTTTATTTAATCTCACATTATCAACATTCGCTTCTTTGTCATTTCCTCATGGTTAAGGATCGTGATCACCTTAAAATTTCGTCATATTCTGAACGAACAATACTTTCCACCCCTTTTGGTTTCTCTCAGATCAGAGAGAAGGCTGTACCCAGTAGACTCATTCGCTTGGTCATTCCAGCGCGCCGACGCTCTTTGTCTGGTTTGCCTGTATCTAGAAGATAGCCAAAACCCACCAGTTTCTTCAGGTTATCCGGTCCGCACCAAAAAATCTTTTATCATATATATATTATCTTTATATTTTATATTTTTTTTTATATCATCCGTGCTCGTGTCGTTTCTGGTCACCAAGGACGTTGAAGAGCAACGGAAGGAAACTAGACATCGCGAACCCGACAAAAATACAGTCCTGTTAAATCTTTTATGTTAATTAATACATTATGTTTTCAACCAGTGAGCCGAAATTTTTAAAGGAAAGATATATTCGTTATTAGGTAGGTACTCAGTTTAGATAGCTATTTCTACATATTATACCAATGGTTTCTCCTCAATTTGCCGCCCTTCGAGTAACTGCCGCTTCTAAGCGATGCTCAATCTGCCTACCCCCACGGGACGTCACTGTTGTCGAGACCAGTTTATTTGATAGGTCCTGTACTCTGTTCAAGAAATACGAAGCATTCGGCGCCAACACCAAATTTCGAAGGCATTAATTGTCTTCCGCTCTATTGCCTTCAGGATCGATGACTCGCCACCGTACAACAATATGGAGAGCACTAATGTTTGCACAAGCATCATTTTCGTGACAATTGAAATTCCCCGATTCTTCTTTATAATAGTAATATCTACATGTCATTACATTTCTTGCAATCTGTCTGCGCCTCTTTATTTCTGCTTCACATCCACCTTTTCTACTAATGGTCAATTCCAGATATACAAACTCGTACACTGTTCTAAAGTTTTGGAGTATACTTGCCGCTGGTAGAAGTTTAGCACGATCGATAACTATTAACTAGGTCTTAAAAACAAAGTTCACAGCACATCACTGAAAACGTAGGTACCTATATGTCTTCGGGGTGCGCATTGGCTAGTCTCGCAACCCTGGCTACTAATACATCATAAGCTTGACACTAAGAAACTCTGATCTAGAAGAAGTCATTGACGGGTGCATATAAAATTTAATTCTTTATTATAAAATCACTCTAAATTATTCCTTGATGATAACAATTCATTGTTAAATATGTACTTTGGTGTTTTGGGTTATTTTACAATAATACGATGACCAGTGTATCTACTGCCATCTTTTAAGGGTATAACAAAATGATAACAACCAAATCGTGAGACAAATAATAATCGTATTATTATTCTGGATTCGAGAGGTAAAGTAGGCCAATCGGAAAAAGCAAATTTTTCAACAAAAAACAAAATGATGTTATTATTCCGTTGAGTATACATTTATTTTGCGATTAATTGTCTTCTTCTTCGGAGTCGTTATTAGTTACTGCTGAGGGTCGCAATGTTTACTGACTGAAGTAGCTTAACCATGGCCCCCACATCCTGAAACGAGCCCTCAGGTCAAGATCTTTGGCAGCCACCCTACCTATTGCTAAAGTTTAGGGCAGTGTGCTGTTCTACAGCAGTGGTTCCCAACTGGTGTTTCGCAAAATATCAGGGTTCCACAATGTATAATTAAAGGCATTCCGTCAATTTTGAGTGATTTTTTGTATTTTTAAAGAGATTCATTGGACTTTTAATTATAATATCAATTATCATAAATCTTTTTACTTTGTTTCATGTTGTTTTTGTTAATACTGTACTAATATCATTAATATTTATATTTAAAGAATCCGTAACAGAAATAATGTTTTTAATGGTGCAATCCACTGTCATTCGAGATTCACTGTCAAAATGTCATTCGATAATTTAACAATCGAATGTTTAAATATATTACTTCAGGCGCCTCCGCCGAGTTCCTAGATCAGATTAAATTAAAAATAGGTATGTAGTAGTTACAGATAGGAAGAAAGTACATAACCTTTTATTTTGAAAAGGACCTGCAAATAGCTTGTTAAATAATATGAATTTAGATTTTACTGTTAAATCATGTTAAAATCAGTGACATCCAGTGGGACTAAGCAGGCTATGCGCTGCTTGGTGACTGAGAATTAAGGCAGATAGTTCCAATATTAAATTATACGTCTTTGATAGTAAAATTCTTTGACATGAATTTTTATTAGTGGAACTATAATATAAGATATACTTAGTTAATTATATTAAAGATTTTGAATAAAGGTTGTATAATTTAAAAAAAAATAAAAAAAAACCGCTTAAATGAATTTTTTTATTTTTTCTTCGTTTTTTATCGTAGCGGACCTCAAAATCAGTCATTTCGTTGGGCCTCTACGTCACTAAACGCGCCGCTCTCCTTATCCCACACAGATACCTCTAATTTCCCATTTAGATAAAAAGTTAATGTTCATAGTTCACAATTACAGTGTTTGTTCATCATTTAAATTGATTAACTATTGAGATAATAATTAAAAATTACATAATACGTAGGTACTATCGCATAATCACACATTTTGCAATGTTTAATAAACGTGAAGAAAGTCTTTTACTATTCACTGTATAAATTTGTGTTAAGTATATGAATATGTTACTTTTCATCACAATTTTTTAGTTGGCGACCCTCCTTAAATCGCGGGACCCATGGGTTGGGAACCGATGATACAAAGCCATCCACAATAGTGATAATAAAAATTGTCTTTCGTTTTGTAGTGTATTACGTACCTACAAAGGATTTTGAAAGTATTCTTGCCCGGAAATCACTGACCGTAAAATTTTAACGAAAAAATAATTTTATAATCCGATTATTTTTTAAATATTGTACTTATACTTAATAGAAGTTCCTAAAAATGCTTCGATTGGATAAGTACCTACTTATATTTTTAGCTAAAAATACCTATTGTTATTTATTTTGTGACTTCTATTAACCATAAAAAAATCAATGACCATGTCCGATTCTAATATATCATACATGGGCCTCCACAGAGTTGAGGTGTGTATTAACAGATTCTTAATTTTACGAGAAATCGATGTTAACCACTATACTTTTACTCCAAACATAAATTGAAAAACAATATGTATATTTCCCAGACAAGATTCGAACCTGGTACCCAGGACATTATAAACCGACGCGTAAGTCGCTCGGTCATCGTGGGCACCACCTACCTGTATTTAATTGTTTGTACATACCAACCAACTAGTTTTCTTTGTATTCTATTACACACAATAATCACGTTAATAGTGCAAATAGTATGCACGTGTACATAGGAAAATCGAGAAGGACCTTAAATATATTATATATATAAGTACCTATCATAATAGATTAAACATATTTAAATGAAATTCAATGTTTTATACCTAACCATCGAAATATTAAGCAAACTACCTTTGGAAAAGTAGGGGGGTAGGGATTGGAGTAGTGACTGAATATATTAATACCGGTATTTCTTATTGAATACTGGTATTGGTGTATGATAAAAGATGTACATATCAATAAATATAGCTATTAAAATCTATTTATAACATTATTTTATAGCAACCTAAACTACATACTTACCTACATTTATTATGTTGACCTTTATAAATATGATGTATAGGTCATACTATTGTAGAATTGATGTTTACAAATACGTCCGAGTGCAAGAAAATCTCTCCCAAATTCAACTCTTGTTGGATGTACTATTAACGTTGGGTTAATAGTTATAGAATAATTGGAAATATATGGCACGGTTGTTTTGACAATTCTACAACTATATTTGAGGGATGTTGCTTTATCATTATTTAACTTTTGTTGGTTTCAGTCAATATTTTTGTGTTTTGGCATCATAAAACTTATACTTACACAAAATTTAATGGATAGGTATAGGTACAACATAGAAGTAAGTATTGAAAAAATAACATTAAATATTATTTTCGGAAAATATAAACTTGTGTGCTTTCTTAATACCGCAAATACCGGTATTTTGAATTTTTGAAATCGGTATAGGATCTAACATTATTTAACTTAGCACTACACCACTGGGTAGGTACGTACTACGTACCTACGTACCGAACGAGTTTCTATCATGTTGAATATTATAATATGCATTTACATACTTTAATGTTGCCAAAAATTTACATTGGTATATAAGTACATGACGCATAATCCTTTTCCATAATAATTATGGCAAAATCCCAAGAGTCATTTAACCTCACGGATTCGCCGTTTCAAGAAATTTAACAGACTATTATGTCATTTGTTCCTCTTCACAAATAAATTCCATCTTCTCTTCGAAATAAATTGGTTTGTTTAAATATTTTCCTGTCACTGAATAAGAAACTCCGAGATGTTTTTTTTTCAAATTTTATTTTCTGGATTGCTTTGGTGGGGAAACTTGAAATCACGAAACCTACAGATGTCCGCGTAAAACCGATAAATCTTTTTAATTACGCGGGCAACTAGGGATCACATTTGACATTGCTTTCAAAATTAAATCTTAAGGTAAGTATAAGCAACGCAGTTACTAACTGAATTTTACTTATTTCACTTAAACGTTACCCAGAAGTGTTCAAAATTATTTAAACAATTATTTTTCTCATAGTATCTACCAACACAATATACTAATTGTTTATGTTATAATATACATTACTGACAAAAAATATTCAATACTTAGTAACTTTTCACAATGCTTGAAACGTCAAGTGTTTTGCCAATATGATCTCTCAGTACAAGCACAGGTATATATGCAAAACGTGGACGTTAAATTAAAAAATGATCTATTTGCATTGATTACATTATTGTTACAATATAAACAGAATTTTTACATGCTCAATTATTTGTATACCGACCTACCTAGTTAAGGGCTCGTTTGTTGAGCTTAGTACTCGCTACTTACACTAATCCCGATACGTGCTAACAGGCCTGAAGGTACTAATGCTTATTACTAATACGGCCTTTTTACACGTATCAATGAGAGTAATGATTACTAATAATTAGCACTAAGCCCGTGTAAACAAGCTTTATCACAAAACCCAATAGTTTTATTAATGGTTAACAACTTTAACTAGTAGTAGGTACCTAATTAGTAGGTACATAAGTAATAACAACATTACATTACATTTTGGTTTTATAAAAACTAGGGTTGAACTTTTAAAAAATTGGTACCTTCGTCTAATTTTTAAACAAAATCAAACAGTTTAATAGTAGACATGGAATTCTCCCAACATGATTTTCCCTCTACCACCCACTACACTACGTCTCCAGACCCGTTATGCGGACATATACAGTGGCGTAATGAACGTCAGGTGCAATTTAAAGTTGTGCTGAGAGCATTACATTCCATATATTAAGGTTGACGTGCATTAGAGCGGGCTTAATTCTTATTTTTGATATCCTGTTACGGTCAATTCTTGATGAGAAAATACCTCCTCGCTGATCGAAAAATGCTGCAAAGTTTTTAAAACCTAAAAATTTTTCCTCGTATGTACTAAGTAGCAATGACCGACTGGTCCAACTGCTGATTAGACACTTCCAGAGGATGTGATCTCATGAATCACACGAACTGTACCTGCGTATTTTATTTTGATGTAATAATAACTCAATGTAGTTATTAACTTGAGTGACTGTTAATTCTTGCTGGAAGTCTATTGTAATATAAACAATACAGATTTATTTTTTTAGTATTTAGGTACTCAATAGTTTTTTTTTTTTAATTATTATATAGTTTATCAAATTTAATCAATTTACGGATAATTTTGTATGGCAGTCTGTTGTTTACTGGTGACTAAACAATATTATACTATACATAAAAAATATTAATTTAGAGTTTTTTTTGTCAAACTTACAGTAGGTTCACACCCCTGCTTAAATCGGCAGTAGGCATTATTGTGTTAAGAACTCTTCAAACGATTTGAATAATAGACTCCTGCCGACAGACAAACTATTGCAGGGCCGTCAGCCTAGTCTGCCGACAAATTGAACCATTTTCAAAAGCTGGGTATTATTATTCTAACACTAATTAACTTAGTGATGAACGACTATTTCTGAAATCTAGTTTGTTTAAGAGAGCATTGCATTATTAATACTAAAAGCTATTTAGGAATCTAAAAATTTAATTATTTTTATAAGAAAGTGGATATGTTTATTCGATTCAAATTCTTTTATGTTTTTGCTAAGTAGGTACCTAAGATTTGTGTCACACATTGATATAAGAATCGTTTTATGATGTGGTGACAGATTTATCGTGTCTATTAACTTTGTTTTAAGTTGTTATTTGAATAAAATATAATACAAAAACACTATTTCCGATTAAAAATATGAATTTAAATAATAAATCAAAATTTCTTTTCTTATATATCCGGTTATTTGTAAACTAGATCAAAATGCGTAAGAAGAAGAAGAATAATATGAAATGAATATTGGTAATTTTTTATACAAAACGTGGTGTGGCAATTAAATTCTCGGAATGCACCATTATAAAATATACGCTTAGAATTGTATACTAGTAGCAACTGTCTTTTTTAAGGTACCGTTAAATTCAATACACTACACTGGCTGACAGCATTTTCCATTTCTGTAAGCAGGACATTAACTCATTCTCTCACTGGGATACATACGTTGAGTACCTGTCTCACATTGTATTGAATATCGATTAATATTATGTATACTAGAAAATTCTCGTCCCTTTAAGGCGAAGTCTTTACCTACCAGAGGGACCTAGCGGAAAAATACGAAGCTTGCAATTTGAGAAAGTTTTTTAATAATTTATAATTTCAACTGTAAATAAATATGTATGTAAAAAAATTAAACAGAAAAAAAAATATTTTAAGTCAAAGATAAACTTACAATTTTAAAAAAATGTTATAAAATGTGAATTTGTTAAAGGGTCCGATCTTATATTACATATATTTTATGGTCATGTTTATTATTGGAATTTAGTTTATTAAGTTTTATATATCTTAATGAAGGGATTTTTGACTAATTCATAGTTTTATTATTTTTTATATTTATTTAAAAAAATATCGATTTTTATAAATATATAAATGTGGTTAACTTGAAATCCTTTTTATTTATATCAAATCAAGCTTCAATATTGTGACCATACCTAATTAAAATTTGATATAAATAAAAACGATTTCAAGACAACTATCTATATTTTTCTTTTTATAAAAAAATATTTTTTTTTTATAAAAATCGATGTTTTTTTTATATAAATATAAAAAAATAATAAAACTATGAATTGGTTAAAAATCTCTTCATTACACTCACCACAAATATGTTTCATACTCGTAATATGGATTGGGATGATTCAAGCTTTATTAGTTATTTTTAGATTTTTCTGTTTATCCATTTCTAAATAGGTAATGCAGCAAATCTAAGTATCTAAGTAATCCAAGTAATCAGAGAAATCTGCGGTCAATCGATGTGCTGATAAATTTTCCGTAATTCATATTTTTGTTATTAAAATGAACTCTAGACAAAAAATATAGGTTAACAAAAGAAACAACCTAAATATCAATTTTAGTAGTACCTACTCGTATATAAGTATTTTAATTAAACTCTTTAGCTATGGATCTTCAAAGCACTAAGAAATACCATCTACCAATAACTTTACTAATGTCATTTATTAGGTACCTATTTTACCTATCAAAAAAATTCTCTTTCATCTTTCCGCACAATCGGAAGCTCTTAAGAATATCGGTCGCTATTTCAGCAATACGGCTTAATTTTATAGCGTTTTTACTAACTTAAAATGCATCATCAGGGAGACATTTGAGATCTAAAAGTACCTACCAATATTATAAGTAGTAGTTTTAGCTCGGGCTGACAGCAATTTAACTCGAGTTATAATGTGACGATTCGCCGCCTTTTAGACCACACGCAATAAGATTCTACTAAGAGGAAATTCTATTCTCGAATACCGAAAACACGCAACAGAGCAGAATTAAGATAATAGGTATAACTACTCAAATTAAGTTGTTTTTTTTTTTTAACTAAATCATTTTTTTTTATTTCGTGATTCAAATGATTTGGCCGTCGCGTCGGAGTGTTTCATTTGGACATGTCTCAATGGAAAGATCACGATACTTATTTGGTCCAATGATTTGAGTTACCCCATTTCCACCCGTCATTTGCAGCCGCGATTTGTACACCTTCCATGACGCTATAAATGTATCTGAATAAAAAGATTTTAGTGACTTACATCCTTGTCCTGAAATGAAGCTGTACGGAACTAATGTAACAACTATGCACTTTGGTGCGTAAAGAAAGAGTTTAGAAAATAAAATTAGAATCCTGGACTTACTCCTACCGTCATTTATCTTCAGTGACATAAAGACGTATCCTCTGTATCCGTGTACACTTTGCCGAAACAGAGAAGTTGAAATTGATGAATCTAAAGAGGGATCGATATTATTTCGTCCTCCAAATGACGCAGAATTATTTTTAAATGCCTCAAAGTTCACCTTGGTTGATATTAAGTCGGCGTAGCCAATTAGACCCGTGTGTGGACGGACCCCGGCAAACAGATCGCGTCAGCGGGTAGTCCCAGAGACCGTGTTCAGCATAATTTTATTCATTCATTTAGATTTCGGTCTAACCAAATACAATGAGTTTGTCCAGGTTGTCATTGTCCTTGTGGGCTAGAGTTAAGCGCAGGTAACCGACAGCTGTAAAGAATTTGTCTCGAGTTTGGAGTTCACTAATGGCTGACTCATTTTTCTGTTTGGCTGTCCACGAGAATTTTAGCATGTTTATCCAGCACCACATTTAAAATCATCTAATCTATGCCATCGTTATTTGGTTATTTGTGGTGCAACAGCCTGAATTCCAATCGCTCGAGAATCCTGGGCCATGCCATCCAACTACAGCAACTCGGGTCTTTCAAAACAATTGAACCCAAATGGCTCTGCAACAAAAACCTTCCGGACTAGCCGTTTCAGGTCCATACATTTCAGCCGATAAATAATGGTAAAGTCTCGGATTGTGTTGGATTTCTCAAATTATTTTTAGACTTTGCGGTTGTGACGTATACACCACACTCCACCTTCATTCTTTGTTCGAAATATCGCTCTCAGTATCTTTCGTTCGAAAATTAAAAAACCGCTTTAAAATTTTTTTCAGAAATTTAATTGCACCATCTACCATGACATATACAGATCATGGCATACGCAAACGACCTATAGATGCCAATCGGAAGTGGAGATTAAAAACTTTTTTGATAAGCTCGCATGTGAAGCCAAAAAAAAATGGCCTTAAAATTAATGCCACAGAGACCAAATACATGATAAGTCATAAACCCTATGCAGCACATGAAAATATAACCATTCAGATTGACTTATCCAAAAAACACGACCACTTTACATATACTGATTCGATTGTCACCGCTAATAACGGTATGGAAACAGAAATCAGAAGATAGCCAACAAATGTTACTTTGGAATCTATAAATATCTGAAGTCCAATGTGCTATCTCGGTTCATAAAATCCATAGTATATCAAATCTAATTGATTGTTCCATGAATGATGATGATGGTATATTAGTTTGTCGTGTAATACCTGATTCAGCACTGCTCTAGTTTTCTTTAAAACCATTGCAACAAGAGATATGATATCCACACGGATGCATTTATTGCTGTTGATACATCTCACTACACCTTGTCGATGCGGAACGTAGTCATTTTTAAGTAGACTGGAATGCATTACTAGATGCACTTTTCACGGTCGATTCAGATTTTTATGTTGGTATATCAACCAATTATTTATGTAAGTACTCCGGTTTAAGTTATATAAATTTGTGAATTTCAGATATTGTAGGTATTCTTAGAAAGGTATGTATTTTGCAGAGGACACCTAATAAAACATACCACTCAACCAATCCCACACCATACCCGCACCTAATCAATAGTATCACGATACGCCAATAAATAACTTAAGCCATAAGGTGTCTACAGTCTTACCCTGGTTATTATTAACACCTTTCATCCAATAGTGAGGTAGTTACGCGGTCAAGTGTGATTTTTGACTAAGTTAACTGAAAATAAAAATAGTGTGAAATATTATAAACTAATTAATATGATTCTTCGTGATGTGCTATACCTACGATCATGGCCCCCAGATCCTGAAGCAGGCCCCAAGGCCACGATATTTGACGCCCCCCCCCAAGGGGCAGTGTAATGTTCTATAGTAGTGTTTCCCAAATGATATTCCACGAAATTCCGTGTATTTTTTATTGTGAAAATGAAAATAAAGGGTATTCCGTGTATTTTTTTTATTAGCGATTTTTAGTATTTTAAATAAATCAGTTTGAATAATTGTCGGCACTTAGCATCACATTATGAAGCACTGATCGCGACCCTTTTTTGTGATAGCTAAGTTACATGTGACCTTTCGCCATGTAGGATAAATAATCATTTTTATTAGTTAGGAAACGCACTAAAAGTAATTATAAAATAAAATTCTATTCGTCATATAGCGCCGCGGGCGACTTTTTACTATTAGAGCTTATACATTTACGGTGTATTTATCTCACTTAACTGATTGACGTGCTACGCCAGGCCCCTTCTAAGCTCGGCCCCCCAGGCTAGAGCCCTGTCAGCCCCCCCTTTGTGATATATATACAGTGGCGCACCCATGGGGGGGGGGGGGCAAGGGGCCCTGGCACCCCCCAAAAATGAAAATTATCAGAATGATTTTAAACATTGAAATTGAAAGCCAATAAACTATACCTTTGGGCTTAGACAAATAAAGACACGACAAAAAAATCATTTGTAATAATTCTCCAGCACCCTTTTTAGAAAAATTTCTTAGATTTTAATTTCTAACACAAAAATTTCGAAACACTAATGTCAGGTTTTTTTAGAAACCCAATCCCTAATGGAACTGTCAAAAAATTCTCGGTGTCCACCCGAATTCCGGAGCGGTGTAGGTCATGGCTGGGGAGGGCTGACAGGGCTCTAGTCTGGGGGCCCGGCGTGTCGGGTTGACCAAATAAGTGAGATAAACACACATAATAAATTAGCTTAAATAGTAAAAAAAGTCGCCTGCGGCGCTATTATACTTCATGACCATGAAAATTTTCAATTACCTATATAATTGTGCAATATATTTTTGGACTATTATGTGTCAATACTCGACAGCCACATTACTACATAGTAGTAACTAAAACACAATTTGAAAAACGTTAATGTAGTGTTTCATACTTCCTTTAATCTTAGCAGTAGGTAGGGGGGGCCCAAATATCCTAGCCTGAGGGTCCGCTTCAGTATGTGGGGACCATTGGTGTAGGTACACTGAGTGCAATAGACAAAAGACCGATAAACGAGAAATTAGGCTGTGAAGAAGAAAAAGAGCCTATAGGACTAATTTACATTCTCTTCCTTGCCCCCCCCCCCTAATATTAAATCCTGGGTGCGCCACTGTATATATATATATATATATATATATATATACGTAAGGTTTAACATTGCAATCCATAAGTTAATGTAGCGATGAACATTGACCTTTTCAGTTATTTGTCCATGCTAATTAGAGGTGGGTGACAGCTTATAGAATTTGATTATGACTGACAGCATAAATAAATGATAATAGAGGAAGAAAATAACACCCACACGCTGGACCTATCACATGAAGTATTGTGATCAGAGTCATAAAAATAACTGTAGAAAAATCATGTGAAGGGTAAAACCCTAATATACCGTTGGCAATGACTGATCCAACGACTGAAAAAAATGTTTAATAATTTTGGAAAGATTTGGCCAGTAGGTCTGTAAATGTCTATATGCGGTGGTATACTTATATTTATTTTCTGTTTTATATTGCTTATTATCAGTCGTGGTGTAATGAACGGAGCAAGAGGCGTCCATGGACTTTTTCCAGGCTGGAGTGTAATCGGACACCTTTTCCAGTTCGATATTTTGTTACACACAATAATTTTAAATTCGGAAAATTATGTGGTTATTATTATGTATAATATATCCAGAAAAGTACCTAAACTTAAAATAAAAACCCGAGAGAAACTATGAATCAGTCCAATTTTCCAATCAGTCCAGTCCGGATTTTAAATACACAGCGACCCAACACTTTTTATTTAGCACTACACCGCTAGCTATTCCTTACACAATGCGGCTATCGACGGTAGTTTATCATATTTATGTATTGACACGGTTAATTGTTATAATAAGTTAACCATCTAAAGTTTCTAAACTGTCAAAAATGGTATGTTTTAACAGCCCCTCTCTTGCCTGTGTTAACTTTTAGAGCGAGATAGACAGTTATGACAGTTTGGAAGATTAACTTATTGTAATAATTAACCGGCCTCAATACATGAATATGATAAAGTGATAATATTTATCACTTTAGCCGTCGATAGCCACCTTGTATATAGGATCCGATAGTCGCACTAGTCTGCCTACGACGTTACAACGCGACAATGTTCAAATGTCAATCTTAGTAATGTCATGACTTTATGATTATAATATTACAATCATAACTTCATCAATTTTATTGTGTGTATATAATCTAATATTTTCCTTTGAGAAAATCATAATAATCAATATTGCAGTGTAATAATTTGTCAACTAAAGGAGATTTATTTTAGAAGTTATCACAAGACTGACTAAACCATTAAACTGGTGAGTCAGTACGGATTTCCAGGATATAAATATTCGTAAGTAAGACGAAGATAAATGTTACCAAACGACAAAATGAGCTTTCAAGAAAACCGATAGAATCCCATCCATATTATTAATTGTATTTACCGTGTCGCAGTCAAGGATGTTTCTTTTTTTTGTAATACACTAATAAACATTCCACTGAGAGGCGAAAAAACTATACGGTAGCTAAACTTGGACAGTGATTCTCAAATATTGAAGCATCATTTTAGACAGATATTTAATATATATTTAGTTACAGATAACATTTACTCTATAAAAAGATAAGCGAAAATCTACAACATTTTTCTGTTAAGTTTTTTTGACACACTCAATTTTTGATCAAAATAAATAAAATTTGATTACAAAAATGCTAACGTCCTGACAATGCATTCTATTAAAAATTGATAGTAGTCTAGATCTCCATACAATGTTGTTCCAAAAACTAACTACAACTAGCGCTGTCGATCTGAAACCTTCATAGAGTCCTCAGGGACTGTTTCAAGATATAAATGTAATATAAAATTATACTTGTCAATGGGTGTCGTCGATCTACAGTAGTGTACACATAACAGATTAATAAATATAATTTAGATAGATACTACATTTTGCAGCAGGCTTTTGACTGTGAGAGTGTCCTACGAAACGGAACATACATTATAGACGTGCAATAGTGCATGTTTCAACCTTCCAATATACCAATTTTGAATGAGCGTCAGTGCATAAAGCGAGAGCAGTTGTCTTAAAATGACGTATTCTTGACACGTGTTTAAGTTTACCCCATATTCTTCCTGACTTGAGAACGGTTGCCTGTTACTCCACACCCGTTAGGTATTTCAGTTCCCATTAATTCTGTGTTTCCTAGTAGTGTTCATGTAGCACAGAAATAGGGGCCCTGGCGAAGAAGTTGAAGAAATTGGGCTGCTAAAATTGCCAAGGGGTGCAGAACCCCACTAATTTTATAATATATTATTATTAGAATTCATATCGATGTTCTATCTTTCTGAATTGGTCAAAAATTCATAGCACATAAAATGTATCTGTAAAATAGATGTTTAGAGAGTTTATATTTAACACGTTTATTTAAATTATCGTCGGTTCGGTGTCAAAAATAAAAATTATTAATCGATAATATCAATGAATCCTAAAGATTTAAAATGACGTATATTATAATTATAATACGTCATTGCATGCAGCACACACTAACGTAGAATATACATAATCATAAAAACTTTATCGGGAATACTTTAAGGTCGTAATAAAAATGTAAAAGCCAGCAGCATTCTTTAGTTTAGTACCTAGGCAATCAAGGAATCTATTAGGTGATTGCATATGATATATATATGTAATTGATATAAAATGTTAATATATTTTGACAATCATTGCGGTAGTCTCCTTAGCTGACAGTGAAGTCGGCAGATGCGTAGGCATCCAACACTTTAATGAATTACATCTCCCCTAATCCTGAATGAGAGATAGATGTCACGTGTAGGGTTATCAAAACATAATTTATATGTCACCTAATTAGGTACTTCTATAGATAGGGGGTCTCGATACTTATATGAAAGTTAAGTTAAAAATTAACTTCTAGCGTACCTACTAATTTTTATACAAACTGTGGAGGTGGTTTGTGGTTGATGTTATACTCGTATGATACATCAAACTGGAACTAGTGTCAGCGATTGTTGTAGGAAAATGCATTAGACTTCATTTGGTAGAAAAAAGGTTTCTTCAACATTATTGGGTTTAAAAATATATTTAAGCTTAATCTTCTCCTTCTGGTTCCTTTATTAACAGAAGTAGGACACTACCTACCACCACGTTCCTCGATTCAAAAATTCTGAATTATGGTATCAAATTACAACTCTCCAGATTGTTAATATTATTATAAAGCAACCATTATTCGTAGGATGTTTAATCACACTTGAATGGTCAAAGACATAGCTTATAATGAGTATCTTTAGATTTTTTTGCCCATTTTTTGAATAATAAAATGCCTAATTCTTGTCAAATTTGGGATCACAGAGATTATAGTAAATAATTCACTATAATAATGTCGAAATAAATTATACTGATGGTTTTATAAATGCGTTTAAAAATTAATAAATGTAAAAAATCTTAACACCACTGCACATTTATGTACTGAAATATGACTATATTCTAAAACATTAGAGCGAGAGGTTTAAAAGAATACTATTTTATGTAATAAAAATACTTTATGCAGTCATCAAATGTTTAAAATAAAAATAAAAGACAATAAGGCTTCAAAATTATATAAATAGATTATCTACAATTTTTAAGGAATGTCCAGGATCATGCTTTGTAAATAGAAAAAAAGCTCCATTTTGAGCCACGCTGAGCACGTCCTCCCTTAAAGTGGAAAATTTTACGAACCAGAGCGCTTGATAATTTTACGAAATTTATAACCTATTTATCTAATTTATGGGTATTTTATAGAAATATATGTGTTAGATTTTTTGTTATATAGCCTATTTAGCTCAGACTGTCAAATGATTTTTTCCACGTGACGGAGCGATAATTTTGGGGATTTTATGAACCGCAACGGCTCCAGGGTTCATTTAGAGCCCTGTACAAAACCATATGTGATTTTCGTCTATGGATGGCCTGAAACTATTTTTTTTATTCAAACGAATAATACACAAGATTTAAGAATGTACCATTCTATAATCAATACGATGTCAACATAGCGTCTCGCTTAAGCTTGAAGAATGAATAGTGGAGACAGTCAGCACTTTTAAATCTAAGCAGTTATTATCGCGTTAGCTTAAAATACACACTATTAGTACAAGTAAATCCATGCACGTGTACAGGCGCTATTAAACACTCACATGTAATTAAAAATCTTTACACTAGTTACATACATATTATTATTTAAAATCTACTGACGTTTGGAGTAGGGAAACTTTGACAACGAAGTAGGGGAAAACAAATCTATTCTCAAAAGTTTTATTTTTCTCATTCATTCCTTTGCAAGTTCTTTTATTATGTATGTATTATGATTCGCCTATTATGGGACGTTACTTTGTTGTTAAATAGTATGAACCTAGAAAGAAAACGTATCGGTATTAAAGGATATTTGATAAAGGAGATTTATTTTTGAAAAGTGTATACATAATTATAGTCTTCGAATTACAATATGTCTAATTAAGTTTTTAAATGATTTGGATGAGTGGCAACCCTGTTCAGTACATATTATTGGAGGGGCATGTTGCGAACAAATGTGTCAAATAAAAAAAGAAAAAGAGCAAAGCGACCGAACAGACGCTCGAGCAAGACGCGGACGCTCGCGTCTCACAAGACATTCCTAAATTAATTACTTCGTTTGTTAAGGATGACGATCAATGCTGGCGATCTCATTGTTTGGACTGACTGTATGGCCAAAGGAAAAACTCATTTATTTGCTCGTATGTATAATATTTCTTTAGTAATACTAATAGTAATAATCCGATGAATTTATTGAATATACAAAATTGGGAAACACATCAGAAACATACCTAGTGCATTAACATATAATAAACTTTATTATGTACCTACCATACTAAAATGGTCTACCTATGTGACATTTTTTTTAAAAATGAAACTTCTTAGGCGTAACAATGAATAAATTCAATTTAGCTTCATCACAAAAAATGTCACATTTTACGTTTCCGTGTGTTCAGTTATAACGCAATATCGCTGAAACTTGCACAACTTATAGACTACATTATTGGTACCTATTAAGTATAGTTCATCTCGATATATCCAATGGGTCAGAAGCTAGAAGATAAAACTTCTCAAAAATAAAACACTTGATATAGTACTCATATAGAAGTGGTAGAGTAGTCAGGTGGGGTGCGGATAGAGATGAGCGCACCTGCGTCGATGTATGCACTCGCAACAATTCATAACGAATAGATTGACCTGGCAAAAAATGAGATGCCTCCACTAAAGACAAACACACATACCTACTTATATGTTTTTCGAAATATCAAATGGCGAATGGAGATAACCGCTTTGACTTCGGATAACCAGTACATTATTACATGGTGGCTTCGCCTTGATACCCGTTTAACATGTCCATGTGACGGATACATACAGGATTCAAACCACATCCTCTGAAAATGTCCTAACATGTGTATGAAAAGGCAAGAGCTGCTTGCCGTATAAAACCCATAAAACCGTCCGACGTCATGAAGTTAATAAAGGCCAATTTTGTTGCAATTGAAAAAAATTGCGGCGCCATTCTGCTAACTTGAAGATCTCTACACTTAGAATTTAGATTATTCGGAAGTTTTGAATCAGCTTTTGTTACTTACTACAATTTTTGATTTTGCCTCCTCACTTCCATGGGTAACTAAATGTTAATTCAGTCAAAGCACATTTGAGTGCATGGCGACCTCAGTCAGGGTAACTGCACCTGAGACATTCCCAGTCATTAAAGAAATGATGCTTCAAACCAAACTTAAGGTCCCGTGATACGACCGATTAAGACCGGGTGTGGTTTGGTTGGCCAATTATTTTCAATGATCCAACTGTTGTCTTGAAAAAAACACTGTTTTCCTTAACTTAAGAATGTGAACAAATGAAAGCTGATGATTACATATTTTCATTAAAAATAAAACAAACCGAAAAAATCACTACTATTGCTTGTGCCCACTATGCAGACATATTTTTTCAACAACAAAATCATATATTATATTTTCCACATCTTGATTATTTTATACCAAAATTTCATGGGGCCACGCTAAAAGTTGATACGTCTCAAAATCATGTCATGGTGTAAAATTGCAATTTGAAGTTTGACACGCCGTCTAAAATCAGACGTAATGCTAATTTCTTTGTGCTTTATGTACATGTTCTATATATCGGATGATCTAGCATATTTTTCTAGCATACATATTTATATATAGACACGCCATAATCTGCTGAGAACTCTAAATACCTAAATTATTGACTTACCATCTTTTAGCTGCTACCACACGATTTATCGTTCTATAAAAGCTAATGCAGTCGATCCAGCCAATATAAAAAGGCAACTGAATACCTATATGTAGGTGGTTACTTATATTCTTTAAATTGTCTACCTTTGCCACATTTTTCATGGCACAGTTAATAATAAATCCATAAGGGGCAACAATTAAATATTGTGTCCCGATTTGGTCCGTGACTGTGTGTTTGTTTAGATAGCCCTACGGTGACGGGCGTAACTGATGCCGTTTCACGCCACTCCGGCCCTGCATTCAGATCGGATTCTGTCCAGCCTAAAGGGGTCTTCACTATAATCTGAACTTTGATTAATAGAAGTCTGTTGAAGTAACCCTGGATTGGCCACAGCGTCTTGTGCACAAGCGTTTCACTACGTGACGTAGTTTTAAACTCAGTTGAAAAATAATGTTAGGTAGTTAAATATTTTAAAGAAAATCTGTAGACTAAATTCATTAATAACAATTACAAAAATACTTTGATAGGCGAAAGTGACAAATGATTAGGTACTTGCAATCGATTGATCAATGTTCCAGATCGATAGCATCCTTATTTGGTATCAACACACATTTACTTAGAATTTTTCTTCTTTCTGTCACTACAGCGTCAGCGTCAGGTACCCGGGACTTTTTTGCAAGGTCGGAGCAGGCAATTCTCATCAAAAATTCCCATATAGGTATATTGAAATGTATACCTATCGTTATTTTTAACTAAGTAAAAATCGAGAACTTCAATATAACTCATACCTAGATAACTTATACCGTCTACTCTATACCAGCGACGAAGGGATCCGATACAAATAGTGCATACTAAACTTTGTCAGTCATACGTATTTGTTTTCATTGACCAGTGACCTAATACTACAAATTGCAGATAGTGTTGGTTAGTTTTTATAAACCAATTGCCTTTATCTCCCATGGCACTTTTTATTAATTTAAGCCGACTCAGTAAACTCAGTCAAAGCGTACTTGAGAATGTGGTGACCTCAGTATTGTATATCTGCTCATTGCCAGGTGTCAAAAAAAACTGCTGATGCTTTACATCCAAACGTAGGGCCTCGCGATTCTCTTGATTAGTACCGAGTGTGGTGCGGGCACGTTGGTTTGGAGGGGTCATTATTTGTGTTGGAGGTAATTTTGAAGAAGTATCCATAATATTTTTTAATTGATTTTCCAGACCCGAAATTTCCCTCTCTTTTGTGTGCGCGCCTGTTACGATACTCTACAGTAAGGGATACGAAAACAAAGATACTGTACTTGTATAGTTAATAATTATATGAGTAGATACAGATACCTACATGAATTTAAGACAAGTATATAGTAAGGTTAGATGGATGATTATATCAAGAATTAATGGATGGAATATATAAGGGTTAATGAGAAGCTATTGACGGCCTATAGTGGCAGATTGTGGCGATTACTTGGCCATTGTGTGACCGTCTGCATACCGTCACACAGTGTGACCTTATTGTATGCTACGGGCCACTTTGGTATGCAATTGTATCTATTGTACTGAACTGATATTAAGTAGGTAAGTGCTACCTTAGTAAAATAATGAAATCGAGAGTTATGTGGTACTTCGCTGATAAGCCTATGACCACAGAACAGATTAAAAAGATAGACATGTGAAAGCCAGTCTCCAAGGTTTTTAAGCCGGGTTTTGTTTATTACTTTATACTGTAAAGTGTAAGGCTATACATGCAAGAAACATAAAGTGCGCGAAGTTTCCTCCAATATTACCAATTTAGAATGCGCGTTTTGTTTACGTGACAAACCGTCGCTATATGATTGGTTTGTCGAATATCCGTTTTTGTCGAAATCGACCTTTTAATGCAGAATGATTTTTTGTATCTAAACGGAACAGAACCATCCTTTTCTTTAAATTGCTTTGTAATGAATACAGCATTCATATGCTGTAAAAACAACAATTTAAATATCTACATGTATTTAAATATAGGATTATAAAAATTGTTTTTCGTCTGCCGAACATTTGACATTTGGTCTATTCGACAAATCAATCCTACAGAGCCGAAACTTTAACGCAGACGTGATTATTTGAAATAACATATTTTTGACAC
This sequence comes from Rhyacophila brunnea, assembly GCF_057557595.1. Classification (NCBI taxonomy): domain Eukaryota; kingdom Metazoa; phylum Arthropoda; class Insecta; order Trichoptera; family Rhyacophilidae; genus Rhyacophila; species Rhyacophila brunnea. Next base: position 20,716,729 of record NW_028233068.1, read on the forward strand.
TTATTTAAGTTTATCATATACCTATATCTTGTTACAGCCTCGCCCAGAAGGAAATCCGATTCCCATCATTGTTTGTGTTCCCTATCTATGACTGATGTTGACCATGGCTATAAACATACAAAACGTGGAGCTACTCTAGATGTTTGGAAGTCCTCGCAGTCCAGTGCGTAAGGCATTAGCCATTCATCCGGGGGCTCCGGATTCGATCCCGGTAAGGTCACTGTATATTTATTTGATTTTATCAAAGCCTGAGTAGTTAGGGAAGTATTAGGGAAACTGGCTTTTACATTTTAATCTTATTGATGTGTTCTGTGAGGGTACATATTTTTAAAGATTAATTGATTTGATGAATCGAAGTAGACGCCCACGATGGTCGAGCGGTAATATGTTAGGTTGCGGGTCCTGGGTTCAAAGTCAGAATATGAACAAGTAGCTGACAACCATTTCTTGTGAAAAAAATCTGTTAATACAACCTCCACTCCGCGCAGACCCATAAATGATTCTCTTAGGATCTAACGTGGTGGTGTAATGTAATGTAATTTATAAAGATTTGGGGGCGGTTCTGATACCATGAGCACCCTGCTGTGTCAGTACATGTTTCTACATCCCCATTTTACGAAAGCTGTATTTTTTAAAACCAATATAACAATTATTATTCGTTATTAAATCCCATTGGATGTTTCAACTAATCCCGAAAATGATTACATCCGGCGCATGCCAACGATCTTTTGATTGTTTCAAGTTTAAGTTTAAGTATAGTTAGGTAGTAACTACCTTCGAGTAATTGCTTAAAGTGCTTAAAGTCAGACAACGTTATCTACAAAAAAGTTTTTTTTTTTTTTGAGATAACGTTATTTTACATTTACGGCTACATGATAGTCAAACAACGTTATGTCAATCTTTTCTAATTTTTAATTAAATCGTCAGTAAAGTTTAACGCTAACTACATAAGTTACCCTTTTTTTCATATTTTTTAAAAACTATCCCTATAAATTTTAACATCATCATAAGCAAGATAAATGTACAATACACAATAAAATATAAAATATTAACATTAGGTTTTAAATAGACCTTTCCCTTGTTGAGTTACAAGAATCTAAAATAACGATTTTTGGCTCTCCTGTAAAGTTGCACTTTTGTAGATAGTGTTGTTTGACACTAAGCCCTCGGCGTTAGCCTGATAGTTTCACTAATATTACTGCACTGCTGTCATTAGACCTCATGGCCTGGTGTGCTAAAAATAATATATAATATATTTTACAACATAAATAGTTCGGTAAGTACCCATTTGGCATTTATTAGAGTTGCTACGGAGTGTATTCACTGTATTCAATGGGAAATAAAATGGAAAATGGGATTTCAATAAAATGTGCACATAAGAAACATTTAATACTGATTTTATCTATGCAGATTCAGAAGATCATTGGCAATATAACATACTTTCTACTCTTATTTTTAGTTAATAAATCCTTAAAAGTCTATCTATTTCTTTTCAGTTACCTACCTACTTACCTTTAAATACCTGTGTAAAACAGATCGATGATTCAGCAAAAACGGGAGCTGATTTAGATTAATGATCTGGCTACCTTAAGTCATTGTGGCAAAATCTTTCTAATGAAATATAAAAAAAATATCGATCAGATGTTCCAACGATGTGCTTAGTTGCTGCAATCTGTGATGTGTAGGGTGTTTGGAAATTAGGTATGTATACCATAATTTAAAATGAATTAAACAAATATTTAAATATGAATCATTATTGAACATGCATACAGAATAATAAACAATATTATTATTCATACGACAAGTACTAACTACAATGGATAAAACGTCACAGTAGGTAAGTACCTAGTATACAATAAAATTTAGGTAATCAAAATAAAACATAAAAAACTGAAATACTATTTAGTACGCACTAATTATAAACATACTTAGGTATGATATTATTATTAACATCATTATTATCAGTGGGTCTATTCAATACATAAGGCGGTTATCGGCGGTTATCGACGGTAGTTTATCATATTTGTATATTGAGATGGTTAATTGTTATAATAAATTAATCGTCCAAACTGTGAAAAAGTACCATGTTTCTTTCTTGGCTGTGCTAACTTTTAGAGAAAGATAGGCAGTTTTGACCATATAGACGTCTAACTTAACCTACCTCAATACATAAATATGATAAACTACTGATAGCCGCCTTGTGTATAGAAAAGACACATTGGGTACAAAAACGTAACAGAACTATATTAAAGAAGAAAAATAATTATAATATACGCACACAAACATATATACATTACCATGCTCTATATAAAGAGGTTCATAATGTAGGTAGGGCTTCACAGAGTGGAAGATGAAATAAAAAAAATGTGTTTTTACGAGAATTGGATGTTAGATTATTAGGTCCATATTCTGGATCCAAACACACTTTGACGAAATAACAAGTGAATTTTCTAGATCCGGGATTTGAACTCGAGACGCACGACATTACAAGCTGACATGGCACCTCTATACCATCGTGGGCGTTATATATACATACGGTTATAACCAGTGGTGTAGTGATGGCTCGTTGTTTTTTTATTCATATCACCCTTACCCCACTTTTCTAAAAGGTGCATTTACAATTTTTGGAAAAGATATTTATTTCGATGTTTAGGTACCTATCGAAAATATATAATTTCACCGCTTTGACTAAAATGGTGACACAGTTTCTTATACTCACTTGAGAATTAGATTGACTAATCGCTTCTCTCTCATTTTTACGTCCAGTTTACTAGGTTTGGATATACTTACTCCCAAGTTAAAAATAACAATGGCATAATTTTCTATATCCACGAGATTCAAAAGTAGTTTGCTGCGCACTCTAGCCTGAAAAAAAAGTAGCAGGTCGCCAATTCGGTACGTTTCGACTCCACCTTTTTTTTCGGAATTTTTTTTCGGAATAGTCTGTACCAACTAGACAGTATTATATACGTACGTAACAAAAGTACATGTTATATATACTAAAAAGTAAAAAAAAACATGGGTATTTATTTACAAAAAAATATCTCATCGACTATAAAGACACAAAATTGACTTGTGAGATTCGAGCCCACACATTCCTCTGGCTGTTTAGTTGATTGGAACCATTGGGCTATTAACGGATGATAAGCAGTTTATGTTTTGATTTGTCCTTTTAGAGATAGTTAGTCAATTAAGGATGTTCAAGCCGTTTTACCTATCTACAGTATAATGTTTGTAGGTATGGGGAAAGAAGGTACATATGACGCCTTGTCTAAAATGCAAGGGCATGATTATTAAAAAAATAATTACAAGATAAAAAGATTTTTTTATATACAACGTTTTAAAATTTTCTGTAGAATTATTATGCTCAATATGCTCAAACTTGTACTTGATATGAAGTAAATAAAAATCAAACAAATATAGAATACTGAAATGTCATTTTGACATTGCATTTTGATTTCCATGGTAACGCACGTATATATTAATAATATTGTTGCTAGGACCACCCCCTTAGCAACCAATAATAGTCTTTTACTTTTTACGGATTTTTCTGAAATAACTTTCCATACAAAACAGAATTTACTGAAAATGAATTCAATTCTGCTTAAATATAGCTAAAGTATTAAAAGAATGCATTGGCATCGTGTTCTGATATATTCTAAAAGTTTCAAATGTCTAGCTAGTCGGGAAGTTAGTTAAAAATCGATTGCATGATTTGTACTGGACAAACAAGAATACGACCTAATAAAAACGTTGTAAAATAGTACGTAGGTAGCTACAGATAAGACAACTAGGTACATGCACCTTGTAAAGACTATTTTGGATATTGAAATGGAAGTATTATAATATCAGTATCAAGAACTTACACTGGGTTTTATAAATTTAAATTTATACAGTTTATACGTGAAAGGGATTATTCGAATATATTGTCAAACTATTGAAAGTCAATGAAAATGATAGAGGTTGTCAACTTTTTACCAGTGCATACAATGTATTCTTCTGCGTTGAGACATGGCTGAGGATCGTGGTTGATTTTTCCATTGACCAGCCCTAGTAGCATATTAAGTGTACGTCCTTAAAATGTATTGATCAGTCCTTTCGACTAAGGCCAGTATAATAATATAATATATTAGAATTTATATAACTCATTTCGTCTCGCAATCTATAGATAACCATGGCCCACAAATAGCTAGGTAGTGACACAAAACTATCAATTTCAATCGTAGTGCTAGTACAAAATCATCATAAAGTTAACTTTCCGTACCTAAATTTTACAATAAATAACTATGTTAGTGTAATAATCCAACTTTTATAATATATCTTCGCACAATATTTTAGGGGGTTAGAATGAAGGAAATAGAAAAATGAGGTTTTATCTAAATAACTATTATTGCCAAAATAATAATTCGATATCACTGTTTTATATTGTTCCGTAGAGTGTAGGTATAAAGTGTAGATAGTTCATTTAAAATCACATTTTTGTTAATTCCGTTTTCGAATTGAATGGTCAATCTTTTCACCATATTATTCTGGATCCTTTAGTAGCGACAGAAACTCGTAGGTAATCATCCGTAGTTATGACTACAGGTCAGCTGTTCATTGTAGACTCAAACTGTGGAGTGTCTGGATATGGGAAATATACCCGGAAGTCAGTAGACCGGTTAAATATGTTTACCCTTCCGGAAAAATGAATAATAAATTATTATATTATGGATATTTTTTCGAAATGGATCATACTATTTTTCTGTGTGCGTGCCTGATGTACCTTGTTATTCGACATATTATTAAATTGTTTATCAAATTTAATGTTGGTAATTATTCTGAATTAATCTGATAATTTGGTGCAAAATATCAAGTTAATGATGACATATGTATGTAATTTGGATGAAAATAAGTATACGTATGTACCATCAAAATCTCCGAAGAAATACGGGAGTCAATGCACATGCACATTTCAAGCGAAAGTGTCAATTACACGAATCGTTTCGCTTGCCTTGCATTAAACTCAATAAATTTTACGCGTCCTGCCTAACTAAATGGGAACTGTAAAAAGTGGATATTAATGTAATATACAAACCTACTTATATTATGTACAGTGAAGATTATAGCTTTAGAAAACGTTTATACTGTACAAACACGATAATATTATATTCTATATTAATTCCCACAGATTGACAGATATTTCAGTTGTCACACTATTACACTATTATCATGACTACTGGACTTACTGATATCTTATTATGATAATGGTGTGACAACCGTAATAGCTATATAATATGACTTAACTTATATGCGAATATTGATGAACATTTATAATATTATACATTTTGTAAAATCAGGCAAACATTTAGCAAAGTTCTTTGGTAGATTTTTGACATTGGAGACATTAGTTCTAAACTCGGCTGATGGACAACTTATTTTGGTGCGTCCACCGGTGAAAGGAATAGATTCTTTATTATTATTAATAATAATAATAGATAATAATACTAATAATTGTCACATTCTTCTTCAATTAATACATCAACTTCTTAAATCGGAAAAATGGTCTCTAAGTTATTTTAATCTAAAGCTAGGCTTAAATGTCCTGTAAAAGTTGTAAATTAAGAATTTGGGGTATCTTTCAAAGCTGCACGTTGTATAAAATATTTTTTATTCCTATTCTTCTTCTCTCCGATGCTACAACCCTATGTGGGTCTTGGCCACAGAACAGATAATAAATAGAATACCGATAGGCTATATTCTATACGCTGCTTGGTGAAGCAGGCTTTTGAATATGTGAGTGCACGCATTATGCACGTGCAATGGTGTATGTAATACACCAACATTAAATGAGCGTAAAAGCATAAACCGAGAGCAGTTTTCAGTATTCGACGTAAAACGTATTCTTGACACGTGTGTAAGTTTAACCCGGATTCTTCCTTACTCGAGTCGGTTACCTGCTAGCGCCTTATCCGTTATGTATTTCAGTTCCTATTATTTCTGAGTTCCCTGGTCTTGGCCTTCTTCAGCATTGGCCTCTGCCTCCATCAATGTCTGTCTAAAGCCGCTTTCCTCCAGCTTAATATATATATTGAAATCAAAACATTATTCCCAAAATATAGCCATTAAGTTGTATTTTCGTAATTTTAGTATCTTTTACATATTATATAATTATATAGGATATGGAATAACAATTACAGTCGACAGATTGTTCAGATATAGATTTTTTTAACTTTATGCCTACTACATAAGGTAGGTACCTATACGGGTCCGTAACAAATATAATATTATAATATGCACCATCTCATTCAATAGGCAATGTGGGACCTATTAATATTTATTTTGTACGTAGGTTAAACGTTTGAATTTAAATAACATTGTAACAGCTGCATTTCAGCTAAAATATACCATAAATTCAAAGCAATAGATTAAATTTGTCTCATAAACTTTATTATCTGCGGAGATTAAATATTTGATTTATAAATGTGATTAATTTCGTTATTTTCGGTCGAACGATTTTTGTGAGCGGTCGCGCGAATGTCGACCACGTTTCATTAACTATTGGCAATGATTGTAACTTATACATTTAACACTAAATAGATTAAATACATAATCATTAAGCTACTTAGTTACACATGTATTTAAATTGGAAACATTAAAAATATTTAACATCTAAATTTTAATAATAAAAATGTTCATAAAATTCGATGTAGGATGAATATTATACTGTTTAACTAAAAAAAATTAGATGCGTATTGATTATTTAAAATGAAAATCATCGGTAAAATGAATAAAATTGTAGTTAATTCACTTACACAGGCATTAGTAACGGTTTTTACAAAAAAATCAAATAATTAGGTAGGTACGTTTAACAGATAATTTTTATTTTAAATAAACTTATAATTTTAAAAAACCTAGGTACTTATATAAAATGTACAATTTTTGAAAATCCGATATTTATTAGTTGCTACCTACATCTTATTTTATGAATATTTTTATCATTTAATGTATGTGTTTTAATGTAAACTTCATTAGAAGGTGAAAAAATCACAGTTTTTATGTAATATTCGGTCAGTAAAATGTATGAAATTGCAGTTTTCACTAAAAATGTTACTGTCACTTTTAAAAGAGAAGAAATGTTATGAAGTTACAATGTTAATATGTAAAACTGCATTTTGTAAAATTATATTCATAATACGAGTACCTATTATAATAAGTATAATAAAAGTTAAAAAAAGTTTTCCCTTCTTTTTCAGATTTTCGCTTTTGTTTCTCTATGCCTGATGTATTATTTACATATTATTACACCTACTATAACGTCAAGTATGAAGAATATAAATTAGAAGCACTTGGGATGTTGGAAATTTCTAATTTTGTTTTTATTTTTGTGCCGCGCTATATTGCCCCATCATCGGATGACTAACGACTGTCTGAGCAGAAGAAAATTTGCCCAATTAGCATACCTTACATGAACGATATTATTATTTTCACTTTTCTCTTATTACAAGGTGTCAGTGTATCACAAAGGTATTCTAAATAACAGAATAAATAAAATATAATTAATTAAATCAAAAACATCAGACAAGAAAGCACTTTCATACGTCTTGTTTGTGTAAATGTACCAAGAAGCACTATTATAAATATTTTTTTTATATCCTGTGAGTGTCAAGTGTAAACCAAAAGATGTTTGAATCAACATATATTAAGAATTATTAATACTGACTTATTAAGAAGATACATCAATGAAACGGCAAATAATTTTTAACTATAGGCGCGACGAAATTTTGGACTCGCTGGCATTCGGAGAGTGAACGTCGAGGTGTGAATACGTAAATTTTTTTCGTGATGGCGACGGGGGTATTTATTTTTAAATCGTGTAAAGATGACTAAAAACGTTACCCATTTACTTGAAAAAGAAAACATGTCAATTAATACATTATTATTGTTACTAATAGAACAATAAACATTAAATTAAATTAAATGGACACATGTTGGATTTATATGACTAATTATATTTCGTTCAGCATGCGTCATTTGCACCCGCGACCCGCAATCCGCGCATCACCTAGCCACGATCTTTTTAGACCATGCCTCAACTGAGGTATAGCCGTGATGTATAAGAGGAAAAATAATCTCATGGCCATAATTATTATTGACATCAGAGAGGAAAATGTGTAATTTTGGACAATTTTGAAATGCCTCTGGTATATTATCATTCAGAAAAATCAAACAATATATACTTAAGTAATATAAATTTTAAAAAATAACACTTAAAAAACTTGTTTTGTATATTATTATACTAGCAGAATATGTTAATTATGATAATTATTAATGAATAACTTAAAGCAACTTAAAACAGGCATATTCAACGCGTCAATCGCCGGATAGATACTGGTCAGTGGTTGTTATACGCATACGTGATACCTACATTAAGTTGTGGAAATTGAAAAAGGGTTAAAATTCAATTTTAATAAGAAATTTTGAAAAGGAAGACATTCCTATGAATGTCGCATCTCAAAATATCCCTTATGTTTTAGATATGTATGATGGCATTTGTATTGAAAAAAAACATAACCCATATTTATGACTATAATGCTCATTGCTCAGGTATATTATGTTTTCGATTAAACTATGACATACAACAGTAAGGTAGATCTGACACTAGTGATGAGGTAGGTTGGTGGGTGCGGGTTCGATCCCACGCATACCAAAAATTACATGTTATTTTTCAATATGCATTTGAGTCAGAGCGACAGCCCAATGGGTTGTGTAAATGGCTAACAACCATTTTTCGTATTAAAAGCTTATTTATTTATATATAGTAAGTATTGTAATTATAACTATAATATGCTCTGGTTAGGGGCGAAAATTTAATGGTACTCGTAGATAGCCTAATGTGCTTATCTACATAATATTAATTTTAAATAACATTTAATCATATTTATAAAGTAACATGTGCCTAAGCAAGTAAATATATATGCAGGTACCTACTTAATTATTAATTTTAAGAACCGTTAATGTTAGTCTCCCCAATATAACTTGTCATCTACAAAAGTGAAGTTATCCGTGTGGAACCACTTAATTAAACAAAGTATTTGTGGAATGTGGGACCAGACGTTGTACGAGACCGAACCAATTTGTTAAATACAAATTGGATATTACCCCAGATGAATTCCACTAGATGCTGTTTCATTTTTATTTGACTTTTCCTAATTAATTACTGATAGCTGAGATTCCACTTGTCAGTGGGTATAATATACAATAATTGATTTTTAGTTTATGTACATACATCATACACAAATTGCTACTTCACAATACAGCATGTAAATTAAACAATACTTATAAAATAGGGGTGCAGGACGAAATCCCGAAGGCCGAAATCCCGAATGCTGAAATCCCGAATGGTCGAAATCCCGAATGGCCGAAATCCCGAAAGCCTAAATCCCGAAAGCCGAAATCCCAAAGGCCAAAATCCCGAATGCCGAAATCCCGAATGGCCGGAATCCCGAAAAATAAAAAAATACAAGTAGTATAGTAATAATTGCGCAATCGTAACATTTATCTTGAATTGCGAAATTATTAGGTATTGTTTGTATTTTTTTTATTTTTTGGGATTTCGGCCTTCGGGATTCCGACCATTCGGGATTTCGGCCTTTCAGAATTTCAGCATTCGGGATTTCGGCATTCGGGATTTCGGCTTTCGGGATTTAGGCTTTCGGGATTTCGACCATTCGCGATTTCAGCATTCGGGATTTCGGCCTTCGGGATTTCGACCCAAACCCATAAAATAGGTAGGAGCTGTATTGGATATATTGTGTGGATATTATAATATCGTTTACGTTAATGCGATATTTGGCACTTGCACACAGCCTGATGCCACGTCCAGACTAAGATAATAAGATGTCCACATTCAAATTATGCAATGATTTGTAAACTTTTGCCGCTACACAAAAATGCACGTGAAAAATTATTTCTTTGAAAATCAACCACACCTGCATTTTTTGGATACATTGGACAGTCCACATCGTAAAGAATTTGCGTGCTTTAATCAAAACAGAATAGTGATTGTTTTTACCTAATCTTTTCCAATTGCTTATTTATTAAACTATCAGAACATTTTCCCATGTTTTCCATCAGCGACGGATTACAAAAAAATAAGGGAATGTATAAAATTGTATACAATATTTTTATGCACATATTATTTGTAATTTTTTTATGCATTATGATGTATCTTGATTTAGATTCTAAAACTAGACTATGCATGATATTGCCACAATAATAAAAATCAGACATAAAATCCTGATTTTTCAGCCCGTTAATTCACTTTCCTTTTAACACGGTGGAGCAAGATAGCAATCTCTTTGGGTAATTTTTCTGATACTATTATACGATTAAAACCCCAGAGATATGCTTACTATCATTTTGGCTCTACATCTTAACATCAATTGACGGGAGGACTTGGCAATTAAAAAATCTTTTTTATCTTGGACATTCCAACCCTTTTCCAATTCTTTTGGCTAAGCAAATCTCCTGTCAATAACGTCCCTAGGCAAAGTGTCGCCCTTAAGCAAACTTAGAATAGCAACCCCTTTCATTTTTAGTTTCAAATTATATGCAAATTTGTTAGGTACTTACCTACTTACCTCTTTATTATTTGTCTTCGGATATCTTAAATAGCCAAAAAAATCGGTGTGTATACTTATGTACGCGCGTTAGAAGTTATACTTCTTTGGCGTAATAAAACAAAAACAAAACTTGTGATAAACTAGATTCTTTGTTTAGCTCTTAATTATCTTGTTAAATTACACACTCAAGAAAAAGCACCGCCTATTAGAACGCCGGTGGTTTATTTGTCTACACTTTAACTTATATTACTAAATTATATAATGGTTTCTCGTTGTTTTTATTTTTAAAGTACCAACTGTCACTGACGTTTAATCGTAAGGAATTGCAAATGGCTGACAATAATAAATTTGCTGCCTAGGCAACGGAACAATTCTAAACTATAATATTATAATATATAATATAAATCTATAAATTTTGACACACGCTACTGAGAATTAGAGCACTTCCGCGAAATCTATTCTATATACAGGTTTGTATTGCTACCACGTTTGGAGCCACCCTGATTTTTATTTTCTGTGTGATAAACCGACATTAAACTATGTATTATAGTGAGTATTAATTACAATACAATTTATATTGTCAGGATTTTTTATGCTTCGATTATTCTTTAAACTGAGATTTCGATATTTTCTAATAAGGCAACATTATCGTCTGAGTCATGGAAAACCGCCACTGCTCTCAAACGTCGTTAGATTTGCTGCCCTTTATTATGTGCCGCCCCTATACAACGCGTACCTTGCCTACCCCAAGGGGCATTACTGTGTCATGTGATATATGCCAGTCATCTCAGTCTCAATTGTCTAGGTATTTTACCCTCACAGGATACGTAGGTACATGTTCCTCCTTGCTCAATTCGGGCTTCAGAAATATGCGTATTATGTGATTGGGCTATCCAAAACTAACATATTTACGAGTATATATGGCATATTATGATAATTTATCATGTCACTCCTATAAATTGTATACCTCCTATTGGTTATATAGCACATACACATGTGACATAATAAATCTGGTACTAATACATGCACATATTTAAAGTTATCTATTTTAGACAATATTATTATCAACATCAATCAAAATATTACCGATTGTCCAAAGGTGACTTTTTGATTGTTATCCGGAGTAGCTTTATAAATATGAAAAATACTCAGTTACATTTCTGGAATAACAAACCATTATAATTATTAACGTAAAAATTGTGTTTGTGACAAAATACAATGCAGTTTTTTAATGAAGTGAGTTGCCAGTAGTTGCCAGTTGCCCGGCTGACGTGAATGAATGGAAATGCACCCCTTCCAAATACAGTGCGCTTCATAATATTAAGTACATAAAATTACTTAGTTAACTAATCAAATATTATTATTCAAGCAAGCACGATATACGTATAAAACGATTAAATAAAGACTAAATATTTAAATACGTGCTGAATAGTATGAAAATAAAGTAAAACAAGAAAACCAATTTTCATTTTTTCCCTTAGGTTTCAGTGAATTGAGAAGTGAAGTTTATATTACTAACTATTATTTATGGGATAGCCATTTTTACTTGGTATTTGGGTATCAAACACTCATTGAAAAAAAAAACAAATGTGATTGCGGACAGTTACCGGAGCGAACCAGTACCCTCAGGTTCAGAAACTAGCACTCTAGCTCTACTTTTTTGGGATCAAAATAAAAAGTTGGTATCTAATACTGGTGAAAAAATGTTCATTGAGTAAATAAGCAGCGCTCGGAATGGAAAATTTTACGAACCGGAATGCTAAATAATTTTCCGAAAGTATTAACATAGTTATCTAATTTTACGTATATTTTATAAAAATAGGTGTTAGATTTTTTGTTATATGGCCTATCTCGCTCAGATGGCCAAAGTAATATTTCCACAAGACGGAGCCATAATTTTGGAGATTTCATGAACCGAAACGGCGCTCCTATGCGCTCCGGTCCATTTCGAGCCCTGTAATAAGAAATGTAATATGTCAGTGTGTATAATAAACTAAACTTCCAGCTTAAATATACCATTGACAATATTAGTCTACCATCATATGTTATGATCGTTGTATATTTGAGCCCAATATCGATTATAAGGTTGTCGTATTTTTGATGAATTTGGAATATAATCCCCTGGATTACATTGTATTAATTGAATTTTGATGACTTAGCGATTTTCAACTATAGGATTGGTAGGACCGAGGGTTTGGAAGAGGTCATATTATGATTAAATTGTAATCGTATAATCATACACGTCACTAGGCAAAGCTAGACCACTCAGTGACGTCCCTAAATAAAATACCGCCCCTAGGCAGCGCCAAAATGCCGCCTCATTTTTTTATACAATATTTTTATCGTCCTTTCTAATATCTAAGAAATGTGTTGTATGGATACATTAAATGTAAATAATAATCATTCAAGACTAATTATCAGACTAATTATTCGCAAATCTGCATGTGTCGTTTTTGGTCACCAAGAACGTCGAAGGGCAACGGAAGTAAACTAGATATGGCAAACCCGATAAAACCAGTAAGTTGAATTTTTTAATGGAAAGATATTTTCGTTACCTATTACTAAGTTTAGCTATGTCTATATATTCCAAACGTTGATTTTCGATTTGCCGCCCTTCCAGTAACTGCCGCCCCCGAGCGACGCTCAATCTGCCTACCCCCACGGGACGTCACTGAGACCACTAGTCAGACATTCATTCAGTACCTAGTAGATTTATATCTTGATGTGTCGCTGTTTGTTTAATATTTAGAATTCCATTTTTAATTCTCCGCAGCTTATAATATGTCGCCCCTAAGCAACGCATGGCTTGGTTATCCTTAAGAGATGTCACTGCGTATATTGCAAGTAATAAATTACTTACATACGTCTTTTTGTGTAAGTGATAATATATTAATAAAATAAATATAGAAAGAATCGTTTGTTTTTGGGCAGAGTGTAGATTAACTGTGAACGCAAGCAACTTTTTGCATCCCCAGCGGCATCGCGATAAGAGACAATAAATTGAAATTTTTATTTTGAAGGAAAATATTTTTTAATTGGTATTATTTTACGTCGCGCTTCTATATCCTGAAAAATGAGCGCTACATGAAAAAAGGGGAATCCGGGGTGGAATACTACCTATATACTATTACATACCTAAACAAAATGTCTATGCTTTTTTCTGAAAAATTTGTTATACATTTTGTATCTCTATGACCTGGAATACAATTTAAAAAAACACAAGACACGTGTATCTATAGATCAATAATTATTTAAATAAAAAAATGAACGATTAGTATTAAAAGATTAGTCCGTGAAATACTAATTATCTACCAATAAAACCCATGGATATCGATGCAGTAAGCATTAACCGCATGAATTACTATCATATTATTTTGTATATAAAAATATTAGGTATGATAATTATTAATTGTAGATCTTTGTATGCTTTTAATTCGTATACTTTGGCGAGTGGCTCAAAGATGAGGACCCTATTGGGTTTACTTTTTGAAGATAGCTACAGAAAATATTGGGGATGAAGATGTTCGTGATATCTAGATAGAATCTCTCCTGAGCAACGACTGTCTTTAGATGTGTGGAAGGCATTGGTAAGCAGCGCTCGAAATATAAAAATTTACGAACCGGAACGCTCTAGTTATCTAATTGTATAAGATGTATTTTATAAAAATATGTGTCTTAGATTTTTTATTTTTTGAAATATCTAGCTCAGACGATCAAACTAATATCTCCACGAGACGGAGCGATACTTTTGAGAATTTTATAAACCGGAACAGTTCTTCGTTGCGCTGCGTTTCATTTAAAGCCCTGGGTATGCTTGAGAACCAGTTTTCAAATATGCAAGACCAATGTGAAAAGTGGGATATCATGCGTAATGATGACGATTGCTATAAATACGGAGAGGGCTGTCCGCAAATCACACATAGCAAATGCGACGTTTCGGGGCCGTCTAATAGAGAATTGGGTAAGTATTGTCGTGATGTATGAGAACATTTGTATGATACGTACACGAGTCTTAAATACAATAGTTTAATTTATTAGTTAAGTAGTTGTTATGTCACACACTTTCATTATCAAGGATACTTTGTTGCACTAGCTATTATCTAGATTAATAACCGCGGCGGCTTATGTACGCAGAGGCGAGGCGCTGACAGGCTTGGCAGTCCCTCGAGAAAATTGTGCTCATGAGATAAACCACCATTGAATAGTAACAATACAGAAATGGTTACATTATCAGGATTTTTTTCTCAGATTATAAAATATACGTAATTAGGTATATTTTTAAGATTTTCATACTTTCTGATCGTCTCTGCTGCTTCATGAATAAACCACCACTGATTGGCAATATATACTGTAACTTCAAAAAAAATGTTAAGCTTTAGAAAAACATAATATTATTAATTTTCGTAATAATTAAACCAGTTTCCCTCTCACGTTTTTATTGTAGCAAAGTGACAAATCCCTCCGCCAGAGGCGAACTGGTCGCTGTTCATAGAAAACGACTGAAACTTTATACGAATGTAACAATCGAAAAGAAATAATTAACGAAATAAAACAATAATAACAGCAAGTAGATATTTTATCCGCTGAGCTTCTAAAAAATAAAGATAGATACGATATTAAGTCTGTGTTGTCATTTTAATAAAAAGATGGCAGGGGTGGATTTACTTCTCGTCGGTTTGATTATTTTTGCAGATACTATTTATAATAATTACAATTTGGTAATTAATGACTATACAAATACTTTTACATATTATATAATATGTAATATGTATATCCTACAGTCAAAACAATACCTTCACCAGTAAAAAGATGAGCGAATCAGTCAATGTAACGGAGTTAACCTCTGAGCTACCAATTCAAGTACCTAACTACGTTTTTTTCTGTCAGATCGGAATACAAAAAAATATTTGACAATAATAATTAGTGTTTGAAACTGAATCTGTCAAAGTATATTTTTTTAATAAAAAAACTATTTGTACAACAAAAATTTAATATTATACTAGGTAAGTACTTAGTAATTAACTATTTTTTATTCAACGAATAATTCACAAGATTTAAGAATGTAATTTTCTAATTAGGTATTGAGCATACATAATTTTGAAAATATATTATAACTTATAACCAATAGAAAAAATATTTTTGAAAAAAGTAAGACGTAAAGTAATCGAACCTGCATATCTCGGGTATTGCACCCACGCATATAGACCACTATGCTAAAGACGTCATTACTTTAATTACTAACCGACGTCGCAGTAGTAGAACAATAGAAATGGTAACAGATAGTCACTATCAAGCGTAAGAGTGTAATATTTTTAGGACATATTTTCCGTAATTCCGATAATTCAATACAGTAATACACTATAGATACAGGGAAAGGTATACTACTTACTTACACCAAAAGAATAATTATTTATTGACTAAAATATTACAAGAGGCTTGTCAATATTATTTTAAATGTCGGAGAGAAGCTGGTATGTGACTTGGAGACCATGGATTATAATTTGGATTGGAGGAGAATTTTGAAATGCTTATGTATGATTCAATTATATATTTTATGTTCTAATTGCGACTCTGTATAAAAGGACATTTTCCACTCCACCCTTGATGTTAAACGAAAAAAAATGATGAATTTTTCGTAAATTACTGAAAAATGTTAATTGGCAGTTTTGTTTCATCTTTAAAATAATTGGAAATTAAAAAAAAATATCAGGGGAGTATGGCAATTATCGTATCTATTTGAGCAGAAAATTTAAGAAATATTTTTTACGTGTAATATTCATGTATAATTTTTTTGTGAATACAAAATATTTAGTAGGTATATTTCAAAGAATACATATTTTTTATTAACAAATTCCAGTCGTAAGCACCTCCTCGTTATAACATTAATGATTATAAAATAACGAGAATTAATGTTACTGATAAGTGATAGTTAACAATATCATTTATAATAAAAAATCACCATGTAATATTTATTTCTATTATATTAAAATCGAATGAATCTACTGTACAGTACAGATTTCTGTGTTCCCAGCTTCCAACGTAACATGATTTTACTGGCATCTGTATATCACGCGGGAAGCTTTTGAAAGTTTAACTTTGAGTGCTCGTATGATATATATAAAAAAGCTCTCACGGAGATGCATAGATGTCCATAATATGATTATCAAAAAAAGCGTCCCCAAAATATTTATTTTCATCGATATTGGATGTAAAACAAATATAAAATAATATGTTGTTTTAATTTTCCAAGAGGAAATAACACTTGGTTTACAACATATGTAATATAAATATTTTCATTTGGACTAAATTATTTTGGAGGAAAGTGATTCTATCGATAGTGAGTTATAACTACATAACGGCACATGAGACATGAATGAACATAAGGGATGAATGACAAGCTTGATAACAGTTCTAACCAGTATTATAATAAAATTTAAAAAATATACAAAAATAATAAAAAGAATCATATTGCTCACAAATTGAATAAAATACTACTCAAGGCATAACAAAACCCTTAAGACGAACACCAAAGAGACCCATAACACTCTAGTAGATACATAATTATACAACAAAATATTTACAAGATAAAAAGGGCTTTTTTTATATACAACGTTTTTAAATTTTCTGTTGAATCATATAAACTTGACTTGACTAGCTTAAACGATCAAAAATAATGTATTTGATAGAAATAATACCGAAATGTCATTTTGACACTCATATTGATTTCCATAGTAACTAATAATTTAGTTGTTAGGACCCTAGCAACCAATAATAGTGGATTGGATTTAGGATTTCTTCCGAAATAACTTTTCATACAAAACAGAATTAACTGAAAATGAATTTAATTCTACTTAAAAATGGCTAAAAGTATTAAAAAAATGTATTGGCACCGTGTTCTGATATATTCTAAAAGTTTCAAATGTCTAGCTAGTCGGGAAGTTAGTTAAAATCGATTGCAATATTGTCAAGCACTCCGGTTCGTAAACTTTTCCATTTCGAGCGCTGGTGTACTTCCATGTAGGTATCTTCTTTATAAATTTGTACCTATTCACTCTTTATACTATGTATTTGTTTTTTAAATGTCACGTTCTGAACGACTTAAATTAATATTTTGTAATGTTCACTATAATTATGTAAAAATAAATAAATTTGAATTTGAAATTTAGATATTAAGTATGTGATATTATTACTCATAAAAATCTATGGTTTTTGTCGGTTTACATTTAGAAGAATAAGGCGGCATACAAATTTTGAAAATAGCCGATATACTGGATTATTTTTTAGGTTAGGTTTTGTAAAGTTAGCTTAGGTTAGATTGGGTTAGATTTTCATTCTTGAATTCATAAATTTTGCCAAAATCTACTATGAAAATTAGCGCGGTTCCCCGCCTAGCTTCCTGTTAACCGACTTGTACCAAATCTATTTTAAAATAGCATTGACTCTAACCGTGAAATTAGGTACAAGTCAAAAGTAACATTAAGTTGATAACATATTTGACAAGTACCATTTTAAATTTGCCATTGACCTTGGTGGTGTGGATACGAGTGGTATGGATAAGAATTGAATAGCTAATGATAACAAATATCAAATTTACAAAAGAGCGTTCTAACGATAACCCCAAAAAATTATTTAAATTTTATGTAAGTGGGCATTTTCGCCAAAGTTTGTACATTGCGTTTTTGGCATGTCCCATGACTTTGATTGATTTTTTCATAGTTATTATATTATAAAATGTTGGAAAGTTATGTACTTTTAACATGCAAATTTATTAATTTACTCTATTCAATCAGTTAAATACAACTATCTGACCTGTATATATTTTTAATTGATTATTTAGATCGAAAGGTAGTGCGTTTTTACCATGTCCCACCCATAAATTCAAATAAACAAAGTCTGATTTCGTCATTAATTTTGAGTGTGTAAAATTAAATTCGTAGTGTTTTCAACAGCTTACATTATATATTTTTGGAAAATATATAGTTTTTTCGTAAATTTGTACCAATATTGAAAAAAAATCACGTTTAAAGTGTGTCCCAGGATATTTGAAAAAGTGGAATTCCACATTCCGTTACCACGATTTTAGCATGAAGGCGAAAAATTTTCACTATAAATATGTTTTTTTTTAATGTAGCAACATTTTTGTATAACACTGATCGCCATGTACACTTTAAATTGTTGGTGTGTGTCGGTATCGCTATCGGAACAGGTTGCTTTCTGGGTTGGTCATTTAAGAAGTTCCACTACTGTTACCACGATTTATAAGGTAAGAAAACACATATTTCTATTTCACATACTACACATATGGAGCTTATCTTTCATACTACAGATATAATAAAACATATCGCAGGTTTAACAATAAAACTAAGCTAAATTTTGGCTTCAAACACTTCTGAAACAGAATCCGTTACTTCCACTCCGAAACTATATTGGTGGTAACGTATATGTGGAATGTAAAAGTAACGAAATGGCATGCATAAAGTTGGGTTTACAGTGTGTGTTTAGTTCTTCATAGATTATAAAAAAAATTATTTTGTCTGTTCGTATGAAAAACAAAAATATTTTCATTAAAAAATATAAAAAATAACCTGACTATAATATAATAATATAATAAAGATTAAAAAAGTATGTGATATGTCTGAATACGCAAAAATAGCGCACATAAAAGTATGGAGATAAAAAAAAACAACAGAAGGAAAAGAAAAAACACCAGACTGAAATAATTGCGAGACAGGCACTGGCTCTGTCATACTCTTTCTGTTATACGCCACCAAAATTTTAAAACTTCTCCATACATTTTAGGCATAGAAATTTATAAAAATGTATGAAAAAGTATTTTTTTGTCACGTTTAACAGAAATGTGTACTCGATTAGATTTAATACCTAGAACTGTAGGTATTCACGAAATGTCAGAAAAGTACGTCTTGATTACAATCAACCTGTATAGCTACATTTTATGTTGATGAATACAATTAAATTTCAAGACAACATAAAGTCGAACTTGGTTATTACGAGGAAGATGGGACCGACTGAATTTGCTTGTTATAAGCGTTACTCGTTATATCAGAGAATAGGTATTTTTAAATGAGCATGTCACATTACACAAAAAGCCGAAAATAAAAAATTTGGAAACCATCGTAAAAATCCCCGAAACGAGCATGGCATTCATAAACTACAAAAGAAGTTGTTTATTGTAATTAACGCTGGTAGGTACCTACGGACTTCACAAACCTTGGATTTTTCAACCATATGCGTGGATACTTTTTTATTATTGTCGGTGAAACACCAATAAGGTAGGTACTTAGACACTTTACTAGTGTCATAAACGTAATCCGACCCCGGCGGCATCCTGTCCAATCGGATTTTATTGCTTAGGGTCGAAATGTTTTAAAACGGTCGACACATTAACAGTATTTTAGCTCGGTATATCCGATAAGTTGCTCGTTATAACAGTGAAAGAATTAAATGTATGGCGAAAATCATAAACCAATTGTCAACAAATGTTTCGTTATTACATCCGAGATCTCGCTATGTCAGAGATCGTAATAACCGAGTTTGACTATAATTATTTTCGTAAAAGTTATATACTCCGTGCCGCGCTAGGAACTCGCGTCTGAATCCCTTGCTGATTTTTTTTTTCATATATTGTTAATTTGCTTAAAAATATTTTTTATCTGAGTTACAAATAATATAAATGCCAAATAAAGTTATGGTAATGTATAGTGTGTCAAAATTATTACCTACCTTATTTTACAAGTATTGTGAAATTTATTATAAAATATGTCTATTTTAGTGATTAAGTTTGATTTGTTTTGTTATTTTGACGCACGTTGAATATTTATCTGTCTATCAAAAAATTCAAATAAATTTCATAAAACAAAAATTTGTTTTTATGGTAACATGTAACTTAAGCTTTACAAATTACACTCCGTTACCATTTCGTTCCATTCCGAAAATGTCCCCAAAAAAGTTGAACGTTAACTATTTTTCATTTGATTATTAAATAACGAAACTTATTTATTTTTCCAATAAAATTTAGTAAAAGTGATTATTGTCTTTAAAAAAATAGCAGAACGAACATTGATTGGTTTTTTCAAATACTAAAGGAAAAATGCTCTGCCATTATAGACATAGGGTAACGGAGGGGAACGAAATGAGCCCAAGAATTAAAATTCAATAATATTTTTTGACTATTTGTAGTTTTATTTTGAAGTGTATGGTTTTTTTAATCTAATAGAGCTCTTTTAAGTGATAAAAAGTGTTTCATTCATGTTTTAAAAGCTAAGTTTCGTAGTCACGGAACGGAAACTTATTATGCCCAATTTCATAATAAAAATGATATAAATATTGTATTAATCAATATTTTGCTGAAAAATTGCTATCACCAATTCAGCAATAGAACAAGGAATCTGCTAGCTATATAAAAATGGTTAATTTGAGTGAAAAAATAATATTACCCAAATTTCAAACATGTACAAACTTTGGCGAAAATGCCCAAGTATCAAGAATGACGTTTCATAATGTTTTTAATACACATTTTAGCAGTGGCGTACCAAGCTGCGTGCGGGCGAAGCAGCCGTTCCGTGTGCGCAGGTATGATTATGTGAAAAAGTAATGTTTTACTATTAAAATATCCAGCAAATTCTAATTACGTTATTGATTGTTAAGGGCCCACGTGCGCCACGTAGGTCAAAATGGAGCTTTGTGGTATTTTCAGAGCATAATCCTGGAAATTCCTTTAACGTTGTAGATAATCTATTTATATAATTTTGAAGCCTTGTTATCCTTTATATTTATTTTAAGCATTAAGGATAATAAGGCTTCAAAACTATATAAAAAGATTATCTACAACTTTTAAGGAATGTTCAGGCTAATGGTTTGAAAATACCATAAAACTCCATTTTGACCTACGTTGGGCATGTGGGCCGTTAAGCACTTTCATCAGATTAATTATTATATTCAATTATGAGAATGCATTGTTTTTTCTTCATCGCCAAGTAATTTTAATATAAAAAGTTCTATGATGTTTATACTAACAAAAAATGAGGGATCTTGATATTTTTTTTCAGTCTTGAACGAACATTGAAAAAAATCCTTATTAGTACAAAATTCATATTCTTTAATTCTTTTAATGATAACCGTATACAGTTGAACTTATTATTTATATGTACCTACGGTGCAACTTCTATATTAAATCTTCTTCGTCACCACGGTCGTTTCTGGAACTAATACCCTCCCCCGCATTTACTTTCTCCGATTTCATAATTCGTGTAAAGTGTGTGTTCGATATCGCGTAAAGTTTTATCAACATGGAATTGCTTAAAGCATTATTTCGAATGTAGAAGTATTTTATGAAGAGGAGAATCAGAAAAAGTGTCAGTGATATAGTATTTGCTATGACAACTTAACACGCAAAGAACACGCGATATAATGGTGTCAGCGTATGCAGTGTTGTGACGTAGGAGACTTGATATTGAAGTTGGTTGTTGGGCAGTAAGTATGCACAGGTACAAGCTTTGCATTACGTAAGGGTCGTAATGGGTGTATTTTTCGTTACTGCCCCTGGCGTTAAAACACCTTGTTATGCCCCTGCACATTAGACTTGATAACCATGGCACTGATTTTGTTATTATCAAATATCACCTACTTTAATTGAAAAAAAAAATGTGGGTACGTAGGTACCTACTTATCTAGTTTATTAATTATTTTTAAGATCACGGTTCCTGCCAGAATGCTTCATTAATAGTATTGTCTGTTTTCTTTTACACATCAATTTAATTTGCAAGTTTCTGCATTCTCCGTATATTTCAGAATATTATATAGATTTACATTCAAACCTAGGACCTCGTGATACGCTCGATTTATACCGAATGTGGTGCGGGGCGGCGGATTGGCTTGGAGGGAACTATTAGGTAGTACATATCCCTCAATAATAAATGTAAAGTAGGTGTCTACCTCTCATTAAATACATTTTCTTTGCCTACAATAAAAACAAGATATTTCAAAAAATAATTTAATTTTAATAAATAGGTACAATAATTATACAATATTGTTTACTATCTGCTAATATTAATGATTTCATGCTACGCGTAAGTATGAGTTACCAGCCACTAGCCAGGTCAGTATAATGTTAATATTTCATTCAAGAATAATTTGACTGTTCAGTGCATCGATGACTGAGAACTTTTTACGCCCCATCTTCGATGTTTTCGTTTCGTCATATCCGATATTCAATTCTTTTCGGATGGGTCTAAATATTTTGGGCCTGGTGTCCATCTTCGGTTTCACGCTGATCGTTGGAGGATGGTGAATTTTTGGCGAGTCTTCTGGCCAGTCGATGTCAGTGAAATAGTCTGGATCGATCACTCTCGTCTCGATGATGTTCTTGTACACGTGGTATGCCCTACGGGGAGTCCTCGTTTTGTTGGGCGATTGGAAGTCGATTTCAAATAGACCGAACCGTTTCCTTCAAAAATATGTATTGTTAATATATTGTATATAATGTTTATTTTAATGTAAAGTGGCAAGCCTGTAAATTAATGTGGATTTTAATTGGAGAAACATAAATATCATCACGAATAATTGTGAATGTGTAGAAATATTAAATAATATACTACTAAAAACAACAGATAACAGTGCTACTTGTAAACATTCTTGTACTATTTAAATAACAATACTTTCATAATCATTTCAATATAGAGTAGCAATATTGATAGCTATAGAAAGCGTCGATTTGATAGATCGGCAGCTATCTATTTCGATAAAGCCGGTGTATTTTACGTGAGTATCATCCAGAGTGACAGTTGCATGAGAGAGCTACCACGCGGATACGATTGCGCCATCATTTATATACAGTGCAATGCGACAGCTCTTTTGCAGAGAGAAAGAGTGTGTGTGTGTCTGTATAATATGTGTGCTGCGTAGAGTTACAGACAGACAGATACATCAAGGAAAATATATAATGTAGTTTTTGTTTCATAAAAAAAAAAAAAAATTGCGATTGCGTTGAATTTAAATGTACGTGTGTCGTTGATATTCACAAATTAGTCTAGGCGTCGCTAGCTATTTCGGTTGTCACACATTATCATAAGTCCAGTCTTGACAATATTGTAATAGTGTAACAACTGAAATATCTATTAATTTGTTGTAGAAATGAATATAGGGTGTGATATTATCGTTTTTGAAGTTATACTTCTTTTGGCGCGTTTGGTAAAACAGGTAAGAGTGTATTTTTGGTGTGTGACAAAGTTCCGCGCGCCGATGTACAATTATACCAAAATTTTTAGATTATTATAATTTTATTCAATACTGGACAACATTTGAGAATGTTTTATTATTTAATAAAAAATATAAATATACGTATGTAAGCATAACTGAATGTATGACTATCAGCTTTATACCTACATAATATTATGGTTATCATTAATGCATTTAGTCAACTCTGACACTGCAATATAAATATTGGATGGATATATAGATATTAAATATTGTTTTCTTACGTGTTTCCATGACGCCATTCAAAGTTGTCCATCAGGCTCCAAACAGCGTATCCTTTGATATTGACTCCAGCAGCAATAACTCTCAAGACTTCAGCCATGTATCTCTTATAAAACCATGCCCTCTCATAGTCATTAAGTCCTACGCCTGACCCTAGTCCGTTCTCCATTACAATTATGACGGGATTGTTATATCTTTCCTTAATCCATATCAGCAAGTCACCAAAACCTTTTGGTCCAACCTAGTAGTGGAAATTAAATGTCAATCGAGGTGGCAAATTGACATGGGTAAGAGGTAAACTGAGCGTTGATTTTTTGACTCTATATCACTTAGTACAGTCTAAAAATTGTAAGGAATCAGAAGAAATTTAGAGACTTTTTACTTATTATCGCCACAATTTAAAAACTGTTTTACGATGTGTCAGAACGGGTAATCGAAAATGATAATGATTTTATTGAAGACGGCAATTTTAAATCGTACGGATAAAGAAAATTCGGTATTGTTCGGTTATCAGGAATACAGCGGAAAATACATTTTGAAAATAACCGATAAACTGGATTATTTGTTAGGTTTACCTAACCAAACCTAACCTAACCTAAACCAACTCAAACTAACAAATAATCCAGTATATTGGGTATGTTCAAAATGTGTTTTCCGCTGTATTCCTGATAACCGAACAGTACCGAAAATTCTATATAGAGGTCTACCTTTAAATGCCGAATAGAACAAATATTCAAGAATAGTATTTCAGAATATATTTAGTTGTACCTATTTAATAGTTTGAAAAGCACATGTATCTTTGCTGTTGTTTTGTGATAAGACAATGTTATTTTTTGTTGTTGATATATTATGATATTACTAAAACTAACATAGTTTTGTTGATCTCACCGAACGATCAATCGAAATACTTGTTTGGGGTGAAAGTATATGGATATGAGGATTGAGGATTGATGATGTGAGATGCTGAGCTTGAAGAATGAGGAGTGATTGCGATGTATTAAAACCGGTTGTTGCTGGTGGACATGGCAAGCTTATTTTAGATTGACAACTGCAGTTTACATAGATACAATGATAAAAGATAGCGAGGTAGATATTTTAGCCCGAGGCACGATACATAGTGACAGTTCTCTACCAAGATAAAATGCGGAGTGAGATGTTCATTTAATCGTAATAGCATATTTATTGATTCCTTCACGATTGAATAATGCCGACAAGGAGTATCCCATGCCTTTTATGATAATTGCATTTTAACATAATAAATATTAATGAGGTAAAAGCTCTTATTTGGAATTGGTAATTATTAGATTCGTCGGAAATTCGTATGCTCAAATGTATGTAAGCATTTATCGATGAGTAAGCACTAACTGATAACGCTGACGGCCTGTGATAAATGTTTATAAGAATAATTAAATAATATTTCCGAGATCGATTCTCACAGGACTCGTTGATCGCCCCACTTATCTATGTAAAATAGTTTGTATTAGCCAAAATGGTTTTTGTGGAATATTAAATTAAGAATATGTCATAAACTAAGCGAAAAATTAATTATTTTTTGTAAGGGAAGGGGGGGAGAATTTGATATTCTGTCACTGGATACTGCCTATGGCTTCTAACTGCAAACGTGTAAATTTGACGGATAAACTAGGACTCATGATAATATTTTTTTACCTGTAGCCATTGCTTAGCGAATCTGTCCATAGGATCACCGATGGCAGCTAGATCATTGTCAAATGAAGGCACGCCCCAAGACGGCAACCTCACATTCCTATGCACCAGATAAGTGTTGTAATGGTCCAGCCCGAAGAAGTCAGCAGTGCCAACAATAGAGACATTACATGAAGGCTCTAATAACCTGGATTTTGGCACACGATTTTTTACTTCGGCTGGATATCCACCGTCTTTGGAGAAGATTGGATGGGAAAATAAACCCAGCTAAAAAAGAAGCAGAAGATAATTTATATTATAATCCATATTGTATTTGATGCTTTAAGGTGATACATCAGTGAAACGGCAAATAATTTCCAACTATAGGCGCGACGAAATTTTGGACTCGCTCCCATTCGGAGAGAGAACGTCGAGCTAGGAACACGTCAATTTGTTTCGTGATGGCGACGGGGGTATTAATGATTAAATCGTGTAAAGATGACTAAAAACGTTACCCATTTACTTTAAAAAGAAAACATGTCAATGAATATATTATTATTGTTACTGATAGAACAATGAACAGAACATTAAATGGACACATGTTGGATTTATATGACAAATTATATTTCGTTTGGCATGCGTCATTTGCACCCGCGACCCGCAATCCGCGCATCGCCTAGCCTCGATCTTTTTAGACCGTGCCTCAACTGAGACATAGCCTTAAGCCTGGAGTCGACAACCTTACGGGCAACATTCGATGTTTAGTTTTCACAAAGTGATTAAAAGCTTAAGTCAGATAGTGTAAGTTTATATTATTTATATCGTTAAACATATATAAATATTAAATATATGAGATTTGAAAAAAACATGTGGTATAACAATAAACTGAATAAAAAATATATTTGAGAAAAAACAAAAGTAATCGATAAAAACGAAATACAATCACTCTTTGTCTCCTTGATTAATGTAACTTTTGTAGCTCATTTAGTCATATCCAAATTATAATATATATATATATAATATAGATATATAGCGTTAAAACCTCAAGCGTAAAGCACGCTCATGACTTACACGTACATCAGTCAGTCGAGAAGAAAACACGGCGAAAAAAAGCTGATCACTTTATTTATACAACATGTATCATTGAAATAATTTAACATATAAGCCGCATGTTATCATGGCTAATTATTGATGCAGGTTTGGGCCACATGCGTGCCACCGGTGACCGACCGCTGATTTACGTTAAAACATAAAAAGCTTTGAACATTTTAAACTTTGAGGCTTCTGTTACGAGTCCGTGAGGCGGCCAACATCCACATCGAATTATAGTGCCAATTAAAAAATCGTTAATGTAAATTAAACAAAATTTTCAACAATAATAGGTAATTATTACTTACATGAAATTGCATGGCGTCTTCTGCAATCTGTCTACCGGCCGCTGTATCCTTCAGTGGTACGGCAAATGCAGAACTGAATACTATTCCAATTGTACCTAAAACATTAATCAGTGTAATTTATTCATATATAACTAAGAAATATTGGTTTATATTATTAGGGGGAAAAAAATGATCCGAGAAAGATTCGAACACACTTTTCGCTTGTCGAGTGAGTCATCTAACCATTAGACAACGACATCTTGCGGATAATTATTATCAATACCTAGAATGACACATGATATTTTCATTGATATTGAATTATAACAATAATAATTTATTATTAAACTGGATTCGAGGCGGTCTCTAGGTTATCACGATTATAGTATCTGCATATTGTTAGCGACGCAGGGAAAAAAAAATTATTTCCAGGTAATCTATATTAATTATAAGTTGTAATATTTGCATATATTAATTTATTTATTTGGTGACGTTGCCCTTAAGTAGCGTATGACATAGCAACATTAAAAATAACATAGTGGTAAACCTTTCTCTGAATAATAAAACAACGCAGAGAAGAACCGATCAAACTAAACCATCCCGAACCACAGTCAGCCTTAAGCGTAGGTACCAGAAAGTACTACGTTTAACTTGAAGCATTAGCAAGTTCTTATCGATGGTAATATCTCAGGAGCAGTTACACAATACTGAAGTCACCACGTACTCAAGTGTACTTAATATGCAAATAATTTTACTAATATGACAGTCTAATATAGTTCATGTATGTAGCCTATATTTTTTAAAGTCTTGAAGATGACTTAACCGAAGGCGTCAGTGGCAGCGTTTTGCGGAGCGGGGCGTACGGCGTGCATGTTGAACAAGTGCACACAATATGCACGCTTCACACTCCACACTGCAAAACGCTACCACTGACGTATTACGCTTAGATACTAACGAAAAGTTTAGTAGATACGTTAGTATCTAAGTTATTTGTTGCGTGCAATGACATTATTAATGGACGACGCACTCAGTACAGCAGCTAGCATGTGAATTCACTCATAGCGACATTTGCACGTGCATAGGTAGACGTCACGCAATATCCATTATGCGATATCACGCATCGGGAATTTATAGCAATATCACCTTTATTGTAATGGCGTTAGAACAGTGTTTCTAGTATCAATGTTCGTTTGAGCGAACCCGTTCAAGATGAACCATTCGGCAGACCCAACAAAAAGCATCGGGAATTTATAGCAATATCACCTTTATTGTAATGGCGTTAGAATAGATTATGCCATTCGGCAGACCCGACAAAAAAGTGAGTGTCATTTTTTTTCCAGATGCTTCGTCCATATTAATGTCATTGGTTGCGTGATCTAGTTTCTCATATTCAACTTCAACTGAACAATATTCACACCCAACACAGTCAATAATTATTAATCATTGATAATATTGTAACAATAAATATATACCTTTTTGAGTGTCTCTGAAAGTGTCGTTGTAGAGATGGTAAGCTAGTGCATGTGCCGATAGAAGGTTTTTCGTACAGATGTACTCTCCGTAACCATGGTAATTTACTTGTGGAGCGCGGTATTTCTGACCATATCCATCAACACAAATTTCTTTGGGCTCATTGATGGTGACCCATTGTTTGACCTATCCGTCAGAAAATAGGTACGTTAGTTAATTTATTTTATTTATTCTATATTATTGTTTACTTTTTAATATAAGAAAGCTTTTCATTGTATGGTGGGTTATAAACTGTAGTGGAGTGTTTCCTTGAGAACTTTGAATAGTCCGAATTCACAATAACAATTGTATATCCAATTAAATAAGTTATATAATTATGGTAGATTTTACTTGAATAATGCAACAACCATAAAGTAAACAAAAATTATTAAAAAAAAAAATAGTAATGTAACAATAAAAGAATGAACTTTCTAAATTTAAAGTCAATTTACCGTGAACCGGAAAGAAGTTATTAAACAAATTAAGTTCGTTAAATTTTTTATTTGTTCACGATTTGTACAAATACGTATCTGCTATAAAAATAATCTATAAAATAAATACATACTTAAGTATGTTGTAAAACTTCATAATAATAGAACACGAAAAATGAGATAAAAATATATGCCTACCTATTAACTAATCATGTAAGTTTAAGTCATGTAGGTAACTAAAAAACATAGGTACTATGAATTAAACTTACCCGATCTCCGAATGTTGTAAAAGCAAATCTAGCATAGTCTAGAAAGTACTCGGAAATCTTGCTATTCAAGAATCCTCCTTCATCTTGCAATTTTTGTGGTAAGTCCCAATGATAAAGTGTTACCACTGGTTTGATTCCATTGTCTATCAGTTCGTCTATTAAATTATTATAATAATTCACGCCATCTGGATTGATGAATTCTTTCTTTCCGTTGGGCATTATCCTTGGCCATGACAGGGAAAACCTGTAAAAATCCACTCCGACAGATTTGAGGAGTTGTACGTCATCTTTGTATCGGTAATAACAATTTGCGGCATCGTCTCCATTGGTTTGGTCGAGCATATCATTAGGCCTTTCATGAACCAATCTATCCCATATACTTTCGCCCTTCCCTGATAAGAATAAAAATAAATACAACGTTATTTATATCAACATATCAAATATTAATGTGATATTATATAGAATATATTATACTATATAAAAACAGGGTTGACAACTTTCCCAGTTTGACTGGGAATATCCCAAAATAGAAGTCTTTGTCTAGGATCGCAAAAAACGCGTTTTATAGAAGCCACCGAGCAATATTATTATCACTCCACAATTCAAAGTAGAATGTAGAATGTAGTAAATAACTAAATATTAGTTTACTTGCCAAGTACGTACTTTATAAAAAATATAGTTACCGACTATATTAATTGAGATGATAATGTCATGGAATATGGAATATAGGTCAGCAAATTGCTTAAAATTTAGTTGGCAACCATAGTTAAAACACGTGATGGGTAGATATGGATTTGGAAAAAAATGTATGAGATAACACCTATGTGTTGACAATTTATTCTCGGAATTTTATTTTTGATTGAATTAAATATTTTTTGTCCTCGTATACATCAATAAAATCAATCACCTTTGTTCACGATGTAATCACGAAAAAATCACGACGTTAAAAATGATATTTTTTGTTAAGTCATTTATTATATCCATGTATAGTTTATCTTATTGTCGAAATTACGTAACCAAGATAGTGAAATATTTTAATGATATATTGTGCTACTTATATTTTATAATGTTATTTGTATAATTAATAAAATAAAATCGATTATGCATTTCTGCAAATATAGGTACATATTTATTATTATATAAACATTAAAACATTAAAAAATGTATCAAATTGTTTTAGAATCTGAGTAGTTAATCTAATAAAGAAAGCACATAATGTACGTCTTAGAATATCAATAGTGAAACACTAAAGTTTATGGAGATTTTTAAAACTTTTTCGTCCAGTTTGCTTAGTTTTTTCCAAAAAAACTCTACAAAATAAATACTCGGGTGGTTTGAAAAGTTTGTTAAATGTCAATGAGATGGTGGTACTATTTATAAATTATCATAATCACAATCACTGCTGGTAGGTGTCATTCCTCAAACGACTTCAACGAGGCATAACTAATTCTTGACAGTCAACTGAACCCAATATTCTCGCATTTGGCAGCAATGGAACAAAATGAGTTGCATGCCATAAAAAATATTTGAAGAAATTAATCGTCTCTCAGATCAAAACCGAGTTGCAGTTAAATTTATAATTGTAATGGAAGACCATTGACTGCATGAGCGTCATTGGCATCTTAAAAAGGCTGCACAATATCCTGCACGCAAAAATATAATAATATAAAAATTCTGTAGGACTCGGCAAATACTCGCTCGAATGAACATTTCACTGCAATATTTGAGAATTTTAAATACTTTTCTTATTGACTCACGATCATTGGCAAAACTTTGATGCTACTCTATACATAAACACCAAATATCACTCAAAACAATGGGCGAGGACTGGTAAAAGTGCGTAAAGTGCGAATACCGTTTTGTCAGGTGGAAATTTAATGGCACACTTATATGGGAATCATGATTGATTCATTGAGAAAGGATAAGAAAATGATATGAATCCATTATGTGATGTTTTACAGGAGAGTTGGCGTACAATTTTTCATCCATAAGGATATAATAAAATTGATCATGCAGTGGCACAGTGGTGTCAATTGGGCTTTGAATTTTTTCACATTCCGGGAAGACATAGCCGGAGTCAATGAATTTTAAGCAGGGTACAACAACAACTAGCTTTCAGGTGGTATGAAACATATTAAATCATGTGTGTGGCCCTAAAAAGGAACTATGCAGGAGAATAAAACAGTGTTGCTCCAAAAAACCAAACTTTTCAAACCACCCTTGTAAATATCGAGAGATTTTTTAAGCTCTGATTTCCAAATGGTAACAATGGTAATTGACCTTTTATGATTCAAGTACCTATTCAAGTGAAAATAGTGAACACAAATTTATGACATACCTACTATTCAATAATTTCAACATAATAATTTCTTACCGCTAACATTCCATGCCCCTTCTGTCTGATAGGACGATGTTGATATTCCGAACTGAAAGTCTTTTGGAAATCTTGCTTCGGAAAAATCACTTTCGTTGTAAATTGCTGCTGGTAAAGACTGGGTATAATGCCTGGAAATAAAATAAACTGTTAATCACACATAATAAATTAATAATAAGCATCGAAATTGAAAGCTAGTCTCCCATAGATCAAGACTTTGAAGTCGCTTTTGGTTTACGACTTAAAGACAGTCAGGCCATAAAACGCGACAAATATAAATCCTTGCGGAATATCCTCAAATATTACCAACATTGAATTCCCGTTTAGTTTAGAGACGTATCTACTGAAAATAACATATTCTTTAATACGTGTTTAAGTTTATTACATATTTATACACACTAGAGAATTAAACTTTATTACAGCATCACCCAAAAGGCAATCCACTTCCCACTATTTTTGTGTTCCATGATTTTATCTCATTTCTCATACTTTAATCGTGGTGATCAGTAATATACAAAATAATTAAATTACGTTATACTTCTGGCATATTAATTTACTGGTTGATTTCATTCTTGCTAATGTTGGTCCATCATTTTAGTTTTTCCAGTATCCAGTCAACAGTACACTATTCTTTGGAAATCTAGAGTGATGATTTTGATTTGACCAGATAGTACGATAACTAATTGTAAAAATTTATTAAAGTGGATTCTGTCGGATGGCAAAATCATCAATAAATATGGAGATTATTAAGTACATTTTTAATCAATAGGTGAGGAACATGAGGTAATTTATTAGTTTAAATGTTGGTTACGTCTATATTTCCAAATATGAGATAATCACAGAAAAATCAGCAAATACATTGAGGATTATAATTGGAATATTTAACTTTTGCTTGAGATGGTTATAAAAACGAATAAGTCATAAAGTCATTCATACAGTTGTATGTATTAATAGGAAAACACATTTAAAGTTAGTAAACAAATATAAATATATAGTAGCTGACTTGCAAGCAACCTTTGATTTAATATAATTTTACTAACAAACTGAGCTGGATTTGATAGCTGATGAATATACATACGATGGGAAAGTAATTACAGAACCAAAATCAAGGAAAGTACAAAAAATAGAGGTAACTGATTTTAAAACCAATAGCCTCATATATAGGTAAATCAAGATATTATTATATTGAACCATTCTTGAGTAAGTAATAATAAACAGTATTTAATAATATTATTAATACTATCGACCAAAGGTACTTGATGGAATTTGAATTTAAATTCTAATGGATTTAAACATTAATAGTTTTAAATTTTATAATTAAAGATTTTAGTGAAAATAAATAACGTAATAATTATTATATATATATGGTGTATTATCACATTTTACAAAAAAAACCTTGCCCAGTTTTGTCATTTAGCTGGTATTTCTTTAAATTATAATGGCCTTACACCCATACATTGTAGAAAAAAAATATTTCTTGATATTATTTTTAATTAAATAAAATGTATTCTTATAATCTGATAAAATAAATTAAAATTTTCACAAATCTTAAAAGAAGCCAAAACATTATAATTATATGTAATTTATATTGTCTACTTACCATATACATATAAAACTTAAAGTACTGAGAAATTTATTCATTTTGTTTACTTAGGTATTTTAATAACGGTGGGTAAATATGATCTACTGCAAGTGGACAGTGTATAACTCGCTTATTGTATAAACTACTTAGTAAAAAATCAAAAAGATGTATTATATAGTAATATGTTTGAACATCGATTAAATTTAATGCTCCTGAAACTACAGTGTGGTCATTAAATTATCATTATATTAAATTTGTATTACAATTATTTACTAAAAAAACACCAGTGGTCATAGCTACATCGTGTAGGTACCTACATACTGATGAAAAAAGTGCGAGTATATAATATGTAAAATAATGTTTTTGGAATCATATAGTTAATCATGATGCCACAATATAATATATTAGTTGGTGCTTATATTATAATATGCTTATTTATTGAATTTTAAATGTGTGTCGCAACTATAATCTGGCAGGTGGCAGGTGGTATGTACAATTGCATAGGTATGTTATGTTAGAACTACTAATTTTAAGCAAATACATATGAAGATAGTTTTAATAAGTCATGAGAAAATTTATGAATCGATGTCACATGGTAGGTAAATAAGTACCTACGTAACTAAAAATATCTATAATATTCGAGGGAAGTGACTAAAACTAACAAAATATACATATCATCTAAGTGCAGTGTTTAATAAAATTTGGTAGATAAATATTATACATATATATGTATATCATATATGCAACTGGAGAGTGTCGGCGCTGGATAGTTCAGGATGGAGGAATTTTTTGAAGGAGACCAAGACCCGCCATTGGTTGTAGTGCTATAAATGATGATGATGATGATATATGTAAGTATATATTATATATTATTTATGTAATAGCTACCGAGCGGCTACGCTTCAGGCTTATAATATTGTGGGTCCCGGGTTTGAATCCCGGGTCTGGCAAAAAATCACATGTTGCTTTCAATGCGTATTTGGACCCAGCGTATGTTATCTAATAAGTTGAGCAAGTGACTAATTTCTCGTGAAACAAACATCTTCTAAGAAATGCGTTCGTGAAGCTGTCTACGTCCAGATTGTAGAGTTAATTAAAAAAGGCAAATATTATGACATTGTAATAATCATATGGCTATTTATTCTGCTAAGTATAGATGAAAACGTTTGTGGAATCAAACATATTTATCTGGCAAAAAAATTAGGCACCTAATAATATCAACAGCAACGTAACAATTTTTTTTTTTTTTTATAAAACTTTCATATTTAGAAATTATTTTCTTTTAGATACCTATCGAAATAAGTAATATACTTTTCAAACGGAACAACTACAAATGTTGGTATGTAAAAGTAGAATAAGTTAAAATTCGCCAGGAAAATATAAAACATATGGAACACCCTGTGTATTGATAAATAAGAAGATAATACAATATTTTTGACACTTTTAAAATTATCCTATGAATAAATAAGTAAATCCATATCATACAATATTAAATATAATAATTAATATTGTTATGTCTAGACTCTAGAATAGAGAAACATTGATAGCGTTACACTATTTTTTTTAAAACCAAACTATTTCTTTTTAGTCATAGAAAAATACGCAAGATTGAATAGTGTATCATTTTTGATTCAATGCTGATGATAGCTCACGACTCGTGATGAATTATTTCAAGTGCTTTATTCGATAACGTTTGGATATAGGCGTGCGCATTTTACCTAACCTCACTTCACCACCAATCGTTGCTAACTGACCACTTTACCCGTCGTGATGAATTGTTGTACGCGCGTAATTCGACATCAGTCTGTTGAATGTTCATGGGTACGTGTTCATCTACCTGGACCTCACCTCACCTCTCAGCCTCGGCTATTAGTCAATATTTCTTAAAAAATAAATATATATGTAACTTGATTTCTTTTAAGTTATATTGAATCGATCGTCGGTATTGTAGCCATACTACATGTACCTCTTCGTTGTAATAAAAACAGTTACCGTACGGTTGGAGTAAACTATAAAATAACAAAAGTAGAGAATGGCTACTATGTATTTTCTATCAGTGATGAATATGCAAGGCGTGCAGGGGTAGTGTTATGTATCCATTGTTATGGTAGTATGCCATGAAGCGTTTTGAGTCAGTACGTTATGTTTCACTGTAGATACACCTACTTATAAAAGACACTCCACAATCCACAATCCACAACCACACCCAACAACTCCCACTAAATACCTTTGTTTTTATAATTAGTAAACAATGAATGAAGATTTTTAAAATAATTTATTATTAATTTATAAATAGATATCTATAACAATCATAAACATCATCAATAATGTAAACTACGTTTTCAATAATGAATTCATATTGTATAAGTTACTTGAGTACCTACCTACTTGTCGAATAGCAATATGTTTTTGTAAATTTTTCATTCAAGTATAATTTGACTGTTCAATGCATCAATAACTGAGAAATTGTTATGCCCTAACTTCGATGTTTTCGTTGTATTATATTCGATATTCAAATCCTTTCGGATTGGCCTAAATATTTTGAGCCTGGTATCCATCTTCGGCTTCACGCTGATCGTTATGGGATGGTGAATTACCGGCGGGTCTTTTGGCCACTCAATGTCGATGAAATAGTCTGGATCGATCACTCTTGTATCGACCATCTTCTTAAACACGTGGTAAGATCTCCGGGGAGTCCTCGTTTTGTTAGGCGAATTGAAATCGATTTCGTACAGGCCAAACTTCTACCTTAAATAAACAATATTTTAATTAATATATCATTTTGTATATCGCATACAGCGCCATAACGTATAATATGTCAATATATAGCAGGAGCACAATAATAGTCTCAATACATTAATAATCGTGTTTGTTGGCGAATTTTTAAGAATATTAAATACTAAATGGAAGAGAAGTGGAATCATCCAAGAACTTTATGCTAGTATCTATGAATTAGATATGTGTCCCAACGCATGTAGCACAACAATACAAAAATTCTTAACTAAGTCTTCAAATAATAACGTTGGTACCTACTAACCTAATCCCAGTATGATATTTTACCGCTACCAAAGAAATTATGTCTGCTAGCATAGGTAATTATGTATAATATTATGTCCACACTTTAATAATAAATGCAATCACCTATGTAAATGGCTAGAATTTCGTCTAAAATCTTCAAATAAATCTTTCCCATGCTTTGTCAATAGTTCCCCATTGTTTAAAGGTCCATCCCAATATATTATTATATTATGCACGTATAATTTAAATATAATTTTTTTTCAGTGTGTAATTCGAATGTCAGTAACACTAATTTTGAATTATTTTGATCACCTGTCATCAACTTTTAAATTTCAAGTTTATTACAAAATACATTTATTCGTTTTAAATATCACTTGTTTGGTTTATATTTTCATGTTTTTCATTCAATATAAATATGACAGTTTAATGATACAATTAAGCATAGGTTTATAATTAAGTCCTAGATTTCCCAAATCCACCGTATAAGTTTATCAACGTTATAACATAATATAACAAAAACACATGATTGGATTTATGGCAATCGACTGCATATCTACAGCTTCCAATATTACACGTACCTACACTGATACTGAAATAAAAATATAAGGTAGCTAATAATTGATCAATATTTTCTCTTACGTGTTTCCATAAAGCCATTCAAAGTTGTCTACCAGGCTCCAAACAGCGTATCCTTTGACATTGACCCCAGCCGCAATAGCTATCAAGACTTCGGCTAAGTATCTCTTGTAAAACCAGGCCCTCTCATAGTCATCAAGCCCGTCGATAGACCATTCTCCATTATAAATATGACGGGATTATTATATCTATCCTTAATCCATATCAGCAAGTCACCGAATCCTTTTGGCACAACCTAGTATGGGAAATGAAAAGTTTATCGTGTGTTAACGATAATTGAGGTAGGTAAGGCGAGGTGATAGGATTGTGACTGGGTTGATTTTGATACCCTATATTAAGTACAGCCTTATTGTTAACCAAGAAGAGTCAGAATTAGATGAATCGCTACGGTACTGGTAAACTATTTGTGTCTTTTAACCTAAAATGCGTAAATTTGATGCTTAAACTAGAACTCTAGCTAAAGCTGTGGTGTGTCTGACGCCACATCAAATCAAATCAAATTTATTTATTTTACATATAATGAACATAACAAATTACAAATTCAAAGCGTTCACGATATGACATGAGGAGTTTTGCGACGTCACTTCCCGCGCATTCATTTTTGCGTCCCGCAAAAATCAGTTAAGATTGGCAGTAATGCTTTTCATATTTTTAAAGAATGGATTAGATAAAAATACTAATTATATACGAGAAAGAGGAGAAAGATGATATCGTAATGATGTTGAAAAGCTATCGTTAACGCGCTCTTAACGGAATCTGACGTTGTCAACTTTTTGGAGCTCGACGTCCATCTCAACCATATGACATGTAGGTGTGATAGACCGATGAACATCGTATTCCAAATGGTTGAAAATGTCCGGGATGGACATCAGGCTCCAAAACATTGAGAATCTATGGATCTAATGAAAAAGGATGTCAGACGTTAAAGACTGAGGTCCACAAGGATGATGTGTGTCAAGCTCCCAAAAGGTTGAAAACGTCCGGCGTGGTGTACTTTGAACTCCAAAAGGTCAAGTTCATCGTGATAGTGGATGTTAAGCTCCAACTATTGAGACATTCTGTGAATCGGCTAGTGCGGAAATACTCTTACGAGAGCGGCATCCAAAGAACGCCCCATATATCAGAGAAAACGAAGTGTAAGTTCATGACAGCAATTGGAGTGCGGATAACGCGGTACTAGAGAGGTGCCTACTCCCAACGTGGCATCAGACACACCATAGCTTTAGTATGATTTGAAAATGAGTTACCTGTAACCAATGCTTACTGAATCTGTAAATAGGGTCGTCAGTGACTGTTAGATCATCGTCAAACGAAGGCACATCCCAAGACTCCACCCTTGCATTTCTATGCACTTGATACGTATTGTAGTGGTCGAGGCCGAAGAAGTCGGAAGTACCAACAATTGAGACATTACACGAAGGCTCTGGTAACCTGGATTTTGGCACACGATTTTTCACTTCGGCTGGATAACCGCCTTCTTTGGAAAAGATCGGATGGGAAAAAAAACCCAGCTGAAAAAGGCACAAGAATTATAACCCATATTTATTAAAATTTTGTATTTAATACTTAAAGTTAAATGACACGAAGTTTGTAATATTTTTTTTTCTAAAATTATCACATTTTTTTAATTTAATAGATTTTTTAACAATTCCTTATCTTACATGAAATTGCATGCCATCTTCTGCAATCTGTCTACCGGCCGCTGTATCCTTCAGTGGGATAGTAAACGCAGAACTGAATACTATTCCAATACTGCCTGAAAATAATAATCAATAAATAAATACCTATATACATATTGTTGTTTTTATTTAATAAAACGCATTTTTTTTGTAGTACTTATTCCACTTTTAATCAAGAGATTAGGACCGGTTTCGTCCGCCTCAGAGGGACATTTTCAACTCAAGTGTTTTTTTCACTTGAGTTGAAAATGTCCCTCTGAGGCGGACGAAACCGGTCCTAATCTCTTGATTAAAAGTAGAATAAGTACTACAAAAAAATTGCGTTTTAATAAATAAAAACAACAATACAATGCAGTTCCACCATGAATTGACAGTTAACAAAATAAAAGAAACCTATATACATAGATAGGTACATGCATTAATACCTTAATATATAATAATAAACTTATTATAATATATAATAACCTTATAAAAACCTTATACAAAAAAACCTGTTATACATATAACTACAACTTATAGTCAGTGAGATTCGAACATCATACAAATAAGATAGTACGTCGCATTTAATTACATTCCTTCTTTTATTTGCGGCCATTTAGAATGTACCGACTCTAAGCATCGTATAGCTCACTAACTCACATGGTATATCACTGAACATAACATATTGATAAACCAATTTCTGAATCAATATGCAGCAAAATTCTTAGATATGTCGTATTTCGACAGTTAATTATTATCCCGTGATAAAAACTGCCAAGGGTGATATTTTTAAATACGATTCGACACGACTGGTTTAGAGCGAGATAGAATACGACAATTACATATTGAGAATTGATATGCGGTGATTTTGTAAGTTAATACTAATTTCCGACACTAACGCTACGATCGCCGCCTACGCTTGCACGAAGATCCGAGAAGTTGGCCGAACTCTGCAAAAAAAAAAAATAGATATAGTTCACACGACATGCGTACCAACTTAAATATTCTCTTATAACTGTGTTACCAATTATTATTGTAGATAACTGCCTTGTATACGGAATTGCCCCGAGTGTTATCCGTGTTATTTTGGATCAAGAAAAATAACGGAAACATGTTACCGTGCTAACTTGTTAAAATAGCCCTGCTGATATGGGAATGGTGTATCTATGGCTCTGTCTTTCATGTCCGTCAATTCAACCGTCAATTCATGGTGAAACTGCATTGTATTGTTTTTTGATTTAATAAAACGCATTTTTCTTTTGTAGTAGGTACTTATTCCATTTTAATAAATAAATTTGGACCGGTTTCGTCCGCCTCAGAGGGACATTTTCAACTATTAAATTATTCAAATATTGAAAATGTCCCTCTGAGGCGGACGAAACCGGTACAAATTTATTTATTAAAGTGGAATAAGTACTACATTTTTTTTGCATTTTATTGTTTATACGTTTTTGGGTGTCTCTGAAGGTGCCGTTGTATAGATGGTAAGCAAGTGCATGGGCTGATAATATATTACTCGTGCAGATGTACTCTCCGTAACCATGGTAATTTAATTGTGGTGCACGAAGTTTTTGACCATATCCTTGAACACAAATTTCTTTCGGTTCATTGATAGTTATCCATTGTTTGACCTGAAAATAGTTACGTTTGTTGCTATAGTTTAATTTATTGCAATGCCAAATGAAGTATTCTGGCAAAAAAACCAGAATTAAATGTGAAATGAAGTAAGTAGTTAATACTATTTAGTACAGAGTTAACCAAGTGCCTCGCTAGATATTGCTTGTAGCTTTTAATATGTATTTTTAATATTATTTATATATTTGTTCATCAACATGTTAAAATAAATATAAACCAAAGTGTATATATTATACAGTAACATACACATATTTTTTTGTAAACACCGATGTAGTTTTTGGCGATCACATCTCAACGCTTTCCATGTTATATTAATGTATTACCAAATCCTACTTTTTCGCCATCAGTACGTTGCTTTAGCTTTTGGTAAGAACGTTTCCACGTTGCCCTTATAAAATGATTTGGACATTGAAGCAAAATAAAATAATTTGCTTTTGAAAATTAATAATATTGAATAGCATAGTATCCGTAGATACCCACTATGCCTATAGGTAATTAAATCAATAAAATAAGTAAGCTGTGAAAAAACTGATATAAGTACTGACACTTCGGCGGTTTTGGGCGTACTTTAGAATAGACGGCAGAAAGCTAAGTTTTCGGATTTCCTTACAGGGGATAGGTAACTGAAACAAAGCCGGCAACCCGAGGCCGGACAATGCCTATTGGTCCTTTTTTTGACGAATTCCCACAACATTTAAAATATATATGAAACGGACAGATTTAGATCAAATTATCATGATGTTTGAAGTGCCTACTTATCAATAACCATGTCATATGAATTAACCACTAAACTTAATTGATTTCACTTAAGCAACTAAAATATTATTAATCAAACTTACCCGATCTCCGAATGTTGTAAAAGTAAATCTAGCATAGTCTACAAAGTATTCAGAAATCTTGCTATTCATGAACCCTCCTTCATCTTGCAATTTTTGTGGTAAGTCCCAATGGTAAAGCGTAACCACTGGCTTGATTCCATTATCTATCAGTTCGTCTATTAAATTGTTATAATGTTTCACACCTTCTAAATTGATGAATTCTTTTTTTCCGTAATTTTCGTATTTCCGTATTCGTATTTCCGTATTCTCGGCCATGACAGGGAAAACCTGTAAAAATCCACTCCTGTAGACTTCAGAAGCTGTACGTCTTCTTTGTATTGGTGATAACAGTCTGCCGCATCGTCTCCAGTGGTTTTATCAAGCACATCATCAGGCCTTTCATGCATTAATCTATCCCATATGCTTTCGCCCTTACCTGAAAAGAATAATATTCATAGTAACAACCTACACAAAACATCTTATTTTGATAACCGGGACTCACCCAAAATAGAAGTCCTTATCATGGAACCCGATTAGATAGATATTGTTTTGGAAAATATATGTGTTACACCAACAAATGCTGGAAATTTGTAACATGGAACATGCTTTGCCTACTGATTCTCTGAATGCTAGTTATCCAAATTCGAAAGAAAATTTATTTTTCAAAGTAACCGAATCCAAAGGATTCAAACAATTTTACTTTACTGGAAATTATGTAATTACAATAATAAAACTAAAGAAGTAATAATAACAGACGAACAATACGTCGCACAGAATGTAGGTTACTGAACGTAAAATGAAAACAGTCGGCGCACGTAAGTAATTGGGGCTGCGGCGGGCTGCCCGTCTATAGTTATTCTACGTCTATTTTTCGTAATGCTTTTGCGTCGGAGATCATGAGTTAAACATGTTCCATGCTAAAATACTCTTTCTGATAACCTCCACTCTCTGGAGTATATATTATATCCCTATATTATGCTCCGATCAGGTTTAAAAAAATGTACCGCTAACATTCCACGCCCCTTCTGTCTGATAGGATGATGTTTATACTCCGAACTGAAAGTCTTTTGGAAACCTTGCCTCAGAAAAATCACTTTCATTGTAGATCGGCGTTGGTAAACAATAGGTGTAATGCCTGGAAATCAAACAGAGTGTTGTTCTTTGGACTAATGTATTTTTAAATACAATTGTATTAATATCTTCTTATATAATTTATCATAATATATTAGTTACAAGAGGTTATGTCATATTTTATATTGTCCTATTATAATAATATAATGATACATAACATTTCACAGCCCATTAATTGCTCGTCGTAATTTATTGGTTTTAGGAGACATCTATGTAATTTTTTATTAAATGTTTCGTCAAAACACAATCACTGCTGACCTGTTAATTAATATTTAATCACCACATTTAAATATCATGTTAATTATATCTAATGGCCAGGTAATGCTAACGCGCCAGTCGCGTTGTTAGCACTGAATGAGTTAAAAGACGTCAAAATGACGAAAGTAATAATATGTTAAACCTAGAAAAATATATTTTTAAATTTTCTCCATCATTCGGCTACATTCCGCATGGTTTTAATTAAAACATTTGTATTATATTTTTCAGTTTCTATTTATTTTGGAGAATGGAAAAAAATGTGCGGTTTTAGATTTATCTCGACTTCCATTCATTGGATTCCGGTGAATGGACAGTACCTACCTACCTGTTAATTAAATAACATATCGAAAAATACATAATAATGAATATAGGTTATTTTGTATTTACACTTACCCTAGAAATATAACACTTAAAGTAGTGAGGAATTTATCCATTTTATTAGGCAATAAAAACTTTTAATTACCTACCGATACCGGTAGAAGTTATACCTACAACATACTTCCAGTGATTAAATTCCGGAAAGTGTCTAAAAGTATACTTGTATGTTAGGCAATCTATAGACTAATGAATAAAAATGTCAAAATAAATTTATTATATGTTTGGTAGATACCATTTCAATTTATTACAGTGTGATCATAATATTTCGATTATAATATAAATTTATATATATTTTATAAAATATCAAATATACGAATATAAAATAATGAATCGGTGAATGTTTTATAATTATTTGTATTTGAACTAGGTACAAAATTCTATGAATATTGGCGAGAATATTTTGTATTTTTTATTACATAATGTAGAAATAGTAGGTACTACTAGCTTTTTTCCTTATTATATAACTTCAAGATCTTGCTAAATTACAAATTTATCGTGTCTACTTGCACTTGCATTTTTTTATCATTATTAATTAATGGTTACCCAACACTAAACTTTACCCAACACTTTTAAAAAAATATGTTCAGAATCCGGGTAATGTTATTTAATAAATGAAGCTAACGGTGCGATCAATCACGCTGAAATTTCCTAATAATACGCATTTGAGGTTTTATTTTTAAGTATGTAAGAATCTAGTAAAGGTATTAAATAAAAAAAATGTTTAATTTAAAATACTATATTAATAAATCTAAGTCGGTTTATCAGATTTGGCAACCTCTTGACTACGTCTATGGATGAAAGCTAGTATCGTTAATAACCTGATTTTTAAATACACACTAGATATCTGAATGTAGGCTTCTTATATTATTTTAATTATTAATTTGTTTATTGTTTATACTGTTTTGTTTCCCACAGACTAATTTGCCAGATTTCTGGATCTCAAAATATTATTTGAATGTAATATATACTTACGTGTTTAGTTTTTTTCAGAATCTCTTACTGGCAATTCAGCATTATTGAGAAATTCATGAGTATTTAAATTAAACGAATAGGTATAAAAATAAAATATAGTAACATCTAATGATGTAGGTACACTGAACAGTCTGTCAAAATATATCACTCAGCATCTAATGTAGTGTATCTCTTCCAGTCCAGACTTCGGCCATGTCGACACAGAAAATATTTCTAATTATAGTTGGAATAATCAGTAAAACTAAGTATATTATTATAATAATAAAATTAGAGGTTGACTATGTAGATATGTATTATTTTTATGTGGTGCTTTGCGTCCGTTATTATGATAACATCATGTGCTTTCAAGCAGTAACTACGTGTATATCATATTATATAGATTCCAGTCAGGGTTCGAAATGGACCGGGGCGGACCGGCGTTATTTGGTTATGTATATAATTATGTTCTAGATTTGTGAAATTTTACGAAAATAATTAAATTTACTTTATATTTTTTCTTAAAATTTTAGACAATATTATTGGGCTCCGAATATGCGATATTTACAAAAGTTTCCCTTCTCGGAAGATTGTTCCATTATCTCGAAAAGTTGAGCAACAATACACACATTTTTAAAATCTTTATGTGGAAATTCTCCACGAGGAATCTATTACTTAGTAAAAGTTTCAGATCTATAGCGTCATTAAGAACCAAATTAGATTTTTTAGAAACCATACCACCCTCATATTTTAAACAAAATATCAGCACTCGAAATGAAAAAAATTACAAACAGGAGCGCTCGATAAGTTTCCGTAAGTACCTTTTTATTTATGTAATTTTATGTAGGTACCTTTATAATATAACAATAAATATGTTATATACCTGCTA
This sequence comes from Rhyacophila brunnea, assembly GCF_057557595.1. Lineage (NCBI taxonomy): Eukaryota > Metazoa > Arthropoda > Insecta > Trichoptera > Rhyacophilidae > Rhyacophila > Rhyacophila brunnea. The sequence continues at coordinate 20,761,378 of NW_028233068.1, forward strand.
AACTTAGACGGTCAAATGTAATAATAGTTTTAAACTTGTGAGATACAAGATTGGGTATGCGAATGCTGTCAGCGCCGCAGGTGAAAATTCGGGCTTTTGACTCGTCATCATTTTTTCCCATAATTCAAGCAAGTTTCGTACAAACTTGAAAAAGATTTGTATAACGAAGGTAGTGAATTTAATCACTTACTTTTTAATCATTAAATTTTAATAATAACATAAAAAATTAAAGCACAAAAAAACTATCGGTCGTAATGTACGAAACATTCTACAATTCGAACACTTACCTTTACCAGATAAATCTTCATACTCCAATTTGGTACTATCTAATACTCCAATAGCTCCACAACCACACTACTTTTCATTGTGTTAAAAAGGAGTAAACAATAAGTGAAAATATTATTAAAAAACTGCAATATTTAAAAAAATCTTTATAATTAATACAAGTATCATAAATAATTTAATTTACATGCTAATTAATGAATTCATGTATAATAAATGAAAATTTGATGAGAAATGTAGATATATTATTATTTTGTTGATATTTCATTGAAGTATAATTTGACTATTCAATGCATCAATAACTGAAAACTTTTTATTCCCTAACTTCGATGTTTTCGTTGTATTATAATCAGTATTCAACTCCTTTCGTATGGGCCTGTATATCTTAGCCCTGGTGTCCATCTTCGGTTTCACGCTGATCGTTATGGGATGGTGAATTATTGGCGGGTCTTTTGGCCAGTCGATGTCGATGAAGTAGTCTGGATCAATCACTCTAGTTTCGATAATCTTCTTGTATACGTGGTAAGATCGGCGGGGAGTCCTCGTTTTATTGGGCGATTTGTAGTCGATTTCGAACAGTCCAAACCGCCACCTTAAATAATTATGTAATTAATTGATGTGTGTACACTTCTGTGAAATGATATTTCATGTGCTCAATTCACTACTTTTCCGGAGGACCTAAACAAGAATAAATTTTCAGAACTATGTCCACGATGGCCGAGCGGCTTAAGCGTCGATTTTTAATGTCCTGGGTCCCAGGCTAGAATCCTGGGTCTGAGAAATACACAGATTGTTTTTTAATTTGTATTTGGAGTCGGAGTATGGACATAATAGGTTGAGCAAGTGGCTAACATCCATTTCTCGTAAAAACAAAAGGCATATGTATCCTTATTAGGATCTAAAATGTTTTAAAAAAAGGGTGTACTTAAATAATTTTTTTTTTGTGAATTTTTTTCATTTGCGGTATTTACTTGATTCACACCTTCTTTTCCTCTGCATACAATATGTAATTTGGCATTTTTAATTGATTTTAATCTCCCATTTCCTTTTCGACATTTATATCAAATATTGCCTGTAAATTATTGTGACAATGTGCACAGTAACATTTATATAAGTCCAGCACATTGTTAATTAGTACAGGATTCACCATTCCATATAATAATTTGAAGACAAGTGAGTATTTTTTCTATTATTTATCTATATCTAGTATTTAATATATTTAGAGTTCATTTTAAAGAATTGAATCCGTTGAGTTGGACCGTAAGAGCATGTAGTTTATATACTTATCTATATTATATAGGCAGTGTTTGGTAGATGTGTACGATCCACACGAAGAGCCTTTTAGTGATAACATCAAACACAAAGGACTAACGTATATTTTAATTATAATATAACCTATGTATTTTAGTAATCGTGATGCGGTTGTACCAGCGTACCCAGTAATTTAGCAAGAATACATAGGTTCTTCAATTCTCTAAACTAAAAAGCCAAAAATAGTCAAAAATAGTATAAAAAAATGTTTTTTTGTTTCCAAGAGGTAGAGAAATTGAAAATGCTTATAAAAATATCTGCTTCACAATAATTACAATATGTTATTAGCTAAACGTATGGCAATCAACTGCAAACGTACCTATAACTCTCATTATCAGACTTAGTAAACTGCCTGAAGTAGAAAAATTGTAGGCTATGAGATAATAAATGTTTTCTTCTTACGTGTTTCCAAAAAGCCATTCGAAGTTATCCATCAGGCTCCAAACAGCGTATCCTTTGACATTGACTCCAGCTTCTATAGCCCTCAATATTTCAGCCATATATCTCTTATAGAACCATGCCCTCTCATAGTCATCAAGTCCTATGCCTGTCGATAGTCCGTTTTCCATTACAAAAATGACGGGACTGTCATATCTATCCTTAATCCACATCAGCAAATCGCCAAAGCCTTTTGGTACAACCTAGTAGTGGAAATGGAAAGTTTATCAAAGTGACAATATTGAAATAGAAGAGTGAGCTTTCGTTTTTCAGTATCTTTAGGATCTATAACATACCTACTATGTATTTTCATTTGAAAAACTACTTGATACCTGAGCGATTCTATACATATTATGAATAATGTCATTTCTATATGTTTTATTACATTAATTTTGTATAATATAAACTATAATCTAATTCAGTAGTTTTAACTCTACAGAAGTATATTCTAATACAATGTCTTTCAAGCCAAGTAACACCCTCATCACTTCCAAAAATTGCCATAAAAGGGTGATTAAAAATAACCGTAAAATTAAATCTTCAATATGAATTATCAATTATCACATTTTGCCTATATTCTATAAGTATTTATATGTTAATTCGCAAACTTTATTTATTCTTTCATATGGATTGTCAGTTATTTCTTTCATAGTCTCTATTTGTTCTCTTTCAAACAATAAAATTATTCTTGACTTATGAAGACTAGAAAAGTTTTTATCATTTCTACCGGTAACAAAATGTTTTTGAGAATAGAATGGATATTATGTTGTCCGTTATAATTATATAAATTTTTACTGAGTGTGTTCTCATTTCAGTGAAATTCACAGAATTTTAGCTGATGTTAACGGAGTGTCGAGTTTTTTGAATATCACACAAATAATAAGTATACACATTGGTATCTACATAATAATATATATCAATAATTAATTGTATGTAAACGTGAATAAGCATTCCGTCCAAAGATTATAAATATTTGAAAGTCGGCTATTCAAAAATCGCAACAAAGATTAAAAAAATACAGTTGTCGTGCTTAATTTTGTATCTTCTTTATATATTATATTTCAGTTAATATTTGTCGATCCCCTGGGGGATCACAACCCATCAATTCGGAACTTGTCCTTTAGAGTTTTGTTAGACTCTAGAGTTAGACTATACCTAGAGTATCTGACAACATGAAATATTTCTTTACTTGGAGCTGACTTGGCATATAAATAATTTATATCGTCACTTTCAATAAAATTAATGTGTGATTGTTTTGCTTAGGATGATTTGAAAACATCTTACCTGTAACCACTCCTTAGTGAATCTATCAGGCGATTCATCAACGACTGCTAGATCATCATCAAATGAAGGAATTTCCCAGTACGGCATCCTTTCATTTCTATGCACCACATACGTGGCGTAGTGGTTTAGGCCGAAGAAGTCGGCAGTGCCAACAACCGAAACGTTACACGAAGGTTCTGGTAACCTGGATTCTGGCACACGATTTTTGACTTCAGCTGGATATCCGCCTTCTTTCGAGAAGATTGGATGAGTATATAAACCCAACTAAAAGAAAACCAGATATTATAATTCAGTTTTTAACGTGTTGTATTTGATGCTTTACGTTAGAAGAAATGAAGCCAAGAATATTTTTATAAACCTGCTTATTTCATAGTTTTTTTTTAAATTCATAATTATTATAACTTACATGAAATTGCATGCCGTCTTCTACAATTTGTCTATTGGCCTCTGTATCCGTTAATGGCAATGCAAAACCCGAACTGCATACTATTCCAATAGTACCTGAAAATAATAATAAATAATAAAAATTACCATAAGTTAGTTGTAATTATTACAATAAATGCTATATTTGAACAGCACCTCTCTTGATTGTGTTAAATTTTAGAGCGAAATAGATAGTTTTGGCTGATCAGACGGCTAACTTATTGTATGGATTTCAAAATCAGCCAAGTCCACCTTTAGGTACTTTTTATTTTTTTTTGTGAATTGTTGAAGAACTACCGCTTTCTAACATTTCTGCATTATCGAAATGTGAAACTTATTAATTTTAAATATTCTATAATTTAAATAATATAAACTTTCACCCTTGTGACTGTGTACTTGAGAAAACGAAAAGCTGTTTTTCTCCTAATCGTCCATTGTAGACTTGGGTGATTTTGAAATCTAGCGACACTAATTGTTACAATAAGTGCTAATACTTCGATACAAAAAATGAAAAACTACCCTCGATTAGATGCGAAATAATTATTTGGCGTCCATACTGGTTACTGTATTTACAACGTTCTCGGTTACAGCTTGGTAATGAGTACCTGGCGTTAAACAGCGCTTGAAATGGAATATTTTACGAATCGGAGCGCTCGATAATTTTATCTATATTTTATAAAAATATAGTATTCGTAATATGTATTCATTATTTTGTTATATGGCCTACCTAGCTCAGATGGTCAATTTAATTTTTCCACAAGACATAATCTCGGGGATTTCATGAACCGGAACTGCGCTCCGGCTCATTTCGAGACCTGGTTTTAAATATTTTTGAAGACAAGTGTGACAAAACAAAATACCTCACCACTATATATGGGCCCATAATTTATTTTCTCCAGGACATGCTCCAGTTTCCCTTGTTTTTGGAAAAAATCAGTTTATCTTTAAACTTTCATAGTATTGTTAAAAAATCTGTACAGATATTATGTACCTTTTTGGGTGTCTCTGAAGGTGTCGTTGTAGAGATGGTAAGCTAGTGCATGGGCTGATAATAGATTACTCGTGCAGATGTATTCTCCATAACCATGGTAATTTAATTGTGGCGCGCGTAGGTCCATTCCGTACCCGTGAACACAAATTTCTTTGGGTTCATTGAAGGTTACCCATTGCTTAACCTGAAATCCAGAAAAAAGTTGGTTCCATGAATAAACAGAACATGATATAACAGAACATTGATAAACGGAACACGAAGAAACAGAATACCTACAGATAAACAGAACTATGATATTTCAGGAAATACATAACATTTAATATTGAAATTGTCGTATCTCTATATTATGTTGTATAGATTTTTAATAATGCAGGTTTTCAATACGCCATAAAAAAAACAAATTATATAATGTCTGCCCTCCAAATCGCTGGAAAGCGGAACTCAACTCGGTGTTGCCGAAAAGCTAGGTATATCTCGTCTTAATCAATCTAATATATTGTTCAAAATGCTTCGGTGACTAGGTACAACGAAATAATGAGTTTAATAATTCTGTGGAGTCATGAATGATTATCAAATCAAGCAAATAAATTGAGGTTTTTACGCCGAATGCCAAACATGCAGTGATTACATATATTAAATATATATATATTTTATAAACTTATTTTCTATAAGTATTTAATTAATAAATACGACAAATGTATGTTTTATTTGTCCACTGGCTGTTTTGTTTTGTCACCGTTCTGTTTCTTCACGTTCTGTTTATTCATGTTCTGTTTTGTCCGGTTACCAAAATAGTTATGTTAGAAATGGACCTATTTATTTATTTAGAAAAAAAAGAACATCATAGTATTACAGCGATTGGCTAATGCGCCATAATACATTATAAATACAAAATATGAAAATGACAACAACCAATATAACAAGAAAGTAGAAGAGAACGTATGTTCTTATGTGAATGTTAAAGTAAAATGATAAAAACAATTATAAAAATAACATATTTAACATCCACAAATATTATATACCTAGTTCAGTACCATCATATATGTTAATCATAGCATCATGGAACATTACATCCATTCTGTGACGGGGTATCATGAAGACCGCTGAGTTACGAGTGATGTTTTTGTGGGGATTTAAAAATCTTATTTAATCGTTATTTTCTATCATATTATATACTTTTTCATATTTAGAAGTGTTTTAATTTAATGTTAGGTAAAAATTGTTGGTTAAGTTTTGAAAAAGTACTGTAAACATAACATTACCGTCAGTTTCGATAGTTTTGGCAGAAAAAAAATACATTATCGGAGGGGTGGCAAGCGAGATAAACTTATGTATTTAGGCTTGATGTAAGTAGGTACAGTCGACAATAAGATCCGTGATAATAATCACATTAGCAATTCCTAATATTGCTGCGCAAGACAAAAATAGCATCTGAATGAATCCATGAATATGGTTCAAATTTTCCATTTAATATAGTAAGTTATATATTATATAGTTGTAGTAAATACGTCCGACTACATCTAACTATTATTGGTTACTCGGCTCAGTCGACAGTGATATTTACGTACGTATCATACACTATCTTGCTTTAAAGCATAGCTTTTTCAAGACCCTTAAAAATATCAAGCTTAATTTCGAATAAGTAGGTATTCAGCACCATACAAATTATGTAACTGTCTCCTAGAATTTAGGTGTTCCTGGATACACTGTACAGCCGCTCAATATATTAAAATACACACTCAGTAAGTATATGCCTATTCGTCATGCCAATCTATATAAAACTGCATATGTATATTTGAGCCTTTGAGCCGCCGGACTAGGGATTCTAATCCCGGGATCCCGAGCTATTTTCGATACCTATGAATCCCGGGATTAATAAACATAATCCCGAAACTTTCAGGATTGGTTTTTTTATCAATTTTTATGGAAAATAAAATAAAAACGAAAATATTACAGAAAAAAATACTTTTAATAACAAATAACTACATTATAAATAAATTGAGTTTGAATGAAGTTTGATTTATACCCAGCGCTCGAAATGGAAAATTTTACGAACCGAAGCGCTCAATATTTTATGAAAATGTTAACATAGTTATCTAATTGCTTGTGTATTTTATAAAAATAAGTATGTTATGCCGTGTCCACATTGGCAACAAGTTGCTGACAACTTCATTAAATTTCGATTAAAATAATTTTTGGTCAAAGAAATTTTGATAATTATCGTGAAATTTAATGAGGTTACCAATGTGGACAAACTTTTTTAAGATAATATAGATATTTTAAATGATATATTTTATATGATAGATATTTTGAATAACAAAGATTTTTACGTTAAATGGCAAATCTAGCTCACTGTCAAATTAATATTTCAACGAGACGGAGCGATAATTTTGGTGATTTTACGAACCGGAACGGCGCTCCGGTGCGTTCCGGTCCATTTCGAGCCCTGTTTATACCCATGTGTAAGTTGCCGATTCATTTTATTTTTTCACATAAATTAATAAAAATCAGAAAGATTGGAATAAAAACAATGCTTCGCACTTTAAACAAAGTAATTCCACCATGATCGCATACGTTTTACGGCAGTTTCATATTTGGCTGACTAATTAGATTTATGAATCGGAAAGGCCTTAAGTACACCATGATTTGCTTTACTATTTTAAATCTCGCTAACCCATTCATTAAGTCTTTACTATCAGAAACAGCAATCTAATATTAAATTTACATTATTATTTATATTACAATATTATTTACTCCATCAAACTTATGTATTTCCAATATTTAACGTGTACAATATTAACAATTAATGTCTTAAATAGTATAAATTACTAGATTTATTTTTGACCGATCTTATCAATGTTATTTGTAAATATAAAAATTTTATATGAACAATGGAAAAAATGCCAATCCCGGGATTGTCAAATTGTAATCCTGAAATCCCCGGATCAGAATTTTGGCTCGGGATTGGATTCCCTACGCCGGATTATGTATGACTGGAAATTCATAAAAATAAAACCTTCTAATCAAATCAGTCTATAATTTCCGTATTTCACGCGGACGTCGAAAGTTGCAGACTATCGCTAATCCCATATAAATGCAGTAATTGTATTTAAAAACTATTGATGATAATATGTAATCCAACTCACCCGATCTCCAAATGACGTAAAAGCAAATCCAGCATAATCTAAAAAGTACTGCGGGAAATTGCTATCCAAGAAGCCTCCATCATCTTGCAATTTTTGGGGCAAGTCCCAATGGTAAAGCGTCATCACTGGTTTGATTCCATTGTCTATCAGTTCATCTATTAAATTATTGTAATAATTCACACCATCTAGATTGATTAATTCTTTCTTTCCGTTGGGCATTATTCTCGGCCATGACAGAGAAAATCTGTAGAAATCCACCCCGAGAGTTTTAAGACGCTGTACGTCATCTTTGTATTGGTAATAGGAGTTTGTGGCATCGTCTCCATTACTTTTGTCAGCCACCTGATCAGACCTTTCATGTACCAATCTATCCCATATACTTTCACCTTTACCTGAAAAGAATAAAAATATATACAATATTATTGATATCAACCAACATAACACGTTATTGTGGTAGTGATATTATTACTGTCAAAAATAGGGTTACCAATCGTCCCGGTATAGTAATGCGAGTAATTTTTGAAAACAATGTGTCTGTATAGGTATATTATAATAGTGGTACCCATAACTTAATAAATAAATTGGGTTTAGTTTAAATTACCTATATGTCTGATGTCCCGGCTACACGCTCATGCTTTACCGTGAGCTTACCTGCGCAAACCGGATTGTATCGGGAGGTCCAAGTGTATGGACGGGAAAACTGTAGTTCGCGCAAAGTGCTGTAAAAATGTGTATTTTTTGCACTAACTATACCGCACAGGCAAGTCGCTGTCGTCTAGCTGGCGCATAACATGTTTGTAAACTACTGTGTTTATATTATTATATTAATTTGGAAAAAAAACAACAAAAAGAATTCTATTATCTCAAAACAAAAAGGCGGCCTACCAAACTTCAGAAATACACATATGTTATTCCATTTTGTTAAATTTCCGATCAGTTTTTAACGCGACAACCCCGACAAAATATATTATATTATCTACTGAGTTGTTTGAAAGTCAATAAAGGTCAACGTAGCTTTGGAAATTTTTCGGTGGTGATTTTGACTTTCACTGATAATGTTCGAAGTGAGAGTTCGAGAATGACGCATCAAAATACTGGATATTATGTCAGATCCGAAATCAAATATGCAGAAAATAGCTGACACACTCGGGGTGATAATATAGTCGACATTGTGAAGACACCTTCACAAGAACGAAAAAGAAATAAGCAAGTCAGAAGAAAACGGGTTAGACTGCAGTATGATCATGCCCGACAATGCGATCCCTGCAGCAAATACAACTATGAAGAGAAACAGAATTACCATAAAATCTTACCGCATCCACACAATATGTGACAATATACGTCATCGGATTATCATTTGTTTAGATTTATGGAACATTAATTTAAAAAAATCGAAATGTCAATGATGTTTCATCACTCAATCACAGCATTTCTAAAATACAGCAAATATGGAAAAGGGTCGTGAATAATGATGGCGATTCCTCACATTATGTCACTGTCGACTGCGAATGATTAGAAAATAATAAAATAAAAATTGCGAACTTGTAATGTGGGGATATCTTAGAAATAATTGATTATTATTTTTATGGGTATATCTAACACGCAAAACGTGACAGAAAAAAATGGATAAAAAATACACCAGAAAACAAAATTATGAAAATAAAATCACGAAATTATCATTATTATCATTATACACAACTCTAATAAGTGTTGACATTTCTAACCTTCGTTTTTTTCTGAATGCAATTTATATTATCTCATAAAAATACTCAGAATTATATTTTTGATTGAATTTTCACATATCATTTCATAAACATTAATAACACCACTATTGTGATGACATTAAATATAATCATCTCTTATTTAATTAAATAATCACTTTAATGTCCAAATTGCGTAAGATACTTATAATACTTTTTATTTTAATTATTGATCTTGTAAATGTCGTTTTTTATAAACATTAATTTTGTATCAATAAATTATTCTTAGAATGATTAATTATTTATTCACAGTCACATTATGTCACTGAAATACGTACGCATCGCATACTATATAATCTATGTTTATAATCTTATACATACGTATGTACCTATACCATATATTATTATAAGTGAGATTTGCGTGTGAAAGTAAAAAAAACTGAATTTTAACCTCATAATCTAAATTAATATTATAAAGTATAACGTTGCGCGTCTATAGAAAAAAACATGAAATGTCACTGTTTTATAGCCTGCAGCCCTATGTTCTAACTGGTGATATAAAGTCACCCGACGACATGACGTAATTGTGACGTCAGCCAATACACGCTCGAAGCAAGCCGCCCAACACACACTGCTCACCATAGATATTATTATGCTGAAATACCTATTTGTGTATGGTGACAATGAATAACGCCACTATTTGACTAGCGTTATTTTCTCGAATGCTATTATCACTCCGGTAGTACGTCACAATGATGTCATATGACGTCATGTCGACCGGGCGACTAGAACTCGCAAGTTCTAACATAGGGCCCCTGGTTTAAGAATCTTATATATTATGATTTTTAACCACTGTGGAATGAAAACGTGTAGGTATATACCACAGAACAGATTAATAAATAAAATTCAGATATGCTATACCCCGATACACTACATTTTGAAGCAGGATTTTGACTGTGTCCTACGAAAATGAAACACAGGTTATACACGTGCAATAGTGTGTGTTGTAACCATCAAATACACCAATATTGAATGCACGTCAGTGCATAGACCGAAAGCAGTTGTCAAAACGAAGGACAAGCTTAGAATGACGTATATTTTCCACGTGTTTAAGTTTATCCCATATTTTTCCATTCTTAAGATTGGTTGCCTGTTATTCCACACCCGTTAGGTATTTCAGTTCTCATTAATCCTGTGTTCCCTGGTATACACATTCATTTTAACTCAGTAATACATAAGTCCGATTAATATAACAGTGTTATTATGATTTTAATTGTGCCCACGGTGGAGTAATAGCAGACCACTTACCTCTGTAATAATGACGTATTGCTTTGTCGATGAGTGTTTCATCCATAGCAAAAATCAATATGTTTGTCAAATGGCTAACAACTATTGCCATTAGGTTTGGCAATATCATCCCTCTAAAATGGTAATAATTTCTTTTATTTCCATTTTCCTGATCAGGTACAGAAAGACATTATAAATTGTTAAGCAAACAACAATGATTCGCAGTAAAAAAATCTGTTAAGATAACTTCAACTCTGTGGAGGGCCAGTGCTATTTGTGATTATAACATTCTTAAGTAATAATGATGTAAACAGTAAACTCAAGATATAACCACATGGGTATTATTTGACATGAATTCTTACCGCTAACATTCCAAGCCCCTTCTATTTGATAGGAAGATGTCGATACTCCGAACTGGAAGTCTTTTGGAAATCTGGCCTCGGAAAAATCTGTCTCCGTGTATATTGGAGCTGGCAAAGAATGACAGTAATGCCTGGAAATAAAACAGTTTATGGACTCTTTAAAAAATTTAAGCAGAGTTTTTATTTAATAACCTACGTAGTCAGTATTTTTTTACCCAGTCTGAACTTTATAGAAATCCCTATCACGCCATCTTCTAACAACATCGAATGTTTATTACAAGAAATTATTCCACACTTTAAAATAGCTCTAAAATCACGCATATTTGTTTAAAAAACACAATAAATAGAATGTCTACCAATATTTTTTCTAGAAAAAAACACTGCTCATAGTTAAAATGTATAGGTAGCTACAAGTTTTTTTTAAATTATTGTAAAAATATTTCACAATTGAAAACACTGTACTTATACTAGAAACCATTTTTTAAACCACATATGACGTCATAATTTGATAAAGTATAATATTTAATAGGACTTAGGATAATATTGTTTCAGTACTTACTTAAATATCTACTAGATATATTCTTTAATTAACAATTTTTTCATTCAACGAATCATTCACAATATTTGAAAATATTATATTATTCTTTAATGAACATACATAATAACCCTTCTCGGCACCATATTTTTTCTTTATATGTAGGTATATTTCTGACATGTTTTCGAATTATGTTGGTAGGTATATATCTTATTTTTACTTTTCTAATTTTTCTTTGATTTTGAATTTGCCTGTAGTATACGTTCTAATAATAAAATTGAAAGTAGGTAGTCATAGTAGATATTTTAAAATTTGATCTTCAATCTCGTTTACATGTCGACGTGGTTGGTTAAGAGTTTATTTTACGAAAAATTATTGTAAGCCATTTTTCACACAATATATTTTATTATTTCATGCATGTATTGAAAAATAATATGTGAATTTAGCAAATTCGTCATTTGTAGGCTTTGCTACGATTCCACCGCTAGTATCAATCAGGTATAACAGTTAATTATTTACCTTCTGTTGAATGTGCACTTTAGCAACAAAACATATTGAACAACAAATTAAAAACAAATGCGTCAGAAGTCTTTACGAAAGAGATTTGATGGAAAATGTAAGAAAATTAATGAAACCATTTAAAAGTTAATTGTTGTCATTATGTAAGCAGGTTAGCGATTACCAGATAAAATACTAATTATAAATAATTGTTTCTTGTACTTATCGTATTTATAAAGATCTGACAATCAGTAATTTATCAATTAATTATTATATTAACGATTTTTCAGTTCTGGAAAAATCATGTTTGCTGGCCTGACTACTTTTCTTAGTCAGTCCAGTTACATTTTTGATGAAGTTGGTCATTTAATTAGTGCATTCAAGTGATACTACTTCCTCATATTATCATTATGAATCAATAGTAGTTTTTTCTGGATATTTTGATGATATAACAGTGACTTGGAAAAATGTATTCAAATGATATAGTAAGTTCATAATTAATCCTGTAGGATGTCAATATGACGAACAATGAAGGCACATGAATGGTACATTTTCATTCATAATACACGTACATAATATAAATCATGAAACCTAAATACAAGTAAGTCGATATGAACAATTTTGTTTTTGTTTTATATTTATTATTATTAGTTTAAATAATTAATATAACATAATCTTTGAAGCCGTGGGCCCCTGGATATATCATACAAGTCATTTTTCAATGTACAAAGACCCAATGACTTGTTAAATGGGTGACAACCATTCCCCGTAAAAAAGTATGTCAATGTAACTTTCATTTAGTGAATGGAAATATTAGCATCCACTTAGGAGTGAATATTGTACTTAATTTACTTTTTAATTTAAGTACCTATATATTTTCAATTTATTAATTTATAGTGGGTTTCGTCTTATGATATTTTAATACTACTAATAAATAACACTAAAAATTATTATATATTATAAAGTGTAATTTTAATTAAGTACATAAAAAACTTACCCTATTAATATTATACCTAAAGTAATGAGATATGTATCCATATTGACTAGGGATTAAAAAATAATAATTAAAAAATCTAATATAACTACTGCCTGTGAATATTTTTTGGACAGAGTTTTTAAACTCGCTTTTGGTTGCACAATATATAAACTACTGAGTAAAAAAAATGAAAGAAAAATATTAAATATGTTTGGAAGTCATCGATTAAAATTTTAATATTTATGAAACTATAGTGTGATCATAAAATTGCAATTGTATTAAATTCGTTTTACACAAAATACGAAATTGTCACCATATAGGTATATTAATAATACCAAGAAAATATAATTGTGAATGTGTTTATATATTTACACACCATAATTGTTGAACCTCACTCTCAACACCTACGCAAACCCACAAAGGGATTGCAATACTGGTATTCAATTATTTATTGATACCGAAATACCGGTTTCAAAATTCCAAAATACCGGTATTTTCAGTATCAAAAAAGCATACACGTTTATGTTTTTCGAAAATAAATTTATAATAAAAATGTTATTTTTTCATTACTATCTACTATATTGTATATTAAATTTAGTTTATAAAATATTGTATGCTGCCAAAACGCAAATATATTGACTTCTTAAACCAACAAAATTTAAATAATATTAAAAATAATCCCTCAAAAATATAATTTTGTCGTAATTGTCGCGATGAATTAACATATTTCGAAAAAGAAAATATTCTTGAGAATATTTCCAATTATTCTATAACAATTGCTCCAACGTTGGTAGTATATCCAACAAACGGTGAATTTGAGAGAGATTTTCCTGTACCAGGACTTATAGTATTTGTAAAAATTAACGGTTCTAAAATATTACGATCTGTATATATTTATAAAGGTCAACATAATAAATGTAGGTAGGTACTTTGGGTTGCTATAAAACAGTCTTTTAAAAAGATTTTAAAGATAAAGAGAAAGAAAAAGATACCAACTTCTTTTTTATAAGTAGGTAATATATTTTGACGAATACTGGATTGAAGTATATTCATTCGGTATTACAATCCCTACGCACCGACAATATTAAGTGAAAGTGGAAAGTCAACATTCATTTACCTCACGCAAGTATAATAAAATATGTTAATAATATCTGAAGCCAACTGATTGAGCATGGTTATTAACCTCCCAATTAACATTACCAATGACAGGTTTGTTTGGTATTTTGGAAGAACAAACAACTCATGCTCCCGATTTATAAGACAGTTATCAGGGACATACAGGTAAAATATATATTTTTTGTATTTAATTTTAATTTTGGTATGGAACAAAAAAATAAAGAAGACTGTATGTTTTACCTTCTCGGTGTAGTTGTAAGAAGGTAGGAGTGTGGAGAAATATATAATTTGATAAGTTTAAACAAATGTTAGAATAATATTATATAATAATATTCGCATTAGGTGTTATCATATATTTTTTTTTGTGGGTAACCATTTAACTTTGGCTTGTTAAAGTTACAATAAACTATTTTTTTAAAGTAAAACAATTTCATAAGAAACGGTTCAGTCATACGGTAGATGGTACCTAGGTACTAACGTAATATCAAAGTAACAATATTTTGGTATACTTTTCAAGGAAAACTAGCTACTACAACTTTTAAAAATATAAATATTTAAGAGCAGTGTTTGATGAAATTTAGTTTGTTCGAAAGGTACCCATTTAGTAATAGTTACCTACAAATTATTCGGCTTCTCGTAAATTAGGCAATAACTGTATGTAGATCATATAGGTATGTCATACCGTTATTTCTTCCGCTAACATATTTTCGGTACATATCTCCTTCTCATTAAATCAATACCTAACGAAATTACATAATAAAGTTAGTTAATAACGAAATACAAATATGTTTTATTCTGATCTGATTTTTTTACATATGTAGGTAGTTCTTTTAGAAGGTACATATTTATATAGTATTTTTCAATCGCAACAAATATCTTCTACATATATTTATATTTAGTATCTAGGTACATATTGGAAAATTAAATAAAATTTAAAAAAAAATGAGTAGGTAAATAAAATTACGATCATACTATTCTAAAAAACTATTTTTGGATACTTTTAATATTATATCATGTATTCATTAAGTTCATATCGTTAAAATAAAAAAAAGAAAATATTATTATGAATGCAAAAAAAAAATCAAAAACATTGATAATATCACGTTCAACTCAGTTTTGAAGTAATTGACGGATAATTAAAATACAAATAGCATTACTTTGCCTTGAGAAAGCATAGACTTCCGGTATTTTTTTTTCTAATCGTAGTGCTTAAATATTGTTTCTATTATGTTTATGTCAAATTAATTTTACATTACCTCTTGTTTAGGGATGTGTGTTCTTAGATTCAGGGTTATGTTAATATTTTTTTGTTTGTTTTTAATGGCCATTCGTGGAGTTCGTCGTATTTAGTGGAAGTGAAGGACTATTATTGTTTTCGGATCATTAGGTTTCCTTCCTATATATTGTTATTGTTAATTGGCAATGACAATAATTATTGAGATATTATATTACATAGTTAAGTTGGTTACATCTTGGTATTATAATGTAATTTCGATAGATACAGGGGCGAATTTAAACATTCGGGGACCCACCTGCACCATCAAATACTGAAATATTTCGCGGCTCCCTGGCGTGAGCTCCAGGGCCCCAAGAAGTAGGTACTGATCTATAGTATGGCCTTAACCATGCATGTTCCACAATTTCTTTGTCTGTTATATTTTGAATAGTTATTAATCGAAATTATGTTTTAATGCGATATTTGTTCAATAATAATCGAAGGATTTGAACATTTAAAAACACGTATCTATTATGAAAGTGTAATGTTTGTTAATAGAAAAGTAGATATTTTTTTCATTGACCATCCCACGGTTTCGTAACAGATTTGGTATAAGTCTGTTTACTGGAAGCCAGACGGGAACAGCGGCAATTTTCATAGCCAATTTCGGCAAGAATTCATCAATTCAAGAATTATAACCTAACCTAACCTATCAAATAAGCCAGTATATCGGCTATTTTCAAAATTTGTTTGCCGCTGACTTCCAGTAAACAGACAAGAACCGATTTTTTATGAGACACGAATGTTAGCCACTTGCTTAACCTATTAGATTCATGCTCTAAACACACATTGAAAAATAAAATGTGAATTTTCTTACACCCAGGACTCAAACCCGAGACCCTCGATTTATCAAGCGGAAACGTAACCACTCGGCCATCACGGGCTAAAAGTAGATTTAGCCACTAAAATTACATACAGATACACGTCTGAGAAAAAATACACAAATGCAATGATTGTGCAGTTAAAAATAGGTATAAGTATGTACCTATAAAAATATTTACTGGAGATTTACTGTTAAAATCAGATGCCAATCATTTATAACAGCAGCGTCATGGCCCCCACATCCTGAATCGCTGTGATGCTCTCAGTGACGTCCCTAGACAAAATGCCGCCCCATTTTTATACGGTATCTTTTATCATCATTTCATGACTCAAATATCGATAAATGTATTAACAAAATATACCACTAAAACATACGGAATTAATTTTAGATATAAAAAGCGAATAGATATACAGTTAGACATTTACCCAAATCATCAGAGTCTGAGGTTCTGTTTGGTGGATATTTCTGGCACATTTGGTTTGTACCATTTAGCAATACACATATTTATTATTTTCACACTATTTTTACTATGCTATTATCGTACAACATGAAAAAAAATTATTTTAGTTATTCATATATACTAACAAAGCCAGCTGGCGGTCGCCAATCTGTCTCGCTAGGTCTTGCACACGGCTTGGCGGTGTTGGATTTTAATATAATTGTGAAGTATGCATAGACGCCGCCATAGTTTTCCCTTCTGGATGGATTTTCATTCACCTCAGACAGATTTGTGAAATATCGATTATATAGAAAGTATTAAGGGGGGCATGATCAGCGTAGGTCAAAATAGAGCTTTTGTTCTATTTTCAAAGCATGATCCTGGACATACCTTAAACGTTGTAGATAATCTATTTATATAATTTTGAAGCCTTATTATCCTTTATATTTTTTTTAGACATTTGACTACTGCATAAAGTATTTTTATTATATAAAATAGTTGTTGATATATATAGCCGTCTAATATAATAACATAACTAAATATTATAAGTAATAATATAAGAATATTATAAATATGTTTAACTACGGCACTGGCTGTCAGTCAATGCTAAATACTAATTAATACTAATTACAGTTAAATGTTCACTTGAGTGTCCGGCGTGACATCAGTGTATAATCGAAGGTCTATTGTAACGGTCGCAAAATCAATGTAATCTTTTACTCTGTATATTATTATTCATGATGATAATAATAAAGTTAATCATATGAAGAAAACCATGTTCATAATTTAACATCCTCTAAACGATCCATTATCCCAACATGGTAGCAGAACGTGGTTAAACATATTTATCGAATGTTTCGTACCACGCAAGTGGACTTTCTCGCAAACCATATAACGCTTTCTCTAGTTTGCAGACTTTATTTTTTTCTTTTTGATAGCCTTTTGGCTGGTAAATATAAACTTCGCTTTTAACTGGTCCATTGAGAAATGCGGTCTCAACGTCCATCTGGTCAATGAAGAGATTATTCGTTGTGCAATAACTCACAAGAATTTTAAAAGTTAACATTTTTCCCACCGGGGAATAAACGTTTTCCAAGTGTTCACTTTGTTGAAAGCCGCGTACTACTAGACGCGCTTTATATGTATCATCGCTCTTTCTTTTAAATATCCATTTAACATCGATTATTTTCTTATCAGTCGGCTTATCGACTAGACACCATGTTTTGTTTTTATTTAGACAGTTAATTTCTGAATCCATCGCCGCTCGCCAATGGTCAGAGTCTTTTGAGGTTAAAGCTTCCTCATATGTACTTGGTGCATTTGCGTTTATGTAATTAACGTATATACAGTGAGCTATAGGATTTCCGTAACGCTCAACTGTCTTTTTTTCGCGTGCGGATACTCGTCTAGTTTTAACTTTGACCGATTCGCTCGCCTGTTCATTTTCAACAAATACTTCATTATCATTATCATTTTCACGCTCATTTTCACTTTCGCTTAATTCGATCTCCGAGCCCTGCTCATTTAGATCAATGTTTACACGGTTTTGTGATTCGTTACTTCCGTCGAAAGTGTTTTCATTAGTCTGATTTTCTAGGCATATTAGTCTTGTACCTTTTTCGATAACCTGCACATGTCTTGCCTCGATCACCTTATTTTTAACCAAAACTCGGTACCCGAAATGTGCATATCCTACGAGTACTCCGATTTGTGACTTATCGTCCCATTTTTTTCTGTTTATTTCCGGAATTCGGACAAAAACTCTTGAGCCATAAATTTTTAAATGTTTGGCTTTCGGCTTAACCCCGAAAAATATTTCATAAGGCGTTTTATTCTCGCACGTATTTGCGATAGTTCGATTTTTTAAATAGGCAACTGTATTTATTGCCTCGGGCCAATAAATTTTACTTATGCGCGCCTCTTTAATTAAACATCTTGCTATGTCCATTGCTGATCTGTTATAACGTTCAGCGACTCCATTGAGTTCGTGTACGTTTGTCGGACATGGTAAAATTTCGATTCCCTTTTTGTTTGCAAATTCGTATATTTCTCGATTTAAATATTCGGTCCCCTTATCGCATTGCAATCTTTTTATTGATTTCCCGAATTGATTCTCTACAAAGTTAATGTGATTTTTGAGACACTCGGCCGTTTCTGATTTATTTTTTATACAATAAATTTTTGCACATTTGCTGTAATCGTCTATGACAGTCAAAAAGTATTTTTCACCTTTATAGCCCACAATATTGTGCGGACCGTTTAGATCGGTGTGTATTATTTCGTTTATTGCTGTTGTTTTCGCGCGATGATTTTCAAAAGGTAAATTTGCCATTTTACTTTCAATACATGTCGCGCATTTCATTTCTTGTTTTTCAAGATGGTCTGGTAGTCCATCAAGTAACTTATCTTTTACTATTTTTTCTAGATATCTAAAGTTTACATGGCCTAACGCTCGATGCCACTTTTCCTTTTTTGTTAATCTCGTTGTATTTGTGAAGGTTTCATTTGGATAATCATTGTATGTACTAATCTTGCTTGAATCTTTAGGATTTTTGACAAAGCTATTCATGTAGTATAAATCATTTATTTTATTAGCCACTGCTATAAGGTTTCTGGTTTTATTATTAAAGATTTTGGCGTTTGAATCGCGCGCTACTATCGTGCAATTTTGTGTTATTTTTGAAAAACTTAACAGATTTTGCTTTAAACCTTCTACAAAATAGACGTTTTTTAGTTCTACTAGCTCAACATTATTATGGTTTTTAAAGTAACTTACAATATTTCCCACTTTTGTTGCTCGCAACTTTTTGCCGTCGGGTAGGTTTACGTCGATTGGCTCTTTAAGCTCAACGCAACTTGAATAGAACTTATCGCTTTTCACTAGGTGATCTGTGCACCCGCTATCGAGTAGCCACTTTATTTCACTCTCACTTGTTTCTTCACTGTTTGCACTGAGTTTATGATGATTTACTTGAAGAGCCCACGTGTTCAAGTTTAGTTGTTGTTGCTGCTGCTGGATGCCTCTGCCTCGGCTGCCGCCTCGCTGGTATCTTGTGCCTCTGCCTCTCTGATATCCAAATTTCTCGTTATTGTTTTTGTTCGTCGGCTGTTGTGGTGTATTGCCGCTGTTTCTGGTGCTGGGCCCATATCCCTGCTGTAGATTGTCGGTTTGATTTGCGAACCAACACTGTTGCTGCTTGTGTCCTTGCTTATTGCATATATAGCACAGGGCTTTTGTTTTTGTTTTTGTATTGAATGTGCTTACATTCGTCTTTTGTGGATTTTCCGTGTTTGTTAGGCTTTTTTCCTTGATTTTCGATTTGACATATTCCATTGTTTGTTTTTCCGCCGGAACTATGTCAATGAAATCACCTATCGCACTATAGCTTAACGGTAGTGCCTTTATTAAATATCTTATCTGCTCTTCTTGTTGAAGAGTACCACCTGCATTTACATATTCATTGCAGGTTTTCTGGAAGTCTAAGAAGAAATCATCGACAGTTGCATAGTTTTTCATTTTAATTTCCTCGATTTTTGACCTGCAGATTATCTGCATCGGCGTTGATTTCGTTGAGTGTATTTCATCTAGTTTTTTCAGCATTGTCAATGTCGTGTCGCAGTTCTTGATAAATTCTAATTGGCTATCTGAAACTGCACTAATTAGAATGGTTTTGGCTTTTAAATCTAGTTTTTTCCATTCCGCATATTTTTCTGTTGTTTCCATTGTTCGGATTGCTGGCGCTTGACACTCGTTGTATTCTAGAATGTTCAGCAATCTGTATTTCCAGCTATTGTAATTCCTTCCTTCGAAGATTGGTATATTTACCTCTGTGATCTTCGTTAGATTTGCCATTTTCGTAATAATAATTTTATTTATTATTTATTTATTTTTCTTTTTTATTGAATTATTTTGCAGCCTTACGCCGCCACTGCGTTTCACTTAACCAAGCGGTCTGTTTTCTGATCCGCTGTGATCGCACTTTTATTATTGTCACCGGGAACCCGCGGTACAATTTACGGAGCACTGGTTTTACGTTTTTAAACCACGTTGCACTAGTTTTATATTTAAACCGCGTTCTGCTACCATGTTGTGCATTTCATTTCTTGTTTTTCAAGATGGTCTGGTAGTCCATCAAGTAACTTTTTTTTTTTTTTTTTTTTTTTCTTATTATCGTTTTCTTATTTTCCTTATTTTCGGTTTTTACATAAAGACAATTATCGTATTCGCTTCTCTTGAAATCTAATTTTTTTACATATTCATCGAATGTTTCGTACCACGCAAGTGGACTTTCTCGCAAACCATATAACGCTTTCTCTAGTTTGCAGACTTTATTTTTTTCTTTTTGATAGCCTTTTGGCTGGTAAATATAAACTTCGCTTTTAACTGGTCCATTGAGAAATATATGTAACGAAAGTTTTGATTTAAAAATAAATACACCAATCAAAATTCACGAGGACAATAGCGGAGCGGTCGCTATTGCAAAGTTTGGAAATTTTACAAAAAACTCCAAACACATTGAAATTCAATTTCATTATGTAAACGAACATTACCAAAACAAGACGATTGACATAGTAAAAGTTGATTCAAAAAATAATATAGCGGACATCTTTACCAAAGCATTGGATAAAACGAGCTTCCTGGAAAATCGTCAAAGACTGAAGTTAATCTAATGTACAAGTACAAAAGTAATTAAACGGCTAAGAGGCGTGTTGATATATATAGCCGTCTAATATAATAACATAACTAAATATTATAAGTAATAATATAAGAATATTATAAATATGTTTAACTACGGCACTGGCTGTCAGTCAATGCTAAATACTAATTAATACTAATTACAGTTAAATGTTCACTTGAGTGTCCGGCGTGACATCAGTGTATAATCGAAGGTCTATTGTAACGGTCGCAAAATCAATGTAATCTTTTACTCTGTATATTATTATTCATGATGATAATAATAAAGTTAATCATATGAAGAAAACCATGTTCATAATTTAACATCCTCTAAACGATCCATTATCCCAACAATAGTATTCTTTTAAACCTCTCGCTCTAATGTTTTAGAATATAGTCATATTTCAGTACATAAATGTGCAGTGCTGTTGAGATTTTTTAAATTTATTATTCTTAAACGCATTTATAAAACTATTAGTAAGTATAATTTATATCGACATTATTATAGTGAAATATTTACGATAAAAAATTATATTGATAATCTCTGTGATCTCAAATTTGACAAGAATTAGGCATTTTATTATTCAAAAAATGAGCAAGATTAACACATTTGAAGAAAATTTTAAAGATACTAATTATTATAAGCCATGTCTTTGACCATTCAAGTGTGATAAACATCCTACGAATAATGATTGCTTTATAATAATTATTGACCTAAGAATAAGGTAGTGTTTTTTTGACATACGCCATTTCTTTTGGCATTCCCCAGTGGTTAAGCTGCAACATACGGTCGTAGCCATAAATTGACAAACTATAATTGAAGTAGGGAGTAAAATGATGTTAACGCGCGTGTTTGAACATGTACCGTTAAAAAAAATCGGTTAGGTAAATTAATACAGTTGAAATTGTAAATTATCAAAAAAATCTCAAATTGCAAGCTTCGTATTTTTCCGCTAGGTTCTCTGCTGGCATGCCTCTCCCCCTTAAGATACGACATAAATAATCCACAATAAACTATGTGAGTCATACGTATTTATTTTCATTGATCTAAGAATACAATAATTTACAGATGGTGTTGGTTAGTTTTTTTAAATTCAATTAAACACTGCGAAAACCAAGCCATAATAGTTAATAGTCAAAAAATAATCGTCTATCTATAAAATATTTAAAATTATGAAATTAAATCATACATAACTTTGGATATTTAATAGATACAATAATATTTTTATCTAATATAGTTTAGTTTAGGCAGGGTTTAATGAATTAAAAAAAAACTAACCAACACAATATGTGTATATGTATTCTTAATTCAACGAAAACAAATAAATATGAACGAAAAAGTGTGCATTATTTTGCGAACAGCCCATAACATTCCAAAACTATTATGGTTTGATTTAGGCAAGGTTTAATTGATTTTTAAAAACTAGCCAACCGCATCTGCAAATTGTAGTCTTAGTTCAATAAAAACAAATACGAATGACTAACAAAGTTTAATGTGCACTATTTATGCCGAATCTTAATAGCCTACCTCCACCCTTCGCCACTGGACAATACTAGAACCTCAAGTATCCGGTCTAATTGGATTTGAAGGTAGTCCGGATAGGTACCTACTGAGAAATCCGGGTAATCGAAAAAAATCATAATTGTTAGGGAAAGTACATTTTGTATGAACAATTTTTATATAAGTATATACATATATTTTTCTAGTAAGTAAAAAATTTAATTCTTACCGATTGATTTTTGCGCCAAATCACGAATACTTTAAAGACATTGTCTTGAGATACATTCTTCTAGGTTCTCAAACCACTGCATGGTGACATCTAAACATTGAATGTTCAGAATGTGTAGGACCAATATTTCCCCCGTCGGGAATCTCCTCTTTGCCTTATTGATCTTGTTCCTCTGAGGCAGTTTTATGTACTCAATTATTTCCTCATAAAAAAATTGGAATCCAGGATCGTTCGCATTGCAATTTAACATAATTTGGACCCATCTGCAGTATTTTCACGTCTTGATGCTAAAAATTTCTCGAGTGTTTTTTCCTCAACAAACTCTATGTATAAACTAAATGTACCTAAGTAGGTATATACTTTTCCACGACCAAAATCTATCCCGTCATCGACGCGTAGGACGTTGGACTTGCCTGCCATATAGAATAGGCGTTTTTGTCTAAAATCACATAAATTTGATTACCTACACAATTTCTGACAATTAAACGACATGCAGCCAATGAGGTGTCGACTGATTAGTATGGATCGGTTTTCAGCTTGTATATCGTGATATTGCAAGTTGCAAGTACCCCACCCCAAACTGGAGGTAGGCAATGTAAAATTTTCGTTTCAAATCTCATTGCTAGAAACTGTAATTCAGTATTATTTATATTGCAATCTACTTTTTTCAGATGTATTCATCCGAAAAAAGAAATAAATAGGACCAGGCAATTACAAAATCCTCAAAATACATTATTCGTAAGCAACAGATAGATGGATCACACCAGTGACGTCCCTAGACAAAATACCCCCCCTAGGCAGCGCCGGAATGCCGCCCCATTTTTATACATTGTTTTTTATCATCCTTTCATGACTCCAATATCTACGTAATGTGTTGTATGGATACATTACTAACAACATATATACCACTAAAATGCGTTGTCGTTAAATGCGGGCCGTGTCGCTTTTCTTCTTCACAAAACTTGGCAACATATTTTGTAACGATATTTTTAGCTTGAGATCGCAAAGGTTTAGGCAATGTTAAATCGATAATCGATATAATGACGATGCGACCCTTCTATACAGTCTAACATCGTGGACCAGTGGGTCTATTCTATACTCATCGACCGCTAAATTGATATAGTGATAGATATTATCAAACTGAGGGTAGGTTTGTATAAAAGTATTAGCACTTATTGCAATAAGTCAGACTGTAATTATTCGAAGATCTGCTCGTGTCGTTTCTGATCACCGATGACGTTAAAGGGCAACAGAATTAAACTAGAAGTCGCGAACCCGACAAAAAAATACAGTCCTTTCAAACCATTAATGTTTATAATATATACGAAATGATTATCCTTGATCCGCCGCCCTTCGAGAAAATGCCGCCCCCAAGCGACGCTCAATCTACCTACCCCCACGAAACGTCACTGGATGCTCTACAGTAGCTAAATATGCCAATATTATCCCAAATTCTACACATGAAATGTCATTTAATTAAACAATCATAGTATTACATCCAGGGAACTCAGAAATAATGGGAACTGAAATATATAAAGGGTAAGGCGAAGCAGGTAACCGATTCGAGTAAGGAAGAATCCGGGTTAAACTTACACACGTGTTAAGAATACGTTTTACGTCGAATACTAAAAACTGCTCTCGGTTTATGCATTTACGCTCATTTAATGTTGGTGTATTACACACACTATTGCACGTGCATAATGCGTGCTTCATTTTCGTAGGACACTCACACATTCAAAACCCTGCATCAAGATGCGGTGTATTGAATATAGCCTATAGGTATTCTATTTATTATCTGTTCTTTGATCACATCAAATTGCATCACACAACCACATATTTTGAAATGTTGATATACCTAAAGTGAAATAGCGCCGTAGACGACTTTTTTAATATTCCCAAAATTTTTATCTGTGTATATCTCACTTAACTGGTGAACCCGCCACGCCGGGCCCTCCCTATTCCCGGTCTCCCTGGCTAGAGCTTTATCAGCCCCCCCCCCCCCTTATGAGGGCCGTGAACGGCATGCAGTATTGTAAGTGTGATGAAGACTAACCAACTATATTTTTCTGAAAAAAGTATATAGGTACCTATAAAGTTGATTTCATATAAAATTCTATCGGTTGCCAATTTACGGGCGCCCCACAGCTTTGCGGGATGATAATACAAAGAACGATAATTTTAGTGCAACCCTTTTTCGCTGTTGGCTGGTTTAAATGTCGCTCACTAAACAAGAGCCCTAAAAGAAACTATTATTCGACTTGGTTTATTTTTTTGTTTAGTAGAACCCATTGATATACTACTAGATGAGCAGTTCCCATACAAGTGTCATTTTAAAAATGTACCACAAAAGATATTACGAATATCGTCTTATAATATTTCCTTGTAGGTATAATGCGTTAAGACCGATATCATGGATTCCCGAATTTCACCCGTATTGCCCTGGCTGTAAAACTAAATTTGCGTTCTTGGAATAGTGAACCTAAGGGTGATGCAACGCAAAGCAGACAGAGCAAGTCGTCATGCGCTGACTATTAGTTAGAGTAAGATGCAAGCTAGTTGGGCTTACTCAGTAAGTTTTAACAAAGGCCGAGTCGCTGAAAATCGGGCGTCATTTTAAGAAGCATATGATTCATCCAGTAGTATATCAATGGTAGAACCCGAAAACTTACGCAGCGTTTCGATCCATGTAGGATTTTAATACTATATCCATGGCCCTCACAAAGGGGGGCTGACATGGTTCTACCCTGGGGGCCCAGGCTTAGGAGGGGCTCAACGTGGCAGGTCAACCAGTTAAGTGAGATAAATACAAAACTTCATATTTTACACGGAACCCTGGAGTTCCGCTGATAATCATTTTTGAAACACTACTATAGAATATTACACTGCCCTTAACTTTTAAGATAGGTTGAGGGGCCCGCCAAATATTGTGGCCTCGGGCCCGCTTCAGGATATGGGGGCTATGACTATATCCATCGATGTAGTTTTATATGTATAAGAAAAATAATAAATTCTAAACCGATGGTCGATGGCACATATTTGAATACATAAGTACCTACATGTTTAAAACAAATCAAAAAAACAAAAATTGGGTTGTGAATAATATTATTAGCCAATGGTGAATAATATTATTAGCCAATGGTGAATTAATAATTATACAAAATTTGTCTAAGGAGGTGGCCGTGGCACCCATGGATCCTCTTATGATGATGGGGTGAGAAAATAAGATTCCATTTTTTGTGTGTTCTGAAGACGCTGGTAATCATTTTTTTCTAGTGAAAGTCACCACAGGAGCGGGTTGTGTTGATTCGATCTTTGATGAACGATTTTCGTTGATCAACTAAAATTTAATCAAAAGCTACACATTTTTTTTAAATTCCATGTTTTCAAAATAAATATAAAATACATTAAAACTATCCATATTTTATTCAAAATATTTTCTATAGATAAGAGAAAACTAAATAATCTAGATTTTATTGATAAATATAACAATACAATAGTATTATCGGAAAATTCACATTTTATTAATTTTACCTAAGTTTATCTTTGACCTTTAATCTTTTTTATGTAGGTGCATTGATTAATATTATAAATAAACACTACATAAACATTGTCTCAAATTACAAGCTTCGTATTTTTCTGCTTGGTGCCTCTAATTTTAAAACACATGAACATACATTTTTTTTTCAATTATCCCTCAGTTTTGACGCAACAATAATTTAGTGAGTAATCTATCGTTGTAATATGTAAGCTTTTGAAAAACCGGGTCATCCTTGTGTTTGCGCTATAAGTTTACATTCACAGATGTCTCTGCTGTAAAAAGGCAACAATAATAATAATTATCGCTACAATTTTATTCTATCAAAAGAAAAGAAAGAAAAAAATAATAAATCATTTTCTTCGACATGTACCTACACACAACGGAGATGTGAGGAAAGTGTATGGACATTCTAAGTTTAATGAAATTTTTTGGGTGTTCTTGTTTTCCATAATTTATGAAAAAATATTCTTTTTCACTATCTACTAGCGCCATTAAAATCTTAAACTGATATAATTACAATATACAAATATCTCATGACTTCCATGCCTCACTCTTCTCTATACAGCACCCATCAGTGTTCCCATAGCTTTCAAAGGTGCGCCAAGCGAAATACCCGGGCGGCAGAATTTAAGTTCCGGCAAAAGTCCCAAGAACCAGTCACCAGAAAATGAACGATATTTTAGGAACAAAAAACTGTCTCATGAGCTTATTTCACGGATAGTAAAAAAGTCGCTTACGGCGTAATTCTTTCCATGTCAATAAAATTTTATACATTTGGGCTTCCGTGCTCTATTGACACCCACATATTGATCTTTCAAATCACTTCGCATTATAATTTATTCAGAATGTTATATTATTTACCTAATAGGTAAAATATGTCATAAGTTTTGTTACGAATATTTTGATGACAGCAAAAAAAAATTCAACTTTTCTTTGACTTTACCATATTTCCTCTTAAAAACAATTTTTAATTTTGGCCTGGTGGCAGCCGAGCGGCAAACACCCTACGCGCATCCCTGGCTTCTTCCACTCTTCTCAGTTACCTAGACCTTCGCTCCCACGTACCTACTTCCACTAAACTTGATGACCCCCTTTGGTAACACTGTGTAACTGCAGTTCTCCAGCGGTTATCCACTTTCCGAGTGACGTTCCGGTTCATTTCTATTGCATTTTAATTCGTAACAATTATTGAATTACACACAATCATGAAAAAATATCATAACCTATGAGTAATACCTATATCAACGCCTATAAAACCTCCGTATTTGCAGATATTTAAAATAATATCTTTTTTAAATTTATATTTGAATTAAAAATAACATTTGTAATTAGCATATTATTATTATTATTTCTAGATATGGCTTGAACCTATCTAGTATTCGCTGTGAATAGTGTAGAGTGAATCTTGCTAGTCTCTGAAAAATCCGTCATGATTTTACTTGCCAAACTAAATAAAAAGCAAAAGCAGCAGATGGCAACATAATAATATTATGTACCGTTCATTTAGCAAGCGCGCACGCAGGCAATTGCGCTATTTCGGGCATCGTATGATTGACAATTTTAGCTATTTGATTTACCTTCATCAATATTATAATATAACTATTGTTATTATTATAAGTAAGTATAAGTTTGTGTTAGAGCCACAGATCAGATTAATAAGATTGAAATGTGAAACCCAGTTGCAATGGACGCAGGTTTTGAAGCAGGTTCGCTGTGTGTGTGACAAATTTTAATGCATCTTTTGAAACATATGTAATTATTATCATATTCTTTAACACGTGTTTAAGCGTATCCTATATTTCTCCACACTCGAGCTCTGTACCATTTTATTTTATATTACCACACTCGTTAGGGTAAGCCGGTATAAATTAACATGTTTTATAAGTTGGTATCGAATACATAGTAATACCACCTTAATCTGTTTTATAATAATAATAAATAATATATTATATCCATGACATTTAGATCCAATTCGATGATGTGGTGTGTAAGTAATAAAATAACACCGGTTCCCTAAAATATTATTTGATCCAAGTCAATAAATTATCAGAAGGGTGTTATAGGTTATAGCCCAACCCCTATGGCTAAAGAACACAGCCAGTGGATTTATTTGCTTCAGACCATTACCTTATAGTCGATAAATTGAGTGTTTTTTGTTCGTTTGACACTTAATTCACCGTAGTTTGTACTAATAAAACCTTTGTCCAGCCAAATTAAGTTTATTAACTTAACCTATTAAACACGCGATGCGATTTTTTTGTATTTAGGTACATTTGTAGTGTAACGGTTTAATGTGACATTAACAGGGATACGATATAAAGAAAAAAATGTTTTTGCTTAAAAATATCAAAAAAATATCAATTGTAGGTATAAAAAAATATTGAAATACACTAACGTTTTGCGTCTTTTTGGTATTTTTTTATTAAGTATATGTATTGTCACAATTTATTTTTTTGGAGGATAAAATACTTTTTGTGATACTTTCAGCGATCGGAAAAAAATATGGTTTCATGTAAATTGTGCGTAAAACATTTTACCGTGGCACGGTTCGCCGTGAGTTTCTATCTGAAAGAGATGACCGTATACTAAACGGTCAATATGAACATTAATTAAATTTCCATAGCTGATTTTGACAAAATTCATAAATTCAACAATGGAAACCTAACCTAACGTAACAAATAATCCATTATATCGACTATTTTCAAAATTTGTTTGCCGAAACCGTGTTTTATCATGAATTTTATGTCAGTACTATGCGACTAAAAGAGGTTGGACGGTTTTTAATATACGGCTATATATTTTCGATAAAACATTTCACGGTGAAATGTGATACGGCGAATTACATACGTACAAGTTTCCGGACACGAAAAAATATTGTTCCCGTGAAAAATATACTTGCGTATGTTTGCAAATATCTAATCAATAATTGAGGAGGAAATATTTCCAATAACAAGTCATAAAAACATAAAAATCGTCTAATGACATGTGACCACCACTATTCAGAACAAGAAAAATGATTTGGGGGGGGGGTCCATTTTGGAAAAAAATATCCATAATAGATATGGTGGTGTTAAGATAATCAAGCAGGTGCCATTGACATCGACCCTCGCGCTTTTCCAAGTATATTTCCCGTACTCAAACACTCAACACTTTGAGTTTAGATAATAACACCTAGCCTGCGGGTTCACCTACAAGTTATTGCAAGCTGTCGAATCCTCAAATGATTATAGAATGGGTTGTCAAACTTGACGCATCGGAATATTAAAGTAAATTTAATATGGAATGCCGCTGATATGTAGTTACACCAATTTAAGAGTGCTAGGTTTTGCTTGTCATTGAATGCCGAGAGAAGTGTTGCCAACCCGTTGATATGGCTGTTCGACTGCGATAGATCGACACGATTCTGGTGATTCTTCACGGTCATGTGGCTCTGACAAAGAAGAGGAAGTATTATTCTATTTACCTAAGTGATTTGTATTTTTTTCTTTTTCAGGGGGGGAGGTTCCGGACCTGAAAACCTACCTTTTTGAGCGCACCTGATTCGGCCAACAGTTAATCTAACAAGGAATGAATGTCCTTAGAATTTATTTATGTACCTACTGGTATGGGCCCCACATCTTGAAGCGGGCCCCTAGGCCAGGATCTTTGGCGGGCCCCCCTACCTATCGCTAAGGATAAGGCTCTACAGTAGCGTTTTCCAAATGGTGTAGCGGTAAAATTAATGTGTAGTAATATTTAGTGTTTTATTGTATATTTTAATACACCCATTTGAATTATGGAGATGTCGAGTATTGATACACAATTAAAAATAGTAGGTATCGTAGAACCACATAATTTGAAATAATAATATTGCTGAATGATAATAGCGCCGCAGGCGACTTTTTTTACTATTAAAGTAAATTTGTGATGTGTGTTTATCTCACCTATCTGGTCGACTCGCCTCACCGGCCCCGTCCTGAGCCCGGGCCTCCAGGCTAGAGCCCTGTCAGCCCCCCCTTGTGGGGGGCATGCCTACTGGATATGTGAGTTTATAATAAATCAATGTAAGATTTTTAGAAAATGAGAACAGACAAAGGAATAATTACGGAACGAATATTTTTCTCCATATTTGGGGGGCATTTTCAGCGCGTTACCTACTCCTGCATGCACACACAGAACCAGTAAATCCTCCTTTCGACCCCTGTATAAATACAACAAGGAACCGATGAAAACTTTATTTACCACGATAATTTCTCCAGTTGGTTCTTTGCACTCATAAATAGTTGTTTATTTATTCGAAAAAAACTTCAACCCTGCAACAAAATGCTTGTAAATACTTTTGATCACGCGAAACTACGATAAACACAAGTCTTTTACACAAATTAAAATGTGTTTTGTAATCCACGGCTACGTGAAAACCATACAATAAAATCACAATTCAGCATCGAGTATGTTTTAAATGCAAAATAAATACTAAATTATTATTTAACAATGGAAAATAATATGTAGAAACCAAAATCAAAAGGTAATATTGAATTAATATTGACTTGAAATATTTTTTTCATTATTCATTGTCTAGCAATAGGAAAATATGAAAAAATGATGTAATATACATATAATAGGTACATAATATGAAATCGCTTTTAGGCACATATCGGTCAAAAAAAATTGTCCGTATGAACAACTTATTGCAGACAATATTTTTCTCAATTTTTAATTATTTTTACAGTAGTTGTTGCTTTAATTAGAAATTAATAAAATTGAAAATTCAATACCTAGTATAACTACTGTAACTCATTAAATAGGCTGAATTGTTTAAAATTCTAGACACACAAATCCATATCATTAAACGTTATTTGTCGCGAAATAGAACGGTCAAATAATAATTATGGTTAATTCCACATTTTTTAGTTGATAATTTGACAACCTGTATTATCTATCACTTACGTACTTATAAGTACTGTATACATACGTAACAAAAAATAATAATGTCATAACCAATCATCGTCATAATTTACGGCACTACAAACCCTTGGCAGGTCTTGGCCTCCTTCTAAAACTTCCTCCATCCTGGACGATTCAGCGTCGACACTCAGCAGTTGCTTTGACCGAGCATTTTTTAAATTTAATCTCCCGTGGCGCAGTCCAGCCATCTCAATTTCGGACATCCAGGTGTTCTCTTGCCAACGGGGGTTGCGTACATAGCCCGCCTCGCCGGTATATCCTCCTTCACTCTATCCTCGTGGCAGATTCAGCGCAGTCTCTGCATTTTCATATGCCACGTGATCTTTTCGCCTCCATAAAATATGTACCTACAGCTCCTCATTATACATTGACTTCCAAATGCCACTTTCTTGAATACCTCAAAAGATTCTTTTCAAAACCATTCTCTTAAAGATATCCATATTTTTCTCATTCTGATAATAAATAATACAGTTTAAATATTTATTAATACTTACCACTATTTTTTTTACATCGCATTAATATGGAAATGAGTAGGTATTATCAAAAAAATATTCAAAAACGATACATGTAGATTTCACTCTTTTGGATGCATAAGCTCGGTGAATATCACAAGCACAATGTGGCGACTACTATATTGTATTTCGATACAGTGGCAGTATTTTTTACCACGTTTTTCTTAGCTCGTATTTTTGTTTGTCGGGTGGTTGTTTATTACAAATTTTGCAATCGATTTTTAACTAACTTCCCGACTAGCTAGACATTTGAAACTTTTAGAATATATCAGAACACGATGCCAATCCATTCTTTTAATACTTTTTGCCATCTTTAAGTAGAATTGAATTCATTTTCAGGTAATTCTATTTTGTACGAAAAGTTATTTCGAAAGAAATCCGTAATCCAATCCATTATTATTGGTTGCTAAGGGTGTGGTCCTAGCAACTTAATTATTAATATATACGTGTGTTACTATGGAAATCAAAATGACATTTTAGTATTCCATATTTGTTTGCTTGTCGCAAAATAGCAAAAAAATCATTTGTTGACAATCGCCTTATTTGTCCTAAATTATTAATACTTACATAAGAATTGTCAAGTTTATATGATTCAACAGAAAGTTTAAAAACATGGTAGGTATATAAAAAGTTCTTTCTATCTTGTAATTATTATACATAATTATAATCCAATAGATAGTTTATTGAAATAATAAAGTAGGTACAAATTTTCTTCAATATTTCTATTTAGGTTACCTTTTAAAGTGACTCGATAACCTTTTTCAATATGTACCGTTCAATAAAGATTACTAAAGCTCACGATATTATTAATATTTGTATATAATAATATGTAAATAGACGCCTATTATAAACAATACTATATACGTACTTACTATACCTACCTATGGTGTATTTTGTGGTATTCAGAGAATGTTATCGTTGAGTTTCCCTGGCAGTGTTGCGTGTTGACTATCTCTTCAGAATTGCACTTAATTTAGTTAGTTAATTTGAGTGGGCCATTAGATTGCTACGGTTAAAGTTATGATTAAGCTCATCGTTCAGTGGCGGTAGGTAAAACGGAGCTTTCAATGTTATTGACATCTTTTTATACAATTATTATTACAATTTTCCCGCATATAAACTACTTTACACTATAGCAAAAATCAGAAAAGTAAGGCGGTATAATAATATCGAGTGTGGATAAAATGTAGGATATACTTGAACACGTGATAAATAATATATTTATAATTATTTAAACATTTTTCAATAGTTACGCCAGTATAATAATTTGTTATCGCGATAAAGGATTTGAATTTACATGCGCCTGGCGCTGGTTTCTTCATGTCAAGCCTATCAGGCATGGCCCCCACATCTCGAAGCGGGCCCCCAGGCTAGAATCTTCGGCGGGCCCCCCTACCTATCGCCAAGGTTAAAGTGACTGTGACAATCTACAGTTGTGTAGTACAATCAGTGTTCAAGGTAAAATTTGGGTATTTTATAGCGATTTTTTGTATGTTTAGGTAATACACCCACTTGAATTTAGGAGTTATCGAATATCGATAAATAAACAATCGAAAATTCGCACAAGTACATTCTTTGGAATGTTAATATGTTTAAAGTGAAATAGCGCCGCAGGCGACATTTTTTACTATTAGTGAAATTTTGTGATGTGTGTTTATCTCACTTGGCTGGTCGATCTGCCACGCCGGGCCCCCAAGATAGAGCCCTGTCAGCCTCCCCTCTTGTGGGGGCCATGCTATCAGGCACAATTGGCGAGGGGTGCAAGACTAGTCAATGCGCTCCCCAAAGATATAGACATTTTCAGTGACGTGCTGAGTATTGTTTTTTTTTTAAATTTCTGTACTTATAAAATTGTGTATGTTTTTTTATATTTTCTTCTTCTCTCTTGAGAGGAGGAAGGACCAAGTGACGGTAAGCTTGTCCGAGGGACATGCACATGGGCAAAGATCTTCGGATGAACCGTTATGCTTCAAACGTAAATATCTATTCACTTAGATTGATCCGTGTCTGGAAATTTATACGTATGCAGTTGGCCGTATCACAGTTCACCGTGAGATGTTGTTTCGGAAACCGATGGCCCTATAGTATTGAGATTAAATTCATTTCAAAATAAAAAAAAACTTAAAAATACGTAATAAAATCCACCGGAATACAAAAGAAAAGTAAATTAGAAATACATACAATCATATCGTATAAGTATATTTATATAAAATGCTGTTTGATTCAAAAATAGGTTAGCTCGTAAGTATCAAGTCGTACTTATAAAATATCTAATAATTATTAGTAGCTTTATTGTCAGATCTTTCATACCAATAACTATCAAATCCATGTTCTTATTGAAACTAATAAAATCCAAGAACAACGCGTCATTGTTTGATCTCAATGCTATACGGCAATCTCTTTCCGGTTCTATCGGAAAGAGATAGTCGTATAACTCACGGTAAATGATGTAATAGGTACGTACAATTTAAATGTAACCTGGTTGATGAACAGTTTCATATTAGCTTTTATTTTATATGTTATTATTTAATTTCTGTCTGTTCTCAGTGATTTTTTCTTTCATGGGAAGTACAAAACTATTTTTGAACTCGGTTAGATCACCCTTGAGTGCGTGGTGACCTCGATCTTTGGTAACTCCTGCGAAATTCTCAATCATAAAAAATGCTGACGCTTCACACCAAACGTAGGGTTCCATGTTACGCCTGATTAATACGGGGTGTGGTGTGGGGCGGATGTAGTTTGATGGGGCCATTAAATTCAATGTCGTACGTTACTGTTATATATTTGTGCGGATTCTAAGAGGCCATCCATGGACTGAAACCGTATGCGGTTTAGATCCGTGTGCCATACTAAACTTATGATTTTTGAAAATATATTGTCACTAAATTTGTAAGTGTAAGTGTATGGTATAAACACTATAAACGGATACAATCAGATGCTTATAATATACTTTGTGAAAATATATTTCCTTGAACAGAAAAGATAAGCTTAGTATGGCATACGGTTCGAAACCGCATACGGTTTCAGTCCATGGATGACCTATAAGACGTGTACGTTATTATATAGATACAGGCAAATTTGCTAATGATAAGTAGGCAGGGCATGGCCGGGCCAGGATGTTTGGAGGGCCCCCTAGGAAACCCCGAGGTTAAAGGCGGTGTATGGGCGGATTAACAGCAATGTTCCCTAAATGGTATTCCGTGGAACCCTAGAGTTCCGCGAGTTAAATCTTGCATTATTGAGTTGTCGGCACTTAGGTATCATCATTTATTATGAAGTACTGATCGTGACCATTCATCGCGATATTTTAAAATGTTAATATTCTTTAACTAAAATAAACCCACGAGCGACTTTTTTTCTATTAGAGCAAATTTATGGCGTGTTTTTATCTCACTTAATTACTCGACCCGCCACGCGGGTCCCTTCTTAGCCCAAGCCATCAGGCTGGAACACTGTCAGCCCCTACTTTCACTCTTATGGGGCCTTATGGCGGTAGAGTATGTAAGTGCCTATTTATTATAATGTAATAAAAATGGTACCCTTTTGATCTACGCCACTGAATGTTGGTCACTCAATCGAGCGGTGTTAAAAAATCGAGGTGTGGTACTCGTTACAATATTGCCGGACTAATGTTTCACTAAAATGCCACCAGGAGTCTCCTCTGGCCTCCCTCCGCCCTCCGCGCAATCAACCTCTGTCGAATCTAATTAAATTATTCCTATTCCGGCTCTGCCTATATATTATTATGTTCTCATATTCAAATTTCCGGAACTGAAGTGGCTAGGAATATTTGAATTGTGTATAAATTCAGACATTGCTAACACCTGCGCGTTTTTATTTTATAATATACATTATAATAATATGTTAAAGCGAATTTTCAATTGAAGTGATATTTTTTAAGTTAATAAGGTCCATGACATAATAGTATTATTACCAGCCTCTCTGGTGGTATTCAGAACAAATGTACCGACTACGTGAAGCGTCTCTTCGTCAATCACCGAGGGCTACCGTGTCCGCTCATGAACTCGACTGTATATAACGCGGTCGTATCAATGTACCCTTGTAAAATTACCTACATATTTTTTTAAAACATGGGTGTCTAAAAAGAATATTTTCGGAAAACACAATTTAGGAATTTTATGTTTCAGGTTTCAGGTGAGTTAACATACTATGATATTTTAGGTACAAAATCTGTACTATGTACTTAAGTCATTTCTATCAAAATCGTTCATATACGACACGCTGGCTCTTAGGTATAGAAATTAGATTCACAGAGGGTGGCTGGTTTGCTCCAAATTTATAATACGTTAATGCGAAAGAATTTATTATTTTAATTTTAGACTGAATAATATTGTTTATACACGAGATGTATAAAATGCAAAGCATTTTCGCAAGTGAAAGACTTGTAGAGATGTGTCTCTGTTTCTGAGAGTTATTTAGGTATTTCAATGAAAATGATTTTCATTCTAAAAATCTGGTATATATGTTTATTTAGTCGTGAATAAAAATAATTATTAATATAACTGAGGTTTACGTGGTAGAACTCCATTTTTATGGTTTTATAATTATTAAACCATATAAAAATAATTAAGTGTTGAAAGTGGTGTTTTCTAAATACAGAAGAAGAGAGAGTAGGAGAATAATAAATTACTACTAGGTATACTATTTTTATATATGGTTTGACTTTCTAAAACATGTTTAAATTATCAGTAAAATGTATAAAATTGCATCTTTTGCATTTTATCTCCAGATGCATCCAGTAAATATACATTTCCACTGCACATTTCCTTATGGTGAAGCCTTTACTGAGCCGTTTTTAAAGAGGCACTTAGCGGAAAAATACGTAGCTTGCAATTTGAGATTTTATTTGTTAATTTACAATTTCAACTGTATTAATTAATAAAAATGTATCTAAAAACATTAAAAAGAAAGAATTAAAAAGATAAACTTACGATTGTAAAAAATGTGAATTTGTTGAATCGGACCGCATCTTATTATTACATATATTGTATGGTCATATTTATTATTAAAATTCAGTTAATTGAGTTTTCTAAGCATCGCCTAAGATATTTTTGACTAATTCATAGTTTTAATATTTTTTATACTTATCTATTTTAAGAAACATCGATTTTTATAGAAAATATAAATGTGTATACCTTGAAATCCTTTTTAATTAATACAGTTGAAATTGCAAATTATAAAAAAAAAATCTCAAATTGCAAGCTTCGTATTTTTCCGCTAGGTGCCTTTTTAAGAAAGGCTCAGTAAAGGCTTCACCTTAATAACAATAATAATTACTGCTATTACATTGACCAGTGATAGGTTTATCAGACGGAATGCTTCACAACCCTTTAAAATTTCAAATGAGAGTAATTTGCTATTTTTAACAGTTTGGACGTCATGAAATATCTTCAGCCGTTATAGTCCTTGATAAGCTTATTAGTTAATGTACCAAGCAATTCATATAGTCAACCTCTAGTACACAACAAGGGAAGAATGACAAAAAATAATACCTACCGGATTTTCAATAAAAGTGGATACAACGGGTCCTTATTTCGTGGGTCCATTATTTTGGAATGTGACAAAAATGGACAGGTTTAGATTCGAGCATGCGATTTGATAAATTATTATGTGTCCATCGTTGACTGAGGCCCCTTTTATTTAATTTAATGGAGTTATTTATTTTATTTACTTTCATACTCGGTCGGGTGAGGCTACATAAATTTGATCATAGAATTATATTTTTCTTGATGATTTTGAAACAAAGCTTTTTTGTTTGTTAGTTTTGCTAAACAAATACCTAAATAACTTTGTTTTGAAATCATTATCCTACTAGAGTTCTATCACGTAAACGCCAGTTATTATAAATTTAACTTGAGGATAGTCAATAATAATATCGAAATCCTTGGCTCAAAATATTTCTCTTTTGAAAATCGTCCGAAGTACGTTTTTACATTTCAGTTTTTTCATAGTAAATTTAAAATACAAAAACATAGTACCTACTTCTTTTTAAATAAAATGTATTACTAACCTTGAAATTCTGTTAATTATCTAGAAAACATTCTGAAAAAAAACAATTAAAAAAATGTAGCGATACGGAAGAGAGAGGCTAAAATTATTGTCAGGTTATATGAGGCTGTTTTTATGCTTATTAAAACGATTTAATTAAAATAAAAAGGCGTAGGCCGTAGAGCCTCAATTATCTGTAATAAAGTCCAATGATGAATGTCGAAAAATAGGCTTAATTTACTCCGAAATAATTTTTATCCACATTTTAAAAATCACCCTCTTTGATTTATGCATTCTTCTTACAATCAAAAAAAAACTGATGATGGTTATATAGAGCAGATAATCAAAAATCTAGAAAATCGTGGTCTGACTACTAAATGATCTACTGTATTGGTACCGACTTTGTGTTTCTTAGTCCGGTAACAAATTTTATATATAGCACACACAGCTAACCATACTTATAAAATGACCATTAATAATAATGTTTAGCAATAGCCGATAAACTTAGTAGTTTCTTTTGGAATACGCAGTGCTCGAAATGGACAACCGGAACACTCAATATTTTTCCGAAAATATTAACGTATTTATCAAAAAATGGTCAAATTATTTTTTCCACGAAACGAAACGATAATCTTGGAGATTTAACGAACCGAAACTGTGCTCCGATTCATTTAGAGCTCTGAGTTTATGTTGTCTGCTGAGTAAGGGTGCTACATTATAGTATAATATCAATTGGCATGTTATTCAGTGATCAGTTTAGTTCCAAATTCAAACAGTGGACGATTTATGTTGTTAAATATAACTCTAACTTTACAATTTCAACTATAACTTCAAAATATACCAATTATCCGTATTCGTAAATCAAATTTTCATCGATAGTTACTATTCGATACTAGCATGACATTTTAGTTATCAGCTACAATACATTTTATTGTAGGTAACTTACTGATGGGTATTGTTTATTAAATCTTGGACATTGTTAAGATATGTCGGTTATAATTTATTTTCCCCTGAAAATACCACCCCTATATCCACCACGGGCGACATCTTTTTTCCGAACAACGCTTTTCGCTCGCGAGTTATTACCGCACATACTGGTGACCTCTAGGGACAATATATTAAACAATTACGCGTCCGGTTTGCGTCCTCGCTATTCGGCATCCAATACATAAATATCAACTCAGCTTTTATTGCGGAAAAATATTTACCTACCTATGGAATGAACCAGAAAAACCGACTTGGTATAATATTATTATCTATTTGGTTAACTTTTCCTAACGTAAATAATTATAATCATAATTGATTTCATGGAGTACGATTGAAGTCAATTTTAGTAAACTTACAAAAGAGCTTTTAGAATAAATATTCCCGTGTAACTTTCTATGACGTAATCTATAATTTTAATTTATTCATATTTTCCAATTTATCACATAATATAGCATTATATTACCTAATATTGTTATGTTTATTATTAAATAAAATAGTGCCTGGATCCTGGATTTTAAAAATAGTAACCACCCCTACCCAGTTTTCCAAAAGCACATTAATTTTTAGAGTTGGGTAAGTACCCAAAACTTAAAATTTAACCGCTGTATGTTAAAAAAGGTGATCTAATTTCCCATTATCATTTCAGAATTGGACTGCCTAATAGATTTTGTAATATTTTTACTCAGCTTCATGGCCTCCACTGGGTCTATTCTATGCTTATCGACCGCTAAAGTGATAAAGTGAAAAATATTATCAAATTTAGGGTAGGTTTGTATCAAAATATTAGCACTTATTGTAACAATTACACGAAGTTGGTTTTTAATGTTGCAATAAGTGCTATATTTTAACAGCACCTATCTTGCTGCTGTTAAAATATCGCACTTATTGCAACAATAAAAACCGGCTTCGTGTAATTGTTACAATAAGTGCTAATATTTTGATATAAACCTACCCTAAGTTTGATACTATTTATCAATTTAGTGTTCGATAAGTATAGAATAGACCCACACATCCTGAAATAGGCCAGGATTTTTGGCAACCCCCTTTACTTATCGCTAAGATTAATGGCAATCTGATGCTCTACAGTGGTGTTTTTCAAATGGTGTTCGAGGTCAAATAGAAATCAGTGTATTTATAGCGATTTTTTAATACATCGAATTATGGAGTTGTCGAATAACAATACACATCAACCGAATATTGCATCGCACAATCATATATTTTAAAATGGTTATAACTACGGTGTAAAATTAATAGTGCCGACTTTTTTACTATTAGAGCAAATTTTAGATGTGTGTTTATCTCATTTATCTGATGGACCTATCATCCTTTGGTCGGGCCCCTAAGCTAGAGCCCTGTCAACACCCACCCTTATGGTGCCATACTCAGGTTACTGGGTATGAATATTATTTAAGATGCCGATTTGTTTCCCAAAGTAAAAAAAAATATATATATGATTAAAAATTATTGTGTAGATACCTATAACACAATATTAATGTGAATTTTTTAAAGAATTAGTGCCAAAGCACACTCTGGCTGGAATAACTCAACCACTCCGTGGTCGCAAATTCGGTGTGAGAATGGACAACTCTGGTAGTGAGAGATAAGTAACATGGAATTATTACACTCAACAAATGTACGGATATAATAGGTATGTTAAGCAGTGGTATTCAATATGTGTGCAATGCAGCGCTCGAAATGGAAAAGTTTACGAACCGGAGCGCTCGACAAATTTTCTGAGTCAAAGTCATCAAATCGTATGTGTATTTTATAAAAATAAGTGTGTCAGATTTTCTATTCTATGGCCTATCTAGCTCAGACGGTCAACATATTTTTTCCACGAGACGGAGCGATAATTTTACAAATTTCACGAGCCGGAACGGCGCTCCGGTGCGTTCCGTTCCATTTCGAGCCTTGGTGCAATGATAAAATACTAGGGGAAACATAGACCGAAAATACTAATTTGTCATAATCTTAAATCAATACACTGATTCCTGATCATATTAATATATATTTTATATTATTCGGTAAAGGTTAAAGTAATAGAAAATGACTACTGATCTTCGTCTTTGGACCTTTGTTTTTTATAGGAAATTCCTGTTTTATCGCGTTGTCTTTCCGATATATTTTTCATTAGATATCCACATTTGTGTTTTATTTCGAAATCCGAACTTTATTAACATACACATTTGAAATAATTACAAGATAAAAAGAACTTTTTATATACAACCTTTTTAAATTTTCTGTTGAATCATATAAACTTGACTTGACTAGCTAAAACGATCAAAAAAATTGTATTTGATAGAAATAATACTGAAATGTCATGTTGACACTCATATTGATTTCTATAGTAACGCACGTATATATTAATAATTTAGTTGTTAGGACCCTAGCAACCAATAATAGTGGATTGGATTACGGATTTCTTCCCAAATAACTTTTCATACAAAACAGAATTAACTGAAAATGAATTTAATTCTACTTAAAAATGACTAAAAGTATTAAAATATGCATCGGTATCGTGTTCTGATATATTCTAAAAGTTTCAAATATCTAGCTAGTCGGGAACTTAGTTAAAAATTGATTGCAAGATTATTTGTACCGGACAAATAAGAATACGACCTAATAAAACGTTGTAATAATAAAATGGAAAGGTTCCAAAGTGCATACAATATAATATGAGAAAAAACTAAGATATGATTCTGATACATTCGATTAGCAATTTGGAAAAGCTACAAAAACTCCCGAATGTTATGATTCTGATGGGAAAATTTTCCACAAATCAAAATATAGTTTATTATTAAGTATTCATGCTAATTTTATTGTGTTGATTGTGTTCGATGTTATCGTTCTAAATCATTTTATAAATATTAATAATAACATTTGTATTGAAAAGGTTATTGTATATACATATTCTGTTATTTAGACTGTGTAATTTGTATATTATTAATTATTAATCAAATAATCACTTCTTTTCTGTCCCCTCTACACTTTCAGGTCACATCATACTACGCGACTTTTCCATTTATGATCTTAATTATTTTGTTGTCGGCCGCTTTTTTACTGCCGATGTTTTATTTGAACCGGGGGATGGAGACTTTTTACGATTTATGGGTTGGATTTTTTCGCTGTTTTCACGATCTACTAACAGATGGCGATGGTGTCAATTCATACACAGCTATATTTACGCAATTTTATTACACCAGCTCACCCCCTTAAAAATAATGGATCCAAATAAAATTTGTTATTGGTAAGTAAGTATTTATACAGATAATAAGTCTTTAATAAAATTATTTTTTATTCAAATGAGTTAGGTATATGATTTTAGAATGTAGCATTCGTTATTGACATAATTTTTATAATATTCATAATTTGAAACACCGCAAAAAATACCTATTAGGAAATATTCTTTTGATAAAATATTGTTACAGACTAATTACGACGAAATTAACTAGTAGCCACGCAACGGAAGATATTACTGAATATTGGACACCGGATTTAGTGGGTTG
Source organism: Rhyacophila brunnea (assembly GCF_057557595.1). Classification (NCBI taxonomy): domain Eukaryota; kingdom Metazoa; phylum Arthropoda; class Insecta; order Trichoptera; family Rhyacophilidae; genus Rhyacophila; species Rhyacophila brunnea. The sequence goes on from NW_028233068.1 coordinate 20,804,166, forward strand.
ACCAATGTATTAATAATGAGTACTCACCATGATTCGTAGACAGCGTTAGAATTTTTCTGAATTTTACCTTTAACCTGCCTACTCGAATATGGTAATATTTTAGGTATTAGAATTTTTATTTCTGATAACTTACAATATTTAAAAATCTGGCATTCATTATTGAATATATACATTTTAGAGGATCTCAGAAACATACCTTTCCTGGTACATAAACTATATTATTATGTACTATGGGGCTCATTCATAAAATTTACGAAGTGCTATCGACTATAATCTACATCTAACAATGTGACCGGTAAAGCTTGTGATTTCTTAACTTTTTTCGTTTCTTAGTATTCGAGAATAATTATCAATTTCAAGAAAAAAATTCTCGAGAATTTGATACTTATTGGTTTCTCGGTAAAACTGAATAATTAGTTCTTTTTTAACGTATCCGGCCCAACATTTGAAGAATATAGCCTTTTTAACCAGCAATTTTCGAAAAATCTGTTCCTGTTAAAAGTTCGGACATTCTCATTAATGACAAATATCCCAAGAAATTCACCGAATTTCAAAAATTGAATTCTTGAGATTTGAGTTTCACCTTTTCTGCGTATTTCTCGAGAATTCCCTATACCCACTCTAGACTCACAACCAGTCCATCAAAGTCTTGGGGGGCATATCAACTTGCCCGAAGAACTAAACGTTCGTACTTCGTACTTTGGTTTGTACGGATGCACCCATCACCTTAGTTTTTATTTAACCGGGTCAATCATTCTTTGGATGATTTTATTTTCGACTACTTAGATAGCTTTTTATTATTAATAAATACTAAGTATTGTGTGATGTCAGAAATAATATAGATCATTATAGCAAAAGCTTTACTTCAAATCAATTCTCACAAATCTAACAATAAGCTTTTTATCCTTCGTCGATTATTAAGTGCTACAGAAAATTATTCATGCAAAAAACCGTAATAATAGTAATGCCCGTAATACCCAAACAAGCGAATGCATACGCACTAGAGACTAGACATACTTACTGTTTTCAATCCTCTCCCAAAATGTAGTAGGTATAGAAATAGAACCCTAGGGGTGATAAGTGAAATGTTATTTGGATTATTGTTAACTATTTTAATCGATTCTGTTAATGATGTGGATATAAATAACAATGTTAATTTTTAATTATTGCATAGTCAACATATACTATAATGCGATATAATGAAAAGATAGGTATAATGAAAAGATATAATGAAAAGATACAATTTAATATAATTTACTAATCCTTTACTTAAAAAAAAACTCCTGAATACGTTGATTTTTTACGATCTCGGAGATTGAAATGAGTTTTTTTTTAAAATAATTTATTGGTTTAATATTTCTAATATCAGACGCGCATGCAGAAAAATAGTATGGGAGGGGTCCATTTCGAAAGAATTCCATAATACATACACTCAACTTTTTTAGTCTAGCGATGAACAGCTGGACTGTAGCTAACTACGGTTACTCACCTACAAGTTGCTGCGACCTTGTATTATTTTGTTTTATGTTAATCAACATTTCAGGTATAATCAGTTGATTTTATGAGAAAAGCGAATGAAAATACGGTTTCCTACTAGATTGCCATATGAAATAATGGTACTGTTCGGTTAAAGCGGATACAGCGGAAAACGCATTTTGAAAATAGCCGATAAACTGGATTATTTGTTAGGTTAACCTAACCTAACCTAACCTAACCTAACCCAACCTAACCTAACCTACACTAACCCAAACTAACAAATAATCCAGTTTATCGGCTATTTTCAAAATGCGTTTTCCGCTGTATCCGCTTTAACCGAACAGTACCGAAATAATATATTGATAGTTTGTTTTATTGGCCCTGGAGTATTCAACGTACTTACTATGCAGCTATGGCTGCTCGACGGTCTTAATCATCCGGCCCACAATCCTCAGCCCCTTTGTGTGTGCGCCTCTGCCTTACAATTATTATTTTAAAAATACAAAAAAATGAAAATGATCATTTTATTAAATTACATAATTCCTTATTCGGTCCGCAGGACGTGCCTCCAGTAAAGCTATGTAAAGTACCTTAACACTTTGTATTAAGGCCGTATATTATACGTGAACATTATAGCAGTTAGCACTAATAATAAAAACTTTTCGCGCATCTATATTCAATTGTATGTACCTCCTGTAGTTTTTTTAATAGTAAACTATATTATAACGTACTAATTTAATCCGGATATGAGAATTTTTCAATCAACGTGCCATTGTGCATACTATTCACGGACGGACGAACCAAGATACCGTGGTGTAAACTTAATCGGTTTCCATAAGTTTTATGAAAATATACTGACATAATAGTTTTCTTTTCAGTGAGCTCGCTGTGCTGTTTGTTGAATAAGCAGGGCTCGAAATGGACCGGAACGCACCGGAGTGGCGTTCTTGTTCGTGAAATCGGTAAAATTATCGCTCCGTCTCGTGGAATAAATAATTTGACCGTCTGAGTTGGATGGTCATATAATAGAAAATCTAACACACTTATTTTTATGAAGAAAAAAAAAACACGTAAACTTTGATAACTTTACTATGTAAAAATCTTCAGAAAACTGTCAAGCGCTCCGGTTCGTAAATTTTTCCATTTCGAGTGCTGTGAATAAGTATAATAATATGTATTTTTTTGTGTGGCTAGACATATTCGGAAAACGAGTAATGATTACAACGAGACAAGACCCGCAGTATTGTTCACCATTTTTGATCATTCATTTCGCTCATTGTATTCATCAGATGTTTTTATGGGGCTACAGGAAAATAAAAACTTTGTGAAACTCTGTTAAATTCGTTAGTTACGCACTTAGTTACCTGTGGGTAAAATAAAATATTGTAAAAAGTATTCAATTATTTTTTTGGCCATTTATGATTGGTGAATGGCAAATAATGGCCACTGTTACGGAACTAGTGTTGTGAAGTGGCAACGCGCGCCCGTTGGAGGGCAGCACTTTCGCATAATGGGCTCGCATCTCGGCGGGAGGTCGGGAAATTTATAAAAAATTAACAACAATGATTCTCAAATATATGTTTTGTAAATTTACTCAAAAATATTCTACATATTATACCTATATATATTTGGTTTTCATCAGTATACGGTAAGTTGAATAGATTGACTTTGACGAATTTAAAAAAAATCTGTCAATATTTTTACATTTTAATCCATTAATATATAATAATATTTTTATGGTTAATTCATGATGGGAATGTATTTTATTATTAATTTTAATAATTTAACACAATTGTAAAGTACCTACTTATTCCACTTTTATTAAATATTAAGCTAGACCGGTCGCTCTATCAAAATAATTAAATTAATTAATATTAGCATTAATGTAATTTTAAGCTTTCAGCATAAATAAATATTAGGCACCTTCTTACAATTATTATTCTATTCACCACTATAATAATATTATGCATTGCGTTATTAAATATCTACAATTTTACATTAATTGATTGAAATTGTATGGCATATAAGTACCTACTTATATATATAATCAATAAATAGTTAATTTAGAATCCAATTAGTATTTGACAAGTCAAATATATTATATTATATACTTTCATTAGTAACAATGACAAATTAAAAAAAAAATAGTGGTATCATTATTTATCTGATTCACGCTAACATTTACGTATGGTTGATAATGTTGAAATAGTACAAAAACTATGATTGGCAATTTAAATTAGAGCACAATTACTAACTACTATTTTATACGTTTAAAAAAAACGATTTTTTCGGTTAGGTACATGTTCAAACACGCGCGTTAACATGATCTTACTCCCTACTTCATTTATCGTTTATCAATATATGGCTACGGCCCTATGTTGTAATTTAACCACTGGGAAATGCCAATAAAAATGGCGTATTTCAAAAAAATACTACCTTATTATTAGGTCAATAATTATTATAAAACAATCATTATTCGTAAGATGTTTATCACATTAAAATGGCCAAAGACATAGCTTATAATCAGTATCTTTAGAATTATCTTCAAATGTGTTAATCGTGTTCATTTTTTGAATAATAAAATGCCTAATTCTTGTCAAATTTGGGATCACAGAGATTTTAAGATATATATTTTTTATCGTAAATATTTCACTATATAATGTTAACATTAATTTTACAAATGGTTTTATAAATGCGTTTAAAAATTAATAAATGCAAAAAATTTTAACACCACTGCACGTGGATGTACTGAAATATGACTATATTCAAAAACATTAGATCGAGAGGTTTAAAAGAATACTATTTTATGTAATAAAAATACTTTATGCAGTCATCAAATGTTTAAAATAAATAAAGGGTAATAAGGCTTCAAAATTATATAAATGGATTATTTACTACGTTTAAGCAACGTTCAGGCTAATGCTTTGAAAATACCGAAAAATCTCCATTTTGACCTACGTTGGGTATGTGGGCCGTTAATACAACAATTATAAAATACGTGGAAGTAGGTACCTACACCAAATTAGTTGAGTAGACCTTATTTTAAGAATTTATAAAACAACATCCACCTACAGTCTACACGCATGCTCACGTAGATGGAATAATCAAGTCGAAGCGATTTAGTTGTACACTGTTATTGCCGGTCCAATTGTCATTTCCAATGGCAGGTTAGTTCTGCACATTGGGAGAACCAAATGATGTTTACGATTTATAAGATAAGTTATCAGGGATACACAGGCCACACTAGCAATAATGACATAATTCGCATTTACACCCCTTAAAAACATAACTACTCCATCAGGTTCTACTGAATCATGAGGAAAAGTTGCCATTTTAACTATTTTGAATGACACTATTCAATTAAAAAAACATATCTTACCGAATTAATAAAATACATTATATATCTATCAACATTATATATTTTAAATATAATAATGTTTTATTTTGGGAATCACACGTATTTTATGTACCCGCGGTATCGGTAACTGAGAGCAAAAGTGGAGTAAAAACTAACGTTGTGTTTATTGTAATAGTGCATTGTGCGCGAGTACCTACTTGATACAATTATTTTATAACAGAGTGGAGAGGGTAATCGGTTAAGCTGTAATAGAAATAGAGCCGACAGAAAATTACATTCAAAAAAATAATAAATAAAAGCTTTCAATATTTTTGTGTTAAAATAAAATTATTTACGGAATGAATAACAGTGTATTTTTTTAAAAATAAATCAATAGATTTTACTGTAAGAATTTAGGTATTAAACGATTATTATAGTGATAACTGAAAAAATCTAAGCCAATTTCTTACAACGTTTCTATAATACAGTAATCTCTCAGTAATCCGCTACCCCAAAAACCCGACAAGTGTCCAATTAGTGAAAGCGGCGGATTATACTGCATAGGTACATACAAAATATGGTAAAAATTAAAACAGGTATTTCGTAAAAATAGTTTTTTTGAGAAATTTGTAATAGCAAATTAAGGTTTTATTTATAATCAAAATCAAGTATTTACTAAATTATACATATTTATAAACCTTAGTTTATTAACAAATAATATTAAGACGATACTTCGGTGAAATGGCAAATAATTTTCAACTATAGGTGCGACGAAATTTTGGACTCGCTGGCAATCGGAGAGCGAACGTCGAGGTGTGAACACGTCAATTTGTTTCGTGATAGCGACGGGGGTATTAATTCTTAAATCGTGTAAAGATGACTAAAAACGTTACCCATTTACTTGAAAAAGAAAACATGTTAATGAATATATTATTATTGCTACTAATAGAACAATAAACAAAACATTAAATGGACGCTTGTTGGATTTATATGACAAATTATATTTCGTTCGGCACGCGTCATTTGCACATTCCGCGCATCGCCTAGCCAAGATCTTTTTAGACCATGCCTCAACTGGGTATAGCAGTAAATCACTTGACACAACCAGTTGTTCAGTGAGGTAAATGGCTTAGGATTCTTTCCAAATGACCAAAAGCTTCATGTTGTGTGTCCCGGTTTCAGTGGAGCATGGCATAATTTTATTGTGATGCGATCTTTGGGAACTTTCCTCCCTGGTACATTACTTTCTTCACGATAAACGTACGTTTTACGAAGGAGAAGATCCAAAATAAACCCGTCTCATCTGCGTTGTATACTTTTACACGGCGGAATACTGAATTTGACAATCAAATACCGGCGAATTATAGAGCGTGATTTTGTGCTTTCAACGAGTAAAAATAACGGCGGATTACAGTAGTTGTCGGATAATCGAGCGGCGGCTTACTGAGAGTGTACTGTAATTTCATACTGCCTAATATTAAGTAATAGGTACGCATTGAATGAAATGAGTAATATGTCTGATATTGATTATTCTCTCTACCTATCTATATAATTATAATACTTACAATAATATGTCTTATATAACTTTCCATTCAGGTATTAAATATTTTGATGCCGCATTTAAATTAAAGGATTTAATAATATGGTAGGTAGCTAGGTACTTCCATAAATATCATCAAATCACATTTCATTTATGTTAGGATATATCTGAAAATTAACTGGCCTGAAAAAACTATGAGAAATCTTACATTTTAGTCATTATTATTAAAATTAGTCGTCTTCGGTGATTTGGGTAACCGGTCAAAACAGAACAGCCAGGAGAAAAATGAAACATAAATTTTTGTGGAATCTATTTAGGTTAAGTTAGGTTAGGTTAGGTCATTATTTCGTTGTACCTAGTCACCCAATCATTTTGAACATATTATATTGATTAAGATGAGATATCCTAAGCTTGCCGGCAAAGTCCCGTTTATCTGAGACTTTCTAGCGATTAGGAATGCAAAAATTAGGTAGGTATATAATTTGATTTAATATGGCGTATTGAAAATCTGTGCTATTAAAAATCTATCAACATAATAGAGATAGGACAATTTCAATATTAAATTTATATTTTTCCTGAAAGGTCATAGTTATATTTATCGTTGTTCTGTTTTGTCACTGTTCTGTTTTGTCATTTTCTGTTTTGTCATGTTCTATTTTGTCATGTTCTATTTTTTCACTGTTCTGTTTTGTCTTGGTACCGGTGATTTGTGCCCACCGCGAGTGGGATGTGTCGCGCCTGGATTATTGAGTTACTACTCTATGCAATTTCTTGCATAGTTATATTCGGTTAAAATATTTCTTATATATAAATTTAAAATTAACTTTTATATTAATTGTTCAAAGTGCGGCGCTAATGACATACGGCCATTCAAGTATTATATACGATCACATACTCAATAATTGCATAATATTTAAAGGAAGTGCTTGTTTTTTACTATGAAATTTCATTATTTACCGATGAAATAATAAATAAATGCGGGTAATAGGTAGTATGTTTAATAAAATGACTATAATTGAATAGTACTGTTAAATAATATATAGTAGGAAGTCGTCGGGAAGAAGGGTTAAATATTTCACTTTTCTAAAACACATTTTTCAATATGTTAATGATTAGGCTCCGATAATTTTGTAATTGGATTATAACACTTAGATATCGATAAACAAAAATAGCATCATCAGTGATTAGTAATAATTTTAAATTGTAATTACAATTCTCTAAAACACTTTCTAAATTATAATAATCATTTTTTAACTTCGTCACAATTAGGTAAGGCACGTATAGTTTAGGGGTCAGGCACATGGGCGCGAATCCTGCTGGGTGTCATATTTGTTCCAATAACATTTTATTTAGTGGTTATATATTTAAGTGTTTTCACATTATGAACGTTCGATAAAATAATGTTGCATCCAGTTAATTATTCATTGAATTAAAAAATAGTTTATTAGTATTGCAAAATTATTTATTGAATTTATTTTGGACAATAAATGAATGACATTCTTAATATTCTCTGTTCAAAAGTAAATAAATTAAATGTATGTAACTTTTCATGAAACATTTTGGTACCTACCTACTTTAGCTGCATGAAATGGATGCATTTTATTTTAAATAAAACAATGTCTTTCACCAAGAATTGACAATTTTATTGATAGCTGCCGTTAAAGAAAACCAATTTTAATATAAAGTAGGTATATATATTTTTTTAATAATTGACAACTAGATTCATTATCATATTTGTGTAAATAATTCGTGCGCACTTACTTCTGAGGCCTCACCAGTTTATTTGATACGAAAACATTATACTCTTCATCAATTTGCCCACTATACATCGTCATTAAAATCGCGCACGTGTACATAATTATCGTCACACACGTGGAGATGATACGCTTCCCGGTGTAATTCGCCGAAGCCTACTTCTACAACAAAAGACTTAATGGGATCAATTCTGCTACCTACTTGTATTATTTTTCATGGCTTTGTTTACCTGCGGTGCGACTTTCAGATCTATATTGTGCGCCTCTAATAATAGATTATGATGCTATTGGGAGTCCAGGATATTGTGGGATGACACGAATGACTGATTTCCCAGAATCCATTTTCTTTTAGCACTATGAATGTGAATCAGGTCAAGAGAACATATTATTATTATTGTATTCTGTTAGAAAATGACCGTTCCATTCTCAAATAAATCGATAACAGAATCGAATACTAGACGAATAATAGACGGATCGTAAGTAGATACCTATACTTAGTCTTTAATGCAGTGGTGGAGGCTATACTTCAGTTGAGGCATAGTCTAAAAAGATCGTGACTAGGCGCTGCACGGATTGTGCTAATGACCGAGCCGAATGAAATATAATTTGTCACAAAAATTCAACACGCGTCCATTTAATATAACGTTATTGTTATATTAGTAATAATAATAGTATATTCATCGACATGTTTTCTTTTTCAAGTAAATGGGTAACGTTTTTTAGTCATCTTTACCCGATTTAAGAATATATTCCTCCGATGCCATCACAAAACAAATTGACGTGCTTACACCTCGACTGTCGATCTCCAATTGGCGACGAGTGGAAAATTTCGTCCCACCTACTGTTGAAAATTATTGCCGTTTCACTTATGTATGCTCTTAAGGAGTTGGGGCAGTATTTTCAACTCTCGTTGACAAAAACATGCCAGACAGGATATGAAAACAAGCAATTTTCGGAAAAAAACGCTAGATTTTTTGAAAATAGAATTGCAAGTAAATTTACTTATTCTATCAAGAACGAACTCAATACCTTTGTTTTTACGTATCGATAAAAAGTGCAAAAATCGATAAAATATCGATACGTGTAAAAACCACACATTTATTTTTAACAGATATATCTTTCAAAATTGATAACAATATACCTATATTGTGTCAACGGCGTTCAAGTTTCGTTTCATCTTTGAAGACGAGAGCTTCTTTCTTGTAGGACAGGCATAGATAATTAAAGAACATGCCATTTAGATGAATAAATGTTAAATTATTATTTTATATACGCGGAGATTTGGAATAAAATCAATACAAAAACATCAAATAATGCACGAAATTGTTTAAACGTGTTTTCATTTTTCATTACAATATGTACTTAAAACGTGCATTAAGTATCCGATAGTCAGAAATTTGATGCACATGAAAATAAATAAACTAAATATCTAGCGGTTTTGGTGGCATCAAAAAAACGCTAGTAAAAACGCCAGAAGCCAGATGCGTTTTTTGCAAACTAGACGCCTATCGAAAAATGATAAATTGGCAACGCTGAGTTGGAGACCGGAGAAACCGATTAATTTTTAGGACACTACTATTAAAAATTAATAAAAACGATAAATCACGTCCTTTAACTTTACTATAAATAATTATTTATTGATTTATGACAGTGACGTCACATAATAATATCAATTAATAGTTCTGCTAATTAAAATTAAAATTGATTTTTTTCATAATAATTATAATAATATATTATCGTATGTATTGAATGTCGTCACTGTTCAGTGTTCTGGCAGAAGACACTAATTCGAAAAAATGACATATTGAGTTAGTTATACCAAAATGTTCCTTATTTCAAACTTTACCGTCTGGAAACCTTCTTAATAAATAAACAGTCTTTATTTTAAAGTCATTCTTATTACGATTACTTAATAAACTCATATGATAGACCATTTCAAACATTTAAAAAACTTCAAAGTCAAATTACTCAAAACTAGTATTCTCCAGTTAGTGTGTTCTGCCAGAACAGAGACGATGTTATCTTATTTTGGCACATGCATAAATTTTTTTTTATAAGTAAATAGATGTTTTTAAAAGAATCATGAACTGGTAATTCCAAACACAATAAAGTAACAAATGAATAGCCGGTCGGTAGTTAATATTGTAAACATGCTCATACAGTTACAGTAAGTATTGAAGCATTGAATGGAAAAGTCTTCAGTGTTTGCATGAAAATCAATTTACAATCGTTAATTCAAAAATGTTGAAGGTCGTGAATTACAGGGTTTTTTTATACTTGGTTAACATTTTATACTCAATTAGTGAGAAATACGCATCGTTTAAAAAATTTGGTATAATAATTATAACTAGGTACTAACGTGGGTAGGTACCTAGTAAAAGGAATAATGTATATCTTTCTTAGAATTAGAGTCTGTAATTTAAAATATTTATTATTGAAGACGACAGTGATGACTGATGACACAGTAATATTGGCGGTATATTTGTTGTTTAAATCAAATCAGATTTACTTATTTTACATATAATGAACATAACAAATTACAAATTCAAATCGTTCACGACATGACATAAAATAAGCAATTAACAATTTTCAAAATAAAAATACAGAGAAATGTGACTTAATAATACAATAAATAATAAGCATAGAGCAACGAGGGGATAAGAGAACGCACCAAGCAGCCTCTCATCACGCTGAAAGTGAAGAGGCGACGTTGGACCTGGCTCGGCCACGTGTTGCGGATGCCAGAAGAGAACTTTAACCTGGCTTGCCTGTTCTTCAAGCCAACTGGATTCCGGCGATCTGGAAGGCCGCTAAATACAATCTACAGAGTGTATACGGCGGAGCTACGGGATGCTGGTTTGACCTGGAACGAAGCAAGAAGACTGGCGAGCGACAGGGATTCTTGGAGGCGCCGCGTGGTGTCCATATGCTCCAGTTAAGGGGCGGATATGGACAAAGAAGAAGAAATAATAAAATAAGAAATAAAATAAGAAAAGATATAAAATAAAGCAACAAAAATAAAAGTAGATGTAAGCATACAGAGATTTTGTTGTACCTACTTTGCGTAATATTTTATACCTTATTTGTGAGAAATACGCATATTTCTTGTAATGTTTTCCGCAAAGATTTTGGTGTAATTTAATAATACTTGTATGACTCATTTGAACCGTTTTGAGGCCCCTTTACATACTCTGATGAAATAATTGCGTCATCTGGGAAAATCGCCGCTGAACTAACTTGCTGTGTGTGGCCTTCCATCGTGAGAAGCTTCCTTATCCCTCTGTTCTAGTAACTGATAGGTAGTTACTAGTTAGTTTTTAACTGAATTAAATTAAGTAATTCTTGAGATGTAATATTATTTAAGTTGATGATATTATCGATAACTTGACTACCAAGCCATTTTCTATATTGTGTAATAAAAAAAACTCATACCAACATAATAAAATGACAAAAGAAAATATTTATTACCTCCATCGACCCATCAGCGGGAAAATACAACCCGAAAAATTCAACTCATAAATAAATAAATATGTTAGAGCTTTCTCATTCGCATGACAGATGCCGTTGTCTCCATATCAAATGCGCAAAATTTTCCCGGAATTTCGATGGGTTTTGAAAAGAAAGGAGGAAAAAGTTGACAATCCTGTTGTATCCTACTTACAAGATGGAATAGAACACAAATCTCCATAAATACATCAAGCCGGGTAATCGGATGTATTAAAGGTTCTCAAACAACTGCGAATAAATAAATATAATATTTAATAATAGGTATTCATAATATTGTGTATAGTGCCGACTGTAGTTTGGATTCAGGACGTCTTTAGAGTAGGTGCATGTAACAGAGTGAACTAATATTATAAATATATTATTACTTACATATTATTTAAATTTATACAAAATTAGAACACTGATATAAATCTCCCATTTTATTTAGTATTATTTTATATTATGGATTGCCCTCCCTCCACTTTCCAGAAGACCGGTTCAATCTGATTCATACTATATTCGGTCCATGCAATTTTTCAAGTGTACCTTCCTACCTGAATACCTAAAAACTCCAGTTCTAATTTCTGGATTCTGGTGAAACTGGGAAAATAAAAACAATAATCCGCAACCCATGTCATCACCATTTTATGGCACTACAACCCCTGGTGGGTCTTGGCCTCCTTCAAAAACTTCCTCCATCATGGACGATCCAGCGCCGACACTCTTCAGTTTCTTTGAACGAGCATTTTTAAATTTCCCGTGTCATTTTCACAGTCCAGCCATCTCAATTTCGGTCATCCAGGTCTTCTCTTGCCATCGGAATTTGCGCACATAGCCCGGCTCGCCGGTATATCCTCCGACATTCTATGCACGGGGCTGATCCAGAGCAGTCTCTGCATCGACATCCCTAGACTATCTAAAAATTCTCTTTTTACATAAACTCATAAATTATTCCCATAATATTAACGCAGCGACGACGTAAAATAGGTACTTACCTACTAATTTCTTAATCAAAGCATTTTCCATAATATAGTTATGGAAATAGTTAATTACAATATTCCTGAATGGAGCATTTAGACCTCGACAGTGTGGAGGTTATATTAATAGAATTTTGAAGAGGTATGGTTATTAGCTATTCGTATAATCCTTTATGTCTTTATATTGGATCAAACACATATTGAAAAAACAACATGATTTTTTTCATTAAACATAATATTATATAAAAAATCTAAATTGAATATTCAAAAATATGGATCGCTGTTATTTTAAGCCAGCTCGCACATCAAAACTCTTCTCGTCTGCAACGTGTCAAATACGTCGAAGTGATGTCATCGTTATTCACAAAACACACATTGCCAAATGAAGCTCCGCAGATTGGTCGAATGCGACTGTTTAGTTTAGTCAAGTACCTACGGCTATCAACAAATTGCATGTAACTATCACGGGCTGCGATTCGAAGACGCCAGAACCCATACGCACATCTACGAATTGGGCATTCCTATACCGGCTCGCCAGTCGCCGCATCCAAATAATATATAAGTTTCGAGAGGTTACGCGGGACTGTCGCTAGGTAGATGTGCGCAGTCTTCATATGCGACATCGGAGCGACGTTCATAGAAGCTTTGATTTATGAGTGTGCGGCAGATGAGGCGAGTTTAGATGTGAGAGCCGGCTAAGAGAGTTTTTAATTAAAAGATATTGCGTACATTAGACTGGAAAAATCGTCGCTGGCTCAGTTATTGAATCTGAAATTTTAAACACTCTTGCACGTAAGATAAGGTACCAATAATACAAAGATATAACAATTTATCCAGATTACATTATTTTATATTATAAGGTGCTAACGTTTAAAATATTTGAGTGCAACGTGGCGTGGAAAATATGAAATGTGGCGAATTTCTGTCGCTGAGGGTAAAAGACAAATGGCCACTCCCCCTCCCCTTTCATCTTTGGGGGTGTTGTTTCATGAAATTTTCTCCGGGATAATATCCAAGACGAAAATTTATGTAACAACACCGAAATTTTTCTTACATACATAGGCATATCTGGCTATGCCCATACATATTATATATTTTATTATAAAATACCTACAAACTGTAATCAAAGGCGGACATAGAAGAGTGTTATTAATGTTATTTAAGGTTATATTTAGCGGGGTTTTCCTTATATTTACGATTAACTCTGTGTTAACTGTCAGTTTTTAAAGGAAGAACATTACATATGAAAATTCAATAAATATGTGATCCGCTTTAATATGTCAATCAATTGAAAATGTCATATAGAAGGAAACCGATTCTGATCGTTATTGAAATATGTGAAATGGTGTTTGAATTATTCATAGTTTTAATTAATTTTATAGTTCATTAAAGAATAAAAATGTGTATAACTTGAAATCTTTTTCATTTATACAGAATCGAACTTCAGTATGGTCGTGACTAGGGATTCCAATCCCTATCAGCTATTTTCGATACCGATGTATCCCGGGATTGATAAACATAATCCCGAAACTTTCGGGATTGAGATATTTTTATCAATTTTTATGGAAAATAAAATAAAAACAAAAATATAACCGAAAAAATACTTTTAATAACATACAAATACATTAGAAATAAACTGAGTTTGAATGAAGTTTGATTTATTACCCATGAGATTCATTTTATTTTTTTACATAAATTAATAACACTTACAAGATAAAAAGAACTTTTTATACGCAACGTTTTTAAATTTTCTGTTGAATCATATAAACTTGACTTGACTAGCTTAAACGATCAAAAAAAAATGTAGATACTTGATAAAAATGCTGAATAATGAAATGTCATTCATATTGATTTCCATAGTAACGCACGTATATATTATTTATTAATAATTTAGTTGCTAGGACCCCCAAGCAACCAATAATGGTATCGAAATAACTTTTCATACAAAACAGAATTAACTAAAAATGAATTCAATTCTACTTAAAGATGGCTAAAAGTATTAAAAAATGCATTGGCATCGTGTTCTGATATATTCTAAAAGTTTCGAATGTCTAGCTAGTCGGGAAGTTAGTTAAAAATTAATTGCAAGATTTGTACCGGACAAATAAGAATACGACACAAGAAAAACGTTGTAAAAATGAGAAAGATTGGAAAAAGCAATGCTTCTCACTTAACAAAGTTATTCCACCATGTTTTTTAATGCATTTGTCATTTTTTTATTTCAATTGAACTTGTATTTGTTATAATTTTCATAAATAAATAAAACTGTTTTACTTTCACATTATTATTTATACATATTACAATATTATTTACTCCATTAAACCTATATATTTCCAAGATTGAAGGTACACAATATTAACAATAAATGTCTTAAATAGTAAGAATCCCGGGATTAAGATTTTGGCTCGGGATTGGATTCTCTAGTCGTGACCATAATATAAATATTTAACAATAATGCTTCATTATATGATTACTTTGCTATGAAATATAAATATATCAAGTAAAACACAATATTGTAATGTGATATTCGAGATAGAACTTAACGGCCCACGTGCTCGTCGTAGGTCAAAATTGAGTTTTTATTGTATTTTCAAACCATGATCCTGGGCACTCCTTAAGCGTTGTAGATAATCTATTTATATAATTTTGAAGCCTTATTATCCTTTATAGTTATTTTAAACATTTGATGACTGTATAAAGTATTTTTGTTACATAAAATAGTATTCTTTTAAACCTCTCGCTCTAATGTTTTAGAATATAGTCATATTTTGGTACATAACTGTGCAGTGGTGTTAAAATTTTTTACATTTATTAATTTTTAAATGCATTTATGAAACCATTAGTATAATTTATTACGAGATAATTTTTGTAAAATATTCACGATAAAAAATTATATTGATAATCTCTGTGATCCCAAATTTGACAAGAATTAGGCATTTTACTATTCAAAAAATCGGCAAGATTAACACATTTGAAGATGATTCTAAAGATATTTATTATAAGCTATGTTTTTGACCATTCAAGTGTAATAAACATCTTTTGAATAATGATTGCTTTATAATAATTATTGACCTAAGAATAAGGTAGTGTTTTTTTGAAATACGCCATTTCTTTTGTCATTCCCCAATGGTTAAGCTACAACATACGGCCGTAGCCATAAATTGACAAACTATAATTGAAGTAGGGAGTAAAATGATATTGACGCGCGTGTTTGAACATGTACCGTTTAAAAAAAATAAAAAAAAAATCGGTTAGGTACATGTTCAAACACGCGCGTTAACATAATTTTACTCCCTACTTTATATATAGTTTGTCAATTTATGGCTACGGCCGTATATTGTAGCTTAACCACTAGGGAATGACAAAAGTAATGGCGTATTTCAAAAAAACACTACCTTATTCTTAGGTCAATAATTATTATAATGCAATCATTATTCATAAAATGTTTATCACACTTAAATGTTCAAAAACATAGCTTATAATAAGTATCTTTAGAATCATCTTCAAATGTGTTAATCTTGCCGATTTTTTGAATAATAAAATGCCTAATTCTTGTCAAATTTGGGATCACAGAGATTATCAATATAATTTTTTATCGTGAATATTTTACAAAAATTATCTCGTAATAAATTATACTAATGGTTTCATAAATGCGTTTAAAAATTAATAAATGTAAAAAATCTTAACATCACTGCACAGTTATGTACCGAAATATGACTATATTCTAAAACATTAGAGCGAGAGGTTTAAAAGAATACTATTTTATGTAACAAAAATACTTTATACAGTCATAAAAATGTTTAAAATAACTATAAAGGATAATAAGGCTTCAAAATTATATAAATAGATTATCTACAACCATGGTTTGTCCATGTCCAGTGTGTCCAGGATCATGGTTTGAAAATACAATAAAAACTCAATTTTGACCTTTGACGAGCATGTCCCCCCTTCTACTTATTAATGATAAAAATAACTACAAAATAATTGACTAATACAAAAATGAATGTTTAACGTACATAACTTTTTTTGAGCATGTCTGATCCTAATAGAATCATATTATGGGCCTCCACAGAGTTGAGGTTCGTATTAATAGATTTTTATTTTTACTCGAAATAGATGTTAGCCATTATTTGCTTAACTTATTAGGTACATATTCTGATTCCAGACATAAATTAAAAAACAATATGTGTATTTGCCAGACTCAAGATTCGAACCTGGGACCCACAACATTATACATAAGCCGACGCGTAAGCCACTCGACAATCCTAGGCGTACAATTATTTATAATTTTTCTTAAATTGTAAATTTATCTTTATTTATATTTTTCATGTTTATGATACATACTTACATATTGAATAATTATAAAACATTTTAAAATATTGATTATACGAGCATTGTTTTAGATTTTATGCTTCGTATTCCGTTGCTAAATACCGTTAGTAGCATTACGCTCCACCTTAAAAGACTTTTGTAATTTGTAGTTTAGTCATTCGTCCAACCCATTGGATTTTTAAAATGGTGCTGATACATATATTTTTTTAAATAATAAAGTGGAATAGTACAAAACTTAAATCTATTAGAATATATTCATGTAGAGCTAATTTTTAAACTACCTACATTATGCATGTCCTTACACTACTTACCTACAGCACAATATACGGACACGTTAGCAAAATAAGAGATTAATACTGTAAAGATCTAAACGCGGTAATATTGCAATTATCGCCCTTTTTGCAATGTAATTAGAATTTAAATTCTAATTGATATGAAGATATAAATACATAGACATTTTCAATGACACACTTTGCATTTTATTTCTGAAACTTTATTTTATTGTATAAAATTGTTTATGTTTTCTTTTGTTATTAGATATTATTTTTTTTCTTCTCTCTTGTGAGAGAAATATTTGTTATAATATACTGAATCTTGATTTGTTATGCCCTCAATGTTTTATTTTCTTAAATAAATAAATAAATATAATATTGTAAATAGAATTCTTTTTTCAATCATATTATTCATTTATGAGTAACGTGTAGCGACCTCCAACAGTAAGTCAATGGTAAAAGTTCAATAATTTCCATTCCTCACTTAGGTACGCACATACACTACTAAATAATAAGAGTTAAATAATATTTTTAATAAAAGATTTTTAGTACGCCATTGAATGTTTGTTGTATATGAAGGTACTTAGATATTATGACAGAAAAGTAATTTTTAGAAACGTATTGTATTTATTTCGTTTAGAATTTAGGTAAGTACATACGTACAATTTTGGGCAATGTAGCAGAAAGACAGCATTGTAATATTATTACAAGCTAAATAATGTAGTTCTATAAGGAGTGGTTTTATCAGTGATGAATTTAGGTAGCTGGAGATCCTTGGCATTATTTGGTGACCCATGGCCGTACTTTATACCGTAAATAGGTGACTTCGGTGATTCCCTTGCGAAAATCTATTCTACCTATGCGATACATCGATAAGAAGTGATACGAATCTAATCAATGTTACCAGGATTTTTTGACTGATTACATTGACTGCTGACTAGATAATTACTTTTTAATTACCACATTTAAATAGCATGCTAATTATATCGAATGGCCACCTTAATCGTTACGTGCTGGACGTGTCTTTAGCGTCCAATGTATTTTAATTGATTTTTTACAGTCAGATTGTGAAAAATATACATCCTTTTAGGATTCTCATACATTACAACAAACCGACCGCCGTCCACCGACTATGTAAAGATTCAACAGGATGATGTTGATGTAGCAACAATACAGTTTATAAATTTATAAATTTATTAATTTATAAACGAGAGTTTCTAAAAAACACCATAATTTTTTGTTTATATCTACATTATATTGCATGTTCTTTCAGTTACTTCACTTTTACATTATCAAGTTCACGACTTTTGCAGTTGTTTTGCATTTAATCTCGAAATTGAAAAATTTGCAGATGCCTTGGTTTTACACTCACGGTGCGACAAGTCCGTTTTGAGATGTTGAGAATCGAGACGAAAGTTGGTAGCAACAATACATATAAATTTAATAAATTTATAAACTGTATTGTTGCTACATCAACATCATCCTATTGAATCTTCACATAGTCGACGGACGGCGGTCGGTTTGTTATAATGTATGAGAATCCTAAAAGGATGTATATTTTTCATAATCTGACTGTAAGAAATCAATTAAAATACATTGGACGCTAAAGACACGCCCAGTGCGTGTTGTTGCTACCAACTTTCGTCTGTAAAACCAAGGCATCTGCAAATTTTTCAATTTCGAGATTAAATGCAAAACAACTGCAAAAGTCGTGAACTTGATAATGTAAAAGTGAAGTAACTGAAAGAACGTGCAATATAATGTAGATACAAACCAAATATTATGGTCTTTTTTTAGAAATTCTATTTCTCCGAACAAAACGAAGACTTCAAACCCTAATATATCCAAAACATGTCTTTTGCAGATGCGTTGGTTTTACACTCACGGTGCGTGTTATAAATAACGCACTAGCTATGGTATAAGGTGAGGCGCGATACCAATCGGTCTGTTTATTCATTGTGTGTGTATGTGTCTACTTATTTACATAGTTAACGTAGACGAAGTCGTCCAGTCCGTGGGCTACGCTAGCTTGAATATGTTATATATGTATGTATACATGCAATAATTTACGAAATTGACTGATTCATTGTATCGAGAAGATTTTTTACTAATTCATAATTTTAATGTTTTTTTATATTTATTAAAAAAACATCGATTTGTATAAAAAATAAAAATGTTTGTACCTATCCTTAAATCCTTATTTGGATGTAGTGTGGTGATGGAGAGATTAGTGAAGAATAAATACTTGTAGTTACTGGCGGAGATGCCGAGTTTATTTCCGAATTGACAGTTACAGTTTACATAACTACAGTGAACAAAGACAACAGCGAGATATGTATTTTCGCCCGAGACACTATGATATTTTATGACGGTTCTCTACTAAGATAAAATGCGGAGTGAGATATTTGTTCAATTGTGATAACATTTTTAATGAAATCCTCCACGATTGAAAAATATGCTTACACTGAGTATCCCTAATCTAATATAATAAATATTCCTGAGGTGAAAAGTGCTTATTTGCAAGTGGTAATTCGATGGTGTGAAATTTGTATGCAAGAAAATTATATGTGATTTTCGGCGTATCCCACTGAGTCTTTAAAGTATTTAAAACTGCCGACGGCCTGTGAACATTGTTTAAGCAATAACTAAATAAATAATATCAATTTGAGAACTATTAATTTATATATCAGGATTTTGCTATGGCTGTTTATCATTTTTGTTTACTGTATATTATTTAAGAATTGATAAAAAGAAGTCTACTGATGTACATACTTAGTACATTAAATTTGACACTCCAATCCGTATTACTGAATGGTATTTATAGTGAGTAGTCGATACACAATTTACTGAAAATTAACGTATTTCCGTATCGTAAATTCCAAACCGTATAAAATGTACCTATGCTATGAATAATAAAAAAATGTTATCTTACCTTTTACTGTTTCGTAGACGGTAGGTACCGTATTTTTAATGTGCATACTTCAATATTTCAATAAAATATTAGTTACCTGTCTCAATGTCAAAATAAAAAAATAGTTTTTCTGATCTCGTTGCGTGCGTGTCTAATCTAAAAATCCTACAATGACGCAAAAACCTTTCAACTATTTACCCTGAATAATGTATGAGACTATCCACGTAATACGATTTTCTCTTTGTGTCTCTCCGCCAGATACCTACTTGTCCCATACTTCTTAACTTTGATATGTCACTGGATCCTGAGAAAAGCGCGTACACATCTGACCTGCCAATATTATTTTATTCACTGACATTTTATGATTGTGATACGAAAGGCTTAAACGAACCAAGAAACGGCAATTTTATTTCAAATGAAAAAATGTTCACAAGATCTGTAAAGTGATTATAATTAATTATGAATGAATAAATCTCTGAATTAGGATGGCATATAGGTAACTGAAATATACATACTGTCTTCTTTTTTGACATTTCTTTCATGTAGTGGCCGATAATTTTAATACAGTACAACGTGGTTTATAATATCATCATTTTGTCAATACGGCATAACATTGCACAAGCGTCTTATAAAATATCGTATTAAGCGCATAGCGCATGGTTGATGAATGACTGACCGTTAATAGTTGGCTTGGCAATTTATGATGTCAAGTGAGTAGGACTTTTTTGTTGTATTAAGACTACCTTAATTGACCTAACCAATTAGTAATCAAAATTAGATGTAAGTAAGTATTTTTCTGCAAATTTCTATTCTCCACTTAGTGGATAATAGTTTCGATTATTAAGTGGAACATTATCAAGGGTTCATCATTCAATTCACGATACTAAAAAAACGTAACTATTTCAAAAACATCAACAGTATCACCATATTGATTTAAACGAAAATTAGAACTGCATTTTAGTAATAGTTTCTTGTTGGTTAATAGTCAAATTGTTGTCAACTTGAAGCACAGGAAGCGATCACTTCGCTAAGCTGTTTGAAAATATTAAAGGTAAGTGTCTTCCAATTGGTTTGAGAATTATTGTACTATTCCGTTTGAGTCTTAAGTCACTATCTTCATGCACTATGCGTACTCACCAATGGAAAATACATACTGATACGAATGCAGTGTATTAGAATGCTATAATATAAAAAAATTGATAATGTTTAAATAAATGAAATGCCAAAAATCATTTCATCGCAACTTTATTGACATACCTACATGACCTATTTCACATAGGTACTCCATTTTATCAAGGGGTCCCTCAAAACTGCATAAAAATACGAAAAATTGTAGGTGAATAAATTTGTACGTTCGTTCACCAATTAAAGCAAATTAATTACATGCAATAATATCAAAATTGTATAAATTATTTTTTTGTTCACGAGGGGTCTCAAAATCACTCAGCGCCTGGGGCCTCCACGTAACTAAACCCTCCACTGCCTACTGGACTACTACAATCGAGTTTTAATAATGTTTTTTCTGTTAGTTTCGTATCTACACAAGAGTGAATAAAAAAGGGAAACATTTTTCGTGATTTTTTACACCAAAACAAAAAAAAACAATCCCCCTTTGCGTTTCATTTAAAAGGCCGATGGGGAGACGGGGGCAGATAAGTACACTGATTTTTTCCGCCGCCGAACGTAAAAGAAGAGAGTAATAATATGTTTCATAAACATAAAACAGATTCGCGGTGTGTGTTTTTCCTAATCCACCCGGTTCGGCTGCCGTTCCTTTAATAGCGAGCTTTTTATACAGGCCAGCCAAAAATATACTGATATTACAAGAATTTTTACTTTCGGACTTAATCAAAACGTTTTTTTTATACAAAACTGCAGAACATTATAAAACTTGAACATTTACTATACAGATAGATGTTCTCGATAATTTAATTTTTAATCTGGTTATAATTATATTTAAGTATGCAATTTCTGCGATGATTATTGTGAAGTTCTACCTTTACGAAAATTTATGCGAGATACCAACATAATAATACTCCATAAGAAGTGTATTTAATATATTAAATTTGTAATTAATATATTATTATGGATAGAGTTTTTTTTTAAATAACACCGCCGTTTCATTTTTTTTAAATTATTGAATATACATACTTTTCGTACCTACAAGAAAAAATATCTTTTTTGAAAAAAAAAAAAAAAAAACTACGACGTCCGACAGGCTTTGAACCTGTAACCGTCGGATTTGCGCCGATGTGCTTTACCAATTAAGTTACACGCATCCTATTTAACTGAAATTATCGAATGAATAGAATCTAATGAAATTAAATAGTAGTTTTAGGTGCTTATTAGGGATTCCAATCCCGGGATACCGAACTATTTTCGATACCTATGAATCCCGGGATTGGTAAACATAATCCCGAAACATTCGGGATTGAGTTTTTTATCAATTTTTATGGAAAATAAAATAAAAACGAAAATATAACAGAAAAAATACTTTTAATAACATACAAATACATTAAAAATAAACTGAGTTTGAATGAAGTTTGATTTATCACCCATGTGTTGCCAATTCATTTTATTTTTTCACATAAATTAATAAAAATGAGAAAGATTGGAAAAAACAATGCTTCGCACTTTCCACTGATTCCACCATGTTTTTTAATGCATTTGTCATTTTTTTTTAATTGAACTTGTGTTTGTTATCTTTTCATAAATAAATAAAACTGTTTTACTGTCACATTATTATTTATACATATTACAATATTATTTACTCTATTAAACCTATGTATTTCGTTTTAGTTCCGCTAGTTATCTTTGCTTCTTCATCACCACTATTAGTTAAGGTTTCAGATTGGATAGACCATAGAGTGCCATATACTATTATTTATAGAGCATATGCCTTAGACAATGTCTAAATTGAAATACAATGTATTGACACAGGAATAGCAACTGTGTACCAAATTTAAAGTATTTAGCTACCAATTATAAAGTAGGAACAAAAATTACCAGAATATGTGAAAAAGAAAATCTAACCTACACAAAAACCTGACAGAAAAACGTTACAATTTTTAACTGATCATTTTATATTATAGACTAAATAGAGTTATTAAACATCAATATTGCAAAGATATCCAATCTAATAATTTACTTAAATAAGTACTAAGCATTTCATTTCATAACTGATAATAATTATTTACGATGAACAAATACTCGGAAAAGCGCTATAAATTTCCCTTCCAGCCTGCCAATATTACCCCCACCATAGCCAAACCTTTAACATGCTCACTCGGTCTACCGCATACTTCAGAGTATTTTCCTATATGTAAATTATACACGCTTACTAACAACCCCCTCCTCTCGGCTGCTTTTCTGAGTGACGTCGATCTCTTTGGGCAGTCGCACAAGCATTTAGGTTTTTCACATCATGTCATAGTACCTACATACACAACCCGTGGAGCAGAGGTTAATCGATCGTTTTAATATCCGTAGATTGTAGATTCAATTCTAAAGGTTTTGTAAAATTCCCTTGTTATTTTATTCAATGCATTGCCAATTTGGTAATAAATAATTACAAGATAAAAAGAGCTTTTTATATACAACATTTTTAAATTTTCTGTTGAATTATTATGCTCAATATGCTCAAACTTGTAGTTGATATGAAGTAAATAAAAAACAAACAAACAAACAACCAAATATAGAATACTGAAATGTTATTTTGACATTTCATTTTGATTTCCATAGTAACGCACGTATATATTAATAATTTAGTTGCTAGGACCACCCCCTTAGCAACCAATAATAGTGTTTTACCTTTTACATTTTTTTCTGAAATAACTTTCCATACAAAACAGAATTAACTGAAAATGAATTCAATTCTGCTTACAGATAGCTAAAAGTATTTAAAGAATGCATTGGCATCGTGTTCTGATATATTCTAAAAGTTTCAAATGTCTAGCTAGTTTGGAAGTTAGTTAAAAATCGATTACAAGATTTGTACTGGACAAAAAACTACCGGACAAACAAGAATACGAGCTAATACAAACGTTGTAAAACAATAACGTGATGAGGACTTAAAATGGAAAGTTTATATTTTTTATCAACGCTGATTTCAATTACTAACATATTAATACTACCGAGAGGAGGGTACTTGTTGGAATTTGAATTTAAATTCTAATGGATTTAAGTTTTCATAAGGAATAGTACAAAACTTAAGTCCATTAGAATATCAATTAATAACATTCACCAAATTGACACCCTTTCGGAAATTATGTCGAAGCTGACTTTTGACGGTGTTATAACCAAGATTTGGTTGCAGTATAGTTTAAATCAACATTATTTTAGATGTTATGTACCTATTTGTACATATATTATTAAGTTTAAGAATTATAAAATGTAGCATACTACCTACTTAGACAATTTTTGCAACCAGTAAACTGTTTATGCGAATAGCACATCAGAATGGCACAACCACCACAACAGCTTTGGATAAAGTAGAAAGCCATTGATGAGCGAGATGGGGTGAAGATGAGATATCGTCACTTGAGATTACGGGTAAAAGAAAGTCGAATCTGGAATAATGCATTTTTAGTTAAATTATTATACCTGCATATTGTAAACTATACGCCATCTGTAAAATATTCATAGTGTGCTCCATCATGTTATACTGAATAAAGCTCAATTTTATTACGATATTATTGAATTTAATTAAAAAATGATAATCCAGGCCTAAATTCTTTATTTTTTTTAAATAAAGAGTGCTTCATGTTAAATTCTTATTTATTATTTATTATTTTTCATATTTCTTACATATTATCTCATCGCTTTTAATACATTAGACGCTAAAGACGCGCCCAGCGCGTATATTAATGTAGCACTTCGATATAATTAGCATGCTATTTAAATGTGGTAATTGAAAAATAATTATCTAGTCAGCAGTCAATGTGTAAAAAATAGTAAGAGCTTTTTGGCCGAATCTAAAAACTTATTGTTGTGTGACTATTTTCCGTTTACTTGAATGAATAATTACATCAAAATGTTTCAAGTCGTTAATATTTAGACTATAAAATAAAATATATAAGTAACAATAAGTACCTAATGATAATTTAATAATGTTTAAATCCATTGATAACAATTTGATTAAAAATAAGTGTAGTAGAAGGAAGTCAATTGGACTCTTGGAAACATAAGGCGTTTATTTGTAGATTGGATGTAATGAGTGATGTAGTACGTACTGCACCCGTTTAGTATATTGTAGTAATCATTTTGCAATCTGTGTAAAGACCTCCCCCTTTTCATTCAACCAGCAGTTTATCAAAGGGAAGTATTTTGTGTGGCATTACTATTATTTCATCACGCTTTTAACACGGTGGCAGACTGCTGGTTTGCGTACCTAGTTTATTATATATTTGACTTCATTTGAATTAAAAGCACACTTAATTATTATTTACCGTTTTATTAATATATAAAAAAATAAACAACCGTTTTAAAATACAATGCCTTCATAATATTGCATTACTCATAAAATTTTATGAAGCAAATCAAAAAATATTAAATACAAAGTGATTTTCTGTTGTTGGAGTGAACGCAATAAATACGCATCGCAGTATTAAAAATGTATTTTATTGTTATGTATTTAAATGTAAATAATACACCTTATAATTTATCCTTCATAATATTATACTTTTTTCTGTTTCATTTTTGGCAAAAAGGTTTCATTATATTTGCGAATCCAGAGCATTGGAGCGGAGTTAGGAACAGAACCACGGAGCAGTAGAGCAATCGGGTTTTACCTGGAGCACGGAAAATTTGTAGTGCTCCACTGCTCTCGATGTTTTTTTTATTATTAATTTTTCGTCCTAAAATTCAATGAAAATATTATATTTGACACTATATACGGCAACACTGCCGAATGATAAATAACTTCGCCTTTTTGACAGAAGAGGCAGATAATGAAAGACGGTTTGCTGCCGATTTTGTTTAATATAATTAATAATGAGAAGGACGAATAATAAACCTTATTTCAAAACTATTCATTTTTTAACATTTTTATACCAACATATTATAATACCTATACTTTTTACTCGGATAGGAGCAGACCCTGAAGCGGAGCTGGAGTAAGTATTAGGTCCCGGAGAGAAGCTGGAGCAGAGCAACTAACTCCAACCCTCTGATTATAATGTTTAATGAATATTTATTATAATTAATAGCGCGAATTACCTAATTTAATTTGAATTCATGAAAAAATGTTTAATAATTTCGAGGTAAGTTTACAAACGTATTTTACACTTATCTATTTATATTTATAATTCAAAAATAAAATTATTTGATATTATCCTCCTGCTTTAGAAGTGCATCATTGTCCCGTAAATGGTAAAGTTGATTATTTTTGTATTATGTAAGGTAAATTAACGTATGACTATAGCGGTAGGTTAGTAATGAGAAACACGTATTATATAAAACACATCCCGTTTATGGTCATTATTTTCGTCAATATTGCGTAGGTACTATATTTTAATTCTACTGTCAAATTCGGATGAAATACTTAATTTTATTGTAATGACATGTATCATCTTCAAAAAACATCTTGCCGTATTTGGAACAATAATCTCGCGATGTCAGTTCATCGGCAAGTACAGAATACACCATTCCGTTCATTATCTGAAAACAAAAGCAGCGCTCGAAATGGAAAAATTTACGAACCGGAGCGCTCGAGAGTTTTCTGAAGATTTTTACATAGTAAAGTTATCCAAGTTTATGTGTTTTTTTTCATAAAAATAAGTGTGTTAGATTTCTATTGTATGGCATATCCAGCTCAGACGGTCAAATTATTTATTCCACGAGACGGAGCGATAATTTTACCGATTTCACGAACAGGAACGGCGCTCCGGTGCGTTCCGGTCCATTTCGAGCCCTGCAAAAAAGTAAGTACTTTTTCTAGATAATATTATAAACAAAGACCAAAATCTGTAAGAATGGCCCTTATTGCAATAAAGGTAGAGTTAATTTTTTTTTAAATATATGCAATATATTTGATATAGTACATATTTAATACAATAAACATCCCAACGCGGCTTTTGCCCAATAGACGTGTTCGGAAAAAAGAAACAATAATGACATTTACAAATTAACACAATTATTTAGAAAATTACCCTTTTTACAACGTTTTTATTAGCTCGTATTCTTGTTTGTCAATCTTGCAATCGATTTTTAACTAACTTCCCGACTAGCTAGACATTTGAAACTATTAGAATATATCATAACACGATGCCAATGCATTCTTTCAATACTTTTAGCCATCTTTAAGCAGAATTCAATTCATTTTCAGTTAATTCCGTTTTGTATGGAAAGTTATTTCAGAAAAATCTGTAAAAAGTAAAATACTGTTATTGGTTGCTAAGGGGGTGGTCCTATCAACTAAATTATTAATATATACGTGCGTTACTATGAAATTCAAAATGAACTGTCAAAATGACATTTCAGTATTCTATATTTGGTTGTTTGTTTGTTTGTTTTTTATTTACTTCATATCAACTA
The DNA here is from genome assembly GCF_057557595.1 of Rhyacophila brunnea. Classification (NCBI taxonomy): domain Eukaryota; kingdom Metazoa; phylum Arthropoda; class Insecta; order Trichoptera; family Rhyacophilidae; genus Rhyacophila; species Rhyacophila brunnea. The sequence goes on from NW_028233068.1 coordinate 20,831,784, forward strand.
CAAGTTTGAGCATATTGAGCATAATAATTCAACAGAAAATTTAAAAACGTTGTATATAAAAAGTTATTTTTATCTTGTAATTATTACAATTCAGGTAGAGTTCATTCTTCCATTACGTTCATCTGTGTTTAACTGTTTATTACAAAATTGTAATTGTAAAACATTTTGTATAAGAGAGTTCAGGCAGACTAAAATATGTGCGGTTTGGTGTCATTTCATTTGTTATATTACTTTTTTCCCATTTAGTTATTGTTAAATATAATATTAACGCTGTCACCTAGGCGTATTCATAACAGTTATTTATGCCGAGGAAAACGTGTCGGAACGTCTACTTACTCCTCCCAGTACCTACGAACTCCAGCTTGAAAATGATATAAGAAGAACATCATTCACCAGTTTAATTTAGAAGTTTGTCAATACGATAAAACATTAGACTACTGTCCAATAATCAAATATATGCTATTTTTACCACAGTTTTGGTACCCCTGAATTGGTAAAAAAAAAAAAAAATAATAATAATAACAGCGAAAGAATGAGGATGAGAGAGGGTGAGTTCATTGTTTGCAAGCCATTTGGCGAGGTCAAAGGTTTTTGAATTAATCTACGAAATGCTTTCTATCACAAAATCATTTGTACAAGAAACGCTTTTAATAGATATCTATATCAGAACAAAGCGCGAGGTAAACAAACGTTAAGCAAATGACTCTCGTATATTTTTTATTGTCTAAACCAAAAACAAGTAGGTACATACACTATTTATTGTTTGTATTATTTAAGTACATTTGGCGTAATCGTTACTGAAAATTAAATGTCTAATCACTACTTATTATTGTTTTTTTGGTTACATATTAACAATGACTTATTCAGCGTCTGCCAAATCCTATGCTGCAAGAGGTTCCGCGTGGCTATTCTAACATATCACTTAACTTCCAAAAAGAGTTAGGTACATTGTGATAAATATAGCACATTTCTTAATTACGTATTCAGGCGGTTAATTAAGTGAATAAGTTAACAGTTACTTAAACTTAGTTTCTTTTATTCATATTATAACATATATGTTAATAAAGTGTGATTAATCTTTGCGGAATTTTTATTTGGGGGATTATGGGGGATATAATATCATTGGCTTTATATCGCTTCAAACCGCGTCGCGATTGCGTTCGCATCGACTTCGCCCACGTAAACTTTCTAACGAAGTGACCGCCTCATCTGTTTCATAGAAAACCGCCATTACTTTAAATATTTAACAATACATATGTATATAATATTTGTACATTATACCCACATAGTTATTAGATATGGCAATTTATTGTTATTTTTAACTTCATTGCGTTCGTTGTTATATTTTTTATTTCTTCTGAATGTTATACGAAGCAAAATAACATCAAGCGATATTTTTTTTAAACTGTATAGATACCATTATATAATATTTTTCGCGTAACAAACGGACCATAACAAGTGTTTTTTTTTTATTCCAATCGATTATAAAAAACAAATATCTTTCACGTGAATGCTCTGACTTTTCTATTGTGATTGTGTTTTTAATATTTTTGATATCAAAAGCGTTTGAAGCATCTCGTTACAAGTTCATTTAATACCCCGGTTATATGCATTAAAAATATTCATTATCATTAATATCTGAAATTAAATTATATACATACAAAGACTATTAGAAGAACGCATTATTACAGAATAATGAGTGTGTACCACTTATATACACACATTATGTAATATTTTTAATATACTGTCAGATTATTTTTTTAATCAAACTAAATCAAATCAGATATGTAGGTGGTTACCTATACTACCTACTAACATTTTCAATACTTTTGGCTTTACAATTCGACGTGGATCTTTGTACTCTTCTAAAGAAGTTTACTAGCAGAATTTTTACGAGAAACGGTCATTACACATTCATTCATTCAACCCATTAGGTTTATTATTTGGATTCAGTGACGTCAGGTTGGAACAGATACGTCATGCGTTGCTTAGGCATATTCTAAAGGGCGTTAAATTAAAGAAGGCATTTGAATAATGCAACTTTTTAGAGAGGATTCCACGAAGACAAGGTTTTTCTTTCTGAAGGGCTGGCAACAATATTTGATATATCGCACACTGAGATCTATAGGGTCATAACAGTAAATAACATGATCTTGAGTTTGAATGTTAAATGATTAACAACAATTTATTTAATTGCAGTAGACTGCTGAAAAATACGGTGGTCTAGCACAATGCATATTGTACCAAAGATGAAATATTTTTTAGGAAGGGCCTCTTGTAAGATAATGCCTCTATATAGCTTTAAAAAAATTATACTATAAAATTTATATTACTATATTTCATTGAAAAATACATACTATTAAATTACAAACACCCAGGTTTTGAGAAAATCACATACATAAATTAAATATAGACCGTCACTGACAGTTACATATTGTTTGAATTTTGTTTCACTTATAATTAAGTTTAATTATATAAAATATATGTAGTTTAATAAGCAGCACCTCAACTATCTCGTAATTTATTAAAACAGTTGATTTTTTATACATATTAATATTATATTATAGTATGCTGTATGAAATTAATATGCATAACCGAGGTTCGTCACAATATTTTTCTGCATCGTTTGCTTTTATAAAGTTCAGACAAAATGTCTTTAGGGACTCGGAAGAGTATTGGATCGCAAAAATGGATGTCGGTATTAAGTTCTAAAAACCCACTCGGGCGTGAATCAGAGATTCGAATTCGTTTTGTGAAATGAAATGAATCAAAAGTTGAATGATTCCATACCAAGGGAAGAGATATGTATATTATTATTATTGTATTTTATCCTGCGTTACTGAGAAACGTAGGAACTGTTTTTAAAGAATGATATGAAATATACACATAGTATAATAATATATTGTTAAGAATTTAGTATTGATGACAATAATTTGAAATAAATATAATGAAAATAGAATTGAATTAACAACTCATATTTACTAATTGCTAAAGTAGTTATTAATAAAAAACATAATGAAGGGATGATGACATGTGAAGAGAGAACAGTCGTAGTTACGTGAAAGTTTCTAGGAGTGAGTTTATTTATCGATACAAGAATAATATATATACAATGATAAAGATGACAGAGTGAATTTGGATCTTGGTGAGAACTGGAGTTGAATTGAATGACGGTTGACTATGTCGAGTGACCGGACTCGAGATGAGTGATGAGTTATGGATCTTCCTCGCTATATATACCCATTAAATCAATACATTACATGAATCATTATCGCAATTTCGCAATTGACACAATTGACACATTGACTGCTGACTAGATAATTACTTTTTAATTTTTTTTAATTTCCATATTTAAATAGCATGCTAATCACATCGAATGGTTACTTTAATCGTTATGCGCTGGATCCTAGTTATGATTATGGAAATGCTGAAAATCGCTTCCGCCACTCCAATTTGTTTTGAAAACACAATATTAATATTGAAGTGTGTCACACTTGTAATGTTGAGTGGTATGATTGCTACAATAATATATTATGAACGATCATTAGGAAATATATTTGTACTAACATACTTAAATTGAATAATTATCAGCATTCTATGGACTGTAAAATACCATAGTATCATATATTAAGTAAATTACTACTTTTCTAAGATAACGTTATTTTATATTAAAATATTCATGTGAATATACTTCACGAAATATTTGTTCGAATATAGTTACATAGGACAACGCTCAAAAATCGGCATGGCTGTGAGCAAACAATGATCATGACACACACGCATTCAACTGCGACCGTAAACTAATATAATATGAGACAACTACTAATTGTTGAAGTATTATATACTACTTAAATAAAATAGCATAATTTTCAGTTTCAGTAGGCAAAATTCAATTCGTCACTTAGGTATATGTAAATTGTAAATACTTATACTTTTGCTCCCTAATGGCATGATACTTAGTTTTGCTTAAATTTTAAGCCCAATTAAGTGGAGTTTCATTAGTTAAATGATCACTTTAAACTCAATTCATCGGTGACGTTTTCGAAGTCACGCACATTATAATATTTACCCACCATATTATATGAACGGTGCTTTAGGGATCACCGCTTACGCTAAGTGCAGGGTTGAATTAGCATTGGCCACGTTTAATGCAGATACTTAAATGAACTATAAAATAACTAAAATTATATAATTCAGTAACTATTTTTTAAATGTTTTTATTAGCTTGTATTCTTATTTGTCCGGTGGTTGTTTGTCCGGTACAAATCTTGCAATCGATTTTTAACTCACTTTCCGACTAGCTAGACGTTTGAAACTTTTAGAATATATCAGAACACGATGCCAGTGCATTCTTTTGGCCATCTTTAAGTAGAATTGAATTCATTTTCAGTTAATTCTGTTTTGTATGAAATGTTATTTCGGAAGAAATCCGTAATCCAATCCACTATTATTGGTTGCTAAGTGGGTGGTCCTAGCAACTAAATTATTAATTTATACGTCCGTTACTATGGAAATCAAAATGACATTTCAGTATTATATATTTGTTTGTTTGTTTGTTTTTTATTTACTTCATATCAAGTACAAGTTTGAGAATATTGAGCATAATAATTCAACAGAAAATTTAAAAACTTTGTATTTAAAAAGCTCTTTTTATCTTGTAATTATTAACTAGTATTCTTTAACAATTTTCTCAGCAACAAAAAACCCTGCAACAGACGTACAGTATTATATAGTCGGATTAAATTGGCGGTTCAAACTGAAGCTGAGTCAAGAAGAAAATTAAGTCACCAGAATTTATCAAACAATGTTCAAAAATATAGCTTAGGTGTTGATAAATTGAAGCGCCGAGGGCTCATTAATCTCACCAAAGAGGTAGAAGGTTTAAACTTGGAGAGGAATATCAGACAGACAGTTAGTGAAACAAGGAAATAATGCGAGAAGGAACTTGGACGAAAAAATGTGATGTCCAGGAACGCTATGAGTCGAAATGCTCGAAAAAAATACTCGTCAAAACGATAATATTTTAAATCTTCCTATATGGTGTTGAATCCTGGCTTTTAAGAGAATCCAATAGGAAGAGAATAAAATCGATGGTTTCGAAATGTGGTTCTAGTGAAGGATGCTCCCCATCCCATGGATCGCCAGACGTAAAAAGATCTCTATAATTAAAGAACTTCGTATCAAAGAACGTCTCTTGATCAACTGCAGGAGACACATTCTCTTATTATTCCGTCATATTATAAGAAAAGATTTAAGCAGCCAGGAGGGAAGAGTGATCTTTGTTAACATCGAAAGGAGGAGATTACGAGGGCGTATGTCTTCTAGATCATCAGGGAAGCTATTTAATTAATAATCACCAAAGCAGCTCAGCTTAAGATTGCTCTAGATTGAAGAAGATTATTGGTACTTATGTCTAGACTTTGCTTGAGGCGGCAAACACAATATTGTCATCCTGTAAAGTAATACGATTAGAATTGAATAGATTTGATATTATTTTTTGGTCTCTACAAAATGACACACTCCAGCTGCGTCCCACCCTGTCTCCCCGTACCTAGCGAGTGCACAGCGGTGCAAAAGTAATCACTCAGACGACGTGTTCGCTCAAAGCGCAGACGTCATTTCACCTTTGTGACGTAGCATCACGTCACTTGATGTCACTAGTCACCAGTCACCAGTGTGGTGGTACCTTTGCTTGATGACTTTTCTCGAAAAGATAACGCTACATAATGTTATGATTTTTTTTATTATATAGGTACATTAAAAAATATTTTTTATTGAGACGAACTGACAATCGATAAACTGTTTCTCAAGGTGGTGGAATTAGGAATGAATTAAAGGTATCCAACTGGCAAATGTTTCTGTATTACTTTTTCTAGGTCAGGAACCCCGATTATAGAATTATATTGTATCAAAAAATACATTAAAGCATCAATCTGAGGCGAAAAATCTTCAGATAATTTTGTATTTTTCATTATTTTTTTTACTCGCATATAACTTCTACAGCTCTACGTGCGAGTAAGCTTCTAGGATTCATCATGCGACAATCCAAACCATTCAAGAATCCAAATGTCCTACGTCTCATTAGTGCGTAGCATTCTTGAATATGGGTCGATTATCTGGTGTCCTTATTAGGTTTCCTATAAGCTTATTTTAGAACGCGTCCAGAAGAAATTTCCTTTGGATAATTCGTGAAATGACTATTTTCCCACTGCCTTTCTACAAGTCATGCTTACTTTTCACTCTCTTGAATCAAGTAGGTCTCTTCTGCTCTTGAAACACTTGTGGAATGGACACCTGGGTGGTTTCTTATCCTGGTGTCATAATGAATTCACATGCGCCTGTTAATTACCTACGTAGACGCAGCCATGATTTATTCTGGATCGGAATTGTTTCCTCGTGTCAAGCCTATCAGGCACCATTAACGAAAGGTGCAAAACTAGACAATGCGCTTCCCAAAGACGTATATATTTTCGGTGACGTGCTATGTATGTTGTATTCGAAATTTTATATCTATAACATTGTACCTATGTTTTTTGTTTTCAAAATTTTATTTTTCTGTATAAAATTGTACAGCTACTATAATTATGTAGATATGTTTATTATTATTATATATATATTCTCCTCTTCTCTTTTGTGAGGGCAATATTTATTATAATGTAAATCTCATGTTGTGAAAGTCTTGAATTTAGATTTGTTATATCCACAATGTTTTGTTTTCTAAAATAAATAAATAAATAAATAAATAAATAAATAAATAAATAAATAAATAAATAAATAAATAAATAAATAAATAAATAAATAAATAAATAAATAAACGAGTGTATCCTGTTTACTCGTGCTCCTGTATTGTTGTAATTTGTGAGACATCGCATTTCACCAGGTATCGACTTTTGAGCTTTGAGAATCGATGTCTCCGCCGAATCTTACAGGTATACTGGAACAATCGCGTTACAAACAGTGGACACATCAGACCTCGGTGATTGAAGTAGTCACGAAGTGGTACTTCACGTGACTTTAATATAATATGTTATAATATGTTTTAAATGCCACCACAGAATACGACACTCCGTACACTTGCGCACAGCTTCAAGGATTCTATCGCCATGACCGACCCTCCCTTACCCTGCAAAGGTGCTACAAAAGCGATCTAACGATCTCCAGGTCTCACATGGCGGGAGGTGCAAGACATGGCAATGGATCTACCTTCACTGACTGTTGTCCTGAAATGTTTTGTACGTCATGTAACAAGTCGATATTAAGCTCAAATTTTCATTAGGAGACTCAGATCTAACCAGATCCAATAACTCATGCCAGTTGTGTGCCTCGATCGTGAAGTATGATTTTGGATCGACCCAACTCTCACCGATCGTCGACCGAGTCGTGCCTAAAAATATAAATTGGGTACTTATTCAATTTTGGTCACGATTCCCGGGAATAATCCAAAATGACAAGATATTAATATCTTTTCTTAGCAACAGATTTTTAAAATACTCTCAGGACGATAATAATAATAAATGTACAAATTCATGGCCCACAATCACTGCTTATCTTTTGATTACCTTTGAATTACCACATTTAAATAACACATTAATTATATCTAATGGTCAACGACTCCAAACGCACCAGTCACGGTGTTAGCACTAAATGAGTTGCTCTCGATCTCCATCTCACTGTACACTGGTAGAGTCTGACTGTGCTTGCAATGCAACGTTAGGTAGTACATTATTAGACACAATTTTTTCTCATATCAATTTTCGGCGCTAACTGTATTAAAAAAAATGAATATCGTTCAAAACTCAACGTGAAATAAACACTTATCTTACAACAGTAATAACGTCATGTTAGAATATATATGATTATATCGTAATATTGAACTGTATTGTAACCATTGGCGGCTTAATCCGGAATAAACTAGCAGGTCAATTTTGAATATATTATTTTAATTTGCCTTTTCGTTGTATACTGAAAAGACGTATTGCAAATTGACTTTTTATACATTATAGAATAAGTGCTAGAAATTGTTATAGGTAGGTACCTACTTACCCTTCAAAAAATGTCCGTTTTTCATAACGCCAACCCATCGTTAACCGAAATTGCACACAACGCGTTATAATTTTTTGTAAATTAGGTCCACTTTTCTTTCTTTGCTTTTTGAAAAATCATCAATCACACGATTATAAAAATTGTCTATTTTTCCCACATATTTTTTTTCAATACTGAGCATTGCAAGAGCGGTCAGTCTATCCTGGCCCTATTGCGTAGAAAGATTTTTATTCTTTTGAGAGTGGAAAAACATCTTTCACTTTCAACTGTTGTCATTGGTATGACGCAAATAAATTGGAGAACTTTGATCGACTCGGAAAATGTTTCGTTGAAATTATTGCTGAGTAAAAAATGTAGAAGAGAAACTGCACTATTAGCGCCATGCAAATCATCTCGTTGATAAAACACCAATAATTCATTTTTTAACTTGATTATGTTTATTTCTTCTAACAGTTTTACCAAATTTACTTGACGTGTGGGAAAATTATTTTTAAAATCAGTGTAATTTTTTTTATTGAACAAATCGGATATAATGGAATGATCGTTGGATGCGAATCGTGCTTCCATTTCCATTATAATTGTATCACAGACTTCAATTGCTACTACGTGCGTACTAACTGCTTCACAAAAATGTTATAAATCACTAAAAACCAAACGTTGTGTGTATATGCAATAACTGCACCAAAAACTCCTTACATATGATTAAAATAACCAAAGGCATTCATCAAAACCTGTCAACAAATCCGAACCGCATACACAGTTGCGTCTTGAGACCAATTATCTAGTCAGTGTTATCATTCTGTTTCATTTAATTAGGTGAAAAAATCTTTTGTCTCACACTCGGGCATTGCCGATATTACAGTAATTCACGCACCGTTACAAGCTTCGATCTCGTATTTTGTGTTATATCGATCTCTGTCTTATGTATGAGAAACGAGAGAGAAAATTTTATAAAAATATTCAATTTGGGTCAATTTTCAGACTGCCGGCGAACACAATATTTTTGTTCGGGGAATTATCGCCCAAACAAAAAAAAGCCCAATAGACTGGGTCGACACAATATCGCGCGCCCTATAATTTCAAATCCACCGATTATTATTAATATTATTATATATGACATTGCACATATTATTAATATTATTATGTCGATTGTAAGGTATTTATTTTGGCAGGTCAATGACCGAATGACCTAAGCAAGGAGCCGCCAGTGATTGTAACCTAACCGTTGTTCATTGAATGACTGGGAATCTACGATGTTAATCAAAGTTTTTAAATAGGCTTTCGTGTCAGAAAATTCGTACGTTTTCAGTTGGGCGTATCTTTGCTGAGAGATGATATCGACGGTCCCTACGCAAATTTGGACATTTACCAACAAAGTATTTTTTACTCTTTTCCGCCAAAACATTTAAAATACTTACATAAATTAAAGAAATAATAAATAACACTTAATTTCTAAAAAAAAATGTACGTAAAAACGGACTAATACTTTAATTTTATTAATAAACCTCGTAAATGCGGATTTAGTCCTTACATTGGGCACCAGACGGACACATAAACAGATAAATGTCAGTTGTCTTTATGTAATCCATACACGTGTTCTAAGTGTATTATTTTGGAAGATAATATACCCCTAAAGTCTAAACAGTTCGAATTATGATGATTTCAATTAATAGTGAACATTATAGTTGCTAATAATTAAATACGTGTATTAATTAAGGCGCTAAGTACCAAAAACAAAAAAACTGTCATTTTTATAGAAAAGTGTTCTACATACTAATGCCAATAACTTCAACTATGGTCTAAGTGCCTCACGTAAGTCAAAAAAATACAGCAAAATATTTAAACCTGTCGACGTTGTAAGTCTGTTGGCCTGTTTTATTTATAATGGTGTAAATAGCACTACAGTGGTCAACCTCATTCAATATAAAATGGCTAACGATGGTGTGTTGACACTTGTGAGTTCTTAATACCTAAAATTATAGAAGCTGCCGTGATTGCTTCAAACTGTAAAACCACATTTTTCAAAAGGTCTGCTTCATGAAATTTTACTGCAATGATTCGGTATTTTGTAACTACAGGCAATACTACTTTTTGGTACTCAGAGCCTTAATTAATACACGTATTCAATTGATATGACGTCATGACGTCATCCCACATAAAGTGAGACAAGTGGTAGTCGTCTCATTAACGGATGTTTAAAAGTCGACGTAAAGTCGGACAACTACAATTCTGCCAAAAGTATATAATTTAGAAAGAATGTAATAATTCGTAAATAAACTATGAATATTATGTACCTATAATATTCACTGAATTTCAGATGCCTAGTCATATAAACATAGAAGGTCTAAGATATATCTATCTTCAAATAGCCCTCCTGTAAAATCACATTTTTGTAAATGTCCAAGTTTACATAGGACCGTTGATATATGTGAAATAGATGGTCGTATAGTATTGAGATCAAATTCATATCTAAATAAAATACGTAAATGTAATAAAAACCTCTGGAATACAAGGAGAATAAAATAGATAGGTAAGTAAATTAGATTATTATAATCATATCGTAAAATTTATATATAAGTTTTGTAGGTGCTCGTAATTATCAAGTCGTACTAACAAATATTAACTTAATGTTCTTTATTGATTCTAATAAAATTGGAATATTAGATACTGTCTGCAATGCTTCATGAATAAAGCGTATTTTTTTATCACAATGCAATATGGCCATCTCTTTCCGTTGAACTGTGAACTGTGCTAAGGCGAAATATATAAATTAATATTAATATAATAAATACGTAGATATATAACAATATTATTATATATCTACGTATTTATTAAATTTTATGACGCACTCATCTACACACAGTTACAAATGTTTGTGTATGTATAGATACAGCGTATCTAAATACTATTTACAAATATACGAATGCATGGTGGGCCTAAATAAACGGTGATATCGTAACACGAAGTCGATGAAAATTCAGTACAAATATAACAATTTTCAGTTGAATAGGAATGTATGAGATTTTTATTCCCAGTCAATAAAGGATACGTATTATATGAATAATAATCTCTCGTGATCTAGAAAGACTACCAGGTTTAGCAAGTAGGTATGTGGAATAAATATTTATAAGTAGATATTATAAACACGATATAATAGTATATTACGCCCACGGTGGCCGCGCGGCTTGAGCGTTGGACTATAACGCCGTGGGTCCCAGGTTCAAATCCTGGGTCTGGCAAGTACACATATTGTTTTTCAATTTGTGTGTGTCAGGGTATGGACCTAATAGGTTGAGCAAGTGGCTGACATCCATTTCTCGCAAAAAACCAAATCTGACAATACAAACCTCTACTCTGTGGAGGCCCACATGATCCTATTAGGATCGGACATGGTCGAAAGAAAAGAAAAGAAAATAATAGTATTATATCGTTTATTTAATCTAATCTTTCTATACCATACCAATTCTAGATATATCTAAGGTAGGTCTGGTGTTTGTATTATTTGAATCATATAATATGAAATTGTAATATTACGTAGTTATATTATGTAATAAGACAAGTCATATAATATTAAATGAAACATTGGTTCGTTAGATAACGGATAATCGTATTATGAAGTTGAATTATTTTTACAAATTTTCTGACATATACCATTGATTTAATCTTCTGTCTTTATTTGCAGACTTGATTTACTAAAATATGCTTTTTGCCTTGTGCTCTTTATAATTTTTTATACATTTTTTATCATAGACACATCATAAATATTATAAATTATTCCTATTTATCATGGTCATCCAGCTGCGTATTCGCGACACAACCGATTCGTCAGAAAATTTTAAAGAAGACCCCAAACCAATCATAGTCACAGTAAAGTTATATAATATATAACTGTGATAGCCAACGCACTATATGATACTATATAGTATATATGAATAATACGGAAAATCCACACTCAATATCCCATCTTTCGACTTCAGCACGTTACGAAACTACCGATGCCGTATTGCATTTGCACGAATATAGATAACAATACTTATAACTTGTTGCACAGTGTTACTTAAAATAGTAGCACAGAGATTTTGTTTATGTACCTACCATACAATGAAAAGAAATGAAGACATTTGGATATGTTAATTCTTTTTTTATCTGTGCAATAAATCCTTCATATTTTCCCATCATAGAAGGTGCACCGTCGTACACACACTCACTAAATTAGTCAAACTAAAAAATTTTGACTCAGTCAAAAGCCCGTACTTGAGACCCTAAAAGGCCGCAGGTTCGTCACCCCTGGAATAAAACAAGGAATCACTACAAATTTGGAAAAAGTACAAATAAAAAGTATTTAATAATTAGACAATAAACATAACGATTGGTTCACAGCACGTTCGTGATTTTAAACCTAATCAGCTTAGTTTGATTTCGATATAGACTAGTACCTACTTTTCTCCTTAGTGATTAACTGAATTCTAAAAAATGGCAGTATTCAAAAAGCAATGTTCCATTGCAAGTAGATATACTCTATTTTATTATAGAGCCTTGAAAAATCTCATTAATACAATTTCCGGAGGGCTTCGAGACTAACAGGCAAGCACCTCTTATAAATTGGAGATATAGGTATATTGCGACACTGTAAGTACTTATTCTGACTTTACCTTTTACCTACTATCTCATTGTGCACTCTCGCATAGTCAATGGTAATAATTACAAAAGACGTCAGCAGCGTGTGGTTGTTCAAAAAAGCGCGGGAAAATACAGAAACAATGGCCGCCGAACATGTTGCTGCGCATTTTGTTTCTCTTTTTGTAAAGGTTCCAAAAGGATAAGACGCATGCCTCAATGGATTATACATGAGTTTCATTCTTAACACTATCGTAACCCAATGGACTTTTTTTCGCGTCATCTATATCGGAGTAAAATAAAATAAGTTTTAAATGGCGCCGAGTGACAATACACAAGTAATATCTACACACGCGTATCTTCATAATGTTTTATACTGAGATGAGCTTAGTTCTAAATTCAAACACCTGACGATTTATTTACCAACTTAGATAGTTTTATATATTTTTAATTAATGTGTGTTCAACTCGTTGGGCTCCTTGCAATTGCACAGTGTCTGTGAAATGTCAGTTTGAAATCTCGTGAGATGCATTATAGGCATGGCCCCCACAAGGGGGGGGGGCTGACAGGGCTCTAGCCTGGGGGCCCGGCGTGGTGAGTCCACCAGATATGTGAAATAAACACACATCACAAATTTGCTTTAAAAGTGTAAAAAAGTCGCCTGCGGCGCTATTTTACTTCAATAGTGTTATTACATTAATATATGGTTATGTGTTACAACTTTCATCGTGAAAACACTACTGTAAAGCGTCACACCGACTTTTAGCCTTAGCGATAGATAGGGAGGCCCGCCATAGATCCTAGCCTGGGGGCCCGCTTCCGGATGTGGGGGCCATGATTATAGGTGTCACATATTATTGATTTTTTTCTCCCAAGTAATAGTGTGTCTGTCTAAAATCAATATATTATATGGGTACAATTGAACTACACCCCTTTTTCTTTCTTTAATAAGAAAACCCATTTTGTTGAATGATTCTTCCTAAATTTATAGATATTTATATTATTATATTCCATCCAGATCCACATAATATGTAAATATAAATATTTTAGTTGTTACCAAAATGACAATCCTGTTTCCATGGGTAGAATGTGTTAAGTAATCTGTAGGAAAAATATGCATGAGGAATGATGTACTGTAGTTATGCCAAGTTCTACGTTCTATATTCAATGTTTTCTTGGGTTCATCTGTGATACTATTTTTCACTGCTTTGTCACTACAAATTTTACTCTACCAGACAATGATTTTCTTGTCACGAACATGACGTATGTAGATACATCATCTACTTATAAAACAGGAATGTTGTTTAACGTTTAACGAAATATTATTATTTATAAGATACGAGGGTGGGTCAATAAGTCCTTAGAAAAGCCGACAGGTGGCGCGACTAGTACTGTAAGCGGTTTGTTTTCATGCAGCGGCACTACCGATTCAGTATGCTGCGAAGTTTCAATCAGATTGGTCGGGTTGTTGTGTGTTTCTCGTACATTTAAAAAAAAATTTGCTTGTGGAAAATGGAAAAATGGAAAATGGAGAAAATTGAGTTTAGAGCTGTTATTAAACATTTTAATATAAAAGGGTTAACAGCAAAGGAAATAAAAAATGAGTTGGATTTAGTTCACGGCATATCTGCTCCTTCAATTGCAACTATTTATAACTGGTTAAATGAATTTAAACGTGGTCGTACATCAACAAAGGATGAACCACGCTCAGGACGTCCTGTAGAGGTGACTACACCAGAAATGATCAATAAAATCCACGATATGGTGTTAAGTGACCGAAGATTAAAGTTGAGTGAGATAATTGAGGTTACAGGGATCTCAAAAGGTAGCGTCATTTCTATTTTACATGACAAATTGGGCATGAAAAAAATTTCTGCAAGATGGGTGCCGCGTTTGCTCACAGTCGACAATAAACGCAATAGGGTGGTGGCCTCTAAAGCCCTGTTGTTGCTCATGCAACGCAATCCGGATGAATTTTTTCGTCGCTTTGTGACTGTAGATGAAACATGGATACACCACTATACTCCCGAGACGAAAGAACAGTCAAAGCAGTGGATTGCGAAAGGCGAACCATGTCCAAAGAAGGCGAAAACCGTAAAATCAGCTGGTAAGGTTATGGCTACTGTATTTTGGGATGCACGTGGAATTATTTTCGTTGACTATTTGGAAAAAGGAAAAACAATAACAGGGGATTATTATGCATCTTTATTGGACCAGCTAAAAAACAAAATTGAAGAAAAACGGCCTCATTTAAACAGGAAAAAAATCCTCTTTCATCAGGACAATGCCCGTGTTCACACATGTTTACGATCAATGGCTAAAATTGAAGAATTGAAGTTCGAATTGGTCGACCACCCACCGTATTCGCCAGATTTAGCCCCCAGTGACTTTTTCCTTTTCCCAAACTTAAAAAAATGGCTAAGTGGACAACGTTTTTTTTCAAATGAAGAAGTCATCGATCGGACAAATGCTTATTTTGAGGACCTTCCGAAAACTTATTTTTCTGACGGTTTAAAAAAAATTGAGAAACGTCTAACCAAGTGTATTGAGCTCCAAGGAGATTATGTTGAGAAATAAAAAAAAATACAAAAATAAAAACTGTTTTAATGCTTTTTTCTAAGGAATTATTGACCCACCCTCGTATCATCATAAATAGTTTATTTATATACTGGAAGATAATATATTGCTTCTTCTTGACTTGAAATGTAGAGAGCTTTTTTTTAACTCTTTCCTTAAAATGTTTCTTTATACCCTGAAACAAAGTGTGAGAGTATATTTTTTTTAGCTTTTCGGACCATTTTATCCATTCAGAATCATTGATAAACTCAAGACTTTTCTATATAAAAAAAATCAAAAAATGCCACAACGCTCCTAAGATTCGCGGCACAAAATTTGGATCCCACTGGTTTAGTATATTATATTAAGATATAATAATTAAATATTTTTTTGTATTGCTTTATAATTATTTTTATTAAAGGCGGACGTGCTCAGCGTAGGTCAAAATGGAGCTTTTATTGTATTTTCAAAGCATGATCCTGGATATTCCTTAAACGTTGTAGATAATCTATTTATATAATTTTGAAGCCTTATTATCCTTTATATTTATTTTAAACATTTGATGACTGCATAAAGTATTTTTATTACATAAAATAGTATTCTTTTAAGCCTCTCGCTCTAATGTTTTAGAATATAGTCATATTTCAGTACATGCATGTGCAGTGGTGTTAAAATTTTTTACGTTTATTAATTTTTAAACGCATTTATAAAACAATTAGTATAATTTATGTCGACATTATTATAGTGAAATATTTACGTTCAAAAATTATATTGATAATCTCTGTGATCCCAAATTTGACAAGAATTAGGCATTAAGGTATGTTTTATCTGTGAAGTCCAACAAGTTTATTATGGAGCATTGACCGATAACTAACTGTAATGCCAAGCGTAGAAAAGAGTAAGTACATAATCTAAGAGAATAAAACAGTTTTTAAGTAAATAAGATAACTCATTTTTAATTCACTGTACAGTTTAACCACTTTCATGACAATTCGCCACTCGCTTAAATTGCTACATCGTTACTCTGGATCATAACAGACAATATTGTAAAAATAACATGAGAATTTTTCATACACGGGATTCGAGCTTGTAGCGTATGGATTTAGAGGCCGGTTTTCTGTCAATACAGCCATGATATCCAAAAAACTCTATAATAGTCATCAATCTTTCTTAGATTTTTTTGATACTCATTCAAATATAAAATTATGTAAACATAAATCGCTATCCAATAAAGCTACGAGTCAACCAAAAGATATATATTAAAATGTTTATTGAATATCAGAAGAGGTTGCTCGGCGGGCGAGTGGTAAATTAAAGTTCTTTTGAACCAAAAGTATGTAATTCGCGACAGGGAGTGAGGAGCCATTCCTTCCGTAGCGCTTTCAATACAATCTCCAAACTCGTGGACCGTATTAGAAATAATTAATAAATAATATGTTTTATACTAAAATTATATTTTATCTACACTATATTATTTAAATGGTAGCATTGGCAATAGATGAGTGATCATTTGCATTCAATTAGTTTGCATATTTTCTAAAAATTATAATGTTTCTTACTATCTATATCTAATTATCTTAATCAATTTTATCTACCTATTATAATTTATATAGGTAATTACATTATTTATAAGTGTACATATTTCAGTAGTATTTTACATTTATACACTATTTTTTTTTGTAGAAAAACAATGAAATAAAATATAGATATAGTAGGTTTGTTAATGCACATTAGCATTCAATAGTGATAGTACCTATTAGATGCCTATCGGGTGCCCTTACCTGCTAAGTCAAATGTTTGAGTGCTTACAATGATTACACCGTCGCCAACGCGCGTTTCGAGACGTCAGTCGAACCCTGCCCTTTTAGCAGGCTGGCGCACCCCTGCTAGCTGTGTTTTATTAATTAATGTATACGGTTTAATCGGCCCTATTAACAAATACACATACGCTGCAAGTTGTCATTTATTGGATTCACCACTCTCAACTTTAATAATAACCAGAAGAAGATATGCCATTTTCCTAAATAATTTGTTTTTTTTTTCATTGGTGGGGGAAGGGTTCGGATCCATAAACGCCCCTCTTGTGTGCTCGCCTGGAAGGTATTTGCGACCTGTATCCACACTTTCTTTTTTCGCGTTGATCGTCGGTATTTCCGATAACAATGACTATTTCTAAATTATTGTTTTCCACTGTATCAAGGAACTGCAGAATTATTTGTTAACAATTATTTTGAAGAGCCGGTCTTCTACGTTTATTTTTGTCGTAAAGAAAATAGTCTTATTCTTTGCCAATCATATAATATGTGCAGATATCAATATTATTATGTAAAAAATTATGTATTATAAATATTCATATTGTTACTTTAATTACGAATCCGCTCCTGTAAAGGTAAGCACTTCATCTGAGAACATCCCATTCAAGATTTGATCAAATTTATATTGCAACCAAGTTACCTGAAAATCGGAAAATCCCAGACATTTCCTCGAATAAACATGACTTCAAATGTGCTGCGGATATATTAAGATTGCACATAATATACCGTTTATACATATATCTACACGGGTAGGTAAACGTGCACTGATATTGACTCAGAATTTCTAAAATTTAATATAATATTTAGAATTTTTTTTTTTATTTGAATACTATGTTTTTATCTGTTATGGTATGGATTTTGGATAATAAAATATATTACTATATAATATTATTCTTTTATCATAATCCACTTTAAATTAACAAAATAATCACACATTACTTTATAATTAAGTAGTTAGAATATTATAACAATATAAAAGTTGGGATTTGTTCGGAGTCTAACAAAAGAGTGTCGATTTTCATATAGGTACAGACCGACTGTCCAACAAGAAGATTTAGGAACAAGCCAAAGGCGCTGTCGTCGACTAAATACGAGGAGCTTGTTAGTTTATAATAGAAGTGCGGTTAAAAATGGGAGGGGCTTGTTAGTTCACAGTTTTAACAAGTAGCCAAGAAGTTCCAGTTGGACAGTACAAACTTATCTGAAGAATGGATGGAGGAGCCACAGTCGAAAACTACCCAATCAAGACTCGCAACTCGACAGAATCTGACATTCGAATAATGTTTTCAAAATGGCGTCCATATGGTAGTTCGTAGTTCCATTTTTGATCGTTATTCAGATAAGTTTGTAGGACTGTAAGAATTTTCAATAATAAACAAAAGAAAATCGATTGGGCCAATTCGAATTTGACAAAAAAAAATGAATTATATTTTCAATAGGGTGTAACTCACTCAACACCGTCATTAAATTTAGAGTAGACATAACATATCTGAGATATTGTCGTTATTGAAGATTTTTAATAAAGATATTTAAAAAAAACATTCTACCGTGGAATTACAACCCAAATGTATGAAAATGATGACAGAACCACCAATTCTCACATAAATTTTGAAAAAATAGTGTTTATATATTTTTTTCATTAAATCAAGCAATTACTTATTGGTGTTTTACCAAATTCTGGAGTCGTGTTGCAAAATATTATTTCGATAATTTTAAAAATCTAAGTTCATGAGTATTTTTTCTGCTTTACGATAAAACAGTTTAACAAATGAATGACAATGTACACATACTTAGATGGGGGTATATTTTTGACAAAGGCCTTTTAATAATCATTACACGCGGTATTACAATGTCACATAAATACAATTTAGTATGCGCACAAGTACCATGAAAAGCTTCTACTGTCACCCCAGGTTTCTCTGCCAATCTAGTCTGATTGCTTTTTTTCTTTTTGCTTTATGAATGGGCCGCGCGAATATGTTGCCCCTTTGTGCTGGAATCATTATTTAATGCCCTTGGTAGGTGGTGTATTATCAGTGACGTCATAAAAATAGAATGATCATTTTAGTGCGATAGTTTTGATTATGGATTTCAGTAATCAATAATCATATCTCTAGTTGAGAGCCAGTGTGTCGTATGTACAATATCGCAAAAAATTAACGACATTCATATTATTTTCTTTCCAAAGTATCATATTTTTCAAAACCGATTCACGTTATGTGTTATTATAACAGATGTGTTATTAGTGTTATCTTTAGAAATACAAATTCCGAAACCTTCTGAAAGTGGCTGTAATAAGGTACAATTCTCAAGTGTGGTGAAACATAGGATAAATTTAAACAATAACATTTGTTAAAGAATATGCTATGCTCAGTAGTTACGTCATTAAAGTTTGTCGCGTAAACAAAACTCGCATTCTGCACTTGTGATGTTTGAGTATATTTAGCGGAATTTTTATTTATTACGTTTTATGATCTGACCGCCATTAGGTCATAAGCCAAAACTAACTTCAAAGCCTTGGTATATGGCAACTAGCTATCGCATTTATATTGAGTATAACATATTCTGTACGACATAATATTATGATACACGGGTTTCGAGTACAGAAATTATCAATACACACTTTTCTGACATCCAGGATGACATGCTACGAGTCACCGCCGCTAGGAAAGAAAATTCTTCAGCTGTTTCTAGTACGCGCCAAAGTATTGTGAAGTTGCTTCTGGGACACTTCCAGAACAACGTTGAAGAGCACCTATCGCCTTTTACGCCATTACATACGCCTGGATAAGGGGTGGTGGATGGAAAAGTAAGTGATTAATAATTACATTACATATTGGGTAGGTACCTATTATAATATGTTATAGGTATCGTACTGTTATGCATAAAATCGATATGTAGATAACAGATTCTAATTAGAAAAACCGCAACTTCCTCTGATAACAATAGCATCCTTTGATATCAATAATATTGTCAATTTAAATATTGATTTAATTTATTCTAATTAATTCCAGAAAACCACAAAACAATAAAATATGTTATTTGTGTTGATAATTAGAAACTTCTAGAACATTATTCTTTTTCATATATGAACAATTGCACACGTAATGAATTTGTTAGTTCTCCGTCGACCATTGTCTCTCTAGTATGTAAGTTGGCTTTCTGTCAATTGTAATAATCTGTATTACTGTAATTCTTATCCGTTTAATAAATCAAACATCTATCAAAAGTTCTTCTATTTTAATTTGATATCTCCTGTGAACATTTCCGCTCTCTTTTTGCTATTCCTGACAAAACAAAAGAGACTTTAACAGAGCCATATTCTCACAGTCCTCTGTATAATAATAAAATAGCAAATAATACCTTTACAAGTATAAAGACTATTTAAATTCGTAATTACGAAACCTAAAAGACTTAGTGTAAGTGATAAACTATCTTACTTAAACCACTCCACTTTTTGGGGACGTAACAGTACGTTTCACAAAATAAAATATACTTATATTATCGAGGCCCCTTTATGCCATAAATTATTATTTATAATACGCCACTGAGCTTTAACATTGTGTGTATAAGGAGCCCCCCTCAAATAACGAGATAATACCTAAATGTACAGACGAGTAATAAAAATTCTCCTAGGCCACATAACACGCCTACTTTATCAACATTTCATATGGGAGAAATATAAACTCTGAAATTTTCAAAGGGCCTACCGAAGCTTCGTTACAAGTTCACTGGTAACATAAATTATACTGCAGTCACAATTTAGACTATTTAGAGCTTCCAAACTGGATTAAACCGAATCCAGCTAACCGAATAATCGTTTGTAATTAACCGAAAACCACATTTGAATGAGAGAGATAATTCAATATAATAAAATAGATTGGCAGTACATAAATTTGGTAACGAAATTACATTACACTGTAAATAACGTATGTGTGCTTACTTATTACGCATGCCAATATACTAGGTCAGTTATCTTGCAGCTGGCCTTGGTAGTGTAGTTAATTTTTCGACAAAATAATAAATAATTACTATGCACTATAAAAATAATAATTTATATTTATACATAACATGTATTTTTTTAATCAGACGGTTTAAACCGGTTAACAGGTTATTTATTCTTAAATAAACTGGAAACTGCCTAGTATTTTCACCCCGGTTAATTGGATGCCCTAAGTCACATGCAATTGTATAAATTGTTATTGATATCAAATTCTATTGTCACCGTGTAACGAGTGTGGTAATTTATAAATGCGTCGATAGTTTAATGTCCTATCTAGTATTACATTTTACAAAACAAGCTTTCCACTGATAATATGATTATATTCTCTGTTCATATTATGCTTATTAAAATAAAAACAATCCTTTGAATGGCAGGTATCTGAAAAAAGGAACTCCCATCAGGTGGTGGATTTAATACTACTGTCCCGGAATTTATCGCAGGTTAAACCACATTATGTTACTGAAAACTTACCGGATGTGCGTATAGCATGCATGTAAGTGGAGACTGATTCCTTATTTTTGTATAATTATGGAGAAAGTTGGACAACTGAGCATGTCATTATTTCTGAATTGCCTTTTCTGGGTGACTTTCTGCTATACAGCAAACTGATTAATACTTGCTTACATTGAGGCTCTACAAAATGGGTCTCTATAATAACAATTGAATAACAATGTGATTTTAGGTTTGTTGTAATCAATACTCTACCGACGTACGAAAGAATGATTATCGTGTTAATAGATTATAATAATTGTTTATAAATAATTCCATTTTTTAAGAGAAATATACACGTTAATAATGATTATTATAAACGTGATTGATAGAAACGTAATAAGACTTGATAAGGCATTCAAAATAGATAACATGTTATGAAGCATGCAGCATCCCTATTAATTACCAATAAAGCTTTCAAGTTAAAACTTAAATAATCATCGAGAGGGGTTTGAATTAAACACTACGGAGGTAATAACCATAATTTTATAAGGGATTGTTTACCTAATGCCGTTCGATTGTTATTCTTATTACATATTTTTTCATATTTCTGTCGAAATTAAGATTTTAATGCCAATGCGTATAAATAAATCATTGTGGTACATCAATTAAATAAATGTGCTCTTTTTTGTGTATCATAGATTTTGTCACATGTAAGCAAAAAATAGATATTTTAATTTGTACATATAGCTTAAATTAGTTAAAAGTAAACTTACTTATTTAAAACAATGCATATAACACATTATCAAAACCTTAATTATACATAAATAATGTAAAAGAAATTTTAAAAAAATTACCTTCTAAGCAAGAGTATTTTGAAAACTGTGATTTATTTCAAAACCGATTATCACAAAATTTTTGTCATAGTTTAAAATGTACCTACATTAATTTTTATTTTACATATTAATCATAATCTTTTTATCAAGTACTTATAATAATTTAATAAATATATTATATTGAAGTAATTAATAAGACAACAATTCTTTGAATAATAGTCATTTAAGTAGACATTTTTATCCTTCGGCCAGACCGTAGGAGAAATATATATTTTTACGTCCTTCATAAAAATGAAACGCTAAACTCGATCCCGTCCCTTATGCGTCGAAGCCTTTGTGCCGAACCCCCAGGGATTGGGATATATTAAGTCCTACAAGACACTTCTTTAACTCACTCGTCTCCACCGGTTCTTAATACTTTGACATTTAGCCACTTTTCACATTTTACTAAGAATAAATTTATAATCTGGGTTAATATCCGCTCGTAGGCGGCTCTCGTGGTGCAGTGGGTAAGGCACTGGCCTTTCGCCCGAGAATTCTGGGTTCAATCCCGGTGAGGACACAATATTTATGTGTTTTTCTCAAAGCCTGGGTGTTTGTGATTGTCCAAAATAACTAACAACCACCTTGTACGAAAAATCAAGGACATGGTTATTAATAATTCTAAAAAAAATCTCCACTCGTAGTACTTCTACATTTGGAGGTAGGTATACCGTGGTATTAACTCAGTGGTGAAGGGTGGAGGTAGGCTGTTATTATCCGACATAAATAGTTCACAATAAACTTTGTCAATCATACGTATTTGTTTTCATTTGACTAATACTACAATGTGTAGATAGTGTTTGTTAGTTTGTAAAATTCAATTAAACCCTTAACGAATCCAAGACAAAGTCGATAATAGTCAAAAAATATTCGTTTATCTATTAAATATTTAAAATTATGATTATGGTTTGGTTTAGATAGGGCCTAACGAATTAAAAAAAACTAACCAACATAATATTATAATATGTATAGTTAATAATTCAACGAAAACAACTTAGTACGCCTGAAAAACTGTACAATATTTTTGTAAGATCGCCCATAGCATATTTAAACTTTTGTGGTTTGGTTAGTCAGGAAAAACTAATCAGTATCATCATTTTTAGTTATGATAATTAAAGCGTCCTAGGAAGTAATTTCCACAATTCTGATGAATGATATGTATCAGAATGTAGGTACATAGGTACTTTTTATTACTTAAAGAAATAGTTCCATCACGCATTTATAAGAATCAACGAAAAAATTTAAATTCGTATTTATCAGTAATATTCTGCATATCTCCTTATAAGATATCTGATGTTTATTTCGCATTAATTCTTTTCTACTTGTACATAGTTAAAATAAGCACTTTGTCATTATTGCTATCTAAAACTCGAGAGCACCAGTTTTCCCATTTCTCTGTTGTGATGACAATTGTTAGGACAATAAATTTGAATATAACGAGATCGCTTTGGCTCCTGATATATTCTATTTGCGTAAGCTATGTTTAGATAGACGTTATTTCATTAAATTTTAAATACACATTTAGCTCACTCTATTTAAATACTTCCATCTATTACTATATAATTTTGAATATTGTTTTTACCACTCTACTTTTATATATTTATATGTACCTAATACTGGTTTCATGGTATTAGTAATTTTATTAATATGTATATTGTCAAGATGTATAAGTCTTTAAATTTTAATTTGTATACGTGTTAATAAATAAACGCCACAAAACGAATTGAGTTATAATGTCTTTGAATAAACTAGTTTATGTCACGATACGTATCCATCAACCAAGCATATTATTTTCTTATAAAAACACAATGCGTCCGCAGTCATTGATTCAATTAATACTTATTCAGTGATCAGAACTCATAAAGTTCTCCTTATTTTCCCCAATTTGGAATCGACCTCAATACCAATCATTCCAATTTTTAACTATGGTTTGAATTTCCATGTAAACTTTTCAATATTAAGACAAATTAAACAAAATTCGAAACTAAAAATAATGTTGGTTAAACGTTTCATTTCTAAATGGAGTACATAAACAGAAAAAGAATTGAAATTATATTAATATACTTTTTACAATGATTTTTTTACAGGATCAAACACACATTGAAAGCACGACATGTGTTTGTCACCAGTCATGAGATAAGATGAGAGACTAACGCTTTATCAACTATGTCAGCGAGGATACAGATGTGATTTATTTAAAGTAAATTTGAGTGATATTAATTATTTTATCTTGTAAAAAGCACTAATAACATCAGTTGCCATGTATGGCTGGGGACCGGGTGCATGATTAAAGGCATGAAAAGAGTGTTGGGCTCATTTGAGCGAAGTGTGCTGCGTGGTATCTTCGGACCCATAAATAACACACAGTTGTGGTGGAAACGAAAATATAATTACGGGCTGTACCCTTTATACGGCGGCCCGCACATTGCACAATCCATCAAATTGGGCCACCTTTGAGGACTAGGCCATGTACACGTCATGATAAACAAGTCACATATGACAAAGAGACTGACATACGGGAAGCCGGAAGGCAAACGAAGACCTGGCCAACCTTGTACGAGAGTAAAGGATAGTGTCAAGTTTGATTTAAAGACCTTGGGCATCCTAAACTAATAAGAATGATTTTTTCACTAAACGATAACCATGCACAATATGACGTTCAGCTTAAATAAAATATAATATTTTTTATTATTGAGAATCTTACGAATAATCCACCCCAATCAAATGGAATCGAGATTCAAACATAATAGAAGAGAGATTGACAAAAGATCGTTCTGATAACTTTACTTTACTTATCTCTTTTCGATTACCAAATCACTCCTTCTGCCAAATTGTGAATCGATTAGGCTCTATAAGAGATACCCCTTATGGTTTCCTCCATTTTTACGTTCATATTAAATACATATCAGCATATAATATATATCATATTATATTGCATACCTACATAAAATATTCGGGTATAAGTGGGTAGATAAGCTTCCTATACCTATATCACAAGAGAAAATAATTTTATATGTTAATTATTAATTGGCATGAGTAACACCATATAGAGCAGCAGATGAGGGGCACACAGGGGGAGGATTGGTAATGAACCCCCCCCCCGGATACTGAAAAAATTTTTAGGTAAAAGGAATAATAGTTCTTCTTAGTCGTCAGAACCTCATGACTGAGGATCGTGACTCGTTTGATTTTATTTTGAACAGCCTTCTCAATGGGTTGAGCCCGCTCGTCTCAGTATTCGACGACACGCAAGACCTGAGGCCACTGAAAGACCCGTGACACTAATTATAAAATTGTTGGACTATTTGAGGCATCCAATGTTTGTTTTAATATTCCAATGTCTTCCGAATCTTAATGTCAGATGAAACATGTTTATCAAAAAAATGTTTAAACATTACTCGTCATGTATTTCACTTATTCACTTATAATATATTTCAATATTTATGACATAATAATTAATTGTCAATTAATATATTTGCACCTAGATCTTTAATTAATTATTCGTGTATTCATATTATTTTAATGATTTTATTTAGTTTACTTTTATTCTTAGCATTGGGTTACGGTTACACTATGTTATATCTATTGAACGTGTATTATTGGGTAATATTATTTCTCTTTCTTCCTTCTTTATAGAAAATCGTATTGATACCATGAGGTCTCAAATAAATCCCAGTCGCTCGTCGAACTCCTCGCTTCTCCCCAGATCATTCCAGCATCCTATAGATCAATGATACTCAACCTTTTTTTTCTTCGGGCCAAATACATATATTTGTAAAGTAACGCGGGCCGCATCACTACTGGTGTGACAAAAAATCATGAAACCCGTCCTTTTTTACAAAACATTTTTGAGATTTTAAAAATTATGCGTGTTTTTTAAATTAATCGTGTGCAATAGCAACACTCTTATACCAGATCTGATGTGGACCATAATGCCAATCCTCTTCGGGTGTCATCATCTGTGCGTCAAAGTTGAAACGAATCTCAAGATATACGAAATTCCTGATAATAAATGTGTTTCGGGCCACACATAAAAGCTTAAAGGGCCGCATGTGGCCCGCGGGCCGCAGGTTGAGTATCGCTGCTATAGATCCACGGGATAGGTACCTACACAATAAATGTGGAATTCAACAGGTTCCTGGGTCATTCTAAATCAATTAGTGTGAAGAAAAGCGTGCAAGGTTCAGATTATAATATGGTTGTGAAGATACTCACTAATTTATTATTTTGGTAATATTTGAAACACTTTTTAACTCATTCGTAGAGTAGATAATGATTTCTTAATTAGCACCTTTAAAATGCACGTTAATTACATCGATCGGCCGCCTGGTCATTACGCGCATGTGCGTCTTCAGCGTCCTTTAGTATTTTGTAATTTTAATAATATGAAGATATACGTGGTGTAGGTATGTGGTGTATTTTCATGACAGTATAATAAAATAAAAAATAAAAGGTTTTCTGTTAGAAATGAGTATTTTCCACAATTATTGAAGAAGCTTCCATATTTATGCAACAAAATTATTATTGAATGTTTGACAAAACATCATCGCTAAGAATTTAGTATATCAAATTTGATAATGCTAATTTACCAATAATTTGAGGCAATACTATTTGAAAATATCTCATTAGTAACAAAATTATTGGAAAGTGGATTTTCCAAGTATAATTGACGTTTTCAATACAATTTAACATCAAATGTTGAGTCAGTGGTGTAGGCACTATAATAAAATATTTATTAATATTAAAATATTTCTTTATTTATATAGTTGCCTTTTCTGGTTAAGTATATTTTTCTTTGAGGTTGAATTATTGAATTGCTATTTTCAGTGTTTGATATAGCCATTTTGAATATTTATACTATGTGCCTCAATGAATAAAAGTTAAGATATAGAAAAATATCAAATCATTATTAGATTACAGTTCAACCTAATATTATGTATCATTTGAAAATAATCACAATGAAATTATATTTGTATAAACACTATTTTACGTAGTAGTTAGGTATGCAGACGCGCGCACAGAAAAATTGTATGGAGGCCCATTTCGACAAACATATTATCTGTAATGACATGACGATGATTATATGGTGGGAGAGAGGGATTATCTAAAGCTAATTGATACAATTAACTTCTGCTATCACTCCACCAACTACGTACTTACCGCGTCTCTATGGAATATGCTCTCCTAGCGCAGACACTCCATGCTTTGATTCCAGCAATGAATATCTGATCCAAATCTACAACCACTGGTGTACATCCAGAAGTTGCTGAGACCTGTCATATCTTCTTGTTTTTGATCATATAACCTACATAGAATATTACATATTGGAAAAATCATAGTATTTGGTCAGGTCGAAGATCGGAGAGGACGAGGAAGAGGAAGAGCTCTGTTCAGATGAATGGACAAAGTGATGAAAGCCAGGGGTTTTTCACTGACACAGACCTAGCTTGCCGCAGCATGTCAATAAGGGTAAAGCCAAACCGTAGTGAATGCCAGGCAATGTCCAAATCATCCAGGTCACGATCCTCTGTCACGAGGTATCTGCTGTCCATAAAAAGTGCATGGTTTATCAATCCCCGTGGAATGCCATTACTTTATACTAAACTTGTAAACAATGTAGGTATAATTTTCGATCGTTTAATTAGTTAACTTAGTAATGTCATACAATATTTCCATAGACATCGAAGATGTCAAAAAGCAAAACCTGTAATAATAAACCTAAATCCTATGGAATTGTATGAAACGCTAATTAATTTTTTGTTATCAATTAGGTATAGCAATTGAAATGGAATTCGTCTAAAAATAATTATATCGAAACATCACAGAATCTTATTATTGTTTGTAGAAATTGGGGTGAACGGGAAAATATGTAAAATAAATTATTATTCGATTTTTTATTTTGATAATAACTCTCGAACCGGAATGATGTTTTTAATTTTTCCATGAGACAGAGCGGTAGTCTTTTTAGTAGAAATTTCACGAACCAGCGCTGAGCTCCGGTACGCTCAAGTCTATTGCGAGCGCTGCTGAATATATAATTTACCACCAAATTTGAATTTAAATATTTTCTGACGTCTGACGTTTAAGTCATGGTACGCCACTGCTAAAATAATTACCCATAGACATTAAATTTACCTACTGAAAAATATATTTAACAGTAGTCTTTTCATAGTAGTCACTCAGTCAATACCACGTTTATATTATATCATTTTAATTGTAGATTATCTTTTAATATGATGTTGAATATAGTAGTATTTTTAGTTGTGTCATTTATTTTTGAAGGTGCAACAGATGATATTGTGGGAAACATAAGCATTAACGATAAACCATGGAAACTAACAAAAATTCTTCATGGAAAAATATCATCAGTCGCCGAGGGTGGAGGAAACAATATCTTTTATATAGAAAACAATCAATTGTTTATTAAAAATATATTTGACATGTCAAAAAATGCGCCGGTAATAGTACCAGGTTTAAAGAATGTGACAGTTTTAGATGTAACGTCAAATAATAATGGCGACGTATACATTGGATCGAAAGGATATATTCATGTAATAAAGAATGGAACTGTGGAACCAAAGCTTATATTAAAAAATGACAGTTTTGATGTAACCAATATAATCTGTGATTTAAGAAACAATGTGTTTTTCCTATATAATCATACCGTTTTCGTGTTAATTCGTAAAGAAGTGGTGCCTTCGAGAGAATTTTCTTTTGTTAAAAATGTGTTTGGGTTTGATTCGAAGAAAAATGTATTTTACGCCGCAAACTCTGTGGCTGCTTCATATTCGTATGAAGATTGGAACACTGAATATCTAGTGGATCTAGCATTCCATTGGGTAATTAGTATATTGACCGACGAGAGTGATAATATATTTTTTGCTACCGACAAGGGCTTACTTTTTAAAAAGAAAGGAGAGTTATCGATTGTCAAAGTGGCCAACGTCGATGTTAAAAATGTTTCCAAAATAGCCAAAGGAAGGGACGGTCGTATTTTTATTTCGTCTGTTGGTGAAGTCCATGGTGGCTTGTATTTGTTAAAAAATATCTAAACATGTAAAATTTTTTGATATTAATAATATAATATGAACATTTCTGATAATGGTAGATAGTTAGATTACCTGCCAAACATTTAAAACCAACCAGAAACAAATGAAATTTTATTATTTTACGATTACTATTACAGACAGTACATAATATCATGAATTTTTAGGTTAATATAATAAAGTATGTTACACTTAAACCATCATAATATTATTATTTTTTATTCAATACTGAATATATACAAAGTTTAAAAATATTAGATTCTTCATTACTTATAGAAAAACACAATTTTGACAAATCTCAGAAACATACACAAACAAAAAAAAGTTCGACAAACTCATTATTCATAATTAGTACAAGAACGCCTATAATCAAATTTGACTAGCATCAGAGGTCTGATATAATTATTAAGTTAGTAATGTCATTTACCTTGATCAAGCAGTTTGCCTCCTGATTGGTGGAATTTGACGAATCTTGAGGTTAAACGTAGGTAAGTATAATTCACACGAATCATAGACGGATCCGGAAAGCGAAGTCACACAGTCCAACTTTTTTTCTAGAATTGTTATGTATGTTTATGTTTGTGTAAAATTTTGTTTTTTCCTATAAACCATCAAGATTTTGAAATACAAGATCTTTCTGTAAATAACAATATATATGGCAGGTACTAGTGATTGACGTATTTATATAGGTAGGTAGTGAGTTTATAAGTTTATAGTAATATGTTTAATTAATGCATTGTATATCTTTTCCAGATCTGTGTCGGATATTGTGAGAACTAACAACTTATTAATGTGTCCAAGAAATTTCTAAAAACAATTAAGTAATGTTCTAAATTTAATTGTTTTTAGCGTTGCAAAAAATAAATTTACTTGATTAATGGATTTTCTTTAAATACAATCCTTTTGATAGCATTATTGCTCCATAGCTCAGTTCAAATTATTGGACATCTTTATTGCTTTTATCAAACCTGTACGATCATCTTTATTTCTCCACCTTTATTCTCCATTATCCTAACTAAGTTCCCAGTCACTCAGTCTCCAGATTTAATTAAAAATAGTTTTCAGTCAAACAGCCATATTGGATAGTACCTACCTCACAAACCATTTATTTTTATTTGATACATTTTTTTATTTAGGTACTCAAACTTGACTATAACCGTTTATTTAGCTAGGTATCTAACAAAAATATTAATAAACACCTGAAAAAACTATTTACAGTTTAATTTATTTTTTAAATAGAAACAAAAACTGCATATAAATTTTATGAATATTTTATTAGTCCAATATAATTTCCACATGTCAAATGAATACATAGCAACGAGCCCGAAACGTCGAGCAAGGTAGAAGTACACACGGTGAAAACCCAGAAATCTATAAATACGACAATTAAATTTAATTAAATATTATTCTTAGACATTGCAAAAGCTTTCGATAACTCGTTCATCACCGACAGACACTTCGCAGTCAAACTGTTCGGAGAAAGATCCTCAATCAGACCCACAAGCGCAGGAGTCCCACAAGGATCCGTGCTCACCCCGTCTCTGTATAATCTATATACAAGAGACATTCCAATCCCCACAGATACCTCAGCAGATTTATGCATAATAGCACAATATGCAGATGATACAGCGATCCTCTCCAGATCTATGAACGAAGACAGAGCTACAGAATTAGTCCAAAGGTCGGCCGATCAGGTTTCCGCCTGGTGCGACAAATGGCGCATAAAAATAAACGCAGACAAGAGTAACGCCATTTGCTTCAAGCGCAACTATAAAAAACGACCTCAAAAACGTAAGCGCAAATTTCCACACCTGGTAATGCATAAGACTAAAATCCCTTGGACCAATACCGTCATATATCTTGGTCTAACGTTAGACACCGCACTCAACTTTTCTAAACACATTAGCGATAAGAGACGCCAAGCCGACATAGTCTTAGCTAAGCTCAAACCCATGATAGGTCATAGGAGCAAGCTTGCCTATCTCAACAAACTGCTATTATACACAGCTATCGTTCGCCCCATCATGACCTACGCGTGCCCCGTCTGGGCATTTGCAGGCCTAAAATATATCAACAGACTTCAAATCGCACAGAACAAAACTCTCAGAGCAATCACAAACGCTCCCTGGTTCGTCAGGAACACCACACTCCACAGCGATCTTAACTTGGAAACCCTCCAAACCCACATCCTCAAGCTTACGAAGCAATTCTACAGCTCCATCAACAACCATCCCAACACGACAATCAAAGACTTATTACAATACGACATACACGCCCATTCAGAATTTGACTGGCCCAAGAGGGTACTCCTACTGATGCCCCCATAATTTACCACATTTCTCTTTTCTTGTCTTTTGCTTTTATTCTTCTCATTTCAGATCCTCTTTACGCTGCCAAGGCCGACCACCCAGGACGACCAGATAACTAATAACAATTTTCATCCCTACAGATTAAAACCACAGCGGAGGGGTTTTTGGCCGGAGGTGGGCTTGCTCACCTCCGGAGTTTTTACCCCCTCTGCGGCTCAAATTTTGATGAGCAACCGGGCTAAGACCCGGAAGTAACAGATGATAAAGATGCGATTGTAAAGATACCGATTTGATGCGACTTCTCTCTCAGTCTTCCTGGGGGCACACGCCCGGATGAAGGAGACGACCCCAAACTGGATTCGGACTGGACCAAACGCTGGACTCCATGGACCGAACGCTGGACTCCGCAGAACCGGACGTTGGCGGGATGTGGGGTGGAGAGATGACGGCGGCCTACGCTGACGGCGGTCCTCATTGTTATGTTTGTTCATCAGAAACAGAAATACTTACTAGAGATCCCTTCACCCAGACCTCAAACCTGGCCTCGATCGGTCGCGAAGCCACCGAGGCCGGGTCCTCTCACTTTTCAACCATGCTTCACTCCCGATAGGCACTACATATAAAGGGGATAGACTATACAAATCGTCTAGGTGGCCCAAATATATAAGCACATTACCCTAAGTAAGTAATTAAATATTAGTACCTACATGCCTACTGCTAGTAAGGTCTAATGATTCATGTTATCATAATAAAATTTTCTAATGATACAATTATTAGTTAATGTATTAATTAATGTTATGACAAGATATTTATTTCTAAACTTAGAGGCAAATCTTATTACTTATATTGTATTGTAAACACGTAGTGCTATAACCTTTTGAATGAGCTTACTCTGAAATAGCATGTTTAACTCTATTTGCGTAAACCTTTACTTACTTATTCTGCAGTTTAATTGTCACATTTAACGGACAGTTAACCTTTATAATTTCATAAGGTCCTTAGAAATTAAGAGATATATTTTTGCTTTGTATATTTGTTAAATATATTTGAATCTGTTTGATTAATAGAGGTATAGTCAGTTATAGGAGCGTGATTTCTCTGAGTGGATCTATTGTTTGATGTCTGTATGCGCAAACTTGAATCTATTCGATTAAAAAAGAAGAAGCTTGGGCACTGCCATAACAATATTTCAGGTAAAATACCTTCATTGTTTGTTACACAAGTATTTTTATATGGAATATAAAATTAAGAGAATCATATCTGCGCCCTTATCGATCAATAATTTGAGACTTTTCTTGTTTGTAATTATGGAAACTCTACAACATATGATACCGCATTCAAATAAAATGAAAATATTCTGAATTATATTTCTGAAAATTATGGTTTTGATTAGTTTGAAAATTAAAAGTTCGTTGTTTTGTTATTTTCTACAGTCATATGATATGAGATGTCCTACATGTTAACAATACCTACCTACGTACATATTATTTTATTGACTGTGTGTTTTTGATTAATATGTAGTTTTCCCAGACAACCGATTTATGTTTTTATTGTTAGAATTAAAACCGTTCATGATTATTACTAGTAGGCATGGGTGTTAGTATTAGTGTGTATTCCCTTAAAATCATCTCAATAGTTTTTCTTCTTATGTACTTCAGGTTTCTGTTGATGTTACGATTTTCAAAAAAAATGTGTAAAATGGAAGAAATTTAATTTTGTATGGATATTGGCCTTTAATAAATGATTATAAATACAAAACTGTTCAATATTGTTTGCTTTAAAATTTGTGGGGGTGTAAATAAAGCAGGTAATTTGATTAGGTTTATAATATTTTATTTAAACTAAAATAAGTCAAAAAACAATATGACAGTGAAATTTAAATTAAATCAATACAATATAATATTATTTACAAGTAAAAAAATAACAGTGTTTTTATTATAAGTAGGTACTATAATAATATTTAAAATATAATAATATGATAGAGCAATATGAAATTATTAACGGTGCCATTAATATTATTTAAAAACAAAAAAGACACATAAATGTGAGTTTAGTAAACTTTTGATAAATTACAATAATATTATCATAATTATTATTTTTACATTGAGATGCCCCACTGATATCAAATAGTTTTTATAAAATACATAAATAGTCTTAATAAGTCAATTCAATTTACAATGGATTAAGTAACAATAAAATTGACTTTTTGAATTTAACAATAAAAGTTACAAATAATAAACATATCTACTTTTAGCATTTTTTAGAAAGGATACTTTCAGTGATAACATTATTAATAACTCTTCTAAACATAATATTTTGGATAAATTATCAGTTTTCCATGCTTTCATACACCGGGTATTAATGGTTCTGTTATGGGTCCATACTTGTACACCTCTGCCGAAGCAGCTCTCGTGATATCAGAAGTAGGTATAAACAAGAGCTGAAAGCTAAGCCCAGCAATACTGCTAATGACTGCATCGCGATAAACGAGGCAATAAAATATACATTATCGTTGGTTTCTCTGCGCAACCCGCTATTATATTAACATACTCCAAAAGCGCTTTACAACTTATACCTTGCCGCAGCTACTCGCTCACATAACTGTAAAAGCATAGCATACCATATCTTTGACCAGATCAAGGCCAAGAAAAATAGAGGAGGAGACCTATGCCTTCAATGGATCCCATCGCACATGGGTATTGAGATGATCTGGCAAAGAAAGCCGGCCAATCAAGGGTTCCATATCAGTGGGTACCAGAAAACCTGTACTGGAATGAGACCATAAAGAAAATGTGCCAAAGCATGTGGATTAAAAACAGAAATGTAAAGTCCATTTAAATCGTATTAAGCCATTATCACCACATAAAGTTCAATACATGAACTACATAAATCTAATTAACCTTTGGTTTCAGCTTATTGTTGATCCCTTCTCCACATCTCATCAAGTTAACCGAAATAAATAAATCCCTTGTTCTATACTACGATCTCTAGGAACAGTTAAATTCCAAGAATCAACATGATATATCATAATATCTCATTACAAGATATCTTATCTTAACAACGAAATCAATTGAGTTAAAAATGCATATGAGAAAACTCGTACAATTTTTCTTTATCCTTATGAATCAAATGAACATTTCACATGTAATCAAAATTAAAAAGATCTTGAACATGAACTTGCTACCTTTGATCATTTAAAAGAATCCTAATCACAAATCATTAATCCGTTCCTTAATCACACTCATACCATGTGAGGTTTTGTAAACGTAATTGGTACTATCGCAAAAAGTCTGTTTGGAACTCTTGATTCTGAAGATGCCCGTCATTATGATAAAGCTATCAATAAATACTGATGAATCTCAAACTTTGGAACTAATGAAAAGACAAACAATCAGGCTCATCATTTGTCGTTTTGAATCGAGATCCCACTATGGCCAGTGCAGAAACAATTAAACAATAATAAATGATTGTGACGCATGTTTCCCAACTGAACGGTTGAAAAGAGCATACAAACAAATGAATCCGCAGTGCTCTAGCTAGACTGTATGGTCTACCAAAAATTCACAAAGAAAATTTACCATTAAGTCCAGTAGTTTCTTTCAATTCAGTACCCTCATATAAATTAGCAAAACTAGGAAATAACTTGATCAAACACAAATTAGATTTTATATCAAAATTTGCAATAAAGAATTCTCTAGAATTAATTGATACAATCAAAGATATTGTTGTACCTTTGAATACAAAACTCGTGTCATTTGATGTTGTGAGTTTATTCACTAGTGTCCCTATAGCGGAATTTAAAAAATAAAGTGGAATATGTACGAATTGACAGTCAACACTTTATAACGAAAAATGTAGTTATGACAACAATTAATAATATCAATTAATCTTTAGCTTCGCTTCAACTACAAGAATATTTTGAAAAAATTAACTTAATAATAATAATTTAAAAAAAATAATTAAATGAAAGGTTCATTTAATTATTTTATATTAACCATATTATATCAATTCCCTCAATATCTCATAATAACTATGATCTTTATAATTTGATACCACTTCCAATTTATTCAACTAAAAGATACATTTCTTTACAGCCTAAACAAAAATATCTAGCATATTCTACCACCAAAATCCATTATACTCTATTATAATATAAGTTAACTGATTGTAAAATAATAATGGAATACGAATTCTTATGTTCACCGAACCATATCATTCACTTAACCCATTGTAACCCTATTTGTGAAATTGAATTACTCACATTTTCTAATATTCCCAAATCATGTATGATGATGAGAAACCAATGAACATTTGGATCTTTGGCACAAAAAATTAGCATCAATTAATAGCTGGTTATTCGTTTTATCTTCCCCAACATTTATCACACTCTCTTGTAATGATAATACTAGTGATATAAAAATATCCAACACCGGATTCTTAGAAATTCCTGCCGGATGTAAAGGTTATTCCTGAAATATTATATTAACAACTGAAGATACGAAAAAATCTAATTTTCATTGTATCATCCCTCATATTGACATCTTCCACGGCGATTGTTGTAATGAAAGTAAACTCAATAATTCTATAAATTTAATATCCCTTTATTAAGCCCTATTCACTTCTCAAACAAGGGTTTAGAAGACACTTAATCTCGAATAGAATCAATACTTTTTCAAAAAATATTGACGATCTCCTTGTCCAACCTCATGTAAAAAATATACCGCTACTTACAAATACCTCATGTATGTAATATATCTATCATTATTTCTCTTATCATGTTATTAAAATTATCTAAATTTTTCCGGCAATTAATTTTTTCTAACCGTATCCAAGTTGTAGAAAATTTACCATCAGGTAGGTACTTCCAATGTTAACAATATTTTCGAAATTTGTTTTAAACCGCATCCCCGTATTATTAATAATGATGTTATTGAATTGGATACTATAATACCTTCAACATCAAATGAGACGTCATTAACCCAATCTACACATCTAAGGAGAAGTAGTAGAATGAGTTCAAAATTTAAATTATAAAAAATATAAACAATGTCTTTCTATTATTAGCCATGAAATCTATAGAAACACTGAAAATATTAATAGGTATGATGGATTACGGTTAAAAACGTCATGGCTTCTGGCACTATCAACAAAATCCAACATTCGAGCCGGTATCCCTGGTCGTAACGATTGACAGATTACTCTGAGCAACGTTTGCTCTTAGCTAATCGGATTCCTTTTGACATTCTTAGAGCAATGTTTACATTCACATACCTACACTACATTTTCATCATAAAACATATCATCTCTTTATAATGGCCTCTGCAATGAGCCCGAAACGTCGAGGGAAGAAGGACACACGTTGGAATCCCTAAAAATTACTACGATATACTAACATAAATCAGTGAAAGTGTAAAATAAATGTATTACTAACATTTTCTAAAAATCTTTTTTCTGAAAAAATAAACCGTAATTAATTGAGTTAGCATTTACTCGGTAGAATTCCATTTTACAAGAAATGAGAATATAAATAAATTCTACAGGTTTTTTAAAAAAAAATTAACTTGTCTAATGTTACATTTTCTAATCAAGAAATGTAACTATTGAACAAAGGATTTAAATACCAAATCCCACAGTCGCCATCTAAGAAACAGCTGGAATTACTAGCAATTGACACTGAATTGGCGTTGCGTTAGCTAGAGCCGATAACAATAAATTACCTAAACATACAACAGCTAAAATGATTTCGGATGCATTGCACACGAAGAAACGCGTGGTCAATAATGACGAAATTTCACATCTTAAATACAAATGATTGCACCATCAGTTTCCTCACCGAAGCTATAAAACGTAGTGTTACTCTTATTAATCATATGGCACCCTTACTATACGGTCAACCGAAGATACATATGACTAATATTCCTATTAGGCCCGTGGTATCATATACGAATACGCCAACAGTCAAATTAGCATATTATATGAATAAAATTTTTAAACATCTTACAAATTTCAAAGCCAAAATAAGCGTAGAAAATTCTATTGACTTAATATAAAAAATAAATAACGTAAATCTACCTAGCAACTGTAAACTGGTATCATTATATGTAACCAATTTATTTACTATGTAACATTCCAGTTAAATAATGTTTAGAAATGGTGTACGAAGGGCTAAAAAAAGCTAAAGTACACCCATTCGAGTTAGAAGTGATTTATTCTTTAATGAAATTATGTGTAGAAAATAACTATTTCTCATTTAATTCAGAGTTTTATAATCAACTTGATGGAGTCCCCATGGGGTATTCTTTAAGTCCTTTGCTCGCAGAACTTTTCATGGACAAATTCGAATCGGAATCTTGAAATAGACTCAGTAGCTGATATATTATATTACCATAGATATGTAGATGATATTTTGATTTGCTGGAATGGAACTGATCGTCAACTTAATTTGTTCGTCAAAGTGGCTAACGCATTGCACTGTAATATTAAATTCACGGTCGAAGTAGAGATAGAAAACAGAATTAATTTTCTAGACCTCACTATTCCAAGGGTTAATAATACACATAACTTTAAAATATATAGAAAACCCACCTACACCGAAACTGCTATACATAACGGATCGCAACATCCATGGATTCATAAGTTGGCGGCATACCATGCCATGATCCACAGGCTAGTTCGCGTGCCCATGAACAAATTAGATTTTGAGGATGAATTACATACCATTAGACAAATAGCCTTAAGTAATGGATATACAACATCTATCGTAGATAAAATATTATATAAAAAATAGCTTAAATTAGCTAGATCAACAATATACCCCAACATTAAAGATTCAAATCATTATTACAAGTCCAGTGCTTATCACGAGATACTAGAATTAGTATGGCCTGCCGAGTCCCCAATCGCGAAGATAATGACTTGTCTCAATTCTCTGGAGCGTCGATGCTTGAAGACCCGGAACCTAACTTGGAAGAGGATATGCTCGACGACTTCACAAGGGGTCATACACACACTAAAACAGCTGAAACGGGAACGAGTAGAATTAGAAAAATGTTCGTTCTCGGGTTTTAAAGGGTCGCTCCGAAAAGACGAATACTTCACGACGTTTACGAAAAGAAACGTTCCGGGAGAATTGACCGATCAGTTTATAGAGGTCTTCGGAGGCGACACCGAGGCGCAGTCTTCCTCGTATGCGATTATGCCGACCACTACCACCTCATACACGACTTCCAGTACTTCAATTCAACCTGCAAGTGCTGCGCCATCGACGAGCTCCGGTCGGTTGCCAGCGAATTTATCGGTCGAAGATACGCTCGACGAGTTGTTGCCAGTATCGACGTCAGCGTCGACCACTGGCACAATATCGCAATCTATTGCGAGAAGGAAGGGCGGGAGATTGATTACCTGGACGTCGCTGGGCGAAACTGGCTACCAGGTGATCAAATTGGACATCTACGATTACAGGAAGATCTCAAACGTGGACAAAAAAATTGGTGAAAGGTGTCGGAAATGAGATCGACGCTCTTGACATCCAGTATTGCAGACCCCAAACACCAAGCCCTTCAGAATTTGGTGGCGCTGGCAGCGAAAAACTTGACGACTCTCCCGGGCGTAAAAAAGGAGGAAAGGGAGACCGGCTCGTCGAGTTTTTACGGAAATTTCCAACAGCGCCAGTAGGCCACGTGTTCGGTCTCTCTGTGTGGATGCAGTCTAAATATAAGTTTTTTAATCGTCAATCGCCTTTGCTACATAATGTATGCAAAATTGTGGGAAGTACATATAACGAGCTGTCAATCGCAGAACTTGCAGAGTTTTTTGCAACCCGCGATCCGCAAAATTTAATATTCAACGCGCCAATGGGGAACATTTATAATTATTATCTATCGACAGAGGAGAGCTTTCGTGTGATGGAGAGGCTAGTGTATTATCAATTCAACGACAATGCTGCCGACGTAGCCCATTTCTACACTTGCCTATTCAACGTTTTGGACAGAAGAATCCCGAAGAAAAACACTCTTTTCGTGCTCAGTCCGCCGAATGCAGGGAAGAATTACTTTTTTGATGCATTCATCCATTATTGTGTTAATTTCGGCCAGATGGGCAATTTCAATCGTTACTGCACATTTCCTTTAATGGAATGCGTCGATCGACGTGTTATATTGTGGAATGAACCAGTTATGGAAGCGTCCGCGAGTGAAACGCTTAAGTGTATTTTCGGCGGGGATACGTGTAACGTTAAAGTTAAATACCAAGGTGATGCGGTCATTGGCCGCACACCGGTTATTGTATTATCTAACAGTGACGTATTTCCGAAAGATGAAGCGTTTCGCTCGCGAATGTTTTCATTTCAATGGTGACCGGCGCCTTTCTTAAAAGAATATAGTAAAAAAC
Organism: Rhyacophila brunnea; assembly: GCF_057557595.1. Lineage (NCBI taxonomy): Eukaryota > Metazoa > Arthropoda > Insecta > Trichoptera > Rhyacophilidae > Rhyacophila > Rhyacophila brunnea. The sequence goes on from NW_028233068.1 coordinate 20,871,867, forward strand.
CGTTTCCCATGGCCGTGTACTTATTATATAAAAAATATATGACAAAATAAAATGTTTAACAATGTAATTAAGGCCATGCATTAGTTGAGGCACGGTCTAAAAAGATCGTTGCTAGGCGATGTGCGAATTGCGGGTCGCGGGTGAAAATGACGCCTGTCAAACGAAATATTATTTCTCATATAAATCCAACATACGTCCATTTTATGTTCTGTTTATTATTCTATTAGTATCAATAATAATATATTCATTGACATGTTTGCTTTTTAAAGTAAATGGGTAAAGTTTTTAGTCATCTTTACACGATTTTAGAATTAATTGGCCCGTCGCCATCACGCAGCAAAGTGACGTGCGTCCGACTCCACGTTCTCTCAGTGAATGCGAAGCAAGTACAAATTTTCGTCGCGCGTACAGTTGAACATTATTTGGCGTTTCACTGATGCGTCACCTTAATGTTTTGATCTTCCCAACCCCACTCCAGTTGTCCTCTTGTGTTTCCTTTTAGTCGGGCGATCATCTTCGTCCAAATCTAAAAGTTGAAAATCTTCGTCGATAGCTCCTGTATATTCAACTGGCAAATTTCCCGTTTGGGCGTCTGTCATACCAAACAATGTTTGCCCGTCTGTATAACTGTGAAGTCGGTTTTCAACGAACCGCACTTCTTTAGGCCAAGATATAGGCGCCGATTTTGTGAATGCCGAATTGATAGAGAATTCCACTGTACAACCGCACTCCACTTTCCAATAGACACTTGAATTTAAAAATGATTTATCTGATATGCCTGGATTCAATTGAGGTGTTGCCAAAATGCCGACATGCCCCTGAGGTTGAGCATCAAACGACGTAGGACCTCCGTTAAGAGTGTAAGAACCATAATTTTCTATTTGTCGAGAATAACTGGAAGACACTTGGTTCGCCAATATTGGTGGTACGCTTGTAGATCCCAAACCTACTATGCCAACAATAGGTTTGTCCTTACTATCTTTAAAGAATTCCAACTTATTACTGCGTGTTCTCATCTTGTGGCTTTCGACCGCGAAAGTGCGGCGACTCCATGGAACGTAATGATCCTTTCCTTCGCGGATGGTGCCGTCCTTCGGAATATAAATGTATTGAACGACAGGTTGACCAATAGATTGATTTATTAGAAATTGATCACACTTTTTATCCATGCGAACAACACCTGCATTGTGTACTTGATACAACGGTTTATCTGTCGGATTAGGACTAGTTGGACGGTTCCATTCGTGAACGAAGTATTCGTTAATCGCCCGAGGTACTATCATGGCGTTGCTGGCGTGATGAAGATAAAACTTTTTTATAATTTCTTCTGGTTTGATGGGTCCAGTCGCAGTAGGAATCATAGGTTGCATCAACGTCATACAGTTGATTGCGACCGTAGAAACTTTTATTCATCCCGACACACACTGCTCCAATGGCAATATACTCAGAAGTGGCGCTGCCAGATAGTGTAGTACCTGTGTCGAAGGCGGTTCTGGTGCCCAAAGGCGTTACAGTACACCACACTTTAGTTATCTTAGCTCCATATGGTAAAGATAAAAATTCTGTTTCTGTCATATAAAAAGGTAGGAAATCTACGGGAATTAAAGCCAGCGACGTTGTAAAGTGATCAGTATCATCTTTTTGTATATTTTCAGTAGAATAGCCATACGAATACAGTATTCGAGTTTTTGCAAAATTTAAAGATCCACCTGACGTAGGTGAGCTCCTTGGAATCCAAGCAGGACCTGTAGCTCTTCCGCCTCCTGCTCCACCACCAACGGCTGCCACTGCCGACCGCGCACTCGTAGTCGGGCCTCAATCTGTACCGCTTTGCGATATATCCATGTTCTGTTCCGGTAAAGCAGCTGCGTTAGGATCAGCAATGTGAGCGTCAAAGCTAGCCAGAAAATCGCCCCAATTGAACTCTGGATCGACTTCGTTGTTCGGCTCAGCGACTGATGGTTCTTCGTCAGGTTGAGGGTCAGAAGGTCCAGCCACGGAGGGTTCAGGGTCGGTGGATGGTCCGGGATTGGAATTCCGTGATGGGTCGGATTCATCAAAGTCAAACCTCAATTTTTTATAGTGATCAGAACCTTTCTTAAATTTATCGAGTGTCGCACGGTATTGAGCACTTTGCTGATAAGAACGATAATCGTGAAATTCTCCGTTTGTATACAACGATTTAAATTCTGAATATAATGCTTGCTGACCTTCTTGTGAATTTTGGCGTTGAATCATTGTTCACAAATATCCCTTGAGATGCCACCCTGAAATTAATTGATGAGCGTTTCTCCGGGGAGATGATTGGACTTTTCAAGCAATATTTTCCATCGAGCTACTTTAGCTTTCAGGGTAAAGTGTTTGAACAAACCGAAGGGGTCTCATATATCTCCCGTGGTTGCAAACTTTTATTTTGAAAAAAAATGAACAAACAGGTTGATACATGTAGATTAAAACCTTTGTGCTGATTACGGTATGTTGATGATACCTTTTTAATATGGGCACACATTATAGACTATTTGAATAATCTACACTCAATAGCTCAATTTACAATGCAGATTGAACAAAATAGAGTTCTACCAATCTTCGGCGTTAAAGCTATTAGAAAGTTGGATCGTTTTCCAGGACATAAAGTCTACCAAATACGAACCCTTACCAATTGCTACTTACATGCGTCATCTCACCATCACCCTCTTCAAAATCGGGTTTGATTTTAATGTTGATGACAAGAGCTCGGTGAAGCTGCAAATCATCGTATTTTAAAACCGAAACATCCCACGAATTAAAATTTCTTCAAGCAAACGGATATTCTAACAAGATAATCCAAGAAGCCAATAAGAGCCAAATTAACCCAGCTAATCAAGAGGAATAGATAAAAGTCAAAGACGAGCTTATATGCCTGATATCAAAAATACTACCGATACCATTTCCAGGATACTGAAGAAACTCGAGATCAAAACGGTATTCTCAACATCAAAGTAGGTTCGGAATATTTTAAGACCAGTAAAAGACTCGCAGCCTTTGGATTCGGCAGGTGTGTACCAGCACATAAGCTGTCGCGGATGTCCGAAGAAGTATATATGCCAAACTTCTCAAATGCTAAAAAAGCGTGTGAATGAACACGAAAGGGCATACCGACTAAAACACTACACGATGTCAGCAATTGCTCAAGCCAAAATATCATTAGAAAAAATCAAAATTATAAATGCATTCAACGGTAATCGAGATGATTTAACTGCATTTATATCTGCAAAAAAGAATTAGATACGATGCAAATTAAAATGCACAGAATGATTTTGCTTATTGATATTTGTTCTATATAAGAAGCATATTTGTCCATCAAAATTCAGTTAATAAACTACATATCACGCTATTGCTTGAGTTTGTTTATTTGCTCACGTTGTGGAAGCAATTCCATAACATAAGTGGTGTCGAAGTAAAGATTTTAAACTGTGTTATTTAGTTGTTTTCCTGTTCACTGTTCGCCGTCTGCTGCCCCGTGACTATTCATCGCTGCAAACAAGAGGATTAGAGAGGAAACTACAACACTAATATCCACAGAAAGGATTTTAGGAATGATCATCGCAGCAGCAATTTTGTAAGTGTTTGATATATTTTTACATAATTTATTTAACATTCAAAAATGGCTTTAAATGCAAATGATTCCACCTACCCAATCCTTGAAAAATCAGAAATGAATGTTCAACCTGACATGAACATTCACCCCCATACGCAAGAATCATTATCTATGGAAATATTATTTCAATTTATTAATACATTTAATGGTAATCGTGAAGAATTGAGTGCCTTCATCTCAGATTGCAACCGTGCTTTTAAAAATGCATCAAGTAGTCAAGTAGAAATACTATTAGATTTTGTTCACACCAAAATACAAGGAAAAGCCAAAACTGCCATTAGCAATAGAACATTTAATTCTTGGGAAGAGCTAAAAAATTTCCTTAAAACTATGTACCAAGACAACAACCACTACGCACAAATTTTAAACGAACTAACCAGTATTCAACAATCTCCTAAAGAAACTATCCAGCAATATGCATTTAGGATAGAGTCCATACAGAAAAGATCAATAAACGCCGTTCAATCAAATAATATGAATTCAGAGGATCTTAACGGACAAATAAATATGATTAATCAAATAGCTTTAAATCGTCTTATATATTATTGTGTACCAGAAATTTCAAATCAATTAAGAGGTAGAGATATCAAAAACCTAAACGATGCGACTTCTCTCGCGTTAAATGAAGAGCAGGTACAAGTGATGTATAATAATACGCCTTTTAGAAAAAATAATAATTATCAGCAAAATAAAGTAGATCAATGCACAATTTGTGGTAAAAAGTTCCACACTAATAAAGAATGTTTCAGAAACAAAAATAGTAATTTCAAAACAATAAATTCTTTAGATAATTATTCTTCAAATCAATATCAAACCTATGAAAAGTTTTGTAAATACTGTAATAAAAAAGGTCATACTATTGAAAATTGCAGAAAACGTGTATATAACGAAAGTCAAAAACGTCAAATAATTCCAAAAAACGTGAATCTCGCGCTTCCACAGAAGGACTCACCTGTGAGAGGCAAATGCGACAACCAATCAGTATTTCAAATGGGTCAACATCATTAATTGATAACAATTCTAATTATAATATTCTAATTTCTGATCCAAATTCATAAATATTCAAATTCATTGTAATCAATCTAAAACAGGCAGATTAAAACTTTTAATTGATACTGGAGCTAGCATATCTATTATAAATTTGCTAAAATAATGCTTAAAATAAGTTTAAAGAACAAAATTAAAATAAATACCAACGATATAATCGAAATACGTGGTGTAAATTCAGAAAAAACAAATGCTACTCTAGGTGCCATTATGTTATCAATTCATGATGTAAATCACAAATTTCATATCATCAAAGAGAAGACCAATATTCCTCATGACGAAATAATTGGGAATGACTATTTAAAAATTACTAATTCATTAATTGATTACAAAAATCAATTAATTTCTAATGATTCTATATCCATTCCAATTTTTACAATGTCACATGCTGATGATCTCAAACAAATCTTAGCACCTCGTAGCGAGACATTAATAGAAATAGATATCATTAATCCGGAGATTAAGGAAGGGATCATCCCCGAACTTACAACCTCTGATGGAGTTTTTCTATGCAAGGCTATCACCAAGGTGAATTCTAATTTAAAAGCCTATGCTACTGTATCAAATACTACAAATTTTCATCAAGTACTTACAGACGTAAGGATAGCACTTGAACCTATACCTGAGCAATCATGCCAGTTTTCTAATTCTACTAATTCTTCTAAATCAGCTGTATCTAGACTACACAAACTTCAAGAGACTCTACGCACGAGTCATCTTAATTCAGAAGAGGCGAAATCCCTCAATTCAATATGTAGTCAGTTTAACGACATCTTGACTATTCATCAAACAACTCTTCTAGACACCATATCTCACATAAATTACCAGTTTTCCATGCTTTTATACATCGTTTATTAATGATTCCTATGTCCGAAAATAGTTTTGCTTTGGAGTTAAAGACGATTAAACAAATCTTAAACAAATCGCTTTTAATAACGGTTATGACTCACGTTTGATTGATCGCATTCTGGCCAACAAATCTATAAAATTAGCTTTTTTAAATGTGACCTCTGGCTTAGTGATAGATGAAACCAGTGTTAAAAAACGCTGGGTTAAATTATGTTTCCTAGGAAGAGTGTCTGAGAATATTTCAAGAAAAATAGATTTAAAAACTTTTCAATGTAACATTTTACAACACACAAAATTTGAATTCAATACTGGTGAATACTAAAGATAGATTAGATAAACTTAACCAAAGTGGAATTTATCTATTAAGTTGTGACTCTTGTGATGCCAAATATGTTGGACAAACGGGACGTTCTTTTAACACTAGGATCAAAGAACATTTGCCAAAAATGGTAATGAATCTTCATCTTTTGGAAATCATTTAAGTTTAAATAATCACTCTTTTAATATCAGTAAAAATTTTAAAATCCTACATTTGAATGAGAATTCTATAAAATTGGGTGAACAGGTAATCCTAGAAATTAATAGGTATAAATTTTTGCCCAATTCTAATTTGTTAAATGATCAATTATATGTTGTGTCTTCTCCATTATTATACCCTATTTAATATTTGGGATTGTTATAACATAACTTTATAATTATTGTACATTATTTATTATTTTAATTTTTATTTAATTTTGACTCATATTTTGGTTGTATTTGTTTTTTTTTTATTCGATCTCACTTCAATTGATAATATTGTTTTTTTATTTTTTATAAATTTTTATTGAAAATTTTGACTAATCATAATTATTTGTTGATAGTAATGTTATTGTAAGTGTAGATTGTTTCATATTTTGTGGTTTGTTAATATTTAAAATAATTTGTTTAATGCCCCTGACTTAGTATGAAATATTAATGTCCAACCTCATAAGTTTTAAATTAATCTGTTATTGGGAAGGTATTATTGGACGGATAATTATTTATATACCTATTGTTATATTATTTCTATCGCTTTGGATTTTGTTTGATAAATATTGTTTAATATGTATTCAGTTGAAAATGTCCCACTGAGGCGGACGAAACCGGTCCTAATCTATTGATTAAAAGTGGAATAAGTACTACAAAAAAAATTGCGTTTTATTAAATAAAAACAACAATTAAAGTTTACATTTTTACTAATAAAATCATCAATCCAGATTTATGTTTAATCCCAACTATCTTACAAGAAAACCATGACTCTATAATTGCAGGTCATTGTGGTTTTCATCGAATGTATAATCGCATATGATCGAAATATAAATAGGAAAACATGAGTAATGATATTCGTAAATATATTTAAACATGTATAAAATGTCAAAGTAATAAAGTCTCTCGTAAAATTCAAAAACAGCCAATGGAAATAACGTCAACAGCATTAGTACCTTTTGAAAAGTTATGCCTAGACATTGTAGGACCATCATCTCTTTCAGATAATGGTAACAAGTTTATTTTAACAATGCAAGATGAACTAACTAAATTTTTATTTGCAATACCAACAGAAAGTCATGAAGCAATCACTATTGCAAACAAACTTACAGATATTATAACTACGTTTGGTATCCCAAAAACAATTCTCACAGATCAAGGATCAGACTTTACATCAAATCTATTAAAAGAGCTTACTAGCTTATTTAAAATTAAGCATTTAACTTCAACAGCATATCATGCACAAACGAATGGTGGATTAGAAAGATTACACTCAACATTAAAAGATTACCTAAAACATTATGTCAATGATAAACAGACCAATTGGGACGAATTAGTCAAATTTGTTATTTTTACTTATAATACTTCAATACATGCCTCTAGTAAATTCACTTCTTATGAGTTAATATTTGGACATAAAGCTAACATACCTAGTAATATTAAAGAAAATCCAGAATTCAAATATACATATGAAAATTATTATGATCAACTCAAATATAAGTAAAACTTATCAAATAAATTAGCTAGGGAAAACCTTATTTCATCAAAAGAAAGATCAAAAATATATTATGATAGAAATTCACATATACATAAATACAATGTAGGTGATTATATTTTCCTGCGTAACGAATCGATCACGAAAGGGTTAACAAAGAAACTTTCCCCAGATTGGAATGGACCATACAAGATTTTAAAATTACTAATAAAAGTAAAGAATAGAAATATCAAAGTTCATTTCAATAGAATAAAACTTGCAAATTGTGTTACAGATGGATCTCCATCTCTCTAAGCCAATCATACGAAATTATACCAATTACAAATGCCAGCGGATTGTTTTACGAAAACATTGGAAAAGCATGGTTTAATACAGGAACATGACAAGTCCTAACTTTCCTAAACATTACTTTTTACGAAAAACAATTAGAATTCATTAAAACGTCATTCACAAAAACCGAGCATTTATGTAACATTAAAGAATTAGAAGTAGAATTAATACCATGTAGACAATCACTTAATTTCGTAGCTAATCAAATAAATATTATAAAAACTAAGGATGAATTAATCAAACATCTTATCAATCAATCCGTACGGACTAAACGCGGAATATTCAACGGTTTAGGATCCGCATGGAAATGGCTTTCCGGATCACTTGACGCAAGCGACGCCGAGTATTACGATAAAATTTTAGAACAAACTGACAGATCAGATAAAGATATTCAACTATTAATGAAAGACCAAATACAAGTAGTTAAGTCATCAATTACTAATTTTAATGAATCTATTATTTCACTAAGATCAAATGAAGATATACTTAATAAAAACCTTGACAAATTCAATAAATTTTCTAATAGCATAACCAATAAGACATTAGGATTTCAAAAATTAGAAATTGCCACGAGCAACATAGCTCTACTTACTTACATCACGACTGAATTAAATAATAAATTCGATATTCTAATTGATGCAATTTTATTCGCTATACAAAATGTTGTCCATCCATAAGTCATCACTCCGATTAATTTAATTGAAAGCTTAAGAAACAACGCGAAATTACTACCGAATGGAGAAAACTTTCCATTTCCGTTGACTGATCGAAATGCCGCAAAACTAATAGAAATTAGTAAATTAACTGTTTATTATAATAACTCTAAGATAATATTTATAATTCAAGTACCGTTAACTTCAAGCACTCTTTTTAATTTGTACAATATAATTCCCATTCCGATTCCTCGTACAATTTCCAATACTTATGCATACATCCAACCTAATGACCAATTTATTGCCATTTCTGATGGAAAAATGAATTATGTAAAGATGAAAACTCTAGAAGAATGCGACGAGATCTCAAGAAATGAATATGTATGCAATAACCAAATAATATACGCAACCTTTCAAAACGACAATTGTGAACTCTAATTAATTACGACATTTAAAAAGGAATAACCATCTTCATGCAATACAAGAATAATAAAAGGAATATTAAGAGTTTGGCACAAATTAAACAACAATAATCAATGAAGCTTTGTTTTATCAATACCAGAAACATTAACTATCTTATGCCCAAATGAAAATATTAAGAATACTGGAACTCTAAAACTCAATGAAGGATGCAAAGCATACGCAAAAGACGTACAACTAATTGCTATAGCCGCTACGCAAACTGATTATCAACATGTCATTCCAGAAATACCTATAATAGAATACGACTGCTGCAACACAAAAAAAATCAACTCAACGCTAAATTCGTTTTACTTGCAACCACTACATTTTTCAAATATTCAACTTGACGACCTAAAGATTACTTCACATAAATTAGATGATTTGAACACCGAGATTAACAACAACCTCAACAAACCTTCAATTCTGAAACATGCAACTTGGTATTCAATTGCATTCTCCGTTATCTCGAGTATCATTGGAATAACTCTACTATATAAAATATTAAAATGTATCGGATTACTCAACATCTTCAAGAAACTCTTCAACTTAAATTCAAATCAAAATCAACCCGGATGTTTAGCAACAATTTATAACCAATGTAATAACAAAAATTTACCTATATCTAATACTACTGTAAGAATGAGTGAGCTACAACTCCTAGACGTTCTACACGACTCCTACAGAAGACTCCACAACGCTTCGATGATTCGTGAAGATGACGCTCCTGGACCGTCAGCTTCATACTTCGTCGGGAGGTGTTATGGAATATATAATATAATGACATACCTACCAATCTATACTTATCTATTAAATGTCTTATCACTATTTGCAATCAAATATGTTATTTAAAATCATAGTACTTAAGTAATATACGCATGCATATCAACTAGCCTCGGGCATCTGCATTACGGATGCACCACTAATATTATATACTTACTTATTTTTAATAACTTTTGTTTTGTACTTACTTGATTTCTTAATTATTGTCAATACTTGTTTTTCTATAACTTTCCACTCATTGTTTCATAATTGATGTCATTCGTCATTGATATTTGTACTATATAAGAAGCATATTTGTCCATCAAAGTTCTGTTAATAAACTACATATCACGCTATTGCTTGAGTTTGTTTATTTGCTCACGTTGTGGAAGCAATTCCATAACACTGATCATCTTCTCACCATTTAGTCTAAATACATCCTTGAAGGTAAATCACCTGACAATTACCTTCAAGATGACGGTCTTTAAACGTAAAAGCTGTGAATGCTACTCAAGAGTTGCACAGAAGTCCAGTATTTGGTAAGGAGACGAAGGAACGATAACACCATCAAACCACATCTGGTTCCTGTCAACCCAAGCTACCTGTTTCCTTTGTCTTCCTACCTGAGGGACATAACAGTACGCATAATAATAAAATTTAATAATGTATGAGATATTAGCCTAGTATGGAGTCTTGGCCACTGCTACGTGATATTACGTACCAAGGTGTCAAACCCAATCCAGAACAAATGTCAGTCATACAAGATTTTTGAATTCAAAAAAATCAAAAAGATCCTAAAAAATCTTTTCTCTGATTATTTATAGTTCTCGCGTTCAGACATGCAAAATGCTATACCTACCTAGATTACCTTAAGATATTTCGCTACAGGTAGATTTTGAGATTGAGAAATAAACAGAAAAGGCCAATCTCGAATCTCGAGAAATTTATTTTCATAAATGTCGAGAATCCATATTCAATTGCAGATTTGGTATGTCTGCATCTATTTTGACCAACCAAGATTCTGATTTTAAATCCCAATACATACGCATATATCCAATCCATTCTTGATGGAAAAATAGTAATCTCTAATAATGAATATTTGTGCAATAACCAAATTATTTATACAACATCTCAAAATGACAACTGCGAACTACAAGTAATCACAACGTTCAAAAAGAATTTGCCACTGTATGGTAATACAATACGAAAATAATCAAAGGAACATTAAGAGTATGGCACAAATTAAATAACAACAATCAATGGATCTATGTATTATCAACACCAGAAAAACTGACTATTCTATTCCCAAACGAGGAAATTAAAGACATAATCATAAAGGATACTGGAACTCTCCAGCTTTCTGAAGGATGTCAAGTGTATGCAAAAGACATCCAACTATTTGCTACAACTGCTACTCAAACCTCTTGTCAACACGTCGTTCCAGATATACCAATAATAGAAGACGACTGCTGTAACTCCAAGAAAATTAATTCAACGCTAATTACAACCTTTAATTTTTTCGAACAATCATTTGGATGATTTGAAGATAACTTCACATAAAATAGAGATTAAAAACTGAGATGAACAACCACATTAATAAACCTTCGATTTTAAGACATGCAACACTCAAATATCAAAACAAGTACAAAGGTTAGTCTAATATGTACTTTATAAACTCCTATTTAACGCCATATTTCTCATATCGATCAGTTCTAATATCAGTTCCAAGTTATCCATCATACCGTCAACTTCTTCAGTGTAATTATTATTATTGAATTAAATATTATACGTTTATAAATTGTTAATACTTGTAAGTAGCTCAGTTACTTTACGTTAATGATAATTTGTGAAGTTTAATTTAAAGTGTAACTATTGTATAATTGACATTATAAATAAATAGTTTATGTACATAGTGATGTGAGTGCTTTATGTGGCATTCCGATCCCGATTCTATAACAAAAATTGGCGCAGCCGGTAGGATTGCTGAGGAAACTGTCGTAGAGGGAACGCAGACAACGCTCATCGCTGGACCGACCGATCATCAAAAACAGCATCTAATGAACTCAACGTCGTTGGATTAGAAGCATTTACGTCTGCGAAAGAACTCTACGTACGGTGAATTTCATTTCTTAAAAAACAGCAAAAATCATCAAAAACAAAATGGAACAAATAATCATCATTCTGTAAGCTATTTGCCAGTGTTATTTATATTGATTTTTCTTTGTATTTTTAATCTATTTGTAAAAATGTCAGAACAAATTACTCTTCAATTTTTATCACAATTTATCTCCTCATTTAGTGGTACAGAAAATTTATCCACGTTTATCAGAAATTGTGATCATGCGATTAAGCTAGCTAGTACCGCTCAAAAAACCATATTTTTGCATTTATACAATCAAAAATCACAGGTAAAGCAGATATGGTAATGAGCGCACGTGAATTACCTGACTGGCCATATTATCGTTCTTTTCTAGTAGAAAATTTCATGCCAAAAAAGAAATTCTCACACCTTCTTTTAGAATTACAGTCTTATAAATAATTGCCTTCTGAAACTGTAACTGAGTACACTCAAAGATTTTAAAATTGCATCTCTCGACTACTTCAAAGTATAAAAGATGATACCCCTAACGTTAATGATCTTAATGGTAAATATGACATGATCAAAGAGGTAGCGTTTAGTGGGAATACTACCACAATATCACATTTTATTACGAGCGCGAGATCCCAAGACATTTGAGCAGGCATCAGATTATGCAATTGAAGAGAAAAGAGTAACTAAATTTATTAAGGAAAAATCATATAACATTAATCCTACTAACAAAACTTGTAATATTTGCAAAAAATCAGGACATTTAGCAATTAACTGTTTTAAGAAGTCACAAAACCTTTCTACACAAAATCATTATTCCCAATTACCAAGAATCAATAACTCCTCTAAAATAAAAACAGAACAGGTATTTAATTCTCACGCTACTATTTTCTGTAATTATTGTAAAAAACAGGGACATTCTATTCAAGAATGTAGAAAACGTGAAGCTTTACACGGTAAATTCAAACAATATGCATCTTCATCAACTAAACAAACTAGCTATCAAAATAAAATAAACTCTTTAAACTCAAAAGTTTCCGCGACCCCTGCTGATTCTCGGAAAATAAATATCCTGGAGGCAGAAAACTTATCGTGAATATTAAAAATTGCACTAACTATGTTGAAATCCCTAGTCCTCAATCAAAAAATGGAACTCTTAAATTAATCCTAGATACTGGAGCAGACATAACCCTCGTTAAGGCTCGATCTCTCAATGGGGAAGAATCTGTCGACATATCTAATACCGTTACTCTGAAAGGAGTAAACGAGTCCAATAATCCTACGAAAACATTCGGTACTTATCATTTTAAGTAAATCAAAAATTATACCCTCACATTACGAATGTAATTCCCAGTCGAGAAACTAATATTCCACTCGATGGTTTATTAGGTCAAGACTTCCTAAGGTATTTCCAAGCTAATCGATTATAAGTATAATGAACTTAGTCTCTTAAATTATAAAATTCCCATACTTCATTCTGATTTTAGAAGAAAATAAATCCTCTCAACCTATCCTTACATTGAAACCTCGTACCGAAACCCTCGTTGAACTCAAAATCCTAAATACTGAAATCCATCAAGGAATCACTCCTAATGTAGAAATTTGTCCAGGAGTATGTTTATCTCAAGCTCTTACTACCGTTCAACCCTCTGGTAAAGCTTATGCTACCATTCTTAATAACAATGAAAACTCTGTTAATCTTTTTAAAATGCAGCCATCTACCTGCCGCCAAACAGTCTTTCTCAAGATAATCGCCGACAGCCGACCAAACTAGAATCTTCCCCCGGGCTTTCATAACGGAGACGCGATACGTTTCGAACCAGACCTGAATTGCGCTCTCTCTCGCCAACCTGCCCTCGCCCATCATTTTCACACCTACCAACCTACCTACTTACCTACCTACCCGTGAAGTATTTTGCTGTGAGCCAGTGCCTTCGATTGTTCCGTGTGCCGTGTATCAAGTGTGTAACCGAGAAGCGCAAGCGCTGACGGTTCTGCCCAGTTCAGTGTGGTGTCGTGAGCGATTCGAGCCTTCGATTCCATCTCATCCTGTGATATCGACGACCCGGATCGTATAGTTCGACACCATTACCGTTCGGTTCAGTTCGGTTAGTGAAACGTGCTTCGAGGCGACCGCCGGATCACCGCGCCCAAGAAACCAGGCTACAGCTAAGCAGCTTTCATTTTCACTTTTCTATTTCTCTTTTCTTTGAATTTGACTTATCTTTTCTTCTTTTATTTTACTTTATTTCCTTCTTCTCTAAACATGTCATCGCCCAGATTTAATGAGATCCGCGAAGAAGCAACCGCAGACATTAATAACCTGGTGGAAACCCCTGCAGCTCCAACCCCCAGGCAACTACTGGAACAGGACTCGGCTACGACTCTCCAAAACATAGCCTATATGATAACGACAAACAAACGGCAAGACCCTCAAACACTCATTCGATCTATTTTCAGCCTACTGATCTCCTGCATGGACTCAAGGACGAGAGCCCAATGCCGCCAGCCATCGACCAGCCATCCTGCCGCACCAAACTTTAAAATCAAGAGATCTAAGAGAGTGACCTCCCAGAAAAAGCAAGAAAACCTACTGAATTTACATGAGACAATAGCGACCACCCAAGACTACTCCGAATACGAGGACCTGAAAGACGACGCCACCTTCGCCTCGGCCGTACACAAAAAGCAGAGACAACCAACCACACCCAACGCCACACAGATGTCATCGCAGCAACTATTGAAAAAGAAGCCAGCCCCGAAAAACAACACTTCACCAAAACAACCAACAACCGCTGCGCCACTAGCAAAACCCACTAAAGACGCCCAGAAAACTAAAATCCCACCAGTCATACTTCACTCCAAACGCGACTACACAACGATCGCAAAAGACATGAAGTTGGTGGGCATCACGCCAGGACTCGCAACGCTATAGAAAGACAACATACGCATCGACTTTGATGACATCACCGCCTACCGAAAAACAGTGGATTTTCTAGACCAAAGAAATATCTCATTCCACTCATACAAGACCGAGGAAGAGAAGACCTATAAGGCCGTCCTCAGAGGAATACCGACAGACACGGATGAAAACGAAATAAAAGAAGAACTGTTAGCCTTACAATTTCCAGTAATTGCCGTCCAGAGGATGCGCAGCAGACTAGACCGCGAGCCTCTACCTCTTGTCCTGGTCGACTTAGAAAAAAGCGACGCAGGCAAGCGTATTTTCGAACTAGAGACTCTGCTGTACCACCGAATTAAAGTGGAGTCTCTTAGGAGAAAAACTGCCACTGGACAATGCCACCGATGCCAGGGCTTTGCACACTCGGGTAGCAACTGCCACGCCCCACCAAAGTGCGTGAAATGTGCCGAAAGCCACTGGACTCAGGAGTGCGATCACACTCGGGAGATGGGACCTGCCACATGCGCAAACTGCGCGGGTCCTCATCCAGCCAATTATCGGGGCTGCCCGAAATTCTCGCGTCCAGGACAGACGAATGCGAACCACAGATGAACTTGGCCGTCTCCCCCATGGCAGAGACAAACCCAGCCTACCCAGAATGAGACTCGCCAAGCTCCAACCTACACACGACCCCAACAAACGGACCACCGCAGCGAAAAAACAACGCACACAAATAACAGGTTAGTCGCTTTTCCTAACCAATATCCAATTGCCAACAACAAGCCCTCCTCCAACTCCAATTCAGACCTTAAAAGTCTGGAAATTGCAATTATCCATTTGCAAAAGACTATGGAGCAAGCTACCGCCATGGTAGCACAATCCACGAAACTTGTCCAGCAAAATGGCTACTAAGACCAATCCGTCCTCTCTACAGACGGCCATCTGGAACGCTCGCGATACTTTAATTATTGATAAGGGGAAATCATCAATTTCCTATCCAGACACGACATCGACATACTCCTAGTTAGCGAGATCGACCTTAAACCTACTTCCCGCATCCGTTTTCCAAACTACACCACTTACAGATCAGACAGACTAGCGAACAGAGGCGGCGGAACCGCTATCTTTATTAAGTCTCATATAGACCATTGTGAGGCACCTCTAGTCCCACAATGCCGGGCACTAGAATCGTGTTCAATTATAGTCAATCCCCGTTCTTCCGGCAACGTTAAATTCACTTCCGTATACGTTCCTCCTTATCTAAAAGCTGACTCGATAACCAGATCAGATCTAGACAGCTTACTGGACGATAATGTTACCTCCACAATCATCGCGGGCGATTTCAATGCCAAGCACTTAGCCTGGGGTAATCGCTACAGGGATTTCAGAGGTAAAATGATTTACGAATTCATTGACGATAATAACATAACCTTAGCCGCTCCGTCAGAGCCCACGCACTATCCTTTAAATCACATAGGTCAACCTACTATTATAGATTTTGCTTTACTCGCGGAAACTGATTTCATTCACGAAATTAGCGTAGTTAATAAACTATCTTCAGACCACAAGCCGGTACTTTTACACTTAGGATACCCATAAAATGTGGCCCTAGTAATTAACAGACGCATCAGAACCCAAACTTCTGGGGAAGACTTCAAATCAACTTTAGAGGAAAAGCTCACGCAACCAACCCTTCTTAACACTTTAACAATTTCACCTTCTTAACAATTTATCCATCACACCGTCAACTTCTCCAGTGTAATTATTATTATTGAATTAAATATTATACGTTTATAAGTTGTTAATACTTGTAAGTAACTCAGTTACTTTAACGTTAATAATAATTTGTGAAGTTTAATTTAAAGTGTAACTATTGTATAATTGATATTATAAATAAATAGTTTATGTAGTGATGTGAGTACTTTATGTGGCATCACGATCCCGATTCCATAACAATGTATCGGATTACTAAACATGTTCAAGAAAATCGTCAACCTAAATTCAAACTCAAATGAAATCTGGTTGTTTGGTTACAATATAATACAACCAATGTCACAATAGCAATCGACCAACATCAAACACTACTGTTCGAATGAGCGAATTACAATCAGAATCAGAAAGAC
This sequence comes from Rhyacophila brunnea, assembly GCF_057557595.1. Classification (NCBI taxonomy): domain Eukaryota; kingdom Metazoa; phylum Arthropoda; class Insecta; order Trichoptera; family Rhyacophilidae; genus Rhyacophila; species Rhyacophila brunnea. Next base: position 20,888,717 of record NW_028233068.1, read on the forward strand.
TACCATTGGAAGACGCGTCCGCCCCTCCAATCTACATGTCTCCAACTACTTCAACTCCAAGACGTTCAACACGACTCATGCATAAGAACCCACATCACTATGATGATTCGTGAAGATGACGCTCCTCGACCATCAGCTTCACACTTCGTCGGGAGGTGTTATGAAATATATAAAATGACATACCTGTCTATACCTATATTTAAATGTCTTATCTATCAAATATGTTATTTCAAATCATAATACTTAAGTAATAAATAACGCATGCACTATCAAACTAGTCTCAGGCATTCGTAATACCGATGCACCATTAATATTGTATACTTATTTTCTAATAACCTTTATTGTATCTATACATGCTTTCTTAATAACTTTCTACAGTTGTGTCCTAATTGATGTCATACGTCGTTTAAAATTGTGCTATATAAAAAGCATATTTGTTTAGGTATATCAAATCAGTTAATAAACTACTTATCACGCTATTGCTTGAGTTTGTTTATTGCTCACGTTATGGAAGCAATTCTATGACATAAATGGTGTCAAAAAGTAAAGATTATTAATTTATTGTGTATTATTTGCTTGGTTCCTCCTGTTCGCTGTTTGCTACCCCGTATTGACTGTTCATCGCTGCCATATCAGAGGATTAGAAAGGACTCCACTAAAAATAATATCCACGAAGGATTATGATGATCATTGCAGCAACGATTTTGTTATGTTTGATATAATTACTATAATTTATTAAACTTTCAAAGATGGCTGTAAATGAATCTAACTAACCAATCCTCCATAAATCTGAAATTGATATTCTACCCGACAAAGGCATTCACTCCCAACCCCAAGAAAGATTATCTCTAGAAACACTTTTTCAATTTATTAACGTATTTAACGGAAATCTCGAAGATTTATGCGTATTTATATCAGATTGTAATAGAGCCTTTAAAAATGCATCAAATAATCAAAAAGAAATTTTACTAGATTATGTTCATACAAAAATACAAGGTCTATAGCCAAACCCGCTGTCAGTAATAGAATATTTAATTCATGGTAAGAGCTTAAAAATTCATAAAAAAAACACTATGCTCAAATTCTAAAAGAACTTACTAGTAGGTATACAACAATCTCTTGGAGAGAATATTAACAATTTGCATTTAGAATACAATCAATACAAAAAGGTCAATAAACGCCATACAATCATTCGACACATTTGTCCCTTCAATCTACTTGTCAACGATTGCTAAACTACTCAAAGACGTTTTATAAGACTCCTGTAGAAGAGTCTACATCACTTTGATGATTCATGAAGATATACATCATATAATTTTGTTCTATATAAGACACATTATTTTGTCCATATTAAATCAGTTAATAAACCACATATCACGTAGTTTCTTGAGTTGTTTATTGCTCATGTTTTGGGAATAATTCCATGATAATGTATGTATATAATAATATATTAGCACATAATATATCTGGAAACTATGAAGTTATAATTTATATCAAAAAATGTATCCGCATTCAAAGAAATCGTATAACACAATGGATTGGATAGGTTACACTAACCGTAGCATTGGCATTGATAAAAATCAACAAGGCCACCAAAACAATCAAAGAAACTACTAATCAAGGTCGCCAAGGCATTAGATACGCCCAGAACATCAAAATATAATTTTAAAATATTCATTCACGATGAATAAATTTAACATTGAACGAATGCAATATTATTGCAAATGTTGAGGGCAACTATGTCCGCATCCACACGAGTGTTCTGGCTTTACTCAAACTAAATGGATTTAGTCCAATCAATGCGAATAGTCGAATCAAGTTGAATAGGAATCGGAGCTAAAGAACTCGATCCCTCCTTCGTTTCGGACTCGTTGGACACCTGCGAAACATCGTGCATTACGCAATTTGTGGTCTTATCGGCTGATAGGGGAAATGCAAAAGTCATTATAGATACAACGGACTATATTGCATCGAAGAATTGCTGAAAAATCCTTTCTATAAACATATAAAGCGGAACCCAACCGACAAAATTGATAGTAAAACAAGGAAACTAGTTAGTGTGTATGGTATTCAAAGTGAAAAATTCTGGAAAGTATTCACAAAAACACAAAAAACTCCAAAATTATACGGTTTGCCTAAGATTCACAAACCGGACTGCCCACTTCGTCTAATAGTCAGAGCAATTGACTCTCCCACATATAGACTTTCGAGATATTTGCCCGAGCCGAGATGTCAGCAATTGTTTAAGCCAAATTATCATTAGAAATACCTTTCAAATTTATAAATATATTCAATGGTAATTGATAAGATTTAACTGCATTAACATCTGCAAAAAAGAATTAAATATGATATAAATTAAAATGCACAGAATGATTTTACTCATTTAATTCTTTCAAATTCTTCTTTCAAATTCTTTCAAAAAATTAAAATGCACAGAATGATTTTACTCATTTAATTCTTTCAAATTCTTCTTTCAAATTCTTTCAAAAAGAGATATATTAAATCCCAAATTAAATTATCCATAGAATCGATTTTCAATTCTATGGACACAATTTTAATTGTAATCAAGATGACCAAACCAGTTTCAATTTAGATTGCAAAAGAGCTTTAAGAGTTACACCAAGTAGCCAAAAAAAAGTATTTTATCTGATTACGTAAATAGCAAAATATCAAGGCTACAATTTCAATAGCTATTTGAGTATTTAACTTATTGGAAGAGCTAAAATAGATCATTAAAACTTGTGCCTATAATATACATAAACACATTTCAAATGAACTTAGGAATAGTATTCAACAATTAGCGAGAGAAACATACAGGAATTTTCTTTTAGATCAATATGATTAAACCTTTTCCATGCCGTCCTAATAAATTCCGTTTGTTGTCATGCAGTAGACTCAATCTACCTTTAATTATTTTTATATATTTATATATATAATTTAATTAAGAAATTTACCATTTTAAATCAAAAGGCTACTTCAAAAGGGTAATTTAAATATGCATGTACTATAATATAGTCAGAAAGGACAGTCGCCAGATGCCGTCATCAATCATCACCGATATAAAATATCACTGAAGCGGGGGCTTAAGACATTTTGTTCAAAATGAATCAGCCAATAAACTACATATCACACGATTCATTTTACTTCTGGCATTCCGGAGGCGATTAGCAATTTCGGAAATGACTTATCGAAATAATTACCGAGGTCTCCGCCGTGGCAGGGGCGCCTTACATGGCACGTACACCGACAGGGATGAAGATCCCAGGCCACCAAAGTCGTGGACCCAGAAAGAAAGGCATGAAGCTCCAAAACCATATAAATCAAAAGCGAAAGTTTCGCGTGACAAGGGAAAAGCTGATGCATACCGTACCATTAAGAACGATGCGGGTATGGACAAAATTGCCGAAGACATACAGAAGACCTTATTTCCAGGGTAATCCTCATTGAGTTCAGTTTTGCAAACATTAACAATTGCAACTCCAACAGCTCAGATTTTACCCATATCCACCGCAGGATTGGGCATATTGGTGTAGAACGCAGTGTGTTCATTCGAACGAAATATCACACGATTACTTGAGTTTTTTGATCGCTCACGTTATGGGAATAATTCCATTATACTATCACCAAAGTAACTTTAGATCATCTTGGATGGCTACAAGCAATATTACCCGTTGGATATGGTGGTGTTGGCATCACTCGAATAAGAGAAATTAGCTTTCTATAAGGTATAGACTGTAACACATGTTTAAACTAACGAAAATGCATAGTTAATACTAAAAATCGTTAGCAAATATGTCAGTCCATGGCAATTGATTACAACGAGAGACTTCGTACGGCTCGGACATCCTGCTAACACTGTTGTGACATAACCTTTCCAAGTTTGTCATCACGATAATCCATCTCCCACCATGTATCGATATTACTAGAGCAATTTACGAAATACAGGTGCAGGTCTGAGATGGCAAAAGTACGGGACGTAACGCGTGTTTTCCTATGCTATATAATGCAGTAATTAAATATAGGTACCTACGGTATGAATAAATTCAGGAAAACGAATAATATCATGACAATCAGTGGCTGTTTTAAAATAATGAAGCGATCGTTTCATCATCAATTTCAAATAAAATAGAAACAAACTCGTTTTATACACTCAAAATCTGAAATTATTTGAGTTTGTACTGCTAGCATTAATCTACATAACGAAGATTTGCATATATTTATATATCAATATTAAATAAAGATTTGGCAATATATATTAGTTATGTGAACACTCGATTTACTAGAATTAACTAAATAGATATTATTTTCTATAACGGAAATCTCGATATTTCAGTATTTTAATAAAAATAACAATAAATGAATATCTGCAAAACATCCATATCCGCCAGAATTAATACTCCAATAAAAGTATTATGAGCATTGATACGTCATAATATTAAAAGATATCTTATTTTAACACAGCTTTAGTCGATAAATACCTCCGTTTTGTAGGTCAGACGATGCGAAATAAACCGTTCCTGGTTCCCCAGCAAATATTTTTACAGTATTTTTAGGAACTTCCAAACCTTTTACAATAACAGCACCATCTTCATGTTGGCTCTTGAAGTATAATTTATTCTTCGTCAAAAAGAAAACATTGTCGTCCCAGTCGATTGAGATGTCAGCCGTGCGCTCGTGTTCAAGCCCACTTACCGGTTCCTCTTCGACTCTATCGTAAAATATGGTTGTTCCGTTGACATTTCTGAAGTAGAAATTGTTATGGGAATCCACTGCAATAGCACCGGCTACGTCATCCAGATCCGTGGCATAGACGATTTGTTGTTTATTATTGATGACTTGTATACCTGAAATAAACAAAGTTGATTAATTTAATAATAAATATTATAAGGTCCCTACTTATCGGAAAAAAAAATATTTGCAAATATTATACATACATTCTAGGCTCTACGCCATAGCTTGCCGAAACATGCATTGATAGTAGGTAAATCGAATGATCTACTCCATTTGATTGCTTGAAGTAGGTAACATAAATGTTTCTAATTGATAAATAAATTTAATTTGTCAGTATCAAGGCGTACTATATTAGTTGGTCTTGTTTCGGTATATATATATTTATTTATTAATTTTGTCGGTTCAAAATACAACATAATGTAAATCTAAAGCTTTTAAGTGGCCAATCTGATATATATCTAGGCTGTTCTGAGGATGGGTTTATAACCCAACACAAATGTCAATACAAACAACTCAAATATTGTAGAATATAATAACATAATAAATACGGGAGAAAAAATCAAAACTGTTGTAATCAGGGAAGTATAATATAATATATCATAATGAAGTTCTACGACGCAAACGCCAGTACGATTATATATTATTATACCTACCTATATTTCACATTTAGGTAAATGTGCCGCAGATGCCCGCATGAGTTTTTATAACTTTCTTTTTAGACCAAACTCAACCTAACCTAACTTAACCTACCCAACCTAATATAACCTTATATTATAATCTTAGTGTGTGATAATGATGCATCGAAATGTATGAAAATTTCAAATATTAAACTAACAATTATTAGATCTAAAACATAACATAAAACAAAACAAAACAGAAAAGGGTATATAATTGTCTACAAGGAATCAACTCTTCTCGTAAAAAAATATAAAAACTCATACGGGCATCTGCGGTATAAATAGCCAAATTTATTTTAATTATTTTTTTACATAAAATATAACTATTTAGAAAATTACTGTAGATTTCCATGATATAAAGGGGGGTAAGGAGTGAATTTGAGCTGCTTGGAAATTAATGATTTTGAAGCACTTTCCAAAGCTTTTTTCTCTGGGAAAAAATGATACAGCATAGGTATTTATTTAAGTACTACTTCTTTTTATGGGTACCAAAATATAATAAATACAATATATATATAACGCCCACGATGGCCCAGCGGCTAACGCGTGGGCTTATAATGTCGCGGGTCCCAGGTTCGAATCTTGATCCTAGCAAATACACATATTATTTTTCAATGTTCAGTGACTTAATAGGTTGAACAAGTGGCTAACTCTGCGGAGGCCCATTTTATCTGTTTTAGGGTCGAACAATGTGAACAAATATATAATAATACAGGTACCTACGGTGGCTATGTAAGAAAGATTCATTGTAATGTTACCAAATATATATATTATAATAAGGTAAATGTGCCGCACATCAGGCGATCAGCGTCATGAGATTTTATAACTTTCTTTTGAGACCAAACCAAACCTAACCTAACCTACCCCAACCTAATATAATCTTAGTTTGTCTCTTGTACGAAAAGCAAGGAATTCAATAAACGAATTAATTTTAAAAAAATCTTAGTTTGTGATAATGATGCATCAAAAGGTATGAAAATTTCAAATTTTAAATTAACGATTACTGGATCGAAAAGCCTATGCGACAGGAAAAAGTATTTATTATAATTGTCTACATGGAATAAACTGTTTTCGTAAAAAAATATATAAAAGCTCATGACGGCATCTACGGCACAATTATCTATAATAATATGTATGAGTACTTACATTGATCATGTTCATTGAGGAAGTAGAGTAGATTATCACTTCCTGGAGTCAATCGCCGCAGAGCTCGATCTTTAAATGAGATGTATTCTAAAAGGAGCCCCGTGTCTGATTGTAGTTGATAAACAATACCATAACCATTGGGCTCCCGGCCAGGAGTCGAAAAAAATACATTGGCCAGTTTATCCGATGTTACATCGTTCACCGCAACCAGATGGTTGGTATATTGATACAATGTTACGTTATCTTTCAGGCCATTTTCGTTTCCGAAGTAAACTTTGTGGTGATCATCTATGTAATATATTAAACGGTTCTTAGTTTCGAACGCCAATGATATCACACTCCCGTTGAATAATTTGGTAAAATCCCAAATTTTTTTATCGATTTCAATTTTATTTTCACATTTTTTAGACGATTCTATAACCGAAACACAAACGAAAATTACTAAAATCACTGTATACATTATTCTGACAAAATTATACGTGCACAGATAGGTCTAAAACTATAATTATGTTAAGGCCGTCAAGGCCTTATAAACGATATAGACCTATCTGTCGCGCATGATGATTATAACTATTGGAAATTTTTCGATGGTATTCTTATATGTTTTGGAAATTTCATAGCCGGCGGCTAATTACTTATTGGTGACATTCGACGATACTGATTATTATTATTCGTAGAAATTTATTAAATAATATACAGTGGCGTAGGAACACAAAATAAATTACACAGTATATAAGCAAAGTTATGATTGGAAGTCACATTATGCAAACATAAAAAAATAAAATGAGGTTAATAATATTCTAAATTACGTAATTAAAATACCTTGTTTTCTTCTTGTGTTTCACCCTATCGTGAGGTCCCCCACCACCAGGACGATTTTCACTACCCGAAACAGTTCGATAAAGCTATACTCATTTTTATCAAGAACATTTTTTTGTGTTAAAAAATGTGGCGTCTTGCTCTTATGCAGATACCGTTATTAAATGGATACAATCAAACCGTTCCAAGAGACTCAACCCCTCAACGCAAATCGCTAATTTTCGCCTTCCACAATCGTTTTAAGAAATATGCCAATTGTTTTAATTGGTTAGGTACTTACAATGTAAAAAAATTATATTCAACAAAATAAAATTGATCTTACCAGATATTATAATTATGTCCGTTTATAGATAAAGGGAAGAAAAGGACAAGTCAAGTTAAGTGAAATAAATAAATTATTAAATCACGTACTTAAAAAAATTTGCTCTTTTGAAAAATACTGATTATAAACTCCCCTTTCCTGTAAGTAGATAAATTATCATTTTTGCTTCTAAGTGGAGTATAAGTACCTATATAAAACGTTTTATGAGGAACGATAAAAATATAGTATTTATATAATGCCTAGTCCACACCAGAAACTTTTGTCGCCAACCTCATAAAATTTAACGACTATGTCTCGGAATAGGGTAATAAAATCGAAGGTGTTGCTACTTGTTGACGTTGCTCATTTGTCCACACAGAGAGGCAACGTGTCGCAGCAGCGTCATTTTTTCTTGTAAGCCACGGAACGTTCGCCTGATTATTATTATTTATTCGTATTTGTCGCGAGTCGGGACACGCTATACCTACCTATCAAAAGGCGCTCGATATTTGCGACTGGAACTCATGCACTCTTTAATGTAGGTACCTATTACAGTGGAAAATATCATAGGTACTTATTTATATATTAGTAGATGTAGGTAAGTAGGTACCTACTTCAATTTGGTCGATATCAAACTTCGAGAAAAAAGACACCAAAATTATTATTTTACTTTACTATAAATTCTTAATAAAAAGATAAACCGTACCAATACGATAATTATCAATATCATTGTCTTCATCTATGGCATATTATTTTTAATAAAACCTCGATGTAGATGTAGGTAGGTACATGTAAACACTTACAAGTAGGTAATCATTCTTACCTATCAGAGAATTATGGTTATATTTTTTTATTGCTCGCGTGTTATAATAATGATGCAATTAGGGATTTCAATACCGGTAAATATTTCAAAACCGGTATTCAATTATTTATCGATACCGAAATACCGGTTTCAAAAATCAATCAATGAGTCACCTGTACCTCGACCGCGCACGAAAAGTGACACACGGTGATTACATCGATGGCTCAGTTCCATAGAAAAGTCAACTATTTCAAGTTTTGAGCTATGTTGGCCACTATAGTGGTTTATCGCTCCTCTTCTTTTCCACAAAATTACAACTCAAAAAAATTACAAAATGTCATCGAAGGGTCCATGTTTTTGTCACTTTTAGGGGAGTCAAAACTGTGATCAGCCATTACTCAAAACTAGTAATTCCTAGTTCCAGCCATCGACATGCAAACGACTCAATTCACTTGTACCTGGAATGCGCACGAGTTTTTACCCGCGAGTCAAATCGCGCCATCTTAACAAGCCCAAAGTTACAATAGAAAGAAGTTACAGTTATATACCACTAACTAATCTAGCTATCTAGATAATACTATTAATAATCTAAATAATAACATTATCTAGCTAGGTACCTATTCTAACTCATACGGATAAAGGGCATACTAATAATTATCAGTACAATAATTATCAAATTATAAAATTTTAAAAATATATAAAAAGTTACCACCTACCTACGTAATAGTTGGATATGCACAAGTAGGTAAGTGGGTAACTCGGTAGGTACAGCATGCAGTAGGCCTCTCAATTAAAAATGTACCCCTTTAATTAAAGAAAAAATATTGTACAGAATAACTGCATAATAAATGCATGTTCATTTAAAACAAATGTCTACATATTTAAAAAAGATCGCGCCAAAATAAGCCGATTTTTTAAATTCGTGGCGCGTGCCACGTTTTTAGATGTACACATGATAAATAATCTAAATATTCTAAATCGTATTTACTGAATATAAAAAAAAACAATTAGGTAAATTGGTAACTATACCGTTTATTGAACATATAAAAAATTATACACAAAAATGAAAGAAAATAAGGAAATATAAAAACATTTAGTAAGTACTTAGTACTTAATCTTTAATAAACATTTTTTTTATTCAACGAATATTTCACGGTTTAAGAATGTAATATTCTAAGTATTGAAGATACATAATTTTGAAAACGCTTCTGAAAAAATGTATTTAACCAATAGAATTTTTTTCCGACCACTACCTATGCGCGGTGGGCGCGATACCCGAGCGATGCAGGTTCGATCCTGGGGTGTCTTACTTTTTCAATATTATTTTTTCTATTGGTTATTATACTTTACAATTTTTCTTAAACGTTTTCAAAATTACGTATGTTCACACTTATTTTTGTTTCATGTTATTTTCGAGACTTTTTATATCAAGCTGATAAAAATGTCATGTCTAGTCTTTGAATGTACGTGATGCAATATAGAAAAAATACTTTCACACAAGTACGTGGAAAAAATGGTCAATAACGAGATTTCTAGTTTTTTAACAAATATAAAAATATCAGGCATGCTTTTCCATGTGCGACTTATTGCGTCGCGTATTATTTATGATTATAGTAAAATACTATTATTTTGATTCTGTAAACAATGTAACAAAATACGTAATAAATAAGTAATCAAAATAATTGCTATGCTCCCATTGATGGGCAATGGCTACCTACACGGGGGAATAAAGAGTAAAAAACACATAGTCGATATCACTAAATTCCAGTACCTACCTACGTAGCACTTCGTATTAAAATCAACTGGTATGTGAATTTTATTAACAATAATTTTATTATTAATGAACCATTAAGTGTGTTGCTCGCTCTTTGACAAAATACCGACGCTCCTTGAAACAAACGTCGACAATTCTCGACATCAACATGTAAGTGAAATACGATTCCTAAAACGATAAAAGTAATTAAAACTCAGGAACTCGAGCGATTATTTTTATGATGAGTGACCTCATTTTGAGATGTCGCCACTTGTTTATTTCAGTGAGGACGTTGTTGTCAACTCCAACATTTGTCAACTTAGTTCAACAAACGATTAATGTAATTTATGGTCCAATAAAATATGATAATTATCATTAAATTTTATGAGGTTGAGAACAAAAGTTCTGGTCAGGACGAGCCTTAATATCTACTCATAGTATTTATATTTTCGACAATATTATAACTATTTACAAAAACTTTGCATGTTCACCCCCGTTCGAAATCTTAATATAAATTTTCACAAAGGTTTTGTTTTGGCCATTCGAATGGCTAATTCGATCAACCGCCGGGTCTACGCTTTGGTTTGTTTAAACAATATATGAATTTCGACCAATCTTCATACAATATAACATTCAACAATGTTGTTTTCACTAAGCTAGATTGTATTTCACTATATTATGTATTGGTAACGCAAGAGTATGCATTACATTATATATTAATGTTTTTAATTTTTCAATAATTGTATGTTGTAAAATCGTTATTAAATCCAGTTGCTGCAATTTTACTTCCGACGATGATAACCGTAGAGCTTCAGAACAATAATATTTATTATATTTCACTAGCTGAAGTACCCGACTTCGCACAAAGTCGCTTCGTGGTTATATTTATCTTAGATATTTAAAAAATAATAAGAGGTAATTTTTTTTTTTTTAATTAAAATATCTGTGTAATACAATATGACAATATGAAAATAATTCTAATAGGAGTAAAGATCAAACAAAAGAACACTAAATTAATATCGAATCCAAAATATGCAAACGTTATTAATGTTATTAATACGTAGTAAAAAAATCACCCACGGTCCCCACCCAAAGCCCCACGGTGGCCGCACGGCATAAGCGTTGGACTACAAAGCCGTGGGTCCCAGGCTCGAATCCTGGGTCTGGCAAGTACACATATTGTTTTTCAATTTGTGTGTGTCAGGGTATGACCTAATAGGTTGAGCAAGTGGCTGACATCAATTTCTCGTAAAAAACAAAATTTGTCAATACAAACCTCCACTCTGTGGAGGCCCATATGATCCTATCAGGATCGGACATGGCCGAGAAAAAAAAATCATAATTGAATGGAACAAACAAACAACAAACTTTGTATTTTATATTATACTAAGAAACCTTCGCAGGCGTGCGCACAACAACTGGTCAAAATTTCATCGCAATCGGATGAATGGTATAGGAACGCATAGGACAGACAGACAGACAAACAGACTTTCATTTGTATGTATAAGATATAGCCTATAATCTGCGAGCAAGTGCAAGCAATAAGTTGACAAAGTTTTATCGCAATCGGATGAACGGTATGGCAGCGCATAAAATACGAACAAACAAACAAACAAATATTGATTTTTATATTATAAATTGAGTAAGTATATAAATACATCACTTTCTTAAAACATTTTTTAAATACTAATTACGTACTTTGGTACCGATTACAACTTACTGACCTTATACTGTTCAATTAAACTTTTAAATCGAGAGCCAATTTTTAATTCATAAATATAAGATGAAACATAAATATTAAATTTCGTTTTTCCGATAAAGTTATTTTGCAATACACTCCATTTCTGATACATATATTATACTATGGAGATGGGCTAGACACATAGCTCAAAGAAGAGACAATTGTTGGATAAATTTAGTCATCCAGTGGTATGCAAGAGGTACAAAACGTCCGCAAGGTAGACCTAGAGGCCGCTGGATCGATGAAATGATAAAGTTCTGCGGAAGTACGTGGCAACACAACGCACAGGAGCGGGAGAAGTGGAAGCAGCTTGAAGAGGCCTTCATCCAGCAGTGGATAGATTCAGGCTGATGATGATGATAATATTATACTTACTTTATTTTAAAGACATTTTTATGATACATAAAAAATAAATTGTATTTATGTACGAGTATTATATCAATCTATAAACAATATTATTTTTTACGTGCGACAATGGAATTGTATTTAATGTGTAACAATCATTATGAATTTATTACACAATAATATCTGCCTTTCACCGAGTCCTAGGTACTAAGTTCAATGTTAATTATAGTATAAGTAGCTAGATACTTTAAATAATTTTAACATTTGGACGACAACATTATTTTTGTAAATAATTAATTACTGTATTACAAATAATAATACAATAAGATATTGAAATGTTTCTTATTGTGCTATAACAATATAATATTATGGGATTCTTACCATGAAAACCTTATATGTCTCGTTTTTACACGGGTTTAAATAATGTAAAAACATCATAAAGAATCGTTTTACACAACTGAATTATATTATGTAGGTACAAATATTAGGTATAAAAACTATAAAAACTATACTGCTCTCAGTTAAAAAAAATAATTTTCCTGTATTACAATATACTGCGTGACATAATAATGTATTGTTAAGTAATGTCTCAAACTACAATGTACCCAAATCAGTATAAAACTAACGAAATGTAGATATTATGTATCTATGTTTTTAAGTATATTAATAACAAAAACGAATAATAAGATAATAAAAAAAATGTTAAGCCGCGGTGGCATAAAATCACCTGAAGGAAAATAATATAGCATTATTTGTTGAAAATACATTGCGTCCGTAAATTTTGTAAATATCAAATTAGCCATTTCATAGTTCACCGTGAGTATTGGAAATAGATGGCCGTATAGTATTAAGATCAAATTCATATTTAAATAAAACACCTATAAAATATGTAAATAAACAACCGGAATACAAGATAAAGATAGAAGAAAATATTATTGGTACGTGAGTAGATTAGACATACAATCATATCGTGAATATTTAAATGTATATAAAAATTTTAATTATTCAAAAGTAGGTTCGCAAGTAGATGTTTGTAAGTATCAAGTCGTACCTATCCAATATTTGATAATAATGAAAATTTTATTATATTAATACTATTCAATATCAAATTAATGCTATTATTGAATCGAATGAAATTGAGACATTACTGTCTGCAATGCTCCATGAACAACGTATAATTTTTTGATCTCAATACTATACGGCCATTTCTTTTCTGTACGAAATCTCACGTGAACTGTTGTATGGCGAAATGTAACAAGTACAATTTACATGTAACCAAAATACATAACATGAAAAAGTCTCAGAAAATTTTCGAATTAGTCCAATCAATTTATATTTGATGAATATCACACCTTTCAAGCGAGTACCTACTCTAACGAGCCATTTATCGGCCAAAGTACACTTATTGAGCAATTAGTCGAATACCTACATATTATAATTTGAAGGTGTTTCAAATGTCATCAACAGATTGGCAATTCCCATTTTCAACATTTGGAATCAATGATATTTATTCACATATGGCCATAAGATTGCTCCAAATCTTACATATTATTAATTTCTTGAACTGCCTAATGAATTTTTATTTTGCATTATTTATATATTAAGTACACTTAAATATAGTACTTATACATGTAAACTTGAAAATACTTTAAAAAAAGCCTCGGAAATACTTTTAAATGTTACATAAAAATTGCAATCGTTGGACTATCACGCCGTGGGTCTCAGGTTCGAATCCTGGGTCTAGCAAGTGCAGATATTGTTTTTCAATTTGTGTGTGAGTCAGGGTATGGACCTAATAGGTTGAGCAAATGGCTGACATCCATTTCTCGTAAAAAAACAAAATCTTTTAATACAAACCTCTACTCTATGGAGGCCCATATGATCCTATTAGGATCGCACATGGTTGAAAAACAAATATCGATAAAAAAATATTTTTATTCATTTTCATAAAAATAATAGAGATACAACGTTTTCATAGCATGATGAGAGCGCATGTTATACATATAGAAAGTTCTTATTGTTCTTAAATTGCATTACAACATTTTCGATAAACTCGCCAAAAACAAATAGTTACACTATGATAATAATAGACGTAATCATGTACTTATATATATATCTAGTCTACATATAGTAAGTAGGAGGTAGGTACCACAATATGACGTCTGAATCCAAGCTTTTCAAATTCATAAATATATTCCGGTAAGATTTGATTGGCAAACAGAGAGGATAGCTAGAGAGACAAAGGAATATAATACAAGAGACAACTTTGATATGATTTGCTGACTTTTCAAAAGAGATACCGCCCTTTTTCCTGCTTGTACGCTGAAAATACGTTTCTCTTTTCGAAAATAACTAGCTCTAAACCGCTTCCCGCTATGTGTTATTTTTAATATCTAATATTTAAAGTTTATTTGATTTTTGTATTCGTACAAATAGGTATATTATATTTTTATTCAGTTTTACGATTGTTAATTATAGTTCAAATAATAAATAATAGCTATTAAGTAATGATGACTTATTACAAAACAATAAAATATAGCGCTTTTAGTAGTCATTATTTAATGACTACATATTATGTGTAATTTTCATTGTTGTTTTTGTAAGTTCATTTTATACTTATTTACTGCACCCAATATGGTAGTTTAATAAAACTTCAGAATGTGAGATTAGGGTAAACACAAGGTTGCGCGACTTCCCTAGTTCCATGATCATAAGTTTTGCGCCTTCCGTTCGAGACCAGCAGCACTTTTGATCGCTTTTGTAACTCCGCTCTATGGTAAAGGAGGGTCGATCGCGGCGACGGAATCGTTGAGGGTGTTCCACAAAAGCATGGTCATACTGCCTGGCGGTATCCGGAATACATGTCCAAGATACGTCTCTGCACCTCATCAGTGCGTGAATCAACGAAATCAGCTCATTATGTCAGTATACAATCAATCAGTAGACAAAATGGCGCCCCATTTTTATTCAATATTTTTAATATCCGTGCTCGTGTTGTTTCTGGTCACCAAGGATATCGAAGGGCAACGGAATTACCTAAACTAGACATCGCAAAACTGACAAAAAGTAAAGTCCTGTTAAACCTTTTAAGCTAATTAATACATTATGTTTCCATCCAGTGAGCTGAATTTTTGAAAGGAACGTTATTTTCGTTATTAAGTACTCAGTTTATGTAGTTATTTCTATATATATATATACCAAATGATTTTCCTCGGTTTGCCGCCCTTCAAGTAACAGCCGCCACCAAGCGACGCTCAATCTGCCTACCCCCACGGGACGTCACTGAATATTAATATGGAAGCTACGTTATGCCACGTAGGGTAAGAGCTACTATTATGGGCCAGCTTCAATTATTGGCCACTTGCAGATAAAATCTAGTTTTTTAAGATATTAAATCAACATTGCCATCTGTTAAGTTATTAATAAATCTCGTCAATTGTTCCTCCGTTGATTAAATAGATAATTGTTACTTTTAGCATTATAAAACAACCTCAAAACCGCATTTATATCTGACAGTTCGAGCGAAACCGTGAAATAAGTGCGATTTGTTGTAAATTGTACAAGGACATGACTTCTGTTAAAAGGTATGTTAAACATTTAATATCATACAAAATGCTAATCCAATTGATAAGTATCTATGTATTTGATTTATGTATACATCATTAGACATATATTTTGGAAAAAAATATGTGGGTAGGTATATTATTATGATGGTGGCCAATAACTGATTCCAAAATACGTTGATTTTCTTTTATCGGCCGGCCTTGCTAATAATAGAATATGTGACTAATTAGTAAATTATTACATTTATTTTTATTAGTTGAATATGTAGTGTTTTAACAGTATTGTTAATCATCTTTGTTTTTATTATATTTCTCCGACATTCGTAGATAAATGTTGGCCACCTGGCCCATAATTGTAGTTTTGATGGCCGATAATAGAAACTTTTTTCTTGATTGTTCCAGAATAAAAATGCATCAAAATAAACGAATGAAATATAGTCAAGAACTGAAGAATAAAATAAGCAATAGAGTATATGAAAGACTATAGTGAAGAGTCTTTACGTTCAGTAACAAGAAGATTTGAAATACCAAGAAGCACACTAAAATTCCTTCCGCAAAAATCCTCTACTGAAAAGTTTTGTATACTGTTCCTACTGTGAACTTCAATGATTCTCATTTATCCTTTATGCTACGTCAAGATGTTTGTTAACTTCTATTAGGGAGGTATAAGATTTTTTTTGAATTTTTGAAATCAATTTCCAACAAGCTCTACGTATTTAATTAAATATTCCTATCTCACTGTAACTCAATGTGAATGTGTTCTTTGTATTTTTAAGTAATATGTTACGTATGTCTAATAAAATGACGATAAAGTTGCATTAAGTACTTGATTGAACACTTAATATGATGTGTGATCATAATATTACATAAACTGTTTTTTAATTTTTGTTTAAATAATGTTATTACAGCAATTTCGGGGTGGCCAATAATTGCATTTTTTGGTGGCAAATAATTGAAAAAAGTGGCCAATAATTGTAGATTTCTGCCTTTTATTTTGATTATTTTTTTCATGATGTAAAATATTTTTTTTTATGTTCTGATAATTGATTATTATAAACAAATAAGCAATTTAACAAATAATATTTTTTTATTTCACCTTCCTAATGATATCTGTCCACAAAAAAATAACAAAGTTGAAAAAATCCTTAACTGGCCAATAATTGTAGCTCTTCCCCTATACAAAAATAATTACTATCGCTTGCCAACCTTGCCGTAACATCACTGAATACAGCATTTAGAGATGGTATTTAGTGGAATTCTAAGACGATAAAATGTGGTCGGTTTGTAGAAGAGGCAGCCTAGTGTTAAGGTTGGGGGTGAAGAATCTAATCCTAACAACATGGATGAAGAACGACTTATATTTTATCACGGAGAAGCCTGCCCGGCAAGGTAACAGCCAGTGTCGATAATATTTAATCGCTGTCCCCTCCCAGTGCCAAGTGCTGGTCTGACTTTTCAGAAATGGTTCACTGGCAAAACATTCAAGGAAAGGCATGTTGTAATCCTACATCTAATCAAATACATTCATAAGCATAAAATATATTTTAATATTAGTATTAAGAGCGTAGATAAATGAAACGGCAAATAATTTTCAACAGTATGTGGGACGTAATTTCGGTCGCGTTGCCAGTCGGAGAGCGATAGTCGACCTGTTCGTATGTCAATTTGTTTTGTGATGGCGTTGGAGGAATATATTCTTAAATCGTGTAAAGATGACTAAAAAACGTTCCGCATGTATTTGAAAAAGAAAACATGTCAATGAATATACTATTTTTATTATGAACATAATAATAAATACAACATTAAAAGGACGCATGTTGAATTTTTATGACAAATTATATTTCGTTCGGCTCGCGTCATTTGCACAATCCGCGCATCGCCTAGTCACGATCTTTTTAGACCATGCCTCAGCTGAAGTGTAGCCTTAATCTAGCGAAATTGTAGCCAACTTCTGGTTATAAGATCATCAGATGCCAGTTTCGGCCTAATTATCGAAGGGGGGTATTACTAGATAGAAACTTTTGTCACAAATCTGTAGCATGAGATCAAGCCAGGTATATCATCGCAATTCACTTTAGATAGCATAAGAAGACGCTGCAAGGTTCATTTTCATATATCTAAATATCTGTATCCGGTAACTGTCGCAATCAATATGCACTTATAACGCATAATACATTGCCGTTCTGAGTTTTTCGTCTTTTTTTAAAAATATTTTTGAGTATAGGACTTAGGCCTAGGTAATATTTTTGTTAGTCTGAGTTTACAGAGGCGAATCATTTTCTGTTGTTACTTGGATGCGTCCGATTTTGCGTCGACACTTTTCCAATTTCGCTCATCAACATAATAAACAGAGTCGAATTGGTATAATATAAATGTTAACCTAGCATAAAAAAAACTGTTATTCACATACCTATGTATATTTAAATACGTGGTGAGAAGTTATATGTAACAGATATGCTATTAATAGGAAAAGGTGCAATTCGTGATTAATATAAGTACTGCACTTATCGTGCGCGAAGATCACTCAGCTGGTGACTGGACTCCGATTTAGAATAGCATAAGAAGGATGTACCATTCCATTGAAATTTTATCTAAATTAATAAAGTAGTACTGGACTAGCTCTTTACAAACAAAATGGAATATTAATGTAGGTATATTATGTCTGCTCTATGATATAGTATGTTTAATTAATTTACTATTGCTAATTTAACATAATACAGAATACCTTATTCTTTCTATTTATTGACAGTATGGGATACAACTTATTATTAAGTAAGTATGTAGGTATAATAGTAATTTCAAGTTTAAGTACAATGAAATTGCAATTTATTCCTACGTCATAATGCAATAATTATTGGTTTAATATTTAATTATTATTAATCTATCTACATTGTTGTGAAAGTAAAGACCAACCAATTATTATTATTATTAAAGTTGCAATATGAATAATTATAATTAATAGCAAATTACCTTCATAAATTTATCTACTACCTATTAGTCATCAAACACGTCAGTAAAATAGGAAACAATATTTAACAATAAATCAAAATAAATAAAATAAAAAATTATTAGACGTACATACTTTGTTTGTTTTGAAGTACCTACCTATATAATGACACTAAATTTTGTTAAATTTAATATTATCTAATACCTATGACCGAATAAAAATCCAGGCCTTTTCATTTTAATTTTTATGATAATTAATTTATAATATTTATCTGTGTAAAAAATTCATGTTTGTGAACATGATATTTTTGTTGTCGTCATAGATTTTCGGGTTGTTACAGAGTTTCCTTCTTCCTTCTTTCCTCGACGTTTCGAGCTCGTTGCAGAGGCCATTAGCAATATATAATATGTATTGAAGTCATGGGGGCTGACAGGGCTCTAGCCTGGGAGCCCGGCGTGGCAATCCGACCAGTTAAATGAGAAAAACACACCACAAATTTGCTCTAATAGTAAAAAAGTCACCTGTGGCGCTATATTCCTAAATGTTTATTAACATTAAAAAATATGTGTGTACGATATAATTTAATGTGATATTTTGATTGATATAATTAAATGATAATTCACGCTTAGAATTTTGTGTGTTTTCTGGCGAATATATGGCGAAGGGTTCCATGTTACTTGAGTACCTACTACAAAATGAGGTCGCGATCAGTGCTTCGTAATAATATGCTGAGTGCCAACATCTCAATAAATGAACTGGATTTATTTAAAAATTGGTAAAAATACACGGAATACCCTTAACTCTACGGTTCCGTGGAAACCATTTGGGGAACACTGCTGTAAAAAATCACACTGCCTTTAGCCTTAGCGATAGGTAGGGGAGCCCGCCATAGATCCTAGCCTGGGGGCCCGCTTTAGGATGTGGGGGCCATGATTGAAGTGTACTGTAAGGTGTATGAATGCCAACCCCGCTTTAATTATGCCAAAAGGGGAATAAGTGTATGATCACGAACACATTAGATAGATATATATACAATTTAACTCCATCGAAAATCGTCTTAGAAGATTTTTTCTGTAATTTTTAAATTGTTATTTTTTTTAATTTAACAACATATTTATATTATATACGTATAGCGTCATATTCTTCCTTCTTGCACTACAATCCTATGTGAATATTTGCCTCATTCAGTATGTGCCTATATCCAGGCATGTCCAAAGCCGCTTCCCTCAAGTTTATGACGCATAAGGTCACCCATCCAAACCAAGTTACCCAAGACTCTTCCTCTTATACGAGAATGACGTCTTCGTTTGTCTTCCGGCTTCCAGAATGTCAGTTTATCTGTAATAAGTAACTCGCGTGTGTACATGGCCCAACTATCTAAGAGCACACCTATATAATAAATATTATGTGTAATATATTACTTTTAATCCCTACTACACCACGCCATACAGCCTAATGACAATAGTCTAGTGAAATGTAATGTAACCTCACCCAGAATCGAACCCGTAGCCTTTGGATGAGAAGCTAATGCCTTGCGTACAACGACACGATAGTGTCGACTGAACATAATATAAAGTTGACGCATTTTTTTTCAACATGGTTAGTAGGTACCTTTTAAAATTCATCTACATTGTAGAAGTCGATATGCGCTGTCTTGGTATGCAAATTATGATTTAAATACAGAATTTTTAAACAGTAGTATTTTAATAATAAAAACGAATTTCATAATTCAGACCTGTTTCGAAAAATATCAAAGTATTTTTCAACTCCAGCTTATTTTTCCATTTGATTTGAGATACCGGAAAATGGTTTCGTTCACGTATTGTATTCTCCTCACAGATTGACTCCAACAAAACTTATTATATTTTCCATTATGGGAAAATTGAATGACTGACAATATTCTGATCTTTTGTTTGACATTCTCGAAGGTGGAAAATATCACGTCGGTAGGTACTTCATTTGAAAAGTTTGACGGAATTTTTGCTATATTTCAATTTTATGAAACCCCGGTTATATAGATATAGATACTCATTTTTGTTCTATATTTCTACAATTCATTCAAATTTCAATTAACTTTCGTTAATACTTAGTTATACTAACGTATTTCATTATTTTCATTATCAAGTTTAAGATAATAAATTACTTTTTTTAAGGTGTGGTAGGTTTATAATATAAGATGATTTATTGTTATAAAAATATTATGGATTTGATTTCCAAAAAAAAAATATGTCGTATTTAGGGTTGATATATTATTAAAATGAAGATTCGTTTGGTTGGCTTCGAGATATTAGATGATTAGTTAAAGTATTAGAATAGGTACACACCAGGCACAAATAATCAATAATTAAATACAAGTACATTATGTGAACATGTTATTACTTAATTGATAAAAGTTTACGGAGTGCAATTCAATGCTAGGAATAAAATTCTTCTCAATTTTTCATACAAAGTAGTCAGATGTATGTTTTATTTCGCCAGTAAATACGGAAGTCGTTTGTATCATTTTACTTATCTTAATATTAATCCTGTGGATGGTACTTAGTGACTTTCAAGAATGTTCGAATTCATTTTCCAAGAAGAAAAGGAAAACCAAATTGAAGTTCTTATATGGCATCTGTGGCATGTCGACGACCGGTCCAACATCACGTCATACCAGTGACATCCCGTGGGGGTAGGCAGATTGAGCGTCGCTTGGGGGCGGCAGTTACTCGAAGGGCGGCGAATCGAGGAAAATCATTTTGAATATATAGAAATAGCTAAGTACCTTGACTCAGTAACAACGAAAATATCTTTCCATTAAAAAAATCAGCTCACTGGTTTTGTCGGGTTTGCGATATCTAGTTTACTTCCGTTGCCCTTGACGTCCTTGGTGACCAGAAACGACACGTGCAGATTTGCGAATAATATAATTAGTCTGGTATTTGGTTAGTAATGTATCCATACAACACATTTCTTAGATATTGGACTCATGAAAGGATGATAAAAATAATGTATGAACAAATGAAGCGGCATTTTGGCGCTGCTTATGGGCGGCATTTTATCTAGGGACGTCATTGCGTCATACTTTATTGATCTGCCTTTTATCGTCACTATTAATAGTTACCACACTTTAAATATATAAAAGTAATATTATTTCGAGTAGTTTTAATAATAAATAGTTATAAAAAACAATAAGGTACATAACATTTCATATGTTTCTATAATCAATCATCTAAGACTTAAGTCGTATATTAATACTTTTCTTCTTTTCATTTGAGCATAATATTATGAATTTTGCATTGTAAAATTATTTAAAAAAAAAATCTATTTTCTATGCCACTCCAGTGGCTTTGAGTAATGTCTCGATACCATGTAGGTACCTAGACGTTATTAATATGCCTTCAAGACATTATAATCTGTTTGTTTCGGAGAACGGGTAGGCTATATTATATTTAGACTTTCATATGTAGAGGCAGACCAATTTATAGATACCTAAATAAAATCATATAACAACTAAACAAAACATCATTTCTGCTTCAAAATGTAAAATAATATGAATCTAATAAATACAATAAAAAGATAACTTAAATCTTTAACGTTTCTCTGACACGTTTTTCTCTCGTTTATCTGTCAATTTTCGTCTATTTTCCGTATACTAGAGACATGAAATTCGATATACATGTGCTAATATGGTGATAATACATTCTAACGGGGGCGGTCTGGTATTCCATATAATTAATAAATCGATCTGTTTCATTTTAAATTCCTTGTGAATGATTCCAAATAGCAATTTAAAATTAACATAGGGTATCGTCAATATAATTTTGAATATATTAAAAAATAAACTTTGTAATATTTATGTGGGGTCGTCAAAAAACCTTCTTAAAAATAACATTTAATGGTATACCTCTAAACATAGCGAAAGTGCATTCATCTCTGATCCGATGTGGCCAACAAGACTGTTTTAATCACACAATTTTATGCTATGAGAGAATGAACAGTTTTCACGTTTCATTGCATCGTAGTACCATCACCCCACGAAAGGATAATCGAAAAATACCAACATATGGGCTATAATTTTTGATATCAAAATCCTTTTATATGACGATCATTCATTGTCATGCAAGGATCCCCCTGTTTAATACACGAAATAAAAGCGTTTATTACTCTTCGAATCACCCCCGTATGAGTTTTCAATATTTTTAAGATTTAATAAGACAATCACTCGTATTCATAAAAATTTCATATAGTTGTGATATTTTCTAAATTAAATTAAATTCATCGTGATCATTGGTCAGTATTTATTATATTGGTGATGGATTAAAATTAAATCGGTGGGTCTTTCAATTCAAACCAATTACATTCCTTTCTCATTTTACCTGTTAATCGTACGCGTCGGTTACCTTGACTACCAAGAATAATTCCAATTTAATAACCAAGAACTTTTCCCACCGTAATATCTGCTGAGAAATCAACCCATGAATGGGGCGAATTTTATTATTTTTCCATCTATATAATATACATGTAATATTATTACAAAATGTGAAATTGCCGACACCTCTAAAACTATGGAATTATTGCTATTGTATAAATATTGGAGAAGTACCTAATTTTAAAGTAAAACTTTTTTTACAAAATAATTTTACTTATTATATTAATTTTATTATGAAATATTTAGTATACGCTTACTGTAATATTTCCATTATTGCAGAAGAACTACATTTTGAATACCTAGATATATTATATTTCTAAATAAATATTCTTTAAAAAATACCTTTAATATAATATGTACCTACTGAATATAAATTAATTAGATATATATTACAAATTTAATTATTTTGTACGGCTAATGTATCTCAACTATTTAAAACAAACGAAATTTGCCCATCATGTTGTATTTGAATTAAATACTATAATATTTATTAATATATTATTTTATATGATGACGTTCTACCAAGAAGTGTGAAAAATATTAAACTAGTATAAACACAATGCTTACGGGCCCTTTTAATTAATTTTGTAATTAACGTGTTAATTTGCATTTGAAAAGTAATTAGCAAAAACACAATTTTGTGCGGCCCGTAAGCTATGGGTTAAAAATATGGCTATAATCTTTTGGGTACTTAACTAATTTCATTTCTTTATATTGTATGAGTTTGAATGTAGTGAAATTATATTCAGTTATATAAGAAAAAAATGTGGGAACTACGAAACTATGGCAGGTCTTCAGATATATCGCGGGTTACCACTGTAGGAGTCCACTTCGGCGGTAGATAACGGCGGCGGAAATTATAATTATTGCAGTCAGCTATTTACTGAGTTTGCAATAATTAAACTCTACGGGAAATATATATTAAGGATTCGTAATTGCGATCAGCTATTTAATATTGCCGATCAATATATCTACTGACATGGCTTTAGTTGTTTACTTACCATAAATTCAACCAATTAATGATTGCACATTAATCACTGTGTAAATTGTTAGTCTTTTCGTTTGTTATAATCACTTACTTCAGTTCAATATGTACTAATAAAAGCTTATTGTGACTATTGTGAGTATACATGAGGTTAATATAAAGTATACCTATTACGGATTGTGAAAGGATCCCCAAGGCGACTGGTCATTATCATCGAAAGGGAGAAAATGGATTGCGCCTCATACTCTATCAAATCATTTGTTTTTCATACTTCAATGAGTGCGGATTAACATTTATCCCTGTGGTCTCCCTAATAATTTGCCCTTACAGTTGTCCCAGCGATTGTTAAATTGTTTTCTAATTCGTATAATTATGTCAAACAATTTATTAATTTACACGTTGCACAAATATATCGCATATACCCAGATATATATTATGTATTTAAAATATTAAGTACTTGTGTCACAATACCATTATTTTGTTGGCTAAGTTGGTTTCTAAATATGAAATTAGTCAAAAAAAAATTATAAATAGTCGTCATTCTGTCATAAATGATGTTATCTGTTGATCTTTGGTTACCAAGTTACGTCAAATCAGTAGTCTCTTGGTATCTGTCGACTAGATGGCAAGCAACCTGATGGCATCACGATGATTCCATGTAAGGAAAGCTTTGGTCGATACACTCGCGGTATCTCATCTGAATGAATATCAGTTCAATCGTCAGGTTCAGCAATTTTTTTTTCAACAGGTTTTTTAGCTGAATGTAACAAAGCCAAAAAATAAGAATTTCTGTCCCTGGGATTCAAGACATTTTGACGCTGGAGACCGTCTACTTTGAAGACGGTGGCTGAAATCGGTTGTCACTTGACTGATAAAACAGGTGAGTGCCGTTTAATTGAGTACCTGAGACAGAAGAAAACAAAGAAATCGAAAGGGGTAATCCACTCGAAGTTTTAGGTACTCTTGAGGTATCCAGGGTACTGGAGGAGGTATTTTATATACTTGGGAAATCCTAGTATATCAATAGTTTATTGTAATTTATTATTTGTTTTGTGTTTAATTTGTTTGTATGAAGATTATAATAAATAATATATTGTTTCCGTGGTAATATTATTATACTCTCATTAAAATTATGATTATAAATAGATAGTGAAAATTTATAAATATTAAAGATTTTAATTAGATAATTTCAATATGTGTATCAATTTTGAATCAAACTCAAATAATTACAATAAATCTAATTTTAAAGACGTCAAATACCTCTACTGCTTTCATTTAATATATATACATACACTCTACAATAATAAAGTATTTTAATATAATATTTTTTTAATATATGTAATGACTTTACAACTGCCGCGCCTAATAATCTACTCAATTTCTATCATGTACTTAAATAATACATACCTACCTCTAACTCAAGAGATAATAATTAGTGACTTTTGCTAATTAGGTACCAATTGCCTGTGTACCTACATCCCATCAGAAACCCATGACATATATATCTGAGTAAATATAAACAAATTAATAGCAATAGGTAGCGTTTATGTTTACTTATACGGAATATAGTTTTGCCTTTATAACTTTGATAGTATTAAATGGGTTACATCAGCGAATTTTTGTTGATTGTTTCACGTTTTTACGTTAACTTATTCACACTCGCGAGAGGTTTAGATGGATTATCACATATTTGAATACAACCAAATCAAAAATTATATGAAAAACATTTCAGTTGATTATTCCGCCGTATTAGATAAAATAATTTGTATTATCATTTCTGTACCTCAGATACGTAGTATCTAATTCAAATTTGCAGAAAATTAGTTGGGTACAGCTTCTGTATAATTATTACATCTGTCAAATCCAATTTCAAAACAGAAACCCAAAATTCTTAAAATAAAAAGCCGCACCTACCTAATTCCATTAATATTTTTAAAAGTTTTTATCAACAATATACTCCGACTCTATGTTGCCATAATGTCTCTATCAACGAACCGTCTTAACTGCTAATCCGCTGGGCGAGCTTCCTGGTTTCAGGCTTGTACGCAAATGTGGCGTGCATCGCAACCTAATCTGGTGTGGACATTCAATTGTGTTTTTATGATGCAACTTTTCGAGTGTAATATAATATATTTATACATATTATATATATATATATATATATATATATATATATATATAATCAACACGATCCCTGATCTTGGTTCGATATGTTTTAATTTACTAACTTATTCTACAAACCTACTCAAAACTAACTTTTAACTAAGATTTTTTTGTTATTTCTATTTAATATTTTTGGGTCAATGCATGCTGCTACAGTTTAAGAAACACAATAATATGATTGTGAATCAAAATTCAGCGAAAAATTGGTGGTGGGGTATCTGATTCCCAGAGGAGCTGACACTGGATGGTCTAATGGACCGCGATTTAATGCAGGAGGAGGGGTTCAAAGCCTGTCTAGTAATAACTAAGGAGGGCAACTTGGTACCTAGCTAAATACGAAAATGAACATTTACTCTACGGCGCGATATTAAATGTATGTATCTATATAATATATATACAATATTATGTCACTGTATCGTGGCAGTAAAGTAAGAGGATTTTGGTTAAAAAAATATCAAATTCTATTCTCTGATCAAAATATCCATTTTTCCATGGATTACTAATATGTATGTACTAAGGAGTAGTTGGTATAGTGCCTATCTATGCAGCCATGACTGTTGGTTACAGCATTTACGGTTTACATATTTCTAGATGGTGTGTATTATGTTGTATGCAGTAAATTATCAACGCTATTAGCATCACCCAACACTCGAAACTGAAAATGTTACGAACCGGAGTGTTCAATAATTTTCAGAAAATATTAACATAGTTATGTTAATATTTTATGTATATGTATGTAAGTACATGTTATGTATATTTTATAAATATGTTTTGTTATATGGCTTAGCTAGCTCAGATGATCAAATAGTTATTTTCACGACACGGAGTGATAATTTAAGGGATTTCATGAACCGGAACGGCGCTCCGGTCCACTTTGAGCCCTGGCATCATCGTATTACTCAGTTCTAGATGGATGCAGCCAAGTCGCTGAGAAGGCTTGTCAAACGCTTAATCATCCAGATAGTGATTGTTCATCATTAGGTCTCCAATTAGAAGAAGAAAACTCGTATCTAATGATATTTTATTTTTAATGACATGGCTACTTTTCTAGCGTGGTCTATTGGAGTACTAGTGAGGTCATAGAATTTTTTAGCGCATGTCGAAATAGAAAAAAAACAAAAGCCAGAATTTAGTATTAAAATCATGAACTATTTTGAATTATTTAACTTATTATGACTTATATCTGTATATTTGTTTTATATAAATTTTGTTTTATCACGATTAATATGTTCATCTAAATAAATCAAACAAATTAAGACATCAATTATACACCCAATCACATTTGAAACTCGACTCTGCCAAAACACAAAGCATTATCAAACGTATGAATAGATATTACTATCCCTCGTGATTTGCCGTCTATTAAATGTGCCACATGTCGTTGGCTTTCGGCTCGGGTCCCAGGAGTGAGGTCGTACCTTGTGGGCACCCCATCCTTGCAGTGCCAGACTTGTTGGAAAGTAATGGCTCGTATAATGACAGACGATGAAATCATATCGAGATTAGGGGTCACCAAATGTTGTACCTAATAAGCCAGATACCGTAGAATTGAACGAGTGCTATCTATGCAACACGTATGGTTGTATAATTTTAGTTTAAACATTAACTTGGAAATTATTTACTAGTTTAAATTGTATCGCCATTATCATCATCAGTCTTTGTCAATCCACCGCTGGACGAAGGCTTGTCTAATTATCACTTAGTTATTAGTATATTTTTTTTGTTCTCTGCAGTACGTTGGGAGGTATTATAAGATAACTTAACTATTTTGTTGATCCAACGAGTTCTACGATATTTCATATCTCTTGGTTACCACGCCCAGATGATTAGATATGTCTAGACTCTAGACTCTAAACTCTTTTTTTTTATTTAAGTTGTGTTTCTTATTTCAACAGTCTTTCATTCATATTGGTAACACTTACAAAAAATATTTTTTTATTTCAATTATAACGAATAAGACAGCATTAAGTAGTTCCACGACTCGCCACTAGGGAATTTGAGCATTACCAATATGTATACCTTCTTTTCTCTAAGACAGCTAAGAGGTGGGTCCCAAGATTGGAAATTTTTGTTAGATGGGTCGGAGCCCAGTCAACTTTGGGAACCACTGGTCTAGAGTGTGATTTTTTAACTGTATGTATCTTGCTGATTTTCATTTAAGGGTTTTAGTTACCTTTAGCTGCCATTATATTCCCGTATTAAATTATTTCATTTTGTGTGCTTTTTGCACTCCTTGCTATACTGATATGCCTCTTTGCCTGATTACCTCGCATTAAATTAGATCAAATGATATTCACTTGTATTAATATTTATGTAGTAATTAATTAATAGGTAGATAATAATATATGTAAAAAATATATTTTTAGAATATATTACATCGTTTTCATCCTAGAGCCGGAGTGCAAAGTTATGAAGCACATATTACTCTACCCAGCATGCACATTTGCGCCATTACATAATATATATGCCCACGTTTGCCTGGTTGAAAAAGCGGCCATCTATTATGGCATCTATTAGGATGGGCAAAAAATGCATCTTGTTTTGTTTTAATTTGTGTTTAATCCATTGAACGGACTCAGTGGATTAGATTGGGTTAGGTTAGACTATAGTCGGAAAATTCAGTTAGTAGGTATAACCTCTACTCGATATGCTTCACTTATGAACGGCAAAAGTAACTTACTTTTACACTGTGCTATAGCTATGTTCTGGACATATCCTTTACTGAGAGGCTATATTTTGCAGACATACGTGGTCTAGATGTATCGGTTGAACACTTTTAGTTTTAGGTACTGATAACTTTTAAAGAGATTATTCAAATGTGACTATAAGTACACCACCCAGCTTTCAACGGCGAACGATTTCATCAAACAAAAATTCATGTAGATATATTATGCATTTATAATATCTATCATGTTATATCATGTCATAATAAATATACCTACATAATAGTTCGAAAGATAATTTTATCCAATCAGCAAGTCTCGATTCGATTGATTAGAAGCACGCCGCTGTTATATTCTCTGGTCTATGTTAGTCGGTACATTGATATATGCTTAGTTTTAATATGTACAAGCTACATTATTTCCAGTTTTCCAGTGAACTTTGAGTCCACATGGGTATGGCTGGTCTGTATTCAATCAAGTTGTAGTTGCGTGGAGGCCAAGGCTGTATTCTGCGAAGACCAAATTTAATGTCGTTTGGTCAATGCATGCTTACTACCTGTGCTCCTGTATGGCTGTAAGATATGGCATCTTGCCGAGCTTCAAAGGTATTGACGTTTGCGTTTTGAGAATCTATGTCTCTACCGAATATTAAGGGTACATTGATATGACCGTGCTACAAATACTCGATTTCGTCAACGGACACAGTAGCCCTCGGTGATCGAAGTAGTCACGGAGAGACATTTCATGTGGGGACATTTATGCCGGATGCCGCCATGGAATACAAGACTCTGTGTATCATTAAAGCATAACTTCA
The DNA here is from genome assembly GCF_057557595.1 of Rhyacophila brunnea. Classification (NCBI taxonomy): domain Eukaryota; kingdom Metazoa; phylum Arthropoda; class Insecta; order Trichoptera; family Rhyacophilidae; genus Rhyacophila; species Rhyacophila brunnea. The sequence continues at coordinate 20,918,578 of NW_028233068.1, forward strand.
AAAGTTCCGGCCCTGCAGCGGTACTACAAAAGCGCAAAAGATATACGCGCTGCGGGTCTGAAATGGTGGGAGATGCGAGATGTGGCGATAGTCTGAGGAAAGTGGCGCGACCGTGTGCTTGCCCCATACTCCAGCGCTGGGGCGTGACAGGGAGAAGTAAGTAAGTGTGTAATCGTCGGTATGTACATAATATTTTTGGATTAAGGGTTGAATTGAGTAAGTCATTCGCCCCAGAGATGCGGAAAAGATAAACATGTTACAATATTTTGACGTCACTAATAAAATGTTTCAATTTTATTCACCAGATCAAATACAGTTACAACCACTTAGTTTATACAATATACAGTGGTTAACAAACATTATCAATTTGTAATGTTCATGTTCGTTTTGTTCTAACGTCACAGTAACTATGAATGAAATAGTTTTACATAATATTATGTAGCTATTTTATTCAGACAAAAAAACATAATTTAACTCTCTTATTCTTTCCGGCGGTATAACTTTAACACAGATAGGGTATATGAATAATTTTCCGTTCAAAAACAAACAAAACCAATTATTCACAAGAAGGAATTAAGAAGAAATTATGGTTCACCGAAAAATAATTATAAATTATATATTAGTAGCATATTATAATATTTTAAGTATTAAGTAGACGTAACTGTAATAATAAAAAGTAATCATAAAAATAGTAAAATTAAAGACATAAATAATCTTAGTGATTGACGATTGTACAATTCGCTAAGACTTGCGTCATAGGACAATTTAATAATCACACTTTATGAATATTTCTGGCGCCTTCGCCGAATTCTAATGGTTCATGATTATTTGTGCACTACCAACTGCAGTACTGCTAATTAATAGGTATACTAACAGAAAATTGGCTGGAATCCAGTGGATGCAGGTTCAAGTCCTGTGCGGTAGGTACCTACCTACCATATGTTTTTCAAGATTTTTCTAATATGTATGTTTCTGCGGTATTTCCAAATTATGTATATTCAATAAAAAATGCTACATGTTTTTAAATCTTGTAAATTATTCATTGAATAAAAAAATTGTTTCTAAAAAAATATTAGTAAGTGCAGTACGATAAATCTAAAATTGGGAAAGATCTTGACGCAAGCTTGCAATCAATGTACCTAAGTACCGACTTATTATTGATACCATGATTCAAACTACCAAATTCAGTCGCGAATACTATTAGTTAATTTCATCGTAACTAATTAGGGCGCAGATGGCTAAATTGGTAGAACACACCATTACCATGTTTTTTCAAGATTTTTATAAACGGTACCTATGTCTCTGAAGTATTTTATAAGTATATAAATCCCGTTAATGTTTAAATATACTGCAAGTGAATAAATGCAACTGCAAGTTTGGAAACCTTTTAGAAATAGGGTGCCCCGTAATGGGCTCTCCAAGCGCTAATGTGAAAATTAGGGGAAGAGTTTGTAACCTTTTTTCGTGTTAGTGAAGAGAACAGTTAGTGGATCGTAGACAGGAGTAGTGTATATTATATTATTTGAGTATATTAGTGAAGAGTGGTTGTGTTATTCGGTAGAGGGATGCTTTTAACACAATTTGATCGCAATAAACCAAATTATTTGACCACCACCTTTGTAATATTAGTATTTATTATTTTAATACAATCTACAACATTTAACTATTACATTTATGTATTTCTTTATCAATATTTTATACGAGTATCTAAATATCAGTTTTTAGGGCATAACTATTAAAAAGAAAAACAAAATAGAAGGCAAACATCCTATCTGAGGAGCATTCCAGACTGGAATATAATAAGAAAAATTGGGAATCTGTTCCATATTATTCAGAATGCATACACCTTCTCCAAAGTAACCGCAAACGTCAGAGGGACCTGATATGATCACCAAGAAAAAGATATAGCGCTACCCAGGAAAGACAAAAATAGGGGAAGTCAGTCACCTCTGAGTGAGGCTGGAATGAGGTATAGTTTTCGAGTGTAGAAAAATACGGGATATACTTAAAGATTTATGAATAAAGATAAATATGTTATTTTTTTGTATAATATATGTCAACACATTAACGAAACGCGCATTTAATATTAGCAATACTTGAGTAAATTTAGCAGAATTTGTTTTCTGCCTTAATAATCCGTTCTGTAGTAGGTACTATCAGCCAACGTATTGTAGCGTCCCGTAATTAAAAATTAAATTAAACGTATTATTGACACAGATTCTAGTCTAAACTATACATGATTAATATTTGGCCGTATGACTACATCATTGTGTATAAAATAAGAAGATACAAACTATAAATTTTTCTTCTTCGCTGATACTACAGCCCGGAATGTACTCTTCCACTCTGCCCGATCCTCTGATCTCCTTCTCCGGTCTACCACTTCTAGCGCTCGCAATTCTCTTTGCAGGTTTATAAGCCACCGATGTTATGATTTTCCCGCACTAACTTATCTTTCGAAACTTTTAAACGTGCTGCACTTTGTCGGTGTTCGTTCACCCATACATGTCCATCATAGACGTTGGGTTTTGATAAATCTGACGACAATAAACTTATCAAAAATTCTGTAGATCTCATGATTATAGTGACGTCGCCAGGTTCCATCTTACCATTCCACAGACTGCGCCAAAGATCTTTCGTAAGATCCTTCGCTCACGCGCCTGTAGTTTCTTGGGATCACTGATAGTTAGCGTCTAACTAAAGTCTACGTCTCTGATACATAAAACAATATTCGTATCAACGTATTTTGTGATATATTAAACTATATTAAATTATCAATCATTTATGAAGTTTTTTTAATGAATTTGGAATGGATTCGTGGAATTATGAAAACACTTATCATAACCACAACCTTTCCATGCTGCTTTTTCTCTGCATCAGAGATTAAACATTTTTGACCAGCCAGATGAACTAACGTGCACGTGTGTTTCTATGCAATTATAGATGAGGTCTCAATTAGGGAATCCAATCCCGGGATCCCAAGCTATTTTCGATACCTTTGAATCCCGGGATTGATAAACATAATCCCGGGATTTCGGGATTGATTTTTTTATCAATTTTTATGGAAAATATAACAGAAAAAATACTTTTAATACAAAATAACTACATTAGAAATAAACTGAGTTTGAATGAAGTTTGATGTGTAGGTTGCCGATTCATTTTATTTTTTCACATAGATTATTGAAAATGAGAAAGATTGGTAAAAAAACAATGCTTCGCACTTTTAACAAAGTAATTCCACCATGATATCATACGTTTTACTGCAGTTTCATATTTGGCTGACTAATTAGATTTATGAAGCGGAAAGGCCATAAGTACGCCATGATTATTTACTTTACTATTTTAAATCTCGCTGATCTATTCATTATGTCTTTACTATCAGAAATAGCAATCTCATATTAAATTCACATTATTATTTATATTACAATATTATTTACTCCATTAAACTTGTGTATTTCCAAGATTTAACGTATACAATATTAACAATAAATGTCTTAAATAGTATAAATTATACTAGATTTATTTTTGACCGATTTTATCAATGTTATTTGTAAATATAAAAATTTTATATTAACAATGGAAAAAAATCCCGATCCCGGGACCAGTCCCGGGATCCCGGGATTGTCAAATTGTAATCCCGGGATCATAATTTTGGCTCGGGATTGGATTCCCTAGTCTCAATCAGATTATCTTTTTGATAAATAAAGTTAAATCGATGTTTAGAATAACATTTAGATCAATGATAATTTAATTTTAAATGATTATAATTAAGGATTGCAATACCGGTATTTCAAAACCGGTATTCAATTATATATCGATACCGAAATACCAGTATTTTCGGTATTAAGATAGCATAAACGTATCTATATGTTTTTCAAAAATAAATTTAATGTTATTTTTTCATTACTTACGTACTTAAGTACTATTTAGTGTATAAGTTTTATGCTGCCAAAACGCAAATAAATTGACTGTTACCAACATAAGTTAAATAACATTAAAACAAAATTCCCCACATATAGTTATATAATTTTCGCGATGAATTAATATATTTCGAAATAGAAAATATTCGTGGTTCGTAATTATTCTATAATTATTGAACAAACGTTGATAGTACATCCAACAAACGTTGAATTTCAGAGAGACCCCGGACCCGGACATGTAGTGTTTGTAAAAATTACTTAGCAGTTATAAAATATTATGATCTATACATATTTACAAAGGTCAACATAATAAATGTAGATAGGTACTTTTGGTTAAGTAAAAAGTTAAAAAGTTAAATAAAATTGTGATATACATAGATTTTAATAGTTATATTTATCGATAGCTACTTCTTTGTTTCTAAAATATATATTGACGAATACCGGTATTAATATCGGTATTCAATAAGAATTACTGGTATTGCAATCCCTAATTTATAATGTATTTATTCATTAGCTTCAGTTGCTTTAAACATTAAATATTTATAAATTTAGGAGGCTGGATATAAAAAATGTAATCTGTAACACTTGGCGTTATTTACATGGTATCGTGAAAATAGAAGTAAATATTTAGTTAAGTAAACATTAACTATGTAGTAGAGAATAATTATAACTTCATTTTTATGTACGGAAAATACGATACAAAATAATATATAGCTGCATTTTTTTAAATAACTCTATATCGTTTGTATTTTAGTAAACGAGTTATCTGAGAATCATCTTAATTTATTAACGTAAAAGTGAGTGAGAATGACAATATAAACAGAAGGTAGGTAGACACCTACTTATATAGACTGGATATGTGCATTGGGTATTCATGAATCCTCATTGAAGTTTTCTACTCTTCAACTATTACAATTTCCAATAATATCCGAAAAAGCATTTTCCTGGAAAATCAGTCTCACTAATCCTTCACAGTTTTTGTGATAGCCGACAGGAAAATTTTTCAAAAGTTTTTCCATTACGATTTTTTTCTATTTCCATATCCCGGCGGAATTCTCTCTATTCAGTTTTTGTGACAATTTCATCAAACATATTAAAATTTTCATGAGTATTGTCGGGTCGAATACTTCTATTAGGTACTATTAATTATTACTGATAGGTTTTGAAATTCAATTACTGATTTAAAATCCATTATTCTATTATAGTCATAATTCAATAGGCTTAACAAAAAATACATTTTTCACAATAATTAAAAGAGGTCCGTATAGCAATAACAATTAGTGCCTTGCACTTACAAAATTTATGTGCAGGTTTGATGGTGAAATAAAATTCACATATTATTATTCTTTCTGCAATTAAAATATTTTTGAAAAAACGCTACATGGGAGCTGAAAGATGGAAAGAAAGTACATTCGGCAGTCATATAAAAGATCAAACCCGATCCTATTGCCTATAATAGCACCGAAGAGAAAAGGGGTAAAACGAATAAAGTGGAAAATAGTTTTAAAAAATATCGATAACCATAGCTTCAGTTAATTTCAGTTAGCAGTTATTCAGTTATGAATCGCAAGTTATAATATTAGAATGATTAGAAAATTGTAATTAAAAATTTAGCCAATCGTTGATTTCAAGCTCACGGTCCAACGATCAGAGATTGAATGTAATATGTGCGGAATGTACATAATACAGTTTTTCAAGGGTTCATTTCATTTTTAATATACGAGCATTATCACAATTAATTAATTTGAAAATTACTGGTCGTCGAAGACCTCCCCTAGCTCATCTCACATTCCTCGGTATTTTGCACATCGTTGCGATGCACTTTCGCCAATCTCTTTGAGTCATCCATCGGGCTTAATGGCATATCTATAGTCGTTTATTTCCTCTTGGGTAGCATACTATATTATTATTATGACTGAATGTGTCCATTATTATTCACTCTGATCTTCCCATTGGCATTTCATCAGTTTGGCGATATCCCATAGCATGCTCTTACCTGCTACGCTTACATGCAACATGCTACGTCGCACTCTTTTATTTCATCTCATTTATATATTTTTATCTTTATTTTCTAAATGGATTTCCTCATAACCGTACAATGAATCTGCTAGCATTCAGATTATGTAACATATAATATGTAACCACAGGTAAAAGGTACACACATGTGTATAATATTTAGTTGCACATGTATGGTTTTTTTTGCTTCCCTCCATTTTTAGTCTGAAAATTCACTTAAGCTTTGATTAAATTACAAAACTTTACAAAACGCTGTGAGAGTATGTACCATTAGACTATTTCATTTACTATCGAGCATATTATATTCATTATAAAATAATATTATACTTTACGTCTTATTCTAAAAACAAAATAATAATAATTAAACAGTTGAATAGTCATGGAGTGAGAGCATATGAGAGAGAGAAATAACGTACCGGTTATGGGTTTGAACCTCAAAATAAGTACTGCATTTGGTCAATGGCTAACAATGATTCCTTGTAAACAGTCTGTTAGTCTATTTTGTGAAAGCACACACTATATTCTAATATAGATTTAAAGTATCCGTGTAGTATTATTTTTTTAATCCTTCCATACATCGGTAAGTTGATGGAATGTCAGGCAATTAATTAAATTAAAAAAACTGGATATAGAATAACGACATCAATAGAACTTAACATCTAATTTAAATATCTCAAGAGTTTTACAGAAAGCATATATTTTATAATAATAAATACTAGTTTACTAAGAATTCGATTATTATTAAATGTAAATATTCACTCGCAATACCTGGCATTTTATTTTTAGTCTCAAAATGTACATCCGTGTAGGTCATAATCTTCTCCTTCCAATGATGTAACAGTTCGAATGCCGAAATTCCCAAATGACCTGCTCTATTTTCTTCGGTATTCGGCTTCAGCAGTCTGTCAGTTCGACATACTAAGCATCCTCACTCAGCCCACAGATATAGAGGAGTCGTTATCTTCCCACGTGTTCGGTGATAATTACTTTCGTAACGCAAATATTTGGCATACATTACGGTGGCATGTCCCGCCCACATGAGCTGCATCAGTTTAATATATTGTGTAAAGAGCCTGGAGGAATTGTACAGATCTTCAATGTATCTAAGGCCTGAATAAAAACGAATCATAAGTACGATTGAGAAAGCATTCGGCAGGCTTATATCTCCGCAATAAGCGTTAGAGTAAGGTAAAATTTCTACGGCTGAATTAAATAGTTTTTGTACACAATATTGATTTGGATGACTACAGTCATTTAAAAACTGCGAGCACGTGGTGCTAAAATATATTGGTTTTGGGTTAAATATAAATTTAGTGGTAATTGCGTTTAGTTAATTTAGTAGAAAATATAGTTAACTATGTTGTGTTTGGTAGCCGTATTGAGAAGCAACATGATGGTATAACGTTTCATAGTTAAGTTAATAATAATAAAATTGAGGTTCTACTATGCGTTAGGTATACGTAAGAAGCCTGGCTTCATTTTGCCGAACATTACCTATTCTCTTTATATTATTGTCCTGATATTGTAGCTTATTCTCTAGTTACTAGAGATACCTAATATATACCATTCCAACTGAGGTCTAAAAATCTTCTATATGAATTTTCTTTCAAATGTATCTAACAATACAATATTTCTTATATAAATAATATGTCTACGTTTGATAATTAATACACGAAGAACTATGTAATATATGTATGTATTAATAAAAAAAATCTGTCGATGTCGACAGCCATATTCAGCCCAGTAGACAGGTTTACTGGAACCATTCTATAGTGGCACTAGTATAACAGTCTACTGGATAAGAAGCTCATCTAATGTGGCCGTAGATTTTTTGCAGCGCAAGTTCGATTCTCTATAGTATTTTCTATAGTAAAGCAAATTGTATCAATACTAACATGTAGCCTCCAAACCAAATCGCCCCGTAACACACTTGGTCTTGAGACACTAAAGTTTGGGTGTAAATTATATTTGTTGACGCCAGGGAATGTTTCAGGAATAGATACCCAATACTGATGTCGCCATATACTCAAGTATGCTTTTACTGAGTTTACATAAACTTAATTTAATAAAAAGTGGTATAATCAATTAACATAAAATAGAATAATAACAAGACTCAAACAATAAATTTTATCAGTGAAATAGTGAAGATGAAACAAAAATCAAATTCAAGTTCCGTAAATATGGCTGTCCTAGGATTTTTCTTACCACAGCTTACTTTCTTTCAACAGGTACCTTTCGCCATTGTAATATCTACCTGCTTACATTTTTCTATGTAGACCGTAGCTAAAAAGAGCTACCTTCTTAAGGCGATGTGTAAAGCAGTTTTTAAACTTGTTATGTGGGTGTAGTAAAGGGGCATTAAAATATGTATATTTTATTTAATCATCGACTATTGCATATACCCACATGTTTTTCTCTCAGAGCATAACAAACGAGGCCACCCTCTACAAAGGAAATAGGTAGGTCTTTACACCTAACGAACGGGAAAACCGAGCTTTTTGATTTCGCTTTTTCCCGCCATCGCAGTACAAGTCCGGCTTTAGTATTAGTATGACCGATGAGAGGATTTTTGTATGCTAATATTTTTTTACTTTGTTTCTTTTCATTTAGTCCGATGCGTGTTTGCTTCTCTTTTCCACTGTCTGGATTAAATGCATCCCGTCCCTATCGCACGGCGAATTACTGTATGCGATTATTCTTTTTGGCCTCTTTGGAGTAGGGCGGCAGTCGGTACATTTCGGCTTTGGTTTCTGCACACTTTTATCATTTTAATTTACGTTTTTATCCGGCGCATAAAGTTCCAAAGAGCACTTCTCAGTGGCGTACAACATAATGTTTTATTTCCAATGAGGCGTTTTTATAATTCATTCATAATAATGCATACTTACCTACATGTCAATGACATAAGAAACAGAAACATCGTGATGCAGTGGAGGATTTAGTGATGTGGAGGTCAGAGACACTGACTGATTTTGAGCCCGCTACGATAAAAATAAAATAAAAACCATAAATCAAGTACTTAACTATAAATAATTATTATCGAGGACGACAGTGATGAAATAAAAAATAATTTTATAAATTCTGCTAATTCATATCCAAATTTATTTATTTCACAAAATTTTGATGTTATTTGCAGATATTTTGTTATGATTTAGGTAACTTTTTATACTCAATGTGTGAGAAATTCGTAACTTTGTACGATTTTGGTATCATTTAATAATTGTGTGAATGGTTTGAACTGCTTCGAGGCCCTTTTTAAATTCCTGATGAAACGACTGCAGTAAGTTTGCTTAGGCAAACGAAAAATGTAAAATAATTTACGCTAAATGTGTGAAAATACCATAATGTTGAAGGATTCAAGACGAAAAATGTTCCTGTACTATTGTGTTATCAAAAATACTATAATGTTTAACCCTTTGTACTACAATCAGTACATAAACACACGATGCACGATCGTCACTGAGAGGGTGGAATGGTTTGCAACATCGCCATTTTTCTTACTGCAGTCATTTTATGGATCATTAGTACGGGCCCATTGGAGACAATCGGCGCCAATTTAGCGCCACTGTTACAGAATGCAGGACATGATGACAATCATATATTTTTAATCACATTTTGATTTTTTAAAGTTGAAATTGCTTAATAATAGATGTAGCTATCATTTTATGGTGTTAGTTATATAGAGTCCGATATATTTTTAAAGAATTATCTGATTTATAAATTCTATTTTTATTTAAATTTGTCAAAATAATGATCAGTTTGGTAGGTATGAGATGTTTGAGTGAGCAAAAAACATATAATGGCCCTCTATCTTCTAAATATCCCTAATAGTATTATATTTACCGCCAGTTTTAGTATATCTTTATTTTATCATTGACTTTTTCCTTTGTCATTTCGTATAAAAAAGGGCTAAAAAACACAAAAACCTATATTTGACATGTTTTTTTTATTCCACTGATACACAAAATTAACTTAAAATATAAATAAATACAAGAAAAAATTATAATTATAAATATTTAATGGATTTATTTGAATAAAACGAATAATAAATTAGTAATATTAATTTTAGTAATCAGTGTGCCTTTTTTCTTGTCTTCAATGGGCTAAATTATCACTTAAATCTACTTTGAATACACATTATTAATATATTATTAATAATATAATTAAATTGAATTATTTTAATTTATTCATCTTTACCTAATATAATTTTATTTGTATAAAGTATTTATTTCTCATTTAATTTAATCCAAATAAATTTGTAGGTCCTCCAATTTCAATATAATGTGAAACTTAATCTACCCTTTCCCCTATCTTGTTATCCTTAATAAAATTTCAAACAAATGTACCTAATGGTTATTTTACAACGTTTTTATTAGCTCGTATTCTTATTTGTCCGGTGGTTGTTGTCGAGTACAAATCTTGTAATCGATTTTTAACTACCTAACTTAATAAAAATATATCAGAACACGATGCCAATGCATTCTTTTAATACTTTTAACCATCTTTAAGCAGAATTTAATTCATTTTCAGTTAATTCTGTTTGTATACAAAGTTATTTCAGAAAAATCCGTAAAAGTAAAAGACTATTATTGGTTGCTAAGGGGGTGGTCCTAGCAACAAAATTATTAATATATACGTGCGTTACTATGGAAATCAAGATGACATTTCAGTATTCTATATGTGTTTGTTTGTTTTTTATTTACTTCAAATCAAGTACAAGTTTGAGCATATTGAGCATAATAATTCAACAGAAAATTTAAAAACGTTGTAATTATATAAAAAGTTCTTTTTATCTTGTAATTATTTTCTAATTCTAATATTTTTAGCACGAAAATATATACCGTATATATTATATTTTATTTTAATTATATTTTCTTAATTGTTTCAATTATAATATGTAATATATTTTTAAATGAAATTTTGCACGCCAATGATTATTGAAAAAGTTACTCGGAATGAAGCACATATTAATAGGATTTTTTTATTTTTTAATTTACCTATTTCCAAATATCCCACTGAATTTTACTTTCAGATTCCCAATATCATTTTTGTGTTATTGTGATGCATGCGGTAGCTATTTCTAAAAGATATATATATGTATATTTATACGTCGATTTCAATAATACTTACCGTTATTTTTGAATTAATTGAAAATGTCTGAATAAATGTAAAAAATTGCAAATATAAAATTAATAACATTTTCACAATAAATTACGTTTTCTAAGTAGCATTCAAAATTTGTTAGTACTATCATACCAGCAAGATTCTTAAATATCTACGAACACAATATTATACTTATCTACATTTTTCCTGAAAGTATTGTTACGTATGTAATTAAGTATGTATAATTTAATATACATATTATATTTATCATACATATACCTGCAGAGGCAAAATGAGGGATTTCAGTGCCCACTTGCTAAAGTTACAACCCACATGCAATATTGCGTTAACGACAAAAAAACTTTGTCTTTACTGGCAATATATTCAACATAATGTGTGTTGTAGTAGTAAACCGCATAAACTAATTTTTCGGTTTTTGCAAATCCGTTTAGCGTACGCGCAGACCCTTATTTTTATGGTGAGTCAGCTGTTTTTGTAAGATTTGCTTTTATTTTTCCATCTACAAGATAAATAGAGTTTATTAAGATGAATATAATTCGATGGCAAATGCCAACTGAAATCAAGAATGCAGCCAGACTAGGCTGACATCTTAGATGAAAAAAAAATCGTTACCTTTAATTATGTAGTATTGCATGTAGGTATATACTAATATATTCATATTCTAGAGTCATTTTATATCCACAGTACCTAGTTGATTAGCGCCCGGTACCTTAATCCAGACCTGACACCCCCTTAACGCATCGACGCAATTTTTATAGCACTCAAATAAATACGGCCACCAAAGCTCAATGATAGGCGTGTGTACTTAACACCTCCATTATACACAAACATCGAAAAGTTTCGCTTTACAAAATTGATCCATTCTCCACTTACACAGTGCTTACCTTTGTGTCAACACAGTTTGAAGCCTGGGGCTAGTTTTTTGTGGAGTAATTCATTTCATTACATTCTAAACTGTATTTGCGCAAACAACTAAATGAAAAAGACCCATTGTTGGGTGGGTACACCCCTAAAAACATGTGAAATGCTTTGCGCTAAATCTCTTATTAAATAATGCTTTATCGAGAGGAGCATGTTTATAGTTCTGACATAGGTATAAGTCATTCAATAACTGAAGTCATTGGTCTACATTTCCATCGCTATGAATTTAAAACTATTTAAATTATATTCTTCATATATAATATGTATTATGTTTGTTTTGGGTACAATGGGAAATCACTTCCAAATGTAACTTTCAGGCATCCAAATATTCTCATTCGATTTTATGTACCCAGTTTGGTTCCGCTGGTCTCGATGTAAAAGTCGTGTAGAGTATTAAACATACCTACCTAGTGCAACGTGGCATGGAAATTTTCATGTTGGGCATAATGCAGAAAGGTTACAAAATATATAGGTATATCGATAAGATAGAATTTAAAAAAGTACGCAATGTGATGGGGGAGGTCGCAAACGGATGAAATTATAATTGGACGGCCATATCTTTTTAATAAACTGAGTGAAATAATCCGAGAAAATAGTTAGATATACCTACTTCTTTCAGCATTTGCAAAATTTTATTGGAGAATAAAAGATTACAATATACCTAGCTGTTATTATTTTTTATTAAGTCATCATCATTTACAACTCTCGGCGAATCTTGGTGGCTTTTACAAAAATATCCTCCATCATAGACGATCCAGCGCCGATAATATCCAGTTACTTTGGTTGAGCATTTTTAAATCTCTTGTAGTGCAGCAATTTCAGTTTCGGTCGTCCATGTCTTCTCTTTCCCTTTGCTTAGGGGATGCGTACATAGCCCTCCTTGCTGGTAACTTCTCCGGTTTTTTTTTATTGAACATCGTTTAATAACATGCATTCTGGTTTAATGATTTCCAGACAGGCTTACGGGCCGCACGGGTTTCATAGCTTACGGGCCGCACAAAATTGTGTTATTGCTAATTACTTTTCAAATACAAATTAACACGTTAATTACAAAATTAATTAAAAGGGCGCGTAAGCATTGTGTTTATTTATTTTAAATATTTTTTTATATGGGTATGTACTACGGTATTTTTATGTATTTTACTTAACTTGTATTTTATTCATTCACCTTCTGATTACCCCTCATACAATTCGATCAGATTCCTATTGTCAAGTGGCTGACATTTGTAACATGAAACCGAGTCTATAACAACTAGTAGCAGAACAGAGTGCAACAAAAGTAATACTTACATAAAAATAAGTTAGCGTCTAGGATTTAAAAAATTGGATGATTAGCAATATGACCGGGTATGTGTATTTATGCATACTCTTATATATCATCTTTTCCATAATATTCCTTTAATATGAGGACACATAATACTATACTATAGGCAAGAGAGAATGAAACGGTTAGAATTTATTAAACTATATTAATTGTGAATAAATTTATTTTTTTGGTTTGAAAGAACATGCTCCGAATTGCCTGAACAGCCAAACGCATACTGTCTCTATATTATAATAGCTTCAGACGAACAAGAAAGACTTTCCATTTTTTGTCCATGTTGCCTTAAAAATACGACAATGTGACCATAGAGAGACCAGACACCAAAAGTACTAGTAGCCATGTGAAAAACGGCATGTGATTTCCACCCCTAATGAAGTACATCATAGTTGAGTGATCATTGGGGATAACCAAGCCATTTCAGTCGTCGTAGTTAATCTCAACAGTATACAAATAACTGAGTGGGAATAAATAATCTTGCGTTATAAAACAATAAGAAAAAAAATCTTTAAATCAAAATATCACATTATATATACTGACAAACAGCAGGGTTCATAATTTTATTTTAAAACTATGTTTTGTCTTGGTCAAATAAAACGTACTTATAAATTAAAAAATAATGATAATAACTTACTATCCCCTTAATTTTAGCACCTCTTTCAAAAAACAAGTAATCAAGTAGGCAATTGTGCTTGAAATTTTGTGACACGGTGTAGGTAATGCTGTAATGTTAGCACTCAGATCTAGTATGTCATTAACACAGAAAGCACAAAGGATTCTTTCCTTGTATGCCCGCCATTCCATTATTAATATACCTACCGACACACAGACTAGGGTGGGTAGTTGCATCAATTTGACACCCGATTTAGGAAACGCATTTAAGTAATTTCGATACAATTGGGTGATAATCTCAGAAGTAAAATGGCGTAAGGCCTCTAGGTAGTCTTAGTCGGAATCATACGAAGGAAATTTACAATAAAATTGATGGTTTAAAAAAAATACTTAGATTAAAAATTATTCACAGTTTTATGAAGTTATGAAGTTATATCATACACTAATACTACTTAAGGCAGAGTTTATTGCTACTATGGAATTACGTATATTTTAGTTTTTAATGAATCAATCGATAATAACAATTAATTATTAGCAAGTATGGAATTCGAATAAAATGCAGTTACCTACCTAGATTTTTATGCAATCGATTCCTAACGCATTGCCATCATTCGGACTGCGGCAGGCTGGGGTGACTCCTGACTTCTTCGAAAAACTCTCTCTACCTTTACACAGTGGCCGTTTCCCTGTTCGATATCACAAGTATATAATGGTAATATGTAGCTCTATGTAGCCGCCAAATATTTTGATGGATTGATTTTCTAGATACATAATATTATATGATAATACATATATTATTTGAATATTTTTATAAACCTACCAGTGGCGTACGGTCCATAAATGTTGTAGTTATGGAGCATCCATAGTAATACTCGATAAAGCAACCGCCAACAATAAATGTGTCGCTACATTTCAAAATCAGCCAAGTCCACCTTTAGGTATTTTTGACTTTTTTGTGAATTGAACTACTGCTTTCTAACATTTCTGCATTATCAAAATGTGGAATTTATTAATTTTAAATATTCTATACTCGAAATAATATAATTTTTTATCATTGTGACTGTATATTTGAGAAAATAAAAAGCTGTTTTTCTACTATTCATCTATTATGGACTTGGCTGATTTTGAAATCTAGCGACACAAATTATGTATGCACCAATTTATTGTATAATCATTGTACGCTCAATTTAACTTAATTATACGTCTAAGGATACTATATTATTATTAATTTATTAATACATGTAACATAATTTCAAATGTACAAAAAGCCACCTCTCTGCTACACCATACGCTTTATAACTGCATTGGCTGACATAAATCAGATAATATTATATAACAAATAGTTGGTAGATAGAACATAGATTTTATAAGAGCAAGAGCATCCCTACAAGGTAAAGTTACCGCATCACACAGGTATTTATAAGACTTAACGTTTATATAGTTTAACGATGTCTCACCATATCTTTACGGGGACTGCTCGATAAAAATTTCCATACGTAAGATAATTAGGTATACAGTGATTAAAAAATAGCAATAATAGGTATATGAATTTCTCTATAACAGCGAGACTCAACCCCTGACCCACATAATAATATTATACTTCTAAATAGTGGACCCATACTGTTACTATTTACTATTGCTTATGTAGATTAAATATAGACATATAATTAATTATAACTAATGTTATTTGATATATTATTGCCTATTCTGAATATTAAAATGTATCGATTAAATAACAAAATTAATGATCGTTCATTTGAAAATATATTGAATTATAATTAACTATTTCTTTTATTCAACGAATAATTCACAAGATTTAAGAATATATCATTCTGATTATTGAACATATATTAATGTATGATTATGTTTCATATATTGAATTGTCGCTTACACCATTTTACACTTTTGACTACACCAATTTAAAAGAAATTAATTCGATTCCAATTTTGAATAATACATTTACCTATTGTCCCTCGCCTTTTTAAAGCTTTTTCACTTTGCGAAGCTCAAGTTTGCATTGTACGTTTTTTTTAACTGACACCTGAGAAGGAAGATATTGATTTTTCTTTGGATTACAAATCTATTACTGTTAGTGTCGTTTTACAAAGCTTTTTAAATATATATTATAATACATAAAAATTTTGAAAACATAATAATAATATAATTATACAAATGTGACAAAAAATAAAGTCTTATATTGAATTCATATAAATTCTAGACGTTATTTAGCACTTATTTTTATGAATGCATGTACATATTATTACTTTTGACAATAATACTTTGAACCCTATATAATATTATATTATATTTTATTATTATTTCATCTCGACTATCTAAAGCGCCCGCCGTGGACATGGCGTGGCAAAATATCGAAAGCCGTGAATAATTGCAGGTTCGGTTCCCGCGTACGGTAAATTTAAATATTGTTTCATTTTCATATGCATTTGATTCGAAGTAAAATAACATAAAGGCTTAGACGAATTATTAATAACTACCTATTTCTTTTAGCGCTGTATTTTATCGAATGTTGAAGACCAAATTGCAGGATATCTCCATAGCCCTTAGTGGCTTACCAGTCGTATCAATATTGGACCATTTACCGAGATTGCGTGGCCAAGAGAATCTCTATCTACCTACGCCTCTGCTACCTTATACCTTTTAATGCATTTTGACTTAAGGTAAATCATTATTCTCATTACACAAGATGTAACCGAATTGTGTTGTGCTTTTATCTACATAATGGTAGTAATGAGCTCTATTAAGATTAAGTTTTAATTATTATTGTTTATGTCAATATTGCCAACCTCCAAGCTGCGGAGTAAGAATGACTCATGAATGATAAGTTCACTAAAGACAAGAATGGTCGAGCAGTTAGCGCGTCAGCTTATAATGTCATGGATCCCGGGTTCGAATGCCGGGTCTGGAAAATTCACGTAGTTTTTCTATGTGTTAAGGGGGGACATGCTCGTCGAAGGTCAAAATTGAGTTTTTATTGTATTTTCAAACCATGATCCTGGACACTCCTTAAACGTTGTAGATAATCTATTTATATAATTTTGAAGCCTTATTATCCTTAATAGTTATTTTAAACATTTGATGACTGCATAAAGTATTTTTGTTACATAAAATAGTATTCTTTTAAACCTCTCGCTCTAATGTTTTAGAATATAGTCATATTTCGGTACATAACTGTGCAGTGGTGTTAAGATTTTTTACATTTATTAATTTTTAAACGCATTTATAAAACCATTAGTATAATTTATTACGAGATAATTTTTGTAAAATATTCACGATAAAAAATTATATTGATAATCTCTGTGATCCCAAATTTGACAAGAATTAGGCATTTTATTATTCAAAAAATCGGCAAGATTAACACATTTTAAGATAATTCTAAAGATATTTATTATAAGTTATGTCTTTGACCATTCAAGTGTGATAAACATCTTATGAATAATGATTGCTTTATAATAATTATTGACCTAAGAATAAGGTAGTGTTTTTTTGAAATACGCCATTTTTTTGTCATTCCCTAGTGGTTAAGCTACAACATACGGCCGTAGCCATAAATCGACAAACTATAATTAAAGTAGGGAGTAAAATTATGTAAACGCGCGTGTTTGAACATGTACCTAACCGATTTTTTTTTTAACGGTGCAGGTTCAAACAAGCGCGTCAATATCATTTTACTCCCTACTTCAATTATAGTTTGTCAATTTATGGCTACGGCCGTATGTTGTAGCTTAACCACTGGAGAATGACAAAAGAAATGGCGTATTTTAAAAAAACACTACCTTATTCTTAGGTCAATAATTATTATAAAGCAATCATTATTAATAAGATGTTTATCACACTTGAATGGTCAAAGACATAGCTAATAATAAGTATCTTTAGAATCATCTTCAAATGTGTTAATTTTGCCGATTTTTTGAATAATAAAATGCCTAATTCTTGTCAAATTTGGGATCACAGAGATTATCAATATAATTTTTTATCGTGAATATTTTACAAAAATTATCTCGTAATAAATTATACTAATGGTTTCATAAATGCGTTTAAAAATTAACAAATGTAAAAAATTTTAACACCACTGCACAGTTATGTACCGAAATATGACTATATTCTAAAACATTAGAGCGACAGGTTTAAAAAAATACTATTTTATGTAACAAAAATACTTTATGCAGTCATCAAATGTTTAAAATAACTATAAAGGATAATAAGGCTTCAAAATTATATAAATAGATTATCTACAACGTTTAAGGAGTGTCCAGGATCATGGTTTGAAAATACAATAAAAACTCAATTTTGACCTACGACGAGCACGTGGGCCGTTAAGCAAATGGCTACCCTGTGAAGGTTCATATTATGATCTTAGGATCAGTCATGGTTAAAAAAAAACAATATGGATTAGATACTTATACGTATTGAAAAATATTAGAGTTTTTTATACAAAATAAATTAAATGGAAAACTGCCTGCATACTATAAGTTTATAAAATAATAATGTTTTTATAAAATGACGTCGTTACAAAGTACCCACCCACTGATATTAATATCAAAACAGAAAAAAAAACATCAGTGACAAAATACTTACCCTGAGTCAGTGACTAATATTATATCCATTCTGGTAACATTGAGTGTGTTGTATTTCAAAATTTAAATGATCATTATAATTTACGGCTAAGGTAAAAAAAATGCGCGAGCCGCGTGGCTTGTTTTAAAAGAAGCTAATGGTTCTTTTCACTACCGTGTGCCTGCAAAATATTTGACAAGATTACTTGGTTTTTGTTTGATTCTATATTTTTTTTTTAATTCAGAATAACTTAAGATACATATTACTATGATCTAATTATTTAAATGCTATCTTGAAAGTATATTATGTATCCCACCCATGATGGTTGCGAGCTAAAAGTCAATCAAGAACATAGTAAACTGACTGAATGTAAAGATACTCGAGCATGATAGGCAGATCTGGGAACTGGAGAAAAGTAAAGAGAAATCGTGGAGGAGGTGAAATCCCACCGTAAGAAATAAAGAAGACTAATATTGTTATTGTGTTCTGAAAACTGCCCAGCGACTTTTTGTTAAATTATTAAAATTAATATTAGCCGAAAAATAAGCCATTATTGATAGCTGTCATATTTTCATATTTAAAAAAAATATATTATGCAATGGATTCAATAAAAAAACAATAACATATACGTACCTACTAACTTACCAATAATATATATATATACATATTATCCGATCCCAAAAATCCCTCCACAGAGTGAATGTTTGTAATAAACAGATTTTTGTTTTTACGAGAAATGGATGTTAGCTACTTACTTACTACTCAATCTATTATATCCACACTCTTGACTCCAAACACAAATTGAAAATCAATATGTGTATTTTCCAGACCCACGATTCTAACCTGGGACCCATGGCATTATAACTCGACGTGTAAGCTGTTCGGCCATCGTGGGTTACCTACTTAAAAAAAATATAATGCCCAGCGGAACTCAAACCAGCATCCACTGGATTCGCGCCAATGTGCTTTACGAATTTAGCCACGTGCTTGCGTCATATTAAATTACGATTGAATTAACTGATTTTTTGATTTTAACAGTCAGCTCTTTCTCAAAAAAACATTTTTCTAGTAGATTTATATTTGAGGTGCTGTCAAATTATGCACCTTAATATAAGAATGTTAGATTCTCAAATCTTGTGAATCAATATTAATTATTACTTGAATAAAAAGAATATTTTATTAAAAATGTTGATACTATATTATGCTGTTTTCAAATATATCAATGCCTTTTGATTAAGGGTTAATTTAGTTTGTAAGCAGCGTGTATCTAAGCCCTTTCTAATAAATGTCCGGCTGAACATATGCCGGACGCGAGCAGTTGTAGGTTGTATGAGAATTTTAATTAAATAAAATACGGCAACGGTGAGCAGGACATATTATATACGTCAGAGGGTCATCTCTCTAATTCGTACAATTTAGATTCCCGTACATTACCATACCATTCTGTTTCAGTCTGTAGACGCCCATTTCTGGACATACGCCATTTCTCTCCATTGCGTTCATTCATGTTCCTTCCGCATCGAACTTAGTCTGGCGGCTCTTCTAATATCATTCAGTAATGAGTCTTCCAATATTATTCAATGTCACATGAATGTTTATTCCTCATCGTCCATAGTACCTACTACCTATATGTATTACCCGTGACATTTTTTCCATGCCTGTGCGCTCTCCAGCAGTTCATCAGACAGTTCCCATCAATATTGAATAATAATAAAAATATGTCATTGTTAACTTGGGAAAAACTTGGAAAAACTTGTGGAGAATTTTGGGAAAAACTTGGAAAAACACATATACGTATATTCATACCCAAGGCTGACTATAAGACCATGGCACTAAATTGCGAATGATTACAATTTGGTAGCGCTAGTTATATTATAGTAAAATGTGGTAACCTGTCCGCAATAAATGAAGATTTTTGATTGCATATTTCGTTTAAATGATTTCCTACAATCATCATTTTCTACAAACGGTTTACCATATTCCATTCGAAGTAAGGGTAATATCTAGTACTACCATCGAAGTTTACAGTTTCTTGTCATGTCCTGATTATAGTGGCCTTGGTTTGTACACAGTACACTGAGCGTAAGAATGTAAGGGAAGCGATTAGTTACTTAGACCAGATCTGATATGATTTTGGGATTTTTTTTGTCTCTTTCACTTTTGCTTAGAAATTTGCTCTTATGCATCTCTACACCTTTGAAATAAAAGAAGCGTGTGTTAGAATTTAAAAAATCAGCGACCGGGTACTTTATTATTTAGTACCTACTACACTATTACATGGCATGTTTTTTATTAAAGTGGTCGGCCCACCACCACTCAAGACGTGTAGTACGATGGGTGATCTTTGTTTTTCTCGACAACGGATATCTTAATTTCTTTACGTACCTATTTGTCATTCTATCGTTAACTGTGCCAGTGCTCGAATTGGAAAATTTCATGAACCGGAGTGCTTGATAATTTTACAAAACTATTAACATAGTTATCTAATTGTACATATGTGTTTTTTTATAAATATAAGTATGTTCTGCTTTTATTATATTGCATATCTAGCTCAGACAGTCAAATTAATATTTCCACAAGACAAAGCAATAATCTTGAGGATTTTATGAACCGAACGGCGCTCCAGTGCGCTCCGGTCCATTTTGAAACCTATTAACTGTGCCAATTTTAATATTGGTTGGCACTATCCATGTCTCTGAGCCATATATTATTATGATTCTGGGAAAGACACATCGATAGAAAATCATACTTATATATCATTACTATGAAAGAAAATAACTTTTAAATTAAATCATAGATACAATTATTTACGTAAGTATATATTATAATATCTACTTAAATTAAAAATGAAACATCCTATTTCATGTATTCATTGGATATTATAATTATTACAAAATAATTGTGATTATTGCTTTCACTCATACCTTGTTTAAACCATATTCTTGCAATATACGTACACTAACAATTTCATGTTCATTTTATAAATATTTTAGCGTAGGGTATTCATAAAGATTTTTTTCTACAATCTGTATAAACGATGTGGGGCGTAATCGGTGATTTAATCACGATTAAGGGCGGTTTTTTCCGCATCACTCGAATATTTTCAATCAGTTGATAAGGTTTTATTGAAGCGGATGAAACCTGTCCTGTTTGTCATTCATATTAGTGTTAAATATTATTTATTTCTATTTTAATTAGGTTATACAATATTTTTTATTTTAAACTAGCTGAAGTACCCGGCTTCGCACAGGGTCGCTTTGTGGTTATATTTATCATAGATATTTAAAAAATGATAAGAGGTTATTATTTTTTTAATATTAAAATATCTGTGTAATACAATATGGCAATATGAAAATAATTCTAATAGGAGTAAAGGTCAAACAAAAGAACACTAAATTAAAATCGAATCCAAAATATGCAAACGTTATTAATGTTATTAATATGCAGTAAAAAAACCAAAATTACAAACAAACAACAAACTTTGTATTTTATATAATAATAATTTAGAAACCTTCGCAGGTGTGCGCACAACAACTGACAAAAGTTTCATCGCAATCAGATTAATGGTATAGAAACGCTTACGAATAGAAGAAGATGATGATTTTCTAATACAGAAATCTTTGTGGGCATGCGCACGACTACTCACCAAAGTTTCATTGCAAATGAATGAACGGTATAGAAACGCATATGAATAGAAGAAGAAGATGATGGTTGTACTAATTCAGAAACCTTTGCGGGCGTGAGCACAATACTTGATCAAAATTTAATTGCAATCGGATGAATGGTATAGGAACGCATACGAATTACGAATAGAAGAAAAATAAGTCGGTTGTACTAATTCAGAAACCTTCGCGGGCGTGCGCACAACAACTGGTCAATATGTCATCACAATCGGATGAATGGTATAAGAACGCATACGAATAGAAGAAGGTAGAATAGAAGAAAAAGAAGAAGAAAATAGTTGTATCAATTCATAAACCTTTGCGGGCGTGAGCACAAAACTTCATCAAAATTTCATTGCAATCGGATGAATGGTATAGGAACGCATACGAATAGAAGAAGATAGAATAGAAGAAGAAGATGGTTGTACTAATTCAGAAACCTTCGCGGGTGTTGGCACAATTACTGACGAAAGTTTTATTGCAATCGGATGAATGGAATAGGAACGCATACGAATAGAAGAATATAGAATAGAAGAAGAAGATGGTTGTACAAATTCAGAAACCTTTGCGGGTGTTACCACAACAACTGACGAAGATTTCATCCCAATCGGATGAATGGTATAGGAACCATACGAATAAAATAAGATATAATGAAGCAGAAGAAGATGGTTGTACAAATTCAGATACCTTCGCGGGTGTTGGCACAACCACTGTCGAAAGTTTCATCGCAATCGGATGAATGATATAGGGACCATACGAATAAAAGAAGATAGAATGAAGAAGAAGAAGATGGTTGTACTAATTCAGAAACCTTAACGGATGTTACCACAACAACTGATGAAAGTTTCATTGCAATCGGATGAATGGTATAGGAACCATACGAATAAAAGAAAATATAATGAAGAAGAAGAAGATGATGATTTTTCTAATTCAGAAACCTTTATGGATGTACATACAACCACTTACTAAAATTTCATCGCAATCGGGTGAATGTTATAGGAATGCATACGGGACAGACAGACAGACATACAGACATTCATTTTTATATATTAGTATAGCCTATACTCTTTGCGCAAGTGCAAGCAATAAGTTGACAAAGTTTTATCGCAATCGGATGAACGGTATGGCGGCGCATAAAATACGAACAAACAAACAAACAAACAAATATTAATTTTTATATATTAAGATATGTACCTATACAATCTGTGTATCTTTAAAAAACGTTTTTTTTTTTAAACCGTACATGTTCAAACACGCGCGTTAACATGATCTTACTCCCTACTTCATTTATCGTTTGTCAATTTATGGCTACGGCCATATGTTGTAGCTTAGCCACTGGGAAATGCCAATAGAAATGGCGTATTTCAAAAAAATACTACCTTATTCTTAGGTCAATAATTATTATAAAGCAAACATTATTCGTAGAATGTTTATCACATTTGAATGGTCAAAGACATAGCTTATAATCAGTATCTTTAAATGTGTAAATTTTGCCCATTTTTTTGAATAATAAAATGCCTAATTCTTATCAAAATTGGGATCACAGAGATTATCAATATAATTTTTTATTGTAAATATTTCACAATAATAATGTCGACATAAATTTTACTGATAGTTTTATTAATGCTTTTAAAAATTAATAAATATAAAAAATCTTAACACTTTACTTTATGCAGTCATCAAATGTTTAAAATAAATATAAAGGATAATAAGGCTTCAAAATTATTAAAATAGATTATCTACAACGTTTAAGGAATGTCCAGTATCATGCTTTGAAAATAGCATAAAAGCTCCATTTTGACGTACGCTGAGCATGTCCCCCCTTAATGGATAACTTGATCCAATTACAAATTTATGCAACTATTACGTGGCTGGGACATGTATTCCGGATGCCGCCAAAGAGTGCGGCACTTCGTACCCTTGTGGCACAGCCTCAAGGGTTCCGTCGCCATGGCCGGCCCTCCCTCACCCTGCAGCGATGCTACAAAAGCGACCTACGTGCTGCAGGTCTGACATGGCGGGAGGCACAGGAGTTGGCGATGGACCGAGGGAAGTGGCGCCAACTTGTGCTTGCCCTATGCCCCAATGTTGAGACGTGACAGGGTGAAAGAAGAAGATTTAATATCATTAGCTAAATCCAGTCTAATACTGAATGAAGTCCTCCCTTATGTTATCGATCTCATAAAATTAGAAAATATACATTAAATAGTATTTATAGAAACATTTTGTTACACAAAACTAGAGAATTTCTTTCTAAAACGATTATGTTTTATTCTTCTAATAAACGCGCGCACAACTATATTATTTGAAACATTATTTTTTTAAGATACTAATCTGTTTTGATACAGTTTTAATTGGTTTTCAGTTTGACTGTTGTAATGTGCCCATTGGGTGCGACAAATGCTTTTAAATAATTAATAGGAATACCTGAGGACAACAGTTGTTTGGTAATTAATATTCAAGCTAGCGTTCCGGCCAACGAACAACGTATTAGATGATTTTTTCAATTTACGATTAGGTCATCTTTTTTATTCATTTGGGGTTCTTCCAGGTGTTATCAAATCAGCTTAACTCTATGCTTTTTAAATAATTTCCACGTACCTTATTATCTATGGAACTGCAGCACCGGTGGACTGAATACACCAAGAGTCTGCAGATTCTTTTCCATTTTGTCCGCACATCCCCAGACAGTTTTCGTCAATATTATGTTACGTGCAATAGTTTTGTGGCACGTGAATACAGGAAATGGTTTGCTGAGAATAGGTATACCGAATTGTGAAAGATGACTTAAAGAGGCCAGGGTCTACCCTGGACATGGCCCCCACAAAGGGGGGCCGACAGGGCTTTAGCCTGGGGCCCCGGGTTTAGGAGGGGCCCGGCGTGGCGAGTCGACCAAATAAGTGAGATGAACACGCATCACAAATTCTCTCTAATAGGTAGAAAAAAAAGTCTTTTAAAAATATCTTTCTTCAATAACGTTATTATTTAAACTTATGTGGTTGTACGATAGGTGCCGACAATTTTTAATTGTGCATCGATACTCGACTACTCCATGATTCAAATGGATGCATTAAAATATACAAACAACACTGAATATACATATTAATTTTACCGCATACGGTTTGGAAAAAGCTACTGTAAAGCGTCACACTATCATTATCCTAAGCGATAGGTAGGGGGGTCCGCCAAAGATCCTAGCCCAGGGGCCCGCTTTAGGATGTGGGGGGCATGACCCTGGATGTGTCTTGCCAAATCCTATTTATCAGTAAACAAGGCATAGACAATTTTCGCCTTACATTGATGTAGCTTTTGGCGACCACATTTCAACGTTGCTCATACAGACTACAGCTTGAAACCCTACCTACCTATCAGAAATCAGTTGGTATATTACAGTAACCTTTGGCGCAAACGTTGCCAAATCATACTTATGCGCAATAGAGATAAATCGGATGTACCTACTGATTTCCGAAAATTTGTGTTTGGACTGGTTTGGAGCTGTAGTCAGTAAGGGCGACATTTAAATGTGGCTGCCAAAAGCTACATCGACGTAGGCGCCAAAATTGCCTCCGCCTTACTTTCTGATAAGTAAACTTTGGCTAGACGCACCCCATACTGTTGAACCATGATTAATACAGACAATTATGTCATAGTTAATTTTAACAAGAAAACAATTGATAATAATTAGTTCACTGGGTGTAAAATGTGGAGGAAGCGATTATTAAGTTCAATTCTAATTCAAGTGATTATAATTATAAAAAAAAATGTATTGATCTTAAGTGCTCGGCCGTAGTAGTTTGGCTGGCGCGGCGCGGCGGCGTCTTGCGAAACTCAAACGTATAACCGTGTGTATTATGCCTCAAAAAAGACACTGTCTACGAACATTTCACACACGGTTATACGTTTGAGTTTCGCAAGATGCCGCCACGCCGCGCCCGCCAAACCACTACGGCTGAGCACTTAGCTTTCCGTCGCTTCGATTTTTTGTCTATAGACAATTAATAGTAAGTTGTCATTGTTATTACGATATTTTCGGTACGTATCTACTACCAAAATGTGCAAAAAGTGTTATCAGAGTAGTACCTACTTATTTAATCTACAAAAAACACAAGGTTATATTCGATACTTTATAATATTGAGTATATACCTACGAACAATCATAATTAAATGTACATACACAGTTTTATAAATTAGTATGTAATAATTGTTTGTTTACAAATATCTTTTTTACAAGTAGGTATGTGTCAGTTAATAAATAATTAGATTTTTTAAACTAAGTTGCTTGTATTTGCATCAATTGATGTTAATAAATAAATACACGAGTAACCCCTAAAGTTTGAAATCCCCTTTGACTATTATTTTATGTCCAAAAATGTTAAGTTTGAAAGAGAAAAATGGTTAATTGTAACCGATATGGTAAATAATTAATGCTAGCAATTACCTTCGGATTACTGCAGCGTAATTAATTAATTGTTATATCTAAATGTAGCCCTAGGCCTCGGTCTGTCAATTGCGATAAATATACCTAAAAACCTAATCATTGTAAGTGCCTACATATAATGTAGGTACAAGTACATTATTTAACTCTCAAATATTTATAGTCTGCCATTTAGGCACAGCGGCATTTTTTTATGACGCAGATAACACAATCGATTCGTTGGAAGATTTAAAAGGGGACCTCGAAACAGTTCACACGATCATTTTATTCACACCATTTTCTTTAAATACTCATAATTTGAAAGCATATCAAATTCTTGTAATTTAATACCAATGCCGATAGCATAACTATACCAGATAACAGTGGTGAAGACTCCATACTAGACGATTATTTGAAGCCTACCCTCTTAAGAAAAATATTTTTTAATTGCATATTGACTTATGTATATATACACTTGATTACATATTCTGTAAAATAATTTATTATGCCAACGAGAGATGCCGCGTGTGTAGGAATGTATTACACAGATAATTACAAAACAATTTGCAAAGGTTTTAAAAAATATACTACAGCGCGCCATATGTCTTGACGTAAATAAAGGTCGGATTATGTAAATAATTCTCAATTTTTTTCATATGGACTTTACGTCACGTAGCCCCGCCCAGTCTATCGAATTGTATGTATTAAGGTAAGCTCCGATCGCTGAGCCTAAAACTAAATAATTAATAATTAGATAATTTAAAAAAAAAATTCTATTGTGTTTAATTGAATATTAATAAATATAGACTTTTTTTTAAATAAAAGGAACTTTTATCTAATTATTTTTGATGTGTAAAATGTTTTGAAAAAATACGTACGTAACTTACACTGATCGCTTAATTTTATGTCGTCAGTGATTTTTTGAAGTTTCATTAAATTATTGTGTCGTTGTCATTAGTGTGTACCTATTCATTAGTAATAATATCGTATTATCTTCTTATTTCTCGGAAGTATTATACCTGACAAGTGTGTTCTTTTTATCATATCTCCACAGCCTACCTCTTTCCAAAAGTTACCCTTCGCCACTGACAGATAATAATATATAGGTACCTACTTGTAGAAAGAAATAAACCACTAATATAATATTATCATTTGTGTCATCACCATCATACTCAATAATAAGTAGGTACTTACCTAATTTTAGCTACACGATGTGATTTATGGAATTTGCTTTTATCGTGGTAGCCTCATAAATATAGTAGTTCGTAGTGCCTCCTCCTACTAAAAGATTATATCGTTATATAATAATATATACCTATATAATTAACAAATTAAAAATATTTATGAAAAATATCTTATGGTTTTTTTATTATTCAAATAATTTTATTTCTATTGATACTAAATTTAATGACAAAGTAATTCCTTTGAAGATAAAAAATTGTCGCAGCTTAAAAAGTTGCGGTAAATCATTTTGACAGAAATCGTCTTTTCAAGGGTTGAATAACAATTACGAAGAAGAAAATAAAAAATCAACTCAATAATCTTTAAGCTTGCACTAACTTAACGGAACTTCGAATACCGACTCTCTCTAGAAAAAAATAAAGGCCCTCCTTTGGATTTGAAAGGTTGTCTGAAATAGAAGAAGAAAGACACCATGCGGAGTTGTGTGCCATGTCATTCCGCCACTATCCATGAAGATTATTAGGTAATTTGCATCTTTTTTGGTTAGTTCACCATGGTACTCTCTCCCACGGGCGGGTCTAGGACGATTTGGCACCGGACAACTGGACGCCACGAAATTCGAAAATAAATAGACGTTAGGTACTTATCGGTACTAAAATCAATAGTATTATTTATATTTCAATGATTATATTATGATTTAATATTTGGTGAGAATGTAAATATGCAGATGTAAATAATGATTTAATCGTGAAATTGTTTAGGTTCCAACGAAAAAAGAGTTTTTTATTTTATATAAAGCCTTAGGCATGGTAATCTTCAATCCGCGATAAAGAATACATTATGTTAAGAGTAAAATGAATTCAAATTACTAAGTAGTAGATAGAAACTGATTAAAATACCTCGTCTACACGTGTCCCATTCCCCACACGGGCACCCTTTATTAAAAAGTCTCTGCAAACTCAATCTAACCACACTTGAATGCGTGTTGACCCCAGTCTTGGGTATCTTTTCCTGAGACATTCCTAGCAGTAAAAAACTGCTGATGCTTCACATCTAAACGTAGAACCTTGTGGTACGCTCCGTTAAGACCGGGTGCAGTGCGGATTGATTTCGGATGAGTCTATTATGTTGTGTTGTCCATGAATAAATTATTTACGTAATAATTAGGTAAGTATGTACGTAAATATCATCATTGGGTGTTGGCCTCTTTCTGAAGAGATTTTTTATTAACCCTTTTACTCCTAGCTGATTTAGCCTAGCATATGTGAAAACTCCCAAGCGTTTTTTGCCAAAAAATCGTCGATTTAGTTTTTTTTAAATAAATAATTCTACACATGTTTTAAAAATTTGACACTTTTTTGTGTGTTCTCAATGGTGTATAAAGCAATAATAAGTAATAATATTGAAAGTTTGGAACAATAAAGAAAAGAAAAAATAATGTATCAATATTTATTTAGAAATGAACGGATAATACTATGTTTGAACTACAATACAAGTGTGACAACATTTTTTTCATTTATAATTGATGTTATATCAAATTTTATAGTATAATCCCACAGCATGAAGTTCGATAGTTTTGACAGAACATATGAAATAGTTAAAGCGACGCCGAGCGAGAGAAAACGATGCTATAGGATTAAGTTTACGACCAGTTAGAAATAATAGCCGTCACATTAATTTAATTTACCGAGTGTAATTCGTGCGTAGTAGAAGAAATCGCAATCTGCACAATTTCAAGGTTAAACTGTTCCACTATAATTTATCCACTTTTCGTATTACAAAAATCTGTTGCGGCCCAAATTCACACGGAGTTGTAAGCCAATTAAAAAAAAAAACAAAAAAATATCTATAGTACCTAATTCCGTCTTTCTTTGGTAGGTTGATCAGGATGTTTTATGTAAAAATAATTCGGATGCTATCAATTATTTTTGATCATTGCAACTTTTATTTCAATACAAAAGAAAAACATTAAATAATGTTCTTCCCTCGGCGACGCAATTCAATTACCATAAACATCGTTCGCCCAACAGCCACGCGTCGGAAATTAAAAAGAAACAATGCTAACATGAGTTGGCGAATGAGAAAGCGGAAATCCGCGCACGCGCCCACACTAATGACTCAAAAAAGCGCGCGCACTGCTCAAGATGGCCGATGACAGATAGCATAACCTCACTTTACTATAAACGGAACATGGTACTCACTAAACTTTAGCTTTAGATCGGTACCTATGTCAAGGGGTTGGAAAATTTTATGAGGAACGTCAATTTTTATTATAATGACTGATTTCGTATTCATAATATTCATCATTCATGATTAAATATTCGTTGACATAAATTTGATATGTACTGTCGAACAACATCTTCTTGGCTACGTGTTAAAACTGTGAACTAACAAGCTCCTCCCATTTAGTCGACGACAGTGCCTTCCGGCTTGTGCCTAATTCTTATTGTTGGACATTAGGCTCCTACTTACTTACCTACCTACCTAATACAAAAGGCATAATGGATAGGTACCAAATTGGGTTTGAAAACTGACTGTTTTAGTTTTTAGACAGCCAAATCTTCCAGGTCACGATCCCAGTATTGAGGTCAGTGAGAAAGTCAGTGACATCCCATGGGGGTAGATAGGCTATGCATTGCGCAGGGGCGGCAAATTAAGCATGACAACTTTTGAAAGCAGTTGAGTTTTCCATCGTTAGAAAAGACCCACACCTTATTTTAAAGAAATCACAAGAGGGCCTCCAAATTTGTCAGTGCCCCAGACATCCTCATACCTATAACCATCGCAATTTGAGAGTAGATATCGTAGAAATGCTTTAATCCTCAGTATATGATAATTATGTAAGTGTGTCATTTTGTTGAATTTGTTAGTTTAATATACTTAGTAGAATAGTTAGGTATATAGCTAACAGTTTTGCATACAATTTGAGACTAAAAATGAAAGGGGACGGCATTCTAAGTCTGCATAAGGGCGGCACTTTGCCTAGGGACGTCACTGCTGCCGGTTGCCACATGGCAGATTTCGTGTATGACTGAGGGGCAACTCATTAAGCGCAAGAAATACAAAGCCGCCTAAATTTCATATTGATTGGGCGTTTCGTTTATCTAACAAATGTTAATTAATAATATTATGATACACACCTACGTTAATATTGAAAAAAACATATTCTTTAACATGCGTTTGACTTTATCCCATATTTCTCCACATATCAGAATCGTACCTTCTTACAACCACACCCATTATGTTTGCGTTTCCTGGTTGTAGCTTTATGTTTCAATTATTATTAGAAATATAATAAATCCTACCTATGGATAAAAACAGATACCTGGGTAAGGATTTTGGCAACCCTGTTTTATTTTTTTCTAAGCGCAGGGGTGAAAAACGTTGACACGCGTGCCGCATTAGATGCCCAAATAATGTTTGTTTAATGATTTATGTAACGAGATTAGATAATCGACGCCGTGTGGCCAAAACGTCGCATTTAATTTGTATTAAAAGGTACCAAAATGTCCGCCACGCCACCCTCTCACGGCAACAGATCGTATCTCCATATCCGACTTTTTATTATTATATTAATTAGCGGTAGTTTGGGGGTACAGTTTCATGTTTAGGGTAAATAAGTATACCTACGTAAATAATTTAAATAAAAATATTTTCTATTAACAATAGAGAATTAATTCAAATTGATATCAGTGAATGAATGATTTTTTATGTAATAGGTAAGTATATTTTACACGACGCGTAGTTATATATTTGAAGCAAGGAAAACTATGTAATGGAAATTAAAGTTTGTAGAAAAATTCTGCTTAATATTTTAATGACACAATTATTATTCATCAGCCTCCTGGATGAAGACCTCTTCAAAATAATTCCACTGCTATCGGTCCTGTGCGTTTGCCATGTACTTTCGCAAAACTTAAATATTATAAAAAAAGCTTACCTACCATATTTGATACTAAGCTGAGAATATGGGCATCCACATACAGAATGTAGGTTGTATTAACAAAGTGTTTTGTTTTTACGAGTAATGGATGTTAGATACTTGTCCAAGCTATTAGACTCATGCTCTGCATCAAAACACAGATTGAAAGAAATAAATGAGAATTTTCCACAGCCGGGATTCAAACCCGAGACCTACCTTAATATTGTAGGTACTAAGATAATTTTTTTTTTAATATATTTTCCACATTGCATTTTAAACAATTAACAAAAACCGAGTCGTCCATTTAGATATTTTTAACTGCAGATGACAATCAGTTTTAAAACATAATTAACCAATATATTAAGCTTGTTTAAGTCAATTAATAGTAGGTACCGAAGTTAACCCATTATTATTGTATTTATTTAACCACCATAGCCATCCATAAATCATAAATATTGAATTAAACTCATAAAAAATATAGGTATCTACGTAGATCTAAAAACAGTATACCTAAACACTCAGTCTAAAATCAAAATAATTACAAGATAAAAAGGACTTTTTATATACAACGTTTTAAAATTTTCTGTTGAATTATTATGCTCAAACTTGTCCTTGATATGAAGTAAATAAAAAACAAACAAACAAATATAGAATACTGAAATGTCATGTTGACATTTCATTTTGATTTCCATAGTAACGCACGTATATATTAATAATTTAGTTGCTAGGACCACCCCCTTAGCAACCAATAATAGTCTTTTACTTTTTACGGATTTTTCTGAAATAACTTTCTATACAAAACAGAATTAACTGAAAATGAATTCAATTCTGCTTAAAGATGGCTAAAAGTATTTAAAGTAGTATGCATTGGCATCGTGTTCTGATATATTCTAAAAGTTTCAAATGTCTAGCTAGTCGGGAAGTTAGTTAAAAATCGATTGCAAGATTTGTACTGGACAAACAAGAATACGAGCTAATAAAAACGCTGTAATAAAATGCCACAATCCCAGATTATTTCCGTAACAAAAATTTCAATAGAAATCAATTTTAATGCCATTTTCACCTGTTTCAAATCGTTGATTGCTCCGATAGAAAAGAAACTATAGTACCTACCTAATATTTTGTTTTGACACACAACTAAAATAATCATAATGATTTCTTGTTAAATCACGCCTTCTGCTCAAAGCTGCTTCCACGGCAAACATACCTCTAATGAATGTAGATATTCTAAATACATAGTCACTTTACTAGGAATCTGGTCCAAATCATTGTATAGACATACCTATGCATGAGTATTTGACACACCTGTACGATTTAAACTCATGACCTGTCGATATACTCACATCAATTAACAGGGAAATTATTGTAATGATACTTACTATTTTGTGATACACATACATCAATTTAATTTCGTTGAAATTGTCATCTCGTTATGTGTAATTACGTTCACAAAATAACTGTTATAAATTTTTCATGATGGTTTAATTTAGGAAAGTGAAAGCGAATGAAATAATTATGAGACGTTAGTCGACTAATTTAGAGAAACAATATTATTATTCTCCAACATCTAGGTAACCGTAGTATTAAAGTATTTTTCTCGGTAATTTCACTATTTTTTTTAAATTAAATAAATCGGTAGGTACTGTGATGGCAAACACAGTTTTACAGGAAAGCAAAAATAAAGTTTTGAAATCAGTCTGACAAGTAAGTATATGATAATAAATATATGATATTTTGAAGTATTTTATATCAAAATAAGCAGAATTAGCATTCGAACACAAACCTTTAATCATTTATTTTAAAAAGATTTAAGTTTTATTGTTATCTTGCATTTTAATCAGATAGGCATATCGTTTTGCATATCAACTTTTTTAACATTTGGTCAGATGCAAATATCTTTTAATATTACTCTGTGACTAATAACGTTGTAGCTCTAATATTTTGCCACTTCAAAGAAAGTAAAATTTGGAACATATTATGGAAGAAAACTGAAAAAATGAAAAACTGCAGTTATATCCGTCTGCTGTTACAGTACCGTGTAGAATAAACTGAAGAAAAAAAAATAATAACGATTTTGACAACAGTTCCACTTGAATTGTAGAAATAAATTAACAATATAAACAAAATATAATGTTGATATTAAGGTAAATAGTAGCTAAATACTTATTATAAAATTACAAGTGGCGTGCGGTCTATATATTCTGTAGTTGAGGACCATCCCTAGAAATATTCAATAACGTAGGTACTAGTATGTAATAATAAAACAAATATTTATGCTATTATATAGTACTACAAACTATATGTACGTAGGTACTTACTAGATCAATACTACACACCATACTACTTCATCTACCACCCGCCTTTGCAACAGATCTCTACAGGTAAAAGTCACCGCACACCACTGAAGAATATGTACAAGTATTTAATTATTATTGTAAAATTTATTTTCATTGTTTATAACCATCAAATATAAGTTAGTTTGTCATTTATGTCATTGTTGTTGGCAGTCATAACATTATTTAGAAATCATAATACAATCGTTTCATTCAAATTTCGCATATACTTTTAATGATGCCCTACTATTTCATTGTTGCAGCATTTTATTAAAAATTGTTGGCGAAATGGATGAAATACTGAAACTCATCAAAAACTACGAGAGGTGGTATGATATCTTTGAATAAATCGAATTATTAATTAGGGTATCCGGGCCGTAGGTATTTACGACGATGCACGTGGCGATTAATGTACAACACTATGGACTACATTTACGCGTTGTCCATCTAAGCAGGCCATGCCATAAGGATGAAGACATGCATCAACCCAAAAGTATAATCATCAATAAACCGGAAGGGAATTGAAGAGTTGGATGACGTAGACTGTAATGGTTGGATTTTATAGAAGTAGACACAGTATCCTTGAAACCAAGACAGTGTAAGGAGCTTTCAGCCGTTTATCGATGGCGACCAAAACTCACATTGTCCTTTGGAGCCGACGATGGTGATGATATAATCGCAGTTATTGTTATTAAAAAAAATAAAAACTTCAAAAATATTATTACAAGTCTACAGTATTAAATAAATATTACAAAAATTAATAATCTTCATTTGTTTACACTACACACTTCAGCACTTTAGGGTCACAACCACGGATAGCTGACATATTATTTTAATTAAAATTCTTATACTAAAATAAAACAAGGCAGTTGTTTGCGTACAAAAAAAACTTGATAAATTGTTAGAACGTCAAAACGTTTGAGAGCCTAACACGAATTAAGTAATTTGGCGGAATGTTTAGTACGCACGCTATACCTACCGAAAAAAAGGTTTCAATGGGGTGACCGACTGTATGTTTTAAATTTAATAACTATCTAACTAACTGAGTGTATTATATATATTATTTTTCGTCAACATTGTCATCTATGGGCCGATAACCCTGATCAAGTCTTAACTTACTCTATAACTCATTAGCAGGGGCGCATACATAAAATTGCTTTGGGGAAGTTTGGGGGGCCCATTTTAAAGAAATGTTTTTAATATAATACCTATGTTTTATTTATTTTTACAAATTAAAGGGGGCGGGTATTATATGCCAGATGCAACTTACAAAGGAGTTCGGAAAGTTCATACGGAGCTTTAGATGTCATCTCGCTTGCAACTTACCAAGCCTTGCCGCTTCTACCGTGGATCCTCGCATTTCTCACGCGATTTTCTAACACTCAATTAACACTTTGCTTAGCTATAACCACTGGTAGGATGCTCACGTAACAGTCACTGTGAACCAATACACCCAATAGTGGCTTTGAAGACGAAAGTAGCACTTGTATACTGCTACGACTCCCTGTTTTATTTATGTATTGATAACCTTTTTGTTTATTACCTACCAGAAAAATTCACAAAGCCATCGAAATTATAAAATCAATAATTATGTTACGTATATGAAAATCTCCCCCCTGCTTACATGAAAAATAAAAATAGGTACTTATTCACTTAATTATACACATTGTATTTTTAATACTTTTTACTATAAGTTAATTTACACATTGTGTTATTTGTACGATAGCCAAAATAACTACGATAAGAAAAATATATAAATGCAAGATTTTGCACAATAAAAAAGTCGTTATGATAATTTTGAATATTTAATTATTAAATGTCACATAATAATTATTAAAATTTAAGTTATATATACACATTATTTTTTTGTATTATTGTTTCTAAAATACATTTACATTAATTATCACATAGGTACTTATACATTACAACATACAGGTTTATTTAACATATTACAAATAACAACCATTATTAAAATACAGTGCACATTTTCTGTATTCTGTAGAATCGTTAATATATTACATGTGTCAGATTTATTTATTGCTTTAGCTATATTGTAAAAAATTAAAAACGTCAATGATGTTACGATTTCAATTGTTATCTATCCAAAAATGTGTGAAAATAAGTATTTATTAATTAGTTACCAAAGTATATAATACGAAAAAAATAGTTACAAAAAACTATTGAAAATATTTAATTATGACTTTGTTGTACTTGCAGAGCATTCATACAAATATAAGCATAATATAAATTTACTCATATTTTTAATAGGGTAATTACATACTGACAGAGAGGAGTAGAAATTATTACCTATTATTTTCATTGAGTTTGATTGTATGATTCATTTTATGTTGTATTGTTTACTTCAAACTTTTTCCTTTCTCTCAGCAATAATGGTAAATCCCAAAATATGTGACATTATATTACTAGTATGTAAATACAAAATTTTCAATTCTATCAAATACCCTCAATTGATAGTATTAATAATGGTACATTTATAAAAATGCATTTACGTTAAAATTTTATTTAAAAAAAAAATGATTGCACGTAGGGGTGCACCAAGCGGAGATGGTGCGAAACACCCGGGCGGTAGAATTCAGGGGGCAGCATAAGTCCGAAAAAAACATTTTTACTGATATTATTGAAAACATATTGTATATGCTATTAAATAAAATAAAATAAACTTTATGATAAATTTTCATGAATTTCATTAAATATTTTTTTATAAATTGTACTACCGTGCTCCATCTCTAAATATTTCAGAATGTTAAATTATTATTTAATGGGTAGGTAAAATTTGTAAATTGTTGTTACTTATAAAAATATATTTGATTCAAGTTTTCTTTGACTTTTGTCATATTTCCAGCATTTTTTTTTATTTGAGGGGGCGGCAATTTTAGGTTGGCGCCCTGGCGGTAGCTGCTCTTGACCCGTCCCTAATTGCACATTTTATGCTTTTAGGAGAGGAAAAATAGATAACTTGTTCACAGTGATATATTTTTCATGTGTTACCGAAAACATTTTAATTTGAAATAATATTAAAAACAGTAAGTACTATAAGATAGCATAATAAACTATGATTATACAGACATAAGATGTTTGTGATTTTACATAAAATGAAGGCTGCTTGATTTGATATAGAATATCATATGGTACTGTTCGGTTATACCGGAGCCAGCGGAAAACGCATTTTGAAAATAGCCGATAAACTGGATTATTTGTTAGTTTGGGTTAGTTTAGGTTCGGTTAGGTTGGGTTAGGTTAGGTTAGGTAAGGTTAGGTTTGGTTAGGTTAACCTAACAAATAATCCAGTTTATCGGCTATTTTCAAAATGCGTTTTCCGCTGGCTCCGGTATAACCGAACAGTACCTATCATATTTTATTTTGGTACAAACTTCTAAATTTTGAGTAAGTTTTTATAAATACTTTAATGTTATTTATTGGAGCTTTTCTACCGTATGCTAAACTTGTTGATGGAAGATTTACGCAATTAGATATTAAGTAAATACCATCCATCATACGAGTAGTGAAAACATTTTTAAATAGTTAGACGAGGTAACTTCTCATTAAAATTGTATCATATTTATTATAAAGAAACGTTGTATGGAATGATTAAATTCAATATAAATAAAAATGATCGGTGGTTGTAAATTTGTAATAATTATTGAATTACATTTATTTTATTTGCCTTAGCTTATATTATTAGAAGAAGAAAATGCGAATTCTTAAGATATTCTTTACGAAAGTACGTTATAACAATACATTTATTATTCATATTAGAAGACAATCAATAATTTTATTACAATGGCTAACAATAATAATACATAATATATGCACAAAAATACAACTCTTATTGGTACGTATTTTTTACACTTATATACTAGGCGCTAAATTTTCTTCGTTTAATAACATTTTCATTATGTAAAGTTTAATTAAGAAAACAATACAAATCTGTATACAAAAATTATTCACACTAGTTAGGTATTATTATACTATTTACACTTCGCACTAGTTATTTATTGGCAAATCAATTAAAATAAAGTCTTTCTCAATCTTTCTATTGATTCTCAATATAATATTGTATGTTTTTAATTTTATTAACATATTAATAATATTCACTTGTAACTGTATGTTAAAGATAGTATTAATTGCACAAATAACTTTTTTATTAACACTTGGGCACCAAAATTAAATGAGTTACGCCTTTTCAAAAGAAATAAAAGCATAACATATTGAAGAGTTTACAAAATGTAATAATTATAATTTGCTTTAACTTGGGCGAAACACAAATAAACAAGTCCTGTAATAAATGTATTTAAAATTGAATTATATCGAACAAATTGAACGAAAAACTCGACTAGACAAAACGTGATGCGTCTCTATCTAGTAAAACCTTGACTAGACGAGGCCAGACAGTGGTGCTCTGGAGGTCACGGGGCTTTGGGGGAGAGTCGACGGCGGCTGTTGAAGGAATAACCCTGAAGTCGGTCCTGAGCTACCGTCAAAATGGTGATGCAATCCCAACGCCGGGTGATGATGAAGAGGTGAGCCCAACGGTCCTAGCCCTTGGCCACCTCCAGCGCTTTCGTGGTATAAAATTGGAACTCGCACCAATCTTTGGGCAGCGTGAGCCATATTTGCAGCTTCTAATTCTGCGGCTAATTGTCTCTTCCATTTATTCCTGCGGTTTTGAAACCAAATTTTTACTTGAGTCTCTGTCAAATGTAAACTAGCAGCTAGACCAGCTCTTTCCGAACTACTTAAATAACGTTTCATATCAAATGTAGATTCAAGTTGAAATACTTGAGATCTTGAAAACACGGTTCTTGTTTTTTTCTTCCTTTTGTTTAAAGAGTTTTGACCATTCGGTGACATATTATTCGTTGACCTCTTATCCGAATCCTTCAAACTGTCAAAGTCATCACTTTCATCAACATCACCATCTGAATCAACAACCATTTCTTCTCCACTCTGGTTTAAATTCGACGAAGAACCAAACCCAACTCCATTTTGTGATTGACTAAATCCTCCAGATTGCTCTCTGTGTGTAACATTTGGACTCTTTGGCCTAAACCTTTGGAGGTATGATTCTGTTTCCAAGTACGCAGGATGTGATGGCGGTTGAAGACGGGATTGATGTCCAGGTGGTTGCGGCGAACTAGAAGGACGAGGAGAACGGCTGCGACTTCTTGGTGAAGGATTTCTTGGAGGTGCTGGAGAGCCAGGAGGTGACCGTTCCTCATTTGTTGTACTGGATCCATCTAAAGAGAAAAAAATAAAATTACTTAATTTTGCTCAACAATTATGTCAAATTACTATATTAAGTCAACTACGTTAATAATATATTTTATTATTTTTTATT
Source organism: Rhyacophila brunnea (assembly GCF_057557595.1). Taxonomy (NCBI): domain Eukaryota; kingdom Metazoa; phylum Arthropoda; class Insecta; order Trichoptera; family Rhyacophilidae; genus Rhyacophila; species Rhyacophila brunnea. Next base: position 20,957,939 of record NW_028233068.1, read on the forward strand.
AACATGGTATCAGCAATATCTTTCTATTACAAACATTGTATGTCAGATAGATTTTATTATCTTTAATGGAGGACAAATAACATGTATATTTAGTAAGACAGTGACGACATAATAATTGATTTAAAGAAGGTGAAGACTTAATCTGTTGAAAAATACTATTTTACAAAAATCTTAAGATTATAACATTAATTTGCCCCTTCTTCGGAGATTAGGCCAGAACTAACTTATGACGGTCTTATAGTGACGAGTTTGCTGAAATTTGGCTAATATTGGTATTATTTTATATTTCTGTACATATTTAATTACCTAAAATGTAATATACTATATGATGAGATAAAATGTTCTGCCAGTGAACCGTTTCTAAGAAGGGCACACGGTACTTCTGCCACGGTGGCTTCATGTATATTGTAAAAAGAGGAAAATCAACAATGAGCGAGATGGGGTGACGATGAGGTATCAGCATTTAAAAATTCTAAACTGAGATCGCAGGTAAAAGGGGTCGGATCGGTCTCTAGCTGAATATATCGGACTAACGACGTTAAGTGAAATTTATTCGAATATTGTAAATTGCACGCTGTCTGTAATCGACATGCATGGCCCACACAAGGGGGGCTGACAGAACACAATTTCACAATTTTTTCCTAATGGGGAAAATAGTCGCCTGCGGCGCTATTTCTGACTCTGTAATACAATTTTTGATTACTATGTATCGATATTCAACAACTCTATAATTCAAATGGATTTATTCAACAATACAAAAAAATCGCTAAATAATTACAAGATAAAACTGTTAAATCATATAAACCCGACAATTCTATGTATTAATAATTTAGGACAAATAAGGCAATTGTCAACAAATCTTTTTTTTGCTATTTTGCAACAAACAAACAATTAATATAGAATACTGAAATGTCATTTTGATTTCCATATTAACGCACGTATATTTTATTAATTTAGTTTCTAGGACCACCCCCCCCCCCCTTCCCTAGCAACGAATAATAGTGGATTCGATTACGGATTTCTTCCGAAATAACTTTTCATACAAAACAGAATTAACTGAAAATGAATTCAATTCCACTTAAAGATGGCTAAAAGTATTAAAAGAAAGTGTTCTGATATATTCTAAAAGTTTCAAATGTCTAGCTAGTCGGGAAGTTAGTTAAAAATTGATTGCAAGATTTGTACTGGATAAACAATCACCGGACAAACAAGAATACGAGCTAAGAAAAACGTGGTAAAATACACCGAATTCCGTTAATTTTACCTGAAACAATATTTAGAAAACGGTTCTGAAAACAGTCCTACTGCCTTTAACCCTAAAGATAGGTAGGGGGGGCCGCCAAAGATCCTGGCCTGGAGGCCCGCTTCAAGATGTGGCGGCCATGTCGACAAGTGCAATAAAATAAACTGATTTCTACCCAAATTGTTGAACATTGAATTCACCTAGTCCTAGTCTTAACAATCTCTACATACATAATATGTTCATAAAATGATTTCGGAGGTGTAACTGTAGTAAGAATAATATGAATCCTTGTATGCACAATCAAGTGAAATGTCTTAGGCTGCCATAATCGTATTTTAATCGTGTACCCGCAAAACAAGCATGTTGGAGGAAACATGCTAAGCACTAAGTACATTCTTACGGCTTCAGTTTTATTTTTCATTTATGTGTCATTGAGCATAAGCCCTAAAGCTGCTACAAAATCAAATCTTAGCAATGAGGTTGTGGAAAAAATCTAAAACCATACATTAAACAAATATACCTACCACATTAGTTTTATTTATATTTTTACATTTTCTGTACATAGCTACTTGTAACAGTTTTTTTTACTAAGAATAATTTTAGCAATCAATAAATTTGCAGCCCAAACTATAAAGTAGTCCGGAAATTGGTACGTTTGCAGTTCGTCATATCACACTTCGCCGTGAAACGTTGTATCAGCAATATTATATTATGGTCGTATATTAAAGACCGTCCAACCTCGTTAGGTCGTATAGTACTGAGATATAATTCATGTCTAAATTAAACACGGTTCTTATTGATTTACAGGATGCCAGCGGCAAACAAATTTTGAAAATAGCTGATATACTGGATTATTTCTATTCCAATTCATGTTTATATAAAATCTATTAAAATTGAAACACTCCACATACGGTTATCCTTTTCCACGGCGAACTGTGCTACGGTAAAATGTAATACGTACAATTTACATGTAACCATTAAGTATAACAGAATTCTAACTGTGACCCACTTTCAGAAGTAGACATTCTGACAGTCACCTATCGCTGGATGAGTAATATCACGATTTAAGACTTCAATGGAAACAATGTATGAGTAAAAAAATATAATAGTTCGTTATGTTGGTGTTTATATTTGAAAAAAAATATATATTCTGTGTTATATTATAGTAAGGATTTTCAATTCAATTTTTAGTTGGTCAGTTTCACTGCAGTATTAGTGAATTCCAATTGATAAGAGTTTTTTTTTACTATTTTAATAAATAGTACATTTTAGGTACTTATTTGTTTACGGACATATTATGTATCGTGAGCTAGAATTTGCATAATGAACACGACAAGAATAGTTTGCCTCGTCCAGACCAAGGTATGAAATCGATTCGGTAAAAAAAATTAACAATGTTTGAAAATTGTATCAAAATTGATTTCGAAAATTATATTTTGATACAAGTGTCCACTTAAAAATGTTTTCTGACACGAATAGAAAATATTGCAGTCTAGTCTTTTTGCATTCCAGTAGGTATGTTCCTATCTTATCCCAGTTCCTTTGACCGACTTAATTTAAAGAAAAATCACTTTTAAATAGTCGTTTAATATTCATATTACGCAACGTGATTTCAAACAGCTCACTAAAAAGGTGGACACTCATTGTTAAGTCAGGTGTATGACCGGTTTCCGACATTGACCGTTACACGTCAATTAGTGGAATTACCTTTCTTGTGTGTTTTAGTGAATCCACTTTGCCTTTGATGTTCGCTCTCGACACCCCTGCCGGAGGATTATGGAAATAAATCCAGTTACACAATTTACTTTTCACCTAATTCCGCTGACATTTCGGCGGCTAGAATAAATATCCAGTATGTGAATTTACGTAAAATATACATCAAGCACCATTAACTATCGACTTATTTACGAAAACTCATAATTCAACTCTTCGAAGACTTCTATCTGTCAATGTGTTCATTGAATCTTATTTTGAATTGAATAAATAAAAATGTTTTCCATATAAACCGAATTCTGTAACTTGATTAATAGGTAAGTCTGTTATTTTTTTGAGTTTAGAATATTATTGCATCTAACACATACGAGCGGCGTTTGAATTACGTTAAACTTCCAAGAGTTTCAACTTTAATTGTTTTAAATTTACAGAACAAATGCAATAAAATAATTATATTTTCTTACGCTTTCTTCGTAAACGCTTTCTTCGCTACAAATACAAGTATATAGGTATTTAATGTTTAAAGTACCTACATAGGTACACGGCACCAATTGGAGAAGATATAATGCTGAGCTCTACGGGCTATACGAAGATTGCAGCGCAGTTCAATCAATTAAGATTGGGAGACTGCGATGGCTAGGTCATGTGCACTGTATGAATGACAATGAACCGGCAAAGAGAGTGATGTCCGGCAATTCAATCGGGCTGGTTGGATGGAGTTTCCAATGACCGCCATGTTCTAGGGGTACCAAATTGGAAAACAGCCACACTGGATAAGGACAGGTGGAGGAAGCCGTTGGAAGAGTCCAAGACCCACACCGGGTTATCGCACCCCTGATGATGATGATGACCTACGTTGGTACGTATTCTTAAGGCCCCAGGTAAAAAATAATTTTCTTCCTACGAAATCTACCCTCATAACTTGTATTATTCTCTTTTCCGCACTTAAAATATGTCACTTCTATAATATTAACACTGTTCAGTTGTGTTGTAGAAAAATTACACTTGGGTAAACATTACTTTAATGAATTATCAGGCTACTTCTAAAAATATATCGAAAATCAAAATTACATGACGTTTAACCTCTTTTCAGTTATTTCTATTTTGATACCTCAAGAAGTTGTAAGCAAAAATATTATATTAATATAGGATAATGAGTTATGAGTTCGTAGCGAAACCGTTTTCATATCACGATAAGATTATAAAACTAAATTTGGTAAATATCCTTACTGGTAATTTAATTTTATCAATGAATACATTTTTTTAAACTTTAAAAAAATATTAGGAAAGCATCTCAATATAATAATATGTAGCCGGAGATTTACAATGTCTATAATCTATTAATAAATTTATAATTTTTCTTCACATGATAAATAATACGATAATAAAAGATTCTTTGCTGATTTTTCACACAGCTGTATATTCAATAAATGAAAAAAATAATCTTAAGTTGATTATGTATAATAATTAGTGTATATAAGTTGATTTAAAAACTATTACGTAAGTTGTGACATTCTAGGTAACTCACGTTTAAGCATCACCCCTCTGTATTTTTATGTCGCATTATCATTCCGTGCCTATACCAGTTACGCGTTGTTAACGACCCAAAAAATGATATTAAAATCATCAAAAATTTGTTAATCAAATAAACACAAAGATAATTGATATTCTTATCACACGGCTCGTCATCAGTTGGTTAACCGGTAGTCTGTTCCAGCCGGCTTACGAAAATACCTGTAATTACGTCATTTCTCTGTTTATTTTGGCCGTAGGGTAAAAAATACAGCGATTATGTAAATTGACGTATAACGATATAATTTACCCAAATTCATTCGGGAGATTGGCCTGATACCGCGAGCTTGCTCGTGTGCTTTGTGTTTTACTTGGCAGTTATCAGCTTTTTTTATTGGATTACAACAAATTGAATAATTTCATTCGTTTGATGTAGTTTTAATCTGCGATAATTAAAGTATGTAATGTTTTAATGTAATTATTAAATTTAATTAATTATTATACATCTTAATGTTTTTTGTTATTAAAGGGTCAGATTTTTTTTTAAATTATATGATAAATATGGTTAGTGTTGTGAAAACATTTTTAATATAACTGCCCTCAACGCATTCGATTCTTTCTTTGTCTGCGGAAAGTTAAATGCGCCGTCATATTCAAAACCGTCTTCAAAAACTATTATTTACTGCGATAACACCGATAACTAATGATAACTAATCAATACAAAACAATAAGTGTATGATGATAACGTCACAATGATAATCCGTTTCTGTTTTACAACAAATTATGTTTAACCGTGGAATTGGAGTGCTTCCCTAAAATAATTAAAACTTCAAGTTAATAGCGAATACAATAATTTTACAATGATTTAATCGATTGTGAATACGGCAGCAAACCAAATAATAATAAAATAAGTATAAACATCGAAACAAAAATTCTGGAATTGGTATTATAATTGTTTTTCATCTGCGGTCAATTTTCTGTAAACTTTTATTATAAAGATGTCACCATAATAACTGAGTGGAGGAAAAATATTCTATCACCCATCATTTAAATTGGAGATAAAATAATAAAACAAGGTTATTATTTTTTAATCAAAAAGAAAATGGGTAGCTATTCTTAGAATTCACAAATTATGTCTAGCTAATTTTGATTTCAATCAATTGAGTGAACACTATAAAAGTGATCAAGTTACAACATTCGTGATAAGGGATGAATCCTTTTCACCAACTATGGCAATCAAATCCTACTTATCCCTTTGGCTTTACATTTTACAATATACAAAGGTTTGTCCAGAGGCGTACCAAGAGTTTATATCAAAGAATTAGAAACTTCATCAACGTTGTCTTCTCGTCGATCAATTGTGTTTTTATTTTAAAAAAAATATGATACTCCTAATATTGCTTACATGATTTAAAATAAACACTTTAACTTCAACGTAATAATATATACATGATACAATATTATTTATAATATGTTTACTTAACTAATCGGTGGTGATTTTTAAGTGGATACATAACAAACGAAGCCATATTAACACGGTTATATTAATGTTCCGTTATAACACACACTAACACACAAAAATAATAAACGTAATGATGCATATATTTTATTTGTGGTTGAATAATAATTCTTTATATTTTGACAGCGTTTGTCTAATCTTCCGGCTAGAATGTCCAGCTCATTTTAGCAGATTTGCGACATTAATCATACGACTTATTCGTAGGTATATATTTCCTCATTCATTGATTTGGGTATTATGTAATCCACCGCAAAATACCCAATAAGCACTTATCAATTTCACGTTGTACCTGCTCAAGATATACTGTCTATGCGTAGTAACGAGAGGAGAGGGAAGGTCTTGGAGAATATCTTCAACCGGCATCGAATCAACTCCAAAATATAACATTAGACTCCATGAATTGGAGGATTCTTGGAATATTATTTATTTATTAGAAAATATTTGTCCATGGTGTACTAAACTAAAACAATATATATTACTGCGACTATTACTTCACTCGCGAGCAGTCACATTCTTATTAAAAATATAATATAGGTATAATATTAGCTACTCACTGCGATGTTGAACAAAAAATATTATTATTTTAGTGTAGTGTGACTGTTTTCTGAAAATCAATGATTTGTAGAACATTTTTGTATGAAGCAAGCCTGTGTGATTTATGCACAATGTAGAGAAAACATGTAGCATTATTTTTTCCCCAATTGTACGCTGGCTGCTTTCTGCATAATTACACTCTTATATATGTATATATTGACCACTTTCTTCTACCACAAATAACGTTTAATAATACGAATTGGAGTGAATGAAACTTTAGAACAAATCCAGTTTTCAGTCAATCGAATAAATTATCGATTTTTCTTTTTATTAATTTTCCAAATAATGTAACAATGATAGAGAGAAAAAAATGGTAAATGACGCAGGCTTTATCGTTCGTTGCGGTCAATTTTCCATGTACCAATTTTATCATATTATGTGTTCATTTATATGAAAGATTATAATAATATTCTCTTAAATTAAATGAAATAATGAATTAACCTAATTTTAAACCTCTTTCAACAGGAAGCCACTGTATTGTCAATTCAATGTTTTGAAATGCGATATTATTTAACTTCAACGGTTTCTTTTTAGATCATTTAACAAAGGGTTTTACGAAATAATACGCAGATACAATAAATTAGCTATTCGGTTAAAATTACGTTTCTTTTATATATTTCTGTGGATGGATTGGCGACTTCGATAATAATATGAATACTACAAATGGATAACTTTTTGTTGAACCTATATTTAAAGTAAATAATACGAAAAAAAATCAAAATAGAAAGCGAACATTTTCTTGCAAGTGTTTCAAATTATACTTATGCAAAAATATTTTTCAGATCAGTAAAATAAAAATATTCACCAAAACTTGAAGAGAGAAGAAAATAAGGTACATTACTATAAATGATTCCTTATTTAAAACATGATCATTTGAACGTTTGTATTCCACTGCCAATCGAAAACGTGTGAAAATGCATTGACAAACAAGCAAGTGCGGCCATGTTTAAATTTTTGTGAAATATTCTGATTGAAGCACGTGACTTTTTACATGATATATTTTCTAAATTTAAATAATACAAATAGTATAATATTATATAATGAAATATTTATGTTGGTTTGTCTATTGTAAATTTAATAATCCCCAGTTTGTAATCGGGATCTTTTAATCCTATACGCCATGTTTCAGTAGAATCATTATCAAAACGTTTTATGTAATTCATCGGCGAAAATAGTTGTTATTAAAATCATTATGTTGAATTAAGGATGACAATTTCCATTTTTTTATCGGGTAATAACTTTCATTCATTGAAATTTTCAATTCTCGTAATTTAAACTGATATAATCAATTTCTAGTATAAATGTACAGTAAACAACATTAAAATAAACAACCACATCATAAGTCAAGGTATAATAGGTATACGAGGTATACATTATTTATATCTTTACCTGTAACCTGAATTATAATCGTCAGCCTTCCACATAAATTTTATTCCTACGATAGGTAACGACACACGGCGAAGTAAACTTATTTTATGTTTCCGCAGCTGGTATAAACTGTAGGTATCTATAGCTTAAAGATCTCAAGCGACAACGCGTTTTGTTAGAAACAATGTTATTTTTAATGAATTCGCAATACTAATTACATGCATAATGGGACATTATTATTGCGCATGCAACCTCTTTGCAAAATGGGTTTCAAACTTGGCTGGTTTCCGCACGCGATTGCTCTGTAATATCTAAATCATCTGCTAATCCATCATTTAATCTAGAGGCTCGATCACCGACTGACACACAATACTTGGCCGTAAGTACGCGGATGCAAGTCGACGGAGCGCAGGGCTGCATTGGATAACTAATGCAATTTCCCCACTGTAGAGATATATTAAAAATAGATACACTAAGTTCCAGTCCAAGCCAATAAATATATCTACCCACCAACAACTTATACAAAGGTTAGTAAACATTTTACCATTGCACCACGCACAACTAAAGATAGTTTGAATAATAATATCATGGTCATACAAAGTCACGTGCTTCAATCAGAGTATTTCACGAGGACATGGGTCGTTACTTCTGATAAAATAGTTTAAAAAAAAACTTTCAAATATGGCCGCTCTTGCTTGTTTATCAATGCATTTTCACACGTTTTCCATTCGCCGTGGAATACAAAAGACATGAACATTTACAATGTTTTAAATTCTTATAGACTGTTTTTATACTATATGCATTTATTTTTTATTTAATACTGAATATACAAAAACCTCAAAATATATTAAGTTATTAGAAAAACCGTAGAAAAAAGTTGGAACCCGTAGCATTCGTACTCATTTCACTTTCCAGGCGAGTGTTCTTATCCTTTGAACTATGGACAAAATTAGTCGCCGTAAAAATGGCGAAATATGAAGTTCCTCAGATGGCGAAGTTATTAGTAATAATCCGCAAGATTCTTGAAAATATAGCAATACTACGAGAGAACTCGATGCGCAAACGTAGCGATTGCCGTTGGACGTGGAGCTGGATCTAAAGAATGGCGCAACATTGCGCGTATGCGCTATTATACTAGACTGGACGAATTTAGTTAGCAATTACAAAAAATAAAACTATTAATTATTAACTTATATTACATTGTTTTTAAATCCAAGTCGGGCCTGTTATAATAGCGTAATAATATATAAAGCAATCGAAGCAGTGCTGTGCAAGTTGAAACCGTTGTAAGGATTCTAAAATCGTTTACTTACAAAACGGTATGCGGGTATATCCGATTGCGCTTTGCATTTTTAAATCACTTCATCGTTAACAATATGCACTTACTTAGTTTTCATGCTATTAAGGATTTACTAGTAAAATAAAATTTAACAAGCAATAGTCCATGTTTCAGATCCTTCGCACGGGTAAGCGGTCGATTGTACCTTTTTTATTAAATCTTGTGGGGTAGTATGAGTGACAAATATGCAATATCAATTGGGTTATTTCGCATCAACATTCAGAGACGAACATTATTTATGCATTTTGTGGCAATCTTTATAATATAAAGCATGCAGCGCTCGAAATATAAAATATTATGAACCGGAGCGTTTGATAATTTTCCGAAAATATTAAGATGTGCGAGTTTTTTTTTAATTTACCTACAAAAATGAAAAAAATACCTTATCACTATACTGTATTATATTATATACTATATAATTATATTATATTATAGAATAATAGCAAACAAATAACCTACCATGGTTAGGGCTAGGTCTATCCAGTAACGGCGGCAGGGCACCCCAAGCGCACCAGGGCGTCGGAGCTAGAGGGGCGTAGCGTGCTCCTAATGCTCCAAACGGTGACATGAAGCCCAATCTGCAAAAATAAAATAATATATTATAAACATTGCCATGATTAACGTCAAAACATTGTCTTGCCGGTCTATTATCAAAATTAATAAATTTTAAGAGATAAGACAAACAATGGACAGCAGAGTGAGTTTTCACATGGTGCAGAACTATCTTGCCATTGGAAATGTCAATTGGGAGAGCAGTAACTGTGTTCAACCAAATTGTTTCGGATATTAATATATTCCACTTGCGTTAGGGTGAGTTTAGGTATTAGATGTTTTATTTCTTAAAACATGATCTGCATAGCTCATTCGGTGTTCTTCCTTGTACTTTTCTATGATGTTTTTGTTTACTTTTATAATTACAGTTTATTGCATAAATATTGTTTATACTGTTAAATATACTTTTTGTCCTCCCATATCGTGTTGTGAACGTCTTTAATTCACAATTTGTAAAGTTCACAATGTGATGTACTGATTATTCATCAATTACATATCAATACCTAACCATAATTATATTTTATTTTAAAACACACATTCCGGTTAAAAGAAATCAATATAATTAGGAGTAAATAAATCGATTATTTTCTCCACAAGGATTATTTTAATCTAATTCATTTTTATCTATTATTACCATCATTTATTTGACCAACATATTTTCTAAAAGAAAAAAAAACAACGATAATTTGAATTTTTTTTTTTATCTCTCGTTATAAAGTGTTATGAAATAGAATATTCTTTCTATTTCACAGCGCGATAATAAATTTGGTACTATCAATCATATCAAAACGCCCCAATTATAGCAGAATCCCAGGAGCATAACAAACCAGCACACCTTTATTACATCATATAATTTGACCTGCTCTATACCTGTTATGTTTTAATATTTTATGATACGTATTTTTTATTTACTCGCTTAAACATTTTTTTCCATCTAATGGCAATTAAATATAATACCACCTTTTAGAAGAGGTAAGCATGCATTAATTTATAATAGGTATTTATTGTAGGCACATATATCTAGATATACAGTTTATATTATATTTGACGTAGGCACAAGTGTCATTAATAATAATTATTATAATCACAACATATAAGTATATAGTGTATATGAGAAGTCTGCGTTGATATTTGTGACAGCATTGACTGTTTGTTTTCTCAAGGTGCTAAACTAACTTTCCATTGACGATGCCAATTGGGAGGGCAATAATTATTTTCAACCAAGCGTGGGGGTGGGTTTAAGTATGTCTACGAAGATTGGCTGTGGCCATTCGTTCAACCTTTTGGACCAGTTTCTGGATCAAAACATGACGTAATAAATTAATTTAGAAAAAAATATACCCGTACTCAGCGAATGGGATTCGGACCCATAAGTCCCCAATCACAAATGAACTACTCTGCTATTTTTTTTTTTTTTAATAAAAATTGTCTGTTTAAACATAATATTTAACTTATCGTGATATTCTACATGGCCGGGACATGATTTTAAATCCTGACTGAGAGTTTGATATCTCACTGTGCAATGCTGTTACAAAAACAATCTACGCACTAGGTCAGATACGTCCAGACCCATTGGATCCGGTACTGCACCTGAAAATGACGTGACCTTATGCTGGATATTGAAATGGTGAAATAAATAAGTCAGTTAAATCCGTATTACCATTTTTACGGAGAGGAAGTATTTATTTTTGCATATTATTTTATAGTATTTTCATCATTAAAACTTAGTTTAATAGTTTCTCTTGAATTTGGGAGATTTATGAATTATTCATTGTTTTAATGATTTTTTTTATTGAAATTAAATGTCTCTACCTTGAAATCTTTTTTATTTTGAGCTTTGGTAAATTTTGAACTGCACATCAGCTGTGTGCTTGCGCCCTGCTTTGCGATTTTTTGACCATACTTTTCGCCGTGTGCCACATCCTATAAAGATTAATTATTCTGGGCTATGTGTATATGTAAAGACTCACAGGGTTAATACCGATAAAGTAGAGTGACCAAGTAAAGGAGTTTACTAATGGTATCTAACACAAGGCTTGCATAAGATAAGGAAAATTGGAGTAGGCTGATTCAGAATATCACAATACCAATTAACGAGTGATCACAATCCACAGTTTTGAGGGTTACGACGAGGAAGAAAAATGATTAGAATTGATTATTAGAAACATGTTAATAATTATTATTTACAGTAATTACTATATTAACCTCACACAATATAAGGAAACAATAAAAAATATTGCAAAAAAATATAAACTTCTTTATTTTTCCATTGTCATAATAATATGTTACTTTAATTTAATAAACGCTGAGCGATACGTTAATGCTTTATTTTCGTCTCGAGTAAGTACCGTCGTTTTATCGTAAATATAATATGATTTGGTATTCAGTATACCTATTTTGTTAATAAATAGTTAATTGAACGAAACAGGCGCCCCCTGTTCAGCCGAGAGCTTCTTCAAGTCTTCAAGGAATTGCCTCCAGAGTAGGAACTTAACTTAAGTGCCTCTTATATCGACGTTTCAAAGTACTAGGGTTGGAAAACTTTGCCTGTGGTATAATGCACCAGACGAGAGCAATGATTCATCATAATTGTTTTTAAGAAGTTAGGCGACATGGTATAATATCGACACAGCTAACATTTTAGTATGATACACGGGTGTTACCTGTTCATTCAACCTATTTGGTCCATGCTTTGGATTAAAATAACTACAAGTATTTTTTTCAGACGCAGAATTCTAATCCACAACATACGGCTTCGTCAAAAATATTGAATATTCCTCTAGGTGTAGCCTTATGTGGTTTTAATATTAAAAATCGCTGAAAAATCGGGTTGAAATTAGTACCATCAATTTATTTGTAAGAAACAAGCAGCATGCAGGATAATTCTGAGTGTTTGTATGAGTAATAAGTGCAGTGTTCCCAGTCCTACTTTTCAGTAATAATATAAATATATTGCCTCATTGCAATATACTTACGATGTGACTATTAATAAAAAGGTGTTCTTCAACGTCCCAGACTCCATGGATGAATGCCATGCTTGTTTCGGGGATTTTTGCGATGGTTTTCAGATTTTTTATGTTCTATGCTTAAATTTACAGAACGTGGCGCGAAAAATATTATATAATGAGTAATGCTTATAACGAGCAAATTCAGTCGGTCCCATCTTTCTCGTAATAACCAAGTTCGACCGTATATTATAAATATTTGTCTTGATTTATCAGCTGCAGCGCAAGACACACAAAGACGCGCATACATCGTCGGTGTTTTGTAAAAAGGGCGAATCAACCATTTCGGCAAAATTGAGATTTTTATGAAAAAACAATATGTACCTCACTTGGCGAATTTGTATCTCCACAGGAAAGTACCTAAAACGATAATCGTAAGGGCGAATATCCACTTAGTGTTAGGGATAAAAAGTGAATGTTTTGAAAGGCCTTTTAAAATATTATATTATAAAGTCTATTATAAAGACAGTATTCTTTCTATAAACTTGTTAGACGTTTATAATCATCCACAGGTAATTAATTAATAACAATGATTTTTACTAACTTTTAAAATCAAAAACTATTTGTTGTATTATCATAACTAGATAAGATTCTAGATTTAACATTCTTTTATATTATTTATCTGTTGTAACTATTAACTTGTTTCATTAAGACACCCGCGATGGCCGAGTGGTAACGTATCCGATTAGTAAGTCTCGGGTTCGATTCTAGATCTGGCAAAATTCACAGGTTGTTTTTCAATATACGTTTGGACCTAATAGGTTGAGCAAATGGCTAACATTCATTTTTCGTAAAATAAAATCTCAAAAAAAATTGTATAGCCAACGAAAAAAATAACTTTTATTGTATATATTACATATTTCGTATATGATATGAAAGATCATATCAATAATAAAATTTACAAATGTTGGCAATCACTCACATCTCTCGATTAGGTTTACACAAAGGTTTCGCAACTTTACTTAAGTATATATTATTATATATACAAATATCTAGAAGCTTTTGTATCCACCGGAATTGTTTATGTAAGCACATACTTTCAAATCATCTCAGGGAAGTATATGACTTACTCTTAAAACATAACTTGAGATTTAATCATATTCACTATCTCTATGAAGTTTAACTATAGCTATTAGGTAAGTGAACATTATTGGATTATTATTTTTATAAAAATAAAAATAATAAACAAAAGTGAAAATGATTAGGTACCTACGTAAATAATCACTGTATAATATAAAAAAAGTAATATAGGTATGTATATATGTGTGGGTGCCTATTTCATACATTGAAGTTAATGCCCCACCAAACAACAGCCGCCCCGCACCATACCCGGTCTTAATCGGGTGTATCACGGGACTTAACGTTTAGTGCGGAGCCTTTTTATGACTGGTAATGTCTCAAGTTACCCAATACTGACGTCGACAAGCACTCAAATGAACTTTGACTGAATTTACATGACTTTAAGTTAATACTACACATGGAAGAGAGGAGCATTTAGAAGCAAAATTGAAAATTATAGTTAGTAACAAAAGCTAATAAAAAACTGCCGAGCAATTTAAGTGAAGAGATCTTTACGTTGGCAATATGACGCCGAAAATTTTCTAAATGCAACAAAATGGGCCTCTGTGGCGACCAAGTCGGACGGACCTATTTCATACGGTATTCTTATTCTTCGGGTGCTTTTTCATAGCAGACGTTAGATAATCAGATTTCTGTAAGGAATAAGAAACTTTGAATGCATTCCGCAACGCCGTTTCATTTACCAACCTCATTCTTTGGCAAAATGCTGCCTAAGCACTAAGCAGACATAAAAGGCGGACTCGTATTCACGTCAATTTATTATGTATTCCACTAAATAATATAATTTTGCTTTCTTAAACAGATAAAATATGTAAAGAAAAACTTTCATACATTTACACAATTTATTAAAATAAATTGTCAATTCTACAGAATTTATACAAAAAATGGTATCACTCACATCCCCTTCCTCCTTAAATATGCCTAACCACTTACTAATAGAAACTACCCTAACCTCGGTTGTAAGTTTGTTCAATGGAAATCGAAGTGGAACTAAGATTGAAACTGATGAGTTTGCTTTGTTGTGAACATCGCAATGTTCTAGGGCCTGGCAGTGGCTAACGTCTGCAATGCGCATAGCGGACTAATTTTTCAGTACTTTACTACGGTTCGAATGAGTTGGACTACGATCCACAGTATTTGCAGACATTTATAATGCTTATTACGATCGGTGACTTATGTATTATAAAGCGATACTTTCGTTGTTTTATATTGCTGATGGATACTTCGTAATATTTTCAATTTTTAATTATTCTTTATGCCATCTTTATACCTTGAGCTAGTCACAATAATGCAACAAATGAATTACCAATGCCTAACTCGAGAACACAACGAAATTTGAACGGATTATTAAGTTTTAAAACTGTAATGTATATTCTATAAACATAACATTTTTAATGTAGTAATAAATATGCTATGTTTTAAACTAGTGTATAATTAGTTCAAAGTGTTTTATAATTTCTCTTATATTTCTGACAATTCACTATATTTTTTTTCTATTTTTCTACACGAATCATAAAAAATGCGACTAAGTTTTACTGATTATATCCTATACCTACCTATGTTGTATTTTTAATTCCAGATCTACTAGTTATTGGCAGCTGATATAAAATAAAAATATTTTCACAGCATGCTCAGTTTGAGTAGTGTATCTACCAGGGCTACTTATCGAAAACCATCAAGTGTTGTCAGCGCTAAAGTGGGATCTGCCCTTTTGGGAAATTTCTGCGCGCGGAAGCCTTATAAAGGTAGAGAAATAACACGGAAAACCAATAAAACGGAAAACACGATTTTGACAGTCGAATGAAAATAGAACTGATTTTTCCAGCACTTATCTGCAAACCGTGCGTAGATATTTCCACTACTCTAATCGGAGTGCCTCGTCACTATTACAGACTCTCAAAAAAACATTATTTATGGATGTAGAAAATTGCAAACAATAGTGAATACAAAATTGCCTTTATGTTGTTATTTGTATCACTTTGTATGGAATCGAAACTCTATATATCAAATTGTTTTAATTATATACGACATTAATAAACAATATGTAAAATCTTGTGTCGTTTACATTATTAACGTCTTATTCTCATGAATTTATACGTATATAGGTAAGTATATGAGTGAAACAAGAAAGCTACATACATAATGTATTTGAAAAAAGACAAATGGCAAATTTTAAAATTATCGTTCATCAAATCACTTCAATTGGGAAGAATTATACTTTTATAAAAAACCGACTCGATTTCCGTAATAATACTTATATTATTAATATACCGTATGCACTATTATTAATAGCAGAAACCTCTTCACAGAATAATTCATTGTGTGGTTGTATTTTGATACTACACACCCAAAAAGGCCTAGTATGTAGATAATTTTGGGAAACTTTCTTGTGTGATGTACATAGATGACACCAGAACAGGACTGAGCAGAGTAAGGGAGTTAAATGGTTGCGTATATCATCCATTGGGGAAGATTTGGATTCAAAATAATAACGGTAATGATAAACGATAGTCAGTCATGAATGAATTTTCTGGCTGAACCCAATGCATTGATATTATTTTAATTATTTTACGACTAGATAATTCCACCATCTCGATTAATTCAATCAATATTAGATGATGTTACGTCAAACAGTTACCACTATCGATAAATTATTATATTATATTATGCTTCAAGAGAAATTTAAATATAATCATTAAAGTATTTATTAAATGAGAATATTTGTATAAGAATTTAAATTAAAACTTTAGTTAGGTACCCTTTTAATCTTAGCTTCCAAATTGCTGCCTTAACTTAAACCTTACAAACAGCTTAGATAAAGTTAGTACATGACTCACTACAGTAGATTAGCTGAGAGTTAAATAAGGACCTACTTTGATAATGTTTGATAAATTCTAAATAGGTTAAATCACTCAACAATCATTTACCATTATAAAATCAAGTGCGTAATCTATGTTATAAATAATTTTGAATAACATATTTGTCTTATCATTTTAGTCCTGTATTGTCCCTTTTTATTGATATTGCAATAAGGATAGTATTATTTGATAGTTATTTTGATCTAATTGAGAATTGCAATTTTTTCTCGATATATGTAAGGAAATAAAATTTCTAAAATGTAATAGATTTAATAAATACCGCATAATATATATTATTATGGTAGTATGTTGAGAAGATGTGGGTAGGTCAGTACTATTTATGATTAAGATCCCAACCTGATTAAATTACAATACACCGGACATATGAGTAGACAGCTACATGAATTTGGTAATACAGGACCAGCCTAAAACCCGCTGGATTAACGGATGTAGAGAACTAGAAACTGATAAAAGTGGATGAAACTAGAGGACACCTTCACCCAGAAGTGAGACGACTATGGTTGATAATTATTGTACCTTGAACATAGTAATAGTTATCAAAACTTAAAAATAGTGAAAACGACCGAAGTGCACGCATACATTTTCCTGTGCCTTTTCCCTCAATAAAGTGAGGTAAAGGAATTCAATTAAATAATAATATTTTTCCGTAATTAATATACGTCATTAAACATATTATTGACTTCTAGTAAAATATGTTCTGCAGAAGAAATTTAAATTGATTTTATAAATAATATTAGATTTTTAAGGGACTTTGAGTGACTTATTAGTCAGAGCATCTGCACCGATGGAATAATGCACTACTATATTGTATGTACATACATCAGCCTATGTTAATCTATTGTTTGATGAAGGCCTCCTTCAGCTTTTTCCACTCTTCTCGGATCCTTGTTCTTCTCTGCTACGTAATTTTGTCAAAGCTTAATACTTGTCCCAGCCAGATTAGGATCCATAAATCCTTGTCCAATATTTGTTAATGGATATTTTATTTTCTAGTGTTATACCTTATACCGTCCAACAAAAATATATATTTAAAATAAATCGCATGTAAAATCTGAGCATTGTTTGAAAGTTAAGATAAAAAAGGTCTTTACATAGATTTTAGAGGAACTGTGCTTTTGGATTGGAAGGAACAAGTTTGTAAGGAAGAGACTAAGAAAGCATTTGATTTCGGGTGATTTTTTTTAGAAACTATGGCATGATTTTTGGATAGAGGCCTAATATTTCAAGCTACGCCAATGTTTGGCATAGTTTATCATGACGGATATTCTAGTTAGCTCCAGTATCGTATCTATGTACCTATATAGTTTTTTGTGCAAAATTAGGCAATAAACAATGTTGATTATTGTGGGAGATTGTCATGTTACATTTCACGTGACATGTCTACTTTTCAAACGCAGATATTAAATAAATAATGTTAATTTAATTAACAACAAATTTGGTACAACCTTGTTAAAAGTATGTGTCAACCTTGTTTCTAAAACAATGACGGTTAAAAAAATGAGCCAATGGGGTTTCTTCCCGCCTTTTTGAAAGCGTCTTGTCAACAAATAACTTATTTCCGCCCAGAAGATTTCACTCCAAGATTAGATTCAGTTCAGATTGGACGTGCTCGGTTAACATAATAGAAACAGTTCAACGCAGAATGGCGCTTCTTCTTTCGGACGGAAAGATAGAAGACAAGATGAGATTCCAGCCATCACACTTAAAAGCTAAGTAATAATTACCATCTTACAACAAAAACTCTAATGTACTGTACCAAGTGAACGCTACTCAAATTTGTATTAGAATTTTAATATGTTTCCGTATCATTTTTAAATTTCAATGTAAATTGTTTGTGTGTAATTAAATGACACTTTTAACGATTAGCTGTGTTCTTATTTTTATACTGTTATATTTAATTTGTAAATACACACATTTTAAGGCGCCCAAAAAATTATAATTTAATATTTCAACGAGTTTACAAATGACATTTTATTTGAGGTAGATAAATGATTTATAAAGCATTCTTTACACAGGGTTAAGTTGGCAGAAAGCCGAATCTTATAAGCTGTGAGATTAATAGTACTAAATATTTCATGTTTTATTGATTGAATTAGTTGGCACTCTATGTTTAATAATTGTGCATTACAATTATTAAACTTCTTTTACTATTATCATTATAACGTTACTATAACTATTTATACACCTTTCCATCATTTTTTTTAATTTGACAAGATTTTATTTATAGTATGATATTATAATTAAAAGTATGCCTTCATATAAACTTTATGCATATAGTACAGCTGTAATGCTACATGGTTAGGATGGCAACCCTGTTTTCTCATCACCTCACCCGCCCCCCTTTTGGAAAGTTTCTACTACCACCCCCTTATAATACAGCTTTCAGCTTCAAACTTCGCAACTGTTCTAAGTAGCTGAATGTTTAAAGAAAATGAACTCCCCCGAGATTGGCAACACTTAAGGAAAGCTATTGCCGATTTTCCGGTCCACAGGATGGCACTAGGTACAAAATTGTTACTTGTTCCTGAAAACAAAACAATTTTTAAAACAAACGATTTGTGTTTCTTTATTAATAATATTAAATTAAATACCTTAAAGGATTTTTAAATATGAAAACGGTTTCTCATTTGGCGTCAAAACTTTAAAAACGAAGCAATATAGGTACCTATATCATTTTATATTTTTCTGTTTCTGCGTGACGTCATTTGCAAAAAAACGATCAATCTATCTTTGATTGTCTGTATTTAGATGCTTTTTATCGTGGGACACGATACATACGATATTTGGAATATCTTTCCAGCAAATAGAAATAGTGTGACTGGGTACCGCAATAAAGTACATACCTACGTAAACGCGAATTTTTCTTTCTTCTACCTCAAAGTTGCTGTCAACCGAAAAGTGGTCGACAGTGCGTATGCAAACAAATTAACTGGAATTTTTCTCAAAAGCTAATTACGAAAAATATAAACGTAATTAACGTCAACGGGTGTTATTCTAATAAGTCAAAATATATTATACATAATCGACATAATTCAAACAAATCGAATAAAATAATCTGAATAAACATATACTATGGATATAATATAATGTTTGAGACTTACATGGTTGTTTTTTTTATCGTAATAGGTTATTGGAATTCCACCGCGTGTACGTCTTCCTTCTCTCCTCAACGTTTCATATTATATCACATTTCACGTCATATCTCTAAATAATGGCCTCTGCAATGAGTCTGAAATATCGTAGAAAGAAGGAAGAAGTACACGTGGTGGAAACCCAAGAATCTATTACAATATACTATGGAATTGTAATAGGATTAAATTATGTATAATAGATCTCATAATAATATGTAGCCATACTGTAACAATGCGACTCTTAATTATTACCGTTAGAATATTAAATGGCTCTTCTGTTAAATGGGTTCGAATCTTTGATATAAATCTAAGCAACTTAATGTGAAGGAACAGTGAGAGGAAATTTGACAGCATCCGGTGAAAATGCTGTGGAAAATCTTATATATATTATATAGCATCAAATCATCTTTCAACTTATTTATAATACATATTGGATCTTTCAAATTATATAATATGCTTTTATGTTTTTAATAGTCTCTCAAAAATTTTGATTCTAATCAGTAGGCCAGAAATCAAAGTATAATTGATTATTATGAAATACCTATTTCATAAATCCAGTACCTCACGATACTCTTTCAATCATTGTGCATTATCCGTGTGATTTGGCCATTATTAACATGACGAAACTCAAAAATCAACATTATTACTTGCGCGCACGTAAATAACTTGTTTATAAACATATCAGATAGATAATTTAAAACGTTTTCTTATATGACTTACGACGATTACAAAAACATCACATAATTTTTTTATAAAATTACAAATAACATTGTAGTTATGCATTATTTTTATTATATACTAGCTGAAGTACCCGGCTTCGCACAGGGTCGCTTTGTGGTTATATTTATCTTAGATATTTGAAAAATAATAAGAGGTAATTATTTTTTTAATATTAAAATATCTGTGTAATACAATATGGCAATATGAAAATAATTCTAATAGGAGTAAAGGTCAAACAGAAGAACACTAAATTAAAATCGAATCCAAAATATGAAAACGTTATTAATGTTATTAATATGTAGTAAAAAAAAATCAAAATTGGATGGAACAAACAAACAACAAACTTTGTATTTTATATAATAATGATTTAGAAACCTTCGCAGGTGTGCGCACAACAACTGACAAAAGTTTCATCGCAATCGGATGAATGGTATAGGAACGCATACGAATAGAGAAGAAGATGATTTTCTAAATTAGAAATCTTCGTGGGCATGCGCATGACAACTCACCAAAGTTTCATTGCAATCGGATTAATGGTATAGGAACGCATACGAATAGAAGAAGAAGAAGATGGTTGTACTAATTCAAAAACCTTTGCGGGCGTGCGCAGAACAACTGGTCAAAATTTCATCACAATCGGATGAATGGCATAAGAACGCATACAAATAGAAGAAGAAAAAGATGATTGTACTAATTCAGAAACCTTTGCGGGCAAGGGCACAACACTTGATCAAAATGTCATTGCAATCTGATGAATGGTATAGGAACGCATAAGAATAGAAGTAGAAGATGATTTTCTAATTCAGAAATCTTTGTGGGCATGCGCACGACAACTCACCAAAGTTTCATTGCAATCGGATGAATGGTGTAGGTACGCATTCGAATAGAAGAAGAAGATGATGGTTTTACTAATTCAGAAACCTTTGCAGGCGTGCGCACGACAACTCGCCAAAGTTTCATTGCAATCGGATGAAGGGTATAGGAACGCATACGAATAGAAGAAGATGGTTGTACTAATTTAGAAACCTTCGCGGGCTTGCGCACAACAACTGGTCAAATTTTCATCGCAATTAGATGAATGGTATAAGAACGCATACGAATAAAAGAAGATAGAATGAAGAAGAAGATGATAATTTTTCTAATTCAGAAACCTTCATGGATGTGCATACAACCACTTACCAAAATTTCATTGCAATCGGATGAATGGTATAGAAACCAAGGAAGAAGAAGAAGATACTTGTACTAATTCAAAAACCATTGCGGGTGTTACCACAATAACTGACGAAGGTTTCATCGCAATCGGATGAATGGTATAGGGACCATACGAATAAAAGAAGATAGAATGAAGAAGAAGAAGAAGAAGATGGTTGTACTAATTCAGAAACCTTCGCGGGTGTTGGCACAATTATTGACGAAAATTTTATTGCAATCGGATGAACGGTATAGGAACCATACGAATAAAAGAAGATAGAATGAAGAAGAAGAAGAAGATGATAATTTTTCTAATTTAGAAACCTTTATGGATATGCATACAACCACTTACCAAAATTTCATTGCAATCGGATGAATGGTATAGAAACCAAGGAAGAAGAAGAAGATACTTGTACTAATTCAAAAACCATTGCGGGTGTTACCACAATAACTGACGAAGGTTTCATCGCAATCGGATGAATGGTATAGGGACCATACGAATAAAAGAAGATAGAATGAAGAAGAAGAAGAAGAAGATGGTTGTACTAATTCAGAAACCTTCGCGGGTGTTGGCACAATTATTGACGAAAATTTTATTGCAATCGGATGAACGGTATAGGAACCATACGAATAAAAGAAGATAGAATGAAGAAGAAGAAGAAGATGATGATTTTTCTAATTCAGAAACCTTTATGGATATGCATACAACCACTTACCAAAATTTCATTGCAATCGGATGAATGGTATAGAAACCAAGGAAGAAGAAGAAGATACTTGTACTAATTCAAAAACCATTGCGGGTGTTACCACAATAACTGACGAAGGTTTCATCGCAATCGGATGAATGGTATAGGGACCATACGAATAAAAGAAGATAAAATGAAGAAGAAGAAGAAGAAGATGGTTGTACTAATTCAGAAACCTTCGCGGGTGTTGGCACAATTATTGACGAAAATTTTATTGCAATCGGATGAACGGTATAGGAACCATACGAATAAAAGAAGATAGAATGAAGAAGAAGAAGAAGATGATAATTTTTCTAATTCAGAAACCTTCATGGATGTGCATACAACCACTTACCAAAATTTCATTGCAATTGGATGAATGATATAGAAACCATACGAATAAAAGAAAAGAGAATGAAGAAGAAGAAGAAGATGATGATTTTTCTAATTCAGAAACCTTCATGGGTGTGCATACAACAACTTACAAAAATTTCATTGCAATCGGATGAATGGTATAGGAACGCATACGGGACAGACACACAGACAGACAGACATACAGACAGAAAGACATTCATTTTTATATATTAGTATAGCCTATACTCTTCCCGCAAGTGCAAGCAATAAGTTTACAAAGTTTTATCGCAATCGGATGAACGGTATGGCTGCGCATTAAATACGAACAAACAAACACACAAATATTAATTTTTATATATTAGATAATGTATGCTATATATGCGCTATTATAGGTACGCGATGGAGTTCTGGCATGGAAGGAGACGCAAGAGTTGGCGATGGAACGAGGGAAGTGGCGTGAACTTATGCTTTCCACATGCCCCAATGCTGGGTCGTGACAGGGTGAAAGAAGAAGAAAAATAAGAAGATGCTATAGACCTGGCCTCACCAGTAATTATTAGTAAGTATATTTGAAAATTCTCTATAACTTCTTAGTTAGAAGCAGACTTGAGTATGGGTCTATCGTTTGGGCTCCGCGTCAGTTGAAGTACGGCCTTATGGTGGAGAGAGTCCAAAAGAAATTTTTAAGACTCCTTTACTTTCGGCTGTATGGATATTATCCGCTTACACTTATTTTATGTCATGTTGTGAACGCTTTGAATTTATAATTTGTTATGTTCATTATATGTAAAATAAATAAATTTGATTTGATTTGAACATTATTTTTATACAGTATTTTGATGTCGCAAATCAAATAGTATCTAAAATTAACTCTGCTATGTAATAATTATATGGATTTTTTTGTTGTTGTTAATTATGCGTAAATGTTAAACGATTGTGTACCTGTGAGTTATACCAACTACGTAAACGCCAGCTTAATTAATATGTATTTATAGATTTAATTTAAGTATAATAATATGAAAGTTTAGGTAAGGTTAGAATGTTATGTTGAATAAGTTCTCAATTTACATTTTAATAATTTATTTATTATTTAGTAATGTTTGCCTCTCAAAAAATATCTGAATTTATATTTCTTGTGAAAGAAAATATTCTTATAATAATTTATATAAGTATTCTGATTATTAAAAATTATTAAAATAAAATACTAAAATGATTTTTGATGAAGTGTAAAATTACATCGAATATACTTGATAATTAATTAATATCAATAGAAAATACTTCCTAATTGAGCTTACCGATGAGCGCGAAAACTTAAGTAATTGCGGTCACTTGACGGTCAGTTAACGCCGGTCCGAACGGAAGGAGAACAGTGGTGGCTTTGCTAACAATTTGCTAACGAAGCATTGCTAATCCAGGGATTTAGAAACCATTATGTTACGGCATATATTTAACTTTCAACCTGATTTGATATCACATATTATGTACATGTTGCTTTTGCATTTTATCCATACAATAGCACAGTTCATTATGACAAACGTCATCCATTTATAACTTTTGTTTAAAAAAAAAAATGAAAAATATTAAGTTAAACTATTATGTTAGTTATAGCTATGGCAAATAGCTAAAAGCTGATATGTCCAAAATATGCCTTTTTGGATTTTGATTGATATGTCATGGTTAATATGATATTTTTATATTGTCAAAAGCTGACATGTCTACTATACATAGTGCTATCTCTAATTCAGTGTGACCATATATGATATGTCACATTACTTAAAAATATACGGGTCAAAACTTGATAAGTGCTCGCCCTGTAAAGTAGAGATGTTGAACATATCAGCTTTTGGCTATTTGCCACAGTTATATACCTTGACAACTTTATATAAATGATGAATAATTATAACGTGAAATGATGAATTATGGCAAATTTATAATAAGTAACAAACGACTTAATGAAAATTGAAAGTTTCTAATACTTTCACAAAATTATTTATTATTCTTATTATATGTGTACAAAATCGGCATTCAAGTATTTACACAAAACACACACACGACACACAGCACTGCAGTTGTAACGCGTCGACGCAAATCGTACTTGATTCCAAATGTATCCTATTTGAATCTCAAATTGGATTTTTTTATCATAAAATATGTAATTCTTCCAAATATGTATTTTTGTTTAAAAGTGAGCCGCGTAACCCAGACCTTCCTACACTGCGGGGTTCTCTCAGCATGTATTTTCGCCACTGCCTGTAACTAATATTTTTAATATATGAAACATGGTTTCATATTATTATCTACCTTTCAATATTTTTTTTCTTCTAGCGTCAAATCACTGTGTATTCCTTATATGGTTTTAAATAAGTCGGGCAATTGAACACTGCTCACCTACGTAAAAAATATTAACAAGTGTTAGTACGTTAGGTTAACTGAATTTTTGACAAATTCTGACATCATTTAATATTCAAAGTAAGTAATTACTAATACTATCGACCGAGGGTACTTTATGGAATTAGAAATTAAGTACCTATATATTGTTAAGGCGATACAAATAATTTTCAACTATAGGCACGACGAAATTTTGGACTCGCTGGCACTCGGAGACCGAACGTCGAGGTGTGAATACGTCAATTTGTTTCGTGATGGCGACGGTGGTATTAATTCTTAAATCGTGTAAAGATTACTAAAAACGTTACTCATTTACTTTAAAAAGAAAACATGTCAATGAATATATTATTATTGTTACTAATAGAACAATAAAAAGAACTTTAAATGGACGCATGTTGGATTTATTATATTTTGTTCCGCAATTTGCGCATCGCCTAGCCACGATCTTTTTAGACCATGCCTTAACTGAGGTATAGCCTTAATATATTGATTCAAATCATAAGAGAGGTCACCAATATCAACGGAATTTAATACCTCGGATGCATTTGTGAGTAAATTTTGATAATAATTCAATAATAGTATTTACGATAAATATTTTTTCCATAAATATATTTCTGAGATATTTAAAAATATGTACGATTTATTTGATCGCATATTTATTATAGCAGGTATTTTTTCGATATTAAATAATTAATTGGTTATTGAAGTAGGTACTATAAATAATTAATTTACATCTGGTTTAATCTTTATAAAATGTGAGTCAACGTTGAAAAGCACTTGAGTAAAACGGGTAGTGGTCAGACACTAAACTAAACCGATGGTTGGGTCACTTTATTGAAACCGAAAGGTTCAGAATTTGTATGGAGGGCCAATTTAGACGATTGCTAGTGGTTCAGATGTTTTCGGCCAACCTTTATGTGCTCGAGTGGAGAAAATCAATAGGCAAAATACTGATTTGCCATCGATTGACGAACTAATAAAAACATCGACTAAATGACATGGTATTTAGATATATGTAACTGATATTGTCCTCCTGTTGTTAGTAAGAAACGATGGGTAAGAGAAGATGTTAATAATAATTGATAGTATTAGTCATCTATATGCGATCGTCATTTTATATCATCATCATCAGCTGGGGTAGATCCACTCTGGATGAAGGCCTCCCTTAGCTCCCTCCACTCTTCTCGATCCCTATTTCTTTACTTCCATATACCTACATCCACCGAACTTCATAACTTCGTCTATACTTCGTCGTTCCTGTGGACGTTTGGTGCCCCTTGGGTACCACTGTATGACGGCATTAATTGTCTAGCGGTTGTCTACTCACTGAGTGATATGTCCAACTCATTGCCATTTCATTTGATCAGCGGCTTCTATTACATCGCGTTTTCTTGTCTGCTTGCTTATAGGTACGAGGGTGGTTCAATAATTCCTTAGAAAAAAGCATTAAAACAGTTTTTATTTTTGTATTTTTTTTTTATTTCTCAACATAATCTCATTGGAGCTCAATACACTTGGTTAGACGTTTCTCAATTTTTTTTAAACCGTCAGAAAAATAAGTTTTCGGAAGGTCCTCAAAATAAGCATTTGTCCGATCGATGACTTCTTCATTTGAAAAAAAACGTTGTCCATTAGCCATTTTTTTAAGTTTGGGAAAAGGAAAAAGTCACTGGGGGCTAAATCTGGCGAATACGGTGGGTGGTCGACCAATTCGAACTTCAATTCTTCAATTTTAGCCATTGATCGTAAACATGTGTGAACACGGGCATTGTCCTGATGAAAGAGGATTTTTTTCCTGTTTAAATGAGGCCGTTTTTCTTCAATTTTGTTTTTTAGCTGGTCCAATAAAGATGCATAATAATCCCCTGTTATTGTTTTTCCTTTTTCCAAATAGTCAACGAAAATAATTCCACGTGCATTCCAAAATACAGTAGCCATAACCTTACCAGCTGATTTTACGGTTTTCGCCTTCTTTGGACATGGTTCGCCTTTCGCAATCCACTGCTTTGACTGTTCTTTCGTCTCGGGAGTATAATGGTGTATCCATGTTTCATCTACAGTCACAAAGCGACGAAAAAATTCATCCGGATTGCGTTGCATGAGCGACAACAGGGCTTTAGAGGCCACCACCCTATTGCGTTTATTGTCGACTGTGAGCAAACGCGGCACCCATCTTGCAGAAATTTTTTTCATACCCAATTTGTCATGTAAAATAGAAATGACGCTACCTTTTGAGATCCCTGTAACCTCAATTATCTCACTCAACTTTAATCTTCGGTCACTTAACACCATATCGTGGATTTTATTGATCATTTCTGGTGTAGTCACCTCTACAGGACGTCCTGAGCGTGGTTCATTCTTTGTTGATGTACGACCACGTTTAAATTCATTTAACCAGTTATAAATAGTTGCAAGTGAAGGAGCAGATATGCCGTGAACTAAATCCAACTCATTTTTTATTTCCTTTGCTGTTAACCCTTTTATATTAAAATGTTTAATAACAGCTCTAAACTCAATTTTCTCCATTTTTGTAAACAAGCAAATTTTTTTTTTTAAATGTACGAGAAACACACAACAACCCGACCAATCTGATTGAAACTTCGCAGCATACTGAATCGGTAGTGCCGCTGCATGAAAACAAACCGCTTACAGTACTAGTCGCGCCACCTGTCGGCTTTTCTAAGGACTTATTGACCCACCCTCGTATATTAGTTTGTTTTGTGATCTGGCCATTCCCACATTTCCAACCTTTACAATGCACTATTCGTAATTTTTGGATTTCTCTTGCATTAAGAATGCATGTTTTACACGCATGCGTAAGCATTGGTAGCACACATTGAGATGAATAGGATAGAATAATGACATATAAACATTATTCCTACAAAATTTACATATCTTTCATATTATCTACCTATCTCTCAAAGATATTAAAAATTCTTAATTTTACACATTACGTTGGCCTTTAACGATGGACACCCAGACTTCTCTAATAAGCCGTTCATCACACAGGCAACATTTCTGTAAGAGTGCATCAGCTAAGCCCATCAGCGCCTCAGGTTTCCACGTATCTAAAAACCGCCACAACGAAACAATGTTCTAACAATATTTTTTTGCGTTTTAAACTGCTGTTCTCTAATTCACTATTGAAGATTTTATTATTTTACTAGAAAAAAATAGCAAGTGGCAGTGCTACCTGTCAACATTCTTGTCGATTCGTTCAATAATACAATTTACCTAATACTATTTTTAATATCATTAGTACCTAAACCAATATAGGATAAAAATATTCATAGCTAGGAACGCGTCGATGGGTTAAGAAGAGCGAAATTCATTTACATAAAATATGACTAAGCGATTGAGTGCAATGCGCATAAGAGAAATGCAACATTGGTGCGATCGCGCAGCAAAGATTCAACCATTTTCGTATACAAAATTACGTGCGTCAGAGAAAGACAGTGTATACGTTACAGACGAATAAATCAAAACAAATATAATAAAATGGTTTTACTAGTATTTGTCATTCAAATATCTTTGTGTAGGTATATATTATATAATATAGTGGGGTTACTGCCAAAAGTTGGTAAGTCGATAATTTAGGTATTTAGAGTTAACAACGTATTATGTGTCTATATT
Organism: Rhyacophila brunnea; assembly: GCF_057557595.1. Classification (NCBI taxonomy): domain Eukaryota; kingdom Metazoa; phylum Arthropoda; class Insecta; order Trichoptera; family Rhyacophilidae; genus Rhyacophila; species Rhyacophila brunnea. Next base: position 20,986,885 of record NW_028233068.1, read on the forward strand.
ATATAAATATATACCTATGCTCGAAAAAAATCAAGGTCATCCGATATATAGAACATGTCCATAAAGCACAAAGAAATTAGCATTATGTTTGATTTTAGAGGGTATGTCACACTTCAAATTACAATTACTACATGACATGATTTCGAAGGTTACATTTAAATTGTACGTAAACATTTCACCGTTGCACAGTTCGTCGTGAGCTTTCTATCAGAAAGCAATGGCCGTATATTATACGGTCTCCAATTTTATTAGATTCAATATGAACATTAATTCAATTTTCATTGCTGATTTTGACAAAATTCATGAATTCAAGAATGAAAACCTAACCTAACAAATAATCCAGTATATCGGCTATTTTCAAAATTTGTTTGCTGCTGGCTTCCTGTAAAGTGTAAACCGACAAGAAGCGTATTTTATTTAGAGATGAATTTTATGTCAGTACTATACGACCTAAAGAGTTTGGACGGTTTTTAATATACGGCCATATATTTCCGATACAACATTTCACGGTGAAGTATGATACAGCGAACTGCATACGTACAAGCTTCCGGATACGGATTTCGAGACCGTCTTTTGGCAGTAACTTCATCAATATATCGTTTGATTTACAAATGTATAGCACTGTCAACATCATCAATGAAACTTACATCTATTCTTATAACTTCTTACGTACCTTAAAGTCTTTGTATATTTCTTCATCGAAATAATTCTTACTAACAGAGACGCCCCGTAGGGGTAAGCAGATTGAGCGTCGCTTGGGGGCGGCAGTTACTCGAAAGGTGGCAAATCGACGAGAATCGTTTCGTATACATATCTAATATATAAAAATTAATATTTGTGTGTTTGTTTGTTCGTATTTAATGCGCAGCCATACCGTTCATCCGATTGCAATAAAACTTTGTAAACTTATTGCTTGCACTTGCGGGAAGAGTATAGGCTATACTAATATATAAAAATGAATGTCTGTCTGTCTGTATGTCTGTCTGCCTGTGTGTCTGTCCCTTATGCATTCCTATACCATTCATCCGATTGCAATGAAATTTTGGTAAGTGATTGTATGCACACCCATGAAGGTTTCTGAATTAGAAAAATCATCATGTTCTTCTTCTTCTTCATTATATTTTCTTTTATTCGTATGGTTCCTATACCATTCATCTGATTGCAATGAAATTTTGGTAAGTGGTTGTATGCACACCCATGAAGGTTTCTGAATTAGAAAAATCATCACCTTCTTCTTCTTCTTCATTATATTTTTTTTATTCGTATGGTTCCTATACCATTCATCCGATTGCAATGAAATTTTGGTAAGTGGTTGTATGCATACCCATGAAGGTTTCTGAATTAGAAAAATCATCATCTTCTTCTTCTTCTTCATTCTATCTTCTTTTATTCGTATGGTCCCTATACCATTCATCCGATTGCAATGAAACCTTCGTCAGTTGTTGTGGTAACACCCGCAATGGTTTTTGAATTAATACAACCATCTTCTTCTTCTTCTTCTATTCTATATTCTTCTATTCGTATGCGTTCCTATTCCATTCATCCGATTGCAATAAAATTTTCGTCAGTAATTGTGCCAACACCCGCGAAGGTTTCTGAATTAGTACAACCATCTTCTTCTTCTTCATTCTATCTTCTTTTATTCGTATGGTCCCTATACCATTCATCCGATTGCGATGAAACCTTCGTCAGTTGTTGTGGTAACACCCGCAATGGTTTTTGAATTAGTACAACTATCTTCTTCTTCTTCTTCTATTCTATATTCTTCAATTCGTATTCGTTTCTATTCTATTCATCCGATTGCAATAAAATTTTCATCAGTAATTGTGCCAACACCCGCGAAGGTTTCTGAATTAGTACAACCATCTTCTTCTTCTATTCTATCTTCTATTCGTATGCGTTCCTATACCATTCATCCGATTGCAATGAAATTTTGATCAAGTGTTGTGCTCACGCCGCAAAGGTTTCTGAATTGTTACAACTATTTTCTTTTTCTTCTATTCTATCTTCTTCTATTTGTATGCGTTCTTATACCATTCATCCGATTGCGATGAAATTTTGACCAGTTGTTGTGAGCACGCCCGCAAAGAGTTCTGAATTAGTACAACCATCTTATTCTTCTTCTATTCGTATGCGTTCCTATACCATTCATCCGATTGCAATGAAAATATGATTAAGTGTTGTGTTCACGCCCGCAAAGGTTTCTGAATTGATACAACCATTTTCTTCTTCTTTTTCTTCTATTCTATCTTCTTCTATTCGTATGAGTTCTTATACCATTCATCCAATTGCGATGAAATTTTGACCAGTTGTTGTGCGCAAGCCCGCGAAGGTTTCTAAATTAGTAAAAACATCTTCTTCTTCTTCTATTCATATGCGTTCCTATACCATTCATCCGATTGCAATAAAACTTTGGTGAGTTGTTGTGCGCACGCCTGCGAAGGTTTCTGAATTAGTACAACCATCATCTTATTCTTCTATTCGAATGCGTTCTTATGCCATTCATCCGATTGCGATGAAATTTTGACCAGTTGTTGTGCGCACGCCCGCAAAGGTTTCTGAATTAGTACAACCATCTTTTTCTTCTTCTATTTGTATGCGTTCTTATGCCATTCATCCGATTGTGATGAAATTTTGACCAGTTGTTGTGCGCACGCCCGCAAAGGTTTTTGAATTAGTACAACCATCTTCTTCTTCTTCTATTTGTATGCGTTCCTATACCATTAATCCGATTGCAATGAAACTTTGGTGAGTTGTCATGCGCATGCCCACGAAGATTTCAGAATTAGAAAATTATCTTATTCTACTATTCGTATGCGTTCCTATACCATTCATCCGATTGCGATGAAACTTTTGTCATTTGTGTGCGCACATCTGCGAAGGTTTCTAAATTATTATTATATAACATACAAAGTTTGTTGTTTGTTTGTTCCATCCAATTTTGTTTTTTTTTTTACTACATATTAATAACATTAATAACGTTTTCATATTTTGGATTCGATTTTAATTTAGTGTTCCTATGTTTGACCTTTACTCCTATTAGAATTATTTTCATATTGCCATATTGTATTACACAGATATTTTAATATTAAAAAAATAATTTCCTCTTAATATTTTTCAAATATCTAAGATAAATATAACCACGAAGCGACCCTGTGCGAAGCCGGGTACTTCAGCTAGTAATATATAGAAATAACTACCTAAACTTAGTAATAACGAAAATATCTTTCCGTTAAAAAATTCAGCTCACTGTGTATTAAGTAACATAAAATATTTAACAGGACTGTATTTTTTGTCGAGTTCGCGATGTCTAGTTTATTTCCGTTGCCCTTCGACGTCCATAGTTACCAGTAACGACACGTGCACAGGTCATAAAAAAGGTAATTGTGCCGCAGAGGTGGACACGAGCTTTTTAAAATATTTTTTTTACGAAAACAGTTTATTCCATGTAGATAATTATAATAAATACCTTTTTCTGTCGGCGCATCGGCTTTTCGATCCAATAATCGTTAATTGAAAATTTGAAATTTTCATACATTTTGATACACCATTATCACAAACTAAGATTATAATTATGAGGTAATATTAAGTTGGGGTAGGTTAGATTAGGTTAGGTTATGTTATGTTAGGTTAGGTTAGGTTAGGTTAGGTTTGGTTTGGTCTAAAAAGAAAGTTGTAAAATCTCATGTCCACCTCTGCGGCACATTTACCATAAAATATAATGTATAAAAAAAATGGGGCGGTATTTTGGCGTTGCCCAGAGGCGGCATTTTGTCTTGGGGCGTCACTGCTTACTAACTAATTTTGTATGGATACGTTATCAAAAAATCTTTCGAGTAATGGTATCGATAAAGAATGGCCATTGTCGTGAGTGTTTCGCCGTTCATGTCTCAACAAAAAATGTTTCCCGGAATCGTTTGTCTGTTGTTTGCATTATTTGTCGCATTTTTCCACTTCAATCAATAGACGTTCGAGTTGATTGTTTCTTCTTGTCGATTTTCTTTTCATTTCGAATCTTTTTCTCATTATTGCGATAGATTGTCCACCGCTTGTGACGATTCACAATACACTGTGATTGAAAGTATACAAAAACGCTTCTTTTGTACTCTCCTAATTGATTTTTATCTACCGACATACACCCACTCATTTATTTAGAGTATAATTTACGGTAAGTGAACCACGTAAAATATAAATGATTTCAAAAAACCGGAATCCTGACAATGAAAAGAAAAGAATAGTTAAAATAATAATAAATGCGTTTAAAAAAAATAGATTTTAAAATTAGAAATGAGAATAACGGAGACTAGCAGGTTCAGAAAATGATCAAGGTGTTATGAGAAAATTTTATATTATTTAAAAAATATGATTCACCAAAAAAACACACATAATAATAAAATACATCATTTTTACAACGTTTTTATTAGCTCGTATTCTTATTTGTCCGGTGGTTGTTTGTCCATTACAAATCTTGCAATCGATTTTTAACTAACTTTCCGACTAGCTAGACATTTGAAACTTTTAGAGTATATCAAAACACGATTGCATTCTTTTAATACTTTTAGCCATATTTAAGCAGAATTGAATTCATTTTCAGTTAATTCTGTTTTGTATATTTCGGAAAAAATTCGTTAAAAGTAATATTTACTACTCACTATTATTGGCTGCTAAGTGGGTCCTAGCAACTAAATTATTAATATATACCTACGTGCGTTACTATGGAAATCAATATGAAATGTCAAAATGACATTTCAGTATTCTATATTTATTAATAATAGAATTGTCAAGTTTATATGATTCAACAAAATATTTTAAATCGTGGTAGGTACATAAAAAGTTCTTTTTATCTTGTAATTATTAATTGTGTATTTACAATATTAAAAAAAATAACACGTTGTTCATGAAACATTGCAGATAGTAATGTTTCAATTTACTAGCTTAAAATATAAGAACATTAATTTTATTTGATATTGTATATGAAATATCTGGTAATAACGCTGTGATTATCATCATCATATAATATGTTATAGGTACGACTTGATAGCGTACGAGTAAGGCCCTCCTCCCACGGCGAAACTGAAATCTGACAGAACTGGTTTGTGAAGGAACTCATCAACTGGCCCATGTGATGCTTCGCACACGGCGCTACTGAAACCCTTTGAAATAATAATCACATAACCTCAAACTGTCAAACTGAAACATCAGCTGTTTTGTACAAAAACCGACAACACGCACGCTGTTGCGTTTATTCGAATAGAACTAAGTTATTTCAATTTTGCTCATCTTGTACTTTTAACGTTTTGGGTTGTTAATGATTTTTATAGCATGACACATGTTCGCAGTGCGACCAATTTTGGTAAGAAAATATAATTTTTCACCGAATCTAATGATGTTGGTACCACTGTTTTACGGTGACTGGAAACTTCAGAGACCGCGCGACTAGCATGTCGCGTCTTTTCGCGACCGTTTTGAAGCTGAGAGATTCCAGTCTCGCCATCAGCGAGCCGCCATTGAAATACATTAGCTAGATACTGGCTGAAATTTTAGTTGCAGTTCCGTCGGACTTTAGTTGTACCGTGGGAGGATGGCCTTACTACTTGCTAAGATACTTTTGAATCATACAGAATTTTATTATATAAATATATACCTACGATATTATTGTATTTTTAATTTACTTATCCACCTATTTTTCTGTCTTTCCCTTACATTACGTATTTTAAGTGTTTTATTTAGACATGAATTTGATCTCAATATTAAACGACTATCTAATTCCGACAGAACACCCTACGACGAACTGTTACACAGCCAACTGCATACGTACAAATCCCCAGACACGGGACCTAATAAATTGAGCAAGTGGCTAACACCCATTCTCGTAAAAAGATATTGTGTTAATATAATGGTGATGTAAGTAAGTAGTTACAATAAAAAAGAGCCCTATTTTCTTCATAAATTCAACGATGCAGAAATTAGCTCAAACTGATATTAAGAGTAAGATCAGGACATACTATAGGCAAAATATAAATATATTCTCATAGGGAGAAGCAATTAACAGCTATGCAATAAATGTGATGTTTACTTGCACACATAGCAGTGCAATACCATACATTATAATGACACAAATTAGAGCTACGACTTTCAGATGCTATTGAGAATGTCAAGGAGCTCAAATATGTCTTGATATTGTGAAGACGGAAAACCTTGGTAGAATTTAAAGTGTTTTAAGAGAATTGATAAAAGGATATGAACAACGCATCCTTATTCAGACGAGAATAGACGATACGCCAGCGGGTTGCAGTGAAAGCGTTGGTATAAAAAATCGTTATTCTATTGTAGGTAGATATTCTTTTAATCAAAATCAAACAAAATTGCGCATATGAGAAAAGTAAACAAGACTTATATTTTTAATAGATTGCCAGAATAAATTAGATAAAATAATTTTAGTCAAAGTTACCCTCAAAAAGTTTCGCGGGCTACCATTTACACAACCAAAATGTGATAATAAATCTTTCCAATACCGTTCCAAGCAGCATTTTGAAGTTCTATGCATTATTAAAATGTCACCTTATCAAAATTATTATAAAATAACCTTCTTACAAAATTGATTCAATAAATTTATCATATTGAATTAGAATTTCACTGCAGTTCCATGTACAACCATGTTATGTTAGGTATTCAAAAATAATTTTCTAACTATTAATATGTATGAAATCCATACCAGTAAATAGCATAATTTAACAATGTTGCAATTATGTACTTACATAAGCATATACATAATAGACACACAGGTATGTATAATATACTGTCATCAGTCTTGTGTGTAGGTTGTTCTAAATTCGCCTCCTTTTGTCAGAAATTCCTCAATAGCTTTCCGCAAGCAATTTAAACAGGCCTCTTCTACGTTCCGCTGAAAAGGAAGGCTTCTATAATGAAGAACCGGAAAAGCGGTCTCCATTGTGAGGGAAGCGAGCAAGAAAACGGCCGCAGTTTTTCTTTTATTTTCCCGGCGATTGCTCGCAAGCGGTTCCGCAAAGTGCCTTCGCATTTTCGGCGGATCGCGTACTTACTCCAATTTTCACCGTGTGCCTACAGACACAAAAAACTTGTACAGACAAAAAAATCCAAGGCTTGATGCAGAATATATCTACACTCTACAATATAAATAGTACCGAAGTACGGCTTAAACTTTAGCATATTGTTGTAAATGAGATACATAATAATGAAAGTTGCATTACGGAAGGCTTGTGTCAGATTTGTATAAATTAATGTAAATATCACTTAACAAGATTAATGTCATAAAACCACATTGACTTCTCAAGTCCCTAATCATCAATCTTTCTTCGTTTTATGGGGCTCCACTAGTGTGATGGTTTGTATTAACAGATTTTTGTTTTTACGAGAAATTGATGTTAGCCATTTGCTCAAACTATTACGTCCATACTCTGACTCCAAACACAAATTGAAAAACAATATGCGTATTTGCCAGACCCAGGATTCACGACATTATAAATAACCAACATGTAAGCCGCTCGGCCATCGCGGGGCCGTTAAATCAGTAATATATTAATAGGTATAATAATTGTCTTATTTCAGACACATATAGAAAATCATGCACTCGTTAGCGCAGAATAGGTCAAAAATATAACTGTAATAATTTTAAATAAGCATATTTAAATGAAAGTAGCACTGTTTTTCTCACCACTGCAATGTCTATGTACTATGGAAGTTGTATTTGGGATTATTTAAGAAGACACCTGCGGGTATACAAGCAGATATGCAATACCTACTCTAAAAAGTACATTAATTATAGTGTGCACAACATTTTCTATATATTAATTAATGCTCAATGGTGGTTTCTCGTATAAGATTTTTTTCACACGATATCTAAATTAATCAGTGCCTAGGACCGGTACTTCCCCAAAACCACCAGTGATGTACCTACAGGTCCATTGCAATATAAGTAGAGTTAATTTTTAACCACATTAAGCTGTATTTATCTGTTTGAGAAAAAAAATCTTGATGTCAGACCCGGAGCCCAGTGATCATTAATTAGTAAATCAAGGGCAAAATTACGTTAACACTCAAAAAATTCTCAGATTTTAATGCCACGTCAAACAATCACATAACCAAACAACTAAACTTGATTATTATTATAATGATGAAAGTAATAGATATACTACGTCGATAATTACTGTATCTATTTATTTATACACCAGTTATTTCTAATGTATTTCACGTCATGGTACACTGATGAGTAGGTACACCTCATCATTATGTATTTTCATTCATTCATTTTCACTTAATAAAAAATAACCAGATCAAATAGTTTGAACTATAAATAGTAGATAAGATCATGATTTTCAGGAATCATTTGTATGAGTGTTACGGTGTAGGTGCAGGCAGTGCTGTCAAATAACGTTAGTTTATGGAATGATATCCTAAAGTGAATTGTCAATATACAAGATAATTAACCAGACAGAAAAATGTTAAGCTGTCGATAAATAATAAAAGAAAACTTTAAAAAAAATGTACGTACTATCACTTAAGTACAATAATTGTAACGAAGATTGCACTGATGATGACTTTTTATGCCTTACCACTTACACACCAGTAAAACAAACTTCTGAGAAAAATGATTTATGAAGGAAATAAAATAAAATTTCGCGGCAGTTGGGAATCACTGCTATACAGCTATGCTATAGATAGATATACCATCATAAATGTTAGAATTTAGAACTAAGCTCGTTGCAGTATAACAAGTATTGAATGATATGTCAAGGGTTAGTATGTGGAGCCCTCACTCAGCGGACAACTTATATTGGTGGATCTATTAGTTTATAATTATTGTACTACCAGTTAAAGATTAGTAGAACCATGCAACTAAAATTCAATCGCATAATAGTGTATTGTGTTTCATTTTTTTTCTATTTATGCACAATGATCTCATGGCAACATCGATCTCTGATTATGTTTGGAGGAAAAATGATAAAGCACATCGATTGTCTAATTTCAAAACCTAGTAAGTGTTTCAACACAAAATATTCAAATACATCAAAAAACATATCCACGCATGTCCTGGGTTTCACCAATAACAATTTGGAAAAAATTTAACGTCAGAAAACTTAATAACTGGATAAATGTTTCAAAAATATACCAGGTTTCGATATTGAACAACCGATATTGCTAATTATGTTTTGTTGATGAATTTTAGTTGCAAAATGACATTTAACTTTTTTCGTGGTAGGCAGAAATGAAGAAAACCTACAATTTGCAATATCACTTCGCATGTTTTTATATAGGTATCACCCAAAATATGGGTAATTATTATTATTAAAAAATTCAACTAAAATGTAACATTTTTTTATTTAGTTGGAAGTAAGCATTTCTTAAGCACAACCATCTTTTAACTTAATGATTAGGTAAGTTAAGGGTTGCTCTGCAGGCTCCAAATAAGAGGGTTAGGTAAACGTCTAATCTAGCCAAGAAGCAAAGAAGAGAGGGGTTGTAAACAAGTCATGTCGTACCGGTAAAGAGACGGGGTTGGTACCCAAATACTTGTTTTTATTAGGGTCCCAATTTGGGGGACAGATTCAAGACAAATTATTCGCCGTTTTGCAAATGGCGGTAGGATCATGTGACATCACTGTTTATGTTACGACCCTTGTATTTTTCTCTCTTTGCACTGAACACTAAAGAGGCCTTAGAACTTTGACGTAAAAAAGAAAATAAAGGATTGTCTTATTTTGATTAGTTTTCTACCTATTTCTACCTATCTTTACTATTAGTGTATATAAAAAAGCCTAGTATCAAAATGGTTACCGTTTTTAACAATAGTACGTGTGTGCCTATTGCATTTTTTTTTTAAATTGGCAGGTATTCAATTTATATAAAAACATACATATACAGGCAAATAATTAAAATAATAAATAACTTGATTTAATTATTTTGAATAAATGATAAGCATAATATATGATAAGCAGTTGTAAAAATAGTAAATAATATATTTGGCAGGTTTCACAATATTGTATGTCAATATTTTTTGACTTATGTCGTTGCGTTTTGTTGTTATTAATAAGTAAACCAAATAGTAGATACTACGATTATAATAATATGTTATTTATTGTTATGTAAATATGACGTATCAGTATATATCTTCATTTTTGTCCGACGGTCCGAAATTGGTATAGATACTTGACAAATTTCACATGAGACCGTTGAGAGATTAGAAGTTATTCCTATTAAAAATACTGTGATACATTCAAAGAACCAAACATATTTATTATGTGCCCGTATAACATAATATATTATTATGATAATCTTGTTAGGTAGGTACCTAGATGGTTATCTACAAATTCAATTAAGCTTTCATTTATCAACAATATCCATATTGGTAGGTGCTGTAAAAATTGCAAATTAAAATATTTTTAAACGTAGTTATTTAATAAAAACAATTTTTAATACATCTAATATGTTACCTTAAAACCTAAACCTTACATGAAATAATTTAAACTCACCAGTTTTAATTTTCAAATTACACTAACTAGAATAATTCTTCAGATACCTAAATAGATTATAATTAGTGACAAAGGGACCTAAAATTAAAAATGATCTTTCCATTTATTAGGCTATTTTTTTGGTACATACATAAACTAAATTTATATACATATATTGTCTAATTTTCCTCCATCCAGTATTTAATATTTATAGTAATTTTCCAAAAATATAAATATTTCAAATCGACTAACATCAGCTGTTAAATAAATAAGTGCGATTGGTTGTTTCGGGTTGGAGAACCATATGCCAGTATGAGAAGCGTACTATAATATTTGATTGATGTTTCTTACCTAGATAACATAGCAGCATCAGAACAGGAATGGAGATGGTGAGCAGCCAACGCTGCAGCTTCCAGCATGGCTCTAGGAGGAGTGGCAGCTCTTGGTCCTCCACCTTGAAGACCGGATCTTCTTGGCTCATTCCTACTCAAGATACTAGATATCGAAAACGACGTATAACCAGATGTTTGCCCAGCTGCCATTTTAGGTGAGTTTCGCGTTACATCAGCTTTTCCAATATCTTCTTTCATCTTCAAATTAGCTCCAATTAAATGTTTTTCTAATATCTCCTTATCTTTGGGACTATCCGGCGAAAGGTCTTGAGATTTAATTTTGCTAGTGTGTAAAGAATTTCTTTCTTTGTTTGTTTGTCCTGTTTTTATCGCCTCTGAAGATGTATTTTCAGGGCTGTAAGCGTATCCCGGACTAGTTGATCTGAAGTTATTGTGCTGGTCACGAAATTTTCCTAAGTCGATTACTTTAGTTTCATGATTCTTCGATACGAAAACTGGTGACTTTCTTCCGCCGTTGATACTGTAGTTTTGGGCTACATTCTGAGGAGAATGAGGACCTAGTAAGACGTTCACTGATCTGAACTTTGGGGGTTCAGGACTATTTGGTTCCGATACGACGTTAACTTCAATTTCATGGTCATCTATCGATGAAGATGTGCTCATTTTGTAATGTGTATTAAAGCTTATTAGGCTTTCGTCATCATTTACTCCATTAAAATTAATCACTGATTATTGTTATAATTTGAAGAAAGCTTTTATAATAATCACTGTTCATTTTTTTCAATTGTACACATTGTTTATTGTTATATTATATCTAGTATACACTCAGTTTATTTAATATATTATTATTGATATCACTCGATAAAATATGAGTTTTTATTCACTTATTGAGATGTGGCAATTGTTATGTATTCAGTCTTTATAATGAGTAATTTCTGTGTGACCCCCTGTTAAAAAATGCATACAATTTATTAGCAACAATCAACCTCTATCCTCAACAAAACTCCCTCATTCCTTATCTCAGAAATCAGTTAGCACTAAATTGTGTTCAACAGTCAAATTAAGCAGCCCGCCTTTTAAAATATTCAAACTTTATTGCATTACTCACAATATTATAATGCCCAAACTTTGTATTATATTAAAAACGCGGCGATAGAAACATCTGCCACTTAGATGTCTGAATAAGATACACCGCTGTTTTGGCAGAAGAGTTTAATGCTCAACAACAAATAGATTAAATTCAAATGAACGGGTAGGGCTAGTAATTATTCATGAATATTCAAACGCCTAATTTGTTCATGCACAGTGTGCCCACATGAAATATTAAATATCCTTGTGCGCATTGACGCGTGGCAGTGGTTTAGAATCCAATTTGCCGCATTACTTTTATCAGTGATGAAAATTTAATCGTTTCTTATCGGTTGTTCTATTTTCAAAATCTGTAGGGTGGCTTTAAAGTATCGAATGATCGGAACTACCCACAATGGCTATACAACAACATCGCATACCCTAAATGCGGTCTTTCACGTCACAACGTCACCATGTTTCGAAGATCTTATCTAATCGATGATTACTTTCATGCTTTGTTGCATGATTTTTTGTCCTGCATCCCAGAGAGGGTATATATTTTTAAATATAATAACAAAAACTATGAAACCCAATATTTTATGCGTCGGAAAGTAATCCGGAGAGGCAGTGATCATGCTTTTGGTAATACAATATTATTTTTTTGACAGGTTACACGCTTGAATGTATTGTTTAAATGCAATTTAACTTTTCATTTCATATTAGTGTCATATATTTTAATGGTTTTTAAATGATATTAATTAATGAAACATGGTGACAAATAATTATCGATACATAATTCAAGCCAAATTAACCAGATAAGTAGAAGAAGAACAGAAATTCTGGCATTGCGGTCACGACAAAATTACCTTGGAACGGTGTTAGTGTAATTTTAAAGTAACGAAACCAACACCTAAATTAGTCGCCTGCACTGCCACAAGAATCTGACACAATTCAACAAGACCTACCTAAATAATGTTATGGAAGAACATGGTTAGATTTTTTTCGTCGCTTGGTGGTAATTCGTTAAGTACCTACCTATATAATTATATAAAATACAAGTATGTATCTTTGTTCTATAACACATATATTCTTAATACCTACCACAGATTAAGATAAGGATAAGATAAAGATATGCATATTTTAATTGGGTGTTCTTTTGTTCAAGTTTTACTGCTATAAGAATTATTTTCATTTTGACATAATAAAGTTATTTGAAATATTTAATAAATTATTGAAAAATGTAATTATTATTGTTTTGTTAATAGTAATGTAAATGTATATTAACAAAATAATCTCAACGACTTTAGCTCGTATTTTTTTAAATCCATTTATCACTTAAAATTCACGACAAATACCTAAGAGTGTTTTGTTCACATTGCGAAATATATAAGTGCTTGATAAAGCTCAATATGTGGGCAAAGACGTAGAGTAGGTACTTAGCTATAATATGTTTTACATTGCCAGTGATATAAATAAAAATGATTTATAAATTTTATATTAATCAGTAATACTTATCTACTATTAAACGATGAAGAAAGAATTAATTAAAAATTACGTGAGAGTGTTGTGAAAAATAATTTGAATAATTTACCTGAAGTAGATCAGTTTGATGATGTATAAATAGATAATGCAACATTAAATACTTATACCTACCGAATTAAATAAAAACTAATATTACTAAATATTATTACAGTTAATCACACCGTTTTTATAGTTTTAGATTATTGAAACATTGATGAATAAATGTACCTATCAATTTTTCTTCTAATAAAATTTTATTTGTAAGTAATAATTAAAAAATGTAACAAATTTTACAAAATATGTAGGTACTAGTAGTTAAATACCAACAACCGTTTGTGGAGAAAAACGATACAATTTGATCCGCGTGCCGATGGGCAAAATAATAGCATCAAAGTGATTTGCAACAAGTCGATAAGTGTCACGGTATTTGCCCGGGAGCTTTATTTCGAAAAACAATAGGCATCAGGCAAACAAGCAGGTAGCGAGTGTTCGTTGCAGCAAACTCCCGCCGGGCAATCGCGCACAGGTAAATTATTTCACTATTAGTAATGAACGACATAGCTTTTTCATTACAAAAGTTCCCACAACAACAAATTCTAAAGCTTTTTAAAAGTGTATCATTTTTTTGTACGCAATCTATATTTTTTTTATTTTAACGTTATTCACACAGTACCTATCTACATTAATTTGTGCTAACTTGTACAGGTATAACTTAGCTGGATAACTATAGATATTTATCTACTTACCTAAGCACATTCGTGCCTACATAATTATGTTTTTTTACGAGCAAAGTTTTCTAATGATTTTTTATTTGTGTATACATAATATATTCCGCAGATATTACGTATCGATTTTATTGGTAAGTAGGTACAATAATTTATTCTCGATTGATGGATCAAAGCAATTGTGCAATTCCTACTGAAGAAATACTAATTGGTGTATTTTTTACGGCAATTTAGAAAAGGGGTGATGAAATATACCTTCATTTTAAGGGTACATAAATGGTATTTCAAATGACAATAATAATCTTATAATGTACCTAAATATTGGGCACTAGCTATGAAAATAGTTTTGTACGCTGGTATCTACATACTTACCAGATATTCAAAACTTATTGAAATAAACACAGTAACATATTATAAAATAGATTAGTACCTACTTGTATCATTAATACCATAAAAATCTAAGATTTATGATTAAAAGCTTTTGCAATTCTGAAGCGCAAATTGTATTAAGAATTAATATAATTAATTTATAGTTTAGTCTGCTTTATATTAGCTATCATATATTTCTGACAAGAAACTGCTGGCTTTATTAATTCAATTTACGTACCTATCTAATGCTATTTTTATCGTATAAACATGCCTAAATTCTTTTACAAATGATTATACTTTACAATGGAATAAACAAGTCTCTCAAGCTTTTGATTAATTAATAGTAACTCAAAAAATTAACTATTTAATTTTAAATGGGTAAATTCTTCAATCAAGAATGGGCATATTATTTAAAAACACACACTAATTACAAAATTTGTAAAACTTTTGGTCTAATATAGTTATCTTTGATCGATAAATAATATATATAATTAAAATCCTTAAAGCTTAAACATGTCATAGCATTTTTTATAGTATCTATCACTAAAAGTTTATCAACCTAAAATGTCACTTTTTGATAGCGTAGATTTTCACTGTTGTTTATTTAGCATTTCATTGGAGTAGTAGCCACGAACATACTATTAACTTGTCATTGTTTTCACTGATTTTATATAACAAAAGTTAATTGACAATAAACAGCACTCGTATTTATTAAATTTTCTAATTAAATCACTTTTCTCTCGATTGGTTTCAAATATAACTGTGCATTAAAACCACGATTGATCACCCACGTTTCATACCGATTCTAAACAGGAATATTTTGTATGATCAATTCAATTCATCGGTTGCCGATGAAAGTTGTACAATATAATGCAAAAATATATCCTGTCAACTGTTCTGCTAGTGTTTCCACGCGGCTGTCACAGGGTGAATATATAGACTCATTGCTTCGGTGTCTTTGCAAGGGTGGAATGTACACACTGGATGGGCGTTCTCGGTGAAAACACACCCCTTTGCGAGAGGGATGGAAGGTGTGGTCTCTTTTTCATCCCCTAACAAGCACCTCCTCCCCTTTCCAGATTCCAGCTCAGGCTTATTAACACTTCAACCAGTGGAGAAAATTGGTGGAAATTATTTCATACTTTTTCGATCATACAATATAATGTATTTTCAAAAGCAGGATAAAATTTAAACATAAAACAAAATAAACACAAAATTTACTGCCGAACACGTGGTCAAATGTTAATAATTTTGAATTGTTTTATTTTTCTATAGATTGATAAAGTAAACCTAACCTCAAGAAGCTTTTTTTCGAAATAATACCAGCTAAAGTTTGGGAGTGTCAGCAATTTAATTGTAATATTAAAATACGTTGGAAATTAAATGATGTTCAATATTTTCTCTTAACATTTTGCAAACAGAGCAGTTTAAAATAAATTTTCAATACCTGTTATAGAATAGAAAATAAAACAATGGACTGTGAACAACTTTTAATGTAATAAAATAACAAAGTGTTTTAATTTTTTTCATCCATGTCCGATACTAATAAGATTATAATATGAGATACCACAGAGTAGAGGTTGGTATTAACAGATAATTTTACGAGAAATGAACGTCAGCCACTTGCTCAACCTATAAAGTTTATACTCTGATTCATACACAAATTGAAAAACAATATTTACAATAAAATTAAACAATAATACAGACCCAGGATTCAAACCTGGGACCCACGAGGCTATAGAGTGAATATAAACGTGCCTAACATATTTACCTAAAACATGATACGAAATTTCACGTTATTATAAAGAATGCAAAAGCAGTTATATACACCACGCTCTATAAAGCATAGGAAACTGTAACGATTCGGACAGGTATTTGTTGCGTAGCACTAAAATACCACTTCCCCACACTTTGTCACATCGCATAAAGAATTACAATATGTAAACTGTACATATGCATTTTACCGTATCACAGTTCACCATAAGCTGTTATACAGGAAACAGACGGCCGTATAGTATTTCGAGTGCGTTATGATTCATAGGTAGGTACTAACAAATTTACAGATTACAATTATTTGTTGTAGAACACATTTAAACATTTAATAATGTTTTTTAAAAAGTAAAAATACAAACTAAGCTACTCGTACCTATTCATTATTATTATATGGTGTGGAATGAACACTACATAACAGTGTATTTTAATTTAACTAATGCAATGTTTTCTCACGACACTAATACCATTATAGTGCACCACATATTACGTATACAAAATATTTTGTTTTGGGTTATGTAACATATTTTATATTTAATTTACAACTTACTTCACGGTGAAATACACCAAAAACAGCCCCGATCTCAATGCTATTCGGCCATTTGTTTCTGGCATACCAGTTCACTTTGATACGGAAAACTGCATACTTGCAATTTTCGGACATGCCCAAAAAGAGGTCCGGGCAGAATGTGAATCTCAGGATGCGTCTATACAGCCACATCTCAAAAGCTTCAACTCTACGTGACATCTCTTGGTTTGGCGTCTATACTTCCATACCATAGAAAATAATAATTGAGATAACATAACAACGAACCATACGCAGTCTCAGACCTTGGTTAATGGTCACGACTGCTAAAGAGGTGTCTCATTTTGAGAAAAGCACTTCTTGCGGTCTCAATTCTAGTTTTTATTTCATGAAACTGGTCCTATTTTTCTTATAAATATTTATAATGGGTCACACGTTCAATTGATTCGCTGTTCAGAACAAAGCTTGTGTTAGTGTCGCTATTTTTGATAGGTTAGTAAATTCGTTTATTTATGAAGTACTTATTATCTAGTTATATTTAACAAATAGTTATACCCAGGGAACTTAGAAATAATGGGAACTGAAATACGTAACGGGTAAGGCGAAGCAGGTAACCGACTCGAGTAAGGAAGAATCCGAGTTCAACTTACACACGTGTTAAGAATACGTTTTACGTCGAATACTAAAAACTGCTCTCGGTTTATGCATTTACGCTCATTTAATGTTGGTGTATTACACACACTATTGCACGTGCATAATGCGTGCTTCATTTTCGTAGGAAACTCACACATTCAAAACCCTGCATCAAGATGCGGCGTATTGAATATAGCCTATCGGTATTCTATTTATTATCTGTTCTGTGGTTATACCTATTTTAATACAGATATATGCAACGTTTCTATCTAAATGAAAATAGTAATGATGTTTCAAAACATGACTAAAAATATGTTTACCTAAAATGCATTTAGTCAAATCTCCAGTCTTCCTAATATGTATTTTATTATCACAACGTTTTTCTTAGCTCGTATTCTTATTTGTCCGGTAGAAATCTTGTAATCGATTTTTAACTAACTTCCCGACTAGCTAGATATTTGAAACTTTTATAATATATCAGACCACGATGCCAATACATTCTTTTAATACTTTTAGCTTTCTTTAAGCAGAATTGAATTCATTTTCAGTTAATTCTGTTTTGTATGGAAATTTATTACAGAAAAATCCGTAAAAAGTAAACGACTATTATCGGTTGCTATGGCGGTGGTCCTAGCAACTAAATTATTAATATATATACGTGCGTTACTATGGAAATCAAAATGAAATGTCAAAATGACATTTCGGTATTCTATATTTGTTTGTTTGTTTTTTTATTTACTTCATATCAAGTACAAGTTTGAGCATATTGAGCATAATAATTCAACAGAAAATTTAAAAGCGTTGTATATAAAAAGTTATTTTTATCTTGTAATTATTTATAATATGTTTACTTCCGAACCATAAATGGTAAAAGCAAAAGAAAGACAAACAGTATACGGTATACGTATTTTTCAGACGTGATGCTGGAGGCGGAAGAGGAATGTTTTAGAACTTATTAACATTGGGAGAAGTACTTGAGTGATATAACATGAATCATGTGGTGGTTTATCGTGAAGTAGATGAGGCGATCGATTTATAGAAATTAACAAAATCATATAAACATGCATACATTCTGCGTGTAAAAAACATAACAAAGATTTAGTTAACGCTGGTTCATGACACAGAGATTTGTTTTTCGCAAGGGCCTTCCAAGCTTCTTAGCACCTCGGGCCTCCTCGTACTTAAAACTTCCACTGAACATGATCGATGGTAATAACCACGATGACTAAACTGTCTGCTTGTATCAAAGACTAAGCCATGCTAGTCTCAGTATAAGTCTAATTATGCAATTATGGTGAAACCGTGAATGGTTCAATATATTAATACTAGTTCCTTAAATCGTACATAGTCACTTGGAGAACTGTGGTAACTTTAGAGTTAATACATGCAAACGTAATTATTATTCTTAACGGATAAAATAAACCAATCGGCTTGCGTCGTTCGTTGCTCTTCGAGATATCCTTGAACATAATTGATAATAACTACACTATCTGAGGTGTTTTAAATTCTGCTAATAAATATTACCATCTTTGTTATTTAAAATATTTAAATCAAAGTAATGATTAATATGATTTCTATCTTGTATCAGAAGTGCCTAATCTATTTTTTGTTATATTTTATTTTATGTTATCTATTACCTTCTAGTAATTATGATTTTTTCAATTTAAGAATGTGACATTATTTTTTTATTGTATTGAAGACTCACAATTTATATTTAATAAGTTTTATTGTTTAATATATATAAAGTTTATTAGAATCGTCCTCGGCGTAATGGTTAAGGGTTGCCAGGGGAGAAATTTGCCCGCGCGGTGGAAGCCAGATTTCATTTGCCGGCGCGTTTTTAGCTGACACGTTAGGTGTTGGAATTTCTTCGGCGACTATTAGAGCATAGCCCATTTTTTGGCCCCCCTGTTGACGCCGCGTCGCTCCCGTGGAGGGAACATTATTTTGTGGGCGGTACAAGCTTCTACTCCAGATCACGGAGCAAATTATATTATTACCCCGAGCTATTAAATTGAAATTATTGTTATCATTGTGAACGCTTCATTGCGATTTGATCACATTTGGCACATACTTAATGTGACCTGATCAGATTCAAACTTAGGGACGGACCTATTATTAATATTACCCTACTCTGAAAATGTTTGATTGATTAAACTTGTTTTATCTGTCTTTCTTTAAATTTATCATCACTATATCATTATAGCTGTATATTGTATGTACCCTGTAAATTCCTTTTGAATGACTTATAATCGAATGGTAAAGGACCAAGAAGTTCTGCGTAACATAAAATTTAAATAACTAAACTAGGTACTTTGGTCTCATTATGAGAGGATAACATACAATATACCTTCCCTCCGCTCATTATTCATAGAAATATCAACGGAGCCGATACTAACGTGAAGATCGCGCTGATGGTGGCTGACTTCAGATCTATGATATAGTAAGACACAAGAAGAAGAAGTACAGCAATACGATTGCTTCTATAATTATTCAGGCATTATCTTTAGAGGCGTCATTGCTTCATGAAAACAGAGAAACACCCGCGATGCTCGAGTGTCAGTAGGTATATACTCTTCTAAAATGAATAATAGTCTCGTATCCCATAATTATATAAGTTGTCCGCTGAGTGAGGGCGCCATATGCTAACATGTGACATTTCATTCAATACTTTTTATACCGTGATGAGGTTAGTTCTAAATTCGAGCACCGGACGATTTATGATGGTAGGTATATCTGTTGTTTAGTATGTTGGTTAAATCCGTATCATATGCTTGGTAGATTAAGCGGGGATGGTTTTCGACAATTCTTGTAAAAAATATTTAACTTTAAAATATAATAATTAATGTAATTAAAAACGACAAGCTCCGTAGACTCAGAGAAAACTATTATTATAAATCATAACATATATTACTAAATGCAACAAATCTATTTATTAATTTCCGAGTACATTCCTCATAACAAGATACTCTGCACTTTGAGTCTACCACATACCTTTCGTGTCTTAGAATGATTAGAGGAGTGGGGCCAATCCGTTGAGAAGTAATTAGTAATTTAGTATTTACTATAGTAATTTATTTTTTTCCGACCCACTGAGAGAGGGTTCAGACCCTACTATAATTATATCGTTGGTTTTTCTATAAATAATGAGATGTGAAATAGTGTACTACTTCTTTCTCATAATATACCTAGTCTAGTACTGATTTTTTCTAGTTTTAATACAACGCAGAACTTAGAAAAAAATGTTAACATTTAAGTCAACATATTAGTCTAATTAAGCTAAGGAGTTTCTAGATAATTCTATACTCGAAATAATATAACAACACATTTAAACAATCGTTTATGTTATTGGTATTACTTAAATTTAATAAAAATTAAATTAAATTAATAAAACAATAGTGTAGGTTGTTTAGCACATGGACTGGTTTTTACATCTGATGACAATGTATTTATATTATTATTATATACTTATCTATAATAATTTAATTTGACTCTAATAAATAATATCTTTAATAAGAAACCAAAAGCTTTGTAGAAAGATAGAAAAAGAAAGAATTTTCACTAAGTAGCAAGAAAGCACTTTGTTCTGAATGACACTTAAGAAAATAACACAGGAGTCTTAAATTACATTTAAGAGGGTAAATTACGAAAAAAATAAACTGATAAAAAGGAAATTTTTTTAGGGGACGATAGAATTATATCATTAATGCCATCATTTTTATCAACATTGG
Organism: Rhyacophila brunnea; assembly: GCF_057557595.1. Taxonomy (NCBI): domain Eukaryota; kingdom Metazoa; phylum Arthropoda; class Insecta; order Trichoptera; family Rhyacophilidae; genus Rhyacophila; species Rhyacophila brunnea. Next base: position 21,008,071 of record NW_028233068.1, read on the forward strand.
GGAGAAATTCGATATTTACATAGCTTTTGTACCCACCTATGCACTTTATATACCTACCTATTTAAAAACGAGAATAAATATAAACTTTAATATCAACCGCGAATTGCTGATATATTATTCTAACCCACATAGGTATATGAAACAGTGCTCTAAAACTGCGTGATGTTAGCTAATGTAAATAATATATATTATCATAAGTTCCAAATATAATAGAAAATCTGGTTAGTTTTTCTTCCTCCCGTAAAATTTACTTTTATTATGTTAATTACTAATATTGGGAATTCATGGTAGATTCACAAAATAAGTGAATTAAAATTGATCGTATGTAGGTACCTAAGTATATTATATTATGTACATGCTTATATTAAAAATTTAAAAGTATTCATTGTCAATTAACTATTTTTTTTATTCAACAAATAGTTCACAAGATTTAGAATGTAACATTCTAATTATTGAACATACATTTGAAAAAAGAATAAAAAAATATTTAATTAAAAATTATTAGCAAGTTCAAGTAGGTACCTAAGTCACAACAAAAAATCTTGGAGTGATCCGTGACGTCAGTTAGTAGGTAATTAAAGTAATACCTACTTTGATTTAAAATACAAAAGCCGATCGCCAATAGTAGCTCAATTTGGAAAACGCTTCAGAAAGTATTAAAAGCCATTACTAATTTAGTTAACATTTCTCGCAATTAAGTATGACGCATTTTTATCATAGTGGTCTATGCGGATGGGCGCGATACCCGAGAGATGCAGGTTCGTTTGCTGCGGGATCTTACTTTTTTCAGAAACATTTTTTCTATTGGTTTAACGATGTATCTATAGTCTAAGGGTTTAACATATTTTCTCAGAAGTGTTTTCAAAATCATGTATGTTCAATATTCATGGTATTAAAAATGACATTTAAAATTATTTCTGATCCGATAATGACAAAGTAAATAGAAAACGTATATTTTTTATTCTTTTTTGATAATATATGAATTCAAATTCATCTCACGTAACCCATATTGGAGTAGGTACCTACTACTGCAAATATGGGTATCATACAGGGAACTTAGTTCTGTGGTAGCATAGGTAATAAATAGGTACCTACATGATATTGAATTGATGATATGGGTTATAAATATGAAATTATTGAAACGAAATAGATGAATGTTTACAATTGCCTGACTTAATTAATATTGTCATACTGTGAAATGACATTTAAATCAGTTTAGATATATTTTTAAAATGCAGTATGGTTTGCCACTAGCAAAAACGGACTCTAACCCCCTTCTCTCTTGTGTGCATTGTTTTATATCACATGATGCTGGACAACCATCAAACTCACCAAATACTGATATTAAATTATAAAAATTAACTTTATCGATTTAAAATGTAAATAATATGTATATTATTTATTTGTCGTAGATATAAATAATCTCGTAATGTAAGAAGCCTTTTTGAACATTATAATCATTTAGTTTACAGTTTGAAAACCCGTTCAACAATTTTATTGTACACTTTCAGAACCGTTAATGCATTTTATTTCGAAGCGCGGCGTATCATTATAATTAAACGATCCACGGATCGAAATGATTTAAAAGCCCTCAATTTCTTCCAGGAATATTACGCTCACGGAACGCCTGCAATAACGGCAAATTTTCCGTGAAGCTTTTGGAGCTTTGAATAAGCTTGTTACGTAGAAATTGCTTTTAGCATTCCTTGTCACTAAATGTTTGGGGATTACTTTGTAGACAAACAGCGGTTTGGATTATATGTTAGTGTACGTTTGTAGAAATAATATACATATATTATGTACCTACACTATGTAGATATACATATATATATACATTTTCCATGTGAAAAGCATAACTATGTGTATAATATATTGAAGAGAAGTGAGATATTAGTATTTTTTTAAAATAGCGATGACCTAAACGCGTTAAACATATATTTATATATACTACTATATGTATATCAAATTAAAAATTATTAAATAAATTTATTACTAGTATAATGTATTGTAGATACAAAAAGCTCACCATTGTTCAACAATCAAAAGGTTCACAGCACGAAATGAGACAACATTAATAAGAATAAATACGTAATGCAAATACTAACTATAATAAAAATAATGAAATAATTCAAGCAAATATAAAAAAGGCGTGTGATTAAAAAATAAATACGATACAAAATTATGTGTATCGTATTTATTGAATACATGAATACTGGGAAGTACACTGAGTGAGATAATCGGCCCTGTTTTAAGAATCTATTAAACAACACTCTCTTTCTTTCTCTCACTCAAGTGGAATATATCAATATCCGACGAGATTTGGTTGAATGAAGTTATTGGTCTCCCAATCGGCGTCGTCGATGGGAGGTTCATTAATTCTGTACATTAGTAAACAATCAACTGCCGCTCCTTTGATAGTTAATACAGACACTCAGATCACTAATGCCAATTCAAGTCCACGATCTCTTTTCGGCTTAGTTTTTGCACTAAAGACTTCAATTCCAGTGGCTATTTAGGTACGAGATGGCCCGAGGTACTGACAGATTTATAGCCCTTCTTGAAAATGTATTGCCAGAAAAATAAGAAATTTGTCAAGATCTTTTAAAGTTTTACCGATTAAGTCCACGCATATTATGAAAAATACACATACTGTTTGATGAAGCGGCTACAACAAATTCTGAACCTTCACTAAAATAAATCAGAATTAATAGTTTTCTGAAAGGAATAATTAAGATGTAGAACATATCTTTTTCTTTATTATCCTGATGTTACAACTTACAACCCTAATCGGGTATTGGTTTCCTCCAGCATCTGCATACATTCAGGTCTGTCCAAAAATCAAGGAATCCAATAACTAGTAGTAGAAGCGCAACGTTAAGTGGAAAGGTGCATATTGAGCATAACGCAGGAAGATCACAAAAGAAACCGATGCATAATAAAGCAGACAATACTACACGGTGTAACAACAATAAGCGCGACTGGATAACCACTGGACAAATGCAATCATACAATGGTACCTGAGAGACACAAAACAACCAAAGGGATGCCCCAAGACCCACAAGAAGTTACGGGAAGTCTTTATACATAAATGGATCGACCCCAGCTAATGGTGATATGATCATCAAAAATGCTAATTTCTAGAATGAGAAAATATATGGGACAAGATTTACAAAATTCTTGCAAAGTCTGCAGATTGTTTAGACTAAGAGCGGAATGCACAATCTAAGATTTCGTTCCTAAGGATAAGTCGCCGAAAAGCATGACTTAACTATAGACAATCCTGAGTATAGAGTTAAGGAATCCTTAACCATAGACTACTTTTGTTATGAACACGCCCCCTTCTGTATTACCATTTACCACTGACAGCTGCTGTCAAAATAAATTTGCATGTCTATAACACAGTCCATACACTCAAATTCATTTGACAATGTATCTCAATATGGATATTGATAGTGTTAATACTTTGGATGCGGAAGACGCACACGGTGCGTAATGACCAGGCGGCCGATCGATGTAATTAACGTGCATTTTAAAGGGGGCAATTAAAATCTCATTATCTATTCAGCAGCGAAAGCGTTAATTCGTTTGGCATGTACTTGCAGAATATTATTTTATTTTTATACGCCAGCCCGCAGAAATACAAAATACCAGATGAAGAATGACACTTGATGCTAGTGTTACCATGTTAAAAAAAATCTTGTGGTGCCTGTGGAATCACGTATAATGACTTATAACGGAAACATAAGAGTATTATAATTAAATATTAATATGTATTTATAGTTATTGCATTTATAAAATGCAGTTGTCATATTTTTGTCATCGTTTAACGATTATAAAATAATTTACCTAATTTACCTAACGAGAATTTTTAAATATGGTATTATTTTCAATAAAAATGATCTTAACTAAGGACAGTGTTTCTGCATAGTGTTTTCTGCTAAGGAAATTTTAGTTATGACAAATGTTTCTGCATTCCGCTCTAAGCTTCTAAAGATACTCCAAATAATTATTATTTTTTTCTCGGCCGTTAATACAAAAAAAGTACATCACTAATCAGGTAGGTACCTACGTAAATAGTAATTGGTATACAACGTTAGTTATATTTAAACTTTGGAAAAAATACGAAAAAAAACAATATTAGGTATACCTTTCTGATATCCATATTTTGAAATGTAGGTAGGTACTATTAAGGAATAGAATATGTTGAGTTACAGACTGGCAGCACCAAATTGACCATAGATAATTCATAATTCTTTGTGTCTGACCGCTTAGTATTATGTCTAAATCTACATCTTCAAAATCATATTATTACTTAATACAACGTTTGTAATATTTAAACTAAGTGAGGCACATTTCAGCCTCATTTTTAAAATTGTTATACAAAGCAGACTGTCATGGATGAGTGGACCACAGTAAAAGAATCTCACGGAACTTACCTATAGGTAGGTAACAATTGCTTCCACTCAGAGCATTTAGATATATTTATATAATGATAATAATATTAGATAAAAATCCACTTAATCTGTAATTTATAATTAAACTGACATTATTTTGTCAGAAGAAAATAACAACATTAGTATGCTGTTTATATATTTTGCATTAGTGTAAATCTAACAGGATTTTTGTCTCACGACACTTTTAATTGGTGACAAATAATGTAGAACTTACATTATTTATTTTTTTACATTATGTATCATATGCACAGACTTCAATACAAAATTAACTAAGTATGTAAAATAATTTTTACAATACAATGTCACCAATTAAAAGTATTTTATATCGGTGTAACAGTAAAATAGAAAATTACTGTAAATATAAAAAAATGTACCTACCTAACATACATAATAATTATTATATACCTATCGTATATTTTTCCATCAATAAATAACAGTTTAAAAAATTAATGATATAAAACAGATGTAAAATGGTTTGAATGTTTTGATTTAAACATATTAAATAAAATGGTATTCAATTTATATCTAAGTACAATTTTTTTTATTAATGGTTATTTTTTTAATAAATTTTAAATACAATAATAATATCAATATTATTCAAAAACATTTTAGATTTTAGAATAATCAACATTATATTAGAGGAAAATTAGTAATAATAGGTAAGGATCTTTTAACATATTCACATTTTATAATGTTTTTTTTTAATTGAGCACCCACGGTGACCGCGTGGCTTAAGCGTTGGACTATCATACCGTGGGTCTCAGGTTCGAATCCTGGGTCTGGCAAGTACACATATTGTTTTTCAATTTGTGTGTGAGTCAGGGTATGGACCTAATAGGTTGAGCAAGTGGCTGACATCCATTTCTCGTAAAAAAACAAAATCTGTTATTTCAATTTCAATTTCAATTTCAATTTTCAATTTCAATTTTAATTTATTTTACATATTGTGGACATTACAAATTATAAGTTTAAGACGTTCACAACATTACATTTAGAAACAAATAAATATTATTAAAAAAAGTATTATGTAATATTGTAATTATGCAATATTAAGTTATTCTATAGTATAAATGTGTAAATACAAAAAATATGAAGTATATAGGTACAAGGAAGTACACCGGATGAGTTAAGCAGACCCTATTTTAAGAATTTATAAAATAACGTCCGCCTATACTCATTCTCACGTAGATGGAATATATCAACATCCGAAGCAATTTGGTTGAACCTCTGTTTGGTTGGTATAATACAAACCTCTACTCTGTGGAGGCCTATATGATCCTATTAGGATCGGACATGGTCGAAAAAAAAAATACTTGTCTTGTCTGTCTCAAATTGTAAGGTTCATATTTTTCCGCTAGGTGCGTCTAGATAAGAATATAAATGGTAATATTAATTAGTTTATTCATGTTTGATTATTTATTTTTATTCTTCCCATATAATTACAATTTGTAGGTACCTCACCTACCTACTACGTCATATTTCAGCTGGATATTTTGTTATAGGGTAAATTAATAATGTAAGCAAATTACCTATTTAGTGCTAACAGCTGTACCTGGATACATTATTAAAGACTGAAACCGCCTCTGTTATTATTTCAATTATCACGCTTAGTTAAACACTTTCTGTTGCAGGATTGTATTCATTGATCTATCCATAATAGAGAAATGTCGATAAAAACTGATACAATACTTATCTCTCTTCAATGCGCCAGTGGTGGCCTACACATAATATGATTCAACAAGATGGGTACCATATTTATATATTCGATTTTCAAATAAAAACTGTTGAGCAAAAAAAATTTTGTCACATTTTAAATATTTGTAAATTATTAATAGGTACCTACTTATCTTTTTCAGCCACCTGATGAAAATTAGCAATTAATATAATTATATTTTTACTGGAATAAATTAGTAATAATATATTAATAAAGTAACTAAAAAATCAACATCTACTAAAACTAGCTATTAAATATTAATTATCTGCGGTCGACTTTTAGGTATAGATATGTAGTTTAAATATAAAACCTACTTTCCCAAAGTAATCGTTGGTATTTTGAATAGCTGTCACTACATAAAGCACTATAATTTTATTAAAGGTCAGTATATAGGTACATAATAAAGGAATGTTTACAATACATATATAACATAACGGGTGCACAGGAGCGACAAAGGGCGTTCGATAATGGTCAACAATTATTAACCAGAAAAATACGACCTCGGTCGAAGTTTGACGTTTTCGTACACCTTTATACATATTTCTTTCCAATGACAATATTATTGTCTGTTGACCTTATTATATTTCTTTAATTCTCTATAGGCTATATTCACATGTAGGTAAGTAAGGCAGTATTATTAAAAATCTCGCTTGGTTTCTTTATTCCAAAATCCAAGTATTGAACATTTATTTGAATTCAAGAATCAGTTTTTATATAATTTTTGACAAATGCCTCTAATTAAAATAAAGAGAGGTTTCAAAAAATGCGATTAACTTTTCGATTTACGAACGAAAAACTTATGTAATATTACTAATGTAAAGTGCCTGATCCAAGGATTAAAAAATACTAATCTTTTATTCCCGGAATGGAAAATTCTACTCGGAGATTGTACAAATTATCATAAAGTAGATAATGTCTACAAAATCTTCAAAATTATAAATGAATTATAAAAATTTGGAAATATACACACCACTGGCATTGTTCAGGATCTCACTAAGCTACCTACATCCCTGCGAATCGATTATCCGCCAGTAGGCCCGCTCTATTATGCGGCGTCTTTCACAAAGAGAACAAAAGCGATCTGTTATGATATTTTTATTTTTGAACGGGAAATTATATTTGCGAAAAATAATTGCGGATAATCCATACATCGATTATTCACGTATGAATTATTTCGGTGTTTTTTTTCTTTGGCTGGCAATACCGTAAAAAGATTTGGCGCCAAGCGTATTACTAGATTCTTAAATATTGAATTTAACGTCCGAGTATTTTTTTTTTGAAGAAACCCTTAAATGTCTCGATTCTCTATAATATCTATAATATGACTCTCATTTTTACAGTTTATACAGTGTTGTGCAACGGTTATATTATGTTTGTCGAATCATTATACATCGACTTGTCAGGACCCAAAACCCTATTATCTTCAGTTTGACCTCAGTAAAAAATCATTGTTTTCAAATAGACAAAAACTCAATTTAGCTTTTCTGCCATTTGTAAGCCAGTCTGATGATTTCGGCCAATTACTCCTAGTGTATTTTGTGCAAATGATGTTTAAACTCTTACAGTGCATATATTTAATTGCTTATTTGATGACATCAATGACAGCTGGAAAACAATTGTGTGTTACTGGTTCATAAAAAATATTTCACTGCTAACTGAAAATGTATAATTTAAAAATAATATAATTATCTAAATTCTACATAATGCATAGGTAGTTAAGTATAGTATTCCACTAGAAAGATTATTTTACAAACACAATAAATGATGTTTGTGTAAAAACTTACACTCGACAAAAAAGTAATCATACATTCAGGCAATTTAGTCCAGTTGTTTCTATTAAATAAACAAGCAGTGATACACTGTGAGAGTTCAAACTAGTCTGTTTTCCGGCGCTGAAATTAAATGGCGACGTCCTTTGTGAGTGGAAGCAAAGTCCCCTTTGCAAGAGACCAATCTCTAAATATTCCAATTGTCACATCCCTTTGTATTTTTAAATTGCAACGTTCCCTTGTTTGACTGGTACAGCCAACACTACCTCGAAAGGAATATCAGATCTGATTGTGTAACATCAAATTTAACGTTTTTACTTATAAATGTTATTCTTTGTCATTATTTCTATACCTCAGTCCCAGTGATTTTTTTAAATTATTATTAATCACTCATTTTGCCCAAAATTAAGAATACCATAAATAAAATCAATATACTTTGTTACATTTCCATGCATTCAAACCAATGACATTAATATGGACGAAGCATCTAGAAAATAAAATTACGCTCACTTTGTGTCGGGTCTGCCGGATGGCGAAATTCATATTTTAATATCGGTGTCCTACGCTCAAATGAACATTCTGCTTGCAAGCGGTTTGGCGACACCGCTGGGTCTGCCCATACAAAATTTCTGACTGCCGAGTTTCGACTCCACCGTTATTATTGTGTTACAAAATGCCAATGTGCCTAGTTAAAAATTGTCAAAAAAATCTACTAAACACTCCAAGAAAGATGGTATATCACTTTTCATGTGTTAGTATTATTTATTACTTATAAATGTCATTTTAAGATAATGTTTATTCAATGCAATTGAATGACAGAAACCATTGGACAGTCGCCTGTGATGGGCTGGGCTCACTTGCGTCTAATCTCCGAGAAGTCGTAAGTAACCGAGAATCTGTTTCTAACGCAATGAGTCATGGCACTAATACGCCATTACAATAAAGGTGATATTACTATAAATTCTCGAAGCTTGTATCGCATAATGGAAACGGAACGTCATATGGTCACGTGACATCTACCTATACATCTGTGAATGACTTTCATGCACAATTTCTCGTGCGCGCCGGGTATGAAGTGAGTTGTCCATTTAATATGTCATTGATTCAAACATATAAAATCAATGTCGGTTAGTATATTGTCCGGTGGCTCAACTCTGCATAAGAATAAACAGTAGTGATGGAGTAAAACTGTTTTGTTTTCTTACTTCTTTAGAATTAAGTTTATAAAAAACTTACCATTCATTATAACTATTAATTGTATACTCATATGAACTCGTATATTTCATATCAACTGCTTAATCTCAATCTTAAACCGGCTAACTTCACTTGGGCAAATTATTCAGGAAGGAGAAAAAACTTAATAATTTAACTATCGAGCGGAATTTTAACAATTCCAAAAATACGTTTGGATTTTCTTTTCAAAAATAGGCTACACTAGGAACTAATACTCTATTTAAGCTTTCATTTTATTTATAAAGAACATTAATATAAAGAGCGGAGTCGTTCCATTTATCATATTGGAAATTTGGCACCTGCAGTTGGCTGTTTTGTGTGAAGAACGATAACGCATTTATTTATAGGCTTAGGAATTTGAATTTTTGTGTGAACATAGAAAACCTGCTTTATTTATAATGTTTATTTTTTGTGTCCGCCTGTTATCAGGGCCATCACTTATTCATCATCATCATCATGTATCTTCAACTCATATAATTGTATAGTTCTGTGATTGATCCTGTTTGCTTAACATAAAAAGTTCAATTGTGCCTAAAATAAGTTATTTACAGCTGTTATATTTATAGAAGAAAACTGAAACTCCTAAAACCATAAAGACGAAAATCTCCTGAACAATCTTGAATTGCGTTTATCCGAAAGCGTTATTGTGTACTTAAATTACATTGGCTCTCAAGACAAGTAGGTAGGTACAGATTTATTTCATCGGATTATGGTACAACAATTAGGCCGTGAAAAGCTCTTATGTGATTCAGTAGTTCTCAAATCTGACATCAATGAGTTAATTAATATAATTAAACAGCATTAAAATTAAAATTTTCTGATACTCATTTAAAAGAATGATGCTTTAAAAGTCTTATATACAAAATAACTATACTCATCTGTATATTTGTAACGTTACAAATACGAGGGTGGGTCAATAATTCCTTAGAAAAAAGCATTAAAACAGTTTTTATTTTTGTATTTTTTTTTTATTTCTCAACATAATCTCCTTGGAGCTCAATACACTTGGTTAGACGTTTCTCAATTTTTTTTAAACCGTCAGAAAAATAAGTTTTCGGAAGGTCCTCAAAATAAGCATTTGTCCGATCGATGACTTCTTCATTTGAAAAAAAACGTTGTCCACTTAGCCATTTTTTAAGTTTGGGAAAAGGAAAAAGTCACTGGGGGCTAAATCTGGCGAATACGGTGGGTGGTCGACCAATTCGAACTTCAATTCTTCAATTTTAGCCATTGATCGTAAACATGTGTGAACACGGGCATTGTCCTGATGAAAGAGGATTTTTTCCTGTTTAAATGAGGCCGTTTTTCTTCAATTTTGTTTTTTAGCTGATCCAATAAAGATGCATAATAATCCCCTGTTATTATTTTTCCTTTTTCCAAATAGTCAACGAAAATAATTTCACGTGCATCCAAAAATACAGTAGCCATAACCTTACCAGCTGATTTCACGGTTTTCGCCTTCTTTGGACATGGTTTGCCTTCGCAATCCACTGCTTTGACTGTTCTTTCGTCTCGGGAGTATAGTGGTGTATCCATGTTTCATCTACAGTCACAAAGCGACGAAAAAATTCATCCGGATTGCGTTGCATGAGCGACAACAGGGCTTTAGAGGCCACCACCCTATTGCGTTTATTGTCGACTGTGAGCAAACGCGGCACCCATCTTGCAGAAATATTTTTCATGCCCAATTTGTCATGTAAAATAGAAATGACGCTACCTTTTGAGATCCCTGTAACCTCAATTATCTCACTCAACTTTAATCTTTGGTTACTTAACACCATTTCGTGGATTTTATTGATCATTTCTGGTGTAGTCACCTCTACAGGACGTCCTGAGCGTGGTTCATCCTTTGTTGATGTACGACCACGTTTAAATTCATTTAACCAGTTATAAATAGTTGCAAGTGAAGGAGCAGATATGCCGTGAACTAAATCCAACTCATTTTTTATTTCCTTTGCTGTTAACCCTTTTATATTAAAATGTTTAATAACAGCTCTAAACTCAATTTTCTCCATTTTCCATTTTTCCATTTTCCACAAGCAATTTTTTTTTTAAATGTACGAGAAACACACAACAACCCGACCAATCTGATTGAAACTTCGCAGCATACTGAATCGGTAGTGCCGCTGCATGAAAACAAACCGCTTACAGTACTAGTCGCGCCACCTGTCGGCTTTTCTAAGGACTTATTGACCCACCCTCGTATATACTGAAACAATAAAATCTTTTACAAATTTTAATCTTAGAACACAAAAAACTTTTTTTTGAAAATCATTTACATATTTATTACCTAGATATATTTTAACCTTACCGCGAATCAACCTCTCAAGTGAGAAGTAACTTCTGTTCAACAGTCAGTAGTATAATTATATTGCTTTATTTGAATACTGTCACAAATTCGTTTTGTGAACAAATAAATTTTCAATAACTCCATTTCAAAAGATGTAGTCTACAATAATAGACGTGCGTTGGCATGGTGTCTAGAATAAAAGCTGTGATTGGTTTGTGAACGAGAAAGAGGAAGCTGAAAAACCGCTTTGCAAAGGAGACGAATATTTTTCATCGCCGTTTCTCATCTACTGCACTGCTACACTTTAATTCTGTACTAAAACATACCAAGTCAGTCATTTTGTGAGAAAATGTGAACCTTTTTTATTATATAAGTCGGTTTTTATTTAGTAAATAAGAGGCCATCCATAGACTGAAGCCGTATGTGGTTTATAACCGTATGCCATACTAAACTTATGATTTCTGTTCATGGAAATATATTTTCACAAGAGTATATTATAAGTATCTGATCGTATCCGTTTATACCATACACTTACACTTACAAACTTATTGAAAAAATATTTTCATGAACAGAAATCATAAGTTTAATATGACACACGGTTTTAAACCGCATACGGTAACCCGCACATACATACAAGTAAGTATATTAATTAGATGATTTTTAGTATTTATGTATTACTATCACGTACTGTGTCATATTATTGTGTCAAGTATATCTTTAGTAAGTATCTCAAAGTTTTTGTACACATTATTATGTTAGTAAAGTTTACACTTAACATTATTATCGAAGTAGATCTTATTTCAAACAAACTCCATTGTGCTCTAATAGATTATTCCATGCTAAAGATTTAAAGACGATTAAGTAGCATCTGAGAAATTCCAAGTAGTGAGAAGCTATTTCAGATAATCTTTCGAGGAATTGCTTCGGAGCTTTATTTTGGCAGTGGCGGCACCTAACTCGCGAACTGACCTTCAATGAGACCAATATCTTACCATACTTTCATCTCTGAAATTATATAGTTATAGACTGGTAATAATTCATTACTAGAAACATTTTATATTTTAATAATTTATACTTTGCAGAAGAAATAATGTTTTCATAATTATGTAATACAAACATAATAAGTTTGCAAACACCTCAGCAACACACATATTAGAAATAACTCGCATCAGAATTCTTTACCAATTTAGCCACCTGCACCAAACCTAATTACGACGATATTAACTAATAAACATGCGACTGAAGTGTTTATCAAATTTCGTTAATATTGGTGACCGACTTTTGTGGTACAAGTGGTATGTAGGTATGTATTTACTTTGATTCCTAGCCGGCGTCAAGATTTCTCCAAAAGTCTTAACGCACATATTTGCACTTGCTTCACAAGATTTCAGAATGCAACATTCATTATTGAATATTTAATATATACATACCTAGCTGTTTACTGCATTCTTAAAATCCATCAAATTTTATTTCTTTAATTACTGTTGATACTAGTATTTTTTAAAATACTAAAATTGCTGCGGGCGACTTAGGAACTCCTTTCAAAGAACGAATAGTATGAAAAGGTAGAAGCAAATTATCACGATTCATCGGATGCGGATTTTTTTTTAATAAAGGGTAGGAGTAGTTTGATCAAACATATATGTACCTATATAACGAATATCATTCTACAATGTGTAGAAAAAACCGGTGTAAAAAGCTCAGAAGTCACACCTCCCACCAAGCTTTCGAAGCCAACATTGAATCTTATGGAGCAGAGAAGGAAAACCAAGAGCGATAGACAAGCACAAAACGATATGGAGTTTTCATCACTTTGCAAAACCCTCCGAAGGAAGATAAGATAAGACCTTAGTAACTTCAATGTAAACCTCATACAAGCAATTGTGAAAGCAGGCAGAAGTTTGAACAAAAACAAGCAATGCTTGTCGACAGGAAAACGTCAAACCACAGCATAAAAGCAAAAGATGGTTCGGTTCTATCATCAGAAATTAGGAAGACTTGTTATGCCGAGTTGGAGAGTTCTACAGCGATCTCCTAAAGTGATGACACTGACAATACGACTATAGACTAAGATTTTCAGAAAAATGGAAATTCGGAAGACCATACTCCCAAAATCACATCCTGGGAAGTAACCCATGCTTTAAATTACATGAAAAATGGGAAAACCCCAAGGGAAGACGGTCTAACGATAGATATTCTCAAAAAAGCGGGAAAGGATGCAAATGAAGTGCTTGCACGATTGTTCACAGCCTGCATATCCAAAGAAGATGTCCCAAAGACATGGAAAAATGCCAGCATTATCATTCTTCACAAAAAAAGTGACATTGAAGACCTATCAAATTATCGTCTGCAAAATGTACTAGACGAGAACCAACCGAGAGAACAAGCCGGATTTAGAGGAGGATACAGCACTATGGACCATATCCAAGTCGTCAGAGAAATCATAGAGTGGTGCCAGAAATACAAACTGCCACTATGCATGGGTTTTATAGACTATGAGAAGGCGTTCGATTCGATAAAGAAATGTTCAATACTCGACGCACTCAGAAAACAAGGAATCCCTGGGCGCTATTTAAATATTTTCAATAATGTACCTAATATACAGTAGCGCAACAGTATCTGTCAATCTCCATAAACCATCGCGCAGATTTCCTATCAGAAAAGTAGTCCGACAAGGTGATAAAATCTCACCTAAACTATTTACAGCTACCCTTGAAGACTTATTCAGGCAACTTGACTGGAATGACAAAGGGATTCCCATAAATGGAGAATATCTGAGTCATCTGCGCTTTGCCGACGACATAGTAATTTTCTCGCAAGACTCAGAAGACCTCCAAAACAGAATGCAAGAACTCGCTGAAGTAAGCAACAGAGTAGGTTTGAAAATAAATGTAACAAAGATGAACTGCTTTGCGGGCCAAAAAGAGATCCTCGTCAATGGCACTCAGCTCGAACAGGTGAAAAGCTACATCTATCTGGGACAACAAGTACAATGACAAGGACAATAGATGTATATTTGATGAAATTTTTTGCTTTGTAAAGCTAGCTGGAGTGCTTTTGGCCGCCTGAATAATGTCTTCAAAAGTGACCTTCCACTGTGCCTAAAGCGCAAAGTGTTCAACCAGTGTGTGCTTCCCGTGATCACATATGCGTGTGAAATATGGACCATAAATAAAAAAGAGATCTAGAAACTTAGAGTAGTACAACGTGGTATGGAGAGGTGCATGCTGGGCATAACGCGAAAGGACAAAAAGAGGAATGAATGGATAAGGAAGCAGACAAGGGTTTGCGATGTAATATAGTTTATTAAAAGCCTTAAATGAAGATGGGCTGGACACATAGCTAGAAGAAGAGACAATCGTTGGACAAATCTAGTCATCCAGTGGTATCCAAGAAGTACAAATCGTCCGCAAGGTAGACCTAGAGGCCGGTCGATTGATGAAATGATAAAGTTCTGCGGAAGTACGTGGCAACGCAATTCACAGGACCGAAAGAAGTGGAAGCAGCTTGAAGAGGCCTTCATCCAGCAGTGGATAGATTCAGGCTGATGAGGATGATGATGATAGGTACCTATTTAAAAAATAACATGTAATTTTTTCCAAAGTAGGAATTTAAATCCCAGCCCATCGTTTTAGAGATGGACACTCTAGCACTACTCTACCATAGGGTATTGTGTAGGTACAATAATTCAAAATATGAACAACATGACATTTCAATTTTAAAAAATCTATAAAGGAAAATAAGAGATACATGGCAAGTTTCCATATGCGGCATTCAATCCTGCACCAATGACCTTACAGTATTTATTTACGTAGGTATCATCAAAAAATATCGAATAATTAAGGGCTCTTTTTTATTACTCACTTTACTTTCTTCAGAGATCGGTTGTCGGTTGGTCGAGGGCCACTCGGGTGAGTAGGTACCTGAGATTGTGAAAAATCGTATAAATTCTAAGAGGCAATGCTGTAATTTGTCTTTTTTATACTTTGGGTATCCAGGAGACTGAAGGAAATATTTCAATTACCGGGAGAATTCTAATGTAGGTATTTAAATATTTTTTTCTTCGTACTATCGTTTTGATATTATTTTATGTAAGTATCTCGTCTTTATTAATCAAATATTAACTAAAATACACTTAATATCTGCTGTTGAATATAATTTGCCGCCACTGTGCGTATTTAAAACATTGCTCAGAGCTTTTAAGTAAGTAGAATAAATATCTTTCGCTAAGGCAACGATTAGATAACAGTGCACCAGTGCAGTATAGTGTGTCACTGCCTAAGCCGATAATCCTCGATCAGTCGGCACTTTCTCGACCAAAACACGTCACCTTTGTTGTGGAAACAATCGACACTCTGCGCCCGTGAAAACTATTATTCCCAATCGACACCGGAGAGGCTTTGCCAATGAAGCGTGCTCGAAGTGCCCAAATTGATTCGTGAATGGCGGGGAGCTCAAGTAATGTCATGCATCAATCACTCATAAGCTTACTATGCACATATCGATTCGGTAGCTCTTCAAAAAGAGCTTCATAACTTCGTGACCACATAAGGATAATTAATTATTTTCATATAGTATTTATATTAGAGGCAGCAGTGTTGCCAACTGTCGTTGACAGAAAAATAGGTACCAGATGGGGTACGAAAACAAAATATTTGGCAAGTAAAAACGCTAGATTTTGTGAAGATAAAATTGCAAGTAAATTTACTTATTCTACCAAGAATGAAGTCAATACGTTTCCTTTCACGTATCGAAAAATAGTACAAAATTCGAAAAAATGTCTATACGTGTAAAAAACCTACATTTAAACAGAAATATATTTCAAAAGAATTTACAACAAATGCCTATATTGTGTAAACTGCGTTCAAGTCTCGTTTCATGTCATTTCGATAATCGTCAAACTGATGACTAAAATATATGATACGAGTACCATTTCACTATAAGGTAATGAATGCTCCTATTGGTTCCTAAGTGTTAATATGTTGTTTTATTTCTCACGCGGCATGTTAAAATAGGTACCGACTTACCTGCATTAAGTAGGTAACTGATCGTCAAAAATTTTATGCGCATGAAAATAACTAACCTAGCTAGAATATTTTCAGCACATTTAAAAGCTGCTGGAGTCATCAAAAATGCTAGTAAAAATGCCACAAGCCAGATGTGTTTTTGTAATTTAGATGCGTATCGAAAAATGTTAGATCTGGCAAGAAAAACGCTTAATTGGGAACGCTGAGAGGCAGATGCAGAGCTGTCGCCATTAAATAAGCCTAACTAAAATAAGTTTAACTGCCACTAAATACTGGTCGATTTGAAAAACGCACGTCGCATCTATCAAAATACTCAAATGTATCGCACAATTCAAGAATTCAAGCTAATATAGTATTTTAAAATAACCTGAATTTTAATCAAAAGGCACTATATTTACTTGAATTATGTAGGTATTTTATGTACATGATTATTTTGATCGCAACTGCCATTTGCATGTCTTACTAAACGGCTAATTTCGGCTGATTTCTCTACAAACCTACCTATTTAAAAACAATATTCTTTCATAAACAGATTATATACAGATTGAAGTAATTCGAAACTTATTCTATCTACATAACAATAAGGATAATTATTAATTCATGGTTTTATAAGCATTATTATATCATTATTCTAATAAGTCTAATTATTATGTTTGTGGTATTGTAAAACGAATGTGGTTGAAAAATATGCTCTACATACATTGTTATATGAGTGATGATTGATAATTCACTTCGTGGTCTTTGACCGATTCTACTATAGATCTACCATCGTAAGTTGGCGGCCGGTCGAATTTGAAACTAAAATTGTCTATCGAGGATAAATTTGTTACAAATGCCATTTAATTTTACAACATGTTTGGATAGCATAATATTTGTACAGAAATCTACTACCAATAAAAAATTATAAATTACCATTTTTTTGTTAGTTATGGTAATATTCTCAATGTCATACTAGCGCCCTCCCTGAAACGCCAATTTATGATGGTAGATCTATAGCACATTAATTTTAATATTGAAATTTTCTATCTCAATATTATATCATGGAAAAAGACAATGAGCTGATATCATGGCCCCCACAAAGGGGGGCTGACAGGGCTCCAGACTGGGGGCCCAGGGTGTCGAGTCGCCAGATACATACATCATAAATTCTCTCTAATATTAAAATAGTTGCTTGCGGCGCTTGAACAATGTTATTATTTAAATTTATGTGGTTGTATGATACACTTTTTAATTGTGTATCGATACTTGACTACTTTATAGTTCAAATGAATGTATTAAATTTAAAATATACGAAAAAACACATACAACATTTGGAAAACGCAACTGCAGAGAGTCACACTGCCATTATCTTTAGCGATAGGTAGAAGGGCTCCAAAGATTCTAGCCTAGGATGTGGGGGCCATGGCTGATATGATTCATCGTAAACAGCACAAATAATATCTTACTTCAAAATATCTAAGGTAAAAAAATCAAGTTTGTTGAAATTTTACGATTGTCGAGATCTGTCAATTCCATTCTCAGTATATCGCCTTTTTACATTACTGATATCACACTCCACTTGATCCACGTTTCAAACTAAATAATGTATTCAAACTTATGCAAGGGACTTTTTCTATCCCTTACCAAGAAGCAACTATTGAAATTTAAAACCTGAAAAGGTGTTTAAGTCTTAATCTAAAGATCGTCTGTTCAGTAGCGTCATGTTATAATATAGCCAATACAGATAACATTTCGAAACGATATAGGTACTACAATGTCACAGCTCAATATTATTTATTTATACCTTAAATTTTTTTATACCTTTATTTATATGATCATTAACATCGGCGCTATAATTTAAACTCGATGTGGATTTTGGTTAGATACCTCTTTTTGATAAATTAAGTTTCTTTTACCAAGACTTCGACTGTGATACGCTATCATATCGCCTCTTCTCGTCTGGGTGAGTATCCGTTATTAAGGCTTTCTCTCAAATTCTCTTTAAAAACTCAATTTTAAATGCCACAACTTGACACTATTTAGTAATTATATTGATGCAATGAGCAAAGTTTTTTGCCATCAAGAATTTGGCGTATTTGCGATGTCTTTATAAGTAAATTTATTGTTTTACATTTTTATCAGCATCATCAGCCGGACGAAAGCCTCCCCTAGCTCCCTCCACTCTTCTCGGTCCTTATTTGTTTGCTGCCACGTAAATTCACCCATTATTATGAGTTCGTCTATCCAGCGGGCTTTATAGCGTTCGTGTCGTCGTTTAATATACCGTGGGTACTACTGTATGACGGGATTCATCCAGCAGTTGTCCACTCGTGGAGCAACATGTCTATCCCATTGCATTTAATCTGTTTAAGGACCTCTATCACATTGCGTACTCTTGTTCGCTTTCTTATCCATTTGTTTATTTTGTAGTCTTTCCGCATTATGCCTTACCTTTACCTTTCCATGCCACGTTGGCTACTTGTAATATTTTGTTTTTTCTAACATTAATAGTCCATGTTTCACACATATACCTGAATACTGATAGCACATATTGGTTGAATACTTTACGCTTAAGACACAGTGGAAGGTCACCTTTGAAGATACTATTAAGGTTCCCAAATGCACTCCATGCCAGTTTGGTTCTGCGAGCAATCTCGCCATTCACAACACCATGAATTGACAAGATAGACATAATTACTGACCTGCTCGATTCGAGAAACATTATTGAAGATCGCTTTTGGTTCAGCAAAGGAGTTTATCATTACTTTACGACTTTCATTTGCATCCTGTTCTGAAGGTCTTCTGGGTCGTTGGCAAACGCAGTTGACTGAGATATTCACTGTTCTCCCAGTGAAGTCGCTTAAATAGGCAAATTTATATTTAGGTATATTTACATGTTCAATAGGTATATCTCAATTTTGATTTAACTTATATTGAAAGCATAATCTACCTATCGATTTGATGAACAATTAATAACTTATCTCTTCTCATAAAACTTTAAAATTTCTAATTTTAGTCTGCTTATTTAAATATTTTTTATTTTTATTTTTACATTGTATCATTTATTTTTCTTTGTATTATGAATCATACAGTAAAATGTAATCAAAATATACCTACATCACATCAAACAAAACCAACTAAAAATTGTATACTTAATATAAATTATAACTTACTTATAAATTTATAGTATGTAGGTAGGTATCCCTACATCAATGCTCAATTATATTATATTAATAAACTTAGGTATCGTATGTAATTCGGCTTTATTATATTTATTTCGGACCGTACATATATATCTATTAAAACGTATAATTTATCATTAAACTATGCCGTATTGTAGATCTATAGCAAAGAGTAACAAAGAAAAATCTCTAAGTAAAAGTAAACATGTTATATAAATTTAGATTTTACATTTGTAATGTATTTTGTAATTTCGATGTATTAATAGTACGTAATGAAATCTGTTGTTTTTTTTGTTGTTACGTCAGTTTTATATCTGTGATGCGATATTTGAGTGCAACGATTTCAAATAAATTTCACCTCTCATTTTGGATACTAATAGCTTCAGGAGAACGAAATATAATAACAATACTGAAATAGCTCAAAGTGATAATCTTCTTTTCCGCGGCGGTGCGCAAAGTAAAGGTGTTTACGAAAGAAATTAAGAGGTGCTTATGATGACAATGCCTCCTATAGACTATTGTGATTGTCAAAAGTTCTTTGAAATGTGGGTAATGTATGGCCAAAAAAAATGTAATGACACATTCTCAAATATGTCCTACGCATAATATATTTTCAAGAAATTATGTAACTATATACTTTTAAAATATATATATCTATGTCATTTCAGTGAGTATGTACCTATCTCTTCTTTTGCAGTAGATAAGCATGGAAATTAAAATATAAAGACAATTCATGTAGCCGTTGTTCTGTGTAATATATTTATATAAAGGAAGGGGCGAAAGCGGTTTACCTGTGCTGCAAATAAGGTGTAATCATCTGAATTTAGTATTATTTCAGAATGCTTTGTTTTGTTTTATCGCTATTTATTTTTAATATATTTTTTATAAATAGTATTGTTAGTAGATGAAATAAATTTTTAAGATAGTGTATTGTTTTATTTAAGTAGAATAAATTAATCATTTACGTTAATAATACTTTAAATCTTTTTTCTAAATATTTATTTTGGGTCACCCATTCATTTTACAGTACACAATGTAACTCCGCAATGTTTTCCTACCATTACTTAATTTTATTTCCTCACAATGGTCGTCGATCGTTGTTGTCGTATCGAGCATCGACCAAGCGTACCACGCCTTTGTACGTCGGCACTGTAACAACTCAGCAGGAGGGAATCCTCGTTGCTCCCCTTATTGGTCATTGGCAAGAATGAATACCCTTCAAAATTAGATAAATATTTTTTGACAAACCTTGTAAATAAAATCTAACAAAAATATTCTTCGATTGTAGGTATACATACTAACAATTTATTACAACGTGCAAATAAGTATGGCATATGTAATTAGATGGCTAATATTAACAAAACTTTATTAAAATAGGATCTTTTAATGAATAAATCAATTGTTGGTCTACTATTTGAATAAATTTATTTATATTGGTAAAATTGATTGATTGATTTGATTGCAACTGATAATATCGATGATTTTAGAGTCAATTCAATCTTTACAGCCTTCATGACTCCAGCTTATATTAAACAATAACTCATTGATACTGAATAGCCAACCGTTTATCCACATTTACTCTATTACTTCCCATGTGGATGCAACAACCCCAACCTCATACAGTCTATTGCTTTTCTTTTAACTAATTTTAGTGAAATTAAATGCAATTTAACCTGGTGTAATATATTTATTTTATAATAATAATTTAATTATTATAATGTATATCGGTATTTTTGTATTAGTTGACAATGTGAATTAATTATTATATGGCACATATTTTTAACCAATATATTATGTTTTACGATCAATCAAGATTTCACTGTCAATGCCATTAAAGTAAACAACAATAATCATAATTGTATGTACCTATCTATATATTATAAAGTGTGTTTGTGGTGATATTTCCCTGTTTTTAGCAGCTTTTCTCATATTACTTGTTTTCAAATTGCATGATACCCAAACATCAATAGAGATTGCTACCTACCAACTCTATTTTTTTTTAATTCCATGGGGACCTAAATATACGCTTACTTTGTAGTGGTAAACAGAAATTTTGAGTACCTACTCCTTTGTATGACTTGTTGAGTATACATTTGAAAAAAGTATATCTAACATAATATATTATTTATAGATTACAGATTATTATAAAATTTCTTTGGACGTCCATTGTAACAATATTTTTTTTAATTGATTATACTTAAACATTTTAATCTATAAACTGTTCATATTATTATTTGATTTGTTACACAATTATATTAATTGTGTTTGGTTATAGTTTAACTTTAACAATTAGTTTTTTAGCAATTATATCAGTTAACTGTTACGATATCAGAACCAATCGTTTATGAAAAAAATTTAGGCATAGTTACCATATCTGTAATTTTTAAACCAGGGTGAAGAACTTACGGCTTTTTAAATAAATCCAAATTAAACCGAAGAAATCCTTTTATTTTTATTCATAATAGATATTATGATGTTGGTCATTTTTTATAGGCCTAGCTACAAAAATGCATGTTTTGAGTTCGCCCCGGTAGCGATAATGCTGCAATAATATTTATTTGGTGACGCAAAGCTCTATTTCGTACAAATACATTTACATTTAGTTGAGTAAAGTGTGCTTTATTTCATGAATTTCATAGTAGCAAAATCTTTATTTGCGTTTATCTCAAAACTATGTTATCGTAGATAGGTAGGTCCCTGTAAACCTAAATCGCCGAATTTTTATCATAAAATCCACACAAGTATGTATTTTAAGTACCAAATAGTAAAGCTTGTACAGATTCATTTGATGGATTCGCAAGTGTTATAGACGTGTTAATTGAAGAATATAATGGCAGGTTCGCTGACTTTGAAAATCAGGAAATCAAACTCAAATTACCATTTCAACCTCATCCAGTTGATGTCTTTTACTAACACTATACTACTACACCCAGTGATGTCCCGTGGGGGTAGGCAGATTGAGCGTCGCTTGAGGGCGGCAGTTACTTGAAGGGCGGAAAATCTAGGAGAATCATTTGTTATATTATATAGAAATAGCTAAGTACCTAAACTTAGTAATAACGAAAATATCTTTCTATTGAAAAAATCAGCTCACTGGTTGGAAACAAAATGTATTAATTAATATGAAAGATTTAACAGTACTTTAATTTTATTATTTTGTCAGGTTCGTGATGTCTAGTCTACTTCCGTTGCCCTTCGACGTTCTTGGTGACCAGAAATGACACGCTCACGGATGATTAAAAATTCTGTATAAAAAATGGGGCGGCATTTTAGCGCTGCCCAGTAGAGGCATTTTGTCTGGGGACGTCACTGACTACACCTTCGGTAATATACATGAAAGATACTTTGTTATTTTTCAACCACTTATTGCTGCGATTCTAAATTATTGTACATGACCCAATTCAATGAAATTCAGGCAATACATATTACATATTGCATGTATTGGTTTAAACTTTAAACCCATTATATAAAAAAAAAACTTAAAATTGTCTTTTTTTTAATTAAGTAGTATTGGATATATAATAGTCAGATTTTTATAAAATATTGGATACTTTGAATTGCATCTAATTGAAGTTTTTATGTTACAGTAACTTAATGCAGCCTTCCAACGTGTTAAATGTTCCCCACTACTACACTGTATTAAACTAAACCTAATTTTTAACTCGTAATAAAACAACGTATAGTCATTCTGTTCATTTAAAAAAAGTCTTAGTCGTCTGTAATGTTTACTTGTTGTAGGAACTCATTACTCTGTTTAATTATAAAAATGCTTTATTATTTTAAACATGAACGTTTTTCCATTGCATTGAACAAATCGTAAAGTCATATTTTGATATAGTATCATTCCAGCAATCTTAAGAAGTAATAACAACTTAGAAGATTTATTTCACTTCATCTCGATTCGACAATCTTTAAAGTAGTTACACGGATACAAACAGACAGACACAGCCACTCTCTAACCCCCGAAAGCCTTTTAGTCGACTTGTTAAAAGCTCTCAAAGAAGAAACGGATACGGAAGGACCCGACCGGGGAAGTTGCCGAGAGCTTATTAGCCAAGTTTTATGATTAACCGTACAAATGATGGAGCTTTACTTACCCCTAAAGGGATGAAGGCTGCGGAGGTTTAGCTGTAAAGGGGTGGATATATGAATAAGGCTGCGATGGTGATTTCCGGGTGCTGAATTGGCCAGTTTTCTTTTGTTTCTTTCAAGGGGATACTAATTGGGGTTTATTTAATAATTTACGCATGATGTTAAAAATGCACTAGGTATCTAACTTATTATCTAACTAATCCTCTTTTCTTTCTAATTTATAAGACAGTTATATTTAAATATAAATGTGGAATATTCTTTCATTGTTTTAACTAGTTATATTATATTTTTTAGCTATTTATAAAAGTGATATTGAAAGTCATTCACTTAAAACTTTCAGGTTATTTATACACTAGTTTTGTATCTACAGTTCCCAGTATTTTCCCATAATCGCTTCCAAAAACAATTATGGTAAGATTAAAACGTGTTTGAAAATTAAGGATATTTTTTACAATGACAATAAAATGTGTTTTGAGTATAACATGTTGATGTACCTACTTGCATCGGAAACGTATTTTAAAAAAAAGATTCATTAGATACAAACAAGTCTTATCCAGTAATGTTTATTTTAAACTTTCAGCCATCCAAAGGTAAAATTTATACAAAAAAATAGTTATTAGCTACCTACATATCCATTTTCAAATAGCATGTGACTAAGGTATCCATGTGTTGAGTTATTTATACAAATATTTTCAAAAATATTTAATAACTCATTATATAACTCAATTTTATATATTTTAACATTGATTATATTTCATTTTCGATAGTCATCACTTTAGTAGGTAGGTAAACAATTATTTTTCGCTTCCCAATAAAGTGACTATTTCCGATCTCGCATGTGGCAAAAATTACATTGTATCTTTAATTGAAAATTGTTAATTTAATTATTTTCCGTAAAAAGGTATATTAACAAAAATATTCACTCTTTAAAGGCACATAATATACTCCACCTATGATTGAAAATGGTAATTAACTTAATTATATTAATAACCACATAAATCTTATGATGATATTCTTATGTTCACTCTTTGTGTGCATGTCTTTAAGATTTTATTTGGAAATGATATAAATTCTAAGTGCTTAGGGCTATAAATTACGCTCCCTAACATGTTTCAGTTTACTTAATTTAAATAGCCACTCCACACTCGTGAGTATCAAAAGCCAAAGGTAAGTAGGTACACAAGCTTTTGTATAATACGATATACAGAGCTATTAGAAGCTTTTCACGAAATTATCAGCAGCTTTTACAGCTCGGTGCTTTCATATTCATTAGAATTACCAGTCTTATTCTTGAATCAAATCTTCTACTCTTCTTTACAAGAGTGGTTCAATACGTAACAACGAACAATAATAAATTCGATTGAATGATATTTTATCTAACTAGGCATATTACCAAGTCCGGGGCATTAATTGATTGAAAACGCCGTAACTTTCACCATTAATTTTCTTGGTCGGTAGGAAGGTTCTTCATTTTTACCACGTTTTCATTAGCTCGTATCTTGTTTGTCCGGTAGAGTTTTTTCTTGTATGTCCAGTACAAGATTTTTCTTGTTTGTCCAAGATTTTAACTATTTTTCCGACTAGCTAGACATTTGAAACTTTTAGAATATATCAGAACACGACGATAATGCATTCTTTTAATACTTTTGGCCATCTTTAAGCAGAATTGAATTCATTTTCAGTTAATACTGTGTTGTATGTTTCGGAAAAAAATCGTAAAAGTAATACTTACTACTCACTATCATTGGTTGCTAAGTGGGTCTTAGCAACTAAATTATTAATATATACGTGCGTTACTATGGAAATCAATATAAAATGTCAAAATGACATGTCTGTATTCTATAATATTTATTCAGAATTTCTATCAAGTACAATAAAAAGTTTTTATTAATACATAGAATTGTCAAGCTTATATAATTCAACAGAAAATTTAAAAACGTGGTATATAAAAAGTTATTTTTATCTTGTAATTATTAAATAATAAAAATACTAGTTAACACAACATTGTTCAGCATCGTAGATTTTTTTGAATCGCTTTAAAAAATCTGGCAAACTATTTAGTATTTCTTTATATAAACATTCCTTCTGTATATTTACAATATATTACAAATAAAAAAAACTTCATCTAGAATATTATTATATCGTAACATTCAACGTCTCTTCAAAGCTAGCCCATTTCTTATTCTCCTTTGGTTTGCGCTGCCTCTCGTTTTTTTATAACGTAACTATCTCGTCAATACAACGGTTTCTAGACTTATAAATATTAGTGTGAAGTTCGAAAGTTTTGACAGATAATATGTCAATTGACATAATCGGAGCAAGCAATAAAAAGTGATGCAATTGGCTTGATATACCTACATTCAATCCGCAATAAGAATTATAACAATAATCACCCACAATGTAATTCGAGCGCACGTAGACGAAATTTCATCTGCGCATATTTAAGGAACATTATAGGCATTTTTCTATCATTTTATACCTTCAGGATATTGGTAATTTATTCATCAATCACATTTTCACTGAAATATATGTCCTAGCATTTTCAAATAAACGGTTTAGTAATACTTTCAAATACTGTTTTAAATTGAGAATACGTATTAACAAGTAGGTATTGGGAAAGTATATTATTGTGAAGTTATATTTATTTTAGAAATAGTTTAGTTATATATTTGAATTTATTTCATCGAGCTAAAATATTTAATTAAGATTTTTATTATTGGTTAATTTGACAAAACACAAAAAAAAATTAGTACTTATTCCACTTTTATTATTTAATAAATTTGGACCGGTTTCATCCGCCTCAGTTCCGCCATGAATTGACAGTTAACACAATAAAAGAAAATAATATATATAAGTAATTTGTGAGATTGAAACTGAACCACCCTATTTTTGTAAGATATCCATCTTTCAGATTTACGTGAGACGTGAATTAAATTTATTTCTAAGGGTGAATTGGACGAATGAACGTGCAGGGTGGTAAAAGCTAAGAGCGAATTATTACTAGCGAGAGGAAAACATAAATGAAGGTGTTCTCAACCATTGACAACTGCTTAAAATTTGTTATTGTTATTATAACAGCTAAAGACGCCAATCGGTTCTTTTATTTAATACAATTATTATAAATTGCAGGCTTGGGCAGCATGTGATGTGACATCAATTTAAAGGGGGGAAAATGTAATATACCTATAATGTAAAAATATGAATGAAAAAGTACCTACATCCAATCATTTTCATTAACATTTATAATTTTATATGATAAAATAAGTAACATAGAATTTCACATAAAATTTTAGTGTTTAATATTTTACCTATTGTACAACATTTTCTTGGCTACGTGAAGGAAGGCGCTGTTGTCGACTAAATGGGAGGAGCTTGTTAGTTTATAATGGAACCAAGAAGATGTTGTCCTAGAGTACTACAGTACATTTTCTCCTCGCTGTCACTTCGTGACTGAGAATTGTCGTAACTTTGGAATAGGTTTATATTTCTAAATTCTGAATCAGCTTTCTTCATGATCTCTCTCCTCTGCTAGCTTTTTAGGATGATGTAAGTTTCTCAGTGAATTCAGTCTACTATATCGGTCGTCAACCTCTACCATTATAATTAATAAGTCAAAAACAATTAATTATGTGGAGCATTCTGGGTGCCAGAAACTGTTCATCTGAATAATCCCTTAATACTACACCAGTAGCATTATTCAGTGTGCCCTCCGAAAATGCAATCTACCGCGCTGATATTAGCGAGTAGCAATCATTTTGGCTACTCAACGTAAAGGCCTGTTCGGACTATTCCAGTGATTTAGTAGAGTTGCAAGTAATTTGGTGAATTAGTAACAGAAAAGTGTCCGAACACAGTGCATTAGTGAGTGACGTGTCAAAATGAACAAAGCGACGGATATTTTAAAACGGGCACCATTCATTTTTACCAAATCACTCGCTACTCTACTAAATCACTGTAACAGTCCGAACAGGCCTTAAAGGCCTTTTTGGTAAAAAAACCGTGTCTGACCAGACAAATTTAGTCGAGTAGATTAGTAAAATCGCCAGTCCAGTCGATCCATTTTATTCTATTCTTTCGGCCGAGTAGCGACCCCCACCACACCTCACTAAATACTAAACAAGCTACAAAACAAGTCTGAACAGGCGAGTTCAGGCCGCAGAGATGGCACAGCTTTGGAGCGATGATACTACTCGAAATAATATAACTTACGGTTAATGCGACAAACCGTCGCGTACGTGCGTTGATAGATCCGTAGATAAATGGCAATATTTCACAGAAAGCTTGTTGTTATTGAGGATAGGTAAAGAGGTACACATTATCTTATAAGTTATATTCATTTATTATTCCGTTTATTCTGTATACTCAGTATGAAGGATATTATGTCATGTCGGTAGGTAGTGTGGATAATTTTTTGATTAATACGTTGATAAATAATGGCAATATTTCACAGAAAACTTGTTGTTATTGAGAGTAGGTTCACATTATCCTAGTGTGCATAAAGTACCTATTTATTACCAAAAAAACTACAAAAATACATAGGTAAGCATACAAAAATTTATGAAACCACAAAAATATAATAGGTAGGTATCCTATGTAAATTAGTATTCATCAATAGGAATTTTGAGCATAAAGTGTAAGGGTAAATAAGTGTCATTTGAATTATTTTTGAAGTTACAAGTTTATCTGACAGAAGGCAGCACTCTCGTGTCGCGCGAATGGTGTCCGTTTTGAAATATCCGTCGCTTTCGTCGCTCTGTTCATTTTGACACGTCACTCACTAATGCACTGTGTTCGGACACTTTTCTGTTACTAATTCACTAAATCACTCGCCACTCTACTAAATCACTGGAACAGTCAGAACAGGCCTTAACATGAAGCCGTGGCGCTGTAATCTGTCGGATCGTTCGCGCAACAGGGAAAATAAGTTGCGCAACTACCCTTGCGCATGCGTAATATAACAAAATATTTACGATTTTTTGCGCACGCGCACCACAGAATACGAGAAATTGTATAATGTCATTATTGCGAATATGTACCGAACCATTTGCTAACAATTATTATAAAATGGCAAGAGATTTTTAGACGACTAATGATTTAGTACTGTGATAATAATATAAAGTCAGAAGGAAAATAAATGTATAATCAAAATTATACGTAATGTTATTGAAACAGAAAACTACAGAAGCCTGGCCACACTATAAGAGGACAAAAGTACAGCATTTTCCTACTTGTCATCCAATGAAAGATCAACGGTAAACGTAGCAAAGGACGACATTTTTCGGCCACTCATCGTAGTTTTTAAGACTTTAAAAAAACTTGTAAAGATATGCCGTGCTTATGATTAATTTTTATACTATATGCTTAAGTTTTGATGCGTTTCCAAGCATTTGTTTTTAATCTTTATTGTATGTCTTATAAGATTATGAAAGGTTCACAATGCCTTTTATATGATGAGATCAAACGATGGGGTTTTAAAGACTCTTAGTGGCAAAGTTCCGCAAAGATATATGCACGAAATTATTTTCTCATACCAAGATTTATGTGATCACAGACATGTTACGCCATACCTCATACCTACTTCCCACAACATTGAACGTAGATATTATTGAAGAAGTGAGGTTAGAAATGAAAGGATCAAATAGATACGTAAATTATGAGAATTATAAAAAGTACTGACGTCTACGTGACGTCATAAATTTTTTTTAAATAGTCAGTATAAGCTTTGTACTGTGTACAAATGTTTACTGATTAACATAGAATGTGTGGTGTTCGATGTGTGGGTTATGGTGTTGAGGATGATGATGAAGAAATCGAAGATGTATGCAGGAGCGAGTTTTATTCGCAGCGTAACGGTCGGTACGATAGTATAAATACAATGAAGTAGGTACATATTACGTACTGAGATAGTTACGAGCCAGGTACTTAGATTCGAGTGACATTTTGATAAATCAGTATTCGTAATTTATACAGTCGAAAGTAATACCTAAACATTATATTCCAGTACATAATTATATTGAACGAGTAGCTGTGAATTTTATTTATTATTACAGTCATAATATAATATGATACTATAGGAATGGATATTAGACTAATTTTCCATTGCGATACCGTATTTAATATCGCCAATCAATCTGCTGATACAGGTAAACAGTTGTTTACCGGTATATGAGTCGCTGGGAATTTATTATTGCGGTTGAATAATTTGATACATTAAACATAGATATAATGATCAATAATATACTGACAGCTACAAATGAAAATAAAATAATCTTCTTCTACATTGCTCTGTTTCTAAGTTTTGTCAACCTATCCTTACACACTATTTTAGTATTTTGCAGGGGTCCGATCACCACCAGGAGTGTCCCCATATTAATTGTATTGATCACCAATTGCGAGGTGGTTTCTACGAGAGACAAAAATGCTTTCGAAAATTTTGCGTTATCTTACTGTGAACGAAAAGATCTCATCAAAATCTGCTCGACATTTTCAGTTTTGTAATAATTTATTTCAGCGCTCGAAATGAAAAAATTTAAGAACCGGAGCGCTTGATAATTTTACGAAAATATCAACATAGATCAGTGCTTGAAATGGAAAATTTTAGGTACGAACCGGAGCGCTCAATGATTTTACGAAAATGTTAACCGAGTTTTCTAATTTTATAAAAATAAGTCTGTTAGATTTTTTGTGATTGGTCTTGATAGATAGCTTGATAGCTCAGACGGTCAAACTATTTTTCCACTAGAAGGAGCGATAACTTTGGGGATTCTATGAACCGGAACGGCACTCCAGTGAACTCCGGTCCATTTCGAGCCCTGAATTTAAAAAAATCTAAAACATCCAACAACATCGTAAATGTAAAATAATAGAATATATTAGACTTTGGCGATAGTTTTGATTTATGATTCAATAGAGGACAAGCCATTAAACTCAAGCAATACAGAGCCCCCTGAATGTCCTCAAATATTGCTAATATTGAATACGCATTGCGTGTACGTAACAGACTATAATGTATTTATTAAAGTAAATATCTTCTTTAACATTTATTTAAGTATTAATCCTGCATTTCTTCACACTTAAAAATCTTACCTTTTTATAACCACGCCAAAAAGACAACGCACTTCCCATTATTTTGTTTATTCCCTGGTCTATATGTACCAAAGAATCAAAAGAAAATATTTACATTTTATTTATTTTCTTTGAATTTAGACCACAAAATACGACACATTTAATGTCCTGAAGACATCTGAAACTTTTATTCGATTTATATATTTGCATATAATTCATTCGAGTATCTACCCATATAAATACATTTTATTTGAAATCACAGGAAACTTTGCCTCGGGGGAGAAAGATGATACGCTAATAAAAATATTTAAGTCTTTTGTGGGAAAATCTTTTAAGCCACAAAGCAAAAGGAAAACAACTAGAAAATCAGGGCGAGTGGAAAATTACTCAAATAAATAAAATATTAAAAATCTCAAAAATACGCCCACTAAACTAGTGGGTATTCTTTTCTTGGATAATTTTGAAATAATTATTTACAATAATGACAGATTAATCGATATCTCAATCAATAAGAGCACTCACGTGTACAGTGAAAGATATGAGTATAAATTTCAGTCGTCCAATTTGTTTCTAGGATTTTTCTAGTAAATATATTTCTGAGGTTTTAGCTCAGAAACGAACATACGTATTATCCTTGAATAGGTAGTCCTAGGGTAAGGGAGAGAGATAATACCGTCTCATTCTATGACACGAAACAGATTAATAAGATAGAATGTGAAAGCTAGTTTCTCTGAAACAAAGTTTTGAAGCCGGACTATGTTTACTGTGACGCGATGCGTGCTGACGTGATGCGTGATGCGTGATGAAGCGTGCTGACCGTCTTACTGAAATGCATTTTTATGATACAGGCGTACCTAACTATTGAAAATAACATATTCTTTAATACGTGTTTAAGTGTATCCCATATGTCTCCACACTCAACAGCCATAACCTGTTATATCACACCCAATAGAGTAAGTAAGTCAGTTCCAATTAATTTTGTGATCCCTTGTTTTATAGTTAAGCGTAGATCGTTTATACGTATAGTCTTGATAACGGTGTTACAACCGAAATAGCTATCTACGCACAAAAACAACCTGTACAATTTAATATAGGTAATATATATCGTTATTTTGTAAAATGGAATTCTATTGAATAAATACTGACCCGATTAATTAATTTATTAAAATGAAATAAAATATATTTGTCAATCTATCGTATTATCCTTATTTTCTTTTATAACTTTCAACTCAGCCGTTTATCTAAATTGCATATTGTAAACATTTTTAATCAATAATTTCTAATGTCGATGTGTATATGTATGTACCAAAAATATAAATTAGTTGAATTGAAAACCTCTATTTGGTATAGCATAAAGTTAATTATTCTTAATAGATAACGGTTTCTTAGTTTATCATTACAGAACCTATTAGAATTTACAGACATTATTTTTTAGACTTACATGGCTTAGCATTTTATTTACAATGTCATATTTTATAGTGTTGACTCTATTCATTTACTGTCATCATCATCAATACCATAATATCATGTCGCTGTAGATATTGGATGTCTCTAAGAAACGTCTTCATTCACAAAAGTTTTGTATTCTATATTGTAATTTTATTTGAGATAAACCTTCATCTGAAATACCAATTTGGAGTAGGTATTGGTTATATTATTTATAATACATAATATAACAAACTTCTAATACGCCCAATACATATAGATATACGTAAAGTTTCATTTTATTTTAAGCGCATCGCCCATAACTTACTAATCAAACCCACAACGAATGAAATCTCATTATTTGTGTAGGCACAGTATTTTTTTATTACATTTCGAGACGCCCTACATACGATTGACATAACATTTTCACATAATATATGACAATCCTGTATAGTACCTACCGTATACCAGCAGTCAGAAAATATTGCCTCAGGCTACCTTCTGCTTTTCATTCAAATCTCAACATAACGGGAATAATGAGCTCAAACCGGCAATAAAGTATGTGAGAAGATTTTCTTTCACAAGTAGCACTAGGTACCTACTAAATCAAGTGGAGCATTTTATGCATTTAACATCAAAAAATTTCATGTAATTGTATATCCGTCATCATCGTTATTTTATGATACTACTGCCCTTAGTGAGTCTTGGCTTCGTCTAAAAGCTTTATCTATTTTACAAAATTCAGCACCGACGCTTTCCAAAAGCTTTGGCCGAATATTCTTAAATATTCCGTGGCACAGTCCAACAATCTCATTTTCAGCCGTTTAGGACATGCTAGGTTTATTCTCGCCTTCGAAGGATGCGTACATAGCCAGTCTTGCTCGTAACTCCGCCATTCTATGCATCCACACCCAGTGCAATCTCTGCATATGCCACGTGATTGTATAGTAGGTACCGACCGACATTATTTAATTTAATTAGTTTATAAAAGAAGCATAACTATGTCCTGGCATTGGTTCTCTCCACATGCTCTTATCAGTCATCAGTAGTTTCATTTAGACAGTGAATATTTTACCTACCTATTATCCTGCTCAGAAGATTAGTTTGCTCGAAATTATTCTTTTTTACAAATCATTGCGTATAACCTAGAGGTCCTAGAGTCTATAAATTTTAGTCTCTCAATATAAATTGAGTTAATCGCGCTAAAATGTTCGTACAAACCGTAATGTTCAGCATTTTATTTTCTCAAATATTGATCGTCCCTGGTTGCATAGGATACAGATTTTTTTATTGCAACTCTAAAGCGTATTTGCGCAAAAACTTAAAGCTTGTTCAGATGATGCGTGTCTCACCACGATACGCCACGAGTGCATGTAGACGGCTCAATGAGGTCACCTGTACCTCGACCGCGCGCGAGAGGTGACACGCGGCGAGGACATGCGGGCGGCTCAATGAGGTCACATGTACCTGAAATGCGTGCGAGTTTCGTGTAGGTCAAATCGCGCCATCTGGAGAAGGCCTTAATAGGTGCCTTGTAAATCGTGATAAATTTCGAATATTTTATGACTAGCAATACTAAAAGAAAATATCTTATTTAATTTGTACAAATTAAAATTTCAACAAATCATTACGCTGTTAATGTTTCGTAAAGAAAACTTACTGAATTAAATGCTGAAGGGGAATTTATTGTTATACTATGGAGGTAAGATTGCAGGAAACAAATTTTCTGTTGTCACTTTTAATAAGTCGCCTCGGCGGACGAGTGTTAATTAGTGACAGAACAAATGCAAAACATAAAAACTCCCCCATTTCACATTTTCATTCACAATCTTTTTAAGCTTCTAATTTGTAATTAAGATGTCAGACTGAGATTCCCCTCAGTCATATTTTTATTAATTCATGATGTTATTTTGGTAATTACTCATCTTAAGATATTTTTTTAAATATTCATATAGGTAGCTATGTATCTGCTCTTGGTGAAAAATTATAACCTCTCAATATGGAAATACACTACCATACCTACTTATGTTTTTGCACCGAATGACAGATTTTCGTAAATAATACAATATACTTTGAATAGATTAAAATATCTAAGACATTTCGTGATTGACTTAAGGCACCGTACATCTACTTCTACTAGGTACTGTATTTTATTTCCTCTACCAGAATCTTATGAAAAAAGTGTATTCAATTACTAAGTGCATTTTATATACTATTTACATAATAGGGAGTTAAGGGGGACATGCTCAGCGTAGGTCAAAATGGAACTTTTATTGCATTTTCAAACCATGATCCTGAACATTCCTTAAACATTGTAGATAATCTATTTATATAATTTTGAAGCCTTGTTATCTTTTATATTTATTTTATTAAAACCATTAGTATAATTTATAATGAGAATATTTTTGTAAAATATTTACGATAAAAATTATATTGATAATCTCTGTGATCCCAAATTTGACAAGAATTAGGCATTTTATTATTCAAAAAATGGGCAAGATTAACACATTTGAAGGTAATTCTAAGCATACTAATTATAAGCTATGTTTTTGACCATTCAAGTGTGGTAAAATCCTACGAATAACAAAATTAAATAAGTTCAAATACGCGCGTTAACATGATCTAACTCCCTACTTCAATTTTAGTTTGTCAATTTATGGCTACGGCCGTATATTGTAGCTTAACCACTGGGGAATGCCAAAAGAAATGGCGTATTTCAAAAAAACACTACCTTATTCTTAGGTCAATAATTATTATAAAGCAATCATTATTCATAAGATGTTTATCACACTTGAATGGTCAAAAACATAGCTTATAATGAGTATCTTTAGAATTATCTTCAAATGTGTTAATCTTGCCCATTTTTGAATAATAAAATGCCTAATTCTTGTCAAATTTGGGATCACAGAGATTATCAATATAATTTTTTATCGTAAATATTTTACAAAAATAATCTCGTCATAAATTATACTAGTAGTTTTATAAATGCGTTTAAAAATTAATAAATGTAAAAAATCCTAACACCGCTGCACATTCATGTACTGAAATATGACTATATTCTAAAACATTAGAGCAAGAGGTTTAAAAGAACACTATTTTATGTAATAAAAATACTTTTTGCAGTCATCAAATGCTTAAACTAAATATAAAGGATAACAAGGCTTCAAAATTATATACATAAATTATCTACAACGTTTAAGGAATGTCCAGGATCATGGATTGAAAATGCAATAAAAGTTCCATTTTGACCTACGCTGAGCATGTCCGCCCTTAAGCACTGAATTGGTTTACAATAATTATTATTATTACCATAAAAAGCCTCCAGCAAAAAATCAAAAACTTCGATGCATCGCCTTTATAATTGGTGGTTATTTATACCTTAAAATCGTACCCTTTTGTGGTAGATATTTTGCTGCTACATTACTAATTGACCATGTCCAATACTAATATCATGATCATATGGGGCTCCACGGTGTGGAGGTTTGTATTACAGATTTTTGTTTTTAAGAGAAATCTATGTTAGCCACTTGCTCAACCTTACATTGACTCCAAACACAAATTAAAAAACAATACGTCTATTTTCCAGACCCAGAATTCGAACCTGGATATGATAAGCCGACGTATACAATTGAGTAGGTCAAAAGCAAACGGGCTATTCTCCATCACTTACAAATTGTGATGTATGCATAATAATAATGACACAATTTTAAGTAGTTTTTAGGTATTTACATAAAAAATAAGATTATTTGGTGTAATTAACTTTTCAAATAGTTACTTCTGTGTATTTAAAAACTGAAAAGAAGCCGCTTTGCTTCTTACTTGCTCAATTGACGTATTACTTGTATCCCTGACCTGACTCGTGACCTTGCTCAGAGACATCTGATATGAAACAGTGTGTATAACAATTAAAAATATATCAATATAAATTATATTATTTCTTCTTGCTTCTACAATATGTATTTTTTTATAAGGTATCCACTTAAATCTAGCGCATTCAATTAATAGTAGGCATACAATAATATATATTATTATGTGCTTAATAATCAATTCAATCTACAATTCAATATGTGTGCATATTAAAAAATATTCATTTATTTGACTTATTCTGCTAATGTACCTACTTAAATATTAAGATTTTGTATGTAATGCTGTGCCCAATTATAAGTGAATAAGATATAGGTACCTAATATGTACACTGTGTATACTTATCAAATGGTCGCGTACGTGTGTATAATATATAAATATGTCTAATATATACCTTTCGACATTCAAAACGATTCCTTCACAATACACACATACATGCATGGTAGTCGGAAAATTTTACTACCCCTAGAATGCAGTGATGTCTGTGGAACGGGAAGGGTGTCAGGTGTTCAAGGGAGGCAGCGCATATGTCGCGCTACATGATTTCGCAATTAACGCTGAAATCCAAGTGACAAACACTCGCCTGAATAATGCCCACAAACACACTCGCTCTGGCGATGCACCACCCCTGACTTGTTTTGTTGTCAGGGGTAGTATGTATTAAACATGATTTTTTAGAAACCGAATGTAGCTTATACCAATAACATTATAATAATTGACGGGGCGCGTCTTTATCGGACAGTGAAATAAATATGTGAATGACAAAAATAATACATGAAGTAGGTACCTACATACATGCAATATTATGATGTTCTTAGTATATATACCTAGGCACATTTTAATAACTATAATACGTGGTAACATCTACTATGATGAATATTCTTTAAAGATTAGGTTGAAACCGACTTCTCGTAATTTTATAACTTTCGTTGATTTCGTTGTATTTTATGTTTCTGTACAAATTTGATTAGCTGTAAGATGGTAACATAATTTTACCTAAAAGTTCTGCCATTGAGACATTCCTAAAAACATCACACGGACGTCAACCAGCGATGGCTTCACGTAAACAGAAAGCCACCGATGAGTGAGAGGCGGTGATGATTATATAATCACTGTAGTCCTTTAGTTATAATAAGAAATTATCTTTTTTAATATTATTAATTTAATTATTAAATTTAATTAATTATTAATTTAATTATTTAATTCAATTAATTATTAATTCAATATTATTAATTTAATTATTTAATTTAATTAATTATTAATTTAATATTATTAATTTAATTAATTTACAAATATAGGTATTAAAAATTCTTTTATAAATTAATATTCTGTAGTACCTACAATACCTAAAAATCTAAAAAAATATAATACTTATATGAAATTGTAAAAGAACAATAATATTCTGTCAGCGACAAGAAAAATTTAAATAACACCGACAAAAAAATATATTAATTTAACCATTAAGTATATTCCGGATTGCAATATTTTACATGTTATCCTATTCTCAACATTTTATAATATGTGACATCTGACCTTTTACCCTGGCGCACAAATTCATATTTCTATAACTTACTAAGCTACCATACTCTTCATATTAGATATTTTTAACCCCATATAGCCGCACATAATATTGAGAGATACAAGATAGAAATAATATATATAAGAAGCTGGCAATGTTATAATATAAGTAATATAAATCGTTAGTTGTATTAAACATAGTCTAGTAAGACAATATTCTACTGCATAAAATAATTACAAGACAAAAAGAACTTTTTATATACCACGTTTTTAAATTTTCTGTTGAATCATATAAACTTGAAAATTCTATGTAAGTACCTACCTAATAATTTAGGACAAATGAGGCAACTGTCAACAAATCATTTTTTTGCTATTTTGCAACAAACAAACACATATAGAATACTGAAATGTCATTTTGATTTCAATAGTAATGCACGTATATATTAATAATTTAGTTTCTAGGACCAACCCCTCAGCAACCAATAATAGTGGATTGGATTACGGATTTCTTCCAAAATTCATACAAAACAGAATTAACTGAAAATGAATTCAATTCTATTTAAAGATGGCTCAAAGTATTAAAAGAATTCATTGGCATCGTGTTTTGATATATTCAAAAATTTTCAAATGTTTAGCTATTTGAGAAGTTAGTTAAAAATCGATTGCAAGATTTGTACTGGATAAACAACGACCGGACAAACAAGAATGAGAGCTAAGAAAAACGTGGTAAAATAGTGAGACGTCTTATCTCAATCTACTTCTCTGTGCGGTTCTCTGACGTCATTGGTTAAATTTTCCTGCTAACTCTGAAAACTTGCTACGACAATAAATTGCAACAGTAGATACCTCTAGCGGTAAAAAAAACGTTATGAAATGCCAAACACTAAACTATACACCTACTAATTCATTATTA
Source organism: Rhyacophila brunnea (assembly GCF_057557595.1). Taxonomy (NCBI): domain Eukaryota; kingdom Metazoa; phylum Arthropoda; class Insecta; order Trichoptera; family Rhyacophilidae; genus Rhyacophila; species Rhyacophila brunnea. Next base: position 21,046,596 of record NW_028233068.1, read on the forward strand.
ACCTAATGAATAAATTATTTTTATATCAACGTCATTAGTTAGGTGATCCACTTCCTTTATATGCCGCCACCTCTTTAGATCCTTATCATTTCGCTTCCACGTATATCTGCTGAAATTAACCAATTCAAGTGAGAATGTTTCTGTGTGCATTCATCTTGGGCTAAAATACAATTATATGTCTGTGATTTTTTTGATTGTTTTTACTCACCCGCTATGATTTTCCTTTCACCCCGTGTGGTTATGACTAGAGGTATGTTATGTTTATTCAATCAATATATTTTGGAATTGGGCTGGTCACAAGAAGTTGAACAAAAAAATGGCAAAACAATCATTATTAACTCTTATAAAAGGTTATGATATCAACTGTTTGATACAAATGGGAAATATTATACTTTTCTTTAATAATTCACATGATTTGAAAATGTAACATTCTTACATTGAACATAATAATTTGAAAATCATCAGATTAATAAGATATACCTACCTACTCGTATTAAAAAAAGGAAGATATTTTCTATTATTTATATAGGTACATATCTGAAATGATTTCAAACTATGCATGTTCGTATATAAGTTTATGTAATTATTAGTAAATATAACAGGTACGCTATAGCTAAAATATGGAGAGATCCTTACACCGATTATAAATTAACGTACCTACTTGATACTTTGATTTAAAAACACTAAAAACCACTGCCAAAAATTAACACAATTCGTAAAGTGCTTCAAGATGTAAAAACACTAGTTAATTTCATCGTAATTAGATAGGACATAGGTACATAGCTCAATCTATAATAGTACATCTTGTGGGTCGTGTAGTAAAATAAATAATCTATCTACGCTGATATTTGTTATTGTTTTAAAAAAAACTGGGCATTTGCTTATTTTTTTACAAGTGTTTAGCGTTAACGAAAAGGTTCATTATAAGTATATTTAGTATTGAATTTTCGCAATAATTATTTTTTATCTCCATATTAATATCCCACTATTTATGTAATACCTCAATAAATTAATAGCACAGTGCCCATCTATGAAACATGCGAGTCACATGTCTGGAAAATTTACACGTTGTTTTTTCGATCAATCACCTGGTAGATTTCCCAAATAACCAAGAACCATTCCTTATAAACATAATATGTAAATATAACCTCCACTCGGTGGAGGCTCATGTGGTCCATTTAGAAACAAAAATGTTAATTTACTTACTTTATATGAATATCAATTAGAGTTGGAACGAGGCAAGGAGGTGTAATTGGTTATAACATTACCATCGGTGATTTATATGTATTATAACCACATCTAGAAGCCCCTTCGTTTATTCGTCCTAAACAACACAATTTGGCAGTACTTACCGGTCCCTCTACATATAAATATACATACAGTATATCGCAAAATCATAGTGCCATCTGAAACATTATAATGTTTTTTTACCATTACGATAATTTCAGTTAGGTCTTTTTCCAATGCAACATAATAATATTATGTAGGCATCCTTTGTCCTCGTCGGTTTTCCTGATCTTTTCTGGTTCACTCAAAGATATTGAATAAAAACCTTATACGAGTTTTTTTTTTTATAAAAATGTGAAATTCTATAGATGTTAATAAAATGAATAATAAGATTAACTGCAAATCATTTTTCATTTTAGGTTAATTTATGGCAACACTCACATGTGTGAACTGGTCTATATTTTTCAGGACCGCACTAAAATAATAGAGATTAAAACACATTCGCTGCGGACCTTTAAATTAATATTTAATTACCACATTTAAATAACATGCTAATTATATCTCATGGTCACCTCATGGGCAACGCAGTTGCGTTGGACGCAGCGAATGGGCATTGTTATAATCTTAAAAGAAAATTTTATACTACATAATATGTAAACTGTAATACTACATGATTAATTGTAATAATAATATTGTAATAATAGTGTATGCTATATTATTATGTAAACGTAGCTAAATCAGTCTCAGATGAGACTTGGTAGCTCAATAAAAAAACAATCTTAAAAGAAATTTCTATACTATTGTAATCATTTAGATGAAACGCCGCATATAATCACAAATAAAGGTAAGTAAGAAAGTATCCAAAACATGTATTAACATCTTGACCATAGATAACAGATGTATATATATATATTATTATAATATATGCATCTGACTAGCAATTTTAATTACAAACACAGAGTGTTTTAATAAATAGTACTAGAAGGGGCAGATCTCAGGTTATATTAAAATATGAAGTAGAATAATAATTATTTACTTTAGTAACAACATGATTCAAAAAAATGTATGTAAAATGTCAAATTGTAAATAGTATTTTATTGCAAGAATAATTTTTTTGCGGCTTGGCTATTTTCAGCAGAATGTAGAGAAAACCTTCTCGCATCTTATCTATATCATATCTCATTTTTTTTATTTTCTGTGGACTGGCTACTTTCTGCATAACTATGTCCAATTCTAAGTATATGTACAAACAATACAGTCGCGAGAAAAACTACCAAAAAATCCTTTCAATGTGTTACCAACCTAGCCATAGCAGGCGTTTCCATCCCACCAACCAGCACATTGTAATAAAATTAGTATTGTTTTAAAAAAGACAATTAGAAAATTTTGTTTAATATTTTAATATGAATTTCCGTTGCTTTTGCACCCCCTTTATTTGTTTGTGGAATCATCCCCTGCCGTCAATTTCCTACCCTTTCCCATCACCCCTCTTCTTTTTCCTTCTCTTTCCCTCGGGCATAACATTTGAGAGTAGAGGGAGGCACTAATTAGGGAGCCACTTTTTGGTCGTTTAATTAATACGACATAAGCTAGGGCTGATTACCCGACAGAGCCTTGTGCGCCACTCCGCTTTCATGGAAAGATGCAGGGGTGCCACAATATAGTGTCGTATTGAACTATCGCAAGATATCAATATTATTAATAGTTGACACCGTTAACACCTATGATAGGAGTAATGAAGGCTTTAAATACAAATCATCTTTTTAACAAGCATTAAATTTCGATTACCTCATGGTGTAGTGTTTCCTAAAGCACCCGTTGCTAAAGCTATGAGTGGTAGTTCGAATTTTAATTCGTGAGTGCAGGTACGTATCAATATTGTGATCGTTTAAATCAGGGCTTCGAACCAGAACTGAACCGAAAACCGATAGCCGGAACCAAACCGAAAAAATATCGTTTTTTTTCGGTTCGGTACATGTTCAAACAAGCGCAGTAACATCATCTTACTCCCCATTTCAGTTATTGTAGGCGCAACACGTCTTACGTCTTGGGTCTTAGAAAAATTTAAAATTAATCACTAGGAGCTGAACCAATAACCGGAAAAACCGTTATTTTTTCGGAACGACAACCGGAACCGAACTCAACCGAAACAAAAAATTATGGTTCGAAGCCCTAATTTAAATGCTTGTTTCAATATACATACATATTTTTATTCGCTATAAAAGTCTGTCTATCTGTCAATTTTACATAAAATACACACGGACTACAAATTATTCAAACATATACCTTATGAGTTAAATTATTCAACGAACGCGCATTTTAAAACATATAATTGAAAGCTTATTTTTTAATTTAAAAAATAGATAAATATTTAAAACACTCTACTTTATCAGTTACACATATTGCATCTTTCGTATTCTGTCGCTAGATACCTCCATAAATCAACAGTGATACTGCAAGTCACCATTAAATGTATTGTAGAACATATCATTATTTGTTTTCAAAAGGAAGAGGTGATACTTTCCATTTTCTAATGTACATTAGTATGTGATCGTATTGTACATAAATATTCATATAAATCAGAATTATCATTGAAATGAAAAATCAATATTATCGGGGAAAAAAATCATTTCATTGGCCAGGAAATTCTTGTAGCTACTAAGTAACCCATTCGGAAACCGACCAATATACACTGAATGACAAGTGTAACTAAAACTTGTGATTTCTCGAATTATCGAATTCAACACGGTTTTCGTGAGAATTCTAGATTAGTTTATTAATTTTTTGAGAATCTCAAAAATTATTATGTTCATACAATATCATTGCAAATCGTGTAAATACTATGGATCGCTGATATTTTGTGTGGAGAGTTTGTTTTTTCGTCGATTTAATTTTAATACAAAAACTAGACGTATTTTACTATCGCTTGAATTAAAAAAGTGTTTTGCATTATTTAAGTTTACAAGATATAATGATGATAATATGCCAGATGATATATTTTTTTAATAACTATGAACCAAACTTTTTTTGCTTTTGGTTACAAGGTGTTTTTCTTTTTTCCTCATTTTGTTGAATATTTTTGAGAGCTACTTATACATACTATAATTACAAGAGGAGAATACAATATATTCTACAATTGCAATTGATGTCGGTCAACAAAAATAATCTATTCCACATTTAGACATCCAACGTAAATTTTGACCTTCTGCCGAATTCGATGATCCGTCGGATTCGAATGGATGGTATCCCCTCAGAAACTGTGATGAGCCGAGTTTATGTTTCGCGAAATTTGGCCGTTTACAAGTTGCTTAAAAGCAACTTAATAAAGGAAATAGCGCTGGGAAGTGAATCATCGCATCCACCGGATACTCTTGCCGAACATTTTCCGCTTATTAACAGATTATCATTAAATTATTTACAAACGAGATCCTCCCTTCTACGCCAAATACCACCCACCACCCCTGTACAACAAAAGTGTTATGATAAAGTTTATAGGTATACGCAATTAGTTGGCACGAAATTTTATATTATTTGAAACTATTTCTGAGTTGGTAGGTATTTTTTATAAATATTATTTTATTATTAAAACAAAACACATATCATCATTATTTATATCACCTATTATCGTTATAGTTGTGAATTACAAATGCAATTATTCACGCTTAAATGCATCTTCTGTTGATTGTCGAACACCTTCACTTCGATATATTATATAATAATATATATGTAGACAAATCATTCTACAAAGTAATTCACGCGTGTATTGGAATAATATTGGAAATACGATACGTTCGAATGGCAGCAAATAATAGCACTACAACTGCAAGCCGCTTTTACCATACCCATGGTGTCACTAGTTAGTGATTTATATAATATACATCCGCAAGATCTTTTGATTATTTAAGACATAATTTTAAAAAAAAAAATGATTTTCCCATTGATATCCAATTTTAAAAATCGATTATTCTCCGCAACTCTATACATTCTGCAGCTTTCCGTCGAACTGTAGAAAAATAGTATGGGCTTAGAATTTTCCCATTTACAGACTATTCCAACGAAATATTTAAATCCACGAACAGTAAACGTGCGCACATTATTTTCAGGTTGTAGAAAATCTGAAAACTTCATATTAATATTGCATTTATTATCTACTTCATGCTCCGTCTACCTAAGTTTTTTTATTATTACATGACGTCATTTAATTTTAACTGCTCAAATTTCTGCATCACCAAAACTCCACGTTTTTTTAAAAGGTTTATTCAGTATGGATTATTAATTTTCAAATTGATTACCGTGTTTGCTGCTATGCCGAGCATATGAACTCCCACAGGGTCACAATAAAAGACTTTTACTGTATTTTTACTGTACCAATTTAAATGTCATAACAGAAGTGAGAAATCAGCAACACTTGTTTTAGGTTGAGCAACAGTTCGTTTCAAAGAAAACCCATCGTGCTATCCCAAATACCTACTATAGAAAGTAGTCGGGTAGGTACCATTTAAGTCAATGCTTATTATTAAGATTAAAAGTAGGTATTTATTATTAATTACATTATAATCCACCACTATTTTCTTAAGATACCAAGCTAGATACAATGCCTAGCAAAATAGCTTGCTGTAATGAGCTGACTCTACTAGTATGCATTATTAACTTTAATACAGTATTCCAAAAATATAATGTAGCCAAAATATATTCCACAATCCAATCAATATCAATCGAAATTTTCACTTGTACTATGCTGTATATTACTAAATTAAACAAAGAAATTTCAATGTTTCGTAGTGCAATCCTGTAGAAACAGTTCAGCAAAGAGTAACTACCTACAAGTAATCTTATTCGTTGCCATTGTTTACTTAACCCTTTCACTATTATACGAATATAAATAAATAAGAACAAAATGTATTGAAAATCTAATTAATGAAATTTTTCCACAATTCTTATTCATTGTCATAGAACCGAACTGTACTCACTCCATTTTTTTTAAATTCACTTTTTTTAATAAACATCATAATTTTGCTTCTTCTATGCATTAATTTTACTTTGATTTTGGAATTAAAACATACTTTAGTAGATACTTTGATACTTTTAATGAACTATTTTTACATTCAGTTTTTTTTTATATTTATTGATATTTAGTCCAACTACCTTGTCAAAACATCTATTAAAATTAAATAGTCTTAAGTAAATGTCACATACATGATTACTGCGATGAACATAAAATTACTCTACCAAGTAATTTAGGATATGTGATTTAGTACAGTTCGGTTATAGGGTAGTGCGACATAAATTGATTTTAGTGACCCGCTTTTCGGCTTTTGGCATTTTCAGGATCTGTATATATCTACAAATGTATATCAAAGACTACAGCTTCTTACAGCTTCAGACATCCATAAGGAATTGCCTTTTATATGGAATAGTGTTTTTGAACATTGCACATTCCCTTTTCTAACTTGCCGTAAGTCAATTATCATAAATGTATGCACTTTCAGTATTGGGAGGTAAACATTGCCATATTTGGATCCATAGGTCTTTGCTCTCTTATAATATAGGTAACTATCAATGCATATTAAACATCGCATAGTTTTGCTTGGGGTAAGAGTAAATAACCCAATTCAAATCTGTATGATGTTTAATGATAATTATACATTATTTATATACAGAAAATATTACAAGGTATCAGTGCCACCTGTCAAAATTCTTGTCGATGCGCTCAATGCGTTCAATGGTGTTCAATACGCGGCCAGAGATAGGGTGTGTATGTGTGTCTTTTCGTATGGATACTGTGCCGTATTGAGTTGCGTTAATTTTTGATTCTATCGACTGAATTTAGTCGGTAGAATTATACCATCTTCCAATAATAAAATAAACTATATTGAATACTTACTTAACACAATCACTGCGTACCTTTTCATTAATTTTTAATTACCACATTTAAATGGCATGCTAATTGCATATAATGGCCGTTTAACGGAGACACGGCAGCCGTGTCGGACGCGTCGAACGAGTTAATCTAGCGGTACAGACCATTCAGGTCCATGGATGATTGCACAACTGTCCTCGAAATTCTATCATAAGCTCTCTCTCTCTCTCTCTCTCTCTCTTTCTCACGCGGATACCAAAAGTGTGACGAGATCTTGATGAAATCTATAAAGGTTGTGTGTAAATAAATTATTTAATCCCGAAATAGCTATCAACCCAAAACATTTTAATTTAATAATTATCCATTCCTAGATAAGCACCAATTATTTACTACAGCTGTCTTTCTGAGAAAAATAATAAATTATTTGAGTGATAATGAAATATTTATAGTTAACGATGCTAATTAATTTTGCAGACAATTTTCCGGGAACCATGACTGCAACGTGTTAAGTTGCCAGCACTGGGGAGTATTTAGTTTTTGTTTCTAGCAGCTTTTATCCGCAGCAGTTGGGAGCACTGCCCACCACACAACCAAGAGAGAGAACTTCACAGCGATAGATTTTTTCCCAGTCAAGTTTATAGTTACAGCTTGGTTCTTCCTTTTGTGCGGCGGGAGGAAGTGAGGCAATATGATCTGCCGCGATACTCGATTGGTCGCCATATTGGATTGCTTTTTCTTTTCTACGTTGGCTAAAATGAAAACGACGAGATGCAACCAAACTCGTCTGAAATAGATTAGATTTGTTTGTTCCCTAATTGGTTCTTTGTGTTACACACACTAGAAATAATATACTAATTACTTATGTATGTAAATACCTATGCATTTATGGCATATAACTGCCTAATAATTATGTACTTCATGGCCCCCACAAGGGGGGGCTGAGAGGGCTCTAGCCTGGGGGCCCGGGCTAAGGAAGGGCCCGGCGTGGCGAGTCGACCAGATAAGTGAGATAAACACGCATCACAAATTTGCTTTAATAGCAAAAAAAAGTCACCTGCGGATCTATTTTCCTTCCATAATGTTAATATTTTAAATTATGTAGTTGCACGATATAATTTTTAACTGTGTATCGATACTCGACAGCTCCATAATTCAAATGGATGTATCAAAATATACAATAACACTAAATATACACATTAATTTTACTGCGTACACCATTTCGAAAACACTACTTTAGAGCGTCACACTGCCTTTATCCTAAGCGATAGGTAGGGGGACCCGCCAAAGATCCTAGCCTGGAGGCCCGCTTAAGGATGTGGGGCCCATGATGCACTTATATACCAATCACCATAACCATACACCACAATTTACCACACTTATATGGCAACTTACGGTTCGTGGGCATGTGCTTCCGGCACTGCTAGACTATGTAGGCGTAAAGCACACAGTAAATGAAGGGTGAACAAAGCAATTCGCTCAGCTTGCAACCCGAAAAAATTCGCGACCCCAAACCCCTCCATGTCGCTTTTTGTAGGATTTTCACCTTATACCTTAACTTGTAAATTACCATAAGAGCAATCTACGGGCTGTATTTATCAACTGACTGTACCCACACCATGTACGCATTTCAAAAATTAATAGACAAATTGTCGAGTAAAAATATATTATAATAAATGGGTATTTTTTAAACCTCACTGGACACCCCCACTATAAACACACATTCTTCAGTGTCTCTATGTATTTTCTAAATAAAAAAAAATTCAAAATCACTTGGACTGGCTAATCGCTTTTCTCACATTTTTACGTCCTTTACTGGGTATCTAATGCAGTTCTAATTCTTTTACAAATTAAAAATAAGGGCATGCTTTTGTATATTTCAGATTATTGTGTGTAACAAAATAATAATATTGATGAGAAGTGCCACGACATTTAAGTTCCTATATATTGTCATATAGTTATAGTCATATTATGTCATTATGATAATAATATGTATCATTTATAACATATGCACTTAGTTACCTATATGTACTGTCCTATGTACTATGAATATTATTAACTATGTTTTTATTATTAACTGATATTGTGCTAATTTGCGATCGCTTTAAGTAGGTAAGTTTATATATACAATCTATTACAGTTGTTTAATTTCCGATTGCTTCTGTTTCATCAATAGAAAACCAGGGGAAAATAGAACGCCCCCGGCTATAATTAAAACGACTCGATAGCTCAATGGTAGGCACTTTTTCTCCGTGTCTAGATTAAATCTTATTTACAGAATTAAACATTTTACTTAAAATTTAACAAACACCGTAGATACTATGCGGCAAAAGCGTAATGTTACTTTAACAAATGGGTAATTAATAAATAATCTTAAAGCTTTGTTTGGTCTAGCGTTATTGGTCCTATTGACTGGGTGTGAGTGTAAGAAGGTACAATTCTCAAATGTGGAGAAATATGACCTTAAACAGGTTTTAAAGAATAATTTATTTAACATTTATGTCTGCGTCAAAATATGCATTAGAGTTTGTAACGTAAACGAAACGCGCATTAAATACCGGTAATATTTGAGCTGCGGGTTTTGTATTTATTGTGTTTTGTGGTCTGACTATTATTAAGTCAATTAATCAAAACTGTCTTCAAAGCCTTGGTCTATAACGACTGGCTTTCGCATTTATATGACGTGATCAATCTGTTCTGTGTATTCCTCATACAAACAAGATACTTATCTGTGGCTTTGTAGGGTAAAAGTGCTTAAGTCATATTTTGTTGAAATGAGATATTAGCTTCTGAAAATATAAATAAAATCTTATGTTTTAACAAGTTACCACATTTCTCTAATTTACATTATTGTAACTATTGTGTTGTTTTTTAAAGGTAATATAATATTATTTTTACCCTGCCAAGTTTTTATGATTTACTTAGGCTATTTTACCCACTGATAAATACAACAATATTAATAAATTATTATGTTGCACTAAAATATTGTACCTACAGAACGCATAGTATAATTTAATATACAACATCAATAATATAATTTTATTATTGTACTTATCAGGGAACTCAGAAATAATGGGAACTGAAATACACAACGGGTAAGGCGATAGCAGGTAACCGACTCGAGTAAGGAAGAATCCAGGTTAAACTTACACACGTGTTAAGAATACGCTTTACGTCGAATACTAAAAACTGCTCTCGGTTTATGCATTTACGCTCATTTAATGTTGGTGTATTACACACACTATTGCATGTGCATAATGCGTGCTTCATTTTCGTAGGATACTCACACATTCAAAAGCCTGCTTCACCATGCGGCGTATTGAATATTGCATATCGGTATTCTATTTATTATCTGTTCTGTGGTACTTATGCTTTTTTATGTAAATCTAAAAGAGAAAGAAAGGTTTTAGGGGGTTCCTGTGGGCGTTTAGTGCCTCTCGAGTAGGTATAACTGTATGACAGTATTTGTGTAGCGATCGTCAACTCACCAACCCCATTGCCATTTCATCTGCTTAGCGATCCATATTTTCACATATCATACTCTTGTCTGGTTCCTTATCCATTTGTTTATTTTCCTATATTTAAGCGTTATGCCCAACATGCACCTTTCCATACCGCGTTGCGTTACTCGTATTTTTTGGAATTCTCTTATATTTCATTATTTCACATGCATATGTGAGCGTTGGTAGCACATATTGGTTGAACACGCGTAAGACACGATGGGAGGTCACTTTTAAAGATACTAATCAGGTGCGCAAATGCTCTCCATGCCAGTTTGGACTGCGAGCAATCTCAACGTACATACCACCGTCAATTTATATTATTTGTTGTCCAAGCTGTTGACCTGCTCGATTTGAGTGCCATTGATAATTGGTTCAGCAAATCAGTGTATAGGGTATCTACAATACTATTATTATTGTACGGTTAGCAACACTAATGGTAATATATCACAGCTGATGATGGCGGACAAAGTTAAAACACATTAATATTTTATTTCTAAGAAAAAATATATGTAGGTATACACAATACATAAAAATTGCAATAAAAAGAAAATCTAGACAGAAGAAAATAAAGATGTACGTTCGCAACGAGAACAATATTATAGTGGAGCAAGTGTGAACCAAACAATACAATAGAATGGAATCGAATACAATGGAACACTCTGATCTGAGACTTTCAGCAACAATAAGGGAATAAATCTTTATCTAAATACGGCCGTGGTTTTGTGGGACTCGGCACATTTCCGTTTTACGCTCATTCTGATAGGAAAAGGTAAAGTCAGATTTTCCAATAGTTTCATATGCAGCAGTGATAATAAAGACCATAATATCTCCCGATAAAACAATAAAATTATATCTTAAATATTATGTAATATCTCACCAATTAAAGTATATCACTGACAAAGACCCTATATCGTCGATGCACATCAAATATGGTATATGTGACTCTGAGTACATTTTGAGAAAATCAATAAAAACTGTACACTTAAAAAAACGAAACGGACACTTTTATTTATGGACTAATTAGGGAAAAAATATTTATTCACTATAATAATACATTTATTGCAAATATTTGTTATTTTCAACAAGAAAATGGCATTTTACTGCGTTTTGTTGAACATGGTTTATATTATATGCACAGCTTTCGTCACATGAACCATTTTTAATACTAGCTGTCAAAATATTTCATTCGAAATTATTCAAATTTGATGACTAGGCACTAGTCTAGTGTCGTCTTCTTGGTCGTACACTCAACATGGCTGGGGATTGTGACCACTTTTTAATTTTGCTATCCTTTGAGCGACCAAGACTTTACATCGCTCTCGATCTTCCACTTCCCCCAGTCAGCTCTTTCACTTGGTCGCTCCAGCGAAGAGACGCTCTTCCTCTGTTTCGCCTTCCTTGGAGGCGACTAGTCTAGTTTAGTGTCTAGTTAACGGAATTAGAATATAAGATTCTATTATCATTAAATTTACGTAAATGTATGGACATACTGTGACAATTAGGGATTCCAATCCTATTTTCGATACCTATGAATCCCGGGATTGGTAAACATAATCCCGAAACTTTCGGGATTGAGTTTTATTATCATTTTTTATAGAAAATAAAATAAAAAAGAAAATATAACAGAAGAAATACTTTTAATAACATACAAATACATTAGAAATAAACTGAGTTTGAATGAAGTTTTATTTATTACCCATGTGTTTCCAATTCATTTTACCACATGCCACATACCACATCGCATAAATTAATGAAAATGAGAAAGATTGGAAAAAACAATGCTTCGCACTTTTAACAAAGTGATTTCACCATGTTTTTTAATGTATTTGTCATTTTTTTATTTTAATTGAACTTGTAGGTATTTGTTATCTTTTCATAAATAAATAAAACTGTTTTATTTTCACATTATTATTTATACATATTACAATATTATTTACTCCATTAAACCTATGTATTTCCAAGATTGAACGTACACAATATTAACAGTATTAAATACAGTTATTTGTATATATAGAAATTGTATATTAATTATTGAAATAAATGCCAATCCCGATCCCGGGATCATCAAATCGTAATCCCGAAATCCCGGGATCAAGATTTAGGCTCGGGATTGGATTCACTAGTGGCAATGGAATTGTGTAGTGATGCAGTGCATATGACTTTTTTATTATAAAATAATATATTTATTTTCTGTTTTGGCAAACATTTATTTGACTTCAGCTGATAATGTTTTTTCCATCTTCCCATTAGTCATCAACATTATAATCATTGGGTCATCACAAAACCCAGCCTTACAGCACCCATATTAAAACAGAAAAAAAATCCATGTAAAACATGTTGGCGATGCAGCAGGATATATTATATTCTCCCAGGAATCTCCAAGAACGAAAAAAATACGAATTAATTTAGATCCGAACCTTCTCAACGAGTTCCATTCAGCTCGGCATTCTACGGCTTTCAAGGCCGCCTGTATCAGCGGAAGATCCGTTCAATGATTGCTTTAATATTGCCAAAACAATACAACGCGGACGATACTAACGATGATAAACAAGACTGTTAGACCATGTGTCTAATGTATTATACCTAATTGTGAACCACCGTAATTTTTGGTCTAAAAGGAAAATTTTAGGTCTCTGTGTGGGAAAATATCTAAATATTATCTGACAGAACTGGTTTGACGACATCTAATATATTGCAGAATCTTTCTTGTATGTTTTTTGTTCATTAATTTATTTTATGCTCTCACACGTACTGGATTACCAAACTAATTATATTCACCGAAAATACAAAGCAGCTAAACGTTAAGAACTGGGAGGAATACAATAAACTTGTGGAAGCTTTCATAAAGCAGTAGATCGGCCTTCGTAATGATTATATATTAATATTTTTTTACTAATCATACTAACTAATAATATTTATATACAGAAGAATGTTTAGTACCAAAAAAAATAGAAACGATCATGTTGATATATGAAAAAATGATATTTAAAACAAACTTAACCCCATTGATAACCTTCAGTATTGATAGTATTATAATTATTATAAAGTATTTGTTACATTACTATATGTGTACTTAAATTTAATGTTGCAATTATTTCAAAAATGGACATAATATTTTAATTATTTTACTCGGCCTGAATTTCGAAGAACGGCGCGCTAACTACTCTTTAGCGATTGACAGATAGTCATGATTTTAAAAACATCTTACGAGTGAGTGTATGTTCAAAAAAATGTTGAATTAACTTCAAATTACGAGTAGTGGTTGGTTCTGTTGTATTTCTTGGAATCCATTAAATTGTGACTTTTCCACACTTCCGGTGAGTTTCCTTCGAGACACGACGTGCTGTTATTAGCAGAGTGTGTCTGCTGAAACGTCCCAAAACTCTCGCGAACTTTTCCACAAGAGAAAGTCTTTTTCCACTTTTCTCGATCAGCGAATGGGATGAATGAGGGCATTTGCCTTCTCAAGAAAGAAAACCGTATATTTTTTTGCATTAACCTTTTGTGCGAGAGCTTAGTACAACAATGGGCAGCTTTTCACTTTTATCACCTTTTTTTAGTATCTTAGATAAATTCTAACTGGGAATCAATACAAATGAAACATTTTATCCTTCCAAATTTAACACGATGTTTCTTATCACTATATGAATGTATTATTAGCCAAAAGTCAACTCAGTAGTACTGTACAAATAAAAATAAATAAGAATGTAAAATATTTTTTAAAAGGACAAGTTAAAATAGTTTGTATTATCTGTGCCTTCCCCTTTCAATCATTTTTCAGGATAATCTAGAGATTGTTTATTGTATACTTACGTATTATTATATTATATTATTTAATAATATATTTTTAAAATAATATACATAATTATCGGCTTATTCTTAAGTTACATATTAGTTTATTTATAGATACCTATTGTGATTGTTTCAGTATTAGAAAAATAATTAACAATAGCTCCTTTCAAATCTCTTCATAGTTGTGGGTATTTATTACAGTTATCTGTGGTCGCTTTGTTCCAGATTTTAAATCTCAACACCGCCGACATTTTGGAAGTACATCATCCGGAGGCGGCAACGTTTCCCGCGGAAATATATTTCTAAGGCCTTGCTCGTAATTTATCGCTTCATACGTGAGCGACTCAGAATCTGGCGAATCGAGTTCTCGGAATAGGGTTGGGAATTATTTAACTCGTATTTAAAATATAAGATTATTTTTAATATATTATAATATTATTAGTAACAGGTAAAAAAGTGACATTTTGTTAAGGACCCGGGCGCATCGAGCAGAAATGGGAAAATCGCTGTGTTTCCGCTGCGTCCAGACAAATAAATAAATTTGTATAGACCACGCCACACTACCTCAACTGCATGCTGTGAAGCAATGGAAGAGACGTTGTGGATAATCCGCAACACGTATTTTCTTATTATCAGAGCCAAATTTCTCTGCAAATAATGTGTCTAGTAACCTGCAAAAGCGTGTAAAACGTTGTGACTAACTTGCATTCCTTAACACTCAGTTTTGTTAAGCCTTTTAGGCTTATATATAAGTAAATCACTATGATAGGCTAAAGCCAACTACAAACGTAAACCCAGCTACAGATGTAACAATTTCATACTAGGCGGCTCTCTTGGTGCAGTGCGTAAGGCGTTTGCCTTCCACCCGAAAGTTCTGGGTTCTATTCCCGGTAAGGACACAACATTTATATGTGTTTTTTTCAAAGCCTGGGTGTTTGTGATTGTTGAAAATTTACTAACAATCACCTTGTACGAAAAAACAGAAACATGGTTATCAATAATTAAAAAAAAAAAAAACAATTGCATACTTGACCGGTAAACTTAGGCATTTTTTTTTTGCACAAATATACATGACGGCCATATTGCCTCAAAGATATCAATTTTCGCTTGAACTAAGTCGTCAAATAATGCAACGGAGAATATGTGACTCGTTTAGACTTGCGAAAGTCGCTGCTACATACTTTCAGTTATACTGGCATAAGTTTGCAAGCACAAGTATACAGTAATTATAAAATATATTGCTTCAGCATAGTCGCTTGTATAGTCAAAAGATTTGCACAATATTATCATACACGCCCATGTACTCTTGTGAAAAAAATGCAAGTTTACCGCTTAAGTATGCAGAGACGTCTGTAGCTGGCTTTACACAACTACTGGGATTGGTTGAATATCTATCAAAATTCCCCCACTCACGCTAAGTTTATAAGTAGTGTTCTATATTTCAAATTATTCTATATCTATAATTTAAAAAAAAAAGTATAATATCCTCGTTAAAAATGAAATCAATTTTTCACTAAATATTCATATACTTATTGTTATTTGTGTAAATTTGTATTTTTACTGGGAAATAAAAAGGAAAATTATTTTGAATGATAGCGTAACACTGAATCCCTATAAAAATGGTATATAACTATAGTTATACGTTTTTAATGACAAATAAGTGCCTACGTAGGATCTAAAGATGCCGATGGCTTCAACTCACCCCATTTTAAGCTACTAATTCGATAATAAATCTTATTCCAGTTTACATCTTCACTCATCTCTATTAAATTGCCATCCTTTTCTAACACGTTACAAAAGACATAACATACCTAGTGGAATTTCGTTTAGCCTCAAGCCAGGGTGCTTCCCGCTGTTATTATTTTGTACGCGAGACGTCTAGCCTCCCACCAGAACCTGAAAACGCCGCACTGTAGGAGGGTTGTAGCCTCCACGCAGGCCGCCTACCTCTCTCATCCCAGCAATACCTCTCGTGGAAAGCGCAGACAATAGTTCTACACAATAATATCAAAATGGCTGCGTGCCAAACGACAGGTATGCTTTAACTGCCTCGCTAAAGGAAGACTCGCACGATTGTGTTATTTATAGATACTTTACTGAAAGCAGATATCAAATTGCATTAGATACAATAATTGTTACATTTATCAATAGGTATAGGTAACATATTTTAATAATAATATCTGCAAATATAAATATGGTCTAATCAATTATTATAAAAAAACTAATCGCTTTATTATTTAATTATGCAAACTTTTAAGTAGGTATATAACAATTCCCTCTAGTCAATGTTCATCTGGTCTGATATTGTCATGCTTTTACTTTATAATACAGTTAAGTATAATATAATTTAGATAGGATGGATGGATGGAGGAAAGAATAGACATAAAACCTTTTCTTTGTATAGTGATTTGTCGATCATCTCACATGTATACGTGGGTTAGCATGAAGCACCGGAGCGCCGTTCCGGTTCATAAAATCTCCAAAACTATCGCTACTTCTCATGGAAAAAAATATTCGACCATTTGAGCTAGATAGGCCATATAAAAAAAATAACACAGTTTTTATATTATAAAATACATATAAAATTAAATAACTATAATATTTTTGTCAAGCACTCCGGTTCGTAAAATTTTCCAATTCGAGCGCTGGCATGAAGTCGCACCATTTCTCTGGATCACACGCAATACCTATCCCTGACTTCCCATGTCAAACCTGGAGCATTTTACCGAGACAGTCCACTCATATAGCATCGCTGTAGAATGAGATGGAAGGTGAAGGTGTATGACGGAATCCATTCGGCTATGCCACGACGTTGAAGAAAGAGTAAGAAAAGTTAGACTAAACATAACTCATTTTATTTATAAAACACCGTAATTTTTGCGAGCTTTTAGTAAAAATGAATTTTACATAATAATTCTCGTTTTAATTGAACAAGCAAAATGGCAGTAGCTGTCGTTAATTAAATGCAACTATGTTAAAAAAATAATAGTGTTTAGCTAGATATGTAGTATCAATATAATATCATTGATTACTTTTTTGTGATTTATTTGTAAGTATTATAATATTTATATAGATATATATTATCTACTTACAGTCCCACGATGACCAAGTGGCTTACGTGTTGGATTATAATATAATGGGTCCCAGGTTCGAATCCTGGGTCTGGCAAATACACATATTGTTTTTTAATTTGTGTTTGGAGTCATAAAAGTATGGTGAAGCAGGCTGGTATGGTGAAAAAGTATGGTGAGGCGGGCCGGTAATCATTATATTTTATGGGTACGTTATAATGACCAAAGTAAATCCTCCGTGATGCCCTGCATTTTTTAATCGCGTCGCTATTTCTCGTAAGTTGTCGGCTATTGTTGGCCTGCTTCATTCAGTTGTATGAGAAAGCCGATTTATTAACCCTCTTTTTATTTAATACCTCTATGGTATGAACCTAATAGATTGAGCAAGTGGCTATCATCCATTTTTCGTAAAAAATGTTAATACCAACCTCCAGTCTGTGGAGTCCTATATGATCCTATTAGGATCGGACATGATGAAAAGCAAAAGAAAAAATACCTACTATTCCTGTATATTTTATATTTTAGATTTTTCTTGTCACTGTTGACTACAATAAGCAACATTGGCTACCGTTATTAATCTCATTAACCTTTCCAAATATTTAAGAATTGAAAATATTTCCAAATCGAACAGTGTATTCCTCTCTCAATCGGAGAGATATGAAGCGAACGTAATGAAAGCGTTGGCGCCAAATAATGGCGGGAAACATTTCGCGCCAAATCCCATGGGCGCCATTCCATAAAGATACTGTAATGCGTTTTACGCAGAGCTGTTTGTTTGTCTCTATCTCTCTACACCTCTTCACCCTTCGACCACCAAACTAACTCCTACTCCACCCCCCAATCATACACCCAGGGCCGGATGATACCATTAACTTGACCACCGAACACTTCAGTTAAGTATATAAATTAATGAATTACCTTGTTCGATCCTAAACGTAGTATACCTATATTGATTTCCAAAGATTGGAGATTGTATTAACAGATTTTTGTTTTTATGAGAAATTAATCTAAGCCATTTTCTTAATCTATCAGGTCCATGATCTGGGTCCAAAAACACAACATGTGAATTTGACAGATCCGGGATTCGAAACCGATACCCTCCCCGAAT
Organism: Rhyacophila brunnea; assembly: GCF_057557595.1. Classification (NCBI taxonomy): domain Eukaryota; kingdom Metazoa; phylum Arthropoda; class Insecta; order Trichoptera; family Rhyacophilidae; genus Rhyacophila; species Rhyacophila brunnea. The sequence continues at coordinate 21,065,154 of NW_028233068.1, forward strand.
CCCCGAATATCTCCATATAATTTTCAATAATTTGAATTAACAGTAAACTAATTGTGACATACCGGTAGATTTTTCTCTTTATTCAATCAAAACGTAAATAATTAAATGGTAATAATAACTCTAAAAGGTTCATGAGGTCAGGAATTCTTATGGCTTAAAAATTAGCCTCAAGAAAAAGTATCAAAAAAAGCGACACCAGACATCAACACAATTTTGTCATTAACAGCGAACCAATCGAACGTGTGACCCATTATAAATATTTAGGTACCTACATGGGTCAATGAGAAATGGGACCAGTCTTAGGAAATAATTGAGATCGCAAGGAGTACCTTTCTCAAAATTACACGCCTCCTTAGCAATCGAGACCTTAACCTAGGTCTGTCTTATGTTCTTATGTTATAGTCTTATGTTCTCTCAATTATTTTCTATGATATGGAAGTATGGACGCTAAACCAAGACACGGAGACTAATTATAATAACTAGATGCTGCTGTATAGACGCATCCTCAAAATTCCTTAGACTGGCCGGGTGACAAAATGTTGAAGTTTTCAATCGAATGGGGAAGGACCGAGAAGTTCTACGTAGTATCAAAACCAGGAAACTACAGTACCTCGGCCTTATTATGAGAGAACAGAAGTACACCATTCCCCAACTTGTCATTCAAGGAAAGATCAACGGCAAGCGTAGCAGAGGACGGCACCGCATTTCGTGAATTAAGAACCTCCGTGATTGGTACGAGTGCAACTCCATTAAACTGTTCCGGGTAGCAGACGACAAATCTAAGATCGTCTTGATGGTGGCCGACCTCAGCTAGGGGATGGCACAATAAGAAGAAGAATAACCCTGAAATTTGAATATTATCTTAAATCTTTGTATCTTAGAAATAGTGTTTTTGGCCGCCAAATTGAAAAAGCTATGCTAATTCCAAAAAGCAAGTTTTCACAATTAAATTGTAACTAACTGTTAATTCCGTTGAATTCAGTTCAGTTCAGTTGAATTTCCGTTTATGTGGTAGAACACCAATACAATGGTTTAAAAACTAAGTTAATTCTATAATATATCAGTTATTTATATTAACAGGTAGTTTAAGTTAATTAGGATCGTTTTGAAAATGGATTTCTAGCCCAAAATAGATATCTACTTAATATATAATCCATAAGTAGTACCTATTACTTAATTAACAAAAACTTTGTTTTTAAAACCACATTCAAGAATGATTTTTATTAACTGGCTACTTAAATAAAAACAAAAAAAAATCAACAAGAGTTGATACATAAACACATTCTAATGATTAAAGTTTCATTTAATTCAACAATTTATTATTGTTATAACATATAAGTTTATTAATAGATTCTTTCACTTAAAATGCTTTTCACTATAACTATTTCAATATATGTACGCATGTTTGTAAGTATTACATATGTGGCAATTGATGGTTTCGTGAGAACCAAGCAGTGTCCATGACATTATTACGACTCATTCCCAAATTAATATTGTTTACTTAAATATTGTTTAGTACGTGCATTTTTCTTGAATATGTTTTCCACAGACTCGAATTACTACTAAGTAAGCATTTTGTCACCTCAGCGACATTGATTATTATTTGTATTGTTGTTTTTATTTAATAAAACGCATTTTTTTGTAGTACTTATTCCACTCTTAATCAATTGATTAGGACCGGTTTCGTCCGCCTCAGTGGGACATTTTCAACTGAATACATTTTTTTTAAATAATATTTATCAAACAAAATCCAAAGCGATAGAAATAATTTAACAATAGGTACATAAATAATTATCCGTCCAATAATACCTTCCCAATAACAGATTAATTTAAAATTAATGAGGTTGGACATTAATATTTCATACTACGTCAGGGGCATTAAACAAATTATTTTAAATATTAACAAACCACAAAATATGAAACAATCTACACGTATTTATTATAATTTTTATTTAATTTTGACTCATATTTTGGTTGTATTTGTTTTTGTATTCGATCTCACTTCAATTGATAATATTGTTTATTTTATTTTTATAAAATTTTTATTGTAAATTTTGACTAATCATAATTATTTGTTGGTATTAATGTTATTGTAAGTGTAGATTGTTTCATATTTTGTGGTTTGTTAATATTTAAAATAATTTGTTTAATGCCCCTGACGTAGTATGAAACATTAATGTCCAACCTCATTAGTTTTAAATTAATCTGTTATTGGGAAGGTATTATTGGACGGATAATTATTTGTGTACCTATTGTTATATTATTTCTACCGCTTTAGATTTTGTTTGATAAATATTATTTTAAAAAAATGTATTCAGTTGAAAATGTCCCACTGAGGCGGACGAAACCAGTCCTATTCAATTGATTAAAACTGGAATAAGTACTACAAAAAAATGCGTTTTATTAAATAAAAACAACAATACAATGCAGTTCCACCATGAATTGACAGTTAACAAAATAAAAGAAATTATTATTTGTATTTTACCGAGGCTTGAGATGGAACAAAATTTCATTTCTCATTGTAACTCAATCGTGTAACTGTCACTCTGCCTCTGACTATCTTATATCGTGTAATATTGTCTGTATGTATATAAACTGTACCTACCTGTCAATCTATCAAATAAACTCGCCATCCCCGCCAGCACTAACCACCAATCTTCAATCTTCATTCATCTCCTCGTCACACACCCACATCCAAACATTCATTTAATAAGGTGGAATCAATGATAATAACCACTTGATAAAAATAGTCGTTGGCATTATATTTCTTTGATTAATCAAATTTATTGATTTAGCTTTAATTATTTCTCGATAAATATAATTAATTAATAAATCCCCATTTACCCCTGTTGCCTCCCTATTTCCAAACGCAATCCCTTTTGTTTCTCTTTGTATTATCTCTATCTATGTATCACCTTTGTGCTTTTCTCTCACCTATCTTCCCTCCTCTCATTGCCTTCGGTACATATTGGCTTTGGCATCGGATAAAGTTGCGAATCCGAATGGCTTGATCTCGCTGAATGGCTAAAAAAACAAATGGCGCTCTGTGTTTATTTGAATTTCGAACGGCAACTCGTTCGAAAATGAACAATCCAAAAAAAATGACACCTTGCGAAAATAACGTTCAGATAGTACAGTGTTTAAAAAAGGTACGGATACGAACAGGATGTTTGTGAAATCGCACCTAGGGAAAATTCATTGTTGGCTTGAACTAACACGACACACTGTTAACGGATATCGTAGAGAAAATTTAGCTTTATACACTAAACAAATACTTACGTAATTATGTCGCAATTTGATCTAAATGTAACTTAATTATTACGTTTTTTCATCAATTTAATACGAATATGTTACTTATATTATGAATAATTTATGCAATAATGTTTCAATAACCAATATTAACAATTTCGACATTATATTATACAATGTTATTGTTTTTCGTATGTGTTAATTTATTTTTGCGTCCATGTTCTATTCCTGCGAGTTTATTTTAAATGTATATTATTACTTCTTTAAATCGCTGAAATGGTTACCAACAATTGCAACCATGTTTTCCGTTAAAACTGTCGCTGTTCCCGCTTCCAGTGTGGACGCGAGGGAAACATTAAGTTGGCAGTTTTGAGAGTCGCCATTTTGTGGCGACAATGCCACATAATGGACGACACACGATGGTGTTTATTCGGAATACATTCGTGTGATAATCACGCTTTTATTCGTTTCTCGACTTAATTAGTTGTCCTTCAGTTGATGTAATAATTGGTACTAATAGAAATATACGACGAGAGACGGCTGCGGTTGAATGGCAGAATATCTGCGTTCGGAACGTAGAGTACTTGTTCGACCACTGCGTCTTATTCTTCAATAAGTACCTATTTGGATCTAGAAAATTGAATTAATAAATTGAGCAAGCAGCTGTAGTAAATACAACCATTAAAAAGCTCTTGGACACTGTTAAGAATTATACCTAATTGAAAAAGAGCAACTTAGAAAAAAATAAATGACAGGTACCTAAGTATTTTATATACATGATGTGTGTTCCGACACGGTGTTTCATAGCAATATACTACTTATTTACTTACCATATTTTACCAATAGGTATATATATAGCTACCTACCAATAGTATTATTCACCAGCCAAGTGCATAAGGCGCTAGCCTTTCATCCGGGAGCTATGAGTTCGATCCCGATGACGTCAAATATATTTATGTGATTTTCTCAAAGCCTAGGTGTTTGTAATTATTTCACTTAGGTATATAACTAAATACACAACTATTTTACTACACTACTGTCATTGGGCCTCTTGGCCTGTTGTACTGTTATATATATACATATGTTTGTATTATTATTTCATTTTCATTTCACTATAAAACTATGATTTTTTTATTAGGCTACATAGCCATATACACCTGTTGAGTATCATGGCTTTATTTAATATTATTAGTATATCTCACATGAAGTGATTTCCTTGTATCCCGCCACCCGCATAGACCCGTTGCGTCCTTCACTTTCTTAAAGGCCTCCTTCTTCCACGTCGACCCTTGATGTTTCCTCTGACAATGTACTTTTCGGTTTTACCAACGATTGATTTCTCTTCTGGCTATGTGACCAAAAATCTACAGAATTCTTCCAGAACGGATGTATTCGTCCTCTTCTTGGTCGTGCACTCATGGCTGAGGATCGTGACCACATTTGAATTTTGCTATCCTTTGAGCGACCACGACTTTCCATCCTTCTCGATCTTCCACTTCTCTCGGGGCAGAGTGGATCAGCTCTTTCACTTGGTCACTCCAGCGCGCAGACGCTCTTCCTCTGTTATATAATGTTTGAGGCTTTCACGGTTGTTTTTTATCGTAGTATATTCTTGGGTTTTCACCGTGTCTCCTTCTTCCTTCTTTACTCGACGTTTCGGGCTCGTTGCAGAGGCCATTATCAAGAGATATGAGAGAGATATATCTCTTGATAATGGCCTCTGCAACGAGCCCGAAACGTCGAGTAAAGAAGGAAGAAGGAGACACGGTGAAAACCCAAGAATATACTGCTCTTCCTCTGCTTCGCCTTCCCTGGAGGCCACCCCAAACTACCAGTCTCTCCAGGTTGTCCGGTCCGCGCCTGATAATATGTCCAAAAAACTGCAGAATTCTTCGCAGACATATTGTCGAGAGCCGTTCCTTTATCTTCAGTCTCTGGATGATTGACTGGTTTGTCCTGTGCTCCTTCTAATAAATACGAAGCATGCCAGTCCGTATTCCTTCCTTTCTCAACTTTAACATTAATGGAATTCATAGCATTCATCTCAACGCCACACTAACACAACGAGGCATCAATATTACCTCTTTCTTATGTTTTATGTTTCTTATGTTTCGACACTACGACTAATGGTGGATAAGAAAGAGTTTAAGAGTTAGAAGAACTATGGTCCATTTTCATGTAGTGCTTACTTATTTTTTGTTCAAGCTTTTTATCGAATTAGTAATAATCGTAAAAACGACCATTACACGACCATTAGGTGTAAGGATTTTTAATTAGATACATTTTTAGATTTTAAATTTAATACATTATTATTAACCACATAACAGTTATTCATTTCACGTTGGAGATAAATGACATAATGAAATTTCAATTTCATAAATTTGGCATTCTAACGTAATATGCCATCATCAGTTCCTACGTTATAATATTTCTTTATGTGAAATTTTGCACTAAGTACCTACCCACTATCACATATGTTTAGTAGGTACTTACTACTTTGTTTTTTCGGTAATCAATGGGTCTATTTAATACACAATAACAATTTATCATATTTATTGAGACAAAACACTAGCTAAAAAGGCATATTATGTATTCAATAGTAAAAATCATACGCAGACACATAATGAATTTTACTGGCCTGGGGGTCTATTCTATACACAAGGTGGCTATCGACGGTAGTTTATCATATTTATGTTTTGAGGTATAACTGTTACAATAAGTTAACCGTCAAAACTGTATATCTTGCTCTAAAAGTTAACACAGCCAAGAGAGGGGCTGTTAAAACATAGCACTTTTGACAGTTTATGTTTAGACGGTTAACTTATTGTAACAGTTAACTGCCTCAATACATAAATAAGATAAACTACCGTCGATGGCCGCCTTGTGTATATAATATCTTCTCAACTGATGCATTGCCCATCAGTTGGCCATTGGATATAATTAGCATGTTATTTAAATGTGGTAATTAATTAATAATTAAAAGGTCCGAAGCGAATGGGTTGCGGTGTGCTTCCGATTTATTTAATCGCTCGTATGGTGGTAAGGTGTGGAAGACAATATATAAATATCTACAGAAACCAAGGTCACCAACATAAAGACGGTGACATTATCAAGAACGTCAAACATTGTTAGGTATCACTCAATCCATGCTGGGGCGTTTTCATCAGCTTAGTGGATGACAGAAAGTCCCACAGGGAAAGCATACAGGGCGTAAATATCAACAACATGTTCAGTGGTGTGGTTTTCTATGCAGTCACACAAATGATAGGAATTTAATTCCCTGTATGCATACGATAAGCGCGTCGGATATACCCGTAGCATATGCGATGTATGTAAGGTTAACATGTAATTAAATATATTATATTGTTTATAAATAAAAATCTTATTTGATTGATTGAAAAAGATTTTTTTTGGTTGTAAGCGATCACAATAGCATGATTCGGCGTAAAGTCAAGAATAATTTTCTTATAAAATATGAGTGCTCTCAGTTAGCACTTATTGTCTTTTAATGAAAAGCAAAACCAAAATAGGACATCAATATATTATTTAATTTTTGTTTTACTTATTTTTTTCATCAAATAGTCCGCAGTATGAGCTTCCGATAGCATGGGTTGGGTAAAATTTACATGGAAAATATCTGTTTCGAGATATTGTATCTATATATAAATTAAGGATGTGCATATTCTCTGTTTCATAACGGAAATTTTGATTGAACGTATTTTACACAAACTTTCAAAATTAACGCAGCATTCACCTTTTCAAAAACCTTTATAAATGTAGTGACTAGAGTGAGACAGAAATAAACGGCTTAAAGTCGTCGGCTGAAGGCTATATTTCACCTTGTTTAATGTAGAGGATTTTCCCTTCGAGACCGTTTCTCGCTTTAAACCTCTGCCCCCGCTATAGGAGGAAGCTTTTGACTTTTGCTAAAGCTCGTCGCTAGAGATTTTTCAAATTATTTCTCATTTCGTAATAAGGGTAGGGAACAATATCACGAATGAGCACAAAATAATACGTGCCTGTATTATGTAATGTGGATTTCAAATCATCTTCTTACTGTTGGCTTTTAGTTAAGTGAAAAATAAATTAATTATATCAATTAGGTAGGGTAGGCGAAAATGGTTCTGCATAAGTATGCAGCCAGGAGCAGAGCGTGCCGAATGTGTTCACTATCTCCTCTTTTCACGGAGTCCAATTTGTATGTACTGAAACTTCAAAAAGTTTGCGTCCGCTTTTGGAGAAAGGTTTACTTCTGATGCCCTTCTATTTACAATCCGTAATAGTGCCAAGCACAGGTCAATCAGATAATGTCATTTAAATAATACTGTGATATTACGAACTATATAATTATATTGTAATATTGTATCGCAATACGCAACTGCTTTATTTATTTTTTCATAATATATTTAACAGTTTTTTTTGTTTGTGTACTTCATTGCATCACTTAATAAGTAATATGTTCTCCATCAGCCTTCAAATAAGAAAACTCCAATAATTCATACGTGACTAAATTAATCAATAATAAATGATTGGAATGGGCTAGACATGTCGGTCGGCATTGGCAATATAAGGACCGATATGAATGGAAGAAGCTATGGGAATTAGTAGTACCTTTGTCCAGCAGTAGATCAACCCGATAATTATGACGATGATAATAAATGAGGCCGTCAGTGAAGTCAAAAGTTACCATATTTTGACCAAAATACACGAAATCCTGAGGCGTGACGACTAGAGCAAAGAATTATTGATTTTCGGTAAACCGTTTTACTGGCAATTGTAGCCAAATTTTACTACCGAATTACTGATTAATTTATTTTAAATTAGATACTGATATTTTGGTATTTAGATATAAATTACATTATTATTTAGTGCATTAAATTTATAATATTATTAAGTATTTATATTTACAGTGAAATATGGGAGTTTTGAATCCCGCAGACGAAGAACGTCCTGGCTGAGACTGACTTGAACTCAGCACTCAATCTCTGTTTATAGTAGGAATATATGAAGAAAAGATGGACATACGATAAATAAAATGATAAACTCATAGTAAGAAGAACAGAAAGTCTCACGTCGAACATAAATACGCTATAATTTCAATGAAGTTTAATTATTTACAATTCCTAAATTATAAGGCTCTGAATAAAAATACGAGTCGCAATTTAATAGTTTGCCTATTTTACCAGTGCAATTTGACTGTAGTGCTAGAAATTCTGAGAAAATTGCTTCATTTTCAAGGCGATATCGCATGAAATATGGTTATTGCCGAAGAAAGCAGTTTGCACAAAATTGAAATACCCACCTCAGAAACGATTCGCGGAGCGGAAAAATTGCAAAGGGAAAAATATAACGTGGCTTTTCACAATGGCTTTTTGGAGATTTAGAATATGAAAAGGGAATAAGTTAACATGTCCTAATCAACGAAATGCGAATTTTCATTTTTTATCACCTTCTCTTTCATTTTACAATAATATAATACTAACTAATATATTAAATATATTGGCAGAGTACAAAATGAAGAAATAATATAGCAAAAGATAAAAATAAAAAATAATTATTGAATATTATAAAAAAAAATAATCTAATAAATAATTATGTACAGTCATGAATCTATAAAAATCATAGAGTACTATTTCATCCTTTTTCCTACTTATCAAATAATAATAATCACTTTTTCTCCATTAATACTGCTTATTTACAGCCATTTATAATAAAATATGTCAAAATGAAAATTATTTTGACAGTTTTAAAAGTCAAACAAAATAACACCAATTTAAAATCGAATCCAAATAATAATGCAAACTTTGCGTGCCATAAACACACAAATTTGGAATTGGTCAGGAAAAATAATTTAAACAAACAAATTTTGTATTTTTTATGTATTACTAGCTGAAGTACCCGGCTTCGCACAGGGTCGCTTCGTGGTTATATTTATCTTAGATATTTGAAAAATAATAGAGGTTATTATTTTTTTAATTTTAAAATATCTGTGTAATACAATATGGCAATATGAAAATAATTCTAATAGGAGTAAAGGTCAAACAGAAGAACACTAAATTAAAATCGAATCCAAAATATGAAAACGTTATTAATGTTATTAATATGTTGTAAAAAAAAAAATCAAAATTGGATGGAACAAACAAACAACAAACTTTGTATTTTATATAATAATAATTTAGAAACCTTCGCAGGTGTGCGCACAACAACTGACAAAAGTTTCATCGCAATCGGATGAATGGTATAGGAACGCATACGAATAGTAGAAGAAGATGATTTTCTAAATTATAAATCTTTGTGGGCATGCGCATGACAACTCACCAAAGTTTCATTGCAATCGGATTAATGGTATAGGAACGCATACGAATAGAAGAAGAAGAATATGGTTGTACTAATTCAAAAACCTTCGCGGGCGTGCGCACAACAACTGGTCAAAATTCCATCACAATCGGATGAATGGCATAAGAATGCATACAAATAGAAGAAGAAAAAGATGATTGTACTAATTCAGAAACCTTTGCGGGCAAGGGCACAACACTTGATCAAAATGTCATTGCAATCGGATGAATGGTATAGGAACGCATAAGAATAGAAGTAGAAGATGATTTTCTAATTCAGAAATCTTTGTGGGCATGCGCACGACAACTCACCAAAGTTTCATTGCAATCGGATGAATGGTGTAGGTACGCATTCGAATAGAAGAAGAAGATGATGGTTTTACTAATTCAGAAACCTTTGCAGGCGTGCGCACGACAACTCACCAAAGTTTCATTGCAATCGGATGAAGGGTATAGGAACGCATACGAATAGAAGAAGATGGTTGTACTAATTTAGAAACCTTCGCGGGCTTGCGCACAACAACTGGTCAAATTTTCATCGCAATTGGATGAATGGTATAAGAACGCATACGAATAGAAGAAGATAGAATGAAGAAGAAGAAGAAAATGATGATTTTTCTAATTCAGAAACCTTCATGGATGTGCATACAACCACTTACCAAAATTTCATTGCAATCGGATGAATGGTATAGGAACCAAGGAAGAAGAAGAAGATACTTGTACTAATTCAAAAACCATTGCGGGTGTTACCACAATAACTGACGAAGGTTTCATCGCAATCGGATGAATGGTATAGGGACCATACGAATAAAAGAAGATAGAATGAAGAAGAAGAAGAAGAAGAAGAAGAAGATGGTTGTACTAATTCAGAAACCTTCGCGGGTGTTGGCACAATTATTGACGAAAATTTTATTGCAATCGGATGAACGGTATAGGAACCATACGAATAAAAGAAGATAGAATGAAGAAGAAGAAGAAGATGATGATTTTTCTAATTCAAAAACCTTCATGGATGTGCATACAACCACCTACCAAAATTTCATTGCAATCGGATGAATGGTATAGAAACCATACGAATAAAAAAAAATAGAATGAAGAAGAAGAAGAAGATGATGATTTTTATAATTCAGAAACCTTCATGGGTGTGCATACAACCACTTACCAAAATTTCATTGCAATCGGATGAATGGTATAGGAACGCATACGGGACAGACACACAGACAGACAGACATACAGACAGACAGACATTCATTTTTATATATTAGTATAGCCTATACTCTTCCCGCAAGTGCAAGCAATAAGTTTACAAAGTTTTATTGCAATCGGATGAACGGTATGGCTGCGCATTAAATACGAACAAACAAACACACAAATATTAATTTTTATATATTAGATATAGAATAATAATATGTCGATTGAGGCCAAGTGGGGAAAGTAAACCAAACAAACATACACTGATTTTAATATAAATGTAGATTTTCACCAGTAAATAATGTAATGATAATAAATAAGTAGGTACTATAATATTATGCAATTTCAAAGAATAACTAATATTGTATGAACATTATATTGTAGGTAAGTACATAGATTAATAGAATAGCACTACACGTTTGGGGAAATATTTTATATACGAAAATGATATTTTTTTATGTTTATTCTGATATGACAAATGAAAATGCCATACTTTTATATATTATATTGCAGGGATATTTTTATAACTCACTTGGTCACTGTATAAGTGCGTATTCTTTTAATTTGTTATAATACTTTTGCTTCCCTTCAACAACCATTTTTTGCCACTGCTAGAGATTTTTTCGAAGAATAATAAATGTTGGAAGAAGATGTATCTCATAGTTGGGTCCCAGCGGATGTGGCCCAGGAAACATATTTAGGATAGCTGTAGACACGATGAAGTTATTTATCATGATATACAACCTTATAGGTACAAGGGGTGGAACAATTAAGAAGAAGCAGTTACGTCTCGTGGAGATGGGCCATCCGTTGCTCAGGAGCGGCAAATTAAGAAATGAATACTTACTATCATTACAACTTTTGAATGCAATGGCGGTTTTTCATCAAGCGGATGACGCGGAGTTTAAAGTAAACACACGGGGGTCTCCAAACTTGTCAGTACCTCAAACCTTCACGTACCTAAAACCATCGCTGTTTGAGAGGAGGTTTCGTAGAAATGCTCTAATCCTCAGTAGATGATATGTACCTACATAATTTTTTTTCAAGATGTTTGTTGCAATAAATTGTAAGTTCAAGATAATAAAATAGGTGAAAATGCACCCAACAATGTTGCATACAAATTGAGACTTAAAACGAAAAGGGGACGGCACTCTAAGTCTCCCTAAGGGCGTCACTTTGCCAAGGGACATCACCGAGAAGAATAATATAAGTATTAAAGTCTACAAGTTATTAAAAAAACGTTAAAAATATTATGTTTATCATTTAAATTCAGTTTATTCATAATAACTAACGTAATATAATATATTTCATCATTACGAGATGCCTTTAAGATAATAAATACTACATACAGTAGTATGTTATATGTATATCTTTGTTACTTGTCGCTGCTTCGTTCACGTAGAAAGTAATTAGTCTTGTCTCCTGAAAGTATGAAGTTGGCAATTTGCATGGAAGAAACAAATAAATGGCTGCTTGCCTCTTGATTTCCCAAGCGACTTTCCAAACGCCGTTCTACGACTTATTATAAATGCATTGAATACACGATGATTTCCACAAAAAGTAGTGATTTTGTTTATTTCAAATTTGTATGACAGGCTGGCTAATCGAAAAGTTTTACAATTTATTCGTTGCTATTATTTTTGCTGTCCTATTAAATTGTGAATACATTTGAATACTTTTGAGCAAAAAATAATATTAGGGCTGTAAAACCATGAATTATTATTCTTAACTTATACGACGTTATATATCTGCATAGATTCTAGAACGTATTACTAAGTTAGTTTTTCTCACAGTAAATCAAGCGAGCTTTCATTTATACAAAATAAACTCACGTTAAGTAGAGCTGTTCAACTTTCAATAATTGAAAACATTCATTAGGATGAAACCGGTCTGTTATCATATAAAATAATATTCTTCTTCTTTGCCATGTCCGTCCGTCTCTTCAGGTCATATAACCGTCCCGTAGCTCCGCCGTATACAACATATAGATAGTATTTAGTGGCCTCCCGGGACGTCGGAATCCAGTTGGCTTAGTAAGCGAGGTTGAGGTTCTCTTCTGGCATTCGCAGCACGTGGCCGAACCAGGTCCAACGTAACATCTTCACTATCAGCGTAATTAGAGGCTACTTGGTTCGTTCTCCTATATCCTCGTTACCACGTTCATGCCACCCACCGCACATGCAGTATCCGTCGGAAACATCTTTTTTCGAAGCGCAGTACACAGTTGCCGTCCGGTGTATTGTCAGAATGCTAGCGTCGAATAGGTGGCATTTGGTTTTCACTGATTACAGTTATAACTCCCAGACACTTCGCGTTGAATATTGATTGCTACAGATATATTCTCATTCGGATAGCGAGTTAACAGTATATACCTACCTATAGAGAAAAATCTAACATTAATAAATTAAAACGAATAACATGTAATTTTTGATTCATTTTGAATTGAATAAAAATCTTGAATACGGTGCCAAATGCAAAAAAGTGCACATTTATGGCGATTACGTATTATTGGGTTATCATAAGAGCGATGGAGCGGAGCTCGGAGCAGGAACACGGATCAGCGGAGACCCAAAAATTTGTAGTGCTCCACTACTCCGGATGTTTTTTTTTATTATTAATTTTTTGTCCTAAAATCCAATCAAAATATTATATTTGACACGTTGCAACACTGGAATTATTTTAAATATGGCAGCACTGCCGAGTGATAAATAACCTCACTTTTTTGATAGAAGAGGCAGGTAATGAAAGACGATTTGCTGCTGACATTTTTTATTTAATAATGGAAAGGACGAATAATAAACCTTATTTAAAAATTACTTATTATTTAATTGTTTTATCATTTGTCTACATTTAAATACCTATTAAAACTTTTTTCTCGGAGCAGCGCAGACCCTGGAGCGGAGCTGAAACAAGTATTAGGTCCCGGAGCGGAGCAACTAAAAAAAGGTCCGCTCCTGTCGGTCTGGTTGTAATTATAAATGTATAATACTACTGTATATTCTAACATATGATACCAGCTTAATTGATTAAAAATACATGCTAATTTCTATTTAACGTACTGTATACCTAACTAATCATAATAATTGTGGCTACAACTACAAAATAATGAATTTCATAATAATTATGTTGTCTCTTCGAGCAATGGGCAGAAAAAATAGTGATACGTATTAATTAATAGTATAGGTTATTTGACTACATAAGTCTATTTATTTTAATATATTTTATAAAAAAATAATTATTATTAGACTTTACCATAAACATATTATATTATAGTCAATTAAAAATCGCATTCCGATCGCCACTTTGTCGTCCCCTTCGTTGTTCTAGAGACACGCATAAACAAACAGAATCAGACAGATCTCGAGCGGACAGGCGGGCAACCAGACAGACTAATTTTCTGGTCCACTGCCTGGTTTGCTGGTGGGACGAGGTAGAGGGGGAGGATTGGGGCTCTCGGCTTTTCCGTTTCCGCCTCCCGAGGGTTAAGCACATCCGAATATATTATTATATTACCGAAAACGAAAAACACGCATCGCCCGGTGAAGGGTTGCCACTTAGCTGAGGAAAACTCACGAATTCGACACAACCGGTTTTCTTATTCGAATATTTTTAATCAAAAAACCAATCTACATACTTATCGTTTTGTTCAATACTGAATAACAGTTTTTTAGTATGTTTCTGAAGTTGTTCAAACTATTTTTTCAATAAAAATACTAATAATTATTACCCAATATATAAATATTTTGCAGAATATAATGTATAGATAAATATTAAGTTGAAATTCTCTGGAGGATAACTATCACTGTAATAAATAGTTTTCCAACAAGTTTCTTCCAACTTCCCGCGTTGATCTGGTTGTCCAGTTGTGTTCTTGATGATGCCGTTCTATCTGGAAGACTCACCGATACCCCCCCCCCCCCCCCCCCCCCCATTCGATGATGGTAGTGATCTATTCAGCGGACCCAAATCCTTGTCCTGGATTACATACACATCTTTTTAAAACGCAGTTTTTGAGCAGCTATGGGTTTTTGCACCCGCGACCAAAGGCTTAATATTTATACAAATACGGCCGATTTACGATATAGGCCAAGGTGAGAGGCCTGCAAAAAATAACTTTACTACGATTACTACATATTTTTTTTTATAAAAATCTATTATTTTTTAACATTTCAGACTTAAAATGGATTAAAATTTATTGATGTTGTCAAAAGTGTATCATAATAATTTTTAATTTGTCATGACCTTTCGCTATGGCAATTAGTTACAGGTACATACTGTTATATCCCGGGACCTGGTGGCTAGCTCGGTATGTTGGTGGGACCCAGGATTCACAAAAATTAAAAACTAAATTGGTATTTTTCTCGAATTTTATTTGTGTCACTCTCCCGAGTCGTGACGGCCGGATGTCACCACCTTGGCTCGCGGCCATAGACTGACCAGCAGTATTACCATCCTCCCCTCACATACTCCTGATTACTAATTAAATACAATAATTCTTACGTGCTAAGTACAAGTTGAATATTTTGACAGTTAATCAAGGAATAATGGACGTACTGTTACGTCCCCAAAAAGTGGAATAGTTTAAGTAAGATAGTTAATCACTTTCACTAAGTCTTTTAGGTTTCGTAATTACGAATTTAAATAGTCTTTATACTTGTAAGGTATTATTTGCTATTTTATTATTATTATACAGAGGACTATGAAATAGGGCTCTGTTAAAGTCTCTTTTGTTTTGTCAGGAATAGCGAAAGAGGGCGGATATATTCACAGGAGATATCAAATCGAAAATAGAAGGACTTTTGATAGATGTTTGATTTATTAAACGGTGATAAATTACAAGTAATACAGATTTATTACAATTGACAGAAAGCCAACTTACATACTATAGAGACAATGGTCGATAGAGAACTAACAAATTAATTACGTGTACAATGGTTCATATATAGATTGAATAATGTTCTAGATGTTTCCAATTATCAAACACAAATAACATGATATTATTGTTTTGTGGTTTTCTAGAATTAATTAGAATAAATGAATCAATATTTAAATTGACAGTATTATTGATATCAGAGGATGCTATTGTTATCAGAGGAAGTTGCGGTTTCTCTAATTAGAATCTCTTATCTACGTATCGATCTAATGCATAACAGTACGTACGCCCATTGTTGACTAGGAGGTCAGGTGACATGGTTATACCTTATAATTAATTTTATCTATCGGGAGAGGCCCAATGACCATGGGTATGACACTACCTATATCGACAAAACATCTCAAATTGAATCGAACGTTTGTAAAGGCTCTCAAAATTAGACCTCCATTTTTATAAGTTTCTACATTTACGCAATATTTGACTTTTCGACGTCATCTTAGCATAATTCACAAAACTGTATAAACTCACTCATGACATGGATTTTGCATTTTTTTTTGGGTCCCCATGCTAAAGAATTTTTAGCCATATGCTAAATCCAGCACTGTTTAAAACCAAACAAGTCTCATCTAACTAGCGAATGTCGGCTACGGGATACATAATATAGGATGGGAAATCAGTTAGGGTAGTGTGGAGAGGAGTACCATCATATCTTGAGGAAAAATGAGGTAAGTTGCACTGACCTGCGCATAGAAAAATAAGTTATACGATGTGAAATCCTTAACGTTATTCTCAATACGATATAGATAAATCAGAGACATTTGAAAATTATAGCAGGCTTTTCAAATATAGAATCATACCTTTTTTAAACAAAAGAAAACGCAATATTCCCAAACGACATGTCAAAAAAATTAATTCCCTTCAAAACCATCCCCGACTCCTTCCATAGACGAATACAAAAATCAATAATAAACAATCATGAAATATATAGGTAATTTATTATTACTATCAGAATATGGATAAATAAAATAATATCAATAAACTCGTAAAACAAGTAACTAAACATCTCAATACCAGTGGATTCGGCCAAAATATTTGACTCCCTAATGGCGCATTTAGGGGTGAAATTACCTCTCACTTTCTCAATCTCTCTCTATCTCTTTTATTTCCCTTTCCCACCACTAATGTTGTATTCCGTCCGCAAAAATCTTTTCATCCCTAACATAATAGCTAGAAAAACTTACAGCAGGGTTGCCAGTCATGTGATATTCACAATAGCGATATTTTTAATGACAACTGAAGTGTACCTACCGCTGCCAAGCTTAGAGAAATCTCTGTTGATTTAAATATGATTGTTTCAGAATAAGTTAAACAGATAAATAATAACAAGATAAAAAGAACTTTTTTTATACCACGTTTTAAAATTTTCAGTTGAATCATATAAACTTGACAATTATATGTATTAAGGGGGGACATGCTCGTCGAAGGTCAAAATTGAGTTTTTATTGTATTTTAAAACCATGATCCTGGACACTCCTTAAACGTTGTAGATAATCTATTTATATAATTTTGAAGCCTTATTATCCTTTATAGTTATTTTAAACATTTGATGACTGCATAAAGTATTTTTGTTATATAAAATAGTATTCTTATAAACCTCTCGCTCTAATGTTTTAGAATATAGTCATATTTCGGTACATAACTGTGCAGTGGTGTTAAGATTTTTAACATTTATTAATTTTTAAACGCATTTATAAAACCATTAGAATAATTTATTATGAGATAATTTTTGTAAAATATTCACGATAAAAAATTATATTGATAATCTCTGTGATCCCAAATTTGACAAGAATTAGGCATTTTATTATTCAAAAAATCGGCAAGATTAACACATTTGAAGATAATTCTAAAGATATTTATTATAAGCTATGTCCTTGACCATTTAAGTTTGATAAACATCTTATGAATAATGATTGCTTTATAATAATTATTGACCTAAGAATAAGGTAGTGTTTTTTTGAAATACGCCATTTCTTTTGTCATTCCTTAGTAGTTAAGCTACAACATACGGCCGTAGCCATAAATTGACAAACTATAATTGAAATAGGGAGTAAAATGATATTGATGCGCGTGTTTGAACATGTACCGTTTAAAAAAAAATTAAAAAAAAATCGGTTGGGTACATGTTCAAACACGCGCGTTAACATAATTTTACTCCGTACTTTAATTATAGTTTGTCAATTTATGGCTACGGCCATATGTTGTAGCTTAACCACTAGGGAATGACAAAAGAAATGGCGTATTTCAAAAAAACACTACCTTATTCTTAGGTCAGTAATTATTATAAAGCAATCATTATTCATAAAATGTTTATCACACTTGAATGGTCAAGGACATAGCTTATAATAAATATCTTTAGAATTATCTTCAAATGTGTTAATCTTGCCGATTTTTTGAATAATAAAATGCCTAATTCTTGTCAAATTTGGGATCACAGAGATTATCAATATAATTTTTTATCGTGAATATTTTACAAAAATTATCTCGTAATAAATTATGCTAATAATTTTATAAATGCGTTTAAAAATTAATATATGTAAAAAATCTTAACACCACTGCACAGTTATGTACCAAAATATGACTTTATTCTAAAACATTAGAGCGAGAGGTTTAAAAGAATACTATTTTATGTAACAAAAATACTTTATGCAGTCATCAAATGTTTAAAATAACTATAAACAATAATAAGGCTTCAAAATTATATAAATATATAATCTACAACGTTTAAGGAGTGTCCAGGATCATGGTTTGAAAATACAATAAAAACTCAATTTTGACCTTCGACGAGCATGTCCCCCCTTAATAAATACTTTTTTTGTACATGATAGAAATACTGAATAATTATTGAATACTGAAATGTTATTTTGACATTTCATATTCATTTCCATAGTAACGCACGTATATATTAATAATTTAGTTGCTTAGCAACCAATATTAGTGTTTTACTTTTTACGAATTTTTTCCGAAACAACTTTCCATACAAAACAGAATTAACTGAAAATGAATTCTATTCTGCGTAATGATGTGTAAAAGTATTAAAAGAATGCATTGTCATCATGTTCTGATATATTCTAAAAGTTTCAAATGTCTTTATGTCTATCTAGTCGGGAAGTTAGTTAAAAATCGATTGCAAGATTTGGACAAACAAGAATACGAGCTAATAAAAACGTGGTAATATTATCGCATTTAAATATTATTATAAGTCAATGTATATCACAATATTGTGAATAATTATGTTATGAGTTTTTTTTTCTTTTGCTCATCACATCAAAGTTGATTTAAGATAGGTACTTATCATGGCATTCTTTTGTCAACTATGGATTTATAAAATAACCAATTTATGAAAATAGGCGAACTTTCATCAGTTGCGGAAGTTTAACGGAAAGATATAGGTACATCATACAGGTGTAGAGAAAGAGATATATGAAAGGTAATGTATATATATAAGCTTAGTGATATAATATTTCCGATATAAGAACAAATGCTTTCATGAATTAAATATTTTTTAATTCAACGAATTTACTGCATTATTTATTTTCGTTATATTCTATACTTCGTTACATCTAGAGGCTCAGCTCATGTATAATTTTATGATTATGAGTTGTGGTACAGAAAAAATAACATTTATTTATAGATAAACCCCTACCGGGCTATCATAAAAGGCTGTCGAGTAAAAGCAAGTAGTACTATTACCAACACAATTTGAGGAAGTGTTAACCATAACAAAGAAACTACCCGCGTGTAGGTATCAACGCTCTTAACTTCGCGACATTATACCAGTGCTGTCCGAAAACTTTCCGGTCACGAGGATTTAACATAATCAAGGTCAAGCAATGTCTTCTAATTTTTGTGAAATTGAATTTTTTTTATTCAATACAACGTTCTGTCCGTAAGGTCTTTAGACGCTTTGATTATTTTCTTAGTGATTACATCCAACATAAGAAAATGCTGTTTTAATTCCAGATGATAGTACTATTTGAGGTTAGTTTTGCAACATAAATCGTTAGACCAGCATTTTCCATTTGCTAGGTTGTGGTTACGTACGGTGGCGGGTTTGGGTAAGTGGAGACCCGAGATACTAACTGATTTTAAGGCACCAACGACAATTAAATAAAAAATCATAGATTTCAACTAGCAAAATACATAGTAATATTATCAATGTACTTTCGATTAAAAATCAACAACAAAGGAATGCAACAAACTCAAACATCTGTTTTAGAGAAGTTATTTCGGTGTGACTATTATATTCCATATATATAACATTTCAAATAAAAGGTTTCAGAATAATACCTGAAACTTGAATTCGCGATATGCATATATGTATATATAAATATCGCTAATTCACCTTACTATTCATACCAATCCGTACGCACTTTAGTTGGAGTTAAAATTCACAATAAAAATCCACAAAACCATTCACAATATTATGCATATTGTGTTATTTAAAAAATATGTATATTGGGGAGCTTCCTTTAGGATTTTGCAAATATTTTTATTCTGCACCTACAAAATAATATATATTTTAGAGAATATCAGTATTGTGCTACAATTTTAGCTGATTTTATCCAATCAATATATTATTATACTCGTAATATATAAAATGCTTTGAGATGCCAAACTAAGTTCAAATAAATTTTTGCAGGTGGTCACTCCAAAATCAGAGAAGCACGCCACTTGAGCATACAGTATGTATACGTACTATATCCATCGCAAACACCCTACGACAGCGAACATATCCTATCTCCTTATGTTCTCTTGGCATGAACCCGAGTTAATAGGGTGTATTAGGACACCAGATTGGTTTGGAAGCTCTATTATATTACACTCTCACCCTCTTACCCATCTGCCGGCTCTAAGTAGATAAAACGAGGCATTTCGAATCGACCCTAAAAATACCTGAGAGTTCTTCGCTAGGAGCAAAGTATGCGAATAACTAACTCTATCAAAGTTCGGCCATCTTGTTTTGGCGGCAAAGGGAAATTCCATTTCCCATTGGGCGGGAAATGTGTTGCCAGCGCTGGCAGTTATTTTTTTATTGCGGGTGTTTAAAGCTGATTGCGATGTTTGTTTATGATGATTGTTTTCTTTTTAATCATAATTATTCTGGAACAAACATGCGTTTCTTCTACGAAACATTTTATTTATTCTTAGTGTTTAGATAAATATTATAATTTACTTCAATTAAATATAGGTTATTCTTAAGATATAATTAATTACTTTAGTTTAGTACTTTTTGTACCATACATTTATAATTTGAACACAAGACCGGTTTCATCCTAACGGACATTTTTAATTGGTAACAAACAGTGACGTCCCGTGGGGGTAGGCAAATTGAGCGTCGCTTGGGGGCGGCAGATACTCGAAGGGCGGCAAATCGAGGAGAATCATTTGGTATTATATAGAAATAGCTACCTAAACTTAGTTATATTATAACCAGAGCTTTGGAGATGTTTTGTTCCGGATGTTTTTTTTTATTATTATCCAGTCGGTACTCGCAGCGATTTTAGTATGCTGTCACCACGCTCCGCTAGAGATTTTTTTATTTTATTTTTGACTGCTCGGTTTCGTATACAAATGCTAATAAACTTGGCGCCTATACACATTATGAATATTTTTATAAATCGTCGCTATAGGCTTTGTTTCCCGAATAGACCAAATGCCAATTTTACAGGAGACGAAAAACAAATTTCATTGTCGTATATTTTAATATCAGTAGATGTATCAATCATTCTTTCTACACTGTATGATTGCAACATCATCTAAGAATAGATTCCAAGAATAATATACTGTTACAAATCATTAAATGCACAGAAAATGCGTTTTATTTACAAGTACTCACTGTGGATATTCGGGAAATTTTTAGCGCTCTTCAGAATAATGGATATTCGGGACAAAACATGGACGTTTGGGATTTAAGACCGTAGCGTATTGCTGCACGGCCCACAGATTACTGAGTGGTCAAAAAGTACGCGCCTCAAATGTTATATTTATTTACACGATAATTGTTAATAATTACCTTTACTATTTAAATACTTAATGATCGTAATTACCCAAGTGCGTATGTAATAATAACATGCGGCAATCGCTTTGTCGATTTTTTTTCGGATTAAGTAATAAAATAGTTTTTAAGTAATTAACTATTTTTTTATCGAACAAATAATTCACAAGATTTAAGAATGTACCATTCTAATAATTGAACATATTTACATAGTTTTTTAAAATCACTTCTGAGAAAATATATTATAAGGTATCTACTACTTCAATTACTAACCGACGTCACGGTCATTTCTCCAATATTTTATGATGGTACTTACTCGTACTTGCTAACAATTTTATATTAATACTTTTTCCAAAAAAAAAAAATCTATTTATATATATCTGTATATTATTATATCTATATATTTCTATAATTAACAATTAAACTTATTACAAACCACTAAATAAATATTATATATTTACTATTGTAAGGAATAACAACACAAAATAATAGCATGTATAAATTAATTACCATTGGCTGCTAATATAAGGTAGGTACCAATATCCTAAGTATATAATATCCACCAAATAAATAGTTGCTAACATACATATTAAATTAAATTAACTATCAGCGCATTCAAAAATAAATAATAGCATCGCCTTTATTTTCATAGAAATCCCTAGAATAAAAGTAAAATAAAGACAAACAATGTTTGACTAATAATAATTTGAAATAATAATTATTTTTTACGTCATAGTAGTTGCCGGGTCATACTGTAGAATTCATATAACCGTTGGGATTTGTGTCATTTATCAAAACAAAATGCAGTTATTTAGGTTAAAATACTCACTTCCACAACTTACTCTAAGTTCAGGGCGAACTGGTGATGCATCAGATATAAATGATCTCTTCAAATTTGATGAATTCACTATTAAAACAATAGTAACGTTAAAAACAATATTAATAAGACGAAATTTGAAAGAAGTCTCCGGACGGCCGAAAAATATGAAAGTGGGCGTGATTGTTTTAGAGCTAGACAGCGTGAATATATGAGCGAGATGCACGGCGTGAGCGCGGTTTGATTGGCTAAAGTCATATTCGGGAAATAAACACTCAGCCAGAGATATATTTCGACCGAAATTAACTTGGATA
Source organism: Rhyacophila brunnea (assembly GCF_057557595.1). Classification (NCBI taxonomy): domain Eukaryota; kingdom Metazoa; phylum Arthropoda; class Insecta; order Trichoptera; family Rhyacophilidae; genus Rhyacophila; species Rhyacophila brunnea. The sequence continues at coordinate 21,087,988 of NW_028233068.1, forward strand.
TTCAGGTACGAATAGTTAGACATTCGGGAGAACACCACGGAGTAATTGTAACTTAACATGGCGTATTCGGGTTTTTTAAAAAAATATCTCTGTTCCTAGATAAAAATATATTGTTTTTATAAATGATTTCGGTAGAGTTCGATAAAAGAAATTGAACTGCATTAAAATGTTGATTTCGACAAAAATTGATATTTGGGAAACAAATCCTATAGCGACGAAATGTAAAACATCACAAACGAATAATAAATCAGTCATAATAATATAATGTCATTTACTCAGATTAAAGAGTTCCTTTCATAACAGTGGTAGGTATACTGCGCAAAAACCAATAATTATGTCGCGCCATAGTTATTAAAAGAAAATAATATTATATATTATATCAACGTTGGTAACGAAACAAGGAGAATTTATGGTAGAGATTTATAGGTAGGTAGGTACATACCGTATTTTTTAATTTATCCAAATATTTTTGCCAGTCATTCGCGAGATTTAAAAGTGTCCGGATGTACCTATTGCAAATAGATACCTATTCATAATGATTATTAATCCTTATTGACATAATCAATTAGTATTCGTGCATATAATAGGTATTTACGTTAAGTACCAGCTAATTGTAATAAAAATGTACACTAGTAGGTATCTACCTAGATTATATCATATTTATCGTGCTGTGAATACAATACTGTGCAATACCTTCTTTTAAGTCGTTTTTTTTGTAAACATATTTTTTGCTGATAATAGTGTGGATTTGTAGTTTATTTCAATCATCAACGGTTGAATGTTGAGACCATTAATTAATAGTGTATTTATGATTAAATTTAGGTTTATATTAAAAAAATAATAAGGAAAATTATTTTGTTTACATGTTGTAGGGTACAATAATAGCATAGAAAAAATGGTGTGAAAATAATACATCTGCGTAGGTATTACTAAATGATACAAACCAAATGTGTCAGACATATTAACCAAATGGCATCTCAGACTCTGGTGATTTGGGTAAGTGTCTAACTAATATTATATTTATTCGCTTATTTATTTATTGATATCTAAATTTAATTTTGTATGTTTCAGCTTAGCGGTAGGTGTATATTTTATTAGTAATGTATCCAAACCATGGCCCCCACAAGGGGGGGGCTGACAGGGCTCTAACCTGGGGCTCGGGCTCGATAAGTGAGATAAACACTTATCACAAATTTGCTCTAATAGCAAAAAATTCGCCTGCGGCGCTATTTTCCTTCAATAATGATATTATTTAAAATTATATGGTTACACAATACAATTTATAATTGTGTAGAGATAGGGTAAGGGGATGTATTATCGTGATAGATTTTACAAAGTACTATATATAACTGTAAGCTTGCACAATATTAAAAATGTGAAATATGTAATGGAAATGGCCATGCTTCACCTTAATGATGAACATTAAATGGACTTTGTAAACATAATAACTATTCTTTTTTTTACAATTTTATTTGAAACGAAAAAGTTTGGTAATATCGTGACAAGCACAGTTAATACCGTGATACTGGTAAGGTAATATCGTGACAACTAGAATAAAAAGGAAATCAGCGAAAATATTTATTTATAGATGAAAGAGATACTGACATTGGTATTTTTATCTACAGATTAATTAATATATTGAATATTTAAATTAATTGAATGGTTAACTTAATAAATTATATTTGAACACTCGTCACACATGATGTAAAGTTCATCATCGTCTGGTGCAATGTTCAAGCAATCGTTATGATATGGACGAATGCAATAAGAACACTGTACCAAATTTTCCCATTCTTCTCTTTTGAATCATGAGAATATGTTAATCCACATGCACCACAGATCCAATCTTCATCAGTATTTTTTAGTTTTCTGGCGTTTCTGTTTAATTTTTCTTTGTTTTGGCTGTTCTTTTCTTTTTTAATAGCCTCTGTTGAAGTAAATGCATGACTGATGATCTTTATATCATTCAAATATTTTGCTGACGAGTCGGACTTTCTTTTTGTTGTGGTTTTCGTTTTTTCAATAGGCAACACATCTTCAATGTTTTGATCAGCCATTACATTTTCATCAGCACTTGTAATTTTTTTCTGTTAAACGAGAAGGTGCCATAGCGTCTGAGTTAACAGCATCCTTACAAAAAGGGAAAATCCGACATTTTTTGAAAGCATTTTGTATATTACTGGATGTGAATGATTTGAAATAAGCCGGATTTAGCATGGAGTGAAAATTGGTTCTGTCTGGTTTTTCTATCGGATGATTTTTCATATGATCCTTCACGCTATCATTGCAATGGTGCTTAAGGGACTTATAGACACCAACGTCCAATGGCTGTAGGATGTGAGTGTTGTGTGCCGGAAAAGTGAACAAATAAACTGAATTATCCTTCGCCAGATTAATCACGTCTGGAGTTATGTGAGATGAGTGGGAATCAAGAAGCAGAACTACAGGGATAGCGTGAATGATGATTTTGAAGCTGCATAAATTTTCATTCCACCTTCTTGCATTAATCGTAAAGCACGATCTATATCTGAAGATGCGTATTATCTCCTTTTTGGATTCTTTCGCTGTCGCAGCCATATTTGAATCAAAGAAATTATACTAATATAGGCAATATCGTGATAAAAAAAACCAACGAAAACCGGATAAATAACTATCAAGTAATAATGCCGACCGTATAATCTGTACGTACATATATTAATATAGCAGTAAAAATGTGTTAAAACATTAAAACAGTTCATTCAAAAATAGGTCGTCAAAATAACATGTAATTTTTTGAAAACAACCTAACAAATTCATCGGCTAACTTAAGGAATTTTGTTCAATATTTTATTAAGTTTTGAACAAATACCAACAAATATAGTAAGGTTGATCTATTAACTATCGATGTTGTGCAGAAAAAAAATAACTTACCGGTTACCAGTTAGATAATTTTACGAAAAACTGAGCGTATATGTTGCAAAAATCAGTTGAACACGTCTGGGCAGGTTCGCGAATTAAAAGTTTTTGTACTCGCTCGACAGCGTCTTAGCGATCAATCTGAAAATACCATTGTCCTTTTCACTCCTTTGACTCATCGTATGCGTTGTTTCATATTCGTCACCAGGCTAGGTAATATCGAAATATCGAATTGAAAATGTATCACGATATTACCTATATCACGATAATACATCCCCTTACCCTACTCAAAAACTCCATAATTCAAGTGTATGTATTAAAATATACAAAAAAAGACTAAATACGAGTATACACATCAATTTTAACGCGTACACCATTTGGAAAACATTACTGTAGAGCGTCACACTGCTTTTATCCTTAGCGATAGGTAGGGGGGGCAAAGATCCTAACATGGGCCCGCTTCAGGATGAGGGGGCCATGCTTCATACAACACATTTCTTAGATATTGGAGTAATGAAAGGATGATAAAAAAATGGGGCGGCATTTTGTCTAGGGACGTCACTGGTAACAAACATTATAAACCCAAAACATTAGATGTTTAAGAAACCCTTCTTTAGTCAGATGGAGCTTTCGGTAGCTTCATCGTTAAAATCCTTGAAATAGGATTTAGTTTGTCGTAAGTGCCAATTTTATATGTAACCAAAAAGTAAACAGTTATGAAAATTAATAGACATGGGAGCTTTTTTGCTTCGTTTTTATTTGCTTAGGTTTCATCTCTATAGAAGTAAGAGTTTCTTCAGGATATATTTTTTATTTATTATTATTGTTATAAAGCTACAGAGTCTTAGCTGAGCTTATTAATTAAACACTGTTGTTACATTCATTTATACAAGAATAATTATTATGTTTTAAAATATACATATTATTCATAATGGGTAGGTACCTATATAATATTAATTGTTAACTTCAACCATGCGGTATTATAATTTATACTTGCAGGTTATCTTCTCTCAGAAACATTTAGATACACAAAAACGCTCTGATGTTTGACTGAGCTATAAACATCTCAAGATAACATGGTAATTGATAATTTTGATTTTTGAAATTTTCAGGAAGCCTTCGTTTTTGACCACCATAAAGCGAACATTGTCAAACAACGTAATTTATATTATATTCTTTGTTGCTCCCATATTTTCATTTAGGATCATTTGTTATAGGTACGAGAGCTGAGGATGCTGTAAGATTGCAGTGATCAGCTCTGCAACGACTAATTGTTAGAATTGTTTCCCTATCAAGCATTTTATTGGCGTACATTCTAACATCACTTAACTCCAAAATCAATAAAATATGATATTTCGTATTCAGTCAGTTAATTATTGCCAGGCGTGATATTTTTTAACACGGCTGCCGATGACCGCGTTAACCGCGAGCTGTCAAAATTGGTTGAGTAGCACAGTTAACACGTCTTACATAATTTCAAATGAATCAAATTGGAATTTTCAATTGTCATGTGTTAACAATTATTGTAGATAACTGCCTTGTTTATAGAATTGCTCCATGTGATATCCGTGTTATTTGGAGCAATAAAAATAACGGAAGCATATTACCGTGTCAACTATTTAGAATAGCAAAGTTTGGTTTTATTACTGTAGGTAGTAGCATAATTGAAAATAATACTTTTTGCCTTTTGTTATTTCGTTGTTAAAGCATATTTTAGTATTAGGTACTTTTTTATCCATATTACAATGATCATTATTGTGAATATTTTGCACCCACTATAAAATCTGCCAAATTTTATAAGTTTCGATAGTTCGGGCAGGAAATTATCTGTGCAAGTTTCTTGATAATAATAAGTAATATGCAGTTAAGCCTGCTATAGTTTGGTAAGACTAGGAGTTTTATTTTTATTTAAATTGTTTCTAAAGTAATTGGGAATTTTCGGAAAGACACCATAATTATCATTTAGTCAGTTATTAAAATATCTGTACTTGAGAACTCTTAACACGATACGTTTTAACAACGCATAGTCCAATTTGAGTCTACGACGTAGGCAGTCTAATAAATGCTACGCGAGCTTTTACTCGGCTACGCAGATATTATTACAGTGCCCCCCCTCTGCCGATTTGTAGGTTTTGTTTTAAGCTCTTATTATAACTTAACTGTTTACCTTAACGAGAATTTGTGGGCGAATAAAATGGAGAGTCAACAAAAGTGAAAGGTTTATTGGGGGAGGAAAATAAGATGCGGCCAGGCGAGTCGCCTCAGAATAATATTATCGAGTTGAAATTGCGAATTTAAATATTTCATAGTTATACCCATTAACGCATATCTCATTGGATCGGTATACGTGAAGATTTATGATTCAAACCTCCTTCAACCAATGACGTTTCGTGGGGTGAGCAGGTCATGCGTTGTATATGTCAGACACGTTATAACGTGCGGTGAATGAAGGAACGAATACAAATATCACAACTTTGAAGAGCAGTGGAGGCTTTCCATGAAGTAGACAATGTTGTCGCTTCAGTAGTATCAACATTTTAAGGCATAAAGGATAATCCAAACACGAGAAATCCTGATACTGTATACCCATTGTAATAGCGGTTTATCGCTTAGGCAAAATTTTCATAAGGGTGCCTGCAAACCTGTCAGCACCACAGACCTCCACTGTTTTGAAAGTAGGTTTAATGGAAATCCTCTAATTTTCACTTTACCTAGGGACGTCACTAACCCCCCCCCATCTCTCTTTATTACTGGCGATCGGTAGCGGTTTTCCTTGAAGCACTTGTTTTTAAAAAAAATGCGCATTTTTCAATAACTGTAAATAATGACAGCACGATACTATGTTGTTGTATTTAACGGCTCACATGCTCAGCGTAGGTCAAAATGTATTTTCAGAGCATTAACCTGGACATTCCGTAAACGTTGTAGATAATCTATTTAATTTTGAAGCCATGTCATCCTTTACATTTATTTTAAACATTTTGATGACTGCATAAAGTATTTTTATTACATAAAATAGTATTCTTTTAAACCTCTCGCTCTAATGTTTTAGAATATAGTCATATTCATCCATGTGCAGTGGTGATAAGATTTTTTAGATTTATTTATTTTTAAACGCGTTTACAAAACCATTAGTAAAATTGATGTCAACATTATTATATAGTGACATATTTACGATAAAAAAATATATTTTATAATCTTTTTGATCCCAAATTTGATAAGAATTAGGCATTTTATTATTCAAAAATGGGCACGATTAACACATTTGAAGATAATTCTAAAGATACTGATTGTAAGCTATTTCTTTGACCATTCAAATGTGATAAATATCCTATGAATAATGTTTGCTTTATAATAATTATTGACCTAAGAATAAGGTAGTACCTAACCGATTTTTTTAAAACGGTACATGTTCAAACACGCGCGTTAACATGATCTTACTCCCTACTTCATTTATCGTTTGTCAATTTTATTATTACGGCCGTATGTTGTAGTTTAGCGACTGGGAAATGCCAATAGAAATGGCGTATTTCAAAAAAATACTACCTTATTCTTAGGTCAATAATTATTATAAAGCAAACATTATTCGTAGGATGTTTATCACATTTGAATGGTCAAAGACATAGCTTATAATCAGTATCTTTAGAATTATCTTCAAATGTGTTAATCGTGCCAATTTTTTGAATAATAAAATGCCTAATTCTTGTCAAATTTGGGATCACAAAGATTATAAAATATATTTTTTTATCGTAAATATGTCACTATATAATGTTAACATTAATTTTACTAATTGTTTTGTAAATGCGTTAAAAAATTAATAAACCTAAAAAATCTTAACACCACTGCATATGGATGTAATGAATTATGACTATATTCTAAAACATTAGAGCGAGAGGTTTAAAAGAATACTATTTTATGTAATAAAAATGCTTTATGCAGTCATCAAATGTTTAAAATAAATATAAATGATAGTAAGGCTTCAAAATTATATAAATAGATTGTCTACAACAACGAATGTCCAGGGTTATGCTCTGAAAATACCATTAAAGCTCCATTTTAATCTACGCTGAGCATGTGGGCCCTTAATAAACACAACTTTTTACACAAGCTAATATGGAGACCTCCAAGCATACGAACAAATACGGCATGTAGATAGATGTAGGTAAGTAAATTTCCTGGATTAGAAAAAAACAGAACATCATCATACATAATATTATTATGTATTTCCCACGAAGTTTGCAAGTTCTTCAGACTTAACTTCCAAAGGTACTACCCTAATTTTTATCATTTTCGACTTTCATATAAAACTTTTCTGGTGATTAGGATGTTAAAATTGTATTACATTTTACTTTTGATTGGTCTAAAAATGCGCATTTCGATTATTTTTATTTTTAATATTCACTGTTGTGAAAAACGGGGATATTCGTTGTCACGATTTCCTCTTATGATCTTATTTTATTTTTTTCTAATTTCTAAATATTAAGGTTAAATACATCCAGTACTACTGTGAATGTGGAGGCATCTAGCAACCAAATTTGAAAGGTGGAATTCAATAAATATTACAGACAATTACAATTAGATGCATATTATCTAAACACATTAAAGATTTATTTTATTCGAAAATAAATTATTGTATGGTATGGTATGTCTATTATAAATAATTGTCATGGATTTTTTTTTTGTGAATTACTGGAGGCATCTAATGACAAAATACGAAAGTTGGAACTTAATATAATTTACATGTCTTAATTATTTAATCTAAAATTTCATTTTAATTGTAATTATGTACTGAGTAATAAGTGTCAATATTTCGATACTTTCCTACCCTAGTTAGCTGCCATAAAGACCGAAAGCAGTCTTGTGTATAGAATAGATGCGCAGGATTACAAGATTACAGGGACTTTTTTTATGTTTTGGGTAATCTTTTATACGTACCTACTAATTTGTGAAAAATGCGTAAGATTTTGGTAAAATTTAAATAACTGTACGACTCATCGAACTGTTTCGAGGCCCCCATTGAAATCTTCCGATGAATCGATTGCGTGATCTAAAAGAAATCACTGCAGATTTAAAACATCACAATGTAGGTCGAAAATCACATACCTACAGATTTTTGAATAGGTACTTCAGTTGTTATGTACTTTTTATATGTAAAAAACATAAATTTTACTAAGAAATGAAAATGTATATAACTTGAAATCTTGTTTAATTATATCAAATTGTTCTTCAAGAATTGTGACCATAATTTGAATTTTCTAAAATAACTTGTTTTCAATTTAGGTAATTAATTAAAGAAACACTTAAAACATTCTATAAAAAAACTTATACACTAGCAGTGTAATATTTGCTACAAATGAATCTGCAATGTAAAATGAATTGCAGCTAATTTAATAATTAGGTCAATAATCTTTATTTCACTCCAATTTCATATATTTAGACTGACTATAGAATACGGGTACAATTTTGGTACCTATATAATTACTAAAAGTGCAACGAACACTATATCACAATAAGTGCAGTCCAGTACAGGTGGAAAGATAAAAAATAGTGTTCATGATATTAGAAACACATTGTAATGTTTGACAGTACCTACTTAAATAAACTACTGAATAATGTGAATTGTGATGAGTGATAATACTGATAATTAACATGTAAAATTTTATTTTATGATTATAATTATTAATTTACATGAAATAAGGATTTTTCCAATATTTTGGGTTGAATAAATGAATAAATAACAGTCATGGTTTTATTAACATTTTTTTTAATATTATAAATTTTTCATAAACACTATCTTATGAATACAATAATATAAATAATCTCTCACTACTGAACGAAATTACATTTCAATAACAGGTACATCGCATCCAATGATACAAAGAGTGTTATATTAATTATGCTACTCATTAATTGTACCATTTGGAAAAAGAAAAATAACAAATTAAATTCAAAACTATTATTAACGGCTCAAACTCCTTCATATGGCCAAGGGGCTGGGTCGCATATGTAGTGAGTACCTGATGTATTGAAAGAGGAAGAATACAATAATGATAACCACGATATTATATTGTGCCTTAAGCATGTTCCAGATTTAGTAAGACTCATCTGTTTTTAACGTATTGAACACCAGATAACACGTCATGCAACAATATCATAAAATCACTCAAGTTATACCGGAAGAATTAAAAATAGATGCACTATCTCAGAATCACATGTACCTAACTCCTTGACCATGCAAGTAACATGCAATTGGCCTTGGTATTAAAGAATTGTATAGCTAAGAAAATTTGAGGGCTAGGAAGGCTAATGTCACTTGGATGAATAGAAAGAAATTCAATTTAGGCATATTTTCCATAATATCCATTATGTGTCATTTATTAGAAGATATTTAATACTTAATCTACAAAAAATTATATTATAAAAGAAAATGACATGAACCTCCTATTTAGCAAACCACAAATATAAAAAAAAGAAGTAGGGAATACAGAAATAATAAGTTCTTTCATGTTTTACGGTTACTAAGAGGCAACGGTGTATCTTTTTAAATATGTAGTCTAGGACCTTTTCAAACATGCACCGAGGTGAACAAGTCAGATCAATGAAAACATAACCATTCTCAGTCACAAAGTAAAAAGTTCTTCCATATTTTGGATTAGTTCGTTACAAGGTTGATTAGTTAGGACATTTAAAATGGCATACAATGATGTGAGAAGTGTTGTTAATGATTAATCATTATAGTTTAAACATTTAATTTAATTGAGCTTTATTTCAATGTTTTTTCAACTCCAAACTAATCATTATCTGTCCAAAGAATATGTTTATGGACATTCTTTATAAAATATGAATGAGAAATTGAAAACAAGCATTAATAATTCTAAAAAATTATGTGAAAGTATTTATTTTATTCAATATGTGTGATACCAGTAGCAAAGAGTAGAGGTAGGCTGTGGATATCCGACAAAAATATTACAAACTAATGTTTGTCAGTCATACTTACTTGTTTTCATTGAACTAAGAACATTGGCCCCCCACGATGGCCGCGCGGCTTAAGCTTAGCTTAATACACATTGTTTTTTCAATTATTTGTGTATGAGTCAGAGTATGGACCTAATAGGTTGAGCAAGTGGGCGACATCCATTTCTCGTAAAAACAAAATTTATCAATACAAAACCTCCACTCTGTGGAGGCCCATATGATTAGGATCGGACATGGTCGGAAGAAGAATATTGCAGATATTGGTTAGTTTTTAAAATTCAATTAAACCCTGCCTAAGCTTATAATTGATAAAAATAATATTCTCCTACCCATAAAATATCTAAAATTATGCCATTTTAAATATTTTATTGTTTTCTTTTTTCTATTGACCATGTCCGATCCTAATAGGATCATATGGGCCTCCACTGAGTGGAGGTTTGTATTAACAGATTTTGTTTTTACGGCAAATGGATTTCGGCCACTTGCTCAACCTATTAGGTCCGTACTCTGACTCGTACACAAATTGAAAAACAATATGTGTACTTCCCAGACCCAGGATTCGAACCTGGGACCCCCAACAAAGAATATATTTTATCTATTATCGTTTGATTTAGGCAAGGTTTAATTGAATTTCAAAAACTAACCAATACCATCTGCAATTTTTATTCTTAGTTCAATGAAAACAAATGGTTATGACTGACAAAGTTTAGTATGCACTGACGGATCTCCACAGTCCGTCTTCGTCCTTAGCAACTGGGGTATTCAGCCTCATGTAAAAAATAATTGAAAACGTATCTTGTAACCTACAATGCGATAATTTATATTATTTTGATGAAAAAATTTATTGAAAATCATAGTTTTTGGATAAAGTTAGTACAATATTAATACACACGCAATCTTAAATTTATGTTATGGAAACACTTAGGAATTGTATAAGAATGAAAATCATACATTCTGATTATTGCGGAGAAGTAGTGTTTGTGAAGATTTTCATTATTAATAATGTAATGTACTTAATTCAATTTTGATATAAAGAAAAAGTATAGAAGAAACCTATGATAGAAATCAGTAAAATACATTCCAAAAATATTGTTTTCGTCAATATTGGAAATCGAAAATATTATTTTGGATCGGATGTAAGTGCTTATAATAGTAATTACAGTTTTATAAAATACAGTACCATAACTGATCGATATCAAGAGTTTGCAATTGAAATTTGTAGTTCATGAGAATTCTTGCATCTATGTATTTATTCTGTGGTTGTATATGCCTTATTATTATTGTCTATAAAAAATGCTGTTAACATCAAAACCGATGAATAATAATGAGAAATCAATATCAAGTAAATGTTGAATTTAAATTTATAGAAATGTGAAAACAATGTACCCACATAATATACAGGAAATATGTAGGTACCTAGTTAAAAATAACTAAACTAAGTCATTATAATAAATTTAAAATGGCATAAGTCCAGGAGTAATATTTATTGTTAGGTCAAATCTGTATTATTGAATTGTGCAAAAATTTATATCGCGAGATAAAACATTATTCTTGTTATTAATTATCGGTCTCAAGAATTTATAAGACGTATAAAACAGTAAGATGTGTCGTATCTAAAGCATATGCTGATATTTAATTTTTATCACAATACAAATAGTATATTAATTAAAAAGTAGCTTGTTTGTTAAATAGTTTTTATAGAAATAGATATAATATGTACATAAAGCACCAGTTTTCTACACAACAGTTGAAAGGATTAATATTTTTACATACATACATGCTATGTTTAATTTTATTACACAAATTTCATAGTCTATATATATGACAGACAATTTTGATAGCACAGAACCAGAATTAATAGAACTCAAATGACAAGAGTTTCGCAGATATTTACTGTCCATATTATGTGAGTAACGCGAAACATTATGGTTAGTTATCTTTGACTGCATGTATCGAAATTGATTATTTTTTTCTTTTTTTAATATAATCAGTTTATACAAAACATTCATGTATTGCACAAAAATATAAGTGCGATACATTCAATATTCCCTAATTGTCATAGAATAAAAACTTAATCTATTTGTGCAACATTATTCATATATAATATGTACAATATACAAGAAGTGATATAGCAAAAAGAATTTTAACATTATTATTTATTTGGTACTGTACATTATGTTAAGATACTATTAAAGTGTACCTGATAAAATAATGTTGATGTAAAGTTTTGAAATACACCTGAGCTAAAGAAACTTTAGAATTTGAAATCATTTTCAATATAAATAGACCTATTAAGTACTTATTCACATATGTACCTAATTAAAGCTTGACAATATTGGATAATGAAGGTTAATAACAGTTTAATATGTAATGTTTACAACAGACATGTTAATATGAGGCTACATTACTAAGAAGAGAGCATGTTTTTATATCAATATTTGAGTACATTATTATAGTTAACTGCGAAGAAATCAACTTTTTATATTTCCATGATGAATCTATAATCGGATGAATCTATAATAACACTGGTGCCACATTTTAGTTAGATGTTCTCACTAATATAACAACATCCTCTCTTCATCAGTGATTGTTTTATAAACCTGCATGATAAATATCGTTTCTATAGAACAATTTCAAGTTTCTCAATCACAAAAAGACATAAATTATCATGAAAGAACTCATTTAAATTACTGATGTGCGTATGTATTTATGTATGAGGCAATTGACAGTATCGCTTGATTCAAATAACCCATGAGAATATGAGTAATATATCGTACAATATAATTTTGATTATAATTTGATTTGACCTGATTTTAATTTGGTTAAAATTAACAATTTGTTTAAATTGGACTGTGTTTTCATGTTCCTCGAAAAATGTCTAAATAATGAGTGAACGGAAAGATATATAATGTAATGTCATGTGATCCGACTATGAAATCCAATTCACAAAACTATTCAACGGAAGCATTATGTGAGAAGTTTCTCTATCACAACCAATGTCATCCAATATCTACGTTTTGGATTTGACATTGACTTACAACATAACACAGTAAGCACGGCTGTTACTCAATTGTATTAATCTAGGTAATAACTCAGTCTTATGTCAGTTAGAGAAAATACATACATACACAAAATGTTAATAGGTTTTTAACATCTCCATTTCTAATCTTTCACCATTTTTTTAATATAATACATTAGATATAGATTATAATTACTCGTTAGATAAGTGTTTTATACTGATCTTAAAGTAAATCACTCAGTAACGACACAAAAGCGCTGTAATGTTTAACTATGTACATTAAATATTCAAAAATTATAATAATTACAATTATTACAATATCATTTTATAATGAAATAATGCTCAAAATAGACCCTTTGGTTTTTTTGTCAAAGAACTGTTGAACGAATTCGAAGAGTTGAACAAATTTGCAATTATATATTTTATTGTGGAAGCCGTCTACAAATACTCGATCAAAGGGTTGGTAATAAGTAGCACATAATAATATGTAATACAATATCAGTATTTTAATTAGAAGACAATTATTTGCTAAATCTACGCTAATCTAAATAATTTGAAATGATGTATTTCGTTAAAAGAAAAGAAAATATGGCAATCATTAGAATTATTTTATTGCATATTACCTAAGTAAAATATCATAAGATTATATTCTTTAATTAGAAATTGTTTAGTAAAAACATACTAAAATTATAAACGAAAATGGCTGTCTTTTTTTGAGGGACTTTTACAGGGATTCTTGGAGGCGCCGCGTGGTGTCCGTTTGCTCCAACGAAGGAGCGGATATGGCCGAAGAAGAAAAATTGAGGGATACATTTAACTACGGATGACATCTATTATTTCATAATAATATACCAACCTAATAAGCATTTTATAAAAGTTAATTTATGTCACAATTTTTTTGTTTCAAAACTGTTAATCGATTGAGGGATACATTAAACTACGGATGACATCTATTATTTTATAATAATATACCAACCTAATAAGCATTTTATAAAAGTTAATTTATGTCACAATTTTTTTGTTTCAAAACTGTTAATCGATGACTATCATCAATGGGAAATATATATTAATCATTGCGAGAACAGTACTTGTTCTATTGAAAGAAACTGCTTATTTCAACAAAAAGATTATTTGGAACACATCTATCTGCCAGGGAGGTACTTTTTGCCATGTAATTTTAACACGTTTAGGCGGTAGACCATCTATAGATAGATAAATGCTTCAGGACCGCTTTGAACACTGTTGTTAAAATCATGGAAACACACCAGGAAAGGCATTTTAAAAAAAATTTCTAATCTACTCAGTCACTTTCATTATCACTTTATAGACATGCCAAATCTGCGTGAGGATTAATAGTTTTGACAGAAAACAAGACATACATACTCGGGTCGGCGCTAAGCGATAGAAGGCAATGTAATAGGCTTGACTTGATGTAAGTACTAATCGAGAATAGCAACTGTAACAAGAATGACATTCACCTTACCTAATTGCTGAACGCAATGTGAAGTCGCATCAAAGCCTATTTACTCAAGGTGAATTTATTCCATTATAGTGGTTAATTAAATTATTTCAAATGTATAATTTTTGCATTCCCCATACCTTCATTAATGTTTCAACGAAAAAATCATTGTACATATTCAGCAAGATTTTGGAATTTGTAATGTGTAAATGAGTAGGGTAATATATTAGAATTTTACCATGCTAATTTAGTCATTGATTTTAAATTAATTTCAAGACATCCAGTGTTTGCCTCTGCTCTGGAAGTTGACGTATCAGTTGAAGTACCTTTAAAGTAAAAATTTGTGTGTCATATTACCTAACCATCCATTCAAAAATTGATTTAAAACCGATATAATACGTTAAGATTATATTTTTTTATAATATAAGTACCTATGATATATATGTATATATATAAATATAAAATAAAGACTAGTTTCAATTATCGATACAAAAACCGTATTTTTTTTTTCTTATTTATATTAAGCTAAACAAGCTAAGAACAGAACCAATCAGATACGTGTTTTTAAATCCAACACGACCTATGACAGTTAGGGATTGCAATACCGGTATTTCAAAACCGGTATTCAATTATTTATCGATACCGAAATACCGGTTTCAAAAATCTAATATACCGGTATTTTTGGTATTAAGAAAGCATTCACATTTATGTTTTTCAAAATTGAAATTATTATTATTTTGACATTAATTACTACTATATTTTATATTAAATTTAATGTAAGTACCTATAAGTTTTATGGTGTCAAAATGCAAAAATATTGACTGAAACTAACAAAGGTAAAAAAAATTAAAAAAAAATCTCTCAAATATACTTATAGAATAATAAGTGTTGCGATGAATTAATATAATATTTTGAAAAAGATAACATTCATGGCTAATTTTTCCAATTATTTTGTAACTATTGATCCAACGTTGATAGTATATCCAACAAACGTTGAATTTCAGAGAGATTTTTCTGTATCCGGAGCAGTTGTAAAATATTATGATCTATGCATATTTACAAAGGTACTTTAGGTTGCTATAAAATAGTGTTTTAAATAGATTTAAATAGTCATATTTCGAGGGCTTAGTGTCAAACAACACTATCTACAAAAGTGCAACTTTACAGGAGAGCCAAAAATCGTTATTTTAGATTCTTGTAACTTAACAAGGGAAATGTTTATTTAAAACCTAATGTTAATATTTTATAATTTATTGTGTATTGTACATTTATCTTGCTTATGATGATGTTAAACTTTATAGGGATAGTTTTAAAAAAATATGAAAACAAGGGTAACTTATGTAGTTAGCGTTAAACTTTACTGACGATTTAATAAGAAATTAGAAGAGATTGACATAACGTTGTTTGACTATCATGTAGCCGTAAATGTAAAATAACGTTATCTCAAAAAAAAAAAAAAAAACACTTTTATGTAGATAACGTTGTCTGACTTTAAGCACTCGATTTATTGATAGGTACTTATTTTTTTCTATATGTTTTGACGAATACCGGTATTCAATGAGAAATACCGAAATACCAGTATTAATATATTCATTCGGTATTGCATTCCCTAATGACAGTGAAGTTTCCATTAGTGGTTACTTTGCTAGGATCGGTACAGTAATCACTCGTTGAATTCCTACTATTGCAATAAAAATATTTATAAAATTGTTGACTTTTGATTAAATTCAGATTCAATTAAGTGAATGAAACGAAACGATATCTAGATAATTGACTTAAATTTATAAGTACTTAATCGGTTTCGTAAAAAAATTCAATATGTAGTGAAGAGTGCTTGAATTATATGAAATAGGTAATCCGAAAAGAATTATTTTCAAGTATATGTTATGGTTTTTTAATGATACATATCCTTCCAGAAATAAGTCAATCAGGCACTTACTTGTATATAAAATATTATATTTTAATGCATATGGATGTTTCTATTAATATGTTTGAATGATTACAATAGGTTACAATATAAAATAAAGGAAAAGTCATAATTGGTTTAGCTATTATTTTATTAAAAGACTTTTCGGATCACCTATTAAAACAATAAAATCTCATTTTTTATTATAACAAATTCATAACAGCTATCTACATTTTACAGAAGAAATAATATGACATTATTGCCAATCAGACACAAGTGGTATGAATTAATATAATTTACTAAAATTAGTGATTGCCAAATATATTTAGGTGTTTTTTTTAATAATCGGCTCTACAATCCGTTACGGACCTTGGACACCTCACGAAGAGGTTTCATAACAGATTTTTGTTTTATGAGAAATAGATATTAGCTACTTGCTCATAAAACAACCTGTGATTATGCCAGACCCGGGATTCGAACCTGTGACCTATAACTTTATAAGCCGACACATTATCGATCGGCCATCGCACACAAGTGCCAAATTAATTGAATATTACTAAAAAATGAAGTCATTATAAAGAAAAAATAGAAAGGCGTATTATATACAAGTGTACTCAAATAAATTTAATAATCTCAGCCAATAAATTTTATTCGTCTTTGGATATATTACTATAATAAATGCTTATGTATCATATTATCGATGTGTCAATTGCTGTGACTAGTATAGCAAATAATCAATCCAGTTGAGATTAGTAAGTTATTAGAGCGAATGATTAATCCATCTAAAAGAGTTATGATATCATATCATATGCATGGTGGCCGTATGCTCCTCTTGGAAGTGGATATAGATACAGAATACTTCTACTATTCATGAAGATATAATAACTTATACCAAATAATATCTGAAGGGCAAAAATTGTGAAAACTTACAGCTAATAATTTTTCAACTTATATAATAGGATAAAAAAACTTAGTTTTACAGTTACACACTATTTTTCTGGTTACATATTTACATTAGGTATGTAAAATGAAGATTGAGCTTAGTACCTATCTATAAAATAATTTATAGCACTTGACCTATTAACATACCTAGTTTATTTACAAAAGACAGTAGAATATAGTACACGTCCGAAAGAGATTAAAATTAACCGAAAATGATTTTATTAAGAAAATTGGAATTTAAATGCTGTCCACTCTTTTTTAAATGATACTAATTAATAAAAAGTATGGGAGAACAAAAAATCCGTATAATAATAGTTGAGGTCTGTTTTGAGTCGGTATCCCAAAAGCGGCAAGAATTTAAGACTACGAGAGAGCTTAAGACAAATAGTAGTTATGTTTATTATAAAATTGAGTTATTATTTAACACTAAGAAGTATTCATTTTAACATATGTACTGAAACTTACTATATAGGAAAATTGTATAGGCAATATGTACATCAATAAGTAAATTTGGCAGAAGACAAAGAAAGTGTATGTACCTACCTACAAGATTTTTAAATATTGGTAGGAAGTAAATAATAAATAATATTGTTTCAAATAATTGAAAAGTAATTTAACTACATAATAATATACCCAATCTCAAAATATAACTAAAAAAGACATAATAATTCAATAAAGCTAATTTGCATTGCTGTTTTTTTTTTTGTTATTTTATATGATTAAAATATAATTCCGTTGGTGACATGACATAAATTTTAAAAATATCCACAGTAAATTAATTTATTGTAGCATTCAACACGTTTTGCAGCCAGGTAAAAATTGTTGATACAAGATAAAATCTGTATTGATCGGGGTAGATACCGAGATTTTAAAACCATTTATACTTTTGAGTAAAAGTTATGAGTAGATATAATATTGAGTTGTTAATATAATATAAGCAGTCAGTCAGTCAAAAACCGATAGAAATAAGTATAAAGCCATTAAAAATCGATGTGAAATACTATATAGCTATAGCATATAAATAAAATATATGTAACTAATTTCACGTTAAGCACGCTGTAAGCATTTTATGTAGGTACACAGATGGATGTATTTAATTATATATGGGTACAGTTGCATCCAACAGTTACATTGGAAAGTGTTTTTCTGAGATATTGATATTTTTAACATATCTATGTAAATTTTACCAGAACATCACAAAAATAAACATTGTGAAAATGTTTTTTGTAGGTATTGACATTTTTTTATTGTATATGTTCTAATCTTTACGATATTACATATATATTTTTGCTAAAAGCCTAGATTTCATAGACCTTTGTTGCATTTATTAATTATGTGTATCAAACATTGTCATTCAGTTATTGTAATTCAATACAGTGAATCTGAAACTTTCTTAACCTATAAATTATCTACAGAATCAATCAATAGGCAAAGATACTGTTACCAATAATTTTGCAATTTAATTGTTATTTTGAATCATAATTGTGTATTTATTTGTATGTTATCCATATATCAAAACTCGATAAATTTATTAAAAATATATCAGAAAAAAATAATTCAATTGAGTTCTAGGCAAATTTTGTATAAATCAAACTATTACAAATGTAAATTTTTTTTTGTATCAAAATATAGGCAGAAAAAATATTAAGTTGGTAAAGAATCACCAAATCAATGTAAAGTAATCATTATAAGGGAATACTATGTTTTACCAAACCGCGCTGCACGCCAATTTTGCGAAAATGAGTTTTTGGTGTTAAAATATTCCTTGACTTTTTCTTTATCGTTGACAAAAAAATCCAATGTGCTATGTCATTTTCGTTGAAAGTTATATGTAAATCTCCAATGTAGTGTATTCCAACCAAATTTTATGATGAACATAACTAAATAACTCGATTGTGCACATTGGAGATGGATTTTTTAAAACAGTTTTTTGCCTCTACCTCCTAAACATGGTTTTGCCACATTGGAGTTATTTCGTGTACAGCAACGATACATTGAAAATAAAATTGACATTAAAAATATCCAAATATCTTGCACCCGTAAAATTTACTTCAGTGAAGTTTTATAATCAATATGTAGTAATTAATAAAAAAATCTTGATACATTTATAAATACATAGTTATTTTAAAGGTATGTATGTGTAGATATCTCCATGTTACTTTATACTTTAGTTAGACTTTAGTAATTACTGACTTGCTGCATAAAACGAGATGATTTACCTACACATTTTCAATCAAAGAAATGTTTTTAATGTACTATTAAAATTAATCAAAGAACAGAGTACATAAATTGTTGGTCAACTTATAAACCTTTTATACCACACTGCCATACAGTAATTACCCCTTTAATAAAATCGAAGTAAATAAAAATGTCACCTGGATTCTGAGTCAGGTATGTACATACGCTCTGACATCAATTACTCAGTTTTAGCTTACCTGTGGATATTGAAAACAAAACATGAATTACGATTATGAAAACATACTAAATCATAATATGACATAAATCATCGTTGTGCTGTGAAAACCTCTAATATGACAAATTTGTAATATTACATGAGACGAGAAGCACAAAAATTGAAGATAGATTTAAAATTGTAAGTGTCCGAATAAAATTCAAATAACAGGTAGTGAGGGACTCGTCATCAGTATTGTATAAACATTCCTCATCAGCATGAAGTTTGATAATTTTGACAGAAAATAAGTCATTGTTGCATCGACACCGAGCGAGACAAAGCGATGCAATAAAATTTGTGCGTAAAGATGGATATAGAAATCGTAACAATAATCAATTTGTAGTGTATAATTTCATTTGCACCGGAAAAAAGTGCATCTGATCATATTCGAGTAACACTATAATGGTTCCGATGTGATGACACGTGTAATGGACGTATTACGGTCTTATTAAAATGAGACATTTTACAATGGAGGTTTCAATAATTAATTATATTTTAATGTTGGTGGTATATAGAAAATTGTGGGTTTTACTAAACTATGAGGTTTAACTCATTCACTGCGAACCTGTTAATTACTATTTAATTACCACATTTAATTAACATGCTAATAGTATCTAATGGCCAACTAATTGGCAATGCACCTGTTGCGTTGGACGAGGTTGGTTGAATGAGTTAATAATGGAACAGGAAATATTTAAAAAAAAAAACATTTTGACAAAATTCACATTGGAGATTTAAACAACTCAACGATGATAATATAATATGTAATAGTTGAATAAGTAATTGAATTGAATTGAATTGCATTATACATTGAAACAATCAATATGTTTATACAGTCGAACTTGGTTATTACAGGGAAGATGGGACTGATTACATTCGCTCGTTATAAGCGGTACTCGTTATATCAGAGAATAGGTATTTTTAAATAAGCGGTCACATAATAAAAAAACGTCGAAAATAAAAAATCTGAAAACCATCGTAAAATTCCCCGAAACAAGCATGACCTTCATAAACTACAAAAGAAGTTGTTTATTGTAATGAACGCTGGTAGGTACCTACGGACTTCACCATCCTTGAATTTTCAACCATGTGCGTGGATACTTTTTCATTATTGTTGCCGAAAACAACAATTAGACACTTTACTAGTATCATAAACTTAATCCGTCTCCCGGCGGCATCCTGTCTGATCGGATTTTATTGCTTAGGGTCGAAATATTTTTAAACATGTCGACCGATTAACAGTATTTTAGCTCGGTATATCCGATAAGTCGCTCCTTATAACAGTGAATAAATGTATGGAGAAAATTATAAACCAAATGTCAACGAATGTTTCCTCATTACATCCGATATCTCGCTATGTCCGAGATCGTAATAACCAAGTTCGACTGTATTATTTTATTAGCAGCAGTGCCATGACGTGTCTATTTATTTTGATGGCTGATTAATAGTATGTTAAAAATAGTTATTATTAATTAATTTCAAAATATGGTAAATTGCATTGCTTCAAGTGATTCTACACTTAATTAATAAATTACAATTAAAATACAAGTAAATAAGACATAATATAAGCTTCAATAAAAAATTATAGTTCCATAGAAAACATCTCACTTAATCAGATGTCTCACGACAGTGGTCTCTGCTTCAGACTTTGCAATGACTTTCGGCCCGTGGTTGTCGTGACCGCGATGCTTGGCTGGTGGGCGGTCTATTAGTCAAATCTTTACTCTTTTTCGCCATAGCAGCCTTCATTTCTTCGAGTAAGAAGTCGAATGAAACGTCTGATGCAGACGCAACCATCGGTCTCGGAGCCATAGCCAAGAAATAATCTGTATCCTCAACAGCTTCCAAATCATCTGTAAAGTCATTTTAAAAATACTATTCATTCTGTTTATGAAGCTGTGGGTTAGGGTTTCGTTTTTTTAATGGATTTGACTCTGTGCAAGAACTCAATATAGAATATACATAATTTGGAGCACCTCAGAAATATTTGAAACACATCAGATATACCCATGCCTGTGTAATTAATTCTTTACTTGGTAAGGATGTTTTCATGATTTTTTTCGTGTAAAAGTTTTGTTAACATGAACATCATTACTGTCCAACAAGAACTTCTTGGCTATGTGTTAAAACTGTGAACTAACAAGCTCCTCCCATTCTCAATCGCACTTCCATTATAAACCAACCAGCTCATCCCATTTAGTCGATGACAGCGCCTTTGGCTTGTGCCTAAATCTTCTTGTTGGACAGTAATTCTAAATTCGCTGTAAATCTAAATATTTACTAAAACTTATAAAACCTATTTCCACTAATGCAATGAATGAACCATAGTAATCACCACTGATATTAATTTGAAGGAAATTGTATGGGAAACAGAAACAATATGACATTTGCAACAAGGAAAAAACATTTTTTTTTCAAAATTTTTTTCAAAACGGGGTTTTGTTGTAACCGTATTAGTGCCTGAAAATGCGAATGTGGGTGGCGAAAAAAACCTTTCAAATGGAAAAATACAAAACATTACATTCTGAAACTCTCAATATATTATTGCTCATAGGGATTGTAACTTACCAAGATCAGAATAGAACTGTCGGCAAAACTGTCTCCGGCCTCCGAATGAAACGTCATATCGCTTGAGGTCAGGATCAGAATTGGCTCGCTCTACAACTCGGTATGCTTGCTCTGCTTGTCCAAATGTCACAAAACCATAACGAGTCCTAAAGGAAAAATCAGTTATATAGTCTTGGCATGATGAGTAATGTCCCATCTTGCATTTCTTGTTACCGTACTAATTAACTGTTATATATAATATTTTTTTGTGATTGTTCATATAAATAAAGATTCAATTTGATAAAAAAAACTTGTTCTACGTTATCCAGCTCACACATCTAAACTTGCCTCGTCTGCCGCATAACCACAAATCAAACCTTCTAGGAACGTCGCGAAACGGGGTATTATGCTTCCACGCAAATATAGTGTGTTTCTGAACTGAATGCGGTGTAAGCATTCCAGGTGTGCTTATATGATACAAAAATGGGGCTTGAAAGATGCCTTTACAGAAGGTGTTTCACCCACACACCAGGCCAAACCATAAGATATATTACAATTTTACATGATTGTTCATATAAATTAAAATGTATCACCATCCATTCATATCTAGTTTTAGGGTCTATCATGATAATATTTGTACATATAATAATTTATGAAATTGACTGATTGAGTGAACCTAATTGAAAATTAGTAACACAGTAACAATATGACATTTGCTATAAATGAATCTGCTATACCAAATTGCTGTTGGTTAACCTAGTCGTCAGGCTTATAGTGGAACTGCTTAACCACTGGCTTAATATGCAAATGCCATTTATTCACGTATTACATCTTGTGGTTGCTGTTTTGGGCTTTGCTAAAATCGCGCCTGTTGAATCACCACGCTTCGTTTTAGCGCCACTCCCACTCTCTCTTGCTTCCTATCCAAATTATCGAACTTTAACGGTAGGTTCATAGTAATTATCTTCTAGCTTAACTTCCATATATTTAGACTCCTTCTATCAAAGTCATTGATAACAAAGAATAGTTTAACTTAAAGGGCACATAAAACTATGATTATACATACCCATCATCTTTCTTGTGCGTTGTAACCTCTGTCACCTGACCATACTTAATGAATTTCATTTGAAGCTCAGCTTTGGTGAGATCCGATTCCAGTCTACCGATAAACACTTGGCGTCTTTCTTCAACCAACTCTGACTTTTGTCTAGAATTTTAAAAATCACAATACATATAAACACAACAACTAAATGGGTGAGTTCTATACAGAGTTTGGACAAAAATAATGGAATTTTATAATTATGATCTTTTCCAAATTACATTTGATGGGGAATCCAAATGTTTTAGTTGTGGTATATCGGTGAGGTGTGGAGTAAATCGTTAAGCATAGAAAAATTAATATCTTGTACATCGGCACTAGTGGCTGGTTCAAGTGGCATTCTGTTCTGACGTTTGGTTATAATATATGTATGACATACTGTTGTACTGTATCATCTAAATATTCTAAGTAATGATAGTTCAATGTACAAACAACTTAGGAATAATTTTGAAACAAGGTTTTTTTTTGTTAATTCTACAATATCTGAATTATTTTTGTTGACAGCTGTTTTGACCAATGAACCCTCAACCGCTTTGAACACCAAATCACGTAAGCTACAGTTCAATCAGTAATTAGTTACAGAACACTTAGTTTATACTCGGAACACTAATTATTGTAACGCTGTATCCACACACCCAGCAAAACTTTCCCTATGTGTTACACTAGGAAGACTGAGCGCGCCTGCTACACTCTCATGCTTGGATAGTTTCAACCTGAGTGTGGATACGAAATAAGGAGTTTTTAACCCAGTGCCAGCACTGACAAATAAATCTCAAAACACAAAGGTTTTCTACAAATGATAGCAACTTATCTATCAATAGCCTAAAGATGCTTCTAAACAATCAGTTTTGCCATCCAATCAGTCTCCGTTTCTGTTGAGTGTCTATATACATACATTCATATTGACAATATGGATACCATACCTGTTTAATGGTGCCGATTGTTTTTTGTTATCTACTGAGTTGAATTCTCTGTCCGAGTGTGAATCCGAACTGTCAGAATCTGAAGACGAACTGAAAAAATAAAAAAATTAAATTTTAATGAATCTTCCCAGTTAGAGAAACCAATATAAGTCCATCATAATATGATAGACTTATATTGGTTTCTGTTTATAAGTATGAATACTATAAATAATAGGACATATTAAATACTGCTAGTCTTTCATATCTGCGTCGATAATCAGTACACAAAAAAAATTTTAAACTAATAATTTTTGTTGAGAAACTTATAATAATTATGCTAGAATTTCTTGGATAACATACTATGTATGTAATTATTTCTTATTCAAACCTCTCTTGTTGATTTTTAGCATTTTCACTTTGATTTATGCGTTCCCGTAATGTTTTCTATTTGAATTTGACTATGCGTTTCATTATAATATCACTGTTGACATACCTATAACTAAATGGTGTTTTGGTCGCCTAAGACCCAATTCCGTGAATTCAAATATTGTATGTACATTTTTTTACCGGTGAGAAAACTATAATCTTGGTACATTTCACTATGTACCTACATATTGTTTGATGACAGTCACTGGATACATTTCCATAAGTACCTAAAGATATTTGACACTACCAATTTCCATAGATAACATAATATATCAAATTTGATTTTATGGCTACCCTCCATCTACTGATTATTTTTTTAGAAATAACATATTACTTTTAAATATATTACGGCTGCGTGAAGGATGCCATTTGACAACAGGTGATATTATATAATCATTATCAACCTTAATCAATTCACTGCTGGATGAAAGCCTCTGTGAGCTGATTCCTTTCATATTGGTCGTATGCATTGATATATTTATCAAAACGGTGATATTATATACCTACCTATTTATATAATCATTAGCATCGTCAACCTGGATCAATCCACCATTATATGAACGTATCCCTAAGCTGATTCTACTCCTCTCAGTCTGTGTGTTGCTTTATTTATAAAAAATCATGACATATTCCTATCCATTTCATTATTATCATGATCAGTTTGAATAAATCTATTGCTAGATGAAGGCATCTCCAAGCAAATATTTTTTTCAGTCCTATGAATTTCATAGCTATATTGAAAAGTTGGCATTTGCCAGCCAGCGAGATAGCTGTCAGCTGGCTCCGCTAGTACATATTAATTAGTTTTACGTTACGTGTTATTTCTCATGCGTCCTTACTACGGCGTAAGTCCACTTATTTAAATAAGTGTTATTATTCTTCATGCCCCAAATATCCGTATCCGGAAATTTGTACGTAAACAGTTCAACGTAGAACACTTATTCGTGTGCCGCAGTACGTGAAACATGAGTTCGTGCAACATTTAATCAAATGACGAGTTCTTCGTTGAACATTTCACCGTGGAATACATTTCACCGTGGAATGCGTATTCTACAACATGTGGCGCTGGTTTGCAGTTCCAATTAGATTCAATACGAATTTTATGAGATGTCTTTATTGGTTTTAAATAATTTAATGTTGAAACTACATACATATAATTACAATATGAAACTATTTCTAATTTAGTTACCTACTTATTTTCTTCCGTCTTTCCCATATACTCCGATGGTGTTATAATTTTACATGATTATTATACGTTACCAAAATAGCATTATTTTCTTCAAAATTGTAAGTAAATAATATTATATTTCTTTACCTTCGTAAAAGAAGTGGTTATGTCGATATGTCATTTTTTCCAGTACAAACGATTCTTTAATGCCTTTCAAAGTCATTAATTGGTAATATAAATAATAATATGCACGATAGATTTTTATGTTGTTTTTAATACAAGTAAATAATTTGGAAAAGACCAAAAAATAAAGCAATTTTTCAACATTTTTAGGAACTTTTCAACACTTAACTTAGTATTGGCACTTATTTTACCAAGATCCAGATTTATAATTCCTTGTTTAATATAGATATTATCGTGTAAGTATTAATAATTGATGATTTTTATAAGTACTTAATATTATGAAGTGCACTTAATGGTAACTATAAAAACAGCTATTTATTGGTTGGAATTAGGAAAACATTTTATTAGGTAGTTAATTAAAATAAAACACAAAAATAAGTAGTTAGTGTTTATTCCACAATTCACACATGGATATTATAGGTTAACCTATAATCCTGAGATATTGGTATCATTTCAGTACCGTTTATTATATATTGTACTTATAAGTAATAAGTAAAACTAATAATACACCCATGGTGGCTGAGTTGGTAAAGTGGTCGTCTATCAAGAAGTGGGATCGATCAATCCAGCGTAAAGACCCAATGTGTCGTGCAGTGGCGCAACCAGGGTGGGGGGGGGCAAGGGGCCCTGGCACCCCCCAAAAATGAAAATTATCAGAATGATTTTAAACATTTAAATTGAAAGCCAATAAACTATACCTTTGGGCTTAGACAAATAAAGACACAAAAAATGATTTGTAATAATTCTCCAGCACCCTTTTTAGAAAAATTTCGTAGATTTTAATTTTTAACACAAAAATTTCGAAACACTAATGTCAGGTTTTTTTAGAAACACAATCCCTAATGGAAATGTCAAAAATTCTCGATGTCCACCCGAATTCCGGAGTAGTGTCGGTCATGGCTGGGGAGGGCTGACAGAGCTCTAGCCTGGGGGCCCGGCGTGTCGGGTTGACCAGATAAGTGAGATAAACACACATCATAAATTAGCTTTAATAGTAAAAAAAGTATACTTCATGGTCATGAACATTTTCAATTACTTATATAATTGTGCAATATAGTTTTTGATTATAATGTGTCGATACTCGACAGCTCCATTATTAAAGTAGATGTATTAAAAATCGCCAATAATTCACTGAATAAGTACCCTTAATTTGAACTAAAACACAATTTGAAGAACGTTAATGTAGTGTTTCACACTGCCTTTAATCTAATATCGTAGCCTGAGGGCCCGTTTCAGGATGTGGGGACCATGGTGTAGGTACACCGAGCGCAATAGACAAAAGACCGATAAACGAGAAATTAGGCTGTGAAGAAGAAATAGATCCTATGCACTAATTTACATTTTCCTCCTTCAAATGCGTTTTATTAAATTAAAACAACAATATCATAACATGCATTAAAGTTTCTAACATAAATGAAACGCGCATTCAATATTGGCAATATTCGAAGACACTAAACGGGCTTAGTATTTCTTGCGTTGCTGGCTTCAAATTCTGGGTCGATGGTGACTGGCTTTAGCATTTCTATCTTAATAATCAGTTCTGTGGTATGACCTATAGATATTTAAAATGCACTATTATGCAACTGTAACAAAAGTAACCTATAACGTAAGCGTATTAAACATTACATATTATTTATAAATCATGTATGTGTGAATACTTAGTAAACAGAATACAGTATGTACTTGGCTAAATAATTAACATTTTTGCTCCAAAGCGCAATACATTGAGCTGCATTGAATAGAAATTATATAAATAAATAAACGGCACTGTTCGGTTATACGGAATACAGCGGAAAACGCATTTTGAAAATAGCCGATAAACTGGATTATTTGTTAGGTTAACCTAACCAAACCTAACCTAAACTAACCCAAACTAACAAATAATCCAGTTTATCGCCTATTTTCAAAATGCGTTTTCCGCTGTATTCCGTATAACCGAACAGTACCAAATAAACTTTTTACGAAGAATGTTGTCACTTGTTAGCCATTCGCCAAACCCATTGGGTCTTTACGCTGTATTAACACACAATGGTTTCAAATGTTTTAATTAGATTATTATAATCTGAGTGGACTAATTGAATTAAAACTTATTGTAAGTAGGTATTATTGAAAATACAAAGATGGCAATACCTAATTTATTTAAAAAATAAATGTTTTTACCTAGGTATATATATTTAATTCATTTAGGATATTATTGATCTTTATAATATATAAAGTAAGTACTTAAGTATCTTAATATATATAATATGTATTATACAAAAAATATAAAAATAATAATACTTAATTAATATTATATAAACTAGATAATAAGTAGATAATACAATCATAGATATAATCATAGGTTATACATTAGATATAGTCAATTCACTGTCATTTACTTTTTTTGTTTGTAAGAAATAAAAAGGTTTTTATATTTATACATATATGTATAAAGTACGCGTACCTATCAACATAATATCCTAAATATAATTAAAAAATCTTGAAATAAATCAATTACAAATCCGTTGTATTTTGCAGTTTATTGTGTAGGTAGGTCCTTTAACTTTCACGTGCTTCTAGTGCACAAAAAACATTTGGCCACTGTAACATACCTAATATCCGGAGTTCTGATCAAATCTAAAAATTAATAAGTATTAATAAAAAGTCAACATTATTACGTACCTACCTTACTATAACAAAAATAACCTATAATGAAACGGAGTGTATTATACGAGTGTAGAATAGGTAATTAATATTTTTTCTGCAATCCGGAACATAAATTGGCTCCATAGAATGGAGATTATATTAACAGACTTTTTACGAATAACGGTTGTTACTTGTTAGCCAATCTTGGTCTCTCGTTGGATTAACACACATTTAAAAAACAACATGTATTTTTTATTAAGTCACAGGATTGAACCCACTTTCTATATGGAACCGCTCTGCCAAGTCGGATACCATGGCTGTATTATCAGGATATGCAAAAGTTAAAGTACCTACGTAGTAGTACCTATGTTTAAAGTTGCAAAGATCAATCATATCCAAAATGAATTCAATAAATGCAGTCATCTATATAAGTAGGTATATTTATTTTTAAATTAAAGTATGCAGCTATTAACACGTTCGTATTTTCAATAATATCCATTTACAAAAAGTTTCAAATCAACATTGTCCATAATATTATTTTAAATAATAATAAGAACACACATTTTCTACGAGTATAATACTATAATAAATTTTCAACATATTTGGTAGTTAATTAAAATAAAACGCAATAAGCCACAATAGACACATTAAAAAAACAACGTGTATTTTTGTATATCCGCGGGAAGAACTAACCCACTCTTCATAAACGACCGCTCCCCCAACTCGGGCACATCTATTTAAAAGTAAAGTAGGTACTACGTACTTATCTATAAAAATCAATAATATCCTAAATAAATTAAACAACAGCATTTACATATACCTATGTACCTATATACATTTATTTTTTAAATTAAAAAAGGTAGGTATTGCCATCTTTTTATTTTCAATAATGCATACTTACAAAAGGTTTCAAATCAACTAGTCCATTGTCCACACCAAAACAACAAAATATTGCTATTTCTGTAAGTTGCAATATTAATTTCTAAATAAAACACTTAAAAATACGTAATAAAACCATCGTAATACAAGAAACACACATTAGAAAATAGGTAGGTAAGTAGATTATAAATACAATCACATCGTATAGGTATATTATTTATGTAGTTTTAACATTAAATTATTTAAAACCAATAAAGACATCTCATAAAATTCGTATTGAATCTAATTGGAAGAGCAAACTAGCGCCACATGTTGTAGAATACGTATTCCACGGTGAAATGTATTCCACAGTGAAATGTTCAACGAAGAACTCGTCATTTGATTAAATGTTGCACGAACTCATGTTTCACGTACTGCGGCACACGAATAAGTGTTCCACGAAGAACTGCATACGTACAAATTTCATGTAACCCCAAATATCTACATATTATGAATTAGAAACAGTAAGATTTGAAATTTTTCACTGTGCTCAACTAGCGAAAATCGTATCCATGTTTAGTTTGGGATCACCTGTGGCTTATCAATATAAAACCTTATTGGCTGAAAACTGTTCCATACCTATTAGCCGACTCATTGACTACAAGCCAACCAATGAATGACTGATTGGTTTACAAAATGTCAAAAAACGTGTACATATTAAACCTGAACAAAATTAACTAGAAGCCTATCCTATATGGTAAATCAATAGTTGTGAGAGTCAAAAAATAATAAATCTACTCACTCTGATGAAGAAGACGAATCACTGGAAGAAGAACTATCTTCAGAATTACTCGAGTATCTGGAACTGCTTTTAGTAAGCCGCGATGCATATGAAGCATTGCTACACTCGGTTGACTTTCTCCGACGGCTCCTATTAGGTTTATTAACTAAATGTGTGTTTTCTTTGGACACACTTCCGTTCCGTACTTCGCCTGAAGCCACAAATACAGTATCGTTGCTTTTCTGCGCTTCTCTCTCGTGTAAATTATAATCTGCTCTATCCAACGATATAGAAGTCCGCTCTGACTCCCTTGCAGATTTTTTCATAGTATGCGAGCGACTATTTTGTCTTTCAGGGGACGACCTCGACACTAATCTCTTCCGCTTACTGGATACAGAATTGACGGACCTCATGCTTCTGTCATCCCGGTCGTTAATCTTCGACCGCGACCTGTCTCTGTTACCGTTACGAGCTGAGGAATAAGGTCGATAACTCTTCCAATCTCTCGAATTATTCCGCTTCCTTCGGTCTCTGGATACACTCCTCGAACGGCGGCTGTAACGCGAATCTTGCCGTCTATTGTTTCTATTATTGTATCTATTATACCGACCCCAACTTCTGGAGCGGTTGACAGATCTGCGACTAGATCCTGGGCTACGCGATATTCGATGATGCCTTTCCCTTGAATTAGTTTTCCGTGAATTATCATATCCATCTCTGGAGGACCTCCTGTCTTTTCGCCTGTTGGCCACATCAAAATTTTCCACACTGGCCTCACTCGACAGAGAATCTTTCCTGCGACGGTACGATCTATTGGGTTGAATTTTCTTTGCATATTCAACAGGCAAATCTTTATCGCTCTTAGTATCATTTTTCAATTCAGGTTTTACATCTTTTTTATCATCTGGTTTTTTCATAGTGTCAACCGAGTCGTCCAACACTTCTACACAGTTACCATGGTGGTCAATGATAGCTTCTTCTTTGATTGAGTGATCGATGACCTCCTCGACCACAATGTCTTTTATAAGAATTTTGAAATCGGTTTGTATAGCAAGTGTACACATATCCGGTCGAACTCTATCCTTCTTCAGGTGCATTATAACTTTATCTTCACCATGCTCCAATTTCAACAAATCAACTGTACACTTTGTATCCTCATTATTATCAGACAAATCTTGTAGAAGCTCTTTGATAATCTTTATATCCAAAACATCTTTCATCAAATCACTGGGTGATTTTTTGATGTTTTGAACATCCAATGAATTCTTAATATTTTCCGTTATATTTTTATCATCAGATTTTTTAATTTTCACTGTACCAGTTTTCTTTTCAGCTTCCTTACTTTTAATAGTCGGTTTGCTGGTTGTAATAGTGCTAATTTTATGATTCGACAAATCACCGTCATCGGGAGAACGCCCGGCTGAATTTTTACTGTTCTTCTTATGCACCACATCTTGGATGCTCGCTATGAGAGAATTGCTGGTTATTTTCAAATCCTTTCTCCGTTCAACCTTTTCCAGTGTGGCATTAATACTTCTGAGATCTTTATCAATTTTACAAACCTTGGAGGCATCTTTAGACAATTTCTTTTGAGATTCTGAAAGAACTACAATTTCTGCGCAATTAATATTACCGAATACAGCTTGATCAGAAATCGGTGTAACATATTCCTTTAAACTAGTATCAAACACATTTTTTTGCATAACTATCTTAGTCTTGTTTTGTTTGATTTTGAACTGAATAGAAGGCTTCAAGACGCTACACTTGTCGGCAGACTGGCTATCTGAAGCTTGATTTTCCGTTTCAATGATTTCATCGATGATTATAACAGGATTTGTATTGACACCGACACTAAACATTATAATTTCCTCATAATCAGTATTTTTCCTTCGAACTGGAGCCACGCTGACCGGTTCATTTTCAACCTCATCTATATTTTTGGTCATAGGGAGAATTTTCCCATTTTCTGTAGCCATTGGAAGTATTGTATCATTGGTGACTTTGGGAATTTTATTCAAAATTAATTTATCATCTTTAGATCGCAGTGCTGCCATTTTCTTTAATTGCAGAGCTTTCTTAGAAGCGTCAGCAATAGGATTGAATACTTTTTTATCTGAAATTTCAGATTTCTTGTCGATCTCTTCTTCTTTAATGTCAACGGGTGCGATAGAAACTTCCGGGGGTTTCTGCGGATGTTTAGGATTAGACAGGACATTTTGTAACATCTCTGTCAATGAAGGGGTTGGTTCCACAATCTTCACAGGTTTGATAAGAGTCTCGGCAATAGGAGCCGGACTATTCGGAGATGAAAATGCAAAATTATCCGGAGCACAAACAACAGGACTGCACGTCCTAGACGTTTCACAGGACCTCGTCGAATTACCTCGACGTTTCTTATATTCTTCCAAATTCAACTTCCGTTTGAGGGGCAACTTTTTATCTGATTTCTCAACGATGTTCTCCTGAATATTGTCTGTATTATCAGCCACAATAGGTAATTCTATCTTTGTCAGCCCCTTATTAACTGCAATCTTACTCGACGGTAGTTCCAACTCTATATCTTTGAATGGGACTGAAGAAGTAATGTTTTCATTATTCTCAGTGACTTTATAAACTGTCACTTTAGGTTGCTCAGACTTTATAACGGTCTTTTCACAGTCAATAGCTGGTATATTTTTGTCAATATTATTACTCTTCAGCAGTGAAACCATTTTGATTTCATTCCTGACAGTCGGTTTAAGTAAGCTTTGCTTTTGTCGAACTACAGAAACTTTATCATTCGCATTCATAACTAACTTCCTAATGACACTTTCTTTTCCGTTGTAGTTTTTATTGATATTATTGATAAGTAAACTATTTTTATTGCCTTTGGTGAATGCAGTACTTTTGCTTATTAAACTATTGGAGGTTTTACTCATTTCTGTCAGACGTTCGCTACCGTTCTTTAAGACCATCAAATTTTGAGCGTTTCTCGAAAAGCTTTCATCGAAATTTATTTTTTTATCACAGACATTTAATTTCGGCGTCTCCTGTATTTGATCTTTAGAACTGACGGGTGTATTCTTTTTAAATACTTTTCGGCTATCGTTAAGTTCTTTACCGTTTGGAATATCAAGGTTTTTAGAATCCGGTAATCGTTTATTGAAATCGGCTTTTGAATATGAATGATCGCTCATGGAACAATCGCTGTCCGACATGTCTGAATATCTACTCTGTATGCTACTGTCACTCTTAAAAGGTGTCAATTTAATAACTGTCTGATTAGTAGAAGACTTGGGAGGTTTAATTGAAGACGATGAATCGTCAATGTTGTCAATAAATTCATCAGTCGTTGCATCTTTCGATATGCCGCAAATAGAAATACTTTTGCCTTTACCGAGACCGAGCTTTTGTTTGGAAGCGTTTAACATTTTGTAAACGGTTGATAGGTTAGTTATGTCTTGCCGATTTGGACTGACAAAATGGCAGTCTTTTGGATCATCTGTTTCACTTTCGTCATGTCCGTTCGGTGTCATCGATTGGTTGTAATGTTTTATTCTAACTGGAGAGCAGTAGTCGTGATCTAAGTGCACGAATTTATTGCTAGTGTTGTGAAGAGACGCGGAGTGATCCTTGACAAGCTAGAATAAATAAAAAACATACATTTACTATGACTTGAATACAGAACAACGATTTCATTGTCCGTATCATACTGAATACAGAATGGCAAAGATTTAAGTTTAACTTACATGCGTATCTTAATAGCATTAAGGGGGGACATGCTCGTCGAAGGTCAAAATTGAGTTTTTATTGTATATTCAAACCATGATCCTGGACACTCCTTAAACGTTGTAGATGATCTATTTATATACTTTTGAAGCCTTATTATCCTTTATAGTTATTTTAAACATTTGATGACTGCATGAAGTATTTTTGTTACATAAAATAGTATTCTTTTAAACCTCTCGCTCTAATGTTTTAGAATATAGTCATATTTCGGTACATAACTGTGCAGTGGTGTTAAGATTTTTTACATTTATTAATTTTTAAACGCATTTATAAAACCATTAGCATAATTTATTACGAGATAATTTTTGTAAAATATTCACGATAAAAAATTATATTGATAATCTCTGTGATCCCAAATTTGACAAGAATTAGGCATTTTATTATTCAAAAAATCGGCAAGATTAACACATTTCAAGATGATTCTAAAGATATTTATTATAAGCTATGTTTTTGACCATTCAAGTGTGATAAACATCTTATGAATAATGATTGCTTTATAATAATTATTGACCTAAGAATAAGGTAGTGTTTTTTTGAAATACGCCATTTCTTTTGTCATTCCCCAGTAATTAAACTACAACATACGGCCGTAGCCATAAAATAACAAACTATAATTGAAGTAAAGAGTAAAATGATATTAACGCGCGTGTTTGAACATGTACCGTTTAAAAAAAAATAAAAAAAAAATCGGTTAGGTACATGTTCAAACACGCGCGTTAACATAATTTTACTCCCTACTTTAATTATAGTTTGTCATTTTATGGCTACGGCCGTATGTTGTAGCTTAACCACTAGGGAATGACAAAAGAAATGGCGTATTTCAAAAAAACACTACCTTATTCTTAGGTCAATAATTATTATAAAGCAATCATTATTCATAAGATTTTTATCACACTTGAATGGTCAAAGACATAGCTTATAATAAATATCTTTAAAATCATCTTCAAATGTGTTAATCTTGCCGATTTTTTGAATAATAAAATGCCTAATTCTTGTCAAATTTGGGATCACAGAGATTATCAAAATAATTTTTTATCGTGAATATTTTACAAAAATTATCTCGTAATAAATTATGCTAATGGTTTCATAAATGCGTTTAAAAATTAATAATTGTAAAAAATCTTAACATCACTGCACAGTTCTGTACCGAAATATGACTATATTCTAAAACATTAGAGCGAGAGGTTTAAAAGAATACTATTTTATGTAACAAAAATACTTCATGCAGTCATCAAATGTTTAAAATAACTATAAAGGATAATAAGGCTTCAAAATTATATAAATAGATTATCTACAACGTTTAAGGAGTGTCCAGGATCATGGTTTGAAAATACAATAAAAACTCAATTTTGACCTTCGACGAGCATGTCCCCCCTTAAATATTGCATTAAAATATTATAATCTTTATAAAAGACCATATTGCATTGCCTATAAGACACATCCTTAATTTTAAACTCCACTATTAAAATAAATGATCACAAAATCAGAAAAACTTTATTACGAAGATGAAAGTCATGCGATGGCAATAAAAAGTACCTACTTCTTAGTACAATATTATTTATGGACTTTCGTCTGTGGTATCAATATCGAGCCTGAAATTTCTTCAGATTCAGTTTCCGGTTTTTTCTTAATCACATTTCGACTAGGGATCGGATAGAATATAGTTTTAAAGTGTAAATTGCCCCCTGAATTCAGAGAAACCAAAATAGGCAAAAATACATGTATCTTGTAATTGATACAATACGGATTTATTAAGTGTGTTCGAAACAATAACATACGAAACTTTGACTTCGTAACAAATTGCTATTCCAATCTCACATAAAGAACCACTTTATTTAATCTATAGACAAAATATCAATATCGACTCACTCAAACAGGCTAAACAACATTGAACAATTAACATTTAACAGACGAAGAAGTGCATAGCAATTCTTCCACATAAGAAGTGGAAATATGATAAGTTTCATTCTTAGAAATGTATTTCTCAACCATTTTAGAAAACATACAAAATAAAACATGAATACTTTACTCACTAAAATAGGAGATACAATTTCAGGCTTCGGTTGTGTTTTATCAGGTGACTCCTGCCATTTATTCTTGGACATGCCAGGAATAACCATGTACGGGCGGACAGGCAGAGACCACGGAAGAGCTTTCTTTCCATCCAGCGTCACCAGTTGACTTTTGTCCTGTATGCTCAACGCCTCAGTGACTTTAGTGAAAACATTCGGACTGCGATTATTGGCCAGCGAACCGGTCGACGGTCGATTCCTTATATCAAGATCTTCGGTGGCTTCAAACTGCTCCCATAAAGAGGTAACATTGTTCGCGGCTAAAACCGTAAAGCTATCGCCCTCGTCGATTGTTTCTACGTCCACGAAATCCTCCGTATCGCCTTTAGATGTGTCGACGGCAGACGCATCAGTAGCATCGCCGGTCGAAGCGATCATCGATATGACCTCTCCGTTGCAAGTTATTTTTTCCATCGGATAAGACTTCTGATCGTTCACTGTCAACGCGATTTCCGGTTCACGAATTTTACCATTTTGGTAATTTTCATCCACGGTACAAAACATTTCAGTTTTAACTTTTGGTGTCGACACGACGATACTTGTTAGTTTTTCTCCGTTGCAATCAGACGTGTGAACAAAATCTTCCGGACTCTCCAATTTCGTGTTATATTTTGTCGATTTACTTATAATTGGACTACAATCAGGGCTATCTTTTAACAAACCCGGAGAGTCCACGTGTAAATCGTCCATAATGAAGCTCGGTAAATCAAAGTTGTTCATGTCTTCTACTTCCAGATCGTCCATTCTGCACGGAAAAAGAATATCTGACGTGTTCAGTTCGTGTTCATTCATTGCTGTCTTTTCAATTATACTAAGAATGTCATTGGTATTCGAGTGAATCGCTTTACACTTATTATCAACAGGGATCTTCGAAACGCCCAAATCAGTCGGTTTCAATTCACGTTTTGGCGGAAAATTCCTACCATCCGAAAATGGCGGGACGGGTGCATCGAACACTTCACAAATATCAAATTTTTTAGCAAATGATGAATTAGGACTGACATTAACAAACTCACTGAAATCTAAAAGCTTCATATCCTCAAACGATAAGCTTGTGTGCAAATCTAAGCCGTATAATTCGGAAGGCGTATGCGGAACATGTTTAGGTGACTGAGGTAAAGACATTGACTTCTTATTTTGCCTCTTGTACTGTCCCGGACTGTTCATCGCAAGCATTTTATTGAACCGAATATTCTCGGGTGTCTTTTGTATGCAATACTCCATTATATTTGTGACAGAGCGTACGGGAAGCGGTTCCTTGTCAAAAGATTTAGGACTATTCTTTCCGACGGTACTATCTTTAACTTCATCCGCTATAGACTTCTGTAAAGCGTGTTGCAATTCTGGGCTTTGAGAATCGCTGCTCGAATAATTATCTGGAGTACTAGAGCGGCTATCCGATTTCACCGAAGAGTCGGATGACAAATCCAGATCAGGATTGACAGGAATAATTTGATAACCATTAGATAATATGTCCATCCCAGGATCACACTCCGAGATGTCAGAATCTTCATCCTCCGTAGAGCAAGCGAAGCTTTCCTGTTTAAACGAGGTGTTATCATTGTCCATGAGTCTGTTGTCACCTCTCAGTTGCGATGTGTAGTTGTGGTGTGTTTGGTTTATCGCGTAGCTGTAGCCTCCTTTGGGGAGTGCACCCTGAGGACTTTTGACGTCATTCATTGAATTATTTGTGTTTTGTGACATGAAACAAAACTCTTTCGTTTTGCTCGGGGACGGGGTCTGTTCGAATATGTCAGCCGGGAGCATTTCATTCGGGATGTAATCATCAGTATCTGGCATCTGAAACAAAGTAAGTTATTAGATATCAGCTGCTATCAAGACACAACATACAAAAAAGGATACATGAGTGCCAGAACTAACTAACTAAACGGATGACAACTAAGAAATAATATTGAAGAGATTTTTCAATGTGTATGGAATGTTAACTTATTTTTTTAATCCCCACTTACTAAGTAAGTATGCACTAGATTGAAAGTGAAGAAATCCAGAAATTTCAGGATTCATTACTTGTACAAAATGACTTGTACAAAATGCCATATTTTCATGTACTAAATAAATATAACAAAGTAAATACAAGAGTGTTAGTCACTAAATTTTAAAATATTTTTTTATGACCTTATAATTTAATATTCTAGAGTTGCACGATATTAAATGGACATGTCTCAAAATAAATTGATGCATTTTTTAGCAAATAAAATTTGGCTTTAATTTTTTCAATCACAACAAAAGTGAAATTTGGTGCAGCGACCAGACGTTTCCATAGAACTGTCAATGTCAATTGTGCGGCCACAGTTAAATTTCATGTGAGAACCCACTGCTCTACAGGAATGTTTCTTAACCTTTTTACATCCGTGGACCACGAAAAAATGTTTTGCGGACCATCAACACTGGAATAAAACAATAAATATTTATATTTACACTAATTTTGAAATAATTGTCGAAATATAATACAACCCTACTTCAAAAGTTGGGTTTCTAGGTAAACCACGGTCCCGTCCTTTCTATGAAACGATTTATGACTATATACAATAGTGTCATTCATTCCGGAAATGACTTGTTAATTCATTGTGAACCCTTGTAGGTGCACAAGTTCTGAAAGATATTTATTACTTGAAATTTAATATAAGCTTTTAAAAATGGATTCTAACTGTTTTTAAACTGCAGAAAGTTTTTGTGGCCCACCCAAAAATCTTCGCGGACCACTGGTTAAGAAACTATGCTCTACAGTATATATTTCATTTAGAGTGAATTTAATCAACTTACAAATTATTATTCAACTTAACACAGTGGCGCGATAGATACGTGTTATAAACAATCTTCGAAAGTCATTTTCATTTCATTATTTAAAAAAACCGCTAACCTTCCACTGTATTATTTTATTTTACTCTATGTCATAATAGTAGAAAGTGTAGCTTAAAAATTGTTTAGACTGCTAAAAAAAGTCTTGAATAAAATCTGTGTATGGCGTGAATATGTTGATAAGTCTAAAAACATCAATTCTCAGGGCAGCTATTTGTGTGTTTGGCTTTCTGTGGTAAATCAGATTATGTTTTTAAAATAAATTTTAGTGTTTGTAAATTCTCAACTAAAATTTAAAAACATTCCTGATTTACCATAGAAAACCAACCTTACAAATAGGTAGCTACCTATACTCTGAGAATTGATGTTTTTAGATTTATCAACATGTTCACGTGATACACGGAAATATAGGACACATTTTTTCGGCATCTCCAGTATCGGCAACATTATTTTACATCTTTTTACTGCCCACTGAATTATAAGAAAAAGGTGTCTTTGGTAGGTACAAATATCGAAGGGATCGGGATTAAGAAATCTAATTCCAAAATACAGAAATGGAAAATTTTTAACTTGAATTGTCTTCTAAACTTACAGGAAAAGCATCGACATGCCGTCTCCAATCGTGTAGCGTTCTCCTGAAATCCTCTTCTTTGCCATCGGATGAAGGCAGATGGCTTTCATGGACACTATAATATCAAATTTACGAAATTCTATTAATTTTGATTGGATCGGTGCTTATTAATATGATGAATAATGAAAAATACGTACTAATGAAAATTCTCAACATTTACAAAACTTCAATTCAATAAAACAAAGAACTAAAGGTGCATTCTCTTTCAAGATATAAATTGAAGTAATATTTGTTTGGTGTAATAAATTACCATAAGTAACAGGCAACCGATAAATATCAGAAAGTTGAATTAATAGTTAATCAACCATCCAACAGTCCATTAGGTACCTACTAGAAAAATTCTTTTTTCAATTTCAATGCTACAAAACATCGATAAATTTTATACTCTATTATAGTTTGTTTACAAGTACTGCATAAATATTACTGCAAAAAACGTAAACAAAATTTAATAACAGCATTAAAAAGATCAAATTTATATATGGAGATTTAATAAAATTGAAACATACTCATGGTCACTTCCCCACGGTGAAGTTTCTTGGGGATCCCTATCAATGCCGAATTGCCCTTCTTCATTATGAAAAGGATTCAGCATTCCAGTTTCCATTATTGCATCCACTGAAAATAAACAAATAGATAAAGATGGCTTCCTCTGCTTATACCTATCTGCGGTATCTTTTAAACAGATTTTTAACAAAGATTGGTTGTTTGCACATTCACTCTAATCACAAGTACACGCACTGGAATCAAACGCACACTAATGAAAAAATTAACATAACATAAATAAATATTAACCTAAACTAGGCTATGGAATTCAAACATTCAACCTTTTAAACTCTTTTCTACGGTATTTATTCATATCATCTTTAGCGAATTAATGGAAAATTAATTGTCCTCTAATTTAAACAATAAACTAACAATTCGCACTTATAATAAGTTAGAATTGATGTGACGATGTAACATGCCAGACATTTAACACAATAATTAACATACTATTCAATTCTGCAAAACTTAGTAAAATTACCGGCTTGATTTTTTACCTATCTCTGCATGTGAGCTTAAGATTATGTTAAATAGAAGAATGAAGCATTCTATATTATGTGAACACCTTCGAATCGCTTACGCCAATATTCTGAATCAACCGTATTAAACCAATACATGACCCAACATATTTTTGCGCCAACAAACGTGGCGCGCGACGGATACTCACTGAATATCTTCATATAAATGATTAAATTCTCCATGAACGTATCTTTCTAAATATATAATATTAGTTCCACTTCTTTGAGATAGATATTTCTGTAAAAATTTGTATTTAAAAGCCAAAGAAATAAGAGTTTTAAAATAAATAAAACCCTTGCATCCGTCCGTTATGAATATGCATTGCCGATTAGTGACAGGGCACATAGGAAAACATTGCCGCTCCGCATCGTTACGCTTTATATCGCTTCAAACCGCGTCGCAATCGCGTTCACATCGACTTCGCCTACGTAAGACAGCACGTTAGGTAGTGAAAATCGAGTATTCAGTGACCAGAAACACTACTTTTAATAAAAACTGAGAAACGTTACAGTTTAATTTTAATCAATCAACAAAAAAAAAAAAAAAATAATCAATCATCAAAAATCACTTTAATAAAAAGTAGTTAAGTTTGTCTAAGCGCGCGATTTCTCTGCATGTGGGAATAGATATGACTGATTTTTTTTGCTCGTTATGTTACAAATGTCCATGTAAAAATAAAGTCTGAAATCTACTTTTGGTGGTTGGTATTATACCTACTAAGCAATTAATATGAACAGTATTTTCTAAAGCAAAATCAAAGGCTAAAAAAAGCTAAAAATCATGTCAACTCTACATCAGCATAAATTAGAATCAAATATTTAGAATCTAATTTCTGGCTTAGCACATCACATTTCAAAAAGAATAACATAAGATGCTGACTAAAAACGAGACACTAAAACTGCTTATAATTCAATTTACAATTTTGATTTTTTGAACATCAGAATTATGTTCATACTGTTTCTCAAACATTGATGACATGGCAACCTTTTGATCACAAAGTATCATTTTTGATATTTTACCAGTAAGATTTAAAATAAATAAAAACACATTTTTTAATATTCCAAACATACATTATAAGTTAATAACATTAAAATTTATAGTATCTCTTATAAAAAGAACATTATAATACTATCAAAGGAAAATAAAACATATTTTGATTTATTTATGAGCCCCTAGATATATAATATTATCATATAGGTTATAAATCGTGTTTTAACCATATACTTATTTTGAGGTTACCTTAATTAAAGATTAAGTATTTGCACTACAAAAACAACACCGCATGTTAAGTTTTTATGACTCACTATACATAATCATTTCTCAAAAAACATTCACACTTTTTTTGATTCGAAGAAATTTTTTTTGTTCAATTTCAGAAAAGTTTTTCGTTTACCAAACAAAATAATACAACATAAGGGGCAATCAAGCAATAACGGATTATAATCCTTATATTATACGCTGGATGGAGATTAGTATTTTATCTTCGTACTGCTGGAAATTTCGTATTTGAAGAGAAAGTAAATTTAGTAAAAACACCGGCTTTCTAAGTTATGAGTTATTATTGACTGTAAGACTATGTATATTACAGCTACTTATGCGATTTCCAAAAGACCCACATGTAATAATGATATAATTATTCAATGTTGATAAACATTCAAATTAAGCCTGGAAAGCACACATTTTTACGAATAAATATTAAATCCCAACAAATTAAGGCATACGTTTATGCATAATAACGGTGATTCAGGTATTCTAAAATAAGAGGTTGGACTTGATGCGAAAATGTGTCAAAATATAAACGAGATAGTCTGGCGCGCAATTACTATGCACTTGCAAAATTTTGCTATAACAATGTGATATATCTTATAAAATGTTGGTGATTGTTTATATCAGACGTAAACCTGATAAGTTATTGCTCTTTATTGTGCGACATTCGCAGCCGGTACAAGGTGGCAGATTGAAGTGAAACCTAACCTTTCCACTCAAATCATTCGACAATAACACACTGTCAAGCGTCTCATTGGCCGATCAACCTTTCAAAGTGTACATATCCAACTGCAACGCGTCTTCACCCACGCTTAAACACACATTTTGGTCGATCTATTTTAGACATAACATTGAAAAAGCATACGGGCCACCAAAAGTTTGGTTATGTTTCTTCGCGCATACCACTTATATTAACAGGAATATGTTGAAAATATTTCGACCAAAGGTTCCCACTCACGAGATTAACAGTTCACAAGAGGCAATCAACACAATTTTGTTTGTTTTTTACGCACATTTACGCGAATTCAAAACATCACATGGGATTACTTCTTGCTTAGGTAATGTCACTAACACATTTAGAATTTAGACAATTTTTATACTTGTGTATGCCACAGGCTTTCGTGTAATCACGTGGCTTCACTTTCAAAATTATATAGCAGGCAACACTCATTTCGTTAATAGGGTTAATAAAGTTACGGCCCGCGATTTTTTTTTTCGTGTTGAGAATTTTGAAATAAAATGCAAAATCTCCTAAATAAAGACTTTTAAAAAAACACCCGATTATTATTGTGTATTTCTGCTAGATTTAAACGTACTCGTATTACGAAAATTAAATTGTTTATCCATCTATTTATTTTGTTTCATTATTCTTGATCCGATGTGAAAACTTATTTATTCACTCACACTTGTAGGTATAATATTATCAGTGA
This sequence comes from Rhyacophila brunnea, assembly GCF_057557595.1. NCBI lineage: Eukaryota > Metazoa > Arthropoda > Insecta > Trichoptera > Rhyacophilidae > Rhyacophila > Rhyacophila brunnea. Next base: position 21,131,271 of record NW_028233068.1, read on the forward strand.
TGTTCCGTGGGAAAAGGCAGGCCATGCGTTGCCTAGTGGAAGTAAAATGTAAAGAGCGGCAAATGAAGGAACGACTGCGATCATCACGACTTTTGGAAGCAGTGGCGGTTTTCCATGAAGCAGACGTGCGGTCGCTTCGTTGTAAAGTACAGACGTCTTAGTTTTAAAACATCATAAGGAAGCACCCATACTTGTCAGCGCCTCAGGCCTTCGCGTACTCTAAACCACTGCTGTTTGGAATAAGGTTTCGTGAAAATGCTCTAATTCTCAGTAAGTTGTGTGTATGTCAATTTTTTCAAAGATTTTTGTTGCATTTGCTATTTATTTTAGTTTAAGATGATAATAAAGGTAGGTGTGCATCTAACAATTTTACATGCAATTTGAAACTAAAGATGAAATGGGACGTCATCCTAAGTCTGCCTAATGGCAGTATTTTGCCTAGGGGCGTTGCTGTATATTTTATTATATTATATGCATGAACTTGCACTAGAGACATCAATAATAATTATTTCTCAGCTAGACGACGGTTACGATGGCATGATCGAGCATATAGCATTTCCACTCTCGCACGTGAGGTTGTAAACTATCATTTTCATTCGGCTTCCGACATACATATGTAACCTTATTTGAATCGTTGCATTCTTAGTAACCCAAGCGATTTGACGTCATAGTCAATTAAAATTATAATGACTATTGGTACGTACTTTCAAAACGAATTAAAATGTATCTTGGCAATATCTTCACAATTGAGTATTATAGAATTGTCAAAAGTGTAGTACCTACGCTACAAATTGTCATAAAAACTCGAAAACATAAGTTTCTTGAAGGTTTTTGGATAATGTTATTTTTAAAGAAATGTGTCACAAAACATTTAGAAGATATGGAAAATGAATGCTATCTTGCCGCCTGCGTTAAAATAGCTTTAACTCTTTACCACGTAAGTGCAGACATTAGCGTCCGTCGGCCAGGAGCGATCGTAATTACAATGAAATTTTAAGATAGACAGAATTGATTAAAATTAAATAAAATATTTAATTAAGAAATATATTTGATTGATAGTAATATAATACTAGTTTAATAAAATATATTAAATTTGGCAATACACTGCCTAGCCACGAAATTTTATTTTGGACAACCAACATTATTTTATGAAAACATTTTTATTAAAATGACAACATTCTTGTTTTCATTGTTCCCGGGAAAAATAAATAAAAATATCACCATTGGTCATTCTTTTGTTATAAATAAAATTATGTATGTAAATTAATAATATGGGGTATCTCGAAAAAGAAAGTGAGGGCGTTGCGGGTGAACGACTGAGTAAGAATTATTATGCAAGAAATAGGCATTTAAGGGAGAAATCTATCCCATCTATAACTGAAATCAGAGACACAACAGGAAGTCTTCAACATATTTTGCAAGATCAATTATCACCAGAAACAAAACACATAGTCGGCTATGAACCAAATCTTTCTGGCCCAGGAGACCAACTTTGGATTCCACCAAATTCAGATTTATCTGTGGAGAGAAAACTTTGCCCCGTGCCCATAGATCACATCAAAGCACTCACTCATTATGGAGTTCTGTGTAAATATTTCTGTTGCATTTTTTTTATAAACTGATTTATATTTAAACATAGTATATCTGACTTGGCCTGACTCCACATGAAGTTTGTGAATTACCATTAACATTGAATAATAAAATTATTATCATCCTTAGCTTCATAGCCATGGTGGGTTTTGACCTCACCAAGTGGCAAACCCAAGGCGATATGATGCATCGTTGCAAAGTGCCCATACTAATAAATATGGCATCCATGTTGACAATTCTTTAGATAGACTTTGATACTTGAAGTTTTGTCATCTTGCACTTTCAATATTACTTGCTTACATAATTAAAAAAAATATATATGTCATATTCACTGAATTTGTCTAATTGAAATTAAACTTGTGATATTCTCGTATTATAATAATTATAATAGTTACAAAGACAAGACAGCTATTATTTTAAAAAAGTTGGATGATGGGTCTTCAACCCTTTTGCTTATATTATTGTTTATCAATGAGATTATTATTTTATTCCCTTTGTACCTACCATTCTATTTTTCTTCTGATTCTCTCTTAGTAGGTACCTAGCGATCTACAATAAACTCATAAAAGTTTCATTAATAGTTAAGTAGGTACCTACATGCAATATCCCAATATTATATCAAATAACTAGCCTGCAGTTATGTTATGTTTTACCCATTAAAAATAATAATTATTCTTTTTAGGTATTGGCGATAAGGTTCTCCAACATACAGAAGAAAAAAATGACCTCCAGATTAGAGATGCTCTCACTAAAAACGATGAGCTCTGGGAGTGGATTGTCAAAGATCAATGTAGGAAATCCATCAAACAAGCAGTGAAAAAAGAAAGAATCATGCAGGAAAACAATACAGATAATATTATCTCAGAATATACCAAGATTCATGATGTAATTATTGGTTTCTTTCATATACTGTACTATAATTAATTTCTTGGTATTATTTTTGGCACATATATCCAAGCAACCTGAATAGATGTGCATACAGAAAAATGGTATGGGGGGGCCGATTCGAAAAAATGTTTTAATTAATTTATTATTGATATTTTAAACCGCCCAGAGGGGGCAGGGTTAACAAAATCTACCAGTGGGTCTATTCTATACTTATCGACCGCTAAAGTGATAAATATTATCAAACTTAGGGTAGGTTTGTATCAAAGTATTTATTATAATTTTAATCTAATATAGTTTGGTAAGGCAGGGCTTAATGAATTTAAAAAAAATGAATTGACAATATGTGTAATAATATGTATTCTTAATCCAACGAAAACAAAAATGTAAGTATGAATGAAAAAGTGTGCACAATTTTGTCATATCACCTAAAATATACCAAATATTTGTGGTTTGGATTAGGCAGGGATCAATTGATTTTTAAAAAATAATCGATACCATATGTAAATTGTAGTCTTAGTTCAATAAAAACAAATACGTATGACTAACAAAGTTTAATGTGCATTATTTATGGCGAATCTTAACAGCCTACCTCCATCGTTCGCTACTGCCTGGCATGCACCTATAACTACGTGTAAGTACTCACTTACAACTTATTGCGAGTTGCTACCTGTCACATCCAATAGTGGTTATCGAATGCGAATGCGAGCATAATTATTATTAGGATCATTATCTGACCTGAGCCACAACAAAGATACCAGAGAAGCAATTTATATTGATGAAAGAGTTTATATTATTTTACAATTATTATTGAAATCTATTTTTGTTTCAATTTACAAATTATGTATATTTGTTTTAAAGTAACTCGTATTTTATTATCCATTGTGTTCTAAGTTATATATATACGAATATATATGTACTGATTAATTTTGGTATTTTCCGTAAAATATATCCATAAAAAATATTTGTTATGTATTACCTACTAAAACAATATTTAAGTTAAAGAATACATCATCATACAAATTTAATATAACATCGACAAAGCCCAGGGGGAACGGAAGACCACAATTCTGCTGGTTGGAAAAAGTAGAAAAAGGCTTCCAGATTCACAATGCAGTGTTCAATTGGCGATTTGGAGTAAGAGAGAGAAGATGATAGAAAACAATGTTGGAGGATGCCAAGGCCTATAACTATAATAGTGCCATCGATGATGATAATAACAATAATAATAATGATTCAGATTTTTAAGTTAATTATTTCTGAAACTCAATATGGTTGACGATGACACAACTGAATCTGTTAGCAATCGGATGTTTTAATTTCAGGCAGCAATCATAGCAATGGATCATCAGTATCATTTTAAGTTAGTATCAAAAATCGAAGCATCTAATTTAGAATTGAAAAAAAAATTATACGAAGAAAAAGAAAATGCTCTCAATGAACAAAGACAAAAACTTGAATTTGAATATGAAAATAAATTAGAAGCTGAGAAGGAAAGAATTCGAGAACAGTTTGATATACTATTGGAGTAAGTTTGTATTATTTCCACTTTCGATAAAAAGAATGTATCACAATATGTCTCAAGCTCAATAATGTTTCTATAATATTAATGACTCATTGCAGGCAGGAGCATGCTCACTTTTCCAAAGAGATACATGAACAAACACAAACCCTGCGGCATCAATTGGAATGCAGAGGGATGGCAGATATTTTGTACACTGCGTGTTCAGAGCGACACCATTATCTTCTGGAAAAAAGTCAAGCCGAGAGACGTATGAGGAATTCTTATCAATTTTGTGTTCGATAAATTATTAAGTTGTCTACCAAAGTATTTACATAAAATTCACATTTAAAACAGATTTTCAAGAGAAATACGACGAACTTACGGATCAATTGACTTTATGTGAGCACGAACTTAAAGACACTCAATTGAAATATACAAAAACTACACAAAATGAACAAAAACTAAAAGAAAACATAGAAAGACTCTGTCAAATGATGAGAAACTTTATGGCTTATCAATTTAATGTACCACCGAGTCAGGTATTGCAATAAATTTATTACTTATTATATTTTTACTTGAAAAAAATTCGAAAATAGTATATAATGAGAGATTATTATGTATTTACCTATTATTTCAGCTCGGATTCTTGCCTGTATTTGAAAGTTTGTATGATAATAAAATCACCACTGATGAAGATGATTCTGCAGACAATAAAGATATTGAAATGGTTGAAGAAATTAGAGCTCAAGAAAATCCTAGCAAAGAACAGGGTACGAATCATGTATTTTGTTTATTATGTAGCTTTCCATTTATTGAAAACCATAAAACACTAGTCACTGTTTTAATTAAAATAAAACACATTATATAGTACTTATTCCACTGGGTTGTTTTATTTTAATTAAGAAAATATATATCACTAAGAATTAACAGTTATAAAATAAGGATGGTTACTATGTTAAACAAATTAGTATTTTTGCTTACATTTTACTTAAAATGTAATTATGTTCATAATTTATGTTTCCAGGCTTTGTATTTTTTAATAGAGCTGAAACACAAAAACAATCCCAGAAAACCCCCTTCTTAATATACGGAGGCGTGAATGATGAAGCGCTGTTTTCCAAAAATGTCTACGGAGGTTTGGTTTTCGAAGACGAAATCATACCAGGACTGGGTGAATATCAAAATCATTATTGTTTTCCCGTAGCATACGACAACTCACCATTCTTAGCTTTACAGTCCCGGGCTGGTCTTGGCCTCCTCCATAAAATTTTTCTATCTCGGACGATCCAACGCCACTGCTTTCACATTCTTTTGGCTCAGCATCTTCAAATCTCCTGTGGCCAGCCATCTCAGTCCCAACCGTCCAAATCTTCTTTTAGCCCCAGTGGATGTATACGACGTGTACTCAACCGGTGTCACTAATTCAAAATGGAGAATAATAAAACTAACTCTTTCATGACAGTCTTATTTGCAAGAAAGAACCCGTGATCCTGTTGGCATTTTTTGTCGAAATATTTGCTAGAGCTTATTGGATAATATAATATGAAAAGATAAAAAACAATAATGAGTCAAATTATTTTTTATTTAGGACTTTCTGTATCACAATTATCCATAATTTCATCTGAGTCAAATGAGAGAAAAATTGAACCTTACGAAGATGATGAATTTTTAGAACAACTATTCAATCTACCATCTGCCTCGAACATTGAAGGTATTCACCACCCTAGTCTGAGGTAGGAAATTAAAACTGTACTTATTACATAATATTCTAAAATTATTATTGTTAAATTTCTACTCAGATCTTTCTCGTTACTCACACCCCATCACACTCCTGCGTCAGACCATACCACGATGTAGTGCCTTTTGCCATGTCAATACGGCAGCGTTTATATCACGGGTAATGAGAGATTCCGCCATGGCTATGATTTGTGTCATAAAGGCAAGGATTGAAGTACCTACTGTCCGACAAGAAGATCTAGGCAATAACCGGAAGTCGCTAATACGGTTAAAAGTGGGAGGAGCTTGTTAGTTCACAGTTTTAACACGTGGAAAACTCGTCGCTAACCGGAAGGCGCTTCAATCGGAGTGCGGTTAAAAATGGGAGGAGCTTGTTAGTTCAGTTTTAACACGTAGCCAAGAAGATCCTGTTGGACAGTACTATCGATGATTGACATGCAAAATATAGCCCAGCCAAGTGAACCCACTTCGGTAGTGACATTTTTGTAACCGAAGACTGATAACACTAACCATGAAAATAAAATATTGTAATATAAAAAGGCACCAATAAAAATAAGGTGAATACGTAGCTTATTAATTGATCAGTTGCCTATTCTTAAAATCACCATGGTACGTGTCAATAACTTTAATTGGGTAGTCCAATGAATTGATTTGATTTTTGTTTTAGTTGCCATCATGACAGTGTTACATTGATGAAAGATAAATTGATTGCCACCAAGTCTGAAATAAGTAATGTAAGTTTACTTTTCATTATGGATGCATATTTTTTCAAAATAAAAAAAATCTTACATGTTGTAGTGTGAACATACTTTAGTATCTACATATTTCATCCCAAAAACTAATCAATTTTAATACGATAAAGATGTTATTGAAAATATCACTTTGATTGGATTTTTATATCATTATGCACTAATAGTTGCATTATGGATTTGACGTTATGGAAAATTTAATTATAAAAAAGTCAATTGCCATTTACGTTCCTAAGCTGAACATATGTGACTCCTTAGGGTGGAGGTTGTATTGACATTTTTTTTTTGTGGAATGGAACCGAAAAACAACATGCGAATTTTGCCAGAAACTGGTATAACCAGTAAAAATACATAGTGAATATAAAAGTTAAATTCATAATATTTACAAGCGAGGAAAAAATTTCAGGCTAGTGAACCACCAATTACAAAGAATATCTACTGTTATAACCTTCCCTCGTACATGACTCGCTTGGCTCATGAAAGTTTCGACAATGTGCAGAGAACTTATGGACATCACAAAAGTCCATCAAAAAGTATAATCTATTTTTATATTAATATTTATTATAGAAATTTAATACATAACTAATGAGTAGCACAGCCACTTGCAGCTGAGCATTACACCAGTGGCTGCCATTGGTCTCAAAGCAACTTACAACTGCAACCTATGTAATCATTGCTTGCGTCATAGCGTTGTGGACTGATCGACTAACGTAGCAAGCTGCGTATGATGGATACAGCAACATTGTTTGTGCGAACGTCTTACACAGAAGGTACAAGAAATACAGGCCACAGTTTGTGACAACCACAGGTGTCTTAAGCCTCAATTACATTGAGCTTCTTTACGAGCTGTTTATTGGCGAATTTACAATCTGCCTGTAAAGACGCCCAGTGTAATCATCGAATAAGCTAATAAGCAGGTTGTAAACACTCTACCGAGGAAAAAGTTGAAATCCGGTCAACTTTACACGCTACACGCCGGCGTGTGGACCTACTGCGTCTGCACAGTAGACCGCAGTACCAACCTCCCGGTAAAAAAACGAACTACGTTCTGTCAAAATAGTCGCTGGCTTGTGGCTTCTCAGCGAATGGAAAGTTTTGTGTGTAATCATCAAATCGCAGTAGTTGAATCGCCCGCTTTTAAATTCGCTAATAAACAGCTCGTAAAGAAGCTCAATGTAATAGAGGCTTTATGTATGTGTGTGGAGCAAGTCAATTATTGGCATTCAAACTTGTAAAACTAGTACGTAAATCCCATTTTGGTCAAAAGAAGAGTTTGTTATTGAATATCTTCTTCTGTTTAAGATTCCTGTACCAATAATACACGTTGAATCATTTCAAAAATCAATCTACAAAAATCTCTGTCGATAATGTGGTATTATTAAATGATTTATATTGCCAATTTTTTAAAATAGAATTTATTTTATAAAATGGCTTTCATCCAAGGTTTAACAGTGTGTATTTGTTTGAAGCGTGTCAATCCGGCATCAAAAAAGAAGAAAAACCTTCCGAAATAAATTTAGAGATTCCATCATTTCATTGGACACCAAAAACTAAAAGAGAGACTACAATAGTGGAAGATATAGAAAACTGCACATGTCGGCTGCGCACAAACACTTGCTGCGTTATCCCTCCAGGTGAGTATTATTGGCTTCACATAGATGCTACTATGCCAAAGCTTATGGTTGCTACATCACTCCCGTGCTGCATCGCTTCAGTACAAGGAAGTATGGCACTAAAATCGTTTCATTCTGGAACATTTATAGCGTCATGGAAGGCAACCGTGTAAAAACCATGGCTGCATATACATGGCGGGTGGAGATGGGGTAACTCAAATCATTTTCTCGTCTAGTCTTTTTCAAATATGAATTCTATGGTTTTTGATCAATTTATGCGCGTAATTGGTAATTTTGAGATAGATTTTGTGAACTTTTTCGTTTAGTCAATGAAATAATGATAGCATTTGAAGGTTACCCACTTACTTAATCTGGTGCTACAGGCTGTTTAAGTCCATGACTGACTGCCCTGTCCTCCAGGTGTCGCTACCCCAAGTTCTATCTCTCCAGTTGGTCACACTCAGGTTCTCTGCTTCCCTTTTGACATTGTTTGGGCGTCAAATGCTTACTGAGGTTCCTTCATATAAACCATATGGAAAGCTCTCAATCCATCGCATCTAACGACATGACAAGCCCATCTGAGTCTTTGCACTCTCTAGATATCAACTATATTGGGGTTAAATTACTCAAAAAAATTACTGTTAATAAGGATGCACATCTATTGGTTTTTCATAACCAGTTCTGGTATTCTTAGAAATTTTACTTTTGAATACTTGGATGGCCTTTTTTGTTTCTTCATTTGGGTCCAGGATTCGCAATTTGATGGGTAGTTTTATAAAATTTGTCATTACAGTTTGTCTAAAGGTTTAAAAATACCAGTTTTGCATTTTTAAACTGATGAAGCAACGGACACAGAATTAATGTTTGTTTTTGCACATAAAAAACATAATATAAGTACCTAGGTACATATAGTGCTTTATTAGTAAATTATTCATTTAAAATTTCTTATATTTCACATTTGGAGTTATGACTGAGTATCCATTTCTGAAGCCGTGGGTGTTTGTTTAAATATCGACAAAAATCGAGTTGTTTTTTTCAATCCGCGTTTGATCTAGAGTACGGACCTAATTAGTTGGGCAAATGTCGTCTGGCAACCGTTTCTTGTAAAAAATACTATAACAATCGCTAAAGATAATTGCCGGCCTAGGAATGGAAATTGTAATTTACTTTTTATGTTGTGTTTCAGCTGCTGAGAATGTAAAAAGCGATTCAACATCACGTGATTCATTGGAAGAAAGAGGTTTTTTCAAAGTGATAGCTGAAGATGAAAGTTCGAAACACTTAGAAAAGAGTCCCCAACAGTTTACAAAATACACACAAGAGACCTTGAAGCAGGTTTTTGAGAAAAATCCATCCCTTGTGCAGTACTTTAAAGAAAAGAGAACACTTTAATGCAGATAAAATTTATTGTTAAATTAGAAAGTAATAAACGTACAACTATCAAATATAAATTGGCTGTTTACTAAACAAAAAAAATGTATAATAGTACCTACATATTATGCATTTGATGATATTACTTTTGAAAATTTAATCTCTGGTGTATTTTGGAATTTCATGAAATAAAAATAATACTACAGTGTTTTTGAAGTTTTGAACTTTAATTTTATTGCCAACAAAATAAGGGGGATTTTAAAACGAAACCAAAATAATGTGGCATGTGTGTAGTAGTCGACTTCATTTTAACAAAGCAACTTATAAGCAATCTACAAAAAAATGCGGTGGAAATTTTGTTTCAGTTTGCATAAAATTTCATTGAAAAATTAACCACAAGTGTGTAAAGACGAAAGTTATAAGTATTTTAATTCCAGGATTATTTTCGGGATTGAATTATGTAACTTAATAATTTGTATAGAAAAAGTAGAAAAATATTTAAGAGGATAATCTTCATTCAGGACACTGCAAGACTTCTTTCGCCCATATTATGAATATGTTCTGGAACAACTTTCGCTACCTGAAATATAAGAATCAATATAAACTTTTACGTAAGATGATGAGGTTTCTGGATGGTTATTCTCTAACCAATCACTGATAGGAAGCATCCAATAAAGCTGGCTTAATTGAGTAGGTAAATCTTGATTTCTGTAATTAACATACATAATTTTATTGTATCGTACAAAGAGTTTGAACTATACTAGATGGATTCATAAAACCTCTTTGTATTTTCCAGAACGTTTTAGTGTGGTTGAGAGAAAAATTTATATATGTACCGGCGCACTGAAAGGTGGCAACCTGTGTTTTCAGGTTGTTACACTGTATGTTTGATGTAGTATGTTTGTGATTCTTCATTTAAATATTCTAAATAATGACGGTTTATATATTTATATTATACAAAAAACTGGTGTTACGCTTGTAACACCAATGTAAAGCGTTTTTATCTCTGTGTAATAAATCTAAGAGCACGATAGTGTAATGTTTATTCAAACTTACAGCTAACTTAATCAGAAGTCTATGTAACCTTGATTTCAGCTTCACTTTATTATATTTAGGATCAAACCCTACAGAAGAAAGTTATCTTCAACATCTTTGGTATCATAAGACATTGATAATTTTCCTACAATTTAATCAATTTATATTACCTTTCTCAGCTCTTTAACTAATGTCACCGGGCATTGCATTTCCTTCCAACTCAGAGGTACCATGTTAACGCCTGCAGGAGCATCGGCTGCCCTTGCTATAACAACTCCTAATTCAGGCTCAGCAGTTGACAGTTGATAGCACTGTAACTCGGTAATCGGCAGCTGTAGTATTGATTAAGGAAGATACTTGAATATTATTTGATTGATCTTGTACGCCATTGTAATATGAAAGGGGTGGTAAGAAAAGACATTTCCAGGATTTTGGGTCTAGATTGCAAATAAAATAAATTGGTAAAGAATGAAAACTTTGGGTGGAGGTCATAGTATATGCCAAAAGTGGAGATGGGTAGGCAACGTTACTGGAAAGAGGATACCAACATCTCATGGTGTTCAAGAGATTCTGAAACACCTAAAGAGCAGTCAAAAGCTCGCTGGGTTGATAAGGTATTTAGGTTTGTATGTCCTACATATCAGAGATTGACTAACGTCATGAGGAATAATGTAAAAGTGGAGGCCTGCATTTGACAGTAATGTATGACTGAAGAAATATATATACTGAATACAAATCAGTTATCGTTTTGCCATTGTTCAATGCATGTAGTTTCGCTGCTCTGATTTTATTATTCCATTAGACACCAAACACTTCAGGAAGTCTGAAGCAATGGAAGAATTTACAGTTTGTACTCGTCAGCTGTAATTAAAATGTAATGAAATTTAAACTATACGCTGGTCCCAGATATTACAATGGTTCGGTTGTGTTAGTGAATTGATCACTGCTTGCAATTTAAAAAGGATACAACTCTCGCTAATATAATGTCTCCCGGTCGATAGCTCTTGTACATATCGATTCTGTCCACTTCAGTGGCACGGACATTTTCTTTTCTAAGCATGGCTTTCAGAGGCCTGGTGAGTGGCCGGGAGCTGGCACATCTCAGTTCACACCGTGCTGCCCGCCACGTGACACGCGCAATCACTGCTGTCACTAATTCTCCCACGCGAGCCACTGCTGTGCCACCTCTACAAGCTGATACTTCTACACGCTGTGTCTGCAAATATATTATATCATTAGCAATAGTCAACAAATGGTGAATATGAAGAAAAAAAAAATTAAAATTTAGGTGCTCACAATTGACTATAAAAATTATTAAGTCGAGTAAATCGATTGTAATGTTAGGTAAATAAGTATGCGATTGCAAATTCTACATTCTGTAAATAAAGTATTGTTCTCAAGTTCCATTATTACTATTCCAAGATAAATAGCCATACCTATCACAAATTTTAGTCCTTTATTGAGTATATTTTCACTGATGTTCACAAAAATTATCATCGCAAAATATGATGAAGCAGAGATGGGACATGTTCGAACTCTACTCTTCAACTTATTACTATAGTTTCTTTATGTTATAAGTGTTTGCAATAAAATATATAAAATAAAATAATTTTATACAATATTTCGATGGGATGTAATCTAATTTTATAGTAAGACGTACTGTACTATATAATTACCGAAAATATTGGGAATTGCGTGAATATCTCAATAAGAATTAAAGAATAGCCAACCTTTCTTTCATTGTTTATTTCTACGAGTTTGACAGTTCCAACTAAGCTGGAAAAAATATAACCCTGATCTTCGTATGTTCCATCACCGGGAATCATCTCATCGTCAGAACAGCACAACCGGAGACCAGGAAATGCAATCAGTTCCCCCTTTTCCAATAAAGCTTTCGCATCGTCCTCCATTGTTATAAAATAAAAAGAATAGACTAACAGAAATAAATTACGGACAGTTCAGTTAAAAATATTAATGGTTAAAAACACGATGAGCTTTGTTTTGACGTTTAACGTTATGTTATAGGTTAAGGCATAGACTAGCCTTCATAGATAAGGATAAACTTTACTAGCCTTGCTAGAAGTTATTTTATTTCATAAATAAATAGATATAAGTCATTATGACTCGTTATTTACAAAACCAAAGAGATTGGATTTGTACAAAACGGTTTTTATATAAAAAAAATCTAGGCACCTAGTATGAAACAAAAATAGCTGTAAACTATAAAATAAAAAGGATATTAAAATTCAAATTTCTTTACGTAGAAAACGAAAATTCGTGATGTATAATAAAAGGAGTTTTTTTTTTTTTTTTTTTCGACCATGTCCGATCCTGATAGGATCATATGGGCCTCCACAGAGTGGAGGTTTGTATTGACAGATTTTTTTTTTACGAGAAATGGATGTCAGCCACTTGCTCAACCTATTAGGTCCATACCCTGACACACACAAATTGAAAAACAATATGTGTACTTGCCAGACCCAGGATTCGAACCTGGGACCCACGGCTTTATAGTCCAACGCTTATGCTCCCTTGAAATGTTGATCGTATTTTTTGCCTTGTGTTCTTCTGTGCTGGCCTCTTTTTACCCCATTTTCTTCTCGATTATTTATCTCTCTGGTTGCTTAACTTGTTTAGCAGGCTGGCAGGACCGACGCTTCTATCGTAGCGTCCTTTGTCTTTGGTTATTCAATTTGATATGTCTCAAGGAAACCAGGTAGGTGTTCTTTGGACTTCAGAGTCAACAAGAATAATAAGAGTTTTAATGGTAGGTAAAACTCCTTTAATTATTCGCTATTGACTCTAAAGTCCCTGGAGATATCTGTTTATTATCACCTGGTAAAGCAAGATACATCCTGCAAGATAGGGTGGATGAACCTAACATGAGAATTAGGTATAACATCTCCTTGCTTTTAGGCTCAGTGCACCGGGCTGAACAGAGAGGTCAACATATTTTGTTCCCCCGCTGTAGAAGTCTGTGTGTCTATCGGTCTCTGGTAAAATGTTTTAAAAGCAGCTTCTTGGCGCCAATTACCTCTCTGCAGGGTGTGATCTATGGGGTAATTCTCTAACCAATTTAGAGAGGCGACTGCTGATCGAGTACTGCCTGGTGATTCCTGTACCCCTGCATCAGCGAGTACTGACTTCACCCAATTTCCGATGACTGCTCGAGTCGCAGGTTTTGGGGGGCCTCTTGACGAGATAAATAATGCCGGAATATTACCATCCTCTTCTCTTCTCTCATTGGAATTCGTAGCCAAAATACTGGATCGATGGCAACTGGAAGCGCTTAATTTACATCCAGATTGGCGGTGCCTTGATATGTCTGTCTTGGAACCAAACACTGGCAATAGAATTATATGGTCGCCATTATTGACTAGGCCATTATCCGCTACACTGAGTAGGGTAAGGTCATGAACCCGTCGTCCCGATGCGAGTAATAATAATATAGCTGTTCTGCGTGAAACTTCATATAGGTTGTATACTAGTGGTGTTGTTTTCTTGAGGTAGTTCAGGATTATTCTTGGATCCCAAATCGGTGGTTTTGTAGGTCTAATCTTGCGGGTGGATATGGCTTTTAACTTATTATGACGCACTACTATGTTACTGCTGATGTTTTTACTGATCATAGGTTTGCAAAAGGTAGGTAGCTATGGCTGACTTATGTACAAGAATAGTGTTATATGAAAGACCTTCCTTATTGTATAAGTGACCCAGGTATCTAGCCACTTCAATCGGCTCGGGGGTATTATAGCTTATCGTGTTGGCCATGCACCATGTCTTCCAGTTGTCCCATGCAGGTCTATAAGTCTTCAAAGTGGATGGTCGCCAGCCGGAAGTGAGAAGTGATCTGTCCTCTACCGACCAGCTAGAAACTAACTCTGCCCACCCAAAATTATCCATAACTGGAGTGATAGGTCCCGGACTTGTGGAGATGGATGGTTTGTCACCGTATCCACTAGAAATGACTCCAGTGCGGGACAGGGTAAGGAGGTTCCAGTGATCTCTGCTGTAGGTCTGCGTTCCAAAAACACTTCTTCCACCATGGGGCCACTAGTAAATATTTTCCCCTTGCCATGTTCAGGTGTGCCAATACTAATTGTGGAATTAGATTCGGCGGCGGGAATATCCAGGCTAGTTTGAAGTCCCACTGTCGACTGAAGGCATCGTGGAACAGTGCAAGGGCATCGTTCGGATTTCGTGAGACATATTACGTTGCGACAACATGGGCTGTGTTGGACGCGAATAGGTCTACGTCTGGGAGTCCCCATCTTTGAAATAGGGGAGCTGTAGCCGCCATAACTAGGTGCCATTCTGGGATAATTTTGCTGCGTGAGAGATGGTCTGCCACGCAGTTGTATTTTCCTGGAAGGTATTGTGCAGCCAATGATATACTGGCCTGGTTGGCGATTTCCAGGATCTGTCGGCAAAGACTTAGTAGGGTTGCGGACTGTGTGCCCCCTTCGTTGTTGATGTAGGCCACCACTGTTTTGTTGTCGGTTTGTAGGAATAATTCTGATCCCCTGAGCGTTTGCTCCCGGAGTTGTATGGCTGAGAGTACTGCATACAGCTCTTTTAGGTTGGAGTGCCACGTGGATTGGCGTTTTTTCCATGTACCTGATAGGTGGTACCCGTCTAACTGCGCTCCCCAGCCTGAATTGGTTGCGTCTGTGGTGAGGAAGTGATTGTAGGTTGCCCTGTGAATCATTCGTGAGGAGCCCACCGCTCGAATCCACCACATGATGTCCTCTCGAGCTTGTGGTGGAATCGATGTTGTTTTGTGAGGGTGGCTCCTTGATAATTGAGCGCTCGTACGTTGTAGACGTCGGCAATGCAACCTCCCCTGTGGAGTGACGAAGGTCGCAAAGTTGAGTCGCCCAAGGAGGCGTTGGTCCTGCCTGAGCGACCAACTGCCTTTTTGGATCTGCAATTGCAGGTGGTGACGAAGTGATGTGCACTTCTCTGTTGATAGATATTTCCGATTATTGTGAGTATCCCACGTGATACCCAAAAACTCCCGCTGTTGGCTTGGAATCAGACAAGATTTTTTCTTGTTGATTATCCAGCCTAGTGCCTGCATGAAATCTATTATATAAGTCAGTTGCGACAGAAGAATCTCTCTGGACTGATTTGCCATCAGAAAGTCGTCTAAGAAAGTAACGATTCTCATACCTTTTCCACGGAGGTTAATGAGGCAAACAGTCTTGGTGCTGCCGACAGTCCGAACGGAAGGCACGTGAATTGAAGGAGTTCTCCTTGGTAAACTAGCCGAAGGAATCGGCGATGTTGTATAGCTATAGGTACATGTAGGTACGCTTGGCTTAGTTCTATTTTTACTAACCAGTCTTCCCTTTGCAGGAATGTTGGGACCTTGAAATGGTGGAACAGTTTGAACGGCCTTGGTTGTAGGAAACCGTTTAGGCGTTTTAGGTTGAAGACGGGTCGTTGGCTGCCGTCTTGCTTCCTTACTAGGAACAGGGTTGAGAGGAAGCTCGGAGATGGTTCTGCCAATAATTCCAATACTCTCGATTTCTTCAGTTCCGCGATTTGTGAAGTGATCTCCGGCGATTGTCGCGTTTGGAAATCCTTCTGGAATTGCATGGAAGGCATTATTAGAGGGGGTTTCTTTATAAACGGAATACGGGTTCCCGTTATTATTTTTAATAATGGTGGTGGTGCAATCCTTGGCTTACCAGATTTCCTGGAAATGCTGGAGGCGTCCCCCTTTGAACGTGGTGAGGGAGACCCGGTCACCTGCGTCTAGGGTAAGTGCCCCTCGCACTACCTCGGTTATCTCTGGGAAAATCTCGGTTGGATGGGCGTGGGCCTCTCGGCAAGCCACCCCTAACCTGGTCTGGTATGAAGTGCTAGATTGACTCTCCCTGCTCTGGTCAACCACTTTGGTGGTCTGATCGAAGACCTTCTCACGACCCCACCTCTTTCTAGGAACACCGCCAGTTTATCTTTATTGAAGATATGATCGGCGCTAGGTGGGATCTTGTTAAGAGCCTCTCGCGTGAAGGTGTATTTTATAACGGAGAGGATTTTCTTCCGCCTCGTCTGAACCAACTCTGCCCGTTTTCCACAAAGGATTCGGGTGACGTCCTCAGACACTTTGTTGAGTGCTGAAGAGGTCCCGAACTCTTTTACGACCGTCTCAAAAAGAGCCGTACCGATGGTGTGGTCGCTGACAGAGTCGACCATTTTGGAGGCCGGCGATCGTACGCTCCATTAGTGCTCGTCCGTGGTGGTTTGGCGGGCGCGGGGCGGCGGCGGGGCGGGCAACTCAAACGTATGAAGACGTCTCGACGTGTCCGTAGACAATGCGCGGGGACGGGTGTTCGCGCGTGTTGTTTTGGCGCGTGTAGCTTGGCGCAGACAAGATCGTACATGCGGCGGGCTCTTCCCATACTGCGCGCATAGAGATGTCCGCACTGAATGGACGGGCGCCGACGCGGGAAACGAGCGAGCAGCGGGTGTCTCAAACCATCATGAGCTTACCGCGCGCGTCAGGTGCATTTGTGGTATTATCTTCGCAAAGCATAGATAGTGCGAAGTGATGTAAAATAGGTATATTATAATTTTGCACTTTTTACTATATAAATAATATTAAGTATATGTAAAAATAATATGTTTAAATTTCAATAATTCTTAACACACATACTTATAATATTGTATACTTATCTTACTTATATTTATAAAGGTACTTAAAAAATGTTTTTTTTTTGTATATAATTATTCAATATTCTTTCTCATTTATCTCTTTATCTAATTTCTCTGTATTTTATGTTCTTCTTGCTTTATATATTGTTAGGCTTAACTATATTATAATTTATATGGAAACTTTGCTGGTTGCAATATCTTTTTTCTAGTCTATTTTATACATATTTGTAATCTATGTAAATGTTTGTTTCCCTTAATAAAAAATATAAACACAATAAAAATTAAATTAAAAATTAATATTAAGTAGGTACGTCATTTCCATCCTAGAGCCGGGGTGCAAAGTTATGAAGCGTATACTCTACACCTACATTCATTCACACCTTAAGAACCCAAAAGTCATTTTTAAACTAAGTTTCCTTATAATTATATTATCCAATATATTATCAAAATATAATATCAACCAAGGGTACTTGATGGAATTTAAATTTAAATTAATAAAAATATAAATTTACCAAATAAACAGGAATTAACTGTATTAGATGACAGTATGTATTCACCATTGGTAGTGTTTGAAGATGCCGAAAGGCGATATTCGGATCGCAAAAAATGGCTCAAAAAGAATAGTAAAAACATTAAGTCAATTAGAATATACTTAATCAAATATTTGCTCATGTTACTCTTATTAGAAAAAATTGTCTGGTTGCTCCCGCAGTTTCTTGTATAAGTTATAAAATTCTTCTGTTAAAGTGCTTTCCATATTGATTTCATTGTCCCCATATTTTGCTGCAAAGTTTTGCCATTTTAAATAGGAGTTTTCCAGCAAAAACTTTTCTGTGTTTATGGTTTCCTATCCCTGATTTGACGCTGTACACGACCGGACGCGCGCGGGCTACTACGGACACTCTACCCGTGCCCGTCCTCGCGCCTATTCCGCGTATTACACGCCCCATGACTACGGCCAAGCGCTTAGATATATCGTTTGCGATGAACGATCGTAGGGGCGTAACTCATCGTTGAGTCCCAACTCAACGAAAGACGGGGCCGCCAAATATTGTTTTTGGGTTTCAGCGTAGCGAACCCCCGCCCAATTATCTGTGTCGAAAAGTTGGAGTCTGGTAAGTTCCGCTACCCAATGTTATTGATATAGAATAATAATTATCTATATCAATAACATAGCATTGTACGTATTTCAATGAAATATTATGGTTATTTGTTTAGTATCGTAGGTATCATAATTTATTATTATCTGTATGAAAAAAAGTACCTACCTACGTCATACTTGGTGAAAAGTACTTCTATAGCAGCTTTATATTATTATTTTTATTTATTTATTTATTTTATATTATACTGTATTATGACAACACCATAAAAAAAAGATTGACCGACATCTATTGAAGTATCATTTAGCTAAGTAGTAAAGCTCACGAATTATGCAATCATTTTTATCTAAGACTCAAACCATAAAAAGCTAATAAATTTAATCTACCTTTATGCTTCTTAACCCGTTACCGTTTCAACTAATAGATGGCAGTAACTGTACTACAATTTTTATTAGAAAGACCAATACATAATCCACGGGGCGAAAGATTAATAATTCCAATACGAATACAATATCTCCATTCATTACAAAACAATATGAGGAAATAAATCCAAGATGTGGCTGTATCGGCGTACGATGAGGATTTCCTGGACGATCACATTACCAATGAGAATGATTTAATCAATTATTTTAGGCATTACACCGACAGCTAATATGACTTAGGTATATCGCAATCTGGAGTACCTATGTTAAACTCTAGCACACGGGTTCCCAACCTATGGGTCGCGACCCCAAAGGGGGTTTTCTGTGGGGTCACCAACTTATACAGTCAACTAAAAAAATATTCACTATAATGCAATTTTTATTTTTAATGGTGTCTTGAAGTTTGAATAATTTCATAAGTATATATTTTTTTTAAATTAAAATAAGTGTTAACTAGATACTTACGTTATTCTGTCACAGTTGGTTGAAACATGACGTGTTGAGAGTTTGGGAGTAATGGTGAAAATGCCTCTATTGTTCACCGGTATGACCTTGCCAGTAAGACTCTTCCAACTCCTCTGCAAGAGGTACTTGATTCGATGATAAAAATCGTAAATTACATCAAATCTGGAGCTCTGTTTAAAGAACTGTGCAAAGACATAGATTCTGATCACAAGGTTCTTCTTTTCTACTTTCTGCACTGCAGTACGCTGGTTGTCGAAAGGAAATGTTGTGAATCGTGTCTTTGAATTGAAAGATGCAAATATCAAGTTGCTCCTGGAAGTGCAATGGAAACGATATGACCTTTTAGTATAATTTAACGACAAAGCTTGGTTTAAAAGAGTAGCATATCTAGCAGATATATTAGAACAGCAAAATAGGCTTAACCTGAAACTTCAGGGAAAGGAAACGAATATTATATTATTTAACGATAATCTCGGGGCATTTTTATCCAAGCTGAAAAACTGGCGAAGAAAAATAAATCTTGGTAACGTTGCCATGTTTGAGAAACTCTGCAGTGTGGTAGATGAATCTGAAGGTGAAATAATCCCTTGAAAACGAACTTCAGCGTTTTTTCCTGAGCTGAAAGAAGAAGAAACTACATTTACACGAAATCCATTCTCTGCTTCCCTTGATGTAGCCAGTATTTCCGATGAATTATAAGATGAATTCTTGAATTTGCGGAATGACGTTACGTAAACCGTAAACGTACCTCGGCACATAAAAAATTGCTCACACAATTCTGGCGTGGTATGTATCATTCATACCCAAATGTGATGATGCTTGCCTTTCGAGTTTTAGTTCCATTTGTGACTACATAATAAATCTCTGCGAGAGTGGATTTTCAGCCCTTCTTCGTTTAAAAACAAAAGAAAGAAACAGATTAAATGTTGAGAATCACATGAGGTTGGCATTAACAAAAACTCGCCCGCGAATTTTGAGGCTCGTTAATAACATGCAATTTCAACCATCACATTAAATTAATTATTAAACATAATTTAAAATAAAATTATACTAAAAAAACTATTTTCGTTGTTTTTTTAGTTAGGTACCTTATTAAGATGCCTTTTTCAATTGCATCGGGGTCGCGGGTCACATGGCTTTTATAAAAAGGGGTCGGCACCCGAAAAAGGTTGGGAACCTGTGCAGTCTAGCACATATGTAGGTACTGCAGATAACGGTAGAGGGCAGAAGAGGAGAAGCATATTATGTATAAGGAGATTCTCTCTGCTACGCAATCTCCAAGACATAGGTAATACGCTACGACTGACCCAGGGTGCAGAGAGACACCTATCTAGGTACATACTGCGATTTGGTCACCAACCTTAGATGGAAGAAGAATAGTGGCCTAGTCAGAAAAAGTTCTAGCGATAGCAAGAGATTCTCTGGGTTCTCAACAATCCTTGCTATCGGGTCAGATTTGTAAATCATTTACGTATTATGGAGGGGCACTGGTCTAATAGGTACCTACATCATGCTTAGGCATTTGTGACCAACGTCTTTAGTGACGCCCTTTTGTAGTCTCATATATCCGCCTTTAAGATTTTATTGTCTTTATGTTTAATTATGTAAATCCTTTACATTTCCTTATTAATTATTCGTGGCTATTTTAAATGGGTAAATATTGCAATGAAAATCTGATGTACATAATATACATATCCGCTAGGGATTAGAGCGAGTAGTAGGTACCTACTTAGCGCAAACAGAAAAATCTCGTCTTCATGGAATCCATAAATCTCTAAAAGGCTGTATTATTCACAAGCTTTGCTTTCAATTTACCGCACTTTAGAATGTGCCGCTCCTAATCAATGCATAACTTGCTTGCCTCCACGAGAGGTCACTGCTTAGGAACTAAAAAATGTTTTTAGTCACCAAATCTATAAGTACATAAATATTGTGATCGT
Source organism: Rhyacophila brunnea (assembly GCF_057557595.1). Lineage (NCBI taxonomy): Eukaryota > Metazoa > Arthropoda > Insecta > Trichoptera > Rhyacophilidae > Rhyacophila > Rhyacophila brunnea. The sequence continues at coordinate 21,152,345 of NW_028233068.1, forward strand.
CGACTGGTAGGTACCTACTTACATATAGGTACCTAAGCACAAGGCAAAATTAATATACCTACACGTGTTTCTAACCACGAAGGATTCCACTGATGCGACATACCTACCTAAATGCTTTTTATGTGTCCTAAAATCTAAAAGCATGAAAAAATAGAACGCTTCTGATATATTTGTGCATTGTAGATACATATTTCTTTCAGTGGCACAATTTAAAGAAATAATTGGTTGTCAGAATAATTAATATAATTTTATTAAAACTACTATCTACAGACCATGGCCCTCAGTGGCTCACCCAGGATTTAATATTGGGGGGGGGGGGGGGGGAAGGAGGAGAATGTAAATTAGTCCCATAGTCTCTTTTTCTTCTTCATATAATTATTTTTACATATTTTCACAACACATGGCGATATATTTGTACAGTTTCTCCTAGTTTTTTTTATTAAATTGGAGGCATAGTGGCGGTAACCGTTGAGCATGTCATCAGCGACTGGCGGATTGGAAGTGACTAACAGCGACCATGCTGGACATGTGCACCTAGTATGCTAAAACATTACTCAAATAATATCGGCTGTGCTACCCGTTTGGTCTAGAGCACTGTTTCCCAAAGTGTGGTACGCGTACCCCCTGGGGTACGGGAAGAGTTTGGTGGAGGTACGCGCTGCACCGGGCTATGGCTGCGCCTGGTTCAACAAGCATTAATACAACATCCATGCTGGAAGGTTTATCGCATGCGGAAGAAGAGCAATTGTTGGAATTATTAGCTTCAGACGGATTCTTGCAAAATAAATATAAGGAGTGTACTTAAACATAATTTAGGTTGCAAATGCAACATGTGTATCCAGTTTTAACAGAGAAATTCCTGAAATACATCTTGCCTTTTCCAACTTCATATCAATGTGAAGTTGCTTTTTCAGCATTTGTAGACATTAAATCAAAAAAAGAGAACAGCCTTTTGGGTGTGGAACCGCATCTCAGATTAAAATAATAACCAGGGAACCAAATTACGATGATCTGTCGTTTCAACATAAACAATTTCATCCTTCTCATTGATTATAATGAATGTTATTTTTTATAATATAACTTTTATTTATATTTTATTATGAATGAATTTATTTTTCGTTTATTATTATTTTGTTTATGTACTACAAAAGGAAAATTTAAATATATTTTGATTATTATTAAAGTACTTAGGTACATGCATTTTTCTTTGACGAGGGGTACTCAGTGTTACGAAAATCATAGAAGGGGTACACAGATAACGAAAGTTTGGGGAACACTGGTCTAGAGAGCTACAATATTTATGCCGAATTCCACCGAAAAAAATGTTCTTTTGATTTACACCACCACCGACTGTAGTAGGTGTAGTCGTTCTTTTCGCCGAATGTTTATCGTAGATTTTTGGTTTTTTAATATTGAGGTTCCAAAATATTAATTGAAAATGGACAAAAAAGTATTATTGCATTTAACTTGTACACAACCTACTCAACACAACACAGCCGAATATCTCGCTTATCGGTATTTTGTCTATTGCACTCGGTGTACCTACACCATGGCCCCCACATCCTGAAACGGGTCCACAGGCTAGGGTATTTGACGGGCCCCCTATCCACCGCTTAGATTAAAGGCAGTGTGAAACACTACATTAACGTTTTTCAAATTGTGTTTTAGTTCAAATTGAGATTATTTAGATACACCTACCTACAGTGAATAATTGGCGATTTTCAATACATTTCTACTTTAATAATGGAGCTGTCGAGTATCGACACATAATAATCAGATAATATATTGGACAATTATATAATTTAAAGTGTTCATGGCCATGAAGTATAATAGCGCCGCAGGCGACTTTTTTTACTATTGAAGCTAATTTATGATGTGTGTTTATCTCACTTATCTGGTCAACCCAACACGCCGGGCCCCCAGGCTAGAGCCCTGTCAGCCCTCCCCAGCCATGACCTACACCACTTTTGAATTCAGGTAGACACCGAGATTTTTTTGACAGTTCATTAGGGAACGGGTTTCTAAAAAACCCCGACGTTAGTGTTTCGAAATTTTTGCGTTAGAAAATAAAATCTAAGAAATTTTTCTAAAAAAAGGGTGCTGGAGAATTACAAATCATTTTTTTCCGTGTTATTTGTTTAAGCCCAAGGTATAGTTTATTGGCGTTCAATTTCAATGGGTAAAATCATTCTGATGATTTTCATATTTTGGGGGGTGCCAGTGCCCCTTGCCCCCCCCCCCTGGGTGCGCCACTGATGGCCCTCACATCCTGAAGCAGGCCCCCAGGCCAGGATCTTTGGCTGCTCTCACTGCTCTCATTTTATGCACTGACGCTTATTCAATATTGGTGTATTTGAAATTGCAACACACACCATTGCACAACTATAATGTGTGGTTCATTTTTGTAGAACACTCACACATTCAAAACCATGCGTCAAAATGTAGTGTATCGGAATTCTATTTATTAATGTGTTCTGTGTCACAAACAGATACAACAATGGGAACTATCATTGCAATCGTGCATCAGGGAGTTGGAGATGGTTATTAAGTTGTCTGGAATTATTAAAATTGCTAGCGGCGCCCCTGGATTTTGTTCGCAGCGCACAATTTGAATACCATTGCCGTAAAATATATCTACCCAGCGCTCGAAATGGACAGGAACGCACCGGAGCGCCGTTGTGGTTCGTGGAATTTCAAAATATACCGTTCCGGCTCGTGGATTCATTTAAAATTGCGTTGCGGTTCGTTAGATTGAGATATTTATGTGTGAATGTATCTTTTAAAGTTTTTCTCAAAATTAAAAATTAACGAAGTTATGTCATGCCGGGCGTGCAAGGGTTAACAATAAAATTTATGACATCCCTAAATTTCTTTCAATTTTCTTTTTTGTGTCGATACATCCGTGTCTAAATGCATTGTCTGAGCACTCCAAATAATTGCATACTTACATAAAAAAGTAACTACAGCTGCAAGTTACAAAAGAATTGTGCCTTTGCTGACATTGTTTGAAAACCTTTTGTACTTAAATAACTTAAATTCAATAAAAAATAAAGTTGGCACCTACATATTTGTATAATAATTTCTAAAGTATGAAACATCTCAGTACAGTCTCGCTTTAACCTTTGACTGGTATGCATTGCGAATTTACTTACCTACTAATTTATTACTTATATTTTATTGTGAGTGATAAAACTTATTTATTTTCATCGCCATCTAATCGCCGTGTTAATTTTATACCCACGTCTATTTTTGCGGGCAAAATTTTCGGTGGTAAAATTAATATGATAAAGTTTGGTAATTTAAATCGTACAATTCCGCTAAAATCTACTTATTAGTGATAATCGCTTGTTTTTTAAAACATTTTGTATTATTTAATTTTGTTCTCTTAAAATTTGGTTAAACATCTCAGCAGGCGATACCTTTCTATATATTACATATAAGTATATTTTTTGTCGTTGGTATCCGAACTGATTTAACATATAATGCTGTTGACCAGTGGCCACAAGCAGAATTTTTTCGTTTTGAAAATGATAAATATGAGTGGATATTTATAAATTTTATGAAGGTTTAATTAAGTAGTAGGTACTTCTTGTAAATCTGCTAAAACATTAAGAATTCACTCCGATAAGCATTTAAGATCGACAATACAGTTGAAACAGGGTTTTCTGATTCAATGTCATTTCGACAATTGACTCGACGTGTTAAAAAATATTTATGACGTGTCGTAAACCCTTATTTTTACAGTGAATAATAAATAAATGCACCATTATGCCATTTTCCTACAAAAATGATTTGGTATGAAACTATTGAATAGCCTACCGTAATTAGTTTATTTTTAAGGGACGTTTCTATTGTGTTATAATTACATACGTTGTAACTTGCTACTTTAAAAATAATAGAAATAATAGATACCTACTATGTAGAGAACTTTTAGTTAATTTTTGTTGTAAATTTGTTTTAAAAAAAAAGAATATCCTCCAATAAAATTTTATTACTATCATAATAATAAATTATTGTTCTGTATTATCATTATTCATCACCGTGGCAATAATAATGACTATAATGAGACTAGGTAAGGACAAACATCACAAATTGAATCGTTTAGTTTAAAATACACTCACAAATTAGGTAGGTACGTGTTCAGTGCGGACAACAAATAATTTTAGATGGTAGTCATAGATTAAATAAATACGGTGGTAAGTTCTTTAATCTGAGGTGGTAAGTGTACGTATATTACAATAATGGTAACCAAAGCATCATCATTGTAACATATAGGTCATGGTCTCCACAACGAGGGGCTGAGAGGGCTCTAGCCTGGGAGCCCGTGCTCAGGAGGAGCCTGGCGAGGCGAATCGACCAGATAAGTGAGATAAACACACATCACAAATTTGCTTTAATAGTAAAAAAAAGAATTTTCTTACAATACTATTATTTATAGTTATGTGGTTATACGAAACAATTCTTAATTGTTTATCAATACTGGACATCTCCATAATTCGTATGAATGTTTTAAAATATACAATAAAACACTAAATATACAGATTATTGTTACCCCGTACATACTGCCTTTATTCTTAGCGATAAGAAGGGGGCCCCACCAAAGATCCTAGCCTGGGGGCCAGCTTCACGATGTGGGGCCTATGGTATAGGTATATACATACACTACAATATTAGTCCTTATAATGTTGAATATAGGTAGGTACCTACACCTACTGATTAATGACAATTTTATATTATTCTATAGGAATCGTGTTTAGCAACTCGAGTTGCACCTTCCGTCATGTTTTATCTTATATAATTAATGATACTTCTTCTTCTACCCTGTCATGTCCTAATATTGGGGCATAGGGCAAGCATTGGCGCCACTTCCCTCGGTCCATCGCCATGCGCCTCCCGCCATGTCAGACCTGCAGCAAATAGGTCGCTTTTGTAGCACCGCTGCCGGGTGAGGGAGAGGCGGCCACGGCGATGGAACCCTTGAGGCTGTGCCACAAGGGTACGAAGTGCCGCACTCTTTGGCGGCATCCGGAATACGTGTCCCAGCCACGTAAATCGTCTCTTCGTGATAACTTTAATCACCGAAGGCTGCTGTACTCACGAACTCGGGTATTTGTAACGCGGTCGTACCAATGTACCCCTAAGATTCGGCGGAGACATCGATTCTCAAAGCTCAAAAGCCGATAATTAATGATACACCATTGGTAATTTAAAATGCTATAGATACGTAGTTTGGTGATGATGGCTTGAAGCTTTTTTTAGAAGTGGGTATGGCCTAATGGCCCTTATGGTGGAGAAGGTTCAAAAGAAATCTTTGAGGATCCTTTTTTTGAAGCTGTGTGGATGCCATCCATGGCTTTATCCGATTGATTTATCTTAAGAACGCTTACACACTGTGTTCAACCAAATTGCTTCGGATATTGGTATATTCCTCCTGCGTGAGAACGAGTTTATGTGAACGATTTATTATAATTATAATAATTATAATTCTTTGTTTTATAACTTCTTAAATAATTAAATGGCGTAGTTAGCTCTATCGGTGTACAGATATGTACTGTATAAATTTTGTATTTACTCGTCTCTGTATAGGTACTTACTATTTTTTCTAATAGTTGCTGCATCTATTTCTTTATTTTTAAACACTATTTTAATACTATTTCTTTGATTTTTTTTTAAATATTCTGTGCTTGTCTTGAATCTATAATCTGTAAAATTTGTTATATGTAAACTAATTTTTAATTTGAATCTTTATGGTAGGTATGTGGATATGTTGTTTTTTAAGTTTAATTAATTAACAAACTGAACTATCCCAAATGAGACAGTAATATAAGTTATAAGCAGTGACGAGTGGTGGTAGAAGTAACATGCCTGCTGATTGTGGGTGGTAGATAAAGTAAGAGTAAAGAATAATACAATTCTTGACGATATACTTTGTTGAGACTAGGTTCTTTCGCCTGCGGCGCTGACAATCCTTGCCCACTTGCTCAATATACATCCACGTAAGAAGTTCAAAGTTTATTGTTGCATTTATACATTCAACGTACGTACGTATGTAAAGAAAAAAATAAGCATACCGTTTTTTCGGAAAATTATAGAGCGTTCCTGTTCGTGAAATTTTCCATTTCGAGCACTGTATCTACCTATAACTATAAATATTACGTACGTCCACCCTAGAGAAATAAACCAAAAGTATTGATAGGTATAATAGAATATAGTCGTATAGTAGAATAATAGATGTCTTGATATTTCAAAAGCGAATGTTAATTTTAATAGTCAGACAAAATCACAAGCCTCATACAATTTCGTATAAAATATGCGGGTAGGTACGTATGTATAGAATATGTAAAGTTTACTAGGTAGGTAAGTGTAAATATAAGTATCTAAGTATATTAAGTATGTACTTATCTACCAAAAACTAAAATAAGTGACCATTATTGAAAAATCAAATAATAACATTATAATAACACAGAGATAAAGCTATTGATAGAATAATTTCTGAATCAATTGATTATCGCTTATTATTTTTTTTCTCCGATAGATCGCCCACGGCGCACGTAATAATCTTCAAATTACAATATTTATTATTTTTTGATATCAATTTTTAATATGTATTTACGAATTGATGTATGCGGCTTGGAAATATAGATAAATATTTCATACCAGGGAATTAAAATTACGAGCTCGAGGACTAGTCGTTATTATTTACTTTCTTTCTATTATCTACCTAAGTAGGTATTTGTTTTTCTTTATTTTTTTAGTAGTATCTAACGAAAATGGTGGTTTCAAAATAATTCTGGGTGGGATTGTCTTCCTCTCAGTCGTATTCGTATTAATGATCGTTAAGGAGTGCGACTCCATTCAAATGGTACTCCTTCAGTATCTTCGGGATTAGGGATTTAGGTACCTACTGACTGACTTTGAGGCCCTGTACAATAAAAATAAAAGAAAAACCGTAAATTCTATTTATCAACGTAGGTAGGCATGTAGTGAAAATATCAAAGTACCTACCTATATCTTTCCTCAGTGGCGAAGGGTGACTTTTTGAAAGAGGTAGGCTGTGGGAGAGTAACCATGCTTGTCAGATATATTTGCGGGAAATAAGAAGATAACCCAATATTACTACTGATGAATAGGTACGCTAAAACGAAGAAATTTCAAAAGCTTAATTGGTTTGTTATAATTAGTTCATAAAATAAGCAATTAGTTTGAATTACCTACTTATGTATTTTCCTAAACATTTATAAACGTAACATACGCTCAAAATATATTACCTATCGATCTTCCTCATATCTATGAAAATATCCGTTGTTGTATATATATTATGTTCCATAACAATTTATAATTTAACCCATAAAACTAGACATTTTAAAATACTTCAATATTTAAAACACAGTTTTAGGTAGGTACAATATCAGATATCTAAATTGTGTAATGAGTGAACTAATAATAATAAATAAATAAAAATCACGAGATAAATTATTTTATATTTTTAACAACAATCAATACATATGTATGTGATTGAATCCCATAGAAATTATTTTTATATTATCTTCTTATTAATTATTTTGAATAAATGTGCTCTCGCGACTAACGAGCTAAGCTCTAAGTAGGTACATTTGTATGCGGGACGCCAGACATTTTGAAATAATGAGAAAAAACCCGTCGATTCACACGAAAATAATCCTATACAATATGTGAAGCGAAACGTGGTGTGTTTTATTTTTTTTAACTTTCGAGAGATGCCATAGATGGTGCTTATTGAAATATGGAAAAAGATCGTAATATTATGACAATTATACGATAGATGTCTTTGGGCATATTGAATATATTATTATTTGTGATTATATAAATACGTCAACATGAAAATAAAAAATATTTTTCTGTTATAGGCATAGGCTAGGTACCTAGGTATTTTGGTGTTAGTTGCAAGAATTTTGGGCTCTTGTCGGTTTACTTACAGGAAGCCAGCGGAAAACAAATTTTGAAAATAGCCAATATACTAAATTATTTGTTAGGTTAGGTTAAGTTTTCATTCTTGAATTCATGAATTTTGCAAAAATCGGCTATGTAAATAATTAGCGCGGTTCCCGTCTGGCTTCCTGTAAATCGACTTGTACCTACTTACCGGATTTTGTTATGCTGGGAAATATTCTATTTACTTATAGCTACTCAATTTGTGATAAATATGCATCTAAGATCTATGTATAATTTAATAATTTTATGGCTTATTAACTGCTTAAACTGTTTCGAGGCCTCTTTTTAAATCATCATGCATCAAAAAAAAGTCGCATCTTTTCGGCATACATCCCGCCGTCTGTATAGTTGAAGATTTATTCATCTGGTTAGAATGAGTGGTACTTTTTCGTAGTTGTCAATATGTACCTAGCCTAACCACGTAATTTTGATTGAAAATAAATAATTTTAGCACAGTTTTTGTATTATTATTAAATGACACGATTGACATGACATGAATCGCAAATTGAGACTACCCATTATAAAAACTATTAAATTTGATAATCGTTGCTAAAATATATGTATACTTACTTAATTAATTACCAATAAAGTTAAAATTTGCCTGTGTATAACCTTTACTTTATCTTAAATTCTTCAAAACAGAAAACGAAATGTTTTTTGTGAAATTAATAGTTTTTTTAACGTCTAGTAAAAAATATGAAATATATTTATAGGTGCTGTTTGTGTAAGTAGGTAGGATTTTACAATATTTTCTTATAAAACATGTATGTAAATAAGTATATACCTATATTATAATTAACATGTAGGTATTGGATTGACAGCATCAGATTTTTTCACTGCATTAAGACTTCACGTCTTAAGTTGGTATCAAATCAACCTATTATAGGTGAATAGGCAGGTAGGTACTTACGTCTTTTGATTCGAGCACGGTGTAACGTTCCGCAGTCGATTCAAGTCGATTTGTGGCCAGCAAATTACTGGTTCTGTCCGTAATAACTTCATATTCAAATAATTTATACGAATTTAAATTCAAATTCTTCCGGACCCCACAAGAGCAGCGGACATGATCCCATTAAATGAGTACCTAAACGGCATACACCAGAGGAAAATCAACAGAATACAGAAAATTTACTGCTATTTAACTACTTTATAGATATATTCTATATCAATGTATTATAAAAGTTAAGATATGTTTGATATCCTTTACCAAATTGGCCTCAACTGGCCAAAAAATTCAAATTTTGTTTGTTCAAATCTCCTTTCCGCCAATTCCAAATTTGAACATTCAGGACAGATCAAGATACAGACCTACAAACCTATCTGAAGAATGGGATGGGGGAGCCACTGTCGAAAACTACCCAATCAAGACTCGTAACTGGACAAAATCTGACATTTTCAAAATGGCGTCCTATGCTCGTTCGTAGTTCCATTTTTGGCCATTCTACAGATAAGTTTGTAGGTCTGTAAAGCTTGTATATTTTTGATTCGATTTTAAGTTGATGTTCTTTTATTTGACTTACCTAGTTGTCAGAATTATTTTCATTTTGACATGTTGTGTTCCTAGATATCTACAGATATTGTACTATTGAAGAATGTAATTATTAGTGTTTTGCAAACTACGATAAATAAATGTATAGGTACCTACTTATTGGTCAATGAAGCGACGTGTGAAGTCGGATACTCCAGCTTGTGTAAAATGATAATAAATTATCGTCTGTCATCGAAATCATGTTGCAATAACTACCAGGGTGATGGTGAGTTTTACTAAGGATGCAAGTAGGTACCTGGTACCTACCTAACTATATCTCTGTTGACGGGAAACATTTGCAAGGTGATAATAAAGTATGTACTTATCTAATATATTTTTTATTAAATTTATAAGTAGGTACTTATACCTACTTAGTAATGAAATATATTAATATATTAATAATTCTAGGTAGGTACTTGGCCTACCTAGAATTAGGCACCTACCTAATATCACAGCCATCTATTTAACGTCTAAAGTAGTGAACGAGTATATCGTCGCCCCAAAAGCAAAAGGGCACTTGTGCATAAATTGAGTTTTGAGAAAAACGCATTTTAAGTGTTTTTGTAGTGAAAAAAAATCTTGGAAAGGTTACTACTTAATATTTTGAAATGAAATTTGGAACACATATGACCTACCTAATTACTCAAGATTGAAATGCAATTTTTATTTTTTTTATAATCTGACAATTTTTGATTTTTAAGAGGTTTTAAGTCACATGTTACCTTTTTCCTATATGCATTTATGAATAGCTTTATCTTCATCTTTTGATTTGCGAGCGTCCATTTTACGCTTATTGTGATCTTCCAAAATATTTATTTGGGCCTCTTTGTCCGCTGCCAACATGTTTTTAAATTTTTCACAAATTTCACAAGTGCCCTTTTTCTGCAACGAAATTATTTTTTTTGTACAAAGGCCCTTACTCAATTTTAAATAATTACACTTGTTACCTTTTTCCTATATTATTTTTGTAAACATTGCACATAGTTCCTAAAATCGTGTACATGTTACCTTTTTCCTATACATTAAATGAAGATCAGTTTACAAACACAAGAAACCTTTATTTTCTTTGCACAATTGTGAATTCATGGATTTTGCTTCACAAATGCCGTTTTGCCCATAATGTAGAGAAAAAAAATACGAAGAAAACTGCATTCATAATTCAAAACCGTCAAAATCGCACATGTGCTCTTTTGCTTTTGGGGCGACGATATATTGTTGATTTGATGTGGCTAATTTTACATAGGTATTATCCAACATAGACGAATCCAAGGACATAAACATCCCCTGGATGAATGTAGTTTTAAATACATATATTAATATTTCACGTTCGGGTGTGCACAGTAAAATGGTTTTGTTGGGTTCTATTCCATAATAATTATTAATGATTTATTTTTGATTTTTATGGCGGCAGGAGGAGCACATTCTAGCAGGTGTCACTGACTTCCACCATTATGCCGAATACCAAGTACCTACCTAGATACTTTACTTACAGCTTCTCGTCGCTTCAACTGCATCATAACTATCACTATATTTTAACACCAAATGACAGTTTATCGCATAGTACAAATATTAGTAAAGGGAACTCCAAACATATCAGTGCTTCAGGAAATAACAATTATTTAGTATTTTTTTATATGGAATTCACACAGGCTCTTGCTACTTGATATAGGTGTGCCATGGAATAGACCACGACTGATCTCATGTGCATCTTTATAATGCTTTCAGTAATAAAAAAAAATATTCAATTGAGTTGTTGTTCCTGGCGACCATTGTGGTAAAGATGTATTAAAAATTAATATATTGTCTTGACTCCGCCTTCTATTGGTAAAGCTCAGCCCATATGAAAGGTAGCGAAGGAAATGATACTGTTTCACTTTATACACTTATCAGAACGAGACAACGCAATACTGTTAATTTGTTTACGTTAATTGATTTTACCATACACATGAATCACTATGTATGAAATGAAGAGACATCGATTCGAAATGGACGTAGAAAATGTAATATGTACCTACTACTAATGTCTTTGGCATACTAGATTAACAATGCGAGCAAAACTCATTAATACTATTACAATTAGGTACATAGACAAGACACGCAGGTACCTAAGTACCTACCTACATACTTAAAAAAATTAAAATAAAATTAACACCATTTCAAACGATTTTATAATTTATCGATTCAGGTAAACTAACATGTAGGTATATCTACATTTATGTAGGAATAAGTCCTTAGATAAAATTATATGTAAGTAGGTAAGTATTATATTATGTAAGAAAATAAAATTAGTTTTTCTTGGTATTTGATAGGTACATTCAACTTTATATTATATTACATACGAAACACATGTCCAAGTCACGTGAAGCGTCTCTTAGTTACCAGCTCAAACACCAAGACTTTTCAACCCTGATAAAATGCCTACAGGAACACAGGTAGCATTCACGCGTAACGCGTTGCATTCGGAAACTGTGGATTGATTACGTATAAGGTAGGTAGGTACCTACACCTTAAAACACACTAACACAAGGAATCCTCAGATCCCCGTTTCCATCTTAGAATAGAAATGGAAAAAGCGAATTTCATCATAAAATTGCCAAATTAGAGTAAACCTTTTCATTTTCTCAGGCTAAAAATATCAATACAAACGTTGCCAATTTGTGTGATTAAGAAAAGAAACACGGATTTATAAATTTAATTTTGTATGTCTAGTGGTAGGTACCAACTTATATATTTTGTTAGTAATGTATCCAGACGACACATTTCTTAGATATTGGAGTCATGAAAGTATGATAAAAAATATTGTATAAAAAATGGGGGGGGGGGGCATTTTGTCTAGGGATGTCACTGTGTTATAACTTACCTCGGTACGATGAGAGTTGAAACAGTTGGAATGGTTCCCTTAAAGTGGATTTTTCGATAATAAGTAGGTAATTAATTGCTACTGTACTGCTTTTAAATGTAAGTGAAAGTGAAGGATGAAATAAATATGCTTTCCAAAAAGTTGTGAAACTGAGGAAATTATTACCAAAAATATAAGAATTGTTTCAACCCACCTCGGTTTCCCTTACCTATGATAAAAAGTGGTGTTTACAGTAAAAATCTATGACTAAAAAGGTCAAATAAAATTATCGCTTATTCGACACTCATTCATGTCTTTCTTCCATGTAAGAAAAATAATCATTGTTATGAACGAATGTGGCTCGCAAAGCTTATTTTGAAACAAATATACACCTATATAAATATAGCGGTGTTTATAACATAATCATATGATTTACGCTATACTATTTCCACTTCTTCTAGGTATTTAGTTTAAGAGCAGTCCACACGCGAACATTCGTTTGTGAAAAAAAACGTAAAGATCGTCACGCGACTCGTTGAGATTGATTGATGATGACTGACGATCGTTGTATTACTTGTAACGTGTAATACCTACTTATACTGCCTATTAGAAAAATATTATATAGCACGCAAACATAGATTAGCAAACACATGCGAGAGACTTGGGTATAGCTTTTAAGCTCTCAGTATAAACTTAATAACATGGTGATGTCTAAGTAGGTGCCCATTAATCACACATATATGTAATAACAATATTATTTTAATATACCTATCACATAAGCCAGCGCTCGAAAGAGAAGATTTTATGAACCGGAGCGCTCGATAAATTTCCAAAAATACTATATACCTAAGTCTGCGGATTATTTTCTTATAAATATACCAACGTGCCTACCTTAGACGGACAAATGATATTATAACAGTCTTTAAACGTCATCTACATACTAGGTACCGCCAAAAATTGGGCGGGAAATGCATTTTAGCACCGCAGGCGAAAAAACGTATTTATACGGAATATTATGTCAAAATGATAATATTTTTTATTTCTTTATCTGTTGTATATACGCAGTGCATGGTTTTTCTACCCCCGCAGTACGCCACTCATTGGTAATGCGTTATTTACGATCGTATACGATATGAATTAGTAATATTATCATACACCATGTTGAATAATATGTCATATTCGCCTTCCAGAAAACTAAAAGTGCATGCAAGAATGGTGCAAAACTTTAATTATCCAGAATATAATATGATATACCTACATATTAAGATCGCCCAAAAACTTTGAGATAAAACAACACATAATCTTATTATTGTTTGTAATAAATGTGTTCGACATATGCAGTTTCTTAAACTTTATTTTTATACAAACTTTATTTAAAAAATGTAAATTAATGTAATGATTTCCATAATAATTCCCGAATCAGAGCGCCATTTTTAATTTTTCCACAAGACGGTGGTCTTGAGGATTTCACGAACCGCTGCGCTCCCGTGCGTTCCGTTCTATTTCAAGCGCTGATATAAGCTACTTAATAAAAATACAAATGCATACGATATCATCCGCATCATACGCACCATGGGTACAATTTCGTTAAAACGTGCAGTCGTGTAAGTACGATAGTTTAGGTTCCTAATAATTAAAGATTTAAAATACCAAAATTATCAAAATGGTAAGGTTTTCAGATGTATTGTAATACCATTATACCATCATCATCAGCCGGGGTTGATTCACTGCTTGGTCTCCTAGCCAAGCGTCCCCTAACTCACTCCGCCCTTCAGGGTCCTTAGTTCTTCGCTGCCACGTACGCCCATCGAACTTTATGGGTTCATCTATTCGGCAGGTTTTAAGACGTCCCTGTGGTCGTTTAGTACCGACCCCTTGGATACCAGTATGTGACTGTATGATGTCATATTCAGTCCATTTCTATTTCATCAGCTTAGCGATCTCTATCACATCGCGTACTCTTGTCTGTATCCTTGTCGAGGCGGCTATCGCAGTCCAGTGCGTAATTCACTGACGTTTCATCTAGGGGTCCCGTGCTTGATTTCCAGTGAGGTCAAAATATATTTATGTGATTACTGATTACATAACTGTTTCACTACACTACTGTCATTGAACCTCATGTCCTATTGTAGTGTTAAAAAGAATATATATATATGAGTGCTTACATATATATCTTTTTATATAAGTACCTACTATATATATTTTTTTTCCGACCATGTCCGATCCTAATAATATCATATGGGCCTCCACAGAGTGGAGGTTTGTATTATTAACATATTTTGTTTTTACGAGAAATCAATGTAGGCCACTTGCTCAACCTATTAGGTCCATACTCTGACTTATACACAAATTGAAAAACAATATGTGTACTTGCCAGGCCCAGGATTCGAACCTGAAACCCACGACCCTATATAGGCCATCGCTTAAATCGCGCGGCCATCGTGGGTATTAATATTAAACGTCGATTAATATCATAGGATCTGTTATAAAACTGTTTGTGAAAAGATGTTTTGGTTCTTGTCTGTTTAGTGGAAGTCAGCGGCAAACAAATTTTGAAAATAACTGATATGCCAGATTATTTGTTAGGTCAGGTTAGGTCAATGATTTCCAACCGGTAGCACGGTACATATTTAAAGCCACCCTTAAAGAAAATGTAATAAATCAAAATTCTATTTTATTTTCCCCACCAATCATATAGAATAATATGTAGAATTTTATTATTGAAAATGCATTATTTTGAAAAAGCCTGACATATGTACTTAGGTATTAGAACAAATTATATAAAAGAAATAGTTGGACCGAGTTTGATTTGAACTCACATCTCACCGACTTCGTTTGGTGGAATTTAAAAAACCCGAAATAGCGTAGTTAGTAGTAATCATTTGCATGACTTGCAGACGGACAGAGAGTCTAAAGTCGGTCCAACCAGTCATTTGTTGGATTTTTAATGGATTTTTAATATCAGCCGGAAAAATTGTCGTACCCACTGAATATGTTTTTTGAGGAAAAATCTGAAAAAAAGCTCTCGTTTGGCAATTTAAATTTTGGTCTATAAAGTAGATCAGATTGAAGCGAAAAATAATGACAGAAAAAAATAACAGAAATAAAAAATTCTTAACTATTTCAAGGTATGATTATACGGTATTTATAATTTTGAGCGGAAAAGCTGATCGTATTTAAAAAAAATATGATAGAAAGCAGTGTAGACCTACACCTAATATTTGAACGAGACATTGATTTTCAAAATCCAAGATCATGGCTTGGTCAGATGCCAGTGCACAAGCATTGGGATAAACTAGTAAGACAAACGAATATAGGTACCTATGTCGTTACCTAAGGCAGTGCTCCGCAACCTTTTATCACCCACA
Source organism: Rhyacophila brunnea (assembly GCF_057557595.1). NCBI lineage: Eukaryota > Metazoa > Arthropoda > Insecta > Trichoptera > Rhyacophilidae > Rhyacophila > Rhyacophila brunnea. The sequence continues at coordinate 21,168,051 of NW_028233068.1, forward strand.
GCACGCCAAAGGTCTTCCAAGAATTTCGCGGCACACCACACGTAAAACAATTTATACACCACAACATGGACCCCACATCCTGAAAGGGGACCCCAGGCCAGGATCTTTGGCAGGTCCACCTACTTATCGCTAAGGTTGAAGACAGTGTGATAGGTACTCTAAAATAGCGTTTTTCAAATAGTTTTCGAGGTAAACTAATTAATGGTAATGATTGCATGTTTAGCGTTTTTTGTAGTTATTAACACAATCACTGCTGACGCTTTAATTACCACATCAATTATATCCAATGGCCAATTACTCCAAACGCGCCAGTCACGGTGTTACCAATAAACGAGTTACATCCATTTGAATTATGGTTAGTTGTCGGGTTAAGAATAATTATTTGTCGAATATTGACACAATAATAATAAATTGTGTCCTACAATCGCATGTTTTAAAATATTAATACCAGCTTAGTAAAATAGCACCTTTTTTACTATTAGGTAGAGCAAATTTGTAATTTGTGTTTATCTCACTTATCTGGTAGACCTGCCACGCCGGTCCCCACCTGAGCCTGGGCCCCCAGGCTAGAGCCCTGTCAGCCCTGCCATGCACCAAAATTATATAAATTCATGTTTATTTATTTGATAAATAATTAAATATACATAACACACGATGAAGAACTAAATGCACATATTTCGATGTATTTGTTATAATCAATATAATAACTAAATAAACTGAGCTTGTTTCAATTAAGTAAAAGTTTAATATATTTTGACTTGATATTTGAAAGGGCGACCGAAGTTCTTGGTCAAGACCATTCAAGCAAGACTGCTTATTGTTTTTAATTATAACTTGAGTTGAAAAACTTTGCTCACCTACATATGTCGTAGAAAATGGGAGTTGAACTGCGATAGCCTTAGCGTAAATCCGATTCTTTATTAACCCATAAAATAGCCAATGGAACATCGGCGAAGTTCAGTTTTAGCGTCCCGTCCAGGGCTCGAAATGGACCGGAACGCACCGGAGCACCGTTCTGGTCCATAAAATCTCCAAAATTGTCGCTCCGTCTCGTGGAAAAACTAATTTGACCGTATGAGCTAGATATGTCATATAATAAAAAATCTAACAGACTTATTTTTATAAAATACATATACAATTAGATAACAACGTTAATATTTTAATAAAATTATCGAGCGCTCCGGTTCGTAAAATTTTCCATTTCGAGCGCTGGTCCCGTCGCTTCTCAATTCAACAAATTCCTCTCGAATTTATAGGAAAAGCGCTTCTATAGAATTGTCTACATTGGTTTTAAAAGGGTTTCGAATCCAGTAGTATTGATTGTATGAAAGTAATGATGAAATTTCTTTTGCAATAAAGTTAAATGTTTTTGAGACAGATCCCAAATTAATTGCTTGTTTTCGATGGTGGTCTGGTAGGTCCTTTGGTAGATTTGTAGAGATCCTTGTCTTAGCTACTTCTAATTTATTAGAGCACTTCAATATATTTTCATTCTGACCTTGCATTGTTTTATTAAGTTCATGCAGGTGCTCAATTATATTACCAGCATAATATACAATATTTTTTAAGCAATGCACCGCAGCACACCGGTTGCGGAGCACTGACCTAAGGAATGCCACATAATAATATATTTAAAATTAAATTAAATACCTGAGAAATTCTGAATTATCTAACTAAAAGTAGGTACATGGGTAGGTGAATACAAATGTAGTTGTTACTTAGGTAGGTACCGCAATTATCATAATACACTTTTGTTATAAATAAATGTCAAATTATATATTTCAAACCAATTGGAACATCACTTAATCTCAAGAAAATATTTTTTTATTAAGGGGGGACATGCTCGTCGAAGGTCAAAATTGAGTTTTTATTGTATTTTCAAACCATGATCCTGGACACTCCTTAAACGTTGTAGATAATCTATTTATATAATTTTAAAGCCTTATTATCCTTTATAGTTATTTTAAACATTTGATGACTGCATAAAGTATTTTTGTTACATAGAATAGTATTCTTTTAAACCTCTCGCTCTAATGTTTTAGAATATAGTCATATTTCGGTACATAACTGTGCAGTGGTGTTAAGATTTATTACTTTTATTAATTTTTAAACGCATTTATGAATCCATTAGTATAATTTATTACGAGATAATTTTTGTAAAATATTCACGATAAAAAATTATATTGATAATCTCTGTGATCCCAAATTTGACAAGAATTAGGCATTTTATTATTCAAAAAATCGGCAAGATTAACACATTTGAAGATGATTCTAAAGATACTTATTATAAGCTTTGTTCTTGGCCATTCAAGTGTGATAAACATCTTATGAATAATGATTGCTTTATAATAATTATTGACCTAAGAATAAGGTAGTGTTTTTTTGAAATACGCCATTTCTTTTATCATTCCCTAGTAGTTAAGCTACAACATACGGCCGTAGCCATAAATTACAAACTATAATTAAGGTAGGGAGTAAAATTATGTTAACGCGCGTGTTTGAACATGTACCTAACCGAATTTTTTTAAATTTTTTTTTAAACGGTACATGTTCAAACACGCGCGTCAATATCATTTTACTCCCTACTTTAATTATAGTTTGTCAATTTATGGCTACGGCCGTATGTTGTAGCTTAACCACTGGGGAATAACAAAAGAAATGGCGTATTTCAAAAAAACACTACCTTATTCTTAGGTCAATAATTATTATAAAGCAATCAGTATTCATAAGATGTTTATCACTTTTGAATGGTCAAAAACATAGCTTATAATAAGTATCTTTAGAATTATCTTCAAATGTGTTAATCTTGCCGATTTTTTGAATAATAAAATGCCTAATTCTTGTCAAATTTGGGATCACAGAGATTATCAATATAATTTTTTATCGTGAATATTTTACAAAAATTATCTCGTAATAAATTATACTAATGATTTTATAAATGCGTTTAAAAATTAATAAACGTAAAAAATCTCAACACCACTGCACAGTTATGTACCGAAATATGACTATATTCTAAAACATTAGAGCGAGAGGTTTAAAAGAATACTATTTTATGTAATAAAAAAACTTTATGCAGTCATCAAATGTTTAAAATAACTATAAATGATAATAAGGCTTCAATATTATATAAATATATTATCGACAACGTTTAAGGAGTGTCCAGGATCATGGTTTGAAAATACAATAAAAACTCAATTTTGACCTACGACGAGCACGTGGGCCGTTAAGTATATAAAAAACACGCACGTGCATACAAAATGATTCAAATGCTCCACGAACAACTCGTCATTTGGTCTCATTGCTATCTATTACCGGTAAAAAAAGCTCACATTGTATGTAGGTATTTAATGTATATTGGTGAAATTCGCACAATTTACATGTAATCACAAGAACACATGACATTTTCCTTTGAGAAGCATTGTACACATAACATTTTTTTTAAACAATTAGATTTTGATTGTAACTTTTAATAATTTACCTAGCTAAATAAGAATTATGAATAACAATTACGAATAATATAATATTATTATTGTGTAAGAATTTAAATTTGACCCTAAATAATATTGTCACTATGTTACTAGGCGACGCAGCGTCTAGTAAAATCAATTCTATTAATCCACTGTTTAAAAAACCAAAGCATGTCTTTAAAATCAAATTAAATAAATCAATCTGTTTTAATTAAATTTATAACCATGCCAGCATTGATATGATCGCGCCACAGCCTTCCATAAGCCTCTATATGAAGTATTATGCAGTAATTACTTTCCTTATAAGGAATCACAAAGAAAAAGCCGCCTGACCACATTTTCATATAAAAAGAGCTTTAACACAATGAGAATAGGTACGAAAAAGGCTCCTTTGTAGAAGACCTTAAAGATTATATTCGTTTGAAGCTCTGATTTGACTTGACGTTTTTAAGGCTATATTTTAACGTGTCGGGATTTGTCCAGTCGCGTCAAAAAGGGTTTATTATAACACTAAACACGTCAGGGCCGCATTGGGTCGGCCATTTATTGGAGCGCGTGGATAAATTGTAATTAAAAAACAATAAAATCAGTACTACTATCGGGACTGTTGGCGGATACTCTTGATTATGATAATGGAGCTTCTTCCGTCATTTTTTAAGAAAAATAATAAGCAGGTACTTAACATATGTAAATAAAATTGTATTTTTATTGGGTCTACAATTCTATGTGGATCTGGGCCTGATGTGGGTATCTGAGGTTTTTGTTTTACGAAAAATTGATGTTGGTTATTTACTCAACCTATTCGGTCCAAACAAACATGCATTTTGCGACCCACGACATTATAAGCATAACGCGTAGCCGCTCAGCCATCGTGGGCGTTGAATTATTGAATTAGCTATAAGTGATTATATTTACTAATAAAACGATAAGAAAAAAAGCGTAGGTCTACCGATATATCAAGTAAATTTTAAGTTTTTTTAAGTAAACTCAAAATATATTTGCGTACCTAATAATATTACCTTAGGTAGGTACCTCCTTAGGTAATAATGCCGACAAGTCCTATGGCGACTGTTTTTCGATTTTTTTTATCGTATTGTTCTGTGGATTGTACGATAATTTAAAAACTACCTAATGAGATATTTTGAGCTAGGTTAAAACATTTTAATGCCTATGTCATTTTCTAAATCTAAAATCACTTTGAACTTATTCATCACATACCTACTAATTAGTCAAATACATCTTTTTCGCTCACATAGTATCTAATTAATATTTACATGTCGTGTATAATTACCAACATTTCAGTTTAAATAATATTTTAAGACTGTTTTTTCTCTTCTCAATTCATAGGTTCTTCACTACGAAGTACCTACACACCTAATTCCACTGAACTCAGTGACACAAAATGAGTTAACGCCTCAGGCATGTGTTTCTAAACCCACCACTGGTTCTGATAATTGTGCTAATATAGATTGCAAGACATTTACAAAATCCGTCCATTTCGGATTCCATACAGGATTATTGTATAATGAATAGCATACCCAATTTTAAAAGTCATCACACACCGCTGGTATGTGCGTCCCTACGTATGTATTAATACTGCGCTCGCTTAGTATAAATGTTATCAGAAAACAGGAGAACCTCTATTAAACGGACGTCGATTATTTGGATGTAAGAATGATCCATTTTGATCATCAGTTTCTTAACGTCGCAATTTTTAGTAAATGGTGTGAAATAATGTTTATTCCGGGAGTTAAAATAGATTTATTTAGCTCTTTTGGTTATCCCGGTGTACCTATCTGGACTGCCTACACCTCCGGTTAGTGTGGATAATCGAGGTTTTACAGTCTTATGACGGTAAATTATTATTGATAGTCAAATTAACTATATTCACTAGTTTATCTCCATAGCTACAAATTAAAAACATCAAGGTAGGTACAAACATGTACCTGCTGAAGAATTGGGTACATACTTAGATATTACAGAGGTAAATGTAATTTATTTATAGGACATAATATGAGCATACGAAGTGATATATTATTGTTTTTGCGATGTCGGTATGTAACTAGAAGTAGGTAGGCATTATAGGTACTGTAAATATGATGCAGATAAATAGTTTGTACCTACAAATAATGAAAAGTGGCGATAGGAAAGCCACATAGTTCGAAGAAGAGAAGAAAATCTGAAATGTGATTAAAAACCCACAGGATCGATGAGATTATACAATTTAACATAGTATCTACGTAGCAATGAAAGTTACAGAACCGAGATAAATGGAGACAGCAAAGATTTATGATGATGATGAAATATTGTGTACCTACCTACACTATTTGTGACAACATTAAGTGGGTATTTGTACATACTTACTTTTCATAGTTAATTTAAACATGGGTAGGTACTCCATAACTATCATTGACTGCCGTGTATGTTTAAGAGCGTACTTCAGTGAAACGGTAAATAATTTTCAACAGTAGGTGCGACGAAATTTCTCACTCGTCGCCAATCTGAGACCGACAGTCGAAGTGTGCGCATGTCGACTCGTTTTGTCATGGCGTCGGATGAAAATATTCTTAAATCGTGTAAAGATGACTAAAAAAATTTACGTACGTACTTAAAAAAGAAAACATGTCAATTAATATACTATTATTATTAGTAATATAACAATAAACATAATATTAAATGGACGCATGTTGGATTTTTATGACAAATTATATTTCGTTCGGCACGCGTCATTTGCACAATCCGCGCATCGTCTAGCCACAATCTTTTTAGACCATGCCTCAACTGAAGTAAGTATAGCCTTAATTTGGTAATTTCTCATATAGGTTATTTACCATTTTTTTACATAAATAATGTAAGAGAAATGGATTCAGTTTTGCATCATCTTATCAGAATCATCATTTTTCTCTTTAACATTATGTAGGTAGGTGTACCTACAACAAACTATCTGGCCTAATTTACATAGTGTAGTACTTATACCTATTAGAAACCAGGGTTCTATCTAGCTAGAGTGTGGAAAATATGAAATAAACTTAAAAACCCGTCATAGAATATGTTATTAATCTTTCAATAAATTTATGTCTGAATGATAATTTTATAAATATTTGTCACTGAAACGAAACGCGCATTTAATATTGATAATCTTTGTAGACATTCATTTCAGTCACCTTGTCATTCAGTCAACTTACTTCAAATCGTTGGTCTATGGCAGTTGTCTTCAAACTGTGTTACGCGGAACCCCGGCGTTCCGAGGCACCTCTCTGGGGGTTCCGCGAGTCGAAATCAAAATTAGACAAATAGACCTAGACTTCGACAAATTGTGTAAAAATATGAAATTATTTTAAGATCCTATTTTTCTAGGGATGGGGTGGGGTTCTCCGTAAAAAACTCATTATTCTAAGGGTTCCGTGAGTCGACAAAGTTTGAAGACCACTGGTCTATGGTGACTGGATTTCGCATTTATATTTTAATAATCTGTTCTTTGGTGAAAAAAAATAACCATGAAATGCAGATGCGATTTTTTGTGGTGCTTATGAGTTAAAGCAGATGTGATTATCGTTACGGTTGTTATTATCGAATAAAAGTACTTACTTCAAGTAGGTATATTACATATCACTTTCTCTCGCTCGGCGCCCGTCCTACTATGTCGTGTTTCGTGCCAAAACTATCAAACCTCAAGCTAATAAGTTTATCATAGCAGTGAAACATTTCAATAATATCCAGGCTAAAGAGAGTCACATATTATTTTGACCTCATCGGGAATCGAACCCGGTACATCCGGTTTGAGAAATCAGTACCTTACGCACTGGACTACGACGGTGACTGATGATGATGATGATGATGATGACATATCTATAAATATATATGTACCCACTTACTTACGTATCTAAAAAGACAAGTAATATAATAGTACAATATAGAAAGACGCAAGACAGTAAAGTGTAATTAATATCATAATGCTAGTGTCATTATATCAATTAACCTAAGTGAGATTGTTTTCACTTCTATTGAGATGAATGATAAAGGTCTCTTTGTATGGACGATACTCAACGTGTTAAACCTTAAATTCTAAGCATTACTAACATTATCATAACTCTGGTATTTTTGACCTTTTTTATTAAATCAAATATTACTTACATAAATAATACATTTAATCAGTTTCATTTGTTAAAATTGAATTGTAAATTATATTTTTGTAAACTTTTGTCCTCATTCACCCGCAGCGATGCTACATTAGCGATCTACGGAATCGGGATAGAGTTAGTGGGGTTACAGTATGTATTACCTACTAGTTATAAATATTAAAAATGTTAGAAGAATTCCGTTTCCCTAACACCGTTTCCCTCAGTATTTGAATAGCAAACATATAATACATACATAGACTTAAGCGTATTACGGTGCTAATTTCATTTTTAATGTTTCAGATGTTGACATATACCTACAATGATATTATACACATATAGAAAACCTCAATATTAAAGTGGACACATGAGCAGAATATGCCAAATACATGACCGTGAATTGCGATGTACCTAAGTAAGCAGAGTAAATTTTTTAATTACGTACAATATCCATTGTAGGTACAACATAATGTCCGAACACGATAGCAGAAGAGGATAATAATACTATAAATGAATGAAGGCAAATTTGCACTCAGTATTTCACCCATATGTAATTTATTATCTCTTTGTGAAAGAATGATATTTCTCTGAGTAGACTAGAGATGTCTCTGAGCAAAATTAATTACTGAGCCAGTATTAAACGTAAGATAAATATCCTCATACAATTCATACCATTCAAAATGGTCAAAACTAATTGAAAACATAAAAGATATTACATTATAGGTATAGATTATAGAAGTCGGAGTAAGTATAAGTACTGTGATTTTTCTACCAAAAACGATCTTTGTATACTTACAATCTATAAACATGTAAAACTCTTTAAACTACTTACCCGGTTCGTATAAAAAAAATGGAGTAAAGTCCTTTTTTGGTTCACTTTCATAATACATATTATTATGTTAAGTCCCCATATAGGTACCTATATAGAAGAAGATTATTTTGTTTTAACAGCTTTGGACAAAATGCACAAAATTTCATAAAGTAAAGTTATTTTTAGTTCAGTTTTGAATTTTTTTATCAGTGTTGGATATAATACATAATAAACAACTCAAGTATAAAAAAATACAAGAGAATACAATTAATAGGACATTATGTCATCGGAATTGGTTAAATTTTAGTTGTGTTAGTTAGAATGGTTAGCAAATGTTGAGTAGGAAACAGTTTTATTCAAATTCAATACATAATCAATATTAAACGAGGAAATTACACAATGTTATATTATGTTACTATTAAACTTGTTTTTTTGTCTTCAAGCTTGCCAATTTAGCCAGTGCTCCATGGTGTCACCGTTAAATCATTGATGAGTTATTCAAAAATATGAATAGCATGCAGTCATGATTTGAATTTCACATTCGCACTGACTGCGGCGAACCACTTGGGATCGTTTGCGCGATTCGAATGTGAAACGCGCTTTCTTGTTGTAATGCGTGGAGAATTGGTTCAGGGGTTAGAAAACGATGGTTGATTTCCCTCTTTCCAAATTATTATATTATCCGCAAATCGGTTTACCGGCTTACCGGTCCTATATGGTTATACACAAGGGATTTGAGGTGCTAAATTCCATTGCCATTCTGACACGTTTATGTGGCTATGGTATACAACAGGCAACGGTACAAATACCGTGGGTAAATTTTATATGGATAGTTTAAATTGCTTAGAACTTCCCGCCTTGGCCATGTATACGATATGTGCATTGCACGAGGGTAGCAAAATACTTGCACAAATTAAATTAAAAAAATTATAATATAATTAATATAATAACGAAATGTACTAAACCTAAATGTGTAACATACTCATAGTTAATGCGTAGTCTTGACACATTTTAAATATAATGTTTCAGCAAGGTATTTGAGCCATCCACAACCCCTGTGTTTATTTTAGTTTGCAACTAAAATTCATAATAAATATTGTAATACGTTTAGTGTAGATAGTCATATTTACAGACAAAAGTAATATAATATTTAGTATTACAAATCGAAAAAAATCATTTGTATTTGATGATTACGAAAATTTTTGATTATAGTTCATTAACAATTGACATATTGTGTTTTTTTGTAAATCGGGAGGGTGACATTTTGGATGTTTGCATGGACTCACTAAGGGCAAGTTTGATAATACATATCCATAGTTTAAAAAAATCATTACATGTAGATGACACATGCCCAACTTTAAAAATACAATTATAGGAAAAGTGAATCAAATATAAAGGAGTTTTTTTATAGAAATAATGTCCAAATTCACCTTCTGGTCTAACGATTTGATTAAGATCATTAAATTTAATAATAATGTTGATATAAAAATCCCAAGATTAAAATGAATATGAGAAACGATCTTTTAACCAGCATTTAAGTTATAATATCAAAAATCATAATCCCATTTTTTTTCATTTCAAAATCATAATACCATTTTTCCATTTTTTCAAAAACACACTTGTCAATAATCCAATTGTAACGTAATGAATATTTCAAATTTCATCACCCTGAGTAAAAAAACGATGCATTATTCCATGATTAGCATATAATTGGAATAACTAATCGCACCTCTGTTTTGTTTACATCCAGATTCCAGATTACTGGGTATAACTAATATATCTACCTATTTAAGTTCTCAATTTGTTTCCCGAAGTTAAAAATGACAGCGATATATTTTTCTATTTTCACGTGATTCAAAATTATTGTCTGCAAATATTTATCAATATATTGATAGAAATGATCGTCATTATTATCTATATAATATATTATGTATACCTATATTTAAAAAAAATGGATAGGCGACTATCTCATACTTTGTTGTAATTGAAAATTAATTAGATAGTAGGTTTACAGATGGAGAACCATACCACTACAAAAAACTAAATAACGGTTTTTTTTAAATTATTTTTAAACAACAGTTGGTATTAAATAAAATTTTAAGCATGGAAAGCGTTTAAGATGATCAACAAATTAGACAGCAATATAAATATACTTTAGGTTCGACTATATTTGCAATCTAATTTGGAAGTGAAGAAATACGTGATATTTCCAACTAATGGACGATTCATTGGGACATGTGTCTCCAAAGAATGCTTTACTTTGAGGATAGTAATCTGAACGATTATCCATCGGGTGGAAAAAATGTTAACTTTTTCATTTCACAACACTTCGACGGTCGGTCTCGTGTTGGTTTTTTGTACCCGAACGAGATCAATGGACACAAAGCACCACCAGAAAGCTTTGACGAATTTCATCATGCGAGATACGAGAGAGTTTCACTCGGACTACTTCGCATCGGGAAGAGTCTCGTCTCTCTTAGCAAGAGTGTAGACTGTAGATTATATAGTATTCTCACTATACATAATAATATTATATGAACAGTAAGTTAGTAACTAACAGGTGGTTAAAAATCTCAATAATTTTGTTCAAATTATCGTTACTAACAGTGTGAGATTGGTCGGGTTTGTATACTTTCGTAAGCTTCTCTGTAGGCTCTCAAACCGTCGTTTATCGATCACGACAGCATCTGAGTGTTACTGTCGGCATTCCTTTGCCTCTTCTTCTCAAAGGCCGCCGCCTGCTATATTAGTATTAAATGCTAAACCACTTATCACACAGGTCCGCATTGGGCGAATTCCACCTCCTTTTTTTTGTAAATTAATATCTTATTTTTTTACAATCCCTAATAAAGATTGATTTCAATATTCACTTGACAAAAAAGGCTTGCTTGTTAAATTTCGAATTATTTAATGCACTCAATAACAGTAGTAATGAAATTTATTGAATCATATCGGTAATTTATTGTTATTTTCTTTCAGTAGGAACGTTTAACCTTATCATTTTTATAGTTTTTTAAATGTGTTTATGGGGTTCTTATTTATTTTTAATATGCAGTCATTTGAAATTATTTAATAATCGCAATGTAGGTACTTCTACTATCATCCAAAAAAAGTGTCCATTAATACATATAATATCAATATTTAATGATTGACAGATTAATTAAATATGGTTGTGTATTTATAAATACAATACTGTCTAGGCTATAACAATTTAGATTAATCAAAAAAAACAATTTAAATATTCACATTTCAAGATTACTTAAAAATTATACATTGGTATTTCAAACTATAAAACACCATACTTACGTTATGAAAACTATTCAATTACAAAGTTGAATAGTGAATACTGAATATTGGAAAATAGTTTATCGACAACATCTTAATGCAGATGAAAACCAATTAGGTATAGGTACCCGCGTTTACCAAAAAACCACGAAAGAAAGTGTAATTACCGTTTTAATTAATTATTTACAAACTTAAATCGGATGTCTAGCTATATTTAATCTATGCTGTCTAGTTGGTCATAATATAAGAACCTTAATGTTCCTTGTTTCCCATTGATTGTTTTATTAATTACGTATTATTGAAATGAAATAACAAAAAAAACTATTTAAATAATTTAACTTAAGAAAGTCATTACCTATCTCAATTAGAAACATTCATATGAGTAATTGAAGTACTTTGTCATGGCGTATGGTCATGGAAATAGTTTTTGTAAATGAAAAGTAATGCTATCACAACTTAAGATTCGAGTTATCTTTTTGGTTGGATGGTTTCAGCCATCAAACATTTTGTCAATCAATGTCCTTTGGTTAGTCAAATACCCTTGATGGAAATTTACATTCGTACTTATCTACTTTGAATAATATAAGTATTGTGTCCTGAAACTGAACCATGGTGAATACAATAATATGTAACATAAATATTAAAGGTTACATAGTAATTTTACTATTGCGGATAATATCATTTTTTTTCAAATGTACGTACAAAGAAGTCCAAATTGGCCATAATTAATCACTTAATGTGGCATACATATCTATGAACGTATGAAAAAAAATGTGAACAAAACACCGATGTGTCAATTAATTAGTCTCGGTATCGTGATGGATATTCCCACACACGCCCTTCTTGTCTCAGAGATTAGACTTGTACCTGCCTGCGTAGACAAATGCAAGAAATGTGAGTTATGATCACAGAACAGATTAATAAAGTCGTTCCAGAGGAAATTCTCAAGAATAAAATGTACTAAGTATAATGTGAAATAAGATAGATACTATTATGAAAGCCAGTCGCCATGGAACAAAATTTTGAAGCTAGATTCAGTTTATTGCTTTATGACGGTCTTGCCGTCAAATCCAAGAAATAAAAAACTTCCGGAATATTCTCAAATAGTATCAATATCGAATGCGCGCTTTGTTTACGTGACATAATTTAATACTAATAAATAACACATTATTTAACTATTAGGTGTTTAAGTTTATCCCATATTTCTCCAAACTCGGCAATTAAACCTTATTTCAGCTTAACCCAGAAGGAAACTTCCCATTTTGTTCCCACCGGTTTTCATCATACCTGACTCATTGCGAAGGAAATTCTTAAGAAAAACATGTACTTATGTGTGTATGTATGAATGCGAACGCTGCTCCAAGAAATATATATATGAAAAAATATTATCTTTTAGGAATGGTCTCTGCGATGAATCAAAAACATCGAGGAAATTAGGAAAATGAATTAGATACCCACAAACACAAAATCTCTTTTAATTAATCTATATATTCCCTTATAATCTTATATGGTTTTACAATAATAATTATAATCATAAGTAGTAAAGTAGATTATACTGAATTTTAGGTTCCTCCTTGTTAATAAATATGTTAGGTCAGTGTAAACAAACATTTTCCTTTATATGAAGCTACATAGAAAAATGATAGTTTTTATTTATTTTTTATACCTACTTCACAACAATGAATTCAAGTTGTGGCAACATTTTTTGAAAATACGATAAAGTTCATAGGTTAACGTTTGGGCATTGGTCTACGTTACATTAATAATATAATATCATCTGAAATCGATGCAATGTCAGAATGTGAGACCCAACACTTCCATACATTCCAGAGGAGTCGGAGCCATACTATCGTCGTCATCATGTGGAAGCAGGTAGAAGAAATGTTTGGCTGTCGGCTGTCGACTGGCGACTGGCGGTGTGTCCAACGCTTTTGATCTTCATTTTCACACCGTGCTTAGTTCGGGCGTGATACCGCGATGGTGCAGTGATACAAGCGCCACTGATTGTGATCCCATTCCGGCATATGAGATCTTAGCTGTAATTTCATACAGGTATCTCATATATTTTTTCTTTCTTAACTTTCTTCTTTAAGCATTACGGTACATGGTTGCAGCATCAGTTTCGTGCGGCTCCGTCTCGGGACAGAATGAGGACTTAAAATCACTTCTTTCAGACACGTTTATAGCTTAGTGGAAGGCGGCCGTACATATCCACGGCTGTACATACATGACGGGAGGTGATGGGAACCTAGGTAGGTATCTCATATATGTACTAAATTGGATGTTTATTATTAAATTATCGGATAGTCATTAGTGGTAACCAATAAGTTTGAAGTCGTCATAGGATCTTCCCAATTAAGCAGCTGTGTGGATTCAATAAAACAGAAAAAAGTTAGATCAGTGGAAGAAGGTGAAAAACAGAAAAAGGTTTTAATCCATTGACTTGTGTGAAAAATAAAACGACACTCGTAAATAATTCTGGTCATAGACACATGCGACTGCTCATCCAAATCTCTTAAAAAATGTGATTGAAAATGAACTTTACGTACATTGCAATAATGATGATTATTGTAAATTGACACTAATATCTTTGACATAATATTCTACAAATAATGTATCCACTCTAGGATTCAGATGTTGTGTGTGATTGAGTGTATTGATGATTTATTGAAAGTTTTTATAGATTAAAAAAGTATAACAAGCAGTTGCCTATTAAGTAAAGAATTAAAAAAATAAAATGTATGTTTTTTATTTAGAGGTAATTTCATTACTTCGATATTTCGTTATTCGATATCGTACTGTTCAATTTTAAAGTTATAATTCTGTCTGTTATTTGATAAGTTATAACAAGAAGAAATGCTAGATTTTTCACGTGAAGAATATTATTGAGACCAAATGGAGTGGTGATACAGGTACGTGTGAGGTTTGCTATTGATACCTGAACATATTAACCAATTAGATATTTTACACTGACATGACTACACTTGGTCCCATAACAAGTGGTCACAGTGAAATAAAAACGAGTCATCTAAACAGTTTCCTTTTGCAATTGCGATAGAATTAAAAAAAAGTATATTTACCTATGTCTATGTAGGTATACAAAAATGAAATTTTATGTAAAGGCAGAGATACGCAAATGCATATTTTAATAATTAAGACAAGTAGAGATAAGATAAGAAAGTAGATATGTATATAAAGTACGTTGACGGATATTTTAACTTTATTATAATAGATATTACACGAAAAAAAATACAACAAGCGCTAAAATAGATATTTAAAAAAAGTATTGCCCAACCATCTCAACCCAAATTCGAACTCAAGCTAAAAAATGTGCTATCACGACACCTCGGGACAAATTCAGCACGCCCAAATTAATGTATCCATATAAAAAGGGCCTGTTAGGCCTCATACAAAAATCCTCAGGTCATGTGATAGTATGATACTGGTATTTTATATTGTGTGTATGTGTTTTTTTTTACAATACGTGTGTAATTGTTTGTATATGTTGTGTGCGTGAAATGTACCAAACTACTTTAAGCCTTTGCATGATTGTGTTATTTCTGATACGTATTAGTATCAATATCATTGGCCCAGTAGTAGAAGATAAAATGAATACGTGTATTAAATAAGGCTCTAAGTACCAAAAAGTAATGTTGCCTGTAGTTACAAAATACCGAGTTATAGCAGTAAAATTTCATGAAGCAGACCTTTTGAAAAATGTAGTTTTACAGTGTGAAGTAATCACGGCAGCTTCTATAATTTTAGGTATTAAGAACTCGCAAGTGTCAACACACCATCGTCAGCTATTTTATATTGAATGCCGTTGAGAACTGCAGTGCTACTTATACCATTATAAATAAAACACGCCAACGGACTTACAACGTCGACAGGTTTAATTATTTTGCTGTATTTTTTTGACTTGCTTGAGGCACTTAGACTATTGTTGAAGTTATTGGCGTTGGTATGTGGAACATTTTTCTATAAAAATGACAGTTTTTATGTTTTTGGTACTTAGCGCCTTAATTAATACACGTATTCAAATATGTCCGTTTAGCCGGCAGTCAATTTATTGACAGGTTGTCGTTGGCAAAATATATTATTTTTATAGAATATAAAATAATCAAGTTCTTATTTAAATGCGTTAATAGGCAATTAAAAAAATATTTTTTAAGAACATAGGCTTTAAATAAGCGCTAAGCATGAAGTATTTGCCACTGGAAGATTGTAGGTACCTCCAATATCATATCTTGAAGGCATCAATCTTGCGTCTTTTCCTAAATGGTCTATCTATCTAAATACTCGTATCAATACCATAAAGAAAGCTGGAGAAGAGTATTCGCCAGGTGAACATTGATCCATTTCGACACAAGATAGGTACTTTTCCATAATATATAAATATTATTTTGTTCTTGCCTGCCATGGTCATTTTCTTTCAATAATAACCTTTTCCAAAAACAAAATACAATAAAGAAAATTAGATGAAGGCATATGCTTTGGTAGATTAGAATTTTAGATATTTTTTTAAATACTGTCTTATTTGTACAACTGCGCAATTAGAAATAGTAAATACAAAAGTAACTACTACCTTGTCGTCCTTCAGTTATAAATTAATTGTTGTTGGAATTATAATACTTAATAATCTGAAAGATATGTTTTCCATAATTTTGATGGTGAACTGTTATGAAATATAGTTTAATACAGTGTCGGCTGTCATATTTTAAGTAAAGCGATCGGCGGCATACACATATATTTATACATACATACATACATATATCTGATCATACACCTACCTACACTTCAACAGAATAGGTATACCCATTCATACATCCACTCATGAGTAACAATTTTATATGCATGAGTGTTAAAATATCATAACTTTAAATAATATATCATAATATAGGTAAGTACTACATTTCGTGTTCCTCACTATTGAAGATTGTGACTTGTTTTAAATTTCTTAATTATGTCTCCAGCGCAGTGACGTCCCTAGAGAAAATGCCGCCCCTAGGCAGCGCCGAAATTCTGCCCCATTTTTTATGCAGTATTTTTTAAGATAATTTTATGACTCCAATATCTAAAAAATGTGTTGTATGTATACATTACTAACAAAATAATACCACTAAAACATACAAAATTAAATTTAGATATAAAAATCGCATAAATATAATATAACTAAGTTAGACACTTACACAAATCACCAGAGTCTGAGGTCCTTAAAAGATACACCTGACAACTGTTAAACCTTCTATTTTAATTAATACATTTTGTTGCCAACCACTGAGCTGATTTTTTTAGTGGAAAGATATTTTCGTTATTGCTAAGTTTATGTGCCTATTTCTATATATTATACCAAATGATTCTCCACGATTTGCCGCCCTTCGAGTGACTGCCGCCCCCAAGCGATGCTCAATCTGCCTACCCCCACGGGACGTCACTGCTCCAGCGATCCCTGTATTCGGTTATTTCTACTCTATATTCCATATCTGCAAAGTCTGAGAGATCTGTAGAGTCCTCTACTTGGTTAGACCATCGTGTAACTGTAAATTGTAGCAGGGTTTCCCAATCTATGTTCCACTGGTTTTCCGTGGAACGTGAATAGGTGTTCCGCGAATTTATTAGAAGAGTACCTACGCCAATGTGTCAAAACAAGCTATTATTGTTTTACTTCCATTTACTACAACATATTAATTATGCGAAGCAGGATTTTCTTAGTATGCTGCAACGAAGTCAAAGTCCAGGAACAGGTCCGATGCCACACCAGATATAATAATTCAACTCTTTAATAATATTGTGCCTGATAGATGTCAATAAAATTTGCAATTCAAGAACCCAAAATCATCGAAGTCATTGTGAAATTCATTCACTTATATTTTAATGTCTTTTGTTGTAAAAATAATTAATGTTTTTTTAATTTTTAAAATTTTATTGATAATGTATTATTTACCTACCTTACAAAATAAACATGGTGTTCCGTTAAAATTACAGGATTTTCGAAGTGTTCCTTCATTGGAAAAGTTTGTATGAAGACAACCTCTTCAACGTCGACCCTTGATGTTTATACTGACGATAATCTTTTCCAAATTACGATAGACTTCAGAATAATTTTAGGGAAATTTGAAATAAAATAAATTATTATATTTCGAATTTATAAAGAGACGCTTAAAATTATTTTCAATTATAAAATATTTAAAATGTCAGTTAAAAGTTCACATCTTTGGTAGTAGAGATAGGATAGGTATCACAAGAAAATAATAATACCTATGTAGGTACGAGTATAAAGCGTTCAATTTTTAATTCATATGTTTTACAGGTGGACTCACCTTTTTCAAATCGTCCTCCACATATCTACCCAATAAAAATGTAAAACCAGCATCCACTTGAAAGCAACACTTCACTTCAGGTGGTCAAGCGATTGAGCGTCTAATTAAAAAAGCATTTAGAATCGTGGAAATGGTCATTTAGGGTTTTATTTTTGACTCCTGGCATTTTTTAAATGCTGACTTTTAAAGGACGAAGATATAGTATTATTTGGGTGGGTACTTATGAAAATAAAAGTGGTTTTGTGGCCTTGAATTGCATACAGGGAAGGAATGTGAGATCAAATTTCCTCACGAAATATCAAAGTATCAGCATACTTAATAATATATGAGGAGATGTTGGATTCTGGAGTAAACCTGTAAATGAAGAGAGAATTGAAATAAAGATCACTCGAATTAAAAACAATTAATTTTCCTGAATCCTGATCAATGAATAATGAAATCGTTTAAAACAAAAATCATATTTTATTACTAGCCCGCGATTTTATCTGTTTAAAATACGAACAAATATACAGAACGAAGACGTCATAGAATGATTGGATTGGGTAGACAGGTCATTCGTTGCATAGGGGCGACACATTATAAAGGGAGATGAATGAAGAAACTACTATAAATATTACAACTTTTGAGAGCAGTGGCGATTATTCATGTAATAAACGATGCGGTCGCTTCATTAGAAAGAATCAACACCGTAATTTAAAAAAAAATCGAAGTATAAAAATCTTGACAGCATAACTGTTGTTGTATTATGCATTCATGTACCCATACATTGTAATACGTCATAATATTGGATTGGCGGTTTATCGCACAGTCAAAATTTTCAGAACGGTGTTTCCAAACCTGTCAGAGCCACAGACCTTTACGTACTCAGGGCTCGAAATGGACCGGAGCGCACCGGAACGGGGTAAAATTATCGCTCCGTCTCGTGGAAAAAATAATTTGACCGTGTGAGCTAGATAATAGGAAATCTAACACATATTTTGATAAAATGCACATAACATTTGATAACTATGTAAATATCTTCAGAAAATTGTCGAGCGCTCCGGTTCGTAAACTTTTACATTTCGAGCGCTGTAACGTACCTACAACCATTACTGTAGGTTTCGTGAAAATATTTAAAATAAAATTTGTTATAGTGGGTATATCAATTTAAAGATTTTTTGTATCAAGGCACGAAATGGACCAGAGTTCATGAAATCCCCAAAATTATCGTTCTGTCTCGTGAAAAAAATAATTCAATCGTTTGTGCTAGATAAGCCAAATAACAAAAAATCAAACACACTTTTATGGGAAACACAAAATTAGATAACAATGTTAATATTTTCGTAAAGTTATCGAACGCTCCGGTTCGTAAAAATTTCCATTTCGAGCGCTGGATAAAATAGGTAAGTAGGTGGTACCTGTTGAAAACAGTTTGAAATTAAAAATAGAAGGGGATGGCATTTTAAGTCTTCTTAAGGGCGGCACTTTGCTTATGGACGTCACTGAATACAATTATTGGATCTAGGCGCGTGCCTCTCCACCGTACTTCACCTCACTTCACCTTGTCGCCAAAGTGCTATTTGCCCAATTTACATACTCACTAGGAATTGTTGCAAATGCGTTATCGATAATGTTTGGATGTAGGTGCGAACCATTCTTTCCACTCTTCATCGCTGCTAGGGATTGCAAATCGAATGTAAATACTAATGCCGGTATTTTGGTATTTCCTATCGAATACCGGTATTCGTGAAAAAACGGAAGTATCTATAATATATAGATACCTATATATAGATATATATCTATAGTTATAAGTATTATATATTTATTGGTAGGTAAATATAAATATCTCTTTAAAATATTAATGTTTTATAGCACGTGCCATTGCTGGTCTCCAATGGCGTTAAAGGGCTGTAGAAGTAAACCAGATATTGCGTAACCCGATAAAAAATACGGTCTTGTTAAACCTTTTACGTTAATTAATATATTGGTATTATCTGATTTTTAAAACCGGTATTTCGGTATGGACAAATACTGGGATAACGGTTTTGAAATACCGGTGTGGCAATCCCTAATCGCTGCTGACCATTTTAGTTAGTGCGTTATTTTTGAGTTTTTTAAAATTCAGAACCTTTTGGAACATCGAGTTAATACTATATATCTAATAATATTATTCGACTTCAAACCCAAAAGATGCCAGTAACTACTAACACAAAATTGGTACCGGTTTCATAGGTGAAAGTTTCAGAGTGATAGCTGATAGGATAGAAGGTTGTATGGGGATTACGGAGACCTAGCTTAGAACACCAGACAAGGATGAAACTCAAGTAAGTTGATATCAGGCGCGCACACAGAAAAAAATAGATTTCGGGGGAGGGTCCACTTCGAAAATATATCCTTAATATTTATTATTGATTTTTAATGCGGCGGGAGATGGTGGGGGTAACAAAATTCATCAGGAGCCATGGACTTCCACTTTACCCTGCCAACTACTTAGCTTCTCATCGGTTCAACCGCAGAATATAGTAATTTTCCAAATATATTACCCATACCCAGACCCTCCGCACAAACGAAAACATTTAGTCTACAGGTATAACTAAGGGTGTTTATTTACCTGTTATTGCGAGATATCGCATCTATAAGTGGCTATTGAATGCGCATGGCTTAACGGTCATAAATATTAGAATCGTTAGTGCCCATTTGTGTCGTCCACGCTGTCTTGTTTTTTAGAGATGCCGCGTTGGAATATTGTAGCAAACATTGGATACCCCAGATAGTTGCACCAATTTATGAGTGACACGGGTCTTCAAGTAACCACTGGTCTTAAACTGCCGAGGGTACTGGGACCAACGCGTTGAAAAGGCTGTTTGACAGTCAAATAATTAGCGTCGAAGACCTGACAGCGATAGTGGGATGCCTACACCAAGGGGAGACACACATATTTGTTCCTCCCTGGCAATTGGAGATACCTAGTTTGACTCCTGACCATTGCACCAGTTAATTCTTGACTGAGCACGGTGAATTCGCTGCCAAGCTCTTTGAGTCTGGACTTGTCACCCAAAAAATATGTCCATGTGGCGAAAAACTACAGAATGCATACCACATCCTCTGGGAATACCCGTGAATGAGCTCCGAATGGGAAGAGTTGCTCAAGTCGGTTCAACCAGCTGTTGGACTCATCGCGCCGTCCGACATTTCCTAACTATCGACTCGTGTGGCACCAGACGACATGACGTAATTGTGACGTCAGCCAATACACGCTCGAGGCATGCCGCCCAGCGTGCAGTGCTCACCGTAGATATTATTACGATGAAACACCTATATGTGTATGGTGACAATGAATAGCGCCGCTGTCTGAGTAGCGTTATTTTCTCGAATGCTATTATCACTCCGGTAGTACGTCACAATGATGTCATATGACGTCATGTCGACCGAGCAGCTGGCGCTCGCAAGTTCTAACATAGGGCCACTGGTCACCACAAAGGCCAACTATACATAATGCTTTTTTTTTTTAATCGGCGTCCAATTGCAGACGTGAAGATCTCTTCACATAGTTTAGTATATCCGTATTTTTTTTACCGTTGTTTTTACATTGTACATGTAAATTAATTAGAATCATCCGTGCTCCTCTCGCATGGTCACTTTTATTAGTGTATAAGTCTCACAGACAATCATAGTACACGTGAGTGCGTGGTGACCCCAGTCTTGGGCATCTGCTCCTGATACATTCCCTGTCGTAAAAAACTGCTGATGCTTCACACTGAACGTAGGGGCTCGTGATACGCTCGATTAAGACCAAATGTGGTGCGGGGCGGGTTGGTTTCGAGGGAAATATTAGGTAGTCAAATAATTATTCAGGTTACGATCCTCAGTCATGAGGTCCCGATGAAGAAAAGTAGAAATAATATGCCAATTTGTAATTTTTCGTTTCTGGGGGGGGGGGGTCCTGGCCTGTAAACCTTCCCCTAGTAAGCGTAGGTACCAACAATAAAGTTTTTTTTCATCAATACTTATTGGTCAAGTAGTTTTAGTTTATTAGTTACAGGTAGTCGAAATTTATTTTTATGGTTATACCTACGTGTCAAGAATTTGCTTCTCCTTCACTTTGACAACTGACCTTGGTTTATGCACTGACGCCCATTCAATATTGGTGTATTTGAAGATTGCAACACACACAATTGCACATCTATATTGTCTGGTATATTTTCATAGGACACTCACACATTAAAAACCCTGCGTAAAAATTTATTCATATTGGGGTATAGGCTATCGGAATTCTATTTATTAATACTTTGGACGCTGAAGACGCACCTGGCGCGTAATGACCAGGGGGCCGATGGATGTAATTAACGTGCATTTTAAAGGTGGTAATTAAAAAATCATTATCTAGTCAGCAGCGAATGAGTTTGTTCTGTGGTAAACCCAAAAAATATTTAAAAACATATTACTGTAAGAGTGTAAGGATTCGTTTAAAAATAATGAAATTAACAATACGAATTATCTGCAATATTGTTTTATTCAATCAAAAGCTTAATAGAAAGCTTTCGCAAATGACACAGTATCATCGCCGTTTGCTAATAATTAACTAATTTGAAACAATACTATTTTGCATTTACTGCCTTTTGATTGACCTACAAGGCTAGAACGAATCACAACTCGATTGCTTACCTTTGATATAAGCCGACACTCAGGGCCGGTCCCAAAGAGTGCGAGGCTAGATTTGAGGATTTGCACGAATCACGTATATTAAATTCACTTAGAAGACACACTTATTTAACACCGTAGGCAAAAAAAACTTTATCCTCTCGAGAGATAGGTACTCTGAAAAGTTGTGACATTTACATGCTTCAACCATTTGCCGCCCATTGGAATGTGGCGCTCGTAATTGCTGCACAGTATACAAGCTCCCCTCGGTAATACATTTTATGAACTATTCATTCAATCAAATATTAGGCATGTATGAATCTGTCAGCCATTGAAGTTAATGGCTCCACCAAATCACATCCGGTCTTAATCGGGCGTATGACGCGACCTTACGTTTGGATGTGAATAATTTTTTTATGACTGGGGATATCTCAGGAGCAGTTATCTAAGACTGAGGTCACCATGCATATAAAATGTGTTTTTTTTACTGAATTTACATGACTTAAGAGTAGGTACCCATGGTAGAGAAGAGCACGTAGAGGAAAAATTAAACCGGTTGAACCAAGATGAGCAGCTCTACTCTTTTCGTATACATTTTAGCACATTCCCAGAGGATGTGGTTTGTCAGATACAAACATGTTGAAAAAATACCTTGATTGAGTTTAAATGTATGAAGTTGAAGCAAAAAAGCTCATCCTTGGAGTTGCAGGGCACTGGGTCTAATTTAGCTCAATCAGCTCAATTAATTGTCATAAAATCGGGCCTGCCGATGCTAGATGTTCATAAAGCCCATCTAACTGAAAGCTTTTAAATACTTACATAATATAATAATCTTTTGATCTTGGTACGTTGTAAAACATTCTTATCACTATCACCTAGTTCTTACTTGCTTGTCTTTCAGACTAGACTACTACTAGACTATTATTTAAAACCTACTGTCAGTGAGGTCCCTAGGCAAAGTATTGCCCAAGTAAATGTAGAATGCCCCTTTTGTTTTTTTTATGATTTACCCAACATTTATATTCAATTAAAAGTCACTCCTCCTACTGTGGATATCTGATGCACGCTCACCGATGTTGACAACTATACTGTCATCAATAAGCCAGACGAGAAAATACCCATGAAAAACATTAAACAACGAATATCTATATTTAAATATTTTAATTCTGATAAAAAGTAATATTTTCTTAAGTATATTATTATATTTGCTAGTTGCACAGTAAAAAACTTGCATGCAGTACATTTTCGTTTCGTTATAAGTAGATATAATAATATGTAGGTACCTACCTATATTTAAAAAATTGCTTTGCGCGATACTAGGTACCTACATAGTTTTAACCTTTTAAGGCGATATCGATACCTACCAGCGGCACCTAGCGGAAAAATACGAAGCTTGCAATTTGAGACATTTTTTTGATAATTTACAATTTCAACTGTGTTAATTATAAATATGTATGTTAAACCCATTCGCTGTGGACCTTTTAATTTATATTTATTTACCACATTTAAATAACATGCTAATTATATCTAATGGCCACCTGATGGGCAACACCAATAAGATGGGGTCCAATTCAACAAATACACATTTTATTACATTTTTTACAATAATTGTAAGTTTATCTTTGACTTAAAATAAAAAATATTTTTCTTTTTAATGTTTTCAGATACTTACATATTATTTATTAATTAATACCTACAGTTGAAATTGTAAATTACCAAAAAGATGTCTCAAATTGCAAGCTTCGTATTTTTCCGCTAGGTGCCTCTGGTAGGTAAAGACATCGCCTTAATCAATCAAAAAATATATTTTAAAATTTTATATTGCACCAGTTATTTATTTAATCTATGATGGCACCCTTTATGGGAAAATGTTGGTTTAACGGGTTAAAACTGCAGTTTGTACGAGTAAATATAAAATATTTCGTAAACAGGTGTAAATCTTGGATATTGCTTACGCGTCGTATCCGGAAATCATAATGTGAATTCGTTTGATTCAGAGAATCAATTAAAATCTTTTGAATATCCACGGGCAACTGGATTCTATCAGAAACATATTAAAACTCATAATATGAATCATGTGAGTTATTAATTTAAAATCACAAAAAGTAAATCAAAACTGAATGATGTTACTTTGATGTTAAAGCTGATAGCTTATCTAAACACGTGTATTTATTTGAGGTTTTAATAATTACCATGTGAATATTTAAGATTTAATTTCTTAATAAAACGTTCGCTTGTAATTCTGCGGTCTTTATGCCACCCCATCGCAAGACATAATATGTGATATTAATTTATGATTCTGTATATCGCACATGTTCGATGGCATCGGGGGTTGATATTTTTTCATAATTCATTTATTTATTGTGAATGTTAAGTTTATAATTATTTGTATTAATTGAACTTTACTTTCACTGTACCTAACTATTACTTAATTATATTGATTCATATTTATTGATATTAGTAAATATGTATTTTTACCACTTACTTATGGTGGCGCTACGGACCATTCAGCTATCTGCTCAACTGCACTGGGCGCTCTGTCTCTCTAGTTGGTCACACTCAGCCTCTCTGTGTCTATTTTGACGTTCGACGGCCAACTCTCAAGGCATTAACAATATTTTTTGTCAATTACATGTTTTTTTCTTTGCTATTTATAATTTCATACTGTTTACTTTTATTATGTATTATGGCGCATTGGATAATCAATCGCTGTTGTAATTATTATCATGATGCTGTTTTTTTCTGAATACATAAATAAATGCCTAATAAAATAAGCATGGAGCGTTTCCAGTTACCATTATTCCAAATATTTATTATATTATTTAACAAATACATAATGTTACGTAGGTATTACGGTATTCTACCTAGATGAAATAAACTTTATTTACGTTGCAATAAGTGTAATTTCGAACGTCATTGATTGTCAGATGTATTGTGACACTTTAATATTGAAATAATAATAATAATAAAAAATATAAGTATAGACATCTCTATATATTTTTTAACACTACAGCAGGCCATGATGCCAAATGACAGTAGTGTAGTGAAACAATAGTGTAATTAGTAATAGAAGAGAAACAATCAGAAACACACCGGCTTTTGAAAAAATCACATAACTAATATTGTGACCTCAATCGTATCCAGACCCCCCCGAATGAAAAGCCAGAGCCTTATAATATACTAGTCTATAAGGGCCACCATGGAGTGCAAGGTTGTAGGTATCTATAGGTGGAAGTCGTATTGATAGATTATTAGTTTTTACGAGAAATATAATATATTAACCATTAGCTATAATGTCGATACTCTGGGTACAGACACATATTGAACAACATGTCAATTTGACAGACGCGACTCTATAAACCAAGACGTTGCCGCTTGGCCATGGTGGGATTAGATGAGGTAATTAATATATTTCGGTTTAAAAAAAACCGTGAACGAATAATAATATTATGTTGTTTCTAGTCTCACTTAAAAATTACGGGCCTGCTTCGGTTAATTAGCAGATACGTGAGATTTTGCCAAAAAGGTGCTCTCTTCTGTTGTGCCTTTGTTTTCCAAAAATCATTAACACCTTCCAAGACGAGTGTTAAATATTTATTATTTATCTTTTTAATAATTATTTATCATACATAATTTGGAAACATATACTCACTAGAAAACTCCGACGGGACTTGAATCTGTAACTACCAGTGGCGAACGGCATGGCCCCCACAAGGGGGGTCTGACAGGGCTCTAGGCTAGGGGCCCGGCTTGGCGGGTCAATCAAATATGTGAGATAAACACACATCACGAATGTGATCATCACACACTCTAATAGTAAAGAAATCGCCTGCATTGCTATTGCACGAGGGGATTATTAACATTTAAGAAATGAGATTGTAAAATGCAATTTTTGATTATTTTGTACACCACTCGAAAACTCCATAAATCAAGTAGATGTATTAAAACTACAAAAAATCGCCAAAAATAAACTGAAAGCCCTTACTTTTACCTCTAACACAATTTTGAAACCGCTTGTGTTGTGCATCACACATGCTATTAAACTTAGCGACAGGTAGGGGGCACTGCCAATGATCCTGGCCGGGGGCCCGCTTTAGGATGTAGGGGCCATGGCGAAGGGTGAAGGCAGGCTGTTAAAATTCGATATAAATAGTGCACACTAAAATTTGTCAGTCATATTTATTTGTTTTCATTGAACTAATAATACAATTTGCAGATGATGTTGGTTAGTTTTTAAAATTCAATTAAACCTCGTCTAACCATAATGCTGACAAAAATAGTGCACGCTTTTTCAGTCATTTGTTATTGTTGAATTAAGAATACATATTACAGATGGTGTTTGTTATTTTTTTTAAATTCATTATACTCTCCTAACCTAACCAAAATCGATAAAAAAGATTCTTCTGTCTATAAAACATCTAAAATTCTGGCATAATTTTTGATACAATAAACGATTTTTTTATGACTAGTATCTACTATGGTTTGGATTAGGTATGATTTAATTGAATTTTAAAAACTTACAAACACTATCTACACAATGTAGTCTTAGTTCAATGAAAATAAAATACATATGTCTGACAAAGTGTCTACTGTTTATGTCGGATCTTAACAGCCTACCTCCACCCGTTCGCCATTCCGTAACCGCTGTATTCGCGCTAGTATGCTTTTCCAATTATGCTACAGGCATCCTACTTAATTACGAGGATTTTAATTATTAGTTTTTACATGAAATGCTTATCGAATTGTGTTACAATAATATTCAGAATGTTACATTCTCAAATCTTGTGAATTATTCGTTAAATAAAACAAATATTTAGTATAATTTAATTATTTATTTTCATTTACAATAATTTATTGTAACTTTATTTATAGTCATTATCAACAATATCTTCGAGATTGGTCGATGATCTATTATCTACCTTTTCCGGCATTTAGCGAAAACTAATAATATAACTATGACAGTATAATGGTAATTTTTATGTCTAAAGTATTGTCAGTTCTTCCAAAATTGGTATAGGTAATTCAAATTCGCTTTTTTATGATGTTATAGCACTTTGGGCTTAAAATAATAGTGTGATTTTATAAATTAAAATGTACCTAATTTAAATTATTGTGAGATTGTTATCAGTTATCATAATCAATGAACAAATAAATTTTGACCTCACTTTAATTAGGTTTTAAATTCTATTTTTTTTTTACTTAACTCTGTTATGAGTATTTTTAATGTGTTAGATTCGGCAGGCCACAGACGTTGGGTTATGTTCTGGGGCCGTGACGGATCGCTTTGTGCCAAAAACTCGCACTAATGTGTTAAGTATTAATGTGCCGGCACACTGCACAAAAATAGACGGATTTCACGATCATCAATTACCATTCGAATTGATTAAGCCTGAATTTTCACATGGATCTATTTATAAAATGGTATAAACCAGTGGTGTAGTGCCAAATAAAATAGTGCCGGGTCACAGTTTCATCTTAATTTCCCACCCCCACTACCCCTACTTTTACTAATTCACATGTTTTAATATTTTGACGGAAATGTAGCGAAATTTTCGTAACAGCAAAGACAATGATTATTGATCGACAAATAAATCAAATCGATCGGATATTAAAGATAGTAGAAAATACATTTTCCCATAATAATTTAGGAATTGAACTGACCAATCGCTTCTTTCACATTTTTATTGGTTTTAGATTGTTTTCAAGTTAAAAAATAGTCACATAATTTTCTTCATTCACGTGACTCAAAACTATTGCGTGTGGAGTCTCCGTCACGTAACCTTGCCAATTGTAATAGATGTTTTCGAATGAAAACGTGAATAAACCAATCGAGTGCTTGGAATTTACTAATACAATTATACGGCGTACGTGTGTAAACCAATGGAGTGCCCGGCTTTTACTAATACATTTATAAGGTTACATATACACACAAATCCTTGTCACTGTGTACAATGGCAAGGTTACGTGGAGGATAGTCTAGCAAAATATTGAAAAAAAATTTACTGCAGAAGTGCCACACGGCGGGTGGTGCGCTTTGGACCCACACCACCACTTGTATGAATATATTATAATATGAAGACTATTTTTTACAAATGTATTGAGATAGTTAAATAGGTACTGATATTTACCTGATTAATGTATTTTGCAGCAAAATAATAATTTTATAATAAGTAATTTAAAACCATTGATTTACTATATAGCGTAATGAAACATAATGAACAGGCATCATTGTTTAAAATGACTAAGGATTATATATTATTAAAATTCGTTAATTTATTAGAATAAAAATAATCTCATAAATTATTGATACAGAATCTTCAAACTCCTAATATCAAATGGTGCATAAGTATTTACCTACCTATTATTAAAAACAATCAGTATCATAATATGGGCCTCCACAGGGTGGAAGTTGTATGAACAGATTGTTTGTTTTTTTTTTTTTACTAGAAATGGAAGTAAACCATCAGGTCCATACTCTGGTTCCAATTGCACATTGAAAAACAAATTTTCGGACCCGACTTTAGAATCCTGGACCCACGACTTTATAGGTCTGACGCGAAACCGCTCGGCCATAGTGGACTATCTTTAAAATATTCCAAATTAAGTTTATTGTATAATCAAATTTTATTACTTTGTTCTCGACTACTAGTCTGACTTGTTTTCTTTGGTGTTTCTGTTGTGGTAGGGTAGATACTTATAAAAAACAAATGAACAGAAGCATTAAAAAAAGGTTGTGTATCAGCAACAATTCTCATTATGGTTTAATTTAATTAAATATCAACATTTACTGAGAGTAATTAATAATGATTTGTTACAAGTTATAAGCTACTATTATTATAAATCGGTATTAGTCTATTTTGACTAATGGGCTGACATATGGTTTATAAATAATTTTTAAACTTAACACAACTGACAACATGTTGCAGATTAATGTTGATTTGTGTTAAATTTCGATTGTTATGGAAAGGAACAGGGATATCTCGGGAGTAGGTAATAAAAAATATTTTTTAATTGCACATTTTATTTTTCATTATAACTTGTAATATTTTACAAATTAAAATCGAGATATCGTAGATTTAATTCTAATATCGAAAAGTTCTCTAAAAGCAAGTATTTATTTATAATATCTACATGAAATAATTAACAAAATTCTACTAAACATTAATTTGTACATAAATAAATTAATTACTAGGAGATTTTTTATCTTACAGCAATCAATGACACAGTAGGGGAAAACGATTTTCTACTTGCTAATAATAAATACATACCGGTAATAATTAATATACTTAGGTATAGTATACTTTACAAAATTTATAGAATAAAATTATTCATTCTAGACATATTACATACCTACCTACTTACAACAAGATATATAATTCTTAGTGTTGTGTATGTACTATGACATAGGTAAGTAGCTACTTATAAAAGTTGTGTAACATAATATTATTAATATGAAATTTTTCATGACTGAATGTTTTCAAATACCAAGGTTAAGCGCACATAAACGAAATTTCCGATCCGATCGCGATCGGCCGAGTGTGTTATTCCTGAAGATCGCGCATCACCGAGAATTCAGCAGATAGTGTAGTCTGTGAACGAATAAGTCACATTTCGCAAAAAAAAATTATGTAATCATCGCCAAAAAAAAATTGTTCCTTTTAGGAGAAAAATAGTACAGTCATGTAACTTATCAAGGTTGTTAAAAGATATTCTGATGTATTAAAAAATGTAGGTGAGTGATCTTTCTTAAATCTTCCTATGATTTTAGTATTACCCCATTAGTAGTCTAGTTTATATCATTAGGATAAGATACACCCAGTGTCTTCTTTTTCGTTAATCTTGATGTAATTTTAGAAAAATGCATTAGGTTACATGAAATTATTCAAATTCCATATTTTTGCTTTAACCGAGTCGCCGATTCAAAGTCGTTCTATCGTTTGGCTGAATCCTACAGTAAACCTACTTCTGCTTTATAGGCCGAGTACAATTTGCCTATTTCTCAATCGTTCATGCGCGCTTAGCCTTGTTGATAATTTAGTAAAGTAAATTAAATATTATCGTGGGGTTGCTGCCAAAAGTTGGTAAGTCAATAATTTAGGTATTTAGAGTTAACAACGGATTATGTTACTACATTTAAATATGCATGCTAGTAAAATAATCAAGGTCATCCGATATATAACTTGCACATAGAGCACGAAGAAATTATCCAGGGAACTCAGAAACTCTGTGAAATTATCATTATGTCTGATTTTAGATTAGGGTATGTCAAGCTTAAAATTGAAATTATTCCATAACATGACTTCGAGACTTACCAACTTTTGTCAGTAACCCACGATTTGATCGTTGTTAATCGTTAATTATTGATGGAATGCCATTAGATAAACTAAAATAAAATAAATTGTATAGTTAAGTAGACCTACCTACAAAATACATATACATTATTAATAACCACCATTCTTTTGTATGCAGCAAAGGAAACTAGTAGTGATCATGATAAGATTCTGTGGATTAAGTAGCTAACACTGTTAAAAAAAACAAAAAATCAAATATGGCAAACAGTTTACAGAAACAAGTTAGATACAAAAGCTTTAATTTGAAAAAAAATCCTTGAATATAATTACTTATTACTAGTATTTGTCTTGGTAGAAAGCCCACTGAAGGCGGCGTGGCGAGATGTGGAATTTACGTCGGGCTTACGTGGCATTGTTCAACGGAAACAAAAATAGAACTCCCACCGCACTTCATAGTTTAGTGACGAAATGTTAGCCTTTTTAAATACTAAGAAAGTGGAGACTGACAGCATATTTTTTTTACGTTTCTACACGGAAAACGACCAAGAAGTCTTTTCTTCTTGTTCTTAAGAGTTTCTGCAGTACTAATTATACTGGATTTTGGTTGTCATTGCACCGCTCACAAAATTGACGCCCATGTCGTCGCCCCGACATGCTCTGTGGGTTTCGCGCCTCAGTATTTAAATATAATCTCATGAATGATTGACCGAACTAGATAATAAGTAGGTACCATTTTTTTGTCGAGAAAGATAGTATTGGATGGACTAAACTTAACTTATTTCGATTAGTAATACTGATATTAGTTAAGTATATAATTATTACAAGGGTGCCTTTACAACTTTACACGGCACAAGTCTAGAAATTCTTTAAATATGTAATATTACTATACAATTTTATTATTATTGTAGTTATTAATATACATGATACCAGCATATAAATTTTTAATAAAAAATGTGAATTTTTGGGAAATTGTAATTTTATGTTAACCAAGAATAGTTATGCAATATTATATTATTAAAATGTATCTACATATATATTTTTTTCAATGAATTGTAATTATTAAATCACATACCTACAATCTTTGAAAATATAACATTATATTACTGAAAAACAAAATATCTAAACCCATCTAGAAAAAGTTGATAACGAAAAAATTATTTATTAAATTCAGCATAGTTTATTTTACAATAAGTTTTTTTAATGGGCTGTTTCTTTGATAGTTTGTTTGTACATTTTGTTCCTTTTTTTCAACAATTTCCTTAGCAGGCTCCAATTCCACCTTGCTCCCCTAATTGATTTATTCTGAGATGCAATGTACAAGGCGAGTCGGGTTACAATTTGTTGGATGTTGTCAACAGCAGTATGTACAGTCTTTAAGACACATTTTACAATAATATATTATTAAATATATATCTAATAATATATTATAATAAATTTTAATATTTTTTACGTTATCATAAATAAACTTCACACAGAATTGCAAAAGTGATGTGATATAATATATAACAATACTTAAAAAAATTAGGCACCCTTAAAATTACTTTTCTATGGAATATACTTAGATACAAAGTTATAGGAAATGCTTTAGTACCATTAAATTTCGGCAATAGATAACAGTTATAATAAATGTTGGATATTTAAGATAATTTGAAGTCTATAATTCTTTAAAACAAGTTGGCGTAGGTACTTATTACGCATAGCCACTAACAGACGGGAAAGATAAAAATACTTAGGTCTGTAATATTCAATTTTGAAAACTAGGTAGGTAATTAGAGTAGGTACGTACTGAGATTTTCTGTAACATCAGCTATAAATTAATATGGATTGTTGTATAATTTGTTCACGATGTATGAGGTCGTTGAACTGGGATAAATTACCTCAAGTGGGGTAAAAATGAAATTCTTCAGGGATATGGTAAGGGTGAATCAAAATATACATTCAGATAATGATTGACACACCTGCTTGGGGTTTTTTGCGTTTTTTTTAATGATATTTTTAGTTCCATAATGATATTTTTTAAACTATGTATAATAAGAAAAAGGCGATAAGCCTTAGAAAAAAATAAGTTGAATAAGTATGCCAATTGACTCATTATATGTTTTTGCATAAATGAGAAAAGGGATGAGTCGAATAACGTCTCGGAACTATTAAATTCCACACATAAGTATTGTAGGTCCAATACAAAGTAGTAAACAATAATGTACTTTTGACTTTCATGAAAAAATGGTGTTTAGACGATTGTACACAGTTTATCTATTATCTATCATTTTTTGTTTCATGCAGCATATTTTGTGATTTATCGTTTATAATATTTACTATTCATATTCATCACCGATTTATACATTAAATGGTTTCGAGAAAATATGTTTAATTTAAATAACTTTTTTGTTTTATGTAATAATAGGTATCCATTGTTAACAAATAAATCTAGGATTAATAGAAAAAAAATCCTCGATCTGTGTAATACAAGTCAGTTTAGTATAGATAAATATTTTTTATTTAAGAAAAAATGTTATGGGTCCATGTTGTGTTGTAGTCAATTACATTTTCGTTTGCAGAATAAATAATTATTCTATTCTATTCATTTAAGAATTTACTTATTTTTAATATATTACAGTCTTATAATATTTAACATCGACAGTGTTTTTTTCTAAATATATTACGTCTATTATTAGTTACGAAAAAAGGATTATAATATTTACCACAGTCAATTAATCTTAATACTACATTATCACCGTAATATTGAAACTAAATTATTTAGGATTTTGTCTCTAAATACATACACGAAATAAATAAATCATTCATTTAAAATGTCACTGCTTATTTAATAAAGTACGAGTAGTTTTACTTGGTAATATTTACATTAGTAGAGTTTATAATAAATTTTATTTATAAAACTTAAAATAAATGTTTTTCGATGCACGAGGACTGTTTAATAAACTCAGATAAATATAATATCTGAATTTCATTTTCTCACTAAACTTTCACATTTTCCCAAGTCTCATACAATTCATAAATTTTATCAATAATTAACTGAAAATTAATATTGATTTAGTAAAACTAGATAACCTTATTCTTTTGTAAATGTTATTATTTTCAACCATGAATATTTACCAACTAAGGTAGATTTACTTAGGTATAGAATTATAATAACTGTATTATGACGGAATACTGAATTATTGTGGTGACAATACTCTTCTTTTCCCCTAGTTTTTGTTCACTAATATTGTCCACAAATAGAGATAAATAGAGAATACATAGTAAAGTAAAACCATTATATTTGAGAGGTTACCGTCTCACTATGACATTTATTATGATCTGTATGAACTGATTTTTTTTTTAATTTTACCAACGTAGTTATTGACTTTTTTATAAATTGTATGATACTTCTGATATTATTTGGGAAAATATTAAAGATGATTATTTACAAACTTCTAATAAAACAGTCCTCCGTACCCTCATTTTTGCGCAGACACTATCAAGTTAGTCGCTGCCTCTTCACTTGCTCCAAGGCTAACCGCCTTTTTCTTCAAGATACCGAGATCAGTCACATTTTCCAAGAAACTCTTGTGGGCAGACAGAACCTTCGCACTTTCTACGTCTTTTTTGAGTTCCTCCATATCCCTCTTGAGTTTTGCCCGTCTGTTCTGGAACCAGGTGATGACTTGCGCGTTGCTGAGGCCGAGGGATGCAGCAATCTCGTCCCTGTCCGCTGGTGAAAGGTACTTTTGGTAGAGGAATCTTTTCTCCAATTCGAAGATTTGGTGATTGGTGAAGGCGGTTCTGGATTTTCGCTTCTTCTTTGGCTGCGGTCGGTTGTTGAAGAGATTCAGGTGGTTGGCTTGTCCGTCTGGAAAGAAAAGAAAAAAACAACATTAGTTACAATCGATTTAATGCTGTCAATTCTTGGTAGAGAATATTGTATTAATTTAAATAAAATACAATATAGTTACGTACTTATTGGTAATACGTATTCCGTACAACTTAATATAGAAACCAGTCATAATCGTTATTAAATTATGAGGAAGATGTATTATTATTGTGTATTATTTTAGTTAAATAGTAAACAACAATGTCATTTTATACAATTTGGACAATAATTTATTATAGGTAGGTCATATATTATATGTAACAATATTAAACATTGTTTTAAGCTTAAAGCAATTCAAATATAGGTATGAAACTACTTTCTATAGGTTTTTCAGTGGGAAATGGGAAGATTGTTATATCAAAGGTAAATGAATGGCTATGCGGAGAAACAATTCGCAGGTCTGCGATGAATGTGTAATTCAGGAGGACATTCGCCAAAATTTGAGCGACACGAAGTATAACTGCGTCTTGCATATGTCTCTGAAAACATGGATGAACTGAAAAGTGCCCTGGAAATAGGGTGGATAGAAGAGCTCGGTAAAACCGTGAACAATGGATCACCACTTAGAGAGACCGCGAGTAACAGCCAAGTCTCGGCAAAATTATATACCTACCTAGAAAAGGTAAACAATTTAATAAATATGTATTTATACATCAATAGTTTACCATAGCCTGTGTAGGTACATATTGTGTTGCTTGTATTAAAAAAATAATAAAAATATATTTTTAATTGCATTATAGACTAAACCTTATCTAATTCCTTAATTATCATCATCATTCGGTAGGTAACCATTTATGTAAGTAAGCTGATAAAAGCTTTGAAATATTTTAATGAGTATGTACATGATTTTCAAATAATAATTACGAAACTGATATAAAATTTAATGTTCATTTTAATGAATAAATCTAATCCATTTGGTTTATTTATGTAGCTGCTATAAAAGCTTTGCCAACATCCAGTAGCGTCCGTGGTCGGCGTCTAAAGAAAATCCTTCAGTAGGTAGGTGATGTAGGTGTAGAGATTGCAATACCGGTATTCCAAAACCGGTATCCCAGTATTTATCGGTATCAAATAACCGATTTTAAAAATTGAAAATATATCAATTTTCGGTATTAAAAAAAGCAGAAACGAAAATATTATATTGAATTAATGCATATAAAATTATTGAAGGACAACGCGAATTATGGCTTCATTTAATAGTCTTTAGTGACTAGCGTAGTACTTAGGTACACCCAAATGCTTTCACCAATCAGTCGTGGATTTTAGAGCTTGTAAGTCGTAGATAGTTTTTGATTTATCTGAAATAACGGTTAAATGTTTTTACACTTTTATTAGTATCGGTGGTCCTTCGCCTGTACTGGTTGATAGATACTTATGTTCTTTATGTTTTAACAAAAGCCAGTATAGATACAGGTATTCAATGAGAAATACTCAAATACCGATATTGATATTTTCATTCGATATTGCAATTCCTGGGTAGGTGGATGCCTAGGTACCGACCCAGTCTCTGGTAGTAAAACACCTTTGTGGAATACCTACCACTAGCTACATTTACAGCTGACATAATTAATAATAATGATTATGTATCACTGGCCATACATATGTTTTGGTCGCATAAAGGGAACAAGAACAATACTTATGCGTTGTACGATGATCCCCCCTCACCTTATATGTAAAAGTGGGGCGACTCCGTTGGGGAGGACATGTCTCAAGGAGAGACCCAACCCCAACCAATACCCAACCATCAAATCGTCACTGTTCTGGCAGAAGACACTAATTCGAAAAAATGAAATATTGAGTAAGTTATACCAAAATGTTCCTTATTTCAAACTTTACCGTCTGGAAACCTTCTTAATAAATAAACAGTCTTTATTTAAAGTCATCCTTTTTACGATTACTTAATAAACTCACATGATAGACCATTTAAAACATTTTAACAACTTCAAAGTCAAATTACTCAAAACTAGTATTCTCCAGTTAGTGTGTTCTGCCAGAACAGAGACGAAATATAAACCATTTAAATAGACCAGAAAAGGAAAGCAGGTTCAGGATACCTATATTGTGGTAAAAAGCTGTGGAGGAAGCTTACAGCAGACATATATCAGTGGAAAAGTTTCTTGAAGGTAGTCAAAGCCCACGTTGTAGTGTCTTTAATGAATGAAAAAATAACAGACGGTTAAATATTATGTTGTGTACAGTACAATCTACTAAAATGTCGTCATGCATTAGTTAGTATATTGTATATACTTACTTACTTTGATAAACATAAGTTAAGTATATTAATGGTGATAATGATAAAACGTGAAATAATGGAATCAGCGTTTTTCATTACATTATAAATGGAAAAGAGACTTAATATTTATATCAAGTGCATTGTGCAACTACATAATATATGTTATCTATTTGGTCTTCGTTACAAAGAAAATTTTAGCACGTCACTGTGGCAACTGTGCAATTCGTTAAGGCAAATAATGCTTAAGTAAAGTTAAGCGATAATGAGATGCTTAAAATAAATTTTCAAATTGCCTCCATTTTAAAACATTATTACTGTTGGGAAGTTTATGAAATTTTACGATTGCGACAGTATGTAGTATGTACCTACCTACTCACCTACGTAACATTATCGACACGGAACATAGTTGAAAGAGGACTTTACATACTTTCAGAGTTAACGATAGCATTCAAATAATAGGGGCGCACCTTATCGACGTGAATGTCGCTAAAGATAACGATATTGTAAAAGTTATAATACTCGTACTTGTGAGTATTTATTACCTGTTTATACCTATTGTTACCCGCCTAGACTATAAAGTATTCATGATATTGTTAAGTATATTTTGTCAACAAAGACGTAGGCAGAGTAATTTCCCATCTTCCGTATGTATCTTCTTCTTCTTTGCCCATATCCGCCCCTTAACTGGAGCATATGGACACCACGCGGCGCCTCCAAGAATCCCTGTCGCTAGCCAGTCTTCTTGCTTCGTTTCAGGTCAAACCAGCATCCCGTAGCTCCGCCGTATACACTCTGTAGATTGTATTTAGCGGCCTTCCAGGTCGGCTTGAAGAACAGGCAAGCCAGGTTAAAGTTCTCTTCTGGCATCCGCAGCACGTGACCGAGCCAGGTCCAACGTCGCCTCTTCACTTTCAGCGTGATGAGAGGCTGCTTGGTACGTTCTCTTATCTCCTCGTTGCTACTAAAGTTATACCACCACCGTACACCCAGTATTCGTCGCAGACATCTGTTTTCGAAGCTCAGTATACGGTTGCTCCGAGCCTTCGTAAGGTGCCATGATTCGCTACCGTAAAGCAGCACCGTCAGAATGCAAGCGTCGAATAGGCGGCATTTGGTTTTGACTGAGTACAATCGTGAGTCCCAGATATTTCGCATCGAGTTGAATGTTGCTCCGTCGGTATATCCCATTAAAATTGAAACAAGGATTTTCTCAATTTGTAGTTGGTCACATTTAATAACACATAAACATCTCACTTTATATAATACG
This sequence comes from Rhyacophila brunnea, assembly GCF_057557595.1. Classification (NCBI taxonomy): domain Eukaryota; kingdom Metazoa; phylum Arthropoda; class Insecta; order Trichoptera; family Rhyacophilidae; genus Rhyacophila; species Rhyacophila brunnea. Next base: position 21,206,334 of record NW_028233068.1, read on the forward strand.
ATACCACGAAGTTTCGAAATTATTATGTTTTATGTGAATAAATTCTCAATTATTACATTTCATCTCGTTTGGTATATGCAAGTGTTGCCCAAAATGTGTTCTGTACGGTAACATTAATGATTCCACGATTTTTTAAAGATATAATTTTGACGAAAGGATTGAAGAAGCCCCAGCATACGAAGTGTGGTAGATAAAACAAAGAATTTTATATGCAATCACCACTAGGCCCTGATTTTACCCAAAAGTCCAGTGATAGAACGAGGTACAGTTCTCATTTGTGTGTTTAAACTGCGGCAAGGTTGTCATATTTTTTGGATCATATATTTAGATTATCACACATTTTTTGGCTATCCGAAATTGCATATTTTGCCGATATATTCACAAATCAACGTGAACAATTATTATGTTAATCACCCCAATGAAAAAAACCTAGATATTTTAAATGTAAAATTATTCCAGTGTCAGAAGTTACAAGTTATGATATAAGCATATTCTGAGGATACAAAATAAGACTCTTTTCCATTACACTTTTTTTCAGAATCCAAGCTCAAGAGTTTGAAGAAGAAATTGAAGAAGAAGAAGAAAAAATGACGTGAATATTCCTACAATAAATGTACCTATATAGATTTCTCAATTGTTTGGTAATTATAAATAATGCGATTTTTTTGGGAGAGTTATTATTTTTGTAAAAAACTGACTGGCATTTTGCATGACCCTATTTACCGCAGTGACGTACTTTTTCCAAGGCCTGCAAGTGAAAATGCAAAATGTGCAAAATTGTAAAAATTAGTGTTTTTTCGCACCTATAAGTGCATTTTTAATGGGCGGACGGTGACCGCGATTGAATAGATCGTAAAAGTTGCACGCGGGCGCAGCGCAGCTCTGCCACGTCTCCGATAACCTCACACCGACCAACCGTTTAGAAGTGGGCAATTAAAAATAACAATTATTATTACCCGCCTCTGTTCAGCACACCCCTTCAAACTATGGTTCCCACACGAAAATTATATGGAAGAATTAAGGTTATAGAAAAACACGGTGAATCACAATTTTATTTCTGCGCATTTGGCGAAGATTAGTTGTCAGAGAAAATAAGAAATGCATGCTGTAAGTCCAGCTGTAAGATTCTTGTCCGCAAATACCATTAGGAACAGAATTTTTCGTTAACTTAATTATGTAAGTGTAGTATTTCTCGTAAAAGTGAGAATGCTTGATGTCAGAAGACATTCCTAGTGAGTGGCTATACTATGAATTGCAGTCCTACCAAGTACAGAATTTTCCATTCCAGTATCAATGAGTTAGAGTTAGACAAAAACAAGCAAAAAGCTGCTCTATGTCTTATGTGTATGCTATTACAATAATATTATAAAAAAATGTATGTAACACAAAAATTATACAAAAAAGTTCACACAAAAAAACTTTTCTTAAGGGAATGGGACAACTGGACGCCAGGACAATTGGACGCCGCACTGTCGTAGACACGTATACATAACGTAGACGAGGAATTTTAATCAGTTTCTTCTACTTCTTAGTAGTTTTAATTTAATAAGTTGAATATAAATAATAATATTAAATATTTTTTTTAAAAGTACCTACCTATATGTACCTAACGTCTATTTACTTTCGAATTGCGTGACGTCCAGTTGTCCCGGCGCCAAATCGTCCTAGACCCCTTTCTTATTGCAACCGTATAGAATAAAATTGTTATATTATAAAATTTTACTATAAAAATATAAACTATTTTTTAAATCTAACACATAGATAATTTTCTATGTGTGCATTTTCCGTTTTTATTTTTATTTTCAAACTACATTTTTCCTTGATTTAAATAAAATATATTAAAGTATGTACCTACTGGCAGCTAATTAAGATGACAACGTTTGGAAACCCAAACTCAAGTAGCGCAGTCGCATATGTGACTATAAAATTGTTGTGAAATCGGTTTTCTTTGTTTTTCATTTTATTGCTAATTTATCACTTTATCTAAGTAGGGGCAACATTACCTATACTGGCAGGTGCGATTTCTTTGCACTTTATATTATTTACTTCATTAGCCTATGCCAGGGTTTGCGAACCTTTTTACGCACGCGTGCCAAAATTTCCCAAATATTATTTTTCAACTGTCTGACGTGTCGAGCAGTTATGGGGAGAAATAGTTTATAAAAAAATTATTTAAAAAAAATGTTATTCTAGATACCACTCACAAAACAAAGCATACATATAGCTTTATCGCTTTTTTAAATTACGCCATACTTTCGGTTCACCAATTTTGAAACTGTCTGCTAGAATTACTACTACTAGATTCACCAAGTTTTAGTTTTTTATTTGATGCAGTCATTTTTCGTGGATAGAAATGAAATTGTTTGTTACTGTATTAATTAGTTTGGTTATTTACACACAAATTGACATCAGAATTACTCCGATGAGATTAAGCATTCTCTCGCTACAGTGGTCGGCAGCATTGTAAATCGATCAAAATTGGAGGTTCACGGCGCAGCATTACACGCCGTCTGATGAGGTTAGTGCGATCATATTATATTCGACGCATGAAGTCTAAGGACCGACCTTTGCAATTATATATTTAAATTAGACGTAATGCTTATTCTTCAAGAGTATTTGTTTGGTATTTTTTATACAATGCGATCTGTCATTTATTATTATTATATGTATTTTTTTCCTCTTCAAGCGCGTGCCATAGGTTCGCCACCACTGGCCTATGCAATAGGTTTATATGAGAAAGGCATGTCGAACTTCAAATTAGGCTCTGACAAAGCCGGCAATGGTTTACCATTAAAATTCTTTTTTTTTGTCTACACACGAATTTTCCAATAATTGATTTTTCTCATGCGCAAAAAAAAATTACATTTTTCCGAAATAATAATATCTCATATTAATTAATAGATAGTTTGGTCATTGAGTAAACGACTTTCAGGAAAGTTGGTTATAACGTCGTATTTTGTGAGAAGTGATATGACAGGACGCAGTGGCGCACCCAGGGGGGGGGGGGGGGGGGCAGGGGGCCCTGGCACCCCCCAAAATAAAAATTATCAGAATGTAATTCACCAGCACCTTTATAGAAAAATTTCTTAGATTTTAATTTCTAACACAAAAATTTCGAAAATGCCGGGTTTTTTTAGAAACCCAATCCCTAATGGAACTGTCAAAAAATTCTCCGTGTCCACCCGAATTCCGGAGTGGTGTAGGTCATAGCTTGGGAGGGCTGACAGAGCTCTAGCCGGGGGGCCCGGCGTGTCGGGTTGACCAGATAAGTGAGATAAACACACATCATAAATTAGCTTTAATAGTAAAAAAAGTCGCCTGCGGCGCTATTATACTTCATGGCCATGAACATTTTCAATTATTTATATAATCGTGCAATATGTTTTTTGATTATTATGTGTCGATACTCGACAGCTCCATTATTAAAGTAGATGTATTAAAAAACGCCAATAATTCACTGTATAAGTAGGTACCCTTAATTTGAACTAAAACACAATTTGGAAAACGTTAATTTAGTGTTTCATACTGCCTTTAATCTTAGCGGTAGGTAGGGGGGTCGCCAAATATCCTAGCCTGAGGGCCCGTTTCAGGATGTGGGGACCATGGTGTACCAAAAGACCGATAAATGAGAAATTAGGCTGTGAAGAAGAAAAAGAGCCTATGGGACTAATTTACATTCTCCTCCTTGGGCCCCCCCCAATATTAAATCCTGGGTGCGCCACTGACAGGACGTCCATTGACGTCCTGTACTGTGGGACGGAATACGACACGACGTTTATAAAAGTCGTATTTTGGATTAAAACAATAGTATGTTCCCTGCTAGTTGTGGCACGGAGCGAACATATTTTCATTAGACAGTGACGTATCTTAAGAATTACCTCATTTCCATATTATATTTAAATTGAAGATTTAAAAAAATTAAATTTTAATACATAATACGTCAATATGTGTCATATCACTAACATGTGTCCGCGAATGTGTTAGACAAAATTAGGAACGGTTGGTTAGTTAATCACCTTCGAAACCTCAGTGAACTGATATTACATTATTATAACTGGATGTAGAAACTTTTTTCATTTACACGAATCAATTCATATACGATCGACAAAAATTCATTTCGAGACCAACCGATCGATCGCGATCCATGCGTTGGGCATGCCTGCACTATAAATTACAATATACCATCCTCGATAACATAGACAGATCCAATGTATGGGGAGGAAATCATTGGGCCATGGTCTATGACCAACCATTTGGACAAATCTATTTATAAATACATATTAAGTAGGTACTTAGATAATATTTTGGAATTAATTAATTACACACAAGAAAATTGTTTTGAAGGGGGTCAATTTATAAAAAAGCACCCATCTTATTATTAAGTAACCCATCTTAGCTTCAAGCGCCAAAAGGGTTGAATACCATTTCTTTGTATTGTAACATTGATAGATAATTTAAAATCTCTTATGTTTGTATATAAGTATAGTTGCTCTACCTTACGATCGACCGTCCCCACCTCGTCGACCACTAGCGTATAGGAATTAGAAATGATGTCTGCTTTGGATTTGCTACTGCGTATCTTTCTAAGTAAAGTGGGGGTAAAGGGGGGGGCGGTTAACTGTCTACTTATGAAATAAATTTTCAAACTTTTCCACCACCATTTTCTGAATCCGTTTGCGCTTTAGAATAAAACTGTTATAAGTCAGTATACTTAATAGGTATACCACTAAACAAGTGATGTATTCAAGTACCAGTACCGTTTTTTTTGTAGTCGTAAAATATTATTCCATTTCAACTGTCCAAGAGATAGAGAGTAGACTAATTAAATTACTACACAAAAGTCTATTGAGTTTAATGACACCGTAGCACAATGGACAAAACGATCTATTGTGAGCAATTCGACAATGTCCAAATGTGTTTTAATGCATGTTGTTTGCGTGAATGTCCATCCATCTGAGGAGGCCGACAAAGAGGCTGGCAAAACCGCAGAAACCAATTTAGATTATGACAAATCGCAGAAAGCGGAATTTTTACGGTGTTACATTATATCATCGCAGCTCCGAATTTCACACAGCCAAGACATACAATGCTATTCAATGTGAAGTAGTGTACAATATAAATTTAATATTACAGACATTTGCATAACTTCAAAATTTTCTCAACCAGTATAATAATATTATCTATTAACTTTACTATAAAAGTATAAAACATACATATCCAAAATGTTTTAACTACTTATACAAACATAGACTGAATCAAATATTTTTTGTACTAGGTACCTACATTTCTGTAGTAAGCTGTGGTCATTGTTTGAATGTCTTTCGAAGTGTAAAATTGCTCTCCTGAACAATTTAGAAAAACGGATATATTATTGTGTTTTGCCATCTTATATAGGTATATTTGCTATTTGGCAACTATCATAAAAAAAATATTATCTTCGTTTGCACCATAAATTGTAAATAAAAAAATGACAGACTGTTTTGAGGAATTACTTTAGTTATGTATTTGCGATTTCATGTGATTTGTACGTGATGCTTCATTGAAATTTTTTAAGAAAATTTCATCATTAGTCTTAGAAACCTTTTGGCAAGTAGGATTTCAAATATGTAGATGCCATCTTAATCTAAAAAATATCATAATCACAGAACAGGTTTAATAAAATACAAATTATATGAAAGCTAGTCCCCATAGATAAGACGAAGAATTTGAAGCCAAATTTGATTTAATGAGGCTATGAAACGCAAACAATACAAAGTCCACCTGAAGTTTCTCAAATATCACCAATTTGAATGATCTTCCTTAACGTTTACGTGACAAACTTTAATCCTATAATGCATTTTGTATAATATACAGACGTAATGATTGTAACATATTATTTAACAAACTATTTAATAACATATTATTTAACAAACATTCCAGTTTATCCCATATTTCTCTAATTCTAATTAGAATTAAAGCTTGTTGCAGGCACATCCAGAAGACAACCCATTTCCTATTATTGTTGTGTTCACTGATCAGAATGCACATAATTTGTACTACATACTTCTTTTATTAAAATGTAAATATTAAAAAAATACATTTCATTAATATAAGTATGGAAAAAAAATATTATAAGATTTAATACGATTATTAATGTTTATTTTATATTTTTTCATACACCTAAAACATTAACTAATACACACACATTGTCAGTTATTATTAACATATCTTCACAGAGGCGCACATAAATTAGGGCAGTTATTGCAAATTATCCGATTTTATTCGCAGAGCGTGCAAAATTGACGACTTTTTATTGTTTTCTTGTTGCAAAAAGCCATGGAACTTAATGAGGCACTGGCTACAGGAATGTCCGAAGTTAATGATCATTTTTCTCGTATTTTATTAATTTAGTTATTGGAGCTAACGGAAGCCAAAATATATTACCATCGCATGCTTTGAAAGTTTTTTTTTGTTGTTTTTGTTTTGGGATAATCTTGCGGATTTTATATTATTTTTGGCCTTTTTTCAATGCAGGAATGTATTAAATTAGATGTCAAAACTATTTGTGTTGTTATTAAGGTACCTTCAAACGTATTTTTGTTTTCGCGTAGGTACTCAGGATACATGCTCACCGAATCACGTAGGAACAATGCATTGAATAGGATACTGCAGTTGTTTTGGGTAGGTAATGATAATATCCAGGGCCGCACCAAGGGTGGCTGTCACCCTATACCCCTAAATAAAACAAATATTTTATTTCGTTTTCATCGAAATAATCATATTATATCAGATGTTAAGACATATTTTACGCACCTATTGAATATAATATATTATAACAATCTAAATTATAACGTGAAGCGACTTGAAACGTTTGATATGTGGTCGATGGATCACGGAAAACCATCCATGAAACAAACTTATGAGACAAGTTGTTTTTTTTTTAAATCTTGTACCCTTATAACTTGGCGCCCTTTATCGTTGAAAGAATTGTGTACCTACTTATATTTTTGTAAAAACGTTATTAAAATGTTATTTATCATGGTATAAAACTTTGAAAGAAATATTTTCGGTATTTTTTATACATCTGTGGTGTATATAATAAGGTAATATTTGCATAATTCGCTCTAAAATAAATCATCCATTTGCTGCCCACCCTTTAGTAAGTGCTGGTCTTCGGCAGTATGCAGCCTATTATATTTTATCATCAAATTTATTGTAATAAATATTATACATGTAATTGAATAATATATATTTTTCAAAAAAATCAATACAATATTTATTAATAACCCCTGGATACTGCCGACCGGGTGCTGCACACCCCTATCACCCCTGCTTGCCGCGTCACTGATAATAGCTATAAAATTTTTGTTTTCATATCTAAGATTTATTTGGATATATTTTAATAATTAATCTTTTTTTTTAATTGTACAATATGTAGGTAGATACCTATACGTATTAAGTGAACATTGTATAATATGTCCAACTAGTAAGTAGGCATCGTTGTTTATTGCAACTTAAATAATAATAATTATGCAACATCATGTAGGTACTTGGGCAATAAGAGTAAATTAAAATCCACTTTGTCGGGAAGTGGAAATGATGCGTGATGGGGAAAATTCCGAATGGTTGGAATTACAATATTTTACTATGCGTAACAAGACACTGAACGAGTTTTGCAATAATCAAGAGCTTATTAACGTTTTATTAATACCTAGTTACTAGGTAGGTATTTACTACAACCAGGCGCGTACACAAGGGAGGGTCTTCGAGTCCGGACCTCTTCAACAATGAATAAAAAACACAAATTATTTAGGTAAGTGAAATATCACGTACTGCGGTGATATTAAGATAAAATGATTATTTTTAAAGTGTCGCAATAGCGAGGCGCAATACACAAAAAAAAAACACTAACGCTTTAAACTCAAAATGATTCAAACTGTTCGGCCACGCACATAAATAGCTACTCGTAACGAGCATCCAAGTGTCCTAGACATGGCCCCTACAAGGGGGGGCTGACAGGGCTCTAGCCTGGGGGCCCGCGTGGCGCGTCTACCTTATAAGTGAGATCACACATCAAAAATTTGGTCTAATGGTAAAAAAGTCGCCTGCGGCGCTATTTTACTTGAAGAATATTAACATTTTAAAATAGGTGTGTGATTGTGTGATGCAAATTTTGATTATTGTATGTTGATATTCGAAAACTTCCTTACTCAAATGAATTTATTGATAAATACAAAAAAATCATTAAAAATACACTGAATACCCTTAATTTTACCTGGAACGCCATTTGGGAGACTTTTTTGTAGAGCGTCTGTTTTTAACCCTAGTGATAGATAGGGGGCTCCGACAAAGATCCTGGTCTAGGTTCAGGATATGGGGGTCATGGTCCTAGATGTTCATCGCTTTAACCTCAAAGTGTGGACTATTTGGGCATGGGGAATGTACATGAGGACAGCGACAAAGACGTAGGTAAAATGGGTATGTTCGGAAGTTAGTAGTATAGGGTAAATCCATAGCACATTACGTAGTACGTGCGGACGTCCCATGCAAATAGTATAGATAAAGCAATCCGAGAAATGTGAATACCAACGATCAGTGTAAAAGGTCAATAATTAATTATGTAATATTCTTTTATGAATCGGACCTCCCCCATACTTGCCATTTTTTGTGTGCGTGCCTGACTTCAATTCACCAGCACGAATAAAATTCTCTATTAAATATTATTAGATTAATATCTACTATTACATTCGTTACAAACGTGATTATCTGTTCCACATTGACAATATTGATGTGATTACTTGAACCAGTAAATGTATTCAAATAACACTGCTTATAAACATCAATACGTCAGGTAAGTCAAGAATTTTTTTTTGAGGTTATACTTATTTTGGCGCGTTTGGGAAATCAGATCAGAGTGTATTTTTGGCGTGTGACATGTAACACATAATTTATTTTTTCACACGAAAAAAAACGCACTCGATTGGATTCGAACCACCGATTTGTTCGGTTATCAGCCGAACGCACTACTCTTACGCCACAGTATGATACTGCAATCGTGACGATTATCAGTATAATATTATAGTTTAGAATTGTTCCGTTGCCTAGGCAGCGAATTTATTATTGTCGGCCATTTGCAATTCCTCGCTAAATGTCAGAGTGACAGTTGGTACTTTAAAAAAAAAAGACAACGAGAAACCATTATATAATTTAGTAATATAAGTTACAGTGTATAGAAATAAACCAACGGAGTTCCAATAAGCGGTCCTTTTTCTTGAGTGTGTAATTTAACAAGATAATTAAGAGCTAGTCAAAGAATCCAGTTTATCACAAGTTTTGTTTTTGTTTTGTTACGCCAAAGCAGTATAACTTCTAACGCGCGTACATAAGTACAAACACCGATTTTTTTTGTTTGACAATCCAATTAAATGTAGTTTTTATTTTACTATCTAAATTCTAAACTATCTTAAATGCAATTATTAATTATTACTCTAAAATTGTCAAAAGGTGTTATTTAAATTAATGGTGTAGGTACCTACCTATTATTTAAATCATAATAATTTATATTTACGTAACTTATTTATTTCTTTAAGTAGGTATATTATAAAGTACTTATACTTATTATTTTTTATTTTAAAACTAAATAAAATTTCCTTAATAATTGAAATATTTAACACCGATTGTCTAAAATCTATATTATAATAATTATTATTATATTGTGTCATCGTGGCATTAGGGAAAAGTTACATTGCTATTTTTACTAGGTAGTTGGTAGTTATAATTTAGGTAAGTAATTATAGTTTTTTATTTTATTTTATCATAGGGAGCCTCAAAATCAATCGATGTAATGGGCATCCAGATTTGTAACCCCACAGCTGTATCTACTACAACTTCATATTATTGTCTTAGTAATATGGATTGTTAAAGTAAAAAAAGTTTATGAAATACTAAGTGAAACAATTTTATTTTTACGGATAATCATAAATAGTTGTAATAAGAATTTATGCATTAAGGCAGGCTTGTTGCAATTTTCCACAGTAAAATCATCTGAAATGCAAAAGCGTTGGATGATATTAATCGCTGATCATTATCCGTTTAATATTACAACCAAAACCGTGTTGCTGTACATGTAGGAAACAGGTGAAGAGGCAAATTAACAAGCGATGCCCGACGGACATAATCACATAATTGACTGCAACATTAACTGCGTAGGTACATATTACGTTACTTTACGTACGTACAAAGTTATTACGGTAATACAAATTGACACCCCGATGACCAGATGGAAATAATATCAACTTGACCTTTTATTAAAGTTCTTATAAACCTGAAAAAAATTTACACTTAAGTAAAAGTATTAGATTTACATCGATGGAATCAATAAAATGTAACAACAAATTTGATGCATCCATTCCAGTAAGCAGGTGGAAGAATACATTATATTGGCCGATCACGTAGAAAATGGAAGGATAATGTTGAACGCAACTTCAAGACACTGGGATTAGAAAACTGAATGAAAGCTTACCAGGATCAGGATTCTTAAGGGCGAATTCTCGAATGTCATATTTTCTAAAACTCTCCACCCTTCGCCCGTAGGGCTTGATGTCATACATAAGTAAGTCTATGATCGTGAAAGACTACTGTTTTGCTTTGTGTATTATAACATTATGTGTAGTGACATATCTACCTAATTTGAGTAGGTAAGTATCTAGAGATGTGCCAATTCATCGATTGTCAAGATCGTTTAGTAACAGCTTCACTAAAATAAATACTCTTACAAAAACGTGTTCTTTAATTTGATATTAAAAAATATCAAAACATAATCATGTAATTTTTATTTTCTTGTTTTTTTTTTAATACGCACGATTACGCCTATTATAATATAAAAGCCGGTATGTTAATAAGGCCACGGGGTCAAATCAATCTGACTTGGTGAGTTATAATAAAGTCATCATTTACTTTTATGGTTATCGATGATAGATTACAAAATATATGAATTTTACATTAGCTATTAGCGACGCGGCTTTAGCTTTGCTAATAATTACTTTATTATTGATTGGTACAAACAAAAATACCGCTGTCACTATTTTGGATTAAAGTAACGCACCAACATGGCGTGCAGAAAGTAATATTATGTTCGCTATACCTACCTATATAGCTGCTGATGAAGCCTAGTCCAGACCAAGATACAAATTATACAACGGTCTTTAAACATGTCTAAACACTCTCAACACACCAGTGGCGAAAGGTGACTTTTGGAAAGGTGTAGATTGTGGAGATCAGAGAATCCCGGTATAAATAGGTACCTACTCACGGGAAATAAGAAGCTACTACGATATTACTACTGATGAATAGGTACACACTAACGACAACGACACAGTAATTCTCACTACTTACGACAATACTTACAATTATTGAGTGATGAGCTTAAATTATGTATTTTCCTAAATATTTATACACATCAAAAATAAAGGTAATTTCTATTTTTAAAAACAATTTATATTTACTTACTTAAGTAGGTACAAGTATGTGATTGAATGCCATAGATTTTTTTTAAATTATGTTGTTAGATATTAATTATTTGACAAAGCTGCAGTTATAGACAATAATAGTATGCGGAAATGTTTTAGGCTTCGCCTTTTGAGCCTACCATGGTCACGTGAGGTGGCCATACAACAAAATCTGACATTCATCGCACAATAATCCGATACATAAAATAGTTGGAGAGAGATTGCGCTGAGCCATATTATATATTTTAGCCTCTGACAGATGGTTCCATGGGTATATATTTATAATAGGTACATTTTTACATAAACGACATACGATTATTTTTGTAGAATATAAAATAATTAAAAAGTTCTCTGTTGTATCAAACGGATTAATAAAACGAATGGGTGTATTAATACATTTAATGTTATAAGGATTCACACAAGGGTTGAAAGCGCACCCGGGCAAACCCAAAACGTAACCTACGTTGTAAGATGTCAGTAATCCAAAGCTCTCTGTAGAGTCTGCGAGGGAATCTTGGGCTGGCCTAGCAAACGATAAATGGGTAGACTTTTGAATGGTATGCACAAGGATGCAGTAAGTTTTGAGGAAGCTCATGATAAAGACGTCTAGAGAAATCAGCTATGAACTTGGACGATCTTAGTCATGAAAATAATATCTCACGCTTTTACAAAATATACTCCTTCTTATAACTGTTGGCTGTGATTATCTATAAAACTATTTAACACTCGACCGTAAAACGATTCCTAATTAGTATTTTTACTGCTTACTAGTTACTAATTTTATTTATTACAAAAATACAATTTACAATAATTAATAAGTCTCCTCCGACAAACGAGAAGTCAACGCGTAAAATGGAATCATTATTGTATTTAGCCATTTATTGTCTTTAAAATAACATAAATTTAATAACCTTCCCATAAGTTATTATTTATTTAATGTTACCTTAAATTCAGTTAAGTATCGATTAAAATGTAGAAAGACTGACATTATCAAGACGGTTTATAGCTAAGCTTAAATAGGTGCCATTATTCTGAGATGGTGCAGTTATATAGGGGCAGCTAGCTAAAGTTTAACTTTAACAGCTTCTGCAATTAAAATTCAATTAATAAGACATATAGGAACACTCACCATAATGGGATTTTTAATTGGGATTAAGGGAAACAAGGTGTAAAACTTTAATTTAACAATCAAAAATTAATGGTTGTTTGAAAATCTATTAACAATTTATAATTAAACGAAATATCATATAAACGTATGTGAATATTTTCTTTAATGTGTACATACACATATGCACAAAATTACCGTTATATTCATACACGGTGATTGTTACCCATTACATTTTTATAAATCGCGATTATATCTTTATTATAACTAAAAAACTTCTCCTGCGGTGCTTTTTCGATACGTTTAACTATTTGTCTAACCCAGTGCTTTTAACCGATGTGCCACGAGTGATCTTCTAGTGTGCTGCCAATTTTTCTTAAGTTTTATATGCAAAATGCTATGTGCAATTAAGTAATCATTACTTGGCAGGTCATCTACATATTTTGTGTACTGACACATGAAAAATGTGTCGGACAAAGTAGGTAGTGATGATTAATTATCAATTTTATTAAAAGCCGCTCGCTAAAATCAATACTTTTAATAGGAAACTTGCAAAAAATGCGGAATATAAATACAAAATAGATACTATTATTTACTTTTCTCGGTGTGAATTATCAATTCTTGGTGAGAAGACATTGTACTTACCTATGAATAAAAATGAAACACAATACGTAGTCCACATATTTAGTTTAATATGAATCAAGACCAGTTTCGTTTACTAATTGGTACATATGCTATTAACTGATACGGATACAATATTATAGCTATTCGTACTAAGAAATTTTAAGATTTTTTTAGATTTTTATTTAACGGCCCACGTGCTCGTCGTAGGTAAAAATTGAGTTTTTATTGTATTTTCAAACCATGATCCTGGACACTCCTTAAACGTTGTAGATAATCTATTTATATAATTTTGAAGCCTTATTATCCTTTATAGTTATTTTAAACATTTGATGACTGCATAAAGTATTTTTGTTACATAAAATAGTATTCTTTTAAACATCTCGCTCTAATGTTTTAGAATATAGTCATATTTCGGTACATAATTGTGCAGTGGTGTTAAGATTTTTTACATTTATTAATTTTTAAACGCATTTATAAAACCATTGGTATAATTTATTACGAGATAATTTTTGTAAAATATTCACGATAAAAAATTATATTGATAATCTCTGTGATCCCAAATTTGACAAGAATTAGGCATTTTATTATTCAAAAAATCGGCAAGATTACATTTGAAGATGATTCTAAAGATACTTATTATAAGCAATGTCTTTGACCATTCAAGTGTGATAAATATATTATGAATAATGATTGTTTTATAATAATTATTGACCTAAGAATAAGGTAGCGTTTTTTTGAAATACGCCATTTCTTTTGTCATTCCCCAGTGGTTAAGCTACAACATACGGCCGTAGCCATAAATTGACAAACTATAATTGAAGTAGGGAGTAAAATGATATTGACGCGCGTGTTTGAACATGTACCTAACCGATTTTTTTTAAAACTGTACACTTTAATACTGTACACTTTATTACGGCCGTATGTTGTAGCTTAACCACTGGGGAATGACAAAAGAAATGGCGTATTTCAAAAAAACACTACCTTATTCTTAGGTCAATAATTATTATAAAGCAATCATTATTCATAAGATGTTTATCACAGTTGAATGGTTAAAGACATAGCTTATAATAAGTATCTTTAGAATCATCTTCAAATGTGTTAATCTTGCCGATTTTTTGAATAATAAAATGCCTAATTCTTGTCAAATTTGGGATCACAGCAGCGCTCGAAATGGAAAATTTTACGAACCAGAGCGCTTGATAATTTTACGAAAATATTAACACTGTAACTTATCTAATTCTATACTTATATGTATTTAAAAAAAATATTTGTTAGATTTTTTTATAATATGACATATCTTGCTCAGACGGTCAAATTAATATGTACACGAGACGGAGCGATAATTTTGGGGATTGTATGAACCGGAACGGCGCTCCGGTGCGTTCCGGTCCATTTCGAGCCCTGGATCACAGAGATTATCAATATAATTTTTTATCGTGAATATTTTACAAAAATTATCTCGTAATAAATTATACTAATGGTTTTATAAATGCGTTTAAAAATTAATAAATGTAAAAAATCTTAACACCACTGCACAGTTATGTACCGAAATATGACTATATTCTAAAACATTAAAGCGAGAGGTTTAAAAGAATACTATTTTATGTAACAAAAATACTTTATGCAGTCATCAAATGTTTAAAATAACCATAAAGGATAATAAGGCTTCAAAATTATATATATAGATTATCTACAACGTTTAAGGAGTGTCCAGGATCATGGTTTGAAAATACAATAAAAACTCAATTTTGACCTTCGACGAGCATGTCCCCCCTTTTGTTGCCCATGTCTTCAATAAATAATTTTGACTTTAAAATTTGTTAGGTAGTTATACATAAATAGCTGTTATACCCATTATATATTTTGTATCATTTGACAATGTCCCATTGAAGTAGGTATGTATATGAAATGAATATTAAACTTACTTATATGTGAAATAAGTACTTACTATCGATATACTACATAATGTGTTTGTATTTTAATTAATTCGATGTTTTGTAAGTTTGAGTGAAGTGTCAAGTAGGTATAACGCTTTTGTAAAATCATAAATGCTTTTGGTTGGATAATAAAAAAATTACATAGGGTAAATTTAAGTTACTATCGTCACCGTTATTATTTTCGACTGCTCTTACGTCATATTTTCTGTCAAAACTATCGAACTTCACGCTTTCGTGGTATGTGTATACCTAGCTACTCTTTGCAAAAGAAAAATCATTTTCAAGCTACAAAAATATTTTGTCAAATCGCACAGCTGATCAAATAAAATCTGACGATCTTCGGTACATCATAAATAATATGCAGCATTGTCATGTGTCATAGTGGTAGGTACTTGTACATGTAATTTTACAAATATAAATAAATAGCTGATTGGATTAGTATGTACCGAAAAATCAACAATAATTGATCTAAAATTATAGTGTGAAGTGGCAATAAATATAGAAAATAAGTATCAAGATCAATATCGCTTTTCTCTGTATTATTATGTAGATCGATTAGCATAGTTATAGAGAATGATTTGAATAAGGCTTATTTTATTGCTTCCGACTCAGTCTTATAATAGGTAGTCCTATAAATTAAAACATCTCACCTGAGTAATTACCTAACAACTTACTATTAAATAATGCGAAGACCAGATACAGGCCTGTCCAAGAATTAATACTTAATATCTCAATCAATGTTGTTTACGTTTACTTGGAGATATACAATGATCAATATAAGATAACAGTATACTTTTTTTGATAATCCTACGTTACTTGAATATTTTATTCTGTAACGTGTCAACAAATATACCTATCTTAAATATTATATAATCAATATATTTTTTTTAAACCATTATATTATCACGTAAATGCCAATTCAATTAATAGATGATAACAATAAGTATACCTAATTGACGACAATAAAATATTACTCACTTACTTCACCATGTTCGATCCTGAGAGGATCATATGGGCCTCCACAGGGTGGAGGTTATATTAACAGATATACGTATTTTACGAGAAATGCATGTTAGCCACTTGCTCAACCTTAAAATTATAATTAGGTATATACTCTGACTTCAAACACAATAAAATACACCTACTAAAAATACTTTGCAGTGGCTTAATTCTAAAAAAATTAATTAGGTCGGTACCTAGCTATACCAGGTTTCATACTAGACCTTAGGACGATTTTATTTTTGTTTTTACCATCAGTTTTAATTACTTGAAGAAAAATAGTCCCGTTATAAATGTATCATATGTAATATTATTTCAATCGGTATTTCATTACTTTTACGGTGAATAAATTATCTAAGATCATCATCGTCATCAGCCGGGATCGATTCTGTGTCTCACCTAGCTTTTTTCACTATTTTCGTATATATTCCACGTATAATATCTGTCAAACTTTATGACTTCGTGATTCAGCAAGTTTTAGGGCATCCCTGTGGTTGTTTATTGTCCCTTGGGTACCATTTTGTATTTGTCCAGTCGTTGTCCACTCGCTGACCGATATGTCTGACCCATTACCATTTCACAAGCTTATGTACCTCTATCACATCGCCTACTCTTGTTTGCAGCCTTATCTATTGGTTTCTTTTGTGGTCTTTCCAAAATTCTGCGTTTTGGATTTTTAAATGCTACGTTGCGCTACTCGTAGTTTTTGGATTTCTCTTACATTAAGGGTACATATTTTACATGCACACGAGAGCACTGGTAGCCCACATTGATAGAACACCTCGCCCACTACCAACGTAAATAAAATGAAGATATTAAAAATCGGTTAAGTTAATTTTATTTTCAAATTCATACGAACGTAGGTTACTACTTTCATTTTACTTATTTTAACAAATAGGCATTTAAAATGTGGAATTTGAAGATCGTTGTAATTATTTTATATTTTAAAATGTTCTGTTGCTTTGATTCACTACATGGGTAGTGATTGAGTAAACCAGTAAATGTTTGACTACACTACATTGTAGCAAATACACATGTGATGGATGACTAAAAAAATAATTTTAATTAAAATGTAGTCAACAGATTGTACAGTAAGTAAAACATTAACCTTCCCTGCCTGTAAGCAAGTAGGTAGTCCAAAGTAATTTTTACCGACAGTAGTTACAATGATAATAATTGTGATTCAGAAGAAGAAAAAAAACATTAAAACATAATAAACCTCTTAATGGAGCTGTTGTTTTAATTCAAACGAATACCTGATGGGCGTAACCAACAACTTTTGGTTAAAGATAAAATTTGCCTTTGTATTCGGATTACATAATGTTATTTCTAATTAGCAATGCTTTAATGTATGAAATTCAATTAACAATAACTGGAAAGATAACTGAAACTTCGGAAAACATACTAATGTTTCTATTACGAATTTAAATATGCTAGAAACAACCATGGCCATTGCACAATTTGTATTTTCAATATCCACCTACTTAACCTATCCATCATAATTATAGCAGGAGTTACGTACTAAATTATTATTAACACAGATAGTTATAAGTGTAGTTTCGAAATTTACTATTTATCTTTAAGGCATTTGTGTCTTCAATTTTGTGATACGTGTTCGTTTACTTTGTAGACGTTATCAAATTAATCATGGTCCAGTAAATAAGAAGAAATCTTAAATACAGAAATATGTAGGTACTTGCTTACTTTACTTGCTTGGGCCTCATAGACGTTTAAATAAATAGTAAGTATTTAATATTATTTACCTTTAATTTTACAGACCAGTCGCTACGTACTTACCTATGTTACATATTGTCCTATTTATAACTTATTTGTATATAACAATTAAATGCCGTTAAAATTACTCAAAATACCTACCAAGTATTTTGTATACGTAGATTCGCCCACGAAGCCAAACTTACCCATTCATAATAATATGTAGTATGAAATCAATGAAAAAATATTTTTTGTTAAATAATAATATTGGCGAAACAATAGACATTAAAATACACCCAGTTATTTATAAACTTAAGGTTGCTGCAAAATGAGTGAAGAAATGAATGAACAATCTTATGATAGATATTATAATATACTAATATAGTACCTATATAATATATAATTACATATAATAACTACGTATCTTCTCTTCGGTACATTTCTTTGATGTTTAATATTCAAAAGAAATATTGTAATTTATTAACGTATTGGACGTTTAATAAAAACCTGCTTATTAAATGAGGCATTGAGAATCCACACCGGATTAAAATTAATACTTTTCTATGACAATTGATTACGATGATTACCAAGTTTTCCGTCTTAATCTGATAGTTAGTTAGTCGTCGACTAGGGTGGTCAATATAGAGACCAGCGATTAGGTTTTTTTTGTAAAATTGCATAATAATATTCCATTGGCCATTACGATTATATTTGAATACGTTGTAAGAAATGTCAATGGCTGTAAGTAATAGTAACAGTCTGGGGTCTAATTTTTTTGCGCCAAAAGTATTTGGACGCCAGTACAACTGGGCGATTGCCGACTCGACGCTGATAGAGGTGAATGAAATGAGCATATCGAATAGTCATTCAAATACGTAGCTAACACTTTTTTTTTAATAAGTCTAAACGTAGGTTTTGTTTTCTAGGTCCTAACTTTCTGTGAATACTTTTAATATTTCTTTTTAAATAAATTATTTAATATTATATTGTATCATAATCGTATAGTACCTAGATGAAAAGTAATATATTATAATGGCTCCCATATCATGGAGCGTGCTCCCATACTCAGCAGTAGTGTTTTCTAAATGATGTTCGAGGTAAAGTTAAGGGATTTCAATGTATTTTAGCATTTTTTTCGTATTTTTTAATTACTTACTTGAATTATAGAGTTATCGACACATACACTCAAAAAAAATTTATCAAAAATTGCATTGCACATATGTAAAAAAAAAACATAAATAAGGGAACTTATTTACTATTAGAGCGAATTTGTGATGTGAGTTGAACTCATTTATCTGGTCGACCCGCCATACCGGCTCTCTTGAGCCCGGGCCCTCAGGCTAGAGCCCTGTCAGCCCCCTCCTAGTGGGCGCCATGCTTAGTAGATATGCTATTATTTTATGTCTGTGTTGTATACCTACATTGAATTCGCACTTTTTCTGAACTTTTTCAACCAACTTAATCTGAAGCTGAACACCACAGATTTGGTTGCAGTGACCGACCCTTTCTTACCCAGCAGTGATGATAAACGCGCTGCAGGGTTAAAATGGCAAGTGACGTGTGATACTGGAACGATGAATGTAGTGCTACTTTGTGTTTGATTGATGCTACAAGGCTGGAGCATGATAGGGTAAACGGTGAAGTAGTTAAGTGAATAGATAGATAACTAAGTTAATTGTAAATATTAGAAATACAAAATACCACATAGGTACTCTCAAAGAAACTCTACACAAGCAAATGCCTATACCTATGCAATCAAACTATCCCAAACAAACTAACATTTTATAATATTGTTATGTAAGGTTTAGAGAGTGGAAAAATAAAATATTTCCTATGTAGGTACTTTATAAAAGTGGCATCGTCTTTTTATTTATTTTATTAACACACTGACAGATTGACCCAGTGCCATTCAGTGGCAAGTAGTGGGTATCTAATTTGATCCTGTAAAATTATATTATCCTGTAAATAAATAATGTACAGAACATGACGTCATCAATTCGATGGCAATTGGCAAGTAAAAGGGTTTTCTGAATGCCATTCATATTATTATTATAGTCTGTTGCTGCTGTAGAAGATACTATTAGTACCTAGCTAATATTTATGTATTTTATAAAACAAGCAATGCAATATGTGTAGTTATTGAAATCCCGGGTAAGTCAAAAATCCTATACGTGTATAATTTTATATTTTTCAAAATGAATCGTGAATGCGCTCGGGTCCGCAGTTCCAATTTAAAAAAACATTATTTTGAAATTGATTACAAGTGAAAGGAACAATACCGTCGCAGTCATTTGCATTAAATACAGGAAAATATTTAGATAGGTAGGTACCTATTAATAATTAAACTATTTATTCGACCATGTCCGATCCTAATAGGATCATATGGGCCTCCACAGAGTAGAAGTGTGTGTCAACAGATTTTGTTTTTTACGAGAAATGGATGTCAGCCACTTGCTCAACCTATTAGGTACATACCCTGACTCACGCACAAATTGAAAAACAATATGTGTACTAGCCAGACCCAGGATTCGAACCTGGGACCCACGGCGTGATAGTCCAACGCTTGCCGCGCGGCCACCGTGGGTCCTATACTATGACCTAACTATACGTCCATATTATGTACGTATTGCAGTGTTACCTTTACAATATCGAACATTTTGCAAAGCAAGACATATTCTATTGAAAGGTTTTAAAAGACATTTTGGCAATTTAGGTTACTTCAATAATTATTAATTTTGAAAATAATACTTTTACTTAGGTACCTACACAAAAAAAATTCTTTGGCAGTGGTTAAAAATGATGATGGGGGTAAGGTACCTACCCACTTTACGCAATATTTTCTGCACGCCAATATAAAATTCCTAATTTCCTATCAAGAATTAATATATTTTATCATATTATATTATATTTGGATAGGCTTTCCACTTAGTACTTAATATATGTTTTTAGATATATTTTGTGCACTTATTCGAACCCACACGGTATTTATTCTCTTTTCTTTTCCCTGATTAAAGAACTCTCAATATTTTGTCAATAAAATAAATAATGTATTCGAGCATCTCTGTGGTCGTATGCTTCACCTGAAAGCGGATATAGCTAAATAGAACATCTTAAAATTTCGTGCAGTTATCTTATACAATAAAGAAGCACTTAGATAAGTAGGTATTATATTATACTTTATAACCGGTATTACATACCAGTATGTGTATTATCCTGAGAGTGATCCTGCGAGTGTATGCGCGCCTTAAGGTGGCGCGGGTTCGGGTCTCAGGTGTGACTAATAAGCGGTGCCTTTGAAGCCTTTGTAGTGTGCCGAAAAGCCGACGCGGGGTGGCGACCACACACCCAGTCCGCGAAACTCGAACGCCGCGAATTAGTCGATGATTAATATTATTTGGAGCTCGCACAAAGGACGGCCCGTGGTTTGCCGATTAGACGAGGTACACGAAATACCCATATAAACACTCGAACATTAAAAGAACAAACGCCTGAACCCTACACTTTGTGTTAATCACTTTCTTTCAATTGCAATAATACCTGCCAATATAAACGCTTTCTTTCATATTGCAAATTTAGTGCATGTCGAATTAAGTATTTTTCTCATGTTACCAAATTTGATAGACTACATCGAAGATAGTCTTAATTGCTGCACTGTGCTTAAAATTATGCTATTGCTTTACATACAATATATGTATTGCACTGAATGGATATTTATTTCTCTTACGATGTACACGTGAAAGAAAAAAATATAAATACATCACTTACATTATTGCAAAATATATCATTTAAATACGACCAAAATGTATGTCGCATCTTTATTTTCATTCTCATTTATGTCATCCATAGTTAGTGTGTTGTGATTCGAGTATTCGACAAGCGTCTAAAATCACGTGTCCGAAAACTTGTACGTATGCATTTTGCCGTATCACCGTGAAATGTTGTGTCGAAAATATTTGGCCGTATATTAAAACCTGTGCAAACTCTTTGGGTCGTATAGTACTGACATAAAATTCATGTCTAAATAAAACACGGTTCTTGTCGGTATACACTTCACAGGAAGCCGCAGCAAACAAATTTAAAAAATAGCCGATATACCTACTGGATTATTAATTGTTAGTTAGGTTAGTTTTCATTCTTGAATTCATGAATTTTGTCAAAATCACTTATGAAAATTGTATTGAAAAATGTTTTGGAAAAATAATAATGAAATTGTTAGTCTAGACTCATAGCTAGATGGAAATAGGTATTTGAACCGGATGCATAACAATAATTAGTCATGAGCATCTTCATCTTAAAATTTCACAAATTAATGACATGTGACATAAATCAATGAATCTCGAATGATTTATGAAACGCATTTCATTTTGTATAATGAATGAACATGTAAAACTTAGTGTAATAACCTATCATATTGGGTATTATTAATAATTTCATGTCTGTATAATAATAATCACCATTATCAAAAATAGGCGTTAACAATTTTTTGAATTATGTTAAAGTTAACAGGATAAAAAACCTAAAGAAATACACGGTTGCGTCACTGTATGTAGGTACATATGTATAAATATAAAAATAAAACCTGCAGTTTTCGTATAATTTAAATATTTTTTAGATATAGGTATACCTACCTACTAAATATTCAGTGTGGGTGTGATTTTAATCCTTTTTTTACGAATTGGTTACAAAACAATAAAATTAGTTCGCTCGATTCGACACATTGTGTGATATGCACCCCTGCATCTTTAACGTCGACCTTTAAAAACAAAAATAATGAATGAATCTGGCCACCTCAACAACATTATAATACAAGATGCAGAAAACACACACCTTTAGTATATTGTATCAAAATTATTATTTTTATTTAATTATAAAATTACTTAATTTGCAAAAATAATCATAAAAAATTGCGTATAAAGCAATAAAATAATTGTAAGTGAGTATATTAAATACAATTTCAGAAGGATTTATTGAATAATGATCGTAAACGAAAATCTAAGTATAACAGATTTTTTATTTAAGATTTAAGTAATTTAAATGGAAGGATTATGAAAAAAATATATTACTTATAATTGGAAACTATTGATCAAGTTAAATAATATCGAGGTAACTAATCTTTACCAGATTAACGTATTAATATAAGTAATATTTTGCTTACGAAGTATGGTTATTTTGCATTGCGTCCATCATGGCCTCCACATCCTGAAGTGGGCCCCCAGGCTAGGATCTTTGGTGCCCCCCCCCCTATCTATCGCTAAGGGTAAAGTCGGTGTGACGCTTTACAGAAGTGTTTTGTAAATGGTGTAGTCGGTACAATTAAGGTGTATTTTTAATACAGCCATTTGAATTATGGAGTTGCCGAGTATCGACCCACAATGAAAAATTGTAATAACCATATATTTTAATATTATAACACTATTGAAGTAAAATAGCAGGCAACTTTTTTCACTATTAAAGCAAATTTGTGATGTGTGTTTATCTCACATATCTGGTCAACTCACCACGCCGGGCCCCCAGACTAGAGCCCTGTCAGCCCCCCCCCTTATGTGGGCCATGGAGTCCATACTCCGGAATCAAGTAGGTACAGATTAAAACTACACCGTGTAAGTTTTATCCAATTGCATGATTAAAATAAATTAGCGATTACCTGGTGAAATTAAAAGCATCCGATCCGTCCATTACTCTGTCAAGATCATTCATTACATTCTTCGATGGTTTGATATATATTTTTTGAACTTAAGTAAAATATAATATTGTACCTATATAATGCGGCTCTCGTGGTGCAGTGGGTAAGGCGCTGGCCTTCCACCCGAGAGTTCTGGGTTCGATTCCCGGTCATGACAAAAGCATTTATGTGTTTTTCTCAAAGCCTGGGTGTTTGTGATTGTTCAAAATTACTAACAACCACCTTGTACGAAAAAGCAAGGACATCAATAATTCTATATAAAAAAAAAATATTGTACCTATACCTACCTAAGTTATATGTAATCTATGATTCTATAGATACCCATGTAGGTTTCATCTAACAGATGAAAAAGGCTGACTACAACTGACCCTGGGGTATATATTTTTGGTCATTTGCCAACATTTAAATTAGCTCTACAATGCATTTTTTTCTCGATCGGCGAGCGGTTTTTTATTCCAGCATGAGCTTGTAATTTTTTTCTTGTTTTGAAATCCAGACATGTTCACAAAAGAGTCGTGTATTTTTTTATTTATTAAAAATTAAAACATTCAAAATCTCCGAAGGCATGGTGTAATAAATAATACTTTCTTGGTTTTTGTGGAATGAATATGTAGGTGGGTATCTACTATAATATGTATTACAATAATAATTATTATACATATTAAGTATGTTTGTTATTATTTATATTGTGTACACCGAATAAAACATATTCAATGTAACAATTCTTTTGTTAATAAAAAACATGGAAAGTTATATTTGTATTTATACAGGTTCCTAGGTACTTAGGGTTGAATATACCTATATATATATACCGAATACGTTGTAATATACCATTAAACAGATAGTTTCCAATAAATAAAAAAAACTACAATATGTTGAAATAACTATCTATGTCTAATTGATCTTAAAAAATATTGCTCTACTGTAAGTATATATTACAAATTAATATGATATAATTGTTTTAGTTACATATCAAAAAGATGACGAGGCGCAGGCGTAGCAGGTCTACGCCATGTAAGCTTTTCCTGTAGCGTTTCATGTAGCACATTGGTAGAACGAAAGCTTTTTATTTATTATGTAATATGTTTAACTATATAGTCAATGTAATGCTTATTAACACTATCTTCCAGTTTTACTACTTTGCTGTTAATAAAATCACGGTTTATTAAAAGAAAATATCATAAACTCTTTAGAATCTGAGTGATTCTCAATCGGGGTTTTACGGAGCCCCGGGGTTACGCGAAACATAGGGGCTCCATGAGAATTCGCAAAAGCTACAACTTGAAATTAATTTGGTATTAGAACAAAAAAGGTTTAACATGATATTTTAAAATTATTTTAATATAACAATGGAGTATGTTTAAGTTTAATGTCAAAATCGAGGAATCCAGTTATTAGTAATGAAGGTCATCGCCCGCTAATATGCGTTATTCATTTTATTTCTGTCAAAGCGTTTAAATTTGTACGATAAAGTTGTACCTAGTTACTACTATACCAGTTATTGTTAGTGTGTGTTTATTGGCAGGCCTAATAGTTTTGGACAAAGGTATGTTACAATAATTATCCAAACAAAACTTTGTAAAAATCTTGTAAAGTTAATAAGAACCAGCGTTTTTTCTGATACTTAAAGGGCTGCTAAGCAAGACATTGTTTCGGTATATCACTGCACACGGTTTTACGTCATGTATATTTTATATTTATCTTATCTGAACCTTAACATGACGTCGCTGTAGGATTGGTTTGTCGAATAGAAGAAATGTTCAGGAGACGAAAAACAAATTTCATTATCCCTAAATACATGAGGAAATTAAAGTGTTGTTTTTACAGCATTTGAACGCTGTATTCATTACAAAGTGATTTTAAAAAAAGGATGGTTCTGGTCCATTTAGATACAAAAAATCATTCTGCATTAAAAGATCGATTTCTACAAAAACGGATATTCGACAAATCAATCCTATAGCGACGATGATGCGTCGGTCAGCTAGGGGTCCACGAGTTTCTAGAAGACGGTTCAAGGGCTCATAGAATATGTTATTGACTTCTTCAGCCAGTAGTGATTGTATTTCAGCTAATAACTTTTTTTTTTTTTAAATAATGAATCTTAACATTTGAAACCAAATTATACTTCTAGTTTATTTAAGTGCATATTGTCATTCATCCACTAAAATCCGATTCTCGTACAAAAGGAATGAGGCTACCCGATTGGTAAACTTAAATAAAGCCAGTTCTGTAATTGCATCATATAAAAACGCAACATAGGTGCTATGAATAATAAATGAGGCATTGTTTTAAATGAAATAGATCATAAATGATAACCAGATAGTTAAATTAAGTAAGTAGGTATGTAGGTACTTAGTTAGATGCATATAAACTTATATCTTGTTAGTTTGATCTGTAACATACTCGCAACTCGCATGTGAGAATTTTTTATTAAACATATCTCATAAAGAGAGATGCTTTTAATACGAGTAGGTAGGTAACACTTAGGTAAGATATTATGATGTATTATTGTAAATGTTATCTAAAAGAGATAATATTTCGAGATATATCTACTAGATACTATTCAAATAGAAACCACTATGTTGAGAATGTTCTAATTTTATTCTAATAGGATGAAACTGATCCTAGTCGATATTTAATAATTATGTGGATTAAATAATTATTATTATCATGTTGTTTATATAACAATATTGTCTCATTGTATGACGTATTGAATATTTTAATTTAGTTAAGTTGTGAATATGTAATAAGACTAATAAGATTATAGACATAATGGTGGATTTTTCTGCTATTAGAAAAGTGATTGTCTATTTATAGTGAGAATGTTTTTGTATTTAATATTTATTACATGAGTATGCATGCGGTGTAAGGACGTAATCATTTAATAATAATAACAAATTAGTTATGGAGTTTAATAGATTTTGATTTAAAAACCATACATGGGAATGGACAGGGCATATAGATTGGAGAAGATACAGCTGGTGGACAAACTAGTCATCGAGCTGTACATGATAAGTCCTTTAGGTTATTGGATCAACAGGATAGTTGAGTTTTGCGGAAGTAGGTACCTACTTGGCGAAATAACGCGCAGAACTGATTAACAATTATATTGGAGAGCTCTTGATTCAACAGTAGATAGTGATAATGAATGATATAACTAAGTAAATTATATTATCGTTTCTGAAGACGATTTTCCATTCATTTTGCTTTTGAACTGCTATATGTCAGACTTTGAAATGACTTAATAAACATTCACAAATTTTTATTAGCGGTAGGTATATACGTATCTACTTATCAACTTAACAAATCCATCAGTCAATTGCTCTAGCAAGTGTCAGTTACTTGACAAGCCGTTAGGTAGACTGACACACCTCTCACAATTCATACACGTGGAAATCCGTACAAAAGGTTTGAATGACTTCAATTCAGCTTTTGACAAAGGTATTCTGAGCTCTT
The DNA here is from genome assembly GCF_057557595.1 of Rhyacophila brunnea. Lineage (NCBI taxonomy): Eukaryota > Metazoa > Arthropoda > Insecta > Trichoptera > Rhyacophilidae > Rhyacophila > Rhyacophila brunnea. The sequence goes on from NW_028233068.1 coordinate 21,233,337, forward strand.
CTCGTCACAGCTGATATAAAGCTTGTTCTATACGTACCCACTGTTGAGCGTATTGAAAAAATAGTTTGTGAAAGTTTTGCTTATTCAAAAAATAATCTTTTATGTGTCGTAGTCAGATTGTGAATATTCAAGTAAGTGGGTACCTAACTACATTAAGGAAAAATATGGTTTACGATACCTAATGCAAGCATTTTGTTAATTTCTATGAAAGTTATATTTTCATATTTTTTGTACCTACCAACTATCATGAACTTTGTTCATACTGAATATTTACCATAAATAAAAATGTAAAAATTACATATTATCATAATATCGTATTTTACAGACCTACAAACTTATATTATGTAGAATGGCCAAAAATGGAACTACGTACTACCATAGGACGCCATTTTGAAAATGTTATTCGAATGTCAGATGTTGTCCAGTTACGAGTCTTGATTGGGTAGTTTTCGACAGTGGCTCCCTCATCCCATTCTTCAGACAAGTTTGTAGATCTGTACTAATTATGTTAAAGTTATGTTGCTTTCTATGTGTCAATATTATGTCAGTAGTAAGCGCATCTATTCCACACACAAGGCGGCTATATAGCAGCTAGTCAGAGGGGTAATACTGAGGTATTACCGTAATTGTTACAGATAAGTTAGCCATCTGTCTAATGAACTTGTCAATACTGTCTACCTCTTGGCCTTGTTAACTTTTAGAGCGAGATAGACAGTATTGACAGTTTAGACAGATGGCTAACTTATTGTAACAATTAGGTATACCTCAGTATACCCTTGATAGCTGCCTATATAGCCGCCTTGTGTATAGAATATATGCGTATGGGCAATTTAGCAATGCGTGCAAATCAAAACGTAAATAGACACAATGTATCAATCTCATTTAGTCTATGTGTTATTTTATTCAAATCTATTATTATTAAATTTACGTGATCTTATAGTACAGTTCACACACCGAGATAACTTGGGTGTGTATTTTAAACACTATTTTTAACTAATATTTACTCTTTATAGATCTCTGTCAAGCTGTATAGAGAACATTATTGTATCGTATAAGTCCGTCAGAGATCACCTGGCAAAAACATCACAGGTAAAATATCCTAAGTGCGTGTATCGAATCGATTGGGCCGCGTCTGGACCACGAAAGGAATTCTGAAAACCACCCACGCCGCTTGTCATTGACCATCCCTGATTACATTAGATGCGCTAAGTCACACTAAAATTTCTAGTCAATTTAAATGTCTTTAGGGTTAATGCTGATTTAATATGTCACCTGTTATTTTTCTAATATGGTTCATATCGAATAGTAGGTAGGTAACTATCGATGATTAATTTATTATTCCAGCTTATGGACATATTTTTGTTATGTAGGTATTAAAATAATAACCAAATCACTATTTTAGCTCCGGACGTAGCATATAATAATAGATATTCGTCGTTGAAACTAGAAAATTGTGTAAGTAACTCCAAAAATGCTACTTTTACAGGAGAGACAAAAAACATTATGGTTTCGTATACAAATATATGGTTATGGAGTTAAATCATCCATGATTTAACAATGTTACATTTTTTTGGAATTACATCATTTGCAAGACGAGTAGATACAGCGACGTCCCGTGGGGGTAGGCAGATTGAGCGTCGCTTGGGGGCGGGAGTTACTCGAAGGGCGGAAAATCGAGGAGAATTATTTGGAATATAAAGAAATAGCTACCTAAACTTAATAATAACGAAAATATCTTTCCATTAAAAAAATCAGCTCACTGGTTTCATCGGGTTCGCGATATCTAGTTTACTTCCGTTCCCTTCGACGTACTTGGTGACCAGAAACGACACATGCAGATTTGCGAATAATTAGTCTGATATTTTATTAGTAATGTATCCATACAACACATTTCTTAGGTATTGGACTCATGAAAGGATGATAAAAATACTGTATAAAAATGAGGCGGTTTTTTGGTGCTGCCTAGGGGTGGCATTTTATCTAGGGACGTCACTGAGTAGATATTAACAACGGCCACTAGATGGCATTCAAAGTCAATTTTCAATTAAAACGGAGTTACGCATTTTCTAGTTTTTACGACGAATATCGTATACCTACTTAAATTATGAGAGATATATACCTACATAAGTATGGGCGCGCATACAAGAGAAGGCCTCTTTCGGTCGGGTCAGAAGCCTCCCCCCCCAGTAACGAAAAAAATACAAAATTATCTAAGTAGATAGATTAATACTCCTTCCATTATTTCGTCAGGACTTTATGAGTGTCGACAGCCTTCTCAAAGGGTCTCCATACTACTCCCAGAATTATACGCCACGCGAGGCACGTGTCAGTGGAATACTCGTGACACTCATAAATTGGCGCAGCCATCAGAGCCATCCAATATTCTGACGTTGCATGTCTAAAAGACGACATAAACAGTTAACAGACACTAGGTGAGTAACCGTAGTTATAACTGCAAACCAGGTGTTCATCGCTGGACTTAAAACGCGGAGTGTCTGGAAAAGTGCGGGGATCCGCGGCGTAATTGCAGGAGTCAGTGGCAACTGTTAGATTTTGTTAATCCTGTCTCCCCACCGCATGAAAAAATCAATAATAAATTATTACTTATAGTAAATATTATTTTTCGTGTGTGCACGTAAATTAAGTAAATAATGATGATGATGATGATTAAACTGGCGCTAAGGTCCATTTAGGTCCATGGCCGACTGCACAACCATCATCTAGGCGTCTCTGTCCAGAGCTTCTCTTTTCCAGTCGGTTACATCCAGCTTCGCTGCATCCCTGCTGACGGCGTCCGACCATTTCTTCCGAGGTCGGCCTAGAGGCCGGATACCCACTGTAGAGAGCTCTGCTTTCTTCGCACCTTACAACGTGACCGGCCCATCTCAGCCTTCTTGCCCTCAGAATATTTCTGATCTTCGGCTTGAAAGACTCGTATTCGGCATTCTTACGAATGCGCCACCCTTGGTCCTCTTTAATCGGTCCAAGTATTCTTCGGAGAATTTTGTTTTCAAATACTTGGATAGCCTTTTCTTGTTTCTCCATAATGCTCCAGGTTTCGCATCCGTAGAGAACTATAGGTTTTATTAAGTAAATAATATATCAATATTATTATAAAACGTAAAAACATGCCACCACAATAATATTTTTTCTATAATTATTAATTTGAACACACCGAAACGTTGTGGAATTGCCATTCATTTGACGGATCTCTAATTAAAGACAAAGCAATTTGATTTTCTCACAATATAACGATAATTATTGGTTGTCGATGATTTATGTAAGTATGTAGGTATGTCTTCATTGCAAATTTAAATATTTAATTTAATAAAACGCATTTTTTTTGTAGTACTTATTCCACTTTTAATCAATAAATCAGGACCGTCCGCCTCAGAAAGAAATTTTCATTCGTTGAAAATGTCCCTCTGAGGCGGATGAAACCGGTCCTAATTTATTGATTAAAAGTGGAATAAGTACTTCAAAAAATGCGTTTTATTAAATTAAACAACAATACAATGCAGTTCTACCATGAATTGACAGTTAACAAAATAAAAGATATTTAATTTTACATTTCTACTTGCTAAGGTACATCAATAAATAAGCTCTAGGAAACTTTTATATGGATCTTTGTATGGCTGCTGATGATGGCTTTATGAATTGATTCAGGTACCTGCACTTTTACGAAAACAATGCATGAATGGCGCTTGTATGTATACAGTTAATAATATATAGTCTCAGTCCAATTATGCATATTAAAAGACAAGTCTTGTACGAACCGTCAATGATACATCTTTTCAACAAAAGAATTACCTGCTTTTAAACAATATCGTCTCCGAAAGGTAACTGCACCGAAGGTAGATATGTATCTACATTCATAAACGCCCGCATACACCTGTAATTTGAGAATATTGTTTTATTTCCTTTGTGTCTAATGATATGTCCAAAAACTACACGAGTTACTCCTTAACACGTCACCGTGAACGGTGCTAACTGACTTAGTTTTAGATATTTTTGGAAATTAAATACGAAATTCAAAAGCAAATAAAAATCTATCGTAACTACTCTCTTATGTATAAAGCTTTTTAAACTATTACATTTAAATACCTACCTAATTAAAATATACATAGTTTAGAACATCTCAAAAACAGACATATGTACTTATTAAATTATTGATGCCAATGTGCTTTACCAATTGAGCAACCTGATTACACTGAAATTAATTAATAACTCTGAGTCTGAGTTTTATCTAATTTCGTAAATATTCTCTACAATATTTTGTGATTTTGAAACAAAGTACCTACCTATTAACAATAAAATTTCTTGATTCATAGACATCGTCAGAATCTATCCAATTTTTAGTTGTAACGCACTTGCACTTAGGTACTAATAATTTTAAATTTAACTATTTTTTATTCATTGGATAACTCACAAATCATTGGATATACCTATATATGTACGAATTCAAATTCATGACCAATAAAACGAGAAGCGAGGATTATAGTTATGTATTTTAAAAATCTAGGATACATAAATCGGATTAAATTAACTAATATCCATACGAAAGTATTTATTAAATTTCTTTTGTGGTTCGAATCATGGTATCAATAAAATATTGCTTCCTAGATGGCATCAAGATTTATCCTAGTCTTAATAATTTACGTCTTGCACTTGCTAATAATTTAAAAGTAAGTACACTAATCTTTTTATTTAACAAAACAATTCGCAAGTTTTATGAATGTAATTTATATTTTTATATAATTTGATATTGGGTATTATTATGAATGTGTTAAAAGGGTTGACGTCACAAAAAATCCCGACAAAGCATTATAATTTGTGCTAACAACCCACCACCCAAAAATTTGTTTTCGTTTTATGACTTCCTTTGTATTTGACTCATACTGTGGTTTTTTAACACTCCTAATAGTCGCAATAATTATCATATTCATATTTGTTTCTTCTAATTTCTGCCATTTTTTATTGTATAATTTGACTTCGCTAATTGAGCGGTGATGCATCTCAAAATTGTCGAAACTTGTTTTTTTCACTCTTCGATTTGTGTAGGTGTGTAACAGTGATGCTGTCCAATACTTATGCATCTATGTATATGATTAATTGTCTATGACTATATGTCATGATTCACAGATAAATAGCCAATAATCTACATATGAATTGCTATAGCATCTACACTCTACAGGTATCGACAGATAGATAGATATGAATATAATATGATTTATAAGAAATTATCAATTAAGTACGTATATTAAATCCATCATTAACATTAATTTATGCGTAGTGATAATTCAGCTAATTAATGGTTTAAAAATTCTATTATGTTTTATAATACCATACACGGAAACTAACAATGTCTTCACAATGGTGCACTTTGATTGCAACTTTTTAACATACATAATAATGTAGGCACAGTGACTTAAAATTCAAATCAATTTGCAATTGTCAATTAATTTATTTACTCAAAATTAATTACAAGATAATGTATATTTAAAAGTATTAGATTGCATCCAATTAAATGCTAACATTATTATTTGAATAAGGTAGTAAAATACCGGAAAATTATAAAGACAGGTTCCTGAAATTATCCACAATAAAACTGTCTAAGGATAACATATAACTTATTGGCCTATTAACTGTGAATATTTATGAAATGAAAATATTGACTTGCGAAATTACAATGTTGTAAATTAATTCATCCTATAACTGGAAGGACATGGTCATTGTTTCAATATATCGAAAATCTATTAAAAAATAGCTGGAAACAGTTAAAATTAATAATGAAATTCCTTAAATGAATGCTATTTTAAACTTTCATAGGTTCCTAGATTTGAAAACTTTTACTAGGAAATTTTGAAAATGAGTAAAAGCCTTAGACAATAGATACAGATAGACACTTCACATTGCCTTGGTACGTGAAGCTGCGTGCCGTGTGTTTGGTTGTGTGAGTGAGTGGACATATGCGTATACAAACGTTCGAGACCATAGGCGTGCGGGAGAAACGGAATATTATTAATATTCATTGATGTTCATTGGTGGATATCTTCAATATAATAAATACAGAAACTTCAAAATGTATTATTATTTAATTATCATAATAATATGGTACCTATATTAAAATTAACAAAGTAAATAACTAAGTAGGTACATGAGTATAATCAATATTAAATTGACAAATTATCATATTAATTTACAAGTATCAATAATTCAAAGGTATGAAATCACATCATCTAAAAATATATACCTACAGAGTATATAAATAGACATGCACAATAGCGAATCGAATACAAAATATGGATCAAAGAAAATCACTTTGAAAAATTCAGATTATTAAAACACAAGTTGAAGGACGTGCAAAAAAAACCTATACAAATTATAATATTTGGATTATATAGAACAGGTCTGGGCAAGCGGCCCGCCAAGTTTTTCTGCGGGACCCGCGAGTTTTAATCGTATTTTTGAAAAAAAATACTTTTTTCTACATTTAACGCTTCGTTAAAAATAAAATTTTATAAATACATAAATTGCACCGTCAAGAAGATATCTGCAAATTTTACAACACTCTTAATTCGGACAAATTAGAACAACTTAAATAAAGATTCTGATCGAAAAATGTTGGTCATTTCTAGATCAACTTATATAATTATGTGAACAAACAATTTCAATTAGGATGATTATCAATACAAACTCTTTACAATCAAACATCACTGATGAACATTTACAAGCAGTTTTAAGAATCTTAAAAATTAACATCTGAAATTAAAAGGATGTTGAAGAATGTAAAACAGTTCTTATTCATTCTTCTCCTTAAATTGTTGGCTATTAAAGAATTATTTATTTTTTTATGTTGAAATTCTTTTTTCATGATAACGAATAACGTGTGTCCAGAAAATAATATTTTACTTGCGGCCCGCCGTTCATTTTATATTCCTAACTTAGCCCTTAATCCAAAAAGTTTGCACATACCTGAAATAGAACAACAAATAACAAAATACATATTATATTATTATCCTAGAACTCTTTCCATTTTGGCAAGCGATACGATAGACCTTCTTTATTATGTCCGATATAATATAATATAATTATAGACATGACAAAAAAGTGTTATTTGAGAGAAGATCTAGTTTCAAAATAATTGTCTAGCAATGCAGAAACTGCAGAACTTTTCAGTGCCTTTAAAATAAATAAAAAATCGGAAAAGACCTTTCAAAAAGTACCAAACAGCCTTACATAAATTTGCATTAAACATTATTTTGTATTCACTGTCGGCCTACAAATATATTCGATGCATATTTGACACGTACGTGCCACACTCCTCTACACTATAGTCCGACAACATAAACGTTAACTTTTTGATGTTCGGTTGGGGTCGGCTGTTTTCGGCCAGCACAGAAGCGACTACGAAGGGAACAGCCCGTATCACACGTAGCAAATCGCCTACCTAACTAAATGGCCATTCGACATCGAAAGATATGGGATGGCAAGAAATACACGAGAAATACACCACCTAGAACTCGGATCATCTTTTAATGAAAACTGCCTAACTACGTAATAACTATTGACCTTTAAATAATACTATTTTATTGTAGAAATTTCTTATTTTTTCAGTCGGTTCATTAAGTTTACTTGTTATGTAGTGTGTTCTTACAGTTAAGTACTTTTGGATTATTAGTTTTATTAGGAATACCACGTGGTTTTCTAGCGGCGATTGATCTGTCATGTGATCTTTTAATTCTTTAAAAATATCTGTGTGTACAAAGTGGCTTAAAACTTCAATCGTCATTTTTTCAAAATATTTCCCAATAGTATTTGCAGAATACAGCTTTACATATTTCTTAAAAACTAGTTCACTATATTTACAAATATAGACAACATCCTGAGAAGGATACCGTAAGCTGCCTACGTCTTTTTTAGCTATTAAGTAAGAATTTAGAGCATTTTTACGATCACTAGCATCCAAAACTTGCAAGCATCTCTCGCATACTATTATTCTGCTAACTTTTCTGACGACAAATCCAGCAATGTATCCAACAATGTCTTCGGAATATTGCGTGAGCGTACTTAAATCAAGCATTGTACTTTCATCAAAAGACGGTTGCTCACAATCATCATCAGGTGGGTCTACTAGCGATCTTTTTGGACAAGAATAATTAATCACATTCTCACTAGAAAGATTCAGACCATTTAAAATATTTATTTGGTCTAATGCGACACAGTTTCCATTACCTAGATGATTTATTTCTGCATGTACTAAGAGTTTCCTATATGCGCTTCGGAATTGTCTAGCGGTTGGATTATTATTAAAACCGCCCTGGGATCGGACAGCACCAAAAAACAATTCAATATGGTCTTGACTGATTTTATACGTGCATATAAATGATATATTCGGGTTAGGAACAATTATCATTTGGTAAAGGTGAATTAACGATTTTATACATATTTTAAACCCCAGAAACCCTGTTTTTTTTGCCGATGCTATCACTTGAGACCCATTCGGCCATCTCAAACCATCTATGTATGTTATTATTTCTGCAAAGTATTTTAAATTCTCATCATAATTTTTGGAATTGAGAGGTTTTTTCCACCCCATTGCATGTAAATTGCGAGAATTAAGAATATCAAATAAATTATTAAAATATCTTATAAAAGTGGAAGTTGACTGGCTATTTTCAAAATCTGGCAACTTCAGTGTATTTCTACAAAAATCAATAGCGTCAGCAACCGAGTTGCTTAATAACTGCGTAGCTAATTTAACTTTCATTTTTTGGCGGAAAAACGATATGTGCGATGCACGTAATTTATTCGCAATGTGTAATCCTTCTTTTTCTTGTAGATCATGGAGCTTTTCGATGTATTTCCAATCTACAATACCCCCGTCTTTATCAATTATAACTTTTTTTTCGCCAAGTGCATTCCTTATCAGTTTTATATTATGGCATGGATCAAAAAATACTGCTATATCTTGTTCCCTATGCCGAAAGGTGGTCTTAAAGTTATTTTCGTCAGAAAAATTACATCCTAAATCTTTAAGCATTGCTGTGTTTGTTGGTGCGCCATCGAAAGTTAATGCTACAATATCTATGTCGCAATCTTTTAGAAGATCAAGGCAATTTCTTACCAACGCACTTTTTTGTAAGCCGGTTATGCCATCAATTAAAAAATACCCTACAGGAATCTTCCATGAGTCATTAAGGCAACTCACTAGAAACGTAAGACATTCCTTTGCCATGGGCACGCAGTCTCCCTCTAAATTATTCCCTACATTTACATGACCATGGTATAATTTTCCATCCCATTCCAGATGCTTCCTAATCGCCATTTCATCAAAAATTAACACTCCTTTCAACCTTTTTTTCGATGCTGACGATTTTAAGCGTATGGCATCAAAAGCTTCTTTTGTAAACCCCGGTTGGCAATCAAGAGCAGTATACCAGCGTGATAATGTTTTTGGATGAGGTAAGCGTGTGGAGAATTGACTTCGAACATACGAATAAGCTCTAGGTGAATAAAAGTGCAGGGTTAATGCAAATTTACGTAACTCGGGACTGTATTGTTTTTTAGACGTATGGCCCGTGCTCGCGATCAAAAAATCTTTATTCCCCTCGAGTGAAGTTAAAAGTTCTAAATTTTCTTCTAAAACCAATTGTTTTAACCTTAACGAATTAATTATTGTTTTAAATGTGACGACTTTTTTTAAAAGTCGTCTTTTAACAGCTTGAATATTTTTTAGTCTACGCAGCCTTGCCGATGCTAATGCTTTTACACGGTTTTCCGACATGTTTTGTCTTTTGATAATCTCCTCCATATTTTTGATGAGCTTTCGCATTTTTTTTTTCCTTGGGGTATTTTCGGATGCTTGTATCGGACGTGGCTTCGAGACCTGAAATTAAATACATATGTAGGTATACTTTATATAATTATATTTTATACCATGTTCGATCCTAAAAGATCACAGAGTGGATGTTATATCAACAGGTTTTTTTATGAGAAATCGATGTTAGCCTCTTGTAACGTATCAGGTCCATACTCATATAACATGGCTTTGTAAATTAAGCCCGTAATTGTTGTCGGAACGAAAACCGAAATAGAGCCGATATATTATATTTTTTTACTTGAACCGGAACGAAAAAATAACTGTTCAAACCCCTGGTACATAACATGTAAAATTTTCCAGACCCTAGAGTCGAATCCGGGAACCTCCACATTAAATGCTTATATAGTAACCGCTCAGCCAATAATAATGGCAATGATATCCTTCTCAGAAATTCACTCAATACCTACCTACTTTCCCTAATTATACAATAGGTTTAAATCATTGTATAGCCCATTATCTAAATTACCATTACTACTATAGTCCAGGTAGAAAAAATCTTAGATATTTTTTCCGCATATTATAAATTTCACTAACTACAAAATATTGTCAATGATATTGATAATAATAATAATAATAATAGAAAATAGAAGAATGAATCATGCCAGTAGGTATGTTTTATCTATTTTTGTATTTTCGTTCAAGCGGTTGCCACATTTAACTGGTATTTTATTGTAATTCGTTTAAATTATATATTATGGAACCTCTTTGTTCAAATTACTTACCCTCAAAAAATGTTTCAATCCTTCAAATTGCGTGGGCAATGCGTCATACGTTAAGCATACCCTTTTTTTCGTTCTTTTAAGATATGCCGCTTCGAAATGTTTGGAACAAATACAACTACTGGAAGTCGGAGCCCAGCTGGAAGGATTGACACGATGTATTTGATTTATCCAATTCTGCCTTTTTGGTTCATATTTTGGGAATCTGTAATCCATTAGGGAGCAACATTACAATAACATTCATAAACCAATTACATTTAGGAAATCACGAAGCAAAAATGTTAACAAACAGGGCACTAAATCGATTATTCCTCGGGAGTTTTTCAACATGTATACTAAATTCCATTTCTTCAAAACAATAAAATGATTGCCTACTATAGGTAATCTTTACTAATATTTTTTTTCAGTTTTTTGTTACTTCAATTTTAACCACATACCCACTTTTTGCGGACGCCTATGAATAATCATTTCGCTAGTGCTCGCCCAAAGTGCTCGCACTAGACGTTCAGCATTAAAATATAATTTTCTATTTTTTTACATTATATAGTATTGTTAAGCGGTGAAAATGCATCCATTAGATAAAGATATGCATAATTAAAGTTATTTCGAAAAAAAAACTAGGTCACTTGATATTAAAATATATAATAATATACAAATAAGTTATCACGAACATGTATCAACTTACCTATGAAACGTAATACCATCTTCTTGCTTATCAGTACGGCTACCACATTTTAACACAACACACAGAACCATCTTTTCTACTTAATTAACTAAAAATATTTACCACTGACTTTATGTTTACCACAAAAAACAGCAATTGTTGCAACACGAGCTCGCGGTTATGGATGCTTTCTGAAGCGTTTCACCACGATTTGCCAGCGACATTGTTGGAAACTAACCAACACACGTGTAGACCTTTTATCTTACTCTAGCGCGTGTCTCAGAGATCGTAAGGGTGCCGAATACTTTCTCGCTCGCACTCATGCATCGTTTTTGTTCAGGCCTTGGTAAAAGCTTTTTATTCTTTCTTGGTAAGAGAACATAATATTTATGTTTTATTTTTTAAATTATTATACTATTATGTGCTATATTGGTATAGGTTGGTTACGTTTAGTTATTAATATAGGTAGATATTTTAAACAATATTAATAAAACATTAAGTTATAAATAAATATTTAACTACATTAATATAATATGATATTAATAGGTACCAATTGTTCTATATTTATTTAGAAGGCGTGCATCATATTTATTTATTTTAACAACATAGCTGTAAAAAGTAATTATGCCAAATTGCGAAATTATTCTAAAATAAAGAAAATGGGCATACAAAATATGTTTATGATATTTTTATCAATAAAATAAATAGATGGTATTATAATACCGTTAAAATTGAAAGTACCTAAATACTAAAATCGGTAAGAATTGTGTGAAATTTAACCTATTCATCTAGAAGTAGGTACCTGCTATGAAAGTTATACACATAATTATAATATGTTTAACTAAAAAAATACTAGTTATAATAATCTATTAAAACTTATTTAGAAATGCATATTAGGTAATTAAGACTTACTGAAAAATATGCAGTTCGTTTTTTGTTATTTAAAAAGTTAAATGTTTTTTTTCAAGATTTGACCTCCCATTAAGACTCATAAAATCGAAATAAAAATAAAATTATTGAAAAATTAATTAAATATGATAATGAGATCTTATTCATTTTGGTCCGCCAAAGCAGGAAGCCGTAAAGTAAAATATATACGACAGGCTTATTAATGAAATAAAAAATGTCATTTGATAATTTGGCCGGTTGATTTTATTGCTATCACAAATTGGGACATATTTATTATACTAGTCTCTATTAGTGAGCCAGAGATAAAACACATTTGGATGCTGCATTTCGTTGTAGGTATTAGATAACTGTTAGAAAGAGGTGTCTGAAAGTGAAGATGAAAATTATGATTTTTTGGAATACGTGATATTTCACCGATAATCAATAGGGACTTCCTTGTAAGTTATTAGACTCGTTTATTAATAGAGGTGAGGTAGGTATATTGCAATAGGTTTTTTAAACAAATGCATGTATAAAGAGAGGCAGCTGATGCCAGATACTTACTTTAAATGTAAAAAAATCATTTGAAATTATCTATATATTATAATATATACCTAATACAGGTTTGCTTAGGTATTCTTAATCTTGGGTTTTATGAAAGGTTAAGTTTGCATATTTCGGATTCGATTTTAATGTGTTTGTTTGATTTTTACTGTTGTGAGAATTTTATTATTTTCATTTTAATTTATCGTATATTGTGATCAAACTGTTAATTCGATATTGGAAAATGTGAATAAAATTATTTTGTTAAGTAAGTACGGTAGGTACCTACCGAAGATTGATGCATATATTATAATATATCAACAGAGAAGTTGGGTAACTAGGTATTTCAGCTAGTAATTAATTAAAACAAACTGACTACATATTATTATGCACTACGAGAATTTCAAAAAATTATATACTAAGATATTTTACAGTTAGGAAAATATTTTTTTATTTAGTTACCTACCTACTTACGTAAATATTTAGTGTTTTTTTTATTTATTTTTAGAGTAGGTGTGTGAATATTATAATAAGTATGTTTTATACATCTTAATTACGAATTTACCAGACCATCAAATTTATTAGTTTTGATTTTATTGACATCTTAAAACCAAATTTATGGTTTCCTCTATAACATGTTTTGCACGGATGCCATACGGATTATTAATTATTTTATTACATCCCCCTATGGATAGTTTTCATAAGTTTTGGTTATGAAAAAATATACGAGTAGATTAAATTCGACAAGTGTGCATAGCGAATTATAAAAACAGGGGGATAGTATTAACGACAACATTAGTTCGACTTTTGCTTCACTTGTGACATTAAATCTGCTGGGATAATGAAGCCCTTGATAATGTAATGTAGTGTGTTTTCAGATTTCCGTCCCCTAAATAATGTTAAATAATAAAGAAGAAGAAAATTATATTGTCTATATTCCAAAAGGGATATTGATAATATGACATCAGCATCTTGAATTCGACCTACTAATCAAGAAATATTAAAATCTAGGTATCCTACTTATATAAAATATAGACGAAACCAGTATTGTGCTACGCTCTAGACTAGTCACCAGAGTAACTATCAGTAGTTTTCAGAAATTATAGGTATCTATAATATGTACGTATAATCTTGCGAAAGATCTTCTGCGACGACGGCATCTACGGCACGAGTTCTACAAGTTCTTAGATGAGCCTAACGTTGTCAGATTTATAAAAATATAACACATACGATCAGCGGACATATTAGAGGAAAGTATGCTATATCGTACCGTTAGATAAATCGTACCACCTCAATATCTCTAAAACTCAATGACATTATTAATGGACGACGCACTCAGTACAGTAGCTAGCAAGTAAATTCGCCCATAGTGACATTCGCACGTGCATAGGTAGACGTCACGCAATATCCATTATGCAATATCACGCATCGGGAATTTATAGCAATATCACATTTATTGTAACGGCGTTAGAACAGTGTTTCTAGTATCAATGTTCGTTTGAGCGAACCTATTTGAACCGAACCATTCGGCAGACCCGACAAAAAGTTTCGGGAATTTATAGCAATATCACCTTTATTGTAATGGAGTTAGAACAGATTATGCCATTCGGCAGACCCGACAAAAAAGTGAGTGCAAGGCCTGAACAAAAACGATGCATGAGTGCGAGTGAGAAAGTATTCGGCACCCTTACAATCTCTGCGACACGCGCTAGAGTAAGATAAAAGGTCTACTAGCTACAAGCCAGTTTCCAATAGTATCGCCATCAAATTGGGGCGAAACGCTTCACATAGCGTCGATAACTTGCGAGCTCGTGTTGCTAAAATTGATATTTTTTGTGTTAAACATAAAGTCAGTGGTAAATATTTTTGGTTAATTAAGTAGAAAAGATGGTTCTGTGTGTTGTCTTAAAATATGGTAGCCGTACTGATAAGCAAGGAGATGGTATTACGTTTCATAAGTAAGTTGATACATGTTCGTGATAATTTATTTGTATTTTATTATATATTTTAATATCAGTGACCTAGTGTTTCTTCAAAATAACTCAAATTATGGATATCTTTATCTAATGGTTGCATTTTGACCGCTTAAAAATACTATATAACGTAAAAAAATAGAAAATTATATTTTAATTCTGAGCGTCTAGTGCGAGCACTTTGGGCGAGCACTAGCAAAATGGTCTATGGTCTCGAACATTTGTAGACGAATGCGTTCGCTCGCTCACAAACCAAACGCAAGGCACGCGGCTTCATTTAGCAATGCAACGGGTGGCGTCTAGATGTATCTATAGTCTAAGAGTGAGTGACATTTTTTTTCCAGATGCTTCGTCCATATTAATGTCATTGCTAAAACTAGCCAACATTTTTTAAGACTAGTAGCATTCGGCGATGCGTAGCCAAGTTCAGAGTTGACCTGTCATGTTTGATTTATGTTTAATGCACGAGTGCGTTTGTTATTGAGTAATTTCGCTTTTTTGCATTCTTCATCTAACTTTTTCGGATCTTGCGTAAGGTAATTTCGTGGGTGAAGGTAGGTCTTTTAATTTTTTCTCAAACAAAGTTTTGCTAACATGTTCATACAGTTTAATATTGAGTCACGGTAAAAATGTGTTAAATATATAGGTTATGTTTTAGTGATATTAATTTTACAAAATTCAGAGTTGAATAAATCGTACCACCCATGATTTGGTAAGTCGTACCGGTACGATTTACCTTACCGCAATAAAACCATTAGTTGTTTTGTGACAAACTGTTTTCATGTTATCATTTCAGATGACATCGACAAGAAAATACACCAATGGTATTTTGCCAATTATGGCCAAAAATATTTTATTTTCCTGTTTGCAAATTTGAAATGTTGAACCTAGGTACGATTTACCGAAGTTGTGGTACAATTTATCCTACCAGTTCGTCAAATCGTACCAAAAGACTTCTTTTTTTAACTTGATATTTTAATATGTTCCAGTTATTAAAAAGTTTTTTTTTATAAAATATTATCTGAAATTTGATAAACTTTCATTTAAATCCTTTTTCACTTCGCTCTTTTCAATCGCTAAATAAAGGGAGTTAAGTACAAAGTGGTACGATGTATGAATGAATGACATCAGTGACTTTATAGCTTTCAGAGAGACTCTTGAGCGCACGGAGTGAGAGAGCAAAGGACCGATCAGAGCGGATAAATTTGTATGAGGTGGCCAAGATTTAGATACTAAGGGTTATAGTGCCAGAGAAGTAGGCACCTACCAACAGAATTTGCATGATTACATTTTATACTCGACCGAAAAACATTGTCGAAGATCCCGACATAATTTAAAATCTATAGCTAATCAATATTACCTAATAAGATTTTAGTGTAACTTTTACTTAATTTGAATTTGAATTGTAATGGATTTAAGTTTTGTACTATTCCATTTGAGTCGTTTTTCGTGACTCGGGTTTCGCCTTTTGGCATCTTCAGGCACTATACACACTCACCAATGGTAACTACACACGCACACTTATTAGCCAACAGTTATTTCAGTTGGTACCTACATCATTAGCTAATACTCTTTAGTGCAAGAACGCAGTGGTCGCGCGGGGGCGCGGCGGCGTCTTTCGCAACTCAAACGTATAACCGTTTGTGAAATGTTCGTAGATAGTGTCTTTTTTGGGGCATAATACACACGGTTATACGTTTGAGTTTTACAAGACGCCGCCGCGCCGCGCACGCCAACTCACTATGGCCGAGCACTTAGTTGCATTCATTATTGTGTTACTAGCTATACTTTAAAAAAATATATTTTTCAATGTTACATAATTAATAGTATTTGGTCAAAATTATATTGAAGAAGTCGACAGTTTAGAAAAAAAAACACATCGATTTAAAATAATCAATATTTTCAAATTCATACACTGGGTAGGTACAAAAATATTTTACAACATTATTTGCAACTTTAGTCGTGATTGAGTAAACTCAAAAATGATTTTTTTAATATTATTTGTAAATTTTATTTCGATAATAAACTCGGCGCTTCGTTTTATTAGGTGCAATAAATGTGGCGGAAAATTGGGGCAATCATCATTTCCAATACGACACCCAGATTTTCAAAATGTTATATTGCGATATCACCTCATGCCATTACATTAACAACGTTATAATTTAAAAATATGTATAGTAAAGAAAGTTATTTTATGTATTAGGTTAAAATATCAAGGAGGTACCTAATTAGTAATTACTATTTATATCATCTTGCCGAGGGTAAACTATTTTCTACAAGGGTCTCAAATTATATACAAATTCTTGAATAAAAATAGTTGTGTCCGATAAATGAAATAGAAAAATCAAAATTATATTGTTATTAGATATTAACGTAGGTATTATAATTATACCAAAAAAAGATAACTGACTATATTTTATAACTTTACACAAATTTAATAGATAATAGATAATATTTATGTAAGTACCTATATTTTTTACAATTTTGTGAGATATTTATTGCATGTTGAGTATCAATTTACTTACTAACAGTTGTAATTGAATACTTTTTGAAGATAATTGAAGACGCGGTAGTATATAAGAAAATCATATACCTACATGTATCAGTCAAACATTATCAAGACCCTGTTTTACATTCAATAATTTATAGACGAAAATAATTTTTCGCAGTAATAGATATCAAAAACGGTCAGAGACATATCGGTTTGTTAATTTTTGATTGAATTACTCAAACACATCGATTAGGTAATGAGTTCCATTATTTAAAACTACATTCTGATATAATATTACTCTCAGAGCATTGGAGCGGACCTTTTTTGAGTTGCTCCGCTCCAGCTCCGCTCCGGGACCTAATACTTGCTCTGGCTCCGCTCTGGGTAAATTTTTTTAATAAATATTATAATGTACCTACCTATACAAATGATAGAAAAATAAAAAAAAAACTAGGTTTAAAATAATAGTAATTTTCATTAATAATTCTATTAAACAAAATTTCCAACGGCAAATCGTCTCTCATTATTTGCCTCTTCTGTCAAAAAAGGAAGGTTATTTTATCACTCGGCAGTGTTGATATTATTTCAAATAATTCCAGTGTTGCAGAGTGTCAAAATATATTATTTTCATTGGATTTTAGGACGAAAATTTAATAACAATAAAAAAAATATATCCGGAGCAGTGGAGTACTACAAATTTTCGGTGCTCCGGCTCCGCTCCTGCTCCGGGTAAAATCCCACTGCTTCAGTGTTCCGTGCTCCTGCTCCGAGGTCCGCCCAACGCTCTGATTACTTTATTTGATAAAATCAGTAGATTTTAGATAAATTAAGTAAAAAAATCAAACATACAAAATTAAAACTTTGCCTGCGTGTCACATAGTGACAAACTCATCATAGGTTTGCGCGTTTGCCATCTCCGTCCTATGTGATACCTGTTGTATTTTCTAGTATGATCAACAACCGATGTTAATATTTGAGTATTATACATATTGAACACACAGGGGGAGAAAATTAGTTTTGAAATCTAAACCGCGTCAAAATTTAAATATTTCTGTGAAAATAGTCCCTATGATGAAATCTATGTCAGGAAAATGTTTGCTTGCGCGACTAGTATTTTCTAAATACCTAATAAAATAAATCATAATACATTATTAACAACCTTGATAAACCAATACTTAATGTCACATTTCAAGTAGAATATTGTAAATAAATAAAAAAAAACATTGATTTCTCAGTAGATTGTTAAGTAAACACGATAATAATTCAAAAATGTGAATTTTATTTTCTGTATTTTGAAAAAAATAAAATAAGTATTGAATAAATATCAATAAACAAACTACTAGGTACTACACGATAATTATTTTACTACTGGGTACCTAAACATTTTTTTGTAAATATATTGAGTATCATAGTGCAGAAAATGGCGTCGAAGTCAAACGACATAGTTTTTTTTTTTAATTAAATAAATCAATGTAGGTACCTACTTACATAATATCATCCAATAATAGGGAACTGGGGGTGATTCTACCATCTATGTACCTAGGTACTTACGTACAACGTTTCAGAAGTAAGCGGAAAACTTGTGGCATGTTTTTCATAATTTCCCCCTGAAATCGACCCCCTCTTTAACAACCGAATAAGCCTTAATAGATTAGCGTCACTGTTGTATACTTTATGACTTTATAATCATACTCTTTTAAATAATGACTGCTTCATCGCATGGGTATGTGGTAGTCAAACCTTATCCTGTGGCGTACGTCTATAAATTTAATTAACAGTCACACATTCATTTTTGTTGAACACCATCTTTAATTCATCATTAATTTATTTAACTTTGTATTTATCAACTTTTTGAACACTGAAGTTAAGGCTTACCAAATCATATCTGCCCAGCACTACGCCCAGGCTTAAACAGGACTTTGATACGTTTGGTGTGATGAACTAATTTTTATGAGTGGGAATGTCTCAGGAGAAGTTACCCAAGACTAAGATCTCTTATATCAAGCTATTCAGCTGCACAGATAGGGAGAAATCCTTGGGGTCAGATCCCAGGAATAAAAAATAATGGAGTATAATTTCTTACCTCGGTTATATTTAAAGATACTTATGCTTGTTTTTAATATTGCCTAACGGCATGTCTAAAATACGGGATAGCGAGGCGTGGATGATACAAATTGACACTAACGGCCAAGAGTAGTCTCAGCCACCTATAGATGCGATAGGTCGCAGAAAAATGTAGATGAGTATGCCATTTGGTGTATCAAAAGATGAAGTGTATCTACGTCTGAATCAACGATTGGATAGCCCAAGTTTCTAGATGCCAAAGAACACAATACATCAAAAATTAAAACGAATTAATTATGTATGGCGGAAATAAAATGCACGATATTGAAAAACTAGGGGATCATTGAAAGATTTAAGGGAGACCTTCATCGAAGTAGTAGGCTAAGGTCAGTTGCGTGTTTGAACATGCTGCTACGCTCCAAATAACGTTTAATAATATTTTATAATTGTAGTATTGTAGTATAATATAATATAATTGTAGTATTTTAGAATTTTTAATGATAATTCGTATACGTACAGCCATAATGCAGTCCTAAATAATGTAGAAATAATTACAAGATAAAAAGATTATTGTATATACCTACAACGTTTTTAAATTTTCTGTTGAATTATTATGCTCAATGTGCTCAAACTTGTACATGATATGAAGTAAATAAAAAACAAACAAACAAATATAGAATACTGAAATGTCATTTTGATTTCCATAGTAACGCACGTATATATTAATAATTTAGTTGCTAGGACCACCCCCTTAGCAACCAATAATAGTCTTTTACTTTTTACGGATTTTTCTGAAATAACTTTCAATAATATAATATACCTATTCAAAAAGTTTTAAATGTCTAGCAAGTCGGAAAGTTAGTTAAACATCGATTGCAAGATTTGTACTAGATAAACAACCACCGGACAAACAAGAATACGAGCTAAGAAAAACGTTGTAAAATACTAAAATTAGAATTAAACCCTTTTTTGGTCTGCTTAATTAGGTATACTCGACGGTCGCTTTTGTGGAATAAAACAGTGCCTACCTAAATAATTGTAAAAAAAAAATATTTAGATTGTTTATGTTAAAAAATATTATTTTCCATTTTGGAGCCCTCTACGCTTCTACGTCAATGATTAGGTAGATATATATATATATATATATATATATATAAGCACGGAAAACGGTTTATGAAGAAATGGATTTTCGATTGTAAAATTGTATTGACCTACTTCAGAAAGTGCTCTGTGCTTGGTTTGCATCATAAAATGCGCTTTATCAAATTATAGGCGCGATGTTTATGAATACCTATGCAATATTATTATATTACTTTGTGGTGCATCCTCGATAATTATGTTTTTTTTTTAGAAAATAAATTATTATTTGTTTCAGTACCAAACAAAAAACCAACCTATTGCGTATAAGTAATAATTATTTTATAAATTAAATAACATTAAATTTAAATAGAATATTATGGCCATGATTTAGTAGTGTACGTAGGTAGGTACATCTAATCAAAAGTAAATTTGTAGTTATTTTCATAACTCGGTTTATTTTTATCGTATTATAAAAAATATTGTTTTTTTAGAAAGTACATACCTAGGTAGATAGGTACATACTCTTGATTTTCTAAAACAGATTCATAGTAGGTAACCTTCGATAAAGTTGCAAGTACAGTTTTCTTAATAATGTTGCCTTAAGAGTGCTTGGGTATAATACCAGAGTGTTGGAGTGGAGCTCGGAGCAGGAGCATGGAGCAATGGGTTTTACCCGGAGCACTAGAAATTTGTAGTGCCCCACTGATCGGGATGTTTTTTTTATTATTAAATTTTCGTCCTAAAATCCGATGAAAACATTATATTTGACAATTTGCAACACTGGAATTATTTGAAATACGGCAAGACTGCCGGAGTGATAAATAACCTATTTTTTTAAATATAGAGGTAGATAATAAAAGGTGATTTGCTGTCGGAAATTTAGTTTAATAGAGTTAATATTGAAAAAGACAAATATTAAACCTTATTTAAAACTACATTTTAAAAAAAAAAATCTTTTTTTACATTTGTTTACATATAATACCTTTAAAACTTTTTACCCGGAGTGGAGCAGACACTGAAACGGAGCTGGAATGGAGCAACTAAAAAAAGGGCCGCTTCAATACTCTGTCTAATACCTACATTATAATACAGTCAGGATCCATAAATTCTATATCTCTACATTAAAGTATAATTGACACGTTGTTTATAATTATGCCAAATACATCTGACGAAGACTGTAATAATCACCTTTTTCAGTGTTCACATTTATGTACCTATATTTTTACAATATGTGTAGCTGTAAATGTGATAGCAGAATAGAACAATTTATTAGACTTTAACGGAGTTTGAAAAATGTTTTTTAGCTCATTTTAGGTAGGTAACTTAATGTTTTCGGAAGAATAAAATTTGTGTAAGCGGACCTAGGCAGACGACAGAAATTTATGGGGCACGGATTACTTTGATCACACACTTAAATATGCGAACGTACATATTGAGGAAATTAATATCAAGGATATCAGAATTCTCAACAAGAAGAAATAATAGTGGTTCTTCTATCGACGAATCGTTGTGAATAATTATTATTGTTTGGAGTTACTTAGATACAACAAACATGTGTCATCGGATGTCAACCGGAAAGTGACAAACGACCTCCTGCCTGAAACAGTGATGGAAAATTGAGATTCACAGGAAAAACAGCTAACTTGTTAATACAACACTTATTATATCGTATTAGACAATTAAACAAACCACAGTAGGTACATATGTGATTATAATTAATGAAATACATTTATAAATAAAATAGGTTATAGGTACTGTCATTACAAACATTATCTAGGTAGGTACGTAGGCTGTCAATTCTTTCCGGTAAGACATATTAATTAAAATAAAACAATTAATTATATACTGAGGGAAGTAGGTACTTTGTATTTTATCCATATACACTTTAATAACACCTAGGACTGGCTTCGTGTGTTTAGAATGTTATTATATTAATACTTTCGACCGAAGGTACTTGATGGAATTTGAATTTAAATTCTAATGGATTCAAGCTCTGTACTATTCCATTTAAGTCGTTTTTTGCGACCCGGGTTTCGCCTTTCGGCATCTTCAGGCGTCGTGTACACTCACCAAAGGCAAACACACACTGACAACGAACACCCTTAACTCTACCTTATATAATAAAACAATACAATAAAGTAGGTAAAAACTCCATTACCTACCTATTTAGTCAGAAATTACAACAAAAAGTACAATAAACAAATTATGAATAGCTGAAGTGTCAGTAAAAAACCCAATTAGTAAAAAC
This sequence comes from Rhyacophila brunnea, assembly GCF_057557595.1. NCBI lineage: Eukaryota > Metazoa > Arthropoda > Insecta > Trichoptera > Rhyacophilidae > Rhyacophila > Rhyacophila brunnea. The sequence goes on from NW_028233068.1 coordinate 21,255,890, forward strand.
CCTATCTTATTAATAACAATACACTGGACAGCATATTATTATAATAAATCGTCAAACCTAATAATAGGTCAAAATTCTTTATAACAATAAAAAAATACTACACTCAAGAGGTGTAAATCGTCAATTCTAAGAAAAATAATTAATCGAGTTAACTAATGAGATGTCTATAATAATACTACTTACAAGGTACCTACTTTTATTTTTATAACATTATTTTTTAACAAAAACAAAATTATACATATAAACTCGCTTAATATAATATAATATATAACTCACCTAATATAATATATATATATATTATACAATTATGCATACCTAAATCCTCATCCCTAGACTCTCATACAAATATATATAATCTCATACAAACATATATAAATTGTGTGTCAATACAATTGACCATAATATAGTCTCATATGTAAAACATCATATTATAGGATATAACAAAGGGCTACTAGGAAAGCTGAGTTGATCGTTCAATATAGGTAAGCTCTGCTATAATTATATAACTATATGTTATAAACAAATTTCAGGCCTGGCAATGGGAAATTGTCTGTCTCCTTTGTTAGCAGAGTTATATATGGACTTTTTAGAATCTATTATATTCGAAAACAAAACTAAAACCAGAGATATCATATATTGGTTTCGGTATGTAGATGATATACTTTGTTTGTTTAATGGTACAGATAGACAACTGACCAAATTCCATAAGTTTTTAAATTCACTAGATGATAATATTAAATTTACATTAGAAGTAGGTGTTAAGAAAATTAATTTTCTAGACCTAAATATTAACATAGAAAAGAACATACATGAGTTCAACATTTATAGAAAACCGACATATTCGGATTGCATTATACATAGTTCCTCGAATCATCCACCTGCATATAAACTAGCCGCATTTCATTCAGATATACATAGACTTGTAACTGTGACCTTAAGTGAAACAAATTTTCAAAACGAACTTTCAACGATTAAACAAATTGCTATTAACAACGGTTATGAGGAGTCTCTTATAGACAAACTTTTAATAAAAAAGAAAATAAAATTAGTATCTAAATTATTATATAAAGGTATAGAACCTACCATACCGGTCATTGCTAATCATTGGTGTAGATTAAGTTATATAGGTAAAACCAGTGAAAAAGTTATAAAACATCTGTCCAAAAATAATGTCAAACCGGCATTTTATTGTAATAACACAGTTGGTAGATTATTAATAAATAATAAAGACTCCATAGAGATTAAAAATAAATCCGGTATTTAAAAATTAGACTGTAACAACTGTCCTAAATTTTACATTGGGAAAACTACGAGGAGCCTAAATATTAGAATTTCAGAACATTTAGCAGCCCAAAGATTGGAGAAGGATACTTCAACGTTTGCTAACCACTTATTAAATGAAAAACACACGTTTGACATTGAAAAGGGTGCAAAACTACTTCACAGTCATACGGGTGATTATAAATTATTCTACCAAGAAATATTAGAAATAAATAGAGCACAGTTGCAGAGCTTACCTATATTGAACGATCAACTCAGCTTTCCTAGTAGCCCTTTGTTATATCCTATAATATGATGTTTTACATATGAGACTATATTATGGTCAATTGTATTGACACACAATTTATATATGTTTGTATGAGATTATATATATTTGTATGAGAGTCTAGGGATGAGGATTTAGGTATGCATAATTGTATAATATATATATATATAATATTAGGTGAGTTATATATTATATTATATTAAGCGAGTTTATATGTATAATTTTGTTTTTGTTAAAAAATAATGTTATAAAAATAAAAGTAGGTACCTTGTAAGTAGTATTATTATAGACATCTCATTAGTTAACTCGATTAATTATTTTTCTTAGAATTGACGATTTACACCTCTTGAGTGTAGTATTTTTTTATTGTTATAAAGAATTTTGACCTATTATTAGGTTTGACGATTTATTATAATAATATGCTGTCCAGTGTATTGTTATTAATAAGATAGGGTTTTTACTAATTGGGTTTTTTACTGACACTTCAGCTATTCATAATTTGTTTATTGTACTTTTTGTTGTAATTTCTGACTAAATAGGTAGGTAATGGAGTTTTTACCTACTTTATTGTATTGTTTTATTATATAAGGTAGAGTTAAGGGTGTTCGTTGTCAGTGTGTGTTTGCCTTTGGTGAGTGTACACGACGCCTGAAGATGCCGAAAGGCGAAACCCGGGTCGCAAAAAACGACTTAAATGGAATAGTACAGAGCTTGAATCCATTAGAATTTAGAATGTTATTGTATATGAATCAATACAAAATATTTTGTTTTAAGTATTTGTATTAATATTATGAACAAATCTCGAAAGTTTTAATCGTATATAGATGGTTAACCTGTGACACAATATTATATGAATCGCTTAAAATCTATAGTAGGGATATGGACGTAAGTATACCAAAATATTATATGAGTAGGCCATTATAAATGCAAATATTTTCAAAATATCAAATAGGCATGGTCCTACATAAATAGAAGAAACATATTGAGAATTTACTCAATACAGTTATATTTAATAACGGAGGGTGGCGGACGAAATCACAAAGGCCAAAATCCCGAATGCTGAAATCCCGAATGGCCGAAATCCCGAAAAATAAAAAAATACAAACATCAATAATTGCGCAATTTTTACAAGAGAGACAAAAAACATTTTTTTGTGGAACGAATGGGTTTTTGTCTCTCCTGCAAAAAATTGCGCAATCTTGGATTGCGCAACATTTACATGAGAGACAAAACCCCATTTTTTGTGGAAAATGAGTTTTTGTGCGCAATTATTGATGTTTGTATTTTTTTTATTTTTCGGGATTTCGGCCATTTGGGATTTCAGCATTCGGGATTTCGGCCTTCGGAATTTTGGCCTTCGGGATTTCGACCCAAACCCAATAACGGTACCTATAATGTTATTTATTCTAAATTTCACATATATTTCAGTTATAATACCTAACATTATCAACTTATTAATTTATTCTGTGATTTGTTGTAAAGTCATTTGATAAATTTAGTATTTGAACTGGATAATTTGATTCATTACCTATTAAAAGTGTTACATGTGACATACACGATAAACATTAATATCTATATGACACTTCAATACTAACATAATAACTTGTTTTCCTACCAGTTACTACATAACATTATTATAAACGCAGATCAAAATATTAGTTATTTGGTTCTTTTTCTGGCTGGACATACCTACCGCAGCAAGGATCTGTTAATATTTCTGTCATCGCATACTGAACAAGTCATTCAACGAGTAGCTATTTTTTTCAAACAGATGTCAGCTTAGTTAATCGTTCAAAAATACATTATAATATTTTAAATGATATTAATTAATTTAATAAGTGTAAGTATGTATACATACTTATGATAAGTAAAATCTATGAATGTTCTTTGAAATGTCGTTCGCGTTACATAGTATAGTAAAGTTTTTTTGTATTGCTTTATCTGCTTATTTTCAACAATCTCATTATAGCCATAATAGATCAAAGATTTAAGTACAAATTATTATAAGAGAATATAATTTTTTCATATTATTGGTAAGTACATTATGTAGCAATGTACCTACCTACCTACTCATATTGAAATGATTTTTATTAAATTTACAATTTACCTCCCTACCACCAATGTGTGTTACATGTAAATTGTACCTACATATGTATTACATTTCGCCATAGCACAGTTCGCCATCCTACCGAAAAGAGATGACCGTATAGGGCACATAATATAAGTATAAGTCTGTTTACTGGAAACTAGGCGGGAACAGTGGATTCAACAATGATAACATAACCTCACAAATAGGCGGCTCTCGTGGTGCAGTGTGTAATGCGCTAGCCTTCCATCCGCGAGCTCTGGGATCGATTCCCCGTGAGGACATAATATATCTATTTATGTGATTTTCTCAAAGTCTGGGTGTTTGTGATTATTCAAAATTACTAACAACCACTTTGGCCAAAAAAAGCAAGGAAACGGTGATTAATAATAGTAATATCTAATAAAAAAAACATAACAAATAATCCAGCCTATCGGCTTTTTTTAAAAAAATTGTTTACCGTTTATATAAACTATAGGAAATGATTGTATTTCTAATTTACTTAGGTGCCTACCCATTTTCTTACATATTTTTAAGTGTTTTATTTAGACAAACATTTCATCTCAATACTATACCGCCATCAGCGTGTGTAAAAATTTCCGCACTTATCTCAATTTATAATACAAATATATTATTATTATTCCAGGTTTAGATTATTAAGTATATACGTAGGAACATATTCCAAAAGGTTAGATAATAATATTTTGATAATATATGAAACTTCTAATTATTATTGGTTTATCTCATCACACCGATTAACATTGTTTTCACACCTAAGATATTTCTTACTAATAAAAGTAACAATATAATTCAGTTAAAAGATGTGGTTTTGTTCTAATGGTGGTACGATAGGCATTCAACCGTCACGCAAACCGCAAATTTTGGTGGGAAACTAGTTTTTTACGCTAATCGAACGCAAACAATCCACGATTCAAAACAGCTCCATTTAAAAACACCATATCTAATCAAAGGAAGTTTTAAGACTTTAATGAGTAACATAACTTCATAATACTCGTATTAACGATATACTCAGTTAGAAAGTATTTTTTTTTACATTGTTTCACTGCGCTCTGACGTGTTGGCCAAAATATAAAAGTCGCATACATGGCTCCTTTTCGGGTGACTTTATTGAACGAACGCGCACCACTTCGTAAGACATAATTATAGGTAGTCACCGTTTACTCTTTCACACAGAAGCGTTACTAAAAGATCGATTTACATGCTGCAATAATAAGATGGCAAAATAAAAAAGCATATTTTACTTGCGAAATCTAAAAATTCAATTCCAATTACTTTTACTTTTACTAATTTATCAGATATTAGATAGGTAGGTAGGTATATTACATAATATTATGTAGGTTTTACTGTTTACTTAAACAGTAAGTAATAGGTACCTGGTAATGTATTTTTTTTAAATATGTTTATTAAGTAGGTACTGTTGATTAGTAATTAATTATTAAATTATGACAGCATTATACCCACGTGTTTTAACTGGGTACTTATATTAAAATACGTGAATTATTGTAGGATAGAAAGTAGGTATAAGTAAATCTATTGTTTTAAAAAAGTGGCAATGGATGATTATTAATTTGAACGGTTCTCAAATAAATATGTCATAATATAATATTGAAACTGTCCAAGAGTTTGGCGGCAAATCAATTTGCGGTCATTATACAAATTTACAAGAATAATTGAAATGAAATTAGGCTGGCGGCAAATTTCACGGCAATTTGATTTAATTTAATAATCATAAAAAACACCGACTGAGGGGGCCAAATGAAATTTCTTATTCAATAGAGTATGAAGGCACAATGCTGCAAATAATACCTAGTGATTTTTTGTTGATTTTGTTGGACTTTGTCAAATTTCATCCGTCTGCGTACTATGCCTACTTGGGGACAATAAATACACACTAAATCGACGAAATTTCAACTCTCTGACGATATAAAATTGAGCGATGAGTTTAAATTAAGTATATATTATCCTAAACATTTATAAACATCAAATTCATTATGTACCTACTTAGATAAAATTTATTTTTATTTTCAAAAATGATTGAATGCTATAAAAAATGATCTTATTAATTATGTTGGAGAAAGCTACAATCATAGACAATAATATTATGCGCAAAGGTTTTACGCTTCGCATTCGATCCTACCGTATTGCATACATTTCGGTAGACGGGGCTAAGGTCACGTGACCTGATGGTCATGCAAAATAAATCTAAACTCCTAACAAAATATTCGTAAAAATACAATAGTTGAAGACAGATGGCACTGTCATATATTTTTTACATCTAAACGAATTTTAAATTCAGTACTTGAAGATTCTTAAGACAGATCGATCTGTTTTTTCTTTAAAATTATAATGTCTTTAGTCTATTTTTCTTAGAAGGTAGGCTTTTTATATAGTCACCTAGTATGAAGTCTTCGCCACTGGTATCTATAGACTTCTTTTTCTCACAAATACTACACGAGTTTCTGCTTATGATTATAAAATTGAATAGAATATTTTAATTTGACGGCTTAATATTTTTTTCTAATATTTATGTAGGCAGTTGATGTCAATAAATTATTGCTTGACAAATCTGATATTCATATATTAAATATTTTTATTGAATATCATAATCACATCCGCAACAAACAAATTGTTTTCACGTTTGTAAATCATTGCTTATTATTATCAGAAGCAGAAGCTCACCTCAAAGGCGCTATCGTCGTAGCATCTGTTATAAACTAAATCATACGGATTTATTTAAAGCGCGGCTTTCTCATCATTGATAACCGATAAAGATAACTTCAAATAAGTGCGGTTAAAACAGAAACTACGTGACGTTATACAACGAGAAGAGAATCTCATGTTCCCGTGAGATAATAAAATAATATAACCAACACGAAATCAATAAGTAGGGCTTGGATCGCTGGACCCAGTGGAGTAAATACGTCATCGTGATCTTCTTAGTGATTCACTGTTGATTGTTTAGTAGCATTGTGGTTGACTCGGTATTTTGTAGACTATGATTGATCTATATTCCACCTAAATAATAGAAACATATTTTTATTACTAGGGCTACTGCATACTGTGGGAAAAGTATTAGGTACCTGGGCATTTTCGCCAAAGTTTGTACATTGCGTTTTTGGCATGTCCCATGACTTTGATTGATTTTTTCATAGTTATTATATTATAAAATATTGGAAAGTTATGTATTTTTAACATGCAAATTTAATAATTTACTCTATTCGATCAGTTAAATACAACTATCTGACCTGTATATATTTTTAATTGATTATTTAGATCGAAAGGTAGTGTGTTTTTACCATGTCCCACCCCTAAATTCAAATAAACAAAGTCTGATTTCGTCATTAATTTTGAGTGTGTAAAATTAAATTCGTAGTGTCTTCAACAGCTTACATTATATATTTTTGGAAAATATATAGTTTTTCCGTAAATTTGTACCAATATTGAAAAAAATCACGTTCAAAGTGTGTCCCAGGATATTTGAAAAAGTGGAACTCCACATTCCGTTACCACGATTTTAGCATGAAGGCGAAACATTTCCACTATAAATATGTTTTTTTTAATGTAGCAACACTTTTGTATAATACTGATCGCCATTTACAATTTAAATTGTTGGTGTGTGTCGGTATCGCTATCGGAACAGGTTGCATTCTGTGTTGGTCATTTAAGAAGTTCCACTACTGTTACCACGATTTATAAGGTAAGAAATCACATATTTCTATTTTACATACTATACATATGGAGCTTATCTTTCATACTACAGATATAATAAAACATATCGCAGGTTTAACAATAAAACTAAGCTAAATTTTGGCTTCAAACACTTCTGAAACAGAATCCGTTACTTCCATTCCGAAACTATATTGGTGGTAACGTATATGTGGAATGTAAAAGTAACGAAATGGAATGCATAAAGTTGGGTTTACAGTGTGTGTTTAGTTCTTCATAGATTATAAAAAGTTTTATTTTGTCTGTTCGTATGAAAAACAAAAATATTTTCATTAAAAAATATAGAAAATAACCTGACTATATAATAAAGATTAAAAAAGTATGTGATATGTCTGAATACGCAAAACTAGCGCAGATAAAAGTATGGAGATAAAAAAAAAAACAACAGAAGGAAAAGAAAAAACACAAGACTGAAATAATTGCGAGACAGGCACTGGCTCTGTCATACTCTTTCTGTTATACGCCACCAAAATTTTAAAACTTCTCCGTACATTTTATGTATGAAAAGGTATTTTTTGTCACGTTTAACAGAAATGTGTACTCTATTAGATTTAATACCTGGAACTGTAGGTATTCGCGAAATGTCAGAAAAGTACGTCTTGATTACAATCAACCTGTATAGCTACATTTTATGTTGATGAATACAAGTAAATTTCAAGACAACATACAGTCGAACTTGGTTATTACGAGGAAGATGGGACCGATTGAATTTTCTTATTATAAGCGTTACTCGTTATATCAGAGAATAGGTATTTTTAAATGAGCATGTCACATTACACAAAAAGTCGAAAATAAAAAATTTGGAAACCATCGTAAAAATCCCCGAAACGAGCATGGCATTCATAAACTACAAAAGAAGTTGTTTATTGTAATTAACGCTGGTAGGTACCTACGGACTTCACAAACCTTGGATTTTTCAACCATATGCGTGGATACTTTTTTATTATTGTCGGCGAAACACCAATAAGGTAGGTACTTAGACACTTTACTAGTGTCATAAACGTAATCCGACCCCGGCGGCATCCAATCGGATTTTATTGCTTAGGGTCGAAATGTTTTAAAACGATCGACACATTAACAGTATTTTAGCTCGGTATATCCGATAAGTTGCTCGTTATAGCAGTGAAAAAATTAAATGTATGGCGAAAATCATAAACCAAATGTCAACAAATGTTTCGTTATTACATCCGAGATCTCGCTATGTCCGAGATCGTAATAACCGAGTTCGACTGTAATTATTTTCGTAAAAGTTATATACTCCGTGCCGCGCTAGGAACTCGCGTCCGAATCCCTTGCTGATTTTTTTTTTCATATATTGTTAATTTGCTTAAAAATATTTTTTATCTGAGTTACAAATAATATAAATGCCAAATAAAAGTTATGGTAATGTATAGTGTGTCAAAATTATTACCTACCTTATTTTACAAGTATTGTGAAATTTATTATAAAATATGTCTATTTTAGTGATTAAGTTTGATTTGTTTTGTTATTTTGACGCACGTTGAATATATATGTCTATCAAAAAATTCAAATAAATTTCATAAAACAAAAATTTGTTTTTATGGTAACATGTAACTTTAGCTTTACAAATTACACTCCGTTACCATTTCGTTCCATTCCGAAAATGTCCCCAAAAAATTTGAACGTTAACTATTTTTCATTTGATTATTAAATAACGAAACTTATTTATTTTTCCAATAAAATTTAGTAAAAGTGATTATTGTCTTTAAAAAAATAGCAGAACGAACATTGATTGGTTTTGTCAAATACTAAAGGAAAAATGCTCTGCCATTATAGACATAGGGTAACGGAGGGGAACGGAATGTGCCCAAGAATTAAAATTCAATAATATTTTTTGACTATTTGTAGTTTTATTTTTAAGTGTATGGTTTATTTAATCTGATAGAGCTCTTTTAAGTGATAAAAAGTGTCTCATTCATGCTTTAAAAGCTTAGTTTCGTAGTCACGGAACGGAAACTTATTATGCCCAATTTCATAATAAAAATGATATAAATATTGTATTAATCAATATTTTGCTGAAAAATTGCTATCACCAATTCAGCAATAGAACAAGGAATCTGCTAGCTATATAAAAATGGTTAATTTGAGTGAAAAAATAATATTACCCAAATTTCAAACATGTACAAACTTTGGCGAAAATGCCCACCTACGTAGTATAAGATCATAAAATGTACCTTGTTCGTTTAGAAGTTTTATTACTAGATATGAATAATAATATTTTTTACTGTGTAACATTGATTACTAATGGATTTATTTAGATTTTTCTTTTTTAAAGCAATTATTATTTATTTACTTTTATTAATAGAGCAGACTATGGTGCCCAATTATAGTAGTGTTATAGTACTGAAACCATAGTACCTACCTATATCTACTTAGTGGTAGCTCAGGAATCCAATCACGAGCCAAAATTCTAATCCCGGGATTACAATTTGACAAACCCGGGATCCCGGGACTGGTCCCGAGATTGGCATTTTTTTTCCATTGTTAATATAAAATTTGTATATTTCCAAATAACATTGATAAAATTGGTCAAAAATAAATCTAGTATAATTTATACTATTTAAGACATGTATTGTTAAAATTGTATACGTTCAATCTTGGAAATAGATAAGATAATGGAGTAAATAATATTGTAATATAAATAATAATGTGAATTTAACATGAGATTGCTGTTTTTGATAGTAAAGACTTAATGAATGGGTTAGCGAGTTTTAAAATAGTAAAGCAAATCATGGTGTACTTATGGCCTTTCCGCTTCATAAATCTAATTAGTCAGCCGAATATGAAACTGCCGTAAAACGTACGAGATCATGGTGGAATTACCTTGTTAATAGTGGGAAGCATTGTTTTTTTTCAATATTTCTGATTTTTATTAATTTATGTGAAAAAAATAAAATGAATCGGCAACTTTCACATGGGTATAAACCAAACTTCATTCAAACTCAGTTTATTTCTAATGTAGTTATTTGTTATTAAAAGTTTTTTTCTGTTATATTTTCGTTTTTATTTTATTTTCCATAAAAATTGATAAAAAAATCAATCCCGAAAGTTTCGAGATTATGTTTATCTATCCCGGGATTCATAGGTATCGAAAATAGCTCGGGATCCCGGGATTGGAATCCCTAGTGGTAGCAGTAATAAAACAGAAACACACAGGTTTTAAGAAAATTACATAAGAATGTACTGTGACCTCACCGGAAATCGAACCCGGAGCCATCGCATGAGAAATCATTGTCTTGCTCATTGGACTACGATTGCCAATAATTATAAGATTGAGTAAGTATATCTACTTATAGGTACCTAAATTGGCCGCAGAAATTTCTTACAATATTGTATTTAACTAGCATTCGTTTCTTCGATAAATCACTTTTTTGTCTTCATACCTATAGCTGTATAAATTTATATTTTGATTTGTCAGTTGTAGTTAAGAATGTCATATGAAGCAGACGAAATTGGTCTTCATAATTGTGTGCGAAGAAGTACCCTCCCACATTGTATTGTGTTTTACTTGAATTAATTTATTATTGGTAGGTAAGTACCTACCTAATGTTATTAATTACCACCAAAAATATATTGTAAATTATTATGGTGTTAGTGTATTATTCGGATACGTAGGTAGCTAAAAGTAAATACAAATGTATTTTAGTATTAGAAAATAATATTGTTTTACTAAGTCTCAAAAATCCTAAAATATTTTACTGTCAACATAATATAATTTCTCAAAATCAAAAACAAGTGTTTCAATAAACTTCACGTTCAATGCTGTTTCAGTATTTTAACGATTTTATTTTTTGCAGCGATCATTGTAGATCTTGAAAAAATGGCTACATTAAGAATGCATTTTCATTGAAAGAGTTCCCAGATACATTTTTTTTTTCAGCGTTTTGTATTAAAAGTCAATCCATCCGTCAAACCACAAAATAATATGAAACACAATAACAAGATGCAATTTTGAACAGTGAAGGTTAGCTGGTTTGTCAGATGAGGATTAATAATATAAAATATACAAATATACTATAAATCTCGTTATTAATTAAAAATAACACGGATATATACAAATTATATGTCATTAAGATATTTAAGTAAATTAAAATTCGATATATCTTCGTAATCACGTTCCGTCAAATATTGTCATGAATTATATACCAATGAATTATTATTGAAATAATTACACTTTAATTATGGTGGAAAGATATTAGTTAAGTACCTATAGGTATAATTTAAAATAAAACACTATATGTAGCATTTAATTTTTCCACGTAATTTTATAGTGATCAAGACCGGTTTCGTCCGTTTCAATGGTACATTCCCTGAATACCGGAACAAAGCGCACGAACCGATCCGGATCATTGTCAATAATTATGCTCCACATAATGTGTTTTATTTATTTCCTTATTAGAATTTCATCGAAGAGTAATAGGTATATATAAATACCGTGAACTAAGCGGAGCAATCCTATGAACCTTCACAGAGTTGATGCTATTTTAATAAGTATATATATATATATATTACGAAGAATGATCGTTAGCGATTTTCTTTGGATCAAAGAGAGATTTAAGAAAATACATACTTATAATTTTTGCCAGGGGGTTCAAATCCGCACCAACACACCAACCAGTTAACCGTGGGGCATTCGACGTATTTGTGCATTTACACGACGTACATCTGTATTGTTTATCGACAGATAAGCGGATAAGTAATACAGATGCACGTGGTTAACAAATTAACTATATCTGCATTTTATATTAAGGGTCATTATTGTATCTTTACTACACTGTTGTCCTAATGAAGTTGAAGAATTACCACAAAAAGTATCTACCTACTTATAGATACTCCAAAGATTCAGCCACACCCAATATTTAATAAATTACACCTCACTCAATATTTTAAATTAAAATCACATTTGTAGAGGCATAAGTATATAAAAGTATCTACGAATACCTATATTAAAAATATCATAATTAGTAACGTAGGTGACTACCCAGTTTTTTTAATATAACGAATCGTATATAAATTGTTACTAAAAAGGCGTGTCGATTTGCAGTTGGTAACAATATTTCCTGTTACTTACCTACTTCAAAGTACTTAATATTATGTAATTATACACTATAATAAAATTATACAATGAAATTACTTTTATTACAAAAGCTTATCACATTCTCACCTGCAAGTTGCAAAATGCAATGTTTCAGTATGCAATTCATATACGAAAATTCACGACAGATGAGTCGTATCCAGTACCTACTCATATTATATATTTACGATTTTTAAGTGAAATCATTTTCACAACGGCAGAGTGAATTCGACTGATGTGTAACCAGGCCGGCTCGAAACACGAACATTTTGATCTGCAGTCGAATATCCTACTACTAGGCTCAAATTAACAAAATATTTCTTGTTTATACATCGTTTTGTATTATTATTAATAATGTTATATATTATTTTGGTATGTCTGATTTGAAGATGTATAAGGCACCTACGTGTTTTTTGAGATAGTCGAAAAGATAGTTTGGTAATTAATTAATTTATACGTCTACATCTACAATATGATGCTAACTAAAATGGAAAATTGTTTTAAAATATATATTCTGTCTGGATATTTTTATTTATTATTGTTAGGTTAGGTTAGGATATTTAATACTTTTATACAAAAATTCCAGTATCTATGTATATAATAGGTATCTCAGATAACTACTAGCTAACACGCATTGAACAAACCAGGGAACTCAAAAATAATGGGAACTGAAATACATAACGAGTAAGGCGATAGCAGGTCACTGACTCGAGTAAGGAAGACTCCAGGTTAAACTTACGGTACGACTCCGGGTCAAGAATACGTTTAACGCATTCGCTGCGAACTATATAATGAGATTTTAATTGCCCCCTTTAAAATGCACGTTAATTACATCGATCGGCCGCCTGGCCATTACGCGAATGCGCGTCTTCAGCGTCCAAAGTATTAACGTCGAATACTGAAAACTGCTCTCGGTTTATGCATTTACGCTCATTTAATGTTGGTGTATTACACACACTATTGCACGTGCATAATGCGTGCTTTATTTTCGTAGGACACTCACACATTCAAAACCCTGCATCAAGATGCGGCGTATTGAATATAGCCTATCGGTATTCTATTTATTATCTGTTCTGTGGAACAAACTCAACGAATCATATTAATCTTTATTCAAAAGTAGGTACGTTCCAGAATGAGAAAATGATTAAAAATGTAATATAAAAGCTTTGAAAACGATAGCAGAAGCTTTCGGATAATAAACATTATTAGTTCAGTTAGAGGTACCTACTCAACTTTTTCGAATCGCGAATCAGTTTTGCGGCTACTGCAGACGTACCTAGTTACAATTAAATGTTTGTCACTTCCTCGGTTTGTTAATTTCACTTCGCGAATAATTTCTTCAGTCGAAAGTGAAGATTTTGTCACAAAACAAATTACTTTTGCCGGCTCATGCTTGTGGTGTATTGGGAAAGTTTTGTCGAGACAATATCCTTTTGAAATCACAAATTACTTATATCAAAATATATTATGTCAAAGTAGGTACTTAAGTTAAATACGATTATGATACTACTGTAATCTAACAAATATTTATATTTGTAAGTATTTCTAAAAATTCAATACGTCGCATCTTGATGCAGGGTTTTGAATGTGTGAGTGTCATACGAAAATGTAGCACGCATTATGCACGTACAATAGTGTGTGTAATACACCAACATTAAATGAGCGTAAATGCATACACCGAGAGCAGTTTTCAGTATTCGACGTAAAACGTATTATTGACACGTGTGTAAGTTTAACCCGGATTCTTCCTTACTCGAGTCGGTTACCTGCCATCGCCTTACCCGTTATGTATTTCAGTTCCCATTATTTCTGAGTTCCCTGCGTCATACAGTCATTTTTTTCTAATAACTTAGCACCCGGAAGGGAGTTGCAATATTGCTTTGATTTACGATATGCCAGTCGAGGCGATTTTCCATGTGTGATCAGTAGTCAAAATTCACCGCAGGTTACCGTTCTGTCTGCTGCAAGCTGTGTAGGTATATGGAAACTTACAATAGTGTGGGCGATGATCCTTAGACAGGATATGAATAAAAAGGAACATTTTTAACGTCACATCAATTAATTTGTAGTTACATTATAGTATAATTTTCGTCGCCAATTGCTGAGCAGGGATAAAATAATATATTACAATCACTCAATGCTTCTCCCGGTCATCCGTCTTCCACGAAATATATTGCTGCTACAAATTGCGGGGTGGTAATAGTAGGGGTGATAATACATGACCCTACTAATGTTTATTAGTGGGACCTCCGAAAACTCTGCAATGTATAGGGTTGCACATAGAAATAAGCCATCAAATTATTTATGAATACAATATAATATTATATTCCTGATAAATTGTTTTTCGTATAAAGATGAAGTGAGATTATGTATCTACCGATGCGTGAGTATGGGTCAATTAAAATGTGAAAAGAGTGATTGCTCTTTAACAACATTTCTTTTTACTTCTTCGTGGGTTCATTTATAATCTGTCTATACTGGCAAATATTAATTTTTATGTTCCCACTAATATCACTCGAAACTCTGCGGTCTCCATGATAACCTGTCGCAAGACGGATGTGATGTATTATGATGCTGTGTATCGTACGTTTAACTTGTTTGATGGCAATGGTGCCATCAAACGAGAGGAAACGTTGATTTTTTTTTAATTATATAATAATTGTTTTTATCATTTTACTTAATATTTACATAAAAACATACTTTCTCTTCTACTTTATTGATATATTGGTTGTTATTTGTAATTAAATCATTTTTATATTTATTACGTATTATGGCGCATTGGCCATTCTCTGTAATGCAATACTACTCTTTTTTTATAAATAAACAAATAATGATAATAGTATTAAGTACTTATATCACACTTAGAGTGCAATTTGGTAAATTGATTGTAGAAAATGATAATTATTTCACATTAAAATATGTACATTTTAATTGATTTGATCGAAATATACAATAGAATTTTTCAAAAAAGTACTACCTTCGTAATTTGCAATTCTGTATTCGGCCTGTCTACCTACAGTCTACTCTACGTCTACAGGATCTACAGGATCTCTCCACACCGCATTGTGTTACCTACTTTTAGATTGTATACTTACCTGTTTTAAATTTAAGGTCCAATTTTCGTATAATATGTGAGTAAGTTTGGTTAAAGAAGAACACATTCGTTAAACACTCGACGCTTTAGTTAGAATATAATATAGTACCTATGTACTTATAAACAATAGTGGTGGGTCAGCCTTGAATATTTTATTCCAACGAGATATTTATTATAACGCTATTTTTATTAGGTATAATAATCTCGATATTAATAATGTGGATAGGTGTGTATCCACTATTTTCGCAAAAGCCGTTGAGTATAAAAAACACAACCCTAGTTTACAATGTATGTTTGCTTGGGGTTGTTTCAACATTCTCAACCAAAATCTAAATAAATCTTACTTTGGGGAAGGGGGAATGCAGAAAGCAAATAAATCCCAGGGGCACTGATTCCTAATAGACTCTAATAGACTAATATTGAGTGTGAAGGGAGAGGGGTTAGCGTTTAGCTGTATATCCCATCTATACGATAATATATTCTTCCGAATGTATGTTGACACTTATGTGTCTCCCCTAAGACCAGAAGTCAGACGCTCTTAAATTAAATGATCTCTGAATGAATTATTAGTACAGTTTTCGACTACCTACATAAATAAGAAAAATAACTGTGAATTTAAATCTTGTCAATCAACCGTTGCCCTTTCTCTCAACTTCATTTTCATTCATAAACATAAACATAAACATAAATGCTATTCATTCGACATACCTATAGATTTATAAAATTTCATAACATCTCTTCAATATTTTACACGTAGGTATATCTAAAGGTTTGTATGTGTTACTGTCAATAATCTTGATGGAAAGCTGTCTGCTAATTATAATTATAAAAAAAATGGTACTGTTCGGTTATACGGAATACAGCGGAAAACGCATTTTGAAAATAGCCGATAAACTGGATTTTTTGTTAGGTTAACCTAACCAAACCTAACCTAACCTAACCCAACCTAACCTAACCTAACCTAAACTAACCCAAACTAACAAATAATCCAGTTTATCGGCTATTTTCAAAATGCGTTTTCCGCTGTATTCCGTATAACCGAACAGTACCAAAAAAATATATGTAGGTACCTATTGTAATTTCATTACTTATTGTTATTAATACTTAATCATCCGGACAGGATTTTAATCTTGATATTAAATAAATTTTAAATAAGATGATACTTCTATCAGAAGTGAGAGCCAGAAACTTTGCATATACATAAGTAAAAGTTTGCAATAGTTCATTATAACATTATCTATTAATTTCATTATAAATGAAAATTAAAACCAAAATCAAAAGGCGGAAGTCGCTAACCTTTTTCAATTAACAGGTCTAATATTTACATTTCTAATAAAATAATCCGACCACATTGCCAAGCGTTTAAAAGTAAGCGAAAATACGCTAAACACCAACAAAAACAACAAATAAATCGCCGACCTTAAACGCAACCCTCTTTGAATTAAATGAAATATTTTACAACATAGACCCAATATTTATGAGGTGTAAAGTAACGTTGATTCACTGTATATCAGTTAAAGTCAACCTTTTCGAATGATGTAGGTACCTACTTATTTAATTAAGATCATAAAAAAAATATTGTATTTAATATTTTTTCTTGTCCCATGAGTAAGGTAAAGTGCTTTTCTATTTTTATATGTGCATCAATCAAACGTAGTTACAAACAAAATAATACCATCGCATAAAAAATGTACCTATAGGTACGTATACTTACATACATAATTTTGAAAACACTTCTGAGAAAATACATTATAACCAATAGAAAAAATCTTTTCGAAAAAAGTAAAACACACCGCAGGAATCGTAGCTGCATCTCTCGGGTATCGCGCTCACGCACATAGACCACTATGCTAAAGCTGCCATACTAATTACGACAAATTTTAACTATTGGGTCTTATACTCTCTAAGTGATACGTATACCATGGTAATATTAATTCCGTTTAAAATATAGGTACAGGGAACTTAGAAATAATGGTAGACCTAACGGATGTGGAGTAACAGGTAATCGATCTCGAGCGTGGACGAATATGGAATAAACTGAAACACTTCGTCCTGATAACTGATCTCGATTTATGCATTGACGCTCATTCAATATTGGTGTATTTAAATGTTGCAACACACACTATTGCACGTCTATAATGTTTGGTTTATTTTCGTAGGACATTCAAAACCCTGCGTCAAAATGTAGTGAATTGAGGTATAGCCTATCGGAATTATATTTACTAATCTGTTATGTGTATATTATGTACGTATATCGCAATCCCAGCTCTATCTAATCGATTTAAAGTCCGTAAAGTACATTTATTATAATATACCTACGGCAGAGTAGAATAATTTCGGTAAAAATCTGATTGATAAAGTATTATAAAGAGATATAAACTACACACATTAAATTTCTGATATCAGGTCGCAAATTCTAAAAATTCAGGTTTCGTTTATAACAAGTTAGAAATCGGTGACCATATATTATTACTTATTATATAATAATTCTATGATAATATATTTTCAATAGCCGACTGCCGTTGCTGCTACTACTAAGCCTGGTTACTACAAGCATTTTTTGATACATCGGTATTCTATTTCTATTATAATACATAAATGAAAAAATCATTTTAATATTTCATCGATATTTTCGACTTGGGAGATAATTAAATTTTATAACTTCTCGAATATTTTTTGGGCAACGTTGGCCGTAACTGTCGTGGAAGACGCATTTTAGCCTTCAATTTCGAAGGGATGAATGAGAAAGGTTTTATTGGTCGTTTTGTGGGAAATATTTAATACGACGTATTCTTTTCTTTAGGGGGGGTCATTTTATTATTTTTTTCCCACACCAACCGTTACGTAGGTGGCAGTGGAATTGTTTCAAGATGAGTGACGTAAGTGCTTATCCCACCTGTTTTTGATACCCCTAGAAAAACATCTTCTTTCATATTTTTTTTAAGTTTTGTATAAAACCTACTGCTATACCTATAAACTTGTCCACTAAAACATTGATATCTATCAATATACCTAATATTTACCTATATAATTAGGTACCTACGTAGAAATTTTGCAACATTTTTTGTATGAAACTATAATACTTACCTACACGTAATAGGTATGCGTACAGATAGATATTAAAAAATTAATATATGTAATACAATATAGGTATAGATACCAAAACAGGCCGTGTGGCCCAGTACTAGTAGTAGGTATAAGAGAAACGATCACATAACACACAGACTATGAGAAAACCAGTGACCTCACAGGGAATTGGGGACAGGCCAGGATCTTGCGCACTGGACCATGAAAGCTATTAACTAATATCTAAGTAGGTACAGGTACCTACAAAGTGATAGTTCATTGTTATTATGGGTAATATGTACATATTGTGACAAGTAGACGAATATTAGTAAAAGGTTACTTTTCAAGAAAGCCTAAAAACTAAATTTAATCAAACCTAAATTCGAAATTATTTAAAATAGTACCGGGTATTGGGTTGCTAAAGATTAGGTAATATAATTTCTCATAATTGAACTGACTAATCGCTTCTCTTGTATTTTTACACTCAATTTACTGGTTCTCAATTATTTTCAATTTAAAAATATCAACATTAATTATTTACGTGATTCAAAACTATTGTGTGTAAATAACATAATATTGACGGAAACTTTCTGGAGAAGAATAGGAGCGCTGCTCACTATCACTCTGTTATCACTGCCTATTACTTTATGCAAACCCTATTTTCGATATGTTGATGCGCTACATCCAGATTCAAGAATCTAGATAATATTATGTTTGAGGTATGTACCTACAGCTATCCATTTTTGTTTGTCAATAATATGTATGGAGACTTCTGACAATGTAGGTACATTGGTAGGTACTTAATCTGTTTTACCACTAAATACATATATTTTTAACGTATTATGCCCATCGAATAAGTGTATGCATGTAAGTAATAATGTACCTACATGTATATGTTTGTATTTTGTGGTTTTCTGTTAGCAGTCAAAACTCAAAATAACAAATAGGTGGCTCATAAAGTCTCCCATGAAAATGTCAGTGTATTTTATTGTAAATTGTCCACAAGACACATTATCCCCTGCCGTTTATCTGCAGTCACGAGGGCGTCGTGAAAAGAATCATCGCGGTAATAAATTCGAATCTCGCCCTTAATCTTTTAAATTGCTCAGCCATTGGTGTGAGAAGTATGTAGAATGCCAAGAAGACTTTGAAACGGGGAGACTTATTTAACGATTTGTATGCTGGAGATTCTGTCTGTCACTTTTGAGACTCTTCTCAAAGAGATAGAAAAATAAAAGTAGAGAATGGCGACATATTGTGTCTTTTATTTGAGAAACTTGTTTATTTATATTAATACGACGAAACATGCGTGAGTGATGTAATATGCATATCCATTATTATGGTTGGATTGGATTGAAATATATGTCATTATATGAGTAGGTATAAGAAAATTTCGGTTCTTGCCTATTTAGTGGAAGCCAGCGGCAAACAAAATTTGAAAATAGCCAATATACTGGATTATTTGTTAGGTTAGGTTATCATTCTTGAATTATTCATGAATTTTGCCCAAATCAGCTATGAAAATTGCCGTTGTTCCCACCTGACTTCCAGTAAACAGACTTGTACCAAAATTTCCAATCCGCTCTCAGAACTGTATAATAAATTTACACCCAAATAAGAATTATTAATTAGGTACTTATATTATTATTATGTGCAAAACCATGTAAGTACATGCCTGTGTATTGCTGTATGTGTATGCGAAAGGTAAAGAGGAATAAGTAAAAAATCCCCATATTGTTTTAGGAAACCCAAAAGAATATTTAATTTTGGACAACTTTGTATGCGACTGTTTCTGTGTGAAAATTACTAATTCAAAGGTTTTCATTCAACTCACGTTTCAATTTTATTACGAATTATTTGTAGCTACCCATTACATTTAAACTTGATTATTGTAGGGTTTGCATAATGCGGAAAAATATAATTATCAGACGTGGGTAGTTAAGTACCAGTGAAAACATATTGAAAATGAAACTAAAATTCATTAACGTAGGTATAAAAGTTGATTATACAATTTTTTATTCAAATATGCTGAAGGAAACCTTCTTCCATTTGCAGAGCTCCAAAATATTTGACTATTGTGTTTTGAACATGATGCGTCTAATAAATATTGGCGGTCACTTTTCCAACAAGCATAAAAATTCTAAAAATATACTTAGATATAGATACACAATTCGAGTGTAAAAATCAACCAAAGCATAACATAATCAATGCAAAATCTCTTAAATGTGACTATTCTATATTATGTGTAATGGTTAATGGCGGTTTATCACATAGATATAATTTTAGCAGGTGTATTTATCCAAACATGTCAGTGCTTTAAGCTTCCACGTACCTACCTAAAATAACCACTGAAAATAAACGAAGGCATTATTTTTATATTTTGGAATGGCAATACGCTTTCCTTGGTTGTTTTGTGTAATTTTTATAATATTATAATTTCAATTAGTTACATTATTGTAAAATGTGATGATGTCACTGCAAAGGAATAGGGGATGCTCGATGCTACGTTATTAAATTTTGTTTATTGAATACAAATTACTTTAATTAAATAACGAACGTATGGCTATATTTATTATGCAAAAGCTTTTATATTTAAGGAATGTTATAAATTAAATAAACAAATATTGTGAGCTTTGCCAATTACGCTGGTCCATATTTAAATACATGAATTATTTAAGTGTGAAAATAACAATTTATTATTACAGTAGATGCCTACTTAGCTTAATATTTTAACATAGCATCTGCTATGGTGTAAGTATTTTAACCATAAAATATTTAATCGTTTGCAGCCCCTCACTTTCTTTTTTCGCGCCGTTAATTGTTATCAAGGGTATGGGGCTGGTTTTATTTGTCGCGCCATTTGCTCCGAGGAACGTCGGCCCATCAACGAAGCGCTGCGAAGCGAATAATGAGACATGTCGCCATGGCAGCGGGCAGGGTCTAATCAAGGAATGAACATGGCCAAAAATAAGTAATTTAATAATGATACGTAAATAGATAATTAAACTAATTCGATATTTATGTACCTACTTAAGTAGGTACCTATAACCAATTTTATTTTAATACCTAAATACTTATTTTTTAATTATTTACTCAATTAAAGATAATAATAGTAATACATACTCAAGTAGGTATTAAAAATTTGTCTTTACTGTTCCTTTTTCGTAAAAAGAAATAATAACTATCAAAAATAAGTCATTTAATTTATTTTTAAAATGTTTAGTGTATTTTCCATGTCTCTCATTTCTATGAAAATATAATTGGTTTCGTATCACGACATTACCAATAATTTATAATGTCGTAATAAGAAACCGGTCTTCATATTTCACGCATGTAGAAAAGCAACAAATAAAAGCTCACCAATAATAATTAATAATGTTGATAGATATAACTTTACTGTTCTGCAAACTTGAACTTTCTACATTTCTTAATTAGTTCATAATTAGATATTTGAAAAAAATCGCTAAATGATTGATAAATTTATAAGTAGGTATCTACTGTTAAGATTTTTGTCGCATGCAGGTGACTCATTTGGATGTTGGTAACGTTACTTTTAAATGACACTTTTACCGTTGCAAAGTGATTTTGTCGTAGCTGTAATACCAAAAGAAATGTGTTAGTGTCATATTATGAAAGTAACGATACCAACACCTCAATGAGTCGCCTCCACTGACACCATTCTACTTAGGTACTAGATAATTTAAAATTATCATGTCATATCAATTTCAATTATGTAATAACTCAACGGTTGAAGTTGAAATCAAAATGATTTTCATAAAAATCTAATAATATAAATACCATAATGAAATAGTTAAAAATACGGCCCTGTAACTTCAAACAGTACAACACTAGCGATTCCCAACCTTTTATTACGGTGTCGCATTATTTTGAGAGGTCGTAAAAGTGAAGTGAAAAGCGACGCCGTACCCACTTCCCAAAGCAAATGATAGCGGGTTTATATTGGCTTTCTAAAGGCGGTAAATGATTACAAAACATGAAAAGAAATCGATTCCTTTTATCGCCAGCCAGATAAATGGACGAAATATAGGGGCCGTACAAAGATAAACAGGGAGGGATCAGGAATTATCTTATCTACCTATTGTTGTAGGTACTTACCTAATGTTCCGCCATAGTAGGTATATAATACCTACCTACTTACATAATAGTAATAGGTATTTATTATGTAGGTAGGTGTATTTTGATTTTTTACCACGTTATTATTAGCTCGTATTCTTGTTTGTCCGGTACAGATTTTTTCTTGTATGTCCAGTACAAGATTTTCTTGTTTGTCCAAGATTTTAACTAACTTTCCGACTAGCTAGACATTTGAAACTTTTAGAATAGGATATCAGAACACGACGACAATGCATACTTTTGGCCATCTTTAAGCATAATTGAATTCATTTTCAGTTAATTCTGTTTTGTATGTTTCGGAAAAAAAATCGTTAAAAGTAATATTTACTACACACTATTATTGGTTGCTAAGCGGTCCTAGCAACTAAATTATTAATAATATATATATACGTGCGTTACTATGGAAATCAATATGAAATGACAAAATGACATTTCAGTATTTTATAATATTTATTCAGTTTTTCCATCAAGTACAAAAAAAGTATTTATTAATACATAGAATTCTATATTCAAATTTATATGATTCAACAGAAAATTAAGAAAGGTATATAAAAAGTTCTTTTTATCTTGTAATTGTAAGTTTGTTTGGTTTAGGCAAGGATTAATTAAATTTTAAAAAAATCAACCAACCCAATTACATCATAAAAACAAATAGGTACTTATGACTGACAAAGTGTGCACCATTTTTGTCGGATCTCCATAGCAGGTAGATATGAGGTATTTATAATTTTTTTCTTAAACAGATGATAGAGATTAATTAAAAATGATAATCTAATTTGATAATTAGAAATATTTTGTCGGCAAGTTGTTTTTATGACAATGATAGTAACGATACCAACACCTTAATGAATCGCCTGCACTGCCAGAAGAGTTTGACACCATTCTACTACGTATACTTTTTCTTAGATACAAACCTTGTTCTACTTCTGACATTATCTGTGCGATTCAGCTACCTACGTAACTAGTATCAACGAAATGTATTATTTGTATTGTAGGTAATTAAGTTATTACCTATAAGTAGAGATGTCACAAAGGTATCAATATTTTTGTTGACTTACTCTGATTAATTTATGTATTGATTATGATTATATTACTATATTGTTCTGTGGGCCGGTGGCCTATAATAAACTAAATATTTTTATACGCAGTTCATATGAAATATGTACATAGTTCTGATAGCGTTTATATGGTTTACTTAAAACATATAGGTAGGTATTTGTTTTACAGGTTGTTTATGAAAAAGAAAAACTTTCAAATCCACGACATTATTAATTGGTCCTTATTTTTAGGAATTATAGTTATATAAAACATGGCATGTATTTTAGGCATCACGCGTAAAAAATGAAAAAGATTTGAATGGAGGAAGATGAATACAAGGGGATGTGACGTTATTAAGTATTAGTGTACCAAACCGCTTAAATGGAAACAGGTCGGACAGATAGCTCATACATAAAATGGCCGCTAGACGAACGCGATAATCCAGTGGACATAAGAACGGTGTTGTACTGTTTTATTGAAAATATTTGTAATAATGTTCTTCGGAATTACGTGGCAGCGAAGAATAAGCAACCGAAAAGAGTGGAGATATCTTGATGAGACCTCTATTCAGCAGTGGATTGAAACAGGCTGATGATTATAGATATTATAAGAAAAATATACATGTTTAAGTCAATTAATACCTATTAGGTATCAAAAAATCTATTAGGTAATGCTTTCTTTAATGTAGGCGTATTTTCATATACACAGATAACCTCAATAATTCTACACAATACACGCAAGCAAGATAGTGTTGTATTTATCGTAAAATGTGCCCATCTTATTTGTCACTCGAGAGGACTTTCGAAGAGGGTCAGGACTTATCAGATCGGAACTCTCGCTTAAAGACACACCGAACACCGAACAACCGTTCCATTCACTCCTTGAATATAAACGTAGACAATATCACAACGCAGTTTTCTCGTTCTTCCATGGCATATTAGAAACGAGATCAAGAGAGATGGATGAATTTCCGTAAGGAATATAGAACGTTGATAATTTTATCGTTATTTTAATTTTGTTCCTTCTGGTTGTGGGGAAGTTTCTGGAGGGTGACAAAGTAGTTATAAGTACTTTATATATAAGTCAGTCTTTAGTGAAAATCATTATCACAGTACGAATACATAGGGGAGATAATTTATATTCCTCTACAAGAGAACGTGCGCATCTAAAATAAACCCACCAATTATAAACATGCATACTTATCGACAAAATTGTCGGTGACAATAATCTGTGGTTTCGGGGTAAAAGTGCTTAAGTCAGTTTAGTTGCAACTGAGATAAACGGTTTTTAAATAAATTCCAGTTTTCAAAATATTCTTGCTTATACTTAAGTTAAATTGGTGTAGGTACTTATAAAAGTATATTTTTTTTAATTTCTTTTACATTATCTATGTACTTATAGTTAAATTTTTGACATCATGTTATATTCAATGTTTTGAATAAGTACTCTTTCTTATAGTTAAAAACGATTTTCTCAATTTAAGCTATTTCTACAAACTAAAATACTTACTTAGGTATCGATTTATTTTGCTGACATGTGACAAACCCAATTAAGAAATGAGTACAGTTAATTCTTCACACACATTGGTTAAAAAAATCTTAATATCGTAAATACGCGACTAAAGAACTTATACCCTGCAACCACAGAATTATTGTTAACATTGTCATATATTATATCAGGCAGACGAACTTTAGCTGAATTCTTATAGTCCTTAAAATTCTTATTTTTTATTGAATCACAATTTAAAAACAATATATTAGATCGGTATAAAAAGGATCAATCATTTAATACTTAAGTTAAATGTATATTTATTCATGGAAGCAAGGTACCTACGTACCTACCTAATATTTATAATACTGAAATAAGGTTGTGCACACATATACCTTTATCGATAAATTAATGCGATATGTATATAAGTAACTAGAAGAAGTAAATAATAAGCGCGTATGTGATAATTTGGCGCCTCAGTTTGAAAGCCATCGACTGGGCGTCGCAATCTAGACGCCGGAAAATACGTGAACATGAGTGTCAAAGAAAATCCCAGGTAGGTACTATTTAGGCGTAATATTCCCGCCGTTTATACCTACTGTTTATAGTGTCAAGTTGTAAAGTCAAGTATTTCTTCACAAAGGTATTTTCCGGCTAAAGTGTCCAGATGGCAGTGCCAAATTTAATCATCCCAGCCCCATAATAAACAATGATCATTTATCTATATTCCAACTTAACCTAATATAGTTATAATTCGTAACTACCTAATTGAAAAAAAAGTGATTAACCTCTTTTTGGGAAAGTTGTCATGTGATCTAAAAAGTTTACATTTACCTAAGTAATAGGTAATTATAAATAAATTTACTGCAGTATTTTATTGATCAGTTTTCATATTGTTAACTTAAAAATCCTACAGTCAAGTAGGATCTACTATCTCTGAAACTCTAGGTAAAAAGAAACCAACTAACTATTCATAGTAAAATATCTGTTAATATAATATTATTATAATTTCTACTCCGTGAAGGTCTAAATACTCCGCTTAGAGCCAAAATAGTAAATTTGATTTAATATTATTCTTGCTCCATGCAAATCTATTGTCACTAGTGTCACTATTACTGGTTGCCAATTTCTCTGTTTCAACGTCATAATTTCCCATTCCAAACGTTCATTAGAACCTCCGCCCATTACGATAGTGATGCTGCAACACGACGCAACGGCTGGTGGGCGAGTATAACCAAGCGCAGTCCACGTAGATTGTGTACTGTTAGGGTATGAAGAGAGAAGAAATTAGGTAAAGCGGCGGACGGGGTATTGCAAGAAATGCGTATAGGTAGAAAATATTATACCTACATAAAGAAATCAATGAAGCGTCACGTCTTGATCATATCTACGGAATAAAAAAAACTAATTCTGGTTCTTCCTTTTTGTTCTCTAATAATATTGTAATGTAGGTATAACTACAAATAATTTTATTCGTACATTTTACCTACATTAGTTAGTAGATAATACTTATATGCTTTAAGTTAGGATACAAATACTAGTTTTCTATCACTTCTGAAACATGTCGCGTTTTATTGGTAAACATTCACTTAACAGTTAAATGTCTGGTAGCAGTGGCGGGGAACGAAATTACAGAGGGGAGATAAAAGTCTCCTCCCATCCTTTGTCTGTGACACGCATCCGTGCACCCTTGTTTTTAATTTACCTAGCTCCCGAAATAGATCGATTAATAAAGAACAATGTAAGTATAGCCTGTAGGTATATTTGTTAAAATATGATTTCTAATGTTACGTCAGTAGATTTCCGAATTGATTGTGAATAATATATAACTAAACACTTTTTCAATGGATTTATTTAGTCACAGAATAGATAGAATAGAATAGAATAGAATTCAGATTTTCTATACCCCAATACACTACATTTTGAAGCAGGGTTTTGAATGTGTGAGTGTCCTACAAAAATGAAACACACATTATAGACGTGCAATATGGTGTGCTACAACCTTCTAATACACCAATATTGAATGGGCGTCAGTGCATAAGTCGAGAGCAGTTGTCAGAACGAAGGACAAGCTTAGAATGACGTATTACTGACACGTGTTTTAGTTTATCCCATATTATTCCACACTCGAGATCAGTTGCCTGTTACTCCACACCCATTGGCCATTAGGTATTTCAGTTCCGATTAATTCTGTGTTCCCTGGTCAGAAGCTTTGCATATAAGTAGGAATGTAAGTAAATGATAATAAGTAAGTATAATAAGTTTCAAATATTTCAGTTCGCATCAATTCTGTATTTCCTGGATCCATGGTAAATAATTCATGATTTATTTTGATACTTATATCGTGAAGTTATCTCTAGGTATAAATGTTTAATACATAGGTATAAAATAGTTTTAATTTTATCAATATGTTTAGATAAGTAAAATCTTAGTAAATAAATAAGTGCCTATCTACCTACCCAATATAAAAAATTTAATAAAATACTTGTATCATTTAAACAAATTAAGAAATATGACAA
Source organism: Rhyacophila brunnea (assembly GCF_057557595.1). Lineage (NCBI taxonomy): Eukaryota > Metazoa > Arthropoda > Insecta > Trichoptera > Rhyacophilidae > Rhyacophila > Rhyacophila brunnea. The sequence goes on from NW_028233068.1 coordinate 21,283,703, forward strand.
TATGTATTTTGAATTGATTCAATATAATTTGAATTTTTATATTTTTTTCATACTTACTAAAACTAAATACCTCAATAACATATAAGTTTACGCACATATCCATACACGTAATATGATACAATATTAGTTAATGTGTTTTTTTTTTATATAAAAAATAATATAATCAATACATTGTAATCAAAAAATAACATGTAGGTACGTGGTATGGAAAGATGCATGTTGGGCATAGCACGGAAAGACCACAAAAGAAACCAATGGATAAGGAAGCAGACAATGACACACGATAGAGGTCGCTAAGCAGATGAAACGGCAATAGGCTAGACGCCGTTCGGCGAATGGACAACGGTGGTATCCGAAGGCACTAAACGACCACAAGGATGCCCTAAAACCCACTGGACAAATGAACTCATAAAGTTTGGTAGATGTAGGGGTGGCAATGAGAAAAGAAAATAATCGATACCCGGTATCGGTATTGGTCAAAAAGTATTGATAATAATATATATATTGTAGATGTATTTAGCAGTGAAGAACCTATCGAGCAGTGGATCGATACCCGATGATTAAATTATTCACTCGACGTCATTAATGACACTTTGACAAACTCTAGTTTTATATTCCCCCCTTTTACAAAAGAGGCAGAATCAATATCAAATACATTCTATGTAGATTCCCTATAGTGTATGTATAGATACCTATTGTATACTATACTCAATACTGTATACATTACTAGCATGGCGGAGAGAGACGGTTATATGTCGGTCGTTTCCAATTCAATTACGGTAGATACCTACGTTTATATTGACAAATTGATTGGAATTTAAAAGTGACATTAACTCGCTTGTCGATGTGTTTTATGGTCGAATCTTTAATATACTTAGCCACTATCCTATCATTTCTGCTGTTACTTGGGTGGCGTTAAATTATTTTTATATCAACATACTTATTATGTAGGTATATCGATAAACTCTCTTAAAGTATGTAGGTACTTTACATAAGCTCTGGAAGTAATGCTACAACTATCCGATTTGATACTTATTTGTACATTATAATAAATAGAAAGAGCCCAAAAACGATTTAATTAACCTAATTAAATCATATTTCTACTATGGTTACGCACGAATGCAAATTACATAAGTATATATATTCATAAGGTGAGCTTTTTTGTAAAAAGAATAATTTCAAATAATGACAATCGCGACAAATGATCAAAAGGTATACTCATAGGTAATAATAAAACTTACCTACCACCTAATACTTTGTATAAAAGTGAACACACAAAACCTCGAACAGCCAAACGTACCTGAAAAAAAAGAAAAAATATTAAAATTAGTAAGTATAGGTACCATTCAATAACAACTTAAAATTAACATCGTATTTTTATTATAAAAACAATAATAGTGTTGTGGCATCGCTTTTAATCATGTGTAAAGTTATGTTTGTTCGGTTATTGAATAAATTATTACATTTAATATAGATACTTGATAATGATTAAATTTAAGAAAAAATGTTAGATATTAATAATGAAGAATAAGTATAACTATATACTTACCTGGATATTTGAAATGTGTGTTTATATTAATATAAATTCACATTAAAAAAAACATCAAATAAAAAATTCAGATTATTTAGTGACTTAATTGCTACCTATGTGTATTTTATTGTTCTTGATGACAGAATAAAATGACGATTCAGTTTAAATTTCCCTAAATACCGTTGAAATATTTAATACAAGTAATTTATTTAGTAAAAGTAGGTAAATATGTACCTATCTAATACATTCAATTTATTACCAGAAATAAATCCAGTGATATTGCATGTAGGGTAAATGCAATAAAAGTATATTATTTATGATTGGTAGAATTGGTTGATATTATAGTATACAAATATCCTTCCTAGCCAATTTTAAATCAACAGTTCGTTATGCACGTAGGTGACAAGAGGCAAGGTATCTAAAGGGTTCGGCCAGTAAATACAGAAAGATTTATGAAATATGAAACATTTATTGTAATTCAAATATTTTATTAGATAGGCATATGCATAAATAACAATAGAGATTTTCAGTCTTTCTATAGATATTAAGAACTAAATGAGTGATTGCTTGACCACAGGTATGTGGATAATACATATTATTATTAAGTATATAAACAAGAGTAATATACAAAACATTGAACATTGTGACAATTCATCTACCATGAGTGACGGTATCTAAGCGATTATTTATTATAATTAATTTATTGAGTAATATTATAATATTACTATCATATTTTAAGTAGGTAGGTAGGTACCAATTTTTATTGAAAAATATAAAAATGTACCTATCTATGAACGAGTTAAATAGTTTTATATATTGTAGCTGTTGGTATGTGATTCATTTATGTCATCACCCAATTTAAAGATACCGTAACACCATTAGACTATAGAGTATAGATACATGTAACACCGTAAAAAATTGCGCAAATTGTAATATTTTTAATTCAAAAAATTCAACCGGTTTTTTTTAAATTTATTTTATTTAATTTCCTAGAAGACATTAAATCGTACGACTCTAGAAGTCCCAGATTTTCTAAAGATTTCCTATGTAAGCACGCCACGGACATTGAAATAGCTTAAGGATAATATTTTACAGGAAATCGCGATTTTAAGGATCGAGGCACGACGTTGTACGGCAGTCAGAGGCATATAGTATATTCTTAAATATCGATGATAAAAATATTAGAGCAACTATTCTATGTCTACACAAGACTGCACTATCGGCCAAAGAACTCAACTTTCAGATCAGATGATGTTAGGTCTTTGTGCCACCTTATATATTAACTACTTTATTAAAATAATAAGTGTAGATAGATCAATAGGTACCTATATTGTCGCTCTAGCCTGACAATGTGGCGCAATACGTAAGCATAGTGCAGATATCATATTTGCATAATTATTTTCTTATAGTATGTTCATGAAAGTTTCTGTTTTAATTTTCCATATTTTTTTGTAATTTTTTTAATGCGAACAAATTATTGTCTTCTCGGTTCAAAGAGGCGTCGAAAGCTTAAACAGATTGCTGAGATATAATGCAATTAGCGCAAAAGTAAATTACTTCATTCACGACAGTATCAAAATTTCCGCGGTGTTGTTTTAACGCGTCGTAAATCCGCATGTCAACGCATTTTTAACGTAAACACCCGCCGAAAGCTCATAAACGTTTAACTCTTTCAACGCTTTAAACAAATTCCGCGGTTGAGCTATTTTGAATGGTATTTAAGTTAGAAATGCACATTATAAATTATGAATCTCCTAAAGTACCATTTCAAAAGCTAGCTAGCTACTATGAAATTAATTTCTCAAATAAATTTCTACATAATGTGGTAAGTAATAAATTTGACTAAATATAATTAACTAATATCTAGTTAATTTTATGTAACCATTACCTGGCTTAAGAAAATAAATGAAGTCCTTAAGGGCGGACATGCTCAGCGTAGGTCAAAATGGAGCTTTTATTGTATTTTCAAAGCATGATCCTGGACATTCCTTACACATTGTAGATAATCTATTTATATAATTTTGAAGCCTTATTATCTTTTATATTTATTTTAAACATTTGATGATTGCATAAAGTATTTTTATTACATAACATAGTATTCTTTTAAACCTCTCGCTCTAATGTTCTAGAATATAGTCATATTTCAGTACATGCATGTGCAGTGGTGTTAAGATTTTTTTATTAATTTGTTGTATTTGTTTTTATTAATAACTTATGTCGACATTATTATAGTGAAATATTTACGATAAAAAAATATATTGATAATCTCTGTGATCCCAAATTTGACAAGAATTAGGCATTTTATTATTCAAAAAATGGGCAAGATTAACACATTTGAAGATAATTCTAAAGATACTAATTATAAGCTATGTCTTTAACCATTCAAGTGTGATAAACATCCTACGAATAATGATTGCTTTATAATTAATAATTATTGACCTAAGAATAAGGTAGTGTTTTTTTGAAATACGCCATTTCTTTTGGCATTCCCCAGTAGTTAAGCTACAATATACGGCCGTAGCCATAAATTGACAAACTAAAACTGAAGTAGGGAGTATGATCATGATAACGCGCGTGTTTGAACATGTACCGTTTAAGTCAGTATTTGAATTACGAATATCAAAATAATGTGTTATTATTTTTAAGAAAGTCTAAATAAATCGCTATCTGAGAGTGTAGGTATATATTATGTATTATGTACATTACGAATATTCGAGACAACATAATTTAAGAACTTTACACGTAGGCATATGAACTTTTTAGGAATTTCAGGTTTCTTTGATGAATAGACTCAAAAGATGGATTATCGATTCTGAAAAATATACTTTAGGTATGTAGGTACTTAATCTATACTTATATAATTCAAAATCGTACATATGACACGTTTGTCTGACACTATAAGTAGGTACCTACATCACTAGGTCGGGCAGGTATAGGTATTTATATAATAATTATTATTATGTATGTTTTTTTTGTTAGAAAACAATATTAACAAATTCTTTTCTGAGCATACATAATTTTGAAAACACTTCTGAGAAAATATATTATAACCATTGATATACGTAGTATATCAATGATTATAACCATTAGAAAATATCTTTTTCGAACCTGCATCTCTAGTGTATCGCGCCCACGCACATAGACCACTATGCCAAAGGAGCCATTTATTAATACGGGGTATCGTACTTTTTTTCAAAATTATGTATGTTTAATAAATTAAATGTTTCATTCTTAAATCTTGTGAATTAGTCGTTGAATAAAAAAATAGTTTAACATTTTGTGCTAACACCGCGACTGGCGCGTTTGGAGTAGTTGGCCATTAGATATAATTAACATGTTATTAAATAAATGTGGTAATTAAAAGGTCAGCAGTGATGTGTTAATTAAAAAATCTTTTCTATTTGTTTGCACTTATGTTGTGGTACGCATATAGTCATAGCTTGATTAAACACCTGTTTCTAAACCTTCATACCACCCAACTGTTACTTTATAATTTATTGATGATAATGGTATTTAATATTTATATTATTATTCTCTCAGTTCATAGCTATTATAAATACCGCTCGCGTCCCACAGGTTTTAGTTCCATGTTAATAATAAACCACTGACAATGGCTTCGTATCAAAAGTTAGTTTATACAGACAGTGCAAAGTGCTTTTAAGCTCTAAACACCTACTGTCTCGTGTAAATCGTCAAAAGCTCCCGTTCCGAGCTTTATAAAGGCTAGAGGACAATGAAACGATCCTCTCCTATCCGAATGTCCAATTTTACGGACGACAAACAGGAATGTCATCATGCCGGAGCGACGGTAGAGACTCTCCAAAAACAGGGTTGTCAATATTTAAATTTTAAACATTTACTTAAAATAATAATATTTACCATCAATAACGGTAAGTAACATACACAATAAAGTAATTTAATTACACATAGGTAACGCTTCCTTATCTTTTATATTTGTATTTTTCTAATCACTCTTCTATCTTTATGATCCAAGAAATAATTTGATATTGCGGAATTTATAACAATGCCTATGTCAAATTATTTATAGGTGATATAATTTGTTAGTAGTTTTAGTGTATATAATATATTATTATATTATATCTAATTAACTACCAAACTGGCAGAACAGTTTTGGACTAATTTTAGAGAATTACTTCTTCATAAGAACTCAATTTTAGATTGGTGCTCGCTCAATTTAACAATTTTCTTATTGGATTTATAAATTGATTGAATACCGACATTGATCCGGACTCAATGTGGATCTTGGCCGTCTTTAGAAGAGGCTTTTTTAACAGATTTTGTTTCAAGAAGAATTATTGTTCAACCCTCTAATCCAACCAACTACCAATTATTACTCTGGGCCCAAAAAAGCTTGATCGTGCAATTAATTTTATTTTTTAATTTTAATTTGTCTGAAAAAAACTAATTTCCGTAATACCTCACAGTTCAGCCACTTTTTTACAAATGGAATAATTAGGGTCAGCGCCGACTATAGTCAAACCGGGGCACTGAATTGCGAGCCACGATGGTAGTGCTAGTCATTGATTATCTTCGTATGTAATGCGGTAACGTCATGTTCGCAGTAAATGACGATTTTTGATGTAATATTATATGTACAAATTAATTAATGTATCACCATTTTATAAAAATTATAATTTTCTACAGTTTACCATATTGCATTAAAAAAATAAGCAAAAACTGTGATCTGAATATAGTCGGGCTTAACGTGTGGTCCTCAGACGTAGGGGTTGAAATTTGGTTGAAATATAGCCTTCAACGTCTTTATTGACCAAAAAAGTTTCCAGCGATCCAATTGGCTGTTCATGTACTCATTTAGATGTTAACGAAATCTAGCCTGGCTCGGTCTGTAATAACTTTATACCTACTAATACATATTGATACAAAATATAACTGAAATCTTTTTACATCCACAATAGCAGAGAGGCTAACACGTCGGCTTATAATGACGTGTTTATTGTTTTTCAATGTGTGTTTGGACCTGATACGTTGCATCCATTTCTCGTAAAAACAAATATCATTTAATATAAACCTCCACTCATTGGAAGCCCATATGATCTTCTTAGGATTAGACATCGTCAAAAAAATGTATATCTACCTACCGAAGAACTAATTAACATCGTAACGCATGCGAAACATCGTCATAATAATAATTTTATCTGTTGCGGAGAAGCCCTGTTTTTAAATAAATTGTTTCCAATAAATAGATGAATTCGAGTGTCAAAAGACGCTTTATGGAATTTTGATTGAACGCATACCACGCCACTGGTTTTATGATTTTTTTAAACGAAATTTTTCGACACTTTATTTACAATTGATTGCTTTGATGTTTTTATTGATTGAAACGATTCTAGTGTATACCCATAAACTCCACACATGCCCAGCCTATCATTAAAGGTTTTTACGTATCGTAAACAGTTTACATAACTATAATTTTTATCGATTCTTGTAATAAATTTGTACTATTATCAATCTCTAATCAACAACATCAGTATACACTCTTAATGCATTATTAATAATATGATAGTGGAGATAATATACCTACGTACTACGTAGGTAAGTACCTACTAACGTAAAACGGACTGCCAGTAATCAATATATTTTATAATTGACGTAAATAAAATTTTTATAAAAATTGTAGATATTGAGTGCATTTTATTTCCAATTGCGGTGCTTCTCAAAGTGTTGTATGTGTGCCCCCCCCCCCCCCCCGGTGGCAAAATATTTAAAGAGGTAAGCGGTTCAACTTTTTAAATAATATTTGACACACCAGTAATCTGTGCAGTGTTGCCAACCATACTATGGCTGTTGTAAGTAGTTGCACTTGCTATATGTCATAGGTAATATCAACATGTACTTCCATTAAAATCATAATGAGTATTTTCATACTTATATGTTTGTAGGTAGGTACTTATATGTGTATTCAAATCATTTCAAATTCAAAACGCATTCATTATTTTGCTGTCTACTCATTTTAGACAAGATTCAAAAATTCAAACAAACATAGGTATTATCATCCAATGTCATTTGCAAAATTTTACGAACCGGAGCGCTCGATAATTTTTCAAAAAAAAAATAAAGTATGTTCGATATTTTTTATTATGTACCTATCTTTCATGTTTTTCGTATTAAAGTTAAAAAAAAATACATAATGTAGGTACCTATACGAATTTAACATTTTCGTAATAGTTACAAGAATCTGAATGAAATTTATAAATTTTATACGAAACGGAGCGATGATCTCGAGGATTTCACAAACCAGAGCTGCGTTCCAGTCCGCTTCGGTCCATTTCGAGCCCTCTTTACATGATAATTATTTATCCTCTAATGTCATAATCTCATACCACACCATATTTGCTCTCATAAGGAGTAGTTCCGTGCAACTAGTCCAGGTATTATAATTTTATATGTTCATAATAATATTATGTAGTGTGTTAGTAATTAGGTACTATAGTTTTGACAGAAATAATATGTGCATACCTACTTACTATAATTTTGAAAATTGCTAAAATTATTATAAACATACCTATCACATTAGCGTGAATTTTGATAATTTTGACAGAAAACATGACATTGTCGGAGCGGCGTCGAGTGAAAGAAAGCTATTGAATTAATTGGCTTAATTTTAGGTGCAGTCGGGAAATGGCAACCTTAACAATAATCACATTCGTCATTCATCTGCGCATGTTCATGGCTAATTATTAGGTATTAAAACTATGAATTAGTCAAAAATCTCTTAGGTGATGCTTAGAAAACTTAATAAACTAAATTTTAATAATAAATATGACCATAAAATATATATAATAATAGGGTGCGGTTCGATTCAACAAATTCACATTTTTTACAATTGTAAGTTTATCTTTGGCTTAAAATAAAAAATATTTTTCTTTTAATGTTTTCAGATACATATTTATTAATTAATACAGTTGACATTGTAAATTATCAAAAAAAACATCTCAAATTGCAAGCTTCGTATTCTTCCGCTAGGTGCCTCTTTAAAAACGGCTCAATGAACGCTTCACCTTAAATGGATTCTACCAATGCTGACTCATATACTTAATGACTTTCAGCTAATTTAATCATTGACTTTAATGATAGAAAATAAATATTCTATGCGGAAATTCGTCCTGTCGTGGATACTTTCATATGTTGAAATATAATGTGACAATCTCATTAAAATAGATTTAAAATCGTCGCTCTTATTGTGTCCGTCCAATAATAATGCAACAATCTGTGAGTGTCTGCAAGGCAGTCATCCGTAAGATTACAACGCGTTGCCAAAGAAAATAAATCATTGTTACATTTAATTAAATCAGCCGGCCATTTTATTCGATTGGACGCGTCAAAAGGAGCATCCGGCCGGAAAAGGGGCGGGAGAATGATAATAATGAACAATAATACACAGCCGGATTTGATAACTTTACTCGTGCCTGCCGAAGTTCGTAAATTGACACCATTGTTGTCTCTGTCTTGGACAATGTTTGCTCTCTCGGAGAGTACATTATTTTATTGAAAGGACTTACAAAAGGGTGCGAATTACAAATTCATTGCATCCTACTATAACCTACCTAGGTACCTACCCATTTTATGCATACTAACATTGATATAAAAAAATGATGGTGTTTTATTCTATTATATTATTGTATAAGTATTATAATATAGTATAAGTATTATACTTATGTAAGCCTTGAAAAATAATTAAATAAGAAAATTTAATGTACATTAAATAGTTACATCTACTATTTTATTTGCCTATGTAATATGTAGTTTGTAATTCATTAATTAATAATTGGTACATTGCAGGGGCGATTTTCGTTGACGCGGTTGACGCAATTGATTTTTCAGAGGGTTTAAAAAGGGGCCTCGATACAGTTGAAACCGGTCATACAATTAATATTTTAAACCCTAAATACCTATCATCACTGGTATTTTAATATTTAGTTAATATTAATAACTTGTTTTTACCTAAGTATTTTTCGTTTCTTGTCGTTCGTACACGTAATATATGAAGTTTACCATATTAATTATCGGCTGACGATGTACCTACGAAAGTATAGATGTTTTACTTCACAAAGGCTTACCCTCACTCGGGCCTAAATAATAAAAATTCTAGTTGATATTCCTATTTCTCTGCGTGGAGAGTCGGCGAGACGCGGACGTGCCATTGCGAGATATCTAACTATTCGTAGGCACCTAGGTATCGAGCATTAAGAAAAAATCCCATGATGGGTGTTTTATTATTAATTGTAAAAGAAAAATAAAAGACATTATTACCTACCATATTACATAATATTACATTATGTAAAATATACTTAGATCAATGGCAATAATAAATCAATAACCTACTTAGTGCAATGCGAATTGTGAAAACTTATCAGATCTTCAACCCCTGGCTAATGTGTCCAAATCTAGATTTATTTGTCGGTTATTTCAATTTGTTTTTGCCATTCGGTTTGTTTAATTTACCGTCTTAATGCCAAATCCACCCCTCGCGTTTGGTAGCCAAAGCAAATAATCATTGTGTTGCGACAAATCTGTTATTTTTTAATTTATTTTCTTATTTATTTAATACTGACGGATTACTAAGCAATGTTATTTCAAAATAAGGGTTAAATTTGATAGTAGCTATAAACCAAATGAATTCAATGCCACATACATAGAAAAAATGTCTTTATAGTAATTTTTGCCAAAAATGAAATATTTTTAGGTTATTTTCTATAAAGTATAGAAAATTCTGATTATTTAATATGATACATTAAATTTTTTTATTGTAAGGAATTTCGTCTTCTATAGAAAAAGTAGTTAAATGTTGTTAACAATTTAGCCATCTTCAGAATCTAGAGCAGTGGTGCTAAACCTGCCGATAAACGCTAGCTTTTGGGTGATATTATGGGGTCCAGCACATCTAACATAATATTATAATGAGTTCTTTTTTAGATAGTAGTTCAATACTCAATCTAGGTAGGTACACTATATTTAAGAACGTTAGAATCTTATTAATGGAAATACTTACATACTACATATCGTAATATGTTTATACGTCTAGAGCAGTGATCGCCAAACGGTCGCCCGCGAGCTACCGGTAGCTCGCGTAGGATATATTATCATATTTATAAATTTGCCTCTCAAATTTTATTATTGGACTCCGAAATGAAATAATTCTCGAACTGACTCACAGAAGATAGAATCAGACTCACAGATGTAGGTACATCTTGATAATTGCATTCGGATGGGAGTGACAAGGTACCTCTCACCAAGAATTGAAAAAATTGTGGAGGAAAGTGAATGCCCTTTTTCTCACCAATTATTTTTACTTTTACTCACACTTATTTCAAGATATTTTTCAATTATTATTTTGTTTATAAATGTCCGATGTCCTAATTTATTTTAAGTAATATAATAATATTATGTATGGTACGATAAAGGACGATAATCAAAAGTTATAAAGAAGGAATACGTATAAGTAGTTCATCAGACAATTTCAATTTCTGAAAGTAACTCACATCCTTATTGAGTTTGGAGACCACTGGTCTAGAGTATAGCTAGATGGTTTGGTAATATAAGGATAACGGATAAAAAACTCACTAGACAGTGAAAGATGACGTGGAATACAAACTTTTTCAAATGATAAGTAGGTATGTTTACGAGGTTTTCCAAAAATATCAATTTTTATTATAATGATAAACTTAAGTACATTATAATAAAAAAATATTATGATGATAGTACATATCTATTGGTAATTAATAGGAAAAATAAATTTAAACGATGGCCGTGCGGCTTAAGCGTCGACCTATAGCGTCGTGGGTCACATGTTCGAATCCTGGGTCTGGCAAATACACATATTATTGTTTTTCAATTTGTGTATAAATCAGAGTACGAACCTAATAAAAATCCGTTAATACAAACCTTCAATCGTGGAAGCCCATATGATCCTATTAGGGTCTATACCTATACCTATACTTATTTATACACGTTATTTGGCGTCATGAGGCGAGAGAAAATAATATTATAATATGGCTTGACTGAAGTAACAATATGAGTAGTTTAGTAGCTATTCAGTTAAATTAAGAATTCTGCACATCGAGTCATACTATTTATAACCAATGTCTTGGGATCTTGGGATGCCCTCGGTGAAACTTTTCAGGTCACTCCTCGGTTATTACGCCATCATATACCTATGCCCAAAGAGGTGGAGGAAAAGCACATGGTATTTATATGCCCAATAGGTATTTTAAATTAAGCTAAATGAAAGGGTATCTTTACTGTTTTCGAAAGATACTTTGTCATTCTTATTGAATAGCTGGTTGGTAGGTATATACTTACATACTAAATTAGTTTCCCACTTAGCCGTGGAAATTACATTTTATTAAAAATTACAACACTTCACCATGTGAATAAATGATTCTCCTTAATTAATTCTAATGCGCCGCAAGCTTAAAAATATAATAATCTCACATAATAATCTCAATTCATGTTTTTAATGTTAATTATCATTGTTTTTAATTTAGGGTTTGGATGAAAAAATATTTTACATAATTAGCTAATTTTTAAACAAGTCTTTTTTGTTCATTAATTCACTAGTGTTAATTAATCATATTCATGAAAAGGCTTGCGGCTCTGTTACAGTTGCAGGGAGGGACTGAACCCTTTTTAGAAAAGTAAATTAGGCTCTATTTACGATAATTAACAAATTTAGGGCAGTGTTATTTAAAGCATGAAATACAGTATTTTTAAATATTAAAACTCGTAGCATGTTGTGAATAATAAATGCTATATTTTTAGCTACCGATCTGTATCGAAGTAGAGTAGATATTAAAAAATAATTACACATAATATAGATAGCTAGGTAGGTAAATAACCTCTACAGAAATATTATTTATCTTTAGAAATTTGATGTAGTTTTATAAGATATTATTATGCATTCTGAAAATCTTCAGTTTAATAAGGAATTAATTTAAAATAATTATTCAAACTTAAACAAAGCCTAGCCAGACGAGCATCTGTAAGTATAATGTGTAAACTGTAAACACAGAAATACATGGGTATTTGTTTAAGAACATATTAAATGTAATGTTCGTAAACTTACGCAAAAGTTTTGAAACATTATTTTAAAATATTGGTAACATAAAAATAGAGTATTTTCGTAACTTACTGCCTCCTTACCTACCGACTAACTATTATAACATAAGTAGGTACTAGGTACTAATATAAAATATAACTGACAGTTGTACGCATGTTACAAGTTATATTTCCCCTGATTAGTGTGCAGTATAACAACTATGATTATTTTTAAAGTGAATAACGTTAGTCTTTCAACTATAATCCAAGGAGACATAATAGGTACAAATCCTCGATAACGCTCTATTTAGGGAAAAGAGGTTGTCCGATTGCATCTTAGAAGGATGGAGCAAAATGAAAAGTCCTGATTGGGATACAGTAGCTACTAGGGGAATGGGACGACTGGCCTCCGGACAATTGGACGCCGTACTGTCGTAGACACGAGTAGACGAGGTATTTTAATCATTTTCTATCTACTACCTAGTAGTTTGAATTCATTTTACTCTTAACATAATGTATTCTTCATCGCGGATTGAGAATTACCATGCCTAAGGCTTTATATAAAATAAAAAACTCTTTTTTCGTTGGAACTTAAACATATGCATGATTAAATCATTGTTTACGTCTGCATGTTTACATGGTACTGTTCGGTTATACCGGAGGCAGCGGAAAACGCATTTTGAAAATAGCCGATAAACTGGATTATTTGTTAGTTTGGGTTAGTTTAGGTTCGGTTAGGTTGGGTTAGGTTAGGTTCGGTTAGGTTGGGTTAGGTTAGGTTAGGTTAGGTTAGGTTTGGTTAGGTTAACCTAACAAATAATCCAGTTTATCGGCTATTTTCAAAATGCGTTTTCCGCTGCCTCCGGTATAACCGAACAGTACCGTTTACATTCTCACCAACTATTAAATCATAATATAATCATTGAAATATAAATAATAATATTGATTTTTTTTTTAAGTACCTACCTATAAGTACCTAACGTCTATTTATTTTCGAATTCCGTGGCGTCCAGTTGTCCGTTGCCAAATCGTCCTAGACCCGCTACTAGCGAGGGATATAATTAAGCTAGTAGACAATAGCAATCGTGGGCGAAGGCGAAGCCTATCATGCATATAAAATTATTCAGATCCAGTAGCTTAACAATATGCATGAAAGCTGTTTTCGCAATAATGTTGAATTCAACAAATGATAAAAATATCTGCTGGACAACCCACCAATGATTATACGATGGCATTTATAATGCGCCCCCACAAGAACGTCGGGCCATTGCGTTTTTATATAATATCCCTTGCAAATACCCAGGGGCAGACCTAGCCGATCGGCTTCCACATTGCCTACAGCGGAAAGCTCGACAGGCGAACCGTTGTACCTACCTACATGTTTGCGCTCGCGTTTAGTTTCATCGGTATTTTATTATAGGTTTATAAAGCTTCAATTACATTGAGCTTCTTTACGAGCTGTTTGTTGGCGAATTTATAATCTGCCTGTAAAGTCGCCCAGTGTAATCATCGAATATGTTAGCTTGTTCGATGATTACACTGGGCGACTTCACAGGCAGATTATAAATACGCCAACAAACAGCCTGTAAAGAAGCTCAATGTAATTGACGCTTAAATGGTTTGTAACTACTTGTCATAGAACAGATTAATAACATATAAATACGAAAGGCCCAGTGTTTACCAAGACTAAGATTTTGATGGAAGTTTTGGTTTATGGCTTAATGATGGGCAAACCATTAACCGCGAATAATACAGACCCTCTTGAACGTCCTCAACTATTCATCAATATTAAATGCGTGTTGCATTTACGTGACTAACTATAATGCTTATTATGTTACAGACGTAAATATTGAAAATAAAAACGTATATTTTTAAGTGTAACCCATATTTATTTACACTCGAAAATTTAAACTAAAAAGGTAACACACTTCCCAATATTGTCGTGTTTCCTGATAATACCAAAGAGACTGAAGAAAACTATTGAAGCTGACGACCGAATTAGTTTCACATTAGTTCGTCGAAAAGTTTCATTTGTAAAAAGAATACACTTTTCGTCGCTTAAGAAACAACACCGCGGAAGTCAATTAATTAAAATTTTCAGGGGCAAACAAAAATCGTCTCAAAAAATTGAAAATTGATACCTTTTAACTTATTTTTTTTTGTGTTTAGTTAAAGAATGTTAAAAGGTATCAATTTTCAATTTTTTGAGACGGTTTTTGTTTGCCCCTGAAAATTTTAATTAATTGACTTCCGCGGTGTTGTTTCTTAAGCGACGTTTTGTACTTTGATATACTTACATGTTTCTATTAATGTTATATAAACGTATTTTTAATATATTATTTACAATATTTAGATGCACAATTACAGAAACTAATAATAATATACTAATAATAAAACCATCTCAAAACAGTTCGCCATTTTAGGTACATACATAATACTGTTTTTTTCTATGCCAACCAACTTAACCACACTAAAAACTTTCTGGACTTTTTTGTGGTAGTATAAAAAGTTTATAATCAATGAATCTCTTGAGAATCTCTAGATCTTACACGCGTGTAGAGTAAAATTTTTCTTTAGGACCTAATTTATATGTACCTAACAATAAGTTAGCATGCAAAACTGAGTAGCCTTTGTTACGTCATACATCATTGGACGTAATCAATTTCAGTAGCAAGATGCGCGCATTCTCACATGGAGGGTAGCTTGGGCAAACAGCGCATCGCGGCGAGAGACAAAACAACAAATTTAGTCCAACCCAAGTACTGCCGAGTCATCCTTTGCAAGGCAGTACCCTACTATTTTAATTACTTATCCACTAACGCGACCTAAAAAAACTAATATTTTTTATAATGAAAAAAAATCGACGCACACGCCTACCGCAGCACGCATTTATTCGACATACACTTTTGTATTATTTTTATACGCGATATAGGATAATGATTTCATTAATTTATTGTTTGTATTTTAAAAATAATAGCTTTTTTGCTCTCTATATTTGTTTTTCATCAAACCTACCCTACCGTAACTATCTTATTTTCAAGACAGGGATAGGTTTATCAAGCCGTCTTAGGAATATAGAAGTGTAATGATTGTTAAAACAGTATCCACTCACACAACATGTGACCACTTAATGCATTTTTAGTTCAAAGGGAAAATCCAAAAAAAATATTATGAATGACAAATCATAGTAAAATTATTAAATTAAATATCTAAACGCTTCGGTAACGCAACACTGATATTCCCCGATTTACTGTGTAGCTCTAAGCAGGGCCAAAACGTAAGTAAATTACTTATCCCAGTAGGTAGTAGGTACCTATAATACAATACATTGCTTAAGGCTATATCTACTTCAGCTGAGGCATGGTCTAAAAAGATCGTGACTAGGCGATGCGCGGATTGTGCAAATGACACGAGCCGAACGAAATATAATTTGTTATAAAAATTCAACATGCGTCCTTTTAATGTTATGTTTATTATTATATTCGTAATAGTAACAGTATATTCATTGACATGTTTTCTTTTTCAAGTACATGCGGAATGTTTTTTAGTCATCTTTACACGATTTAAGAATATATTCCTCCGACGCCATCACAAAACAAATTGACATGCTCACACCACGACTATCAGTCTCCGATTGGCGACGACTGCGAAATTTCATTCCACCTACTGTTGAAAATTATTTGCCGTTTCACTTATATATGCTCTTAATCTAAAAATGAATAACGTGGTCCAATTCAGGGTGTAAGAAGAGAGAAAATATGAACACTCTCCTGAATGCGATGAGATTATAAAAAAATAAAAATCTAATAATGTTTTTGAATCCATCGCAATTTGAGTGTATGGGCAGCAACTAAATATAAAAAGACTGCACTTTTTAATTGGTGCATTTTCTGTTATAAACTAATCGAGGATTGATGTCGATATTAATTTAAGTAGGTATAAAAATACTCAGGAGTTAGGAATGGAATGGTTTATTTTTATGTCGCCCTTAAGATTGTAGTTGTTTATCATTTCTACGACGGGTGCCTATTGAGTGGTTTTAATGCTACTTGAGGTGTTTTAGGGGTTATTTTATTACCATCAACAAACCGCCTTCGGTGATAATTTTGATGCTTGAGCAATAAACGTACTTCAGACTTTCTGTGATACTAGTGTGACGTTCAATTAATATTTTAATTGATGTAATTTAATTAATGTTCTTGCTGTTTATTATAATAATAAATTGAAATATAAAGCTGGGTACTCATTAGCGAGCCGTAATACTATAACTGTTCCATATACTGTAACCAACTTAAGATACGAAATAATTATTTATTAGGCTCGCGAACATAGACTATAGATACAACGATACAGATAGCTCGCGAACTAATTATTTGGTGTCCATACTGGTTACTGTATCTGCAACGGTCACATTAACGGCTCGCTAATGAGTACATACCCGGCAAATATTCATCAGAATTACCACCGCATTGCGCTACAAAGAATTTTCCAGGGTTTTTGCAAGGCGGTTTCATAGGCCCTGGCCGAATTCAAATTAACAATACCCGATGCGGGTAGAAGAATAGTTTTCAATAAGGCATATTCTCTCAGTCGGCACAATTTTCATTTGACTAGCATCAAGTAGAGTAGTTTGCGTGCCAAAGGCCTTAAAGAAACCTCGATAGTAAATGCGAGATATCCATAAAGGCATCTAGAAAAAAAAATATGTAGTTCAGTCTATCAAATTAGTTTCAATACAAACACCAACAGTTATGAGGTATGTACCTATAGATTTATAGAGAATCAATACATAAATAATAAATATTTATTTACTTGGGTAGGTACCTACCTAGATAATTGAAAATGATTTTATCTTATCTTCAAATGCTACAGTGAAATTATATTGCTAAAAATAGCATAATATTAACTGGTTGGTAAATTTTCGCATGGCACTAATATAGGACAGTAATTATTTCAAGGATGAATATTAATTAGATACAGGTAGGGTGCCTACTCAAGTATGTAGGTTACCTACGTTATACGTGCCTATCCAATGCTGCGACGTGACAGGTTGAAAGAAGAAGAAGAATTTGGTTTATGAATTAGGTAGCAAGTATACCAACATTGAATCTGTTAAAAATACTAATACATAACACTTATAAAAACACTACTTATGTTTATTTAATTAATCCGACAGTGTCAATATTGTATGGTTACCTTAATCTTCTCACAAAAGCAAAGTAGAGTAGTTTTTCAGGAATATATTTTGATTGCTGGTAATTATTTATGATTGTTATCGCCTTGCTTTGACAGTTGACAAAACCAGACTAATTAATTAAGGATGTCTGCCACTTTATAGTTTTACACGTGTCTTCAAAACGTTATGAAGACTCAGTCGAGCACTCAAGAGTCAAAGTTGCAGGTTCTTGTTAATATCAAAGTATTTAAAATAAAATAGACCATATTAGTAGGTATATCCTATCTTGGTAGGTGTGTAACGCATCTGTAGTTACATACCTATAAATAACGGTAAGTCATTGGAATTATTTTAGTATCTATTGTCCGATAGTTGTTAATTTTTTTAAAAATGTCATTAATGCTATGCACCTTAATACCTAACTACTAACTAGATATCTTTCCCTTACAAATATGTATAAATAGAACGTAACGTAACTCATGCATCCCCCATTCTTTTTTATTTAAAATAAAATATTCATATAGGTAAATTGGTATAAATTGGTGTAAAACTAATATTAACTAAACCGTACGTATAATTAGAGAGATTTAAGTTAATGCCCCCCATAAACCAGACCCGGTCTTAATAGAGCGTATCTCGGAACCCTACGTTTGGTGTGGAGTTTATTTTTTATGTAGGTACTTATTAGACACATTGTTTCTGTGTATTCTGATAAATGTAATGCAATAGTAGCATACCCGTTCATGCGATACCTAGGTTCCTACTACCACCCGTTATGTATGTACAGTCATGGATATACACGGCCGTCTTCCATGACGCTATAAACGTGTCTGAAAGAAGTGATTTTAAGTGCTCATTCCGACCCGACTCCCGAGACGGAGCCGCACGGGACTGATGCTGCAGGCATGCACCGTAGTACTTAAAGAAGGAAGTAAAGGATGAAAAAAAATTGGACTGGCTCTGCTGTCCGTTGACGTTAAGCGCCATGTGTATCCGTATACTGAGTGACATGAGTTGAAATGGATGGTCTACAGATGAATCGGTACTATCCCGCTCCCCATACGACGCTGCAAATTTCTCGAATGCCCCAAAGTCCGTTAATGCAATAGTTGGAACTTGCATTACGTTTGCGCATGTGCACGATAGTGGCGAACCTGCCGGGGAAAAAACGAACTGCAGCGCATTTTGACGCTTACCTCTTTTCAAAAATTATTAAATAGCACCATACAATGACAACAACGTTACGCTTAAAGAATGATATTGGCGAGATATTCAGCACTATTGCGTGTAAACAGTTATAATCGTGATAGTTTAGTTTACATACTATTGGTATGCACGCGAACAGGCTCTATCACTAAATGATTATAATATAATACCAATTCTGATGCTGTTCGTCATATCCTTTCGAAATACCGCCGCGCCGTACTACAATATTTTTTACGCGTCGCAAGTACTGCATAATTACGACCGTTCTGTTCAATGGTGAATCGTAAACCAAATGTAATAGATACGGTTATTTACAAAATAGCCCCCCAACAACGAGATACATCGATTAGTATCTTACATAATTTAAACCCAATTTATTTCAAGACATAATCAATCATCGTGACTAAGAAGTTTATAGAATTTAATAGAATCGCTGCAACAGTGATCGACATCTCAACAAACTAGACTAGCAAAGTAAACCTTTCCGTCAACATGTTCAGAAGAAAACCAATAAAACATTTTTTTAGTTTGGCTTCTGTAAGTATTAACTATTAAGTAGCTCTGGGTTACAATTTTTTTTTAATACCTTTTTTGTCTATCTACCGAACCTCGTTTTGTGTACAAATATTTTGACAGAAACCACATCGCGTCCTTCTAAACTAAACGAAGATGCACACAATCACAGAGTTGTAGCAGACGCTAAGTAGAGCGGTCTATTTAACATGCGGGGAACAAGATTTTTCTTTGAAGCGATCGGGCGACCGGTAAACTTGTTAATGGGCCGTAGTGGAGTAACAGGAAGCTTTGGTACTTTTGTGCAATAATAATTTGAAACTTTTCCCCCTAGACATACTTTTATCCAAATACGTATCATCCAATCCTAATACCTACACATCAGTGGCAAAGGGTATCCGTTGAAGGAAGGTAGGCTATGGTAGGTACATAAATGAAATGAGGGTACAGTTCGGTTATGAGGAATACCTACAGTGGAAAACACCTTTTGAAAATCGCTGATATACTGAATTATTTGTTAGATTAACCTAACCAAACCTAACCTAACCTAAACTAACCCAAACTAACAAATAATCCAGTATATCGGGTATTTTCAATATGTGTTTTCCGCTGTATTCCTCATAACCGAACTGTACCGAAATAAGTCCTAGGACAGACATATTTACGGAAGTTAAATTTGAATTTTGTTCATAAAAATTACTGAATGTAAAATAAGTAAGTATTATTTTTTTATAATCCTACCGATATATTTCACTAAAAAATGTGATACTCACGAGAAAATCGAATTTGCACTAGAAATCTTACGGCTTCACCAGTTGGCCTGTTTATACAATACATAGGTACTAATTAATTATATTTTGCGCTAAGACAGGGGTAGTCTTTAAAGGGATGAGTCGTTCCATATATTGCAGACAGCGCTAATATCTCAGTGACAAATAGCATCAATTTACATACAAAAACCTTTAGATTATGTATTAGTAGAAAATTCGATAGACTTGGATATATCTAGAGATATATTATATGTATGTATATGTTTCATAAATTCAATACTTAGACACAGATGGCTCTACTTATATTTTTTTTTACCGTTGAAATATTGTTAGGTTATTAAATTTTATTTTTTAGTATGTATAGCTATAGTGTATGTAGTATTCGCCACTGTCATACAGATACTGAATAAACTGAGAAGATATAAATTAAAAATTCGTTTAATAATTTTATTGTGGATCCGCTGGATGAACTCCCTGGCTAGCTTCCACGCAAATATGGCGTGTGTCTGAACCGAATCCGAGGGCATTCCAGGTGTGCTCAGACGATGCTTTGGGGCTTGAAATGGTCACGATTTGGTGAGTGTGGTGAGATTCAGACCACGGAGCACATCATGGAGCTATGTAACATGTACGTATACCTTTTCCGGAAGAGTATCAGCCATACACCAGACCAAATCGGAACATATTATTTGGATTGTTGCCTTGCTGGTTTTTGTATGATCATATTACTAAGTATGTGATTTCGTTTTCTAATGACATTATCTTTTTGAGCAAA
Source organism: Rhyacophila brunnea (assembly GCF_057557595.1). NCBI lineage: Eukaryota > Metazoa > Arthropoda > Insecta > Trichoptera > Rhyacophilidae > Rhyacophila > Rhyacophila brunnea. The sequence continues at coordinate 21,304,750 of NW_028233068.1, forward strand.
ATGTTTTACTTATTTATTTACTGTCGTCATATAAATAAAAATAAATGTAAATTCAAACAGACCATTCATCCATACTACAAGTTTAAAAATATATCACGAATAATAAGTATATATCATTATGTAAGTAACAAATTAGATATCTAAATTGAAAATAACCCAACATTATAGATACTCGTACCTTCGTGACTTATTATATTCGTAGTTGAAATTCTACAGATGATGTACAATCCAATTAATTAGGCCGGGTAGAGTATTTAGGTATGTATTATGTATATGTACGTATTAAGAGTTCATAATATTAAAAACCCTATATGTAATAAAATTAAGTTTATCTCAAGTTTACCCCTTATTACATTGAAATAACTGACGCCAATAAGTAGTCACTATCTTTTATAAGATCCTTACTACAAGGTAAGCAGACTGCAGCAATGTCCAGACTGAAACACGACAAAATCATTAAACCCTAATAAATTCCCGAATCTGAAAAAAAACTTCAACATTTTTCGTACACACAGTTTTTTATCCACGCGTTGGCAATGCAAAGAAGCCGACGTGGGCTGAGCTTGGCACGTTCTCTTAGGTCTAATTGCCCATTATCGTAAAGGCTATTATCAATTATCGGGTAGGTACTAAATAAGACCGATCCCGGCCGGCACCTTTCAAGTGCTCTTTTTAAGGTGTGGTCTAAAATGCAAAGTAGATATTGGTGTATTATTTGTTTATGTAGGGTCAATCAGTGGCGTTACCGCATTACTTTAGCATTCAAAAGTATAGATTTTTAAAGAGTCAACCTAGGTCTAATCTGTAATAGAAGCGATATCATTGTGAATATTGGGGTTTTCATAAATGCATAGTACAAAAATACGTAAGAATACGAAGCATTCAATGTGGGCGAAATTGTTCGAAATTTTCAATATTCCCAAGTATCATAAATACCCAAATAATACTTAAGTAGAGAAATAAGTCTATTATTTACTTGGCATACGTTTGTGAGATTGATAAAATAAATTTATATGTAGAAAATACATATATTATATGAGTCATGATAACGTTACCAATATTTACAGTGTGGTGACCGATGTGATAACAAATATTGTCATCACATGACTGGAACATGTGCTTCGGATGCCGCTAGAGAGTGTTATAGGCCATCCATGGACTGAAACCGTATGCGGTTTCGAATCGTGTGCCATGCTAAGCTTATCTTTTCTGTTCATGGAAATATATTTTCACAAAGTATATTATAGGTATCTGATCGTATCCGTTTACACCATATAGTTACACTTACAAATAATTTAGTGAAAATATATTTTCATGAACAAAAATCATATTTTTAGTATGGCACACGGATCTAAACCGCATACGGTTTCAGTCCATGGATGGCTTCTTACTCTCTGAGCCCTTGTAGCACTGCAGTATGGACTTCGTCGCCGTGGCCAACCCCCGACATGAGAGGTGATCTTAGAGTTAGACTTTCCAGGCTGGACCGAAGAAAATTACGTAACCTTGTACTGTACGTATAATATATGCTTAGATGCTGAACCGTGATAGGGTGAATTAAGTAAGGTTTTAGGTTATTATATCCCTACTCATGATTTTATTTTTTTAATAAAAGAACACGTCACTGCATAATATACCTACGTGCATTTTCTCGAAATAGCGCACCTCAAACATTTAAACAAATTAAGATGGCAATACGAAAATCAAATAAAAAATGTTTGTACGGAAGCACATGAAATTAAAGCTCAAACAACTTTCACTAATAAAGCTTCGCCGTACACTAACTAGCACAGAATTAAAATAGGTCGAAAAAACTTTGCAATAATATAATACTTATGGGCATGTACCTACCTACATAGTACCTAAATTTATTTGTGAATCTTATATTTTTAATTTATAAACCAGAATTGCCCCCACATGTCCAATATATAAGCTATTAGTAATTAATATTGCAACTTATAACCCTTTGTGATGATAATCATAACAATATAAATATTGTAATGCACAGACTATTTCATAATATTAAGGGTTAGTTGGACGTCATAGATAGACATGCCTACAAAAACCAATTAAAAATCAATTTCTGTAGAAGTACTAAACTTTTTTGACAATCCTTACGCCTTTATCACAAAGCTTTCTATATTATAGTAATACGTAAGTATGAAGGTATTGATTTTATTATGTACCTATGCTAAAACCCTTATGCCGCAAATAGGTCGCAGACAAGAGAGCCACTGGATGAATTTAATACTCTAAATTCTGGTGCAAAAGTGGTAGATACCTACCCGAGGGATGTAAGATTACGAAAAGCCCTTCCCAAGTAGCGTTACAAACTCGGTGCTTTACGAAAATATGTCAAATGTGGTTATATAGCTAGATGCAATGACATTAATATGGACGAATCATCTGGAAAAGAAAATGACACTCACTTTATTGTCGGGTCTGCCGAATGGCATAATCTGTTCTAACGCCATTACAATAAAGGTGATATTGCTATAAATTCCTGATGCTTTTTGTTGGGTCTGCCGAATGGTTCTGTTCGAACGGGTTCGCTCAAATGAACATTGACATTAGAAACACTGCTCTTACGCCATTACAATAAAGGTCATATTGCTATAAATTCCCGATGCGCGATATCGCATAATGGAAATTGCGTGACGTCTACCTACGCATGCGAATGCGCGAATTTACTTGCTAGCTACTGTATTGAGTACGTCGTCCATTAATAATGTCATTGGCTAGATTGCAGAAAGAAGTGCTAGATTTCTCAGAATAAAACATGTCAGATTTCTCAGAATAAAACATCCCAGAAATTAATATTTAAAAAAATATGTCATCATTCATAACTATTTCCATAAGACCAAAGATTAAAAAAATGTTTCGGAGCTAACAACAAATTTTCACCAAGTATTTAAAAAAAATCCTTCAGAGTGAAAGTCGACTCGATTTCGAATTGAGGGTCTAAAGTTCTGATAAAGGACAATATAGAAAAGACATCACTGCCTACTTAATTACCTACATGTTACGTCTTTTGTTTTCTTATAAAACTCATTGTAAAGTTTCCGCAGAGTTTCAAGAATTACCGACCTACCTATCTAAACAGTAATATTGTTTATCTCTTATTAATCAAAATATTATTTCTATCTATAATTTTTTATATAAATACAACCATTAAAATTAGGTAGGGTGGGTATGTACCTACTTATACTAGATTTTGTAATACAGTTGAAAATAAAATGCAAGGAAAAACCTCACTCGTTATTTTTTTATAGTCTGAGGTCACCCACAAAGAATTTTTTCACGAATGACGCGACGCATTTTTCGAAATATTTAATATGTATGTAGGTACTAAATTTATGCTAACGTCTTTGTTTACCTGTAATTTTGCCCAATAATTATTTCAACCCAAGGAAAACACCTGAGTAATAATTAGGTACAATAAGTTTTTTTAATCCGTTCCCTATTACCATAAAAATAAACTTAAGTCTCATTTTGTTCAAAATTAATCGTTGAAATTAAATGTGTCGGTGTGCGTTCAAGTAATGGCATGCGTACAAAATATGGCATGACATAGGTAAGTATGATTTTTGCACATGGGATTCCGTGTCTTTAATGTTGACTGTAGGTAGGTATGTAGAGAATGGCCGAGACGATAATATAATAGGTAGATATCTCACCCTTGGAATAAAAAATCTTTGTCATCTGATTTCACCAAATTCATTCTGATCTGCTTGAGACAAATCGATTTTCCATATTGTCAGTTATGATAGAATAATATACTTATACCATAATATTATATTACCTGTCTAACGATGTAAATATACAATTATTTTTGAACTGGGTACATGTTCATGAAAAACGCAACAAACAAAGCTTGCCTTACCATCGTGTCACGGCCTGACTATAGCGGGCCTTGAGCTGGATTAGGATATTGTAGTTAATAGCCCCAACAAACTACACCCGGCTTTAATCAGGAGTATCACCCTACATTTGATGTGAAACATCAGTATTTTTTACGACTGAAAAAGTATCAGGAGCAGTTATCGAGACTGAGATCACCATCCACTTAAATTTAGTGTGCTTTAACCGAATTTACATGACTAAGTCAAGAGTGTCCATGGGAGAGACAAGTGCATAGAAGCAAAGTAAAAGCTATCTAATCCAAAACTGCAGCAAAATATATGTACAAAAAATCTTTACGTTGACAGTATGACCTCGAGAATTTTCTAAAAGCTATCAAATTGGCATTTGTGGCGACCAGATCAGACGGGCCGATGGGCATAACAGCTGGTTGAACCGACTTTTATAATAGTTTCAGGCGACTACATGTTCATATTGTAACTAGTAGGTATTTTCAATATAAAGTGTGAATAGATTTCTTATAGAGCCAGATTTACTGGAGTAAATAATGGTTTATAAATTTTGGAATAGGTAATCTGAAAATGTAGCAAATGCCACAAGCCGGTAAGTTGCCCACATCTGGGTCGAATTAGCATAACTTCGTATTAAATTATATCCCTGTTTGTTTAAAGTTGAATCAATTTTAGACTAATGACATGCAATTGATGCTATTTGATTGAAAAACAAAGTACAAAGTTGAGTAAATATTACTTAAACAGCAATTACAATACAATAACTGCCAACCTCTGTTTTTTCGTGTTCTCATTTCGTTGATTTACACGGGTTTTAAATTACTACTTACAGAGTATCTATAAATATTAAATTGAACGTAGGTAAGTATATATCAATGTCATTTAATGGTTTTTCTAATACGTAGACATGTTTTATAAGAAAAAATAACTTGTTCATAATATTAAATTAATTAGCTACCTTAGTCTTGATAAAAAAACTAGTTTTCTAAAAATGAACCTCATATTATAATATACTCACTTACCTATATAAATGGTACTAAGAAATTAGAAAATGAAAAGATTTTATGATAAGAGAATTATTTGTTAATTAAATCAATAGATATCCGTGTTATTAACGAGTAGGTAAAATCATAAAAAAAAAATCAAAAGTCAGATAGTTAAGCACTTACCTATTGTAAATTTAAAAGTATGCAATCTTTGTACATTGAATCAGTGTTGAATAAAATTAATTCAATTTGAATAAAATTGCTAATGTCAAATTAGTCAACCGCACGATATACGGCAACATGAAACACCACGTTCATCACGTCTTTTCTGCGATAGAATAACGATAAATAGATCCTTACATATACCTACAATAAATACCTAATACACAATGACTTGGTCTTGGAATGACAAAAATAATGTCACTCATCCAGCTACTTAAATAAAATAGAATATTACTTATTACCTAGAGTCATCAAAGTGCAGATGGAGGGTGCACCCTTCTTAATAATTATAAACATTAACATCACAGAATTAATTTCCGCAGCAAATCTTCCCTTATCTTGAAGTTATACCTAGATACCACAGAGCTATCATGATAGGCTTGAAATGAAAATCAGTGCTGAGTATGGCAATGAATAAAGTAAGACAATAGGTACTGGCCTCACTCTATACCTACTCTGAGATAATAGCGCAAAACATTAAATTAATCATGATAATGCGGATTTAGAAATGTTATTAATTAATCGCTACTAAGCTTCTTTGGGGCAGTTAGTTATATGACTAGGAATAGATAGAGGTTCTGTTGTAAGTATCATCTCGTAATAATCTCCCCTAAGTAAGTAGCTGAGTTTAAGAGGGACCAGATTCCCGACGAACCAGTTTATAATTTCTAGCATAGAATAGATTGCCGAACCCTCGAATATAGAGTTACCAATTTGCGATAGCCGTTTAACCCGAACTATAATAGAATTATCTAAATTTTAACATATTATTGAAGAGGGTTATGGAATATCGGTACCAATCTACGCGTATATACTATGTAGGTATACATACCAACCCCTTTAATCAATGGTCGGTAGGTTGAAATGTTCACAGTCATTTACATTGAATTAGGAAATATGTTCCTATGGCCATTCCATTAATTAAGTTAAGTATAATTTGTGATCTATACTTGTTATCATATTGTTTTATATTAATGGGTCCAGTTAAGATGGAAAATAATAGGTAGGTACTTTAGTAAAATTTTGTCATTTCAACGCTTTACCAAATACATTAGGTATGTACCAAATTTGACAAGATGTGATATAAAAAAACATAGGAAGAAAAGTGAATTGTGGCTCTTATCATTTAATTTAGACAGGTACCTATATACCTTAGACTCTACATAGGTAAGGTCTGTAGTTATACATAGGTATCAAAACAGGAGGGTAAGTACCTAGGTATATTATGTTTATAATATAGGGTTCTATTTTGATGGTGTTTGCAAAAAATGAAGAAATTTAACTCTTCAGTTACCAAATCAACAGTACGAAAATTGTTCAAAAAGTCTGTCTTTTTATAGTCTAAACCAGAACAGATTAATTAGATAAAATGTGAAATTATAAAAGCCAGTCATCATCGATATATTACTATTATATTACTTTATCTTGGTAAAATTCAAGAAACACAAGTGTCTTACCAATACTGAATGCTAGTTTCGTTTACGTAACAAACTATAATGCATATTATGATACAAATAACATTTATTATTATTCGTCGTGTTTAAATTTATCTAATATTTCTCCAAATTCGAGATTTAAATTTGTTAAAGGCTCACCCGGAAGACAACGCATTTAAAATTATTTATGTGTTCCCAGGTCGAAACATTTAGGGCACATCTATATTATTGTGTCAAGAAATTATTATTTACTCGTATCTAATCCTCTAATACATTTACGTTTATACAATCAACAACCAAAGTCATATTCAAATAAGCAGTGACTTATTATGTTTGTTTACGAAGAAACAATAATTATTAACATATGAATAATTACCGGCTGAACTTTTGTCGCCAAAGTGTGTCACAAAAGTGACACTAAGCACATTAAACCCCACGCTAATCTTGTCTTTAAACCGAGCCTGCAATTATGTCTAGTGCCAATTATCCAAATCACATTTCCAAATAGACGCTGTAATGTCACGTCATGTGGGAGGACTTAATCGTATCTAGATTTAAAATATACAATTTTCACTTCGTAATAGATTATGGATAGCTACTACTGTACCACGGTGGGCGCAGAGACTATATTGTGCTATGTCATAAAACTTAGGAAAACTATAATGTAGGTAGGCATGTTATGTTACGTACAGGGACCTACCTACTCGTAGGTAGCTGCTTACATTCTGGCGAGCTAAGGACTGCAATGAAACTGTATCAATACCAATAAAGTGGTAGTAGGTATCAATGCCAGATTAGATGTGATGGATTTTTTAAATTACCTCATTCACTGCAGACCTGTTAATTAATTTTTTAATTACCACGTTTAATTAACATGTCCATAGTATATAATGGCCAACTAATTGGCAACGCACCTGCTGCGTTGGACGCACGGAATGAGTATGGATAAAACTACCGATTATTCCAAAGAATCTCTGGGTTAGCTTTAAAAGAACCTGTCAAACTAAAATTAAATGATGGAAATAATTATACAAAAATATTATATTGTAGATAGGTACTTACGTAATAACCTAAAAAGCTTTCAACGAACGCTCATTTTAAATCGACATTTTATCTTTGAGTTAAAATAAATATACATAGGTAGGTACTTAATATTGATAGTTAATAATAATACTTAGTTCATTTGTAGAAATTTTTATTAAATTGTACTTATATTTAATGTTTGTCACTAAATGTTATTAGATGCACAACACTCCCCATTAAAACTGAGATTTGAATTAATTTTAGTAACTTAGTAATTATGTTTAGTAATTAACTTAATTAGGTAATGCCAAAGTTTGATGAAAGTTGGTGCTTCCTACTTCGTGTATGAAAAGTACCTATTTTCAATCTATGCGTTGCAGTTTTATGCTGGTTACTGCGTTTCAGCACAACAATTTAATTCGAAATACGTATATATAAATAATAAAAAATTTAATATTGGTATTATTTTGTATGTACGGTGGAATGTTGTAGTAAGTTATACAGTACAAAAAACTGCATGTCCAATATCCACCAGTTTCGCAAACTAAATAGGTACGACATCGTTAAAATATTATGACTATTTTAACAAAATTTCGATAAACATTTTCCCACAGAGTAGGTAACCTATTAGTGAAATCATAGCAGAATATTTCACCGCTGTTTTAAAAGTCAAACCACCCTATAATAATAATAATGCGAAGGCAGCTATTAGGTACTTTTAACATTTCCGCCGTAGAAAATAATATTATATGTAAGTAAGTAGGAACCTACCCACCCACCCACTTCTTAATTTAACTACTTTCGTATGAAATATTACTTACATATTCATTTTCTAATAGGTACCCATTACACGTAAGAAATATTATACAACCCCTAACTAACCCAATTTTTGCTTCGAACCATTCTTCATGTGGGTAACGATTTACGATTAAGTTACACGAAAGATACGCGTGTATTTGATTTCATAGCATAGGGAATCATTAGGAAATCAAATTTTACTTACATGCTGGTAATGCGATTTGGATTATCGTGTATGACTCGTGTTAACTTTAATAAGTGGGTACATGATACGACTATTAATTTATTGGTAATATTCAGAAATAATTATAAACCCGCACATCAACTGTAAAAATAATATGGGTGGTGCAGTGACGTCCCGTGGGGGTAAGCAAATTGAGCGTCGCTTGGGGGCGGCAGTTACTCGAAGGGCGGCAAATCGAGGAGAACCATTTGGTATATATTGTAGAAATAGCTACCTAAACTGAGTACCTAATTAATAACGAAAATATCTTTCCTTTAAAAAAAATCAGCTCACTGGTTGGAAACAAAATGTATTAATTAACATAAAAGGTTTAACAGGGATGTATATTTTTTGTCGGGTTCGCAATGTCTAGTTTACTCCCGTGGCTTTTTGATGTTCTTGGTGACGAGAAACGACACGAGCACGGGTGATAAAAAATATTGTAAAAAAAATGGGGCGGCATTTTGTCTAGGGACGTTACTGGGGTGGCGTTTTATACTTTTAATTTTATACTAATTTAATATTACTACGTATCTATACAAAATCTTTTAGGTATAGGTAGATAATATTGATGTAAAGAAATCGTATAAAAATTAACCACAAAACATGGTTAAAATGATATTTAGTAAGGATGGCAATGAGATGAGATTAAGTACCTTATAGAATTAAGTAAATATATGAGTAATAACACCGCCATCTTTAGAGTTGAGTTGAGTAGAGTTTGAGTTAATAAAGCCTGAGCATAACTTTCTGCACAAGCAACGAGTGATCCACTTTTCAGCTGTCAAAATCAGATCCCAGATTGCTTGACATATTGATTCGCCCTTTCTCGTTTCAAATTGAATTATAAAAAATTCTCAAATCAAATATATTAACTATCAGTGTTATTAATAAATAATATACATTCCTGTAATTCATCAGCACTGTCAAAGTCAGTCTAGTCCTTCACACAAAACCGGTGGTTATATCGATTTCCAAAAAATATGTAGCATTGATCTATGCATTACATTTGTAGAAGGTGTGCTAATGTTAGTGTATTATTTATCATGTAACTTATCTTATTCAAATCAAACCATTCCCTGTGTGAACACGACAGACGCGTCAGTATGAGCACTCTATAAAACAGTGACAGGCAATGACAGTTCATACATATACAACAACGGGAGGGGCGGAAAAAGTAGGACCACTCATTGTGAATGTATCGGCTTTCTACTTGAGTCGGCAATGGTAATAAAATAAATTCAACGAATAAGACACAAGATTTGAGAATATATTGATTTTTTTTTCTACAAAATGATTTTTCTAGTACCGACCTATGCATGAGATGTTTTCAAATTATGTAGGTATATCTAATTATTAAATAAATAAGTATGAGTAATAATAAAATTTTGTTTTGTTTTTATTATCAAAGCATGTAGGTAAATTATTTGTTTATTAAAAACGTATCACTTATACCGAGCATGTCTTGTATAGTGTATATTATATAAGTAGGTAAGTATATTATTTTATGGGTCGTTCAGTATGAAAAAATAGCCAAAACATTTGAAATAAAAAAAAAAATACTGAAGGGATGGCGAAATAATTGTGAGTGTGATAATTAAATACGTACATATTACAGTCGGCAAACCCTGAAGCTGAGCAATAATAATCGATGGCCAATAAATACACATTAGGGTGACCCTCCTTCAATCGGTTTTCTGTAAATTGAATCCTCTTTTATTGAAATCCGACGTTACTTTAACATTCAGTGGTGGCAGCAAATTTTTTTTCTAATAATGGTAAGTACCTACTTATATTTAAATTTATAAATATGAACGACTACCTACTTATGTAATGAGACTAATAATTATTGATAGTGATTACCTTTAAACATTCCGTTTGAATGAAATAATAAAGTAGGTAAATAACTACTAGTATCGCTCTTAAGGCGTAAACTACACATGCATATATAGAAGAAAATCATGAAGATTGTATTTTGTAGTTATGTAGGTATATGTAGATACCTATTACTTCGAGCTTCAATATTGGGACAATACCTTTATAAGATTTGATACCTACTTATAAATAAAAATGATTTCAAGTTATAGGTAGGTTCTTACACATTTATATTTTTATAAAAATCGATGTTTTTTAAAATAAATATAAAAAAAACTATTAAAACTATGAATTAGCCAAAAAAAATTTCATGACATTATAGAAAACTTTAATAAGAAATGCATATTATTACCATAACATAATAAGTATGTCATAGTAAGATGGGATCCTTTAACAAATTCATATTTTATAAAAAAAATTACTTAAAAAACAAAAAACATTGTTCTTTTTATGTTTTCAGATACTTATATGTACATATTTATAAATTATTAAGTAAGTAATACATTTTAAATTGTAATTTATCAGAAAAATGTCTCAAATTGTTATTATCTAGTCAGCAGCGAATGAGAGAGTAGTAGGTAGATACCTATCATTATTTTATTATTACCCTTTGTGACTATCTATTAGGTTTTAAAGTAGGTACTGTTAATAACTAGGTATTTCAAAAAAATAAGCATTAATGATAAACCTTCTAACTGTCTATTTATCTAACCATAACTCATTCGTAAATAAATCATATTTTTGCCTACGCTACTGTATAATACTAAAACGTTTAATTGTGTATTAGTATTATGTAGGTACTATTTATTTGCTATTACATTGTATCACCCTACTACGGATTACATGAAATCGATATTAATCGACAGCTCAATAATGACATATTACGGGAGGCATTTAAAGTGTTATGTAACTATTTAAAAAGCTTTTGTAATATTATTATTTCATTCAAAGGATGATAGAAAATCAATGATAAAACTACGCCTACCGAAAGAAAACGATATTTTACTTTATAAAAAAATCAAACGAATAAAATATAATTTCAACTCCAAAATTTAATATTCATACCTAGGTGAATAGGTACCTACTTATGTAGCAGTGGCGAAGGGTGACTTTTGGAAAGAAGTAGGCTGTGGAGAAAAGAGAAAAAGAGCATACTTGTCAGGTATACCTTACGATAATACTACTGATGAATAGGTGCACACTAAAATGACAACGACACACTGAATTATTTTACAACTGCCAGTTAAAAACCAATATTTCTCATATAAATTGTTGTGATAATATTATCTAATATAAGTTTTTTTGCTGTGTGCAAATCTAAATGAACCCTTGACCTTCCAGCTTTTATAATATATGATTTTTTAACAAACTTCAAACTCGAGAATGATATTCTTAAAATGTAGTCTGTCGCACAACAATTTTCAAAATCAATCGGAAAACTAGACATTTAATAAATACTTATATATAAATAAAGCACTGACGAATGACTTAGGGTAGAAAATAAGATAATCTATCCACATTCAGAACACAATAAATCACTGAATTTTGTCTTACAAAATAAAACTTTACCACCGTGTTTGGAACAACAATCTGACTGAATTAAAATGATATAAATAATGTTTGTTTATGACTGAACTAATCTAAATAATAATCACGAAATACAATTATCTGTTATTTTTAAAAACAATTAATAATTATATCTGATTGAACCCAATAGACAATATTTTTTTAAACCATCTTATTTTTTTTTATTATTTACTTAAAGCGGTAGGCATAGACAATAAAATTTGCATAAAATGTTGTAAGCGGGTCTCTCGAGCGCTTACCAAACGAGACAAAATTTTTGTTTGATTCTAAACTTGACTAATTTAAACAGTTGCCATTCTAAATTCAAATTCTGGCCATAGATGACTCTCAATATTTTAAATATTCCACATTTAATTTATGTATTTAAATTTGAAATAAATACTTGAAGATATAGTTTTCTTGAAGGTAGGCTTTAAATAATCGCTTAGTATGGAGCCTTCGCCACTGTTATGTAGTAAGCACTAGGGATTCCAATCCCGGGATCCCGGGATACCGAGCTATTTTCGATACCTATGAATCCCGGGATAGATAAACATAATCCCGGGATTTCGGGATTGATTTTTTTATCATTTTTTATGGAAAATAAAATGAGAGCGAAAATATAACAAAAAATACTTTTAATAAAAAAAACTTCCTTTTCTTCTTTCTTTTGACCATGTTCGATCCTAATAGGATCATATTTTATTTTTACGAGATATAGATGTCAGCCACTTGCTTAACCTATTAGGACCATACTCTGACTCATACACAAATTGAAAAACATACAAACAATATGTGAACTTGTCAGACCCAGGATTCGAACCTGGGACCCTCGACACACTATAGACCGGCGCTTAATCCACGCGGCCATCGTCAAAAAATAACTACATTAGAAATAAACTGAGTTTGAATGAAGTTTGATTTATACCCATGTGTAGGTAGCCGATTCATTTTATTTTTTCACATAAATTATTAAAAAAAATGAACCTCAAGAAAACAAAACTATTACTAGTATCAAAAACAGCGACACCAGACACCAACACAAATTTTGTCATTAACAGCAAGTCTCAGGAAATAAAAACTAGAATTGAGATCGCAAGGAGCGCCTAATGAGACGCCTCCTTAGCAATCGAGATCTTAACCTAGGTCTGAGACTGCGTATGGTACGTTGTTATGTGCTCTCAATTCTTTTCTATGGTATGGAAGTATGGACGCTAAACCAAGAGATGTCACGGAGACTTGAAGCTTTCGAGATATGGCTGTATAGACGCATCCTCAAAATTCCTTGGACTGACCGGGTGACAAATGTTGAAGTTCTCAATCGAATGGGGAAGGACCGAGAAGTTCTAAGTAGTATCAAAACCAGGAAACTACAATACCTCGGCCACATTATGAAAGGACAAAAATACAGGATTCCCCAACTTGCCATTCAAGGAAAGATCAATGGGAAGCGTAGCAGAGAACGGTGCCGCATTTCGTGGCTTAAGAACCTCCGTGATTGGTACGAGTGCAGCTCCACCGAACTGTTCCGGGTAGCAGACGACAAATATAAGATCGGCTTCATGGTGGCCGACCTCCGCTAGGGAATGGCACAATAAGAAGAAGAATTAAAAATGAGAAAGATTGGAAAAAAACAATGTTTCGCACTTTTAACAAAGTAATTCCACCATGATATCACACGTTCTACGGCAGTTTCATATTTGGCTGACTAATTAGATTTATGAAGCGGAAAGGCCATAAGTAGGTACGCCATGATTTTTTGCTTTACTATTTTAAATCTCGCTAATCCATTCATTATGTCTTTACTATCAGAAACAGCAATCTCATATTAAATTCACATTATTATTTATATTACAATATTATTTACTCCATTAAACTTGTATATTTCCAAGATTGAACGTATAAAATATAAATGTCTTAAATATAATAAATTATACTAGATTTATTTTTGACCGATTTTATCAATGTTATTTGTAAATATAAAAAAAAATATGTTAACAATGGAAGAAAATGCCAATCCAGGGACCAGTCCTGGGATCCCGGGATTGTCAAATTGTAATCCCGAAATCCCGGGATCAGAATTTTGGCTCGGGATTGGATTCCCTAGTAAGTACCCATAAAAATATACATATAAAAAAAATCTTTTATTTGATAGGCAACATTTTCTGTTAAGATACAAACTGAATATATTTTATAAATTCTACTTTTGGGGTGTTCAGGGTGATTAGATATGAAGCGAATTAAGTCCAACAATTTTTTTTCAGATGTTTTTATTTAAACTTAAAATTGCCTACCACATAATTTAATCATTTGTAGGTATATTGCGGGCTTAAAAAATATTTATGACAAATTATTTCTAGGTCATAAGCATTATGTTTGTACCGTTAAAATCATTTTTAAACACTAACTAAATACCTATTAATCAAAGTTTTGAGGAACTTGTACAGACTCTTATGTATGTACAAAAGTGACATTGAATTGAACCGATCAATTATTTTAATTAATATGTACCTATAACAATTCATGAATCATTTTTATGTATATCTGTTATTTTAAAAATACTTTATTATTATTGTGAATGATCATAGATACATATTATTATTATAATGTATGTGAACGTGATCCATATGGAATATCCGATTATATTATTACATTATTCTACTTTGTAATTGTAGTACCTAATCGATCAATAGTGACTAAATAATGTTGAATTGGAACCTTATAATTCGATGTATATTACGTGTTTCATATTCAACAATTGCCCACACCCCAAACTGCGTATAATTACCCAACAATGCTCCACTTTTGGGCGGTATTATTTCCAAAATGGTCGACGGCTCGTGAGGGGGCGCACTGCGGCGACTTGTCACGCGATTCTCAACTAAATTATTGGCCGTAATTAGACTTTATGGCCGCCACTGGACAAAAGAGTGGGTTGATGGGGGGTAAGTTGGTCTATAAGGTAATATAATATATTAGTTTGTTAATGTGGTCGAATTTTGTGTTTTCGTCAAACACAGTGTGTTTTTAAACTAAAAAATATAATAAGCCAAGATGTTATTTTTATACTCAATACATTGATAGCTATCTGATTTTTATCTCTTATAAATATTGTGGAAAATATATTCTACAAATCGAATAAATTAATAGGTGGTAGGTACATCGATCTGAAATAATTGATAGTGTAAGACGATTAAGAATGTAAGTACCTACCTACACTTAGGTATGTTTTTTCTTCGTCGGGAATCGATGGCTGAAGATCGTAACTGATGATGTTGGGTTAATTGTTGATGTATGATGCTTATAATAGAACTAGGTACATGTTGCAAGAGACACTTCTATCCGCACCAACTCTATTCCAACATTAACGAGATGAGCCCAATTATAAGTACCTAACTGTATGCACACAGTGCCACCTAACTGTAACTACCTAGGTACCTACTCATTATTCTGAAATATATGGTGAGATAATATCGTATTCTTCATTATTTCTACAAGACAATATCTACTATATGTAGATACCTATACTTTATTTTATAGTCTTTATAATATTTAAGATTTTCTCTTTTAACCTCAGAAATTTTAAAATGATATCCGTTCATTTTATTCTATTTTGCATTAGTTGGCTACTTTAATTACCTACTTAATGCATTAGTAATAAATTTATATATGTATACATATGAAACTTTATTATATATACTTATATAAGAGCTACCATTGACTGTCATTTTTAGTGGGTATGGGTAATGAGTAGCAAACTGGAAAGAGGTCACTGTTGACTATGGATAGGGACCGATGAATAAAACATAAGTATAGTTGTTGGAGGAATCCAGGACCCATTCCAAGTAGATGCACAACTGATGATTATGATAATCATATTAAGTATATGAAATAATGTCTATATAGATTAACAGTTATGTAGGTGGGCAGGTATCTATCCAATGCCTAGCAATTTGACTATTTTTTACTATTAATTAATATTGTTCAACAAACTGAAAAAGTTTTTTATACAACTTGTGGGTATATAGAGTAAGTAGCTACTCATTTCCAGTACTACACTTAACACATTAATGACTGAAGGCAGCTACATGGCTCATTAAAGAAAATGTAGTTAGAAACACGTAGCGATTAGCATAACGTGACTGCAGGGTGCAAGCGCTTTGCAACGAAATTGTAAAAAAGTAGATCTTCATAGAACAGTATATGTATAGTACAGTATACGGTATTATACCTATGTTGTTGAAAAATGAACTCAGCTTACATTTTAAGAATATCACTATTATAGTAGGCATTTGTAATGTGGACACACAAACGAATGCTTCTAGGGTTGTGAACCGAGAGAGTCGCAAACTTCAAAATATTAATTAAGTAAAAAGAAAGTATCGCCAATATTAGGTAAGTTCGATAAAATTGGGTATCTTGGACATATGTCTAATTATATCGTAATACTTACATACGAGATGGATACTCGAGTCATACTAAAGGGTATTGAACTAAGGTATAGTTAAAAACAAATATAAAGTGCCTAGATGTTTTCTAGAGCCCCAAGAGCTAAGACCGAGGTGAGTTGTCAAATGGGATCATCAACACCAAGACAATCAGAGAACGCAGATACTTTAAAGTACTAGGTATTACAATGATAGTAGGTAGGTACCTATAACAATATCAAATAGATAAATGTTAAATATAATAATGTAGATACATTGGCATCTACGTAGATATAAACATTATAAACTATGTTTAATATATGTGTCTACCAATCGATTATACTTACAAATATATTTTGCTACGTAATTTTATTTTGACAGCACCTTGCGTGAACGTAAATAGAGCTAGTTACAGAGGCAAACCACGAATACGCATTTAATTCATATACCTAAATATGGGTATGTACGTAACGTAATATACATTTCAAAAGTAGCCAACTCTGACGTGAATAGTCACAAATAGGTAGAATATACATAGGTACATGCATACATATTAGGTAGATTAATCTATGGGGACTGGGAGAGGAGGGCGACTTCAACCACGAAATGAGCTAGGGGGTGTTAGTAGTAATGTGGTGTTTTTTCTCACGAAATTGAGAAGGCAAAAAATGTGTTCTTACTTTATAATAATATTATGTTACGTTTGTGTCAAACAAGGTGTAATTTACTTACATACCTACCTACATAGATTGTTAATAAAACGCTGATTTTCATATAGGATAAATATCACTAAATTATATGTAGGTTTTTAATTTCCAAATTTCAATAGGTAGGTACTTACATAACATTTTTGTTTTAAATTTTGAAATTGATGATTTTAACCGACCATACAAAATCCGGCTTGAAAATCTTGATAGGTAGGTATATGACGACTGGCTTTGCATTTATATCTTATTAATCTGTTCTGTGGTAATCACAGAACAGATTAATTAATATAATTCAGATATGTTATAATATATACACCCCAATACACTACATTTTGAAGCAGGGTTTTGTTTTGAATGTTTTGAGTGTCCTTCGAAAATGAGCCACACTTTATAGACGTGCAATAGTGTGTGTTACAACCTTCAAATACACCAATATTGAATGAGCCTCAGTGCATAAGCCGAAAGCAGTTGTCTGAACGAAGAGAAAGCTTAGAATCACGTATTCTTGACACGTGTTTAAGTTTATCCCATATTCTTCCACACTTGAGATCGGTTGCTTATTACTCCATACCCGTTAGGTATTTCAGTACCTACCCATTAATTCTTTGTTTCTTGGTGGTAATGAAGAATTCCCGTTATAAGTATAAGTACCTAAGTGATGTGAGGCGTTTATTTTATAAAACTTATCTTAAGTCAAAATTTAGCAAAAAATCCTTTATAAATATTCTAAAATACCTACATAATATGTCCGCCAAAATTATACACAAAAAATGTGTAAAAAAATATCGAATTACAAGATCCGATTACATAGTTGGATATCTACTTAAAATGATACAAATAATTAATGCCGAAAGATTTATTACCTAAGAAAACTAGGTAAATTACTCTTTAATTTGGAATTAAGGTATCTACGACGTAAAAAATAAATAATGGTTGAATCCAACCAATTACGTTTGACAAACAAAAACATCGATTACCACAGGTCCACAAAATAATATTGAATCGTGAATTTATGGATATTTGAAAATAGTCGCATCATATAGATATGTATGGTAAAAATGCGATATTGATATTGTCAAAAGGTTTTGAATCTCTGCATTTATTGCCTTCAAAGTAGTAAATTAGGGTTTTCAATGCGGTCAAATAATCTAAAATATAACACATTTTAGAATATGAAGATGTTGTAAATTGCTATGACGGCTTTTAGATCTTTTACTAATTAAATCACTAAACGCCGCGGCAATGATGTTATTAGTCTGGTATTTACAACCTCTGGTCACTCCTGGGACTTGGATCGTAGACCCGCGGCATGCTGAGCTCACGCGGTCGCTATAAACCAGAAGAGGACAACTTGGCTTTCTGGTAATTCTTTTTGTAAGTGCATTTTTACATTATATCTAGGTACCTACAATAGAAAAAATAAACTAAATTTAATAACAAAACATCATTTACCACAGATATTAAATCTTTTTCATGTGCTTTAAAAAAATGTTAGATATATAGTACCTACTTACTTATAATAAATACAATTTCAGTATACCTACATGATTATACATAGGCCCAGTGCCATACTAGACAAATAAAACGTCGCCCAATACAAGTCTTTGGGAACAAAAATATAATGCGAAGTGGGTTGCTTTCTAGGTGAGGTGAGGTGGTGAGGAACAATGTTTAAATCTTTAGTGTGGTAAAATATGGAATAAACCTTAATACGCCGTGTTATAAATACGATATTTTCAAAAGTTACTATAATGTGCATTAAAGTTTGTCATGTGAATGAACTAAACGGGCATTCAATATTGGTAGTATATATTTGAGAACACTCGGTGCGCTTTATGCTTCTTACGTTTTAAGGATTGACCGTCATAAAGTAATTAATCGAATTTGGCTTCAAACCCTCAGTCCATGGCGACCGGATTTCACATGTATAAGTATAAGTACCTACTTATACCGAATACCTATTCGGTATGTATATGTTATGTGATGATAAACGAGGAGATAAGAGAATGCACCAAGCAGCCTCTTATCACGCTGAGAGTGAAGTGGCGACGTTGTTGGACCTCGCTTGGCCACGTGCTGCGGATGTCGGATGAAAATCTCAACCTGATTTGCTTGTTCCGGCGTACTCGAAGGCCGCTAAATACTATCTATAGTATCTATAGACTATAATACAGTGTAAAGTCAGATTTTCTAGTGACAGGGATTCTTGGAGGCGCCGTGTGATATTATGATCCAGCTAAGGGGCCGACCACAGAAAATTCTGAGTTCTCTGGGGCGGATACAGACGAAGAAGCGATAGGTGTCGAAATTTCTTACAAACGTAGTGAGCAATATTCTGCTACCCTATGTACGCGTTATTTTATCGCATCTTTAAAAGAAAAAGGTAAAAACAATATTAGGTACCTATGCTGTTATTTATTTTGATGTGGGTAGAAATGTTTCTTATCTCTGCTTTCAGTAGAGATCCTTGCACGCCACTGGTTTATAATATTATGCAATACGAAAACAATATTGAGGCATAAAATTAATGATCACAATCAAAGTGCAATAAAATTATATGACTTATCAAGTCGGCTTTCTTTGCCACAAATCAATGATTATAAGTTACTCCAAACTTTTTTTATGCACCCATAATAATATCTGGTTACTTACTTATTAGTATTCTGTTTGAATATATTCCTACTCAAGTAGGACGTAACTATAGCATAATAATTATACCATGACAGCGATATTACGTTGACGGCTCAAAAACTTTGTTTAAAAATAAAGGTTTACCTAGGTTTAATCTTTTCTGTTGGTACCTACCAGACCAGTGACACTACTGGGTGGAGATATTGACGGGTAACCGAAAAAAACAGTGGACAATTCTTTGGTAAAAATCGTAATTTGATATTGGCATTTGAGACGGAGACTTGGAGGCCTGAGGCATTAATTGATTTTGAGGCATCATATGATAAAATAAAAACCATGCCTAAATTATAACTACCTAATAAAAATGGCAATGTATCTCTTCACTAATGTCAGGGTGACACAATGTAATAATATCAGTGGCTTATTTTTTGTGTAGGATTTAGAATTACGTACCTTAGATATTATATATTACCTCATTAAAAATCTATGTAGTAAAAATTTGAAAAATTATTTACGAATCACGAACTGACTGTTTTCATTTTGGGTGGTTGAATTTTATACCCCCCTTACAAGCACATACTTTTATTTTCAACAGAGTAGTCTTGTCAAAATTAAACTCAATATTCTGGCTTATTCGTAAATACGTAAGTAGGTAGATACATATTATGGGCAACTAAAAAAATATGTTATATGTATTTATAGTAGATACTTACCTATTATATAAATAATAATGAATTAGGTACCCTACGAAAAAATATTTTCACTTTTATAAATTTGTGTAACCTTTTGGGCGGCTGATGATGATAATATAAAATAAGCTATTTGACGTATCGTTTCCAATGCATATTTCAATGCGTAGGTAGGTACATACGTATATATAAGTAACTACTTAATCGATGTTTTCCCATTAAATTTTATTTTTGGTTCTGCCTAGTCTCAAACCCATGTCTCTATTTAAGTTTTTACATTTAGATGCGTAGTTATTATCATTAGCCTAATAATAATGTAGAATAAAAATATATTATAAAGAACGTTCATAATTAAAATTATCTTACGTATCTCCCATCACTGTACATAATTATTGACAGTAGATATCTATCTATTTGGTTGAAAATTTAAATAGGTGAATAAAATTCAATTCTTTAAAAATATTATTTATTTTGAATAGGTAGGTATTTACAGCTAGAATATAATATAATGGGTCTATCTTTTTAATGTGGTTTCTGGCCGTTTGCGACAGTTACAACCCTGGACTGGCTCATTGTTTGGAGAGTTCATTAGCATTTCAAGGATTACTGAGACTTATTTTACGATTTTTCGCGCTAATTCAAAATTCAAATTAAACTTTAATTTGACATAAAAATACTAAGCCGGTTTTGCGACTTTGGAATTATAAATGAAATATGATTGGTAGTCTTTTTTTCAGTCGCTATATTGGTGCGCCGAGTAGGAGATAGGGTTAAAATGTACTAGATCAGAGATTCCAAAGTTTCTTACGAGTGAATTTAAAATAAAATAACCACAGACTCCTAGCTAGCCTTTTTCTGGATATGGTAAGTAGGTACCTATACTAGGTACTGTATGGGCTTTTATGTGTAGACGACAGTTTGGTAACTCGTGTCTTCTTTATTCTCTAAATATTGTAGTGTTGAACCGCTGTGGCGAATTTCAATGGCGCATATAAAGCAATCGATTTGTCAGAAGATTTATAAGGTGGCCTCGACACAGTTCAAACCAGTTAAACAATAATTGAATTAAACCGAAATTTTAAAAAGATGCGCATTTCTCTGAAATTGAGATTACAATATTACACAAAGCATAAAAACATCCTTGCAATTTACATCAAAAGGGCTTATATAACATAGCCACTCAAACAAGGAAAGAGATACATTGATTTTATTGCTTGGTTCGGTACTTATTTTACATATTTTTATACATAATATTTTTTCATATAGGGGTCTCAAAATCACCCAGTGCGTTGGGCCTCTAAGACCCTAAACCCGCTACTGTTAAACCCCTTATAATTTATGATCAATTTGTAAAAAGTTAACATTGCTGCATTTTTGATGAAATTAAGCGATCGATTAAAAGGTATTTTTTTAATTTAACTACCCGCGTATACACATAGTTATTATATAATATACTCTTAGGTTTCTTTCCTTAGACTTTCTTATTTGTTTATCTATCTAGATATGTAATTTTTGTTCATTCCTACACAATCAATGAAGCTTCCTTGAGATACGTAAACGGTCAATTTTATATAGGTATTTTGCATCACGTTAAGGTATGCAAATGTTCATAGTGTCTATTTTATTGTAAATAGCGTCACGGAATGGAAAACTATGTAACTACTCATATGGAGGACAGTTTTTGCACTTTAACAACTTCGGAGTATAGATCGATTGAAAAACATGTCGTTGGCACTCAGTAGTACAACCATTAAATTTGTACTTTTAGAAAAAAAAAATGAAAAAGTGGGTAGCACAGTGGTTCAGCTTTGTTGATTTTTGGGATTGCCAAAAATTTCCAAATTTTGGTAGTATTTCTGTACTTATAGAAATACTCATGTAAATTAACTAAATATGACATCTGTGTATATAGATGGGTTTGAATTGATTTCAAAACTTATTTTTTATAAAGATCTTTTAATGCCGTCCGCCATCCAATGTTGATAAATACATTAAGTATATCTTTTGAGAAGCGCTCGCATGTCTTGTTCTTTCGGTAATAAACCCGAAAGAGCTACTCGTTCTTATTGCTTATGGCTACCGGCGGCCACTTTAAAGGAAGATCAAAGAGATGGCGCTGCTTTAAAAAAATAATAAATAAAAACCAACTTATCAGTTGAGTTATTATAAATTATAATAGTTAGGTACAGCTCATACGATTTTCGTACAAACTTGATTTTGTGTTAGTCCAGTAATAAATCTCCTGCAATTCCTGTTCAACTTAAGAATTTGGTTTTACGTTTTTTTTAAATAATATATTTAGTAGTATCTATAGTTTTATATCACTCTGTTACAATATGTTTCTAGCTTACACGAATGGACTTCGTAAAGATTTCAATCGTTTGAGTGTGACACGTAATGTGAATCACATACAATATGCCACGTTAGATATCGTCATGTGAGCGGTCGCGCCTTAGACAATAGATGGTCGCGCACTACACAAAATTCTCCGCGCATCGTAATAACATACGAGTATCAACGAATAGGTATACCTGAATTCTAATACATAAATCCTAGGTAGGTACAACATAATATCCTGAAAATAGATGACGCGCGAAGGACTGCAGTGCAAAAAACATGATAGGTAATTAAAAAAGAGAAGTTTTTGTTGAAAATAGTATACAAATGCTTTTTAAAGTAGGTCTGGTGTTGGAGAATAAGAAATTAAATAGTTATCAAATGTATTTCCATTTTATTTACCCTGAACATTCGTACAAACCATTTGGTTTGCAATATAATGAATAAACATACATTGAAAGCGTGTTATTTTCGCCAACATTTTTAGAGCTGGGTGCTCTACCAACTACGCTATTGTGGTACTTATACCTACTTAACTAAATCTTTTTTATTTAAGTATATCAAATTTTATTTTAGGTATGGTCCCAATATTGAAGCTCGATTGGATATAAATAAAAAGGATTCCAAGTTATACACATTTATATTTTTATAAAAATCGATGTTTTTTAAAATAAATATTAAAACGATGAATTAGTCAAAAATCTACACGACGAAAAATTGAAAACTTAATAAACTAAATTTTAATAATAAATATGACCATAAAATATAATGTAATAATAAGATGTGACCCTGGAAAGAATTCACATTTTACTAAGTACATTTTTTTACAATTGTAACTTTATCTTTGAATTAAAAAAAAAATATATTTTTAATGTTTTCAGATAATACCTACACTTAGATTATAGAAAAATCAACCTACAGTTGAAATTGTAAATTATCAAAAAAAAAATTCAAATTGCAAGCTTCGTATTTTTCCGCTAGGTTCTCTGCTGGCAACGTATGTAGAGAAAAAAATTCAACATGGTTTGAAAGTTTAGTTACCTACCACCTACCTAACTTAGAGTTGATCTCCCATCTTCTGAAATCTTCTCGAATCTTTTGACTGTTTGACGTCCTCTTAATTTTTTTTTTAAAGTCATTCATTAACACATGGTTTTGTTCAACTTGAGTGACCTGGGATATATGGTAAATCCGGCCCTGAAGTATACTTATGTCATTCTAATATCTGAAAGATAAGCTCCTTTATCGATTTCCTATATTATAATTTACAATAATTAATAATATTAATGTTGTATAGGTACCTATTTCAAAACCACAGCAGTACATAATTTATTTGCCTTTTGGAAAATATCTATAGGAATGACTCTCAAAATTGAAATGTTTATTTTTTTCACCGCATTTATTGCTTGAAAGGAATAATGTGTAAAAAAGTGATGTTTTGTATCGGAGTGAGTATTAAAAATTATATTAGCAAAACATGAACTCCATACAATGTAGCAATAAAAATACGCTGGAGGTAGTCCTTTTGAAATGCCTCGCGGACAAAAAGGTTTTTGAAATGCGTGCGGTCTCAGACAGATTCTCAATCTTCAGACCTCAACATCTCATCTTATTAAAAATAAAATAATCTAATGCATTAATAAGAGTTGATTCACACAACATATTTTATTGTCTTTCGGCTATGCGTTATTTATAGTAAAAACATCTTACTTGCGTTATATAGGTATAGATAGATACACATTGGACCGAGAAACGATGGTCTTAGTGCGTAGGTAGGTACCTACGTATAGTCGCAAATCTTGGACAATTGAATGTAGATAAAAAGCTATTTAATATATAATTATTGTATTTTAATCTCAGAATATTTTACTAAGTGTTTGTTACTTTTTTGGTTGCTGCATTATTAAGGAATGGACAAATAGTAACACCCAGTGGGGCTAACTGTATAAAAAAAAAACACTGCAAGCCATATTATAGTAGGTACCACGTTACCTATAGGAATGGCTCCATAGTTTGGACAAGCAACTACAGAGAGTTATGACAAGGAGATTCAACAGGCGTGATCTAAACACTCGTTACTTACCAGTTTCACTATACTAAGGTACCTATCTACTGAAGTTATTTGTAGTGAATGAAAGTGGTCAATATCTATCTATACTTACATTTTTATTTTTAAAATGTCATTTTGATTACGACGATTGTTATGGCGTAGATATGGTATAGACATGACGAAGACTAACATTTTATACTACATTAATTCAATAATAATACAACCAACACTCATGCGTTCAAAAGCCGTAATAATCCTTACGGAAATATATCCGAAGTATAGAATATCGAAAGATCTATTCGTCAAATTGTCGTAACAGATCGGAAAATTCCACTAAAATTGAAGTTTCATTGTAAACCTTCAAAAAAATTGCCACTAAATCATATTTAATTTAAGATTATTTAAAAAGTAAAATTTAAATTTTACCGCTTATAGTTTTTTGTTCAGTGTTTAATTAATTTTTAAAAACTAACTAACACTATCTGTTTTCTTAACTTTACGATATTATTCTACGTATGTTTACCAGGGTATCTTTTCTCTGGTCTGTACCTATTCGTCAGTAATAATATAAGTAATATTATTATTATTATCTTCTTAAGTTCTGTATATAGGTACCAAATAATGACTGACAAGTACCTACCTATACACTATGATCACTATAATAGCGCCACAGCCTATCTACATCTGATGTTCGCTCTGTTGTAACATAACTGAGGATTTTTTTTAAACATAGGTAGGTACTTTAAATGAGAAGTAAAAAAGTGTAGGTACCTATTACACACATGCGATTATTGGACGTATTTTACAGGCAACTGTCATTCTGATGATGCAAAATAAATAAAAATTAAAGAGTTATGCTGATAAAGTTTGGTAATCCTTGAATAATATTTTTTCATATTAAAATATGAAGTCCCGATTCTTTTATAAGGATATTTTAGCACCTCGTTGTATAATGCCTTCATAAAAATTTGAAGGAAGCAATATTCTTCAAAAGAAGCCGACTGGGGGTGACCTTTTTGCCTGCAATTAAACGGGACTCGTAAACAACCCCAAAACATTGATAGGGTGACGGTGTGTAAGCACTGATATTTAAAAACATTATGTGAAATTTAAAAATTATCGAACCAAACTAAAGACATAATATAATTCTGTTTAGTATTGATGTTAACATACTTCATTATGTAATTTTTTGAAGGCTTAGGCAGGTGGGTACCAGTCATCTTGATTTGAATTGTAGGTAGGTGGCTATGTATTTGATTTTATTAATAATAAAATAAATAGTTGCATTAAACACGTGAAAAAGATTAAAGCGTATCCAATTACATATACTCGTTATTTTTTTTTGTTTAGGTAGATAATAAAGAGTCGACGTAATGTGTAAGTTTTGGATAACAACTACACAAGCAGTTTAGTACACTGGACGTGACATAAAAGGGTTCTGGCTTAGACTATAGATGCTCTGACCCAAATATAAACTTAAGTACTTATAATATTTAAAACTTTTAATGCATTTTTTTCGCGGAGTCCCTAATTTTACCACATGGAAACCTTATTCAGATATGCTGTGAATGAAAAAATAACATGTGGTTTTTATTTACGAGACATACGATTCAATCCTACTCCACGGCTACAGAGAATGCTTTCTGTCACTACCTGTGGGGCAATAAATTAACATTATAAATAATTAGTATTAAATATCTACTTACTACTTACTAATTGCACCTAAGTGAAATATTTTGGAAAACTTTTGATAAGTAATTATTTTTTTAAAAATAAATGCAGTCACCCTACGTACAATCAACCCTTCACCGCACAAATACATAATATTATTTTAATACCCATTAAAATTACCATTCACAAACCTTGTATGTTGGGCGGTCCAAGATTTTACACATTTTTTGGTTTAGTGATTATACATTTGGTGAGAATTTGTGGTTTTAAAAGGCTATAAATTGCATAATAATTATTGAAATATTGTTGTTTTACTATTATTGCCTAAATGTATTAACTTCAAAGTAGAAACTATTATTTTTTTGAGTGAGATATTATTCTTGAACATGTTATGGTGTCGAATTGATGTTATTTTTATTTATTTTTTTGGTCGTTCAGGCACATATAATTAATCGCATTTGAAGCTGTTTTATTATTATTAAGTTTCCTTACGATATTTAAATTAATATGAAATATTATGTAGATACTTAAGTATAATTAGGTACATGTTGGCCCCCATATCCAGAAGCGGCCCCCCAGGCCAGGATCTATGGCGGCCCCTCTGCCTACCGCTAAGGTTAAGGGCAATGTGATATTCTACAGTAGTGTTCCCCAAGTGGTTTCCACTGAACCACAGGGTTAAGGGTATTCCGTGTATTTTTAGCGAGATTCTTTGTTTTTATTTAGGATTTTTTTTTCGAAATAATCAAAAAAGCAACAGCCTGTAAAAGAATACTGTACCTATTCAGAGAAAAGTCGCCAAGTACCTGCCTACCGATGTATCAACTGACAATACAGTTTTAATAATATATAAGTGTATAAGTACCTATACCTAATATTAATAGAATGCAAATAATATAATATATAATATTATAGGTAGGTATACATACTCACGAAACAAACCACCGTTCTGAATGATATATGAGCAAAACTGACAAACACTAGATCAGTGGTTCCTAAAGTTGACTGGGCTCCGACCCATCTAACAAAAATTTCCAATCTTGGGACCCACCTCTTAGCTGTCTTAGAGAAAAGAGGGCATAAATATTGGTAATGCTCAGATTCCCTAGTGGCGAGTTGTGGAACTACTTAATGCTGTCTTATTTGTTCTAATTGAAATAAAAAAAATATTTTTATAAGTGTTACCAATATGAATGAAAGACTGTAAATCTGAAAATAAGAACTACAACTTTAATAAAAAAAAATATTAATTAAATATCTACACCTGCAAGGTTTTTTTACAAAGTTATTTCAATGGGAAGGATGTATTTGTTTCTTATTTTTCTTCATTACAGTTTTAGCATCAACTTCAACTTTAGTTACTTTTAATCGCAGTGAATTTGATATATCCAATTTATTTCGGTATTTAGTTTTAATGTTAACCATAGCCAAAAATTCGACCTTACATAGATATGAGGTAGTAAATAGGAGGAGGACTTTCATAGCTTCATCAAACAGGCAAGGATAATTACCAGCAACTGAGAGCCAGAATTTCGTTAACTGTTTACGATTGAAACTATTTTTCAGTGACGTATCTTCTGATAAATCAATGAGTTCTTTACTTGGTTTTGTTGACATACTAGTTGGTAAGTCGTCTTGAAATGGGCTACAAATCCAATGCAACGAATCAAACTTTTTCATCTCTTCCCCAAAATAGTCGTCAAAGTTATTTATTAACAGTGATATATGGCTGGAAATTTCAGACACTACGTTCTGCAGACAGACTGCACATGGTTTTCAATAATAAAAATTTCAAGTGTTTCAAAACAATCATACTTGCCATTCTCAATACAACGTTACCACAACATAAGCTTTTTCATGAACGCTCGAATTTTATCGTAAACTGCAAAAATGTCTGATCCGTTTGATCCTTGCAAATACAAATTAAGTTCGTTTAATTCCAAAAAAACAGCTGAATGAAATATCAAATTTATCACTTCCTATTTTTTTAAATTCATGTATACAGTGGCGAGGGCCCACTCAATATTCGCTCGCGACCCACTGGTGGGTCGCGACCCATAGTTTGGGAAACCATGCACTAGATTATTCATTCAATTTTCAAAGTGAATGACCTACTTATACCTATTAAATTAAAGTATTAAAGCAATGTTTCTGCTAATATTAACATTTACTTGAATATCAACAAAATGACAAATCCTGTCACAACAACGTACCTACTATCTTGTGTATATTCATTAGGTAGGTACGTATCCAAAATGATTAAGGGTCTTCCAATAATTAAAAAAATATTTTTAGTTAAAAAATGATATGACAGCTGATGATTAAACAAATGAAAAGAGCTTTACTGTCATTCGCATTACACACTGAAGAAATAGTTATTAATTGAATTAGGTATAAGTATCCTATGTATTGTGGTGGCTGTAAGTAAAGCTTGAAAAGCATTTATTATTTAAGCTTTTAGAAGACATTTTGGCTATTTGGATGACTTCATTAATTATTATTAACTCTTAAAATAATACTTTTATATACGTAAGACAATTTCCTTGTATGATTAGGTAGGTACCTACCAATTTTATAGAGGAACTTTAGAAAATCTTTTTATGTTATTTTACATTAGGCATGTTCCGAAATTATAATACCTAAGTAAGTCCCTACTTATATGCCAGCATAATATTTCTAATATGTAACTATTTATTAATAAATTACATATTATTCGTAGGTAGGTAGTTACTATAATTAGCCTTTCTAAGGCTATCCGTAAATAAAATAAATATCAGCTTGGATTTTTTATTGTAAGTACCTACCTACTTTATTTTTAGGTTCTTGCCTGTATATAGGTAGGTACTGTAAGTGGGTAGCCACCAGGAAACTCCTGTGGTAGCCACCTATTCTCAGTACAGGCACTTCTAATAGAAAAGCTAAATCAACAGATTTCATAGCATACAACCGTAGTATGTATCTAGGTAGGTATCTACATATTTTTTAAGTGATATTCAATGATTGGTGGTGTGATGTGTCCGGATCATTAATTTATTGCGCAAAGAGACATGCCGGTTCTAGTATTACCTCGAACGCAGAAGTAAGATAAGATTGAACAGCAATGGATAGGTAGTATGGGTTCCTATTTAGTGTACGTATAAGAATATTAGTGCATATTTTATGAAAATATCGATAGCTCTTCGTTAGTTTGCCGTTTCATTTAATAATGTAACCTCTCTCTCATTAAGCACTTTGCCTCTTACTTCCCCTCTCCCTCGCGCTGTCGGCTTAAAGATAGCTATCTCATTCGTTCATTGATTCTCTTTTCTTCTTCCGCGTGATACGTAGGGTGACTAGCAAATTTGGCAATTTGGAACATTTGTTAATTGCATTGATTAAAATATGATATTATTTTATGTAATCATGTATGCATATACTTATCGATGAATAGACATGGCTTTTTCTTAAATTTGGATTGAATATATGAATCGGTTAGAAAATTTTGTAACCTACCTATCAGTTTCATAGTTGTTATAACTGGCTTTCTAAAAATAATAAAAATTTAATACCACTATGTCATGGCAACAAGTCTATTTGTGGTAAACAACGTTTTTGTGTTTCATTAGTATGCAGTTAGTTAGAAGGAATGTACCTAAGATTATTTTTACACTGCATTGTGCCTACCTATATAATTTTAAAATAATAAAATTTACTTATTTTTATCTGACAGTAAATCATTTATTGCAATAAATATAAGGACAGGTTATATTGGAGAATTTGTTTGTATCATATTAATACAAATTTCAAAGATTTTTGGTCGTATGCATTTGGCGAATTTTGACATTATATTATAATATATTATTGTGTATATGTAATTACAAATATAACATGAATGCGTTTGTCGTTAGATTTTGACGATATGTAGAATCACTCGGAAATATATGTACACATTATATTCACGTAGGTAAGATATTATAGATCAGGTTACTGTTGCCAACGAGCAACATTTACATATCGTAAGAATCCACCCCTCTAGTTACGTTTTGTTATGTTATTAGGTCTAACTAATAAAGTATAAATTTATCAATTACATAGTGTAATCGTTTGTTCTTTTAATATATACATAACATAATATGTTCACATATGAGTTTATTTTATCATATATCCGAGCAACAACGTAATGACGAAAAGATCCTATTCGATAAAGCTATAATTAAATATACATACCTACTTAATATTAAATAAATAATTGAATACCAGTAAAAAGAGTATATGAGTACCTAAATTCTTGTCCTCGATTCAAAATATAAGAAGGATGATATACGAAAAAATTACAATGATATCTAGCTAATTTTCCTTCAACATTATTTTTAAATTTGAAAATCGTTTGAGAATAGACATTAAAGTATACGAAGTACATACTGACAATAAATGTGAATTAATTAAGTATCAAAATATCAAAAAAGAGGGTAGTAAGATAGCCAACAATTACTGTATACCTAACGTTTATTAAAATATGTTTATTTATACGTAATTTAAAACTATTATAAATTTATAAAAATTATATTTATGTAGGTATATCTACACAATACATACTGATAAAATTAACCCTCGTATTAACACTGCTTAAATTTTTTTTCTAAAAAAATATTCAAGCTAAATGCACTATCCGGGTTTAGTTAATACCCACAAAATGACTTCCTATTTGAGTTGGTCGAGACGTATACGTACAATAATCAGACAATCCCAATTAGCGTCGACCGTATGCGCACCGCACTCAGGTACAGGCAGGTGAGAACCGGCGGTGCCTTTTGAAGTGCGCTGCCCCTCCAATTAGAGCGCGCCGCCCTTTGAAGTCCACCGCCGACACTTTCAGAGACCGCCCACAACTAGCGCCTCAGCACTAATTTATATCCTCAAATCCTTCTCGGTCTCTCTTCATCGTTCGGTCGTCTTTCTCTTTATCATTCTA
The DNA here is from genome assembly GCF_057557595.1 of Rhyacophila brunnea. NCBI lineage: Eukaryota > Metazoa > Arthropoda > Insecta > Trichoptera > Rhyacophilidae > Rhyacophila > Rhyacophila brunnea. The sequence goes on from NW_028233068.1 coordinate 21,336,214, forward strand.
AGCCGTCTGCTTTCTAGACCCCAAGTTTTAGACCTCGCGGATTACAGATTTGGATTAAAATTCTTTGTTTTTTTTTGTAACATTTTTTGCGATTCATCGCGAGGCTATTCTACATGGGCACTCATTAAAAAAACTACCCGAAAGAATAATGTATCCTGGTATAAATTATTTAAGCTGAAATGCAAGGTACCTATCGTTTTGAAATTGATTGGTAGGTAGGTTACCTGGCATACACGAAAATCAATCGTGTTTTAGAAAATTATTAGCGAGGTCAGTCAAATAGGTACGTAGCTACCCCAGGCATACCAAAAAGTATACAGTTACATTTGTATACATAATAATAGGTACCTAAGTATAACTATTTAATATCTATATTTGTAGTTTCTAATTGTATCATTTTCTTTATGTACATATCTACCTCCCTATGTACCTACATGGATAAATCTAATTGATTAAATTCCTACATAAAATATTATTGCATTATTTGTGTGGAGTAACAGGCATCCGATCTCGAGTATGGAAGAATATGGGATAAACTTAAATACGTGTCAAGAATTCATCATTCTTTTCTTGTCTTAACTTTCCATTCGTTTTGCTTCAAACTGCTCTCGGTTTATGCACTGACGCTCATTCAATATTGGTGTATTTGAAGGTTGCAACACACACTATTGCACGTCTATAATGTGTGGCTCATTTTTGTAGGACACTCACACATTCAAAACAAAATCCTGCTTCAAAATGTAGTGTATTGGGGTATAGCCTATCTGAATTTTATTTATTAATCTGTTTCTTATTTCAGTGGTGCCAGCTAACATTCTCTAGTATCCAGGTTTGTAGATACTACTATAGTAGTTAAGGGTAGTGGTACAACAGCCGCAAATAGCGGTTGTGATATTTTGGTAGGGATCGACTGCTTTATATCGCATCTAAAAGCTTTTTCCTAACAGTAGTACGCATTAAGATTCAATATATTGAGATACATAAATGCATCGCTATGGGAAACATTTCTTGGCAGAAGTGGGGTGCCACAGAGTATGGTCCAAATCAAGATCGAGAGAAATCACTACATTTAAAAATTTACATTGTATAATAAATCGTTTTTATGACAATGCCTTGAGAATTATTGAGAATGTTTAATTTTAATAACAAAATAAAGTACCTAGGTATAGTTAATGGTTCATGGTTGTGTTAAATTGAAAATTGTAGCTACGTACTTAGGTTGAACCTACATAGTAACTACCTACTTACTTAATTTTGGTTTCTATGATGCCAGTATGAAGAGTGGTTAAACAAGAACAAGACGTTAAGAAATTTCGGCAATCATAAATTATTTCCGATTAATTCGGAACACGACTTTTTGTTTTATAGAGTCGTCAACCTTAATCACTTTTATATTATAGAAACCACCAAGGGGTGATCGATGGTTGTATGTATGTGAATTGGGTTATATTAATTCTGTAGTACGATGGCAAAACATGATATGTACGTTTTTTTGGCAAATTGAGTTATGTATCAAATATCAAAATATGGTATTTCTAGGACTTAGGTCTTATAGGTTGGGAGAAATAAACAGTGTCAATATGTGATAGTTTAAAATTGTTCTCCTGAACAATTAAGAAAAAGGCCACACCGTGTTTTGATATCTTAGCACATATATAGATATATTATCATGAACATACCCACATGTACCAAATTAATGTTTGACATAATTAAGTAGGTACCCACAAAAATACCTTGTATTTTCTGGCAAACTTCTTCATAGTGTTTCTGTCACTTCTATGGAGAAACATTATAGGTATCAGTTTAAATCTTAAATGTGAGATTTCTAAAGAATCAGATGGGAACCGAATTGATGGTTTCGAGATGTGGTGCCAGCGGAAGATGTCCCACATTCCATGGACAGCCATGTCCACAAATGTATAGTCAGTACAGGAAGATATTGCCACCAAAAAACGTCCCCAGTCTACCAACAAGAGATAAATCTGAAATTATCTTGAAAGCAAGGATATTATGTGCTTTTAAGATGGAGCGTCGGAGCGATATGATCAAAAAAAACAGAAGAAGAAATAGGATTAGTGTAGTGTACCTACACTGTACAATGACTGTGATATTTGTAATTATTAACATCCTCTGTCATAATGCAAAATATTTCCGTAAAGGGAGTCTAAACCTTTCAGCGTCAAGGGCCTCCGCATACCCAAAACCGCTGCTAGATTTGTGAAAGATTGTCAGCCATGCCTACGTATTATGTATCTATTCACTGATGAAACATGAAGCGCTCACCTTGCGTCAATTGTAATCACTCTTTAATAACATTATTCCGATAATTTCTCAAGGCGCCTCATTCGTAACGGTTAGCCTCAAGGAGGTAACTACCTCTGTAAGTAGGTACTTAGCTGTATACATACATCTTATGTACCTACCTAAATACTTTATTATATTACTTATAACATAATATCTACTTGGTACATATGTACATATCTAGATAAATTATATTAGTAAGCACATAATCAGAGATGGGTCTCCATGATGCGTATAAAGCGGTTGCTTTGCTAGAAAGTACCCATCAACATCTTAACAAAACACATTTTTGTCGCAATATGTATGAGTGTTAAAATTAATAAAAGGATAAAAAAAACCCTACAAATAGCTATTGCCATATCGATTGAAATCTGGAGTGTGGAAAAATATGGGATAAACAAATCGGTACTTAAACAAGTGTCAAACCAATGACATTAATATGGACTGTAGTATATCAATGGGACGAAGCATCTGGAAAAAAATGACACCCACTTTCTTGTCGGGTCTGCCGAATGGCATAATTCATATTTTAATACCAATGTCGCTCGCTCAAATAAACATTGAAACTAGAAACACTGTTCTAACGCCATTACAATACAGGTGATATTGCTATAAATTCCGGATCCGTGATATAGCATAATATAAATTGCGAAATTTTGTCACGTGACGTCTACCTATACATGTGCGAATGTCGCTATGCGAATTTACTTGCTAGCTACTGTACTGAGTGCGTTGTCCATTAATAATGTCATTGTGTCAAAGCATATGATATTTTTTATTTCTGAGTTCCCTGGATATTTTCGTTAGTTACTTATGTATCAAAATATGCATTAAACGCGCATTCAATATAAGTAATATTAGAGGACACTTGTGTTTCTTGCGTTTTATGGTTTGGTCGTCATAAAGTAAAAAAGCGTATTCGATTTCTGTTAAATGGCGATTGGCTTTCATATGTATATTTTATTAATTAATCTGTGCTATGTTCACATTGTATACATGTCACATGAGTAGGTATCTACGTAGGTACGACATAAAACCAGTTTTTTTTTCAAAGATACAATATTGAATGAAACTGCCAAGTGGTCTACGTCTAGATACATACCTAATTAATTACTGTCTAAAAAGAGAGACAAATAAGATGTTATATTTTCATTACTCAGTTCTGAAATATAACACCATTGTTCGAGCTAACCGGAAAACTCTTCTTTTACACAACGCGTGTGCTACGGCGTTACAGCGAGGCTACGCCGCGTAGCATTCTAAACGATGTCACGCAAGCTTTATCGGGGAGTAATTATGTTCGTATCGCAATTTTATAATATGGCTCAAAGTAACTGATAAGTTAAAGATCATGCAGCAGGTAAATAACCTCATTTTACACTGTGTTATGACCAAAGAAATAGTTATCTAATTAAATATTGTCGTTTTATCATTTAAAAGCATTGGAAATCATTATTAGAGTGACGTCCCGTAGGGATAGACAGGTCATACGTTCGTTAGGGGCGGCAATTAAAAGAACGAATAAGATCGTTACAACTTTTAAATCAGTGACGGCGCTCCATATAACGGACACTTCGTTGAAAAGTATCAATATCTTTTTTTAATATGAAGGGTGCCTTCAAATTGTTCAGCGCTTGACACTTCTACGTCGGTTTCATGGTATGTTTCGTATAAATGCTTTAATTCTTTTGATTTTATTTAATATTTTTTTTAGTCTGCTCGTCGGGAATCCACGTTACTACTTGCGACAGTGTTATTATCATTTTACAACGTTTTTCTTATGTCGTATTCTTATCTGTCTGGTTGTTTGTCCGGTACAAATCTTGCAATCGATTTTTAACTAACTTCCCGACTAGCTAGACAATTGAAACTTTTAGAATATATCAGACCACGATGCCAATGAATTTTTTAAATACTTTTAGCCATCTTTAAGTAGAATTAAATTCGTTTTTAGTTAATTCTGTTTTGTATGGAAAGTTATTTCGATACCATTATTTGTTGCTAGGGGGTCCTAGGAACTAAATTATTAAATAATATTATATACGTGCGTTACTATGGAAATCAATATGAAATGACATTTCATTATTCAGTATTTCTATCAAGTACAATTTTTTTTGATCGTTTAAGCTAGTCAAGTCAAGTTTATATAATTCAACAGGAAAACGTTGTATATAAAAAGTTCTTTTTATCTTGTAATTATTATAAAGTAAAATTCTATAAAGAAAATGTGTAATAAATTAATTGCTATTTGATTTATAAATTTTTAGGTCAGCTCAATTTTAGTTGTGTAATTCTTTAAAATATAGTTACTTCCTTTTTCAATAGGATTGCACTGAATTCAATATTATAGGACGGCAAGAGTACCCATTTTACAGCTACGTGAGTTATGTTAGCAGTTGCACTTTTGTATGACACGGTCATTCAATTGAAAATTGCTAATTCTTATTAAACATGATGAACAAGTTCTCTGATGGATTCCACAAACCGCCGCCAGTGCCAATTTAATAAAAACTTGTTTCAAGACTTCGTGCCACAGTAGGTACGTACCTACATATCTTTAGAGAATATACGTATCTCTAAGTACATTACTTACTAGCCTTTAACTGCCTGCTATTAATAGCCAGCAACATCCACAGGTAAATACTAAAAATAACTTGATATGTTTAATTGCAAATAATATTGTTGCCTTCTTCCTCTTTCATCGACGTTTCGGGCATGTTACAAAAACCATCCTCAATAGATAATGTATTGAAGTAACCAGGCCCCAGGAACTTATTACTTACAACAATAATTGTAGTTTATTTAATGAAATATAGCTTTTATTAAATTAAATCAATAATACAATACAGTTCATCCACTGCACATGGATGTACCGTAATATGACTATATTCTAAAACATTAGAGCGAGAGGTTTAAAAGAATACTATTTTATGTAATAAAAATACTTTATGCAGTCATCAAATTTTTAAAATAAATATATAGGATAATAAGGCTTCAACATTATATAGATAGATTATCTACAACGTTTAAGGTATGTCCAGGATCATGCTTTGAAAATACAATAAAAGCTCTATTTTGACCTACGCTGAGCATGTGGGCCGTTAAGGCTTGGATAAAAATGTTCATGTCAATTCAAGAAAGCTCAAAGGCATAATATGGAGTATTCCCATATTGTATAGGTTAGAGCGCAATAGACTACTACCAATGCCGCTACGGTAGATTTGATTATAAATGAGATTTTCTTCTTGTAGGGGTAATAACAATCAAAAAGATCCCACACTGACACCTCTTTAGGTAACCTCTAATCCACACTTTTATAAATAATAAAAAAATGTAATAGGTATTCGTAATAATGGCGGGCTAGCGGTGATTCTTTGAAGGTGCGACTACAAAAAAGCATACCGCGTCTCAATTAGCGCTACGTATGACGTCTACTGACAGAGGTAATAAATAAACTTCACTAGTGGTTCACTATTAGTCTATTTATTTTGTATCTTAACATTCTCAAATGAAGAAATTGGACTGTTTTGTTCTCTTGCCTCTGTAGAAAAAAAAGTTACTATACCTCAGAGTAATCATATAAAGGGAGCGACTATTGTTCGGCAAAATGAAGCCGTGTTTCTCGCGTATAACGCAAGTAGAACCTTAATTTTATTATTATTAACTTAACTATGAAACGTTATACCATCATGTTGCTTCTCAGTACACTACGGCTACCAAATTTAAACATAACATAGTATTTTCTACTAAATTAACTTAAAATAATTACTACTGACTTTATATTTAACACAAAAACGTGCATGCAATTTTTAAATGAATGTTATCATTCAAATCAATATTTATCGGCGACATTTCCAAAAAATATTTAATTCAGCCGTATAAATTCTATCTTACTCTAACGCATATTGCGGAGATAGAAGTGTGCCGAGTGCTTTCTCATTCGCACTTATGGTTCGTTTTTGTTAAGGTTTTGAGACTGTACTTATAAACGGAATTCTTTTTATATTTTGTCGCGTACCGAGATGATTTGTAAGCTAAGTTGTGATTGGTTAATATTATGAATTGAGCGTATCAATTTTTGAATAATGTTGGCAGTGGGATAACGCGGTATCAGGGGAAAGTTGTCCATATTTATGACCTTACTCCATCTGTGTTATGTTTAATCTATACTTAGGTACAGGTATAAGTATAATCGCTACAAATAGTGGAATATAAATTAATAGTTAATTTGTAGGTTTACTGAAATATTTAGATACCTACATAAGCAACTATTTGAAACCAAGCAGGTCAATAAATAGAGTCGGTGCATATCTATAGCAATGGTAGCTATTGTCGAACAAGAACTTCTTGTCTACGTGTTAAAACTGTGAATTAACAAGCCCCTCCTGTTTTTAACCGCACTTCGACTACATCGACTTCCGGTTATCGACGTGTTGTCCACGTGTTAAAACTGTGAACTAACAAGCCCCTCCTATTTAGTTAATCGCACTTCGACTACAGCGACTTACGGTTATCGCCTAGATCTTCTTGTCGGACAGTAGATAGTGGTATGACATTATTTTATCTGATAATATTAATTAAAAAGTATATAATTGGGAATATGAAAACAACAGCACCACGCTGCATAAACATAAAAAAACCATATTTGTACAAAAAATATCCTTATCTCATGACCATTTAGTAGAGATTAGTTTAGTTTTTTTTATTGCTACATAATTAAGTGAATACGTGTATTAATTAAGGCTCTAAGTACCAAAAAGTAGTATTGCCTGTAGATACAAAATACCGAGTCATTGCAGTAAAATTTCATGAAGCAGACCTTTCGAAAAATGTGGTTTTACAGTGTGAAGCAATCACGGCAGCTTCTATAATTTTAAATATTAGGAAGTCGCAAGTGTCAACACATCATCGTCAGCCATTTTATATTGAATGAAGTTGACCACTGTAGTGCTATTTACACCATTATAAATAAAACAGGCCAACGGACTTACAACGTCGACAGGTTTAAATATTTTGCTGTATTTTTTTGACTTGCTTGAGGCACTTAGACCATAGCTGAAGTTATTGGCGTTAGTATGTAGAACACTTTTCTATAAAAATGTCAGTTTTTTTGTTTTTGGTACTTAGAGCCTTAATTAATACACGTATTCAAGTATCTTAATAATATTGAATATTGATAGGAAAAATAATTTATTAAAATATATTTCTATGTATAAGTATATATTATTTTCATGTTAGGACCCCTTTATCTTTACAAGTAGGCTAATTCAAAATCATTGTTATACCTACTCAATACCAATATGAATATATTATTATGGCGACAAGTAAGTACCTATACTTGTATAGTATTTGTTTTAATAGTTAGATATTTTTATACAATAATAATTATTCCTAATAGCCAATGGACTGACCTGACAAACACCTGACAAAATAGGTTGTTAGGTAGATACCTACTTGATATTACTTAGTTGATACCTGCATGGTTACGAGAGCCAGCTAACTGGGCCGAGTCCGAAACCAGCAATCATATCGCGGGTGGCCCGACCAGGTCTCGAACCAGTGTTTAACTTGCTCGAGAAGATGCAGGTAGGTATTTAACATCTCTTCTCACACGCTATGTGACGAACATCACTGTGAGTACGTGAGCATGCGAAGCGCATTATCAATGAATTAACCATGAATGGCGATAGAAATGAAATCTATCGACACTTGGGTGTCAGTGGCGGGTTTAGAGAGTACAAAGCTCTAAGTATTGACTGATTTTGCGGCCATCTACGATAAACAATAAAAAGAATGTTAAATTCCAACTATCAATGTATCTAGGAGAATTAGGAATGTAGGTATCTCTTCCCTATTCAATTATTATCTACTGAAGATTTAAAGATGATAGGTACTAGTGATATTAAATAAACTGTAGGTACAAGTAGGTATGTATCTTTTTGAATGGTTATGTTATAATAATGTAGTCCCTTTTGATGTGAGTTGCAGGGATTTTGTTATGCTTCCGGTAAAAGGTAAAATGTTATACTCAATTTGTGATAAATACGCATTCTTTAAAATTATGGTAAGTAGATACTTATAGGTACCTACTTTATTAATTGTATGACTGATTTGAAGGATTTTGAGGCTCCATTTAAAATCTTCTGCGTTTGCGTCAAAGAAAATCGCCGCTGTGGATAACTTAACCAGGCTATATAATAATAATACTTACTGTACGACAACATCTTCTTGGCTACGTGAAGGAAGGCGCTGTTGTCGACTAAATGGGAGGAGCTTGTTAATTTATAATGGAAGTGCGGTTAAAAATGGGAGGAGTATGTTAGTTCACAGTTTTACCGCGTAACCAAGAAGATGTTGTCATAGAGTACCTAATATCTTAATTTTTGCTTAATTCATTTTATTTTAATGAAAATAGACCCATAGAAGTTAATTTGAAAAATACACATGCCTAGGTAGGTACCCTTTTTTGCAGTTTGTAAAATAATAATTGTTTCTTACTAATTAATTATTCTATTACAATATTATTCAAAACGTAGGTAGTGGTGTTGATTGCTAGCATTGTAGGAAACAATGCCAATACAAATACACGGTGCCACGGTAGAATAATATGTACCTATATCGCTATATCTATTTCCATAATATAAATAAGTCATCGCTCACCCTTAACGAGAAAATAATCCAAATAGCTCACCTTGGTCAGTATCCTTCTCCTAATGACACACCGGTAGTATTTTGAGGTGTTACCTTTTTTAATTTTCTTCTAGTCCTTTTTAACACTCGCGGTTGTAAAAACGAAATCCCCAGGCGCTCGCGCACGGTGCGGTCGATTTTTTTTCGGTCATATTTCAGCCCTTTATTATTTTATTTATTTCAATTTTGATTGCAATCATTCACTCAGTGCTTCAAGGGAAACGGCATGTTCTATAGAGTAGGTAAGGTAGATAATTATTATCTTTTTAAAATTTAATAAAAAAAATATGAAATTTTATCCATAAGATTATACGAAATAAAATTTGTATCTGACTTCATATTATGGAATTATAGATAATATCCGCGTATTTTTTTTTAGATTGAAGTTTTATTATTAAGGCAGGTAAGGTAGGTATATTTATTTATTTATATTGAGTAGAGCTTCGGTATCGCCACACTACCTTATCAGTAAATCATATTAAATTAAATATCACGCATCTTATTCTGTATTATTCTGCCATCGCACTGAATTCCGAATTACGATGGTATATAGTGCTATTTATTCGTTCGAATGCAATGCGGTAACCTTTTCGCGATAAATGAATATTTTTGATTGCATAATACGTTCAAATTAAAACCATGTATTTAAATATCCAACAATCATCAGTTCGATTCGAGGGGCGGCTCTTGTGGTGAAGTGCGTAAGGCGCTTGCCTTCCACCCGAAAGTTTTGGGTTCGATTCCCGGTGAGGACACAACATTTATGTGTTTTTCTCAAAGCCTGGGTGTTTGCGATTGTTGAAAATTACTAACAACCACCTTGTACGAAAAAGCATGGACATGGTTATTAATAATTCAAAAAAAAAAAACAATCATCAGTTTCTACAAACAATTTATAATATTGCATTCGAAATATGAGCAATAATTTTATTAGCATTACCATCGAAGCTTACAATTTCGTATCACGCCCTGACTATAGTGAGCCTTGACTTTACATTAAAATGTATTGTTATTACATAGGAATACCTTGCCAATACTGAACACATAAATCTAGTAATTCTAGTAACATTAATTTAATTAAAAACATAAATTAACATTTTTATGTTGATACTGAGATGATATTGTTTGATTTAGATATGATGAAAAGAATTAAATATAAAATAAATCATTTGCAGCACTGCATTCACCTGTTCACCGCTACCTATGCCTACCTAGTCCTAGATAGACAGCAAAGCCAGTAGATTACTCTGTAATAGCCCAATTTTTTAATAATATCACTTCAGGGTGGCTTATATCTCAATTAGGAATTATTACTGTCGACCAAATGTCGATGTGTTTTTTTAATAAAAAGGTCACACATTTTTTAAAAGAAAATGTTACCTGTCTACCATACCCAGTACCTACCTACGTAAGTATGTGTGTTTCTAATAATTATGTGAGCATTATTATAAGCATTAAGCAATGACATGAGTAAACACATTTTTAAGTATAAACATGAAGATAATGCTTTTTTTTTATCTATTAGGTATCTGTAGAATTCAATAATAATAATTGTATGTAGATGCAATACAAAGACTAATTTTACTTTAAAGTATTGTGTATTTTATGCCACTATATTGAATAATCACTGCGTAACGTGAAGTCTCTACTGGCAGGTTACGATTAAGCCTAATTTTTTACACCCTGAAAACAATCTGGCCACGCAAACGATTATGACGTATTATTTAAGTAACCTTAGATTATTATTTAAGCACAAAAAAAACTTGGAAAATCAAGGTACCTACTTAAGGTAATAAAGAAAAAATCCGTAAAAAGTAATAACACAATCTATTCGTAAGGTATACCTACCCACATTAGGTAGGTATATTATACTTATTAAATGAAATCCGTTATAATAAAAAATAAGTTACAGATAAAAAATAGGACAAACGAATGTGAAAATCCCATAAGTTGGACTTGTTATCGTAGAGATCGAATTGAAGCATTTTGTTCTCTTGCCTCTTTTGGATGATAGTTTTTCTAGGTGTTACCTTTACCTACCTTGTACCTAGATACTAGATATTATTATACTAGTAAATATTTTTACCATATCTGTTCTTTATCCACAACCATTGAATTATTTTTATTCGCAATTTGATATTATTTCTCTAATATTTGGCTATTTGAATATTTTCATTCAATCCATTGAGTAGGTATCTACTTATTAGACTATAACATAGCAGTTACCTACGACTGAATATTAGACTAGTACCTATATAATATATATCTACTATTTAGGTAGGTATCTACTTTAACTATAACAATTTATAATGTATACATAGACATAGGTACTGTTTAATAATTAATTAACTTACCTATTTAAAAAAAAATCGCCCTCATTCCACAATAAACCGCGCAGGTACGTAATATCATAAAGCCGACCAAATATTTAAAATAACTCCTCCGAAATAATAGGATCGGCGCCCTATATCAATTTTCTCCGAGCCCTGTGTTCAAATCCACCGGCCCATCATTATATCTAATCATTATTCTTCCTCTGTTTCAATTTAGTGGATATGCCCTTAGATAGTTAGGTGCTTACATGATGACTTTTTGCTAATATTACACCGGTTTTTATAACTTAGTTTGCCAATAGGTAAGTATCTACATAATAAAAACAGTAGGTAGGTAGGTGTAATTTTTCATTGTAATTAAAATCAAGTAATTTTGATAGACGCAATATAAAAATGCATTTAGTCCAACAATTTTATTACTTTTAAATTTGATTCAAATCAAAACGGGTGAGAAATAATAACGCGATTAAAATCTCCATATAGCTCAACTAAAATATAATTCATACGATAATGATATACAAATTAATAGTCCTCATTATAAAAAAATAGCTAGCATTTGATACGTAGCACTTAATTAAAATAATTATTATCAAGCGATAAGAAATACATGAAAACTTAATTTAAATTCGTGTAAATTTTCTACTAAGTTTAGTGTGGCCTTAAAGATAGCGAGGCAGTTAAATAATAAAATTTATTGAATACAGTGTGGTTACAAAAACACCATTTTATAGTAGAAAAAAATCTTCAGCCACTGTATGTAGGTATACCCACACATAATATAGTGTTAACGAAAAAATATTTTTAAATAACTAATGACTAGGGTATACCTACGAACGATAGAGCCATTCTGATAATCCTAACTCAGTTTTTAATGTGCTATTCAAAACAAAGCATCTACTAATTATTATAAACAGTAAGACGTTGAATCAATTCCAACCGAAAGTTGTAATAAGTAGGTAAAATGTTTTAAAACTAAAACTTGGCAAGATGTCCAAACATTATGGTATTTAATAAATATTTATATTTGGAAGGATGGGGGAACATCAAGAAGCAACAACAACAAGATTAATATTCTTTCAGATATAGTCTTCTGTCTTCTTATCTATAAAATTTGCTGAATGCATCTTCAGTTTGACGTAAGTGCTACATTTGTAAAAAAAAATAACAAAATTAACCGTCAAACCGATTTCGTATTTTACTTAAAATTTATCCTTTTTAAACCTTTTGCGCTCTGGTCATTTTTTTATCAAAAGGTATTAGCACTTTTCTGATCAAAATTCCTGAATTTCTTGCAGAAATTTAAAGTAGAAAACTTGCGATGTGTAAGTATAATATATTAAATATATAATAATTAAATACTGTTCCAGCGAGTGAATTAATATGTCAATAAAATTGGATGCAGTAACTACCAAAGTAGGTACTTGAATATACAAAAAAAAATCTTATTTTCCAAAATACTGTATTTTCATACGTTTCGGTTCTATCTCAATACAAATAAATACATATGTATGTAGGTAGGTATATATCTCAGTGACTTTAATAGGTTTTTTCACATTCCTATCCATATTTTTGATGATCTTAAAAAATGTTTATTTTTTCATTTAAATCGTGTAATTAGGTCAGTGTTGCCATCTTTTTCTATGCTGATTATAGTACAAAGGCGTAAAAATTATAATATTTCTGATAAAAATATAGTACAGGAACATTTTTCGTCTTGAATCCCTTAAAATTAGAGTATTTTGGCATATTTGGCGTAAAAATATAGTATTTTACATTCTTCGCCGTCGCCGAATCAAAATTATAGTATTGTACTATAATTATAGTACGGTTGGCAACACTGAATTAGGTACTCATGTAAAGAAGTGTCTACCTATTCCTTAAATAAAGATTACAAAAATAGTTACCTACTTCTCTTTACGCTGATCTGGGTAGCCTTACTCTACGTCGGGTAGAAAACTGATAATAATTTACCTCCAACAAAATTATACAAATAAGTACCTACCTACATACCAATAAGACAAAATTCGTAGGTAAAATAGTGAATCAGGATTTAGCCTATGGGCTTAACCTATAATGTTACACTTAAATGAAACAGTGATACAGGAAAACTCAATCTAAGAAAACAGGGCAGACAATTTACCAGATTATTGCAAAGTATTTTATGCTTTCAATTAATTTTTAAACAATGTAATTATTTTAGTTTTGATTTAATGAAAGTAGGTATTTTAAAGAAAAAGTGCTAGATATGTAAGCAGGTATGAACATACTATGGACGTACCTATTCTCTTACAGTGTGTAGGTATACGTATTATCATATAAAGAAAATGAATGCTTTAGATTTATATAATATCTATACTGAGCATTCCTATTTATGTGTTTACAGAAGATATCTGTTTTATAATACCGATAGATTTGAAGTGATTCTGTATTCGTGTAGCTGTAGCACGTCAGTGATTCTTTTATGTTTCTCTCAACTAAACACAACACCTTTTTCTCCCAATCACTGATAACATCTTATTTGTGAGGATTCTCCATTTATTAGATTACAGAAACATTTTTTCAAATTAAATTCACATCCATACCATACCATTCACATAGATATATATTTTTTATTTAATATTATTGTATTGTAGATATTATATACGTAGGTAGGTACCTGATATGATAGGTAGATCTACTTATAGACAAGGTGCATACTCAATAAGTCTGAAATCGGAAAACTATTAACGAGATTTCATATGGAATAAGTAACTAATAATTGTTAGGTAATCACTATTTATCAATAAAATTTTGAATTAGTATCTAATAGCAATCCAATCAACGTACATTAGTGGATGGTAAATTTCTAACTGGCAACGTTGAAACTAGTGGACATTTAAGTTAATAAGAAACAGTTGGTGTGACTGCTCCCAAGACCAATAGAAGAAATAGAAAAAACCCAAAGAATTAAGTTTATATTATAAATAAAATTCAATAGCATTTCATGATATTGAACCTAATTTATTTCTCAAATAATTTCACAGTGGGGAAATATTATTCTGAGTTTCCTGGGGGAAATAGTGAAATGCAATAAAATATTGTAAACCAAAACTAGAATTTTCTTCTTCATGGGGTTCAAAAATAATAGCTGTTGCCCCATGCGGCATGCCTCACGTTTTCTCTTAAAGCCCTACATATACGTAGGTATTAGGCATCTGGTAAGTAGTAAGTATAGGTAACTACTTCATATACCTATAGGTATTTGTAATTTTCGAGGATAAAATTTATCTATAAATTGAATATTCATAGATATTACAGAGCCAACGAAAATACTTAAATGTAATTTGGCAATACCTAGATACAGTGACGTCCCGTGGGGGTAGGCAGATTGATCGTCGCTTGGGGGCGGCAGTTACTCGAAGGGCGGCAAATCAAGAAGAATCATTTGGAATATTTAGAAATAGCTACCTTAACTCATTTAGTGCTGACAACGCGACTGGCGCGTTTGCATTAGTTGGCCATTAGTCAGCAGTAAATGTGTTAACTTAGTAATAACGAAAATATCTTTGCATTAACAAATTCAGCTCACTGGTTTTTTCGGGTTCGCAAAATCTAGTTTACTGCCGTTGCCCTTCGACGTCCTTGATGACCAGAAACGACACGGGCAGATTTGCGAATAATTAGTCTGATATTTTGTTAGTAATCGATCCATACAGAACATTTCTTAGATACTGCAGTCATGAAAGGATGATAAAAATACTGTATAAAAATGGGGCGGCATTTTGGCGCTGCCTAGGGGTGGCATTTTATCTAGAGACGTCACTGCCTAGATACTTCTCTAGGGCCAAGGCTTTTATTATTGTTACCTACTTGGAATTATGTAGGTAAGCTTTATAATCTTTTTATTTGAAATTCTTTGTAGAATATGAATTACTTGCGGAATGGCTGTTTTTTCTAGGGCTAGTCTAGGTAGGTAGGTACCTACGTGAATACATGAAATTTTAGTTATCATTTTTTTAAATTAGTATTTACAATTATCTAGCTAGACAAACACAAACGTTTTAAACATTATTAATTTATTATATTAGGTACCTACCTACATCACAATATTTCGTATCTATCTAGGCATGTTTTTCATACTTTTAAAACAAAAAAAATGTAATAAAGGAGATTGATTTTGTTTTAAAAATTACATCCGCAGAAATTTAATGTACCTATGTACTTATCTACATACGAATCCATGCACAAATGTTACTAAACAAGTATTTTATAGATAGGTACCTACATACCTACCTATAAATATAACCATAAGTAGGTATATAGATAGGTAGGTACCCCAAAATAACAGATTCAATTGAAATAATACCAAGGTACCTACATAATAGGTCAAATACCTACCCTAAGTATTTTTTTTAAATTTATTTGCAACATTTATCAATGATTTGCTATAACATGATTTTAATTTAATATTAAAGATTTTGGTCAACTTTGTCTATTTTAGTTTCAAGATTACTAAAATATTATGCACGCCAATGCCAACAGCACTGCAAGTTAATATCCGGCCAATTTTGTACAGGAAATCTATATCTACCTACTTATCCACACCTAGGTATTGAATATTTTAATAATAATTAGGTAAGTATAGTAGGGAATTCTCTATTTTCAATTTGATACATTTAATTGGTGTATTAATTAATCGGAAATACTTACTTAATTGCTGCAATCGACAACAGGTAGGTATCTGGAGAAATCTAGAATATAATTCATTGATAAGGACTAAGTACCTACCTACCAAGATATACGTAGTTAGGTATGTTGTTTTTTTAAATAAGATTGATTAATATGTCATATATTAGGTTAATTAGGTATGTAGGTAAATACTAAGTAGGTGGGTGCCCGAATAATTTTATTTTATAAATAATTTTTACTTTACTTCTACTGCTGACCAAAATCAAAAAATACCTATTGTAAAAATTCGTACTTACCTAAGAACTATTAGGTACATATCTAGGTACCAAAATATTCGGAATACGATTGATGGATCTTAAAATTTTATCTCTAATTATACTCCAACCTAGATATCTTATTATAACGAAATAAATTTAATGGACAGGTAGATAGATACCTAGGCATATAAGTTACTAATTATATAAGTAGATATCTATTTATTTTTTATTTTTCTCAAAACATGTGATGAATCTGGATAAGGAAGAATTATTTTTACTTCTTGGAATACCTGTAGTCACTAAGGAAAAAATATTTAGGTACCTAATTATTATGACTGATTAGTTCAATCTAACTGAATTTTAGATTTAGATGAACATCTATTGGTTAAACGTATCATTTATAAAATAAATGACTAACCTGCTGATGCTTCACTGCTGTTTGCTTCGAAGGTCTTGCTGGTCATTTGAAATAGTGCATCTAAAGGTGTTCCCAAGGGTGGCGCTCGGGGTCTCTGAGGGGTCCTCACGCCGCCAGGTGAGCAGCACTCCGATCCGGAACTGGATCGCGAACTGCCCGTTTCACTGTCTGCAGACCTGCTCAACAACCTCTGGGCCCTCAATTGCTGTAACTCCAGCTGTAATTCAGCTCTCGCTCTCCAAGGTTCACCCAACTCTAATTGTAATTCAGCTCTACTTCTCCACGATTCACCGAGTTCCATATGCTGCTGAATTTGGAGCTGCTGTTCTAATCTTAATTGATGCTGTAGCCTTTGCAACGCGTGCGCTGATTCTCTAGCGTGTAAATCCCAAGGTCTCACTATTTTTTGTGCTTCTCTTGCAGGTCTATGAGATAATATGTCTAGTATTGAAAACGATTTTACACCATCGAAATGTCTATGTGCGGTCGGTGGTTGTAGTCTAGGTTCGGGTGAGGCCGTCCTTCTTGACTCTTCCCTTTCCGGTGGCGCCATTTTGAGTTTTTTCAACGGTCTAAAGTAGTCGTCGGCGTGCTGGGAGTGAGGGCTCGAAGCTGGCGGACTCGGGCATCCGACGCTGATCTCGTCTTCCGTGGAACATCGACTGTCTTCCATGTCATCGTGCATCGTGGCTGATGGGTCCAGTCGCCACCACATAGGAATGGTCCTGAGTGACAGGTTAGAGTCAAGCAAGGAACATCAACTCAAAACGATTCCAGCAGAAGATCACTGTCACACGAGGCAGGATTCAGACTCGTGTTAGACTTTAAAATTAAATGTTACAACACACTTTTAACTGAAAATCATTGTTAATCATTTCTTCAGAGTTTTTTTTCTGTTTATCAAAATGTCATTATTATACCTAATTAATTAAAATATAAAAGTATTCCAAATTAGAAATATTTGTTTAATACCTAGCTTGGATACGGTAGATGTGCACCTAGGTGTAGGAAAATATTATGAGATGAAAACTTTCACAAAAAATGTTTAAAATGCCTAGTAGGTATTATTTAGCTACCTACTTTAAATAGAGGGTGTAATTTAAAACAAACTATAGATATTACTAAATTTGAAATCCAAATACCTATTTGTTATTCGCAAGTATCCATCAATGGGCAGATTTATTTTAATGTAGGTATGTATGATATACCTAAGTAGGTACCTACCTACCTGTCTAAGTCTTTTAAATTCCATATGCCTTAGGTAGATTTAATTGGGTGTTTGACACGTCGAAGCTATAGGTACCTACCTATATCATTTTAATAAGAATCATATTATTATAAACTACCTTTTTAATTTAGTGGTAGGGATGGCTAATGATTAGTAAATAGATAGATACCTATCTACCTAAGAATAAATAGGATTGCTGTTATTTTTAAAGATTTTAGGTAGTAATTATTAACTTTCAATGTACCTAATACTTATGAGTAAGGAAAGTACCTACCTATCTACCAAATTAACTTAGGATTTCAATATCTACTAGGAATACTTATCGTAAAACCTTAATATAGGTACTTACTAATGGGTATAATACTTACTACCTATCATATAAGCATCTAAAAATGTACCTATATGAAATAGGTACCTATGTAGGTTAGATATATTTGAAGTAGGTAGGTACCTACTTAAATATATTTTTATCTGTCTACCAGCTACCTCTACCACAATAAAATATCCTTCAAGAAATTGAAGAAAAACTCACAGTAAACTTTGTAAGGATTTAAGTCTATGAATAGGTGTTTATTTTTGTAGATTTCTGAGATGGTACCATTGTTAGTTATTTGAATTAATTTATTCTTGAAAAAATTCAAACGTCAAAATATCACAAAACACTGTGTTAAATCCGTCTAAAAGTCACAAAACACCGCTTTTCTCAAATGTTATCGGCTGTCGAAAAACTAAAAAACACTACCGGGAACGAAACACATACACATCGAGTTAATTAAAACGTCACTGAGGCTGATTAAACCCGTTTATTTCACTAAAACCCGTTCAAAATGACATAATTGCATCGCGGGCAAGCGGCAAACGCGTGTTCCTAGCGTATAGCGTATTCTCAATCTGCTGGTCGGAGCCTATCAAAGCAGACGTCTGCCAATAGAGTGACGGCTAAATTACTTGGATGGCACCTTCAAACAGGCGGAGCTTAAAGTTGCTTCAACCAATGGCGGGGAATCGGAAGAGATGAAAGGCTTTTGATGAATGTCGTGATTGGTGGAATTGTTCAGAGTAGGAGTGACTTGAAGCCAACCAATCGGAACGGGAAGATAATAAGTGTTTTTAGGTAGGCTTGTTAAGCGGCATCCTTTGAAAGTTTAAGTGGGGCTTTTTAGTGTGTGTGATAAGAGGTTGAGAGCTTTCGCGAGCTTTTTTGTTTTCTGTTTGCTTTATGGAAGATACAATATATGGCTTCGTTTTGCCTTTATTGTTAACATACCTAAGTAAATATTAATAAAGCATACCTATTTGATAATTATGGAGGTGTGTATAGCTAGACTGAAACGTAGCTACATTTATGTTTATTGTACTATTTGTTTATTCACATCTTATATAAGTAAGACAAAAT
Organism: Rhyacophila brunnea; assembly: GCF_057557595.1. Classification (NCBI taxonomy): domain Eukaryota; kingdom Metazoa; phylum Arthropoda; class Insecta; order Trichoptera; family Rhyacophilidae; genus Rhyacophila; species Rhyacophila brunnea. Next base: position 21,355,505 of record NW_028233068.1, read on the forward strand.
GCCTACCCATACCATGCTACGATCAATAAAATATTAAAACTTTTAATTTAACAGGGATTATCAACAATATGTTTACATACGGATGTTATGTTTAACTTTGTTAGGAACTTATTTGGCTACCTACAGTCTAGACCAGTGGTTCTCATGTGCAGTCACCAGAGGATTTTGTTACACGCTTTGCCACAAGCGCTTTACAGAATAATATTTTATAAATTTATTTTTATGAAATTGTTTAAATGAATAGGTAGGTACACATGACTTGTGACATTGACTTTCTTTCTGCCCTCAAATGATCCATAATGAAATAAATTGGAACAAAATTCATTCATAACCAAAGTTTGCGAGAATCTAGATAAATCAATAAACCAATCCGGAATTATCCAGAGTTGTGAAAACAAATTCCACTTTTTTTATTTTCAAAATTTATCATGAAACCATTAGGTACCTATGTCATAAAAAGTGACAGAAATTTAAATTTGAATTAATTGATAGCGAAACCTTTTCACACAAATCTAACCTACGATAAATATTTACTTTTTACAGGAAGTTGCAACTATTTATCATTTGAATATTATGAAAAATCTATTTGGAACAGTCTATCGGCTATAATTTGACACATTCAGCATCAAAATATGTTGTCTAAAATCCTATGTAATCACATTACTAAGTAGATAGTACACCATGGCTTCCACAAAGGGGGGGCTGATAGGGCTCTAGCCTATGGGCCCGGGCTCAGGAAGGGCCCGGCATGGCGAGTCGACCAGATAAGTGATATAAGCACACATCACAAATTCTCTCGAATAGTAATTTTTTTTTATTTATAGTACCTAATTTATATTAAAAATATCTATCTTCAATAATGTTTTTAGTTTTTTTTAAGTTTTAAAATTTTTAAGTTTTTTTAAATTATGTGGTTGTACGATACAATTTTTAATTGTGTATCGATACTCGACAACTCCATAATTCAAATAGATAAATTAAAATACCTATACAAAGAAACACTAAATACCCATACACATTACTAATTTTACCGCGTACACCATTTGGAAAACGCTACTGTAGAGCGTCACACTGTTTAGCGATAGGTAGGGGGGCCGTCAAAGATCCTAGCCTAGGGGCCCGCTTCAGGATTTGGGGGCCATGTAGTACACTGTACACAGGACTTTAAGAGAATAGGAATCATTTGATATTAGTTTGTTAGCTATTATTCAAACTGATTTTTCTCTATAGCTATTCTCGGTACCTATACCTACGACACATTTCAATTTCTAGGCGAAGTGTAGTGAATCATTTTAAGGACGAAGTACAAAAGATGCAGATTGACGCATCTGTCTGATAATTTATGTTTGTACCCATTAGCGGCTTTAAGCCTGAAAACGGAGTAGGTCAATTTTGAATATATTATTTTAATTTGCCTTTTCGTTGTATACTTAAAAGATGTATTGCAAATTAGCTTTTTATACATTATAGAAGAAGTGCTAGAAATTGTTATAGGTAGGTTACTTACCCTTAAAAAAGTTTCCATTTTTCACGTTGTCAACTCATCGTTAACCGAAATTGCACCCAACACGTTATATTTTTTTGTAAATTAGGTCAAAAACCAAACGTTGTGTGTACATTTATACACCTAATAACTGTTGTACTTAATACTATTTAAGTACATACGATTAAAACAATCAAACATATTTAATAAAAACTCCATTATAATACCTAGTGTTATGGAATGGCGGGATAATTTATATATAAACACTTTTTATATTTCCACTGATCTTATTAGAAGGTAACTTTATGATTAATATAGGTAGCAGATTACATTTTAATCGGTAACTTGTATACAATGGTTTAAATACAGAAAATGCAGTCGATGGGTTTTACTCAAAGGTTGGATTTAAACTGAACTACAATTAATAACATATGAAACTTTCAGACAACAATGGTCAGTTTGAAATAATAAGCGATAACAAATAAGAATAAAAGGTTTACCGCTTAAACGAGACCTTGTACCACAGAACAAAACTCTTGAAATATTTGTTTAGATGTTTTATATCATTCTGTTTCATTTTACATATTGAAAATAGTATAGCCATCTCGTTTTCAGCAATGACCAAAATTTAGTGTATGCAAGCGATAAAACAATATGAAAAAAAGGCGTGTTTTGTGCTTTCTTTCTGTCTCACATATGACAAATGAGAGAGAAAGAAATATTATTAAAAAATATGAATCTCGGCATTCATGAAACTGACCGAGCAGCGAATGACTGCGAGAGTTGAGATACGTGTGTGTTTATGGTGGTTAGATACATGTGCATATACATTAGTGTGCGTCACGTTACAATCGCTCGCCAAAACGGGAAAAGGCGTAAGATAATAATATATAGGAGATAATTGACATTGTATAATGTATATAGATTGTAAGATATTTATTTTTGGGAGGTCATTGACTATTTGACCTCTAAGGCCAGCCGCCACTGTTTGTACCTACAACGCACATTTTATTAAAGTTTTTTTAATTGTACCTAAGCTTAGGTATAGGTAATAGCTATCTACCTACTTACTACCTAGTTAGGTACCTACCTACATAGTTGAATAAAAACATATTTTTCTTTTTTACGTCCTAAGTAGGCGTGTGCCTTGTAGCACCATACTAGGCGATTACTTATTTAAAATTTTAAAGCCTACCTTCTTAAGAAAAATGTTTGTTTATTTCATATTGACATATTAATATTAATGTAGGTACCTCATCACTAGATTATTTTATATTCTATAAAAATAATTTAATTTGCCAACGACAGATGTCGTAATATGAATGATAAATGAAAAATGAAGAATATATCTACAGATTGAAAAGTAATCTGCAAACGTTTAAAAAAATATAGGTAGGTACCACAGCGCGTCATCTGTCTTGACGTAAATAAATGTCGGCTTATTTGTCAAGAAATTGTCGTATTTTTTAGTATGTGCCGTAACGTAACCTCAGTCAGTCTATCAAATTGTAAGAAATATGGTAGGCTCCTATCGCAGAGCCTAAAACCGTCGCGAATAATATTAATTCCAAGTCCAAAATAATTATAATTAGATAATTTAAAAAAGATAATTTCTATGTAGATAGGTATAAGTATATACATTTTTATGTCGTCAGTGAGTTTTTAAAGCTTCATTGGATTAGATTAGTGTGTCGTTGCCATTAATGTGTACCTACCTACCTATTCATTAGTAAATATTAATATCGTATTTTCTTCTTATTTCTCGTAAGTAGGTACCTATACCTGACAAGAGTGCTCTTTTTGTCAGATCTCCATAGCATACCTCTTCCCAAATGTCACCTTCGCCATTGCCGTGTAGGTACCTACCACCTAGGTACCTATCTACGCGTTGATTTATTAAAGCTCTTTAAAATGTAATTTATCACCAAACTGTTTTAAATTGCATCGTTCGTATTCTGTCGAGTCGATAGATATACCCCTAGTAGAATTATACTCCCTGCTAAATCTAAATCTAAAACAATGGGTAGGTACCTACTTAAGTACCTAGGTAAGTACCTATAATGAAAAATAAAATAGTCACAAAATTGACTAAATGAATTGCGTTGATTGATTGATGCATATGATAATATTTCTGGAAGTAGAACAGTGCTCCAAATAGAAACTTTTACGAACCGGAACGCTCAATATGTTTTCAAAAAATATGTGCAATATTCGATATAATAACTGTAATACAAAAAAATCTCAGTTTTACATAATGCACTTTATAAAACATTTTCATCACCACATTCGCCTGAATCAGTTGTTTGTGATATCAAAATATATAATAATATAAGTTTACGAAATCGTTTACAAAATCATAACATTACTATACAAATATAAATATCTAAATGTAGGTATATGAATCTAATTGGAGTAGGAAACATGAAATAATGGACAAACCAATACAATTTCCCATTGGTTTCGTCAGTAGTTTGAATAAATTATAAAAGTATAACTAAGTGTAGATGAAAACATGAGTAAAAATACCTTGTCGTAATTGATTTTTGGGTTTTTACCAAGTGTACTTCTTCCTTCTTCCTTCTTTCCTCGATATGTTATAATATAATTATTATGTTTGATTATGATATTATGATATCTCTTGATAATGGCCTCTACACTGCAACTAGCCCGAAACGTCAAGGAAAGAAGGAAGAAGTCCATGCGGTGAAAACCCAAAAATCAATTACGACGACGAACAACCGTGAAAGTCTCAAACAGCCTTTGAGATCAATGACATATTAAATGGACGACTCACTTCATACCCGGCGCGCACGAGAAATTGTGCATGAAAGTCATTCACAGATGTATAGGTAGATGTCACGTGACCATTGACGTATCCGTTTCCATTATGCGATACAAGCTTCGAGAATTTATAGTAATATAACCTTTATTGTAATGGCGTATTAGTGTCATGACTCATTGCGTTAGAAACAGATTCTCGGTTACTTACGACTTATCGGAGATTAGACGCAAGTGAGCCCAGCGAATCACAGGCGACTGACTGTCCAATGGTTTCTGTCATTCAATTGCGTTGAATAAACATTCATCAATATCTTAAAATGGCATTTTATAAATAATAAATAATACTAACACATGCAAAGTGATATCCCATCTTTCTTGGAGTGTTTAGTAGATTTTTTTACAATTTTTAACTAGGCACATTGGCATTTTGTAACACAATAATAACGGTGGAGTCGAAACCTGACAGTCAGAAATTTTGTATGGGCAGATCCAGCGGTGTTGCCAGACCGCTTGCAAGCAGAATGTTCATTTGAGCGTAGGATACCGATATTAAAATATGAATTTCGCCATCCGGCAGACCCGACACAAAGTGAGTGTCATTTTATTTTCTAGATGCTTCGTCCATATTAATGTCATTGTTTGAGATAAATACAGACAAGACGCATGCTACTTTATTCAAAGTTCTGATTTTTAGTAAATTGGAAATATTTTGATAAAACTATTTTTTAATCAAATCAAAATCCAACATGTACGAAAAAGCAAGAGTATCAAGCATCAAGAACACAGTATGAACATCATAATAAATTAATTTAATAAAATTAGGTACTCAATTAATACACATGTTTTACTAATGTAGCATTCTTTATTAAATATGAATACTTTTAAACAAACTTAGACCTAGATTCTTTGACTAGCTCTGGTGTGGTGATTTAGAATCAGGTTCACAAAATAAATAAAAGTGTTCCTTTGGTTCATCGAACTATCCAAATTAATTGTTTTTCTTATTGGTAGGAAGTTGAAATGGAGTGCCGCTGGTTTAAAATTATCTTGTTGCTTAATTCCGTATTTATTTATATTATTTACTATTACTATTTTAATTATCTTCTTAAATTACACAGTCAGAAAAAGGCCTCTTATTTGAGTGCCGCTGGTTTAAAATTATTTTATTCCGCCTAACACAACGATAAATATTTCAAAGTATTACGCACCCCGAATGCAATATAAATTATAAAAATTATGTGTTACATCGCGGTTGGTAACACGCAAAAAATACACTCTGATCTGTTTTCCTAAACGCGCCAATAGAAGTATAACTTCAAAAAATAGCTTAAAAACAATATAATCACCTGCATAGGTTGTATGAGTATCTAGACATTTTCCAGTGCTTTTATAAGAATGTAGACTAAAGTAAATAGTATCATGACACCTACTTTTGTATTTCATAAACCATCATCTACTACCCACACTCTTCAGGGATTTTATAAGAACCTAATACATTCGCCTAGTATGAAAATATCATTATACATTATTTAAATTTAGTAAGAATGCGAAAATTCTAAAAGAAATTGCCATGGTAACTATTAAACAATAATCAAAAACGAATTGTCTTTAATCGATTATAAAGAAATATACCTACATAAGTTTATGAGTGCCTAATACATTTTTTCCAGTGCATCGATAAGAATGTAGTGAATATTTGAAAAATAGAACAATATGATAATTTTATATTTTTTCACAAACAATCTACCTTATCTATGAGCTTTATATTATGAGAGCCTAATACATTTTTTTTAAATATGGAATATCAATATTATTTTTAGCGTAGTAATAATAGGTGAAAATTGTAGAAGGCATTGTCATTTTTTCATAAGCAATCTACCTGCAGGATCTTATGCGAGCCTAATACATTTTTTTTAAATATGCGATATGAATATTATTTTAAGCTAGGTGAAAATTCTAGAAGACAATGACATTTTTTTAAAACAATCTACCTGCAGGGTTCTATGCGAGCCTGATACATTTTTTTCAAAATATGCGATATGAATATTATTTTAAGCGTAGTAATAAATAGGTGAAAATTGTAGAAGGCATTGTCATTTTTTCATACACAATCTACCTGCAGGATCTTATGCGAGCCTAATAAATTTTTTTAAAATATGCGATTTGAATATTATTTTAAGCTAGGTGAAAATTCTAGAAGACAATGACATTTTTTCAAAAACAATCTACCTGCAGGGTTCTATGAGAGCCTAATACATTTTTTTTAAAATGGGCAAATCAAAAATAGGTGAAAATTGTAGAAGGAATTGTCATTTTTCATACACAATTTACCTGCAGGGTCTTATGACAGCTTAATACATTTTTTTCAAAATATGCGATATGAATATTATTTTAAGCTAAGTGAAAATTCTAGAAGACATTGACATTTTTTCAAAAACAATCTACCTGGAGGGTTCTATGAGAGCCTAATACATTTTATTTTAATTTGCAATATCGATATTATTTTAAGCTTAGTAATAAATAGGTGAAAATTGTAGAAGGCATTGCCATTTTTCATAAACAATCTACCTGCATGGGTCTATGAGAGCCTAATACATTTTTTTTCAAATTATGCAATGTCGACATTATTTTAAGCTTAGTAATAAAAAGGTGAAAATTCTATTTTTAAATATATATGTATGCAATATATTTTAAGCTTAGTATTAAAAACGTGAAAATTTTAGAAGGCAAAGCCATAACCAAAATAATTTTTAAATAATAATAAAAAACTATAACTCAATAATAATTTGATTATAATATAATATACCAATATACACATACCTGCAATGGTTTTATGTGTGCCAAATACATTTTCCATTGTATATATTACTATTATAAAATGACGTGAATATTCGAAAAGTGGATTGATTGCATCATGATTCTTTTTTATTTCACAAACCATCTACCTTACGTCCTTCTATAATCTATACCCATAATACCAGGTACCCTAAATAAATGATGTATTTTGTGATTTTGTCTGCACGCAAAAAACATTGTTGTAATAATATACTATTAGGTATATTATCATATTGTCTTATTAAGAAAACTGAAGAGAGCAATAAATCTAAAGGTGCTTTCTTCAATAAAAACTTATATTTTTTATTATTAAACACATGGGTTGTCTAGAAATGCATTGTTGGGAAAAAATATACCTAGCTCGATGTATTTCCAAAAACAAAATTTTAACTTGGCTAATTGTGGCACCCATTTGTATCGACATATTATGCAGGAACAATAATCAGGGATTTTCAACCAGTAAAATCATTGTTGAAAGATAATTATTTTATTATCTTTCAAAATATTTTGAACCGGAACGCCATATGAAATATTCTGATGAGGCTCGAGAATTTTACGAGACATCTTGCTATCTTCTAGGATTCCACGAGAAGGAACGGTATATTCGAGGATTCCACGAGACGGAACGGTATTCTCGAGGAATTCACGAACCGGAACGGCGCTCCAGGGCGTTCTGCTCCATTCCGAGCGCTGAAGTAGAACGTGTAAACTAGGTACCTACCTACCTAGTTTTTTTTTGTAAATACTTTAACTTGTTCACTCAATATTCAATTTCTTGTAAACGTTAAGTTTGAAATTTTATGAATAGGAATATGAATATACGAAACCGATGAAATAAAGTTAATCAATAGTATGTAACTACTTAGATATGTAGGTGCCTAATATCAAAGGTACCTTCCTAAGGTGAGTTCCAGGTGTATTATTTTCAGTTATTATACCCGTCTTTTATAAAGTCAGTGGAAACTGCTGGATTTTCTTAACCTCGCTCCCGCCTGCCCCCTTAAAAATCAATAAAAAATATATGAATATTTTTTTCAAAATGGACCCCCAATACCATTTTTATGTGCGCGCGCCTGATACTCCAATTATTGCTTTAGGGACAATAATTATGTTGGTTGTCAATAGTTATGTTGAAATCGTACTTAAGTATTACATTTCACCATGGCCCCACATTCTGAAGCGGGCCCCCAGGCTAGGATATTTGGCGGGCCCTCTACCTACCGTTAAAGATAAAGCTAGTGTGACATTTGAATTATGGAGCTGTCGAGTATCGATACAAAATAAAAAAATGTATCGAACAACCACATAATTTTAAATAATAACGTTATTGAAGACTTTTTTTTAACTATTAGAAAGAATTTTTGATGTCTGTTTATATCACTTAACTTGTCAACTCGCCACGCCGGGCCCCCAAGATAGAGCCCTGTCAGCCCCTCCTTTGTGGGGGCCATGCATTTCACCGTAGCACAGGTCACCGTGATCTGTCTTGCCGGAAAAAGATAGCCGTATAGGATTGATATAAAAAAATACGCGTTATTCGTAGAGCGTTGCAGACAAACAGGTGCCTAATGTTCCAATTTTATTAGATTCAATAAGAAAATTAATTTGATATTGATTGGTATCAAATATCTGATAATAACGCTGTCATTATTATCAGTTATTACGATTTGATACTTACGGCCACCTACCATAATTTTAAATTTAAAATTATACCTACTACATAATATATGATTGGTATTTTTAATTTACTTACCTATCTACCTATTTTATTCTGCCTTACATTTGTATTCAGCTGATTTTTATTAGGTACGTAGGGACCTACCAAAGTTGTTTTATTTTAACATGCATTTGATCTGAATACTGGCCATCTATTTTCGACATGCCACAGTCACAGTGAACTGCGATACAGCCAGATGCATTGCCTACGTACAAATTTTCGTACACGAATTAAGTATTTTGTGACGGCCTAACAACATTTTTTTATTAAAATGAAGTAGGTAGAGACGTTACCAACCTTACACTGTTCTGTACCTACATAAGTAGGTACAAACCGATAAGTAAGTACCTACCTACTTTTCTGCATATTTACCAGAAGTTTACCACATTAAATTTCCAATCAGTTGGTTGTTGTCCCTGATTGCCATGGCTGCACCTGCCTCGATTTAAGAATAAAATTACCGACCGAACTAATTCAGTAAAAAACTAAATTAATCAGAGATCTTTGAGATCGGTTTTTGTGGCGTACGTGACGTCACAGAAGACTCAAATGCCGACAGGTAATTTAAATCAATTAGCACACCTTCCAGAGGCGTAAATTGTTCGACAATACAGCGTCCGATCTAATAAAGTAATAGGTAGTTGTATGAATAGGCATATTTTTGTACATAGATTACGATAAATTTGGAAATTCGGAATTAAATGTGTAGATAAAAAACCTAGGTACTTAGTTACCTAACAAGTCTTCTTGATGTTGCGTAGATAGGTTTGGAACAAGAAGCAGGGTTCCATAAATATATTTTTCTCTACAACATACCTAATAATAGGGATTGCAATATTGAATGAAAATACTAATAAGTACCTACCGGTATTTTGGTATTTCCTATTAAATACCGGTATTAATACCGATATTCGTGAAATATATACTTAAGTAGGTACCTATACCTAACTATCTACTAATAAAAAATATAGTATTATAAGTAAGTATATAAAAAGCTCTTTAAAATAGGTACTATTAATATTTTATAGAACGTGGCAAGTGCAACAGAAGTAAACCAGACATCGCGTAACTATACAAAAAATACAGTAATCGTCAACCTTTTATGTTAATTAATACATTTTGTTTCCACTTTCAATACCGAATATACAATATTTAAAACCGGTATTTTGGTAGGTATCGAAAAATACTGGGGTACCCAAAACGATGCGTAAGTGCGAGTGAGAAAGTATTCGGCACTCTTATAATCTCTGCGACACGCGCTAGGGTAAGACAAAAGGTTTACAGATGTGTGAGATGATTTGCTGTGGTGTCGCCGTCGAATCTTAGTTTGTTGCTTAACTAAGCGCCGATAACCTGAAAGCGCGTGTTGCTAAAATTGATATTTTTTGTGTTAAACATAAAGTCAGTGGTAAATATTTTTAGTTAATTAAGTAGAAAAGATGGTTCTGTGTGTTGTATTAAAATGTGGTAGCCGTACTGATAAGCAAGAAGATAGTATTACGTTTCATAGGTAAGTTGATACATGTTCGTGATAATTTATTTTAAATTTAAAATCAGTGACCTAGTGTTTCTTTAAAATAACTTAAATTATGGATATCATTGCCTAATGGTTGCATTTTGACCGCTTAAAAATACTATAGAACGTAAAAAAATAGAAAATATATTTTAATTCTGGGCGTTTAGTGCGAGCACTTTGGGTGAGCACTAGCGAAATGGTCTATGGTCTCAAACATTTGTGTACGAATGCGTTTGCTCGCCCACAATCCAAACGCACGGCACGCAGCTTCACTTAGCAATGTTATGGGTGGCGTCTAGATGTATCTATAGTCTAAGGGGGTACCGGTTTTCAAATAACCGTATGGCAATAGGTACCTAGGTAGTGCGTTGCGAACCTTTTTAGGTGTTAAAAAAAATGTAACAATGAATGACGTGTCAAGGTACCTGCCTATTTTTTATTACAACGTTTTTATTAGCTCGTATTCTTGTTTGTCCGGTGGTTGTTTGTCCAGTACAAATCTTGCAATCGATTTTTAACTAACTTCCCGACTAGCTAGACATTTAAAACTTATAGAATATATCAGAACACGTTGCCAATGCATTATATTAATACTTTTAGCCATCTTTAAGCAGAATTGAATTCATTTTCAGTTAATTCTGTTTTGTATGGAAAGTTATTTCAGAAAAATCCGTAAAAAGTAAAAGACTATTATTGGTTGCTAAAGGGGTGGCCTTAGCAACTAAATTATTAATATGTACGTGCGTTACTATGGAAATCAAAATGAAATGAATGAATTTAGATTGAGAACATCATTTCTTTGACCTAGAGCTTTTTCCAACAAAGAAATTTTTCGCAAAAATCTACGATTACCTACACCATTTTTCATAAAAATGCATAAAAGATGGTTTCCATCTGAAAATTTCCGTGAAAATCTAGGTTGATAGCGTATTTGAAAATTAATATCTGTCTAGAATCCGGGTCTCACTTTTTCCAGGTGCTATCGCATGTTTTATCGTTGATCTTTTATAATCTCGGGACGCTTTGCGTCCCTTCGTTTGGCGTTCGACAATAATTAAGGTTAAGGTGCCAGCAGAATTTCCATTCATGCTAAAAGTGAACCGTGAATTGAAATTCGTACATATTAGGTATACCTGTAGAAAAATGGATACAGCTTAAGTAACTTTGGCAAGTTTTCATTATTTTGTACCGTCTTCATTAATTTGTGCAGTGATTTTGATAGATAGATTATTATTGTGTTGATCGCACTCTTAAATAATATTGCTTCGAAGGTTTAGCTACTAAAGTAGGTACAATCCTGTCCTAATATCTTCGGGATGGTAAAAATTAATGGAATTTTTAACCATTTAAGTACCTAGGTACCTACTTATCATTTCTGGTTAAATAAAATGCTTTTAATAATAAATAAGAATTGGAATAGGCAATGCATTATTTTTTCAGGCGTACGCGCACTACTCTGACATCGCTATCTGTCAAAATGAATAGCGATTGATATCCGGGCGGATATTTAACACTTCTACTTTACACGACCGCTTTAAAAAAAGACATCGCAAAAAGTTGAGCGAAGTCTCGCTCTATTGATCTTTCTCTATTGAGTGGTTCACTTTGGTTCGTTCTAGAGTCGTGACAATTAAACAATCTACAGAAGGGATCGAAATTTATATACTTATCTACCTACAAAAACTGCTTGACTAGATGGACGTTCCTACTTTTGGAGATATTTATAAGATAGGCGAGTAACTATTAATAATAATTAATATTTATATCAATAGGTAGGACCTTATAAATTTAATATATACCCATAAGAAGAAATAATTTTTTTAAGTACCAATGGACAGCGAAGTGGGCAAAAACATCAAATCTAGAACAAATTGTCAGCCCAGTCCTATCTAATAATTGTCAGTGCGATTATAATATCTATATATATAAAACAAAGTCGGGTTAGTTACACCATTTATAACTCGAGAACGGCTGGACCGATTTTTATGATCTTTGATTTGTTGGATTTGCTTCCGCCCCGAATAGCAGAATTAAAACATCGGATAAATTACGGAAAAATGAAGACAATTCATTTTCTCATACATTTTGACATTTTGAACAATGAACCTCGCGCATTCGAAAATAAAATAAAATCACAAAAAAAATAAATCCGTATACAACGCCATCTCTGATACATGACAGAAACAATAAACAAGAAACAAACAAACAAAAGAAAGAATGATAGTCGAAATTTACTGTCAATGGTGTAGTATGCCTAACATTTCGTGCTTTATGTCAACAGCTCAATTTGCTTGAAAACGATACTCATTGGGATATGACAATCGCTGGAGCAATTGTTTTTACATCTCCAAATCAGATACGCACATTATTTGCTATCATTATTTCGACATGCTTCCCATCGAATCCACCTGAACTGTGGAACAAGTACAAGGATGACATGTCAGCAGTGGCGCACCCAGGGGGGGGGGGGGCAAGGGGCCCTGGCATCCCCAAAAATAAAAATTATCAGAATGATTTTAAACATTGAAATTGAAAGCCAATAAACTATACTTTGGGCTTAGACAAATAAAAACACAGCAAAAAATGATTTGTAATTCTCCAGCACCCTTTTTAGAAAAATTTCTTAGATTTTAATTTCTAACACAAAAATTTCGAAACAGGTTTTTTTAGAAACCCAATCCCTAAAGGAACTGTCAAAAAATTCTCGGTGTCCACCTGAATTCCGGAGTGGTGTAGGTCATGGCTTGGGAGGGCTGACAGGGCTCTAGCCTGGGGGCCCGGGCTGTGGGGGGCCCGGCGTGTCGGGTTGACCAGATAAGTGAAATAAACACAAATCATAAATTAGCTTTAATAGTAAAAAAAGTCGCCTGCGGTGCTATTATACTTCATGACCATGAACATTTTCAATTACATAATTGTGCAATATATTTTTTGATAATTATGTGTCGATACTCGACATCTCCATTATTAAAGTAGATGTATTAAAAATCGCCAATAATTCCAGTATGACCCATCGCCAGTACCCTTAATTTGAACTAAAACACAATTTTAAAAACGTTAATGTAGTGTTTCACATTGCCTTTAATCTTAGCGGTAGGTAGGGGGCCCGCCAAATATCCTAGCCTGAGGGCCCGTTTCAGGATGTGGGGACCATGGTGTAGGTATACCGAGTGCAATAGACAAAGGGCTGTTAAACGAGAAATTAGGATGTGAAGAAGAAAAAGAGCCTATGGGACTAATCTACATTCTCCTCCTTGGGCCCCCCCCCAATATTAAATCCTGGGTGCGCCACTGCATGTCAGAAGACATTTTGCATCGAATTCGTGTCAGTTCAGGGAATCCCGATCTCAAGGTGAATGAGGAGATACATAACCAGCTTTGCTTTTAAAGATCGAATACATGTGTTACCTCATGTGCGGCAGTTTGTTAGTCATGTTAGGAATGCCAACGCCACATCGTGGAATGAACGACGCTTTCAATCGAGAATTGGAACGTGAACGTGAATATGATCGAGATGCATTGAACCAATCAGTTCGAACGAATGTACCACTGTTGAACCCCCAACAGAAATAAGTGTACGATACATTAATGAAGGCAATTAATGATGGAAATGGTGGCTTATTTTTCCTCGACGCGCCCGGTGGAACTGGGAAGACATTCCTCATGTCATTGATTTTGGCTACTGTTCGTGCGAGATCCGAAAATGCTGTAGCAGTTGCTTCTTCTGGGATAGTGGCCACGTTGCTAGAAGGATGCCGAATGCCTCATTCAAAGTTGAAATTGCCCTTAAACCTGCAAACGACTGAAAAACCGACATGCAACATTGCAAAACACTCAGTAATGGCTAAAGTTTTGTTAGCAAGTAAAATCATCACCTGGGATGAACGCACAATGGCGCACAAACGCGCATTGAAAGCACTCAATTGAACTATGAAAGATCTGCGTAATGACTCAAGAAGTTTTGGAAGCGTAATGATCTACTATCTCGCGATTTCCGCCAAACACTACCAGTCATTCCGAGATCGGCCGCTGCCGATGAAATAAATATTTGCCTCAAAGCATCGACTCTGTGGCGCTATGTGAAGAAACTTCAGCTGACGACAAACATGCGAGTTGCATTGCTAAACGATTCATCTGCCATCTGTCGAAAATTTATTCAAGCAATTGCTGACTATCGGTAACGGCCGATGAATCGAACGGATTGATTTCGTTTCCGCTGAATTTTCGCAATTTCGTCTCAACTAAGGACAAACTCATCAACAAAGTGTTACCGAACATCATTGGTAACCACAAAAATCACAATTGCTTGAGTGAACGAGCAGTCTTGCGGCAAAGAAGAAAGATGTAGATCACTTAAACTTTACAATTCAAAATCAAATCGTTGGTCCACTGTATTCCTTTAAATCTATCGACTGTGTAACAAACGAAGACGAAGCAACCAACTATCCAACTGAATTTTTGCCTGGCTTGCCACCGCACAATTTACAACTGAAGGTTGGCTCGGTAGTCATTATGCTTTGAAATCTGAACCAACCAAAACTATGTAACGGAACGCGTTTGGTGGTAAGAAAACTCATGGGCAATTTGATTCACGCGACGATAATCAAAGGAATGTTCAAAGGTGAGGAAGTTCTCATTCCGAGAATTTAGATGATCCCAACCGATATGCCATTCAAGTTTAAACGAATTCAATTTCCAATTCATCTTGCATTCGGCATGACGATCAATAAATTACAAGGCCAATCCTTGAGTGTTTGTGGTCTGAATCTATAAAATGAATGTTTCTCTCACGGCCAATTGTACGTAAAATGTTCATGTGTCGGCAAACCATATGCTTTGTTCGTTTTCGCACCTGACAACAAAACGAAAAATTTCGTATATCACAAGGTGTTTCAATGAAGGGAATCGATCTGAGTGCAACCATCCATTTCGTTTTCGCTGGTTTTTTTCAATTTCGTCTTAACTAAGGATGAACTCATCAACAAAGTGTTACCAAACATCATTGCTTACCACAAAAATCACAATTGGTTGAGTGAACGAGCATTCTTGCGGCAAAGAACAAAGATGTGGATCACTTAAACTTCACAATTCAAAATCAAATCGTTGGTCCACTGCATTCCTTCAAATCTATCGACTGTGTAACAAACGAAAACGAAGCAACCAACTATCCAATTGAATTTTTAAACTCATTGGATCTGCCTGGCTTGCCACCGCACAATTTACAACTGAAGGTTATACGTAGCATGGCCATGTGTCGGCAAACCATCTGCTTTATTCGTTTTCGTACCTGACAACAAAACAAAAAATGTCGTATATCACAAGGTGCTTCAATGAAGGGAATCAACCCGAGTGCAACCCATCCAGCAAACAGTTTAACAGAAAGTAGTGCAACAATGCTACGCGAATCATTTCGTTTCGCTTCAATAAAGCAAATGCCTTGCTGCGACCTGAATTACATTCTTTTTTTTCTTTTGACCATGTCCGATCATAGAAACATATGGGCCTCCACAGAGTGGAGGTTTGTATTAACAGATTTTATTTTTACGAGAAATAGATGTCAGCCACTTGCTCAACGTATTAGGACCATACGTTGACTCATGCACAAATTGAAAAACAATATGTGAACTTGCCAGACCCAGGATTTGAACCTTAGACTATCGACACTATAATAGACCGGCGCTTAATCCACGCAGCCATCGTGGGTGTACAGTGTGTACAGTTCAATGTAATTAAAATACTTTTCATTTTAATTTGATTTTTGCACATTTATTGAACTTATTCATTTTGAGTATTCATTTTAACTTAATAAAAAACTGAATTTAATTCAGCTAATAAGTTAACACAAGGTTATTGATTCTGAGGCGGTACAAAGTTCGCCGGGTCAGCTATTTATTATATATATTAGATTATTATATACCTAATAATATAGGTATAAGTTATCGGTTTCGTTTGTAGCTTGTCTGTCTCGACCAACGAATTTGGACTCAAGATATAAGGAGTCTTATACGTATTTCTATTTCTTACTGTTGCTCTTGTTTACGTAACTTATGTACGCATTTCTCAAGGTTTTACGTGATTGCTTATTTACTTTACTTACATAAATTAAAATTGCCAATGTACCTACCTATTGCTTTTGGCTGCCGACGAAGTATCTATTCACAATATGTACCTATTTGTGGCAGTAGAGAAGGCAACACCGGTGACAGACGGAAAATAGGAGAACAGGAAACCATAGTAACCAATCAACAACAAATAGGTATTATACAAGACCGATGGCAACGAACAGGAAATGAATAATTATTATTATCACTGTTATTAGCTACTATTTATTATACAATCATATTATATAAAGACATTGAGCATTAGGTATGTATAACGATTATTCTAAATTTTTATACTTACCACAATTTTATATTCAGTTACCTATCTGTTATCAATATTGGAAATAGGTAGGTAGGTATGTGAGAAGCGTGAAATGTCAAATTGAAACCGAATTAAATATAAATAAACTCTCTAATCGCATACATTTAAGTATTCAAGGAGTATTTTGGTAATAGCTGTATATTGAATCTTGTAAGTAGGTACCTACATAAATAATTAATGGGTGAATCTAAATTATAGTAAAATTTTGAGTCTGATATGCTAAAAAGAACACGAGAGAAAAGGAAACAATGTAACACACATTTTGTTGAAACGTATTTATGGAATTAAATTAATTAAAAATTAACTTTTAGCATATCTATAGTCCTGTCAGTTATCGTAAAGTTACAACAAACATATTGTAGTTACCGATTAAATCATTATTTCATATTGATTTTCTATATTTCTGCAAATTATCTCATTTTTGGCCCATTATTTTCAATATCGTAGACGTGTGAAGTTCCATTAAAATGAATCTGCAATGCAAATCCACTTATAGCCGAATTAATCAGTAGATCGGGTGTCCTTTTTATGTTTCAATTTCATTTAGCCCCCCCCCCATCTCTATAGAATTTGGTACCTACAAATATCTTTGTCTCACCCTTATTGACCTTATTACTAGGTTATAAATAATTTAAAACTTAATAAGATTTTAATAGCTAAGCCAGTCATGTAGTAGGTACCTAGGTACCTACTTACCTACATTATTAATATAATTTATAAACGTTCACAGTTGTAGGTATGATTTGTGTTATATTGCATAACTTAGGTACCTACTAATTCGGATTGCGGTTGGTACCTAACTACCTAACTACTGTTGATAATGACAGGATAAATGAAAAAATACCTAAACATAATCAGAAAACTGGATACGATTATTTGCACATCTAGTACCTACTTACCTATTGGTTATTGCGTACGTTCTATATATTTATCCCCAATCTTGTCAATATTCTATATTACCTAACTATAGCCTAGCTAGGTCATAATTATTGCCTATGCCCTAGTCACTAACCTAGTGTAAAGACAGTCCAAGCGTAATTTTAGGTGGGTGTCTTTTAGTAGGGGTGAGTTAATGTCATTCGCCGGTGAGTAGACATAATCACGTTAACAAATAATAATTAAACCGAAGGCTTTTGTGTCAATCTGTCTTCTGAGAGTGATTCCGTACCTAAACGGCTGGTCAGCAAAATTCAAAAACGGACAGGATGTCGGTAACTTCAACGACTCGAATTCTCGCATCGGCGTCACTCAATTATGAACGCACGTCGCGCGTCCATTCAAAGTGTTAACAAGATTCCCCGCTTTATTGAGAATTCGATTTGATTCCAAGTGGCCGCGGTCAAAAGTGACCAAGCGGCCGCTCACTGGATCAAATGCTCATTCATTCATTCATTATTATTTATTCTGAACTGTTCAACGGTGAATCAGTGAAAAGACTCCGACATTTCGGGTGGATGGAAATTAATTAACGCTCCGGGATTAATTAATTTAATTTTAATTAAAGGTGTGCCGAAATGTGATTGAGCCGTTAAAAACTGCATTGTTGAGGTAAATTGAAGTTGAACGATGATGCGATTTCTGAGGAATTAAATCTAAATAGTTAGATTCGTTTGAAAATCGCAGGTAACAATGAAAATGATCAGCAAGATTCCTTTTTCTGCCAATCAACTGGTGCATGGATATTCGGAACTCAAAAGATGAAATTTTAAAATCCAGTAGGTAGGTACCTAAGTAAGTCGCCATTCTGATCAATAAATTATGATGAAAGAATATCAGAAAGTAGTATTGTGATTACGTGAAATTCTGAACCATTTGACATAAAGTCAAAAGCGGTAGGTATACAATTTATTTCAGTATAATAATCGACATATTGCTTTTTTCCTACACAAACGGTAGTTATTCTAAACAAAAAGACATTATAACGAGTTTCATAAGCAAAAACACAGCATCGATTGAAAATATACTGGTTTTTGCTTATACCATATAATATCAAATGATTCTTCCACATTATTTAAAAAAATATTAAGAAAAGTTGAAAAAACGTTAATGTCTCATTATCTCAAAATGTGACTTTGGCAAATAGCTGCCTTTTTGCTTATGGGGAAAATACGTATCCGTTATTTTTCTTGATCTGAAATAACACAGATATTGCTCGGGTCAATTCTGTTTCTAAAATTCAAGTTAACACGGTATTAACACCCGTTGCCCATGCCCCACTGAACAGATCTCGAATTATGTATGATCATGTCCGATCTTAATAAGATCATATTGGCCTCCACAGAGTCGAGGTATGTTTTAACAGATTTGTTTTTTTACGAGAAATGGATATTCCGATGTTTGTGGCACTTGGCCAACCTATTAGGTCCATAATCTGACTCAAACACGAATTGAAACACAATATGTACCTACTTATATTTACCAGACCCAGGATTCGAGCATGGGATCCACGACCTTTTAAGCTGACGCTTAAGCCGCTCGGCCATCATGAGCGTATCTCGTTTAGTAGATAATACCTACATATTGTTTTTTTTTTATAATATGACGGTTTATGATACGTACCTAAGTAGGTAAGTATATTACTATATTATATATTGCTATATTATAATTCTACATTGTACCTACCTACAAAGATAGTTACATTGTCTTTGCAATTTGTTGAAAACATTTCGCACAATCGATGACATTATTGACAGCTTGCGGACGTGTAATACGACAACTCTGACTTGACATACGGTGCGGCGCCGTTAATATCGTAACGTTAGTATTTTTATTTTCCAAATCGCCGCATCTCAAGATGTAATTGCCATCCTCTTTCTCGCTTTGGCCAGTTAGCGTTATTGACCAGGTCAGTGTGAAAAACCGTTACACCTGATATTTAGAGATAATTTACTCTTGGAATACGACATTGCATTATTTATCACTTTTTTATTGATTTTAGAGTTACGTGTTATATTGGAATATTGGAATATGTAGTCTAGAAAACTTAAGAATAAAAATATCATTCAGGCAATCGCTCGATGATTAGATTATATGAAACTCTCTAATAATATTAGGTAGGTATACCTAGTAGGTATCTATGTCTGTAGAGCGGCGCTAATTGAATTCATATAGTATTTCTAAGCAACGTTACCTGGATAATAATTTCATATATTTGACTTCTTACATTGCAATAGGTACTATTTATAAATGTCTCGTTCGACGTGTTGTTATTTTAATATATCTAGGTATTATACCTACATAATATAAATGTTATTTTAATTAAATTGTTTCTTATTGTTTAAATAAAAGTGAACGTTTACTTAGGTAGGTACCTACATAGGTAGATAGATACCCACAGCAAAACTAAACTAAACTCGTTGTTAGACAATTTGAGTAAATATCTTTTACATAGGTAAGTATAATGATGTTTCTATTCACAGAACAGATAATAAATAGAATACCGATAGGATATATTCAATACGCCGCATATTGATGCAGGGTTTTGAATGTGTGAGTGTCCTACGAAAATGAAGCACGCATTATGCACGTGCAATAGTGTGTGTGATATACCAACATTAAATGAGCGTAAATGCATAAACCGAGAGCAGTTTTCAGTATTCGACGTAAAACGTATTCTTGACACGTGTGTAAGTTTAACCCGGATTCTTTCTTACTCGAGTTGGTTACCTGCTATCGCCTTACCCGTTATGTATTTCAGTTCCCATTATTTTTGAGTTCCCTGTTTCTATTACACGCGTCGTGCGAAACCCCCAGATCCTGCAGTTTAAAAGGAATATTGAATGCCAACGGTTTGTCGTAATAAATTATTCGGTCAATAGATCCCACAAATTAAATTAATTACAACTCCGTTTAAATTGGTGCTGGCTATTAGAGTTGTGCATTAATAACCAACCCGCTCTATTAGTTTATCACAGTGATCATGAACATTTTTACTATCGATAAAAAAACTTTCTGTCAACATCATTAGGTACGAAACAGCTGTGGCCAATCTCATGTTGTTACTGATGAAAGCCCGTTTAATTAATTGTTATCAACACTATAATAATATAAGATGTCTAATTCTCATGATATTAATAAAATAGTACGTACTTAAGTAGGTACCTACCTACTTATGTATGTCTACATATTATGAGCCAAAAGTCCTAAGACAGCCATTTATTGAAGTTGAAATTTGTTTAATCTTCAGTATTTTACTAATACCTACAGTTTAATGAATATAAAATATTATATTATTTCACTAAAAAAGACAACATGCACTCAAATAAATATTTTACATTTTACAACCGCCAATCAAACTTTTGCTAAAAAATTCTACGGCCTCATTAGTCGAGATTATTATCCATACACAGCTAAGACATAATATGCCGCGCGTACAATAACGTATACCTACTTACGAAAACTACATCTCTGTAAAAAAAATATAAAATTTCGATAAAGGTAAAACCGTATTACAAAATTGATATCAACATGCTATGTTTTATCAAGGCAGGCTCGATGTCTGTCGGTGACAAGAGACCCGATGGTATCACGATGATTCCATGGATGGAAGGACAACGTATGGTTTGGGATGCTACTGTGGTGGATACATTCGAGGCACCTCATCGTAATAAGTCAGTTCAATCGTCATGTTCAACAGCTCTTTTGGCTGAGTCTAACAAAACCAAAAAATACGACAATCTGTCATCTAATTATATTGTCTGTCTCCTCGGTTTCTAGACATTTGGACCTCTGAGACCGGGACCGGGATCGGTTGTCGCTTGATTGATAAAACAGGTGAGGGCCGTTTAACCGAGTAGGTACCTGCTACTCCGAATAAACATATATATACAAACCTTGATATATTAGGTAATGCAGTCGATGTTTTAGATTTAGATACTCTTGGGATACCCAGGGGATTGGAGGAGATATTTTATATACATGGGTAAATACTTTTATAATAATTATTTTTTTATTGGTTTATATATTATAATAAATGTACTTATATCGTTTAATTTGATGCTTTTGTTATTTATTTTGTTTAACTTTTTTATTATTGTTTCTCTATAACTATATTTTTATAAATTCGCTTTATAATTCTCAATTTAATATACTTAGGTACCTACTATGTAAATGTTTATTTACAATAATAAAATCAACCATTACCATTAAAAAAACATATGATTTCATACATTTCTTATCATGTATACCTACTGTCCAATATTAATTTATGGTAAAACAATAGGCTAAAATACCCATCGCCTCTGGCCATGCAATAGTTACAATAGTATGACGCTGGTTCTGACGTCGTGTGTATGTGTTTTTTTTACAATACGTATGTAGGTATATGTATATACATCTTCAGAGCTTTATTGACGTCTTATTGGTATTCCATATTCGTCTTTTGATTTTTGTTCTAAATGTAAATTAACATAATGTTATTAAAACAAAATGTGAAAAATTTCTTAGTTTTGCATCACTGAAAAGCTCTTAGAAACAATTACCGAGGCAGTAAGTGTCAGTCGGATCGCTTTTCCTTCCTGCCATATAATTTTCGTCAAAGTTTAATTTGTTTTAAACAATAACTGGGAGAGACGTCATGTGAAGCCTGAAATTGGAATTTGAAAAATAACTTAATTCTTTAGGCACAAATTGTTTTTACGACGGTGTTGTTATACTACGATACAATACGCCAACCTAAAGCAATAACCAATCTATTTTATCAATTTTGTAATTATGGTAGAAAATATTTCTATTCAATCAATAATTCATAGAAATTGTAAGTAGGCAGAATTATACCGACTCACTATATATTTTGAAGTCAATTACAATTCATCATAACAGTTATTATTCTAATGACAGTAAATACTTTCATCGCTAATGGATGTTTCATATTTAAAATAACCTTGATATACCTACCTATAGACTATCCACTATTTATATCAGTGGCGAAGGGTGGAGGTAGGCTGTTAAGATCCGACATAAATAGTGCACATAAACTTTTTCAGTCATACGATACGTATTTGTTTTCATTGGACTAAGCTTACAATTTACAAAAGGTGTTGATTAAATTCAATGGAACACTGAGAAACCAAGCCATAATAGATAATCGTCAAAAAATAATAGTCCATCTAAAAATATCTAAAATTATGTCATTAAATCATACATAATTATGGATATTTTATAGACGGAATAATATTTTTATCTACTATGGTTTGGTTTTGGCAGGGCTTTACGAACTTAACAAAAACTTATTTTTAATTCATCGAAAGCACATAAGAATGAAAAGTGTGCGCTATTTTATCGAATCGCGGGAATCGCCCATGACATACCAAAACTATTATGGTTTGGTTTAGACAAGGTGTAATTGATTTATAAAAACTAACTAACACCATCTGTAAATAATTGTAGTCTTAGTTCAATAAAAACAAATACGAATGACTGAAAAATCTTAATGTGAACTATTTGTGTCGGATCTTAACAGCCTACCTCCGCCCTTCGCCACTGATTTATATAGTGGATAGTGGTAGTTAAGTAGTCAATGTATAAAAATCATTATATATCAGGATAAATTACTCAGGAACAACTCAAGAAACCAGTCATTGTACCTTACTCAGAAAAGAAAACGCACCAATTTTTCTTATTCGTATTATTTACACGTACCTATATATGTGCGTGTTCCGTATATTTAGACTTTAAAGTTTAGTGAAGGCTAAAATATAAATAGGCAAGTCATATTATTCGTAAAAAGGAAAATTTTCGGATAGATCTAACCATCAAGTGGTACCCAAGAGATACAAAATATGGAAAGATAAACCACCTTAACGTAATAGTTATATTCTAGGTATGAACATATAAACGAAATGCACAGGATTCAAAAAAGTATAATACGCTTGGAAAGCCCTCCATCCCCCAGTAAAATTACCCAGATTGATGATGGTACCATGTGTATTTGATATTTCTGTAGAAACCCAAAAGAGGTAATTTGCCATTATCTCTTTCGCTCTTTCATGGGCCTCCATCAATGACATTATTAATGGACGACGCACTCAATACAGTAGCTAGCAAGTAAATTCGCGCATTTGCATGTACGGGTAGACGACACACAATTTCCATTATGCGATATCACGCATCGGGAATTTATAGCAATATGACCTTTATTGTAATGTTGTTAGAGCAGTGCTTCTAATGTCAATGTTCATTTGAGCGAACCCGTTCGAACCGAACCATTCGGCAGACTCAACAAAAAGCATCAGGAATTTATAGCAATATCATCTTTATTGTAATGGCGTTAGAACAGATTATGCCATTCGGCAGACTCGACAATAAAGTGAGTGTCATTTTCTTTTCCAGATGATTCGTCCATATTAATGTCATTGGCCTCCATGAAGTGGATATCATATTGACATACTTTTTACAAGGAATGGTTGATAATCATTCTCTCAACGTATTGGCCCTATAGATCAAAAAAACATTGCAGAAACATTATATATTTTTTGTCAGCCGCGGGATTTGAATCCATACGTACAACTTCAGAGACGAGCGCTCTACCAACTACCCCACAGTGATACTCAAGCTGATAGTAACTAGAGAGAAAAATGTTTTTTTTTGTCGAAAAATAATGTTGTCAATATTTTCATGTTAGCTCCTTTATTTGTACATGACTATTGGTATATATTTATTTCAGTAAAACATGACACTTATATACCTAATAATAGGGTTACTGCCAAAAGTTGATAAGTCTAGAAATCATGTTATGGAGTAGCAATTGCAATTTGAAAGTTTGACATTACCCTATAAAATCAGGCATATTTTTTTTTTTGTGATTCATGTCCATGTTTACTTTTCATTGCTACCTCTTGTTATATTTCAAAAATCTGGTTAGTAGAAAAATCTATATTCTCTAAAAAAATATTGTAAAAGAAAAGAATAAGAATCTAATATATAGGGACAGTTGGCATTAGTACCTACCTAAGTCAATTTCATATTTTCTTATTATAGTTCCCTCCTTTTTATAAACATATAAGTAGATAGGTACCTACCCTTGTGGATATGAGTATTATATTTATCAAATATTATTATTGCAGGTAATGATTTATACAGCGGTTTCCTTTATTGGCTGCCAGGCTAGATATGTAGAGCAACTCATAAATTAAATTCACCCCTAAAACGCAATCATAAAAGTTTATTGTATCAATCGACGCGCATTCGTGGGCCGTTTCTAAAATAATCTATTAAATTCTATTATAATCTATTATAATGATTGCCGATGCGATGGAGCGATTAGGGTGAGTTTTTGAGGAAATGGGGTTGGCTTTAGCTTTTGTCGGTGCCTCAATATCTTACAGGAGCGGTTTGGTGAACAAAGATTTCAGTCTATAATTACGAATAAAAACAATATCAACAACTGCAGTTATTTTGAATTAACGATTCAATAGTATCGGAAATTAACTTTCTTTCTATAGGCACGGGTGGCTCAAGAAACCATGAGAGTTTTATTTTCTGGCCAAGATCCTATTTCTTTGGTGATGACAATGTAGGTTAGTACCTATGTTGGTACTACGTATGTACCGACTCGCTTACTATAGGCAGTGACGTCCCGTGGGGTTAGGGAGATTGAGCGTCGGTTGGGGCGGCAGTTATTCGAAGGGTGGCAAATCGAGGAGAATCATTTGGTATATATAGAAAAAGCTACCTACCTAAACTTAATATTATTGAAATATCTTTCCATTAAAAAATTCAGCTCACTGGTTGGAAATAAAATGTATTAATTGACATAAAAGGTTTAACAAGAAAATTTGTAATTTTTTTGTCGAGTTCGCGATGTCTAGTTTACTTCCGTTGCCCTTCGACGTCGATGGTGACCTGAAATGACACGTGCACGGATGATAAAAAAATACTGTATAAAAAAATGTGGCGGCATTTTGGCGCTGTCCAAGGGCGGCATTTCGTCTAGGGACGTCACTGACAATAGGTAGATATGGTAAACTGTAAACCGGATTGCATTATAAGTAAGAAACGAAAAATCCCGCGAATTAGATAGGTAGATACCAATGGAATGCGGTATTTCGTATTCGGCACCCCGGTTGGTAGGCTGTGCCATACACCGTACAATTTAATTCATTGTCCGATTGCTCAATTTCAATTGTTGCAAAACACTAAGCATATAATTTTCATAGTAAATGGGTACTATCAAATAGTAGGTAGGTATCTAGAATGTATTTTTAAGAATACATATTACTGATAATTAGTAGATTTAAAACTTTATACATGTTTTAATTTTATTTAATGTTGTGTTTTTCACAATCAAACGACCGTCACTGGTAAATATTTCATTCACTTGCTTTTCCCTTCACCACCCGCCACGTCTCTACATCCGTTATGCAGTGCCGTGGCGTAACGAACGATAGGCGCTGTTCAAATTTATGCCGAAAGTGTCCCAGGAGCAACTTCCCAAGACCTTGGTTGGCGTGCACTAGAGTGTGCGTGATCCCTACTTCCATATAATGTATTACGGTCAATTCTCGATGAGAAAAGACCTTCTCGCTTGCCGTATAATGCCGCAAACTTTTTAAAAGCTGAGAAAAAAAAAGTCGCAATGGCCGACCGGTCCAACTGAGGGTCGGACCGACTTGAGAAGCTCTTCCCTCTCAACCGACATATGGGACACTTCCAGAGGATGTGATCGGCATATCGTATTTCGTTCACTCTGTAGTTTCAAATAATATGTTTAATATTATCTACTAATTCACCTCTTGTTTTTGCCATCAAATTACAGTTGG
This sequence comes from Rhyacophila brunnea, assembly GCF_057557595.1. Lineage (NCBI taxonomy): Eukaryota > Metazoa > Arthropoda > Insecta > Trichoptera > Rhyacophilidae > Rhyacophila > Rhyacophila brunnea. The sequence continues at coordinate 21,382,018 of NW_028233068.1, forward strand.
TTGTTTATATTGCCACGTGTAAAGCGTTTATACTCTCAAAAAAGGAGATATCAAACATCCAATTCAGGGTTCGGTCACGTAAGCTCTAGAACTTTTTCTTCAACTAGTTTTGAATTGATTTTCACAGGCGAGTTATTGATGTCATAAGTAAAGTTGTCGTAAGGTAACGTAGGTTAATGCATTCTATAACTAACAGGTAAGTAGGTAAGAGTTTTTTGAGATTTTTTTAGGTATTCTTATGGAAATTTTGATTGAATTGGTTATTAAGTATAAAATAATATTCTACATAACATAGTCGCAGGGAATATATTGCTTTCGCTTTGACAGACCCAGAAAGCACCAACGTATATATTTTTCGATCTGAAAGGACAAAAATATTACTAATAACCCACAGCTCTAGGCTGTTGTTAAATACTATTAGAAAGAGGGTTCCAAACTTGTAAAAAATATGAAAAAATAAATACTTAGGTAGGTAGTCGAACTTGGTTATTACGATCACGGAAATAGCGAGATCTCGGATGTAATGAGGAAACATTCGTTGACATTTTAGTTTATGATTTTCTCCATACATTTACCTACACGAAACAGATACCAACGTACCTACCGACGTAATATGTCAATCTCTTTACGCAGATAAAATAATTAATGCAATAAAAATAATATGTTGGATTAGTGGCGAAGGGTGCCACACTAATCAGACATTCTTACGGGAAATAAGAAAATAATACAATATTCCTACTACCTACTGGTCTACTGACACACTAAATCTATGAATTTTCAATAGCTTACTGACGATATAAAATGATGAGTTTAAATTATGTATTTTATTAAACATTTATACCTACCTACATATCAATAATTAATAAATAAAATTTATTTTTATTTAAAAAAACAATCTATATTAATTGCATGTGATTGAATGCCATAAAAATTATATTTTTTAAATTATTTTACTCTTTATAAATTATTTTGGACAAAGTTGCAGTCATAGACAATATTTTATCCGCAAAGGTTTTAGGCTTCGCCTTTCAAGCCTACCGTATTGCATACATTAAAGTAGACGCGGCTGGGTTTATGTTAAGTAAAGTCTCTACTAGAAAAAATCTGCATTTCTCGCACAATAATCCGATACATACTTACATAGTTGAAGAGAGATGGCGCTATGGCATGATTTTTTTAACCTTTCACATATGGTTCTGTATATATTTGTAATACATTCCTACACATAGGACGGATGTTGTTGGAAAATAAATTGTTTTGTAGAATATAAAATAGAAATCAAGTCAATATTTAAATACGTTAATATGCAATTACAAATATTTTTTCTTAGGAATGTAGGCTTTAAAACTCATTCACTGCGGATCAGTTGATTACTATTTAATTACACATTTAACTATCATGCTAATAGTATCTAATGGTCATCCAATGCTGGCACGGCAGCCGTTTTGTCAGCGCTGTACGAGTTAGCTAGTATGTTACGCCTAGTATGTTTGTTAATTTTTGAAGAACAGGCAAACCTTGCACACCTGGTTGAAATTCTACGTATCTACTAAAACATCTCTCTCACGTGTCGAAGGCAGTTTTAACGTAGTTTGTTCACTCTCAATATTATGGTAGACTGTATGATCCGCACATATGCAGTATCCGCCGCAGGCCGCAAGCATCTCAGGTACTAGGTATCTATCTACCTATATGGTGGCTTTGACTCGCATTCGTAAATAGTACCATCAGAAAGTAAATAAGCGAATTAAACCCGAGTATAATCGCGAGTTTCAGACATTCCGCATCGAGATGAATGTTGTTCCGTATATTTCCATTAGGACAGCGAGCACTTTTTTCGAAGTGCGACTTGCTATTATTAGATTAATTAGATACTTTGAGATATGTACGTAATTATGAACATAGGTATAGAGGACGACATTACCGAATTAATTTTGCAATATAAGTAATAATTCTCTACTAACGTAGTAGGTCAAGCATACCCCCCCCCTTTCTCTTACTAGACGATTTAATTAATCCGTTTAAAAGTTAGACAATTACCATCAAAATATAGTCTCAATGTGTGCTTAATGTCATTTGATTTAGAAAAACACAAAAAACTGAATAAAATATTTATTATCAATCAAAATTACATAGGTAGGTAGGTACATTTTAATTTAGACAGCAGTGAAATAGAACAACGGAGTTTTGGCGCGAAAATATGTAAGTACCTACCTATAATAGTATTGTTAGGTATGGTGTTGTATAATATAGGTACTTATTGCAATTACAGGATGCCTTGTGCTACTTGAATATGCTTATATTTGACCGGGATTATCTTGGTTATTCATTTTGTCCCGGTTTCATTGATAATTTAAGACTAAAAAACCCCACCTATTGTATTAAGAAAAACTAAAGTTGAGTGTAGAGATTATACATATTTTATCCAAGATTAAGTAGTGATACCTATACCTAATATCACATAGTTGTGTACATTTTTGTTATTGTTATGTCATGTAGGTATCGTCATCTAGTATAAAAGTAACGTTATTGATTATTTATTTTGAGATTTTTATCTAGTTTCCGATAATAATACTCTACGCGGTAAAATCATTCACTTTGCTTTAAGTTCAAAACATTAATATCTATCTCTCTTTGAAAATGGTTTGTGGAGTGTGGACAGTTTCAATTTTATGTTTTTTTATTCAATAAATAATTCTTTTTTTTATCATGGTTTGGGAAAAATAATCACGGTAGGTACCTATGCCTATAAATACTTCGGCATTGTGTTAGAATTTAGATAGTCGAAGGTTTATTTTAATCTTATGTAGGTACCTACCTAATTAGGTAAGGTTTCCAAAGGTAATTAGGTAAATGCTAAATAGTCGTAAGAAAAAAGTTTTCACCACTGATAGATAGCTTATAACAATGGTTATAATGTAAAATTATCATCAACCAGGCGATTAGGTAGTTTAGGTACAGGTAACTAACTTACCTACGCGTAGGCGAAATTTCGCATGCATGGGACGTGAGTGCCAAACAATGGGTGTATGATTTACAATTTACATCGACAATCGGATTATACTCTCATCAATGATAGATGTGTTTTCACGGATGATAAATTAATTTTATAGCCGCACCGTGGCGAATGGGCTGGACCCAAAACCAGTTCGAGTAATTACCTACCTATCTATCCGCGCGAGTGGTCGGCAACTTTGTTATAATATGTTTGATCGATTCAGGTACCTAATATTTGCGTATTAAATGAACGAAATGTAGTAGCGAATATAGGGATGTAGAGGTCCGAGTCACTGACGGATTTTCAGGTTACGTTACGCTCCTACGAATCCATTGGAGACAATCAGCACCAATTTGACACTGTAACTGTTGTTAACCAAGCAATCCTGGACAATCGTCAATTTGATGCCACTTGTCCTTTTTACAACGTTTTAATTAGCCCGTATTCTTGTTTGTTCGGTGGTTGTTTGTCCCGTACAAATCTTGCAATCAATTTTTAACTAACTTCCCGAATAGCTAGACATTTGAAACTTTTAGAATATATCAGAACACGGTGCCAATGCATTCTTTTAATACTTTTAGCCATCTTTAAGCAGAATTGAATTCATTTTCAGTTAATTCTGTTTTGTATGGAAACTTATTTCAGAAAAATCCGTAAAAAGTAAAATACTATTATTGGTTGCTAAGGGGGTGGTCCTAGCACTACTTAAATTATTAATATATACGTGCGTTACTATGGAAATCAAAATGAAATGTCAAAATGACATTTCAGTATTCTATATTTGTTTGTTTGTTTTTTATTTACTTCATATTAAGAACAAGTTTGACAAGAAGAGCATATTGAGCATAATAATTCAATAGAAAATTTAAAAACGTAAGTAAGTATATAAAAAGTTCTTTTTATCTTGTAATTATTTACATATATTTTTTAAATTAGACATTAAAAAAAATGAATTGAGTATAAATTAAAATGTTTCAATATGCGTGAAAGTTGAAAAAATATTGAAATAAAAAATAGGTACAATAAAAAAATTGTAGCTGTTTTAGCAAACTTTTGTCAAATTTATTGGAAAATTGAATCTGGCTGTTGTCCATTTTTATCTTCTTTTAAATCTGTCTTCAACCAGCTAAAATAAAATACTAGGTACCTACTAAAATAACCATAAAATCCAACTATCAACGTAGGTCTGTACCTGTTTCTTTCCTCGGATCACACCCCGTTACAAAAAATAATTATTATTGAAGATTGATTGATGACACGAAACAATATTAGTGGTTTATTTTTTGCGTAGGTACAAGCAGTACCTAAGCATCTATTTGATGGGTTATGTTATTTGATATACTTATTTATATACTCGTATTTTGGAATAATTTAATACTATGTAGGTACCTAAGTATAAAGTAAGCATGACTGGTTTTGACTATTTCAAGGCCCCTTTAAATCTCCTGACGAATCGATTGCATCGTATGCGTCAAATAAAATCACTGCTGATACAATCTGTCGTGTGAATAATAAAAGGGCTGACTCAAATAATATTGTGCCATACATAATTGTAGATATTTTGAAGATAAAAGAATATTTTTTTTATTATGGTTTGGTTAGGCAGGGCTTAATAAAAATTGACTTGAATGAAAACAAATAAGTAAATATAATTTTGCACCATTTTGTCAGATTTCCACAGCCTGCCTCCACCCTTCGCCACCACTAGGTATTAATTCAGGTTCCTATGAAGATATACAAATTAATGCATCTTAAGCTAGGTACTCATTAGCGTGTCGTAACTGTAACTGTTCCAGATACTGTAACCAGCTCTAGATGCAAACTAATTATTTGGTGTCCATACTAGTTACTGTATCTGCAACGGTCACAGTTGGGTATGGCTCGCTAATGAGTACCCGGTTTTACAATGTTAAAAGATTGCTCACGCCTGTTGTATTGGTATTAAGCGGACATAAATTGCCCCAAAACATCATAATTAGTTACCTCCATAGGTGGCGGGCAGACACTGGGAGGTGTATATCCCCACACTAGCGTTTCCGGTCGGGGTTGCCAGGTAAAAATAATAAGATAATTTATATCATTTTTTTTAATTTATGGTTGATTTCTTCTTTGTATGAGACATCAAACCGTCGTCGTCGTCGTCATCTTGGTATAAATGATTAGTAGGTGGGTAAGAATAATATCATTGTTTCCAATAATCTCTATATACCTACGTATATAGCATTCATTAGTCATCAGTCACTGCTCATCGACCATAACTATTTTGATACACTCTTGTTAAACAAAACATACTACTAAATACTAACACAAAAGATTGATCTTACAGCGTCGTAGCAGAGCAAGACAATTATGGTCGACCACATCCACCGTGTCCGGCAAGACGTTGTAGATAACGGAAACAGATGGCCGTATAGCATTGAGATCAAATTCATGTCTAAACAAAACATTTAAAACCCACCGAAATACAGAAAAGAATATGTATGGTAAGCAAATTATTTAATACAATCAAATATATAATATATAAGTATATACAATTCTGAATGATTCAAAAGTTAGCATGTAGGTGTATGTGCTCGAAAGTATCAATTTCGCATTTATCAAATATCTAATAATAATGACATCGTTATTATCAAATATTAATAATAATTGGTACCAATCAATAGGTATAAACTTAATGTTCTGATTCAATCTGATATAATTATTGGAACATAGGCTGTATAGAATGCGCCACGAATGGCAACATTTTTTTGTCTTCAATGTTATACGGCCATCTCTTTCTGGTAGGGGAGACCGGGGACAATTGAAACACTTTGGGATTTAGAATTTTTTTCTCCTTACATATTTCAAACTTCAATAATTTTAAGTAAGATATTTCTAGTTTCGGTGTTTATTTTTATATATGGTCTACAACCATATATCAAAGAGATATTACAAAAACAGTGAAGATTGGGAACGTGTTTCAATTGTCCCCGTGTCTGGGACAATTATTGAAACAGTACTTAGATTCTATGGCGTCTTTAGTGCTAATACTAAGAAAACAGCTTTATTTAATTACATTTTATTGTAAATTAAAGTAAACATTGAAAAATTAAAAAAATATTGTAACAACACAATAAGTAATATTAAAGTATGTAGGTAGTTGGTAAGTAATAGTAACGGGACTAAAAAGTAATAGTAAAATATAAGTAGCAGTAAAAATTGATTCTGATAAGCAATTGTGCCTTGTATAGTTAAACTTTTGTTGAGTGCATGCCTCGTGTGACCAACCATGACAATCGATGCACTGGACTAACATTAGAAATATGTTTCTAACGTCCCCACCTTAGATTGTTTCTATTGTCCCCGTACCATTTTTTTTCTTAAAACCATTAATTATTTTGTAAACAACGATCAATTGCAATAATTTAAGCTATTCCACCTAAATATGTTAATATAATTGAAATCATCTGACTAACGTTTTTGTATCTTCAGTCAAACTTTTTTGATAAACTCAAAATATTACTTTAATGGTGGGAATAACGTTTTTGCGAGGTATACAGGTCCGCTCTGGACTACGCTCGACGGACGACTGCTGAGCGGCAGAAGCTCCCAATGACACACAGTTTGGCAAACTCTCATGTGATTCGGACATGTGAATCGGCTGCTATAGCCGCTGTTTCTATCGTCCCTTGTTTCTATTGTCCCCGGTCTCCCTACGACAGTTTACGGTTAACTGTGACACGGTGAAATGTACATAATACGTACCTCCAATTCACATGTAACTCACGACCAGAGAATCTTAGAGAGTTAAGTCATTAAGCGTGTCCTATTCTCAGGCAACGTTATGTAAAACATCCCTTAGTGACATGATAACTGATTGTATACTATGCCACTCAGGTTCATACATACCTGCAAATCAATAAATACAATTAATAATCAATCACTGTTAAACAATTAAATAGGTACAGGTACAAAGTAATCCGACGTGCTATTATGATTTTTAAATGATCGCTTTTAAAATAAATAATAATTGAAAGGTAGGTAAATATAGTTCAATGGCCATAAAAATAAGTTTAAAAATTACGTATGGGGATACTTGTGTCATTTGTGAGGCTTGATATTGAAAACATGATGTAATTTGTTCAACGGAAACTTTGTATTACGTTATCTCAATTAGAAATCTAATTTAGCTTGTAATAAAATTTCATACCGTGTTAGTTTTATCATGTGTTGTAAATCCGATTTCGCGTTCTATTTTCATATTACTAATATTATCAGATACCTAATAATACAAAATATATCTTAAAACATTATTTTCAATTGTTGGCAAGTAGGTACAATTTTACTAAATCGCTTGAATTCTACTAATTAAGTGAAAAGTATACTTTTAAAGTATAAATTTATCATTAACACCTAAGTTTTTGGATAAGTATATTATAACGACCATTTTTATTTACATAGGTAAGTTGTAAGATGTGTGTATTCTAGTCTTCCCACTAAAAAAATATTGTCTTCGATTTTTCGCCCAAAAAAAGCTTTTTCACTTAGATTTCAATTAAATTGTTATCCCTTTTCCTAATAAAAAGCTTTTCTCTCAAAAGCTCTTTCTATTCATTATGGTTCAGTTCTAGATGATTTTCCATGTGCGACCGGACAGAACTTAGATATTTTGATGCATACCTATGTTCCTCATAATATGTTTTCGAATATTACGTATTATAATATTGTACCCACCCTATTGAGCTAAACTTGTTATTAACAATTGACCTAAGCGTAAGGTATGCCGAGAAATATTATCCGCAAAATGTAGGGATTTTTTTAATTTTATTCTTTCTCATACCTCGTTTTGTAGCGATTCGTATATTGAGCACCCATTCTTAATTTATACATTAGCATCACTATCAATTACGATCCAAAATTTATAGAAACAGAACCCGTCATTAAGCCAGACAATAATTTGATAGCATGATCCCCCTTCTGTATCAATTATAGCATTTAATATGGCCCCCGCGTGCCCCCCGAATAACTTAACCGAATTATTATTACTAAATGTGAATAGTCATGACGAATTTTGATTAGCATAATATTTCCAAGACGGTGACGCTAGTCACATGGATACCTACATACATATTTATCTGATTTAAAATAAATTAAATTGTTAGTTATAACATGGATAGGTTGGCACATAGGAATATTATTTTTTGATTGATCGCCATTGTTGGTTGGTTGAAATCGGATTTCGATTATTGTATTCCGTTTTTTGATGACACGCATTCAAACACTATATATATATACAAGGAGGCGGTCCGGATACAATTTTGCTTAAAATCAAATAAAACATTTCTTTGATTGACATTACTATCTCTTTATCTACGTTGTAGGTAGGTAACTAATTACATAATTTAAAGTATTTTCTTTCAAAATAACTGTGAGCATGTATGTAGGTACCGATTTTTTAAGGCTATACCAGCTGGGGCACGGTCTAAATGATCGTGACTACGCGACTAGAAGATTGTACAAACGACGCGTGCAGAACAAAACATAATTTGTCATAAAAAATCAACATGCGTTATGTTTATTGTTCTATTAGTTAATAATAATATATTCATTGACATGTTTTCTTTTTCAACTAAATGGGTAACGTTTTTTAGTCATCTTTACACGATTTAAGAATTAATTCCCCCAACGCCACTACAAAACAAATTGACGTGTTCACAGCATTACTTTCGCTCTCCGATTGGCAGCGAGTCCGATATTTAGTCGCACCTTTTGTTGAAAATTATTTGCCGTTCCACTGAAGTATGCTCTTAACGTTTGGGGCGTAGAGAAACGCCGAACTGTCCATTTCTGAAGTATAAACTTGATAACTGAATGCTGTCTGTGATGTTTTGTAGTAGATACATAAGTACTTTTCTTTTATTTTTAAATCATCAACCTTTTTCGTAATCCTACATAAAAACAAAGACTAACACACATAATTAATATTTCTAGGACTACATATCCTTCATTTGGTGTAACTTCACTTTTTAACATAATTTGAAACCTATATGTACAATATATGTAGATGTGTGTAGGACCTAGGTAGGTACATTTACCGATTTACACAAATCTGCGAACGACCTTATTACCTTCTTCATACATACCTACCTACTTTAAATTGTTCGCTACATAGATTCTAAAGCCATACTAATTTATTGATACTTATGTACCAACTCAATATTAGTAGGTACGATCCGGTCACCGGTGCTTTAAGCTTAAAGTCACTGTGCTTCTTATCGATGTTACGCCGAATGTGCGAAATTGAATATTACATGAAATGGGCAAATTTTTGCCTAAATCATGAAAAATGCAAGCCCGTTGCCTTATTCATGAATTAGACAAAATATCTGGAGAGTGCGTGAATTCGGCAGTAATTTTTCTGCCTAGTTCATGTATTGGACAAATTAGATAGTAGCGCTACGGTGGTATTTTTTGCAACTAAACTAAGTGTATCAAATGCTCATGCATGTGTCAAAATGTACATATATTATCTACGGTCAAAATAGATGATCGCGCTCCGGTGGTGTTTTTTGCAACTAATCAAACTAAACAAATGTGTCAAATGTCATTGATTATAATATAAAAATATACCAATCAATAACTAAAATGACGTTCATATCCATTTACTATGCGCAAAAAAAATCTAGAACTATAATATGATAACGGAAGAATTTTATTGAAAAGTATTTTCGTGATTTGATTCGTGCTTGGGTATCAATCGTGCAATGGTCGATTGAATGTTTGTGATAGTTTGTTGACACTTGATAGCTAACCTCAAAAAGGACATTCAGTTGAATAATTTAATTCAGAATTACAGAACCTAACCTAACCTAACCTAATAATAATAATATTATATTATGTCCAATTATAACTAATAAAACCATCCGTATTAAATTTACTTTTTCTTCTGTCATGTTGACAGTTCAAGAATTCCATACCCTGGCGAATTCATGTACTCAGCAGAAAATTTACCTAATTCATGAATAAGGCAATAGGCTTGACTATTACATGAATTAGCCAAAATTTTGCCCATTTCATTTAATAGTCAATTTCGCACATTCGGTGTAACATTGATACAAAACTTAGTTTAACCAATCATTGGGGACCATGCACCCGCATTGGTCTAGTAGGAAACGTAGCCGTCTTTGTATAAATACGAAGCCATGAGTCACGGGTTCGAGCCCGGGGTTAGTTAAAAATGCATTTTGATTAGTTAATGTGTATTAAATCCAATGGAACCAATGACAAGGACCCAATAAGTTAAGTGAATTGCTAATAATAATTATTCATTGTAAAAAAGCTGTTACATAACACCACCCCCACTATTTGGAGTCTCATATGCTCTGATTGAGATTGAGGTATAGGTACTACCGGCCGCGCGGCTTAAGCGTTGGACTATCACGCCGTGGGTCTCAGGTTCGAATCCTGACAAGTACAAATATTGTTTTTCAATTTGTGTGTGAGTCAGGGTATGTACCTAATATGTTGAGCAAGTGGCTGACATCCATTTCTCGTAAAAAAAACAAAATCTGTTAATACAAACCTCTACTCTGTGGAGACCCATATGATCCTATTAGGATCGGACATGGTCGGAAAAAAATGAGCCACAAGTCATCAATGATGAATGGGTGAATTATTTGTTTTATATTGGTATAATAATAATATATATGTAGGTACTTACCTATTGTTATCGTAACGATTCAAAAAATATGTGAATTTCTCTCTGTTTTGATTTTTTGGTCGTTTTATAAAATTTGTTTCGATTTAATTCTGCCAACACAAATGGACAGTGCGAAGTCTACTATATAGAAGCTGCATAATTGCATGCCAACAGTATTAATGCAAAGTCAGACAGTGTTGGCTGTTTAAATGTTAAATCATTTCGTGCTTGGAGCAAATGAAAGATGGAGAAAATGGAATTTCAGTTTCCGCATGAATAAATAAAACCACGCTTTTCCGCATCAACACATTTTGATTAAAGCACAACTTCTACAACTGTGATAATTAGACACCCCCTTTTAATACATATTCGATCTATAATTTAATGAAAATTCACATGATGTTTTTCAATATGTGTTTTAAGTCGGAGTATGGACTTAATAAGTTAAGCAAACTGTGACCATCCATTTCTCGCAAAAAAATCTGTTAATACAATTTTCACTTAGTGTAGACCCATATAATATACTCTGAAGATCAAACATGGTGACGCAGTGAATGCTTTTTATGCGGCCCATGATAAAAATAAGATAAACACATTAAAACTTGAGTATAAAATATCAATGTTTAATATCTTTCCTATAGTCAAACCCTGTAAACAAAAACATATATTATTATAGATGACAGTGATGAGTTGATGACACATAATAATTATAATGAGTGGTTTATTTTTTGTGTACAAGTACTTATGTACGTATTTTTTGAGTGTTTATATTATACTTAGTAGCGGGTATTTTGAAATGTGTTGAGTAATAATTATATATCACAAATTGAGTAGTTATACTACTCAATTTGTGATATATTTGTATAATTTATAATTATATGACTGGTTTGAACTGCTTCGAGGCCCTATTTTAAATATTCTGACGAATCGATTACATCACATGCATCGCAGAAAATCGCTACTGCGTATTATTACAGCGCTAATAAAAAGGATTAGATACTGGCAAAGAAAACAAAGTAGGTACCTAGGTACACACTTAAGTGGTCCAACTGGTGAAACAACTCAAAATACCTTATTCTAAGATAACGGCGTTTGAAAATTTTGCAGAAATTCTTATATATATGTTAAAGCCTTGATAAGTGAAGTAGGTAAATGTGTTTATTTTTTATTTAGTTCAAATAAACTTAACAATGCACAATGCAATTTTACAGTTTAATAAATGATCAACCCAGACATTCCCGTTTATAATTAAATCAACGATTAATCCCAAAAAGGGTTATTCGATTTTATGACCCGTTGAAGAAATTTTTGATTATTTTTTTATAAATTTATTGTTGGTATTATAAATGAAAAGACCATTTTTTCTAAATCGAATGGCATTATTAATTCAAAACCTTGAAATTTTGAGTTGTTTTCATATATAACTAGGTTATCGAAATGTCGAATATTGAGATTTTGGGATACCTTTGAGAGATTCTTTTGGGATACCTAACCTAACCTAAACAATCTATAAACTTGCTAGGAAATATTTTTTTTTTTTACTTTTAGTTTTTTCATTTTATAAATTATTATTTCATGTTCATGTAAAATACATTAATACCATAAAAAAAAGGTATCACTGTAAACGTCGTCGTTTGATATTGAGAATACGTATAATTATATTTTGGTACATCATATTATTATGTTCGTAGATAAAGAGCGTTTTAAAATTATCATTTGTTTGATGTGTACTATACATTTAATTTAATTAATATATACCTAACACTCAGGATTTAATATTGGGGGGGGGGGGCAGGAGAAGAATGTAAATTAGTCCCATAGGTTCTTTTTCTTCTTCATATAATTATTTTTAGATATTTTCACAATACACGGCGGCATATTTGTACAGTTTCTCCTAGTTTTTATTAAATTTGGGGCATAGTGGCGGTAACCGTTGAGCGTCAGCGACTGGCGGACTGGAAGTTACTAACAGCGCCATGCTGGCCATGTGCGCCTAGTATGCTAAAACATTACTCAAATAATATTTGCCACCAGAGGATTTTGCTGCGGCCACCAACGCTTTACATAATAATATTTCAGAAATGTATTTATGAAATTGGTTGAATACATATGACTTAAATCTATGCCACGCTGAAATGATCCATTATGTGTTTTTGTGATGAGATCATGTGTGAAATAGTCTGTTTCTGAGAATAAAGTCAATTCAAAGAATTGGCAACAATTGCTTTATTAATATTGTCGATTTTACCTACTACTGTATACTGTAAAAGATCATTCAGTGGGATGCATTTCATAAAAAACAAATATCGAAGCCAGTTGACAGATGTGTACTTAGAAGCAGCCATGCGGCTCGCATTGGAAAAAAGGAGTGTTGAGAAATTTCCAATTGCATTATTTTTTAATATGTAGATATTTAGGTGCTAAAACGTTCAAATGTCTTTTATTAAGTGGATAAATTGATCCATTTTTTTTAGTAAATATAAATTAGCTTTAATTTTTTCAATCACAGCAAAAGTGAAATTTGATACGGCCATCAGACGTTTCCATAGAACTGTCAATGTCAACTATGCGGCCACAGTTAAATTTCACGTGAGAACCACTGGTCTAGAGAGTTACAATATTTATTCCGAATTCCACTGAAAAAAATGTTCTTCTGATTTACACCACCACCGACTGTAGTGGGTGTAGAAGTTCTTGTCGCCGAATGTTTATCGTCGATTTTTGGTTTTTTAATATTGAGGTTCCAAAATATTAATTGAAAATTGACAAAAAAAAAGGATTATTGCATTAAACTTATACACAAACCTACTCAACACAACATAGCCTAATCTCTCGTTTATCGGTCTTTTGTCTATTGCACTAGCTGTACCTACACCATGACCCCCATGTCCTGAAACGGGCCGCTAAGATTAAAGGCTGTGTGAAACACTACATTAACGTTTTTCAAATTGTGTTTTCGTTCAAATTAAGGGTACTTATATACTTAGTGAATTATTAGCTATATTTACTTTAATGATGGAGCTGTCGAGTACACACACAATAATCAGAAAATATTTTTTTGCTTTTTTTACTATTACAGCTAATTTATGATGTGTGTTTATCTCACTTATCTGGTCAACCCGACACGCCGGGCCCCCCACAGCCCGAGCCCCTAGGCTAGAGCCCTGTCAGCCCGCCCCAGCCATGACCTACTCTGGAATTCTGGTGGACACCGAGAATTTTTTGACAGTTCCATTAGGGATTGGGTTTCAAAAAAACCCGACATTAGTGTTTCGAAATTTTTGTGTTAGAAATTAAAATCTATGAAATTTTTCTAAAAAGGGTGTGGGGATCATTTTTATAGTTTATTGGTTTTCAAATGTTTGGGGGATGCCAGGACCTTTTGCCCCCCCCCCCCCTGGGTGCGCCCCAATGAAATTATGAAATTAATGAAATATTTTGCGTTAATTATTTGCCACGATATATTTTATCATGATTATTCAATAATATGTACCTACTATTAAGTATCATAGTGAGTTATTAATTATAGGTACAGACAGAACCTTATGAATCCTCTTTAGAAAATATGTTTACGGAGGCTATTTTTACTTGTTTAGAAATAAGGGTTGTGCGAAGTTGTGAAAACTACATTAAAGTTTAAATTTTAATTACTTACATCATTTTAAATCGCATTTTTGATTGGTTTTGACATTTATATGCTTTATAACTAGTTATGAGGTATCATAATCAGTGTATGTCTTGTGTGAGTACAAAAGTGTTACAGCGGTTTTTATGTTTCTATTTACTATAATATCCACCATTGGTATAGAATCTTCTAGTTCTTCTAAAGCATTTCTTTTTACTTTTTCGCGGGTTCATTTACAATCCGTATATACTGGCAAATATTAATTTTCATGTTCCCACCAATATCACTCGTAGCTCCACGGTCTTCAAGATATCTCGTTGCAGGACAGATGTTATGTTTCATGATGCTTTGTATCGTGCAATTAGCTTATTTGATGGCACCATAAAGGTTGATTTCTTTTTTATTTACTATATAATGTTTGTGGACGTATTAAATAGGTTAAATTTATAATTGTATATATTATCATGTTTCTTTAATATTTACATAATATGCTGTCTTTTCTACTTTCTTGTTATATTAGTTGTTATTTGTAATTAAGATATTTGTATTTATTATGTATTATGGCGCATTGGCCAATCGCTGTAATGCCGTAATACTCTTTTTCTAAATAAATAAATAAATAGTAAATTGAAATTTCCTACAAAATATATAACCTGGCTAAATGTTGGGAAGTGCTGTTTCCTAGTAAATGGGATTCGTGAGTTTTGATTTAATGCATCGTATTTAGTGAAATTGGCGGGCATGATATGATACGATAGTGAGAATACTTAACTTTACTCTGTTTTGAATCATAAAACTATTTTGGTTCCGGAAGTGTAAATCATAATTCAGTTCTAAGGGAAATTTTATTGTTTTATTTTTAGAGAAGGGTAGGTACATGCTATGATATATTTTTTAATAATGCAGTACACTAAAAACAAAACAATGATTCGGTTGGTCGTTGGTGTGCATGCGGATGGGGTGCCTAACTAAATACCTGGCAGCAGATGAGCGCGTATTCGTACAAACTGAATCATTGTTTTATTTTTACTGAAAATATTCTATTGAGCTACAAAGTTATTTATATTAGGTACCTATTTGTTGTCAAGAACATTCTGCGTCCACAATAATTCTTTGACAACTTACCATAATATTACTTCAAAACTATCTCCCTGTAAAATTCTTTGACGCATATACTTACCTATTGATTTTTTGTTGTTGTTAATAAGTGTGACTACTAGTGACACCAAGTGACATACGACTGATTACTGATAATTGATTTAATTGATCAATACGTATTTAAACATTAAATAGAAAAAATATATTTTTAAACCAAAGTAAAAATAAGAAGATAAATTTACAAAAACTTAAAAAAATACGATATAAAATGTGCTATCATTGAATGCTCTTCTGTTATTATCAATAGGTAATTTCTGGCATTTTTATCTTTAAAGTTTTGTAAAAAAAAATCATTCGACGATGACAACAGAATTTTTAATAATTCATAGTTTTATGATAATTTTATTATCCTTCGCGATGGTCGACCACGCAGTATCTGCCAAACTGTGTCCCGCGAAAGGTTCCAAGTGTGCCGCGAAGGATGAAGTTTGTGGATTCTTCCCAGGCGTAGACGCTTTCCCAAACAAATTTAAATTTTATCAGAACTACAACCGAAGACGCTATATCTGCATAAGTTTTTTTTTTTTTTTTTTTTAAGTATTTTCAATCACTTGATTATTAAACGTACGAGTGGGTCTCCAATTCTTTCACAAGATACGACGGTACTACAATGGAAGACATTTTTATAGACTTGAATAACGATCCTGTATGTACGACCCTTACAACGTGTGCATCGTCGTATTATTGTTTAAGTGGGGTTCTCAGCGCTTGTGGAAATGAAATAAAAAACGGAAAATATTACAAATGTTTATTTATTTATTTAATTTAGAGCCACGTTTTGACATTTTTTTTTAATCAATTGCGTCCTTCTTACAAAATTAATTATTATCTGTATTACTTTCCTATGAAGATACGTATATTGTATACTTAAGTAGCATATTATAGGTATATGTTATAGTTACCTACAGTCAAACTTGGTTATTAAGAGGAAGATGGGACTGACAGAATTTGCTCGTTATAAGCGTTACTCGTAATATCCAAGAATAGGTATTTTTAAATGAGCGGTCACATAACACAAAAAGTCGCAATTCAAACAAAAATACACAATTAGAATTTTTCCCCGAAACAAGCATGGCATTTATAAACTACGAAAAAAGTTGTTTATTGTAATGAACGCTGGTAGGTAGGTACCTACTGACTTCACAGACCTTCGATTTTTTACATGCAATTTCAACCATATACGTGTATACTTTTTCAATATTGTCGGCGAAAACACCAATAAGGTAGGTACTTAGACAGTTAACTAGTGTCATAAACGTAATCCGATCCCGGCAGCATCCTGGCCGGTCTGATTTTATTGCTTAGGGTCGAAATGTTTTTGAACGATCGACACATTAACAGTTTTAAGAAAAAAATTGACGATATTTTAGCTCGGTATCCGATAAGTAGCTCGTTATAAAAGTGAATAAATGTATGGAGAAAATCATAAACTAAAATGTCAACGAATGTTTCCTCGCTACATCCGAGATCTCGCTATAATATCCGTGATCGTAACGACCGAGATATACCTAATATTATTATACATACATAATTTTTATAAACACTTCTGAGAAAATATATAACCAATACCTAGAAACCAATAGAACTAGTCTCTCGGGTTTTGCGCCCACGCACATTGATCACAATGCTATAGGTATCCTATCTAATTGCGACACATTTTAAGTAATCGCTCTTACAATACTCTCTACAGCGCTTTCCAAATTGGGTTACTATTGGCGATCGGCTTTTGTGTTTTAAATAAATGTAGGTACCTATTTACTTTAATTACTAACCGACGTCACGGATCACTCCAAGATTTTTTTTGTTGTAATTTACTTCAACTTGCTTATAATTTAATTAACTATTTTTATTAAACAAATAATTCACGATTTAAGAATGTAAAATCCTTTTTATTCGACACATAATTTTGTAAGAGCCATTAGTTAAAATTTGTTGAAAGTGTTTTCAAAATTATGTGTGTTCAAAAAAATAATGTTACATTCCTAAATCTCATGATTATTCGTTGAATAAAAAAATAGTTAATATTATTATTGTATTGTTACCAATACACGATTTTATTTTTTTATTCATAATAAAGTAAGAACACTTAATTTTTTAAGAAACTTTATTTTGGTGTGCCACGTAACAAATTCCTCTTCCCTAGTGTGCCGCCAGGTAAAAACTTTGGCAGACACTGCTGAGTCTAACGTGTCCGTTTATAGCTACTTACTTTATAAAGTCGTGGGTCTCGAGTTTGAATCTCGGGGCTGGCAAATTCTTATATTATTTTTCAATGTGTCAACAGTTCATAGAACAGGTATCAATTGCAATGATTAAAATACATCAATTCATATTACAATTATTATGCAAACAGTTAGTAGTCTTCTATTGATTCCTAAATCTAAAAAATATTACTAAGAATATCGTATTTATAAGGGTTGGATTTCATTAAAAAAATTACCTATATTATCCCATGAATATAATGTTGGATTAAGTGTGTCAATTGAGATCTTATCTTGAAAATTAAATAAAATTCCTCTCCAACAATAAATTGTTGTTATTTCCTGTTTCGCTTACCTACCTTACTTATCAAACCGAATAATACACCGAAATAGGGTATACACATTTTATTTCGTTTAATGATTAATACACGACAGTAGTTTATATAATACGTGAACCTACTTGTATAATCTAATATGTACTATTATGTAAGATAGTCTGCTATGTTTGATGCAAAGTATTATCCAAATAGCCATGCAGTCCACCATGCGTTGAACGCCTTTATTGGGTTGTCATCAGGTCTTGCGCCTTTGTCTCCCATTCCAAAAGGCGACTCGCCATTCGTTCTGAAGTAATAAATACCCGAGGTTGTAGAAGGTAAGTCATATCCCATGAAAACCGTAGGAGATGACAAGCAGGCTCCTGATAGGAATGTGACCCAATTAGCGCATTTGACAGCTGGGAAGTTTTTGGGGAAGTTTATGCTTTCGATGTACGTTCTCCATGCTCTTCTGTGACATTCTGGAATAAGTAGGGCGTCTGGCTGATTTCGTCCATTATTGGGATAGAAGTCAACATGTCCTGGAAAATAATATCTATATATATAAGTATATTACATATACACACACACATATTCACCTCACTTCACTTCACAGTGTTTGTAACGCGGTCCTACTAATGTACCCCTAAGATTCGGCGGAGACATTGATTCTCAAAGCTCAAAAGCCACACGTATATGGTTACATTTCACCGTAGCATAGTTCGCCGTGAGCTTTCTATAGCGTATACTATACGCCATACGGTCATCTCTATAATAGCACTGAGATGAAAAAAATATGCGTTGTTAGTGGAGCATTGCAGACAATAATGCTCCAATTTTATTAGATGCAACCGCGCCAATTTCCATAGCCGATTTCGGCTATTTTCAAAAAATGTTTGCCGCTGGCTTCCTGTAAACCGACAAGAACCGTGTTTTATTTAGACATGAATTTTATCTCAGTACTATATGTTGGATACGGCGAACTGTATACGTTCAAATTTCTACACACACACACGTATGTATATAGCGATATATATGTGAATAAACAATGAAAACTTCTACTATCGAGGAAAAAAGCGTATATTTAATGAACTCATTCGGTTAAATAACTAAAGGCGAGTGAAGAAGAACTGAAGGAGATAGCTGGTTATTTTAGTGAAGGTGTGCTATGAAAAATATATGGCCCATCTTTGGTTGACGCATTTGAGTGTAGGTACCGTATTGGGTATTATTATGAATTATTGTATACATTAACCAAGAATGAGAACATGACATTCCATATATTGGATGACTTTTGCGGGTAAGATACGTAGGTACAGCGCATGACTAATGGTGAGCAGTGCAAGAAGGTTTTTTGCGAAAGCGATAAAAGCTGAAGAGTTTTTCGTTTGAGGCTTCTATTGAATGATGGTATTAACACCGCTGACAGGTGCATTGGTATTCAGGATTGGCGCTTGGCGGCGATGGACTATCGTGCGTGGAATCTAAGACTAGGTTGACATTGTGTTGTGTACTGGATGATACCGATGAGTGTGAATGAAAGTTTTAAGCTGTCATCCTAAACCGTGATTTTTGAATAGGGGTCTAAATTTAAGGATATACCTACCTTTTATTTTTTATGTGGCATTAGAAAATGAATTGAAATTCATTAACGATTGGTAGGTATCCATTTATTTTTATGTATTTGTTTGTATTGCCTATTTAAATTTAAATGGTTATGGAAGGTTTTATTTCATGATAGAAAACACACGGAAAATTATAGGTTTTATATTTATGCGTTAACAGAGCTTAGAATTATTATTTTAATGAACAATTTCTTGTAATCGACGAATAACTAAAATTTTGGAGAGATTCGGGCGTCGGTTAGTAATAAGGGCAATTAATGATACCTACCTTAATAATTTAAAACACAAAAACCAATAGTCAAAATTAACGCAATTTGATAAGAATTTCATTTAAAAACTACTAGTTAAATTCATCGCAGTTAAGTAGGATGCCCCTAGCTTAATTGTTTAAAGCACATTGGCGTCGTACTTAAAAAAATATCTAGTAGGTAATATATCTGAGGTGTTTTCAAAATATGCATATTGAATTATTATTTTACATCGTCAGGCAATGATAAAAAGATATTGGGGGTTTTTAGGTCTATTCACCGTGGCTCACAATTATCGACAAATTGTTGGCGGTAGGTAAGTAGGTAGGTACCGTAGAATATTATTTTATTGACGGATCCTGCATGTGTCACTTATTTGGGATTATTATTAACGTTATTGATTGTTATTTTAATCGTTGCT
The DNA here is from genome assembly GCF_057557595.1 of Rhyacophila brunnea. Taxonomy (NCBI): domain Eukaryota; kingdom Metazoa; phylum Arthropoda; class Insecta; order Trichoptera; family Rhyacophilidae; genus Rhyacophila; species Rhyacophila brunnea. The sequence goes on from NW_028233068.1 coordinate 21,402,289, forward strand.
TATCGTTTGTTCCATTAGACGCCATTGCTAGTATAAATGGCCACTGCATGCATCTGAGACCTTGGAGCCGAACTATCGCTCTAGGATGATGATCTAAAAATGATAAACAAAAATAACATACCTAGAGCTTGGTTGATACCCAGGACTCCAGCATCGGAGTGAACTACGTCCACAAATGCAGCATCGGTTGAATATAATTTATGGCTGTTGGGTGTTGAGTAGAAACAAGGACCGGCTGGATCCAAGCCACTGATTCGTGAAATCTTTTTTCCATTTATTAAGCCTTGAAATGTTTTCCCTGCCAATCCTGATATGTGGGCACCAAGACTATGGCCGATTAAATGAATCTTGTCCAATCCTCCTTTAAAAATAATGTTATTCCAAATACAGATTAGAAAGACATAGACATGAGTTTTTTTTTGTTTTTGAATTTTTTATTCATTGTACCTATACAATTATTATAATATCTTCTTAATTTTAATGGTATTATAGATCTTGGCCTACTCTGTAGTTTCCTCTACAACTAATTCGGTTATATACCTAAGTAGGTACTTCTTATTTTTAGGCATAACAATATGTAGGTAACTTGTCAAAATTCAAATTAGTATGTTTGGTGAATTTGAATGATTTATTTAGCAAACTCAGTTGAAGTACAGACCGTACCTACTATTGAAATGAAAGAGGTTTGAATTTTAGTCGCTGAGATGTGGATATGCTTGTACTTGCAAAAATGTTACCAATGTAGTTTCACGTTTGACTCATCTTCACTTTAGTGATATTATCAATAACGAAACGTCATCGGCTGCATATCCAGGTTTTGATCAAGAAATCTTGTCTCGAGAATTATCGAAAAATAATCAACAACGGCCAATCTCGAATCTCGATACATTACTTTTCAGAATTTTACAGAAATCTCATTTCTTCAGAAATCATCGATGGGATTCCCGAGAAAACGAGAAATTGATACTAGGCTAAGCTGCCGACCGCAATTGGATTTAATAAAACGGTAGAAAATCAATTTAAAAAAAGGTTCTCGACTTTGATTTTGAACGAAATTTCTTAAATTTTCAAGTGAAAAAAAAATTGGCCAGAAGAGCCTAAGAAAAACTAATGACTGAAAAGACAAAAATTAAAACAATCTGGTACATAAGTACCATAGGGATTAAACGTATATGGTAGAAGAGAATATTTTATACGCCCCATTGTTGTAATTTTATCTTTGCAATAAACTGCCATTAGGTGTTGAAAATTGAAATATAGAAATAATAAATAATGCACATTTAAAAAAAAAACCATTGACTTCATTTTTGACCCAAATTGAGACGCAAATTTTAAAGATGTTTGTACTTTTTCACAAATCTCATCTGCTTCATGGAATACCTTTATCGTTTAGTTTAGTTTAGTTAGATCGTACGTACCTATATGTTTTGTCCATGCTTATATAATCTACTGAAATTACTTTAGAAATATTAATAGTGATCATTTGATTTATTACTTTTGAAACATTCTGCAAGCCACCATCCGAGTAGTTCGCCGATAAATAAAACATTAGTGGTCGCTCTGAAATACACGCCACTGATAAGAGGTCCTGGATGCAACATAAACACATTGGTTCCACCGCGTTTCAGCAGGGCTGCAGTCATCTCTTTCACAACTGTTGAATTTTGGGTGTTGTAGTAGCCATGAATGAAAATAGTAATGGGTTGGTTTACGTTGAATTTTGGGGAATTTATTAATAGATCCAACGAGTCTGATAATTTGAAATATGTCTGAAAAAATATTGAAATTTATATTAAAAATTAGTAAAAAAATCTTATAAAGTTTTTTAAATCAATATTTTTTACAACGATATTACATAATTTCAGTAAAATTTAGCTGAAAATAATTTATTTAGGTACACCCAATAATATTTTTTTAGCTCGCTTGGTGTAATTTACTCCGGTTCGCTGACCCCTGATCCAGATCGTGAATATTTTTTTTCTATTTGCCCCCTGGTAATCAACTAGTTAGTACCTAATGCAGTATGTGCCATCGTACATTAATTATTCATCGATTTACGCGGTTTTGATTTTAAGTGATATCTACAAATATGTTTAAATGTGCATTGTTTTTAATCATCAGTCTCGACCTCTCTGTAGCATGTGTGAGATAAACAGTCACGGATGTTCATAGAAATATATTGGATAAACCTCGTACCATACCGTTCTCTAAAGCAAGAATGCTCAATCTATGGGACGCGACTCCCAGTAGAGCCACTAGGTGATTTATAGGAGGTCGCTAACTAGGTCCAACTATTAAATTATCATGAAAAGATTTTGTTTACTTTTTAAAAATATTGTCGTATAAATAGTAAAACGTCCGCTTTAAATCCGCCGTAAAACCCATTGATTCCGTATGTCCACAAAAAAAGAAACAGCTTAGGTAATATTTAGGATGGATAAGAATAAATCGAACTAGTGGTAGCCTTCATCAAGTAGTAAATATAAGTCGGATGATGATCATATTACACATTAGACCACAAATTTACCCTAAATAAACGTTGATAGACAATTTAAAATCATACGAGTAGTGTGGCACCCCCGTATGGACCCCATTTGGGGATGTCTTTGTGTATCTGGAGAGGCCCGAATCGGTATCAAACCCAACAAATAGTAAAGCGCTGATTGCGAAAATAAATAATAATAACAGAGCCGAGCCGGCAATGCCGTAGATTATGACCGTTGAAATATTGCAACGTTGCCGTCTTTCGCCAACGGCTCTCGTTGAAAAGCGAAAACACAAGATGGCGCGCAGAACGCTACAAACAGCTAAATTGCGAACACGCCAATTTCGTCCTCCGTAAAATTAAAATTATTAAAAATGTAACTATTATATAATATTAACTTAAATATACTTTGCCGTTTCCAAAACAATTCCGGTGTGTTATTTGTTCACCTCCAAATCCTAAAATCCAGACGAAAAACCATACTTAAAGTGACAGTTTGCTATTCACTTTCGAAAATGGAGGGAAATGATAAGTGGCGTCAACGTGGGACTACGCTTCTTGATTTTGATCGTCTGGAATCAAGAAGCAGGTGGAATTTCTTTCACCCGAACACAGAACCTGAGATGCAAACACCGGAAAAGGAAACGGCGAGGAAGAAACTTCCAGAGGCTTGCCTCTGGTGGCGCTCAACAAACTATAATAATAAGCAGTAGAAATAGGATGCTGCCAATGCCAAGCCAGTCAAGAAAAGAGCAGAAACACCCGGATTGCGAAGTCAGGGCTCCCGATGTACTCCCGACCAACTGCATCTGCCAGCAAACTTGGCCCACGGACGAGTGTATCAGGTAAGACCCTGGCTCCAACGAGGGAAAACGGCATCAAATGCCCTGCATCATCAGCCGCTTGAGCCCTCTTCGTCAACAGCAGCGTGTCTGTGAGCCTTGCAATCAGCCCTGGCCCAGATGCATCATGATGAAGAGAGCTACAAAGCGGCCTTCTTCAGTTGAGCACAGCAGCCTCAATCAGCGGAAAGCAGCCAAGCAGCATCCTCAGCCATTAGCATCATAGATTAGTTAGTTTAAAGTGTTTTGTGTTTGGAAGCGATGTATAATATAGTTATTTCAGTGCTCGAAGAGGAAAATTTTACAACCCGGAGCGGTTGTATGAGGCAGAATGGCGTTCCGGTCCATTTCGGGCCCTGATATATTTTTGACAATAATTTTATAAACTTTAAAGCCATTTTAAGTGTTAAATTAAGTTTTCTGCATGTTATATTAGTATAATATCAGTGCAGTGCGTGTAATTCGATAGCCACGGCAAGGCAAACGAGCAAAAAGGGATCGAGTAATACGCCGGTATTCATTTTCGTGAGGGATCGACTGATTTTCGGACGGTCGCTGTTGGGAAGGCTGGGTGCGACGTCCTCTCTCAGCATCCACCCGTACGGTAGACACGGGGAACCGCGAACCACTACGCCCACGAAGCGGCGTAGTGCTGCATCCGATTTTCTCCGGTCACCGACGGTCCGAGGGTCTTGAGAGGGCTGGGCGCGACGCCCTCCTCTCAGCAGCTTTACGGTAGGCCCGGGAACCGCGAACCACTATGCTACAGTGCTGACATCCGAGTCTCTCCGGCCGCCGACGTACCGGGAGGGCTTCGATCCTTCAACGTCTAGAGACGCAACCACCCCTTATCAAGCCGCCGCACTGTCCAGTTACACGCGCTATCGTAATCAGCCCTTAATTGGCCCGACTCCCATTCGAGCCTTTCCGGAGAGGTGCGTTTGTAGCACCCCCGTATGGACCCCATTTGGGGATGTCTTTGTGTATCTGGAGAGGCCCGAATCGGTATCAAACCCAACAAATAGTAAAGCGCTGATTACGAAAATAAATAATAATAACAGAGCCGAGCCGGCAATGCCGTAGATTATGACCGTTGAAATTTTGCAACGTCGCCGTCTTTCGCCAACGGCTCTCGTTGAAAAGCGAAAACACAAGATGGCGCGCAGAACGCTACAAACAGCTAAATCGCGAACACGCCAATTTCGTCCTCCGTAAAATTAAAATTATTAAAAATGTAACTATTATATAATATTAACTTAAATATACCTTGCCGTTTCCAAAACAATTCCGGTGTGTTATTTGTTCACCTCCAAATCCTAAAATCCAGACGAAAAACCATACTCAAAATAAAAGTGACAGTTTGCTATTCACTTTCGAAAATGGAGGGAAATGATAGTAGGTAAGTATGTTTTCTTTCTCAGCTTATTTATTTTATCTGCTCATATTCTGATGGGTCGAAAGCCTCAAATAGCTGTCAATTTAAATGTAGGTATCAGCATTGTAAAATAATCAGATCAAAACTATTGATAAAATAAATGTATTTTTTTTACATTTTGATGATGTATGAATGGATGATCGCTAATTCACATACAAACATAGACAAGTGGGAGAATATTTAGGATTTAAGATTTTATTTTTGTTTATAATGTCATTTTCACTCTAAAATGGATTTTATGGTAATGGTAGGTAGTGGCATGCGGAATGACAAACACAAAAACTATGTTGTAAGTAGGTTTCCGACAACTTTATGGATACAGACTATAGATTTACTTATATACTACGATACTGTGGTGAAGCGTTTTTTTTCAAATGAGGTTATTGAAATACCCCCTGGGGGGCCTGTTTAACTATTCCAGTGGCGGCTGCTCTAATAACATTCAAGTACAGTGCACTACTCAATCAATACAAATAATAATTGAATCACTGTCAGATGCATTCAAAATTAATTAGTGTTCTTTAAGTTCTTTCTTTTATTTGCATTTGACGTCAAAATTAATGCTGCAATTAAAATCTATAATTTTATTAAATATTTCTTTACCGGTTCAGATTCATCTTTCGTGTAAAGAACTAGTGATACATCGTCAGCGTCTGGTTCTATTTTATCATCCATTTGATAGTACGAGACGCCAAGCCATGTCTGTATACAAGTACCTTAAATTGAAACAATAATTAAAGAGTATTATTTTATTTTTTACTATTCTATAAAACCGATTAACCAGTAGGTTCAGTTTTGTCATATAATATTTAGGTAATGAATGAATGAATAATGCCATTCAAATTATTTATTTTTTATTTTTAATATTATCATTAAGTATTGTAATTCCATAATCCCAAGAAGCGTTACACAACTCAAATCCTGATATTTGAAAGTAGGTACGAATTAAAAAAAAATATAAAAAACCTGCCATAGAAAGGGGGAAATATTAATCTGTTAGCAGATGACAATAATTAATGAAAATTACGATCCTACTTTGAAAGTGTAATTGACGGTATCCAGGCTCGAAATGGACCAGAGCGCACCGGAGGCCGTTCCGGTTCATTAAATAGTTAAAATATCACAAAAAATAATTTGACCTTCTGAGCTAGATAGGCCATATAACAAAAATCGAACACGCTTATTTTTATAAAATACACATAAAATTTGATAAAAATGTTAATTAATATCTTTAGAAAATTGTTGAGCGCTCCGGTTCGTTAACTTTTCCATTTCGAGCACGTCGATATCCATACAATATATCTACCAATATACCTACTAGCTTAATCAAGATTGGTATTGTGGGCTGTAGACATAAAATCGTCAATTATTATTGGCTTATGTACCTATATATACTGAAAGGGTTTGTCATTGTAATTCAGGACATAGTTATCGCAACCAAGAAATATCATAAATAGGTAGGTACATCATTAAAACCATGCGATATATTATAAAAAAAACCAGCGAAATACCTACAAGAGCACAATTTATCACACGTAGTTCGGATGCCCAACGCTAGAGAAAAAATTGCACCAACAATTTTATTAGCCGTGAACGCCAGACCATTGAAAGAAAATACTCCAAAATAAGCTTTAAGTACTATGCTCGGTTCATTATTAGGTACTGATAGAACAACATTGCTTAAATTGACCTTACATTGTAATAGTGGATTAAACCTCAAAAACATCGAGGTCATAGACGTTGCTTGACCGAAAATAATAATAAATAATAGCTGGCATAATTGACAAAATGTGGAACCCCAAAAGGTAACATAATATTGTTAATAATACTGGCGGTTTGTACACAAACGAAATAGCTAGGGGTGCTGAGAATTGCTCACGTCCTGATTTTAAGCGGTTCTCCTGGATCACCGCCATCTTTAGATTAATAAAACCTGATCATAAATTTTTGCACAAGCAACGAGTGGTCCACTTCCATACTATTTATTAATAACGACAGGCAATGACAGGTCATCTATAGAGAACAGGAGGGGCGGAAAGGTAGGACTAGTCGTGAAATGTATCGGCTTTCCTCTTCAGTTGGCAATGCCTGGATACATCATGTAACATCACCCAGAGAGTGAGTAGAGACTCATAGGGCAATATTATGTAGGTACTTGGAAACACCTCGTATTTATTGCGAGAAATTCCACAAATTGTGAGAAAAGAAGATCCAAAATAAAAATAATACTATATAAAATGGGGTTCGTCCCCCATTATAAATTTTTATTAATATCTATTATTATGTGTGCATTACTGACTGATTTTTATTAATATCGTTAATAAGACAAATATTCTATGAAACCTGAACTCACGTAGGGAATTTAGTATCAATTAATCGATCGGAGTTCTGGAGTCAGTGACTACCTTAGGCAAAGTGCGGGCGGAAACTTAGAATGCCGTTATCATTCATTTTACAACGTTTTTATTAGCTCATATTCTTGTTTGTTCGGTGGTTGTTTGTCCAGTACAAATCTTGCAATCGATTTTTAACTAACTTCCCGACCAGCTAGACATTTGAAACTCAGAATATATCAGAACACGGTGCCAATGCATTCTTTTAATACTTTTAGCCATCCTTAAGCAGAATTGAATTCATTTTTAGTTAATTCTGTTTTGTATGGAAAGTTATTTCAGAAAAATCCGTAAAAAGTAAGTAAATCTGTAAAGTGGTTGCTAAGGGGGTGGTCCTAGCAACTAAATTATTAATATATACGCGCGTTACTATGGAATTCGAAATGAAATGTCAAAATGACATTTCAGTATGCTATATTTGTTTGTTTGTTTGTTTTTTATTTACGTCATATCAAGTACAAGTTTGAGCATATTGAGCATAATACCTAATTCAACAGAAAATTTAAAAACGTTGTATATAAAAAGTTCTTTTTATCTTGTAATTATTTAGTTTCAAATTGTCTGCAAATTCTTTTGGTTAGATTAAGTACCCACTTATCTATTTTATTTTATTATTTTTTTCGGCTGTCCTAAACAGACAAAATACACAAAAATCTTTAAATTGACATTGATACGCACCATATAGGTACTGAGAATTAGATTATTTACACGAAATCTACTCTCAAACTGTGGTGGTTTTAGGGACAAGAAAGTCTGTGTCTCTGACAGGCTTAGAGACACCATTGAAAAAATGTTGTTTGTGCGATATGTAGTTATTGCGATACTTATATTGGATTACAATCGGTATTGCAATACAACTATAGTTGTGTTGTCGGCATTATTTATGCTTTGACTATTTATGCCAATTTATGGAGATATCGATACTTTATACTGAAGCAACAGTATCGTCTGCTTCATGAAAACCCGCCACTGCTTTGAAAATTTGTAATAAGTATTTGTATTAATTCCTTCATTAGCCGCCATTTATAATGTGCCGCTTATATGCAACGCATGACTTGCCTACCATTGGCGAAGGGTGGAGGTAGGCTGTTACGATCCGCCATAAATGGTGAACACTAAACTTTGTCAGTCATACGTATCTGTTTTCATTGAAATAAGATTACAATTTACAGATGCTGTTGGTTAGTTTTTCAAATTAATTAAACCCTGCGAAACCAAGCCATAGTAGATAACAGTCAAAAACTAACACGTCTATTTATAAAATATCTAAAATTATGCAATTAAATCATACATAACATTGAATATTTATAGATATAATATTATTTTTTATCTATTATAGTTTGGTTTAGGCAGGGCTTAATGAATTTAAAATAAAATGAACCAACAATATCTGTAATATGTATTATTATTCCAACGAAAGTATGAATGATAAGGAGTGCACAATTTTGTCGTATCGCCCAAAATATAGCAAAACTATTATCGTTTAATTAGGCAGGGTTTAATTAATTTTTAAAAAAACTAGGCAATACATGTAGTCTTAGTTTAATAAAAAGAAATACGTATGACTAACAAAGTGTTCTGTGCGCTATTTATGGCGGATCTTAACAGCTTACCTTCATCCTTCGCTACTGGTACCTACCCCCACGAGACGTCAATGTCTGGAATTATAAGGTATCGTGTTTAAAACGTGGTTCAGATGCAGTAAACCTATTTAAGTAGGTTCATACATTTTTAGTTTTATTTATTGACATAATATTACAATAGGTACCTGCCTAGCGAAATGAAGTCAGCCATATAAAAATAATCTTGTTATTAAGCAAATCGTTTCCGGACATCTCTTTGAACAACCAATATAGATACAATTGCTCGATATATTTCAAGGTAACTACGTCGTATTATTAATTTGTAAATAATTATGTATGTTTCATGCTGTACCTATAGTCTGCTAATAATATTTACGGTTGATAGGTAGATACCAAGTTAATATTAACACAAGCAGAGTTCTCACAATTAGATTTTTGTTGAGCAACTAAAATTGAATCAAATTTTTGTTCACACGTTTCAGCAAATAATATCGAACTGACAAACTGTATTAAAAAGGTACTGAATGTAGAACAATCCTAACACACATTTGAAATATTTTAGAAGGGAGTTCTATGAAACAACCAAGTTACGTAATTTACTTTACTATTTAATTTGAACTGATAAATATGTACATCATATTTTATCAGGACTATTAATGAATATATTGATGCATAGATGTGGCTAAAATAAATAATAAGTAACTTAGCAATATAATATGATGTTTTAAACAAAACTTCTGTAAAATATTTCAAATGTGAGTTAGAATAGTTTTGCATTCAGCTGACGAATTGTTTATCGATACATTTTTTAAATCACGTTTCCAAAGGACAGCAAATAGATACATGAACTACTGGGTCAATCTTTTGTGGGATAATTTTCGTTCGATTTTAGTTGATTGACAAAATTTGAAAATAGGAAAGCGACGTGAGTAGCAAACTTCTAAACGTAAACTGAGTCGTCCGCGCGCCTCTTTCGCCCCGCCACGCTCATTTAGCTTTGCAGTATTAGATGAAATGCGCAAAAAAAAAATCTTATCCTATCACCCTATCCCCTTCTGTAAACTATGAGACTTATTCCTACCGTCCGTCCATTTCTTATTTCTATGTTCCAGATTTCGAGTGCCCACTGCGGTTTTTCTGTTGCGTATGTTGGGAGCTCTTGATCTATCGCATATAATAGTAAATGACCTATTCATCTAATTTTACTCACACTTATTAATGCTATTTGTGTAGGACTTTGTATACCTACTTACACTTTTTTTAATTGAAAATTTTATTTTTAATTAAGAAGCTTCTTAGATTAGGTATTGATTGTTTAAAATGAAAGTTATCAGTAAGGTGTATAAAATTTCAGTTTTTGCTAAATACGATATTCTCCCCTAATAGTTCCCTTCAAACAAATCCGCCCCGCATCACACTCGATCATAGCCGACCATATAACGAGGCCCTACGTTTGGATATGAAGCATCTGCAGTTGTTTACGCCTGGGGATGTTTCAGGAGCAGATGCCCAAGACTGAGATCACCATACACTCAAGTGTGTCAAGGCTTTCTAATGTGCCCATGGGAGAGAAGAGTACGGAGAATTAACACAAATAAAATAAATAAGTCTCCATAATTTACATAATATAATATGTAAAAACACAGCTAAAACAATACAGACATACTAAACTATGTGAAGAGATCTTCACGTTCACAATAAAATGCCGCATTTTTTTAAAGCATTATTAGTTGACCTTTGTGGCGACCAAGTTGAATAGCCCGATGGGCCCAACAGCTGGTTAGACCGACTTGAGCATCTCTTCTTTTTCAGAGCACATTCTCGCACATTCCCAGATGTGTGGTTTGCATCGTGTAGTTCTCCGCCACATGAACATGTTGGTCGGGTGACAAGTCCAAACTCAAAGACCTTGGCAATGAATCCACCATGCCCAGTCAAGAATTGACTAGTATGATGATCAGGAGTCAAACTGGTTATATTCAATTGGACATGGTGTGTAAAACTCCCACCTCCGCACCCGTAATGTATATGCAGCCACGTCATACGCGGCCGCCTAACATAACCCTTACGTGTGCCAGATCAAAGAATTTAAGCCCTCGTTTTGTCCCGAGCAGAGTCGCACGGGACTGGTGATGCAACCTTGCACCGAAGTGCGAATGCATGATGTTAATTTATATGGCAACTATCAAAGTGACTTTAATTTGAAGAGTCACAAGGGGAGTCGAGGGTGTCCCGCTCCCCGTACGCTCTGGCAAATTTAGTAAAGGCCGCAAAATATTCAATTGGACATTAGGAAAGAACACATATGTGCGTCTGTCCTTGGCGGAGGCATCCCACTTTCACTAACAGTGAGTCTATTCTATACTTATCGTCCGCTAAAGTGATAAAGTGATAAATATTATCAAAATTAGGGTAGGCTTGTATCAAAGTATTAGCACTTATCGTAAGAATTACAATAAATGCTAATACTTTGATACAAACCTACCCTAAGTTTGATAATATTTATCACATTAACACTTTAGCGGTCAATAAGTATAGAATATACCCACAGGTCTTCCACACCGCATCCAGCAACATTTGACGCTTGTCCGCTTCCAGTCAGTGTGCAGCATCAAGGTTTGATCTTTTGAATATTTTTTTTTTGATTAAAAGTTATTTTTTCGTGCTTTTTTTAAACAAATTTCAAGTTCTATCGGGCTTTAAAAACATCCACAACTTAACAATAATGATTCATAATAATAATACAAGAAACTAATAAACTATAATTAAAAGTGATAATGCATAACATAGCTGTATATTATATTATTATTTGGATACGTACAGTCATATGATGCCTTGGTGAGAACCATCTGCTCTAACGTTGTGACTATAGATGAAAGCACACCAGCCTTCACTGGGTCGATTGTCATCAAGAGTGCTACTCCAGCAAGAATATTAAATATTTTTTCACTCATAGTAGCAATCGTGTGATGGAGATTTGGTATATTTTTGTGTAGGTATCTAACAAATAAAGAACATAAATATTCGTATAAGTACTAACAACGTATCCAAAACAAAAATTGTACAATATCTACCAGCCAGTATGACTAAAACAAGATAAATTTGATGGTTACAAGTAAATTGTACTTAAAGCCGTCGCCGTGAGCTTTCTATCGGAAAGAGATGACCGGATACTATGGATATTATCTATACTTCTCTGTATGGGTCTCCAATTTTATTAGATTCAATTCAATATGAACATTGATTCAATTTTCATAGCTGATTTTGGCAAAACTCATGATTTCAGGAATGAAAACCTAACCTAACCTAACCTTAATCCGATATATCAGCTATTTTCAAAATTTGTTTGCTGCTTGCTGGCTTCATGTAAACTGTAAAGCCTAGTACCCATGCACGTTCTTGCTCGATCGAGCATGTTGACTTGGAAGCATGCTCGTTGTTACGTCCACACAGTCGAGCAACTCGACACAACAAGACGCTGTGAGGCCACCGTCGCACCGCCAGGACTTCGACCACGAGTGAGAACTCTCTTACTCAAACTGTATCGAGCAAGAATTAAGGACCTTGAATCTTTTTCGGATCGACCAAATTGCTCGATCTCGAACATAAAACCATCGAGCCAGATGGTACACACGTTGAGACATGTTGGAATGAGCGTAAAACCGTCGAGCAAGAACGTGCGTGTGTACTTATATAAAGTGTAAATCGACAAGAACCGTGTTTTATTTAGACATGAATTTTGTGTCAGTACTATACGACCCAAAGAGGTTGGACGGTCTTGAATATACGGCCATATATTTCCGATACAACATTTCACGGTGAAGTGTGATACGGCGAACTGCATAGGTAGGTACAAGTTGCCGGACACGAATTTTGATATTCAGGATATTGAAGATTAGGTACATCCAAGTATATACAATGTACGGCATAGAAGAATAGTACATTTCCGGGTAGCAAAGACAGAACCACAAAAAAAAACACAGAAAATACACACAATATTTAATATGTAATATTGTGATTCATCAATATTAATTCAAAAACAATCCTCTAATTCTTTAATTCCAGCTAAATTAAAATATATACCCAAACAAAAAATAGCTTACCATATTATATGATGATATTAATTTAAGTAAATTGTCACTATTTCTCGATCTGGAGGACATGGGATGTCACTGAGTAGATTTTATTTTAACCGTCGTTTTGTTACGAGAAATGGTTATTAAGCATAACCCATTGGGTTGTTGCACTGGATCAAACACACGTGGAAAAAATAGGATACATTTTTTTGCCCAGGTGTGCGACTGATCCGGTTTGATAGATGGTAACACATTCACATTATATATCTATGTATACTTTAAAAAACAGTGTTGACTGAATTTTAAATATGGATTTACTATGAAAAACGAAATATCCTCTCTATTGCGAATGCAAGTCTTATATTCTACTCCAATGTTTTCTGATATCCTATATTTATCAAGTATTTTTTATAGAACTTACCTAGCCAAAGGTGTGACGCTAACTGTTAAAAAGTAAAAAAATAACGTCTGTTTACTTATATATAGATATAGCTTTTAATTAGCATTTATTAATAGAATAAATTTGCTCAATTGAGCAGCTAATTATAGAAAGAAGTATTTTCATGAATTATCATTTGTTTACTTCGGTTCGGTAGATGACTTTATTTTGTGATATCCCTGAGCAAGAAAGTCAGTGGCAGACGTCAAACACAGGTGTCTGTACCTATTATTTTTACTAAAGATTTCTTTCATAACTTTCCGCGGCACACCGTATGACGTATGGGAATCTCAGCACTAGGTAAGTCATCATGGCCAAAATCTTCTATACAGGGATAAAAACTTCATGTCAATTGTATTTTGTTTAGATCAAGTAGGTAGGCGGATATAAGTTTTCCAAAAATCTACATAAAATTTTACATTAAAATATTTTCCCTTTAATTATTACAGAATATGGGTTCATATCTTCATACCTATCGAAATAGTTTTTATGTTATCTATGAGTTTTTCAATTTTGCAATCCCGAGCACCTTTGTGTTATCCGACATTCTCTACCTGGAACCGTTTAAAACAAAAAAAATAATAAATCTGTAAAGAAAGATTACTGGAATAATTTTGTAGACATATAAAAATCAAAATCAATCATTGTTCATTAACATTTAAGTACTTATAGAATTTATGTAATTTTTAATAATTACTTCACTATTATGTGAATTGGGACCAGCACCGAAATAAGAAGTGTGCAAAAGGGACAGCCACCTCAGGCGCAGTGCAGGATGGGGCTACGTCGAATCTCCAAAAATAAAAGTTTTCAATTTTGAAAGAGTGCTTTTTGGTATTTTTGTATACATAATATGTCATCTATTAGTCGTGACTCAGAGATTTTAAATTCCTAAATCGGATTATTATATATTTTTAATTTTAAATACAATTTTTTTGAATTCTTCGATTTAACACCCTTTTATGAGTGACGCTCTTTGCCGGTACGAATCATAATATGACCTACATATTATGTAGGTAGGTACTTCATAGATTTCAATATAAAATTCAGTTGTAGTAATTCAATGTAATATAATTATGTTTTAATAATATTATTTTCAAAAAAATTCTGGTATTTTGCCGTCGCCTGAAACCTGTCGCATAGGGTGCTGCGCACCCCCAATGACCCTGCTTGGAGCATCCCTGCTGACGGTATCATTAAGATGTATTTTTTTTCAAGATCCCGGGATTTTTTCCACCTCAACTGGAAGGTATGGATCTGACAAAAATATAATTCGTATAAGTCGACTCGGAGCCATTTGCCATACATCCAAAGAGACTATGAATTTACTAATAGAGCTTTCAAAATCACTAGTTCTTAATGAAAAAAACCCTAAAAAAGCGGAATGTTTTACTACCTAAGAATAGGTAGGTCCACAAATTTACATAACTATTGGTGGAAAAAGCTTTAATTCATATAAAAACAAAAGATTTGACCACTTAAACCCCATAAAAATAAACATACCTACTGACGAAAATACATTTAAGTGAGATATTTTTTATTGTACAAATAGAACATGCCATCATTTCAATATACCTTCGTATAATTGCAAGCAATAATTTATTTCATATACAAATTTAATCTTACGTGTGCCAATATCATTTTCACTCATGCCACGCGTGGTATCCGTGTCATAGGTTTGTTACCGCTGAACCAATACGTATGTACACATATTCTGAAAATTTCAAGGCAATAAATTAGTAATAATATCCATAGCCTGTAATAACAATTAACAAATTAACAAAATAAATAATGAATTATTGATATTATTTGTGACACGTTACATTTGCCAAATACACGGTCGATAGGTACCTACATATTGTGCTAATATTAACACAACTTAAAAATTTTAATAAATTTACATGACAATATTTATTTTAAAATTAATAAAAAGTACTATCCACCTAATAAATTAATTGAAATAACTACCTGTTTATGTGGTAGGATCTACACAACGCGCCAGGAAACAAAGTTATTCAGTCTATAATAATTATTGTTAGTTACCTTGACAGTGTTGTTTTGGGATTTAAAATTATTTATCAGAATAATTTATCGCAAAATATATTTAAAATAACAAAATGCTTTTAATTGACAGTTTGACAGATATAAAAATATGACGATTTTTGTTAATTGAATGTGATTAAATACGTTTCGGAAATGATAGTCTCACTTATATCGCTTAACTATTAAATTGTTTTTTTTTGCTTCATTAAACGTAGAAATAATTATTACATTTGGTGCCTTTTCTTATGTACATATTTTAAGTGAAACTTCTTTGTGACTGTAATGAAAAGAGCGACGGAAATAATATCTTTACAAAATACGCACATGCGTGAAGTTACAGTACACGCGATAAAATATATTTCTGTCCCTTTCGTGGTGCCGAGCAATATCATAATAATTTAACCTACATCGTGAAATATTTGTCATTTTATTGAGACATCGATAACCTGCATTTTTCCGACAAGTGTTTTTTTAACAACACTTTATATTTTGTTTATCCTTATTTTCAGTTTAGGTAGGTACTGATGTTATCAGAACAAACAATCACGTTGTTAATCATCAATCAGATGTTTTAAAATGCATGTAATGCGAGACAAAATTTAACGAAATGAAAAGAATTCAAATTCAATTAATTTTTTTTTTACATACTGTGTATACGTTACAAATTACAAATTTAAGACATTCACAACATGACATTGAGGGGAGACTCTTTTCCATGTTATCTTAAAATTTAAATTACTTCACACATGTGTGAAGAGGAATAGATACCAAAAGGATAGAGTTGTAAGTTTAGTGTGCCCAATTTTCGAGAAATGAGACAAACGTAATCGCACAAACCGCCGTGGTATATTATTATGTACATAATCTAATATCTTCTACATAAAAACGTGTTCTGATTACTTAAAAATCATTTCAGAGAAGACCATGTACATAAGAATGTTGGGGAAGAATGGATGGCCAAAAAATATTTTAGTGGAAAATTAGACATTAGATTAAATACATAATAATATCCAGTGGCGCACCCAGGGGAGGGGGCAAGGGGCCTTGCCCCCCCCCCAAAACATTGAAATTGAAAGCCAATAGATTAGACAAATAAAAACACGGCAAAAAATGATTTGAAATTCTCCAGTACCCTCTAGAAATTTTTTTAGATTTTAATTTCTACCACAAAAATTTCGAAACACTAATGTCGGGTTTTTTTAGAAACTCAATCTCTAATGGAAATTTCAAAAAATTCTCGGTGTCCACCCGAATTCCGGAGTGGTGTACACCGAGTGCAATAGACAAAAGTCCGATAAACGAGAAATTAGGCAGTGTTCTGTTGGGTAGGTTTGTGTACATATATCTAAGTTAAATGCAATAATACTTTTTTTTTCCATTTTCAATTAATATTTTGAAACTTCACTATTAAAAAACCCAAAATCGACGATAAAAATTCGGCGAAAAGTACGAGTACACCCACAACCATGGGCTGACAGGGCTACAGCCTGGGGGCCCGGGCCGGTGGTGGTGTAAATTAAAATTTTTTTTTTTTCGATGGAATTCAGCATACATATTGTGGCTCTATACCAGTGGTTCTTAACCGGTGCACCGCTGGCTTGTTGCAAATGCACCGCGAAAATAATGATAAAAGCAGAAAAATCCGCGAAATAGCGAAAACCGAAAAAGTCCTTCGTGAAATTATGAAAGCCGATAAAAGATCTAATGTGATTTCGATGTTGCCGAATCGATCGCACACGTCTACCGTTGGCCTCACAGGTTTTTGTTTCATAAATGAAAACAAAATAGTGGATCAATATCTATGCTGCAAAGAACTCACCGAGCGTACGACATGACAAGATCTTTTTGATTCTATTTCTTCATATTTAGAAAAATCTAAAATATCATGGAGGAATTTGTATGGATGGTGCTCCGTCAATGTTAGGCTCATTTAAAGGATTTGTTACCCTCGCAACGAAACAGAAACAAAGAAACCCTAACATTATATCTACGCACTGTTTTATTTACACAGGGAATCTATAGTTTCAAAAACATTACCGCAGTGCTAAAACCTGTATTAGACCTTTCATAAAATCCAGACCTTTAAAAACAGGCATTTTTTAAAAAAAACTTTGCATTTCTATGGAAGCTAAGTACGAATGTTTGCTTTTTCACACTGAAGTGAGGTGGTTACAGTGGCGCACCCAGGGGGGGGGGGGGGGCAAGGGGCCCTGACACCCCCCTAACATGAAAATTATCAGAATGATTTTAACCATTGAAATTGAAAGCCAATAAACCTTTGGGCTTAGACAAATAAAAACACTGGCAAAAAAATGATTTGTAATTCTCCAGCACCCTTTTTAGAACAATTTCTTAGATTTTAATTTCTAACACAAAAATTTCGAAACACAGGTTTTTTTAGAAACCCAATCCCTAATGGAACTGTCAAAAAATTCTCGGTGTCCACCCAAATTCCGGAGTGGTGTAGGTCATGGCTGGGTAGGGCTGACAGGGCTCTAGCCTGGGGGCCCGGGCTGTGGGGGGCCCGGCGTGTCGGGTTGACCAGATAAGTGAGATAAACACACATCATAAATTAGCTTTAATAGTAAAAAAAGTCGCCCGCGGCGCTATTATACTTCATGGCCATGGCCATGAACATTTTCAATTACTTATATAATTGTGCAATATATTTTTTGATTATTATGTGTCGATACTCGACAGCTCCATTATTAAAGTGGATGTATTGAAAATCGTCAATAATTCACTATATAAGTACCCTTAATTTGAACTAAAACACAATTTGAAAAATTTTAATGTAGTGTTTCACACTGCCTTTATTCCTAGCGGTAGGTAGGGGACCCGCCAAATATCCTAGCCTGAAGGCCCGTTTCAGGATGTGGGGACCATGGTGTAGATACACCGAGTGCAATAGACAACGAGAAATTAGGATGTGAAGAAGAAAAAGAGCTAATAAGACTAATTTACATTCTCCTCCTTGGGCCCCTCCCCAATATTAAATCCTGGGTGCGCCACTGACAATATCTCCCATTTAGGTTAGTCATTAGCAACAAAGGCTTCGCGTCCACTTACAGACAGGTTCCACTGATATATTATATGTATTTAAATTTTATTTGCATGTGGGTATATTTTTATACACAACAATATAATAAATACTTATAAATAAGTTAAAAGCACCATTTTCTAGTTGGTTTCGTCAAATAAATAAATCAAGAAAATAAAATTTTCAATATGTTTTATTTGATGTTAAAAAATCTAAATAATATATTAAAATTAAAAATATAAACCAACCACTATTATATCATAACAATATCTGTCAACCATTGCAGTAATTTATTGTACAAAACATTATAATATATTGTATATAGGGATTGCAATACCGAATGAATATATCAATACTGGTATTTCGGTATTTCTTATTGAATACCGGTATTCATCGCAACAATTTTATTCTAAAAGTATTGAGTTGAGGGATCTTGTTCAGTCAATATGTTTGCGTTTTGGCAGCATAAAACTTATACACGAAATTTAATATACTCGTACAATACAGTAGTATCTAAGTAATGAAAAAATAACATTAAATTCATTGTTGAAAAACATATACGCGTATGGTTTTTTAATACCGAAAATACCGGTATTTCGGATTTTGAAACCGGTATTTCGGTATCGATAAATAATTGAATACCGGTTTTGAAATACCGGTATTGCAATCCCTAATTGTATACTACTCTGTTAACAGTGTTTACACTTATTGTTGTATATACTAGTAAATCTTTAGTTATACACATAAGGGGGCAATTAAATTAATTATTATAATTATAATATAATGCCGGATCCACACTGGCAACATGTCACGCGACAACCTCGTTAAATTTTACGATAAGTATGATAATTATCGTAAAATTTAACGAGGTTGTCGCGCGACATGTTGCCAGTGTGGATCCGGCATTACGCATATTCGATTTTCTATATTATGTTGCCTTTTCTAAAATACTTATATATATATATATATATATATATATATATATATATATACAGTTATTCTTTATAACCTACAATCTTTGGTAAGTAATTTACCTACAGAGTAGTCGAAGAAAATTGATTATAATCTTTGGATACCCCTTTCTCCCAATCCATAACGCGACGCGGTGCGCCATAAGCCGGCTCGCACATCACAACTCGCCTTGTGTGCCTGACGGCTAGGGATTCCAATCCCGGGATCCCGGGATCCCGAGCTATTTTCGATACCTATGAATCCCGGGATTGATAAACATAATCCCGGGATTTCGGGATTGATTTTTTTATCAATTTTTATGGAAAATAAAATAAAAGCGAAAATATAAAAAAAATACTTTTAATAAAAAATAACTACATTAGAAATAAACTGAGTTTGAATGAAGTTTGATTTATACCCATGTGTAGGTTGCCGATTCATTTTATTTTTTCACATGAATTATTAAAAATGGAAAGATTGGAAAAAAACAATACTTCGCACTTTTCACAAAGTAATTCCACCATGATATCATACGTTTTACGACAGTTTAATATTTGTCTGACTAATTAGATTTATGAAGCGGAAAGGCCATAAGTACGCCATGATTATTTTGCTTTACTATTTTAAATCTCGCTATTCCATGCATCAAGTCTTTACTATCAGAAACAGCAATCTCCTATTAAATTCATTATTATTATTATTATATAAATTACAATATTATTTACTCCGTTAAACTTGTGTATTTCCAAGATTGAACATTTACAATATTAACAATAAATGTCTTAACTAGTATAAATTATACTAGATTTATTTTTGACCGATTTTATCAATGTTATTTGTAAATATAAAAATTTTATATTAACAATGGAAAAAATGCCAATCCCGGGACCAGTCCCGGGATCCCGGGATTTGTCAAATTGTAATCCCGAAATCCCGGGATCAGAATTTTGGCTCGGGATTGGATTCCCTACGACGGCCATAAATCAAAACTTCTGAGACCGCCGGCGAATGTTGCATGCTACAAACTCGCACATCTGCCTAGCGGCAAACGTCAAACGCGAAAAAAGACAAAGTCTGTCGTCTTCCATTTTTAATGTGTTGATTGTATGAACAAACGTCAAACGCGGTGACCAGCGATGAGCGAGCAATGACAGTGTAGACAGAGACAGAGACAGAAATGGCCGATGGCCGCAGGCTGTGCGCATGCGCGAAGTCGACATTTTTCGAGATCGACATGCAGGCTTTGGCCAATGCAACTCGAGGCATGTCGCAGGGTCGCAGAGTCGCAGTTGCATCGGCCAATCTGCGAAGCTCCATTTGATAACGTTTGTTTCTTCGTTTACGATGACGTCACATCGACGAATTCGTCGTAAGACGCATGCGGCGAGTTCTGATGTGCGAGCCCACTTAGTCCTCAAGTAATATTCACCACGAGCTGTGGAAACTAAGTCGTATCCCATATTAACTTTTGAATTATTTGAGCAAGCTCCTGTTTGTAAATTGTACCATGTATCGCAGGTGACTGCTGAGAAGTTAGAAGGATAGTAGATGCTCTCCACGAAATATTTACAGGAGCTTTCGTGGTGTTCTGTAATGAACAGAACGCCTGGCTGTTGTTTACCTCCGTTAGGGTAGAATTCAACGTGACCTACAAAACAATTTCGGTTCATATTAATTTGTAACAATCGTGGATGTCGTGTATCAATAGGTTCATTTAAGATATGTACATTCATGATCCCCACACCCTGGCCTCTCAATCTATCGGGCAGTGTAATGTTCTACAGTTGTGTCCCTCAAATGGTATTCCGCGACGTAAAATTAAGCGTATTCAGTCTATTTTATCGATGTTTTTGTATTTCAAGCTAAATCCACTTAAAGCGTTAAATTGCAAAAGGGCTATGGCTCCAGAAGGAAAAAAAATATCATCGATCGACAATTAATGGCAGTGCCCCGTGTTGTACATCATTTTGAATTTAATTTATTATTATTTTTTTCATATACCTACACATATTATTATCATCTTGCTTTAAGTATTGTAACCTATGAAGCGTAATGTCGGAGCTGCATTGTAATTTTACTGACAAAAATGAATAAATGTTTTTGACAAATAAAATGTTTTTTTAAAAATACGCAACTATTCGCCATATTAGATAGATAATCCAGCAAGTAATTATAATAAAAAAAATCTATATGTGAATTCATCGTTTAACAACAAATTGCATCGTGTAGCCACTTTTTAGTAATGTTAATATTCTTTAAGTAAAATAGCGCTTTTTACTATTAGATCAAATTTTTGGTGTATGTTTATCTCACTTATCTGGTTGACCTGCCATGTCGGGCCCCTCATGCGCCCGGGACTCTAGGTACGGAAACTATACTAATCATGGAATTATAATGTAATATTGATACGTATTAACAGCTGAAGTACAACGCGATATAAATAATTATCATCAATGAGCGAAGTATGAACCGGGGTGGCTGTTACGATGAGCGTTACTGCAGCAAAGATGTTGAGCAATAATAATGTTCACCAAATTAAACTAGAATAAAGTTTTAAGCCATGTTTACATATGAGCGTAGCGGTAGCCAAATATAACGAAAAAGCATTGGCATTCATAAAAAATAATGAAACTACTTATTATTTTAGAATTATTTATTCAATGTACACCATTGTTAGTAATAAATCAGAAAGTGTCGAAATGCTATTGGTTGGGATCCCATTCGGTATAAATATTAAAGGAAAAAGTAGCATGTTTCTTATGCATTAAAATATATAGGTATAAGTATTATGTTCATGAATAATTTCAACAACTTTAGAAGTGTCGTGTATTTGCTTATATTATGTAATAAATATAAGACAATTAAAATTTAAATACTAGGTTAGCCACGAATCAAGAATAAATATACACTTTGTAGCTATCGCACGAAATGTCATTTATAATTTGGTTTTTGTTGAAAACATTGATTTTTGGTGCAATAGGTATAGTATAGATATTAGATTCTAAGGCAAAATAATCATCCACATACCTATATTATCTGAACTATCTCACCTATGTCACCAACATAGTAATCATCGTTTCTTGGAACTGAACGAATTAATAGTATAACAATTACAAGATAAAAAGAACTTTTTAAATACAACATTTTTAAATTTTCTGTTCAATTATTATGCTCAATATGCTCTAACTTGTATTTGATATGTGGTAAATAAAAAACAAACAAATATAGAATACTGAAATGTCATTTTGATTTCCATAGTAACGCACGTATTTATTAATAATTTAGTTGCTAAGATCACCGACTTAGCAACCAATAATAGTGGATTGGATTACGGATTTCTTTCGTAATAACTTTTCATACCAAACAGAAATTAACTGAAAATGAATTCAATTAAACTTAAATATGGCTAAAAGTGTTAAAAGAATACATTGGCATCGTGTTCTTATGTATTCTAAAAGTTTCAAATTTAATGTCTAGCTAGTCAGGAAGTTAGTTAAAAATCGATTGCAAAATTTGTACCGGATAAACAACCACCGGACGAATAAGAATACGAGCTAATAAAAACGTTGTAAATATAGAAAGATCCTGGCACATCGGTTTGAAATTCCAAAAAACCGTGTCCAATATTAATTAACGAAACATGAAGAAATCAGAATCATTATGGTATCACATTCACAAAGTTTGTAATTATATGGAGTATATACGAACATACATAAATAAGTATAGGTATAAAAAATGCTTTATAAGTCTATACCAATGTAATTACAATAATTATGTATTAATTAATAATTGTGAATTTATCAAACCATAATTCAATATTTCCATATAATTTTTTAAATTGTTTTGAAGCATTTTCACACTTAGATTTAGATAATAAAATAATATCTAATAAATATATTTCAGGTGAACTTAAACGAATATATTATAATATATAGTAAAAAAAATAAATGAAACATACATGTTATTAAAGTGATATTATAAACATGTTAATTGTAATAAAGTTAGTTTTACTATATTCTCACATAGTTAGATGTGTTACGGCAACTGTGAAACAATGAAAATAAACATTTTTTTAACTTGTATATATAGATATAATAATTCTATATTTACATTGTTATAAGTAATAAATCAATATAAAATATCACAGGAAAACATGTGTTTATAAAACATGATGTTTGGTTGGATGAAACATTTTGCTATTTAAATTACCCTTCGACATGGGCATGTTGAGTGATAATTGTTATAGGATGCGATAGACAGATTTTTTTTACCAAAAATATCGCATCGACGCAATTTGCGGCAGTAAGTTAAGTTACGTGTGTTTTGAGAAAGACAATAAAATAACATCAAAAAATCTAATGTGTTGCAGTCGAGAGGAGTTTGTATTTGCGACAGGACTTAATTGTCATTATCAACGCACATATAATGGAGATTCTCACCCCGTTGCTCAATTTAGCATGGAACTATTGATATGTTTGTCTTCAATGATAATACAAATTAAATTGATAGCATATTTCTATCTGGAAACAGATCATATCGATTCGGTTAGTGAAGATTTCAGACCGATTGGAACAATAGCAAAAGATAGATGGATGGATGAACCTCTAGTGGCGATAAAATGGGCCATACTTATACGTACGAAACAGGCGCGCACAGAGGAAAATGTTTCGGGGGCTCTATTTTGAAAAATTATCAATAATGTATTTTTATTGATTTTTAAGGCGATGGGTTGGAACCAAATCAACAAAAACTAGCTGGTGCCATTGACTTCCACATTTACCCCGCCGACTATCTATAGATTCTCGTCGCTTCAACTTTAGAATAACGTACATTTCCATGTACACTCTTCATACCCAGATACTCTACACATTAAATCTAGCGATAAACACCTGGTATGCATGTATAACTACTGATGTTTGCCTACCTACGTGTTATTGCGATCTGTCGTATCCACAAGTGGCTATCGAATGTGCATGGCTTAAGACTGCTGACCAGATAATTACTAATTAATTAAAACATTTAAATAGCATAAATAGCATAGCCATCTAATCGCATCTTTAGCGCTGAAAGACTTTTAACAATCATAATTGTTAGGTTATTAGGTTAGATAAACTGGATTATTTGTTAGGTTAGGTTAAGCTAGATTTTCATTCTTGAATTCATGAATTTTGCTAAAATCGGCTATGAAAATAATTGAATTAATGTTCATATAGAATCTAGTAAAATTGGAGACCTTATAGTATACGGTCATGTCTTTCCGGTAGAAAGCTCACGGCGAACTGTGCCACGGTGAAATGTTTTACGTACAATTTACATGTAACCAAATATGTGGCGCCTTTATGCATAGCTTTATTTGTGTATCACCACAGAATGTCACTGGTTCTAACTTAAATTTAATATAATATATTTTTTTTATATTTACCTAAGTGTGCTTTAAATTATTTACAATGAAATTATTAGATTATTCAGTCTATATGCAGACGTATAATTTACGAAGACTAATTACATTATTAAATAACTATTATAATAAAGATTCCACAATTATTAAAGTATTATTATATTGTGAAGCATAAAATAGCTTAGATAACCTGATATTAAAAACGTAATTATCCTTTACTTTATCAATATGTCTTAGAAACTTAATCGAATAACATCGATCGGTAGGTAGGTACGTACCTAAAAAAATTAAGGATTTGCCAAGAAAAGGTTTCTTGATCTATAGAAAGGATCTATCTAAAGATCTATAGGTATCCCAAACTTTCGCCGTAACCAACTTTCGCAACTTCGAACACTTCACACAAACCCGGAAATTTTAATGGAACACTTGGTTTATTTTGTAGGCTATTTATTAGCGCAGCTAACCGTTCTGCCAATTTTGGCAACTGTCGTTAAACTGACAAGACATGTAGTCCCGAAATATAACGTAATAACACCCCGAAGCGAGCCCCCAGGCTAGGATTTTTGGCGGGCCCTCTACTTATCGCTAAGTTAAAGGTAATGTGACGATGTACAGTTGCATATTCCAAATGGTGTTCAAGATAAAATAAGTAAAGAATAAGTAAATTTAAGGGTATTTTTAGTCATTTTTTGTATTCTTAATACATCCACTTTTATGTTGATATGTACAATTTATTGTGGACATGTCAAAATATCGACAATAATAAAAAATTGTAAGTATGGCAAAACTACATATTATTAAACATCAGTATTATTTAAGTGAAACAGCGCTGCAGGCGAATTTTTTTTTACTATTAGTGCATGTTTGTGATGTGTGTTTATGTCACTTGGCTGGTCGATCTCTAACGCCGGGCCCCCCGTAAGCCCAGGCCCCCAGGCTAGAGGTCTGTTAGCCCCCCCCCTTGTGGGAGCCATGACCTATCTAGATACTTGACGTCATAAACATCAATGGAGATTGATCATCACTCGTCTTTCAATATGAAGTAGATTCTTTAATTATTTTAGTTTTACTTATTTTACTTCTACTTAGTAGATCTTTAAATGTGTTGCAGTGTATAAAACTTTTCCAAATGGTCGCGGAACACTGGTGTTCCGCGGAACATAGTTTGGAAAACCCTGCTATAGATGACTGTATCCAGTAACATCCTAAGGCAAAGTGGCGCCCTTGGGCCGACTTAGAATGCCGTGCCCTTTCATTTTTAGTCTCAAATTGTATGCGAATTTGTTAGGTAAATACCTACCTTTTTTATTACCCATCTATTTTCGTAAAACAAAAGTCATCAACTAATGAAGATTAGAGCCTATCCACAAAAATTGCTCTCAAACAGCACAGCAGTGGTTTTAGATACCTAGATGTTTGAGGCGCTAACAAGTTTGGAACTCCTCTTATGATTTTTTAAACAACGATGTCGGTACTTTCTAACGAAACGATCGCATAGTCTGCTTTAACAGGGTTTGAAATGGACCGTAGCATACCGGAGCACCGCTCAGGTTCATGAAATCCCCGAAATTATTGCTCTGTCTCGTTGAAAAATTAATTTGACCGCCTGTGCTAGTTATGCCATATAAAAATCTAACATACGATTACTTATATTAAAATATACAAGAATTAGGTAAATATGTTAATATTATCGGGAAGTTATCGAGCGTTCTGAACAAGCATCGCTTGGTTATCTATAAATTGCTTTGCTACGTAGTACCTACCCACTTCAAAAGAACTAAACGATGTCGTCGATCCATCTATCTATAGGTCTACTTTTAGGAAGTATTTCACTTCTTGGATACTACTGGATTACTAGGTTTTAAACACAATCACTGCTGACCTGTTAATTAATTTTTAATTACCATATTTAAATATCATGTTAATTATATATAATGGCCAGGTAACGTAAACGTGCCAGTCGCAGTGTCAGCACTAAATGAGTTATTAACAATTTCTTCGGCCTATGTAAGCATCCTACCCAGATGCGGACCCAGTGAGGGTTTCGGGGTTAAATCTCTGCCAGGAATGAAAAAAATACTAATTATTTAGGTAAATGAAATAGTATAACCTTTCCACCGGATTTGGCTGTCGAACAGCCTTCTCGACGGGTTGACCCGACTCCTCTCGGTATTCTACGATACGCAAGGTTTGTGTAAGCAGAAGATTCGTGGCACTCGTTAGAATTTCTTAACCCCGCCCCCTCTCTACGCATGAAAAAATCAATAATAAATCTAATTTTTCGAAATAAATATACCATTTATCTGTGTACGCACCTGCCGCCCATTTACAATTAACTCTTGTGGAGTACCTAAACTCCATTACATAGAATACTTACCCTTGTTTGTTCTCTTATCCAATTATTTCTGTTCCACACCGCATTCTGAATTCTGAAAATTTCGAAGCTTTTGAATCTTTCTTATAAGGTTTAAATTAACTATTAACGTTGTGTGTCAATTTTGTCAACAGGATTTTTATTGATATGTTTTGTATTTAAGATCACATGGAATCTTTTTTTAGACATTTCCGACGCGATTTCTTCTGCGTATAATATAAATATATTCAATATTGCAATCCCTGTCTACCCAAAGAAATGACTGTTTTGTTAAAAGTTAAAGCATTTTTTTTCACTTCTTCGTAGGTTCATTTTCAATCCGTCTATTATTTATATATATGTTACGCCGAATGTGCGAAATTTACTATTACATGAAATGTGCAAATTTTTTGCTAATTCATGTAATAGTCAAGCCCGTTGCCTTATTCATGAATTAGGTAAATTATCTGCCGAGTACGTGAATTCGCCAGGGTATGGAATTCTTAAACTGTCAACATGACAGTAGAAAAAGTAAATTTAATACGGATGGTTTTATTAGTTATAATTGGACATAATATAATATTATTATTATTAGGTTAGGTTGGGTTAGGTTAGATTACTTTAGGTTAGGTTAGGTTAGGTTAGGTTTTTAATTCTGAATTCAACTGAATGTCCATTTTGAGGTTAGCTAACAAGTATCAACAAACTATCACAAACATACAATCGACCATTGCACGATTGATACCCAAGCACGAATCAAATCGCGAAAATACCTTTTAATAAAATTCTTCCGTTATCATATTATAGTTCTAGTTTTTTTTGCGCATTGTAAATGGATATGAAAGTCATTGTAGCTATTGAATGGTATATTTTTATATTATAATCAATGACATTTGACACATTTGGTTAGTTTGATTAGTTGCAAAAAACACCACCGTAGCGCTACTATCTAATTATTGTCCAATGCATGAACTAGGCTGAAAAATTACTGCCGAATTTACGCACTTGGCAGATATTTTGTTTAATTCATGAATAAGGCAACGGGCTTGCATTTTTCATGATTTGGGCAAAATTTTTCGCCTTTCATGTAATAATCAATTTCGCACATTCGGCGTAACATATACATACTGACCAGGTTTAATTTTCTTGTTCCTACCAATATCACTTGTAACTCTGCATTCGTCATACTACCCCATCGCAGGACGGAATTGATGTTTCATGACGCTGTGTGTCGTGCGATTAACTTATTTTATGGCACAATACAAAATGATTTATTTTTCTTGAATTTCATATTTAATTTTTGTGTAGGTATGTATTAAATTGGTTAAATTAATAATTATTTTTAATAATATAATTTTTTATTATAAGTACAAGAACTTTTTTCTCACCCCTACCTTTTCTTTTAACTGAGATCTTGTGAGGTCTGACAGGCAGACATCGGTTTTCGCGGATTATAATATTTCTAGGGTTGGGTCTTGTAAGTACATTAATGCCTCTTCCTATATGTAATCTAGCTAAGTATTGAGCTGTTGAATCTACATTTACCTTCGCTTTTCAAACAAGTCTTTTGAGGGAAAACAGTTAAGAAAAACTTTCTTCCGAATATTGTCGTCATGGGTCCAACAAACAAAAAGTATATCCTTTAGCCGCTTTAGCGGGGTGTTCAGCTTGAAGTTATGATCTGGTTTGGATCATTTGATAACATCACGAATATTCGCCCAGTTTCCTACTACCTCATAGGAACTGGGTGAACACTTTTTATTTACCCATGCATTTCTTTTTCATGTTTCTTTTTTATAATTATATACTTTGTATTTCACTATTAATTATTAAAGGACATTGTCCAATAACTGTAATGCCATACTATATACTGTTTTTTTTTCTAAATAAATAAATAAATATAAAAAAAATAATTATAGACACCTCCGACGTGACCAATACCATTTTAATAAGACATCTAAGATCGTCATCACATCGGACCATAGCCCCCACAAGGGAGGGGGGGCTGACAGGGCTCTAGCCTAGAGGCCCGGGCTCAGGGGGGCCCGGCGTGAAGGGTCGACCAGATAAATGAGATAAATACACATCTTAAATTTGCTTTAATAGCAAAAAAAGTTTTTATTTCAGAGTTATTACCATTTTAAAATATATTGTTGTTGGGATGTGTTGAGTAATACTCGACAACTCCATAATCCGATGTGTTAAAAAATCCCTAAATTAAACTGAATTTTATTTGACCTCGAACACCATTTGAAAAACAATACTGAAGAGCGTCAGACTGCCTTTAACCATAGCGATATGTAGGGGGGCCCGCCCAAGATCCCTGGCCTGGGGGCCCGCTTCAAGATGTGGGGGCCATGCATCGGACCTATTATAAATACTTGATAATAACGACCTCCCTAGTAAATGTTATTAATATAAATCAATTTACCTATTCAGAGTTATTAAATCAAAGTCTACTATAATTTTTGTGCCTGTAAAGCAGGTTTTTGTGAATTCTATAGAATTAAAATTTGGATACAGAAGGTAAGTATAAAATTTGAATGGGTCAACAATGAGACAGAGTTTTACACATACTGTAAGGTAAATATTACTCACATAGTCAATTATAGGACTCATGATCGCCCATCCAGAACAAAACAACCATATCTGCAAATTCATAGTTTTGAGTAAATCGCATTTGAAGTTTTTCAACCACTTAAAATACCCTTTTCATATCAATTATCTCAGGTATGAAGATATTTTTTTTTGTTTCCACAGTAAATTAATGTGTTTCAAACTACTTTCAGCAAAAAAATCTGAAAATATATTTTTAAAGCCTTATTTTAGCACTTGTGGTCTTTTTACACTAGATATTTTGGTAATGACCCACAATTTTATGCATTTGTTTGCAATGAAATATATTTACAATGAAAGGTTGTGTTTATTTTTATAAAAAAATATACATTGGAATTATTTAAATGCTAATACAAAAAATATGTTAATTTATGTAATATTTTTTTTATATTATTAATGTAAATAACCAATTAACATTACAAAAAAAGAATGTCTTGCATACCTTTATCATGTTACCGTCCCATGTCAATTGGTATGACAAATTTGGTTTTCGGTTGGGCACACCTTCCTTTATGCGTCTATATTTTGACTTAAGACTTCAGAAGTATGGGTCACGATAAAATTACGTTGCTTAACATGTTCTCCCATTTCCCAAAATTTTGTGTTGATAACAACTTGACATTGATGTGATAACTTAGTTTTACACTTTAGTTTACAATTATTATAGCATACAATTACAAGCTCTACCATATATCGTCCTCTGGACATCATTTTTCTCTGATAATTACGATGATATTGCAATATAAATGTAAATGAATTATACAGTTCCGTGTGCTAACCAACTAACAATTCAGATATTGTGCGCGATTTTTCGCGCGTAACAGTTACTTCGTAGATCAAAAACAACGCAACTGCACTTCTGGTTCATTTGCACTCAACATTACCCATTGACTTGAGTGAAAAAAGAACATATCGCGACATGTGTTGTTTTTTTATTGTAAATATTTCAAATTTGTTAAATATATCAAGCATCAAAATTGAATAGGAGTGACTTGCAGTAGTGATGTTTTTACACTACAATTTTGTGAATCCGACGGAAATTTTTGCATTTAAAACAGGAAAACACAATTTTAGCACTTATGGTTGTTTTGTTCTGGATGGGCGAATTGTGTAACTTTGATCTGAATACAATATCACATTCAATATAAATAGGTAAAATAACCTATTTATATCACAAAATATTTAAGATAATTTTTGAAAACAATTTAAACAAATTATTCATACAATTTGTTATTTTTATAATAATGAACCAAAATAAATAGGTACCTAACACCCACAATAATAAATTCTTATTGAAATACTTCTGTGTTATGTAATAGGCATAATATGTGGTTTGAAATATTGGTTGGTATGTAGGTACTGTCACTAAAAATAAAGGTAATGTCACCGCTGAACAGAAAAAACTATAGTATTTGTAGTTTGTAGTACTGAACTTGTTTGTTTTTTTACCAGGAGACACTCGGACATATTTCACAATATAGGTACGCTAAAAACGTAAGAATGATGCGGTTCGTCGATTGTATATGTACGTATACGTACGAATACGCGGTCATCGGCTGTCAGTGAATTATTAAGACTTCCCATACGCACGCACACTAACGACCGACCGCATTATTGTTTCGGTTTTACTGTGCATAGTTGTTGTGACCGATCCGGGTAATTATTACAATATTTATTTACTTACTTCACCATGTTCGCTCCTGAGAAAACCATATGAGCCTCCACAAGGTGGAGTTTGTATTAACATTTTTTTTTTATGAAAAATGGATGTTTTTTAGAATTATTAATAACCATGTCCTTGCTTTTTCGTACAAGGTGGTTGTTAGTAATTTTGAACAATCACAAACACCCAGGCTTTGAGAAAAACACATGAATATCGTGTCCTCGCCGGGAATCGAACCCAGAACTCTCAAGTGGAAGGCCAGCGCCTTACGCACTGCACCACGAGAGCCATCCACTTACTCAACACATTAGGTCCATACTCTGACTCTAAACACAAAATGAAAAATAATATGTGCATTTGTCAGACCCAGGATTCGAACCTAGAACCCACGACATTATAAGTCGACGCTTAAGCCGCCCGGCTATATAAAACATTTAGTCTTATAGGTCTTGATAGGTATATCGATAAATGTAAGTATGTCGAGCGTTCACTTTATATTATCAATACGTGTTTTGCAATAATTCATCAATAGCATCGTATAACCTTTGCACTTTGAAGGGTGCCGAGGGCGGGAAATCAGTAGGTACCTACTTACTGTAATATTATGACTTTCGGTTACCTTCCACTATATAGGCAACGATGAGGGATGAAAGTATGAGGGTGGGTTAAAACACTAAAGCTATCGCATGGTAAATAATTTATTTGTACTGGGAATTATATTTACTTAGTTGATTATAATACGTTGACACCATAGCGTTTCTCATACAACTGAATGAAGCAGGCCAACAATAGCCGACAGCTTACGAGAAATAGCGACGCGATCAATAAAATAATCACGGAGGATTTACTTTGGTCATTATAACGTACCCATCTAATATAATGTTAACGTGGAAATTTTGCCGCAAATTGATTACCAGCCTGCCTCACCATACTAGCCTGCTTCACCATACTTTCATATAACCTGCCGCCCCTAGGTTGACACAGATAAGAGATAAAAGATCTAGGATTGTTCTATCTATTCCAGATAATTAGTATTAAGATAATTACTGGTACGTATAAGTAAGTACCGCGTGTTCTTTCTCATACTTTCAACAAAGTTTCGGGCTTGTAGCAGTGAAGAATGTTGAGTGTATAGTGTATATATCCAAACGCTGCCCTATGTGTGTTAATTCACTCGCATATACTTAACAGTTGACTTCAGTACTGAGCTTCGGGATGCTGGAATGACATGAGAAGACGCAAGGAGATTGGCATTTGGCTGGGATTCTTGGAGGCTTTACTTACTTACTTTACTTTTGATATTCCTCGGTTTCGGGGCACCCGAGCTAATCCCACATCCCCTTCATCTGAATTAGTTATCTGTATTATAGGATTGTATGATTTTACGTGTGCGATTTTATTTTTTAATTTCAATAGCAAGTTCCTGAAACTTGAGGAGTTCCGGGAGGGGTTTTATACCTTTAATACTAGGGTGTTGTTTTGTAAAATTTGATTTTAGAAGCTAGTAATTTAATTAGATTAATTATAAGACTCTCATGGTCCCGAGCCACCGCCCCGGTCCGCACCGCACCCACCGTCTCATCGTCCTTGCCCTCCATGCGTCGATCAGCCTGCCGCCCGACCGGGATCCTTTTGGTACATCTGGGTCCATTGGTTTCGACATCGGGTTGAGAGGGTTGCGAAGGCAGCGAGTTTCAGAGTAAGGCGTGCACCAGTCACCAGCTCGAGCGAAGTCGACGAAAATGAGAAGAGAAAGGGATATACTTTATCAGGCCACCAGGTAAAGCCTGTTCGTTCATCAAAAAGTGAACCGCGATGGGGTAAAAAACTCCGAGAGTGGTTTGTGCAATACTCTCGGCCAAAAACCCCACCGCTGTGATATTTTCTGTAAGGGAATTGTTATTAGTGGTTGTCCTTGGATGTGAGTTAACGTCTTGGGCGGCTTGTCTCTCTGGTTATGGTGCTTCCTGGTTGGAGTTGTCGTCATCGTCAGTCGGGGATTTTGGTGTCCATTTGTTACTCAGGAGCGGATATAGTCGAATAAGATGACTCAATAATATATTACTACGTGCAATATACCGAATATTCATATACGGTTGACTAGTAGTTAAAATAAAATACTAAAAATGTATAAATTTATGTAAGTATATATTTATATATGTTTATTATTAAGTAAACAACTAATTCATTAATTATCTTATACATATTGATTAAATTAATTACATTGTTTCTAGATAGATTGGTACTACATACTAATGATTTTTTGTATTTTATATCTCTCTGCCTTTTAATTATTTGTAATTTAAAATAATATGCTTTTCTTTCCCTTTTTAGGTACCTATTATATGTTTTCTAAAGTTCATCTTGGGTGAAATACTACTGTGACAAGTGCTTACGACTCCACAGAACGACTCAACCATAGATAACATCTTTTCGCAATCGTGAAGATGGTTGTGACAGATGGAATCTGCCAATGTAGTTTGAGTATTAAGTTGATGGATTCATAATAACCAATCGGGAATTGATTATTTTCTCATTTTTATTGAAACTTTTAATAGGTTATGTAGTAAATGAGGTAAATTGCTTAGCCAAATATGTTTGTCCATGGTGGTGATGGTGGATAATTTTCTCTTTGGATACCTTGTTCTCTCAATCCAAAATTCGAAGCGCCATTTGTACGCAAGTAATAAATACCTTCAGGTGTTGTGGCTGGTAAAAAATATCCCATATATACTTTTAAACCATTAGAGCAAGCTCCTTTTTGGAAATTCTCCCATTTATCGCATTTAACTGCTGGGAAGTTTTTAGGAAAGTAGATACTCTCGACGTAATATTTCCAGCATCTCTCGTGGCTTTCTAGAAAAGTTGCACTCACTGGCTGGTCCGTTCCACCATTGGGCCAGAAGTTAACGTGTCCTAGAAAATAATAGTATAAAATAATATTAGTAATTAGCATTGAGGTATTCAAATTTCGAATTTCGAGCACACCTACCTAGATACTGTATCAAGAGTAACAAGACCCTTGTAAGTGGGTAGTGATACGAAAAGTTAGTATAGTTTTGAATAGGTTTGTGTTATTACACTTGAGCATAGTTAATATTTAGCATGCTTAAAGCAAACATAAAGTTAGGCGCCTAAAATCGGTGAACTGTCAAAGTCGACATTCAAATAATTTTAATTAAAACCTAATAATTTAACAATTTTTATTATTCTATGCTTTTGAAACTGTGGAATCATTTATTTATCTTGAATCCCTTGCCACAAATACAAATATTAATATAACCGACCTTGCTTACAGGAGCTATTTTGGTCTATTTTCAAATAGAACTCTCGATAACTCGGAAGTTAACGCCCTTACGGAGTGGTGTTTATAAACAGACTCTAAATCTAAATGCTGAGGATCTGGGGTAGTAGTAGTAGAAGTGAGGGGGGGGGGGTTGATATGTAAGTTAGTGGCACCTGCCAGATTTTTTAACCGCACCCCCTACCGTCGCCTCTAAAATCAATAAAAAAATATTGTGGATATTTTTGACAGTGACCCCCTGCAAACTATTAGGATCCTATTAGGATCGGACATGGTCGGAAGTAGTACTAATTCTGGCAGACAGTTTCAAAATTGGTGGACCGAAATGTATGGCATAATTGAAAAAAGTGATAAAGCTATATGTGTGCTATGTTTTGTGAGTGGTATATATAGAACATCATCACTTTTTAAATAGGAATTTTAAAAACTGTGTTCTCCCCGTGAAATACTCCTCGGCACGTCAGACAGCCGAAAAATAGAATTTGGGAAATTTTGGCACGCGTATGTAAAAAGGTTCGCCAACCCTGTCTTAGATAATACACTTCTATGAAATTTCTCGATACTCTAATCACTTGATATGCTATTACCGAGCTGTAAGCACCTGTCAAACTATTATGACATCATCGTTCGTTTTCTTTCACAACCAGATTAAAATAAACAGGTCCTCCGATTTTTCTAATTTAGAATCAATATCTACGTGTATGTTTAATATGTCTTCACCCTGTCTCGCTCTTTCTTATTTTTTTTAATGTTTCTTTGTTAAACACCATGACAGACCATGAAGCCCAATAACAGTGGTAAAACTCCCAGGCTTGAGGAATTTACATATTAGATTATGTAAATATATAACCTTACCGGGAATCGAACCCAAAACTCCCGGATGGAAGGCCAGCACCTTACGCACTGCACCACGAGAGCCGCCACTAATTCATAATATTATGTTTTCTCCCATGCGTTACAGATAAACCAAGACAAATACCTATAAGGTAATAGTTATCATAAAATATGTACAGCTCAAATTAAGACTGTCATGGAAACTATTTGATGATAATTTTATTTAAAAAAACGCAATCGAACGATACAGGTACCCGTTTGTTCAACAGATCCAATGTCTCCGGCACCAGTATGAATAACGTCGATAAACGTGGCATCGGTTTTACATAGTCTTTGGTCACATCCCATTCTATCGAAACAAGGACGAGCAGGATCTAGGCCAGTGATTCGTGAAATGAGTCGCCCTCCACCCAAATATTTATATTTTTTTGCTGCGAATCCTGATACTTGAGCTCCGAGACTGTGGCCAATCAAGTGAATGGTACCTCTAAACCCACCTGTAATAATATGTAAAATTTTAAATTAGCCAGTAAAATTTTCACATCATTTTAGGTGTATAAAAAAGAACATGGTTAACAAGACAATTATTTTAAATAACAAAGGATTTTTATTCATATATTTTTTAAGAACTGAATTTTTTTTCGAAAACTCTGAACTATTTTTATATTTTAACAGCACCTCTCTTGCTGCTGTTAAAATTCAGCACTTATTGCAACAATTACAAACATCTTATTGTAATTGTTACAATAAGTGCTAATACTTTGATATAAACCTACCCTAAGTTTGATAATATTTATCACTTTATCACTTTAGCGGTCGATAAGTATAGAGTAGCCCCACTAATAAGTGGAGTATACACCTAGTTGTTTGATAGTAATATATTATATTAATAAAGATTTTTTTTATTCAAATCACAAGATTTGAGAATGCAAAATTCTTTATTGAACATACATAATTTGAAAACTTCTCAGAAATATATCTACCTACTAGAAGAAATCTTTGAATAAATATGACGCCCGGCAGAACTCGAAGCCGCATCCACTGGATTCTTGCCAATGTGCTTTATCGATTGATCCACGTACCTTTTTATTTAATAAAAACAGATAATCTAGTAGGTACCTAACATTAACATCTTGAAGAACTTAAAATTGCGTTTATTTTGTGGCTTAAATCAAGGTACCTACCAATAATTGGTGGTTACCGTATTTACTAGCAGAAATAAATGTAAATACTGCTACTAAATTTCGTCGTTATTAGATGGGGCGCACGTGACTCAGTTGGTTAAGCACATTGGCGTGAATCCAGCTGATGCGGGCTCGAGTTCCGCTGGGCGTCGTATATATAAATATATCTTAAGTGTTTTTAAATTATGTAATTTCCTATATATTTTATTATATGAGTATACCTACTCATACACTGGTAATCGCAGCGCTCATAATATTAAAATTATCATAAGGCTTCACGAAAATACGCAATAATTGAAACAAATAGCCTTGCGTAATATTAATAATAATTATTATATAGCCTGATAATAGTATTTTTATAGTAGTTGAGTAATTCACCTTCAACATAATATTGGTTAAGTCTCTCTCCTAGTAGCGTACCGATTTTTTGAACATTTTTTATTGCCTGGTAGTATGGGACATAAAAAAAATTTCCTATATTCAGGGAAAGGACATTGGTTTCCACATTCTCAGCAATCAAAGCAGCGATAATTTGTTTTGTATTTTCTTGGCTACTTAGCCATCCATGGATGATGATGGTAATACCAACGTTTTTCTTAAACTTCACAAAATCCAGTAATTGCTTGACTGGCTCTGATAATTTGAAGGATGTCTGAAAAAGAAGATTATTGTAATATTTTTATTCATCATATTTTTTGCGAATCAATTTAATTATTGCATATACCTACGCACTGGTTTTTTTCAGAAGGTATGCGGGGGGGGGAGTATACGTACCATTTAATTAAGACGAGATGCAAGCAGTATGGGTTTATTTTGTTGTTTTATGCATAGGTTATGATAAAACGTAGTGATTTATAATGGCACAGTTAAATCGAATTGGCCTATATTTTCTCTATGGCAAAACACATTCACTGCCGACCAGTTAATTACTAGTTAATTACCACATTAAATTATCATGCCAATAGTATCTAATGGCCATCTAATGGCAACGCGCCAGTCGCGTTGTCAGCGCTAAATGAGTTCTAAATCTATAATCAGTTTTTAGCAGTCACTCTAGTGACCAACACATCATCAATAGGACAACAAGGAACAAATATTTTCGTTGATGAATTATTTCAATTATAAAATAAAACATCGCCTTATACACCTCTTTTTCGATTATCTTTGAAAAGTTTTCATTTAATAACAGCGATTAAGTAAAGAAATATCGCACAAACAACAAGTATTTCACTAAACTATAAAATAATGTATGGTATTTAAGTAAGAGTAAATTTAAAAACAATATGATAATTAATCTTTTTGAGAAACGATTGTGTAAAAATATAGGTAGGTAGTCAGTTTTATAGTTTTTTTAAAATCTGATATGCGACAATTTTTTCATAAGTATATATAGAACTTTTTTATAAGATCTTATAATCAGTGCAGAGAGACCGATAAATATAACTTGAGGTGCGGCATTGTCAAATACAAAAGGTTGTAAAATACTGTCAATATTCAAATCACGATACTAGATACAAGGTCTCGTCTCAAGTTAAACTTGCCGTTATATTTATAGGCAATACGTGATTATTAAAATTAATTTATGCATACCGTTTCGGTTGGAGTTCCAGTAGAAAGAATTAGAGATAAATCAGCGGAAGTCGGATCTCTTGTAATCATATTTAGCATCATTGGGAATATTGGGAAGCAAGGAGTACCTTTAAAGCAAATGGAGTAAACGTTAAGAGTGAGTGTAATGCTACTAGGGACCTCTTAAGGGGCCGCTGAAGAGATCGACATTCAAATATAATTCAGTATGAAAAGGACCTCGGCGTCGTAACTACGTTAATTTAAATCGATCTTTTCGCAAAAATCACTAATCATCGGAGATTTTATTTTAAGAAACATTATTATTATTACTGATATTGTCTGCCGCGCGGAGCATTATTATTATTTTAAGAACACCTGCGAGATGAAGCCGATCAGAAAACAGGGCTGTCAAAATAATATTAAGCATTAATATTTTTAAAATGTTAATTTCATCATAGTTTTTAATCAAACCTGTGCAAGTACGTACTGATAACTTGGGTGGATTTTGTAGCAAACATACTATTGATATATATACGGGTATATTAGTATTATAACCCAATTCAAATTGAACATAGGTTGATACTCAAATACTATTATAGTATGTTTATGATTTCGAGAAAATAATACGATGGTATAATTAATCCATATCAATTATTTGAAAACATTACATTCGCACTTTGCAAAGATAACATCAAAATGTGTATATACTTATCTAAATGACGAATGACATGCATGAGTGAGCACGGCTGAAAGCTTGGAAATGTGTTTTTTTCTATTTCAAAATCTTTTAATTGTGTATTATTTTATAACAAATTCAATGCCAACTTCATATAACTAATAAAAAATACTGTTTGTTTCTACGAATAAAAAAAGACAGGAAGGAAGATGTGTACAAATCACGGCAATCAGAAAGGCCGGCAAATATGGCCGACAATGCGTGATACACAAACATAAAATACACAAAATTACAAACACATTCGAAGTTTGCCGCACACGTACAGACCACGTGATATTTGTTTACGCAAAATCGTCGCTTTTCAAAATGGCCAATTTGATTGCCAGATTTTACTGCGATGAATCAGTATGTTCCTTCTTGTCTTTTTTTATTCGTAGGTTTGTTTACTATGTACACCGAGAAATTTCCATTTATAAAATCGGAAACGAATTTTAAAGAAGAGTTTTGGAATAGGTATAATGCAACCAAAACTGGAAAAAATTCTATCATGGGTGTTGACTTCCTGAATTAGTTAACCCCAGGTCCATGCCACTACGTGAACCACAGTGGATATTAAGCCATTTCCACACTGGCAACAAGTTGCTGGCAACCTCATTAAATTGTACGATACTTACCATAATTGCTTAAGAAATTTTACGATAATCATCATAATTATCGTAAAATCTAACGAGGTTGCCAGCAACTTAACTTGTTGCCAGTGTGGACCCGGCATTAGATGCACAAAACTTAAATAATACATATTATAAATAAAAATTTTAAATTATAATTATTTATGATTTATGTCTTCGACAGCCCTGATGAAATAAATGTGAAATATGAGTCTGATCAGTCATAGAGCAAATTTATTGACACAAACAACTTTCACACGACCTTTTTATATTAACTAGTAGACCAGATATTATGGACCACATGTTAAAAAATCATATTTTCAATTCTCAAGGCCAATTCTGTAGAACGTCCTCTTAAGATAGAATACGAATGATGAAAATTGTTATATTAATTTTACTGATAATTTAACATTTTAAAGTTTTTTAAATACTCAATACATAGCTAGTTATTTAAAAACATTAAAAATAGAATAACATTGATTATAATATGTATGTCAAAAATTCTCTTAATTGTAACAAATTATTTTATTGTAATTTTTATCGATTTTAATAAATCATAGTTTAAATGAAGCGCCTAGTTTTAAAAGTCACTATAACGATTTTATATAGTTCTGAGAAAAATGAGAAAAACTCATAAGTACATAGTATCTATTAAATCTGTGAACTTTATGCATTTATTTTTTAATTCGTACATTCTAAAGAGTATTTTAGCTTATCCATTTTAGGAGTATTTGAAAAGCACACCCAAGTATTTTAGCGGGTTTTGAAATTTACCATAATTTATGATAATATGTATTGACGGTTTTTGGCGTTTATTAAAGTTCAATCTTTAGCAATCATATAAGTAACAAAAATATCCATCTAAATACATATCTTACTCAAAAATTTTCAAAAACCGTTTTGGGAGGATTTGAAACTAGGCGCTTCAAATATTTTTTTTTAATTAAACAATAACCTAATGTGTAAGCGTAACCTGGAATTATTTGTATTTATGATTTGATTTAGTTAGATCTAATCAAGATTTAGTGTGATACAGGAAATTTATATAAATAGTTATCAGTAGCATAATATTATATTAAATTGCATCTTGCCTTCAGTAAATCCATATGAGCATAGCATTGTCCTTTAATATTATTGCATAATATATTTTTACATATTAAATTTAATAAACATCTTTTTTGTAAAAGATGATGATGAGCAGGTTATATTTGTATACATACGTGTAACCACCCAAAGACGACAGAAAGGCTACTAATCACTTTCTTAGGATGTGATGAAATCAGGTATAACTCAGTCTCATTTAATTTTTCTGTGGATGTAACGTTACACACTCATCTCAATATTTTATACTACAATGACCTGAAATTAATCGTTGCGGACAATAATTTTATTTACCGTAGATGATATTGAGCGTTTAGTTTCAAAACCCCCTGAAACGATTTTAAGTAGTTTTGAGAAAAATGAGAAAAACTCATATTTATTAAATACTAGCTGAAGTACCCGGCTTCGCACAGGGTCGCTTCGTGGTTATATTTATCTTAGATATTTGAAAAATAATAAGAGGTAATTATTTTTTTATATTAAAATATCTGTGTAATACAATATGAAATAATATGCAATATGAAAATAATTCTAATAGGAGTAAAAACACTAAATTAAAATCGAATCCAAAATATGAAAACGTTATTAATGTTATTAATATGTAGTAAAAAAAAAAAACAAAATTGGATGGAACAAACAAACAACAAACTTTGTATTTTATATAATAATAATTTAGAAACCTTCGCAGGTGTGCGCACAACAACTGAAAAAAGTTTCATCGCAATCGGATGAATGGTATAGGAACGCATACGAATAGTAGAAGATGATTTTCTAATTCAGAAATCTTCGTGGGTATGCGCATGACAACTCACCAAAGTTTCATTGCAATCGGATTAATGGTATAGGAACGCATACGAATAGAAGAAGATGGTTGTACTAATTCAAAAACTTCGCGGGCGTGCGCACAACTGGTCAAAATTTCATCACAATCGGATGAATGGCATAAGAACGCATACAAATAGAAGAAAAAGATGATTGTACTAATTCAGAAACCTTTGCGGGCAAGAGCACAACACTTGCAATCGGATGAATGGTATAGGAACGCATACGAATAGAAGAAGAAAATGGTTGTATCAATTCAGAAACCTTTGCGGGCGTAAACACAACACTTGATCAAATTTTCATTGCAATCGGATGGATGGTATAGGAACGGATACGAATAGAAGAAGATAGAATAGAAGAAGATAGAATAGAAGAAGAAGATGGTTGTACTAATTCAGAAACCTTCGCGGGTGTTGGCACAATTACTGACGTAAATTTTATTGCAATCGGATGAATGTAATAGAAACGCATACGAATAGAAGAATATAGAATAGAAGAAGATAGTTGTACTAATTCAAAAACTATTGCGGGTGTTACCACAACAACTGACGAAGGTTTCATCGCTATCGGATGAATGGTATAGGGACCATACGAATAAAAGAAGATAGAATGAAGAAGAAGAAGAAGAAGAAGAAGAAGAAGAAGAAGAAGAAGAAGATGGTTGTACTAATTCAGAAACCTTCGCGTGTGTTGGCACAATTACTGACGAAAATTTTATTGCAATCGGATGGATGGAATAGGAACGCATACGAATAGAAAAATATAGAATAGAAGAAGAAGATGATTGTACTAATTCAGAAACCATTGCGGGTTTTACCACAAAACTGACGAAGGTTTCATTGCAATCGGATGAATGGTATAGGGACCATACGAATAGAAAAATATAGAATAGAAGAAGAAGAAGAAGATGGTTGTACTAATTAAAAAACCATTGCGGGTGTTACCACAAAAACTGACGAAGGTTTCATTGCAATCGGATGAATGGTATAGGGACCATACGAATAAAAGAAGATAGAATGAATAAGAAGAAGAAGAAGAAGAAGATGGTTGTACTAATTCAGAAACCATTGCGGGTATTACCACAAAACTGACAAAGGTTTCATTGCAATCGGATGAATGGTATAGGGACCATACGAATAGAAAAATATAGAATAGAAGAAGAAGAAGATGGTTGTACTAATTAAAAAACCATTGCGGGTGTTACCACAAAAACTGACAGAGGTTTCATTGCAATCGGATGAATGGTATAGGGACCATACGAATAAAAGAAGATAGAATGAATAAGAAGAAGAAGAAGAAGAAGATGGTTGTACTATTTCAGAAACCTTTGCGGGTGTTAACACAACAACTGACGAAGGTTTCATCGCTATCGGATGAATGGTATAGGGACCATACGAATAAAAGAAGATAGAATGAAGAAGAAGAAGAAGAAGATGGTTGTACTAATTCAGAAATCTTCGCGGGTGTTGGC
Organism: Rhyacophila brunnea; assembly: GCF_057557595.1. NCBI lineage: Eukaryota > Metazoa > Arthropoda > Insecta > Trichoptera > Rhyacophilidae > Rhyacophila > Rhyacophila brunnea. The sequence continues at coordinate 21,445,235 of NW_028233068.1, forward strand.
ACAATTACTGACGAAAATTTTATTGCAATCGGATGGATGGAATAGGAACGCATACGAATAGAAAAATATAGAATAGAAGAAGAAGATGGTTGTACTAATTCAGAAACCATTGCGGGTATTACCACAAAACTGACGAAGGTTTCATTGCAATCGGATGAATGGTATAGGGACTATACGAATAGAAAAATATAGAATAGAAGAAGAAGAAGAAGATGGTTGTACTAATTAAAAAACCATTGCGGGTGTTACCACAAAAACTGACGAAGGTTTCATTGCAATCGGATGAATGGTATAGGGACCATACGAATAAAAGAAGATAGAATGAATAAGAAGAAGAAGAAGATGGTTGTACTATTTCAGAAACCTTTGCGGGTGTTAACACAACAACTGACGAAGGTTTCATCGCTATCGGATGAATGGTATAGGGACCATACTAATAAAAGAAGATAGAATGAAGAAGAATAAGAAGAAGAAGAAGATGGTTGTACTAATTCAGAAACCTTCGCGGGTGTTGGCACAATTACTGACGAAAATTTTATTGCAATCGGATGGATGGAATAGGAACGCATACGAATAGAAAAATATAGAATAGAAGAAGAAGATGGTTGTACTAATTCAGAAACCATTGCGGGTATTACCACAAAACTGACGAAGGTTTCATTGCAATCGGATGAATGGTATAGGGACCATACGAATAGAAAAATATAGAATAGAAGAAGAAGAAGAAGATGGTTGTACTAATTAAAAAACCATTGCGGGTGTTACCACAAAAACTGACGAAGGTTTCATTGCAATCGGATGAATAGTATAGGGACCATACGAATAAAAGAAGATAGAATGAATAAGAAGAAGAAGAAGAAGAAGAAGATGGTTGTACTATTTCAGAAACCTTTGCGGGTGTTAACACAACAACTGACGAAGGTTTCATCGCAATCGGATGAATGGTATAGGAACCATACGAATAAAAGAAGATATAATGAAGAAGAAGAAGAAGATGATGATTTTTCTAATTAAGAAACCTTCATGGGTGTGCATACAACCACTTACCAAAATTTCATTGCAATCGGATGAATGGTATAGGAACCATACGAATAAAAGAAAATAGAATGAAGAAGAAGAAGAAGATGATGATTTTTCTAATTCAGAAACCTTCATGGGTGTGCATACAACCACTTACCAAAATTTCATCGCAATCGGATGAATGGTATAGGAACGCATACAGGACAGACACACAGACATACAGACAGACAGACATTCATTTTTATATATTAGTATAGCCTATACTCTTCGCGCAAGTGCAAGAAATAAGTTTACAAAGTTTTATCGCAATCGGATGAACGGTATGGCTGCGCATTCAATACGAACAAACAAACACACAAATATTAATTTTTATATATTAGATGTAAACTTTATGTATTTATTATTTAATTCGTAGGTACATTCTAAGGAATGTTTTGGCTTATTCACTTTAGGGGTATTTGAAAAGCACACCCAACCGTTTTAGCGGGTTTTGAAATTTACCCTAATTTTTTTATCATTGACCTATTACCTATTGACGGTTTTTGGCTTTTTTTCGAGTTCAATCTTTGGCCACCACATTGGTTACAAAAATATCCATCTAAATACATATCTAACTCAAAAATTTTGAAAAAAACGGTTTTGGGGGATTTGAAACTAGGCGCATTATCATAATACCAGGTTATTTTACATTTTTTTTGTATAATTTGTGGTTGCTGTATTTTTAGGAATAGAAAAAAACGGCTGCAAACTGGAATTATTTAAAATTCTACAGGAGTCATTTCAATCCGTAATACTAAGGTAATTTTTGGTGAAAGGTCAAGGCGCAAATTATCTTTTGCAAGTGAATAAAATCAATTAACAGCGGATATTAAAATTCTGGCCACACTGAAAAAAAACACTACCCTTTATAATACTTACACGAAAAAAAAATACGCGTAAATACAAGTAAGTAGGTATAAAAGTTAATTTACATGTACCTATACAAATATTTGGATTGATCACATTGACATCAGATACAATAATAGTTAATAGGTACATCTTTTGTAAACTGTTATTAAACTAAATATCGTATAAATTTATATTAGTGGTAAATTGAACACAGTTTTTGTTTGAGTGAAATTCTCGTAATTTTTCGGATCACCAACATTAAAACATTTAGATACTGCTATGCATTCGAGAAAGATTCAAAAGATGTGATGACAAGCTGGGTCAGGATAGTAATTATTGTGAATACGTATTTGTATTTAAAAATGGGGCCACATTGCCCATGGCTCTTTCGGGTTGTACTGATACGCCACTTGAAGTACCTACTTATTAAATTGGCGTATAAATCGATACTTAACTGAACTGCTACGAAGAATGTTGAATCAGACTTTAACTTACGCACATTTAAATATTGTTTCGATGATGACCTTTTTTGGAAATTCAAGGATCCCATCAATGTCCAGGAACGTATGGACTGGAACGATTGTCACCATGAGTGAAACTGCAGCAAGGATATGGAAAAATCGGCCACCCATCGTTGAGAACCTATGATAATGAACATAAATAAAAAATAAAATAAAGGCTTAGTGTGAGTTTACATCATATAAACAATTAAACGGAGACTTAAAATGAATATGAGTATAAATTCATACAAACGTAGCTCCTGAATAAAAATATTAACTATGTTAAAATGATTGGTATAATTGCGTTTTTTTTTTTTTTTTTAAATATTTCTGTATTTGCACTTTGTGTCGTTTTAATAATTGGAGATTAATCTTGTATACCTACCTACATACATGAATGCTACTTTTTGCAACTTATCATGGTAGTCAACGTTGAGGGGAATGAATATGTTGTAAAATTAAAGCTTGCAATACATTCTAATTTATCAATAATTCTTATCTAAATATAATACAAAATAAATAAAATATATTTTTATTTCGCAGATAAGTTGACATAAAACAAAATGAAAGCTTGACTATAATTTATTGCTTTTGCGATATTTAATTGTTTTCAATACTTGCTATAATGTTTTTTAATACGTCTTTTTGGGATTCCCATAGCATTTTTTTTAATTAATTAGAGTTTTAATATATTTTTATTTCGGATTCAAGAACCTCGATTTTTACGAAAAATGAAAATGCATTTATTGAATTATAGTAAAGATACTTATAATTATTACAAATTCGACGTTTGTGAGAGTCTTAATTGTTTTTTTTGTGCTTTGTTGGCGTAATTTATTTAATATTTAAATTTTACAGGAATGGAGTCATTAACATCCTTATTGACATAAAAATGAAATAAAAAATCTTATTACTAATTTGCTTAAATATCAGTTTGACGAAAAAGAATACGTGTTAATATCATAATATCAAAAATATCATTCAAAGTATAACAAAAATATGTAGAATATTATATAAATTAACTATTATTAACATAATTTTAATTAGTAATATACCTATTCTATTTGTCATGTACTACCTATCATATCATCATCATTATCAGCCTGAATCTATCCACTACTGGATGAAGGCCTCTTCAAGCTGCTTCCACTTCTCTCGGTCCTGTGCATTGAGTTGCCACGTAATTCCGCAGAACTTTATCATTTTATCGATCCAGCAACCTCTAGGTCTACCTTGCGGACGTTTTGTACTTCTTGGATATCACTGGATGACTAGATTTGTCCAACGATTGTCTCTTCTTCGAGCTATGTGTCCAAACCCTAGTCTGCTTCCATATCCTCTCATTCCTCTTTTTGTCCTTTCGCGTTATGCCCAGCATGCACCTCTCCATACCATGTTGTACCAAGTTTCTGGATCTCTCTTTTACTTAGGGTCCATGTTTCACACGCATATGTGATCACGGGAAGCACACACTCGTTGAACACTTTGCGCTTTAGGCACAGTGGAAGGTCACTTTTGAAAACATTATTCAGGCGGCCAAAAGCACTCCAGCCTAGCTTTACTCTGCAAACAATTTCATCAAATATACATCCATCTATAGTATAGACACTTGTTGTCCCATATAGAAGTAGCTTTTCACCTGTTCGAGCTGAGTGCCATTGATGAGGATCTCTCTTTGGCCCGCAAAGCAGTTGAACATGAATTTCATCTTCGTTACATTTATTTTCAAACCTACTTTGTTGCTTACTTCAGCGAGTTCCTGCATTCTGCTTTGGAGGTCTTCTGAGTCTTGCGAGAAAATTACTATGTAGTAATACTACCTATCGTATAATGGCCATTATTTAATTTGATAAACACATGTATTCGTATTGTTACTATAGTGTAGTATAACTAAAAGCCAGGATAGATGCGATTACATAAATATCAAAGTATAGAACTGGACTGCCATTAGAAAGCATCTCACGTCACTCGGATCAAAGCAAACCTTTTAATCAATAAAGGTAGTAAAAGGCCACACATCACCCAAATTTCAAATTCCTTGATCATCTAGTATGACAATTACCCTCTGATTACTAAGAAATCCTAGATAATAACTCAGCGTCTAATACCATGTATCTCAGACAATAAACCTTCCTTTTATTTATAAAAAAAATCCAGACAACAATAATTAGCTCGTCTAATTTGAGATGTCGATATATTGAATTAAATAAAATAAAATAAATTAATATGTAAGTAATTAAATAAGCAGATGTTGGATTTGTTGTTCATAAAATTCACTGGTGAACTTTTTTATCTTCGCAAATATATTTTTTATTGTTGAGTATAATTTTAAACTAAGTAGATTTTTCACTGAAGATTCCAAATTTAATAATCAATTTATAAAATGTGCGTATAAGTTTAAATTTGTGTCGATATGTTTGTCTCAAACATTTTTTTAATTTTATTAAATTCATTTTAAAACATTAATTTTGTCAAATAAACTTTTTTATCTATTATTTATTAAATCGTTGAAAGAGTGAGAATTTTTATACAGAGTTTAATTTCCCTAAAACCATTGTATTATACACACTGTTTATTAACGAAAATGATTAATTTCCGTGCTTAAATATATTATGCAAAAAGATAAATACATAATTTATGTAATCTAAACGATAACATACTTTTACCATGTAATTATTGTATAGTAAATATATTAATTGGTAATACAAAATATGTATGATGTTCAGCATGTTAAAATCTTTAAGTTGGCGTAATGATTATTAGTATAAAATAATTACAACCCGATCTGGACAGTACTACCTTTAAAACGCACCGGATTTTTTTTTATAAATGAGGTTAAAGCGTTAAAGCACATAACAGATTAATTTAATCTTCCCTCGGTTAAGAGATACATTCCTAGAAAGTTTTAACTTTCTTCCTCATGCGACGACAATGGGCCTTGAGAGATAACTCCAGTAAAAGTAGTCCGGGCAGAAAACGAATATCAAGGGTGAAGAATTTAATGATACGGTTGATTTAGTCAGCGGCATTAAATGAGGTGATCGACTTGATGATTGCCAAACCTTTATATTGGAGATGAATTTCGTGTACATACCTAAGCATCCAGAACAAGTAACCAAGTCTATTTACACGTATTTTGATATCTTTACAAGGATTGAATAACAGCAATGAAAACGATGTTATTTAAGCCCAGTTAGGGACGGTGAATACTGAATATTTAGGAACCGTGTCAGTGTAAAGTGTTCAACCTGCACGCAACAACTAAACATTTAAACAATACATCACTAATATCAAATAACAGATATCATGTCAAACGACGATTTATCACTCGTCATTAAAAACAGCACTTACCAGTAAGCAAAAAAGTCATACTGTAGTGTAAAATAAAACCGAGAGTGTAATTAGGCAGGCAACAATTATATATTAACACACTGACGCTATAAACCGACAACTGTGACTAGTGTTACAATGTAAGAATTTCCGGTGCATTTCATACTATTAGTTAATCAAAGCGGTGCACGTCAAGTTATAATTGTTGGTCTTTAGTCGGCGCCTAAATAGAATGGCCTACTCACATAAATTACCAACCTTGTCAGTACGGAGCATGGCCCTCACTTCCTGAAGCAGCCACCATACCAAGATCTTAAGGCCCCCTACCAAGCTCTAAGGTAGTAATTCCCAACATTTTTGTATGGTGGAACCCTTGAAGCTTTTTGTAAAATTTGGCGGAACCCAGGAAGGAAAATTATAAAATAATACACTCAAATTATCACGTCTTATTCTATTTAGTCACAATTCGTATTCAAAATAATTTAGCAACAAATACATAGTACACAGGCGAAAAAATTGTCACCAACGCAGAATCTACTCCAAAAAGATATGGAGTGCATTCTTCCCTTAATTTTGTGCTGCCCCGAACCAATTCATGGGAAATTTTACTGTTTTTATCAGTGGCACATTTGGTTGGGATGACGTCAGACGCACTGACCGAGTTTGAGCCCCCCTGGGATAAAAAAATCCAAATAATTTCATACAATTGAACGATGTATTATTTTGTATGATTATTTTATATAAATTGCACACATGCGTACAGGTGCTATTACTGTACTAAAACTTTGACAGGAACAAAATGAGCGGTGAAATTCAACAACTACAACTGATCCACAATTTTGTATTCCTTCATTAATTCTTGTTACCACAAAAATATCCTTTCTACAGCAAACTCTCGATAACTATGGCGCTATATCTGACATAAAATTTCAAAATACGGATTGAGAATAAAAATAGACCTTCTGATTTCCCTATTGCCAACAACGTTTCTAGTTATACCTTTTTCGCAAGGCTTTATGATTATTAAATGATGTTCCGCGTAACCACAGTAATCCGGATGATAAAGAGACATTCTGACTATATTTTAGCGTTTTTTGTATCATTAAAGAAATTCACGCGTGTTTTCGGCGACACATAAAATAAAAATCATTCAGTGATATATATAATCAAAAATATTTTGTCGTTTTGCAGTGAATTTTGCAGTTAACAGTATTTCTGTTGGAAAATCAATATCCATACAATCTTTTTCGATTTTAAAATGATTAAATTTTCAAACATTTAATATAACCCACATACAAAGAGCCATTTTGTATAATAACTAATTAAAATCTATTACATTTAGTCGTTTTTGAAAATAGCAAGTCGTAAAATTTACATATTGGAAGGAACGATCTTAAGGATTTCGTGAAAATGTATTTTAAAATGTCTTATTTGAATAAATAAAATTTTGACGATTTTTGTTTTTTTTTAACTAGGTACCTACTTACTTAATACAAAAAAATAATAAATAAAGAATTTGGTAGGATAATAATTATTATCTATTAATTAATAACACAATGCTTACGGGCCCTTTTAATTAATTTTGTAATTAACGTGTTAATTTGCATTTGAAAAGTAATTAGCAAAAACACAATTCTGTGCGGCCCGTAAGCTATGGGTTAAGAGAAAAACCATTTAATTTTCATTTCGCGGCCAAATTTAATTATTTTATTTTTACAATAAGTGTTAAGCCTTCGATACAAACCTACCCAAGATAGCTGCCGTAGCGGCCGAAAGCAGTATTGTGTATAAAATAGATGCGATGAAGGGGTAGAGCGCAAGAACCTTCAAACAGTCCAAACTTACCACAGAAAATCCAATAAACAAAAATTGCAATTCGTATAGAGATACTTTGCAAGTAAATGGAAGACAATAAACATAATAATATAATATATCTCCATTCTATATAATAACAGATCCACCTCGTCAGTAAAAGCAAGCGTGTAGTAAACAATAAAATAAATGAGAAAAAAAACTATCATTATAATGCTCTTTACCATTATAAGTGGTAGGTTATAGGTATCCATAATGTATATTTTCATGCAAGACTCGTAACCTCGTGTGTAAGTAGATACTTATTTAATGAATTTTTTCAATTCGTTTCGTAAAAATAACCATAATATTGTTATATAAGTACCTAAATATTGTAGATATTATGAAACTGTAACCCGAATTCATGATAAATAACAAAGCAAATCAAATTTCATATTTTACATTGAGCCTTGCGTACTTTGGGTCACCACAATATCCATCTTTTTGCCTCATACTATATATAGAAATATCCGACATTTAGTTATTCATTCATTATATTACAACCTATTATTGCTTTATTACAACACTATTAGATAATCTGAATTTATTAAACATGTATTACGACAAAATGAAAAAAGAAATGAAGGAAAAGTAATAGGGACTTTATAAGTAAAAGCAATGTACCTACACTACCTACAGTACCTAAATATGTATATAAAAAGGGTATCCGTTACCTACATAGTTTAGATTTATTATGCCTAAAACAGAACGATGTATTTTATTACGAAATATTCTCTCTTACATGGTGTCTTTATTGTTTCTTGCATTCGTTATAACGACCAATATTCGTGTCTAGAAACTTCTACGTATGCAGTTCACGGTATCACACTTCACCGTGAAATGTTCTATCGGAAATATATGGCCGTATATTGAAGAGCGTTCAACCTCTTTGTGTCGTATAGTACTTACTGACATAAAATCCATATCTAAATAAAACACGGTTCTTGTCGGTTTACACTTTACAGGAAGCTAGCAGCAAACAAATTTTGAAAATAACCGATATACTTACTGGATTATTTGTTAGGTTAGGTTAGGTTTATCAACTATGAAAATTGAATTAATGTTCATATTGAATCTATTAAAATTAGAGACTGTATAGTATACGGTCATCTCTTTCTGATAAGAAAGCTCACGGTAAACTGTGCCACGGTGAAATGTTTTACGTACAATTTAAATGTAACCACCAATATTATATTGACGGATTAACGATTTGTAAAACTAAATTACCTACAGCTTAAACAAAATCGTTACGTATTCCCATATATAGATATAGGTAATTGGCGTATTATTGATATCCGATTGAGCTTATGTTTTAGAAAATCTATTATAATTATGACATGAGATAATATATAATATGTATGATATTAATAACACTGTGTTATTATAATAAATTTTGAATTCATATAAGTAACAAATATTTTCTAAGTTTTCTTTTAAAAACTTACCTATCTAAAGGTGTTGCGCCAACTGTGTAAAACTTTTAAAAATGTATAAATTCTTTTATATTATATACCTACCTATGACACATACATAAATATACACAAACATTCCAATAACATATTTTGTTTGTAAGCAGTGGCGGTTGATTACACTCGATCTAAGACGAAAATTGGTTTTGAGACTATCAGAACCCTAAATGGAAAATTTTACAAACCAGACCGCTCGATAATTTTCCAAAATTATCAACAGATTTGTCCAAATCTATGTATATTTTATATAAATAGCTGTGTTTGATTTTCGTAATATCAGACGGTAAAATTATAAGTATTATCACGAGACGGAGCGATAATCCCGGGGATTTCATAGGCCGGAGCAAAGATCCGTTGCGCTTCGGTCGATTTCAAGACCCATAGTCAAAATGAACAATGAGTAGGCAGTAAAATGGCGCTGCATGCTATATTTTTTCATATTATTTTAATAATATTTATCAGTTTATACTTTTTTCCACCTTCTGCAATTTTAGGCTTTCGATAGTAGTTTCCAAAATTTACTGAAGTCGGCTGTACACTGCCGCTGGGATGTGTTAACCTACGATGTGTGGGTATTGGGTACTACTAACAAACTCCACTATTAGTGAGACTTTTTTGTTTTGTGAGATTTCATTGAATATCGAAAGAGTGGGTAATAAATGAAGACGAATTGTGAATGTGGCAAAAATCCCTAGAATTCACTCCCACTCAAGGAATGTAAATGATTGCTTATTTCTAGAATAATAAATTTATGATAGCCAATTATTATTTTGCATAATATAACAAAACTCAGTTGACACCCCTCGTAGTGATGTCCCATGGGGATAGGCAGGTCATGCGTTTGCTTAGGGGTGGTAAACAAAGGAACAAACACGATATATCATAACTTTTGAGAGCAGTGGTTTTCCATGAAGCAAACGATGCGGTCGATTCGTTAGAAAGTGGAGACATATTATTAGCTTAATAAATAATTGAAACATTAAACATCCTGGTACCTAACTTATCCTATTATTCTTATTTTGTACTGTAATAAACAATGGCGGTAATTTTCCCTGTCACCTGACCTGTCAGCACCTCTGATATCCCCACGTTCATAAAAACACCGCTGATTAAGAATGTGTTTCATGGAAATGCTCTAATACTCAGTATATTATAATGATTAAAGATTAATAAAATAGGTTGTTCGGTACCCAACAAATCATAAAATTTAAAAGTAAAAATGAATGATGGCATTATAAGTCTGCCTAAGGGTGGCACTTTGTATAGGGATACTGATATCACTGACCCCTTGTAATCGATAACTCTTCATGAATGTTGTTTGCTACTGGGGGCTTCAATACTCATTTTCTGCTTTTCTTTCTGTTTCTTGTGAATTTATTTCAGTTTCATCCAAAATGGTTGCACTGAGAAATATTAAATTTTGTAAAATCCATATTGGTGCTCTGCAGGTTTTTAATATATAATATATATCTAGACCACCTGTATTTAATCAAGTATAAATTTGCTGTTATTTCCGCCCTGCAAGTTTTTCAAAGTCAAACTCATGTTTACTCACATACAAATTTGATCGTTTATGTAATATGTATTTAGGTGTATTTTAAAATATTGATATAATAATTACAGTTTCTCACAGCATTAAAAATAAAGTAAACTGTTAAGTACTAATCTACAAAGTAGATAAGTCCCCTTTATCTCTCTCTCTCCATATAATACCAAAGTATTGGGATTTGATATGCTGGAATCTCAGGATTTCGGAATTATAAGTCACACACTTTATTCATCACCATCTGTAATATTCAAAAATGTTGAATCCTCTTTCAGATGGAGTCCTCTGTGGTTTTGATGTATGTGATATATCTTTGCATAGTTTATATGATTGTTCAAATAGGCTTTTTTCAACATCTTTGGTAATACTTAACCCAATTTTGAAACTAAGAGAAATATTATATACTTAAATTTTGTATATATTCAGTATAGAATAAAAAATATTATTTTATCATTAAATCAGTGTAAAGAAATCATCTTACGCCAAAGAAAAAAGTGCCAAATTTCGTTTGGTTTCGCCAATTCCGAGATCGAGAGATGAAAAACTAATCCCTGGATCTAAATTTATTATTAGTAGATTTTTGATTTTTTATGTACCTACTTCTACTTATTTAATAATAAACTGCCGTAGATATTCTGATATCTCTAAAAGTGGACAGGTTTAAAGAATATAGCATACTTATACCTAAATGATCGATAATTTGTAATATAAATTCACTCTTTTTGCAATGAAGTAACATCTACTTAACTAACCACACTTTATCATTATTCATTATTATGTGCCTTACAAGCCTTAAGGCAAAGTCTTCACTGAGCCTTTTTTAAAGAGGCACCTAGCGGAAAAATACGAAGCTTGCAATTTGAGACATTTTTTTTGATAATTTACAATTTACTCCCTATATTACTAATATTACTAATATTACTCCCTACTGCAGTTATCGTTTGTTAATGTATGGCTACGGCCGTATGTTGTAGCTTAACTACTGAGAAATGCCAATAGAAATGGCGTATTTCAAAAAAATACTACCTTATTCTTAGGTCAATAATTGTTATAAAACAATCATTCTTCGTACAATGTTTATCACATTTCAATGGTCAAAGACATACGAGGGTGGGTCAATAATTCCTTAGAAAAAAGCATTAAAACAGTTTTTATTTTTGTATTTTTTTTTTTATTTCTCAACATAATCTCCTTGGAGCTCAATACACTTGGTTAGACGTTTCTCAATTTTTTTTAAACCGTCAGAAAAATAAGTTTTCGGAAGGTCCTCAAAATAAGCATTTGTCCGATCGATGACTTCTTCATTTGAAAAAAAAACGTTGTCCACTTAGCCATTTTTTTAAGTTTGGGAAAAGGAAAAAATCACCGGGGGCTAAATCTGGCGAATACGGTGGGTGGTCGACCAATTCGAACTTCAATTCTTCAATTTTAGCCATTGATCGTAAACATGTGTGAACACGGGCATTGTCCTGATGAAAGAGGATTTTTTTCCTGTTTAAATGAGGCCGTTTTTCTTCAATTTTGTTTTTAGCTGGTCCAATAAAGATGCATAATAATCCCCTGTTATTGTTTTTCCTTTTTCCAAATGGTCAACGAAAATAATTTCACGTGCATCCCAAAATACAGTAGCCATAACCTTACCAGCTGATTTTACGGTTTTCGCCTTCTTTGGACATGGTTTGCCTTCGCAATCCACTGCTTTGACTGTTCTTTCGTCTCGGGAGTATAGTGGTGTATCCATGTTTCATCTACAGTCACAAAGCGACGAAAAAATTCATCCGGATTGCGTTGCATGAGCGACAACAGGGCTTTAGAGGCCACCACCCTATTGCGTTTATTGTCGACTGTGAGCAAACGCGGCACCCATCTTGCAGAAATATTTTTCATGCCCAATTTGTCATGTAAAATAGAAATGACGCTACCTTTTGAGATCCCTGTAACCTCAATTATCTCACTCAACTTTAATCTTCGGTCACTTAACACCATATCGTGGATTTTATTGATCATTTCTGGTGTAGTCACCTCTACAGGACGTCTTGAGCGTGGTTCATCCTTTGTTGATGTACGACCACGTTTAAATTCATTTAACCAGTTATAAATAGTTGCAAGTGAAGGAGCAGATATGCCGTGAACTAAATCCAACTCATTTTTTATTTCCTTTGCTGTTAACCCTTTTATATTAAAATGTTTAATAACAAGTTTAAACTCAATTTTCTCCATTTTCCATTTTTCCATTTTCCACAAGCATTTTTTTTTTTAAATGTACGAGAAACACACAACAACCCGACCAATCTGATTGAAACTTCGCAGCATACTGAATCGGTAGTGCCGCTGCATGAAAACAAACCGCTTACAGTACTAGTCGCGCCACCTATCGGCTTTTCTAAGGACTTATTGACCCACCCTAGTAGCTTATAATGAGTATCTTTAGAATTATCTTCAAATGTGTTAATCCTGCCCATTTTTCGAATAATACAATGCCTAATTCTTACCAAATTTGGGATCACACAGATTATAAAATATATTTTTTATCGTAAATATTTCACTAGATAATGTTAACATTAATAAATTTTACTAATAGTTTTATAAATGCATTTAAAAATTAATAAATCTAAAAAATCTTAACACCACTGCAAACTACAAATTTATTATTGAATATTTTCTGTATAATCGTTCTACAGAGAGGCAACCTTTAATAATTAATATCGTAGTGGGTGAGTTTATTTTTTGATCAGCCATTTTTTTGTTGTGGATATCGTTTGATACCTTTATCTCCCATTCCATAAAGCGACTTGCCATTAGTCCTCCATTAATAATTGCTTTGAGGTGTTTTGGCAGATAAGTCGTATCCCACTTTTGGATTGTTAGGTCAATACCCACTTTTAAAAATATCCCATGAATAGCAAATAACAGCCGAAAAGTTTTGAGGGTATTCGAAGCTCTCGACGAAATATTCCAAAGCTCTTTTGTGGGTTCCTAGAAGAATTGCGCCTTTTAGCTGGTCACTTCCGCCGTTGGGCCAAAATTCAACGTATCCTAGAAAACAATGTCAGTAGGTACCTACCAATCAGATTATGTAAACTGGAAAAAGGCTCGTAAAGGCAATTCTTCAAATAGGTACGAGAAATTTCGTAATTCTGATTCATTTGAAGCATGATTTAAACTTTTCCTGCAAAATTTTTCAGGGTCTGGGTCGGGGAATGGGATGATTTGGCACCACGAACTGGCCTCCGGCGATTGGCCTCCGGTAATTGGCCGGCGGTACAATCGGACGCCGGCCCAATTGGACGCCAATCCAATTCGACGCCGACCCAATTGGCCTCCGGCAGGATTGGACGCCGCACAGTTGAATTAAATGCGCAAAGGAATAAACGTACGTTACGATTTGTTGGAGTAAATAAGCAAGTCAGTTTAATATGCTTCTATCTTCTCAGTAGTTGTACGAGTACCTTATACATTTCGCGCTTGACACATTTTTAATATAGATTGAGAATAATTATTATGCCTTATGATGTTTATTAAAAGAAAATAATTCTTCCCTCGCTAAAACTTAAAGATGTGCATAATCAATTAATTTATTATCTATACATGGGTACTTATTTATATTTACAACAAATATTAAAAATAAAGTTAGATGTTAGAATGAAAATAACATTATAGTTCAGCGTTTTATCGACTCAATATTATAATAAAGCTTAAACATGTATATTATTATGCATAAATGCGTATTTTAAGATAGTATGAAATTACAAACAAAATATTAAGTAAGTTATCTGCTAAGTATAAATGTTTCAGTAGTTTGATTGATAAACTACTTAGGTACTCGGTGCCGGACGAAATCCCGAAGGCCGAAATCCCGAATGCTGAAATCCCGAATGGCCGAAATCCTGAAAGCCTAAATCCCGAAAACCGAAATCCCGAATACCGAAATCCCGAACGCTGAAATCCCGAATGGCCTGAATCCCGAATGGCCGAAATCCCGAAAGCCTAAATCCCGAAAGCCGAAATCCCGAACGCTGAAATCCCATTCACAAATGAAATTGAATTGAAAAACATATCACATTCGTGGTACACCAGTGGTACCTTAGAGTAATAATATAAAAAGAGTGTGTATTGTTCAGCTATATGAAGCCGTGTTTCTTACGTATAACGTACATTAGAACTTCTATTTTATTATTATCAACTAAACTATGAAACGTTATACCATGTTGCGGCTACCAAATTTAAGCATAACATAGTTAACCATATTTACTAGATACTAAATTAACTAAAAATAATTACCATAAACTTTATATTTATCACAAAAAAGTTTTAGCAATATGTGCTCGCAGTTTTTGAATGAATGGAGTCATTCAAACCAATACCTAATTATTTACCGGTGACGTGTACAAAAAATATTTAATTTAGCCGTAGAAATTCTATTTTACTCTAACGCATATTGTGGAGAATATAAGAATAGTAATAGTGTGAAGAAATCTTTCTCACTCACACCTATGGTTTGTTTTTGTTCAGGCCTTGAACACAGCCTATTTTCTTTTGCTTTACAGCAGTGGTTACAATATTTTTTGATCGCGCACCAAAAGGCAGATAAAAATAGTGCACACCTCTAATACAATTATAATTTTACCTAATTGTAGGTGTAGGTGTAGACGTACATCCTTATATATAGCTATAATTGCAATTTAATTGAGCATAAATCAACAGTGAATTGTATTGTAAAGAGGAAATATGTTAATGTCATCATATAGGTACCTAATAAATAAACTACATATTAATTATTTTATAAACAGCTTGTAAACACATTTATTTTTCTTATTACAATTTAATGTGAACAATGAATGCCGAAGACGCAAAAACTAGTTTATTTTATGTAACTTTTTAAATCAAAATGCACCGAATTTTGATCCATATTTTTTAATATCATTACTACATTAACCTCGTGTCCGGAAATTTGTACGTATGCAGTTTGCCGTATCACACTTCACTATGAAATGTGGTACCAGAAATATATGGTCTTAAAATAAAGACCGTCCAACCTCTTTGGGGCGTATAGTACTGAGATAATATTCATGTCTAAATAAAATACGGTTCTTATCGGTATACAGGAAGCTAGCGACAAAAAAAAAATTGAAAATAGTCGATATACTGGATTATTTGTTAGGTTAGGTTTTCATTCATGAATTCATGAATTTTGCCAAAATCGGCTATGAAAATTGGCCTGGCTTCCTGTAAACCGACTTGTACCTAAAACGCTTACAAAATACGTAATAAAAACTACCTAAATATAAAGGAAATACAGATGAATATAGGTATGTTAGTAAATTAGAAATACAGAACAACGCGTATTTTTTCATTTCGGTGCTATAGAAGTGACCGTATCGTATACGGTCATCGCTTTCCGATAAGAAAGCTCACGGCGAACTGTGATGCGGTGAAATTTAATTACCACGAAGTGAGAGTTTATAATAATGTGATGAAAAATGTATTTAAAGTAAGATTTCTATTATACCTATTACTTTTAGACAAATTGTTTAAATTATAAATAACGAAAAATGAAAGATTTATTAAAATGTTCGAATAGAAAAATATATTATAAAACAAAGTAATAAAATGATAAAACTGTGCAATGACATATTATTAATGAATGCAGAACCTACCCAATTCATCAGTAGTTCCCAATACTCCGGCATCGGTGTGAATAACGACCACAAAGTCGGCATCTGTATTTCACAATTTGTGGCTGTCCTCCGATGAAAAGAAACATGGTCCAGCAGGATCTAGGCCGACGATACGTTGAATGTTGTATTTTGCAAAGTCTTGAAATGTTTTCCCTGCGTATCCTGGCACATGAGCTCCAAGACTATGGCCTATCAACTGAATGGGGAGTTTTAATCCGGCTGTAAAAAACGATTTTAACGTAACTCATTGATGTAAATCATAATGTACAGGTTAAAAAATACAAGACATAAGACTAGGTATATATTGCATAAGGCAGATTTATTATAATTGTTTTTATCTGATACATCGTTAGTTGGAAATAATGATTCTGTCACATCGCATATGTGGTGGCCATTGATGTATATCAATGGTGGTGGCTATTCAAGTTGTTGTCCAGATTTCAGTATATCCCCAACAGTTATTTTTCAATTCATAATTTTGATCGTTCGCGCATCCTGGGCCACGCTAACAAAACAGATTAGGATTCCCCACCATACCCCATATCTGCCCAAATTGCTGTACATTTATAACTGTCCAGACCATAGACCGGTCAACCCAAGTCTATTCGTTAAACATGAAAAGCCCATTTTTATTGCCAAATAGTGTAAGAATGATTCTATGTTCGATGAAGTGTACCTTATTTTATCATAAGCGGTTATAAACATTATAATTGATAGTTATTATTTTCTTTAAAACTCTGACCAATGTATTATATATTTGGCATTGGATGATCACTTCTACTTTGTTTAATCACGTCGGGGTCACCACTTTGAGGATGGATGATGAGGAGATTGGTGAGTTGATTTAGGCTGCGGTAGTGGAGATGGATGTAGATGTTAATTGTCTTGATGCAGGGTACAGAGAGTTACATTGGTCGGAGTAAATATTAACGGTGCTCAGTCTGGCAAAGACTTCGTTGCCGGGATTTTTCTCGACATCGCGGGCGCGTTTGATACTGCGTGGTGGCCCTTGGTTCTGGCAAAGCTTCGGCTGAAACAGATCCCCGGGGACCTCTTTGCCTTGGTTCAAAGCTACTTCAGCAATAGGGAGATAACCTACGACTCCGGCCCCAGCCTGATTCACAGGAGGACCACCATGGGGTGTCCCCAGGGCTCCGTCTTGGGACCCCTTCTGTGGAACATACTGTTTGACGACGTTCTGTCCCTGCCACTGCCTCCGGGCTGCACGCTCGTTGCGTACGCCGACGACTTGCTCCTGCTTGTTGGGGCGACGAGCCGACCGGCATTTGAGCGTGCAGCCACGGACGCCTTGGGCAGAATCCTTAATTGGGGGTTGCTGAACAAGCTGACCTTTGCCCCAAGCAAGACGGAAGCTGTCCTCCTCAGGGGTAGTTCTCGGGTCAACATAACTCGACGGCTGTCCACGGTTCGTTTTGGCCAGACCTCAGTGCGTTTCTCCGAAAGGGTTACGTATCTGGGAGTAATTCTTTATGACAAGCTGTCTTTCGTTCACCACGCCAAGACGGCCGTTTCTAAGGCCAATTCGGCCTATCAGAGAATGGCCCGAATGGCGGGCAGCAATTGGGGACTTAAGCCTAGAGCCCTTAAGGTTGCATACGGCGCAATTTTCATGGGAATTGTCGGTTACGCCCCCAGCATTTGGCATTCCCGAGTAAACTCCTTAACTCTCGTGAGACGCGCACTACTAAGCGGGCAGCGACTTGCGCTGATCTCGCTTACCAAAGCCTACCGCACAACTTCTACTGACGCGCTTGCCGTACTCGCGGGGGTGCTACCCCTCGATCTGCACGTCCAAGTCAGAGGATCGGTCATCCTCCTCTTGAGGGGGATCAGCACAATACTCGCCGGTGTCCATCTGACACCACCGCAGAGATCCGAGGACGTTCCTTACAGGAAGACTGTAAGTGACATTGTGTACAAGACCGCATTTGCGGCATGGCAGGCGAGGTGGACCGCCTCCCCCAAGGGGCGGCACACTTACCGTTTTTTTCCAGACGTATTCTGCAGGCACCAAACTAGAAGACTCCAACCTTCGCACTGGATTAGCCAGTTCCTCACCGGCCATGGCAACTTCGCCGCCAGACTCCACGAGTTTGGCTTGATAGTAGATGGGCCGGGTTGTACCTGCAGGCATGACCACCAAGATGTTGAACACATCCTCTGGGATTGCCCGCTTATGGAATTCGAACGAGCGGAGCTGTTTGCCAGGGTCCGTCCTCACACGGGCCCAATTGGTCATGGAGATCTGGTAGCAACCGATGCCAATTTTGCGGCATTTGAGAAATTTGCAGCGTCGTATGGGGAGCGGGATAGTCCCGACTCTTCTGTAGACTCATCCATTTCAATTCGTGACACTCAGTATGCGGGTACACAAAGCGCTTAACGTCAGCGGACAGCAGAGCCAGTCCAAAACAAACATTTTCTTTCTTAACTTTCTTCTTTAAGCCATCTCGGGACGGAATGAGCACTTAAAATCACTTCTTTCAGACACGTTTAAAGCGTCATAGAAAGCGGCCGTGCATATCCACGGTTGTGCATATATGACGGGTGGTGGTGGGCACTTTAACGTAGACCGAGCCGCGATCCGAAAGTGACGACTACCAATCACAAAACGTACTGTAAAATAAGCCGCCATCTTGTTTGTCGCTGTGTTTCAATGTTACCTAGGCACAAGTTATATTATTAATTTTTATATGTTAACTAACTTAACTACAGATTTACCATCAAGTGTTGTAATACAAAAAAACTTAAGAATCTCTTATAAGTACCTAGGTACATATAGTCTAAGAACGCGATGCAGAACCATCTTGATTAATTATTAACCCGCACTTGGCAATGAACACTATCCATAGTTGCTTACTAATACCTACTACGGGATGTACATTATCAATGGATACAGTCGGCCATGCAATTCTAGATGTCGTTTTCGGTCTCTTAAAGACGGATGCTTATCTTAGGGACTTACGCCTCTAAGTATGCTTCTGCATCGAGTTCTAAACTATTTTGTTATCTTAATCTTAAGAGATAACCTTAATTACCTTGAATAGGTCATTATATTATGAAATATTATATCTGTACACTATTTTACCTCTTACATATTCGTAAAGCCTTTCTCCCAGCATTCTTCCAAATATTTCAACATTTTTGGTGGCGGAGTCGTATTTCTCATTCAGAATCTCTCCTGTTTCCAATACGAACACATTAACATCGCCTTGCTAGATTAAAGCAGCAGTAAGTTTATTTGTAATGTCATCCCCTTGACTAGTTTTGGATCCATGAATAAAGATGGTTGTGCCAAGATTTCTTTTATACATTAGAGACTTCAGTAATTCGTCGACTGAATTTGAGAATTTAAAAGATGTCTGAAAAGAAAAAAAAATACGTATTTTTATATAATGTCCAATATTCTACCGACATAGGTAAGTTTATATCTCTATATTTAAACTAAAGTGAGTTATATGACATGTACTTACTAGACTTCGAGGGCACATACAACGGAATCAAAAATAGAACATTATTTAGGTAGGTACGTACTTGCACCAAATTAAAGACCCCAAATTGATGTCTAAATTCCCAACTGAAAACGTTACATTTCTTCATTTAAAGTTAGAATATTACCCTTATTTTGAAGACAAAATAATCATATTTTTTACAAACCGCTTTGCCGTATTCAAAGTATAAGTAATAACTAGCATTGTGATCGACAATCACAGTTTCGTGCCGCAGCCTAACTATTATAGTGTATAGAGGGTCTTTCCGAATCTCGAAAAAATGGGATGATAGGTATGTCACAGATACTGAGAGTAATAATAATTACTCTCATTAAACTACCCAATACTTACAGTGCAATTAATTGTGCAGACATTTTATGTATATTTTTTAAAATTCAAAGTTTTAAAAATAAAAATTCTTTTCAGTCATTTTAGATAGGTAACTAAATGTTGATTATTTAAAAAGAAAATCATTAAAATATATTAAATTTATTTTCAAATTCACCCACAGACGTATTAATTACCCTTATGGACATGGGAGAGAAACAAAAAATGCGCCAATTCACATTCACATAATCTGAAAATACTACACTGATGTTTGGTAAACACTTTTTGATCCATAATACTATGGTAAAGGCGGGATTCATGGAGTGGATTTTGTATTAAATTATCAGTAGAGCTCGAAATGGTTCGGAACGCACCGGAACCTAGCTCCAGTTCATAAAATCAAAAAAAAAAAGAAATTATCGCTTCGTCTTGTGGAAGACCGTCTGATCTATGTAGGCCATATAACAAACCAAACACATTTATTTTTTTATAAAATATACATAAAATTAGATAAATATGTTAATATTTTCGGAAAACGATTGAACTTTTCAGTTTTAAAAATTTCACAAGTTGATTATCACTAGTTTTGGATACGCAAATATTGTCTTTAAAATACTTGCTATCAATGTAAGTTTGCGTTTTCCTTTTGATTCAAATCAATGTTCCAATAGGTTGGGTAATTCCCATTGAATTATTGGTCTTAATCAAACAGACGTTGAAAACAATTAATCCATCACTTTTAAAAAATATTTAATTACCAAAACTTTGCACGTCTTTGCATAGGCTTTTCAGCTAGTTTCTTCATAAATAAAACTATAAATAATATAAGACGTAGATACATAAACTATATTAAATTACACACCTTTTCGGGTAGAATTAGAGATAAATTGGCGGTTGTTGGTTGTATTACTGCTAACTTTTCTATTTCAAAGTATCGAGAACCACACAATCGCTGGACGGGAGTACCTTCATAACAAACAAATCGAACATTTTCATTACAATATAGTAAACATAATATATTTTGGGCAACTTATTTCAATTAAATTATGCAGTGCAGACCGTCATTACCCAGGAGAGACTTATTATGATTATTAGATTACAATAGTCTCGACTCTCTAGATTAGGAAGGGGGGGGGGGGGGGAAACTGTGGCCCGTCGGGTATTTTTTTGCGGCCTGCCATAATTAATTCTACTTCTGATTACGAATAACTTTTTTATTATTTTTTAAAAATATTGACAATAGATTACAATTTGAAGAATTTGTTGTTTCGTAAATGTATTATCTCAGTACGTCTTCCTTGCGTCTCGTCTCATACTATGTAACCACTATTTTCTACGTTGAACATCGATTGGGAATGAATGTAAAGAAATTTAGGATTGAAATTATTGATCCGCAGTATGACACTGATTTAGAGAATTGCATCGTCGTGAAGAAATATCCAAATTTTACAATGCCCTTAATTCAGACAAATTCGACCAACTTAAAGATTATGCAACAAAAATGTTCGTTATTTTTGGATCAACCTATATATATATGAACAAACATTTTCGATCATGAACCTCAATAAAAATTCTTTACGATCAATTATCTCCGATGCCCATTTAGAAGCAACAGTTTCATTCTTCTCATTATTTTTTTTGTAATGTTTATTTTTTGTGATAATAAATAGTGTATACTTATCTAAAAATGGTACGAGTATTTTACTTGCGGCCGGCCGCTCATTTTGAATTCTTGAATTTGGCCCTCCATCCAAAAAGTTTGCCCCCTCTGCTCTAGATCTTACTAGCCGCACCTAAGTCGTTTTGGTAATATTATGTTTGCTCTTCCACACTGGTTGCAGTCTCGACATAGCATGGGTTGTCATTGCCATATATACATATTCCCTTTGACATAAGTTTTCGTCTTAAGTTGATTCGACACAAAAATATATTATTCGATGAAAATCTCTATTTTTTTCAGTTGCAGATTGGATCGCGGCATAGTACATTATATTACGATATATTACCATCGATAATTTTGTCTTGGCTAAGATTGTGATCGAGAAATCTTGTCTCGAGAAATAATCAGAAAATGGAAATCTCGAGAATTCTTATTTCTCGAGAAATTGTCAAATTTTCAATTTCTCTGTAAAAAAAAATATTCGCCAAAACAGCTAAAAAGTTGAACAAAATTCGGCGAGAATTTTATTTTAATCTCGAATTCTCGAATTTTGAGAAATGAAAACGGTCGAGAAATCACTGGCTCTAGTCATGGCTATGTTTATCTTTACTTACATCAGTTTGCTTTCTTTTTCAATCCGGTGGAGGAAGATATCAATCTCTTCGCGTGATTTCGCAGTTGGCAAAGTGTCGTTTGTATATTATCTGACATTTAAGAGTTTTTCATTTCCGACGCCGTTTGTCTAATTCTCAAGTGCTTTCTTTATAAAATATTGATTATACAGATTGAAGATATTTGCGGAAAGAATACATTCTTGGCGTAGTCTTTTTTGAACGGAATTTTTTGGATTTTACATTATGCATCTTAATATTATGGCAGATCTGTGGTTATAAAACTTTCCATGAGAGATACGAGGTGTGTCGTAACTCTTATCTCAAGGAAAACCTCCAACATTTTCTGCCATTGGGTTTCTTCACTATGGCTTAAAAGTGATTTTTCGGTTCCATGAAAAAACAGAACAAGACAAAACATAACACGATAAAACAGAACACGACAAAACAGAACATGACAAAACAGAACAGTGACAAAACAGAACAACGATAAATATAACTATGACCTTTCGGGAAAAATATAATTTTAATATTGAAATTGTCCTATCTCTATTAAGATGATAGATTTTTAATAGCAGAGATTTTCAATACGCCATAAAAAATCAAATTATATACCTAATTTCTGCATTACTAATCGGTAGAAAGCCTCAAATAAACTTAACTCAGTGTTGCCGGCAAGCTTTGGATGGGTTTGGGTCGAAATCCCGAAGGCTGAAATCCCGAATGCTGAAATCCCGAATGGCCGGAATCCCGAATGGCTGAAATCCCGAAAGCCTAAATCCCGAAAGCCGAAATCCCGAAGGCCGAAATTCCGAATGCCGAAATCCCGAATGCTGAAATCCCGATTGGCCGGAATCCCGAAGGCCGAAATCCCGAAAAATAATTAAGAGAGATAAAAAAATGCTTTTTCGTCTCCTGTAAAAAATTGCGCAAATTTTACAAAATATATGATTTTTTGTCTTTCTTGTAAAATTTGCGCAATTCAAAATAAGTGTTATGATTGCGCAATTTTTTTCAGAAGAGACAAAAAACAATTTTTTTCGTGATTTTTGATTTCGTCCGGCACCCCGATTATTATTAGCTAGTGCTCATACAGGTCGCCTTGAAGTTATAAAGAAAAAGTATGAGACACTTACTAATCGAGTGGCAATAGTAGTGCATGATTATCAAAATCAAACAGATAAATTGAGGTATTTACGCCAAATGGCCAACATGCATATTATACCTTGATGATTTCACTTAAAAATTGATTTTTTTTAAATATTAAATATTTATATATAAGTATATGTATTTTGTTTAAAATTTAATTAATAAATAGATTCCACAAAAATTAATGTTTCATTTTTCCCCTGGCTGTTCTATCATGGAACCAAAATCTCATAGGCAATACTAATCCATGATGGAACTATTTTGCGTAAGATCCCTTTTTAAAGATAACTACATACATATTGCAGGATAATCATTAATTTGATCAAAAACAATAAAATAATCTCTGGTTCTAAGTATGAGGTTGTTGAATAATTACCTAATATATCAATTTATTCTCGACTATTTATTGAAATCGGATAAATGCAATAAAAATATTAAAATTTCTGAAATGCATATATAATATAATATATTGTCATTTATTTTGTAGCTTGTAGACATAAGAATTTTGCTACAGCCACAGTACGAAAGTTACTCTCAAATAATATTGTATTATTCTCAGTTGTTCCAATACTTAAAACATATAGGTCTTAAGAAAAAATCAATGAAATCAGACGAAATTTATTAATAATTGTTTTTTGACTGCTACCTTGGTATCATATCGGCTTCCAATTGCAAAGAATCAAGCTTAAATTTAAATTAGTATTTAGCACCATGAGATACCAACATGTAGGAAGTACATTTATAATATAGAAATTAATCATACCAGATGATCTTAAATTGATCTTGGTATTTTATCGGCTTTAAATTTTAAAAGAGCAAACTTAACTTCGAATTAGTATTCCGTACCATAAATAATTACATGTCTATGCTGAACATCATTCAAATTAGACGATAATTGATTTCAATCAGTATGTATATATATATATATTTATTTTGAGCGCCATATTCTTTTGTCTGGTCTTCTGTCAATTTTCAATTTTTTGTCAACTTCTGTTAATGTAAAATTTCATATAAAACAGTAGGGCTAACTAATTAATAATACTTACCAATATAAAGGTGTAACGCCAACTGTGTCGAATATTTAAAAAATGAAGATCAACTTTTTCCTTCGTTACATAAATACTACCTAATGAAACGCTTCTACAGAATCATATTGTGTGTAGGTATCTACGTAAGAGGTATTTTCGTATTATAATCACCAGGAAACGTCCATTTGAACAATATTTAAACAGATTAATGTGTTATCAGAAAATATACGTATGGTTGTATAATAGGTACCTATTGACAGTCTGTGTTTAAGTGTTTTTTTTTTTTAATTATACAACAATTTAACTTTGACCTTAACGAATTAATTTTCAACTTGATGTAAAGAATTTTTACAAAATACTTCATAATTTAACAATAATTATAGCAAAGTATGGTGAGAAGGGCAATGTTTTAGTGTACTTGAAACGGACCCTAATCAAATTATCAAATTATCAAATCATTACGTTCCATTACAGAATACAATAATAAAATTGTCGTTGACAGAAAAATATTCATCTACTGGTGATTTATTTATTGTCATGGCGAAGTCAATACTAATTTGAAATCGCTTGTTGAAAGTTCAGTGCGATTCTGGAACAAACGCCACAGGATGCGCCCATCATAATAAAACGATTGCACAATTACATAATATGTATGCAATGCTTTCATAATACATGCATTCCATCGTGCATTGTCCATATTATTTGGTGGATACAAATTATTCAGCAATATAACTAATTGGGCTACCAACCTTGAGTGTTAGTTTGTGCAGTTAGATTCAAGGAAATAAGGAGTAAAATCAACGTGCTGCAACTAACTATTAGGTCCATACTCTGACTTAAACACAAATTGAAAAACAATATTTGCCAGACCCAGGATTCGAATCTGGGACCCACTGCGCTATAGGCCGACGCCTAAGCCATGCGGCGATCGTGGATGCTTATTTAATTCAACGTAACTACTCGTTAATTATATCAGCATTATATATAACCTCACATTGTATAAAACTTTTCAATTATTTGACAAATTGAGGATATTGTCTTTGGTCAGTACCAGTGCTTGATTGTAGATATCAGCAGGAAATTCCAAATTCAAAATCGAGATTTTATTGAACATAGTATGTACCCTTATATTAATATCCTAAAACATTTTGAGAATCGCACCATTTCGATTTTTGGATTCACGAAATTACTCAAATTTGAATCGATCACAATATTTCTATTACTTATAATATAGATAATACCTATCACTTTTCAAAACCCCTTTTTCTATCTGTCATCATATTTTTTGCGTCTTTTCGTCCACCTACCACACACTAATTATAATGTCGCTCAATACTTTCTATATTAATCGATATATCACAAATCACAATTATTATTCTACAAAACTATTTAATTCTTAAATCGCCCCCATTGGTTGGTGTACGTGTAAGTTTTAACTAGAAATAAATGCATAAATTTTCCTCACTAATTACTACGAAAATATAATTTGAAAACACTTGATTATTTATTTTTCGACAATTCAATGCGAGCGAGGGAGATAATATTTTTTATATCATGTTAGCAAATATAAGCGAGATATAAAATAATATCGTTTTCATTGTAAAATGTAGTTCAATAATAATTTTCGTAGTTGCTACTTTGAGGAAAACACAAAAAATCTTGTCAGTCCACACTTGGTCCCAAGGATGTTGGAATTTATTCATTAGGTAGTACATTAAGTACTTACTAATTTTAAAATAAAACGCAATGTTTGCTCATAAGCAAAGCATAATATGGACCCACCCCTTAAGAGTGGTAATTATCTAATGAAAAAACTGTGACTGTCGAAATGACCTATTACATAAAGTAATCAGTGCGCCAAGTCCAAGTCAATAGGTTTCATGATAATTAGACTTTTTTCGTCATTTCATTAAAATCGAAGATATTTCTTTTAAGAGCATTTTCATGCAAGATCTATCGAGGCAGCTGGCTCTACTAGTATTATATAATTAGAAAACGTTTACTACTACACCAAATATCTATTTTGTTCTCTCTTTCTTTTTATATAATTATAAAAGTTATCGATTGATAAAATAATATAAAAATAATTTATTAATTATGTAAAAAATCCATTTTCTTTCTAGTCTAGAAATTTAAAAAAATATTTATAAAAAAATCATTTAGATAGTGCTTGCAGTTTCCAAGCTGTCAGTGCGACAGATTAACGCAATGACAACATTTAAGATTTACACATCATCGTTATAGGATTGGTTTGTCGAATATCCGTTTTTGTCGAAATCGACATTTCAATGCAAAGTGATTTTTTGTATCTAAATGGACCAGAACTATCCTTTTCTTTAAATTGCTTTGTAATGAAAACAGCATTCATATGCTGTAAAAATAACAATTTAAATACCTCCATGTATTTAAATATAGGATAATGATATTTGTTTTTCGTCTCCTGAACATTTGACATTTGGTCTATTCGACAAACCAATCCTACAGCGACGACAAATCTATGTCATATAGATAAAGAATAGAAGATAGCTTGATAGCAACCAAGAACTTACAATTCTGCTCCTGTATGGAAATATTATTTTATTATTATAATAAGTAGATATCTATGTTAGAATATACCTATATATATTCAAATAAAATGAACACGCCAAATTATACTGAATTTTCATTAAAGTTTTTTTTATTTAATCATAGTAATAAACAATAACATGTCATGGATTAATAAAATTTTTTATAGCATCGATCCAAATCTTATATTGGCTGACTTCTGGCAGAATACCTTCCTCTCCCAGTCCATAAGGTGAAGTACCAGCTGTCCTCAAGTAATAAATACCTCGAGATGTATTTGGTACCCAATGTCCCATATAAACAATAGGATTGGGTGAGCAAGTTCCATTCATAACTCCCAGCTATCACATGAGACTGCTGGGAAGTTGTAGGGATTCGTGATGCTTTCGACGTACATTTTCCAGGACCTTCCATGACTTTGTGGAGCAATCAGGGCGTTTGGTTGGTTTTCCCCATTATTGGGGTAAAAGTCAACGTGTCCTGTGAAATAATTTTCGAGTCAATAATGATTTGAATAAAATTAATTTTTTTGGCTATATATATATATATATATAACTGAAGCACTACGTCGTGTACGAGTGGGAAATTCGCAGTCCAACATCCACCCCTGAGATTCTCAATTTGTGGCGCCTGATGTTCGCTTTCACGACGCTCTCAAAAATTCGGAGCCCAGTTTCCTGGCGCCCAATCGGTAGCGCTACCTAGGCACGCCATCAACAACTTATACTATTCGTTAATTGATTATTTAATACCTAAAATTTTTTATTGAACGAATAATTCACTTGATTTGAGAAAGTAACATCCTTGATTGAACATAAATAATTTGGAAACCCTCAGAAACATAACGATTAGATTTTTATGTAAATATAATAGATATGTTTCTGAGATATTTCAAAATTTAAATGATTATTATTAAATTGGTAGAACTCCATTATGTATAATGTTTTAAGAAATCATTTTAGTGTTGTTTTTTATCGAAGGATGGCAACGATGGGTTGTTTACGGGCAAGTGTCTCTTTGGGAATTGCATGTTTCTTATTCTGTAGCTAGATATCCCCAGTATCATTACAGTAAACTTGACTTCGCCTTAATAGGGTGGTAAAAATACTTTATCCTATTCGTTACGTACCTATCAACATATTTTGACTCACCCTTTCAAAAATATATGAAGTAAAAAAATACACACCTAGTGGTTCGATAATTCCTAAAATTCCTGCATCACTATGTATAACATCCACAAAGTCAGCATCAGTACTACAAAGTTTATCTCCTGGTTCCATTGAGAAGAAGCATGGACCAGCTGGATCCAGGCCGCTGATGCGATTGATCTTAGACCCTGTCGAGGAATAAAAAGTTTTTCCTGCATATCCTGCTACATGAGCTCCGAGACTATGGCCGATTAAATGAATTTGTGTTCTGTCAACTCCACCTGAAATAAAAATGACAAAAAGGAGCAAACTGGTGAGGAAGATAGACTACGTAAAATATGGTTGACAACAACATAATAACTAGATAGAACCCAGACCGTGAAATCAAGATCAAAATAAGTGATATAGGAAGAAAATAACCACTTTTAAATAGTCTATTTTATTTAGGGGAAGGTTGCGATCATTGGACCAGTGCTTTCATTGGACCACGTAGGTATATCAGAAATAAAAGACGTTAGAAACCATCAGTGACCTCACAAAGCCAGCTTTCCATGCCTCTTCCGCGCCTCTCTTATTTCAGTCTCGTCTTGGAAGTGGTAAATGAGTCACGTTCGTTGGTGTATTCATCGTGCATAAAATATAACAATCAAGTAAAACTAAAACGAATGTAAGTATGATTCTATTAACTATATTTGGTTGTACTTACATCAATTATGTTAGGTAATTTATTACTATTTGCAAATATGATAATAGTTGTTACGCTAATACTTTGGTTTTTTTGTGAAACTTGTTTTTGTGACAGCACCCGTAGTTGCTATCATTGGACCATGGGTAACCTCTACCTTTGGACCGGTCCAATCGTGGGAACGATTTTATAACATTTTTCACATTATATTCTTTTTGCATTCCATAATGGCGAAGAGAGGTAATACTATACCTGGAATGAGCCCAGCATGTCATTGGCATTACAAGCATTAAGGAAAAAAGAAGTAGGTTTGAATAAGGCAAGTCGAATGTTTGGAGTTCCAAACGAAGACTAGATGGAAGCAATCCAAAAGTCAAAGAAGAAATTCAGATAGTTGGTTCCGAAGGTGACCTACCATTAGAATTATTAGAGACAGAGCTTTGCGAATACATTCTCGAGCTTGAAAGTTGTTTGTATGGTATCACTCCAGTAGATGTCAGGCGATTGGCATTTCAATTTGCTGAGCAAATTAATATAAATAGATTTAATAAAGAAAAGCGAATTGCAGGAAAGAAATGGTATTACGGGTTTACGAAGTTGCGTCCAAATTTGAGCCTACGACAACCGAGAGTTACTTCATTCAACAGAACTACCAGATTTAATCAAGCTACAATTAAAGACTTTTTTGATAAACTTCAGACATCTATGGATATGCATGACATTAACGATGCTCGGCGTGTATTCAACATTGATGAAACAGGTCTCTCCAACTTGCAGAGAAAACCTAGAAAAAAATTGGCATTGAAAGGTAAGCACCAAGTTGGAGCAATCACTAGTGGAGAACGTGGCACAACGACCACAGCTGTATGTTGTGCCAATGCCTATTCGTTCCCCCGCTTATCATATTTAAACGGAAGAGTGCAAACGATGAATTGAAAGATGGAGCACCACCTGGTTCAATATTTGCTTTCAACCCAGACAGTGGCTTTATTAATAAACAAATATTTTTTCTATGGATGTAACATTTTGTGGAGAATGTAAAGCCATCTCCAGAAAAAAAAGTTTGGTTATACTGGACGGTCACACAAGCCACACCAAAAACTTGGATGCAATAGATATGCGAAGAGATATGGTGTAGTAATACTTTCACTTCCAGCATATACATTCCACAAACTGATGTGTCATTTTATAAGCCGCTGAGTAGTTATTACATAGATGAAACCGAAAAATGGCTTCGTCAAAACCCTGGGAGATGTGTGACGACATTTCAAATATCTATGCTCTTTGGAAAAGCCTATTCCAGGGCTGCTTCTGTCGGTACGGCTGCAAATGGCTTTCTGAAGACAAGCATTTATCCTCTGCATAAAGATGTATTTTCTGACTATGAATTTGTGATAGCCCATGAAGAATCAGAGAATGCTTTTGTTTCATTTTTATAAAATATTATTATAAAGCACCTTGATTGGACCACGTGTGTAAATTATTATTATTTTTTCAAAGTCCAATGATGGAAACTTAGTGGTCCAATCAAGGAGCATGTGGTCCAAAGACGGCAACAAACAAAAAATTGGTTTTCCTGTTAAATCTCGAAAATGGTTAATTTTATTGGACTGATGCTAAGTGTATACATAATAAAGTAAATAATACATTGAAATGAACAATTTGTTTTATTTTATCAATAATATTTGATGAGTTACACCATCACAAAGTTAAGTGGTCCAATCATAGCAACCTTACCCTAAGTCTCTTCTGCCGTCCGAGGACTTGGTGGAAAGACCGATTGTTTTTAGTCGTTATTAAATACTAAGTATATCAATAATTTATTTTATTTCAATTATTAATATTGTATAAGTCTATTTGAACTATTTATGTTGTCAGCTGAATCGGGCAAGAAACCTATTTTCAGAGCGATCTAAAATAATAATAATAAAAGTTGAGATAAAAAATGCCCTCGACCCGAAAGTCAATAAAGAGGTTGTGTACTCGAATAATATCTGCTTCGCTCCTTGCACACAATAGTGGCATAATTATCATTATGTCAGTTTCGACACGATGGCCGAGCGGCTTAGCCGGCTTTCACGTCTAAACTTGCCTCGTTTGCAAAGTGTCGAATACGTCGATGTGTCGTCATCGTTATTCACAAAACAAACGTTGCCAAATGGAGCTCCGCAGATTAGTCAAATGCTACTTTTTGCAACAATGAATGCAACAAAATCCATAGTCGAAGACGCCAGAACGCATACGAACACTTACGAATTTATCATTCCTATATCAGTTTGCCGATCGCCGCATCAAGATATCTATATGTTTCGAGAGGTTACGTACAACTGTCGCTAGGTAGAAGTGCGTGGTCTTCATATGCAACACTGGTCGACGTTCCTAGAAGGTTTGATTTGTAGCTGTGCGGCAGACGAGGCGAGTTTAGATGTGAGATCTGGCTTAAGCATCGGCTTGTAATGTCGTGAATCCCAGGTGAATCCTGGGTCTGGCAAATACACATATTGTTTTTCAATTTGTGTTTCGAGTCGTAATATGAACCTAATAGATTAATCAAGTTGCTAAAATCCATTTCTCGTATAAACAAAATCTGTTAGTACCTACAACCTCCACTCCGTGGAGGCCCATATTATGATGCTCTTAGGATCGAACATGGTGAAGTAGTAGTAGTAGGTGTATCAGTTTATTAAATATTTACGTAGACGTCATTGAAGTTATAAGCCCTCCACCAAAACCCGCCCCGTACCACCCTCGGTCTTAATCGAGAGAATCACGGGACACTTCAATTGGTGATGTGAAGCATCTAAAAATTGGCCTGGGAGTGTCCTGGGAGAAAATGCCCAAGACTTAGGTTGCTACGCTCAGAGTGAGCTCTGCCTGAGTTTACTCTAATGCAAAGTGCCGGGGAGAGAAAAACCACATGGAAATTACTAAAAAGAAAATTAAGTTACGTTGTTTATTAAATAAAAAGAACGAAGCTAATCATACGGACAGCAAAATTTATGTGAAGAGATCTTCACGCCCGCAATTTTTTTGAAAGCAAAGTCAATAAAAAGTAATGTTTTATACCATTTACATATTCAACCAGTCGAAGCCCCAGGAGTTCTCCGATAAATATGACGTTTATCGCCGCTCGGCCGTAAAAGGCTTTTAGTAGGTCTCCAGTATACAAAGTCAGGACGTTGGTGCCGCCTTGTTTTAACAGGGCACTTGTGGTCTGTTTTATAACACCACTTCTTTGGTCGCTATAGTAACCGTGAATGACAACGGTGATAGGAAGGTTTGCGTTAAATTTTGATGAATTAAACAAATCTGACGCCGGGTCTGTTAGCTTGAAAAATATCTGTAAGAAATATTTAAATAAGTAGGTACGTAGAACTTGAACAAACTGAGTGATTTCAAAAACAATGAAGCGTTCGGCTACTGTCGATGTCACCCATTATTGTGTCACTGCTATTGTAGTGCGGGTAAATGATACGAGTACTAAATGTAACATTTCGTCACTTTCATGGAGAAAACTGCTGATTGCTGATAACGAATCCAGCTGTCTCAACTACTCGTGGTGAGTCGTGCATCGATTTGATCATCGCTCGCCACATCGACAAAATTCATTCTAAAAATTACATAACTTATTACAGCTATCATAAATCCATATTGATCATTACTTCTAACGATTATGTTTAGCAAAAACTTACGCACCAACATTACTATATGAGTTCATAAACTTTAATTTTCAGAAAAGTGCAATCGTTTGAATCCTTTGGATTTGGTTAATTTGACAAATAAATTTTCTTTCGAATTTGGACAACCAGCATTCAGAGAATCAGTAGGCAAAGCATGTATCCATGTTTAATAATTTTAGCCGTCAGGGTTTAAGTAACCATCATCTGAGGGGCCCAGGGGGGGTGGAGCCCCCTCCCCGCGAAGCGCAAGGCGCCGAGTTTTTCTTTTATTGTGTTAACTGTCAATTCATATGGGTACATGACGCGATCTTACAATATTAAAAAAAAATGTTAAATTTGCTTGTTCACTTCAAATAGAATAAATGGCGATAGAAATTATTTGCTATAAACTGTGACCGATTTGGAGAATTAATTTTAGAGAACGGAGATAGATATTATAGAATATTATAAAATAAATACCATTGTTAAGGTCCATAAAACTTTAAACTATTTTAATAGGTTTTTAGCTTAGCAAGGATCGTTCCTAATACAAATTACATGATTTCGTCAGAATATAACTGCGTGTACAAATATATGAATTTTCTAAACCTTTTCAGTTTCATTTCCACTATAAAGAATCAGAGATATGAAGCGTCTAGTTACAAAAAGCGATATGATAACATTTTCAATATTTGCAGGAAACATGTTTTTCTGTTTTAACGTAAAATTTGTTATTTTAAGTTAAGATTATGTATTCTATCATATTGTATGTTTAAATTAGAACAAAATAACAATGTGTAAGTGCCTATAAACTCTATAATCAAATAAATATTAGCAAAATAAGATTGTATATATCGCGATTTGTAACCGACTTTAGGATTGGCGCAAACTCACCTCTCATTCGGCACGCGCCAACGAGAAGCAACAGCATGATTAGGAAACAGTTTGTACTAAAACTAATGTTATTTTTTGCTCTAAATTAAAAAAAATATTAGCATGGTAACACAAATGTTTTTAAAGATTTACATGTAAGTATTATAAATTAGAACTGGGAATAAAACTTAGATAATAGAAATGAAAATAAAAGCTTAGATAATAGAAAGTAAAATAATGTAGAACAGAACATTTTATTGTAGATTATTTTGGATGAAATGTATGTTAATATTTTATTTTGGAATAAAGCGTGATAAGGAATTTCCCTGAACTCTTAATCCAGCAAAGGATGGGCACAGAATATGAAGGATAGAAAATACCAAAATGTTATAGGGTAATAAAAGATAATGAAATTAAATAACGATTAAAATAATATTTATTTTACATAGTTGACATACAAAGAATGACATATTTCGATGAAATACATTAATGCCAACAAATTAAAATTACACACAATAATTGTCTACAAATACGGTACCACATTTAAAGCCCCTTGCATTGTGTCGGCACGGTGAGACCAGGAAAATTAGTGGGGATGTACCTAAAAAAATAGAAAGCAATTTATTTAGTATAATATATGTATGGGAACAGTTTAATTTTAATCATAATTTTTATAAAGTTAGTATAAGAATATAATAAACACCAGACGCATTTGGAATCCACTGGAATTTCATTTTAACAAATTGTTTTGATAAGCTTAATATTTTCATAGATAACACTCAACGTAAGAAAGTGCATTAAGTATAATCAATTAAAATCTAATATATTTCACATAAAAAAAATAAAAACAAACATTTACTGACATAACACTTCGTATACACAAAAATATTACTCAAAAAATACTAATTAAAAATAAAAAAATATATATTTAGCGGTTACACTGTACATGGCATGTAGTGCAAAATTTACTTACTTTATACGGCGCTCCTGTTCTTTTTTTCACGAATCTTTGTTTTGTATCCGCTTTTTAGACACTTCATTAGTGATCTGTTTTAAATTTTGGAGTTAGTCACTCATTATTTATAGTGATAAAACAAGATGAATATACCGAATAACTGTCACCTTGATCGTAAAACTTTAGATTTAGTTCTGACGCCATTTTTAATATTTACCGCTCGCTGATTGGTTGACAGAAATGCGCGCGGAGTTATACAGATTTAAAATATTCCGATGTCTGATTATATCGCTTTTTGTACCAAATTAAGAATTTAAATATTTTTTTTGTAGGTTTATATCTGGTTTAGAAACATAAAATTTTCACACATGGTGTAAAATTACGCGTACAATACGAACGTATTTTTTTCTCGATTTCGACAAAATGTGGTTTTATCGCTTTTTGTAACTAGACGCTTCATATATCCAATGCGCTTGGTTGTGTTTTGTCGTCCACCTGATAATCTAGACCAAACATTATCTCTGTAGCAGTACCTGAAAAGAAGATATTCCAACTATATCATTGTTTTATGAAACGTCAAATAAGTGCATTCATACTTTAATTAAATTGTGTTTTATTAAGATTAAAAATTACAAAATGATAGTCGCGAAGAGTAACGGAATTAAAAATAACAACTCAATGAATGAATAGTTGCATCTACATGATTAGCGTAATATGGAGACTCACTAAAAGCCTTTTTCCACAGATCGGCTACAAATGTTATCAAATTCAAGTATTAAATACAGCGCTTGGAATGGACAATTTTACAAACCGGCGATAATTTTCCGAAAATATTTACATATTTATCTATTTTGATCTATATTTTATAAAAATAAGTGTATCAGATTTTTTGTTATATAGCTTACATATCTCAGGTGGTCAAATATTTTTTCTACAAGACGGAATGATAATCTCGAGGATTTCATGATCCGGTGAACGTCCCGGCCCATTTCGCACCATAATTAAATACCGAAGTAGGCTCCACCAAGAATACTGATTATAAACGATATACTTAACGTTTACATAATACATGTACGTAATTTTTCGTAAATACTTGCACAAAATATTTTTTTTGCAATTATTATTCATATAATATACCTAAATTATTGAAAAGTATTCAGGCTGAGAGAATTTTCATCGATTAGCTGTTCACCGAAGTGATAAGTTGTACGAATTTATAGAAAAAAGTTACATTTAAGTACTTATTACAAAAAAATACATTATTTGTTATGAACCTTGAACGTATTATTTCATAAATTATAATATGATACTGCAAATATTACGATTAAATTTAATGCAAATTGTGGAAATACTTACAGTTGTACGATGTTTTGTTGATGAAAGATTTTTCCATTTCAGTGAACTTTGTAGCAAAATAATTATCCATTGTTACTGGATTGATTGTCATTATCATGAATATCACTCCAAAAAGAATATCACGTGATGGATTAACCATTATTGAATAACTGTGATTAATCGTAAGCAAAATATGGTAGGTATCTAAAGTTTAAACCAGATTATTGCACATATTAAGAGAAGATGTAATAGAAATAATTTACAGTGAAATTAAAGTTTAATTGTATTTTAATTGTTTGATCCGTATCTAAAAATGTATTTGCTTTTTAGTACATAGTCATGCCAGCCATGTTTATAATACGTTTTTCTATCAATATAATTTACTTAATTTAGATTTATTGGCAAAACTTAAAGAGTTTTTAATAAATACCTATATAATATAGAATTGCATTATTCTTAATTAACAAAATATTTATTTTTAATTCGGTTAGGTAGGTACCTACATATTTTAATTTCAAAATCTACATCAGGTACGTAGGTTTATAGACGACATTATTTATTACGATTTTTAAGGATAATTTATTAAAATATATTATATTATATTTCAGATTTTAACTTCGACAAATATGATGATATTAAATTATGTAGGTCCTAATATTGTTTACTCACCTTTTTAGGTAACTACCACATATAGGCAGCTACTACGGTGGGTAAGTACACGTCACGTTAAGTATAGCAGAATCAAATTAAATTAACGATATAGATATTGACTCATTAAAAATAAATGTACCTAATTCGTTTTACTTACCTAAGTAAAGATGTTATGCCAATTGT
Organism: Rhyacophila brunnea; assembly: GCF_057557595.1. NCBI lineage: Eukaryota > Metazoa > Arthropoda > Insecta > Trichoptera > Rhyacophilidae > Rhyacophila > Rhyacophila brunnea. Next base: position 21,481,858 of record NW_028233068.1, read on the forward strand.
GACAAGACAGGTGTATTTTTTTATTGCTACGTAAAGTTAGTATACACTCATAGAGTGTTAAATAAATAGTAGTTTTGTTTATAATTTACTCACACCTATTTAAAAATAAGAACTGAAAATAGTTAGGAAAATGGCGCATTATAGTCCGGTTAAATCATCTATAAAAATATGAAATATTACCTTTATATTGTGACTTGTATTTTACACTCTAAACACATCTATACTCACTCGATATTCACTTGAGAATGACACGCTTACGCTATATTTTGAGATATTTGCCAGGTGCAGTAGATATCTACCTATATATTTATGTTTTTTTAATAAAGGGTTATCCAAGTTTTGGTACTAATTTACTTTTTTAATAAAATACACAATAGGTACGAGGGTGGGTCAATAATTCCTTAGAAAAAAGCATTAAAACAGTTTTTATTTTTGTATTTTTTTTTTATTTCTCAACATAATCTCCTTGGAGCTCAATACACTTGGTTAGACGTTTCTCAATATTTTTTAAGCCGTCAGAAAAATAAGTTTTCGGAAGGTCCTCAAAATAAGCATTTGTCCGATCGATGACTTCTTCATTTGAAAAAAAACGTTGTCCACTTAGCCATTTTTTTAAGTTTGGGAAAAGGAAAAAGTCACTGGGGGGGGCTAAATCTGGCGAATACGGTGGGTGGTCGACCAATTCGAACTTCAATTCTTCAATTTTAGCCATTGATCGTAAACATGTGTGAACACGGGCATTGTCCTGATGAAAGAGGATTTTTTTCCTGTTTAAATGAGGCTGTTTTTCTTCAATTTTGTTTTTTAGCTGGTCCAATAAAGATGCATAATAATCCCCTGTTATTTTTTTTCCTTTTTCCAAATAGTCAACGAAAATAATTTCACGTGCATCCCAAAATACAGTAGCCATAACCTTACCAGCTGATTTTACGGTTTTCGCCTTCTTTGGACATGGTTTGCCTTCGCAATCCACTGCTTTGACTGTTCTTTCGTCTCGGGAGTATAGTGGTGTATCCATGTTTCATCTACAGTCACAAAGCGACGAAAAAATTCATCCGGATTGCGTTGCATGAGCGACAACAGGGCTTTAGAGGCCACCACCCTATTGCGTTTATTGTCGACTGTGAGCAAACGCGGCACCCATCTTGCAGAAATATTTTTCATGCCCAATTTGTCATATAAAATAGAAATGACGCTACCTTTTGAGATCCCTGTAACCTCAATTATCTCACTCAACTTTAATCTTCGGTCACTTAACACCATATCGTGGATTTTATTGATCATTTCTGGTGTAGTCACCTCTACAGGACGTCCTGAGCGTGGTTCATCCTTTTTAGATGTACGACCACGTTTAAATTCATTTAACCAGTTATAAATAGTTGCAAGTGAAGGAGCAGATATGCCGTGAACTAAATCCAACTCATTTTTTATTTCCTTTGCTGTTAACCCTTTTATATTAAAATGTTTAATAACAGCTCTAACCTCAATTTTCTCCATTTTCCATTTTTCCATTTTCCACAAGCAAATTTTTTTTAAATGTACGAGAAACACACAACAACCCGACCAATCTGATTGAAACTTCGCAGCATACTGAATCGGTAGTGCCGCTGCATGAAAACAAACCGCTTACAGTACTAGTCGCGCCACCTGTCGGCTTTTCTAAGGACTTATTGACCCACCCTCGTATATCGTTAACTTTTTGCAAATATATTAATTTAAATCGATGATTTGAATCGATGATTCATTAAAATGACCTTCTCGGGCGATCTTGCAGCTTACGATCTGTTTAACGCCAATTTTCCATGACTTTCCACACATTTCGGGCTGTCTATCTCAACCATAACGCTACGGATGTTGTCTTGGAGTTTTCAGATTGTTGGTAAAGATGCTTTCTGTTGCGTAATCCTACAAAAATAAATCAAATCGCACGACCTTGATGACCAATTAAAGTCCTTGAAATATCGACCATCGAACTTTTCACGTAATAAAGCCAGTATTACATGAGCTTTTGATCTTATTGGAACCACATGTTTTCCATATAGAAATCTTCTAATTTCAGCCGCAAGAAGTCAGTTATCACTTGCTTATAGTGGATTCCATTGACCGCTACGGTCACTCTTTAATCATTATCGAAGAAGTACTGCGGCCCGATGATGCTTTCAGCCCAAAACCCGCACCACAGACTAACTCTCGTAGTATGTAACTACCTATATTGAATCATTATTTTGAGTTTTCTTTGCCCTAAATATGGTAGTTTTGGTTATTAATGTACTAATTGAGGTGAATATGTGGCTCATCACTGAAGATGATTTTTTTTTTTGAAACATCGTCATGGGTTGCCTCCACTTCCAAGATCCAATCGGCGAAACTGGGGCGCTGCCCGTTGATCACTGGCTTTAGTTCTCGGGTGAGCTGGATCTTGTATGAGTACACTCGTGCAGTGTAGGTGAAGGTCTTTATAAAAAATACACCAAATGATATGAGAGGCAAAATATGAGAGGCAAAGTTGTTGAGATTTTGTTGGAATTCTGGCTCTTCGGGCACACTTTCGTATACAGGAGTAATATTTTCATGTGTATCAGCTGGACTAACATGTTCGAGGTATCAGGCGATCCAAAATACTACCAATCTTTAATAAGGCGATGAATTCTACCTAATTATGACCTTAATTTTTGCCGTACGACCTGCGAAGATTTGCCATTTTTGTAAGATGCTTGTACGATTTTTATGCATTGTGCGGTGGAGAAACGATTCATTGTGTTAAAATAAATTAATAAAAAAGTTCAAATGACGATATGTCAAAAAATACGCGCAAAATATTTGATTGGTAGCAAATGACAGGACTGTAAAATTCGTATCACCAGTAAGTTAACCTTGTATGCATATTATTTACTTTTCAATGTATTGGTAGCACGGATTAAGAAGTACTTGTATTAAAATACATAGTCGTCTATATAAATAGCGGAGAGTTCTCTAAATTTTGCAAAATATATTTCTTCTGAATTCAGATAATTATTATCTGATGAATTTTGTAAATTGTTTAAAAAAACAATAGACATTGTACCCAGTAGGAAGAACTATCTATTCGTACAGGAGAAACAGTTTTTCCCATTTTTGTTTGTTATAACAATTAGCGGATCTAGAAAATGTTTAAAAGGGTGGGGTGGCCATTCAATTTAAAATTTGGTTATATGTTATCTATCAAAACTTATAGTATGACGCCGTGATATTGAACTATTTTTGCGTAAGAGCTAGTTAATCATTTAAAAAGCAGTAGTCTCGTGTACACAGTGATGTCCCGTGAGAGTAAGCAGTTTATGCGTTTCATATGGGCAGTGCATTATAAAAGGTAGCGAATGAAGGAGCTAATATAAATATTATAACGTTGAGAGCAGATGAGCGGTAAGGTTGCTCTAATAGAAAATATCGATATCTTATTATTTTTTTTAAATCGAAGTATAAAAAATTCTGACAATACAACTATCGTTGTACTATTATAGTAATATCTACCTACCATTTTGACATTTTGGAAATTTGTCACGAGGGTGCCTCCAAACCTGTTAGTGTAGCAGACCTCCACGTACCTAAAGCCATCACTATTTGAAAGTAGGTTTCGTGGAAATGTTCTATTTGTCAGTATATTATGGTGTGTATGAAAATTAAAAGATTTTTTGTGCATTTGTCTGTTCACCATCTTCATTTTTTTTCAGTTCATTAGATACACCCTCTCGTTTGGCGTGTTGTATGATGATGACGTCGTCTACTAACTTTTATGTAGGTACCTTGGAAGAGATAAATTACAATATTGGAAGTACCTATGGGTAATGGGTAGTGGGTAGTTACATTATTTTTTCTCTTGACTAGTTCATGAGCGTCTCCACTTCTACAGATTTCTTTTCACCCATTTTTGTTTTATTATGTTTGAACCAAGATACAAATTTCTTTTTATTTTTTGATAGCGTCGGTATGGCTTCATGACTATTTGAAAGTTTTAGCCGCGTTCATGTGCCGCAAAAAGAATATAAAATAAGTATTATTACGAGGAATAGTTAATCATTTGTCCAATTTTGGGAACCCTTTCTCTGGATCACACAAGTGTTGTAAACACAATAGGATTCGAATTTAGCCAGGTTTGAACCCATAACCCATGTCTTCAGAGGCGAACGCTTTACCTGTAGATACTCGGTACCTACTAGTATTGTCGGTATCATAATTATGGGTAGGTAATCATAATTATTAGGGAATGTTCGGTTAGGTTAGAATTTATTACTCATCGTCAATGGATTTTGATATTTATTTTAGTAAAACGAAAATATGTTATAAATATTAATTATATGAATTAATTACTCATATTAATAATAATTTATGTCGATGGTGTAACAATTTGATACTTTCCTATCGGTAATATTATCGCGTATATCAAGAATATGAAACCTTTTAACATGGATTGAAGATAACAAAATATTTCTTATTATGTATAACGATTAGGGATTGCAATACCGGTGTTGCAAAACCGGTATTCCAGTATTTTTTGATACCAAAATACCGGTTTTTAAAAATCACATAATATTGATATATTTGGTATTGAAAGTGGAAACTAAATGTATTAATTACCTAACATAAAAGGTTTAACAAGACAGATATCAGCATCTCTACCATATCTAACTTTTACCTGTTTTTAAAAGTTTACATATATGTACCTATTTAGATGTTTTTTCTATAAAATATTAATATTTTGAAAACATTTTTATATCAATATTAAATTTATTTTATAGATACTTTTATTTTTTCCGTGTATTTCCGAAATACCAGTATTGCTATTTTCATTTGGAATTGCAATCGATGAATAACGATAGTCAGCCAATTTGATTTCAAATTGAATGGTTAACCAATGATCATGTTAAACATGGGACTGTAATTATACCGAATACCGTACTTGCCTGCGCTGTAAGGTGGAAGTGATCTTGTTCACAAACAATACGATCCTCTCGCAGATCTATCTACGTAATATCCCATATTACCCTCAGATACATGGGAGCACTTGTCGTTTATGAATTCATCCCAGTTTAGACACTTTACAGCCAGAAAAGCTGTTGGATTTTTAATAGATTCTACAAAGATGTCGAATGCCCGTAAGTGACTGAAGCTTAGTATAAATGCACCAGGTTGGGCGTATCCGGCGTTCGGGAAAAAGTCAACGTCTCCTGTAATTCAATATTAAGAATAAATTATTTATTAGTTACGAGTAGTAGTGCGAATGGTGCTTGTTGAATTTAGGTATGGTATGATAAGTAACTGAAAAAAATCCTAGGATAGCCATATTAATTATAGGACATGAGTTTGATCTTCAGTATTTTACCGATATAATTTACTAAACATAAAATAATATATTTTATTTTTTATAGAAGGTAAATGTTACACAAAAAGAAAACATAGGCTAAAATAAGTATTTTACGAAAAAAATATGTGATTAAATTGCACTAAAAATATTAGGGCCTCAATAGTCAAGTATATTAGAAAAGTACCTAACCACCGCGCAAAAAATAGCATACTCATATAATAATGAAGATATAGTATTCAGAAAAATGACCCATTCCATATACCTAGTGAGAAGTGAGCCATATACTGAGACAAAATCGACTGCCATCAAATGTACGATAGTAATTATAGGTCATCGATGGTGAACCTATGGCACGCGAGATGATTTATTGTGAAGAGAAAAAATAGGTAGGTAAAATGATAATTTAAAAAATATTTTTTTTCACAAAAAAGTTTTACAAATAAATATATTAGTATTTAAATCTACTTATGATATTAAAAAATAATGACGACACAGCCTTCAGCGTCTCGTTAGGCGTTTTGATAAAATCTTAATGTTTTCAGGTGACCAGGAAAAAAAATAGATATCAATGTCAGTGTAGGCAACAAATGTTGTTATCATTAGATTGGAGGTTACCTATGTTTGTTATTGGTTACAATAATTAGATCCAGGTGATGTTCGCCGTAGGAACACTTGGTCAGTGAAGAAAAATGTATGCACTTTATTTAATTTAATAAATCCTATTTACACAGTGGTAATAATAATATAGAAAAATATTAGAATCAAGCAGCAGATACTTTAAAAGATGATGGGGAATATTATAGGATGAAAGAAGCGTGGTTAAAATGCTCTCACGAACTCATAAAAAAAAAAAAAATATTCAAAGAAGAAAAGATATGCATTCAGCTAGAAACACGGTGAAAGATAGAATCTCAAGAACTGAATTGTAATTTTTATTTTTTTTAATAGAATTCTTAAAAACTATTTTATACTCTTTCCCATGAAAAACTGCTCGGCACGTCAGACAGTCAAAAAATAATATTTGGGAAATTTTAGCACTCATGCGTTAAAAGGTTCGCCAACCCTGTTATAGTGTTATGACCTGACCAGTGACCACTATCAAGAAATAAACCAAATCTAGCTTCAAATCCTTAATCTCTGGTGACTAACCTTGCAATCTCGAAACAAATATTCTTGAAATCGAGAAATTACAAGCTTGAATACATACCATTTAAATAATAAAATATAATACTTATGTTAAAATGTTTCACCGATTGGGTCTGCCATTCCAAGCGATCCTCCATCTGTATGAATTATGTCAACGAAGGCCGCATCTTTCGTGCTAAGTCTGTGGTGCTCTGCTTCTTGTCGGAAGCATGGTCCCGCAGGATCTAAACCGGTAATACGGTCAACCATCTTCCCGTTTGCTATAACTTTTTGTCCAGCTAATCCTACAATGTGAGCACCGAGGCTGAAGCCGACTAAATAAATATGTTTATCAAACACTCCACCTTAAAAAAAAACAATTTAAAGGACCATTAAAATATACAGTAGTTGTTTCACAGTAGAGCAGAAAATGTTAATTTAACATTGCATTATGTTGTTAAATGCATTATAATAAATTAAGATCGTCTACGACAATTAATTATTCGATATGCATTGCGCAATTTGACGAACAAAATATAAAAAATACACCTTCAGAGCTATTCTATATAAGTAGTGTCACTAGGGATTACAATACCGAATGAAAATACCAATACCGGTATTTCGGTATTTCCTATCGAATACCGATATCAATAGCGGTATTCGTGAAATATATGAAAAAAATAGAAGTATATAAGTAAAATTCACATCTCATTTTCAAATGTATGTTTGGGCCCAGAGTATGGACCTAATAATGTTGAGCAACTGGGTAAAATTCATTGCTCGTAAAAAACAATATCTGTTAATACAACCTCCACTGTGTAGAGACTGGAGACCCATATGATCCTTTTAAGATTAGACACGGTGAAATATGCAATCTATGATCAAAACAGTCACTGAAATTACGAAACGTTGCCTGGTTTCAATTTGTGATGTATTGGTTTACGAAGAAATCTATCGGCCAGAAGGGAGTAACAGAAGGAATTTTGTTGCAGGGGCGCACACAAAGGGGTGGGTTTCGGGTCTAAGCCTAAGCCTTAATAAAATAAAAGCTATCTTATCACCGTTCTTTTATTTTGGGGATGAGGTATTTTGTGGTAGAAAATTATATTTTAATTGAGCACCCGGCAATAATTGTTTAATTAAATAAATTAATTACGAAGCTTGTCATTAAGTATTTATATTTTATAATACACATAACTTATAAATTATAATATTAGAATATTCATTCTTACCATCAATAAGATCAAGTATGACTTTTCCAAGGGCTTCTCCAACGATTTCCACTGCTTTGGCTGCTAATAGATAAATCATACCTATCATAGAATGTGCGTTCACAGCCATGACATTATACCCGCCTTTCTCGAGGAACGCATTCGTATTGGTTACGGTGCCTAGAAAATCCGTAGTTTCGATGTATCCATGGCAATATATGACTATAGGAAGGTTAATATTGAAGTACGGCGATCTTAATATTTCTTTACCGGCAGTTGCAATGGGGAAGGAAGTCTGGAGAAAGCGAAATGTATTTTTATGAGAATATTATTTATTAAAGAATCAAGATACACTAATCTTCTTACACATAATAATAATTGTAATATGATCACCAACATATTTTATATTTAACACAATGCTTACGGGCCCTTTTAATTAATTTTGTTACTAACGTGTTAATTTGCATTTGAAAAGTAATTAGCAAAAACACAATTTTGTGCGGCCCGTAAGCATTGGGTTAAAAAAAAGTTAATTTATGTATCTAACAAAATATAATATAGGTAGGTACCTACCTACCTTGCAAAATAAAATATTTAGGTAAATTTACATTAGTATGATGTAGTGATTTTGCTTAGGTATGATGGGTATGGCTTATGCAATCAGCGAAATCGAATTGAATGCGTTGGTAGGTTTGTGGCTACCCATCGTGAATCTCAAACATGCCTAATTTATTTAAGAAATACTTACCTAGCATTAAGTTGAACTTACAATGGAAACTATATCATTTATATACCCTTCATCAAATTTGTTTCAACACGTATGCCAGAAGTCACCTTCGTCGTCATCTAGACAAAGTGACCTTTGGTTCAGACGCAAGCCTGCAATATTTTTTATCAAATCGATTAATTCGCGAATTCTTGTTACAATGTAATACGGAACAAATCAAATTACATATTTGTGAGCGATATCAGCATTATAAAAAATATCCAAGCTGTAAATAACAGACAATAATTATTAATAATATGAATCCGCTTCGGGAGGTTTTACTGGGCGTCTTACGAGCCTTGAGCGGCTCGCGCAACTCAAACGTATAAACCGTGTGTGAAAATGTTCGTAGACAAAGCTTTTTTTGGTTATACGTTTATACAGTTCGAGTACAGAACGCGCCTTGGCGACAGTGAGTGGCGCTCTAAGAAGTGTTGCTATCTCACGCTATCACCTACAGATGAATATTATTGCTGTCGCACTCATTCTCATTACAAGGCATGATTGCTGGAGCGATCGAGGAAACGCGCTCCTGAATAGCATTGCATTTGGCAAAGCTAAACCTCACGGGACGATGCCAGCGCGACGCGTGAACATGAACATTGTATATTATATTTAAAATAGCCGGTTAAAAACACATACTTATTAGAATTTGTTTTTGTATATGAATTAATGACTACGGTAATAGATCAGAACACTTTTAATAAATCAAATATAAATGAAATACTTATTTAAAAAAAAATCTTTTCGCATAAATTCAGTGGGTAGGTGTTCACCGCTCTCAAAGCATCGCCACTGGGGGATTGTATTTCACGCGCCAATCTGTTTATTCATTGGATTCAAGCAACCATACTTCTCCTCACACACTCTCCCAACTATAGATTCATTCAAATGGCAGTGGTTTTAATTGTTTCTCATAAAATGTTGACAAGTCAAAAAAAATGTTTTATTTCTTTCTTATACGAGTATGTATAATGTATTTCTTATAATGTTGTAATAATGTGTCTTATACTAAATAACATTTTGAAACAGATTTTATAGCAGTTATACCTGTAAGAATGAAATGAGACATTTTTATTGGCTTTCAGACAATTTACAAGAATTAAAACTGTTGTTTTAGTTACTGACATTTTTCTGTTTTGTTATTTGTTCAATGCGAGTACTTGAATTAAAATAAATGTTTGATACCTACCTAATAATAGAAAAATAATTGTTGCATAATCAAAAAGATACGATGAGTATGTTCATTACAATGTACGTACTGCCATGCGATAATTGCATTGCAAAATTTCAATTAAAATGAGTAGTAAAATGTATACAATGTAAAATCAAGTATAAATCAGGTAGGTAGGTATATCAACGGTGCTGCTTTTTACCGTCTCCCGTACCAATACATATTTTAGTTAAAAAATTGAAAAATACACATATTATCAATACCATTTACAATGCTTTTAACATTATAGAGGTGTGCAGACATATTTTATTATATTACTTATCTGGGAAAACAAATTATTATAATTTGAGTTTTTAGTCCAGATATTTTTTTAAAAGAGAGGCTTTATAGATTCCTAATAATTAAATGTGCTCTTTTTACTTTTTCTGCTGCCAAAAATCTTTCAAGAACCCAACATCCGACTGGAGATCATAACCGGCATCCGACCCGACATCAGACTCGACATCAGATCCGACACCAGGGCCAACATCACACTACACATCAGTGACGAAAATTAGAGATAGGCTATGGGAACCCGATACAAAACATAGTGCACACTTTCGACATGGTTGAACAAATTGCATTTGCAATCGGTGTTGGTTAATTTTCAAAATTTAATGAAAACCTACTTATATAAAACCATTATATTATACATAATTTAAAAACACCTCAAATATATAGATATGTACAATAGAAAAAAATTTCTGCGAGACTCGAACCCGCATCTTATGGGTTAGCGCTAATGCGCTTTACCTAGTGTAGATTCATTCTTATAATTTTAAATTCAATTAAAATATTATAAGTACTTATAACTAAAAAAGTGTGCACTGTCTATGTCAGATCTCGATGGGTTACTTATACTATTCGCCACTGCCAGACATCCATCCCGGTATCAGACCCGACACCTAAAACGATAGCCTCCACATCCTTCAGGGGTTCCGCGAGATAAATATTCAATGTGTTTTTAGCGTTTTTTTTTGTATTATGAAATAAATGTACGTGAATAATTGAGTTGTCAATATACTCGTTATCATAATATTATGAAGCACTGATCGCCACCCCCTTTTATGGTAGCGAAGTAACATGCGACTCTTGAATTAAAAGATATTTTTATAAATCAAGAAACACACTAAATATAATTAGAAAATATCATTCTACACGTAAATTTTCATTTAATCTACTATCCACTCATCATCTTTTAATAATTTTAAAATAAAATAGCGCCGCAGATGTCTTTTTTTACTGTTAGAGCAAATTTGTAGTGTGTATTTATCTCACTTAACTGCTCGACCCGCAATGCCGCCCTCCCTCTTTAAACCTGGCTAGAGTCCTATCAGCCCCCTGTGAAGGGGGCCATGTTTAAAACACAATATACCAAACGAAATATTAGAAACCTACCATAATTTACACCTGAGCATAGCCGGAGACTTCAGCTAGTAGTTATTTAAATTATAACAAATTATATTAGGTACCTTAATAATCTGGGAACCATCTTTGGTGTAAAGGTTCAATTTTACATTCGATGTGTCAGTTGGTAGCTTAAAGTGTTCAGCAAATTTTTTTAAATCGGGACCTGCAAGAACAATAAAAAAATACAATAAGGTAAATTTTCTGCTTACGAGAGCCACCTCGCTGGAAGATATGAATATATGTCAATTTATTGATAATTAACATTAAGTATCTTTATTCATATATGGTCGAAGCAAGGTGTTTTAGCGCCCGGGACAGAAACAAAAAATGGGCCCCTTACATAACACAAAACTTGTACCTATATTATGTACAAATAATAAGTACATATATATTTGGTTTCCATTAACAGATTGAAATTATACGTATTCTAAACAATCGAAAACTGGTGGTTTTGGTAGCTTCTGAGGTAGGCAAAGAATATGATGAGCGTCGGTGCTCTAGAGCGACCAAGTAAAGGAGCTTACTGAGGGCAGTTTCACTCTACCCTAAGAGAAGCAGAAAGACCAGAGGGGTGGAGAGTCTTAGTCGCTCAGAAGATGACTACATTTCCAGGAGGGCACGATCCTCAGCCACGAGGGAACGACCAAGAAGAGAGAGAAATAATAAATAGGTAATATAAAATGTACTTTAAAAACAGATGACCTCTTGAATGATTGAAATGAAATACAAATTCGAGAATCCGCATATTTTTTGTTTGTATAAAAATCATAAATCTCTTTATATTTATTAACTGAATTGGCGTTTACGTGGTAGAATTCTGTTATAAATGGTTTTGAAACAAAGGTTTTTTTATACTTTAATTAAGTCATTTAAGTTGACAGCTGTTTTGAGCTATAAACCCATTTTCGGAACGGTTGACTAGAGCTTATGTTGAATATTCGGATAATCTGTTTCTAATAAATAAAGATAGGGTATATAATATTATGTCAATATCAATATCCGTTTCACCTCTCTTCTTGTTCACGACAGTGGCGTATCCTCCACCATCTTATTTAATTACATATTACTATTTTTTTTAATATTAAGGAAGTACTTACTAAAAATAACAAATGGAAAACAATGAAATTTCAACATAAAGTATAATAACAAGACAAAAGTTCTAGATAATTAGTAAACAACAATCGAAAACGACGTATATATAGATAATGCTGCGCCGCAGGTGACTTAGGGCCGTATGTATGAGATTACCAAATTCTTTATAAGGTGTTTAACCGATTTCCACCATATAGCGTATATCACTGTTTGTGACGTAAGCAATATGACGTCACATGTCATTCAAAATGGCTGCTTCATCTGTCACTGTCAAATGTCATTTTAATAATGCATTCAAATCAAATCAAATTTATTTATTTTACATATAATGAACATAATAAATTATAAATTCAAAGCGTTCACGACATGACATAAAATAAGTGTTAATAATTTTTAAAAATAAAAATACAGAGAATAAGTACCTAATTAAATAAGAAAAGAAATAAAATAAGTAACAAAATAAAAGTAGATGGAAGCACACAGAGTGAACTTTGATAGACCCTATCTTAAAAACTTATAAAACAACGTCCACCTAAATTCACCCTCACGTAAGTGGAATATATCAATATCCGAAGCGATTTCATTAAACATGGTTACTGCCCTCCCAATTGGCATTACTAATGGCAGGTTAGTTCTGCACCGTGGGAGAACAAACAACGGAGCCTAAGGTAATTATCAGGGGAATGGGACGATTTGGCACCGCGAACTGGCCTCCGCCGATTGGCCTCCGGTAATTGGCCGCCGGTACAATCGGACGCCGGCCCAATTGGGCGCCGACCCAATTCGACGCCGACCCAACTGGCCTCCGGGAGATTGGACGCCGCACAGTTGAATTAAATGCGCAAAGGAATAGACGTACGTTACGATTTGTTGGAGTAAATAAGCAAGTCAGTTTAATATGTTTCTATCTTCTCAGTAGGTGTACCTTATACATTTCGCGCTTGACACATTTTTAATATAGATTGAGAAAAATTATTATGCCTGATGATGTTTATTAAAAGAAAACAATTCTTCCCTCGCTAAAACTTAAAGATGTGCATAATCAATTAATTTATTGTCTATACATGGGTACTTATTTATATTTACAACAAATATTTAAAATAATGTTAGATGTTAGAATGAAAATTACATTATATTTTAGCGTTTTATCGACTTAATATTATAATAAAGCTTAAATATGTATATTATTATGCATAAATGCGTATTTTAAGATACGAGGGTGGGTCAATAAGTCCTTAGAAAAGCCGACAGGTGGCGCGACTAGTACTGTAAGCGGTTTGTTTTCATGCAGCGGCACTACCGATTCAGTATGCTGCGAAGTTTCAATCAGATTGGTCGGGTTGTTGTGTGTTTCTCGTACATTTAAAAAAAAAATTGCTTGTGAAAAATGGAAAATGGAGAAAATTGAGTTTAGAGCTGTTATTAAACATTTTAATATAAAAGGGTTAACAGCAAAGGAAATAAAAAATGAGTTGGATTTAGTTCACGGCATATCTGCTCCTTCACTTGCAACTATTTATAACTGGTTAAATGAATTTAAACGTGGTCGTACATCAACAAAGGATGAACCACGCTCAGGACGTCCTGTAGAGGTGACTACACCAGAAATGATCAATAAAATCCACGATATGGTGTTAAGTGACCGAAAATTAAAGTTGAGTGAGATAATTGAGGTTACAGGGATCTCAAAAGGTAGCGTCATTTCTATTTTACATGACAAATTGGGCATGAAAAATATTTCTGCAAGATGGGTGCCGCGTTTGCTCACAGTCGACAATAAACGCAATAGGGTGGTGGCCTCTAAAGCCCTGTTGTCGCTCATGCAACGCAATCCGGATGAATTTTTTCGTCGCTTTGTGACTGTAGATGAAACATGGATACACCACTATACTCCCGAGACGAAAGAACAGTCAAAGCAGTGGATTGCGAAAGGCGAACCATGTCCAAAGAAGGCAAAAACCGTAAAATCAGCTGGTAAGGTTATGGCTACTGTATTTTGGGATGCACGTGAAATTATTTTCGTTGACTATTTGGAAAAAGGAAAAACAATAACAGGGGATTATTATGCATCTTTATTGGACCAGCTAAAAAACAAAATTGAAGAAAAACGGCCTCATTTAAACAGGAAAAAAATCCTCTTTCATCAGGACAATGCCCGTGTTCACACATGTTTACGATCAATGATGGCTAAAATTGAAGAATTGAAGTTCGAATTGGTCTACCACCCACCGTATTCGCCAGATTTAGCCCCCAGTGACTTTTTCCTTTTCCCAAACTTAAAAAAATGGCTAAGTGGACAACGTTTTTTTTCAAATGAAGAAGTCATCGATCGGACAAATGCTTATTTTGAGGACCTTCCGAAAACTTATTTTTCTGACGGTTTAAAAAAAATTGAGAAACGTCTAACCAAGTGTATTGAGCTCCAAGGAGATTATGTTGAGAAATAAAAAAAAAATACAAAAATAAAAACTGTTTTAATGCTTTTTTCTAAGGAATTATTGACCCACCCTCGTAGTATGAAATTACAAACAAAATATTAAGTAATTTATCTGCTAAGTATAAATGTTTCAGTAGTTTGATTGATAAACTACTTAGGTACTGGATGCCGGACGAAATCCCGAAGGCCGAAATCCCGAATGCTGAAATCCCGAATGGCCGAAATCCCGAAAAATGAAAAAATACAAACATCAATAATTGCGCAATTTTTGCAAGAGAGACAAAAACCCATTTTTTGTGGAAATATAAAAAATGTAAAATACAAACATCAATAATTGCGCAATCGTGAGCGCAATTTTTGTAAGAGAGACAAATCCCATTTTTTCGGAAAATGGGTTTTTCTGATTGCGCAATTTTTTTCAGGAGAGACCATTTTGTAGAACGAATGGATTTTGTGCATCTTACAAAAATTGCGCAATCCACGATTGCGCAATTATTGATGTTTGTATTTTAAATTTTTTTTATATTTCCACAAAAAATGGGTTTTTGTGTCTCTTGCAAAAATTGCGCAATTATTGATGTTTGTATTTTTTTTATTTTTCGGGATTTCGGCCTTCGGGATTCCGGCCATTCGGGATTTCAGCGTTCGGGATTTCGATATTCGGGATTTCGGCTTTCGGGATTTAGGCTTTCGGGATTTAGGCTTTCGGGATTTCGGCCTTCGAGATTTCGTCTGGCACCCAGTACCTAAGTAGTTTATCAATCAAACTACTAAAACATTTATACTTAGCAGATAACTTACTTAATATTTTGTTTGTAATTTCATACTATCTTAAAATACGCATTTATGCATAATAATATACATATTTAAGCTTTATTATAATATTAAGTCGATAAAACGCTGAAATATAATGTAATTTTCATTCTAACATCTAGCATTATTTTTAATATTTGTTGTAAATATAAATAAGTACCCATGTATAGACAATAAATTAATTGATTATGCACATCTTTAAGTTTTAGCGAGGGAAGAATTATTTTCTTTTAATAAACATCATAAGGCATAATAATTTTTCTCAATCTATATTAAAAATGTGTCAAGCGCGAAATGTATAAAGTACGACTACTGAGAAGATAGAAGCATATTAAACTGACTTGCTTATTTACTCCGACAAATCGTAACGTACGTCTATTCCTTTGCGCATTTAATTCAACTGTGCGGCGTCCAATCTCCCGGAGGCCAGTTGGGTCGGCGTCGAATTGGGTCGGCGTCCAATTGGGCCGGCGTCCGATTGTACCGGCGGCCAATTACCGGAGGCCAATCGGCGGAGGCCAGTTCGCGGTGCCAAATCGTCCTAGACCCATTATCAGAGACACACAAGCCAACACCACTAAGAATTGCAGAGTTCACATTTACGCCACGTATAAGTCTGAAAAAATATGTAGCTATATAAAGATCCCTTCTAAATTTTAAGCTACAGTATGTAAGCATCCCTAAGAGAAAATCAGTCGGATAGAGCCACGGATAATATCCATATAGCCGAAAGTAAAGGAGTCTTAAAAATTTCTTTTAGACTCTCTCCATCATAAGGCCGTACTTCAACTGATGCGGGGCTCAAACGATAGACCCACTCTCAAGTCTGCTTCTAACTAAGGAGTTGTAGAGAATATTTAGTACCGTAACATCCGAAAAGACCCGGGAAGTACGCAAGACAAAGCCCAACATCTTTAGCGCCTTTTTACAAATGGTATCTATATGACCACTAAACGTCAGTTTACCGTCAAACGTAATTCCAAGATCTCTTACAGATGATATTCGCGAGAGAACTCTGCCATGCATCGAGTACTGGAAAAACAATACTCGTGAGGCTTTAGTAAACGATAAAACATTGCATTTATCAATATTGAAGTCCAGTTTGTTACGCCTGCCCCAATCGTATATATTATCTATATCAAGTTGGAGTTGACGACAATCGTCCAAGGTGACAACTTCCATGAGAGTTTCAAGTCGTCAGTCAACAATAAAAACATAGCATTTTTAATTACCAATGCTATGTCATTTATAAAAATCGTGAACAGCAATGGCCCTAAGTTTGAGCCCTGGGGGACACCAGAAAATGTGTAAAAGGTCTGTGACTGATAAAGGCCGTACGAAACGTATTGTTGACGGTTCCTAAAATAACTCCCGAATAGCTTCAAAAATCGATCCGACAATCCAATAAGTTGGAGTTTTTCCATTAAAATATCGTGATCGACTCTGTCAAATGCCTTCGAGAAATCATTGTAAGAACAGTCAACCTGGCTGCCTCTATCTAGTACTGACGATACATAATCAGTGAATACCATCAGGTTGGTTTCCGTTGATTGGCCTGCTCTAAATCCATGCTGTTCATTCATTACAACAAACGTTTGCTTGAGGCCCTCGATCATTTTGTAGACTCTGTAAAACATTTTCGAACTTTAAAAACAGTTCCTAGTCGTGCTGTTTACAAAATACGTATAATTTTGATCCATAGTCTATAATCTAGGTAGTAGGTAACTGATATAATGCCTCATATTTCGCTTACAAAACGCAGTATTTCTCATGGAGAGATAAGATGGGTTTACGTATGATTACGATAAAATACCTCCGCTAAACGACCGCAAAGTTAGGTACCTACTGCAGTATCTGGCATTAAAATATGCAATTGGAAGCATTCTGCATTCTTCAAAATATTATGGTACCTACCTACCTAGTTAATTATTGTAAGTTAACTGTAATAAACAAGGCACAACTTTCAAATACACTGGTCACATCAATAGTGTCATACGGTGATTGGTATAAATGATAATATTATACAGAGATCATTACATATTATTATCTAAATCCATTTGCATTTCTGTCATTTATTCTTATTCTGTTTTGACATCTCTTAAAAGTGATTGAAGTGAAGTTAGTCATAATATGTATGTATTGCCACTAAACGGAAATGTTTACTGGCAATACTCTATCCTTTCGTACAGTAGAATTATAAAATAAATGTGATAAAATAACTGATAAATTATTTAAGTTCATAATAATTATTCATGTATAATTATTAAATTTATATGGTACACTTTCAGACACATTTACAATTAAAAATTTTTAAATTAATGGTCGGGGAATGAAATTTTATAAGTTTGCCATTATTTGGACGTTATGACACATTATGACGTCACATCATGACGTCGCTAAACAACGGAGTACATTTGCACTCATTGGGAATCTCATGCATACGACCCTTAGAAATAGAACATTGAACCACAAGAAGGCTCGTTATTGGTCTTCTGCATAATTGTCATGACCTTGGATTTGGTATAGATGTTTGGTAATTTTTTGGATCTCTATAACAACACGAAGGGCGCAGACTCCTCAGAATAAAAGACGGCGCGCCAATATTGAGACACTTCATCTCTTGGCATCGAATGCACTAAACACAAAGACCTGTCATCCATATTTTCATTTTTTACTAACAGCACAACTATACCTAAACAATAAACATAGTAAAATACTGTTGTATTTAAATATGCAATTAAATGCAGGTACTGAAATAGTTTGCGGCTCCCTGGAAAAACCTTTACGACCACTAGTGTACTGCGCAGAGCAGTTTAGTAGCATTGGCCTAACACCCTAACGGGGCCTAACGCGTACACTGACACTTTTGTTAAATATATCGTCGCATTTTCCATAATATTTTCGACATTTAAATTGACCACACATTTATTTACTAATAATGTTTATCTGAAAAATGTTTCGTTGACCAGCGATCCTGAATATTATGTATTAAAATTAAAATATCACTAATTTTCATTATTGCATGTTCAATAAAACTCCACTTCTGCGCCCCAGCCTGGGATGCGTCCGGAGTGGCTGCCCAGTTGCTCATAAATTATAGAAAATAATACACCCGTGTATCATAAGAGTACTTATGTACCTATACTGAAATACTTAATCCATTGTTTAAATTAAAAATAAAAAAATAAATTGCCTCAATTCGAACATTATAGAGACTTGTGTATTTAAAAAAAATGGAGAGTAGCCCATTTGTTTTTAAGCTATTTACCCTAGTCGACTTACAGTTCCCGAAAAGTAAGTCAGCAGTAAACCTTTGCCCCCAATACGAAATGTAAGACCAAGTATCACCATACGCCATAGCTCTGTAGATGAAAGAGATGAGTATGAACAGCACCAACTTCATGACTGCGTAATCTGAGGAAACAGAATATTCCTTTTTACACGTTAAATATATGTATTTCATCAAAACCTAATGTTTTGGGTTAATGAAGAAACTTATTGTGAAAATAAACTTTAAGAAGGTTGTAAATTATTTTGATAATAATACTATAACTATATGTTTGCCTCAAGGCTTACTTACGCTTACGTTTTTCATTTAATTTCCATAAAGAATTTTTAGGCAAACAAAAATCGGTTTGTGCGTTGGTGGAAAGACCAGATTCTTACAATACAGAGTCTTTTGAGACAATTTATTATGACACAATTGAATGCTAGAGTTATTATAAAATAATCCTAGTTTTTTAATGTGTTTCTTGGATTTTGAGTTTATTATTATATTCAAATTTATCAAACTGATTTGTATAAACTCCATTATCGGTCAGTATGTAATTTTTAAATAACCAGTTAAATTTTAATATAACATCATGTCTCCCATTGGGACGATACCTATTTAAAATATTTATAAATAATATGCTTTTACTCAAATCAATTCTTGTAAAATATAATTATTATGCATGTCTTGCTAAGTATTAAAAATGAGACGTTTTTTTACCTTATCACTAATCAGTTATGAAACTATACACATTCGAAATTTACTCTTTTTACTGTTAATGTAGATTGCTACAGTATTTATATAATTATGTATTTGTCCATTCAATAAAATAATTTCCGACATCTGCCAGTCATTGACGTACCAAAGTTTGCAATGAAAAATATGATTAAAAATAAGTACAAACCGGAAATTACATAAATAAGGGAATTGAGCTACCTTCTCGGTGTGGCTATAAGAAGGTACGATTCTTGAATATGGAAAAATATGAGATACGTGTTAAAGAATATTAACATATCATAATAAGCTTTAATTTTTAACACGTAAACGAAACGCGCATTCAATATTTGTAATATGTTAGGACATTTATTTGGCTTTGTAGTTCCTGTATTTTATACCCTAAGCATCATTAAGTCATAAACCAAAACTGCCTTCAAAGTCTTGGTCTATGGCCTATGGCGACAGGGTTTCGAATTTGTATCTTATTAATCTGCTTTATTATGCGAACGCACAGTCATGTATTTAAGTAGGTATATCAATTGAGTTAGCATTCATTTGGAGGAATTTCATTTTATAAAATGATATTATAAATTATGTTAAGTTCCATTGACTGGTTTATTGGGGGTTTCAGCCATTCGGGATTTCGGCCTTCGGGATTTCGTCCGGCACCCAGTACCTAAGTAGTTTATCAATCAAACTACTGAAACATTTATACTTAGCAGATAACTTACTTAATATTTTGTTTGTAATTTCATACTATCTTAAAATACGCATTTATGCATAATAATATACATGTTTAAGCTTTATTATAATATTAAGTCGATAAAACGCTGAAATATAATGTCATTTTCATTCTAACATCTAAGATTATTTTTAATATTTGTTGTAAATATAAATAAGTACCCATGAATAGACAATAAATTAATTGATTATGCACATCTTTAAGTTTTAGCGAGGCAAGAATTATTTTCTTTTAATAAACATCATAAGGCATAATAATTATTCTCAATCTATATTAAAAATGTGTCAAGCGCGAAATGTATAAGGTACAACTACTGAGAAGATAGAAGCATATTAAACTGACTTGCTTATTTACTCCAACAAATTGTAACGTACGTCTATTCCTTTGCGCATTTAATTCAACTCTGCGGCGTCCAATCTCCCGGAGGCCAATTGGGTCGGCGTCGAATTGGGTCGGCGTCCAATTGGGCCGGCGTCCGATTGTACCGGCGGCCAATTACCGGAGGCCAATCGGCGGAGGCCAGTTCGCGGTGCCAAATCGTCCCATTCCCTTTATTGGTCGAAAGATCTTAAGAAGTCTAAAGAAAGACTACAAAGATAAACGATTTGTTTTTACTTAAGCATTCATTTTACAGTAAAAACTAAATCCTCATTTTCTTTCACTCTATTTAGGAGTAGGTACCTACATAGTACCTACTCCTCAGGATTTTAGAACGAGTCTGGTAGGGTTGACCGCCCTTTTCTAGATCTCTTATTTGTTGTTCCACCTGTTTTCAACAAAATCGGCGCTTAGAGTTCTAACGTTTTTCCTCGGTTTTTTAAAGTGGGCATCAGAGGTAGGATCACTTTGCTCTTAAGCTTTCTTTCAAGCGCAATTTCTCTCTTTGCTTTTCTGTCTGATGTCTAAAGGTAAGCCTAGTCTGTGGTTATCAGCTGGGCTGAGCAAAAAACCAACCAATTCGGCGGGTGGAGGTTTGAAGGCGGAAACTTCAAGCTACTTTACTCATTGATGAGTGAAGTGGACTGGAGTGAGTTGCTCGAGATTTGTGATGTGAATGAGGCGGTACAATGTTTTTACAATATAGTGTATAATATTTTTGATCAATGTTTTTCGAGGAAGTCGCCATGTCGTGGTGGAAGGCGATACCCGAGGTGGTTTTCTCGGGAGATTATTGGGGACATTAAGGTCAAGCATAACTATCATACAGCATGGAAGGCTGAGCATGATCAGACTGACTATATCATGCTTAGCATCTATCGTTTGAAAGTGAGACAAGCTGTTTGACGGGCCTATCGAACATATTATATGGAAACGGTAGGAGATTCCATTCGCGAAAATCCTAAATTGTTTTGGAATTACGTAAAATCGTTAAGAAGAGATGGTGGGTTTACCGATAGGATGAGTTGGAAGGGCGAAGAGGTAACCGGACATGGAGTGGCAGAAGCATTTGCTGGTCATTTCAAGTCTGTCTACGCAAGTAGTATTCCAAATCTGGATGTTGCCTCAACGTCAGGAAAACCGTCATGCCCAATCCGTCAATATTTTTTCAATTAATGAGGGCGATGTACTTCAGTTTATTAAAAAACTAAAGAATACTCGCTCTTTGGGACCTGATTATGTTCCTACATTTTTTTTAAAGGGTTGTATTGACTTCGTCAAAGGCCCGCTTTCATATATATTTAATCTCGCAATGGAGACAGGTATCTTCCCGGAAACGTGGAAGATGTCGAAGGTTACTCCAATCCATTAAAGAGTGGTACAGAGTCATCAGTGGAAAATTACAGGCCGGTAGCTGTTCTCTCTGCACCAGCAAAAGTTCTTGAGATGATCATGCGCAACATGATTTCTCCAAAAACTGAGTCATTTATAATAAATGAACAGCATGGATTTAGAGCAGGCCGATCAACGGAAACTAACCTGATGGTATTTACCGATTACGTGTCATCGGCTCTGGATAGAGGCCACCAGGTTGACTGTTCTTACAATGACTTCTCGAAAGCATTTGACAAGGTCGATCATGGCATCCTGATGGAAAAACTCCAACTTATTGGATTGCCGGATCGATTTTTGAAGCTATTCGGGAGTTATTTTAGGAACCGTCAACAATATGTATCGTATGGCCTTTATCAGTCACAGACCTTTTACACATTTTCTGGTGTCCCCCAGGGCTCAAACTTAGGGCCGTTGCTGTTCACGATTTTTATAAATGACATAGCATTGGTAATAAAAAATGCTATGTTTTTGTTGTTCGCTGATGACTTGAAACTCTTTTTGGAAGTTGTCACCTTGGACGATTGTCGTCAGCTCCAATTTGATATAGATAATGTATTAAATTGGGGCAGGCGTAACCAACTAGAATTCAATATTGATAAATGCAATCTTTTATCGTTTACCAGAGCCTCAAAAGTGTTGTTTTTCCAATACTCGATGCATGGCAGAGTTCTGTCACAAATATCATCTGTAAAGGATCTTGGCATTACGTTTGAGAGTAAACTGACATTTATTAGCCATATAGTTACCATTTGTAACAAAGCGCTTAAAATGTTGGGCTTCGTCATGCGTACTTCCCGGGTCTTTTCAGATGTTACGGTATTAAAACTTTTATTTAATTCTTTAGTTTGAAGCAGACTTGAGAGTGGGTCTATTGTTTGGGCACCGCACCAGTTGAAGTATGGTCTTATGGTGGAGAGGGTACAGAAGAAATTATTGAGACTCCTTTACTTGAGGTTGTATGGATACTATCCGTGGCTTTATCCAACTCACTTTCTCTTAGGCATGCTTACATACTGCAGTCTGCAATTTAGAAGAAATCTTTATTTAGCTACGTATTTTTTTCGACTTATACAAGGTATAAATGAGAACTCTGCCATTCTGGGCAGTGTTGACCTGTGTGTCCCTGATAACTATCTTAGAAATAGAGACCATCAGTTGTTTATTCTCCCAAGGTGCAGAACCAACCTGCCACTGGTAATGCCTATTGGGAGAGTGATAACTATGTTCAACGAAATTGCTTCGGGTGTTGATATATTCCACCTACCTGAGAATGAGTTTAGGTGGATGTTGTTTTATAAATTCTTAAAATAGGGTCTGCTTAACTCATCCGGTGTACTTCCTTGTACCTATCTAATTCATCTACTGATATATCTCTTTTTTATGTAATACTGTTATATTTTTATATCTTTGTTTCTAAATGTCATGTTGTCAACGTCTTAAACTTATAATTTGTAATGTCCACAATATGTAAAAAAAAAAAAAAAATTGAAAAATTGAAATTGAAGTTGAGGCGGCCCTTACGGCTTCCAACTTAATACGGCAGAAAAATAGGACACCTCTAATCCAAATATTTAATGGAAAATGAAGAAAACCGCTTTGACCTTAGACCATTTGCAGGCTATATGAGCATAGTACTGTCAGCCACCCAACATGTCTTTGTGACGGGAAATAGAGGATGCAAATCAATTCCTCCGGGAATGCCATAAAATGTGTATGGATAAAGAACAACTGTTCATGCCGGATTAACCAGCTGTTCGGCCACAAAGGTCAATTTTGCTTGAATTATTCGGCTTTTGTTTTATATTTTGTTATTTAATTTTTGTCTGTTCACGCCACACTTCATTCAAATGTTTTTTTAAACTCAATAAGAGCACGCTTGAGCGATTAATGATCTGAGTTGCTCCTAAGAGATTCCTCATTCCATACATCCGATTAGAATCTCCAAATGGTTAATAAAAGTTCAATTATTGGAGATTATAATTGCATGCATTTGGAATCAAGTACGACGTGTTAACTATGCGGTGCTAACAATTATTGTAGATAACAGCTTTGTTTATGGAATTGTTCCGAGTGATATCCGTGTTATTTTGTGGCAATAAAAATAATGGAAACATTATATCGTGATAACTATTCAGTATAGCCCTGCTGATCACCTTTGTTTTATTCTAAATAATATCAATCTTCAGAAAAGTTTTCAAATAATTTTAGAATGTTTTTTTTTTAAATACATCTACACACTAGGACGACTTTTTAATATACCTATCTAGTTTTAAATAATATACATACGCCACTAGATATCATGAAATTGTTTTTAATGTAAGGCAAATTTATTTTTATTAATATTTTCACGATAAAATTTACCAGTTTTTTCTACTGAACGACACGCTTGTTCAAATCCAATGACTAAATAAATGTATTCAAGCGCTGACGCTATAAAATCTTGTGCCTATTTATTCAGTTGCTATCGAAATCCACCAAGCCTTTATATAAAAATATATACAATATAAATACATATACGACTACTCGCTATATATTTATATATTTTTACCCCAAAATCTGTTCATGCCTTCATTGATCATTCTGCCTTTTCATATACCTAGCCTATAGTGATAGCAATTTCTGAAAATCCTAAGCCTACTCATGTTCCACATTCAGCGCATTGTGGAAGGTTCTTCGGCACAACCTGAACTTTTTATTACAGATGGCAGATGCGGACATTCGAGACCTTCCGGGGACCATGGCAAACGAGGCCGGAAGAGATGCCCTTTTTAATTTCTGTATTGATGTAATAAAAAGAATAAAAATAATAAATGGTGACATGTAAAGATGATTCATGCCTTTCAGATCCAGTGACTGCAATCATATAAGATAGGATAATTATATACTTAGAACATTAGTCCAATGCGACATTTCTTTTACCACGGGAAAAAACTCGACTACAAATCGCAGTCCTCAGTTCCCAATGAATACGACAAAATATTCATCAGAATCACCTCCGCCTTGCGCTACTAAGAATTTTCTAGGGTTTTTGTAAGGCGGTATCATAGGCCCTGGCCGAATTCAAATCAGCAATACCCGATGCGGGTAGAAGAACAGTTTTCAATAAGGCATATTCTCTCAGCCGGCACAATTTTCATTTGACTAGCATCAAGTAGAGTAGTTTGCGTGCCAAAGTCCTTAAGAAACCTCGATAGTAAATGCGAGGTATCCATAAAGGCATCTAGAAAAAAAAAAAAAAAAAAAAAGGTTCTTGAGAAAGGTAAAAGAATCAATTTCAGAAACACCTGTTTTCATTTCCCAACAAACTATAAAGGCATAAGAGTGGTTAAGTATACTTCCATTGGTTATCGTTAGCATAATATTCTTAGGCTCCAAAGGTCAAGATTTATCCTCCTCGAACAATAAGATCCAAGTTCGACAACATAAACAAACCCACCAAACTAACCCACCACGCACTGCACTCGATCTTCTTCGAATGTATCACTAGAGTCACTAGATCCTACGTTTGATGTGAAGCATGAGCAGTTAATCATGCCTGGAAATATATCAGGAGCAGTTACCCAAGGCCAAGGTTGCCACGCACTCTAGTGTGCTTTGACTGAGTTTAAATTGACTTTTTTAATAAAAAGTGCCCATTGTAGAGAAGAGCAGGGAGAACTAACAACAAAAAATTAAAAATATAAATAATAATATAAAAAATTAATACAAAACAAAACTAATTCACAATTGACTAGCATTATAAATACTATTCTACGCAGTAAGACGTCGCAATTTAAACGCCGCGTTAAAGAAATCAAATTGGCCTTTGTGGCGAACAGGTCGGACGACGGTGGGCCTAACAGCTAGTTATACCGCGTTGACCGTGGCCTCCACAAGAGGAGGGCTGACGGGGCTTTAGCCCAGGGGTCAGGCTTAGAGGGGGCCCGGCGTGGCAGGTCGACTAGTTAAGTGAGAAAAAACATAAAAAATTTGATCTGATAGTAAAAAAAAAGTTTTAGCAGTTTTTTTTTACAAACTATAATTGAAGAAGGGAGCAAAATGATGTTAACGCGCGTGTTTGAACATGTACCTAACTATTTTTTTTAACGGTACATGTTCAAACACGTGCGTTAACATCATTTTACTCCCTACTTCAATTAAAGTTTATCAATTTATGACTACGGCCGTATGTTGTAGCTTAACCACTGGGGAATGCCAAAAGAAATGGCGTATTTCAAAAAAACACTACCTTATTCTTTGGTCAATAATTATTATATAGCAATCATTATTCGTAGGATGTTTATCACACTTGATATGTCAATATAAATTATACTAATGGTTTTATAACTGCGTTTAAAAATTAATAAATGTAAAAAATCTTAACACCACTGCACATTTATGTACTGAAATATGACTATATTCTAAAACATTAGAGCGAGAGGTTTAAAAGAATACTATTTTATGTAATAAAAATACTTTATGCAGTCATAAAATGTTTAAAATAAATATAAAGGATAATAAGGCTTCAAAATTATATAAATAGATTATCTACAACGTTTAAGGTATGTTCAGGATCATACTTTGAAAATAGAAAAAAGCTCCATTTTGACCCACGCTGAGCACGTCCCCCCTTAAGGGGGGACATGCTCGTCGAAGGTCAAAATTGAGTTTTTATTGTATTTTCAAACCATGATCCTGGACACTCCTTAAACGTTGTAGATAATCTATTTATATAATTTTGAAGCCTTATTATCCTTTATAGCTATTTTAAATATTTGATGACTGCATAAAGTATTTTTGTTACATAAAATAGTATTCTTTTAAACCTCTCGCTCTAATGTTTTAAAATATAGTCATATTTCGGTACATAACTGTGCAGTGGTGTTAAGATTTTTTACGTTTATTAATTTTTAAACGCATTTATGAAACCATAAGTATAATTTATTATGAGATAATTTTTGTAAAATATTCACGATAAAAAATTGTATTGATAATCTCTGTGATCCCAAATTTGACAAGAATTAGGCATTTTATTATTCAAAAAATCGGCAAGATTAACACATTTGAAGATGATTCTAAAGATATTTATTATAAGCTATGTTTTTGACCATTCAAGTGTGATAAACATCTTATGAATAATGATTGCTTTATAATAATTATTGACCTAAGAATAAGGTAGTGTTTTTTTGAAATACGCCATTTCTTTTGTCAGTCCCTAGTGGTTAAGCTACAACATACGGCCGTAGCCATAAATTGACAAACTTTAATTAAAGTAAGGAGTAAAATTATGTTAACGCGCGTGTTTGAACATGTACCTAACCGAATTTTTTTTTATTTTTTTTTAAACGGTACATGTTCAAACACGCGCGTCAATATTATTTTATTCCCTACTTCAATTATAGTTTGTCAATTTATGGCTACGGCCGTATGTTGTAGCTTAACTACTGGGGAATAACAAAAAAAATGGCGTATTTCAAAAAAACACTACCTTATTCTTAGGTCAATAATTATTATAAAGCAATCATTATTCATAAGATGTTTATCACACTTGAATGGTCAAAAACATAGCTTATAATAAATATCTTTAGAATCATCTTCAAATGTGTTTATCTTGCCGATTTTTTGAATAATAAAATGCCTAATTCTTGTCAAATTTGGGATCACAGAGATTATCAATACAATTTTTTATCGTGAATATTTTACAAAAATTATCTCATAATAAATTATACTAATGGTTTCATAAATGCGTTTAAAAATTAATAAACGTAAAAAATCTTAGCACCACTGCACAGTTATGTACCGAAATATGACTATATTTTAAAACATTAGAGCGAGAGGTTTAAAAGAATACTATTTTATGTAACAAAAATACTTTATGCAGTCATCAAATATTTAAAATAACTATAAAGGATAATAAGGCTTCAAAATTATATAAATAGATTATCTACAACGTTTAAGGAGTGTCCAGGATCATCGTTTGAAAATACAATAAAAACTCAATTTTGACCTTCGACGAGCATGTCCCCCCTTAAGTCAGAGATAAACTTACAATTATTGTAAAAAAAATGTGAATTTGTCACATATTTGGTACATAGGTTACGTTATTATTACATTATTTTTATGGTCATATTTATTTTTTAAATTTAGTTTATTAAGTTTTCAAATTTTCAGCGTTTAGATTTTTGACTAATTCATAGTTTTAATATTTTTATATATAAGTATTTCAAAAAACATCGATTTTTATAAAAAATATAAATGTGTATAACTTGAAATCTTTTTTATTTATATCAAATCGAGCTTAAATATTGGGACCATACCTAAATTAGATCAAAAAATGTCAAATATTGTGCTCCATGCAGTAATTAAATTCCTCACAAAATCGGGAAAAGTGTGGAAACTATCATGTATAACAATCGTGAGAGATTATTATTCAATGTCTTATTATGTATTATTCGCCTATATAAACCAAACTCAGTAGACAAATAATTCATACTGCCAACAAGACGTGTTGCTTTAGAAAACGTATAGGTACATCTTCAATCCTGATTCATGATTCAAAGTGCTATTTTGGAATACGAAAATCCTTATATAAAAAGGCGATTGATTATCTAGCGACTAAATAAATACTTTTATAAAAATATTATTTTTATTACAATATCATCATGCCTTCAAATGTAAATTTAACGTGTTTATTAACATAATTCGGCATCTACCGGCAAATTATTGAAGCAAATCGGCAAATTATACTAAGGTTGAAGGCTTTTTATTGTCAGCATATGGGAATTTTTTACTTAACTGTACAAATATTACTTTTATGAAAGAGGTTGGCAAATATTGCAAATAAAATTGTGCGTATTTTATGTTGTAACGGATGATTGGACGGGTATTTATATGATGGTTGATCGATATATACTATAGGGACTAGTGTCAAATATGTACAGCAGAATCTTGATCTTCTTATTCATACTCCGTTTATCTAGTTTCCATCATGCTCATCAGGAAGGGTGGTGAGCGCGAGAGTGTGGGTGCGCTCGCTCCCCCCCTCCATGCCTTGTATAGCAATTAGTATCAGGAAAAGTCTCGTCTGGCAGCTGGGCATAACGTCTCGGTAAGAGTATGGTGCCTGCATGAGATAACAACGGTATGAAACAGTGTTTTCCACATGTGAACGTTTTTTTTTGTTCTTATTGTTTATCCACAGGAAAGAACACCTTCTAAATTATATAAACGGAGCCTAAATATGACATTGAAATTCAAACTGATTTTTTAAAACTTGAACCTAATGATTCAATTAGCTGCAAGTTATTTCATTTGTAGCAAATTACCCATACCATTATCGCCCGCATTATTTCTCAAAACCTAACCAATTTAGTTTATTTCTTACATGAAAAATGCCATTTTTGTGAAGCACATTCATTACAAAAATTGAAAGCAAACAGAGTGCCATATACCTACATATTACATACATTGGTACATATGCCTTATTTTACTTTTAAAGTATGTGCATGAGAGTGCAGTGTATCATTCCATTAGTCCATTAGTGTTTTACACAAACCACAGGTTGATACTTACCTACATAATATATTGACTGGTCGCATCGAGGGTAAATAGATTTAGACCCAAAATCTTTCTTGACTTAAATACTCGTACAACAAAAGTAAGTGTACATAACCAGTGACACCCCGTGGCGTAAGCAGGTCATGCATTGCATAAAGGGGGCACAATATAAAGGGCGGCGAATGGAAGAACGAATGCAAAATGTTGCGACTTTTGAAAGCAGTGGCGGTTTTACATGAAGCAGACGATGCTGTCACATTAATAGAAAATATCGACATCCCAGTTTGAAAAATAATCGAAACATAAAAAATCCTAGCTGATATTGCAATATTATACTCACTGTAATACATATTTTCATGTCGGTTTATCATATTATTATAGGCTATTTTTATAAGATTGCCTTGAATCACGTCAGAGCCACAAATTGTTTCATATTAGGTTTCATGGAAAAGCGAAAGGGTCAACTTTTCAGTAGATTGAGTGTATGTAAATTTAAAGATTTTTTATTGTACATTTTTCTGTTTAAAATAGCCGAAGATAAATAATAAATAGGTAATTAGGTAGGTACCTAACAAATTTGCAGATAATTTCAGACTAAAAATGAAGGGGGCGGTATTCTAAGTCTGCTTAAGTGCAGGACCTTGCCTAGGGACATCATTGTACATAATATTTCTACGCAATTATCATCTATTACTGGGAGCAGTAGGGTCTGTAGGTACTTCCGAGAGCCAATTCATTGCTTACTTTTTTGTTTGTTATTTCAATTTTTGTTGAAGTGTATTTTATCTTTTGGAATCAGTCATGTATCGGTGTGCCACCAAGTTAGGAATCTTCCAAATTCTACAATGCTTGCCATCTAACCATTCCTGAGACACGGTAGAAGAGAAAACAGCTGTTTCTCATGGGCTTGCCCGGAGCATGGTCACATATTGTACTGGTGGTGTAAATAATAACTCTGCCATTATTATTTAATATTGATCAGTGTGTGGTTGATAATTATTTAAGAAATTTGGAGCATCGACTATTCATCAATGGTCTTCTAAAATCAGTGGCGAAGGGTGACTTTTGGAAAGAGATAGGCTGTGGAGATATGAGAAAAAAAATATACTTGTCAGATATACTTACGGGTAATAAGGAGAGAATCCGATATTACTACTGATGAATATGTACACAACACAATGACACACATCACAAGATACAATTATTTTTTATTTTTAAAATCAATTTTTAATTATATCTCATTGAATCCTGAAATTATTTTTTCAAATCATTTTATGTAGTTATTATATGCTTAAAGCGACAGACATCGACAATAAGCATATTCCTAAATAGTGTAGGGCCTACAGTAAGCGTATTCTGTGGCGCTTATAGATTCGGTTAAAATTTACAGACATGCTTGATGTTCATAGTGATGATAGCGATACAAAATGTAGTTTGGATTCTGTGGATCGGAATCCGAAGCTAATTCAGTTGAAAATAGATGGCGCTTGTGGCCACTTATTTTTTATTCGAAACTCAACTAAATTAAACGGTATTCTAAATTCTACCGATAGATGACTCAATTTTTTTTTATATTTTGCATACATATTTTTTATTGACCTATTTTAATATAAATCAAATACTTGAAGATATATTTTTCTTAGAAGGTAGGCTTTGAATAATCGCCTAGTATGGAGCCTTCGCCACTGTCTAAAATATATAAGTAATGTAAAACTGCTGTACCGCGCGATGTCGATTACGAATACGATTGATGTATTCGAACAAAATATTTAGAACATCAATATATTCCACTTCCACGAGTGTTACTTGAGGTGGAGATTATTTTATAGAGTCATTAAGGTATTTATAGTTTAATCTACTTGATTAAAGCATACTTATTAAGTTGGTATTCGAATTTAAAATTTATTAAGTAGTAGGTACTGCCTATAAATAATCCAGGATGCCAAGGTTACTGTTATAATAAACTGTTTTTACAGTAAAAAGTAAACTACCATTTTCACCCATAATGAGTGCAATGAGTTTTTTCATATAAATTTTAAGAACAATATTTTTTAAAAGTGAAAATTACCATCCTCGTGCATGTGTAAAGCTTATACACCTCCACAAAAAGAGGATATAACAACTTACCTTTTTATGAGGAACGGGTGCCAGTCATCCGTCCAATCCAGATGATCCTTTTTCTGAATCCCAAATATTGAAAAACAACATTTGCATTTAGCCAGACGCAGGATTCCAACACACACCGAACTCACAATTTAAGAAGCGAATTCTTTTACACTCGGTATGCCAGTATGTGTAGGCCTCATAACTATGAGTAGGTTACCATTATTGCATAGAAAGTTTAGGTTAGGGTAGAGTTTATTAATTATCTTCAATATATTTTGGTATTTTTATAATAAAATGAAAATACACAATAATTGATGGAGATTATAAAAAATATTGATGCTTTCCTATCAGTAACATTATCTATAATCTATATTATTATGTATGTGATGCCATTTAGGTACCATGAGTCATAATCATATAAGACATAATATTTTTTGTAGGTATCATTAATCCAGTTTGATTGCAATTTGAAATCGGTGACGTCCGAGGGGATAGGTAGGATATTCTATTGGGCAGCAATTAAAGATTGAAGATAATAAAACAAATCATTTGGTACAATGAACTTAGGTTCATGATCTTTGAGTAATTTGGGAACGTAACTATATCGAGTACCTATCTTCCTCGCCAGCACTGTAAGGTGAAAGAGCTCCTTTACGTCTTCAAATAATACGATCCAAGCGCCGTTTTCTCGACCCAGTAGCCCATATGAGCTTTAAGATTCATCGAGCAATTATTACTCGTAATGTATTCTTTCCAACTTCCACATTTTTCAGCCAAAAAAATACTTCGATCTTTAACTGATTGTGCATAGAACTTGTACGCTTCTAAGTGACTGATCCACGCATCGGGCTGAGCATATCCACCGTTCGGCCAAAAGTCAACATGTCCTGTAAGTAATACATTAAGTTGGTGAGGAATTATTAATTATTAGAGACTTGATTATTAGGAATTACGTTATCACTAGCCCTAGACAAATTTTGACTGGACACAATAGATTCGCTGCCAAGCTCTACTAGTCACCCGACAACTATGTCTATGTGGCGGAGAAATACAGGATACAAATCACACCCTCTGGGAATATCCTGAAATGTATATGGAAAATAGAAAAGCTACGCAAGTCAGTACACAACCAGCAGCTATTGAACTAATTGTGCCGTCCAATCAGGTTGCCACAAAGGCCAATTTTATTGCATTTAAAAAAATGCAGCGTGTTATTGTGGACGTGAAGGTTCCTTCACATATAATAATGTTCGTCAATTTTAAGTTTTCTTTATTTTTATACAATAAATTATTATATTTTTATATATATATATATAATAATTTTCTTGTTGGTTCACCGTGGTCCTCTCTGTCATGGGCACTTTTTATCAAAAGTCAATGTGAACTCAGTCAAAGCACGCTTGAGTACCGGTATTCAACAGGAAATACCGAAATACCGGCATTGGTATTTTCAGTTGGTATAGTAATCCCTACATATACCCCGCCTCCTAGGTACTTATTTATTAATTATTAATAATTATAACTTCTCGTCACTCTAAGCGCGGACCCCCAAACTTTTACGGGTGCATTCACCATACCCAGTCCGGAGTGCCTTTGAGTATAGCGTCGTAAATTTGGCCTGCAGCTATAACTAAGGGTGGTCTACTGATACAGGCCTTGCTTGACGTAAAATATCGATCTGAGTGGGCCAACTCGTTAAGAAAGCTATTTGATAACCAAATTATCTGCGTCACAATCCTCATGCATGAGATCCTGACGAAGAAGAAGTAATATTTCTTTCGCCTAAATTATTTGTATTCTTTTCATTCCTGATGGAACGCCCCCCCCCCACTTGTACGCCTCATCGTAATTTATACGTAAATAATGGCAACAAATTATTTGTCCAATAAAAAAAAAATACTTTAAATAAAACACTCATAAAAATGTCTTTTTTAAATTCAAAATCACTGATTTTTAATTAAAAATCTTTTATAATAATAATCTTTTATAAAAAGTTCCTTTAATAAACAGTCAATAAAATTATTATTGATGTTATATTATATATACCTACGTATTTTTGAATTCTACGCATTTCACACCTATGTGATATTTGAAAATTTATTTTTAATAACATCATTGTTAACAACAAAATATTATGCGCGTTCAATGTTTTACTGAAAATGCAATATGACAGAGGGAGACAATAAAAACTTGTCTATGACAATTAGGTAGGTATAAGCGATATATAAATAACATTGTTTTCATTTTAAAATGCAGCTCAATACTAATAATTGCCGTAGTTGCTACTTTGCTAATACTTTCCCAGCCGAGGAATCAAGACGCTATTCTGATCATACTCCTTTCATGTATACGGATTGTACAAGGAGATATATACCTACTATTTAGACGCGTTTTGAATACTCCAAAACTCCTTCGCCGCATAGGTACACGTTATGTCTTACTTACACAATATTTTATACAATGTAACTTGTAATGTAACTTTCACTGCGTTAACAAATTAGTTTTACCAAAACTGATTCATCCTGAAGCAACCCTCTTCGCCAAAACATTCCGAACCCTCTTTCCCGCAATTCCCTATTCTATTCATTCGAACCCACGAGGGCGGTTTGTTAGTCCTACCTGTACATACCTATGGGAAAATTATTTGTCATTAACGGCATTCAAATTAAAATAGTAAAATATAATATATGTTAAAATGGCTTACCAATTGATTTATTTATTCCAAACACTCCTGCATCAGTATGAATTATATCAACAAATGTCGCATCATTCATGTTAAGTCTGTACTTGCCATCATCTAGGGGAATGCATGGCCCTGCTGGATCCAATCCTGTGATTTGGTTTACCATATTCCCGTTTAATTGAACGATTTTTCCAGCAAATCCTGCGATGTGCGCGCCGAGACTGAATCCAACTAAGTGGACATTTTCTGTACTCTTTATGTTAGCTTAAAAAGACCAATTTGAAGACTTATTAAAATATGTAGCTGCAAATCACTATCATTACCAGAGCAATGCAATTAACCGTATGTTTATATATTTTAACATATGACTAATAAATATAAAAAATACTAATACGAAGCCAGGTAGGTAAGTAGGCACAATTGATATATCAATGCTAGACACCTATTAACATAATTACCTATCTATTATTAAAGGCAAAATACGACATCGGTAGGCAGTTAGGTACCTGCTTACTAAAACCGAATACCGTAGTAAACTTATTAGTAACCGATAATTTAAAAAAATATATTTATTTTCGATAAGTTAGTTATAAGAAATTTCGAAAGGTGTGCAATTAAGTTAATAAAAAGTTGCAGTTGTAATAAAAAAAAATGTGATGTTGAGGAAAGAAAACTAAACTCAAATCACGCACCAAAAAACCTCATAAAATCCGTTAAAAAAAACAATATATTTTGCCTTCGGTGCTATCTTAATAGATAGCTTATCACTATTTATATATTAATTAGAGTGTTCATTCTCACCAGCATAAAATGTATTTAAAACTTTTCCAAGAGCGGATCCCACGAACTCCACTGCTTTAGCCGCTAGCGCATAAATCATACCAATCACAGACTGAGCGTTCACAGCCAAGACATTAAGCCCGCCTATATCGAGGAACGCTTTTATATTGCTTGCTGTGCCTAGAAAGTCCGCGCTTTCGAGGAATCCGTGGCAATATATGATTATTGGAAGGTTTTTTTTGAATTTTGGTGAATTTAATATGTCAATTCCGGCAGTGGCTATGGCGTAGGAATCCTAAAGAAAGAGAAGAGTATTAGGTAAAATATGTTAATTACTTATTACCTACTTATATTTTCGGTTAAAAAGAACTATACATATAATTATATGATAATATTGTGTATCAACCAAAATTTAGGTAGGTACTTCGCAAATAAGTAAATAATAAATTGCATACGTTTTTTTTTACATAATGATCATATAACAAGTCTTATCATTCACGATAACAGAAAAATAGATTAAGTACACCTGCATCTATTATTTATTAAATTTTAATAGCGGGACATTTCTTATAAGCTTTAGTAATACCCTCAGGACTATTACTAAATGAATATTACGCTCTGATATAATTAAATTAAATTATGTACTTACAAAAAATTACATGTAGGTACACGTTAGATAAAAAAATATCAACATTTGGAGGTAGATGAAGGTGGATGTTTAGATATCTTGGTGCAGTACAACAGTACAGAGAGTTTTTACAATGGTCGGAGTAATATAGCAGTGGTTATCACGTGAAATTTAGCTGTGGCCTCACAATAATTGACATTGACAGTTCTATGGAAATGTCTGGTGGCCGCACCAAATTTCACTTTTGTTGTGGTTGTGAAAAATTAACGCTAAATTGTATTTACTAAAAAAATGGATCAATTTATTTATAGACAAAACTCTTTCTCTAAGCACTAAAGTGCACGGTTGCTACAAGGAAGTGTGGCACTAAAATCTTTTCATTCTAACACATTTATAGCGCCATGGAAGGCGGCCGTGCACAAACCGCGGCTGCATATACATGTCGGATGTAGTAGGTACTGTAGTAGGAAAAATCGACAATATTAATAAAGCAATTGTTGCCAATAATTCTTTGAATTGACTTTATTCTCAGAAACGGACTATTTCACACATAATCTCATCGAAAGAAATCTAAGACAAGTCATGTGTATTCAACCAATTTCATAATTTTATAAATATTTTTTTAAAATATTTTTCTGTAAAGCGCTGGTGGCCGCAGAAAAATCGTTTGGTCCTTAGGGCCGCACATGAGAACCACTGGTATAGAGTGATCAAAGGTTTGGTGATATAAATGAACTAAGAGACTTGATTCGAGTGGAATGAGTGAATGACTCGTGACAATAGTAGTGCGTGGGTACTGTTCGGTTAAAGCGGATACAGCGGAAAACGCATTTTGAAAATAGCCGATAAACTGGATTATTTGTTAGTTTGGGTTAGTTTAGGTTAGGTTAGGTTGGGTTAGGTTAGGTTAGGTTAGGTTAGGTTAGGTTTGGTTAGGTTAACCTAACAAATAATCCAGTTTATCGGCTATTTTCAAAATGCGTTTTCCGCTGTATCTGCTTTAACCAAACAGTACCAAATTATATTGTTGCAATTAACAGATCATAACACACTGACGCGAACATAATTCGCAGACCCTGAGTGGGTACCCCCCTGGTGGAGTAGTTGGAGACCTAACCATTTTGGTCTGACCTCCATAGCCAAATCTACCACTGGATATACGATAGACGCCCCTTGATAAAGCCAAACATGACCAAAACATGTAATGAGTCCCACGGTTTACTTTGATGATTCTTTTAATAATAAACTTGAAATGATTTACGCATGACCTTTTTTGATGTTATACACTTCTAAATTGACATAAAAAGCATTGTAACTCTACCTAAGAGCGCCATTTTACCCATTAATATCATAATTGTTTACAATAAATTAATATTATTAGTTATTGTTATTCTTATTAGTTTTAAATCATATCTAATAAACCACATTTTTCAAAATCTACTGATATTTTATGAAATCTACTGAATTTTTTGTCAAAATCTACTGAAATTTTAAATTTTGACTTGGCAACACTGGGTTGATCGCATAGTCAGTGTTGCCATGTCTACTGAAATTTCAGTAGATCTACTGAAATTTTTGTCAGGAAAAGAAGAAATTATGATATTTGTGATGAATAAAAGTCACTTTTTACATGATTTTTTAAAAGACACTTGTGAGATTATGTCAATATGCACGCTTTCACCAAACACAATCGTTGAATTTCATACATTTTTGTCAATCTATTGATGTATTCTGTTATAATAACTGAACACATTAAAATCGTTTATTCGTAATAACATTTATACAAATTTCCATTAAAACTGTTCATTTTATTATCCGGTTATCCGCGCGCATTTTCAGCATTTTTACCAGTGTTGCCAACTAAAATTTTCAAAGTTCAGTAGATTTTGTCATTTTTTCTTCAAAATTAAGTGACGAAAGTTAACAAAGTGTCAGTGGAATCGTGAGAAGTCAAGAATGATAAAAGTGTATATAGATTATTATTATTATGACATCAACCTATATCCTACCTAATAATATGAAATATCATTTCCTTTTGATTTAAAGAACAGTGTTAAAAATGACGATTGTTTGTCATACTCGTTTATAGAGACATTAAAAATATAATGATTATTGAGTAATTAATATAAATAATGATTACAATCACAATAATTGGTCGATACGGATATTTTTAGGTTATAGGGGTATAATTTTTGAGACGGCCTTATGAATAAATTTGCGAATGAAATCTCTCGGGAACATTAATAAATAAAATAAAATATGTGTATCTGTCGATTCGATTAAGAATAGTTTGTCAAAAAAAAATTATTTTTAATTTAAAATTGGGGATGATAATATTAAATCAGTGTTGCAAGTAAGTGATTTTTTTCCCAATCGAGTGCCCGGTCAATAAAGTCGCATGTGGCTCGAAAATGTATTGTATTGTATCGATGGGAATCGAATCGAATCGAATCGAATCGAATCTTTTGATACCAGATACTCTATCGTACGTGCGTTTTTTGCTTGGTTAACCCAGAAACGAGAGAACAATGCTTCGCGGCATAATCAGTCAATGTACTGACTAGTACAAATAATATACAATTAACGTAAATTTTGGCCCGACAGAATCGAGGCGCTGCTCAGTACCTACCGCAGTGTATAACCATTTTGTACGTAAGTTTTATATGAAATTAATCGCCGACCGATTTATCACCGATACCATAATGAAACCGTTATGAGATTTTTGCACCCTCTGAACGTTGGACGAAGAAATGAAATCACCCCAAATTGAATAAAAAGGTCAGTTTTTAAATTTCCATATCAGTCTTCTCGTGCATTCAGGGGTCGTCTCTGCGACACTTTGAATCACGAATTTCTTCAAAAAATTGAATTGTGAATTCTGCCGGGCAGGATCGCCACCCGTCGGGACT
Source organism: Rhyacophila brunnea (assembly GCF_057557595.1). NCBI lineage: Eukaryota > Metazoa > Arthropoda > Insecta > Trichoptera > Rhyacophilidae > Rhyacophila > Rhyacophila brunnea. Next base: position 21,520,411 of record NW_028233068.1, read on the forward strand.
CAAATACCTCTTGGACGCGTCCATTGGAGGGGAGCGGTACCTAACGTCGAATACCTAACTGTCACTTTGACAGTTCGCGATCAAGTACAGTGTGACCAGCGACTTTGACGTTTCGAATTTTTTTTGGACACGGCTCCCCAACCTTTTGCTTCAGTGTCCCGGGACTCGCGCGATCTCGTCTACATAACTAATTAATAATAATTAAGTTAATCTTAAATAGTTAATTAATAATAATTTAGTTAATTTTAAAATATTAATTAATAACAAACGAATTAATTTCATTGATTAATTAAATAATAATTAAATTTCGTCTTTTTTGTGAACTTCGGATATGAACAATTTCGACCTTTTTCTTCCTTTTGATTAATTGTGACCTGTGAACTTTAAATAATTTTGACATTTCGGCTATTGTGAATCCAGTTATACATTTGTTCGTTTGACATTTAATTATAAACTTTTGAGTTAAAGGGTGCCATAAGTTAAATTGTATATAAACATCGATAATATACCAGTTCCGAAGTTTAACTAGTGTTTTATTTCTTTTATTATTGACTTTTTCTACCGTAACTTCTTGATTACTCTACGTCCATGAGGCCCCTGCCTGTTCCTCCACATTGATGAATCTCCACTTCCAGCATCAGAGCTAGCCAGGAATTCGGAGGCCTTCAATACCCCACTGATCTAGTTATGATTGAGGAAATACTGACAATTATTATCGCACCAATAAATATTAAAGTGTGATACTCATTTTATGCTGAGTTGTATGATTGCTACAAACATTTAGATTTTTTTTGAAAACTACAGTTAATGCACGCGATAAAAACAGAAACCTAAAGGCAATAAGAATTGGCTAAATTCAAATGAAAATGAAAGGGGCCAGGCGTGTACAATTTTTTTTTGTGTTTTCCTTCAAAGCAGCAATCACGAAAATTATTATTGAACTCCTTTTTAAACTGAAAACGACATTATTTTACATCGCGTTTATATGTAGGTACTTGCTAACATGATAATTTAAAAAAAAATTGTCTTCCTATCTCGTAATGCATTCATTGTTGAAAATAAATCAGCATTGAACGCGCTTATTTTTTTTTGTTGATAATTAAGTTATTAAAAATCGATTTTAAATATCAGATATACCTATTTGATAAAATGCACGAATTTTTAAAACATGTATAAAATATCAAAATTAATTTAATTGGCAGCTATTTATATTTTAATTCAATATAAATTACTAAATTAAAATTTGTAATTAATATACCATATTATTAACTTCATGGATACTATAGCATTATGCATTTATATGACCCAATCATTCAGAAAAAAATGGCGGACTAGTCACAACTCATCATGAACCGCCATAATAATAGAAACATATTTATATTATTTGATATATTGTGTAAAAAAATATTGTGCTGGAGCTGCATATTGAAACAGAAAATAAATCAAACCAGACGAACATTATTTGAAAGTTGTATTTCTTCCACCATCTTGTTTCATCGTTTACCGAATAATAATTCAAAAACTGTATCTGCGCAAAAATCCTTTACAAATTTCTTACTGTCAGTGTAATGTTAAATTATATACCTACTAATTAAATTTTTGACAGTATTATTGAATTAATTTAGTGCAACATTTAACGAATCGAACACTTCCTCGCGTATTATCCTCTCGGATACTTTTTGTTTTAGTGTAAGTGTATCCGGCGGACAGAAAATCAAATAGGTATTTGTACATATAATAATTAATATGAAAGAGATATTATCATTATTTGCAAATTCATGACACGTCACTCACTAATGTACTGTGTTCGGACACTTTTCAGTTACTAAAATCAGTAAGTAGTAACTAAATCACTCGCCACTCGACTAAATTACTCGACCAATCCGAACCGGCCTTTACTGCTAGTACTACAACATACAAACCCGATACAATATAGCACTAAAATTTTAATTTAGGGAATTCATATTTTTTTATTTTAAAATATTTTTTATACTTGAAAAATGAATTAACTATATTCTGTCAATAAACCTTACATTTATTCAAAATTTACCATTAAAATTATTTGAAATATGTAAACTATCTGAAATCATAGTAGGTACATATCTACGCAATTTTTGCTTAAACAGTGTGAGCTCTTTAAGATTAGCAGATATCTCAAAATTTTGAAATTATGTTCAAAGGCAAAGTGAAGAAATAAGTTTAATATAATTAGGAAAGTTTTAAAAATGAGTAAGTACATAAAAAATGGGAAAGAGGTCATCAGAGAATTAAACATCAAAAGGTACAGCAATATAAGAAAAAAAATAATAATCCCGTTTTATAGATAATATTATTATGAATGGGTTACTATGTAACTTCAAATTTATGTTGAAAAAGACAGGAAAACAAAAAGTTACACTTGATCACTATGATGATTCATAATTCTGTCTGATGAGTCGAGTCGTCGATGAAATTAATAGTACCCGAGATTGATTTTTGTTGATTATGTTGATTTTTGGAAATACCTGTCATATTAAAAAAAAAAATAATGTTGTAATATTTTCTATTATTTTTGATTCATTAATATTATGCATTTATAAATACTGTTTTGCCTTTTTTTATATAATTGTTGTAAAATTCCTATAAAATATTATGGTGTCCGTATGATCCAGTTGACAAGGATATATTGAAATAGTTACATCTAGCTATAAACTAAACACCAACTTTTTAAAATGAAAGTAAAAGAACCATAATATACATATAACTAGTAGATTGTTATAAGTAAGTAAAGTATTTTATACTTGATGTTACCAAAATTCGTTTATTTTTTTTCCACTGGAACTGAAACCGAAGCCAAACTATTAAAAATTGAGGGTCTCTAACAGCTCCACAATTAATATGTAAAATTATGAAAAATTACATTACCTTACTAATAATATTGGACGTATCCTTAGTATACAAGTTCAATGTAACCTCCGCCGTGTTAACTGTTCTACTCTTGAACAAATCCATCATCGTGGAACCTTTATAAACAATTAAAAATTAATATAAAATTAATAACAATAATAATAAATTGGCAGCAAACAGGCAATCACATAAAGATATTGTATTACAACATTAGATCCTACTGTTAACAATTGAATCATGTACAAAATTTGTTATAGAAAAAAATCATAATATAATTTTATTATCTATACCTACCTACATAAGATAATATTATATATAACGGGTGGATATGAAAGGAACCTACACGAAGATTGCTTTTCTTGATTGATAAATAAATACATACATAAATAAATATAATAAAAGTCTATAAAAAGAATATAGGTACTTAATATACTTATCTATAAGTAGGTAGGTACGTACTACGTATATATTCAAAATAGCCAACTTACAATAAATATTATTATGGAACATAATATTAGTAAAACCATTTTGAACGAGATGTGGAATATAAGTGGAACTAGTACTATCCGTCTTAGCTCCCAAGATGAAAGAGATGACTATGGCGAACACCAACTCCATGACAGCGTAATCTGAGAAAATAAAATATTAGTTTTTAAAAGCAAAACAAATGCCATTCGGATTATTATCAAACCAATATAATTATACAAAGTAAAGATAAAGAACATACGGATAAAAAAACCTTGTTTAAAATAAAAACAAAACTTGAACAAGAATAAAGAAATAAGTTAGAAGTAAGAAAAAACATAAATAAACCTGGGAAAAGTCTTGATAAGCAAATCCAAGAACAAAAAAGTGACAAATTTAAACACAAAAATGAAAATTTAGAATTTGAGATAGAGGACTCTGGATACAGCTTAAATTCAGTCTGAAGAAAATAAAGAAGATATCCCGAAGATAAAAGACTTATGAAAATACCTATGGTTGCTGTTTTGGTAAAATATTCTCCGAAAAGACTGAACGATATTTTGCTGGAAAAGTCTGAATGATAAACAACGAAAGCAAAAAATATAATATCGATTGTTTTAGCAAAAAGTGCAAGAAAAAAGAAGAAGACAGTTACATTTATTATACTTACCTATAAAGATTTAAGTAAAGTGGATCTGGTAGATATAAAAATAATTCTTTTTGACACTGTGGTTTCTAGGCGTGGACTTCCCTGAAGATCTCAGTGTTGCAGAATAAATAGTTAAAATTATTAACACCTATACCATATTTCTAAGTATGTAGGTATTGAAAAGTACACCTTCAATTTTTGTAATTATGATTCCTTCATAAAAAGCAATATTTACAGTTTTATGGTGTGGTAAATAAATGAGCAACTTAAATGTTTAATACAATTTCAAAAATTTCCTATTTGTATAAGAAAAATCATCTTCTATGCCATAAAATTAGTAATACCATACTTATAAACAATTTATTGTACCTACCTATTATTATACGCAACTAAAAACTAAATAATATGTAAGTATCATAAGCTTAGTTCATTTAATAGTTTATTTCTGTTAATTTTTTAGATATTAGTGTTCAATAATTATAGGGTTTTCCAGTTATTATTCATTTATATTATCTAATCATATACCATATACATTAATCATATACCTATATGCGTTTACTTAAACCAGTTCTTGTAATATTATATAAATACGTAGGTATATATGTCTAGATCAGGATTAAAATGAGAGCTTTCTTACCTTAACACTTATCAGCTATAAAACTACACTTTGAAGATTATTAATCGAATAAATAACTTTTTCTGCTGTCGATGTAGATTGTTACAATACTTATGTATGTGTACATCCAATAACATAAGTTGCAACATGTGCTCGTCATTGGCGTACCTATTAAAGTTGCCAATAAAATGAATCACTAATAATTAAATAATTATTAATAATTATAAAAATAGTTATGTATTAAAATGGAAATTTTTTTTTTCCCGGTTAAATATATAAGAAAGTAGAGTGGCCACTTCATAACTTTGCACTCCGGCTCTAGTATGAAAACGATGTATCTATTTATTTATTTATTACTAGGTACATAATATATTATTACAACTATCTAAATATTATTTGATCTAATTTTATGCGAATATCTAAATTTATCTCTTTACACATTTGTCGAATTCAAAAGCAAATTTTATATACGTGGTTGCAGCGTTGTTTCTGAGAGACGAAGCGCTGCATTAACATCCATTCGATTTCCCTTTTGGTTTTTATTACTGACATATTACATGAAAAAGTTTTTTCACAGAAATAGGTCGAAAAAACGACCAATAATCTGATAGCTTTAAATAACTCAGATGGATATTCTTTGTCGAGGGATATCCAAAATTGAGACAACGATTGCATTTTATGTCTGACATCAGAGGATAGCTCGATCAGCTTTTCTTTCTCACGATGATCAAGTGCGCATGATTTAATATCTTCCAAAAAGAGAATTTTAATTCAGGGGTTATTTTTACGTGGATTTTCATTGTCAAGGAAATGCTTATTAAACTTTTCAGTTAACGTTTTTAAATGCTGGCTTATGATGTTGAATATAACTCTCTGGTTGATATCAGCAGCCTTTAAAGATTCTCCCAAAACTGGAAACGTTTATAAATCTTCCTCTTATATTGGAAAAAATATCAGTAGACCTACTGAAATTTTAGTAGACATGGCAACCCTGATTTAGCGGCCAGCATTTCATCTAGTGGGAATTCCCCGAATCATATAGCGGTATAATCGGTTGAAAGCATGGTAAAAATTTTCGCGGACCACCGGTTGGAGAACACTGTCATAGAATACTCAACAAATAAAATGTTTCTGAAGACACATTGTATGACAAAGAGGCCAGAATATTAACTGATTTATTAGGCTTTATAATTCTAATAACATTTTGTAATGTAAAATAAAAAAGTTAATGTATAACAAGTCTAAAGTAGAAAAACTTGCCTGCGACGCAAATTTCTTATTATCGATGCGTAGGTATCGATACTTTCAAATTGATTTACGTTATAATACGCATTCAGCTTTGTAATTCAGACTAGGTGTAATATGAATGTAAAGAAATTATGAGATAATTTTTGTTACAAAACAAATATTTTATTCAACCTTCATTAACTTTTCAATTTCATTAAAAAATATTTTTATATGGGTGGCGGCAATTTTGGGTTGACACCCGGGCGGCAGCTATCCTTGGCGCACCCCTAAGAAATCGACACTTCTCTGCCTTTTTCTCTGTAGAAGTGATGTGAAAGAATATCTGTACCTCAGAGGGAGACGGATGCAACTCCATTTTTGGGGAAATTGATTTTTTTTAAGAATCGTCATGCTAAAGGCTTTATTTATTAGAGGAAGAGAGATGGAAGTCCTAGTCCAAGATATGCATAGAATAAAGATGCAAGTGCCATACCTACCTTAGAGGCAGAAGGATGCAAATCCAATAATCCACTAAGATAAAATTCTCTCAAACCGTCTGCAATATGTACTAGACGAGAACCAGCCAGGAGAACGAGCTTTAGAGGAGGATACAGCACTATGGACCATATCCAAGTCATCAGTGAAATTGGAGCGGTAACAGGAATACAAGCTGCCGCTATCCATGGGTTTTATAGACTATGAGAAAGGGTTCGATTCCATAAAGAAATTTTCAATACTCGATGCATTCAGAAATCAAGGAATCCCCGGGCGCTATATAAATATTTTCAATAATATATACAGTAGCGCAACAACATCTTCATAAACCATCGCGCATTTCCTATCAGTAAAGGAGTCCGACAAGGTGATACAATCTCACCTAAACTATTTACAGCTACACTTGAAGATTTATTTAGAGAACTTGACTGGAATGACGCGAGCCCCCATAAATGGAGAATATGTGAGTCATCACAATAAATAGTAGTTTGCAAGACTCAGAAGACCTCCAAAGCAGGAACTCGCTGTAGTAAGCAACAAAGTAGGCTTGAAAATAAATGTATCAAAGAAGAAAGTCATGTTCAACTGCTTTGCGGACCAAAAAGAGATCCTTATCAATGGCATTCAGCTCGAACAGGTGAAAAACTACATCTATCTGGCACAACAAGTGTCAATAGATGGATGTATATTTGATGAAATTGTTCGCAGAGTAAAGCTAGGCTGGCGTGCTTTTGGCCGCCTGAATAATTTCTTCAAAAATGACCTCCCACTGTGCCTAAAGCGCAAAGCGTTCAACCAGTGTGTGCTTTCCGTAATCACATGCGTGTGAAACATTGACCCTAAGTAAAAGAGAGATCCATAAACTTAGAGAAGCACAACGTGTTTGGAGAGGTGCATGCTGGGCATAACGCGAAAGGAAAAAAGGAAAAAAGAGGAATGAGTGAATAAGGAAGCAGACCAGAGTTTTCGATGTAAAAGAGTTCATTAAAAGTCTCAAATGGAGATGTGCTGGACACATAGCTCGAAGAAAAGACAATCGTTGGACAAATTTAGTCATCCAGTGGTATCCAAGAGGTACAAAACGTCCGCAAGGTAGACCTAGAGCCCGCTGGATCGATGAAATGATAAAGTTCTGCGGAAGTACTTGGCAACGCAAAACATAAGAACGAGAGAAGTGGAATCAGCTTCGAGATTAGCGAGGCTTTCATCCAGCAGTGAATAGATTCAGGCTGATGATGATGACATAATAAAATTTAAAAAAAAATGTGTTGGTTTGTTATATTTATACCTATAATTTTTTTTAACTTATAAATTGTTTTATTTTGGCTAGGTAAATAAGATACAAATCCACATTAACAAAATATCTTTAGAGGCAGAAGGATGTAAATCCACCAAAGCCTGAACAAAAACGATGCATAAGTGCGAGTGAGAAAGTATTCGGTACCCTTATAATCTCTGCGACACGCGCTAGAGTAAGATAAAAGGTTTACAGATCTGGGAGATGTTTTGCTACGATGTAGCCGGCAAATCTTTGCTTATTGCATAACTAAGCGTCGATAACCGTGTTGCTAAAATTGCTATTTCTTGTGTTAAGCATAAAGTCATTGGTAAATATTTTTAGTTAATTAAGTAGAAAATATGGTTTTGTGTATTGTATTAAAATATGGTAGCCGTACTGATAAGCAAAAATATGGTATTACGTTTCATAGGTAAGTTGATACATGTTCGTGATAATTTATTTGTATATTATTATATATTTTAATATCAGTGACCTAGTGTTTCTTTAAAATAACTTAAATTATGGATATCTTTACCTAATGGTTGTATTTTGACCGCTTAAAAATACTATATAACGTAAAAAAATAGAAAATTATATTTTAATTCTGAGCGTCTAGTGCGAGCACTTTGGGCGAGCCCTAGCAAAATGGTCTATGGTCTCGAACATTTGTAGACGAATGCGTTCGCTTGCCCACAAACCAAACGCACGGTACGCGGCTTCATTTAGCAATGCAACGGGCGGCGTCTAGATGTATCTATAGTCTATGAAATCCACACTACGTTTTTTATTTTATTCTTTTTGGATATAAACATGTATTATATTTATTCCTTTCTTACATATTCCAGAAGAACTTTAATTGAATTAGAATAAAAAAAATTATGATCATTCTATGTATATTTTCTTGGAAGTTATTCCTATTATTGGAGTATTCGTTTAAAATAAAAATTGTTTTTTGGCTCTCCTGAACAATTGGGTATTTGGCACTTGCATCCGTCTGCCTCTGAGGTACAGATATATAATACGTATGATATTTATACTGTGTTATTATAATAAATTTTGAATTCATATAAGTAACAAATATTTTCTACTAAGTTTTCTTTACAAAACTTACCTATCTAAAGGTGTTGCGCCAACTGTGTAAAACTTTAAAAATGTACAAATTCTTTTTTATTATATACCTACATATGAAACATACCTAAATATACATTAACGTATTCCAATAACATATTATGTTTGTAAGTAGTGGCGGTTGATTACACTCGAAGATCTAAGACGAAAATTGGTTTTGAGACCCATCAGCACCCGAAATGGAAAATTTTACAAACTGGACCGCTCGATAATTTTCCAAAATTATCAACAGATTTGTCCAATTCTATGTATATTTTATATAAATAAGTGTGTTTGATTTTTTGTTATATCATACGATAAAACTATAAGTATTATCATGAGACGGAGCGATAATCCCGGGGATTTCATAGGCCGGAGCTGAGATCCGTTGCGATTCGGTCGATTTCAAGCTCTAAAACTCATAGTCAAAATAGACAATGAGTAGGCAGTACAATTTTGCCCTCATTAGAAAAAAGGCAGCTTTCCGACAAAAATCATAAATTATTGAGTTAGTGTACAGATAATGCTCTGCGTAAAATTCTGAACCATTTGACATAAAGTCAAAAGCGCACTTAAATTTATTTCAGTATAATAATCGACATATTGTTTTTCGTTTTTTCTTCACAAAAACAGTAGTTATTCTGAACAAAAAGACATTATAACGAGTTTCATAAGCAAAAACACAGCATCGATTGAAAATAAACTGGTTTTTGCTTATACTATATATCAAATGATTCATCCAAATTATTTAAAAAAAATATTAAGAAAAGTTGAAGAAACGTTAATGTCTCATTATCTCAAAATGTGACTTTGGCAATTAGCTGCCTTTTTGCTTATGTGGGCAGAATTGCGCTGCATGCTATATTTTGTCATATTTTTTTAAATAATATTTATCAGTTCATACTTTTTTCCACCTTTTGCAAATTAGGCTTTCGATAGTAGTTTCCAAAATTTACTGAAGTCGGCTGTACACTGCCGCTGGGATGCGTTAACCTACGATTTGTGGGTATTGGGTACTACTAACAAACTGCACTATTAGTGAGACTTTTTTGTTTTGTGAGATTTCATTGAATATCGAAGAGAGAGATAAATGAAGACGAATTGTGAATGTGGCAAACATCCCTAGAATTCACTCCCACTCAAGGAATATAAATGATTGCTTATTTGTATAACAATTTATGATACCCAGCCAGTATGTGATTATCATTTTGCATAATATAACAAAACTCAGTTGACACCCCTAGCAGTGATGTCCCATGGGGGTAGGCAGGTCATGCGTTTGCTTAGGGGTGGTAAACGAAGGAACGTACATGATATATCACAACTTTTGAGAGCAGTGGTATTCCATGAAGCAAACGATGCGGTCGATTCGTTAGAAAGTGGATACATATTATTAGCTTAATAAATAATTGAAACATTGTAGTTAACTGGTAGTTAACTTATCCTATTATTCCTATTTTGTACTGTAGTAAACAATGACGGTTATTTCCACAAGGGGGCCTCCAAACCTGTCAGCACTTCGGATACCCCCCACGTTCCTAAAAACACCGCTGATTAAGAATGTGTTTCGTGGGAATGCTCTAATTCTCAGTATATTATGATGATTGATGATTAATAAAATAGGTTGTTAGGTACCCAACAAATCATAAAATTTAAAAGTAAAAATGAAAGTGGATGGCATTATAAGTAGTTAAGTTAGCACTTTGTATAGGGATACTGATATCACTGACCCCTTGTAATTGATAACTCTTCATGAATGTTGTTTGCTACTGGGGGCTTCAATACTTATTTTCTGCTTTTCTTTCTGTTTCTTGTGAATTTATTTCAGTTTCATCCAAAATGGTTGCACTGGGAAATATTAAATTATGTAAAATCCATATTGGTGCTCAGCAAGTTTTTAAAACATAATACATATCTGGACCACCTGTATTTAATCAAGTATAAGTCTGCTGTTATTTCCGCCCTGCAAGTTTTTCAGAGTCAAACTCATGTTTACTCACATACAAATTTGATCGTTTATGTAATATGTATTTAGGTGTATTTTAAAATATTCATATAATTACAGTTTCACAAAGCAATAAAAATAAAGTAAAACTGTTTACTAATCTACAAAGTAGATAAATCCCCTTCATCTCACTTGATTTGCTAATACCAAAGTATTGGGATCTGTTATGCTGGAATCTCAGGATTTCGGAATTATAAGTCACACCCTTTATTCATCACCACCTATAATAATCAAAAATGTTGCATCCTCTTTCAGATTGAGTCTTCTGTGGTTTTGATGTATGTGATACATAGATATATATACATTGTATGCAAAAACTGTAAAATAAATGTTCTCTTTCTTTGCAGAGTTTATATGATTGCAAAAGTAGGTTTTCTTCAACATCTTTGGTAATAATACTTAACCCAATTTTGAAACTAAGAGAAATATTATATACTTAAATTTTGTTTATATTCAGTATAGACTAAAAAATATTAATTTTATCATTAAATCAGTGTAAAGAAATCATCTTACGCCAAAGAAAAAAGAGCCAAATTTCGTTTGGTTTCGCCAATTCCGAGATCGAGAGATGAAGAACTAATCCCTGAATCTAAATTTATTATTAGTAGATTTTTGCTTTTGTATGTACCTACTTGTACTTATTTAATAATAAACTGCCGTATATATTATGACATCTCTAAAAGTGGACAGGTTTACAGAATACCTAAATGATCGATAATTTGTAATATAAATTCACTCTTATTGCAATGAAGTAACATCTACTTAACTAACCACACTTCGGGGAATAGGCCAGAACTGTCTTCTGTTAGTTTTAAAATCAGGATTTTCATCAATTATTATGTGGTAAAACAAGCCTCAAGAACTCTAAATTATAATCAATTGCCTAGTTAATTCAATGTTAGCGTACCAAAACTACAACGAAGGGCACATGGTAGAATTAAAGATGTGATGACTTCGCGTAAAAGAGAAAGCGGTAAAGGACGATAATTAGAGATTGTCGTTACTTGCCGCTCACTTGTAGTCACGCAGATAAGACGTCACTTGGCGGATGAACTTTATAAATATATATTCATATTTATTATAACACGCTTTAATCATTTTTTTTTAATAAATACTTCTCCACCGCAAGTTGTCGTGACTGGATTTTTCGGTTAGGTACATGTTCAAACACGTGCGTTAACATAATCTTACTCTCTACTTCAGTTATTATTTGTTAATTTATGTATGTTGTAGCTTAACTATTGAGAAATGCCAATAGAGATGGTGTATTTCAAATATTTACCTTATTCTTAGGTCAATAATTATTATAAAACAATCATTATTCGTAGGATATTTATCACATTTGAATGGTCAAAGACATAGTTTATAATGAGTATCTTTAGAATTATCTTCAAATGAGTTAATCGTGCCCATTTTTCGAATAATACAATGCCTAATTCTTACCAAATTCGGGATCACAGAGATTATAAAATATATTTTTTTCGTAAATATTTCACTAGATAATGTTAACATTAATTTTACTAATAGTTTTATAAATGCATTTTAAAATTAATAAATCTAAAAAATCTTAACACCACTGCACATGAATGTACTGAAATATGACTATATTCTAAAACATTAGATCGAGAGGTTTAAAAGAATACTATTTTACGTAATAAGAATACTTTATGCAGTCATCAAATGTTTAAAATAAATATAAAAGATAATAAGGCTTCAAAATTATATAAATAGACTATCTACAACATTTAAGGAATGTCCAGGATTATGCTCTGAAAATACCATAAAACTCCATTTTGACCTACGTGATGCAACATAATAATATGCACAAAGACTGTTTTTATTTTAATTGTTTTTTATTCCCTTATAACTCAAAAACTCCCTACTGTATCAATATTGATGAATCTCTTAAAGCTTGTATGCACTAAGTAAAGTGGTTAGATAGCATTATAAAAATGGTAGGTGAGGTGCGGGTAGAGGGACGCGCACACAGATCCAACCATTGTCTATCTTACCGATTTAAAAAAAATAGTCTATTTTTACACTGTAACTACGAATAGCGTGTTTGTAATTTTTATTTATTTACATTAGTGTCCTACTTCTTAATAAGTATATTTATTATTGAAAGAGTGGATAGGTAGGTAGGTATTGACATAATAATATTATTTAAGTAAGTATTCACTTATCAATATATTTTTGTATTTTAAATTATTTTTAATTTTTAATAATGCCAAATTTAATTCAAACTACAATTTTATTATTGAATATTTTTTGTATAATCGTTCTACAGAGAGACAATCTTTAATAATTAATATCGTAGTGGGTGAGTTTATTTATTGATCAGTCGTTTTTTTGTTGTGGATCTCATTTGATACCTTTATCTCCCATTCCATAAAGCGACTTTCCACTAGTCCTCAATTAATAATTACCTTGAGGTGTTTTGGCAGATAAGTCGTATCCCATATACACTTTTGGATTGTTAGAGCAATACCCACTTTTAAAAATGTCCCATGAATCGCAAATAACAGCCGGAAAGTTTTGAGGGTAGTCGAAGCTCTCGACGAAATATTCAAAAGCTCTTTTGTGGTTTTCTGGAAGAATTGCGCCTTTTAGCTGGTCACTTCCGCCGTTGGGCCAGAAGTCAACGTGTCCTAGAAAACAATGTCAGTACCTACCAATCAGATTATGTAAATTGGAAAAAGGCTCCTAAAGGCAATTCTTAAAAATATGTACTAGAAATTACGTAATGCCGATTCATTTGAAGCAAGATATAAACTTTTCCTGCAAGATTTTCCAGGGTCTACTAAACTAAAAATATATCACTTTCGTGGTACACCAGTGGTACCTTAGAGTAATAATATAAAGAGAGTCTGTATTGTTCAGCTATATGAAGCCCTGTTTCTTACGTATAACGTAGGTACATTAGAACTTCTATTTTATTATTATCAACTACACTATGAAACGTTATACCATGCTGCGGCTACCAAATTTAAACATAACATAGTTCACCATATTTACTACTTAATTAACTATAAATAATTACCATACACTTTATATTTATCACAAAAGTATACAATAGTAGTACAATAAGTTTCAGCAATATGTGCTCGCAGTTTTTGAATGAATGGAGTCATTCAAACCAATACTTATTTACCGGCGACGTGTACAAAAAATATTTAATTTACCCGTAGAAATTCTATTTTACTCTAACGCACATTGCGGAGAATTTAAGAATAGTAATAGTGTGAAGAAATCTTTCTCACTCACACCTATGGTTTGTTTTTGTTCAGGCCTTGAACACAACCTATTTTCTTTTGCTTTACAGCAGTGGTTACAATATTTTTGATCGCGCACCAAAAGGCAGAAAAAAATAGCGCACACCTCTAATATAATTATAATTTTACCTAATTGTAGGTGTAGGTGTAGGTGTAGACGTACATCCTTATATATAGCTATAATTGCAATTTAATTGAGCATAAATAACAGTGGATTGTATTGTAAAGAGGAAATATGTTAATGCATCATATAGGTACCTAATAAATAAACTACACATTAATTATTTTATACACAGCTTGTAAACACATTTATTTTTCTTATTATAATTTAATGTGATCAATGAATGCCGAAGACGCAAAAACTAGTTTATTTTATGTAACTTTTTAAATCAAAATGCACCGAATTTTAATCCATATTTTTTAATATCATTACTATATTAACCTTGTGTCCGGAAATTTGTACGTACGCAGTTTGCCGTATCACACTTCACCGTGAAATGTTGTATCGGAAATATATGGTCGTAAAATAAAGACCGTCCAACCTCTTTGGGCGTATAGTACTGAGATAAAATTAATCTCTAAATAAAACACGGTTCTTATCGGTATACAGAAAGCCAGCGGCAAACAAATTTTGAAAATAGTCGATATACTGGATTATTTGTTAGGTTAGGTTTTCATTCATGAATTCATGAATTTTGCCAAAATCGGCTATGAAAATTGGCGCGATTCCCGCCTGGCTTCCTGTAAACCGACTTGTACCTAAAACGCTTACAAAATACGTAATAAAAACTACCGAAATATAAGGGAAATACAGAAGAAAATAGGTATATTAGTAAATTAGAAATACAGAACAACGCGTATTTTTCATCTCGGTGCTATAGAAGTACCTAACCGTATCGTATACGGTAATCGCTTTCCGATAAGAAAAATCACGGCGAACTGTGATGTGGTGAAATGTAATTACCGCAAAGTGAGAGTATATAATAATGTGATGAAAAATGTATTTAAAGTAAGATTTCTATTATACCTATTACTTTTAAACAAATTGTTTAAATTCTAAATAACGAAAAATGAAAGATTTTGTAGAGCTTTTAAAATAAACATGACTTAAAACGTTCGACTAGAAAAATATATTATAAAACAAAGTAATAAAATGATAAAACTGTGCAATGACATATTATCAAAGATTTTCTTTTCTGTGCATATTATTAATGAATGCAGAAGTTCCCAATACTCCGGCATCGGTGTGAATAACGACCACAAAGTCGGCATCTGTATTCCACAATTTGTGGCTGTCCTCCGATGAAAAGAAACATGGTCCAGCAGGATCTAAGCCGACGATACGTTGAATTTTGTATTTTGAAAAGTCTTGAAATGTTTTCCCTGCGTATCCTGCCACATGAGTTCCAAGACTATGGCCTATCAACTGAATGGGGAGTTTTAATCCGGCTGTGAAAAACGATTTTAACGTAACTCATTGATGTAAATCATAATGGACAGGTTAAAAAATACAAGACATAAGACTAGGTATATATTGCATAAGGCAGATTTATTATAATTGTTTATATCTGATACATCCTTAGTTGGAAATAATGATTTTGTCACATCGCACAAATCACTCGTGGTGAGATGTGTTGTGTGAGAGAGTATGTGTTGGCCATTGATGTATATCAATGGTGGTGGCTATTCAAGTTGTTGTCTAGATTTCAGAATATCCCCCACAGTTATTTTTCAATTCATAATTTTGATCGCTTGCGCATCCTGGGCCACGCTTACAAAACAGTTTAGGACTCCCAACATTCTCCATGTCTGCCCAAACCGCTGTACATTTATAACTGTCCAGACCGGTCAACTCACGTCCATTCGTTAAACATGAAAAGCCTATTTTTATTGCCAAATTTTGATGGTGTAAGAATGATTCTATGTTCGATGAAGTGTACCTTATTTTATCATAAGCAGTTATAAACATTTTCACTAATAGTTATTATTTTCTTAAAACTCTTACCAATGTGTTATATATTTGGTATTGGATGATCACTTCGACTTTGTTTAATCACGTCGGGGTCACCACTTTGAGGATGGATGATGAGGAGGTTGGTGAGTTGATTGAGGCTGCGGTAGTGGAGGTGGATGTAGATGTTTATTGTCTTGATGCAGGGTACAGAGAGTTACAATGGTCGGATTAAATATTAACGGTGCTCAGACCGAGCCGCAATCCGAAAGTGACGACTACCAATCTACTGTGAGCTGGTGATTATGTCGAGTGACGAGCCAGAAGTGAGTGTGTTGAATGACGGGACACGAGTAGAGTGTCGGTTGACACTGTTGAGCGACTGGACTCGAAGTGAGTGACGAGTTATGGATCGTCCTTGCTATATATACCCATGAAATCAATACAATACAAGAGTAATTATCGCAATTAAATAAATCATAATATACACTATTGATCTAGCACAGTGGTCGGCAAACCGCGGCTCGCTAGCCACATGTGGCCCTTTGGCCCCTTGAGTGTGGCTCTGCAAAAAATGACCACGTACGGAGTAAAACAGTGCAATATAGTACAGTCAAAATGTCTTCGAATATAACCAACCAGCAAGTCGAAGGTCTTAAATTGGTTTCAGCTTTATCAATGACAGTTGACGAGTCTTGTGACATACATGATACAGCACAAATTTGTACGATTTATTTCATCTACAGGTCCTAAAGAAGAACTTTTACGATTATTACCACTCAAAGGTCAAACACATGGAAAGGATATTGCAAATGCTGTAATTGAGTGTATGGAAAAACATCATACTCCACTCGATAAAATTGTGTCAATTTCAACAGATGGCGAAAAGTATGACCGGCGTAAGAAAAGGGTTTGTTACTATTTTGAAAGAAAAAAATAATCACGAGATACTTGTTTACCATTGCATCATTTTTCAAGAAGCGCTTTGTGAGCAGACATTTCCAGAAGAAATTTGCAAAGTTATGGAACTTGTGGTTAAGATTATCAACTCCATTAAATAGCTAAAGCTCTCAATCAGAGCCAATTTAAAGATTTTTTAGTTGGAGTTGGAGGAAATGGAGAGTGAGTAGGCAGATCTTCTGCTGAATAATAAGGTACATTGGTTATCAAGAGGAAACGTTATAAAACGTTTCGCTTCCTTATAAACAGAAATTAAAGCATTTATCCTTGAGAAGGGTGTTCACTATCCAGAAATAACGGACGATCAGCTGATCCAAAAAAATTATTTCATGGTAGATGTTACGTCTTATCTAAATCAGCTTAATCTTAAACTGCAGGGGAAGGAAACACAATTTTTTAGATGTTAATAATAAGTTATTTCATTCAAAAAAAAAATATCCCTTTTCGATTCGCTTTCTTAGCCTGCTGAAACATCGCCAAAAAAATAATTCTGATATTGACGTTTTGCTATTTCAAAACAACAATTTTAAATATGAGGGAAGCTTTTCTGAACGGGATTTCAGAAACAGCAAAGCGACGTTAGTCTTTGTTTAAAAAAAACCTGTTAATGCTACGGTAACAGAATCATTTTTTTCTCCCTTTAATGTTGACATTGGCAACATTGAAATACAATTATGGAGCTCTAAATTTGAACGTCTCTACGCTGATATCGACGTATTGGTATTATGGCAGTATGCTTTGAAAGACCTGGAGAAGGAAGACATGGTGATTTTTAACACATGAAATAGTATTTCTGACTATCGTTTCGTATCGTATCGACTATCGACTAAATAACTATCGTTTGCTGTTATTTCCCTTTCCGGTTCTACATATTCATGCGAATAATCTTTTTCAAGCATGAACCTTATCAAGAGTAAATTAATTTTATGGATACCTAACTTACAATTTAATTTTTATCAATACATAAGATCATTATTAAGTATGCTATCGAATACTGTTCAGTGTACCTACATATAGTTTCATTAAGAGTTAAAACTTTAATTAAAGTTTATTGAGTTAATAAGCAGTGTACCTACATATATAGTTTAAGTTTAAGAAATTTGGCTCTCAAAAGAAGTCCCAATCGTTGTATTGTTGATATTTGGCTTCCGCCACTCCAATTTGTTTTTAAAAGTGTGTCATACCTATACCTATCTAATGCAGAGTGGTATGCTTACTAGATATATTATTCTGAAAATCAAGGAATATGTACTTTCAGCACATACCGATAGATATTATTTCTACGACACGTGTATACAAAGTAAGTTTCAATAGACGATAGTTATGTTTTTTAAATGTCTCCATTTTCTTTGACAACATAAT
Organism: Rhyacophila brunnea; assembly: GCF_057557595.1. Classification (NCBI taxonomy): domain Eukaryota; kingdom Metazoa; phylum Arthropoda; class Insecta; order Trichoptera; family Rhyacophilidae; genus Rhyacophila; species Rhyacophila brunnea. The sequence goes on from NW_028233068.1 coordinate 21,538,685, forward strand.
TAATGATATAATCTGTGGTATAACAGTTATACCCAAACAGGCCGGTCCTACTAGTGCAAGGCTTGGCCCCTAAAAACGGAGCGCTAATATTATATTCCTATATCCTCCAATAGCGGTTAATGGTGAGGAGAGGTATTTTGTAGTGCGACTAGATAGGTACTAATTTTACTGTTAAAACAGAAACCTAAACAAGAAGATATTTCCGTATTTCCTCTATTAGAAGACGCATGTTTTTCCTATTTTGGTGTCTCTGAATTAGTGGTGCGTCTTATAATCGATGGCGTCCTACAATCGGTGTGCAATTCCGCGGTTGCGATTAATCATCATATCACTGATTACTAAATTTCAGACTCTGGTGGTGATAGTATATAAATATCAATAATATGCCTACTTTGTCTGTTGTAATAAAGCTTACATGATGTTTAGATTTTTTTATTATTGGTAAATAAAAATAAGGGTGCGTCTTATAATCGAGGAAATACGGTGTATTTCATTTGCACTTTTACTGGAAATAAAATTAAAAAACCATAACTTCTTCAGAAACAAATAATTAATGCATAAAATTGCCGCTTTTTTGTAGTGCATCTCCCATGATGTCAATAAGCTATTGTAGTTTGTTATCTGAACAAGCCGAAGATGTTCTTGTATAATAAGGTCGATGTTTCATGATTTCTACTTTTATTATTTTTCGAAGTCATCTGGGGCTCGAAGTCTCCTAGAGAGCGAGACCAGATTAGATCTAGTTGGTCCGATCGCCCTGAGATCTGTACCCAAAGACATTGAATAAACCCATTTTTTATAGACGGTAGGTACCTACATATATGAAAGTAGTGCTGGAAAATAGGTTAATAAAACGAATGATTGAATAATCTGAAAGACATATTATATTACAGATTAATTTTTAGTGTGATCTTTTATAATCTGATTTATTTATTATTATTAATCTATTTGCAAGGGCTGCACTGAGATAAACAAACTTATTTTAGATGTAGGTACAATCACAAAACGTACTGTAAAATAAGCCGCCATTTTGTTTGTCACTATGTTTCAATGTTACCTAGGCACAAGTTATATTATTAATTTTTATATGCTAACTAACTTAACTACAGATTTACCATCAAGTATTGTAATACAAAAAAACTTAAGAATCTCTTAGAAGTACCTAGGTACCTATAGTCTAAGAACGCGATGCAGAACCATCTTGATTAATTATTAACCCGCACTTGGCAATGAACACTATCCATAGTTGCTTAATAATACCTACTACGGGACGCACATTATCTATGGATACAGTCGGCCATGCAATCCTAGATATCGTTTTCGGTCTCTTAAAGACGGATGCTTATCTTAGGGACTTACGCCTCTAAGTATGCTTCTGCATCGAGTTCTAAACTATTTTGTTAACTTAATATTAAGAGATAACCTTACTTACCTAGATTACGTCTTTATATTATGAAATATTATATCTGTACACTATTTTACCTCATACATATTTGTAAAGCCTTTCTCTCAGCATTCTTCCAAGTATTTCAACATTTTTGGTGGCGGAGTCGTATTTCTCATTCAGAATCTCTCCTGTTTCCAATACGAACACATTAGCATCGCCTTGCTTGATTAAAGCAGTAGTAAGTATATTTGTAATGTCGTCCCCTTGACTAGTTTTGGATCCATGAATAAAGATGGTTGTGCCAAGATTTCTTTTATAGGTACATTAGAGACTTCAGTAATTCGTTGATTGAATTTGAGAATTTAAAAGATGTCTAAAAAGAATACGTATTTTTATATAATGTCCAATAGTCTACCGACATAGGTAAGTTTATATCTCTATATTTAAACTAAAGTAAGTTATATGTACTTACTAGACTTCGGGGACACATACAACGGAATCAAAAATAGAAAATTATTTAGGTAGGTAGGTACTTGCACCAAATTAAAGACTCCAAATTGATGTCTAAATTCCCAACTGAAAACGTTACATTTCGTCATTTAAAGTTAGAATATTACCCTTATTTTGAATACAAAATAATCATATTTTTTTACAAACCGCTTGCCGTATGGCGGATTGTATTCAAAGCAATGATGTTATCATTGATTCAAAGTATAAGTAATAACTAGCATTGTGATAAAGAATCACAGTTTCATGCCGCAGCTTAACTATATAGTGTATAGAGCAGCGATTTCCAAACTGGCTGGCGCGGAGTGTTGCAAAGGGAGGCGCGAACAGTTTTACACAATTAATGTAGCCACAGGTTTGCAGTTTGCAAATTAAGAACGATAGTTTTGTTGTTAAACTTGTGTATTAGGTTGAAATAAAAAAAATGAGTGAATAAATCAATGCAAAGACCATTAATGCATTCACTGATTTAAAAAGACAAAGTGAAAGCATTCATAAAAAATTGGAGCTTTGGAAATCAAAATTACAAAAAAATAAGTTCGCCATATTTCCATTTTAAATGATTTCTGCGCCAGATATTTTGGAGCAAAAAAAAATCTATTTACTGAGTTCTTGGTTAGTTTGCTAATATACTTTTCACATAATTTTATTAATAGTAAAAAAAAGTTTCGGGGCTATTAAATGTTTTAAATATGTGGTTGTGCGTTGCAATTTGATGTGATACCTATATGATGATTGATATATGTACTTAAATGATAACTCCCGTGTATAATTGCCACACTGCCCTTAACCTCAGCGATAGGTAGGTGGGCCTGCCAAAGATCCTGGCCTGGGGGCCCACTTCAGGATGTAGGGCCCATGATAGAATCCATTTGTAAATGAACCATGATGAATTTAGATATACTACTAACTACTCGTATTAAAATTGATTGTGCTTATAAACAAGCACATTCATCGCATGAAAAACAAATTAATTTAAAAATGAATATAATGATAGTAGTAAAACCTTGTTTATTTTTATATAATTTTTTCATTTTTGTATTATTAGTACATTTTTGACTATATTTTAATGGGGGGAGGGAGACGCCAAGATTAGATTTTTTTAAAAGGGAGGCGTAGTAATATAAAGTTTGGAAACCACTAGTATAGAGGGTCTTTCCGAATCTCAAAAAAATTTGATGATAGGTATGTCACAGATACTGAGAGTAATAATAATTACGCTCATTAGACTACCCCCTCAATACTTACAATGCAATTAATTGTGCAGACATTTTACTCGTATATTTTTTTAAATTTCAAAGTTTTAAAAATAAAAATTCTTTTCAGTGTTTTTAGATAGGTAACTAAATGTTGATTATTTAAAATGAAAATCAATAAAATATATTAAATTAATTTTCAAATTTGTCCACAGAGGTACCCTTATGGACATGGGAGATAAACAAAAAATGCGCCTATTCACATTCACATAATCTGTAAATACTACACTGATGTTTGGTAAACATTTTTTGATCCTTAATACTATGGTGAAGGCGAGATTCATGGAGTGGAATTTGTATTAAATTATCAGTAGAGCTCGAAATGGTTCGGAACGCACCGGAGCCTAGCTCCAGTTCATAAAATCCCGAGATTATCGCTTCGTCTTGTGGAAGACCGTCTGATCTATGTAGGTCATAAATAACAAAAAACCCAACACACTATTTTTTATAAAATATACATAAAATTAGACAAATATGTTAATATTTTCGGAAAATGATTGAGCTCTTCGGTTTGCAAAATTTCAAACGCTGATTATCACTAGTTTTTGATACGCAAATATTGTCTTTAAAAATCTTGCTATCAGTGTAAGTTTGCGTTTTCTGTTGGATTCAAATCAATGTTTCAATGGGTTGGGTAAATCATCATTGGTCTTAATCAAACAGGCGTTGAAAACAATTAATCCATCACTTTTAAAAAGTATTTAATTACCTAAAATTTGATGGTTTTTGCACGTAGGCATGGACTTTCCAGCTAGTTTCTTCATAAATAAAACTATAAATAATATATGACATGGATACATAAACTATATTAAATTACACACCTTTTCGGGTAGACATTTTTATTACTGCAAACTTTTCTATTTCAAAGTATCGAGAACCACACAATCGCTGTACGGGAGAACCTTCATAACAAACAAAGCGAACATTTTCAATACAATATAGTAAAAATAATACATTTTGGGCAACTTATTTCAATTTAATTATGCAGTGCAGACCGTCATTACCCAGGAGAGACTTATTATGATTATGAAATTACAATAGTCTCGACTCTCTAGATCTTACTAGCCGCTCTTAAGTCGTTTTGGTAATATTATGTTTGCTCTTTGTTGGTCTCGACATAGCATGGTTTGTCATTGCTATATATACATATTCCCTTTGACATAAGTTTTCGTCTTAAGTCGATTCGACACAAAAATATATTATTCGCTGACAATCTCTATTTTTTTCAGTTGCAGATTGGATCGCGGCATAGTACCTAATATTACAATCTATTACCATCAATAATTTTGTTTTGGCTAAGATTGTGATCGAGAAATGTCGTCTCGAGAAATAATCAGAAAATGGAAATCTCGAGAATTCTCATTTCTCGAGAAATTGTCAAATTTTCAATTTCTCTGTAAAAAAAAATATCGCCAAAACAGCTAAAAATGTGAACAAAATTCGGCGAGATTCGACGTGATTTCGCAGTTGGCAAAGTGTCGTTTGTATATTATCTGACATTTTAGAGTTTTTCATTTCCGACGCCGCTTGTCAAATTCTCAAGTGCTTTCTTTATAAAATGTTGATCATACAGATTGAAGATATTTGGGGAAAGAATACATTCTTGGCGAACTCCTATTTAAACTTGGAATTTTTCGGATTTTACATTATGCATCTTAATATTATGGCAGATCTGTGGTTATAAGACTTTTCATGATGGATACGAGGTGTATCGGAACTCTCATCTCAAGGAAAACCTCCAACATTTTCTGCCATCGCGTTTTTTCACTATGGCTTATAAGTGATTTTTCATATTTTACCGAATTACGAGACATAAACTTAAACATAAATTCCACATTTAAAAATTATTAAAGTGTGGCTTTCGCACAAACAACTCACTTACAGAACATTTTGTCTAAGTACGCAATCTATTATATTGTACATATCTTAAACCTTATTGAATATATACAGAAATACAAATTGTAATATAATCATAATTTTTGTTAAATTGCCGCCAATCCTTAGTTATTTGGCCGTCAGAAGCCAGTTTCAGCTACAACGGGTGATCAATTCATTGGATGCTGGTAGGTATATATAAATATAAATACTTGCAGTCATGTGTTGCCCGTGTAAACATCGACCGTTCGAAAAGAGTACTGACGCTCGAATGACCCGTAACGATCATCACCATAAGGGCAGATGTAGCAAGGATGTAGGACAGTCTACTACTCATCGTGGAGGACCTATAATAGTAGTGTAAATAAATTACTGATAATTAACTATTTTTTATTTTCTGTCCCTCACTGTTGAGTTAAGGACTCCTTCAAGATCCTTCAACCTATCAATAATCAGCGATCCATAGAGTTGTTTACTTAGTCAGAGTATTGTACCAGCACGCAGGGAACTTCGCTATTTCTCATCGACCTTCGATATTCTCGGCCTTTCCATTTTACTGTTTCCTCTTCTGGCTTTGTGACAAAAAAAACAAAGTTCTTCGGAGAGAGCCAGTCTATCCCATTTATTTCATTCAGAATAGAGGGATTTTCGGTCTAATTATTGTCTCTGGAATCTTTAAAAGTTAATGCCGCATTCTCACGTGACAATTTTTGTCCTTCAACAGTATCTTGAGCGCACAACACAAAATCTCAAAGGCAATAAATACTACATGATGGAACTATTTTGCGTAAGATCCCTTTTTAAAGATACATACATACATATTGCAAGATACTTATTAATTTGATCAAAAACAATAAAATAAAATCTAGGTTCTAAATATGAGGTTGTTAATTAATTACCTAATATATTAATTTATTATTTATTCTTGACTATTGAAATCGGATAAATGCAATAAAAATATTTAAATGCATAATATAATATGTCTATCGTCGTTTGTAGCTTGTAGACATAAGAATTTTGCTACAGCCACAGAAGAAATATTTCCCTTTTACAAAATTTACTCTCAAATAATATTGTATTATTCGTAGTTGTTCCCATACTTAAAACATATAGGTACCTAGGTCTTCATAAAAATTCGTAAAATTCTTCATAAAAAATCAATGAGACTTATAAATAATTGTTTTTTGACTACTACCTTGGAATCATATCGGCTTCCAATTGCAAAGAATCAAGCTTAATTTCGAATTAGTTTTCCGCACCATAAAATAATTACATGTCTAAACTGAACATCATTCAAATTAGACGATAATTGATTTCAATACCTATATATTATGTATGTATATAATATATATATATTTTTTTTTTTTGAGCGCCATATTCTTTTGTCTGGTCTTCTGTCAGCGAGTTTTTATTTAAAAATTACCCCTGCCTAGAAATACTTAATGTAAAATTTCATATACAACAGTATGCTAAGTAACTTAATAATACTTACCAATATAAAGGTGTGACGCCAACTGTGTCGAATATTTAAAAAATAAAGATCAACTTTTTCCTTCGTTATAATATAAATAATACCCAATGAGAGGCTTCTACAGAATCATATTGTGTGTAGATATCTACGTAATAGGTATTTTCGTATTATAATCACCAGGAAACGTCCATTTGAATAATATTTAAACAGATTAATGTGTTACCAGAAAATATACGTATGGCTGTATAGTAGGTAGGTAGGTACCTATTGACAGTCTGTTAAAGTATCAATATTGGTCGATTTATTTATGTGTTTAAGTGTTTTTTTTAATTATACAACAACTTAACATTGACCTTAACGAATTAATTTTCAACTTGATGTAAAGAATTTTCACAAAATACTTCATAATTTAACAATGATTATAGCAAGGGATGGTGAGAAGGGCAATGTTTTGGTATACTTGGAACGAACCCTAATCAAATTGAGTATATGTACCTAATGGTATTATTATATGTCATATATTAATGAAATTTTATACAGAGCTTTGCCTGTGTTTTTCTTTGACGTATGTGTATAATTATTGTCTATTATTCTATTTTGCAATCTTTCTTGTACAATAGGTACCTACTTATTGTATTAAAGTTTATTTTAGAAATGTATTGTTTTACAATTTAATGATTTTGTAGGTTATGATTATCATTTCACTTGATTGCATTACATTCCATTGCAGAATACAATAATAAAATTGTCGTTGACAGAAAAATATTCATCTACTGATGATTTATTTATTTTCATGGTGAAGTCAATACAAAATTGAAATCCGCTTGTTGAAAGTTTAGTGCAATTCTGGAACAAACGCCTCAGGATGCGCCCGTCATAATAAAACGATTACACAATTACATAATATGTATGCAATGCTTTCATAATAAATGAATTCCATCGTGCATTGTCCATATTATTCAGTGGATACAAATTATTCAGCTATAGGTATACCTAATAGGGCTACCAACCTTGAGTGTTAGTTTGTGCAGTTAGATTCATGGAAATAAGGAGTACAATCAACGTGCTGCAACTCTCATAATCTCTTGATTTTATTTAAGTTAACATTGATTGGTGATTTTTTTGTTTTTTAAGCCATTCGTGGTTTAAAATAGGTTGGTTGACATTTGTGTAAAATGTCATAAAACAATATTTCGTTCATTTGGTAGAATATAATATGTAAGTAATCGGATTTATATCTTTCATTGCCAATTTTCAGAAGAGAATTGGACATTTTTTGTAAAATTCGTTTGATCGGTGGACTATGTTGCTTTTAAAAAGTTTATGAACCGGAGCGCTCGATAATTTTTCAAAAAATATTAAAATATGCAGGTTTTTTTGTTATATACCAATGCATAGACGGATAAATGCAATAACAGTCTTTAGACATCACTGATATGCACTACTACTAAAGATTTGGATGTGCAACGTTTTTTTTAGCACCACAGGTGAAAAAACTAATTCACACGAAATATGCTGTCAAAAATGATCTAATTATTTTTCTTTCCTTTATCTGCCGCATAAAAGCAGTGCATGATAATTCTACCCCTGCAGGACGTTACTGCACTAAGGTGCATGGTTGCTACATCAGTCCCCTATAGCATCGTTTCGGGACAAGGAAGTGTGGCACAAAAATCTTTTCATTCTGACACGTTTATAGCGTCGTGGAAGGCGGCCGTGCACAAACCGCGGCTGCATATACTGCCCCCATAAGCAAAAACACAGCTAATGGGAAAAAGTCAATTTTGAGAAAAGAGCGGTTATCATGTTTTTCATTGCTGCTTCATTAAAAGTTAATCAATTTTAATAAATGTTTCGGTTTATAATAGATTATTTAAAAATTGATATTTTGATTTCATAAAAATTGCAAAATTACAAAAATATTGATTATAAAACTTCACTATTGTCTTTTTATTTATGATTTTGAATGGAATAATGTCAGTTTCATAAGGAAAAAAACAGTAAATATGTTTTTTTGCTTATAATTTAAATTGTAATGGATATTTTTGAAAAATGAAATACTAATTTTTTAATGTAATGTTATTTTATTTATTAAATAATATTGGAATGACAATACTTGTCCTTCAGGTAAGGTCTATATCAGTGGTTTTTTGGTATTTATAAAATTGGTTGAATACACATGACTTGTCTTAAATTTCTTTCCACCCTCAAAAATGATCCTTAATGTGTTTTTCTGATGAGATCATATGTGAAATAGATCGTTTCTGAAAATAGAGTCAATTTATTGAGTTGGCAACAATTGCTTTATTAACACAATCACTGCTGACCTGTTAATTAATATGTAATTACCACATTTAAATATCACGTTAATTATATCTAATGGCCAGTCGCAGTGTTAGCACTAAATGAGTTAATATTGTCAATTTTTCCTACTACTGTATACTGTGAAAGATTATTCAGTGTAATGCACTTCATAAAAAATGAATATCGAAGCCAGTTGACAGATGTAAACTTAGAAGCAGCCATGCAGCTTGCATTGGAAAAAAGGAATATTGAGGAATTTCCGTTTGCATTATTTTTAAATATCAAATGTTAAACTAATTTAGTGCTAACAACGGAACTGGCGCGTTTTCAGTAGTTGGCCATTAGATATAATTACCATGCGATTTAAATGTGGTAATTAAAAAGTAATTAACGAGTCATTAAATTTTACTTGCCATTAAAATTTCATTGGATTTTGCAGCATTTTGATCAAGTTTATCCAATTGCATACTCTCCAAAACAAGGTTGAGAATCTTTTGTTCACGATTTCTAGTCTAATTTCGAACTTAATCACCTTTGAATCTTAAAATATCGTTAAAAATGTAGAGTGATATGAAATTAGTGAATGATTAATTTGAGGTTTTCTCGCTATTACCAGTTACATGCGGTATTACGTTTATGTAAAAATTCTAGAATCATAAACAAAAAAACAGTAAGCCAGCGTTTTTAAGCAAAAAACACAGCAAATCGATAGATGTGCTGTGGTTTTGCTTATGAATCATTATTTACTGTTTTGTTGCTTCGAAAAGCCTAACATTTTTGCAAAAGTAACACATTATGATGATTTGTATATTAAAATAAATGATTTTCTGTTTATTTTGTTATGTAATTATGTTCAGAATTTTTTTTAGTATGTCACCTCATACTTACTTTAATTTTTCATTTTTTGCCATTAGCTGTGTTTTTGCTCATGGGGGCAGTACACGGAAGGTGGAGATGGGGAAACCCAAATCATTGTCTTGTACCTACTAGTAAATAATATATGAACGTAGTTATGCAGAATGTAGCCAGTCCAAAATAATGCCGAGCTGAGATAATGGCACTTTAGTAACAACATGATTATTAAAAATGTATGTAAAATGTCAAATTGTAAATAGTATTTTATTTCAAGAATATTTTTTTTGCGGCTTGGATATTTTCAGCAGAACGTAGAGAAAACCTTCTCGCATCTGATCTATATCATATCTCATTTATTTTTTATTTTTTGTGGACTGGCTACTTTCTGCATAACTATGTCCATATTATTTACGATCATTTAATTAATTATATAATAAAATAGGCGGATCCTGATATACTAAACCGAAATCATATGGAATGGTACAAAACTCTCATTATCCAGAATTTATGTTATATTAAGATTGCCTAAGAACTGTGTAACAAAACAATACAAAATCTTATTGTTGTTTGTAAAAATAAGACGTGTTTACGACATGTAAAGCTTCTTATTAAACTTTATTAAAAGAAATATAAATTATTATAATGATTATCATAATAATTTCAGAACCGGAGGCCCAATTTTAATTTTTCCACGAGACGGTGCGATCGTCTCGAGGATTTTTCAAACCGGTGCTGCGCTAGTGCGTTCCGGTCCATTTCGAGATGTCTCACATCTCTTAGCAAGAGCTTATTACTAGGGTCCGGATTTGTATGCAACAAAAAATATGATTATATGCATGCACATATGCACTTAAAATCAATAAAATATGCACTAAAACCGAAGAAATATGCAGTTAAAAATTGACATTTTTGTGGGAAAAAATTGTAAATACCCACTTTAACCAATATTACTGACAAACAATCGAATAACTAGTTAATAATTTTCAACATAATTCGATATCAGAACAAAAAACACAAACAAAGAATATAAAGTTAATCAATTACAATTTTCAAAATAGTTTTTCACAAGTACCTACAAATAATTGAATAATAAATGCAATGTAAACCAAACATAACTTATAAAACAAAAACGATACACTTAACTATTCCTAAATACTATTTTCTGTTTTTTGCCCGAAAAAAAATTACATTATTTTTTTCAATATTATGCTCTGGCATTAAATTTTTCCGTATATGTATCTGTCAGTATTTTGTTTATATGCGGAAAACTACCACTCAACGTCCACTTGGGCAAACTTTAAATAATAGTGCCCGAGTTGACTTCCCTTTTTTCACTGATAAATCCACAGCTCGGAGATGGCATTAAAATGCAAGTGCATCTAAACTATCTTCCTTCCTAACTTAGTTATATTTCGATAAAATAATTAAAAAAAACTAAAATTATAAATTCAAAAGCTCTAAAATATGTATTTATGTATGAAATATGCACTAATTTCTCAAATATGCTCTTACGTCTCAAATATGCATTTATATGCACAATAAAATTTTATTTTTGGATTCTGTGTCTTTCAAAATAGATTTCTGTGCAACTCTCATAACTGTGCATACACCCTTACAAAACATGCACTAGCATATAAATCCGGGCCCTACTTATTACAATAGCCACATTAACGATGGATACCAAAAGCACGGTACTTGTAATAGTAATGGCAAAAATTAAATAATTAGGTCAGTTACATGTAATTTGTGCGTATGCAGTTCATCGAGGGATACTTATTCGTGCGCCGCAATACGTGAAACATGAGTTCGTATAACATTTTATTAAATGACGAGTTCTTCGTTGAACATTTCAACGTGAAATACATTTGTACGTATCTTACAAAATGCGGCGATAGTTTGCAAATAGTACTGTTCCAATTAGGTTAACCCTAACCTAACCTAATCTAACCTAACCTAACCTAGTAAAGACATTTCATAAAATTTGCCACATTTTGTAGCATACGTACAAATATACTCCACGGTGAAATGTTCAACGAAGAACTCGTCATTTGATTAAATGTTACACGAACTCATGTTTCACGTACTGCGGCGCACGAATAAGTGTCCTGCGGTGAGCTGTTTACGTACAAAATTGCGAATACGAATTAGGTCACCGGCACCCATAATGTGTAATGTCAAATCCGAGACTCTAATCCAAGTTTATTTATCATTGGTTCCGGAAAATCGCCATACATTCATTGAAACATTTTTCTAGTATACCTTTCCTGCCTCTGAGCTTCTAATTAGTAGTTAGTTTATCAGAAATACTTTGCCATGGTTATACCAAATGGATTGATGACAATACTTTTCATCTAAACGCTACTATCTATCAAATTTCTGCATTTTGAAGTACTTAGCTTATTTTTTTCTACCATATCCGATCCTAATATGATCAAATGGGCGTCCACAGAGTGGAAGTTTGTATTAACAGATTTTGTTTTTACGAGAAATGTATATCAGCCACTTGTTAAACCTATTAGATCTATACTCTGACTCAAACACAAATTGAAAAACAATATGTGTATTTGCCAGACTCATGATTCGAACCTGGAACCCACGTTGCTATAGGCCGACGCTTAAGCCTCGCGGCCATCGTGGGTGCTTATTTAATTCAACGTAACTACTCGTTAATTATATCAGCATTATAGATAACCTCACATACAACTTTGCGGGTAAATGATACGTGTACTAAATGTATGTACTATATTTTTAGCATGGATTTATGCTTTTGCCTTGACCTCCCGGACGGATTCGTTACAAAAAATTGCACAGGCCTAACAAAAATTCATGTCACAATTGTAGTGCGGCCGTTAGAAACTTCAGTCGGCCGCGAGCGGTATTAAAACTCATTTAGTCCTAACACCGAAACTGGAGCGTTTGGAGCAGTTGGCCATTAGATGTAATTAACGTGTTATTTAAATGTGGTGATTAAAAGGTCAGCAATGATAGTGTTAAGTATTAACAAAATTTAAGCTGAGAAGTTGCGCAGCCGCTAGAGACTCCATTCGGCCGCGAGCATTATTAAGTACTTATTAACAAATTTCACGCTGTTCTATAATTTTTCTTTAAATCTTAAGCCTCTAGACAATTCGTTAATTTTTGTAGTCTTGATTATGTGTATGAGCAGTTTTTATTAGGTATGTAAGGTAAGTTCTTTTCGTCAAGATGGTTTTCCGATATTCCTTCTGAGAATAATGTACTCTTACAATTAATAATTTTATTTATAAAATATATTTCCACCTTCAACATCATTTTAGAACATTTTTATGATAAACTAGCTGACCCGGCAAACTTCGTACCGCCTCTGAATCAGGAAATCTTGTGTTAACTTATTAGCTGAATTTAATTCAATTTTTATGAATACTCAAAATTAAGTTCAATAAATGTGCAAAAATCAAATCAAAATGAAAAGTATTTTAATTACATTAAATGAATGTAATTCATGTGGCAGCAAGGCATTTGCTTTATTGAAGCGAATAGATATGATTCGCGTAGCATTGTTGCACTACTTTCTGTTAAACTATTTGGTGGATGTGTTGCAGTCGGGTCGATTCCATTCATTGAAGTAACTTGTGCTATACGACATTTTTCGTTTTGTTGTCAGGTGCGAGAACGAACAAAGTGGGTGGTTTGCCGACACGTGATCATGCTACGTACAATTGACCGTGAGAGAAGCATTCATTTTCTAGATTCAGGCCACAAACACTCAAGGATTGGCCTTGTGATTTGTTGATCGTGGTTAGCAATGATGTTCGGGAACACTTTGTTGATGAGGTCGTCCTTCGTTGAGACGAAATTGCAAAAATTCAGCGGAAACGAAATCAATCCATTCGATTCGACAGGAAGACGGCTATTACCAATAGTCAGCAATTGCTTGGAGAAATCTTTGGCAGATGGATCGTTTAGCAATGCAACGCATGTTTGTCGTCAGCTGAAGTTTATTTACATAGCGCCACAGATTCGATGATTTGAGGCAAGCATTTATTTCATCGGCAGCGGTCGATCTTGGAATGACTGGTAGTGTTTGGCGGAAATCGCCTGATAGTAGAATCATTGCGCCTCCAAAACATCTTGATCGCAGATTTTTCTTAGTTCGATTGAGTGCTTCCAATGCGCGTTTGTGCGCCATTGTGCATTCATACCAAGTGATGATTTTACTTGCTTCCAAACCTTTGGCCATTGCTGAGTGTTTCGCAATGTTGCATGTCGGTTTTTGAGTCGTTTGAAGGTTTAATGGCAATTTCAACGCTGAATGAGCCGTTCAGCTGCCTTCTAGCAACGTGGCCGCTATCCCGGAAGAAGCTACTGCTACATCAATTTCGGATCTTGCACGAACAGTGGCGAAATCATGAACATGAGGAATGTCTTCCCAGTTATAACGGACGCATTGAGGAAAAATAACGTATCGTATCGTATAATTAACGTATCGTACACTTCCTTCTGTTGGGGGTTCAACAGTGGTACATTCGTTCAAACTGATTGGTTCAATGCATCTCAATCATATTCACGTTCACGTTTGAAAGAGTCGTTTATTCCACGATGTGGCGTTGGCATTCCTTACTTGACTAACAAACTGCCGCACATGAGGTAACACATGTCTTCGATCAAAAGCAAAGCCTGGTTATGTATCTACTCATTCACCCCGAGATCGGGATTCCATGAACTGACACGAATTCAATGTAAAATGTCTTCTGACATATCATCCTTGTACTTGTTTCACAGTTCAGGTGGATTCGATGGGAAGCATGTCGAAATAATGATAGCAAATAATGTGGGTGTCTGACTTGGAGATGCAGAAACAATAATTACTTCAGCGATTGTCATGTCCCAATGAGTATCGTTTTCAAGTAAATTGAGCTGTTGACATGCAGCACGAAATATTGGGCACACTACACCATTGACAGTTCGAAGTGATTCAAATGTTGTCGGCCCACGAACATTCACCGGCAACAACCGCAAGTAGCATTCGTCATTCTTCGGATGAACTGTGAAAATGCGACCAAGAGCATCAGCAAAACGCATATCCGTAGGATCAGGAACTGCATCGCCTTGCTTCCGACATTGAAATTTCTTCGATGAAGCATTCCAAGTGTAATAACGTGGCATCTCAGAATAGTGCAACGTTCGTGCAAACGGATTGCTTTGGCAAATCAAAAAGAAACTGGTCAATGTTGTCGCTGGAGGTGTTTCAGCACGTTCAACAACATTCTATGCATTGAAATAAATTCGTTGACCATTCTCCAGATGCACCGCCAAATGTACAACGGTGTGATGACGTTCATGAATGGGGAATGAGAAAATACGCCAAATCGCTGCATTGCAGCTCACATATCGACTAACTTGATAGTGCGTGATTTTATCATTGGTATTGGGAGTTTGAACACCAAAAACCGCCATATCGCTGCCTTTGGTGACATATTTGCAGATGTATTTGATGGACTTCACTGAATTGCAATACTCCACGTTACAATGCGCCTTGAATGTTTTGGAAAGAAGTGGCAAATACGGAACAATCCAAGTATTGTCGACCACAATATCGTTTCCTTTCACTTTTGTTGTGATAGTTCTACTGTTATCATCGGGTGATCAACGCCGATATGGTGGATAACCATCGTTCGCAGTGATAGTCTCCGCCGTTAAATTTTGTGGATAATGCTTGTAACACTTGCCGTCGACCGTGCACGGTGATTGGGGGTTGATGGTGCCACATGGTCCGTGAATCATGTTAGTAATTACAACATCATGCAGGTCTGGCTCGGTTTCGGGATCAGGAATCTCGTCAGATATGATGTCATCTATTTGGTCTGGTCAAATTCTTTCAACTAACCAAATAAGAATGTGTGCATGCGGTAAGCCTCGTTTTTGCCATTCCATCGAATACATCCAGCATTGAGTATCCCCAAAGACGCGATGATTAACAATGTAGTTCATCAGCGACAGGATTTTTTGTTTGAAGACACGTGCGGTGATGTCGTACTGATCATTTGATGTTTGTCCGGGGGTAGCAATTGAACAATTTCTATCCATTTCAGATTGCACGTAAAGGTGATGAATAGATCTGGATGACTGTAATGACAAACATAATATTATGTCATTGCATATTGCGCATATTCATGCATATGACGCGGGCTGCTAATGTACGTCGCCAGTAGAATAGTCAATCGACCAACATTAGCTGCATCTCCTTCGGTGCTGATTGCATCGCGTAAATGAATATACTCCTCCGAACGCAGTTTGGCTTGGTTCAACTGAATTAAAGTGAAGCGCTCCGTCTCGATTTTGACGTACAAAACGAACAACAAACGACGAATAAATGACGAACAAAAAAAATAATCGAAATCAGCAAATTGAGCTGTTGACATGAAGCACGAAATGTTGGGCACACTACACCATTGACAGTTAGACATTTAGACTATCATTCTTTCTTTTGTTTGTTTGTTTCTTGTTTTTTGTTTCTGTCATATTGTATCAGAGATGGCGTTGTATACGGATTTAAATTTTTTGTGATTTTCTTTTATTTTCGAATGCGCGAATGGTTCATTGTTCAAAATGTCAAAATGTATGAGAAAATTAATTGTATTCATTATATTTTTCTTTTCCAAAATCGGTCCAGCCGTTCTCGAGTTATAAATGGTGTAACTAACCCGACTTTCTTTTATATATATAGATGTAGAGTTGTCACTTCATAACTTTGCACTCCGTTATATATTTTAATAAATATATTACCTATTTATGTATTACTATATATTATATTAATACAAGTAAACATCATTTGATCTAATTTAATGCAGTAAAAAAGTGAAAAAAGAAAACCAACATTTCGTCACTTTCATGGAGAAAACTGCTGATTGCTGATAACGAATCCACCTATCTCAACTACTCGCGGTGGGTCGTGCATCGACTCGATCTTCGCTCGCCACATTAGCAATACTTACGCACCAACCTATATGAGTTCATAAATTTTAATTTTCAGAAAAGTGCAGTCGTTTGAATCCTTTGGATTTGGTTACTTTGACAAATAAATCTTTTGAATTTGAACAACCAGCATTCAGAGAATCAGTAGGCAAGGCATGTATCCATGTTTAATAATTTTAGCCGTCAGGGTTTAAGTAACCATCATCTGAGAGGCCCAGGGGGGCGGAGCCCCCCTGCGAGGCGCAAAGCGCCCAGTTTTTCTTTTATTGTGTTAACTGTCAATTCATATGGGTATATGACGCGATCTTACAATATTTAAAAAATGTTAAATTTGCTTGTTCACTCTAGATAGAATATATGGCGATAGAAATTATTTGTTATAAACTGTGACCGATTTGGAGAATTAATTTTAGAGAACGGAGATAGATATAGAATATTATGAATACTTAATCTAAAATAAATACCACTGTTTAAGGTCCATAAAACTTTAAACTATATTAATAGGTTTTTAGTACAGCAAGGATCGTTGTATAAGAAAAGTATTGCCTAATTAATACAAATGACATAATTTCGTCAGAATATAACTGCGTATATATGAATTTTCTAAACCTTTTCAGTTTCATTTCCACTATAAAGAATCAGAGATATATTCAATGCGCTTGGTTGTGTTTTGTCATCCACCTGATAATCAAGACCAAACATTATCTCTGTAGCAGTACCTGAAAAGAAAATGTTCCAATTATATCATTGTTTTATGAAACGTCAAATAAGTGCATTCATATTTAATTAAATTATGTTTTTAAGATTAAAAATTACAAAATGATAGTCGCGAATAGTAACGGAATTAAAAATAACAACACAATTAATGTATAGTTTCATCTACATGATTAGCGTAATAAGGAGACTCACTAAAAGCCTTTTTCGACAGATCGGCTACAAATGTTATCAAATTCAAATAATAAATACAGCGCTTGGAATGGACAATTTTACAAACCAGCGATAATTTTCCAAAAATATTTACATATTTATCTATTTTGATGTATATTTTATAAAAAATAAGTGAATCAGATTTTTTGTTTTATAGCTTATATATCTCTGGGCAAAGGCTGACTATGGCCTCAATGATGTATACCGATGCCAATAGGTATACCTCTAAAAAATGTTGAGACGCCACTGTCCAAGAAAGTCAGCAAATCCTATCTCTAGCCTCCGCGTGGCGTCCCCCGGGCAATGCAGATAATGTGCTGTATAACGCAACATAATATCTGTAGCTAATAGAGAAGGGTGCAAGGCGAAACTCTGGCGCCTTAAAACGAGAGACCTTTGGCTACGGGAAGGATCACCCAGACAGAAAAACCACACACCAACCCGTCTGGACAGCGTGGTGTGTTATGTCCAAAACCTTCATATGAAAACAAAAACTTCTAGAACCCGGCCCTCATTCTCCGGAGGCCAACCTGATACTGATCACGGCAGCGATCAGCGAAGGAAGGCAGAGGGTGCTAAAAATCCCCGGAGACCCGGAAAAGGCTGCCAACAGATGACCATTGCTACATATAACGCAAGAACATTGTCCAGCGATGCCAAACTTGTAGAGTTTCAAGAAGAGCTCCGGAATATCCACTGGGATGTTGTCGGACTCAGCGAAGTAAGGCGTAAAGGTGAGAGTATTATTACTTTACAAAGCGGACATGTGCTGTACTCCAAAGGAACCGATGAAGGACGCACGAGCGGTGTTGGATTTGTTGTCAACAAAGCCTGGAGGGACCGCATAGTCGAGTTCAACTGCATTTCTGACAGGGTCGCAAGCGTGATACTTAAAATCAATGCTAGGTACCGCATTCAGATTTTGCAAGTATATGCTCCGACACAGAGCTATCCTGATGAAAAAGTGGAAGAGTTTTACGAGGAAATAACATCCTTGAAAAATAAAAGTAAATGCCACTTCAACATCATAATGGGAGATTTCAATGCACGTATTGGATCATACCAAAGAGATGACGTAGCGGTCGGACATTTCGGACATGGCTCAAGGGATGGTAGAGGGGACATGCTTGTGGAGTTTGCTGAAACCAACAATCTTCACATCATGAATTCCTTTTTTCAACATAAACCTACACGTAAATGGACGTGGAGAAGCCCGACAGGAAGGACCAGCGAAATCGATTACATCCTCACTGACAGAAAATATACATTTTTAAACTGTAAGGTGATCAATCAGTTTAACACCGGCAGTGATCACCGGATGGTGAGATGTAAGATAAGATTGAACGTCAAATCAGAAAGATCCAAACTGCAGAAGAAGTCAAATGCTCGCGTATACCTGCAGAACAATACTGAATTCCAAAATGAACTCAAAAATGCACTATCGGCTTTCTTAGATGAGAACGAAACCGTTTCCCTATCCAACGCGGAGGATATAACGAATATTATTCTACAATGTGCAGAAAAAACAGGCGTAAAAAGCTCAGAAGTTACACCTTCCACCAAGCTTTCGAAGGCAACATTGAATCTTATGGAGCAGAGAAGGAAAACCAAGAGCGATAGACAGGCGCAAAACGATATGGAGTTTTCATCACTTTGCAAAACCCTCCGAAGGAAGATTAGAGAAGACCTTCGTAAATTCAATGTAAACCTCATACAAGCAATTGTGAAAGCAGGCAGAAGTTTAAACAAAAACAAGCAATGCTTGTCGATAGGAAAACGTCAAATCACAGCACTAAAAGCAAAAGATGGTTCTATCGTCAGAAATTGGGAACACTTGTTAAGCCGAGTTGAAGAGTTCTACAGCGATCTCTACAGTGATGACACTGACAATACGACTATAGACTTAGATCTTCAGAGAAATGGAAATTCGGAAGACCATACTCCCGAAATTACATCCTGGGAAGTAGCCCATGCTTTAAATTACATGAAAAGTGGGAAAGCCCCCGGGGAAGACGGTTTAACGATAGATATCCTCAAAAAAGCAGGAAAGGATGCAAATGAAGTACTTGCACAATTGTTCACAGCCTGCATATGCAAAGAGGATGTCCCAGAGGTATGGAAAAATGCCAGCATTGTCATTCTTCACAAAAAAGGTGACAGAGAAGACCTAGCAAATTATCGTCCAATAAGTCTACTCCCTATTCTCTACAAGACGTTCACAAAAATTCTCTCAAACCGTCTGCAAAATGTACTAGACGAGAACCAACCGAGAGAACAAGCCGGATTTAGAGGAGGATACAGCACTATGGACCATATCCAAGTCGTCAGAGAAATCATAGAGCGGTACCAGGAATACAAACTGCCACTATGCATGGGTTTTATAGACTATGAGAAGGCGTTTGATTCGATAAAGAAATGTTCAATACTCGACGCACTCAGAAAACAAGGAATCCCTGGACGCTATATAAATATTTTCAATAATATATACAGTAGCGCAACAGCATCTGTAAATCTCCATAAACCATCGCGCAGATTTCCTATCAGCAAAGGAGTCCGACAAGGTGATACAATCTCACCTAAACTATTTACAGCTACCCTTGAAGACTTATTCAGGCAACTTGACTGGAATGACAAAGGGATCCCCATAAATGGAGAATACCTGAGTCATCTGCGCTTTGCCGATGACATAGTAATTTTCTCGCAAGACTCAGAAGACCTCCAAAGCAGAATGCAGGAACTCGCTGAAGTAAGCAACAAAGTAGGTTTGAAAATAAATGTAACAAAGACGAAAGTCATGTTCAACTGCTTTGCAGGCCAAAAAGAGATCCTCATCAATGGCACTCAGCTCGAACAGGTGAAAAGCTACATCTATCTGGGACAACAAGTATCTATAGATGGATGTATATTTGATGAAATTGTTCGCAGAGTAAAGCTAGGCTGGAGTGCTTTTGGCCGCCTGAATAATGTCTTCAAAAGTGACCTTCCACTGTGCCTAAAGCGCAAAGTGTTCAACCAGTGTGTGCTTCCCGTGATGACATATGCGTGTGAAACATGGACCCTAAGTAAAAGAGAGATCCAGAAACTTAGAGTAGCACAACGTGGTATGGAGAGGTGCATGCTGGGCATAACGCGAAAGGACAAAAAGAGGAATGAGTGGATAAGGAAGCAGACAAGGGTTTGCGATGTAATAGAGTTTATTAAAAGCCTTAAATGGAGATGGGCTGGACACAAAGCTCGAAGAAGAGACAATCGTTGGACAAATCTAGTCATCCAGTGGTATCCAAGAAGTACAAAACGTCCACAAGGTAGACCTAGAAGCCGCTGGATCGATGAAATGATAAAGTTCTGCGGAAGTACGTGGCAACGCAATGCACAGGACCGAGAGAAGTGGAAGCAACTTGAAGAGGCCTTCATCCAGCAGTGGATAGATTCAGGCTGATGATGATGATGATGATATCTCAGGTGGTCAAATATTTTTTCTACGAGACGAAATGATAATCTCGGGGATTTCATGATCCGGTGAACGTCCCGGTCCATTTCGCACCATAATTAAATACCGAAGTAGGCTCCACCAAGAATACTGATTATAAACAATATAATTAAGCCGGCTCGAACATCACAACTCGCCTTGTGTGCCTGACGGCCATAAATCAAAATTTCCGAGACTGCCGGATCACAACCTCGCACATCTGCCTAGCGCTGCTAGCTCTAAGCTCTAGCTCTGCCAAACGCGGCGACAGTCTGGAGAGAAATGGCCGATTATGCAGCTGTGCGCATGCGCGGAGTCAATATGGCTGGACATTGACATGCAGGCTTTGGCCAATGCAACTCGAGGCATGTCGCAGGGTCGCAGAGTCGCAGTTGCATCGGCCAATCTGCGAAGCTCCATTTGATAACGTTTTTTTTCTTGGTTTACGATGACGTCACATCGACGAATTCGTCGTAATACGCATGCGGCGAGTTCTGATGTGCGAGCCCACTAACGTTTACATAATACCTATACCTAATTTTTCGTAAACACTTGCACAAAACAAAATTTTATGCAATTATTATTCATACAATATAAATGATGGAAAAGTATTCAGGCCGATTGGAATTTTCATCGATTAGCTGTTCACCGAAGTGATAAGTTGTACGAATTTATAGAAAAAAATACATTTAAGTACTTATTACAAAAAAATACATTATTTGTAATGAACCTTGAACGTATTATTTCATAAATTATAATATGATACTGCAAATATTACGATTAAATTTAATGTAAATTGTGGAAATACTTACAGTTGTACAATGTTTTTTTGATGAAAGATTTTTCCATTTCAGTGAACTTTGTAGCAAATTAATTATCCATAGTTACCGGATTGATTGTCATTATCATGAATATCACTCCAAAAAGAATGTCACGTGATCGATTAACCATTATTGAATAACTGTGATCAATCGTAAGAAAAATATGGTAGGAACGTACCTAAAGTTTAAGCCAAATGTTATTTATTGCACATATTAAGAGAAGAAGTCATAGAAATAATTTATAGTGAAATTAAAGTTTGATTACATTTTAATTGTTCAATCCGTATCTAAAAATGTATTGTTTTTTTTATCGAAATTAAACTTATAATCATTTTTAAAATTTCTGATTTTAAGTATTCGCTTGACCAACTGTGCTTATTATCAATATAATTTACTTAATATTGTTTCCTTGGCTAAACCTAAGAGTTTTGAATAAATAACTATATAATTACCGATTGCATTATTTTTAATTAAACATATTTATTTTTAATTCGGTTACATAGGTATATAATCTGATTCATGACGATTTTCATAAGCATAATTGAATAAAATATAATACTGTATTTTAGATTTTAACGTCCAAAAAATATTATAGATTAATTAATCCTTTCTATGCCGTAATTAGTTAATTGATAGTAATTAACGTAAGAATCGGTGTAACTAAGGCGTCCAAAGACGCTTTGGGCACTTAACCGGTTAAATAAGTTGGCACAGTTATTATTGACAAAAAGGCCATTTAAATATTTGTCAAAGCAAGTTGTTGGTATTGCATCGTTACATAATATATATTTCAAACGTAGGTACGTAGGTACCTATGTAGATACTAAAGTCATTTGATAACTTAAAATATATAGTTAATACAACTTGTATAATAATGAACCTAACCCAAAGGCAAGGTGTTAACCAATGTATTTACATATATACATTTAATTAACTATTATTGTAATGTTTTATTGTCAGTTTAACTATTATGAATTTCTAAAATGAATAAGGAGATAATAATAATTAATTAAAGTAAGTTAATTAAATTTATTAAATAAAGATAATCAATTAACTTATAGTCCAGTCAAATAAGACCGAAAAATACGTTATGGTTGCAAAAGGTGGGACAGAATTTTTTTTTTCTACTTGTATATAATGATAATGAGTACGAAAAAAACGGTTTTGCCAATTCGGATGACTTCGGCACAACTTTTGGCGGGCAAAAAACCGCAAAATTTTGGGATTTTTGTTGGTTTTTCGCTTATATCTCAAAAATGGTCGGTCGTAGCAAAAATATTGTTATATACAATTTTAGCGGTGCTGGTGGGGGTATTGGAATGTGGCCCTTTCTACCACTCCCACTACCCCTCCCTCCACCCTCACGCACCGTCTGGAACATTGGGCCCATTGACCATAAAGTCTAGTTTGTAACCACAAACTGTTTATTTGTAAGATATTAAGTTTAAAATGGTATTTCTTCTCATTAAAGTGTGATTTTTACTAAAACGCGTGTTTATGAATACATATTTACTATTTTCAACAGCAAATATCTCATAAACAGTCAGAGATAGAAAAAAAACGTATGATATAAAAATTTTAGGAAATTTAATAAGCTTTAAAATTGCAAATAACTATACTTTTGTTACGACCGACCATTTTTGAGATATAAGAGAAAAACCAAAAAAAATCCCAAAAATTTGCTGTTTTTTGCCCGCCAAAAGTTGTGCCGAAGTCATCCGAATTGGCAAAATCGTTTTTTTCGTACTCATTTTCATTATATACAAGTAGAAAAAAAAATCTTCTGCCCCACCTTTTGCAACCAAAAAGTACAGATTGACTGGACTATTATGGGTTACATATTATGGGATATTATATTTAGGTGTTAATATTGTGTAAAATACATAAAAATATTATTTACTCACCTTTTTAGGTACCACATATACCTACTACGGTGGATAAGGAAACGTCACTTTAAGTGTAACAGAATTGAAGTAGGTAAATAATTAACGATATAGATTTTTTTTAAATAAACTAAATTCCTTTTTACTTGCCTAAGTAAAGATGCTACGCCAACTGTGACAAGACAAGTGTATTTTTTTTATTCCTACGTAAAATTAGTATACACTCATACTGTTAAATAGTAGTCTTGTTTATAATTTACTCGCACCAATTTAAGAAGAGGCACTGAAAATAATTTATAATTTATAAGGCAAGTAGCCCATCTGGTGAATCAATTAATATATAAAGTTACCTTTCTATTGTGATTTAGACTATTTAGAGTATTTTAAACCTTTACTCCAAATACCTCCATACTCGCTCGATATTCACTTTAGACTGATACGTTTACGTTATTATTTGAAATATTTGGCAGGTGCAGTTGATATGTATATATTAATATTTTTACGTATTTACTTTTCAATGTACATGTGTAGCAAGTCTTAAGAAGTAAATATATTTAAAAATTCATAAATATGTATTAGTTCTCGTAAAAATGTGTGATTATTTTGTAATATGGATATCTACTGAATTAGTAATTGAATTTTATTGAAAATTGTTTACCTATTGTACCCAGTACCTACCAACTTCTCAAGAGATATCTATCAACACAGGAGACACGTTTTTTTACCATTTTTGGGTGTTTTAATAATTAGCGGCCATACAATTTTAAATGTGACAAACAGTAATAATAAACCATTGAACCATTTAGGCGTAAGAGTTACCTAATCCTCTTACAGCTCAAGCTCGCTATATACTCCAATAGTATTAGGTCCAAATAATCCCGTACCTGGAAATAATTTCCCTAAAGTGGAGACTTTGCATATTATGTATAGAGTCCCTAGTAATAATTTATTTTACTCAACACTCGTAAATGCTGTGCTATAACTACCATCTTGGAAAATGGCAGACAACTTTTACTTTTTTAGCTATATCTCATTAACGGCTAAAATATCGAGAAATATTTCAAATAGTTTTTTTTAAAATAAGAATAACGTTTATTATATTATGCAACGATGATATCTTTCAGTACTGCTAAAGTAACGATATATTTACACTCTTCGAGGTATGTGATGTGAAGCTTTCTGAATTTAATAAAATTTTATCCGTAACGTAAAATACCTATATACTACTTGATAAAAAAATACTATGCGTCCAAATAGGTTTATTTTTATTTGCGGGTATTTATTTTATTTTGTGGGTACAATACCCACATAATCCAAAAGAACTACATAATATCCATAATTCAAAAATTAAGGGGGGACATGCTCAGCGTAGGTCAAAGTGGGGCTTTTGTTCTATTTTCAAAGCATGATCCTGGACGTTCCTTAAACGTTGTAGATAATCTATTTATATAATTTTTAATTTTGCCTTATTATCCTTTATATTTATTTTAAACATTTGATGACTGCAGTAAGTATTTTTATTACATAAAATAGTATTCTTTTAAACCTCTTGCTCTAATGTTTTAGAATATAGTCATATTTCAGTACATAAATGTGCAGTGGTGTTAGGATTTTTTACATTTATTATTATTAAACGCATTTATAAAACCATCAGTATAATTTATGTTGACATTATTATAATGAAATATTTACGATAAAAATTATATTGATAATCTCTGTGATCCCAAATTTGACAAGAATTAGGCATTTTATTATTCAAAAAATGGGCAAGATTAACACATTTGAAGATAATTCTAAATATAATAATTATAAGCTATGTCTTTGACGATTCAAGTGTGATAAACATGATTGCTTTATAATAATTATTGACCTAAGAATAAGGTAGTGTTTTTTTGAAATACGCTATTTCTTTTGTCATTCCCCAGTGGTTAAGCTACATCATAAGGCCGTAACCATAACTTGACAAACTATAATTGAAGTAGGGAGTAAAATGATGTTAACACGCGTCTTTGAACATGTGCCAAAGAGATTTTTGAATAATTCAGACTTATAATGTATTTTATAATTGATTTTTATAATACCTTGATTTATATCGAATCGACCGTCACAGTACCAAATCTTGATACGATGAAAAAAAAGTCAAATGATAGCTAGTTTGAATTTGTAAATAATTGAGTCTAAAACACCAAAACAAAGACATTAGGAAAGAACACACAGGTAAACGTATGAGAGAGAGACTGGGTGAAGACGTATGAGAATGTTGTTAGGTGGTATTACCACCTGGTAATATTTTCTAGTAATTACATTCACTAGTAGAGCCAGCTGCCTCTCTAGGTCTTGCAGACAGCTTTTCGTCATAATGACATGGTGTTTGATTTTTATAAAATTGTGAAGTTATAGTTTTCCCTTCGGGGTGGATTTTTATTCACCTCAGACAGTTTGACATTTCGCTGATTTGTCAGTTTTATGATTTGTAAGTCGTCACTGCCAAATAAATTTGAGGTCATATGCGTAGTTTAATCTGGAGTTTAGCCTTCAGAATATCGTCTGATACTACCTCAGGCTGCTAGTCCTAGCAGAAAAGCTGGCAATCGCTGATTGCTACCACTGATATTTTGAACAATATATGTGTAGGTATATAAATGTTTCGTTAAATCACGTACATTTAAATATGATCAATTTATAAATTTTAATTTAGTCATCCTGTGGTATCCAAGAGGTACAAAACGTCCGCAAGGTAGACCTAGAGGCCGCTGGATCGATGAAATGATAAAGTTCTGCGGAAGTACGTGGCAACGCAACGCACAGGACCGAGAGAAGTGGAAGCAGCTTGGAGAGGCCTATGGAGATGACGATGATGATGATGATGTTCTACTGTTTCACTATACTACTGTCATTGAGCATCATGGTATATTGTGGTGTTAAAAAGAATACATATGTAGGTATAAGTATGTATTTTTTAATTTTTAATTACTATTTTTTTAATTATTATTAATTGACTGATCGCATCGAGGGTAACAAAACATCAGATCTAAAAAATTTTCTTGACTTAGGTACATACATTATATTATAAGTATATTATGTGATATTTCTGCAGAAAAATAATCTTTCTTGGAGCATTATTTCGAGAGTCAATCTACTAGTTGGTTTATTATTTTATACTTAGATTTATGTTAAAGTATAAATACAGTAAAGTTAAATATAGTTAAGTAAAAATACCATAAATATGACAGAAGAGAAGACAGTTTCTCATTGACATGCGGAGGACTGCCTAGTCCCTAGGGCATGGTCACATGTTGTATACTGCAGTTTACAAATATATGAAATAGTTTAATTTGATACGTATTTTTCTGATGTATTTGGTGAAAATGAGAACCCCTATTATTATTTAATGTTAATCTGTGTGTGGTTGATAACTATTTAAAAAATCTAGAGCATCGGCTATTCATCAAAATTGTCTTCTAAAGTTAAGAACTGGTTTACCGTTGGTGATTCCGATTAGGAAAGCGATATCTATATTCGAACAAATTTATTCGATTATCAATATATTCCACTAAAAACGCGTTGACACGGTCCAAGTACACTTGGACCGAGTGCCATCCAAGTGCACTCGTATGAGACATCTTCATACTAATTATTCCTATGCAAGATAGCTTGGATGAGTAGGACGCAGTCCAAGTAGCTTGGATAGGAGTAATGTGTATGAAGATGTCCCGTACGAGTGCGCTTGGATGGCTCTCGGTCCAAGAATACTTGGATCGTACTTGGACCATGTCATCACGGCTTTACGTGAATGTTAATTGAAGTACCTAGTAATAATTTTTTTACGAAATCATAAGATATGGGGTATGTTTAGTTTAATCTACTTGATTAAAACATGTTTACTACTCAAATTTCAATTTTAATAAAATAGTTGCCTACCTTACCGATAGTAGTCCAATACGCCAAGGCTGTTTTAATAAATTGTTATCATAGTAAAAAGTAAACTAAGTACCATTATCGCTGATATTAATCGGATCATATAAACTTCATAGTTGAGGTTATATTAACAGAATTTCACGAAGAATAATAATTGTTGATAGCCATTCGCTTATACGTACTACTTTATCGCCTAATTTTAATAAACTACGACATAGTGAGGATAAAAATGTTTACTGTGAATTAATATCAATGATACTTTCATCCAAATTTTTACAACAATAATTTTAAAAGGCGTGCATTTTTGAAGCAAGTATTAATAGACAATTTTGAAAAGTTTTTAAATAACAACTGTCAGAATTTTAAATGAATGGTAAGTATTTATTTCAAAGTATCGGTATAAGCCCGCCAGTTTTAATGTTGAATGTAAAATAATGGTACAGCAAGAAATAATATTCAAAAATCAGTAGTAAAAATAAATAATCATTATTTAAATGACATGGGCCAATAGATAAAATCAATATCCATTATTATTTTGATAGCATGAAAAGTAAAAAAGATTCAATGGGGCGCACGGCATTTTAGGGTTACCATTATCGCATATAAAGTCTATTAGTCTATGCATTCATGAATATCGGTAAGAACAAACTATTTATGATTATATTATTATTAAAAGAAGATCAAATAAGAAGTCACAGAGGTGCAGAAAAAAGAGCTAGATGGACATTTCACAAAATAAATGCGAATAACCTCAAAGATTAAATTAATAATTGATCAAAAATATAGGTTCTCTAGGTAGGTACTACAAATATTACAAAAATCATTTTTTTGAACTAAGTACATTTTTATTACCTATTATTGTCTAATTTTATAAAAAAAAAATGAATCTCAGTTTGGGTACAACAATAATTATTAATATGGTATTAAATTTATCTCAATTAAAATTGTATGCTAAATTAATTAGTTAGGGTTCGTGGATTTTTTATATTTTACATGTTTTTTACTCATCACTACAAAAAAGGTTTTTTTCAACGTCTTTTAAAATTACTAATTTAAGTAAGTATCTTAATTATTTATATAATATGTATATTATTATTTTTACTATTAGTGTAAATGCCGAATCAGATAATAATTTAATATTGTTAATTTATTACAGTATGTTATGTAAACAAGACCGTGAAACGTATTCATTGGCGAGCGAAAGGTCCAAGGACAATTAATAAGTCGTCCGATTTGTCTATGCTCTGATACTGATCAACGAACGAATAAAAAAACCGAGCTATCAAAAGTTGCGATTATCGGAATGTTTTCCGATAATCCTAAAATGTTGTGTTATTTATATGTAGACTTGCATAAAATAATATAACAGTAAAAACAACACAAATTTTATGTTTTCTTTTATGAATTTCATAAACGTTTTTAGTAATAGGTTGTACGTAATTGAAGGAAAAGATTTTTATGTTATCGTTTGACTGGGTGTGTATTCTAGATTATCATTTTCAATAATTCACATCGGTCGTCTTTAGTAATAGGTTGTATGTAATTGATATATCATTGAAGGAAACGTCTTATTCTGTCATATGTTTGTTACCATTGATTATCATTGTGAATTTTTGAACACAAGAAATACATTTATTGTAAACAACTGAAGTCTGTCTTATTATTTAATTCTGATACTGAAAATAATATGTAATAAGCACTATACAAGTCTGAAGTATGTCTTGTTATTATTGCAAAGTTGAAAATGTATATAATAGACACTACAATTTATTTCATTCCGCAATGAAGTAGAGATTAAGGGTTTGAATCTCATAAGGTAAGGTTACATATATCTTTGAAGTGCGCTTAGATCAAGAGTGTAACCCAACAGCTACCTACAACTGATGGTTTGGAAGGTGCAGTTAAGTTAAGTTACAGCTGATAGTTTAAATGAAATAGTATCTTAAAGGCACTAGAAGCTTTCTCAGGAGACTCGCATTGCATCATTGAGCCATTTTATAGATACACAAATGCTGCTACACTAAATGGGCGTAAGGGATGAAATAATAGAGATATACCATTCTAATAGTACAATCTGTTCTGGAGAGCCAGATAGAAAGAACAATACTATCCTACTAAATTTAACATAATAAGGAAGCTACTAAAGAAGTTATTTCTGTAAAAGAAAAAATCTGTCCAAAATAGATTTTATACTGACAAATTGATATTTATACTTACCATTAATTATTTAAATAATTCCCGGAAATTGTTTAAATAATTCCCTATCATAATTTAAATACTTCCATAGTTATATTATAATACTTACCAATAATCATTTTTTACTTGCTGTACATATTAAATAGTTCCCACCTTTTTAATAAAATACTTGCTCGATTTTTTATTAAAATACTTGCTGTTAATGCATATATATACTTACCCAATAATTTGAAGCCATTTTAAAATGTGAAAATTATCATCTTCGTTCATATGTGAATCATACTATGACTATGTTATGCCTTCACAAAAATAGGATATAATAACATACATATCTTTTACAAGGAATGGTTTTCGTTCAATCCAGCGGAACCTTGGATCCCACAAAAAATTTAAAATAAACGCAGGATTCAAACACATAACTCACAATTTTAGAGGCGATTTCTTTTCTACTTGGTAAGTTTAGGTTAGGTTAGATTAGAATTTATTAATAATTATCTTCAATATATTTTGATATTTATTTTGGTAAAATATAAAAAATAGAATAAGTATACATAGTATTATGAATGAACAATTCTTATTGATGACGATTTTACAAAATATTGATGGTTTCATATTGATAACATTATCATCTATATTAGGAATGTGATGGAAATTACCATGGAAGACATAATATTATTGTGGTGTATAACGACAAGAAATTCACGTCCACGTCCTCGTCCACGAGGCTAGGCAGGCCAATAATCTTTCAAATCGCTTTTTTTTTTAATAAAGTTGTCAAATAATATAACGAATCTGTTGGTTGAAAGGATTTTGATAATTTGGGAGAGTAATCATATCGAGTACCTTCCACGCCAGCGCTGTAAGGTGGAGGACGTCCATCCGTCCACAAATAATACGATCCATGCACAGAATTCCTGTCGACACCGAAGCCCATAAAATCTTGTTTGTTTGTGGAGCACTTATCATTTTTGAATTCTTCCCAACTTGGACAGAGTACAGCCGGGAAAGCTTTTACATTATAAACAGATTCTTCATGATACTTGTACCCCCGAAAGTGACTGACCAATGAATCGGGCTGAGCGCAACCGCCGTTCGGGAAAAAGTCCATGTGTCCTGTAATAAAATATTAAATTGGGACGGTATTATTAATATATTACTAAGTCAATATTAAGTAGTTCATAAAGACTTGTCTACTTATTCGAAATTTCGTTATCAAAATTCGTGGTGTGTATCTACCTAAACTAGAGATTTCGAAAGTACTAGCGAGACAGATTGGCGAGAAACAGCTGGCTCTGCTAGTTAATAAATTAATGACAAAGGGCCGTATGTATGAGATTCCCAAATTCTTTATAAGCTATTTAACAGATTTTTCATCATATAGCGTATAGCACTGTTTGTGACGTAAGCAATCTGACGTCACGCACCATTCAAAATGGCTGCCTCAGCTGTCACTTTCAAATGTCATTTTAATTTTGCATTCATTACAACAAACGGTTTGCTTGAGGCCCTCGTTCATTTTGTAGACTCTGTAAAACAATTTCGAAAACAGTTCCTAGTCGTGCTGTTTACAAAATACGTATAATTTTGATCCCTAGTCTATAATCTAGATAGTAGGTAACTGATAAAATGCCCGAAACCTATTTCGCTTGCAATATTTCTCATGGAAAGATAAGATGGACTTACGTAAGATTACGATAAAATATCTCCGCTAAACGACCGCAAAAATATGTACCAACTGCTGTATCTGGCATTAAAATATGCAATTGGAAGCATTCTGAATTCTTCAAAATATTATGGTACCTACCTACCTAGTTAATTATTGTAAGATAACTGTAATTAACAAGGCACAACTCTCAAATACACTGGAAACATCAATAGTGTCATACGGTAATTGGTATAAATGATAATATTATACAGAGATCATTACATATTATTATCTAAATCATTTGCATTTCTGTCATTTATTCTTATTCTGTTTTGACATCTCATAATTGAAGTGAAGTTAGTCATAATAATATTCAGTATTGCCACTAAATGGAAATGTTTACTGGCAATACTTTATCCTTTCGTACAGTAGAATTATATAATAAATGTGATAAAATAACTGATAAATTATTTAAAGTTCACAATAATTATTCATGTATAATTATTAAATTTATGTGGTACCGTTCGCACACTTTCATACACATTTACAATTTCAAAATTTTAAATTAATGGTTGGGGAATGAAATTTTATAAGCTTGCAATTATTTGTACGCCATGACACATTATGTCGTCACATCGTGATGTCGCTAAACAACAAATAACATTTGCACTTAAGCCTTGAATTCACTAGGGGACAAATCGTGCAACATGACGCACAACATCTACGTCGATGTTTCAGGAACGAAGCCGCGGAACATGTTTCTTGTTCAAAATACGTACACACTACGCAACGTCGCAGAATATGTTGTACTTGTCGCAGAAATGCGATACCCTCCAAAGTGACTCTTATTGCAATATCATTAGAGCACATTTTTGTCTTTCAGGCCTTGTCATGTGATGGTGTCTAGACAATTTTTATTATTCTTTTTACCGACAAGCCGTTGGAGCCAGTGGCACTTCACCTTTTTAATATTGTAATATATTTAATGAAATTGAGAATCTGCACAGAGTTGTTTGGATCATAACCAGAAGATATTATTGTATGATCTTTTGTAGAATACCCACTCCATAATAAGATAATCTGCTCGCAAATAAGTTATATAATAAATTGTTTGTAAACTTATATCACTTCACAAATGCACGTTTCAAACATTTGAAACTCTACGCACGTCCTGAACTGCAAACATTGTCATCAATTTAAATGTAGTCTGGGCAGTCCATATCATACAAATTTGCAAGATTTAATCAAAACAACATTCGCCGAGACCACACGGCGTTACTTTTAGTGAAACAAAATATTTGTAAACACGTCCACACGTGCGTTTCCATACGTTTTCCATCCGTCAGAAATATAATATATAAATAAGAAAAAACGTGCACATTTGTTTAAAATACTTAGTATATTTTTTTATACAAATATTTGCAAACAATTGATATGCAACTTTAAAACAGTGTTTAAAATGTTTATTTATTTACGAGGAGACTTATCTTGATTTGGGACTTGGCATAACACTTGATGACGAGCGCAAGGGGGCAACCCATCGTCATTCGTGCGTAGGAATTGGCAAGTGCGATGGTATGGTCCAAACTGCGTGATAGGGAATTTTTATGAATTTTCACACAAACGGTGAAATAATAAAATTAATTTAATAACAATATTAAAATATATCGAAACTCTAACGATGAAAAATAATTATGTTAATTATATTATTTTTGTTGCCGAGAAAAAAAATCAATGCAAAAAATGTTTATTTTTATTTCGATTTTTTATGAATTATTTTGATTCATATTTGTTAATAAAGAAAATATTATCGACCTGTATATTTGAAAATTAATATATCCATTATTTAATTTGATATTTTTTGTTCTATCTATTACAGAAAAATAAATAAAATTTACTATTTCTAATTTTAGAACATAAAAATATTTACTTGATAAATAATATTATTGAAAAAAAAAATATAGTGGTCAACATAACTCCGTGATACTCTAGTGCAAGTCTAACTTCTTTATTCATTTCAGAGTGATAACACCATCTTTAGGTAGGTACCTATAATTAGTTGGATTGCAATAACTTGCGATGTTATTTTTATCTCCGTAAAATAAAGAAATTAAAACACCAATTTTCATAAGCTTACTATTTTCTATGGTAATCACGACGTTACCTACACAAGTCAGTTTCACCGTTGAACGGAATGAGATGGGTGAATGGCTAACCATTCCTCTTAAAAACTGTTATATATCTGTTATAAACATATGCGTAGGCCACCATGGCCTAGTTAGTATAGCACCTGTCTCTGGTAAGACACGGGTTCGATCCCGCGGCTGGCATAGCATTGTGTTTTTTCAATGTTTGATCAAGTGCAAGGATCTAGTAGATTAGGCGAATGGCTAACAACCATTTCTCGTAATATTAACTTCAATATTTCGTACAGTGTCTGTTAAATACTACCTCACTTTTTTAAATAGGTACATACATACATACATAATAGGGACGTCATCTAACATAAGAAAGAAAACATATCATCAGGTATAGAATATAGATGCTTATTGCTTGGTATCTATATCGATACTTGCAAGTGTCGATAATATCAAGGACTAAGGTATTAAAACTTTTAAATGTTTTCTTGAAAAACAACAAAAGAAAATGTTATTTTGAGACCCGTTTTCAAATATCGGGTGAAATTGGTGGTAAATTTAAAATAGATGTCATTCGTTCACATCTCCGAAAACATTACTTATTTCAAGAGAAATAAAACGAAAAATAATTGACTGCTAATAACTTAAATATGTATGAACAAGGTAAAACATGTAACACAGCAAGGTTCCAATGAATTCGGCGAATGGCTGATAACCATTCCTCGTAGATAACCGAGTTTCTTAATATAATCTATATAATGTGGCAATATGTGGTCCGCGTGCTATACGATATAAAAAATGTATATTGGTAGGTATAGCATAGCACATCCAAAATACTATAGTTTTGAATATCGTAATGAAATATTATTATATTTTCGACAAAATTATTTTGTCGCCAATAAATAATACATTCCAGATTCGTGGCTCGGTTCGGCAATAGCTTACGTCATATTTGTTATTACGGCGCCTACATATACGCGGTCAGTGCTTTGAAACCTTTTAATATAATGGAAATTCTAAGAAAAATAATATACAATAAACTTTTATCATATTTTTTAATACGTGGATGTATATAATATTATAATTAACATTTCAAAAAAAATGCGGTTGTGCGTTACTAAACATTTAAAAGTTTTCGATTATTGTTTTTTTAGTAGTTCAGCATTTTTTAAAGGTTAATTTTTTATGTTGAAAATTCACTGTTTTTGTGAAATACGGGATTTTTACATATTGTAAAATGAAAAAAATTCCGGCGTCTGGGTAGGAAATTATATAGATCTTATTTGTCGGGCTACGTCGTATTTATGTTCAATTGCATAATATTTTCGATATTTTACTTCGCGTGTACCTATAATAAAATGAACAATTTATAAATTTACACTCGTTTACGTAGGCGTGTGTAGTCAAGATCTTTCAACATGCATACATCATGTCAATTCACTTACACTAAAAACGTTGTGGAATCGCCATCAAGTGTTATGCTTAGTCCCAAATCAAGATAAGTCTCCTGGTAAACAAATAAACATTTATAAGTATTTTAAACAAATGTGCACGTTTTTTGTATTTCTGACGGATGGAAAACGTATGAAAACGCACGTGTGGACCTGTTTACAAATATTTTGTTTAACTAAAATAAACGCCGTGTGGTCTCGGCGAATGTTGTTTTGATTCAATCTCGCAAATTTGTATGATATGGACTGCCCAGACTACATTTAAATTGATGACAATGTTTGCAGTTCAGGAAGTGCGTAGAGTTTCAAATGTTTTTTGTTAAGTGATATAAGTTTATAAACAATTATATAACTTTGCAAGAAAACGTATAAGACCACCATGTAATAACCATAAATTAATACAATAAAGTGGGTAAAAAGCTTATTACCTACTTATTAATTGACTGCTAATAACTTAAAGCACGTCCAAAATACTGTAATTTGGAATATCGGGGAAAAGTTCCTTTTTCTATGTACCTATACCTGCTTTAAGTTTTTTTTTTTAAATATATAAATAATCTAATGCATTTAAGTTTTGTACTATTCCATTTGAGTCGTTTTTTTCGCCTTTTGGCATCTTTAGGCACTATGCCCACTCACCAATGGTAAATACCTACACACTGTCAACAAATGCAGTTAATTATATCTTATATAATAAAATTAATACAATAAAGTATGTAAAAAGCTTATTACCTAATTATTAATTAACTGCTAATAACTTAAAACCCGTCCAAAATACTGTGCCTAATTTTGAATATCCTACCTGCTTTAAGCTTTTTTTAAATATATAAATAATCTAATGCATTTAAGTTTTGTACTATTCCATTTAAGTCGTTTTTTTCGACCCGGGTTTCGCCTTTCGGCATCTTCAGGCACTATGCCCATTCAAAAATGGTAAATAGTCAATTATACATATTATCTTGTATAATAAAATTAATACAATAAAGTAGGTAAAAAGCTTATTACCTACTTATTAATTGACTGCTAATAACTTAAAGCACGTCCAAAATACTGTTATTTTGAATATCGGAAAAAAGTTCTTTTTCTACATTTAAAAATACCTACACCAAAAAAGTACAGAATTTCAGAATACATATATTGTACCTACCATAATTTCGTGCGAGTAGGTACATACTATAATTAAGTTATTCACTTTGTTTATACTATTAAAATAAGAAGTCATATTATTATACTGCTCCACTGTATTTTTTTAATTATGCAGAACAAAAATTAAATAAGTACCTACTTAAATATTATTCTCTGCAGTCTACATAATTATTTTTATCGATAAATAATAATGCCAAAAATTGTTTCAGCGACGTCGTGTCATAAACGTAATAATTTATTATGGCATGTAGATGTTTTCTTCAAATTACATAGATATTTACGTGATCAGTGCTTCGAAACCTTTTATTATTTTATACATCATGGAAATTCTGAATAAAAATAATATATAATAAACTTTTACCCGATTTTTTATTACATGGATGTTAATTATAATATTATCATTGACATTAAGGTACTAAACATTTCAAAGTTTTCGATTACTATTTTTTTAGTAGTTCACCATTTCTTCTCATATTAATCTTTTATGTTGAAAATTCACTGTTTTTGTGAAATACGGGATTTTTACATTTGAAATGAAAGAAAATCCGGCTTCTATGTGGGGAATTATATAAATCACTGTTGATCTTGTGACTGTCGGGCTACGTATTATTTATGTTTGATTGCATAATATTTTCGATATTTAACTTCGCGTGTATAATAAAATGAACAGTTTTAATTACAATTTTAAATTTACACTTGTTTACGTAGGCGTGAGTGTAGCCGAGATCTTTCAATATGCCTACATAATGTCAATTATTATATGAATAAAAATTCACCTACAATAAAAACGTTGTGGAATCGCCATCAAGTGTTATGCCAAGTCCCAAATCAAGATAAGTCTCCTCGTAAATAAATAAACATTATTTAAACACTGTTTTAAAGTTGCATATCAATTGTAATTGTATAAAAACAATTCATACTAAGTATTTTAAACAAACGTGCACTTTTTTTATAACAAGAAAGTGTGGACTTAAAAATATTTTGTTTCACTAAAAGTAACGCCGTGTGGTCTCGGCGAATATTGTTTTGATTAAATCTCGCAAATTTATATGATATGGACTGCCCAGACTACATTTAAATTAATGACAATGTTTGCAGTTCAGGACGTGCGTAGAGTTTCAAATGTTTGTAACGTGCATTTGTTAAGTGATATAAGTTTACAAACAATCAAGTATATAACTTTTTTGCGAGCAGATTATCTTATTATGGAGTGGGTATTCTGCAAAAAGATCATACAATAATATCTTCTGGTTATAATCCAAACAACTCTGTGCAAGTCCTCAATTTCATTAAATATATACATTTAAAAAGGTGAAGTGCCACTGGCTCCAACGGCTGGTAAAAGACGCCAGTCGGTAAAACGGATAATAAAATTTGTCTAGACATCGCATGACAAGGCCTGAAAGACAAAAATGTGCTCTAATGATATTGCAATAAGAGTCACTTTGGCGGCTATCGCGTTTCGGCGACTAGTATGTACAAGCAAATCGAGTGCTTAAAGTCAGACAACGTTATCTACAAAAAAGTGTTTTTTTTTTTTTTTGAGATAACGTTATTTTACATTTACGGCTACATGATAGTCAAACAACATTATGTCAATCTTTTCTAATTTCTTATTAAATCGTCAGTAAAGTTTAACGCTAATTACATAAGTTATCCTTGTTTTCATATTTTTTTAAAACTATCCCTATAAATTTTAACATCATCATAAGCAAGATAAATGTACAATACACAATGAATTATAAAATATTAACATTAGGTTTTAAATAAACATTTCCCTTGTTAAGTTACAAGAATCTAAAATAACGATTTTTGGCTCTCCTGTAAAGTTGCACTTTTGTAGATAGTGTTGTTTGACACTAAGCCCTCGAAATGTTCTGCGACATTGCGTCGTAGTGTGTCCGCATTTTGAACAAGAAACATGTTTCGCGGCTTCGTTCCCGAAACATCGACGTAGATGTTGTGCGTCATATTGCACGATTTGTCCCCTAGTGAATTCAAGGCTTTATGCATACAAACGAGCAGTATATAGCCTATAACGTATTTGGGGATCTCATTCATACGACCCAAAGGCAACTTACTTATTACTGGATGTAGCATGTAAAACATAAAATTCCCTCATAAACGACCCCGGGCATAGACGTAAGAGTCTGTTATATAAATTTCATTCTTTCTTAATCAAATCAAAAATGATGCATTTAATTGTTTTTATGTTGAAAAATAAAATCCATCTACATTATAGTATCGGTAATTACTAAAAATTTTCGTACGTAAAAATATTTGGGATTATCGATATTCCGAAAAGCAAAAAAAGTCGTTTTGTAAATATTTTAAACTAAAGTAGATATCATTTAGTACAGTACCTCGGCCACATTATGAGAGGACAAAAGTACAGCATTCCCCAACTTGTCATTCAAGAAAAGATCGATGGTAGGCATAGCAGAGGACGACGCCACATTTTATGGCTTAAGAACCACCGTGATTGGTAAGTGTGCAGCTCCACTGAACTGTTCCGGGTAGCAGATGATAAAGGTAAGATCACCTTTAAGGTGGCCGACCTCCACTAGGGGATGGCACAATAAGAAGAAAAAATGTCGTTTGATATGTGAATTAATTAAACGCATGTCAAATACATACTTTATTTTTCTAAATAGGTACCTTTAACAAAATCTCTCACCAGCTAAGTAAAAATCTGGAAATGGTCGGTCGCAATATTAATTCCTAATTGAAAGCCAAACATTATACATATTATATCAACGTATTTCTCTCAACTCAAACCTGGTTATAGTAAATAAATACTATTAACAACTTTGATAATAGAATTCAGTTATGGTTTTTTAAGAAAATTTTTATTTTTTACAAATAATCAAACGCCCATTTTTCAAGAATTTAATTCGTAAGAATAACGACAAAAATATCAGCATTTATTTACCAATTTGCAAGACGTGTAAAAACACAATCCGTGACGATGAGTAGATAAACAATTAATAATACTACACTTCGGCTATATTTTGATTAATTTGATTATTAAGTATTATTTTATTAAAATGTTTTATTTTGTTTAGCATATTTTTTATGTAAAGTCGTGTGGGGGGAGGGGCGATTAATTAACATCCGTCCCTGAGAAAAATTAACTATTCATACCAACGTAACCGTGAGGTGCCAGGTATTTTATTATTACAACGTTTTTCTTAGCTCGTATTCTTATTTGTCCGGTGGTTGTTTGTCCGGTACAAATCTTGCAATCGATTTTTAACTAACTTCACGACTAGCTAGACATTTGAAACTTTTAGAATATATCAGAACACGATGCCAATGCATTTTTAATACTTTTAGCCATCTTTAAGTAGAATTAAATTCATTTTCGGTTAATTCTGTTTTATATGAAAAGTTATTTCGATACCATTATTGGTTGCTAGGGGGTCAGCAACTAAATTATTAATATATACGTGCGTTGCTATGGAAATCAATATGAAATGACATTTCATTATTCAGTATTTCTATCAAGTACAATTTTTTTTGATCGTTTAAGCTAGTCAAGTCAAGTTTATATGATTCAACAGAAAATTTAAAAACGTTGTATATAAAAAGGTCTTTTTATCTTGTAATTATTTCTAATATGTCTACTGGAATATTGAAATGTTGTACTTGAGATTGTCCTGGCATTCACCATGCCTGCAGTACACTGCAACTGCATACTATTATAATATATTGTGATACAATATCATAAGTAGGTACTGTGGAATACCTATATAAATCAGCATTGTTTCACTGGTGATTATTAATCGTTTAATAATATAATATTAATATAGATATTGATAATAATATTGAGTCTTTTAAACATCTGCTGACCGCACTATTTTTACATAAATTTACACCTAATTAATTACACAAAAAAGTATGGGAAGTAGTTGCAACACTTTTATTGTTTCTATTTTTGTATTTTTTAATCTGATTAACTAAATCTGATTTAGAGTTGACACATATTATGTAAAAAACATTTTATTGGCATAGATAAAGTATGCCCACATGTCTCATTTTCCTTATTTCTATTGGTGTGAAATCATATAAAATATTAGATACCAATTCGCCGAATGAAATCTCTTAAAGTTTTTTTCATTCTGATCCGTTAATACTAAACGGTCTTTTACACAATCACAGCTTATTAATTATATTGCTGTAATATTGAGTGAATTTAAGATCGGTGCTTATATTATTTTACAATATTTTGGCAAGAAAATATATAGCACAGATATCCAAATTAATAAAGTATAAAACTAACAGAAAATATTTACCCTTAAAAAAATACTCTGAGAAAACGA
Source organism: Rhyacophila brunnea (assembly GCF_057557595.1). Taxonomy (NCBI): domain Eukaryota; kingdom Metazoa; phylum Arthropoda; class Insecta; order Trichoptera; family Rhyacophilidae; genus Rhyacophila; species Rhyacophila brunnea. The sequence continues at coordinate 21,579,210 of NW_028233068.1, forward strand.
AAACAAACTTTTAATACCTAATATCTCCTGTCTGATGCAATATTATATTCAACCAATTTTTGACCACAGTGTGTTTTACACTACCATAATAATATTATGTCGTACAACCAATAAATTTCGTTGACATCGTGATTGACGGCCATTTTAAATTGATTGTTGCAACTTACCCATGTTAAAACTAACCCCGTCTTCCCCCTTTATGCTTTTAGGTAGGAGTATGTAATTTGCAGTAATTTTATTTTTGGGGAAATTGTTATTGCTGAAAAAGTGAGAACGATGAGTAGGTAGCGCGACAATCGTTTTGTTTTACAATAACTGTTGTTGTTTTTTTAAGGATTTCAACCATATAAAAGCGAATTGAGTTACCTAATTTTAGTGCTCGCTTGAGTCACAACTCAATTATGTATATATCTACTCGTAGAATATTTTTTATAAACAGCATTAAACTTAAAATATTTAATTAATAAGAATGTTAAAATATTCTCACCTAATGCTTCTCTCATTCCAAGTACTCCTGCATCAGTATGAATTACGTCAACAAATGTCGCATCGTTCTTGCTAAGCCTGTGCTCGCAGGTTTTATTATAGAAACATGGCTCCGCAGGATCCAAACCAGTGATACGGCCTATCTTGGTAGTATTATTTGAAAGTCTAAATACTTCTTTTCCAGCATATCCTACAATGTGTGCTCCGAGGCTGAATCCGATTAAGTGGACAATTGCACTATTTATATTATTTGCTCGATCTACAGTAGAAAATACAATTAAATATATTATTTAAAAAATATATAAATTGCTTCATGGTTTTCACCATATCATTAAAATAAACTGGATTGAAATACGAAAATTAAAATAATAAAATATAAAAAAATTACACCCGCGGAGGTAGGAAAGTAACCACCTACCTACCTACTTAAATACATACTTTTAATTAAAAGCAAGATAGGTATGATATTGGTAAGGAGTCACCTACTAAAGTCTAACACAATATTAACTCTTAATTTAGTAGTATTTTCGATAATTTCAATGAATAATTTAGCATGTTGCGCAATTTAGTTTCGGAAAAATAGTAACTCATCGTGAAGCAATCATTTTAGTTTGCATGTGGAGATATCGTAGAAGGTAGCATTCAAGAAACTTATTACTATTTATAAATTAATTTGATTGTTCATTCTCACTTGTAATGATATCATGTACGACTTTTCCAAGAGCTTTTCCAACTTCCTTCACTGCTTTAGCCGCCTGCCCATAAATCATACCGATTACATTTTGAGCGTTCACGGCCATGATATTACACTTGGTTTCCTTGAGTAACGCATGTGTATTAATTACAGTACCTGGAAAATTTGTATCTTCCGTGAACCCGTGGCAGTATATAATTATGCAAGTACTGGTCTTGAAGTCTGATGACGTTGGTATATCTATTCCGGCAGTCCCTATGGGGAAAGGTTTCTGAAAAAAGCGAAGAGTATTAAATATATTTTTTTAATATTAATTATTTCATTTAATATTTTTGCTTAAAAATCAAAAAATATGTTAACATAATATACCTAACGTGACACTGTATAAATATGTAAATCGAAAATAAAATATGGGTAAATTCGTACTGTTACTGAAAAAAAAAATCCTTGGACAGCTATATTTATGGGACTTGAATGTTGTTTAATCTTCAGTATTTGACTAATACAATATACTAAACCTAAAATATCATATTTTACTTCTTTATAAAAGATATTTCACTAAAAAAAGACTGTTTGCACTAAAATTAGTACTTTACAAACAAAGTGAATGCCCAACAGGGAATTGAGCTTACGTTTAAAAATTACTGCTTTATTAGTTGGCCCTCCTATCTAGTAGGCTACCCCAACTGAAGAAGACAGTTCTGAGATCTCAAGAAAAAGTGAGATCAAACTACATACCAATAAACTTTGAATTATCCCAAGCCTTTGTGTGTTAGTAGTACCTAGATTAGATAGACTAAAACAGTGTATACTGTATATCTCACATATTGTGTATGTGAATCCTTAATTCTATAATTCGAGACGAAGAAACTGCGACGTACTGATTTCCCGAAATTTGCGGCCCCCGTAGTTCAGTGCGCAAGGCACTGGCCTTTCACCCGCGGGTTCCGGGTTCGATTTGAGGTGAGAGCACAATATATTTACATAATCTAATATGTATATTCCTCAAACCTGGGGAGTTTGCCACTATAATTGGGCTTCACGGCCTGTTGTGATGTTTAATAAAGATAAAAAAGTAGGGTTTGGCAAAACGCAATCCGGAGCCCCGGATGAAAGTCCAGTGGCTTACGCACTGGACTACGAGGGCCGCATATATTTCCAAGACACAGGAAAATGTATTAACTTTACCATTCATTCAGTCAATAAAACTTACATTTATTTTTATTCAAAATTTACCATTAATATTATTTGAAGTACCTATATCTATCGGAAATTATACTACTTGCCTACACTATTTTGCTAAACAGTGGGAGTTTAAAAAAATATTTAAGGGGGTATTATAAGGGATATAATAAATGGTACAATAAGGGAGATATTAAATAGAAATATAAAAAAACAATCGGTATAAGTAATAAGTTCAACAGAGAATGAAAAATAAAAAATATAATAGTCAAGCAACATAAAAAAAAAAAAAAAATTAACAATCCAATTTTCTAATTAATATTATGAATGGAAAGAAATAAGTATGTAGGTTTGAACGTATGTTGAAAGAGATAAGGGAACAAAACAGTTACGCTCAACCTCCATGATGATTCATAATTCTGTCTGATGAGTTAAGTCACCGAACAATATATCAGAGAATTTTTTTTACGATTTGTATGGTTTTGGAAATTCCATTGTATTTTTCCAAGTTAAATTTTAAATGTTGTATCTACTTACTTTACTTAGGCTGGAACTACAGACCATTCAGGTTCGTGACCGACTACACGAGGAATCTCTATTCCAATCTCCTCTTTCCAGTTAGTCACTTCTCTCAGCGTCCCTCTTGACGATATCCACCCATCTCTTCCGGGGGCGGCCCAGGGGTCGAGTGACTGCAGGTGTTCCTTAATTTTATGGAGAACTCTAGATCCACCAGATTTAACTACGTGACCAGCCTACCTGAGTCTTCTCCCCTCAGGACATTTACTATATATGGTTTTAATTATCCGTGAGCTCAGAATTCATACGAATACGCCACCATTGGATTTCTTTAATCGGTCCAAGTATTCTTCAGAGGATTTTGTTTTCGAATTCTTGGATAGCCTTCTCTTCTTTCTCCGTTAGGCTCTGGGTTACACACCCATATAGAGCGTTTGGTTTCACGGTCACGTTGAATACCCAGAATTTTATCTTTTTGAACAAAGCTTGGACATGAATAACTCTTCATTGCGAAGAACGCTGCATTTCCACTATTCAGTCTGCTGGAAAGTTTTAGGTTCATCTCGTTCTTTTGGGAGATGTTGATTCCTAAATATTTAAAAACAGCGACTCTCTCAAATGTCGAGTTACCTACCAAAAATTTTCCTGTCTATTCTTCCTCTACACACTCAAGTACTTGGTCTTCTCAACGTTAACCTTTAGATTTATTCGTGTCGCGGAGTGAAAACATGTGTTTCGTTTTCTCTGAGCAACACCAGATCATCCGCATAACCTTATACTTTGTGGAATCTGTTTAGGACGGTTCCCCCTTCTGCTATGGTAGCTTTTCTTACAGATTTTTCTATAGCAAGTTTAAAAAGAATGGGTGATACAAAATCGCACTCCATTAGTCCAGCTGTCAATTCAAAAGATTGTGATACATTCCCCTGCATGTGTATCCGGTTTCTGGATTCCTGAATGCACGCCCTCTCCATACCTATCAGTTTTCTTGAGATTTGGAATTCTTTTCCATGAATGTTCCGAAGAGCTTCTCTATGCACAGATTCATGTATATTTTGAAATCCACGAAAAAACAGATAACATCTCGGTTGCATTCCCACTTGTATTCCAGTATCTGTCGTAGCATGAAAATATGATCGGTAGTGCTGCGATTTCGCTTGAATGACGCACTGTTAGTCCCCAAGAATATTTTTCTCGTACCCTAATAACCGTTCAATTTTTTTTTTTAATTTATTTAATTTGTATATGCACTTAGTAGAAGGGATATGCCAAAGTAATTTTCGCAATTAATTCTGTCTCCTTTCTTAAAAATTGAGCAAACCAGTAATTCCTTTCATCCATTTGGTATCCTCTCCCCTCCCCAAATTTTCTGAAACTATTCTAGCAGAGCTCCGAGGAAAGCCACATCTCCACATTTGAGTAATTTAGTGGAAATACATTCATTGCCAGGTGCTTTATTATTTTTCATATAACTTAATACGTTGGACGCGGAAGACGCACACGGTGCGTAATGACCAGGCGGCCGATCGATGTAATTAACGTGCATTTTAAAGGGGGCAATTAAAAAATCATTATCGACTCAGCAGCAAATGAGTTAAGGCTCCTAGTAATTCTGCATTGCTAGGCGATGGAATGAACGCTTCAGCTGTAGCGACGTTTGGAGTTTCCAGGAATTCATATGGCAATGAACACCGTAGTTAATTTGGAAATAGGACTTCCATACAAATAGCACCAGTTCTTTACCTGCTATAATCTGCTCCTGCTTGTTCTGGATTTGTAACGCTCTGGGCTGAAATCTTCTTTTCTCAAAATTCACTTCTGTAAAGATTGTTATGGGTTTTTGTTTCTTCCTCCATGTTTACAAGGCAACGTTTGATACAGATTATTTTGCAGTTCTCCGATACCTCTGGACCGCCCGTCACTTTTTATGAATATCGGTGTTTGTCAATATTGTATTGTTTATTTTGCAAACAATATACTTTTATAGTCATTCTCTCCTTTATCATTTGCTGGAAAGTATTGTGCTGGAAACCTGGAGTTTTTTTTTTAATTATTATTGGGATCCTTTCCAAAACCTTCGCCACCTCTCATAAATACTTCAAGATTCCTGGTACCCCATTAGTGGTTATAATGTTGGCTGTTTATAAGAGGATGGTCTATCTGATTTTATTTTTTGCCTTCCCTGGAGTTGCAGATCGCTCTGTGGATATTTTTATGAGGGAAAGTCGTACTTTCTGCAATCCAGTTTTTGCACTACACTGAAAAACACCTTCTGTTCTCGTTCGTTGTGTCATGCAGACTTTCTTTTCCAATATACGGCCTGTAAGCAGTTTTTTTACCTGTTTTTTTATTAAAATCCTCTAATATACATTTCATATTATGTCCCGGAAGTCTGTCGTAAGTGGCTTCGAGAAGATCGTAAAAATCGTCTTTCTCATTCTCCTCGGAAGTTTCTGTGGAACCACGCACATTAATATGGAATATATCGTAATAAACCGTCGACCTTTGATTCAAAGCACACAAATGCGATGGCTATTTGGTCCAAAGAATAGCACAGTGTCTATTGCTTTCTTAGCAACCACGAAACTTACACCAAATATAATGTTCGCCTTCTGAGTTTTCGCTGTAGTAAACGGTGTGTTGTACAATTTTGAACTATCCGCTATCTAGCCATCGAATTTCCTGTATAGCGGTAATATGGACTGTATATTTAACAAGCTCTTGCACTAGGTTTGCGTTGCTCCTGTTTGGTGCAGGCTTAGCAGATTCAAAAATCCAATTATTAATCCATTTTTCTGTTCAGGTCATCTAGATGGGTTTATCATGTTTCCGAGACATGGTCAATTCGTGTTTGTAACCAATTGTCTTTTTATGGAATTGGGACGTTAGCCCTCGACCCTACCACAAACTATGCCAGGTATGTTGGTCTACGGGAGAAGTTTCTTTCTCCTACCTTATATTATCTGGAGAGTGTTCCCATATCTGCCACCTGGGGATGCGCTCTCTAAAGGTTACATACTCCCCGTTTCCATCGTTCACTCATCATAGTCAGTTATTTAAATAAATTCAATGTCTGCGGGGCGCACAAAATTGTGTTTTTGCTAACTGATATTTTGCACAATACAATGTTATTGATTACAGTACATTACACGTTATTATTTAATTATATTTGGTTAAATTCCTACAAATTGTGGTGTAGTGGTGTACATATTTGATCTACTTGGTAAGGATATGATGTAAAGGTGATTTAAACTAAACACGTCCTACATTTTCAAATCACAATTAAAAGACCGTAATATAAATATCACTAAGTAGATAGATATACGGAAGTAGGTATATTGATTTTTGAAGTAGGTACCGAAATCAAGCCCCAAAATCAGTGATCCTATTTTACATGTGATGGAACCAGAACCAAACCTGATTTGATTTTTCGACTCAAACTGAAATCGGAACCATATTATTTCAAAATATAAAGTTTTGATAGGCTTGATAGCTCTGCTGTTAATGAAAATATGAAAAATTATATTACCTCAAAAACCGTAGAGTCTCTCATAGTATACAGGTTCAATTTAACTTCCGAAATGAGACATGTTTTATCTTTGAACAAACTCTGTAACACTTCACCTTTGCGAACAATTAAACAATAATTAATTCTTAATATTTTAATAATAATAATTGACAATAAATAAGAAATCACATAAAAATGTTGTAGGTATTACAACATTTGATTGCGATTTTAGTAAGTATAGATACTTAGTTGAATTGGTTAGTATAGAAAAAAAATAATATTCTAAGTATGGAGATACTAATTCAATTTTGCACACAATAGTAATAACAAAAAATCATTATATAATTCCCTCTAGGTAGGTAATATATTGATGGCCCAGTATTGAACAGTAACAACTCAAAAAACGTAGTTTTGAGATAATCATGTTTTAATATTTGAATATTTTACAATACACAAGATTTGAAAAAGTTTAAAAGGAAACATGTCAGAATGTATCGATTCAAAATTGAAACGTATGGTCAATCGCCAGTTTTAAATGGAAACAATTCGAAATGGATCTGTACAAACCACGTAATCGAGAGCTTTTTTGTAATAAAACGAGAACGGCTACATACCTACATACAACGGGTTTCATAGACAACACAACTAATTAATAAATGAACTAAATAAACATTAAATGATCGTAAATTATACATAATTGTATAATTACAAACCATCACCGTTCAGGCAAAAGTCACCAACCCTGAAAATGGCAGTTTTGAGTTGAGTATGTCACCCGAAGCGTAAAATTATGTTCTTTAAGATGCAAAAGTCACCACGGTACATTAGTTAGTAAAATGTTGCTTAAATCCGAATCATTTGTTTTCCACTAAATGACTTTCGATAAAATCTTAACAAGCAAAAGTCATTATAGATGAATAGACATTATTGACTCTATAAAAAAAATCCTTCGTTATAAATATACAAGCAAAAGTCACTATACCTACTATGGATGATGAGTTTTACTGATTTGTCATTTGAAAACTTCTAACACTTGTCTTAAAAACACAAAAATAACCAAACAGGAATAGTTTACCTTAGCTTGTTATAATAAGATCGCTTTGGTCTAAATTAAATCAAACAAAACTCACGTTAGCGTAATGGTGACTTTTGTCTGCTCGTAAATGCAGTACAGTGATGACGAAATAAGCAAGCAAAAGTCACCAAACCATAATTGAGCTACCTTGCCTCCTTCAAAACCTTCCAGATGTTTTAATTAGCATCAAAAAGTAAAAGTACCTTAAATAAATTATTAAGAAGATATGAGAAAATAATTTGGTGTAGATAAAACCTTAAAAACATTAAAATCTGATTTTTCCTGCATTTTCAAACTTTCAAATTGCGATATCTCAAAACAATGTTTTTAGGGTTGGTGACTTTTGCCTGAACGGTGACGAAACCATGCTCTGTTTATACGCAGCAGATAAAGGAAAGAGAAATAATATCGTTTTTGACAGCATATTTCGTAACTAACAGTTTTTTTTGCCTGTGAAGCTGAAAAACGTTGCCTACCAAATCTTTACCAATACCTAGTGCGTATCAGATATCTGAAAACTTTTATTGTATTTGTCTGTCTAAGGTAGGCTTGTAAGTATATAAGGTATATAACAAAATAAAATGCAAAATTTTATATATTCGGAAAATTGTCGAGCACTCCGGTTCATAAACTTTTCTATTTCGAGCGCTAAATAATTCATTGTTTCATCCAAAAACATTGATTTTTACGAAAACTGTAAATGTGTGGGTATTTTTTTTAACCATATTCGATCCTAATAAGATCATATTATGGGCCTCCAAACATCAAAACATCATTCAAAATTTTTGGTTACAGTATTACGCAGTGAAGTAGTCTTTGATCGATTTTAGTAGATTACAATCCCCCCCGACCGTGATTATTCGTTTACCTATATCGCTAAATGTCCATAGTAACATATTTTTAAAATACCATTGATTTTTTTTAATATATACCTACCTTATATCTAGGTAGTATATAGTAAGTGTCTATCTAAGTAATTATACTTATATTTGATTTTCATAATTTTAATGCAATATCCAATATACACAAGATTTTTAATGTTATTATTTATTGAAAATAAATGAAAAAATATATAAAAATAAAATAATATATCTAAGTATGTATGTCATACTTAAATATTTTAAACAAAAATAGCCGACTTACAATAACTTGTCTTGAAGATAATGTCAACGAAATTTCTTTGGATAAAATAAGACGCACGAGTGAAAAAGCCATGATCACCGTCCGCTGTAGCTCCCAAGATGAAGGAGATAACTATGAGAAAGACCAACTGCATGACCGTGTAATCTGAGAAAACAGAATATTATTTTTACGCATACAAATTTTATATGTATATATATTTCACCAAATTTTCATTAATGAAAAACTTTATTTGATGATGGGTTTTAATAATGTTGCACACTATTTTGATAGTAGGTACCTATAATAATACTTATCTAGCTAAAAAATGTTTTCCCTATGATACATATTAGGTATCTAAAGTTCCGGAACCTTTTCGGTACTGTGGACCCCTTACAATGTGTATGAAGTTCCACGAAGCCCTCCCCATAAAAATATGTTATTAAAACTCTTTTCAAAATTTATCCTGGGCATGTAAACATTTTAAAAATAAAACATACAATATACTTAAAAAAATATTAATATATAATAATAAAGGAATGCAAATTATTTGTACAAAACAATATATTTAACAAAAATATTTTGCCAAAAATTACAGTGCACACATCCACCATGAAAGGCTTAATTGCGATACTTTTTTATGCGTTTATTGCTCTTAATTGTATTTCAAATAATCAATAGTTTTGTTTTTAACGGTTGGATGCTTTGATTCCAAATGACAAATGAATTTTGCAGTCTTGAATGAATTCTTTGCCAAAACTTCAGTACAAATTACACATTGGTGTCTTTGAATTTCATCGATTGTAACGCAAGAAAACCCGTATTGAATATAATGAATCATATTTTTGTACTTTACATTTAGACACATTTATAACTTTACTATAGTCTTAGAGCCTGCCCACGTGGCGCGTTTTTCCGCGCGAGTGACAAATCGCCCATTTTCCAGGTATATGTGACCCAATTCAGCTGTTCACAAGCACTCGCGCGTGACGACTCTCGCGCAACGATCGCCTGCAAACGCCAGAATCTGGACAATCGCGGCGTTTACAGCCATTACAAAATGAAATACGACCGCTTGGCGCTCGATCGCAAGACTTTTCATTGCTACTCTTAAAAGTTGTAAAGTGTCGAGAATAGGTATTGGACGTAATCGCGAAATACAAAATCTCATAGAAACCGACTGTCACCGATTCAAAAATGAATTGCGTCACCTATTGTTTCAAACGCGCAAACTACGCCGCATCTGGACGGAAGACATTTCTGGTTCTCGAGCGTAAATCGCAATGGGAATCGCGCCATGTGGACAGGCTCTTATTGGCAACTCTTTTTAACACGTCACGGATGATTATTCCATTGTATGACAATTTTTATTTTAACTCTGAAGTAGAATTAGGATTCTTAGAAGACGAAATGAAATCAAAAATTCTTTTCTGTTTACTCATTTTTATGTGGGATATGACGTAATTATTAAAAAATATTTTTTTAAAACTTTAAAACTCTTCTGAAGTTATTTTTTTTTAATTACTCAACTTTATAAAATACAAGACAAAGTTTTCAAATTTGGCCAAAACAGGTCTTGCACCATTGCACACTTGGACTTGCACAAAAATTAAAACATATTTGTTGCTTTTCTGTCAATTTTATTATTCATGGTGGAAATGTATTGTGTTAATGATTTAATTTAATAAAATGCATTTTTTTAATAAAGTGGAATAATCTACTACCACACTATCTAGCTACTATAATACTCTGTGTTTGATAACCATTAACAGACTTAAATAAGACGCATTAAATAACTAATGTAGTATTTTCAAAATGAAGAATGACTCGTTCAATTCAACCTTCCTGATTTTTTTGTTAATATAAAAAGTATTGAACTCTTCGTATACTTGCTGGTGAAGGATAAACAGTTCATTAAATATACCAGTCAAAAGTGCTAAACAGCTAAACAATCGAAAACGTAACACCTGTTTAGTATTGTATAAATAATTTTTATGGTGTAAATAAATATCATAATAAAATACGAGGGTGGGTCAATGAGTCCTTAGAAAAGCCGACAGGTGGCGCGAATTGTACTGTAAGCGGTTTGTTTTCATGAAGCAGCACTACCGATTCAGTATGCTGCGAAGTTTCAATCAGATCGGTCGGGTTGTTGTGTGTTTCTCGTACATTTAAAAAAAAAATTTGCTTGTGGAAAATGGAAAAATGGAAAATGGAGAAAATTGAGTTTAGAGCTGTTATTAAACATTTTAATATAAAAGGGTTAACAGCAAAGGAAATAAAAAATGAGTTGGATTTAGTTCACGGCATATCTGCTCCTTCACTTGCAACTATTTATAACTGGTTAAATGAATTTAAACGTGGTCGTACATCAACAAAGGATGAACCACGCTCAGGACGTCCTGTAGAGGTGACTACACCAGAAATGATCAATAAAATCCATGATATGGTGTTAACTGACCGAAGATTAAAGTTGAGTGAGATAATTGAGGTTACAGGGATCTCAAAAGGTAGCGTCATTTCTATTTTACATGACAAATTGGGCATGAAAAAAAATTTCTGCAAGATGGGTGCCGCGTTTGCTCACAGTCGACAATAAACGCAATAGGGTGGTGGCCTCTAAAGCCCTGTTGTCGCTCATGCAACGCAATCCGGATGAATTTTTTCGTCGCTTTGTGACTGTAGATGAAACATGGATACACCACTATACTCCCGAGACGAAAGAACAGTCAAAGCAGTGGATTGCGAAGGCAAACCATGTCCAAAGAAGGCGAAAACCGTAAAATCAGCTGTTAAGGTTATGGCTACTGTATTTTGGGATGCACGTGAAATTATTTTCGTTGACTATTTGGAAAAAGGAAAAACAATAACAGGGGATTATTATGCATACTTTATTGGACCAGCTAAAAAACAAAATTGAAGAAAAACGGCCTCATTTAAACAGGAAAAAAATCCTCTTTCTTCAGGACAATGCCCGTGTTCACACATGTTTACGATCAATGGCTAAAATTGAAGAATTGAAGTTCGAATTGGTCGACCACCCACCGTATTCGCCAGATTAAGCCCCCAGTGACTTTTTCCTTTTCCCAAACTTAAAAAAATGGCTAAGTGGACAACGTTTTTTTTCAAATGAAGAAGTCATCGATCGGACAAATGCTTATTTTGAGGACCTTCCGAAAACTTATTTTTCTGACGGTTTAAAAAAAATTGAGAAACGTCTAACCAAGTGTATTGAGCTCCAAGGAGATTATGTTGAGAAATAAAAAAAAAATACAAAAATAAAAAGTGTTTTAATGCTTTTTTCTAAGGAATTATTGACCCACCCTCGTATATACAATAGAAATTCGCGCTGCAGATGTTTTAACGATAAAACCCGGGAACTCAAAAATAATGGGAACTAAAATACATAATGGGTAAGACGATAGCAGGTAACCGACTCGAGTAAGGAAGAATCCGGGTTAAACTTACACACGTGTCAAGAAAACGTTTTACGTCGAATACTGAAAACTGCTCTCGGTTTATGCATTTACGCTCATTTAATAAATGTTGATGTATTACACACACTATTGCACGTGCATACTGCGTGTTTCATTTTCGTAGGACACTCGCACATTCAAAACCTTGCATCAAGATGCGGCGTATTGAATATAGCCTATCGGTATTCTATTTATTATCTGTTCTGTGGATAAAACATTACTTTTTATCATAATCATAAGAAGTTTTATTCTCCCTATAATTTGGCAATTCTGGATGGAACCTTCTTTCCAAATTTTATTCTTGCACGTTCCATATATGCGCTTTTATCTAAGCTGCGCCTGTGACGGCTGCCCCTCACGCACACCCTTGTTACACCCCTGCAACTACTTGTTAATAAGACCAGTTTTTTTTTATTTTCAGTTTATTGTTTTCATATGTATTAAACAGCTTTTTGTATACTTCGTTATTGGTCAATATGAATGTTTAAAAAAACAGATGAATTTGAATATAAAATAAATTTCATCAATAATTAATTAGTGCACCCAGACGATATCATCTTATTTTTAATATTAGTTATTACAGCAACTAACTTTAGAAACCAATTTCCTGCTACCTAACGAGAAATTATAAAATTAATATTATTGAGATACTGTAGTTGTGAAAACATTTCAAAATTAATTATATTATATAAATCTATACCGTTAATTAAAACAATTACTGTAATATTATATAGATGCGTATATATAAGTATAGGTATATATTATATCATATTACCTAACCCATTATTAATAAAGGGAATTTCTTTACCTTAGGTACTGCTTATCAGCTATAAAACTACACTATTGAAATTATTAATCGATTATATAACTTTTTCAACTGTCAATGTAGATTGTTACACTACCCATGTATGTGTACATCTCATAACATAAGCTCCGACATGTGCTAGTCATTGACGTACTTACCAAAGTTCTTAATGAAATGAATGAATAAAAAAATAGTTTTAAAACGAGTAAAATATTTTTTAAACTTAGTAAGTACAGTATGTACTAGACTAGAATGATATAATAAGAAAGGTAAGTAAGCGACATGCAGTACTACTAATAATTTTTACAACCTGTATTTCTTCCGTTCTTCATTCTTACAAATAAGTGTCAATTTAATATGTGATATGTTAATTATTAGACGGATGCTACGAGTATGAAGATGTTTGTATTCATAATATAAGAGTTACAGTTTATTTTGCGATGCAATTATCTGAGACAAGAGGTTACATGCAAAATCATGTTGCCAGTAGTGAAAATGATTGTGTGCTGTGTCCTCCCTTCCTCCAATAGAACGTTTTTTGGAAGAGAGATGTATTAAACTTGGCACACTCATTGTTGGCGTTTAGGAAGAGGACTCACCTGAAATTTATCTCCCAAGCGGAGATGATAGAGGTGCAAAACACCCGGGCGGCAGGATTCAGGAAGCGGCAAAAGTTATAAAATATAATATGTTATTCAATTACATAAAGTGTAGGTACTTTATGATGAAAAAAGTTCAACGCGCAAATTTCTTCAATATCATTAAATATTCTTTTATATACTTATTGTGATAGATATTGTGTATCATATATATCGATTTAAGACGCTTTAGGTTATTATTTTGAATTATGCTTATATTATTTAATACGTAAAATATGACATATTTTCTACTATACATTTTGATTACAATAAAATAATTTTCTCAACATTTCTTTGAATTCTATCATATTTCCACTATTTTTTATGTGAAAGGGCATTTTTTTTTCTTCATGTCTTTCAATTTCTTTCACATGCTAAAAGAATTTCCATAGCAATGCTATTTTATAAATATATTTTTGTATTAAAGCTATGAACTTAAACTAAATCATTACTTATCACTAATAAATGCATTATTTCAATAAAATATAAAATAAGATAAATGTTGCCTTCTGAAATTTTACAGAAAAAAATAATATTTAAAAAACGTTTTTTTTATGTAAATTATTATTATTATGTAAAGTATTAATTATTTAGTCCCTATTTATTTTATTCATTACGATTTTTTTAATTTGATGAGAAAAAAAATATATCATCGAAGTAAGGACCTGTACCTATCACTTCATAAAAGGGTCTGCACTGCTCTGATCACTGGGGTATTTTGGTGAAAAAAAGATTGAAGGGTTTCCTGCCAAAATTCATCTCACTACCGCGTGTAGAATCTTGACTAGTCTATATGCCCCGCATATAGGTACCTATTTCAAGTTATAACCTTTAAGTTAAGTTTAGTTAAAACCTTTGTTTGAAAAAAGTTGTTGCCGCCGTTCCTAATACCTATTACTGAATGTAATCAAGCACCCCAAGTCAATAACTATCATAATTATAAGATTTGTTTCATACTTGTATTACAATCCGTCTGAATTCACTACTACGTGGTTAAGACGCCAATCCGACTTGGTATAAGGCCTAGAGAAGCAGCAGGCTTTGCTAGTTTTTTCTTCACTTTGTGATACTTCAGATGATTAACTAAAATAATCGAGTGAAAATATAACGTTTTTCAACTGACTATTGACAGTCCCAGATGAAGTTTTAAAACAATTTAAACTTTTTCTTTTGTTTTACAAAAATCTCGAGGTGTAAGTACACGACATTAATCTGACCAGCGTTGACTTAGGTACGAGGTAGCAATCGAGGTAGAGTAATGTATCGTGCGTTTGATGTATTTTGCATATTCTTGAATCGCCTAATTCTAAAATAGGGGCAGTTCACGTGTCTGGGATATGTTCTCTGGATGCCGGCCGAGAGTGATCCTATACGCCGTCATGGCACATCCGCATTGGAGTCCATCGTCGTGGACGATCCCTCTATACCCTAAAGCAGTCTAGCAAAATCGACGCGTTGTAGGTCTCACTCGGCATGGGGCCGAGGAACTGAGGGACTGAGGGAAATGGCGCGATCTTGTACTGGTCCTATTGTCCGATGCTTGAACGCGACAGGGTTAAGTATGGAAGTCATGCTAAAAACACATCATAGTCACGTCTCGTGAGCTCACATGCTGCAATAACCATAACATTCAATAATAAAAACTGACAACCTACAAAAATATTATATCAATTACCTGTAGTTGCCTTAGAAACCATTAAAAAGAAAGATACGCCTGAAAAAATGGTTCTATCACGCGTGAGGTTGGTTAGTGGTATGGCGTGATTCATTTTGGCAGATTTTTCTAAAGTGTTCTACGGGTTGGGAGCATCTCTCGATAATATTTATACTAGATACCAATGAAAACAACATTGGACACTGTTTGCCTGTGGCGCGTGCTTATCGTTAGCCCTCGTCACGTGATCGTAATGTGTTTCTATTATAAGTTACTACTTATCACACACACGCATTTTACTCACCTACTATTTTACCAATTAGGTACTAGACTCTCTAGAGTACCTATGTGCTGCCACTTAGAAACCTACTCGTATGTATTTATGGTTACCATTAGTATCAAAATGACACATCAATAATTATATTGTGCTCGATAAGAAAACGACTGTAATAATGTAACTAAATGTACTACCTACTAGACAAATGAAATATCTTATAAAATCTTTCTAAAAATTTATTTTTCCAGTATAAAATGAAGCACTAGACGCTACACTGCGGAAACATTTATACAGAGGATTCTACGAATATCTACCTATATAATTATGCACTAGTCACCAAATTGAGTGAATCAACTTCGAAGATAAATAATATGCGATTACTGTTTTCAACATTCAGTAGGTAAAATGAGACGTTTTTCCCAAATAACACATTACAGTAGAACCTCGGTTATCCAGACCTCGATTACCCGGATTTCCTTGAGTTTACTATGATTATAAGAAAATGGTAGGTTTCATTTTTATTAAATTTACTTATTAAAAAAATTTTGAATTTTTACGAAATGCCAAAGGGCTTATTTTGGAAGTGAGATAGATTTTTTTTTTATTTTTCGATTATCTGCAATTATCGCTAACCGAACTATCTTCAACCTCGATTAGTCAGGATAATTGAAATTATAATACTGTATTACTATTTCAAGAACAAAAATATCGTTAATTCTTCATGTTCATTAATATTTTAGTGTTTGAATGAGAACAAGTCAGGCCAAAAGATTTAACTGAAATAAGTTGCTATGAAAATAAAGAAAAATATATACCATGTCAGCAACAATTACTTATGTTTTTCACAAAAATCAATTAGGTAATTAGGTACCACGATATTTGAATCCTGTTTCACGCATACATAAATAAATATGTATATGGTGATAAACTGCTCCGAAATTTTTTTTTATTTATATATCATTTATACTTGTTTAATGTTGGTCGCTGCAATATTAATTTATAATAATATAAATATGATAGTTTTTACCTATTTTTTATAATTGATAGTATGTATTTTTCACTCTCAGTGTAGTCATTCAATGTCCTATTAGACGACCATGTAAGAGAATATGTACCGGCGTATGTATACTAGTATAACTACATACCTATATTAACATACACGATGGAAAAGTGATAATCTTGCGTCTGGAAAATTCACATAACGTTTTTCAATGAGTTAGGGAAATGGTTAACATCTATTTCTAGTAAAAACAAAATGAGCTCATATGATCTTCTTAGGATTTCCCATGATGTATCTAATAGTAGTAGTAATCAAATATTATATTAATGTGTTCTGTGAAGCAATATTTAAATTGAATTGATTTATTTTTTGGGGAAAATTTTATAGAATATTGTTTTTAATCAGTGCTAATGTCTTCAATAAATAACTGTTGCCTTTAAATTTATTAGTATAAATATCTGTTGGAATTATTATTTTTTATATCAATCGAGAATGTTCTGATACTTTGTGGACCAACTACATATCGAGGTTTATTGTAATTAATATCAATGAAGCTTTAGAGAAGACTTCAACATTTAAATTATTTTAGAATGTGATTTTTTACCTGAGACCTAGTTTCGAATAATATATCTACGCTACTAGATATTTTAAAATTATTATGAACGTCAATCATAATTATTTTTTATTAAAAATTTGCAGTGAGTTTATTTACAGATACACTTGTTTAAATCCGATGACCAAATAAATCTAGACGCGCGCAGACGCCATTCAATCGTTTCCCTATTTATTCAGTTGCTACCGAAATTTAAATTTTATATTACAAAATATATTTTTATACAAAAAAATAACTTGCGTAAGACCTACGCGCTATTTATTTATATTTAAATTATTCGTGGATCATGGATCATTCTACCTTCTTGTTTATATAATTATTGCATTTCCTACTAACCCTCTTTGCTTACCTAGACAATTATTTAAATATATTGAAGGTAGTTGTTCCGGTTAAATACAAGTACATTGAGTGAATATAATGTTTTGTAAATTGTATACAAATATAAATAGTATCTACCTACTTTTAACAAAGTTTTTATTGCCGACATAACTAAAAAAGGTCGAATTTAACTATTAAATTATGTATAGATACATAATATTAACAATATATTATGTATGTAGTTAAGATTACTTTATTTCGGTACTTATCACTCCTACACTGGTATAGGTATTGTAGATACTTTGAAAATTCATTTCTTAAAGTTTAAACATATCATATTATCAGTTAGTTTCGTCACAATTAGGTAGAACACGTGTGGCTTAATTTCTTAAAGCAGATTAACGCGAATCCAGTGGATGCGGGTACGAGTCCCGCTGGGCGTAGGCGTTTTCTAACTATTATGAACGAGTATTAGTATCCGCGTAGATCCACGATCTTGTTTCTTTTATTCTCAGGCGTGCAAATTTGGATTTAATAATAAAAAACAGTAAAAAAACAATAAATATCTATTTATTTAGTAATTACTTTCTTAATGTCTTCGATGATTTTGGGTCCTTGAGTCCTTGGTCCTTGGTCCTTGGGAGAGGCGTCGAGCCTGTTCCTGGACTTTGACTTCGTTGTACCATAATAAGAAAATCCTGCTCCGCATAAATGATATTTATGTCGTAGTAAAGGGAATTAAAACAATAATATTGTGTTTTGACACACTGAGGTACCTACTCTTCTAATAAATTCACGGAACACCTATTCATATTCCACGGAACATAGTTTGGGAAACCTGTGGTAAAAAAATGTGGTGAAATAAGTGGTAGGTATGCTTTTAAAGATAAACTCGCCCAATAGGTTCATTTTCATATTGAAAATTTTATATAAAAGAGTCTCCTACCCTACATAATAAAGGTACTTAGGTACGAGTATTATCACTTATCTTGTTTATATACTTATTTGACTTAAATGTGTCGCAATCATATTATTATCTATGGTGTATTGATATTGTAAATATGTTTAGAGTCTCTGTATATTGGTAGATAGCCAGTACCATAAGTATTTACCAGACAGAAGTAGGCACAGTATTAGCAGATAGATGTTTAATCGGCGCGGAACAAATTAGTTTCGCTATTTCGTTTGCCAAATGTTCCTCGAACGCGAACAAACCTACTAAAGGTAAATCGACGGAGAGGCAGGGTATGCAATTAGTTATCGCTTAGTGCTAACATAAATCACCGGCCTTGCAGCTTGCATTTATTTCCAGCTGTGGGAAACCATTTGAGAATCACCGCGAAGGAAAACTGCGTGAGATGTGCATGGACCTTATTAATGCACCGGGTGCTGTGTGGAGTTTCATATGAATATTAATATGCAATAAAGTTCCGTGGGGGTAGGCAGGTAATTCATTGCTTAGGGGCAGCACATTATAAAGGGCTACAAATGAAGGAATGAATACGAATGAATAATACAACTATTGAGAGCAGTGGTGGTAGGTATCCCATGCAAACGGTGCGATCGGAATAACGAAAGCATACAAATCCTGGAAACCATAATATCATATAATATATAAGGCGGCTCTCGGGGTGCAGTGCGTAAGGCACTGGTCTTCCACCCGAGAGTTCTGGTTTCGATTCCCGGTGAGACACAATATTTTCTCAAAGCCTGGGTGTTTGTGATTATTCAAAATTACTAACAACCACCTTGTACGAAAAAGGAAGGACATGGTGATTGATAATTCTAAAAAATCATATAAGTATATTTTTTTAATATTGTATTACACAATCGCGGTAGGTAGGTACTTATATCCTTTTTCCAAACCTATCGTTGCATCAGATCTGCATGTAGGTAGGTACATAAAACGCCGTTGTTTGAGAGTAAGTTTCATGGAATTGCTCTAATTTTCAGTAGGTAGATAATGTGTATATAATTTTGTTTAAAGAGTTTTGTAGCTTTTCAAGATATGTAGCCGAAAATAAATAATAAGATAGGTAGGTAGGTACCTAACGATTTTGCATACAATTTGAGACTATCCATGCAAGGCGACGGTATATAATTCTGAACCACAGAACAGATTAATAAATAGAATTCCGATAAGCTTTACCCCAGTACACTACATTTTCACGCAGAGTTTTGAATGTGTGAGTATCCTACAAAAAAGAACCACACCTTATAGACGTATTTGTTGTGTTGCAATATTCGTAAAGTATGTATTCCAACATTCAAATACACCAATATTGAATGAGTGTGAGTGCATAAACCGAAAGCATTTGTCAGAACGAAGGACAAGTGTATTCTTGACACGTGTTTAAGTTTATATCATATCCTTCCACACTAGAGTTTATTAGAGGTTAGGTATTTCAGTTCTTTGTCTAGGAGCGTCACTGTTAATATGTAAGACACAGTTTCTTTTGTGATTCATTTGGCTCTTTGAAAAATAGTTTCTATTTCAAACAGTATTATTTATATTAAAAAATATATATTTCGTAATGGTCCACCTACTGAATGATGTTTTTTTTTAACACGTTGTGTTTGCGTAAATAATATTGTGCCTTGGAATATTATATAATAAACTTAGTACCCATGGCTAGGTAGTTTAATCAAGGTTACATCTGTGTTTATTTTTATAAATGGTGTAAGATTGTATGATGACAAATTATTTTTTATACTCATAAAGGACAAATTTTAAATGATACGCAATTTTCTTTCCTACTTCTCTATACGAAAATGCTTCGTCCCTTCAAAATTTCTTTACATATATACAAGGATAAGTTATAAAATTAATAATGTCATATTTATAAAATATTTGTGGAAATTCTAATTATGAAACTTATATTATCAACACTCAATGTTGAATATTGAAATATTGTGTCTCATCACAGATCCTGAACTGTTAATTTAAGTACGAAAACACGTCCCCGTGATTAGATTGCGACTGCGTCGTGTGATACAAACACATAGAGACACACACACAAATCAATTAACCTATCTTCTAAGATTGGAGTTTTAAATTCAATATGTTGCTTTGCGTCAAAGCCATCTTTAGATATCCGGCTATAGATTGTCTTTTATGAAGGACAGTCATGAATAAATTAATTATTACATGTCCATTTATTCACCTACCATTCCGCCGAGAATTGTTACTTTGGAATCCGTACATGTACATCTTCAATCCTAAGTACTATTTCGGAATATGAATATCCAGATATAATAAATGCGATTGGTTATCGCATATACCTAGACGATATCTAGCGCCTAAATAAAAATACAGTAATAAAAATAAATGTTATATTACATTATATCAGTAACAGACTTAATGTATTAATTGTTGCAATGTAACTATATACCAGTGGCGAAGGGTGGAGATAGGCTATTAAGATCCAACATAAATAGTGCACACTAAACTCTGTCAGTCCAACGTATTTGTTTTCATTGAACTTAGACTACAATGATACAATGAGTAGAGAGTGTTTGTTAGTTTGTATAATCCAATTAAACCCTGCCTAATTCAAGTCATAGTAGATAATAGTCAAATCAAAGATATACCTATAAGAATATTTTTTTATCGATTATTATTCCAGGCAGGGTTTAATGAATTTTATAAAAGTAACCAACAACATCTGTAATATTTACCTATTGTTAATTCAACGAAAATTAATATGTAGGTATGACTGAAAAAGTTTAAATTATTTTTTTCGGATCGCCCAAAGCATACCTAAACCATTATGGTTCGGTTTAGGCAAGGTTTAATTGAATTTTAAAAATTAACCAGCACCCTCTGCAAATTCTATTCTTAGTTCAATGAAAACAGATAAGTTTGACTGAAAACGTTTAGTGTGCACTATTTGTATGTCGAATCTTAACAGCCTACGTCCACTCCTCTCTACTGCCATAATACATGATGTGCTGCGTCGTTTATTTACCACCAATACTCATGCGTTCAAAACTTCCGAAGTATGCACTATTTCTTCGGATCTCCATTGCCTACTTCCTTCCAGAGGCTACTCTTCACTACGCATGTGCATTAAATTTATAGTATACCTATCTACCTTACAGACAAATCCTATTGAGACTTTGTAAATATTTATACAATGCAGAATAAAAAAGTGACAATGGTTTCATATCACTGTCGTGCACCATTTTAAACACTATTAGAGACAGCCTCGCTTGGTATTGATTGAGTACAATTCAGGAATAGTCACTATTATTATATAATATTATATTAAAATGTCTTGCTGGTAGATATTGATATAATTATTTAGAAAACATCCACATTTTTTAATTGGTAATATTATAATCGCCTTTATAAAAAGTATCCTGGATAATATGTTATAAATCGAATTATGGATTTAAGAAATCAGTAATACTATGATTTTAAAATATTCCAAGTTGTAAGTAATAATTAGGACACGAACAGACACTAACGGTTCTAATAATTATGACCGTTAAGCCACGCACATGCAATAACTACCTATGACAGCTTGCAATAGTTTTTAGGTGAACAGCCTTACTTATAACCTACATACAGGCCAGGTGTTGATAGTTAGACTCGAAGTGCGGAGTGTTTGGGAATGAGGAATGTTCCCGAAAAGGTGTGGTATTCCGCGATTGAATCTGGCGGTAGTAGGCGGGGTAATTGTGAAGTAAGTGATATTTGCTAGATTGTCTTAACCCCACGCCTACTGCCGCCTTAAAATCAATAAAAATATAATGAATATTTTTTCAAGACCCCCCCCCCCCCAAAACATTGTTCTGTGTGCGTGACCATAGTAGTAAAGTGTTAGATTTAAAAACATATCTACTTAGCTCAAACGGTCAAATGAAAGAACGGTCTTTACCTTGTGACATAGAAATGTTGTCAGCACCGCAGTCGAAAAACGGGATTTAAGTAAGTATATTTTTGACCCATGAATGTGACAAAGTTCGTATTAAACTTTAAAAATATATCTATACAGTCAAATATATATTATAGGTATTTATATATACATACATGTAAATGCTATCGCCATGGACCAAGGTTTGAAGCAGAGTAGCTTGTGATGATCAGGTCGTAAAACCCAATTATAACAAAGCATTCCGAATGGCCTCAATATTGAATGCATGTTAAATATTTTTCCATACTCGATATTCGTCGCTTGTTATATCTACCACAAATATGTTAACTGAGTTCCCATTAATAATCTTGTGTTCCCTGCATTGAGTTTTCCTGCTTATACGTTGGGGGCATTATGTCGATCTGTTTATGCTTTCTATCGCAGGGGGAGCGGCTTGAAATCAGTCAGCACCTGGGGTCTCTACGCATCTTTAACCCACATTGAAAATAATAATAATAGGCAGTATTTTGATAGTTACTTTAGTAGCTGTATCATTTGGTTCACAGGTAGAAATTAATGTTTCTAATTTTACTCTTCGATTGCAAATTATCAATTTTCCATATTACCCAAACCAATGTTAAGCAGAAGTATTGTGGTATAAAATTATAATATACTTGGGTATAAACCATAGAGGTATTAAATAAAAAGAGGGTTAAGGAATCGGCTTTCTCATACAACTGAATGAAGCAGGCCAACAATAGCCGACAACTTACGAGAAATAGCGACGCGATAAAAAAAACGCGGGGCATCACGGATTTACTTTGGTCATTATAACGTACCCATGCCTGCCACACCATACTTTTTCAGCATACTTGCCTGCTTCACCATACTTCCATATAACTTGCCGCCCCTAGGTATATACTATAAAGGTATAGTGCCTTGGTAACAATAATTATTGATAGTAAACGAAACAGAGCGGATATTATGGAAATAAAGGTAATAATATTATAAAAGAATTCGGTTACAAAGGTTGCCGAGATTGTAAATCACTCAATCAAAAAAAAAATGTAGACATCATTCTGCTGGTATTAACACGTTTATAAATACCTCCAAAAATGTCGTAAACGACGTAAACTCACAAAAAACCGATATACCTATTCATTGTCCGTGATAATCTATACCTGTGTGGGTAGCTCTTCGCATACAGTCACGGTAAGTAATGCAGTCTAGTGAATTGGGAGCGCTTTAGTCACGGATAATCACGGAGCTCATTCACGACAATTGCTTCTAATTATATTGGAAAGATCGCCTTTGGGAGGGGTGTACCGTATGTGAATCGCACGGATGATATACGGACACACCGAAAAGTCATGTTTTATTAATAATATTTTTTTGCTAAGGTTTAGTTAAATTGTTTATAATTTATAGCTTCACAACGCCAGTTGTAGGTACAACATACAATCATATGGACGCAACGACGAATCAAGGGACATTCACGATCCAAATAATTAAGATGACCATTAGACCACGCGTGTCCGGATAACCACTTATGGATGCGACAGGTCGCAATAACTCGTAAACGAGCACGAGTTATAGTCACATTATAGGCCAGGTATTCGTAGTGAGACTCAAAAAGCAGAGTTAATGTGTATTATTACCCCCCTCCCACTCCAAATATTTTCTGTGTGCGTGCCTAGACGCCACATCAGACGATAGCTTGCTCCACAGTAAATACCAAACAGATGTGGTCAGTATTAAGAAATGCAAATTACTTATTTGGTTCGAAAGAAGATATCCATACGGGCAATATGCCTCCAAAGAGTGGATGTTGTCTAAGCAGACCTTTCCCCGAGGAGTGATTGTTAGCTATTCCCTCATTCATGATCTGTATTTGAAAAATAACACGTGCATTTGACCCACCCGTAGAATCCGAGCCCGCAGCATCATATAAAATAATAGGTAGGTACCTTAACTGCACGTGAATACTAATATAAATGTACCTTTTCGATTTTTTTGAAGAGTTCACTTTTAACATCATATAAACTATAAGTATACTCACATACTGAAAAATTGTAAAATAAATTAAAAAGATACCTACTAAGCGATTAACTAACATTTATCCGAACCCTAAAAATAAATACGAGAATTTTTGTAACATTATACCTATAAGGTAATTGACATAGATGGCGAAAATTGATTTATTATTACATCCATAAGTAGGAATGAGTTTACAATAACAAAACTAGCGACACCTTTAAATACTCGTGAGTTATATTATGTAAATATTATGCATTTAATCATAACTGATAATTTGTATCAGCCCACGTCATTGGGAGGACGCAGTTTGAAGAATTGCGAAAGATCAGTAAGTTTATGTATAAAAATAATACTTATTTAAAAAAAAAATGATTACTTACATACATTTAAGTTTTTCTGATTTCGTGATAAGCCGAACAAACTGCCGATCGGCCACTGTCTAAATGTACATTATTTCTTTTTATAAAGAGTTAGTATTTGCGTCCAATAAGCCTAGGTACCTAACTACATAATAAATTTTTAGTTAGTTATGTATTTATTATAATTTTAATATAACTTAACTTACAGGCATGTCTATATAAAAGCCATAAGTGACATGCGTAAACATGGGTAATTTAGTCACATATTTAAAAGCCATTCCCTGAGTGCTTACCGCAACATATATTTTTTTCTTTCACATCCTCTTTTGTCATCTTTACAAAGAACATGTCTATTACATTATGAATCACCAAGTGTAAGCGATAACCTACATTTAAATATTTAAAAAAAAATCGGGAGTGCTTCACTCACGATAGTCACAATGGTAATACTCGTAGATACAAAATATAATACATTAAATAACGAATTAACAGTTTTAAGATACATTCATAATAAGTAGTTAGGTAGAATGGATTATATCAAACGTTAGATTATTAAAATATTTTCTTCTCTTTAATTTACCGTGTCATGAATTGTACTAAGCAGAATAACTTATTATAGTATTGGATTCAACTTATTATTATAATATTAATAAGTCATCGTATCATAACTCTTATTTCGCGGAAGAAACTATAAACCTTTGATGATATTATTAAAAGGCGAAATCACTACCGAAAAGCCTTAGAAGCCACGATGAACATATTATTATGTATTTGAAAATTGATTTAGATCGTTACATAGGGTTTTATCTTTTATAACAAAGATTCGTAGCTATCCTCTAATTATATTTTAAATTAATACAACCTTCATTAAATGCTTACACTGAAACAGGCAGAGATTTTATTCAAACTTTCCATATGAGTGCATACCTACGTAATACATATATATACGAGTGGCGGTTTTAGACGTGGACGCCGGAAATCCAGATTTGAAAGAGATTTGTCACTATAAAATGCTATTTTTTTTAAGTCTTGTTCGGTCTTTGTATTACCTAACAGATTTTAGTTTATTTTTACGAGAAATGGATGTTTCTCTTAGTCCGAACAAACAGGACAAACAAACAACAACATGTGAATTTGCCAGACCCAGGCACGATTCGAATCCGGGACTCATGAAATTATAGGTCTGGCGTGTAACCACTAGGCTATTTATTGTGGTCATGATAATTAATTAAAATAAATATGAAAGTTATAAGCGGGACAAAGCCATACAAAATATTTAGTGTGATTCCATCGAAATATCTTGTTGCCAATATTTTGCAAATTTGTGTTGAAAAGTTTTATATTTGTTTCGCATAAAAAATATAGTATATTTTAGCGCTACCTAAGTCTTATAATAATGTACGTTTTTGTTTAGATAACAATATGTTTACAAATTCATAACATCCCCAATCAAGTATTTAGTGATAAAATAGAACCTTGAAGGTTCTTTCCCCACGAATTTAATAGTTAGTGTTCTAATAAAATTTAAAAAAAATTGCTTCCGTTTGGAGTTTATCTGCCTAACGTACCTTTTTTCCAAAAATCAAAAAAAAAATGTATAGTAACTCACATAAATAGACTTTAATAGACTCGTCAGTACCAGTGCTTCCCAAACGTATAGGTATATTATCCATCAGCTAAAAATAACGAACAAAGAGAGAAAATAATATTTTAAATAATTCATATTGTTAATTACAAGTTATGACAAATTAGGGAGATAACTAGCTTTTAACGAAAGTCATACCTATATTATAATATATTATGTTATGTATAACATATTATGTTCTTTATGCTGGATATCCCAAAGAAAATTTTAAAAACATTCAGGTACCTACATATAGAGATTTATTTTAATTTTATTTATCAAGGGAGACATACAGTTACTTTGATTATAAAAACATATAAACATAGATTAAAGAGAGCAAATCAGCAATCAGCAAAGTTTCCATATTTATAATTTATAATAGAGAAAAGCATAACAAGATATAGGTAACATAAAAACATAAAATAGAAAGAAATTACATAATAATTATAGACGAAAATATATAATTTTTATAATATATACATATATACTCGTATTATATTAAGTACATTTATGTGTGTTAAGAATTATTATTGAAATAGCTCATATACGTATAAAAGTGATGTGGTTATCCTATTAAAATCGTTAAAGACAATTTCAGTTTGATGTAAGTATCATTTTTAGTATTGAGGAAACAAACAAGAAACAGGATAATCCTGAGGGTTTGTGTGAAAAGTAGTGGTCCCAGTGGTTCTTTTTTGTTTAAGTTTCATATATTCAGGCTCCAAATTTATATATAATGGTTTTCTTTGTCTACTAAAAATTATTTTTTTAACAAAAAGTATCCTGTAATCAGTACAGTTAGTTATCTAACATTAAATAATATCAGCGCTCGAAATGGACAGGAACGCACCGGAGCGCCGTTGTGGTTCGTGGAATTCCAAAATATACCGTTCCGGCTCGTGGATTCATTTAAAATTGCGTTGCGGTTCGTTAGATTGAGGTATTTATGTGTGAATGTATCTTTTAAAGTTTTTCTCAAAATTAAAAATTAACGAAGTTATGTCATGCCGGGCGTGCAAGGGTTAAAAATAAAATGTATGACCTCCCTAAATTTCTTTCAATTTTCTTTTTTGTGTCGATACATCCGTGTCTAAATGCATTGTCTAAACACTCCAAATAATTGCATACTTACATAAAAAAAAGTAACTACAGCTGCAAGCCACAAAAGGATTGTGCCTTTGCTGACATTGTTTGAAAACCTTTTGTACTTAAATAACTTAAATTCAATAAAAAATAAAGATGGCACCTACATATTTGTATAATAATTCTAAAGTATGAAATATCTCAGTACAGTCTCGCTTTTACCTTTGACTGGTTGGTATGCATTGCGAATTTACTTACCTACTAATTTATTACTTATATTTTATTGTGAGTGATAAAACTTATTTATTTTCATCGCCATCTAATCGCCGTGTTAATTTTATACCCACGTCTATTTTTGCGGGCAAAATTTTCGGTGGTAAAATTAATATGATAAAGTTTGGTAATTTAAATCGTACAATTCCGCTAAAATCTACTTATCAGTGATAATCGCTTGTTTTTAAAACATTTTGTATTATTTAAATTTGTTCTCTTGAAATTTGGTTAAACATCTCAGCAGGCGATACCTTTCTATATATTACATATAAGTATATTTTTTGTCGTTGGTATCCAAACTGATTTAACATATAATGCTGTTGACCAGTGGCCACAAGCAGAATTTTTTCGTTTTGAAAATGATAAATATGAGTGGATATTTATAAATTTTATGAAGGTTTAATTAAGTAGTAGGTACTTCGTGTAAATCTGCTAAAAAAATAAGAATTCACTCCGATAAGCATTTAAGATCGACAATACAGTTGAAACAGGGTTTTCTGATTCAATGTCATTTCGACAATTGACTCGACGTGTTAAAAATATTTATGACGTGTCGTAAACCCTTATTTTTACAATGAATAATAAATAAATGCACCATTATGCCATTTTCCTACAAAAATGTTTTGGTATGAAACTATTGAATAGCCTACCGTAATTAGTTTATTTTTAAGGGACGTTTCTATTGTGTTATAATTACATACGTTGTAACTTGCTACTTTAAAAATAATAGATACCTACTATGTTAAGAACTTTTAGTTAATTTTTGTTTGTAAATTTGTTTTAAAAAAAAAGAAATATCCTCCAATAAAATTTTATTACTATCATAATAATAAATTATTGTTCTGTATTATCATTATTCATCACCGTGGCAATAATAATGACTATAATGAGACTAGGTAAGGACAAACATCACAAATTGAATCGTTTAGCTTAAAATACACTCACAAAATTAGGTAGGTACGTGTTCAGTGCGGACAACAAATAATTTTAGATGGTAGTCATAGATTAAATAAATACGGTGGTAAGTTCTTTAATCTGAGGTGGTAAGTGTACGTATATTACAATAATGGTAACCAAAGCATCATCATTGTAACATATAGGTCATGGTCTCCACAACGAGGGGCTGAAAGGGCTCTAGCCCGGGAGCCCGTGCTCAGGAGGAGCCCGGCGAGGCGAATCGACCAGATAAGTGAGATAAACACACATCACAAATTTGCTTTAATAGTAAAAAAAAAGAATTTTCTTACAATACTATTATTTATAGTTATGTGGTTATACGAAACAATTCTTAATTGTTTATCAATACTCGACATCTCCATAATTCGTATGGATGTTTTAAAATATACAATAAAACACTAAATATACAGATTATTGTTACCCCGTACATACTGCCTTTATTCTTAGCGATAAGAAGGGGGCCCCACCAAAGATCCTAGCCTGGGGGCCAGCTTCACGATGTGGGGCCTATGGTATAGGTATATACATACACTACAATATTAGTCCTTATAATGTTGAATATAGGTAGGTACCTACTGATTAATGACAATTTTATATTATTCTATAGGAATCGTGTTTAGCAACTCGAGTTGCACCTTCCGTCATGTTTTATCTCATATAATTAATGATACTTCTTCTTCTACCCTGTCATGTCCTAATATTGGGGCATAGGGCAAGCATTGGCGCCACTTCCCTCGGTCCATCGCCATGCGCCTCCCGCCATGTCAGACCTGCAGCAAATAGGTCGCTTTTGTAGCACCGCTGCAGGGTGAGGGAGAGGCGGCCACGGCGATGGAACCCTTGAGGCTGTGCCACAAGGGTACGAAGTGCCGCACTCTTTGGCGGCATCCGGAATACGTGTCCCAGCCACGTAAATCGTCTCTTCGTGATAACTTCAATCACCGAAGGCTGCTGTGCTCACGAACTCGGGTATTTGTAACGCGGTCGTACCAATGTACCCCTAAGATTCGGCGGAGACATCGATTCTCAAAGCTCAAAAGCCGATAATTAATGATACACCATTGGTAATTTAAGATGCTATAATTACGTAGTTTGGTGATGATGGCTTGAAGCTTTTCTTAGAAGTAGGTATGGCCTAATGGCCCTTATGGTGGAGAAGGTCCAAAAGAAATCTTTAAGGATCCTTTGTTTGAAGCTGTGTGGATGCCATCCATGGCTTTATCCGATTGATTTATCTTAAGAAAGCTTACACACTGTGTTCAACCAAATCGCTTCGGATATTGGTATATTCCTCCTGCGTGAGAACGAGTTTATGTGAACGATTTATAAATTCTTAGTTTGATAACTTCTTAAATAATTAAATGGCGTAGTTAGCTCTATCGGTATACAGATATGTACTGTATAAATTTTGTATTTACCTACTCGTCTCTGTATAGGTACTTACTATTTTTTTCTAATAGTTGCTGCATCTATTTCTTTATTTTTAAACACTATTTTAATACTATTTCTTTATTTTTTTTTTAAATATTCTGTGCTCGTCTTGAATCTATAATCTGTAAAATTTGTTATATGTAAATTAATTTTTAATTTGAATCTTTATGGTAGGTATGTGGATATGTTGTTTTTTTAAGTTTAATTAATTAACAAACTGAACTATCCCAAATGAGACAGTAATATAAGTTATAAGCAGTGACGAGTGGTGGTAGAAGTAACATGCCTGCTGATTATGGGTGGTAGATAAAGTAAGAGTAAAGAATAATACAATTCTTGACGGTATACTTTGTTGAGACGAGGTTCTTTCGCCTGCGGCGCTGACAATCCTTGCCCACTTGCTCAATATACATCCGCGTAAAAAGTTCAAAGTTTATTGTTGCATTTATACATCCAACGTACGTACGTATGTAAAGAAAAAAAATTAAGCATACCGTTTTTTCGGAAAATTATAGAGCGTTCCTGTTCGTGAAATTTTCCATTTCGAGCACTGAATAATATCTAAAAATATCGAGTTTCAATCAAAGTCGAAATCCTAACATGTCACTTGGGGTGTTAGGATATGTTAGGTTAGATTATTTTACCATGACCATTCCAAAAACAATTATGATTTACTTTCATATTTTTCGATAAATGTTATGAAACGGCAGGCTGAATTTTGAGAAGAACTGAAAATTGTCAATTAACCCCTACAAGGTGTCCCAGAAATCTCATAAAATCGTGATTTGAGCGGTGTTTGTTAGGCGTCACGTCACACTAATTTGGGGGGCGAAGGCGTGAACGCATTTGTTCATGTCCCTAACAAAACACCCAGACTCGAACCAGGGCCCCCACAATAGAACTCAATGGAATATAATACGGGGCTTGACTTTACCGACAATCTGGCAGCTGAACTTTTAGACAACATTGTCGAGATAACACATCATTATCCAGACATAGAAGATTTTTGAAATACTTTATGTAAGTAGTTTTGCATTTTACGTTGATTGGCAAACGATTAAATATTTTTGCTTCTTGACTGAAAGATACTCACAATTTATCAGTAGTTCTAGTTCTGCGTCTATTGTATGATATTAAAAACCACCATATTCATTTTCAGCACTATAGCCCAATGTGGATCTTGTCCGCCTCTAAGAAACGTCTCCACTTCCCTCTGGCTACAACAGGCTCTCTCCACCAGCTTAGTTATATGGATGATATTGTCTCTCTACAACATAAGTTTCCAAACTAGGAGGCGCTTAACAGTTTAACGTTTAATCTTTCATATCTGCATGTATTAAATTTCATATAAAAATACATTTTTACGAGAAATTTTAATACATTTGAATTATAGGGAGCGATAAGATTTAAATATAGGGCGTAGTAACATAAAATTTTCAAACCACTGCACTACACAGTCCAACCGCCGCAGTCAAGGTTCCTAAATATTTCCTTTCTGTAAGGTTGATGAGGCCTATATAGTGGTTGGGTATCGGCTATCTTTGAGGCATGGCATGTCCAACGAAGTCGCTACACTTTCAAAGTATGAGTAAAGTTATCATACGACGCTTGGTGTAGGTACGAGTACGTTACTTGTACTTTCCTCACCAGCATTAAAAATAAGTTTAAAAAGTTCAGACGGGTAACAAAATCAGTAGTATAAAGATCGAGATGATACGACAGGGACGATATAAACATCAGAAGAAACTTATTAGCATATTTTC
Source organism: Rhyacophila brunnea (assembly GCF_057557595.1). NCBI lineage: Eukaryota > Metazoa > Arthropoda > Insecta > Trichoptera > Rhyacophilidae > Rhyacophila > Rhyacophila brunnea. The sequence continues at coordinate 21,610,960 of NW_028233068.1, forward strand.
CGGCATGTCCAAAAAATTGTACGTATACAGTTGGCCGCATCATAGTTCACAGTGAGATGATGTATCGGAAACCGATGGTCATATAGAATTGAGATCAAAGTCATGTTTAAAATTTTTTTTTAAATATGTTATAAACACCACTATGAGTAATAGAAAGAAGGGATAAGCTGTCAGAACCGGGATTCAAACCCAGCGGTACCTATGACATTATAAGTCGACACGTTACCTCTTGGCACCAAGAGCGTTACCTACTTAGTCGATATTAATAACAATATTACAATTTATCGATATTTTTTTAACCAGTAGGTAATGGGAGGTCGTCAATCATGAATTTTGGTGATGATGACACTTCAAAATTAATTAAATTAAAAAAAAATATTCCAAGCAATACTTTTTCAATATCATTCAATTTGCATACAAAACGTGTTAAGCAATACAATCGATGACTTTCAACAATATTGCTCGATGAAACGAACATAATAAACGAGGGTTATTGTATTGAAGTGCTACTTTTGTCGTCTTATAAAAAAAATAGAATCTGGTCTAAAGATATTTTAAAAGCTTCATTGTCATCTGAACTTGAGATGATAAATGGCTGTATGCTACTTCTCATTTAATTGACACTTCATCAACATAATCGAAGCGTAACAAGGAATCAATAAAATGCTAAAAGTTTCAAAGAACTGAGTACTTATGTTAACTTTATAGCACAGTGCTTTTCACCTAATAGTTACGTGTTTATTTTCACAACAATAATTTTCATAAATTGAATGGTTACGTGCAAATTGTATATATTAAGTACATGAAGTAAATGCTCGTTACAAAAACAGTTGAAATATTAAACTGACAATAGTAGAAATAGGCTGTTAAGATTCGATATAAATAGGTCACACTACACTTTCTCAGTCATACGTATTTGTTTTCATTGAACTCAGAATACAATTTGCAGATGATGCTGATTGGTTTTAAAAATCCAATTAAACCCTGCCTAAACCAAACCATAATAGTTGAGGCATGCTATGGGAAATCCCACAAAATAGCGCACACTTTTTCCGCCATACTAATGTATGCTATATATCGAAAATATTCTTCTATCTATAAAAATATATCTAAAATGATGTATGGTGTAATGGCATGATTTTTAGATATTTTCTAGATAAACGAATATTTTTTTACTGTTATCTACTATGGCTTGAATTAGGAAGGCTTTAATGAATTTTGAAAACTAACAAGCACTACACGTCATTGTAGTCTTAGTTCAATGAAAACAAATGCGTTTGATTGACAAAATTTAGTATGCACTATGTATGTTAGATTTTAACAGCCTACCTCCACCCTTCGCCACTGATATATATACAGATTATAAAGGGTGGTCGATATTAAAAATTTCAATCAAGCAGTTCACAAATAATCTCTCAATTGAATAATCGTTCCTCGCATACCTACTGTTTGTCCGCAAAATACATAAAATTATTAAATAACAAATCCATACTATAATGTAATATTAAAATAGACATGAGACAATAATCAACCATAGAAACAGTTCTGTGTTTATTAATCAAAAATGTACTTATCTATATAAAAAAAAAATTAACTTAGTAGTTGGTTTTAATATCTACCAAATTAAAATATAACTTAAATAACGAACAACCACATAACACGGTTCACCATGAGATGTCGAACCGAAAAGAGATGGCCGTATAGCATTGAGATAAATAAAAGACACGTTGTTCGTGGAGAATTGCAGACAATAATGTTGGAATTTTATTAGTTTCAATAAGAACATTAATTTGGTATTTCTAGGTAAATACGACATATTATTTACGAGTACCTATTTACTAACCTACTTTTGAATCGTTCAGAATCTCCTATATATTATTATCCTACAGCTTTGCCCGTTTTTGCGAACGATTGTGTGCCTTATTCGTCATGTCCAATAGGTTTAAATGAAAAATCGGCTCTCGGATCGTGAAATATCGGTAAACCATAGTTGACAGCCGTTTGACGAAATACCACCCTAAATCGGTGATTTTTATTCATTTCCCGATACATTTTCCAGCGACACGCCACTTTATTGACAACTGATTATGTCGGGAATTAATTTTTTCACAATGTTTGCAACACTCAAACCGGCTCACCAAAGATGGCCGCTTTAAATTTAAAATGCGTTTTAACCGATATCTACAATCGATTTTCACAAACTAATCATAATAAGATTGACCGATAAACATATTAGAACTGATTTATTTAATTTTTTGTGAATAAAGTTCTTTGTTTTAAGTTAAGTTTCTACACCTCTGACGGAAATCAAGTCTTTTGACACTTCGTATTTATCGCGCTATGTATACTCAACTACATTATTCCAATTTACTCACCACATGTATACTTATCAGATGCATTCGAGTAACTACAATTTGAAGTGAGCACAATTTTGTAATACTTAACACAGTCACAAAAAAATCACTTTTAAAAACTAGGTACCACCCGTCATTTGTTGTTTCACAGGTCACAGGTGAAATTATTTACGTCTCATGATGATTTTAAAATGCACAGCACTATATAATAACTCACATTTATAACAAGTACCCGTAGATAACTATAATTATTCAAATAAACAATAACATTTATACGAATTCCGATTAAAACTGATCATTTCATTGAAACGCGGGCGCGCACGTATTGTCATTTCAACGCAAAGAATAAAATTTTAAAATTTTATGTCACTTTTGTTTTTTTTTTGTAAGGCTGTTGAATGATTTTTTTTTTTGAACCAATGAAACATAATATATACATTTAATTAGCTCATTATAACCCAAACATATATTTAAAAGGTATCAACCAGCGTTGCCAACTAAAATTTTCAAAGTTCAGTAGATTTTTTGATTTTTTCTTCAAAATATCAGCAGATTGACAAAAATGTATGAAATTCAACGATTGTGTTTGGTGAAAGCGTGCATATTGACATAATCTCACAAGTGTCTTCTCATAATCATAATTTCTTCTTTTCCTGACAAAAATTTCAGTAGATCGAAATTTCAGTAGACATGGCAACACTGACTATGCGATCAACCCAGTGTTGCAAGTCAAAATTTAAAAATTCAGTAGATAGACATGGCAACACTGACTATGCGATCAACCCAGTGCTGCCAAGTCAAAATTTATTTTTTCAGTAGATTTTGACAAAAAATTCAGTAGATTTTGAAAAATGTGGTTTATTAGATATGATTTAAAACTAATAAGAATAACAATAACTAATAATATTAATTTATTGTAAACAATGATGATATTAATGGGTGAAATGGCGCTCTTGGGTAGAGTTACAATGCTTTTTATGTCAATTTAGAAGTGTATAACATCAAAAAAGGTCATGCGTAAATCATTTCAAGTTTTTTATTAAAAGAATCATCAGTTAATTTACAATCATGGAGAAACACAAATATCAGTAGATTTCTTGAATTTCGAAAAAAAATAAAAAATTCAGTAGGTATAATGGCAAAAAATATCAGTTGATCTACTGAAATTTCAGTAGACATGGCAACACTGACTATGCGATCAACCCAGTGTTGCCAAGTCAAAATTTAAAAATTCAGTAGATAGACATGGCAACACTGACTATGCGATCAATCCAGTGTTGCCAAGTAATTTTTTTTTTTTTTGTAGATTTTGACAAATAATTCAGTAGATTTCATAAAATGTCAGTAGATTTTGAAAAATGTGTTTTATTAGATATGATTCAAAATTAATAAGAATAACAATAACTAATAATATTAATTTATTCTAAACAATGATGATATAAATGGGTAAAATGGCGCTCTTGGGTAGAGTTACAATGCTTTTTATGTCAATTTAAAAGTGTATAACATCAAAAAAGGTCATGCGTAAATCATTTCAAGTTTATTATTAAAAGAATCATCAGTTAATTTACAATTATGGAGAAACACAAATTTCAGTAAATTTCTTGAAATTCGAAAAAAAATTAAAAATTCAGTATATTGGCAAAAAATATCAGTTGATCTACATAAAATTTCAGTAGACATGGCAACACTGGATCAACCATAGAATATTATTTCAAAATTTGATAACGTAAATTTTTTTTTATGGCTGTTAAATGATAATTTTTTAAACCAATGAAACTTATATTATATTATATTTATCCTCATATTCGTATCGTTATCATCATCATCATCAACTAGGATCAATCTATTGCTGGATGAAGGGTTCCGCAACCTGATTCTACTACTAGCAGTTAAACGAATTTGTGATACTATACCTATTTATATCATCCTAATCAACATCGACCTGAACCAATCCACTGCTGGATTAAGGCCTCCCTAGCCTGATTATATTCCTTTCTGCATTTTAATTGCTGTATTTATCAAAATCGGTGATATTATATTTATCTACATATTCATATTGTCATTATCGTCATCGACCTGAACCAATCCACTGCTGGATAAAGGCCTCCCTAGCCTGATTCTACTCCTTTCTGTCTTTTGAATTGCTGTATTTATCAAAATCGGTGAAATTATATTTATCTACATATTCATATCGTTATCATCATCAACTAGGATCAATTCACTGCTGGATGAAGAGTTCCCTAGCCTGATTCTATTCCTTTCTGTCATTTGAATTGCTGTATTTATCAAAATCGGTGATATTATATTTATCTACATATTAATATCATTATCGTCACCATCGATCTGATCCAATCCACTGCTGGATAAAGGCCTCCCTACCCATATTCTACTCCTATCTGTCATTTGAATTGCTGTATTTATCAAAATTGGTGATATTATATTTGTCTACATACTCATATCTTTATCATCATCATCAACAACTAGGATCAATCCACTGCTGGATGAAGGATTCCGCAACCTCATTCTACTACTATCAGCGAAATGTCAAACTGTCTGATGTGAATAAAAAACCCATCCCGAAGAGAAAACTATGGCGCCATCTATGCATACTTCACAATTATATTAAAATCCAACACCACCAAGCCGTCTGCAAGACCTAGCGAGACAGACTGGCGAGAGCCAGCTGGCTCAGCTAGTTTTATATAAATATGACGTAAGATATGATTAAACACTATTTTTATTATTTTATATAAATATTTTTTTATTTGATTAAATTACTATTTACTTCGTATTCCGGTGGCTTTTATTACCTACATATTTTTGAGTGTTTTATTTAGAGATGAATTTGATATCAATGTTACACGGCCATTGGTTTCCGGTACAATATCTAACGATAAACGTGATTCTGCCAACTGCATACTATAATTTTCTGGACATGCCTAATTGCTTGTCGTAAGATCCTAAATCAAATTGACCAATTAATTACATTTTGAAGTATTAAACGTCCATTTAATGTTATGTTTATTGTTCTATTACTAATAATAATAATAATATATTCATTGACATGTTTTCTTTTTCAAGTACCTAAATGGGTAACGTTTTTAGTCATCTTTACACGATTTAAGAATTAATTCCCCCGTCGCCATCACAAAACAAATTGACGTGTTCACAGCTCGACTTTCGCTCTCCGATTGCCAGCCAGTCCAAAATTTCGTCGCACCTATAGTTGAAAATTATTTGCCGTGTCAATGAAGTACCTACCGTCATACAGCCCCTCCATGGAATAAGCCAAACCGAATCGTTTATTACCCTCAAAACTTACGCTGTTTCCGTTTACAACCATGTACTAACTAGTCGAGTGTTCATGAAGGTGCTTGCGAAACTGTATACAGAAATCGTTTCGTGTTCCATAATGCTCTATTCAAATAACGGTGTTTGTACATGCACGTCTATTTGAAACAAGTATTCTTTATACATAAACAGAAAAATAATTTCCTCTATGGCCACTTTTTGATTTCTATGGGCGCTTAAATGTCAAATAAACGATAAATTTTCGAATTTTTCCGCTAGATATCCCTAGTAGTCTCTATATGTTGAACTCGCTATTACATACTTTCATATTTCTTTTATTTTTAGATTTAATACCATTATGTTACGTTATTAAATAAATATATAATCATTACAATATTTATTTATAGGAAATCTCTTAACCTGGAGGGTAAACAAATAAAAGTAAATGGTTATCGTGATAGTATAGGTACCTATAATATAATTATTATGCATAAATCAATTCGAGCAAAATCATGTGAATTGAGTTGTTAAAAATATTATATTATATTTATTACATTTTCATGAATCTCCGTCTGATGTGTATTTACTAACGAAACTCTTGAATTCGAAAGCGTCGCCGCTTTTACGAAATTTGCGGTATTGTGGATTAGCTTCATCTACGAAAGCAAAGTTTAGTATAAATAAAGCAGTCATGATTGAATAAAATGAAGCAACAATTATAGGATCAATTGTAAAATAGATAATACAATTAGACAATAATCAAAATAATTCACAGAATCATAATGAAATACGGAAGAAAACAAGTACCTATGACAATTATCAACAAACACGGGCTGTCAGTTGCAATCTGTCAAACATCGACTCTGCAAATTTTGCAATCGGTTCGCTAAACTTATGGTAGAGGGGCATTCCGTGTACGGATTCGGCGAGATGCTTATATACAAAATCTGGATGAACGCAATTACACGTTTTGCACGCCATCTGGCGTAAAATCGCATTCAAAAATATTGGATGAACAGGTTATTAATTAATAATTTTTTTATGGAAAGGTCTAATTCATTAATATAAAGGTAATGTTTAGTACCTACCTTCCTTGAGACTTGACCTGTTCAATTTTCCATCTCCATTTCTCTCCCTTGATGTTCAGCAGTCGTCGGTCAGTTCTCTTTACTCCATCGATCCACGGAACTTGTGGTCTTTGCACCTTTCGTTTCTCACCTGGGTGTTTTTCCAACATTTTTTGGAATCCATATTGTGTTTTGCATAGAATATGCCCAGCTTACATGAACCGCAGTTGTTAACTATCCATAGAGAAGAAGGTCCCCTCTTCCTAAATGACTCTAAAAATCTTATTTAGAACATTCATTTTAAAGGAATCGAATATCACAACTGTTTTCATAGAAATTTACCACATTTTACTGCCATACTCAATAACTGTTATTTGTATGAATCCACGTATATTAAAAAAAATCACTACGTCAGTTACTAATAAGTTCACACACTATAATGTATAATAAAGCTCTCTAAAGCTCAAGCTAAAGCTATAATAGAGATGATCTATGAATCAGTACATCAATTATTAACCAAATCCAAATTCCATTAACACTGGAGTCAGTTAACTCAGCTAATTTAATTATTAATCTCAGTGCCCTTTGTTTCACCTTCGCTATCATACATTTAGGCAATGCTTATATCTTTGATAGGTACATGAATGATTAATGTTAAATAAATATTCGTGTACTTTGTAACTATATTTCAATATTTCATCCAATCTTTATTTAAAGAAACATAATTAGCAATTATCTATTACTTACTATAAAGAACCGCGGTGAATTGCTTTTAAGGTAGTTATCAAATTAATTTTGACGTGTTATTATGATTGATTAAATTTTTTGTGCATTAGCAACTTGGGCAATGTATAAATTATGCATAATTGCCTTTAACTTTAAAGCTAGTAGGTAGGTCTTACGTAGGTACTTAGAGATCGACATCCGGCTGTTCATATTATGTAAACAGTTTTATTTCGATTATCTACTTATGTATATAGAGGCGGCAGCGACAAAATTTCAAACATCCTTAATGCAGAGTCATAAGAAAATAAGTTATATAGTGTAGTAATATCTAGATCTATAAACACCCACGATGGCCGCGCGGCTTAAGCGTTGGCCTTTGGCATCTTGGGTCCCAGGTTCGAATCCTGGGTCTGGCAAGTACCTACACATATTGTTTTTTAATTCGTGTATGAGCCAGAGTATGGACCTACTAGGTTGAGTAAATGGCTGACATCCATTTCTCGTAAAAAAACAAAATCTGTTAATACAAACCTTCACTATGTGGAGGCCCATATGATCCTATTAGGATCGAACATGGTCGGAAAAACATATCTAGATCGGCGGTGCACAACCCGCAGTTTACGGGTCGCATCCGGCTCACCATGCCATTTATTGCGGCCTACCGACTAAATTAATGAAATATACAACTAGCATATCCTAACCCCGGTCGCACATATGAAATCGTCTCGACTGGGATGTGGTCAATAACCGAAAATGCCGGTAATGTTGCAATTCTCTTCGGCGAAACCCCATGCTGGAACAGTGAACAAGTCAAAACAAATAAAAAAGCTAGCTTCTGCACATGCGCCGATACAACATTTTGCTATTCTATAAATTTATTACTTGCGACAAGCAGATGACGCTTTTTTGTACCACAAATTTTGCACAAACGCTATGTGCGGAAGTACCTACATTAAATTACACATGTTTCGTGAATGAAAACAAAATCACACCGACATATTCGACGTGTTGCATTCAATACAAGTTTCTATATGCGACCGGGCTAATAATGAAAATATAAAACATACATATAGACACCAGTGATGTCCCTAGACAAAATTCCGCCCCAGGGCAACGCCAAAATGCCGCTCCATTTATTATGCAGTATATTTAATCATCCGTGCGCGTGTCGTTTCTGGTCACCAAGGACGTCGAAAGGCAACGAAAGTAAACTAGACATCGCGAACCCGACAAAAAAATACATTCCTGTTAAGACTTTTGTTGGAATTCAGCAGTTTGACTTACGTCACAAATGCTGTCAACTGTGTACCTTAGAGGGCTCGCACATCAGAACTCGCCGCATGCGTCTTACGACGAATTCGTCAATGTGACGTCATCGTAAACCAAGAAACAAACGTTATCAAATGGAGCTTTGCAGATTGGCCGATGCAACTGCGACGCTGCGACGGTCCTGCATGCAACGAATTGCGTTTGCTAGAGCCTGCATGTCGATTTCGAAAATGTCGACTCCGCGCATGCGCACAGCCACACAATCGGCCATTTCTATCTCTGTCTCTGTCTACACTGTCATTGCTCGCTCATCGCTGGTCACCGCGTTTGATGTTTGTTCATACAATCAACACAATAAAAATGGCAGACGAGAGACTTCTCCTTTTTCGCGTTTGACGTTTGCCGCTAGGCAGATGTGCAAGGTTGTAGCATGCAACATTCGGCGGCTTTTGATTTATGGCCGTCAGGCACACAAGGCGAGTTGTGATGTGCGAGCCGGCTTAATGTAACTTCTTACATTCTTACCAATTTTTCATAGTAAACGCATTCATATTTTAGTTTTGCTTAAAACTTAACTGATAATATCTTTAGTAATATCTTAATCCAGGGACGCGCCAAGAGTGGCTGCCACCCGGCACCTGCCCAAAATAGACGCCCCCGCATATTATAAAAAAATAGTGTAAATGACAAACGTCAAAGAAAGTTGAATCAATTATTTTATTGTTATCAAAAAATATACATAAAATATACAGAAATTTGACATATTTTGCATACTAAATAATATAACATTCTGAATATAATGAAGTAAAGCGCCTTACATCGACAGATATATTGTGTCGATGGAGCACGAATGCACAATTGATAAATGAACATTTAATTAAATTGAAGAAGACCATTTAATATAAGTTGATGAAGGCATAACAAATATTTTTTAATAATAATAATCGTGCCGCCCGGGTTTTTCGCACCCTATCACCCTGCGTGGCGCACCCCTGGTCTTATCTTCAGAATGATCTATCGATACCTAACTAAGATTAAATAAAGCAACAAACCCAACTCTGCGCGTTAAGGTACCTATATTATATAGTATGTACAGCATTTTATTAATAAGATGAGGGGTATGCAGAATTTATGGCAGCCTGAGGTGATAATGGAGATTTCAGGTTTAACAGACGGAAAAGTAAGGTATTTCATCTTGGACCAAGGAACACACGCACAAACGTAACCAGAAGCTGTGTAAAATGATTGCAGTAAAATTCGTGTTAATGTATCATGTATGTCACCCAACTTTATGCTAAAAAGATTGTAATATGTATGTTTATTTTTTACCTGCGGCTAGTTACTTTGATAAATAAATGCAATATCATAGGTATGGAATTGAAACAATCACAAAAACATTCATACTTTGAGAAAAACAAATATTTAAATTAATTGTGACCGCACCGGGAATCACGGATCACAAGCCAGTACCTTACTCACTGGACTACGAGGACTTTTTATAAAAAAATTGCATGTTAAGTTAATAAATTCGTTGGATGCTCATAAATGCTCCGCTTTATTAGGAATGATAATATTTACTAGCGAAAAGCGAAAAATTTTGGTTTTTTAGAGCGAAAATAACAATGTTAATAAATGCTTATTGTAGATTTTCTAAATAGAAAACAAAAACAAGTCAATTTTTATTGAGACTTTCATTAAATTTATAAACTTTTATAACATTAAAAACATATAACTAAACATATAACTAACAGATAAAAACATATAACTACCAAATTATACAATATTTTGTTGATTTTAGAACTTGCTACCTCTACATTATTATGTGCTTTTATTGGTAGATAAATAATTATGTTGTTTTGTAATACGAGGGTGGGTCAATAAGTCCTTAGAAAAGCCGACAGGTGGCGCGACTAGTACTGTAAGCGGTTTGTTTTCATGTAGCGGCACTACCGATTCAGTATGCTGCGAAGTTTCAATCATATTGGTGGAGTTGTTGTGTGTTTCTCGTACATTTAAAAAAAAAATTTGCTTGTGGAAAATGGAAAAATGGAAAATGGAGAAAATTGAGTTGAGAGCTGTTATTAAACATTTTAATATAAAAGGATTAACAGCAAAGGAAATAAAAAATGAGTTGGATTTAGTTCACGGCATATCTGCTCCTTCACTTGCAACTATTTATAACTGGTTAAATGAATTTAAACGTGGTCGTACATCAATAAAGGATGAACCACGCTCAAGACGTCCTGTAGAGGTGACTACACCAGAAATGATCAATAAAATCCACGATATGGTGTTAAGTGACCGAAGATTAAAGTTGAGTGAGATAATTGAGGTTACAGGGATCTCAAAAGGTAGGGTCATTTCTATTTTACATGACAAATTGGGCATGAAAAAAATTTCTGCAAGATAGGTGCCGCGTTTGCTCACAGTCGACAATAAACGCAATAGGGTGGTGGCCTCTAAAGCCCTGTTGTCGCTCATGCAACGTAATCCGGATGAATTTTTTCGTCGCTTTGTGACTGTAGATGAAACATGGATACACCACTATACTCCCGAGACGAAAGAACAGTCAAAGCAGTGGATTGCGAAAGGCGAACCATGTCCAAAGAAGGCGAAAACCGTAAAATCAGCTGGTAAGGTTATGGCTACTGTATTTTGGGATGCACGTGGAATTATTTTCGTTGACTATTTGGAAAAAGGAAAAACAATAACAGGGAATTATTATGCATCTTTATTGGACCAGCTAAAAAACAAAATTGAAGAAAAGCGGCCTCATTTAAACAGGAAAAAAATCCTCTTTCATCAGGACAATTCCCGTGTTCACACATGTTTACGATAAATGGCTAAAATTGAAGAATTGAAGTTCGAATTGGTCGACCACCCACCGTATTCGCCAGATTTAGCCCCCAGTGACTTTTTCCTTTTCCCAAACTTAAAAAAATGGCTAAGTGGACAACGTTTTTTTTCAAATGAAGAAGTCATCGATCGGACAAATGCTTATTTTGAGGACCTTCCGAAAACTTATTTTTCTGACGGTTTAAAAAAAATTGAGAAACGTCTAACCAAGTGTATTGAGCTCCAAGGAGATTATGTTGAGAAATAAAAAAAAATACAAAAATAAAAACTGTTTTAATGCTTTTTTCTAATGAATTATTGACCCACCCTCGTACCTACTAATAATAAATATATATAGCATAAGAAATAGATGCTTCACGATAAATTACCTATATGAATAATTACTATTCTGAAAAATTATTGATTTGCTTTCATAGATATAATGTATTCAAAACATCAGGTGTGGTAATATCTAATCACATATTTTCATTTACAGTTAATATTACTATAAGTTTCAGTTTGGATAACAGCATGTGTTAGCATTTAATCACGCTCGATACAAATGAAGTTGTTATTTATAAAAATAGGAGAGTAATTTTCTTTATACAAGAGGCAAATTATCTTTGTACATTATTCTGATCTAGTTTATTACAGATGAGTGACAAATTAGCCAAAAAAAATAAATTAAGAAATACCTAGTATTAAACAGTTTATCACAAAATGCACATCCTCGTAAATTTTGTAAAATAAATAAGGTATAAGAAAAACGAATTGGTAACAAAATTCATGATTTCAAGAATGAAAACCTAACCTAACCTACAAATAATCCGTTATCCGTCCAAATGTCGGTTATTTTAAAAATTTGTTTGCTGCTGGCTTCCTATAAAGTGTAAACCGACATGAACCGTGTTTTATTTAGACATGAATTTTATGTCAGTACTATACCACCCAAAGAGGTTGGACGGTCTTTAGTATACGGCCATATATTTCCGATATAACATTTCACGGTGATACGGTGAACTGCATACGTACAAGTTTCAGGACACGATATTTAACAACATACATAATGAATAAAAATTAGGATAGTTAGGTAAAGTCTATGATCAAATAAACTCGAAACATATTCGAATATTTAAAATTTATTTTAACATTAAGAATTATTTGAATGCACCAATGAAAGCTTAATTATTTTTTTCTAGAGATTTTATGATCAAATCAAGCTAAGTTGCCGTTTTTATAATGTTGTCAAATTGTGTGTGACAGTATTTTTTATCTGCATAGGTATAAAATGATGATGGCCTGATTTTAAAATAAGGTATAAGTATCAAATTATAGATATGAGAATGTTTAATCATCCATTTATAAAATAGTACAATTTACCATGCCAATATTTTCCATGATATTGATACGTTTTTTTTACTTGGAAATAATTTACATGTTCAGCATCTTCTAACAATATTTACATATCACGCTATACCGAAGATTCTTTTTGAACCTGAAAATTACGGTTACTTGTAAATCGTACGTATTACATTTCGACGCATAACAGTTCACCGTGAGCTGTAGTGGCAGAAAAATGGCCGTATACGATTGAGATTAAAAAAATGACGCATTGTTTGTAAAACATTGCAGATAATATCAAATTAATGTTGAAATTTTATTCGATTCAATAAAAATATTAATCTGTAATCGACTAAATATCAAATATATTATGATAATAACGCTTTAATTATTATCAAATATTCTAAAGGTAGGTATGACTTGATGATTATGAGCACTTGCTTGTAACCCATTTTTTAATCATTCGGAATTTTATATAATAATATAATATACTTAAAATATGATTATATTTCTAATTAAATTACTTAACTACCTATTTTCGTATTTTTCCCCCTTGTATTCTGGTGGTTTTATTATGTATTTATAAGTGTTTTAAATTAGATATGAATTTATACGGCCATCTATTTCCGATGCCTACTGCATACGTACAAAATTTTTTCAGACACGAAATATCACAATCTTTTTTCTTTCAGCGCGGGACAAATACCAACATTTTGTAAAAGCATTCCCTATAGTCTCTATATGGCAAGTTTAATACCAGGTAAGTTTTTTTCGACTTTCAATTAAATTCCAGTAACAAGGCTAACATTAAATGAACCAATTAATAATATATCAGATGAAAACTGGAAATCTTCTGTTTTTAGTATTGTCAACCTAAGATGATGTTAGTTATTAAAACATAATTACACCTTTTTTCGGAGAAAGGGTTTTTTCATTTCCTTATACAGAATTATAACCTGATATTTTTTTCTGTTTTGTTGAATCACTCACTTTTCTTATATTAAAACCAGCAAATGTATAAGAGGCAAATGTTCCCCGTATATAACATTATTATTACACGTTACATTCCCAAATAGAGTGAGTAGGTATGAAATGAAAAAAAGCCACGTACAAAATGAATCTCGGAAACATGTTTAACGTGCCCACTCTTTTGCTGATCGAGAATTAAGATGAATTTTATTATAACACATTAAGAATCAAAATTCATTTGAAGATTATGAATTTTCTAGTAAGATATTTATTATTTCGTTTATTTCGTGGAAATATAGAAGTGCAAACAAATATTGTACCCATAAGTAATAAGTTTTATGAAACTTTAACCTTAACCAATCAATTTGAACTTAACTAAAAATATACTCGTTCTTCATGCATCCCACAATCCAGCTGATTAATCACACCACTTAAAAAAGATAGCTTGAAAATGTTGATTGTATAATAGGATGAATAAATGCCACTGAATATTCCCTATCGGATATAATATATAATGTGGAAAATGGCAGCTGGAACCATGGCCCTCAAAAATAATGAGGGACAGATAGGGCTTTAGTCTGGAGGGGTGGGGGTAGCGCAGATAAACACACATCACAAATTTACTCTACTAGTAAAAAATAGTCGCCTGTTTGGTAATTAATATTTTGAAATATCAGTTCGACGACTCCATAATACGGAAAATCGCTAAAAATACATTGAATACCTACCCTTAATTTTACCACGAACACTATTTGAAAAACGCGTCACACTGCCTTTACCCTTAGCGATAGATAGGGGGGCTGCTAAATATTCTGGCTCTGGGGCCCGCTTCAGGATGTGTGGGCCTTGACTGGAATACATGTGAGTTTGTGTCCGACAAGAAATAATTACTTTTGGACACTGCGAATACTCTATCAAAATAATTCATATTAAACAAGACCGTATATTTGTATGTATAAAATATAATAATTACGACAGGCCAGTAAGTATAAGTATAAGTAAGTATAAGGCCAGTAAGAAATCTATAGGAACCATTGGTAAGTATATATATATGTTTTTTTAGCTACAGATTCTGATTATGATTGAATTTCATATAATAATCAGTTCTACTTGAATTAAAATAGTTTTTTAATCCACTCGACGCAGATTATTTTTTATATCTTAATAATAACGGCGGTAAAAATTATTATAATTATTTTATGGAATGATTAAATAATTGCTCTTTGGAACATAATGTAGGTATTTTAATACACAAATATATACTACTGACACGGTCCATCATTCCTTCGATTGAAATAGTTTTCTTCATCCGTTTAAAAAGTCTGTACATTCCCTCATGTATAATATAAAAAAAATCATCGAAAGCTTTTTATAAATTCTATTCTTTTATTTAGCACCTAGATCTCTTCAATGGAAAACTTTAATTGCTACGTACTTACCTACTAATATTTTGTGACATATTAAAATAACTTAATATTCAAAATAATAAAAGTCCTTCAAATTTTCATCAAAACAAAATATGTTGACAGTAATAATATATAATCAAATAAAATGATGAACAATTGACTTTAAAAGAGGACATGGGAGGAAAACTTAAGTTTAAAGTAAGCACATGTAATGCACAATAATGTATATATAGTCTAAGAAGCACAAACTTTTGAAATGTTGACAGCAAAAAAGATCTAATTGCTTTATTGGAGCAAATTTCTTCAGAATTTCAAAAAGCTCTACAGAAATGAAAAAAAGCTGAAATAGTATATGCCTGTATAGGGGAATGATTCTAATTATTAGGTATATTCTGAATTTTGATTGCTCTCACCAAACTTGCAGATCGGAACTGGCTTGAATTTGAATGATATTATTTATACATTGAACACGTGTAGGTAATATATGGAAACCTGATTAATATGTAATCGAATGTTTATAATTATCTGAAGTTGTTAAAAAATATAATATCTTCTTCAATGGGTTAACCGCTTAACTCACCTCCCGCGATGTATAGAGAGAGACCTCACCTCAACGTTAGGTGGCTAAAACCTCACAGACCACCTTTGAGTTCCAACGCCCAGGAAAATGCTATTAAAAAGCAATGTAACGCATACAATACACTCACAGAATTAAATTTCTTATGCATAAAGCTTTTAGAGTTGAAAATTGCACGTAGCGTAACGTTACTTTTGGCGCTTTGAAGTGTGCAAATATTACACGAGTATGATCGATGAAGCGTTACAGAAAATTGTAACTTAAAACTACGATGCAAACCATATTGAAGTCTTACTAAGCATTGTTTTAAAAGTGAATATCATTTGTAATTTTTGCGACATGTTACGTTTTTACATTAAATAAATTCTCGATCGAGTAAAACTGATGGCGATTTGCAGAAAAACACTGAAGATTTTAAATTTCAAACCAATGTGAGTCTTCGCTAAATATGTCTTTAGTTCTAGTAGAAGATACAGAATGAAGGCAACTTGTTACATTTTGAAATTTTATTTTATTTTCCTAGCTCGGACGAAGAAAATTTACATACCAAATGCGGTTAAGACTTATTGGTTTATCGTTGTTTGAGGCAATGATGTATGAAGAGGTCTCCTTCGCGGTTACATTTGGCACGGATTTATTTTATAAGTAGTAATTTGTATTACATCCTTTATTGCCTGGTATAATTAACTAACACAAAATATTTTACAAGACATTATTTAGCAATAAATAAAACATTAACGCAATGGGTATAATATATTGAATCTAGATTATAATTTATTTACGATTCAGTCATCTTGTATATGTTTACTCTATAGCATATCTATTATTTTGCTAATAGTCTATTTAGATAAAAAAAATATTAGATATTAAAAAATACCTCTTCCTAGAAGATTGTATCTCCGCATTCGTTAAACTTAGTAGGCTCAGATGGCGGGCCATGTAGTAAGAATGAACAGTGCTCAATCGCCGAGGGGAATCCTGGATACCAGACCGGATCGGAGGTCGATTAGTAAGCCCAGACTCTGGTGGTTTCGACTAAAGCAACCGGCGGAGACACTCCGAAAACAATGGTCCAGGAGGAGATGGAGGAAGTTCTTGGATGAGGTTGGACCACTAACGATGATGGTTAAAAAATCGTTTTATGACGACAGACCTTCAAAGGACATAAATCACTATTTTAAAAAAAGCTTGAAAAAAGCTTGTCAATATAGACGGATCCTAAACAAGTATTATAGTATTAGACAATAATTGACTTGAAAAAAAGTTACTATAAACTATAAAGTAGGTATGTACATAAATAGACTAATTAATAAATTAGTTAACTTCAAGTCGTATTGCAGAATTATTTATACCATATTCACAATATGATAAACAGCTATTTAGTTTTAGGACTGACACCGTGTATTCTTTCTTCTATTTTCCTCGATGTTTCAGGCTTGTCACATTTAACAAAATAACAACCACAAAATTCTTAAGAAATATTATACTTACTGTTATCACCCGCATCTGTCAAAATCAGCAAACATTAAATTTCAAGAAATGTTTGATTTACTCAAAAAGATAATTCCATTAATAATTATTAAATGCTAAGGTAAACCATGAAACTACATTTTTTATCACTAGGTACTTAATGATTTCTGTATTATTCATGAATACCTATGTAAAATAATCAAATATACTTCTAAAGATATCATGAATCACATTCGGTTGGAAGGTTCTCAGCATTAAAATGTGAATTATGATACCTACCCAAATTTTATATTTTTTGCAAATAATAATTTATTGTATTTCTTCAGTTATTTTATAATATGTATTCCCAAGATCAGTTGTTTATTATGATTTGCCCCCATAAGGGAAATAAGAATATTTTATCAAATTGATTATTTTCATGGTAAGTAATTCATTTTAACAACAGTTGCAGAATTAAAATGGAAATATAATATTTATTTCTCTCAAAGTAATAAAAGAATACCTACATATTTTTGTAATAACTTAATATTATAATTAAAACGCCTTATACAGCGTTGTTTAACAAAGTTCACACTCGATAAAAGTTAAATGTGTAGGTAATCGTCAAGTTTTAACGCTAACTTTAAGGGTACATAATAGATATGTAGGTATCAGGTATCACTATCGTAATACGTGTAGGGTAAAATATTAAAAGTTTAAAGCAGAACTCGAAGAAGAAAATTTAATAACAAATACGTAAAGCAAATGGACTTAAATACGTAATATATTGTCTTAAATAATTCACGAACCGGAACATTTTTTTTTTCGCATTAAGGAAAGGGATAGGCTCGAAAATTTCACAAATAAGACAAGTATTAAATATATGATGGAGGATGGTTATCTTCAGAATGCCAAAATCAAATAAATTCTTATTTCTAAGTTAGCTATAATAGTAAATAAATATTGATAAAAGCTTAAAGTGGGAAAAAAATGAGGGTAGATATACCTAATTTGACATTCAAACAAACCGTGCGATAGATAAAAAGCTTACCTATCCTAAAATTGATATTTTTTGGAACTGTGAAAACTCATTATAAAGTAATGGATCAGTGAAATGAAAATATTTTAAAGCTACTGGTATAAAAAAGATTACCTACCAAAACAATCTAGTATATAGAAGTCATTATATTCTATTGAACTTAGTTTGAAGTGAGTCTTTGATTTTATAAATGTAATGAAATAGGGTGTTTAATCTTTAAAATGCAAGAGCTTTTATACAATTTACTCTTTAAATTTATGATTATTCGATTTAATGACTTTTGAAATAATCCATACAAAAGTATAAATACAACAGGTGAAGACGATCAAACCTCATTCTGTGTGTATGAAAATGCAACCACTCTTTTGTAATCATTGCTAGTACCTAAATACACAATATGTTTTACGGCACAAAACGTGTATTTATGATATAAAGATACCAACATGTTTATAATAACATGTATTTGTGAAATTATGTTTAACCCCTTCTGGGGCATCAATAGAAATATGAGGAAAATATGTAATTGATTCAGTATTTGCAACAATAAATGTGTTCAATGAGCTTCCCACTATTTGCTACCTATTTATGTATTGACTACCTAAACTTTTTATCGATAGCTGATACTTTAACGGTTTTAATAGATTTGTTATTGCTGAATGATATGTAATAAAATTATTATTTATAACAATATATTTACATCTACATTCTACGTACATAATAATGTGCTTATAGTTTGAGCCGCCAAGACCAAACCGCTTTGTATCGTCGTTATATTCAGTACCTAATCACTACAGATTATAGAATATCTCTCGAAGAAGAGCTCATGGTCTTTTAAGTATATGTATAACGCATAGGTATGGATGGAAAAAATAAATTATGAGATTATAAAGTGCACAAGAGCAACGTATAATATGGAATGGGATTAAACAGTTTATATTTATTATTAAATATTTATATTTTTAGCATTTTTCCACATTTTTAAATTCCATGAATCGTTTCGTACAAATAAGTACATAATATCAAATAACGACAAAAACTTTAATAACAAATCTACAATACTACTAGTCTAAAATACGTAGGTAATACATTGTGTTGCAATTTTCTTAATACTAGTATATCTTTAATTAAAAAATAATACTAGGTAGTTAAATACAAAATATAACATAGAATATCCCCAGTAGGTACATAGTTCAAACAATACAATTCTTGTCTAAAGATTGAAAACTGAATAGGCAAGACTACGATAATTTCATTTAAGCATATGTGCGGAATCTACTTGACGCCATTATTATACGTAGCACAAATGGTAATTATCTACCTATATTATACATAATAAATTCTTGTTGCTCCAAAATGCCCACGGTGGCCGCGCGGCTTAAGCGTTGGACTATAACGCCGTGGGTCCCAGGTTCGAATCCTGGGTCTGGCAAGTACACATATTGTTTTTCAATTTGTCTGTGTTAGGGTATGGACCTAATAGGTTGAGCAAGTGGCTGACATCCATTTCTCGTAAAAAAAAAAATCTGACAATACAAACCTCTACTCTGTGGAGGCCCATAATATGATCCTATTAGGATCGGACATGGTCGAAAGAAAGAAAAAAAAGAAAGTCTTGTTGAGATTTATACAGTACCTATACATGATATGTTACGCATCCATTAACGATGTAGCCATTTGCTTGTATACACATGAGTAAAGATATATTTAAAGATTTACTTTTAGTTTTAGAACTAAAATAATAAATATCGTTACACTAATCCGACAAGTATTTACGTTTGACATATATTCATTTCTCGGATAAATTCTGCCGATCCTGAAGTGTTAAAGTTGTGTACATTCATTATTTCAAGCAGAAACACAAATCGACCCCACTTCCTCGCTCTTGATTCCAAAATTGATTTAACCCTCAAAATTCAAAGAAGGGTGTTGCCATCTACCCACGAAACGTCTTCTTTTATGTGGTATTTCTTACATGTTATTAGTGATTTTATTATTTATTTTTACAGAGGTGGTTCAATTTAAAAAATCTTCTGTAATCATTGGCGGTTTTTTATGAAATATGTGATGCGATTACTTCAATAAAAAAATCTTAAAATGATGCGTATTTTTCACAATTTGCGTATTAAAAAATGATGAAAGCATAAAAAAATCGTTGCATAATATAATAAAAAATTCTATACAAATAAATATTGCTATATTTTTGTCGCATTGGAAAAAAGACATTAAATGGTAGTCCAAACCTGTGAGTAATTCAGGTCTTTACGTTACTAGTCAACATAACTTCAAAATCAAAATTAAATATCAATAATAATAAAAAATAATATAAAACATTTATTTATTCTTTTCTTTCTTCCGGAACTTATGGAACTCCCCTCGTACAAACCTACATCTTTGATAACAGATTACGGGACGTAAAAAATTCTGGAGGAGAATTGTTTATCTACACGAATAAATTGTATTTTTTAAAGAGACTAAATTATGTTTTTTGTATAAAATAAACAAAATAATAAATAATCCAAACACATTTATCCGGATAATTTAAATTTTATTGTCATTTTTTATCGTCACTAAGTGTCCCACTAGATATGGGTGACTTTTTACATTTTTCTGCAAACGAATCAAGAATTATTTATTTTCCATCAAAGATACTGTATATGGAAAACTAAGCCGTATGCCGTTAACCCACCAAGATTATAAAAGCATTTTTCCGTTGGATTAAAGTGCATTTTTTCTATAAAATGAAATATAGAAACTCCTCTTCAGACGTTGTATGAAAATTAGTAGACGAGGGCCCAAGTGTTCGTTTTTAGCTTCACTTTTATAAAAATATGTTTAGGCTACATCTCTACAGTTTAGTAGAAGGTCTTCTTCAACATATTTTCATGTGTCATTTTTTATTAATTAAATGATTTGACCCTTACGTGGCAGAAATCTATAATAATGGTTGAAGTTCATTAATTGAACTACCCTATCCTTTTGCAATAGCGTGTCTTCAACCACAGCTGTGAGCGGATTCATATTTTTGTGTGAATTTATTGCTTTTATGTATGTTTTTAAATTATTATTTCTTAATTATTATAAGATTCTACGCTTATTAAATAATAACAAAGAGGTGTTTTTCGTCTTTGACAGGTGTGTTTCCGACAATAAATACAGGGTTGTAATCAAACACACACACACAAAATTAATAATATTTTTTTCATAACTCTTTCACGTTTTCTACGATAGTGTATCTATATATTAAATTAAATTTATTAACATTCTATTAATTATTTTCACTTGTTAGGAGATAATAATTTGAACCCCTAGTCAAAGCATAGGTATTTATTACAAGTCAAAATTTACTTTTTTCACCAACCTATTTATTAGAATAATCATTACGATCACAACAATACGGGCGGGTTCTGGTTTCTGTTTCTGCCATTAACATTGGCCGTTTCACTGTGTATGTATACATTTACGGGTTGGTAATGTAAACTTAATGAATATTTTGAAGAAAAAATAGATGGGCTAAGAAAGTAACTCAAATAATTATCACTAATCTAATAATTTTCATACAAACTCTCAAGATTAATTTATGTTTCATTGTTTGTTGCATAATAAATACCAATTAGGTGTTGCTTCAACATCTTTCAAAATGTTATTATTTTTAAATGTGAATTCGAGTTGATCACTTTCGTGTAATAGATAAGTAAATTTTGAAATATGATTAAAAAAAGGTGTTTTAAAAACACAATTAGGTACATTGTTAAATCTATTTATTACAATATACTCAAAGAAAAAAAACTTTTAAGTGTACCTACATATGATATTTTACATAGGTAGCTATTATGATAAAACGTTTTTTTACGGACTTGTAAGTAAGAAAAAGAGCAATAATTATTATTCTTCACCTAGTAAAAAATGAATATCTCGACCAATAATAAATTATTTACACAGCAAAAGGCAAATGCTTATTTATGTTTTTATATGAAATGCTGTAATTACAATAATTATAATATTACTTTTGCGGCTCTGTTCATATTTTCAATAGTTGTCGATTTGAAAAGCCCACAAACCTAACACTTAAAGTCAACAAATAACATTATCGCTGCTTATTGTTATTTAAAAAATGTACGCTATATATATTATTTAAAACCACTAGAATTAAATATATTATATGCATTTTTACAATATCAGAATACAAGTAATATGTATTATAATACTCACTCATTGTTGAACATACGTATGTCGGGTATTATAGATAATTTCAACGTTTCGATTGTGGTTTTTAATGTTTATTTTTATTTTTATTGTATCTATATATTATTTTTAAACATCATTTGGTAGAAAAATACTGTTATTTCTGAGGTTTTTTAATAATATTATAATTAAACAAATAACGAAATAGGGATAACTTTTGCTTCTATTATGTTTCTCGACAAGTGCCTACATACCTTGTTTTATGAAAAAGCTTTTGTCTATCTAATATTTCTTTATTAAAATATTATAAAGAAGTCGATTTATCGTGTTTAAAATTTAAAAAAAAATGTTTCGTTGGATCCGATTACGATTTGATACACAATGAATTGAATTTGTATGACAAATGTACTTTCTAATATTAAAATTTTATTATTTTAATTGTTATCAAACCATTGATTTACAATTAGGTACTAATTTTAAAAAAACACCATTTATATTATAACGTATATTATCATTCACACAAATTTAGAGAAAACATTATTTTTTAATAATGGTATGGAATTGATGTCAAAAACTATCTAAAATTAAATTGGTAGGTACAACTAGATATTTTCTTTACCATGTTCGATCATAATACGATTATATAGGGGTCAGAAAAGAGGTTGTATTAACAGATTTTTGCTTTTACGAGAAATAGATGATCGCTACTTAGTCAACTTATAAAATGCATACTCTGGGAACACATTCACATTGAAAAACAATGTGAATTTTCCAGACCCGGGATCCACGACAGTATAAGCCAGACGCGTAACCGCTTGGCCATCGAGGGTTTCCTATAAGCTTGTTTTAGAGTGTCCAGAAGTAATTTCTTCGACATCTATATTTGAATGTACCTACTTATATAATTATTTTCCTTTTGATAATTTCTCCTACGAGTATTTTCCGAGTAACTTTCTTCAAGGCATGCTCGCCTTTGATTCTCTTGAAGCTCGTAGGACACTTGCTCTTAAAGCATTTTCCCCTGCTCTCGCGTGGTATGGTTTTCAATTATGATATTCTGGTAAATTTGAATTTATATGCATTCTTCGTCAATTACATTTTATGTATATTATGACCTCTTTTGGATGAAAACTGATTCTTCGTATCATGCTTATCAGGCATCAATATTTTTTAACGTGTATTTTTATCTTATTTGTTTGCTATACCTATGTAAAAGTATTTCTGGGTGGTTTTTTGCTGTATTAACTTGATTTACCTGTTATTTGAACGTCTTGAATTAATAATTTGTTATATTGTCCTCAATATAGTTTTTTTTAAATAAATAAATAAACATGTTACACTTACTATTAAATATTATATTCTATGAATAATGAAAGTAGGTATTCAAGTATTTAAAAAAATAGTAAAATTAAACCGCTGCAAAAGCAATGATATATAGGTATGCCGTATATTCCAAGCACATATGGCTTTATTTATGTATTGCTTCCTATAGTAACTCTTTATTTACATATAGTATGAAGGATTTTGAGAGTGGGTGAAATAATTATCTATATCTGCTTAATTTTTTTACCTCTTAGCTTACGCCACATAAAGTAAACAGGGCATAAATTCAATAATATATTTAAAATAATCAATAAATAATTACAAGATAAAAAGAACTTTTTATATACCACGTTTTTAAATTTTCTGTTGAATCATATAAACTTGATAATTCTATGTATTAATAAAAACTTTTTATTGTACTTGATCGAAATACTGAATAAATATTATAGAATACAGAAATGTCATTTTGATATTTCATATTGATTTCCATAGTAACGCACGTATATATTAATAATTTAGTTGCTAGGGCCCACTTAGCAACCAATAATAGAGAGTAGTAAATATTATTTTAACGAATTTTTTCCGAAACATATAAAACAGAATTAACTGAGAGTTAAAGATGGCCAAAAGTATTAAAAGAATGCATTGTCGTCGTGTTCTGATATATTCTAAAAGTTTTAAATGTCTAGCTAGTCGGGAAGTTAGTTAAAAATCTTGGACAAACATGAAAAAAATTTTACTGCACAAGAAAAAATCTGTACCGGACAAACATGAATGCGAGCTAATAAAAACGTGGTAAAATACGCGTTTAATACAATTTCGAATAATTGTAAAAGTGGTACCTTGTTAATATTTTTTAATAAGACAGTATCATTTATCATCATTATTTTTTTTTTTTTGAAACAGAGATTCTCAGCATTTTAGACCACTTATTTTTGTAATATTACGTTATTTAGATATTGGGACATACAACTTTACAACACTAGTGGTAGTTATATTTTCCATACATTAATAGAGTAGAAATTTTTCTTTATGGAAAAGTAGAGCTTTTCCAAGTGAAATAATAATACCTACGCAATTCAATGTCCAAAATTTTACATCTATTTACGTTCGAATTAATATTTTTTATAACATAACATTCCATACCTACACCATGGCTACAGATTGTCTTTTTGACAAGTTATATTTTTTAGTTAGATAGACATCACCATTTCTCAGATTGTAGGTTCCCGTTGACACTGTTTTTCAGTGGGCATACCTTTCGTGCAAATATGTAGGTCTATTCGGTATTTCCATATTTGGTGCTCGAGACAGGCACCTGAGGGAAGATTCTCTGCCAGTTTTACTCATTCTTGAACACTCTCAGAGGCCAGACTCATTTCTCATGTCGATTATCTTCCGGTGAGACGGTTGAATATACGGTCATCAGAGGCGGCTCTACCTTAAGGGTTCGTAGGGACCATCCCTACATCGATATCATGTCAATAATACACGTCCGATATTTTTATCATTACCATAAAAGACCTACTTAGTTACACGATTAAATGAAATATTTATTTTATTTTATCCATCTAAACCCATCGCAATTTTATAGAGATATTTATTATTATTACCTATACAAATAAATAAAGCAATGAATGTAAATTATGTAAAAAAAATAATGATGATTACGGAGTATTAAAATAATTAATTGAATTAATTACGCCCTATTCCACGGTGACTTCTATGCACACATTAAGAAAGCCATGGCGTCTATTTTTCACTGACCGGGGTCACTCAGTCCCATCCCATCGCCGCGGTACAAATCTCGTTTTATAAAGGATGTGAATGCATTAGCATTAACATTACCCCTAAGTGTGTAAAAACGCTCGCTGTATGTTTCTGTTCAAAACTGATAATTGTAAGTCTACAATAATAATTATTTTTAAGTTAATATTTTTAAGCACGCATTTTAGATGTGATTAAGTAACAACTCAGATAATCTTATTATTTATTCTGAAAAACTACTCATTTCCTCATTAATAAAATCATACTTTTATAAGTAGCTTGGTACATAATGTATAATATGAGAAAGTAGGTAGGTACCTATGTATACTTATTAAATAATTAATGGCTAAACCCCACCATCTAGAAAGTCGTCGAGCCGCCACTGACTGTCATAAAGCTTTTCTTCTAAGCAGTGGTGCGTTTAGTGACGTAGCGATCTGACGCATGAACTGATTTTGAGGTCCCTACGATTAAAAATATACCTACCTACGATCAAATTTCAATATTCAAAATAAATCCATGCATTTAGAGGTTTTTTTAGCTTGTATCAATTACACAAACATGCTATGATTGCATTCATTTAAATATATTAGCTCAACAACACAATACACACATTTTAGCAGTATTTCTATCAATTTAGTATTTGACAGAATAGACAGAAATATTACATACCCAATGCGTAGTTTTTTATATTTTCATAGAATTTAATAAATTTATAGGTACCTTGAGCTATTAGAGGCCCCTTTCAATTTTTTTGATGAATCATATTTTCAATAGAAATATATAATTTAAATAACATATTTTGTAATTACCCATTTTTTTTCAACGAATAGTTCTTTTTCTCGGTGTGCATGGGCGCGAATCCCGAGAGACGCAGGTTCGATTACTGCTGGGTATCGTATTATTTTCAAAAAAAGATATTTTCTATTGGTTATATAATATTTTCTCAGAAGTGTTGTGAAATTATGTATGTTCAATAAAAAGTATGTTATATTCTTAAATCTTGTGAATTATTCATTGAGTAAAAAAAGTTAATTAAATTATTACCAAGTTTAAGTAAGTTACAACAAAAAACAAATATTTTGATTCAATTACGCATTCTTTTGTTTTCCACTTAAATTTTACATTTTCGAAAAAGTACATATTTCTGTACAAAGATTTACTTTTTAAAGCTTTTAAAGCTAGGACTTAATGTTTAATAAATAATTTAGAATACAACGACTGGAAATATTTTCTTCTTTCTTCTGCCAAGCGTGTTGGTATTTAGACAAACGTTAATTAGGTACTTTACTAAAATCTGCATTATGTAAGTATGAATTAAACATAATTGGCACGTTTAAATCAACTTCAAGTCACTTTTAATTCCAGTCATTCGTATAAAATAACCACTTAAGTATAATAATGCGTTTGTAAAAGTACTAAGGAGGTACCTGCTTAAGTAAGATTATCCTGTAATATAATTTGCAGTGGTGTAGTAACAAATTGTTTACAACAATTATTTAAATTGACTTAATTTAAAGTAGTTGTCGATTTTTTACACAAGTTTTAGTATTTTTTTTAAAACAAAATATATGCCGCCATAATATATTCAAACAATTCCAGGTAGAAATGGTCTAATACAAAATTTTGCAACATGTTTATTGGACTTTTTAAAATTAAACATGGTGGATATCTCCCTACCAGCAGTGTTATCTTTAAGTTGCGTGGCTGCACGACCACGTTCATTATGAAATTAGTGTTGCCGTTTGGATACCTACTACACAGAATTCTCCTTGTAAAATTCTGAAAAATAAAATATAAATTCAATTTCAATTCAATTCAATTCAATTTATTTATTTTTAACATATTGTGGACATTACAAATTATAAGTTTAAGACGTTCTATAAATAGTTATAAAGCTTTATAACTGTTCACTTATGTTTTATAAATCCGATAACTCTACCCCTTTAGCAAAAATATCCTTATGTATTTAATTTAATATTTAATCATGTTTAAAGATCCATTTAACCTTTATGAACTATACGTTAAAATTAATATGTAAGTTGGTGCGATATATAATAATTTGTCACATAAGAATGAATATAATATTATGTCTGGTAATGAAAATTATTAAATTAAACCTTTTCGCTAAAAATAGTTTTGAGTAGGTACATTTTGTACAATGTTTTTCAATTGTTTAGTCTAAACTTTGGTAAAGATATTTTACAACTAACTAATCGATAAAATATTTTTAAATTAATTTTTGTTTTTAGATTTAGTGTTCCAAAATATTTGTATATTTCGAATATGTTGATGAAAATCATATTTCTATAAATATGGAGCCTAAACGTATGAAAGTGAGGCAAAAAGAACTACTCAAATCATTAATAATTGTAAGGAAACTATTATTTTATACATTATAATATAGTGTTACACAGCCTGGTGTTTCTTTCTTCAATAAAAACTGATACTTACGGTAAACTGGGAATTATTTCGTGATTTTTTTTATAGGCAAACCATCTGGAAGAAAACTCATCTACTTACTACAATATAAAATAAACAACGGAAAGATCGATAATTAAAAAATTTAAAGTTTTAATCACATCATTTATTTTGCAGTGCGTGTAGAAACACAGTAGCAAAATTTCCGTTCAGAAAGTAGGTTTTGCATATAAAAATAACAAAGGAGGCGAAAAATAATATTTAAATATGTAGGCATTAATATTTTTGAGAGTTTCGTTCACTTGGTGGTAATTTAAAGCTATTTTATGAAATCACTAAATGACTTAAATAAATGAAAATAGCATTTTCCTTTCAATTTTAAAGGTTCCGTTCAGTTTAAAAAGTTTTTTTCCCAGTATAATTATTAGTAAAATATACGTACATGCTTAACTGCCCAATGACAGTTAGTAAATGAAACAGTAGTATTATTTAGTAATATAAGAGAAACAATGTTATGTCTAAATTCATCCGATGGATAATAATTATAATAATATATTGTAGGTAGAAATACAGACAAAAAGCATTCTAATCACGTTGAATAATATGAATAATAATGACCAATATTGCAGAACTGCCTTTTGTTTGAAACGTATGTACTTATAATCTAAAGTGAGATCTTCCACCTTTGTGTCAACTGAAATCACGCGACTCTAATGGGAAAATGAGATAATTGCACAGTGCACATAATATAATAATATGAGGTGTGCACATTGTAAATTGCAAACGACCACTCATTGCAAAAGAGTTGACGAACTGTTCGCAAAATACCACTTCAAATAATCTGCATCGTTTCATAACTTATATTAAAAAAATATTCCGTGGCAAAAGTTACAACCTCAGACCAATAATGTTATAACAATTTTAAGTAATTATGGCAGTTGGTAAAATTGTAAATTTTCACGGTGGTCACTTTCGTTTAGCATAGATAACGTATCTACTTTATTTTTGGTAGATAAGTAGGTAGGTACTTAAACATAATTATTGCCTGACATTATTATCTAATTTATTACAATGATACAAAAAAATGATTTCCGTGCCATGATTTCCCATTTAAATTGCCTAAGTTTTTCGAAGGTCTTTTGTGCCAAATGAGGCGTTATCGTGATAAAAATTACAACTCTTCTGTTAGCCAGGGCTGACGATTTTTCTTCAATCGATTGCTTTAGCCAGCCCACGACACATCTACCAAATTGGATGGTAGTTGCCATTAGGTATTTCCGAAGGGGGCTTGATTTATTATTTACATTAAAACCGAAAGAATTATATCGCTAAGAAATTGAAAATTTAAGAGAAAGGATTGGAGAAAATCCTGAATAATAAATATATTTTGTAATATGTTAACTTTGTATAAAACGTACGTAGGTACGTACTTCAAATACCGCATCACTTATGGGTGATCCAATATATTATATTCCCAGTGGCGAAGGGTGGGGGTAGGCTATTAAGATCCGACATAAATACTACACACTAAATTTTGCCAGTCAAACATATTTGTCATTCATTGAACTAAGATAGTGTTTGTTAGTTTTTTTTAAATTCAATTAAACCCTGCATAATCCAATTCATAGTAATAGTCAACAAATATTCGTTTAGGTATCTATAAAATATTTAAAATTATAACATATCATTAAACCATACATAATTAAATTTTAAATATTTTATACTTAGGTAGAAAAATACGTTTTATTTTGGTTTGGTCTAGGTAGGGTTTAATAAATACATAACCAAGCCTAACCAACACCATCTGTAATAAGTATTCTTAATTCAACTAAAACAAATAAGTGTGCTCTGTTTTTTTCGGATCGCCCGTAGCATACTTATACTATTATGGTTTAGTTTAGGCAGGGTTTAATTAAATTTTAAAAACTAACCAGTACCATCTGCAAATTATACTCTCAGTTCAATGAAAACAAAAATACTGACAAACTTTAGTGTGCACTATTTATGTCGAATCTTATCCTCGCTGCTGATTCCTATTATATACTTATAATATTTGATGAGGTGATAGACCATTAGTTTTATTATATTTTCGTTTTTATATCAGTACTTACTCAAAGTTTGATAATGGAAATAATGGTATTAAAAAAAAATGCGTTTGCAAAGCATAGACAACTATAAAATGGCTTCAGTCTTAATACATCAAGTCGCTCATACACGAGGCCGTATCTCTGGGCGATTTTTCTCTTTAATAAGACAAAACGCTTGCTAACACGCCAGTGATTAACCTGGTTGAATAATTTTATTTTTGTACTCACATCAATAAAAAAACGCAAATGAACTCTGGCTTTTGCATAACATTTGAACTATTTTGATTGTACTAGGTAGGTATATTTTTAGCGGCGTATAGCATAATTATTGCTTAGAATAATTTCTCAATAATACGATTACCTATCTGCGAATCTATTCTAAACAGTTAGCACTTTAGCACGTTTCCGTTATTTTCATTGGTCGAAATTAAGACGGCAGCCGTGATTTAATTATATTTCAAAAGAGTCGGATCTTGCATCTCAATTCTCAATATGTAAAATTGACGTACTCCATCTCGCTCTGAAAGTTAACACAGCCAAGAGAGGGACTGTTAAAAGATAGCATCTTTTGACAGTTCAGACGGTTAACTTATTGTAATAATTAATTGCCTGAACTCATAAAGTAATAAATGTGATATATGTATTACCATATAAATAAATTAACCGTTTACATTCCTTCCACGAGAAACCACGTCTCACTGTCATTTCAAGCATATACTGTGGTGTAACGAACGAGAAGCGTCATGTAAGCGACGTAGGAAAAACTTCCCAAATTTTTTAAGTCATATAATAATAAGTTATACCTTAATGGCAAGTACTAGACTGCAATGATTTTCCCCTCAATTATATGGTATTAGTTCGATAAGCATACATTTTTTTATATTAGCTCGGCCCTACAATCAGGTTTGGATTTCGGCCACCTCACGAACAGGATTCTCAATATTTTTTTACGATAATGGATGGATTTTAGCCACTTGCTTAGTATATTTTATTCACACTCTAAATTTAAACAAATATTGAAAAACAACATGTGAATATACTAGACGCAGGATCTTATTTTGAACCCCGAGACCCTCCTCTCCATACGCGAACATTAAACCACTCTTAAATAAAATGATAAAAATTTGCACTTTCAACACACCTTTTTTTCTACAAAAAAAACCCTCCATAAACTATGTAGGTACATAATAATATTATGTCGTAACAATAATTTGTAAAATTAAATGTTTGTTTTTATACACAAAATTTTGCAATACCTAAATTAACCATCACGCAAATATCTAATCAAACTCAACTTGCAAAATGCGTTATTACATATTTTATTAATAAGTCAAGTGAAAACTTATTTAAAATTGTTTAATTACCAAAACGGTATCTAGCTTATGCTAAATTTGGTGGAACCTTCATTGGGAATTTTCTTCATCACCGTGAGAAAATTTACAAAACGCTGAATAATTTCCTTTGTAGAAACAACACGTAAAGTTGCAATAGATTATAGAAGATCTGTCGAATTAAATATTGGCATTGACGGGTTTATGGACGTGGAGGCCCGAGGCACTGATAGATTCTGAGGCCTCTCACAAAAATAAAAAAAAAAAACAAAAATTCCAGCTACCAACATACCTAGTAAAAACATCTCTATCCTGGAATCACATATTATAACTAAAGATAATTATTTTTGAAGATGACAGTGATACATACCTAACTCATAATAACATTATTTGGATTATTTATTTGTACACTTGGGTAATTTTTTAAACATTTTTTTTTTTAATATTTTGGTGTATTTAAATAATTGGATGACTAATTTGAACGGTTTCAATGCCCCTCATAATCTTCTGACCAATCGATTTCTCAGCGCTGAAGATTGGACAGACTTGGTAGTTTTTCCTTTTCAATTGACGATATTAATATGTTTGGCATTTTACGGCGAAACGCAGTATTTTAGAGATTATATTTAAAAAAAAAAACCACTGTAACTGGTTATGAACTAGTAAGTAGAAAAAAAAGAACCAGTATGTTCGTCTATAAGGCACGTTAATGTGAATATCGTGGTAAAACATATAGAATATCGATCTGACTGAAGGAAAATCGCAGACAAGTAATTAATTATATTATATACCATAGAAGAGTCGAATAAAACAATGAATATATATAACTTAATACTTATATATTTTTTAAACTTATTATGCCTACCTAAATAATTTAAGTAGATACATTACTATATAAAATCTAATATGTACTTAAAACTATTAACACGGCGTGAAAACTTGACGTTTTCTATTAATTCTTCATAGTTTCAGTTTGGCATAATGTTAAAACAAAACCCGTTCTAAGGCAAAGGCTTCGATAAGCTCGGGACTGCTCGTTTTTTGCGTCGGCAAGAGGAGGGGTTAATCCATTTAAATGAGAGAGTTTCAACCTGTGGTGTGCAGACATTTTCCCCGTGTTTTAATATACATGTAAAAAAGGTTATTTTAAATGTAAGTTATGTAATTGCGTAATAAAATTATTTCAATACTTAATGATACTCACACTGAACGGAAAAAAATAATTATTTGTCTACAGACATAGGTTTCTTAAGCACAAATTTAATTATCTAAACATAAACTTTAGATATTTGCAGTAGCCTTTTCATTAAAAAAAAATTGTTTGATAATGAGTCAATTTGCGAATTAAACGGTCAGCAGCTTATTAAGGTAGGTAGGTACGTATCCAAGAAGATTTATGGATAAAATCAACACATATTCTCCATGGAAAATTAAACGATTCCTTGATATTTCTCGCTAATAATACCAAACCAATAACATCTATCGGTAAATCATATTCTATATTCTACACTTTCAATACAACATGGTACGTAGAGGGAGGACAGATTCTGCTGTCATTGCGGCCACGAGGAAATCACTTTGCAACGGTGTTAGTGTAATTTGAAAGTAGAGATACCTACCAATACCTAAATGATTCTCCTTCATTGCCAGAAGAATCTGATACCATTCTTCCTAAGTACGTACCAATTAAAAATCAAACTCTTTTTTGGCTCTACAATTTGCTACAGAACCGCATTGCCTCCCAAGAAGGTTTATTTACAAGAAACAGTCTTCTGCTTAGGGTCTAAATAGATCTGCGAAGACTTCTTAGTCCTTACTAAACGATTAATTAGCGTTTACTTAAAAAATATTGGTTATTTAACGGTTCATCAGCATCATCAGGGGCGCGACAACCCGGCGTGGATCTTGGGCTCCTCCAACAGCTCCCTCCACTTGTCCTTATCCAGTGTGGCCGTTTTCCAATTCGATACCCCTAGGCCTAGAACACGGCAGTCACTGGCAGCTCCATCCAACCAGCGAATCTTTTGCCTTCCTCTTCTACTACGCCCCATTGGATTGCGGTTACGGTTACTAAACGATTATTTAACATTTAACATTTTCCTTAAATTAATAACTTTGTCCTAGAAATCATATTGACTTCTGTGCTTGTTTAAAGTAGGTATGTCGTTACATTATATCTTACTGCAATGAAATCTCTAGAATAGTCAATCCTGTTTAACTCGTCCAAAATGTAATCAAATATAGTCGTAACTGATAACGCACCAAATCCGGGCTGTATGGGTAAAACTAAGCGATTAGCGAGGAGCTTATCGCAAACATTGATATACTAGTAGTATATCAATGATCGCAAACCAAAAAATGAAACACTGCATTTTTTTAAACGAGAATTTAATGGAAATATTAGCCCGATACCGACTACGACGACGGTTTTGTTTTTTTGCTGTATTTGATTTGAAAGTCAACTCTCGACAATCATTTTTTTATATTCCTACAAATAACTGAATTAATACGAATATACCTACATAATATTATATTCAATATAAATTGTTAGTAAATAAATAATATTAAGTAAATCCCAACACAATTTCATGCAAATATGAAAAAGAAGTATTTATTTTAGTAGTTATTTATTAATCCGTTACTCAGTAGTCCCATAGCTATCTGTATTTTCTTCTAACAAGCATTTTATCCCACTGTTAAGCAAACATTGAACAATAAACACGTGCATTTTTTAATCGCGGGATTGAAACCAGCGACCTATGGCTTCATAAGTAGGTATTCCGCCACTAGGTTACCGCGGATGCAGAGATATATAACTAATACACATAACCCATCGTGACAGCAGTGTTGCCATAAAATTATATTTAAATTAATAACTGGTTTATCTTGTTTATTAGGAGGACTATGTTAGAAGCACAGGAGAAGCTCATTTTTAGTTTTTGAAAGCGGGAAATAATTATAATGTAATGAGCTTGCGAAGGCTTTGAAGTTTGTAAAGGTTGTAACTCAGTTGACGTTAGTAAGTAAGAAAATGCAATTTTATGTCCCGTGTCTGTTTGAAATAATTACATTTTGTAATCTTGAGTCGTTTTGCGGTTGATGAAATTGATAGTGGCAATATTTGCATAGTTTTAGAAGCATTTTCCCATCGGTTCGCAGGGGTGGGGGGTGTTTGAAGATATCAAAGAGTGCCGCTCGGCTAATGCGCGGACGCTGTGTGAGGCCTCACACAATAACCAGTAGCCTCCGTCGAATAAATTTCGATCGTTTTGATTCGTATCCCGCGATCGATAATAATAATTATTATAATACTGAACTTTCTTCTTTGAAATAAATTCATCGACAGAATATGTTTGTATATTGGTTTTTATAATATTGGAAATTATTTAGATATTTATATCTCCATTCTATAAATATCGGCTTTCTAAAATATGTCTCCAGTGCATTTTGTCGTTTATCGGTCACATAGCCAGAAGGGAAACCTATAGCTTGGATAACTAAGTGGAGGTCCCCTCAATATATGTAGGTACAAATGACGGAATCCAAGGATCGCGAAAAAGCTTTAATGAGTATATGAAAAGGTGTCACGATTCTCAACAGTGAAGAACTCGAAAACGAAAAAGTTTTGCAGTTATTTTTTTATTTTTCATATTTTTCAGTTTTTTTTTGTTTTTCACCATTTTTTTAAAGATATTTAACTCGATGTAGTAGTCACCAAATCAACATCGATTAAATGAGCGTCACTTGCAAAGCAAGTAAATCTCAACTACCTAATAGCATTTATGTTATTATTTGGATATGTACTTTCATGTCATATTATTATGCAAATACGTACCTATTAGGCAAAAATTGTCATTGAATGAAATGATATCTACTCAACGATGTAAGGGTGCAAATATCTGCATTATTATGTGTTTATAGATAAGTAAATTTCCATGTTAGCTTATACCTACTCCCGCACATAGTGCAAGTTATTATTATCGAACTGTTAGTTATTAGACGTTCGAATAATATATTGCATCCTTGGCATTGGATCATATCCGAATTGAAAAAAAAACACCATGCATTTTTTGTAGTTATGAGATGGGGATTTTGAGCAAATTGTCATGTTGTTCTATAAAGCCGTGTCCACATTGGCAACAAGTTTCTGGCAACTTCATTAAATTGCGATTAAAATAATTTTTGGTCAAACAAATTTTGATAATTATCGTCAAATTTAATGAGGTTACCAGCAACTTGTTGCCAGTGTGGGCACGGCATAAGGGACACGATTCCAATTAATTATAAAACCCATAAAGCTCGATGAAATTTAAAGATAATTCAAAATGCTATTAATTGATCATTATAAATGGCTAGTAAATCTTATCTGGACTAATGCAATCTATCAAACAATCACGATCACGGAGAAAATATAAAGGAAAGTTCCCAAAATTCATTGGCATCCATAATATTATAATTTCTCAAGAGTTGGAAGACGATCGGGTGCAATAAACTAGTTTGGATAAATTTACTGGAGAAATTCGAAATTACGAGTACCTAGATTGTAACCAAAAATTAAATATTCCGCGTTTTTTTTATTCCATAAGTACCAATTGTTAATTATGTGCAAAATAAAAACAGGTGTGTTATAATATTTACCAAGTATTAAGTTTGTTGATAACTTTAGCACGACCTCAGAAACATATCTATGACATTGTTTTAGAAAAATATTTCCCCGACTTAAAGCGTAAAGCTTATTATTGATTAATTAATTAAAACGCATTTTTTTATTGTTTAAAGCTTATATTAATAACTATTACAGTCTATCCTAGTATTAATCACTCCAATAATTCCTAACAATACGCATCTCACTCGGATGTCTGAGGAATAAAAGTAACTAGGTACTAACTA
Source organism: Rhyacophila brunnea (assembly GCF_057557595.1). Lineage (NCBI taxonomy): Eukaryota > Metazoa > Arthropoda > Insecta > Trichoptera > Rhyacophilidae > Rhyacophila > Rhyacophila brunnea. Next base: position 21,647,287 of record NW_028233068.1, read on the forward strand.
CTGTTCCTAGACGCAATATGGCGCCAGTATATATCCAAAATTGGTTTTAGCCGTAGGTAGGTACTTAGTCTTGCTTTTTAAGTTATTTTTAATAAATTAAATATTTAAGAATACGTACAGCATTGATTGTTTTATTGATACGTACGAGTGGGTTGATTGAATAGAAAATGATGTTTTAACAAATTTCCTTTATATTGTACATAAAACGGTTGAATAAGTCTTTTATGTTGAAAACTTATTTGGATTTCTGTATACCGTAGCCGGACAATTTAGCCCACGTATCAGCGCTGTTCAACTGTCGGCCTGTGAGCCGCACTTGGCATTACTAAAGGTGACTGACTCACACTAATTGAATTATTAAAAAAATAACACTAATTGACTCACGTAACGTGTCTTCTTCATCTCTCGTTTGCCCATCCTTGGGTTTAAGTAATGAATTGGAAATTGGACGGTAGCTATTTCTGATTTGGGTATATTTTTTTCCCCTTTCGAACGATGTAATTATGTTTTAAGTGGACATTTTATTCAGTACTTGATTTCATGCCACGTATAAACTAAATGGCCATTTTGCATCGATTAGGTACGTCCCTACTCCATATTTAGTGAGAATTAAAAATCTTAAAAAAAATTAAGAATTAAAATAAATACCGCTAGTGTAGGTAGATACCCACTACCACATGAGTTCCCTGCCCACTACCTTTGTAAAATGAAAAACCTTAATCCAAATATTTGTTCCAATGGATTTTAATTTGTAAGGTTACCAAAAATAATAATACCTATTACGCAGGTTGACGCCGTATTTCGTGTCTTAAGAACCTCCTTGATTTGTACGAGTGCAGGTCATCCGAACTGTTCCGGCTAGCAGATGATAAAAAAATGATGGTACGACAATAAGAAGAAGAATTACAATACCTATACCTAGGTAGGTACCTACCTAATTATATTTTTTTTATTTAAATTAGAAACATTTTAAATATGTAGGTGCGTATATATTATTATTCAATGACTTAACTATAATAGATAATGATTTGTTTGCTTAAAAAATAAGTTTTTTTCGTCTTAATAATACAAAATAACGATTTTAAAATTAATCATTTAATATCGACTTATAATAGATAATTAAGGCAGTATAATAATGTAATTCGCTTAGGGATATAAGCAAGCCTACGTTTTTTAATGTATTGGATATAGCAATGTAGATGCATGCACACAGACAGCTGACTACACATATTGGTAAGTATATGATTTAAGTAGAATGAAAGATTGTCACATATAAAGGACATGCGTTTGCTCGTGCTATATCGATATTAATTTAAAAAATAGAAGACATGCTAATATTTTCTATCTTAAAATATTTTAAATAATCATATTAGATATTTATAAAAGTATTTAAAAATATCTTTTAGATAGGTATTGTAAAATAATGTTAAAATGGATTATTGACCAGTGAGATACAAAAGCCAAAAATTACAGTGACTAAATAAATTTGGTGTCAATTAGGCGGTAGGTATTATATGGGTATGTATATTATAGTATAGTACGTAGGGGTGGTTTGAATTTTTATATATCGTGGGGTTACTTGTTCGCAGTTTGCTTAGGAATTTTGTAATATGACTTATTGATAACATCACATCTCGTACAAATTAATAGCGGTTCACTTTTTTAATAATTGTGATCTATTATAAAAATCACCAAATCCTGATATATTCTAGTATCTGAATAATAAATATATTATACAGACTTATGTACCTATAAAGTCATGGAAGGTGTACGAATTCCGTATCTGTCGAGTTAATGTTTTCCTGGTTGTGTGTTTAAACCAGAGCACAATCTAATAACTGACGAGATTTTTTTGAGATTTTAAAGAATATATTCATATAATTCACTCTGGTGAATTATTGCATGTTAGAATTAACGAAGACTTAATATTTGCGTCCTGTGGAATGTGGAACAGGATCGTGGATTGAGAATTAAAATCAATAAAAAAATCTGCCACCCTTTGGCAGTTACCTACATTAATAGAATGCTGTTGATATGAAGATACTTCTGTCAGTGCAGGCGTCTCATTTAGGTGTTGGTGTCGTTACTTTCAAATGACACTAACACCGTTCCAAAATGATTTCGTCGTGGCCACAATGCCAGAAGAATCTGTCCCCCTACTTCATACATTTTATTATAATATTCAGTTGATATAATTGAATGACGTATATTTAAAAAATAAATAAGTATCGTACTTTCGCCGCGTGCCAAATCCTGCCACTCCCGCTTAGCGCGCCCCTGAATCGGAGTTTCGCTGTCGTTAGAAGATCAGAACTTCTAAGAATAATACCTACAATTATTGTATATATACCTACAATAAGTAATATTTTTATTTTATTTATTGAAAAAAAATCTGAATAGATAAATACCTAAGTACCCCTCAATATGTGTTTATATTAATTGATAACAATATTATTATGACTCACATACATATGAAATACCTACTTAGTATGTCGATATAATACATAATAAATACATAGATTATCGTTTCGCCCACGAAATTAAATCCAAACCACCTATTGTTTCTACAATAATCCAATCAAATTAAACTTTTTATACGATCAATTACTTACACCTACACGAATGAGTATCACTTAATTGCGTGTATCAAAATATATGAGAACAATAACCTATTACACACCAACAACTTAAAAAGCGACGCTCAGCTGATCTTTGCCATTTTCAATTATTCTCCACGACATACCTTTCAGACCGATTTAAAAATGAATTGATCTTAAGGCTATTTTTAAATATACCTGTTGGGGTCATCACTGTGGGTGCCATGATGTGATGGATAAAGAATTCGGGATTTGGTGGTTGCTCCGATGGATGGTGGAGCGAGTTTTATTTGCAGCGTAAACACTCGGTATAAGAGTATGTTACAGTAGTTATGTTACAATACTTATGATACTGTTCCGAGGTCCGAATCTCGGTAGAATGAGATGTTGTGCTGAGCGATACAGAGACTGAGATACTAACAGACCGGGAACTTATATTCGAGTGACATGTCCAATGAATTATGATTAGCTATTCTTTATTGACGTACTTACAATCAAAATAATATCTTGAAAAAAATACTTAGGGAATAATTATTATTATAACTGAGTCAGCTAATACATGGAGTTTGCGTCATCGAATATTGCTGACTATGTGGAAAATGAATATCGCGGAAATTATCATGGCAGTCAGCTATTTACTGAGTTTGCCATAATTGGACACTACGGGAAATGGATATTTTAATATCGCCGATCAATATGCTGACACAGATTGAGTTGTTTATTTTCATAAACCCAAGAGGCGCTATTTGGCCATTCCGTAGCAATAATTCTAGCGGGATCAATGAATTGATTGAAATGCGGAAATACGTGACTTCTAAGAAATCTAAGCATCGACAGGAGTGGAAAGAAGAATGAACTATGCGGTGACGTCCCGTGAGGGTAGACAGGTCATGCGTTGCATCGGGGCCACATATTATAAAGGGCGGCAAATGAAGGAATAATACAAATATTACAACTTTTGAGAACAGTTGGGATTTTCCTAAAGCAGACGAGAAGATCGCTTCCTTAAAAAGTGTCTACATATTAGAATAAAAAAATAATCGAACCTTAAAATCCCGACCATATGACAATTTTTGTGTTGTAATAGGTACCCGTTATAATACATATTGTTATGCCAGTTTATTTCAATGGAAAGATTTTACAAAGGTGCCTCCAAACCTGTCAACGCCACAAGCATCCACTTGTTTAAATACACCACTGTTTGAAAGTAAGTTTCGCAGAAATGTTCTAATTCTCGGTTGATGGTGTTTATGTCAAATTAAGATTTTTTACATAATTGTCTGTTCCAGATAGCCGAAAATACACAATAAGATTTGTAAATGGTACCTAACTATACATAAGACAGGACGGCATTCTAAGTCTACTGAAGTGCGGCACTTTTTCTAGAAACGTCCCTGCCTCATCTAACTACTGATTCTCCTTAGTGATACTCGTATGTAGGCTTAGGATTTTTAGGTGCTAAAAAATGAATAATGGTACCTAAAATATGTAGATATAATTGAAAAATATGTTATAAAATTTTATAAATATGTGCTAAAATTTTAAGTAAGTATTACAATAATCATATATATTTCAAAAGTTTAATTTATTATTTGTTCACAAACAGAAAACGCTTTATTACAATAAATAATAAAATAATGCTTAAAATTTTCGAAAGTGAATCTTTGACGATTTGATTTTAGCAAATTTTTATACTTACATGAAAAACTTTTTTCCACTTCTACAGATGTTATTATTGCGTATGTAAATGAAACTATTTCTGAAGTAGAAAAAATTGAAACATCTGAGGCATCTGATGGATTTTCCAAAAGAGCTTTAATATTCTGCAGCGTTTGAAGTCCAGTATTTTTATTTAAAACACTATTTAATGTTGTACTTATTTTTATTCCAATTGGTCCAGGAACATTGAAATTTTGTGTTTATGTGAAAATATGTGCTTAAACCTAGAATATGTAAAAATATGTAATTATCCAAAAATATAAAATAGGAATTATAAACTCTATAAAATGATCTAATCAAAGTACCTTACATGTGTTTAAACCATATCCAATTATAAGACAATCATATGGGCATCATTTCATAGAAGTTGTATTAACAGATTTTTGTTTTTACGAGATATGTGGGTTCAAACACACATTGAAAAATAAATATGATCTTTTCGCTAGAACCGGGATTCGCACCCGGGACCTACAATGTTACAGGCCGATATGTTACCCGCTCAGCCATCCCGGATGTATGTATGGTAATTATACTAATACCAGTATAATTAATATACTTGTAATAATATTTTATATTTACATATAACTACGCTTTTTTTTTAAATCGACTCTATAATTCGATGTGGACTTAGTATAGAAAAAAACCAGGTTTTGCAGTAATATAATAGGTAGGTACTTACTATTGTATGTGTTTTTTAATATTATTTAATTTTGAAACTATATTTACAACATTTTTTTCATTGAAAATTGTGTAATAAGTAGGTGGTACTGGTGTTTGTGTGTATAGAAATTTCAGTGAGAAGTATTATTTTACACGTCAATACGTGTTGTAAAAGATGTTATTCAGTATCAAACTCACGCGATATAAGCATTAAAAAGCTTTTCATTGGCCTTTAAAAGATTTCTTAAAAAATTTTGGTCACGATTCCAAAGAAGCAAGAAGTTGGAAAAGTGCACCTGTCGGGAATCGAAACGAGTTCAGCCGACCTATAAGCTATCACATCTGCCATTGGACAAGATATAGGTATATACTAAAGTTATTTTCATAAAACTTGAGTTGCAGGAAAAGAATTTTCTTCTTATTACGTGAAATATAGATACCTACTACAGTTATACAGTGATAGTTTATTAATCAATCATTTGCCAATTTCAAAAATCAGATTATACTGCAAAGAATCTGACGATGTCATCATAATATTGTTTGTATATTCGTAAGAAAAGAGAAGAAGGTATTAAGCATTGGCTTAATTCGCTAGATAATACTCTAAGTAAAAATAAAACCTTTATACATTCACGTAGTGACTTTTGTTTATATTATAATATCGATTTTTAAAACGCGTAATATCTTTTAACACAGCTACGAGTATGTTTGACTTTTTGACATCCCTATTCTAAATTCTGCTCCAAAAAACCAATATACTTAACCATAGAATACTCATTAAAAATAATTTAATAATAGTAATATTGTAATTTAATATTTTAGTTAAGTTTAAAAAATATGTGCATAGCTCAGCTTTCTTAGTTGAGATGACACTTCGTCAGCATTTTTCTGAAACGAGTCTGTTATTTATTTTTTGAAAAGCGCACCACTCATCGCTTACTGTTTTTGCTTATTCATCCACAAAAAACAATTTTAATTAATATGAGGGTGCAAATTAGCGATGAAAACTTATTGACCGTTAAAAAAATCGTATGTACCTAAAACCCTTCGCATTATCAATGCATTAAAAAGGTTTTGCAACCTTCAAACATTATCACTTTAAAAACTCCTAATAAAAGAAATTATATTTTTAAAAATTAAATTAATTTATCATTCACTTACACGACACGTGTTTAGTTACGTTTAAAATTTACATGTCGATTTAGAAGCATGGATTATGAACGAGGTCTCATACAGGTCCAGGCTTTTAAGTTTCGGGTCTAGATCAGCGTATAGATAGACGTACGTATGTATGCTTAAATTATCATAGAAAGACAAGATAAAAAACAACACATTATTTTTAAAAGTAGGACTAATGAAAAATGCAGCTAGAGAGGTGACGAGCCATTTACGGCATACGGCATGATTTTCCGCGGTCCAGCAAGATATTTTTTATATTATACCTAATATCGAAAAATGAATAAGATGAATAATATTCTGCCTTATAACTTCCTTACTCAATAATTTAATATGTGCCAATAATTTTTATTGAGCCCTTCCAAAAGTTTTACGAATTTAATAAAGCAGGTCCTTGTAAAAATAATGGTTTGCCATCGCTGGGCTAGAGTTAATTATTACAGAAAACTGCAGAATTTTGTGAACAACGTGATACTTGGTGAAAAACCCCACTTTATAAAAGAGGATAAAACTCCGCGAAAAAAGGTTCAGGCCATAGACTATAGATACATCTAGACGCCACCCGTTGCATTGCTAAATAAAGCTGCGTGACGTGCGTTTGGTGTGTGGGCGAGCGAACGCATTCGTCTACAAATGTTCAAGACCATAGACCATTTCGCTAGTGCTCGCCCAAAGTGTACGCACTAGAGGCTCAGAATTAAAATATAATTTTCTATTTTTTTTTACGTTATATGGTATTTTTAAGCGGTCAAAATGCAACCATTAGGTAAAGATATCAATAATTTGAGTAATTTTAAAGAAACACTAGGTCACTGATATTAAAATGTATAATAATACTAGCTGCCTCGGCAAACGTTGTTCTGCCATATAAATTATTTCTAGTGAATATTTTGGTTGTTAAATAAAAAATAACGAATGTATCGTAAGTGTGTGGGGATGGGATCTATGACAGAAAGAGGAATAGAGCGCTGTAGACGATGACCGCCGATAAAAACAAAAAAACATCAACCATTCATTTTATCAATTCAAAATGAGTAATGATGTTCATAATGAATGAATTACCTGTGACAGGATCTCGTTATTTAATGTTTATGCAATATCCGTCTTGTCCCTTCCAGAAAATTAGCGGATATTGGAGAGCGTCGTATGAACGGTGTGTGTCAGCGATGAACTCCAGATTATTGTTTCTTCTTCGAATCACGATTTCTCGCGTCGATGTGCGGTCGCCAACCATGATTCCAGCAATGTCGTCAACAACAGACACATTGAATCGACGCACGTGCTCTCCAGCTGGTGTTTTATCAGTATTGGTGACAATAGCGTGATTGTCACTTTGCAATTCGTGCATGTGTGCTTTGAAGAATTTCAATAATTCATTGTGCTCATTCAACAGGGCGTCCAGTTTGCCGACGATGCGCCTGGCATAAGGCGAATTGAGGCTATTGTAGCCGCAACGTGCATCCACATGATTGATGTCCTCACCGCCCATGAAGTAGATTTGTAAAAAATTATGTGGTTCGTTTGGCATTGGCAGCAAGGGTCTAGGACGATTTGGCACCGCGAACTGGCCTCCGCCGATTGGCCTCCGGTAATTGGCCGCCGGTACAATCGGACGCCGGCCCAATTGGACGCCAACCCAATACGACGCCGACCCAATTGGCCTCCGGGAGGATTGGACGCCGCACAGTTGAATTAAATGCGCAAAGGAATAGACGTACGTTACGATTTGTTGGAGTAAATAAGCAAGTCAGTTTAATATGCTTCTATCTTCTCAGTAGTTGTACCTTATACATTTCGCGCTTGACACATTTTTAATATAGATTGAGAATAATATTATGCTTTATGATGTTTATTAAAAGAAAATAATTCTTCCCTCGTTAAAACTTAAAGATATGCATAATCAATTAATTTATTGTCTATACATGGGTACTTATTTATATTTACAACAAATATTAAAAATAATGTTAGATGTAAGAATGAAAATAACATTATATTTCAGCGTTTTATCGACTTAATATTATAATAAAGCTTAAACATGTATATTATTATGCATAAATGCATATTTTAAGATAGTATGAAATTACAAACAAAATATTAAGTAAGTTATCTGATAAGTATAAATGTTTCAGTGGTTTGATTGATAAACTACTTAGGTATTGGGTGCCGGACGAAATCCCGAAGGCCGAAATCCCGAATACCGAAATCCCTAATGGCCGGAATCCCGAAGGCCGAAATCCCGAAAAATAAAAAAAATACAAACATCAATAATTGCGCAATTTTTGCAAGAGACACAAAAACCCATTTTTTGTGGAAATATAAAAAAATGTAAAATACAAACATCAATAATTGCGCAATCGTGAATTGCGCAATTTTTGCAAGAGACACAAAATCCATTCGTTCTGCAAAATGGTCTCTCCTGAAAAAAATTGCGCAATCGGAAAAACCCATTTTCCGCAATAATGGGATTTGTCTCTCTTACAAAAATTGCGCAATTATTGATGTTTGTATTTTTTTTATTTTTCGGGATTTTGGCCATTCGGGATTTTACCATTCGGGATTTTGGCCTTCGGAATTTCGTCCGGCACCCAGTACCTAAGTAATTTATCAATCAAACTACTGAAACATTTATACTTAGCAGATAACTTACCTAATATTTTGTTTGTAATTTCATACTATCTTAAAATACGCATTTATGCATTATAATATACATGTTTAAGCTTTATTATAATATTAAGTTGATAAAACGCTGAAATATAATGTTATTTTCATTCTAACATCTAACATTATTTTTAATATTTGTTGTAAATATAAATAAGTACCCATGTATAGACAATAAATTAATTGATTATGCACATCTTTAAGTTTTAGCGAGGGAAGAATTATTTTCTTTTAATAAACATCATAAGGCATAATAATCATTCTCAATCTATATTAAAAATGTGTCAAGCGCGAAATGTATAAGGTACAACTACTGAGAAGATAGAAGCATATTAAATTGACTTGCTTATTTACTCCAACAAATCGTAACGTACGTCTATTCCTTTGCGCATTTAATTCAACTGTGCGGCGTCCAATCCTCCCGGAGCCCAATTCGGTCGGCGTCGAATTGGGTCGGCGTCCAATTGGGCTGGCGTCCGATTGTACCGGCGGCCAATTACCGGAGGCCAATCGGCGGAGGCCAGTTCGTGGTGCCAAATCGTCCCATTCCCTGGCAGCAATGAGCCTACTTTGTGGTATACTTGGCCTTTGATTTTGAACGTAGAATGGAATTGTTGACCATTTGCCGCAGTATTGTGAACTATTTCTGTTGCTCCGAACGAAGTCATTTGGAAGCATGAATTGAATGCGCGAATGGACTTCAGGAACAGGTTTGAATCTAGAACCGTGCCGATGACCAAGCCGTTCAATGGTTCTGGTGGTATCTCAATTTCTGGTAGTTGCACTTTTCCTAATGCGCAACACATCCCGGCTGACTCATGTTTGAATTTGAGCGCATGACAATGGGGACATTCTTTGTCCATAGCACCAATCAGCACTTTTGGATGAGCGGAATATTCAATATCTGGCTCGTACTCGAATGCGAGACGAAGGAACAAAGCGGATATAAATGTTCGATGTACTTGTTGGCGTTATCGGTCATTTGCTCTGCGTGTGTTAACTACGAACCGGCGCGCTTGGCTCCGTTCCAATTGTCGTTGTTGATTTCATTCAGCTCGTGCCTCTTGTGATTGAGATGCACGCAATTGCGACATGCTTACACGCACATTTTTGTTATCTTGTTGGATTTGTTCGTCTGTTCTTTCTGCTCTACTATTTCGCATGTTTGTTGCTTTATTCGTTCGACGGCCCAAATGGCCCCCCTTGCGTCTTGCTGGCATTGTGACTTTGATACACGCACATAAAAATAGATAAATTAAAATAAATTGTACAAAATTTTGCACGCACTGCGTTGTGATATGCCGAATGAAATGTCAAAATGACGCGACGCTTCTCTTGAATTCTTCTCGGACGTAGCGCCATCTGTCATTCAACAACATAAATAATTTCGTTCTGTTTGCAATACGAACGACGGTTAAATTTGTTCATACAAAAATAATATAATCGCGATTAAAAAATGGGAGGGTAAAGGTAGGAGGGTGAAAATTTGGAGTTATAAGTATTTTTTATGCCAAATAATAAAAAAAATACAAAAAAAAAATTGTCAAAAAAATAAAAGAAAATTTTTCTGGATAGAGATACCCTTATCACCTAGCGGTATGAAATATACTTGTTGACCTATTCTCATACCTAACATATATACATAAAAAATTCATAAAAATCGGTTCAGCCATTTCGGAGGAGTTCGACCACAAACATCGTGACACGAGATTTTTATATACTCGTATATAGAGATACAAATAAATTATCACGAACTTGTATCAACTTACCTATGAAAAGTAATACCATCTTATTGCTTATCAGTACGGCTACCATATTTTAATACAACACATAGAACCATCTTTCCTACTTAATTAACTAAAAATATTTACCACTGACTTTATGTTTAACACAAAAAATAGCAATTTTAGCAACACGAGCTCGCAGGTTATCGACGCTACGTGAAGCGATTCACCACGATTTTCCGACGATACTTTTGGAAACTAACTCACACACATGTAGACCTTTTATCTTACTCTAGCGGGTGTCGCAGAGATTATAAGGGTGCCGAATACTTTCTCACTCGCACTCATGCATCGTTTTTGTTCAGGCCTTGGTTCAGGCAGTAGTCAAATATAAAATCTGACGAATCTAGAAGAAACAAAACAAGAAAGTACGAGAGTCGAGGATTCATAAAGAGACCAGCCTATTTTTTCCGGTTAGCAGTTTCAAAGGTGGGGTTTGATTTAATAATTGCCAACCTTCGTAAAGGAGTAAGCAGTTAAATAAGGAGTGTTTGCAAGATTCGATAGCGTTCGAAGTAGTTTTAAAATATTATAAATGTATCATGGATTACTCGCTAAGCAAATGCCTAATGCACAGTTAATATTGTGACAATAATTAGAAAGTGTTAAAAATAATAATTGGTCTACCATAGAAAAGACGATTTAAAATAGATTGAATTTGTATAAAATACTTTATAGACTACCCATAGAGGAGATAAATTTTATTACATAATATCTACTAGCGTCAGTCTTTACGGTAACTTGAGACTTATTTTGAAAATACGTACAGCTTAGATTGTTTAGATTTAGAAAATGTTCCTTTTATTGGAATAGTCTGTCACCACATCACATACTGCAAAGTGAAATAATAGTGTCTTGTTAATTCTTTAGTTAATATAATATAAGTCACATAATCTGTATTAAAGGCCCGTACTGACGCATATAGTTTTGCCATAGGTACTTTAGATTTCTTTTTATATGGACTTATCATATCGTTGCTCCTTGGGCCGAACGTCTAACACACCATATAGAATACTATACAATAATAATTACATAAATATATGATGTAGATAGTGTTTATTTACCTAGGTGCTTAATAAAACGCACATCCATTTAATCTTGTGTAATACAAATTAAAATTTATTACTTATCGGGTTGTATAAAACCGGATATAGAGATTAATATGTTTGTTCCAAAAGCACTAATTCACGAGCAAGTCAATAGTCGATATAATCAATCAAAGCTCTCAATATGTATTAGATTATTTTAATTTTTATATAAATTTCATTCATTACATCATTTTCAGACACGAAAGTAATTGATGCTTGTAATGTTCGGATTTAAGTGAAGCCACTTTATTTGTATGCATCTCTGTCGCACGTCTGCTTTTTCTTGATACAGTTAATATGCATTTTCATAATGCATTGTATCTCTCTCTTTTCCATCTAAGATCATTCGTTCCATGCTCAATTTCAGGGATAGTAAACTTTTGGATGTTAAATATGTACAGGTAGGTTACCAACAAATTTTAAGACAATTCCGGGATAAATAATAGTATTACTAACAAAAAACTTTGATTTAAACCGTTTAACTATCTACATAAAGATAGTTATTTTTATTATCAAGAAGATTTGATATGTATATTATACAGGTGGATTGATGTAGGTACATAAATATTTAGTTTATATATCTAAACTAGGTAGGATTATTATATTTTTACGAATCATAATAAAATGCGCCCAATATGGACGAGTGACAGAATACTTACTTTTGAAGTCTTCAGTCGTGGGTAAGAATCTCGTATCTAACAGATTTACTTTTTTATATGCATTAAGTATCCAAAACACAGACCTATACGAGCGTGTGGGTAACAACTATTTTTCGTATATAATCTGTTCAGAAATCTCTTTTATAATGCAATGAAAAGCCAAATAAAAATATATTTTCATAAAATTTGTAGATAGGTAATTTCTTAAATAAGTATATAAATGTGAAACTACAGTTGCCGACCCCACTAGGCCACCGCTGGCACTCAAGCCGAGGTGTTGGCGCGAGCTGTGATGGTTATGTTGATGTCTTAACAATATCAAAGGCACCGCCGACATGGGTGGCTCACAGGTATACCTACATGCACTCACACCTTTATATAGTGGACGAACTGGACAACGAATATAATTTTAAATAGTAATTGACTTACAACTGGATGCAGTATATGATGAATAAATAGGCTCTCGTAAATGACCCTGGTCATGTACATTATTCTTTCATCAACATATTATGGATACGAGTATGTGTGCTACCCTACCTACGGTATTGTGCCCAATACTCTAACTATATAAGGCCATAAGTTTTCATATTGTCTAAGTTTTTGCATCTCTGTTGTCCTATTTTGTTAACGTGTCCATTTTATTAGTAAAGTGTATCTCAAGTAGTTTCAACAATATTCTTTGAATCTTTGAATTGATATACCTAGTGACAGTGTGACAGCTGTTGTTAACATCCGCAAGCAAATGAAAAAGACGCGTAGAATGTAGATTATGCGTAGCATCAAACCCAGAAAACTGCAGAAGAGGCTTAGCTAGAGGCAAAAATACTACAGCACTACCCAACTTTGTTGAATGAAAAATCAATAGTACCTAGAAACACCGCTACTGTGTGTTACAAATCTCAGTAATTGGTACAAGGTCAGGTTCGACGCACTATATACGTATCAGACGACAGACGACAAACGCCGACCTTCAATAAATGACATAAAAAGAAGAAGAATTTATTGAATTGACTATCTAAAAGCCAATGCACCAGTAATAAAATTATTATAGAAACCGACGTGTTTGGCATAAAAATGTTGATATCTGATCTAATTACAAGTACCTATATATATTATGTAGAAGTTAGGTATATTCGCACTTCAAAAACTTATAATTTACATCAAGAAATATACCTATATTGTATTTTTATTAAATTAATTGAATTACCGACGTTTTTATCTGGGTACTGAATTGAACTATCGAAACGCCAGTCAATATAATAATCGAAGTGATTGCGTATTGAAAGAGAGATAAATGGATGAATTATACTCTCGTATTAATTTATTCAAAACACCTAGATTCCATATATTTTATAGTAGTTAAGTACCTACCCAATCATTAATAATTAATGGTTAGGTAAGTATTTGGTACAAAATTATTGTGCTAGAAAATATGTGTACATAACTCGGAAAACTCCTAAAAACATATATTTTTTTTTTAAATTCTGATTAATTCTTGGACCAAGAGGGATTCTGACACATATATTTTACCCAACCGGTTAGCGCTATAAAATACCGATTGATACAAGTAAGTATAAGGTAAGTACCTATCTTCCTTGTGAATTTACTCTAATACATAGGTATTATGATCTAAGAATACATTATAACAATAGAAAACAATTTTCAAATATGTATGTTTCTGAGTTTGAATAAAAATGCTTAATTCTAAAATATTGTTCACAATATATTCCTGATACTAAGTTCTAAGTAGGTATGTCATTGGCAATAATATTACTACGCACCTTGTATTTCTCCGAAGAGATAATTTTATTGTTTGAACTAATTCAGCCCTGGTCGTGTTTCTCCGATCGCTGGAAGAGCTTTCATACAAAACAAAAATGATTCGTAAGTCGAATGGATGCATATAAAAAATGCTTATAAAATTTTCATTGTACAGCCTTATAAAGAATATGATATCGTTTTCAACAGGGAAGCTTTTGATGTGTATTGGTATGTTTGTCATTTATTTTAAATTTAATAACTACTACAGACAATTGATATGGTGTTTTGTGAAACTTGCTATTTGGTAGTGAAAAATAAAATTTGACAACTGGAAGATTTAAATTAAGGTTTTAATACTAGGTACATAAACGTGAAATATTATATAATAAATACAACTAGTAATAACTAACTTGTAAATAAGTTTAAAAAAAAAAAATTTGGCCTCTACACGCAAATTTTTTGAATCTGTGCTCGGCTAAAAACTGAATGGATATTTATCATAAATACAAAAATAAATAATTATTATAGTATGGATTCTTTACTTAATAAAGTACCTAAATGTTAAGATTCTTATCTTTATATGACCTTTTAAATTTTCTAATTTAGGTGTAGGTAATAGGTATTTCCATTGCCTACTGGTGAAAAAAATATTAATTAAATGGAAAAAATGCTCTTTGTGATATCTAATAATATAATATAGTGTACCTACTTGCTTGTTTATAGCTTTATCGTTTTCTACTGTATTCTCAATGTTACATATCTGTTATTTCTTCGAATGCATTGGGTTAATGTTAGATATGGCAAAATGGGTTGGAGACATAGCTTGAAGAAGGGTCAATCGTTGGACAAACCTTGTCATTCAGTGGTACCCAAGAGGTACAAAATGTACACAAGGTAGATCTAGAGGCCGCTGGATTGATGAAATGATTAAGTTCTGCGGAAGTACATGGCACTGCAGCGCACAGGACAGAGAAAATTGTAATTAGCTTCCAGCAGTGAATATATATTATATAGCAAAATTATAGATTTTTTTTACCGAAATAACAAATTTCTATGCATGGCTTATTCTAATTCATAATAATTTTGAAAGTTACTTGTGTTTAGCCGTTCAACAGTAGTACATCAAAGCGGACGCTGCCGCAAGAAGATGTCATTGTAGGTATCATGTAGATGTCGCATAGAAAAATTTCAATAATATATTTTTTGCCATGGGTAAAAAATCATTTCATTTCAATTGACAATTTTGTCATTTTTTTATAGAGATAACATCATCCAAAGCACGTGTGAGTATGTTTAAATAATAGGCTTATCGTCTCTTAGCATTCGGCGAGTGAATCAAAACACCTCCCATCATATTGGGTGGCCGGTAAATTATCTCGAAGCCGTTTGATTATGTTATTATGCGTCCGTTAACCAATGGAATATCTCTTAGCCAATGGGATATCTTTGGCTATTTAGTGCGAACAAAGAGATTAGGCCAGTGACAGATAATAAGGGGAATAATAAATGGATTTGCTTACATTGCACGGTTTGGGAAAAACGCATTTTTCTTTTTAGCCTATATCGTTTTTATTTTGATTTCTGTACACTTGGATCAAAGTAAGAGGTTCCTGGAAAATAAATACATTCTACAAATTTTTCCTGGAAAGAACTAGATCTCACCACAAAGTAGATGTTATAATTACTGCTTAATATCAAGAATATTAAATGTTAATCATTTTGCACTCACCCATTGAATCTAAGAATCAACTAAAAGATCAAATAGGTACCTACATATTGAACAAACTATAATACATACATCTTGTGATTTTTTCCAACCGTAGGATTTGCACCCACGGTTAACAGAGTCTTTCTGTTTGCTACAGCCCATCGTGGAGATCACAGAAATATGTACTTGCAAGCGAATTTGGGAATATCTGTACTATCAGTAGATAGATAGCTTAGATTCAGTCTTTCAAGATGGAAGGTTTTAACAAATGGATTTTAGAGAAAATCTCCCGAACCCTAGTCCAAGCTGACATAAACAAAAATGTTAACAAACATTAAATTTGTAAGTATAAAATATTTAATTTCGTTAGGTATACAAATGGCCATGTTTTCGTGTGCACATGTACTGACAAATAAGTAAATACTGCTATGTTTCGGGTTTTTTCATTAGAAGTATCGAAACATGCTTTCGTGGAATGTTGTTTTTATTAAAGCGCGCAATTTATGCGATTTGAACTGTCCAAACTACATTTAATTTGATAATAACTATTATCAGCATATTAATATGTATAGTATGGACTAGGCTTAATTAAAAGTGATTTCAGTTGCAATGTTTAAGAATTAAGTAAAATATTTACACTTTTAGAAAGCACCTCAGTCAACACTTAGATTATTGTGTTTTTGTTTTAGTTAACACTAAGAAGTAACAGTTATAACCGGATATAACGTTGTTTAATGTTTTATCTATAGATTGGTATGCGCGTATATATTATAGTTTTAGCAAAACGCAAAACTGAAGCAGGTTTTATTAGTACAATGTAGTTTTGCTATAACGAAACCCTACAACATCGAAAGAGACCTTGGCTTAACCATTTAATACCTATAAAAAAATTAAACTTTATTATCGTTGAAGGAGACTAAACTACCACTAATATTATTGAGGGATGATTA
This sequence comes from Rhyacophila brunnea, assembly GCF_057557595.1. Lineage (NCBI taxonomy): Eukaryota > Metazoa > Arthropoda > Insecta > Trichoptera > Rhyacophilidae > Rhyacophila > Rhyacophila brunnea. The sequence goes on from NW_028233068.1 coordinate 21,664,047, forward strand.
TATGAAAAACTACAGCTAGAAGTTATCAATCAGTACAGAAATGTTTACATATAAACTAACTAAGTAACAAAAAATAAATATAAATCAGCCCTACCACGAAACATAAATTATAATAAATACATGACGTGTCAAAATTATTATCGAAGACTACCTACCACTGGATGGGAAATATTGTAGAGAGAACGGGTGATGTTAACAACGGAAGAGTAAAAAAATTTGTAGAGACCAGAAGTGAAACTAACTTGGTATGAAGGCAATTAAAAGCACGATGTATATTGTATATGAACACTAATTAGTAATCCAAAGAAGATATCTCTTCGACTAACCCATTTGGGTAGAAAATGATTTTCAAAATAGGCTGCGTAGTAGATATTGTGTTTAATACGAAGTGAAACACGACAAGGGTGCTTACAGTGGTTTTCAATATTTTTTTATATTACCACTGTTTGATATTGAGAAAGCTATCAATGATTATATTGTTACATTTTAGTACATATTATTATATAGACCAGGGGTAGTCAACCTTTTTATACCTACCGCCCACTTTTGTATCTCTTTTTCTAACTTTTTTTCAAAATTTTCTAACTGCCCACCGGTTTCACAGTAATGGTGATTCATGAAGTAGAGGAGTAACTTTACTTTATAACATTTATAAAGCAGAGTTACAGCAAGTTAAAACATATACTAATAATTACTTCTATTACTATTAGGTACTATTATTGGTCATAATATGATTAACAGCACTAAAGCCTGATTTCACAAGATATGAGGTAGGAAAAGGTATCAATAAACTCAATATCATTTTCCACATATTTGGATATAAGATAGGCATTTTTTTTTATTTTGCCATATGTTTTCATATCCACCACTATCGAATTTATGTTTAATTTCTTCATCATATTTCTAACAGTTCTTCCTGGAAAGTTGTATCAGCCTCTTCAATATTTGCGATAAAAGAATTTTTCATCCAGACATACACCTTTATGAAAACATAATGAAAATGTTTTTAAAACCATTACCGCCCACCATGAAACCTGGAATGCCTAATGGGCGATAGGGACCAGGTTGACTACCCCTATATTATAATATATAATTTATAGACTATCATTTTTTATAATTTTCAAATACATATCACTGACACCATTATATAAATAGTTATCATTAGAGAATTCTTTATTGTTTTCACATTTTGACTGTTTCTTTGACGCAAATGATGCAATCAATTCTTTAGGCTTAAATTGGGCCTCGAAACAGTTCAACCCAGTCAATTTAATTTACAATATTACTCAAAGTATAAAAAAATCACTACAACCAACATCAAAAGGCTCTAAAATACATCCGTACAAATATATATGTAAGTACTTGTCGACAAAAAAATAAGCCACTAATATTAATAAGTATGTGTCACTACTATTAATTATTTCTTATAATAATTAGATACGGAATAGGTACAGTGTTATTTTTACCACGTAGGTACGTTGGTAGTATGGTTTTTTTTATCGTGCTAGGCTCAAAATCAGTCAGTGCCTCTTATCTCTAGGATTTTAAGCACACCACTATTTATCTCATTTGTCTGAGTGTATAAAAATAACAATAAATAATTTCGAGACTTTTTATACTGTGAAATAGCTTGCGGAGCTCAATTCAGATATTTTGTAAGTATATCAAAATATAATATCCTCATTTTGACGCTCATTTTGTCAAAAAATTTCATAATCTTAAAAAAAACACATTCGCCACAATCTATTACAAACCGTATGTTTAACACTCATTTTTGGCTTATCAAACATTATAAATAAGTATAGAAAGACTTCATTACAAGAATATTGGTAAATCGACACGAAAAAATACTAGCTTTGTTTTTTTTTTGTTGATAATTATATTAATTGCTGTTTATTCCAAAGATTTATAAGATATTGTAATATAATATACTGTCTTATCAATAATTGGAGAGTTTGAAAAAAAAATCGGTGTGGTGTGAAAAATTTACAGTTTGAATGGCATACAATTACGAGAAAAATATTGGGAAGCACTGGCTGATAGGAAAAATTCTAAATAATATTTAATTATCCAGTAGTTTGCGCTGATTATTTGTACTATGTAACCAATCGATAATTATTTTACTTTCTTCTCCATTGGCTATATAATTTAAATGCAAGATAAATGTTTATCGTAATAATGTAAACTCTGAACACCATTCATAAACTCAAAAATTAGATAATAAACTAAGTCTTAATGCTCTTTCGTGTATTCTTTATTTCAATCAATGGCTTTATTTTGACACAATAGTACTATAATGATTGTGTAGTTTTATTTGTGAAATCGTAAAGAACTTTGTATTTTTTTCTTTATATGTGTACCTACTAACACCTACCTACATTTATTTACTATCGAAGCGACGCGACGGCGGCTAAGTTAAATTTAACATTTTTAAATATTTAGCAACAAACAATTCAATAGTAATTATATTGGTCGCAAAAAGAGCTTCTGCAGATTTCTGCCATTATAGTAATATTACGAAAAGAAATAGCCAATGGAAACCGCTGTTAGTTATTGTATTATATACAAATGAAATGAAAAAAATGTCATCAGTAAATAGCTATTATTCAGTTAGGTATTACTTCCATCTAAAATTATCTTTCTTGGAAAAAACAGTTACTTTATGTTTTAATTATGACAATTATTGACCACGCGGACAATTGCACGTCCAACTAGATTCACAAACACAAAAAAGTATTATTTTTTCTACGACATTAAAAATCAATAATAATAATTGTGAATTGACAATTTCGTTTCACTACTAATGTTTAATAATAATATGAATCGGAGAGTGTCCTTTAGAATATTTAATATTTCAAGATTATAAGCGATTGAAATTGTTCAGGAAGGAGAAAAAAAACTTAATAATTTAACTATCGAGTGGAATTTAACGTAGGCTACAACATGAATTTAATACACTATTTGAGCTTCTCTTTTATATATTATAAAGAAACATTATATAAAGAGCGGTTGTTCAATTTATGATATTGGAAATTTGGCACTGCAGTAGGCTGTTTTGTGTGAAGAACGATAACGCATTTATTTATAGATTTAGGAAATTTAAATTTTGTGTGAGCATAGACAACATGCTTTATAACAAAATCTTATTTTTGGTCAAAAGTGCAGTTAGCTGGTTTGTAGATTAAGCAGTCGTATTGTATTTTATCCATTTCAGAATAATACAGTAACCATACCTTCCTAAATTGATGAGGTAATCAGTCAGTGTGTATTGTGATTGTTAACTATTTCAACAAAATAGTGACTATTATTTTGGTAAAGATTATCAGCCCTATTTTCCACTCGTTAATTCTTCTTGACAGTTTTTAAATGGCTGCCCAACGCCTGACATATGTTGGTCATGTTACACATTTGGATAAACAGTCACAGACAAAGCGATTTATGTGTAATGGTCCAAAAGGAAAGAGGGAATACGATGACTTCGGTGGGTTGATGGCCTACGCCCTACCTACCGAATGATTTTTGAGCAATATGAACACTCGGCTGGTGAACGAAAGTAGAAGGCTAAACTGACTGTAGGCGTCTGCTTGAGGCGGAAAAGATCTACTCAGGGGTTAGGCCTTCTATAGTCAAACCACGGCACTAAATGGCGAGTTCCGATGGTAGTGTTAGTTATTGCTTAACTTAAAATGGAATGTGGTACCTGTTTGAATTATATGAACATATTTAATTACAAATTTCATTATTTTAAATATCAATCGTAATTTTCGATAAACAGTTTACTATATTGCATTCCAAGTACAGTTCGATTTCTATAGCAAGTCTTCTACGTAACCATGGTCATTTCTGGAACTAAAACCCTCCGCTGCATTTATTTACCTAGCTACTACATTCCCCGCGACCATAATTTAGTCTGTGTTCGATATCGCGAGTTTTATTATTATTAAAATGCATAAACCTTTGCGGATGCAGACAAAGCTCATTATTTCGAATGTAGAAGTATTTTGAGGAGGAGATTGGGTTACAGTAGTTTATCATGGACTGTTGTATCTTAATTAAATGACCGTGTAGTATTCGGATGAAATCATGTCTAAATAAAACGCTTAACAATTCGTCATACAAACCACGAGAATAGGTACAATGGATTTATACAGAAGAAAATAGATAGGTAATTAAATTATAAATACAATCATGTCATATTATAATATATTTAGGCATATAAAATACAAATGAAAATATTATTATCAGCTACTTGAAACCAATCTATATCAAATTAATGTTCTTATTGAATCTAAATACAATTATTGGAAAATGACATTCTGCAGTGATCCATGAACAGAGCATTATTTTGTATATCAATGCTATATGGCAATCTCTTTCGGGTAAGACACATCGCAATCAACAATGCTACAGTGAAATCTAATACGTACAATTTAGCTGTAACCGCGCAACGTGGCATGGATAAGTGCATGTGAGGTATAACGCGGAAAAATCACAAAGAAACCAATGGATTGATAGGCAGAGAACAATATGCCAGATGTCTTATAAAATGTCAATGAACTGGCATGCCAAACATAGACAAACACATACTGTGCAGGTGATGTCCATGGAAGTGAAGAACTAGGGACTGAGAAGAGTGGAAGTAACTAGGAAAGGTAGATTTTATAAACATCATATTGAATAAACTTATTTTAAAGCGTGATCAGCTATTTTAATAAATTCATGAGAATAAGTGACTTTATGGTTCACATAAAATCTCCACAGTTAAATTAAATAGTATGCAATTACTTTTCAAATTGAACCATAAAACTAAATTTACCTTTTCTCTTGGGTTTGTTCTGCATATCAGGAAATGGATCCGATTAAGAGATATTTGATTTAATCGACAGCATGAATACAACATAAAATCACGCTGGTCGAAAAATCAAAGAGTAGCTATATTATTAAAAAATAATGAAAATTTTAAAAATAGGTAGGTATTTCACCTAAATGATAGGGCATTTCAGGGTATTAAGGGATTTCAGTAAAGCTATTTGAATAAAAAAAATCCAAAAACTTCACTGGCAACAAAACAATTTGTTTATCTATAAATTTAATTCATTCTTTTTTAATTGTGTATTCAAAAGTCTTTTGAAATCAATCACTTCGTTCTGGATTCTTTATAATATATAAATCAATTATAATCGGTGGTCACGTGAATTTTCTCTGGTTTTCTCCCTACATGGGTCGTGATGTGATGCAATAAGTTGCGAGGATATGTGAAGATATGCTTGAATAATCCTTTATGTTCTTTATTTCATGGTTACGTGGTCTTGATCCATTGAAAATTATTGTTTGTGCCACCCTAGTAAACAATAAGGAAAAACTCATCTGGGTGGTTTCTTAAAATACCTACATTTAAGATGCGACTGGTACAAAATGAATATTAAAGAAGGGAATTTTATTTTTATAAATTGTATTAATAAATATTTTTAAAAAATCCAACTTTTTAATATCCAGGGAAAATGATTTTTATTTTATATGCATTTACTCTCAACGTAATCGAAACGTTCCTCGAATGTGTAAGTACAATAGAATGCTGATAAAGGTATAGCTTTCATTAGATAATTAAATTGAACATACGTCATTTTTAAAAACATTTCACTAGAACCACTAGAAAAAATCTATTTTAGAAACAAGATACCTGACGGGACTTGAATTTGTAACCGCTGGATTCGCGATTTCCAATTATTAAACAACGGACATCCTACTTAATTTCGATATTTTAAGCTAGTAGTTACATGAAATGATCAAATTGCGCGAATCCAGCGGTTTAAGTTCCGTCGGGTGTCATATTTTTTTGTAAAATAGATTTTTTTCTAGTGGTTATAATATGCATGTGATATTTTCAAATGAAGTATCTTCAACATATAATGTTCCATTCTCAAATATTGTCTCTTATTCATTGAATAAAAAAAATAGTTTATTGAGGAAATTAAATATTTCTTAATCGTTATAATTTACAAAATAATACAACCGACAACCATAATATTGATGTTAGAAACGTCAACGTTACGTTCTACAACAAGTACCTACATAAAAGAGTTGTATGTATTCTATACATGGCTGTTCTATCGTGTCGTGTTGTATCTAATAATTTGTATGTATTGATGAGTTGACTGTTTATGTTCAAATATAATGTATTAAAGTAATATGATAGTTTTTTTGTTGTAGGTAGGTAGGTATATAAGAATCAGTGTGGTTTTATATACATTTAAGGGTGACCGGAATGTCATTTCGAGTGTTTTGGAAACCTGTAATTTAATATATTAAGTATATAAATTACCTACAGATAATTTTCAATAAAAATATATATATTTAGTCAAAAATATATATACAAAGTTAGAATTTTAAAAAAATGATATAAAATGGGCGTTTATTGGATGTTCGATTTGTAATAGTACCTACCTACATCGTATTTTATGAATGATTTTATCATTAAAATGTAAAATTGATGAATTTAAAAAATCTCATTGCTTAGAATTCACTGTCAAAAGTTGCATTCTTTTTCTTAAATAATTTATTAGCCGGAACGCAATTTTATTTTTTTCTACTAGACTGAGCGATAGTTTCGAGGTTTTCATGGTCCTTAGCAATCTGTTATTGTTAGATTATGTATTATTTCACCGCTTGAAATGTGACGTCGTAAGATAGATAAGATAATTTTTCCTGGTATTAAACCTCTTCAAGTAAAATTTCATTACCTGTCAAGAAATCAAACGCAAGTTTGTGTATCTTCAGGAATTAGTTGACTGTGTGGAAATTGGATAAAAAAAAAAATTGTGATGGCATTTGCGTATCTGTGATTCCAGAGGTATACATTATATTATTGCAATTTCTATTTGGTAAATTTGAGTGAGACCTCACCTCACCAGTTTTCTTTAACCATAGTACCTAAAGAAAATGGAAAATATAACATCGTATAGGTACTTATGTAGGCACTTACTACTGACTTATCCACTAAAATTAAAATAAAACATTACACGAATATCGAATGATAAATTGAAGCGCCTTGTTTCAAAAGCCCCTAAAACGGTTTTTGAAAATTCTTGAGTTAGATGTGTATTTATATGGATATTTTTATTACCTTTATGATGGCCAAAGATTGAGCATGAAAAAATGCCAAAAACCGTCAATACGTATAATAAAAATTAGGGTACATTTCAAAACCTGCTAAAATGGTTGGTTGTGCTTTTCAAATACCCCTAAAATGGAAAACCAAAATACTCTTTAGAATGTAACGAATTACAAAATAAATAAATAAAATTCACAAATTTAATAGAAATGATTTTTTCTCATTTTTCTCAAAACTACCTAAAATCGTTTTTCTCATTTTTCTCATAACTACATAAAGTCGTTTTAGGGGCTTTTGAAACTAGGCGCTTCAATTATGAATCAAAAGTCAATGAGCTTTATTTTAACTTTAGTTTCATATTTGTAATTTGAAGTTAGTTCCTAAGTGTTCTAATGATCATATTAACCTTTCAAATGAAAACCAAAAAATTATTCCTTTCGTAGATGCCCCCAATAAAACACACTTAAATCCAAAATGCTTTGTATCAATTTACATTATGGGTAGTATAACTAAAACAAGATTACATTCCTCATTCGATTACCGCGACGCATGCGTTTTTGTGTTTCAATTTCTCGGCTAAGATTGTTAAGACAACCGCACGACTTGTGTCGATTTTCTCTGCCCAACCTATTCGAAGCCAAAGATATACTTAGAGAAAAAATACAATGTATCGGAAAGACAGACGACTGAAAGACCGCCAATGTTTGAATAAGACGTCTCACTTTTTGAATCGTTCGAAACTTTTCGGTAAACTTAACGATGATTCTCAATATTCGTATACCCATTATCTACGTATCTATAATATGCTTCTAAAAATATTTGCCTATTATTTTTACAAATGTAATATTAACATTTTTTTTCGATATTTGATTATCAATTATTGTTATTCATTATTTATTTTCAACTTATATTCAAGGAGCGGGAAGACAACAGTAGAGAGATTAGCTATCGTGAAATCACGGACAAGATGCTAACTCAAACCTACTACAAATAATGCTATTCAATAATAGGTACTAACGCTAATCGACAGTAAGAAACAATTTTATATGAAGTTTTCAAAGGTAAAACAAAGAAAAATATTACCCTTTTAGAAACAATAAAATATAACATCATTCTTCATTCCAGTGTTCCACATAGTTTTTTTTTACAAGAGATGTAGATAGTTAAGAAACTTTTATTTGTTATTGAACGGATATGTTTTAATGAGAAATCTATTTGAAAATTTTTGCGGATCACTTTATGAGTTAATTATTAGTAATTTGTTAGCAATCCTCAGATATTATGTAAGTATCACATGATGTGTCATTCATATCCATGTTATAGTATAGTATAGGTACCTCAAATATTCTATAAACACTTTCCAGTGGATAGGTATTACCTTCAAAAATATAATGAATGCCATCAACGGTAGATTATTGCATAATATACGCACAAAGCCTCGCTATTGCTTCGCTAAGGCATTCAATAAAACCTGCAATTTTTAAAAATAACAGAAATCGGTCATGAATAAAATATGTATATTTTTCATGATAATATAATAGAAAATATTTTGCAAGGGTTGCATAGTTATATTTTACATTAGGTATCAAAAAACTAGAGTACCTACGTATATTCCAATTATCCGTTAATAGGGAAATTTTAGAAAATTTAAAAAAAATGTAAGCAAGGACATGGTGATAACTTTACCGTCCGATACATGGAACTCAGAAATATTGGGAACTCAAATACCTAACGGGTGTGGAGAAACAAGCAACGGATCTCGAGTGTGGAAGAATATAGGATAAACTTAAACACGTGTCAAGAATACGCTAGTCTTTCGTTCTGACAACTGATCTCGTTTTATGCACTGACGCTCATTCAATATTGGTGTACTTGAAGGTTGCTGCACGTCTATAATATGTGGTTAATTTTCGTAAGACACTCCCACATTCAAAACCCTGCGTCAAAGTGTACTGTATTGGGATTTAGCCTATCGGAATTCTATTTATTAATCTGTTCTGGGGTCCGATACTTGCTTATGTATTATGGCCACTGAACAGATAATAAATAGAATACCAATAGGCTATATTCAATACGCCGCATGGTGAAGCAGGCTTTTGAATGTGTGAGTATCCTACGAAAATGATGCACGCATTATGCACGTGAAATAGTGTGTGTAATACACCAAAAGTAAATGAGCGTAAATGCATAAACCGAGAGCAGTTTTCAGTATTCGACGTTAAACGTATTCTAGACACATGTGTAAGTTTAACCCGGATTCATCCTTACTCGAGTCGGTTACCTGCTATCGCCTTACCCGTTGTGTATTTCAGTTCCCATTATTTCTGCGTTCCTTGATTATGGCGCTATTGTGTGTAATTTTAACTAGGTACTCGTAGTTACAGGGAGGACCGCTCCAAGGGTGGCTGACGGCTGGGTGCCAGCTTGAAAATACCGCCACCCCTAAATAAAAGTATTTAAAATTATAAAAAATGAAACATAAATAACCACATTAAATATTTTCAAAACAAAAATCTTTATTGTTTTATTGATACCTTTTTACACTTTTGCAAGTCATAAGAAGTATCTTACATACAAAATGGGTGATATAAAATACAGAAGGTGACACATACCTACTGTATTTTATATTGCAAACACATATAGCTTAGAATCTTAGACAAGCTTTCGTCGTATGTATTTAAATTTTCTTGGACAATGGAGCTTTTGGGGCACATTTGCCCTTTTAAAGGCTATTGTTAATTTGCAGTTTGGTTTATTAGCACTCAGTGCTTCATTTATATCAGTTAATTAATTCACGCAACTACATTCACAAATCTTGTGAATTATTCGATGAATTAAAAAAATAGTTTATTAAATTATAAGTGCAAGTACGTTATAACTAAAATTTTAAAAGATCCGGACGTCGGTTAGTAATTAAGGCGCTTTTATTTATTTAAAACACAAAATCCGATAGCCAATAATTAACGAAATTTTATATTCATTTCACGATGTAAAAACTACTAATTAAAGTCGTCGTAATTAGATACGACGTCCGTGGCTTAGTATAGCACATTGGCGCAAATCCGGTGGACGTCGGTTCAAGCCCCGTCGGGTGTCGTATTTTTTTCTATTAGGTTTTTTAATATTAAACAAATTATATTTTTTACAACATATTTCTACTAAATACCTGCTACTCATTACAAAAGTGACATTATATTGTGTAGGTACCTACTTATTCTTATTCAAAAATATTTCTTATTTTTTTCAAATAAAATAATTTTAAAGAAAAACAAACGTTGCTCAAGGATAATAAGCTAATCACATCTGTCAAAATGTAAGTCATCCCCGTTTCTTATTTCTTCAATAGAAACGGAAACCATTTCACTAATTTGCAAATTAACTAGACTCAATATACGAGTAGGTACCAATGTAAATAATAATGTAAGTCACATCCAATTAAAAGATACCCGATGTGACATTTTGAGGACCGTCCTCCCCGCGTCCCGTTGGTCCGCTGCCTTGTGAAGTTCACCGCCACGAGACTAATTGCCTTTTGGTAGACGAGTGTTCATTTCGATGCCCTTTTGTTCGTTTTGTCTACTTTTTGTTCGACTCGGCGGCGGTAATTGATTGCCTCTGTGTCAAAATCGCTCCGAGACAATCGCTTCCGAGGTAAACACATGTCTCGAGCCTCGACCGTCCCGTCATCGTCACTCCTCGCAAACGAACTCGATTATTACGCGGCACACGCTAGGGAAATTCTAACAGAACCGAGCCCTGGCGAGCGAAGAGGTACCTGTTATATTTTCCTCCTTGAAATTTCAAGAGTTGATTATCAAACGTATTCAATTTCAGTAGGCATCTACATTATGATGCTCATTCTAGTTTGACGCAGATAACGCAATCGATTTGTCAGAAGATTTAAAATGGTGCCTTGAAACAGTTCAAATCGGTCATATAATTTAAAAAAAAAGGTATATCAAAATCTCCAAATGCTTGCCTCTAGGCAGCCTGTTAAATATGTGAACCAGCTGACTTTCATTACATGATAATTATTTTTTTAAGTTGGATTCTAATTATTGAAAATACATGATTTTCGAAAAGATTCCGCGTCATCGGAGATGATTCAAATCTTTGTCGGAGTGAAGCTACCAACTTTATGATTGAATATTGTGACGTCTTGCTTAATATTTAAATTTTCTACATCGTCACAATTCTTAAAAAGCACCATTGAATCGTTCATTCAACATAATTGATCCATGCTCTGGACTCAAACAATCATTGAAAAAAACAATAAGTATCTGAATTTGCCAGATGTGAACCCATGATCATGTGGCATCAAAACCAGGCTAACCATCAATTAGATAGTTAGGTGTGTACTTAGTATTAATATTATCTAATATACGAGTATTTATATTTTGGTTGTTAGATTTTTGTAATATTTTTTTTTATAAGCAGAAAGAAAATTCAATAAAAAGTTTATTCGTGTATGTCACTCATAGATACGTGACTTACAAAATACTAAAATCATTAAGTATAGGTACATAAAATTGTTCTACAAATATTTAGGAATAGGTCATAACATAAAATTAAGGCAAAATAATTATCCATAAAATCGATACCTTATTAAAATTATCGAATAGATGGTACCATTTATGATAATAATTATTGATTACTAGTTATTACTTTTAGTAATTTAACACATTTAAATAAAATTTCAGTTCTAAAGCAATTGAAAACAGCTTAATTGTGAACATGTAACATTAAAGATGAATTACTTAATATTAATCTTGTATCTACCAGAAGAAATATAAGAAATTAGCTAAGTACTTATCTTTGCATGGGGGCGCTTCATTGATGGATATACATTTATTTATCTTACTTAACAAAACAATAATAATTACATTCTTTAATATCAAAATATCTGTATCAAGGCAGTCAAAATGAAAACAATTCTGACAGCTAAGTCAAATAAAAGAACATCAAATTAAAATTTATACTTTATCTTGACCTGTCGTGGAAATTTAAAATTGGAATTGGCAAGAAAGGTAATTATTTGAAGTAACAAACTTTGTATGTTTTATAATAAATACGTCAGTTGGGACCTAATGAATCGCCTCTCTAAAATATATCTCCAGAGTATTCTCCCTACTTCTTCCCTACAAGTCAGATTAAAATCGACAATATAGTTAAGTATAGACTATAGATAGAGGGTCTACACATTATTTCTGAGTTCCCTGGTCTACACCTATACTCTACGCGGATAAGAATGGTCCTCTACTCTTGTTGTACGATCAGACATTTGAAACAAAAAAATTCAAGTTCCTTAATAGTAAGGAGTACGAAAACGAAGCTGAAAAATAGGTTGGTAAGTACTCAATATTACCTACCTAAATTTTTTATGTCATTAATTATTATTTAGAATTTAGATCAATAATAGTAGGTATTATATTATATACCAGGCATACAAATGGGATCCATGCTAGTTTTTGATAAAGGACGTAGGTATTTGGGCGCCTGAATAGAAGATACGATTATCTTAAAAAGTGACCATCCATTGTGTCTAAACGTAAAGTGTTCAACCAATGTGTAATAGCAGTGACTACTTATACATACTTATGAAAAATTTACCTACCCTTAATGTAAGATAAATCTAAAAATTACGAGTAGCGCAGCGTGGCATGAAAAGGTGCATATTGTACATAATGCCGAATCATCAGAAAATACACCATTGGATAAGGAGGCAGATAAGATAGATAGATATAAGATATAATAAGTGATAAAGGTTAACTAAATGTAATAGGCTGGACATGTTGCTTGGCGAGTGGATGACCGCTGGAAAATTAATTTCGGTATCTAGGGGCACTAAGAGATCATAAAGACGCCCTCAAACCCGCTGGATCGATGCACTCATAAAATTCGGTGGATGTACGTGGCAGCGAATAACTAGGGAAGAAAAGTGGAAGAAACTAGGGGACGCTTCCATTCAGTAGTGGATTGACCACATAATAATGATTATGATGACGATACCTTCATTATGTTTTATTATAATTATAATTTGAATTTATATAATATTAATTGTAGATAAATAAAAAAATATTTCAGACTATTTACCTAATGACGTTACTTAGAAGGAGTCTAAAAAACACTTGCGCAAAACCTTAAGAATTTTCACAGGGGGGCGACATTTACCCTTGGTTCGCTGTAATTGAATACAGCGATTGAAAAATTCCCAAAGAAAAAACTATTGGACTTGAGCCTTTTCGTGTCGTCGATTTGCTGTAGTAATATCTTTATAAATTTGCCGCATTTAAAATTCCACAGAAATTATAAAGCATTCCCAATTTTCCCTCACGTGAAAAGCAGTGGTGCGCAAACGCCGGCATCCGAATGTCATGGCGCCACATAGCACAGTGATACTGCATCATTATTTGTGCTGCCGCGGAAACGAACCGTGAACCCTTGCATAGTTTAGCGGTGGCGCAAAATGAAAACACATGCTTCGAATTACTCTAAATGAGCTATTATGACTGTCTAAAGTTTTTTGTGTCACTGTCAGCAGTGTTTCTCAAACAATGTAATTACATAATTATAATAAAAACTAATATTACGATAATAATATGTAATATATCCTCGTAGTTAATTAATTTCATTGAAAAAAATCCACATCACAACCAAAACTCCCCAGGTTTATCGTTGTCTGAAAGGGTCTGGTATATGAAATAATTTATATCTATTTTAGTAGCTTATCGATCAAAGGATCCAAATCAATCAGTACCATTTACTGTCAAAGTGGACGTGATCACCTGCATTCGCACTGGTAAAGTTCACCCTGGTTAATATATTTGTATAATAAAATTAATGTTGTGTAATTCCATAACGAGTATTTTATCTTCTTCAATATCGTAGCGAGTACGTAATAGTTTTTATTAATAAGCTTGAGAACTTCTTGAGAAACTATCCATGCGAGCGACCGACTAGTTGGTTGATGGCAAATTCCGATTTTTAAAAGTAAACACGACTAATCGATATAATGTTTACGATTAGATATGGTATTTTTAATTAAAAATTATTAAGTATATCATTCTGTATTCTACCTATATAGGTAATATGTGTGTAAAGATATATTACCTACCGCAGCTATGAGCTTAAGGGGGGACATGCTCGTCGAAGGTCAAAATTGAGTTTTTATTGTATTTTCAAACCATGATCCTGGACACTCCTTAAACGTTGTAGATAATCTATTTATATAATTTTAAAGCCTTATTATCCTTTATAGTTATTTTAAACATTTGATGACTGCATGAAGTATTTTTGTTACATAAAATAGTATTCTTTTAAACCTCTCGCTCTAATGTTTCAGAATATAGTCATATTTCGGTACATAACTGTGCAGTGGTGTTAAGATTTTTTACATTTATTAATTTTTAAACGCATTTATAAAACCATTAGTATAATTTATTACGAGATAATTTTTGTAAAATATTCACGATAAAAAATTATTTTGATAATCTCTGTGATCCCAAATTTGACAAGAATTAGGCATTTTATTATTCAAAAAATCGGCAAGATTAACACATTTGAAGATAATTCTAAAGATACTTATTATAAGCTATTTCTTTGACCATTCAAGTGTGATAAACATCTTATGAATAATGATCGCTTTATAATAATTATTGACCTAAGAATAAGGTAGTGTTTTTTTGAAATACGCCATTTCTTTTGTCATTCCCTAGTGGTTAAGCTACAATATACGGCCGTAGCCATAAAATGACAAACTATAAATAAAGTAGGGAGTAAAATTATGTTAACGCGCGTGTTTGAACATGTACCTAACCGAATTCTTTTTTATTTTTTTTTAAACGGTACATGTTCAAACACGCGCGTTAATATCATTTTACTCCCTACTTCAATTATAGTTTGTCAATTTATGGCTACGGCCGTATGTTGTAGCTTAACCACTGGGGAATGACAAAAGAAATGGCGTATTTCAAAAAAACACTACCTTATTCTTAGGTCAATAATTATTATAAAGCAATCATAATTCATAAGATGTTTATCACACTTGAATGGTCAAAGACATAGCTTATAATAAATATCTTTAGAATCATCTTCAAATGTGTTGATCTTGCCGATTTTTTGAATAATAAAATGCCTAATTCTTGTCAAATTTGGGATCACAGAGATTATCAATATAATTTTTTATCGTGAATATTTTACAAAAATTATCTCGTAATAAATTATGCTAATGGTTTTATAAATGCGTTTAAAAATTAATAAATGTAAAAAATCTTAACACCACTGCACAGTTATGTACCGAAATATGACTATATTCTAAAACATTAGAGCGAGAGGTTTAAAAGAATACTATTTTATGTAACAAAAATACTTCATGCAGTCATCAAATGTTTAAAATAACTATAAAGGATAATAAGGCTTTAAAATTATATAAATAGATCATCTACAACGTTTAAGTAGTGTCCAGGATCATGGTTTGAAAATACAATAAAAACTCAATTTTGACCTTCGACGAGCATGTCCCCCCTTAAGCCACAGAAAAGAATTCTGAGTTCCCTGGCTTAAGCATTCCATTCACATTTCATTCAAGCTTGCCTAAACATAACGATCGTCGCCATTACAGAACTGCAATCTATGCGTAGGTACAACGCTGTTGGATTGCGAACGATGCCGTAGTAATGTATCACAAGAGAAATGTGTCGCTAGATTTCAAAATCAGCCAAGTCCATAATAGATGAATAGGAGAAAAACAGCTTTTTGTTTTCTCAAATACACAGTCACAAGGGTGAAAGTTTATATTATTTCGAGTATAGAATATTTAAAATTAATAAATTTCAGATTTTGATAATGCAGAAATGTTAGAAAGCAGTAGTTCTTCAGCAATTCACAAAAAAGTCAAAAATACCTAAAGGTGGACTTGGCTGATTTTGAAATGTAGCGACACAAATATACACAAGTTTGTTCGTAAGTAATCTGTTTTTTCATCCGATAGTACTACAGTTCAACTCAATCCCTTAACATCTCCACCGATGTTTTGCATTTAGCTGCACCCCTTTTGCAGTCATTGACGTTTAAAAGATGTCCTCCTAGCACTTCCACTGTCTGTGGACTGGCCTCCTTCCATATGGGTGACTGTTGTCGGTATCAAATTTATTTACGTATCAAAGTCGATTAGCGTAGTATTTTTTATAATAAAGACATTTTGAGAAGCGGTGTGGATACGCGAGTGAATATCTTTGCCTTAAATGATTTCTCAATCCATTTGTCAAAGTAAATGCATTTAGAATTGACTACCGTAACAGTCTTTCTTTTTCCCGCCGAACGTAACGTGTGTTCTCTTCTGTCTTTCTATCAACCCGACATATTTTTTTTCTTATTATTGTCTCGTATTGGTTGCATAGTTAAGAATAGGGTAACTCAATAGAGTAAAGATTTCATCAAAGTAATAATTTAAGGTAGGTAATAAGTTTTATGTACAAAGGTAGTTTTCTTTGTTAAATTTTCCGGTGATATATGGCTAATAGGTATAACCTACGTAGTTACTAAGATGTCTGTGTATATTTATAGACCCTGAATAGAAATTTGTTATTATCAAATATGTTGAAGAAACCCATCTTCTACCAGATGAAGCCTTCTATGGTTTCCCTATCGAAATCGCCGTAGCAAGTGTCATTGTGTATGCAACGTACTGCTATGTACTGGTCTTCCATTTATTCATATTTGGTATGGAAATTAGTAGACTAGGAGTCAGTCAGAAAGTTTTCTTCGACATCTTTAGGTGATATATCATTTTTGTTAATATTATGGAATTTATCTTGTTTGCTGTGGGTTGTAACCATAGAGGTATTACATAAAAAGAGGGGCAAGTACCGGCTTTCTCATACAACTGAATGAAGCAGGTCAACAATAGCCGACAACTTTCGAGAAATAGCGACGCGATAAAAAAAATTCAGGGCATGACAGAGGATTTACTTTGTTCATTATAACGTACCCATATAATATAATTTTAATGTGGAAATTGATTACTAGCCCGCCTCACAATACTTTTTCACCATACTTTCATATAACCTGTCGCCCCTAGGTTGTAGCCTGTTAATTCTTCTCATCTTCTGGACAAAATATATTGGAGAAAGAAACCCATAGTGCTCTACACTTTATTAAGCACTGTAGATGTGAGATTTACTTACTTACAAATATACCAAGGTGTGCGGCTGAGAGATAAATCCATGCCTTGGTAATGTAAACCTAAAATAAATACACCACCAATATATAAATGAACACTCATGTAAAATTGCTCTTACTTTCAAAAAATAATCTGACTATACTGCTCACGTAAAACACTGGGAATCTATCCAGTATATCCCCCGATATAATATTATAGATGTTAGAGTTTGGCCGTCCGTGAATTCGGAACATCTTCTGCCATCCATATTTAAAGGCGGATAGTCTTTTTTCTCTCACATATTAACTTCAAAATCGTGAATAAATGGAGAAGAAGAGATTCATTAGTATTAGATAAAAAATTAAATGTCACCATATTAAGATACGGTATGAAGTTATCAGAAACGAGGAAATATAAGAATAGACAATGGAGCCTCTTGTCAGACTTAAAATGAATTATTTGACTCGGGCGCGTACTTATGATATCTCAAGAAAGTCTCAACCCGACTAGCCTTTTTTATAGCCAACTAGATTCCAGAGTCATGTAATGCCTCTAAATACAATCCAAAGAGTATGTATGACAGAACTACGGGATGCAAACATGATCTGGAAAGATACAAGAAGAACAAGGTGACTGGCAAAGATTCTTGGTGTTCATATGATACAAATAAGAAACAAACTGTACTAAGAAAAATATGTTACATAGGTATAAATTAAAGGAAACAATTAAAAAACCTTAACTTTTGCTGAAAACGTTTTAATATTAGACTATTAATAAAGAAACTTGGGATTACTAGGAGTTCTCGAATAGAGAAGAAAAGCAGAAGACCGATCAGAGTGGAAAAGTCTGCTTGATACGTCCTACGTGCCAGAGAAGAAAAGCTTGTTGTTTATAGACCACCTTGAAATTTTTCAAATTTTATTTTCTGATTTAATATAAGTAATATACCTACCAAGTAGATATCTGCTTCATCCTTAGTCAGTGAAACCAGAAGCAGTCAACATTTTATTTTTATTGTATCGTCACCCTATTGTCAAAATGTCTTAGTATTTTGATTGAATTTGAGATCGAGACAAATGGAATCTTTTATTTAGTTACCGTAACGTTATTTGATATTGAGATGTTCTGAGCTCGCCCGACTAAATTGATTGGTGCATTGTCATGTTGAAATAATAGAATGCATTTTGATAATATTGGCTACGGCTTGCATTGCATAGTATGTTCCATAACAGTTTGTTTCCCTACATACCTTTTATCAAAAAAAAAAAAAATTAAAAAAAAACACTAATAGATGAGATTTATAAATCATTCGTCTAACCCACGTGTCTAACCTTTTGACTTTGCTGGATGACATTGATTGAAGACAAATTAATTCTCTTGGGTCACACATAAAATATCGAGAAATCTTTTTAATTCTCAAAAAAAATTCTGTCCGCTATCAAAGAATATTTTTCTTTTTTTTCTTCTAAAATAATTTTACCCCAAAGATGCCGAATGTTTTTCGGCATGTTCGGCAGTACAATTTTCAGATTCAAATAATTCTAAAGGTTGCCATGCTCAAATAAAGAAATTACCTCTCAAGTCAAAAATAAAGGAAGGGTTATCATATTTTTTTTACTGTTCATTTTCCTTTGGGTTGCGAATTTGACATGTTTGTGTTTAAATGAATAGGTAAAAAAACTTAGTTAAATTATGAACAGCTGGTTTGCGTCGATTATTAAAACATCACTTAATTCCGAACCGATTATTAAAATCAATAGAGTACGATAATTATAAAAAATATATACATTAATTAAATGAAAAATATCAATATAACAGGTTTGTTAGATACCTAGATACTCTAATAGAAAACATGACAAAAAAATACAGAAAAAAACTTACCTACTCTCTATAGATTAAAATCTTCAATGGGCAATTATAGTTTATTGAACATAATATGATATAAAAGCGATACGCTACTGAAAAAAATGTGAGTTTTCAAATAGTTGCTTTTACTCTCAGAACTTTAAGTTTGGGTGCCATAGATATGCATAGCTAATTGAAATTTAGACAAACATCCTTATATTATGTAGGTATGATTTTTTGATTGAAGTCTTATTATCTAAATAAATAAATAATTAGCTGAAGAAAGGTTAAATAGATTAGTAGGTAGGTACGTATATATATTTACTGTTACATGTGGAAATGATCCATTCCAAATCATAGTCATCTGCCACGACTAAGTCTTACTCGATTATGAAATCCCAGCTTAAGTTTACGCTAAACGAGGTCTCAGCATGTTACACCAATTTAGATGAAAGAGGATGATACTATTAGTGGATATTATTACAGTGGCACGATTTATAAATTTGTTTAGACATTTATTTTAGACAAATGTCGCTCTTTCAAATCGCGATGTCTGTGTCGCCATACATTTCATGGCCGCGCATATTCTGTCCTCTTCCAGTCAAGGGCGTAGAAAAACAGGTTAAATTTCTACATAAGTACTTTTTCATATTATTAATTATTAAGACCGACACGGTGTTTTTATTATATCCAAACTAAAGATACTAAATATAGATTTGGTTCAATATAAACCAAAAAAACTATTTATATATTTTGCCAACAAAACTTTTACTGTCTGTCTCTTATACTACATCTGAATTTTTGTAATTATTTAGAAAGAAACTGTTAGCTAGTGGGTATTTTTATCTTTTATTAACGGCATAGGTATCCACAGTTTTCCTCTAGTTGATCGTGTAGTTCAGTCATATTTTTTTTATCTTTTATCCAAGTGTCTTTATTCTTAGTGCATTCATGGCATACCTATTCATAAATATTATACTGACTAACTTTTGCGATAAAAAGTTTCCATGAGATAATAATATACAAATCCTCTTCTATAATTTCCCATTTAAGGAATGTTGCTATCGCGTTGTGACGTGTCATCTATATGCGTAAATAAGATGCTACCCACAGAAGAGATTAATATATAGAATTCCGATTGGCTATACCTATCCCAATACACTACATTTTGGCGCAGGGTTTTGAATTTCGTGAGTGTCCTACGAAAATGAACCACACATAAATTGTAGTTTGAAATCTAAATTTAGTTAATAAAGCTTCTAAAGCAACAAGCTATAAGACACATTAGGTAACAGCCTATATTGGCTATTTGTCTGAGAATAGAATGTGGAGAAACATAGTGGAAGTAAAAATGAGCTGGTTTATAGTGGTGACAAGAATTCCGTTTTCAGTTGCCGTTCATTTCATTGATGTTGGCGTTTTGAAAATTATGTCACACAAGACAGTGTCACTTACTTAGATGATATCTATACGATAAAATATAAAAGAATGTACAATATTTATTGCATTTTAGTTATCAATATAAAATTGGGCGTTTTATTTATTAATTAATTTTTGTTCAGTTAGTGAATTGACGAGCCACCCGTGAGTCAGTGTACCGGCGTTTCGGTCATTAGCTCTTCGTAAACGGCACCGCTTAAAAGAAAACCCGAAAACTTTTTAAAAGGCAATGGCTTCGGATCGGGTCATTTCACTTGACAGATTACCGCCCCACCGTTATAGGATCTTAGAAATCATGATTCTGAAACTGCCATGTAGGTATTTGTATTTATTCACCGTAGCTGATTACCTACATTCAGATCAGCGCGACAACTCAGCGATGACCTCTGGAGTATGAAATTAGTAAAGGATTGTTTGAAGAGAATTCTAAATTCTACAATTAAAAAGGGTTATATGTATATACTAATCTAATCTATATAACACAAGAATATATTAAACAAACAAAAGAAAAGTATAGTTTTCAACATCTGATAGGAGAGTAGAACATTTCTATAATATTAATAGATAACAAAAAGCACGAATAAATGAAAATAAGACCCATTAAAATAAAATAGTTTGACGGTAACGACGAAAGATTCCTTTAAATAGGTATACTATTTACTATTAACATTACCTTACAATGACAGCATGTATCTACATATCTAGGTGAAGGTTAAAAAGATAAAGACAGCAAATAATATACTGAATTGAATTGTTAAATACTTACATTTTAATACATGTAAACTCATCGTAAATACATCAGCGCATATATGAGGGCTTTTCTTCACGCATAGTATAATAATATAAGTGGAAAATCAGTGGTAAAGCTATTGATTTGTTCAAATGATTGTAGTGCAAATAAGCTTAGGGGCCTAGTAACAATAGAGGCCACGGACATATAAAAAAAATATCTGCCAATTATCCATTAAGATTCAAGTTGAGGTGACAGCTTTAGTTTTTTTTCGAACTTTTCAACGAGAAATTATTTAGAAAATTACCGTCAGAAAAAGAAATTTCATTCAGAATGAAATTTGAAAGCTTTATTTTAGTTATTCCAGAAAAAAAATCTACCGGAATATCTAAGAAATTCCGTCCAGAAAGAAAGTGTAGAGCTTTTTTGTCGAAAGCTTAACCTAGTAGCAATTCCATGATTTCTCAAGAATCTCGTTGATGATTTCTAAAAAAAAAACAATTTCGAGATTTGAGATTGGCACATTCTGATTATTTCTGGAGTATTTTCGAGATGAGATTTCTTGATAAAAATCTCTTATCTTGTGTGATGATTGCATATCGTAGTTAATTATTATTTTACACTCTGTTATTATCTGTCGAGTTGTTATGCTAGTATTAGAATCTTGTTTTATATAGTTACTTATTAGCACCATTAGCATTGATAACACCCCTTAATTTGTATTAAAAATCTATTTAAACGCTTCATCTTAGTTTAATGACAACAATAAACTAAAATTATGGCGCTATTTTATATTGTGATACTATTGTAGAGAGCAATAAAATAATGAAATCAAAACCACAAATACATTTTTATTACACTTTACTTCGCGTGAAACCGCATTTTCAATTTCAGCCAACCAAAATCGTCTATAAAACTGTATTAAAATACCTAATCAATATTATTGACAATCATTAGGCATAACTGTTGTAGGTGCCAACAAAGTCATAATACAATTCAAAAAGCTGTGGGAAATTTTATTATTGTAGGTAAGTGGACGTACAGGTTTCGGAATTAAGTGATTGAGGTTTGGACAATCTATGATGACCACAAATTGTTGTGATCATTATTTTCTTAGATCTTATTCGATCGCTGTATACTGAAAAGCTCTATCAAATAAATTAATTATTACAATAAAATAATAATGTGGCACAAGAGGCTGAAGATAACTCAAAGGCTGGCGGTGGTAGAGGGGAAGGTGTACGGGGCTTAATAACATCTCTTTATTGTCTCCCAACAAGTCGTTTACTTATTTGAATTAATTAATGATGTTATTGCAGTTGCCAAAATTTATTTTCTCATCATTCTTAATGACTGTCAAAAATAACTAACGACCAGACTTCTCACTTTCATGTCTCAGGGATGCTAATCTGTTACGTTTATACAATTAATTCATATAAAATAAAACTATCGAGAAACAACATAAAAAATACTTCGTTAAAATAATAATCTAGGTACTGCTTAATCTGCAAACCGGCTAACTCCATTTGGGCAAATTGTTCTGCAAGGAGAAAAAACGTAATAATTTAATTATCGAGCGGAATTTAAGAATTCCAAAAATACACTACCAACCCTTTTATATGTACCTATATAAAAAAAAATATATATAAAGAGGGGAGTTGTTCCTTTTACGATATTGAGAATTTGGCACCTGCAGTTGGGTGTTTTGTGTGAAGAACGATAATGCATTTATTTATAGGTTTAGGAGTTTGTTAAAAGTAAAAACTGTGTCGTATTTAGGATATCAGATCCTTGTCGAATCTGTCCACACTGACTTTACTTTGGTTTACTTACATACGTAGAAAGCGGTGATTAGTTTAGCTACATGAGGGTCCGAGACTTTTATATTTATTGATTGAGACTTTGGGTTCATTCCAAATCGACTCTCAGGATATCTCTTGAGAATGGCCCTTGCAACGGCCCAATGGAAGAAGAACACGTTTCGATAGCCTTAAAACTAACTGTTATAATGTAAGTATAATTTTCTATTAATTTTTTCCATCATTACTTACTGAAAAACACATTTAACTATTGTGTTATTTTCTAAATAAAGTAATCCACTAAGCGGGTTAGTTTTATATGAAACATATGAGGCACTCGCTTCGTCATAAAATTCACAAGGTAGCTTCCAAAATTGTCTATGATATGAATTAAAATATAACATTATTATCCACCCCTTACTTTCGAGTTCAAGCGGTATTTTGTTTAATATTGGAAACATCAAAATGTATTATGTCTACATTTACGACTTACCTACGTATTTTCTTAAACAGAAATTGGCTCCCGTAAGTAAGTAAGTAATACATTTGTTGAGAGCATAATTAAGTGTAGCCAGTATCCGTTCGTATTTAATTTTAATTAGGTATCGTTTGGTCGATACATTTTACGAGCCGCGTCTTAGTAATAGCAGTCGTCTAATGAAATGTTGTTAGTTATTTGGTAGTTAGTCACGCTCTGTGGACAGTTCCGCTCGGACTGAAAGCAATCCTGGCTCACTGTGTTACCAGATGAGTTACTTCTACCGGAAAATTCTGGAAAATTTGTTCAAATTTTATCGTTAAAATATGACATATCACATAAAAATGATTCACGTATTACGTGTTACGTATTACTTTCATATAATCTGCTCTATAATTATATAATATAGATACCTAGTATTCTAGTGTTGGAATACACTTTTATCTAGTTTTATGTTGGATATGCATGTAATAATCTCTGGATGTTGATTGTTAAACGTTATTATTCGGTAATATAGATGGCCGCGTGGCTTAAGCGCCGGTCTATAGTGTCGAGGGTCCCAGGTTCGAATCCTGGGTCCGGCAAGTACACATATTGTTTTTCAATTTGTATGACTCAGAGTATGGACCTAATAGGTTGAGCAAATGGCTGACATTCATTTCTCGTAAAAATAAAATCTGTTAATACAAACCTCCAATCTGTGGAGCCCCATATGATCCTATTAGGATCGGACATGGTCAAAAGAAATATAGATACAGCACCCCTATGTTGTAACTTGTGAGATGAAGTCACCCGACGATATGAGGTAATTGTGACGTATGCTCAATACACGCATTGAGGCGAGCCGCCCAATGCACACGGCTCACCATAGATATTATTATGCTGAAACACGTATTTGTGTATGGGGACAATGAATAATGCCAGTATTAGAGTAGCGTTAATTTCTCGAAGACTATTGACTCACTCCAGTAGTACGTCACAATGATGTCATATGACGTCTTGTCACAGGGTGACTTCAACTCACAAGTTACAACATAAGGCCCCAAGGGCGAAACACCCGGGCGGCAAAAGTTACAAGAACCAGTCTTCAGAAAATAAGCTGAGCCATTAAGGTACAATATTGAACAAAAAAAAAAACAATTTATCTCATGAACTTGTTTCATGGATACTAAAAAAGTCGCCAGCGTCGCAATTTTATTCCATATCATTAAATATTACTTTATAAATTTGGGCTTCCTTGCTCTCTCGATACACAAAATTTGTACTTATATCTAATATCTATCGTTTCAAGTCGCTATGTATTATAATTCAGAATGTTATATTATTTAATAAGTAAAATAGGTATGTCATAATTTTTTTGTAATGAATATTTTGATGATAATAAAATATCTTTGCCATATTTCTTGTAATTTTTTTTTTTAATTGAAGGGAGCGGCAATTTTTGGCTTGGTAGCAGCCGGGCAGCAAACAACCTTGGCGCGTCCCTGTAGCGAAGGGTAGATGTAGGCTGTTAAGATCTGGCATAAATAGTGCACACTAAAATTTATCAGTCTAACGTATTTGTTTTCAATGAACTAAGACCACAATGTGTTCACTTTTTATAAGTTCATAACGCGCTTGGATAATGTGCCCCGTAGAGTTTGCTCCCTTAGAGAGCACTTTTATAAACACATTTTCAAACACGTCAAATATCAAGATCCTTTACGTTTTAAGAAGCTTAAATATTTATTATGAAAAAATCTGAGTAGTTAGTCTGATTAAAAACCCCAACCGCATACCAGTGTGCTTCGGTTTAAAATCCGTGATTTCCAACCTTTATTACGTCACAGCACACTTTTTAATTTGTAGTTGTTGTAAAAATATCAATTTGCGTGATCAATCGATCAATGTCGTAGCAAAATATTTTAGTGTGAGGACATGAACAAAAAATGCGTCTCTTACGTCTTGTAGGTACATAATATCATCATCATCATCAGCATGAATCTATTCACTGCTGGATGAAGGCCTCTCCAAGCTGATTCCACTTCCCTCGGTCATGTGCGTTGCGTTGTCACGTCCTTCCGCATAACTTAATCATTTGGATACCACTGGATGACTAAATTTGTCCAACAATTGTCCTATCTTCGAGTTATGTGCCAGCCCATTTCCATTTGAGGTTTTTAGCAAACTCTATTACATCACAAACCCTTTTCTGTTCCCTTCTCCACTCATTTCACTTTTTGTCCTTTCGCGTTATGCCCAGCATGCACCTCTCCATACCACGTTGTGCTTCTCTAAGTTTCTGGATCTCTCTTTTACTTAGGGTCCATGTCCATTTACAGTAGAGGTCACTTTTAAAGACATTATTATTACAACATATAAATATTTAATTTACATGTTTTCGGTTATCATTAGCGGATTTAAATTATCCAGGTTCCTGTTCCTAATCATCTTCAACGTACCGTACCTACTTTAAAGTAGAGGAAGAGAAGAAAAACAATTCGGGGCTGAAAAAAAACAGCGTAGATACATAATAGTAATACCTACCTACCACCCATTTATATGAAATAAATCGGTCACTCCAAAATATATTATAATTAGCATTTATAATAATGTTCTGCATTTATAACGAGGAGATATCTAACTTATTTTTGGATTAAATTAATTTTCACATGGTTTACTGCGATATAACAGGGCGTATGAATACGGATCATAAGAAAAAATGATAATTTCATTGCGTTTAAATTAATTTATGATAATTTTAAACACTGGCTACGTTATTGCATACATATTTATGAGCAATAATTATGTGCTGTTTACGTATTTATTATTTTATTTATTGTGTTACCCATCTCTTGTTATGTACAAACATAATCTTGTCACAGTTCAAACATAAAATTGGTAATTACTCGTTTTACCTGGGAAGTGAGTTACATCTTATAAAACAGTTATACCTATTAGGTATAACCATACGAAGGGCATATTACATTTTTAAACATCATTTCTATAGCTGTGGATTGCGGGTTCTAGTCCTGTGACTGACGAATTGACATGTGATATTATGAATGCATTTTAGACCCATGTTTTCCATGATACCGACGATGCAGTCGTTTCGTTAGAAAGTACCCACCGATATCTTAGTTTTAAAATCATAAGGGGTCTCCAAACGTATCAGTTCCGTATACCTCCACGTTGTTTGAGAGTAGATTTCGTGGAAATTTTCTAATCCTCAGTAAATTATAATGTATCTACATATGTCATTTTTTAAAAAATCTTTTTGTTGCATTTCTATGTATAAGTTTAAGAGTATAAGCATGGCCTTGGACTCCAGCCTGACTCACTTGATGTGATATGATGATTGATATAGCTAAATGAAGATTCACGGGTATAATTTTATGTTACAATTATTTTTAGTGTTTACTGAATAATAAAAATTGCTATTTATCCAATATTATTGAAGGGTCGCATGTTACTTGGCTACAACAAGAGGGAGTCGCGACCAGTGGTTCATAATATGATGCCGAGTGCTGACAACTCAATAATACGATGTGATTTATTTAAATATATAGAAAATCTCTAAAATACACTGAATACTATTTGGAGAACATTAATGTAGAACACCACACTGCCCTTAACCTTGGTGATAGGTCGCGGGACCCGCCAAACATCCTTGCCTAGGGGCCCGCTTCAGGATGTGAGGCCATGAGTATAAGATAATGTTTTGCATACAATTAGAGATTGAAAATTAAAGCCGGTGGCATTTTAAGTCTGCGTAAGGGCGGTAATTTGCCTAGTGAAGTCACTGATGTTGATTAAATAGTAAGAGTAATAATAATTAATAATGTAGCATTATCTAATAATTGATATTAATCAATTGAGTGTCTTATAGCCAGAAAAAAACAGCTTTAACTAATTTATTTTCAGATGTCTACTTTAACGCTTTATTAAAATCTCACGCTACATGAGTTCAAAATAATAGCTAAAATTAATATGGGTTTGAGATACATATCGCGGATTAATAAGGAATACCTATTATAAATTTTAACGCGTGGGTACATATACCTACTTACCTAATGAATAATTCTCATTGGGTGTAAGAATTAAATTTTATGATTTAATGTCTGACAAATGAGATTATAAAATTTTTCCGTTGAAATACAAAAACTATATATTTTTCTTACGTTGTTTTACATTATTAGAAACAAAATCCATAATAGTTACATAAATAATTGAAAAAAAAACTAAATAATATTAATTTATATTTTGAAAATTTGCGTCCGTCATTACCTACTTATGAACACAGTAGATTTGTATGAATAGGGATATTACGAAGTAATGATATTAGGAGCATCTAGACAGAATAATATTATATTATTTTTATTATTATTACTATTTTAATAGAATTTACTGATAATTTGAATATTTAATTATAGTAGGTACCTAATAAGTAAGTAAACACTTATTTTATAGCAGTTTTTTAATTATAAGATTATCTTTGAATTTAAAAAAATATATCTTTATTTATATTTTTTTGCGTTTTATAATATCTATGTGCGTGTTGACTGATGAAGACATTATTGAAGGAGTTTTTAGTAGATTGTATTGCTCACAAAACCATGGAGCGCATTTGGGTGCCTTAATAGTATTTTTAAAAGTGACTTTCCACTGTACCCAAAGCTTTAAGTGTTCAATAAATGTGTGATGTCACTGTGCACACGTATGTTTGCAAAGTAAGGACGCCTAAAAATGTAAGAGATATTAATTACGAGTATCGCAACATGAACTAGTGGATAAGGAGACAGACTGGAGTCTGCAATGTGATATTTATGTCACATAACTGATGAAATGGTAATGGGCCGGACATGTCACTCGGCGAATGGACAACCATGCAGTTATATAGTGGTATCTAAATTCTAAGGGGTATTAAACGATTTGGGCCACCATAAAACCCATTGGTTTGACGAACTCACAAATTACGTAGGATCGAATAAATATGGATTAAGAAGAGTAAATAAGGTCATCATCCAGCAGTGGATCGTCCCTGGCTGATGATGATTTCATTGCGTGTTTTGTGATTCCGGGCCGTAGCACCGAATTGCGAATTACGATAGTAGCCATAATATTACTTTAACCTGTTTGCAATAAATAAACAGTGACGTCCCGTGGGGGTAGGCAGATTGAGCGTCGCTTGGGGGCGGCAGATACTCGAAGGGCGGCAAATCGAGGAGAATTATTTGGTATTATATAGAAATAGCTACCTAAATTAGTTATATTATAACCAGAGCGTTGGAGATGTTTTTTTCCGGATGTTTTTTTTTATCCAGTGCTTACTAGAGTACATATTTTAGTATGATGTCACCACGCTTCGCGAGGAATTTTTGTTTTATTTTTGACTGCTCGGTTTCGTATACAAAATGCCTATAAAAAATATGTTTACTACTCTTGGCACGTAGACGCATTATGAATGATAAATGTAAAACACCAAAAATCCATAATAAATCAGTCATAATATAATAATATAATGTCATTTACTCAGATTAAAGAGTTCCTTTCATAACAGTGATATTATGTAGGTATACGCGCAAAAGCCGTCGCGCCATGGGTGGCGCCGAACAAGTGACGTAGATAGGTATTGAAACAAAATAATATTACCTACATAGATTTCAACGTTGGTGACGAAACAAGGAAAATTATGGTAGAGATTTATAGATATGTACATACTTCCGTATTTTTTAATTTATCCAAATATTTTTGCCAGTCATTCCCGAGATTTAAAAGTTGCCGGATGTACCTATTGCAAAATAGATATTCATAATTATTATTAATCCATTGACATTTGTCATAATCAATTAGTATTCGTGCATATAATACTATTTACATTAAGTACCAGCTAATTGTATTAAAAATGTACACTAGTAGGTACCTACCTAGATTATATCGTATTTATCATGCTGTGAATAACAATACCTTCTTTTAAGTCATTTTTTTGTAAACATATTTTGTGCTGATAATAGTGTGGATTTGGGTATTTTATTTCAATCATCAACGGTTGAGTGTTGAGACTATTAATTAATAGTGTATTTATGATTAAAAATAGGTTTATATTAAATAAATAATGAGGAAAATTATTGTGTTTACATATTGTAGGGTACAATAATAGCATAGAAAAAATGGTGTAATGCGTGCGTCTGCGTAGGTATTACTAAATGGTACAGACCAAACTTGGAGTCATAACTCACATATTGCAATTTTGTCGTTTTTTAGTTAATATGCCAAGTGATTCTAAATGAATTAATCTATATACCGAAAAATAGTTGAGTATTAAAAGTCAATTTAAACCATGTGAAAATCGTTGACAAAGTTCATTGTTGGTGTAATACTCGTATCTCGCATATTTCAAAGAATGGAGTTTTGTCACTGACGCCTTCCTAACCAATCGGGGAGCTCTATTTCTCATAGTATGCTGTATGTCTGCAACGTTAGGAGTATTAGGTATATATATTTAAAAAAAAAAGTTATTCGACTCTCTCACTCATTAATATTCAAGGGAGTTCAATACTGTTCTTCTTATTGCAAAAAATAGTGCTCTGTTGGTTTTTAGCGATTATCTCAAAACTTGATTTTTGGAATATGTGAGTTATGATTCTAAGCGACTCAAATGTGTCAGACATATCAACCAAATGGCATCTCAGACTCTGGTGATTTGGGTAAGTGTTTAACTAATATTATATTTATTCGCTTATTTATTTATTAATATCTAAATTTAATGTTTTATGATTCAGCTTAGTGGTAGGTATATATTTTGTTAGTAATGTATCCATCCATACCATGCCCCCCACAAGGGGGGGGCTGACAGGGCTCTAACCTGGGTCCCGGGCTCGATAAGTGAAATAAACACATATCACAAATTTGCTCTAATAGCAAAAAATTCGCCTGCGGCGCTATTTTATTCAATAATATTAATATTTAAAATTATGTGGTTGTACAATACAATTTATAATTGTGTAGCGATACTCAAAAACTCCATAATTCAAATGGGTGTATTAAAATATACAAAAAAAAAACACTAAATATACGCATCAGTTTTAACGCGTACACCATTTGGAAAACATTACTGTAGAGCGTCACACTGCCTTTATCCTAAGCGATAGGTAGGGGGGCTGCCAAAGATCCTTGCCTGGGGGCCCGCTTCAGGATGCGGGGGCCATGCTTCATACAACACATTTCTTAGATATTGGAGTAATGAAAGGATGATAAAAAAAATGGGGCGGCATTTTGACGCTGCCTAGGGGCGGCATTTTGTCTAGGGACGTCACTGTAAATAAATGAAGATTTTTGAGTGCACATTTCGTTAAAATTATTGATATTTATTTCAATATGGAACAATTATCATTTTTTATAGTTTACTCGAAGATTATTGCTGACGTTATGAGCAATAACTAGCACTACGAACGAAATTTACAGTTTCGTGTCACGGCTTGACTATAAAGGGCCCTGACTCTGCCGTAAAGCTGATGCAATTGAACAATGAAAGTAGGTTTGTTGATACGACTGTTGAATAAAATTAAAAAGTAAGAACAAATGATTAGTAAAATAAATTAATAAATAAATAAATATGGTGTATATTCATTCGTTCATTCATTGTGTACTATATTATTAGACATAATTTCACTGAAACCGCATCATACATATTAATTTTGGAAATCTAATTAAATAGCGAAAGAAGCCATCATTTCATTTCCTGTCAGTTTACGGCTAAAATAATGACAAAAGGTGTTTCAATTTCGTATTTATTTAATTTAATGCATTGAATCGTGACTTTGTATTGAGTGTATAAAGTAATGCCCATTAATTATATAGCCACACAAAATACAGAGTGGTCAGAAAATATGTGGGTAGGTATTAGATACCTACCTATATCTCGGGTGTATGTAGGTACGGAAAGTCTCTCTGGAGTGCAACTTTTCATTCTGTATTTTGTTGTCAGTGAACATAAACTTCTACTATAGACACGCATTATTATTCTGTCATTATCAAATATAAATATCCAGGATTTTCATTTACTGCAAGCTTCTCAGGTGGATTGCAAAAGGATATTCGAGTTATTAGCGTTTACAATCAGCACAACAAGGTGCAAAGTAGCAGAACTTAAAATTTTGGCCCCACGGCATAAAAATATGGGTTACCCTCCTTCATTATAAATCATAAAAAACTAGTTATATTTTATAAAATATTTTTTGACAGCCTATAAGTTTGGAGGTATGTAATCTCGTGCAAGCACATTTTTTTAAAATACTTAACTAATTTGCGCCGCAGGCGAATGTTTTACTGTATCTACAAGGAATAAATTTATAAAAAATGTGTAAGAAATTGTGTCTTTTTATCAGATTTACAAGTTTTAAGGGAAATAGAATAAAATATTAAGGATGCCCGTTTTTTCCAAAGTAGTGACGGACTCCGTACGTGGTTTGTTTAATGCTTGGGTTGCACAATAATATTGTAAGAATAACGTTGTAAGAAATATCCGGATTATCTCAAATAATAGAATAAGTATTAGTTCATTCTAGTTAACCTCGATGCATGTCTCGATAAGTTGTAATATGATAATATACCAACCATATTCAAGGTTCTTACACGACTTAATTGTAACTTAATGTTAATATATTATTTACTTAATACTACGCAGTATTGGGCAATGTAGTTCCGCCACTAGGCCTGGAACAGTTTGTTTGAGAAAGCAAGGGTTATTTATGTTATCTATGGCTCAGACTGAGAGAATCCCTCTGCCTACCAACGTGAGTGAGTGATCTCACCAAATAGTGTGTGCCCGGAGTTCTCCAGTTAATCATAGCAAAGCAATTAATATCCACTAAATTATCACTATAAACTGATTTTAATTTTTTTGTTACTCACTTATTATTGTTATTAATTAGTACTTCGCGTTCGCAGGTACCGATCTTTAAATGTAGGTATTTCTCTTTTGTAGAAAATACCTAATTCTGCATCCTAAATATATTTTAAATAATGTGATACCTACGTAATATAAAAAAATACTACCTAAGCCGAAATGATATCTGAATTTATTTTTATTCATAGTATTTATATTTACTTACATAAACTTTTAAAAAATCTTTGTTTTTTTAGCCTAACTGTACAAGCGAGTTGTAATTATGGACTATTCTTTCACGAAACAAATTTCTCCATTACTATTTGTTCAAGCATACGCTTTTTTGTTTTGTTGATAACTTAATGACAACTTTCTAAAACAATCGTTTAAATGAATTATAGGTCTTTATTGATTGTACGAGTTAGGTGTGTGGTAAAATTTTTTCTTTCTTTATTTCTCTACCATTCTTAGACATTGATATTTTTGAAAGATTGACAGCTGGTAGAGAAAGAAAAAATTCTTCTAGCATTGCGGCCACAAGAAAATCACTTTGCAACAATATTAGTGTCATTTGAAAGTAACGATACCAACACCTAAATGTGTCGCCTGCACTGCCACAAGAATTTGACATTATTGTACGTACAGTTTGGCACTAGATTGGTTGATACTTATTGGTTCCTGAAACGATATGTACGATGAGTCATGGATTCTGCTCCGTGGTATATTTAGGTTATATGGATCTTCATTGTGTGGTGTGCTGGTATCTTAACCCTATTTTAAATTTAAATATGAGTATAGGAAACCATTCGCCTTTATCCACAATTATTAGAGGATGGGTATAGAGCAGGCGCGCACAAAAGGGTGGGTTTTCGTGTGCGGAATCTCACCTCAGGAACTAAAAAATTACAAATTATTTAATTTAATGGAACGCTACTTCTTCTTTCTCTTCGCCAGGAACTCATGACGACCGTAATTCGGATTATTTGACTATCGAACAGCTTTCTCAACGAGTTGCCCCACTTCTCTCGGCATTCTACGATACGCAAGGTATGTTGTCACTAGAATGTCCTTAGGTTACGTGTTTATCATTAGACTCAAAGTGCGAAGTATCTGGGAACGGAGAATGTTTCAGGAAAAGTGCGAGATTCTGCGGTAGAAGTAAAGATAAGCTATAAGTAGTAGGCGGCACAAGTAAGTGGCACCGGCTAGATGTTGTTGACCCCGCTTCAAAAATCAATAATAAAATATCATGGATATTTTTCGATTTGGATACCCCATACTATTTAATTTATATTTATTAGTAGCGTGAAACAAGCGACTTTTTTAACAGTTACTATTGGAGCACATTTATGATATGTGTTTATTTCACTTATCTGGTCTAACCACCATGCAGCCCCCTCTGAGCCCGGATCCCAGGGTAGCAAGCCCTGTCACCCCCCCCCCCCCCTCCCCCCCGTGTGGGAGCCATGTGTGATTGTATCGACGTACCATAAAGATGTCAAAGGCGTTAGAGATCTGATACAACTTGCCCAGGATATAAAGATATACCTACCTACAGTACCTACTGCAATTTGGTCGTCAACCTTCTATGGAAAATGGCATCAAAAGAAAACGAAGAATATTGATGCTAATATAAGTAGGATATGGGACAAATGTTATTAGCTATAAATATTAAAAAATTACTATAGCAATGAAACATTTGAAACAGTTCATTATCTACATTGTATTAATTCGCACTAATTGCAGTGATTTGAAGCTGGGCGTTTGTGCCTACATGAATCACCGAATGGTGGGGTCAACCCCTCGCTCGCATGTCGAACCTTTCGCCATAGTAACTGTAGATAGTCGACGCGGTATGATTGCAATGGGATTGAGCATGGCCCCCACAAGGGGGGGGGGGGGGGGTTGACAGGGCTCTAGCCTGGGGGCCCGGGCTCAGGAAGGGCCCGGCGTGACGAGTCTACCAGATAAGTGAGATAAACATAGATCACAAATTTGTTCTAATAGTAAAAAAAAAGTCGCTTGCGGCGCTATTTTACGACAATAATATTAATAATTAAAAATATTTGGTTGTACGATGCAATTTTAACTGTATTTTAATGGATGTACCCATTAAATCGCTAAAAATACATCTTAATTTTACGACGTACACCATTTGGAAAACGCTACTTCAGCGCGTCACATTGCCTTTACCCTTAGCGATAGGTAGGGGGGCCCGCTTCAAGATGTGGGGGCCATGGGTATGAGACAAACATAATACCTATACTAAACGCAACCACAAACTCCGTTAATGGGCGCGCAGATTGAAGCCGAATTTAAAGAATAATAAATAAGTATCTATGAAATACATCAATATCGTACAAAAGTTGTGGTTTAGTATCTATGTTTTAAATCTTGTCGCCTCTCCTACATAATAACATATAATATATAATATTGATTGAAAAAAAAAACGTTGTGTAAGTATGTAGATAGGTAGGTACCTATTCTGCCAAGACAATGAGAGTCGAATCCCAGAATGCTAGCTGTTTCGGATCATTTAAAATTTAACTCATATTTTTCATCCTATCTAAATATAATTTGTAGACTTAGAGCTTCATCATTGATTCGAAATAATTACGTGTTGGAGTCTACGAATATTAATAATTTACTTACTGTCATAGTATGTTGGTAGGTAGGTACCTATTCATATCTGTTGGTATAGGAAATTCTCACTTGCTTTTGAATAAGATGATATTAATAATATTAACTAAGTAATAAAGCAAAGTTAATGTGTTTAAGTAATACTAATGAGCTTTAAAATACAACGCAACTTATTCAGAAATAAATATAACTTAGTCGAATTTCCCAAAGGCGAGAGATAATTCTAACGTATCATCGTTGAGATGTTAAAACGTCCGATGTTAGAAAATCGAAATCAGGGAACTCAGAAATAATGGGGACTGAAATAGGTACCTAACGGGTAAGGAGTAGCAGGCAACCGATCTCAAGTAAGGAAAAATCCGTGAAAACTCAATCCTTTCAACGCTGACGGCACACCTGTTGTGCCCTCATTAGTTGACCATTCGATATAATTAGCATGTTAATGCATAATGCGTGTTTCATTTTTATAGGAATCTCACACATTCAAAACGCTGCATCAAAATGTACTGTATTGAATATTATAGCATATCGGAATTCTATTAATTAATCTGTTCTGTGATCGAAATTTCACAATATTGACAAATCCAAAAATTAGTTGAATGTAATAGGGCCTCGTCAACACGGAATGTTTGTAATAGCTCGGACGTGATAAATACGTGGAGGTATTATGGCAATATTAAAATGGCGTATGTTTCTGATAATAATAGTATTTCTATAATTATTAATTATACATATTTAATTATGGTGGTAAATAGAACATAGAGAATTTTACTAAACAATACGGTGTGTAAATGGACAGCAAATAAAAAAAAACTATTTTGATAAAATTATGGCATTAGAGGTTTTAACAGGGCAATGACGATGTTTACTTACTTACCTGTATGTATGAAACTTTCACATGAGCAGCTGTCAGTTTGTTTTTATATTATTAAATTTGACATTTATTTAGATAAGTACTTAAATTGTGCCTTACTTTTCTTTCATATTCGGATTATAAAATGTATTGTAAATCAGTCAAGGTAGGGAGGGAGGTAGGTACCTACCTACCTAGGATTTATAAAATAATTTTACTTATAGATAAGTACCTACGTACCATAATGTAGATAATATATTATAATGTGTACTTATACAATTTCTGAATTTTGATTTCTGTGAAACGGATTTTATAGGCACTTATGTAGGTACTAGTCACTTCCAACTTTTATTTTGTTTTGGTTTAACCTCTGCTAGTGCAACGTATGTCAAACAAAGTCATCGATTATGTTATTATTATGACAGGTATCTACGCAAGTAGGTATGTCACATTTCGGAATTTGCATCATACAATTTGGAATTCACGGTAATTATCTGAATTAGTTGGAAATCCGTTAGAAAGAAAACAAAACGAGATCATCTCTCAAACTGTCATCTATTTTGTAATTTTAATTTGTGTCGCTCGCATTTTCTTTGGGTAACACATTCAAAGCTCAAGCATATTTTAAAAATGGAAAAAGTGTTGAGTCCAAATTTGGAAAAGATGGAAAATCTGCAGTGAAATCTTCGACATCTAAAAGAATGAGAAAGGAACTATAAAATTCTAGTTGTTGTTGATTTCGTACCAACAAATTTAGTGATTGTTTCGGAATAATCAAAAGTAAGTAGGTAGGTTCTAATGTTTTTCCAGTTAGTTCATGGCCCCCACAAGGAAGGGGGGGGGGGGGCTAGAAGCCCGGGCTCAGGAAGAGCCTGGTGTGGCGGGCCGACCAGATAAGTGAGATAAACACTCATCACAAATTGACCCTAATAGTAAAAAAGTAGCTTGCGGCGCTAATTTTCTTCTGATGGTTGATTATCCTTTTAAAACTTAAAACATATGGTTATGCTATGCAATTTTTGATGTGCGTCGATACTCGACAATTCAATAATTAAGTAATTAATAAGTGGATGTATACAATACTAAAATTTGATAGATAAAAAAAATACACTAAATCTACTCATAATTTCACCTCTAGCACCATTTGGAAAACGTTTCTGTAAAGTGTAGAGTGCCATAATGTCTTTAATCTTAGTGATAGGTAAGAATGCCTGCCAAGGATCCTGGCCTAGGGGCGCCCGCTTCAAGATGTGGGGGCCATGATTTAGTTACTCATGAAACATGACTTATTATTGATCGTAGAAAGTTTGTAATCCTTTTCATTAACAAAAAAATGATCCTTCTCCTTCTTCTACACTCACAGGTTTAAAAAAACGAAGCGCTATTAACACTATGGACAAATGAATTATTCAATATTGAATTTGCTCCAATTATGCGCAGGTACATACGAGTACATACTTACCTTTAGTTTAGTTAAACGTTAAACGATTTCATTACAAACTAAGTAAGTATTCAATAAAATATTATTCTTCTGTCGAATTACAGTCGGTAGTGTGTTAAACCTTTTGATAGATTTAATTGTTTTATTGTGTTAAATAATCAGCCAAGTTTCTTAGTTTGAAACAGCTGCCAGTCATCTGGAGGGATCTTTACAAATTGTAATGTGTTAAGTAAGCAGGCATGCATAATAAAATGGCGGATATAACATAACCTAAAAATGAACCTGACGGCCCTCATAAATTATGATTCTCCCGCCAACAATCGACGCCATTGTTGAAATTTACCCTTTACCCGCGCTTTCAACCGGCGGTGTTTCCAACCGAAAATACAGTAGCTTTGGTATGTATAGGTAGCTACCGTCCTCACACAGGGCTGGCTACGAAATGAATATGTAGGTATCCACTTATAATTATATTTTATACACAACACCTTCTTGCAAGAATTTATCCAGCCATCAAAATATATTACGTAAATAATTCGGACAACAATCAATGATATTTCCACAAAAGGCTTTCTGACTTACCTGGTGTTCGGCGGGTTTGGAGCATATCCAATGCTCATCTCCGGTTTAAATTATATTTCTTCAACTGAAACCTTGACCGAAACACACCAAAATGATGTAAAACGATCAGAAATAGGCTCATTCTTGGAGGATTGGACTGTTTTTAAATGATTCGGAATATTACCAACCGATAACCAACTCTATCTAATTATCATAACTAAAAAGTTATATTTACGTCGTCAGTTTTTCGGTATCAAATGACCGCTTCTTTAAATCTTTAGGGAAAATATGATTAGTTAGGTATATTATTATGTACGTGTATATTATAGTGACGGAATTTAGAAACACAATATGGTGACAGCTGTCAAAATAAATACATTTCGTATTCGTATACGCTTTCGTAGTATACGCTGCACAACTTTTCACTCCGGCTCTTGGATGAAAATGACATAATACGAGGTGGGTCAATAATTCCTTAGAAAAAAGCATTAAAACAGTTTTTATTTTTGTATTTTTTTTTTTATTTCTCAACATAATCTCCTTGGAGCTCAATACACTTGGTTAGACGTTTCTCAATTTTTTTTAAACCGTCAGAAAAATAAGTTTTCGGAAGGTCCTCAAAATAAGCATTTGTCCGATCGATGACTTCTTCATTTGAAAAAAAAACGTTGTCCACTTAGCCATTTTTTTAAGTTTGGGAAAAGGAAAAAGTCACTGGGGGTTAAATCTGGCGAATACGGTGGGTGGTCGACCAATTCGAACTTCAATTCTTCAATTTTAGCCATTGATCGTAAACATGTGTGAACACGGGCATTGTCCTGATGAAAGAGGATTTTTTTCCTGTTTAAATGAGGCCGTTTTTCTTCAATTTCGTTTTTTAGCTGGTCCAATAAAGATGTATAATAATCCCCTGTTATTGTTTTTCCTTTTTCCAAATAGTCAACGAAAATAATTCCACGTGCATCCCAAAATACAGTAGCCATAACCTTACCAGCTGATTTTACGGTTTTCGCCTTCTTTGGACATGGTTCGCCTTTCGCAATCCACTGCTTTGACTGTTCTTTCGTCTCGGGAGTATAGTGGTGTATCCATGTTTCATCTAAAGTCACAAAGCGACGAAAAAATTCATCCGGATTGCGTTGCATGAGCGACAACAGGGTTTTAGAGGCCACCACCCTATTGCGTTTATTGTCGACTGTGAGCAAACGCGGCACCCATCTTGCAGAAACTTTTTTCATGCCCAATTTGTCATGTAAAATAGAAATGACGCTACTTTTTGAGATCCCTGTAACCTCAATTATCTCACTCAACTTTAATTTTCGGTCACTTAACACCATATCGTGGATTTTATTGATCATTTCTGGTGTAGTCACCTCTACAGGACGTCCTGAGCGTGGTTCATCCTTTGTTGATGTACGACCACGTTTAAATTCATTTAACCAGTTATAAATAGTTGCAAGTGAAGGAGCAGATATGCCGTGAACTAAATCCAACTCATTTTTTATTTCCTTTGCTGTTAACCCTTTTATATTAAAATGTTTAATAACAGCTCTAAACTCAATTTTCTCCATTTTTGTAAACAAGCAAATTTTTTTTTTAAATGTACGAAAATAAAAAACAATAACCCGACCAATCTGATTGAAACTTCGCAGCATACTGAATCGGTAGTGCCGCTGCATGAAAACAAACCGCTTACAGTACTAGTCGCGCCACCTGTCGGCTTTTCTAAGGACTTATTGACCCACCCTCGTATATTCTATTTTTTTTACATACTTTATCTATCTATCTATTCATTTATTTATTTATTACTACATATTATGCTAACACAAGTGAATATCATTTGATCTAATTTTATGCGAAGTAATCAGGCAAAGAGTCGTATCAGTGTAGTAAAAAGTACAAGGCAATGCAAAGTTATAAAACGTGTACTCTACACGGAAGAGCATTAGCCTGAATTAGATTAGATAATCTATTTATATAATTTTGAAGCCTTACTATCCTTTATATTTATTTTAAACATTTGATGACTGCATAAAGTATTTTTATTACGTAAAATAGTAAGTATTCTTTTAAACCTCTCGTTCTAATGTTTTAGAATATAGTAATATTTCAGTACATCCATGTTTAGTGGTATTAAGATTTTTTAGATTTATTAATTTTTAAACGCATTTATAAAACCATTAGTAAAATTTATGTTGGCATTATTAGGTATGGTGAAATATTTACGATAAAAATTATATTTATAATCTCTGTGATCCCAAATTTGACAAGAGCCTTCAAGGCTTCAAAATTATATAAATAGATTATCTACAACGTTTAAGAAATGTTCAGGCTAATGCTTTGAAAATACCATAAAATCTCCATTTTGACCTACGTTGGGCATGTGGGCCGTTAATCTCTTGAAGTATTGAGTTTTTACTCTGAAAATATTCAGAATCTTAAGAAATTTAATCATACTGATCTTCAGGATTATTAAATTTGAAGACCATTGGAGAACTTGCGTTGCGGTTTAATACCTACCACTTTGACGCCACTAATTTAGGTGTTTCATACCCCATTTGTACTTATCTTTTGATTTGTAGCAACCCTAATCACAAAGACCATACCCAAATTACTTCCTTGGTCTTTTAGAATTTCGAATTGAGATTCCTCCTCTCAGATATCTTCCCTCCGTTTTCTTTCGTGTGAATAATTAATGACGGCCATCGCTTTTGGCTATTCGCCACTAGATATTCAGATAGCTACCATTAGGTGTCAGTAGCGTTTCATGCAGGTATATTTAATGCAATTGCACGTTACGTTATAATTTTCTGTTACTTATACCCCGTTTCCACGTGCATGGATGTAGGTACTGTGCACAGTAAGAAAATGTATAGGGAAACATGTATTATGCTGCAGTTGGCAAGATTGCGTGCACAAATCAAACAAGTTTGGAAGCTTCCGAATTGTGATGATTTATTACGCGCAAGTAAGATTATTTTCGATCTGTGCCTGCGCAGTAGAGCGATAGGGGCGAACATGCCGGTAAAAAAACGAACTGCTCATTTTGAGCTTAACCGATTTTCAATACGACCTGTCAGATAGTAGTATAAAATGACAACCTCGCGTCTCGCTTACTCTTGAAGAATGAGATTAGAGAGACAGTCAGCACTTTTACGTGTAAACAGTTATTGTCATGATAGTTTAAAATAAGCACGATTGCCGATAGTAATTCCATGCAAGTGTACAGGCGCTATTACTTGCAATATGCTAGATACCAGTCATAATAAGAGTCTGACGATCAAAATACAGTCGCACTCGGTTATTACGATCACGGATATAGCGAGATCTCGGATGTAACGAGGAAACATTCGGTGACATTTTAATTTATGATTTTCTCCATACATTTATTCACTGTTATTACGAGCAACTTATCGGTTACACCAAGCAAAAATATAGTAAAATTTTTCAAAAATTTCAAAATTGCATCGCACAGTCAAATATTTTAATATGTTATAATGTAATTTAACTAAAATAGCGCCACAGGCAACTTTTTTTACTATTAAAGCAAATTTGTGGTGTGTAACCGTGTCACGTAACTGCTCGACCGGCCACGCCACCCTTCCCTCCCCTAAGCCCGGCCCCCCAGGCTAGAGCCATGTCAGCCTTGTGGGGGATTAAAATATATTGAAATGCAATTTTTACTTTACGTTTATTTTAATTCCATTAGATTGATCTTTTTAATCTATTTTATTTAATTTATTTTAGATGCTAACAACTTAAAATGTGTATTATTGCACTCCACTGATGATTATTAACTGTTGGCTACTAGATACGGCTAGTGGCGAGACTAACAAACGAGCTCTGTTTAATTAGCCCAACCTAACTCGAAGTATTTTAATTCTAGCGACTAGCACGCAACCTATGATGTACCTATGTAGGTACGTACTGCATAGTAGGGAGTACAATATTTTTTTCGGACGGATATATGTAAAAAAAAACTTACGAATGCCGTACCGCAATCTTCATAAAATAACACTGTTACGATGTTAATAAATACTCTTGTTTGTTTCTAATCAATTTAAATCGTAAAATATCAGAAAATATTCATAACGTTTTGCATCGTCTGAGGTTTTGCATTTTTTCGGGTGCCAGCAGACTTTCCGAGCCATTCATAGGTTCGCCACTGCTGAAACAAGACCTCGAAATTAGTCTCGGGGTCTCCACAGAGAGTAAATAATCGCCACTGCCACTTAACTTTACTGTTGACTGCTATTATAGTTAGGTATCTCGTAGCCATAATACTTGTAGGTATACTCCCGTGGTACGATTTGACCTTTCCATCTGGTGCAGGTATTCCCAATCAGGAATCGGGCACGTGGAACCGTTATAGTGGTTCCGGAACAGTTTACTTAAGCTTAAGTAGGTATCTTCGGAAACAACCACAACGTGTCGCTTTTTTATTTTAATTGAGTTTTCAGGATGAAGGTTTTCACTTTTCACCTACCAATTTATAAACAATAAAGTACGTAGGTAGGTAGGTACCTTTTTTGAAACGTAAGGTTGGTTAGATACATTTCGCGTGCCTACTTTATCCTAGAATAATTTTCCATAAAAATTATGTAGGTAGGTAGGTATTTTGTATTTCAATTTTATTTATTCAATGAGAACATTTATTTTGTTTTATTTTACAGTGACATCTATGGATAACACCGATAGTTATTTGATTTTTATATTAAAGTGACATCTCTTACAAAGTAGCAATATTAATATGATAGCTTTACTTACTGTCATCTGTTTTTTAATCGTAAAAACTGTATGTTATTATAATTTAATGCCATCTTCATTAAAATGTACATAGCTTTTTCTCGTAATATCGGTCGATATTGCAGGTATTACAGATTATTTTTGTTTATATAATTCTGTCACTAGGGGATATCAAATCCTCGAAAAAGTCGTTTACTTTCACTATGACGTAGTCTGACGTTTAGAGGTGGTCAGTGAATGTTTTAACAACGCGCCGTTTTAAATAAATAACTGGAAAAATGACAGGCAACTACAGAACCGTGTACGCTTTTGCAAGAGAAATGCATCCTAGAACGTCAGACTTGTTCATACAATATGGAACGGCCGGCTTCCGAACAAAGTGAGTAAAATAAACGAATAATATCTCGTCTATAAGGTTATAAAATGGATTTTGTCTTCTCCCGCAGCGTTCGTTCGGCGTGACTCATATTAATAAGACTTAATTTATTATCTTTCTCAGTGTCAAAACACATTCCCACCATATTTGAATGCGGACACACTGACAGATCACAGAAGACAGATTGTGTTAACAGATTTTGAACAACGAATATTAGTCGTTCATTTCTTTTACTGTATTATGTCACAACGGTTTTTACAATTTCTTTATTAAGAAAGCTATGTTTTAGGAATTTAAATAATTATTAAAAACACGATTACATTACACACCTACTTCACAATTTAAACAAAACAATAAATGTATTCTAGAATGTATTCTCTTCCTATCTCATTTATTAATCATCACAATAACAGTAGGTATGTACCTATGTAATTAATGACAGAATAGGTAGAATTTTTTGTCAGATATTCTTCAAAATACAACATTTAAATGTGTTGGTAGTTTAATACATAAGTAATATTGGTTATATACATGTTAAATTAAATGTATGAGCATGCTCTTCAGTTAGTTTTTAGCAAGACACTATATCATGTCAATTGAAGATACTACCTACCCATGCCCCCGTTATTTATA
The DNA here is from genome assembly GCF_057557595.1 of Rhyacophila brunnea. Lineage (NCBI taxonomy): Eukaryota > Metazoa > Arthropoda > Insecta > Trichoptera > Rhyacophilidae > Rhyacophila > Rhyacophila brunnea. The sequence goes on from NW_028233068.1 coordinate 21,707,725, forward strand.
ATAGAATAATCATAAAAAATATTTAACCAAAAAGGTCCCTAAGTAAATACATAATACCTATTATGTAGTCAACAATATTATAGATTATAGTATATAATAAATAATATTATAGATCTAACTAAGATCTATCTTATCTACCGCAAAAATGATATGGGGTAGTTATTGTATCTTAACTTTTATCAGGTTTATGTGGGAATAGGTGATGTTGACAAACGTCCATAGAACAAAATATTCCCTATTCTCAATAATGAATTGTTTACCTGACTTCAACATCTATGATCATGTTCGTATCTATTTTTAAATGTTGTTGACAGTGGTATACCTACATCATTTTAGATTAAGTACCCAGACATATTTACAAGAAGGACAAACAATATCCACTAAAGATCAATTAGCAAATGAGCAATTAACTTATCTAATTAAACAACATGAAAATGAAAGCAAACATTGTGTCGGTGTTTTACCTATGTGTATATTACGTAAATTATTACAACTTTGTATTTTTGTATTAGGGCCTTTACAAGAGTAGATACTTATAATAATATGGTATAGTAATGGCGGAGACTAGGTTATTTATCGTTTACTTTGACAAGTAGGTAATTATAATTTAAACGCAAGAATTCTCTAAACGTACTCAATACAAGACAATACTGGAAATGGTGTGAATTGGTTTATTATTCTATCCGTAATGCATGACATTACAACATGAAAAAAATGCAGTGAAATTATTGGGTCTGTAATTGTATCCAATATTTTTAAAAATATGGTGATTAGCGCCACAGTTTCGATAAATAAGAAATATAAGTGTCTAGATAAAAATAATATTTAGCTTCACATTTTCAAGAGAATATGAGCGAAACACGTGTCATGAAACAATATAAGTTCAGTTTATTATGAAATTGTGTGTCTATGAATATGTCTGAAAAAATTGCCAAATTTTATTTTGATCACTGACCCAAATGTGCATTGTTATTCTTTTCTTTTGTTATAATTATTTACCTCTATCCAGCAGGCAGTCTTCGCCACTGGCGTATGTGTTGTCAGAGAAATACATAGACTGAGACGTAATCATCAATATATATTATTAACTACCCTGTATCCAAAACATTTTCACTCAAAACTACGGTATCTAAAAAAATCCTAAATGTAGCACTAAAAAATACTTTACAATTTATGTATCGTTCAAAAAGTTATGGCATATGGAAGCAATAAGCATTTCCACTCATCTATAGTAAGCAACAAAATTCCCTACTAGATTAAATCATAAATAGTTTCATTCTTTTCACAAAGAAAATATTTCTTTTAATAAAGTTATTCAAATTCCTAACATACTTGCAATGTCTATGTATCTAAATATAATATTTAACTTAAAATAGGTCAGTCAGTTAACAGTTATTTTTATTTGGTAGAATCTTTTTTTAAATACACATTAAGTTACAGTTCTATTTCCTTATCATTTCCATCCAATGTCATACCTGGCTCTATGCCACGTTTTTATCATTATTAAATTAACTACCTAACACTATCTTTATCATAATAGGTACTTACTGATTAGTGTGCATCATGTACAGATTCACATAGATTCCTAGTAGTCATTCTGAAATTTATTTAATACTCAAAACTTGAGCTTAGCAAATATTGACAAATCCATGATTATTTCCTCTTTCACTTACCACTTAATATTGACACAAGCCACCAACCATTATGAAGTTAGTAAAATTAGAAGACCTAAAACACATAATCCCGATGACATTTGAACTTTTCATACATGTTTACCTTTTTCAAAGACCTTTTTAAATTGCTTTCTAACATGACCTTTCCATGTTCTGTGACATTTTACTTGTCTTCTATTATTTCACTAGTATGGGCTTATATAATATTTCAGGTATTTCTTTTATGTAAACACATACCATGTATCTCATTCAAAAAATCTTGCATGTTTTTTCATGACAAAGTAGAACACACTGATAACAATTTAAATTTTGTCTAGAATTGGTTGTTAGTTATTCAATCAATTCCTATATGAGTGGATAGATATTGTAATTTGTTACAGTCAGTATTTGAACCTTTCCAATATTATAATACACAACATTAAAACTTAGCTACGACGGCTAGCCTACTATTATTTTTACTAAGTACCCCCTTAATACTTATAGCTGACGAATGATAACTCAATTATTAATTTTAAATAATGTTTAAAATGTATGTTTGAAATATTGTTGTCTTATTTCCAGGGCCATGTATTTGGACCACGTCCTCTACCGAATGGGTTTGCTGGCGGCACTTAGATCCCGAGTGAAAAATGGTTGGAAAATCTCATTGATATAACTTTCAAGCTTGCGATTTAATTTAACACAGATTCTACTTTAATTCTTGCATGCCATTTCATTTATGACAGTGTCAAGGTGGTAGGTAAATGACATTTGGCATTAAAAATGCTGATTTAAAAAAAACCAGATTTTGTGTTTTAATGTTTCAACTCTTCTCATACGATTACTTTCATTTCGGTCCTAAATTTTCTATTTTTAATAACTGGTTTTTTTCTTAAATGTCTGCATTATTTACTCTTATATAACAATGTGCCACAAAGTATAATAATATTTATTTTATTAAAGTATTTATTTACTTGTTTTCAATAATGAAAATCTTATCTAATCTAAACTTAATCTTCATTATATCAGAATTAATTATCAGTATTTTTTTTTACATACTGAAATGATTCAATTATAATGATATAATTACTTATTTCTTCTAAAAACTCATTATGGAAATTTGTTTGAAAACATTTTATTTATAAAATAAACAAGTTCACATTTAATAAATAAATATGTTAAGGTTTTATCATGCTTGTGAGAGTGAGAGAAATACACTAAATACAAATAAACAATCTTTGCATTCCCAGAATAAAACTTTGAAATTGAAATGTAAAATGCTACTTCAAACCGTAAATATTTCAATGATTCATATTACAGTAATTTATTGTGGCTATTTCTGTCTTTGAACATTTTGGGATGCTATTTTTAAGTCTCCAGCTAAATAAAACCATACAGCACTGCATTACATTACACTATTAGAGGTACTACTTGCTTATATAGATGTTAACTGTCTGTGGTAGATTAGATTAACTATTTTCTACTGCACTCCATCAATGGTGTGCTATACTTTCAATCCTGTAATGCAGTGCCACAGTGTCATTCATTACTATCCATTAATATCAATTCTATTATAGACCAGACGTCTTGTATTTTACATTTTCTTTTGCTTGGTGTGGTATAGTTTTGGAATTTCCTAAATGGTAACAATCAATATTATGGATTATCTTTGGACTGTTTTCTTATCTTATAGGTAATATTATTATTATCTTACATATTGTGTTTATAAATCATTAAATTTATCAATGAATTATCACGTCTATGTCATACTCTGTTTATAATCTACTAAATATTGAAAAGAATATTATCATTAATTATTTATACAAAAGGTAAATTTAATTCACTAATTTAATAGAAATCATATAAATATGATAAAACATTATTATAAAATGTTACTGCAAATCAAATACCAGGCATTCATATTAATTCATCAAACCTTAGGGAGACCATTCCTTTGTACCTACTTATCTTCAGTTTACTGGTTTACCCAGGACCATACTTATTATTAAGTTATTGTGTGTTATGCCATACAATTTTGTACATTTCTATGTACAAATCTTAATTGCAGTCAAGGAATTTTAAAAGTTGATTATTTCCTGAGGTCCTTCAGAGTCAATAAAAATATGTTTTCAATGCAAACCACTATCTAGTAGTATTTTTGTATCAACTTTTCGTACCAATACAAAATTAATTTTCGATATCATTAAAATATACATTTGAACCAATTTTATTAATCACCAGTCAGGATCTATCAACTGCTGAATGAAGGCTTCCCTGTATTCTTTTCGTTTGTTTTTGGATTGTGTATTTTTGTATTTTTTTCTTTTCCAAAAAAAAATCTTTTCCATGCATATTGAATTTGTATTATTTTTAGCTTCAAATTACTTAACACTGATAATCACAGCCCCGAAAGATAAAGTTCTGAGAGCATATTTATTCCAATAATTTTATTTCATGACTAGATCTTATGAATCACTCAAAATACTAAGTAACTCCACATAATATCTTATTTTACTCAGACTATTCATCATTATAATAATCAACATAGAAAAATGTTATCACTAATGATTTGACGTAAATGATTCATTAACGCAGTGATTGCCAACCCTAAGATTCTGCGAAAATTACAAAAAAGGTGTGCAACATGCCACCGTTTTTGTAATTAAATAAAAAAAGTATAAGGTGAGTCGGGGGAATATGCCAAAGCTCAATTAATTTATTCGTCCATCACTACATGTCGCTGCAGTAACCATTTTTAGGATCGGTCATTAGTTCTGGAGAACACATGCTTGGCTTTGGTCCTGTTAAATCTTAAATTAAAAAATACGCCTATAAAATGAAAGAAGTACCCATTTTTTTGGTGGTACACCCGATCCTCTTTGCACGGGGGATACGTTCCAAAGACTACCGTGCAAAACAAAACCGTGTAAAAAAAGATAAGGTGCCCATACAAAAATCAAGTCAAAATACGAAATTCTTGAACTCTTTATTCATAAAAATACATAGTTTTCGATTTAAATTAAATTTAGCATAGAGAAATATAATCGTTCAGTGTCGCTACTTGACAATAAACGTGCCCGTTTACTGCTGTTTTTCGCTCTCAACGCTGGAAATATTTAATGAGGCTGACGCCGAAGCACGCGTAGCGTCTCTTGTATCGAACCCGAAGTGACTGATTAGTCTCGCCATGTATGTCTGGATGAAATCCGGTGACAACATATGTATGCACCAGTGGCGTGCTGCTGTCCATTGTAATACAAATTTTTGATAAATATGTACATATACGTATTTTTAATCTTTGTACTTTTCTTAAAACTGTGTTGGAGCAAAAAAATCAGTGTAAATAAAAAATAATCGGTACTTTTTTTAAACCATGTTATTTCGAAACCATTCAAAAAGAGGATTGGGTGTACTTTATTTACATAAGATATTCTCAACATAAAGATTTGGTTTGATTCATGGTTAAGTTCAGTTTCATTGAATAATAAATACACTATGTTTGGCATCACATTTTACTATATGGGATTATCTTGCACACCGGCGTTATTTTATTTCTGTCTTTGGCATCTTACCCCTACCTGTGTACGAAGTGCTAATTTTTTTTAGTTTGAGACATCTTCGCCCGACAAAGTGGGGGAAGATGGCATTTTTAGTTTTTATATTTTTTTACATTGTTCCAGTAAATTTTTTAATAGTATTGCTGCTAAATATTATAATAAAGTGTTTTTCTAATATAACCATGTTTTTATTTTTAATATAAATATATTATTTTACAATCAGTAATCCGTCAAGGCATATTCCCCCGACTTACCTTATATATACTTACAAATAATTTGCGAATATTTGTTTATAACGGTAAGGGTAGGGTTGTCACATACACGTGGCTGCATACAGGAGATGTTCAGATAAAATCCACCACTAGCCACCGCCTGCTGAGAACTTGTGTTGGTGTAGGTGTTGATCCTATGCCAGACGTACGTAAGTATTTTTGTTATTTTTTATATTCTCATTGAACCTTATATGTGACGAGACAGGTAGGGCCAAACAAGCTTCTGAATCACTGCGTTAATGTAATGTAACTTTATTCCCAGATGTTTTATGAAGTGAATATAGAAAGCATTAAAATTAACTCATGCATTATAGGAGCAACCATTGGCGTAATGATCACAGCATCACACAATCTGGAACCGGACAACGGAGTCAAATTGATTGATCCCCACGGAGAAATGCTGGAGATGAGCTGGGAAACCATCGCCACTAAACTGGCTAATGTTGGGTGAGCTATGTTTCATGTAAAAATGGTAATAGATTATTATGACAAGTACAATTTACTATGCTATGCTAAATCCATTTTGTTACATTGTCTGATGACCGGTGCCATGGATATTATGCTTTCAGAAGTACCCGTACATTCATTATCACTCCTGGTGAGATGTAGCATCTGTAATATTCTAAAGAGAACCACACTGAGCATAGATGATGGCAAAGATGCCGCTTCTCAGCTGTTGTGTGGATGAACAAACTTCGCAACGCATATATATCTTCAACAAACAGCTCTGCAATTACTGACAAAATGTCTGCTTTTTTCAATATATTTGTGACCTACTCAGTCATGTTCGGTGATGAAAAGTTTTTAATACAGGTTCATAAATGCAGGGAATTTATATAGGATCCATATTCGACAAACATGTCCACTTCAATACCATCAGGCATAAATAGTGCTGAATGACATATACCAGATCAATCGTAATTCTAAAAATCTGTAGCCATTGTGGTCTAATAAGACACTGCTGCTCAATTCCGTTCCCCACTGCTCGGAGTGGTCATATCCTTAATGGGATTTTTAAATAAATTTTTATAGGTATTCAATTGTTTATACTTTTTCAGTGATAACGAACTTGAGGGTGCCGTTGCGGAAATAGTTGACACGCACAAAATTGATATGAGACTGAAAGCCAACGTTTACATTGGAATGGATTCAAGGTCTGTTGTTAATACCTTATAAAATATTCATTATTCTTTCAAACACAATAGAACAAATTATTTCTTATTGTAAATTTTGGGATAATACTAGACACATTGTTAGAGCAGAATTTCAACCACAGAATATATTAATATGTTAATGTGAAACCCAGTCGCCATGGACCAAGGATAAGAAGCCGGATTCGGTTTATTACTTTTTGAATGCAAATAAATATTACGAATAAAATGCAAAGCGCGTAGTGTTCTTAAATACTACCAATATTGAATACACATTTTGTTTTAGTGACAAACTTAAATGCATATACAGACATTAAAAATAATATTACTCTTTAACTTGTGTTTAAGTTTATCCCATATTTCTCCGTATTCAAGATTTAAACCTTCATGCAGTTCACCCAGAAGGTAACCTACTTCGCATTATTTTTGTGTTTCCTAATTTCAACAGATGTTCCTACTAAACCTTTGTTTTTTTCTTGTAATTTTTAAATCATGAATCTTGATATGGAAATACATATATTTTTAATGTTCATATCCACATCTTAAATATTATGTTTCTTATTAGATTTAATTACTTCAAATATTAACTCTATTCTAAATTGATTTTGTCTCCAGATACACTAGTCCTGGACTGTCAAAAGCCGCAACTGATGGTGTTCTAGCCATCCAAGGGACCCCGAAAGATTTTGGAATAGTGACAACACCGATGCTCCATTACTATGTCTTGTGCAGGAATACTAATGGCGCATATGGAATGCCAACTGAAGAAGGTACGCACTTATTTCACTAATAGATACTGCGAGATCGTGGCATCCATTTATTCATGTTATAATTTGTATATATTTTATATAAGAAATGGTTATTAGGGGTGTGCGATTCAATATAAGTAATTCAAGGATTGCTTGATTGATCATTACAGTCACTTTCTTATTTCTTAGTAGGCAGAGAAAGATCCACTAAGAACATTATTACCTATGTGAATTTAATTTACCATAATGTTGGAATATTTTATATTCAACTCAAGGCCAGCAACTTTCAATTGTTTCTATTGTAATAGGACCTACAGTCTGCTATGACAGTCATATCGAACAAAAATACTGACAGCTCCGTTATCAAAAAGACTTTTTCTTTAAATCGTTTTTGATTCTTACCACTCATTCATTATACCCTCTTATCTTTTATATTTTAGGCTATTTTACAAAGCTTTTTAATGCGTTTAAAAGACTCCGCGGCAACGAATCTTCAAACGCGTCTTACAAACCGCATTTGTACTTTGACGGAGCCAACGGTGTGGGCGGGAAGAAAATGAAACTGCTGAAGAAGCGTCTGGAAGGGTTCCTCGACGTCGAAATCTTCAACGCCGGCGGAAATGGTGGAAAGTTAAATCTTAATGTAAGTTGGACAATTATGTTACAGTTAATGAACTGTAACATTTATATATTTGGTTTTTTTTTCTGAAATCTTAACCAGAATGACATCACTAAAGCATAATTAATAACCTGCGTATTCAAAATGCACTTGTCTCTTTTTAATGTCTTTGAATTAAGCACTGTATCAAATTCATGTGATTCATTCAATATACATGAAATTTGATTATTGGTTTTGGTGGCGCGCTGACCCGAGGTGAGCATGGCTTCCTTGAACAACTCTCTCCACCTATTCCAAGGAGGTTTGAAATTTTATCGTTGCTGCAGCGATATTCACAAAAATCTTACAGAGCACACTATCAGTTTGTGTCCTGAAATTTGTACGTATGCAGTTGGCCATATCACAGTTCACCGTGAGCTGTTGTATTGGAAGAATAAATAAAACACTTACAAAATATATAATAAAAACCACCGTAATACAAGGAAAAGGCAGGAAAATAGGTGGGTAAGTAAATTAGAAATCAAATCCTAATATTGTATAGTTTATATAGAATCGTAGTGTTGTGATTAGATATAAACAGATATTTGATGTCAATCAATAACAAATTAATATTCTCATAGAATCTAATAAAATTGGAACAATGCAATGTTCCACGAACAACACATCATATTTTGATCTCAATGCTATATGGCCAGCTCTTTCTACTATGACAGCTCACAGTAAACTGTGATTTGATGAAATATAATACGTACAGTTTACGTGTAAGTTTTCATTAGGTACTGCAATAGCAATATACGACGACAATATAGGACAACCCAGATTACCTTACCCAACACATCGAAATCATACTTAAATGTGAAAAACTGTGAATTCATGTACCTAACCTATCTGAAATAAGCTAAAAACTAATTTAATAAACTTGACCCTATACAAATTGGTTGCTTTCCAATTCAGTACCCCAGGCAGACTGCAGTCATCGGTAGATCCATTTAGCCAATGAATATTAATTGTCCTGCGCTTTATTGAATTGCTCAATATTACTTTCTTTGTCATTTTATTGTTGTTGTTATGTTAAAGATTATCTACCCAGTGCAGTTTCAGTGAAGGAGTTTTCTTTCGCAAATGTTTAGAGTTCATTCATTTAGCAGAGTTCATATCCAAGTTTCCAAAGTAATTCTAGATTTTATTTTTGTTCTAGTGTGGAGCCGATTTTGTTAAAGTACAGCAGAAACCTCCTGTGGATGTCCCGAGAGAGTTGAATCAACGAGTGGTCTCCGTTGATGGTGATGCAGACAGGATCGTGTACTATTATTTGGATAATAGGTTTGTAAAATATCAATCCTTTTAATAAATAATCAGCCCGTCTCTTTCCTAATTGATGATTGCTTTTAACTTGTTGACCGCGGTGCATTTAATTACCACATTTAAATAACATGCTAATTATATCGAATGGCCAATTAATGAAGGCACAAACGGGTGTGCCGTCCGTGTGGAAAGGATTGATTTTATCTATTTCATTTTTCAGTGAGACATTCCACCTGTTGGATGGAGACAGGATCGCTACACTACTAGCAGGATATTTGATGAGCCTCATCAAGAAATGTCAACTGTCAGATTTGAAACTTGGCTTGGTGCAAACTGCCTATGCGAACGGAGCTTCCACAGAATACATTACAGATACATTGGTAAATAATCGTTTAAAGCAAATTAGTACATTAAATTTTATTTGTTGAAAGATAGTTGCTGTGTTTGAAGTAGTGAATAAAATTTATGGTAATCTTCAATTGCTTCAAATAAATTTTCTATTCAATTGAAATATTATTGGAAGCTTTTTAAAAATATCTAATCGAATAACATTTAAAATTTAGCTAGCTTGGTGAAGAAAATTTGAAACATTCAGAACTATATTATTTCACTATTATATTATTTACCTATAGCTAATTATAATTAATCGTTGCCCAATAAACCACTTGTTACTGATGATTCTTCTGCTGGTAAATTTCTTGCAAAAACTGTCTTTGTCATTTATGGAGAACTCTGTCAACTCAAACGATGTTCTTATACACAGTGACAAATAGCTTTTTAGGTTACCTCCATTCTATCCGGCAACTTGTCTGAAATACAGTTGAATTATCTTTCTCCGATCACAGCATTTCTAAAATACTTTATATCTACATTGTGTAACCTAATATGTGCTTCATTGTTTTATACCACATATTCTTGAGATTATTATTTAAAATGTGTAATACCCTTACGTACTTTACCATGATAATTATATCATCTTTAAAATGATATTTTTTATATATTATTGCTAATTTTTCAGTGTGTTCCTGTGACTTGCGTTAAAACCGGTGTGAAGCACCTCCACCATGCCGCTTTGGACTATGACATTGGAGTCTATTTTGAAGCAAATGGCCATGGAACCGTAATTTACAGTGATAAAGCCAAGAATCTGATACGCTATGCATCCATGGATACAGGGTTAGTGTAGTTTGATGTAATAATAAGTCTGTTCATATAACCTCCACTCTGTGGAGACCCACATGATCCTCTTAGGAACGATAATGGTAATTTACCAATTAAATCTTTGTTTTAATAATTGATTATTATTTAATGAGATGGCGGATCTCACAATCACCTACAGATACCTGCCACATACATATTAGCATTCGGTGCAGTACTACATATAATCATTTCAGTTCTCAATCAGACACGATGTGTATTTTGTCATTGATTGTTGATTAGAATTGATTAGAATGCAAAATGTTCAAACATTTATTATGATGTTAAGTTTCGATCTAAAAAATATCTCTGTATTTTTTTTGAAAAGATATGATTCTAAAAAACTACTACGTCCATATTTTGTAAGTTTTTTTTATTTGTGTTCAATCTGTAATTATTGTTTTTCTTTCTTCCAGTCTAAACCCAGAACAGAGAGACGCCGCTAGTAGAATGTTGTCTGTGATCGATCTGACCAATGAAACTGTCGGAGATGCAATCTCCGATATGTTCTTAGTGGAGACGGTCCTGCACAGCAACGGATGGGATGTTCATCAGTGGCTGCAAGCTTATGAAGACCTGCCTTGCCGACAGCTGAAGGTTTCCGTCAAGGTAATGACTATAGTGGAACAATATAACCTTGAATATGTGCAGATGCGATTTCTTCTAGTGCGAAGATTTAGGCAGGGCGAATGTGATTATTTACAGTTGCTATTCTCGAGTCAAGCCTATTGCATCACTTACTCTCGATTAGAGCCGTTACCTGTATGTCTTGTTTTATGTCGAAACTATCAAACCTCGCGCTACTGTGAATTTCATTTTGTCCAAGAATAGAAATTCATATTATTTAATTATTAATATGTACTAAGCTATTGTAATCTATTTTAAATGACAGGCCGCGTGGCTTAAGCGTTGGCCTATAACGTCGTGGGTCCCAGGTTTGAATCCTGGGTCTGGCAAATACACATATTGTTTTTCAATTTGTGTTTGAGTCAGTATGGACCTAATAGGTTGAGCAAGTGGCTGACATCCATTTCTCGTAAAATCAAAAAATCTGTTAATAAATACAAACCTCCACTCTGTGGAGGCGAGGCCCATATGATCTTCTTAGGATCGGACATGGTCGGGGGACTGTAATCTACTGTTGATGATCGATCAAAGACTGCTTCACTGCGTAATACTGTAACCAAAAATTTTGAATGATGTTTTGATGTTAAATAGATTTTGAATGTTTTATTATTTTATTTATTTTGTTAATTGTAGGACCGAAATATTGTGACAACAACTGATGCGGAAAGAAAATGCGTAACTCCTGAAGGGCTTCAGGAGAGGATTGATGAGCTGGTGTCCAAGTACACTAAAGGCAGAGCTTTTGTCAGAGCATCCGGTACTGAAGATATCGTCCGAGTATATGCTGAGACCTCCACAAAAGAGGTTTGACTTGCTCCTCTATACTTTACTCATATTGCACAGTGACATTTAAATTTTCTAACTGCTCTTATTGGGAAGTGTCAACAATAATAGTATAAAAATTCGATATGTGGACTATATAGATGTTAAAACCGTCTCATAGCATCTACTTCTTTCCGTAGCTTGGACGATTAAGGCGTCAACTTCTTGACTGCAGCATTCAGAGTGAAAACTGACTCAACCTAAATATTTTAATTAAAATATGTCAGGTCTGAAAGTTCAAAGAATTTATGTAGATACAGCAGCATGGTATCATCTGAACCGTTTAATTGCGCATATCTTGAATTGTCCGGTTCTTTTTCGTAACAATATAAGTATCTGTATATTGGTCACTCTTGACCGCTACGTCTGTATATTACTGTGCTCACGGCAAAAGCTGTCATCATGATTTTGGTCATGTGAACGCAAGCAGTTTGAAATAAATGAGATTCTTGATAGAAACTATTATTATTAGTATGAATAATATTTGTGAATTAAAAATTAATAATCACTATTTATATAGTTTTATGTAATCTACCATTGGTGTACGGTCCATACATGCTGTGGATGCGGTGCTTGCCTTAATTATATATTGCTCCCTGCAATGAGCAAATATGCTGTGATGTTAGACATGCTATTTAGTAGTATCTTTTTTATTCTTTGCAAACAGTTCCCCATTATTTTAAAAGTGTTGTCCATGTATAATTTCATTAACCACTAATTACATAACCATTACATACATTTGTTTTGAAAATATGTCGAGAGTATTCAGTAGAAATAATGTATATCAAAATTGGATTAAAAAAAATCCAGCGTGACGAAAAATGTTATAGGTATCTCAAAATACTCCTTGTTATTTCAATATCGGCATATACCTTTGAAGAGCGTGTCTGATCTCAAAAAACACTGCACGCCATTGGTATCTACATTTTTTTGCCTCCTTGCGTAGAATACGAAGAAGCTATCATAATAATTTTCTGATTAGAGGTTTTGCTATAGACGTGAAAATGAGTTCATAGTTGTATATTTAAGAAATGGTTGATGGATAATAATATTTTATTAATTTCTGCGATATATTTTTCAGGATACCGATAAACTGGCGGCAGAAGTAGCCATTGCTGTGTTCGAGTTGGCCGATGGTGAAGGAAGTCCACCACAAATGCCCACAGTGGCGCAATGACATTCCTAGAGGAACAAATCAACCAAATAAAATTTTATATCGACTGAACCTATTCAGAATGAATGTAGTCACATAGCGAAAGCTTCTAACCAATTTTAACCTAATCATACACAACACGAATTTAACACTTTTATATTGAATAACTTCTAAAACAACGTAATTCTTTTCACTGCAACTTTTTAATGGAATTGTAATACAATCTATAAAGTTTTCATCATTTTTAAATCAAATATTAATTCATTTGAATACTACGAAATTATAAACAAATCTTCATTTCACTATAATATTATATACTTAACGTACCTTTTGGCATACCTCACGATTATATAGTTAATTTGGGTACATATACCAGATAAAAAAATTGTAAGTTTCTTATTGAAATTCTTCATAATCTTATCATTGGCTACGTAAACAAATTTAGTTATGTAATATTATTTAATAGTAACATTTTTACAATGAAAGTGTTCAGTTTAGTATTTTTATTAATTAAATATTCGTTAATGAAGTTAATAGTAATAATATGATCATCGTGTACGTATATAGAATTATGATTTGTATTTTTTCTCAAATATGTACTGAATAATTAAATATAACAGTACATATCTGTTTAAGAAAGAAATAATAAAATTCTTCATCTAGTGTTGTGTGAATCATCTTTCAATACAGGTTGTATAATAAATTATATATTATTACGTAGCTAAGTGTCGATAGGTGCTTACTGCATTTCTTGTACCGTTATTTATATTTTTTTTTATATTTCTCTTAAAACTCAAATTAAAATAAGCAATATTCTTGTATAACATATCTTCAGTAAGTAATTTTTAAGCGTCCGCTTATTTGTCTAGTTGAATGTTTATTGTAAACTATTTTTTAATATAATCGTGTCATATTTTAAAGTGCTTCATACTTATTTCTTATCTTTACGATTAGGCTCCATAAACGCATGGACCAAATTAAAATTCTAAATTTTCGTAGATATAATTTTTAATTTCCCACTCGGATGATTAAAACTAATGCAATGATTGTTTTTGCATTTATTTTTGTATAGATTTTATTTTATAAATACGAATTTATTTAAATATTCGAGTCATATTTTAATGCATATCTTAAAAATTCGTTTCTATTTTTTTTACAAAATCTCACCTTCTAAATTATTTTTAGTTAGTGAAATTGAGATTATACGTTGTAACATGTTAGCACATAGCCGAAAAACTGTATCACACTGGTTCTCTATATAAAACTTGACTAGCTGTTTATTTGTTATTAAACGATAGAATACATAATGGTTTTCCTTTTTTTAATTCATTGATACTTTTACATTGTTTTTGAAAATATTCTGACTTTCAACAAACATACTTTTTATAATTTTTTTTGGGCAAACATTCTGAATTTATTCATTGTTGTATTTATTATTATTTAAAGGCACAGCACAGTTGATAATGGAGTCTTATAATGGTAATATGTAATAAGGTCTTTTTTTCAGAATTCTTTTTAAAAGTATTTTGATGAGTATATTGTTCATATAATATGATTGTGTAAGTACTAAACAAGTAAAAATATCTGGCATCCTGCATGCCTGCCTGTATTGAATCAAACTTATTCATTTTATATTTCTTTCAAACCTATTCGTCGTAAGTAGGGCCTGTTATATCGAAAGAAAGTATCGAAGTATCGGTCAAAAATAATCGATACTTTTTTGACAGCCCTGGTCATAAGCAAATAATTAAAAGTAATGTATATTATTAATTCTATAAAAATCAATTAGGGAACCAATTAAAATAACGATTTTTGTTTGTTATAAAGAAATCTGTCTTGCAAGTCATATTATTTTACATATTTATAAAATCCTGAAAAACCTGTTTCTTTTTGTTTTAATTAATAAGCGTAGTGATATGTATTGCATAGCTACATACTATGTATTGGAAAGACATTGTATTTGTAAGGACCTACTATGCCCGTTGAATTATTATGTATTAGATTTATGTATGAGGTTTTCCATAAAGATAGCGATATATATTGATAGCAGTGTTTTTGCATGGTACATATATATACATACTCGAAATTATTTTATCTTTTTTATTACACAATTTAATTATCAAAATGGAAAATATCGAAACATAAGTCCAATTTAATGTCAATAATACTCTCTAAGTCGTTTTAACTTGATTTCAATCGATTGATGCTTTTATTTCTTGCCATTTTTTGATAGTCGCAGTATGTAAGGTGTTTTGTTATTGCAATGCTTGCAATGTGTAACTTTGAAATATATTTGTTTCATATATATTATTATGTATTGCATTTACTATATAAGTCAAATTTGGTTGCGATTGGAAATTTTACTACAGAATGTAAGATAATATTCAAAGATTAAAGATTATTACATCTCGGAGATCACAAATTTCTGTCCCGAATTCTGTATAAAAAAATTCAGTTTCTAAAATTACCCATAAATGACATAAAGTCTGTGTTAATATTATCTATATTGAAAACATTTAAGTATGATTTAAAAAATATGATTATCTGTTGAAGATTAATTGTATAAAAATTTTAGTACCATATAGACATGTGTAAATAATTTTTTAACAATAATTCTAACTAAAAAAGTTAATAAATCATTTGGTCCCTAACTATAAACAGCATGTTTTGCAATACTAATTTGGTTTTAATGTGCTACAATATTAATACTTCCATGAGATGTAAAAATTAACTTTTATTAAAACGTCTTGTCACAAATGTGTAGGTGTGTAACCGTTACCTTAATAAATAGTACTATTTTCGTAGATAGTGTAGAATATAATTATAGTATGTTACATTATTTTATTAAATCAAATTCTGTTTTCAAAAATGTTTGTATTTTTTTGTTATAAAAAAAGTTAAATCACCATTTTTTTAATTCAACATTCGAGTCTCTACAGTATGTAGATATATTAATAGACTTTTGACGTATTAGTATCGGTTGATAGTCATTTACTCAACTCATCGTGCCTGTACTTGGATTCAAACTCACACGTTGATTGAAAAAAACATGGAAATTTCATATGAATAGGATTTGAACCTGCGAACTTTTTTTCAACACTTCAACAGTGGGCCACAAAATACTGATTTATAAACCAAAGTCTACTGGTAATTACAGATTGACGCAGTGTTCATCAAACTTGTGATAGTGATGCTCACTTTTTGAAACCTTGATTGAATTGGCATCCCCTACCTCAGACAAAACCAATTGGAGAGAGGTGAAAACTAACACAATAGTTTTGTAATTCATATAATTCTGAATATTATTACAATAAATACATTGAATTACGTAAATACCCTTTGAAATTCTTTAGCCAAACACCAGATGTAAAAATAATACATGTTGGAAAACACTGTATAGTGTGTTTATGTAGTTCTGTGTTTTTTTTTAATGTGTGTACACACTAAGTTTGCAATATATTTTCCTAATGTGCTGATTAGTTGGTAAATCACTAAATTGCATTTCTAAATCGATGGCTATTTTTTAAAAATATGGATAGCTTAAGTCAAATAAAATACCTGTTACAATTAATTGATAACAAGTTGATACAACATTTTTATTTCCATTTTATATTACAGAGAAAAAAAAATCTTTAATTTATTTATATGTATCCCTTTGAATTACATTCTATATTATGTTCAACAGCATTTTTCAATATTCAAAATTAGCTTGTAAATCTATCTCGACATTTATTTTATTGGATTATACTATGTTCGAATAACTATAAGCTTGTGCCTTTATTAATTTTAATACCTAGCAAACAATTTCGTAGGTCTTAGTAGTTTTAACACTAACATGTTACTTGAGTAAATTTTATACTTACGTAATAATCAGTTTAACAATAAAAATAATATTATAATAAATGTGTACCTATATTCCTACTGTAAACGTACTAATAAAATTAACCTCTGAGGTTAAAACCAGAGATATTCAGATGAAACAAAGGCAATTTGGTTTGTTTAGCAAAAATTTGTATTATATTATCATAGTATTGTTGGAACGTTATTATTGCGGTCAATGTTGTAAATCAAAAAATCTCTTTGTTTTAGCTAGCCAGCCTCAAGTGTTATCCGGCTTCTGCCTTATTGGTATTTTATTATGTGTTTTATTAACATTTCACCCTTTGCTTGGCAACGAATACATAATAATTCAAAAGATCTTAATATTAATAATATAATATTATACACTCCAACCGGTTGTGGGATATATTATATATTCACTATTGAAAATATTCTGAAATTTGTCTGTAAGAGTTTCCATTTTCAATGTGCAGTCATTTAGTTCTGAAATGTTTTGAATTTCCTTAAAATATTTTGCAAACATCACACAGCTGCAACTATCGCATGTGCACTGACAATATACATACTAATTAAAAATATATCTAACCCTCACTTTGAGTTTTTAATACTTTAACTATTTATATTTATTGTGGGAATAATTTCTTATTAATCTGCTAGAATCAATACTTACTAGATGGATCATAAAAACCAACTCGGGTCTGTGTTTAGGATGCATAAATGAACAAGAGTTTTATTTTAATTACTGCTAAAATATTTTGATGTACAGGTGACAAATTCTTTATAGGTACTTGTCAAGCAGTCATATTATTATGAATGTTTCCAAAATTATAAATAACATAACATCCTAATGAATGACTATTCTACTTGCGAATTGAATCAAATGAAAATCTTTATAAACATACCCCCCGACCTTCGATAGTTTTGACAGAAAACTAGACATAGTTAGCAGGGTGAGAGTGAGTCCACAATAGCAACCATAACAATTATCACAATTTCTTCTGTCTAATTGATGCGCAACAGAAAAAATCGCACCTGCGCATGGTTCCACTACAGCCTGGACAAGTATTAATTATAATAGTTATTTGATATATTTCAAGAATCCTTGCCAAGCAGAGGATTTTGATTAATAATAAATATTAACTGGATATTATATTGTATAAATTTAATAATTTAGATATTTGTATAATCGACGGTGCTTACTGCTTTAGTTCTTAGTGTTGTAGTTAACAGTTATAGTTAACGTTGTAAAATAATAAAACACAAACGGTTAGTTCAAACATTGTTTAAATTTTAAGCCAAAGCTCTATGTATATGTCATTTTTAATACATTTCTGTTATATCTTGGAAGAATTTAGCGATTGTTTCTAATTTTATCAGTACCTAGTTGAGTTGCAATGTGAAATTTTATGAGACACCTGTGTTGGATAGTAATATAACACGATTAGCATTTGTGTTGGAATTGTTAACATAAAGCTGTATCTATAAAATATGTACCAATACCATTTATAATTCTATAATGGATTAAGATAATTCTATCAAGCATGAAATAATATTATTGTAACAGGATTAGTTGGAACTAAATTTCAGTCTGTTGAAAATTAATAAAACATTAGATCACTTTCGTATAAACCCCCACAAATAGTATTATTAAAATCTTGCTTATAACAGTTTTAAACCATATTTCTATAGCTCCTTTTTAATAACCCCTGTTTCAATGCATATTTACCATAGTTTTAAATAAAATGTGTAAAATTATTTCATAGTTTAAAGAAATCGTACTAATCTAATTTATTATAACAATGATAATTATTTGTTTGCTTTCATGCATAACAACAACTATCGCCATTATAGTAATTTTTTATTATAGTTTTAGATTTTGTTTATTAACATGTTAATATTTAACAAGGGTGACGTGTACTGCCAGACTCTTTGAGTTATTTAATATATTTGATGGTTATTTCAAATTGTATACTTTTTCAGTGCTTCTCAACCTTTAAATGAATCAATAATAGGTGTGCTTTACCTCATAAATTCGGGTATCTTATGGCTAAATAATTTATATGAACACTCGACAACTTACAGATTCACGCTGACCGTTGTGAACAATTGTCATTCTAATACCGAAATGAAAAGTCAACGATTCTGATACCAAGTCGATCACTTGTTACTTGTTGTAATTAACCATTTGCATACTGTTCAGTCGCTAGTGTTACAAATTGTAAGTGAACCAAAAAAAATATTTTAGGCATTAGTGGCACTTAACGGCATTTACTTGTAAAATTATCCTCAGAAACTTCTTAACTGTTAGGACGAGTAACATGTTACTGATTGTATTTACTACAATATTACAATTTGGTTTCTTATTGTCTGTTAAAATAATGAATATTGCCTGAGCAAATCGATGAATGACAAACATCAGATAGAATGATTGTGACAGGGAAAATTCAACTGAGTAATGTTTTCAGAGGTAGTCGCTGAATTCGGCAAGAATAGATACTTTCTATTTCCCAAAACTCTCCTAATATTCAAAGTGATACATTTATGATGCGAACAGCCGGAAGGGATTGCATTGTCATGTAATTTGAGCATTGCAGTATATTTCCAATTTTGGTAACAAATAACTTATTATTATTCATAAAAGGTTGTGCAGTACTGTCCAAATCCATCTGGATACTTACTAGAGATAGACATCATCGGCCTAATAATGGGTTAAGTGCATTTTTGTGCATTTATCGCCTTTTAGTCCTTGATTATTTTATACTTCTCAATCTGTTTCAATAGCATCTTAATAACGTAAACTTACACACAAAAACTTATTTTTAACTTCCTGAATCTTAATTAAACAAATATTGTACTTAACACATTTTTACATTAGGCCGCTGATTCTTTGAATTTAAACAAAATAGCCAGACCTGATACCTACTTGTTAACAAGTCTGAAATTTTTGTTAAATTTTTCATCTTTCTCTACACATTGATACATTACGTATGTGAAACAATTATTTGCTCAATTTTTTTACGTCGTTTTGAACACACATTTTAAGTAACAATCATTCCTCACCAGCATATTATATCACGTTTTTTTACTTTTTACAAAACTAAAATGTTTATTATAATAGTGATTCATTTTGAATAAACAATTCCGAATAATTATTGTTGTTTTTATTGTATCATTGTATTTATTATTATGGCATAAGTTAAGCGCAGGAAAAGAATGAATAATTATTGACATGTTGTAGGTTAACTTTACCAATCAGAAACAGCGCTCGAAATGGAAAAGTTTACGAACCGGAGCGCTTGACAATTTTCTGAATATATTAACGTCATAGTTATCAACTTTTATGTGTATTTTATAAAAATAAGTATTAGATTTTTTGTTATATGGCCTATCTAGCTCAGATGGTCAAATTATTTTTTCTACTACGAGATGGAGCGATAATTTTATCGATTTTACGAACAGGACCGGCACTCCGGTTCGCTCCGGTCTATTTTGAGCCCTGATCAGAAGAGACATGCATATCACTGTGTTATTAATTATGGATGATTCTGGTTGTCGAAGAATCTATACCGAATAGACCTAAGTGATTGGTAAGTGAAAAAATGCACACTTCGACAGTCATACCTACTTATAGAACTTGATCTTGAATTTGGTTTCATCTTCAATAATATGATTGATTATTAATGAACTATCTACACATGTTTCGGTTCTGTTCGGTTAAACGGAATACAAAGGATACAAAATAATTGTAGCCTTCAGCTTTTCAAGAAAGAACACAGCGGGCGTGTCCTTGGCCGCCATGACAAAATCATTGACCAATCAGTAAGTAGGTAAAAAATTATCAGTGTATTTTAAACATCTTCTGCATGACAAAATCATTGACCAATCAGTAAGTAGGTAATAAATTATCATCGGGGTATTTTCTTTTCCATGTTTCTTTTCATATGTGCTTATTTGCAATAGATGTTTTTATTTAGTTTAGGTCAGCAATGGCAAATACGTGGCACGCGCCCAACTTGGCAAGCTAAAAGTTTTCGACAGCATGCCAAAAAAATTATTTTGTTTTTTAATATTCAAAATGTTTATAGCGGAAAAATATAAAATCAAAGAGAAATCATGTTGATGTATATGTACTGAAATTATTGATTTTCAATCTAATCCTATTTGGACTGAAAATTTTGAAAACATGCGAAAATGTGTTGAAGAATTGGAATGTCATCGGCTTTCTCAAATTGATGAATCGGAGTGCCGAATTGTAAACATATTACAAACATGGAAAAGCATGCCTGATACTTTTATATCTGTTAAAAAACTAGCAATCTCGTTGTTGACCGTTTTTTCCTCCACGTACTCGTGTGAAATAATTTTTTTCTATATTGAATCATGTACATTCAAAGACTAGAAATAGGTTGACTTTGTTGATTATTTGTTAGGTTAGGTTGAATTTATGAATTTTGCCGAAATCAGTTATGAAAATGGCCGATGTTCCCGCCTGGCTTCCAGTAAACAGACGTGTACCAAATCAACTTTTTCATAATTTTCGTGTTATTATTTTTTTACGATGTAGGGCGCGAGACAAGATAAGGCCTAAGTAACGGCAAGATAAGGCCTTTAAATGCCCATGTAAAAAAATGAAAAACCAGCCAAAATAACAGAATTATATCATATTTTTACCTGTTGAAATATTCTGTATTAATTATTGATTTTGTGATTTTACTGTGCGGTTGATATTGTTAACTAAATTATATTATTATTTAATATGTCGCTCCCCTTATTTACATGATCAGCTCAATGACACAAAATCTGAAATATTTAGACAGTGAATCAAAAATCTCGTCAAAAATTATCTTTATTTGATTTAGTGATTTTACTGTGCAGCCAACACTGTTGACTACTTTTTTAACATATTGCTTGATAATATATATATATAATAATGTAATAGTCTAATCTAATTGTATTTATGACTCTTTATTATATACCCAGCACTACTTAAACAAAATACTAAATTTAGTAACACGTAGGTAGATACGCTTAGTCCCGAAATAATAGTCCCCAAACTGATTTGTGAGATATGTTCTACATTTCATTACATTAATTATTTAAATCAATCCTACTTGAATATTTGACATGTTATAAGTGTTACAACTCCTCTAAATTAATTACTATTTGACCTATGTCAGGGGTGGCGAACCTATGGCACGCGAGATGATTTTGCACGGAAGAAGTGTTTGAAGAGAAAAAAATACCTATAATCATTGGCGGCCGTTGCTCGATATTTTGGGAGGTCAGTTTTAAATAATTTTATATTATTTTAATTTGTCTTTTCGTTGTACACTTAAAAGACGTATAGCAAATTGGCTTTTTATACATTATAAAAGAAGTGCTATAAATTGTTAGATAGTTAGATTAAAAAGATAGTTAAAACAATGCTTGTAGGTAATACAACACATACTCGATGAAATTACGAGGCAATAATAATTAATAACAGAACAACGTTTTATACCAGTTTCCTTTAACACACTGAAAAATGTATTGTTATCTCTTTCTCGGACAATGACGAAAATCTTGCCTATGCTGCGTCAAAACAAATTAAAAAAAGACTGGCGAAATGTGTGCTTTCTCCGTTTCACATATGGAAAATGAGAGAGAAAGAGAAATATTTAGAAATATTTTATCCCGGCGTATTTCCAAATGACCCAAGGTATAGCGACCGAGCGGATTTTTTTTGTTTGAATTTTATACACACAGTTCATCCGTCCATGTGCGTCTCGCCTTGGCGTGTTAGCCGATAATTATTATAATACCTTGTACCTACATATTAGATTATAACCTACATAGATTGTGAAATGTTTATTTTTGGGGGGTCATTGACCAATTGACCTCATGGAAAAGCCGCTATTGCCTATAATAAATGACAGATCGCATTGTATAAAAAGTAGGCAAATACTCTTCAAGAATAAGCATTTCGTTTAATGTAAATATATAATTGCATAGGTCGGTCTATAGACTTTATGTGTCACATATAATATTATCAAACTAACCTCACCAGGCGGCGGGGGATACCGCGCCGCGAACCTCTAATTTTGATCGATTTGCAATGAATGCTTCAGCGAGCAGCAAGAGAATGCCACATCTGATCGGAGCAATTCTCATGTCAATTTGTGCGATAAGAACCAAACCAATTACTTACCTAATACATTAACAAACAATTTCATTTCTACCCAACAAAAATGATCGCACTAGATATGAAATAAAAAAATTGGCGATGCGAGAAGTATTCTGGCAGACAGTTTCAAAATTTGTGGACCGAAATGTATGGCGTAATTGAAAAAAGTGATAAAGCTGTATATTATGTGTGTTATGTTCTATGAGTGGTATCTAGAACATCATCACTTTCAATGAAAAACTGCTCGGCACGTTGACAATTGAAAAATTATATTTGGGAGAAGTTGGCAAGTGTACGTAAAAAGGTTCGCCAGCCCTGACCTATGTGTTAAGTTCAACGACTATTGATTTAACGTACCTAGTCATAAAGTCGTGACCGATATTAATAATAGTACTTACTACCACTGTCAATATAATTATCCAGCATTGTATCACTGTTTGATGAGGATGCCCAGCGCCATGTACCTCAGTCGGCTTTGGGATGCCACATAATCCCATTCGGCTTTCTCATCGTTAGCTTTTCTTTTAATCAATATTATTTGAACCGGGGTTTTTAGGCCAGCCCTCTCAGCGTTTCATGCCTATTATATAGGTACCAGTACCACCAGCGTCGCGCTTCATCATCAGAGCGAATCATCAGAAGATTTAATAGGGGGCTCGAAACGGTTCAAATCAATCACACAATTATTAAATTACACCAAAATGTTAAAAAGATGCGTTGTACAAATTGCGTATAAAATAATACCTACAGAGTTAACAAAATCCTTGCAACTGACGTCAAATAAACGTATAAGACCACTCAAATATATACGTAATTGTACACAACAAATAAACCAACAATATTATTATATTATGTGATATGTCAATGTCACCCCGTCACTAGGGAAGATATACATTTCTATTTTTACTAGGTACTTTGATGGTTACAATTTTAGGTATGGTTTTTATTTTATCATAGGGGACCTCAAAATCATACAGCCCCTGAGGCCTCCAAGTCTCTAAACCCGCCACTGAGTACCACCGTACAATACCTAGATACAAGTCATATAAATTAACACGATTTCGATGAAATATCTACTTTTCGATAGTGTTCTTGATTTTAGGTACCTATGTTTTAACGCACAAATTACAATATTTATTGAATTACCAACATTTTTATAAAAATTAGTCGCATTTTTAAAAACATCAACAGATTGTAATAATTCATCAACCTGAATAAACTTATTATTATGATACTTAGTTTATATCCTACGGGAAGATATTTTCATATACTTATTTATATGACTTCAATAAAACCAACATAACAATTTATTAAACATCTATATTTTCTTTTAAAATAGTTCACATTTTATGTAACGCTACGGCACTTAGGTGTACCTAAGTTAATTTTCCCCTCGCATCACATAACACTTTCCTACGGATTAATTGTATCTATAGGAATTGGGTTTATTATTGTATTTCGCGATTATTTTCCGCACAGTGAATGTCCAATTGCTTGAATTGTTATTTCATGAACCTACGACAAACATAAAATGAAATAATAAGTATTAGAAAATTAAATTACAATTGACTTTAAAATTATTTATTAATTATTAATCCACCTTCCCCTCCCACAGGTCATGTATTTGTATTAATGGGTCGCATCTTTAACCTTCAAGAACAATAATGTCAAGTAATTTGCATCCCTCTTAAGTCATAACTTATATCCCCGAGAAACTGTCAGTGACTTGAATCACCATATTGTAATGAAAATATATAAGTTTAGACATACGTATATGAAAAGAATGAATATGTTAATAATTAGAATACCTACCTATAAATAAATGCTTTTCTCCTAAACAAAGCCAGTTATTCTAAGATGTAGTTAGCTTAAAAACAGTTAACATATTATATGTATAACCGTATTCTATTCGTATAATAACGCAGTGGTATTCAAACTAGCGCTGTTGTACCCTGGGGCGCCGCTAACAATACCCAAAGGAGCCACAGCCTGTTTGAAAATTGAAAAATTTAATAATTCCAGTACAACTCGCTGTTGCACGACCACAATGATAGAACATTTTTCTTATCTTCGCAATATTAGTTGTATAAATACTTTTAGGAAGATATTATTCAAGAATATGGATTACTTCACATACAATCGAAATCTGAGAAAAATAAGGGTGGCTGCAGTGACTTAGCGGTGTGACTAGGTATGTAAGGTAATGCATTGCTTGGAGTGGCAAAATAAATATGCGGCGGATAATACACATTTATGAAATAGATTCACTGTAATCACAATTTTCGCCATTGACATATTATATATATGTGTCATAATTTGAAAATATCCTTGTGTATCATATTTAAATCACGAAATAATTTATTAGCAGAAGCAAGTAAAATAATGACATACAATATGAGACTAAAAAGAATATGCGGTGAGATATTAAGTCTGCTTAAGGGTGGATTGTTTCATAGATTTGAGAAACTATTTAGAGAACATCAGGATCCACTCCTCCCACTGATATTGATGTTATTAAGGGCGCCGTGAAAAAACATCTACACAAAAAGGGCGTCGCGAGACGAAAAAATTGAGAAACATATTCTTTAAAATAGTCTTTATTCGAAACCAAGTCTGAAAAACCGATCGGCCACGTGTGAGGGTGGATTGATGCTAAAGTTACAGGTCATCACTGGACAAGACTCCAAACATAATAAATATGGATTGGTAATAATAATAATATGTAGTGGCATTATGAGGATGGTATGGAGACACTTTTTTCGAAAAGGAGACCTTCAAAATGTTGACTAAACTAATATAATAATTATAAAAGTCAACTTACTTGAACGATAGGCCTGGTTCCCAATGCATAAACAATGGCTTCTGCCACATCCAGGGGACTGATGAATGCAGGCATTGGTAGCTCGAGATTATTTTTCTTCGCCAGGTCCAACGCTTGACTGGTCAGATTGGCGACCAATTCAGTTGCCACAACGCCTGGGCTGACGCTCTAAAAAATTGTGCACACCATAATGATTTAGTTATTACATAATTGCCTCTCAATATTACGGCAAAAAATGATAAACCAGGTTGAATACAAGCTTTATAAATTATAATGGATTTAAGTTTTATACTATTCCATTTGAGTCGTTTTTCGCGACACGGGTTTCGCCTTTCGGCATCTTCAGGCACTGTGAAAACTCACTAAAAGGCAAAAACACAGACAACGAACACTATTAACTCTGACTTATATAACACATCAATACAGGAAAGTAGGTAGGTAAAACTTATCACCTACCTATTAAGTCAAGGATCCAATAAAAAAAATATAACAAACACAGTGTTTGTAAAAAACCCAATACCTTATCAATAAATAATACACTCGATAAGCGTATAATAAATCGTCAAAACCTCATAATAGATCATTAGTAATTATAAATAGATAATAAAAATATTACACTCAAAAACCGACTCAAATGGAATAGTACAAAACTTAAATCCATTAGAATTTAAATTCAATTTCCATCGTGTACCTTCGGTCGATAGTATTAATAAAAGCTTATAAATCATGATAACTAGAATGTTATTCATTATTAATCGAATTGGCTTTTAAATTGTGTTTTTTTTAACATTACGAATGATATCGTAGAAAAAAGCTTTCTAAGTGATTTAATCTCCTTACCGTTATCCTGATTTTGCTTTCACGCTCTTGAAGCTCGATTCTGAGAGCTTCTGTGATGGCAGTTACAGCGTACTTGCTGGCCGGATATAAGCCGGAAGAGATTCCGTTAAACTTGGGCACTTGATGCCCAGCACCGCTGGAAACATTCACGATGACAGTCATTTATAATACCAAATGTAATGTAACTAAGGTACATACATTTATTAAATCTAATCTCAGATACGTAGGTACCTACCTAACAAGTTGGCCACGTTATTATATTAACTAGTTGCAGCAGATAATTAAGACTTTTTATCAAAAGTTTTAAATATTATCTGGTATAATGCACATTACGGAATAATTATGGTTAAGACTGGATTTACCATATAGGTCTAAAGCAGCTTTAATCCAGAACTGTTTGGTAGGGGTCTTGGATCCCGAAAAATACATTTTTATCGTGAAGAAGATAACATAGTTTTAGCCCCATCCACCAATCGAATATAGATTATTACGTTTAAATAAGTTGGGTCGGGGGAGGGGGATACATATCATCGCGGATAGTAGCATAGTTACCTCATCGCAAGAGCATGCAATGGATTGGTGCCCAGCCGAACAAGGTGCCCTAATTTTTACATTCAACTAAAAGGAAAGCTAAAAAAACTCTCGATATTGAATTTTAGTAGATTTATTGAAATTTCAAATATGTTGAAAATACCTTGAAATAAAGAAACCGTTTGTTTAATTTCAATGAATTAAAATGGATATGTAAAAAAAATGAAGTTACATAGATGGATCTCATATTATTAATTGTATGTGCCTACTGTTATTTTTCGGTGAAAAGATAGTATCAGTGACGTCCCGTGGGGGTAGGCAGATTGAGCGTCGCTTGGGGGCGGCAGTTGCCTAAAGGGCGGCAAATCGAGGAGAATCATTAGGTATATGTAGAAAGCTACATAAACTTAGTAATAACAGTAATATCTTTCCAATAAAAACACAGCTCACTGGTTGGAAGCAAAGTATAAATTAGGTACTATAAACGTTTTCACAGGACTTTATGTTTTTGTCGGGTTCGCGATGTCTAGTTTACTTCCGTTGTCCTTGGACATCCCGTTCTTGATGAACAGCCATGACACGTTCACACCGAATTTAAAATTTATCAAAATATGTTTGCCAGTCACTCGCGAGTTTTAGAAGTTGTCAGGTGTATTTTTAAATGTACCTATCTGAAACCGTAGACTATTGTCTATTGAAGCAGAGATGGCATTTCAATTAGATTAGATTAGATTAACACATTTCTTAGATATTTCAGTCATGGAAGGATGATAAAAAGTACTGTATAAAAAATGTGGCGGCATTTTGGCACTGCCTAGGGGCGGCATTTTGTCTTGAGACGCCACTGGATAGTATACTTAAAAGAAAGAGATCTATATGAATGAGATAATGTCAATATATTGGAGGATATTGTTTAAAAATGAAACAGTCATTTAGATTGTGTTATATATTACATAATGTGGAAAATGTACCTACTCTAAATAAACAAAAAAAAAATACTTACATACGTACACGGTTAGTATTTAGGTATTATTTCTTTCAATTAGATTTCGTTAAAGTTGATATATAAGTAGGCATATTTATACTATTAGGTACTCACCTATTAATATTAATGATGTGACCATCGTCCCCACGTTTCCTCATACTCTTAAGAGCTTCCTTGGTACATATGCTAAGTGCCATTACGTTCAGATCCATGACAGCTTTCCAATCAGCGGATTCACCATCTGATTAAAAATGTCCAGAAATATATTATTTGGTCACCCAATGCCACTTTCTTTTACACTAGTAATTACACATTGAGCCCAACCGGGCTTCACTGGATAAGTATCTATAGATTTAATTTGTGGCAATATATTTAAAAAATACAAAAACTTCATGGTACACATACGAAACTTAATTATTGTTTGCGGTCTCTATCAATTAACCATAAAAATGGTGCCACGGCTTGCAGTAGAGTGTACTCTGCGTTTGTTTTTGGAACACCGCTATTTTTGGATCAATTATAGAAACAGTGCAAGATTTGTAGCGGGACATACAATATGTGAAAATGATTCCAAGTTTCCATTATGAAATATTTGATTTTTAGGTAATAATAGTATTTTATCTCTACCTACCTATAGAAAACTTAGGTAGATAAATGTAGGTATGTACCTACTCCATATTAAAAATACTATGTCTGTCAGCACAATCAACGCGAAAATTCATTTAATAAATATGACAGAATTAGCCCTTTTTCCCCTACAAATACTCACGATAAAAATGCACGCAATAATTTTGTACAGTAAGCTATGTAGGTATATTGTACAAATGGTATGTCGTCATCTATGGAGGGTTTTCAGAATTTATTTATTTAATTAAAAATGATTTATTTGGGGTTGGCCGAGTAGCCTTCCTCGGGCTTATTGCATTCTAGGTACGTTATTATTAATTATTGTCGACAACGGTATTAAACTCAAAAAATATCTCATCCGAAATTAGCTTTAGACCTATTTAATATGAAATCGTACAGGGATACATTCTAATGCATTAATTTACTGCATTACTGTATTGTAGCCATCATTTTGATTTTTATTTACATCTCTCTTATCGTTAACTCTGTTACAACTGAGAGATATAATAATTTATTTTCGACTTCATAATTTAGCGGCATTTCTTCCAAGTTCACGGGGTGACCAATTTAGCAACCATTAGTTATAGTTTATTAAGAATATCGAATCCGAAACTCTCGCTGTATTGGAATACTACATTATTATCTATCAATCATTACATAGCATGCTGTGACGAGATTGTGGTTGATAAATCTCGTCTCGAGACTTCTCGAGAGATAACCAGAAAAGACGAATCTCAAATCTCGAGAAATCATCAATGAAAATCTCTAAAAATCGATACATTATTACTAGACTAAGTTGCCGACCGCAAGCGGAATTTATAAAAAACAAAAACAACGGCCGAAAAAGCTCTCGATTTTGATTCTGAACGGGACTTGTTAAATTCGCTACAGAAAAAAATGTGAACAAAATTTCTGGCCCAGAGAAGTAAAAAAAATCTCTCGAATTCAAATATGCGCATATATTCTATACACGAGGCTGCTATCGGTGGCTATCTAGGGTAGTTTATCATATTTATGTATTTAGGAGGTTAATTGATTCAATAAGTTAACTGTCAAAAAGTGCTAAGTTTAACAGCACCTCTCTTGGTTGTGTTAAGTTTTAGAGCGAGATATACTATTTTGACAGCATAAACGGCTTACTTATTGTAACAATTATTATAATTCTTCGTTACATAAATTTATGATAAACTACCCTCGATAGCCGCTGATAACAGCTTCGTGTATAGAATAGATGCACTGAATGGAAGTATTAGTCAAATTCCTCGGCAAGAAATATTTGGCCGGAAGAAATTTATCGATAGATCTAAAAATGGAAAAAAAATCGGCAAGAAGAAATAATTTCGTGATAATGTCGATTTCTCGAAGAATCCAAAAAAATCTCGAATTTTTAAATTCAAAATTTCGAATCTCGAGAAATCACAAGCCCAAGCTGTGACGCACAACCGTCGGTATCTCCGGCGAGTTGTGAACATAAGATAAGTAGTATGTATATTGATTACTTATTTACCGATAAGTGATGATATCTTATAGATTCCAGCATTATTGACCAGAACATCAACACCTCCATACGTTGTCTCGATATAACGAAAGGCTTTCATCACTTGATCTTCCATTGTTAAATCGCATTGAATGGCATGAATTTTGCCCTTTGTCCTTGCAGAGAGTGCCTACAATATAAATAAAACATAAATACACCATCGGCTCCCAACAATTTTAATCTGTCTCACGTAAATAAACCCAGGTGTTTTTTGTATATTCTTGTTTTTATTTTCTTAAGTGAGGTTGATCTTTTGTTCTATATTTTTCAATGACATGACACTCACCTTGACATGACACTCACCACAAAATTATAAATAAATCACAATAATTAGGTTCACAACAATAAAGTATTATTCTAATAATAACAGTCAGAAGTATAGAAGTATAAGAAATAGAAATTCATGATTGAAACGATATAGATACCTATATGCGATGTTGGTACATATACATACAAGATAAAATACAATACAATTCCGGATAATTAGTGTTGGTGCGTACTGCTTTCAGTAGACACCAAAACTACGTACCTACGTGTGTAGTCATGGCCCCCACAAGAGTGGGGCTGGCAGGGCTCTAGCCTGGGGGCATGGGCTCAGAAAGGTCCCGGCGTGGCGAGTCGACCAGTCAAGTGAGATAAAGACACAAATCACAAATTTGCTTTTATAGTAAAAAAAAAAAGTCGTCTACGGCGCTTTTTACTTCAATGATGTTATTATTTTAAAATATGTGGTTGTGTGATTCAATTTTTAATTGTGTGTCGATACTCAACCACATTCAAATGGATGAATTAAAAATACACCTTAATTGTACTGAGTACACCATTTAGAAAACACTACTGTAAAGCATCACACTGAATTTATTCTTAGCGGGGCCCGCCAAAGATCCTAGCCTGGGGGGCCCGCTTCAGGATGCGGAGGCGATGTGTGTAGTAACTGATAGCAATCATACTAAGTATAGTAAACATAGATATAGTGAAAGAAAAGTGATGATTGATAATCCGTATGTATTTCTATTATCATGGTTTTCAATGTGTTTCTTCACCCTATTAAAGTGCTTTTTATATAAATATAGTCGGGTGTTACATGTTACTTAAAAGTTGGTTGCGACTTGAAAGAGATTGAGAACCCGTACACTACCGTTATATCTATGGTAAAAGATTTGAATATTTTGTAAAATAAACAAGTCCATAATATATTCACGAGCATAATTACAGTGAGGTAACTTACTTCACTAAACTTATAAACAAACATGGATTATTATAAAATAACTATGACGTACCTTAATCTTGTCTTCACGCCTCGCTAATCCAACAACGATCATTCCCTTATCAGCCAGAGCGACTGCTGTCTCGGCGCCGATCCCAGAACTCGCCCCAGTGACTACTGCTACTTTTCCCTCCCATCGCCACTCGGCCGAGTAGCTTTGCAGCACACACGCAGCCAGTAGCAGGAAAGTTGCTTGCATTTTCAGTAACGGCATTTTGATCCAAACAATGTGAATAGTATCTAAAATATTATATGAATGCAGGTATACTAAATTGAACACAAAAAAATATCAGTCGATTCTAAACGTGCAAGTAGGTACGAGTATTATCAATAGTCAGGATAGTGATGGAAATGGGTCAAAGTCCTATTCGGTTCAAAAAAGATTAAGGATTTTTCTAAAATGTACGATTTTGAGGATTTGGGAATACTGCATTCTTAAATATTGTGTACCTATTATTCTTCAATAAAAAAATAATCTAATTAAAAAAATATTATTTAAATACATATCGATTGAACTTTTTGAGATAAAACTTTTTTATTTCAATTACATTCATCTGAAACGATAATTACACACTTTTATTTTCAATTTTAAGTAATATCAAATTATGAGATATGTTGGAACCTATAGTCAAATTTGTATAGCATGTCACATGCCGTAACGAATATTTAATCCCCCGTTTACAATGAGATCATCTATAAAAAAATCGATGTGTGTACTCATGTACGCGCGTTAGAAGTTATACTTCTTTGGCGTAACAGAACAAAAACAAAGCTTGTGATAAACTAGATTCTTTGACTAGCTCTTAACTATCTTGCTAAATTACACACTCAAGAAAAACGACCGCTTATTGGAACGCCGTTGGTTTATTTCTATACACTTTAACTTATATTACTAAATTATAATTATAATGGTTTCACGTTGTTTTTATTTTTAAAGTACCAACTGTCACTGACGTTTAATCGTTTGTTTACGTAAGGAATTGCAAATCGCCGACAATAATAAATTCGTTGCCTAGGCAACGGAACAATTCTAAACTATAATATTATACTGTATAATCGTCACGATTGCAGTATTATACTGTGGCGTAAAGGTAGAGCGTTCGGCTGATAACCGAACAATCGGTTGTTCGAATCCAATTGAGTGCGTTTTTTTTCGTGTGAAGAAATAAATTATGTGTTACATGTCACACGCCAAAAACAACTGGCGTGTGACATGTACAATTTATGGTTACGGCCGTGTGTTGTAGCTTAACCACTGGGTAATGTCAAAAGAAATGGTGTATTTCAAAAAAACACTATCTTATTCTTAGGTCAATAATTATTATAAAGCAATCGTTATTCGTAGGATGTTTATTACACTTGAATAGTCAAAGATCTAGCTTATAATTAGTATCTTTAGAATTATCTTCAAATGTGTTAATCTTGCCCATTTTTTGAATAATAAAATGCCTAATTCTTGTCAAATTTGGGATCACAGAGATTATCAATATAATTTTTTATCGTAAATATTTCACTATAATAATGTCAACATAAAATATACTGATGGTTTTATAAATGCGTTTAAAAATTAATGAATGTAAAAAATCTTAACACCACTGCACATTTATGTACTGAAATATGACTATATTCTAAAACATTAGAGCGAGAGGTTTAAAAGAATACTATTTTATTATCATCAAATGCTTAAAATAAATATAAAGGATAATAAGGCTTCAAAATTATATAGATAGATTATCTACAACGTTTGAGGAATTTCCAGGATCATGCTTTGAAAATAGAATAAAAGCTCCATTTTGACCCACGCTGAGCACGTCCGCCCTTAAGCAATATTAATTAACAATTATGTACATATCGAAGCTTTAATAAAGATAGACTTTCAAGGAAATTGTACATAATAATATGACTTAAAATATATTAACTTACTTAGGTATTTTAAAATTTAAATTAATTTATTAAACATAACAAATTATATACAAATTCTAAATTAAGTCATTTAACACAGCTATTGCTCTCCCAAATGTTGTCAATGTTCTCACCAATGGCAGATTGCTTCTGCATCTTAGGGTAATAAACAATAGTAATTACCCATGATTTCTTAGATAGTGATGTTAATGATGCACAAGAATGGCAGAATTCAAATCAACACCACGCAAAAATACTAGGCCTAATAAATATCACTTTGAATATTTAATATTTTTCTTTTTTCAATCACTAAATTTACGAATATAATATATTCCTGCTATATAATATTATTATAACGTGAAGTAAACAAAATCACAAAAATGTCTTCTGACCCTTAGTACTGTAAGGCCGTACTTATACGGTGTCCCATCGTCGAAATTTTAATTTTACAAGACCAAAAAAAACTTATATGTTTATATCTCTAAATAACTTGATTTATCTAAATATAGTAGTAGGTGGCTTGTCATTATCGATTGTTTGTTATGGTTACGATTAGAAGACTACCTAAATTTGAGGCATTATATTATATGTAGGTAGGTATATATGAGGCATATTGTAATATAGGAGGTTTCTATAATTGGTCATATTTTAAGTTTGGTGGTACAGAACATTTACCTACTAATCAATCTATGGTTTTGGGGTATAAGTGCTTACGTCAGTTTGGCTGTAACTGAGATAATTCGTGGGTCGGGATGTGTAGTCAGGTAAGTCACAAAACAGCAAAAATGAGATATGAATGCCACTATACTAAAAAAAAAAAAATCTTTCGTTGTGTGTAGTCAGGTAAGCCGTACGTCTCACCATTGGTGAGATGCAGTTTCAGTCAAAACATATTTTTTATTTTACGGGGTGTGTACACAGTTAAGTCACATGAGTAGTCAGATAAGTCAACATTTTGTGTGACTTACCTTACTACTCATAGTTGGCTTACCTTCAAACGTCATACCTACTCAGTGTTGATTTTGGTGAATTTAACGTATTTTTAAAGATATTTTGAGAAATATTTGAAAAAGAAATAACAGAACCTAAGTAAAATAGTCATAGGTATTATAATAAATTATGACTTATATAAATAAGTATGTGTATTATTTGTAAATAATAAAAAATATACCAAATTTATCGAATTTGATTTATTTAAATCTAAAAACACGTACATAATATCCAAATAAACAATCTTGCTTCTAGGTTCAACCACATACTCCAATAACTTGTATGTTAACGATTCATTGATAGCATAAAAGATCTTGATTTTAATATTCAAGAATTATTACAGTCTAATTTACCAACATTGAAAAACCACGCCCTTCATGCTCAAATAGTGCTTCCACGATTACACATCATAATGATGTTTTAACCTGTTACCCTCGTTTTCGATTGAGAAGTAATAATCACCAAAAATGTAACTTAAGGGATGATACAAAGCCTTCAGAAATGATAAAAAAGTTAAACGAAATACTGGAAAAAGTTACACAATAAGTACCTATAATGGATGTTATGAATACGAAAAAAAGTCGTATCAGACAAAGCGAACCATGAAAACAACATTTTCGCCAACAGTTTAATATTACTTGACTGTTGAACTGTTACGGAAACCAATTTGTAAAGGTTGTACACTAAAAACATTAAGTGAAAGTCACAATTTTTTTGTTTTGGAAAAAAAAGTGCGACTACTTCCGGTATACTTATTCAAGAATATGCAAGAGGAAAAATATCTCTAAAAGATAGCGAAGAAGATAGACAAATATCTAAGATACATAATATACTCTCAATTCCATCATTATGAGAGTCATTATTCTAGAAGGAACTGTCAGAAAATACTTACCGTCACATATGACAATAACTGTGATGTATTCTCAATATTTGAAGAGTATTAGCTCTAATCCCATCAATATTCGTTTATACGCAGAAATATTCCCTGGCATGAACTTAACATTCAAACGGCCAAATAAGGATACCTACTTGCCAAACATACGATAAACTTAACTTAATTAAGAATTCCACCAACGATGAAGAAAGAAATAAAAATCATGAGGAATTGAAAGAGCATCATAACGAAGCTGACTTTGCATATTCAGCTAAAAAATTGTGATAAAAAGTACTTGCAAGATTCTTCTTGCCAAATTGTAACATTTGACATGCAGCAAAGTTCCCTGGCCTTTTACAAACGGCATTTGACAGTGCATGATTGTGATAATAACCAGGGATATTGCTATGTATGCCATGAAACTCTTGCTAATAGAAAAGCTAACGATATCGCTTCATGCCTGTTCAAATACTTAACCAAGGGGTACATGATAATATTAAGCATATGATCATGTATTCTGATAGATGTGCGGGTCAAAACAAAAATAGCCACGTAGCTGTAATGTGCATGATAGCAGTAAAACATTCTGAGACTTTAAACAAAATTGATCACACTTTTTAGTCCCTGGCCACACACATATGGAGTGCGATAGTGACCATCGCATAATTGAGAAGAAAAAAAAACATTTGGTGGAACGATCGAACATCCTCATGATTGGGCCAAATCAATGTGTGAGGCTGCAAAGAAAAATCCTTTTAAAGTCACTGAAATGACTCGTGCAATTACAAATTTTTAGAAAAATAGACACAGATGGGAATAAGTTTGTTTGGAAAGATGTTAAGTGGCTTCAATTCAACAAACACGAACTGGGAATAGAGAAATTTGAAAGAACTCTCGACGAAACGACTGCATTTTAACAAATTTCATATATAAGACGAGACAAGACGAAAAATTTGATAGACTTACTTCCATACATTTCACCGTATTATAGAGAATTTTATGAGTCACTTGAGACATCTGAGATAGTCAGCGATATTTAACCTGATACTATTGAAGAAATTCATACTGAAGTTTAATGATAACGATTAAACTTTATAATATTCAGGTTTTTGTGCCTTTTCATTACTTAAATAACATTAAAGTAAAAAAAAGTTGTAAAAATGCTAATTTTAAATTTATATAATATTTTGTTCAATAAACCAATAAGATTTATGTATAAAACGTGTGTTTTATTGCTAATATTAGTCGGATTTACATGAAAAAATAACAATATTACTTTATGCGTAGTAAGGTAAGTCAATCATTTTTTGTGCAAATCCAGTTAAGTCAATTCCCTTTTTTTTAAACCAATTAGGTTTTAATGAAACGAAATAGTTAGAATACTTCTAGGACATATAATTGAAAGATAATTACATGTACTTTGATTTGTTACCCATAAAAAAACATAACTATAATTAGGGGAATGTGGGGAATTTTTTGAACTTTGTTTTTGCTATATCTCAAAATGACATTTTGTGACTTACCTGACTTCACATCCCGACCCACGAATTGGTTTTGAAATAAATCACAGTTTTAAAAACACTCATGCTTAGTAGTTAATTGGTGTATCTTTTTTAATTCTTTAATATTATTTATTTACTTACAATTAAGTTTTTGATATTGTGTTATATTATTCAATTTATTTTGAATAAGTTAAAATATCTATTTATTTTACTTAGGTACATGTGACAAAATATAATATGATACACAAAAAAGCACAATTCTTTACACACATTGGCATTAAAATAGTTAGATGTAAATTGTACGTAAAACATTTCACCGTGGCACAGTTCGTCGTGAGCTTTCTTATCGGAAAGAGATGGTCGTATAGGTACTATACGGTCTCCAATTTATTAGATTCAATATGAACATTAATTAAATTTTCATAGCTGATTTTGGCAAATTCACGAATGAAAACCTAACCTAACCTAACCTAACCTAACCTAGCAAATAATCCAGTATATCGGCTATTTTCGTTTGCTGCTGGCTTCCTGTAATGTGTAAACCGACAAGAACCGTGTTTTATTAAGACATAAATTTTATGTCAGTACTATACTACCCAAAGAGGTTGGACAGTCTTTAATTAATATACGGCCATATATTCCCGATACAAAATTTCACGGTGAAGTAATATACGGTATGCGTACAAGTTGCCGGACACGTAAAATCTTAATTTCATAAAAATACGACTTAGAAACTTTTACCCTGCAACAACAGAAATATTATAAAAAACGTTTTCACAAAATTATCACATCGGAGGTTTTAACAACTCAGCGATAATTCGATTTGAGAATAAATACCAAATAAATAATTTAATTAAACCACCTACATAATATAACTAACTATCCAGTAGGTATTAATAAATACGATATTTATTTTTTTAATCCATCATTAACACAATTTAAAAACACTTACTAAATAATATAGGTACTCTCTTTACCGAAGAACACATATTATTACATACGCTTCTATTGTACATATTTATAAATTAATTAGTTCTGTCTTACCTGACAATGAATAATAATTCCTACCAGCTCTTTTCCAGGCTTACACGTAACTGGCAATTGGTGGATCAGATCAACAATATATTGCGAAACATTATGACATTTTTTTGACAAAATAAGGTTAATAGCTGTAAAAAATAATTATGATTACCTAACAAACTTCTGATGATCATTTGAAAACAGTGGTAGTACAGAAAAATTACTAATAGCATTGATATGAGACTGTCTGTATAAAATTTACAGAATTTTACACCATCGCTATCGTAGCACAAAAATTATTTATACAACGTTTTTATTAGCTCGTATTCTTGTTTGTCCGGTGGTTGTTTATCCAGTACAAATCTTGCAATCGATTTTTAACTAACTTCCCGACTAGCTAGACATTTCAAAACTTTTAGAATATATCAGAACACGATGCCAATGAATTCTTTTAATACTTTTAGCCATATTTAAGCAGAATTGAATTCATTTTCAGTTAATTCTGTTTTGTATGGAAAGTTATGTCAGAAAAATCCGTAAAAAGTAAAAGACTATTATTGGTTGCTAATAGGATGGTCCTAGCATTTAAATTATTAATATATACATGCGTTACTATGGAAATCAAAATTAAATGTCAAAATGACATTTCAGTATTCTAGTTTGTTTTTTATTTACTTCATATCAAGTACAAGTTTGAGCTTATTGAGCATAATAATAGAACAGACAATTTAAAAACGTTGTATATAAAAAGTTCTTTTTATCTTGTAATTTTAATATTAGGTACAAATTTTTGATTCGAAATCTGAACTTCTTTAGTATCCTTAAATGGTTACGATAGAAACATAATATGATTATCTGAATTAGCATTCTATGCATTTTTTTTTATTTGCTCAATTTTATTTTTTATTCAAAAAATAAAATGGTTGTCCGTTATTGGCATTTTGCTTTGGTTACCAATGTACGTGCAATTTTCAATCGTTTGTATACGTATATTATTATGTATTATATTTGGCATCTTAATAATGATGAGGTTTCGTCAAGGTTTTCGTCGCCATGGCCGACCGTCCCTTACCCTACAGTGGTACTACAAAAGCGATCTACTCGCTGAAGGTCTCACATGACGGAAGGTGCGAGAAGCGGCAGTAGACCGAGAGAAATGGCGCGACCTTGTGCTTTCCCCTTGCCTCATCACTGGAGCGTGACAGGATGAAGTGTGTTAATAATGGTGATGCAATAATTAAGTTAGCATTTACTTAATAGAATTCTATTTAAAAAAATAATAATATAAATTATCTGTAATTCTCCAAATTTTTCTATTATTCAGTTAAAATACTCCTTTGTAAATAATGATTCACTTTATAAATAAAACCATTTATGCTTATAAAAATAATAATGATAATCATCTTTATCTCAGTGCGGCTCTGGTAAATCTTTTTTTGATTTCGTGTATAAACTTGCCACATATTAATTTTGTATTGGCAGTTATTCTAATAATTGGCGTAAGTTACCTCTTTTTTAGCATCACTTTAACTATGAGCTCCGTCTGCATATAAGAAGGTTTTTCTTTACCAACGTGGGGGGCTGAAGATTAAAATTGCAAATATCAATATTCATGCTGGATAAAATAAATATTGGCGGGTTTTACATATCTGTGCAAATCAAAATGCTACATCTAGATTGTGTAATGTAACAAGATACTCCGTGCTCTTAGAAACTAATGAATTGTCAACAATGCTACTTGAGCGATCTACGCGTACGAAGTTTGACACGTTAGGAGGTGCAGGATCAAAGGAAATAAAGCGATCTTAAAATTTTCATATGCTCTGAGGCTGGATGGTGAGCAAAGAATAAAGAATAGTTAATTAAGATTTTTTTGATAATACAAAAAATACAGATGGGTAGCAATTTTTTTTAAAGAATGAAATATGATAAAAATAAAAGTTTTTATGGAGTTACGACAGACATAATATTCGTTTGTGTCAGTCCGCCAATGTCCATTTTAAATCATATTAAACAATGGACATTG
Organism: Rhyacophila brunnea; assembly: GCF_057557595.1. Taxonomy (NCBI): domain Eukaryota; kingdom Metazoa; phylum Arthropoda; class Insecta; order Trichoptera; family Rhyacophilidae; genus Rhyacophila; species Rhyacophila brunnea. The sequence continues at coordinate 21,747,754 of NW_028233068.1, forward strand.
GTCTGGTAGGAAACACTAAGCATTATAAAAATCGAAAATTAACCTTTATAATGGCTTTTGTTACGATTATAATAGCATGATAAAATAATAGATTTTATAAATTATGTACTAACCCATGCAGATGACAAAATCACTTTTTAGTATTATCATTACTGTCTCCATTAAATATTATTATTTATCATGAGTAATTCTGAGTAAACAAATTACGTTGATATTTAGATAAAATAAGATACTTATATTAGGAAAGATAAAATCATATTTTTCATCATTTATGAATTAAGAAAATAAAATATATTTTATAATATGCTTATAATTAAATTAATATAATGTTCCATGTTTTAATGTTCCAATAATATTCCCAACTATCTGATTTGTGTGCGCTCGCTACTATTCGACCGCGATAGAATTTTTAAAAATTTAAATTTAATTGTGACGAGTTTCTTAAGGGCCCACATGCTCAGTGTAGGTAAAAATGGAGCTTTTATGGTATTTTCAAAGCATAACCCTGGACATTGCTTAAACGTTGTAGATAATCTATTAATATAATTTTGAAGCCTTATTATCCTTTATATTTATTTTAAACATTTGATGACTGCATAAAGTATATTTATTACAGAATATAGTATTCTTTTAAATCTCTTGCTCTAATGTTTTAGAATATAGTCATATTTCAGTACGTCCATGTGAATATACCATAAAAGCTCCATTTTGACCTACGCTGAGCATGTGGGCCCTTAAGGAAGGGATGTGCTCAGCGTGGGTCAAAATGGAGGTTTTATTCTATTTTCAAAGCATGATCCTGGACATTTAAACACCGTTTAAAAAAAGATTTTTTTCGGTTAGGTACATGTTCAAGCACGCGCGTTAACATGTTCTTACTCCCTACTTCAGTTTTAGTTTGTCAATTTATGGCTATGGCCGTATGTTATAGCTTAACCACTGGGGAATGCCAAAAGAAATGGCGTATTTCAAAAAAACACTACCTTATTCTTAGGTAAATAATTATTATAAAGCAATCATTATTCGTAGGATGTTTATCACATTTGAATGGTCAAAGACATAGCTTATAATTAGTATCTTTAGAATTATCTTCAAATGTATTAAGGGGGTACATGCTCAGCGTAGGTCAAAATGGAGCTATTGTTCCATAAATAAATATAAAGTATAATAAGGCTTCAAAATTATATAAATAGATTATCTACAACGTTTAAGGAATGTCCAGGATCATGCATTGAAAATAGAATAAAAGCTCCATTTTGAACTACGCTGAGCATGTCCCCCCTTAATAAATCTGTAATTCGAACTCATTTTTCTGCATAAAGGCGACATCATGTTTATGTTGTCTGGCTACTCCCTGCTAGAGCACTAGATGGGAGGAGTGATCTTATTATCAAATGATGACTTTTGGAATACAGTGGACAGAAAAAGTTTCCATTCTTAAAAAATACGGGCATATAATATGTAAGATAAAATCATTTTTCAGTTACATATTATACCTTAGCAAAAACATTGTTTTCAAACATGAATTTAATAAAATCAAATTATAGATCTCGACACACCGATAAGCTTCTTTATAATTATAATATTAATACTATCGACTGAAGGTGCCTTCTTGATGGAATTTGAATTTTAATTCTAATGGATTTAAGTTTTGTACTATTCCATTTAAGTCGTTTTTTGCGACCCGGGTTTCGCCTTTTGGCATCTTAAGACACCGTGTACACTCACCAACACACTGTTTGCCTTTGGTGAGTGTACACGGTGCCTGAAGATGCCGAAAGGCGAAACCTGGGTCGCAAAAAACGACTTAAATGGAATAGTACAAAACTTAAATACATTAGTCTTTATAATTGTTTACTAACAGGAATATCATCGTACTCTCCTAATTATGAGGCACTTTCCTATGGAATGCAATGCCAAATGAATCACACTGACTTTGAGATTGATATTATATTTTTATATAACGTTTACTTTGTACGTATGTATGAGGCAACCATAACGTATATTCATTTTACGAAATATAAACAATATTTTTAAATTATTTGTTTGTGTAGTTATTATTGATTACCTATATGTTCCACTATAAGTTTACTTTAAAAAAAAATAGGTGGTGCCCGCCGCCCTACCGATATTTTAAAATGTGCTCTAGGTCCTACGGTACAAAAAAGATGGAAACCCCTGAGCTAGAGTAACTATTATTGCAGTTTTAAAACTAAAGTAGGTATTAAAAACGGTACTTTAAGTAGTTATTATAAATTATATTGTTCAGTACCTAGTGAATCTATCAATTTTACGCTCATTAGGCAAGAGGTATATTTTGTAATTCTATACAATATACATATTTACGTAGGTACAAAAAAGTGCCTTTATATTGTATTTTTTTCGTATAATCGTATGCATAATGTTTGTCCGTGAATATCATTGCGATATATTATCATTAGCATTTCATCATCAGATTAGAAATTAGTATGTGAATCATTATTTGATTGGCTTAGATCGATTAGTACGTAAGAAATAAAATATTTGAGTTACAATTGTTAGATAATGTATTAACGGTATTTTAAAACCAGTATCCCAGTATTTTTTGATACCGAAATACCGGTTTTAAAAATCAGACAATACCGATGTATTCGCTATTGAAAGTGGAAACAAAATGTAAAATGTATAAAATAAATAAGGCTTAACAGGAACGTATTTTTTGTCGGGTTACGCGATGTCTGGTTTACTTCCATGGCCCTTCATCGTCCTACATGCTATAAAATATTAATATATTAAGATAATATATTATATTTATTGGTAGATACTTCTTTTTTTCCAACTATTTTACGAATACCGGTATTCAATAGGAAATCCGAAAATACGAGTATAGGTATTTTCATTCGGTATTGCAATCCCTAGTTATAATTACTTACCCTTTTTATAAGCTCACTCATCTTGGTCAAATTATTACATAATATTGTTCGCAAAGTTGTTGATAAACCGGTCAGAAGATGATTGTATTTAGTCTGTATCTGATATAAATATCAACAAATCAAAAAAAAATGTTTCAAAGCCAAAATCAGAGTTCTGTTATGTAAACGCCAGTTAAATCAATACCTAGATATATCAATAAGTTATATTATTATAAAATAAAATTTGTTAAACATTAGTTCCTAGTAGCCAATAACCACATTGGGTTGTAGTTAATTTTGTATGAATGATTTTGCTTAACATTTATTTCGCAGAAAGTAAATAAATACTAACATCAAAACCTTTTTATTTATAGCATTTGTTACAGAAGCTTACTAAAATTTTAATTTCATAATATAAATAAATCTACTGTTTATACAGTCAAGTATAATAATTTGTAGAAAAAAATGAATCGAATAAAATATTTATTACACATTTACATTACAGAGAGTTCTCGACTTACGACCACCTCGATTTACTAACGACCATTCGGACCTACAACAAACAAAAACATCGTAAAAAATCCGTTTTCTTTTATGTTTTTGTCACCCCGCCCGCGTGCGCTGCTAACGTAAATAAGGCGTAACAATCGATTGCGTCAATTCCAATGCCAAATTTTGAAAATTTGGACATCGATAGATCTTCGAATGTACGCCGCCTCATTCAGCAAGCACTTCCCTGTTATAATGCAGACTTACGACCATTTCGACTCACGACCTAGGTGGCGGAACGGAACCCCATCGTAAGTCGAGAACTCAATGTACATCACCATATTCGATCCTGAGAGGATCATAATATAGACATTCCGACCATGTCCGATCCTAATAGGATCATATGAGCCTCCACAGAGTAGAGGTTTGTATTAACAGATTTTGTTTTTTACGAAAAACGGATGTCAGCCACTTGCTCAACCTATTAGGTCCATACCCTGACTCAAACACAAATTGAAAAACAATATGCGTACTTGCCAGACCCAGGATTCGAATCTGGGACCCACGGCGTGATAGTGCCGCTCGGCCACCGTGGGTGTAGTAGAGTGTAGGGAATATAGAAATAATATTATGACGTTAGCCACTTTCTCAATTTATTAGGTCCATACTCTGGGTTCAAACACACATTAAAAAACAATATGTGAATTTTCCAGAGACCCGGAGTTCGGGAAATTGTAACCAATTGTAATATATAATTAAATAAATAATATTTGTTATGAATAAATTACATTATTTTTATATTTGGTTTATTTCTTTCGTGAATTACTAAGCCGTTGTAAATACATATAACGTTAAAGTTATGTTTGGATACAGGTACTTAATTTTATAGGTATGTGTAATACGTATCTAAAATGATGTACCTATTGAATATTATGACATCAGTTAAAAAGGGGATAATTTATTAAAGAAATAATTTTACACTCATTACCTACTATTAGAAAATGAAGACGATTGAAATAATAATAAAAAAATATTGATTTTATTTGTATAATTTAATAAGAATTGTCATTATGACGATAAATACCTATTTAACACGAAAATTATGAAATAAACAGGTTTAGGATATTTTATTTTTATCATCGGTTATATGGATCTCCGTATACTGAAATAGTTTTACAAATAAAAATAATACTGGATCACCACCAAATCTAAATAATTCTTTCAAATATAAAAACATTAATTTATTATATAAATAAATTATTTATTTTGGGCAGAAAGAATGTCCGATAGCCTGGATTCCGATTTCATGCACCTGAAAATATAAATTTATTAGTGCTTGCTTTTTCACGCAATACATCATAAAGTAGCGCTTTTGGAATGATTTCATGTTTTATTGAGAGATTATGTACCATACTAGCTTCCACGTGAAAGTTACTGGATTCGAATATCAAATTGTGATTGTGTTCAAATTTATAGGTAGATACCGCGTATATACTAATTGTAGTAGGCGATTTAAAAAAAATAGCATGTCTTAATATACCGGCAATACTCTCATCACAGCACTAATACCAGCGCCCCGAATCAAGTTATAGTTGTCAGTATCGATATTTTTATTTGATGTAATATAATATTGTCACTTAGGTTCCATATCAGTGGCGAAGGGTGGAGGTAGACTGTTAATATCCGACATAAATAGTGCACACTAAACTTTATCAGTTAAACGTATTTGTTTTCATTGAACTAAGACTGTAGTGTGTAGAATGTGTAGATATTATTTGTTATTTTTTTTAAATTCAATTAAATCCTGCATAATCCAAGCCATAGTAGATAATAGTAAAAAAATAATCGTTTATCTATAAATATATAAAATTATGACATTAAACCATAAATAATATAACTTATTTATTTAATAGATAGAAGAATAGTTTTGATGGATTATGGTTTGGTGCGGCAGGACATGAATTTTTAAAAACTAACCGACACCATCCGTAATATTTATTCTTAATTCAATGAAAACAAATAAGTATAACTGAAAAGGTGTACACTATTTTTGTGGGATCGCCCATAGTAGCTATACCTAAACTATTATGGTTTATTTTAGGCAGGGCTTAATCGGTTTTTAAAAACTAATCATCATCTACAATTTTTATTCTTAGTTCAATGAAAACAAATAGTTATGACTGAAAAAAATGAATGTCCACTATTTGTGTTGTATTTTAACAGTCTACCTCCACCCCTCGCCACTATTCCATGGTATGATGATTTAATGTAATATTTATCTCCCCTTCTTTACGTGCCAAACCATCCCGCTTCACGAAGAGGTTAGAATGTCTCAATAATTATCCTCGAAAAAATATCAGTTTAAGTAGATTCCTTCACAACATGAAGATATCTTAGTATATGTGTACAAAATTCCAGCTAAGGCCAATTAATTAATATTGGGAGAGTGCGCTGGATATGTCTTGTACATTGCACCGTGTTAGGCTAGCGACAATAATAATTATGAACCTACCAATTGATAAATCAATCTAACAGTACCAGAGTGGAAAGCGACCACTTTGAATAGGGAATATTATTGGATGGAGCTAGTACCCAGGTTGTCACGTTTCTCATAATGCTATAATCTATTAATTTAATATATAATAATCTTCAGTTTAGAATAATTTTACATACCTCTACAAGTGGCTTTGTACTGAGAGCATAGATAATAGCGTCCGCAACATCTTCGGGTTGAATCGATGGATAATACGTTGGTGTTTCATTATTTGGTGTGGTGTAATTGCCCATTATCTGAGTATTCACAAGTCCTGGACTGACGCTCTAAAATAATACAACAATAATTAATGACATAATATAGTGATGACAACGATTAACGTTGTATTTAAGACACAACATGCCGTGTAATGGTCGAAAATTATGAATTTGTGGTATCTTTGTGAGCTAAGCCAAAATATTCTAAAGACTTTTTAAGTGTAGGTATATGTCATTATGATGCTTTCTTTCCTCATTATATAAATCAACAATTCACACTATATATTATTATGTATAGATATTATTATAAATGTGGTTGATTTATTATAGATATAATATGGTTATAGCACAGTAATAATAAATAACATTATATAACTAGTAAAAAATATTCGGTAAACTTTTTATTGGAGTTTGCAATATAATGGTAATTTTGGAGAAATTATTGTCTCCCAAAAATACGATGAATTATTTATTTTCGACCTTTACATAGCATATCCACCATTTTAAAACGTATTTTGTCATATGTAATTTGGCTAAATTGAAAATACAAAGAGAAATCATTTTTTTTATAATAAATAAGTACTTACCTATTTGAAAAATGATTATTGTACGTTATTTGGAATATTAATTATTGTAACATAAAATATATAATAGCTAAATGCAAACAACACAAATATATTATTGAATATCTTACTGTCGTCTTGATTTTACTATTGAGATAACTCAGTTCAAGTCTGACTGATTCAGTAATTGCTGTGACAGCGAACTTGCTGGCTGAATAAAGACCAGTTGGAGACTGTCCGTCTGCAATAACTTGATGACCAGCGGCGCTAAAAACAATAGCAACAATTTCATATTCCATAAAATGATTTATTTTACTCCATTCAACTCACCGTTACGAATTCAGGCATTAAAACTCTATTACATAATATTATCTATATTATGTTTCGTATGTAAAGCATTAATTTTTAAATGCGTAACTACCGAATTTTTGACTAGTTAATACCTACATACAATCATTAGTATTGTATAAAATAATAATTAGTGAACATGTCATCAACTTGAATTATTGTTCTATTATGGTTTTTATAAAGTAAAAGTTATTTTAACTGCAGTTTTCACGTAGTAGATTGTTTTATGTAAAAATTCGTATCTGTATTATTTATACATGCAATTTTATTTTTCTTTTCTATTAATATCATGTGCCATTTAATAATAACATAACAGGCTTAATTAAAAGAATAATTAATCGAAAATATTAGAATATTTATTATAGTGTAGACATACAGATTATGCTATGTAAATTGATTTTAATCAAAAATTATTATTGTTTTAAGTTTGTTAAAAGTAGTATTTACTATACGAAAACCATCGAAGATTATTATTATTTAGATGTTTTTGATAGGGGAGGGGTCTAGGGCGATTCGGTGCCGGGACAACCGGGCGCTACTCAATCGAATGAAATTTGAAAATAAATAAACGTTCGTGAATAATTGTCATATTATTATTGAATACTTGGTGAGAATTGAAATATGCACACGTAAATGTTTTAATTGCGCTTTTATTTTTATATAAAGTCTCAGCATAATAATTATCAATCCGCAATAAAAAACATTATGTTAAGAGTAACATAAATTAAAACTAAGAAGTACTAGATATAAACTGATTAAAATTCCTCGTCTTGTTTCTGTATAAAATCGTAACGAATGTATATATATTTCATTCGACAGTGCGGCGCCTAATTGTTCTGGCGCCCGGTTGTCCTATTCCTCAAGATAGTACTACCTACCCGTAGGTTGGTGCTTTTATCCCAAAAAGTCAATAGTTTATTATAATCATTTATTTTACCTGTTCAAATTGATGATATGACCATTGTCTCCTCTCTTTCTCATTGTTTTGAGAGCTTCTTTCGTACAAACTGTGAGGGCCAAAACATTAACATCCAAATTAACCTTCCAATCTGATGTTTTTCCAGCTGAAAGGAAACAAAATTGCATATTAAAATAACAGTTTTCCATTATATACCATAATATCGACGAATCATTTTTATCGCACTGCATACGAAACATAGATTTTAATGTTTAGATAATAGATATAATATTTTTGTTTCCCACTGTAACGAATTTTATATATTATATATAAATACTCATCTAGAGTATAAACCTAAACCTTGAAAAAATATTATATTTATATATTTTATAATCTATGATAATATAATGTATTTTTTGAATAATTGATATAGCCAAATATAGAGACGTGAACATCAAATATTTATTATACCTATAACTTACCATGATATATTTTTTGTACGGTTATAATTACCTACTTAAAAAAATTCTCATAATAATACTCACTGATCAAAGAGGAATATAAAAAGCTGCCAGCATTGTTGATGAGGACATCCACTCCTCCGAAATTTGTCTCGATGTATTTAAAAGCTTTTATAACATCTTCTTCGTCTGTCAGCTCGCATTTAATTGCATGGATTGTTCCATTTGTCCTATTTGAAAGCTCCTAGAAGTGAAAAGGAATATTGAAAACAATATTTACAAGAATAGATATTATTAAAATTAAATATTATTAATATTTTTTTACAATATTTATTATTAAAATATATTTTGTTCAATACGGATTAATTCATATTATTGTACCCATTCGTTAATATAAATATATTAATTGGCTCTACAATCCTATGTGGATCTGGGTCGCCTCACAAAGAGGTTTCTTAACAGAAATATGTGTTACGAGAAATGGTTGTTAGTCATTTGTTCACACTATCAGTTCAATACGCTGGGTCAAAACACACATTGAAAAACAACATGTGAATTTTTGCCAGACCCGGAATTCAATCCCGGGACTCACGACATTATAAGCCTGACCCGTAACCACTCAGCCATCGTTAATAAATTAGGTAGGTATGTAAAATTATATGAGGTGTACCTAAGCATAAAAATATTTAAGGATATCGTTTCAATATATTATTTTAAGAAATAAAACAAGCATTGCATTGTCTTACATAATATACATATTATATTTATATACTTGTTTATCTACGATACAATATATCTATCGAGATTACCATTGATCTATCATAATAAGATACATGGGTTTTAAGTGAAGTTCGCTTGTATTTGACGCGTATTCAGTTTTTTACATTTTATGAGGCAATCGCGGCTCTTCATTAGTTTACCTATTATTATTAGGCGATATACAACCAATGAAGTTTAGTATTGCTATAGAGGTTGTAGGTCGCTAAATTACAACTTAAACTGGGTATGTACGTTTTTTCTCGGATCAGGCCGAAATTGACATCCTCATTAGTGATAACTGATAAGTGATAACACTGATAACTAATAACAAACAACATAGCTCTATATTATATCCAAAAATTACTTGTACTGATATTATTATATATAGGAAAGAACATAATACATTTGGTAATTAAATGATTCAATATAAATTATTTACAAAAGTAATAAAACTGTTTCTTCTTGGTATTTTGGTGATATTAATGTTTATTAATTATTTAATCCAGTTCAATGAGTAAGATTTATGCATGACATTGATGGGTACGGTATACGGGCTAGAAATAATTATGTAGGTACAAGTACATAGGTAATAACATAATACCAATGCAATCTTGTAATCCTAATATTATTCAAATAACACAGGGCCAGTAAGACGTTATTGACATGAACATACTTAAAGTAAGCTTAAAAATACCTTGATCTTATTATCCCTTCTCGCCAACCCTACGACGATCATGCCTCTATTAGCTAATTCAACAGCTGTCTCGGCACCGATTCCTGAGCTAGCACCGGTGATTACAGCCACTTTTCCTGTCCAGCGCCACTCGGCCGAGTGACTCGGTAAGGCAAAAAGTGCTAATGACAGTAGTAGGAACATCTCTCTTGGAAAACATATTGCCATTTTTTGTTTATGGTATTCTGCAAGAGTTATATAAGAATTATTGTGATTTGAATTTATTAAGGATATATTTAATTAAACCGAGGATATCTAGATATGTAGTAAAATTATATTTTAATCAAACACACATAAATATTATTTACATTTTATATGAATAATCCATTCACATATTATTGGTTCATTACTGTTTTAGTTAAGCCATAATATCACATAACTCACATACAAAAGACACAATTTTTATTTCTAGAAATAGTCTTTACAATAAAATTATTTAATAAGAGTATGAAAACTTACCAGCAAATAATTGGAATATATTGTATTTAGTTTTAAACGTCCAGGTATGGTGTTGAGAAAAGTACTGCATATCCATATTGAATTATTCTCTTTTATATGACCTGCTTTTGGATAGCGTTAATGTTTACATTGGGTATTAATTATTTAATAATAACGTATTTTGTCTTATATTATTCAGTGGTGGCACGAAATGAATATATATATATATATATATATAATTATTATTATTTAACCATCTTTATCGAATAAGTACTGAATTATTTCACTGAATGAAAATAGTAAGATATTCAAATTGTATCTTAAAAGATTTAAAAGTAAATAAGTATATAACTATAATACCATATAATTCTATGGTGAATTTTTTATGTGTCCTATTCAACAAACACACATTATGAGTATGTATCATTTAACATATAAAATTTGAGAAAGACCACCGAAAAATAAGATTTTAACTTTAAGTATTTTTGAAGCTTCTTCCACACTTCCAATTCTAACACACTGGTCATTTCAAACTACTTGATTTTATAACTATCCCGGAATTTCATGTTTAGTATTTTCAATCCCTGTGCCAGGATCCCTGGGTTATCGAGAGCATATTACGATGACCTTCATCGTCGCAAATAAGAATATTAATAATTATTATGAATGATGAAAATGACTGGATGCGACATGTATGTATTGTACATATATTTATGTAATAATGTAACAGTTCTTTTCTGATACCCCAATCGCGAAATTTTCACACGTTTGTTAAATTTTACACTAAGCGATAATTTTATAATGACAACCTTCAAGCGATGTATAGTAACAATTATTATTGTAACAAATGGAATAATATCTACGATATTTTGAATACAATGTTTCTTTATTTTATTAAAACTATTGACCGAGTTAAATTACCATTTTTATACTAATTTACTGACAAATCAGCATTTTTTAAGATACATGTAATCCAATCTAGAAATACCGGTATTTATTCATTTTCAACTCATGTGTTATTCTGATTCAGGATTTCATTCCCTAACACCAAAAATTATATCTAAGTACCTATCTATATCATTATTATATTCAGGCACGTCAATGCACATTGTAATAAATGTCGTAAAGATTCATTTGATTTAATCATTGAATGAACATGGTAAATCATGTCAAACAAACAAGAAATTTTATTTAAAAAAAAAAATGAAAACGATTGCCAAAGATTATGATGATGGACATTAAATATTTTGATAACCTTAAACAATGCAGTGATATTAAACAAACATGTTTTTATAATACGATTGACACTTTTTGTTCCCAGTTGTTATTCCTTACTGCTTGGGTCACGACATTCACTGGTAGATTCAGCTCCGTTATAAGTTATCATCGATATTCTGCCATGTTTCATTGCACTGCACAGCTCTGAGATCCATCGTCCGATATAAGTCTAATACGACCTTCACCTGGTCTCTCCAAAAAAATCTTATAAGTCCTCTTCGCATGTTGACTTCCAACCCCATGTGTTAACTTATTGACACTGCTGTGAGGAATACGGTCAAATAAACCGATTATACGTATAAACACTAGGTACCTATACAATTATTTGCTCATATAATATCAGCTTCTTTCGAATTTTATCAATAAAACGAGAAAAATAATTCGTAAAGATTACTATAAGTAAAGTATTAGTTATAGTATGCTAACGGTTGAATCAATTGTTAAATACCTATCTTTAATATTGTGTTACTTTTTGGGTTCTGTAACCAAAAAATCTTCTTAAGTAAACTTCACTGATATCATTATTTCTCAATTTAGAAACACCATACCTAAAACATAGGTAGAATAATATTTGTTAAGTTTACTCGTTTGTTTGATTCTGACAAAAAACGATAACTAATACATCATTTCACAAACCAAAAAAACTTAGAATAAACTTTTTCTACAAATATATCATCTAGTTCTTCAAGGGCCATTCTTTATCGGAGATCGCCTGCCGTCAGTCCCATCTTCAATTTAATAATTGCTACCCAGTTCGGTAGAACTACATTCGTACATATCACGAAACTTCCTAATCCACGATACGTGATGTCTTCCTCTGCCTCGTATATCGTTGATGTTTTATTAAATAATGAGCTGGAAAATATTCTAGTTATAACTTGCAGAACATAAACCAATTAGTTTTATGTATATTTATTTTTAAATATTTTTGAAACACGTATAATGAATATCTCTGGTTTTTAATGTTACTCGGAGGTTTTGCAATAACAGGTTGTAAAAAAACTCGTCAGCTGTTAACAAGGCATGTTATATTATTAATTTATGTAATACCAGTGGCTATGAAGACAGAGAAGATTGATTCGGTATACTTGTAAACATATTATTTTCATTATATTAATACGTGTGTATGTAATTATGTATGTAGGTAATTGAACCCGTGCTTTATGCAGTAGTGTTCAACAGTGACATCAAAATCTTTTTTACACATGTGCCAGAGCGTTTCCATGTTATATATTTATATTTTAATAACAGTCGATAAACAAATGAAAACAAAAAGAAATTGCTAACAATTGGGTATTTTAATCGTAGAATTTCGAAACAGCATTTGTTCAAAAATTTTGCCTCAATTTTACATAGATTTTTGGAAACTTCTCGGAAAGCATTATGCAATTCACATTTTATATATCATCATAATTTTGATGCAGTAATATTTTTTTTATTTACATGAACATGTGAGTTATTTTTTAGAAAAACTATATATTTTTAATTAAAACTTAGGTAGGTACATACCTAACTACCTAGTTCATATGCGTACATATTTTAATCAACTTTAATTATACAGCTGAGCATCATTTATTAATAACATTAAATACATTAGTTATCTACTACAGTCAGCGTTTAATAATATTATATTATATACAGTTGCGCACTAAGAAAGATGGTATGAGGGGGGCAATTTAAAAAAAACCAAAATACGATAAAATATAAGTACTTGATTTTTTACGTGGTGGTGGGATATCCAAAACTGGCAGTTGCCACTAATTTCCACTCTCACGCGGTTTGTTACTGGTCGTGCTTCATGCGCATGGTCTAACGGTCTTAATCACGAGGACAGTTAGTATCCATTTGTGTCATCCACGCCGCGATATCCTGTATTTTTAACATGACTAAGATGTTTCGTGTATCGTAATAATACTCACTATGCGACAACGCAGTCAACTGCCAAAAGATATACTTATATGTGGTCAGCGATTATGTTTATCTCAAATCTAGCATTTCTGATATAAGTGGATGAGAGGCTGACATCAAAAGAAGAATATGAATGTAAAAAACAACTATGTCGAAACTACAACTAAAAATATTACATAAACAACTGAAATGCGTATAATAAGATCAAATTTTGTCTTTGAGGCTTGATAGTAAAGGGGAAAAAGTAGAGACTTGACGTATAATGTGATGCTAGTACATTAGAGACGGATACATAAAGCCTCGTGGGTAAAAGTACAAAGAATCTATCATCAGTGAACTCCAAGACTGACTCTTCTAGGTTTGCGCCGTCGGATTCTTGGTCACGTGATTTTTTGGTCACATATCTCGACCCAAGGACCTTGTGTGCACATCTGTGGTATATTTGCATACTGAATAAATGGATACAGGTTGCATATTGTATTGACCATAATATATATTTTAATGATACAATAACACATACCTATTCTTTTTTTTTCATCTGTTGATGATGATCATATTATTATTTAATGTTGAAACTTATGAATATTTGGGGATGGAAAATGACTAAGTAAACTTATTTTGAATAAAAACATTTATTAAAAAAAATATATTATCGGTAGGTACTATACACATATACTATTAAAAGCACATACTGTGTCCAATTGCCTGGATCGTCAATTCTTGAATCTGAAATAAATAAAAGAATAAATCACACCGTATTATAATCTATAAGTTAGGTACATTTCAGTATGGTTATAATATGTATTTTAATTATTAACTTATAATACATTTATATAAATATTCAAGGATTATTGGCACCTACTGATTATGATGTAATAATTATCTACTTAGATTGGAATTATATCCATATTTACATTTTAATTTGAAGCATAATATTATGATCGTTATCTGTAATAAAAAAGCAGACAACTTGTAGCTTAGAGTAAGTATATAAATACAATTAGTCAATATTCAATTAGTTGTTTGAATCGGTTCGTATATATAATTTATTTCATCCAATTAACATCAATCTTGTTAAAGAAATCATATAAAAAAATGTAGTTAACATGAATATAAAAAACCAATTTCTCAGATGAATAATTAAATATTCAGTAATCACCCAATACTGGTTTAGATAAAGATTTATTACCTATAGTATTAGGAAATATTATCCACTAACATGATGTTTTGAATTAATTAATTAAACCATTCTCTAAAACAAATATTACAGTTGATCATTTATAGTTATGAAATTATACTTTATATTATCCAATCACGTACAATGTTTATATTATTCAATGATCATAATATCAAGTTTCTAAATTAAAATGAATCCCTTTGAACGTATTGAGTTCAACGTAAATGATACGAAGAGAGTTTACAAATAAATTTATTTTGGTCTTCGGAAAAAATGTAAGTAAGTAAAAGGAAACAATAAATTACTTGAAATTGCCTTCTTCCCTCAGGATAAAATGGTCTGCGATATCTTTGTTAGTATTTTAGTTATTTTATTACATAGGAATAAATAGCTTGGCACTAACAATTAATATTTCAATTACTTAAGTAAGATTACTTACTTTCAAAGTTATCGTTATTATTAAGTACCTTTTTTATGTTTACTTATACCCATCAAATCAGTACATTGCATTCTAATTTATAGTAAATATTTTTATATGTATTATCACAATATTACAGTGCTTTTACTAATGTAAAATGTTATACTTTCATAGAAAAATAGTTTTAAAAGACAAATAGTGAGTTTTATTCAACAGACAACATAATATATATAATGTTGCTAAACGTAGTTCATGGTAATTTCCAGATGATTAATTTGTAAAATCAATAAATATACTTCGTTATATTACAACGTCATCTGATTTTCCATAATGTCACCAGAATTAATGATGATCATATATGAATGATTTTCTTACTATGAATCAGAGGAAGTATAACGAACTCCGTTATTAGTCGGTAGGACACGAGTCTAAGTTCCACGTAATAAGACTTATTTACAAGGTTTTTTTCTACGAGTACCTACATGTATATTTCATAACTTGATCGGATAAATATCTGCCAATTATTGTAAAATATATCTGCTATAGGCACTCAATAATATGTTTATTTGTACGGTGTAAATACCTATATTTTCATATACATTTTATTCAAGGTTGAATACTCATATCAATTCTAATAATATGTAGACTTGCAAAGCTTTTCCAAATTGTGTAAATAATATTTGATGATTTACTTTCATCAGTGTCAGTACATATCTACACATAGGTACTGCAAGGAATGGCCATATGTATTCATATATGATAAAAAGCTCGCCAATACGGAATTATTTTTCAGTAAATACCCACATTTAGTAATATATAATAGTTCATGATTTTTACCGATATACGATCTATTGGGGAAAATGGGAATTATAATTGAATTTTTGATAAGAGGCGCAAGAGTTGGCGATGGACCGAGGGAAGTGGCGCCAACTTATGCTTGCCTTATGCCCCAATGTTGGGACTGACAGGGTGGAAGAAGAAGATATTTAATATAGTAAGTATAATAAATAAATATATATATATAATAAGTAGCTACATATTATATTTAAGTAGGCACTTGAAAAATTATAATTATTAATCGTTGAATGAAAATGATTATAATAATTAGTCATTTACCTGGACAACGGGCCTGGTGCTAAGAACATAAACTACACCTTCAGCAATGTCAATTGGCGCGACACTTGGAAGCAGAGGATAGGTTTTCTGGTCCAGGATTTCTGGGTTGTCGGCGCTGGCGTTTGAAATAATTTCTGATTTTACCAATCCTGGGCTGATACTCTGTGAGAGGAGACATTATTTTATTTACAAAGAGTATCAATTATTATTTATTTCGTTTACTAAGTTGTCTTAAAATAAAATTTAAATATTGTGGAAAAAAGTTCAATTACTCGCAAAATATTTAAAATTTTACATGTTTTTAATTAAGAAGATAACAAAGAAAAATATTAAAACTTTTTGATGAATATACTTCAAGCTACTTTGTTGTACCTACGCTACGCCCCAATTGAATATGCTTGCAATTACGTGACGAAATTTACAATACGTTTATCAAGAGATTAAAATAACTTTAATAACGAATAATTTTTATAAGAGCCTTAAAAAACTTTGTTACTGCCGTCATTGTTTCATCGCAGTTACGTCTTGCTCAATAATTAAAAAGAAATGCAAGTATCTTCCCCATTGTAGAAGTATGTATGTACTAGTCAAACTTTAACAGCACTCCGCAATTAAAATTCAATAAATACGACATAATTGCTAGGAAAATTGCCCCTCTTGGGCAGATGTAGAATGCCGCCGCCCTTTTTTTTAGTTTCAAATTTAATGCAAATTCATTAGATACCTAACCGGTCATTTTCTTATTTTTCTTTTCAGTTCTTGCTATCTTAAACGGACAACGTCAATAAGAATCTTTAAAATTTTGACACACACACGCATCTACTAACATTCAGAACTTATTTCCACGAAGCCTATTCCGAAAACTTGTAATATTTGTATTCGGTCTTTCATTTGCTACAAAGTTAAATATTTTAGTTAATCATGTACCCATTCTGAATATTCGTATCTATCGAACAAATGTCTTGTATATTTTAACTTTTACCATTTTATGTTTGCATGAAATAGGATTTTATGTTCTTGTAAATTTCAAAACAAAGATATAAGCTCAGCATTAAGGGCATAAATTGAAAATCGAATATCACTGTAGGTAGGCACTAACATAATAAATTATTTTTCACACGGAATTAATCGCAGTCGTGAAACATTATCAATTATTTATTTATGTTGTCTTGAAAATATAATATATACATCTTCTTTAAATAATCATCTTGCGTCATAGACTATAGATACATCTAGACGCCACCCGTTGCATTGCTAAATGAAGCTGCGTGCCATGCGTTTGGTTTGTCGCTACAAATGTTACAATACAAACGCATTCGTCTACAAATGTTCGAGCCCATAGACCATTTCGGTAGTGCTCGCCCAAAGTGCTCACACTAGACGCTCAGAATTAAAATATAATTTTTTACGTTATATAGTATTTTTAAGCGGTCAAAATGCAACCATTAGGTAAAGATATCCATAATTAAAGTTATTTTAAAGAAACACTAGGTCACTGATATTAAAATATATAATAATATACAAATAAATTATCACGAACATGTATCAACATACCTATGAAACGTAATACCATCTTCTTGCTTATCAGTACGGCTACCATATTTTAATACAACACATAGAACCATTTTTCTAATCAACTAAAAATATTTACCACTGACTTTATGTTTAACACAAAAAATAGCAATTTTAGCAACACGGGCTCGCAGGTTAGCGACGCTACGTGAAGCGATTCACCACACATTTGCTGGCGATACTTTTGGAAACTAGCTCACACATATGTAGACCTTTTATCTTACTCTAGCGCGTGTCGCAGAGATTATAAGGGTGCCGAATACTTTCTCACTCGCACTCATGCATCGTTTTTGTTCAAGCCTTGTCTTGCGTACTTATTTTATTATTCGTTCTTAGTAAAAAAAAAATATAAAGATTTAATTAAGATTATTGATTATACCTTATATTGTATTTATAAAAGTTACATTTTTTATTTTTTTTCTGCATGATCTTTTCCTGCATGATCAGTATTTTTTCATATTATCAATGATAAATCTTCACATACTTCACAATGTGGAATATTAAAAAAAAAAAGAAATGAGGTAGGTGCCTATATTCTTATTATTTGAATTCGCCATTTAGATTAAGATAAATCGTATAAGAACATCAGTAGTCAGAATCTAGGATATATTATATTATACGGAAGTTAGTATACTCCGATGATCTACAACCTACGAATGTGGCACTGACGAAACCGCGGAATACGTTATGGCCTGTCCATTTGCTGCGTCCATCTGAATCCTAAGCAACGTGCCAAAATCCAATGACACTACCATATATTGGCCAAGGCGTGGACCAAAAAAGTTTTGACGCATCTATCGTACGGACATTACAGAAGACTGAATTGTATGCAAATTACAGTTTATCGACAATCAATGGTCATGTCACGACTAGTGTGTCGCCTGAACATTATAAGGATGGTGTTCATAATAATATATTATCACTTTACCGTCATTCTGATTTTGGAGTTCAAGTTTCTGAGTTCAAGCCTAAGTGACTCGGTAATGGCGGTTACGCCATATTTGCTGGCGGAGTAAAGTCCTGATGGGAATTCAGTATAGGGAACACTGTGACCGGATACACTGAAAAACAATTAGGTATTTGATTAGCAATATATACAAGTATCTATTTGTACTTTTACCCAGTACCTATTTGATATTCTCTTTTAGTAAAATAATTTACCAAACTACGTAGATATGTAACATAACGATATTAATAAATGTATTCCTTTATAAAAAAAAAGGTTTTTTTACAATAATGCACGTTATGAAGCGAAAGAAAACGGGGATAACAATATCATAAAGACCATTATCCGAATCAATCAATCTGTTTAAATTCTATATTTATTTAAAATATTTTAACCGTATATCCATTTTGACACTGTGGAAATGTACTTTAATATGGAGTTATTTAAATATCATATGAATATTGGTTGTTAGCTATTGTCTAAAAAAGTAGTAATAAATATAGAACAATATTTTAATACGTTGCATTCAAATATGCTGATTACACAAGTAGGTATCTGACAGAGTTTTTGGTTATTCTTACTCATAATAAATTATAATTATTATGGTAAATAATATTTATTTTTTTAAATCTAGTACACCGATAGAAAAGTACGTAAATATTATGGCTTGTCTGATTACCTGTTTATATTGATGATATTTCCATCATCGCCTCGTGTCCTCATAGTTTTAAGTGCTTCCCTTGAAGCAACAGACAGTCCCAACACGTTCAAATCAATAACCGATTTCCAATCCTCGAAATTGCCATCTACAAATTAATGAAGATTTTTTTTTGTAAATTATAAAAAATAATTAAAATATTTATTTATTCAATAGGTACTGATTCGAAAATACTTTTTCAAAATATAATAAGTAACTATATAAGTATTTAAAAAAATGTAGACCCAAAAAATATGTTGATATGAACATGTACTAGGGATTGCAATACCGAATGAAAATATCACTACCGGTTTTTCGTTATTTCTTATTAAATACCGGTATTCGTTAAAACATAAGTACCTACTTATCAGTAAATATAGCTATTACAATCTTTTTAAAACATTATTTTATAGGAAAAAAACCTACCTTACTTCATTTATTATGGTGACATTTAAAAATATGTTTTAATTACAATATTGTAGAATTGGTGATTTTTACAAATAATTTTAATATGTTGATAATTTCAACTAAAGCCCTCAAAAAGGCTAGTCCATTAAGTGTAAATAAGCGCGGCTGCAGGAAAAGCTTTTTAAATTCAAAACCTGTACAATCATCAATATTATTATTGTAGAATAATTGAACATTAGTCACAGATGTTTTTTATTTCGAAATAATATCAGTAGATTAATTTATCGAGACAATTTTATAAATGGGTATATTTAATGAATTGTGTTTTATTGTTATTTCACCTATGTTGGATTCAGTCAATATTTTGCATTTATCAGCACATAACTTATACAGTCAATTGAATAGGAAATACAGTATAAACTAATGAAGAAATAACATCAAATTCGTCGCCAAAAACGTAAACGAGTATGTTTTCTTAATACCGAAAATTACGGTATTTTGGATTTTTAAAACCGGTATTTCGGTATTGATAAATACTGGAATACCGGTATTGCAATCCCTAACATATACGAAGAATTAAATTGCTATACCTATGTATTGGAATTATTCAATCAGAATACTACTATTCATCTAGCTATACAATCACAACTAATTATATAGAATTACTTTAATAAAAATGAACCTACTAAACTTATAAACATGAATAACTTGGTAATATTACAGTATGTACATAGTAGTTTACCCAACATTAGATTATTTGTGAATATTTTTTTATTCTTACAGACTAATGCGAAAGTACCTACATTATTTACTTAAAAAACATACTGTTGCAAAATCTTTACATGCATTTTTGATAGTTGTTTATAATAATAATCATAAAATAAATGAAAATACAGATACATAAGATATAAAATAAATATATTTTTTATTAAACTTTATAGTTTTATAACTATGAAATTAACTTCATTTGCTGACTTTATTTATTTACCATAAAAAATACAAATAAAATAAAATAAATTATAGTAGGTAATATTAATAAATATGTAATGTTTTTTTTATAAACTATATCCGAGTACAAAGGAAAATCTGGACATCTTACAGATGTATTATAATTTATCCTAATTTATGCCCGAGCGGTTACGCATCAGGTTTACAACGTCGTGGGGTCCCGGGTCTGAAAAATTCACATGTTGTTTTTCAATGTATGTATGTGTACCCAGAGTATGAATCTAATAGGTTGAATAAGTGACTAACATCCATTTCTCGTAAAACAAAAATCTGATAATACAACATCCACTCTGTGGAGGTCCATATGATCTTTTTAGGATCTAACATTATAAAAAACATTATCACAAAGTGTCTACATAGTTTCTGTTTAATTACATTTTTCCGCAATTTAATGGGCGAGTAGAATTGAGTTGCCGTTTTTATGATGTTGTCAACTTGTGTGTGTGTATACAGTATTTAATACTACCTCGTGGCCAGTGGGTTTGCTCAATTAGTAAAAAAAATAGGTTTACTTACCGATTAGAGATGATACTTTATATATTCCTGCGTTATTTATAAGAACATCCACTCCTCCGTAAGTAGCCTCGATATATCTGAATGCTTTAATAATGTCTTCTTCTTTGGTCAAATCACACCTGATTCCGAAAAGTTTTCCATTCGTTTGCTTTGACAATTCCTTGAGAACAATACAATTAAATAGCTTAGAATTCTTGAAGAAAAAATATACGGAAATTTTTCTCAAAATGATTTATCAATGATACGGCAATTATTTCAGTATTGAGATAAAATTAATATAATAGTTTGAAGAATAGCCCACCATGGCTGAGTCCCGGGTTCGAACTCGGGTCTGGCAAACAAATAATATGTTGCTGTTGTCTAATAGGTTCAGCAAGACGTGACGTGACTAACATCGATTTCTCGTAAAACAATAATCTGTTACGAAACCTCTTCATGAGGCGGCACAGCTATTCTTAACAGTTTACTTAACACTTTAGCATGTTTGCGTTATTTTTATTGGTGAAAATTAACATGGAGCAACTATTGGTAAATTCGTAATACGGAAAAAATTTAAGTTGGTACGAATGTCATCTGAAATACGTCTCTTATTTGCAAATCTTGGTCAAATTCAGGTATGTTCGTGTATAGTTTTTTCCACCCTAACCCCGAAATTTTGTATTGAAACGTCAAACAAGAATTGAACATATCAACATAATCTACAATTTAACCACGTTTTTATTAGCTCGTATTCTTGTTTGTCCGGTACAGATTTTTTCTTGTGCAGTACAATTTTTTTAACTATCTTCCCGACTAGCTAGACATTAAAAACTTTTAGAATATATCAGAACACGACGACAATCCATTATTTTAATACTATTGGCCATCTTTAAGCAGAATTGAATTCATGTTCATTTAATTCTGTTTTGTATGTTTCGGAAAAAAATCGTTAAAAGTAATATTTACTACTCACTATTATTGGTTGCATTATTTATAATATTATTAATAAATATGTGTGTTACTATGGAAATCAATATGAAATGTCAAAATGACATTTCTGTATTATATAATATATATTCAGTACCTATTTCTATCAAGTACAATAAAAAGTTTTTATTAATACATAGAAAGTTTATATGATTCAATAGAAAATTTAAAAACGTGGTATATAAAAAGTTCTTTTTATCTTGTTATTATTATTAGTCATGTCATTGAAATATGTATTTAAAATAAAATGTTACTACCTACTCCCCACTCGATATTTGACAGCTCGCGGGGAACTATCTATTGAGGGGGGGCGTGACCCGTGACGTAGATTATATTCAAATTCAAAAATTCATTTTTTTTTTTTTTTTTTTACATACCTTGAACATTACAAATTACAAATTTAAGACGTTCACAATATGACATTCAAAAACAAAGACAGTGTAAATAAGAAATAAATATATGCAGTATCACAAAAACAGTATGAAAAGTAAAGTAAAGAATATAAAATTGTATTAAAAAAATATTAAATATAAATAATAAAGCATGGAAGCACACCGAATGACCTAAGTGGACCCTATTTTAAGAACTTATAAAACAACGTCCACCTATACTCATCCTCACGTAGACGGAATATATCAACATCCGAAGCGATTTGGTTGAACAGAGTTATTACCCTCCCAATTGGCATCACCAATAGCAGGTTAGTTCTGCTCCTCGGAAGAACAAACAACTGATGCTCCCAATTTCTAAAATAGTTATCAATGACACACAAGTGAATACTACCAAGAATGGCAGTGTTCTCATTTACACCACGTATAAATTCGAAAAAAATACGTGGCCAAATATTGATATCTTTTAGCATTTAAACCACAGTATGTAAGCATATCTAAGAGAAAATCAGTTGGATATATTATTATTTATATAGAAATTGATGTACTCAATCTCGCTCTAAAAGTTAACACAGCCAAGAGAGCGGGTGATAAAAGATAGTACATTTAACAGTTTACTTCTTGTGATGATAAATTAATTGACATATAAAGTGATATGTAAGAATAACCTCGCAGATCCACACAAAAAAATTTGAATCTTAAATTTTATGTATACCTATTGAATAAAAGAAATGGTTAAATTTATTTTTCAAAAAAAGATTTTGGTGCAGCTTTTGCGCCTTTATCCAATTATATTATAATGTCACCCCGTTTCTTACTCGTTGTAGGGAGAAAATTACTTTTTGAATTGACATCAGTTATGACAAATATAAATATATTATATAAAATGTGTTTTTTACTTGGTATTCGCCGTATATAAAATGGTTTTAGGATAATGTGTCTTGTTCCACTTAGATACATAACGAGCTTTTTTATATGTTGTGAATTGATATTAAATGATAAACACATTTCATAAATAATTATTATCATCGATTAGTATCAATCATAAAAACGGGTGTACTTTTGTTGATACTTCAATAAGTATCACCATGATTTTGATTGATTAGTATTCAACGAAGAATTCTACTTAGTTATATAATCTCAACACTGCAATTATATTTGAATTCATTTTTCACAATAAATTATCTCAAAACTATTATATTGCACTGACGAATTGTTTGAAGCTGGGATGAAGATACGTATTCATAATAAATATTTGTCACTATAAAAAAGAATGAAGAGCGGTTGCGTCTATAAAAATAGTATTATCATCACTTGGTTACCTTGATTTTTTCATCCCTGCGTGCCAAGCCCACAACCACCATCCCCCTATCCGCAAGCTGAAGGGCGATCTGAGCCCCGATACCGGAACTTGCCCCAGTCACTACCGCGACTTTTCCATGCCAGCGCCAATCGGCCGAGTAACTGGTGTGCCAGCAAACTGCCAGGCACAGGAACAAAAATGCAGATCTGGCTGAGGGGAGTGACATCGCTGGGTTCGTAAAATTTCACTGTTCTCTGTGTGAAAAACATAGAAGGTTTTAAAAAGTAAATATTTTTTTAAAGTGTATTGCATTAAGTTAAATTAACAAATTATACATTTTAATACGTTCACAACCTAACATGAAATACAAAGAAACTAAGTATAATTATTAACAACATTTAAACACCGTAATGCTTAGTATAAACCAAGATACATCAGAAGGTGAACAGTGTTTACCATCCGTGTTGGAATACAAAAACATCAATTGAACATTTGCATCATGATTAAGCTGTTTACATGTATATCTTGGTCTGAACTAGGCATAATAACAAGAAAACTTGCAAATGAAGCGAAAAAATAATACGTGTAAATAAGTACACCAAGTCAGTCAAGTAGATATTATTTAAAAATTATATGCAACAACGTCTACCTAAACTCATCCCACACAAGTGGAATACATCAATACCCGAAATGGTTGATTTAAACACGGTTATTGCCCTTAAATTAATTGTTGATAAGTGATAGGTACACACGTCAATACGAGCAATAATTGCATAAATTTATTTACGTCGTAAAAAATATGTAGCCAAATAAAAGCCCCTCTATCTTTTTGACTACATTATGAAAGTTAGTTGGATGACAATATGGATAATATGTATACAACCTTCAGTCAAGTCAATATTTTAGTATTTTTTATTTATACTTATTCGTGGATTCACTTAAGTACTATGCTTGCTAAATAAATAATTATTTTTTATTCACATATTATATCTCTGACGATTCTGTGATCTTCAAAATAGTAATATAGTCTATAGTAGGATAGACAGGGAATGGGACGACTGGACTCCGGACAATTGGACGCCGCACTGTCGTAGACACGTATAAGAACATAGACAAGGTATTTTAATCAGTTTCTATCTACTACTTAGTAGTTTTAATTCATTTTACTCTTAACATATGTAATGTATTCTTTATTGCGGATTGAGAATTACCATGCCTAAGGCTTTATATAAAATAAAAAAACTCTTTTTTCATTGGAACTTAAACATATGCATGATTAAATCATAATTTACGTCCGCATATTTACATTCTCACCAACTATTAAATCATAATTTAATCATTTAAATATGAATAATAATATTAAATATTTAAAAGTACCTATAAGTACCTAACGTCTATTTATTTTCGAATTCCGTGGCGTCCAGTTGTCCCGGTGCCAAATCGTCCTAGACCTGAACAGACATGGTGATGCTTGATGATATATAGCAATATAATATATTGTGACTTCTTACCTAGTTATGATTCATTCTCAATTCAATGATTTATAATTATTATTTCAATATTGATCTTTAGTTATAAATCAAAAAAATTATGTGATATTTGTTATATTATAACTAAAAACCATTAGAAGGTAAGTGTAGCGCTTTGTCAAATAATTTTAGGATACATACTGTTTTATTTTTAATTAATCGTAATGCAACCATGAATCATACATAATATTTAAATATCATATTGTGATAAACAACTTATTGCTTGCATATAATTTTAAATTGTATGGTATAATACTCGTACTATATTATGCTTTTACATACCTATTGGTTATATTATGATACAAGTGTTTAAAAGCGAAACACATGATAAATTACATATTTATAAAAATTCTTACCTTTAATATAAAGATAAACAATCAAACGATGCCCACTCGTATGCGACTAAGTTTTCAAATGAAATCTGCAATATTTATATGACTTGTGTTTTTTTCATTTCCTACAAAAAAAGTAAATACATAGGTTGGTATATACATTTGCTCTTGACTTTGGGATCAGTTACAAAGGACCAGTGTCAGCGTGGACGAATATTATTATTGTATCTTCAAAAACATAAAATACATAAATTTTATATTATTGTATTTTGTGTGTATATTTAAAACACACGTTTAAATAGTTAGCCTATTGTTTAAATTTCATTATTTTAACTACCTACCCGTAAAATTATATATAGTTTTATCAATATGTGTTTGATCTAAAGCAAGGATCCAATGAGTTGAGTGCTGTTGTGTGCTAATATAACCCGTACTCCGTTATATGGGGTAGGGTAAGGGAAGAAATGATAATTTTCATAATTTATATTGCCATTAAACCACATTTAATTCGTTTCTATTTTCTTGTTTAAAAATAAGTACCTACTGAATTGCATCCCTCGAGAATATTATTATTTATTACTGTTATAAATAAATAAAAGGATTTGTTATTAAAATGTTAATACAATTATCTCAGCACATAGCTCGACGAACAGGTATGTACCTACTTACTACCTATACTGTTACGTTCCCGCATTGCATGTATTGCGCCTTCCGCCATGTGAGACCATTGAAGAGATAATTGTTGAACAAATCTTGTCATTAAATGGTACCCAAAAGGTAGAAATCTTTCAAAAACTAGACACGAAGCGAAGAAGTAGTTGAGTTATGTGGAAGTATGTAAAACCGCGACGCAACTTTCATCTAACAGTGGTTAACCCCAGGCTGATGACAGTAATGAGTATATTTTTTTAAAATGAAGGTTTATAATATACATATTATATATACTTGCAGTATATACTTTGATATCGTATGTTTTTCAAAAATATTGTAAACCAGTATATAAAAATGTATTACTATAACCTACACGATTCTTTTTGGTTAGTTATAACGACACGTCTATGAATCTTTGACTGGTCTTATTTTAAGATAATCGTTATTCAATGTCGTATAAAAATTTAATTGTACATATTTTTTTCATGTCTATGCCACTTATATTAAGCAACGTAACAAAACACAAATAAAAAAATTATATTTTATGATTAAAAAATATTGACATGCTACGTCAATGTATCTTTTGTGTGCAAACATTATATAATTATTTTAATCAACGTAATAGAGTATTTTACGTTTTATGTAAAACAGGTAAATTATGTACCTATTATTGCAGTCTACGATAAATTAAGATAAGTGAGTTTTATATTATTCAAGATATCAATTATGAATAAATTTCGGCTTAACAAAAAATAGTCCATATCCGGAACTTATAGACCGATATCAAGAATATAGACTAACACTTTTAACCTTGGTTTTATTGATTTTGACATTTGATACATCCTCAATTATAGATGCTTTGTGCAACCAAAAAAATCCCAGGCGTTATATAAACATTTTGAATAACATATAGAAACACTGATGCAGCAGCGATTTATATTATGCCATCTTGTAGGTTTTCCGTTAGCAAATTTATCCGGCAAGGCAACACGAGTAAAGTAAAATATTTTTTCAGGTGACTTAATTAGGAAAACAGATGAATCATCTTAAATGGTTATTTGCGCTTTGTAGACAACCTTCCTATCTTTTTAAAAGACCCAATAGACTTTTCACTGTTTTGAAAGTAAAAGCGGCAAAGTGGGTTTTAAAGATAAATGTTTCGAAAATATAAATACTTAATAATGAACTGATTTGCTGGTCCAAAAGCGATCCTAGTGAACGATATTTAAATCGAGTGGGTCAACATTTACGTCAACTTCTGGTAACAAATATTTGTAATGGTCGCTGAGCCAAACTAATATGGAAAATATTTAGGCACCTGAGTGGTATTTACAAAAGTGACAAAACGTTACTCGTAAAGTGTAGTTTTCTTAATCACTGCGTGCTGCCAGTGTTCACATGTGCATGTGAAATATGAATCCTAATGTAAGAAAACTCATATAAGAGTGGATGAAGCTTAAGGTAATGAATTGACTCTTGATTATACCATATCTAATGATCATAATATATTATTTAAAATGTTATAATGCTAATATGGTAGATATACAGAATGATTATGTATTAGAATACATTTTGTGAGAAAACTCATAGCAAATTTACAGTAAATGTAAGATACCTATATAATAAACTGCTCTATAATGCAGTGGAATCCATACATGCGGTAGATGCGGCGCATGCTTTATTATGAAAAGGCTTTTTCTCATGTTTATCGTTATTATTTTTTTTAATTTACACATCTCTGAAACGAAACCACTCAATCAAAGTTTATATAACATAAAATCCATAAACCTTTTAAAAATCATTGTTAAAAACGAGCTTAGTTGATATGAATTTAAAAAACTTATTAATGTTGTTTGTGTTTCCCCCTTGACAGCATCCCTTACTTAAAAAGTCACCGCATGCCACTATTATAATGTATACGTATTTAATTTTCATCTCTAAGATTATTCGGGAAATTAATTTTAATAATAAGTGATATTATAGGTATTCATAGCAAATAAAAAATCACTCAACTTCTCACAAAGATGTGTAAAATATATTGCATAATATTTTCAATGTGATGATTAATATTTTCCTTCCCGCAATACGTGTTTCATTCTCTATCTTGTTTTAAAACACGATATTTTTAGCTATTATTATTAACTATTATTAATACAATGGCAGGGGTCAGCAACCTTCGACCGGGTACATTGAGAAGATTAAATTTATGAATGGGCGGCAACATAAAATAAGTTTTTTTTTAATGTATTGATGAAAAATATGTAATCCATATATTAATAAATATTATATGTACCCATTTGACGATAGATTTATTATTATAAATTTTCAAACAAATTTTAATAGTCCTTCAAAATTATGACTCAGTTTTTTTCAAATAAAACTTTTTGACTTGTTTTAATAATTAATTAAATTGTTTTATACAAGCCTTCCGGTAATTAATTTCAAATTGAATATAATAATTAATGCATAAGGTACTTACAAATATCTATAATTTATGAGTGTCGATAAATTACAGTTTTTTTAATGTACTTATATAATTATTATTGATATATTATGCGATAATAAATTGTTATAGAATTTACATAATTTAGAAAGGTTCTGACTTCTGGTATACATATATCAAAATTATAGTGAGTATTTAAGGTGAATACTTCGTCTACAAGATCACCTATCGGAAAAATACTAAGCTTGCAATTTGATATATTTTTTTGATAATTTACATTTTATAATATTTTATTATATATTATTTTATAACATTTTATAAAATTCGTTAAAGGATGAGTTAAAGGAACATAAATTGTGTTATGGTTCTATTTATTATTAAAAAAAATAGTTTATCATTTTTTTTTCTTCTAAAAAACGTCGATTTTAATAAAAAATAAACATGCGTCTACTTGAAATCCTTTTTATTTATATCAAATATAATTTAGGTATAGTCACAATATTGAAATTATAATTGATATTAATAAAATGATTTCAAGTTATGCATATTTTTATTTTTAATATCCATTATATTTTTTTGTATGAAAATCGATATATTTTTTAAATAAATACCACTACCTAGAAAACATTGAAATCATGAATTAGTCAAACATATTTTTATACGTTAGAGGAAACTTAATGAACTAAATTTTAATGTCAAACATGATCATAAAATAATATGTAATAATAAGATGGGATCATTCAACAAAATTGAATCTATTAATCTTCGACTATAAATAAAAAATATTTTTTTGTTTTATTATTTTAGATTAGGATTACCTTAATTATAAAACAGTTAAAAATGTTAATTATCAAAAAAACTCGAATTGCAAGCTTGAATTTTTCCCACTAGGTGCTTAATTTGACATGTCATCAATCATTTTCAGATCTTATATTATTATACTCCCGTTGGTTGTCGATCGCTACTTAAGAGCCAATGCGGTATTTATACATATTCGGGGCAAAGTGGTAGCTGTTAAAAATGTCACATCACGAAAAAGGCATAGAAATTTAGAAATTTATTTACATATATTTTATTTACATTATTAAAAATAGGGTTAATAGGGAAATAAGAAAAGAAAAATCTCTCATGTTTTGACAATATACTATTATAAGACGCTCATTAATAATCATTAATTATAATAAATTAAACAATTTTGTGATCATGAAAGTATTAAGCAAGTCATAATAATATGCTGCTTTTCCCAACATTATTGTAGTACAAAAATATCGGAAAATTTCACTTTTTATTTAATTTAAATATCATTATTAATTATTATCAAAACATAAATTATATTATATAATATTAGTAAATATACAATATAAAATGCAAACTATTGCATTTTAATGAATATGCATGTCGTTGTATTATAATATAATACAACTTAAATAGTTGCCATGATGATAAACTGTGTAATAAATAGCTGATATTTTATGTTCGAAATGTTATTTACCTTATACCGTTAAAATAACGTTACAGCAAGTAATATTATTTGCTTTGTCATTCAAATTAATACTTAAACACTTGTTGCCCGGTATGGAAATTTTAGTTACGGCTTTGCATATAATTTATTTTCTTGGCATAGTGGAATATTACTTCAGCACTTCATATCAGTAAGCTTTGTAAATAATCGAGTATCATCTAAATTCTATTGAAACAGTTGAATAATATACTTATATATTATATTTCAGTATATAACCAAGTCTTTGAAAGATGCTACGGGTCACATCTACGGATACTAACTCATAGTGCATTAACATCTCCAATGTGTGATAATGCAAGTGGCAAT
Source organism: Rhyacophila brunnea (assembly GCF_057557595.1). Lineage (NCBI taxonomy): Eukaryota > Metazoa > Arthropoda > Insecta > Trichoptera > Rhyacophilidae > Rhyacophila > Rhyacophila brunnea. The sequence continues at coordinate 21,778,570 of NW_028233068.1, forward strand.
ACTGAAAACAAAAAGTAGAAAAATGGAAAATTAAACCGAAAAACCGTCAAGTTTATGAGTGGACTGAAATTATGGAAAGTAGATACCTACTACGGATAGCACGGAATAGAAAATATTCTGCCATAATATATAACCGTCACTGGGAAATCTGAAAAAAGGACACAGACAAGAAATATGACTAAAATACTTATGTAAATGTGGTAGGGACTTGATGAAAAAAAATTCACACAAGAAATATTTTATAAAAATAATCGAGAGAAGAGAATTTATTGAAAAATATAATGATACAGCAAAAGACAAACGTATATTTTATTGAACATACATGAGTTGAAAATACCCCAGAAAAATATATCTAACTTTGACACATATCGGACGCACATATCTTAGTTGGTAGAGCACATGTGCGCGAATCCTAGGGGCACGGGTTAGAATCACTTTGGGCATCGTATTTTTGTTCAAAATGATTTTTATATTAGTTATATATTTCTCTGATTTGTTTTTTCCTAATGTACAACGGCGATTGGAGTTAACCAAATTGACTCCTGACTACTATATACCAGTCAGTTTTTGACTGGCCATGGTGGATTCGTAAGTCGCGGAGAAGTCGCGGAGAAGTACAGGATGCAAGCCACATCGTCTGGAATTATTGGAGAATGTGCTCCGAGAGAGAATAGATGCTCAAGTCAGTCCGACTAGCTGTAGGGTCCATCGGGTCGTCCGATCTTGTCGCCAAACAGGCCAACTTTCTAACTTAAAAAAAAATGCGGTGTTTTATTGCGGATATGAATATCTCTTCCCATAGTTTTTGTATTGTTTAGCTTTGTTTTTTTATTTATAATTAAATTCATTTTCTTACAGACCTCGGTCGTGGATGTCTACTTATGAGAGATTACCAGGCGTAAAAAACTGCTGATGCTTCACATTAAACGTAGGGCATCGTGATACACTCGATTAAGACCGAGTGTGGTACGCGGCGGGTTGGTTTGGAGGAATTTTTATTTGCTTTGATGTGTTTTAAAAAATAATATTACATTCTTAAATCTTGTGAAAAAAATTTAATTATTTTTCTACCAAAATGTATTTCATATTAATTAAACTGTTTCTCAGAAAATTCACCGCAGACATGTTTTAATTCCAAGCAATTAGGCTTGATTTATTTTATGTCTAATTTAAATTTGGATAATCTAGGAACAAGTATTTATATAAATAAAAATATTGAGAAATAAGTACAAATAAAACATATGACATAGCAATTAATTTTTTTTATTACTAATATAATAATGAATTCATTAGAATGCATTTTTTTTTAAATATTTTCTACGTCAAAATATACATTTTTATGTAATCTGAAACTTAAAATTAAATCTCGGTACTTCAATTATTTTTTCCAATTTTAAAATCAACTAATAATGTGCAATTTAGGTTCAATGAACTTTTCAAGGACTTTTTTATTACAATAATTTATTCATGTTTTAACAGGTAACATGTGGTACCACATAAAATAAAAATCAGGTTTATTTGATTGCTGGCATATAAGTATATTATATAGTCGTATCTGTATGATGTATATATTGATGATTCACCTATAACTGCACGTGATCCTTTATTTTTTCCACATTATTTATCGAGATAAAAAGAATAACGTTTCGTAGAAAAATGTCTTAAATTTAATCAGTTTTAATCTTGTTCTTAGAAATAGTTAACATAATAGATACGATCAGACTACAATTTAATTAACTTAATTATAATATGACCGTGATAATAATTAGCGAGCAGACAAGAGACATAGTATAGTTGACAGTTGACAGAGCCTAAAGATTTCTGGAAAGATGAATCCTAACATAATAAAATAATAGATGCATGGAAATCGATTTTACCAACCAGTTTGTTACTTATATACATACAATTACATATGTCGATATTTCTGAAGAATTTCGAGAGGCAACCACTCAGGTTGACAAAACCTCATAGACTTATATGGAGTACCTAGTACAAAATCGCGTCGATTCAATTTTTCTGTTTTGTAAATAAATTAGGTACGAGGGTGGGTCAATAAGTCCTTAGAAAAGCCGACAGGTGGCGCGACTAGTACTGTAAGCGGTTTGTTTTCATGCAGCGGCACTACCGATTCAGTATGCTGCGAAGTTTCAATCAGATTGGTCGGGTTGTTGTGTGTTTCTCGTACATTTAAAAAAAAATTTGCTTGTGGAAAATTGAAAAATGGAAAATGGAGAAAATTGAGTTTAGAGCAGTTATTAAACATTTTAATATAAAAGGGTTAACAGCAAAGGAAATAAAAAATGAGTTGGATTTAGTTCACGGCATATCTGCTCCTTCACTTGCAACTATTTATAACTGGTTAAATGAATTTAAACGTGGTCGTACATCAACAAAGGATGAACCACGCTCAAGACGTCCTGTAGAGGTGACTACACCAGAAATGATCAATAAAATCCACGATATGGTGTTAAGTGACCGAAGATTAAAGTTGAGTGAGATAATTGAGGTTACAGGGATCTCAAAAGGTAGCGTCATTTCTATTTTACATGACAAATTGGGCATGACAAATATTTCTGCAAGATGGGTGCCGCGTTTGCTCACAGTCGACAATAAACGCAATAGGGTGGTGGCCTCTAAAGCCCTGTTGTCGCTCATGCAACGCAATCCGGATGAATTTTTTCGTCGCTTTGTGACTATGGATGAAACATGAATACACCACTATACTCCCGAGACGAAAGAACAGTCAAAGCAGTGGATTGCGAAGGCAAACCATGTCCAAAGAAGGCGAAAACCGTAAAATCAGCTGGTAAGGTTATGGCTACTGTATTTTGTGATGCACGTGAAATTATTTTCGTTGACTATTTGGAAAAAGGAAAAACAATAACAGGGGATTATTATGCATCTTTATTGGACCAGCTAAAAAACAAAATTGAAGAAAAACGGCCTCATTTAAACAGGAAAAAAATCTTCTTTCATCAGGACAATGCCCGTGTTCACACATGTTTACGATCAATGGCTAAAATTGAAGAATTGAAGTTCGAATTGGTCGACCACCCACCGTATTCGCCAGATTTAGCCCCCAGTGACTTTTTCCTTTTCCCAAACTTAAAAAAATGGCTAAGTGGACAACGTTTTTTTTCAAATGAAGAAGTCATCGATCGGACAAATGCTTATTTTGAGGACCTTCCGAAAACTTATTTTTCTGACGGTTTAAAAAAAATTGAGAAACGTCTTACCAAGTGTATTGAGCTCCAAGGAGATTATGTTGAGAAATAAAAAAAAAATACAAAAATAAAAACTGTTTTAATGCTTTTTTCTAAGGAATTATTGACCCACCCTCGTAACTACACATAAAAGGATTTTTTTTCTGGAGTGTGTGCTATATTGGAGCTCGTCAAAATTGTAAGTATACGCTGTGTTGCCAAGAAATCTGTAAATTTCTCCCTAACACTAATTCCCTAAAATGAGTTTCGCTGCAAGAGTTTCTCAGCCATCTTTATAATGGTGATGACGTTGCCTCTAGCCTTCTATTATGGAGTCTAGACTTAATTCGATTCTATGTAATATCACGATGCTTAATTTTACAAACGCAACAACACTACCCAGTATGTATGTTCATATTAAATAAGGGAAACCAACGTAGATAAAAGTTATAAAAAAATCTAATTACCTATTATTACTAAATCAAACACAAAAGACATATATACGTACAAAAAACATTTCCTCTCTCTATTCTATGTTACAGGATCCACTTAATTATAATTAATAAGTTGTCAAAGGATCTTTGAAACAAACTCATTTATTAACTTTTCCGTATTTATATTTTCGATTTTCATAAATTAAGAAAATAGAAGTAGCAGACTAATTTTGGATACTATTAATGTTAAACCTTCTGTAAAATATAAAACAATATAAAACGTTTAACCGAAAATTTTGAAAACTTTAGAAAGTATGTTGTTCTAAAAGATTTCCGGGTAATTTTAGACAATCATATTTTGTTTGCTTACTAACACATTTACAGCCCAACCTCAACTCTTGCATTTTTCTTATAAAAAGCTTTAAATTTAATAAAAACTTATCATTTTGATAAACTTAATGTTATTGATTTCGATATAATGGGTAATTAAAGTGGATAGAAAACCACATGGGAATATTGGCTAATTCTCAAGAATATTCATGAGGATGTCGTGATCAATACCACTGAACGAAAGCGTCCATTGTAAAATAGCGAATTTTGATAATTTAATGACAAAATAATCTAAGAAGCTTTCAATTTTATGTCAAGATAAATTTAAAGATACATTTTTAGTTCCAATGGGGATTTAATTTAAGCAATTTGTATCAGATGGATTTTCAAAATTTTCGTAAAAATAGTTTTAAGTACATTCATTCTTTAATCATCTATATATTTATTTTGGTGTTGAATAATATGAACTCTTGTTATTAACTACACATTTTTAAGTGGAAGGTCATCAAAATTTAAATTTTGGACTATTCTATGCATCTATAAATAATCATTACTTTGATTTAAATTACAAAGGTGTTTCTGAGTTTTTTCAAAAATATATTTAAAATCGAAAAATACTCAAAAAAATTTTACCTGTTTCAATTGTTTAATATTATAATGTAATGCAGCTTATTTCTATATAGCGTAAGTAAATAATATTATTTGTAAAATTCTTATAATAAGCTTAGCTAAGCTACTGTTGAAAACGTGCATTATAAAAAGCTGTGTTTTCCTGAGTTTGCATTCTAAATACCTACGTTTGATTACTTTTTAAATGTGTCACGCTTCTTAAACTTGACGACGCTTTTCGTCATAAAATTGTGTGAAATACTTAAATATAACGAGGCCCTCCTTCAATTGCTTCTATTGATGTTTTCAGTCACTTTGCACCGGTCCGTGCGATCCGGTTGTTAATACATCTGCGCCAATGTGCGAGCCTGTTGTTCTACTTATTTTTCATAGTTGAAATGACTGCAGATAACTTAAGAAGCATAATTTGCAACATCATTTTTCTCAGCTTGTGGAATATTCTTAAAATTAGATTTTAGTACTTAGGTATACTTAACATTTTACCGCACTCTCAAGCTTAATCATCAAAGAATCCGCATTTCACACATAAGAGAGAATGACAATAACGGAAAACCAAAAAAAGTACGTAAAATTCAACAAATTAATCAATCACTCTCAAATTCTCAAGATTGACATATTTTATAATTCCTAAATTCTCGATTCTCGAGAATCATTAACAAGTTAAATAATCGCAAGGTCTATAGAGGGCTTTAAATGTGAATCACTGGTCCTTTTTGCAGTAGGCGATGGTCGTTCGGTTATTGCCATAAAGCTTCTCCAGCCCTATTCTGCATGGTACATACCCAAGAACCCAACCATTTTCAATAAGTAAACTTGTTGCCGTTACATTTTATTGGTTTATAATATACTTACATACCTGATGGATAAAATATTACCTCTTTCATATTAAAAAAAACTATAATATAAGAAGACACCTCGACATATTAATTTTGTATACAGAGACCTACAGGTTTCCATATTATTTACTAAACACGTTGACTCTATAAAATATATTGACAAAGCCTAAATATAATATGATGAAGAAACTGGTCACATGTTACTAAGAATATTGATAAAACTAGTAATTTCGCATTGCAGATTTAATATGTAGAAATCTTTACCCTGTTATTTTTCCTAAATATAAAGCCGCAAGCATTTCAACACGATATAACATTAAATTTACTCAATCAGTCAATTCCATGATTTATAAAATATACAGATATTAAAAAATTGTTATGTAACTAGAATTTGTCTTCAATATACGGTATTTATTATTTTACTACATCAATTTAAATGTAAAATAGTAACATGTTCGACATGTCTCGGAACTATATCATTCACTACATATCACAAATAAGGAATTGATTTATAAAAAAATACCTGTCAAAATTGACCACGTGTCAATACCACAACGTACATAATATTAATTTTATTTTTGACGAGAAGTTTAACTACGCTAAAACTATAAAATTGAGAAATTGCCATTAAATATTGTAATTTAATTATTGTATTGTATTTCACAATATTTGTCATAAAATTAAAATCTCACCACTGGCACTGGTTGTTCATTCTATGCTGTAATATAAAGATTTTTCGTATGTACTTAACTATAAGTATAACCGAATCATAAAAATGCGTTTTATTTCCATTTTAATATTGCGTTCGATATCTAAGAGCCTAAAATTTTATTTCATTCAACCACCAAATTGATCGTAGCGAGATAATATTTGGGGGTAGTAAATTTAATAGCAAAAACATTAAATTATTAATACCTACATGTAAAGTAATGGATAGTGCTATACTAAATACACATTTTTGAATATACAAAAATATTATTACAATACATCTGATACATACCTCAGAATACTATCAATATGATAATGAGTGCCCACCGAAGGTATGTAGCAGATGGGTAAACAAAAAAGTGCTTGGACAGTCATACGGAACTTGAGTTTTGTTTCATCCCCATAACATAAATACTAATATTAACTTGAACAACCAAGAGGTCAATCCGATAACCCATGACTTGATGGATGGACGTTCTAACAACTTGGCCAGTGTAAATGATGTAAAGAGCGCAAAAAATAAATATATGTAACCAAACTAGATACAAAATATAACATAAAATACAGGTTAAATAGTAATAAATTATTATTATCATTATATATATATAGCAAGTCCACATATTGTTTTTCAATTTGTGTGTGTCAGGGTATGGACCTAATAGGTTGAGCAAGTGGCTGACATCCATTTCTCATAAAAAATAAAATCTGTTAATACAAACCTCCACCCTGTGGAGGCCCATACGATCCTATCAGGATCGGACATGGTCGAAAAAAAAAAATATATAGATCCACCAGTATAAGTTTTTTGCTGAGTGAGGGGCGCCACAATATGCTAACATTTGACATATTCAATATTTTGTATATATGTGATGAACTTAGTTCTAAATTCGAACACCGGACGGTTTATCATGGTACATCTTTAGGTTTCTTTCAAACATAGTTATATTTTTCGAATATTAAATGCGTTATCTCGCCTACTCCATTCATACATTTTTGAATATTATTTGTGATGGTATCGGTATATGTTTATGTATGTAAATTTTGTATGTGTGGAGTAGTCTCCAATAATCGAGATTTTTCTATGATTCCGACAGACGCTAATGCCTAATTTAAATAAATATATATATAAACATTATTTTTTCTATGATTAATTACATTATAGTGGTAAATAAATTTATTTACATAATTTATTTACGACCAATCGTTAATTGCTATTGTGTCTTCGCCATTGGTGTTTTTCAAGAGATTTTTATTTATACGAGAAATAGCCACTCTTGCTCAACTTTTTACGTACATACGCTGATCCAAACATATTGGTAAATATGTATATTTCCCAAACTCGGGATTCGAATCCAAAACTCTCACATGATAATATGTTTTTACGAGTGATATGCGTTGAATACCCACGTCTATATGAATATAGATTTTTTCATAATTTAAATAATATACCGTCACACGAAAAAGATTGGAAACTATTAAGTATATCACTGTTATAACCTATATGATTCATACATAATTTTATACACTTTGAGAATATTTTAATATAATTTAGAAACTCGATAATAATCTTTTCCATAAGCTTAATTAACTTCTTAAATGGAATCCAATAATAACTAACTAGGTATATAATTATTTAAAATCATCCAGATAACAATTCGTTAAATTTTCAAATTAATGTCTTATTGAATGAGAAAGCGTTTTGTACGAAAATAAAAAATGCCATAAAGAAAAATAATGAAACATTAAAAAGTTATTTGCATTCAATTTGAAGGAGCATACAAAAAGTGGAAAAGTTTGTGAATATAAAATATTGATATAGTTTTAAATTGAAGCTGTTTTTGTTTTACTCAACGTTAAAGAAATGCTTGGAGAGTCTCTTTATAACTGTATTCTTTTCAATTGGTGTAATAAATCAACAAACAATTTGAGATGTCACTTTTATATCCATGGAAAAAATGTAAATTTATTACCTTTATTGTTTTTCAATGAAACTGGGAAAGAGTTTTTCAAATACTAAAGATGCGCCCTCTGTATACAACCTTTTAACGATAGAGAGATTGTAGGACAATCAAAAAGTTTCCGGTTCAAATCCTAACTATATAGTTAAGAAAAGAGTTTTTCAATTATTTATTTTTTTGTATTATATATAGGAAACTGGATTAGTACTTATGTTTTTCAAGAACTATTGATTTCTCTCAGCTCTTCGAGGCAAGTATATTATTCTTTATCTTCCTAAATAAGTATGGAAACAAGTTCCAAATTAAAACATAACTAACCTAGTGATATAATAATATTATTTTAAATATTTCATTTATTTCAATATCAAGCAGTAATGGATATTTCTTTATAATAACTACTAAGTGACTGGTTAATATAACCAGCGTACATTATTAAATTAATATAATTAAAGACAACTAGTTCTTTGGCGACGGATGTCAATAAAAAGAGATGCTTAAACTGTCATGGGATATGGATGATGCTCTGGATGCCGCCGTTGAATGCGATACTCCAAGCCTTTGTACGAGTAGTACATGCTTGTGGATTCCGTTGTCGTATTCATTATTTCCTAACGCTAGGGAGTAAAATTATGTTAACGCGCGTTTTGAAAATGTAACGTTTAAAAAAAAAAATCGGTTAGGTACATGTTTAAACACGCGCGTTCAAATGATCTTACTCCCGACTTCATTTATCGTTTATCAATGTATGGCTACGGCCGTATGTTGTAGATTAGTCACTGGGAAATGCCAATAGAAATGGCGTATTTAAAAAAAATACTACCATATTCTTAGGTCAATAATTATTATAAAGCAAACATTATTCGTAGGATGTTTATCAAATTTGAACGGTCAAAGACATAACTTATAATCAGTATCTTTATAATTATCTTCAATTGTGTTAATCGTGCCCATTTTTTAATAATAAAATGTCTAATTATTGTCAAATTTGAGATCAAAAAGATTATAAAATATATTTTTTTATCGTAAATATGTCACTATATAATGTTAACATTAATTTTACTAATGGTTTTGTAAATGCGTTTAAAAATTAATAAATCTAAATATCTTAACACAACTGCACATGGACGTACTGAAATATGACTATAGTCTAAAACATTAGAACGAGAGGCTTAAAAGAATACTATTTTATGTAATAAAAATACTTTATGCAGTCTGTTTAAAATAAATATAAAGGATAATAAGGCTTCAAAATTATATAAATATATTATCAACAACGTTTAAGGAATGTCCAGGGTTATGCTCTGAAAATAACATAAAAGCTCCATTTTGACCTACGCTGAGCATGTGGGCCGTTAAATCGTAATATTAATAAATAATCATAAAACAAAACCCTGAAAACCGATACGAAAATCATCGACGGGATCCCGGGATTGCAATTCCTAATAGCTATCTTGCAGTGGCTATAAAGCAGATGAGGTGGTCGTTTCATCAAGAATTACCAGAATCTTAAAAATATTATCAGAAAACTTACAATTACAACAGAATTACAATTTAAGATGCAGTGGTGGTTTGTTTCTCATTTTTTTTTTCAGAAAGGGGAATTTTCGTAAGATGGCTTCCAACTTGTTATCGCTTCAGGCTTCCAAATACCTAGCACCACTAGTAGTGCGTGCTAAATATAAAGTATGCTCGAGGTCAATGACCGCTCGGACAAGGAAAATATATAAGAAAGACTATTATTATCATAAAAATCTAATAAATAATTATGAGTAGGTGTATACTATACCTATATTAATTATTGGTAAGTTACTTTTAATCACTATCAATTCAAATTGGGCACAAATTAAAATTTGTCATTCCCGTTTTGAATTTGGCGGATGAGGTTTATCCAGATGCAAAAGTTTCACAATTTATTGTCCTTTGATTCGGTAGGTAGAATTTATGGTAATTACCCAAATTTCTCTTTCACATTTTCCCAATTTGTTTTAATTTACGATCAAAACTTTTGTTATTCAAGTGAAATTTAAGCCACCGACCACTCGGGATGTTTTGAAAATAATACACACAAATTTTGGACACATTTAGGACGCACTGTAAATTAATTTTACTCAATAATTATTGAGTTTCCTTATGCTATCAATTTACATAAATATTTTAATAATAACATTAATTTTATAATACGTTAGGAAACGTTTTACAAAAACCTGATAAATGATATTAGTAAATTACCACTTTTATTAATAAGCAGAACCTATTATATACCTGCACAGAGTGAATGGTATGTTAATAGACTTTTCCGAGGAATGGTTGTTAGCCAGACACTCAACATTTCGGATCCATACTATATATAAAAAAACGCACTGAAAAAACCACATGTAAATTTTGATGAGGATACTCTGTCACTGTGACATCTCCACGCCAAAACGAAGGAAATAAATTCTCCCTATTTACAATATCTGTTATTTATAACTGAACCTTTAATGGTAATAATATATGTATATCTAAAATTCAATTATTCATTGAAAGTTATAAACACTACTCACGATGACCTGTAAATAAATGAATTATGCCTACTGAGAGACGCGAACTAATTTAAACTTTAATGAAATTTGTTTGTTATACACTCAATAGCCAACATCAAATAATTTAAATCCACTAAACTTACTAAACACTGCTGTTACTAACTTAAACTGACAAAATCATTATTGTCTGTTAAATATGATAATTTAAGGGTATTTCTGGCAACACCAAGGTAATGTTATTAGCGAATGAAATATAGTATTTATACGATTTACAACTAAATACATATCGTAAGGAAATACATAGTTTTATTGAACATACTTACGTAATTTTGAAAACACTCATGAACAAATAGCAGATAGAAAAAATCTTTTTTGAAAAAAGTGAGACACCCGGCAGGAATCAAACCTGCGTCTCTTGGGTATCGCGCCCTGTGCGGGCCTCTTATTATTAACAACAATTAAAATTATTAGAAAGTTCAAGTAAGATACAACAGAAACTATTGGAGTGATCCGTGACGTTGGTTAGTAACCCATTTGCTGCTGACTGACTTTGCGGCTTTTAATTACCACCTTTAAAATGCACGTTAATAACATCGATCGGTCGCCTGTCATACGCGCCAGGTGCGTCTTCAGCGTCTAAAGTATTAAAGTAATAGATACTTTAATTTGGAATACAAAAACTTAATTAATTAATAGTCAATTAACATAGTTTTATATCACGAAGATAATGAGTGAGTAAAGATCATATAATTTTAACAATGAATGCGTAAAAATCGTATTTTTTAAATATTTAATCTACGATAATGTACTAACCGGATAATTAGTAAATATATAAAAACAATCTTCAGTACTTACCTACATTATAGATTTATAAACTGAGATTAACACTTACTATTCATAAATATCGAGACTACATGCCCCCCCCCCCCTTCCTGCCGAAAAGCTCAGAATTAATAATAAAAAAGTACGTGTGAAAATTTTCAATTCGTAAAAAAAGAAATAAAAAGGTTATACACATTTCTATTTTTTATAAAAATCGATGTTTTTTTAAAATAAATATAAAAAAATATTGAAACTATCTTAGGTTTAGAATTAGTCAAAAATATCATAGGTACAGCATAGAAAACTTAATAAACTAAATTTTAATAATAAATATGATCATAAAATATATGTAATAATAAGATAGGGGCCTTTGAAAAATTCATATTTTATACATTTTTTTTTACAATAATATGTAATTGTAAGTTTATCTTTGACTTAAAATAAAAAATATTTTTCTTTTCAATGTTTTCAGATAAGTACAGATTTTTTAATTTATACAGTTTAAATAGTAAATTATCAAAAAAATGTCTGAAATTCCAAGCTTCTTATTTTATTACAGTCTACATATATGGCCATAATGCTTCTTAAATTATAGAGAAAAATACTTCACTGACAATATATTGTTTTTTTAAATACGGCAATGAAGGTGTTCATATAAATCAATTAGGAAAACATTCCCCGCAAAAACTTGAAAAGTTTCCCGCTTCTTCTTTGCTTAAAGAAAACAATCTAACTGTTTAAGTCTATGAGCCATTTAAACTTGGAATTATCTTTGCCCGCCGAAATGGCGAACTATCACAAAAGCAAACTTTTTCCACTTAAGTACCTATTTACTTTTGTTTTGAAATAGGTAACTTGACTCAACAATTATTGTAAAGATAATTGGTTATTTTCTCTTTCAATTTATTATCCAATGTAATAACAGATATACGCGCCGTCACAGTAAGTACACTAAAATATTCCTAATAGGTAACTACTCGTACTTTCCAGGACTATTGTTCAAAATATGTAAATTAATTTGCGCATTTGATTGTGGCTACCAAATTGTTCATCTAGAGAACTTTTCATTATTGTTTATTATTATATTAAGTTAGAGTAGTAACATCACAATAGTGATAGTGATAGTCATCAATATACTATTAATTTAACAGAAGTGTCTGTGATTTTGAAATAATCACATCAGTATTTAGACTATTTAGTTTTCTTTTATTTTGATTGAATGTCTGTCTATTTGTTTCGTTATAACTTATAACTCAAGAGTTACTTCACCAATATCGATGAAACTTGTATCAAGGCTTGTTTATACGGGTTTAGTAATACCAACACGTGTATACAGACCGAATATTAATACCTAAGCATTAGTTGTGAGTGCGAGTGAATAGAAACCCATCATATTTACTAATCATTAGTACGTATCCCACCATAAGTCGTACATACAACCTGTTACAACGTGTAAACTACCCAACTCTTGCCTTACTAGTGTTTAGTGACAAATAAGAATTAACTATTGTTATAAGTATATCGAATAAGTATTTTATAAAAAAAACAATGCTTGATGTTATAATGGAAAAAATAATATATAATCAATAAACTATTCCTATTATAGATTTCATGATTCTGTTACAAAAACATATTATAATAAAATTTAGTTAATTTAGAAGAATGAAATTACTCTTTGTTACAATATTAAAACATTATAAAAATCGTACTTATACCTTGGATCCCTTTGAGATACGAATACAGTTTATTGTGAAGACACGTGTGCTCGAATATAAAAGCAAAAATAAATGTATCCAATATTATATATTATTATATTAAATTTGATGTTATATATAAGATTTATGAAAATATTTTTATCCTATCCATGAATAAACGACAATGCCTAAAAAGAGCCGTCAGGAATTGATCCCAGAGCTTTAGATACAAAGAGTATTACCTCAACTGCTACGCAACGGTATGAACCCTTCTCAAACAAACGGTTTTGTTGAAAGACCTCTCCATGATTGATAGTGAAAATGTTCAACACACAAAGTAACGTTTGTATAATATATTACATCTAAACTTAACTGTATATACTCATATATCACAATACATCAATTACCGATCATTGCATTTACTTGGTAGGAATCTATGAATAATTAGAAGGTATATAAAGTAAATAATAATATTATTTAATTATAAATATTCTTCTAGCAGAGCTAAAATTGGTGTTTGAAACTGTTAATCGAATGTTGAATCAATGTAATTCGAATTAGCATAATCAGACGAGAGAATAAACATAACTTATAAAATTATTATACATTTTTTTGACGTACCTATGTTCAAATTTCTTACGTTCACAAAAATATATTAATATTAATAAAAAACACAACACAACATGTATTCCATATAAATTAATAATGATCAATACCCACACATATTGTGTTATATGTTAATTAATACAATGTCTTTTTATTGCAATGATATATTAACTATTCTTGTTTATTTATTTATTCAAAAAAGGCTCTCAGAACCGCGTCAAGGATTTTTACCCACCGGATGCCAAACCAAAATTTATTAAATATACCAAATAATATTACACATATTTTACAAATATAAAAACAACAATGTTCATGAATTAACCACATAATATAATTCTACATTATATAAATTATGTATACTAAAATTTTAAATTTAAAACAAAAAAATACCATTTATATAAAAAATAAAAAGTATTTATTATGAAGATAATACAGACACAAATTATTAATTTATCTATAAACAATATTGAAAATATAAAAACATGTAGCACCTCCGTGTTGTGCAACCTAATTTTTAAAATAATTTAGTGTTTTGTTACTAAACAGTAAATACACATGGAATAAAAAAAAATGATATAAAACCTGGACTTTAAATTTTATAGTTTTATGATTCCGTCGATTTTAAAGTGGAAACTTTGAGATGATGGGTTTCGGTACTTGTTTATACAACTGTGGTGACATTAGCCATTTTAAACTCTTATCCAGTAATGCATATTGTATTCTAAATATATTTTGCGATCAATTTTCAATTTGCCATCCTTTAGCAGTAGGCAACATGAGTGTCCTTCAAAATATATTATATTTCAACATATTCAAATTATGTATTTGAATTCAATACGTTTTAAAATAATATTATTAAGAAATACTAGGTGCTGGGCATTCTCAACACTTACCCTTAGTGCGGGACTGAGTGAACATACTACTATATAGTAAAATGCAAAGTACATAATGATTATGAATAATAATATAGATATGATGGATTATTTATTTACTGTTGAAACGAAATATAACACAAAAACAATAAAAGTGAATGCAAAAACTCAATTAAGTAACAAAAATATGTAAAATTTACTTAATTAACATAATATATCTAAAAATAGTTCTTGTACGTATTTTATTGGATAGGTGTTAAATAAAACCTTGTTTTATTGAATAGTGGATAATACATTGGTACAATAGAATAAATGAAAATATAAATCCTAATCACGAATGATATGTTTAGTTTAATATAGTCATATCATATTTACAATGAATTATTATATATCTTTCTTTTTAAATTGATACATATTAATTTAGGCTAATATTACTGAAATATATAATAATACTAGCTGACCCAGCAAACGTTGTTCTGCCATATAAATTATTTCTAGTCAGGGCTCGAAATGAACCGGAACGCACCGGAGCGACGTTCCTATTCGTGAAATCGGTAAAATTTTCGCTCCGTCTCGTGGAATAGATAATTTGACCGTCTGAGCTGGATAGGCCATAAAATAGAAAATCTAACACTTATTTTTATGAAAAAAACACATAAACTTTGATAACTTTACTACGAGCGCTCCGGTTTGTAAATTTTTCCATTTCGAGCGCTGTTTCTAGTGAATATTTTGATTGTTAAATAAAAAATAAAAATGTATCGTAAGTGTGTGGGGATGGGATCTATGACAGAAAGAGGAATAGAGCGCTGCAGACGATGACCGCCGATAAAATCAAAAAAACATCAACCATTCATTTTCTCAATTCAAAATGAGTAATGATGTTCATAATGAATGAATTACCCGTGACAGGCTCTCGTTGTTTAATATTTATGCAATATCCGTCGTGTCCCTTCCAGAAAATTAGCGGATATTGGAGAGCGTCGTATGAACGGTGTGTGTCAGCGATGAACTCCAGATTATTGTTTCTTCTTCGAATCACGATTTCTCGTGTCAATGTGCGGTCGCCAACCATGATTCCAGCAATGTCGTCAACAACAGTCGCATTGAATCGACTCGTGCATGTGTGCTTTGAAGAATTTCAATAATTCATTGTGCTCATTCAACAGGGCGTCCAGTTCGCCGACGATGCGCCTGGCATAATGCGAATTGAGGCTATTGTAGCCGCAACGTGCATCCACATGATTGATGTCCTCACCGCCGCGCCCATGAAGTAGATTTGTAAAAATGTATGTGGTTCGTTTGGCATTGGCAGCAATGAGCCTACTTTGTGGTATACTTGGCCTTTGATTTTGAATGTTGAATAGAATTGTTGACCATTTGCCGCAGTATTGTGAACTATTTCTGTTGCTCCGGACGAAGTCATTTGGAAGCATGAATTGAATGTGCGAATGGACTTCAGGAACAGGTTTGAATCTGGAACCGTGCCGATGAGCAAGCCGTTCAATGGTTCTGGTGGTATCTCAATTTCTGATAGTTGCACTTTTCCTGATGCGCAACACATCCCGGCTGACTCATGTTTGAATTTGAGCGCATGACAATGGGGACATTCTTTGTCCATAGCACCAATCAGCACTTTCGGATGAGCGGAATATTCAATATCTGGCTCGTAATCGAATGCGAGACGAAGGAACGAAGCGGATGTAAATGCTCGATGTACTTGTTGGCGTTGTCGGTCATTTGCTCTGCGTGTGTTAACTACAAACCGGCGCGCTTGGCTCCGTTCCAATTGTCGTTGTTGATTTCGTTCAGCTCGTGCCTCTTGTGATTGTGATGCACGCAATTGCGACATGCTTACACGCACGTTTTTGTTATCTTGTTGGATTTGTTCGTCTGTTCTTTCTGCTCTACTATTTCACATGTTTGTTGCTTTATTCGTTTGACGGCCCAAACGGCCCCCCTTGCGTCTTGCTGGCATTGTGCACTGTAATACACGCACATAAAAATAGATAAATTAAAATAAATCGTACAAAATTTTGCACGCACTGCGTTGTGATATGCCGAATAAAATGTCAAAATGAGTGACGCTTCTCTTGAATTCTTCTCGGACGTAGCGCCATCTGTCATTCAACAACATAAATAATTTCGTTCTGTTTGAAATACGAACGACGGTTAAATTTGTTCATACAAAAATAATAAAATCGCGATTAAAAAATGGGAGGGTAGGGGTAGGAAGGTGAAAATTTGGGGTTATAGTTATTTTTTTATGCCAAATAATAAAAAAAATACAAAAAAAAAATTTTCAAAAAAATAAAAGAAAATTTTTCTCGATAGAGATACCCTAATCACCTAGCGGTATGAAATATACTTGTTGACCTATTCTCATACCTAAAAAATATACGTTAAAAATTCATAAAAATCGGTCGAGCCATTTCGGAGGAGTTCGACCACAAACATCGTGACACGAGATTTTTATATATATAGAGATATAACTCGAACTGTATACATAGTATGCAGAAATTGAATACAATCTTACAAATAATGGTAAATAATAAGAAGCACGTTATTAATAAGCACAAAATTATGTTGTTTCGAAACTTTCTGGAACGTAAAGCCATTAGTTATTAATTATTCTTGAATTTAATACTTACCGCAGCTTACTAAGAATGTGTTTTAAAGGATTTCTGCTTTGCTGTATTATAAATAAGCATCTATAAAATATTATCCCTTATTGTGCAAATTTCCTGTGACACATTTCTTGAGGCGTGTGAAAATACGTACCTACCTTGTTACGAAATAAACTACACATCAAATGGGTTTAGGAAATTAAGGAACACTGTGCTGTTGCGAAAATATTAATAAAATTTTAATAAAAACACCATTAAATCTTTCACTACTCTGCTTGTTTTCTACTAATATCAATTTAAAAAGAAGTCACGTAATATGTATTTTTATTTATGAAATATTTTATTAAATTCATGTTATGGCATATTTCCGCCTAGTTTTAGCGCAGAAGTGATGCTCTACTTTAGTTAGACAAGGGTTCAGGTATTAGATCCATTATTGACACACGTGAAATAAACGTGTGGTTTTTCAATCAATATACTTTCTGCAGCCAGGTCGTGGATATTTATAATGTTTACCCTTTTCTCCCCTCTATTTTCTTGAGCGAATTTTACAAATGATCTTCTTCTGTTGAAACACATTCATAAAATTAAACATGCCTGGTCAGGTTTGGATTTACCATAAAACTAAAGTGGATCAGGGTTCTTATATTATTAGGGGCGTTGGAGACTGAAATATAAAGTATTTTTCCAGATAGTCACACATTAAAAACATTAAGGCCATTCGTCAACATCAACGTCATTTTTATTAGATTTTAAGCCATTTTGAATTTTGAGGTAATAAAAAAGTTTATATTTCTAAATCAGTACTTTATAAATGTTGAAATATAATTATATGATGATTAATGGCTTTTTCATAATAATATATTTAAACCATTTTTTTCTGCAATACATAAAATATACTGAAAGTATTGAAAGTTATTATTAAATTAACACTGCATAACTAATGTAACCTAATAATAATAATAATGTTAATAAAATTATCTGTTTCCACATCTTGATTCTCCTTTTTAGATTTAAACAGCGTAAAGCAATAGGATTACACATACTTAAGACGGTATTAAAAAAAACATATTCACTTGACCAAAAGCCGATGCAAAAATATTTTCCGAAAGGTTGCGCGCGCAGTCAAATGCTTTAACCCTCTTCTCATAGAAATGATAAGGGTTGAAACATCCCTTGTATTAGTTTACGTCAGACGGCTGACGGGGTATGTCGTATATATCAGCATTTCACATTTTATAAATATTGTTGAGAATCGCGATATATCGCATTGTTTTTGTAGTGAAAGAATAAACAAAACAAAAATAAATTATACGAAAGAAAGCGAATTTTTAAAAAGGGAATGAATAGTAAATACATTTTGTGAAGATATTGAATAGAATACAAGTTTGTATTATATTTATAAAAAAGTTTTTATTTGCATATGTTTTTAGTATGTAGGTACTTTAAAACCGTAAGTTATAATACAGCTACTTTTTTATATATTATACAAAGCTATATATATATATATTATGCCTATACACTATTACAATTTTACGAAAGTTACTAAATATTATGAAAAAAAAAAGATTTTATCATTTTTTCTATCAATTAAAATATCTGTAAATAACATTAATTACAAAAGATTAAATTATATTGTTTTTTTCTTTATTTACATAAGCTATTTAATAATCAGAGTATTAGCTACTTATATTATTATTGAATATTCTTAAAAAATAATTACACTTTAAAAGTATAATAATAGAACTTTAGAATCGTGAAAAATTAATTGACTATATTTACTACTGAAATATATTTCCAGAATATTATAATGTTTAGTTTTAAACGGTATATAAATTATCTTATTTAAATTTAAATTAAATTTCAATCATTGTAACCGCTACGCTTATTTTTTTTTGCTTTAAGAAAATGAATTTAAATACAATACCGTAAAATGCATTTGTATTATGTGCCTACCGATCTCCACAGCAGATACATATGTGTACGTTTAAATTCTTATATATTTTTAACATTAATACAATCTGTTTTGATTACTCGAAAATATACCCATTATGAGTATGTTGAGTTAACGTATAATATATGACTATAATAATTAACTAAATATAAATAGATGAAATCTCCATTCAATACACTCGTTTTTTATATACTTAGCCCTTGTACGAATTCAAGGTTCAGCAGAGGCGATAACTTATCCTAAAAGCTTCTTCGTGTATTTTCCATAAGTTCATGCATGCGAGCTTTCAGTTTTAAAGCGTCGACCCAAATCCTCTTGAGCTTTCACGAGCTTTTTTGCGACCAACATGTGTAGTTTTAGTTTATAGTTACATGCCTTTCTAGTATATACGGTATTCCTATACGGAAATCATGTAGTTGGTATACTATCCAATAAAGTGTAAGCAATAGGCAATTCCAAGTTAGTTCGGATGTATATATTGAAACATTCTGAATAGTTCAATACCAAAATTCTCTAAATTATTTTCAATATTCCACAATGGTGTAGAATAACATATTTTGTATCTAGTGTAAGAAAAATACTTTTTGATATTTGGAATATGAAAAATCAAAAACAATTTGAATGTATAGATTTCTTCGTATTACATTTGTCATTATTTTTACAATGCAAATAGAAAAAAGAGATAGTCTGAAAATTTAAAACATGCAAATTTAATAATAATGAACATATGCGTAAAGGAGATAAGGGCATAACTCAAACAAACGCGGTTGAATTGGTAAATTTCACACAAAAAAGTTATTAAAAGTTCAATCAAATTCAGACAGATCTGCTTTTCCATTTTGTGCTCAGAATATTGTTTTTTGTTTCTAATATTCCTATTGCCATTATAGTTGATTGTAGGAATCGAGTAAATATATGAAATGACTTTAAACTGAAAGGCCATTAAAATACTTCTCTAATATAACGTATGCACACTGTTTGAGGCTTTCACGAGGAACAGCAAAGGAAAAACATGCAGTGATCACCCAAAAATCTATTAAAATTATCAAGAATCGCAGTCAATTGATGTGTAACTATTTGAAAAAAAAAAAGTTTTATATAATATGTTGTGTAAGTACTTAGTTTGCAATTTTTTCCTTAGATAGTGCCTACGCTTAATGTAACATAGTAATTAATTTCTAAGAATTTAGAGACAATACAACAATCCATTGAATACTCCCATTCATCCTGCTATATCGAAATTGCATTATTAGATAAAATAGGTGCCAGTGATAATCCGTTCTCTGACAGCTTCTGGGGCATAGGTGATTAATCACCGTATCCTATACACTTACCTTTAAATACACTAATACAAACAAAACTACATATATAATTATTATTCAATGTGTATATAATACAATTCTCATACAATTAGTATACCTATAGGTAATAAACCTTTCGTCAATCAAATTTTCATTCTAACACACCTTTCTATATAAACGTTATACTGTATAATATTATGATATTGCTAGAATAATTTCCTGTCAGAATGATGTGACGGATTTAAATCACTATGATTATTCTGACGTTTTAAGAAAACTCGCTTGTATGTTCAAGCAGAAATATCATTGTATAATATTCACCTTAATCCAAAATTGAATCCTTTAACATAAAATTGCAAAAAACATTACATTGTATTCTCAACATCTGATAGATCAATATAATATAATACTAATACAAAAACGCGATATGCGTATTATATCTATAAAAAAATTCGATATTTAAGACTGTTACTTCGATAATTTTGGTCAGATACAATGCTGATACTAAGAATCATTTCTATAGATTTCTCACACATTTACACATGTTTACTTACTAAAAACCATTATATAATTAGTTAGGTATTCAAAGTAAATTTAATATGCTCGAAAAGATTTTATTTAAGAAGTTTTCTTGCGAAATTCTTATGAAAACACAATTATTATTCATGTGAATAACCAGCTGTTATTATTTTGTTTTGAAATAGAAGCATTTAAGAGTATTTTCTCAGGATATAATATCCATGTCAGTAGAGTTGTATAGCTTCCTCTAAGACATAAAAATTTAGAAGGTAAAATAACTCATGTCAACCTTCACATTGCATGGTATAATTTGAATAACTATTTGAATAGGCACAATTCTCGAAGTTTTTACATAAAAAACACATTTATTTGAAGATATTATTTTATTAAAAGCACCAACTGTGATTTTTCTTTAAACTTCATGAAGAAATAATACGAACGAGCGTACGTGTTTTTTTTAGTTTCTTAGTTTTCTTAAAAAACTTATCCCAAAGAAGCCTCTGAAGACTTTTCAAAAAGCGTCAGAGAATATTAAAGGCTTTCACGGTATTGATTTTTCGGGCTCTATAATTTCTTGACTCCGAGGAATAACTCAGAAGAGATTGATAATAAAGTATGCTGCTTACTCAGTGATATTTATTGAATGGTATACTATGATTCATTTAATAATTCCAGTACAATTAATAACATTACAAAAATTTACTTTCTACGACAATATTTATTAATAAATAAAAATAAAAGATAAATTTCAATTAAATATTTGTAATAATTAAGAAAATATATACTATATATTTAAAGTTTATTATATATTACAGATTAAGGTAACTGTGCCATTAAGTGGAATCGTTAGGTGGATTGGAATATATTTTGGGTTTTCCCAATCCATCACTGCCATCTTTTTGGTATAGACGTTGTTTCTTTTCGTAATAGATACAGTAAATTGTGATAAATGACGTTTTCATTACCTCTTATCTGTTTATTTACTGTTTAATGAGGACATATTATATAACATGGCGATTTTGATATTACGATTCTGATCATCGATCATCAACGGAGGTACATTAGATGTAACTTACAATTGTAATCAAACGTAATGTAATAAACTAAACAGTTATGTTTAGAAAATACACCATTTTTATAAAGTCTCAGAAACAAACCTATTCAAAAATTTAAAAAACCGAGTGAAATTTAACCACACATCGAACACTAATTTCAGATGAGAGTATTGTGTATGTTGAATAAAAATGTTACTTTTTGGTGTAGGTTAAGGCATAAATTAAAAGTATTTTAATTATACCTTATTTATTTTTCTTGTATTCAATATATATAAAATATCATGTATTAAAATACTTATTTATCTTTTTTTAAGATTGTCTACACTATTAAAAATAGTCTATGTTTAAAAAAAACGGTGAAATACTCTTTGAATGAAAGAGAATAATTTAAATGTAATTTATAATATACCATCAACTAAATGAATTTTTAAAACATCAAACAAATAATCAATTTTATATCGGCGATAAAAAAATTGTCCGAAAAAATGTTGAATGTTTTAATTTAAAACAATAGAAACTATGAGAATATATAAATCTAAATTAAAAAGTGAGCATAAGTTAATATTCAAACAATACGATGAATCAAAAACTTATTCCTTTGTATTTGTGGAAAAACTTTTCAAAACATGCAAAGTGCTTCGATCAAATAAAATGAAATCCACAATATTAAGGCATGTTGTTAGTTTCACAAAGTGTTCCAAGCCAGATGTTAAAACAAATATTGGGCAAAAATTTCTAGTGCTTTTTTGTATGTGCTGTGTTTACTTTTGTGCAAATGTATCTGGACATTACGAAACGTCGTGGCATTTTTATGATGAAGATGACTGTTGTCTCCCCAATGAAAAACACAACCGAGGTAAATATTTACTTACTTACATAATAAACCTAAAAATATATCGTGTATATAATATGTGTTTATTATTGAAGTGCCTATGTCCATTACATAATATAACTTAGATACTTCGAATGATACTTACATGTCTACATCAGAGTTGCTAAACCCTTTTAAGCCGTAACACAGATTATGGTAATAGTTTATTTTTATTTGCATTAATAATAGTATTTTAATAAAAAAATACAGTGACAGTTGAATTCATAATATATTTTAACAACACAAAATACAGTACTTATATTGGTATTTGATATATAATCTACTTAAAGAGTCCACTTCAAATCGGATCATATTGATACTAGAGTGTGATTTTCTCACTGAAAAGAAAATCAATCTCATTTTATAATAACACTTTCTGAAGCACTTTTTGGCGAGATAGTCGTGTGATTTTTAATATTCAATATATTATTATGTTTGTATTCAGCATAGAAATTAGAGTACTAGCTTAAAGCCTATAATTTAATTAAATTTGCCATATCTTCTCCTTCTTCGTCGTGACATCATAACTGAAGTTCGTAACCCAGATAGTTTGGCCATCTGGCTATCTTCTCCACTGGTTGACTGCATCACTATTATTGGTCTAGTCTAAGCATTCAATGATCCATAGCGGCTATTTCAATGAAAAACTCATAACATTTTTGCATTTATCCATATTTTTCCTTGTCCTCTCCGGCCTTTGACCTGATCAAATACACCGGCTATTTTTTATATTTTCATCTTCTCTGTAGAAAAATAGAGAACAACCATCAATTCTTCATGTTTGGAAAAATTACCGGAATTTTGAATTAGTTATATTTAAGTTATTAAATTGGCTGTAATAATTCCATTTGAAAGAATATTTTACGAAATATTTCAGTAATTTTAAATTGTAAAACAACTATCATATTTTGGTTTAAGTACCTAGTAACTGAAGATAAAAGCTCTGAATGAGATCATAGATTATGCCCTAATGTAAATTTTGTATATCGATAAAACTTAATATACTATGAATAGTGTCCTTTTAAAAACGATGAAGTATGTTACGTATTGTTTGTAGTGGGAAGGAAAAGGATCGGTGATTCGTTTAGGTACTTTATTGTGTAACCCAACACTAAATTTTTATTTATATAGGTACTAGCGTAAATTCAATTTTTTGTTTTAAAAATAGAAAAAAAATAATAAATACCAATTCTTCTTTTGTGACATAGGTACTTATAACGTAACATGACGATAGTCACTGACTTATGTTACCATTGACATTGACTTTTTAGTGAATTATTTTTTATCACGAAATGTCATCAGATTTATAGATTAACCAGATCATTAGTACTTCATATCATTTAAAATCAACGATGAAAAAAATGTAATTAACATTAATTATATATTTTTTATCATTTCTAATGACAACACAAACATAATTTTACAGTCTAGGAAATAGATACCGATTTGTATATTATATTTATAAAAATTTTGTTTACTATTTATTATTTTGTCCGTGCATCTATTAAAAAAAATCTCAACGTTTAATATAGGCAACTATTTTACAAAGTCAGTTAGCTCTGTAAACTTTTGTTATTCGATATTTATAAAAAAATATGCGCCATATTACGAAACTGCAATAAGAATATTTGACAAACATAATAATTATTATTAATTGCACCTGAATAAATAAAATCTAATTATTACAAAACTATATTTTTCGATGCGTGTGCCGATTATGTAAGTAACTTCCATTTTTAATTCACTTTTATTAGCTAAAAATGGACTTGACAATCATTGAACGAAGACATTATATAAAACTACTTACCAAATAAACAAATAATGTAACATAAGTGGAAATAATTAATTGAAGTGACGAATATGTACCGTGAACCATTAATCAACTACATTTTCGATTTTAAAGGTTAATAATTTATAACATAAATAATTGTTTAGCTTATTATGCTATTTCCATTATCGAAATCTATATTTGTATGGATTGTAATAGGTTGAAAGATACAATATTTACCAGTTAAGGAAATATTCAACGTTATTCATCAATCATCGGTACTGTGTCAATAAAGTATATAATTTATTACATAGTTAGTAACAGGTATGTGAATATTAATAACTACATTAAAAAGTAAATAATCCACAATAATTTTGAGCTATGCCCACAAATACATGTACACATTATTATTATCAACTAATTACATAATCTAATGATAACACATTTTTTTATAAACAAGGAGAAGCAACAGATACTTAGTACATTTAAACATAAATCTAACCTTACAATAATCATAACAAATCTCACTTACCATTCAACCTCAGCGCATCTATTCTATACACAAGGCTATTATCGGTGGCTATCGAGAGTAGTTTATCATTTTCATGTATTGTGGTATTATAATTGTTATAATAAGTTAGCTGTCAATAGAATAGATGCGCAGAAACAAATAATAAGCTAATAAATGTTACATGTATAAGTGTAACTGAAAAATGGACACTTGATGAGTTTTCTTAATAAGCTTGCATAAGACAATTTTGGTTTTACATTTTACTAATTGTATCTGTATGTGGTCAATACAATAATTTTACTTGCAGATATAATATCAGTCACTATAATTCTTTTCAAAGATTTTATATTTACATTTCATATTCTTTTATAATTAAAACATGTAAATGATTAAAACACATACATAGGTAGGTTCATATATATTTTATGTTTAAGTCTAATACGTAATTGTAGGCAGTAATATCATTTTCACAATGAAACTAAAATAAGATAAATACATAAAAAAATATATATTACATGCAATATGTACATTTTTTTAGTCAACAGCACTAAAATGACACAACAAATGTTTCGATTTGAAATCAAATATTGACTATTAAGAAATATGTAAATTTGTGTATAATTTATCAAGGTGTCGATGTTAGGAACTTAAAAATATTATATGTCAAATGAATAACTTTAAATTAGTGTGAAATATCTTTTTATAATAAATTTATTTATCTATTAAATTCAAGCAAAAATAAACTATTATTATCTTGTAATTTTTCAAAAAATTCGGCGTAGTAATTCAACAGTAATTTGAACATTTTTCCAACCATAAAAACGAAGCTAAAAGGTGTCATTAACGTTTTTTTATGTTAGTCTGTTCTTTTGTTAAGTAATATTTTATAAAAAAGTACATTTTTCACTCTTAACTCGACACTAAATAAAAATGAATTGAATCCGAATACTTACTTTTCGCAACAGATGCTTTTTTCTTTTCTTCACATTCCTATTTTTGGAACTATAGAAGTAGATAGGTAACAATTTAGGCAACATGTCAAATAAACATATTTATAGTATGTACTTACATAGTATTTCCATGGTTCTTTCCTTCGTATTGTGATTGAATTACATACATATACCTACCGATATCTGTATAAAATCCATTATAATGGTGTTCCAATAATATTATGTAGACCTTTCATCCAGCATTCATATCTCAACAGATAATACGGCTAACTCTTTGTTGTTTGACAGATTTCATCTCGGATTTCACCTGTGGCCGAAATTACTATAGGACGCTACACATAGACGAAGAGAATGGAATTCTGTACGCGGGTGGAATGTGAGTATTGACCTTTGTTTGTTTTAGTACTTAGTGCCAAGTGCTATCCGC
The DNA here is from genome assembly GCF_057557595.1 of Rhyacophila brunnea. Lineage (NCBI taxonomy): Eukaryota > Metazoa > Arthropoda > Insecta > Trichoptera > Rhyacophilidae > Rhyacophila > Rhyacophila brunnea. Next base: position 21,805,168 of record NW_028233068.1, read on the forward strand.
ATAAAGCAGGCATTATTGTTATTATGGGATACGTTGAGCGGTGTAATTTTAGGTTGAGAGTTAAAATTTAGCACCTAAAATCGTGGCACATTTTAACTATTGACAATGAAAAGTTACTTCCTTACTGCGTACTTACTTAATAACAATTAAGGGTATTTAATATGTTAAATGATTTCTGAAATACGCCTCATTTAATTTTAACTTAAATAGTTAATTAATAAGTTAATTCTAAGAAAGTCTAAAATGTTTGAAATTGTCTATCATGTGAGTTTATTAAGTAATCGTAAAAAGGATGACTTTAAAATAAAGACTGTTTATTTATTAAAAAGGTTTCCAGACGGTAAAGTTTGAAATAAGGAACATTTTGGTATAACTAACTTAATATGTAATTTTTTCGAATTAGTGTCTTCTGCCAGAACAGTGACGATATAAGTACATAATAAATAAACAATACATGAAAAATAGTGAAATTATCATCGCCGTATTTGAGAGAAAAATTTGATTAGTTCAGGTCTGGGAAAACTACGTCCCGCGGCCTGCCAGATATTTCTGTGGGCCCGCGAGCTTTAATCGTACGGTATATCTGAAAAAGTTTACTTTTTTTTCTACATTTTAACATCGTTTTTTTTAAAATTTTAATATATAATACATTGAAGAGTTTATCAACCTGTTAATTGACTTATCATCTCTGGTTTTGTTCAAACTATGATAGAATTTGAGATTTCGCGCGAACTGAGCGATGTTGGTTATTTTTGGATAAACTTACATAATATATGAACAAACATTTTCAATTATGAAAATCATTAAAAACTCTTTACAATCAAGCATCACCATCAACATTTTCAAGCAATTTAAGAGTCTTAACTACAAATTAACACATGAATTTAAAAAAAAATTGAAAATGTAAAACAGTTTCATTCTACACATTAAATTACTGTCTATTATAAAATCATTTATTTTTTTATGTTGAAATTCCTTTTTCATGATGATAAATAATCTACTATGTCTGAACATATTATGTTACTTGCGGCCCGCCGTTCATTTTATATTTATAATGTGGCCCTTCATTCAAAAAGTTTGCCCAGGTCTGGATTAGGTCATCTTAATTAATTATCAGCCTTCCCAATACCTTTATTCACTCTCCTCGGCCATTCGTAGATACGTCATATAAGAAAAAAATCTAACACACTTATTTTTATAAAATATACATTAAATTGATAACTAGGCACCTACGTTAAAATTTTCTGAAAATTATTGATCGCTCCGGTGAGTAAAATTTTCCATTTCAAGCGCTGCTCGAATTATTGTATGCTTCCTTATTCACTAGTTTTTTTGTGGTATTTTTGCGTTATGCCCAACATGCACTTTTTCATGCCATGTTGTACTACTCGTAGTGTTTGAATAAATTGAAGGTCTATGTTTATGCGTATACGTGAGTACTGGTGGCACACGTTGATTGGGAGGTCACTTTGCGAAATGCATTGCATATCAGTTTGTTTCTCCGAGAAATCTCGCCATATATTCTACCGTCAATTAACATTAGTGAAGATAAATTTAGTTATTGATTCGCTCGATATGAGCACCATTGATAAGGGCTGCTTTTGGTTCAGCAAATTATTTTCGCATTACTTTTGTCTTCGAGATATTTATCTTTAAACTTACTTTACGACTTTTATTTGCAACCTCGTGCATCGATTAGATACTTATGTCTAATTATTTTCTATACATTGTGCTAGAAATAATGCTTTACACGCCATATCTCGATTGAACGACTTTGGTATGTAGAATACTTACTCACATATAAATAGAGGACTGCGAATCGTACAAACGGACTATGGTCAAAATCTCAGAAGTAGAAAGAGGAGTCTTCCGCGCTATGATGATAATAAAAGTCAACACGAGTACCATAAATTAGAAGTAAAAAATAATTTTGGCATACATAAATGCATTAGCATAATCATATTATGAGGTAGGCTAATAAGATCGGCTATAAATAGTGCACATAAAATATTGTTAGTCATAAGTATATGTTTTTATTGAAATAAGACTTCAATTATTTACAGATGGTATTGATTAGTTTTTAAAATTCAATTAAACCATGCGAAAACCTAGCCATAATAGATAATAGTCAATAAATACTCGTATATCTATAAAATATCGAAAATTATGCAATTAAATCATACTAACATGATTTTGAATATTATATAAATAGAACAATATTTTTATTTATTATAGTTTGGCTTAGGCAGGGCTTAATGAATTTAAAAAAAATGAACCAACAATATGTATAATGAATAAAAGAGTGTGCACAATTTTGTCGTATCAACCAAAATATGCCAAAACTATTATGGTTTGTTTTAGGGTTTAATTGATTTTTAAAAACTATAACCAATACTATATATGTGTCACTGAGTTTCAAAACCCGCTATAACACTTTTTCATTATGTTGAGAAAATCAACAAAAACTTTTTGAACTAAAAAGGTTTTTGAATGTTTCGATGGTGTTATAGCGGGATTTGATAGACACATTGATTTTGTTTCATAAATGACAGTTAATCGTAGCGGCTTTTGAAAGAGGCGATAAAATTTTCATGTAGAAATTTTAATAACGAATCCAACGATATATAATATATCCTAATTATTTCAAAAAAGTGTTGTAGTGGGTTTTGAAACTCAGCGACACATATAAATCGTAGTCTTAGTACAATAAAAACAAATACGTATGACTAACAAAGTTCAATGTGCACTATTTACGGCGGATCCAGCCTACCTCCACTCTTCGCTACTGCTGAGTATGACGTATATCCGCTCTGAAAGATTGAAATAGTTTTACTGTGTAGATTTAGTGGGAACACCATGTCTGACCTAAATTACTATCAGTTTGCACTATCGAGAAAATAGTAGATAACTTCTAACAGGATTAATGGCCTTTCGTAATACTACTGTATTTTATTTTATGATTGGAATGGCGATGCTTTAATTGAATTTATCTGCGGTGAATACGCACCATTGAAATTTTGAGATAAAATCCCTAAAATAAATTGATAGAAACTTCCAACTGTCGGCTTACCGGCTAATATTATGATTTAACTAATCTTCTTAGCCGTGCCATTCAAAATAATACAGCTATCAATTTGTTTTATTATTGAATAAAAGCATTTTCATCATCAAAATATATGATATCATGTTACTTTAATTATTCTGTTACATTATAACCTGCTCGGTACTGCCCCCTATGTGAAAAAATATGCTATGGTGTGGTACTTGCTATTGGTTTTTGTATTTGATATTACATGATAATGGTATCTTAATAATATATCAGTATTAATAACTTATTTGTAAATAGCTTAATTAAATTTAACATGGCCACTCTGCACGCAAGCAATGACAGCAAATGCTATATTTTTATTGGTTTTGAAAATTTTCTGTCATCGAGTATGAAGTATAAAAATAAATAATGCATTTCGTTATTAGAATATTCGATGTGACCACAGAATAGATTAAAAAATATAATTCAGATAGGCTATAAATACTACATTTTGAAGCAGGGTTTTGCATGTGTGAGTGTCCTACAAAAATGGACTACACAATATTATATACGTGCAATAGCGTGTGTTGCAACCTTCAAATAGACCAATATTGAATGAGCATCAGTGAATAAACAGAGAACAGTTATCAGAACGAAAGACAAGCTTAGAATGACGTATTCTTGATACGTGTTTAAGTTTATTCTATATTCTTCCACACCCGAGATTAGTGGCCTGTTACTCCAGACCCGTTAGATATTTCAGTTCCAATTAATTCTATGTTCCCTGCGTGTGACAAAAAAACTTATTATTTAAGTAATAATATAGAATATCTGAAAATAACCCTTACGATTTAATAACTAATAGTTAATATTCACTACAATATATAAAAATCATTTAATACGGTATACTTTTTACTCACATAATGTGCGTGATCTAGTATAAGTACAGTATGTTAGCGAAATACGTGTTGTGATAAATATTTTATTTATATAAAGTAGATATAGATTACGTGATAGATTGATTTTATAAACTTACATAATATATTGCTATCTCCTCCAATAATATATTGTCGTTGGTTATTTATTTTATTGATATTTACTATAATAATAATATATCATGTTTTTGAATTTATCTGCAGTCGTAGCCTAAATATTATTTTTCTGTGAATTACCTATATATTTTCAACTGTGTTTATTGATTCAAACTGGAGAATGAATGAGGAAATTATGGGAAAGGAAGTCGTGAAAGTCACAATGTATGAAATAAAGCATATTATGACAAAAGACAAGAAACAAATACGGGCATATAAATGACTTCTTTATGAGAAATGAATTCATGTTATTGACATTTTTATTGTTTCGTTTTCACAAAAGTGCTTATGTTTAATATTATATTCTTGCAATAACAACATTTTTTGTTCCAATTCCTTAAATTCAGCAGTAAATTAATATAAATAAATATTTTTTGTTATAAGCTAAACAGTTTTTTCGTGAAAATTAATAATATATTAGAATTGCTTATAACCCGGCGGCCATAGTTTTGAAAATATGCCTATGCATGGTGTTTTAGAGATTTTGAGTCATTTTAAATTTATATTTATTTAATTTTCTGAAACTATTATCTCTATTTAATTATTTTTCGGTTTGAGCATGTATTTTATAGTAATGGATACGAATTTGAAGCTAAACTTAGTACTTTACAATTCAATTCGGCCATTTTTTTCTATAATGTAATAACCGTTTAGTTCGGTTGATTATCAGTTTAGACATTTATATTTTATGGTGCTGAATATTAATAAGAAGTTAAATTGATAGTTTTCAATTGTAAGCACATGAAATATCAAGATGGAGATCAAAAAATTCACATATTTTCTAATAATATTAGATAAGTGTATAGGAAGAAATTTTTAGTTATGCCGCTGGACTATTATATTCATTGTGTTCTATCTATAAAATTCATAATAATATATTATACATCGCATCGAAATTCCATGAATAATATCTTTGGGGCTATGAATTTGTCCTGGATTTTTGCACTGCATATAAATTCAAAGCAAATCTCCAACGCACTCGTTTTGAAAATTTCAGAACGTCCCGACCTGCATTTATAAAATTCTTTTAGCATAGCATAGGTCGTCAATATGTATTTATATGATTTTTTCAATCGCAGTGTAGCCGTCTCAGTGTATGTTGAAAATACTTATCAATATAATTTATTACAATTACATATTGCACAATACTTCTGGCAGTAAATTTAATCTAATGATTTGTATTTAATTTAATATTCCTTGTTGTTAGCAAAAATAAATACTGAAAATCTGGCCTAACTTGAATCAGAAAGGAAATTAAACTTGCTTTTATATATAATCTTTAATTTTAATTATTTTGATCCTATAACCAGTTTCTTTTTTAAATATGGTATTAATATTGGATTTAAATATGCATGTCACTAATGTCGAGGATATACATCAAAAGAAACAAATATATAATGAATGCACAAGACAAGAGTTTGCGATGGGATAAATTAGATAGTATACCAAATATTAAAATAATGGCAATGAGCTGGTTACTCGGAAAATTCAAACAACAGTAAACAGGGAGTAGGTACCAAACAACCATAGAATTACTGTATTGGTTAAAATTGGCTTTATACTTAGCAGTAAATAGTTAAAAACTGAGAGAAGTGGAAGATGTTATGGAGAAACCGTCATCTAGCAGTGGATCAACAGCAGTTGATAATTAATTTTAGAAAAGTTTTAAACGACTTGTAACTATTCATGTAATATCTGAAATCCTGCTTAATATTCATTTATAAAAATGTAACTAGATATTATATTCATCTAAATATTTTGTTTTTTTATATTAAAAAGATAATATTATGCTTTTAACGATAATTTTATTTTATTTATGACTGACTGGTGAATGTATCATCAATATTATGTTTGCCTCAATTTTATTCATTGATAAATATACTTACATCACTGTTGGAACATTATCCGATTATGATGATAGATGTAGAAAAAAATATATTAGTATTTCTTATACGAATATATTATTAAGAGTGATGAATGAAAAAATATATTATATAGGCAGTTGTGAAAATATATTGTATTCTTAGTTACTTGAAAAAGTCTGGATATTTTATATTTATATTATGCAGCCGCTGTGGTTGAGTGGCAGAATATCCTATTCCGAAGCTGTGGGTTGCGGGATCAAATCCAGCGTCTGGAAAAATTATAATATTTTGATCCAGAGCATATACCAAATAAATGGGTCAATTGGCTGACGATAAATAACTTGTGCAAAAGTCAATTAAGCAACCTCTTCGAAAGGATGCCAAAATCCACAAACGGTTATAAACCCGATGGTTATAATCATGGCCCTGGGGGCTAGAGCTTAGGGGGAGGGTTCGGCGTGACGCGTCGCGGATTCTCGAAAAACATAAAATTATCTATTTTTTTCGATTAACCGGTTATTCGGTAACAAAATCATCATACCTATTGGTAATGCTATCGTCCGGGATGTTAGAAGCGCTATTTTGCTTATCAAATAATTAGCACCCGCAGTAAAATATATCCTAGCAATTTATTTTAATTATAGAATTATCAATACACCCTTTTTATAAAAAGAAATAATATATCCAACGAGGTAATTGTTATAGTTTTAGATATTTTCATCTTAATGATTATTTTATAATTTATATTTTTTCTTGTCGATCAATAATTTATTTTTGTCTAGTCGAATTCATACTTCCATTGTATTTACATTTAACATTTTTATCCCAATCGTGACAACGTATTGACGAAACTTATAAACCGATAGTACATTTATTATGATCATGATAATTGTTTTACGTTATTATTACCGATTAATTTATAATTGCAAATTTGCGGGTTTGTCAACAGTCACGAGAATGTTCTTGAATTCCGTGTGAGAATTCACCAATAAATCGTTTAAAAATGTATTTCCGCCATTTTTATTTATTTTCTAAGCTAAAATAGATATGCAGCCATCCTCTTAGCAAATCTTCTTTAATTAAATATGTGTTATGTGTATATAAATATATTCTGATACCCAACTCCCTTGTAAGGAAATCCTAACACTGAGCTTTCTGCCGTCCATTTTAAAACAAACCCTTAGCCCAGTAGTATCACCATATTATACATTACTTACCGATCATTTCATTCAATTTATTTATTTCTAGTAACTTTCCTTTTCAACTGTGGAGGCTATTTTAACAAAAAGTGAGATAAAGTCACCCCAAATCTGCTCAAATAGTAAAAAAGTTGCCAGCGGAATTATTTCACGTGTAAAATTATTTTAGGTGTATTTTCTGACTAATAAAAATTACTATTTATCCAATATGGCGAAAAGGAGTCACGATTAGTGCTTCATAATATGATTCCGATTACCGATAATTCAAGTGGATTTATTTTAAAATCGCTAAAAATACACGGAATACCCTTTATTTTACACGGAACCCTGAAGTTCCGCAGAATACCATTCGAGGAATACTACTATAGAACATAACACTGCCCTTAACCTTAGCGATGGGTTAGGGGACCCGCCAAACAACGTAGCCTGGGGGCCTGCTTCAGGATGTGGGGCCCATGATTATAATATTACATATCACTTTATCACTTGCCATACAAGCACCCAGAACCAATACACTTTCGCTTCACGTACACCTATGTGGTTAAATAGCTTTGAAATTGTTGATGTACAACAGAATTTGTAATTATATATCAAATAATCTTCACCAGACTATCGATTATATGTCGTATACGCTACCAACGTTGATAGAATATCACTCAAAAAATCGTTTACTGAGACCATAATTTCTCGATGAAAATATTGGACAATAAAATATTACCATACTAATTTATATTTTCCAATAAACTATTTTCTTTATCATTTATCATTTTCATCCCGTTATCTCGTCTAAATAAAAAAAATCTAGTAGGTATATATCGCTGTATGTATATAAGCTGTTTTAAAAATATTTATTTTATTAAAAGTTTTTTCAGTTCTTCCAAGAGGTCTCTTGGAATCTCACTAAATTCGTCTTTTAATTGATTATGGTAGTGCAAGTAATGTACTTATCAAAAAATTTCCCAAAAGTATCAAAAACATTCGTTTTCATATAGATTTTTCAGTTTTGTGTAATATGAAAAACAGACACTTTACAACCATGTTCGCAAATCTCCTGTACATGTTCGTAAATGGCTTCCCACTTTAATAGTCGTGTGCTCAATTAACTTCTTTTTTTAATAATAGAGTCTCCTTCAAAATCCAGAATGAATGGTCATGTATATACCACCGACGTAGGTTACATGTAAGTTGTACGTATGCAGTTCATCATGGGACACTTATTCGTGTGCCGCAGTAAGTGAAACATGAGTTCGTATAACATTTTATCAAATGACGAGTTCTTCGTTGAACATTTCACCGTGGAATACATTTGTACGTATTTTACAAAATGCGGCTATAGTTTGCAAATAATACTGTTCCAATTAGATTAACCCTAACCTAACCTAACCTAAACTAGTGAAGACATCTCATAAAATTCGTATTGAATCTAATTGGAACAGCAAACTAGCGCCACATGTTGTAGCATACGTACAAATATACTCCACGGTGAAATGTTCAACGAAGAACTCGTCATTTTATTAAATGTTACACGAACTCATGTTTCACGTACTGCGGCGCACGAATAAGTGTCCTGCGGTGAACTGTTTACGTACAAATTTCCGGATACGCGACGTAGATGCCTACGGGTCTAAAATACGAAAACGTCGACAATTATTATATCGGTACTAGTTCTACAATCAAACTGACATCTATAATATATATAATACTAGCTGACCCGGCAAACTTCGTACCGCCTCAGAATCAATAATCTTGTGTTAACTTATTAGCTGAATTAAATTCAGTTTTTTATTAAGTTAAAATGAATACTCAAAATGAATAAGTTCAATAAATGTGCAAAAATCAAATCAAAATGAAAAGTGTTTTAATTATATTGAACTGTACACACTGTACACACACGATGACCGCGTGGATTAAGCGCCGGTCTATATCTAGTGTCGAGGGTCCCATGTTCGAATCCTGGGTCTGGTTAGTTCACATATTGTAATTCAATTTCAATTCAATGATGACTACCGAGCCAACCTTCAGTCGTAAATTGTGCGGTGGCAAGCCAGGCAGATCCAATGAGTTTAAAAATTCAGTTGGATAGTTGGTTGCTTCGTCTTTGTTTGTTACACAGTCGATAGATTTGAAGGAATGCAGTAGACCAACGATTTGATTTTGAATTGTGAAGTTTAAGTGATCCACATCTTTGTTCTTTACCGCAATAATGCTCGTTCACTCAACCAATTGTCATGTTTGTGATTAGCAATGATGTTCGGTAACACTTTGTTGATGAGTTCGTCCTTAGTTAAGACGAAATTGGAAAAATTCAGCGGAAATGAAATCAATCCGCTCGATTCATCGACAGGAACACGACCGTTACCGATAGTCAGCAATTTCTTGGAGAAATCTTCGGCAGATGGATCGTTTAGCAATGCAACTCGCATGTTTGTCGTCAGCTGAAGTGTCTTCACATAGTACCACAGAGTCGATGATTTGAGGCAAGCATTTATTTTATCAGCAGCGGTCGATCTTGGAATGATTGGTAGTGTTTGGCGAAAATCGCCAGACAGTAGAATCATTGCGCCTCTAAAACTTGAGTCATTGCGCAGATCTTTCATAGTTCGATTGAGTGCTTTCAATGCGCGATTGTGCGCCACTGTGCATCCATCCCAGGTGATGATTTTACTTGCTAACAAAACTTTGGCCATTGCTGAGTATTTCGCAATGTTGCATGTCGGTTTTTCAGTCAGCAATTTCAACGTTGAATGAGGCGTTCGGCATCATTTTAATAACGTGGCCGCTATCCCAGAAGAAGCAACTGCTACAGCATTTTCGGATCTCGCACGAACAGTAGCCAAAATCAATGACATGAGGAATGTCTTCCCAGTTCCATCGGGCGCGTCGAGGAAAAATAAGCCACCATTTCCATCATCAATTACCTTCATTAACGTATCGTACACTTCCTTCTGTTGAGGGTTCAACAGTGGTACATTCGTTCGAACTGATTGGTTCAATGCATCTCGATCATATTCACGATCACGTTCCAATTCTCGATTGAAAGCGTCGTTCATTCCACGATGTGGCGTTGGCATTCCTAACTTGACTAAAAAACTGCCGCACATGAGGTAACACATGTATTTGATCAAAAGCAAAGCCTGGTTATGTATCCCCTCATTCACCTAGAGATCGTGATTCCCTGAACTGACACAAATTCGATGTAAAATGTCTTCTGACATGTCATCCTTTCACTTATTCCATAGTTCAGGTGGATTCGATGGGAAGCATGTCGAAATAATGATATCAAATAATGTGCGTATCTGACTTGGAGATGCAGAAACAATTGCTTCAGCGATTGTCATATCTCAATGAGTATCGTTTTCAAGCAAATTGAGCTGTTATCATGAAGCACGAAATGTTGGGCACACTACACTATTGACAGTTAGACATTTCGACTATCATTCTTTCTTTTGTTTGTTTGTTTCTTCTTTATTGTTTCTGTCATGTATCAGAGATGGCGTTGTATACGGATTTAAATTTTTTGTGATTTTCTTTTATTTTCGAATGCGCGAGGTTTTCATCGTTCAAATTCATCGATGTCAGTCAAAAGCCTTTCCATACAAAATGTATGAGAAAATTAATTTTCTTCATAATTTATTTTTTCCGTGATTTATCCAATGTTTTAATAGTTATTCTGCTATTCGGGGCGGAGACAAATCCAACAAATCAAAGATCATAAAAATCGGTTCAGCCGTTCTTGAGTTATATGGTGTAACTAACCCGACCTTGTTTTATATATATAGATTTGGCGTAACACTAGGTTAATGTAACTTTTCAAATCTTGATAAACTATTATCTGATAATATATTTTTGAGAAGTTGTGTGCTATTTCATACATGAACTATCTTATGTGGCAGTATTATATTATAATGCTAAAGGCATTTCATGCGCGGTCTCTGATTTATGGGTTCCTCACAGCTTTCGTGACCTGAGATTTATGCACCTATATAGTTTATTGAAAGCTGTAAAATTGTGATGCAACATTTGGCACAATTTTACATGGTTATACGTAGTGTACAAAAATACTTCATAATACTATAATAGATATGAAATGGTGTAGTGGGAAAGTTACACGAAAAGTTTATTGGCACTCAGTCACTAAAATATAGTAAATACGGTATCGTGGCATAGTATTCTTTTTTTAAACTAGATATTATTATTAAAAGGTTTAACATACGTTTTACATTAAAACATATTATTATGGTAAAATATTTTATCACCATAGATTATTTATTATATAAATAACTTGTTGTAATCTATAAACATTTTCGTGGTAAATTACCTACTATTATATATTATACACATAGCGATGCTTTTCTATCTTGGATAACAAATATCAATTATTGGTCAAATGTCCGCGGCTATATATGTCAAGATTTCTCGCAGAACCAAAATGACATTTGGGCGCCTAAATAGTACATTCAAAGATGACCTTCCATTGTGTCTTAAGCGTAAAGTGTTCAACGACTTTGTACTACGAGAACGAGAAATTATAAGAGTGTGGCATGGAAAAGTGCATGTTGAGCATGACGCGGAAAGACCATAAAATAATCTAAGCTCGATAAAGAGAAAAATAGTATTACGTGATAATTATGATATGGGTTCCAAAGCACAAATGAACTGGCAATGAACAGGATATTATGTTGTTTGACGAGTAGACAACCACTGGATAAATGACGTCGTACAATGGTACCAATAGATGATTAAACGACCACATGGGTGCTCTATGGATAGACAAACTCATTAAGTTCTGCGGCAGTACGTAACTAGGAATCTAAAATAATGGAAGAAGGTAAGGAAGAATCCAGCAGTGGATCATGATGATGAAGATGCTTTATAATTATTACTTTTGCTACTATGCTTTTGGCCACCTGATTATGTAGGTACTTTCTTTGTGTACCCGAAATATAGTGTATAAACAGTGTGCACTTCCGGAAGTCACATATGCTTACGAAAAATAAACAAACAAAAACTTAGAGAAGCACAGCATGGTATGAAGATCCACCTTGTTATAATTGGGCATAACACGTAACGATAAAAAACGTAATTGTTAAAAATGGGAACACATAAATGTATGCAATGTAATTAAGTTTGCTAAAATCGGTCAACTGGGCTGATCACATAGCTCGAAGAAGGGACAATCGCTGGATAAATAGTGGAAATGTCCAAAAGGTGGTATTATATGCCGCTGGAATGACAAAACCATTCAATAAAAAGGAGGGAGTAATCGGCTTTCTCATACAACTAAATGAAGCAGGCCAACAATAGCCGACAACTTACGAGAAATAGCTACGCGATAAAAAAAAATGCAGGGCATCACGGAGGATTTACTTTGGTCATTATAACGTACCCATATAATATAATGTTAACGTGGAAATTTTGCCGCAAATTGATTATCAACCTGCCTCACCATACTTTTTCACCATACTTTCATATAACCTGCCGCCCCTAGGAAAAAACAGTTAGTTCTCTGAAAGTATGCGGCAATACACTGCACAAAAAAGGAATGAATTAACAGCTTAAACAAGTAGCTGCGGATAGATTCAGGCTGATGATGATAGATGTAGAAAAATGTCATAAATATACGTAATTATTGTATGGCTATACCCACGGTGGCCGCGCGGCATAAGCGTTGGACTATCACGCTGTGGGTCTCAGGTTCGAATCCTGGGTCTGGCAAGTACACATATTGTTTTTCAGTTTGTGTGTGAGTCAGGGTATGGACCTAATAGGTTGAGCAAGTGGCTGACATCCATTTCTCGTAAAAAAACAAAATCTGTTAATACAAAACCTCTACTCTGTGGAGGCCCATATGATCCTATTAGGATCGGACATGGTCAAAAAAAAAAAAAAAATATGAATTATTTTCTATATATATTATCCTTCCAGTATGATGATGGGATACTACCTATATTACATTATTACGTATGTATAAAGTGATTGAATACACTATACGTTTACAAAACGAAACATAGGTATGCCAGAAAATTAGTTGGCAAAATTTATCCCGAGCTGTTAATATAATCATATTATTTATAGTAGACTTTTCTTCATAAAATAATTAAATGTTGCCAGAATAATGATTTTAATGTAACTTACTTTTCTTTAATTTCAGGGACAACATTTACCGGCTTAATCTTTCGAATATCAGCACAGCAGACTGTGAGGTAATTATTCTTTTCGTATTAAATTTTATCTAAAATTAAAATCTTCTTTCATAAACTATCATTATTGAAAAATAATGATAAAACAATAATTAATAACTTATAAAATATACTTAGTAGTCTTAGTACACTAATATTAATAATACTAAGCTTAATCTAAAGTTTTACTCAAAGGAAACAATAGTGAGCGAGCTCGCGCATAGAAACTTGGCGCAACCACAGCTCGTTATTTTTATCCACGTATTTAGCGTCAAATGCCATTTTTCCCGATGCAATATAAAAAAATATCTATTATAAAAAAAAATTATTTCACCGTTAATATCTTCAGAAACTTGTTACAAACTCACAGTTTTATTAAAAAAATACGATATTATGGATACATTGTGTTTTGGGCTTTTTATTAGCAGAACAAAACTTTTAATAATGGATTGAAGTGTCTGTCTGCTTTATATTTTGAATAATTCGAAGATACAGAAAATTAATTGAGTTTTTCCTGTGATTTACCTATACATTAAACACAGATATAGTTTAAAAATCTTATAATTAATATATATATATATATATCATCTGTGGTCAATAATTGACCACTGGAAAATCTTTCACGAACCCACCGCCATTATACGTTATTGTGAAATAGCCTCAGTTGCTAGGATTTTTCAAATATTATTCGAAAGTTTTTTGTACAAGTATTATTAATCCCCTTAACGATATCTGAAGAGAAGAAGAATAATTATATTACATTTATTCATGTTTCTACGTGATTAGATGAATGTTTGCTTACTTTTTCATTAGATATTGTAGTCGTAGTCCAGTGCATAAGGCTTTCGATTTCGATTCTCGATGAGCTCACAATATAATTATGACATCACATTGTGATGTTCTCAAGGGAATGGGACGATTTGGCAACGCGAACTGGCCTCCGGCGATTGGCCTCCGGTAATTGGCCGCCGGCCCAATTGGACGCCGACCCAATTGGCCTCCAGGAAGATTGGACGCCGCACAGTTTAATTAAATGCGCAAAGGAATAGACGTACGTTACGATTTGTTGAAGTAAATAAGCAAGTCAGTTTAATATGCTTCTATCTTCTCAGTAGTTGTACCTTATACATTTCGCGCTTGACACATTTTTAATATAGATTGAGAATAATTATTATGCCTTATGATGTTTATTAAAAGAAAATAATTCTTCCCTCGTTAAAACTTAAAGATGTGCATAATCAATTGATTTATTGTCTATACATGGATACTTATTTATATTTACAACAAATATTAAAAATAATTTTAGATGTTAGAATGAAAATAACATTATATTTCAGCGTTTTATCGACTTAATATTATAATAAAGCTTAAACATGTATATTATTATGCATAAATGCGTATTTTAAGATAATATGAAATTACAAACAAAATATTAAGTAAGTTATCTGCTAAGTATAAATGTTTCAGTAGTTTGATTGATAAACTACTTAGGTACTTGGTGCCGGACAAAATCCCGAAGGCCGAAATCCCGAATGCTGAAATCCCGAATGTCCGAAATTTTGAAAACCTAAATCCCGGAAGCCGAAATCCCGAATACCGAAATCCCGAACGCTGAAATCCCGAATGGCCGGAATCTTGTACCTTATACGGAAATGTATAAGGTACAACTACTGAGAAGATAGAAGCATATTAAACTGACTTTCTTATTTACTTCAACAAATCGTAACGTACGTCTATTCCTTTGCGCATTTAATTCAACTGCGGGGCGTCCAATTCTCCCGGAGGCCAATTGGGTCGGCGTCGAATTGGGTCGGCGTCCAATTGGGCCGGCGTCCGATTGTACTGGCGGCCAATTACCGGAGGCCAATCGCCGGAGGCCAGTTCGCGGTGCCAAATCATCCTAGACCCGTTCTCAAAGCCTAGGCGTTTGTTATTGATTATCGTTTATTAACAAATACATTATTGTTTAACTACACTACTGTCATTGGACCGCATGGCCTATTATAGTGTTAAAAAGAGTATAAGTATGAATATATATTTTTTTTTAATACAGAAAGTAGAATTAACGAAAATAACTTCGTTTTAAAACTAATGATGGAATTTAAAAAATAATGGAGTTCTACCACGTATCTACTATCATCATTTATATAAAAAAAATATAAATGTTTGTTATTGCTCTACATTGAGTCGCTGTGTGTGAACCGCCTATAGTGGTAAATTGCTTTGGTAAAATGGTACATAAGTGTGTCAAACTATTTAAGTTTGCTATAACTTGCATCGTTTAACCAACCGTGTATAAAATGATAGTGTGCATGCTACCGTATTTTCAAGTGATTTATATTTCATACTCAAAAGCAATTTTCAACTTAAAACCCTCTTTAAAATATAACCAGTGGGATATTGTTTATATACATGGCGCATTGATATGATTTATATTGCACCATTAAAATACTTATTTTATAATATAATGCTTATTTATTACACTTTGGTTAGTAAGCAAAATTATGGTATACCTACTCTCTACTAAAAGGACTTCGTAATTGTGCAACTTGGCAATAAATATAAATTGATAAAATCCTTGCATTTTCATCAATCATTGTGTGACTGGTGTTTTATAACAGAAATTCTGTTATTATGTTAAACATTTGATAATACTATTTATACGGGCATTTAAAACACATTTTTTAAACTTATGCAAAGCTGGATATTTCTTAAAAATAGGCATTTGCGAAATTATTTAAACTTACCTACACGAACGCGATTATTCATTATTTCTTTATATTTAAAGATATTATACAACGTTTTTTTATTAGCTCGTATTCTTGTTTTTCCGGTGGATGTTTGTCCAGTACAAATTTTTCAATAGTTTTTTTAACTAACTTTCTGACTAGCTAGACATTTGAAACTAGAATATATTAGAACACGATGCCAATGCATTATTTTGATACTTGTAGCCATCTTTAAGCAGAATTGAATTCATTTTCAGTTAATTCTGTTTTGTATGGAAAGTTATTTCAGAAAAATTCGTAAAAAGGAGGTGGTCCTAGCAACTAAATTATTAATATATTCGTGCGGTACCAGGGAAATCAAAATTAAATGTCAAAATGACATTTCAGTATTCAATATTTGTTTGTTTGTTTGTTTTTTATTTACTTCATATCAAGTACAAGCATATTGAGCATAATAATTCAACAGAAAATTTAAAAACGTTGTAAATAAAAAGTTCTTCTTATCTTGTAATTATTTTTATTATTCTCACTAAATATTATCTATATACTTATATATATAGATAAAGGTAACCCAATTTCCGCTATAAGTTAAAGCAGGCAGTAATCTGCAACGAGTTGTATATTTAAAGATTTTAGAAGAATTTGCTATTATCAATTTGATGAATAGCGGCACATGCTTATTAAACAAAGATGATTTATAAGTCTGCATAATATTTTCTAAAATGGTAATGAATTGTAATAATATTTATATAACTCTACTTTTTAAATACTTTATACATATCGTATTATTATAATTGAATTATTATGTACTGCATTTTATTAATCAATATTATAAAATAGATTACATGCTAAAATTATTTTTCTTGTTATTTTATTATTCATTTAAATAATTAATTAGTTTTAAATAGTACACACTTCTTCCACTTTTCACGTGACATGTGAAACTGAAAGGTGATTTCAGCAGAAAATTACTTAATAAATGAAACTGGTATTGATAATATTCTTAGAAAATAAAAGTAGAATAAAGTACCTACATAAAAAAATGTATTGATTATTTAATCATCTATTTATGATACAAGTTCAATAGAAAACGGATTCTTACATTCGTAAATTTAATATCGTTGACCCTTCCTAATAGGGTAAGGTGTTGGAATAATTTATTTTTATGTTGCGTATTTCGGAATCGGCAAGAGAAAACTCGGGAATAATTTTATATTTAAAAAAAAAAAAAAACAACAACAAGAAAAGACCAAGAAAATGAAACATCTGGTTTTTCTTGTTTCCATTTCTCTACTTAATAATAATTACAGCAATCTGTCAGACGCATTAAAATAATTTGTTGAATCAAGAGTTATTTTCTCGGCTGTGAGGCAGGAAATGCAAACGATACAGATCGTTGTTTTTCAATTTATCTTAATAGCTAGCGATTATTATTTTCTTGGA
Organism: Rhyacophila brunnea; assembly: GCF_057557595.1. Classification (NCBI taxonomy): domain Eukaryota; kingdom Metazoa; phylum Arthropoda; class Insecta; order Trichoptera; family Rhyacophilidae; genus Rhyacophila; species Rhyacophila brunnea. The sequence goes on from NW_028233068.1 coordinate 21,822,702, forward strand.
AATTTGCTTCGCCGTCGAGTCAGTTCGCTTTGTTTGCTAACAACTTTGAGGAAGTTTGGTTTTTGCACATTTAAGATTACGCGAGTGCGCGGATTTTCACGGGAATTGTTTTCTGTTCATATGAGCTTTCAGATACACTTTATTATGTGAGAATTATGAGACATACCGTTGTTAATTATAACATATATCAGGTACTCCCAATATTTTTGGTATTGAGACCCTCTTTGATGAAAAAAATAAATACTGTGTGCACAAAATGTAAAATCGGAAGCATTTAAAACAATACAGCTTTAATTAACATTTCTGAACCCAACACTATGCTACGCTTTCCATCAAGAGTTGACGAAGTAGGTCATTAAAATACTGATTTCATTTCACACTTCCTATAGAAGTTTATGTGAATTATTTTTTTTCTGCAATGACTGTCATAAATAACTACATTCGAAATAAACTTTCACAACCAAACTTCATGAAGCGTTAGGTGCTGCCTATTTCAGACCAATACGCATGAACAAATGAACATTCTATAAAAAATAATTACAAACATTTTACAAACAATATGTACACACAATTAAAATAAACATACACGTGTAGATTTTGTATTCTGGTCTACTTAACCTACAACAAATAAGCTCAAGTTTCCCAATAGAATATTTTTGTTTTTATTATAAGCATTATAAAAAATATTTGTTGTCTCATTTTTAATAAAACAATTACTCTGTGTCAGTAGATAATTTACCCGCAAAAATTGATGTTTTATTTGTGTCTTTTTAACTTCCAAAACCTAATCCGTTGCGATCGTAATGAAAATAATGAAATATACGATAATAATGAAAATGACGATTATTTTAAAACTATTATTATGTTTTTTAATATTTTAACATTTGTATAATTATATACAAAATTTATTAACCCGGTGTGGAGCAACTCAAAAAAGGGCCCGCTCCAACCCTCTGTTGATAATACATAATATTATATTTCCAGTACCATTTTTACATAGTCTGGCTAGCTTTTTATTTACAAAAAAATATAATACTTATTATCATTCAAGTATTTTATTTATTATCATTTACACAAAACTGTTTATAAGGTGGAAATAAAGTGACACTATTGTAATTATTATTGTGAATGCAAAATATAATCAATTGAGAACAGTGTGTATCACATTGATAAATAATATAACGGCTGTAAGACAGTGGAAAATCTCTCCGCATATTTTTAGTATTTTCCATTACTCAATTATGAAATGTATTTGTGAGTCATCATTTTTTTCGCAAGATACAATACTACACATCTGACATTTAGTGGATAGCCATCAATAGACACAAAAAACAATCCTGTGCACAAAACCTTATTTTCTAAACGAGAATTGTCAGCATTTCGGCTTGGAGTTAATATCCTCGATTAGTTTCTACAGTAATTAAATCTCTATTGCCATCGTCGTATTTTTACGAATAAGGTTTCTTAGCACCCATGGAAATGAAATTTGAATAAAATAGAAATGATTACAAAACCTTTTCAGTAATATTTTTTTATATCTATGTATATAAATATAATAAAACAATATTATTTTATTGTAACCTATAAAATGTGTAACATTTATTTAATTTTTTGGGGAATTTTTATTTTGCCCTAAGCAAAATCAATTTCCCCAGAGTGCCGTCAGGTAAAAAAAGTTTTACAGACACTACGTTAGAATAACGTGAGTATGTTAAAATAAATATATTTTACATATTTATAAAGCTAAAATAATATAGAAACCCCCGCAACTAAATGGAAATTCTCATAAACCCATATATGTTAGTATAATTTTCCATTACTCCTTTGTTTGTCTAATTTAGCTTCATAAAATTACGCTCAGTAAATTTGATATAATAATGTTTGTGAAAAAATACAATAAATTTAATCGTATTAGGTCCGAGAGTGGTTACCATTGTGCGACCGCAAATTATCTCTTTTTCTAATTACAAAAAACTTGTTTGTACATCTCGCTCGCCTAAAACCTAATTACGAACCCTTTGGGCGGCTATCTGGAAATCAGGGCCACAGCATTCCTACAACCCACCTTCCATAATTACGACAAAGGAGCGCCATTTTATGGTAGATAGTTCACGAAGGTATTTTATGGTTGGATAATTTTATATTTATAGATATTCCTATAAATACATTTTTATAAATTATGTTTACCATGAGTACAGGTTGAGATATATTATGAGAGTTTTTATTAGATTATTTTTTTATTAATTAATACTTAAATGTTTAAAAAAAAATATGTGCTCGTATAGTCGTATGTGCATATATAATTAGTGACGTCCCATGGGGGTAGGCAGATTGAGCGTCGCTTGGAGGCGGCAGTTACTCTAAGGGCGGCAAATCGAAGAGAATCATTTCGTACATATAGAAATAGCTACCTAAACTTATTTTTCTATTAAAAAATCAGCTCATTGGTTGGAAACAAAATGTATTAACTAACATAAAAGGTTTAACAGGACTGTATTTTTTTTGCCGGGTTCGGGATATGTAAGAAGCCACTGTATTACCAACGTTAAAAAATCCCACTTTTGGGGTAAAAATATTTATAAATTTAATTTTGTATTTGTTAGTATCTAGTGTATCAATACAACACATTTCTTAGATTTTGGAGTTATGAAAGGATCATAAAAAATACTAGATAAAAAATAAAGCGGCATTCTGGCGCTGCCTAGGGGCGGCATTTTGTCTATGGACGTCACTGTATATAATTATTTAGAACACCTCTGACGCATGCGGGATTTCAATACCTTAATTTTCTTCTTACTATAATACACTTGGTCTCTAGTAGTCTTCACGTAGTTCTGCATACCAAACAGCTACATCGCACTCCCTTCTCTTAATTTATCCAGTAGACCCATGGATTATTTTTAAAAAGCATGTATTTGGCATACGGTGGATGTATTCTGCTCACATGAGTCACAACAGTTTAATATACATATTGTATACAGAGCCTAGGTGCATTGTACCTTGTACCTATATATAATCTTACACAGCTCTTCATTGCGTCTTATTTGCCAGGTTTCCCGTACTGCATAGCTCCAAAAAGCTCCCACAACATTTTCCTTTCAAAGTAATCCAACATTCTAGCCATTGTCGTATAACCTGTCTGTACTCACTAAGCTGCAATACGCAACTACCTAAGTATTCATATTATCGTAAAATATTATAGATTTTAAATAGAAACATGGGACAAAAAATATGTTTTTTTTATATATTTGCACCTCAACTGAGAAATATATGTGTTATGAATGTTTTATATAACACAGTGATGTTATAACATTAGTATCGGTATGTTTATTACCTTCATTGGTAAGAGAAACTACACGATGTTATGAGAGATCATCACATACAATTAACAAGTCTGGTGTCAAGCTAAAATGCACCATCATTAATTTATTACCGCGCGACTATTTAAAAGTTCTCATATATCCTTGAATAATATATGGCATATTTACTTATATCACTTCAATTATTATTGTTTTATCCTGACCAACAATAGCGTCGCCAGCGTCTTCCGGTGCCCGCAGCGCTAGATTCCCGCCATCCCAAACAGGAAACGCGCCAAACTTGGCAGACGGCTTCCTAGACTTCACCCTTTAATAATTCTACACACACGCTTATCTATAGACTTACCTAAATGAGCGTTTAATAAACGTTTATAATACATACTAGAGGATGCAATCCTGAATCTTGCAAAAAATCTCAAAATCGTGGAATGGAGAATAATTAGGCGCATACCGGGACTTAAGGATTAGTTTTCATATTTTTGTTGTTGTAAGAAATAGTGCATTTGATTGATCTAAAGAAATTATTGCGTCTTTATAATTTTATATTTATCGTAAGAATTAATGTCGCCTTTATCATATTTGACGATACGTTCAGTCATATAATAGATTTTCACATTATGTAAAAAAAATATCTGAATTATTACTATTCATTGTAATGTGATTGTTTTGAATGAACCTTTATGTTATGTATTCGAAATTATGCATCGACCATTTTTTTACATTCCCATAAAACTTCTTCCTTACTCATTTAATTATTAGAAGAAGAAAAGATGTGTCGAAATATACTCACCTATTACATTTATTATCGTTGCCTTGAATGAATTGACACATTCTACACTGGTTTATAAAAACAGTTTTATTTAACTATACAACTACTAACAAATTTTATGGTATTTCAATAATCATTTGGTGAAATGAAGGTTTTGATATTAAAATTTTCTAAATGATTTAATATAATAAATACGTACTTAAGTAAAGTTATCAATTTAGCTTAAAATCATTCATCTGTATTTAATTAATGAGAGTGAAAGAAAGTAAAATTGATCCCTTCACGGCGCATTATGTAAAAAAGGGAACACATCAGATTGGGGTGGAGTGTGGAAATAACAACATAATTAAAAATAGATAACAAAATCTAATCTACTCAACGGTGCATTTTTTTGACGCAGATGATGCAATCGATTCGTCAGAAGATTTAAAAGGGGCTTCGGTTTAATCTAGTCATACAATTATTATTAAATTACAACAAAATATTAAAAATATGCGTTGTACAAATTGCGTATATAATAGTAACTAGGTACTCAAATTGTAACAAAATCCTTGCAAAAAATCTTGTAACTTGATATGTAATTGTATACAAAAAAAAAACCACTAATAATATTATATTATGTCACTCTGTTACTAGAGAAGATATACATTTCTATTTTTACTACGTACATTGATAGTTAGAAATTAGGTATACCTAGTGTTATTTTATTTTACCGTAGGGGCTTCAAAATCATTCAGTACCTCGGGTGTCCAAGTCTCGTAGCCCGGCACTGAATCTACTTGGTTACAAATAACGAAAAGGTATTGTGCGTACAATATCATATAATATTCGATTCGATAATGTTAATAATCCAGGCACTACGGGAAGTAAAATTCTGTCTAGGATCCCAATTCCTAAATAAATAAAATATTATCATCACATCACAGTATGTTCAAATAAAATAATAATATGCTATACATCGTATACCTATATATAATATCACTTATATGTTGAAATATTATACAGTGTGTATCGTTCTTTTTTAATAGGTACTATTGGTACTTGAGTATGTTTAATTAAAACCAAGGCCTGAACAAAAACGGTGCATGAGTGCGAGTGAGAAAGTATTCGGCACCCTTACAATCTCTGCGACACGCGCTAGAGTAAGATAAAAGGTCTACTAGCTACAAGCCAGTTTCCAAAAGTATCGCCATCAAATCGGGGCAAAACGCTTCACGTAGCGTCGATAACTTGCGAGCTCGTGTTGCTAAAATTGATATTTTTTGTGTTAAACATAAAGTCAGTGGTAAATATTTTTGGTTAATTAAGTAGAAAAGATGGTTCTGTGTGTTGTCTTAAAATGTGGTAGCCGTACTGATAAGCAAGAAGATGGTATTACGTTTCATAAGTTAGTTGATACATGTTCGTGATAATTTATTTGTATTTTATTATATATTTTAATATCAGCAACCTAGTGTTTCTTTAAAATAACTTAAATTATGGATATCTTTATCTAATGGTTGCATTTTGACCGCTTAAAAATACTATATAACGGAAAAAAATAGAAAATTATATTTTAATTCTGAGCGTCTAGTGCGAGCACTTTGGGCGAGCACTAGCGAAATGGTCTATGGTCTCGAACATTTGTAGACGAATGCGTTCGCTCGCTCACAAACCGAACGCAAGGCAGGCGGCTTCATTTAGCAATGCAACGGGTGGCGTCTATATGTATCTATAGTCTAAGATTAAAACAATCTTCTCACAAAAGCGAATATAGTAATTGAGTACTAACATTGTTCATTATCATCATTAATGTAGTCTCTTCTTTTTATTGTGGTTGTTTACTCTATTGAAGTTTGGCGTAACCTAATCGCACTACTACCTGACGTGTGCCAAATCGCATCAATATACATACCAACATCCTGAATATTAATCCAGTACCCGAGAGTATATAAGGTACAATTTGCCATTTCCTCTGCTACCCTCTATTTTTTGCTATGTGGTGTGTTACTAGCGATTATGGGTAGGTACATCTTTGTCATGTATAAAATGTTACTATTTAAGAAATTGGTAGGTATTCTTATTCATATATTATGTATAGTAGGTACGAGTATATAACAATTGATTTTTTGCGTATTAGTAATACATACGTAGCGACTCGGGTTTTCTTCAGATACGTATTTGTATTGGGTTGGGACGATTGTGGGTTCAAGTCTCTAGTGGAAATATATTACTTACTGTCCGACAAAAAGATCTAGGCGATAACCTGAATTCGCTGTAATCTGAATCGCTAAGTGCGATTAACTAAATAGGAGGGGCTTGTTAGTTCACAGTTTTAACACGTGGACAACTCGTCGATAACCGGAAGTCGCTGTAGTCGAAGTGCGGTTAAAAACAGGGGTGGCTTGTTAGTTCACAGTTTTAACACGTAGACAAGAAGTTCTTGTTCGACAATACTTACTTCACCTTGTCATGTCCCAGTGTTGGGACATAGGGCAAGCATAAGATTGCGCAACTTCCCTCGGTCAATTGCCACGTCTCGTATCTTCCGCCGTGTGATACCTATAGTGCGTAGATCGCTTTTGTAGCATCGCTGCAGAGTGAGGGAGGGTCGGGGTTCCGGAATCCTTGAGGTTGTGCCATTAGGGTGCGGAGTGTTCCACCCACAGACAGCATTCGGAACACATGTCTCAACTAAGTGAAGCGTATCTTTGTGATTACTTCAATCACCGAAGGTTACCATGTCCGCTCACGAACTTGAACGTTTGTAACGTGGTTGTACCGATGTACCCCTAAAATTCGGCGAAGACATAGATTCTTAAAGTTCAACAGTTAACAATTTTGAAGCTTGGTAACGTGCCATGTCTTACAGCCATACAGGAGCACAGATAGAACGCACGCATTGAACAAACGACATTTGGTCTTACAGCCTTCATCCCCATACATCTCCAAGTTGGCTGAATGCACCCGCCGCACCCATGCAGATTCCAGTAAATATGTTAGATACTAAAAAAATACGTATATTTCTGGTGTGTTACTCTAATGTATTAAATTAAAAATGTCACTCTCTTAAATCTCGCATATTATTAATTCGAACATAGTTAAATAATTTAAAAAATATATATTTAGTTTTTAATATTACTCATTAGAAGTTTTATTCACCTAAAAATAAATGAATGAATCATTATTTAATTAATATCACGATTATATTATTTAAAAATAATACAATATTATAAAGATGTTATTATAAAATGTTTAGTCGTTTTATATAGGTAAGTGATACAAGCTATTCGATAGCATTGGTCTATGAATTTATCAAACGTTTTTCCTAAAACCCCATGACAGTGTTCTGTCCAAAATGAATATAAAATAGCCTCCCGCGGCTCCTAAAATATCAAATAACTGATTGGTCCAATTTATTTCCTTTCAATTTCACTCGGCAGACGGTTACGGCAAAAACAACATAAAACTTGTAAAGAAAATTTTCTTTGAATAATTGAGTTTTTCTTGATATATTAACATTTCCCACGTCTGTTAAGGAAGGCGATAAATTACACAGAATAAAATTACTGATTGCGTCTTCAAAACCCATCAGATGCAGGATAATAACATTATATTATTGTGTTATGCAAAACACATTTTCTTTATTTTTTTTATTTTTATGCGGTTTTGCTTTGACGTACTATTTATTTATTCTATAGAAAATGATGTGTTTCTTACAACCATCATTGGATTCATTGTTAATTCTTTAGAACATAATCCCTTTTCTACCTCGCGATTTTGTCAAAATTGTTAGAATTCTTACTTGCAATATGTAACCTTAATTAATGATTTAGTTTAAACGATATTTTACAATTGAACATGTTATTTCTTATCGGCTACCTAATCCGTGGAAAGATGATGAATGCTATTTCAGTAGCTTTAACCAACGGCAAAATATGAAATTATAGTCAAGAAATTGAACAAGATTCCGAGAATCGGAATTCCAACCATGGCCGAGCTGTTTACGCATCGGCTTATAATGTCGTGGGTCCTAGATTTGAATCTTGGGCCTGGAAAATACACATATTGCTTTTCAATTTATGTTAAGCCTAGTAGGTTGGACAAGAGGCTTCTTGAGATTTCTTGTATAAATTAAAATCTGTAATTATTAGGATCGGACATGATCAAAAATTTTTTTTTTCTATAATAATATAATTAAGTATACATACATATTTCCGGGATATTTTTATTCTTTCATCGACAGTAGCGACACGCGGTCTCGTGGAGTGTTATTTTGATTAAAATTCCCAAATTTTTACGATGTGGACTGTCCGAACATCATTTAATATGATGATAGTGTATGCGTACGTGGACATGAATTGAGTTTCAAACAAAACATGTTTGTTGACGTGCATTTATGAAAAATCAAAAGTTTTACAATGATTTTATAATGTGTACGCCGGAAGATGTGTATACGTCTGAGTTGTACTGGGCTTCAGTAGATTTTGTTTAGTATAGTGTGTATGCATTTAAATTAATCCAATACTCATGTGTCAAATGAATGTTACATTGACAAGTTTAAAAGTTTACAGTAGGCAGGTATATTAGAAAGCATATCCGGTCCCATACAATATTATCCCAAATACGGAGGATACATAAATAGTTAAGTAGGTATGCTAAATGTATTATGTAAATTTAAAATGTGCCGACTATTTGAATTAAGCGTATATGCGTGCAGTGTCAATTTTGTTAATACTTAGAGTCCCTAGAATACTTAGAGAGATGTCATATGTTAACATGATATTTTCGAATATCAGAAATCGCTTCAGTAGTTTCGGGTACGAATCACGGGTCTGCTAAAAAAACACTTTTTTATCAATGTATTTTTTAACATTCATTCATTTATTTAATTTAAGAAAACAAAACATTTTGGACATAACAAATCATAATTCAGGATGTTTACAACATGGAATTTACATTATAACAAATATTACTCTCACAAGAGAGAAGAATACAATAATAATAATAATAAAGTTTGAAAAACAAAATTCAAAGTACATCATTGAAAATGTATATGTCTTTAGGGAGCGCATTTACTAGTCTTGCACCCCTCGCTAATGGTACCTGATAGGCTTGACTCGGGGAAACAGTTCTGACCCAGAATCGCTCATGGCCATGACCACGTATGTAATTTACAGACGCATATAAATTTTAATTATTCAGGATGCCAGAAATAGAAACCAACCCTCGTGATAGCCAGCAAAAATGTTCTAAGAGCAGAAGTGACCTACGAATTATTAAAAGGAAAATAGTTATTTAGGTCTTAAAATAAAGACATCGAAGAAATTTCTTCTGTACGCGTTCTAAAATAAGCTTGAAGGAAACTTCATAAGGATTCCAGATAAAAGACCCAATGGAGCTAAAATATGTTGTATAAAAACGTAAAAACAAAAATTAGTTATTACAACCTCCATTCTGTTGAACCACGAGTTGGAAAAGCTGATTGAACAGCAAACAATCATAAGATACTGTAAGTCCCAAAAACTACGATGGGCGGGACATGTGGAGAGAATGCCTGAAGCTAGAGCGCCAAGGATCATGACGAAGTGGCTACCCCAACGGAAGAGACCCAGAGGCCCGCCAAGAAGGAGATGGGCTGACGCCGTAGAAGTGGACTGCCTTCATATAGGAAGACCTGGTAACTGGAGAAGTGTGGCGAGAGACCGGAGTGAGTGGAGAGCGGTTGTGGAGGAGGCCAAATCCCACCCCGGGATGTAACGCCGTGAAAGAAGTACCTCCATTCTGTGGATGTAGATAATATGATCTTCTTAGTATAGGTCATGATTAAAGAAAATATTGTGAAAAACTACATTATTTACTTCAGCCATAATAATTATCCACAAAATAGTAATGTACAGAATTATTAATTTCAAAATGTTACATTTATGTTAATTAAAAAAAATGAATTATGCAGAACTTCCTGACAGCAAGAGGTCAAAATTTCCCTTCAATATACGAGCATCGAGAGAGAGATTTGTGAGCGAGGCGAGTTTATAAAATATGCAAATAAATAATTGACAGACGGTCTGACATCTACAGGAAGCTCTACTAGAATTTGTTGTTTGTTTCAGAAAATACCAGTTTCATATTCTAGGCGGCAAAATTACTCTTTGTCAAAAATATTTTATAACGAGTTATTTTCAACTATTATAGAGAAAACAGTGGAAAGTTTTTCAAAGAAATAACGCGGTGGAAAATATTGCACAAACTTTATGTTAACAGGAAACAGAATACTCTTATATTAAATATCCATTTCTTTCAGTGGCGCACCCAGGGGGGGGGGGGCAAGGGGCCCTGGCACCCCCCAAAAATGAAAATGATCAGAATGATTTTAAACATTGAAAGGCAATAAACTATACCTTGGGCTTAGACAAATAAAAACACTGCAAAAAAAGATTTGTAATTATTCTCTAGCACCTTTTTTAGAAAAATTTCTTAGATTTTAATTTCTAACACAAAAATTTCGAAACACCAATGTCGGGTTATTTTAGAAACCCAATCCCTAATGGAACTGTCAAAAAATTCTCGGTGTCCACCCGAATTCCAGAGTGGTGTATGTCATGCCTGGGGAGGGCTAATAGGGCTCTAGCCTGGAGGCCCGGCGTATCGGGTTGACCAGATAAGTGAGATAAACACACATCATAAACTAGCTTTAATTATAAAAAACTCGCCTGCGGCGCTATAATACTTCATGGCCATGAACATTTTCAATTATATAATTGTGCAATATACTTTTTGATTATTATGTGTCGATACTCGACAGTTCCATTATTAAAGTAGATGTATTAAAAATCGCCAATAATTCACTGTAAGCGTACCCTTAATTTGAAGTAAAACACGATTTGAAAAACGTTAATGTAGTCTTTCACACTGCCTTTAATCTTAGCGGTAGGTAGGGGGCCCGCTAAATATCCTAGCCTGAGGGCCCGTTTCAGGATGTGGGGACCATGGTGTAGGTACGCCGAGTGCGATAAACAAAAGGCCAATAAACGAAAAATTAGGCTGTTACGAAGAAAAAGAGCCTATGGGACTAATTTACATTCTCCTCCTTGCCCCCCCCCCCCCAATATTAAATCCTGGATGCGCCACTGGATGAACATGTCCAGCATGGTCGCTGTTAGTCACTTCCAATCCGCCAGTCGCCGATGACACGCTCAACGGTTACCGCCACTATGCCTCCAATTTAATAAAAACTAGGAGAAACTGTACAAATATATCGCCCTGTATTGTAAAAATATGTAAAAATAATTATATGATGAAGAAAAAGAGCATATGGGACTAATTTGCATTCTCCTCCTTGGCCCCCCCCCCAATAATAAATCCTGGGTGCGCCACTGATTTCTTTACATATAAAACATGAATATTTATGACTGTTCTTTTTAGTATAAAAGTTCATCATTTTCAATATTTACAATAATAAGACACAAATTGAATAAAGTATCGTCAACCTCATAAAATATTTAATAAATATAATAATTTATTTTACCATAAATCATTTTAAATGGTATGTTGCCCTAATAACATCTTGAATGAAATTTTAAATATGTTGTCAAATTAGGTCTATTCAGTCTTTAATAATGCTATGGAAAAATGCTTCAGCTGGTCTGTGTACCTACTATGTGTAAATATATTGTATAGGTATATCTGGAGTTTATTTTCTGACGACTGAACGGAATAAAGTTGATTTTTTGTTTGTTTTTTTTTCCCTCTGCGCTCTTATTTCGTGCATGGCATATCTAGTCCTTGGTATTTCCACTGGGACATAGTATGTGAGGCATAAATTTAAATGTTGTATACTTAATACTCCTGTGTCTGGTTTCATTCTTGATAGGCAATCCTGGTTAGTTAATTTATTTTTTATATTGTACATTTTTAAATACGCAATTAAATTGTAATAGAATATTGTTTTAGGTGTGTAGATACATAGTATTATATTGGTAATACACGTTAATAATCTGCCTTAAATACATCTCAAACTATTTTTATTACATTTTTTTTTAAATTTCCAATTTATTAATTTATGTTTGTATGTTTTATGCATATTTTTGATATTATATTTCTGATATTCTTGAATTTTCTATACATTTTTCAATCAATACATTTTCAGGTTGTAAGATAACATAATTTTTGTATACCTATTCTATAATATAAAATAAAAAGTAGGTATGTATATTTTTATTTGTTCCTTCCAATTTTGAATTTTTACCACTGATTAATATAAAGTTTGCATATTTTTAATTCAAATTTAATGTGGTGTTCTTTTGTTTGACTTCTGCAGTCAAAGTTATTTTCATTTTGTATACCTACCTAGATATAGTTAAGTAGGTAGGTTGATATTGAAAAATAATTACAAGATAAAAAGAACTTTTTATATACCACGTTTTTAAATATTCTGTTGAATCATATGAACTTGACAATTCTATGTAAGTATTAACAATTTAGGACAAATAAGGCAATTGTCAACAAATCATTTTTTTGCTATTTTGCAACAAACAAATATATAATACTGAAATGTCATTTTGATTTCCATAGTAACGCACGTATATATTAATAATTTAGTCCTAGAACCACCCCCTTAGCAACCAATAGTAGTGGATTGGGTTACTGATTTCTTCCAAAATAACTTTTCATACAAAACAGAATTAACTGAAAAAGAATTCAATTCTACCTAAAGATGGCTAAAAGTATTAAAAGAATGCATTGGCATCGTGTTCTGATTCTAAGAGTTTCAAATGTCTAGTTAGTCGGGAAGTTAGTTAAAAATCGATTGCAAGATTTGTACTGGATAAACCACCACCGGACAAACAAGAATACGATCTAAGAAAAACGTGATAATAAAATAATTATTATTGTTTTCTAAAGTTAAGATAAATATAGGTATATCGATGAAGTGCAAAATCGTGTACTTCAGCTAGTTTTATATATTATTTTAAAATTATTATGTACCTACTAATTGTGATGATAATTAAGTAAACAATTATTAATTTTTAGAATAACTTCACCCTATATGTTAACTATCGCATTACTTTCCTATGTCTATCGCCGTGTTTAGGTAGCCCATAGGTAAATACGAATATTTACCTAAGTATACAGTATAACTTCGATTATTGGGGATTAAAGTAGTCTGGATAGTGAGAAATCCGGATAATTGAAAAAATCGTAATTGTTAGAGAAAGAAAAGTACATTTTGCATGAACAATTTTTATTGATATTATATATTATACATATAGCTTCAATTTTAAATTACTTTTTAGCAAAAAATTCAATAACCTATTGTTTTTTGCTTAGCTGTTCTTTTGAAAACTGCCAAATTACGAATATTTTTAAGACATTATAAGACATTCTTCTAGGCTTTCAAACCACTTCATGGCGACATCTAAGCATTGAAAAGCTTCATAATGTGTATGACCAATAATTTCTCCCCTCGGAAATCTCCTATTTGTCTTTTTGATCTTGTTCCTCTAAGGAAGATAATTCCTCAATTATTTTCTCATCATTCAAAATTTGGAATCCACGATCGTTCGCATCACAATTTTTTACCCCGATGCATTATTTTCAAGTCTTAATGCTACAAACTTGTAGTTTTTTCGAATTTAAACCTATTACATCACCATTATAAACTCTTCATAGTATTCTTATCTCTCCAAAAACACTTTTAACGTGTCTATAAAAGTATTTGATGAAGGTATGTCAGACCACTTTGTCTTTTAATAATAGTACAACATGTTTTATTTTCAATGGCATATCGATAATATTCAAAATAAATATTTAAATCGCGAAGATAAATATTTCAGGAAACTAATTTGTGTTTGTTTTGAATAATCCGGATAATCAAAAATCCGGATGATCAAGGTTTCAATGTATTTTATTATTTGCAATTTTAACAATAGTTAGTAGTAAAAATTATCTCTTAATATTTTAATAATATATGTGTTTCTCCTGTTTTCAAGCAGCATTTGTCACGTTATAAATTTTAGTTACATAAATATTCTCTCACACTGATATCATACATGTATTAATTTCAGAAAGACTCCCTCTACTTGGAAGCGACTGACGTAGCCAAGTGTATTATTAGCGGAAAATCTGAGGTGAGTTAAAATTAATTCCGATCTCGGTTAAAAGGAAATTAGTCCTCCACTAAATTTCTAAAGGCACTTTGCTACACTGTAAGGTATTTAGTACCTAACATTTATCTTATCTCTCTTTATAATGCTTTACTATTCTACCATTTGTGAAAATGTGAGACCATGTAGATTGTAGATTATTTCAAAATACTGTTCTGTAAATAAGTTAACTTAATAATTACTGAAATTCAATACATATTAAATATAATTAACTTAAAGTCAAAACAAAAGCATTAGTCTTTGTATGTCAGTGCAAAAGTTTTTTAATACATTAAAGTAATCTAAATATTATATATTATGGTTTTTCTACTAATCCATTCGGTTACATATAAATTAAAAAGCATGTAGCTAAAAGTTTTCTAATCAACGTAGAAGTTTTTAGTGTAAATGTACACTCACTGTAAAACTTTACATGTTGCCCTGTCAACTGTAAAAAGTTATGTGATTTTTGACTCTAACCAGTATTGCAATCAGTTAATGTTTTTCTCATACCGAAATATCGGTTAGTAAATAACCATTTTCGGTCTAAAGTGAAGCATGATATCGTCCATAGAGTGAATGTTTTATTAAGAGAGTTTTTTTTTGTACAATGAATGGTTGTTAGCCAGTCATCCAACCCAATGTGTCTTTACGCTGTATTAAACTTATATTAAAAAACAAAATATGATAATTGTACATATTGCATTTCATAACGATAAATCTATATTTGACTAAAATTGCAACTAAATCGATTTATTAATTAATCCACCATATATAATATTATATTATGTAATAATTCCATTGCGCCCACGGTGGCCGCGCGGCTTAAGCGTTGGACTATCACGCCGTAGATCCCAGGTTCGAATCCTGGGTCTGGTAAGTACACAGATTGTTTTTCAATTTGTGTGTGAGTCAAGGTATGGACCTAATAGGTTGGGCAAGTGGCTAACATCCATTTCTCGTAAAAAACAAAATCTGTTAATACACACCTCTACTCTGTGGAGGCCCATATGATCCTATTAGGATTGGACATGGTCAAAATAAAAACAATTCCACCAATATAATATGGGGATATATTATTTGTATATATCACACTTGCTAAGATGGGCGAGTTGGTAAATCGGCCATCTATAGGATCTTGGATTCGATCCTGGGGCTGAGCAAAAAATGGATGCTATTTTTTAAATGTTTGTTTTGTCTTATGAAAAACACCACCGGGTGTTTAGAAAATGGTTAACAACGATTCATCGTAAAAAAAATCGGTGTGTGTACTTATGTACGCGCGTTAGAAGTTATACTTCTTTGGAGTAACAAAATAAAAACAAAACTTGTGATAAACTATATTCTTTGACAAGCTCTTAATTATCAAATTACACTCTCAAGAAAAGGGACCGCTTATTGGAACGCCATTGGTTTATATCTATACACTTTAACTTATATTACTAAATTATATAATGGTTTCTCGTTGTTTTTATTTTTAAAGTACCAACTGTCACTCGTTGAAACCGACGTTTAATCGTTTGTTTACGTAAGGAATTGCAAATGGCCGACAATAATAAATTCGCTGCCTAGGCAACGGAACAATTTTAAACTATACTATTATACTGTATAATCGTTACGGTTGCAGTATCATACTGTGGCGTAAAGGTAGTGCGTTCGGCTGATAACTGAACAATCGGTGGTTCGAATCCAATCGAGTACGTTTTTTTTCGTGTGAAAAAATAAATTTAATTATGTGTTACATATTGTCACACGCCAAAAATATACTCTGATCTGATTTCCCAAATGCGCCAAAAGAAGTGTAACTTCAAAAAATTAAAAAAAAAAAATTCACTCTATATTGACACATTTATGCCCAGTTTAGGAGCGACAATAATAGTATGCCTACGTTTTTTAATACCTTTAGTGCCTCATAAATATTAACACTACACTGACAGTGACGATTATTATTTTTAATATTCGATAAGTGTGTACATCTAGCAAATATTTGAAACTATAATTTAATTACCTACCTGTAGAAAAAATCTCATTGGTTTAAATATGTTTGTAGGTATATATGATGACAACGAGCTGATCATTATAAAACCATTTTTCATCCATTAAAATAAATATTTCGCAATGATATAATATTATACAGAAGCCGTTCCATCAAATGTATAGGGATCCGGTTCGAATACAGCAGTGGACTTAAATTGACATGTCATTGTTTCGGTGTATTTTTGAACACAGAGCAAGAACCCAATAGGTTGAGTGAATAGGTAACCGCCATTCTCTAAAAAGTCTTTTTAAATAATCTATCTCCATGTAGAGTAGATATTAGATACTTATTATATGCTATGCTTTGAAGCAAAACAATAAATGTCATAGAACACTAAACCATTCTTATTTATCAGTTTTTTTTACTAATACAATGACATATTAATATGGACGACGCATCTGGAAAGAAAAATGACACTCACTTTTTTGTCGGGTCTGCCGAATGGCATAATCTGTTCTAACGCCATTACAATAAAGGTGATATTGCTATAAATTCCCGATGCTTTGTGTCGGGTCTGCCGAATGGTTCGGTTCGAACGGGTTCGCTCAAACGATGATTGTCACTAGAAACACTGTTCTAACGCCATTACAATAAAGGTGATATTGCTATAAATTCCCGATGCGTGATGTCGCATAATGGAAATTGCGTGACGTATACCTATACATGTGCGAATGTCGCTATGCGTGAATTTATTTGCTAACTACTGTATTGAGTGAGTCGTCCATTAATAATGTCATTGATTCTATAAGACTAAAACAATCGCCAATTAATATAATTTAAAATCAATTTCTATTAGACCGATTTTATTAATTCGTCACTTCAGTACTACAAGTAGATAACGCTGATTCGGTCACTGTAGGGAAAATGAAATTTAAACTTAAATTGATTAATAACTCGTTCGACGCGGACGACACGGCTGCCGTGTCCCCGTTAAACGGCCATTAGATGCATTTAGCATGTTATTTAATTATTTTAATGTGGTTATTAAAAATTAATTAAAAGGTATGCAGTGATTGTGTTAACATAAATCTAGCTAGGCTTATTTAAAATAAAAATGGAAAAATGAGCTTGTCTAATTGGAAACAATTAAATAATGTTCAATTGTATGAAAAAAATTGTATATAATTTATTTAATGCATCTATGGTTTTAAAGTTATCTAATATTTTCAAACACAAAATTAATACAGTTCAAGACTTACATAGTTTTATCATTTTGTAGAGAAGGAAATGTAGAATGATATTCAATAGCTATCTCAAAAACAATGAAAAGCAAGTTATCTAATTATAGTACCTATTTAAAAATATTAAATGCATATTTTGTACCCATTTTTCAAATGCAATAAAATGTTTCGTATTATTAACAATAATTATAATTGTATTTAGTCTAATTACATAACTCCCTATTATAATTTCAACTTTATAGCTAATAGGGTATTCACATATTAATTTCAATAAAGTTAAAAATGTGAATATTCCCAGAATCTACTGCACGGTTTTGATAACCTTTTTTTCCGCACAACCATGTCGGTAAATTTTTAATAATATTTACATCAGTGTATGTACAGATTTTTTATGAATAACAAATATTGGTTATGCAAAGTACGTTTCCCCCGCGAAAGCCACAGAAAATGTTTTTAATGCAGGACCCAAATGCTATACTTTTGCATAATTTACGTTTAAAGTAGCCATTTCTGGAAGTGTTATTGCATATTGCAAGACCTGTATCTTTTAAAAGTTTAATTTTTAAGGGTATACCTGTGTTTCTTGTTATTGAGATTTGAGCAAAGACTTTTCTTGCTCTCGCGGTAAAATGTGTTTTTTACGATAATTTTTATGAATTTATATAAAAAATATATTGTTCTAGGTATTATTATATTCATATTAAATATACAAAAATTAAACATAAAAAGTCTCGAGAGATTTTCTGATAAAAATAAGAAGAAAAATAATGTTTTCTATATAGATTATAGAAGCTTATTTTTTTAAACTTATATTCTCTCCAAAATTCTACGGTCTTCATGATACTCCAACGCAGGACAGATGTGATGTTTCATGATGCTGTGTGTCGTGCGATTAACTTATTTGATGGCACCATAAAGGTTGATTTTCTTTTTATTAACAATATCACGTTTGTGGACGTCTTAAATTTATAATTTATTTTTCATTTAACTTTAATATCTACATAAGCACATACTTTCTTGTTATATTGGTTGTTATTTGTAAGTCATTTTTATAATTTGTATTTATTATGTATTATGTCGCATTGACCAATCGCTGTAATGCCATAATACGCTTTCTAAATAAATAAATATCAAGCATTATTTGAAGCTTCGACCCAAGCTAAAGCTTCTTGCTAAAGAATAATTCCTTACAAAATTAGAGAATAATATTTTAATAAAATAATAAACTGCAATTTTCATCCAATATAAATAAAATTTGCCACTGACTTAATAATACGATAAATAAATCATCTTAATTGACTAGAAACGTTAAATAAAAATTTAGCATTTATACCACATATTTTTTATTGTTTTCTTAAACCGAATTCCGCGACTAGAAAATTCACACATTGTTTTTTAATGTGTTCTTGATGCAGAAGAAAGACCTTATAGGTTAAACGAGTAGCTAACAAGCAATGATCGTAAATAGTACCTATATTAATATACCTTTTAGTAGATATGTAAAATACCATAATATGATCCGCTACATGCCTGCTATATTCGTTTATATATACTTATAATGTTGTATTAATTATTTATTTGTTTACTCACCTGTTTCATTTATATGCTATTGGCACTTAAGTGCCATTAACTTCTCGAGTGATCTCTTAACAGCCACGAGTATGTCTGAGTTTAAACAATGACGTAACAATATATATTTCTATGTGCGAAGTTAAAATCCTAATATTAAGTAGAAGGAGGTAAGTATAAAGACAACATTGGCGCCATGTACAATGCGTTCGTGAAACCGTTTAATTCAGAAAATCCTTTCAAGGAAGTGTCAAGGCGACGCGACGTTGCTTGGTTACGCTTTTGAGGAGACGATGTTTGTGGTGAGAGAAGAAAATTTGAGCTGCTTCAACAATGCTTTATCTGTGGGAAGGTATTTTAATGCTTACAGAGAATGAGGGAATAGGGAATGTGTTGACAAGTGCCGAAATGATATTACGAAAAATGTAGTAAGTTAAAAACATATCTTTTACTATTAGTATAATTTATTTTATTTTTAACGTTAGCACAAATATACACTAGATACTTATTATTGAATAAAATTATACAAAATATACTTAATTTAATATTGATCAACCGGCTTATTTCGCTTAATGTGTAGTGTAGTATTTTTTTTTTTTTTTTACCACCACCCGTCATATATACACAACCGTGGATATGCACGACCGCTTTCTATGACGCTTTAAACGTGTCTGAAAGAAGTGATTTTAAGTGCTCATTCCGTCCCGAGACGGAGCCGCACGGGACTGATGCTGCAACCATGCACCGTAGTGTTTAAAGAAGAAAGTTAAGAAAGAAAATGTCTGTTTTTGGACTGGCTCCGCTGTCCGCTGACGTTAAGAGCTTTGTGTACCCGCATACTGAGTGTCACGAATTGAAATGGATGAGTCTACAGAAGAGTCGGGACTATCCCGCTCCCCATACGACGCTGCAAATTTCTCAAATGCCGCAAAGTTGGCCTCGGTTGCTACCAGATCTCCATGACCAATTGGGCCCGTGTGAGGACGGACCCTGGCAAACAGCTCCACTCGTTCGAATTCCATAAGCGGGCAATCCCAGAGGATGTGTTCAACATCTTGGTGGTCATGCCCGCAGGTACAACCCGGCCCATCTACTATCAAGCCAAACTCGTGGAGTCTGGCCGCGAAGTTGCCATGGCCGGTGAGGAACTGGCTAACCCAGTGCGAAGGTTGGAGTCTTCTAAATAAGCTAATAAGAGGCATTCAATATATATATATTGAATTCAAAAGTTTACTAATAAAACCATTATAGAAGGTGCCCATTTATTGGACTCTTTTCTCTTATTCCATTGTTATTTTTCTTGTTAAAATCTTATCTAATAAGTTCTTGCGAAAATAAAAAGGGAATATTTTAATAAGAATACTTTTCATGTATTTTTTATTTAACTTAATAATCAAAACAATGTCAAAACCTGTAATGTTGAAGATAACTATTTATGTCTATATAAATATATGGTGACTATATACATGAAAGCAAAGATAGCAAAGAGTTACTTTGGTCAATAATTAAATAGCTATAAGTTGTAACAAACTTCACATCTGTCAAAAAAACAAAGCATTTAAAATTTTAGATTCACTCAATCAGTCAATTCCATACATTTATTAAATATGCAGATATTTATAGGAACAAGAAAATCCAATATTTTTTATTATCGTATATGCTATATGGTAACCTTATATATTCAACAATATTTTTTTTCAAACATAAGTTGAACAATCTCAAAAAATCGTAAACAACAGTACACGGTCTTTATAATAAATCCTCAAAACAAACCAATAATGATGGGGTAATGAACGCAGTTTATGACGAGCATCTTTAAATACCTACAGAAAGTATGGAATATTTTAAGATTATATATACGATTACTATTTCTATGTATTTTATTATTCTGTATTATTGTAATTATTGTTACAGTGACCATATTTTCTTTTTAAAAATAGTGGATGTTGTTGAATTAGTCAAATTTTTCATTTACAATTAGATTTTCGCTTTTCCGTGTTGCCAAATGAAAAATTTCCACTCAGAATCGGATTAGTGACTTTTTTGCTTTTTAGAGTTGCCAATCCAAAGTGCCCCTATCCAAATCAGACGTAAGAGGTTTTTTCTCCGTGTCAATCTGTCTGCAGTATTTTTTCAAAACGTAACGAAAATAAACTACGGGTTTCTAAATTAACGACGAACGGTCCCCGTAGTCCAAACCCTTTGGTGAAACAGTATTTTGTCACTGTTCTGGCAGAAGACACTAATTCGAAAAAATGACATATTGAGTTAGTACCAAAATGTTCCTTATTTCAAACTTTACTCTCTGAAAACCTTCTTAATAAATAAACAGTCTTTATTTTAAAGTCATCCTTTTTACGATTACTTAATAAACTCACATGATAGACCATTATTTTAAACTTTTTAACAATTCAAAGTCAAATTACTCAAAACTAGTATTCTCCAGTTAGTGTGTTCTGCCAGAACAGAAACGATTTAATCTTTAAATAATAAAATAACGCAAAGGTATCATTAAACTTCGTTTATCTGCGGAAATGCTACGAAAAATCTATTTGAAATGTAATGCTGTGAAATACACTTTTTCACGATGGTCCAAATCTTGATGTGGGTCGCAGAGATTTCATATTAAATACCACAATATTATAAGAAATTTTGTACCGATATCATAAAAAAATGCCGCCTTTTCTGAAACCAATATTGTAGCATACAGCAGAATTTGTGAACTGCCATATTAATAGCGAAACGAAAATATATCTTTATTGCTAATCTTATACTAACACCATTATAGAACCACGTTGGAGTAGTGGCATAATAGCATATGTATATCTCGAAATCCGTGAATCAAGGGTTGATTATGGTACCTATTTAAAAAAAAATAAGCGAATGGATAACCAGTATGTAACCACGATTTCTCGTAATAAAAATAATTAAATAGGTTCCACACCCGGTCAAAATTCACACCGTAATAAAAAAAAATATAGTGATTCATTGACGAATTGAATCGAAGAGTTTATGGACGGTCCTGGGCGAAATTAACAAAGTGTTTTTTAAATTGTATAGTGAATTGAATAAATGGATGGTTAAAAAAGCGCAGTGAAAAAAATCGGATCGGTTAAGATTTCACAAAGTTATGAACGTAAAATGACCGCCGGAACTCAGTAATCGAGGTGAATTTCATCCCATTTATCTCGCAGACCTTAAAGGTCCGTCCAGTTTAAATCTAATATTCATAGTCATGGGACTCCATTGTATACCTAGTCATACATTTTTAATATTGTTATGTTCTTCAAAATGTATAAGCAATAATAATTATAAAGTCATCGTTTTTCATCTAACTTTCCAAATATAAAGACGTGGTTCTACGTCAAAAAATATAAATAATACAAAAGTGTAGGAACGTTTTATTTTAACATAACAAAGTGGTGTTTTTATGTTCGTTATGCTCTCGGGCTATTATATTAAATCTACAAACATTTAGCTGGTAAACATGTAACATTTTAATTTTGTTTAGCATAAATAAATATTTGCAGTAAAGGTATGTTTTTTTAATTAAACTGTGTATAAATTCACATCAATTAAACTGTGCCCAGACTGTCGCCTTCGTGCAAATGATTTTTTGTTGATGAAAAGGATCTGAAAAATTACGTAATCGTGGGCTAATCTTTTGATAGATGTCTCACGTATTTTTGCTCATTCCAAAATTAAATTTTCAACATCATCCGTTGATGGCAATAATAAAATTATCTTCTGACTATAGTCGTTAATGAATATTATTTACTTCTTTATAAATATTTAAATATTATATTCGTGTATATAACTATTATGGTATATATCAATTAACACATAGGTGGTATTAGATGTTTTACGTTTGTCGTTACATTTATACATTTTTTATACTCTGTTCATAGTAGTGATTAAAACATGTTGTGAAACTGGCTAAACACATCGCAAATTTAAATGTCTATATCCGAGAATATGAAAGCATTTTCACACGATTTCGGGATTTTATGATCGTGAATATTGAGGTGAGATATTAATTTTCTCTCAAACTAAATCAGTTGTTTTGATTTGGTTTTTAAAAACATCTCATGAATGGCAATCGTGGCCATTTGGCAGTCTTCTTCGTAGATTCATATATCAAAGGAAAGCCTGTGACACCTTTGATTTGATTCGCCCATCTTGATGGAGCTCGTCTTTACTTTTTGGCTAACTAAATTAATAACAATAGTTTTTCCAGTTTACCATTTTATCTGTGAGTTATTTGACCAAATAAATGCAGTCTAACCGAGGATATTCTACCTCGAATGTGAAATTTGCTGATAAAACACTCGTTTTTCCGCTAAGTCTTCAATGATACTCTCGATGACTCAGGGCTTGAAATGGACCGGAAAGCACAGGAGCACCGTTCCGGTTCGTAAATCTCAAAGATTATCACTCCTTTTTTACCACAATTCTGGTTTAATCAATAATTCTTGAACTGAGATCAATTATTGCAAATAATTTTACACGTAGGTACCTACATTTCACACATAATATAGTCGTTTTATTTTAAACAAATATCTTGATTAATCTAATCAGCTTGACGTACGTATTTTGATGAATGATATACCAAATTATTAAAAAAATCAAATTCTCATTTCATAAAAAGTTTGTATATGTCTGTTTTGTACCCGTGAACACGATAATGTAAAGGTAAACACATGTTAACCTTAGATAGGAGAAATGGATTTTTTTCTATTTAAAAATATATTAAAAAATATATATATACTTATATATAAAATATTCTTGAGCATGGTAAATGACATCTTTGTGTTTGGCGTCTTCTCCTGTCAATATTTTACGTAAACAATGGCTACGTGTCATTTTTATGCTTCGAGAGAAAAAATGTCTGCAACTGAATATAAATGCTCTATTATTCTCGAACGTGTGCCAAATTTAATATAAACGTGGAAAAGTTAGATTGTTTTCATAATTTCATTGCGAGTATAATAGAAAAATATATAATATATTCCAACAAAGGGGTGTGTCTTATTATAATTATTATACTATGTATATCTAATCAATATGTATCATCATAATCATCAGTTGGGGTCGATCTACTGCTACATGAAGGCTTCAGCCAGCTCATTGCTACCTTATTATCCGCGAGTTTGTCGATCTAGCAGGTTTTAAAGCATCTCTGTAGTCGCTTAGTGCCCCTTATATAATTTCATTTATTTAACCATTGGTTATCCACCATCGAGAGGACATATTATCTAGCCCATTGCAATTGCACAAAAATGTCAAGCACCTAAGCGGATAATGACCAGGGCACACAACTAATTCAGCAGTCAATGTAATGGAATTGATTTTCTTTGTAAAACGATATTTGGTACTATGTCGAGTAAGAAAGAATGCTGCACTGTAACTAAAATGCGAATCTTCCGACATTTATTTGTCCGCTTTTGCATGTCAGTAATTCTGCGCTTCCAAGACAGTAATGCCTTATAGCACCTGCATTTAATTAAATTTAGATACCTTACATTTACAATTCACAATAATATTAACCTGTCAAGTATGTAACGTATGACGAAAATTACTTTGTAATTCTCCCTTCCTCTGTGGCTTGTGTTTCTTTTTTTTTTTTTTTACTAAAATTACATTATAAGTAATGAAATAACTAAAAAAATGATTACCCCCGCCGTTGGGTAGTAAGAGCATGTCTTGAATTTAATTGCAAAATCTGAATTATCTATAACTATTGCAGTGGCATATATAAGCAAAAATTGAACTCATTTAGAGCTCAATAGACAAAATCCATCTTAATAAAATTAAAAAATGTGAGTCGAATCGCACTTGAACCAAAATTGTGGCTAGAATAGAAATATATCTTAGGTTTTTTCAAAAACATTTTAAATTAATTAAATAAATGATATCTTTAAAGGTGGACAAGTGCGAACATAATATTTTTTTTATAATTTGATTATCTATTTACAAGAGTCAGTCATCAAAAAGTAATATGTAGACATAACCCTTATTTGATGAAATACATCAACGTCACAGCATGTTGTGTAATTTCCCCACAAACCTCACCCGAATCGTGTCCTATTTAAATTGTAAAAGTACGCAATAAATATCTGTCGTCAGTTGTAACGATATAATTTCCAGAATGCTTCTTGTAATGCGCCAGAATTTTATCATGCTATTTTTGCGTGGCGACGATTTTTATTTATTTTGAGCTCGGTAAAAATACCGCACAGCGTTTCCAGTACACAACATTTTTACATAGGATTATATCTAATAAACCAATATTAAGAAAAAAATTAGAAAATTGTAGCATTTAACCAAGACATAGTCGTAAACAAAATTAATCACAAGATACCATCCAATGAATAAAATTCGTACACTTTTTCGAATCGCAACTACTTATTAGAAAAAATCTCAAAAAAAAATTAGACTGAGTGGAATTTGAACTCTTCCAGCCAAACTAAATACACAGCCTATATTTTATGATATAGTAATAGGTAATAAAGTGGGTAGTATGTTTTCAATTAAAATGAATCATCATAGATTTATCGTAGTATTCACTTGTTTTAATTAAATTTTGAACTTCATTTGAAATAATTGTCAGTATATTAATGGTTATTATTATCTTCTACTCATATTGTTATTACAGATATTATTTTAACATGTATTTATGTTTTACCGCTCACCGTGACATTAAAATAAAATTCTGTGCACCAAATTTGAGTGTAACGCAAAATGTTACTGTGATACTCATTTTATTATTATTATTTTCACAACATTGCGACAAGCGGTCTAATAAGGCAGCAGTCATTGTTTAAAAATTGAATTGAAGTTCTGTTGGCGTGGGCTCGAATCCAAGCTCCGACAAATATTTTTTATATTTTATTTTATTAATATGTATTTCTTAAATTATTAAGTTATATTTTTAACCTTAATATTAATATTTAATATACGTCAATAAGTGAATACATATTGTAATATTATGCAAAATAACATTTTATAAAATATAACAGCCGCCTGTATGCATCGGTCGTTCAGTAGTAGAATGTTCGCCTGCCATGCGGGCGGCCCGGGTTCGATTCCCGGCCGATGCAACTTTTTGTATTTTTACTATTAATATGTATTTATTAAATTATTATTTTTTTGACAAGGATAATATTAATAACCATGTTGTTTTATCGCTGGGAGTCAATCAAAAAACGTTTAGAACTCACAGTGTACAATCTCTCTGTTACAAACACACGAAACACCACCAACCTCTACCCACCCGCCTGAATCAGTAGCCTGATGTTGAGTACTCCGCTACATATAAGTACATTATGTGTCTTCAATCGCTCTCAGACATATACATGTTCCAATGTACTTCCGTGTAGCGGGGGTACTTATTATCAGGCTACTGATGTTTTATACATACCTACTTTTTATTTTTATTAGAGGTTTTGGCGCCGGGAAATTTGAGTATATCCGGTCCCATTGTTAACGGCATTTATTGCGTAGAACTAGGTGACTACTATTTGAAAACCTCGACCCGTCAAATCATTTCGAGTTTCGATACACCACCGATCGGCTCCGCCGTATTAATGCAACAATACGTTCTATCAGTTACGTCAGTTTTGACCAACGGTGGGTCAATTAACTCACAATTATACGGTAATAACAGAACATGAAAAATTTCGATTAACTTGCTCCAAAATTGTGATAAAAAACATTTTATTTGTTAAAACATTTGTAAAACTAATAATAAATAATATTACGAAAAAAGCATGTAGTCACGTGTCAAAATATCACTTCCAAGAAAATATTGTCGTTATTTTTGATGTCCATTTACTTTTTTTATATTATTATGTTAACCGTAAAACTAAACAACCTTTGTTATGAAAGCACTAAGAATGTTTTTGAAATTTTCAACGAAAATAAATATTTTTCTTATGTTTCAAAGCTAGTGACTACACAAAAAACTACGTGTTTATTGTAGCGTAGAACCACTTATTTTCTTTTTCTGATTTTTCGCGTATGAAAACAACAACGATAAATTAATTATGAATCTTTTCGAATAATAATTTATCTTACATATAAAATGTTGCTATAAAAAAATGTTCAATAGATTCAAAAATAGTTATGCCCACTACCAGACAAATAGATTTTGTACATTACATTTGAATATTCATCAAACACAACGTATGACTTCATTAGATAATATCACACTAAGGTTAATTTTATTGTACCTTACGGTAAACAGCAGAAAACTAGACATCATTTAGATTCTAAGAGATGGGATGGTAAGCAATTTACAATAAGTAGATTATTTATGGACGGATCCAACCAAACACATTTACACATTCGACAAATCACATTTATATAATAATTATACTCAGTTATTGAATTGATTTTTCACTTATTGAAAGGGGCTAGAGATTACAACACGCTTCCTTGCTCCGAAAAAAACAAGCCTGGGGAAATTTCATTTTAACTTGGATGCTCGCTAGCTCAATTGAAGAACTCTTTCCTTTTCAGGTAGGTATACGAATGCAAAAGCGTCTATGTTAACCGCTTTCGCTGGACTGCCTTATTATATATTATATTCATGTGGCAATAGTAATAACATAAATAAGTATAAGGTATAATTCAACAATAAATAGTTATTAGGAAACAAAATAAGAAAATCAATCAAAAATTAAACTGCCTCTAGTTTGGTCAATTAATCACGATTGTAATCTTTTACGATAGCAACACTAAGTACCTACTAATATTCTTTGTCCACCGGCTACCATGTCTCAACAACCTTTCGGGTAATATACCGTGGCATAATGGACGTGGATCACTGTCCAAAGTTATTTTAAGAGTGACTCGCGAAGAACTTCTCAAAATCCTAATTATAAAAGCCGTTGCTATGTTATTGATGTAGGGCAAAAATTCAATCTTATATCACATAATAGTTCTTCTTGAAAATAATGCTTTGCTCTACTAAATTAAATTTAAATAATCAAAAATTAAGACCGGCATCGCTTACTGGCAAAAAGTAGGTATAATTCAAAACCAATGGCGAATGAATAACAACCAATTTTCATATAAAGTCTGTTAATATAATATCAGAAATGTGGGTGCATAATATTGGCTCCACTAATAAGTGAAAATGGTATTTCATAAATATATTTTACTAATTATTGTATCGACACAAAGTATTATATGAGAATCGGTCATATTTTGTCCTTTTTTTTCTTATTTCTACCCTTGTTCAGGTTTACAACCTTCGTAAATATACTTTATAATTATAATGTGCATGGTCCGCCTGGAAGATTTTAAAATAAAATTGAACTTTAAATTCCCTCGCCTTGTATTGTCAACAAAATATGATTGAATGGGGTAGGCACTAACTTCAAATTTTCATTAAAATCCCATCAAACATCTACAGGACAACGGAACGTGCAAACAAAAACATTTCGACCGCTTTTCTGTGTCAATGACGAGTGCAATTTGTCAAAACGGTTCTTCCCCGATGACAGAATTTTCATCGAAGTTTTCAAGTGGCGGGGAACTTCAGCGCCACGAAGCGTATTTATTTATGATCCTCGGACAGATACAAGTGCCCTTGTGCCCAGGGTTGCTCGACTATTTCAATATAACGCATAATATATTTCGTTTCAAATTGGAAACGATGTTATGTATGTGATATATATTTTTATTTTTGTCTTTCTGTTAATATGTTGGCTACAGTTTTATTGAATTTCTTTTGACAAATTTTTAGTCGTAACCGAGAATACATTATTTTCGTTTAGGTATTTTATCAAGAGAAATGGTAAATACACATATATCGGACATGCATTATTCATGCCTAGTTTTTTTCATTGGTTATACAAATATACAAATATATAAATACTTACTGATATTATGTTATAGTATTATGTATATTAATATTATTGATACATTATATTTAGATAACCACCCATTGTGTGCGGCTTTGGGTCCGTATGCCCCCCTCTACGAACGAAAATTATTTAAGTGAATGGAATATTATTTCTTCTTATTATTCATCATGACATCATGGCTGAAGATCGTAATCCGGATGATTTGGCTATCGAATAGCCTTCTCTAGCGAATGGCTCCTCTTTTTCCAGCATTCTAAGATACGGTGATGCCAAGGTTTCTCGCAGAACCAAACTGACATGGAATACATTTGGGCGTATGCGTTTAAAACATGGACTCTTAATGTAAATGGAAAGATGCATGTTGGGCATAACGTGTATAGACCAGATATGCGACGTGATAAAGGTCGTTTAGCAGATGAAATGGAAATGAGTTAGACATGCCATTCGGCGAGTGAGCAACCGCTGAAAAAATGCTGTCAATGAGCGCTAAACAACCATAGGGACGCCCTAAAACTTGCAAGATAGACGAACTCATAAAATTCGATGGATGTACGTGGCAGCAGAGAACTAGGGACCGAGATGAGTGGTATCAGGGATGGTCTTCATCCGGCAGTGGATCGACCCCGGATGATGGTATTGAGATTGAACACGTTTCTGTATCTTCTTCTTGGCACTATAACCTTGCTCCAGCATTTACCTCTATTCAGATGTATCCAATAATGGACGCCTACTATATGTTTTATCTTCAATCTGATTCCTTTTGTATTTCGTATCTACACCACCGTATAGCTATAGATGATATTTTCTTTGTCATATAATTTATTATTTTCTATCTGTAATTCTAACAAGTCTGTACATTCTGATATATTTTTATACCTCTAAATCTAAATCATTATCTGCGACATACATATAAATTGGACAGACAAAAGATCTTAAGTAACACATGCGTTTTAGTCGCATTTAGTAATATTTTTCCTCTTTAAAATTTGTTGCAGCTTTGACGTAACATGTAACTATTCTCCATTTAGTGACAGCCTCGCTATCAAAGATGCTGCTCCAGATATGAACATAGTCCTTGACATTATTTATATATTTTATCAGCAGACTGGGTTGATGCATAGTATTTAGTATTATAAATGATCTATAAACATTACTAACGTCTGTGGATATGTCAACCCTTATTCCAATAACACTTTTATCAACAATAAATAATAAAGTAGGTATTTACAAATAATAACAACAACGTTTTTTTATATATAATAATCACCATAACCATAAAATACTAAATAATATTACCAATTAGCAGAATAATATAGGTTAATAATTAATCTCATAGAAACTCTAGGTACTCTATTAACACAAATACTCATGTTTTATTGCAAAAGGATATCATATATAATAATTGAAATCTTTGGTAATTAATTAAAGTAATGTGTAATGTCATAATCTTTTCACTTCTCTTGTCATTGAAGTATTTTCAATTTTATATGTAGATACATATACGGATACAAGTAATTAATGAATGTGTAAAAAATATTTTAACTAAAACGTATTCATTAAACGCCTGTGAGTACGGGTCTAGCGACAAATTTAATGAGTTTTCAAAAATTACTGCTAATATTTAAGCCACAACTGAAAACAATATAGTAATATTTCACGCTGTACTCTATAATAATTAGACTTTACTTTAAATAAATCTTTATAATAAAAAGACGTTGTCTCAGAGCCACGTCTCAAGCCATCTAGTTAAATAATTAAATCTTTAAGATGTTGCTTAAGTAAATAACTAAGTAGGATAATGTGTTGGCAATGTCGATAATCCTACATTATTCTCCGTTGTATGCATGATTTATCCATAAAAATAAACGACTGAAAAGTGCTATATAGTAAGTTATTAGTCCAGCCAGTGTTCGTGACCTAAAATTTTCATAGAATCGTTATTTTTTTCTCATTTTTGAGAATACAGCCCATTTTATTTATCAGAAACGCGTATTGGAAAACCATATGTAGTACACTTGAAAGCAATTATTATAAGATAAACGGAACTGTGAAAAACTAAACGCCTTTATTTTTTACGTTCGGAATGTTATATTGAAAAATCAACGAGACCCTCGTACAATAGATATTCACCCTCCCTTTTAGTTTTGAATAAATTGAGCGTAGGGTGCCGTATTATCTATCCACCCCTTCAAAAAAGGGTGTTAGGGTAGAGGAAAATCGAGTAGTGTTTTTGACACGGCCCCTTAATCTATGACACGTCACCATCTTGTAGCGACAAACTGAGCGGCATCCTGTCTGGAATAAATAAATATGATATATCCTATTCACTCTTTATAATACACCCCTTCTAATATAGTTTATGTTTATAGGATCAAACTTCGCGAAAAGAAAGGAATTTGAACCCATATACGTTTGTAAGAGACATTCTTATGTCACTTTATTGTTTGTAATATTTTCGACTACGCATTGAACTGTTAAACTAACAGAACACCTGAATCACCGGTATTCATAGCTAATTTCTGCGAAATATTTTAATAAATATAAATTATATTAAGAAAATACATACTTTGAAAACATCTCATGCATATCCCCACTAAATAACTTTTTCAGAAAAAAAAAATACGACACCAGGCATTTTCACCCTGCCTAGGGGCGGCATTTTGTCTAGGGACGTCACTGCTCATCAAATAGCGTTACAATGTTGGCTATCAGTTTTTGTATATTAAATCAAGATAGATGTAAATTAAATGCCTTAATTCGTCACGACTTCACGGATCACTGCAATATTTTATTTTTTATAACGTACTTAGACTTGCTAATAATATAACATTATATATCTTGAACGTACATAATTTGAAAACATCTCAAAATGAGAATGTAACATTCTCAAGTCTTGTAAATTATTCGTTGAATAAAAAAATAGTCTATTAGGTATACTAAGAATAGCTTTATATATTTATACAATTTACAGAGATCGTGATTACGAGTATATCCGGGTGGTAATA
The DNA here is from genome assembly GCF_057557595.1 of Rhyacophila brunnea. Lineage (NCBI taxonomy): Eukaryota > Metazoa > Arthropoda > Insecta > Trichoptera > Rhyacophilidae > Rhyacophila > Rhyacophila brunnea. The sequence goes on from NW_028233068.1 coordinate 21,854,580, forward strand.
TGAAAAACAGGAACAATAATATATTTAGACTACTAGTTTACTAGTTTAAACATTACAACATTAAAAATAGTAGGCAGATTTGCTAAAGATTGGATTTTAAAATGTTTTATTTGGGAGGAATAATTAGTAATTGTTTACAATTAATGAAATCATAGGTTTTTAATTGAACTTTCTTTTCTTGTTGTTGATATTATGCTGGGATAAATGTTCATTTAAATTATTAATATATATATCAAGGGCACGAATGGAATTTTTAGTCATATTTTTTGTAATTTTATTGTTAGATTTAAAATGAAACGTATGAAAACGTCTGAAACGGAGATACCGTCGTATTTCCAAACTGGGCGCAGCGTGAATGAGACCTCATAGCAAAATCCGCGGGGTGTAATTATTTGTATCTAACGTCATGGTAAATAATCCGGACAAATTACAAGAATTAATGTAGCGGCGATTTAATTTCTTAGTGAACCAAAAATCAAAACGGTTAGATAAATTTAGTATAGCATGTAGAAAACAATAAATTGCCGGATTCATTTAGTCGATATTTTGATGTAAACTTTTTTTCAAAAACCTCTGACACGAGAAATTGAAAAGATATTTAAAGTAGTCATATTTTGTATTATTCATAAGATTTTTGCTAAACAAAAAGTACGCTTGAAATGCAGCGATTCTTGCATTTCACTCTTACTTTCACTTACAGCGATTTACAATATACTTGAAAATGGTGTAAAACTTAATTTACAATCAACTACATATGAAAACTTTATAAAACTGAGTGGTTTTAACTAATAAATTGACGTAAGATATTTAATCAAAATACAGAATTTGTTAATTTCGCGAAGACTAGTAAATATTTGTCCTTAAAATTTCTATAAACAATAGTAGTGAGAGAAGAGGATTTTGAATATTACAATGATTAATCTCCATACATTTTGTGTTACATACAAATTTAATTATGTAATTGTAGCAATTACAATATAGACTGTTGTGTATTATTTGGAAATCGACAGTTTTACTGATAAAGCACAGCGATCAGAATGTGATGACTGTTTCGGCAAGACAGTATTGTCCAATGGTAGACTAGGGTATATTAATTATTTGGATTACGAATATTTGAGGTTGACAGTATATATACTTAATTACAAGCTGGTGCTACAGACCAGTCCACTACATGTTTGACTGCCCGTTCTCCAGGAATCTCTATTCCGAACCCTGATCTCTCTCTCTATCTCTCACTACAATCGGTCACAATCAGTATCTCTGCGCCTCGTTTGACGATGTTCAGTCATAGGGCCCGAGTGGCTACTGGAAAAATATACCTGAACAAAAAAAACTATTGAAAAATCTAAAATATAAAAAACTGTACGTTTTAATTTTGGATTTATATTTGAATTATAAAAGAAAAACCTAAGAGATAATTTAAGTCATGGCGTTTCTAAATAGCCTCACTATTAATTGCAATAGTACCTACTTCGAAACACCTCAGAAACATACATATTCGAGAAAGAAAAAAAATATGGTAGCAGGCGGGATTCGAATTCGCATCCATCAATTTTCGGCCAATGTGCTTTATCAATTTAACTAACTACACCTAGTTACGATGAAATTGAGAAGCGCTCAAAACCTATGAAGGGCTCAAAACGATTTTGTTCAAACGGGTTGTGAAAAACATTTTTCATCTAGTCTCATCATCATCAACAGCTGAGGTTGACGCAGTGCTGGATGAAGGCATCCTCTATCTCCACTCTTCTAGCTCTTTACTACCACATACATCCACCGAACTTTATGAGTTCGTTTATCCAGCGGATTTTAGGGCGTCCCTGTGGGCATTTAGTCACCCTTGAGTACCACTATATGACGGCGTTTGTCCAGTCTTGTGTATTATTCGTTAAATTAAAAAAAATATATAAAATATAAGTATTTAAAAAAGAACATAATATTGATATTTATTTATAATATTTATCTAGATTTTGGGAAAGATTTTGTTCTAAAATATATTGTGTCTATTCAAATAACATAGCTGCTTAATTATTTTGAAGAATTGTTAATAGCGTATTTTACATAACAACAAATTCACGTCAAACGTGTAATTAAATTTTGTATTTAGACAATATTTTACAAAGCTTTGAATGTTTAAGTACTTACATTAAACTTTTACTACATTTAATATTTTGAACATAATAATATTTCATTAAAATGTACGTTCCTTCTATTAAAATATTATTTTCATTTTTCTTGTATATTCTGGCGGAAATGATGAGACTGTTTATCTTTCACGGTTTGTTGAATGCCTCACGACAAGTTTTGTTTACATTTTTCATAGTGGTACATACCTATACATTACAAAAAATATGTTTTATGTATAGTGTATTTGTATTTTTCATTCCCAAAATGGTTTTTCTTCTGGTGTATTTTTACAGGCAATAGTTAATCATCTAAAAACGTACATAATATTATTATAAAGGTTTTTTATTTGGTATTTTTTATGGTATAAGTAATATGTGGAATACAACTATACCATTAATAATAATGCATATCATTGCGAATGAAAAACTAAGTATTTATTTATTCAAAAAATGTTTATAACCTATGGAAATATTTTCTCATTGGATGAGAGTTACGATTATGATCAGATCACTAAATATTTTTAATGGAAATAAAGACACATTTTACTCTGACTACATACACAAATTGAAGAACAATATGTATTTGCCAGACCCAGGATCCAAACCAGGGACCCAACAACATTATAAGCTGATGCGTAAGCCGTTCATCTACCGTGGGCATTAAAGCCGGCTGACGGTAGACGAATAATAGTATATTGAGAATGTTGATGAAATATATTTCCATCACATTTAGTACGGTGTACCAAATTTAAAGACCATAGGATGATAAGAAATAAGTAGGTATAATAATATGTGAAAATATAATATATTGTGTATTTGCCTATGTGAATTTACCATAAGAGTAAAAGACATTTTTAATATTATAAAATTCACTTTCTCATGAAACGTGGTTTGATACCCATCATATCATATAAATTTACATTGTTACTATCTATGTACTTTCTAAATATATATATTATGTTTTATATATTGTATTAATCAACTTTTGAGTTTTCCAGATACGGAATTTGATGCAATGACTCATTATCTTTCAAGCAATTGCTTGTAAAGAGAATATAAGAATATTTAAATGTTACTTATACACTGTTAAAAAGTTAACTAAATGGAAATAATATTTTTCAATTTGGTTTTATATAACTTCATTTGTATCACTTTCCAGTTTCCACGAAATGTGAAAACATAGTGATTTCTCCTCTCACCAGACGAAGAAATTCGATCGTTTACATGCACTTCGAAATTGTGATTATTTATGGATAGTGCAAGGATAAGGTTTCTTTTGAATGAAATGTATATGGGCATCTTTTATGGCCACTGCAGCTATGGATATAAGCTTTCGCGCACAATTTTCCTGCAGCGTAAGTATTATGACAACACTGTGAAGGAGAGCTGTACTTAGGAAAATATGTTGCCAACAATATTTATTATCGCTCACACCGAAATACGTTATTACTAATGTGCCGACTTGTAAAATTAATTAACTTAGTAGGTATGTGAAATAAATAAACATGCTTGTTTAAAATGAGCATTGCTTGATAGTCTAAAAGTTATATCAACATTTTAGATATTATATTATTATGAAAGATTTTATAACTCTTCTCAGTTATTGTCTAATTACTGAGATCATAGTCTTCATGAGTAATTCATATTCTGCTTACGACATCCTTCTGTTGTATTCTAGAAATAAGCTCTCTTGCGCGCAGGTGTTTTTTCTCTCTACCACATTCCAATCGTTTTACCATCGTTTTATCTATAGATTTATCCACATGGTGGATACTGTATTAACAAATTTTTATATTTAAGAGAAATTGATATTAGGTCTAAATACCTACACATTGGGAAAAAATAACATGTATATTTTTGCCAGACCTAGGATTCGAATTAATATTAATAATATAATATGAAAATTATTTTAATTCAATTTATAAAAATAATTTTTAAAATTCTGCAGGCCCCTGTTTCAATATTATGATAATATTTTCACTAGAACAATTAATACAACCTATTAATTTCATCAAAACTTGATCAGCTATTTATACTCTGATATTAAAAATCTGGCAATACTTTTGAAGAAGTCTCAACTCTGTCATTTTGAGTAATATTTATTAAAATTTAACTTTATTTTATGGATTATTAAACGAAAAAAAATTTTAATAATGTTTTATATATAATATTATATATAGAATATTGAATATTTAACATAGCAATTTAAGAACCTATATCAAGCATGCTTTCTTGTGATAAACATTATCTATGTATGTCTAATATGTAATAAGAATGATCATTATAAAATAAAAATAGGTTGAGTTTTTGACTGTGTTTCAATTATCAAAATATGCGATTTGGTAATATTAATCCTGTTATATGGTTAAGAGCGTACTTCAGTGAAACGGCAAATAATTTTCAACAGTAGTAGGTGCGACGAAATTTCTCACTCGTCGCCTGGACTCGCCAATCGGAGACTGACATTCGATATGTGCGCACGTCGATTTATTTTGTCTTGGCGTCGGATGAAAATATTCGTAAATCGTGTAAAGATGACTAAAAAAGTGTACGTATGTACTTAAGAAAGAAAACATGTCAATGAATATACTATTATTATTAGTAATATAACAATAAACATAACATTAAATGGACGCATGTTGAATTTTTATGACAAATTATATTTTGTTCGGCACGCGTCATTTGCACAATCCGCGCATTGCCTAGCCACGATATTTTTAGACTATGCCTCAACTGAAGTATAGCCTTAACATAGAAGTATTTTGACCAATAGTAATAGAAGTACAAGATTATAGTATTAAATTATTCTAATGAGATATACTTCAGTCTGTGTGGCCTCTCAGGACATCGTTGTCACCCATTACAAGTCAAAAATGGCGTTTTGTACGACGATCAGAATTATTTGTTAACAATTCAAACTAACAAATAAGAACGCACCTAACATTCTTGAAGTGTTAAGCCTATAAAACGTGTGTCCAAATGTCATCGTCTGTGTTGTAAAAAAAATATTTAGATAACGTAAGTACTTTTTTACTTGAAGTCTTTTTATCGGAGCATGTATTTGAAAATAAAACATATATTATGTACATAGTTTAAAATATTCGTTGATTAAGATATATGTTCTTATGTACATATATCAGTTGGAATTTTTTTTATTTACACACAATGCGCTCTTATTCCATTTGCATAGTTTTCTTTGATAGACGTTTATTAATTTTCATTCTGTTTAAAATACATAATTATTATACGTTAATGAATTATTTGAATATGGTTTTAATCTTCCTCTTTAATTTTGTTGTACCTACATTAATCATATTGCTTTTATTAATTCTATAAAAGCATTCCCTTAATGCTACACTGTCAGGGAGTGTCAAATGAAAAATTCAATTTCGACTTAAGTTTTCTACTCATCGGAAATAATTCCAGTGTCGAATGAAGGCGAACGAAATTGCTTCCTTTTCAAAGTTTAAGAGTGCTCTCCTTTTTGTCAGCTAAATGGTTTTTAATCAGATTGCGAAATGTTGCAAAATACTTGTACAAACTGAGATAGTCGTTGGAATTTTATGAAATTTCTTTAAAAGTTTTCGAACGACGATTATCTTTGATATAGGTACTTATTGAATTTATAAAATAAATGTGTACTTACTCAAGTTTCTAAATTTTTGTTTATATTTTTAATGCTAACATTATATATTAAAAAAACTAGAATACGGTCATAACTTTTTATCTAATCTCTAAACTTTTACATTCTGGTAGATACTCGTAGGTATGTACGCTGGTAATTTTTATATAATGTAGTATTAGGAACATTTTTTTATAAACATACCATAAATAATATTTTTTTCAGCAATGTCACGTAAGTAACTATATTCAATAATGATTAAAATCTATATTATTTCTCTACTTCCATAATTGCTACATATTTGAAGAAGAGTCTATATTCGACATTTCTATTGCATCTTTCTAGGGGATACCTACCACTGATCCGCCAAATATACAGTCAAAATATAGTAATTAGCAGCCATAAAATAGGTCAATTTGTGACTCTTTTGACGCATCTTTCTAATTTAGATGTGATGAGGGATAGTATGGTCCGTGAATTATTTCTTAATTTTCTATATTTTTCTCAGACTCTAACGTCCGTATCGTTTTTAATTTATCATATAATAATAATTAAGTATTAACCCAATGCTTACGGGCCGCATAAAATTTTTTGCTAATTACTTTTCAAATGCAAATTAACACGTTAATTACAAAATTAATTAAAAGGGCCCGTAAGCATTATGTTAACGTCATGAACTTAATACTTTGGACGCTGAAGACGCACATGCGCGTAATGACCAGGCGGCCGATCGATGTAATTAACGTGCATTTTAAAGGTGCTAATTAAAATCTCATTATATAGTCAGCAGCGAATGAGTTAATAAACCCAAAAATTTATACCTGATTAGATAGAAACTTAATTTAAATTCTAATAATTGATAATAGTTTAGTACTTTTTTCCATTTGGTATCAAGGTTATATAATTCGTAGGGTTACTGCTAAAATTTCTTCTTTCGACGATGTCCGATCCTAATAGGATCATATGGGCCTCCACAGAGTAGAGGTATGTATTAAAAGATTTTGTTTTTTACGAGAAATGGATGTCAGCCACATGCTCAACCTATTAGGTCCATACCCTGACAGACACAAATTGAAAAACAATATGTGTACTTTCCAGACCCAGGATTCGAACCTAGGACCCACGGCGTGATAGTCCAACGCTTAAGAGGCGCGGCCACCATGGGTGTAAAATTTAGTATGACGATAATTTACGTATTTAGAGTTGACAATGGATTAGGCGTATATATAATAAATGCTTGAAAAAAAATCAATTTCATTCAATATAATAGAGACTTATCAACTTTTAACAGTAACTCCACGAATTATATAATGTTATATATATATATATAAACAATCATTAAGATATAAAGAGGATAGATAACATGTGCAATTTTTCACTACTATATAGATTAGTTTTAAAAAAATTCACACATTAACTACTTTAATAATTGTTGTCAATTGTGTGCATAACACAGTCTCGAAAACTTTGTACGATCATTTATAACATGTCGTAATAAATACTTTTCAATTAATAACAGTATTTAGTAGTATTTTCTATTATATTAATTAATAACAGATAAACAAAGACATATATACTAAATATACATTTTAAATTGTTGCCCTAAGGTACCACCTATACAATATGCAGTAATAGCCGACTACTTAGACTAAACACACAGATGTATACGTAGGCTACAGTAATCAAGCACTCGATTTATCATCGAGTTATATAAGATATACGGAGATACCAATCGGAGTATTTTCAAAGCCGATCGGAAAATTATATGAAACGTAAGTTGAACGTCATGCTTCCAAATTCGAAGCTTTTATTTAATATGCCATTTAAACATACATATTAATTTTAGATGTAGCTTCTTTTATCTTTAGGCAAGGTTTAATTGAAATTAGAAACTAACTAGAGTGAACATTACTTTTTCGGATCTCACATCTTAAGTACCTCCTTTTTCTTTTACTTTTCGCCATTTACTTACCATACATAAAGCACGAAGATGCCAAAAACGAAATTCAAGACTTTATTAATATAGTATATTTAATGGTGTTATACATTTTTTGATAATGTAACAATTTTATTGAATATTTTTTCTAAATATAGCTTGTATTTTATTATTGCAAATAAACAGTTACACAATATTAAGTATATTATATTGAGAATTTTATAGAGAATTAATAAATAATTTTATAAAAAAAACATCAATAATAATAAAATAAGTGACAAAATGTGTAAAATTAAACGATTTAACTACATATTATAATTATATAAACCAAAATATTACTCTTTCACGACGCTACACCCCGGGGTGGGATTTGGCCTCCTCCACAACCGCTCTCCACTCCGGTCTCTCGCCACACTTCTCCAGTTACCGGGTCTTCCTATATGAAGCCAGTCCTCTTCTAGGGCGTCAACTCACCTCCTTCTTGGTCGGCCTCTGGGTCTCTTCCGTTAGGGTAGCCACTTTGTCATGATCCTTGGCGCTCTAACTTCAGGCATTCTCTCCACATGTCCCGCCCATCGTAATCCTTGGGACTCACAGTATCTTATGATTGTTTGTTGTTCAATCAGCTCTTCCAACTCGTGGCTCATTTTTTTTCTGTAGTTCCCATTTTCCAGCTTGGGTCCAAAGATTTTTCGGAGTATTTTTCGCTCGAAGACAGCTAATTTATTTTCCTCGTTTTGGGTTAAGCACCAAGTCTCTATAGCCTATATATAGATCTATAGTAATAGGGAACTACTCTACCTACGCTATGACCGGTCCCAAGCCCGGATAAAAGAGGAGGGTTCGTCGTAGGGCTAATCACCCAACACGGTAAAAAAAAAAACCCTGATTACGAACACCAAAACAACCAAAATATTACTAACAATTATAAAACTAGTGATAAACTAGGTTTACACAAGTCTATAAAATACCTGATTCAGTACCCTGAATACCTCAAGAGTACCTTAAACAGCGACTGCATTACCTCTTTGGATTTTTATGCATATTCCTTGTCTCAGATACGCAGTTGAATGGCACATAAATATTTTAATCATTTATGTATACACCTGCAGACGCGCTATACCTTCTGTACGAACTCATAAAGCTAGTGGATGTAGGTACATGTCAGAAAAAAACTAAGGACTAAGGATAGTGGTGGGAGTTAGGGGAGGCCTTCATTCATCAGTGGATAAACCCCAGCTGATGATGATAATGATTATACATATTTAAAATTATTTATTTAAGAATCACTGTCAATTTTGTTGTTTTGCGTTGGCACGTTTTAGTCATAGAATAAAATTTTCTTTGATAATAAAATATTACATTGTTATCCTGAGTATATGGTTATATTATATTTCTTTTTCGGGTATTCATGTTATGATGATTATTATAAGCCTGCCATTATTTCTATTGTCCGGTAGCTATTCTTGAAATTTCTTTTGGTAGCGGCACTTAGAAAAGAATCTCCGAAATAACAATGGCAGCAATACAATACTGATATTAATGGCGTACATTATTTCGGTCTTGCATGGTCATCTGCTGGCCCCTTGGTGATAGATAGGTGTTCGATACCAAAAGCATCATGATGAATCTATATTCACTTAAATCATTGTTTCTGGACAATGGTCGTGTTATCATCTATATTATATTATATCCAATGCAGGAAATTGCATAGTTCTATTAGATGAAACTTATAAACAATAATCATAAGAGGTATAAAAAGAAATGTAGTAACTATGAAAATGTAGTGACAGATATCATTATTTAACAATTTACTGAAAATTTAACGTACCTATCTAAAAATATTAAATATGTTTTTATATTCAAACATAACACTACAATATTAATTATTAAAAAAACTTTCATGAAAGTAGTATTCGTCAAAAGCTTTAATCTTAATATTATTATATTTTTTACAACGTTTTTATTAGCTCGTATTCTTGTTAGTCCGGTAGTTGTTTGTCCAGTACAAATCTTACAATCGATTTTTAACTAACTTCCCGACTAGCTAGCCATTTGAAACTTTTAGAATATATAAGAACACGATGCCAATGCATTCTTTATCCCCATCATCTTTAGCCATATTTCAGCAGAATTGAATTTATTTTCAGTTAATTCTGTTTTGTATGGAAAGTTATTTCAGAAAAATCCGTAAAAAGTAAAAGACTATTATTGGTTGCTAAGGGGGTGGTCCTAGCAACTAAATTATTAATATATACGTGCGTTACTATGGAAATCCAAATGAAATGTCAAAATGACATTTCAGTATTCTATATTTCTTTGTTTGTTTGTTTATTATTTACTTCATATCAAGTACAAGTTTGAGCATATTGAGCATAATATTTCAACAGAAAATTTAAAAACGTTGTATATAAAAAGTTCTTTTTATCCTGTAACTATTTACAGTTATTTCTCACATTAATATTTAGGTTCATACGTAATGTTGTATATTCTGCGAAATTTAAAGAGCGTCGATTTTCTAGAAAATTTATTATTTATATCTGAATGTCGGTATTGTCATGTTGGCAACCCTAGTATTTGCATGCCTTACAAGATTCAGAAGACAATTACACATTATCTCTTGAGGATGGTCTCTGCAATGAACATCGAGGAAAGGAGGAAGAACACGCGGTAACAACCCAGAAATCTAGGTGACAAACAACCATGAAAATATTAAATATTATAAAGATCAATTTGTGTTTTTGAATTGAGCTTTATCTAGAAATGGTACTTCCACAACAAAATCTCAATTGAATTTTAGTCGCAATTTTGCATACTGGGAACAACCTCACTCAGAAATTTTCTGACAATAATAAAAAAAATATTGCAATATATATGTACCTTTTGAATTTCAGCGCATAACTGATTTTATATTTGGTTTTTTTAAATTTGTAAAACGATTTATTAATAATTAAAGTCTATTTTTTAAATTAAAAAAATTAAGATTTTTCTCATAAAACTTAATACGATTCATCGCATTGGCAATGTAAAGCATCCTCTGAGCTATTACAAAATTTATGAATAATTTATTATTAATTATTCAACAATAATATTCATGCAACCAATGTCTAACGTAAATTTTAAAAACTAGTTTAAATGAAAGAAATATTGATTACGGTTTATGTTTTTTTTTTAAATTCTTTGATAATTACTTACTATTTAAAAATATTAAAACATCAAAACATAACTAAAATTGAGAACTTATGGCGCTTAAGATTTAATATAAGAGCATACAAGGCATATCTCCTGTCGTGGATAAAATTCACGCTAAAATAATGATAACAATAATTATATCTTGATAGTTAAATTTAATAGTATTTTATACTTTACAGAGGAAATTAAAATACTGTATCATTTAATTAACAATTTAATTTAATCAAAGTATCAACGAAACAATCAAATCAGTGCCAGAGTTTCAGACATCAATACAATAGTCTACGAATAATACCTATTCATTGAATGTTCCGAATTTGATTCATATCCGTCACATTTATTTCCCGCGTGAACAATAGACGTTACGCTATAGTGCTACGCTATGGTTCTATTTCGCTACGCTACTACGACTCTACGAAGCTAGCGCAATATGGTTATACGGAGATAGGAAATGCCGCCGGAATGCGCTAAAATCTTTGGAATGAATACTACAAGATGCCGCTTGAATGTTCCGCAACTGGAATTCCTAACCGCTTCGTCAATTATTACCATTATTTTAACGAGAAATCTCTTTGTTAGAATATTGGATTAATATTATTATCAATGTATGAATTACAATAGAAGTATCTTATTTAATAATATGTAAAGTTGTTTAGAATAGGTACTATATGTCTAAAATACGTTTGTTAAATTAAATATTTTTTTAAATATTGGCCACCGAAAATTCGTTAAAACTAAAATTTAGAGAGACACTGACGCTGCCCATGAATCATGTTAATATTGTTATTATCTTCACCAAATTAAAATAGATAACTCCCATTCACTTAATTTTTTGATTTGTTTTATTTTTTTATTTCAATTGGGTACTATTTCTACAATTTAAATAAATTTATATTATAAATGTGATATCGGTTTGGTCCTAAGGCATTTTCACAAACCAAATTTTAATATTATTTCCAATTGATACCTATATTCACCAAGAAATAAAAACAAAAAAAAATATAAAACCTTGATCAAAATTTACAAATTTAGTGATGCACCGTTAGCTTAATTGGTAAAGTACACCCTTCGAACTACGATGGATTCGTAGTCAAATTTCATGTATTACAAATATTTTTATAAAAAAAAATATTACGTATATTTATGATATTGGTACTTATGTTAAATTTAATATAAATATTTTTTTATATTAGTTTCAAAATCGGTAACCTCTATTTTACTTTTTTTCTTGATTCTGATTCTTATAGTTCAATCGTATGTATATTTAAAAAATATTAAATCTAACTCAGTTTGTCAGTTAAATATAATTAAACGTGAGGTTGATTGCAAAATCATTTAGGTATGTTCATCAGCAGTATTTTTTTTTTTTTAATATTTTACGATTAATTTTAAATATCTTTTTAACAGTTTTAATGTTAAAGACAGTTAGTAGTTTATTTAATTACGTTAATTATAAAATTAATTGAGGTGTTCGCCTTGTTTACTGTTTGCTAATATGTTTGCAAAAAGAAAATATGCCATTCATCCTTTATGACAGTAAAACCCATGGCGGGACTTGACCTCTTTCAAAAACTTCCTCTATCCTGAACGATCCTGTGCAGACACTCTCCAGTTGCTTTGACCGAGCATTCTTAAATCTCCTTTGACGTATTCCAACCATCTCAGTCGGCCGTCCATGTCTTCTCTTGCCCTCGAGGGTTGCGTAAATTGCCCGAATTGCTGGTATATCCTTCGACATTCTGTGCACGTGGCTGATCCAGCGCAGTATCTGCATATTTTCATATGCCACGTTTATATTCTAAAATCTTTTATATTCAAAAAGATTCGTAGGGTTATTTGAACACTTGGCAATATTTTGTGAATTCTGTAACCATGGAGAATAATATTACATATGCGTCGGCTAGATGGCACTGACTTGCCTGCGTGGTATAGACTTTTGCAACACTTTTCGGTTTGCGCGAGCTTCAGTTTTCCCTTCCATACACACGGGCTTCCTGACACAAACTGATTTGCGCAGGTAAGTTTTATTTAAGCTCTATTGTAAACAAAGATCTCACCGGACTATGGGAGTCTGGAGTTCGTTCGTACTTCTGAGATGTTTTATCATATTTTATAATAATCATTACTTCGTATACATCAGTCTGGTAGGGTAGACTGTTGATTTTAATTAAAGAAAAACTCACAAGTGAGCTGAAAAATCAAAATAAAGTCGTAATAATTGAAAATTTGAATAGCCCATCCAAAAGAATGCCCATACTTCATTGTTTTTACCTTCTAATTGTTTTTATTTTATTGTTATTCTTTAATAAACTTTTGCGATAATAACTTGTTGTTTTGTTTTGTTTTCTTTGCAACAAACAAAAAACGTTTAAAAAACAAAAGAATAAAAAAAGAATGAAACAAAGAAAAAGCGTTCTTCTTCAAAGTTATCAGAACGTCCCGTAAGTCGGGTAGGTGCTGTCCGCGATCATTTGTCATTCGAGAAATCCTCTCCTCTGGGGTGACAACCAAAAAAACTCGGCGCGGGACAGGAAGACGCTGTCTTCGAGGACCATTTATCATCACGCGAACTCTGCTCACCCCACGTCACAATCCCGTGACGTCACACGGATAGTGGGTGCCGGAATATGGCCCCTAAGGGACACTCACTCGCGGGGAAGATACTGATAATATTTCATAAATCTCCTACCGGAATTTATTGATTGCGGTGATTTTCGTTACTTTATTTGGACACCGGAATTTCGGAAAATTTATCTAGTAAATTCCTAAGGGGCCCAGAAAATGTACTTGTCATTGCTTGATTCGATCTAACGTTACGGGATGTATTCTTCAATTATAGTTTAAACTAATTTCATTGGTCGTGAATGCCCCAGAGTTATTCCATTAAGTCTGATTAACTGCATCAAAGTAGATTATAAAAAAAAATAGTAAACACTGGCAGAATTTCTATTAGAGTTCATATACCCATTCACGTTATATAATATAATACAGACACATCATACATAAATTTATTTATATTAATATTTATATAATACTGTAATTTAATACTGCAAAGATAATCCCGAAATTCCGCAGTTTCAATGCGATAACATTTTATAAATCAAAAAATTAGAGATGACTTTAAGGCTGTATGTACTCTAGTTGCAAAATGATCTGGCAATGAAAAGTTGCGGTTATATTATATGGAATTACCTAAATCTAGACTTTGATTTACTACCCATTGAAAAGTATTGTGGTTTTCTTATATATAATTTTCATACGAATATGAATTATATTTGGACTTTTTTTTTTATTATTTTCGTGTACAAGCATAGAATTTGTATGTTATATTTCAGTAATTTTGTTCAATGCCCACGATGGCTGCGCGGCTTAAGCGTCGGCTTATAATATTGTGGGTCCAAGGTTTGAATCCTGAGTCTGCCAAATACATATATTATTGTTGTTCGATTTGTGTATCAGTCAGAGTATGGTCATAATAGGTTGAGCAAGTGACTAACATCCATTTCTCAGTAAAAAATCTGTTTTCGGGGTAATTTTTTAATTGTAAGTCACTGCAAATTTTCTGGCATGTGCAATAATTTATGCATTATTGATCGAAATAAAACGTTAATCAAAAAACCAATTTGGTATATAAATGGTTTATTATTTTACCAATATTGTATGTTAACTATTATTATTATTTTGCTTTTTCACGAACTTTTAATAATTTTGTTTCACACTGCTTTTAATGAGCTTCTGAACTAAACGATAATTTGAAAAAAATACTGTTTAACTCATTTTTTGTTTTACTCGTCACCTGTTTGCTATGCAAATAGGTGACTTGAACCCCTATGATTTATTTATACATTATTTTCTTTCAAATATCGGTGTCTTTCGAAATAATATGCATTTTTTTACCATGTTCGATAGAAGATCTGATAGGCATCTAGGTCCAAACGCACATTGCAAAACAACATATAAATTTTCCAGACCCATGATTCTAACCCGAGATACATGACTGATGTGTAATTAGTCGGCCATCGTGGGCGCATACATTTACTGCAATTAAATAACTAAGTATATAATTTACCGTCCAAAAATAACTTAATAATATGTAATGTAGTATTTCATTATTTAATATAACATTACTTATTCTTGATTTATGACACTATGCACTACATCCTGGGGTTTTTTTCTTTTTAATCCGACAATAAGCAATGAAGTCCAATGACAGTAATGTAGTGAAACAGTGGTCATTAATTTAAACAATCACTTAGCTCCAGGATTTTGAGAAAATCACATAAATATATTGTGACCTCACCGAGAATTAATCTCGGGCTCCCGGGATGAAACGCCAGCCCCATACACACTAGACTACGAGGCTCTTGGCCACATTAAGTAGACTCATCGATTCTTTTCAGTCGCCCACTCTCCTTCTCCAGTTATTGACTTCCAGCGCTCGCCTGTCTTTCTGGATACCATCAAGTGACTTGTTCTTCCCGCACTTCACTTTCTTCTGGTCCATTAAACGTGAGGCGCTTAATCGATGCTTGATCGTGCATGCGTCATTGAGTTTCGATAAATCTGACGACGTGTAATTTGCATTGATTATCAAATTTAAAGTATCTGTATCAAATACAATCGCCCAATTTCCAAAATCATAGTGACCCGTATTGTAAAACATCTAGAAAATTATTAAACCGTTCTATATTATAGATATTAATAACGAAACTATTATTTAAACTGTTTATGAATATTCTAAAAATATTTATTTTCAGTCTTAATAATTTCATAAAAATCTTACATATAACGTTTATTCAAGACAATACCTCCAGTTAAAACGCACCCCCGATATATGAGATGTCTGGTTATAAAGTCGTAGGTCTTGGGTTGGATTCACATATTTTTTGCAATGTATGCTTTGACCCAGGTCAAGGATCAAACAGACAGAGCAATTGACTAACATCAATGTCTCTTCGTGAGGTGGCCAAGGTCCACATCGGATTGTAGACTGAGTTCTTATTACCAGAGCTGGAAATAGAACCGGAACCGAACCCAGAAAACACTTTCATCATTTTAGAACCAGAACCTTGACACCTTAAAAATGTCGGGGTTTCAGAGATTATATTATTATTTTTTTTCTAATATTCGTATTCAATTATTTTAGTTATTCTTCATACGTGCTATTTTTACAGGTAAATTAAATTATTAAATTATGAACTCATATAGGTAGGTAAAATATAATATATTCTACAATTATTGTAGATAACTAATAAAGATATTTAAAAAAAATCGTATAAATATTTACCTTTTGATATTTTAAAATTAAAATAAAATATTCATACCATACCTCTAAATAGAATGTTAGGTACTTAGATACAAGTATAAGTAGGTAAACTCGTACAACATATTCTTGGCTACGTGTTAAAACTGTGAACTAACAAGCTCCTCCCATTTTTAACCGCAATTCCATTATAAACTAACAAACTCCTCCCATTTAGTCGACAACAGCGCCTTCCGGCTTTTGCTTAAATCTTCTTGTCGGAGAGTAACTATATTATTTTTATAAATAATCAAAACCATGCTCCGGAGCCTGGGATCCGATTTTTTATTTCATAGAACCAAAACTAATCATTTTCCACATGAACCGAACCTTTAAAATTATGTGTTTAAACAGCTATGCTTAGTATTACTTCAACATGTTCTAATTTCTATCTACGTGATTTGATTATGATAATACATGATTATTATATACATGATTGTCAAATAAACGTTTATTTTTCAACTGATGTAAATATAATAGCATCCGATTCTGTATATGATTAACAGATGTAGGTATTGTAGTATTAATGTGAGTATAATAACCGCATATATGTTATTTTATTGCAGGAATACGAATGCAGAAACCACATCCGTATCATTGAGAGCATCGGGGAAAATCTTTTATACGTCTGTGGAACAAACGCCTATAACCCAAAGGATTTAGTAATATATGTAAGTGGAGCGTACATATATCTTCTTTGCGAGACAACTCGATTTAAATAACAACACCATTTGGATTTTCTTAATGTTTTCAAATTAAAGACTACAATATTTATTACCTCTAAGATTTTTTAGCAGGAAATTTCAAGTATCTATCTACTCAGGACTATAATATTTCTTTTATGTTAATTTACATTTGCATGATTAGACGACTTTTTCAAGAATACTTATTTTGTAATTATCATACATTTTCTTTAAATGTAAATTATTACGATTTGGAATTATACATTAGTATCAAAAAAATGCAAACTCAATTTATTGTATTAGAATTGTGAGTGGTAGTGGTTAGTGCATTTTCAAATAAACTAACCTGTAAATATACGTATATATCTAAAGTATATATGTATTTAAGTATCTATAAAAATTATAAAGAATCGATACTAAACGATTATTTAATGTGTGCAGTGAATGTGCAATGCACAAGATTTTAGAATAATTATGACATTTTTCATTAGAATGCAATTACCACTGAAATATTGTACAACTAACTACATAATCAGCTCAACAGTCTATGCCCTATCAGTAGTCGGCAATTTACATACACCGACATTCCACTTATTGTTTTTAAAATATTGGGTACTTTAATACACTATAACAGGCCTCTATAATAAAGTAATTTTTATAGTACTGAAAATTTTCATTAATAATAACTTTCCGCGTGTATTGGTTGCCTATATGATAAAATATATTATCTATTTATTGAATATATATTTATCATTTTGTTGCTTTTTTTTACAGAAAAATCTCAAACACTTACCGCGTCACGTCCACTATGCTGGCGTGGGAGTAGGCCTTGGAAGGTGCGACGGGTCTCCCAACGTCAGAAGCGCCTCTTTGTGGTCCAAGGGCCTCTACTCTGCAGTGAGGGCGGATCCCGTGACGTCAGATCCCATCATCGTCAGATGGGACCTAAGCAATGGCACGGAGCAAGGGATCCCTTCATATACGAGGACAATCAAGCACAACACTGCGTGGTTGGATAGTAAGATATTCATATTAATATATATTTTTATATATATGTAGCAGTAATATCATGCGTCAATGTGAAAAACCTGACGTAAATACGGACTCTATTAGTTACAATTTAAATACTAGATTTTTGTCAAGTAAGAATTAATTTTCTCTGATTATTACGAATTACGCTCGAGACCTTAGAGTAATGATATTATAGATAGCGCCCAAGGCCTGAACAAAAACGATGCATGAGTGCGAGTGAGAAAGTATTCGGCACCCTTACAATTTCTGCGACACGCGCTAGAGTAAGATAAAAGGTCTACTAGCTACAAGCCAGTTTCCAAAAGTATCGCCATCAAATCGGGGCGAAACGCTTCACATAGCGTCGATAACTTGCAAGCTCGTGTTGCTAAAATTGATATTTTTTGTGTTAAACATAAAGTCAGTGGTAAATATTTTTGGTTAATTAAGTAGAAAAGATGGTTCTGTGTGTTGTCTTAAAATGTGGTAGCCGTACTGATAAGCAAGAAGATGGTATTACGTTTCATAAGTAAGTTGATACATGTTCGTGATAATTTATTTGTATTTTATTATATATTTTAATATCAGTGACCTACTGTTTCTTTAAAATAACTTAAATTATGGATATCTTTATCTAATGGTTGCATTTTGACCGCTTAAAAATACTATATAACGTAAAAAAATAGAAAATTATATTTTAATTCTGAGCGTCTAGTGCGAGCACTTTGGGTGAGCACTAGCGAAATGGTCTATGGTCTCGAACATTTGTAGACGAATGCGTTCGATCGCTCACAAACCAAACGCAAGGCACGCGGCTTCATTTAGCAATGCAACGGGTGGCGTCTATATGTATCTATAGTCTAAGATAGCGCCTATTTTTCGGCAAAATGAAGCCGTGTTTCTTGCGTATAACGCACAGTAGAATCTCGATTTTATTATTATCAACTTAACTATGAAACGCTATACCCTCGTGTTCCTTCTCAGTACGGCTACCAAATTTAAACACAACATAGTTAATAATATTATATTCTACTAAAATAACTAAAAATAATTAGCACTTACCAAATTCCAACAACACGTGCTCGCAGTTTTTAAATGAATGTAATCAGTCTAATCCACTTTTACCGGCGACGTTTTAAAAAAATATTTAATTCAGCCCGATAAATTCTATATTACTCTAATGCATAGTGCGGAGATACAAGAGTGCCGAATGATTACTCACTCGCACTTATGGTTCATTTTTGATCAGGCCTTGCTCGAGATAGTTCGGTTTTATAGGAACAATGTTACATAATAAGAGTATTAACGTTTATATAGGTTCATTAGTTAAATCAATATAAATTTGGAATTCAAAAAAACATGAATGAAGATTGCTTGATGTAGGAATAATTTTTTATTTCCCAATAAAAATCAAATGAGTAAATACATATCAAACGTTGTAGGAATAAATCTGTAATATTGGATCAAATAATAATATTATTACACAGAAGCAAATTCCGTTACGAGATAAATACGCATGACATTTCTCCAAATGAAGTAATAAAATAACATGACATCAAATAACCGAAAATAATCAATTTTTATTTTCCTCCCCAAATAATAATTCCTGAGTCATAAGTTAGACATCGAATAGATAGTAAGGAATAAATTCTCGGACTTTTCGAGAGGAATTTTCATATTGAGTAATATTCTTTGTTTATTATCGCAGCGTTCACATTCTAAAAAGGTTTTTTTTCTGATATTATGTATGAATAAAGAAACCTTTCTATACAGCGTGGTCTGTACTGTGTATGATCAAGTTTAAAAAAAATTTCAAGAGATTCTGCGCATATATTCTATACACAAGACTGCTTTAGGCCGCTACGGTAGCTACGGCAGCTATCTACGGTAGGTTTGTATCGAAGTATTAGCACTTATTGTAACAATTACAATAATTTAACCGTCTAAGCAGTCAAAATTGTCTATATTGCTCTAAAAATTACCACAGCCAAAAGAATTGCTGTTAAAACATAGCACTTATTGTAAAAAATACAACTAACTTAATGTAATTGTTAAAATAAGTGCTAATACTTCGCTACAAACCTATCCTAGATAGCTGCCGTAGCGGCCGAAAGCAGTCTTGTGAATAGAATAGATGCGCAGCATTCATTTGATGGTAATTCATGATAATATATAAAATTACTTAGTATGTATGTTACAACATACGTATTTAACACACATTGCGTTCTTTATCAAGTATAGGTAGAATGGTATCAGATTATTGTGGTAGTGCATGCGGTATTGGTATCGTTACTATCAAATGACACTAACACCATTCCAACGTGATTTCGTCGTGGCAACAATGCCAAAAGAATCTTTCTTTCCTCTACCAATATTAAATTTACTGTTTGAGCATATCGCCAGTTAACCATGCCAGCTTGGATCTTGTCCGAGATAGACTAAATACGATTATTATCAATGCTATGAGATTAAAGTATAAAAAGACCTATTTAATGCGACAGAGAGGCATCTGATAAAACTCACGACGTGATAAAGCTCAGAATTTTTATATGTAATGAATTTATTTTCAGTGTTAAACCTAAAAATAACAATGAATTTGAATTCGATGAAACAGATGCGCACACAGAATAACGGTATGGGGGCCAATATATCCATAATAATGTTTTATTGATTTTTTAATGTGGTTCCATATTAGTACATTCCTCATACTCAGACACTCCACACTTATATTCTAGCGATGGTCACCTGGCCTGCACCTACTAACTAAGCGTGCTCGTCTGCGAGTTATTGCATTATTGTCTTAGGATGTAAAGAGAATTGGAGAAACCCGTTTAGATTTTAGAAGACATCCAGGTCACAATCCTCAGCCATGAGGACCTGACGAAGATGAAAGTAATATTCCAATCACCTAAATAATTTTTATTTTTCTGGGAGCGGTGGTCCGGACCCCCACCTAATGTACGCGCCTGACGTATAATAATAAATTCATGTTAAGATGAATATATATAATATATATTATAATACGTTGCCGATAATTCACTATATTTAGTAATTACTAATCGTAATATAATATCGTCAAATTCCGTAATTATATTAATGGTTATTATACCGACATTGAAGTAATGTAATTACTTATTATCTACCAATAGTGTCACAGTTACTAACACAGGTATGTAATACATAATATTGAGAATCAAACCTACGGATGTTAATAATTATGGCTTTGAATTACAATCATTTCATATTGAGAATTTTGACAGCTGCTTAGAGCTACGTAATTTTCATATTATTATAGTATATCTTTGAGAATTGGTTTATAATTGGTAATAATAATAGTCTTATAATACTATTGATTTAGTGTGAAAATTTAACTCGAAACGATTATATATTAATGTACAGTATTAATAACAATTTGATATAATTACTATTGAATCTAAAGTAAATGTAAAATACTAAGTAATCTGATAAATACATTTATTCGAATTTATGGAGCACCCTGTGTTATGGTTTTATCCCTGAAGAAATTCCTAACTTGGTATGATATGGAACTTATTAAAAAAACTTACATGGTTTACGTTGAAGTTAATGCAAGCAGGCTGAGGCTTGGCCAGTGAGCAATTCCACAGGGAAAAATTGCAAGCTATGAGCGGTGTTATATTGAATTTATCAATCATCATCAGCTAAGGTGGATGTTTAATACGTAATCTATTCCCCATAGTACTTTCACTCACCTCGATTCTAAGCATATCACAGCTACGTTTTCACGGAACATAATCAGTAGTTTGTTGATCCAGTGGCTTTTAGGACCACCTTGTGGTCGTTTAGTGTCCTTTGTGTGTGTATATATGTATGAGAGAGAGTGTGAGTGACAGTGACAGTATTAATTTATATAATTCGTTGAACGACACGACACCTATCTATTTTTTGTTGTTTTTATCTAAATATAATACATTTTGATCTTTTTGTAGTATGTCCTACATGCATCCAAATTTATAAATGAAGATATACCTGATTATATAATTAAAAATCACCGGTATATTTATAATCTTTAATAAGTTTGCTACAACTTTTCATTATATACCTATGGAAAGAAACTAAATAAAAGTGGAGATAATATATGAGCAAAATCTATAGAGATGTAATCAATATACAACGTTGTAGAGATTTTTTTATTGGTAGTCTATATACTTTGAAGTAGTGTGGTAAGTTGGTAAGTAATATCGAGATATTTTATAATGCTGTTATTTTTATCATAGTAACTTTTAATTACGTTAGCTTCATATATATTTTTAATTAAACTGAAACTGCTTTCGGAAACTTAAACATATAAACTTCCAAGGCTTCGAACCATTATTTTTTTTCATTTCGGTTTTCGTTCCGGTTCAAGAAAAATATACATATATATACCGGATTTCGTTCAGTGGGTCTATTCTATGCTTATCGACCGCTAAAGTGATAAAGTGAAAAATATTATCAAACTTAGGGTAGGTTTGTATCAAAATATTAGCACTTATTAGTTATTGTAACAATTACACGAAGCCGGTTTTTATTGTTGCAATAAGTGCTATATTTTAACAGCACCTATCTTGCTGCTGTTAAAATATCGCACTTATTGCAACAATAAAAACCGGCTTCGTGTAATTGTTACAATAAGTGCTAATATTTTGATACAAACCTACCCTAAGTTTGATACTATTTATCAATTTAGTGTTCGATAAGTATAGAATAGACCCACTGAAATATATAACGGTTTTTCCGGTTTTCGGTTCAAATTAATTTTTAAAGGTTTCCAAGACCCAAGACGTAAGACGTGTTGCACCTAACACGCGTGTTTGAATATGTACCGAACCAAAAAAAATCCTTTTTTTTTTTGACAAACATAACGGTTTTTACTGGTTTTCGGTTAAGTTTCGGTTCAAAGCCTTGGAAAATTCTTTAAAAATAATTGTATGCACTATTACTTAAATAATTTGGTTATGTTACGTTATTACAACCAATATTATATTATTATGTTAGTAGTTTTGATTCACATAATGAGGTTCAGGTCTTTTGGTTAGTATCATGAAAATGGCTGCCCGTAAAAGACAAAACTTTTTTCTTTGGTTAGACGCCCTTTCCTCATTTTGTAGCAGCAATTACCATCAAACGCACATTAGCTGAATGTGTAGGAAATGTATTTTGTTTGCTAAAAAAATATTATAACATGTCCACTCCATGAAAACTTGTATTAAACTTCTGTTGGGTCGGTGATAAGGAAAACTTGAATGGATGTTAGTAAGTACTTAATTATTATAACAGAGGAAAGAAAATT
Source organism: Rhyacophila brunnea (assembly GCF_057557595.1). Lineage (NCBI taxonomy): Eukaryota > Metazoa > Arthropoda > Insecta > Trichoptera > Rhyacophilidae > Rhyacophila > Rhyacophila brunnea. Next base: position 21,877,763 of record NW_028233068.1, read on the forward strand.
CATCCACATAGAAAAATGTTATTAGAACACAAAATACTAAATAGGTAGTAATAATATCAATATAACAAACTTGGGATTAGACTACTTATCTAAAACTGTGTATTTTTTTTGTTTGTGCCCTTTTTTGTCCGCAATATCACAAAGGTAGAGCGTAGCACTGGTGATACATCAGTCTTCATTTTTAAATCAATATGCAAATCCATGTGTAACCAAATCACGGCAATTGTATTGGCCTTAAGTATACCCATTCCTACATTCAAATAACGTTATAGCCAATTTCTAACAAGCAAGTGCACTGGACTGGCACTGGGAAAAAATTCAGTAGACCGATGAATTGCAAGTACATTTTTTACTAAATATTGTATCACAATTTAAGAATAAAATATATATTATGTCTAAATATATTGTCACAGTTTTCTCAAAATTTGAATTTTGAATTTGTTGAATGAGATCATACAGAGCATTACATTTTTACCGATCTTTTACCGCGTTTCAAGTCAACATTTGTACATTTTTCATACGAATAATGTACGTTAACCAACTGTAAAAATTTCCAGGCTGGTCTCAAGTCACCAATCTATCCAAATGAATAAATAATTCTTATTAAAAAACCATCCAACATTATGCGAATCCATTTGATTACTATTATAGAAATAGTATAATTATACGATTTTTAAGTATAATACGGTAAGCCTGCTTATGAAGCCGTGTGCCTTGAGTTAGAATCCTTGGTCTTGCTAATTTTCATATTATTTTTCAATGTGATTTGGAACCATACACCTTAAACCGGCTCTCACATCAGAGTTCGTCCAACTATAAACGTGTCGAATACGTCAATGTGACGTCATCTTTATTTTACAAAACAACAAAACACGCGTTGCCAAATGGAGCTCGGCAGATTGGTCGAATGCAATTGTTTCGTCTGAAAAAAAAGGTCTGGCTGTTGCATTCGACAAGTTGCATCCTTCTCGGACTCCGAGTCGGAGGGTCGAAGTCACAAACAAATACCTACGAATTGGTCAATCCTATATCGGCTCGCCGATCACCGTGTCAAATATCAATACGTTTCGAAGGCTACGCATGACTGTCGCTAGATAGATGTGCGTGGTATTCACAAGCAACATTGGATCTCAGTTCTCGGAAGGTTTGTTAGGCGCACGAAAGATAGCTTAACACTATTAATTATAAATAGTTTCTGTGTAATTATTTACTGGGATAGAAAATAAGACCTAACGGTATGAAATCAATAATTTAAATTTATTCCGTCGAATACCTCGACTTTGAACTATTTTGAGCTTATAAATATTTTAGCGTATTCGCGTGGCGTCACTCTTCAAAGCGATTTTCACAAAGCCTATCAAAGTAATTACTTAAACTTTAATGGCAGTGAACACTCAAAGACGTTATATTCCGCCAAAATCAAAGTTCATCAATTTTTTATAAATTCATGTATAATGAAAATAAAATAGCTAATTATTAGATTGTGTATCAAAACATTTTTTCGGAGAGGTCTTGATTTTATTTATCAATCAAGGTCACTATCTACTGTAAAAAATACCAATTTAATTATGTTCACCAATATTTACGGAATTTTTTAAAATACTCGTAGTAATCGGTAGATTCCGCACAGAAAATTTCGCTCACAGCTCACAAACTAATCAATAGATTCTGAATTATCTTTACATTATTTAGAAAAGTTGTTTACATCTTGTTTAATTTTATTTTTATATCTAAATATATATTTGTGTGCTATTTTTTTACATGCGTAATGTGCTGTGTGCGGAATTTTCTTTGCAGTATTATCACCAAACAAAAAATTTATCATTTACGTTTTTTTAACAAATTTGAGCGTGGTTAGTGAGCATTTGTAACTTAATCAGTAAAGCATATCATCTGGATCGCGACGGTTACAGGTGAAAGTTTCATTCGGTCGTATTTTTTTTTCTAATAAGTATGTTTGTTATATTTATATTAAATATACATACATTGTAAACATCTCATGCGTATACCTACACACTAGAAAAAACATTTTGTAGAGAAAAAACATACGACACCCGACGGGACTCGAACCTATATCTGCTGGATTCGCGTCAGTATGATTTTTCATTTAAGCATTTCATGTAAAAATTATTAGTTAAAATCGTCGTAGTTCAATAAGATACCCATAGCTTAATAAATCTCGTTCGACGCGGACGACACGGCTGCCGTGTCCCCGTTAAACGGCCATTAGATGCAATTACCATGTTATTTAAACGTGGTAATTAAAAATTAATTAAAAGGTACGCAGTAATTGTGTTAATTGTAAAAGCATACTCTCGCGAATCCAGAAGTTACAGGTTCAAGTTCCGTCGGGTATCGAATTTTTTTCTACAAAATGATTTTTTCTAATGTGTATATGCACGAGATGTTTTGAAATTATGTTTATTCAGTATATAGAATGTTACATTCCCAAATATTATGTCTTATTCGTCGAATAAAAGAAATAGCTTATTATATTTAATGGGAATAGGCTATAACAAATTGCCATGGCGTTAATGTACATTGTACACTATAGATAGATAATAAGACATTTTAAATACCATAGTGCGTAGGTATTATTATTTTTTCGTTTTTCGCCAGCCAAGCGACAGTACATGTCACTGCTTGGTTCCATACGATAGACTTTTATCATTACATTAGCATAAATTCACAACGTTAACAGAGTTTGTATTTATATAAAACATTATTATTTACATAACCTGCCCGTGATGGCGGAGTAGCAAATGTCCGGGTATCGGTTTTAATCTCGCGTCTGGAAAAATCACATGTAGTTTTTCAATATGTATTTGTACCAAGAGCATAGGTTGAGCAAGTGGCTCACATCTGTGTGTCATAAAAAAAAATATGTTACGAAACATATTCGTGAGACTGCTAAGTTAGTTTTGTATTTCTATATAAATATTTAAGTACCGACGGAAACGAAATATGAATACGATTTCAAACCAACGGGAAACAATATTTTTATTATTGTTTTCGAGAAAATCCCTTGGTACTAAATTAATTTTATTCTTATTTTTACGGTTGGCTCGTTGTCCACAATGCCAATGAAAATCTTTATGTTCAAAGGCATCCCGTTATTATGGCATTGAGATATAAAAAAGTACTGCCTAATTACAGGGAGAGGGGTGGGTAGGTAAGAATATAATATGAGAAAGGCAGGATTACGCAGATCATAATAATTTGAGAAGATGCTTCGAGGTGGAACATAATTCAATAATAAGTTTATACACTTGGGAGCAAATTAGGTACCAAGCATAAATGGCTATTCCTAGATATAACTGAAGTAAATGAACTGTGATTAATGATCTCGGATCTCGTATATTTTCATAAAGATAATAAACAATAATATTTTTGCCATCCCCATGATAGAAGCCGTTGGTTGCGGGGTGGAATTCTGCATCTGGAAAAAAAATACATACTGTTTTATTTTCAATTTGTGTTTAGATCCAGACTCTACAGAATGGAACGAACAGATAACAGCCAAGATTTTCACAGATTTTAAAAGCCAATGATGATGATTTTCTCCATATTCAAGCATTTTTCAGTTCTGGTTAAATCAAATATTCAATTAATTTATATATTATATATCAATATAATGTTACAATTATATTATAACGATACCCTAGTTATATACTGAAAGAACTAAAAATTTTATGATTTTGAATAAATTTCTTTTATTTATAATTTTATATTTAATCTTTTATTTATAATTCAGTATAAAAAACAAGTCAACAAGTATTTCTTGTATGACGTGTCCTACTATCAAATAATGCTTTCTGGGATTAAATTATTTATTCAATTGTATACGGAAATGTCTACACTGATTTTTTATTAAACTGTAACATTTTATAGCTCATTGCAAATAACTAAAAGATTAAAATGAAAAAACAGATTTCCCTAAAAAATCAAGGTTTTTAAATTGGAACTAAACTATGTGTAAAAATTTCAAATGCCATTATCATAGACGTATTATTTTGTTGCTGTATCCATATTATAGGGTAGGTATCGATAATATATTTGTTGTTTAATTTAATAAAACGCATTTTTTTGTAGTACTTATTAAACTTTTAATCAATAAATTAGAACCGGTTTTTTCCACCTCAGAGGGACATTTTCAACAATTTGTAATTATTTTATGATATTATAACGACATTATTTCAATATTATATTATCACCCCGTTCCTATCTTACTGTGGGGAAAAGTGACTTTATGAATCTTAATTTATAACAAAATATATATACATATTATGAATGAATATTGATATAAGCCTAATCAAATTTGGTCTTATATTATATCAATAATGTAATAATAAAATAATATTTAGGTATCCAAACATTTGCTTTTAAATATGGACATATCTGAATCTAATAATGTCATACAGATATCTGGTTTTAAAAATTACTTGAATTTGTCTGGGTGTGGTGTATAAGTCAATAAAAAATCAATGATAACACTTTAAATAGTACATTAAATATTGTTATCAATAAATTAACTATTAGAACGTATTATAAAATATTCTACTTACATATTTTCCAAAGTAGTTTAATATATATTTTTTATATACATTTGTTCATCATATTATGTAGTTACTTAAATAAATTATCTTTATCAATAAACATTTTTTATTCAACGAATATTTCGTAAGATTTAAGAATTTAATATTCTTTATTCAACATACATTATTTTGGAAACACAAATATTAGAAAACAACTTTGAAAAAAATATGGTCCCGACGAGTTTTTCAAGATTTTTTCTAATAATATGTATTTTTCTAAGGTTTTTTTCCGAATTCTGCACCTGCCTTTATTTATATTAGTTTCTTTTATTTTGTTAACTGTCAATTCAAGGTGGAACTGCATTGTATTGTTGTTTTTATTTAATAAAACGCATTTTTTTTGTAGTACTTATTCCACACATTATTCAACTGTTGAAAATGTCCCTCTTAGGCGGACGAAACCGGTCCTAATCTATTGATTAAAAGTGGAATAAGTACTACAAAAAAATTGCGTTTTATTAAATAAAAACAACAATTATATTAGGTTATCGATATTATATCACTATAATATTATATTCTGGTGATATTAAAAAGGAAATAGTTCATTGTAAATCAGATATGCATTAGCAAAATATATTTATATTGACTCTATAATTTAGAATAGTCTACTCACAAATATGCAATATGGACATACCCTTTTAAAGACATTGTTTTACCGGCGTATCTCCATGTTGGACAAAAACAGTCGAACAGGGGGAAAACTATCACAATAATATCATAAATCATACAATTCTGGATATAGTTTTGAAGACCGCATGCCCTTTGCGTACCACACTTTTGTAAACACTGCTCTAAGCAAAAGTTCAAAGTTATTTAGAACTACGAGCACCAATGGTGCCCGTAGATAACCATAACATAGTATCAAATCCTCAATACAAATTTCGGTCGAATTGAATATTTATATATCTGTAGATTTTTGAAGACTTATTATACGATAGTAATTTTATATAAGTATCGTATCTTTCTACGAACCTACATAATATACACTATATAGATAACGATAGTATATTGACCGACATATAATAAAGATGAAAGCTTTCTTTTTAGATCCGATCTTCGTCTCCCTCCAGTCTCTGGGGTCCAACATATACGCTTTCATGCGTGAACGAGTAGCATGCGATACTTCACACGAGTATAGAGACCTTAGATCGCCTTCCGACATGCCCTATACCCACAAGGAATATACGGTTTTAAGTCACACCAACCAAGGCCAAACCGTTAGAGGTCACGAAAGCCATAAAGGTCAGAGCCACCATGGCCAAGTTCACCAGAATAGGATCCAAGGTCACGTGGGTCACTTTAGTGAAGGTCTGTCAGATTCGCCTCAGTGGCGTTCTTCGAGGGTGGCGCGGGTATGTAGCGAAGATAAGGGGGGCCCGAGAGACCGACGCCACTGGACGACGTTTGCCAAGGCGGAGATCACCTGTTCCACTCCGCACTATGACCAACTCGGTGAGTTCGCTTGACATATTTCAATTGCATTGTTATAAGTTGGTAGGTATTAGACATGTATATCTTGCTGAATGCTTTCAATTAACCCTGCTACCCACTAGTTAGTGGTAAATATATTATTGTAATCCTGCGTCCGGTAAACGCCGGATTGCATATGTATGCTGAATCAAATTCAATGCAAAGTGTCAAATAATGGATGCTGCAATGATAGCGGAATGTATGTATATATTAAAATTCCATTATTATAGTTTGACACGAATCATAAGAAATAATATTATTATACTTATAATTATACATATTATACATACTTTACACTTAAAATTATGAGACTAGATATATATACAGTTTCAAACGCCCTCTTTAGAGTAGAGGTTAGAAACATGTGTTTTAATTGCTTGGGTTGTGGGTTCAAACTATTGGAAGAAATTGACATGATGTTTACTTCAATTATATGTGTTTTGACCAATTAAAGCGAATGAGTAGCAACTAATACTTTCAATTTTTCCATATAATCCATATTAGAGATTAGATTAAGGGATATGCAGATTTTTTTTTGATACTTCTATAGTAGTAATAATATTGAATATATTAAGCAAGTTTTCACTGACATTTTGTCGTATATGAAAATTACATATATAAATAATTAATATCGTTTAATGGGTATAATATCGAGTAAGTAGCATTATTTATTATTAAAAAATAAATACTCTGTATTTATATAAACATCTGCCACTGAAAACTTTTGATAGAGTATTTTGTTATATGAAAATAATAATATATAAAATTAATATTAAGCATAATTTTCAATTAATGATAATTGCAGCTTTCTTACCTATATAGAAACATTACGTTTATTAAAGCCTCTAGCGCTTTCAAAGTTATTACGCACGATACATAAAACAAAATAATAATTAATTTGTAAAGCTCTTGAAAAGCATGTCACGAATTATCGTCTTCTGTGACAATTATTTAATTACGTTTCTAGGCCATTGTTAAGGAAAAGCTATTTTGGAGTTATTCATTAATCACTTTGCTCGGCGATCTAAAAGAAGGATTTCAATTCAACTTTCAGACAATGCACCTATCTTAATAATGAAGATTTTTGAAATGGATGTAGCTATTTATTTTGATGAAAATTAATAATACTATCGACTGAGGGTAATTATTAATGGAATTTGAATTTATATTGTAATTGATTTTTATACTTTCCCATTTCAATAAATTGGTTTGACCCGAGTTTTGCCTTTTACCACCTCTACACAAACTGGACACAGTTATGCAGAAAGTAGCCAGTCCACAAAAAATTAAAATAAATGAGATATGATATAGATCAGATGCGAGAAGGTTTTCTCTAGATTCTGCTGAAAATAGTCAATCTGCAAAAAAATATTCTTGAAATAAAATACTATTTACAATTTTACATAGTTTTTTAATATCATGTTGTTGCTAAAATGCCATTACATCAGCAAAATTTTCTATAGTGATGTTACAGACGTTTCATGTAATTTTAATGATATCACACAAAAAACATATTCCATAATACCTATAACCTTCCATACACTTTTATGATTGTTTATTCTAAATACAATATTTTTTTCAATTAAATGGCATAATGTTATGACATTATAAGTTGAGTATGACATTGATATATTAGTATCTATACAAATATAAAAAAAAGCATTTATACAAATTACAAAAAATATACGTTTTATTTAATTGGGTGCGTACTGAAACAGTGGTGAGATAACAGTTGGACTGAAAGAGATTCCAACTCACGTATTTCAATATCTGGCGCCGTTATCTTATCAAACCGTCTATGTCTCGTTCAAATTATTTCTAATAATTCAACTAGATTTGTTTTTTAACTCAAAATAATGATATTATTAAAGAGAGTTTTATAGCTGGTGTCTATGGTATTTATCCAAATATTAGTTATGACAGCCTTGCTCTTGAGAATAATAATTAATTTATTTTATTGTATTAACTGTCAATTCATGGTGGAAATGCATTGTATTATTAATTTAAATAAAACGAAAATTGTATCGTGCTGTTTACAACTTTATTAAATAACTTGACCGGTATCGTCCGCCTCTGAGAGACATTTTCAACTAGGACTAACAATTCAATAAAAGTGTTATCAATATGTACGATAAAGTTTGCGTTTTATTTGAATAAATAATAATTATTTAATTAGTTTTTTTGTATTATTATTTACTACTGAATATACATTATTTATATAAGAATTTTGTATTCTTATTAAAAATACCCAAAATCTTAAAAGCATATCTATTAAAAAGAAATATACAAAAAAATCGATAAGTAGTGAATTACCAGAAATAATTCTCATGAGACGGAGCGATTGCTTAAGGAATAAGAACACTCACCTGTACAGTGAACGATTTACGTTAAAATTTAGCTAGGTCCAACGTTTTTAGAGAATAATTTCCAACAACTATGGCCTGTGCAGTATGGTTTATTTAGATTTTTCAAATGTAGGAAAGTTTTGAAGTTTTACAAAATTTTCTATTTTCAACAAAAAATCTAACAGTTTTAAATCATTTATTATTATGTATAATATTCAGCATTGTATAATTTTATTTTAATAATAACAAAAAAATATTTTTTAAATATGCTTATGTTTAAATATGTTTATATATTTAAATATGTTTGTCCAGATTCACGTAGATAATTTAAGTGTCAAATTATTAGGCTAATAACGAAATTAATTTATCAATAATTATTATTGCAATTTGAATACATGTAGGTAAAACTATTATTATGATCGATCTTATATGTTGACTCGACACCAATAATTTAAATGGCTTATAGATTTCTGCTTGTAGTAACATTTCCATCATTTAGGTAATTTCGTTATATATTCCAAAGCACACTCTTGTATAAAGCAAATAATCCTTCGGTAATTGATTTGATATCCTCAACAACCAACTAAAACAAGCATAAATCAATGTATGTCTTCAAGATCCGTCCTATATTAAGGATGGAATCTATATAGTTCGTAAGTAAACCTTATTTTAATCAAAAAAATTCTCAAAGTATAAAATGTGAAAGCCTGATTTACGATCACGTGTTCATTCTAAAGTGTAAACTAATCAGAAAAAATAATGAGAAATTTTACATTAAGATTATTCGAAACAAGTGAAATGAATTTTCGTGTCTGATCAATGAATTGATTTTTCCTATCTTAAAAAAACAAAATATATTTTTGTTATAACTTTCTTACCTGTATAATTTACCTGTAAATTTGATACCTGTATAATATACCACTTATGATATAATTCATATGTTACGCGCTTAAAATGAATGATTCACACTTTCTTTGACATTGAATATTATTTTTGCAGCGCGGGGCATATTTAACAATCCTCATCACTTTTTCTTTTGATTTCAAATAAAACAAAAGTGTGAAATCTGAATTTTAGTAAATGCCTGCTTATATTTACAGTTTATTTTGTTTATAGAGAGCGTTTACAAAATTCCTGGCGACGACTCGCATATCTATGGTGCGTTCACGAGCGTGACGGGTTCGTTTATGGCTGCATCCCTGCTCTGCGCCTACACTTCCGCTGACGTAGCATTTCCGTTTTCTGCAGCATTCAAAGACACTACTCCAACTTCCGGTAGGGTGGTTGGGCCGCTTCCGGAGGACAGGGTACCTAAACCGAGGCCCGGCATGTGCGTTCAAGAAGGAGCGCAGCAAGTCACTGATGCTTCGGTTAATTTTATGAGGTATTTTTTTAAATCACATTTCGATACATACTTATATATTAATTAGTTTATTTTCACCAGAAAACAGTTGTTGTTCTAAATTATCTAATTTTCTTTATGTATTATTTTTCCATTTAAAAAAATATGGGTAGGTACCTGTTCCTGTTATTATTTTCGATTTAATGAGAAAACTACGTACTTTTTTATTATTAGAGTATGTACCTTCAATTTTTTTTGTTTTTATATTTTATTTGTAAACACATAAAATATAATTTTTTGATATTCTTCAATGTTTTATATTTAAGAAATTGTTTTAATTTTACTATAAATCACACTTGATTATCATATTTTAGAAAAAAATGCATACTTACTTAGATACATATTTTGGTATGTATTACAATGTTTAATTTATTTTTAGATCACATCCGATGATGTTTGAGTCAATCAAACCAAAGTATGACGGACCCATTTTCTTACAAAGAGATGTATATTTCACAGTCCTAGTTGTCGACAAAATAAATTATACCAACAATGAAAGCTTTACCATTTATTATGCAGGGACAAGTATGCTATCGAATTTCTCTCTTATATTATTTTAAAATATCTATCCCATATATTAATACTAAAATTATTTAATGGCCTATTTGCATGTTCAACCAAATTAATTATCCTGCCGTTTAATGGCCGAAATTAGTTCAAATATCTAACCGCAAATAAATTATCCTTTAATTACGCCTCTAATAATATATTAATACTATTTCAGGTAAAGGTTACGTTTATAAAATCGTACAATGGAAAAGTGGCAACACCACCTACCAAGATTCAGATAGGGAAAGTGTAAGTTTTCTTCAAGATATTTGGAGAATCTTTCCTGATGATGAAGCAATAGTATCCATGGTCCACTCGAAGAAATTTTCCAGCCTTTATGTCGGCTCTGATCGACAAATAGTTCAAGTGAGATTTGATGGACTTTGTAAAAATCGTTATGATTCTTGCGTTAGATGTTCGCGAGATCCGTACTGTGGTTGGAACAGTATAAAAGACACGTGTCAAACATATTCAGAAGGGTAAGAATAAATATATGTTTTAATTAATTTAATTATTAGTATTCTTATACAATATAAGCTACCATACAAACTGTAACCACTTTAAGAAATAAGAACAGTAAATTGATTCCATTTTTAGGTCTTATAACAGTACTATAATATATAAAAATTAAACTTAAAAAATCTCTTGGAATATACCCAATCAAAAAAACGTAGTAATATAATAGTTGCACTGGAAAGAATCAGAACACATAATTTTTGCTTGCCAGACTAAAACATTTATAACTTAGCTACCAACTCAAATAGTACTCATTTAAACTGTGCGGATATTATTTAATAACTACGTTATCTGAGGTGTTTTCTAACTCCCTCAATAATAGAAATTTGTTTTGTTACCATGTTTAAGTATGTTATTTTAGGTTTTTCAAAGTTATGTATTTTGAATAATTACTTTCTTAAATGTTGTGTAAGCATATTGAGCTTTGAATAAAATATATTAAGTAATTAAAAGTTACATAACTCCAAATTTAGTGGCATGTAATAAAATTAGGAGCAAATGCCTATTTCTTGAATGATTTTAATCTTGTTCAAAATTTATCTAAAAATACTAATTTATTAAGTATACAAAAGTTTTACTGGTGTTTTTCTTCAATGATTAAAGCATTTCTATCCATTGCATTTGAAAAAATAATATTTTGCCATTATCTCGTATCTCAACCACCATTACATCATTCAAACCTTTTTGAAAAATCTTTTCATTCAAATTATAATGGAAGCTTTATTATATAAAGGCTTTTCCAAGACGTAAGTGACTCATCTCCAGACGGTTGCAACAAACTTATTCCGCCCAAGAAGGTCCTTGCAACATTTGGGCAGAGTATCCACTTCGGAGTATATGCTAACACTCCTGAAGTTTTGAAAGATGAAACGTTTTCTTGGCACAGAAGAAACAAGGATGGTTCAACTGATTTGCTACAGAGGTAAGACAAATATATAATTATTATTTATATTATCAATATGTACACAGAATGACGGTAGTAGTGATGTAACCGTTAGAGATTAGTTATGTTTTTTTGCTGATAATCCCTCATTTGATTACCTCAAAATCCAAAGGACTTCTCTCCATCATACGCATAAAAATAATAACACAGTTTTTTATGGGTTTTTATGTACCTACATTATAAGTTTTATTGTAGACCATTGTTTAAATTAAAATTTATTTGGTCTAATTTGGACAATTGAAAGAGTGTGTGTTTTTGATTTCAAAAATGAAAAGAATCCTTTTTGCTTCTTACCTACTCATTTTTTGATAATCGTATTCATGGATATTCTATAATTTATTACACACGTATTAATAAAAAGAAGGTGCAAAGTGGTTTTCAAAGTGAAAAGGGGGAGATATGGGGGTGTATCAGTATAGAGATGGGGCATTAAGGATCAAGTAATTAATATTTTAGACACTTATACATATAACTATACATATTTATTCTTACAGTAATGCTGTTCATCTTTGTTATTTAATAAATAGTTTTAAAAGTTCAGTTCTAAGTTATTTTCATTTCACAAACATTTTTTTTAATAGTTACATAAACCGTTACATAAATTATAATTAACTATTTCTTTTATTCAACGAATAATTCACAGATTTAAGAATGTACCATTCTGATTATTGAACATACATAATTTTGAAAAGCATAATAATAATAGTTAAAATTTATCGCAATTAGTATGTCACTGCGTAGCATATTGGTAAATGCGACGGATGGGGCGTAAACCCGTGAGATGCAGGGTTTGATTCCCGGCTTACTTTTTTCAAAAAAAGATTTTTTCTATTGGCTATAATATATTCTCTCAGAAAGTGTTTTTCAAAATTATGTATGTTCAATTACATAAATACTTTGGCGAAACTTAATTGAAATATTAACTGTAATAGATAAATAATCTTTGAAAAAAAGAGGCGAAGTACTAAAAAAGTTTGGAAAAGTTAGTTAAGTAGGTACATAGTTTGACTGATGTAGTGAAAAAAATAATCATTTCATGATCACAAAATGAATATTTTTATTTGTTATTAAATTTTGTTTTTTTGAGAAAACATTTTATAACACAATATTATGGAAGCAAATGACGTAAGCATAAACGTATAACCAATCACAATATTTAAATAAAAATACACATCTTATCCGAGCGAGTTGATGAACATTAATAATGGGAAATCTTTGAGGTGGAAATAAAACAATAAGGTTAATTCATCAATATTCAAGGCAACACTGGAAAGCCCTCAAAACACTTGTTATACTCTAAATTACACAGGATGAAATCAATATTTTTATACTTTATTTTCCAGCAAACGTTAATTAGTTCGCGGAATAAAACAACTAATTTCATTAGTCAGAAAAATCTTTGCTCCACAAACGGAAAATATATTATAAAAGATTTCAAGACTTTTTATTAAGAAACAAAATAATTATTTTATGTTAGCTACATAAACATTAAAAGCAGGCAGAGAACTTAAGAAAATAATTAAAAACTAAAACGAATCCCAAATGAGAAAGTGTCTTTTAAGTTTATAAAAAGTTATTATTTATCACGATTCATAAATTATGTTTTATTCCATAATACTATACATTATTCAAAGAAATTAATCAGGCATTGCGATTAAAATTTTATGTTAGGATTTATTCATCCAAAATTTTCTCAAATTAGATAGGTAACTTCATTTTAAATATTCGACCTGAATTATATCCCATGATTTAAGAAATTGATTATATCATATTTTATTCATTCAATCCTATGCCAGTAGGGTCTAACAAGAATAGACAATACTAAAGATGCTAAGTCAAAAAGGGCGTAAGGAACGTTTTGTTTGAAATTAGTTATTATCTTTTCTAGAATATCATATTCAAAGTCCCAAAAATACGGCAGCTATAGTTATTTTGTGACTGTTACAATGTTATGGGGTAGTCAGTGCAAGTATATGAGGAAACCAATAAAATTGCACCTTTTTGACTCGATGCATATTATGTAGGTATTCCGGTTCGGCGATGGATAGGTGGTGCAGATGAAAGACAGTAAGTAGTTGTTCGTGATGATGGAGGAGGCGAGAATTTTTTTACTGTTTCAATAATTACAAGGGTACAATCGATACAATATAATAAATATAATGATAATTCGGTGCGATGTGTTTTTAACGAGAACTTATAATCGAGTGACATGTCCAATCAACTATGACCCGCTATCCTCTATCTCATAACATTACGAAATTATATTATATGTACTGACTGATTCCACGTGAAAATTAATATTTAATAAATAATACTCGTATTATTATTGAGATCTGGGAACAAATAAAATTACAGGTACCAACATTAAATCGTCAAAAATGGTTTTCACTAGAGAGTCATCATTCTCATTCATTCATATTGGTAGATTCAGAGCTCAAGTCTCATGATATTCTCAGCAGTTTAGATTTCACCGCATTCATACAAATTATATAGATTTTGTCCCCACTTATGAATTTGCACCATATACGATCGTGGATCTGGTGATAGAGCAGAGATTTGTAATAAGAAATGGGCGGGATTCATTCTTCATGATTTGAAGACGTCATACTCAGATGTAAAGAATTTTTTTTGGGAAAAGACTCATATTATGTAATTCGTTCTTATTGACTGAAATGACCGAATCATGATATATAATATACTCGAAAAACTTATGTGATTCATTTCGCATAACTACATATTACGTGATGTTTATATAATTATTATATTCATTTCGAATGACCGAGAAATTTAAAGGAATACGTGATATTGATATTTGTATTCCCGTCCTTGTCAATTATGCTACACTCATTATTTAATAACAAACCATTCATCATAATACATATATATAAGTATTGTAAATATATTGTCTCATTCATATGCTCCATTTGGAGCTGACATGGTGGGGAAAATCTAATCCAATTAATTAAATGTTCTGCAGAATGATATATTGTATATGCATGAAGATTTTTAGGTAGAATATACTGGGGCAGTAGACAGAACATGGTCAGGCTAGGACATCCACCCGGGAATTTTGCAGTTTTTTCTGCGTAAATATCCCGGGAAATGAGAAATCGTCTGATAGGTAATTGAATGATAGTGAATGCGGAAGGAAAAGGGATATGGGGTGATATGAACCCTATCCTATCTGAACATGAACCTATATATTCCTATATATATAACTAATTTCCATTACACCCCTGCCGAAAGCATTTTCAATTTTCTCCGAGAAATTGTTTGCGGTCTATTTGTGAAGCTTTAGTAATATGTATTTGATGGTTTATTGATAGGTATTTTATTATATTACCGCAATATTTTTCGAATCAAAATATAATATCAAATAAAGTCTATTAAATTGTACAAATCAAATTATTAAATAGGTACTTGATGTATATAACAATAATATTACTATACATAGCTGATACTCACGTTAATAAAAAATACTCAACCATAATTATAGGATTGAAGAGAATTAATATAAAGCTTTTTTCCAAATTATACCTAACTTCGTGCTTTTTGTTTTCAAAGTTTTTGTTTGTATTGTATATTATTTATTATTTATGATATAGATAAATATTTATTTACGAAAATAATCCATCGTTGTAATACGATATCGTTATTTCCCATTAAGAGATATTATATATATATATATATATATATTATATTTTTTTACTAACCACCCTTTATTATATTAACTTTTTGTAGATAATTTTTGTCAGTACTCTAATATCTTAGGCAGATTCATATTTAATTCAACTTTAGCAACCATTACATTCTTTAGTTTAAAACTATTAAAAGATTTTCATTTGATTAATTATGTATTTTTCCGACTACATAATATAAAAAAGAAGTCTATCATTAATGCTAGCGTTGATCTATTTGACAGTAGGATATATGAAATTTCTTTGAATTTGTCGTACATACAATCTTCTTATCTGGACGATTTATTTTCTTTTGATAGTGTTATAAATAAAATATTCCTATACATTTTGATTTTTCTATTTTTCTTTTTTAATCCATTAAAGACATTAGTTATCCATTTTTGTTCTTAAGTTGTTTTCTTTTCTATTGTAATTCATTATTGAATGTCAAAGAGAACACATATTTTATCCTGCTCCACTTGTATTATATCTCAGACTATGTAAAAACTGTAGTTTCAATATTTCCAATTTCTGTATTCAGAATACTTTTCACTTGTTGTTTGACATCGAGAGCTTTCAGTTGATTAATGACAATACGTTGGGTTGTACCGTGGTTTTCAAAAAGTATTTCAAAAATTTAAATAAAAGTATTGTGCACAGGAGTAATGATTTATTATTAGGGATGAATTGTTAATAATATCAATCATCATAGTGTTATTAATTTTGATAATTTTGAAACTGTGGGGCTCGCGATAACTCCTCTTAACTGTATCCAGGATTGGAATGTTTATGAGTCCTTCATTTTTAGAATTTCAGTAAAGGGAGGGGAATATTTGCAGGGGCTTGGATCACATTATTATTATTTAGTAGTAAAGGTTAAGAAAATACCGGACTTGAGATTTGATACCTCTGCACAGAGTTAGGTATATTATTATTATTAACACAATGACATTAGGGGTACATTTATACGTCATATCAGACAATCAATTACACCACACAAGTGGCCCACATAGTACTGGGTTGTTTACTAGATACCTGAGCTATAAATGCTTGCACATTATAAAAAAAATCGCACATTTTGGCAGGATAGCCTCTAAGGCTCGGTTGGCTACTCCTTACGGATGCATTTGCAACTGACAAATATTTAAAAATTATCTCCCTCGTATTTCTTACACGGCGTTTTACTATTAAGATTCTGAAATGTTTTTTGGCACATTCCAAGGTCGAGTATAGTATTTTTCTAGACATAATGGATATACTGAGGTAAATGATAGGGCGCTACACGTTTGCAAAAGGTCAGAATAATTTAATATTTTGTATTATATATATTTTTGAAATGGTGTTAATTATTTTAAGGTTTCCAATGATGAATTCGAGCAATAATTTAATGGTAAAAATTTGGTATATTACATGTAAATAGAAAATTAGTTATGTACAGAATAACGGTGAATGAATAGTGTATAGTTATATTATTAGAAGTCGTGTTCATTAATAAGAAAATATCGTTGATTTGTTAAACGAAATCATATGCCATCTTAGATGATGATTTATCTTTTTTTACTAATCAAAGAAACTGTTTCACTCCTTGTTAAACCTACGCATTTTCCATCATTGCTTAACAAGAAATATTGCGACAGTGCAATAAAAAGTCTAGACAAATATTGAACTATCTCAATTTCTCACAGTTTACAATAATTGGACCATTCATATAAAAATATCGATTCTATAACATCGGGTATTGTACAAGCATTTTACATAAAAACTTATTCATTTTTCTTTCACAGGTCTGACAAATTCATAATAACATCAAACCAAGGCTTAGTAGTCGTCGGTCTCACCCAAAAGGACAATGCAGTGTTTGAATGTCGGCAAGGAAAGAGGATCGTTGCTGTCTACAATCTAGTGATCGATTCAAGCAGGTAATTTTCACTTATTTTATATACTGTGAGCGATAATTGCGTCCCAGTTTTACAGAAAATAAAACGAATACATATAATTTTTCCGACCCGAGCGCAAATCCTGTCAGAACCGTCGATCACTTTATTCACGGCATTCGTTTTCGCCAATATAGTGAGACCTGTAAAATAAGGTTTGCAATCCTTCTCGACTGCTTGATCCTTAAATCCCAGGATAGGAAATGTGAGAATCCTAGGATTTCGGGATTACTTTTAATATGATTATTGACATAAAGGAATGTTTTTTTTCTATCTAAATATGTGTAATGTAGGACAATCGGTTGATTTATACACAATATAAATCTTAGTAAAATATCATTTTTCTTCTAACTTTTAGAGTTGGAAATAATAAGTATAATTATTATAAAACTTCGTATTAAATAAGTAAAGTATTTTTCAGGGTAGCGACCCAAAACAATAGTTTTATATTGCATAAACGCCGTTTAATTTCATGTAGGTAGTGAGTATACGTTAATGGGGATCATTTATTCCAACAGAAAAACTAGCGGAAAAATACGAAGCTTGCAATTTGAGATTTTTTTTTTATAATTTACAATTTCAACTGTATTTATTAACAAATATGTATCTGAAAATATTAAAAAGATTTTTCGAGATTAAATATTGTGATCATACCTAAATAAGATTTTATATAAATAAAAATGATTTCAAGTTATACAAATTTATATTTTTTATAAGAATCGATTTTTTAAAATAGATATAAAAATATTAAAGCTATGAATTAGTCAAAAATTTCCAGGATACAAATTTGAAAATCTAATTAACTAAATTTTAATAATAAATATAATCATAAAAATAATGTAATAACAACGTAAGCTATGTACCAAATATATGACAAATTCACATTTTTTTACAATATTGTAAGTTTATCTTTGACTTAAAAAAAATATTTTTAATGTTTTCAGATAATGTATTAATTAATATAGTTGAAATTGTAAATTATCAAAAAAAAACCTCAAATTGTAAACATCGTATTTTTCCGCTAGGTTCTCTGTTGGCATATATGATCCCCCTTAAGATTGTTATCGCAAAGGTGTCTATATAGTGAAGTGAGGTTGAATTCAATTATTTCTATATAATTATCTTGTTCCCATTATAACTATATGTCAATTTTTCGTATCTATTCATCTTTAATATCCACTTGTACGTTAACTCGTATTAGCACCTCAATAACTGAATTTTAAAGAACGCGTAAAAATATTATTTCAAGTTTTTCCAATGTCTAATGATTGGGGTGTCACTATATTCAGTGCTATTAAATAAAGAATCCTTTTCCAGTTCCTTACCTCCATCATTTTGTTGAGGTCATTATAATGTTACTACCATACATATGAATTTATTGTTTCATATGTTTCATATATATATATGTATTCAACTGATTGATAATTTTCTTACATATTCATAATTATTATGGTCACAACTGATTGTAATCCTCTTAATTTATCGCTGTCCACCAATTTATGTACTGTATGTACATACATTGACACATTGTCATTATCGACTTAACTTTAAACATAGATAAAATTACGATATCGTGTCTCATTTGAATAAATGCTTAATCAATCATATATTTCATGGACGATTAATTACCTATGACCATGACACATCGTTATTTCATTTATTTAGCAAAGGTATTAAAAAAATTTCACTAAGTAGATATGTAGATCATATCATATCAGTAGATCAACCAACTTGGAGTCGCATGGAGGTCAAGGCTGTATTCTGTGAGGGCCAAATGTCGTTTTTTTAACGCGTGCGTTCTACCTATGCTCCTGTATGGCTGTGAGTCATGGCATCTTACTAAGCTTCAAGAGTCTCGGCTTTTGAGCTTTGAGAATCGATGTCTCCGCCGAATATTAGGGGTACATTCGTACGATCGCGTTACAAACACCCGAGTTCGTGAGCAGACACAACAGCCTTCGGTGAGACGCTTTACGTGGCTGGGACACGTATTCCGGCGCCAAAGAGTGCGGCACTTCGTACCCTTGTGGCACAGTCTCAAGGGTTCCGTCGCCGTAGCCGGCCCTCCCTCGCCCTGCAGCGGTGCCACAAGAGCGACCTACGTGCTGTAGGTCTGACATGGCGGGAGGCGCAAGAGTTGGCGATGGACCGAGGGAATTGGCGCCAACTTATGCTTGCAATATGCCCCAATGTTGGGACGTAACAGGGTGGAAGAAGAAAAGAAGAAGATATGTGGACTGTCTATAAAATTTCCTAAAATAAAAATTATTATTGTGGATACAGCAGATTTACTGCAAGCGAGTATCGTATTATCAAACGATAAACGAGTGCATGAGATAGCGAATTTCAGTTTCACTATATTATGTAACTCAGAGAATGTGAGAGCAAAATTATTAGACGTGGAGCGTAAATGATGAAATCGGGTATGATCCGCCCAACATATATATATAGAGAGATATATTTAAAAACAAAAAGATATCATAGATGAAGTAGCTAGTGTTTTCCATTTTCATATAATATGGTGTTGAGCCAAGAAAGGGAAAATTATATTTTTTTAATTTGCTGACTGCTAAGGAAATCATCAATGGAATATAGAACCATTATAGAACCTAGCTAGATAATGATGACATGATTTTCAGACACAGTTTCAGAGTTTTTGTCGATAAGGTAACCAAGTGAATAAATTCACATAAAACCTCATAGCATAAGCAAGAAGGTTTGTCAGACGATTTTCAGACATGATTGTGATGATGAGAAAGAAGAAAATTTTATAATATTCCCATTTCTTCAGAGATATAATTTGTTGTATTACCAATGACATTGTTTTACTCCGTATATTACAACGTATTAATAAAAGTATTACAAATAATTACTAGATAAAAAGAACTTTTTATATACAACGTTTTTAAATTTTCTGTTGAACCATATAAACTTGACTTGACTAGCTTAAACGATCAAAAAAATTTGTACTTGACATGTCATATTGATTTCCATAGTAACGCACGTATATATTAATAATTTAGTTGCTAGGACCCCAGACCCCTAGCAACCAATAATGGTGTCGAAATAACTTTTCATACAAAACAGAATTAAGTGAAAATGAATTCAATTCTACTTAAAGATGGCTAAAAGTATTCAAAAAATGCATTGGCATCGTGTTCTGATATATTCTAAAAGTTTCAAATATCTAGCTAGTCGGGAAGTTAGTTAAAAATTGATTGCAAGATTTGTACCGGACAAAGAACCACCGGACAAATAAGAATAAGAGCTAGGAAAAACGTTGTAAAAAAGTACTTTCGCCTGAAAATAACCAATAATATGAATTATTCTTCCTAACCTAACCTAACCTCATACATCTTTTAAAAAAACGCTAAGCCAGAAAACAACAATATTTTATACATGTATCTACTTATGTTTCATTAACTGTTATTTGGCCGTAAATATATATATTGAAATTTATCGTACGACTTACAAAATTCATTACATTATGTTGAATAAAGGGTATTTTTTTTAGCGTAAGCACACAAACAAAAAGTCTACGGCAAAAAATCCTATATTAGTCGACAAAGTATTTTTCTTTGAAATTTATATCACATAATATGCTGTACTTTTATTTGTCGAGTCAGTATTTTTTATTATGAAATATAGAAATGTCAACAATCATAGAGTAATATAATACTAAACAACCCGGCTTCCCACTGTAGCTAATAAGTTTTCCTCTTCCAATTTTTCTCAATATCAACTGCTCAAAGTTTTCTCGTATAAAAGGTCTTTGGAAGGATTTTAGTATTAGCGGCGTGACCTCACGAATGACAAACAGACCTCCGCTGAACAGAGATAGCCTTTCTTCTTCATCTCTATCACGTGCTCGTAAGTCCGCTTCTATTATTATTTTTTTCAATATAACATATAAGGACGTATCCACGTATATAATACTAGAAAGCTCTTAACGTTTTAACAGATGTTGAAAACATTGAAGTCGCTTAATGCTAATAATTAATTCAAAACTGTTTTAATTCATTTTTAATTTCATGTTCGATTTTATAATATTTTTATCACAATAAATAAGATGTTAACCTAGAAAATCTGTATCACAAAAATATACCAAATTTGACATAATCTATTAATTTATAATTATTATTCGGATTGGAGAATTGCGAATCCTTTATCGATGATCTATGTTATATACCCCCCTAGCTAGGGATTACAATTAGGCGTTGAAAGGCAACGGAAGTAAGCCAGACATCGCGTAACCCGACATAAATACAGTCATGTTAAACCTTTCACATTAATTAATTCTACATTTTGTTTCCAATTTCAATTTTGGAATTCAATTTCCGGTATTGCAATCCTTACCCCTAGCTAAAGGTATTGAGAGACTCGTAGCATCCTTCATTTGCTCGGAGCACCAAGTAATTAACTAATCTGTTCAGCACCAATCCTCATTTTTCCTCTGACAATGAGCTTCCGTAATTTTTTTTTCTTCGGGCTATATGGCCGAAAAGCTGCCTATCTCTCTTGAGGCATATACTACATATTTATTTTATAAACATTGAATTAGACTGTATACAAACAGTGAATAACGTTATAATTTAAACAAACGTTTTCATATTAATTGCTACGAACTAGAATCTTTTGACCTAGTTTTATAAGGAAATGGTATTATTTGCCACCCACTTGGACCAGACAGAGGTCAGCGCGTGTCGTTTTTGATCGATGAATCACGGACTTAATACTTCTAACTGAACAAAAGTCTTGTCATATTTTTTCAATCAATATATTATGTAACATTCATCTCGTTAAGATAAAAATAAAATGAATTTTAAGTTAAACACATTTTTATTTCTTATAAAATTCAATATTTAAAAATAATTAAATACATTAAAACTATGGTTTATTCAAAAATCTTTCCTGTATGTACTTTCAAAAAGCTAATCAAACTATATTTCAAAGATAAAAATATTTTTGAAGTAAATTGTATTAAATTATATTTCGTAATTTCTCGTAGCACTACACTGATATAAATACTTAACCAATTTTATGTGACTCCGTGATATACAACTCCATTTACATAGGTAGCTAGTAAAAAATATCAATACATACTATTTCCTCCCACATTCCTTAAGGGGGGACGTGCGCCGCGTAGGTCAAAATGGAGCTTTCATGGTATTTTCAAAGCATGATCCTGGACATTCCTTAAACGTTGTAGATAATCTAACCGAAAAAAAATCTTTTTTTTAAACGGTACATGTTAAAACACGCGCATCAACATGATCTTAGTCCCTACTTCGGTTATAGTTTGTCAATTTATGGCTACGGCCGTATGTTGTAGCTTAACCACTGGGAAATGCCAAAATAAATGGCGTATTTCAAAAAAATACTACTTTATTCTTAGTTTAATAATTATTATACAACAATCATTATTCGTCGGATGTTTATCACACTTAAATGGTCAAAGATATCGCTTATAATCAGTATCTTTAGAATTATCGTCAAATGTGTTAATCTTGCTTATTTTTTAATTATAAAATGCCTAATTCTTGTCAAATTTGGAATCACAGAGATTATCAATATAATTTTTTATCGTAAATATTTCACTATAATAATGTCAACATAAGTTTTACTAATGGTTTTATAAATGCGTTTAAAAAATGATAAATGTAAAAAATCTTAACACCACTGCACATGGATATACCTACTGAAATATGACTATATTCTAAAACATTAGAGCGAGAGGTTTAAAAGAATACTATTTTATGTAATAAAAATACTTTATGCAGTCATTAAATGTTTAAAATAAATATAAAGGATAATAAGGCTTCAAAATTATATAAATAGATTATCTACAACGCTTAAGAAATGTCCAGGATCATGCTTTGAAAATACCATAAAAGCTCCGTTTTGACCTACGCGGAGCACATGGGCCGTTAACTAAATATCATAATTATTCTTATTACATATGACAGTAATGACACATTATAATAAATTTGTAGTTTATTTTTTGTACGTATCCGTTCGAGTAATGTCCCATTTTAATGTTAGTAGCAAGTTATGCTTTCAGTAATTTTTATACATACTTAATTTGTGAGAACGCTTTCGGGACCCTCTTTTACATTTTCCGTCGAATCGATTGCGTCACCTGCGTCAAAAAAAGTCGTCGCTGCGTTTACCCACCGAGATTTTCACCGCCGGTAGGGTAATATATTTTAAATCATAATCAACAAGTGTAATTTACATATTATTCGTCCATTTGACTCAGCACCTTTGACATACTTGGAAATCACGTAACCTATTTCAGTTTCCAGAATCACTATAATGTATTAAAACTAAAAAGCTTGTCCTAATACTATGTTTGATTTAATTTTAAATTATACTCTGGTCTGTGTCTGAGTATGCGTAATAAATTATGTATAACATCTTAAAATTAGCACACATGCCATAGGTTAAACATGTATGGAATTGATAGTTAGCAGTCGAGTTTAATGGATTGAAAATAGCTCGGTAAATTGAAAGATATCGCTATCTATAACTTTATCACAACATGATAAAACAACGTTGCGAAAAGTTTTCCGATGTATTTTCCAATATTCATAATATGATAGTTTTAGATCAATTTATTTCATTTTATATAAGAACAAAAAAAATGCTTCATGAATGGCGTATTTCAAAATAATACTACCTTATTCTTAGGTCAACAATCATTATAAAGCAATCATTATTCGTAGGATATTTATCACATTTAAATGGTCAAAGACATAACTTATAATCAATATCTTTAAAATTATCTTCAAATGTGTTAATCGTGCCCATTTTTGAATAATAAAATGGCTAATTCTTGTCAAATTTGGGATGAAATAGATTATCAAATATAATTTTTTACCGTAAATATGTCACTGTATATTGTTAACATTAATTTTACTAATGGTGTTGTAAATGCGTTTAAAAATTAATTAATCTAAAAAATTATAACCCTACTTCACATGGACGTACTGAAATAGGACTATATTCTAAAACATTAGAGCGAAAGGTTTAAAAGAATACTATTTTGTGTAATAAAAATACTTTATCCAGTCATCAAATGTTTAAAATAAAGATATAGAAGGATAATAAGGCTTCAAAATTATATAAATAGATTATCTACAACGTTTAAGGAATCTCAAGGGTTATGCTCTGAAAATACTATAAAAGCTCCATTTTGACCTACGCTGAGCGTATGGGCCCTTAACAATATAAAACTCTGTAGAGATGTAATATCGATATTAATTTTTGTATCGTGGATTCGTGTACTTTAAAGCATCGTACAAAAAAGATTTTAACATTACTCCAAAAACAACATTACAGACAATGGATTTCACTAATTATGTTACTGATCCACACAATAATAATTTAATAATATGTATTGGATGTATTATTTAAAAGTTCAGTATTACTTACGACCATCTTTTGTATATAAGTTAAGATTGGTTATTTATTTTTATTATTATTGGGACATTTTTATATTTCATAAATACCGATGTTTCTTAAAATAAATATAGAAAACATTAAAACTGTGAATTGTTTAAAAACATTTTCAATACGTTAGATAAAAATCAATAAACTAAAATTTAATAGTAAACAGGACCATAAAATGATAAATGTAATAATAAGATGTGATCCTTTAACGAATTATCATTTTATAACATTTTTCTTAAATTTTAAGTTTATCTTTGATTCGTATGTATTACTTAATTGGATTATTTGAAAATGTAAATCATCAACAAAAAAATCTCAAATTTTTAACTTCGTATTTTTTCGCTTGGTACTTCTTCGCCTTAAGGCCATGCATTAGTTGAGGCACGGTCTAAAAAGATCGTCGCTAGGCGATGCGCGGATTGCGGGTGGCGGGTGAAAATGACGCCTGTCAAACGAAATATTAATTGTCATATAAATCCAACATACGTCCATTTTATGTTCTGTTTATTGTTCTATTAGTAACAATAATAATATATTCATTGACATGTTTTCTTTTTAAAGTAAATGGGTAACGTTTTAGTCATCTTTACACGATTTTAGAATTAATTGACCCGTCGCCATCACGCAGCAAAGTGACGTGTGCCCGGGTCAACATTCTCTCAGTGAATGGCAGCGAGTCCAAAATTTCGTCGCGCGTACAGTTGAAAATTATTTGGCGTTTCACTGATGCGTCACCTTAATTGAAACATCGCTAAAAACCATATTATGACATGCTTTTACAAGATAAAACTTGAGCATACGCTCAACAAAATATGTAATGTTATATACCGGGAATAAATACGTTACATTTAATATTTATGTTATTAAATTGGATACTTAGTTTCAATTTCTGTGAAATATTATCCTGTATATAAATTGCTTCAAGTAAAAGTCCGCTACGGCAGCTCTACGGCGTAGACTTGTCGTAGAAGGATCACTAGTATCCCAATTTTGAGCATTTAAAGACGAAACGTCGAAGGGTGTCCGACCTTTCTTGTTTTCACTTAATATTACTAAAAAGGTCCCCATGAATAATTCAACAGCCACTAAATTCGACCTCTCGCACAATATAACCGAGACAATTCACCAAAAACATTTTTGTCGCTATAAGAAGTTATACCTAAGTATTATACATTCCTCGCATTTTTCCAAAGTTTCGATATCGTCCAATAAATTATGGCACAATTTAAATATAAAGACAATGTGTGAATCACATTCCAATAAAAAAAAACACGAAGGATATAACATAAGAAATTTCTTCGTATACATACATTCATTTTTGTTACAATCTGATTTGAATTTTGGCTGCCTACCAAAGACGTTCCTTCACAGTTTTTAGTCTAGGATGAGTGAGTGGCTAATAACTATACCCGTAAAAAAGGATTGTTCTGTGGTTGAGTCTGGTCAAATTCACGTGTTATTTCTTCGGCATATATGTGATCCAGAAGGCCACAATTACTGTAATGGAACTATTTAACCAGGAAGTTGCGCAGACACAATTTATTTACGTGCGCAAAAATTAGTCAGTACTAATAATATGATACTTACATTAGCAAATTGCACCACTTTCCCTCAATCGGCGCCGCTCCGATTGTCATATTTCATGTCAAAACTATCTAACATCACGGTAATTTGGTTCTTATTCTTCATGTCGAAATCTTCAGCTGTTATATTATGACATCACTCTAGGAGTTGACAAGAGTAACTCCGTTTTCGTCAGCTCTTAGGATCCCGTTTAAGTTGCATTTTAGTAGGCATGCCTCGCATAAGAAAAAATATTCAATGCTATGTAACTCGGCACACATTTAGGCTGAGTTACCCCCATTTCATCATAATATCGTCTTTGTTCTGGCAGAACACACTAACTGGAGAATACTAGTTTTGAGTAATTTGACTTTGAAGCTTTTAAAATATGTGAAATGGTCTATTATGTGAGTTTATTAAGTAATCGTCAAAAGGATGACTTTAAAATAAAGACTGTTTATTTATTAATAAGTTTGAAATAAGGAACATTTTGGTATAACTAACTCAATATGTAATTTTTTCGAATTAGTGTCTTCTGCCAGAACAGTGACGAATGTCGTCTTCAGTACGCCCTACTTTAGTTTGAAGTCTGTTGAAGGTTTTACATGTATGGTACTCGAGACTGGAACTGGGGGAGGTAAATACTCTTCTGGCCATAGCCATTATTAGAAGACCTCGTATGCTAATTCAGTTGATTTCATTTATGACATGATCATGGTAACCATTCCTCGTAAAAGACCTTATATAAAAAGCTCTACTCTATGCAACCCTACTTGCTTCCTCTCAGACCAAAAATTTATTTCTTCTTTCGACCATGTCCGATCCTAATAGGATCATATGGGCCTCCACAGAGTAGAGGTTTGTATTGACAGATTTTGTTTTTTACGAGAAATGGATGTCAGCCACTTGCTCAACCTATTGGGTCCATACCCTGACACCCACAAATTGAAAAACAATATGTGTACTTGCCAGACCCAGGATTCGAACCTGGGACTCACGGCGTTATAGTCCAACGCCTAAACCGCGCGGCCACCGTGGGCGTTATTTAAATATATAAAAAAAAACTGTTTCATATTAATTAGCTACCTTTACCATAGTATGTATTGTATTTATTGTATGATTTTAAATACCCGTTGAATATACCAATGATATTTGTGAAGATATAAATATATACATTATATAAGTCTATTATTTCAAACTATGCATAACAATTCTTGGGTGTTGCTATTATTTTCAACAAGTTTCCATTACTATGTACGTTAACTCTATCGACGAACTGTGTACAGTAATCTCCCTTTCCAGATCTCCCACTAAATGCTTGAATAGCCTTTTAACTTCCGTGAAGATAGAGTGGTATACTAATAATACAATAAACCTAGGAACGTTTTCGTTGGTCAAAAAACAATATTGGTTTCTCCATTATCATAGTGGAACTCTCAATCAACTTGTGTAGGTACATTATGAATGGGTCAAGAGATAGTTTTATTAGGAACTCCACCTTGCTGTTACTCGTATGATAATGATAGTTTTCTCGGAATTCGGATCGGATGTAATTAATAAATAATGTTTATTATTTTATTCAGAAAACTTCTCCAATAAAAAAGATTTATGATCTGAAACGAAAGGCAATACATATTACAGGTGAAAAGAAGAAAAACATTATGATAATAATTATAGATGCCCTTACGAAAATTAATGTGTAATATTATGCCTATTTTTATATATGACAGTTATTGATATTTTTATGTGACATTTGCAGTTTTGTACTTTAAATCAAACCACATACTGTATTTATTGATCAAGAAACGTTTCCGTGTAAAAAAAATGGAATAATTGGTTATTGGTGGCTGCATTAGTATTCGTCCCGCTATGTTCGGTTTAAAACTCAAAACGAAGAAAACCAAGGTTTTGTACAATAGCACCTGTCCCGATTCATATTCCCCCTTGATTAATGGCGGGCAAAAAATCGAGAGTCGATAGCTTTAAATACATGAGAGTGCACATCACGGAAAATAGCACTTCGCAAAATAGCTCGCTACCCTAATGAGAATGGCTGGAGCAAAATTTTATTTAATGCAGAATGCCTGAGACTAATGCCTATTCGATGCTTGCATTCTGACGGTTATGCTTTACGATAGCGAGTCATTTTACTTTATACAGATTAAACACCGTATATTGAGTGTGTGATCGTACGAATTTAGAAGTATCAAGAAAACAAAATTTCGGACCATGCAACCTGTCATCACTTTGACATTGATTAGACGACGTTGGACCTGTTTCGAAGATAATTTCAACCAGACCAGATTCCGACACCCTGGCATTCCGACATCCATAGGGTGTACATGGAAGGATCTAATTGGAAGACTGCCATCAACAGGGATTCTTGGAAACGTGGTGTCTATATGCTAACGGGCGGATATGGATTAAGAAGAAGAAGATTGCTTATATAGTTTATTAAATATTACAATTAAGTAACTCTATTGTATGTGTTGTTTTTTTAATAACATTACTGAATCTTATTAGACGATTTCTTATCTACAATATAACATAGTCAACAGACAATTCTTTGCTCAATTGATTATCTATCATATAAGACCCTGTAAAAAGTAGATATGTTCTTGACAGTACTCCTTATTTTCTGCAGTTATGTAGGCACCAATATCAAAATTCTACAGTTGCCATTTAAACACATTATTTTTTTAAATTTAAGACAAATACTTTGATAATTTTGCATTCTTCTTTGAAACAACACACATTGGAAAAGCCTCAGAAACACACCCATTAGAAAAACATAGAAAAAATCTTGCACAGAAGAGGATTCGAAATATGTTATAATAACTATTTACGCAATTTGAGTTGTTTCCTAATTTCGTGAATAAACGTCTATCATTAACACGTTCCTGTGTCAGGAAATTAATTAAATCCATTTATAATTTCTCAACAATGTCATAATCTAAGCAAGTTAGTAATGTACCTAGTTATACGTGGTATTGAAGTGACGATATATTGTATTCAATTGCAATGCTTAATTCTAAATTCTCTCGACTTGACATGGATCTACATATTAGTTTGTTGCAACGGTTTTAATAACAGTTGTCATTCATAACTCCCTGTTTGACATGTCGCTCTATACACAAATGTTAATAAATAACATATTGTATGTATGTGATGGTTTATTAATTTACCACCATAGTTTTCGTTTTGGTGTTAGATTTTGTAACCTTAAACCATCCAAATATTTCCATCTTCTTCTTCTTCTCCGTGCCAGTTCTTTAAGCCGGCTCTCACATCGAAACTCACCTCGTTTGCCGCACAGTCATAAATCAAACATTCTAGGAACGTCGCTCCAATGTTGCATATGAGAGAACGCGCACATAGGCACCTAGCGACAGTCGCGTGTAACCTCACGAAATGTGATATATTGGAATGCGGTTACTGGTGAACCGGTATAGGAATGACCAATTCGTAGATGTACATATGCGGTCTGGCGGCTTTGACTCGCGCAGCCCGAGACAGCCCTAACAGCACTAGATGTTTTTTTTCAAACTAAAAATTCGCATTCCATCAATGTGCGGAGCTCCATTGAATAACCATGACGTCACATCGACGTATTCAACACGTTGCAGACGAGACAAATTTTGATGCGCGAGCCGGTTTTGACTACACGCGACACGCTTTTACTCCAAAAGTTGGTAAAAGCAAATTTGTCATCTTGTATGATGTTGATGAAATTGAATTTTTATAGATAACTAATTTTATGTGATAAAATTATATTATAATAGTTAAAACACACCCTCGATACTGATTCACTCATGTCGCATTTTTATTGGCAAAACCTTTCTTACGCTCATTTAGATCAATAAGTTAGGACTAGGGTGCGAGGTTGATATTTTAGTCTGAGACCGTCTGATGATGTGTTACACTATTATACGAGTAATCACCTGTAAAGCAAAAAACGTGTGGTCTAATCCCAATTAATTCAACGTTCTTTTAAGGATTATTCTACTTATGTATTTAAAAAAAAATCAACATTCAAGTATTCATCAATCTTGTGTCATCATCAATGAAAATGTTTATTAGCAAGATCGCAATCTAAAATCAAGCAATACCGTCGGCATATATAAATAAAATATAGTAAATAGGTATCTAATATTATAACCATGATCATTCGAAAACTCACACATCATAATATGTATTGGACAAAATCTGCAAGGTTGATAAATCAATAATGCTTACAACAGTCGTATGGAAAGGTAAGATGTTTGTCCCAATCCCACTCCGATTAATATTTTTTTTTTGATGTTTCAAATAAGTATGCCTCTGATGATTTCCAAGTTATGCAATTTAGTATAAAGTACATAGTTGATTATATTTACTTAGGAAAAAAGTACAACTCAAGACATAAGATATTATTATGATGTTCTAAATGATTTAAACGAATACAGTATATACAATATATTATTCTTGCCAGTGATAAATTATTACAGAACTAGAGAGAAGCTTTCACGGTTTTAAATGATTTCTAATGAACCACAGGGTTAATAATTGACCAAAGCCTCCACCCCTCCACTTAACAGAGGTCTAAAGCAAATAACTCGATCTTCCCCGTAATCATTACTTGCCTACTTAAATTATGGCGGTCAGGCTTCAGGTTTATCTGCTTAATTTACGCCGAACAATCTTTTGGGAAAATTTCCCAAATAAAATAAAATAAAATCTTTGTAGTAACTTTCAGGCAAATAAAACTGTTTTTTTCATCACTCCTACACACAATAATAAAGCGTGACCTTCAAAAATCATTAGTATTGTATGTAGTAGAGGTGGGAAAACTGGTCAATTTTGAAGACTAAGTATATTTACTACCAGTACCTATAAAAAAATACTTAGTATCGATACTTGTTCCAAATACTTTCTAGTATTTGAAATATCGGCTTCAATAGAATCACTAAAAATACACTGAGCTCGGCTTTTCGAAATATTCCATTTATTATAAAGTTTTAAACACATTTTCAATTTATGAGTTGTTTTATGTTAAAAAATAAAATGAATAACAATGATTTTTTTAAATTTTAAACATGTTTTGAACGGTCATAACAAGTCTGTGCCGTCACCTCAACACATTCCCGAGGGAATGTGCTGCTACACCAAATTTATGACCTATTGTTCATACATACTATTATGTCATTCGAGTGCATAGACGAATAAATAAAATATACTTGTATTCAAGTGCTATCTCGCTAGTGCGCATTTAATGTCAATAGTAATGAAAATCTACTAGCGAGCGACTCGCGATGATATCATCACAAGTTTATTGGGCCACACGTACTGAGTATGGGTAGTTTCATACGAGACTTAAGTGCACAAACTGATGACAGTATTTCCAACTCACCTCTAATCTGTAGTTCAGAGTCAATGTATCTCAAGTGCAATTTTTAGTTAAGTACAGATTTTGAACCTACCTAAATTATCATATAATATTTCAGATCCAATGAAAACCTTTTGAGTATATTCATAACAGACAGGTACCTAAAATTCTTAAAACCATTAAAGGCATGAATGATTTTAAATTTCGTTTTCCTATCAAAATCTTTTTGTGGGTGTATCTACTTAAAATACACTGCCTCTCAAGTACCTATATATTTAGTAATAAAAGATTTTTGAGGAAATCAGTCGTAAACTATTACATCAACAATTATTTTCCAAGAGATTTGGTAAATATTTGAAGAGAAGAGAAGATTATAAGCTCTTATACATTGAATTTAAATACACATCGAACTTCTGGCATCAGTCATCATCACAGACTTGACAGCCAGAATGTTCCTTGAGCTGCTCACGTAGAAATATCCTTGTTCTGTCCGTTCAAAAAAATCAATGTTTAATATACAATATAATATTAACTTTGGTTTCTATTATGTTTAGTATTATAATATACCGGTTCATTATGTTTATTAAAAAAAAAAAGTTTTGTAACATGGGCTCATAAATCTAAAATCATCGTGTTTATTAGTTTATGTATACAATAACATTATTATGGTCGTTAATTTATGCAATTATGAAATGTTGTTTTTGTATTCCTAAATTATAATTATTCTTATAATATATATACCAATTTAATATAAAGTTGATAACAATAAGCCATATTGTAGGGAAAATTACGATATTGTAACATGTTCTATTATTATATTGTTTATACATAACAATAATAATTAATGTTGCACGTTATCCTATGCATGTCAAGAAAAATGCAGATAATACACAAATAATTGATGTAACAGACTTACCTCGATATCATTAATTAAGTCTTTCTTATTAATAAATTTAAGTTGTTTTTGTTATTGAAGATGCAGTCCACCAGCTCAGAATGGGTCTTATCAAAGGGTGTATTTGGATTGGTGCAGGGAGTTTCTCAAGCACAAGTTAGCCATGAAGGTATGGCTAACCAAAAGAAAACAGGTAAGACGATCAATGATAAACAATATATCTATCCACTTAGTATACATATTTATTCTTTTCTTCGACTATATAATCGTCTACAGGACTTGCCGTGGTTTAGGGCATTTAGGCAACGCTCTTCATTTCAATTCTTACTTCGTGCATACTAAGTCTCTTCAACAGAGTTCAAACAACACAATCCTTCTATTTCCTGTCAGTCTATTAAACAATGTGATTAAATCCATGATACAGGTTCTTTCCAACGGAGATGGCTTCATTGTACAATATTGTATAGTTCATGGTTGTACATTCCTTCTCTTATCACTCCTAAGATTACTCACAATATCTTCTTCAATCATATTCTTTGAAAATGAAAAAAAAACTATTTTAATTTGTATAATAGTGACCTAAGTGACATTGAGATATTCTGTTGTGACAGTTTTAGAAGTCTCGATTTCGGGTGCCGGACGAAATCCCGAAAGCCTAAATCCCGAATGCCGAAATCCCAAATACCGAAATCCCGAACGCTGAAATCCCGAATGGCCGAAATCCCGAATGGCCGGAATATCGAAGGCCGAAATCCCGAAAAAGAAAAAAATACAAACATCAATAATTGCGCAATCTTGAGTTATACAAACATCAATAATTGTGCAATCTTGAATTGCGCAATTTTTGTAAGAGATGCAAAATCCATTTGTTCTACAAAATTGTCTGTCCTGAAAAAAATGCGCAATCTGCAAAACACATTTTCCACAAAAAAATGGGGTTTTGTCTCTCGTGCAAAAATTGCGCAACTCAAGATTGCGCAATTGTTGGTGTTTGTATTTTTTTATTTTTCGGGATTTCGGCTTTCGGTATTGAGGCCATTCGGGATTTTAGCGTTCGGGATTTCGGTATTCGGGATTTCGGCATTCGGGATTTCGGCTTTCGGGATTTCGGCTTTCGGGATTTAGGCTTTCGGGATTTCGGCCATTCGGGATTTCGGCCATTCGGGATTTCGGCCTTCGGGATTCCGGCCTTCGGGATTTCGACCCAAACCCCTCGATTTCTTCTTTGCTATCACTGAAAATAATTTTGATCTGACGACAACAGGCACCGTTATCTTAACATGTTATCCATTATACGCCTTATTAGCATTAAATTAAATGTTTAACGGCATTTTTCGCAACTATAGTTTAGCACTTATGTCCCTCTTCTACACAGATCCTCTATTATAAATCACATAAATCCAATTATTACACGAAAGTGTCAAAAACAGATTTTTTTTATTTTCTACTGTTTACATTCATGACATATATTTTTTTTAATCAACGCTTTTTGCGAGATATCCTTTGTCAAGATATTTTGATTTATATTCAAAGTCGTATCTATACCAAAACAACTGACAAAAATTTCATATGACTAACATTTTTTGCAATCAATATCTAAAATTTAAAAAAAACTAGAACGTCACAATTGTACTAGGTAATTGGTTTTATAATTTCAGATTGAATAATAATATATTCTTATTCTCTTTCAGCAATGTCATAGACCTCAATTGGATTGGGCCAATAGACAATCGAACGAAGTGCCCGCTTACTAAACCAATTTATCACCTTAACAATGCCCGGAATCGCTTAATTGATACAAACCTACTATCTACTTATGTATACACTCCAGTACAATATCGAGCGATGCTTTCAAAATGTGACAATGAAAGGGGTCGTATCAGATAGTTAAGGGCCATTACCTGATGTGTGTACTTAGTAACTAAAGCTTTTCACTTTATATTTATAGTTTTATTCAATAATTATTTTCCAAGCTCTGAGAATCTTTTATACGTCATTTAACATGTGGTTCATTCTCAAAAGTAAGATATACAATTTGCACTAATGAATCATCTATAAATGGCTCCTCCTCCCCCACCGTTACACGTAAGCAATTATTTTTAAATCACATATTTAACTCCCACCTCATTTGTTAAAAACCCAATTTGTTGAAAATGACAGAATATTAATTGATTCTCAAAAAAGATAACTTTATATTATTGTGTTAGTTTTTTGACATTTTCTATAATGCTTCCTCCTAATCCCTTCGACACAAATTAACTATAATTGATTTAAGTTGTGTACTATTCCATTTGAGTATGAGTGACTCAAATGGAATAGTACAAAACTTAAATCTATCAGAATTTAAATTCAAATTCCATCAAGTACCTTCGGTAGTATTAAAATAGTATTAAAATTACAAATTAACTCATTATATCAAACAAACTACTCCTATTAGGGCATTTCGTCATATATTTAGTACATACACCTAACTACGATGTAGCCTTTTACAGTAAATCAGCATCGAGCCAATCATCAATTTGTACATTCACTAAATTTAAATGAACCATAAAAATATGTGTCCGTCGGTTTCATATTTGTTATCGTTTAATGTTTGATAAATACCATATTAATATTATCAAATAAACATGTAAGTAATGAAAATCATACTAGGTATAATACTATACATAAATATTATTAGAAAATGTAAAAAGTTATTTTATAATTTGTTAAAATTAGTATCATTAAATCATATAAGTAAGTAAAATATTTAATTATTTACGATCCTACAAATAATGTTAAGAAATGTACATAACTACATATACGTTAATAAGTAATTGCCCCACATTGTCATTTGCACAAGAAATATTGATAATAATTTTAGAATTATGTTTATATTGATTATAATGTAAAGTCATCAAATAAATATTAATAAAAGTGTTGAACATAATAAATGTGTATATTTTATTTTCAGATTTAGTCCCATTTATGTTTGATTTATAATAATTTATGATAATAAATGAAATCAGTAGGAATATTACGTATAATGAAAGATGGTATAATAATATTATGTTTATAATTGTGTCACAAAATGCTATGATTGATTTAAAAGTAACTCGTGTGTACATATTTGTTTTTGTTTTCGGCAAGATAATAAATAATAATATTATTACTGCGCGAGAAAAAACCTTTGGGCTCACGGAACTTTTTTTTCAATTTCAATCTAAATCCAACTTATCCTTCGAGAAGAAGAAAAAATGAATCAACAAGGTGGCACAAATCCGTGGCACATGTTTCAGAAAATCACACCATTTTTGTCTTAAATAATATTAAGATTTTGGACGTTTGCCAGTGTATCGATTTCTAATATCGCGTTTTGTCATCTTGCCAAACCGAGGATTCTGTGTCACCATAAAACACAGTAATAAGATAAGGGTTATTCTTTACTGCCTTTTTATTGCAAGAGTAACTATTGCTAATTAAATATTTATGATTTATTTTAGTGTTACCATTCACCCTTCATTACTTATGGAAGATAATTTCATTCAATTATCTTTCATTATCAATAGCACTAGTAGCTACATATTGTAGAAATGAAAATTACATTGATAATAATATCCTAGATCTAAATGCCCTGGATACTGGAGGAATAGGACCAAATAGATGGCACTCGAGGAAACCAACTTGCGTCCTGGGATATAGCGTCAAGAAAGAATAAGGTATATTGCTTAATTCACATAGAACCGGTATCGTTATTGTTTAATAATATAGTTTTATTTTATTTTAATTAATAAATCAATCCATTAAAAATTGACATTAAACATTATCATACTGATTAATGATTAGTATAAATCATTATAGTACTGAATGTTACATGCGCTTCATTTATGTCACGAAACCTTCTGGAGATAACCTAACTTAATTGTATACCAATAATTGCATTATTTTTATACATTGTACTTATTACACTCTCTAACTTCGGAATATACATAGACAATATATAAAGTGTTGTAGAGCCTTGTTTTATAACCATGTAACGCGTGGATCGCTCTTGTAGCACCGCTACTGATTAAGAAAGAAAGAAGCAGAGTTGGTAACGACGACGAATTCCGTGAGTGGTCTCAGAAAACGGGATGCTACACACAATATTTTCGAGTTTTATTCTTTGCCGATTCGCACATCTAAACTCGTCTCGACAGCAACGCGTCGAATATGTCGATGTGAGTTTGTTGACAGAATACATGTAATTTAATGTACTTATACAATGACATTTTAGTTTTAAAAACATCCGGTGTCGCAAGCAACAAATTTCACTCGACAAGAAGCTGCTTTTTCATTAATTTCGGCTAGCTGCATTACGTCACTGTCCTGGCATGGCCTCACTTATGCGCACGGAAGAAAGTTGTAACATTTCGCCCAGTTTGTCGAGAGTCACGGGTTCGAATCCTGGAATATTGACATGTTGTTTTTCAATCTGTTTAGATCCACAGTATTGAACGAATATGCTGACCAAAACAGTAAGCATTATTTATTTCATAAAAATATAATGTTAAAATACATGATAGGCAGACGACCAAAATCCATATTGGATTTTTGATGTTATTAATTTGTTTTGCCTTGGGCTATCATGCCGTGGGTCCCAGGTTCGAATCCTGGGTCTGGCAAATACACATATTGTTTTTCAATATGTGTGTGAGTCAGGGTATGGACCTAATAGGTTGAGCAAGTGGCTGATATCCATTTCTCGTAAAAACAAAATCTGTTAATACAAACCTCTACTCTGTAGAGGCCCATATGATCCTATTAGGATCGGACATGGTCGAAGAAGAAGAAAAAATATAAAATTGGTAAAATTTTTAGTATCAATTTTGTGTCAATGGAATTAAGTATTTATGAAATACGCTAAAACGCTCTTTAGTGTTGTCTATTGGTATATCAATACTGTCACAATGTGACAGTTGTACCTAATTATGTTTATTCATTATTACAGTGCTAGCTATTTATTATAAAATAAATTACAAGAAATGAAAATATAATTAATATTAAATTCTACAGGTTTTTTTAAAAAGGTTTGTCGATAGCTATTTCGGTTGTAACACCATTATCAAGAAGTCTTGATAATGGTGTTACAACCGAAATAGCTATCGACAAACCTTTTTAAAAAAAACCTGTAGAATTTAATATTAATTATATTTTCATTTCTTGTAAAATGGAATTCTACCAAGTAAATGCTAACTCAATTAATAAAATAAATTATTTAACTCAACTATTTTTTTCTACGAGCCATTTATCATTAGGTAGGTACCTAAAGACTACGCACACACGTATTTTAAATTCGTATTTTTTTCATAAATAAATGATACAAGTTAGCTGCTTCATAGTTTAGTAATTGTGGTATACTATTATGATGGTATGATCAGTAGTACAATTTATTTTGTGGTGGAGTTTTCAATTGAAGGTTGGCGGCCGAATTGCTGTAGGTACATCTCTAATTCCTATCTCAGTCTCCAATATGCCAATAATATGACTAAACATAGAATAAAACATTCTGAATGCCGATTTTTACTTTAAATGAATGAATAATTACCATAAAAAATAATACCTCTGCCGCTAAAAACACTCAAAGCATTTGCTCAAAAATATCTCCCGTAATCTTTCTAAAAGAATGGCAAATATTATATTATCAAAGAAAATCCAACCAGGATGTATACCAGCGAATTATTTCGTCCCAAACTTAGGCCTTAAATTGCGCGGGAACAAGTTTTTCAAGGGTGTCTTTGCAAAAACGGTTGGGCCTTTGGAAAACTTTGTTTTAAATTATTATTATTGCCGTCAAAGTTGCAAAGTTTTCGCTTGGATAAGATCTACAAAATTAATAATGTTTTAGGAAATGCGTTTAGCGACCGACTTGATTAAGTTTTAATTTGTAAAAAGGGCAGATCCATATCAATCCTTTAGTGAGTACTTATCTTAACTTTTTGCCTCTTAAATTTTGAGCAATTAAGACTCTTTTAAAATTAACGTAAAAGTCTGTGGTATTAAACGTCCTTCATTAGATGATCTTAGTCGCAAAATAGCGGCAATATTGCTCTATAACAGAACGTTATCATGGGCTTAAATACTAACTGAATAAAAAAAACCTTATTTTTGTTAAATAGCATGTTATTACGATTTTGGATTGCGAACATGTGTATTTAGAACATTCTTCAGTTCCCCGTGTCCCTTCCTCTAATCGAATGATTCCAAACATTTCTAATGTACAGACATTTCACATAAATAAAAACCTGGCTAATACATATTATTATGAGGTTCGACTGTTTTGATTGATTTGATGGAAAACGCTTTTCATTTGACTTACTGGCTACAGACAAAACATTGTATAGCTATATGAATAATTGTACTGAATTTATAAAATCATTCAATAAACCACTACGCGAATATCTAACCAAACTTAACATTTAAAATACCACATTGCTTAATTAATAAAAAAAACCGTTATATTTATTTACTTAATTTAAAAAGGGTAAACATTTTTTACAAATTCTCGCGGAGGTCTGGCAACGGGCTCACAAAACCCAAGGTTATGATCATAGATAGTAGACGTAAGCTAATACGACCCCTCTATTGGAAATCAGAAATCACTTTCTACCCCTGAATACTGCAGCTGTTAAATAACCTTCATAATAGCGTGTAGAGATGATATTCTGCTTAAAAATAATATTATAATATTATATATCTAGATATTATTACTAAATTCGGTTCTTGTCTGTTTATTGGAAACCAGCGGCAAGGAAATTTTTAAAATAG
This sequence comes from Rhyacophila brunnea, assembly GCF_057557595.1. NCBI lineage: Eukaryota > Metazoa > Arthropoda > Insecta > Trichoptera > Rhyacophilidae > Rhyacophila > Rhyacophila brunnea. The sequence goes on from NW_028233068.1 coordinate 21,917,255, forward strand.
CCGATAGGTATACTAGATTATTTATTAGGTTAGGTTATGTTAGATTAGGTTAGGTTATATTTTTCTTGAATTGAATGCTTACCGAAATCGGGCTGTAAAAATTGCCGCTGGCTTCCAGTAAACAGACTATTGTGTCCTAAATTCATATTTATTAGTAACTACCGCCCATTATAAACACGGCAATAATAGGAATATTAATTGAAGTTTTAATATGTTAGGTAGATGTTATATAACATTAATGTAGTTACGGCATAATAATGTCAAAATAAAAAATATCCCTACTTCCAACTCTTACAAGAAGTATCATTTTTTTTGCATTCTTAGGTACATATCACAGCGGCCAAATAATATATAATATATACTGAGTGAAACAAAAAAAAATAGATTTAAATGTATATTGACACGATATGTAGATGAATGTGTTATATAATTATTATCATAACATAATATCTCACAGTAACGTCCACATTAGCACACGATAATTTTGTTATTTCATATTTAGGCTAACTTTCCTTTTCAGATTAATATTAATGAAATTTTATTTGTCCAAAATTCGATCACTAGAGACAATGTGTCACTAGAGTATCACATTGTATTTTCATTATTAACGGATGGAATAGTACGTCACTTTACGCTATTCGTAGCAATTGTCCTGTAGGTATTATATTTAGAATACTCTTGTATTTTATATTATTTTTACATGAAATAATAACAACTGTTTATCGAGTCTTCACCAGTAACAACTAAATAAATATATGCATGTAAATATTAATGGGCAATTATTTATTACAGAGACTTTCCCTATAACATAGATAGGTACAATAGTATTCAATGTTTCATTGCTGAGAAGTCTACGAATGCCCGTGGCTTCAATTATACGACTCTTTGTCCAAATTCGTTGCCATTTCTCAGCTATATACTTCCGATCCCGGTGTTGTATTCTTTTTTTTTTTTTTACAAAAAATCGATGAAAAGAGAAGAAAAACGACGGAAGTTTTCCGAGTATTGTTAGAACCAATCAAAAGAAAGATCTTCCTTTTATATAGACGTGATTGGACGGCCTCTTTTGTTTTCGCGTAAAACAATACTTACACGCTTGCATTGATTTTAAAAAGTCTAGCTACTTTATAATATTAATTACATACCTACTTTTAACAATATTTAAAAATACCATTAAATAATAAACAATTGAAAAAAAAATTATCGCCAGTATACCTAATTTATCTTCCTCTAAGTACTTCTTCTTTTTGGTTGATGCTTTGAGATACTTTTTGAATTATTATAAACTAATTGAAAATACATAACTTGAAAATACCTCAGATACTCACAAGAAAAAACTGTATTTGAAAAAAATACGAAACTCGTCGTTTTTCTCGTGCTTTTAGTTATAAGTTATATAGTTTAGGTTATGTATGTTCAAAATATGGAATGTTACATTCTCAAAATCTAGTGAATTATTCATTTGAATAAAAGAAATGGTTTATCAATTATAAAGTAATTACTTAAACCACTTTATTTTTAAAACGATTGTAATGTAATGAAACCAAAGATGTGGGAGATAACCATATGCAACTATTCGATTAACTTCAATTCAATTTATTTTATTTTAACACATAATTGACATAACAAACAATTGGCTCAATCCGAGTGGGATAAACAGATTCTATTTTTAAAACATATAATGCAACATCCATCAAAATTGACACTCACGTAAATGGAATAATATATCGGTATCCGAAATAATTTTCTTAAATACACCAGTCGCCCTTTCAATAGGTATCACGAGTAGTAGATTAAAATAACAAACAACACCGATATCTTAGGTCTTATGCCGGGTCCACACTGGCAACATGTCGCCGGCAATCTCGTTAAATTTTACGATAATTGTCATACTTATCGTAAAATTTAATGAGGTGGCCGGCGACATGTTGCCAGTGTGGACCCGGCATTAGATAGCATGTCCATGTCTGGTCAGGTCTGTCTTCACACAATTTTCGTTAAAATAATATCATTTGGACATATAGCTTGAGATTTCTCGAGATTCGAGAATTCTCTAAATCAAGAATATTTTTAGTCTCGAGATTTCGAGATTGGTTTTTTAATCTCTCGAGAATTCTCGATTTCTCATTTTCTTGATCTGTATTTTTTTAAGAAATTACGTTGAACGTCGGAAGATTTTTTTAACCAGAAATCCCATTCAATTTCTTTTGAATTCATGCTGCGGTAGACAGTTTAGCCTCATGACCATTTCTCGAGAATCTCATTGATGATTTCTCGAGAAATGAGGATTAAATTAGAATTAAATTTCGAAATATTGGTTTCCTTGAAATTGGATTATTCTGATTATTTCTCGAGCTTTTTTGAAGCGAAATTTTTCGACCAACACGTCTAATTAATTAGAGATTTTATTACATGGTAAATACATAAAATCATTGAAAAAATATTTAACCTATGTATTCGTGTTATACCTACACGGTTTGATTTTACGTACCTACTCTTTTACTCTTTAATCGTGCCGTATAATATGACCCGACTAAGCATTATTATAATATACCGACAGGCTTCATTGATTGGTTTTTAAGTGATTTATTCTTAAGCTCATTACTCTGATAATCTACTTAAGTGAACTATATTCAAGTAAAATCTAATAAATTGCACGCAATCAAAAGTTTGTAAAGTTTGCCTCGGTTATTTATCTGAAATTTCAAATAATATCTCCCAAATCAAAATGCTAGCAGTCCGTTTGAATAATTGTCATCATTTTTCTTCTCAAGTAACTTAGATTTATAAAAGAACCCACTTCAATTCCGGATTGGTGAAACCATTGAATATAGGTCAAAGTTATTATGGTTACCAATGATTAAATCACTTTTCAGAACTTTTTGGGAAGTATTTGCGTAAAACGCTAAAAATATTATTTCGTCAGGTCTTTTTCAAATAATGTAAATGCTGAGTAACTTAAGTCAGGTAGCTACGCATTCTATTTTTAAATTTAATATTACCTACAACATTATATTTCATCCGAAGGATACGAACAGGGGCAGATTCATCCGGCGGGCCACCGGAAAAACTAAGAATTCGAGTCAACAAATTGTTAAAAAAAAAACTATTTTGAATATTCAACAACAGAATTCTTAAAATATTTACAAATAAGCGTGCTTGGTATTTTAAAATATAATAAATGCACGTTCAATTTGAGTTTAAATAGTCATGTCGCCCATGATGGTTGAGCGGCAACGTGTCGGCTTATAATGTAGTGGGTTCCGGGTTTGTTCAAATTCACACGTTGTTTTTCAATGTGTATTTGGAGTCGTTTGTATGGATCTAATAGTTAAGCAAGTGACTAACATCCATTTCTCATAAAACAAAAATCTATTAATACAATTTCCAATCTGTGGAGGCCTATAATATGATCATCTTAGGACCGAACATGGTGATATAATATTATAATGTAATATCTAGAGACATCCAACATAGGTAGTTTTATGGCCAGGGAGTGACAAATCTAATTAATAAGAACTTAGCGAAGAGGACGGTTATTTTTTTTTTAAATTAAGACAGACAGCGTACAGTTTACAGCTTACAATATTTAAATATTCAAGCGTTACCGTTAGTTCAATTACATGGCCTGATACCTGAACTTGCGTTCTCAGAATTTGTGTTCAGCAATCATCCTGAGCAGGAACCTAGTCTGTGACATCTTACAATTCCTTTTCTTCTTATCGTGCCATCCCCTAACGAAGATCGACCACCATCGGGGCGCGGTCTTTGCTTTAACGTTTGCTGCCTATGTCTTACCAATCACGGAGGCTCTTAAGCCGCGAATTGCAGCATCGTCCTCTGCCACGTTTCTCAATGCTAATCAAATATATACTTATTGAAGCATAAAATGTAAAATAATATTCATAGTATCTAAATTTCAGCCACCTCTATGTTATAAGACGTCGGAAGCCAGATCCTACCTAATTCCCAAAGATGGGTCAATTTAGTGGATGTTAGTAGGTCCCACTGGTAGGCTTGTATAGTGACGATTCATGGACCCGAAAGAAAGGGAGCGGAAGACAATTGTTGCCTTCGAAATGTGGTGTTGGGCCGAATGCGTCGTATTTCTTGGAAAGAGTACAGGAAAAACCAAGCAGTCATCCAGAGACTCCATATAAAAGAAGGATTCTCGTTAATATCTCTGAGATGTATTCTACAGTTTTTTTTTGACATAATATTCGGCGCATACCAGATAACCTGGAGAGGCGGTAGTTTCTGGTAGCCCCCAGGGAAGGCGAAACAGAGGAAGAGCGTCAACGTGCTGGAGCGATCAACTGAAGGAGCTAAACTGGGGATAGCTTTCACTCTGTCATGAGCGAAGCAGATGAGCAAGAAAGGTGGAGAGTCTTGGTTTCTCAGAAGATGACTAAATTCCAGGGTGGTCACAATCCTCAGCACTGAGGAAACAACCGAGAGAAGGTCACAGCGCTCGAAATAGACCAGAGCGCACCGGAACGCAGCTCCGGTTAGTGAATTATTAAAAAACTAATTAAATTCACTTACTTACTCTATATATACATATTTGATTATGATAAAATTGAATAGATACGAAACTTGTCAGACTTACAGAAAAAAATAATATTTATGTCGTGTCGTAAACTTCGTTTTTCACCTGCGGCGCTTTTCAATACCACAAGTTTGAATGCTGTTATTCTATATGACTGTCTGAGCCAGGTAGGTATATAACGAAAGAATCTTAACCATTTATTTGTACGTAATATACATAAAATTAGATAAATGTGTTGATATTTTCTGAAAATTATCGAGCGAGCCGGTTAGTATAATTTTCCATTGCGAGCGCTGGAAAAGGTACTGAAAGTATTTCTCACTCATTTATTAACTGTGTACTAGTTGTATGGATGAAAATATAATATATTATATTGTTATACGAGTTATGTGATACTTTTTTATGGAAAATTAATACGGTTGAAAAGGTTCGTCGTTAGATCTTGTAAATATTTTATATTATTAGATTACTATAATTTTATAATATCCTATTTTTTCTGAAGACAACATTTTAATTTCCATGTTATTTAAATGCTCACACGTTAAAAAATGGAACAAAAAATACTCTGGAATGGTAAATAGTTATATAGATAATATTATGTACGAACTATTGTATCTGGCACTGGCGAAGGGTGGAGGTAGGCTGTTAAGATTCGATATAAATAGTGCACACTAAACTTTGTCAGTCATACGTATTTGTTTTCATTGAACTAAGACTACAATATTATGCAGATAGTGTTGGTTATTAAAAAAACCCTCCGTAAATCAAGCCATAATAGATAATAGTCAAAAAATAGTTGTCTATCTATAAAATATCTAAAATTATGCCATTAAATCATACATACTTTTAGATATTTTATAGATAGAATATTTTTTATCTCTTAAGGTTTTGTTTAGGCAGGGTTTAATGAATTTTAAAAAACAAACTATCACCATCTGAAATATGCATTCGTAATCGAACGAAAACAAATAAGTATGACTGAAAAAGTGTGCACTATTTTATTTGTCTATTATTATTATATTCACTATCTGGATCTGTTAAGTATTCATTTTCCCATTTTGCGTCAAACTCACTAAAAAGTATAAAATAATAGTTAGATAGGTACCTACATGATGACAGTGTTAAGCTACGAGTTTCTATAACAGTATGTTACATTGTTACACATCAAAGCCATTGTCACGTAATCTTCAAGAAGATTGATGCCATTTTGGAAAATAATATTACATTCATGCAGAGTGAGAGAAGTGTAAACATAATAAATGATGAGCGGTTATAGAATTTGAAAAATGGTCGCTTATTATAATAACCATGTGGAATTTGTAAATCTAAGTAGGTTGGTAGGTACATTTGTAACTTTAAAGTAAATTTACTCAACAAATCCGACGGTGTAGGTGATTAATTATTATATCCCCTGTCATTTGACTCAATTAATTGTGATGATAATTCTAAAAAAGAATTTTAATTCAAATCTTGTATAATATATTCAGTATGTATTGAATAAAAGCCGACAGACTTAATTAATAAAAAAAAGTTAATAAAACTGTATCAGACACTAGAATATTAATTTATTGCAATAATAGAAATAAAATCAAATTGAACCAATGTCTATACTCTATGCTTATCAACGGTATGTGGCTTAAGGAAAAGGCTCGAAACAACTCAAATTGTAATAAGTTGGACACGTAACTCATTCAGCATAGTAGGTATTAAAATCTTTTGATAATACATAATAATCTTATCATTTTAGTCTCCCTCAAATAGATAAAGTTTTTTTCGATACCTCCTCTCAAATTTATACAATAGACCAGTGCTCCGCAACCGGTGTGCCGCGAGACAATGGTAGGTGTGCCGCAAAGCATTGCTGATAAAACACAAATGATTTTGTATATTATACAATAATTACTTGATAGCCAAAATTGCGTACATGGCTAGTAATAAACAAATTTGAGCACCGGCATAAACTTAATAAAACAATGCAAGGTCAGACTGAAAATATATTGACGTGATCTGACAAATAATAAGTATTTAAGACAAGGATCTCTACAAATTTACCAAAGAACCTACCAGACCACCAATGAAAACAAGCAATTAATTTTGGATCCGTCTCCAAAACATTTCACTTTGCTTTAAAAGAAATTTCATCATTACTTTCATCCAATCAATACGACTGGATTCGAAACCCTTTTGCAACCAATGCCGAAAATTCTATAGAAGCGCTTATGCTTTTTTCTGGATTCCGATTAATAAAGAATACTCTCGTATTTTTAACAAGGCTACCAAACTTAGTAAGTAAGGCTAAAAACTTTTACGTTCATTGAAACAAACTCAGGTATCATATTAATTAGGTATTCTATTGCTAATACAAATACATAGGAATATGTAGGTAAGCTCAGGGGGGGGCGGCGTGGCAGGTCAAGCAGATAAGTGAGATAAACACACATTACATGTTTGCTCTAATAGCAAAAAAAGTTTTATTGTTTTAGCACATACGATTGTGGGATCCAATTTATTATTATTGTGTCAATACTCTACATATAATTATTGTTGACCGTAATTCAAGTGGATGTATTAATAAATACAAAAAGTCGCTAAGCATAGAATCAATACGATTAACTTTACATTGAACATCATTTGAAAAAATGCTATTTTAAAGTATCACACTGTCTTTAACCTTAGCGATAGGTAGGGGGGGAGGCGCCGAATATTCTGGCTTGGGGTCAATGTTTTGGTGTATAAATTGTTTTACGTGTGGTGTGCCGCGGAATTCTGGGAAGACCTGTTGTGTGCCGTGGCTGAGAAAAGGTTGCGGACTACTGCAATAGACCACTAAATAATGACAGATTCGTTGTGACTCTTTCATGGTAACCATATAACAGATAAATAAGATAGACATGAGAAAGCCAGTTGCCATGGACCAAGACTTTGAAGCCAGTTTTTATTAACTTAATGACGATCAGGTCATTAAATGCAAGAAATACGACGCCCATGATGTACTAAAATATTACCAATAGTGAATGCGCGTTTTATTTACGGGACAAACTTCAATGTATATCATGATCACGCCCCCCACAAGGGGGGGCTGACAGGGCTCTAGCCCGAGGGCCCGGGCTTAGGAGGGGCCCGGCGTGGTGGGTCGACCACTTAAGTGACATAAACACCCACCACAAGTTGGCTCTAATAGTAAAAAGTCGCCTGCGGCACTATTTCACGAGTAGAATTTTATTTTACAATAATTGTTAGCGTGATCCTCAGTCAGCTAATACAAATTACTATTTATCCGATATGGCGAAGGTCGCATGTTACTCAGCTATCACAAAATGGGGTCGCGATCAGTGCTTCATAGTATGATACCGAGTGCCGATAATTCAAGTGGATTTATTTAAAAATGCCAAAAATATCGAAAAATACACTGAACCCTGGAGTTCTTATTGTGGAACATTACACTGGCCTTAACGTTAGCGATAGGTTGGGGGGCTCGTCAAACATCGTGGCCTGGGAGCCCGCTTTAGGATGTGGGGGCCATGATCGTGATACAGACGTAACTATACAGTCTTACAGCCATACCCATAAAACGTTACATAGTTTCTTTATGTTTGTGTTCCCTGGTGCAAATATGGAGTTACCTACGCTTGCTAATTATATTATATGAAAATAAGTACATACCTATATTATTTTTTTAATTCATACCCTGCTATGATTTGAAACAGTGTTATTCGTTCTGATAACGCCAAAATGATGACTAAGAACCTGTTTATGAAAAGTAATAAAATGATGAGTGTTATTGATTATATTACTTCCTTTCAGAACTCAGCTGTCCTCACTGGAGCGTGTTAATAGCCAAAGTTTAATATTAAGTAGTCGTTTGTATTCGAATTGGCTAGCCAGTAGCCGGAGAACTTCTTCGAGAGTTTACTTTCATCGCCTCTGGCGTCCCCAGGTATTCGTGGGAACGGGGAACCGCCCTCTGATACTTTTGACTTCCGGCTTATTTGGTCAAGCCATTTCCATAAAAGCTCAAGTTGCGTAAATGATCTCATGAAACTATGAAACAAACATACAGTAGATACCTATGTAGATCAAAGACGTTGAATCTTCTCCCTGCTAGCAGCGGCGTTTTTTTTTGACGCAGATGGCGCAATCGATTCGTCAGAAGAATTAAAAGGGGCCTCAAAACAGTTCACACCAGGCATACAATAGCTAAAGTACTCGTATATTAAAATATTAAAAACTTATTATTATAATGTGATCAGGCGGTTTATCAGGCCTCTACGTGAATAAACGTGCCACATTGATTCTCATGTGGTTTCCTTAAAACTCGCTGAAGTAAATTCGATGTAAGAAATATTTTTATTTGCAAATAATATAAAAGCATTCTCTCATTTAACAGTTTTTCTAAAAAAATTAGAAGTCCCAGACGTCCTTTCTTAATAATATGGCTTTCTTCGACATCTTTGATGTAAATTATTATAGCAGAATATATTTCCACAATTGTTTATATTTAGTATATCTAATTATTAGAAAAAAAAATCATTAATTTTCATAGCATCCATAATAATAATACCTACGCAGTAACTTTTCTGAGTATAATCCTACAGGCTAACATAGTTACACACTGCTATATTATTTTAGAATTTACGCTTTTACTTTTAACATAAAATACGGTTTCAACACGGCCTACCGCTAGAGAGCGTAACGCGGCGGTGTCACGATATTGGTTAACATATATTTGTCAATATCGCATGATGCGGCGATGGAGTACTCCAGCCTCGATTGATGTAGGTCCGTCAGTCACTCTTATGACGTTGTGATGGCGACATGCAGAAAATTGTTTAAGATTACGAGCCATTCCATGAAAAACAACTGGTTTATATCGCTTTATCTCGTGTTACTTCGCTAAACGGGTTGTACACAACGCATCGACATGATATTCACCCGATATATTGAGAAGATTGAATTAATAAATTATATTAGTTAGGTAATTCAGCTATCATTAACCACTGTCCAGTATCGGTTCGAATTATAAAAAAATGAACGCTATTATTTATCGTTTTTTGCATGTTGCAAAAACAACTAGAAGTATGTTTTGGTAACTCAATACCATCAGTCTACCTTGTTACTGTAAATATGCTGTTCTGCTTTTATGATAACAATGTTAATTCTGTACCATTAACGTTATTAGAAGCCTCTCTACTGATTTGACCCTTTTTAGGTACGCCAGTGGTTTCTTTGCATTATGTGCGGCGCGTAATTTAAACTCAGTTTTAGCTTTTAGCACCCTCTTGGTGGTTTCTAAAAAACGTTTCTACAATGTAAATTTGATAGTACATACCGAGTTGCTATTTACTGTGATTTTGCACTCAAATTTGCGATTCGATCAGCATTTTACATCGAAAGCGTAAAATATCATCATCATTTGTGGCACTATAAACCTTGGACTCCATAAAATTTTCTTCATCCCGGATGGCCCGACCCGGTGCCTACACTGTACAATAATATTTTCAGTGAATGATAATAATATATTATGGTTAAAAAATTTTCTGCAGTATCTAATTGAATTATTATTTACATATTACATTCTGTAATATGTTTTGTGAGACCAATTCGTTAATGACCAGACAACTACTTCCTCTGTAGCGGCAAGTTGTGTGTTTTGTTTTCGCACTGACCCCAGTTTGAAGAAGATTTATCGACTCGCAAACAATAAACTTTAGCTGCTCCGGTTGTTTTCCGACACTATGTAAAAGCGGTATTTTTACCACCCATCTTTTTATGTCGACCACAAAACCTCAAAAGGGTGTCAAAAATAATTATAATTATTAGTTCTGAAAATCAACTATAGTTACCGTAGGCACGTGTGAACCTGTTTTTTCATATTGTATTATTTATACCTACTTCTAAACAACAGAAGTAGCTACTTCAAGCATACAAACAGAGAAATGGTTTGGGAGAAGTCCATTTTGAAAAAAATATCTTTTGATAATATTTGTTACAGAGCTCGAAATAGAAAAGTTTATGAACCGGAGCGATCGACAAATTTCTGAAGATATTTACATAGTTTGTTATCAAATTTGTGTATTTTATATAAATAAGTGTGTTAGATTTACTATTATGTGGTAGAGCTCAGACGGTCAAAATATTTTTTCCACGAGACGGAGCGATAATTTTACAAATTTCACGAACCGGAACGGCGCTTCGGTCCATTTCGGCCTTGAATTTGAATCATACAAACTTTCGTATAATTATTGAATATATTTTATGTCTGCCCGGCATTAATGCACCGGTAGAAAGTGTCTTTTCTCTTATGAATAAGTTGTGGACGAGCGAAAAACACAGTTGCAAGTCGCAATTCTTAAAGCAATGTTAATTACCAAAGTAAATTTTAAGAAGTCTTGCCAAGAATTTTATTTGTATTTGAAATCAAAACCAAATATAGGTACTTAAGCAAATTTTTTCTTCAGCAAAATATAAGACCACATAAATTAGTTATTTTCACGTGTTTATTCATGTTCTTAAATAAAAACTTTGAAGAAATGTGCGTTTTCTTGAATACACATAGGTACTATTACTTACGTACGTAAAAATTAGTAGATGTTGTCCCGTTTTGAGAAAAAAAATGGTCACGTTAAGTATATGTAGGTACTTACTACTTACATACAATCTCCATTTCGCGAAACCTACTCTCAAAAGTTTTCTCTTTCCTTCCTTTATTTGATGGCCATAGATAGTTATAATATGCGCCGACCCTAATCAATGCACGATCTGCATACTCACAGAGTTTCTACAGTAAAAGCAAATTTCAGATACCTACCAGATATTTCAATGTCATTTTCATTCGTGTCACAAACGGAACGTTTTCGTTTTAAAATAAACAAAGAATCCTTGCTCGTTGACATTAAAAATCAACCTGGAGGTCTCCCACAAAAGACCTCGCGTGCCGTCATCCATCGCGACATGTCCATCATCAATCTAAACGAGAAAGAGATTGGCCACATACGACGCGAATATAACGACGGCGTGACGTCACAGCCTTGCAAGAAAAAAAAGAAAGATCACACCACTCAGGGCCTCAAAGCTCGGATGGACGATCAATCAAATAGTTTTTATATATTATCCAATTGTGTACAACTTTTTCTTCATAAATGGATTATTAAGATGTGGTCTTTCCCGTGATATTTCCGCGAAACATCGCCTTCTGTGCAGGCCCGCGTCAAACTTTATATTGGGTGTGCACAGAACCTGGGCAGCAGGATCCTGTGGGCGGCAAAATACTCGACACAAAAAATTGTAATAGTAAATTAAAAATATGATACATACATGATGTACGTACGCTGCGTACGCGGAAGGACTGATGTTCTTGGTGGCGGCACATCGACGAACGTCCGCAAAATATATTTCAAAACGATATATATGTAATAATTATATTTCCATTTACCCAGTGATAAAGGGTGGAGGTAGGCTGTTAAGATCCGACATAAACAGTGCACACTAAACTTTGTCAGTGATACTCATTTGTTTTCATTTAACTAAGAATACAAACTGCAGATGGTGCTGGTTATTTTTTAAGTATGCTGCGGCGATCCGACAAAAATAGTGCACACTATTTCAGTGATACCTACTTATTTGTTTTATAGCGTTGGTTAGTTTTTTTTTTTAATTCACCAATCCTAGCCTAAACCAAACCACAATAGATAAAAACTTTTATTCTAATTTGCTATTAACCATCTAAAATGGCATCATTTTAGATATTTTATAGGTAGACGAATATTTCTATTATAATTCTGAAAACACTCTTGAGAAAAACAATTTAAAAAATTAAACATTACCACTGTGCTACGCCTGCCACGCTTAATTGCGACAAATTTTAACTATTGGCCTTTTTAATACCTGCTCAGAAGCGCTCTCCAAATTAAGTTCTGGTTAAAAGATTTTTTTCATATTGGCTATATTTTCTTATGAGTGTTTTCAGAATTATGTATGGTCAATAACTAAAATGGTATATTCTTAAAAATCTTGTGAATTATTCGTTGAATAAAATAAATAGGTAGGTAGGTAATTAAGGGGGTTCCTTATACCAGCAGAGGCACCTAGCGGAAAAATACGAAGCTTGCAATTTGTGACATATTTTGATAATTTACAATTTCAACTGTATTAATTAGTAAATATGTATCTGAAAACATTAAAAAGATTTTTTTTCAAGTCAAAGATAAACTTACAATTGTACAAAAAATGTGAATTTGCTACAATTTATGTAACGTCTAACGTTATTAAGTGTTACATTATATTTATGGTCATATTTATTATTAAAATTTAGTTTATTAAGTTTTAAATTTTTCACCGTGTAGATTTTGACTAATTCATAGTTTTAATATTTTTTATATTTATTTTAAAAACTTCTATTTTTTTATAAAAATATAAATGTGTATATCTTGAAATCTTTTTTATTTATATCAAGAAAATTATAAATTAAAGTACATAATGTACCTAATTCCTAACATGTTTTCTTAAAGTTTAACATGATAGCTGTGTATGGTAAAAAAATAATATGTATGACAATATGCCGTTAATAAATCATTATTTCTACAATAAATAATGAACGTTTGTTTTATTTTGCTACAAAGAATTTTATAGGCGATTTCAATTTTTATTTAATTTCGGCTTTCAGTGGGGTGTTCCTAATAAAAAACATTGTCTTTGATTATAGCTTGCGACTTGCTCGTTTTGTAAAATTACGTACCTACATATCTACGTCATATAAAAGCAACGAAACACAAAGGTAATGATAGTGTTGTATATTTCCATATGATTTGGGTTTAGCTTCCAGGGGTTCACCTTCGGTGTATGCGTGTATGTGGACAGTGACGTCCCAAGACAAAATGCCGCCCCTAGGCAGCGCCAAAATGCCGCCCCAATTTTTATACCGTATTTTTTATCATCCTTTCATGACACCAATATCTAATAAATGTGTTGTAAGGATACATTACGAAAAGAGATATAGGTATACCACTAAATCTAATTTAAATGCCATCTCTGCTTCAATAGACAAAATTGCGAGTCCACGGTTTCAGATAAGTATATTTAAAAATACACCTGACAACTTCCAAAACTTGCGAGTGACTCTCAAAAATATGTAGATAAATTTTAAACTAAGTAAGTATGTACCTACCTATAATTCAATTGTAATTCTCAAATCTCCACATGTCATTGCTGATCACCAAGGACGCGACGTCCAAGAACAATGGAAGTAAACTAGACATCGTGAACCCGACAAAAAATTACAGTCCTATTTAACCTTTTACAGTAATTAATACATTTTGGTTGGCAACCAGTGAGCCGATATTTTTAATAGAAAGATATTTTTGTTATTACTACGCTGTTTTAGTATCTATTTCTATATATACCTAATGATTCTCCTCGATTTGCCGCCCTTCGGGTAACTGCCGCCCCCAAGCGACGCTCAATCTGCCTACCCCCACGGGACGTCACTGTATGTGGATGACATTCTTATAATAATTTAGTGTCGACCAATAAGCATACCACTATAAAGTGGCAGAAGGGTGGCATAAAAAATAAGAAAAAAGAATAATTTTAATTTCTGATACCTAGTATATTTCGCCCACGATGGCCGAGCGGCTAACGCGTCGACTTATAATATCGGGAGGTCCCAGGCCCAGGTTCGAAACCTGAGTCTTCTTTTCAGACACTTTTCAGTGTGTTTTTCAATGTTGTTTCAGTGTTTGCATAATACTATGTTCGCGTATCGATGATACTCAAGAAAGATATTATGCTGGAGAAAAAGAGGAAAGCCGTTGTATGCTCTACAATATTATAAGCGCAATCAGGGAACTCAGAAATAATTTATTATTCGAATTTGACTTTGAAGTCCTTGGAGATAGGGTTTGCTCTTCCTTCTTCGCGTGAGGTGTTATTCTACCAATTTAATTTCCTTTTTCTTGTCGTTGGTCATTCCTCCCTTTTTATTTATTGGTCATACCCGCGCGTCCCTTTTTTATGTAGGGAGTTTGGGACTCCTTTGTCTTCATTCTGAATTTGACTTTCTTATTGTTTAGATGTAGCGTCTGACATTTCATTTCTAACTATCAAAAAAAATTATCTTGGACGAACGTAAGTGATAGTTAAGTGAACGTTAAGTGATCAGTGATTATGGCGCAACATCTGAATGACCGTGAGGAGGATATTCTAAAAGCAATGGACACCAGACAGCGAAGCAGAACTGCTACAGGAGGAAAAGTTCAACGTACGAGCGTCGATTAACATGCTGATGTTTGAAGTATCCTCGTCACGTACTTTATTTCAGCAGGGGGACCGGCAAATAGTGGCACAACGCCCAAAAACAATTTATTCTTGGTGGCCCCTACGGTCGTAGAGTTAGGTCTAAATAACGAGTTGCGTCGGTACGACCACTGTCATCAGCTAACCATCTGACGGAGAGGACCATCGCTGCCCTCCAGAATGCGATATTTTCCCAACGGGACAGCTTCTGGAAGGGTATGCAAGGGTTAGTGGATTGGGCAACCAATCCTCAAAACATTATAACAGCGATGAGCCTGTACCAAAAAATCGAAGAGGGTTTTGGGGACAACGCATAATAAAATTTGCGAGGACATGACTCAGATCCTTACCGGGAAGCGCGCCGAGATTATACAAGCTCCGCGCCAGGTGATTTTGTCCTCAGTGAAGGATATCTTCACTCGGGAGGCACTGTCAAGGATTCCTCCGAGCTCAGAGTCCCGGAAGGCCCTCGAACTCACATTATGGCCGGGGTACTCCCAAGGGGCGACGTCTGGACGACCAACAACATTGGGGGCCGCCTAAGAGACTTTCGGGGAGTCTAGATGGCCTAGTGTACCCCCCCCCCCCCAGCATTGGTAAAAATAATAGCCGTAGCCCGCATACCTTTTGTGCGGACACCACCATTGGTAAGTCCTTCTTTACTTTTATGGAAAGAATTTCAAATGCAACAATCAGCAGAGGTCACTCTCGAGATCTTAAAGAACTCACGGGTTCTAGAAGAAGCGGGTCCAACCTCCAGTTTTCTCTCAACCCATCTTCTGATCAAGAAACAAGACGGGACCCTATGCCCTGTTGTCAACCGAAAGCGTTTGAATGCGTTCCTACAGCCAAAGCCATTCAAACTAATTCACCATTACGAGGTTCCAGCCGTCTTACAAAAAGAAGACTGGCTAGTAATAATACATCTAAGCCAGGCGTACCTCCAGGTACCCATGGCTTCTCAAAATCGTCGATTTGTTCGACTAGCCTACCGAGGGGAGCTTCTACAATTCACGTGTCTCCCGTTCGTGCTGTCAGCCGCTCCGATTATGTTTGCATCCCTGACTAATTGGGTCGCCGAACGCCTACGAAAGAATGGCTGAGAATATTCACTTACCTAGACGACTTCTTGGTAGCCAACCAATCCGAGAAACAGTCTCGGTTCAGATGGAATACATGATAACCTTCCTACAGTTTTTAGGGTGGTTAAACAATATAAAAAGATCCTCACGTGGGACACACATAACAAGCGGAGGTTTCTGTCGCCGGAGAAGTGTGTAGCACTCCGTTCCAATCTGCTAACGCATGTACAAAAAGGCAGTTGGTCCCTCAGACAGGCACATATCCAATCCCTTCTGGGGCGACTCAAATTCACATCCTACCTCCACGAGGAAGGTTGTATTGCCGACGGCTACAACGCTCCAGTTATCAATATGGCCAAGGTCCATCTTCGCCAATTGATGGCAATCCCACCACAGGCCCAACAAGACATCATGTGGTGGCTCTAGGCGATAGGATCCTCAGAGTTGACACAACGCAGGTACAAAAAGGCAGTTGGTCCCTCAGACAGGCACATGTTCAATCTCTTCTGGGGCGACTTAACTTTGCATCCTACCTCCACGAGGAAGGATGCATTGCCGACGGCTACAAAGCTCCAGTCATCAATATTATTGAGGCCCCATTCTCGCCAATAGGCGACAATCCCACCACAGGCCTAACAGGACATCATGTGGTGGCCCCAGGTGATAGGATCCTCAGAGTTGACACACAGAACGACATTCAATCACATCCTGACGACAGACGCAGCCGACACAGGCTGGGGAGCCCAACTGAATGAACACCACCTAACAGGTACGTGGAAACAAAACCAGTTAGCATGGCATGGTATTCCAACAGGAAGGAAATGTTTGCAATTCAATCTCGGGTACAAGCAATCATAGGATCTGATCTGCTTCTGCAGACAGCTGACAACAAAATAGTGGTGGCATACATCAACAACGAGGGCGGCACAAAATATGTCACCCTCCTAAACCTATGCCGACATATACTAGTATTTACCAGTCAAGCCAACATCACGTTTACTGCACAATTAATACATCCGCAGACGTTACAACTGCGTGGCAGATCATCTCTCCCGCAGACAACTCATTCCCGAATGGCACCTCATCAACACCGTAACCACCCTCTGGATTTACTCGCAAGCGAAACAGCACATGTCGTTGCAACATATTACGTCTCACGAGACGTTACAGACAGTGGTACGCTGTTTCACGACGCCTTCAGCCGAGTATAGGGCTTCAGACTGGCGTGGATATTTCCCCCACCAAACTTACTTCCACGAGTCCTAGCGCACATGAACTCAGCAAAAGGGAAGTACTTACTAGTGGCACCGAGTTGGAAACAATGCTTTTGGGGAGTGGACTTACGAAAAAGGGCGATAGTACCTCCTTATACAATACCTCACCTACATACGAAACTAGTAGGTACGGAGATCAACCGTCCACCTCCAAGGACCCAGGACCTGTTCCTTTAACTATGGATAATTTCGGGTGGGGTGAAATAACACCAAATTGAATGGTGGAAGAAAGGGCACTCCTTACTTCCAGATGGCGGCCTTCGACTCTAAAAACTTATAAACCAGCTTGGAATAAATGGAAGACAATGAAATGGGTAACACGAACCTAATGGATCATAATAGCCCTCAACCAATGGAATGGGCCAGATACCTAGGCTACTTGCACAACACGGAGGGTTTGTCGTACAACACCATTCTGGTGCACAAGTCAGCCATAGCCACATTTTGCAAACCGATGATCATTGTAGATATCAGCATCAACGTGGTAGTACAACACAATATGTTAAAGGCAATTTCAGTACATAAAACCAAAACCGTCAAACCACCGGTTTGGGATCCAGGACGAGTGGTACCTACCTAGATCATCTTAGGAAAACAACGCTGGTGGAGTACAACCTATACGAAACGTCTCGCAAGACAGCTACTCGGCTGCTTCTCGCATCAGGATGAAGGGTTCATGACCTCACAGTCCAGTGGCGCACCCAGGATTTAATATTGGGGAGGCCCAAGGAGGAGAATGTAAATTAGTCCCATAGGCTCTTTTTCTTCTTCACAGCCTAATTTCTCGTTGTCTATTGCACTCGGTGTACCTACACCATGGTCCCCACATCCTGAAACGGACCCTCAGGGTAGGATATTTCGCGGGCCCCCTACCTACCGCTAAGATTAAAGGCAGTGTGAAACACTACATTAACGTTTTTCAAATTGTGTTTCAGTTCAAATTAAGGGTACTTATACAGTGAATTATTGGCGATTTTCAATACATCCACTTTAATAATGGAGCTGTCGAGTATCGACACATAATAATCAAAAAATATATTGCACAATTATATAACTAATTGAAAATGTTCAAGGCCATGAAGTATAATAGCGCCGCAGGCGACTTTTTTTTACTATTAAAGCTAATTTATGATATGACCCTTCGATATTGGATAAATAACCATTTTTATTTTTCTAGAAACACTAAAAATAATTGTAATATAAAATGATACACGTGAATTATTACGAGTATCATGTAGTTACGTATATCATATCTTCATCATACTTCATATTTTTTATGTTAATTTTGATGAAGCGCCACATGCGATTTTTTTTTATAATATAACAAATTTCTGGTGTGTGTTTATCTCACAATTAGACGAGCCGCCACGCTGGGCCCTCTTAAGCCCGGGCCCCCAGGCTGTAGCCCTGTCAGCCCATGGTGGTGGGTGTAGACGTACTTTTCGCCGAATTTTTATCGTCGATTTTGGGTTTTTTAATAGTGAAGTTCCAAAATATTAATTGAAAATGGAAAAAAAAGTATTATTGCATTTAACTTATAGGTACACAAACCTACCCAACAGAACACAGCCTAATTTCTCGTTTATCGGACTTTTGTCTATTGCACTCGGTGTACACTACTCCAGAATTCGGGTGGACACCGAGAATTTTTTGACATTTCCATTAGAGATTGAGTTCCTAAAACAACCCGACATTTGTGTTAGAAATTAAAATCTAAGAAATTTTTCTAGAGGGTGCTGGAGAATTTCAAATCAGTTTTTTGCCGTGTTTTTATTTGTCTAATCTATTGGCTTTCAATTTCAATGTTTTTGGGGGGGGCAAGGCCCCTTGCCCCCCCCCCCCCTGGGTGCGCCACTGCCTCACACTGTCTACTCAGTAATAGTAGACAATGGATTAGTGGATAAAGATGACCACATAATTGTATGGCCAATGTTTGGCGCAAAGACAGATACCGCCAAGCATCGTCAATCGGAATGGAAGCTAAGCGCTTCCACGTATCAAAACATCGACCCAGTATTCTGCTTACGGAAACTCGTCTGCATGTCAAACCCAAGGAGAGAAGATGGTGGGGAAATTTCGGAATTATTTATATCTTCAAGAGGACCACCAAAACCAGCCACCAGGACAGTTATAGGTAATTGGATAAGGTCAGTACTGTTGGAAGCAGGTGTACAAGAACCACCAGGCAGTGTCAGCTCAGTGGTGGCTTCCTTAAACTGTAAATGTACCCAATAGATCAGCGCTCGAAATGGAAAAGTTTACGAACCGGAGCGCTCGACAAATTTTCTGAAGATATTTACATAGTCATCAAATTGTATGTGTATTTTATAAAAATAAGTGTGTCAGATTTTCTATTCTATGGCCTATCTAGCTCAGATGGTCAACATATTTTTTCCACGAGAAGGAGCGATAATTTAACAAATTTCACGAGCCGGAACGGCGCTCCGGTGCGTTCCGTTCCATTTCGAGCCCTGCAATAGATGATATCGTAAAGAGAGGTAACTGGCGTAATGAGTCGATATTTCACTACAACTACCAGAGAACGATGGACACACCACCATCAGAAGGGGAATAGAACCAATTAACTTCTCTATTCAACCCTATACATTGAACGTCACGATGGTCTATACCTCGTCAATGAATCATTGTCACATACAGGAATTTGGCATACCCAACACCAGGTGATAACAAACAGATATCTCAAGGACTTCAAAGTCAAATTCGAATAATGAAAGCAGTTTTACCTACCAATAAAACTCTTATTATTCATATTGACTTTGGAGTCCAGGTAACTTCTACCTGGTTCCTTGAGCCATATCATAATGAAGACGAAGGAGTCCCAAACTCCCTACATATAAAGGGACCCGCGGGTATGACCAGTAAATAAAAAGGGAGGAATGACCAACGACAAGAAAAAGGAAATTAAATTAGTAGAATAACACCTCACGCGAAGAAGGAAGAGCAAACCCTATTTCCAAGTACTTCAAAGTCAACCTGAATAATAAGAGTTTTATTGGTAGGTAAAACTCCTTTCATTATTTTTTTTGTGAACGCAATGCTTGATCATAAAAAAAATAATGTAATAACGCAGATGGTACCTTTATAATAATTATACTTACAATATATTCAGTATTTATTTTAAAACACATTTTTTTTAAATATAAATAGTGTATTTTTCAAGAAGAAAAATACAATAAGTATTTATTTTATTAATAGGTTCGGTAATTATTTTATTTAACAAAATTTCTGTGGATAAAAAATAATAATAATATAATATAATGTTTCTAAGGAAACGTATTTTTTGATTAATCTATTTAAAGGGCAACTTTCCAGATAACTGTCATATTTAAAACCATAGACCATTAAAACTAACCTAAAATATTTGACAATCATGACATTAATGACAGCTGGCCATTGAACAATAATTTTAGTGCTAAGTAATTATTACCATACATTTAAACTATAATATACTATTTTGGATAACGTATACTAAGATGACCGCGAAAAGAAAAATCACTATATTGTATGGAAGTCAGACCGGAACTGCTCAAGAATTGGCTGAAAATATATGGCGACAGTCGAGACGTCGAAAATTTTCAGGTCTAATAAAAGCCATGGACGAATATGGAATCGAAAATCTGGTTCTAGAAGAACATGTAATATTTGTTTGCTCTACAACGGGTTTAGGAGAAGAGCCAGACAATATGAAAAAGTTTTGGAAGTTTTTACTAAGGAAAAGTTTACCAACAAATTCTTTGTGCAATTTGAATTTTGGAGTCCTGGGACTTGGTGATTCCAGCTATTCTAAATTTAATTATCCCGGAAAGAAGTTACATAAGCGATTGATTCAACTGGGAGCTACGCCTTTAATTGACATTGGTGAGTATATTTTTTAGAGCAATGAGAATTCAATAGAAATTGGTTTTTTTATCTTGCATTCGTGATTTTGACAAAGGATGTTATATAGTAAACCATCTCCTCCGCACTGGCTGTTATTATCTATTTTTATTTTTATGAGTTATGGCTGTAAAATGGTTTTTTTCTCCATTACTTTGTTAAACTTTCCAACTAAGTATGTATGCAACCACAATTATATTATTCTCTATGATGTAACAAAAGCGTAATTAGGGAAACATATTATAGACATGTTTAATGAAATATATTGTTGGAATACCATAATGGGTATAATATTATATCATAGTTCAAATATGAGACATTCCACATTCGCTGCCAGGTCTTCGACGCTGCATCCAGCGTTTTAACAACACAAACAATGACCCCTCCAAACCAACCGCCCTGCACCACACACGGTATTAATCAAGCGTATCACGAGGCCCTACGTTTTTGGTTTGAACCATCAGCAGTTTTTTACCCCTGGTAATGTCTCAGGAGGAGCTTTTAACAGCTCAAAAACGATACATGTGATGCCACCTAAGGTGAAAGGATTGGTAATCCGTGTCTGCCTCTGAAACCAAATAGGTTGGGAGAATGGCTGAAAACCATTTCTCGTAAAAAAATGTGATACTTTATATAACTTCGAATCTGCGAAAATGGTATTGTACCGTTTTATACATTATATCATATCTCTTACAGGTCTCTGTGATTATCAACATGATTTGGGCCATGATGCAGTTGCTGATCCGTGGCTTGCTACGCTTTGGCAAAAACTTGGAGAGCACTTTCCCGGAGCAGATGAAATTCTCGATTCATCCTCTTCTAGTTTTATTCCTAGATGGAAAATACAAAGCAGACCAGCTTATGACCCTGAACAATTACCTACATCAGAAAACTTATACTTCTCACAGGCTGATGGCTTGGATGACCACTCGGAAAAGCCTTTTCTGATGTGTTTAAAGAATAATATTAGAACAACTTCCGAAGATCATTTTCAAGTAATATATATAATATAATTTTTTTCTAATTTTTATTGTTCAATTTTTAATTTACACAACCTGAATATAATTTGAAATAATATGAATGATTACCCTACCCTTATCACGCTTTGCCTTTCGCTCACAATATTTAGTAGCAATAATTAGTAAATTTTGGAAATAAAAAAATCTAAAACTCAATTATGAACTTATAATTCTGTGGCTATTTGGCAGAAGCAGATATGTTTGTTTTACCTATTTTTAAGGGGAGCAATTTGAATGTTGTGTGTCTGGTGATAAATACTGTGAAATTAATTATGAAGGAAAGTAAATGAAATATTATGAAGAAATTAACTGAGTTTTAATCAATTATAAGCATTTTTATTTAAATATCAGTTTTTCTTAAAAATCACTTTAAAGAACATATCGGGTTTTGGCAAATTCAATATTTAAAATAATGTATCTCACACGTATCTAGGTTAGGCATATTATTATACATTATTATAGGTGGCTTAAAAATAACAATATCCATGTTATTCATGCATAATCGTCTTCGCTGGTTTCAGAATCACCAATATTGGGTACAGAAGGTTGAGTTTCAAGTGAATTATAGAAAGTATAATACACGGGATCTATCAAATACATCATGCTCAGTTTGTCCTTCTTTTCTTGAGGATTTATTCGGCAGGTGCCATATGAGTCCTCGGTATTCTAGGAATATGCGGACGCCCTCTGAAATCACTTCATTGTTCTGAAGGGCTCCTCATCATTCAGAGAGAATTTGAATTTTATAAATCTTAAAATTCTTAAAAATCACTTTAAAGAACATATCGGGTTTTGGCAAATTCAATATTTAAAATAATGTATCTCACACGTATCTAGGTTAGGCATATTATTATACATTATTATAGGTGGCTTAAAAATAACAATATCCATGTTATTCATGCATAATCGTCTTCGCTGGTTTCAGAATCACCAATATTGGGTACAGAAGGTTGAGTTTCAAGTGAATTATAGAAAGTATGATACACGGGATCTATCAAATACATCATGCTCAGTTTGTCCTTCTTTTCTTGAGGATTTATTCGGCAGGTGCCATATGAGTCCTCGGTATTCTAGGAATATGCGGACGCCCTCTGAAATCACTTCATTGTTCTGAAGGGCTCCTCATCATTCAGAGAGAATTTGAATTTTATATCACCGAGTAGTTTTTCATACCGTAGCCACTTCATACTGTGTCAATTTATCGGTTGCCCTTCAACACACTTTGGCTTCTTAATGAAAGTAGTTTTCAGTAAGTACGAATAAGAGAGAAAAGTTTCTGCTGACATTTCCACCGCATTAAACGGATTTTTGCCTCATACAGTTCGTACAAATTGGTACCAGTGTTGTGAGATGTTAATGTTAAGTTCAATAGATTTTTTTAGCTTTTTCTGTACGGGCATGATCTGTGTCACATTCCATTCTAATGTGTCCCACTTCCAAAAAAATGTGTTCTATAGGATGCACGTGTTCAGATTCACTGACATAATACGACAATGCTGAAGAAAAGATTACGTTTTTGTTTTGCCCTGGACAAGAGTCTGAATAGGCTACTGTATTAGTTACTGTTTCTGGAAGATACTGCAAATGCTGCAGGAAGCACGATGCTATTTTATCAGATCCCCGACTAGCAATCCCTTCATGCAACAGCTTGCGGTATCTGTTAGTCCACTAAGTTGGTATTTAGGGAAGGTGTGGGCAGGCATTGTTGCAAATCAAAACTAGTATTCGAGTGGACTGACTAGTTTTAGATAACAATTTGTTGTGTTCTTTCTTATGATTCATCAGCCTTAGTCAAGTGTTGGTTTTTTTTCATTAAGTCCAGCTTTCCTTTCTAAATCGTTTGCACACTTAATCTGATTGTTATATGTATCACATATTTTACAAGTGTCTATACTAGGACTATAGAATTAAAGTATATTTAGAATATGTAAAAGGTTTTTTCTGTTGAGAAATCCGGTCGTTTTTATACAGATCATCCATTTTTGCAATATTTAGTTGCGAAGATAAATAAAGCTTGCGTGTATGTCTTCGGGAGTAGCGACCTGTTAATATGATTAATTACTTAAATTTTTTTCAATGTTTTTTTTATTGTATGGTTCGTGACGTCCTCTTTG
The DNA here is from genome assembly GCF_057557595.1 of Rhyacophila brunnea. Classification (NCBI taxonomy): domain Eukaryota; kingdom Metazoa; phylum Arthropoda; class Insecta; order Trichoptera; family Rhyacophilidae; genus Rhyacophila; species Rhyacophila brunnea. The sequence goes on from NW_028233068.1 coordinate 21,941,480, forward strand.
GTCACCGTCTATGATTCCTGTTTCCGAGCTGCGTTTTTTCGCAATTGCGACGTCAATTTTATTTCGGGATACGCCAATAATATTCTGAAACATCTTTTAACATCATTAAAATTTTACTGAATAAATAAATAAAAAAATCCAAAATCCATATAGTACCTACCAAAACGGGAACCATATCTTGTTTTGGCAAATTGAATACATTGATTATATTAAATACTTATTATTTTGCCTGAAGCAGATATGGTACCAGATATAGACCATATCTTGTTTTGGCAAATATGACTTGCTCAATTTTAAACATATCTGAAACTTGTTTCATTGATTATGAAGTCAGTAGAAGAGATAAACCATATCTGATTTTGGCAAATAAAAATATACACATAAAAGAACAAATCTGCATTTAAATCTCAAAACACCAAAAATCGAACATGTCTGCTTTTGCCAAATAGCCACAGAATTAAATGACTTCCTTATTCTTACTTCTCATTCATGATTCTGTTATAATGTGGAATTTTCTTGCTGATTGCGATCCACTGGTCTTCTTGTATATCCAGGGATTTCCTAGATTTTGTCTTGATTGACAAATGAGACATGAATTTATGTTCACATATGTATGTCATTGTAAATGGATGAGGACACATGCTTTTCCACCAAGTCACACACAGTGCTGAAGACAAAAACTTTTCCAAAGTCTTATTTTCAAATTACCTACATTTTAAGAACTCAATTTGTCCACAAATCGATTAAGAGGCATAGAAAATATGACCCTATTTTTCTGTTCATAATGTCAATTTTGGTAAATTATTTGTCCTGAAATATAATATCGATAGCACAATATAGCAAACACTGCGTGTGGCAGTGGCGAGGGTTGGGGGGGTAGGCTGTTAAGATTAGACAAAAATAGTGCACACTAAACTTTGTCAGTCATACTTATTTGTTTTCATTGAATAGAATTTCCAAATGGTGCTGGTTAGTTTTTAAAATTCAATTAAATCCTGCGTAAACCAAGCCATAATAGTTGAAATATCCTATGAGCGATCCTACAAAAATAGTGCACACTTTTTCAGTCATTCTTATTTTTTTCGTTGAATTAAGAATACATATTACAGATGGTGTTATTTTTTGAAATTTATGTAACCATTTTTTGATTATTTACTATCGCTTGGATTACGCAGGGTTTCATTGAATTTTAAAAATTTACCAGCACCATCTGCAAATTCTATTCTTAATTCAATGAAAACAAATAAGAATGACTGACAAAGTTATTTATAAGTAGTGTGCACTATTTCTGTCCAATCTTAACCTCCACCCTTTGTCACTGGTGTGTGGACACCAATTTGGGAATCCTTGATTTATATACTCCATATCCTTGTTTTATTTATTTTCAGGATGTTCGATTACTGGAATTTAATAATGACTGTGGAAATTTTCCTGCATATGAACCTGGAGATGTACTATATTTGCGGCCAAAGAATTCAAAAGACAAAATAAATAAACTTTTTTCAATTTTCAATGAACATTCATTGGGCTTAGATCCTAATGACTTCATTGAAATTACACAAATTGATGATGGTATGTGCAATCATTAATGTCAACAATAATAATATTATCATGTTTAACTGGTCAATTATTATGATTAAAAATTAACTAACATATTGTTCTTCCAGATATGCCAGTTCCTAGTTATTTAAATAAACCCATAAGACTTCATCAGATAGTTGAAGAGTTTTGGGATTTATCCATCATTCCAAAGAAATATGCTTTCTCTGTATTAGCTCATGTCTCCGAAGATAAACTTGAAAAGGATAAATGTATTGAATTTTGTACACCAGAAGGGCAAGAAGATCTCTTCAATTATTGTAACCGGCCGCGAAGAAATATTTTAGAAGTAATTATTATATCTTGCATTATTATTCAAAAGCTTAATCCCCATGACATAACTAAGAAGTTCTTAACCTGTGGGTTGCGACCCAAACTTTGAACAGTTGGTATATTGATTGGGTCACGAAAACTTTTCAGATTTAAAATAAAATTGGGTACAAAAGAATGATTTAATCTTGAAATAAGTAACTTGCATAAAGTTTTTATTAACGTTAATAATCTACAAGACCAATTCATTGAAACTCAAAGTAATGAGACACTTTGCAACGGTTCTAACAAAGTAATTATTTGAATCCTGGTTGGAATTTATAAAAAAAACGAAAAGCCAGGATTAGTAAACGAAACACTAGATGTAGTACAGCCCTTTACAGCAATGTGACCCAGGGTTTTCAATTCTCAAGAACGAAAACCGAGATGCGAAGCAGACAGTAATCCGAAGACCTAAGATGCAGTTTGTCTAATGTAACTCAGGTTTCATGAAGTCTTTTTGGTTTATTGGTTCCAATGAGGTTTGATTTTTTCACTGCGCTCAAGGAGACGTTCTTACAAATAAAAATTGTACATCTCCACCTTCAGATTGGGCAACCCCAATATAAAATCTCATTTGCTGAAAACCACTCCATACTAATCAGTCGACATCTCATTGACTGCATTCCATTTAATACCAATACCATTTACAAACTGTCCTACTCGTATATGGCAAATCAATGATCGGTTCACATTAATAAGATTTAATATTGATGCCAATAGAAGTGCTGTATTTTACTTATCTGTTAATCTTTTCTTGGATCGTGAATTTAAAACTATTAACCTCGATCTAGGTCGCAGCTCAAAAGGGTGAAGAAACCCTGACATAACTTCATATAGGTACCTACTTAACAAAATAATTATTATTTTGTAGGTTTTGGAGGACTTCAAACATTCAGCTTCCAAATTGACTCTGAATGCTTTATTTGAATTGTTTACTTCTATAAAACCCAGAGCTTTCTCAATTGCAAGCAGTTGCTTGGCATCTGATAGAAAACAATTGGATATTCTTGTTGCTGTTGTTAAATATTATACAAAGCTCAAATCTGAGAGGCTTGGACTATGTTCCAATTGGTTGAAGGATCTCACACCAGGAGCGAAGGTTTTCGGATGGATAAAGAATGGAACATTCGTTTTTCCTAAAGATTTGGTAAGGCTTTTAAAATTATAGCTCAAATACATTAAAAAATATATCAAAAGAAGAAACACTCTTTTTATCAATAAAATGTGGCTTTGTTTTTTTTATGCCTTGGGTTTCTAAAAATAATTGACAGCTTATCCTCACGGTTCATATAAAAGTCACTATCGGCAGAAATGGCAGTGTTAAGTTTAAAATCACAATTGATTCAGAAAAAAAACTTTCATTTTTCTTTATTTCTCTAATTATGCCTAGATCGGCCCCTTAGAGTCTAAGAAACGTATTTCATTTTTTTCTACTTTACAGGAGACCCCAAACACAAATAAATTTACATTCCACAGACATTAACAAGAAAGTGTTTGCAGGAGATATGTATTGACTTATCTTTTATCCATTGAGTTTCTTTGTCACTTAACATACATGTCATCCAATGTCGAGTACCATACGTAACTCAAAATTGTTAAAAATTAAGATAGGTTTCTTTGACTCTAAGGGGCCGAGTTGTTAGTTTTAATCTCATCCGGACTTCGACTAATTTCTAATGTAATTTCAAGGAACCAAATCGAGTTGATAGGATGAGATCGTTAAATAGTAATATTTATCATAGTGATTCGTTAAATTATTATTTTCAGACTACTCCGATGATCATGATTGGGCCAGGTACAGGACTTGCACCTTTCCGTAATCTAATTATGGAAAAGGAGAAACTGAACTTGGCTTCAGAAGATTTATTAATGTTATTTTTTGGCTGTCGAAATGAAAAAGGTGACTTTCACTGCGGGGATTACTTACAAGGATTGCATAATAATAGGAAGTTGCAACTTGTTTGCGCCTTCTCTAGAGATCAGGAAAATAAAATGTAAGTTTGCTATGAAACATGCAGTTTGTTTATTCAATACTTTTTGTACTGTGATGAGCTTAGTTCTAAATTCAAACACCTGACAATTTATAATGGTATGTATATCTATACATCAGCTTATTTACCTTAATTAATAATAATATAATTAATCATTTGGGACTCTATTCACAGTACAAATTGGGAATCAAATAGAAAAAAAAACATTTTTTTTAAATTCAGTCCCCTTATACAAATGCTGTTAAGGTTATACCTCAGCTGAGGCATGGTCTAAAAAGATCGTAATTATGCGACACGAGGATTGTGCTAATGACGTGTCCCGAACGAAACATAATTTGTCATAAAAATTCAACATACGTCCATTTATATGTTTATTGTTATATTAGTACATATAATACAATAATAATAATATATTCATTGACATGTTTGCTTTTTCGAGTACAGGCATAACGTTTTTTAGTCTTCTTTACACAATATAAGAATATATTCTTACGACGCCATCACAAAAAAAATCAACGTACTCCCACCTCGAATGCCGCTTGGCGACGATGGGAAATTTCGTCCGACCTATTGTTGAAAATTATTAACCATTTCACTTATGTAACGTATATGTCTTAATAATTGCTTCCACAATATTTTTTTGTTATATTTTAGAAATAGTTCTGAAGTTGTCAGTATTATTGAATATCTTTTTACGTTTTGTTGCATTTTGTCTGTAATCAAGATTATTTTCATCAATAATTTTTTGACAGCAGAAATTTACTTACTGTATGTATTCACAGTTCTATAATATTGTAAAAAAAGCATTTCCATATTTTTCATGTTTTAAAATTTGGGCCTCATTCTTATGGCCCTACATGCAAAGTACCGGTAAATCTGTTCCTGTGTATTACTCATTGCTTTGCGTTGCTTTTAAATTTGATTTTCTTCCACTGCATTATTATAAGATACTAAATTATAAGATTTCTTCTTATTCTAAAGTTGAAATGACTAAGAATAATAACCGATACTTAAATATTAATTATGATAACCTGTGTATTGTATTTTCTTTCAGATACGTACAGCATAAAATAGCAGAACATCATGCTTTGGTTTGGGATTTGTTGTGGACAAAGAAGTGCAATATCTATGTTGCCGGAAATTCAAAGAATATGCCAGATAATGTAAAAGACAGCTTTATTGAAAGTGTTTTAATGAATGATGGAAAAATGACGAAAGATGAAGCCATTTTGTTTATAAAAAATTTGGAAGGTTCAGGAAAATTACAATTGGAGACTTGGTAGTGTAAGGTATTAATTAGTCTATGGTTTAAGGTTTTTATAATGTGCATATGAATGACTATGGCGACGATTGATATTCAGTAGAAACCCGTTAGTGCCAACACGGATAATTCGTAATTCTCCGTAATTCGAAAATATAATGAAAAAAAAGTCTAAAAAATACTGATAATTTGAAATTCGTAATACGAAATGGTTTTTGACCCAAACAATGCAACATTACATAAATCGAAAAAAGAAAAATTTAACAGATTTAAAAACACCAGGCTTGACACATTATGGAATGAAATGCAATTTATTACCTACCTATTTAAAAAATATTATGACGTGAGTTAAGTAGTGGGGCTGTGTAAATTAATATTTATTTTTTTATTGTTTTCAACTAAAAATCCTTCAGCTTCTTACCATTATATTTCAATACCCTTTCAAATTTCGCAGCAGTATATTCCCCCCCCCTTCTGTTTTAAAAAGCTTGTGACAGTGAGAATTATTAAGATCACGTGTTTCCATAAATATTTTATTCTGTGATAGTTCTACATACCTACTTATTCTAGTTTAATGACTTTTAATCCATTGTGTGTGTGTGCAACCATGAGTACTACACGCAAACAATATCAATCGCTGACAATTGCGAAGAAAATTGAAATTTTACAGGAGGTCGACCGTAAATCTTTGCCAAAAGGAAAATTAGCCGAAAAATATCGGTTCGTCTTTGTCAACAATCATCAAACGTGTGAAAATCGAGGAGGCATTTAACAGGCACAAGGGGAATCATGTTCGTCAAAGATTAAGGCCAGCAAAATATGATAGAATGTAGGCGAACTTGTATGAATTTTTTGTACAGACGCGAACGGTTAATATACCAGTCTCAGGACCAATTTTTATGGAAAAGGCGCATTCGTTAGCCAATAACCTGAATATAAATGACTTTGTGGCATCAAACGGATGGCTAGATAGGTTTAAAAAGCGATACAATATTACGGTTTGTGGTGAATCACAGGTTTTAAGGGAAGGTGATGTTGTTATGTGGCTAAATGAACACAAACCAACATTTGAAAAATATCGCCCGAGAGACATTTATAATTTGGATGAAATGGGTACATTCTATAACATGCTCCCTGATAAGACGCTGGCCTTGAAGGGCGATAATTGCCATGGAGGAAAGCGCAGCAAAGAGCGCCTCACTGTAGCTCTTGGTGTAAACTTGGACGGAAGTGATAAATTGAAGCCATTAATAATCGGGAAGTTTGGTAAGCCCCGATGCTTCCGAAATGTCGAGATGACATCATTATGTGTGGATTACACATTTAATAATAAATCGTGAATGACGCAGAAGATTTTTAAATTGTGCCTAATACGCCTTCAACGCCGAATAGCAGATGTAATACTAATTTATCACTAATTGTGAAAAAAAATGTGACACAAAATATATTATAAGTATTGTAGATTTTGTTAAATAAATATTTTTGCATCAAACATATTGAAAAAATAAAACACAAATGGGGAAAACACATCTCGTCTGAATCAATATTATCTATGTTTTCAAATAAATTATTGATCATGGTCCGGTAACGATCTCCATTAACTGTAATGCGAGCTCCGGCCTCATTTTTTAAGAAATATGGCCCAATGATGCCACCAGCGTGTAAACCGCACCAAACAATGCATTTTTGTGGATATAACAGAGTCTGTAGGGTCTCTACACACACGTATACACACGTTATATGTATTACTAGTAATTCCTTTATGTAAGGATTTATAAAAAGGTAAACAGTAAACAAATCGACGCATTGGAATAGAGATGTGTAAGAAAATAATACTGTTGTCCGAATTTCAAGATTAGGGGTGGAATATATTAATTATGGATATTTTTGGAATGGTCGTTATTACCATATTTTGTCATTTCCCTTTCTATTTCCTATTTTTACTCCACAAATTACCCGCAAAAAGAGATATTTCCCTCAATATCATTCACATCTGACTGAAGTAATACAAAATCTGGATAATATTGTACTAATTCGGAAATTTGTACTCAAACACTGCTGATAAAACTTAATATATTATCGAATGTCTATACTCTATACCAGGGTTGGCGAACCTTTTGACAGACGCGTGCCAAAATTTTCCAAATAATATTTTTCGACTGTCAGATGTGCCAAGCAGTTTTTCATGGCGAAAAAGAAGGTTTTTATTTTAAGTTTTCTAAAAAAAAAGTTTTAAAGAATTATTTATGCCATTGAAAACATTTACAATTGAATTCTTGATATTCAATCTTTCACCGGAAACGAAGGCATATCTTTTATTCTTTGAATATGTTTTTCTTTGTTTTCAAAATTCTGAAAGAGATCATGGAAGCATTTAAACCACTCTTTTATATTACATTCTCCATCACTGAACGGTTTTTCATTTTTAGAGATTATGTTTGAGGCAAATAACAAGCAATTATTTTCATAAGGTTTGTTGATTGAACTAAGGACCGACCTATGCAATTGTATATTTACATTAAACATAATGCTTATTATTGAAAAGGATTTCCTGCTACTTTTTATACAATGTGATCTGTCATTTATGCATGAAATTCGTCGTTTCTGTTTATGTAAATATATATAAATAAGTACTTACTTATATATTTATTTGAAAAACTTTTTTATAAAAACAAACATTTTTTCAATAGGATATAAAATAATAATTTCTTCTCTTCAAAATGAAACATTCGCGTGCCATGCAAAATCATCTCGCGTGCCACCAGTGGCACGTGTGCCATAGGTTCGCTATCCCTGCTCTATACATTCAAATTTATTTGCTATTTTTAATGGATTTCTTAAAATATCTATTTTTAAAGTACAATTTCTTTGATCACCCATTGCAAGCAGATAGGGCTGCAAGCTCAAATGCAATCACATGTTGGGAATCCTTTGACAATATTTATTATATTATTGTTATAAGTGAGTTATTAAAATCTAGAGCATGGTTTCCCAAACTATGGGTCGCGACCCACCAGTGGGTCGCGAGCGAATATTGAGTGGGCCCTCGCCACTGTATATATGAATTTAAAAAAATAGGAAGTGATAAATTTGATATTTCATTCAGCTATTTATAATTCATAAAAATTGAAATAAACTTAAGTTACGGAAAATATTGTGATAAAATAATAATAATTTGAATTGCCAATGCACTACAGATGGCAGTACAGTCGCGGAATATCGCCAGCTTGCGCTGGAGCTAGCGCTAGCTGGCTAGATAAAAATTGTAAATTATATTAAAACAAAACCCTTGAAAAAAACTATGTGAAGAAATGGGTAGCCGCCATACAACGCCTTAATTTGTATTTGCAAGGATCAAACGGATCAGACATTTTTGCAGTTCACGATAAAATTCGAGCGTTCATGAAAAAGCTTATGTTGTGGAAAAGTTGTATTGAGAATGGCAAGTATGATTGTTTTGAAACACTTGAAACTTTTATTATTGAAAACCAAGTGCAGTCTTAGATGAACGTACTGTATGAAATTTCCAGTCATTTATCACTGTTAATAACTTTGATGACTATTTTGGGGAAGAGATGAAAAAGTTTGATTCGTTGCGTTGGTTTTATAACCCATTTCAAGACGACTTACCAACTAGTATGTCAACAAAATCAAGTGAAGAACTCATTGATTTATCAAAAGATACGTCACTGAAAAATAGTTTCAACAGTTAACGAAATTCTGGCTCTCAGTTGCTGATAATTATCCTTGCCTGTTCGATGAAGCTATGAAAGTCCTCCTCCTCTTTACTACCTCATACCTATGTGAGGTCGGATTTTCGGCTATGGTTAACATTAAAACTAAATACTGAAATAAATTGGATATATCAAACTCACCGCGATTAAAAGTAACCAACGTTGAAGTTGATGCTAAAACTGTAATGAAGAAAAAAGGGAAACAAATACATCCTTCCCATTGAAATAACTTTGTAAAAAAACCTTTCAGGTGTAGGTATTTAAGTAATATTTTTTTTATTTAAGTTGTGTTTCTTATTTCAACAGTCTTTCATTCATATTGGCAACACTTTTTTTTCATTTCAATTAGAACAAATAAGACAGCATTAAGTAGTTCCACGATTCGCCACTAGGGAATCTGAGCATTACCAATATTTATGCCCTCTTTTCTCTAAGACAGCTAAGAGGTGGGTCCCAAGATTGGAATTTTTTGTTAGATGGGTCGGAGCCCAGCAACTTTGGGAACCACTGATCTAGAGTATTTAACCAGATAAATCCGTTGATGTTTGCAGTTTGGAAGGAACATTAATTCGAAATCAAATAATTTAGCAATACAATCAAACTCCAAAGAAGTATACATTTATTGTCAATTGACATTACACAATTTACATGAAAAATAAAAAAGTAAGTAATACATACATCACGAAATCATTAAAAGTATCTGAAAGACCAATAAAGCTTAGATTAATTTACTCAGCTAGCACTAAAACCCCATACTTTTAGACTACCTGCATCTCTTTTCCTCTCATTGGATTCTTTATCATCACAAGCATATGCCAAAAGGTAAAGAGATGGATGCCATGCCACGGTGAAAGTCGCTGCTTGAACCGGTATATCAGCTACCTTTTCACCTGGAAAGTAAAACCATGATTCTTACGACATGTCTAAGAAACCAATTAACACAAAACATACAAATTATTTTGCTGATAAAATTTAATTTTGTATAATAATATTTAAGTTGAAGAAATCAATATAAGGAAAATAACCTTTAAATAACAAGACAGAGATATTAGATTCCTTTTTATACAACACATAATGGTGAAGCTTATAAAAATATAAGATAAACCACAATTTTCGCTCCATACACGAGCACATGGACCTCCACGATGTGAAGGTATTGAAATATATAATACAGCGGACCTCATAGTCGAGTTCCTAAGGCGCTGACCTTTCATCCCGGGACCTTGAGTTTAATTGTCAGTGAGATCACAATATATTTATTTGATTTTCTTAAAGCCTGGGTTTTTGTGATTGCTTCTCTTTTATTACTAAATACACTACTGTTTCACAACACTACTGTCATTGATGATGTAGTATTACAAAAAAGAATATACATATGTACCTATATATAAAATCGTCGCTGTAGATGTCATAGGAGCCAGACCATAAAATCATAATGCTGAGAAACAGGCACTAAAAAAAAATAGTACCTTAGAAGTTATGTGTATTATATCTCTTGACCACTGAATATTGAAATGTACAAAAAATGTAGTCAAAAGTTTTGTGGCTTAAATCCATTGACCACTGCATCTTTGATGATTTTAAAATGCTTTTGTGTACTTTACTCATTTTCGCCAAATTTGTGGCTCGGCTCCCTTGACATCTACGGCGACGAAATACATTTTTACGAATATTGGTTATAAGCCATTCACTGAACCCACTGGATTAATGTCCTGGAATCATACACACATATTTATTGATAGAATAACATGTGAATTAACAACCAGCTGGGGTGGGGGTAGAACCCGTGAGTGCTAACCTGATTTCCACAGTGAGAAGATGACAATATTTTTAATTCATATTTTTTGGTGTCCATATATTTAAATGTTCTTACCAGTTTCCGTATCCCCAATGTCAATTATAAGATCTTCACTGGCTGAAGCAAGAAGTCTTCCATCGAAACTGAAAGATAGCGTTCGAACAGGCCACTCTAATCTAAAAGTAAAGAAATTATACATACATTAAAAAACAATCAACCTAAATATTCTAATAAAAGCAATAAACATTAAGTATTTAAAACCATAAAGGGTAGACAACAGTTTCAAAGGGTGGAGGAAGGCTGTGGAGATCCGAAAAAAAATAGTGCACATTTTGTCAGTCATACTAATTAGTTTTCATTGACTATATTGGTTACTTTTTTAAATTCAATTAAACACTGCCTACATCAAACAATAGATAAAAATATTCCTCTATCTATAAAATATCTAAGATTACGAATATACATAATTTTAGATATTTTATTTATCATGGTTTGGTTAGGCAGGGTTTAATTGAATTTTAAAAACTAACTAACACCATCTGCGATTTGTACTTTTAGTGCAATGAAATAAATAAGTGACATATGACTGACAAAGTGTGCACTATTTATGACGGAATACCACGGCCTATCTCCACCTTTTACCACTGTTAGACAATAACTTAAAAATGAACTATAATAAAATAATTACTTCTAATTCTAAAAAAATAATTACTTCAATTGTTACCTTGAAAAAACTCGAAGGCAAGCAAGTTCATCAACATCCCACAGAGACACTAATGCATCAGCAGAGCCAGTAGCGAAATATTTTCCGGTTGGATCATGTTCAATACAAATGCAGGTTCCAGGATGAGCTTTCAGAACAGTCTGCAATTCAAGTGTTGGGTAACTGGAAGGAAAAATAGCGAAATGTATTTTTTTTCCAATGATAAAACATCGTTTGGATGCCAGTATGAAGTTTTCTAATAATACATACAATGAAATCAAACATAAATTACTAAGAAATGACAATTGCAGTATAGATATCAAAATAAAATAGTAAATCACTGTCCAATTTATGCATCTACATATCGGACCTGGGCAGACTTTTAGGCCAAAGACTAATTTTGTAAAAATATCATGTTCCACCCTACATTTATTACAGTGTATCCACAATGGCTTAAGTGTCGGCCTATAACGTCGTGGGTCCCAGTTCGAATCCTGGGTCTGGCAAGTACACATTGTTTTTCAATTTGTGGATGACTCTAGAGCAGGGGCGGGCAAACTTTTTGGATGGAGGGCCAAATTCAAAATGAGCGGCGGGCCGCAAGTAAAATACCATTTTTAGATATACACTATTTACTATCACGAAAAATAAACATTACAAAAAAAATAATGAGAAGAATGAAACTGTTGTACATTTTTGAACATTTTTTTAAATTTAGGTGAATTTTGTAGTTGATATTATTCTCAAAACTGCTAGTAAATGGGCATCGGAGATATTTGATCGTAAAGATTTTTTATTGAGGTGAGAAAATGTTTGTTCACATATATAGGTTGATCCAAAAATAACGAACATTTTTCTTGCATACCTACTCTTTAAGTTGGTCGAATTTGTCTGAATTAAGGGCATTGTAAAATTTGGAGATTTCTTCACGACGATGCAATTCTTTTAAATCAGTGTCACACTGCAGATTAATAATGTCAAGTTGTAGCTCTGTCGGTACACTATCCATATCTATTGAAATCGATGTTCAACGTAGAAAATCGTGGTTACATAGTGTGAGACGAGACGCAAGGAATACGTACTGAGATAATACATTTACGAAACAACAAATTCTTCAAATTATGATCTATCAATATTTTTTAAAAAATTATAAAAAAGTTATTCGTAATCACAAGTACAATTATCGATGGCGGGCCGCGAAAAAATACCCGGCGGGCCACATGCGGCCCGCAGGCCGCAGTTTGCCCTCCCCTGCTCTAGAGTATGGACCTAATAGGTAGAAAAAATGGCTAACATCTATTTCTCATAAAAACAAAATCTGTTAATACAAACATCTACTCTGTGGAGGCCCATATGATCTTTTTAGGATCGGACATGGATGAAAAAAAAATAATAATAGAAATTCAGCATCAGCAATTAATGGGAATTATGAAAGATCAAAAATTTCTTTAATGGTGTTTGTTAAATGTAATTAACTTTATATTATTTCACCTTAAAATGTGCACGCAGCCTTGTCCATTGGTTAGGAAAAAGAGATCTGAGGTATTGTTCCAGGATATTTCATTTACTTCAAAATTAGATTGTTCCTCAGCAATTATTTTATGAGTTCTTGTATCTATAAATGACACGAGATCTTCTTTATTTCCAACGGCAATGGTATTTCCATCGGGCGACCAAGCTATGTTTATATTTTCGCCTTTTGTATTGATTGTAGCAGCAGACTTTTGAGACCTATGGATGAAAGGCAAAAGAATATTCTATCGAGATGAGTGAAGAAGCGTTATGGTAAACAGCGGCGACTTGTCTAATATCATACAAGTACACTGCACTGCTTGCATTTTTTGAAATCATCGCTGAATATCGTGTAGATCTTCATTAGTTTGGATAATTATCACTCACTTATTGAAGTGCAAACGTATAAATTCATCTGCTAAGAGTACAGCCAGTATGTACCTACAGCATAAGTCATCTGAGTGCAAATCAATTTATTGCGCGTCTACAATATATTTGGTTACATAAAATTAACCTTACACCATCGTTAGCACATTGGTAGTCACCGATTATGTCCTTTACAATTAGTTGTAATTTATGGTACACAATATAGGACATGATCTTGTAGTTAATATTGAACAGGGTAATTCCACAATAGCTTACATAAAGTGAATCCACGATTTTCAAGGGACCCTAGAAAAAAAACAATAAATGCGGCATATATAAAAAAAACTCATTTTTCTCCTGGATTTCTTCGACGTCGTGAATTATTTTCGGTTTCTCAGCTAGAGTTATATTTTTCTTCATGGGGGGGGCATTTTAGTTGCGACTTATAAAAAAATTCGTGATACGAGATCTGACCGTCGACCGACCTGTCCAAACAAAGCGACGCAACTGAAAGGTCTATAATGGTTTGCAATCATAAACAATTCTACGAAAGTGAAATGAAAAATATTCAACAAAAACGGTCAATCAGGATGATATTTGTGACGGGACCATAATATTTAGATGATAGATCGATGAAAACGATAAATTTTTCGAGACTTTCAAGACTTTCAAAAATTAATGATCCGTGCGGGAACGGTAGATCGGGATTCCACTGTATATTAGTGGGTCATTATGAGGAATTTCAAATTCGTGGGTTAATTGAAAATATTAATATATTACCTGGTATCCCAAATTCTGACTGTTTTATCTCCACTAGCCGTACTTAACAAGTCAGAATGTGAGGCGTGCCAGCATAGTTGATCTACTGAACCTGTGTGGCCTTTAAATATGTGCTCTTGTGTCTAGAAAAAAATTTAAATAAGTTTAGCTAGGTAAACAGTGGTACAAAATAGTCTTGAATGATTCAGCACTATTTGTAGATACTCTACCTGCAAACTCAGGTATCAATCACAAATACCTTTAATTTAAAATCTCCTTTGCATTATACCAATAACAAAATGATCAAAGAATGATAATCTAAAACCATTTAAAGAGTTCTACAAGGAATCATCAAAAATTACTAACTTGATATAATATTCAAGATCACTCCTTATCAAGTGGTGTGGATCTGCCATTTAACAGATATAATACCTCAACCCAAAGGCAGATCAATATACTATAATAATAATTATCTCATGTTGCTAAATACTTAAAAATTACAATCTTCATACAAATAAATTCTATTGTCATGAAACACATTGACTGGTGACTAGATAATTACTTTTTAATTATCGCTTGGTACTGTTCGGTTATCAGGAATACAGCGGCAAACACATTTTGAAATTAGCCGATAAACTGGATTTGTTAGGTTAACCTAACCCAAACTAACAAATAATCCAGTATATCGGGTATTTTCAAAATGTGTTTTCCGCTGTATTCCTGATAACCGAACAGTACCATTACATTTAATTAGCATGCTAATTATATTGAATGGCCACCTTAATCTTTACGTGCTAGGCGGGTCTTTAGTGTCCAATGTATTGACAGCGGTATAATATACCTATTCATACTTATCCATGTCAGTAGAGTATAAATGAATGACCATTTTGATCATTCAACCTAAGTAGTACATTATTCATTTTAAACGGTTCATTCACTAAGAACCTTTTTTTTTAACTAATTATTGAATTTAAATCCATTGAAGATAAAAAATCAGTTCTATCTTATTCTTAACGATACTCTCAAAAAAACTCACCAGTCTAGCACGATCGAGTGTAAATATAGCCACGGATTTATCGAATGATCCAGACGCCAATCTTCTTCCATCACAAGACCAACCAACAGAATGTACTTTTGAGTTGTGTGCAAAATATTCCCTCACGACATTGTGTGACTTAAAATGATTCTGCAGGTCTCCCAATGACTCTATGGGAGGTTGGTACATTTTCGGATCTTTCATATTGCGAATTTAAATCAGATATTATTGTTTTTGGGTGGCAAATAACAATAATTCTTAGGAATAACCTAGAAATTAACCGGTATAACTAAGTATTTAAGCAGAGAACGAGATCAAAATCGATTGAATTGCCTTCAGTGGAAATGCAAAAATAGTTTGTGGAATAGAAATTAGGATATTTTAAGCTAGGTACAAAACAATTTTATCAAGATGTTATTTTCAACATAGAGTTCGAAAATCCTAACCGGGCAACCAGCACCATACACCAGCCCGACAACTCGTAAACAGAAGTTGGAAATAACGGCGTTGCCATTTTTATAATAAAATCATTATTCTGTAATAAAAATTCCCTAAAAATAAAAAATAAATATAATTTTATTTTCATGAATTATTGTTATTTCTTAAGAGTTTCTGTTTTGAAAATAATACCTAATGCATTTCTGTGGATATCAAATATATTAATAATTAATGTTTTCAAAAAACGAATAAAAATAAATGTACAGCTAAAAATGTATTTTTTATTCTTCTTGAGCAAAAAAATCCGAATTGTATTAAAACTTTTTGAAAACTTCGAATCGTTCTACAAATTCAATAAAAACTTATTTTATACTGACAGGTCTTCGCAACAATGTAGTGAACCGTAAAAATATTGTAGGTATTTGTCCCGCATACTAGTATAATAATATTTAGGTACGATATTAAAAGTATGCCAAAAATACTGATAAATAATTTTGAATATCCGATAAAGGTTTTTTTGCATAGGAAAAGAAGCTGAGAAAAAATGTTAATATCTCAAATTCGCATGTAAACATATTTTGCCCAAAAGAAATAAGTAAATAAAATGGACCTCTCAATTGTATTTCTCTAATAACCCGTTATTTTAATGTGACCAACAAAAAACATCAAGGCAACGCGTACTATAATAATTATTCTTGCTGAAATAAGTACTATAATTTGGTGACAAAAAGATGGCCACACTAACAATGCCTGGCAATAAAATTTATTGCAAATTTTATTATTCGCTATTGACTCTGAAGTCCCTTGAGATGTTGATCGTATTTTTTGCCTTGTGTTCTTCTGTGCTGGCCCCTTTTTATCCCCTTTTCTTCTCGATTATTTATCTCTCTGGTTGCTCATCTTGTTTAGCAGGCTGGCAGGACTGACGCTTCTATCGTAGCGTCCTTTGTCTTTGGTTATTCAATAGTTGATTATTTTTTTCCTTTGTCAGAAGCGAACGAAAGTTCAGTTAAATTGTGAAATTTGTGCATTAACATGGAGCGTAATGAAGCCAGCAACGTCGCGGAGGGACTAGCGATGGAGACCGACTCGAATGAGTCGGAATTACTGTTGGACGATCCAGTAGGTGAACTGAGGGCATCAGTAATGTCACTGGATAACAAGGTATCTCAGATTTTTTCAATCTTGACCCAACAGGGTCTGCCTGCAGTGGTGCCTACTCCGCAGAGGCCGACGGTAAATATCGACTGTCTGGTAAGTTTTTTACGGCCGCCCGCAAGGCCTGAAACAGCGGAAAAACCCAACAGGATTCCGTTGCCTGTATTTAGTGTTGTGGTACAGGAGCCTGCTTTTCCGACGCCAGATAAAGCTCGGGTAGCGGACTTACCAGACTCCAACTTTTCGACACAGATAATTGGGCGGGGGTTCGCTGCGCTGAAACCCAAAAACAATATTTGGCGGCCTCGTCTTTCGTTGAGTTGGGACTCAAGGACGAGTTACGCCCCTACGATCGTTCATCGCAAACGATACATCTAATGAAGCGTACGATCACCGGCCTCCAAAATGCGATGCTCGCTCAAAAGGAGTGTATTCGGGACGCGTTACAGCGAGTGGTCGACTCTGTCAGCGACCACACCACCGGTACGGCTCTTTTTGAGAAAAGGAGTTCGGGTCCTCTTCAGCACTCAACAAAGTGTCTGAGGACGTCACCCGAATCCTTTGTGGAAAACGGGCATAGTTGGTTCAGACGAGGCGGAAGAAAATCCTCTCCGGTATAAAAGACACCTTCACCCGAGAGACTCTTAACAAGATCCCACCTAGCGCCGAACATATCTTCAATAAAGATAAACTGGCGGTGTTCCTAGAAAGAGGCGGGGGTCGTGAGAAGGTCTTCGATCAAAGTGGTTGACCAGGGCAGGGAGAGTCAACTTAGCACTTCGTCAGGTGGACACAAGGACACGTTTCGGAGGCAGGGGTACACGAGGAGGATACCAGACCAGGTTAAGGGTGGCTTGCCGATAGGCCCACGTCCATCCAACCAAGGTTTTCCCAGAGATAACCGAGGTGGTGCGAGGGGCACTTACCCTAGACGCAGGTGACCGGGTCTCCCTCACCACGTTCAAAAGGGGACGCCTCCAGCATTTCCAGGAAATCTGGCAGGCCAAGGGTGCACCACCACCATTATTAAAAATAATAACGGGAACCCGTATTCCGTTTATAAAGAAGCCCCCTCTAATAATGCCTTCCGTACATTTCCAGAAGGATTTCCAAACGCGACAATCGCCGGAGATCACTTCACAAATCGCGGAACTGAAGAAATCGGGAGTATTGAAATTGGCAGAACCATCTCCGAGCTTCCTCTCAACCCTGTTCCTAGTAAAGAAGCAAGACGGCAGTCAACAACCCGTCTTCAACCTAAAACACCTAAACGGTTTCCTACAACCAAGGCCATACAAACTGTTCCACCATTTCAAGGTCCCAACATTCCTGCAAAGGGAAGACTGGTTAGTAAAAATAGACCTAAGCCAAGCGTACCTACATGTACCTATAGCAATATAACATCGCCGATTTCTTCGGCTAGTTTACCAAGGAGAACTCCTTCAATTCACGTGCCTTCCGTTCGCACTGTCAGCAGCACCAAGACTGTTTGCCCCATTAACAAACTGGGTGGGCGAACATCTCCGGGGAAAAGATATGAGAATCGTCACTTGCTTAGACGACTTTCTGATGGAAAATCAGTCCAGAGAGATTCTTCTGTCGCAACTGACTTATATGATAGATTTCATGCAGGCACTAGGCTGGATAATCAACAAGAAAAAATCTTGTCTGATTCCAAGCCAACAGCGGGAGTTCTTGGGTATCACGTGGGATACTCACAACAATCGGAAATATCTATCAACAGAGAAGTGCACATCACTTCGTCACCACCTACAATTGCAGATCCAAAAAGGCAGTTGGTCGCTCAGGCAGGCCCAACGCCTCCTCGGGCGACTCAACTTTGCAACCTTCGTCACTTCACAGGGGAGGTTGCATTGCCGACGTCTACAACGTACGAGCGCTCAATTATCAAAGAACCAACTTCACAAAACAACATCGATTCCACCACAAGCTTGAGAGGACATCATATGGTGGATTCGAGCGGTGGGCTCTTCAGGAAAGATTCACAGGGCAACCTACAATCACTTCCTCGCCACAAAAGCAACCGATTCAGGCTGGGGAGCGCAGTTAGACGAGTACCACCTATCAGGTACATGGACAAAACGCCAATCCACGTGGCACTCCAACCGAAAAGAGCTGTATGCAGTACGAGAGAAGCCATACAACTCCGGGAGCAAACGCTCAGGGGATCAGAATTACTCCTACAAACCGACAACAAAACAGTGGTGGCCTACATCAACAACGAAGGGGGCACAAAGTCCGCAACCCTACTAAGTCTTTGCCGACAGATCCTGGAAATCACCAACCAGGCCAGTATATCATTGACTGCACAATACCTTCCAGAAAAATACAACTGCGTGGCAGACCATCTCTCACGCAGCAAAATTATCCCAGAATGGCACCTAGTTATGGCGGCTACAGCTCCCCTATTTCAAAGATGGGGACTCCCAGACGTAGACCTGTTCGCGTCCAACACAGCCCATGTTGTCGCAACGTATGTCTCACGAAATCCGAACGATGCCTTCAGTCGACAGTGGGACTTCAAACTATCCTGGATATTCCCGCCACCGAATCTAATTCCACAAGTATTGGCACACCTGAACAAATGGCAAGGGGAAAATATTTACTAGTGGCCCCATGGTGGGAGAAGTGTTTTTGGAGCGCAGACCTACAGCAGAGATCACTAGAACCCCCCTACCCGATCCCGCACTTGGAGTCATTTCTAGTGGATACGGTGACAACCATCCACCTCCACAAGTCCGGCACCTATCACTCCAGTTATGGATAATTTTGGGTGGGCAGAGTTAGTTTCTAGCTGGTCGGTAGAGGACAGATCAATTCTCACTTCCGGCTGGCGACCATCCACTTTGAAAACTTAACCAACACGATAAGCTATAATACCCCCGAGCCGATTGAATTGGCTAGATACCTAGGTCATTTATACAATAAGGAAGGTCTTTCATATAACACTATTCTTGTACATAGCGTGACCTTAGAACAATAAGGTATCATCTGGCATTTTGGTCAATTTTGACTTTTTTGTACCAAAATTCTTATAATAATTTTCTCTTTAAAACTGTGTTACAAGATTTAATTTTTTTTTATGGTTTATGACATAGCAGGGCATCATATCAGATGCACTGGTGATTTGTTTTGGAACAACATGGTTCCATTTAAAATTTGAAAGCAACTATGGACTATTTGCTGTAAAAAAAATAATTTTGGAGCAATATGGTTTCGTTTCTGTTCAGCTGTCAAACTAGTACATTTCTCTCAAATATTCGCGCTTCATTTTTCAACAATTTAATTAAATTAACATACAGATGAGCAATAATTTAAGTGAAAAGGGTATTGTGGACATTTAAGAGGATGATAATTCTACGAATATACCTCACCAACCTACAATATCGTTGCTTTAAATACAAGTTAGAGGTTATGTATTATTTTTGTTATTCATGTATTGGAATTAATTACCTATTCTATTTTGTTTCAAATTTAATATAAGTAATTCTATTATCTATTTATTTTCAGCAACAATCTCAATTTATTTGATAATATAAACAATCTTCAAGTTATTGGTACTGTCTGATGATATTACAATTGATGAGAATTTTGGGTACTTATGTTTCTTTTCAAATGAGTACTTAATTTATTTGCTGTTCTTTCATATTTTGTAAATTTGACATTACATCTGAATAAATTGTTTCTAGAATATGTCATAATTTCATATATATTCTCCTTTTTATTATTTAGGTAGGTGGAAGTACTTGGAGAAGTTGCTGAGTATGTTGTTTGCGAAGAAAACATAGATGTTGGCGATGATATTGACTAAATAATAATAGTTGCAATAGCTCTTTTCATAAACTATTTAATTATTACTTCATGAATCACTGCAGTGACAATACAATGATATCTTTATTAAGTTTCATTTAAAAATTGAGTAATTTTAGAGGTTTTGTAATAATAGTTTTGAGAAAATATTTTTTTATGCCAGTCTATTACCAAAACTTTTTTTTTCAGAGCTGTGAAGTTATGTGAGTACACTGAAGAGTGCATCATGGATCATATGGATTCTAACAACAAAAACCTTGAAAGTGAAGATACTTTCCTGTCATTTTATAAACTATTAATATTGTTCTAAATAAAAAGTATTATGCAACATTGTTTTATACCACGTCCTGTCATTTTTCATAAACTATGTTTAATTTAGTGTTGTTCTAATAAAGAATTAATCGAAAAAGGTATTTTTATTCAATTGTAAACACAATAATTAAGCCCTGTAGCAAAACATTTTCACAACATCAAGGTTCAATAATCAGATAGAACCTTGTTGCTCTGATTTTTTTTGATTTTCAGAGCAATTAAGTTCCATCACAAAATTTTAATGTCTGGATTAGATAATATCAGATATATTTAGTGTAATATGCTTTGTAAATACAAACATAATGCAATAATAATAATATTGTTAATATCTACCAATTTTCATTGCATATAGTTAAGATATTATTCATATTCAAAACTTTTGAGCTCAATATCTCAGCTTGGTATAAATGCCAGATGATACCTTGTTGTTCTAAGGTCACGATAAGTCGGCCATAGCTACCTTTTTACAAACCTATGATCAGTAAAGACATCAGCAGTAACATAGTAGTGCGTCATATGTTAAAAGCCATATCCACCCGCAAGACTAGACCTACAAAACCACCGATTTGGGATCCAAGAATAATCGTGGACTACCTCAAAAAAACAACACCACTAGTATACAACATATATGAAGTTTCACGCAGAACAGCTATATTATTATTATTCGCATCGGGACGACGGGTTCATGACCTTACCCTACTCAGTGTAGCGGATAATGGCCTAGTCGATAATAGCGACCATATAATTATTATATGGCCAGTGTTTGGTTCCAAAACAGACACATCAAGGCACCGCCAATCTGGCTGGAAATTAAGCGCTTCCAGTTGCCAAAACATCGATCCGGTATGTTGGCTACGAAAACTTATCTGCGTTTCCAATGAGAGAAGAGAAGAGGGTAGTAATATTCCAGCATTATTTATCTCGTCAAGAGGCCCCCAAAACCTGC
This sequence comes from Rhyacophila brunnea, assembly GCF_057557595.1. Classification (NCBI taxonomy): domain Eukaryota; kingdom Metazoa; phylum Arthropoda; class Insecta; order Trichoptera; family Rhyacophilidae; genus Rhyacophila; species Rhyacophila brunnea. The sequence continues at coordinate 21,963,236 of NW_028233068.1, forward strand.
GACTCAAGCAGTCATCGGAAATTGGGTGAAGTCAGTACTCGCTGATGCAGAGGTACAGGAATCACCAGGCAGTACTCGATCAGCAGTCGCCTCTCTAAATTCGTTAGAGAATTACCTCATAGATGACATCCTGCAGAGAGGTAATTGGCGCCAAGAAGCTACTTTTAAAACATTTTACCAGAGACCGATAGACACACAGACTTCTACAGCGGGGGAACTAAATATATTGACCTCTCTGTTCAGCCCGGTGCACTGAGCCTAAAAGCAAGGAGATGTTATACCTAATTCTCATGTTAGGTTCATCCACCCTATCTTGCAGGATCTATCTTGCTTTACCAGGTGATGACAAACAGATATCTCAAGGGACTTCAGAGTCAATAGCGAATAATGAAAGGAGTTTTACCTACCATTAAAACTCTTATTATTCTTGTTGACTCTGAAGTCCAGAGAACACCTACCTGGTTTCCTTGAGACATATCAAATTGAATAACCAAAGACAAAGGACGCTACGATAGAAGCGTCAGTCCTGCCAGCCTGCTAAACAAGATGAGCAACCAGAGAGATAAATAATCGAGAAGAAAAGGGGGTAAAAAGGGGCCAGCACAGAAGAACACAAGGCAAAAAATACGATCAACATCTCAAGGGACTTCAGAGTCAACAAGAATAATAAGAGTTTTAATGGTAGGTAAAACTCCTTTCCATTTTACCTACGCTTGTGTTGGCAGCAGTGTTGCCTACCTTAGGCCATCCTCCCACGGCGCAACTTATGTCCGTCGGAACTGAAACTAAAATTCCAGCCAGTATCTAGCTAATGTATTTCAATGGTGGCTCGCTGACGGCGAGACTGGAATCTCTCAGCTTCAAAACGGTCGCGAAGAGATGCGACATGCTAGTCGCGCGGTCTCTGAAGTTTCCAGTCACCGTAAAACAGTGGTACCAACATCATTAGATTTCGGTGAAAAATCATATTTTCTTACCAAAATTGGTTAAATGTTAATTGGAAAATCAAAATAACCTTATGTAAACGCTGCAGCGCGCGTGTTGTCAGTTTTTGTACAACACGGTTGATAGTTGAGTTTGACAGTTTGAGGTTATGTGATTATTATTTCAACTGGGTTTCAGTAGCGCCGTGTGCGAAGCATCACATTGGTCAGTTTATGAGTTCCTTCATAAACCAGTTCCATCAGATTTCAGTTGTGCCGTGGGAGGATGGCCTTACTATAATAAATTATAGTGTCTGTACTACAACTTTGGTCCGCGTACTATGTACGATATAAAACAGGTATAGTACGCCTAAAATACTATAATTTTGAATAACGGAAAAAATATGTAAAAAGTACTAACATTTCGATATTTCCGTTCGATAAATTGGTGCAAAGTATTATAATTCCTCAATATAAGAAGATTTGGTAACTTGGAAAAAAAATGCTCGAAAAACGTAAAAAAATCCCTTGACTTTGGTTTAGAATGAAATTTATTGAATTCTTCGGTTAGCATTTTGGGTCGGAAGAGGTACCTAAATAAAAAGGGGTCCCGGAGTTTCTCAAATTCTCCGTTAATTTTTTTCTGAGAAACAAAAAACCTAGGTAGGTACACATTATACCAACAGAATGATGACAACGCGTACTATATTTTTTCCCCAAATACTATAATTTAGGAGGCTCTGTACTATAATTCCACTTTGAAATGATGGCTACACTGATTGGCAACAGCGTAGACCTGTCAGTTTGTATAAGGTTTGGGAAGTGTTTTGTTTCGCTATAAACGGCATTTTGTAGTTTGTCAATAGATCTTTCGCCGGAAATTATTTATTTAATGGTAAGTTTTCTTAACTAAATCATATTGTTTTACGGCGTCATCAAATATTTCAAATATTTTCATCATAGGGACACTTTTATTTTGATGGTCGCCATATTGGATAGAATACGTGAACTCTTGGAATACCTGGACCACGTCCTAGTTTGGACATCTTTGACACTTAAACATAATATTACTTGACCATTATAAAATAAAAAAGTATTAAAACAAGATAATTTAGATTTTCTAAGGAATTACTAACTCGCTTTAATATTAGTGATGATAATAATGGTTTTTGAGTATGTTTCTAAAAGTAGGTATCGTAATATATTTTTGTGATGAAAACAATAAATCGAACTTAATAACTACCTACTTACCTACCCATTTTATTTTCAAATATTGGGTTGACATCAAAATATTCCCATCGTCAAGGTTTATTAGATTAAAAGTTATAACACCATGTACAGAATATGAATAAAATGTAAAAATCGCAGTGCACTGATGATAGTTAAATTTGTCCATCAAAGCGCACTATAATTATGTAGTTTAGGTAATTAGTAGAAAATATGTTCGCATGGATACCTATTTCTTTAGTCAAGAGGGTGCGATAAATTGGACAATCTTTTTTGGTCCGCCCACTTGGATTAGTACCTACCTACGCCAATACAGTCCAAAAACTGAGCCACTGAGAGCATTAATATGTAGATATGGGTATAATACTACTATCAAATAAATCAATTTATTGTAAAAATAATAATATATTGTTAAATGAAATTAAAACTTTGCTATGGGCTACATGTAAACAGCCTGCGTTGTCTATGACAGCGGAGCCTCATGTTAAACTTGTCGGTCTCTAGTATTAGCATTTAATAATGAACTGCCACTTCTTCCCACGTGGCAGAGGTGGTCAGCTCCCCTATATGTTTATTGGGTAAATGTGCCGCAATGCCCGCATGAGTTTTTATAACTTTTTTTTAGACCAACCACAACATAACCTAACCTACCCCAACCTAATTTAATCTTAAGCCTCGATGACATTGAGCTACTTTACAAGTTGCTTGTTGGCAAATTTCAAAGCGGGCTAGTCAGCTGGTGCGATTGTGATGATGACACACAAAACTTTCCACTCATTCAGAAGCTACAAGCTAGCGACTATTTTGACAGGACGTTGTTCGTTTTTTTACTGGGAGGTCGCCACTATCGTTCTACTGCGCAGACGCATATCGGCCCACACGCCAGAGTGTAAAGTAGACTGGCTTTCAACTTTTCTCGGTAGATTGTTTACAATCTGCTTGTTAGCTTGTTCGATGATGACGCTGGGCGAGTTTACAATCAGATTGTAAATTCGCCAACAAGCAGCTTGTAAAGTAGCTGAATGTCATTGACCCATTAGTGTGTGATTATGATGCATCGAAATGTATGAAAATTTCAAATTTTTAATTAACAATTATTGGATCGAAATGTATTTGCGCCAACAGAAAAAAGTATTTAACATAATTGTCTGCATGGAATAAACTTTTGTAAAAAAAAAATATTAAAGCTCATGCAGGCATCTGCGGTATAATTACCGTTTATTGTGTATGGTTGGTTGCTATTGCGTCTATTGCTTGCCACCCCTCCCACTTTTTATTTTTCTGCCCAAACTACCAGACCTTAGATAAGTAATAATTAATGTAATTACTACATTTATAGCATCGGGTCTGCTTTGATTTTTTTAGGAAAAATGGCTCCAACAACATATCAAAGAAAACCAGGAGCAATCCCTAGGAAGCACTGCAGTCCCGCCAATTTGAAGGCTGCACTCGAAGAAGTTGTAAAAGGAAATTCTATGAGATGTGCTGCAGAACTATACAACATCAATAGGCTTACGTTAAACAGATACTATCTACGTTTAAAAGATTTGAATCCAAAATTAACGCCCAAAAAAGTTGCTAACACAAGCTTGGACTTCTTTATACCTAACTACAAGAAGCGACAAATATTTTCAGATGAACTCGAAAAAGAGCTGGAGTATTCTATAGAAGAAGCCGCTAAAGCGATACCCATAATTACCACTGTCCAAATAAGAACTGTTGCATATGAATTTGCATGCGAACATGAAGTTCCAGTACCCGATATATGGCATAAAAATCATATGGCCGGATTTGAATGGTATAGAGCTTTCATCGAGAGACATCCACATTTGCTGAAGGTTTTACCGTTACGTTCTGGACAAGGATTGCCTCTACCGTCGAAAAAACCTCTAAAGAAATACTCACCATCACACTCAAGAACGGTTTATTATGATTCTATGACAACTGCTGATTATAGAGTGCATGATATAAAAATGGAACCGGATTATAGTGATTATGGTGATGATGATGACGATCCTGTGATCTTTTCGGTTGGTATCAAAGAAGAGGATGAAGAAGATGATGATGAGGATTCTTGGATTCTCATCGTCAATTAGAGCTTAATAAGATCGATACAAAATCCTACAGTGTCTGTTAACGAATCCTGTGCTTTGCAAGTGTTAGCTTCTGCGAGGGAGTTCTGCAAAAATTTGCAAAACCTGAAAATAGTATAGCATAAATTTTTAAGATCAAAATGATAGTCTAGTTTTGCCTAATGGTTATTATTGAACAACTTATATGACCCATGAAAACATTCTTATTTTTATAACCCAGATTCTTGACATTCCAACATCGTATTTGTCAGCCAAGTAACATACTGGTTCTCACTGCAAGCTGTTTATTAACTATTTCCGATTTGTCTTTCAATGATAGCACAACCTATTTTTTCGTTGACACTGATTAAACATTATTTAAATCAGGGTGGATGTGATCGGGGCCACTGCCCTTAGAGTTTGTCCTAGAATCATGTCTGTCGGGAGTGTGGTAAGAGTACTGAATAAAAGTACATTTGTGTTTACATCTGATGGTCGAAGTAATTTTAATTAATTTTGTAGCTTTAACGCCCGACATCAATGGTTTTGGTGATGTAATGTCACCGTTATAGCTCCTGTACACGTGCATGGATTTACTTCCACCAGTAGTGTGTATTTTAAACTATCGCGATAAAAACTGTTTACACGTAAAAGTGCTGACTGTCTTGCCAACCTCATTCTTCATGAGTAAACGAGACGCGATGTTATCATTTTATGGTACTATGTACTATTTCTTACCGGCAAGTTCGCCACTAGTGTTCTACTGTGCAATCGCGAGGTATTAGCACGAGCAGCATTTTTTCTTTCTCTGTCTATAAAGTCTAGGAAGCTCAGCAATAGTATCTGCCACCCATTTAAATTTCTTCGAGTCTGCTTTTTCCTATAAGACACGTTTTCTTTGATTTTGATATTTTTTATTTTATATTCCGGTATTTTTGTCTTATATAATATAATGACATTATCAGAAAATTCATACTTTGGCACATTATTTCCATAAAACATTCAAATGTATTTTTTTATGTTTTATGCTCATACGTAGGTATACATAACAAACAAAAAACATGAAACTTTTATCTGTTATCTTAGATTTAAATTGACAAGAGCACAATTACCTAATGTAAAATACAATTATTCAATTATGGTTCATACATTGAGTTGTACTGCAGTATATTGTAATATCATCCTCACAAGAGTAATGGCAGATTGTTCACCTCTGAAGGCTTGTATTCTTACTTCGGTGTATGTATGTTTACATGTTTTTCAATATCGTCATTATACCTTTAACACTGGCTCAATGTGTATACAAAACTATATAGGAGAGGTAAAAAACATTGCGTACTATCATCAAATTGTTTTATAAAAAACATTTCCATATTATAAGACTGTTTATAAAATTTGCAATATTTTTTCCTTTTGCAATAAATACAACCGGTTTGAAGGTGCGACAGCAATCAATATAATATTATGTATGATCCAGAGCAACGAGCAATGGTTGGACAAAAGGATAATGACCATTCGTCTCAAAAATCTGTTACTCTGCCTATATTCTCTATATCTCTGCCTATAGCTCTTAGTAATTTACCATTTTTCTAAAGAATTTCACAATGTACTATTATTATTATTTATAGATGGGTTCATATGTTTCAATTTTTTTTCGAAAACTATGAGTGCAAATATGTTTTGATTTCAAGCAAACCTTTAACACAATCACTGCTGACCTTTTAATTACCACATTTAAATAACACGTTAATTATATCTAATGGTCAATTACTCCAAACGCGCCAGTCGCGGTGTTAGCACGAAATGAGTTAATTAAGAAAATTTTCGAGTATCAATCCTGATTAGTTAGTGTCGCGCTCAAAATTTTTTAAAATCACTATCAGATTTAAACTATTTATTGAATATTTAATCATTGGTTGAGCTTGATGATATTAAATTGTCATAGAAACATAAACTAGAACTTTTTATATAACTAGTCGGACAGAAGCATAATATTATGACTTATTGTTTCATTCTGATTTAATGTTAATTTCTGATATTTAAATTTGTAGGTTTTTGATAATAGTATATTCATTGATTTTCTATATTTTCTTACTATGTATATATTTTGTGCTATTAATGACTATTAAATTTAATGATTCGTGTTTATACTTTCTGATAAACAAATAATTGAACAATAATATTATTATTAATAAACTCACTTAATTTGTGTGCACAGAACAAGTTAAATGATGTGTCTTGTCACTCTATTTCTAATTTATAGTCATTTTGTAGTTACAATTACATAATCACTATTGGTTTGTCTGAATATAAACTATTTATTTTTGCATAAGTTGCAAGCTGAAGGACATAAAGTCAAATAATGTTAACTGCGTCACCAAATTTTTACAGAACAGATAAAAATCACCATATTATTAAATTTTATTAATTATTACCTTGTTAAACAACTTATATGTAGATAACGTTGTATGATTTTATGCCATCAAAAATGTATTTAAATTAAAATATATGAAATTATTGAATAAATATTTTTGCAATTTAACATAGTCTTTGCTTTTAATATACCACAAACAAATCCACATGGGTTAGAATGATGTCTTACAAACGGTGTTACATAATAGCGACCAAAGTAATACATAATAAAATAATTTTCCTTTAAAATGTAGTCTATAATAACCCAGTCCCAGATATTCCACATCGAGCTGAATATTACTCTACCCATCCCAATTCGCATAGCAAGCTCCTTATCCAAAGTGCTATCTCCTGTTATGTGCACCCTCAGATTTAAAGCTAACGAATAAATTTTCAATATAAAATTATGTCTGGTGCGATAACCCACTCTGTAGAAGTCTTTAATCCTCTGCCCTATAATGTAAATGGTAATATATCTTACCTTCCTTACCTTTCAGTGGTGGCCAAACCGTGGCGCACTGTATGATTACAAGTGGCGCAATGATATTACTAGCCATCTCAATGATCTAAATTTAAAACTACAAGGCAAGAATAAATTATTTCCTAGCTTAGTAAATAGCATCCTTGGGCACTTTCCTCCCTGTTACATTACTTTCTTCGCGGTGAACGTACGTTTTACGAAGGAGAAGTTTCCAAAATAAACTCGTCTCATCTGCGTTGTATACTTTGTACGCGGTGGACTACTGAATTTGACAATCGAATACCGGCGAATTATAGATCTTGATTTTGCGCTTTCAACTAGTAAAAATAACGGCGGATTATAGTAGTTGTCGGATAATCGAGCAGCGGATTACTGAGAGTGTACTGTATTTCGCTTTGGATCGACATACAGATGTGAAGAAGCATTTTCATCCGTGGAATTGGTTAAAAGCAAAACAAGGTCGCGAATAACTGATTCAAATTTGAAGAATCATCTGCTTAGGGATTCCAATCCCGGGATCCCGAGCTATTTTCGATACCTATGAATCCTGGGATTGATTTTTTTATCAATTTTTATGGAAATTAAAATATAGCAGAAAAAATACTTTTAATAACAAATAACTACATTAGAAATAAACTGAGTTTGAATGAAGTTTGATTTATACCCATGTGTAAGTTGCTGATTCATTTTATTTTTTCACATAAATTAATAAAAATGAGAAAGATTGGCACTTTTAACAAATTCCATCATGATCTCATTCCTTTTACACAGTTTCATATTTGGCTGACTAATAAGATTTATGAAGCGGAAAGGCCATAAGTACACCATGATTATTTGCTTTACTATTTTAAATCTCGCTAATCCATTCATTAAATCTTTACTATCAGAAACAGCAACCTCATATTAAATTCACATTATTATTTATATTCCAATATTATTTACTCCATTAAACTTATGTATTTCCAAGATTGAACGTAGATATACAATATTAACAATAAATGTCTTATGCGTCAATTACATTGAGCTACTTTACGAGCTGTTTGTTGGTGAATTTAAAAGCGGGCGATTCAGCTACTGTGATTGTGATGATGACACAAAACTTTCCATTCGCTGAGAAGCTAGCTACTATTTTGATAGAACGTAGTTCGTTTTTTTACCGGGAGGTTGCTACTGCGCAGACGCAGTAGGCCCACACACCGGCGTGTAGCGTGTAAAATTAACCAGCTTTCAACTTTTCTCGGTAGATTGTTTACAATCTGCTTGTTAGCTTGTTCAATGATGACACTGAGCGACTTTACAGGCAGATTGTAAATTCGCCAACAAGCAGCTCGTAAAGTAGCTCAATGTAATTGACGCATAAATAGTATAAATTATACTAGATTTATTTTTGACCGATTTTATCAATGTTATTTGTAAATATAAAAATTTTATATTAACAATGGAAAATAATGCCAATCCCGGGATTGTCAAATTGTAATCCCGAAATCCCGGGATCAGAATTTTGGCGCGGGATTGGATTCCCTATATCTGCTGCTCGCAGTAACAAATTTAACACCAAACATTGAAAGACTAGCGAAATCCAAACGCTATAAGCTCTCAGTCATCACATCCATCAACTGTGGTCCAGAGTTATCTTCACCAAACGAGACTCTCTGGCAGCTGTAGCACCATTAGCGGGGTCCACAACAGCGATCACCCTCTCGTCCAAGAGATCATTTCTGACTATTGTACATTGGTGCTCCAATAAACGTTAACTGGCATTAATTAATTAATTTAATTGCGTGATTAAGTTATTCCTTTTCCTCCCGTCAACGAAGCAGATCCTATCCCTATTTTCCAACCGTGAGTGTAAGAAGGTTGAAAAGGTGCTTGAGTTGTATTGCGCATCTGAACTCATCTGTGAAAAAAATTAGTGCACGGTATACAAAAGGTTGACCACCTCTGCCTTACCTAATGCTAGGATTACAGCCATCTGTAAACAAGTCAAATAACCCATTCCTATATGTAATTCACATTTCTGTGTCAAAATATATCTTATATTCATGATCATAAAAATCCAATCATGTTGATATCTTTTCAACCAATACAGTATGTAAGTAAGTTTACAATTAAAATAAAATTTATGTGCCAGGGGCGAAAGTAGGTGTTTTTAGCGTCTGAAGTAGTAAGAAAAGTTACAGGTGTTGTGTATTACAAAACATGTATCATTGATAGCGATACAATACTGAATAAAAAATATGTGATGCAGTGACGTCCCGTGGGGGTAGGCAGATTGAGCGTCGCTTGGGAGCGACAGTTACTCGAAGGGCGGCAAATCGAGGATAATTATTTGGTATACCTAGTACATAGAAATAGGTACCTAAACTGAGTACTTAATAACGAATATATCTTGCCTTTAAAAAAATCAGCTCACTGGTTGAAAATAAAATGTATTAATAAAAGATTTAACAGGACTGTATTTTTTTTCGGGTTCGCGATGTCTAGTTTACTTTCGTTGCCTTTCGACGTTCTTGGTGACCAGCAGCCCGATTTCCTAACTATCGTCTCGTGTGGCACCAGACGACATGACGTAATTGTGACGTCATGTCGTCTGGTGCCACACGAGACGATAGTTAGGAAATCGGGCCCCAGGGGCTCTATGTTAGAACTTGCGAGTGCAAGCTTCCCGGTCGAGATGACGTCATATGACATCATTATGACGTACTACCGGAGTGATAATAGCACTCGAGAATATTACGCTACTCCGACAGCGGCGCTATTCATTGTCACCATACACATATAGGTGTATCATAATAATATTTTCTATGGTTATTCTGTGCGCGGTCGGCATGCCTCGAGCGTGACGACACAATTACGTCATCTCGTCTGGTGCCACACGAGACGAGAGTTAGGAAATCGCGGTGCAGAAACGACACGAGCACGGATAATAAAAAAATATTGTATACAAAAATGGTGCAGCATTATGGCGCTGCCCAGGGGCGGCATTTTGTCTAGGGACGTCACTGATGTGATGGAATATTGGAATTATTATGTACCTACTCCAGTGGGTCTATTCTATACTTATCGACCGCTAAAGTGATAAATATTATCAAACTTATGGTAGGTTCGTATCAAAGTATTAGCACTTATTGTAACAATTACAATAAGATGTTTGTAATTGTTGCAATAAATGCTATATTTTAACAGCAGCAAGAGAGGTGCTGTTAAAATATAACATTTTATTAACGACAAGTGAAGGAGCTGACTAGGGCCAGCATTCACTCCGCCCTGAGAGAATCAGATGATCGAGAGAGATGGAAAGTCTTAATCGCTCAAAAGATGACATAATTTTAAAGGTGGTCACGATAGCCGTGAGGGAACGACCTAGAAGAAGAGGTAGGTAGATAAAACTTATGTCAGTGAAAATATGTCCGGAGGTATCAGAAAAATCTTATTTTGCATTCGTATTTATTAAACTTATGTACATTTTATATCTTCACGTAAAATAAAACAATAAATATTAAGTTAAAATTTATTTACCTTTATTTTAGTGTTAAAAATTAAATTTCATTATTTTATATAATGTTTTCATAAAAGGTGCTGATAAATTTCCATCTGGTAATCTAAGTTCGGGCCTGCTACTACTTTTTATCAAAAGACTGATTGATTTAGATACGAGGGTGGGTCAATAAGTCCTTAGAAAAGCCGACAGGTGGCGCGACTAGTACTGTAAGCGGTTTGTTTTCATGCAGCGGCACTACCGATTCAGTATGCTGCGAAGTTTCAATCAGATTGGTCGGGTTGTTGTGTGTTTCTCGTACATTTAAAAAAAAAATTTGCTTGTGGAAAATGGAAAAATGGAAAATGGAGAAAATTGAGTTTAGAGCTGTATTAAACATTTTAATATAAAAGGGTTAACAGCAAAGGAAATAAAAAATGAGTTGGATTTAGTTCACGGCATATCTGCTCCTTCACTTGCAACTATTTATAACTGGTTAAATGAATTTAAACGTGGTCGTACATCAACAAAGGATGAACCACGCTCAGGACGTCCTGTAGAGGTGACTACACCAGAAATGATCAATAAAATCCACGATATGGTGTTAAGTGACCGAAGATTAAAGTTCAGTGAGATAATTGAGGTTACAGGGATCTCAAAAGATAGCGTCATTTCTATTTTACATGACAAATTGGGCATGAAAAAAATTTCTGCAAGATGGGTGCCGCGTTTGCTCACAGTCGACAATAAACGCAATAGGGTGGTGGCCTCTAAAGCCCTGTTGTCGCTCATGCAACGCAATCCGGATGATTTTTTTCGTCGCTTTGTGACTGTAGATGAAACATGGATACACCACTATACTTCCGAGACGAAAGAACAGTCAAAGCAGTGGATTGCGAAAGGCGAACCATGTCCAAAGAAGGCGAAAACCGTAAAATCAGCTGGTAAGGTTATGGCCACTGTATTTTGGGATGCACGTGGAATTATTTTCGTTGACTATTTGGAAAAAGGAAAAACAATAACAGGGGATTATTATGCATCTTTATTGGACCAGCTAAAAAACAAAATTGAAGAAAAACGGCCTCATTTAAACAGGAAAAAAATCCTCTTTCATCAGGACAATGCCCGTGTTCACACATGTTTACGATCAATGGCTAAAATTGAAGAATTGAAGTTCGAATTGGTCGACCACCCACCGTATTCGCCAGATTTAGCCCCCAGTGACTTCTTCCTTTTCCCAAACTTAAAAAAATGGCTAAGTGGACAACGTTTTTTTTCAAATGAAGAAGTCATCGATCGGACAAATGCTTATTTTGAGGACCTTCCGAAAACTTATTTTTCTGACGGTTTAAAAAAAATTGAGAAACGTCTAACCAAGTGTATTGAGCTTCAAGGAGATTATGTTGAGAAATAAAAAAAAAATACAAAAATAAAAACTGTTTTAATGCTTTTTTCTAAGGAATTATTGACCCACCCTCGTAGCATAGTATATGATAATTTTATTTCTAGGACCACCACAGAAAAGAATTATTTCTGAGTTAACTGAGGACCACCTTGGCAACCAATAGTAGTGTTTTGCTCCAATGTTAGTGTTATAGAAAATGAATTAAATTTTGGTAATAAAGTTATGCGAGATAATCTTTCAAAATTTCATCAAAGCGCAAAAAAATATCCATAATATTTGTTATTGAGTTTTAAGGTGGGGAGGGAGCAGAGTTAACAAAATCTAGCAGGTGTCACTGACTTTCACAATTACCCCGCCTACCACTAAACTTATGGATTCTCATTGATTCAACCTCGGAAAACCGCACTGTTCCAGGTATACTCTTCATACCCAAGACATTCCACACGTTGACTCTAGCGATAAACACCTGACCTGTAGGTATGGTATAACTATGATACGTGTTATTACGAGCTGTCTCATCCACATGTGGCTATCGAATGTGCATGACTAAACTTTAACAATTATAATTATTGTTAGTACCTATCCATTTGTGTCATCCGCGATGTCTTGTATTATCTTTTAGACATGCCGCATCATAATATTAAAATAACCATTAGATTCCCCAGATATTATTTGCACCAATTTATGAGTGCGACGGTATTCAAGTGGCTAAAGCTTAGCGTGTCGTAAAATGGCAAGAGGAGCGGGGCCAACCCATTGAGAATGCTGTGTGACAGTCAAATCATCCGGGTCACGATCCTTAGTCATGAGGTCTTGAGGAAGAAGAACTAATATGCCATTTACCTAAATAAATTATACATACATAATTTTAAAACATCTCATGCATATGCCCACTAGATTTTTTTTTTTAGAAAAAATTACGACACCTGACGAGACTTGAACTTGTAACCGCTGAATTCACGCCAGTATGATTTTCCAATTAAGCTACGGGTATCCCACTTGATTACGACGATTTTAACTCTTTTTGTAGTGGGTAATATGCATGAGATGTTTTCAAATTATGTATGTTCAATATATTATAGAATGTTACATTCTCAAATCTTCTGTCATATTATTTGAATAATCAAAAGAACAGTTTTGTCTAAACAACTACAATAGACTTCTTGATCACACTTTCGAATCAAATCACTTTCGCTCCGCCTCTTACAGAAATGCAGTCAATAGATGATAACTGATAACAAACGAGCTCATGACGTAAGTAAGAACAATATTGTTAAACAGTTTATTAATACTTTCAAATGAAAACAACACACACATAAGTCGCCTGCACTGCCAGAAGAATCTGACACCATTCTACACGAAATGTACATCGCTCCCTGAAAGCAACAGTGAGATAAAGTGAAAAAGTCGATTTTGAGATAAGTACCTATGTGAATCAATTGCTAAAAACTTCTATCTACACAATGAATCACTGAGATTTTTTTTTAAAATAGTAATACCCCATTGGAAAAAATATCACTGTTGCATTCATTAAAATTGTCCTGTAACTTCAAAGGAACAGTGGAATAATGGTGTACACAAAATACTATTATGATCTATTAATAATTATAAACTGCAGAAAGAACAAAATACACATGTTAGTAGTTAACTGTTTCATTTATATGACATAAAAAATAAAGTTCAATTATCTCGAAATTAGTATTTTTTGCTTTCAGATAGCGATATGCATAATTATATTATTATATACCTATCTATTTATCTAATTATATTATTTGCCCAATGGATGTTCGGTTTGGCTCTTCTCCCTCGGCTTATTACATATTTTTCCGGTTCATGGTCGCTCGTACAGTGTCCGGAAACTTGAAGTTCGCCGTATCACACTTCACCGTGAAATGTTGTATCGGAAATATATGACCGTATATTAAAGGCCGTCCAACCTCTGGGTCGCATAGTACTTACTGACATAAAATTCATGTCTAAATAAAACACGGTCTTGTCGGTTTACACTTTAGAGGAAATTTTGAAAATAGCCGATATACTGGATTATTTGTTAGGTTAGGTTAGGTTTTCACTCTTGAATTCATGAATTTTGCCAAAATCAGCTATGGAAAATAAATTAATGTTCATATTGAATCTAATAAAATTGGAGATCGTATAGTATACGGTCATCTCTTTCCGATAAGAAAGCTCACGGTGAAATGTTTTAAGTACAATTTACATGTAACCCGCTCGTACAGTTGGTACACCTGGATAGTCTAACAATATGTTATGTAATCAACATCTCTATAATCCAGTCAGTATTGGTTGTATATAAGAATGTAATATCTTTTTTACATTGTGAATTTTATGATGATGCCATTTTCATATTGATAAGCACTGGGACTACAGGAGATTATAATTCAACTCCTGCGGCACTAGTACTTAGTAACAAGGAATGGCTCGCGTAGTATTGTTGCTTCTTTCTTCCATTTTTCTTTGTGGATCTTATTTTGGTTGTTTCTGGCTCATCTGATCTCTGCTGAAGCTGTAGACAAATTACTGAAACAAAATGAATATTGTGATGATTATTGCTAGATAATAATTTTAACAAAACATGTTTTGCTTATTAATAATAGTGATACAAAACAATAATATATCAGTAGGTATATAAAAGGCAGACATCCGAAATATTTACAAGCAAGCATGGTTACTAAAAAATAAGATTAACCATTTGGGTAAAGTGGCTGTAGCTCGAATAAATCTGATGACTGATAATATAGAAATTAATAAGAAAAGTTTTTTCCCGATTGCCACAAACTAAAAATCCCGTAGGGGTAGGCAGGCCATGCGTTACTTAGGGGTGACACATAATAAAGGACGGACAATGTAGGAACGAATACGAATATTCTGAAGAAGAATTCTGAGAAGCTGTGGCGGGTTGCTATGAAGCAGATGATGACGTCGTCGCTTCTTTTGAAGCATAAAAACAGTCTTTGCAATCCATCCTATTTTTGTTTTGTTTTACCTAGATTGCAGTTTATCGTGCATGAAAATATTTCTCAAGGGGGCCTCCAAGCCTGCCATCTTCCCAGACCTCCACGTAGGTAAGTAGCTAAATATTTCAGTGGAAATCGATATTCTTAAGTAAGTTTCGTGGAATTGCACTAATCATCAGCGGATGATGTGTAGGCATGTATTTTTTTTAATTTCCGAAAATAGATAGGTGATAAAGTAGGTATGTATGCACCTAACAAATTTGCATACAGTTTGGGACTGAAAATCAATAGGAACGGCATTCCAAGTCTGCCTTAGGGCGGAACGCTGCCTAGGGACGTCACTGGTAACTCATTAAAATACTGTCAAGAATTTGATATTTTTATGTTTATAATTTCTATTAAATCAATAAATAATTGTGATTTTTCGAACAATTAATAGAATGATTGAGAATTGAATAAGGTGAATTATATTAAATATATTTAGTAGAATATTTTTTGAATCCCAATATATCCATGAGCCCAGGGTCCAGGTATTCTAATATATTACCAGTGTTAACTTATTAATTACCTAATTTATATAACAAGCACCCGTAGTGGACAGAGGTACTGACATAACACCTGTCTCTGAACACATAGGCCGTGGTAGGTAATCTACCTCCTGGTTAATTCGTATGTGTGGTAGAACCATTAATATAGGTCGTACCATACAGGGTACACCATTCTATATATTACCTGAATACGAAAGTATGTCCTTTTTCCCGAAAACCTACCTGACAAACATCTCTAAGAATCGCCCATGTTGCAATGCATTGTTTAATTTTAAGTACATACAATATATAAACATCTGGCGTTGGATAATTAACGCGTTTGGGAGAAGAAAACAACAATAGGTAATGATATAAACTAATTAAGGTTCAACACAAATACAAATGACGATCGGGCGATATAAAAAATTATATAACTAATTTCTGCATTACTAATCGCTAGAAAGCCTCAAATAAACTTATCTCGGTGTTGCCGGCAAGCTTAGGATGGGTTTGGGTCGAAATCCCGAATGCTGAAATCCCGATTGGCCGGAATCCCGAAGGCCGAAATCCCGAAAAATAATTAAGAGAGATAAAAAAATGCTTTTTTGTCTCTCCTGTAAAAAATTGCGCAATCGTAACACTTATCTTGAATTGCGCAAATTTTACAAAATGTATGATTTTTTCGTCTCTCTTGTAAAATAAGCGCAATTCAAAATAAGTGTTAAGGTTGCGCATTTTTTCGCAGGAGAGACAAAAACCCATTTTTTCTGCAAAAAAATGTTTTTTTTTTGTTTCCCTTGTAAAATTTACCCAATTCAAAATAAGTGTTACGATTGTGCAATTTTTTGCAGGAGAGAAAAAAAAACCATTTTTTTCGTGATTTTTGATTTCGTCCGGCACCCCGATTATTATTAGCTAGCGATCATACAGGTCGCATTGAAGTTATAAAGAAAAAGTATGAGACACTTAGTAATCGAGCGGCAATGTTGTGCACGATTATCAAAATCAAACAGATGAATTGAAGTATTTACGCCAAATGGCCAACATGTAGTGATTACATTATACAATTTTATATAAGTACTCTATATATATAAAAAAATGTATTATTTTCAAAATAAGGGTATTGTAAAAAAAATGAAAGTATATATTATACCTTGATGATTTCACTTACAAATTGATTTTTTTAAATATTAAATATTTATATAAAAGTAAGTATATGTATTTCGTTTAAAATTTAATTAATAAATAGATTCCACAAAAATTAATGTTTCATTTTTCCCCTGGTTGTTCTGTTTTGTCATGTTCTGTTTCGTCGTGTTCTGTTTTGTCCTAACCTGTTTAGTCATGTTTACATACGTCATAAATACGTATCGCTCAAGACCTACTAAAATAAACTATATTATGAATAGGTAAATCATTCTATAGTAGCAAACACGATTCGCAGTTGATTTTGGAATCGTTTGCTAGCATTGAAACATGTATTGTAACTAATGATACTACTAACTATTCCTGCGTATCACCCACGGTGCCACTAAAATAAAAGTTTAAGATTTTTTATCAGAATTATAAGATTTTAAGGAAATATGATGAACTATTCAGAAAGTTGTTTTTTTCCACGTTATTGACGGACACTTTACAAAATGCTTCGCGAGCACTTGGGTTGCAGAGAGCACCGTGTTGACAACCTCTGACCCCGATCTCAGTTGTATAAACACCATAGGTCATAGAACCTGAATATACTACACAATACACATACATCAATAATTATTGGAATAATCACCATCGTTTAATAACAAAGTTATCACAAAAATATGTACGTTCTTTGCAAAATGTTGAACACGTCTAAATATTTTTGAAGTTTATATTATAAAATTATTTAGGTACCAACTAGATACTCGTAGTTTACAAAATTTCTCTTCGTGGTCGTTTAGAATCTTTTTTCGTTTTATTGCAATATGAATATATTATACTTCTCTCGCACAAATTCTCAGATCTCCGAACGTTCTTTCTTTGAAGCTATGGCTACATTTATTATTATTATCATGTTATGTGACATTAAATAATGACGTATTGTGTATGAACAGGGAACTCAGAAAAAAAATGTATGATCAATCATCTGTATTAATTCAAATAATAATACAATGGCCTAGATTTACAGGGGTGACGAACCTTTTCCTGTCGGAAGGCCGCATTCATTTATCTTAATTCAAAAAATAAGGTCTCATTTAAGAAAAATACATCCCTCGAGTTACGCAGTAGATGGGTTCCAAATGATTTTAAAAATGCGTTTTTTGTTGTTTTTTCTCGACCGCGTAAAAGTGAACCGCGAAAATCGAGGGGTGAGTGTATTTTGTAAATGAAGAAAAACAATGAAATTTATTAATTTAATTATTTACGGGTTTACCCCGTTTACATAATATATGTACACGGCTATAGTAAATATAAAAAAAATAATGAAAACTATTTATTAATTTGACAGTTTTTAATGTCAAGCGTTTAATGACTGGGTTGTGTCTGCCTTTTCTTTGGAAAGCATTGGAATATGATCCTCTAAATGGGATTTCACGAGTCTCAAAATCAGTAAACCTTTCAATACATTCTACAATTAACACATCAATAACAGCTGTGTATTTTTCAAATGACTGGAATATGTAATGATCTTCGCTAACTGGGGAATGTTCATCCGAAATTTCTTTTTGAAGAAGAAGTGTTCATAAAAATAGATAGCTCTTTATGAAATGCCTGGATTTTTTTGAAGTTATACTTCTTTTGGCGCGTTTGGGAAAACAGATCAGAGTGTATTTCTGGCGTGTGACGAAGTTGCGTGCGCCGATGCAACACATAATTTATTATTGGCGTGTGTCGAAATTGCCCGCGCCGATGTAACACATAATTTATTATTTCGGTCTCAAGGGTACATGCGCATGCGCATAGTGCCATTTAGTTAGTTGTTCAATACAACCAAGTAAAGAGCATGTGTTGTAAACATAACCAATATTGTGTCATAATAAATATATAATATGTTTATAAACAAATTTCTGGAGACTTACACTCTACACTGTTAATTTATATTCATAAAACTTTATTTATATCGGAGTGTATATTTATTTTTCATTGTAAAGATTGTGTAACAAGATTTGAGGCTATATTTTTGTAAGGATTATTAAAATTTATGAACCGCTATACCTATGGCAAAGATGAGTTTTCGTCCAATACAATAATTAAATTACAATTATCATGAGCTATATGAAACACCGATGAATCGCGTACGTTTTCAATAACCAAATCCACTGTAATATTAACAGGTAACGGCATATTTTGTTTTGTTACGCCAAAGAAGTATAATTTCTAACGCGCGACTGAATAATATCTCATCGTTCGACTTCAGCATGTTACGAAACTGCCGATGCCGTTTTGCATTTGCACGAATATCAAATAAAAGGATTTATTTTGTAAAATTTGGATTCAATCGAAAGACCACACTTGAGACAAGGCCGCAGGTTCGTCATACCTGGACTCTAGAATTTACGTTATTTTATTTTAAATTTCCCCTATAGGTCCCGAGTACTGCGGGTTATTTAGCAATATATGCCACTGGTATGGGCATACTCTCTTAAGGCGATACCTCTGCATACCAGAGGCACCTAGCGGAAAAATACGAAGCTTGCAATCTGAGTAATTTTTTTGATAATTTAAAATTTAAACTGTATTAATTAATAAATATGTATCTGAAAATATTAAAAAGAAAAATATTTTTTATTTTAAGTCAAAGATAAACACTTGTTATAAAATGTTATAAAATGTGAATTTGTTAAAGGATCCCATCGTATTATTACTTAAATATTTTATGGTAATATTTATTATTAAAATTTAGTGTCGTAGGCATTTTTGACTAATTCATAGTTTTAATATTTTTTATATTCATTTAAAATAACATCGATTTTTATAAAAATATAAATGTGTGCAACTTGAAATCTTTTTTATTTATATGAATTCTTATTTAGATTTAAGCTCGATTTGATTTACACTGAATTGTACAATATTGGGCAATTCCCCAACTAATTGTAAATATTCTTGGCAAACACCGAAGAAAGGGTTTAATCAAGTGAGTCTAGTTACACTTTTATCAAGCCTTTATTGATAGTAGAGGAAGGTATGTGGATATTATTTCTTGATTTATGACTTTGATAATTATATAATACGTATATTATTTGAAAAACGACATATATTTACATAAAATTTAATAATTAATTACTAATAGGTTGGTAGTAAACGTAACTATATCCATATTGATATAACGACTGAAATAATTAAAGTACGTGAATATTTGCATTTTATGTTTAAATAAATAAATAGCCCAGCTGTTTTTTTGATAAGCATTTATCTATAAAAATTAACTCACTGTATTGTGTGTGATACAAGAGACGAACAATACCTGTTGGAGTTAGGTAAGCGATGGGTATCCGAAAAAGTGCTAGGACAGTCATATTTTCGGAACATGAAATTGGATTTTGTTACATCTTTAACATTTTACTGATACTAACATGTGTCATTTTTACATGTGTACAAAATGTAGTACATATTAATAATATAGACACCCACGGTGGCCACGCGGCTTAAGACGACACATAAGTGAAACGGCAAATAATTTTCAGCTATAGGCGCGACGAAATTTTGGACTCGCTGGCATTCGGAGAGAGAACGTCGAGCGAGTAAAAACGTTACCCATTTACTTTAAAAAGAAAACATGTTAATGCATATATTATTATTGTTACTAATAGAACAATAAACAGAATATTAAATGGACGCATGTTGGATTTAGATGACAAATTATATTTCATTTGGGATGCGTCATTTGCACCCGCGACCCGCAATCCGCGCATCGCCTAGCCACGATCTTTTTAGACCGTGCCTCAACTGAGGTATAGCCTTTAGCGTTGGACTATCACGCCGTGGGTCTCATGGTCGAATCCTGGGTCTGACAAGTACACATATTGTTTTTCAATTTGTGTGTGAGTCAGCGTATGGACCTAATAGGTTGAGCAAGTGGCTGACATCCATTTCTCGTAAAAAAACAAAATCTGTTAATACAAACCTCTACCCTGTGGAGGCCCATATGATCCTATTAGGATCGTACGTGGTCGAAAAAAAATAATAGCTAGGTACCTACCTATATAATAAGTATACATATTAATTTTAATATATTTAAACAGTAATTTAAGCCAAGTACCTTATTCTATCACATTTTTCATTCAAAAGTCGTAATATTATTAATTTATCACCAACCTACGAACTAGGTACAGAAAATAAATTAGCCAACTTTCAAATCAAATGTTCCTATTCTATCAAAAGAATGAAACTGCCGTCGGTGGACTGATATTTTCACACCTTTTTAAGATGTTCCGAAAAATAAACAATATCTTTTTCCGTTTTCGCTATCACACATTTTTAACATATCAGGGTGAACGTTATCATTTGATATGCGAGGTATTGCTACTGGAATATTTAAAGTACACTCTAAATCGGCTAAATGACCGCTTAGTTGGGAGTTGTCGCCACTATTGGGTGAAACACTACTGATAGTCCTGATGGTACCGTGTTTACTTATGTGTGGACTCACTAGTCTAGACCCTAGGCCTTAGAGAAGGAGTGGCGAATCCTTTTATTCTTATGTGCCAAAATACTAAAAAAAATATTTATAAGTAGGTATCTAATAATGGGATTTTCTGTAAACCAGGAACAGCATTTTTCTCGCATTTCTCGCGTTGGGTTGGCTTGAAAAACAATGCATAGAAAATCGCTATTAGCTACAGTTAGTTCCTGATCCACCCATACCATCTGAGTGTGCATGGACAATTAATAATAGCTGCTCGTGGATCAGAACCCGTGATAATGGGGTTAATAGTCCGAGTAACAGTAATAAATTCAAATAAATTCACACCACACTTAGTATAAAAATAGACAGTGAAATGGCAATTAAAAAAAACTGAAGAATAATACCTACTAGATTCTAGGTACCTACTCCCATTTAAAATATGAAATAGGTAAGTAGGTACTATAAAAAGTGGTTATATGTAAATTTTGTGCGTAAAACATTTCACCGCTCTGCCACGGTGAAATGCCGTGAGCTTTCTTATCGGAAAGAGATGACCGTATACTATCGGTCTCTAATTTTATTAGATTCAATAAGAACATTAATTCAATTTTCATAGCTGATTTTGGCAAAATTCATGAATTCAAGAATGAAAACCTATCCTAACCTAACAAATAATCCAGTAGGTACATCGGTTATTTCCAAAATTTCCTGTCAAGCGTAAGTAAACCGTGTTTTATTTAGATATTAATTTTATGTCAGTAGTATACGACCCAAAGAGGTTGGACGGTCTTTAATATACGGTCATATATTTCCGATACAACATTTCACGGTGAAGTGTGATATAGCGAACTGCATACGCACAAGTTTCCGGACACGATTATCAGTACTTTAGGTATTAGGCTTTCGCCAAAAAGAATATCAAATTGAAGCAAAAAAAAACCAGTCCGGTGGGTCTATTCTATACACAAGGTGGCTATCGACGGTGATTTATCATATTTATGTATTACTTATAAATTGTTACAATAAGTTAGCCGTCTAAACTGTAAAAACTGTCTATCTCGCTCGAAAATTTAACAGAGCCAAGAGAAGGGATGTTAAAACATAACACTCTTTGACAGCTTGAGGGTTAACGTCTTATTTTAACAATTAACTCCCTCAATACATACACATGATAAGCTACCGTCGATAGCCGCCTTGTGTATAGATAAACTGACTGATCATTATTAAATTTTGTGAAATAACTAGGTATTTAATTAATATAGTAACAATATTAAGCCGTTCAGTAGAGTTACTAATAAAAATTACCAATGACATTATTTATGTTTCCTCCTCTAAATAATATGTACGTGGTTATAATATAATTATAATTCATAAGATAAGATAAGACAATACGGTGCAGTTGGCTACATAATTATTTTATTGTACATCATAACCGAGCTCTGTATAGGTTGTTATCTATTAATTATTATTATTGTCCAGTGGCTGTTTTGAAATCGACATAATAAATTAATACAAATGCCACCGATCGGTGTCACACTCAGCTGTGCGCTTGTGCATACACACACAAGCTTTAAAAAGCTCGTGAGAAGTTTATTATTACACAAATTTAATGATGCAGCGAGTTAAAAACATAAATAAAAATTGTGAATTAAAAGATTTATTGGTAAGTACAACCTACACGTAAAGTTTCGTTAAGGCTATACTTTAGCTGGGGCACTGTCTAAAACGATCGTGACTACGCGACGCGAAGATTGTGCAAATGACGCGTGCAGAACAAAACATAATTTGTCATGAAAAGTCAACATGCGTCCATTTAATGTTATGTTTTTTGTTATATTACTAATAATAATAAAATAATATATTAATTGACATGTCTTTTTCAGGTAAATGGGTAACGTTTTTTAGTCATCTTTACACGATTTAAGAATTTATTCCCCCGTCGCCATCACAAAACAAATTGACGTGTTCACGGCTCGACTTTCGCTCTCCGATTGCGAGCCAGTCCGAAATTTCGTCGCACCTATAGTTGAAAATTATTTGCCGTTTCACTGAAGTACCGTCTTAATAAGACATACGCTATTTGAGACGTTAGTTAACGTGCATATCCAGATTTTTTGCGCACACGTCATGCAAACATAATACGTATTAGAGAGACATTGACATCTACCGTGGAACGTGGAACAGAGGACACTATACTTATGATCGATGGATCTAGGATTCATTTTATGAGATATGTCTACAATAATTCATGTAATTTCATATTATAATACATGTATTTCGTTTGCGAAGGCAACCCCATACTGTAAGGGTACGTATATGTACGTCGTCTTATTTTTTTTTATAAAATACGACAAGATGAAATAACATACCTAGGTAGGTACCTACATATTATGGTAAGGTAAGGTAAGGTAAGATGGTAAGGCAGATTCATGCTAAACCAATTTACATAAATATATAATATGTTAGATGGGTAAATACCACAAGCGCACACAAGAGGGATGTTTTCTTATTCTTATTTATTTTCTTTCGACCATGTCCGTATCATAATATGGGCATGGCCCCCAGAAGGAGGGGGGGGGGGGGGGCTGGCAGGGCTCTGGCCTGGGGCCCGGGCTTAGGAGGGGCCCGGCGTGATGGGTCGACCAGATTAGTGAGATAAACGCACTTTAAAAATTCGCTCTAATAGTAAAAAAAGTCGCATGCGGCGCTATTTTAGTTCAGAGGTATTAAAATTTTAAAATATGTGGTTATGCGATACGATTTTTGATTATTGTGCATCGACAACTCTATAATTCAAGTAGGTAGGTACTTTGATGTTTTTAAAAATACGAAAATCGCTAAATAATTTTACCTCGACCACCATTTGAAAAATGCTTGTATAGTGTCACATTGCCTTTAACATTAGCGATAGGTAGGGGGGCCCGCCAAAGATTCTAGCCTGGGGGCCCGTTTCAGGATGTGGGGGCCATGCTTATGGGCCTCCACAGATTTTATTTTTACGTGAAATGGCATCGACACTATAGACCGGAGTTTAAGGGGGAGACGCATGCCAACAGAGAATCTAGCGGAAAAATACGAAGCTTGCAATTTGAGATTTTTTTTGATAATTTACAATTTCAACTGTATTAATTAATAAATATGTATCTGAAAATACTAAAAAGATTTTTAATATTTTTTAAAATTTAAAGATAGACTTACAATTTTAAAGAAATGTAATAAAATGTGAATTCGTTGCAGGGTCACATCTTATTATTACATTATACTTTATGGTCATATTTATTATTAAAATTTAGTTTATTAAGTTTTCAACTTTTTGTCGTTTAGAGTTTTGACTAATTCATCGTTTTAATATTTTTTGTATTTATTTAAAAAAATATCGATTTTTATAAAAATATAAATGTGTATATCCTCATGACTGAGAAACGCGATTCGGATGATCTGTGAGTAGCATTCTCAACGGGTTGACGGCCTCTTTTCTTGATATTCTACAATCTACGACAAGCAATGCCCGTGTCATCGAAGGACTCGTGGCACTCATCAATTGATGTGACAATTTGAGGCATTCAATGTTTCCTTTAATATTCCGAGACTACCGGACACTACTTTGATCATAATAATTATGACTGTTCGGCCGCGCGCATTCGATAACCACTTGTGGATGCGACACGTCTCTATAACTCGTAAGCGATCACATGTAGTTAATCGATAGAATAAAAAAGCGCAGTGTCTGAGTGATTATGAGTGGATATGAGGAATGTTCTCGGAAAAATGAGAGGGTCCATGGTTAAAACCAGTACCACCTAGATGGGGTAAAAGTTAGTGACAACTGCTAGATTTTGCTAATCAAAATTAAATAATTATGGATATTTTTCAAAATGGAGTAACACGTAAACTATTATCTACATATTTCACACGCTATTTCGATGAACAGATGCCAGCATGTCATCATTAACTTGATATTGCAGTCTATCCAACTAGGACAACAGGAATTTACTTACAATTTATCTTTATTATCGAAATTTGTGAAGTATTTCCGAGCTTTTCAACCACCTCAATCAAACAGCTCAGTAGTGTGTCAAAAGTTAACAATCTAATTTTGAACTAATATTTTATAAGTATTCGTTCATTGCGTCAAGTTTACATTGTACATTAACGATTACGACATAATCATTGACGATTGAATAACAAAATACATATATACCTATTTAGCACTATGTCGATTGTGATTACTGAATACATTAGATTAGTTATTGGACTAATTACTCAGTTTAGTTATACGAGGCTTATATTATAAGGATGAGCTTTCTCTACGGCCAAACCCAAGCACGTGGTAAAGCAATTAACTTACCTATCGGCATATTAATTGTCTATAGGTAGTCAAAATACGGGGTGAAAACTAGCACTCATTAAAGAAAATTCATTCAGTGTTGGCCCCATTTAACGACATGGGAAATAATTTTAAAATAATTCCACGTATATGTTATAAAGAGTGATAAATGATAATTAATAAGATTGACATATTCTATTAAAAACTATACTTATCTGTTCGTTGTGTCGTTGAATTTCTCTTTTTTTTCTTGAACACTTTCACTAACAAAATAAATACTTATTCTTATATAATAATAATATGTACATTATAACGTCACTTCGTAGCGATTAATAAATTACTAAAATAAATTGGTTCCGAGCCGGCAACGCCAGGAGCCTTATAATACCAATCGAACGAATGAATGGTAAACGTATCATGCGGCTGCCAGATAAAGGCAAGACCATGGATTCCTCTTTAGGCGTGTGGAGCGTATGACGCGCCGCTGGCGGAGCCGGACTGAGTTAAAGACCCGAGGCGTTGCGCGTCCTGCCGCGTTAGGCGGAATCAAACTAAATTGGCTCCAATTCCAATTTCAATGGCTAAAGTAAAAAGGTCAAATTGATTATCGCACGAGGGGGCAGAGGTTGTGAGTTTATGTCGTTAACTGCTGCCGGCAGATAGCGGCAGGGGGGTTAAATCTAAAGACTGTGATTGGAAAATCTCTGCAATATAAAAAAATATCATCGAGATAACATTTAGGTGAGTAAAATTTTGACGCTTGCGGCTATACCCTTTTTATTAGAAAAACAACACAGCTTCATAACAAAGTCTTATGCAACTAGAAATAACAATTATTTTGAACTGAAGCGTAACTATGTCACACCAGATTTATTGAACTTGGTTACGCGGCGCATACCCAAAAACTGTGGTATTTACACAGACAGATTGCATTTTCCCTACAATTTATATAGGACCCGACTCACTGTTGATGTTGTAAAGTCCGCTGCTAGACGGGAAATGTTTTGATTCTACTGATTAACGGTGGGATGCTCACCTACCAGTCAGTGCGACCTGTGGTTATTGTGTGCGCATGGCCAATAAATCTTAGTCATCTCTGAAGCTGATGACCATATTAGACGGGGACAGTCAAATATATATATGCTCCAACTGAAGAGCGGACCCAAAGAAGAAAAGAAGAGAGTAATTGGTTTTAAAGTTATAAACCAGAGCTGTTAGAACTTAACAAACTTAAAAAAAACCGAATGGGGTTCAGTTTCGGGGCGCTGTTATCAAATATAACATCGTAGCACTGGTGAAGATTATTTAAAAATTATAGACACCTATTTAAAACTATTTACCTAGTTTTGGGTAGTACCTACATTACAATGTTTTATTTTTATTTCAAAACTCAAAAATGAGGTGTCTATTGATACTATTTTTTTTAAAGATGTCGTTGCCAGGTGGACTATATTATATTTTATGGTCCCGATAATTTGAAGTTATTTACCCACAATAGTAAATACACTTTTCTTAAATATTAAGTCGGAACGTAGATAGGATAATAATATATTAATTAATATTTTTTAGAAATACTAGCTACAAAATGAGTAGGTACCGTCAAAAATAGAATAAAAATATAAAACAATTAAAATAGAAAACAATGGAATCTTTGAGACCACGCTATTTTAAAAGGTTGCCGGTTCGTGGTTCTCATGATTCGGAAATAAAGATTCCGGTTTCGGTTCTAGTTCCAGAATAAGTAATGCGGTTTCCGGAGTTCAATTCCGGTTCCATTTTCAACAATGGTTATAACTTAAGTTAAACATGTAGGTAGGTAAACATGGAATCTGTGTAATTATGCATAATTAAAAATTCTCTTTATATGCAATATCGATTTATATGTAGGTATATAATGATTTAAATTTTAAAAGCTTCTTGATTTCCTAACTGATAATTTGTATCGCTTGATCTGCAAATGCACAACGCTGTCCAATTTATGTAGCTTGACAATGTCTGCCTTGTGTTATTTGTCATTATTCATAATAGTTTAATAAAGAAACAGGGTGTTTATTCTGTCACTGGTTGTTGAATGCAGTTGAGACGCTGATTCAATTCATTCACATTGAGTGTAACTTGATTTGGATGATAAGCTGATAAAGCAATGTAGAGGTGCTTTACGTAACAAGTAGCTACATAATACTGATGGGCTGTACACAATGTAATGCTGATTGCTGCTTTAACAATCATCAGAGGGTGATTATTTTTGATTATTTCATGTAACCAATCATTGGCGAGAGTGCGGTCTAACACAAATAATCAAGAGGGAAAATGCAGTGACGTCCCTTGGACGTAGACAGGCCATGCGGTGCTCAATTGTAACAATGTTTGTCCTATGGGGTAGAAAAGAATTGAAGGAATACGAATATTCCAACCATTGAGAATAGTGAACAGAATATTAACATGTTTTTTTCATTAATTATCCGTTGAAGATAACCAAGAAAACATAGTACCTAAATAGGTAATTAACTTAGATACATATTATAATATCAAATTTAACCTAAGGGGCTGCGGAATTGTATTATCACCTGGCGGAAAAATACGAAGTCAGAGATAAATCACATTTTTTTTAAAGTAATAAAATGAGAATTTGTTCAAGTATCCCATCGTTTTATTACATGTTATTGTATGGTTAAGTTTCACATAAAACTTTAGTTTATTAAGACTATAAAATCGATAATTATTAAAATACATACATTAAAACTATGAATCAATCAAAAATATTTTCGCTGTGTTATATGAAATTTAATAAACTAAGTAAATAAATTTAATTATATTTCATCTGTAAATATGCGAATGACGTGGAAAAACGTCTGTACTTACATGCGCTATCACTTTGATATTATAATATAGCTATGACACTATTTTGACGAAAACATGATGTTTATAATGGGTACATTAGTACATACCTACGAATTTATCGACAATTAAAATATCTTAATATTTTTGATATAAATATTATTTTTTTCATGGTGACTCATTATTATGATTAGTATTGCACATGAAGTGAATGCATCTCTTGCGGAGTCTTTCGGTTTGATAGTTGGTAGTTATTTCAGTTAAATAATAAGATGTTGTAAATGGTTACACTTCAACAGTGCACTCACTATTCTTGATGATGTAATTTTACGAAACTCCGAATTTTTTTTCGCCAGCTTTGAACCCATTAGTTAATATTTCATAATTTTGAATTCACTTAGAGTTTTTCAAATATCTATACACACCCACATCTATAACGACAATGTCGGCAAAGGATACAAAATATTTTTTTAATTTATTCTTTTCTTTTTTTCTTTCCACCATGTCCGATCCTAATATGATCATATGGACCTCCACAGAGTAGAGGTTTGTATTGACAGATTTTGTTTTTTACGAGCAATGGATGTCAGCCACTTGCTCAACCTATTAGGTCCATACCCTGACATACACAAATTAAAAAACAATATGTGTACTTGCCAGACCCAGGATTCGAACCTGGGACCCACGGCGTTATAGTCCAACGCTTAAGCCGCGCGGCCACCGTGGGCGTTTAATTTATTACCTGTTATTAAGTATGTAATATAATGTAAATATAATCAGTTTTATAAAAAATAATGTAAAATTCAAATAACATTTTGTACTATTGTGTATAGGTAAAATATTTAGCTCCGGATGTGGTTATAATAATAAATAGTGTTATAATGATACATATTATTATTAATTCACTTATTTTGTGAATCTATGCATGGCGCATCACGACTTGCGGAAAAGCTCTTAGTCACATGCATTTCTCCAATAATGTGTACATACTATATTGGCGAATAGGTCAACTCCTTATCAGAAATTATTTTCTCGAAATATCTAATATTTTATTGATATTTATTTTCTATGTATGTGTTGTAACGTAAATAACATTATCCATCGGTTTAATAAATATTTCTTTAGCTAAGTTACTAAATGTTGTCTGATTATTTGAATCATATTGTTTTTTTCATATTTTTTATTATGTAGTTTATATAAAAGTATTACTATATTATTTAAAATTAATCTACACTTTTCGCAAACTGGAACTGGGACCCGTGTTCTAGAATTTCGAGAACCTATATTGAACTACTCGAATACACTTTTGTTGTTGTCTGAATTCAATATTATTATCATTATTTATTGACTATCTAATACATAAATATCCATAAAAAATGTGGAAAGACTGGAATGGTTTCCTCACTGTCTCCAAATGGAGAGTATAGTACAAAGGTATTTAAAATGTGGAGGTATTTTTATAAGATTATTTATTTGAACGTGCGAAAGGATAAAGTGAAAAACTGTAATAATTTACGTCAACACATCATATTATCGAGACATAAAAAAAATCATCTTTCTTTTGGGATTCTAAAACATTTTTTGAAAAACCATGGGGTGACTTCTCAATTTAGGGTTAATAATAGTTTTAATTTGACGAAACAACAAGGGACCGAACTTAAAAAAAACCTAGGGGTTATAAAGCTCTGTAATTTTATAAAATTAAGTGCTTAATTTTTTCACCATGTATTAAAAATATTTAATATCCTACCTACGTACTAGGCACCCGTAGATAGATTTATCAAAAAATATCAAGCATTTTATAAAAGAATTATGAATTACTATTAATAATGTTAATATTTCTACGGCAGAAAATATTCGGATACACAAAGCTATACAATGTGAAGGAGCCTTTTTATCATGAATAGCAACAACATGACTGGGGTGCAATTTATTGTTCTTAAGTACCTGGTCAATTCCGTTGATCCCCATTGATACATATTATCAATAAATTAAAAAACTTAGTTACAATATATGAATTTGGAATTCAGAGTGTTATAAAATGTTATTTTTAGTTGACATTGACATTTTGTAAATGGGGAGCGGCAAATTTGGGTTGGTACCCGGACGGCAGCCACCCTTAGTGCGGCACTGATGCCACCACGGTGAATCTCTTGAAAAGATGTACATACTCAATACATCATAGTAACGGCGAAGATAATAAGTAGTTAAATGTTATTAATTAAAATAAACTTAATATTTAATCATTAATTTAATATCAATAAGGATCAATTTCGTCCGCTCAGAGAGAGCTATTAAATTTATCAACTTATTCATCATTATTGTTTATCTATGTCGTTATTTGTATTCATTATTCATTTATTAGTCTTACAATTATCTTTTCTCGAAATTCTTGCGAAAAATATTATGTGGGAAGTTAAATGACTGATTGTAATTTTTGTAAGAGGGTATAAACTATATCACACAAAAATGTTATTCACATCGCATCGCTCATATTACTGGTTATTTAGTCATCTCATGACATGTACAATATAACCGTGCCCGCGCATTAAGTGTTGAAGAATTTTAATTCAATAAAAATCTACTTATGCGTTTCATAGTGACAATTCACATTCATGCGGCATGAATGACTTCTACATGAGAATATAATATGAACAAATTTCACGTCCGCTACTAACTCTCCTACACAGACAGTTGACGGTTCATTATGAACAGTTGGTGTGGAGCTATGCTGACTACTCAATGACAAAACTTAATTATTATTGAGGTATGGTCGTTTTAATGACACTATGTATTCTTAATCGAATCCTGCCCTAAAAGTAATAGAGTTATTAGGTATAGAATATATTAGGTATATAGAAATGCATGCGCTTCCTAATCAGTTGTGTAGTGCCAACTAAAATAGTCCCGGGTCACAATTTTAAATATTCTAATTACCAACCATGTTTTCGAAAGTACGTGATTTAATACATATTACGACCATTATGAAGGTACCTACATACAATTATGTAATAGCAATGACACCGATTATTGGTAGACAAAAAATCGAAGCGACGTGAAGTCATATAGGTACATTTAATCTTAAAAATAACACTTGAATTTGGAATTGAACTGACTAGTCGTTCTCGCATTTCACGTAAAATTTATTGATGCTCGGTTGGTTCTAAGTCATAAATAACAGCGACAAAATTTTCTTTATTCGCGTGATTCAAAACTATTGTGTGTAATTAGTGCTTGTGATTTCTCGACATTTTTCATTTCTCTTTTCTCGAGAATCGAAAATCGACGGCTTTTTTTGGCTTGTACTTTACAACAAAAAATATAACGACCATTTTTTTAAATTCCGATTGGTGTCTGCAGCTTTCTTTTTTAATTTTAACTATTCATTTTGGTATTTTGTCTAGTATCTAACAATTTCTCGAGAAATGAGGGTTCTGAAAATTTCAGAAAATTCATTTCTTGAAATTCGAGATTAATCTTGTCTGATTATTTCTCGAGATTTATCGATCACAACCTCTATGTGTACTGATATTGCTGAGAACTAACTCTGGAGAAATGCTGGAGGGCCGACCCTGCGCAGTCAGATACCACTACGCCACTGTTCTTAATTCGTAACTATGTATATTCCTACCCTTACAAAGAATTTATCTTACCATGGTCATATCATCGAAAGATTAATTCGCTTATTGGAGTATAGGTACTGTAAATGTAATGATATTATTTCATGAGAAAAAAACTTTATTGACAGACTATGATACTAGGAAATCAATAGAAGCTGGAGAAATTTTTGGAATGGATAAATTAGATTTGACTTTCTGTCGTTACGATAATAATATGCTAGTGATATTGACGTGAGAGCTATCTTACGTGCAACTCACTGAGTTCGTTAGAACGTTTTTAATTGTTTCTGAAACTCCTGAAAAAACCTTAATACAAAATGCCTACTACGATGTATTTTTGGTATTAGGATTCCAATGGAATAAAATTTGAAGAACAGGGTTCGAGGGTATTATCAATTTGAAGACCTACTGGTGTATGTCATTGAGGAAGAAGACATGGCTGGTAGGTAAGTGGGTTTGTTGTAAGTATGTACGTAATATCTGAATATATCAAGGTAAAATAAATGGGGAGAAAGAACGTCAAGAAATATTTTTGCACTAGCTGGCTAATAATATTTTGTACGGTAGGTACCTAATCATTTTTGTGCTTGCAAAACTTTTTTCTGTATGGGAAACACTGTGCTATTTATTAACCATTTTTAAATATATTTTCAAAGAGATACCTACCTAGCAAAAAGTATTCAACTTTTAGGCATAAAAATACATAGGTACTACCTACCGTACAAAATAATATTAGCCAGTACAAGGTATTGAAATGAAAAAATACTAATTACACATAGGTTACATAAATTGTATACGTTATAGGATTGTAACTCAAATGACGTGATAGATTTTTTTGTTTTCACATTTGAATTCTCCTTGAAGTGCATGAAGTTCAGGTATTTTTTATCACGTTTTTCTTAGCTCGTATTCTTATTTGTCCGATGGTTGTTTATCCAGTACAAATCTTGCAATCGATTTTAACTAACTTCCCGACTAGCTAGACATTTGAAACTTTTAGAATATATCAGAACACGATGCCAATGCATTCTTTTAATACTTTAAGTAGAATTGAATTCATTTTCAGTTAATTTTGTTTTGTATGAAAAGTTATTTCGGAAGAAATCCGTAATCCAATCCACTATTATTGGTTGCTAAGGGGATGGTCCTAGCAACTAAATTATTAATATATACGTGCGTTATTATGGAAATCAAAATGACGTTTCAGTATTCTATATTTGTTTGTTGCAAAATAGCAAAAAAATGAAAAAATTAAATGAAAATTTAAAAACGCGGTATGTAAAAAGTTCTTTTTATCTTGTAATTATTATATCCATAGTTTGGCCAGTGTAATTAATTAGGTAGGTACACAAAATGTATATTAATAAAAAGTTTTAAATCAACGATTTTTAACTGTATAATAGTGATCATCCATTGAACAGATGCCGTTGGAAGTATTTTGATGTATTTACTATGTTTATCTCAAAACTGTTGAGTATTCCGTGACATTAATAAAACAAGCTTCTCTATTGTGTTTTATACTTGCATTTCTTCGAAATAAAATTCAATGCGTAGTATACTATATCTATAAATCATTTGAAGACACACTTAATATTGTCGTTTACATGTAGGTATTATTTTATTTTGAAAAACTTTAAATTATACATAAAAAATAATAAAATATTGTCTTTAAAATAATATTTTTATTAATTCTGCAATTTTTGAGTTATTTAGATCGGTTCCATTCAACGTCCAGGATGCAGAAGCTTGTAAATAGAAACCACAGACAAGGTATAGAGCTAAATGTCTCGAAGGCAAAAGTGAGAAATTCTCTCCGACCATGTCCGATCCTAATAAGATCATATGGGCCTTCAAAGAGTGGAGGTTTGTATTAACAGATTTTCTTTTTACGAGAAATGGATGGTAGCCACTTGCTCTACCTATTAGGTCCATACTCTGACTCATACACAAATTGAAAAACAATAATATGTGTACTTGCCAGACCCAGGATTCGAACCTGGCACCCACGACGCTATCGACCGACGCTTAAGCCGCGCGGCCATCGTGGAAATACTATTAAATTACTGCTACGCTAAACCAAAAACGATCCTCATCAATGGCAGTCAGCGAGTCAACAACTACACCTATCTTGTATGGTAAATGTAAATTTAACGACAGTAGGTAAATGACAAGATTCATGCCCGAACCAAACTGGCATGATGTGCATTTGAGCAACCGAATAGTGAAATGTAGAGGGAAATTAGCGAGATGACAAATTTGAAAGCAAAGAGCTGGAAAAAATCTCTTGACCTGAAGTATAAACGGATTTTTTGTGCTAGAAGAACTGATTTTTCGGGGGGAAAAATTATTAATACAAAATTATATTACTTATGGGTCTCAGAGATGTGTCGTAAAAAGTTGGCAACCCTATTTTGTAGTTTTCATCCAATAAGTAAGTCAATAATAATTATTGTAGAATCAATAGATTATTTGTTACAAAACCACTATAAAAATACTTTTACCATGTGATATTAAAAATAATAAGAAATATATTATTTACTTGTAGGTATCAATATTACATTGGCGGCTTTAATATTATTATTCATCGAATTGCTTACACTCAGAACAGAACAGGATAAACCAGCTGAACAAAATAGATGAAACTATAAATAAATAATATAAATATATAAATTCACAGATATTATAGCCCATAATCTTGCTGTATACATCAAGTAAATTACATATTATGTAACTTACGTATTATGTACTTATTAAGTAGTATGCTAGGTAATATTTTATGTTTTAAAACGTACTACCAAAATTATACTTAAGTACCTCAGAGTAATAATATAAAGAGAGTGGGTATTGTTTGGCAAAATGAAGTCGTGTTTCTTGCATATAACGCCCGTTTCAGACGGGACACCAGTGTCACGCTCGATATAATATAGGAGGTCTTTGTATTCGAATAAAGGGGCTTTTGTATTATGTTTATGAACTCCCTAGAGATAATGAGTCAACGCGTGTCCGGTGCACTTTTCCGTCGGCCGCTACATTCTCAAGCCGCCGATACACTTCTTTTTATTACCGCAGCCAGTTTTATGTTCTAATTTATAACGCGAAATTATGCATTGACTCATTAGCTCTGGGGCGTTCATAAACATAATACAAAGGCACGTTTATTCGAATACAAAGGCCTTCTATATTATATCGAGCGCGACACCAGTATCTCATCTGAAACGGGCCTAACGCACAGTAGAACCTCAATTTTATTATTATTAACTAGAAACGTTATATCTACCATCATGTTGCTTCTCAGTGCGGCTACCAAATTTAAACACAACATAGTTAACCAAATTTTTCTACTAAATTAACTAAAAACAATTACCACTAACTTTATATTTAACATAAAAACAATAAATTTCATTAGGTACTGATTATAAGTGCACTAGCACTAAATTCTATTATAACTACACATACTGAAAACACTCGAAATAACAAAGCACCAAGTAATATTATTGTACTTGTAATTATAAATAGAAACTGTGAATGTCACGTCGACTTCCAGAAAACATTTTTTAAGAACGATAAATTGGTATCAGAAATAATTATTAATATACCTACTGAGCGCCAATGAACGCTGAACAATGTAAATATCTGGCTCGGGTGCCTCTAATAATTATTGTAAATTTATTATTAAAAGATATTATGCAATTTTTACGCCACATAATTTAATGATTATCATCGGGACCGGCTTCGACATTGGGACATTTTCAACTCACTTCAAAATTTTCTATTTTGGGTAACCAATCCAATGAAATGGTATTTTATAATATTTTGGGTGATGTCGAGGTTGATCTTTGTTTTATTTGGTTTTGTGAACTAAATTTAGGTGGAAATAAGGTTAAATAGAAAAATCTATAATATGAATAATAAAACTATTTTAACATACTGAAAAAAGAACCGATATTACATTTTTTCACACATTCCTGCAAATTCTGTTCTCACATTAAATATCTACCCAAATGCAACTACCTATCTATTCAATGGTAACATACTCTAAATAAATTTAATACACATGTTATTGCATTTTCAAAATTATGTTACATAATATAATTTTTCAGGTGAATAGGTACCTACATAGGTTTATTTAAAATTTAGTTTATTAAGTTTTCAATTTTTCTTCGTACATATTTTTGACTAATTCATAGTTTTAAAATTTTTTATATTTATTTAAAAAAAACATTGATTTTTATAAAAATATGTGTATAACTTGAAATCCTTTTTATTTATATCAAATCGAGCTTAATTTAGCTAATAAATAATAAATATTACCATAAAAATAATGTAATAATAACGTAACTGTGTACGTAAATGTGTAACAAATTCACATTTTTTTACAATATTGTATGATCTACTTTGATTATTATGTACATCATATAATGTTTGAGGCTTTCACGGTTGTTTTTTATCGTAGTATATTCTTGGGTTTTCACCGTGTCTCCTTCTTCCTTCTTTACTCGACGTTTCGGGCTCGTTGCAGAGGCCATTATCAAGAGATATGTTTTATGATGAAATGTAGTGTATGTA
Organism: Rhyacophila brunnea; assembly: GCF_057557595.1. Lineage (NCBI taxonomy): Eukaryota > Metazoa > Arthropoda > Insecta > Trichoptera > Rhyacophilidae > Rhyacophila > Rhyacophila brunnea. The sequence goes on from NW_028233068.1 coordinate 21,999,683, forward strand.
TGTGAATGTAAACGTTGCTCTAAGAAAGTCAAAAGGAATCCGATTATCTAAGAGCAAACGTTGTTCAGAGTAATCTGTCAATCATTACGACCGGAGATACTGGCTCGAATATTAGATTTTGCTGATAGTGCCGGAAGCCATGACGTTTTTAATCGTAATCCATCATCCCTATTAATGTTTTCAGGGTTTCTGTGAATTTCAATGGCCTCCTTTACCAATCGTGCGAAATATCCTTTATTCCAACCCAATATCTTGGTCTCGAAGTCAAATTTGTGCCCTGTATCCATCGAGTGCTCGGCAATTGCCGACATCGTGTAATGTTTAAGACGGTATGCTCTCTCGTGTTCACTCACACGCTTCTGTACCGTTCTAGAAGTCTGGCCTATATACTTTTTTGGGCATCCACGACAGCTTATCTGGTATACACCTGCCGAGTACAAAGGCTGTGAGTCCTTTACTGGTCTTAGCATATTTCGGACCTTTGTCGATGTTGAGAATATTGTTTCAATATTATGTTTCCGAAGTATCCTGGAAATAGTATCTGTGGTGTTTTTGATGTAAGGTAGATAGGCCCGGCCTTTGAACTGTATCTTTTCCTCCTGACTGATCGGGTTAAGGTTGATTTTGCTTCTGGTGGCTTTTTGGATCATATTGTGAGAATATCCGTTTGCTTGAAGAGCCTTTGATACTTGAGATATCTCGGATTTTAAATACGAAGATTCGCAGATACGCCGAGCTCTTGTCATCAAAGTCGAAATCAGACCCATTTTTTGAGCAGGGTGGTGGTGAGAAGAAGCATGTAAATAACGATTGGTATGAGTTGGTTTCCGATAGACTCTGTGTCCTAGAGAACCATCCAATTTTCTGATAACTTCCACGTCAAGAAATGGTAGAGCTCCGTTCTGTTCAATCTCCATCGTGAATTTAATCATCGAATGTAGATTGTTTAAATGGGCCAAAAACTCATTTAGAGCTTCTATACCATGAGGCCATATTAAGAAGGTATCATCGACATACCGTAACCAGCACGAAGGTTTTAATCTACACGTGTCAAGAGCTGTCTGTTCAAAATTTTCCATGAAAAAATTCGCAACCACGGGAGATAGAGGGGACCCCATAGCGACACCTTCGGTTTGTTCAAACACTTTGCCCTGAAAGCTAAAGTAGCTTGACGTCAAACAGTGCTTGAAAAGTCCAGTCATTTCTGCGGAGAAAACTTCACCTATTAATTTTAGGGTATCATCTAGGGGGACATTTGTGAATAGTGACTCTACATCAAAGCTTACTAAGAGGTCAGTAGGCTTTATAGTCATATCAGCTAATAATTTGACAAAATGTGTTGAATCCTTAAGGGGGGACATGCTCGTCGAAGGTCAAAATTGAGTTTTTATTGTATATTCAAACCATGATCCTGGACACTCCTTAAACGTTGTAGATGATCTATTTATATACTTTTGAAGCCTTATTATCCTTTATAGTTATTTTAAACATTTGATGACTGCATGAAGTATTTTTGTTACATAAAATAGTGTTCTTTTAAACCTCTTGCTCTAATGTTTTAGAATATAGTCATATTTCGGTACATAACTGTGCAGTGGTGTTAAGATTTTTTACATTTATTAATTTTTAAACGCATTTATAAAACCATTAGCATAATTTATTACGAGATAATTTTTGTAAAATATTTACGATAAAAAATTATATTGATAATCTCTGTGATCCCAAATTTGACAAGAATTAGGCATTTTATTATTCAAAAAATCGGCAAGATTAACACATTTGAAGATGATTCTAAAGATATTTATTATAAGCTATGTTTTTGAGCATTCAAGTGTGATAAACATCTTATGAATAATGATTGCTTTATAATAATTATTGACCTAAGAATAAGGTAGTGTTTTTTTGAAATACGCCATTTCTTTTGTCATTCCCCAGTGGTTAAGCTACAACATACGGCCGTAGCCATAAATTGACAAACTATAATTGAAGTAAAGAGTAAAATGATATTGACGCGCGTGTTTGAACATGTACCGTTTAAAAAAAAATAAAAAAAAATTCGGTTAGGTACATGTTCAAACACGCGCGTTAACATAATTTTACTCCCTAATTTAATTATAGTTTGTCAATTTATGGCTACGGCCGTATGTTGTAGCTTAACTACTAGGGAATGACAAAAGAAATGGCGTATTTCAAAAAAACACTACCTTATTCTTAGGTCAATAATTATTATAAAGCAATCATTATTCATAAGATTTTTATCACACTTGAATGGTCAAAAACATAGCTTATAATAAATATCTTTAGAATCATCTTCAAATGTGTTAATCTTGCCGATTTTTTGAATAATAAAATGCCTAATTCTTGTCAAATTTGGGATCACAGAGATTATCAAAATAATTTTTTATCGTGAATATTTTACAAAAATTATCTCGTAATAAATTATACTAATGGTTTTATAAATGCGTTTAAAAATTAATAAATGTAAAAAATCTTAACACCACTGCACAGTTCTGTACCGAAATATGACTATATTCTAAAACATTAGAGCGAGAGGTTTAAAAGAATACTATTTTATGTAACAAAAATACTTCATGCAGTCATAAAATGTTTAAAATAACTATAAAGGATAGTAAGGCTTCAAAATTATATAAACAGATTATCTACAACGTTTAAGGAGTGTCTAGGATCATGGTTTGAAAATACAATAAAAACTCAATTTTGACCTTCGACGAGCATGTCCCCCCTTTTGGTATGTGGTTGCAAAAGGGACGCCAGATATTTAGAAAGTCTATACGTGGGAGAGTCGATTGCGCTAACTATCGGTCGAAGTGGGCAGTCAGGCTTGTGAATCTTGGGTAACCCATATATCCCAGGAGTCTTCGGCGCTTTAGTAAATACTTTCCAGTATTCCTCACTAGGAATATCGGAAGATCGAACTAATTCCCTCGTTTTTCTGTCAATCTTGTCGGTGGGGTTCCGCTTTACATGTTTATACACAGGGGCTTTCAGTAACTCTTCCATTTTGGCAACATAGTCCGTCGCATCCATAACGACTGTCGCGTTTCCTTTATCAGCGGGTAAAACCACCAGTTTGTCGTTTTTTCGCAAATCGCGTAATGCTCGACTTTCCGCAGGCGTTATGTTACTTTGTGGCGGTTTTGATTTCCTGAGGATACGGCTGGCGTCTTGTCGTATTTCTTCTGCAACAGCAGGGGGTAGTTTGTGTATAGCAGATTCAACTTCGCATATGATGTCGTCAACAGGAATGTGTTTTGGTGTTATTGCAAAATTCATTCCTTTTCCGAGTACAGCTATTGTTGCGTCGTCCAAGACAGCTGAAGACAAGTTCTTAACAACATTCAAATTGAGTGAAGGCGGAACACCTTTCTTAACGGATAGACTGCTCAATTTCTTCTTGTGCCTTTCAGTGTCCAAAATATATCGTCTGGTTGCTTGGTTGTGGGATATCCGGTCAATCAAATTCCAGTCGTCAATCTTCAGTAGATGCGATAAGTCCATGTGAAGTTTGTATAACTCCACTGATAAGTTGTTTAATTCCGTTCTAGTGAATTGAATCCTTTCTCTCAGCAGTGCAGCTTCCGCTTGTCTGCAGACCCTGTCTGCTTTCTTTGATGAGAAATGTGTTTTGATGTGAATAAATGATGGTATTGTTTGGTCCACTCGACAACGTTTTAGAAAGGCCAACGTACATAAAAGGTGCTCCCTACGTTGTCGAAGAGTGTCCAATCGGCGTGTTGAAAAGTAAACCTCCTCCCCATAAAGGTTTGTTATATAATGTTTGAGGCTTTCACGGTTGTTTTTTATCGTAGTATATTCTTGGGTTTTCACCGTGTCTCCTTCTTCCTTCTTTACTCGACGTTTCTGCAACGAGCCCGAAACGTCGAGTAAAGAAGGAAGAAGGAGACACGGTGAAAACCCAAGAATATACTATGTACATCATGTTAAGTATAATTGCACGTTTCGTATTTTTTCCGCTAGGTGCCTCTGGTAGGTAGAAGCATCCCCTTAATCGTGATTAATAGTAGTGATGAATATTAATGTCTTAATTTTATTGATTATTATGTTCATAGAAATGTCACACAAAATTTCGATGTTTTCCGACATGGCAAATACTAAATTCGAAAAATGAACTGTCACTAAAAATAATAAAGAAATCTTTTATAATAGAGTCGCGAAAGACAATAAAATGTTATTCAATTTCGTATTAGTTTGACAGATAACTACTAGTGTCATGTTTTCAGATATTTTCTCTATACTTGATTAGTGAAAAAATATTCTTTTTTGTACACCAGTGTGCCGATTTAAAATGTAAATAGTTTTCAAGAATAATAATTATTGCGATTTGTGATAAATCGGGTATACACTCAGAGTGGGTATACATAATAATATAGAAAGTTTTAAACGATATTATAATTAATTTTGAAGGATTGACGCCAAGATTATGGTGTTGAACAGAAAAATAATTATCAGATCAATGATATTAAATCGTTCTGGAATCACTGGAGTCTGGAAGCAAGTGTAATACAAAAGTTTATGATCATATTATGTAAATATAAATAGCAAACTCTGCGTGCAACAAAGTTATTTTGAAACATAATAATACCATTAATTAGGTAAGTAGGTACTAACAAACCGCTCTCGTGGTTCCGGGCGGATAGGGGTCGAATGTTTTTGGTGAGCCAGAAGTTGCTTCAGGATGAACGCTGATTTATTGTCACAGTATAAACTACAAAGATGTTATACAATATTGCGATTAGTTTTGGAATATTCAGAATGCGTCTAATTATTTCGACACGGAAGTCGGTACAGTTCAAAATTCGCGACGTCCCGCGTCGGAATAATGACAGTTTACAATACGTGTACAAGAGAGGGGCATTGATAAAAAAGGCGTCTTGATTTCTTGTCAATACGTACTGACAATTTGTCAAAAAAATCGTTAAAAAGTCGTCATGATAGCTTTGGCAACCGCTGAAAAACGTCATTGAACTGTGACCCGAAGTGTCGTGTCCACTACTAATATGCGGTATATATAACACGAAGAAAACACATCGAAGTAGAACGATAAAAAACAAAAATTAAACTCGCAGAATAAATTGAATATCAACATGACGTTATTTTCTTTCTTTTTTTGCGTCAAATTACTGCACAATCTTTGTTACCTGACCTGTACCATAAGCATAAGGCACCTCAAAAGGGTTGACAATATAACTATTTTAAGATATTATTATTACTTACCCATTTGAAAACATTATAAAACGTTATTAAACTTATTAACATTCATGTCTAAATAACCGAATGATTTCATATTATTTTTAACATAATGGTTTTTTATGCTTCAGTTTATATTTTTTGAATGGGGATATTTTTTTTTGTATTATGCTTAGGGAAAATAACTTCCCAGTAAGTATAGGAAACTATATGAACAATAAATATTATTAAAGACAATAATATATATTAATATGAAGCACGATGTTGATGCGATTAACTTTCAAAAGTCTTCCCATATCTAAATAATAACAATACATACAAGAATTGGGTAATGAATCAGAAAATATAACTCACAAAATACGAATCATTGTTTATTTATATTGATGCCATTATACTTTGCTATTATGGTACTGTCAGTAATCTATCAGTTTCTTCTTCTTCTTCTTCATTTTTCATAAATTTAAATTACAATATACAATTTATTGTAGATACCTACGTTCATCCTTAGGTACTAACTTGAATACGTACCTACTACTATAATAACGAAGCATTTTAATCGATTTAAATATTTTAATATCAGCGTCTAAATATTTTTTGCAAATAGTACCACTGAGGTAGGTTCTCATTTAGATAGGTATCTACGTGGAGTTGAAAAAATCAACCGTATTATTACGATGACATCAAAAATACAATAAAAATTATATATTGATTTCATTTTTATAATACTTATACATCTGCGTAATCAAGATAATATGCCAAATATAATGGTCTACGCCGCGAGGCTACGCGACAACACAAACTCTCCTCTACGCCTCTACGCTGCTACACATTTTTACCTTTTCCATACGGATATCCAACTTTATAAAACATGTATGTACGAAAACTAAAATTTACCCATATATACCTATTTATCGGTAGACATTATCTGTTTGTGATTCACGGAATATACAGATGTTTTGATGTGGATTTAAATCCATATTATGATGGTTTGTGGTATCGTCGTTACAATCATAAGCTCTACAAGCTTTATGATGAGCCGGCTAAATGTATTAAAACTCAACGCCAACGAATTAATAGGTATATTATTATTGTATGATTTAACGAGCACCAACAAAGAGCCTCGCGTTCTAGTGGACCTAACGAGGCGGCCAAGGCCCACCCCGGGTTGTAGCGCCTTTGAAATTTTTCTTATTAATGTCAATAAGGTAGATGACTGAAAAAATGGTCGATTTGATACTAAATAGGTACTTAAATATGCATATAAATGGTTGTAATTGATAAAATAAAGTATTTACCTAAACAACAATAAAATTAGTATAGTGCCTAATGTGCCACCCAGTACAGCAAAGTTAGTTTAAAAATATATATAGGTGGTAGGTATCCTGAATTTTGAAACTTATAATACTTATACGTAAGCTAATTAATGCGGGATTTACTGGAGGCATCTCGCGATAAAATACATAAGATGCGATTTATTACATTATTTTTTCACTGATACTTACATTTTGCAGTGTTTTCAGTAATCAATAGGCATTGAAAAACTTTAAAATGAAAGACATTTATTTGTTTTAGAATTTGGAATAATTATATTTATTTATATCTAATAAAACTTATAGTGAACTTAACAACTATCTAGCTAAACCACTTTAAAACATAAATTACCAGTAAAGTATATTAATTTCTTTTATTTTTTTTTATTTTGTTAACTGTCAATTCATGGTGGAACTGCATTGTATTGTTGTTTTTATTAAATAAAAACAACAATAAAGTATATTAAATTGAGTCTTTCGTATTCTGCCACTAGATGAACATAGAGTATTACACTCGCTCATAAAGTCACCAGATTTATATAATTATAACCATCATGTAAATCTTTAAACTACTGTCAGCTAATTAAATTTACATGCTAATTGGTAAACGTGACGTCATGTTCACTTAATCAATCATAATTTTACATATTTTTTTTTGAGATAATATTATATGGATATAAAGATTATTACCTTTTAACTGTTTGTGCGCCACCAACAATACTATGTATAAGTACCGTATTAAAACGACCACTAGGTACCTACTCAGACATAAAATTGTTCACTATATTAAACTCGAAAACACTTCAATAATAAATTCGTACAACTGCTCTTTATCAATCATTACTTTTCTATATCCATTTATAGTTCATTATGCATGCAATTAGAGAAGATTAATATGAAACAACCAGCCCCGATATAATATACTGCACGACTAATGAATTTAATGTTGCTTTCTAAACAATCTTCCAGAATAGTCCTTCTGACATACGGGACTTTTGTTACGACTGGCAACACTCATGTCATTGATTGACCTTAAATACCCCCTCTGGTCGCCATTATCTTTTTATTTCATTGAGGAGAGTAAAGTTTTATTATTGCATACGCTCTATGGCCCGAGATGTAATATTGCAACCGAATGAAGTGATAAGTTGATGTTTCTCGGCCAGTTACTCCAATATTGTTATAATCCAAAGTAAGAACTTATTAGTGCTATCGACGGCTATTATTACTAATAAGTTATAACATATTATATATTGTCTTTAGAGTAAATGTGGCTATGACAGAGGAGAATATAATATATTATTACGTTTATTCCATCAATGAAGTAGGAGGCCAAACAAACAAATCCTTAAAAATCTTACTAGTAGTAGTAACACATAACACCTCTATTGGTTTCATAAACATGACAAATGTATATTTAGGTGGGTACCTCATAATTTGTATGATACATTCACTATGGAGTCGTCCATAAATGACGCAACACCATTTTCGGTATTGTTTAACCCCCCCCCCATTATTACAGTTAGTCACAGTGTTTTTCAATTCCCTGTCCAAATTGCACTTTAAGCACCCCATTTGTTAAAAAAATTTTTTTGAAAGTGATCATTTTCGGTAGGTACTTACATCTCTATATTTTTTTGGTTTTGTGACGCAACATTTTTACAACTCTCATATATTCTCTTCGTTCCAAATATTCCATTATATCAGACTCCTTTCTGTCATGTCATAAATGGGCTCTAATGCTTAGAATAGTTAACGTGATAATAAGAAATAAATAATTATTATATCAATTATATCACATCAAAAATTCATCGTACACGAGATATTTAAAAGAAAAATATTCTTGAAGTAAAATAAACTTTTTTACTGTTAGAGTAAATTTGTGTTTATCTCACTTATTTAGTCGACGCACTACGCCGGACCACTCTTAAGCCCGGGCCCCCAAGCTAGAGCCCTGTCATTGTGGGGCATGCCAACGGCACGTCATGGTATCTTATTTATCCGGAAAACTTTTCTCAACGGACAACGCTCCGCATTACTGGCCCTCGCTAAGGCTTATAGAACTACTTCCACCGATGCGTCGCCTGCAATTTCTGAGTTCCCTGGTCGCCTGTCGTTGCTGGAGTACTCCTGTTAGCATTGCACATTCAGGCTCCCGCGGTTTTACGACTACCCCGCTCGGGGCACACGGTGTGGAGGTGGCGATATCTCAATATTCCTGCATCATAAGCTGTACGGACTGTGGCATATAATAGAGCATTGCGAGTCTGGCAAGTATTATATGATTGATGAATCTCCTCCTTCGAAGATAGGCATACACATTGCGGGCGAAAAAAATCTCTTCCCATCAAGGCCACAATAGTAATATGGAATGGCGTATACTCTAATGCAGTAATTCACAATATTTTTTGTTTGGCGAAACACTCGGGTAAGTTTCTTTCCACTGTATTGTCATCGTCATGGAAAACTCAGGAATCCCTACTTATCTGATACATAAGGTTCAATGTAATGTAATGTAGGCAGTGATATATATGGTAGGTAGTGACCGAGGTAGTGACTCATACAACTTTACAAGTTTTTTTAGTCTAAGGTACACATCATATTAGCGCCGCGGGCGAAAATATGATGGGATAGTCATTTTAATACACCTTTCCTCCAAAACTATTGGGAAGGCCAATAATTAACACATAGGTACATAACAATAAATAGTATATTTAATCAAATGAATATGATATTATAACGACAATGTTTTAAACACCATTACTAAACTTATTGAAGTTTCAAACGATGATTGAAAACTATAATAACGTTACGTCTATACATATTCTAAAATATACAAAGAAAATTTATAAATTTTCTTTATAGTCATATAGTGATTTAAAGCAAATATATGTATTACAAAATATAGCTTGTAGACTCACGAGATGCTAACTCTTACTTTTGAGCTTTAATTGAATGATTGAAGCAAATATTGTACATTGTCGAGATCTGATCGTGCGCGCTGTGCTCGAGTATAATATTATTATGTTCCCCCATGCGGGCCACATAGCTCGGCTGACCCCTACCTGCATCCGCTATTCTCCAAAATAATTATAATATATATTCGTAATACCTACTCCATTTTACGATAATTAAGATGGTGATTATAGACTCTTTCATATTTTATAACAAGTGATAATATTAGATAGGTAGGTACTAAATAGGAGCTCAAAATAATAACGTTACTGTTTACAAGTAAGCATTATAGATAATAAATATTATATGCTTAAGTATATTAGAAAAATCTTGAGTTAGGTTAAGCACAAATTTTGCCATAACACACAATACCTATAGGTAGGAACCTACCTAAGTATAAGTATATTTTATTTTAATTAAAATTACAGTAATATGTATAGTAAAAATAGAAAATAGTTTAATACATAATTATATTCAAACTATTTCTATGAAGCACGCTATCATCAGATGGCTAGGAATTGACGTAAGTGATTTAATTTGAAGCAGTGGGTATTGACCTCGCCAATTTTGCATCAATTTGTTCCAGTCGGGGCTTATACACTGATTGACGCTGAATAACTCACGTTAAACTTAAAACATTGAAAGCCAAAACTAATGGTAAATAGGTACCTATAATATGTTATGCTCGAATAGAAGATGGTAAAGCTCTTAGCTCCAGACTGATGAACGGATCACATTAGTGTCAAATCCCACAAGGCCTACATTATAAAAGGGCTCTAAGTACTAAATTCTGAAGGTTGTGGATCATGCTAATATTGAGATGGCTCTATGCGTTCTGTGCGCTCTGTGCGTTCTCTTCGCGACGTAAACCTACTCTAGTCATGGATAATTTTGAAATTCCAATTAATTTGAAACATCGATGTAGAATCCATTGTGAATAATAATAATTACGTACTTATTCATAGACCAATTAATTGTTTTAATTTTTTTAAGTACTTATGTCATAATAACTATGTTCGCAATGTCACATTTAGATGTTTTACAAACAAAAAATGTACAATTACAAGGTTAAAAAATGAAACATAATGGCAAGATAATAGTATAATAATATGCTGATAAATAGGTACAGAGTAAAAGGATATGTCGACGGTGTGTGTTAAACAGGGTCATTATAAATTCACGTAAGAGGAACATAACACAATAACCCAAACAATGTGTTTGAATAAGTACAAATATTGCACCCCCCCTCCAACCCCAATTTTATCACCAATCGAGGGTTTGGTCTACATTTATGGAATTGAGAGAAGAAATAATAGATGCTCCCGATTTCTTAGAAAATTATTTTATGGGAAATTTTATGTACGGGTGGCAGAGTTTCATTTCCACCATGTAGGTATAAGTTGTGCCAAAGTTCCAGTTTTGGAAAACATCAATTTAAGGTTGTCAACCGGTCCACATACCTGGGTTCCAATATTACAAAAGAGAACGAGGAACTGGAAGAAATAAAAGCCCGTATAACCGCTGTAAATAAATCGTACTTCTCATTGCTGCCCATATTCAAATCCAGAAATGTCCACAGAAAAATTAAGACCCGGCTCTATAAAACCGTCATACGCACAGTCGTTGCATACGGGTGCGATTCATGGACGCTAAATGTGAAAGCAGCTGAAATGGCGGATTGCTTTGAGAGAAAGATCCTGAGGCGGATATACGGACCAATGAATGATGGTGGGGAGTAGAGAATTAGGTACAACACGGAACTATACCGCTTATACCAAGATTAAAAACTCTCCACCTTCATAAAACTCCAGAGGCTAAACTGGGCAGGCCATGTCCAGCGCATGCCTGAGTCACGGATACCGAAGAAGATCCTCGAAGGAAACCCAGGAGGGAAAAGGCCAGTGGGAAAGCCACGCACATGATGGGGTGACAACATTACAAAAGATGCCAACCAGCTGCTAAAAATCATGAACTGGAAAAGACGTGCGGAGGACCGTTCCGGCTGGAGGACGGCAGTGGAGGAGGCCAGGGCTCGACTTGAGCTATAGCGCCATCGAAGAAGAAGGTATATGTTGTAAAATAGCTACGTATACGCATGCGCTTTCTAGTAAATTCTACAGAATGCTGTTGGTGGTGAACGGAAATCAAACTGTGAAATAATTAAATATACTTAATTCGATTTTCTTTATCAAATAGGTACTGAATGCCTATATGTATAAGGTTTAAGAACATTAGTTTTTTTTTTATTATAAATAAAAACACAATTTTGAAAAACCTCAGAAACATAGTTAGATAAGTATTAGAAAAAAATCTAACATTATGATAAGTTGAACCGAGTGGGACTAGAACTCACGTTTTCCACTTTCCGAGTGCTTTCGCCTCTAAGCGGATAACGGATTCCGTTATGCGAATTATTTATTATATTTATACGTACCTATTTAAAATTCCGGACAATCAGGAGACAATCTGCTTTATGATCAATTAAGGTAAACGACATCACTAGCTCGATCGTAACAGGCGTCTGACGTTTTGATCTAATTTGATCATCGGCATTCTTGTACTGTTTTTTTTTTATTCGATACCTACTGAAGAGAAGAGGTGAAAGCAGTCACTTAGAGTTCGAGCCCCACTGTCCAACTTTTGTTCTAGGATTTTTTCTAATAATATTATGTATGTTTTCGATGTTTTCAAAATTGTGGTTTTTCTATTAGGTACTATAATGTAAAATGGAATTCACCAAGTAAATGCTAACTCAATTAATAAACGGTAACAATATCATGTACATTATTTAGTTAACGAATATCGTTCGTAAAATTGGTACCTAATTTGTAAATAATTGTAAATTGGTCTCATTGAAAGAATGTCGTTTTGTTATAATATGCAGTCGACAGTGTTGCATTACGTTTTTAATCTCGGTAATATCTGAATTTTCTAAGAATACTATGAAATAAGAGTGGTATGACTCACTCAAGAGGGCTGAACACAGCCAATTTAAATAATAAAGAGGCAGACATTCATAATCACTGGATCCTACTGTGTTACCGACCGTTTTGAATGCAATGGTGTATCTAACGCACAGCAGTAAAAAACCAACATTGTTTGTAAATATAATAACGAATAAAATTTAAAAAAATAAATTGAATAATAAAAGTTTTTTCCATAAACGGTTTTAATAAATTATATAAGTACCTACCTACTTATCCTTTTTTGTCATGAGTTTCCTAAATTCTAGTAGGTATTTATATTTATAAGACCAAGACAGACAGCGTACAGTTTACAAAAATTGTTTTATAAATTTTAGAATTAAAATTAAGCGAACCGCCCGGCGAGTTACCTGCAATAATTGCCAGATAACAGCAAGTGATTGGGATCACGGAGATTGTAAATATAATTTTTTATCCTAAATATTTCACTATATAATGTTAACATTAATTTTACTAATGATTTTATAAATGCGTTTAAAAATTAATAAATCTAAAAAATCTTATGATACCTATTATGATCCTATTAGGATCGGACATGGTATATAAATAGATTATCTACAATTTTTAAGGAATGTCCAGGCTTATGCTCTGAAAATAGCATAAAATCTCAATTTTGACCTACGTGGGACATGTGGGCCCTTCTGTTACATTTTCCATGGATCTTTCTATTCAATTGGATAGTACACGAGAGAATGCTGTATGTATTGTAATGCGACTGAGGTGTTGTAATTATCTGGTTTTAATACCTAATATTCGGAACTTCTCGGTGATTCATCATCCGTTGTGGAAGTGAACGTTTTTCACCCAACAGTCCAAGGAATTTCGAGGATATAATATGTGTAGGCACAATCATATATTGAAGGCCTGAATATCCAATAAATAATACGGAGATTTGACATATTCGTGATGCGGTTGCATAACCTTATTCTTAAAAATTACCTAATATTATATACATTTTACTACTGAAACGTGAATTTAATCAAAGCGTTGCAGCGGCGCTCGGAGCAGTGGAGCAATGGGATTTTACCCGGAGCACCGCAAGTTTGTTGTAGTGCTCCACTGCTCAGGATACTTTTTATTATTATTAAATTTTCGCACTACAATTAAGAATAATTGAGAAGAGGCAGATAATAAAAGACTATTTGCTGTTTGAAATTTTGTTAAACTGGATTAATAATGAAAATGACGAATAAAAAACCTTATTTTATAACTAATTAATTTTAATTTTTTTAACATACTTATACAATATAATACCTATTAAAACTTTTAAGCCGGAGCGGAGCAAGTATTAGGTCCCGGAGCGGAGCAACTCAAAAAAAGGGTCAGCTCTAACCCTCTGAATTTAATTAAATGGTAAAAAGGAGTTGCATCCGTAATGCTTCGGTGGGTGTCATTGTGAATCCTTTGAGCTCTGAAGCAGAATACCTTTGAATCTAGAGTCTGCAACTTGAAGATGTCCAGATTTCATCTGAGTTATGGCGCCGAGAAGGGCGATGTCAATTTATTCATTGTTCAATACGCTAATAGCATAAAAGAGGTAGGTAAACATAATTATTATTCGAAATAAGTAATGTTGACTGATGATGATGATGACTATATGCTTTATTATTAGGGTTGCACGTCAATGTATTTCCTAGCACAGACTGAATGAACTTCACAGATTATCATTGTAATGGCTGTAATGTATGTAACTAATTTACACTATTATAACATACAGTGGCACCCTAATAACTTTCAATACAAAATACAATGACCCCTACCCGCAGTTTAATACCTACATTATTGTTATTAATTATGTGCTTAATACATTATTAAACCTTGTTCCGGTAAGACAGGAATGCCTTTCCTATTTTAACGTTTAAATATTTTTTTTTATCTACAGAAAATACAAATCTATAGAATAACATTTAGGTAGGTATGTTTATTATTATTAGCTTCTTATTATGTATTAAAGAGAAAAAAACAGTAAGAATATATAAAGATTTTGCCAAAGGCGTCCGACAATGTGATACAATGTCATCCAAATTATTTACAGCCACCATTGAAGACTGATTTAGGAAACTTGGCTAGAATACAAAATAATCTGTAATCACTGGATTGACGGTATAATTTCATTATGTGGAAGTACATGGTAACCCAAGAACTGCACATACAGGAATGGGCTTTAGCTTGAAAATGCCTTCATCCAGCAGTGAATTGATCCTTGACGACTGAACCTAGAATGGAAGAAACTGTTTTAATTCATTATCTGAAATCTTAATGCATCAGAAGGTATCTATTTATACTTATAAAACTCGACGACAAAGAAAAAAATACGTGTTGAGGAGTAACAACTGAAAATAGTGATAGACTCCAAAAATTTAGTAAATTGCCATTTTCGATCATGACTGGAGCTTATATACGGAGCTACAAGTATGACAATATAATCTCCAATTGGTGGAGATCAGTCAGTGGATATTATATTTACATACTTTTTACTGGAAGTAGTTGTAAGCCAGCCACCAACACCAATCCATTAGAATTTAAATTCAAGTTCTATCCATTACTCTCAGTCGATAATATTAAGAACATAATAATATATTATATTTTACCGGCCGCGAGATCAAGCCCGCGATAGGATAATTCCTAAGTATTTCAAACTTAGCCATGGGATATGATTTTTAAAATAGCATACAGTCCTCAGCCAATGTATTGAAGAGTTAGTGCCAACTGGCATTGCGTTTAGGTAGATACAAGTGGACAAAATGTTAATTGAATAAAGCCAATTGAAACGTCAATTGAACTTCCGGTGTAGTCGCCCGCCATTGGTGGATTTCAAAGCTACACGATGACATTTTATTAACCAGAGATAGCTTTCTGTGCTTTTGTTATGTCATAAAACCAAGTAGGCACTTACTTACTTACATATGGAATTTAATAATTATTGTTGAACAAGAAAAGCTCCAATGGTTATTTAATTTAATACTGCGAGTATCTATGTATGACATTATTACTGTCATACATCATATTTATCAATTTCTAATACCAAGTTTGACTTAAAAGTCTGAATATGAATTAATCCTACTATATACTATTTTAAGATGGTATAAATTAATTATTATGTACACGTGGAATTTTGTTATTTAGTTTTAATCGCGACATTTGAGCACGTTATTATCAAATCCTGTTTAAAAAACTGTTCTTATAAAAAATATAAATTACATAAAAAAATAAGACAAGTTAAATTGGATAAATGAAGAAATAAATAATAACACCATTCCTATTAAGGGTTTCAAATTTCAAATCATTCAAGTTCAAATCTGTTAATCTTGCCCATTTTTGAATAATAAAATACCTAATTCTTGTCAAATTTGGGATCACAGAGATTATCAATATAATTTTTTATCGTAAATATTTTACTAAAATTATCTCGTCATAAATTATACTAATGGTTTTATAAATGCGTTTAAAAATTAACAAATGAAAAAAATCTTAACACCACTGCACAGTTATGTACTGAAATATGACTATATTCTAAAACATAAGAGCGAGAGGTTTAAAAGAATACTATTTTATGTAATAAAAATACTTTATGCAGTCATCAAATGTTTAAAATAAATATAAAGGATAATAAGGCTTCAAAATTATATAAATAGATTATCTACAACGTTTAAGGAATGTCCAGGATCATGCTTTGAAAATAGAAAAAAGCTCCATTTTGACCCACGCTGAGCATGTCCGCCCTGCATACATTTATTATTATGTTGGTAAAAAACAATTTTAAAAAAATAACCTTTTTGTCTAATCCGGGAGTGAAAAAATATTAATTCCGTAATCCCGGGATTGTAATTTCTAGTACCTAGGTACTGTACAGTAGGTACCCATTAATCATTGTTTGACGTGTGTGAGGTTATTAAGTTCATACAATGCGTACTGCATGTCTATAATTTTATTTATCAGCTGAAACACAAATAAAATTATTTAATTGTACCGTAGGCATCCATACTTACGAATAGAAATGAACAATTTATACATGTCCTATCAATCGATCCTTTATTGTAGAGTGGGTTTCAGCATGATGAATTATAAGAGTAAATTGACAAGCAAGCGCCGCAGGCGAAAATTTCTATACACTCCGCCCGCGGCACTCTACTTAATAATCGACTCCCGATTTCAAGTCTCTTGATCTGTTGGTTCCTGATTCTTAGAAAAACCTATTATTTTCCATCAAACCAAATAATGGCATAATTAATTTAAAATTGATTAAAATAAATGTACTTAATTCAAAGAAATTGTACATATTAACTTACATTAAATTTTCTGTAACACATCTTTGGTTAGGTATTTTAATATCTAAAATCAATATATTTGAGGGATGTTTATTGGTAGCTATATGTTACACATATGCCAAAACCAGGATTTATCAAACTTACAATATACACGTACCTCTTTAATGGCTTAGATTTTACACCATGTATTGTAACTCTACAATAACATGGCGTACCCACAAATAATTCTGGTAAATCTAAAAAATCTGGCTTTGTTTTATTTGTGCGTGCCACAGTTTAGGAAATACCATGCTGCATTGACACTAGTGACGATAGTAAGTCATATTAGTCATTATTATAATCAACAGCTGCTTTAAAAGATTTTAGACTTAACTGCGGATGTGGAGAATCTATTTGCCATAAATTATTGTGCACACATTTTAGATTTCATTTAGACGAAATGTAGTAGGTACTATTGTAGATTTAATGAAGGCATCTAGCGACAGAAAACTAAAGCTGTAATTTAATATAATATGTTTACATTAATTTATGGTAAACGAATAAATCGTATCTCAAAACATTAATATTGAATTGAGCCTCTGCATTGTGGACAAACCGAAACTTGATTCGATAGATACGAATAAAAATGATTTCAAGTTCCACATTTTTTTTTGAAAATCAACGTTTTTTAAATTAAATTTAAAAGTATAGTTTTATTATACAGTAAGGAACTTTAAGGAGCAATTTTTAAGCAATCGTAAGTTTATATTTGAATTAAATTTCAAGAAAGATTTTTTTCGACGTTCCTTCGCTAGATGCTCCGCTTAGCACTACAATCACCCTCAATGAAATATCGATAAAAAATAAGTTAATATTTACTACCGAATAATTTACTTACTTAACTTTACTACTTAAAATGTAGTATTTTTAAATAAGATACCACTAATTAATATTAAAAATATTAGTATAAGTCTTGCAGCTGATGTTATTGTCGAAGTTTGGTCAGAAGAAGCAGTAAGATCAAGGAGACGATTTTATAATTACGTATCTCTTTAAACATACTACTTAATTTAACCCACCCCATAGTTTATTCATAGCCTTGCCGCTGAGAGCTTTTTAGAATATTATATATATATATATATAAAACACTGGAAATAGATAAGTGAGTATTTTTATATGTTATAATTATTTTAAATATATATTAACCAATATAATAATATTATCTTTACTATATTACATAACATCGAGGGAGTCGTTTTTGATTTGATACAAGGTATTATTAAGAGAAAAGAAAAATAATAAGCACATTCAATGTATGAATACTTACCATTATGGTGTCCAAGGAGTTATCCTTATCTGGTGATGGTGACTTGGTAGTCATAACTTTAATTTATAATTATATAGCAATATAAAGGTTTCTATGAACACGTCTTATTATAACTAAATGAATATGTTCTATGACTTAGTATTTAAAGGTACTACTATGCAAATAAAGTAAGTATACAAGAAGGTTATCTGTAGAATATGTATTAAATTAATAACTGGAACACTCAAAAATGTTTATAACTTCTTATTTATTTTCTCATGATTAATACTGTATTCATTTACATATTATCTACAAGTGAGGGAAAATTAATCGAATATGCTATTCGATAAAATAATATGATTGTAATTTACTAGAGCAAATGCATTTAATAGATTTTTTAAAGTATTGTACAGTATATAATATATTATACAGTATAATATACAGTAGTTAAAACCATTTTATAACGTAGATAGAGTATAAAGAGCTAGACAATTTGGAGGTATCTTGACATGCTTTTTACGAGGACAGGTTATAAGTTACAGATAATAAACTCAGTATCTGGTTCGGAGGTTTTAACAGTCTCAACAACCGTAGACTAAAACATATTATTATATACTTTTAATTAAATAATATTATTTTCGCTTTTAATACTTGATAGAATGGCACTGAGACAACTGGGCGCCAGAACAAGTGGGCGCCGCACTGTTAAATGAAATAACGTTCATTAATGAAATACTTAAATAGACGTTCGTTACGATTTGATACTGAAAGTAGACGAGGAAGTTTAATAAGTTTCTATCTACTTCCTAATTCATTTTTTTTATTGCGGATTGAGAATTATTATGCCCGACGCTTCTTATAAAAATAATAAAACTCTCTTCTCGTTGAAACTTAAACGTATGCACAATTAAATCATTATGTATGTATGCGAATTTAAATTCTCACTACTTATTAAATAATATAATCATATAAGAATTAAATATACATTTTAAAAGAACCTATAATTCACGAATGTCTATTTATTTTTGAATTTCATTCGATTGCGTAGCGCCCAGTTGTCCCGGAACCGAATCATTCTAGACCCGATAGATTATAGAATGACGTGGTATTAGAATTACAAACACTTTAATTTGTTAGTTATTACTACTATCTAATAGTTAATTAAAAATATTATTGATACTTAATATACCAGGGGAAACCTACGATATCAATAATTTTATAGATAAGTATTAGTTTATAGGTTTGTTATTTTAATATTATGTACTTATATGATTTAATTTTATACCTTTTCTCACTGACTTTAAATTAGATATTATTATGTACCTAGTTAGTATAATTATTGTATATTAGGATTTATTGCAATAAGTTGCATGAAAATATGTTACAGTCCTCACCCAGATAGTCCTATATGATATATTATGTAATAATAGTTACATTGATTTTATTTTATATATTAAAATAATATTTAGGGTTACAATTGCTTCCAACCAAAGGTTAATATCGATTTAATTTCTTAAAAATGGTAAAATGAAACTATGTCATTCCTTCTAGGTACGTAGGTACTTTATATTTCTAAATTATAAAGCCATTTGCATATTATGTGTTTATTGTTTTTGGGTCATGCTGTGTATGTACAAAGTCTATTAATTATATATTTTCATCATGGCGTCTGCTACCCTTATCAAAAATCAAACACAGCGATTGTTTTTGATTATAAATTTTTCATAAATTTAACAAGACATTAATATTATTTACACAATATTTTAATTTTAAAGTACAGTGATACACGCTGTTCAGTAAATTGTGAATCTTTTTGACACGTAGACACGAATGTATTCAATTTCGGTAAAAGTAGTTTCTCAATACAACATTATTGATATTATATTGTATGCGCACATGGGTGCTGGTTCGAACACCGCCGGGCGTCGCATTTTTTTCAAAAAGATTTTCTCTGGTGTACTATTATCTTCTTGTGTACGATTATTTTGCATAGTATAATATGATGTAGGTACCGTAGCCCACTCCCGGTGGAGTTTTTATTTTAATGAACATTGTATAAAAACTATTTCATTTTTTTTTGATTTTTCCATGATTTTTGTGTTCCGCCAAGAATGGAAAATTTTTTCACGGGTTGTGTTTTAAACAAAAAATATTTAGGATTAAAATGATGTCCAAAGTGTCTATTCATCCTCTACAATACACCTAGTTTATGCTTATGGATATTACTTACAACAGCTCAATGAAATTAATTAATGTAAGTAGATAATAAAGCAACAGATTTCAGTATAAATTTATTTTGTATTACAATTAATTGTTGACATACATTTATTTATAATAACATTCATTTATTTATAATAACATTCATTTATTAATTTAAAATATATTTTATACAATTCATGACGTTAGTAAATATACATTATATACATACAATTTGCGAAATGTATAAGTAAATGTGTATAGGTAGTAATACAATTTATTATTATAACATAATATATATCATTGCTTAATATAGTTAAATGTAGAATATTACAAATTAATCTTTCCGAAAACGTATAAAATTTTGAATTAAATATTTAACCACCCTGTACTAAAATCGTGTAGAGCAGAAGTTCCCAACTAGTTTGTGATAAGGATCATTTATTTATAGGCAATAGTGGTGTAAGGGGTACATTTTTTCTAATGAAACTAGCATAATATTTTTTTACATTATTTTATTCGCCTATATATTTTGATATAAGTACTATTTTTAAGAATATTCTTCTTCTTATTTTGCTATATCCGCCCCTTCACTGGAGCTTATGGACACCACGCGGCGCCTCCAAGAATCCCTGTCACTCGCCAGTCTTCTTGCTTCGTTCCAGGTCAAACCAGCATCCCGTAGCTCCACCGTATACACTCTGTAGATTGTATTTAGCGGCCTTCCAGGACGCCGGAATCCGGTCAGCTTGAAGAACAGGCAACCCAGGTTGAAGTTCTCTTCTGGCATCCGCAGCACGTGGCCGAGCCAGGTCCAACGTCGCCTCTTCACTTTCAGCGTGATGAGAGGTTGCTTGGTGCGTTCTCTTATCTCCTTGTTGCTCCTAAAGTCATACCACCACCGCACACCCAGCAGGTATTCGTCGCAAACATCGAACTTAATCGAATTATAACTTATTTATGTAAAATTGATGGGATCTATTATCAAATTGTACAAAAGGTTAATAAAGACAAATAATAAAAAGTTATGCATTTAAATCACTTGGGTCTGGTATGTATTTAAATTGCTGGTCTAAACAAGGTAGGTGTCCACCTAACTTGAATAAGCGCTCATTAATTATTGTAGTCATATTCTGTTGTAAATGTATTAAGTAAGTACACATATATTCACTCCTAATAACTATTATTTAACAATAGATACCATCCTAATCACCTACCTACTATGTAACTTTGCTGTTTCTGATGTGTATGTCAACTATAGTGAAACAACTTACCTAACCCTGAAATTGCGCTGATAACGATTTTTTCTACTGCACACGAATTACATAGGGTATATTTAATTACTCTTTCAATTAAATTATTATCTCCAACTGCTCTTACATGAAGCCTGGATCTTTTAATCTCTCGCTCGTGTTATATTTTCTGTCAAAAATAATGAACTTTACGCTTCTGGGGTATGTTTATAGTAGATATAATTAAAATAAAAACTACTCACATAATACTGAAATACTTTCATACTTAGGTATCAGATAAACGGTGAATCTACTCCAGTTAAATTTAGATACTTTAAAGGAAGTAATAGTATAGTTTTTTGTATTTCTCTAAAAACATCGGTTGCTAAGTATTTTAATTGGAATTTAGTTTATTAATTATTTTCTCCTAAAATTACTTGTATTGCCAATACTCAATGAGCTGTGATTAATGCCACAGGCACAGGGTTGAGAATTCCTGATGTCGATTGTAGACGTAGGTATCTGTAAGAAATAGTATTCATTTGAAATCTTAATATTTGGTATTCAAATAAAACAAAGTTCGTTTTGAAAAATGAAATTCAATTACGAATATTTAACCTATTAAATTAATATTATTTATCATTTATGATAATTATGTAAATACTAAATAGGTAAGTACGGTGGTACGCAGTGATAAAGTTAGTACAATTCGTACACCTACATATTATATTACCGCAGGTCATTACAATAAAGAATACTGTAAGAAAATACAATTAACTAAATAACTAAACCATCGAAAATACTAATAACTAAATTAATCAAAAAATATTATTATTACAAACCCCCTAACAAATACGTAATATGTGGACTAATAAAATTTCATTTAAGAAAGTTACTCATCGACGATAGAGTCTAAAGCAGTGGTGCGCACAATTTTTCAGTCGAGTGTCACTTTATCATGAGGAAATATCGAAAATATCCATCAAAGATTTCAGATTTGGCGACCTCCACCAAAAAAGGCACAATATTTTTTTTATATTCGAAATGCACGCGCAAAGATTTCTCATTTTTGCAGAATCATCAGAACTGATTAATTGGAGCACCATATACGTAAAGTGTTAAGTTTTTCAGCTTAAAAAAGATAATTAGTGTCATGAAACAATAAAATTATAAATACGTAACAGTAAAACACCATATCTCCATAGTTAGTTTACATACTAAAATCAGGGCGTAATATACGTAGGTGCCTACTTCCAAAACGGCAAGCATTTCACTGAAAAGCATTCAATAATCATGTAGTTTCTCAATTCAATTGGCAAAGTAGAGTTCAACAAAAATATACTTCAATGATAGGTAGGTATATTAAATTTTAAATCGACGATAATATCTATTCGTAATTCCGTATTTGTTTTCATTAAAACAAAGTGATACCTATTTAAATTATTTTCCTCTTTAATAAATTCAATAAAAACGAGACAAGAATAACTTAAAATGGTTTTAATTTTTCAATATAACAGTGCACTGTATTTATGTAAAATTTATCATCACATAATTATTTAAGCAATAATAAATACAGAAAGCTATTGTACACTTTGCAGCTGCAAATCTAAAGAATTATAATGTCCTGCAATATTATTTAATTTATAACGCTTTGGCAAAAAAAACATTCGTTTACTCAAGTTATTATATTCAATGTTCAAAGCTTTCCGGCACAGCGATTCTTGGCGTATGAACACAACTCTACCACTATTTATTTTGTTTACCCATCACAACATCACATCAGTATAATAAACACTCTCAATTTTATTATAATCTATTTTTCTGCTTTCTAAAAATTTTAATAATTGTTCAAATAAATCACTGTCTTGCTACCATCGAATGCTAAAAAGCTTGTCGAGGGTAAATTGTGGCAGGAGGTGGATCCCGTGTGCATCACTGCAATTTACAGAGTTTGAGGCAGACAGATATGTGCGGCACAGTTACCTGGAGGTGGTGAAGACCCACATTAGACTGTAGCTCGCGCGCACACATAAAATGATATGAAGGGGGTCCATAAAGAAAAAAATATTCATTATTTTCAGCCGCGGGAGGAGGGGGGGGGGGGTTATAAAATCAAGACTGTGTCACTGACTTCTGCACTTACCTCACCTATTCACCTATTACTTATAGATTCTAGTGGCTTCTACCACCGACCATTCACTTTTCTTGGTAGGTAAATTTTCCATACTCAGACACTCCGCATGTGAAGCGATGCAATATTAAAAGCAAAAATTGGATCCCACAGATGGTTCTACTAACTCATGACTGCCACGGGTCTTCCAATGATACGGGTCTTGCGTGTCGTAGAATTCCGAGAGGAGTGAGACAACCTGTTGAGAAACCTGTTCGACAGCCAAATCACCCGAGTCACAGTTATGAGATCCTGATTAGGAATAAATAATATTCTATTCACCAAAATAAATTGTATTTTTTTGTTGTTCCTGTTTTGCATCAGTGTGTAGTGGCGATGATGAATGAAAGCACATACAAAAGTTAGCTTTTCCAATTCGATGATATAATTTGGTTCTTAATTGGTAAAATTTCAAAAAAGTCATTCAATTATTCCGTAAAAGTATCTTGTGTCGCCGGAAATGATGAAGTTCATTGAGAATAGTTAAAGCGAGTTCATTTTGCGAACGCCAAAACAGGCAGACCAAACGCAACACTGCCCGTTAGTGACGGTCACAAACCAACATCGCCTAACAAAAATTATCATAATATATTGGTGAATTTCCAGTCCTTGGTCACTTACTGAAAAAATATTATTACATTACATCACACTCCCTTTCGTCTCACGAAAAACTTTCTAATTCAAAGCCAAGTGTTTTTACATCCTCTTATCATTTTTAAATTAATAAAATTATTTTACAAATTGCACCTTCCATTGGTCAAAAATGAACACCGGCTAAAAACAAATATGTAATATTGTCGATACATAATAAATTCAAATAATTTTTACCGTTCGACTAGGTACCTACTCCGATTTGTTGGGTTATAATGTTATAATATAATACATTGCACATATGAGTATTATTTGTCACAATTCAATAATACAATTTTAATAGCCTACCTAAATCATTATGTACCATTTTTTATATCTTAAAAATCGATTGATAAAACGTCGTTCAGAGCCACAAAAAAAACAACATTATTCTTGACAACATATTGATAACATTATCACCATTCTTGAATAACTGCAGTATTCCAGCGATAACGTTATGGCAGACGATGTACTTTTGAAATCCTTTCGTCCAACAACAATCATTTTATCTGAAAATAAATAATAATTGAGTATTGATTATTAAAATTAAACGATTAATGTAAAAGTCGACAACATATTATTGTTGAATGTATTATTACATATTGATAAGTCGAAAATCATCAATGTTTTGGACGACTCTTATGCCGGGTCCACACTGGCAACATGTCGCGCGACAACCTCGATAAATTTTACGAAAATCATCATACTTATTGTAAAATTTAATGAGGTTGTCGCGGGACATGTTGCCAGTGTGGACCCGGCATTATACGCCGCCCATGGTAGCGTGTATTATTCTATTATTTTATTTGTGGAATTTATTCATCACACTGTAAACGTCGTAACTATATTATATCGTATTATAATTCTATATTGCACTTCAAATTATGCGAAAACTAAAGAACCTATATCGGTTCTTCATGCCTTGTTTGAAAGATTCGAGTCCTAAGGTGAGTGAAAAATAAAATTAATGTCATAAGTATAAAAAATAAAGGCTAAAAGAGTAAGGTAAAAATAGGACCCCTACATTGGGAATATTGTCTCAACAAGCCGGTATGTATATAAATTGAAACAAAGAAAAACCTAGATACCTAAACATAAAACCTACATGTTCGGCGATTAGAAGATTTAAAATTTTAAAAATTGTCCGTGGGTTTTCATATTTCTGCAAATATACTAACCAAGAGATGGAATAAGATATAGTTTCAACATAATTATATACCTATTTATAGCCCTTAATTAAAATAATGTTTTAATAATAACCAGAATTGGTTTCCTCTGATTAGAATGACATTAATTCATGCAATGTATTTATACAAATTATTTTGGGTAAGCAGTATTGTAAAACTATATGCTTAAAGCAAACAAATTCCCTACCTCAATTTACATTTTGACATGGTGTAATGACGGAAATATACTACTTACCTATATGCATATAATTTAATCACGATACATAGCTACAAAAAATATTTTAGTTTTGAAAAATGAGAAAACCCAATATGTTAGTACCTAATTACTTGCAAACATTATGTGCAGTCTTGTATCATACAATATTTATATGGAGAAATCTGTATAAGAAAATTTATATAACCACCTACATACTTTAATGAAGGGATACTAAGGTATTCACATTATATTATTATTATAAGAAATATAGATATACTTGTATAATAAGTAATCTCTACACCTCCTGAATAGTGTGAATAATAGTGAATCAGTATGGAAAACTGAATCCATTTTCAGTATTCCCAATTATTCCTAATTATTATTAATAGGCTCTGGAAACCATTATTAGTTAACACTTATGACCTGTCGTAATTACATTAAAACGTGGCTGGTTGATGACGCCATCGTTATTTTTCAGACTGCAAGCGAGATGTCATCAGTGTTTTTCATGACTGATGATTTATTAGGTCATGTTTTACCAGACTTACATTCTTTCGCAGTTGGTTCAGGTGTCATTAATTGCATTGCGTGTATCTACTTAGGCTTAGACACTACCACCTACGTGCTAATACGCAAGTGGCCACTAGGTAATCAAAATTAAATGACAAAAATATAGGTAGGTACCTACTTAGTTTAATATCAATGATACAGAATAAGAATACTATGGAAAGTTGATAATTAGTTGGAATAGACGGATTTTGATCCATCGTACTATAGGCGGAATTGAGTCGTGAAAATGTAAAAAGCGTTTACATTCAGTTGTAATATAATAATATGATTTCATTGAGATTTTGAAGGGGAAGCATTTATCTTTACTATTTTTAT
Source organism: Rhyacophila brunnea (assembly GCF_057557595.1). Lineage (NCBI taxonomy): Eukaryota > Metazoa > Arthropoda > Insecta > Trichoptera > Rhyacophilidae > Rhyacophila > Rhyacophila brunnea. The sequence continues at coordinate 22,026,210 of NW_028233068.1, forward strand.
TTAAGTAATTTTTAAAATAACCATAAGGAAGCCCGCGTGTCCTCGTCGTATTATTTAGTTCGTATCGAATCACCCACAAACTATTGCACGAATAGGAGTGAAAGAGAGAGAAAATATAAATCTCCGCGCTTTAAACTGAGACGTAGTTTCCTTTTACCGTTCCGCAGTAGGCTCTTTGCACAATATCGTAATATTTTGACAATGAATGCCAAAAGAACATAAAACTTATAATTTCACGTCTAATGTTAAATTGTGTATCTCTTTGTGATGGTGAAAGACAATTATTAGTGTTGTTTTTTAATAATTATTGTCCTCAACCAAATATAATATGTTTGTTCGAGTTAAAGAATGACAATGGGTGAATTTGATATAATATTGCCAGTTTTGATACTGGATAGTAGATCACAGCCTACTTGAATTTTCACATGCCAATGAATCTTATAAAAATATTTTATTCAATAAAAATAATACTTAATATTGTTTTGCAATAAAGCGGTTCCTTATATCGTCGGTGTTTTGTAAAAAGGGCGAATTAACCAAAATGCTACTTTACAGGAGGAGGATTTTTAACTTTTGACATTTATTTGTTTTTTACCTGTAGATGATTATAAATATCTAACAAGTTTATAATAAAGCTTAGAAAGAATACTGTCATTATAATAGGTATTATTATATAATATTTTAAAAGGCCTAATATGTCACATTTGCTTTTTATTTCAAAATTTTAATTAATTTAATTTTAGTCGATTATCGTTTTTAAATACTTTCCTGTGGAGATAAAAATTCGCCGTTTTTACACAACAAAGCTAGTGGGGTACATATTGTATTTTCATTAAAATCTCGATTTCGCCAAAATGGTTGATTCCCCCTTTTTACAAAACACCGACGATTTTTGGTAGTGGCTAATAATGATTACAAATAATTATTACAATATATGTTTGATTAATGTTCTTCACACAAAAGCCTTTAAAAATTAAAAAAAAATCTATGCAATATTGCAATATATCAAAACAAATTGCAAGGTTACGTGACGGGTACTCTATAAAATAAGTATAAATTTATAAGATATGCAAAATTTTATCTTCTAATACTTAGTTATATTTTTTTATTTCAAAACGTATCTACGAGTAGTATGTAACCGGTACAGTTACCTAACATTTTACATAATATGTTCTTAATTAGTAGTCTATACCTACTCTAGTCTAGTCTATACCTTAGAATAATAATTATTAAGTACCTAGTTAAGCACCTACCATACAAAGATGTGAAAGTTTGTTAGAAAATATTAATTTTAATGTTTATGTTGATATTGGGTATGGAATGTTCACCAGACGACATTGTATCAGGTGTTGTTTTTCTCCATACAGAATAGAATCTGCTTTGAGTCACAATCAATGTCTGCAGGCTGGTTTATTTACATTGTAAATATATTTGCGTAAACAGTGTAACTTAGTGTTTCTCAATGGCCGGGCCGCAGATAATTTCTGCCGGGGCACTAATAGTAAGTTGTCAACCAAATTTAATGCATGTGCCAAAAATTCCACACAAATCGTCATTAATATTAATATAATAAAAATATAAGTATTGATTTTTAATACTTTGGGGCAGATTGGGAAGAAATAATAGAAATATTTCCACTTTTGTAATAATTGTTGCTGTCATCAACCGGAAAGTTTTTTTTAAATATAATAAGTTAATATTTAAGGACATTAGTTTAAAACGTGGGCGATCCATAGATCCATAGATTAGCCTTCAAGGGAGACATGCGCACTTAACACTGAGAAAAAGGAAAACTAATCGAATTTTCTTCTGATGTCGCTCTACTGCCTAAATATAAAATACATACGTGGTCTCAGTTTTGGATATAAATGGAGGAAGAATATCCATTTGCAAGTTATAAAGCCCTTAAATTTAATTATTGTCCGCGTTTTCGACTACCTATTCATCTGAGAAGACTTTGTCGATAATGTTAGTAAAAAAAAACGAAACAGAAACCGAATGGATTTCAATGCAGCGCTTCTTCTTTCAGGAACAACAATGAAGCCACGATTATCAACTATTCAAGCAAAGGTGACGCAGCACATTTCTTTATGACTTTATCAAAGTTCTATTAATTTATTTACTCTGATATGTTTCTGATTATTAGTTTCATGGAAAATCATTCATATTATTTTGTATTTAATCAAACTGTTATAATAAACGTATATAATTATAGCAGTTATAATATAAGATTTACAAACTATATAAAACTATTTCTTATTTTGCATTAGCGGTCCGTGAATATTTCACTTATTTTCGTAGGTGTAAAAAGGTTGAGAAATACTGTGTAACTAAGTCAATGATACATTTATAGACATTATTGAGTATTAGTTACTTAAAGCATTTTTGACATTAAAACATGATATTTTATAGTAGTCACCAACTAAATTGATCTCTTAAGGGGGAGTGTAATGCTACTAGTGGTAGGTAGGTACCTCGTGATAGAATGCTAAGCATGCAATTTAATATAATTTCATTATAATTTACATATGAAGTGTTTTAATTATTACATACTGACGTTGGTGTACTATATACATATATAAAAACATTAAAAAGACGAATAAATATATTTATACATATTTATAGACATACTTATAATAAAAAAAACTGTTATAAAACTTGTATTCGTTGAACAGACCCCACTTATTACTATATTATTATATTTTATAGTATTTTGAATAATCAAAACAAAGTTTAATAAGCTATTTCAAATATCACAAAGACATTTTTGAATAATTTTAATGCATTTTATTTATATTTTAAAACTAGATTTTTTTTTTTTGCATAACTTAAAATATTTTTCATTTATATCAAAACAACCATCAACAAATATTTTTTACTCTACGACATTTTTTTTTTATATTGTATTGTTCCGGTATAGCCCCGGTCCTGACTTATCGCTTACCTATATTTTATAAGAATTATATTCATTTATAATAATCGGTGGTTATCTGTTCGCTAAACCAAGTTAGTAATAACAACATTAAAAAGTAATACGGAAATATTGTAAGCATGTTGAAGAAGATAATACCAAAGCTCGTTAGATATAGGTAAATAAATATGATTTCAAGTTAAATATATTTTTTATTATTTAGAAAAATTAAATATTTTCTACACGGGAGAAAAATCTTTAAAAAAATAGTGAAACAATTACAAGATAAAAAAAACTTTTTATATACGTACCACGTTTTTAAATTTTCTGTTGAATCATATAATCTTGACTTATGTATTAATAATTTAGGACAAATAAGGCAATTGTCAACAAATCATTATTTTGCTATTTTGCAACAAACAAATATAGAATACTGAAATGTCATTTTGATTTCCATAGTAACTAACGTACGTATATATTAATAATTTAGTTGCTAGGACCACCCTCTTAGCAACCAATAATAGTGGATCGGATTACGGATTTCTTCCGAAATAACTTTTCATACAAAACAGAATTACCTGAAAATGAATTCAATTCTACTTAAAGATGGCTAAAAGTATTAAAATAATGCATTGGCATCGTGTTCTGATATATTCTAAAAGTTTCAAATGTCTAGCTAGTCGGGAAGTTATTTAAAAATCGATTGCAAGATTTGTACTGGATAAACAACCACCGGACAAACAAGAATACGAGCTAAGAAAGACGTCGTTAAATAGTGAAACAGTACTATGTATTCTCTCTCATTTTTTCCAATTGTAAGTAATTCTCACATATTTTGTTTTACTATTTTATGAGTACCTACTTAGTATTTTCCAAATTATAAAATCTCTATGCAATTATCAACGTAATATGTATGTAACTATTTGTTGGCAATAAAAAGAAATTTTGATTTTGTAAGTTTACTTTTGATTTTTTTTAAATTACGTGTTTAAGGTTTTTAGCATTTTTAAATAATGTACATTTTCAGATAATTATAATATTTATTTACATGCTCCATAACTCCGTTGCTAGTGGCACTAGATGGCTTAATTAATTAAAGCACGATCAGTTGATAGTATTTACATAAAATTCAAATGACTATTTGGAAGATTTTAGTGAATAACTAATTACTATCATATCCTAATATAACATCATTATTATATATGAATTATTATACTTATTTAAATTGCATTGTGCAGTACTAAATTGATTATATTGTATTAAAATTGATTATTATTTAATTTCACAGAAAAAAATAATACTAACGCATTATTAAAGTATTAATTCAAGGCGATGTCATCAAAATGATGGCAAAATAAAATTATATAGATCCATTGAGTAAAATGTAATGCAAAATTAAAAGAAAATAACACACATGTTAAAAATGCTTATTTTAATGTATATTTACCTTCCTTAATTGAGTGGAAAATATATTTTGAGATAGAGATAGAGGAAACCTTACCGTAGTAGTGCAGAAGGTGTATGTCCAGGATCTTCTGAGAGACTGCAATCAGATTGGTGTTGGATCACCTTATGGTCTACTCTCAGGACAGACGATAGTTTCTACCTCACCTCATATTTTACAGTGGCTTACTTAATGGGTTGCATATTGAAATAAATGGTAATAATTTGTACGAAATATGCAATCGTAAATCTTCATTTATTTCGAACAGGTTAATGCGTTTTATTCGAAGATAATCAGTAACTAGCACTACCGTAGTAATTCGCAATTCATTGCTATGACCTGTATATAGTCGGCCTTGATGGAAATGGTCGTTTAGATTAAATGTATTAATTAAATGAACTCAAATCATATTATCTATATGTATATAAATATGTTATCATTAGCCGGAGTCGATCCACTGCTGGATGAAGGCCTCCCCATGTTCTCTCCACTCTTCTCGGTCCCTAGTTCTTTGGTGCCACGTACCTACATTCACCGAACTTTACGAGCTCGTCAATCCAGCGGGTTTTAGGGCGTCCCAGTGGGCGTTTAGTGCCCCTTGGGTACCACGATATGACGGTATTTGTCCAGCGGTTTTCTACTCGCCGAGCGACATGTCCAGCCCATAGTCATTTCATCTGCTTAGCGATCTCTATCACATAGCGTACTTTCATAGTCTCGTGCGTATTATACAAATACGTAATTGTTACTTTGATGAATTTAGAGTATTTATGCCATAATGCTTGATGTTAAATGTAATATACGTTACACCAGTCGGAATATTAACGCAATTTAAATTATTGAAGTGTGCGACGTACCTAATTATTGATAATTAGGAATTATTACGTATATATCGGCGATATTGGGAAGGAATTTTTTCGCACATGAGCGGCCGTACCCTATGCAGTAGGACTACATCCACAATATTATTAAGATTATATAATCAGTAATTACTTTCTTTAAGATACGAGTACATACTCGTATAGAGCTTGTAATTCGCGACTTTTTTCATTTCTCAAGATTAGATATTGGGAGAATTCCCGAGACGAGATTTCTCGATCACAAATTCTATTCGTAGGTATATGATTGTAATATAATATGGACTGGACAGATACAGTATTTTTTTGTAACCGAATTCTGCCGTGGTTATTAAATTTTACCTAACTAGTTCATATTTATTTATCTGTAAAACACTGCATAGTATTTTTGAGATGGGAAAAGAAGATGTTAGACTTGTATTTTTTTTTTATTTAATACCACCGTAATTGTTTAAATAATGTCTAAACTAGATAATTTTAGATGTCAATTTGATCAAACGAGTTTTTATTTAGGTGTTAGATGTTAGACTTGTATTTTAGTTAGTAATATAGGTTCTTAATGGATTTTCTTTTCGTTGAAATAAATTTGGTGCTATAAAATTTTGAAGTTGATTTTTTGAATAAATAGTGTTTTATATCGTTTATGTCGATGTATGATGGACGAAATTTATTGTTTACCACTTTACCAATATAAAAAATAACCAACAAATTATTAAGTGCGATTTCGCAGATTCAATCCAATATTCTTGAAAACGGCAGATAACTGTGTTGAATATTTTGGGATAAGTATTTAAATTTTCTTTTGGCTGCTTCGTGAACAGATGTCGCCGTTTTGTCTTAATTGTCGTCGAGTTTTCCTGAAAATTATAAGTAAGATGTTATTTTCTTCTTAGATAATTCGTCTTACAAATGTCATGATAATGCTTGACGTTGATAACCAAATAATAATATTTTATTATTGATTGCGTGATACGGCGCTACTGTCAGCATGTGGTTAGAGCGAACGGTTTGTTTACCTTCTCAACAGCATATTCGCGAGTAATCTATATCAATTTCTCACCTGCATTTTTATTATAACATCAGATCACCACGCATTAATTCATCAACATTCACATTCACGATGATAATTAATAATTAATATAATACCAACTGACTCTTGAAAATCGCCAAAATTACGAATAATTGTTAAGAGCATACTTCAGTGAAACGGCAAATAATTTTCAACTATAGGTGCGACGAAATTTTGGACTGGCTGGCAATCGGAGAGCGAGCGTCGAGCTGTGAACACGTCAATTTGTTTCGTGATGGCGACGGGGGTATTAATTCTTAAATCGTGTAAAGATGACTAAAAAACGTTACCCATTTACTTGAAAAAGAAAACATGTCAATGCATATATTATTATTGTTACTAATAGAACAATAAACAGAACATTAAATGGACGCATGTTGGATTTATATGACATATTATATTTCGTTCGGCACGCGTCATTTGCAAAATATGCGCATCGCCTAGCCACGATCTTTTTAGACCATGCCTCAACTGAGGTTTAGCCTTAAGCGAAAAGCTTAACCTCTGTGTAATAAATTAGAAAAATAAAATTACTATTAAATAACTGTAATTAATAATATAATCTTCGTCTAAGTCAAATGAAACTCCAAACAATGTGCAAGAAAATTAGTTTGAAAAATAATCACTTATATCAGGGGTCACCATTTAATTAGTGCCTAGTATTATGTATATAACTACCTAGTTATGCATAAGTAACATAACTTCAAAAAGTGTTTGGTAGACTAAATCATCATCATCAGCCGTGGTCGATCCACCGCTGGATGAAGACCGCTCCAGCTCCTTCCACTCTTCTCTGCCCATAGTTCTTCATCGCCGTGTACATCCACCTAACTTTATGAGTTTGTCAATCCAAAGGGGTGTAGGGCATCCCTGTGATCGTTTACCGCCCTCTGAGTATTACTGTTACTGATTGAATTTGTCGAGCGGTTGTCCGCTCGCTAGCTCATTGCTTTTTCATCTGTTTGGCGACCAATATCACATCGCGTACTCTCGTCTGCCTCTTATATGGATAAACTAATGGTGATTTATTTTGTGGTCTTTCGGCATTATGCCTAACATGCGCCTTTCCAAGTCACGTTTCAATTGTTGTGGTATAATCTTCTTTCTCATTCTCATTGATTTACCACTTAGGCTCTCAGCTAAATTCGCATAGGTTTGACGATCACATAGTTTTTACGGTTCATATAGAAATCAGGAGCATTGATTAGTCGCCTATTATATTTGTTGTATTTAGTAACCTATTAGTTTGATTCTTCCGTAAACAAAAAGGAACGTGAAGAATCCTTCATATTAGCGCTTGAAAGTAAAATGAATATAGGTACAATATAATATTTAATACATAATTAGATGTTATTAAAGTAAAACTGACGAACCGCTTCTACGCCATGAACAGGTATCAATCTCTGCTATTAATATAAAAAATGTGGCATGACTTCTTTTGAAAACAACAAAATTCGTCTGATACCTACATACGATCTCTAAATATTTATAAAATAATATGTTTGTGACCGTGAATCCAAGAAAAACTGGCCAAGATTCCTAAAAAAACTTTATAGTATCATACGATTGGTAAATTCGGACGAGCCCACATTTCTTATAACGTTCTACCTATGAGTATAGGTACCTATACAGTATACATTATTTATATTGAATCAAAAATCTGTGGATAGGTCGGTTATTAAATTTACTAGTTTAGTAGTTCAATATATTTTCCTACCGGAAGTTTGATACCAATTATACGAGCGCTGTTATATTTACTTTTTAATTATGTAAATACGGAAGCAGTTTATTAAATATAACTTAAAAGCACTTGCTATACAGCCCTGTTGTTTCATTCAAACTTCAGATAACTGCTTCTAATTATATTTATCATTATCAGAAGCGTGAAACATCTCACTGTTCACTGGGTTTCAATACATTAGGATTTTGAGGATTTTCTACTTTGAAGTTAGTAACGTAAATCAGTCATTAGTTTGAATAGAACAGGTGAGTACTGCTTAGGTGAGTACCTGAGACGTTATAAGCATATAGCTCCAAAGGAGTGATGGGTAAACATGAGACATACTTACAATAATTTACTGTGTGAAATATTTTAAATAAGTAGGTCTAGGTACCTACCTAAAGATAATAATAATATGTAATAATGTATAAGTAATCTTCAGATTGTTACCTCATTTTAGTAGCAGTACCCATATTGTACGTACTTAGATATATATATATATATATTGTCGCTTCTTGCATGTAATTAGAGCTCGTGATTTTTGCAGACTGGTTTATTGGTTTCTCGAAAATCTTGAGAATTTTTATTTTTTGGCTCTGTAGCCAATATTTTTTTTAACATTTTAAATTCCGATTGCGGTTGACAGCTTTCTTTTACAGTTTCAGCTTTTGCCGTTGTTACTTTTGCCTAGTAACAATTTCTCCGATTCTCGAGAATCTCATTAATGATTTCTCAAGAGATGAGAACTCGAAATTTCGGAAAATTAATTTATCGAGATTTTTTTTTTATTTTCTCTCGAGAAATCTCGTTTGGGAATCTGACTTAGATCAGTTTTTTCTACCTTTTTAAGTTAGCGACACACCATAAAACTAATTAACACGCCAACTACCTACTTAAGATAGTATTAAGTATATTATTATTTGTCCTTATTATGGTTATCCGAAAAAAGGTGCAACACGCGATCGCACTGGTTGGGAAATACTGGCTAACATATAATTTAAAATAAAATGCATCTTAGTAGGTACCTATTTCACTAAATATCTGCACAATATATACATAGCTATTTAAAGTAGATGCTGAGAAAAGCATTTTCTCATACACATATAGAAGAAAAAAGTACTACCCGAGACAATAAATATGTAAAGTAAATCGTATAGGTATAAATCACTAGAACGAAAGATAATCATTAATAGATTTGTATCTAACGATGAAGTAGCCACCTATCTATATTAAATCGCTTATCATATTGGCAATAATGATCAGATATTCTAATAATCAATTAATTTATAACCTACGAAAAACAATCAATTTATTTTACTTAGTTAATTAAGTAAGTAGGTACATATAATTACTGACATGGAAAAACTTTAAAACAACATATTATTATGAACATAATTAAGATTCCGATATATTTGTGTCAGCATTTTAGCAATTATAAACTAATTTGTCATGAATATTTAAATGTTATTTTTTTCCTTCAAACTTTCATAATAATATAACCACACCTCTATATTGTCAATCAACATGACATCTCGTGTTGTTTTTTCGCAAAGGTATCTAAATAAACGGTTGTCAGCGTGTCTGATAGTTTGCCAAAAAAACAATCTAAAAAAATACCAAATAACAAAACCCTTTTTTAACATTGGAGGTTTGTACTGAAAAATGAGAAGCAAGCGGAGAAAAAAAATGTCTGTCAAAAATTATTTAGGATTAGGTATAACAACAGTGGCGCAACTCAGTGTTAGGAACGTGTGTAAGGTCATTCGCAGTGCTTGATTTTTACACTTGACATTGAATATATTCCATACTTATTTATATATCATTGTGTATGTATAGGTACCTACTTGAAAGGAAAGATTCAATACAAGTTACGATTGTCATGCTATATCCTTAATTTCACCGCTGACTAGGTACCTACATCTAAAAATATAATATTATTGAAACAATGAATACGTCAGTCAAATATTAAAATTCAATAAATAAGATGAACAGGTACATTCACTACATTCTATAGTTTCCCGCCATCGTTTACTTTCCAAAATAAGCTTTATTACAACATTACAAAAAATGTAAAAGGAAATGGTTGGATATTATTGTATTATGAACTAATTGTCTATTGAATATTCTTTGCAGGGCTCCATTGAATTAAACCCATTAAAAATTATATTGTGAACGGTAGGTACTCATTTACACTTCGGTAAAGTGTATACGTAATTACATCTACATACTTTTTTATGTTAGTGGGTACCGAATAGTTCTTTTTTCATGTATTAATGTAGGTATGTGGACAGGCATTTTAAATATATTGGTATATAGGTATTATGATTTTTCTATATCAGATGGAGAATTGTGGAGGCGACAGCAAGAATATCCGTCAATCGCAAAACTTTTTGCGACAACATATGAACAGCATTTTCATCATTACTGGTATTAAAAAATAAACACAGGTCGTGTCTTTCAATGGAGACTTTGGAGCAAACCCTGCGAATTAGCATTTCAAACATTGTACCAGATATTGATTTATTATGTAAAATATGCAATCACACTCCTTTCATTAAACTGTTTTTTTGCTGTTTGGCTGTAGCCGTAAAAAAAATTTTGTACAAGTAAATGAAATGTTCAAGTATGTTTAATAAAAATGAACCTATAATAATAATTAATGGTAAATAAAGTACTGTTGGTCACGGGAGCCTTGGATTTTTTTTCGGATTTCGGGGGCCGTGGTATGAAAAAGTTTGACCACTGCTCTAGGGACCTAATTCCCATATAGCCCAAATGAGTCCTGAAGCAGTATTGAGCAATTAATATAGTCAGAGTTGGCTGAAAAAATAGAAATTATATACCTACAACTTGTGCTATATAAATAGCACAAGTTGTATATAATTTTGGATGGTAAACGTGTAATTTAACGTAGGCACCCAAATTTATTGTAAATTAGAGTAAGATTCTTAAGTTAAGATAATCTGATAATATCTGTAAAATATTAAATAATTTGTTAAGATATGTTTTATTAAATTTGATATAAATACTGTAATAGCTGAGACTAATAATAATATTACTTGAGTAGCTGTACCTAAATATATTGTGGGTATACCGGCTATCTGTATATTTTGTAGTAGCGAACGTAGCAATTATACCAAACGGACGCGGCGTGAAAGCGGATGTCATCTAGACCATGGGTGGCCAACCCGTGGCCCGCGGGCCGCATGCGGCCCACTGGGTGTCAACTTGTGGCCCGTGGAGCAGTGAGATAATAAAAATAATATGAAATGCTGCCGCCAGATGTGCTAATTTTGCATATTGAGATTCGATATTGGCTCAAGATTTTAAAAAGCACCGTGTGCTTTTTGCTGTATTTTCAACGCCATTATCCGTAGACGTGAATTTATTACCGGGAAATTCACAAATCGAACATTGTGAAATACGTTGCGATGAACAGTTGAAGGAGAAATTCCATCAAGTTGGTTTGGAAGAGTTTTACAAAACTTATTTGGACAAGGAGAAGCATCCTTCATTTTACAAACATGCTCTAATGGTGACTTCGCTATTTGGAAACACCTACACGTGTGCACAGCTTTTTAGTCGGTTGAAGCATATCAAATCCCGAGTGAGAACACGAATCACTGACGTGCATTTGGAAAACTGTTTGCGTGTAGGAACAACCTCACTCGATATTGATATTGATGCACTTAGTTCTGTCACACAAAATTTATTATTTTTATATTGTTTTGTTTATTTTTTATTATTTAAAAAACGTATAATCTAATAAATATGTTGGATTCTCATTTTTGTTTTATTTTATTAATATACTTATAATATATAGGTATTTCTTTTTTTGTAGAATTTTAGAATTTGTATTTTATTAATTTAGATTTTTTCCCGCTCATTTTGATCTATCCATAAAATCTCATAAAATTACAATATTAGATTAAGTATGAATGATTGCACAAGCTGTAATTTGTAACAACCTCATTATAGACAAATCTCGCCGTTCTCATACAACCGTTGTTGTTTTTTTTAGCAATCCTAACAACATCCTCATCATCGATCTTCACATATGACCGAATCAGTAGGAACCACGTCAGGGCTGTTTTTCGCCCCGGAGTATCACTTGGTATGTCCGTTAGAATCAATGCACTGGAACGAGTGGCCTCTATAGCAGTGGTGAACAATCTATTTGAAAGAAGGGCCAATTATTGATCCATTTTATGCTTTTTCACGGGCGGCAGTGTGTAAAAGTGTTGAAAAATAATGATATATTATATTAGACGAGACATACATTTTATTATTTTTAATTTAATAGCTACCCCAATCCAGCGCTCGGAATGGACAGGAACGCACCGGAGCGCCGTTGTGGTTCGTGGAATTCCAAAATATACCGTTCCGGCTCGTGGATTCATTTAAAATTGCGTTGCGGTTCGTTAGATTGAGATAATTATATATGAATGTATCTTTTAAAGTTTTTCTCAAAATTAAAAATTAACGAAGTTATGTTATGCCGGGCGTGCAAGGGTTAAAAATAAAAATTATGACATCCCTAAATTTCTTTCAACCTTCTTATTTTGTGTCGATATGTCCATGCCTAAATGCATTGTCTAAATAACAAGAAACAACCAGCTGCAAGCGTAAATTACTTTATTACCCAAAAAAATGTGCCTTGCTGACACTATTTGAAAACTCTTAAAAAATAAAGTATACATTGTTTAATAATTTCTAAAGGATGAAACATTTAAAATCTCAATACAATCTTGCCTTTGACTTACGCATTGTTAATTTACTTACCTACTAATTTATTATATTATTTTATTCGGAGTGACAAAAATTATTACTCCGCCATTTATTTTCGGGTGAATGAATTGTGTTTTCGATGGTTAAATTAGTACAAAAAAGTTTGATAATTTGACTCGTGCAATCCGCTATAATATTCCTATTAGTTGCCGTTTAAAATATTTTGTATTATTTAAGATATAAATACGTTTCTAAACAAAATTGTTTATATTATTAGTTTGGTGTTTTTTTGCTACATTCTAGTAAGTTTTGTGTTTTAATTTTAACTGTGTGTTTAACTTGATTTTTTAATAAAAAATTGTTCTAAAAGTTGGTCAAAAATGTCATCAGGCGAAACGTGTTAACCGAAACTATTGAAAAATATTTTGTCGCAGGTAACGTAACGCTGGCCACATACCTACACAATTTGATCATTTAAAAAATGATATTGAGTGGTTATTTATAAAAATAATAAAGGTATAATAAAGTAGTAGGTAATTCGTGTAAATCTGCTAAAACCACATTACATTACATTAGGAATTCACTCCAATAACCATTGAAGTGGCAACAGATGGTATTCATCTCAACAATTAACTTTTGTTAAAAAAAGCTTATGACGTGTCGTAAACCCCTCTTTTTACGATGTTTACATTTGTTTTGTAATTTACATTATTGTTGAATTGCGACTATAGTACAATAAATCTTGTGATATAACTACTACATTCATTCATTTATTTGCCATAGGTCATGATGAGTATACTTTTTTGTAAGTGAATTTTGTTGCTTCTGGTAAGTTTTGTGTTTTAATTTTAACTTTGTGTTGAACATATTTTTTAATAACAATTTGTTCTCTTAAAAGATAGTTAAAATTCTCAGCAGGCGATACGAATACCTTTATATCGTCGGTGTATTGTAAAAATGGCGAATTAACCAAAATACTATTACAGGAGGAGAATTTTTAACCTTTGACATTTATTTATTAATTACCTGTGGATGAATACTTTCCTTATAATAGGCTTTATAATATAATATTTTAAAAAGTCTATTATGTTAAATTCGCTTTTTCTTCGTAACACTAAGTGGATAATCACCCTTACAATTATCGTTTTTAATAAGTACTTTCCTGTGGGATACAAATTCGCCATTTTTACATAATTATATTATTACATATATACCTATATACTATTGTCGCTGGTATCCAAACTGATTTAAGATAATTCTGGCCACACGCACAATTTGATAATTTTGTGGATATTTATAAAAATAATGAAGGCTTAATTACGTAGTAGGTACTTCGTGTAAATCTGCTAAAACATTAGGAATTCTTTCCGGTGGACAATACAGTGGCAACATCTGTTCTGTGATTCAATAATTATTATCATCTCAACAACTTGACTTGTGTTAAAAAAATATTTATGATAAGTCGTAAACCCCAATTTTCACAATGAATAATGAATGATTTTTTCTACAAAAATGTGTTTGGGCCATTGATGGTTTGGGCAGAAAATATTGAATAGCCTTCTGCAGAGTTTATTTATTTGGGACGTTCCTATTGTATTACAATTATTATTACATGCATTGTAGCTTGTGACTTTAAAAATAATAGAAATAATACATAGGTAGTGTGGAGAGAACTTTTACTTAATTTTTGTTTGTAAATTTGTTTAAAAAAAATATAGGAATATCCTTTAATAAAAATGTACGACTATCATAATATCTGTATTGTATGTAGGTACCTATTATCATTTCCATGGCAATAATAATGTGAGTAGGGAAGGACAAACAACATAGATTGAATCGTTTAGAATAAGTAGGTACTAACAAATTAGGTACCTATGTGTCCAGTGCGGACATCTAATTATCTTAGGTGGTGTTAGTCATAGATTATTAAATAAATACGGTGGTAGATGTATATTACAATAATGGTAACCAAAGCATCACCATTGTAACATAACATGCATACAATACAATATTAGTCCTTATAATGTTGAATATAGTAGGTACTAATTAATGACAATTTTATATTATTCTATAAGAATCGCGCTTAGCAACCTGAGTTTCACCTTCCGTCATGTTTTATCTTATATAAATGAAAATGACACACCATTGGTAATTTAATTACAAATAATGCTATGTTTACGTTGTTTGGATGACTTGAAACTTTTATTAGATGTAGGTACGGCCTTATGCCCCTTATAGTGGAGAAGGTTCAAAATAAATCTTTGAGAATCCTTTAAAGCTGTGTGGATAGTGGATACTATCCATGGTTTTATCCGATTGATTTCTCAAGACGTATGCTTACATACTGTATTCTGAAAGTTAAAAAGAGAGCTAGGTATTTAGGCTACGTACTTTTTCCAACTTATATCTACCCAGTACAAATGAGAACTCTGCCATTATTGGTACTTAGTATTGATTTTATTATATATTATTTTATAACTTTTTTGATAATCTAAGTTGTTTGTTCTGCCAAGGTGCAATAATTGCTAATGATAATTGGGCAGGAAATAACTATGTTCAACCAAATCGCTTCGGATAATCGTATATTCCACCTGCGTGAGAACGAGTTTATGTGAACGCTATTTTATAAATTCTTGGTATAGGTAGGCACTTACTGTTTTTTCTAATACTATTTATTTATTTTTTAAACACTATTTTAATACTATTTCTTGATGTTTGATATTCTGTGCTCGTATTTAAATGGAATTTGTAAAATTTTCTATAAGTACGTAAATATTTTTTTAATTTGAATCTATAAGGTACTTATGTGGATATGTTGTTTGTTATGACTAATTAATTACAAACTTATCTATCCCAAATGAGACAGTAAGTTATAATCAGTGACGAGTGGTGGTAGAGGTATCATGCACTGGTTATAGTGGTAGATAAAGTAAAAATAAAGAATAATACAATTTTTGACGGTATACTTTGTTAAAACAAGATTATTTCGCCTGCGGCGCTGACAATCCTTACCAACCTGCCCAATATAGATCCACGTAAGAAGTTTAAAGTTTATTGTTGCATTTTTATATCAAAAGTACGTACGTACGTAAAGAAAGGATTAGCATAAGTACTTAGTTTCGGAAAATTATACAGCGTTCCTGTTCGTGAAATTTTCCATTTCGAGCACTGCCCCAATCACTTTCAACTCTGCATCAGGTACATAGGTATATTATATATTTGTACGATAGAACTTATAGGAAACTAGAATTTATTCGTACTCAATGAAAAATTTAGCAATGAAATACTTATTACGTTATTGTTACTATATTTTTGATTCCGCGAAAAATGTAAAATGTACGTCAAATATGCCAAAAATACATGCTATAGAATATAGATACTTTTGTAGAATTTAATGTTCATATACTTACAATAGTTTTTTTTGAAATACTATAATAATTAGTAAATCTTCGTCATATAATTAGCATAGAAAAGATGGCAACACAGTACGTACTACATTACATTAATTTTCAAAGACGATGTAGTACCTATAGCTTTTTTGTTTTTATGCATACCTACTTATATTATGATAATAACGATGATTATCTAAGAATGGCAGATACGGTATAATTTATAAAACAGTATTTTTTTAAGTTTAAATAAATCAATGTTTTCGAGTAACAAAACAAAAGAAAATAAATATTAAATTAGCACGCTGAATACTTTGGCATCAGTCCAATATTAGATAATTAATTTCAGAATTAACTTTGAAGCGTAGATAGCCTGCTTGATAACAAAATAACGACATTTTTACAAAGTTATGACAGTTTCAGAAACATCGTTTTAATTTCATATCTAACTAATAAATGAGGGGCTTAGAAACAAAAACGGCAGTTTCCATTTTCGTAAAATGTAGTGAGTCATTAAAAATATCTTAAGTTAGTATTCTTTTAAAGGCATTTTTAATTGTTGTTTATGTACTAATACTAAATACGATTTTTAGAACATTTTTGAGAGATACATTTTTATTGACTTTTTCAAAAATGGAAACTGCCGTTTTTGTTTCAAGTGTCCTCAAATATACTAATAATAAATAATAATCATCATTGGAACTAACAACTCAATGTGGGTCGCAGAAATATCTCCACTTCTTTCTGTCTACTGCAAGCTCTCTCACGAACCTAAGGGATTATGTGTGTCTTTCTACACAATCGAGGTCTTGTGACCCTTCTCTTCCATACCAATATGTTGAAACGAAATCTTTTTGGAATTCTGGTGCAGGGCTCGAAATGGACCGGAGCGCCGTTCCTGTTCGTGAAATCGGTAAAATTATCGCTCCGTCTCGTGGAAAAAAATAATTTGACCATCTGAGCTAGATAGGCGATATAATAAAAAAAATATAACACAACACTATCTATTTATGAAATACACATAAAATTTGATAACTATGTAAATATCTTCAGAAAACTGTCGAGCGCTCCGGTTCGTAAATTTTTCCATTTCGAGCGCTGTTCTGGTGTCTTCGATCCTTGGGACATGGCTTGCCCAACGGGTCACCCCAATTTCACGCGTGAGACGATGTAGATTGTAGGGGATCATCGTATAACGAGTATAGGTCGTGATTGTATCTTCCTCGCCACGTGCCATCTTCATGACATACCACTCCGAATACCATAATCGGTATATATCGTCCTTTCAAACATGTCCAGTTTTGTCTCATTTTTTTTTGATAACGCCCAGCATTCCGACTCATATGTCAATATGAGTCTGATGAGGGTTTTGTATAACTTTATGTTAGTTTTCCTCTGAGATGAGTCCAACTACTTATCTGTAAAGTGTAAATCGTAGTTGGATTTGTTTATCAGTGGAATTCCTCTTCTAACCTTTTGGCTGATTTGGGGGGCATTCTCAGATTCATGAATTCGTTGACCTTTGGATATGGCTACAAAACTTGCGTAAGTAGACGAATTTATCTATCTGAAATCACTATTAATACATAAATACATTTTATATAATGATAATAAGTTAATAGTGGGGATTTTCCTCGACGTAGTTTCCTACATAGATAGGTACGTTGGTAGTTGGATTGGAATTTATGGTTATAATTTTATTTTCAATCTTGCGGGGGGGGGGTTAAAATTAAGCAATGCCTTAGGCCTCCAAATTCGTAAACCTGCCACTGTAAGTTAATAATAATATAGTAGGTACCTCCTAGTTATATAATAATACGCCGTTCTTGAAACCATTAATAAGCAAGTAACAAAAAATAAACTGGGGACTGAAGACCTGTAACCACAATAAGTAAACAAAATTGATGTAAGATTGTAAGGTAAGCATCTTATCCGAATTATACTTTGTTTACAACGATATAATACTATCTTTTCTTAAAATCAACCTTCCAACTTGCCCTTTTGCTGATCGTATATTAATGAATCATTGATGCTGCCAAATATTTACTTTACTATTGAAGAAATCATGCCATTAAAACGTTTTTTGTTTAGATTCCATATATGAATGATACGAACGTGATGATACGAATCAAAATTTATTTATAATTTAACTTATAAACAATTTATACCAAATTGCTTGATTTTTTTTTCATTTAAGAATAAATATTTCATTAGAAGAGAATCTAGCAGTATAAATAAATAGAATTAATAGGGAAGTGTATTAGTCAATATTTTATCGATCATAATAATAAGAATATCTAAAGCAAACCAATTTATATGATCTATTTCCTATCATATTAATTATTATGCGTTGACAATATCCAATTACTGGTTAACCTGCTGAAAAAATGTGTTGACCACAATTGTGTCAGGACTGGTATCACGATGACATGGATGTCTAGTGCTTTCATATTGGAATTATATGGCGGTAATTTGAAAAGTTTGTTAAAACATATTATATTTTGAGACAAAGCAATTCGGTATTTTTTACATAATCTCCTTTACGATTTTACCGCCTGGGAAATATTTTTTTGTCAAAAAAAATAATTGTGGAAACTGGTCATTGAAATGCGAAAGTGTACGATTCAGGTGGCTTTCAAACGTTAGCTATACATCAGATCTGACTGAAATATATTTAGAGGTTGTTTACGATTGTATTATACATGTCAGTAGTGATTTTACGTTATGAATATCGTGGTAGGTACCATGCCATAGAAATTTAATTTACCCTCGGTAATATACTTCGCTTAACTTCATACCTACATAAGTGTTACCAATCAAGTATTGCTAGCAGAGTAAGATTAATTATATGTTATACCTAACACGTGACACCCACGGTGGCCGCGTGGCTTAAGCGTTGGACTATCACGCCGTGGGTCCCAGGTTCGAATCCTGGGTCTGGCAAGTACGAATATTGTTTTTCAATTTGTGTCTGTCAGGGTATGGACCTAATAGGTTGAGCAAGTCGCTGACATCCATTTCTCGTAAAAACAAAATCTGTTAATACAAACCTCTACTCTGTGGAGGCCCATATGATCCTATTAGGATCGGACATGGTCGAAAGAAGAAGAATACCTAACAACCTAAATAATATTCTTGCGTGGAAAAAAAACAATTGTCTTGGAAGGTCCTTCTGACATATTCTTTAATCGCTGTGGTGTAGACCTCCATAGCTTCTTCATACAGGATCCGTGTTCGGAAATTTGTAGGTGAACGCAGTTGGTCGTATCACAGTTCATCGTGATCTGTTGTATCGGAGATAGATAGTATTGAGATAAAATTAATGTCTAAATCTTCTTGGTCATTCCTTAAAGACTGAGGATCGTGACAACATTTAAGTTTTGTCATCTTTTGAACGACCTAGACCAGGGGTTCCCAACCTTTTTGTACTCTAGAGCATATTCTAAAATATCGGTAGGGTGGCGGGCACCACCTATTTTTAATCGACAAACTCCTTTCATAACTTCTCATTTTCCCATAATTTATTTTCTTATATTCATAATTTATTAATAAATAATAAACAAAAATGTTTCAAAATAATAAAACTATTATTCAAATAGCATACACAGGGAAATGTATTTACAAAACGTAAACAAAAAACACAAATACAAAGAAAACATTTTATAAAAAAATAGAATATCAATATGTCAATGTGATCTTTGGCATTGCATATCATTAGCATACCAGTGCCTCATAATTAGGAGAGTATGACGATAATCCTGTTAGCAAACAATCATAAAGATGCTCATCGGTGAGTCGAGATCTGTATCTTGATTTTATTAAGTCATGTTTGAAAACAATGATTCGCATAAATATGTCGAACCGAAAAATGATTCAATTTTATACGCCGCTTTTAACAACTATATAGAAGGAATATCAAAACTCCTAATTCGTATTTCGTCAGACGAAGATGTCTCCTATCTAACTGTTGCGACCCGAACGGGGCAGCAATCGCAATCACAATGACAACAACGCGGTTCCAGGCGGGGAATGCTATTTGCACATCACTACTTGTACACGCCGAAAACCCGAACTGAGCCGATGTTCACCGAAGCAATCGGGACGGTACGAGCACGTGACTACTGTCACGTGCTTCGGCGTTCATCAGCTCAGTTCGTGGCGTTCGTTCACTTCGGGGTTTCTGCGTGTGTCAGGCTAGCGTGAAATTCTGTCTCTGTCGAATAGTGGCGGGCACATACGAATCGTTCCGCGGGCGCCATGGTGCCCGCGGGCACGGGGTTGGGAACCCCTGACCTAGACTTTCCATCCTTCTCCATCCAAAACACTTAAAAATACGTTCCTAATAAAAATCACCGGAATACATGAAAAAGACAGAAGAAAATAGGTAAGTAAATACACTTCTGGTAGGTGCTCGTAAGTATCACATTGTAGCTATCAAATATCTGATAATAATGACAGTGTTACTGTCAGATATTTGATATCCTATAAAAAATATTGAATGTTTCTGTCCGCATTGCACTACGAACCACACATTAATTTTTAAATATCAATGCTATACGGCCATCTCTTTCCGGTGAGACAGCTCACGGTGAACTATCCTGCGACGAAATTTAATACGTAAAATTTACGTGTAACCTACTGGAGAAGGTCAAAACATGGCTATTTTTCAACGAAGATTTTTGCATTCTGCCAACTGTTTCGACGACACGTCATGAAAGTATGGATCACGTGAAAAAATGAATTGAATTTGAATGAACTGATTGATTATAATATTATGTATTCTACAGATTTAATGGAGAAAATGTAAAATATCTTGTACGTCGTCATTCGTCATTCACGCATTTTCTTTGACACAGACCGTGAAAATCAAAATCTATGCACCGAATCGTAGACAAGCTCTTACGTCATTCGGATCGCCGAAAATCCTACGGCTTCAATGACGTCATCGGCCAAAACTAATAAAATAATAATACGTTATCTTTCTTATGTACAGCTCCAAATAGAATATTATCGCGAGCAGAATAATACAAATGTCATTTACTTTTAACACGGTTCTTGAAAATTAATATACTGTTGTAAAAACGTTGACATGTGGTAGAGAAAAGCTGTGAAGCAACAGTATGTAATGAATTTCGAGGAATCCTTCATTTATACTTTAGAGATAGATCAACCTATGCTGATGATGATGGTGCATGACCCCCACATCTTGAAACGGGCCCCCAGGTCAGCATGTTTGGCAGGCCCCCTACATGTCGCTAAGGTTAAGTGCAGTGTGATGTCCTACACTAGTGTTCCGTATGTTTAGCGGAACCAAATTAAGGGCATTCCGTGTATATTTAACGATGTTTTGTATTGTTAAATAAATCCCCTCGAATTATTGAGTCGTCGGCACTCGGCATCATACTATGAAGCATTGATAGCGCCCCCATTTTGTGGTAGCCAAGTAACAAGCCAAGCGACCCTTCGCCCTTGTGGGGGCCATGTGATGGTGACATGTCTTACTAGTGAAGGTTTGTATTAACAGATTTTTGTTTTTAAGAGAAATGGATGCTAGCAACTTGCTCAACCAGTGACGTCCCTAGACAAAATGCCGCTCCTGGGCAGCGCCATAATGCCGCCCCATTATTTTATATAATATTTTTTAACGTCCGTGCTCGTGTCGTTTCTAGTCACCAAGGACGTCAATGTCAACGAAAGTAAACTAGACATCGCGAACCCGACAAAAATTACTGTCATGTTTAACCTTTTATGTTAATTAATACATTTTGTTTCCAACCAGTGAGCTGAATTTTTTAAAGGAAAGATATTTTCGTTATTAAGTACCCAGTTTAGGTAGCTATTTCTATAAATACCAAATGATTCTCCTCGATTTACCGCCCTTACTCTAACTGCCGCCCTCAAGCGACGCTCTATCTGCCTACCCCCACGAGACGTCACTGTGCTCAACCTATTGGTTCCATACTCTGACTCCAAACACAAATTGAAAAATAATATGTGTATTTTGCCAGACCCAGGATTTGAACCAGAAACCCATTACATTATAAGCCGATGAGTAAGCCGCCCGGCAATCATAAAAAGAAAGACACATATTAACATATTATTATTATACGTTTTATTTTTACCCAACCCAACTGTTACGGCTTGGAAATAGATATTCTGACAAAATACTATTTTGATATTTTTTATTAACTAAGTATATGAGAAAATAATACATTTTTTAGAATCAGAATTACACAATAATTTTTATTATGCTTATGAACGTAAGCATACGAGGTACCTACCTATGTCCAATTATCCAGATCAAATATTCTTCTTCTTATTGTGCCATCCCCTAGCGGAGGTCGGCCACCATCAAGGCGATCTTATCTTTGTCGTCTGCTACCCGGAACAGGGGCTCTATGTTAGAACTTGCGAGTGCAAGCTTCCCGGTCGAGATGACGTCATATGACATCATTATGACGTACTACCGGAGTGATAATAGCATTCGAGAAAATAGCGAGTGGTCAGACAGCGGCGCTATTCATTGTCACCATACACATATAGGTGTATGATAATAATATTTTCTATGGTTATTCTGTGCGCGGTCGGCATGCCTCGAGCGTGACGACACAATTACGTCATCTCGTCTGGTGCCACACGAGACGAGAGTTAGGAAATCGCGGTGCAGTTCAGCGGACCTGCACTCGTACCAATCACGGAGGTTCCTAAGCCAAAGCTTAGATCAAATATATTAAAACATAATTAAATTACAATAAGTAATTTATAGGTATCTATATTTTATAGCATTTTAATTTTCTTTACTAATACTATTTTTAAGTTTTTAAAGGATCACCGTATTGAAAGTGTTATTTTTTGTCTTTCATAATCGTTGTCATTATATTATTACAATATTATCGATAGGTACCTTGCTGATACCTGAATATCATTACTACTAAAACTTATCGCTATTTTTTATAATATAATCTGCATTTTTAGAAAGCCGAAAACATATTTGAAAGCGTAGATACTTTATTGTAATTATTACATCATGTACAAAAAGCAATATGTTGGTACTAGTTATAGCTGTGGAGACTGGTAGAAAATGTGATTAAATAGCAATAAGTAGCTTAACACGATAGCAAATTGATATTATTACAAAATTAAATAACTGTTGTATCCTGTATAGGCGAAATGCCCCTATGGGGAGAAAGTATATAATAGTATTATTAACTTTCAATCAATCATGTATCGATACACCAGTAACTTGGTTTATCGATTTAGGTATAATTCTATTTTGATTGCCTCAAAATAAGTCATTTTATAACTCGTCACCTCAATATTGCAAGTAACTTCGATTATTACAATTTTCGAAAATTAAATAATGTTCCAAACATTGCACATAATTTATTTATGAAAGTAGCTGGATTTAATTAGTTATTTTAACACGTCTCTATAAAATCATTACTCAATTCATGTTAAAATATAAATAACAACTAGGTAGACCACCCCAGAAACAAAAATAACTACCTATCTACCAAACGATTAGATAAAATATTTTTTTTCTATTTGGTATCTTTCTGAGATGTTCACAATAATTACGTGTCTTCAATAAGGAATGATTATTAAATTTTGTGCAACACTAAAATATTAGTAATAATAATTATTACAAAGTTAATAATAATATGTTTAATTAAAAACTTGATAGGTATGTAGGTATCTTAGAACATTGGTGTTCTGGTCAGTATATACAATATGTACATGTTTGTAGATTGTAGGCAGTAGTAAGGTACTAATGTCTTATTTTTCAAGTAAGTATAATAAATATGAAAAAATTTCATTGATTTAGAAAAATATTATATATCACCTTCAGTAACACATATTCTCAACCACCATGCAAACAACATAGGTACCTATTTACCCAGTAGTTGAGTAGTAGTTTAATGTGACGCAATTATTTTTTTATGTTTGTATATGTATTGATAATTCGTTCTTTCAATTATTGAAATTTTAACAAATATTGGTGTGAATGGTATGGTAATAATTTATTTGATAATGCTAATACATAAATTATATTGATAAGACAGATAGTATGCCTACGTATGGTGTAAAACTGTAAAATAATTGATAAACATTTTAGTTTGTACGAATAAACGTTTACACGAGTGACGTACCTACATATTATATTGTCCAGTATTAGGTATTAAAGAGCTAAATAATAGAGTAATAGCTCATAGTAATGTATTATGTAATATCTTATAATATTCGGCGCTCGAAATGGAAAAATTTACGAACCGGAGCGCTCGACAGTTTTCTGAAGGTATTTAAATAGTTATCAAATTTTATGTGTATTTCATAAAAATAAGTAGTGTGTTATATTTTCTATTGTATGTCCTATCTAGCTCAAATAGTAAAATTATCTTTTCCCCGAGACGGAGCGATAATTTTACCAATTTCACGAATAGGAACGGCGCTCCAGTGCGCTCCGGTCCATTTCGAGCCGTGATAATATTGGTGTTGGACAATCGTATTGCATTATGCATATTATGAATAATAATATATTTGCTTAAATTAAATACTCAAAAGTTGATAAGGTTGTGTTAATTTTGATAAGGTTGTTATTATTGTTATTTTTCTTCGTAAAGAGGCATGTTTATGTTGTTTAAAAGAAAGAAAAACATTAGGTTATTACTTATTATGTTTGTCAATTTTATGACTGTCTACAATAAATTCTACAACCTGATTACTATTAAGTTATTATAGTCTTACTTATATTATCGAAAATATATTTTTTATATTATATTGAATATCTTGTGTTTAACATGAAGTGTTAACTGAGATTTGTTGTAGTAGAGACTGGATATGGGCACATCCATTTGCTTTTAAAATAATTACAATACTTTCATACACACGTAAGTTTAGTTGCAACACATTGATCTATCAACCTACTCAATTTCATTTTTTAATTTCGTACCCGTAGCACGGATAATAATGTTGGTACTACTTCCTTATCATGTTTTTCGATTGAATTGCGTTGGCAATTGGCATCACTGGCCACTGATCAAAACTGGTAATTTTTGAGGGGCGCGAACGTTCGCGGTCGTCTTTGTATTGACAGCTGTTTAACGCTCCTCGGTATCAAAGTCCGTCAATTTTATTTAAATGATCAGATAAACTAACAAGTCAACCGTGATTTAAATAAAACATTTGTGAAATAATCATCGTCCAATCAGTGCTGGAACCAAAACATCGCAAGGAATATCGACCGGGCGAGAGATTGTTCGCTGCACATAATTATTTTGAATATTTTACTGTAAGTGAATTTAAAAATATGTCGATTTGTATATTGTTTACATTATAATGTGCATGGTTGCGTATCAAAAATAAATCAATTGACGCAATAACTTCATATCAAATAATGCCTACAACAAAACAATTTAATATTTGAATCAAAATAATGAATGAAAAGACAGTACCTACTTAATCTAAGTATTTTAAAAACTGCGACCTGTTTCTTTTCGATTAGTAGGTACCTACTTCATAATTATTTAAAATACGGTGTTATTAAAAGGATAATATCATTCAATAATTTATGAAACTTTCACCAAGGTAATATTAATTATAATTACTTATACTAGCACGAAACGTCATAATATTTAGTTGGTACATACATAAGTGAAAGGATTTTATTAATATTAACTTACTAATAAAAAAGGCAGGTGTATTGTTATGTAATGATTTGATGTCCATTCAACATACAGTTTGCTCGGTATGGTATGTTTGATTTGTGATAGGTTATTATTAATATCTACTAATATTATAATAATTTATACTGTATTTGAATGTTTTAAATCTATTCTATATTATTACCTAGGTACCTAAGTACCTTCCAACTGCCTATAAATATTTTGTTTAAAAAATATTATCTTTGCAGATTTTTTAAAGTAGGTACCTACCTACCTACATTGCTTAATAATTTAATTACCCATGTTCTTATTTTGTTCAATTTGTTCAAAAATATTATATTCAGGAAATAATTGAAAACTGTTGGATAATGACAGCTGTATAAAAAATACAAAAAATATAAGTGTCACGATTATTATCTTGTCAACAATAAGTTCTAACTGCCTATAATATAGGTACCTATGTCATATAACAAATAACACATTTATGTGTGTATAGGATCAAGAGATATATTATTATAAAATTGAATTGTGAATGACAAATTATCAGTAAAGCCTTCTCGTTGAATATTGCATATTTAAACATACGTATAAAAATGTTGATTCTTGTTATTTTGAGAATGTTTTGATTTATAAATATGTAACGTTTCTCAGTGCTCTTGCACTAGTGTTCTTTCCGAGGGGGTTTGAATTTTTTTTACTGTGCTGATGGAGTTGTTCTTATACATAGAAGTTCTACAGAATCCATTTTCTGATTTCACTTGCTTACCTGTGCCTTAGTAATATA
This sequence comes from Rhyacophila brunnea, assembly GCF_057557595.1. Taxonomy (NCBI): domain Eukaryota; kingdom Metazoa; phylum Arthropoda; class Insecta; order Trichoptera; family Rhyacophilidae; genus Rhyacophila; species Rhyacophila brunnea. The sequence goes on from NW_028233068.1 coordinate 22,052,774, forward strand.
ATATAACGTTATTGGCAAACCGCTCGGTCGCAATAAAATGTCAAAAACTATGTAGACGTCAAACTTATACAAATTTAGCTAATGCCTCATCTTATATTATAGTAAATCAATGGTTCTTTCAACGTATATTGGGTTTTCTGGCTGAAAAGCACTACACTTCTATAGATATACCGTCATAAATTGTCATGAATTTAGAACTACTAAGCTCATCTCAGTATAAAAAGTATGAAATGATATTATGTCAAATGTTAGCACGTGGTGCCCTCACTCAGCAGACAACTTCATACTGGTGGAATAATTCTGGTTAAAGATTACCTGGTGTAAGTTAAAGATAATGATTGACAACATAATTCTGAATCTAGCCTAGTACAGGATAATTATTTATTAATAAGTACCCAGTTATATATAATGTAGTAGGGTGTTAATACTGTTAATGAATAATTTGTAATACTTTTTCATATGCGTTTACTAGTGATATAATTATCACTAGTCTGATAAAATAAGATTACTATTTCAGAAGATTCGTATCAATCAGATTTGTATCAATTAGTTTCATATCATATAGATTTGTATCTGTTTAGCAACTTGGTGACATTTTTCACTTCAGTGCGGTGATGTTTGCTCAGAAGTAAATTTATTTATCATGTCATTTTTGTAGCTGATAAACATGAGTTAGATACTTACTTACTTTATCTTTTTGAACGTGGTTTAATCTCATTATTTTAACGTCCAAAATAAATATTCCTGTCAAACAATGTTTTTCTTTCATTTTAACTTATTAATATTATCTAACCAATATGTTGAAAACTTTCTTCTTTAGGTATTATATTTTTGGGTTTGAATTTTAAAATATTGTCATAGATATAATGTAAGTAAATATTTCAAAATTCTTTTATCGTGTGCCCCTGATAAATTGTTTTGTTGCCTTGACAATAATCTATTTTGACGACAAAATAACGGAATACTTCTAATAACCTTATACAAAAATTATCAATTATTATTCATGTACTTATTTTGTAATGTAATGCCAGTAACATTCCCTAAGTATAATAATATATAAATTATGCATATTATTTCCATTATACATATACGTCGTTTTGTTTTTCAGATATACTTGCAATAATACAAAATGGCTGGGACATCGTTTGCCGTGAACATAGAAAAGCCGAGATATGACCAAAGCACTTACGCTGGCCGAGCAAAACATTTTCTGACCATCACAAATCCGTTGAACCTTCTTGCCACTTCAGGAGACCTAGACAAAGCAGCCGAAGTTGTTAAAAAATACAGGTAGCTACACAAAGAAATTTTACTTATCGGTCCTGATGCATAAACTGGACTTAAAAAGGTACTGCTATTCAATGTTAAATATTATACAAAGAATTATCATAAAATCATTAAATATTAAAATATACAGTAAGTAACAAAGCATATTTGTATGAACATAAAGGGTATATTATAACGACATAGGCAACATATTATGTATACTAGTTAAATTGCGGCATTTTTGACTTGTATGGACTTTAATCTAACTAAATGAAGGGGGCCATTTGTGCTGCGTGTTGTAATATGGAAAATTAAAATTATAATAATTCAGTAATGAGGTTTGCTGTTATATAAACTCAAAAGGATGCTACACAAGAAATTATGCTGAGCAGACCAGTTCCTCATTTAAATTTTCTATTGTACATCTGTCTAGCAATAATAAAATGTCTTAAATTCATTAACAACAAATGTCATCAGCTGCGGAAAACAATAATTTATTATGGAATAATATAATATGCCGGACAGTTTTTGTAGTTCATGAGTTGTACCACCTTGAGGACAGAAAGACAATGCTATCAATTCATAATCTATCCCAGTGCTATTTATCTACTTATAGAAAGGCATGTTAGAATTCTAAAACTCAGTACCTAGTTATATTGTTTGAGTTTGATTCCTTGAATATTTTTGTTGAATCAGGCAAGTTAATAGGCGAAAAAGAAATTATGATTAAATTTAGATAAATGCACTCCAGTTTCAAATGTGTTTATGTGTATAGTATCACAATAATAAGTGCTTAGATTGTTCACATCGATGCATCATTTCAAGTAAACTGAGACATACTTACATTTACAATAATTAAGTACATTTTTAATTAAAATAAAACACAATGCGTAGTACCTGTTTCATTTGAAAAGGAATACAATATATTTCCACCAAGAATTGACAGTTGTTAACACCATACATGTAAATTATTACATGATTTTAACATTGGTTTGTTTTTATATAGAAAAGATGGACTGGTTCCTCCACAGCTAGGCGAAGATGGCTTATGGAAAGCGAAAAACCTATACGATTCTGCTTTCCATCCTGACACTGGTGAAAAAATGCTGTTACCTGGAAGAATGAGTGCTCAGGTTCCCTTCAACACTGCCATTACAGGGTGTGAGTATGACATTATTTAACATACAAATAGAAATGAGCGTCCACTAAAATAATTATTAGAAACAACTGAGTTAACCGATTTTCACGGCCTGTCAAATAGTATCATACAATGATAACGTTGCGTCTCACTCTTGAAGAATGAGATTGGTGAGACAGTCAGCACTTTTATGTGTAAGCAGTTATTATCGCGATAGTTTAAAATACACACTATTGGTGCAAGTAAATCTATACACGTGTACAGGCGCTATAAGTACCAATGAATCATTGGCTTAGTCCAATAATAAGTATTAACTAACAAAATTATAATAATGTTCTTTTCCAAAAACTTTTTAGTCCACGTGTCAATATTTGTGATAAGTGGCGTTTATGGAATTCAAGTGTCAACAATTGGTTGTAACATCAGATCAGTCTTTTCTCTCTATGTATCATATTTTCAAATTATGACAAAATGCCCTTTTTTATTACCTAGCTGATCAAACCTTAAGTGCGACAAATTATAAGCAGAATAGAATTAAGCATAAGGGTATTTTTTTATATCTTTACAATTTATACGTTTTCTATGTGTTAGAAATAAATTATTTTAGATTACAACATAATAATATATTATGAATACATGATAATAATTATTATGTATGAATATGAACCTATTTCTTTTTAGATTTTGACTATACATTACCTTATCTATTTTTGGAAATAGATTCCCTTTTCTATGGTATAATTCTTTGATAGGAGATAATGACTTTTAAAGTACCTACATATACGTACATACTAAAAAATAAATCAACATTTGACATTGAGTGACTTCTTTCATTCATAGGCTGTGCCTTGGAGAATGTTAAAAAACCACTTAGAGACTAAGTACTCAATTCAATACAATTGAAGTGACTTCTTGCCTTCTTCGTATGCCGAAAAAATAAGGCATACCTATAGTATGACATATCATAATTATGGTAGATTTTTATACTTTAAAGTAAAGTTTTATACTTTATACTTTTTTAGCATATTTTAACAAGACCAGTTCCATTTTATGCATGTGTTTTAATAGCCGAAACCAGTAATGGTAAAAAAATACAATTTGTGGAGAAAGTAAAAAACATCTATCTTCTTCGGATGTATTCAGAGGTATTCATCAGATTCTACCTAGGATTAACAGTTTTCCGACCATGTCCGATCCTAATAGGATCATTTATGGGCCTCCCCAGAGTAGAGGTTTGTATTAACAGATTTTGTTTTTCCGAGAAATGGATGTCAGCCACTTGCTCAACCTATTAGGTCCATACTCTGACTCATGCACAAATTGAAAAACAATATTTGTACTTCCAGACCCAGGATTCGAACCTGGGACCCACGACGCTATATTACTTTCAGGTATATTTATACGCCCACAATCCCATGAAAAATCTTTACCACTCTATGCAGCGTCATAAAATCGCAGCCAAGATATGAGGGTTCTAGAATAGAGATGTAGATTGAGCATGCCATACCATATTATGAAGAAGTACATGTCTATAAATTTGTCACTGTTATTGAATCAAATGTAAACTAACCCTTATGCTACTTATATAATTATTGTCATGTCTGACGATGAGATTTTATGCCTTCATGCAAAATTGTACAGTTGCTATCAGTGTGGTCATTCATGAAATTAGTTGTACAATAATGAAATCAAACCTCATTGGCCGTACCAATGGATTGAGAAATGGCTGGTCCCGATTGCTTTATGTGAAACATTAATAATTCAATCGTAAATGTCAACAACTGTGAATGCTTAAACTATTAAAATGTCTTATATGTATGATATTTCTATGATTTTAGGTATGTTAATATTTTACCGGTCTGCTCCTGCAGTAGTCTTCTGGCAATGGACCAATCAGTCATTCAATGCGCTGGTCAACTATACCAACAGATCTGGAGATTCTCCGATTCCTCAAAAGTATGTCATTCCGTATCATTACATCCCTTCACATTGTTTCCACTATCAAAAAAATCAATGAGTAATGAATACCACCTTCAATAAGATTTAAGAAACTTGAAAAAAACATTGATCCTTATTACTTTGAAAGAGTTCCGTATCAAGCGTCATTCTGTAGATTGAATAAAAATATGATATTGATGATATCTTGATAATTTGACCTAACCATGGCCGGTTTATTTTTATAAATTGAAAATCTCAGAATTTGTTTCAAGATGGTTAAAAAAAAAATCAATAGCCGTCGTCTGACCGCAGATTTGGTTTGGTTTTCAGCTACTTGACCGAACCTTAGAAAAGATGAGTCTCCGCTTTGCCACATTCTTGTCCGTGTGACCGTTGAATAGTTAAAATTTTTGTATGAAAATAAATAATTTATTATGTTATCTGTTCGCCTTATGACCAACATTCCAGGTATGTATTTTGGCTGTGAATTGAGGTATTAGTGTATAGACTAGAGGCCGTTAAACTTTTGCCCGTGCTTGGCATTATACATTTTAAAATTGCCAAGAACATTCTAGAAATATTTTTTTAACTGATTTAACCCTTCAAACTTAAAAATATGTAATATCTCGGAAGTACAACTTGCCACCAACTGGCACGTTGTCGATTCTTTGTAAAGACCAAATTCTTCTATTGCAAGAGGAAAGCTCGGCCACACAACTGCATTTAGAATAAGCCAACCCTCATGAAGCATGTCTTCGTGATTACGTCAGTCATTGAGGACTACCATGGCAGCTCACAAACTCTATGAGTGTTTGTAATGCAGTCGTACTAGTGTGCCCCTGAGAATTGGCGGAGACACTATCGTACTCAAATTTCAAAACTCAAGACATTTGGGCACTGGTAACATACCACATCTCACTGCCATATTGGAGCACAAGAAGCATGCATGTTTTGAACAAGCGGAATTTTTCTTCACAGAATACAGCATTAAGATTCTATTTGCATAAGAAAAGATTGAATGTTAATGTTAATTATATCAATTTGACAAAATATCGCTGTTTAAAAACACGTACATGCATCAGTATAATAAATTGAAAACAATAGATGCCTTTTCAATAATAATTGTTTATGTCGTTCCTGAAACATTATGTATGCCCGCTTTAAATCAAGAGCCAGCCAAAATCATCCATTCGATTTAGTTGCAAATGAATATGTAAATAGAATGCTGCTCTATTTATTCATCATGCACAAGAAAGATAACAGTATAAATGTGGTTCTGCTTTTCTGATTTGAATCGAGCATTAGTCTTGCGTATACTGTGTAGAATGTAGATCATAATCTGCATTTAAGTCGGAGTGGACTTGCAAAATAGTAATGTCTATTTCGGCAATTGATTATAATTTTGATATTTCAGGCAGCTTCTCACATCTTATTTATGTGCAACTGGAGGTGCTTTGGTCACTGCATTAGGACTTAACTCACTTACAAAGGTACCTAATAATAATATTCAATTGATAACTATTTACACTTACCTAGCATCATTATTTAAAATTTTATTTTCAGAATATGATAAATGTGTTGCTGAGTTTCAAAACCCCATATAACACTTTTTCATTATGTTGAGAAAATCAACAAAAACTTTTTGAACTATAATCTTAATTATTTCAAAAAAGTGTTATAGCGGGTTTTGAAACTCAGCGACACAAATATAATGTTATATAATATAAATGCGAGCTCCTAACGAGGACTATGTGTAATGGGTTTCTGTATTCATACCATTGTAATGAGCGAAGAAAGGACAGATTCTTCTGGCATTGCGGCCACGATGAAATCACTTGAACGGTGTTATACCCCGTTTACACGTGCATGGACTTACTGCTGACAGTATGTATTATCACGGCCATAACAAGAAAATACACGTGTAAACATATATTATCATGCAAGTTGCAAGATTGCATGCATAAATCAGAAATGTTCGAAAGCTTCTGAATTTTCATACGACAGATGGGATTTGTTCAATATCTGTGCCTGCTCAGTAGAACGATAGTGGCAAACCTGCTGGTAAAAAAACGAACTAAACTGCGCAGACTAATTTTGAGGTTAACCAATTTTAATGACCTGTCAAATAGTACTATAAAATGACAACATCGTGTCTCGCTTACTCTTGAAGAATGAGATTGGAGAGACAGTAGGCACTTTTATGTGTAAGCAGTTATTAGCGTAGTTTAAAAGCAAGTACTGCAAGTAAATCCATGCACGTGTACAGGTGCTATTAGTGTCATTTGAAAGTAACGGCACCAACATCTAAATGAGTCACTTGCACTGTCACAAGAATCTGACACCACTCTACTTGTATGTGTATGTAGAGGATTTGCTTTATGTCAGGTAAGTCAGGGATAATATTATTATGTAGCATGTCATGCAAAACCACAGGATGTTGACGCTAGGCTATCTGAACTGGCAAAAATATGTAGTGGAACCATTTAACCATGAATATGTGCATATGTGAATACTTTCCAAGCACAGTATCTAGGCAGAGCAAATGTGATTATTGTATTGATTTGTCTTGTTTTGTCACATATCAAAACTATCGAACCTCAAGATAATGCGGTACATTTTATAGTAGTTGCCCAGGTAATGGAACCCTGGCAGTAAAATTTAATTAGTAAGGCAGTACTTTCCAATGATTTTTGTGACAATGCATACTATTCAAATTATAAAATTTTCACGGAACATTGAAGAATATTCATGAATCTGTCTCTTTTCAAACTCTTAAATATTCATATTTTATAAACATACATATTTCGTATGTATATATCTTTGTAATTTTGGTTTTCAGACAATGCCCAAAGTGGTTGGTCGCCTTGTTCCATTTGCGGCAGTGGCTGCTTCCAATTGTATCAACATTCCGATGATGAGAATGAAGTAAGTTGTATTCATAACATCATGCAAATATTAACGTATAACAGTGGCGAAGGGTGGATGTAGGCTGTTGAGATTCAACATAAATGGTTAATACTAAACATTGTCAGTAATACTTATTTGTTTACATCACTGGCGGCTCCCTCTATAGGTCATTCGGTCATTGACCTGCCAAAATAAATACCTAAAAGTGCGGCCACACCGGCAACAAGTCGCGCGACAACTCGTTAAATTTTACGATAATTATCATAATTGCTTAAGAAATTTTACGATAATTATCATGCTTATCGTAAAATTTAACGAGTTGTCGCGCGACTTGTTTTCGGTGTGGACCCGGCATTACAATCGACATAATAATATTAATAATATGTGCAATGTCATATATAATAATATTAATAATAATCGGTGGATTTGAAATTATAGGGCGCGCGATATTGTGTCAACCCAGTCTATTGGGCTTTTTTTGTTTGGGCGATAATTCCCCGAACAAAAATATTGTGTTCGCCGGCAGTCTGAAAATTGACCCAAATTGAATATTTTTATAAAATTTTCTCTCTCGTTTCTCATACATAAGACAGAGATCGATATAACACAAAATACGAGATCGAAGCTTGTAACGGTGCGTGAATTACTGTAATATCGGCAATGCCCGAGTGTGAGACAAAAGATTTTTTCACCTAATTAAATGAAACAGAATGATAACACTGACTAGATAATTGGTCTCAAGACGCAACTGTGTATGCGGTTCGGATTCGTTGACAGGTTTTGACGAATGCCTTTGGTTATTTTAATAATATATAAAGAGTTTTTGGTGATTTATAACATTTTTGTGAAGCAGTTAGTACGCACGCAGTAGCAATTGAAGTCTGTGATACAATTATAATGGAAATGGAAGCACGATTTGCATCCAACGATCATCTCATTATATCCGATTTGTTAAAAAAAAAAAAAAACACTGATTTTAAAAATAATTTTCCCACACGTCAAGTAAATTTGGTAAAACTGTTAGAAGAAATAAACATAATCAAGTTAAAAAATGAATTATTGGTGTTTTATCAACGAGATGATTTGCATGGCGCTATTAGTGCAGTTTCTCTTCTACATTTTTTACTCAGCAATAATTTCAACGAAACATTTTCCGAGTCGATCAAAGTTCTCCAATTTATTTGCGTCATACCAATGATAACAGTTGAAAGTGAAAGATGTTTTTCCACTCTCAAAAGAATAAAAACCTTTCTACGCAATAGGGCCAGGATAGACTGACCGCTCTTGCAATGCTCAGTATTGAAAAAAAATATGTGGGAAAAATAGACAATTTTTATAATCGTGTGATTGATGATTTTTCAAAAAGCAAAGAAAGAAAAGTGGACCTGATTTACAAAAAATTATAATGCGTTGTGTGCAATTTCGGTTAACGATGGGTTGGCGTTATGAAAAACGGACATTTTTTGAAGGGTTAGTAGGTACCGACCTATAACAATTTCTAGCACTTATTCTATAATGTATAAAAAGTCAATTTGCAATACGTCTTTTCAGTATACAACGAAAAGGCAAATTAAAATAATATATTCAAAATTGACCTGCTAGGTTTTTCCGGATTAAGCCGCCAATGGTTTTCATTGAGAATACAAATTGCACATGGAGTTGATAGTTTTTAAAATTCAATTGAACCCTGCGTAAACTAAGTCTTAATATATATTAGACAAAAAATTCTTCAATCTAAAATTATGCCTTTAAATCATAAATAATTTTAGATATTTTATAGATAAAAGAATATTTTTTTATCTATTATGGTTTGGCTTAGGCAGGCGTTACATGAATTTTAAACAGTTGCAATTTATACACTTAATTGAATGAAAACAAATAAGTATGACTGACAAAGTGTACACTATTTTTGTCAGATCTTCACTACTTACTATGATGTTTTGGTTTAGGCAGGGTTTAATTGAATTTTAAAAACTAACCAGCACCAAATGAGATTGCTATTCTTAGTTCAATGAAAACAAATAAGTGTTATATGACTGACAAAGTTTAGTGTACACTATTTATGTCGGATTTCCATAGCCTACATCAAACCCTTTGCCACTGATGTATAAAATATAATAAGCACATGTAGAATATTTAATTTGATTTAAAATTTATTCAGCACACTGATATGTGTTGATGGATATCAAACGCCGTAAAGTCCACATATTGAAAAAAATGACTTTTGATATACGTTTAATAGAGTATGCAAATCTGCACATTATGGTATACTGCAAACCCCCAAAAGTCCACTGTTTACGTATGAAATCACGTTTCGAAAGATCAATATTTTTTCAAACCACCTTAAGTCCACAAGCTAAAGATGAACGATGGCACCTATCATTTTCCTTAATTTATAAACAATTATAACATAAAATGGATGTAGAAGTGGATTTTGTGGATCCAGACAAAGCCAGAAAGAGGTCGAGCACCGAAGCTGAGAAGAAAAAATCCTTGTAGCCATCGTGGGTATTAGATTCAATTATCTTACAATATCTCACATGTTACAACCATTTGTATTACACGATATGATAAAACTGCATTTTTCTCAGTTTGACATTCAGTGGACTTTACGACGTTTGATATGTGTCAACACATATGTTGATGATATGAAATCTTTCAGAGAAATCCAAGAAGGTGTTCCGGTAGAATCAGAAGATGGCCAGAGATTAGGAAAGTCAACAACAGCAGCTAAAGAAGGAATCGCGCTTGTAACAATGTCTAGAGTTTGTATGGCTCTACCAGGAATGGGTAAGTTGTCATAAATATTGTAAACTACCAATAATTAGATGTAATTAAATGAAAGAAAGAAGATATATTATGTTCCTCATGGTCCCCACAAGGGGGGGTTAACAGTGCTCTAGCCTGGAGGCCCAGGCTCAGGAGGGGCCCGGCCCGCTGGGTCAACCAGATAAGTAAGATAAACACACATCACAAATTGACCCCAATACTAAAAAAGATGCCTGCGATCTAATTTACTTCAAATATTAATGTTGATTATGGTTTTTAAACATGTAGTTATGTGATGTAATTTTTGATGTGTGTCGATACTCGACAATTCAATAATTCAAGTGGATGTATTAAAAAATACTAAAGAAAAAATATACTGAATATATTCGCCATACTGCCTTTAATCTTCGTGATAGCTAGGAGGGCCTACCAAAGATCCTGGCCTGGGGGCCCGCTTCAGGGTGTGGGGGCATGATGTGCATACATCCTACATATTTTTTTTTAAGTACACTGATTTTGAAAAACAGATCTATAAAGTGAATATTTAGAATATATTTCCTATTCGAATATGGGTCTGGAATTGCAAGAATTAGGAAATTGCTAGCAGTCGCTGCCGATAATTTATTGTATGCCAGACAATTAAAATATGTGGATTTTGCGTTCTTTTAATAAATTGTTGAATCATAGTATATTATGTCTGGTACCATACTTACATTTATAATTATTCACAGAAATTCACGGCCAGTCCTGCTTAGCAGTGATGGATGTATGATTATTTATTGCATATTTTTTTTTCCATTGAAAAACAGGTTATATTTGAACATGACTATTTATTTATTTCAGTGGTGACACCAGTAGTGATATCAGCATTAGAGCGTCGCGGCCTTTTAGCACGTCGCGCGTGGCTTGCTGGGCCAATTCAGGTGGGGCTCGTCGCCGTCTGCCTGGCTCTTGCTACCCCGCTTTGCTGCGCTATCTTCTCACAGAGAGCTGCTATTCCAGTGCATCGACTTGAAATTGAAATTCAGGTATCCATATAAGATTGTTAGGTTTTTTTTTTATCTAGCATACACCCAAGGCGGCTTCAGAAGAGATCCACTTGCTACCGTACGCATTTATGTCTGTAAAATTTAATCTGTCTTCAATGCGTTAATGAGGTTTACCTCTGATAGGAAGATTATAATGTCCCCTAGGAGTGAAAATGATAGATTACTTTTTATAAGTATCTTCTTTCTCCCTTCGCAGCTGTATTATAATAAATTGTCGAGTTACGACACATTATCTTGAGCCAATTATACATCATACTTTTTGTACATCTATTTGTTGGGTACCTACTCAAGTTGTATTTCTAATACTAAATAAATTATATTTGCCTTTTTTAGATTACATTGCTTATACCGATTTTAACCATCCTTTTGAAACTGCTGTAGTAAAACATTAAAGATTTTTTTTCTATAACATTATTAATTATGCTACCCAGGCTCTGCCAAAAAGTAATTAAGGCAGTTAAAACTCTTCAGATAAATTTAGTATAAGTCTTTTACTGTCATTATTTACAGTATTTTAAAGTTTTTAACATTTAGTTTTTCACATTTTCAGGAGAATATCAAGAAACATTATCCAGATAACTCGCCATCATTAGCCTTTTATAATAAAGGCTTGTAAGGTTTTGATGACATCAAGATCATTACTCCAACATCTACACTCATGGATATTTCATCAAATTTTGCATGTTTTTTAAAAAAAAATATAGCAAATATAAAAAATATATTTTTTATAAACGTAATTCCAAATTTGATGATTGTAGTCATTATGGTATTTACTCACCTTATTACATCTTACGTCGCCGTATAACTTAATAAAAGTGAATTCGTTTTTCAGTCTATTTTTGTACATATTTTAAATTATATAATATACAAATCTGCAGTCCAAATATATATAACGATTATTGGTTAATAGTCATGTGTTATGTCAATAGTTAGTTGGTAAACAACCAAAGAATGTATTCGAACCATTTATAATAAATTATAACAGTTAGCCTAGTTCTGAGAACACATATTATACATTATAGTTTAAACTGTCGAACAAGTCATAAGTAGAGAAAAGAATCCAAATATTGCTCTAGCATGTAATCTTCGTAAATGCAAAATAACTTAGTAAAGACGGTTTAATTTTCGTATTAAATGGAATTTTGAAATTTGAAAAAAGTTAAACACCCTCCACCCAAAATGACGATTTCTGGTAATTATGAAGTTTGTAAATTTTTCTGATGTTTTCCGACCATGTCCGATCCTGATAGGATCATATGGGCCTCCACAGAGTGGAGGTTTGTATTGACAGATTTTGTTTTTTACGAGAAATGGATGTCAGCCAAACTTGTTCAACCTACTAGTCCATACCCTGACACACACAAATTGAAAAACAATATGTGTACTTGCCAGACCCAGGATTCGAACCTGAGACCCACGGCTTTATAGTCCAACGCTTATGCCGCGCGGCCACCGTATGATGTATTATACACGTGATGTATGTATGTATTAATACTAGCCAGACTGATAATGCTTTTCATTAATACATATTAATCTTCTCTTATACAGCGCTATATCCATAAGCACTTTCCTCTGACTCTTATTCTTCGTCATTCCTCTCAGTTTCCAGGCCTCCCCTTCCTGCGCCAGCTATCCTTCACTCAGTAAATCCACCTCATTCTTGGTCTCGAACAATCTCCAACTTATATGAATGGTTCAATTGAAAAATTGACCTACTAAGCCAAATGATGATTATTATTATTACATTTTAATATGGTAAAATAGAATGAATGAATTAGTTGCTTGGTGTAACAATAATTTAAAGCACATATTTAACAATAATAATTGAATAGGTATGCATTTATAATGGCATTCATAAACAGTCTTGCAGATTTACGCCAACTGTCACGAGCAATCGTCAGTCATACCTAGCTGTTACGGACAGCGATTTAGACACCAATTAAATCATGTTGACGCTTGTTGTGATTGAGACTTAAAAATATCATTAATTTGGTAAAATTGGAAACAGACTGTCTTTGTATTTTGTTATTTCGAATGTTACCATAAACCCATTGGGGATGATATTTAGAATAGTAGTATATTTTCGGTCCATGCGATAATTATATAGCCAAATGTCAGATCATGCTGTCAATAGTACAGACTTTGCAGACAGTCGTTCACTATAGTCGAGTTGGTTTGGGCAAACAGTATTTAAACTCTACTATTTTGCTCCAGATTATCCATATATGACATTTTTATGTCACAGGGGGTCAGATGGTAAGCGGGGATTGTGTCGAATCGTGTAATTTGAGCATAAGTATTTTACATATTAAGGATCTATGAAAGTTCATCAAACGTATATATGTTATTTTTAATAACTGTAAAATCTGTAATAATCGGTGACGTCCCGTGGTGATGGGTAAGTCATGCGTTGCATAGGGGCGGCGAATGAAGGAATGAAATACATATAATGCAATTTTTTGGAAGCAGTGGTGGTTTTCCATAAAGCAGACGATGCGGTCACTTAATTAGAAAATATCGACATTAAAGTTTAAAAAATAATCGAAACAAAAAATCATGACAACATGTCCATTGTTGTATTGTAATTAGGTACCTGTTGTAATTAATATTCTAATGGCGGTTTATCGTGACTACATGACTTCCATTACCTAAATTTACTACTGTTTGAGAGTAGGTTTGTGAAAATGGTCTAATTATATCAATTTAAAGATTTTTGGTGTATTTGTCTGTTAAAAAAAATAGGTATGAAGCTAGGTACCTAATGAATTTTCATATAATTTGAAACTAAAAATGGAAAAGGGCAGTATTCAAAATCTGCTTAAGGACAACATTTTGCCTAAGGACCTCACTGGTAACAATTGTAATTTATAAACAATTCATGTTTACACTTATGGAGCTTTTACAATTTCTTAATTCAGCAGCTGTTACATATATTTATGTTACATATTTTATTTCAAATATTTATGTTATATTTGGTACTTTGTCGCTTATTTAATGGTGCCACTAGAGACGGCAGGAAGTTGTGTTTTTTAATTTTGTCAAATACTTTTTACAATGTGTTATTAATTTTTTTAAATTTTATTAGTGTATGACAAAATGGTTTTTTAAAGGTTTTTAGAAGTATGCTTGCGTTCACAGGTATAATTTTAAGTACACAGATGATATTTATTTATGACTGCTATCATTTTGATATATACGTCAATAGTGGTTTATTTTTACAATATTACCTATGTGTATGTTTCATATTCAAATATTATCTAGGTGTGTCATTTTGTTTGCTTCGACTCTGCAGGAAATAATAAAACATATACAAAGCTCTATACAAACATGCATGCAAAACTTAAAAAATGTACAAATAATTTTTAGTAATATTAACTACAATTTCTACAATTCTGTTTAACCTTTCTAACGCGGCAACTGACTTTAGTCAGCCTATACGCGCAAGTCATCCGCGCGTCAGCTGACTAAAGTCATTTCGATTTTCGTTTGCCTAGTACTGCTTTCGGCCAGGCGCGAAAAAATCTAATATTGATTTAATTTATTCAGAAATCATCCTTCTCTTGACATCTGTCAATGAATAGCCTAAACTTTTGTTCTATCTAATTTAAATAAATATTTTTCGGGAGCGTGTCTTGGATAAAAAAATATCAGTCATCGGGCCAATTCAAACTTGCCGGGTATATTAGTGTCTTATCGCTTCTTAGTGCATGTGCGCCGAAGATATTTGACTGACGCGTTTGTAGCGATACGAATTCGCGATATAATATGTTATATTGTTTTTTAGTGATTGAAAAACTATTTGGTGCATAAACTGTTATATAGAATATGAGAAAGTTACATTGATCAAAGTGAATTTACAAAACATTTTACAAAAGGAATGCTTTTTGAGATTGCATTCATTCGTCTACCTGCTAGTATATTATCCGCGAGTTAATAGTTTCGGAAAATAATTTGAACAAGGTGTAATTTAAATATAAGAGTCCGCGATTCAATATTTCTCTTTGTTTATTGTTGATTAACATTTTTAAATACTATTTTCTGATTATACTAATAGGTAAAACGGACAAAAGTTGTTTATTTACCTTAGTTATCAGTCATTTATAAAGAAAAGATATGTTAAGTAAATAAACATTTTCACACAATTGAAAATTTCTGTATCGGAAAAATTAAAAACATTTTGTGATAGCATATTGTGTGTGGTCGATATTTTGTCATTATTTTAAAATGGATATCCCTGGTAATTTGAGCGATGAAATGGGAGAAGCAATTCATGATCCTGATTCAGATTATGAATTGAGTGAAAATGAGTACTACGATGATTCAGATACTTCCAGTGCCCCATCAGAAAGTGCTGCTGCCGCCGCCTCTAATTTAAATGTAAATCGTAATGTTGACGATCTGTCTTCGTGGACTACTGGACCTTTCATACCAGTTGTTCACGAATTTGATGATTTCTTTTCTGGAGTCAGCCCGCACACAAATTTATCAGATAGCTCTAAAGAAATAGAATTTTTTGAGCATTTTTTGAATTCAAATATAATGGACAGAATCGTAATCGAAACAAATAACTATTATACAGAAGACATTAGAAGACAAGAACCATCGCCGAAATCACGAATGCATAAGTGGGTCAACACAGACGTCCCAGAAATGTACATTTTTTTTGCTGTAAGTATGTTGATGACTAGAAATCGTCACATCACAATAGAGGAACATTGGTCAACCGATCCACTCTTATCCAGCCAAATGTTCGGGAAAGTAATGCCAAGAGACAGATATACTTTGCTTTTGAGGATGTTGCACTTTTCGGATCCCAATACTCAAATTCCTGGAGATAAATTACATAAAATTAAAATTCTGATCGACCATTGCCGAGAAATATTCAAAAAAACAATGATGCCGCACGAGAACTTATGTATCGACGAAAGCATAATTGTTTTCAAAGGTAGATTGCTGTTTAAACAGTACATTCCTTCAAAACGCCACCGTTTCGGCATAAAAATGTTCGTTCTTTGCGATGTGATGACTGGTTATATATTAGATTTCATAATATATTGCGGGGAAGGAACAGATATTGTCGATGAGCAGGGACTTGGCATTTCGGGAGCTGTGGTAACGACATTAATGAACGAATATTTCGGTAAAGGTCATACTATGTGGACTGACAACTGGTATTCAAGCCCAGACTTATTTAAACATCTTCACGAAAAAAAAACAAATGCTTGCGGAACAGTCCGAAAAAATCGAAGAAATATGCCAACATTTAGGAAGCTCAAGAAAGGAGAAGTGGAGTCAAAAAATAGTAGCTCGCTATTGGCTATAAAATGGCACGACCGGCGCGAAGTCCATATGTTGACTACATTGCACAATGATTCATTTACACCCACAGGAAAATTCAATAGGCAGACCGGAGAGCCTATACTGAAACCTACATGTGTTATCCAATATAATAAATGTATGGGATCTGTAGATAAAGCTGATATGATGTTAAGTACACTAAGTTGTATGCGAAAATCAATAAAATGGTACAAAAAGGTGGCTTTCCATATCATAGATCTGTTTTTATTAAATTCATATATTCTGTTTAGTACTATCACAGGCAAAAAAACAGGTCTAGCTAATTTTCAGTTAAAAGTAATCAGGCAAATATTTGAAAAATATCAAGTTCCAGCCACATCCCGCGCACAGCAACCCGTCGACCATCCACTGCGCTTATCAGCTAGAGCGATGGCAAAGCATATGCCGGACATAATTCCTCCCGCAAATAAACGGATAAATCCTTGCAGAGTTTGTCATCTTTGTGCGAATACAAAAAAAAAGCCGAAAACCAAAAAATATTCCAGATACATGTGTTCCGAGTGTAACGTGCCATTATGCGTGTATCCGTGCTTTAGAGAATACCATGAAAAGGTGAACTATTAAAATATTTAAGTGTTTCAAAAATACTAAAATGACCTACCTACATATCAGACGATGTTGAAATTTATAAATTAATAACATTTGAAACTATGTGGATTATGTGTTCTGTTTAGTGAATAGTGTATTGTCATGTTATCAAAATAAACCATTAATATTATCAAGTGGGGTGTAAAAAAGGATTTCTCATAATTTATTAAGTGGTCTGGGATTACGGTTGCATTAACTCTGAAGTTTTGAACATAATTCTGTCATCGACGCACTTGTCCGGAGCCGACACGTCAACAAAATGGCGACTGAAACGTAAGTCACACGCTTTTTGTATAACGCGGCTTGTTCGTCATTCTTTATCATAATCAGGTCACAAATGTTTATTTTTAAGATCGTTAAAAATATTGCGACTATTCATAATCACCGTTGAACACTTAAAATATTTTTGATGACTGTATTTGTACATGTTTGACTGACATTTATTGTGATTTATCACAACTTGAAATCATGACGCGCTCTATTGTATTAAAGCGGTATTCTTGACGCTTTGAAAGGGTTAAAATGCCTAAACTTCCATAATCATTCATGTTTTTGTTTAACTTTTTGTCAATCATCTACTTTCAATGCCATGTTACAATGTAAAGCATAAAGTTATTGTCATTGGACTAATAGATCTGACCTTTCACCGTGATGAATTGTGACAATGACGTCCCCATACGTACATTAAAAATTTCATTCATTTGGCGTGCATTTTTTTCAACTGGGTTTAAATATTGTTTAATAATATATTAGTACTTGTGAATTTTTATAACCGCTAGGGTTTTAATTTTATATACTATATTTAATATTCTCCATTCCTACTTGACTGTGAAATTTAAAAACTTTTAATATTTATTTTGATTACAGCTTATTTTCATTAGTTAAATAAAGTATTTTTATAACTTTTGAGCTTGTAAAAGTTATTTCATTTTATTGTTTGCATTTCGATTAATATTAATTGTTACTTTTTTGTTGAAATATCGAGTAACATAGGTATGTTAAAATCAATTAGTGAAGGATGATAAAAAATTATCTCTTGTAAATGATTTTTTGTGTTGTGTGATTGTATTATAAATTAAGTAAATAATGATTATTGTAATTTTTGTTGAATTAAAATGTTTATAAATGTTAAAAGGTATTTTAATTTATAATTTAGAACTAAGACAGGGGGCTCTCAAAAGGCGGCATAGCAAGGGTGAGGGATTTGCTTAACTCTGAAGTGGGGTTCACATTGACACTCATCGCACACAACACGAGTACGACATTGCATTTGAAATAAAATAAGACATATAAGTATGACTTACAAAGTTTAGTGTGCAATATTTATGTCGGATCTAAGCAGCCTACTTCCACCTTTCGCCACTGGTACTTACAGACCTACAAACTTATCTGTAGAATGGCCAAAAATGGAACTATAAACTACCATAGTACGCCATTTTGAAGATTTCATTTGAATGTCAGATTTTGTCCAGTTACGAGTCTTGATTGGGTAGTTTTAGACAGTGGCTCCCCCATCCCATTCTTCAGATAAGTTTGTAGGTCTGTACCTACATATTTTTTTTGTTAGATTTTGATCATATTATGTAAAATAGTTGGAAATCTTGAGTCTGTAATATGTGGTGAGTAAAATATTTCGTGTCATATGGATTGTAAGTATTGGATTTAAACAAATTGACTAATACTTGTCGATGGTTTTATTTCCCAAGTTTGGACATCTCAATTATCTTCACAGCGATATATTTTACAATTTATATCTTATTAGATTCGTAATTACGCTTCAATGTTACATACAAATAATTTAATAAACAATCATTACCTATTCATTTCTTTACAAAATTATTAACACTTAGATGCAGTATTACTTAAGAATATCCTAACATTAACTTACGAATCTTATGATGATTTACAGAATAGAGTTTTAAGCTATTGGGCATTTACAATGCATTTTAAATAATATAAAGACTAAACAGTGACCATTTGGAGGTATGATTAAATGATTAGGTATCATTTATTTTATGATATTTATATTATATATATATTTAGAATATTAAATATAAAAACATAACATTTCGTATTCATAATACTAATAACAGAAATTATTAATTTATGACTATGGTGCCATTTTATGGCTTTAGATATAAATTAGATAAAAAAATATGTGAGATTCACTAAATGTTATACATAATTATTAAGTTTTATAAAAACAACATGATTTTAGTCTTCACATTAAAAAAAGTAAAGCTCATTAAAAATATAATTATTACCTAATAATTACTATAAATTAATTTTGAAAATAATGATAAAGTCATGATATCTAATTTCTTATTACGCAATATGTAAAGCAGAAAGTATATTTTGATGTACAATTATTAGGCCATATTTTATTGGGTTACAAAATTAACAGTGAGTATTTTTTTTGAAAAAATAAGTGCAATAAATATAAAATAGTCAGCATTTTTTCAAGGTACATAATTTGCATGTATCTTTACCTATTTCAACCAGATAAACAATTAATTATTATTGAATCATAATTCAATGATTTATTAGATATCGTTGTCGATATAGGTATAATAAGTTTATCTAGATTTTGATGGTTATATTTATTAGGTAAAAGATGTTGACTTATTCACAAAAAAACTTTGGTGAGAGATTGAATATATTTCACAATCACTCAAGAATAATTGGACAACGATATGCATTGACAGATTTAGCTATACAAATTATTTATTTAAAAAAAGATTTATTAATAAAAAGTAAAAAAAAAAGCAAGCCAAACAATAGGATCAAGTTGAGTTTACTGTAATTGTTTTTTTATAATAATTATACAAAAAAAAAGAAAAAGATAATGTTCCTTATCTCAGTTACTGTCGATTGATTTGCATAATCTAAAACATTAAACTCACAGTGACATCTGTTTAAATAATTATGAAATACTAACCCACAAATAATCGGTATTAAAGCGATTATAGTTAGAGCTTCGCTCTACATTCAACGTGTGTTGTTAAAAATCTGCGGCCTGTCAGTTAGTTACTGTTATAGTAATATCGTGAGGCAAAGAAAAGGTTAAGATCTACAGAAATATAATGTATACATATTTAACGCTATCCAATTACTTTTGGTTTTGGATTTTTTCATATTATGGGAAATAATAATGGTGCATGGTTAGCAATTAAATTATATTAAAAAAAGTAAGTCTTAAGTCATTTTGTTAAGTAACTATGTACTTAGATCTTTTACTTAAAATAAATTAAGCTGATTCTTGCTTTGCTTAAAATCATTAGATACCTACTAAGAAATCAAAATAAAAAGTAAACATTTGTATTTGTATTACAAAAATTCTCAATGAATTTAGTATTATAGGAGTTTATAGTATAAGATACAATTATCAACTCTCAGAAAGTAATTTTTTAACAGTTCAAACTACTATAAAACATTGATTTAAAATTATGGCTTAAAATGGAATCATTGCCTTTAGTTGCCTTTGTCCTTTTTTAGACTACCTACTCGATAATATATTACCAGAATTGATAGATGACACGTTGTGTATTAAATATGTGCGTTAAACGCACACGTAAAACACAGCCATATTTGTGTGGGATTTTGTGTACGCAAACTGCATACGCGAACACTTGTCCATTTTTTAATGTAGCAATGTAGAACGTACAAACAAGCCCCCAGCTTATGTGAGTAAGAAATATTAAATTTCTACAGTTAATCTTATTCACAATAATGCTAGAGAGCTAGAGCATAACATTGTAGGTAGGTATCTATAAAATTTACATTGTGAAATTAAGGATGAAAGTTGATAATGAAAGACTATAACTGATGCCCAAATAATAATTTTTGCCCTTAGAATATTTTCTAGGATATGTTTACACCATCAACCACAATCTAACATCAAAACTTTTGTAGAATAGTATATTTCGTTTAAAATTGTATCGTTATGTAGTAATTACCTAATATTCCATACATATTTTTAATATATTGAGTTATGGGCTCGATAAATAATTATATTTGGCGGTCTTTTACTTTTAACCGTCAAATAGATTACTTACACGGTACGCGGTATGCCAGAACTCATTTATTAGCTGTCACACCATCGGTCCGATCTAACATCTATTATCAGTTTTATATATATACTGTTATTTTTGGTGGAAAGAGAGATGATAGCTAATAGGAATAACAATATGTTTATTTTTATTACGTTTGTTATATAGGTATATATTTTTTAAAACAAAATTACTGACTTTAAAAATAAAACATAATGAAGCGAATCGGGTTCAAAATGGCAATTATAAGATGGTGATGATGTTTCGAAAGAAGCAATGTTTGATCATGGATTTTATTGTAATGCCGAATAAATTACTAACAAAATTATATTCAGGTATGCCACCCCAGTCATATTTTTTATTGAAATAATATTATGCTCTTCAAAATAGTATTGTCCTCAAGTTAACATTTTTGTATAAGTAATGTAGGAATTTTGTAAACACAGGTGACTTTTCATTTGGACAATTTACTGTAGAATTAAATTTTTAACTGCTCTATAAAAGTTGTTATAATAGTAATATTACAAGTATGTAGTGAGTTGAGATTTTTTTTTTTTTAAAAGTGTTCGGGTCCCTTTAATAGCACATAAAATATATTATTGATTTTTTTAAAGAAACATAATGTTTGATTCATTGAACATTTATTTTGTATAATTTTATAAATTAAATATTCAAGGATATTTCTAATCAATAAACTATAAATGATTAATAAAAATATTGAACATTTATACATGTAAACACACAATAATATAAATATACATATTATATTGGATAGCATTTTTCTAACCTACATACCTATTGTGTTCATATTATTTTGTCTTTAAATTTTAATGGTAGGTAATAAAAAAAGCATACAGACATTGTATAGTTTAATCATAACAGATTGTGTTTTAAGTAAAAAAATAATATTATCCAATAATTATTATTGAATAATTATAAAGTAATATAATTTCACTGGGGATAAACATATTTTATATTGTTTGATTTAGATTCATTATTGATATTAGTTGAGAACCAATATGTATTATGTACATGAAAGATCTATACATTGGTATCAGGATGAGTGAAAAATACATCAATATTTAGTAAGAAGTGATAAATATTGTAAAAAATTTAAAATTAAAAGGACTTGCAGTATGTAACCCACTATACATTAATTTCTTCAGTATAATTTCTATGGTAAAATATTGGGTCCGTAGTTGCTAGTACAGCGACATCTATGTACACTTTTTTTATGGCTATGATTTATTTACAGATTTTAATTAAAATTTATAATAATTGTTCTTTTTATAACACAAATAAAGGAAAACATTTTTTTGACAATATCTTCTATGGCACTTATACCAAATTGCGAAAACACATTCTTAAAAAAACGCGTAGCCTGAAAGCACCACTGCCATCTAGGCCATTTCTGGAAGACTTCTATTAATAATTTTAAATACAATATTCCTTTACAACCATTTTAATAGTGGGTTTAAAAAATATTAAGCACTACAATGATTGCAATTATAACGCTTAGTTTATTTGGCTTTTACTAATAGCTACATTGTGCAGAATACATCATTCTAGTGACGACATAGAGAAATAGTTAATATCAGCATAATTTGTAATTCTTATAAAATAAATTATAACAGGTGGCCAACTAAAATCATCATTTTAAATAATTATGAGTGAAATTAAATAGATGTTCAGAGTGTGATCAGATTCTTGTGATGGTACCTACCTACTTAATATTTTTTCTCTCTTGAAAATTAATCCGTGGGTAGCTACTCTTAATTTAATTGAAATAGGATTAGAAAAACGACTTATAGTTCACAGTACCTATATCTATAACCTACTGTTGATTATAAATTATAATATAATATGGGAGATATATGTATAGTCAATATTTATTATTATTTGTAGATATATTATTTATATTCTGGAAATTATAGCTAATGTCACAATGATAGTAGTGTTGAAATAAGATGCACATAATTAAAGCTTAATTCCTAGATAGACCACTTACTAGTCTAGTACAATATTATTGCACTGTGTAGCTGTTATGTCTTTCCAAAATAATATCAATAAATAAAATGGCGCATATTCGTAATAAATAGCAAATCCCGTGATTTGACTCGTTTATAATACTGTTTTACCGTAATTTATGTTAATGGCATATTACGTCCTTTATTTTCAATGCTTGAACATCAATATGGTAGACTTTTAAATATATTTAATATACCATCTCTCATCCATGGCAAGTGTAGTCATAAATAAATGCCATATACTACACATACGACTATATTATATTTTGTCTCTATCTGCCACAAGTTCTTGCGTCAATGATTTTTTAGTGAGCAGAATAAGAAATTATCAAAATGACAAACCAAACTATCAATATAGATAATATTTTCAGACAAGTTATATTAAAACATTGGAGAAATAGAATAGAATAATACTGTTTCCCAAACACTGTGGTAGATGTACCTCATTGGTGGCTTGTACTTTTTGTAAAATTAGTATTTTTGTACTATAATTATTGTGGGTACCACTTACAATGTAGGTGCAATAATATGTATGCAAAAAAAGGTCTCAAATCCAACTCTGAACGAAATTTGCCGGTAAAATCTATCTGCTTAGTGGTGCTACATTTTGTCAGTTTGGGAAACACTGAATGCTCATCATTAATATTGGATTTAAATTATTTAAAAAATAATATTAATAGGCATACTTAAAGAAATCTTAATTTTGAAAGAATTATTTCATGCAAAAATGTTAACCGTTATAAATTTTAATGTTTCTTTCTAGAGAGATAAGGTATTAGATCCAAAATTTAGTCATAGCATACAAAAAATGTATCTTTACAATAATAATAATATGTTATTGACAATAATAATATATTCTCAAAGTTTTATCTCTAATTTAACTGATGATACATGCTACTATATTTATACATCTTAGCTTGTAGTAGCATTTACGTACAAACTGATTGTCACTAAGGAAAATTAATATCAAATGCTATTCACATAATTATGTAATAATAATATACGAGGGTGGGTCAATAAGTCCTTAGAAAACCGACAGGTGGCGCGACTAGTACTGTAAGCGGTTTGTTTTCATGCAGCGGCACTACCGATTCAGTATGCTGCGAAATTTCAATCAGATTGGTCGGGTTGTTGTTTTTTATTTTCGTACATTTAAAAAAAAAATTGCTTCATTACAAAAATGGAGAAAATTGAGTTTAGAGCTGTTATTAAACATTTTAATATAAAAGGGTTAACAGCAAAGGAAATAAAAAATGAGTTGGATTTAGTTCACGGCATATCTGCTCCTTCACTTGCAACTATTTATAACTGGTTAAATGAATTTAAACGTGGTCGTACATCAACAAAGGATGAACCACGCTCAGGACGTCCTGTAGAGGTGACTACACCAGAAATGATCAATAAAATCCACGATATGGTGTTAAGTGACCGAAGATTAAAGTTGAGTGAGATAATTGAGGTTACAGGGATCTCAAAAGGTAGCGTCATTTCTATTTTACATGACAAATTGGGCATGAAAAAAGTTTCTGCAAGATGGGTGCCGCGTTTGCTCACAGTCGACAATAAACGCAATAGGGTGGTGGCCTCTAAAGCCCTGTTGTCGCTCATGCAACGCAATCCGGATGAATTTTTTCGTCGCTTTGTGACTGTAGATGAAACATGGATACACCACTATACTCCCGAGACGAAAGAACAGTCAAAGCAGTGGATTGCGAAAGGCGAACCATGTCCAAAGAAGGCGAAAACCGTAAAATCAGCTGGTAAGGTTATGGCTACTGTATTTTGGGATGCACGTGGAATTATTTTTGTTGACTATTTGGAAAAAGGAAAAACAATAACAGGGGATTATTATGCATCTTTATTGGACCAGCTAAAAAACGAAATTGAAGAAAAACGGCCTCATTTAAACAGGAAAAAAATCCTCTTTCATCAGGACAATGCCCGTGTTCACACATGTTTACGATCAATGGCTAAAATTGAAGAATTGAAGTTCGAATTGGTCGATCACCCACCGTATTCGCCAGATTTAGCCCCCAGTGACTTTTTCCTTTTCCCAAACTTAAAAAAATGGCTAAGTGGACAACGTTTTTTTTCAAATGAAGAAGTCATCGATCGGACAAATGCTTATTTTGAGGACCTTCCGAAAACTTATTTTTCTGACGGTTTAAAAAAAATTCAGAAACGTCTAACCAAGTGTATTGAGCACCAAGGAGATTATGTTGAGAAATAAAAAAAAAATACAAAAATAAAAACTGTTTTAATGCTTTTTTCTAAGGAATTATTGACCCACCCTCGTATTATAACGTTTTCATTATTTAAAATATTGCTTGTTTATTAATTTTATAACTATTTCTCTCACTTTAAAAAAGAAAGATTTGTTGATAATATTCATAGCCGTAGGATTATATTAATATGTGAATGATATTTGCGGTAACTTTTAGTTAGGTACGTATTAGGATTGTAAAAAAAAAATGAATTTGTAGTAAAATTTTCTTAGTGTCTGATGCCGCCATCTATGCCAACAAAAAATAAGCAAATCTGATGACTTGTGTTTAAAACGAATTTGGATCAAATCTTTTACATAAATTAGGCTTGAGAAACCGGGATTGCAAACCCTTGTACGTACCTTTGGTAATAGTATTTTAGAATAGGTATTTTTATTTTAGGAAGTAAATCATACAGATGGGGTTGTTCTATGGGTACAACTGATCACAAATTTCATAAAAATATTGAAAATACTTCCGCAGTATATTTATGTATTCTCTACAAACTTCTATCTACGCATTTTACATTAATTATTTGAACATCCTAGGCCGCACTAGATATTGATCTAGAGTGTCTAGGTATGAATGCTACCTTTGTGGTTCGGATGAATAAATTGGCATGTATATCAGAATACAGTGCACAGATAATTATATTATAATCCATTCCTGTTTTCTCCCTCTATTCCTGCCTCCTAAATGGGGATGGAGCGAATGGTTTAAAACAAATTCTTGTAAAAAGTATTGTTGGGATTGGTTCAAATTCGCCACCCGGAATGGAAATGATGACACACGTTTAATATGCCACAATAATAAGACAACGAAGAATAAAATATACATTTTAGCTAACTGTCATCACATAATTTGTAGGTAAGTATACAATTTTTCTATAATGGAAGAAGTAACAACAACTTTTGTGATACGATAGTTATTTGATTTTATAGCGATTATAGATAGATTATATTCTCCGTATTGGCAGAATTGAATGCATTATTTGAGAAAACACACAAGTTGGCAGCCTGATTTTAATATTTTATTTTGGTTATTTATCATCATACGGCTATTTGCGATTTTAGATCTTTTACACTGGACGTTTATTATCTTAGTGAGGCAAAACTGTGATATTTACTACAATGAACCTGAATTTAGAAATGACTTTCAGCCAATTTATTCATTAGTTTTGTTAACCATTTCATCTACCCTTTATATATTATACGAGTTTAAAAGCTTCATTCTGTGTATATTATGACGGTTTCTCTTCAACATCTTTGTGTGCACACCTAGAGCCAGCATGTAGACGGCAATTTAGAAAATGCTTTGATTCACATGTTAATAAGAAAGGGTTTGACATTTATGAGGCGAATGATGCTAGAATGGTGACTTGTTGGATACGTTCACGTCAACTGAATTGAATAAGCACTCTGAAGGTGCCTCTACTGGCTAAATGTTTGTTTTTAATTTGATGAAAACCCATATTTATAAAACCCACTTAATAATTATTATTGGTTCAACTTTTTTAAAATTTTGTTAAGAGGAAAATATTAAATAGTTCGTGGATTTTTAAAATGTTGTATTTCAGAAAATAATTTAACGGAAACGTTTTTTGTAAAGGTGTGTAAAATTGTAGGTAGTGTAGGTATACATAATATACAATAAGTAGGAAATTTTATAATATTATAGTACGTTTTTGTGCTTTGGTATATTGGTTAGTTTTATGGTTTTGTTATTAAGTATATTATTTTGTAGAGTATATATTTTTCTATTTTACAACGAGTAGGTAAAAGCGTTATAAATCCCCGTTGATAAAAAATATTATTTTACACTATTTAGACATTAACTTAAAATTTTAAACAGTTGTTTGCTATATTATATACGTATTATATAATTTTGCAGTTTTTTCCGGATAAACTTAACCTACAAACATAAAACTTATTTTGCGTCTTTTGTTAAAATAATGTATTACATTCAATGTTACTTCAACTGAAAAAAATAACCGACGAATCTTTGAGATATAACCATTTGGTACTTTTGTACTTCATTGATAAATAATCTGGGTATGACAAATTTATAAAAGTGTTCATTATTACAACTTTGAATAAAATTGTGAAATTACCAAAATTAAAAATAAATATATAAATTATAAAATACTATTATAATAATATCATAATGCATAGTTTATAATTTTAACGTCTTAATACTACATTTACAAGTTGAAAAAATAAAATGACATGTAGGTATTTTTATAGACTTCTTAGGCGGTTATTGTTCTGGTTGTTATCAAGGGTACTTAAGCGTAACACCAAATAATATATAATATTTTATAGAAAGCTGATATCTAGTTACTATACACAATCATTATATTAAAAAGGTATTCGCAGGTGGTAGAATAGTGGCACAAATGCGGCGAGCTTAAGTATTTATATTTCATTTGACCATATATGCAAGAATCAGTCAAGAATGTCAACACTTAAAAATCATATGTACAAATTTTAAAAGAATTATAGGTTATTGCCACAGTTTGAATGGGTAACAGATTTCATTCAACGCAGGGCAATTAAAATGTTGGCACGAATCAAAAATCCGTTTCGTGTCGAAGTCGGGAAAGATCGACGGTACTCGTATCAAAATGTTAGAGGCTCGCCGGAGGTTCGGATCCTCTCCGGGCCCTCGCCAGAGCCTCCAAGTCACCGGAGCCTCTCCTGCAAGTTGCACAAAAAACACTGCGCAGAGTGCTTTTGAAAGCTTCTCGGAAGTCCCTGTTAAAATAGGCGTAGATCAACGGGTTCAACGTGGAATTGAAGTAACCGATCCAAAATAGCAATGCGACTACTATGTCAGGACAAAAACAGGAGTCGCCGCAAAGACTGACCGAAACGTACCACAAGAAAAACGGCAACCAACACAGGATGAAAACTCCCATGATGATTCCCAAAGTCCTTGCTGCTTTGTGCTCCCGTTTCATTTTACTCATACAGCGATCTCTCGCAGGCGTAGCAGGGTCGCCTGCCCCTCCTGCGGCACCATTTTGCGGGATCTCCCTCGAACTTCTATGCATCAACATGGCATTTCCTTGCCTTAAATGCATGGCTTTTTCTTGTCTATTGGCTTCTCTGAATATAGCCAAATAAGTGAATATCATTATGGTGCAGGGTATCCAGAAGCTTATCGAACTGGACACAATCGCGTACGCTTTATTCACTTTAAAATCGCAAACGTCCGGATGAAGATGTCGAAACAAAAGATGATCGTCCGTAGCATACCATCCCATGAATATTGGAAAGAAAGATATTATCGCTGGCGATAACCACGTCATTATTAACATCACAACGACGACTCTTTCAGTCATGTTGATGGGATATTTTAAAGGTTTTACTATAGCGTAGTATCTGTCTACTGATATACAGCATAGATGGAGAATAGACGCAGTAGAAAAGTACACATCTGTTGAATTCCAAATGTCGCACATCACGAAACCGAAATTCCATTTCCCGGTGAGCTGCACACTCGCGTTAAAAGTCATGGCGACCATAGCGACGAGCATGTCTGCCAAGGCGAGAGACACCACGAAGTAGTTGGTGATGACGCGCAGTTTCCGGTGACGCATGACGGAGACGATGACGAGAAGGTTTCCCAAGATGGCGGAGACGATGATGCCGACCATGACGGCGCCCTTGGCAAAGAGGGCCAAAGTGGCTGGCCATTCTGCTTCCTCGTCTGCCATGCCCTAGAATTGAATACAACAATATTTTAATGAACGTCATAGAAAAAGGATACCTACTTATAATATTTTTATTTCATTGAAAGTGGGAAATATTTCTTTTTAAGAGAAGTATTAATATGTGACAACTTTATTGACGAGTCTGGATTTACCACATGGCTAAAAAGATTGTAGCCCAGGGTGCCCTGATAAGCAGGGACCCGTGGTTCTAAAAAATAAATAAAGAGCTATAGAGGAGAATTAGTTTCTATTCATATTGCCAGGAATTAAAAGTTATTGACGCAACATTGTTGTTCAATATGCTGTGTTAACATGACATGAATGAAAATTCACATGCTGCCTAGAT
This sequence comes from Rhyacophila brunnea, assembly GCF_057557595.1. Classification (NCBI taxonomy): domain Eukaryota; kingdom Metazoa; phylum Arthropoda; class Insecta; order Trichoptera; family Rhyacophilidae; genus Rhyacophila; species Rhyacophila brunnea. The sequence goes on from NW_028233068.1 coordinate 22,082,188, forward strand.
AAAGTGAGAATAATTAATACTTGGCCACTGATTTACGGCTAATAAGAATCTCAACTATTTTAATTTCATTGGCAAAAAGCTCATAACTACCAAAATATTTAATACATTTTCAATGCCTGGCTAAAAGTTATGACGCCAGCGAGTTTCTTACTGTTATAAATAATAGTAGCAATATTTTAAATATTTATTGACATACCTACTAAAGGTATATGTTATATATAGGGCTTGAATATACTGAAAGGTAAAACACTTAATTCATAATATGTTATGTAGCTATTATATCGTAAGTTATTTACTACCGGAATGGTTTTGTCCTTAAAAAAATTTCAATCAATAATTATTATTAATTGAAATTATTACATAAATAGGTACCTCATTATACTCACTTATGATTTGATATCCAAATTCAGAATATGTATCAGTTTCCTTTGCCAATAATTCAATTGCTCATATTTCTATTTTATACACCTTTTCTTTTTATCACTACACTTCTTAAATGAATAAATATTTACACACAATATATTATTAATATAATTTTACATAAATATACTATTTTAACTTTGGCACTATAAATAACGTTGCGTTACAAATTATTATAAACACAGATTATTTAGAAAATTTATTTTAAATGATTTATTGCTCATTGGTTTTGTTAACTTTTAAGCTCTATCACTATGTAATTTATTTAACACCTGCTCAGAAACAAATAAATTTCGATTGTTTCTACATAATTTTCTGGTTTTCCTTTGCTTTGAGCTTTTCCCCTGACTGTTGAACCGAGTACAACTGGTTTTATTGATTGGGTTTCTAATTATCCCGAACATATTTCATGAAATCATTTAAAAGGATTTCAATGTAAAATTAATATTAGCTTCTGATTATAAGCAAACGAATATATTTATTTTATCCTAATCCACTACAAAATTTCTTTTTCTATTATATTTATTTAACACTTTTATAATTCACTTTGTAGTTTCTTTTTTGTGATATCCAGAAATCAGCCCAATTATTGAGAGACAGCTGTTTCATCTGAAAGTAAAAGAAAACACATTATTATCATAGCAGTTAATATTTCACTAAGCGATTGTAAGTCAAACAATCTCATAACTTTGTTTCAGAGAAATGTAGACGTAATGATTTAGTTATAACTGTTTATGAAAACTCAGCGAATCTTTGTACTATCATCTCTTTGGTACTGGAAACTTATTCTATATTAACTTTTACTTGTAGATAGTTATAGAAACACAAAGAAGAGAATGTTTCATTATTTAAAAAAATATAAAATTGAAACAAGTTTTCAAAAAACTGTCTAATAAGTCTGAATATCAAATGTTTACAAACTAACAGATGTCATTACTCGTTAAATCGATAGATACGAATAAGATCTCAGAATATTCTTTTCTGAATCTAAAACATTGATAAACACATTGTAAATTAGCAATCCTCATAGCTAAGACTTTACTTTACACACTGACTTAAATTATCAGCTAAATATTCATTGAGAAATTTATATTAATTTTGAAATTAATCAAACCTATCAGGTAGATTTGAGAAACACATTAGCGAATGTTTCATATCGACAGCACCATCATTATTTTGTTTATTGAAAAAGCGGTATAATTATGGTGATACTAATTATATTATTTAGTGCATCGCACTGTTTTCAAATTATAATAAAATACTTTGTCATCGACGTGGCAGTTGCTTAAACATATATATTATATTATTACGACTTTTCAATATGTAATAATTGGATTTTTAAATGTTGAATTGAAGTATTTAAAATATCTCGTATTTTTCCAGTCGACTTATATCAAAATTTTAATGCATTATGTTTATCGTTGAAAAATAAGCAACGAGATAACGCGTAAACTTTTTTCTGCCTCTGACGGACTTTATAGCTCCCATGACTGCTGTAAATGAATCTATTTTTCATGTTTATGTGATTTTTTTGTTATATTTTCACTCAATGAGAGATGAACAAAAGGCACGATCAAAATAAACTTAGTATTTTCAGACGGATTTAAATAACACTACTTGAAATTTTCTTTTATTTTACAGCGACAATATAAAGTGCAAAGGTCATACAGATGCTTAAAATATGTAAAAGAAAAAATAAGTGATGATTGTGTGTAGCCAAATTTATAACGATAAAGTGTTTTTAAAATATTACTAATTTACTTATTATTGAGAAAAAATGTAATGCAATAAAACAGCCAGACTCTAGAGTAATATGACTAGGGTTGGTATGTAGATAGGTTGAATTAATATTATTTAAGATCCGTAAATTTCCGACATTTTTCGTCACTTTTTGGCATCTTTAGTTATGGAAACACGCGCGTCAATATCATTTTACTCCCTACTTCAATTATAGTTTGTCAATTTATGGCTACGGCCGTATGTTGTAGCTTAACCACTGGGGAATGACAAAAGAAATGGCGTATTTCAAAAAAACACTACCTTATTCTTAGGTCAATAATTATTATATAGCAATCATTATTCATAAGATGTTTATCACACTTGAATGGTCAAAGACATAGCTTATAATAAGTATCTTTAGAATCATCTTCAAATGTGTTATTCTTGCCGATTTTTTGAATAATAAAATGCCTAATTCTTGTCAAATTTGGGATCACAGAGATTATCAATATAATTTTTTATCGTGAATATTTTACAAAAATTATCTCGTAATAAATTATACTAATAGTTTCATAAATGCGTTTAAAAATTAATAAACGTAAAAAATCTTAACACCACTGCACAGTTATGTACCGAAATACGACTATATTCTAAAACATTAGAGCGAGAGGTTTAAAAGAATACTATTTTATGTAACAAAAATACTTTATGCAGTCATCAAAATATGTTTAAAATAACTATAAAGGATAATAAAGCTTCAAAATTATATAAATAGATTATCTACAACGTTTAAGGAGTGTCCAGGATCATGGTTTGAAAATACAATAAAAACTCAATTTTGACCTACGACGAGCACGTGGGCCGTTAAAGCTCAATTAAAACCTGAATTTAGACAATAATTCGGCAATCGCGGCTTACTACCTTTTTACAGAACGTGTATTTAGTTGTATGCATTGTAAATATCTAATAAAAGCACTTTTCGAAAAATCGAGGGTTACGCCCTTTTCCTTAAACACAGTTGTTATAATAAAGTTGTTGAGAATATAGAATGTTAAATTGATTTGAAGATATATTTAACGTTGTAATTTTAAACAAATTTCTAATTTTACGATATAATTAAAAAATTATATGCATTGAAGAAAAGGTTTTTTTATAATTCTGTTTGGTTGATATAAAACATAACATTTATTCTTCAATAACAATATTAACATTCAATTGTACTAAACATTTTATTCCACAGATGACCATCGACATGCATTTTATGCGATTCCACGTAGTAACGTTTACCTCTTTTGATCGTGACCACTAAAAAATTTATAAGAAATAAGGTCGGAAGTTTAGTTCCTCGTAGAGGTAGTTTTTTAGGATATGCATGTACAGTATGTGGTCCCGGGGACCTACTAATGCGGTCCAAGTCACATTTTGACATTTTGAAAAACGTAATTTTTCGTGAAAAAAACAATCAACCAATTTATGGATGGAATTTTTAAATATGGGCTAAAAAGCTAAAACAGGCACTTGATTATGTTTTTAGACAGAAAAAATGCTGGAAGTATTTCTCTGTGTATAGCCCAGCGAAGTTTAAAGGTTAGAAACCCATGCTTTTGAATGTGTAGAACCCAGTATTTTACAATTAAAACGTTTTTATTAGCTCGTATTCTTATTTGTCTGGTGGTTGTTTGTCCGGTACAAATCTTGCAATCGATTTTTAACTAACTTCCCGACTAGCTAGACATTTGAAACTTTTAGGATATATCAGAACACGATGCCAATGCATTCTTTTGATACTTTTAGCCATCTTTTAGTAGAATTGAATTCATTTTCAGTTAATTCTGTTTTGTATGGAAAGTTATTTCGGAATAAATCCGTAACTCAATCCACTATTATTGGTTGCTAGGGGTCTGGGTCCTAGCAACTAAATTATTATTATATACGTTCGTTACTATGGAAATCAAAATGACATTTCAGTACTATCAAGTACACATTTTTTGATAGTTTATGCTAGCAAGTCAAGTTTATATGATTCAAAAGAAAATTTAAAAACGTTGTATATAAAAGGTTCTTTTTATCTTGTGATTATTTAGTTATTAAGCAATCTTTATGAATTTTAGTTACGGTCACAGTCGTAATAATGCATCCATCTGTTGTTATGAGCGAATCATTTTTATGAGAAACGGTTGTTAGATAGTCTACCACTTCTTTCATCGTGGTTGCACATGAATGTAGCCGAAAAATAAATTCTACATAAATGTGGGGTTCGATTTCAGTTACCACTGTGGGAGTCGTCGACGTGTCGTAGGTCATGGTGTTGAGGATGATGATGAAGAAGTCAAAGATGGATGCAGGAGCGAGGTTTATTTGCAGCGTGAACACTCGGTACAAGAGTATGTTACAGTGGTTATGTTGCAATACATATGATAACGCTCCGAGGTCCGAATATCGGTACAATTAGATGTTGTGCGGGACGATACGGAGAGTGAGGTAGTAACGGACAAGGTACTTAGATTCGAGTGACATTTCCGGTGAATTATTATTCGCTATTTATACAATAAATATATTATTCTTTTTATTGAAATAATCGAGTCAGTATTATCTGGCGTTTGCGTCAATGGATGACCAAGTGAAAAACGGATATTTTATTATTGCGGTCAGATCCTTACTGAGTTTGCTATAATTTGACAATATAGAAAATAGATATTTAATTTGTAATTCCATAATTATATAGATGTGTACACATTTCAAATATGCGGTCATGTCTTTGATATATTATTCTATTAACAGTGTTAACCTATTCACTTTAATATTGTGATTTTCTATGTAGAATTATGCCTCATAGGTATAAGTCAATAGTGATGTGTAGTCTAATATAACGAGATTAAGCCGGCTCGCACATCACAATTCGCCTTGTGTGCCTGACGGCCATAAATCAAATTCTCTGAGACCGCCGATGAATGTTGCATGCTACAACCACGCACATCTGCCTAGCGGTAAACGTTAAACGCGAAAAAGGAGAGTCTCTCGTCTGCCATTTTTATTGTGTTGATTGTATGAATAAACGTCAAACGCGGTGACCAGCGATGAGCGAGCAATGACAGTGTAGACAGAGATAGAGATAGAAATGGCCGATGGCCGCGGGCTGTGCGCTTGCGCGGAGTCGACTTTTTTTAGATACAACATGCAGGCTGTAGCAGAATGCGACATGTTGCATGCAGGATCGTCGCAGCGTCGAGTTGCATCGGCCAATCTGCGAAGCTCCATTTGATAACGTTTGTTTCATGGTTTACGATGACGTCACATCGACGAATTCGTCGTAAGACGCATGCGGCAAGTTCTGATGTGCGAGCCCTCTAATAGTTTGTGCAGGTAAGTCTAGTAGATTAGGCTAGTATTTTAGTCAAGTGGCTAGTAATTGAGTAACTAAAAGTGAGTTATTGAAATTTTATCGAATTCTTGTATTGTTGTGATTAGTATGTACCTATTCATCAGTAGTCAGAACGTAATATCATCTCATTATTTCCCGTAAGTATAACAAGTGTGTCCCTTTTCTCTGATCTTCACAGCCGAACTCTTTCCAAAAGTCATCCTTCGCCAACGATGCTAGTATAATCTGAGATAAGCATGGTCTAATTAGCGAAGTATCTGTCACAATTTGAACCTAAAAAAAATGTAGAATTACTATTAGATACAATTTAATAGAATTTTCTAAGATATTTTCATTAGAATATTATTTTTTGAATCCTCAAAGTTATATTAAGATTATTAATTATTCGATTATCATGACATAAATCCAGCGCTATCGCGGAGGGCCGAAATACAAGGATTAAAATATTGTAGCAAGAAATTCGAGATGAAATAGACTTGGCAAATTGTTGGGGAATTATTTCTGAAATACTTCTAGAAGTATATTAATTATTTGAATGTAGGCGAGCGGTGGTGCAAGTTGGTACATATTAAAATTGATAAATTGCGCTCTCTTGAAAACATCGCCTCACCCGTTGGACGTGGTAATTAATTAGGGGCTATTTATTTTGAGAATCTTTTGTTTCAAAACGTCTACTTGATTTATTTATAGGCTGAAAAGAAAATTATTGGAACTTTGAATGAAAAGCGTTAGTATAAGCCATACGCCTATATCTACCGTTCATGGTAGAATGAACATATTGTGGGTCCGAACGCTTTACAAAATATAATTATTAAAATCTACAAATTTTGAATAAAAATCACGCCGGAAAATTTTAGTCAATGAATATAAGATGGTATTATGATTTTAAATGTATTAATAATAGACAGAAATATTATGTATTATGAAACCTAGCGTTTTTTTTAATACGATTTTTATTTACTCTAGAGAAATCGTTAATCAATTCGTTATTTTTATCTAAATCAGTGTTTCTCAACCGGTGGTTTGTAGAAATTTTCTGGTGGTCCGCAAATTTTTGGTGTCCAAATGCATATTAAGCAAAAAATTCCAATAAAATCTTCAAAATCTGCAAGTGTTTGTGCAATGTGTTTTTGTTCTTAAAATAGATTAATGGTTTTATGTGAAGAAATCATAATTATACTTTACCATATTAATAATACTTTTTATTTCTGCTTTAGTGGTTTCGCATGTGTAGAAAAGTTGAAAAACACTGATCTAAATCATTTAAAGTACGAGTAGAATCGATACATCTAAAGTATATTTCTAATACAAAAAAAAACTAAAACTAAAAAAATTAAATAACTCTAATAAAGTGTTTTTTTCATATCGCGGCGCCCTTCATATCTAGGTACCATAAATGGTATTTCATGGTATCTTAAAATTAGCAATAAGTAGAATGGTTGAATCTTCTATTAACGCAGTTTCTCAAATCTTAAATCCAGTGAAATACCTTCAAACTCAGCTCCATATTTATCAAATTGTATTTAAAATCATTGAGTAGGTACCTTCTTCTATACTTAGTAGCATTTCGTTTTCGCTGGACGGATGTATGCAAATAAACACGGAATCTACCATAAAAAGTTTATCATTCGCATTCCTTCCCTGCCTTTCCCAAGCAACATACGGGACCACACGGGACATCACTGCAGCTACCTTAATTTATCTCTGAATCCACGAGACCGTCTTCATGTTGTCTTCCTGAAAGTATTCTTTGAAACCCGTTGCTAAGGTGAGAAAGGTATTTTTTTAAAAACAATTTTATATCGTTAGATGAAAGATTTTACGAAGTAATAATTAACTGTGAACAATGTGTTATATTAATTAAAATTGTCTTAAGTAGATTTTTTTCAAACAGCCCTCATAGTCTCTGTGTTTTGCGCACAGTGCATCAGAGTGCCACGACGTACAGTTTGAATACCATTGCAGTAAAAATTAATGTATGCAAAAAAAATATTGCAGAAAATAAGCTAGGTATTTAAATTAACTCACTATCGATTTAATTCAGTGAATGTATCTACCTACACACAGTTTAACTTCAATATAAATATCGTCAGCATGGATCAATCAACTTCTGAACGAAGGCCTCGCCAAGCTACTTACATTTATTCGGTCATGCGTATTGCAGTTCCATGCATAGATTAGACGCATTTTCTACTTCTACCGCTGGATAACTTGATTTGTCCAGTAATTGTCTTTTTATTCGAACTATTTATCCTGTCACGTTGTATTGTAATGTAAGGTTTTTATGAAAGTACATAATATATTACAGCACATACTTTTATTTATCCGTTAACAGAATAATTTCCTTTTTTATCTCGCGTTATGCTCAAGATGCACCTTTCAATATTACGCTCAGCTTACTCACTATCCGCCTCTTTCACTGAATGAATTTTATTTTGCTTAAAATATATCACCAATAATATGCATGAGATAATATCATGTAGAAAAGATCAATAAATTAAAAACAAAACATTTTAATCGTTGAATAAAAAGCTCGGCATTATATTATTAGAAGTTCATAATGTTAGAAAGTGGGAAATGAAAAAAGAAAATAAATACCAGCCGTGTAGCTTTATTAAATTATAATGCTTGACTGGTGTATGAGCATGGCATAAGAATTATCCTTTTTTTAACTGATTTATTAATTTTTTTATTCAAATAGAAGTTTGTATGGAGTGCTTACTAATTAGAAATTCTGGTTTTACAAACTACAAAGTTATAAGGTTGTAAGCAAATTACGAAAGGTGTGACGCCGACATTGTGGTGAGATTGTAGCATCAGCAAAAACTTCTTTGAGAGGCATTGCATTTAAGATCGCGTTGAGTGGGAAGTAATTACAACTTTGCAAAGAGACTTTTCTTATACCTACATACTACTTACATGCAGAAACGGATCTAGTATACGGCCGAATTTAATGATTAAATTATGACGTATAATATGTCAGCCGTGTAACATAAATACATAGGTAGTAATAATTGTATGTATTCAGAAGAATTATTAGTAGGTAGTTAATTAGTCATCTTCCGCTTTGTTTAGCAAATACCTACAGGTAAGAAAATAAATATGAAAATACTATTTAAATAATATGTAGTGTCATCAGACTAAACCGCCACTGAAAAATTTGAGTTTTATACAGTTTTAAAGTAGGTAACTAAAAATATATAAATAAAAAGGATTTCAAGTTATACACATTAATATTTTTATAAAAATCGACGTGTTTTAATAAAGTAAATATAAAAAATATTAAAACTATGAATTAGTCAAAAATCTCTAAATTTTGATAATATATATGACCATACAATATAAGTAATAATAAGATGGGGTCCGATTCAACATATTCACATTTTATTAAATTTTTTACAATTGTAAGTTTATCTTTGACTTAAAAAAAAATATTTTTCTTTTTAATGTTTTCAGACGAATATTTCTTAATTAAAGCAGTTGAAATTATTGTAAATTATCAAAAAAATGTCTCAAATTGCAAGTTTCGTATTTTTCCGCTAGGTGCCTCTGCTAGGTAAAGACATCGCCTTAATGTGTTTCATGTGTATGAAGGGTATGGTGAAAGGGGGAAAAGCCTGGACGTCCTTTTAATCCACCCTTGTCTTACCCTGTCCTTCTCATGTGCTCCATGCATCCATCCTCTATGAGGAGTGCTGGAGAGGGTGAGGTATCAGTAGATATATAAATAATGTATTGAATTTAAAAATAATAGTTATCTAAAGACTGTGATCGCTAAGTGTGAATTTAATAATATATAATATGTGACAAAACTATTCATAGTAGTTATTGCTAGATTCGCTTCTGTCCACAGGAAGTAAACTAACTTCCAAAACGTTGATGCGCGTATTTGAGATGCAACTGACGAATATAATTAAAAGCCATCCATACTAACATTATCATTGGCATGCCTAGACGAAGACCTCGGTCAAAAATGATATATTATTCAAAAGAATATTACAGTTTCCGTAGACGTGTTTTTAGGTAAAAACTTTTTACTTATCTGCAAGTGAATTTAAAATAAAGTTTTTGATTATTCTATATTTTAAGGATTGTAGAATTTAACAAAAACTGTGTTTCAAATCCATTAGAGTTTATTCTCAAACGTAACATCAATAATTATTAATAATAATCAAAATAAGATAATAAAAATAAGTACCTACATACAGTATTTTATAAATCAAATAACTGCTGATTATGATGTATCTATCATAAAAAAAATAATCCTATATTAGGTTCACAGACGAATATAGCGAATTTTGACAATTGATCGCATAGAAAGATTCACACATTCATTGCGATATTGTTTATATTAATTAATATTCACCATGCAATTTAAAAAAAATAACTATGTATTGACCAATATGTTTCACTAGTTTGGAGTAGTTCTTTTAAAATCCTTAATAGTATTTAGTAAGTATTTTTTTCGATTTATTCATTCCTTCTGATGATGCAGTTCTTATAAAATAAATAAAAAATGTCCTAAAATTAAAATATATGTTATTATTGCGATCAATCGTCCTTGGTGATAATTTTTTCATCGACCACCTAAAAGAGGCACTGGAATTATTATACAATTAATGAATGTTTATTGAATTCTGCACAATGTTTATAAGATTTAGGATTATTATTATTGAAATTTTTCATGTATATTTTCCGCCAATATTAACCGTTATTTTGTCTGCAATAACATCCCACGTTTAATGATAATTTTCCTAATTTATTTTTATTTATGTGAAAATTATTTTTAAATTTTAAATTTTATTAAAATAAATATAAAATTTTAACTGGTGAATGACGATTTTTGGAATGGCACTGTGCGTTTGATGACACATACTGTTGAGTAACTATTTAGATTTAAAGTAAAGCTTTCAAGTTTACAAAGTAAATACCTACCTATGTACGTCAAACAAAAAGCATTTCATTCAGATAGAAAGTTTATTCAATATAAATGTAAGGAACTACTACAATTAATTAATTAATTAATTACCAAAGTTTACTGAATCAAACGTTTGCTGAAGCTTATTTATTCCGTATACCTTTTACCAATGAACTTTCTCACATATTTTTTTGTGTAGCTATAAAGGTCACACTGTGATAAACTGCTTTGGTGACCCAATAGCGATTTTCATCAAACGCATAAATATCGAGCGGGTCAACAACTACATCTATTTCCTTCAACTAACGTATTTAAAAAAAAATGTTGAGAAAAAGTATATTTATCAGTTCTTCATAGTTAGTAGTTCTAACAAGTAGGTACATATTGACTAATAATAGCGGTTTCAGATGGATTATTCACATACACAATACAAATATGACATACTGAATTTACTTATTAGGTATGAGTCTATCTGTTTGTTTAAATGGAAACTCTGTATCCGTCACAGACATGGAACGCAGAAATAATGGAAAGTGCGTTGGCTTCTGGGTAGGCTTTAATAAGGTTCAATTCTCGAGTATGGGGAAATATGGAATAAACTAAACACGTGTTAAAAGAATAATGCTATTTTCAATTGTTACTTAATTTAAAAAAAGGTAATTTTTCAAAATTTTATTTACTAAAAAAAATGGATCAATTTATTTATAGACAAGTTCATTTAATAAAAGACACTTGAGCAATTTACATATTTTTACATACATCCATAATATGTATACATTACATATAAACATATATATTTATATAAAAATAATGCAAATGGAAATTTCTCAATACTCCTTTTTTCCAATGCGAGTCGCATGGCTACTTTTAAGCTTACATATTCTCTCAACCGGCTTCGATATTTGTTTTTTTATGAAGTGCATTTCACTGAATGATCTTTCATAGTAAACAGTGGTAGGAAAAATCGGAAAATTTGAATTGACTTGATTCTTGGTCAACGTATAACTTCGACCAAATTTTTTCAACTGTGGTATTATTGAAATGGTTTTTAAGTACTTGGCCATGACTAATTTTCAATAACGCATATTTAACGTAAGCCCAGTTAATTAAATAAAATACTGAAAATGATGTTAATCTCGTTTGTAGTACAATGAAATTTTCATTTGTCATCATCTCAAAAGGCGAAGTTACGATAGAAAGAGTTTAAAAAAAATTCAATTCTTTGAACCTTTTATCATGTTCCAGATTTAGAGAGTGAAGACACTCTGTTATTTTTAAGCTTTAATTTTAATTTAGAAGTTGTGTTTGAATTTTTATCTTCGAAATCACTAAAAGAAGATAAATTATAAAAATTGTCATTTTCTTCTTCTGTATTCAACAATTTTCATATTTTTATAAATATTTTTTAAAAATATTATTCTTTAAGGCGCTGGTGGCCGCAGCAAAATCCTCTGGTGGCCACACATTCTGAGAACCACTGGTATAGACTAGCCATTATTATGTGTACGTATGTAAATATTTTTTTCCTGTCAATTTTCGTATTATATATAGTAGGTACGCCTATTAATTGCGCACACTGCTTACAAAAAGAATATTCGCACATATCTGGAACGGGTGTAAAAAATGGGCCTAACGTGGATTAAGAATAATATACGTATTTCATATTAGCGTGAAGCAAATTTATCGGGGGTGTTACGTACTGGATTTTTGTTTCCATATAAAATGGCGTATTAAAGTTGATCATTCGATCGTACATCAGGACGCCCACTCGTGAACTAAAATTTATCGCCCATACAAAATGTTTGCAATTGTTTCGAAAAAAATATATATACTGCCGGATAGGCGTTACCAGAAGATATAAATTTGGCGAGCAATGGACTACTGCGTAAACTGTACGCGTTTTCACGTGAAAAGGACGACCATGGCTCCACTGCTAGCAGACAGGAATATTATGGGGTTTTTTTGGAATGAAATGAAGCACAATGCTATCTGTGTCGTAAACTATTTGAATACATTACGCAAGTTGGTATTGATTCGAAATTTGAAAATTACCATGTCGCAGCGTATGTAGTTTGATTGGAAAAAATATAAGTATTTATAGACTTGAAAATGCCAAAAAGTTTACGGATAAGAAAATGAACGTGTTTTAGCTTATAAATAAATTCTCACAGACGAAACAAAATAAATAAATACGAAATAATTACAATATAAAAAGAACTTTTTATATACCTACCTCGTTTTTAAATTTTCTGTTGAATCATATAAACTTGACAATTCTATGTATTAATAATTTAGGACAAGTAGGGCAGGGCAATAGTCAACAAATATTTTTTTTGCTATTTTGCAACAAACAAAAAAATATAGAATACTGAAATGTCATTTTGATTTCCATAATAATGCACGTATATATTAATAATTTAGTTTCTAGGCCCACTCCCTTAGCAACCAATAATAGTGGATTGGATTACGGATTTCTTCCGAAATAACTTTTCATACAAAACAGAATTAACTGAAAATGAATTAAATTCTACTTAAAGATGGCCAAAATTATTAAAAGAATGCATTGGCATCGTGTTCTGATATATCTACAAGTTTCAAATGTCTAGGTAGTCCGGAAGATAGTTAAAAATCGATTGCAAGATTTATACTGGATAAACCACCACCAGACAAACATGAATATGAGCTAAGAAAAACGTGGTAAAATACAAAATGTCCTGAACTGAAAAACCTGTCAAATTATTAAATACCATAAACCAGACTGAAGAAAACCTGGCTATTTCAGCTTTTTAAAATATAAAATTAATATTTATCGAGAATCTAGGTTTAGTAATCATAATTATCGGCACTAAAATCAAATGTAGGTTATGGCTGCCTTCAGATCAGTCTGTAGATTTCCCCTACCCTCTTTTTCCTCTCCAATCTCTTGAAGATGAACCTATTGGGTGGTATTGGATATCTTCAATCATTGATACATGGTCTTCTAATGGAGTTTAATATTATGAGGGACAAGAATAATTAGCAGTAGTTATTAGATTTTTAAAACTGAGATAATAAAGAAATTTAATATAAAACGATCATGATAAATCAAAATATTTTTTTTTATGACGTTGATATTGAATTTAAAAAATTATTATATTAAATTTGAACGTAGATGATTTTTGTTTTTATTTTTTATATATAGAATTCTCCGATAACGTTAGTACCTTCGTATATATTGAATGATTTATTACAACAAAACAGTGTATTGGCTTATCGAGATATGTGTGATTGAAGTTTTTGACAGAGTTTCACCTTCTGAAGATTAATTTCCGGAGTAGAACTTGTTCAATCAAAAACCGACGTATGCAAGTTATCAACATGTCTTTTGCACATGACATATTGAATATAGCTAATCCAACTTCAAATAGATCGTTTTCTATACAATTATTTAAACATATTTAGACAGAAAATGGAAACTAAAGAAATAACTCATTGGAGTATGTTCTTTACTACTTTTGAAATAGATTAATACATATAAATCTACTGGTATAATCTTATTAGCTATATTAATATTAGATGCAGAGTTGATCACTATACTCTTGCAGCATCCATAGATCGCTTAAGCGACAATTAATAATATTATGTTGTTTGGGAATATCCGGTTTATGATGGTCAAAGGCGATGGCTGATTGAAAATTTAAGACGTCAAAATTATCAATTACCATTTAATCTTGAGATATTTATAGCTCAGTCAAATATCAAAGCGTTTTTGTGTATCAAAATGTTTCTGAAAGAATGTAACCTGCACGTATGAATTAAAATAGTACATTGTTAATGCTAACGTGTAAAATTATGTACCTACCCCTTAAGAATAATATGTATTTTTTATTAAGTACCATACTTATAATTATAACTGTAATAACAATGTATAAATCACTCTACATGAAAGTAACAGTAGGATAGGAAACAAATACTAGTTTCGAGATAATTTAACTTTGATGTTTGTGTCAAACAAATAATATATATTATATACATATAACTATGATATGTTTATTTTGTTTTTTCTGCAGTTTATAATTAATATATGGTAATGGTAGGATGTTTTTGTATAATTATCATTATTAACAGTGGGATATCTCAGTTATCCCACTATTGCTTTGAAGTTACAGGACAATTTATATAAATGCAACACTGGATTTGTTTCTTTTAAATGGGGCATTTCTATTTAAAAAAAACTCAGTAAATCATCTCAGTATCTCAAAATTGACTTTTTTCACTTTGTCTCACTGTTGCTTTCAGGTATCAAAATGCTAAATAAGCCTCGGCTGATACTACGTAGCTTAATCATAATGAAAACGTATTAGCTGTAAAATAATATTGCAGTATTTGCTATGTACCAACTGATATCGTGGTTATAAACACAGAAAGCTGCAATTATAAAAACGAATCATAAAATAATGTAAAGTTATGGGTCATTTTCAACTAAAAAATGAGCATGTAGTAGAGAAATTATAATATGCTAAAACAATATAGAGCAGCAAAAAATATATTATGATAATACTTGTTCTGGAATATTTCGTTTTTGGGATAAAGGGATTTAGTGTTATTAAAAAGTATGAAAATATTACCGCTGTGGTGAAAACCTTGAAATATTTTTTACTTCATATTTAATATTGCTTCTGTTGATCACCTACCGATCTGTATTTTTATTGAGCCATAGTTGAAAATCTCATTGGTTGCTCAGAGTTATAGCGCCTATACACGCGCATGGATTTGCTGGCACCAGTAGTATATAACGCCCAGTTTTAAAAAAACTTTAAATAAAATTTGTGATTCATATTTCCAAAGTAAAATTGCGTCATCTAAACTAATGATTTTATTACGGTTAGAAATATACGTTGACAAGACCAGTTCCATTTAAAAAAAATACCAATATTGTTGTTAGATAATATTATTAATGTAATGCATAGATCTATATATATAATTGCCTTAGATGTCAGTAGTCATGCTTTGAATGGACCTAAAAAGCTAAATTTTTCGTCTGACTCTTACCTGAAAAAATACTACTTATATTATAAATATGTTACTACTGATAGATAATTTACACTTAAAAATTGTTCAGCCACTGTTTTAGTTGTAAATGAGTTCTTTACTTTACAAATCAGCCATTAATTGTATTCCAGTTTTGGTACTGATATTTTATAAACCTCACCATATGTGAAAAATACGGATCGTAAAACAATCCTTATATTGTGTGGTGAATAATATGATAAACACATTTTTAATAATAAACATTGATATTGTGTATATTATAATAATATATTCCATCTGAGATTTTTATTGGCCTAGTGAATAATTTATTACCTGTCACCTTAAATTTTCTCTGTATTGTTTTGAAATTACTTCTTTATGTTCGGTAAATGTACGAGGGAAACAGAACGTGGTATGTATTATTAATTGCGATAATAAACACGCCGTTAGCGTAAACGGGTGTTTATTGCTATGGGGGAAATGAAAAATTCTGACTAATATAGGTTTTTTCATAAACCTCCATGGTATTATTATTTTAGTGATATTTGATACTATTCATCTCATTATTGATAACTTGAATATTAGTCAGAAAACATATAAATGTTAAAATAACTTTTTATTACTGTTAATTGTTTTTTACCGACTGGCTTCTGATTTGATTTTGTTAATTAAGGAGAATCGATGATATTAATTAGTGTAATGTAAAAATAATATATTGAACATTTAATTAATTGTTTGATATCATTTAATGCAAGATTTTTAGGTACCCAATGTATATTTAGACATGCTTTATATGCCAGTAGCGAAGGGTGGAGGTAGGCTGTTAAGATCCTGAGTATCTTGATTATGACTAATAAAGTTTAATGTGCACTATTTATGGCGGATCTTAACAGCCTATCTCCACCCTTACCTATTATTATAGGCACAGTCACAGTGGAAATAAAATTATCTTACAATTTATTATAATTAATAATTACATTATAATGTCTGTAGGTAATTTGGTGATATAGGTTTCATAGGTGTATAATTTTTGTCCTTCAATTATTAATAATACCTACACGATATCTTTCGTTAAAACAATCAAAAGGATTAATAATATATAATTAAATCGCTAGAAATATGATAAAGATAAACTGTTAGTACATTTGTATATTATAGCGCCTGTACACGTGCATGTATTTACTTACACCAAAAGTGTGTATTTTAAACTATTGCGATAGTAACTGTTTACACGTAAAAGTGCTGACTGTCTCACCAATTTAATTTTTCAAGAATAAGCGAGACGCAATGTTGTCATTGTATGGTACTATTTGACAGGTCATGAAAATCGGTTAGCCTCAAAATGAGTCTCTCAGTGGTGAAGTGTTTTTTTTACCGGAAGGTTCACCACCATCGTTCTACTGCGCAGACGCAGATATCACACGGTCCAATTGTCACGTGAAAATTCAGAAGCTTCTGAACTTTTTTTGATCCATGCAAGCAATCTTACAATTTACACGATAATACGTGTTTACAGGTGCATTTTTTGTCATGGTCACGATAATACGTACTGGCAGCCGTAAATCAATACACGTGTGGACGGGGTATAAGTGTGTCTCATGTCAGATCTTGTACATAAATTATAATATCTTTATTTCGAGACTAATTTCCTCTGTATTAGGCTTTTTGTATAAACGAAAATGTGAAAAAGGGTCACTTATAATTAAATTAGTTACAAGTCATTTCGAAATACAGATTCATTTACTTATAGTAATATTTACATTTTTACTGAAATGAAAACGCATTTCATTAATTAATTGTACACGTATAAAGGGTTTTTCATGTAATGGACTATTATTATTTAGACGAATAATCAGATGATTTAAATCGCAAATACCCGGAATGTAAAAACCCAATGAAAAATGATAAAACTTACCATTTTAGGATATTAATGGTTTTGTAATAACAATACCTGCGTTTGTAAGAATCCAATGCAAACTGACAAAACTTACCATTTTTGTATTATATTTTGTTTACAATCACGAGGATATTAATGGGTTTGTAGTTAGTAATACAATTAGACTAAAATCTTTCTGGAATCGTAATTATTTTCAAATGTTGTAATAAAAATGTATATATTATTATGATTACCTTTAGGTATGCATAATATTATAATATGGTACGTAGTCGAAATTTCAAAATATGTATGTAGCTAAAGTAAATGTATGATGGTTTGAATTCGATACCAACTTAAATTCAATTGAAATGTAAAAATAAATATTGTGTATGGGGAAATGGCATCAAGTTTATGCTAATGTGTGAACCAACTCCTGGCACTGAATGCAATTTATCACAGCGAAGCAACCTTAACGACAGATCAATAGTTTATTGCGGCGGCTCTCAAAGTGGAACTGATGCATGCAAGGGGGCCCGTGAATGGCTTGGTTAGGACAAAATAATCTCTTTTATGGTGTTAACTATCGATAATTATTGATGGAAATGCATTGTATTAATTAAAATAAAACAAAATGGTAGTTCTAGTTTCACTTATTACTATTATCAGAAAATTTCTTAAAAAAAAATTAATTACTGCCTTTTAAAATTTGTTAGTATAAATATCTGTATTTTTGTATATTCTTTACCAGTTAGTAATGTCCGTTTGAAACGGAATAAATCGTTTTTGACTAATTTAAAGATAAATGGAACTAGGACTACATAATATTGTGATTATTTTAATTAAGTTAACTTGCAGTAGAATGATGATGATGATGATTTTATAACTAGTTCATCACTACACGGACAATAAACATAATATACGCAAAAAAAAATTGTATTCTAGTATATTAAATTTTATAATAGAGCGGCTGTCTGGTAAAAGTTATATTATTATGTTATTTTTAAATCCGAATCGCTGAGCATGTTATTGAAACCTGCGCCCTGTATTCATTCCATGGATAACTCTCTGGCTCTGGTATCCATCAAGCTGATGAAAGCCCGCTGGCATGGATTGAGGCTTTACCGGCGCTCATTTTTTTTTTTATCTCATTCTACCTAATGTCTTTGCAATTTACAGATTTTATCGATGGTTTGATATTCTACTGAGAAATGTTCAAGGTTTATGATTATCCTGGAAGCTCTATTTTATAATATGACCCCGTTTTACGGGATATTTTATTTAAAATACGGCAAATTTATTAAATGAAAAAGCATGGAAACACTTTAAAAAAATATTATTTTTAATAGGATAATTATCATCTGAGAAAAGAATGATTTGAACGGCAACAGAATCCATGAAGCTATGCTACAAAGGTACGTATCATTGCACCTTCTTGATCAAGAATCTAGCGATCTAAGCGATGTAGGTCTCACAAGGTCACGAGACGTGGTGATGAAGCGAGAGAAGCGCCGCGACTTTTTGCTTGCCTATGCCAGGATGCAGTACCTAAGTAAATAATACTTAGTTGTAAGTATATTAAACGTTTATCTACTAATGATATGGTAAACAGAGTGATAACTTATTATATATTGATATTTTATCACAATGTGGAATCGCGGCAGAAAGTACTAGCAGAGATTGGTTACCTACTAATATAATAATATTATAATATTGATAAAGGCATGCCTTTATGAAGCACTGGTGTACATTGCAAGCAGGTGTGCTTTATATACCTATAACTTAGCACCGATTTGCATTTGAATGTAGTCACATTTGGTACCTATTACTACAGCCAGGTAAGCACAACATATACCTACATACATTATATGATATTCTATACTGTAACGATGTTACCTGTAATAATATATGCGCTCGTATTGGAAAAGTATTTGGGAATTTGACGGAAAACATTTTGTCACATTAAACATCAGTGAGGTGTTGCTAATTTGGTGTGAACAGAGTATTTAGATAATATGTACGACGTTTAAATTTTATAGTATAAGAAAAATAAGGACAGCTTTGAAGAGAACCTAATGCTTGTTACATCATGGTATACGATTACATAACTGATGGAGAAGAAGAAAGTAAGATAGTATTGAAGGATTGTTACGTTATAAAATTGGTTACAAATTACATTAGGTATACAGTTTTTTATAATTATTATTAACTAGAAAAAAATCAGGTAGCATTGTCATAATATTAAAATTTTTGGATGCTAAGTTCTGCACTGTACGTATATATCAAACTATTATGAGAGTATCTTATCATTTGTTTTCTTTCACGTATTTCAGTCAGATATTTTAACACTATGGTAGCCTATTTTAAGTATACAAGACGTGATGATTTTTTTCGTTGTTTGTGATTATTCATCTAAATATTCTAAATTATGAATATTTGTATAAAAACTTGCTTAGCATTAGACGTGTACTACGCAATGTATTATTTTATCTCAGTGTAGCCCTGGTAAATAAAAATTGAAGCATACAAATGTAAACTTGCTATAAATAAATCTGCAATGCGAAATAATTATTCTAACAATTTGTAACCTTTTTTTCAGTTTCAGATTAAAAAATTTGGTTTCGTCTTCATAAAACGAGGTTTTGTTTAATGTCATTGAGTTATTCTGTACCTTTGTATCATGTTTACCATAATAAGATAATACTATTGTTTTTGTATATCCCCATTAGTTATAATTTATACTGCATATTCACGGTAAATCCATATTTTATTATATTAAGAGCCTTGTAATTTTTTTATCACGTGGAAAACAGGCTTATTTTAATTTAGATCTTCTTTTTAGTGTTAATAATATTTTATATAGAAATACGAAAAAATATGCTATGAGTTTTATTTTCCCGTGGTAATCCATGCATACTATGCAAACATTAAATATAATTCATTTGCAACTTTAAAGTAATCACCAAGTCAGTCCAGATTAAGCTGTGGTAGTAAACTTTAATAAAGAAATAACATGTTTATGTAGCCAGAGCTTTCTCATTGCAAAATAAAGTGAAGCTTCATATGTAGTGCAATGGTTGACCCAGTAATTGCACAAGTACTTTGGAATTACTTGCCATTAGTGTTATATGAAATTATTTACAAGAAAAGAGTGATTGCCCGAAATTTGAAATTTAATTGAGTGAAAATTTACATTCTTGGTTTATACTAAAGCGTAAATATGTGAAGCAAAAAAGACACTGGTTTAGTTAACTAAAAATGACTTCTCTTTACAGGGTCATTTGCAAAGAACTTTACACTACTGCTAGTGCTAATTTTTAGGGTCTGGAAAAAGACAATCCACCACGATGAGTAGATAAATAGGTAATCATACTACAATTCTGAATTATTTTTTAGTTGAAAAATCCTGTAAAAGTTGAATAAAACTGTTTATAACTGCAGTCGAGGAAGTAGGTAATCATAATCCACATAAAAAATGGTCCCCATTGCGTGTGTCGTAAAATTGGAATGCCAACTGAGTAATATTAATATTAATTGTGGAGTTTACCAACTTTACAATGATTCATGCGTTTGCCAAATAATTTCAAATGTCAAAACAGAAATATCATATTAGACTCTATTTAACGTCCAAAATTTTTGGTTTATACAGATAATACGAATCAATAACTGTTGTAATTATATATATTATTTTTCATTATATAGTACTCGTATAATTACAGAAATATGGAAACTTGAGAACACCGCAAAGATGTATTATGACTGTGGATCCCACAAGGGGATCTGACAGGGTTCTAGCCTAAGGCCTGGCGTGAGTAAGATAAACATACATGACATATTTGCTCTAATCGTAATCAATGAATGATAATATTTAAAAAAATGGGTAATTAATGCGATGCAATTTTATGTGATATTATGACGATACATTTAAATGATAATTTACGCAAAGAATTTTATTTTATATTATTTAGTGTCTTTATCGACTGTGATTTAAAAATACAAAAGCCGATTACCAAATGTAACGCAATTTAGAAAGAGTATTATAAAAACCACTAGTTAACTTCGTCGCAGTTAGATAGGATACACATAGTTTAGTGGTTTAGTCGGGGGAGTGAGGACTCAGGTTAAAATCCTGTTGGGTGTCAAACATTTTTTTTTCTCTAGTTTTTATATATTTCTCAGAAGTGTTTTCAAATTATAATATGTTCAAGAAAAATGGTAGTTAAAATTGCCATTTTTCATTTCATTATTTTAAAAATAACCTAACCTAGACAGTCGTAACTTAACTTACCGGGGATGTTGACTGTCGGAATGTTGATTATGGGGGGTTTAATTTATGATAATATATAATGGGTAGGTACTATTTGTACCAGAGTAAGTATTTATTAAACTTATGAATGATTCATGTTATTTTTTATAACATCTGTTGAAATATATAACTGATATAAAAAAATCGGTATCCTTTGCTAAGTATTGTATCAAAACAGTGGTAGCGCGTGTAGAATGGAAAATTGTTGTGCCACTTATGTTTAATGCAACACGTTAAACTATTTTCTTTTTTACCCTTTTAGTCGCACAAATCAACTGTTAAAATAGTGGCAACTACTGGTTTTCTTAACATTCAACTGAAACTAGAGGTCGTGCCGGAGATTTTTTTCAGAAATTATTATAATTCCGTATTCTCGTTCACCAAGAATATATTTTTTAAAATAAAATATAGAGATTTTCATTTCTTCAGAAATTGCTATTGAGATTTAAAAGTATTCGTGAAATTTCCACCTTTCCCGGAATATCTTAATAAAAACCTATTTTGAGGATTCTGGAAAATTTACAAGCTCTGATAAAAACATTAATATTTTTATTAGGTTCTACATTCAAGTATTTTTTAAGCAATGGATAATACACAGTATTATATACGAATGTAGCATTCGTTATTGAACACTTCCATACAGTACATACTTCGGAATATCTCAGAAATGTAATGTGAGGTTGAAAAATTATAGGTACAATGGCGCGTCCATCGGATTACTATGAGCATCGACTAGGGATTGCTATAAATACCGAATGAAAATACCAATACCGGTATTTCGTTATTTCCTATTGAATACCGGCATCTCTATAAAATATTATTATTTTATAGCACGCGTCATTGCTGGTCTCCAAGGGCGTCGATAGGTAATAGAAGTAAACCAGACATCGCGTAAAATACAGGGATACCGGTTTTGAAATTGCAGTATTGCAATCCCTTACTTCGACTAACGAATGCTACATTACCTATAATATTTTGTATGTTATTCATTGAATACGGAAAGCTACAATGGCTTTTTTGATCGACTTCCAATCTAGAATCATCACCAATATAGAGACATCACCAATATAGGTGATGTGATCAGTCCAGGAAATCCATAGTGTAAACGTCCGAGGTTAAAATAAGCTGATAGTAACATTGCGGTTGCTAGGGTCAGTTTCCAGCACTTGGTAGTAAGAACCGTCGAGTTTAGAACATAAGTCAGAACAAGGCAATGTCATATTTCGTGTCAATAATCTTCATTATTGGTACGAGCGCAGTTCCATTAAATTGTTATGGTTAATAGACGATAGAGCGAATAACACCCTGATGGTAGCCGATATGGAATAATACGCGATGAATAATTTAGGATGATAGGACACGTTATAGGTTATGGAATCGACGATGATAATGATGATGAGTGGCTAGATCTACAGATGAATTGACTGATTGAGTATATAAGGTCAGGCTGTGGTACAGAATTCCGAATTAGGATGGTAGTGATATTTATTGATTATTTTCGAATGCATATTTAGTTCAAATTATAACCATTTATTTAAATATGCAACAATCATCATTTTATACAAACAGTTTAACATATTATTTCATTCGAAGTGTGAGTAATAAAAATATCACAGCTTGACTAATAGTAATAGCTTTGTAATAGACTAAATAGCCTTGAAGATGATAATGAAATTTTATATCTATAACTTACTTGAAAGCATTATTAATGGTAAGATGGAGATCAAATATTGACCCTCCGAAGTAATTAATACTGCAGAGAATTTATAATTATAAATAGGTACTACCAACGGATGCAAAGTTAGTCTCGATTAATTAATACCAAGCCAAGAAAAGGTTGAACAAGTATCGGATTTACATTCCGGCTATCAAAATTTTCGTAAACATTTCATTATGCTATTTTCTTAAGTACAATATAGCTATTTTCTACTGCCAGCCTTTCCACGTGAATGGTTTCCCTTGTAGATTTTTAATGATAATTTGGCTTTGTTTCAGATAGAATAATAAAGTAAACGTTATTTTTATGACCCAAGAAATCTATTTTTGTATTACGTATAAATATTACGACTGTTTTCATACTTTTGTTAACTTTTGTTACTCCATCAATTATATTCTGTAAATTTACATTATAACGAATGTAGTTTTATTCATTATTGGTTATATATATTTTATTTATGAATAAATTACTTAATCTAACCTTACTAAGAATATTGAAAAATTTACGCATTTCTTCACAATATTTCGGCCACATCATGAGAGAACAGCTTTGGCCAATTTATTACCCAACGGAAGATCAAAAGTTAGCATGGGCCATTTTGTGAGTTTATAATTATCGTAGATCAGTATGAGTGTAACTTCACTGATCAATCTAAGTAGTTAACACAAGAAAACGTTTCTTTTATTGTTATTCCTTCAAAATAACACGGATATCACTCGAAGCAATTCCATAAATAAGGATGTTATCTAAACAGTTACACACAACTGAAGAACTGAGAAGAGAATTGAAGACATCAGAAGCTATAGAGGCGCAGATTGTGACACGGACCACAACTTGTCAATAGCTAATTTTAAAGAAGAACTCTCGAAAACCATCCACAAAACTCCCAAAATAAGGACGAAATACCACGTAGAAAACCTTAATATCTTATCTAAAAGAGACTCTTATATTAAGAAAGTCTCTAATCGAACCAAAATACGGGAAGAGGGCTCGATATCTCGGGATGTCGAGGACCGGTGGCAACAAATAAAACAAGTCATCCATCAAGCGGCGGAAAGTGCATTAGGAATAATAACAAAAAAACAATTTGATAAGTCTTGGTACGATGACACGTGCCGGCAGATAGTAGGTGAAAGAAAAACGGCAAAAACCCTTTGGCTACAAAATCCACAAAAAGAGAAATATTTAAAGGAATACACAGACAAGGCAAATAAAGCTCGAAATCATTTGAGAAAGTGTAAAAGAGCCTTTATGAAACGCCGTTTTGAGAAAATGGAGGAAGAAGCTAAGGCCAATAATACAAGGTCATTCTTTGCAGAAGTCAACCTGGAGAAAAGAGGATTCCAATCAAGAACGTCATAAATCCGAGACCCACAAGGTCATATAGTGGCGAAAATGACTTAGTTCTTTAATGTATGGAGAACACATTTCCAAGATTTACTGCAAAGCTCTAATCCATCCATCTCACTTGAATCTCCAACTGTAGACACAGCTGAACCACTTATTGCACCACCCAGCAGAGCAGAACTCAAAGGAGCTCTTCGGCAAATGAAAAACAATAAGGCGGCGGGCAACGACAACATTCCCACGGAACTACTCAAGCACGGAGGGGAAGCTCTTCTCAGCTCCCATGCTGGGGTTGTTTAAACAAATCTGGGAAGAAGAGAGAATACCTGACGAATGGAGAGAGTCACTGGTGTGCCCAATCCTCAAGAAAGGAGACAAGCACAATTGCACAAATTATCGTGGCATATCTCTCCTACCGACAGTGTATAAAGTTTTCTCAAATGTTGTCCTAGCAAAAATGTTGCCTTATGCAGAAGTTGCTCTGGGTGACTATCACTATGGGTTCAGGAGAAATCGGAGCACAACGGATCAGATTTTTACACTGCGCTAGATACTAAAAAAGAGGTGGGAATATAACCAAGATGTCCACTGTCTCTTCGTTGACTTCAAAACTGCATACGACTCTGTGGATAGAGAAACTCTCTAGAAAATATTGAAAGAGTTTCAGTTCCCAGAAAAACTTATCAATTTGATTAGGGCATGTACAGAAGGATCGCAAAGCAGGACACTTATTCAAGGAGATGTATTGGAATCCTTCAAGGTGACAGGTGGGCTGAGGCAGGGCGATTCTCTATCACCGTTGCTTTTCAATCTTGCATTAGAGAAAGCAGTGAGAGAAGCTCTCAAAAGTGACGGAGGAGTCGACCTGAATGGATCCCATAAAGTTCTTGGCTATGCAGATGATCTGGTGATCCTGGGCGATGATCAGACACATATAGTTGATATTTTCACTGCATTGGAGGCCACGGCAAAGAAAATTAATCTTCAGGTTAACGCAGAAAAGACCAAGTACCTAAGAGTGTCGAGAAAAAACCGAAACTCAGGAAATATTGTAGTTGGCAATTTCATATTTGAAAAAGTAGCACAATTTAGGTACTTAGAAACTGGGATCTCTGAAAAAAATGATCTTGACACAGAGCTTGCCTGCCGACTGAAGAGTGGAAATAGAGCGTTCTTTGCATTGAAGAGCATATTTGAGTCCAAACTGCTGCCCAGAAAAACAAAATTTCGGGTATACAACGTGATCGTAAAACCTATAGTAGTTCTCTACGGATGCGAAACTTGGAGCATTACAGAGAAACAAGAAAAGGCTACCTAAGTATTTGAAAACAAAATTCTCCGAAGAATACTTGGACCGATTAAAGAGGACCAAGGGTGGCGCATTCGTAAGAATGCCGAACCTTACGAGTCTTTCAAGCCGAAGATCAGAAATATTCTGAGGGCAAGAAGGCTGAGATGGGCCGCTCATGTTGTAAGGTGCGAAGAAAGCAGAGCTCTCTACAGGGTCTACAAGGGAGTCCCAGTGGGTATCCGGCCTCTAGGCTGACCTCGGAAGAGATGGTCGGACGCCGTCAGCAGGGATGCAGCAAAGCTGGGTGTGACCGACTGGAAAAGAGAAGCTCTAAACAGAGACGCCTGGAGGATGGTTGTGCAGTCGGCCATGGACCTAAATGGATCTTAGCGCCAGTTTAATCATCATTAATCATTAGTATAATGTGAAAGCCACTGAAATTGCTTGGCTCGTCGCTGTATGTGAACTGAAGGTTTGAGGAATACATTTTTTTCTGTTGCGAAATATAATTTTTGGTAATACGTTCAAGGGTTCAAATATTCATACATTTAAACGATATACTACCATTAAGCATAAGTGTTTGTGTGTGATTTTTATAAATTAATTAATTTTTAATTACTTAAAATATAATTTTGCCTTTTTTACCATAATATCATTATTTTATGATAGAGCTCATTTTAATATTATGTACATAAAAACAAACTAAAATCTAGCACATATTACTGTAACTTGAAATAAGTAGATAGAAAGTACAGTATACGGTAATTTTATGAAAAATACTACACTTGTATTTTAAAATTAAGTATTTATATAAAATAGTTTCAGTGATCTGCATAGGATACGTGTATTGTAATACTTCGACTGATTAATATAATTTACATAACCTTAATGAATTTGTATGAAGTAATACAAAATTATGCACACACTCTACATACTAATTATTTAAAGAAGGCACCCTATACGCCCTCCAACGTAGCCGTAAGTTAGTAACGTCTGCCGTCTACTGTTCGATAGGCAACATAAATTTAATACGTTCTTGACTTACGAGCAGACCAGCAAGTTGTAGCTTTCAAAGTAAACAAATAAATTGCACACATGGCAGAAGCAGGATGGTTTCTTGCTATCAAACTGTATGGCTTTTTGGTTCATCGGATATTTTGGTTGTATCTAACAATACATTGTTGAGTAAACACAATAGTGATTGCCCACTTAAATATTAAATATATATTTTGTAAATAAACAAATGTGAGTAACTTATCTAATTAAAGTAATTAAACAGTAAATTAAAATATAGGTACTAATAATTATTTTATCATAGAGATCAAGATCACAGTGTTGGGAGAGGGTTGCAATTAGGGAATCTAATACCGAGCCAAAATTCTGATCGCGGGATTTTGGGATTACAATTGACAATCCCGGGATCCTGGGACTGGTTCCGGGATTGGCATTTTTTTGCATTGTTAATATAAAATTTTTATATTTACAAATAACATTGATAAACTCGGTTAAAATCAATCTAGTATAATTTATACTACTTATTTAAGACATTTATTTGTAATATTGTATACGTTCAATCTTGGAAATACATAAGTTTAATGGAATAAATAATATTGTAATATAAATAATAATATGAATTTAATATGAGATTGCTGTTTCTGATAGTAAAGACTTAATGAATGGGTTAGCGAGATTTAAAATAGTAAAGCAAATAAATCATGGTGTACTTATGGCCTTTCCGCTTCATAAATCTAATTAGTCAGCCAAATATGAAACTGCCGTAAAACGTATGAGATCATGGTGAAATTACTTTGTTAATAGTGCGAAGCATTGTTTATTCTAATCTTTCTCATTTTTTATTCATTTATGTGAAAAAATAAAATGAATCGGCAACTTACACATGGGTATAAATCAAATTTCATTGAAACTCAGTTTATCTCTAATGTAGTTATTTGTTATTAAAAGTATTTTTTGTTATATTTTAGTTTTTATTTTATTTTCCATAAAAATTGATAAAAAAATCAATTCCGAAAGTTTCGGGATAATGTTTATCAATTCCGGGATTCATAGGTATCAAAAAGAGCTCGGGATCCCGGGATTGGAATCCCTAGTTGCAATACTATGGATGCCTTATTAATATACTGAAAAAAACGTATAGTCTATTATGATAATTATCATAAAAAATATTAGGTTTCCAACTTTTCACTGTGTGCACACTGCTTTAAAGAGATAATACTACTCTACGTATTTATAAGTCACATAAGTTAGAAATTTTAAATAGTTAAAATAACCTAAGAAGAGTACGCATTTATATGGTATTTAAAAAATAAAGTGAATACTACACACCAATTTATTTTAATTATTGTTGGATTATGATTAGTAACAAAGCCCTGTGAAACGAATTTAATTTCACGGCTGGAAAAAAAAGAATTTTGTTTTTTAATGTGTGTTTGATCCAGTACAAGGACTCAATCGATCGACAAATAGCCAACAACAATTTCTTGTAAAACGTCTGTTAATTAAAATGTATTGAAAATCAAATTAAAATTTATTTATTTTGCATAGGTATAATGATTATAACAAATTATAAATTCAAAGCGTTCATGACATAACATAAGAATGAAATACCGAGTGAACTAGGTTGATAAATCTTATCTTAAAAACTTATAAAACACCATCCACCTAAACTCATTCTCACGTAAGTGGAATATATAAATATCCAAAACAATTTGATTGAACATAGTTATCGCCCTCCCTACTGGCTTTAAGAGCGAAAGTGGTATTTGACTTTAATATGATTAGCGAAGTCACCTTCAGAGAGATTCTTTCATGATAAAATAAATAATATTGTCTAAATATAAGCCAAAGGATAAAACCGCAAAATGGTGATATATTCAGTAGCACCGTGGCTTATGCATTATTATTATTATTACGGATATTGTTTTGTTTATGGGATTTGAACACGTCATAGTAAAATTTTTATCTATTTTATTCTAAATTATTGTTAAGATTTGTTTATTTTTCTGATTTTTTTCGTTGAATGTCAATTTTGAATCATTTTATTTTTAGTATTTTACATCAGCGCATTTAATGCGGTGAAAAATTGTAATCAAAACGCAATGGTGTACTATTGCGGATGTAATTCTATATTACCCGGGTGGAGGGATTATAGTTTTGCAGTATGGTACCATAAAAAAATAGTAAAAGTGACTGCTAAAATAAGCCCATTTGAGTTTTATCACATATAATATATTTATGCATCCTCGTAAAAATCAACATGGAATAATTTAATAATTTATAGGATTTTAATATTAATGGATCATGATCACGCTAAATATTATTTAAAAGTTAAATCATTTGAAATAACCGTTTGAGACTTGGAGTTAACCACTAAGCCGAAACAATAGATCGGTTCTCAGTTAATGGGAATCACACCACTGTTAAATTTATCCCCTTTGGTACGTACGTGACAACGCATTTAGATTGTCATATAATAAGACCACGACAAAATGTGTCTGCCCACATGATCCAATCTAAATTTTACATGAAACAATTTCGGGGACTTCAATTATTGTTGGGAGTGAACAATATTTATGTTATGTTTTCAGCACAAAAGCTTTTTTTAGAGTAGAAACTCAGCCGAAATTTCGCCATTTAAAATCGGATGAAAATTTTATGGCCTCGGCTATTGTGTTGTATTAGGTAGGTATGCTATATCAAGATAAAATTTTAGCTTGTTTACTTTCAGCGTTTTCATTCGGAAATTTGTTTGTTTCACATGGCGCTTATTTGCATAATTGTATATCAAGTGGGGGTAAGCTACTTTTAAGACGATTAAAAAAGGATTAAGGGTGGAAATGGTATTCTTACAGGTGGCCATACATTTTTCAATATGTTTTTCATACTTCACAGTCTATACCGTGAAGAATTCTTATAATTTCTAACGCACACACATAAATAACAAAATATAGCAATACTTCTTTATTGTTGTCATAAATACTGCTGTAAAACAGTTAGGTTTGTGTGTTGGCGTGTAAATGCGCAATTATTTAAAAGACTGAGAAATTTAAGAGCACAAGTAACATAATAGCTATAAGTATGCAGTTTTTATATAATCGGTAGAGGTTTTACCGAACTCTATTACTGACATGTCTTTGCTCTACAGACAAAAACAGAAGAAAATGTCAGAACTTCAATATATAGATACTTACGACTCTTACGAGACAAACATTCGTTCTTAAATGTAAAAGTAAAAAGATCGTTTCATTATAACTAATATATATAACCTGTACATCATAGATTAATATACCTATTCTTATATATCCTGCCGTGTAATATTCACTAGAAGTGTAAAGTAATTATGAATTATACAAAATACAAACCATCAAAAATGCCCACATATGTTTCTTTCGTAAAGACTCGTTAAATGTCTACATAATTGAAAGCAACCTGTCTGCAAATAATAATATATTAGCGAGGTAGTTGATATAATACAAAAACTACACCCTCAATTCACCACATACCTATTGACATGTGAAAAAGAATTCAAACATATTGTAACTGATTTAGTATTTAAAAAAAAAATTAATAATTTTATTTCAAAATTTTCATTATAATTCACAAACCCTCTACATAAAATGTTATTATTTTCATAGAAACGAAACAAGTTAAAATATTTTTATCTAACTTATCCCTATCCGCCTTCAAATGTTAAAAACATTGATAAACTCATTATATCAATATTATTATTTTAAATATAATAGTAATAGTGAATCATTTAAATAGTTATGTCAAATTTACGAATGAATAAGTATACAACAGAATAATACCATTGAGTAGAAAGGTGCTATGTGCCAAAAATCAAAAGTGTGGGAAATTAAAAAAAGTATTTTATTTGTTAAAAATATTTATTCATTTTGTTCAGTAAACTTACAATGCAGCACCAATATTACGCTTAATATGTTACAATACTTAAAAAAGCAATATATTAATAATAGATATGAAAAAAAATAATGAAATTAAAAATGGTGTACAATCCGTAACGATCATAAAATGTTATACTTCTGGAGCCATAGCCCTTTTGCAATTAAACGCATGATAGTACTTGGCACCCATTCCACGTAAATATGGTTTTTTGTATTTTTGGTACTTTGCACCTTTCTACTCAACGGTATTCTAACTGTGAAGCTGATTTACTCATCTTGGTTAAGTACCTACACAATTCCTCAATTTAATCCATACATGTAATATTTGTAATCATAAAACAGCGGGGACTAGCTACTATATATAAATAATCTGCTTAAATTCGAACTATAAATATAAATAAAATTCTTTTTTTTAAATATCTGTGCTAAAAAATTTAGCACCAACTAACTGATATAATAAAAAAGATATTATTGAATGTTAAAATTAGAATATGTATTGATATAAAATCGACTACATAGATACTAAATAAATCACAGCTTTATCAGTAGATAAGTATATGCCATAAACAAAAAATAAACTTGTATATTATAATAAAGTCAAATTCCACAATCTTATTGAAATGATTTTTTCGAAACATAAAAAAGGCAAATTATAAAAATGCGATAAATATGAATTAATAAAGTTGATAAAAGAAAGAAATTTACATTTAAACAATATTTCTTTTTTAAATATATTCATTTGCATTTTCACCAATTTTGAAGTTCGTTTAATCATCTTATCAGTATTAATTAAGAAAGACATTTTTGCCCACAAAAGGTGCGGTTAAAATAAAAGTACCTGGGTACTAACCTACATTTTTTCATTTCCACGAATAAAGAATTTAATTCTTTTCGTAAATGGAAATTTCTTGTTTGCTAGGTGTGAGAAAGGTGAAGGTAAAATAACTACAGAGGACTTATTCGACCCTTAACCCTTTACTGCGTAAGAATTTTTATTACAGCACCACCCATTCAAAATATTGGTTGGAACATAATACTTAGGCGAATTGAAATAGGCGATTCTTTGTAAAAAAAAATTACGTGGTTTTGTGCACTGAATCTAACTTGAGTTTTTTTTATATAAAGAAAAAATGTTTTTTATTCATTATTATAATAGCGACATGTACTCTTATTAAATAATTTATTATACAATACTAACTTAATGAAAATTCTCGTTACATATAAGAATTTTATTACTACTATTACAAGTTGGTTTCAATTAAAACTTGATGATTTATAGATTTCCAATCCACCGATAGCTAACTATCTATGTCATATATTTTATTATAAGGAACGTACGATGATTTCATATACACTACCCTAAAGTAGTAAATATTAATGAGTAAATATGGATACAACGTGACAATGCAACATATAAGGCCAAAAGGTTGAAGTATAATATGGAATATAGAAAAAAACCATACAAACCTATTTGGTACACGGTAAGCACTAGAAAAAAATCCCGCAGAAGGTATGCATGGCAAACGAAATGTATAAAGCAGTAATGGGGCTGGCCATTAATATAAGTCAGTTGAGTACTATCATGGAAAAAGCTATATCTCACCCTGGGATGTAGTAACGAGAAAGAAGAAGAAGGCTAATGACACTATTATATGTCCGCAAATTATTTTGAATGTGCTTTACCGATCATGATTGTTAAGTTTTAACTTGTACTGAAGAAATTATGACGAATACTGGGTCGTATGAGATATTTCTCTCGCATGTTTTTGAAATGTTTGCGTGAGAAAAAAAAGAAACATTTAATTAAAATAATAACACATTTTTATAATAATTATATGCCAGGTATAGTGCCACGGTATCACTGTGGCTTACTATTGATTTAAATGTTTTTTTTTAATATTCAAAAGAGAACTGATTTAAGGTTATATTAACCGAACTTGGTTGTTTTACGCTATTTGATATATTTTGAATATCATTAACGCCGAAAGGGTAAAAAAATTCTTCCCCGTTTGCATAGAAAACGAAAAATGCTGTTTGATTGAAAGTGCGCGCTTTCGTATTCCTCTTTTAAACTTTTCATTTTCGTTAAAAATGGCGTCTCTAAGTAAGACCCAGTTTCTTAGGAAAGAATTTAGCTTTAAGGAATGGCAGAGGGATGGCGTTGCGGTTGGCAAAGTTCTCCATAAATTTGCTTTATTAGCGGTTTGAGTCCGGGCTACTAACTTCTTATTCGCAACTTAAAAGTTTCTTTTGGTTTAATTATCAAATCGTAAATTAATTTGCAAACAATGCACGACTTGTAAACTTTGTATAAGATAATTTATACGCCAATTAAGGAATCTAGGTAGTATATCAAATTTATCCTAGCGTATTTCAAGATAATATAACTATGTGAATTACAAGACATGTACAGATTATAAATCATTAAATGGCATCATCATTTTATTGACATTAAATTTAAGAGTGGCTACGATCATGTAGATATGTGATCTTCTGGATGCCGTCCAAGAGTGGGATACTCCTCGTGTTAAATATCTCCTACGTATTTCATAATCCATGGTCAACTAGGTATCTCTCCTCTCTCAGCGAGACTTGCGATTACTTGCGATTGGTACATGGTCAAATGTTGGAAACTGAGAAACTGAGTAAATAAATGCATTATATTGTCAATGTATTGAAAAATACTCTTTTTTAATCACCTAATACTTATTAATAAGGTACACATTATCACTAAATATGCATTTTGGTGATTTCGTATGTTTATTGTAAAATAATTTCCAATATTAAAGGTTGGTTTGTGATTTAAATGGTTATACGTGGCTGATGATTCACTACGGTGGAAGGTCAAATTGATGTCAGTTGTAGCTACCATTGGAGCTTATAACCTAACCTAACCTAACTAACAATAACCGACGGATATCGGTCGAGTGTATTCGTTTCGAATAAGCGTTGCTCACGTGACCCTGACTTTACAATGAGACATCTCTAAAGTGTTTGTCTGATTTGATGTTTAATTGAATAAATGTGAGATTTTATATATTGGGCTTTCCTTTTTGTGGTTTTAATATAGTGAGCGATGGCATCTATAGTCAATAATAAGTGAAGACGATCAAACAGAAAATAATTGAGATACGGTTACATCAATAGAGATAAGTAATAAAGGCCGTGTATTCCATAAATTGTGGCATTCAGGTGCAGAACATTCAAAAAGACATATCGAGCAATTTGTAAAAATACATTACTGTATTTCATGATGAATTAGGTATCGTTAAGAACATTTATAAAGAATGATAGACCCCGTTGAGTTTGACATTTATAGAAAAAAATAAACGATACATTATCGTTATGTCGACAGCGCACCGGAAGACTACAGCTCCGGTGGATGGACCGAGTGAAAAAGGACCTCGAAAATATTTTTGCGTATAATTGATGCTCCAATGCATATGTGCATAAATGGCACAGAATGGTGTCGGAGGTATTTTAGATCTCCTTCAGACTCTAATGCCATTAAATAATAAAGAAAAAAACAGTCGAATCAAAGTTAAACTAAAAAATAATCTATAAAAATCATTTAACTAAATTTGACTTAGTAGGAAATTGATTCAAACGCTATAATATTAAATACGCAGTTATACCGTTTACAATACTGCAATCAAAGATGCATTAAAATTACAAAAACTACTTATTATTGAATTATTTGTAATAAATTAGCGCATTAGAATTTATTCTTTATTCGATTACAACATTTAAAGTATATATTTTAGATACATACCGAATAATTTATGAGTGTCTTGTTATATTGGGTTGAGAGTGTAGCTGCAGCTTCACGTGACTACTGGATATTGTCAATTCAATCTGTAACAAAAGATAATACAAATACGTTAAAATTATTAAATTAAACGGAAACCAGCATATTATATTGGTTATATTTTGAAATCAAATACAAAATAAACATTTAAATTTGGAATCGTGATGGCAATTTAGTGTATTATTGGCAAGTGAAACAACATTGCATTCATTGACGTTTTGAGTGATTTGGTTTTCAAAATTATCATATATATTGGATTGATTGAGTACATGAAAAAGTCTATATGGTAATGAGAATCGAATTGTTTTAAATTAACGGCAGCTGTATAGATAGGTTATATTGAATATTTATTTTTGTCATTGTATAATATCGGTAAAATTTCAATATGCTGGGTCCAGACTTGATAATATTATTATGATCAGAAGAAAGCTCATAAATTTAATATAGGAACATAATACAGTATTTTTTCAATAAATATTTTTATCTGGATCATAGGATATTAGTTTTTATAATGCATCCTTTTTTGTTTCTTGTGAATGGCTAATATATAATATATTATAAGTATATTATATTATGGATACAGAACTAAAAAAAATATTAGATAATTTTATAAAACATGCA
Source organism: Rhyacophila brunnea (assembly GCF_057557595.1). NCBI lineage: Eukaryota > Metazoa > Arthropoda > Insecta > Trichoptera > Rhyacophilidae > Rhyacophila > Rhyacophila brunnea. The sequence continues at coordinate 22,117,522 of NW_028233068.1, forward strand.
ACTACGCGTGTTTCACATAAAATATGAGAGTTATATAATCTACCTACACCTTCCAATATTGACAATAATTTTAATATTACATAAACTCAAAAGCCTTAATTAAACTTTCCATGTTATAATGAGTGGTGTAAAATAAAATTATTGCTAATTTTGTGGTATAAACATTTTATAAATAAATTATATCAATTCCCACCAACTAAATGATAAATCTCTTGAAAATAATATTATTTATTTTTATTTAATATATAATAGGCAGAAATTAAACATTATTTTATGATAGATCGTTCTGAAAATGAGTTGTAACACAATATCCATATATATAAAAGAAAGTCGGGTTAGTTACACCATTTATAACTCGAGAACGGCTGGACCGATTTTTACGATCTTTGATTATTGTTGGATTTGTCTCAGCCCCGAATAGCAGAATAACTATTAAAACATCGGAAAATTCACGGGGAAAAATAATATGAAGAAAATTAATTTTCTCATACATTTTGTATGCAATTTGAATGATTTCGATGAATTTGAACGATCAACCTCGCGGATTCGAAAAGTAAGAAAATCACAAAAAAATTAAATCCGTATACAACGCCATCTCTGATACATGACAGAAAGAATAAACAAAAACAAACAAACAAAAGAAAAGCGTTGTGTGTATTATCCTTTGACCTGCATACTACAGTGTAGAAAAGAAGCTCCTCGTGATCAGAATCCATGTTTTTGCAGAGTTCTTTAAACAGACGGGTCTTAAGAGCTCCAAATTTGATGTAATTTACGATTTTTATCAGCGAATCAAGTACCTCTTGCAGAGGAGTTGGAAGAGTCTTACTGGCAAGGGCATTCTGGTGAATCAAGCAGGAATTTCCCTGCTTGGGGAACTAGTTCTTTTACTTTTCTCTGAAAGCCCGGTTTTGACCCAGGCATAGATGGTGCACCATCCGTACAAACCCCTCAGACGTTTTTCCACTTTAATTCTCCAGTTTCTAAAAACGTATGTATCTTCTCCATAATATTTACACTTTTTGTAGTGGTTTCAAGACCACTACAAAATAGGAACTCTTCTTTGATATCATCTGAATGAATATATTTCACAAAGACAAGCAACTGAGCATACGAGCTTACGTCTGTTGATTCATCAACTTGAAAAGAAAACAATGGTGAAACCTTGATTTCATTAAAAATCTGCTCTTTAACGTCTACGGACATGTATGATATACGCCGCTGAATAGTATTATTAGACAGAGATATTTGTTGCATCTTTACTTCTCTGGAATCGCCAAGAATTAATTTCACCATCTTCAACATGCAGAGTTTAATTAAAAAAAATATATGTATGAAATTATTCAAACTTCAGGATAAAATAAAAATTTGCCTTATAGTAAATATATTTTTAGTTGACTGCTTAAGTTGACGACCCCACAGAAAACCCGTCGCGACCCCCTTCGAGGTCGCGACCCATGGGTTGGGAACCCGTGTATTAGGAATAACGTACGGAGATTGGAAAATAAATAAAAAGTGATAAATATAGTATAAAGTATATCTTAAAGTAGAGATAGGCATCATTCAAAGATATTAAAAAACCTAAAGGATGACAGAAGTACGAGAAAACGAAGTCTACGGATTGAGTAAACAACAAGGAGACGTCTTAATCCAGCAATAGATCGAGAGTAGCTAAGATGATGATGGTAATGATTTCGTTAAGTAGAATTTTATTAGGTACTAGCTGAAGTACCCGGCTTCGCACGGGGTCGCTTCGTGGTTATATTTATCTTAGATATTTGAAAAATAATAAGAGGTAATTATTTCTTTAATATTAAAATATCTGTGTAATACAATATGGCAATATGAAAATAATTATAATAGGAGTAAAGGTCAAACATAAGAACACTAAATTAATATCGAATCCAAAATATGAAAACGTTATTAATGTTATAAATATGTAGTAAAAAAAAAATCAAAATTGGATGGAACAAACAAACAACAAACTTTGTATGTTATATAATGATAATTTAGAAACCGCACACAACTGACAAAAGTTTCATCGCAATCGGATGAATGGTATAGGAACGCATACGAATAGTATAAGAAGATGATTTTATAATTCAGAAACCTTCGTGGGCATGCGCATGACAACTCACCAAAGTTTCATTGCAATCGGGTTAATGGTATAGGAACGCATACAAATAGAAGAAGAAGAAGATGGTTGTACTAATTCAAAATCCTTCGCGGGCTTGCGCACAACAACTGGTCAAAATTTCATCACAATCGGATGAATGGCATAAGAACGCATACAAATAGAAGAAGAAAAAGATGATTGTAGTAATTCAGAAATCTTTGCGGGCAAGGGCACAACAACTCACCAAAGTTTCATTGCAATCGGATGAATGGTATAGGAACGCATACGAATAGAAGAAGAAGAAGATGGTTGTACTAATTAAGAACTCTTCGCGGGCGTGCTCACAACAACTGGTCAAAATTTCATCGCAATCGGATGAATGGTATAAGAACGCATACAAATAGAAGAAGATAGAATAGAAGAAAAAGAAAATAGTTGTAACAATTCAGAGACCTTTGCGGCGTGAGCACAACAGTTGATCAAAATTTCATTGCAATCGGATGAATGGTATTGGAACGCATACGAATAGAAGATAGAATAGAAGAAGAAGATGGTTGTACCAATTCAGAAACCTTCGTGGGTGTTGGCACAATTACTGACGAAAAATTTGTTGCAATCGGATGAATGGAATAGAAACGCATACGAATAGAAGAATATAGAATAGAAGAAGAAGAAGATAGTTGTACTAATTCAAAAACCATTGCGGGTGTTACCACAACAACTGACGAAGGTTTCATCGCAATCGGATAAATGGTATAGGGACCATACGAATAAAAGAAGATAGAATGAAGAAGAAGAAGAAGAAGATGGTTGTACTAATTCAGAAACCTTCGCGGGTGTAGGCACAATTACTAACGAAAATTTTATTGCAATCGGATGAATAGAATAGGAACGCATACGAATAGAAGAATATAGAATAGAAGAAGAAGAAGAAGAAGATGGTTGTACTAATTAAAAAACCATTGCGGGTGTTACCACAATAACTGATGAAGGTTTCATTGCAATCGGATGAATGGTATAGGGACCATACGAATAAAATAAGATAGAATGAAGAAGAAGAAGAAGAAGAAGATAGTTGTACTAATTCAGAAACCTTTGCGGGTGTTGGCACAATTACTGACGAAAATTTTATTGCAATCGGATGAATGGAATAGGAACGCATACGAATAGAAGAATATAGAATAGAAGAAGAAGAAGAAGAAGAAGAAGATGGTTGTACTAATTCAAAAACCATTGCGGGTGTTACCACAACAACTGATGAAGGTTTCATCGCAATCGGATAAATGGTATAGGGACCATACGAATAAAAGAAGATAGAATGAAGAAGAAGAAGAAGATGATAATTTTTCTAATTTAGAAACCTTCATGGGTGTGCATACAACCACTTGCCAAAATTTCATTGCAATCGGATGAATGGTATAGGAACCATACGAATAAAAGAAGATAGAATGAAGAAGAAGAAGAAAATGATGATTTTTCTAATTCAGAAACCTTTATGGGTGTGCATACAACCACTTACCAAAATTTCATTGCAATCGGATGAATGGTATAGGAACCATACGAATAAAAGAAAATATAATGAAGAAGAAGAAGAAGATGATGATTTTTCTAATTCAGAAACCTTTATGGGTATGCATACAACCACTTACCAAAATTTCATTGCAATCGGATGAATGGTATAGGAACGCATACGGGACAGACACACAGACAGACAGACATACAGACAGACAGACATTCATTTTTATATATTAGTATAGCCTATACTCTTCCCGCAAATGCAAGCAATAAGTTTACAAAGTTTTATCGCAATCGGATGAACGGTATGGCTGCGCATTAAATACGAACAAACAAACACACAAATATTAATTTTTATATATTAGAAGATGGGCGAAGGGAAAGTATGAAAAGAAAGAATTTTTATATTATTCGTGTTAGTGGTGACTTTTACGATGGAATAATGAAATAACGTTACCGGACTGGCGTATTTCATTTTATAAAATGACAAAAATTTGAAAGTTAACGTTTTATGATCCTTAAAAATAATAAAACACATTCATCGGACAGGGTCATAAAAACGTATTCCACTGTTGTTATTCCACGACTGGTTATATTTTACGTTTTAAAGCAGTTATGAAAAACATCAGGTATGCCTTGTATATTTACATTATGTTCACAATACCTAATGGTGCAGTAACGTTATAGCAGTGTTTTTAAAATGGAAAAAGAAAAAAATCAACATTATAAATAAAAATAGATTAGTTAGTTGGATATTTATTTATATCTGGCATTTTTTTATAAACCAGAATCTGCACATTTTATCCATTGCGTAGTATCGGATGGTGCACATACCTACCTAAGTATATTTGAAGTCTTAAATTAACTAATAGGTAACACTAACTACTTTAAATAAAATAAATATTAGTACGTCAAATTGATACGCGTTTACTAGAAAATCATATTTCTCTACAATTAACACCACGACCCGAGAGTCCCGAGTACGATTTCAGTTTAGGCTACAATATATTTATACGATCTTCTCGGGTGCTTGTTATTATTTCATTTCACTACACTACTGTAATTAGACCTCGTGCCTGTTGTAGTGTTAAAAAGAATATTATATAATATATAAACCATAATAAAATTGAACACAATTCATATAGCGGATTCAAAATAATCTATATATAATCATCTGTATATAATATTATCTTTACTTTTCATTATCATATCATACTCCAGCCTCGAAGTATAAGGCATGCACAAACTTGGATCATTTACCTCGGTCCAGAGTCTTGGTTTGAGTCTCTTGCACTCTAAAGCATGCCGATTGCTCATAGATAACCGTTGCAAAATAAAAGAGGATCATACACGATGACTGCAACTGTGGACCTGACCTGACCTGAACCCCATTTTTCTGCACTGAATTTTGAGAGCTAGGTGAAAGGCTTTTTCATAATCACATCATTTGCCAAGGACTGATGCATCTACTCATAAACTTGAGCATTTATGAGTGATTGTACTAATATATCCATAAGATTATCAAAGCTTAAAAGTAGACATTTGATGTTTAGTTAGATGCTTCTCTCAAAAGCATACTGGAGTAAGAATAGAAAACACGCATTGAATAACCGGTATTTGGTCCACACATAATATACGTCTTTACGACTTAGAGATTGTTGAATGCAGACCCTGCAATACCCGTGTGGATGCCAAACCAACTTGAAGAACACTATCGTTAACCAAAAACCCTCAGAGGAGTATCGGCGATAATGTATGCATCACTGTTACTGTACACGGCATTAGTCTTCGCCGTGTTTATATGAAGATCCATTGAGTTAATAGTGGACTCGATTACGGGACTTCCGATTAGTTAATTGTTAAATTGAGTATAAATATTCATCATCTTCATAATCTAAGCCTACTATAATCAAACGTATTTTTAACTAAACTAATAGTTAATGTCTGGAGGTAGCATATTTTTTATGACAATGTTATTATTTGTAATAGAACGTTGATTGAAACAATCACATATATATTTATTTTAACATAGTTTAATCTGACATGTTTTTTTAATCCAGATACTATCATAAAATTTTATGTATGAAAGATTAACGTTTGAGTTTAATCATACTATAATATAATAACAACTCCAACGAATGCTGATGGTACTTTTACTTGAAAAGGCTTACTATGTAAGTAAAAAAATGTATTATATTAAACAATTTTAATACATGCTGCATACCGAGTGATAGATACGAGATCTGAATAAAAATCACATTTTGTTTTTAAATGTGTGTTTGGACACAGAGTATGGACGTAATATGTTGAGTACCTATATCGTCCACAAAAAAAAGATACATTTTATAAAACGATCATGAATTTCCACAAAGTTTGCCCTGGAATCTCTTAATGTATATATTTTAAAATTTAAAATACTGTAATTCTGTTAAATATAAAGAGACACGAAATTATAAATCATAATAAAGATATACGTCATGGATATTAATTAAAATTTCTTTGAATTATTTCTTCATAATAGAAAGATAAGCCGCGTCGAAAATTTATTAAAACGTATACCTACGTACGCGAAATTACGTTGCTCTAAATGATTGTCAAGCGCTACGCTTCGTAGCCGCTATGTTGACTGGCTACGTGATGTTTTACGCTCATTGGTACGGCGTAGATGGCCGCAGCATGTACTTTAGTATGTAGAGTTGGTGGTGCTATATACCCGTCAGGTATAAATTGAGCCCTCGTGCAATGAAACTGGATTGCCGTAGGTTTCAGTTAAACTTTCTGGAAATTTATATGCAATTCAGTAGACTCGTAGTACGTTCGAAATAGAAGTGGGTCATTTATTATTTGTGCCGATGGCATGATTCAATAAGTCTATATTTTACGAAGTAAGTACTAAAATTTTATAGTTGAAGACCGTGTACATGAAAACAAATAAGGTTTTTATAAATGCAATTTGCATATATTATTATAATTTATTATGGAAATATCATTTTCTAAAAAAGACGTATGTATGTAAAAACCAATATTTAAAAAAAAATAATTTATGATATTTAAATTTAATATGCTAATATCATTCATTATCATAATATATTTGTGGAATTGATGTTTTGTGGGTAACCAGTGGAAATCGTGAGGGGACTTTTGATGTTAGATTAATTTGGACTTGTGTGCCTTGTACTGAAGCCTGCAATGAACAGGTTAAATGAAAGCCGCTACACACTAAATGTTGTGTAGATAAAGTATTATATCAAAAGATATTTAATAAAAATATATCGATTAATAAAATCTATATTCTATGGTATTATGCTGACTCATTGAGTCATTTGTAGATCATATGTGTCCAACCTTTTGACTTCGCACGGCCACATTGAGTAAAGAGGAATTGTCTTGAATCGCGTATACAATAATAATATATTCTTAAAAAATCAAGAATTTTTTTTGGCCTCATTAAAATAAAAAAATCTTCTTTTCGATCACCCTTTCCATCCAAAATTAGAAATTTCTTTCAGAATCACGTCGACAGCTTTTATAATTGTATATTTTTTTTTTAAATAAAGGATAAAACTAGGTATTTCAATATAAAATAAATAAAAATAAGACTATACGAATTATGATTTGAGTTAGGTACCTCATCTACACCCGTCATGTATATGCAGCCGCAATTTGTATACGGCCGACTTCCATGACAATATAAACGTGTCAGAATGAATATATTTTAGTGCCATACTTTCTTGTCCCGAAACGAAGATGCGTCGGACTGATGTAGCAACCATGCACCTTGGTGTTTATTGAAAGAGTTTACACCTCAGCAACTTTTTTAAATGCCTCAAAGTTGGCCTTGGTTCGGTGGCCAATTGGGCCCGTATGTGGACGAACCCTAGCAAACAACTCCGTTCCGTCAGATACCACCAGCGGACAGTCCTAAAGGACGTGTTCAGGGTCTTGATTGTCATGCCCACATGTACAGTCCGGCCCATGTTCTATCAAACGAAAACTGTGTAGCTTGGCTGCAAAGTCGCTATGCATATAATATAGTATTATATCGCTGTTGACTTATTTGAGCCGTATTACTATCTGCCAAAGCTGCATACAATCAAAACACACTGGTTGGACACACCTGTTCTAGATCAAACATTAATTGAAAAAAAAATGTGGTTGGGAAATTTGTGAATAGAAACCATAACGACCTTGTGGTCCGTCAAGTAAACCACTATATAATAAAAAATACCCCGAAGATCAAGTCTGGTTATAATATCATAAAATATTACTTGTCTTGTGTGGCTTACAGATTATAGACCGACGGTGACTTTTTAACAACGTAATAAGTATTGTTATTTATGCAAACACTAATCAAATATGTTTTGAAAACTTTTTTGATTTGAAAAATTGACTCAGTTTTCTATAATACCTACTTTTACTATACCCACGGATCTCTAATATTTATTATAAACTATGTATGTAATGTAATGTATACTTATTATGTAACTCTATAAAGCTTAGTTTCCTAACTTCCATCATATGGAAAGCTTAAAATTAGTTGAGTACGCAATTTTTCGTTTTATTTATTGTTCTGCGGAAAGCTTTTTAAAGTTAAATCAAAACAGAGTTTCCGCGCGTGCCAATTGTTTTTGGGTCGCTTAATGCAAAAGTTCTGCCTTCACTTGTTAGGTTTTGAAGATTTCAGTCCGAAATGAATTTTATGAAGACAGGCTCTAAACTTTGCGGTAGTAAAAAGTTACCTACAGTGACACATAAAGTAAAGCAGAGTTAAGGGACGTTTAGTTTTGTTATTTACAGCTTCAAAATAAATATATTATTTTTTTATTATATTTTCTCAAAAATATAACCAAAGTATATTTAAAATTTCATTTATAGAAAGTTCAAAAAAAATTCCATGCGTATATCATGCTGTTAATAATGATAAATTAGATTAATTAAATGTCAGATTATTATAGTGTTACGTAAAAACTTCTTTATATTTATCAGTTAAGAGGATATCATTCGAAAGTGAATTATCATAGAATTATGAAAAAAGAGGTATACCAGTCAGAAGAGAGATTAATAATGTTGTGCTAAGCAAACGAAAGTATCCCTGATATTTATAAAATCACGTGGAATAAGAGTTATATAAAAAGTATATTTAATTAAATTAAGAAGAGAGGAATAACGAAGAGTAATAATTTAAAAATAACCAAGCGCCGAATTTAAATGAACACATTAATTGAAAAATAATAAATTTAAATAAAATAAAACTTAGTCAGTGAGATTTGAAGTATATATATGTAAAAATATTGATACTTTTTATAAATTATCTATTTATGCAAACGTATATAATATAAAGAATGTACGTATGTGTGAATTTGGGTTTTGGTATGTTTTTTCCTTCCTAATTATATTTTATTTACCACATTTTGCATAACTTGGAATAGATTTTAATTAAATGTTAGCTTGTTTGACTTTTACTGTTAATTAAATAGTTATTTTAACTTTAGAACTTATTTTTTTTTTGTTAAGAAAAATGAAGGAATATTACATACGACATTTTTTTGTCTATTTGTAAAATAGTGGAATTAAGTATAACAAGTAACCTAAGCGGAATCTTTACTACTCACTGTGAGAAAGATCGGTGGTGATTTTTAATTTTGAACGACACGTTTCTGGTAGAAAAATGAACATTTATTTCATACACCATGGTTTGAAGGTGGGGGTGGTTTGAATGACAAAAAAAACAATGATCGTCATGATATATTGATATGATGATTTAAATAAAAATTAATGAAGCTTTTAATACTATTACTAAATTAGATGGTAAAAAGAAGTCTAGGTCCGCCTGTCTAGGAGGGGGCTGACAGGGCTTTAGCCTATAGGCCCGAGCTCAAGAGGGGCCCGGCGTGGTGAGTCAACCAGATAAGTGAGATAAACACACATCACAAATTGACCCTAATAGTAAAAAAGTCGCCTGCGTCGTTAATTTCCTTCAAATGTTAATGTTGATTATGCTTTTAAAGCATCTAGTTATGCGATGCAATGTTTGATGTGTGTCGATTCAATAATTCAAATGGATGTATTAAATAATATTAAAAATCGCTAAAAAATATATTTAATACTTTTAATTTTCCCTCGAACACCATTTGGGCAAAGTAACTGTAGAGCGCCATAATGCATTTAATCTTAGTGATAGGTAGGGGGCGCTACCAAAGATCCTGGCCTGGAGCCCGCTTCAAGGTGTGGGGGCCATGGTCTACATCCAAATTTGAGTAAATTAAAGAAAATATTTAAATTACCAACGTCATACTATAGGAACTTTTAAATTTAGAGCAAGACCCAATTCTCTTAAAAATAATTCTTGGACAGTGTCGACTACTTAAGCTTAATTGATACTGTGAGTATGAAGGAAATAAAATGTAGATATTTACCAAAAATTTCACTCGAGGAATGACACAGGAATGTCAAACTAGGGATGATGTATATCTTCCTCAAAAAACGAACACCTTGAAATGGAAGATACACTACGACTAAAGAAAGCCTTAGTGAAGTTATTCTTATATAATAATGCAAGGATTATACGCAATTGAATTAAAAATCTTCTCCTGACAATTTTAACAATGCCTTCATGTTTGCTGAAGATAATAATGTAGATCGATCAATGAAACGACGTCGTCCACAGTTGGATACTTTAGCTAATTATAAACATAATTAAATAAGCCTGATATTAATATCAATATTAGAGATTGATGTTACTTACTGATTTAAATGTATGGATAAAATAGTAATTTGCAAAGTTTTACAAACATTTCAACATAAAAACGCTGTGAAAGTAACTCACAAAAGGTTACTTTTCCCTATATGGCCACGAAAATACTGTTTAAGTTCGCATTCGCCAATGACATTTTATTTTACGACGAAATACGAAGTCTTTATATCTCATAAACGAGAATTTTCTTAGAAACATTTTTCATTAAGTACCTACGTACCAATCTTTATGCATATTCATAAAAAATATCACGAAAATTAAGTTAAAACAATACAGTTATATGGGTAGTAGATACACAAGGATAGTGTAATATTATTTGAAAAAAAAACATAGAAAGTTAAAAGTATTTACAGTTGATTCAAATAAACATAATTTTTGAAGATTTTGTTGTCCAGTTTTTGTGTACCTACATAGTTAGTTAACAAATAGTTTTACGCCGAATCTTTCATAGGGAACCATACTTAAAATTTCATTTAATATTACATTATTATACTATATTATTTTAATTTGCATGATTCCAAATATATAATTGAAAATAGAAGTATAAGAATAACATAAGCATTAATATTTGCAACTATAAAATGGAAAATTAAATGAGTATTTCCGATATGCCGATCTCTGCAACTCTACGAGAAAACTGAGAGAAAATTCTCATTTTCCGACAAGTGAGTTTTTTATTGGAATTTTCCCATCCGTAATATAGAATTTTCTTCTGGTTTATCAGGTTCAACTTAAAAACCAGTTTATTGGAATGCATAGAAACCGTTGGTGAAATATGATAGGTTGAAAAACTATTTAAAGGCTGTAAACATTTCATATTTTCTAAAATAATTTAGAAATTTACTTTATATTTATAATCTTGGTAAATATATATTAAATATGGGTATTTAATTACTAATATTTTTAGAAACTACGATGTTTTCTTGGAATTATTTTAATAATATGATACTTAGGTATTATAATATATTAAATACTACTTTCTGCTAAAAGTAACTAATCTAAAGTAAAAATATTATTCAATAGCGCTATAATACCCCAAATAAATAAATATATTATAAGTAAAAAAGTATGAATAGTTTACATTCCTACTATCTATATAACATCAATATACTCATACTTAATATTTGAAGTTAATAGTTTCAATATTAGTTACCTGTTTGGGAGTTTGGTTCTGTATGTACTTTTTCATTATAATATTTTGTAACCATCAAATCCAGATAATAGAAAATTTGTATTTAACCCGAGACTGATTTCAAAGTCGGTTATATTCATCAGCCAACATTTTTATACCATTTTATCATCTTTAAGCATACTTTTTTGTTAATTTTAATGAAATTTTATTTCGATATACGATTTTTTTAATTATTTAGTAAAATTATGTTTGTAAAAATAAAATATTTTATTCGCAGTCCTAAATTAATATACTTTGTGTTTTTTTGATTATTTATAATATACGGGAAATACGTAGGTAACCGATTTAAAAAATAATAGCCTCATTTGTAAGTTTTACAATTAATATACCATCTTGTAGTAGACTCCGAAAGATAAAACCCAAATCGCTAAAACTGATTAATTAAAACTCTGAATAGTTGAAATTAAAATTATATTACAATCAAGTAATAATATTATATTTCAAATAAAATGGTAAATAGTATACATAGCAATATAGATGTACGATTTGATACAATATCATTAATTTTGGCAATAAGTCAGCACATTAATATGATTTTGTCAATGAAATTCTATACTAGTTACAACAAAATGATGAAAGTGTACAAAGCTTGTAACTTCCTGTATGACATTCAGCAAAACTTTCGTTTTAAAGCTAAAGTATCAACTTAAAGCTTCGAAAAAGCTTGTACCGCACAAAAGTTTGTTATAAAACGCCCCCAGTGGTCAATTTGCCCCATTTTATTTGATATAAAGCCTTGAGTGGGTCGATTTCGTACATATTACTTGGCATGCACTATATTTACCCAGGTTAAGTGTGCCGGTTTGAAAGCTTAACTTAAACCAACATTTAACGTTTTAAAGGCTTACATTCACCCACATGATGTACTGCGTATATTATACATTATTTGCTATATTATTTACTACATAAATCTTGTTACGTAACTCTCCCTGATTATCTATACTTAATAATAACCAATTAGGATCAGTTTAATTTAACGATTAGTGAGAATTTAATATTTCATTGAATTATTATAAATCTTCTACACCTTCACTAACTGTAAATAATTATAAAAGACGTTGCCTAGTACTAAATTTTAATTTCTGCACACATATTTCTTGGTATAATATCTATCTATCTCTGCATAAATGTGTTTTTAATAATTTTACGTTGAGTTTAAATTTATGGAGAATTATTTTACCCATTCCAGTTTAAAAAATGTTTTTTTAATATGTGCTCCCGTTACAGTGACATCAAATTGTCGAAATAAGTAGTTATATACAAAGATCACAGATATATTCTGTTATTTGCGTATTCAAAGTAAAAATATACACTAACATTAATGTTTATCCAAGACAATTGTATGAAATTTGTTTGTTTGAGTACTTATAAAAAATAACTAATATAGCAGAATAATATAAATACAAATGTAAAAAAGGAGAAACTAATTACAAAGTCATAGGAAATCTACCTCGTTTGAGTGGTTTATATTTATTTATGCAACAAAAACCTTTCATCTAAAATCTAGATCTCTAGTGTCAGATCTGTAGTGGCACGGAATATGCCACGTGTTAGCCATGATTTATGATAATGGTTGTTTCTGAAATTGCAATAAAATAACATGCGTTGTGTTTATATTATAATACATAAGTACTGGTTAAATATATATATCTACACATAAAATTATACTTAGATAGGTAATTATATATTTATTTATTCTAACCAAAAACTAGAAATATATATCATTAATAACAATTTAGTACGCATATTTAAAATTCGACAATGCTTCGTATAATAATATAATATTTACTTATTCAATAGTTCTTGCCATCGTATGTATACTCATAAAGCATCATGTACAGTTCCGTTTTACTGTAAAATATAATAAACCTGAGGTTGATTGCGATATCGGTCATAATATACTATATTTTTTTAAATTTTCAACCAAATTTGTATATAGTTTTAAAATAATTTTATTGTTTTTTAGTTTTATTTTGTTTTGTCATTCACTTTTTTCCAATTATTTATAAAAATAATTGCTAAAAAAAATTATTTCTGTGGAGTCCTAAATGTGCTTGATGTTTTTGTTGCGGTTATCATAAAATTAAAAATTATAATAGTAACGGATTTAAAAATCAATAGCCTCAAAATATATACAAACACTAAAAACTTAAATTACTGTTTTCGTACCAAAGTGGAGAATGTCGTCAACTATAGAGTGAATGTTATCGTAACATAGTTTTTAAAATTAATATTTACAAAGTTAACAATAGTAAAGTTAGTTGTAAAAGTGGGCACTAAATGTATCGTACAATTACATTTATACTATTATTTCATCAGTAAATCTTTAAATATAACATAAAAACATAAAAATAAGATACCGATTAAAAAAACACGGGAAGATAAAAAAAATATAATGAAATAGTACAAAAATCTCAATTATGTATATAATGAATTAAGAGAATAATTTATATGTACTGAAAAAATAATGCAATTTAAAGTGGAGCTTTCATCGTAGAGGCTCACTCAATGTACATATATGTGAATTTACTTCAAGATACCTCAAAGAAAACCTTTACAAGTTCCATACAAATTTTATAAGACATGTTATTGCTTACACATGCCACTTCAACTTGATTTCTTCCTGTGTCAAATGAAAAGGCCATTCTTCCGGGGTTTCCTCCTCACAATAAATAAAGCTCAAACTCACAGATGGTTTTACATGAAATATTAAGAGAATTACTATTGAAAAAATTAATACATTGAATTGAAGTAGCATGCACGTAGCACTTCATTATTATAGTTAAATAATATTTTTTTTTTGTTAATTCTACGATATATTTTAAGATATTTATTTTAGATTGACAGCTATTTTGTGCTATAAATCATCCATTAAAAAACTAAAATCATCTCAGAAAGATAGGATTTATTGTATCAAAATATAAGTAATATCTGCTTCGCTCCTTGTAAAACAGTGGTGTAGTTTTAATTAACGGTCGGTAATTAATTATTAACTTATTTTATTATTATTTATTTCACTAGAAAGATTCAATTCTATAAACATAATATATTATTATATTATAAGATAAGAGTGCGCGATATGATAGAGGTCAAACGATACACGAAAACAGATTAACAAGATAAGATGACTCGCTCGACCAAATAACCGAATGAACTTGCCAAAGAATTAGTACAGTTTAGGTAGGTATCACATTTGACAACTGGAAACCACACTTATCACTAGAAACAAATCTTGATAGTGTAAGGACCTTAGTTTCAAAATAGAGGACCTGTAAGATCAAAAGGGTCCAACTTAATCAGACTAAGCTGACTGGCTGTAAGACTGTGAGAGATAAAATTTACGGAGTTAAATATAGTTAAATCCTAATCCACCTACTTAGCGCTTACGGCGTCCAGTCAATGGGCCGCACCATCTATGGGTCTCTTTTCGAAGTCACGCCGCTACATAGTTCAATTAATAATTATTGGTAAGTGAAAAGGGTCAAAACTAAAAATTTGGAGAGATACTGACGCTATCTGTGAACCAATGTAAGCACACACTGTTAATACCTTAATTCAAATCATAAAAGCTTGTCACTGATATTAACGGATTTGATAACTATTCAGTCATCGTGATTAGGTATTGAATGGATGGTTTAACTGACAAATAAAGGACACCGGCCGGAATCCAATGGTTGTGAGTTTAAATTCGACTCCATTTCAATATTCCTTCAAAAAATATTTTCTAATAATATGTATGTTTATATTGATCCTGAATAATGTAAACATATAATATCTTCGACTAGATATTATGCCAGTTTTAAAAGAATACGATTAAATATGTTGACACCATTCTTTAGGTAATATCTGGACTTTTTTGAAATCTATTTATTTATCTCATTTTACAGCATGCGATTAAATAAATCACCCTTATCACATCGCGTCATAGGCATTAAACCATGAGCTGGATATTTAAAAAATTCTACGTGTGCTTCGGATGATTTGCAGAATAAATAAGAATTAAGTTTTATCAGAGGAGAGGATTTTTTTTTTTGATTTAATGTTTGATTTTTGACAAAGCTTACAAAACAATATGTCTACTATTATTACATTCAAGGAGATTATTGTGGTCTTTGTTTAGTTTTTTTCTCTCCATAAAATCATTAGTATGTTGAGAGCTTTGCCGAAACGGACCTCAGATATTTTATTAGGGTAAACCAAATCAAGACATGAAACGAAATGAAGAATTTCTTCTTTGTTTCATGTCCGTATATTTATGTATTTTGCTTTGTCTCTTTTTATACAACACTGTTGCCAAATATTACTCTTAGGTTAGGTATCATCTTAACGGTCCACATGCTCAGCGTACATCAAAATAGAGCTTTTATGCTATTTTCAAAGCATGATATTGGACATTCCTTAAACGTTGTAGATAATATATTTATATAATTTTGAAGCCTTATTATCCTTTATATATATTTTAAACATTTGATGACTGCATAATGTATTTGTATTACATAAAATAGTATTCTTTTAAACCTCTCGCTCTAATGTTTTAGAATATAGTCATATTTCAGTACATAAATGTGCAGTGGTGTTAAGATTTATTACATTTATTAATTTTTAAACGCATTTATAAAACCATCAGTATAATTTATGTCAACATTATTATAGTGAAATATTTACGATAAAAAATTATATTGATAATCTCTGTGATCCCAAATTTGACAAGAATTAGGCATTTTATTATTCAAAAAATGGGCAAGATTTACACATTTAAAGATAATTTAAAATATACTAATTATAAGCTATGTCTTTGACCATTCAAATGTGATAAACATTCTATGAATAATGTTTGCTTTATAATAATTATTCACCTAAGAATAAGGTAGTGTTTTTTGAAATACGCCATTTCTATTAGCATTTCCCAGTAGCTAAGCTACAACATACGGCCGTAGCCATAAATTGACAAACGATAAATGAAGTAGGGAGTAAGATCATGTTAACGTGCGTGTTTGAACATATACCGTTTAAAAAAATCGGTTAGGTACATGAAACAGGTACAGAAGGTACAGAAATTCAATACAATACATACATTAAGATATATATGCAGGTTACTAAGCTTAGTGTAAAGTTTGGGAATTAGGGACACGATGAAAGACAATCGTCGTAAGAAATGAAATGTTTCACCGTTAAGACGGTACTTCAGTGAAACGGCAAATAATTTTCAACTATAGGTGCGACGAAATTTTGGACTCGCTGGCAATCGGAGAGCAAACGTCGAGCTGTGTATACTTAAATTTGTTTCGTGATGGCGACGGGGGTATTAATTCTTAAATCGTGTAAAGGTGACTAAAAAACGTTACCCATTTATTTGAAAAAGAAAACATGTCAATTAATATATTATTATTGTTATTAATATAACAATAAACGGTACATTAAATGGATGCATGTTTGATTTATATGACAAATTATATTTCGTTCGGCACGCGTCATTTGCAAAATCCGCGCATTGCCTAGCCACGATCTTTTTAGAACATGCCTCAACTGAGGTATAGCCTTAATGAACCAGCCGTCTGATTAAATTGACTCTGGTAAATTGAGACTTAATTGTTATATATTTAATATCATAATTCATTCAGTTAAAAATGTCCTTTGAAAAAAAAATGTAAATAATTTTAATACAAGAGAATTACCCTTCAGAATTATATTCAATTATGGAGAACCTAGCCAAGGCATTGGTTGTGTACGTCCAACATTATCTTACAGTACAATTTTCGTGCACCCACGGTGGCCACGTTATAACGCCGTGGGTCCCAGGTTCGAATCTTGGGTCTGACAAGTACACATATTGTTTTGACCTAATAGGTTAAGCAAGTGGCTGACATCCATTTCTCGTAAAAAAACAAAATCTGTTAATACAAACCTCTACTCTGTGGAGGTCCATATGATCCTATTAGGATCGGACATGGTCGAAAAAAAAATTCTCGTAGGATTGATATTGTTATGCTGGACAAATACATAGACTCCGTGGTCTACTGGTTGTTAGAAACGAGTGGTGCTTGAACGCAGGGTATTTTAAATAATTATTCAGCCAATTTGTGAAAATGCTGCATTGCAATACCGTTTTAATGATAGATTTTAGTGTCTGAAATGCAGGATAATATTGACAAAATCAAAGGGAAGACAGTGTGTTGGATAACTGAGCGAAGTTGAAACAGCCTTTAGTTTATAATATCGGTGTGTATATTTACACACACCGATATTATAAACTCTATTGAGTTGCAGAGCGAGAAAACAGAGATGGAAAAAGAATTGACAGAATCGTTCAAACAAGACTACAGCGCCATTGATAATAATAATCTATATCTTCAGTTATGAGGTTGCCAGAAAAATGTAATTTTACATTATACTAAGTGAAAAGCATATCCAAGGATGTACGAAGTAATATCTAAATTCTTATTTTACATTAAGAATTTTATGCTGGCATGTATAATACATTTTTAAGAACGAAGAAATTGACAGAAACAGATTGCCCAAAGTCCCCCTATAAAATTAGTACCTAATTCAATCATCATTTTTTAACACTGTCAAGCATAATGTCTTTCGCATGTAAAAGTACTATTCCCACGATTCATACAATTATGTAGCGCATATTTCTCATGATTTGCAAAAATATGTTAACCATTACTTTGAGGAACGATTACAAAACACAGTAGTATTTATCTATAAATTAATTAATAACTATTTTTTAGTATGTAATATGAATGAAAGCAATGTTATTTTCATTCTATCTGTTAATATGTCATGCCATCATTTAACGTAAAACCTTTTTTTTGCAAATGTAACTGTAAGATCGGAGAATGTCAAATAATATATTACATAAATGATGAACAACGAGAAGATCAAAAATACACACCGACCCACTTTTCTTTACATTGAAGGTGATACAGAGACGTTAAATCTATCTTAGAATCAAAGTGCATCATCATTTCAGCATCCTGCAAGGCCGTGCAATACTATTCCAAGGGTTACGACTTTGCTCAGATTTTGACAGATGCAAAAAGATAAGAAAACGAAAGTTTTTGGAGGTATCACGTGGTATCTATATTCCCTATTTAAGGATCAATTGACGAAGACAAAAAAATGTTTCAAATTAGATTATTATATTTTAATGTTATCAATAAAAATTGTTTAAACTAAATGTTGGCCGATTAAAATCACTGTGTAAATGATTTGTCAATAACATACACTATATTATTATAAGAAAACTATTAATATATGTAATGATACTTACACAATAAAAATACGACTCAATAGAAATAATATTAACTTACAATAAAGTCACAGTCGTCGCTTTTATGCCAATGCCATATATTTTTATTGGTATAAATTCATCGGTGCGATTTTTCTTCAAAAGAATTCAGAATGCTCGTTTATTTTTGTAAATCGATTCTACTGACCGTATTATGCTGCCTTTATTCTTTCTTTTATATTTTTGCCATCAAAAATGTTCTGAGGCTTCAGTGTACTATATAGGTATACGTAGAAAACTGGATTAAATTCAATACTGTTCTTCTTGAGTTAAATATATTTTTACAATAAAATATATATATGTAAAATATTGCTCCAATACTGCGAATTCAGACAAAAAGAAAACCAAATATTCGACCGAACATAAAAAATGTTTATTATTACAGCAATTTAAATTAAAAAAAGATAATAATTTTGTTATAATTGTGATGTAAAATAAAAGTAAATCATTCTTTAAATTATAAACGGAGGATGCTGTGGGTGAAATTTAATAGTAGCTTTATTATATTTTTTTAATATTAGAAACCCGAGTTGCTGAAGTCTATAGAATAGTAAAAAGACTTTTATTGGTTATTGTCCATTCATTTTAACCCTATTCATAGAGTGGTAATATTGAGAAAATTACAAATATTCTTCCCTGGAAACAAACAATGCGTGAAATTTTAATACGATAGGTATATTGTAAGTAAATGAGATTTAATTTTACTAATATAACTAAGAATACAATCATGTATACTAATATCAATAATATAAATTTAAAAAAATGACGATTCTTAAGATATGTAGGTATCAGAATATATTATAATGTGTAAGCAAAATTAGTTTGTTTTATTTATTTTTTCTACTTGGCCCCAATTGACGTCTACAGATGGAAAATAAAAAGTTTGTACAAATTACCTTTTCTGCCAATTCTAATTTTGAATTTTTACGACAGATCAAGGTAAAGTTTGCATATTTAGAATTTGATTTTAATTTAAAGTTCTTTAATTTGACTTGGCTGTTGGAATTATTTTCGTTTTCACATGTTGTATGTCTAGATATAGATATTTAAATATAGAATATTGTAATTATTAATATTGTATTAAGAAAGATAATCTGGGCAAAGACTAGAATAAAATATCAAGTAGTTCTTTGGATTAAACATATGATATATACTAGAGATTTTATAAAAAAAATAATAAACATATAAAACATATAATATAAAATATATATATAAAAATATAATGAGACTAACAAAAAAGCTGTTGATGTAATTTTTAATTAAGGAATACTATATAGAAAAGTTACGATATTATGGTATTTAGTTGTAATGGTGACAGTGTAACTAAACCTGATATATTATTCAATATTTTCACGCAACTACTTAAAAATTTTCTGGAATTTTAAAACCTGTATGAATTCACAAAACTATCGTCGTATCTGGTGAAAAAACTACGTTGGACTAGATTCAGCTTCGTTCTACAGATGTAGTCTCAATTTGGGGTGATTTTCCGTAAAATCTACCAGATACCAACATCCTAAAATGTATGATATCACTGGATATATTCGTCGAAGTTATAAGACAGTGGTATACTCTGAGAAAACTAAAGACTAGTGGTAAGTAAAAGAGATTATTAAAGGCGTCGCATGGTATTCACGTGTTTTGCCTAACGAGCGGACGAGGACAAAAAACATAAAAGAATTTGCTTATAAGACCTTTCTATTTGCAAAATCCTGAAATCCCATTTCAAGGTTTCGGGAGCTTATTTATACAAGGTACAAAATTCTATCGATGTGGACTAGAAGCTGTAATGCACGATATATAAGTAGATAGGCATAATGTCCTATTGAGCGAGTCAATAGAGCGATCTGGAAGTTCCAACGCCTGTTCGGATAATAAAAGAGGAATTATCGAACAAGAAAGCGGCTTATCTAGTTAGCTCAGTGAAAGTAAAGCTGTTGACTGAAAAATATTATTGATTCATAATATAAAAAATTGGCTATTATGGAGATAAACAAATAGACCGATAGTATTTTTCTCAGTTGCGATAAGATCACTTAAAATACTAGTATAGCTTCAGGAAACATATTAGTTGTCTCGTACTATTAGTTAGTCAGCAAAATCTATAATCTAAATCTAAAAATAGTCTAAGCATAATGAGATCAATATTTACAACAGAAATATTTATAACAAAATTATATTTTTTTACGTTTTATTGTAAAACTAAATACACTAGCTGATAGCGTTTTATTTTTTAAACTGTTAAACTTTTTAAACTAAAATACTGTATGAGTGAAAATGAACTTATAATCCATTGCATTTTTCTAAATAAAAAAACATAAAAAAGTTTGTATTTGTAGAAGGATGTAATTTATTTAGTTTTATGTATGTAAAATAATAAATTATTATTGTATATTGCATAATATGACATTTAAAAGTGGCCTTTTTACATTTAGTGTACGCCTATAATGAGTAAATGTATGTTTACATAAAGATTACAAAGACTCCTGTATACATAATTTGAGTATTACGTAATATTATATAACAATATTATTATTACTATTATTAGAGGAAAATAATTACATCTTACTAATAATCTGTCAGCATTATGTGATAATATTAATATTCATATATACTAATGGTTTAGAAACAGAATTATTTTTATTAATTTTACTTTAATGAATTATGAAAGTAGCTTTGTTTCAATACACCCTCCTTTCTACCACGTAAACGGCAGTTTAATTAATATATTGTTACTATAATATATTAATTAACAGTATTTACACACGGCGTATACTGAAAATTTAACAAGTGTTGGCAGTGTAATATATTTCCATTATTTTATGTAAAAAAAATAGTGATATATCGTTCAGTGTTAATTTTTGATACTATTATTACATTATCTCAATATAAATAAGATAGTTTCATAGATCAATATACAGCTTTAATGGCCTGCTTAATATACGAGATGACTTTACTATTTGTGAAACTGATCATACATCAATCTTCTTAAGTGAATACAACTTCACCTTGGCTCGGTTTTCCACACAAATCACCTTTTTACGATTCGGTTCTTCGCCTTCTAACACGTTTCAGCTCTGAGGGTCAATCTATGGAAAGAGTAAGCAACTTTATTGACATCCGAACTCTTAAAGTGTAAGCTAACATTGTCATTTTAATATTATAACGAAGTCATAATGGAGAAAATTTACTACAATGGCTCTGGAAATTTAATGTTATTTGAAAATATCTTTTATGTATAATATACTTGTTTTTTTGAGATATTATATTAGAAATTTTAGTTTGCTAGGTCGATAACAAAAGGTGGAGAAATCTAGGTTGAAAATTTACAAGGCTATGACGCCACAGTGAAAAATTGTATGGTAAGAATTTTCTATGATTTTGAAACCGTTATTTAAATATAACAGATATAGAACCGGAAACAACAAAAATATTCTTGTTCTACGATAAGTATTTGAAAATTTTCTACAGATTCAGCAATAATTTAAAAGGCTTGATTTTTTAGATAAATATAATTTTTTGATTGACTTTAATAGAATTAAATAAGGAATTCATCAACAAATTATATACACAAATATAATTAAAATAAAGTCTTAATTAAAATATTCCGCCATCATTAAAGTGCATATTATTTATAGAAGACACCGATAACGCCAGTAATCACTGATAAAACAAAAAGATAATGCTAGGAATATTTTAACGAAGGGCGCTTCAATGTACATTTGGACCCATCTGTGAATTCTATAACCCATACATGGTTGTAGTGCCAGAAAAAGAATAATATTGTATTATGTTATACATATTTTAGTTAAGCATTATAATAATTTTAATATAATTCAAGGTATGACGGTATTATAAATGAAATAAAATTACTTAGAAAATTATAAAGTAAATGTAATTGTTAACTTACTACGTGCGGGTTCTAGTTTTATATCAAGATCATAAAAAAAGTTTTCCATGGGAAAAAAAGCTTTCGGCGTCTGTCTAATATGAAAAATTCTTTCAACTATGACAATATTTTATTCAAATAGTAATTCTGATCTATTCAAATTTATGATGAAAATGAAAAATTTACATCATAAAAAAGTTAAATGGGAATAAATTGGTAAGAAGACACACGAAAAAAGAAAAGAGAAGGTATTAGACTAACAAACAATGAAGAGAAAAAAATGTCAATATCTTCTTGTTTGAAATATGTGCGTTTAAAAAATGTGAATTTATTCAAACGCTAACTTTTCAATCAGTCTCAGTTCAAACTTCCTGAAATAAAAGCTCACAGTTCATTTTGTTGGACTTATCGAGTCCGACTGAAAAGTGATTTATGATATTCTGGTGGGAATCAAATCAATATGAAACATAACCAACATACTACCGCATATAATATACTAAGTAGTAGGCTGTTTTATTATTTTTATTACCAGGACATTTACTACTAAAAAACAGATACCTATATTTATTATATCGTGTTGCAATAAATAGTTTTCTTGATAAAAAAAATGTAACAATATATACGTAACTTGTGAAAATTGTTATAATATTTATTGAACCTGCAAAACCATTTAGAGAATGATTTTATGGTTATATTATTTGGGGTTTTAATGTAGAACCTTTTGAAATATTAAATTAAAAGTCTAGATATTATATTGTTATTATTTTAGTTTATTTATATCAGATAACAAAAAAAAAACACATAACTAAATCCCTACTAACCTTAAAATTAATATAAACTCGCTTGAAAATCATACTGCTCATAATGTGTCGTTGGGTCGAATATGGCGATCGGGCCGCGGATTGTGCATCACCACCTTAAGCAATGACAATAATAATTTGTTATATCTGTTTAATTGTCAGAATTTATGCCTATAATGGCTGGGCGGGTAATGTATCGGATTATAATATCATCGGTCCCGGGTTAGAATCCTGGGTTTGGCAAAGACACATGTTATTTTTAAACGTGGTTTTGGGTCAGAGTATGAAACTAATAGATTGAGCAAGTCGTCCATTTCTCATAAAAAATCTGTTAATACTACCCCATATGATCTTCTTAGGATAGAATGTGGCAAAACATCAGTAATTTACAAAATTCAACATAAATTTATTTTTAAGACATTGATATGATGTATTATTATATAGGGTTACTCAATATGATGTATAGGTACATTTACGGCGATAAAATTGGCAAAAGGTTAACTACTGAACGTTTAAAAATGCGTGTTATTTTTCAATGTATGTTGTTTAGTGTAAGGAGACAGTTGGATGAATGGTTATCTATTCCTCGTAAAAAGTTAGTTAATATGAACTTCACTCTACAGATGCATATTTATTATCGGCTTCGGAGTGAACATTTTTTTTTACATTTCACATTATCAAGCCGCCATACTATCAATTCAGCTATACTAAAAATGTTTAGGAATCGACAAAAAATAATGTCTTTAAGAATATAATCCAAATTCTTCAAAAAAACTTGTAACATTTTAAAATTATAAGTCACTATCAATAAGTTATAAAACAATTATGAGCATAATATTATATTGTATAATATATGAGTTCTCTCTTTTGATTTACTCTCAAATTATTATTATACCTACTTATATTTTAAAACAAATACATTCGGTTCATTGGGTGTTGTAAACATTGAAGTTTTCAGAAAAAATGTTTATCGTATCTAAATGCTTTCGCCTAATAATTCTAGAGTTAAATTAATTTCTCGAAGGAATTTATGATTAAAACAAGGGTTAGGAATTTTTGTGGTACCATCTGTGTTTTATCCAGTACTCGTAACTCAGTTTCCCTAAGAGGAATTTTACATATAGAAGGCCTAGCTGAGTTGATTGAATACAACCTGGCAGCCCCTCTGAAGGGAAACGGTAGAAATTTATAGCTGGGAAATCCGAGGAAAATTTTGCTTCTGGGTATGCTCTACTCATATTTTTGCACAACACAGGTGGACGCTAAGTTTGGTGTTGTAATTTTATTTTTCACAATCAAATGGTTAACAATAAAAAATGTAAGTAGGTAACTTAAACATAATATTGATATCAAAATTATTTTTACCTATCTTTATATAGAAAGGAAATAAATTACCATTTTATTTAAAAAAAAAAACACACACACACAGTCAGTTGAGCATTTAAAAGGAAGAGGTTATAATTTAACATATGTTTTACGAGGAACGATTATTAGCTCATGCCATACTCTAAATTCACATTCACAAACGTGTAACTACTTAAACGTCTTTACATGCACTATCTATGTTTATGTAGGTACATATTATTATGTATTATGTATTCAGTATTTATATTTTAATGTTAGAAGTAGACTTTGATAACTGGTTTACAATGTTACTATGAGGCGTACAAAACCAGTCCAGTTTAATAATTAATAAAAGTGGAATTAGTACTATACAATTGCATTTTTATTTAAATTAATATTATGTAGGTATAATACATTTCTATCATGAATTGATAGTTAACACCGTAAAAGAATACTAATTATTATTGTGATTGCAAGGTAGCCTTCGAGTAGGTTATGGACGTTATGGTGGGAGTATTTAATATCCATATTATTATTTTATCAGGAAGTTAAACCATACTATTAAAATAACATATAGCAATATAGGTATATAAAGTAGCATACTACCAAATAGTACCGCAGATGACAATATGACCTTTTATAACACTCTTTTTAGACCAAACCCAACCCAACCCAATCTAACATATTACCTAACATAATCTTAGAGTGTGATAATGGTGCGACAAAATGCATGAAAATCTCAAACTTCAAATTAACAATAATTATTAGATCGAAATGCATCTGCACCGACAAAAAAGGTATTTAATAAAATTGTCTACATGTTATTAACTGTTTCCGTAAAAACAAAAATGATAAATGGTTATGCGGTCATATGCGGCAGTATAACTGATATTTTTTTATATTACGAGAAAATAAGATATACATATTTTACACTGACACTTTAGGACTTGAAGACTTTAAACTACTGGGATTAAATTGCAATTAATACTATATGAGATATTTTTACTATTATTAACACTGCAACTGAATTGGTGTTTACAATAAAATATTCTCTGATATTTTCTATTACAATTGCGTACTTAATTACGGTTGAAAATTAAATTACGTTTGTGACAATTCGTAATAATAGCTCGTTTTTCATGACTCGTGTCTATATATTTTGTCTGATGTCGGGTTTTATATAGGAAAAAATAAGCCTCAATATGAATGTTAATTATTTGGATAATGTATTCAATTTTCAAATACTATAAGCTGACTATATTGATTACTTATAGTAACTTTTACTACTATTTATGCTACTATTATATTATACTACTATTTTACTATAGTACTTATAGTAAGATATTAAGTAAATAATTAATTGCAAAAGTAATAGATATAGATTTTTGTAGGATCATCACAAGTATCAGTTTTTGTTTATTGTGTTTGCTTTGATTCTACATATAAAATCTTTATTGATATGTTCGATATTTGTGATTGGTTTATATTACAAGTAATATTGAGTACTTAATTTTTATGTATTAAGAGTTGTCATTGTGTGACCTAACTTAACCTAACCTAACAGTGAGCTGGCATTTTTATATTATATGTTGGGCGGTTTGAGATATAATACTATCAAATTGACACGTACCGTTTTCCTTCAAATTGAATCACTTAAATTAAAGTAGAATAGCGTTAAAGTATTTATAGTAGGTGTTGTAATAATACTTTAAAATAATATCTATTCCTTAATACCTATGCTCTTTTTCAAATGTTAATAAACATATGATATGAATATGTTTAATTAATTTAATAATTATTTATATACGAGAGTAGAGTTTAAATATTGTTTAGGTGAACTTTTCATGGTGCCTACTGTTTAGCCTATAACGAGAGGGCTCGGGTAAATTGTGCGTGGTAAAATGCGCAAATAGCTGAAGGCAGAATTTCAATTCTCGGCCTACCTTATAATGTACGGAGAGAGCAGTTTATATGAGAGGTTTAACGAAATTCAACGAGGCGGCGATGAGGTAGAAACGGAACCTACTACCTCCCGCATGATGTGATGATAAAGAATAGCTTTCCCTGTTAGAGAAACAGAGAAAAAATACGTACGTATCAGCGCGATGATGGTGGGTGTAATTTATTCTATTTGATAAAAAAATACTTCAACGTTCGCAAAAAAATGAATTTAAAATACGGAAATTTGATAAAGGTAGTCAGTTGCTGCGATGGCAAAGTATTTTACAAGTGCTTTGCAGGTATGATTGCATTTATGCTTGGAAGACTCAAACAATGTATATTGATTTAAATGATATTAATTATAATTGAAAGACTGAAATCAGAATGGAATATCGATTGAATCTATTTATATGTTCATACTTTTTTATTGTAATATACTCATCCATAAAATATCATTTCAAGTAGTTTACTTACTATATTTTATTACTTCGTATTTTTCAACTATTCTAAAGAATTATTGAAACTTTACAATGCTGAGTACGTAAAAATATTTAGGGTCATTATAAATAATATATTGAGGGACGTAGATACTCAGATAGTCTGATTATGTAGTTAGATACAATGGATTTAAGGGTCTCCATAAGTATAAACTGTATGAAGGAAACTTAACAGGCACAAGGCTCTTAAAAAGATGAGTGTTGATAAGGTCAAGAGGGATGCAGTGTGACCAATTTGAGGAGGATGGCACGAGATAGAAATATCTGGATAACAGTTTTGCAGCTGGCCATGTACCTGTAAGTTTATAGCATCAGCTTAAGTTAATCAATATACATATAGTATATCATTGCCTTTTCCCAAAAGATACAATAATGAAAATGGGGAAAAAGATATTCCTTGAAGAAAAAATAGATCGCAGAATGACTGATATTTAGTCATTCTGTAGTACCAAAAGGTAAAAAACCTCCACAAGGTAAATAGCTCGATGAAATAGTTATATTCTGTGAAAATACGTGGCCAAACAATGCACATGATGAAGAGAAATGGAATCAACTTGGAGAAGCCTATTTCCGCAGTGAATTATTCCAGTCCGATGATGATGATGATGATGATGATGAATATAAATACCGCTATGCTTATATTGTGTTTCTGTAAGCGACTACTACTGACCGTTTTTGCTTTAAAAATTTATTTTTTAACATAAGTACGTTGGATTCGAATCCACACCCAAAGCTTCAGATATAGTGATATAAGTACTTTACTGTAGGGCTAAAACAAGCAGTTATACTCATAAAAACTATATTTTGAAAGTAATCACTCCATAATTTTATTATATAATTTTATTTTATATATTACGAGTTTTTTTTTCATAATTAGTTTACATATATTCTATTTGATTCCTAAACTACGACATTATGTCGGTATTTAAATCTACAGTGTGGTTTATGTGGTTGTACCTTTTTTCACCGTTTTCCTATCCCTTAATTGGTGGTTTTGCGATTATCTAAAAACCAATTATCGTAAAAACACCTTTAAAGTTTTCCACGTACAACATATATACAGATATATTATTAGAAGCAGCTCAGACACTACAATATACTAGTTTGAAAAGATTATATTGTATCTAACTATAAGATTAATATCAAGTAGAACAAAAACTGTTAAAAAAAGTACTTACACATTTTGTTGATATTATTATTACGAAAAATATTATTAAAAAAGAATGTTTTGTATTAACATATAAAATAAAGTAATCTCCGTAATATAAGAGTGACATTCTTTTAATATCCTGGTTTTTTACTTTTGTTCGATAGCACCTTAAGAAAATGATTTAAATATTACGTATGTACGGCATGCATTTCATTTGCTATAGGTATATAAGATATAAGTCACAACTAAAAAACCGAATAGTTCTCTAAGTTGATGAGACATAAGTGAATGTATATGGAAATGGATGGATGATATAAATCTTTTCAAGAAAAGTAGGTAGGTATATATGGTATAATGCATATAAAAATAACTTTACGACGTGTTTCGCTCAAACAGTGAGCTTAATCTTATAATTATTACCATTATAATTATTGTCAATGCAGGGAGTAAAAATTAAAGTGAATAGCGAGTGTCATTTTAGTCGTAAATATTTTTTATATGTTATATTGAAAACCAAGTACCTATTAGATTTTTAAGAATAAGCTCTACAATCCGATATACATTCTGGAGACCTTACCAAGAGGTTTATTAACAGTTTTTTTTAACAATAAATATCAGCCACTTGTTCAACTTGTTAGGTCTTTCATATGGATACACACACAGATTTAAGAACAATATGGTAATTTGTCTGGCATGGGATTCGAGCTGAATATCCACAAATTCACAAGCGCATATATTACGTCATTGCGGCTAATTCCAATTTATATAATTTATGTAGATAATTTACTGAAAAAAATGATTGAGCTGCATTTTGAACCAGGCTGTGCTATCTATCCACAGTCGTCCACAAAGGATCGATACTTCGATAATTCGATATGACATCGTGTGGTCATTCAATTGAAATTTGGTGTATTTGATACGTTTGATTCCCCAAGGATAATATAAGATGTGTGGTCAAAGCAGACTATATAACACGTAATGTACAGTGTCATGTATACAGACAGTCAATAATTAATATCGGCTTTGGTATCACTAAGTAACTTGATCGATAGTTTACGTTTATTGTAGTAAATATTATTTAGATTTACTTAATTGACGTAGATAATTCTTTTTATAGTTATCCTGCAGTCTCTAATTATAATATATGATAAAAAATGTTTTGAAATGTAGATGGTATTCATCTCTCGATTAATTGTTAATCTAAATGAATTATCTGTATTAGTTGAAAATTACTGTCTTAACAGATGGAGTTGATTATGATCATTAATAAACTGTGTGTGGGTGATTAAATTGTATTATAATTACATTCTATGTTCAATTCTCAAATAATCATAATATATGAGACTTCACAAAGTGGAGGTTGAATTTAAAAAATTCTGTTTCTGCGAGAAACGGATATGGGCCACTTGCTCAACCCCCAAACACACATTGAAAAATAACATGCAAATTTTCCAGACCCAGGAATCGAACATGGAGCCCACGACATTATAAGCTCTACGTTATTATTGACTATAGTTTATTGCATTTTATTTTGAATATTATAATATTTTAATGCATTGGAGTGATTAATGAAATCAGTTTGGCGATTTTTAATATTCAACTTACATTCATCAAATTTAGTAACTATGTTACGAGTAATATTTATTTTATAATCGCTTACATTTAATTAAAATTTATGTAGTTTTCCCCTTTGCTATGATTGAAACTATTAATATTTGAAATATAAGGTACGGCTTGATATTTTAAATGCTATTTATTTTGAAAATATTTGTATAACGAAATTAAAGTAAATATATCATATTTATTATGTTTACAAAAGCACATATACTTGGGTGCTATTGAAAGTTTACATAAATGTGTAAAAGCTTGTTTGACAAAAAAAAAATGTATTATGCAATGCTTATTTTTAGATAACGTAAGCGTAAAAAAGTCTTCCCTGTATCTAGGATTGTATTATATCTCTCGGGAAATAATAGGTTACACCTGAGGTTGTTTGTATTCTTTAAAAAACGTTTGAACAAGAAATATATTTTTATTCTTATTTTTTGCTAAAATACATGTTCAAGAAAATACCACAGACGTATAAATGATACGCATGTAAAATATTTTTGATATCGGCCAAAACAAAAATTTTATAATAATAATTGGTTGTAGGTAATATTAACATTTAAATTATTTTGTATAACTACATTTTAATAGTAAATAATGTGTAATAGAAAGACTATGTATATACATATTGAAATAAAACACAACTGTTACCAGTTTCATTCGTTTAAACAGACTGACATTTTCAACTAATACAAAGAATATAATTAATTTTGAAGATAATATTTACATGGTAACAGAATGATTGATAAGACTTACGTTATCATACCATGGATTTCAATCAAATATAATATAAAAAAATTGATCTATATTATACTTTAATAGTGATTAAGATTAAAATTTTCTCTGTCACAAATTTAAAGCGATATTGTAGGGTAATCTATTGTTAGTGATTTTTTTTACATTTTTGGTGATTTAGTTTTATTTACAAATGAATGTGCGCTATCAATTAAAAGAACCTTTTATAAAAATAATGTTCCACTGACAAAAGACATTATATCCTCAAGCTATTTCTTAAATCCGTTTGATATTTGGTTCATTGATTTCACTCAACTTGACGTAAAGGGGTTTTTATCTTCCGGTCTTATGGTATAGTGAATAAAGGATGCAGGATTTTTAGAAAGGAAAGTTCTGATCCGAATGAAGCTTTATTGTGCGGTAGAAAGATTTGTTAGGTATTTTATTAATGATGACTATTATTGATTTTTAAAAACAGTAGGTATCTATCAACTCAACGAATATACAGTAGAATTATGTTTATTAATTTTAGGTTATATCTATACGGAATGTACAGTAATTTTTAATTCTACATAGCAGAAACAAATAAATATTTTTAATAGACAAACTACGGAAGTCATAACTTTTTTCACAGCGTAAATTATTTATTTATTGGCTTATAAACGATGGACGTGTCTTTGAATAACAATTCATAATATTTCAGATACAAAAATAAGAATTTCGAATATATTTATTTTCCATAGTGAATATGACAAATTACAAATTTAAACCGGTCAAAACTTGAACATAAAAACAAAGAAAATAAGAGTGAACATTATTTAAATAAAAGAAAATGTAAAGTAAAAAAAAGTAAATTAAAAACAGAAAGAAATCATGTTTTTAAAACTTACAAAATAATGTTCACTCAAACCCACATATAAATTAAATATATTGAAATCTGAAGTGACTTGATTGAACACAGTTATTGCCATCCCAATTGGCATTCCCAATGCCAAGAACGACATACATAAACTCACAAAATCAAATATCATTAAAAAAAGTTAAAATAAATGAGGGTAACAGATATTATAAAATATAAGATTTCAGAAAAGTTCAGAATTAACTAATCTCTAGATTATTATTTGTGAAATCGTATTATTTCTTCTCTATAACCTTTGTATGTAGATATCACTTTAGAACGTGCATATACGCTCATATGGTTGTTCTCGTTACTTTGTCATATATGTTTATTAACGAACCATAATGTAAACGGAGAAAATTTTAATGCAATGAAAGTAGTTTCATTGAAAGATTACATTTCTTTCAAACATTCAATATGAATAAATTTAATCTATTTTAAATAAAATAATGTGCCCATTAGGAATATTAATGGCTTTGTCTAATGTTGTTTTCGGCTGGGTCTCGTATAATGGGTAAACTTTGGACGATGGGTAGAAAATAATAATATGTTTATGGGGGGGTACAAAAGTTTCTAATTTAAATTAGATTTACCATGCCATTGGGTTTGAATAAGGACGAAATAATCAATGCTGTCAGTCTTTTTTTTTGCCTGACAATTAAAGTGTTTTCTTGAGAAAAAATATGTTAGAAATGATAAATAACATAAGCTGATTTAATACAAAATATTTTTTTTTAATATCACTGCTGAAGAAACTGCTTCAAAATATATTTTCATGTACAAAATCATAAGGGTTCTGGGACAACTGGATGTCAGGACAAGTAGAGGCCACACTGTCCAATGACATAAATATACGTTCATTACGATTTGAATTCTATTAAGTTTATATCTACTACTTGGTAGTTGTAATTTATTTTGTTCAACACATTGACTGCTGAGTAGAAAATTATTTTTTAATTATCTCATTTAAATAGCATGCTAATTTACATCGATCGGCTGCCTGATCGTTACGCGCTAGATGCGTCTTTGGAGAATAATGTTTTTTTATTGCGGATTAAGAATAATTATTATGCTTGTCCCTTTATATGGAAATAAAATAACTTTCTCCTCGTTGATATGCACAATTAAATCATTATTTACGTATGTATATTTGAATCCTCACCAAGTATTACATATTAATATATAAGTATTATATATATATTTTTTTTTAAAGTATCCATAATTCACGAACGTCTATTTATTTTTGAATTTCATTCGATTGCGTAGCGCCATGTTGTCAGTAGAAACTTTATACTTCATATTGGTTTTGTCTTTCATATTTTTCACCAGCTATCCCACCAAATACTAGATTTTACTTCGTCACCGGATAACGTTTGCTAACACACTTTTGGAACGCCAAAGTTAACGTTATAA
This sequence comes from Rhyacophila brunnea, assembly GCF_057557595.1. Lineage (NCBI taxonomy): Eukaryota > Metazoa > Arthropoda > Insecta > Trichoptera > Rhyacophilidae > Rhyacophila > Rhyacophila brunnea. The sequence continues at coordinate 22,150,668 of NW_028233068.1, forward strand.
AAAATCTTACACAGTATCTCCAAATTTTGTTTATCCACAAATACCTTTGTAAAGTATAATGCAAACCCAATCTTTGATTTAGTGTAGCATATAAACAAAAAAATCTCGGCTCAATGCTAAAAAAATTCATGTACATATTCGTAAAAAAAGTCTGCGAAACAGTCTTGTTTTCTCCTCAGCTGAGTATCAAAATTGTGACTTGTAGAGCACAACTTGAAGCCGGTGAAAATATTGTAACTCTCACATTAAAAATGTTCATTTTTTTTCCTTAGAGTGTTAAATATACTTATTTTTTAATATATTTGCACGCATTTATTACCTTTTAAGATAATTCAAACATTGTAATGAAGACTTTACCATATGATATCACTGAACTTATGAATGCCACAACGGGACCGAGTGGTGATTACCTATATCTACTAATATGCGTAAAAACTATTGTGTCTATAATAGTCAACTTTAAATAAATGCAATAATCCGAACCGTTATCTATCACCGTTTAATGTAGTATTAAAGAATATCTTGATAATTTTCTACAATCCTCTAAATATAATCATATCATCCGAAAATCAAGAAACCTCTTAGAACCTCATTTGGGGAACGTAGATACAGCCTTATACATTTCATCGCATAAGAATCCCTGTTATATTCAACAGATGATAGAGTAAAAATTGCCCTGATGGTGGGCCGACTTCCGATAGGGGATGACACTAAAATAAGTCTTATAATGTATAACTTCTTTTCGAAATATATCTTACGCTCGTTTTGATTAGTAACATCCGATATATTATATCTATATAATATATAATTGGTAAGTATATCAAATTTGTATGTTAATCATAAGATTTATACTTTATGAAATAAATATGTATTTTTAATAATAATTCTATGAATATTATTCAAATAATATTAACCACTAAAGTATATATTTGTTTCAATAATATTAAATACAACATTATATAAGAAAATAATACTACGACCAGGGAACACAGAATTAATGGGAAGCGAAATACCTAACGGATGTGGAGTAACAGGCAACCGATCTCGAGTTTGGAAGAATATGGGAGAAACTTAAACACCTGTCAAGAATGCGTCATTCTAAGTTTGTTCTTCATTATGACAACTGCTCTGTATTTTAAGGTTGCAACACACACTATTGCACATCTATAATGTGTACTTCATTTTCGTAGAACACTCACATATTCAAAACCCTGCTTCAAAATCTATTATATATTAAATATTTTTTAATCGATATTTTCTTATATTTTGTAATATTAAATATCAAAAAAAAATATTTTAGACCAACTTAAGTCATAATGCGAGTAATTTATTTTATTGGCTAATAAATAACATAATTTGCATTTATATTTATTCAATGCTAATAGAAAATATCTTGATTGCTTTATCGCACGATTTAACAAGTAAAAAAACTGAGCCCAATATGATAATATGAATTGGTATTTTATATTATATGCTTAGCGTTATGCGTCCACGGTGGAGTGAATCGGCAGAAAATATTACATAAATGTTACGTTGCTGTAGAGTTAATAAAATTTTTCTGGTGGATACAATGTTTTGTTGTTAATTGGCTATTTAATCTAAAGTGGATGTTGGAAGTTTACGGTTTAACAGTTTTATTTTGAGAAATGTATGCCAGCCACTTATTCAATGTATGAGGTCCATGATCTGGTTCCTAACACACATTAAAAAACAGCAAGTAAATTTTCCAGACTCAGGATTTGATATATCTACTAGAATCTTTTCCACAAACATAAAAAAATACCATTGACATGATTCGGAAGGCACCCAGAAACATACCTTTTCGATAGAAAAATATTTTAAAGAAAATCTTGTACCATGTGTTCAGGTTTTCTACTTACGGATATCCAGGTATCCGTCTTATAAATATTTTCTATTATTCAAGATGACTGAGGTTATTTTTAATTTTCGCCGATAAATGGTACCGTCTTTTTGTATTGTGTCATAAATTATTTTACTAACTCATAATTTAAATTTTGTATTGTTATTACTGATGACAAATAAGACGAATATACATTTTTTTAATGTAATGCAAAGAATTTTCATTGAAATACATAGCTTTGAAAGTTATGCATTCTAAAAATCTTGTGTAGGTATATTAAAAATATTCTGAATATTTTTTTATGTGATCGTAAAATGGTACTACATATCTCATTGATACAAAACCTTTTTTGAATGGTCCTTTTAACGTTACCTTGGAGACACATTTTAAGTTCGACAGGAATAAAATATTACTTTAATTTGATAGGTTGTAATTTATAATTAAAAATGTGAATAAAATTGTAGTAATTTTCCGTATTCATTTGACTGGTACTACATTATAAGTATAAAATATAAATTATTCATATATATTTATTCAATTATAAAAAAGGTGTCAATTATGCTAATTCTCGCGGAATCTGATTTACCTAGTGAAATATGTTGCAACGTTTTTTTATCCACTAGAACGGTATCATTTATTGATATAAGATGATTAAATTTGTTGGTTTTTACTAAATTTGGTTAAAAAAACGTTATTTTTTGGATCATATTTTAAAACTACTATATTAATACGCGTGGCTTAAGCGCCGGTCTATAGTGTCGAGGGTGCCAGGTTCGAATCCTGGGTCTGGCAAGCACACATATTGTTTTTCAATTTGTGTATGAGTCAGAGTATGGACCTAATAGGTTGAGAAAGTGGCTGACATCCATTTCTCGTAAAAATAAAATCTGTTAATACAAACCTCCACTCCGTGGGGGCCCATATGATCCTATTAGGATCGGACATAGTCGAAAGAAGATATTAATATATCACAATATATAATTATTTGTCCAGTGAAATAATTATAACGAAATGAAGGACACAGTTAACACTTTGAAAAACATGATTTTAGTTCCTTTCTATTGGTCAATGAAAAGAATAATACAGATAGAAGTCGCTTTCTTTTGAAGTTAACGCCGGTATCACCAATGCTTTAAGAACAAATGCCATTAATGAAATTCGAAAAAATGATGAAGCTTTTTATTCGCAAATCCCCGATATCCTGTAATAAATCTCAATAAAAAAGATGTCTCTGGTGTTCACGCTTCAAGTGTTTTGTTCGATATGGTCAGTAAATAAAAAGGAAGCGGTCGATGGATGAAAATTATTTATGTCGTTAGCCGATTTGGACGGGATGATGTTGCAAAAACGTTTACGGGTATTTTTAGAAAAATCCCGAAAGATTAATCGATTATGACCGTGATTTATTGCCACAACTGGACTGTTTTGCGAGATGAATGTTGTGGGCGAAGTACTGAAATTAATTCAAATACTGTTTGATCGATTAATACACTAATTGTGTGTAAGTTAACATACTATTTATATCATCAGTAACGCCTAATCATACTGAAATAATCAAACATAATATAATATTATAAGAAAATGCAGCCATTTTCTGAACTAAATGAGTTTCACCATAAATAGCGTCGTAACAAGCTATCTTACCAGATCTAGAATTTTTGCATATGCACCCAGCTAGAAAATTATCATCAGGTATATGATTTAAATGTAGCCATTACCACAATTAGCTTAAAATTTCTTATAAAAAATTAAAATATTACACCAAATAGATTTGCTTCAAAATCAACTTTCTGACATAAAATAAACGTTAAATACATTATTTACGTTGTCACCAAATTTCCCACCAGCATTCATTTTGAGTTGTACGATTTATTTATTTATTCTAATTTTAACATGTTTATAATTTATGAAGTTTTTTACATTTTGCGGAAGTCTAACGTTTCTCATGTCATATAGGTTATTTTAAAGAATGACAATTAGCAACACTGGTTATAAAAATATGAAAAAATTTACTAAGATTAATGATTCAATAATTAATATTAAATCATTTACAATTGCTGCTTCATTTGTATATAGTTCATATATTATCTTTGTCAATTGATTTTTTTGCCAGAGTTGTATTGAGATACAAACGCTTTGTAGCATAAAATTTACGTACTTAGCGTAGAACAAGTAAATAAGTATAATATTATATATATCACTTGTTATTTGAGATGTGGTGAGGTGAGAAAAAATCCAATAGACGAAATAAAATGTCGTATCGAAAGAAAACGCATACCATTAAGTTATATACCTTAATAGACTATATATTTTTAATAGATTATATTTTATCATCCAATGTTAACTGAAAGCCTCCAAAAGTATCACACATGCCAAACTCTGCAAATGACTAGCCTCATAGAAATTAGAAACATGTCAAAAGAATGTTCAAATGTTAAGTTGATTGCTACTTAATTTATTAAATAAACATAAGTATTTTAAAAAAATGAAAAAAATAATAAATTGCGTATGCGTTCTTTGATATTGTTTGAAATATAAAAATGAATACTACGGAATCACATCTTTACACCTGCTTGTTATACAAGATATTTGTTTTGGAGGTAATGCTATTTCGTTTTATTTTTTATATTGGACGTAATACTTATAGGTAGAGAAACAAAGACAAAAAACGGAAACAAGCCGAGTCGCAAGGGGATATCAGAAATTCGAACCAAATTATTATTCATGACGAAAAAAATAATGAAATCCTCATACACAGGTTCAAGAGAACAAACAGGCAACGTGGGTATATTTGGTAATGCTACCTAATGAATTAAAATTCATGATATTTCGATATTCATGGAATCGGGTGTTTTTATATGCTAATAAATTGAATTTCGTATGCTGATTTAGTTATTGTGATTGATTAAATCTGAAAAATAACTTTGAATATTAATAATATTTTCTTATCGTGATTTGATTTTATATATAAATTATAAAACTAAAATGAAATATACATCATTATTTTTAATAAAATATCTGTAGATAAAAAAATAAATATAAATTCTGAGCACAAAAATATGTAATCACCAGGCTGCCTCTACGAAAATATCTCTCTACACTTAACTATCTTTAATATGACATATATATGTACCTAATATATATTTATATCATTTTTAACTCTCCAACAAGCTATAAAGCCTAATGACATAGTAGAAGTGAAACAATCACGTTATAAATATCCAGGCTTTGAAAAACCTACATAAATAATATGTATTGAGCCTCCCAGTTCCTAAAGATATAATGTAATTACGTATATTTTCATCCACCCAAGTCACCCCAGTTGAAAATGATAATGTTTTTTTTTAGTTTTATTATAAAATTGTTTATATTTATATAGTAATACCGTCCACTTCCTAATGAAAGATGGGCTTTGAAATCTAACGATTTTTTTCTATTATTGGAATATAATCGAAGATCGATGTTGTTACTCGAAGGCCAAAAATTAATCTCTATATATATAAAAATCTCGTGTCACGATGTTTGTGGTCAAACTCCTCCGAAATGGCTAGACCGATTTTTATGAATTTTTTTATGTATATTTGTTAGGTATGAGAATAGGTCAACAAGTATATTTCATACCGCTAGGTGATAAGGATATCTCTATCCAGAAAATTTTTCTTTTATTTTTTTTGACATTTTTTTTTTGTATTTTTTTTATTATTTGGCATAAAAAATACCTATAATCCCAAATTTTCACCCTCCTACCCCCACCCTCCCATTTTTTAATCGCGATTTTATTATTTTTGTATGAACAAATTTAACCGTCGTTCGTATTTTAAACATAACGAAATTGTTTATGTTGTTGAATGACAGATGGCACTATGTCCGAGATGAATTCAAGAGAAGCGTCGCGCCATTTTGACATTTCATTCGGCATATCACAACGCAGTGCGTGCAAAATTTTGTACGATTTATTTTAATTTATCTATTTTTATGTGCGTGTATTACAGTGCATAATGCCAGCAAGACGCAAGGGAGGCCATTTGGGCCGTCGAACGAATAAAGCAACAAACATGCAAAATAGTAGAGCAGAAAGAACAGACGAACAAATCCAATAAGATAACAAAAATGTGCATGTAAGCATGTCGCAATAGCGTGCATCTCAACCACAAGAGGCACGAGCTGAATGAAATCAACAACGACAATTGGAACGGAGCCAAGCGCGCCGGTTCGTAGTTAACACACGCAGAGCAAATGACCGACAACGCCAACAAGTACATCGAACATTTACATCCGCTTCGTTCCTTCGTCTCGCATTCGAGTACGAGCCAGATATTGAATATTCCGCTCATCCGAAAGTGCTGATTGGTACTATGGACAAAGAATGTCCCCATTGACATGCGCTCAAATTCAAACATGAGTCAGCCGGGATGTGTTGCGCATCAGGAAAAGTGCAACTACCAGAAATTGAGATACCACCAGAACCATTGAACGGCTTGCTCATGGGCACGGTTCCAGATTCAAACCTGTTCCTGAAGTCCATTCGCACATTCAATTCATGCTTCCAAATGACTTCGTTCGGAGCAACAGAAATAGTTCACAATACTGCGGCAAATGTTCAAAAATTCCATTCTACGTTCAAAATCAAAGGCCAAGTATACCACAAAGTAGGCTCATTGCTGCCAATGCCAAACGAACCACATAATTTTTTACAAATATACTTCATGGGCGGTGAGGACATCAATCATGTAGATGCACGTTGCGGCTACAATAGCCTCAATTCGCCTAATGCCAGGCGCATCGTCGGCGAACTGGACGCCCTGTTGAATGAGCACAATGAATTATTGAAATTCTTCAAATCACACATGCACGAATTGCAAAGTGACAATCATGCTATCGTCATCAATCCTTATAAAACACCAGCTGGAGAGCACGTGCGTCGATTCAATGCGCCTGTTGTTGACGACATTGCTGGAATCATAGTTGGCGACCGCACATCGACGCGAGAAATCGTGATTCGAAGAAGAAACAATAATCTGGAGTTAATCGCTGACACACACCGTTCAAACGACGCTCTCCAATATCCGCTAATTTTCTGGAAGGGACAAGACGGATATTGCATAAACATTAAACAACGAGATCCTGTCACAGGTAATTCATTCATTATGAACATCATTACTCATTTTGAATTGAGAAAGTGAATGGTTGATGTTTTTTTTGTTTTTATCGGCGGTCATCGTCTACAGCGCTCTATTCCTCTTTCTGTCATAGATCCCATCCCCACACACTTACGATACATTCGTTATTTTTTATTTAACAACCAAAGTATTCACTAGAAATAATTTATATGGCAGAACAACGTTTGCCGGGTCAGCTAGTATTAGATATAATTGCATAAAAAAATACACTAGGATTATGGCTATCATTCTGAAAATGGTTTCAAATGAAGCGTTATAAAATAGCTATAAGCTTGGTTTGGTTGTATTGAATACACTATATGGTTAATGGTTTTAAGTATTATCAAAATATGCAATGTCTACGTAGGTCATAGAATTAACACCTAACAAATAATTATGATAAGCTTTAACACAATTGATTTAATGACCATATTATTATATCGTCATAATAGTATTCTCAGTGAACATGTAAAAATTGATTTGAATTTGACACATAATACAGAAATCTTAAAAATACCTTCGCTTTGTTATTTTAAAAAATACAAATAGATGCTGATTTTATGAAGTATATTATTATAATTTATTATGTAAATTACAAGATTTACGATTAGCGTAAAAAAGGAAAAACGACAGAAAACCTTGGAGATATTTTATATTATTTGCCGCGCTCTCCATTAACAACGTAAATATGGCACGGATAAGATATTTTATTTTACTGTACATTTAAATAAACAAAGAAAATTATGTTGGTACCTTCCTTTGATAAAAGCTTCAAATAAAAAAGCTAGGCGTTGACAAAAGGAAACTGGGGCAGTTTTTTTCTATTCTATCTGTCATCCAGCTTTAAAGCTTCGTTAAGTACAAAGATTCAACCCCTATTTGACGATGGGTAGTTTTGACCCCCGGAATCTCTTCCGTTTTGCCTCATTGAGCGCCCAAAGTGTCGTAGATTGATATTTGTAGGATGTTTAGAAAGATATTTTGTATAAAAAATGCGATATCGACATTTTTGTGTTAAACGCGTACTTTTTTTCAAATTACCTACTGCTAACATTACATACTACGTATTAAGTTATATATAGATTTACTTATTATTTTTAGTATAGAAAAAAAGATATAACTTATTATAATTGACCACCAACTCAATAAACTTATTGAGGAGGTAATGATTAGCAATGTACGTTAATATAAAAACAAATATTAATATTTCACACAATTAAACAGGTAAAATACCTACTAGTATAATGCGACGTTTTGGCTCGTTTCGGAGACTATTCTTGGGAGATAATATCATGGATCAAATCTTTGGGAGCTAATTCTGAAAAAAACCTGTCGAATTTATAGTAAATCGGTCTACCTGGACTTTCTGTTATTTATCACCAAATGTAAAGGTAAACGTATAACAATGATTTTTTTATGAATTGCTACAATAAAATACATGCGATCTATGAAAATATGGTTGTATTCACAGTATCAAACGATTATGTTTAGAATAATAAGTTTTTATGTTAATAATAATATATTCTATAATTATCATCATGACGTGAAGATTTCTAAGATAAGAAAAGATAGGGCATTATAATGATATACTACATATTTTATACAGGAAAGCATAACGATAAATTTTATAAAACGGAGATCACTGATCTACCAAAATATAGTTGTATTCTCAATTTTTACGACGACGTTTGGAGTAATATCCCTATATGATAATATATTTAATATAATTATAATACAATTTATAAAATAAAAAAATATAAGGCATTATAATGGCATATATAATGTTCCTACAATGTCAACAAATTATTAAGAATTGGCCCTTCAAAGACATCCTAAACTATTTATTTTCACCTATTATCCTGCATCGAGGCCCTAAGATACGTGTTTCAATGAGTTTGTACAAAAGTAAACGTCAAATTCTCTGAAGACAATCAAAAGTACTCATACAAAGTCGATAAAATCTCCAGTGGGCATTCGAAAAAATGTCTACATTTAAAAAATATCTATTTTCGTTTAGTTTTAATGTCTCACAACGACAGAAATTTTTCCCCCAAACTCCGCAATATTTTGTCGAGATAAAGATAAAAAAATGTACAAGATAACACTTTTTGTCCAGCGTGTATGTCGTATGAGGTCACCCTCATTTTTTTCGGTCAAAGCAAAACTTCCAACTTTATCAACCTTATCGTCAAAAAAAATCTTCTCTGTCATACGCATAAGACGAGTTGAAAAAAAATATTGTTCATTATGTGGTATAGTTACTAAGTAGCTGGTTGTTTGGTTGATAGATACACAAAGAAAAAGGTGAACCGTTATCAATAATAAATTTGGTTTGAGTCTATTTTGGTTTGACAAGTTTATTCAAATAATATAATAAATCTACTTCACTTATGGATGGAGGCCTCCTTATACACACCATGCTACAAATAGATCCGACGACTATAACTTGGAGGGCGGTGGTTTGGAGAATTAATAGTTAACAATACTCATACTATGAGACTAACGACAAGGTCAGTGATATTAAGGCCATGCATTAGTTGAGGCACGGTCTAAAAAGATCGTTGCTAGGCGATGCGCGGATTGCGGGTCGCGGGTGCAAATGACGCCTGTCAAACGAAATATTATTTGTCATATAAATCCAACATACGTCCATTTTATGTTCTGTTTATTGTTCTATTAGTAACAATAATAATATATTCATTGACATGTTTTCTTTTTAAAGTAAATGGGTAACGTTTTTAGTCATCTTTACACGATTTTAGAATTAATTGACCCGTCGCCATCACGCAGCAAAGTGACGTGTTTCTGTCTCGACATTTTCTCACTGAATGGCAGCGAGTCCAAAATTTCGTCGCGCCTACAGTTGAAAATTATTTGGTGTTTCACTGATGCGTCACCTTAAGGTAAAGTTATCGGCATGGCCAACATATCTTTAGCCGGGCCCAGGTTGGGATCTTTGCCCCCCCCCCCCCCAACTTATCGCTAAGGTTAAAGGCAGTGTTATGCTTTATTATAGTAGTGTTTTCTACATGGTGTTAGAGGTAAAATTAAGGGTATTTTTACCGATTTTTGTGTTTTTAATATATCCACTTGGATTATGGAATTATCGAGTATCGGCATACAGTAATAAAAAATTAGTTTAGGTAGGTACTTACTTAAATATTTTAAAATGTTAATATTGTTGAAGCAAAATACCGCCGGTAGCGACTTTTTATTACTATTACCCGCCACACTACCCCCCCTGTACCTGATCCCCCAGGTTAGAGCCCTGACAGCCACCCCCATGTGGGGGCCATGGTTGTCGGTCTATAGTATTTAGTTTTTCGAAACCACTTTCATTTAATCGTAACGATGGTCCTTTATGTAGTTTTAAATTATATCAGTTATGAAGATATTTTTATTACTTTAAGATTACAGAGACTCCAGTTAAAAGAACGGCTCTCGACAGAATGTCTGAGATGTTTTTTATAGTTTTTGGATATATTATTCGGCGCGGACTGGATAACCTGGAGAGACTGATGGTTATGGGAAGCCTCCAGAAAATGCGAAGCAGATGAAGAGCGACCGACGGCACGCAGGACTAACCACGTGGAAGAGCTTATTGAGAGCAGTCTTCACTTTGCTATGAGAGAAGCAAAGGACCATGAGTTGTGGCGAGTATTGGTCACTCAGAAGTTGACTGTATTTAAAGCTGGATATGGTCCTCAGCTATAAAGGAATGACCAAGAAAAAGAATGTGACAATTTATGAAAAAAATCTTTTTAAAATGAAGTTATTTAAAATGGTTTTAATTAATTTATTTTTTCTCTATCGTGGGCGGGTTTGAAAAGCTTCATTCTATCACTTTGACTTATAGCTTTCAATATATAAGTGATAAACAACCTTCGCAATAATTTTTGTAACGCACTTACACCCAAAATATAATTTATTGGCACTTTTAAAGCAATACCTTAATTTTCCTATCTAAATATCTAAAAAAAGATTCCGGCCATTCGGGATTTCAGCATTCGGGATTTCGACATTCGGGATTTCGGCTTTCGGGATTTCGGCCATTCGGGATTTTAGCATTTGGGATTTCAGCCTTCGGGATTCCGGCCTTCGGGGTTTCGACCCAAACCCCACAAAACAATCAGGCTGAAGAAAATTGCAAAGTTGTATTGTGGCCTCATTGGAAATCGAATCCGGAACCTCCGCTAAAATATCCAGTATTATACACATTTAACTATGAGGTTAATCAGGTGTTATTGCACCTGTTTTAGTAAAATCATAAAAACCAATAAAAAGTCAAAAATCTTTATGATTTCGGTGTATGCATAAATCAAAACAACAACTTGTTAAAAAATGCTCCACATAAGAATGATGAAATATAAAATGTGTTCCAGGGTGCCAAGATTACGTAGCGCTTTCACAATTTTAGTATCTAGTATGTACTACATCAGTTTATATTTCCTTGTCAAGATTTTGACACCATAAAAGATGGGAGGCCGTAAATCGTAGAGGCGTAAAAAGGAAACCATTTACTAGTTTAGTTTGGGAAAACTTTTTTTATATTTCGGATTAGATTGAAATATTTTGTGATACTCTCGATTTCCCTACTGAGACTTCAAGGTAGATGTGTTTTGATTTGAAAGAAAAATGAATTCAGAATCTTGTCAAAAATATGTCAAATTTATAGGATTTTTATGTTTACATCAACTATCGACTCTGTAATAAAGTATCCCTGCATTCCTTATTTATAAGGCGACTAATTCCAAATACTGATATATGAACACGATGCAATAATTATGGTAAAGAAGTTTCTGTTTTTAATCGTACACACTTGGTTAAACATCAGTTTATATTTTCATGGTACTTTCGTTTACTTAGATAGAATTATATATTATGTAGATTGTCGAATAATTACTATATTGAAGTCTATAAAAAATATACGTTTTACAAGGTATTTAAAATGTTGTAGCTAATAAAATAACTGTCAACTACAAATAATTTTTTAGAATTTTTTAGAAAGTTTTAGAACAAACTTTATGAGGAGGGGGCGTTGATAAAACAGTTGTATACCCAGTGTAAAAGGGGTCTTAAAGTTAAGGAAGTTCTGAATATATATACTTAGGAATAATAAAATTAATGTTCAATGGTTATTCATTGTACACTTTTCAAGAGTTGTATAAACCTTTACTGGACGTTACGTATGCAGCCAACCTTTATTTTTCCCAACGTATCATTTTCATTTTTCATCGAATTTCCACGAAATATAAAAGGATCGAAGCTATAAATCATGATGACGGCTAACAATTTAGAGCAGCGGCTTTCAATTCTGGGATTCCCGATAACCTTATCTTTCCCTCATAATAATAATGTGTCCAATAAATGTACTTATAATATAATACTGCAGTCAGAGCTATATAATATAATGGGGACGTTTGCAATTTAAAATAATCACTCGCTTCCACTTGGCTGAGTGGATAAAGATACCGATTGTAATGCGGTTTTGGTTTCAGGTTTAATCCGGCATTCAAATAAATTACATTTCATTACATACTCATATAAACATAACAAATGCATGTCACAAATATAAATTATTTAATATTTTCCTAAATAATTTATTATAATGGCAGAATGATATTATTATTTTAATAAAAACTACAAAGAAATCGCGACTGTTATAACCTCTGATGTGTTTGTAATAGCTTCGACATGATGTTTACTTATTTACATTATAAGTGTTATGGTCTTATTACAATGTTAAATTGGAGGGTTATGTAATGAAGTATAATGTTAATTTTGGTGGTTTATTATCCAGCAGATGTTCAAGTCCCGGCGGTCGTCGTATTTTTTTTTTATACAAAAACGATTTTTTCTAGTGTGTATATGCATGAAACGTTTTCAAATTATGTATATAGGTTTACTAACCTATTGTAACAAACGATCAAAAAAAATATTTTGAAAAAATTATCGCAATGGAAAGTTGAACAGGTCAACGACGAAATATAACATATAATATAATGCAAAAATGAATTAGTGATTCATTGTTTACACTATACATTATGACTCTTTACATATTGTCGACCAGTCTCTGGCAATCAGGTTGACATCAAACACGGGCAGAATAGAGAAAATTAGCGTCTAAATACGTTGTTGTTGAAATCAGCCCCACTTTTTGGATACCAGCATGGCCTCCACATCATGAAACGGGCCCTCAGGCTAAGATTTTTGGCGGGCCCCCCTACCTACCGCTAAGGTTAAAGGCAGTGTGAAACACTACATTAACTTTTTTCAAATTATATTTATATTATTGACAGTGAATTATTACCGTTTTTTAATATATCTATTTTAATAATGGAGCTGTCGAGTATCGACACATAATAATCAGAAAATATATTACACAATTATATAATTTAGAATGTTCATGGCCATGAAGTATAGTAGGGCCGCAGGCGACTTTTTTTACTATTAAACCTAATTTATGATATGTGTGTTTATCTCACTTATCAGGTCGACCCTACACGCTGGGTCCCCTACAGCTCGGGCCCCCAGGCTAGAGCCCTGTCAGCCCCCCTCCCTCCTTGTGGGGGCCATGGTAACCGGAAACCGGTCGACAGTGCCGAACAGGCCTAAAGTATACAATAAGTACACAAGTCGACTTACGACTCAAGTTAGATTTGAAACAAATTTGATTCTTTATACTTATAAAATAACTTATATCACGATGTTAAGAAAACTCTGTTATAAATAATAAATGGATGTATATAAATACATTATGTGGTTTCAATGATAATTTTATTGATTAAAAAATGCGGCATTGGAAACTGGGTATATCTGAAATCTTATATGAAAATATTTATATATAAAGTCTAAATCTTTCTTTTTACTCCACCATATGGTGCTATTTATTAACTATTAATTACTAATATAAACAAATAATTTCATACATATTATTTAAATGTAGTTTTTAAGTTCTAATTTTATTATTTACAGATTGACAATCAACTTATAATATGCATGATACCTAATTTGTCAAGTTATATTTGGTTAGGTGAGAGTATATTATAATATCTACAGAACCATGAAGATTAAATAATTAGTGTTTTAATATGCTATTCATGCGTATTCAAATTTATTTTTTACAAGTCAAGGTTTGCGTTAAATAATCATTTGGTATCAAATATTTACCACAGTTAGATATATATATACACAAATAATATTTTATAGATATTATATAATATATTAGTAGTTATATTCTATAAGAGAAAACTTCTTCAGAGTCAATTATTTATGGTTGGTGTATTTCTCATTCAACGTTGAAATTCGCTGGCTTACAGAGCTGAAGTAAACTCTCCGATTTATTTTCAGCGCCCAGCTCACCCAATTTGCAAAAAAGGGTTTGATGTATGCACATACATAAAAATAAATCGTTCAAGATATTCAAATATTTCGGATTATAATATAACCCTAAGTCATTTCCCGATAAATTTATATCGGTTACGCCAAAGTTTTTATCTTCGATACTCATCAATAATCGAACAACGATACCGACTTTATAGTAAAGAATCATGGTTTATTGGTGACAGAACTGATATATTTACAACTATCTCTGTACATTTACCAGTAGACTTACAGTAGTTACATATGTTACAAAAGCTTATATAGCAAAAACGGATATTCTATTTTGCTTAAAATTTTACTGGGTGTCGCAATCGAACGGAATGCGAAATATACCACACAATGTAAAAATTGATCTGATACTTATACTCCGTTTACACGTACATGAATTTACAGCTGACAGTACGTATTATCACAGCCATAACAAGAAATTTCAAGTGTAAACATGTATTATCTTGCAAGTTGCAAGATTGCATGCATGAATCAAAAAACTTCGGAAGCTTACTACACGACAGTTGAGATTTGTTCAATATCTGCACCTACGCAGTAGAACGATAATGGCAAACCTTCCGGTAAAAAAATGAACTACGCCACGCGGAGACTCATTTTAAGGTTAACCGATTTTTACGACTGTCAAATAGTACCATAAAATGACGACATCGCGTCTCGCTTACTCTTGAAGAATGAGATTGTAGAGATAGTCAGCACTTTTATGTATAAACAGTTAATATTATTGCGATAGTATAAAATATGCACTATTGGTGCAAGTAAATCCATGTACGTATCTATACAGGCGCTCTGTTATATTATTCTTGCAGTACTTTAATATGCTAATTATATACGCTGAACCAGTTTATATACTTAGAGAATTTATATGTGAGGCCTTTCGTCATTCTCAAACGAATGAAAAAGAACCAAAAAGTTCTGCGTAATATGAAAACCAGTAGTCAGTCACATAACGAGAAGAAACAATTTCCCACTTGTTATATGTAAGTAAAACTCCATGGTAAACGTAGTAGAAGATAAAGCCGCATTTCGTGGCTTAAAAACCTTCGTTATTGGTACGAATTAGGGAATCCAATCCCGAGCCAAAATTCTGATCCCGGGATTTCGGGATTACAATTTGACAATCCCGGGATCCCGGGACTGGTCCCGGGATTGGGATTTTTTTCCATTGTTAATATAAAATTTTTATATTTACAATAACATTGATAAAATCGGTCAAAAATTAATCTAGTATAATTTATACTATTTAAGACATTTATTGTTAATATTGTATACGTTAAATCTTGGAAATACACAAGTTTAATGGAGTAAATAATATTGTAATATAAATAATAATGTGAATTTAATATGAGATTGCTATTTCTGATAGTAAAGACATAATGAATAGATCAGCGAGATTTAAAATAGTAAAGCAAATAATCATGGCGTACTTATGGCCTTTCCGCTTCATAAATCTAATTAGTCAGCCAAATATGAAACTGCCGTAAAACGTATGATATCATGGTGGAATTACTTTGTTAAAAGTGCGAAGCATTGTTTTTTTACCAATCTTTCTCATTTTTAATAATCTATGTGAAAAAATAAAATGAATCGGCAACCTACACATCAAACTTCATTCAAACTCAGTTTATTTCTAATGTAGTTATTTTGTATTAAAAGTATTTTTTCTGTTATATTTTCCATAAAAATTGATAAAAAAATCAATCCCGAAATCCCGGGACTATGTTAATCAATCCCGGGATTCATAGGTATCGAAAATAGCTCGGGATCCCGGGATTGGATTCCCTAGTACGAATGTATCCTCATCAAAGAGGTCCGAATATCAGATGATTTGCGTAAAAGTTTTCCGCCGTTAGAGGATGAGAAAGATAAGAAACAAGAAGAAAATAAAAACTGAGAAATCAGGTAAATTTGAGAAAAATGTGATAATCTTAGACAATATGAAACAGATGTTAATGCATGCTTGAAAATATTTGTTGTCTATAACTAAAAATTAAGATAATATAAACAGCAATGTAATGAGAAACAGGAGATTATTACTTGACTTTAGAATTGTAAATACTGTCTGAACATATTATATTCTATTATATAAAATAAACTATTTTCTTTCCTTCAAATTTATTATTTTATCAAAACGGGTTACCAATTATTAATACAATAATATAAAACTTTATCAGGTACGTAGAGAAATAGATTGTTCTTTTTAAACCCATTTTCTCTTGTATAAATTAATTTATGGAACTCTAACGAAATGTATATTGTCTTGTAAATATAAGTACACCATGATATAAGTAATCGTACGTAATAAAATCAGCTCCATATAGCCTGATGTTTTAAACCCTTTGATTTATACAGAAATATAATGTCAAATAATAGTCAGTTGATTTAATATGGATTAAACCATTCTACCTAAGTATAACCAAACTAAGTAAATTAACACGATCTATTTGCCGAATAAATACTATGGAAGATATAAAAATAACTGACTTGCTATAATTATGTCTATTCATTGTTTATATACTATCGATTTACTCAAAAGTGGAAAATAAGAAATCTAATAAAATAAAAATCAATATTTGTTTGTTTGTTTGTTTGTTTGTTTGTTTATTTGTTCGTATTTTATGCCCTGCCATACCGTTCATCCGATTGCAATAAAACTTTGTCAACTTATTGCTTGCACTTTCGCGAAGAGTATAGGCTATATCTTATATATAAAAAATCAATGTCTGCCTGTCTATCCCGTATGCGTTCATATACCATTCATCCGATTGCGATGAAATTTTGGTAAGTGGTTGTATGCACACCTGCAAAGGTTTCTGAATTAGAAAAATTATCATCTCCTTCTTCTTCTTCTTCTTCATTCTATTTTCTTTTATTCGTATGGTTCCTATACCATTCATCCGATTGCCACAAAACTTTCGTCAGTTGTTGTACGCAGACCCACAAAAGTTTCTAAATTAGAAAAACCATCTTCTTCTTCTTCTTTCTCATTATATATTCTTTTATTCGTATGGTTCCTATACCATTCATCCGATTGCGATAAAACCTTCGTCAGTTGGTGTGGTAACACCCGAAAAGGTTTCTGAATTAGTACAACCATATTCTTCTTCTTCTTATTCTTTATTATATCTTCTTTTATTTGTATGGTCCCTATACCATTCATTCGATTGCGATGAAACTTTCGTCAGTAGTTGTGCCAACATCCGCGAAGGTTTCTGAATTAGTACAACCATCTTCTTCTTCTTCTTCATTATATATTCTTTTATTCGTATGGTTCCTATATCATTCATTCGATTGCGATGAAACCTTCGTCAGTTGTTGTGGTAACACCCGCAAAGGTTTCTGAATCAGTACAACCATCTTCTTCTTCTATTCAATATTCTTCTATTCGTATGCGTTCCTATTCCATTCATCGGATTGCAATAAAACTTTCGTCAGTAATTGTGCCAACACCCGCGAAGGTTCCTGAATTTGTACAACCATCTTCTTCATATATTCTATCTTCTTCTATTTGTATGCGGTCCTATACCATTCATCCGATTGCAATGAAATTTTGATCAAGTGTTGTGCTCACGCCCGCAAAGGTGTCTGAATTGATACAACTATTTTCTTCTTCTTTTTCTTCTAGTCGTATGCCTTCTTATACTATTCATCCGATTGCGATGAAATTTTGACCAGTTGTTGTGCGCACGCCCGAGAAGGTTTCTAAATTAGTACAACCATTTTCGTCTTCTTCTATTCGTATGCGTTCCTATACCATTCACCCGATTGCAATAAAACTTTTGTCAGTAATTGTGCCAACACCCGCAAAGGTTTCTGAATTGATACAACCATTTTCGTCTTCTTTTTCTTCTATTCTATCTTCTTCTATTTGTATGCGTTCCTATACCATTCATCTGATTGCAATGAAACTTTGGTAAGTTGTCGTGCGCATGCCCACAAAGATTTCTAAATTAGAAAATCATCTTCTTCTTCTATTTGTATGCGTTCCTATACCATTCATCCGATTGCAATGAAGCTTTTGTCAGTTGTTGTGGGCACACCTGCGAAGGTTTCTAAATTAGTATTATATAAAATACAATGTTTATTGTTTGTTTGTTCCATGCAATTTTGATTTTTTTTACTACATATTAATAACATTAATAACGTTTGCATATTTTGGATTCGATTTTAATTTAGTGGTCTTTTGTTTGACCTTTACTCCTATTAGAATTATTTTCATATTGCCATATTGTATAACACAGATATTTAATATTAAAAAAATAATTATCCCTTATTATTTTTTAAATATCTAAGATAAATATAACTACGAAGCGACCCTGTGCGAAGCCGAGTACTTCAGCTAGTGTTTAATAAAAAGTATGGAGATCACCAAACCGATAGAAAATTTAAATATATAATGAATTTATCGTTTATTTAGTTGAATTTTATTTTACATACATTGAATCAAATACAATTGTATATTAACTGAGTTTTGAATACCTCAATTTGTAAGTGATATTATTATGATATTTGAAACGCCGTAGAACGTTTGTGCCTTCAATATTATGAATCGTATGTAATAATCTGGGGATTTCATAACATAATGAAAACCCAAAATGATTACACAGAACGCACAGTTCTATTCACTATTTCTGGCGCCTTTTTCACTAATAACATGAGACAAAGTGACCTTAATGACCTTACTAGGGCATCGTTTAAAGGGCACGCACCATCTATTATCTATTATAGCAAGTATGACCCATAGAAGAATAGCGTCCAAGGAATCCTTTTGCTGCTTTTTAACACAAAAGACTTTGTCTCTTTTTGGCTTTATGCATTTTCAGAAGTTTCGTCTCGCTTTGACGTTGCCCCATAGAGTACAGAATACCATTGCTAAATAGGGGTAGGTCCTCAGCAAACGAGACGGAGAAAAAGATAACAGTACAAAAAAAAATATAAACATTTTTTATTGGTGTTACATTTTCGTTGTATGCTAAAATATTTTGGATTTTTTGTCTTCAATTAGGTTAATACCTAGTGAATATAGTATACCCACGGAAAAGTTGGCGGAGCACAGGTTTTTAAAACCGTATGTACGGATTTCAATCATGCGTCTGGTAAAATCACATGTTGGTGCAGATTAAGTACCCAATGAGTTGAGTGAACGACTAATTACCGTTTATCAAAAAAATATATTCTAATAAAACCTTAACTCTATCAAAGCTCATATTATGTTATAACATGCTAATATAGCCATTAAGTATACATGCATTGATTTTAAAATAAAGTGTTTTGTTAATTATAACAATATACTCATTGAAGTAGATCTATCCGGTCTTTACTATTTAAAAAATATTATGTATAAGATTCGCATTTCGCCAAGCACCCAATAGACTCCATAGAGAGAGGCTATTTTCCAAGTCATTGTTCTATGTTACCTGTTAATTTATCTGAGAAAGGTTATAGTGTCAACCTAATGGAGTTAATTGAGGTAAATAAAATCATTGCAAAAACTTTATGGAATTAGTGTGCATACGAACATATTTAATAGCGCACTCTTAAGAGTATTTCAACATTAAATGATATATTTTTTATAGTATTAACTGTCAATTCATGGTGGAACTGCATTGTATAATTAATTGATTAATTATTTTTTTTAATTAAACAATTAAACGATATTTAGAATATTTAGATACGTAGAATAAATTTCCTAGTGAAATAAATAATAATAATAAAAACAAATATCTAAAGTTCATTAAATTATGCTAGTTATCTTAGTGCCGTTATTATGAGAGGTGTATAGCCTGAAACAGTTGTCAGCATCAATAACTTAAATAATGAAGTTCTATCATGTAAACGCAAATACAATTATTTAGTGTATATTGTGTATTGATTTATATTTATTATTTTCTTTTTTGTCCATATCCGCCCCTTAACTGGAGCATATGGACACCACGCGGCGCCTCCAAGAATCCCTGTCGCACGCCAGTCTTCTTGCTTCGTTCCAGGTTAAACCAGCATCCCGTAGCTCCGCCGTATACACTCTGTAGATTGTATTTAGCGGCCTTCCAGGTCGCCGGAATCCGGTTGGCTTGAAGAACAGGCAAGCCAGGTTAAAGTTCTTTTAATCCGTTATTATAATACCATAGACGCTAAACCAATATTGATCTCATAGGAACAAATCACTTCTTATTCCATCGATTGAGTGTACAAATTCCAGGACTAGCTTGTTTTTACAATGTGATTTTATTCTGAGCATAATACTAATAATTGAGCTCAGGATATGTCTATTGAAACAAAACTTTTAAACTCATTATACTAAATATCAATTAGTATGAAATATAAGTTGTCCCACATAAGTGACAATTACATTAAAAATACTCACCCACTGCAATTAATGAATAATAGACTAAGTTGTAAAAATGGCTAAAAGAAGGTTCTACTAGGTTTTAGATATTTTGTATAACAATGTCTTTAAGATGATTGCGCTACCTACTAGAGATTTGAAACATTTTTTAATAATTTACATTTAAGTGTTTAAATTAATAAAAAAATGAAAATATTTTTATTTAATGTCAAAGATAAATTGACAACTTAAAAATAATATAAATATAAATTTGTTAAAGGATTTCATCTTAAATAAAATAGTAATAATAGCGAAGGTAAGTGCCCATTGTATGAATTTCATGTTTTATTGCAAACGATTTTTCGAAATATATAGGTATATAATTATTTTTATTCGCACACCTTAATAAAATCTCAACTATTATTCTGCTACAAGGAAACGAAGCTGTCAAATTCCTTTCTTATAACAAGGACCTCCCGTCGGCCGCAAAAATTAATTTATTATTCGAATTTATCACATTTTAAGTTAAGGCACTTTTCCTGTACGTCTTTGAATTTATGAGTCACATTTTGAAAGGTCGTCATGTTAACGGTACTTCCGGATATTATTTTTCTTGCACGTCGACAAACATTTTCTTACAATCACAGCATTACTTAGGTTACTTTTTTTTTTAGATTTTTTTAGTTGTCATAATATTCTGTTTTGGAGCCAAAATATTTTTGCTGTATCCAACATAATAAATAGTAAAGTTTAGTTGTATATAATATTGACTGCGTCTTTCCAGTACACTGTCTATCTAACGCCGCATTTAATCAAGTGCTAAACTAAAAAACGCAGTAAAATGGTGAATAGTTAAAAATTACAAATAACCTTAATACATTCTAACGTTTGTTATATACACTAACGTATAGTGACTAACCTAACTCATTATATTATAAAATTATCTTGTTCTTCTTCAACTATATCTGCTCCTTAGTTGGAACATATATGGACACCACGTGGCGCTTCCAAGAATGCCTGTCGCTAGCCAGTTTTTTTGCATCATTCCAGGTCATACCAGCATCCAGTAACTTCGACGTATACGCTCTATATAACGTATGTAGTGGCCTTTCAGAACGCCAGAATCTGGTTGGTTTAAAGAACAGGCAAGCAAGGTTCCCTTCTGGAATCCGCAGCACGTGGCCGAGCCAGGTCGAACGTCGCCTCTTCACTCTCGGCGCGATGAGAGACTACTTGATACGTTCTTATTTCTTCTCGTTACTCATGAAGTCATACCGCACACCCAATATCCGTTTCGAAGCTCAGTATATGATTGATATGAACCTTCGTAAGGTGTAACATTTTACTTATATATTATACATGCAGCTATATATTATGTACTGAAATGTAGTGAAGTATTTTAAATTAAATTGTCACCCCTTCCAGTTTGCCGTGAGAGAAAAATATTTTATTCAATTTCCATAAATCATAAAGGAAGTAATAATTAATCTTAGAATAAATAACATTTAACAGAATATTATATAAAATGCTTGGGCAGGTACTGACCATGCTAGAGAAATAACGACACTATATCTGTTCTAAGGAGATCGTCAAAAAAGTTTCAATATTTTTTATCACGTTTTTTTTAGCTCGTATTCTTGGTTGACCGGTGGTTGTTTATCCAGTACAAATCTTGCAATCGATTTTTAAGTAACTTCCCGACTTGGTAGACATTTGAAACTTTTAGAATATATCAGAACACGATACTAATGCATTTTTTTAATACTTTTAGCCATATTTAAGTAGAATTGAATTCATTTTCAGTTAATTCTGTTTTGTATGAAAAGTTATTTCGGAAGAAGTCCGTAATCTAATCCACTATTATTGGTTGCTAAGGAAATCATTCCATCATTGGAAATAAAACAGTATCGAATAGTACCAAAACAAAAATATTCACATTATAACGTAAATGTAGCTATAATTGCATGGGAAAAGGCAGATAGCTTCAATCATTGTCCATAGTTGTACATATACAGCCAAATATAATACTGATACAGCATTATTTAGAATACCTAAATGATGAACCATGCTCTGGTTTCACCTTTCGCCAAGTGGATGTGCGTCAGGCATTTACCGGGTCTCGCAAAAAATTACATGTAGTTTTCAATGTGTGTTGGTTTGTGTTTTTAATATAGGCCTAATCGGCTGAGCAAGACTTGACTAACATGCATTTCTCGTAAAACAAAAATCTGTTCAGAAACCTATTCGTGAGGTGGCCCGGATACACATATGATTGTAGATCTAAATAATAAATATATACACATATTATATTTACCATGACTGTACATAAGTTCTTAAGTTTATATTAGATAATAACTTAAATGTAAGAAAAGTTATTTCATTTGAAAAAGTTTAAAATTTCAGTCAAATCCACTAAGCCGAAATTGTTGATTGACGAGTCTTAAAAGATTAAATAAGGTCATTTTATAGAATATATTTTTTTCTAAAAATAAATTAGTATTAATACAATAAGTTAAATAAGTGATACTAAATTATAAATATGTACACGGTAAATTTAATAGATTGTACTAATTGATATTTAAATAAGATAACGTGACACCCAGATATTAAACTTGGAAAAAATTAGACATTTCCGAAATCATGACATATTTTAGTTTATCCGTTCGTACAAACACAATGAATGCTTTCAACATATTGTATGGAAATGTGCCGACACATTGTAGTGATAAGCAAAAGTTTGTTCTGCTGCATATTAATGCACAACTAGTTGGCTCTGTCGACGTTCAATCATCAGATAAACTCAGTTAACGTAAACCAAACATATTTGAATGGAGGATGTTGGGTTATTTATTATACGTTATCAACGAATTTATTGGAGATATTAAACTAAAAGCCTCATGTAAAAGTATAAATGCTAGATTATAAATTCGTAATATTGTTATATTAAATTTTAATTAGTTTAAATATTTGTAGTAATCATACCACTCAGCATTGTGACACGAGTGTGACACACTTCGATATTCATATTTTGCTTTCAAAACAAATCGGAGAGGCGGAAGCAATTTCAGCAGTTTCTTCGATCATAACCTAGATCAACAGTGTATATTTTGATTGATTTAATTGTGACAATGACTCTTGTAAGGTATTAATTACATGTGTATAAATAGCGATGACGATCCATAACTCATCACTCCACTAAAGTCCAGTCACTTGCTCACAGTCTCTTGCTATCGACAATCATCATTCGAAATTTGTCTCTCGTGCACAGACTCCTGAGATCGTCACCCAATTATCATCACTACTAGATCGCGGCTCGGTCTGAGCACCAAGCTCACCGCGATACTCTGTACCGTTATCTTACTATGACCATTGTAACTCTTTGTAATCTACATCAACACAATAAACATTAACATCCATCTCCACTACCGCTACGTTTATTACCTCATCATATCCTCCCTAACGATTCCCAAATATTATTTGAATCGATTTTTGCAATCTCAGAAATGCTTTTAAGGCACTCAAATATTATGTCAGGTATGCATGATGTACAAGGAAGTAAAAGGTGAAATGGGGGTCGCAAAAACTACTCAAATGGAATAGTAGGTAAGATACAACTTAAATCAATTATAATTAAAATTAAAATTTCATCAAGAACTTACCCTCAGTCGACAGTATTAATTTTTATTGTTAAGTAACTGATAAATAAACGTATTTATTACCCCTGAAAACGTGGTAGGTAAGAGTAATAAAGATTTAACATGTTTTCAAAAAATATACTTCAAGCTATAAATATAAATGTAAGCTTATATTGACAATAAAAACTTCGTGTCATACGAATACAAATAATAAAAGGTATGGTGCTAAAGAATATGATAAAATATATCACCATTTCGTACCCCTGCCAGTTATATCGTTGGCGCGCGCCGTTGCCACCGTGAGTGATTTAAATAGGCTTTAAAGGAAACCTTTCCCGAAAGAAGGTTCTGCCTCAGGATTGTAATACCGGGAAGAACTAAAATATCCGGGATTATGAGAACGATATTCTTTGATAATCAAAATCCCGGTATTATGTAGACATACTTATAATACGTTGCATTAAAAATAGGTTGTTTTTTTATTTTATTTAATGGATTTAGTAAAACAAATGAATGACAAAAAAAACAATAATATCTACATGCCTATTCTTTTTCATCTCAATTATATATTTTCTTCTAAAGCTATTTTTATTAATTGCTCACGAGTACTTAAATTGAGAAAATTCGGATACATTTTTTAAAGTCTTGAAAATTATACTTGAAATTCCTATCAGCATTCTATTAAATATAAGTTAGAAATTTTATCATCACAATTAACGAATTTTAATTTTTTTTTACTAAACATAAAATTTGCAAAGTTTCTAGAGTAGTAATAAATTTCTCAATCCAAACACTAGAACATATATTTAAATAATTACAAGATAAAAAGAACTTTTTGTATACAACGTTTTTAAATTATCATATTATAAACTTGACTTGACTAGCTTAAACGATCAAAAAAATTGTACTTAACAGAAATAATACTGAAATGTCATTTTGACATGCCATATTGATTTCTATAGTAACGCACGTAATATATTAATAATTAAGTTGCTAGGACCCCAGACCCCTCTAGCAACCAATAATGGTGTCGAAATAACTTTTCATACAAAAAAGAATTAACTGAAAATGAATTGAATTCTACTTAAAGTATTAAAAAAATGCATTAGCATCGTGTTCTGATATATATATTTGGACAAAGAACCACCGGACAAAGAACCACAGGAGAAAATAAATAAGAATACGAGCTAAGAAAAACGTTGTAAAAAAATATTTGATTTCCGTAAAGTTAACATTTTAACATGTTATGACTACGTTACAAAACTAATTATATTGTTAGCGATATGTTGTTATTAATTAAATTCATATTTTATAATATTCATATACTGAATACTGCTTTTTAACATACAATTTCTCACCTCGGATAATATAGGTAATATAATCAATTTGCGTGAGTCATGAAAGGATCTGTAGTTAAGAGGATAAGAGCACTCGGTTGAACAGTGAAAGATGTGAGTTTGAAACCACATAGTATCAATTTTTTATTTTTTTTAATTTTAGGCCTTTTCTTTATTTTTTATAGATACGTAATGTTTGAAAAATAGCACAATTTTATACCATTGTAATGATGCATAGAATTCCAGAGCTGTAATCCCTGGCTCTAGTGGCGTCGTACACACACACGTGAGAAAATATTTACATTATATGAGCGCACACACAGTGTTAAAACCCGGCGTCGTAGCTATAGTAGCGCCGCGCCGAGTGGAGAGAAGTAACTTTGCGGCAAGATAAGAGGCTTTTCTATTTTAGCAAACTGCGACATATTTACAGGCTGGAAAATAATTCACAGTCTTAAGATATGTAAATGAAAATGTTTTCAATACAAAAAATAAACTTTGTATGGGCAGCGGTGATATAAAAGTACCGGAATGAATTTATGTGTACATATTGTTATGGATGTGTTTAATATGGTATCTATCTGCCAGATTCGTCACTTAAATTATGACATTGTTTGGATATTGAATTTTACACGGCTGTACTTTATACTGCTTTTAAATCTAGGGGAAGTCACTTATAAATCGTTCACGAAGAGCTACTATATATCTCAAAATATAACTACATATTGTTATAATAGATAACTTCAGATACCTTCGTAACTAGCTGTAGAATTAAAACTGAGGGTTATAGAAATATTACTTTAACAAAAACTTTAGTGAGAAATAATATAGTAGTATCTGCTAATCTATGTATTAAATATTAAAGTAATGATTTGAACGAAGGAATGACAGCATACTTAAAATTATCTAGCTCATAGCTCTAGTTCATAGCTATACTCATATTATGAATTACTGTGATTTAAAAAAAATTTAATACCCCATTTAAATAAAAGTACCAATATTGCATTTATTAAAAAATGTTCTGTCACTTCAAAGAAACAGTGGGATAACTGAAATAACCCTCTGTTACCATTATATTACCATGTATTATAAACCGAAGAAAAAAACTAAATAAACATAAAGTTAACGATTTGATTTGTATGAAATAAACATTAAAATTAAATTAACTCAAATCTATACAATTTTGACATTTCCGAGTGTTGCTTTCACGTAATGATAGGTCGTTTTTTAAATATTATGCAACGTTTTGGCCTTTTTTTATTAATTTGAAGACAAATAAATGAAGTAGACTTATAGGTATTCGAAGATCCTGATTTAAAAAAAATGTTTGTTTTATTATTCGTCAAAAAATTATCCAGTATTTTTTTTAAATGTAGTTGAATGTTATTGAATTTAAAACACCAATAATTCAAACTCTTTCATTGCAAGGTAGTTTAATTTATTTGTTTGGCAAAATAAATAGAAAAATAATCATTTTCCAATATTATGACAATGAATGAAAAAGATAGCCCAACTTAAAACCGCTGTGTTTGTTGTTTTTTTTTTTATTTCAAACACAAACGTTTGTAAGAATAATAAAGTGAAGAAAGAAAACATACATAACAAAAACACAATATAAATCATACAACCATCAATCTTTTTGCGTGATCTCGTGAAATATCTTCGCAAATGTGCTATGTTATGAATGTAACGATGATGTAAAACTTCTCTACTGCTCAAATATTATATATATATATTATATACGACTGCGGCAAGATTGACGAAAGAATAAAGTATAACAGAAGACAAAAATAATTCCCTGAGACCAGTATTTTGTGAAGAAGAGACAGATGATTAGATTTGTAATTATATAAAATTATTAAAATTACTATAAAAATCTATAAAATTTACAATATCGATAACATTATGATGCTATACAAATTAATTTTAATTTAAATCAAGAGATGTGTAGTAGAAGGTTGTCAGTAGGTTTATTTTTATTTTGACTAACAGTGACTATCATAAATATTGCCAAGTTCAATCAATAGAAGTTACTGTGGGTTTTGGTTAAATCGTCAATTTTATTTCACAATGGTTTAATTATGTTAAATCTTGGTATTTAATTGATTTTCTGAAATATATCGTTTTGTTTTTCAAAATATCATATTATCTAAATGATGTTTGATGAAAAGGTAGAGAAAGAATCAAGATTTTTTTTAAAATATTCTCACAGCGAAATGTTTCATTGTTTACATGTTATTTATTTTGTTTATTAATTATAATTTACATTAATGCTTGCACTGTTGAACCGTCGGTTACATTTTAGTGGCATTAATTCTTCACTATATGACCAATTTGGTTGCCGCCATCAAATTTGAAACTACCGCCGTATTTTAAACAAAATGTGTTCCAATGTTCCATTACGGACTATGTTGTAACATACTACCCTAGATTTGACAGCCAGTTGTAAGCTCAAATGTATATTTACTTTGTATTATAATAACATGTATGAAAAGTTGCTATTTTTGTGTATATTGTTGACAAAGCTATTATAATATAGTTTTTGGTTGAATCGTCTTTTTATTTTGTAATTTTGTAATTTTAAACGTGTGCTTCACTTATCATTTTTATTGGGGCATTTAATTGAAATGAGTATGTGAGTATGTTCGAATATTATTTTTTTTAATAACAAATTAAAATAATTAATGTTTTATTTATAGTGTGTATATTTTACAAGCGCTGGTATATTTTGTCAAGACTGAGAAAATGTGGATTTTTTAATATCTCTTTATTCATCTTACTTTCCCTTTGCTTACAAAAATTCAACTATTTTTTATCTTTTCATATTGTAAATAATAATGGAAAACATGCTTGTTTATGAAACAATAGACAATACTGCTTATGTAAGAAAACAATGTGGTTGTGTTATAAAATATGACTTTAAATGTCGTCAAAAAGTATATTTTAAAAAAATATACAGATATATTATTTTTTCCTGACATAATTTTATTATCGAACGATATTTATGAATTCAGTAGATGGATTTATTTTTTTAAGAATATTTAGTACTATACACGTAGTATGCATATAAATAAATATACCTACACAATATTGATTTTTATTAATGAAAATAAATCATTTTAAAAAACGTCACAAATATTAGTAGCATTCTATATTTATCATGATTTTAGTGTTTAATAAGGGTTAAAAATATTATTTTATTATAATTATATCAAAGTTCATTAAAAATTTATGAAAAAATGCTGCCTTGTTACATTATTATCATATTATCATCACCTACCGGGATCAATCCACTACTGTATGAAAGCTTTCTCTATCTCCTTCCACTTCTTTTAGTACCTAGTTCATCGCTGCCTTCTACATTTAGTTAAGCTTGATGAGTCCCTAGCTCCAACAGGATTCACCGCGGTCCTATGGTTGTTTGAATATTACTATAAGATGATTGTATTTTGTTTAGGAATTGTTAATTGCACAGCGGCATGTCTGATTCATTTCAATTTTATCAAATAGCAGATCAATATCACACCGCGTTAGTACCTACTCTCGTTTGCTTACTTATTCATTGTTTTTTGTTCTTTCCGCTGTATGCCCAACCCACACCATTTCATACCACTTGTACGTTTTGAATTTCTATTACGTTAAAAGTCTACGTTTTACATGCATACGTAAAACTATATCATATCGGTTAGACACTTGACACAGTTTGAGGCCACGTTTGACGATACTATTCAGGTGGCCAAATATTACAATAAGATCATGTGTAATTTGATAGTGTTGGAAAAAAAATATTCTTAAATTTGAGTCATATGGGTTAAAATGATACGACCTCCAATTTTAAGTGGAATAAGAATATCCAAAAGTATGTTTTTCAGTAAATCACCTTGTCATTTCAATGAATTTATATTAAGATATATTGGTAAAACAGTAAGCAAAAGGAAACTTCAGTTTATATATTTATTTGGTATATATCGTTTATATTTAAGTAACCGTCACGATAAATACAACATCTGATTGTAACATAAATCATCCAATACCTACGCCACACCGTAGAGGCCTACGCCGTAGGCATACCCACGAACTAGTTTACGAAGCATTTAAGTTTTTCCACCATAACGAAGAACTTTACCGTTAGGAATATATTTCTATGTCTTATATATTAAATATATGAGTATATGTAGGTTGAAAGGCCGCATTCGTGTTTTAAACCCGTTTCCGGTTTTTCGTTCACCTCAGAAGCATAAAACATTAAGCGCCGATGTGAAAGTTTGGAGTTGGAACACTTACCTACGGATAAGCAATTCTAAACCATACGACTTGTAGTCCAATATATTATAGGTACTTACTATTTTTATAATTAATTGTATGTATTTTTTTACCGCAAATAGAAGAAAGTTATCATAAAAATAATAATCAGTTTCTATTGTACCTATTTACTGTATATGAATTTTATAACAATATTTAAGAAAAAATAATATTATTTCAGTATCTACCTACATATTAATTAAGTATATTTTATAATTTTGAGTTGTTTAACTATATATAGGCCTATACAAATATTATCATTTGTTAAGTGAAAGTTGTTGGAGGAAATTTAAATATATTATAACGGAATGGAAACAGAAATAATTATATTTTAGTAAATACAAACTTATATTGCTTATTATGAAATAATCAGTATATAAACGTTTGTAGAAAATTGTTAAATTATATGAAATAACAATAATGTAATAGAGTAATATAATATGAATAGTTTAATTAATACAATTTAATTAATAAATTTTACCCATATTATACATATACAAAAATAAACTATTTTACGATTAACATAATAATTAAATGTCATTTATTTCCTGTGAAAAATATAAATGAATACCGTAAAGCTACGGGTAATATTTATTTTCATCGTACTTCATAGTCTATAAGGATTATAAATGAAGCAATGAAGTAGTAAAACATGCTTTGTTAAAAAAATCTGTGTAGAAATTTATATTTTGCTTATAGAAGTGTTCGCAGTATTACTTATTTTGGCTTTTTAATCAATCTAATATATAAAAATTAATATTTGTTTGTTTGTTTGTTCGTATTGAATGCACTGCCATACCGTTCATCCAATTGCGATAAAACTTTGTTAACTTATTGCTTGCACTTCCGTAAAGAGTATAGGCTATATCTTATATGTATAAATGAATGTCTGTCTGTCTGTATGCCTGTTTGTCTGTCTGTCTTTCTGTCTGTCCCGTATGCGTTCCTATACCATTCATCCGATTGCGATGAAATTTTGGTAAGTGGTTGTATGCACACCCGCAAAAGTTTCTGAATTAGAAAAATCATCATCTTCTTCTTCTTCATCATTCTATTTTCTTTTATTCGTATGGTTCCTATACCATTAATCCGATTGCGACGAAACTTTCGTCAGCTATTGTACACACACCCAAAAAGGTTTCTAAATTAGAAAAACTATCTTCTTCTTCCTCATTATATCTTCTTTTATTCATATGGTTCCTATACCATTCATCCGATTGCGATGAAACCTTCGTCAGTTGTTGTGGTAACACCCGCAAAGGTTTCTGAATAAGTACAACCATCTTATTCTTCTTCTTTATAATTGTATCTTCTTTTATTTGTATGTGTCCCTATACCATTCATCCGATTGCGATGAAACTTTCGTTAGTGGCTGTGCCAATACCTGCGAAGGTTTCTGAATTAGTACAACCATCTTCTTTTTCTTCATCATTATATCTTCTTTTATTTGTATGGTCCCTATACCATTCATCCGATTACGATGAAACTTTCATTAGTGGTTGTGCCAACACATGCAAAGGTTTCTGAATTAGTACAACCATATTATTCTTCTTCATCATTATATCTTATGGTTCCTATACTTTATACATTATTCTTTATACTTTATACATTATTCGTATGGTTCCTATAACATTCATCCGATTGCGATGAAACCTTCGTTAGTTGTTGTGGTAACACCCGCAATGGTTTCTGAATAAGTATAACTATCTTCTTCTTCCTCTTCATCATTCTATCTTCTTTTATTCGTATGGTTCCTACACTAATCATCCAATTGCGATGAAACCTTCGTCAGTTGTTGTGCCAAAACCCGCAAAGGTTTCTGAATTAGAATAACCATCTCCTTCTTCTTCTATTTTATCTTCTTCTATTCGCAATGAAACTTTGGTGAGTTGTTGTGAGCATGCCCACAAAAATTTCTGAATTAAAAAATCATCTTCTTCTTCTATTCGTATGCGTTCCTATAACACTCATCCGATTGCGATGAAACTTTTGTCAGTTATTGTGCGCACACCTGCAAAGGTTTATAAATTAGTATTATATAAAATACAACGTTTATTGTTTGTTTGTTCCATGCAATTTTGATTTTTTTTACTACATATTAATAACATTAATAACGTTTGCATATTTTGGATTCGATTTTAATTTAGTGGTCTTTTGTTTGACCTTTACTCCTATTAGAATTATTTTCATATTGCCATATTGTATAACACAGATATTTTAATATTATTTTTTTAAATATCTAAGATAAATATAACCACGAAGCGACCCTGTGCGAAGCCGGGTATTTCAGCTAGTATACTATAAAAACGAATTTGGTAGCCTTAAAATCAAACACAATATGTAATTATATAAATGGACAAATATCTAAGAAGACAGAGAGATTTACGGTGAAGTATATATGTATTTAATTTTACGATTGGTCAATTTATACATTTAAAAGTTACTTATGGTAAGTAATTTTTTAAAGACTTCAAAATCTAAAAAAACGCTATTTAAACTTAAGCATTTTCTGCAGTGGTCATTTTAATACTATATTTTATTAAACGACATTAGCTTTTTGTTATTTAATTATGTGGAATAAGCTCTATATAGTATGATTAATTTCAATTATCTTATTATTTCACATTATACATATTTAATATATCATATGAAAATGTATAGATTATATAATAATTTATTCCTAGGATCTTAAATAGTATAATATTTACTATAATATAACAATGTAACAAGACACTGTTTTCAATATGAAATTATTATCAAGTGATGTACGTATACATTTTATAAAACATATATTGAACATTTCAATAGTGTTTATTGTCTGGAAAGACGTTATGATAATTGAAATTAATCACACTATATAGAGAGCTTATTCCATATAATTTAATAACGAGTCCGCTGAAGTGGATGAAACTGCTTCAAATTATTATTCAATTTTGTCGATATATTGTCTTTTATTGAAATTAATTAAACGTATTATAATATTACCTTCAATAAAGAAATTACTGAGAGAGAGTTTCAGATGCCTGTTTGAAATAGTTCAGAATGGGAATAGGCGCAGTAAAGATAGCGTGGATGATCATAAAACACCAAATCGCCGAAACGACCACCCTGTGGAAGATGGCGGATATGTCAGCAATATAAAGGGCGATTGAGGAAAACTATTTTTATTACAAATATTTTTTTTTTATTAGTTTTTATTTTATTTTTAGATAACAATAGAAATATCGTTATTTAATTACATCAACGGTAAGCTATTAATAGCTATAAAGTGTTATAACGTATAAACGTGATGGAAAAGATGTGCATAAATTTTGGATATATTTTTGAATATGGAATGCTTTGTAAATTGAATCATATAATTTTTACTTGGTCAAAAAGTTGCAATATTTGATTAATTAAGTTTACTTATTGGCTTCAGGATATAAATATATTAGGCTAATTGTTAAGTTGCTTTGTGTTCATCATATTTATCATGTTTATTATAGTTTAGAAATTAAATATTTAAAGGTAGAAATTTTAGAATAAAAGATATTCAACTAATCAAAATTACTAATAGTAAAACATTACTATATCATAAAATAAGTATTGTCTGAAATATTATAGAATCGAAAAAATATATCGTTATCCAAAGAAATTTTGGAGCCGCCTTTGATAGAAAGAATGGTGAGGGAGTAAGAGATGTGACTACGCAGTCTTAACAGAAGCCAGAAATTGCCACCTGGAGGCATACAAGATTTTTCAGTTTGTAGGACAATGAATCGAATACAAACCGAGTTACAAGGACCAAATATAATATGAAAGAGTGCGGATATTCTGATCATCCTTTAAATTGCAAATGTACTGCTGAGGAAACTGTGAAACATGTGATGGTCTATTCGCTCATTATAACCTGCTCCACCATCGATAATATGTGTCCACATCACGTATTTACGTATACATAAAGTAGGTATACAAAAGTCTAAAGAATTCGATAGGGAGAGATCTCTACACAAGGAAACACGGCTAAAAACAAGTACAGCACAAGAACAGTTCTGAGTTACTCAAGTAAGTATGGTCACTTTTAAATGACCTGATGAGATGCTTTTGATAAGAGAAATGCAATCCCAATTCTCACTCTGATCAGCCTCGACCTCGTATGGCTAATGATTTCCTTGTATTTTTCACAACGTATTGCTGATTTTTTTTATTTTAACGGGTAAGTAATTACAGATAGTAGGTACTTATAATAATTCAGTTTATTATGTAATTTCTCTTTCAAAAATTTCTAAAATAAAAGAGCGATAAAAGAATTCTCACTGGTACTAACTGAGTACATTCTAATATTTTCATATTTTAAATAGCTTTACTGATTCTGTAAACAAGTGTCACGAAGTATTAACTATTATTAATCGTGTCTCTTTATTTTGTAGCGCTTGTAAGATTATAATCTCTATATATATAAAAATCTCGTGTCACGATGTTTGTGGTCGAACTCTTCTGAAATGGCTCGACCGATTTTTATGAATTTTTTTATGTATATTTGTTAGGTATGAAAATAGGTCAACAAGTATATTTCATACCGCTATGTGATTAGGGTATCTCTATCCAGAAAAAATTTCTTTTATTTTTTTGACAATTTTTTTTTATGTATTTTTTTATTATTTGGCATATAAAAATACCTATAACCCCAAATTTTCATTTTCATACTCCCACCCTCCCATTTTTTAATCGCGATTTTAATATTTTTGTGTAAACAAATTTAACCGTCGTTCGTATTTCCAACAGAACGAAATTATTTATGTTATTGAATGACAGATGGCGCTTCGTCCAAGAAGAATTTAAGAGAAGCGTCGCGTCATTTTGAAATTTCATTCGGCATATCACAACTCAGTGCGTGCAAAATTTTGTACGATTTATTTTAATTTATCTATTTTTATGTGCGTGTATTACAGTGCACAATGCCAGCAAAACGCAAGGGGGGCCATTTGTGCCGTCGAACGAATAAAGCAACAAACATGCAAAATAGTAGAGCAGAAAGAACAGACGAACAAATCCAACAAGATAACAAAAACGTGCGTGTAAGCATGTCGCAATTGCATGCATCTCAATCACAAGAGGCACGAGCTGAACGAAATCAACAACGACAATTGAAACGGAGCCAAGCGCGCCGGTTCGTAGTTGACACACGCAGAGAAAATGACCGACAACGCCAACAAGTACATCGAACATTTACATCCGCTTCGTTCCTTCGTCTCGCATTCGAGTACGAGCCAGACATTGAATATTCCGCTCACCCAAAAGTGCTGATTGGTGCGGTGCTATGGACAAAGAATGTCCCCATTGTCATGCGCTCAAATTCAAACATGAGTCAGCCGGGATGTGTTGCGCATCAGGAAAAGTGCAACTACCAGAAATTGAGATACCACCAGAACCATTGAACGGCTTGCTCATCGGCACGGTTCCAGATTCAAACCTGTTCCTGAAGTCCATTCGCACATTCAATTCATGCTTCCAAATGACTTCGTCTGGAGCAACAGAAATAGTTCACAATACTGCGGCAAATGGTCAACAATTCCATTCTACGTTCAAAATCAAAGGCCAAGTATACCACAAAGTAGGCTCATTGCTGCCAATGCCAAACGAACCACATACATTTTTACAAATCTACTTCATGGGCGCGGCCGTGAGGACATCAATCATGTGGATGCACGTTGCGGCTACAATAGACTCAATTTGCCTAATGCCAGGCGCATCGTCGGCAAACTAGACGCCCTGTTGAATGAGCACAATGAATTATTGAAATTTTTCAAAGCAAACATGCACGAATTGCAAAGTGACAATCACGCTATTGTCATAAATCCTGATAAACACTAGCTGGAAAGCACGTACGTCGATTCAATACGACTGTTGTTGACGACATTGCTGGAATCATGGTTGGCGACCGCACATCGACGTGAGAAATCGTGATTCAAAGAAGAAACAATAATCTGGAGTTCATCGCTGACACACACCGTTCATAGGACGCTCTCCAAAATCTGCTAATTTTCTGGAAGGGACAAGACGGATATTGCATAAACATTAAACAACGAGATCCTGTCACAGGTAATTCATTCATTATGAACATCATTACTCATTTTGAATTGAGAAAATGAATGGTTGATGTTTTTTTGTTTTTATCGGCGGTCATCGTCTACAGCGCTTTATTCCTCTTTCTGTCATAGATTCTATCCCCACACACTTACGATACATTCGTTAATTTTTATTTAACAACTAAAATATTCACTAGAAATAATTTATATGGCAGAACAACGTTTGCCGGGTCAGCTTGTTATATATATATATTTCAACCTGGAATAAATGTTTATGTTTATCAACTTAAATGAATTATAGCGATTTATTTTTAATAAATTGCCTTACATACGTAGAAGAAAGCACTTATCACCGATATACTAACAAACATAAATACATTCATACAAAATAGCTTTTTCTTGTCATCTGATATCCAGTCACATCTGTAAAGATAAATATTTTATTGTTGGTCAAATTTACATAATAGCACGATTTCAATTCCAGATATTAAGCGTTTATATAATCTATGTTTTATCGTAAGAGCACTTTCTCAACTGATATCTACATTTTTTTATCTCACAATTTTTAAAGCCAATGCCTTGGCTATCATGTTAGCCAAGGCATTGTTGGAAAGAGTGTTATAAGTTGAAGAAGAAGTTATAAGTTGGGTTTGTGGTAATACGACATTTAATAATATTATGATTATTCGATATGGGTTTTTTCAACATTACTAATTGATTTCGCTATAATATAGAGATTTTTGACGTAGAAAATTATTAAGCTAGCTTACTTACTTCCATTTATATTTATTGTTGTATATTTTTAAATATCTATATAATATCTTTACCAAATTAATATGAAACTAGATGGAATATAAAAATAAAACATGTATTCTGTTCGGATGTAGTAATTAAAATTATAATATAAAACAAAGTAAAAATCTGAAAGCGCTTAAAATTGATTTAATTACATCAGCCTGTATCAGTTTTTTGATGTGGAAAACCATTTTGGTATGAATTAAATCACGGATTTCAGATAAGGTTAAGCCTACATAATGTTATACTCCGGTGCAATATATTTAGAGAGATAATACTGATGAATGACCTTTTTACTACATATTGAAATATATGATAATACGGTATAGTACTAAAAATGGTAACGTACGAGTATTATGATGATACAATAAAAAATATGGTACAATATTTTTTATTATAAAAAATGTAGACTATTTTTACAAACTATATGCCAAACAGCCTTCTGAAAACTTCTGATAAGAATTATTACTTATGTATGAAACAAAGTGAGTTTATTTTATTTGCTTTTCCTGCCCAATCTGATTCGACACTGATATAAAAAAAATACAAAATAGGTTGTTTGGTTTACTTTTCCTACCCGGAAGGATAAATAATGTCATTCAAAATATTGTCTCTGTTCTGGCAGAACACACTAACTGAAGAATACTAGTTTTGGGTAATTTGACTTTGAAGTTATTAAAATGTTTGAAATGGTCTATCATGTGAGTTTATTAAGTAATCGTAAAAAGGACGACTTTAAAATAAAGACTGTTTATATATTAAGAAGGTTTCCAGACGGTAAAGTTTGAAATAAGGAACATTTTGGTATAACTAACTCAATATGTCATTTTTTCGAATTAGTGTCTTCTGCCAGAATAGTGACGATATAATATATTCATTTAATGATTAGATAATGTTGAACAAACTAAGTAGGTACATACATTGATATAAATGATATGTCTCTAGATAATATATTAAATGTATAAAGCTTTTTTTATTTCACCAATGAGTATTAGTGCTTTTTCTACTAAATCCGCCATTATTTGCATACAAAGCTCGCATACGTGGCATATCGAGAAGAAAGCGAGCAAAGCAGCAAAAAAGATAAATAGTCACAGAAGAAAATTGTGTACCTAGTTAAGATTAATGAATGCTTTTCATGAAATAAGCACAACATCTTTTTGTTTTCCTTTGATTAATTGTTTTAACTAAAGACCGTTTTTTAAACTAACCCTTTAATAATAAACCATTTTATTATATTTAAATAATGATACAATTTTAATTTCACAAAAAATGCATCGATTGATTACGTTTATGAATTTGGGCGGAAAGAATAAACGGTAAACATAATTTATAAGATTTTATTGAAAATAATGAAATTACGATTCATTCAATACGGGTTGAATTATTAACTAACTAATAATGACTAATTTTGAATAATAAACTAAGAATCTACTTAATTGTAAAATGTTAAGGAGTAAGTACCTATAGACAAATATAACAATTGTATAAAAGTAATAACACCTAAATTTATATCATAACTTATGGTTTTCAAATTATGGACATAACGAGCAAGGAGAAGGGTTATATTGTGTGCATTTCCTGACGGAAAAATAGTTATCTGGGTGGCAGAGACTAAGTAGACTATATTATGTTATAAAATATTTGAAGATATTTTGGCAAAATAATTACTGCACTGCTTGGAGATAGAGAGGATATAGAGAGTGTCTGCAGAAAGCCAAGACATATACAGAGTTATACAACAGCAGAAAGAGAATAGAATGACAATAATAAATGAACGATTAGATTCGAATTAAAGTTAATTTCACTTAAATAGTAAAATTTTAACAATACTGTAATATAATATGAATAATGTATCTACAATGCAATTTAAAATACGTAAGGCGGCTGAAAAAGTGTGACTTGTACTATACGTATTATATTTAAGAATATTCATTATGGCGAGGAAAATACTAGCAAAGACATATTTACAGTACGCTGCAAAAAATCTCACAATAAATCCGTGGTGCTTGAAGGGGTTAGCGAACAATAGTTTCATTAGTTGAGAGTAGCTATATTTCTTGAAATGAAAATGTAAACTTTCTGCGGAAATTTATGTTCTATTGTTTCTGAAAGGGTTTCTGTGCAAGTTAAAAGGTTTTCAAATAAATTAAGGTGAGTTGTTTTGAAATACTTTTCATAAAGAATTTACATTTTCACCAAGTGAAGAGAGTATAAATTTAATTCTTTTAATAAAAGACAACTTTGTTTTGATTCTGAACGTATAAACGACTTTCCAACCACTATTTTAGAAATGATTTTTTTATTCTTTGTAGCGATGTGAAAAAGTATTTTTTAAATTAATATGTTAATAATTTATTAAATTTATCTTTAGCTAATGACAAAATGCCATATCTGATGGTTGCGGATTTTAAGCTCAACTATATTAAAAGTTGAATAAAATATAACGTATTATTGTATTTTTAAGTAATTAATTAATCAATATCTCTTTTTCAATATTTTTTATAGATAACGAGTATAAATCCATATTTTGTCTATAGAATTTAGATATTTCAAAATATTTATTATGCAAAATCAGAATAAACAAAATATACATTATATTAAATTAAAACAATAGATACTTATATAATGAATACAAAGTAACAATTTTCATATTTGACAATAAATAATACCTGCATTACCGATATTGTATGCATTTATTTGTATTTAAGCTGTATTTTTATTTTATTTTCTTAGTTCATGTTACCAAAAAATATCAACTGGACATTTTATCTCTATTAACGCTATTAGATTTTACAAGTGTCCAAAAATAATGGCTACAAAATGTAATACTGGTTTTTCAATAAAAATCAAATACGATAATATAAAAATAATAATGCATTTCCCAAATATAGAAGATATTAAATAACAAATTCGACCAACATCTTATTTTTTAAGTAGCCTAAATTAGTTTTTGTGTTACAGGCAAAATGCTCACCTGATTAATTGGGTGACAGGTGGACGAACCAGGTGGGTGACGCGTCCGGAAAAAGTGTAGATCTATCAGTCTGTTGTCATTACCTGGAACATAAGAAATACGACATTGATTTGAGGTCTATTAATCTTCATCTAATAAGCATTCGAAATGAAAGGGTAAAAATATATTAAGTTGCTTGTAAGAGGGTAATAAATGACTGAGTATTTTTCTCAAGAAAGCGGCAAATAAAGCAAAGATAAGATTGTAGCACAAAAGCGTGAAAATATTTACCGGCGTTAGTAATCACATTTTACATACAAAATCGATAAGTAGCAATTTATTTTCTATATTTATAAAAAATGTATTAAAGCTCAAAGCTCAAAGAAAGCTGTAAGTCAGGCTAAAAGGTTTTAGCTTATGAGTTTTGGAAATTGATATATGAACAGCCAAGTTTATGAGCAG
Organism: Rhyacophila brunnea; assembly: GCF_057557595.1. NCBI lineage: Eukaryota > Metazoa > Arthropoda > Insecta > Trichoptera > Rhyacophilidae > Rhyacophila > Rhyacophila brunnea. The sequence continues at coordinate 22,190,957 of NW_028233068.1, forward strand.
ACGTATGCTTTCATTTCAAGAGCTTCATATGGTAAAGAATATTGTATATTATCTGATACCACCCAAGAGTATGACGGCCATGCTCTCCATGGACATGGCTAAAACATTGTATATGTGGCATTGCTTAAATTATTGTCAAAACTGAATTCTATCTTTCATCATATTTAATTAATTTTTTGGTCTTGCCATCCTGCTTCAGTATTTTTCCACAGTGTTAATAATATCTTTCTGGTCTGTCTTTAGGTTAATTCCGCTGGGATGCCTACCTAGCAAAGATTGGTAGTGTAATGTTTCTCGAAGTTGTCTCAATATGACCCGTCTACCTAGTCTTAGTAACGTATAATCTACCTATCGTTTGCTGTTTATTTTTGTTGTATAGCTTGTGGTGTATTGTGATTCGTTATTTTTTAGAGTAGTTTCAAAGATTTTATGTATTATTTTTCTTTCAAAGACTTTTCTTTCAATGTCTTTACGTGCAATATGTGCCAACTGACTTTAATATATCAATAAATTGACTATAAAATAGGTTAGGGCCATATTCATTTAGCGAGAAATCAATCAATTGATAAATAAACTTATAGCGCTCAAATTATATAACAAAATATAGAATACCGCGAACAAAGTATATTTTAATGCTTTACATAAGTATGATTTGCTAGAACTCGTAGCTCATAGGATAGCAAAAGCGTAGGTAGAAGAAGATTCTATTAGCTACACAATCTTTGTAAGTAGTTCAACGTTCAAGGCGTTGGGGTCTGATATGACTGGTCCAGGAGAGGAGTTGTTAAGGTTCGATAAAAGACAAAACCAAAAGAGAAGATTTATATTAGTAAGTTATAATTATTTTGACCACATCTTTCAGACAAAATATTTATGTCCGGAAGGATTCAATCTTGCATTTATCGAATTCCGACCAATGTGCTTTATAAATTTAGAGATGTGCATCATAGGTAAATTACCAATAATTATTCGTCCAAAGTGTTATATCAAGTTCTATTAATACTAGTAAACATCTCGCTGATTTGGAATCAAGGTATTTTAACCTAACCCAACCTAATTCCTAGATAGTACTAAGATTTTTCTAAAAATTGGAGAGCAACACAAAATATGTTTGGCAATGGTGATGGCGTTGTACGGCTAAGTTCCAAATTCTAATCAGTATATTTTTGAGGTATTTCGTATTATGCATGTTCAATCAAAATTGCCACGTCATTAAATATTGTTTATTTTTCATTTAATAAAGAAATGGTTTATTTAATATTAATATGCATATAATAATTGTGTACGGAATCATGATAACAATTAAATCAATATTAAATTTAGTTTTATATACCAATAATTTATAAATACGTATTGTTCCTACGCCAATTTACATACAATGTTAGTCAACAACTGACACGTTAGTCAGTTTTGTTTTCGTTGTATTAAAGTTCACTCTTAGAATAATATTTATTTAAATTTCACTATGTTATCTAAACATAATAAAATAAGCGTAGTTTAATTAGTATATATAATTATAGTTTGCTTACTGCTCGGAATAATCGTCAAATGAATTTAATTATGATATGTACGTTTAATACTTACATATATTCATAAACTAATATATGATCGTAATCTTATGTAAAATAATGCCGCTTCAAATAGTGTATTGAATTAATTAAGGATATAATATAATTTAGTACCATTTAAAACCAAAACGTAAATATTATATTATGTGACTGAAGCAGTGCAGTACATATACAAAACGTTGTATTTTGTATTATTTGTATATCGTATATGGTAATGTAATCAAATTTCGAAGCTATAAGCTATATGACCGTTAAAATGCCCCAATTTAACAGTGCTTTGGAGAAAAACTTAAAAAAATATAAAAAGTGCGAATTGATCTAATTCAGTATGACAATAACTTTTAATATCTCGTTTCCTATAAAAATAGATCGGTTAGAAACTCGTGTTAAAATAATTCCGTATATATATATAGGTATCATATTGTTATATATATAAAAAGATCAGAAGTGTGAGAACAGTTTTTTTACGTATGTGAGATTAAAGAATAATGAATCTATTATATTATTATTATATTAATATTACCTAAACTACTATATTCAAATCAAAAATACAAAATATTCATAGTGATGAAAAAATATGTATTAGTCATTACTATAGAATTTTTTATTTACGTTTATTTTATTATTAATTATGTATTAAAATTTTCAATCTCAGAATATCATTTCATTGTGGACATTACAAATTATAAGTTTAAGACGTTCGCAACATGACATTTAGCAACAACGAAATATTATCAAAACAATATTAGCTACATAATAAAGGAGATAGATCAGTATTAAGTTATTCTACAGTATAAAACAAGGCCATAAACCAGCTTCTGTATATAATGACGATGCTATGTAGAGAGCATCCAGAAATCATACAAAGTCTGGTGGAGAATGGTGTTTATTAAGTACAGTACGGCATACGTACGGCTATAGTTGTTATATAATATATTGAAGGTATATACCTATATATTCAAGAGTTAAAGTTAACTGACTGCCAAGATACTCGTAGTAAGCCAGTTCCAACTGACGAGTGTTCTTCAGAATGTATAAGCAAGGTAGTGTGTTATGGATGGTATCATCCACCTTCTCGAAAACGGTGCATAAAATTCTATAAGTAGGTAAGATGTGCTATTTTTTAACAAATTAAATTAAGTACAAAATATTTCTAAATAAATTGAAGCTCACTTTTGAAGTTTAGGCATAATCATTTAGACATTTGCTTGATGTCAGTATGTATTCTATAATATGAAATGTGTAATAAATACTTTAGTGTAAGTATTATAGACGATTAAAACTAATATAATATAAGAGATCAATTATTTATTTGTTTCAAACGGTAAACTAGAGAATAAATAATGTGTTTTTCTCTTGTATAGCTAAATTTAAAAAAAAAACACTAAATAATATTGTGTGTGGTAAGTTCATAGTATTATTTCATTGTAATTTTATGTTATCTGGTCAGATTTATTCGCACAGAAATTACAGTGAATTATATAAAAAACCAACTCATATTGTTTAAAAGCCACTGAACCTTTATCATCTTCGCAAGAGAAGAGCAATTTATCATACGAATTTACATATTAACATGAACAATTATAATGCCTAGAATACGTTTGATGCCTAAGAAAATGGCTTCAGGGGTGACTTGGCAAAATCGATAACATTATGTGCGGAACCATAATATATTATTATCATATTTCGAGACTCACCCAATATAACACGTGAACATTTTACTAATAATTCATATACTTTAAAATTACCAAAGCTAGCGGAAAACTCTCATTATTGAAGCCATATACTTAATTTATTATTCTAAGAGTTATTTTAATATGTTGTTTTAGATAATATTAACCATACTGATAAATTCTGATTTACCACGAAGAAAAAAATAAATATGTTACTCATTATTTATAGTTAATTACTGTTTACAATAACTTATGAAGTTTTAATTATTTCAGTTAAAGAAATAACATAATGTTTTTTTTAAATATTGTTTTTTATTGATAGTGTTTTAAATAAATTTATTCAATTATTCGGTTATAATACTAGCAGCATGAATATAAATCGTTATTAGGGTAAAACGCAAAGATGTCGGCAATATGTAAAAATAATTATAATTAATAAATGTAATTACAAACCCTATGCATAGTCGATTGTTTAAAATAGCAATAGATTAAATGACGACGTCACTGTTCTTAATGAAAAGTTTTACAATGTTTTTATTTTAAATTGTTTTGGGTAAATATTAAAAATAATTTTGAATTGAATATTGAAAATAAGAAAAAATGCCCAATATAAATTAAACAATTTACTCGTTGCTTTATTAGCAATTTATTTGTAAAATCGTAGATAGAGTGTAACTACAATTTAGACAATACCTACTACTTGAATTGAACGTATTATAACTCTACTTTAGTTCACAATATGGCAAACTTGTTTCAATAATTTAAATAATATATACATAGGTTTTTAATAATGCTAATCTTTTGTGTTTGAGTAAATAATCGGAACTCAATTCTATTTTTAAGTAAATGACGACCAATACCTACTATATTTTATTGATTACTGGTAATATAACGTTTTCATTTTTGACATCGTTCAATTGTTATGTGTATATCATCGGTCAAAAATCGATTACATTATGCATAAGTTAACATATATTATAATACGGGCTAAATATTTCACAATCGTTAATTAACCTAATGTTTTAACATTAGGTTAATTAATTCAATAGAATTATTTCACTTAAAATAGGAATCTGTAGATTAAATAAAGCAATCCTAATAATCTGACTCGATATAAACGTACCTGACTATTGTATGCCAAAATGTCGTTACGATCTTTTAACTTAGGAAACAAACTAAACAATTCGTTAAAATGTTAGTTTCAATTTTGTATAATCATAAATAATTGTATTATATTCTTATTGAACATAATATGTTTGATATTTAATATCAACATTAATAATATATTATTGCATAATATATAAAATTCAAAATTACAACATTATAAAATTACAGTATTATAAAATGTTTCTGTATTAGGTATATTATAATAATAAATTGTTACTAAGCACCAAAAACGTATTAATTTTAGTTAAACGTACACTATAATATTGTATTTCTTAATATAACACTTTCATACAAAAGATTATAATCATTTAGTATAGTATTTAATAAACGTCAAACTGATTTTATTAATTGTAATACTATCCATATCCACCCAGTTTATAAGATATGAAAATATCCTCACTGTAACACGTGCTACATGCTGTGAATATATCAGTGTGTTATATGAAAGATATCATTGCTGAACTTATTCTGAAAAATTTCGAAAAGTAGTGAGCATAGAATTATTATTTTTGGAGTAAATATAATAATATTTTATTATAAAATCATTTAAATGCAATAGTATTTAAAAAATATAGATAAAGGTATTATAGCTTTGATTTTTTGATATATTATTTACACAATGCTTTAGGGTCCAAATATCTAAGATACGTTTGATATTCCCGAGTATGATTAACTGATTAGGTCAAGCTTTTAATTTTTTTTGATGGTTTTGCTTTACCTTATCAGATCGTAGTATCTTATAAAGAAATTAGAATAACCGTATACAGAGCTTCGACAATAGATACTTGCGGTGGATAAGTTGTGTGATTTTATGAGTAACGAGAAAATAAGAAAGTGTACTGTGCAGTTTAAGGTTCAAATACATAATGGTGCACATCGCGTACTGTCACATGCTGTCGCGGTGACAAATTTAGTCTATGGTTTCGTCATTCTGCAGAATATTTTGAACGATCACTATCTCTATAAATTCAATGATAGAAAGTGCCAACTCTAATGTATTAGTATTTTGAATTTTTATTCCTAAGCCATGCTAATTTCAATTAATTTTAACAGTTTCTACGTATGTATACGTGAAAATTACTTGCGATATTTGCATATGGAGATAATATTTTGAACATAATCCAGCCTGCCGACCATATATTATAATATACAATATTTTTATAGAAAATACATAGTGCCAATCACTAAAATAAATAAAAAAACACACGATTTTGACATGAGTCGAAAGTGTGTAGGCATGTGGAAAATGATAAACGTTCATTGAGTTATGCTGGTGTCGATGCAACGCGGTACGCGTTTGGTGATTTCGGTAGATTTTGCTAACTGAAAATGTTCGTTTAAAGTTTCAAAATATGTTACGGGATGGGAGCATTACATTTTATTATTAACTTTTTAAATACCAAGAAAAACGACATTAAGTAGTCCCTGTAGTGGCAGATTACTGTGACAGCACATAACGTTACCATAATATATTCGAACCTTTATCGTTATATTGAAAGTGAAGTAGCGACATTGAAGCTGGCTCGGCCACATTCCATGGATACTGTAACCTGGCCTACTTTTTCTTCAATCCAATTAAATTCTTGTATCTTGGAAGTGCTCTGGATACCATCCGTAGCGTTTATAATATGATGGTTTAAAATAGGAAAATAACAACCATCGTAAAACATCCTGGTTCAAGAGGTCACCCCAATAAAGCTTATAAAATGTACCTTTTCGCTTGATATTTAAAAAATACCAAAATAAAAATTTGTTATAAGTACTCGTATTAGCACGAAAAGCTGTGATTTAAAAACATCTTGAAAAGAAAATGTATTCAGTAAAGAAATTTTGTTATTTTACGCTGGTTCAATTTTCATGTCAGATGAAGTCGTGCGAATATCGATATAAAAGAAATCACAGACCTTTCCGTGTTTACTGAAGTGTTCATAAATTCACTAAAAACGTTGAGAGTACGTGATTTTTAACGGCCAGTGTAAATGGTAAGTAAATAGAAATTTCGTAGTACCTAAAAATAATACTTTTAAAATCTGTAAAATTAAAAATAATGGAGAAGATGTACCAACTATCATAAAACATACAGGTAGGTACTTTTCTTGTGATAACTGGTAGAAATTGTATAATATCACGATGTCATGAAAGAATTTTTACACAGTATTCTTTACAAATATTACTAACCAATGCCACTGATCATTAAAGTACAGTACTAACTCCTACTAAAATTATTACATTAAAGCTTATGTACCTATTATAATCAAATTACATATTATTTTAGTGGATACGTAGTGCGTCGTTGCAGAAGTGATCTGGTTTTAATCTCGAAAGAAATATTATATTATTTAACGAGATGTAATGTTATATAAGACATCTTTGAGATAAAAAGATACATATTATATCCTCTACGCACAGTCCAATCTCTCTTAATGTTTTACGAATTATTTATATAAAGACGATCGTTATGTTGCTGTTTTAATTACATGGCTGTCGGTGGTCCACAATGTGGGAAATCAACTGGAAATTTATATTGGCTTTAACATATTACGCATACCACAAATCATCCCAGAGACTTGAATCGAATCCATCAGCTAATCAAAACATCCTCTGGCGGTTTTTAGGTTTAGGTTTATTTGGTCATGGTGTTTGCATAGTATATTGGAGAGGGTATTATTTTGATTTGAGAGTATTTACATTTATTATTAATCTAAAACATTCTCAAGTTGATGATGTATTCAATTTTGAGAAAATCTCTTATAGGTATTTACAATGAAGTGTTTTTATTTCGGATACACGTTTTAAAATTTTTCTGTAATGCGATGTAATTTTAGGTGTCAATTTCATAATAACCGTTGAATAAAATATTCATTCAAAAATTTGATTAAAGTTTTAGAAGGAGGAATAATAATATATGGAAAGAATTATTGTATAATAAGAATGTATATTCAAAACATAGTTGTTAAATTATTGATTCGTTCTTTCACCAGACGGCCCTCGATTCCCAACAAAGGTGTTGGCCATCACTTACGAGCAAAATACGTATGTGTGTATTTTCATATGTGCTTTTCGAACACCAGAGGGCCCCAAAATTCCCAACAAGGATGTTTTCCATCACATATCAATGAAATAACGAAAATGAAAATGATTGAGTTTTGATACACTATTATGATCAGAATATGGTGTGTAAAACTCCCAACTCCGCTCCCGTTATGTATATGCAGCCACGTTATACGCGGCCGGCTAACATAACCCTTACGTGTGCCAGATCAAAGGATTTAAGCCCTCATTTTGTTCCGAGCAGAGCCGCACGGGACTGGTGATGCAACCTTGCACCGAAGTGCGAATGCGTGATGTTAATTTATTTGGCAACTATCAGAGTGACTTTAATTTGAAGAGTCGCAAGAGGAGCCGAGAGTGTCCCGCTCCCCGTACGCTCTGGCGAATTTAGTAAAGGCCGCAAAATTTGCCTCGGTTGCCACCATGTCCGCGTGTCCTATTAGGCCCGAATGGGGTCGGACCCGGGCAAAAAACTCCGCTCGTTCGGGGTCCATAAGTGGACAGTACCACAGGACGTGTCCTGCGTCCTGCTGGTCGTGTCCACATGAGCAACCCAACCCATGTCTTGCCAAACCAAATCCCTGCAGTTTGGCCGCAAAGTTTCCATGGCCAGTCATGAATTGACTAGTCCAGTAGGTCGGCACCAGTCTCTTTATCATGTATCTCACCAAGACATCTGGAAAGTATAGAAAAGTCTGGCAGCCCTTAGGGGAAGCCACCCATCTCGCCTGCCATGCCGCATATGCAGTCGTGTAGACCAGCTCAGATATAGTCTTTCTGTAGTTCACGCCCTCCACTCTCGATGGCGGTGTCAGAGGGATACCGGCGAGAGTTGTATTGATCCTCCTCATAAGGAGAGTGATTGATCCTCTAATTTGAACGTGCAAGTCGAGGGGAAAGACCCCCGCAAGGACCGCTAGGGCGTCCGTAGATGTGGTCCTATAGGCCTTAGTAAGGCCAATCAGAGCAGGCCTCTGTCCGCTAAGCAGAGCCCTCTTCACAATTGTCAGCGAGGCTTTGGTGTGCCACACGCTGGAGGCATAGCCTGCGATGCCCATGAATATAGCCTAGTAGGCGATTCTCAGGGCACGAGGCTTTAGGCCCCAATTGTTGCCCGCCAGGCGAGCAACCTTCTGATAGGCTGAGTTGGCCTTAGCCACAATTACTTTGGCATGCTTCAAAAAGGTCTGCTTCTCGTCCAGAACGAGGGAATGGGACAACTGGCCTCCGGACAATTGGACGCCGCACTGTCGTAGACACGTGTAGACGAGGTATTTTAATCAGTTTCTATCTATTACTTAGTAGTTTGGATTCATTTTACTCTTAACATAATGTATTCTTTATCGCGGATTGAGAATTACCATGCCTAAGGCTTTATATAAAATAAAAAACTCTTTTTTCGTTGGAATTTAAACATATGCAAGATTAAATCATTGTTTACGTCTGCAAATTTACATTCTTACCAACTTTTAAATCATAATATAATCATTGAAGTATAAATAATAATATTGAATATTTTTTTTTAAAGTACCTATAAGTACCTAACGTCTATTTATTTTCGAATTCCGTGGCGTCCAGTTGTCCGGTGCCAAATCGTCCTAGACCCCCAGAACGACCCCCAAGTAGGTCACCTATCGAAAAAACCTTATAGCAGAGTCGCCAAAACGCACTGCGGGTGATCGCATATTTATGTTTATCCTTGAGCTGCCTTTGAGGAAGATAGCTTCCGTTTTTCCAGGTGCAAATGCAAGCTTATTAAGCTTACCCTAGTTTAGGATTCTCGATAATGCGTCCTTAGAGCTACGCGCTCGAATGTTGGAAGGCTCGACGAGCCAACTAGTAAAAGAAGGTCGTCAGCGTACGCGACGAGCGCGCAGTCCGGTGGTAGAGGTAACGTCAAAACATCGTCAAAAAGTATATTCCATAGCAAGGGGCCAAGCACGGAACCCTGCGGACACCCCATGGTGGTCTTTCTGTAAATTAATTCAGTGCTAGAGTCGTATATAACTTCCCTTTTATTAAAATAGCTTTGCACTAGGGCAAAGAGGTCCCCGGAAATCTGTCGGAGCCGAAACTTAAACAGAATTAATGGACACCATGCGGTGTCGAAGGCACCGGCTATGTCGAAAAAGATGCCTGCCACAATGACTCCTTCTGAGTCCTCAACAAATTTCTGTGCAAATCTGATGGCGTCCTCAGTAGACTTGCCGGGTCTGAAGCCAAATTGCCTATCAGAGATATGGTAGATTCTATCAAGGTGGTCCTCCAGCCTTCTGCTGATTAACCGTTCCAATATGTTACCCAGCACTGGCAGAAGAGTGATTGGACGGTACGATTTTGCGTCATGCGGTGGTCGTGTGCTCATCTTAGGTATAATACTAAGGAAACCCTTCTTCCAACAGTCCGGGAAGATGCCCCTGCTCATGCAGTCAGCATAAATCCCGACTATATCATGAGGCGCTCGAAGCCACGCCCTTCTGGCAATCATATTGCTGATCCCATCAGGTCTGGGGGCTTTGCCCGCCCTGAGGCCATCAAAAATTAATCCCCCCTCCAACTGGATAAGCTCAGGAGAATGCTGAGTTTCCAACGGCAAGATTGCAGATAGTCTTAGTTGACAGGTTCTGTCATCCTCATGTGCCGTAGGTATGTCCTGTGGAATTAGAGCTTCCAGCAGTATGGATGCAGACTCTGCGCTGTCCATCGCAAAGGTGCCAACGGGGCGCCGCATAGCCGCCATGACTTTACCAGGCCTTGAGCCCAGCTTTATCACGCAGAAAAGCGGTCCCTACGGATCATATCCCCCCATTTCAGAGACAAAATCCCGTCAGTGCTTTTTCTTGGCTTTATTTAACTCTTTTTTGAATTTTGCCCTTGCGGATTTATAAACAATCTCTGTAGGTTCGTCATTTATGGGTAAGTCGTTCTGAGATCTTCTAGCTCTTTGCAATTTTCTTTGGGCAAGTCTCATGGTCCTTCTCAAAGACGTCAATTTTGGTATCCACCATGGCGCAAGGTTGGGTGGCCTCAGAGAGGTTCTACCCAACGTGGACTACGCAGTTTGAGTAATGAACGCAGTCAAGTCATTGGCTCTTTGGTGGAGATTGTCAACCGACATGGCAGAGACCAGTCCACCAATTTTGACGTCAAAAGCATTCCAATTGACACCGCTCATCCGAAAACACCTGGGAAGCAGTATGCTCTCGGTTTGGCTCAATGGGGCCGCATCTCCCGCAACTCTGAACAAAAATGTGATCAGACGGTGATCGCTAGCCACCGCGTCCATGTGGAACTGCCAGTCCACGGCGCGTCTGGCAATGCCACTGGATGTCAGAGTGACATCAATATGTGACTCACCATTTCTGGTGGAGGAAGTGGCCGGCCCGTCAGGGTCATTTAGCACTGTCAAATCAAAGGCGGCCAAGAGCTTTTCGAGTAGTTCAGGACTGTCCTTGTTAAGTCTGGGCCCAGAGCAAGGACTGGACGTTAACGTCCGCCCCAACAATCATTTGTTTGCCTCTGCAAGCATATAAGATTTTCTCCAGTTATTTTGTGCAATACAGGGTAGAAGAACTGTACTGAAAATACGCAGATATAACTACAATGGAGAGCCCCCTGTTATTAGCAATCTCCGCCACAGCAAAGAGCTCATTGAACAGATGCGAGAGATGCAACACAGTCAGTGCGGTGTCAATTACAAATATGCAAGCTAGAGATTTCGGGGTAGCTTGTATGATACGGCCACCGCTTAGGCCCTGATTGGGACCAAAGGCGTATGGCTCTTGTATCATAATTATTTCCCTATTCTGATCCCGAGCAACCTCAAATAGCTCGGCAGATGTAGTTCGACCTCTGCCCACGTTGATCTGAGTGAAGGAGATCATTGCGGACAGTAATCAGTGCGGCTTCTTTCCTCCTCAATAGCGTGTAGGCGCGCGGGACAGTTGGGATCGGTGGCCAAGTGGCCGTTCGGCTTCTTGTAGCGCGTGCACGCAGGGCACTTGCCCGGTTTGTCAGCGGTGGGGCAGTCTGCTCTGTCATGCCCTTCTCTAGTGCAGTGGCCGCACGTTGTAACCTTAGCGTTGCAACCCTTCGTCATGTGTCCGTATAAGTGGCACTTTGCACACTTGACAACTCCGCAAAAGTCATGCACAGGGAACGAATTCCACCCCATGAAAAGTCTGCCATAAGCATAAGCAGCGCCTCTCGAGCCTTTCCCGGGATCGACATTATCATATGATAACGTTCGGTCTTCGGTCCCGCCTTGTGGCTCAGTTTAGTTCCAGCGTAACCCTCAGATGCAAGGCTAGACGCCTCCTGGGTATTGTTTATGATTGCCTCCTTGAGCTGCTCTTCTGTCGTCTCAATACGTATATTAAAAGTTATGACGCGGGGAAGCTTTCTGCCCGCGACTTGGGCCTTTAAGCCAGCCTCAGTCAGCCCAGGGGCAGCCATGAGCCGCTTAGCCTCGTCATCACTTTTGGGATGCACGATGATCCCGCCTCCCCGGATCTTACGTACCCCAGTGATGTGCACTCCCAAAGTTTCAGGCACTATAGTTTTCATGACCGCTTCCTTTGTGGCAGTCGATTCTTGACCCTCCTTGGTCGGAAAAAACATCACCCCCGGCCTGGCGACAGTTTTTGGAGGAACTGGTGGCCATTTGAAGGCTCTAGTTGGTTGAGCCTCTCTACGGGTTACGTCACTCCAAAGAGCCCTGGGAGGAGCATTAGAAGGAGCCTGGATGATGGCTCTCGTTAAGGAGGCACGATCCTTCACAATTGCCTTGTGCGCCTCCAGCTCTATCGTCATGGCCCACGTTTCAGTGATTGCCATCTCAAGCTCCTCGGCTACTGCGTTCATGGTTGCTCTGGCAATACGACTGTCCTTTTCGAGGGCGGCAAGCGCTCTCTTGATGGCAATCGTCGCCTTGGATGCACTCTCCTGATACTCAGAGAGAATACTCAAAGCCACGGGACTGATCTCCTCGTAGGATGCTGAGGCTGAACCAGCCCTTGACTTAACGCCCTTGCCCTTTGAAGTGGAAGCGCTCTGCTTGTCTTTCTCTTTTTCTTTATCAGGCCTTTTATCCTTGACCTTCGGGGCCTGCTTGGGTTCACCAATACCCTCAGCCACGTCCAACTTCCGCTTCCTAGTGGACATTCCTTCCACTTGCATGGGGTCCCCTTTGTGGTAGACCATGGCGCTAGGTAACACTCGTCACACGTTACTCACTCAAACACAATTTATCGCACAATAAATATTATTGTTACAATAATTAGGTAAACGGGAGCAATAAAATTATTCAAAAACATTCACAAAACATTGGCAAGGAAAAAGTCACAATTCCCGTGAAAGTCCAAGGGGAAAACAAACAAAAGTTTCACAAATCGTATTACAAGGGCAGGCAAAGGTATTAATGAAGAAACGGGATCAAAAACTTGTGAATAGCAGGGTCAAAATTAAAGATAACAAAAGCGAAATAATAGCGATGCAAAAACACGTCCGCATGGCTCGACAGTTCAGTCTCTTCTGACTATTATGATCAACATATATTTTTATATAATGAAACATAATGCTAAATGTTGTAGACTAGCATCCGCCGGTAGCTTAATGACTATCGTATTTGATCGGTAGCCAAAAAAAGTGTGTTCAAATACCGTTTGGTTTTTCAAAATTTTATTTTCTAATAATAAATCTATTTCAGTGTTGCTTATATTAAAATTAGTCGAAGTAAATTAGATTAAATTTAAATTTAATAAATCTACTGCCTTTTCGAAAAATCTCTCACAAATGACACAAACGATATAAGAAAATTTTAAATATTTGAAAATGTAGGTGATAATAATGTCTTTTGACGATTTTCGATCCTAATAAGATCATAATATGGGCCGCCTCCACAGAGTGGTTTGTATTAACACATTTTGTTTTTACGAGAAATGGATGTCGGCTATTTGCTCAACCTATTAGGTCCATAGATACTCTAACTCATATACAGATTGAAATGCTTGCCAGACCCATGATTCAAACCTGGGACCTATATTATACATACATTTAATAATTTGGAATTCTAATCGTTAGATTGATTTTAAATTTTGATGTAAAATTATGTTTATAAAACAAAATACACTTTACTATACTCGAAATCAAAATATCGAATAAATATTATGTAGATTTTTATAAATATTTTCCATTTTTATCGATGTAAACAGTATTAGATTTCCTTCACTTTTATATCAACTTGATGATATTATTTTGAAACATGAAACTTCAGAGAAAAAATAAATGTCGTGTCAAATATTTTTAATACAACATAACTTGTTCACACGTTCTAGGAAAAATTTTGAAGCAGAAAGTTGCCTGGGGGAATGAAAAATTGTCTTGACTCCCGTGTTTTATATACCTATATATATTATCGTCAAAGCAGCATTATTTATAAAGATATATGATTAAAAACCATTAAACCATAATTAAGCATGGCCATTAAAATAATATATATATATTTTTTTTGGTTAAAATCCTGCATATTAAAATGTAAATATATTTTTTTCATCTTGTTTGATCCACACAAGAGTCAAAAAATGATTTTTGTGATTTTTTTTTCGTAAATGGGCATTTTCGCCAAAGTTTGTACATGTTTGAAATTTGGGTAATATTATTTTTTCACTCAAATTAACCATTTTTATATAGCTAGCAGATTCCTTGTTCTATTGCTGAATTGGTGATAGCAATTTTTCAGCAAAATATTGATTAATACAATATTTATATCATTTTTATTATGAAATTGGGCATAATAAGTTTCCGTTCCGTGACTACGAAACTTAGCTTTTAAAACATGAATGAAACACTTTTTATCACTTAAAAGAGCTCTATTAGATTAAAAAAACCATACACTTCAAAATAAAACTACAAATAGTCAAAAAATATTATTGAATTTTAATTCTTGGGCACATTTCGTTCCCCTCCGTTACCCTATGTCTATAATGGCAGAGCATTTTTCCTTTAGTATTTGAAAAAACCAATCAATGTTCGTTCTGCTATTTTTTTAAAGACAATAATCACTTTTACTAAATTTTATTGGAAAAATAAATAAGTTTCGTTATTTAATAATCAAATGAAAAATAGTTAACGTTCAACTTTTTTGGGGACATTTTCGGAATGGAACGAAATGGTAACGGAGTGTAATTTGTAAAGCTTAAGTTACATGTTACCATAAAAACAAATTTTTGTTTTATGAAATTTATTTGAATTTTTTGATAGACAGATAAATATTCAACGTGCGTCAAAATAACAAAACAAATCAAACTTAATCACTAAAATAGACATATTTTATAATAAATTTCACAATACTTGTAAAATAAGGTAGGTAATAATTTTGACACACTATACATTACCATAACTTTATTTGGCATTTATATTATTTGTAACTCAGATAAAAAATATTTTTAAGCAAATTAACAATATATGAAAAAAAAAATCAGCAAGGGATTCAGACGCGAGTTCCTAGCGCGGCACGGAGTATATAACTTTTACGAAAATAATTATAGTCAAACTCGGTTATTACGATCTCTGACATAGCGAGATCTCGGATGTAATAACGAAACATTTGTTGACAATTGGTTTATGATTTTCGCCATACATTTAATTCTTTCACTGTTATAACGAGCAACTTATCGGATATACCGAGCTAAAATACTGTTAATGTGTCGACCGTTTTAAAACATTTCGACCCTAAGCAATAAAATCCGATTGGACAGGATGCCGCCGGGGTCGGATTACGTTTATGACACTAGTAAAGTGTCTAAGTACCTACCTTATTGGTGTTTCACCGACAATAATAAAAAAGTATCCACGCATATGGTTGAAAAATCCAAGGTTTGTGAAGTCCGTAGGTACCTACCAGCGTTAATTACAATAAACAACTTCTTTTGTAGTTTATGAATGCCATGCTCGTTTCGGGGATTTTTACGATGGTTTCCAAATTTTTTATTTTCGGCTTTTTGTGTAATGTGACATGCTCATTTAAAAATACCTATTCTCTGATATAACGAGTAACGCTTATAACAAGCAAATTCAGTCGGTCCCATCTTCCTCGTAATAACCAAGTTCGACTTTATGTTGTCTTGAAATTTAATTGTATTCATCAACATAAAATGTAGCTATACAGGTTGATTGTAATCAAGACGTACTTTTCTGACATTTCGTGAATACCTACAGTTCTAGGTATTAAATCTAATCGAGTACACATTTCTGTTAAACGTGACAAAAAAATACTTTTTCATACATTTTTATAAATTTCTATGCCTAAAATGTATGGAGAAGTTTTAAAATTTTGGTGGCGTATAACAGAAAGAGTATGACAGAGCCAGTGCCTGTCTCGCAATTATTTCAGTCTGGTGTTTTTTCTTTTCCTTCTGTTGTTTTTTTTTATCTCCATACTTTTATGTGCGCTATTTTTGCGTATTCAGACATATCACATACTTTTTTAATCTTTATTATATTATTATATTATAGTCAGGTTATTTTTTATATTTTTTAATGAAAATATTTTTGTTTTTCATACGAACAGACAAAATAATTTTTTTTATAATCTATGAAGAACTAAACACACACTGTAAACCCAACTTTATGCATGCCATTTCGTTACTTTTACATTCCACATATACGTTACCACCAATATAGTTTCGGAGTGGAAGTAACGGATTCTGTTTCAGAAGTGTTTGAAGCCAAAATTTAGCTTAGTTTTATTGTTAAACCTGCGATATGTTTTATTATATCTGTAGTATGAAAGATAAGCTCCATATGTGTAGTATGTGAAATAGAAATATGTGTTTTCTTACCTTATAAATCGTGGTAACAGTAGTGGAACTTCTTAAATGACCAACCCAGAAAGCAACCTGTTCCGATAGCGATACCGACACACACCAACAATTTAAAGTGTACATGGCGATCAGTGTTATACAAAAATGTTGCTACATTAAAAAAAAACATATTTATAGTGAAAATTTTTCGCCTTCATGCTAAAATCGTGGTAACGGAATGTGGAGTTCCACTTTTTCAAATATCCTGGGACACACTTTAAACGTGATTTTTTTTCAATATTGGTACAAATTTACGAAAAAACTATATATTTTCCAAAAATATATAATGTAAGCTGTTGAAAACACTACGAATTTAATTTTACACACTCAAAATTAATGACGAAATCAGACTTTGTTTATTTGAATTTATGGGTGGGACATGGTAAAAACGCACTACCTTTCGATCTAAATAATCAATTAAAAATATATACAGGTCAGATAGTTGTATTTAACTGATTGAATAGAGTAAATTAATAAATTTGCATGTTAAAAGTACATAACTTTCCAACATTTTATAATATAATAACTATGAAAAAATCAATCAAAGTCATGGGACATGCCAAAAACGCAATGTACAAACTTTGGCGAAAATGCCCAAATAAGTTTTGTGTAGTAACTAAATAACATGAGTGCTAACTATTATTATATTGTTTCCTTTTTCATTCTCATTCTCATAATTTGTGGCATTGCTAGCAAATCTTTTATCAAATACTTTCTATGTCAAAAATCTCCGGATGAAAAGGCATATGTTCTGAAAATAAAAAGGATTTCAAGTTATACACATTTAATTTTTTTTTTATAAAAATCGATGTTTTTTTAAAATAAATATAAAAAATATTAAAACTATGAATTAGCAAAAATATAAACCGTAAAAAAATTAAAACTAAATTTTAATAATAAATATAACCATAAAAATAATGTAATAATAACGTAACCTAATATGCCACAAATACGTAACAAATTCACATTTTTTTTACAATTGTAAGTTTATCTTTGACTTAAAAAAATCTTTTTAATGTTTTCAGATACATATTAATTGATGAATACAGTTCAAATTGTAAATTATCAAAAAAAAAATCTCAAATTGCAAGCTTCGTATTTTCCCGCTAGGTTATTTGTTGGCATAAGGATCCCCATTAAACCGATTTACTTTTATAAGAGTATTGATGTCTAAGTTTCCGTAAACTAATCAATATAAAATATTATTTCCGGCTGCGATAAGCTGCTCGGAAAGCAATCCGCTTATGTAGTGATGACTTTCCGGTTCCACCCCTTCCGTTATCTCTCTTTCCCTGTACAGTTTTCTTTTGCTTTTCCGAGTTTCCGCCGGATATCGAATACAAGCTTCTATTCTGAAGCTTTTGCGATACTGGCGAAAGCCTCAGGTTTAACTCAAAATGGCTTCTTAGGCTCTTGCCTGATAGCGTCTTCGATTGTTTCAGCGAAATCAGCTAATGACAATAAACAAGACATTTAGATCAGATGTTGAGAAAGAAAGATCAAAAAATCACCGCGTGAAATATCAAAGAATAGACTTTTATCCGATACATTCATTAACTGTATTTAAAATTCAAAAAATATTATAAAACTTATTTACAAATTAAACCAAATAATAACTACAATAAACAAATAATTGAAAAGATAACATAATTAATAACATTATGAGACAAAATGTTTGTGTTGTGAAAATAATCATGGTTTCGAATATTTTACAACGTTTTTATTAGCTCGTATTCTTATTTGTCCGGTGGTTGTTTATCCAATACAAATCTTGCAATCAATTTTTAACTAAGTTCCCGACTAGCTAGATATTTTAAACTTTTAGAATATATCAGAACACGATGCCAATGTATTCTTTTAATACTTTTAGCCATCTTTAAGCAGAATTGAATTCATTTTCAGTTAATTCTGTTTTGGTTTATTGGTTGCTAAGGCGGTGGTCAGAGCAACTAAATTATTAATATATACGTGCGTTACTATGGAAATCAAAATGACATTTCAGTATTCTATATTTGTTTGTTTTTTATTTATTTCATATCAAGTACAAGTTTGAGCATATTGAGCATAATAATTCAACAGAAAATTTAAAAACGTTGTATATAAAAAGTTCTTTTTATCTTGTAACTATTTTTACTTTAAGTGACTGTTTTAACCTATTTCAAACATTAGATGTAATATGTTTCAGATGCAAATAAAAAAACAAATAACAACAAAATATCTTCAACAGCATTTGTTGTGCGAAAGGAAACAGCAGTATTACAAAGAATAAGATAAAAGTTCCGGTATTGCGCTATTGATAGAAGTACCAAAATGTTGGTTTTATTCTAAAAAAAATGCGAACATAATATAATTCTGTTTCAATACAGACCGATTTTTATGCGTAGGTTTTTAAATAGAATATATCAAGTCTTAAAATTAATACAAAAATATTTGTTGACATTCAAATAATATTGAGAATAAAAAATATACAATAAAGAAAATTAGGTAGGTAAATAAGAGTTTTTAATTATTTATAATTAATAATTAATACTTACATCTAATATTAATTTTAATTATTGTTTATTATAAGTGTGTAGTAAGCTATGTGTACGACTCTATGTCAGGTTTGAACATTTGAATACTTGGTAATATTGCACATTACAATTAAATATTTCATCATAATATACGTACACATTTAACATAACCAGCATACCTACATTTGAATTTTTATTAACGTTTATATTATATACAAATAGTATTCAACGTTATTCAAACAAAATGACTAAACGCGAAAATTGAATAGGATTTTTTAATATTAATTTACAACTGCCCGTCAAACCTACGGTTATAAATGTCAAAGCATTTTTTGAAAGATTATCTTTGGAATACGGCTGGTATTATCGTATTTGATGGTGGGTACCAAATTGATATCAAATGAATTGAGAATAAAATAATACCACTAAAAATGGAGCTCAAGATTATTATTATCTCAAAGTTTTGTCAGTTAAACCATTTATACAAAGATGTTATAAAGAAAGTAATAACACGAGATTATCACATCAGCAGGTTTATTTCAATATACTAAAATCATGTAATCATGCAAATCGTGAATATACTAGAGCTGTCATTTATTGAAACGTAATGCCGCGTTCTTACATGGCGATTTTTGATATTCAACATCAATTGAATGTTGAAGAAGAAATGAAAATGATTATTCCTACAAATCGATATAACTTCAATCAATAGTTGTAATCAAGATGGTGTCAAGTGAATTTATTAGTGCCTGCATTCCAGTAATTTTTGATATTTTAAGTAACGAACTAAAGATAATATTGTTTAAAAACTATAAAAACTATTATAAACCAAAACAATGTCAAACCATTTAACATACCGATGAAAGTTGTTATCAAATTGATTACTTATTTTTTACTTGTGCAGGCAACCAGTTGACTCCACTGTTAAACGACTAAAAGTAGAAAAGACCTCAATTTCATTGAATCCAACTTGCAAGTTGATCAACTTTTTTGGAATGTAGTTCCCACTCATCAATTAACATTATTTAACTGCCATATTGTTGAACGACAAAAATCGTCACGTAAGAACGTGACATTAGCGATAGCGCGACTTCGCGCGACCTCGCCTGAAGCATGCATGAGTTCAAACACAGGGTTACGCATGGGTGCCAACTCAAAATTTTACCTTTTAGATAACCGCATACAGAACATATCCGAAAAACAATGGGGCTATCGGAAATATGACAAAACGGCGAAGATATAGGGTATTATGAGTAAAGCAGTTGGAATAGATCTACTGAAATAGGTCATGTGACTTTGTGTGCCATATTGTTTGTATTTCTTATGTATTTGACAGGTGGTTGTCTACCATATATTATATTATGTATATATTATTAAAAGTAAACAATTGATCAAACAGTTAAAAATGCTATTTATATAAAATACATTAATTTATCACAAAACAATAAACCATTACAAAGATAAGCTAGTATTTAATATAACTTGAACAAATATATTATATATCTAAATATAATCATATATTGTGAGTATATTACGTCATTGAAATTTTTATTAGGCACTAATAGAAACATGAACGCTTATTTTTATTTTTTAAACTAGCACAAATGAGTATATCTTCCAAATTATCTTTCTTTGTGTACCAAATGAATCATGAAATAGATCCTAGCCCAAAAAAGGTTTGAAACCTTTGATGAGACATGTATAATATCATAAAATAAGCCTGTTACTTTAATTTTATAAATCTTTGAAAGACGGCGAATAAAGGATGTATAAATTGTACCAAAAATATGATACATATCGCTATATTTTATTGTTCAATTATTTGTTTTTTTAAAAGTATATCTTATTTTGTAAGAACAATATAAAGTTCATTTATACTCGTACATAATAAACAGAGGATTAAAAATATCATTATTAACAAGCAACATAATGCAAAAACAAAAATGAAATCAATAAAGAAGTTTTAGGAAGGATTTTTTAAAAATAGTTAATTTTAAAACGTATTAGTACTTTTAATTACCTACTTATTGTATATAATATAAGTACTATAATTTATATGTTTTAAATATATGATTTTTTCTCTAATACATTATTACGTAATTGAATCATTTTTCTAATTCATAATTAAGAAGGTACATAGTTACTTTCTAATTTACATTTAAACATATTTTATATGAACATCATGAATATTATTTTAAATCTAATTTGAAGTATTCTAATGCATAAATAATATTAAAATGACTGATACCCACTTATTTATTTGGAACGTAAATTGAATATAATAGCGTGAAAAACAAACAAAATTTACGTTACTTTTTATGCTTGTATTACGAGTATTACGAGATTAAATTTATTAATATATTATTATATACTTTGTAATGTACGATTAATATTTATTTGTTATCAAGATTGTCATGACCATGAGACACTCTGTCGATCGTCGTATAAGCCG
The DNA here is from genome assembly GCF_057557595.1 of Rhyacophila brunnea. Taxonomy (NCBI): domain Eukaryota; kingdom Metazoa; phylum Arthropoda; class Insecta; order Trichoptera; family Rhyacophilidae; genus Rhyacophila; species Rhyacophila brunnea. Next base: position 22,212,242 of record NW_028233068.1, read on the forward strand.
TTTACTCACGTTTAAAAAAAAGCTTTGATAAAATTTATATAAGATGGTCCCATAATGATGAGAAAATTTGACGAATCAAGTGAACTGAATAATGTAGATAGGTATCGTAAGATCTACAAAATTACATCGAATGGAAAATAAAATGAATTATCGTTTTCTCGAAAAAAAGCTTTTAATAACATCAATGCAGGATCCGATTCGTCGGTATTTTATTATCGAATATAAAATTCATTCATAATTAGAAATAAATTGTCAATTTCATGCGTTTGATAAAATCAAGAGTTTAAAGATAAAATCCGACTCAACAATAATTATTGTAAATTGACTTTTGTCGTCAAAAAAAAAAAATCAGAATTTTGTAAGGACGTACTAAATATTGCAAGGAAATAACTTTGTTGTTTTAAAATAATCATTTTATATTTGAAGAATTTTATAAATTGATTTGAGCAATATTTTGTGGTTGACATGATGAATACTAGGAACGTACGTATTTAGTCACACATATCTATACCGTTACCTAGTTAGCAATGTTAATAGTATCGTTGACTGGTAATTAATAGTTTTTTTTTCATTTAGCAGTTATGTTTACCAATAATTAATCTTATTCATATAACATTTTAAGAAATCGGTAGAATGTCTAGGAAAACCATCATCACGCGGATGAAAATCATCATTGTCCCATATTCAGATGACTGTTAAGCCGTAATAATTCTGTCAAAGCTTTTTGAGATGGGTTATTAAATAATTTGTCAACATCACGGAGTATACAGCTAGCTATAAATTGAAAGGAGACAAATATAATCCTTTAGAAAATACAGTCCTTCTAATATAACACCGAGCCATTATTAAAACTGTTATTATTTTCTCGCGAAGCCAATATTTCTTTTCTTTTGAAACATTTTTATTCAAAGTCATATACAATAATGTGAGGTAATTTAACAAAAATAATATAAATATGCATACATATATGTAACAATATGTATATACGTCTTCATATTAATTGATTATCATTAAATATATCTTTCATTTCTGCGTAGGTACATACATTATATAATATAATTAAGCTCTATAAAATACATATATTCAAAGATTATACAAGTTATGAACTTAAAAAATATACATTTATACAATGATTAATGATAATTTTTACTTCTGAATATAACAGCCGAAGAAGAATGACTCTCTATATTTTGGTAAACTAAATTAGCCTCCGTGAGTCTCGAAGAATGGATAAGGCAAACAGAACATTTACCCTTCGTGCCAGTCTCGAGTACGATACCTCATGCAAAACCCTCAACAGAGTTTAAACAAAAGTACGGTGTACTCAAGACAGTTTGGTGAAATGGGGGATCTCTGATGATGCAACTTGAATGTGGTGAGTTACAAAACATTTTACACTTATTACAACGTTTTTCTTAGCTCGTATTTTTATTTGTCCGGTGGTTGTCTGTCCAGTACAAATCTTGCAATCAATTTTTAACTAACTTTCCGACTAGCTAGACATTTGAAACTTAGAATATATCAGAACACGATGCCAATGCATTTTTTTAATACTTTTAGCCATCTTTAAGTAGAATTTAATTCATTTTCAGTTAATTCTGTTTTGTATGAAAAGTTATTTCGTTACCATTATTGGTTGCTTGGGGTCTGGAGTCCTAGCAACTAAATTATTAATATATACGTGCATTACTATGGAAATCAATATGACATGTCAAGATGACATTTCAGTATTATTTCTATCAAGAACAAATTTTTTTGATCGTTTAACCTAGTCAAGTCAAGTTTATATGATTCAACAGAAAATTAAAAAAACGTTGTATATAAAAAGTTATTTTTATCTTGTAATTATTTTTAAGTAAGACACGTCCACTGAAACGTAACGTCACCGAGATCATACAAACTGAAGAAAATGGGGTTGCTTTTATTTGTCCACTTCTGGGGTGAAATCATGTAGCAGTTGATGATTCCAACACAAATACTTTGATAAAGTAGATAAAATGTAGATTAAGATTAAGATTAATGTCACAGCTTAATGTTAAACTACTTCTTAGAATAAATTCTTGTCTAACAGAGATATTTTTTTAATATCATAATGGTTTTATTTTTGTACGTATTATATTACGTCTCGTACACCTTGCAGTAAATTAATAGATAATATTACTCAAAGAGATGCGATATTTATTTGTTACTACTACAGTATAAATTTTGGATATGATACTTAGTTAGACGAATGTCAATGTAAATTAAATATTTAATTGTCTATTTAAACGTCCGAGAATTTAAATTGTTAAATAGCGGATACATTTATTTATTATTTCCGCACTTGCCAATAAAAATACAACTAATTTATGTTTAGTTGTCATTAAACGTGACGAATATAAGTAATTATTCGGTGATACCGATCATAACTTAACGATGTTAATAATAATTATTAATTGATCGTAAATTATAATACTATGTACACTGTACAGTTGTAACGACTAATAAAAAGTTTTTTATTATTTTCATAAAAAATATATTATATTATGTGTAAATCATTTATTCCAATTGAATGATGACAGCTGAATGTTGTAAAAGAAAATTAATACCGGAAATCGTGGATTATTGCTTTTAGATATGGCGTTTCAATAAAAGGCAGTGGCTACGTGATATCTTCAATGCGAACGTGAGAAAATAGTTGCAATACAAAGATTACCGAAGATTTCCATTGAAATAGAGATGATTGAGTTTCAACAAGAAAACGAATACAGAAAAAAGTGGGTACCTACACTAAACGTATTTTACTACTTTATTTTAGAGAAAAATTACGATTTCATAATTCTCTTGTTTATTTAAAACAAGAATGACGATATTTAAAAAAAATATACCCGCTTATAAACAAGTAAACCATGTATATTTTATGATGATTATATAAATAAATACAAAATATCACATTTGAATTTATTGAAATCCGTAGATAATCAAATTAATAAGTCTAATTCAATTTTACATTATTTGAGGGGTCTGGGGTCCTAGCAACTAAATTATTAATATATACGTGCGTTACTATGGAAATCAATATGACATGTCAAGTACAATTTTTTTTTATCGTTTAAGCTAGTCAAGTCAAGTTTATATAGTTCAACAGAAAATTTTAAAACGTTGTATATAAAAAGCTCTTTTTATCTTGTATTTATTTAGCCATTATTACTGTTGATGATTACCATGAAAAAATATTGAATTTTTTTATGTTTATTAGTAGGTACTTTTAATGTTTTAAAGGTACACGGCAGACAAAAATATTCATATTAATCGTAAGTATTAAATTCATAAACAAGCCTCAGTGAGCGTCGTTGAGTGAGGATATATTTAGTGAGATGAATCGGATTTAAATTCGTCTTTTAATTTACTCAATGAATCTAAGATAGGTAATAATTATTGAAGATAGATCAACAAAACGACTATGAGCAAAACCGAGTACCTATTTTAGTTAGTTTAAAATAGTATTGATTAAAATTAACAACAAAACTATTTAAACATATATTTAACTACTAATAGCAATCTTTAATTACTTTGAATAATTTTGTTATTCTATATTTGTTGATAAATATGATTTACTTAAGTATTCTAATTTGTTTAAAATATAACATAAAATAAATGTCTTTGTTAAGACATATAAATATATACAGCTATCAATGATGCAGTAACAATCTCATTAAACCTGTATTGATACTAAATGGATTTCCTGATGACAAGATTCTTTTATAAAAAAATATAAAGGGCATTTTATACGCTTCACTGACAGTTTTGCTTTGCAGACTTCCTCCATATAAACTCTTATTTTTCCATTGTCTGCCAAGTAGGGAAGCCGATATGAGAAAGAGTATTTTCTAAAATAAGTTTTGAAATATCGAGTCACGGTAGACACGAAGAGTAATTTTTCAATTATTTGCTTGTCTTATAATATATGTCATATAATTAAATTGCAATTTTATATAATATTTTAAAAAGATTTTGTGTACCTATATTAATAATTCAATTAACCTATGTTGAAATACAAAAAAAAATACGTCATATAAAAAGTTTTCATAAACAAAATTATTTCTGTGTGTAAATAGTTTTGTTTTTAAATATTTAAAAACAATATTTATAGATACACTTTCTGAGAATCTCAAAAATGTTTATATTTAAAATGAAATCTACAAATAAGTTGCGAAACATAATATAAGATAACACAAATTAATTCTGTGAATCAAAGATAAGAAGTATGTAAATTAAAATGAATTCAAGCTCTATACTATTCCATTTAAGTCGTTTTTTGCGACCCGGGTTTCGCTTTTCGGGTATCTTCAGGCGCCGTGTACACTCACCAAAGTTAAACACACACTGACAACGAACATTCTTAATTCTAGTTTATATAATAAATTAATTAATTAGGTTTTTTACTGACACTTCAACTATTCATAATTTGTTTATTGTATTTTTTATGACCTTTGACTTGATAGGTAGGTAATGGAGTTTTTACCTACTTTATTGTATTGATTTATTATATAAGCTAGAGTAAAAAATGTTCGTTGTCATTGTTTGGTTACCTTTGGTGAGTGTACACGGCGCCTGAAGATGCCGAAGGGCGAAACCCTGGTCGTAAAAAAACGAATTAAATGGAATAGTACAGAGCTTGAATCCATTAGAATTTAAATTCAAATTACATCAAGTACTTTCAGTCGATAGTATTGATATTATAATAAGTATGTATTTATCATTGTTCTACAGTTAATACTTGTTTATATTCAAGTAAATGCTTATAATATAGTTAAATTGAGTAAAAATTCAATAAAATTACTGCTTGAATTTAAAGAAATCACGTTTTTTCAGATGGTGGATAGATTCTTAATGCCAAAGGTTGAAGTTCGAAAGATACATTTTTTGGTCGAATCCCAAGAGGTTTTGTTCAAAATACGGTGAAAGAATTCAAATTATTTTTAAAGAAGGATTTAAAATAAAATATTTTTGTTGATGGCGATTCCAAAATATTTTTAGTATACTGAATTGGTGGCCACAAATAATAATATTATTTCCTTTGGTAGCACTGAAATAATATTATTATGTTAGCATCAAAATATAGCTCTGCGTTTTATTGTACTTTCATTTCAGATTTTTCATTCAACGAAATAATGATGATTTATTTATTTTATATAAAATATTTATTTAGTTTCTAGATGACATTTTTTCTCAAGTTATATAGTATTGAGATACAAAATAAATTATGTACCAGAAATGTATGATATTTACTACAAACTAACAGTGTCAATTAATTGCCTTGCTAGACATTTAGATCTAAATGGGCGTAATAATCACCTACTATAATATGGCACTTGGTGGTGATTTTTTAAATATAAATTCAAAATAAGTATAATTATAAGGAATACATTTGATTTATATTTTTAAACGTGATATAATCCAATATGACATTTAAACGGTCCTTTTTTACATATAAAATTAAAAATGCCTTCATTATGCCTTTGTTAGTGATTGATTTAGGCTGATGGCTTGTTACGCCCTTTTCAAAAAAAATCATCTCAGTCGATCATGGATGTCAAACCAATAATGTAGATTGCGATACATTGCAATATAATGTAAAGTGAACACTTCTGCATATTTTTTTTTTTAAATATTTTTAAATAAACTAAAAGAAAACTTTTATAAAAAATAATATCAGTTTCATTGTTTAAAAAGAATTAGTTTGTCGATTAGTAGATTGTTTAAGTATTATAAAAAAATTGGAACATTATATGTCAGGTCAAAATAATAGATATTAAATTAATTCATAATATTAATCTAATATTTGTATAATAAAGTAGATTTCAAATTAATTATGATCAAAACTGTGTCAATAAATCTCAATCTTAAATAATAGAAAATTGTTTACAAAATTTAAATTAAATTTAAATAAAATTAAAATTAAAATAAGAGCTATTGGTCATACTCATACTAAATTTTTTTATTAAGTAAATTAAATCATTTGAAATGACTAAATAACATGTTATCGGAGATTTAATAAACATAAATGAATGTCTATGATTGTGTAATAATACTTTTATATGTTTTATTATTATTTCTCAAGTGCCGTGAAATTCTAGATGATAACAGCTCATACTAAATTGAAAACAAATTACTGTTTTTAAGCATCTCTCTTCGACAATAATCATTATTGCGTCTATTTCCACATAAAAGATTTGATCTTTATTTGAATTAGTCTGTAAAAGAGACATATCAAAGAATTGTAAACGCCACGCAATTATTTTTCTGACAACTCTACGGAAAGATATAAAGAAGAACCGTGTTAAAGAAAACATGATATATCTTTGGAAGTGTCAATTTGTTTAAAATTTAGTCAATTCAACCGGAGGATATTTCGCAAGTACATTAACCGAAGTGTACCTAAGTGTTAAAAAATGGCTTTTGATAAGAAATTAGTGCGTTTACAAAATCTCTTAGGATAATAAAATATATAAATGGAATGTATCTGCCAAGCAATATTACTTTTAGATTATTTAATTAAGACTATACTTCAGCTGGGGCACGGTCTAAAACGATCGTGACTACGCGACGCGGAGATTGTGCAAATGACCCGTGCAGAACAAAAGATAATTTGTCATAAAAAAGTCAACATGCATCCATTTAATGTTATGTTTATTGTTCTATTACTAATAATAATAATATATTCATTGACATGTTTTATTTTTCAATTAAATGGGTAACGTTTTTTAGTCATCTTTACACGATTTAAAAATTAATGCCCCCGTCGCCGTCACAAAACAAATTAACGTGTTCACAGCTCGACTTTCGCTCTCCGATTGCCAGCCAGTCCGAAATTTCGTCGCACCTATAGTTGAAAATTATTTGCCGTTTCACTGAAGTACCGTCTTAATAGATTTTGTATTTGCATAATTTTTATTTTGTTTTGATATACATTAATATATTTATACAAACCTGAAAATAAATAAGAGCTTATATATTTATTGTTTACAAAATAAAAAGTCAAACTTGAATTTACATAAAAACAACAGAAAGATAAATATGGAAAAAGATACAACGTCTTTGACTATCATAGACAAATTTTGTTGTTTATGATGATTTTATTAGAAATATTAAAATTGTTTACCGGTAAAAGATACATAACGTAATATATGAAAACATGTTTTGCACGCTGATGAAGTTTCTTTTATGTACCTTATAAATAAAATCGATTTTATATTAATAAGCGAATCATAAAAAAATAAGATTCAATACACATAACTTATTTTGTCAAAAAATATAATATGTGCAGAGAGATTGGATATATTTTATGATAGAATGGTCAATAAGCTAAGTAAACATTTGCACTAATATATTTTTGCCAGATATAAACATATATATATTATTCATGTATATCATGATAACATTACAACCAGTTTTATGGTCTTTGTAACAAATTATGTTATATGAATATATTGTACAAAATATCCTTAAAAAATGAGTGCTCTTGACAAACGCGGAATATGTCATCTAACTAAAGCATGGAAGGTATATTGTGCCTAAATAAAGGCAAGTACTCGCATGTTATAGAATGTAGACTATTGTTAGTATTCTTCTGCAAAGGTGGATAAGGTAGATATTTTCTCTCTCAACAAAGTTAACTGGATACGATGCCAAAGAATAAAATTTCGAGACTTCAAATAAAAGCCTTTGATGTTATAAAGTAGCTGGTGTATTTCTTGTATAACACAATACATTTTCTCGTGATATGTGAATAAGGATGTCAGAATTGTAATAAAGTTTTAATTTATTACATATTGTTATTTTTATACAAAATAAAGCTTGGATAAATTACAAACATTATACGATACTGAACGACCACTAAATAAAACAGATATGTATTTTTATTTTGGTCTATCTAATGTTATTTATTTTAATTGATAGAGATATCAGTCTAAAACTATATTTAATAAATAAAATTACCATAAAAAAATCTGAATCTCTTAAAAATAAGGTCATATTAGTTATTATTATTTTGAAAGAAACTTTTTAATTTCAAGACTTACATGATAAAGATACCAATTCTGGGATAGAAGAGCCTATCGTAGATAACATAAGTTTTAAACTCTTAGAAACATACTAGACGCAGCCAATCTTATTTACTGTTCCACACTAAGTTTCCGATACCGACTAAAATTTAGTTTTGCGGACGTAATTCGCTGTAAATGGAAATAGAATTTGCCGAAATTGAGTACACTATATTATTATGTTACTTATCCTTTATAATAATTATTGATATCTACAACTTTACTGAAATAGTTAAAATCAATATTTTTTAAATTTATATGGCAATGTGGCCCAATAAGTCGAAGGTTATACTTAATACCACCGCAAATATTGATTAGCATATTTTTCAAATACAATAAAATAATATAAAACGTATAATTTGAAAATACTTCATTTATGTATCCATTAGAAAACATATGACGCCGGTGGGAGTCAATCTAGCATCCATTGGACTTCGAACAATGAGCTTTACCAGTTGAGCCATCTGCATATCATCTAATTACGACAAAATAAACTAGTATTTATACAGCTGAAGCGCTTTAAAAATTGCTTTAATATGGACAATTGGCTTGTGTGGTTTGAATCAAGTTCCCATTAAATAGATACTTAATATTCCTAGCCGACGTAAGAATCAAGAAGCTTCAGTATAAAATAAAAATATTATATTAGAAAGGTATGTATCCAATATAACATTTTTCACCCCTGTCGTATTTAATATGCTTTGCATTTTCGCTGAATAGAGTGTATACATTAAAATAGAGTAAACCTAGTCAGCCTTTTGAACTGTATAAATTAGTTGAAGATACACTCAAAAGTAACAATTGTATTTCAACAAATGGAAGTAAAATATATTTCGTACACATATTATCCACTATATACCACATTATATAATATTTAAGTGTAGTGGTAGTCTTATTAACGTATTCATGTTATAATAATATGATATAACATTGTGTATATTTACTTACTAAAATAAGATACATTTAATGTAATATTTTATCGAGTTAGTTACTTAAATATAAGTATATAAAACTAACAGTCTTGAATAAAATATAGGAAAGATTGAGTCGTCTGTAGTATTTGGTAGAAACAAGAATTTTTGCCTTATTAATATAATGTATACTATTGAATTAATTATTGTTTTTTTTATCATGACACAAAACTATTCATCAGTAGATTAAACCTAATCTAGCCTTATATTTTCTCAACTGTATTTGAATATTGCCTACAGAAAACTATTACGTTTTGTAAGCAGCAATGTTTTGCCACAAGACTATACTGTAGATGCCATCACATACGGATTTGCTCATAAAAAGTAGGATTAACCGGTCAATCGCCGAATCAATATTATTTCACAAAATTATTTTTCGTTTATCCTTAATGAAATTATTGACACCGTTGGTATTAAATTAAGCACAATTAAAACAATCGATAAGCTGGATGAAAAATTAAATATATCGATTTTTAATTAACATGATTATGATATTAAAATTTAATAACATTTAATTTATTCAGTCCTTTAAAATCATTTTTATTTGCTTTATTTATCAATATAAAATGTAAAAGGTAATAATCCACCAATCCATGTTAATTTAATACATTGGACGCTAAAAACGCGCCTTGCGCGTAACGGTTAGGTGGCCATTCAATATAGTTGGCATGCTATTTAAATGTGGTAATAGTATTTATCTAGTCAGCAGTCAATAATAATAATATAATATTAAGTTACATCCATTTAATGGGACGTATTATATTACGTCTGAAAGCAAATAAAATCATTAGGATAATAAGAAACCTAAGTATGGTGTGATTAAGGGCCCACATGCCTTTAGGTCAAAATGAAGTGTTTATGGTATTTTCAAAGCATTAGCCTGAAAATTCCTTAAACTTTGTGGATAATCTATTTATACAATTTTGAAGCCCTATTATCTTTTATATTTATTTTAAACATTTGATGACTGCATAAAGTATTTTTATTACATAAAATAGTATTCTTTTAAACCTCTTGATCTAATGTTTTAGAATATAGTCATATTTCAGTATATCCATGTGCAGTGGTGTTAAGATTTTTTAGATTTATCAATTTTTAAACGCATTTGTAAAACTATTAGTAAAATTGAATACCATTTAAATAATAGAAATATTTACGATAAAAAATATATTTATAATCTCTGTGATCCCAAATTTGACAAGAATTATATATTTTATTGTTCAAAAAATGGGCACGATTACCACATTTGAAAATAATTCTAAAGATACTGATTATAAGCTATGTCTTTGACCATTCAAACGTGATAAAACATCCTTATAATAATAATTGTTTTATAATAATTATTCACCTAAGAGTAAGGTAGTATAAACTCTACTTAAAAATAAAATAAACTATGTGGTGATTTTTCATTTGAATTTTAAAAGTATATTCAATATTTTTTACCATTTATCTACAAGAAAACCAAGATTATTCCTTTTATGCAATTTACGTAAGATTTGCTTTTTATGGTATTTCGTTTCGGATTCCATTGTTTCTGGTAAAATATTTAAAAAAATGTTCAAATACTTATATTCATTAACACTGGTATAGAGTTTTTATAATCTTCTAATACGAATTGTAGCAAATGTATGTTGACATATTATTTAACAATGCAAAATCACAAATAAAATACTTAACTATATCTAATAATGTAAATTTTTGGATAGTTTATTTAGTTCATTATATATTTAAATATATATGTATATGAATAAGGAAACAGATACGAGTTTGCTATGTGATAGAGGTCTCTAAGCAAATTAAGAGGCAATGAGCTGAATATGTCGCTCTGTGAGTGAAAAACCGGTGGGCATTTAATGTTGTCATACCACAAAGGTCACCATAAACCCGTTAAATATACGAATTTATAAAGTTCGGTGGATACACGAGGCAGCGAAAAACTAAAACTTGAGAAGAGTGAAAGGAACTGGCGATAGTCTTCATCGAGCAGTGGGTCGACACCGGCTGATAATGATAATGAACATAAAATTAAAAAAAGTATTTATGACCCCACTGAAAATATACTGGTTAACCCCTTTAAAAGTGGAATATGAGCTTTCTATTGCATGTTGAATATAAGCTTTTGCTTTATTAAATATTATAATGGGCTTCTTATATGAGTATTTTCCAAGGAGACGCGTGCGCACTAAGAGTAATCGTTTTTTCAATTTGTTTAGACTAGACTACTAGGAATATAAACCCTAAAAATATGAGTTACAAAGAGATAGAGGATTTTTTTTTATTAAGGAACCACTCGTATGAAAAAGTATGATAGATACACCGCGGCTTTTCTTATTTGATGTGAAGTATACTTACGTTTGACTGCTAACAATGTAAACTAGTTGCGAAGATTTAAAAAGTATTTTTGAAAAAAATATGATTAGTTAGATTGCCTCACTATTGAAAAAGGTTTAAACAGAATAGTCGTTTTACCCTCTGGCATTTAGAGGCTAAAAAATTGACGTCGTTCCATGATTTGTAAATTTAAATTGTTATTTTTAACCAATAGAATATACTATACATCATTTATTAGAATATATACCTCAGAAATATAATATGTAGGTCAATATTATAAAATATATTTCTGTGCTTTTCCAAATTATGTATACTATAATGAATGAATGCTATAATGTTAAATCTTATGTCATTTGAATAAAAAATAATTTTACAATATGATAACAATTAATTAAATCTAGCCAAACAAACTAATGGTGAAAAGCTGATTAAAAACCAATATTTTTATAATAATATGTTTGTTTAGTTTTATACACATTCCTTATTGTTGTTAATGTAAGTTTCAAATGTTATTTTAGTTTTTTAATTGCATATCATACAATTATTTATTTATATAACATACACATTAATAATATAACGGATACATGTTTTATTCAACTATGCGTTGAATATCTACACGATTGATGCATAAATATATTACTTGGTATCTGTATTTATCTTTAAATGAATGTAAAAATTAATATATTCTTCTTTCTGTTTCATATTCTATTGGAGATCGGACAAAAACCTATAAAATTAAGTAAATAATATCAGCCAGGAGTTTTTCATTCCAGATGAAGACCTCTTCAAACTGATACCATTCATCTTAATTTAGTGCATTACGTATTATAACTTAATGATGTCAATAATCCAGCGGACTCGGTCGCTTTTACACCTCAGATACCACTGGATGGCTAGATTTGTCAAGTGATGATCTTTTCTTCAACATATATAATATCTACAGCTATAATATTTTGTTTGGTCTATATCACTATATACCTACCTCAAATTATTATTTATTATTTAAAATATAGTTTATTGTTTATGAAGATTATGTTATTTATGATAACACCTGTTTTGAGGTTTGAACTCATATTTAGAACAACACATAATAACTTTGACAGCAAAATATTGCACCATGTAAACGGCAATTTTAATTAACAAACGCATTATTCAAATTGCTTGTATTAATTATTACTTGAATAATATCACAATATGTTGAACGTTACAAAGTAAGAATGTTGTACTAAGATTTCACTTTTAAACATAATCTGGAATTAAGGTTTCCAAGCAACAATAATGAACGAATAAGTAGGCATTTGAACAAAATTACAATATATATAATTTTGAGAGTAAAGCAAAATTAACCAGTTTCTTTGTAATAAATGAATGTTATTTTAAGAGAATAGAATCGTAAGTCAAATCAAAGTGATTGATATTGAATAGGTTATTTTAGCACTCGTATACGATTATAATTATTATGAGTAATTGTTATTATTAATAATATTTGTACTTATACTATCTATATAGATCGAGAGATTGTGGCATAAATTTAAAATTTAAAATTTCAGTACCTATATAATTAATGTATATTAGTAGTAATTATTAGTATGTAAATTGTAAAATTCAGCAATATTCGGCACTGTGGTAGTTGGTAAAATTTTTGAATTAAAATTAAATCTATGGTGGAAGTACAAGAAGCCGTAAATATCCTCACATCATCATCTCAATACTACAACTAGATGTTTCTGATTTGGTAATTGTTGGGAAAACGAAATTTAACATTTAATTGGTTAACATAAATCTAGGCTAAAATTATTATTTAATATAAAAATGGAAAAGTGTGCTTCTCCAATTGGGAACAATTGGATAATGTTCAATTGAATGAAAAAAATAAATATTCAAGATATTTTATTTTATTTATTGAATTAATTTATGGTTTTAAAGTTAATCTAATATTTTCAATCACAAAATTAATACAATTCCCATTAACTTCTGTCTTACCTAGTTTTATCATTTTGTAGAGAAGGAAATGTATAATCATGTTCTTAGCTATTGAAGTGAAAATCAAGTTATCTAGTTGTAGTATTGACTATAAAGATATTCAATCCTAAAGACCAGGTCTATATTTATAGGAAGTATTATTTGTTAGCAACTTTTGGGGTTAATTTTAAGTTTAATTCATGATTAATGTCAAAAACATAATATTATTTATTTTTATATTATATATTAAGAAATTATCATATAATTAACACGGTACAGAAAAATAATTAGGTAGGTACTACCTATATATAAAATTAAAATATTTTTAATTACTGTATTTTTAACAAGATTTATGTATATCGAATTCGTTTTTTTGATCATACATAATTTTTCATGAAAATTATTTTCTACACATTTTCCAATTCCACAATCAAAGCGAGCTTTACTCTATCATCTAATAACCGTAGCAGTTCATTAGAGCTGCACTTGTACTAATCACGGAGGTGTTTAAGCCACAAATTGCGGCATATCCCTCTGCTACGTTGGCCGTTGATTTAATATTGGATAAAGAGTTGTTGGGTAAATTGGGTATGAGTTTTATTAGAGTTTATTTAGTATGAGTTAGTTGAAAGTACAACATAAATGTTGAAAATAATGGAATCATCTTACTTTTATTACATTACATCAGCATTACAATACAGAGTTACAGTTCAATTAAATCGATTGATTAAAGAAATTTCATAATACTATAAATATCGTGAAATCTATCAAATACTTGGGGTTATTTCTAATATAAATCCATGACTTTGATTTACGATTATTATCAAATTGGCACAAAAATCATGTCATGAGTTTATAAAAGAAATAATATAAACGTGGAAAAATACTATAAAAATAGATATTTAGTTTATTGATAATTAGCAATATGTCATTATTTGTTATAGAACTTTATAAATGTATCTATTTTTTGGTATATTGAGTCTTAATTAAGAAATTATGCAATAAATATGCCAATTAAATTAATTAACTACTATATTATCATGTTTTCGGTGTCCCGATAGGGACCAAATAAAGTGAAAATATATGGAAGAAACCAAGGCCTACAATTATTAGTCTATTGTGATATTGGTGAATGAGCAATTAGGAATATTCATTGTTTTGGAAAAGTGTTTTTAGCTTAATAAACTTGTTAGAACAATAATTATGTAAATTATTATGAAGTGTATTCTTCTCTGTTTGGATCGTGTATTTTCAAGCCTTATCGAAGGTTTTTTAAGTTAAAATACACAGTAAAAAAAACAATACTGGTCATATTGTTGTTTCGTAATATCCTATGTACAATGTTTTGTAACAAAAAAGCTCAAAGCGCTCGAGGCCGTTCATATTGCTCCAACTTTTTATCGAGTTTTCATTTTTCATACAATTATTATTTTTCAAATGCACCTGTGTCGCCGTACAAAGAAACGGGATGAAAAATAATATCGTGTCTCTACTCTGCCTGCCATGTTTCGCTATCAGACATCTCGCTTTTTACCGTAATTGGTAAACAGAGACAACTTTATCGGTATATAACGAGTTTTGAAAAGATTTTCGGTCAAATTATAAAGTTTTAAATGTACGAGGAATACTTATAAATTAAATTTACAGATACCAAGTTATAGTACTACACTTGGATAATAAAATATTATATAACATATATGTTTGGCGGCGCTTTTCAGTTAACTGTAGGAAGGGGATGATTTGGATACTGGGGGGGGGGGGGTATATAGGGACTCAGTCCAGGCACTAACCTTTAATGTTTATAAGGCGGGCGCGCTGGACTGTTCCCACACTCGCCACTCTTACGGCTACACTGTATTAGGATGAAGTTTATGATAGATGGTAAGCCCGACGTTAGCGCTAACGAAAGTCGTACGATAACTTCTTGATGAGTCATCCTGTGTCGTGGCGATTGACGCTCAAAACTTATGACAGTAATGACGTCTCGACGGATAATAGGTATACGGATGTTTATGGCAATAATGTTGGACAATTACTGAATTGTTTATAATATGCCTGGATGCACTACAATCATTGTGGGAGGTAGTTTAGGAGTTTTTATCGTGGTGTTTAAATAATTTAATAAAATTTGTTGTCACATAAATTGAACACGAGTCGTTAAGATATTATATAATATATATTTTCAAAACAATTTGTTATGTAATTATTACTATCGACAAATAATACTTGATTATGATGAGTGGTGATGGAAATAGGAGAAAGTTAGGTTATGTTATTGGATTGGGGCTTTATTATTTTAAGGTTAGATTAAAAAATATTAATTGAGAAGATTAAAATGCATAGGTATAGGTACACATTGCGTAAATTGTGTTTGAAGTTAAATATTATATTATTTGTAATTGTTTATTATTCATATTATACTCGTATCAAAAAGAATAAAGATATATTTTAATTTATTAAATTTATTATTATTTATAACCATCACATTAAAATTTATGAAAATACATTTATTGATCTTATATTAAAAAGAAAACGTTTTCAATTCTTCAGGAATTATAAGGTTGAATCATTTCTCACGCTTAAATAGGTGCGTGGTAATGTAAAGGATTTTTTTATGGAAGTCCTATTACACATGTTTACTTATTTGTCACTGAAGTACGAGTACCACCGCTATCTGATTTTTCTTTATATTTCACTAGTAAGTATATTTATTATACAAGTTTCTGGAAGCTGTCGTAAATGTCTTTGGGTTATGAAATAAAAATATTTTTTTATACACACAAAATACTATTTTAACAACCAATTTAATATATACGATTTTTTGTTAGATCAAGGGGAAAATGTTATTGCCTAAAATAAGGCATCACTTATTTAGGTCTCACTAAATCCTTAATAAAAAAACGTGTTTCATATAAATTTGAGACGAAGCAATTACGTCGAGGGTCATTTTCCCGAAGGCTAGGTGTTAGAGCCCAATAAAATGTTAGGCGTTTTGAGGATTGAAAGGAAGTTCGTCACCGATAGAAAGATTCATATCATTATATTTAAAATTATGATTTTTTATGACATAAAAATATAAAAGTTTCCAAACATTATGACGTATCACCCAAAACTTTACATATTCTACGAATGTATACTATTATTGTCGTTAGTAAGCAAAATTTAATTGCCAAAATTTAAATCAATGTATTTACGAACAACTAACAACGTAGCTGGGCCAGCCGACCACGTATTTATTTTAATAAAGATTGGTAAATTGTAACAGAAATCAGTATATTATATAAGATTTACTTATGTGGTGTTAGGTTTTTCTGTCAAGTTTTTATGCCCCAGAGACTAGAAATTTGATACACAGGTTGTGCACAATTTGTATAACTCATTGCGTTCACCTCAAATATCCATGAAATTAATGTTTTCAAATATCAGAAAGTAATGGGCATAAAATGGCTGCTGGAATGCAGTTCTCGATTTACCCGTGCCGCCAATATTGTGTTTTTAAAACCTAATATTTTTTAATAGGAGACGCCTTTGTTAATACAGTAGTATAATTTTTGTTTTGATATGTTTATTTTTTCAAAAGTTAGCGATTGTAATCTATCATTTTGAATATCATTACCGAGTGGTTAGCGACCGACCTTATCGAATAAATAATACTAGAATTAGTATTGGTTGTTACAAAAATGGCTATTTTATATTACCATGCTATCTAAAGTCACACATGGAAATAGCAAAACGTATGTCTTTTAACAATGAGCTATTCGGAGGCATAATATTGTATTAATAATTATTAATTGTCGAATGAATGAAAATGGTTGATGTGTGGTTTAGTTCAAAAAATACTCAAATGCGGTGCTTAATGGACGTCTATGGGCCTATATATTGCATGGTTTTAGGTGTAATAGATTGTAATGTTAATACTATATAAATATTGTTATTGGACAAATTGTTAACATATGACGTTTACCCCTACCAAACTAAGTTTTTTACGAGAATTTTATTGTATTGTTCGAATTGCGGAGATAGTCTAGAAAAAAATAGGTTTTGCTTTGTTCGATTTTGAAGAGAAGGGCATGTGAAAATTGCGGTGGGTGTTTCTTAGAAAATCTAATTTAAAATCTAAAAAAAAAAATACATTGATTCATATTACAAAACGAAATATGTGCTTGATTTGAGTGTCTATATGTAATTTGAAATATATTGTTGTTACTACGTATTCTTTATGAATGTTTCCTAAACTTTTCGGGCTCGTTTCAAATGTCATTTTACAGAGAAAACATCGAGGAGAGAAGGAGGAAAATTACTTGGTGACGACTTCCATACCATATGTTAAAAAATAATGGCGAAACTTTCAAAAATTGTATTATATAATTGAGATAATTAAATGGGTATGAGTGAGTATAAATATGGGTAGGTATGCAATTTATAACGTACGTTGACGACTTGTAACATAATATTTTTATATATTAGAGAAAACTGCTAAAAGTAAACAATTTATAATAATTTGAATACAAAATAGCGCGTTACATAACCTTCTTATATTTATTTCAAAATATTTCAAATATAGATTTGAATTTTATTGATGAATAATTCATAAATGACCGACTATACAATTATTATAAAATTAATTTGA
Organism: Rhyacophila brunnea; assembly: GCF_057557595.1. Taxonomy (NCBI): domain Eukaryota; kingdom Metazoa; phylum Arthropoda; class Insecta; order Trichoptera; family Rhyacophilidae; genus Rhyacophila; species Rhyacophila brunnea. The sequence continues at coordinate 22,230,220 of NW_028233068.1, forward strand.
GGTATACTGTAAAACATATAGGTTCTACAGTTTAGTTTAAAAAATTAGATAATGTTGGAAATCAATAATAGTTATAAATTATTAAAAAAAAATACTTTTCATAATATTTTTAAGCATATTTAATTTACACCGAAATTTTTTTAATTGTAGTTTCATAATTATATTTAAATAATTTAAAAAAATCAAAATTGAAACGTTGTACTACACAAATATAAAACTGAAGGTATGTCTTCAAGAATTTAGCAAAGTATAAAAACGGAAATAAGAAAATTTCAATATTATTAAAAGAAATACAGGGTCTGCGAGGGTCAACATTTTCAACTAGGTACTTACCTCTACTGGACCCCTGATTTATGTGAATAGCTCGGGACGTATACGGTTTAAGAGTAGGTATATGTACTCCAGGGAGTGGATTAACTACCAGAAACCCAATAAACCCCAGTAGCATGTGATGATCATTGGTCTATTAGGACTCACCTACTAACTCGAGGCCTATACTGTAATCTATAATGAGTGGTATGGTGCTTATTTATGTGGTTTTGGTTAATTGAGCGTAGGAATTTGGAGTTCCGTTTTATGGAGCTATAAAATTAACACCTAATGGCTTTTTGATCATATAAAATAGTTTTAAATTAGAAATATCTATGTTTTCAAAAATACCAAGAATCAGAAAGCTTAAGTAGTTACTAAGCTATTTTGACACTAGGCTCACTATAGTGAAGCAGTGACACAAAACTCTAAACTTTGATAGTAGTGGTCGTTATTGCTCATAGTTACCCACTTTGAATGAAATATGGTATACTGTGTGTAGAAAATGATGATTATTACATATTGAAATAAACGGTAATGAGTTGAACAAAATACGCAATCGAAAATATTCATTTATTATGAACACGATACCGCATTCTATTATTATTTATATTATTTAATATTTTAAAGATAGTATACAAACTCATTATCTAGTTAAGCATATAATACATTAAAATACTCGTAATTATGAGAATTAACAATATTATATTATACAACTTTATGTTCTTCTTACTTTCTATCTTGTTAGGCTTAACTATATTATAATTTATATATGGAAACTTTGCTGGTTGCAATATTTTCTCACTTATTTATTTTTATATAGATTTATAATCAATGTAACTGTTTATTTCCATACTGAATAGATAAAAAAAACTTTAGTATGGATGAATTGAATGATAAAACCATAGACTATAGATACATCTAGACGCCACCCGTTGCATTGCTAAATGAAGCTACGTGCCGTGCGTTTGCTTTGTGGACGAGCGAACGCATTCGCCTACAAATGTTCGAGACCATAGGGCATAGACCATTTCGCTAGTGCTCGCCCAAAGTGCTCGCACTAGACGCTCTGAATTAAAATATATTTTTCTATTTTTTTACGTTATATAGTATTTTTAAGCGGTCAAAATGCAACCATTAGGTAAAGATATCCATAATTTAAGTTATTTTAAAGAAACACTAGGTCACTGATATTAAAATAAATAATAATATACAAATAAATTGTCACGAACATGTATCAACTTACATATGAAACGTAATACCATCTTCTTGCTTATCAGTACGGCTACCATATTTTAATACAATACGCAGAACCACCTTTCCTACTTAATTAACTAAAAATATATATCACTGCCTTTATGTTTAACACAAAAATAGCAAATTTAGCAACACGAACTCGCAGATTATCGATGCTACGTGAAGCGATTCACCACGATTTGCCAGCGATACTTTTGGAAACTGACTCAAAAATATGTAGACCTTTTATCTTACTCTAGCGCGTGTCGCAGAGATTATACGGGTGCCGAATACTTTCTCACTCGTACTCATGCATCGTTTTTGTTCAGGCCTTGGTTAAAACACTTTTAATTTGTGTTAATGCAACCACTAAGTAGTGTTTATTATCAATTCATTTGTCAGTTTATAACATAAAGAATATATTAGCTTCTCGTGAGCAATAAAATATTTAATAGATATCAGCTAGTACTCGTAAAATATAGTACAGTGGTAAGAAACTCCGCTATAAACTTTTGATAAAAAATAGTCAACATTAGCTTAAAGAATTATTGGAGAAAAGGTTTTTAAAGAAATATCATTGTTTAAACTTTGGTTGATATTATCTAAGGAAGTTTTATACTTTATACTTTCATTTGTCATGCCTGAATTGGCAGATTTGAAAGTTCCGAACGAAAAATAAATTATCTTTATTTCTCAATTTATGCCGGCAAAAGCATAAACAAAGTGGGAATTTGTATAAATAAGTTGGCATGTAGTTTTGAAATTTAAATTAAAGGACTTACAATCAAATTTCTAGCACAGAATACAATTCAAAACGCCCTGTTATGGTATTTGAAAATGCTAATTTTTGATAATGCAAAGTAAATGCAAATTAAAGACATCTGTCTAAGTGGAAAAGTTTATTTTATCCAGTAAAATTGCCATTAAAAGCTTACTGTCATAGATGCAACTCGATCAAAAGGGTTATTTCATCTTTAAAAAATGTGATATTGTGTTTTTATTAATTATAAATAATATTATGTACAGACGGATTCCTTTTTAAAAAAATCGAATTATGGTTTATTTCTACCTGTTATTAATAATCTTTTAGGTGACTTAATATACCTATATTATTTGTTCTCCTAACAAATAAAATACACATTTTAAGACGTGTCATGTATAACTTTTAGTTAATTAAGTTTAAAGTACATACATAATATATTATTTAAATTCAAGACGTACACAACATGAGAATTACATTATAAGTCAAACATTACCCTCACAAGAGAGAAGAAGAGAATATAGAAAACAATATATAATAACAATAATAAAAACAAAAAAAAAAATCAAATAAAATCAAAACATACTTAAGTAAAATTTAATACAGAAAAATATAATTTTTGAAAATAAGAAACATACATATACAGAAAAATAAAGTTTCAAAAACAAAATGAAAAGTACATCATTGAAAATGTCTATGTCTTTAGGTAGCGCATTTACTAATCTTGCACCACTCGCTAATGGTGCGTGATAGGCTTGACAAGAGGAAACGGTTCTAATCTAGAATCATGGCTGCGACCACGTAAGTAATTGACAGGCACATGTAAATTCAAATTCATTAGTACACCATGATTGGAAACCATCCCTCGCGATAACATGCAAAAGTGTTTCAAGAGCGGAAGAGACCGATGAGATTCAAGAGAGTGAAAAATAAGCATGCCTTGTAGAAAGGCAGTCGGTAAATAATCATCTGACGAATTATCGAAAAGAAAATAGTTAAATGTCTTAAAATAAAGACATCAAAGAAATTCCTTCTGGACGCGTTCTAAAATAAGCTTATAGAAAACCTCATAAGGACATCAGATAATCGACCCATATTCAAGAATGCTACGTACTCTTGAGACGTTATTTATTTTTGTTTATAGATTGAAAAAAACTATTTTGACATTGTCAAGTATTATAATTCTACACATAGCTAAACGAAGAGAAAATTGTAAGTACATATATATTCATCCAGCAGTACAGAAAAGACAGAAAACGTCTAAAAGGTAGTAAGTAGAAGTAGCAATTATATCGGTGACATAGTTAGATATTGTTGATGTACGAAGCAACGCAATGCATGATACTGATGAGGCTTATGGATGCCTTTATCTAGCAGTGAAGTATGTTGCTGGTAATGATAACAAAAATTATTTACCCATATATTTCTTTTTATATATTATATAAATTTGAGCCGCTTATTGCATTGTAGATGTTGATAAGTTGAACTAGCGATGTTGAAGCTTTGTTTCGTGGGAAATAATACACAATTATTTCGCTATATTAAATTTCTGATTTATATGCAGTGTAAATGACATCTCTGCCATCTTTGGCAACCGTCTTTTGCAACCCTGATATCTATTTTAGAAATCAGTTGTTTGTTCTCCTAAAGTACAGAACTAACCTGTCATTGGTGATGCTGATTGGGAGAGTGATAACTATTTTCAAGAAAATTGCTTCGGATGTTGATATATTATAATAAATACTTACGTAACGTGAGTTTAGGTGAACGTTGTTTTATAAATTATTAAAATAGCTCGGGTGGACTTCCATGTACTTTTTGTGATTTTTGTATTCACTTTTCTTTTACTTTTTTTGATAGTTTTATTATAAATATAACGTAAACGTATAGCTTCATTTTAGAATTTATATATTTTTATAAATCTAAATTTGAATAGATAATATTAGACCAAGCGGCTATAACGTTGGATTATATTATCGTGTGTCGCTGGTTAAAATCCGAGATATGGTTAATCCACATATTCTATGGTTGGATCCAATAGTTTGGAGCAAGTGGCCAATATCCATTTCTCGTAAAAAAAACTAAAACTCTGTTAATACATCCATTCCGTGGATGCATAATATAATGATATTTTTAGAATCAAACTTGGTTTAAAAAAATATATGTGTGAGAATGATTGTTGGAATTTTCGGTTACATTTTCTTACGCCTTCTATTTCAATGCTCTTAATAGAAACTGTATTACAATACTTTCAATCTGCAATACAGAATAGAAATTCCGTCAATATACTTGTCACATTGTAGAGGATTTCCATATATTTTGGTAAATCGAAAATGCAATGATCTCACATCATAATAATATTAGCTAATTATTTAATAATTGCAGTTTTCTGCAATACCAATAAAATCACTTTATTATTTTATTACTCATTCATCATTTTATAAATAATAAAAATTCTTTTATTTATAACCACACTACGTTATAAAGCGTGTATAGTGATTATATGATGATGTTCACGGCTGTTTAAACAAATATTATTTTTTTCACAAAATAATTTTTGAAAAACTCGTTAAAAAAGTGATTCTCCTCAATAACGACTCATGACTCTTGCATGACTTTTGAAAGGTCATTAATTTCACATCAGGCTCATAAATATTTAAATCAGGGTCGCTCAACGTATCAGAGCATTATAAAAAGTACAGGCAAAAAATCCTAGTCTTTGAACAAATACAAATCTAAAAAAAACTTTTTATATTTTCCAGTAGTAAGTGAACTTAACAGCGATATTTGCGACCCAGAAAGTTTATTATTTAAGAATTCAGCTACATAATATACGCGCTACTTGAAAAATTGTATTTGATTCTGGTGTGTGGTCTAAAATATTTAAATCTATAGTTGAATTACGTCAATTTAAGGATTTAGGATTCGCGGACAATTTACCGCGTCCAATTCACCGTAGGGGGAGATTACCTCTAGAATATTTCCCCTTGGACACAATTCACTGTGATGATAATTCATCGATGAGACATTGGGTAGAATTACAAATAATAGTATACTATAAAAAGAAATTATTTTATTAGCCCTAGAGCAGAACTTAACAATCGGTGTACTGGGACAAAATTGAAATTAAGTGCCCGATACTGCACCCAATATTTATGAAAATTTGGTGCGATATGAAATTTTATATTTGGTAGGCAGTGATTTCACTGAATTAAAATATAAAAGTGAAATATTAACTATTTCGATATAAGCTAATGAAATTTAAGACAATAAATTTTAATTTATTTATTTTTAAAATCTTATGTCGTTGAGAATTAAGGAAAATAATGTGTTAATGATAATGTTTCAAAATTATTAAATCCGGCATAACAACAAAGATTACATACATATTCTATATATGAAAACACCCTTTATAAATATATTATGATACAATGAAATTTAAAAGATAGTTTTCGCCGAATATAAATAATGTATTACAATAGTAATAGGGTATACAAAGTAAGTTCGGTTATATTATTCTCAGTTGTGTAGGCCTGATTGCAAAAGCTTTCTATGCGAGTCTTCAAAGCAGCGAGCTTTTAAATAAGGAAAGGGCGCTCTTGGAAATAATAATTACTTAAATTACGAGAAAAAAAACCACAGTCGTTTCGAGAAAATCTCCCAAAGCTCTCACCAGTCTTTCTTCAATTTGCATAGAGATGGTTATTCAAGTAGCTTTGCGATTGTTTTCTATACATAAAAGCAAAAAATACAATTTGCTCGGGTGAGTTTTCTTCACTTTACTCCTTTGAAATTTGCTAATGTTGATTATTTTTGAAGTACGACTTCTGTTTCAATTTGATTTTCTCAAATCTAGGGATAAACTTTAAATATTTTAAGTAAAGTAATTAAATAATTTAAAAAAAATCAGTGTAAGTATATTTAACTTTTAAAACCTTTGAAGATCGCTATAAATTATAATTAAAATGTTAAGTTAAAATATATTGAAATATTAATAATTAATAAATTTTAACGTCAAATATTAATTATGATATGAAATATATTAATTCTATTGAATACTACTGAAAAAATAAAGATGTAAGCATAATATTGACATTAAGGACATGAAAAATTTCAAAATGTGTTTCCACGAAAGTGTTCTTTTTAGAGTTAAGATTGTCTTTATCTAAGGTATTGATAATATTATAAACACTATAGTTATTAATATACATATTATGATAACATAAATAATACTATTTCAAAAGGTAGATTGGTTATTAAATTAATATGTAGAATTCTACATAGCCATATTAAGAGATTAGGCAATTCTGAAAACAAAGATTTAAGTTAATACTTGCTCTTAAATAAACGTCAAACATGGAAATATAGCTAGTGATGCTTAAGTACTTTAAGTACCAAATGCCTGTAAAGTAGTACTCGAGTCAATTATTATTCTGAATAACTCTGAGAGGAAAGCCTCGCAGTATGACGGAATTAATTTTACATGTGTGAATGTAAGGTGACAACAATATTACGGTTATAATATTATTTCATTTAAAATGTATCTTAACCCTTGTTTAAGTACACCCACATAATATGCTAGGCGAGGGTATACTTTAATTAAATGTAATGTTGTAGGTACAGATAATTAAATTAATAATATGCTTTGCTCTTTTTTATTATAAGAGTTTTCACCATTTAATAACATTTTTCGATGACGCAAATATTTAGTATATATTAACTAAGATAAGTTATTAGACTATTGTATAGTTACGTAATTTAATGAAAAAAAAAGATTAATATACTGCATAGATTCAAAAAGATGTTTATGACCTCCACACGTGACAAAAGTTAAATTTAATAGCGAGTATTGAAGTGAAAATTAATCACATGAAACGTGTTAACATATAACATCACAAATTAAAGTTTTTGGTACTATAATGTTGTTAATGTTCTCACTCAAAAAAAGATTTACATAATAAATACAAAAGTTTGTGCTATAATCAGAATGTAAATATGACACGGAAAATTCGGGGTTTTGTTTCGGGGCAATGTGAGTAAGTATATCGTATCACTATTATGTTTTGCGTCCAATATGACCAGTCGCATATCTTACGTTACGGTTTGCTGTATTTTTTGTTCAACGTCACCCATTTGGTTAATACAATGTGAAGGCATCTATTAGAGTGCAATACAGAACCATATTTAGGCACGTAAGTCCCTAAGATACGCGAATAACTTTTAGGAGCCGATTTCGACAACTTAAGTTCAGTGAAAAAAAAAATATAATTCTTATTAGAACGCCTAAGTGGGAAAGATAAAAATCGTGTGACGTGTTTTTCTTGTTACAACGGTTGCTTAATGCCAACAGTTCTGCATTGCGCTCTTACTACTTATTTAAAGACTGGTTGGGCCAAATATGCTAGCCTTCATTCCCTTCTCCACACCTACTTCCAAATCCCTTATTTGTTATTGTCACAAGACCAGACGACGGACAATTACGGGTCATCAGGCCTACCGTGATTGAATATCATTCAGTTAGTTCAAAACATCGTGTGCGTATTGGTCTGTTACCGCTAAACCACAATTTATTGACTACCTAATTCAATTATTATACAGACTGATTCAGAAGTTGTGCGTGGGCCACGGCCGGGTCAGCTTGATATAGTGTGACCATCGTCTAAGTGATACTTCTGAATACCTCACAAGCCGTGATACCGGTTCTCATCATTCATACAACCTATCATCATCATTCATCAACCATAAAAATATTATCATCTATAAAAAGTATATCGTCCGATTACCAGTGCGTGAGTGCATGAACACCAAACCGGCAACCAGGCCACGCACCCATCATCAACATCATAAAAGGTCAGTGTCTGGCATCCTGTTAAACCCCCCCCCCCCCCCCTAGATCCGTAATCCACCACCAGCATCATCTTCAAATTACAGTCCACTGCTAAAAGCGCCAACTAAGACTTAATGTAAAGTAGCCAACATGGTCAATTTGTAGTACCTACATACACTGACTACACAAAGTCCTGTCCAAAGACTGTCCAAAATTCAATAAACCATTATTTATATTGACACTAGATAATGTAGATTGAGACAATATTTTTATGACATATTTTTTTTGATGTTTAAAATTTTACTAAAAATTCAACAAGGTGTGACAAAAGTGACAGATAAAAAATGCCATTTAATATTTTAGGAAAATTTATTTCTTCCCATTTTCGCTTTCAAATAATCGCTGTCCCTTCCGGCGAAAGTGTGAGTTCCGGATACAGGATGTCAACGTAAAGTCTTGCAAATGACGGACGGGATTTGGAGATTTGACTAAGTCCATGCTGAAGGAAATTTATTTCAGCCATTTTGCATTTTGATACACTATGCATAAAGCTCGTGAATAATTTAGAGCTTATTTGTTAAAGAAAGATAACGAAACCCGGGTCGCAAAAAACGACTCAAATTTAATAGTACAAAACTTAAATCCATTAGAATTTAAATTCAAATTCCATCAAATACCTTTGGTCGATAGTATTAATTTATGTTGCGATTTTTCAAAATGTTTTGAATGTAATTAGTATCTTAAGTAATTCATATATAATAGTTTATTAGTAATAGTTACGATTCATACTTCGGCGTGAACGGTTGTTTCTATCTGTTATCGCTTAAAAGTTAATAATCACCTAGTCTAATTAGCCATTAATTAAACCAGTTTCTTTAATTAAGTAATCGTAACAGTATAATAGAATAATAGTTACTTGTGTTCATTTAAATATTTGTGTGTGTTATTTGACATTATAATAATAGTTATTAATATTTCTTATTTTAATATATGTTGTTTGTGCAGTTATTATAAATAGTTTCGCTCAGCGATGCAACGGACTCCACCTGATCCTGGACCAAGCACCAGTTCGGCCCGAAAAGTGGTTGGGAATATGGACCTTCGGAACTTCCCAAAAAGAAGATTCTACGTTCCAGGAAACCTGGGACTGATGAAGACTCATCCAAAATACATCGGGATTCCCTAGCAGACTCTGATGTCCTAGTCCCATCAACCACTATAAAGTCAGCTCTGCTAGATTCCATCACTCCCCCACCAGGTCAGACAGACAAAAATAATACAGCAATAACTCATTTGAAGGCCATTCAAGAGGCGCTCAATTCAAAGGCTGCTCCTAAAGCAATGCACGAGCATGTATACCAACTCTAGCCTTGGCACTGGTTATCGGAGATATGAACGCGAACCTTTTAAAAGCAGAACATCTAGCAGCCTCCCGAGGAATAGAATTAGAAAACCTGAGCCTTCGGATGGCATTAATGCAAGACTTGCTCTCAGAAAAAACCAAAACAATTACAGCCTCGTGTGCGGAGATCGAAGTCCTCAAGACTTCAAATATTCACACAAAGCACCAGTTGAAGCCTCAATTAACCATACCGACCTAGTCAACGGTAGTCAGCCGACGTTCAGTGCCTCCTTTAGCTCCACCACCACCTAGCCAACACCAGGCTCGTCCGGGTGTTTTATTCTTCCCAACGACGGAGGGCAACAAAAACCTCAATATCGACTTAAACTATTTTAAAATCTACTGTTGCCCCCTTAGCTTTGGGCGTTCAGATCACTGGAATCCGCAACATTAGAAATGGTGGAATTATTGTCCATCCCCGGACAGAAGATGAGGCAAAACGCCTACTCACTGCCCCTGGTATTGCCGAGGCTGGCCTGCGCGCTGAAATCGCCGGACGCAAGAAATCCCGAGTAATTATATTTAACTTGCCGGCGACAACAACCGAAAAAGAGCTCCAGGAAGCTATATTTAAGTCCACAAAAGACAAATCGGGCCTTTCTGAAGCAGACTGCGTTAAGGAAATCAGCCTCAGCCATAAGGCAGGTCCAAAGGGCACGGAAATGTGCCATTTTATTGCATTTGTCCCACCCATTGTAAGGCATGCCTTGATTGCTGATGATCGTCTCTTCATGGGATGGGAATCTTACCCAGTCCAAGACTTTTTGGGGGTTATAAAATGTTCTAATTGCCACTTGTACGGACATATGGCAAAACTGTGTTCCGCCAAGGTTCCAACGTGTGCTTACTGTACTGAGGTAGGTCACGATTGCGCAGACTGTCCCGGAAAAGAGATTGCTCCAAAATGTGACGCCTGCCACCGCCATAAACGTCAAAATGATCATCCGATTCACAGTACTTCTTGCCCAGCTCGTCTGTATGCGGAGGAATGAGAACGGGCAATGACAGACTATGAATTAAAATGATTTGCTTTGCTCAACTAAATGTGAGCAAGGGAAAGGTCAGTACACTGGAGTTGGAGACCTTAATGCTCAAGAAGGGCCTGGATGTAGCGCTTGTGCAAGAGCCAAATCGCTGGTGCTCTAAAATGGGGTTTGGTTCCGGCCGTGTCGTCAGTGCCTCCCCTTCATCCAAAGCCTGTATCTTTGTTGCTGACCCTCAATTAGGGTACTCCACCTCTCTCACCTTTCAAATTAATATATTGCGTGTGCTGAAATCACCGCCCCTGGAAAGAGTGAAGTTATAGCAATCTCAATGTATTTCAACTATATGAGTCCGACGGAAGAAATGACCATGCTGCTAGATGCAATACTCCGCGATATCAGCGACAGAGACGTCGTCATTGGTCCCGACGCTAACTCGCAATCTCCACTTTGGGCACCTGTTGACCATCCCACGGGTGGCGGCGAATATATCAAAAAACTGATAGCAGAGCGCGATCTCTCGATTATCAACAACGCTAACAGCCCGCCTACTTTCGTAACGAGGCGAGGGAGTTCTCATATTGACATTACGCTGGTGTCTGGCCGAACCCTCAGTCGAATCAGTGACTGGCGGGTGGAAGAAGACTCCTCCATTAGCGATCACAAATTGTTAACATTTACGCTTGCTATGTGCTCCACACCGGTTGGTGTATCTGTCGCATCCCCAGGACTTGCACGACGATTTCGATCAAAACATGAGGACTGGGAAAATTTCGAAAGTATCATCACTAGAAAACTAGATAGAGCTTCCAGGAAACCTCTTCCCGATGCTCATATGGCCGCTTTACAACTGTCTGACATCATTATTAATGCTGAAATATCCTCTTTGGGTCGTTGCAATCCCAAACCTCCAGGCCTACCAGCCTGGTGGACGGAACACATCTCTGATCTCCGAGCACTCAACAAAAAAACTAGGCGGCGACTCCAATCTGCGCACCGCTCCAGACTACCACCGCATACCATTGAACTGCTGGCTTCAGCACACAGATGTACCAGACGTAAATACAAGGACGCCATTCTCCAAGCAAAAAAGGATCACTGGCGCGACTTTGTCACTACTGAGGGTGGCTCGGACCCCTGGGGTCCACCGTATCGCGCGATTAAGATTGGACTTCGCCCAACCAAGATCGTTAGTGGCATTGAGCGACCTCTAGGTCGTGGATTCACCACTACGCAGCTTGAAACAGCCACGCTATTACTTGATGCCCTCATACCACAGGATGATCCTTCCACGGATGATACGATTCTTCAGCAAGCCCGTTTTGTAGCAGCGCTCCCATACCAAGTCACCTCTTCGCCATTGCCATCCGAGCATGAAATTGGTGGCATTTTTCAAAGCCTTCTCGCTGGGAAAGCACCTGGCCATGATTGTATTGACAATTTGATGGCCAAGCATGTTTGGGCTGTTGCAGCGCCAGAAATAACATCTCTTTTTTTCAAATGCTTTTCCAGTGGTATTTTTCCGGATTGCTGGAAAAAAGGAATACTTAGGATAATCCCTAAATCCAGTAGCCGCCCTCCCTCTGACCCTAAGGCCTACATTCAGCAAGGTACTAGAGCGTCTTATGTGCACACGACTTGAGACTCACCTCGCAGAGACTGCACCACTCTCCCCGAACCAATATGGTTTCAGGCCGGGTAAATCCACTGAGGATGCGATTCGAAAAGTTATCAACTACACTGAAACAGCAACAAGTAAATACGTACTAAGCATTCTTTTAGACATAGCGGGTGCCTTCGACAGTGCTTCCTGGCCATTAATATTGTGTAAACTTCGATTAAAACGTGTACCGGGAGACATATATGCACTAATCCAAAATTATTTCAGTGACAGATCTATATTATATGATACTGGCAGTACAATAATATCTAGAAAATCCACAATAGGGTGTCCCCAGGGATCAGTTCTTGGACCCCTTCTATGGAATATCCTTTTTGATGACCTTCTTTCGATCACGCTTCCAAACGACTGTAGTATTATTGCCTATGCGGATGACGCGCTTCTCCTTGTGAGTGCGAACAGCCGCAATGGTCTTGAGCTAGCTGCTAACGAGGCTTTGGAAACCATTATGACCTGGGGTTTTACTAACAAACTCACTTTTGCTCCGCATAAAACAGAATCCATCCTCCTCAAGGGAGCAGCCAACCTCACTCCAAGGTCGCCCACCATCCGTATGGGGTAGTACTTTAGTTAATATCAAAGATAAGGTTACATATCTAGGCATTTTATTGGATGACAAATTATCATTTATGCACCACGCTAAAACTTCGGTGGCTAAAGCCAAAGCAGCTTACCATCGGGTCACCTGGCTTACTGGAAGTAATTGGGGTCTTAAGTTCAAATCTCTTAAAATAGCTTATGATGCAATCTTTATGAGTATCGCTGGATATGCCGCCAGCACGTGGTATCATAGATGTAAGTTATTGTCCATCCGGAAAACTCTTCTCAGCGGTCAACGCTCAGCATTACTTATCCTCACTAAGGCTTATAAGACGACTTCTACCGACGCGTTGCCTGTCTTTGCTGGAGTGCTTCCGTTAGACCTGCACATTCAGGTCCGTGGTGCCACGACCGCCTTGCTTGGGGGTCTGAGAGCGGAGGTTGGCGGTATCTTTATATCGCCGCCTTTAGGTCTTGGATCCATGAGCCGGTGCGCTCGAAAAGTTATTGTACGCGACCTGGCGTATGACACGGCGCTGCGTGTGTGGCAGGGGCGATGGACCACTTCTTCCAAGGGCAGACAAACGCATTTGTTCTTTCCTAATATTAAGTGGCGCATGGAGATAACCAGATTGACTCCAGACCATTGGACTTCTCAGCTCTTAACCGGACACCGTGGTTTTGCCTCCAAGCTCTGTCAGCTTGGCCTAATAGAATCTCCGACTTGCTTATGTGGCGAATTGCAGGATGCCGATCACATCCTCTGGGAGTGTCCCTATATGTCGGTTGAAAGGGAAGAGCTTCTCAAGTCGGTCCGACCCTCAGTTGGACCGGTCGGCCATTGCGACTTGGTATCTACGAGGGAAAATTTCTCAGCTTTTAAAAAGTTTGCGGCATTATACGGCAAGCGAGAAGGTCTTTTCTCTTCGAGAATTGACCGTAATACATTATATGGAATTAGGGATCACGCACACTCTAGTGCACGCCAACCAAGGTCTTGGGAAGTTGCTCCTGGGACACTTTCGGCACAAATTTGAACAGCGCCTATCGTTCGTTACGCCACGGTATACGCCTGCATAACGGGTGTGGAGACGTGGCGGGTGGTGGAGGGAAAAGCAAGTAATAGTCAATTAATATTAATTTAAATCCATTAGAATTTAAAATCAAATTCCAACAAGTACGGTCGCTAGTATTAATATGATATTAATTTAATTGACATAGATGAATGCGTGGTAGAGTGTCCACTTCTAAAATCGTGGATTCAAATCTTGCGTCTTGAATATTCACATGTTGTTTTTTCAATGTGTATTTTGATCCAGAACTTTAACTTTGTAGGTAAGTTATTGCTATGTTTCTTGTAATAAATGTGGTAAAAAACGCGAAGGAAATAGCCAATATTGGTTAACAGACCCATAAAAAAAATTGATATAATATTTAAAGCTTATTAAAGTAAAAACTATATTAATTAACTAAATTAATTTTCAATGTGAAATTTTAGATTTTTATTGGCAAATATATTTTATATGAATACTTTCATACTATTGCAGTGTAATTACATTTATTAGTAATCAAAAATTCATCAATTATTGTCAATTGATATTTTTGCTCTTATAATATTTATCAGGGGCTCAATGGGCGCTAATCGGACATAGTTAGATTAAACATGAGAATAAGTAAAACATAATTATTTCAAAGTTTTTTAGATTATTGAAATACGAGGGTTGTCCAAGAATTAAAGACTTTATTATTTTAAAAATCAGGAAAAAAATATTTTTATAAAAAAAGCATACCTACATAATTTTAGGTACATATCCCCACTATTTTTTGACGTAGTCTCCGTTACGATCGATGCGCTTGGTAAGCCGTGGCACTAGGTCCTTGATTACCTTGTCGTAGAACTCCGCCACCGCCGTCCTCAAAAATGTCACCTCTTCCTCCTCATCCTCGTCGGTCTCGAAGCATTTTCTGGCCAAATGTAGCTTCAGATGAAGAAAAAGATGGAAATAACTTGGCGCCAGGTCGGGAGGCTATGAGCAGGATGACGTAGGACATCCCATTTGAATGAGTCCAAAAGGTTCATGTGAGCTTCCGTCAGCATTTTGGGCACCCAATGAGCACAACTTTGTATATCCCAATTTCCCCCTAAAAATCGTTTGTATGATAGACTTACTGACGTCTGAGATCAAAATTTTGAGCTCACGGACTGTCAGACGGTGATCCTCATGAAATTTATCATTGATTTTCTTCAACAAACGTCACTAATTGAGGACCTCCTTCCTCTCCCCTCCTCATCATGAACACTCGTTCTACCACTCGAAAACTCACTACACCACTTCCTGACATTCTAATGGTTCATCAAATGACCATAATTGAATGTGAGATGACGATGGATTTCCACAGGGTGGACTCCTTCCTGGTTGAGAAACTGAATGATTGAACGCACCTCGCAGACGGCGGCATTCGACAGCGGAGCGTCCATCTCAAATGGACGCAAAGGTCATACTTAAACACCTACCAAGCCAGCTCACCACTCGTTCTGGAGAGGGAAGTCTATGCTACACGCCAGTGCTGCCATCTTTTGAGAAATAAAATCCGCGTCGCCAAAAACGAATAAAGGTCTTTAATTCTTGGACAACGGTATGAATATTAGGATCTATTAAATCACATTTTGTTTTTTCATAATCTTGCCAAATTTTATTTTCGATTAAAATACGATTACCTAATCGAATCTTACAGCACATTAACATTTAATTGATAAGTGTCTTAAATATATTATATGGTTTTGGAAGAATATACCTAATTATTAATAAACTTTATGTCGTTTATCAACTTTTAAATAAATATATTATATGAACTTAAGAAAATTGTTATTTCCATCCTTTATTTAGTGAAAGTTGATATTGTAATATATAAATACTTAAGTCAGTCGAGTAAAATAAATTATCCATAATTCCCTAGACTAGTTTATTTCAATGCTATCATTTGTAAGTTGCCGGTTATTGTCGGCAATCTATGATGTGATTATTATTTTCTTTCATAGTGCAGTAACTTGGTAACGTTTTATTTTTAAGTAAGTATTTATTTTGTCAAAAGAATCATTTTTCAACTTACATATTATACGGATAAATCAAATGATGTAATTTAATAAATTTTTGTTAATAATTATTTCTTTATTAGACGTAATCTCTATATATATAAAAATCTCGTGTCACGATGTTTGTGGTCGAACTCCTCCGAAATGGCTCGACCGATTTTTATGAATTTTTTTTATGTATATTTGTTAGGTATGAGAATAGGTCAACAAGTATATTTCATACCGCTAGGTGATTAGAGTATCTCTATCCAGAAAAATTTTCTTTAATTTTTTAGACAATTTTATTTTTGTATTTTTTTTATTATTTGGCATAAAAAAATACTTATAACCCCAAATTTTCACCCTCCTACCCCCACCCTCCCATTTTTTAATCGCGATTTTATTATTTTTGTATGAACAAATTTAACCGTCGTTCGTATTTCAAACAGAACAAGATTATTTATGTTGTTGAATGACAGATGGTGCTACGTCCGAGAAGAATTCAAGAGAAGCGTCGCGTCATTTTGACATTTCATTCGGCATATCACAACGCAGTGCGTGCAAAATTTTGTACGATTTATTTTAATTTATCTATTTTTATGTGCGTGTATTACAGTGCACAATGCCAGCAAGACGCAAGAAGGGCCATTTAGGCCGTCGAACGAATAAAGCAACAAACATGTAAAATAGTAGAACAGAAAGAACAGACGAACAAATCCAACAAGAGAACAAAAACGTGCGTGTAAGCATATCGCAATTGCGTGCATCTCAATCATAAGAGGCACGAGCTGAACGAAATCAACAACGACAATTGGAACGGAGCCAAGCGCGCCGGTTTGTAGTTAACACACGCAGAGAAAATGACCGACAACGCCAACAAGTACATCGAACATTTACATTCGCTTCGTTCCTTCGTCTCGCATTCGAGTACGAGCCAGATATTGAATATTCCGCTCATCTGAAAGTGCTGATTGGTGCTATGGACAAAGAATGTCCCCATTGTCATGCGCTTAAATTCAAACATGAGTCAGCCGGGATGTGTTGCGCATCAGGAAAAGTGCAACTACCAGAAATTTAGATACCACCAGAACCATTGAACGGCTTGCTCATCGGCACGGTTCCAGATTCAAACCTGTTCCTGAAGTCCATTCGTACATTCAATTCATGCTTCCAAATGACTTCGTTCGGAGCAACAGAAATAGTTCGCAATACTGCGGCAAATGGTCAACAATTCCATTCTACGTTCAAAATTAAAGGCCAAGTATACCTCAAAGTAGGCTCATTGCTGTCAATGCCAAACGAACCACATACATTTTTACAAATCTACTTCATGGGCGGTGAGGACATCAATCATGTGGATGCACGTTGCGGCTACAATGGCCTCAATTTGCCTATTTCCAGGCGCATCGTTGGCAAACTGGACGCCCTGTTGAATGAGCACAATGAATTATTGAAATTCTTCAAAGCACACATGCACGAATTGCAAAGTGACAATCACGCTATTGTCATCAATTCTGATAAAACACCAGCTGGAGAGCACGTGCGTCGATTCAATGCACCTGTTGTTGATGACATTGCTGGAATCATGGTTGGCGACCGCACATCGACGCGAAAAATCGTGATTCGAAGAAGAAACAATAATCTGGAGTTCATCGCTGACACACACCGTTCATACGACGCTCTCCAATATCCGCTAATTTTCTGGAAGGGACAAGACGGATATTGCATAAACATTAAACAACGAGATCCTGTCATAGGTAATTCATTCATTATGAACATCATTAGTCATTTTGAATTGAGAAAATGAATGGTTGATGTTTTTTTGTTTTTATTGGCGGTCATCGTCTACAGCGCTCTATTCCTCTTTCTGTCATAGATCCCATCCCCACATACTTACGATACATTCGTTATTTTTTATTTAACAACCAAAATATTCACTAGAAATAATTTATATGGCAGAACAACGTTTGCCGGGTCAGCTAGTATTTTTATAATATTTCATTATTAAAATAGCATGATACTACGTTAGTTGTCCACTATACGATCATAAAGTTTCATCTCGTCGCATGAACTAAACATTTCGTGTTCCACATCTAACGGACAATACACGTCGTTATTAGTTTCCCCCGTGGTATGCAGGCGCCGTTACGCGTCGCCACGGGTATAACGACGGCAAACTAGCGAGCGCCGGAGCCTTCGTCAACGTCGTGTCACGCTAACGTCACTCGGACCTTTGACGCGCGTTAATTACATGCCACTGTAGACAGATACTAGCAATTTCGATAATAACCACGCCAAAAGCTTACTATCGAGATTAAGTATTAAATTTGATCAAAATTATGACACTTAATTACACATACTCGATGATCAATACTATCGACTGAGAACGTTTAATAGTTAGATTCTAATTTATTTTAATTTTGCATTATGTATTTAATTTGAATAGTTTATTGTGACTTGATTTTCGCAATTGAATATAAAACTCTGAAGAATAAACATTTACTTTATGTTAACTATATACTTAACTGATACAAATTATAGTTAGTAACTGCTTATATAGTAAATTATCATTAAACGATGCTTAGTACTAAGCAGTGTGCAATACCTGAGTATTTGTTTTACTTAAGTAGGTATACCTACTGTCTTTCACGAGCTTTTCTTGATTTAACAATAATTATTATTGTATTATTTCATCATCATCAGCCGGGATAAATCCACTGCTGGATGAAGGCCTCCCCAAGCTTCTTCCAACTCTCTCGGTCCTGTGTCTTTCGCTGCCATGTGTTTCCGCCAAACTTTACCAGTTCATCAATCCAGCAGCTTTTAGGGCGACCTTGTGGCCGTTTCGTACCCCTTGGGTACCACTGGATGACGGCATTTGTCCAGCGGCCGTTCTTTCGGCGAGCAATGTGTCCCGTCCATCTCCATTTCAGCTGTTTGGCAACGTCTATTACATCGCGTACTCTTGTCTGCTTCCTAGCCCACTCGTTTCTCTTACGGTCCTTTCGCGTGATGCCCAACATACACCTCTCCATGCCTCACTGTGCGACTCTTAGCTTTTGGACATCTTTTATGTTGAGGGTCCACGTCTCGCATTACTTAAACTTATTATTTGAACTCATTATTTAAACTAGCACAAAGAAATACTTCGGTGAAGATAGATAGTGAACACGGATTTTGTGGTCGATTTCCGTGTCTGCGAAATTTACATGACGTTATTCCTTCAGTATGCTCTTGGTTTATATTTAATGAGTGAATTCATAGCTGTCAAGATATCTACATTCGCCTATATATTTGTTTTACTTACGATCGAAAATGGTAATTCACCTATTCAAATAAAGAAAAAATAAATTAGTATAAATCATATCAAAATAAACTAAACTTACAAAAAATGATCTTGTTATAATTGATATATCATTATAGTTGATTGATATTATTTACTGAAGTGCCATCCGTGCAGTTAGGTCAAATATTGTGTATAAAGAAATCATCACCATTATCTTTCGGAGGGTTAAACTCTTCTTAAGTGATAAACTTTGAGATTTTTGGTCCTTCTTTATATACCGATTCACGTAATAACGGTGCTGCGATCAGATATAGAAAAAAAATACGCCCAATTTCATAAATTCATTAAAATTTTATTACTATAAGATAGCAATATCTCCACCTCAGTTCTATTAAGTGCAATTTATTACAATCTTATTTCACCCGCATAAGGAAAGCACAAGATCACACCATTCCCCTCGGTCCATCGTTATCGCCATTGTGAGACCTGCATCGCATAGATTTATTATTGAATCACTGTAAGGTGAGGGACGGTCGGTCACGGCGACAGAACTTTTGGGGTTGTGCCACATTGGTGTGGGGTGCTCTCTCTGGCAGTATCCTAAACACATTTTCCTGCCATGTGAAGCTTCTCTGCGTGATTTCTTCAATTTAAATTACACCGATAGTGTTTGTAACGTGGTCGTACCAATGTATACCTAAGATTTGGTGGAGACATGGATTCTTAAAGCTCAAAAATCGAAACCTTTGAAGAAGCAGAAGTAGTACGTATGCGTTCAACAAACGATATTTGGTCCTCACAAAATACAGCCTTGGTCTATATACGACTCCAAGCTGGCGGATTGAAACCCGCCACACCCATGCGGATTTTAAGGTTACTAGTTTTGAGTTAATCTAGTATGAAGATATGATCAAACATATTATGCGATGTTGGTATAAACGGGAGAGTAGTATTCTGGGTAACTGAGACAGCAAATTAGGAAGGTAGGTGATAACATGCCAAGCAGATTTAAAATAATATATTTTTCTTTAGAAACATTCTTCATAAAATATATACCTAGTTTTAATTTAAAAAATACGGAAATATTGAAAAGATTTTTGAGCTCTTTTTATAATGAAAAATTGTATTTTGATGAATTTCTTCAAAATATTATTGTTCAACCATATTTTACGTAAAAATAAAATTAATATATTTAAATAAAAAATGTGGCAGAATTTTTTTTTCAGAGAAAAAATAATATGTAGATAGGTATTTCAAGAAGTTTTGAGATCAACTTTGAATAAGCGACATTTAATAAGGAAAATCTTGCAATAAAACATAATTCAGCAAAACAAATTTCAAGATAAATTTTATCGTCAACTCTGATCAGATGACTTGTTATTTCTAAAGGAATAATCGTGTTTGAGTACAGACTATGTAGGAAATCATTCATACGTGAAACAGATTTTTTTTTAATATACCTATTACTAGAGTAGTTTGGAAAATTTATTTAATTTTTTATGGCATCACAATTCAAAGTTAAATCACTGTGGCAAGTGTCATCACTATTTTTCAGACGGGGAAATATTGAAAAATCACTGGACCGTACACAAACTACAGTCCTAAAAAGGACTATTTTGATAAATAAAGTTATTTTATTTCCATTTTCTTTAAATACCCTTGTACAGCGTACATAGATATTAATTGTTCTTGGAAATATATTTTGCCTATTTGTATTTTCAATTATTAATTATTTAAGTCTCATTATAATATCATGTCTGCTCCGTCTCCAGTATCATGATGTTGCCAGCAACTTGTTGCCGATGTGGACACGGCTTAATAGATCAATATTTTATTCTACTAAGTAATAATATAATATACAATTATTAATAAATTGTAAGATGTAGTTTTTGTAAAATATATATTTATATCTGTAGATATTATTATTTAAGAATAAATTTTAACAAATATTATATTATAATATCATTAAAACATAATAATAATGTAGCATTTAATTACTTATTATGCTATTGTAATGTAAAAGCATGCGATTTAAGGGCCACCCATATTGAGGTGTATGTCACGGTGCTTGTCGCCTGCTGTTACGGGCTGCCGCTACGGAAAAAAAAGTGTGTAATGTCATTGTTCTTGGTGTTTAAAATGTTATCAGACTGATGATCCCATCCCGTAGCACATTTTGAATCTTTAAACGAACATTGTCAGTTGGCAAAATCTGCCGTAATCATTAAAACAAGAATGAGCGCACTCCACGCTGAACTGCACTGCACCGGCACCTGCATGATTCAATGAATGACAATTGAACGTTTTTATCATATTCCATATGCCAACACTTTTCGTCTGTCACGTCAAACTGTCAAAATGACGCTCTTTTTTGTTTTTAGCAGCTGGTACTATGTATTTTTCTATGAAAATGTTGTCTATTATCTATGAATGTCATGCCGCATGTATTTTAACATACGCACCCGTAGAAACTGTTAAAATTAATTGAAATTAGCATGAATAATTAATAATAATTCAAATTACTAATACATTATAGTAGGCACTCTTTATCAGTGTCATTATTCAGTGAATTTACGAGATGGTGCACGTTCAAAATATTCTGCAAAATGACGAAACCATAGACATTTTTATCGCCGTGACATGCACCTCACGTGGTTCCCGCTTTAAGCGCAACCCATATTGAGGTGCATGTCACGGATTTTGACATGACATTCAAAAAGTGCAGGCATGTGAAATAACGTTCAAAACGTCATACAGGTGCCGATGCAGTGCAGTTCAACGTGAAGTGCCCTCATTCTTGTTTCAATGATTACGGCAGATTTTGCCAACTGACAAGGTTCGTTTGAAGGAAGGTACACAATATGCTACTGGATGGAAGCATCAGTCTGATAACATTTTAAATACAAAGAACAATGACATTACACACTTTTTTCCCATTGCGGTAACCCGTGACAGTAGTCGACAAGCAACGTGACATGCACCTCAGTTTGAGTCTCAGCGCTTAACTAACGTGGTACAGTTAGAGAAACGACAATTTTTGTCTGAATATTCTCAAATCTTGTATCCCTTGAATAAAAAATATAATTTATTAAATTAAGAAAATGCAAGATTAAAATTTGGAGAGATCCTGACGTCGGCTAGGAATCAAAGTAAGTATCTAATATTGGTACCTTGATTTAATTAAACCATAAAAGCCGATTGCTAATATTAACGAAATTTGATAAATACTTCAGTTTGCAGATGGGTCAGTAAGTAAAGCATAAAATCCAATATATGCGGTTACAAATCCCGCTCGGTTTTTTTAGTAGATACCTATGTGTCAAAGATGTTTTTAAATTATACGTGTTTAATAAAATATTAATTCGCAATATGGTGGAGATCTTCCTCGTAAACGCCAGTTTAATTAACAGACAATATTATTTATTACTTAATTTGCAATAATTGAGAGCCTAGTAGAATTTTTTTTGAGTACACTGATGCCATCTCGGAATCAAGTTGAAATAATTGCCTTGACTCAAAATCACAAATATGTTTATCAATATTAACGAAATTTGAGTTAATATCTCGGATGTAGGTATAATTGGTACAAATTGCTTAATTGGTAAAGTACTTATATTGGCCGGAGTCCGATGGATACCTCTCGTGCCAATATTTAAAAAAAATGAATGTTACGTTCGTAAATATTGTGTAAGTATTATTCATTAAATAAAAAAAATGTTTATTCAACAAAATATTTAGGTTAATTTTGGATAAAGGTTTCTAGTAACGGTGTAATATGTGACTTCGGCGGAAAAAAAAATGTTTGAAAATAAACTTTTTCAGTCAAAAGTTTCACAATCAAACTGCCAATGAATGAAAAATCTCCAAATTTCCCTTTTTCATTTTGTTCGGCTAACGAGTTGGCTCCTCTGTCAAACTTGACGCACCGCGGGGGTTAAAAACTTGTTTTATAACAATTCTACACCAGGTAGATAGCATCGTTATTACACTTTTTTACGATTTGTTTTAAAATAAGATTGAAAAGTTTTTAAACATGGTTCATGTATCTTGCTTATACGGTTAACAGCAGTATACAGTTAGTCGTCTCATATAATATACCTACATACTAAGTAAAATTGACGAAACATATCATTATGTTAATTAATTTACGTACATACATATCTGTTATACCAATAATTGGTAAGTTGATGTACACTTCGAGAAAAGTCGGGTCAGTAGTGACACCCACATTTCGGACGCCCTCCAAAAACAAGCCAGTCAGCGTTTGGCGATTAACTAAATAAAAATAGCAAATTTCTAGAATAAGTGTATGTTTAAAAAGTAAAGTAGCATTCGGAATAATACCCATTACTTACTTAGACCATTTATATTCAATATTATAGGAATGCATCTACCCCAAGAAGAAGTTAAAGTCATGAGACAGAGTATATTGCTCTACAATGTAAAATAAAATCGACCTTCGTGTCTTGTTATAGTGTTATTACTTAATCTGTTACTTACATAACTATCCGGTTACTTGGGCTGGGATACTCGGACTATATCTTTTCCCCGATATATTAAACCCTTGTGTCGTTGTGGCTTAAAAATCAGCTATGTATATTTTTTTAAACATTACAGGAGAGGCTAAAAACAATGCGAATTACAATACCTGTCGCCTACAATATTGAAATATTTTTTTAAAGCAATTCCAAATACATTTTATCTTAATCATTTTATTTTTTCCTTGGTAAATTATTTTGGTGCAAAAACCTATTTTCTGAAATGTATGCACATAGCCCACTTTGAAGGAGCAACGACGATTGTATATATTTCCTGGATTCGCCATACACAGCATCTATGTAGTTCACTGTCTAGTTACGTAGCCATCACTACTATAATGGCTCGATAAGCCTAAACACGTGACGATGCAGATTTGACTCGGCAAAGCTCATGCAAAGGTAATTAAATGTGCATGCAAACTTACGTGTGAGCTGACAAGCTATTTTATGAAAAAAAAGTAATATTTGAATTTCAAGCTAAAAGCGACCACGCTTCCAAAACAGGAAGAATTATCGAAGGGAAAATAGTTATACTTATGATATACCTATTAAAATAAGGATATTAAAGAAAATTATTTTGGACTGTAGGAAACGTTGTAAGGTTTTCAAATAATTGATTCGTATTTGAGGGTTAGTGAAGATTAATGAAACATAGAGACATTTGAATTCTTAAATTGCATAACTTGTGCCATTATTAAACCTTACTTGAATGCCAATCTGTAAAAATAAAAAGACAATGCTGATTATACATGTTTATTACATTATTCTGAAATTCTTCAGATCACATTAAAGCTTAAATAAACTATTACTTTACATCATATACATTTATATTTTATCAGTAATCAAATATAATTGGTCGGAATGTAATTATTTTTTATATTTATAAAATTTTCAATTAAATTAGGACAATATGAAACATACACTGAAAATTGTAAATTGATAAATTTAATTTAAATAATCATCAAATAGTAAATACTAAGTCATATGCATAACATTTTTTTATTATATCCGATCCTAAGAAGATCATACGGGCCTCCAAAGAGTTTGTCCAAACATATTTTTGTTTATTACGAGAAATGCAGGTTAACCACTTGCTTAACCGATTTGGTCTATGATTTGAATCTGGGACTCATGACATTATAAGCTAACGTGTTGGCCGCTCAGCCATCGTGAGCAATTATAGTGTTTTTATTAATTTATAAGGAACATCAAAAATTATTTGAAGATTGTATATATACTTAGCATAATAAAACTGTTGACAACGATGCTGATTTAAAAAAAATATATGAAATTAATGGATCCAATTAATAAATTATCATAATCTTTTGTTTTATGACATAATAGTAATATAATGGTAACATAATAGTAATAGTAATAGTGGTAATGATCATATTAATGCGTTTTAATTAAAAATAGTAAGTATTATTACTTTAATAAAAAGCATCACCACGTACTACCTATTTGATGATTTAAAGAATATACACTTTAAATGACCACGGATAATACATGGAGTCAGTTTTCAAATAATTCCATTTTGCGACGAATTGTTGGAAAAACAAATTTAAAAGTTAAGTAAAAGCGCTATTCTAAGAGTGTTTCGTTTATAAAAAGTTAAAACGTTTGATGAGATAAAAAGGAAATGAGGGTGTCTGTAGGGTTAATTTTGTTTCACAAGCATTTCTTGATTTTTTTTCTTTTTGCTTTGTCACTGAACATACAAAATAAGGAAATGTAAAATAATGATCGAGGGCTACAAGTCGTTAGAAATTCTTTTTTTTTCAACCTAAAAAACTTTCAAAACAATATTTTCTTATCATTAAAGTTGTTTATTTTATAAAGTGGTTTAACAAATCATTTCACATAATTTTCAACTTTCAAGGTAAAAGTAAACTCTGGTTAAAAACCAGTTTCTTTATTATGGCCAGGTAATTATTTTTAACAAATAAAAAGCCTAAATAAAAAAATACATATTATCATTAGATTCATAAATAATTATTTGTATTCATTTAGCCCATCATAATTCATAAAATCTTGTTTCTAAAACTATGTTCAGTTATAAAATATTTTTGACATAAGAGTCAATCACTGTAACTGATATTCTATGTCAAAAAAGTTACATAAGCAATAAATTAAATATAGTAAAATATAGCATATAAGAGAGATAGCTCCTTATATCGTTGCAAGGGTATATTAATAATTAAATGGGGCTACATGTAACTAACAAGCCGATTCTACCTTAGGGAAGCATTATACGCGGAACATTATTGGAAATAAAGACAGGTTGGTAACGAAGGAAAACCCCGATTGGTGCTATTCGAGCCAATGTAATGAACTTCAATAGCAACGATTGCATCGTCAATTACCCTCGTCATTGAAATCACATATAGCGTTTTTGCTCCTGGATCACAAGGTGATAACAAACAAATCTATCAAAATGGATCCTGAACTATATTACCTTATATATGTATATATAATATTATTGGAATTTTATCTTTGTATATTCGGCAATGTCTGGAATCTACGTAATCCCTACATAGTAATAATTATGAGTTATAATGACAAAATGCTAGTCCCAAAATACAACTTTGGTGACCGCAGCGTGTGCAGGGAATTGAAACCAAGAAGAATACTGCAAGAAAAGATATTCAGACGAACTATAGAGTAAAAAAAAAATGTTTTCTATTTATAAATACTATATCCTAATTGTTTAAAACGATCATTACAGGTTTCGTTATATTAGAGAAGATTTATCGACTGATTATGGCATATGCTTCCATGCGGTGGAGTTTGTATTAACAAGATTTTGTTTTTACGAGAACCGGATATTAGTCAATTTTCACAATTTATTAGGTGCATAATTATGGATTCAAATACACATTCTAAAAAAATCTGATTTTGCCAGATCGAGGTTTCGAACAAAAAACTACGATTTTATAAGCTGATACGTTACTGCTCAGCTTGACTTGTAAGCAAAATTTCTTTTGATCTTTATTATAATTTGTATGTAGATTTTCATATTATTAATAAAATGTTTTACTTACATGGAAGGTAATCCGACTTTTCACATTGCCTGAAACAATAAAAATAAACTATTATGTTTATGCATCCAATTTATTATTTATTCATTTTTAGGTGGATTTTGATTGAAAGAATTTTAGATTAATTACAATATAAATATGAATTAAGCATGGGCATATTATATAAATTAGTTATCATTAAGTTTTGTTTGAATGAGGGCAACTTTTTTTATTGGAATTATAGTTCTATCAATGACTCTAATTTAAAAAAAAATTGATTAAATATTTGTAGTCAGTCTTCAATATTAAAAGGTATTTTTTTAAAACTTCTTTAATATAACCAATTGGTTCTGACTTTTGTTTGATGGCGGATCCACATCCTACCAGTGACTACCTTCTCCAGAAAATTCCGAATGTCATGATCAACGTCATGCTGGGTAATTTAATAATTTATTGAAATCCAGATTTTCACTGGTTATCTTATAGTGTGGTAGTAAATTTACTGTATCCTTCAGAAATCGCATGGTCTATAATCTCTATAATATGAAGATGAACGTTGTTTTATAATCATGGCGTGATTAGGAAAGTTGTTATAAGTAACATTTGAAGCCTCTATTCTTATCGATCTATGAAGTTGACAAATGCACCTTCACAAAACTTAACTATTTTGTTGAATTTCTAGATTTTACTTTAAGACGTTTTCTACCTATTAGGCGAACGTGTGTGAAAAATAAAATACATGATTAAACAATTTTATTTTAGGCAAATATTAATTGCGTGGTAATTAAAGTCAATTTCCGAACAACAATAATTTATTGTTACCTTAATTTAAAATAATGAAATATTGTGGGATATATTAAATGAAAATTTGTAATTAACAATACATACGTACTCACTTAAAAACTGCATTCTACCTACATAACAATGATATAAATAAAAAGAATTTCAAGTTATACATATTTATGTTTTTATAAAAATCGATGTTTTTTTAAAATAAATATAAAAAAAATATTAAAACGACGGATTAGTCAAAAATCTAAACTTTAAAAAATTGAAAACTTAATTAACTAAATTCTAATGATAAATATGACCATAAAATATAATGTAATAATAAGATGGGACCCAGCAAGAAATTCACATTTTATTACAATTGTAAGTTTATCTTTGACTTAAAAAAATCTTTTTAATGTTTTCAGATAAATATTTAATAATTAATACAGTTGAAATGGTAAATTATCAAAAAAAAATGTCTGAAATTGCAAGCTTCGTATTTTTCCGCTAAGTGCCTCTGTTGGTATAAGGATCTCCCTTTTATTTATGTTTTATTATTCCAGTTTTATTATGCATTGGGAGGTCATTTCTGATGACGGTGGCTGTAAGGCGGTCAAAACACTCTAGCCCAGCTTTGATGGATGAACAATTTCATCAAACATCTTACACACATCTATATTATATATCTACACTAAATGTATTGTATCAAATATATTTTTGCTCTTAACTTGTTAGAGCTAAGTGTATATATTATTATGGTATAATATACCAACATACTATTATATCCAACACCGACCTATGAATACCCAATATCAATGAATAGTACCAGGAGAAAACGAATAAAAAAACTATTTTCGGAATCTGCTGAGGTTTTATCGAACTAAAAAAAGAAATAATATTGCGTAGAGAATATAAATACGGCTTATAAAATATTTTTATTCGTTCTCTTTCTTTTATAAATCACAAAATAAAACTTTTTAGGCAGAATAAGGTTGCAGTAAAATGCCAACAGAGCGTATCAATTTATTTTGCTCGCCTTCCAGCTGTAAATTGGCAATAAAAGAGAGTCAGACGCACAATTTTATATCAATCACAAGTGATTCTTCAGCTTTTCTTCATTTTACAAATATTATGCATATTAAATAAATTATTTGGGAAGCTATTTTTATATTATTATGATCTAACAATAATAATTTTAATAAAAATTCACAAAATTTATGCAATAATAGATTTACCAATAAAACCTATCATAGATTAAAAACTCTGAATAATACAGTGTGTACGTTAGCAAAATAACTCAAATATATAAAAACTAATTTTTAATATAGACTTGTATTAAAATTACTTTCTTAATCACAATATTTATTATAAAAATACGTCCAAGCGTGTGGATATGTTAGCAGAATTTGATAACAATTATAAAAATACACCAAATTTATAATTTGTTTTTATTTATACGATCGCATTAGATTTTTAAACTGCATAATTTTCGTCAGAAATTAAAACTCGTAAGCAGGGAACACATAATTAATGGGAACTGAAATATTTAACGGGTGTGGAGTAACAGGCAACCGATCTCTAGTATGGAAGAATATGAGATACTCTTAAACACGTGTTATACGTCATTCGTTCTGACAACCGCTTTTGATTAATGCATTGATGCTCATTCATTGTATTTGAAGGTTGCAACACACACTATTGCACATATATATTGTATGTTTCATTTTCGTAGGACACTCACATATTCAAAACCTTGCTTCAAAATGTAGTGTATTGGCGTATAGCCTATCTAAATTCTATTTATTAATTTGTTCTGTGGTTGTAAGCAGAAAATAATTATTAAACACACAAAACATTAAAAAGATTCTGGAAAAAAAAATCGAATTGGCTGTAAGTATTTAAAATAGAAAATACATTAAAAATGTTGTAAATTACAAACGTTGTACATTATAATACCGATAAAGTATATCGGTTTGAAGGAACACGAAAATACCTTCCCAAAAAAGAG
This sequence comes from Rhyacophila brunnea, assembly GCF_057557595.1. NCBI lineage: Eukaryota > Metazoa > Arthropoda > Insecta > Trichoptera > Rhyacophilidae > Rhyacophila > Rhyacophila brunnea. The sequence continues at coordinate 22,259,651 of NW_028233068.1, forward strand.
GAAAATAAAGAAAATTTACGATTTTTCCGGTGTGTGGTGTGCGTGACGAATGAAGGAGGTAGACTTGAATGAGAAAAAAATTACATTATATCTAGAGAGCTCTTTCATTATCAAGGTCAAAATAAACAAAAGCTTTATTTTAGAAAGAATAAGTAATTGCTGACGACTTCCATGGTGATTTGCTAAGCAATTACTCCAAGGTTTTTGGAAACATACATTAGACCTTAATGATATTGTGTTATTTTTATGTTGGTGATTTTGGAAATTAGCTTTATAAACTATGTTGATCATAATATTATTAGACAGCATTTTTATTTTAAAACTGTGCATCAATTACATAAAACAGAGCCTTATTAAGTTTGTTCAATTCTTTAGAATTTTGAAAATTTGATTTTAATTTATTGTTGATATTGTTCTATCCGGTTTTTTGGTTTCATCATTTAAAGAGAAAAAAATAATGATATATAATGGTAGGTAAAAAATAGATATAAATGCAGAAGAGATGCCATATAGTATCTTTGCATATTGCCGAAAAATATAATATCAAGCCGCAAAAAATGTTTTCATGAACGACATTACTAATTTATAATTAACAAACAAAGTAGAAGAATAATGTATTTTAAATATCAATTCAAAGCACTTACCTAAATATTATAAAATTTAACTATATTTTAAACATTAGTTATTGTTTAAAGTTAGAATATACAATGATGAAATCTACCAAGAAAGAATATAAATAAAATAGTGAAAATCTGAGATATATAGGTATTATACATATGTAATATTTAAATGTTATGCATTATGCAATGTTAATTAATAATGATTTTGCGTCCCTTGTAGTCCAATGTGAAAGGTATCTACTGAAATCTCATCCAGAGTTTTCAGAGATCACCGATGAGTGACAATACACCAGCGGCGAAGGGTAGAGGTAAGCTGTGAAGATTCGACATAAATAGTGCACACTAAACTTTGTCAGTCAAATGTATTTGTTTTCATTGAACTAAGACTACAATGTGTATATAACTATATAGTGCTTGTTAGTTTTATCGCTTATTTATACAATATCTAAAATTATGCTATTAAACCATACATAATTGTGGATATTTTATAGATAGAAAAGTATATGGTTAGGTTAGGCAAGGTTTAATGAATTTAAAAACTAACCAACACCATCTGCAAATTGTATTCTTAGTTAAATGAAAAAAAAATATATGACTGACAAAGTTTAGTATGCACTATTTATGTAAAATTTTAACAGTCTACTTTCATCATTCACCGTTGTAATACACTTACATGCCTGGATGTTCCTTTGATTGTTTCACATCTACTAGATACTACAGAACCGTTTCACTACACTGCTGTCATGGGATCTCATGGCATATTGTAATATTAAAAAGAATATTTGTTTTCCTAAATTATTTAAATGATACTTTCATAATAAAAACTTCAACAATATGGGTATGTAATCGATATAACATTGTTAATGAGGGTTGATAATGACATATTGTAAAAAACTTAATAAACAAAAAAGAAACCATAGACATGTTTATAATAAGCAAAGAATTAATTTAGCCATTAAACTATATTATACATCGTAAAATAGTAGCATTCAAGTTGGATTTATAATTTTACAGCGCATTGTGAACAAGAATTATTATAGTGTTAATATATAGTTCTGCGTGAGAGTATTTGGATTGCTATAAACCTCACAGGTTCACACAAAGAGAGCTAAGTGATACGAATAATCAATCCACAGTATAACACTTATGTACACGATATGCTATTCCAGTTTCCACAAACATCGACCTATTATTATAGGTAAACTCCATAGAGAATGGTTGACTGCACGTTATGTGGGAATAATAATAAAGCCTAAGTGCGAATGTGTTTTGTATAAGTAGGTTAATTAGTACATTATACAATGCCTAGGACGTTATATTAAACTAAAATTATCATCATTTCAGTGGTGACTACTGAATAAAGGTGTAATCTAATCCTCTTGAGTGATTTTCGGCGAAACACACAACGTTATCTAGACATATTGTGTGAGATTCTAGGTTAAGATTTTCATTAGAAAGGGTAGTTAAAAGCTTTTCTGAATGAATTAAAGTAAACAAATATAAGAATATCATTATATGTTACTATTAAAATAACGTTTATTTTACTATAAATTTTGCGTTCAAATTAACTAGTAATAATTACAATATAAAAAGAACCTTTTTTAAAAATAACCCAAGTTTTTCTACCGAATAAATAATACCATGCATTCAGGTCGTTCCAATAACTTTAATATAATTGAAGAACATTATGCTTCTGTAATGCATTTGAATTTGTACAAAATAGTCAGCTGTTTACTTTGCCCATTCTACATGTAATTATGTTAAATAAGTAATAATTCTCACATCTAACAAAGCTCGGAAACACAGAAAACACATTTAAAAAATTTTCAGGGTACCTAGTTATTCCGATAGGTATTAAAGTTCGTAGAAATCAATAAACAAACAATTACAAGAGAAAAAGAACTTTTTATGTACAAAGTTTTTAAATTTTCTGTTGAATTATTATGCTCAATATGCTCAAACTTGTACTTGATATGAAGTAAATAAAAAACAAACAAATATAGAATACTGAAATGTCATTTCGACATTTCATTTTGATTTCCATAGTAACGCACGTATATATTAATAATTTAGTTACTAGGACCACCCCCTTAGCAACTAATAATAGTCTTTTACTTTTTACGGATTTTTCTAAAATAACTTTCCATACAAAACAGAATTAACTGAAAATGAATTCAATTCTGCTTAAATATGACTAATAGTATTAAAAGAATGCATTGGCATCGTGTTCTGATATATTCTAAAAGTTTCAAATGTCTAGCTAGTCGGGAAGTTAGTTAAAAATCGATTGAAAAATTTGTACTGGACAAACAACCACCGGATAAACAAGAATACAAGATAACAAAAACTTTGTAAAATCAAATTAAAGTATCATATTTTTACCCGATTATAATAACGTCATGTTCAATCAACCAAGGTTAATAAAATCCTTCAAATATATCAATATATTATATATATTATGACAATTGAATCAAATATTTATTTTTGCTAAATCTCTTCATCGTCATATTTTTTATGAAATGGTATTGATATCAACTTTAAAATAAGTAATGATAATAGATATGTATTTTATAAAGCAGTACGTCTACCTAAATACAAGCAGCAAAATTTAAAACAATAATGTATGTACGTTAGAGATACTTCAATGTAACTAGAAATATGAACTTTCATATTACGAAACTAGATGACCATTGCAGAAGTATGATTAATTATTTAATTATTAGGTAAGAATATAAAATAAAATATATGTGGTATTTTTCTGAACAACTAATCCAAAACGTTTTCATAAAACGTAATAAATAAGCGTTAAATATTTTTTCTACAATAATGAATAACTTACAGCTAATTAAATTATAAGTATTATTAATAATTCTTTGTCCAGCTTAGATTCTATATAATATAAAAGCACATAATTTTTTAATATTTGTTAAAATCCGGAATGTATTTTTTTTTGTCAAAATGGGTGTTTTGTATTTTCAGACGATCTATACTATACGATATCCTAGTTAAATTAATATATTTCTCAATGCTCTAGATACCGCGAATGAGGTAGTTACCGCCGATTTAATGTGGTTCATTTAGATAATGCTGTCATACCTCTAATTTACATAGTAATCACATCGGAGCCATTACAAAGACTCAATGATGGGGAGCCTGATAATTATTTTACAATGTCATGTTATTCCATTGATGTAATATTAAATGGACGAAATATGTAAAAAAATATATGTGGTAAGAATTTCAGTCTAAAATAAATTTTACTTATCCGGAATCATCCCATGAATGATGAAAGATACGTCAAAATGAGGGTAAATAATAAGGGTAAATTTCCAAACTGCGTTAAATTATAGTATACCTACATCATTATTGGTTTTTTCTCCCTAAGGTACCTGTATCCTAACGCCAGATGTTTATCTTATGAATACATAGTATGTAGAACTGAACTACCTACAGATTCTTACAGATTTTTGTCAGATGTTTATAACATTTTCAAAAAAACTACACACTTTAGTTTTCAGATATTATATAATGAAAAATCGTATGTATTGTACCTATATCTGTGTATTATTTACAAACATTTAAAGAATTAAATGTCTATCTTCAGGGTCTTGCTTCGGTTAATTTAAATTTTGTCATATTGGAGGTTGTACTAGCTCTAAGAGGATATAAATAAAAGAATATTAATTTGAATTATTATCTAAATATTGTGCAATCTGCAGCTATTATAATATTAAATAATGATAAAAAACCAACATTAGAATCGTATTGTAAATTGTATTATTGAATTGATATTTTTAGCTGTTAAAGTAATTTAAATTAGGTAGACAATGCGTTAATATAATGGCTATAATATCCCAATAATTGAAACAATTAGGCATTTAATAGCGTCTTTCAGACAAAGAAAATTCTTGAACTTCACTGCAACAAAACAGTTAGAATACATAATACAGTGCACCGGAAATGACTGCTATTACCCTACAAAACAACACGGAAGCCAATGAAATCGAAAATCACAATGGCGTATTTCACACAACACTACGCTGAAGTCGGCGGAAAATAAACATAGCCATTGATTTTGCTTCATAAGGTCATCGGTGTATATTACCAAATAGAATTTTTATTCTAAACAAGCGGAAATGCTTTCCTGCAAGCCATATTATACCAGAAATGTGAATAAAAAAGAAAATAAAGCCTGATGCATTTATATTACTGCGTATAATAGTAATATACATTATAATATACATAGTTTCATTGTCTAATACGGTGGTTAATCCATTGACAATACGGTTAAGATAAATACAATATATTTATATACCTAAACACTAAATAATAGCCAAGTTTATATTAGTTTTTCCATCTAACATTATTTCTATCTGACAGATGGGTATATATATAAATGATGATTTCAAAATGATATCACCACATAAATACGAAGATGGAGTGCAAAGGGGTAGTTAGTCTGATGTAAATTTGAATAGTTCTTTTATTAAATATTTAAATCACATTAAAACTATGAATAATTAAAAAAATAATTCTAATCTACATTATATTATTACTTATAATAGTTTCATAAAATAGTTAGTACTAAATAATAAGTGGAGACTGGTCAACAAACGTACATTTTTAAACGACTTTGAAAATTAAAGGATTATATTAATATGTGAAGAAAAAAATCTTCCGAATACTTTTATATAATATCTATTGTATAGTTGATTATTTAAAACACTTTAATATTATATACATTATTACGAAATAATATAAGATTACATGTTTAGTGTTCTGTTGCTAGATGTGTTAAGAATAATAGTAACATTACACTCCTCTTTTAATCTTTAATGTTATTGAATAGGTATTAAAGTGTGATAGCTGGAAAGAATTCCATAGAAAATAAAAAATACTATAAAACAATATCATTTCATTTTGTATTATAGTGTTTAATCGACGGATTGTTATGGATTATTGTATTGTTTTTATTAATAATAACCTCGAAAAGATACAGGCCCCTCATTTATAAACCAAAAATGTACATAATATAACCGAATTATTTCCACTTTTATTTTAGACTAAAATACATTATAAAGTCTGATTTATAAGATAAGTGACGTAAGAAGGTACTATTGCAATAATATTTCATGCCAGCATTTCGTGGGTAATAAATTTTCATTTGCATTTTTATATCATAATATATCAGGATCCTGCTAGCGAATATTTTATACGGCAAAAGGTATGGTTTGTATTATAATATGGTAGATATATAAAAAAATCGAAAGAATATCTGCCGTATTTATATGTTGAGTTTAGATATTTAATAAATTTAAGTAAAAGGTTTATAATAATATTAAATCAGATTAAATTAATCAATATGAGATTTTGGCATTATTAATAAACGCATCATAAATTAATTCTCTTTTAAATAAAAAACAATCTTATTTCGTAAGTTATTTATGTCTGACATTATTAAGATGTAAAATTTATTACTATTATACTCTTTACTATGTACCTCAGTACCTCAAACCATTAAGTAAATTGTATATAGTAGGCAGTTTTTAAAGTTATCATCATTATTTCATATTTGGATTACAATCCAATATGTATTTTGGCTACCTCTTGGTTATCTCTCCACGCTTGCCTGCCCCGTACTCCTGTTTGATGATTGTGTCATTCATAACTTCGATTTCATCATCATTATTGTTTTTGGCGACTGTTTTCTTCTATACTTGTGACGTCAAGGGTCTTCACATCATCTGAGTGCCTAAATTCTGAATATTCTGAACCATATTATCATATATGAATTTATTGTAAAACCAAAATCTAATCAAATATCAATAAAGAATAATAGTTAGTTTGAATTAAGTAAAGAATAAATAGTTTTCGACAATCTGCGTGAATAAAAATATCTGAAAACCTTTTTTATTCTTTTATACTTTCATTCATTTGAAATATGATGTAAAAAAATATATTATTGATTTATATTCTTTTTTTCTCATTGTAACCCTGATGTCTGAGGATTATGGCCACTCTAGAATAGGTACTGTGATATTCCGAATCAGCCTTCTGCAGTTTTTCCTATCCTCTGCAAACCTTGTGGTGGGTGATATCGGTATATTCATCATAAACGGGAATTACCACTTTTCCCGGAACATTTATAAGGTTATATTATTATAGTGAATAGTTAAATTCACCGCTTATTTTCACACACCTACAGAAAAAATACATGTTGTTTACTCCTGAAAATAAAATTATTAAAAGGGTTGACCTAAAATGGTGTTTCAATTTATTTTCTTAGGCATTCATTAGATGCTGCAGTAAATTTGCGTAAAAGGTAGGGTTCATTTTACATTACACGGAATGGTATTTACGTAGGTCTTGTACTATTAAGCCTAAGGAAAACTATTTCAGCACCACTATTAATTTAGTAGCAGCTATATTTAAATAGAGGACAGAAAATTTACTATAATTGTTAAAGAACTTAATACGACACGTGAATTCTAATCATATATATACACATATACGTATACAGACATATAAATTTATTGCATATAAGTTGAACGTACTGAAATTATATAAAATCAATTTTTGTGACAATTAATTTAATTAAACCATTTTTGATTCAATGAATACATAATACACAAGATTTAAGCACTTAGAACATGTTACTTATAAACTATATTACTATTAAAATATTTGTAGATCATTTCACCGTATATGAATTATTATGGTATGTAGGTACTAGTACAGCTCCGTACCAATATGTTTTCAAAATGTTTTTTGAATAATTAAACTTTCTTTCAAATTATGTACCTACATACTATTCATTTGTAGTTTGTTATTGAAATCGGTTTTATTTTAATTAAAAATAATAACTGTTGGTAAGTATACCATTTTTGTGCAGTTTTAAAGTTTTCAGACTAATCCACAACATCGTAGAAATTCTTTCCCGTTAACGATAAATATTTTCTAATTGAAAAATATCAATCATTTAATCCACCCGAAAGATTAAATTATTGAAGGAATTCCCAATCTGTACAATGAAAGCTTATGAAATGAAAGTTAATTATTAATTAACAATAAAATATTATGATTGCACCAGATGTTCTTTCCGTGAATACTAGTAGTATTAATTAGACAATAAACAAATCGCATGTTCAAATGCTGCAGTCGAGTAAAATTAAGATAGGTATTAGGCTTTTTTAGTCATCGTATATGGTATTTTTGGATGAATTACATAGTTATAGTATATTTATTGAATGTTTAACTATGATTTTTTGTCAATATACACTAGTGAAAATTAAAAAAAATCACTTCACAGTGGAGGTCTATAATGTGTTACTTATTGACCTCATTTATTTCAAATATAATATTTTTTGAGAGCATAATAGTATTGTCTCGAATACATATCAACTGTAGAAAGGAAAAATGGCGTAAGCCTCAGTTTTTTTCAAAATATTTTTTATTGCTTAATACTTTGGACGCGGAAGACGCACCCGGCGCGTAATGACCAGGCGGCCGATCGATGTAATTAACGTGCATTTTAAAGGTGCTAATTAAAAAATCATTATCTACTCAGCAGCGAATGAGATAAAGACGTTATACACGACTAATTACACGTTGTGTCTAAATGATATAAACTACAAATGTCGTTTTATTATTTTAATTTAGCTAGCAATTAAAAAAAAGAAGGAAATGACGTGGGAAAAACGACTTAACCCATAGCTTACGGGCCGCACAAAATTGTGTTTTTGCTAATTACTTTTCAAATGCAAATTAACACGTTAATTACAAAATTAATTAAAAGGGGCCGTAAGCATTGTGTTAATTATCATGCACTTCAAGGTTATGTCTATTTTGTATTTTTACTTTGACCGAAAACCATAACAAACCGTTTTTGTGCCTTCTGTAAAATTTGATTTGTGTGGATTGCGCCTCTTTTCCTTTCTACAGTCGATATTTTGTGTATAATTTTATTAAAAACTTTATTGGTTTAGGAGAAGAATAACAAAATATAACAACAATCTAATATCTGAAAAGGGAGATCAGTTTTGGATATTTTTCACTCAAAGCTTTGTAAAATAAAATTGTAATAGTAGGTACCAGTATAAAATAATGGTATTTTCTAAAACATAATTTGATAAATTTTATTTATAAGACATTGAAACATGACTTATGACAAATGTATACGCTGTGCCTAATGAAGTGTACGCACAAGTAAACATTTAGTAACAAAATGTTGTAGGATGAAAATTTTTAATAAAGGTATAAAATACAATGATAAAGTTTATAAAACACTGAAGGGCAGAGTTTAATAATTCATACACATACTTTCACGCAATGGGAGAGTTGGAATTTTGAATATTTCAGGAATTTTCGAGAAAAAGTTCAGAACCTTTTTTATTTCGCTCTGGTTTGCTGGTCAATAAAAAGGCATACATTCGTTTTTTACACAGACTCAATATTTTATTGTAATGTTGTATCATGCCTTTGGTAGAAAGTTAAATAAGCAGTACGATTCCGTAATAAAAAAACATATTACTCTTTTTACGCCTAGATACACAGCGCATTACAATAACGCTACATTACATTAGTTACATACATAATAAATTTTAACAATATAATAAATAATGTTACGTTTTGTGTTAATTCACTTAATTTAATAATATAAAATGCGTTTAATAGTAACTAAATTACAAAAAAGATTTTATGTATTTTGAAACATGTAGGTATCTGACGAAAAAAACGTATATACTTATTTTAAGATTTCATGAAATATTTATAAACCAACCAAATTATAAAAAAATATAGTTTTTTCTACTCTTCAGTATATTTTCCAAAATATGATATACACATACTATCACAAATATGTGGTATGTGTTTGTGGAATAATGGCGAAAAATAATAATTGTTTTAGTTATGAAAAAATAGTGTCGAATAGCGCCGCAGCACAATTTATTATATAAGTGTCGTGTATTTGACGTTTGGTTAATATATATTTTAATTTTTTAAATTGGGGTGAATTAAGTTCCAATTGAAATTTATTGGTGTATTTTCATATGCTCAGATAACAAGTGAAGCAAAATCAGTCCTTATTAAATATTGACACAATGAAAGTATGCTGCCTGTTTAAAAAATATTAGTCTGCATTAAGTTTTACAAAGACATATTTGAAAATATACAAACCTTTTTTGGTTGTTAGCTATTTTCCAAACTCATTGCGCCCTTGCACTGCTTCAAATATATTAATTATACTGATTGGAAAAGAAAGCTACACGTACCTATATTACTTTTCTCAGCCACGTGATCTGCACCAACCTAGTCATCGTGGATATTAAGAGTACCAAGCGTATTCTGTACCATACAGTAAAGTACCATAAAATGTTTGCTTAAGTGGTTTTCTCAATATCTGTTAACGTTTAATAAATAGTAATATTTAATTATTTATAGATCTATTTTATCAGATTCATTCTCATTGTTTGACAGTCAAACTTTTTAAACTTCGTAACCTTTAAACACTCTAATACAGGGTAAGTTTTACCACTGGAATAAGGAAACAAGTTTTATCAATAAAAAAAATATGTTACTATTGTTATAATTGTATTTTAATTTGATAATAAAACAGGTGTTTTAATTTAAAGAAATATATTTAATTTTGAAAAAATGTGGAAAATATATTAGACTAATTAGGACTCAAGCCTCATATTTTAAAATGAGTGCTCTTGTCTTTTGAATTACCAATCCACCTATGATTCATTTGAATAAAATCTTATATTTATGGGCTTGGTGGTATATAATATCTTTATTTATTTCTAGGTTTATTTCTAATCTAATATGTATATTTTTTGAGGTATTTAAAAATTATGTATGTTCAATAAGACGTATTGAATAATTAAAATAATAATTTAATTAGTTTTTATGCTATATACATTTTTTGAATGTATATAATAGCATATTTATCGTTTTTAGCTATACTATTATTCATGTTTTGGTACTGTTACTGTCGGCAAAATTAATCTGTTTTCAAAGTCATCCAGAATGTCAGATCAAATGTGACTAATTTGATCATAATCTGCTGTAAACGGTTGCCAATCGCCCCCACGACACAACCACGTGAAAATATATAGGTTAGGCAGGAATCTTATCTGTGTGACGGTCGTCATGGAAACCAGGGGTAGGTATCTTGACAGATCTAATCTGATTTCCAGGGGTCGACAGCGCAAGCGCATCAGAATCACTTGCCGCTAGATTAACGAGACAATTTCGTTTGAGGGGAATAAAAATAAAAAATGAAACGAGAGGCTTTAGGGTAGCGCTTTTTGTTCGTATTAATATTCGCACTCAATTAATATAATCGGCGGGGAGCTCTTGGCAGAATTTAATGTAAAAATAGATTTCAAGAATCCATTTATTATAATATCATCTTGATATTAAACATAAGAAATTGTCACATAATATAACAATATATTTTATCGTAAATCTCTCAAAAACTTCTTTTAATGACTTTTTTATAAAACAAAAATTGATCAATCATCATAGTATGTTAATATTATTCGATAAATACTGTAACACTATTAATACATACAAATTTTAAGAAAATGGATACGATTTTAACGAGTCACAAAAAGATAACGAATTTATTTGTTAATTATTTAATATAACTTACTAGTTGCCCGGAATTACTTGTTTCGAGAGCGTATGAGGTGTGTTGTGACATTTAATATGACCTAATAAAAAAATTAGTGTACTTAACGGAAATTTAAAAAAAATGTTTTTAATATTACACGATAGTTGAATAATTTATAGGTATCTGTTAAAAATATTTTATAAATAAGTTAATAACGACCAGCTTGCCCATTTTACAGGAATTTTTTATATAAATACTGGCCAAAAAATTGAATAAAATGTCACAAAGTCTGCAGAGAAATTGCATTTTTTTGAGGGGCCCAAGTTTTTATACCGAATAAATAATACCATGCATTCAGGTCGTTCCAATAACTTTAATATAATTGAAGAACATTATGCTTCTGTAATGCATTTGAATTTGTACAAAATAGTCAGCTGTTAACTTTGCCCATTCTACATGTAATTATGTTAGATAAGTAATAATTCTCACATCTAACAAAGCTCGGAAACACAGAAAACACATTTAAAAATTTTTCAGGGTACCTAGTTATTCCGATAGGTATTAAAGTTCGTAGCAATCAATAAACAAATAATTACAAGATAAAAAGAACTTTTTATATACAACGTTTTTAAATTTTCTGTTGAATTGTTATGCTCACACTTGTAAGTACTTGATTTGAAGTAAATAAAAAACAAACAAACAAACAAATATAGAATACTGAAATGTCATTTTGATTTCCATAGTAACGCACGTATATATTAATAATTTAGTTGCTAGGACCACCCACTTAGCAACCAATAATAGTGGATTGGATTACGGATTTCTTCCGAAATAACTTTTTATACAAAACAGAATTAACTGAAAATGAATTCGATTCTACTTAAAGATGGCTAAAAGTATTAAAAGAATGCATTGGCATAGTGTTCTGATATATTCTAAAAGTTTAAAATGTCTAGCTAGTCGGAAAGTCAGTTAAACATCGATTGCAAGATTTATACCGGATAAACAACCACCGGACAAATAAGAATACGAGCTAATAAAAACGTTGTAAAATATGTTTTAAAATTTACACTCTCTGACATTATATTATGATACATTTTCATATGCATATAGTTTGTATGCATATAACGTGAGACGGGATAGGTATTCCTTATTTTTTTTTTGTAATCTTGGATAAAATGAGTGGTTAGTATGCAAGTGTCATAGGATGGGATGTTTTTTTTTGTACAAAATGAGTGGGTATCAGAATAGTGCGTCTTAAATTTAATATACGTATTGGATTATTAGAAGTATTTTAATATACAATATATTTATAATGTATGAGGAGCGTCCACAAATTTACATACCTCAGCAGAAAATGAACATATTATAATGACTTCTTGTCTTCTTTGGTATTTTTTTTATTACGTACAAATCTTACATTTTTTAGTAGGCGGAGTCTGATTTGTCATGTTGTTACTTGTAACGTCAGAAATCTACTGAGCTTTAACTAAACAGTCATCAGACGAAGACAGGATAAAGGATAATTTACCTACGATTAAAAAAATATCACGGCGAGCGAGGTATCTCTTAGCTTAAATGATTTTCTCTACTTTATTTTTATACATTGTTTTCATTATACAAGCTATTTCATATTATACAAAATATTTCAGTACCTGGTAACCTCATCCATAGGTAGTTGCTTATACGATATTTCTAGACCGACATAACTGTAGATACTCCACATCATCTCTTGTGCCATGGTAATATATTCCTGATGATTAAGATCTGATAAGACGCATTACGGCATAAATCAGTTAATATGCTTTATTATAGATATTATTTCATAATAATAATACATATGAATTCGTAATGACTTATTATTATTGGTTAAGTTATTTAAAAAAAATCGGTCTACCTATTACATATTTTACAGATTGTGATTTTCGACTTTTTTCAATTCTCGAGAAGTGTGAAAAATATTTTATTTTGATAAATTTGAAATGATTTATTGTTTTCTCGTGATATCCATAATTATCGAGAATTTATAATTGAGGGGATACGCGAATACTTTTTTTGTTTATCCAAAAACCATTTTTTGTAAGAAAATCACACGAATTTAAAAACTTTAATTCAGAATCACACACGAGAACTTTTTCATTTCTTCCTCGAAAAAAAAACAAACAAACGAACAGATTCTGCCCAGAATGAAGCCTTTTTATATTTTTATTGGTAACGCTGCTTTCAAATCTCATTTTTTTTAAATAATTATATCATATTTCTGGTTACAATTTCTTAAATTCTTGAGATTGTAAATATTAATTTATCAGGAAATAAGATTCTCGATAATTTTATAAAACAGATTTTGAGAAACGAGAATAAACTTCATATTATTTTTTGAGAATTCTCGAGAGAATTATAATTACGATCATAATTTCTAATAAGGACCAATAAATTATAAACAAGACAAATACACATCCACATCCACGAAAATATAGCACGTTAATGACGAAAAGTAAAGGTACATACCAAAGAGTTAATACACATAATTAATAAAGAGTTAATTAAATTAAATTGTCAAAATTGAATATAGCGTTTTAAAAGAGTAAGCGTAATTATTTATTTCACCGGAAAATCTTGGCTTAGGAGTTTCTATACACGTTTCGCGTACCAAAAAATATTTCAATGAAATTTCAAGATGCCTAATATAAATAATATAATTTTATTAAATTTAATTAAATCGAGATCCCGCTTACAAGCGGTGCGTGAAAAAATGTTTGCAGGATATAAAACGTTTCTCCTTGGAGATGTTTTCCTTACTAACGAGCGCCGATTTTAATTAATTTCTTCGAAAATTAGACAAGGCTAAATTAAAAAAAAAAACTGGGCTTACCTATTTACGACTAAAGCATTCAGTGATGTAAAATCTAGACTTACTTTTTAACTTTCTATTTCAAGTATTTGGTGTTTTTCGTCGCCATATTTGGCCTATTTTGACGTTTTATCATTATGATATAGGTACATTTTTGATTTGAACTTGTCTTTGAATAATTCGCAAAACTTACTAATTGAATGACTTTAAAGTTATAAATAGTTTTTAAAAGTTGAAACGATAACAATGTATTAATAATATGCTACAAATAAATCTTCAATGTGAATTATTGACAGCTAATTTATCCTAATTTACCTATTTTTAGCTTCATTTTCATATATCTAGAATGCGTATTAGCATAAAGATAAGATTTTCTAAGATTCTTAGTAACTCATTCTCAGATTCATTTTTAAACGTCAATGTTACGTATATAAAGAAAAGGTTTTAATTAACGTTTTCAACAAAAGAAAGATTTTCACAGGTCTTAAAATATTTTTTTCATTTTCTGTTGCGATTTACAACTCGGTGATTCCTGGTAATGAGAATTCGTACTCACCTGAAGACGATTATTGATAGATAGATATCAAAAGTAAAAAAATATATATGTATATACATATAATATACATTTCTGTCATCATAGACAGGACATGGCTTATTTATGCTTGATATTACTCAAATGAGGGCTGAAGTACAAAGTTTCAAAATATTCATTAGTTTGAAGAATTTGGAAGAAAGAGAAATTGAGAAAGAGAGAGAGGGAGAATGTAAAAATACAACCTTAGTTGCCCTAGAGGTGTTTGACTTTTCTAATGAGAACAAACTCAGAGTTTGATTATTAAAAGGGAAATTAATATCTTTTTGAATTTCAAGTGTAACTTTTTTACTTGTTGATAAGAATACTTTAACCTTGATTCAAATTTTTGTTTTCATTTCGTTAAATAAGATACCGAATACATTTGAATTATTTACGACTTACCTATAAAGTATATTAGAATCAAAACAGATCCACATAATATATAATTATAATCTATATAATTAAATCAATTTTAATCAATCATTTAAACAATAATATTTAATGAATTTAAGCTAAAGTAACAGAAAAATCTACATACCGTTTACACGTGCATGAATTTACTGCTGGTAGTACGTATTATTGAGTAACTTGCAAGATTGCATGCATGGATCAAAAAAGTTCAGCGGTTTCTGAATTTTCACGATATACCTACGTGATATCTGCGCATGCGCATTAAAAATATAGTGGCGAACCTGACAAGGAAAAATACGAACTACATAGAGCAGAGCATTTTGATGTTAGCCGATTTTCAAAACCTGTCCGAGAACCTGTTAAATTAATGGCAACAAACGCATTCGCTGACGGTTTAAGAATGAGATTGGCGAGACAGTCAGCACTTTTGCGTATAGACAGTTATTATCGCGATAGTTTAATTTACACACTATTGGTGCCAGTAAATACATGCACGTGTATAGGCGTTATAGTGTTTTTAAAAATTATAAAACAGTTAGGTATACTTTTTTGTGAAAAAATATAATATGGCTTAACAACTACATTACATTACATCATCATGTTCAATCATAAGACGATTATAATTTGGAATTCTACAGAGTTGAGGATTTATTAACAGATTTTTTTTTATTTTACGAAGATCGATGGATTACTTAATGCATTACTTAACCTATTAGGTCCATACTCTGAGTCCAAATATGTATTGAAAAACAACATGTAAATTTTCTAAATTCGAATTCATACTCAGAATCAATGGCATTATAAGCCGATACGTTACCTCTTGACCATCTTGAGTATATAATTATAACATTTTAATTATTATTATTTTTATTATTAGGAGCTGGATAAAACTCAAGTATAAATTGAATATACTTTTTTTTGTATTCAGTTAAAAGTTGGTATTCTTATGATGAACATAGTTTGTAGTATTATTAGTGTGATTCATGGAAAAATTGTCCAAAAATATGTTACTAGATAATATAAATCCACTGAAGTTCTGTTCTTAAATAAAAGATTGAACTTGAAATCTTTTACATTGCTTTCCATAAATCTTTTGCGATATATAGCTTTAATACCACTGCTATATAGACCGAGGGACTCAATCATTTTGGGATTAGCGAAGACCCGAACCGATCTTATGGTTATTGAATCGGAAAATTCTTTATCACGCTCCGAAAACTTCGACAGAGGTCACTGGTCTAGTGATGTATTTGGTGTCAATTATTAATCTCCAGACAAAAACATTCAATCTACCACAACATATTACATAATTTAGAAATAGTAAATATCCATTTTTAAGATACCTTATTTTAGTAGGCTTCTTAAAATAATTATTCATCTCTAGTACGAGTCATATAAAATCACAATGTAATAATAATTATAAGTAAACCAAACATTAAATGATACATCAAAATTGGCTACATATAGCATATAATAATATATGATCTTTAAAAACGAATGATACTCATAGTTTAATCATTACTTAGTTCATTAATTCTCGTGTTATGTATATTTTTGGACATTTTTAAAATTTTGTATCGATTAAAGTATCATATTCTTAACTAATGTTAATTTATAATTAATAAATAAATTTGCTAGGAATAAAATATACATTTATAAATTCAATATATTTTCAGTTTTATGAAAAGAGATATGTAAATCAAATTATTATGAAATATTATTACAAATATCATTCACTGAAATAACTTACATAAACGTAGTTGATTAAAAAAAATAAACATTTTAACCGTATTACGATTTTATAACGCAGTATCTTTCAATGTTGTAATTTTATTTTTGAAGTATGCGTGATATTAATATGTGGTATTTTAAAGGTACGACATTTGAAATCTAAAGACATGTGGTATTTACTCGTAGAATTGGCAAGTTGTATAGTCTATGGAGTATTCCTGATCAAACAAAGAATACGTCCTTATTTGAACAGGTATTAAATAAATAAAAGGATAAGGCTGTTATTCGGAAGCGAGTAAAGGAGAAAATACTTTTCAAGGGTTGTTTTGTTCCGGAATATAATCTTTTTGCGGTAGTATTTGATTAGCTATACGCTACTCCAAATAAAATCTCTGGATTTTTTTAAAATATAAATATTATTTAATCTAATGACAGTAACGAGTAACGTGTAGAAAATTTGAATGGTTTGGCTAAATCAGTAATACCATCTATCTATATATGTTATTTACTTTACGAAGGTTGGCAGCTATCAAAGTAATTACCTACCACCTTTGATTCCATTAACCGGAATAATGATTGGAAACCATATCCTTAGATTCTTCAGCCACGTTGTTTGTCTTTTGTCCGTATATAATATTTTTTTGACATTTTAACATGTATAATAAATATTTGAAGATTTAATTGATTTACTGCTCTAGTTTTCCGCGGTTTATGGTATATTATAACTCAAGCTGCTTTTTCATTGACGAATAGCACGTATGTTTGCGATATAATAAGTATACGTGTATATATTCTTCGATTGGACAAATGTATTGTCAGCAAAAATGTTGATGGTCTACGCAAAAGACGGATATTGTTTGCGCAATAGTCCAACCAAGTGAAGGGCACTACTGGCTTCTAAATACCTCCTTCTATGTACATGACAGATAGCAGAATAATAAAGAAATCATTATTCTTAACTTTTTAATATATAAAAATGAGATTAATATAATATAACAAATAACAAGAGCTGCACCCAAAACTCAACAAACTGTATCTTTTTACATGATTTCTCAATATGACAGGTATGTAATTAGTAAATAAGACAAAATAATTATGTCATCATCATCAGGGGCGCGACAACCCGGTGTGGGTCCTGGCCTCCTCCAACAGCTCCTTCCACCTGTCCCTATCCAGTGTGGCCGCTTTCCAATTTGCCACCCCCAGAATACAGCAGTCACTGGCAGCTCCATCCAACCAGCGAATCTTTGGCCTCCCTCTTCTTCTACGTCCTATTGGATTGCTGGACATCACTCTCTTTGCCGGTTCATTGTCATTCATACAGTGCACTTTACCTAGCCACCGCAGTCTCCCAATATTAATTGATAGAACTGCGCTGCAATCTTCGTACAGCCCATAGAGCTCAGCATTATATCTTTTCCTCCAATTGGTGCCATCCCTGATCGGTCCATATATACGGCGGAGAATTTTTCTTTCAAAGATGTTCAGGGCTCGTTCATTTCGCAGAGTTAATGTCCAGGTTTCTGATGCGTAGGTGACACTGGCTTTACAAGTGTCTTGTAAAGAGTAAAATACTTATGTAGTAGTAAATATTTTTGCCTACTAACGTTTATTACTCTACTTAGTACCAACTAAAGCTAAGATTACATTATTTATATATGTAATTATTTTTGTACAAAATTTGTAAACAGTAGAAGAGAACGAATTTAAAAAACCAAAAAAATAAGTGCCTTCATAATGATATAATAATATGTATATGATTGAGAATTTTCCTGATTGGTTTTTAGTCAACCTGAAAAAAAAATATTATCGTATTATTATCATTATAAAATCGATGCACAGTGTGTAATATACTAGTATAATTTGTATTTTTCTTTGAAAACTTGAATATGTAGTTATGTAATTTTCAGTTAAGTACACTATTTTTTAATACACGCAAGTCACCTTGTATCAGTATTTTTAAAATTTCTTATATTATAGACATTGAACATTTACGATTTTTCATGTCAAACCCATTAAAGTAATAATTGATTAATCCGGTGAAGAATCTTCTGAGTAATAGTAATTAGTATAAATAGATAATTTCGCTTTGAGCTTGAATAAAATTAATATTCTTTCGGTGACAATAAGTAGCCAGACATAAATTAAATTTTGAAATTCTGCCAAGATCGAAAATAATCCAAGCTATTCTTGATGAAGCATCTTTTTTTAAATTCAGATACAGATTCCATTAAGAGAAAATTCCTCCGTCAAAAATGATTTTTTTCCGTTTTCCTCGGCGGCAAACAATTAAATATAAAAGAATAATTGAAATGTATCATAAGGTTACAAAATTGTTTTGGAAGGTTGCCAAAGATATGGGACTTAGCAAAGCGGTTTTTCAAATTATTCCATAGTGAAAATGAAACTAAATATATTTATTTTTAGATACCTAACTGAAAAATTGCAATAATAAATGAAACATAAAAATATACATAAAAGTAAACTGATTTTTTCATAATAATACTACTAATTGAAGGCATAATAATGGTGATAATTGAATTTAACTTCCACTCGACAAAAGTTTCATTGTGCTTAGTATGAAATGTGCCAAAATACATTTTCAAAATTTGAATAATGATCTCGCCCACAAATTTCATTTAAAGTATATTATACGGTTGTCTATTTCAGTCTTGACAATAAAGTTGTTTTCCACAAGTTGCCCAAAATTTACGATTAGCTCTTTCAAACATCGAGCTAAATATAGCGGGTATGTCAGTCACCCTCTTCACTACGTGAGCATTAACATTTGCTTGTCTTCTTAGGCCATTGTGAAGAACGGGAAAAAAATGTTGTTAATGTTAATTATTTTATTGTTGAAATGATTATTTATCTTCATATGAGGAAGTCTAGTATTGCTAGTTTAATATAAAAAATAAATGGATTTTTTATTCTACGGTGCATGTGGTATATAACATAAACAAATGAATGAACATATTGTATCACGTGACGTGATGGTAGCATTATTCTAGCATTAATATCACGTCATGGTACTTATAAAACCGCTTAGTATTTTTATTGAATGTATCTTATTATCTAATTAAAAGGTGTAAGTATTTTAAGTGGTGGGAGTTTATTGGTAAGTACATATATTATTGTCTTTGTTAAAAATCCTCCGTCACTTGGAACTAATACTTTGAAGGTTTGTTCATTCATTAGATAGTTTAATTGTATGGGCATAACGATCACCCAGGCTGAGTAATCTATCGTTCCAATCTTTTCTTTCAAAGGTAAAAGCGGGATTGATTAAGTCTTCTAATCCAAAAGAAGGCATTATAGGAATTCTTGATAAGGTTGTTATCACAATGAGCCATTTTAAGTGATTAATTTCACCAAATACGAATTCCCAAAGGACTTTAAGGACGCCGGCCGATAAGACAAAGTTAAGAATTGTAAATATTAATTTAATTATGTTGAGTACTATTATTCTACCTTTTGTTTCAAAGGAAATATTTCAGGCACAAAGAATTAATTTTCCCGAGAGTTTGTGACAATTATTTATATTCAATAAAACTAAAGTTTTAATTTATTGTTACCTACCTACTTGTAAAAGTATGGTTGGATAAAAGATTTTCAGAATATTAACTTAGTTGTGGTAGGTATATAAAAATATTTTTTTTCCAGTTAATTATCCAGGCTTTTTGTGAGTAACAATTATATACTTAAGTAATTTTAGGTAAAGGTAATAAAAACATATAGATGTACTCATACTCTTATACTCATATTTATACCCACGGTGGCCGCGCCGATTAAGCGTTGGACTATTACGCCGTGGGTCCCAGGTTCGAATCCTGGGTCTGGCAAGTACACATATTGTTTTTCAAATTGTGTGTGAGTCAGGGTATGGACCTAATAGGTCGAACAAGTGGCTGACACATCCATTTCTCGTAAAAAAACAAAATCTGATAATACAAACCTCTACCCTGTGGAGGCCCATAATATGATCCTATTAGGATCTGACATGGTCGGATTTTTTTATTTTAAAAAGGACCATAACTGATTCAGCCCAATCTGAGCCTTCATAGTGTGCATGTGTATTTAGGAGACTTTTACAAGGGTACTATTAGCCATTCGGTTCGTTACACATGCAGAACTCTAATCAAGTTCAAAAGTTGCATTTGCTATCCATGGAAATAATATAACCACCCCACATAGTTATATTCTAAAATGGTTATTTTTTTACTGTTATTATACGTCATAATTATAGCTTAATTAGGTATATTCCAAGAAGTTGTTATTAAAAAAATGTTGAAAAATAATTAATTAAAATCCAATTTAGGTTCTTATAAAATAATTTGAATAATAAATAATGTATATCAAATAACTGGTAAGGGATAACAAAAATGTGGATGCCTACCCATAAATACGTTATCAGTATTTTTGTATCTTCTGAGTATCAAGACTTTTGCCATTAATTATTATATCCAAAGAATATTATTTTCTTCTCCTATAAAAAATATTCTTACTAATCAAGCCATCCGTGGCAGGTGGTCTGAGTATAATTAAAAAAAAAACATTGAAAATATTTTTCGCCTACCTCGAAATTGCGCCTAAATAAGAAAGAGCTCAACAGTGATTCTTAAGTAGGTTTTATACTTACATGAAAAAAAAATGTTAATTCTATATTTTTGAGTATTAATAATTAGTAATATTTTAAAATAATAATATGTTATGATGTCTTATCGTATAAAAATATGACAAAACATTATTGATGTATTATGTACTTATTATACTAATATATTGGTATCAATAAATTCAGAATTTTGAAGTATTATATAAAAATACTAATCACATTAATAATATAATGTAGCGGTCAATGACCTCAGGCCTTGTCAGCATCATTTCGAAAATGTAAGAATTAGCAAGACATTTAACTATCGCATAATCGTTCCAAATACAGTCGGCATATTCTACACGCGTGACATATTCTTCAATGGGGTTCAACTGCCTCGGACTAGGTCTTCAAAATGCTTGAAGTTGCAATAATGCAGATGACAGTTGATTTCTTAATTGCAAACTATATAAAAAATGATTCTCGCAATTTAACAAATATCTATGTATATAAGTAGCAAGTCATAATTATTGATGAGTTATCTTAGAAGCAATCTTAATCTCAGTCCGATTAGTAATCTTTGTATCAGATAAATCTCAGTATCCGTATCGCTCCGAACAGCATCAAGCTACCACCACCGATCCTTGGACCTCGGAACAGTATCATAACAGCACTTGTACCGCCTGTTTACGCTGCAATAAAAACTCGCTCCTCCATTCATCGGAGCGACCGCCAATCCGATCTTCATCTCAAATACTGGTTACCTCCTAAAGCGGTCTCATCCCTTTATAACGAGACTGCCAAAATAACAATATACCTACATTATAATATTGTACGTATTTAAATTTTTTACGAGATAATTAGAATAGTAATTATTGGCAGCTGGACTCGAAATCTGTATTTTTCAATATGTAATTTTCGTGCGTGTTCTTTGTTACTATTTTTATTTGGAGGCTGTTTACTTTTATCAAAGATTGGCGACCAAATTAAAGCACACCTCCATATCTAATTATTATATAAATAATACCTTTAACTATTACTCTTTTATAGATTTTTATAGCTATGGGTCTGGTGCCTTCTACTTTTACCTGCATTATGAGTTGAAATAAATTGCAATTATCGTTGTAGAAAATAATCATGGTGTTTAAGTATTTTGCGTTCCACGGTAGCTATAAGTTGTCTTAGCTTCTTGACTAATATTAAAACTTCCTCCGTGTTAACGTGATTATCACCGGAAATACTAATCGTGCGCTGATATGCTTCTAGTCTACTGATAGTTAGTAATATGTTTAACGTCTAGATGTCGGCGCTGTATAGTGTATATAAATAAAGGTAATATAATGTACCACCTGATCGGTCTGATAACTACTTAGGTTTTATATGTTTCAGTTGAAAGGGAGATTTTAATTTTTTTTCGATAATACTTCTCGCCATTTCAATCATAATTGTTGATTTCTGGTTATTAGGGGAAGAAATTACTATCAATATAAAATATAGTTGGACCTCTAAAAATATTTTTATTATAGACGCTATAGGAAAGAATTTTGAATGTAGAAGAAGCTTTTCTTCAATAAACCTTTGGATTTAAGTATTATTTTAATTTTATATAGGGATAGTAAAATTATTTGATGTTATGATCGAATTTTTATATGAAAATTATAGTCAAGAGCTGCTTACCAAATTCGTATAATAAATGACAAAATAATGCATAGCTAGTACCTACCCATATTAAATTTAATGTGTTGAGATCACCTAGTAGCAAGCATTTAAATGAGCAAACATCGCATTACTATGGTATTTTGCCAGTATGTGTCATTCAATACAGGAAAAAATAACATGTGAAAGATTTAGGTACATACGCGTTAAAAAGAAAATATAAGTATAAAGTAGAAACTGAATATTATTATCTTATATTATTTTTATGTGAAAAAGTCGTAGAAAACTTTTTAATTTATATAGCAGATTAAAGCTACTAATTTTTTCGTTGCAGCTATAAATTCAAATCACTATATTTATGAAATCTGTTAAGCTGTAAACGTAGATCACAGAGCATAAAAAATGTGATAGTGTAAAATTAAGCAATCGCTTGTTGACCACTCCTGCTGTTAATTTTTTTAAACTACATCAGGTACTCATTTTATAATTTTTTTTAAACACAAAATGAATGTTTTAACATATTTATAATATATCTTGTAATTTAAATGCATATTACAATGTGACGTAAAATACCTTCATTAAAATTATGTTGAAAAATATGTCTTATGTATATTAAATAGAAACATACAAAATACAAACATAACGACTTCAATAATAAAAATATATTCCTAAGGGATAAAAATAATAAGCTTTCGTATTATTTTAAGAAACCGTGGAAAAGAAAATGGAAAGAGAGATAAAATTAAAAAGTTGAGGCTGAGTCCGCCGTTAAATTAAACGCACTTTTCCTAAGACTCCCTTAATACTTCGACCTAGCCACTTTTCAATTTTACAAAAAACTTCCAATGCCATTATTTTTCAAATAACTTTTGAACAATATTGAAAATAGATGACACGTAAGGTTGCATAACCGAAATTATATGATTATTAAGACATTGTACATTTTCAGTTACCGACAATGAAATAATAGATGTATTATATAATACAAAGTCCATCCAGTGGGTCTATTCTATACTTATCGACCGCTAAAGTGATAAATATTATCAAACTTAGGGTAGGTTTGTATCAAAATATTAGCACTTATTGTAACAATTACAATACGTTGGTTGTATTGTTGCAATAAGCGTTACATTTTAACAGCGCCTCTCTTGCTGCTAAAAGCAAAAACACAATTTTGTGCGGCCCGTAAGCTATGGGTTACGATTATAGATTATTATTATTAAGAGATTATTTTTGTTTAGTAAGATATACTTGGAGTCTATTGAATCGATAAGATAAACTTTGTGAAATGTTGTGGAAACACAATGCACAACGAGGATTGAAATCAGCTTGCAAAATAGTATATTGAAACTGTGCTGATGAAGATAGTGGCTATAATGAGTGTGTTAAATATATGTTACCTTTTTTTTTCAAAATGACGTCAAATTTTGCGGAAACACCAAAAAATAATGACGTAGAAAAGCTTGCAGAAGCTTTATATTTGATGTTAAATATTGTGCTGTAAACCAGTTATAAAATGATATTTTTGTAATAGACAAACATATTATTAAATGAGAAATAGCATTAGATTTAGTACGCTTAGAGTAATAGTAGTGTTTGAAAATAATTTTGGTTTTGACTTTCATTGATGTTATCATCTAAAATTTACTTACTACTTGAGACCGCTTATTATGAAACATTAATGGACTATTCATTAGATATTTTGATTAACATACTTATTATTCAACGGTTTCATAATCAACTAAATATAAATGGATATCTATATATTTACGACAAAGATACGTATACATAATTTCAATTTAAATTTAATTTCAATTTATTTATTTTTAGCATATTGTAAACATTACAAATTAAAAGTTTAAGACGTTTACAACATGACATGAAACATTATTATAAAGAAAAAAAAAGTAATAAAAGCCTTAAAAATGAAAATATAAAAAGAGAAAAACATAATATCAACATACAAAAGCAGTGACAATACTGACAATACACTCATACATCTATAGAAGTTCAAAGAAGTACACTGAATTTGTTAAGGAGACCCTATTTTAAGAATTTATAAAATAGCGTCCACCTAAGCTCAACCTCTCGCAAGTAGAATATATCAACACCCGAAGCAATTTGGTTGAACATAGTTATCGCTCTCCCAATTAGCATTACCAGTGGTAGGTTGGTTCTGCACATTGGGAGAATACACAACTGATGCTCTCTATTTCTAAGATAGTTATCAGGGACATACAGGTCAACATTGCCTAGATTGGCATTTATACCTTAACCCAGTTCTCATTTAGACCTCGTATAAGTCGAAAAAAATACGTAGCTAAAAATTTTTCTTCTAAATTGCAGATTACAGTATGTAAGCATACCTAAGAGAAAGTCATTTGGGTAAACCCACGGATAGAATCCATACAACCTCATGTAAAGGAGTCTCAAGATTTTTTTCTGAACCCTCTCAACCATAAGGCCATAACTGATGATTCAATGTAGCATATTTCAGTGACATATCTGACTTTGTAGGTGGGTAGATTACAGTAAGTCATTGACGCTGCCTAATAATATAATATAGACATATGTTTTAAGTTGGTTTGGTTGAGAGTTTATATCTAATTATAAAAAAGAAAATATTTAGTTTACGTATATTGCCAATTTAAAAATATAGATACCGGAACATTAAAAATTTTGACGGCGTGACACCTTCTAGAGATAACTGTCAGCAGGCTGTCAAAAATCTTGAAACAAATTATTGCGAGAGGGACTGAAGAAAAAACTCTGTCTGCCCGCATCATTTTCGCTTGTCATTTTTGAAAAATGAGAAAGCAACATAACCCATATCACTTTCAAGAGACAATGCATTTCTAGTAAGACAGGATCTGGATATTTATTCGTATTATGTAAAGTAACAATATAAATTTTAATATAACTATAACTAACACTTTCATTATTTTGTATTGAAACACTATCGATACAAATCATTAGAATATTAGGCTACTAGACCCAAGTACGAGCATAGAAAATTAAAATGTTATAGTCATAGTTCATTTCATAGAGTTTTATGTTAATTTTGTCAGAAAAAAAATAACTAAATAAGTATTGTAATGATAAGTTTGGTAAAATTTCTTTGTCATAATTAGCAAAGATAATCGTATAATTTATTGGCGAAGGGCGGAGGTAGGCTGTTAAGATTTGACATAAATAGTGCATACTCAAATGTGTCAGTCAAACGTATTTTTTTTCATTGAACTAATACCACAAGGTGTAGATAGTATTTGTTAGTTATTAAAATAAATTAAACTCTGCCTACTCCAAGCCATAGTAGATAAAATCGTCAAAAATATTCGTTTATCTATAAAATATCTAAAATTATGTCGTTAAACGATACGTATAAGTTTTATAAATGGAAGAATATTTTTATCGATTATGGTATGGTTAGACAAGGTTTAATGAATTAAAAAAAACTAACCAACTCCATCTGTAATATGTATTTTTAATTCAACAAAAATAAATAAGTATGACTAATAAAGTGTGCACTATTTATATCGAATCTAAGCAGCCTACCTCCACCCCTCACCGCTGGATAATTAGAAGAGTGCATTATCATTTTACAAAAAACTGTGAAATAGGATTTCATTACCTTTGCTTATAATAACATTATATGTCAATAGTTAAAATAATTACAAGATAAAAAGAACTTTTTATATACAACGTTTTTAAATTTTCTGTTGAATCATATAAACTTGGCTTGCTAGCTTAAACGATCAAAAAAATTTGTACTGATAGAAATAATACTGAAATGTCATTTTGATTTCCATAGTCACGCACGTATATATTAATAATTTAGTTGCTAGGACCCCAGACCCTCAGCAACCAATAATAGTGGATTTGATTACCGATTTCTTCCGAAATAACTTTTCATACAAAACAGAATTAACTGAAAATGAATTCAATTCTACTTAAAAATAGCTAAAAGTATTAAAAAAATGCATTGGCATTGTGTTCTGATATATTCTAAAAGTTTCAAATGTCTAGCTAGTCGGAAAGTTAGTTAAAATTGATTGCAAGATTTGTACCGGACAAATTTGAATACGAGCTAAGAAAAACGTGGTAAAAATGTTGTAAAATAAAATATAGATACAAGTAGGTATTATGTATGTAACCAAGAAGTTCTGCGTCGTATTAAAACCAAAAAACCACAATACCACAGTCATAGCATGAGGGCATATAAGTGCCCAGCTCGTTATGTAATAGTAAGTAGTGCATTTCATGGCGTAGAAACCTCCGTGGTAAGTACGAGTGTAGGATCTTGTCCGAGTAGCAGTTAATAGAGTAAAGATCGCTCTATTTGTATATAACCTCCCATAGGGGATGGCACGTCACAAAGAAGCTGTGATATTGAATTTACCACATCATGGGGCGCAAATTGTTCCACAAAATTACAATATTTTATAACACTATAATTGTGTATATTCTTTCTACTTTAATCAGTGTTTTAAGTTTGTTATAGAAATCATTAGTATTATTATATTATAAAAGAGATCATGAATAGTTTCTGGATTATCAGCGTAAACTTTAATTAAAAAAAACTTTTATTAAAGAACTCGAACGGTGTTAAATTACAAGATCTCGGAAGATAATTAATGTTGCCAAAACAGAATAAAACAATACCAGAGGAAACATAGTCTGCAATAATCCCTGTATTTCGCGAACATTATAACAAGTGGTAGATACCATCTTGCTAAAAACATATGTTTTCTATAGTCCTCTTCAGCAATTCGTGCAAAATAAATGTAATCATGTTACGGTAATAATTGCAGATCTACCATCAGGGAAATACCAATCGTACTATTATTATTATCGTGCAGAAACTACTCCAAACCGTAACCTTTTCAGAGCGTATTCGTTTCTTATTAACCACTATTTGATTTTCAAACTGTCAAATCCGACAGTATTACTTATTAAGGCTATACTTCAGCCGGACAACGGTCTAAAACTATCGTGACTACGCGACGCGAAGATTGCGCAAATGACGCGTGCAGAACAAAACATAATTTGTCATAGAAAGTCAACATGCGTCCATTTAATGTTATCTTTATTGTTATATTATTAATTATAATAATAAATTCATTGACATGTTTTCTTTTTCAAGTAAATGGGTAACATTTTTTAGTCATCTTTACACGATTTAAAAATTAATTCCACCGTCGCCATCATAAAGCAAATTGACGTGTTTACAGCTCGACTTTTGCTCTCCGATTGCCAGCCAGTCCAAAATTTCGTCGCACCTATAGTTGAAAATTAGTTGCCGTTTCACTGAAGTACTGTCTTAACGTAACCGGTTTGTTTGATTGATGGCACTTGATGTCATCTGAAAATATCACGTAATTTTATCTCATAATAAAATTGTAGTTGAACCATTATTTAGATAACAGGTTTTACGTTTCATACACGTTGTTGTACTGTATAATTTCCATAACTTAAGATTATGAATGTAAAATTTTAAATGATAAAGTGATACCAGTGCAAAATGGCTCTAAATTTAAAACTGTTAGCTCTTATTTATACACCCTATGTAAACAACAATTCATTAAATTTATTTTGTATTGTTTTCTAAAATTAACTTTGGTAGGTATTCGACAATAATATAACACACACAAAATATGTTTTCTACTAAATTGTACATCGATAGTTGCTAAAGATGTCATAGAAAAAACATGACGTTAGTTACCAAATGTCATGTCCAATTTACGTATATTTTAAGAGGCAGTTTTTTTGTTATTCGTTATACGAAAATATTATTATAATATAATAATTGAAAGTATTGTAAGAAAAAATATTGTGGATAGAAGTTAAATAATCTTTGTATCAAACTTCATGATAATAAGGAAACATAAACATATTTTCCTCTCCTTTGAATATTATTGTAAAATGTCAAAGTAAGAAAGTATCTAATTAACTAATCTAGATGAGGGGTATTTCAAAACAAAAAGATTAAGGCCGCTAACTAGCTAGGCGTATTAGATTTTTGTTTCTTTCTTTAACAATTGAGATTTTCTCGTTCAGAAAATTTGCATTTAAATCAAGTCGAGCAGGGGAAGATAATTGGGAATGGAAGAAAAATCCCATATTTTACGTAGGTACCTATCTATATTATCGCATAGCCCTGCCCGGCATAGTGTCAATGCTAATTTTATTTTTCTTTTAAATCAAGACAAATTTAATTTAACCTTACCGATACTAAAAAGTAAACTTTAGGGCGGAATAAAATGGGAAGTCTCTGACATTTTGTCACAAATACAATTTGAATATTTGGGTGAATTTAAATATTGGGAAAATTAAGTTACACTTCCTTCTTTACTGGTGCTGTTGCTAATTTGAGCCATGACTTCATCCATTGCTTTCCTTCTGCTACCATAGTTTTTTACATGTTTGGCTACACTAATATTGAGCATATTACTTTATCTAGGTATTTTACACCTGGCTTTGTGGCATGTGTAAATATTTTTGTGCCTCCGCCTAAACACAATAATTTATCATGAGTACTACACCCGAACGCATGGCAACCAAGTTTTGAATCCTGATACGTTCTTTTTCTTCTTATTATTCCAGGCGAATTTTTTTTAAAAGAGATTATATGTTTTTTTGCGAATATATAATATTAATATTCTAATGGATTTAAGTTTTATACTATTGTACTATTTCATTCCACTTAAATGAAATAATACAAAACTTAAATCAATTAGAATTTAAATTCAAATTCCATCAAGTACCTTCGGTCTATACTATTATTATTATATTATTACATA
Organism: Rhyacophila brunnea; assembly: GCF_057557595.1. NCBI lineage: Eukaryota > Metazoa > Arthropoda > Insecta > Trichoptera > Rhyacophilidae > Rhyacophila > Rhyacophila brunnea. The sequence continues at coordinate 22,289,500 of NW_028233068.1, forward strand.
ATTCGAAAATGTGAAATAGGAAAATAAAATTAGTAAACAGCAAAAGTCAGCGAAAATTTTGTAAAATGGCGGTTGATGAATATTGTTTTTACTTTACAATAAATCTTTGGTTTATTACGATTTTATTAACAAACTAAGCTGCATTTTATAGTTTATGAATATATTGTATTATTATATTCAAGCAAATATATTTAAAGAAATGGAGGTATCCGGGTATCCGACTTTAAATAATTACTAATAGTCTCAAGTTCAATAAAATAAAACAAATGTATGATAATTCTACAATGTTCCTTAATTATCTGCCTATATTCCTGGTTTATCACTTTTAATGATGTAAATACAAACAAAATATAAAAAATATGCTATTTGTGATTGTTTAAAAATAAATAAAGAAAGTAAAGTAAAGAAATAAAAGATATTATGGTACTGTTCGGTTAAAGCGGATACAGCGGAAAATGCATTTTGAAAATAGCCGATAAACTGGATTATTTGTTAGTTTGGTTAAGTTTAGGTTAGGCTAGGTTAGGTTGGGTTAGGTTAGGTTAGGTTAGGTTAGGTTAGGTTTAGTTAGGTTAACCTAAAAAATAATCCAGTTTATCGGCTATTTTCAAAATGCGTTTTCCGCTGTATCCGCTTTAACCGAACAGTGCCAATATTATTTATATTTACAATTTTTTCTATTTTTCCATTCAATTATTTTCATAAAATTTAAATTTTCTAATAGAATTAAAAATTTAACTCTACATACATGTTTACGGTTTTTACGTAACAGTTTTGCCACTGGCTTGTTATTATTGCAGATTGAACGACAATTTTATTTATTATGCATTTTTTTGGCATTTTTGTAGAATGTAGCCCAATAGCACATATAGTATTAACATTTAACCAAGTCAATAAAATAAGAACTATTTACTATTTTAAAACATTTAAAAATATTCAAAACGATTTTTTTTCATTCAATATGAATATTTGGTACTTTTGAAACCTTTTACAACCCCTTTTAATTAATATTAAGTAAATATTTTTTTAAGTAAACCGGTTTACATAAAAAATTGCTACGAATTTTGTTATATACACATCTCATAATGTCAGATTTTGAAGACTTTAAATAATTGCGTAGCTCTCAAAATCACTATTTTGTCAGATTCGTGCAATTAAAAATATGCAAAATAAACGAGATATTCCGAAATTAATTGCCCAATTAAGGGTTTCAAACGATGCTGAATAATCAAAGGATTATTTAATAAGCTAAAAGCTATCTTCTAAGGATATTGTTTTAAATCTCTCTGAGTAATTAATTACTTTAAAAATGACTCTCTTTGCCCATTAGACGATTATATATTTGCGCAGATTTCATTCTCTAATATGTATTCCTACGAGAAATCTACGGAGGCTTATGAATTTATTTAGCAGATTTTGTCAGAGAACTAAATATTTACAATTTTTGCGATCTTATAATCCGAATAAATATCTGTTAATCCTCTATCCTTTCGATCAATATACCAAAGTTTATTAAATACAGGCACATAATATTCTATACGAGCCTAAAAATAACAAAGTTTTCATCTATTAATAATTCGTCGATTGATTTTAAAGATCAAACTTATTAACATTATTCTTGATTGTCGATCAGTAAGGTAAATTAGTACAAAATTCAAAGGGAATCAGTGCAATTAATCGTTAAAGTATTTAGTATTTTCTTTTAAATTTACCGATGTATTAAAATAAAGTACATTTATTTACTTGAAATTTGATTAATTCTTATGCCCTTTGCTTATAAGGTAATACTTGTTTACATATGCGGGCTAAGATTTACATGTATTATGGAATATAAATACTTGTAATATCCGACACAACATGACGTCGGATGTTAATTCACATCATTCAATAATTGTTCCACAATACACAATAGAAAATCGTAAGATAATATGGTGTCACTCCACGCGAGGCGTTTCGTCGCGTGGGGTGGCGGGTTCCGAATTCGTTCCCGCCTTGGTACAACACAAAAAACCCCCAAAAACTTTATTAGATTAATATAGAGTATTGTAGTATAAACAGTGTATATAAGTCCCTATAGTAATGATAGTCAAAACTATTAAACAGATAATAAGTATTACAACAATATATTTCAAATATCTCCCTACATTGAGAGATATATTATTTTATATAAAAAAGGACCAATATTTATGGTTTGAAAGAAATATCCACGAAAGATCCGCTCTATACAAAATGTTTCCATGTGCAATTCTTTCACAATAATTTGGAAATGCTCATCGTCAGCAAGGGTCGATCCGGAAGAAAAAAAAATGGAGTGACGCTTTGGGTTTTATAATACCTTTAGTTGCGTCGAGAGCGTATATAGACGGCCCTCGACTTTCGTACGCAATTGATTCAAATGTATACGAATGTTAAATGTACGAAAGTAGAGTTATGTAAAAAATCATGAAAAAGTGTACTTTAAAATATTTATTGATCAATGGGTATAATATTGTTAACAATGCGTATTAGCAGTACAATATTTTTTTTTATTATAATATATTTTATTTTATATCAAGAGATAGTTGAATTTTACGTATTTAAGTAGATAACTGGGAGCGTAGGAGATAGGAGCGACTGCATGGAAACGTACAAGTTTTACATTATCAACAAAAAATCAAAATTTTAAGAAATGTACGCACCTTATAAAGAATTTTACGATAATCGAGGGCCGTCTGTTATTTGAAAGTCGTCACGATTATAGTAACGGATATGAAAACGATGAAAAATATTTAAAATAAAACAAATGTGACCATATTTTATCCACATTATTCAAGACGTTATAATGTTACATCATTTTTATTCTCGCCACAGTGTATAATATCCAATAAAAGGGATGGATTAGCATTACATTTTACCACGCAATATAAAAATTAGAAAAAAAACTTTCGTTTCCTATACTGCTTACAATTATTATAATGCATTGCTTGCATTCACGAAACATTTAAAATGAAATTACCGCCGGTGAAGGTTTTTAATACATTTTTTGCATGTTTTTGATTGCTACGGTTTTATATTTTTGATAGACTTCTGTATCCACTGGTACCACTCACAGCCTATTGACCCGTTGGTATACCGTGTTGATAATAAAATGATTATTTAAATTTTAACAAAAATATCTGGAAAAAGATGGAGTTAAATGAACATAATATTATTATATGCACAATTTGAAAATACACTTAAGAAATATATAATCACTATAAAAAATCTTTTTTTAAAAATAGTCACCCAGTGGGATTCGTACCCTTGTACTTTGATCGCTAAGCTATGTGGATCCTACCTAATTATGAATGTCAAAATTAACAAGCGATCTTTACAATTCCCACTAAAGCACTTTCTAAATTGAGTAATTGCTTTGGCATTAATTGTACATTCTTAAATCTTGTGAATTATTTGAAAAAAAAAAGTTTATTAACCGCATTATACATGATTACGATTCTACAGTATGGTTGAATTGATAACAATAGAGTACAATAATATTCTCTATTAACTATTTAACCATTAACATGCGCATTAGCGATTTATTTCAGCGCGCAAAAATTAGGCACAGTAAACGTGACGTGATTAATGTTACGGTTACTATCGTGGACTGTATTTATATCAACAATATTCCATCCTCCGAATATCTAGTTTACCGTGGAAACTATCACATCTCACGCTAATGGAGAACCTGCCTTTGTACATGTAAACGAAACGAAAAACACAATTATTTAGCAAGGCTATTCCAACAAATTACTTAACTCTAAAATTAATAAAAAAGTGATAAATAATATGATATGCCACATTTAGGTAGTTAATTATCCCGGAAAGTTAACTGTCAGACATGATTATTACCACCCATGATCGCTTTAATAACGAGCTGTCAATTAATGTCGTTGGGTAAGACAATTAATAAGTATGCCTTACTTAATTCCAAATGCAAGCAATTAGAATTTACAATTGGACTTTTTTTATCCAATTAGACATTTTAATGGGATGAATTTGAAATCAAGTAAGACGTGTAAACTGTGCTAACTTATTGTTAACTAACGTATTGTTGACACACACCTTGTTTATGAAATTGCGCCATTATTTGGTATATTCGTGTTATTTCGGTGCAATAAAAATAACGGAAACGTGTTAGAATAGCTCTACAAAAGTATTAAAATAGGCGCTTGTGATAGTCCGGCTTTGTAGAAACGATATGTATATTAGAACAGATTCAGTTTATTAAATAAATACAATGATTGATAATAAATATTGGAATAGCTTAATATATACAATCAAATGTATGTAAATTCTCCATAACAGGCTTATTTATAAATTATGTCTGCTATATTATAGGATTGGCATATAAATATAAAATTTATGTACGGACGTTTTTCTTTTATATGATTTATTTTTGCGAAAAGATTTTAAGCTGTGGAGACATTGAAAAGGCGGCGCTTTATCATCTGGGGAAGAAATCAGCATTGTTTTAGACGCCTTACCTACTCCACAATCTGGTGGCTAAAATAATATAGATTCTTTTAGGTGTCCGTAAATTTCCACTTATTCAATTTAAATTCAATGAAAACAATTACTTCGTCAAACAGTCCGCTCATTACAAAAGGACTATTAACACAAAAAGGTCCACCATAAATGAATTTGCCGCCTTTTGTCGCTTAATAATGATAAAGTTAACGGAATACGTGATCGGAAAACTACCAAAATTATTTTTTTATTATTTTTTAAATAAAAAAGTGAAAGAAATGTGTAATTTAATAAAAAAATAATACAGACTATCCATAATGCGTGCTGACGAAAATTGAAATGAATTTCTAATTAGAAGAGATTATTGATATCGGTTTTAAAAATTTAAGTTTGCATTTTCGGCATCTTCAAGTTTTATTTACTTATAGCGAAAATGGTGTCAAATTTTTCTGGCAGTAGGCGACTCATTAATATGTTGGTATCGTTACTTTCAAAATGACATTGACACCGTTCAAAAGTGATTTCGTTATGGCTGCAGTGACAGAAAAGTTATGCTTCCTCCACCAGAAGATAAAATCTTAGTTGTAAAAATTTATCTTTATTAACGGATTTTTTGGTGTTGATACAATAACAATTTGTGTGTGATAACTGCTTATAACTAAATGTTTTTTGTATTATATATGAACATTGGTATATATTATGATTATAATAATATATATAAGTAGTCAAGTCTATGTTATTATTGTACGTAGGTATATTTAGTGCCATAAAATATGGAGTTGACACGTAAAAAAAAGTGTTATCGTTAGAAATAATAGTCATGTCGGAGCATTGAATAGCGAGGTAATGCTAGTCATAATCTTTAATTGTGTATCTATTTATAAACAAAATAATAATTGAAAAATATCTTGGAATTAATGTGAGTAAAAGTAAAAATAATTAGTGAAAAGAATTGTATTCACTTTCTTCCACATTTTTTAAAATTCTCAGTTAGTACCTTGTCACTCCCATTTGAATGAAATTATCAAGATGTACGTCTGTGAGCCTGTTTCTATATTTAATTTTAACCACCTTCATAGTGAAAAACGTTTGATTCACAGAAATAGGTAGAACAAAACAAAGCCTTCATTTTGAGAGCAAATCGCACTAAAATTGGATAATTTTCTGTTGGGACGAAAGGCATAAAAATTATATAAATAGTTGAAGCAACACTCTTAAATGCATTGCGATAACAATATGTTTGCGGGATTTTTATATTGCATAATTTATGTACCTACTTATTACCATTTTCTGCAAACTAATAATCATCATTTTCCACAAATAGTTTACCACATTACATTAGAAAAATATCCAAAAACTGGCACTACGTCATAAATTTGCAGCTTCGTGCCCCGTCCTAAATAGAGTGGGTAATAAAATTATTTACGTTTCCGATTATATAATAATAATATGTATCATCGTCAATATTGCGTAGTAGGAGTAGAAAAAGAGATACTATGTTAAGTATTCTTATTTATATTTAAGAATTGTTCCCCATTCTTCACAATTTTAAAGTGGTGTTAATTAATGATATTAATTACATTAAACACATTCTTTTTATAATATAAATTTCAGGAAAATAAACAGCGAATTTGTTGTAAAAATGGTTAGTTTGGCGATATAATGTAATCATGTATTATACGATTTTAAATAATTGTAGCAGTGTTGCCATCCAAAGTGGAATTATTATAGTACAGAGCCTCCAAAATTATAGTATTTAGGGAAAAAATATAGTACGAGTTGTCATCTGTTGAAAATGTATAGGTTTTTTGTTTATCAAAAAAAGAAATAACGGAGAATTCGAGAAACTCTGAGACCCCTTTTTATTTAAGTACCTCTTCCGATCAAAAATGCTTAACGAAGAATCCAAGAAATTTCATTTTAAATCAAAGTCAAAGGATTTTTTTTACGTTTTTCGAGCAATTTTGTCTCCAAATCTTCTTATATTGCAAAATTATAGTACTTTGCACCAATTCATTGAACAAAAATATCGAAATTTTTGTACTTTTTACATATTTATTCCGATATTCAAAATTATAGTATTTTGGGCGTACTATACCTGTTTTATATCGTACATAGAACGCGCACCAAAATTATAGTGCAAATACTATAATTATAGCACGGTTGACAACACTGAGTTGTAGTTAAAGTATAAAATTCCAACACAATGTCTAGAAGACTTTTTATCTCCTTATAATATCCATCTACATATTGGAAGTAAACTGAAAATTTATTTACTTCAATATATACTTTAATATTTACATATTATTATGATATTATTACCTTTGACATTTATGCTAACGCCATTTTTGTAGGGAGGCACTCAAATATTATTATTACCAATAGGCACCCAATAAATTAATATCCGCAGTGTTCTTCCTTCTATCCTTGGGCGACAATTAATTTAACATTCCAATTAATGCGCGGTACTCGCGGACCGTAGACCTTTGTAATGGGAATGTGAGTTAATTGCTCCAGAAATAGAAATATACGAAGTATAATTGCCGTTTATATTAATTGTGATGAATAATACACAATTGACTACTGCATTGTGAAGTAATTTGTCTAAATACAAATTGGATGTACCTATACAAAAGTGCACCATTACACTGGAAGAAAATTTTGTTCTACAACAGACAGACATGATATACAAAATATTGCCATTTTAAACAAATATTCCAAAAAGTTAACACATAAAAACACATTATCATCAGCAGGGGTTGATCTAGTGCTGGATGAAAGCCTCCCTTAGGTCCTTTCAGTTTCCTCGGTCCCTAGTTCTTCTCTGCTATGTAAATTCACAAACAATTTGAGTTCTTCCATCCAGTGTTATACGTCGCTGAGACATATTGTACTTCACATGTCATTTTAAAATTATCATTTCACGCCCATGTTCAACAGTTCCATGAATTTTGTCATTGTGACTGACTCACCCTCATACTGAAGCCGTCCCACAACAGCTACATATTATATATATGTACGCGCTGCAGATATTATAAGAAAATTGGCTTGAGACGTGGGGCTGGACCCAGAGACATTCTTTCCGCTTGCCATATTATGATTCGATATTGGATCATTATGACACAGGGGTCTAGGACGATTTGGCACCGGGACAACTGGACGCCACGCAATTCGAAAATAAACAGACGTTAGGTACCTACTTATACGTACTTTAAAAAAAATATTTAAAATTATTATTATTATTTATATTTAAATTATTATATTATGATTTAATAGTTGGTGAGAATTTAAATATGCAGACGTAAATAATGATTTAATCGTGCATATGTTTAGGTTCTAACGAAAAAAGAGGTTATTATTTTATATAAAGCCTTAAGCATGGTAATTCTCAATCCGCAATAAAAAAAACATTATGTTAAGAGTAAAATGAATTAAAACTAGTAGTAGATAGAAACTGATTAAAGTTCATCGTCTACGTTCTGTTTACGTGTCTACGACAGTGCGGCGTCAAATTGTCCTGGCGTTCAGTTGTCCCATTTTCTTACACAGTGGAGTGAGAATATTAGCTTTTATCTTTTCAAGAGATTCTGAGGTTACTGTGTGGTTGCTATCCATTCGATTATAACTTATTGATATTTTATCAACTATCTTTTTCATAGATTACATACGAGTATCTCATTTTCTATCCCCAAAACGAAAAAATGAATTTATGTACTCACAATAGATAAAGCTCACCAAGTGAAGGAAATATGTATCAATAATGCAAAATAAAAAAAAAGCCTCCACTATTGATTGGATTGGCGTTTTTTCAAAATTTGAATAATTTATTCTATAATCGGCATTGACAGTTGTTTACAGTTTTCAGAATGATCTAAGAAGTATTGTTTTTATTACAAAAATTAATATGTAATTCAAAAAAAAAGGTAATGTGATTTTAGTTTATTATTTTTTAGAAATCTGTCACCCTCAAATACTTAGATCAAAGTAGATCTTGGTAAAATTATCATAAGAAAAGTCAGTACTAAATAAAAATTAGCCTAGTCTTTAGTCCTGGTTTTAAATGTATTTTAAATGTATGTACGTATTTCGATTTAGATAGAAACGTATTTTTCTTTTGAGAAATATCTCCCAATTTTGCGTTTAATTTAAAATTGTAATGCTTATTTTTTTAGAATTCTTTACAAAATTATGTAGATCTTTCGTGAGGTTGCCAAAATTATTTTAAATACACATTAATGTTAAAAACCCACGCATATACGGTACTCACTAGGTAATATTTAGGCTGTCGTTTGACTTTCATGAAAAAAATATATATTTTGTTTTTCCTCTTCAAAATGTAGCTTGACATCAATCAGTTTGCCTATTCGGTACGAATTGTACTTGAATTTTCAATACCTACTACTCAACCATTACGTGATGGAAATAATTTAAAATACCTACTTATATTTATCTTCCATAAAGTAAGTACTTATTCAACGAATCTCAAGTGCTCGTAATATTTCAACATACACAATGAATAAACTTAAGTACACATTTTTGTCTGTACCTATAATAAAATTTATATTTCTTCACATAATATGGAGTAAGGTAAAATAATTAAGTATCTCGTCTGAGATGAGTAGCAAAATGTCTGCATCTAAAACATTGGATTACTATTTAGAATTCCATAGTTTGGAAATATGCATGTCATTTTTTTCAATTAAAATACCACTACTAAGGCATTTTGTGGCATAATATTAATAATCAAATTACCTGTTAATATAGTATTGCTAAAATCTTTTAAAATGTACATATTATAATGTGCAACAGCAATTCTCTGTGGCCGAGAAAATAAAAAATAAAATGACGAGATTTGAATTCAAGGCCTGTTTTTTAAATTATAAAATACAGCATTGCAGCTGGAAAAACTCATGTTTTACATGAAAATATCAAACGGCAAGTTTGTCATACTTGAAGAAAATGAATTATATTATGTTTTGTTTTAAATAAGTTGTGTTTATTAATTGAAGCCCCATTTTATTTTTAAAGACATGGTGATATTTATAACTGGTATTCGCATTGGTCTAAAATATTCATTTAATAAGTTGAGCGAATGGCTAATTAATAACCGTTTATAGAAAACCTCTTCATAGGATGGCCAAGATCTACACCAAATTGTAAAGCTGATGATAATGATAATAAAGTTGGTAATTTCTCTGTTTAAAATAAAATTAATATTTTTTTTTTACTCTTACGTTGTGTATTGACTGACCTTATTTGTTGAAGTGTACATAATATTAAGTCGTATTGTTGATAACTTGACAATACCATATAAAAAATCTGAAAGAAGTTATGTATACCAATAGGTAACATGTTTAGGAAATGCAAAAACGTGATTGTTTAATGTATATCAATTTATAATGTAGTTACACGGTGTAACGTCACATTATTTGTTGCCAATATAGATTCCAGATCAAATGATAAGAGCATAATACTATATTTATTACGCTCTTATTATTTGTATATATATGTTTTACGTAAAAAAATAATAAACAGTTATTTATTAATAAATGTCTTAAGTGTCTATATTTTGGAGAGCCAAATTAGTATGACATAATTATATTTTTATAAATAATTACATTAAAAAGTCGTGTACACACAGAGATAAATTTGACAAACTAATGAAAAAATACTTATTATTTGTTAAAAGAATTTATTACATGACAAACAATTGTCACAATTTATTTTATGTGCTTTTTAAAATAATAAAGACTAGATTTTTGTACTCCATCGATCTGACTTGAACTATAGATCCTGCGAAGAAGTTTTATATCAAAAACACTCAGTGCATTCCTTATCGTATTTGTTGTTAAGGACTTTGGACCATATAAAATAACTAACCACAATAAAAACCGTATCCCAAAGAGTTTTAAAAAGACGAATTCCGTAGGTTATGCTTTTAATATTATAGGCACAATGTAATATAACAGTAGCTCAGTGATCAATAACTATGTACATTGTCTTGAATGTGCGTAATATTTGATAATAATTTCAAACTGACAAGCATCCACTAATTTCAATTAATGAATTGTCATCGCACGCGTGCCATGTCGGCACCCGGCACAATCAAATGAAATGTCTCCCGTTTAACAATGGTTAATAATATATATCGAACGCCACATGAATTGATAATGATTAGAATATTAGATGCTGCGATGGCCTACTAAACAGGAATAACTAGACTAATTTGCAAGCGTTTAAATTCTAAGTGATCTGTGTCAATGTACTATACATAAGGCGTACATTTTTTTTAAAATTTAAATGAATGTAGTCAACAGATCTAAATAATGTTTTGATGACATAATAGTATATGATAGAATTTAAAGAATTTACTTACAAAGTCATACCAGGCATAGACATTGATAATATGATGTCAGTTACCGAAAAATATCATTTTATGAAAAAGTGTAGTTACCAACTTCTGCCAGCAACACGACGATATAATTATAGTTTGTTTAAATTTATTTGTTACATTCATAATATGTATGTTGTTTATTCGCCTTAGTCTTCGACGTTTACATGTGAAAAATACAGTTGTATTTTTTAAATAATATGGTTACATATTTTCACACTGACTCTACATTTAATCTACAAGGAACTACTTATATACTATTGGGTATATAATTTGAATCATACGTTATAGATTCATATTAAAGTGAGAAATAATGCTTCTTCGTAAAACAAAAGTTTCTATATTTGCCCATAAGAAAAATTTCAGTCAAATGTTTTCAAGCTTAGTTTTCAAAACATTCAAAAGATTGAGTACCATTCAACAGTTTACAGATACAAATAATATTAAAATTTAAAATAAAATGAACATAAAATTATATTTTCGCAATATTTTAGATAGCAGATTTATTCGTTGGAATTCCATTTTACAACAATATAGGTACTACATAATATTTGAAAATACATCATTTTGAAAAACACCACAAACATACATAATAATAAATACTTAATAAAAAAAAAAACTTAAAAATAATTTGAGATTCGATCTCACATTATTTCACTATGAAAATAAGTCAAAAGCTATCGATTCATCTGTAATTCTTGTGAATATTTTCGAATAACTTAGCGTAGTTAAGTTAAAGTTGATTAAAAAATTCTGTCTAGAAATGGTTATCAATTTTGTAATTTATATTACGGTAATGCTAGTAAGTACTGATATGATTTAAGATTGGCATCACGAGGTATCCAAATTTTGAGGTATGGTTTCTTTGTACTTGCCAATACTTATTAATTATATTTATTATTTCGATACTACTAATATATTATACGATATATTCGAATACTCAATATATTATGTCGATAATTGTCTATTATAATCTTTATGGAGGTGTGGTAGAGGTTTTTTACTGCTTATGAATAGGATGCTCCGCCACTCACCATCTAGACCAGGGTTGGCGAACCTTTTTACGTACGCATGCCAAAATTTACCAAATTTATTTTTCGATTGTTTGACGTGCCGATCAGTTTTTAATGGAGAAAAAAATAGTTTTTAATAATTCTGTTAAAAATGATGATGTTTTAGATATCGCTCACAGAGAATTGCATTTATATATAATAGCTTTATTACTTTTTTTAATTACGCCATACATTTTGGTACACCAATTTTGAAACTGTCTACCAGAATTACTACTACAGCTATTTTTGTTGGTAGAAATGAAATTGTTATTTATGTTATTTATATGTATTACATATTTTGATTCTTTATGCACAAATTGACACTAGAATTGTTTCGATCAGATGAGGCATTCTCTCGCTACAGTGGTCTCAAGCATTGTAAATCGATCAAAATCAGAGGTTCGCGACGCAGCTTTTCTCGCTGCCTAATGAGGTTAGTGCGATAATAATATATGCAACGCATAAAACCTAAGAACTAAGCAATACAATTATATATTTACATTTAACGTAATGCTTATTATTGAATAGTAATATTTACCTGCTATTTCTATATCATGCGATCTATCATTTATTATTATTATTACATGTATATTTATCTTCAAAATAAAACATTCGCGTGCCATAGATTCGCCACCACTGATATAGACTCACCATATAGAGTCTAATATGGTGAGTGGCGAAGCGTCCAATTCACAGTATATTTTCGAAATAGAGTAAATTTTTATAATGGGTAAAAAAAATAACGCTCTTTCGAAATATACTATGACTTAATGAACAAAATACACCCTGCAAAGCTGTGCTGGGTGCATTTCAGGAAGAAAACACAAGGCTATTTACAGCGAAAAATTATCTGTAGAAAAAAACTAGAGAAGTATTATATTTTTGTGAAATAAATAATATACTGCTCATTAAAGTAATTGCCCTGAAAATATTATATCTTTCCAGGAAATTTATATGCGAATTTTCTTTTTAAAAATAAAGTATTTATTTAAAATGAGCTCTAGGCTATATAGGGATATATTACAGCTAGGTACCAATTAAAATGATTAATACAATAACAATATATCAAAAGAAAAAGTAAATACGGAATATAAGACATTTATCTTTAAAACGTATCTTGTATACATCGGACAGTGATGATTGTGATATATTCGAAGAGTGTAATACTCGTATACTATGAAATAAAATGTTCGTCCGTCCGTGTGGTATAAAATAGTAGAACACAAGAGAAAACCCGGGAGAAGCTGGGACAAAATAAGTCTGTATAAAAAATCACATATGTATATGTAAAAATTTACGTAGATAATAATATATAATTTAATTCTGAAGTCGTTTATGTGATAAGTAAAATTCATTTTGTATGCGTACATCAACGAGTAACTAAATATAATCAAGTTGGTGTGAACATACAAATTATGTTAAATAATTTCACATGCAATTAGTAAGAACAGAGTTTCATGAACGGTATTTCAGTAAATTCATTAGATATTAAAACACGCTTTCCTATGCATCTTTAAATATTAGGTATTTCATGATGAACATAAAATTAATTTATCTTTAAATTTTTAATATTACGCATGATGTAGATTTTTTAACTGATTATTAATCATTTAAAATTAGAGAACATCCCAACGGAATAATATTATTGTCGCAACAAATTATCGATGAAATTTTACTTCTATCAAAATGCAACAGAGTTATAAATAGAGTGGAGATGACATTAAGCCAAAAGGATGAGCGTATGGCGAAAATTGGTTGTTTATGGTCATACTATTAAAATGAGAAATCTATTAACAAATGATTTCACATACCGTTTAGTTGAATTCATTCATTCATTTACTTACAAGAACATTACAAATTACAAGTTATAATTTTTTATAATATTAATTTGAAGACGGTAAGTAAAATAATGAAAACAGTGATATAATTAGTATATAATATATTACCTAGGGTAGTAGACTTCTCATTTATACTATACATAAGTTGGAAATAATGCATGTATTATATAAATAATGATTCCCTGTAAATTTTACTTAAAATTGCAGTATGTAGGCAAGTCCAGTCAGCTAAAGCCACGGAGCCTACTAAATCGATCCTATTTTGAATTAGTGAAATATAAAAAAGTTTTAATACTAAAACATTCAAAAAGACTCAATCACAAATCTGAGTCAAATATTAATGAATACGAATTAGCCAAAAATTATATCATATACTTCTAAACTACAATAGAATTTAAATTCAAATTCCATCAAGTACCTTCAGTCAATAGTATTAATATTAATAATTAAACAATCATTAATGAGCTACCAATTGCATGTAAATATTGCTTTTAACTGGATATTGAGTCTTTTTTTTTTGATAAAATGTTGGATATCGCTGCAGATTTTAGAGAAAAAAATATTAACCAAAATTTCTGAATCCTAAGATTGGTAAAGTAATGAATGTATTTCGCGGCAAGATAATACAAAAAGGAGAAAAAAAGTCATATTTACAGAAGTGGTGACATAATAATTCCACTGATGATGCTATTTATCATCGAGATGAGTACACAGGGAGTTTACATTACCGGCATTATCCGTGACGTTTGACTGCTGTCATTAGGCGTGACGTGAGCGTAATTTAGGAGAGAGTACGTTATACCGCCTACGTTTATTTAGCGAGTTTGTTATGCGATACTGATAATAAGTTAAAGCTCGGACAAAGTTACTCACTGTTGGAATGGGATCAGTTTCAACCTGTATATAGATAATTGATTTTTGATGACCTTTGAATGTTTATCTTGTTGTTTTATTGATCGTAGTTTGTTTATTTCGAACTTTATAACTGATATATAACTTTGTGACTAATCATTGCTTACAGTTTCTCTTATAAAACTATTTTAGATGTTTATACTGAACTATGGATACATGTAATATAATATATATAATTATTCTTAAGACGACGTATATATATTATATTACAGTTGAACAAATAACATATAAAGAAAAAAACAATAGCTTAACAGATTATCATTACATATCTAGCTAATATTATGAGTATATTAGCAATAAGTGCAGAAAATTTACAATTTTTCGGTTATGTAGAAATGATCTTATTGTAATTTATAAAATGATTTTTTCACTTTGGTATTCATCACATATAAAGAATGTTTTACGACACGTATTTCATTTATACGCTGAGCTTTATCAAGTACCTATGCGTACTTAAATTGTTATTTACGTTTAGTAGCAATAGCTTTTTCTCTACCCCCAAAACACAGTATTGACAATAATTACTATATTAGATAAACTCAATTGTAAATTTCGATTCGTATACTTGATAAAGCTCACTATGGTAGGAAAATAGTGCAGTAAAACAATCTTTATAAGGCAAGTGATAAACTCGTTATATAAATTACCATGAATTACTATTTCATAAATGTGAAATCTCTTGATTATTGTAACTTATTTTCTATGACATTCGTTATAAATAAATTACTCTCTATGATGTACAAAACCCATTCATTCTTTTCCACATTACTTTAAAAGATTTGAATAAAAAGTATACATAGAATTCACAAGCTTTAAAATAGAACGATTTATTTTTATCAAATTTATCATTGCATTAAAATGACCTTTATTATTTGCTGCCCACAAAGTTATCACTTATATTTTGCGTCAATTAATCTAGTTATACTAGTTTACTTGGAAACATAGGTACTAACTTGGTATTTTACCGTTAGTTAGTTAGGTAAAAATTTTATAAATTTAATTATTACAATATTTAGAATCATGATTTAAAAATATTGTATATCTTATAATATTGTAAAATGATTTTGAAAAAGGCATTTCATAAAACGTAATATTATAATAAATAATAAATGAACACAAAAAACCCGGAGAATATTACAGACTAATAGGTAGCTTAAGCTAAGTCTCGATATTTTGGGAAATATGGAAGTGAGCATTTATATTAAATTTACTAGCTTGGTTTAATATGACGAAGAAAAGTCGTTTGTCATCTACACGCGCATGCCTGCCAACAAAAACATAAGATGGGGAAGCAACTACCCACGGGAATATTTATGTATACAGTACAGCACGATTACCTTGGGGAATTGATTTGTTTTTATTAATGGAAAAATTAAAAAAATAAAACAAACAAAACGAAAAACAGCGACCTGCTGCGATTCTTTCTCGGATGTATAAAAAAGGGATTTAAAATTTTAAATCTCCTTACAAAGAATATTATACTTAACAATATTTATGTTATAGAAATATAATATTTATACATAATTACAATATCTTTAAATAAGAATGGCCATAATATTTATTGGAAAAAGAAACATTTTTAAAAATCAAAAATATTTATCGTTAAATTTATAGATAAGTACGTACAAATTTATCATTTTCGTGACAGTGCACTAAAAAAAGCGAATACTGTTTAGTCGACTGCAATATTTGCGGTTTATTGGAATAATCATAATATAATTACGATTGATTAGGGAAGTATCTACTTAAGAAGGGATATAATAATAACAGGATACATTATTGAATCATTGTAATTTAAAGAGGAGTAAAAGCTGTAACTGTTAAGCGACAAATAACACATTTCTTCGCTTCAACCAGGATGAGTCATTTTAAAAATTAACCATTGTAATTTGATTGAAAATTAGTTATTCTTTCCCCGTAATTCCCAAGACTTGGGTCCGTGTGATATTCCCCTATTCAATTCAACATTTAACTCGATAGAAAGAATCAGAATTTCATCGCCAGAGTCAATGACTATTGAATTAAAGGTTAGTAATTAAGGTAATTATAATACGTTGATTTAAAACATAAAAGCCGATTGCCAATAAGTAATGCAACTTAGATAGCACTTCAGAGAGTATTATAAAATTTATTAGTTAAGCTGTTATGTATTACATAGGTACTACCATATAAAATATATAGTTATCGTGATATAGTATGTAATAGTATTAATTTTACATTTAGGTAGGTAGGCTAATGAACTCCATGTGACGTATATTACAAATAATTATTTCGTGTTGTTATTAATATTAATTAAATTGCAATAATATTTCTTCTTATTAATATTGTAAAAATGACATTATGTACCGATCATTTATTCTTTATCACCCGTAATATCGCTTATTGGCAAATAATATTATAATGGTCAATTATTACTATTTTACGCCATAATTGGGTAGGTACTATAATTAAGTAGTTACTACTTATCCATTTTTGTATGTGATAAAAATAATATCATTTTTATTTCCTCACCCAGATAATTTGTTAAATAATAAATTAAGCATGTTGGAATTTATTCAGTAGTATTATTAAGAACCTACTAATTATAAAATAAAATACAATTTTGCTCATAAGCAAAGCATATGGACACACACCTTCAGAGTTGTAATTATGAGTTTCTTAAAAGATTTATTAGTTTTTACATTTTTTCAGTCTAATGGGATCTTCCCCCATTGAATAAAATAAACGTATTGTAACGCAGTAATCTAAATGTATGAAAAATTAGACTATCCTGCTGTGGCGATGGGTGGAGGTAGGGTGGATCCACCATAGATAGTACAGACTAAGCTTTATCAGTTATACGTATTTGTTTACATTTAAATAAGACTACAATTTACAGCTGATGGTGTTGGTTAGTTTTTAAAATTCAATTAAACCCTGGGAAAACTAATGTCATAATACGCATCTGTCTATAAAATATTTAAAATTATGCCATTAAAACATACACCATTTTGGATATGAGTTATCTCATTCACCGCGAAGTATTTAATGACTTTTAAATAACATGCAAATTATATCTAATGGCCATCTAATGCGGACATAACAGTTGTGCCGTCAGTGTTTTTAGGATTTTAATATATAGAATAATATTTTAACTATGTACCTACTGTTGTTTTGTTTGGGCAGGGTTTAATGAATTATAAAAAAAACTTATTTCAACGAAAACAAATAATTATGAATAAAAAAGTTCAATATATAAACATATTTATATTATTATTATATTAAAATGTCAGTGGTAGCAATCGGCGATTGCCTGCTGTTCTGCTAGTCCTATCAGCCTGAAGTGGTGCCAGACGATATTCTGAAGGCCAGACCCCAGAATAGACTACGCATATGACCCCAAATTTATATTGGCAGTGACGACTTGCAAATCGTAAAACTGACAAATCGGCAAAATGTCAAACTGTCTGAGGTGAATAATCCATCCCGAAGGGAAAACTATAGCGCCATCTATGCATACTTTACAATTATATTAATATCCAACACCGCCAAGCCGTCTGCAAGACCTAGCGAGACAGACTGGCGACCGCCAGCTGGCTCTGCTAGTAATATATTATTTTTCGATACATGCTTTTTCATTGATAGCCATCGACGTATTGGACATTCTTTTATATTTTAAATAAAATTGAGATCATCGAGTTAATAAATATATAATATATATTATTTATTAAGTGCATTCAACATTCTCCCTTTATTTTTTTGCGAATAACGCATGTCAGAAAAACAAATAATACAGAAACGTGTCAGTTTCAATTTGACGTTTATGTACCTACATGATTCTAGAGCACGTAGCACACGTCAACTATTTTAGCAAAAATAATAATCTATCTAAACAAAGTCTTTGTTGTAGATGATTTCTATCTTGTAGCCTTGTGTCAGGTTAACAACCACAAAAGTATAGCTACATATTATATTCTAACAATACAATGATATCTTATGGCATGCTTACAGATTTGCGAGTCTACGATATTTCATATCTGTTAAAGAGTTCATGACCGGTTGATGCTCATGGCGCCCTGTTAAAATATAGCACAAGACAAGACGAGATATTCACAAAAATTATTTTTATTGTGAAGAAGATTGTGTGAAATTTCTCTCAAGGCAATTCGTGCACCTCGTTAACGCATTCTCTCTCGCTTCACTGAATTGAATTAGTTAAGTGGCTTGAGGTGAAGCTTTTCATGTGTCATGGGTTAACGTGTTAACATGACGTATGCAACAAAAATTCACACATAAAAATCAAAAAAAACAAACTTAATTAAAATTGCTACAGCTACACGTGACGGTTTTTTTTAATAATTTGATTTGTGTTTTTATACGAATAAGTTTGAATGTCTTTTTTTTTTTTTTAAATAAAACCATACACAATGTCACTTTGTCACATAAAAAGATTATTTCTGTAGTTACACTTCTTTTGGCGCGTTTGGGAAAACCGATCAGAGTGTATTTTTGGCGTGTGACGAAGTTGCGCGCCGATGTAACACATTTGGGGTGTGACGGTGCAACACATAATTTATTATTATGATTATATTCATTTCGGTCTCAAGGGCACATGCGCATGCGCATAGTGTCATTTATTAGTCAGTCATCATAGTGTCATTAGTGAGTCGTTCAATACAACCAAGTAAACAGCACGTGTTGTAAACATAACCAATATTGTGTCATAATAAATACCTATATATGTTTATAAACAAATTTGTGGAGACTAACATTCTACACTGTTAATTTATATTCATAAAACGTTATTTACATTGGAGTTTATATTTATTTTTCATTGTGAAGATTGTGTATCAAGATTTAAGGCTATATTATTATGTAAGTATTAGTAAAATTATATATCAATAAAGAAATAAATTTTATGAATGTTGAGTTGGTAAATAATTCAAAAAATATATTAAAATTTGATTTTTTATTAATTCATCATGGGAACTTCTGAATCGATTATAATCGCTGTATGGCAAAGATGCGTTTTGGTCCAATACAATAATTATCATATTGTGCTGTATGAAACACAGATGAATCACATACGTTTTCATCAACCTAATCCACTGTAATATTAATAGACTCAGGTAACGGCTTATTTTGTTTTGTTACGCCAAAGAAGTATAACTTCTACGGCGCGTACATAAATACACACACCGATTATTTTTACCTTAAAAGATAATCCAATATTTGAAAGTATAATAGTTAGGTCCATATAAAAAAATCGATTGCAATTGTGATACGGCATTGGATTTATAACAACGTGAATAATACTATTACTGTTATTAGTGTTAACCAAATTATTATTCGAAAAATATTATATTGTATAGTTAAAGGAAAATACCGTTTTGCACAATTATAATTTAGATAATATTTAGAAAAGCTATCCACAATCAAAGCGAACAACACGTAAAACAGGATAATTAATATAATATGTAAGTACATCATTTGGTGTACTATGTTCCGTATTGGCATGTAAATTTCAATACAGAGATAAATACAGCATTAGCAGGATTAACTTAATGAGTATTAATCTGAAGAAATTAATATTACATTTTTTCTACACTTCAATACACCGTGACGTCATCAATTATATCAGTATGTATACAGAGATACTCACATGCTTGAGAAAATTACATAATATATTAATGTATAATATGACTTCATTGGGATTCGAACCAGGAACCCCCAATATAAGAATGCAGGAACACTAAGACAATCGTTGAAAAATTTTATAGTGGTATTTTAAAATAAATGTATAATATTTATTTTATGATTAAAGTAAAATAAGAATTTAAATTAGTAAATAAAAATGTTACATATAAAATTGACTGTGTTAAAAACCAAAATTGTTTGCTGTCAAGAGTTTAACTTTAAAAAATATGATTATTATTTTGAATATTTAAATATGATTATGTTTTTGAAATAAAAGTGTTTTATTTGAATTACAAAACAATTTCCGTGTCACTAGGTTACAAATGTATGGGAAAATCGAGAAGAGTAGGTACCATTTATTTTGTAATATGATATTTTTGTAAACTTTATATTTTTACAAGTTTCCGGAATAAAAATATAATGTCCAAGTATACGGCTATTTTATAGATAAACAAAACCTTTTCAACTAGATCAGGCACGTCTAACTTTATGTGGGCTGTGATCTACTAGCTCGTATTAAAGCTGACAGTGCTCTACCATACTCTTATATTGTCATTATTCATCTTAAACAAACGTAATAAACAATAATATTAGTATTTTACCATCACAAAGAATAAAATTACTCAATTTCCCATTCGTTGTGAAAATAATATGTTTTGGTCTTCTTTTAGACACTCATTACCACATGGTCTTATTATTTTCCTAATATGCAAAAAACCTACTACTTGACATGATTTGAGTTACCCCATCTCCACCTGCCATGTAATTATATCTAGCCACGATTTGTGCACTGCCACCTTCCATGAACGCTGTAAACGTGTCAGTATAAAAAGATTTGAGTGCCAAATTTCGTTGTCCTTAAATGAAGCTGCACGGGACTGGTGCCTGGACACCTTGGTGCTTAAAGAAAGAGTTTTAGAAAATAAAAAAGAATCTTGACTTGCTCTGCGGTAATTTATATTTAATGACATGAAGTGTCCTCTGTACCAGTATAGTGAAACTCTGCCGAAACACAGGAGTCAGGAGTTGAAATTGATGAATCTAAGAAGGGAACGCGACAGTAAGGAAAAACTACGACTCACCTTAAAATGAAAGATTCACACCTTTTATTTTTTTTACTCCTGCGGGAGGTTTCAAGTAATAGTGCCTGTACACGTGCATAGATTTACTCGCACCGGTAATAAATGTGTAATTTAAACTATCATGATAATAAATGTTTACATGTAAAAGTGCTGACTGTCTCGCCAATCTCATTCTACAAGAGTAAGCGAGACGCAATGTTGTCATTGTCGTGAAAATCGGTAAACGTTAAAATAAGTCTACACGGCGTCGTTCGTTTTTTATCCAACCGGTTTGCCAGTATCGTTTTACTCCGCAGGCGCAGATATCGAGCGAATCCCAATTGTCGCGTGAAAATTCTGAAGCTTCTGAACTTTTTTGATCCATGCATGCAATCTTGCAACTTGCACGATACTACGTGTTTATTTACACGTGCAATTTTTATTATTACCGCGATAATACGTACCGTCAGCAGTAAATTCATGCACGTGTAAACGGAGTATAATGCAATAATAATCATGTGACACGATGAGATCATGCGATCATGGTTAATTTAAAAATAACTTTAAAGTAATCTGGTTATGGAAATACAAATAGGAATTGTTAATGCTTCGCTTTCAAAATCATAATTATTATATTATTAAGATTTAATAAAGACGCTTTTTTCCATTTTCATGACTCAATTCCCATGGCCTTACGGTGTGATCGACAATTATTATTAATATACATCCAGCGAGCGATGCATTAGACATGCCTGAACTAGATTTTGGGAGTATATTATTATTGTGATTAGAGAGTTTTAATTGCTGTACGAGTTATATAATATCTAGGTATTGATAACGAAATAAAATTTAATATAATATAGGTATGTATTTATGTGAAAATGTCAATGGAAAAACTATTTATAAATTTTGGTATATTTATATCGACTTATTTTTTTTGCAGTTGTGTAAGGGTTGACAAGTATTTGATGTCTGCAAATATGTTTTTCTCCCAGCGGGCCTTGTAACTCTCTCCAAGTGTATGATTTTGTTAGATAGTAAATATAATCAGCTTCTCGCCTGACGATTCTCGGCTAGATCCATTTGCTTTTATGGCTATGCGACAACATTGAAAAAAAACAACAGACAGGACATCATAATATAAATTATGTCGTCGAATAAAAATTAAAAAAAATCAACGTCTTTTAATTTGTAATCAATATTTTGAGTTACATGAATAAATTAAAATATAACTATTTCTTTACTTTGTGGTACAAAAATAAATCCCCTAGAAGTCCCAGGTCCTTTTTGTACCCATTTTTGTACTTATTAGTTAATATTAGATATTAGTTATTATGAATGTTTATAAATGTTTTTTTTATACACTTTATTGCAAACGGAGTTTATGTGACATACCTATATAAAATATGTTATTATTAGTAGATAAAGTTATATTTCATCTATTCGATTTCTGGTTCAAAGTTGAAGTTGGTTAATTATTTTGTTTAGAATATTTGATCAGTAAAAATATTTTACTATCAATTATTCATAGTCTCACATAACCATAATTTTAACTGTAGATATACCTCGCAATAACTTTCAAGTTTTGTACATTAAATATATTTTTCTAATTAAGTTCAAATATTTGATATTGATTGATGAGTTGGAGACAATTTTATTTAAATTAAATTAAATTAAAAAGTATTTCGTGCACATGTTTCGAAGGGTAATGGGACAATTGGGCGCCGCACTGTCGAATGACATAATTAATAAACGTTCGTTACGATTTATATAGAAAATAGACGAAGAATTTTAATCTGTTTCTATCTACTACTTAGCAGTTTTTAATAATTTTGCTCGGAACGTAAAGCTTTTTATTGCGGATTGAGAATTATCATGCGTGCGACTATATAAAAATAAAATAACTCTCTTCTCGTTATAACTTAAACACTATGCACAATTACATCATTATTTACGTATGTATATTTAAATTCCCACCAAGTATTAAATAATAATAATTTAAATATAAATAATAACAAAAGATATATATATTTTAAAAGTAGATACCAATAATTCACGAGCGTCTATTTATTTTATAATTTCATTCGATTGCGTGACGTCCAGTTGTCCCGACGCCGAATCGTCCTAGATTCGTTTCAATGGCATCTTATTTAAAACATATATATACATTATTCTTCGTCCCTGTCATATGTCATAACCTCGGTATATCAAGATTTTTGGTATATGTCGATTACTAGCCAGACTTATCAAGCATATAAATCTTTGAGTAAGAAAATTTTAATGGTACCAGATACGCTTCATCCTTAAATTTGTTTGTAAATGATTTAAATACTAATCTTTTTCATTATCATTTTTCATGTTGTGTTATCAATGTTTTAAAACTATAATTTTAGGTCATCCTTAATAGGTGTATGGATCTTATAAAGTTTTTATTGTTAGATGAATTTTCATCGATGACAGCACGTATAATATGAGTTCTATACAAAACAACAGGAAAGTAATAGAATATACATACCTCTGCAATTTTACTGTGACGAAGCGCAATGGCGACTTTAACTTATGTATTATCTTTGTTTTGGAAGGGAAAAAAAGAAACCGGCCTTGTTTTCGCATTATTTCCTACCGTTACTTTACGAAAAAGACGAAAGAAAAACAAAAAGGGAAAAAATGGCGAACATTTTTCTCCAAATTTGTTGACACATCGTTGTGTGTTTGACAGGCTGATGTTAGTGTTTGGTTATATGGTATGGTGGTTAGATTAATCTTGGTTAAGATGTCACGGTTATTTGCTTGTTTTATTTCAGTAGTCCTGGATATTTATAGAACTTTCTTATTCTCAAAACTTCTTGTCAAAGATAAAATACCATTTTTTATTTCTATTCTCTTATTTACGCTAATACCAAAGACAATGAAAGCAGATACTTTCTCAATAGATGAGTTTTTTTGTTCAGAGTTCATGACTCCAGACAGTCCGGGTATATACGAGTATCTAGGATGCATATTATTTTAACTTCAATATATACAGCTAAAATAGAAATCAATATTTCGTCTCTGTTATACCTAAGCACTGATATTATTTATGTTATTAATTAATTATAATGTTGGTAATTTAATAATTAGAACCGTAAATAAATATATAATTAAATATATACCTATTATACTTATTTTTTAAATCAACTTTATTACCAAATGTGTATCGAATTTCTTATTAATCGTATTGGTTAGTTAATTATATACTACTACGTTTACGACGTTCAAAATAATATTTATGTTATGTGTGTATATAGGTAATAACATAATGAAATTATGTATTGCAATATAATATATTGTAACATCCATTTATTTACCATTATTATATTATATTTATTAATTCGTTAATTTTTTTTTGTAAAATAAATATTTTCATTTTAGTAACGTAACGTAAAATAAAGTAGATTAGTTATTAAACTATGTCGAGGGTGTGCTATATTTTTTATATATTTAAATAGTAATTGTTGTCACTTAATAATAACGAATGGCTATGTTAACACTACTTTAGGATATTATATAATTACCAATGTTGCTCTTCAGTTGAGAATATGCACCTCTATATAGAGTAAATTAATATACTATCAACAGACGTTTTTTTATGAGAAATGCTCGTTAGCCAATCGCCCAACTTAATTATGACGGAAGTAAGCCAACGTGAGTGCTTATCACAAAACAATACAAGAGCAAAGGAAAATAACAAGAAAAACATAAAAAAGTTTTAATTCGAACTAGTTTAAAATAATTGAAACTTGGATGCTATGAAATGACAGTTTTGTATTATTCCATATTTTTGCTTTAAGGAATCTTTACGTTCCGTGCTCTGTAATAAATTACACAGCCACACAAATTAGTATCTTGCTCTATTGATCTATTGATCAAACCAAATTTTAAATCAAGTTTATTTATTTTATATATAATGAACATAACAAATTAGAAATTCAAAGCGTTCATGACATGACATAAAATAAGTGTTAAGTGTATGCTTTGTAATTTGGGTAATAGATGGCTCTATGAAATTACAATAATTATTGATGTGACCCCCCTTAAAATTGTAATAATGATATATTTTTAATTATAAATATAAAAATTACATACGCAAGTGATGGGTCATTTTCAGCATTACGTAAAAATAAGCTTCCTAATAATTAATATAATTCTTCCTAACAATAAATAATTATTTCATTAGTAAACAAAAGGATACTGGATAGAATTTTATTATTATCTCAATATTTAAATGGTTACCTCGTACTTTTGGTAGACTATTCAAGACTTGTTTGTTAAGTTACGGCAAGCTTAATTAAAACTTTGTTATTAAACTACGGTAATGGTTAAACATGCTTTAAGTTGCAATAAATTATGATGCGTCACCTCAACATAGTACCCAAGCCATACTTTATAGTATTACAGTTCGGTAGATGTTGAATAGTTTATTAAATTAATTTATCGGAAACTGAGATTATCGTCTAACAAGTGAGGTAACAAAAAGTGAGACTTAAGTTTGCAAAGTGCAGCAAAAGCTCAGTTTTTTTTTATTTATTATGAATTTCATTATTACATGTCTGTAGTAGTTTGTAAAATTATCTAGAAGAGTGTGAGAAAATGATTACTTTAATCGCGTTTTAATTTATGACTTAAAACAGTGAATATAGGAAAAGCACATGGTCGCGCTATTATATATTGACATCTGATACGGTATCTAATTGTATCACTATGGAATAAGGGAGAATTGGCTACGATGAAGAAATTACTGCCGCTGTGGCACAGGGACGCAGAGTGTTGTACTCTTTACCGGGATTTAGGGTGCACGTCCTAAATTATAAATGTTAGATGGCTACTAATTATTCTAAGGTTTTCATTTCTTTTACTCTTTCTACACCATATATGGCCACCCTCAAAACCAACTGAAATATCCAAAAGCTCTATTCCAACATAACACTTCAATCCTAAATCAGTAAAAATAGTGATTATGATGTATTTTAAGAGTTAATACGTTTCATAATGACACTTCTCGTACCTCCTCGTCATGCTGGATAGAGGACATCACTTTTAACTTGAGTTGCAGCGATTTCGAAACTTAATATTTATATTGTGACACTTGCGTTGCGCGCTACGCCTCTAGTTATTATAGTTTTCATTTGACAAGCTCACAAGAGTCACAAGTTATAAAATGTCAACGAAACATGTTCAACAAATTGAAATGGTAATGTATGTTCATACCATGTATAATATACAGTTTAATACATACGAAGCAAACGTGACATTATATTATAAACGTGGTATAAGCAACAATAAGAACTTGCCGCAATAAAGGGTGAATATAATTCCAATTTCATAAGATTTTTTAAAAATTAACTAAACGTTGAATAATAAAAATGTCAGTGGTATTGAGTACGCGCAGCAGGTGCTAGTTAGGCTTGTTCAGATGGCGCGTATCTCGCCACGATAGGCTGCGATTGTGTGTGGACGGATCAAAGTCACCTGTATCTCAACCGCGCGCGAAACATGACACGTCGCGAGTGCTTGTGGACGACTCAATGAAGTCACATGTACCTGAAATGCGCGCGAGTCAAATCGCACCACCTGGACAAGGCCTTAGGTGTTAACTTGTAAATAAAATAATTACCATGTATAATGTATACAATATTAGTGCAGAAGTTATCGGGGATCAAGAAAACTAATAAAAAGATGTTATATAAGTTATATAGCTGTAATAAAGCTGCTAGTAATGTAAAACTAAATATCTTGCTCACCTGACTCTCTCGGGTCCTACTTTTTAAGTCGTCATGATTTATTTTTTAAATGTTGTTATGGTTATGAATATTATTATCAACTTAGGTAAATATACTGGTGGATTGAGTCTTTTCTAAGATGATTACAATTCTCTCGGTCCTGTTTGTTGCGTTACCATGATGCAATGCCCAGTCCCGATATCGTTATATAGTAGACTAAAATAATATATAATTACACTTAAAACTCATGTTGGGAAAATTTACAAGGCATATTATTTAAAAATAGAAATCTCCTTTGCAAATAATATCAAACAGTTGTTAGATTATATAGCATTATTGTATAAACGCAACCTGTAATTGACGACATAGTAGGTTATAATAATACACGCCATTTTGATGTTACGTAAATGCAATGCGCTTTCATGTAACCGTATTGTATTGCATGGCATATTAAAACAAATGTATAGATTCCGAGCCACAAATTTAACGGTAGTAGGTAGCTTACCGACTAATGGAGTATGATTTAATGCGGTTCGAAAATCCCACGAGATGTCTCTGTTTACCATGATATTGTATTTAAACGTAATTTATCGTTGCACAGTTTTAGTGCACAGCAACTTGAACTAGGAATGTTCTGTGATTATAGCCACTCATTATCAAAGGTAAATTATTGTCTTTACTTCAACCGAAGCATATGGTTAACAAAACATTAACACTCTAATCTTAACAATTTTTCGTTTATTAACACATTATTAATATGTTTACAACATTTCTACACAATTCCATACTTTTCCAGAGATTTGTATCCAACTATCAAAAAAATCATTTCGAAACTAAAGCTCAAATTACATTGACAGATTGCGTCTAAATCTCTCTATGGTTCGGGAGCGATCGTGAGTAAAGTGGGATAAATTCTATTTTCCGTCGTCCCGATCGTTTTGACGTAAATATGCGTAATGTTCAGTGCTGCCACCAATTTAAGGAAGAAATAGTTTTCGGTCAACCTATATTTTTAATAATAGCAAAACTATGTTTATTTTAAACCGATCAAAAACAAGGAGCAACGAGATTGAATCGTTGCGTGTAATTGCAAATAGTGTTAAAACGCTGGCCACGACGGTCGGCGTGGATCGTTGAATCCTTATTGAGAACGTTACAAAATATACTTTAAAACTGATCAAATCTCTATAATAATACACAGCAGATAACTTTTGGTAATTTGTGACTATAAAAATATGTATCTGTATTATTAAGTACCTATCTAGGTATTTCAAATTTAAATTCAAATTTATTTATTTTTACATATACTAAGTGTACTTATACAAATTAAAATCCAAGACGTGCACAACATGACATGAGGAAAAAAAACAAAGAAAAATGGTACAGAAATAGGATACATTATCAAAATTAATTTTAAATCTACTTTCAATGGATTAGACAGTGGATATCTACTATTATTAAATTATAAAATATTTATAAGATAGGTGGATTAATTGTATGTTATAAAAATACGTATCTATACTAAGTATTGTACATAGTGTGGAATATCGATGTAAGATGTTTTTATAGTATAAGTATATAAAAAAATTATAAGTTGTTACTGTTTGGGATGGAAAGGTATAACATGCTTAGTATAAACACGTAGCGTTAAAAGGAACTAATAACTGACTGAGTGAGTCATGACGTGATATCGTTCGCTAAACAAATTAAAATGGACATTAGGTGGGATATGGTTTAAGGATGGATAAATTCAGCTATTTATAAACCGTAAAGATTGAAAAAATAATTGTGTTTGTCGAAAATACACGGTAACGTTATATCATAGGTAGCGAAAATAATGGAAAGCCTTGGGGATGCATCTGTTCAGCAATGGATCGAAGATTATTGCAGAAATAATGAGAAGGTATTATTTAAAATTTGTAATACTTAATTAGTTAAGTTATTTAATATTGTCATAAAATATTTCTCGTAAATCATTATTAATAATTGACATTAAGGATTATTTACATAATAATATTATACTGTGTTCAATAAGAAATAGAAAAACTTTTATCATTTTAGTCTAGCTTAAAAGCTGGTATTATAAAACTTTGGAAAAGTTTCATAGAATGTTTCCAGATCACGTGACGTTGTCTGACTCATTATGCATGTGACTATGAGGTATATTAAAAATGTTTCACTGCCTAGTCATATACCATGGGTCGTAAACTATTTATTGCCGGTTATTAGTGAAAGTTATTAATTTTAGAGGTAAGAACTAATAAATATGATGATATTAAGGAAAATTTGTGGCTGATATAATAATATACAATATTTATATTAGAGAGGACTAGGGGATTTTATCCTTTATTTTTTTCATTTTAATGACGATTTATGTCACTCTTTATGAATACTCTTTATAGATAAACTTTTTTTAGAGCGCGGCTAGCAGAAATCAGTATCATTTCTACATATTATTTATACATATTTTTCTTTCGATAATTTTTCGACTCTTTTTTTCAAATGAAGCCTGGTTATCAATTTTTGTTGATGATCAACTCTTGGAGCATTTTTGTCTGTTCTTACGTTTTGTCTCAATTACCTACGTCATCCTATCAATGACGTCATCATATTATTTATTAAAAAAAAACTGTTTCCTCGTATCAAGCAAAACAATGACCTAAATTATTTATTCATTAACTTTTAGGCACTACATACAAGGAACTACATACACTGAAAAAACTTATATAAAAAATATAATAAGTACTATATTGTGAACATCATCAATTAATATTTGTTATGTATGTTTCTTCTTATTTGACCATCCGCCGTTTGGTTTGACTGGTTAGAGCATATTATGGACACCACACGGCGCCTCCTAGAATCCCTGCAGTTCGCCAATCTTCTTGCATTTTCCCAGGTAAAAGCCAACACGTGGAATAATATGGGATAAACTTAAACACGTGTCAAAAATACGCTTGTATTTCATTTATTATTCTGTTCTGTGATTAACATACAATATAACTACTAGTGCTTTCAGTTCAATAGTACTTAGTACGTAGTATAATAGTATTAGAACACATAATTTGAGGCAACATCGTGATCTATAGACACAATTTATAATATAAATGTTATGAATTATATATAGGTAGGCACCATTTCGTAATAATAATAGTTAAAAATTTTATTATTCACATAAGACACATGGTTTCATAAAAGAAAATATCAATGATAATCCAAATAATGATGATGTGTTGAGTTATACGTATGTAATAATATATCCAGTATAATTTTGTTTACCCCTGAATCGTATCATTATAATAATGTGTGTGATGGAAAAACATTGTTGGGCACCTCATAGTTATTAGTTTAGTTTTATTGCACGGAAATGTAGTAAACAGTCGGAGGAAACTGAACCATGAAATCAATATTGTGAATGTATACAGAAAGCAGTTAAGTAGGTACTTGCTCGCTGTGAAAATACGTTAACTTCTGATACGAGCAAATATTTATCGGCGGCATATAGATTTATAGATACTGAACATAATATATTTTTTACTGGTGATAATACAGAAAAGTAACCATGTATTTTCTATTGATAGTCAAAATCAGTATTTTTCTTTGTGACTTTTTTATTTATATATTATTCACATGTCTCATTAAAATATTTTTACAGTTTTTGATAAACATACAACAGGCAGAAATCTACCATTACATTTCAAGTAGGTAATAATGCTTCACCAATTAAGTAACCGCGCAATTAATACTAATGTTGTCAAAATTTCATAACAACCATGTCTATAATTCTCTTAATATTTGTGGTAACCAATTTTTTGAATGTTGAATCAATGTAATATCAATACGAACGCCGCTCTAAGTAAGCGATATTGCTTACATACATCTTACGGTACATTCAATTCAAATTCTCTCTTGATAATGGCCTCCACAACGAACCTGAACGCCGGGGAAAGAAAGAGGAAGTGCATACGGTGACAATCCAAAAATCTATTACAAAAACAAACAACCATTAACATCTCAATCACCATGGATTATAAATAAGTAT
The DNA here is from genome assembly GCF_057557595.1 of Rhyacophila brunnea. NCBI lineage: Eukaryota > Metazoa > Arthropoda > Insecta > Trichoptera > Rhyacophilidae > Rhyacophila > Rhyacophila brunnea. The sequence goes on from NW_028233068.1 coordinate 22,320,719, forward strand.
TAATTTAGTTTTATTTATAGGCCAATGTAATCATTAATTAAATTATTATTTTAAGGAGAAAATCAATCGATTAATCATATTTCTAGTATTTTTTATAATGACTGTATTTTTGTGGTTTTTTTTTCAAAATAATATTGTATTTTCAAATACATTTATTTTTTGGAAGACTATGGAATAAGTTAATAAACAAATAATGCTTAAAATTTCTTTAAAATAACGGTTAAATAAAATAGACCCTTGCTGCTGGCAAGACAACCTTCTTAGAACTGGCACGACAAGAAAATGAAGCTAACAAGAAAAAACCGAGGAACACAACTCGTAGAAAATATGAGCTATAATCAAATACATTTACTTATATCATTACTTTTTTGGAAATAGTATTTTGTTACATTAATTAATGAAATGTTTGTAAATATTAATTAATTTTACCACATAAAAAATATATTGACACGTGTTTTACGCGACGATGTAGATTGTGGGAACGGTAAGTATTAATTATAAACAAGCTTTATATCACCATCATCATTAGCCTGAATCTCTCCACTGGTGGATGTAGGCCTCTCCAAGCTGATTTCACTTCTTTCGGTCCTCTGCGTTGCGCTACCACGTACTTCCGCAGAACTTAACCGTTTCATCGATCCAGCGGCCTCTAGGTCTACTTTTCGGGCGTTTTGTACCTCTTGGGTACCACTGGGTGACTAGATTTGTCCAGGTCATTTCTATTTGTGGTTTTTAGCGAACTATATTACATTGAAAACCCTTGTCTGCTTTCTTAATATAATATAAGCTTTATATATTGTGATTTAAATAAGTACATCATATCGGAAAAAAGTATCGATCAAAAAGTAGGTATCTATACTCGAAAATATCGATATCAAATTTTGCTTGTCCGCAAGGGATTTATTTTTGAAAAAAAATTGCAAAATGACTATCACTATCGAAAGAAAAAATCAAGACTTTTTTGACGTCCCTAGGTGTATAAATACCAAGTGTTGCATTTTATAAATTATCATAGATTACTACCTAGTAAATACTAAATCTTTTAGGATAATCTCGGTAATAATTATTTAATAAATTATTAATACATAATATAAGTATTATCAAGTTCAATGATTTTAAACTGCACCGTTTATAAATTTATCCTGCTTACTGAATATAAACAAGCTTTGTAAACTTCTCATACAATGTGAGTTTATTTCCGAAATTTACCTCAGCTCATTTAGTGCATACTAGTTCAGGAAATGTCGGGAGTCTAACATTTCTACAGCATTAACATGATTTACTGGGAAATAACGCTGTTCTACCTTGTCTCGGTTCCCATTTTGCTGAATTTACTACATGTATTTTGGGAAACAGATGAACATTATTTACATTTGAGTATATTAAATACCCGCATAAGTACGTTCAAAGTCATGTGAAAATTAGTTATAAAACGCATTTGTCAAACGGAGATAACACATCATCACACACCATGCACAATAATTTATTATTACTCGTTTCTATCATTACCATCACGCATTAAAAAAGAGGAAAATATAAGTTACACACAGACACATTATATTTAGTTTAATCGTCTATCTTTTTAACTGTTGGCCGAGTAATATGTAGACAAAGTGAGTTATCTATTCGCGTGAAAATGTCTCTGGTCATCGCCGACTCAAGTAGAAAGCCGATACATTCACAACAACTGGTCCTACTTTTTCCGCCCCTCCCATTGTTATCTAAAGATTACCTGGCATTGTCTGTCATTTTTCTATATAGTGCTCATACTGACGCGTCTGTCGTGTTCACACAGGGAATGAGTTGGTTTGAATAGATAAGTTACATGGTAAATAATACACTAGCATTAACACACCTTCTACAAATGTAATGCATAGATCAATGCTACATATTTTTTTTCGAAATCAATATTACCACCGGTTTTTGTGTAAAGGACTAGTCTGACTTTGACAGCTGATGAATAACAGGAATGTATATTATTTATAAATAACACTGATAGTTAATATACCTATTATTTGATGTGAGAATTTTTTATAATTCAATTTGGAACGAGAAAGGGCGAATCAATATTTAAAGCAATCTGGGATCTGATTTTGAAATGTGGAAAGTTTGAAAGCTGAAAAGTGGACCACTTGTTGCTTGTGCAAAAAGTTATGCTCAGGCTTTATTAATCTAAAGATGGTGGTGCTCTGGTGCATTTTGTGGGAAACAAATGCCCGTTGATCACCTACACTCTTATCTACATGTCAGATGCGGTATCTTATTTAATGACAGATGTATCAGCTTTTGAGTTTTGAGAATCGATATATACCTACACCGAATTCTAATAAATATACACATGGTTATGTGCTTCCATTCTTTTTAACTGGTGTTATTCGTTGAAAGTGATTCACGGAGCTTGGATATTGTGTCAGTTGTAAATGAGTGCAGTATTGAGAAAAATTAGTGATCTTCTGGGATAGTTACACAAAGTATTTTTGGTAGGGACATTAAGTAGGTATATAGAGATTTTTTAAAGATTTCTCATTGCACCATATAAATTTCGTCATAGTAGGAACTATTATTAAATTGACTCTTTTTGATGCTACAATATCTGTAATCTACACGCTGCATGATTGAACTGTCAAAAGATAAATTTACTAAGTGAAATGTGGAATGCTTCGGTCAAACCGATTTTGGTCATCTGAATACTTTAGCGATTAAAAAAAAATTCCTTTTATATTGGAGTAATTCACATATTATGTACCTAAAATTATTATTGATCACATAGTTTTTATGGTATTAGGTTTATATTAATTACCATAATCAGCTGAACTTTTATGAAAAAAAAAACAAATCTATTTTCAAAAGATACGGGTGTATTATACAAATCAAATGGGTGTAAAAATTAATTGCAATTTTATTTCAATATTTTATTATTTGAGAATTACATTTTTATATGACTTACATTCGTTATTTCAGTTATAATAATAATACTTCGGAATAAACTGTAAAATATCTTGATAATCCAATAAATCAAAATAATTTACAAGTAAGTAGTCCTAAACTCCTTATCAGTAAAGCGCACCGAACAAATTGTTGTCCGAACATTCTCCCTGGGGCGACAAGCTCTCTCGACTTGACTAAAGAACTTAGTGGACGCAGTATCAAAGCGAGCTTTACAAAGCTTTTGGTAAACCATTTAAACTTACTATCGCAAGCACAACGTCACTCACTATTGGCTAAATACATTGTGGAAATTCCTCAATGGATTTGAAGGAAAGCTTTTGAATTTCCATAGTTTCTCGTCGAATCCTATCATGACGTATAAGACCTTATTCATCAAGTAAATATTTTAATTATATTATGTCAAATTGAGTAGAAAGAAAAATGTATTTTTGTCGGTGTACAAATATTCTTGCTGGCATCAGCTTATGTTTTTTTTATAAACTAATTAATCATGTTAAATAATCCCTACTTCCATTTGTAGATAACTAATAATTTGTATAATCGGTATTGTAAATGACTCATAATAATTATTGGTAATGGGAACTGGATCTAAAATGCTGAAGTTAGTAAGAAAGTAACTGCACTCCATTATTGGTAGTAGTGGTTCTGACTTGGATTTTATAAATTTCCCTTAAAATATTTTTCAATTATTTTAAATGGTAATTTTTCTGATCTCCTTTGAGACAATAATTTTTCTATTCCTTATTATCTACGAGGCTGATGACATATTTGCTTTTCACTGTTTACATCGGGCTTATGATGCACCAGTTGGAAGCCCAAGATAACTGGGTATTGAAGATATTTACATAGTCAGAAATACATTTATCTAGCAAATAGCGATAGCACCAAGAAAAAAGTAAACGAAAGGATTAAAAAAGAACACTTGAATTTGGTTGGATTTTTCACTTGGGGAGGAAAAGCAGACAGCATCGAAAAAAAAAATTGTCGGTGGCTGTCTGATAAATTTCCACACTAAATGAAAAAAATTAAAACTATTAAATCATGAAACCAAAAATTTTTTTTTTTAAAATACTTGTTAATGTGTACATAGAAATGAATATAATTACAATAACCAGAAATCATTGGGTATGGAAATATACCAGTTAACTGTTCTCTCCAATTAAAACTTACACATACTCAGCTAGGTAGGTACGTGAAATGTTTTAGCACTATTGTATTGGTTGATTATATGTAAAAGTAAGCTAATTAATATATTGAATGTAAAAAGGAGATATAAATAAATTTAATCTATCTTAAGAATATTGTATTTTGTTGTTTTATTATTTGTGTAAAGTTAAGATACATAAAACTCGTATTTCAAATAAGTACAAAAATAAAGTTAAATTAAATTCGTGATGGAATTGAATTGCTTGTCTGAATTTAAGAGATAAAACCGGTTTTATTCCAAACTGTCTACAAATAATTTAAAATTAAAATACAGTTTTATATATATTTTCACAAAAATGAATCATGATATGGAAATAATTTGCGATTCATTGTTGTAGCTAGAAGAAAAAAAACATTGGCAAATCGAACCATGTACCGGGTGACATCCGTCAAATAATATAATAAAAGAGTTGACATTCAAAATGCAATGACTTGTTGTCGACAAATAGCTGTCATCATGTCACTCGATGACTATAACCTCGTGTAAGTTGATATTTTTGACATTATGTATATGTGTATTAGTAATACAAATAATATATACATAATACCGATATGTATTAAAGGTGTAAGATATAGTCAATTTGATTGACAGCTCTGTTGTACTTTAATACAGAGTCTACTGGTATTATATAAAAAAAATACTATTAAAATAAGACACGTTTGGAATTAATAGAAGATAGCAATTCAAATAATAATCGGTAGAATATTTATATTTAATAGAGTTTTTAATTGTTTTTAGTAGCTGTTATAAAAGCCTAAGAACATATTATCGTCTCTTTTCTGGTAGAACACACGTAAGTGTTAGTCATAGAGAATACTAGTTTTGAGTAATTTGACTTTGAAGTTGTTAAAATGTTTGAAATGGTCTATCATGTGAGTTTATTAAGTAATCGTAAAAAGGATGACTTTAAAATAAAGACTGTTTATTTATTAAGAAGGTTTCCAGACGGTAAAGTTTGAAATAAGGAACATTTTGGTATAACTAACTCAATATGTCATTTTTTAGAATTAGTGTCTTCTGCCAGAATAGTGAAGATATAAAAATAATGTATTGGGAACCGAATTGTCACCTTGTCCCATTAATATTAAAATATTGCAAGTAAATATTTATATACAGATACTGCATAATAATTTAAAATACTGGTAATTAAATTTTAACATTGAAACTAAATTAAACACTTATACTTATATTTGACTTTTTTAAACATTTATTACTGCATTTTATTATTATTGGTTTATAGTTTTTTCCTACTCACTATAATGTATTACTAACTGCATGTTTTATTTATTTGAAAAATATTAAAATAATTATATTGTCATTGGAATGTACCAGCCTACTTATGTTGTTCAATTGTATAATAATTGTGATATCTAGAATGTTTTAAAATAAATGAATTCATTTGAAATGCTTCAACGGAATACTTACATTCTATATATAGGTACTTGTGTTGGTTTTAATAATGGTATCTTCTGACTTTAATTTTCATCTAGATAATGTATTATGTTTTTTTTTAAATATAAGGCCGATACAGGTATTTTCATTTATATGTATGGGTAATGTATTTATAGGATTTTATATATTTATTTGTTTTTAATATTTTACGAAGCTCGTAAAAGCAGTGGCCAGTGTCCGACAGCATCAACGAAACTCAATTTAAACAGGGGAATTGGGCTTTAAATCACCAGGACATTTTTACTACTGAAGTGCAGTTTAAAGGTGTGTTCAACAATAGTTTTCTTGTTATAAATTAATAAAATTCTATAAAATAAAACTTTTTTGTCAATAATGCCGTCAAAACCAACACTTCTTCTTTCTTTTGCCATATCCGCCCCTTAACTGGAGCATATGGACACCACGCGGCGCCTCCAAGAATCCCTGTCGCTCGCCAGTCTTCTTGCTTCGTTCCAGGTCAAACCAGCATCCCGTAGCTCCGCCGTATACACTCTGTAGATTGTATTTAGCGGCCTTCCAGGACGCCGGAATCCGGTCGGCTTGAAGAACAGGCAAGCCAGGTTGAAGTTCTCTTCTGGCATCCGCAGCACGTGGCCGAGCCAGGTCCAACGTCGCCTCTTCACTTTCAGCGTGATGAGAGGCTGCTTGGTGCGTTCTCTTATCTCCTCGTTGCTCCTAAAGTCATACCACCGCACACCCAGTATTCGTCGCAAACATCTGTTTTCGAAGCTCAGTATACGGTTGCTCTGAGCCTTCGTAAGGTGCCATGATTCGCTACCGTAAAGCAGTACCGTCAGAATGCAAGCGTCGAATAGGCAGCATTTGGTTTTGACCGAGTACAATCGTGAGTCCCAGACATTCCGCATCGAGTTGAATGTTGCTCCAGCCATTCCCATTCGGATAGCGAGCTCTTTCTGCAAAATGCCAACTCCCGTGATGTGAACCCCCAGGTACTTGAAGCTGTCGACGCTCTCGATGTTTTGTCCGTCGCTAATCAGAGGGAAATCTGGATCAGGACAGGTGCTATTACACAAGACATTGGTTTTCTTCGCGTTGATTTTCAAACCAACGCGAAAGGAGTTGTTATGCAACCTGTCGATTGTCTCTTGAATGCCCTCGATTGAGTTGTCGAATAGGACAGCGTCATCGGCGTATTTTAGGTCGCATAGCTTCACCGTGGGGGTAACAGGTATGCCTCGGTCGGGTGGTATTGACTTCCGTAGTATGAAGTCAAAGAGAATGATGAAGAGAAACGGTGCAAGGACACAACCCTGTCTGTCTCCGGTCGTGACCCCGAACCATTCCGTGACAGTGTCTCCAATTTTGACACAGCATTTGCTACTCTCGTGCAGGCTTTTGATGATGGCAATGATCTTGGGAGGGATCCCGTATGCTCCCAGTATCGTCCAGAGGGAGGGGCGGTGCGGACTGTCGAAAGCCTTCTCATAATCCACAAAGCAGCAGGCCATCGGACTGTTCAGCTCATGGCTCTGCTGGAGAAGACATCGAAGGTTGTGGATTTGGTCTGCACACGCTCGACCAGGTAGAAACCCGGCTTGGTTTTTCCTGAGGACGTGCATTATTGGGTCCCTTATTTTCATCAAGAGGATGTTTGCCAAAATCTTTCCCGGAACACTGAGTAGCGTAATGCCTCGGTAATTGTCGCAGCTTAGAGGGTCACCTTTTTTGTAAAGTGTCATGATTTCACCGTTCACCCAGTCCCTTGGACAGCGCTCTTCTTCCCACACCTTTGTCATCAAATGAAACATAGGGTGCAGGATTGCGCTCAGGCTGTACTTGAGGAATTCAGGATGAATCCCGTCTCCCCCCGGTGCCTTTCCGTTCTTGAGCCTTTTCACAGCCGATTTTATCTCGGTGTGCGTGGGCGGGCAATCGGAAATGTCGGTCGCTCGGGGAATGTCCAAAAGTAAAGCTTCCGCAGATATGTCAAAGGGATCCAAAGGGGGTGGGCGGTTCAGCACTCCGCAGAAATGATTCTTCCAAATCTTCTTGACACATTCTGCGTCAGACTCTATTGCTCCACTGGGACCACGAATGGCTCCGGGAGTCGGTGGTCGCCTGCCGCAGACTTCACGAGTGATTCGGAAGAGTTTCCTAGTGTCATTTCTGCTTGCTGCCTCCTCTGCGGCTTCAATTTGCCGGTTCATAAAATTGCGCTTTTCCAACCGCACGGATCGTTTGACTACCTTTACTTGCTAATAAAACATGATTATGCATTCACCAGGCTTACTATTATTTTAGTTGTCAAAATGATCGTATTATATATTATAAAAAGATAATATTAATTAAATATAGGCCTATGATAATACCAGTAAAAGTTAGATTAGTTTTTGATTAGTTTTTTATGTCTACTGAAAACTAAACCGAAGGTATAACCTACAAAAATTATTACATATATTTAAATCTTTCATGTACTTTGTTAAACTTGTGCTTATAGTCAATAAGTGATACGCCAGAAAATGTTTAATGAATATACTTTTTTTTGTCAGCATTCAACCACGTTACCTACTCTATATATACATAATATTATAAAACACAAATATGTCAATTGTGTCGACAATTGATTCACAAATACTACACTAACACTGTTGTATTCCATTATTAAATTTTATAATTTTTTGGATTTCTACTGGTTTATTAAACCTACTTTGATCAATTTTCCAAACATATAATCTTTTACGACTAATTGATATGTACATTGACATATGTCGACAATAATTATAAATTAAAATCATGTGTACTTAGCTGAAAAATACACTTGTTTGTGGCAGGTGAATCAAAAAGTCATCTAGAAACGGTACACCCTAATGCCATTATATGGCACCACGACTAGACTTTCGCTGGCCCAAGAGTGAAATATCGCTTTAGATCTTGCCGAGTCACGTCTCAAGGCTTTTGAATTAACTGCCGTGTGGTGGAGCTTTCAGGTACAAACTTCTAAAAGCTCAAAGATGCAAGCTATTTATAAATTGTTTACAGCTGCCGTGATAAATGCTTCCCGAAGGAATGAAATATTTTTGCTGACCATCTTGAGTAATTTTAACAACTATGTTGTACTCTTGATAAATGTATTTAAATTCTAGGTCAAGGGGAAAAATAATAACTCAAAAAAAGTTTAATATTTTTTAATTCTTATTGTTTTTTTAATATAAGCATTTATTTTATATAATATGAACTCTATTACTTTAATGTCTCATATTTATTGTCATTATTAACTAAATAATATATTATATCTATTGCATGTTCTCTACATTTGATACTCATAGCTTACGTTGTGCTTTAACCATGTACCATAGTGCCTTAGCCAATCACTGTTAAGCCTTAAAACAAAGTCTGAATAAATACGCATCTTAAGGAATTACCGAGACCGAATTCGTCCTTTCGGATGTTTTTAACAAACTAGTGACAGCAAGTTTAAAACTAGATTATGTATTCTACTCGATAGGCACCGATAGTATTTTAGGGATCTTAAGAGAAATACCGAGTTTTGGTATCAATAAAGATACATTAAGTACTTACCCAAGTAAAGACATGTGTCATCAGTTGAAAATGTTTAAATTAGTGGTGCACAACCTATTTGAAAGAAGGGCCAATTTATTAATTTTCTAATTGCTCACGGGCCTCAGTGGGTGAGTGTTGAAAAATAATGATATTACCTATTATACTAAATGAGACAGTCAGAAGAGTATAGCTAGATTCCAGAATGTTCTCAGGTGTTTTTGGGTTTTGAAAATTTACCGTTGCTTGGGATTGAACTGACCTTGGCTCGGCCGAGGTTTAGGAACAGAAAATTAGCCTTGGGTGCAGGTACTCGAAGATCGCCTCTCGCAAAAACAGTTTTCGAAATGTTATTTTTGGCTGGTCAACTTTTACCAAGGGTATGTCGATATTGAGATTAAATTTTTGATATGAAGTTGTAGACGTTCTTTGGGAGGGTGTATTTGGTAATAATACATATTATGTATTTGCACGATAGAACTTAGTACTTATACTTATAGGAAATTAGAATTTTGTTGTATTCAATGAAAACATTGGTGATGGAGTACTTGTTATTTTGGGCCGCATGTGGCCCATGGGCCGCGTTTTATGCATCGCTGGTTTAAACAGATGAAACTGGTATTAGTCAACAATTGTAAAAATTAAAAAAAAATAACTAATAATATTCATCTTGGTATTAGATATTTTAACTGCCTACTATATGAAGAATAGTAATTAAAAATACCGAGAATCAACGTTATCATATAGAAATTTTCTTTTTCAGTAAGTATACATATAAGTACACCTACAAACATATTAAACATTTATTTAAAATTAATTTTAAGTAAACATAATATAACAGTAATCACATTAAAATTTAAATTTACACGAGTACCACTGACAATCAACTTAACAAAAGTTTTATAATAGCTAGTCAGAGTTTTTTTTTTTAAATATCAGATTTTAGAAATGACCTTTATACATCCATACTACATGCCATCCAATTTAAAATTTCAACTAAGCTATTTTTAAACTGACATTTAAAAGGTAAATTAAAAATTTATTTTTTAAATATTTAATGACCATGTAGGAATAAAATACAAGTGGGCGAAAATACTGTGGTATTTGTTTTGTAGATACGTACTTGAATGAAATTATGAATACAAATTATATAGTAGGCAGTTGATAAATATTTAGTCAAAGCTTTTAGCTCTTCGCGATATATCACATTATGTTATTTTTGTTTACTCTTCAAACTTCCCATTGATCGCAGAGAAAGCGTTTACAATAGAATACATCGTGAGTAGATAGGTACTCGTTTATTATCATAATGGACAATATGCATCGTTGCATTATGAAACAGCTGATGCTCCGTTGATCAATCTACTGTAAGTTAGATGAAACGCATTATGCTGCATAGCTAAACTGACAGTGGCTACTGAAAGCCACTTTTGTACAGAGCGACACAATAAATATTTGTTAATACGCAATTATTGTACTTGTACACGAGAGGTAAAATGAGTCAATATAATATAGTCATTTATAGAAACAAAATGGAATTGTCTTTTTGTTTTACGCGCATTATTTGTTAATTTAGCGTTGACTATTTGTAGTCATATAATTCATTTTGGCATAACATGATGTAAATTTTGACTAAAACCTTCTACGTTTTCATAACATATTTCTTTTTTTGGGTTCAATTGTATTGTGTAAATCAGTGTTTCCGAACCTTTCTACACCTGAGGACTGGTGAAAATGGGATAAATATTTTAAAATAAAAACAATTATTTATATAGTACCTATTCTGTTTATTAGTCTTTAAATCTTGTATCATAACTGATATAATAGTCAAAGATAATAGACATATTATAACAGTCTAATTGTGGATACAAAAAATATATCTTAATTACTGTGAAAATTCTATTTTGTAACAGAAATAAAAAAAAAAACCAGTAAATAATTGTGAGAAATCTGCTGTTGCATTTTTGTGAGTTGAGTAGTTGATAACCGTGGATTCAGTGTTGTTTTGGAGAGACGTGTTGCATTGATATCCATTTGGTTTTTATATTTAGTTTAAATTAAGTACTGACATGGTCTTCACACGTGAATATTATGTATTCGAAAATATGGACAATAAATTTAATTGATATCTAAAACTGAGGCAATGTTTCTATTTTAAGTCTGGAATGGCATTATAACAATAGCAATATTTGTATAAAAAAATGAATGACGATTTGTTTAGAATTTTTGGAAAATGCGTTTTAAAATGAGTGAAAATACAATTTGTAGATCGAAAAAAACACCATTACCTAGAATCTAAATTACCTCTTGCGTTCAAAGATATTATGAAGGTTTTTACTTTCATTTATATCTGTTACATGATTATTATTTTGTTGAACGACATTGTGTTGTTCTGAAGAAATGTGCATCCCATGACATGTATTTTTGTGAATGAATAAATAAATACCACAGGTTTATGTCGTTTTCACGCATTCCAGAATTAGAAAAACACATCTTATCTTTATTGAAATTATGCATAATTATCGAATTACGATGCGTGTCTCAAATTTTGAGTAGTTAACTAAGTATTTATCTACAAAGGATAACGAAGTTCATTATTAGATTTTCGGAATGATATTTATGAAGGGTATTTTTGTTTGTTTAGATAAAACTTACAAAACTGTCAAATCTAGCTGTGATCAAGTAGAGTCTGGAAAATCATCATGAATAGAGTCACGCTTGAATAAATTTACCAAACTATCGAAATTTCCTTTGAAAATAAGCTGTAGAGGATGAGGCTCTTTTTTGGCTTTATAGGTTTATTGCCGCATCTATATGCCATGGTATGACCAATCCAGAAGAGAGCCCATTACACATACAAAAATGCACCGTCTGGTGCTTAGTTCTATAGAATACGATTATATCATAGATCAAAAAGTTATATACTTATATAAAATAAAATTCGGAATGTACCTACTCTAAAATCATGTAAATGAATTTAAACACAATTGTATACCAATAATAAAACATCTGACAGTTTAATTTTAATTAAGTAGTGTGACAAGTGTATGAATAAAGTAAAATTATCTTATAGGTCGTATTTTTCAGTGATTCCCTTTATAACTTATTATTAAAGGTGTTATAGTCACAGTATGTTATTATTTTTGATAAACTTGTATAATACATATAAAATTGATAATTACCCATACCTACAGTTTTATTGAGACATTGTGTACAGTAATTAAATGCATTGAATGTGAATAGTAGCTAACTTTAACGTTGACAGGCTAACTGGATTGTGAGACGATATACTATTTTGTTATACATATTTTAACTACAAACGAAAGTCTGTTTTTTCTTAAATATTATTTTAAATACACTAGTGTATTTAATAATACCGCACCAATTAAAGTATACCACAATTTTAACTTAATCCAAAGTAAAATAGAATATTAAAAGTATAGAAGTTGAATAAACTTTCATTTATTAATATTGACTTATACCTTTGAAAATAATGCTGAAAAATCTTATCTACTGATTAAATTTAATAAGTTGTACCTAAGTTATCGCACATTTCAAAAATATATTTTTTAATTTTCCATAGCTTCATTGACATATAAAACTTACTATATTAATGTTACAAGTCTTAAACAAGTTTGTTTATACAAACAACGTAAATTTCTAATAATAGTGAATGAATATAGTAATAAAAGCAATACGTCAATAACAGGCCACCATTTTTAGTTTGTTTAAAAAAAGTTGCTAACATGGTAAATATTATATTTTATAAAGTTACCAATTCAACCATACAAAATCGTGATAGAATTGCTGTCAAATTTTGTAATATAGAAATTTCGTACAAATTCCTCTTTCTGTAAACTCTTTGGAATTAAAGGGTATACGTATAATATAATACTATTAAGTTTGAAATTAACTTTTCATCTATAGCCGTCACTTTCAGCTAAAATGTTTTCAAAAATACAAAATGCCTTTCAAATAATAATAATACCTACCTGAAGGATATTAATCAAAACTTTTAGTTAGGCTAAGCTTTGAAATATACATAATTGCGTCGATTATTTATTATGTACAATAAACTGCTATTTTATTTTTATAATATTATATATTCCCTATTATAGAACCACTTGTTTTATAGAAAAAATCAGGCATCATTAAATGAAAAATGTATTCATTGAATTAACATAGGTAGTACCTATGTTATATACTACACTAAGATAATATTTAAATAAAGATTTTTTCTTACCAAATTTTATTGTCTTGGCATGGTCAGAAGGGTTAGTCCAAATCTGCAAAAGAAAAAGGTATTTTTATTTTATATTTATAGTAATTATCAATATACCTACATAATAAAGAAAAATATCAAATAATTTAATAATAAAATACCACTGTCGAACACAATTAAGTAATTATTTTTTTATTTCGAAAATAACATTATGTCAACACAGTATAAAAATAGATAAAAACAAGTATAATAAAAATAATATGTATAGTGCTTATAAAAATACAGTAATTACACTATATTGTTAAATTGACAAAAAATACTAAATATAAAATTACACCTCCATGTTCAATCCTAAGAGGATCATAATATGGGCCTCCATAGAGTAGGGGTTGTATTAAAGAGATTTTTGTTTTTACGTTAGATTTGATGTTACTCATTTGCTCAACCTAGTCAATCTAGGTCCAAACACACATTGAAAAACAAATTTTTGAATTTTCCAGACCCGGGTCTTTATATTTTTATAATTCATTATAAGCCGTTACATTACCATTCGAATATCGTAGGCATAAAATAATATAATTTAGTATCACAGCGAAATTAAATGAATTTTAATTAAACAAGAAATTCAATAAATAAACATTTAACATTTAACATTTAATATAAAAATTAAATGATTTGAAAATATGAATCATCAAGTTTAATGGTATCTACTATCAAATATAAAGGTAAACCGCATGGTATACAGCATCATTTAAGATCACTTTCATCCTGTGATGGGCTGGCATGAAGCCTATGGAGTTATAAGTAACATTAATCATGACAATTAATTAATCCTGTAATAAAAGGATTGTAAGTGTACCCATGAAGTAGAAAAATGTATTGAGGAGAAAAAAAACGCCTTATCATTACCGGAATATCCGAGTGAAAACTATTTTATTGCCAAGAACAAACCCCTTAAACACAAAAATTGAAAAACATGAAATTATGATTCTGTGATATAGGTAGGTATTTTCAATTCTAAGTTCACGAAAAATTTTTTGATAATCAAAAATTCAAAATTAAACTGGAAGGTAAAAATGAAATAAAATAAAAATATGAGAATAACAAGTAATGGTTTAAATTTAAACTTTCTTGCGTTTAACGCGTGTATGAAAATCACCCTCCAAAGCGCATTGAATATCGCCCGAGGAATTTGGATATTACCAAATTCTGGTTAACCTATTTCTGGTAACACGGAGGGACTGCAGTGGAATGTCAGTGGTCGAGAAAATATGTTTTATCATATTATAACCCCGTGTGAATGTATAAAATATAAATTAATGTTGTAATTCGATAGTATGTAAAGTAATATATTGGTTGCTATAGTAATAAAATAGTTAATTCAATAATTATATTGAGTTGAAAATATCCCACTGAGGTGGACGAAACCGGTCCCAATCTATTGATTAAAAGTGGAATAAGTACTACAACAAAAATTGCGTTTTATTAAATAAAAACAACAATACAATTCAGTTCCACCATGAATTGACAATTAACAAAATAAAAGAAATCAATAATTATATATTATAATTTATTAATATACGTTATATTATATTAAAGCTCATTGTTGTATATATTTTGGTTGTACACCTCCATTTTTATATTCAATAATTTATTTTGATTACTAACACGATAGTTAAAAATATTAGTAAATAAATTATTGGTATTAAAAAAATAAGTAGCTAGGATGTAATATTAGTATATTTAATGATGCTTGAAAGATACACGATTTTTACAAAGTAATGTCTAAATAAAACTAACCACCTTAATTTTTCTACTGTTCTACCATCAGCTCTCAACCCAAGTGCAGTTCTTTCCGTTAATAAGATTGAATAAAGATTAGAAATTAATTGAAAAGTTTGTAACATCATTCTATCAGCCAATATTAGCATATAAATAGTATTATATTCTGTGTTTATTGCAATAATATTAAATTTTCTTCCAGATAGTGTCGTCTGTGGTTTCTTTATAAATCCAGAGAAACTAGTTTCAGTTTGAAGTAAGTACTATTTTTGAATTTTAGAAATAAAGAACACGGAGGAGAACAATGAAAGTTTGTATAGGAATTGGAGCAGATTGGTGCATCTATATACAAGAAGAATTTCGTTAATATCTCTGGTTTATTTTCACTTTAATGACGTACCTATTTAAATTTAAATTTATAATTATTTAATAATATGTTTAATAATATGTTAAATAATAGGTCTGTATTATTTGTTTTACGAGAAATTGATGCCAGCCACCTGCTCAACCTATTAAGTCCATACTCTGACTCCATTGAAACACACATTGATAAAACAATATGTGTATTTGTCATCCCAGAATTAAAACCTGGTACCCACGACATTATAAAATGACGCGTTAGCCATTCGGCATAGTGGGTGTGAACAATATAGTCCTACATAATAGAATCTAAAATAGTAAGGTACGTATACAAGTATTTTCAGATATTGATTTCAAATGAGAAACATTTGTCAGTAAATTATATATACATACTAGCTGACCAGGCAAACGTTGTTCTGCCATATAAATTATTTCTAGTGAATATTTTGGTTGTTAAATAAAAAGTGGGGATGGGATCTATGACAGAAAGAGGAATAGAGCACTGTAGACGATGACCGCCGATAAAAACAAAAAAACATCAACCATTCATTTTCTCAATTCAAAATGAGTAATGATGTTCATAATTAATGAATTACCTGTGACAGGATCTCGTTGTTTAATGTTTATGCAATATCCGTCTTGTCCCTTCCAGAAAATTAGCGGATATTGGAGGGCGTCGTATGAGCGGTGTGTGTCAGCGATGAACTCCAGATTATTGTTTCTCCTTCGAATCACGATTTCTCGCGTCGATGTGCGGTCGCCAACCATGATTCCAGCAATGTCGTCAACAACAGTCGCATTGAATCGACGTACGTGCTCTCCAGCTGGTGTTTTATCAGGATTGATGACAATAGCGTGATTGTCATTTTGCAATTCGTGCATGTGTGCTTTGAAGAATTTCAATAATTCATTGTGCTCATTCAACAGGGCGTCCAGTTTGCCGACGATGCGCCTGGCATTAGGCGAATTGAGGCTATTGTAGCCGCAACGTGCATCCACATGATTGATGTCCTCACCGCCGCACCCATGAAGTAGATTTGTAAAAATGTATGTGGTTCGTTTGGCATTAGCAGCAATGAGCCTACTTTGTGGTATACTTGACCTTTGATTTTGAACGTAGAATGGAATTGTTGACCATTTGCCGCAGTATTGCGAACTATTTCTGTTGCTCCGGACGAAGTCATTTGGAAGCATGAATTGAATGTGCGAATGGACTTCAGGAACAGGTTTGAATCTGGAACCGTGCCAATGAGCAAGCTGTTCAATGGTTCTGGTGGTATCTCAATTTCTGGTAGTTGCACTTTTCCTGATGCGCAACACATCCCGGCTGACTCATGTTTGAATTTGAGCGCATGAAAATGGGGACATTCTTTGTCCATAGCACCAATCAGCACTTTTGGATGAGCGGAATATTCAATATCTGGCTCGTACTCGAATGCGAGACGAAGGAACGAAGCGGATGTAAATGTTCGATGTACTTTTTGGCGTTGTCGGTCATTTGCTCTGCGTGACGTGTTAACTACGAACCGGCGCGCTTGGCTCCGTTCCAATTGTCGTTGTTGATTTCGTTCAGCTCGTGCCTCTTGTGATTGAGATGCACGCAATTGCGACATGCTTACACGCACGTTTTTGTTATCTTGTTGGATTTGTTCTTTCTACTCTTCTATTTCGCATGTTTGTTGTTTTATTCGTTCGACGGCCCAAATGGCCCCCCTTGCGTCTTGCTGGCATTGTGCACTGTAATACACGCACATAAAAATAGATAAATTAAAATAAATCGTACAAAATTTTGCACGCACTGCGTTGTGATTTGCCGAATGAAATGTCAAAATGACGCGACGCTTCTCTTGAATTCTTCTCGGACGTAGTGTCATCTGTCATTCAACAACATAAATAATTTCGTTCTGTTTGAAATACGAACGACAGTTAAATTTGTTCATACAAAAATAATAAAATCGCGATTAAAAAATGGGAGGATGGGGGTAGGAAAATAAAAATATGAGGTTATGGGTATTTTTTTATGCCTAATAATAAAAAAAATACAAAAAAAAAATTGTCAAAAAAATAAAAGAAATTTTTTCTGGATAGAGATACCCTTATCACCTAGCGGTATGAAATATACTTGTTGACCTATTCTCATACCTAAAAAATATACATAAAAAAATTCATAAAAATCGGTCAAGCCATTTCGGAGGAGTTCGACCACAAACATCGTGACACGAGATTTTTATATATATAGAGATGTACCCAATGACATTAATATGGACGAATCATCTAGAAAATAAAATGACACTCACTTTGTGTCGGGTCTGCCGGATGGCGAAATTCATATTTTAATATCGGTATCCTACGCTCAAATGAACATTCTGCTTGCAAGCGGTCTGGCGACACCGCTGGGTCTGCCCATACAAAATTTCTGACTGTCAGGTTTCGACTCCACCGTTATTATTGTGTTACAAAATGCCAATGTGCCTAGTTAAAAATTGTAAAAAAATCTACTAAACACTCCAAGAAAGATGGGATATCACTTTTCATGTGTTAGTATTATTTATAAAATGCCTAAATGACAGAAACCATTGGACAGTCGCCTGTGATGCGCTGTCTCACTTGCGTCTAATCTCCGAGAAGTCGTAAGTAACCGAGAATCTGTTTCTAACGCAATGAGTCATGACACTAATACGCCATTACAATAAAGGTTATATTACTATAAATTCTCGAAGCTTGTATCGCATAATGGAAACGGATACGTCATATGGTCACGTGACATCTACCTATACATCTGTGAATGTTTCATGCACAATTTCTCGTGCGCGCCGGGTATGAAGTGAGTTGTCCATTTAATATGTCATTGGATGTACCCATCATTACGAGTAGTATACCTACACAAATTCGAAAAATTAAGAATTAGAAGTATTACTCACTTGGAAATCAATTTAATATTCTATATTCAAAAAAAAATGGTAAAACGTATGAATATATTACTAGCTGAGCCAGCTGGCTCTCGCCAGTCTGTCTCGCTAGGTCTTGCAGACAGCTTGGCATCCTAATGACATGGTGTTGGATTTGAATACAATTATTGTGAAGAATGCATAGACGACGCCATAGTTTTACCTTGTCACTGCCAATACAAATTTGAGGTCATCTGCGTTGTTTAGTCCGGAGTCTGGCCTTCAGAATGTTGCCTGATACCACCTCAGGCTGCTAGGTCTAGCAAAACAGCTGGCAATCACCGATTGCTACCACTGACATTTTGATATAATATGTGTATAGGTAATATGAATGTTTCGTTAAATCACGTGCATTTAAATATGATAAATTATACATCTGAACCGCTCGAATACAAAGCAATATGTGATTATCATGAAAATAGCGATCCAATATAACGTGAATATTAATCTCCCGCAGGGCCCATTTAGAATAGAAGAAGGTACATAAGCAATGTAAAAAATAAATTTTAACATTATTTTGTTTCAATGTTGGTGCGGGACATTCATATCGAAAGAAATGTTGATAAATAATGAAGCAATGTATACATCTGAGAGGAATAAATCAATTCTGATTAGAATAGTAATTTATAAGACCCAAAGGTATGGAATCAGCTTAGAGGCCTTCATCCAGCAGTGGATTAATCCAGATGATGATAATAATGACGATATTATGAATGGGTAAATATAATATCAGCAATTTTGATAAATATAGCAATTCATATGACCGACAAAAATACAAATAACTTAGAGAGGCCTTCATCCACCAGTGGATTGATTCAGGCTCATGATGATAATGGCATTATAAATATATATAATATACAATCACCGATTTTGATAAATACAGCCATTCAAATGACAGAAAGGAGTAGAATCAGGCTAAAGATGCCTTTATCCAGCAGTGGATGGGTTCAGGTCGATGATGATAAGGACGATAGAAATAAGTATAATATCAGAAATTCGTTAAACCGATAGTAGTAGAATCAGGTTGCGGAACCCTTCATCCAGCAGTGGATTGATCCTGGTTGATGATGATGATGGTGACGATATGTATATGTAGATAAATATAATATAACCGATTTTGATAAATATAGCAATTCAAATGACAGAAAGGAGTAGAATTAGGCTAGGGAGGCCTTTACCCAGCAGTGGATTGGTTCAGGTCGATGATGATAAAGACGGTAGACATAGGTATAATATCACAAATTCGTTAAACCGATAGTAGTAGAATAGAGGTTGCGGAACCCTTCATCCAACAGTGGATTGATCCTGGTTGATGATGATGATGATGATGACGATATGAATATGTATATAAATATAATATCAGCGATTTTGATTAATACAGCAATTCATATGACGGAAAGGAGTAGAATTATAGGCCATCTATGGACTGAAGCCGAATGCGGTTTCAAACCGTGTGCATAGCTTTTCTTTTCTGGTCTTGGAAATTTATTTCCACAAATTATATTATAAGCATCTGATCATAAAGATGTGGAATCAGCTTAAAAAGGCCTTCATCCAGCAGTGGATTGATACAGGTTGATGACGATAATGACGATATAAATGGGTAGGTATATAAAATCACAAATTTAAAAAAATATTGCAGTTTATATGACCAAGAAGAGTAGAATTAGGTTGGGATAACCTTCATCCAGCAGTGGATTAACCTTGGTTGATGATGATAATGACGATATTATGAATGGGAAAATATAATATCAGCAATTTTGATAAATATAGTAATTCATATGACCGACAGAAATTCAAACAACTTAGAGAGGCCTTCATCCACCGGTGGATTGATTCAGGTTTATAATGATAATGGAAATATAAATAGATATAATATATTATTATCACCGATTTTGATAAATACAGCAATTCAAATGACAGAAAGGAGTAGAATCAGGCATGGGAGGCCTTTATCCAGCAATAGATGGGTTCAGGTCAATGATGATAAGGACGATAGAAATAGGTATAATATAGTAGTAGAATCAGGTTGCGGAACTCTTCATCCAGCAGTGAATTGATCCTGGTTGATGATGATGACGATATGAATATGTAGATAAATGTAATATCACCGATTTTGATAAATACAGAAATTCATATCACAGAAAGGAGTAGAATCAGGCTAAGGAGGTCTTTAAGTAGTGGATTGGTTTAGGTCGATGATGATGAAGATGACGATATGAATATGTAAATAAATATAATATCACCGATTTTGATAAATACAGCAATTCATATGACAGAAAAGAATAGAATCAGGCTAGCGAGGTCTTTATTAAGCAGTGGATTGTTTCAGGTCGATGATGATGATGATGCTAATGATGATAATGACGATATGAATATGTAAATAAATATAATATCACTGATTTTGATAAATACAGCAATTCATATGACAGAAAGGAGTAGAATCAAGCTAGGGAGGTCTTTATTAAGCAGTGGATTGGTTTAGGTCGATAATGATGAAAATGATGACGATATGAATATGTAGATAAATATGATATCACCGATTTTGATAAATACAGCAATTCATATGACAGAAAGAAGTAGAATCTGGCTAGGGAGGTCTTTATTAAGCAGTGGATTGGTTCAGGTCAATGATGCTAATGATGATAATGACGATATGAATATGTAAATAAATATAATATCACTGATTTTGATAAATACAGCAATTCATATGACAGAAAGGAGTAGAATCAAGCTAGGGAGGTCTTTATTAAGCAGTGGATTGGTTTAGGTCGATAATGATGAAAATGATGACGATATGAATATGTAGATAAATATGATATCACCGATTTTGATAAATACAGCAATTCATATGACAGAAAGAAGTAGAATCTGGCTAGGGAGGTCTTTATTAAGCAGTGGATTGGTTCAGGTCAATGATGATGATAATGATAATGACCATATGAATATGTAGATAAATATAATATCACCGATTTTGATAAATACAGCAATGCATATGACAGAAAGGAGTAGAATCAGGCTAAGGAGGTCTTTAAGTAGTGGATTGGTTCAGGTCAATGATGATGATGATGACGATATGAATATGTAAATAAATATAATATCACCGATTTTGATAAATACAGAAATTCATATGACAGAAAGGAGTAGAATCTGGCTAGGGAGGTCTTTATTAAGCAGTGGATTGGTTCAGGTCGATGATGATGATGATGATGATGACGATATGAATATGTAGATAAATATAATATCACCGATTTTGATAAATACAGAAATTCATATGACAGAAAGGAGGAGAATTAGGCTAAGGGGGTCTTTATTAAGCAGTGGATTGGTTCAGGTATATGATAATGATGATGATGATGATGACGATATGAATGTGTAGATACATATAATATCACAGATTTTGATAAATACATACATTCATATGACAAAAGGAGTAGAATCAGGCTAGGGAGGTCTTTATTAAGCAGTGGATGGATCCTGGTTGATGATAATGATGATGACGATATGAATATGTTTTTAAATATAATATCACCGATTTTGATAAATACAGCAATTCATATGACAGAAAGGAGTAGAACCGGGCTAGGGAGGCCATTATCCAGCAGTGGATTGGTTCAGGTCGATGATATAAGAATGATAGAAATATGTATAATATCACAAATTCTTTAAACCGATAGTAGTAGAATCAGGTTGCGGAACCCTTCATCCAGTAGTGGATTGATCCTAGTTGATGATGATGATGATGATTATGATGACGATATGAATATGTAGATAAATAACATTAGAAATTCAATACTGTCAAGAATACAATCAACGTAGAGAGGCCTTCATCCAGCAGTGGATTTATTGAGGCTCGTGATAATAATGGCATTATATATAGATAGGTAGATAATAATATTATATCACTGATTTTGATAAATATAACAATTCATGTGTAAGTAAGGAGTAGAATAAGGCTGAGGAGGCCTTCATCCAGCAGTGTATAGGTCAAGATTGATGATGATAGGGACGAAAAAAATAGGTAGATATTATACAATATCACACATTTTGATAACTGTAACAATTCGTATTAATTTCTTTCATTGTTTGCAATGGCAACTTTTTTAGTATGGAAATTAGTAGCCTAGGTAATTATTCAATAACAAAAATAGTGTGTGAACAGCCACAAAGAAGTATTTAAAAAAATCAAATTTGGAATATCACGTTATCTATGAAATGGCCGTCAGTGGCGTACCCCGCTGTCAAAAGATATTATACGTAGTAAATTGTACCAAAATTATGGTTTTTTCACCGGAAAAAAGTGCGCCAATGCCTACATTACGATATTTGAATAAAAATAATCGAATTCGTTTGTCAAATAAAGGATTAGAAGGTCTTAAGCGACGAAGACGTCATTCTGACAGGCGTGGACGGTAAATATGGCGATCGTATACGGTGTGTAAGAAAATATCGGATATAAACGTCAAGTACCTGTAAAATCATTGAAAATTTGTGAAATGTGGTCAATTCAAACGGTAGATGAATCGGTAGCGCACATTTTGAAGTGAAGATGTAAAAATAACAATAAAATGTCGCTTAAATGAGCTGTTGGTATATTTTCCAAAATCTCTTACGATAATAATAATGAAAGATTATTATTATTAGTTTCTAAGTTAGCACAAACAAACAGAGACATCTGTTGATACAATAACAATCCAAGACTTATAACACAAAGTGTTTATTCAATAGTATTACCTGTACCTATTGTAAAAATTATAATCATATCATTATATTATAAGCACACTACGTTATCTAGATGGGTTGTGTATTTTTTCTCACTGGAATTGCCTTCCCGATGGGTCAAAAAATGAACAACAATTAAAAAAATTTGGTCATCCAATGGTAGAAAACTACCAAAAAGTAGACTTGGATGCCGCTAGATTGATGAAATACTTAATTTTTTCAGAAGTACGTAGTAACACGTGTAAGGAAATTCACTTGACCGAGAGAAATTAAATTAGTTTAGAGAGGATTTCATCCAGCAGAAAATAGATCCAGACTGTTCATAATATTATTAGTTAATTATATTCCTTATATACTGAATATACACCCAATTTAAGTAAGTGAAATTGGATCAATACAACAAAAATGGTAATTCGGGAAGGGAGTCATTTGAGTTCCTCCACAAATGCTCGAACAATAGATAAAGAATGTCAAAATGTTAACGAATAGAAGCAAACAATAAACAGTAGCCCAAGCTAAACCTTGAAAGTTGATAGTAGGTACATGTGATCGCACTGATCACCCAATTACCCACTTTGTACAAATTATCCGAGTGGATTATATTTTAACACCAGATGGGAGGTTCAAGCCACACTGTCATCATACTTTGTCACGGTGTTCAGAGCCGGCACTGGGAGATTGGATACCCCGATTTTTTTTATATATCACCAGATATGAACAAAAATCACCCATACTCACATATACTCTAATGTAAAATAAACGAATATTTTCAGCCCTCAGCGGATCATATCAACATCCATAAAGTGAAGGTTGTAATAATATATACTTTTATGAGGCATAGTTGTTAGTCATTCACCCAACCGATTATGTTCTTGTACTGGATCAAACACAACACACATTGAAACAACGATTTGTATATGTTTGTCCAGGATCGAATCCGAAACTCGCTGATTAATGGACGGCTGTTCTACCAAGCCGGCTTCCGTGAATGGGATTCCAAATATTGGATTCAAATACTTAATACTATAATTTTCATTTTAAAAACTGTGTATCATTTAATTTTGAAATTTTAAGATTCTCTTTTGCTTGTCACTTGTAAAAGTTTTTAACTAGACTAAAAATGTGTATGTAGATAGTTTGTAATTAGAACACGAAGATGAGATAATAAAATATTTTTTTTACGAACTCACATAAATAAGTGAAGCATAATATCTTTGATATACCTATGCTGTTGAATGTCAATAAATGGTAGAAATGCATTGTATTAATTAAAGTAAAACACAATATTATGTAGTACCTACTAGTTCCACTTATTTTAATAATAGTCAGGACTGGTTTCGTCCGTTTAGAAAGGACATTATCAACTGGTGAACAATCTAGCGGTTGGTAATCTCATTTAGCACAAAACTGGTCCTGACTAACAATAAAATTAATGGAACTAGTACCTAGGTACCTACTACATATTATTGTGTTTTATTTTAATCAATGAGGCATGCCATAATGTAATGTTGAATTTCTGTAAGTGATAGATTTTAACTTTTATATTGCTACATGAATTAATACCAAAGAGGTATTATTTACATAGTTACAATAGCTAAGTAAGTCATAGTAATTTATTTGACTAAGTCGGTTAAAATATCGAAATAATATTCTGTATTCTGCCAAAATCCAGTAAGATGTAAATATACATAATATTGTTTAAAATTACATAGGTAATATATTATTTTATTCCAAGATTTGATCAAGCCCGGCTCTGACAGTGTTAATCAGGAATGTATGTAAATTGGTGACACTTGTTCATAATATTACACTGGGCTCAAAATATAAACCTATTTTTATAAAAAAATATTATATATGCTTACGTATAATACATATCAAAATGAATTTAAGTAAAGGAAAAAATATGAAACTGACCGTGCTGAAATAAGGAATCAATAAACAAATTGAAATATGTCACAATACTATAAAATGTACACATCTAAAAATATGTTAATGTTAAAAAGCGTCTTAAAAGTAGACCGCGTTATGTAACTGAGGATCAACCGAACTTTTTGAAAACACGTATAATATACGTAAATGTATTACTATTAATTGTCACATGATCTATAAATACATAAAGCAATCCATATGGTCAATAAACGCCGAATTAGTTCAACCCATTCTATTGATAAAAACGAGCAATTAAAGTATTTTATAAATTCATTTAAAAAAGACAAGAGCAAAAGTATTTATGAATATAATTTCTACAGATGTACATAAATTTAATATAGTTTGACATAATGTTATAATAATCTTAATAAAACGATAACTTAAAATATCAGAAAATTAAACATTAAAAATAACACTAACTATGAAAAGTATATAGCTAGGTACCTACGTTAATATTTTTTTATATTGATATAGATTTTTTTAATTGGCTCTACAATCCGATGTGCGATAGGGCCCGCCTCACAAAAAGTGTTTTTAACAGATATTTTTACTATAAACATAATATTGTGTTAGCCACATTCTTATCCGATTAGATCCATGCTTTATGTTCCAACACATAGCATGTGAGTTTTCCAGTCCCGGCATTCGAATCCGAGAGCTATGACTGTATACGTTGATACAATACTGTTTGATCATTGCACGGAAATTGGGTTACGGTAGGCAATCGATTTTTGTATTCTAAATTAAATTACTTAATATTTTATTACTAACCGACGTCACGGATCACTTCAATATTTTTTATGTTGTAACTTACTTGAATTTGCTAATAATGTTTAATTAACTATTACCTTTAGAGCGCTTATGAGCAGGTATTAATAAGGCCAATAGTTAAATATTTGTTGCAATTAAGCATGGCGGTTGTAGCACAGTGATAATGTACATGGCACGAAGCCCAAGAGACGCAGGTTCGATCCTGCCGGGTGTCTTACCTTTTTCGAAGAAGATTTTTTCTATTGGTTATATTTTCTCATGAGTGTTTTCAGAATTATGTATGTTCAATAATTAGAATAGTACATTCTTAAATCTTGTGAATTATTCGTTGAATTACATAGTTAAAATAAATATTACTATTGTATAGTAATTTTAACGAATATATACAGATGTTTCCAAGTATTGACCACGAATATAAAGAAAATATATTATGTCATAGGTATCATTATTATAAAATGATATATTATGATAAATATGTTACATCGCGTTTTACGGCAATTAATCATATATACATCTTATGTTTGACTAGAGACAATTTTATTGCCGTAACTGATATGAAAATCGAAAAATACGTTATCACCTAGAGATGAAAATGCCTTGGAAAGCGTACGCTTTGCACATACTTATTTATTATTCCGCGCAAGGAAACGATGGGACGTTTTATTTTTGGAGGCTGTATTTTGGGAATATGGAAAAATTGCGACAAGTGAGTGGCAGCATAATATTATTTGAGCATAACATATAAATCTCAAAGTATAAACTTATTTTTACAATACTATTAAAAAGTATTTAAAGTGATTAATATCTACATATATTTTTACTAAATTATATACATATATAGGTATATAACAAAATCTTATATAAGGTTAAATTAAGCGTTATTTGTTAACTATTACTATTAGAAATTTCCTATATCCATAATTATTATCAACACAATGTTACTCAACAAGCCAATTTTGTATGATATTTTGAAAAGTACTCAATCGCCGCATCTGCGGTCAGCATATTCTGCAGGTGTGACATACTTTGATTGGGTCGACTACCTTGGGCTTTGTCATTGAAACGCCCCAAAGTTGCAACAATGCGGCGGTCAGCAGATTTTCCAAATTAGAAACCACATCAACAATGACTCTCCCAATTTACCGAATATTCATGTATATAAATAGCGAGTCACAGTTGATGGGTTATCTCAGTCTCAGTCCGCACATGACTCACTTCCACCAAACCTCGGAGCAGTGCACTCCCTCGACGCGTCTCGCCCGGAAGAATTTTCTCACTGTGCCTGGGATTCAAGCATCACTTTCGCCGGGCCTCAGACCGCTAACATCTCTTCTGTATCATTAACTTTTGTATCAAATGTATACTGTTACGCAGCAATAAATTCTCGTTCCTTCATTCATCCGAGTAACCTCCAACTAGTCTCTTTACATCTCTACACCTGTCACTCCTAAAGTAGCTCTCGTGCCGTTACAACGCGACTCTAAAGTGGTGATCTCTCTATCGTCCATTTATTCACCATTACTAAACCCTATTCCAGACGAAAAAAAATAAGTGAACAATATTTTCTTTTCGCAGCGGATTATAAAAATATTCGTCACTGTTCTGGCAGAAGACACTAATTCTAAAAAATGACATATTGAGATAGTTATACCAAAATGTTCCTTATTTCAAACTTTACCGTCTGGAAACCTTCTTAATAAATAAACAGTCCTTATTTTAAAGTCATTACGATTACTTAATAAACTCACATGATAGACCATTTTAAAGATTTTAAAACCTTCAAAGTCAAATTACTCAAAACTAGTATTCTCCAGTTAGTGTGTTCTGCCAGAACAGAGACGAATATAGACATTTGTATCAGAACATATACAAATTCTAAATAATAACAATAAAATGTTCATCACCAGTTTTTATACAATGTTAAGGTATTTATTAATGAGTAGGTATATATATTATATTGTAAAATTTATTGTTATTGTTACAACTTATTGTTACAAACAGAATGAACACACTTTAGACAAAACCCCTACGGACATTCATTGAAAAACATTTATTTCGGGGAATACTTTTTTGTATACATTGTTTGTTGTTTAACGACATTTTAAACAGGATCTGAATGTCTGTGAATTTTTTAAAGGGAGTTTTTATTTACGAGGTAATTATCCTAGAACCGTATCTTGGTCTGGATCAGACATACTGCTCTATTCATATTTAACATTATGTCTCCAAATATACCTTTACATGTTTTGATCTTAAAATTGCTCACGTTCCATGCAGAATCCAATTCAAAGCGAATAGTATAGCATAGGGGAGTGACAAAATGTTGTCGCTACGCTATTTCATTGGACGATATAACGATAAAATGTAAATATCGTTATAATACGACTGCCTTCTGAAGTTTATGGTGTTTTCTTTCTTGACGTTATGATTTGATGTCGATTGTATGTCAATATTAGCTGGGTGTGTTTATATATTATACGTTGTTCGCCAAACCATTTACAAAAAAGCCAAGAAAACATATTATGAACCCAAACACTTATTAATTGCCTGCCTAAACAGAAAAAACTAACATTTATTTAATTACGTTTACAAACAATTTTGTTATATGTAATTGTAATCGATAATTAATTTTCTACCACTTACACAACTCTAATCTACACAAATCCATTTTGCACAAAATAATAATATTAATCAATAATACATCATATTATTATGAATATGATGTATTATTGATATGATTTTATATAATTAGTAAAATATTATATATAACAAAAAAAAATACTAATAAAAAGTCTGATTCATAAATTATAACAATAATTATTAAGGCTTTAATTTTTAAAGATGGTTAGCTCCATTTTTACTCTTTTATATTTATCTTGAGTCTGATTCTGTAAGTAACTACCTAATTTTTCATCGTATGTGTAATTCTTCGTTTGTTAGTTAAATATAATTAAACCGATAGTTGATTGCGAAGTAGTTTTTTTTAAATGTATTACGACTGACTTAAAAATGTTTTATAATAATTTTAATAATGTTATTATTACTATTAAATCAATAAAGCCATTTAAAATAAATAATATTATATCTACTTACTGCTTTCCTAAGTAATGTGAGTCTACCTATGATTGTATGATGTATATTGATGTATTTTTTTTTTTTAATTCTTATACAAATAGTTTCCACCCACGAAGCGGCTAAACTTGTTTCCCAATTTCGTAAATTCTTGTTGATTTATTATTTGCCAAAGAAAATTTTACTAACTGAATATATGTTCGTAGTGTATAAATGTGGTAAAATTAAATGAGTGCAGATTGACATACGCCTTCTAAGATTTTAGAAAATACATTTAAATTATAACAATGAAATTAAAAATATTTTACTCTGTATAATAAAGAAATAATTCAGCGCTTGAACGAATTTGAATGTGCTATAATGTGGCTTTGTGGCTTTATTTTACGGTATTCATCCACTATTTTATTCTTGGTAGTAGATATATAGTATAATAAATTTTATATAATGAAACATCAATTGATCCGGTATTCCGTTTATTTGCGCTTACTCTTTTTATGGTCAATTAGGTAACTGTTTAATCATATACTATCGTAATAATATATCGATAATATAATAATATGTGAATCGATATAGTACTGTAGTTATGACTGATTGACTAAAGCAGAGGTAATTTGATTTTATTTGAAGGTGACCCGTTTTTAGCAACATGCGCTGTCAAATAACATATTTATTGATTTCAGACACTTTAAAAAATGCCAGTTGTCCTCCACTCTTGCAAACACGAAAAAGATTCCGTTACAAATGTAACTTTTGTGTAATTGTTTGTTTTTCAGGGCGAAAGAATAATATGTAATGTCGAACCCCTTTCAATTAATAAAAATTCTGTAACCTTGTATAATAAGTATCATATAAATATACTTTGTCGAATGCACCGAAATAAAATGCCGGTTATCAATTACCTACCCCTTGATTCGAAACTATGTCCAGTTTTATGGCATGCAATGTAAAGTACTATCAGTCTTAGTGTCACACTATATTATTATATATTAAATTAATACCTTAAAACAAATCGTAGAGTTATAAATATACAAAAGGCTTGCTCTAAGAGAGTAACATGTTACAAAACCTCTAAAGAGTGCTTAAGATATTGTTCTTTGGTTCGATTACACATAATGTGGCTGTGGGTGTCGTGCGAGAGAAATAACACCTAGAGTGATAATTATAAAATCGGTTATGTCTAACCATTTATTTTTTACTCAAAACGGGACATTTACTAATTTTTAGGTACATAATAGTGCTTATGTGTACTCAAGAAAACGCATATTTCTTCATATTTTTTTTATTATTTATTAATGAAAAAAACAAGTATGAACACGTGAAAATAAATAATTTTTGTGGTCTTATATTTTTCTGAAGAACAAAGTACCTACATATTATTTGATTTTGATTTCAAATAAGAATGAAATTATTGGCAGGAAAAAGTAAAATTTACTTTGGTAATTAACATTGCTTTAAGAACCGCGACTTGCAAGTGTGTTTTTTTTATAGTATATTTATTTTTTCGCGCTTTTTTTATGAAATTATTACCATTGGTTGATCTCTTTCTAAAAACAGGATATTTCAGCTTCCCAAAGCTGTGCTTGGGGACAACAGGATAGGCTACCTACAAACGGCACATATGGTCACTTTAGTTATGTCCCACCCCACCTGATGTTATGAACCTATTTATTATATTTTGGCTTTGTCTCATATAATAATATATACTATATGATTGTTGTATATTCTGGTATTTTCCATTTGACGGTACGTTATAGGACTATTATATATTTAAATTTGACCATAAGAGTCAATGAAAAAAAAAATTAACAAGTATTACATATTTAATAAGTATTACATATTAGTAGTAGGTACATATTTTTAAGATAATGAAATATTGTGTTAGTGATAGTTGTAGGTATCATGAGCAGAATAATATATCCAATGCCTCGATACTACACTCACCAATAGTAAATGCACACTGATGATGACGTAGAATGATGAAGCCCAAAGGCGAGTCCTGGGTCGCAAAAAAACGACTCATTTGAAATAGTATTATAAAATACACTTAATAGATTTTTTATTTTAAATATACCTTATTAGACATCGGAGATAATTTCGGCGATGAGCTCTTTGTCGGTTGGCGGGACAAAACTCTATAGTTGAACTAGATTCTGAGAGATGAATTTCAGAATTTGACACTAGCTGACTGGGAAATCTTTAATACCCCACTCCATTTTCGGACGATCATATTATATAGAGCTGTGTCATCAGATTGTATATCATTCATTGTCTGGAAGTAATTCTGTCATCATTTATCAGTGTCATCAAAAGGAATATTTATTGACTTATTTTTAATCATGACTAAAACACACAACGCAAATAATCATCTACAATTCTTCGTAAAATATGTTGACTAAAGGTTATTTTATCAGATTTGTTACAATGGAGGTATATTCTATACCTAATTATGTAACATACGTAATTTTGAAAACACTTCTGAAAAAATATATGTACGACCAATAGAAAAAAAATCTTTTAATAACTCCCACTTGGAAAGCGCTTCAGAGAGTATTGTAAGAACCCGTAGTTAAAAATTGTCACAATTAGATATGATAACTATCGAATAGTAGTCTATGTGCATGGGCGCGAAACCCGAGAGACGCAGGTTCGATTGCTGCTTCGTGTCGTATTTTTTTGTCGTATCAAAAAAAGATTTTTTCTATTTGTTATATATTTTAAGTATTTTCAAAACTACATAAGATGTTTGATAAAAAAATAATGTTACATTTAAATATTGTGAATTATTGGTTGAATAAAAAAATAGTTAATTAACATAATTATGTGTTTTGGGTCCGTGATCTGGATCACATATACTCGTAGGTTGAAAATACACAATTTTCGATAGATTTGATTCCGCGACTCTCGAATGCAGAGGCAGACACTTATTATCGCCAGCAACGTAGGCATATACCATTCTCGAATATGCAGTTAAAGATTTTTCGCAAGATTCTTCGCTCAACTAGCTTTAACTTCAGGGAATCACTGACAGTTAATGTTCACGCCTCTGAACTGAGAACTCTGATCTAAAACAGGCATGTCCGACTTCAATAAGCTGTGTTCTACTATCCGGTATAACAATTCGCAAAATTTTTATATAATATCATTATTAATCATGAACAAATGTATTAAATTTGGGTGATGACACTGAAGCGATACATATTAAGTAGCAGTGTTCTTTCACCATCACAAAGAAATACTAAATAAGTCATTCGTCGTGAAAATTATAGGTATATATCTTCTTTTAAGCACTCACTACACACATCGGATCAACTATTTCCCCTCTACATAAAGCTACTATGCGACAGTAAGATGAATCTACGTCTAAGTCCACATCGTTTTGTTACCTCACTCCTGCGGTAGACCGTGAGTGATGCAATTTGAATCAAAAGATAAAACGAGATCACGTGGTCTATCCCGTTGTTAATTTAAATTAACTTTCACGTAATCTAGTAATGGAAATAACAGTAGAAATCACTTATGTTTCCTCTTAAAAATCTTAATAAAATAATAATAAATTAAAATTGAATGTACGCGATTTGTATTTTTACGACCAAAATCCAACATGCGAACGATGCAATGGACATGATCTAGCACAAACCTATCCTCAAGAGAGAGTATGGAATATAATATATGTATACACATTTGTATAATATGTGGATAATCTAAAGTATTTAGGGTGCTTATAGAAGGAGTTACGGTAACTATTAGCGATTATAGTAACAATAAGTTTACAATGACTTATATTTCTTATTATGAATAACAATAATATTCTTATTGTTATATTTTATAATAAATTGTATCTATTCGTAAGCTCGTACTTATGTATTCTGTATTTGAGTCAATTTAAAAAGATATAATAATATATTTGAAGGCATGTTTCAACCCTAATACCGTAGAGCTTGAACAAAAGCTTCGGTCGTTATTGATAAGAGAAAGTGTGAAAAAACCGTTACTTTACAGCTATCGCCCGGGAATTTATTTACCCCTTACACGTTCGACTTACAAAAGAGAACTGTTTGCTAGTGGAAATGTTTTTAGAAAATTTCAATCGATTATTGCAAAAAGATATTATTATATTTCTTGGGAAAGGTGAAATTCTGAAAAAGGAAACATATATTTTATAAACACATACCTACATCAATTTGAAAAACTGTGAACGAGTGTGCCTATTTTATTGAATCATTTGATGAAGATATTTTTAGGTTTCTTCTATTGTTAACCCGTTTTATTGGTGACGTTTCTCCAAGTGGTCAAAATTTAACTTGATCTTGATAAATGATGTAGATTTTATTAGTATAATACCTTTCTACCACCACGAATAATTGATAATTAATAGGTTTGATGACGTGTAAATTCGTATTTAAATATTACCATAAAATCATAATATATGTTTAATCAAATCCTGCTCACTATGAGTCTTCTCCTCCTTCTAACTTCTCCAGATGCCTTCACCAGTTCACTTAGAGGCCATCCATATGCTGAGACTACGTGTGGTTTGGAACCATGTGCCATATTAAATTTATGATTTATGTCCATGAAAATCTATTTAAACTATGGATGACCTCTTAGTCTTCGATTGTATATTTAAAATTTAATGCCAACCGCGTATATAGCTACTACCGTTCTGTACAACCAACGTACCGTCGTTTTTGTCTCCCGATACTCACACGGCTATTGGGTCATACTGTAAAAACTATTTTTTTTTTAAAATTTAGTAATATCCACTGAGCGTACTGATATAATTAATTCTTTTCAAATTATTGGTTTCCTTAAATTTTATGTACTCACACTTACAGCTCTAGGTTAAATTTGGTGTGCTACGCCAGATTTTTCCCTGTTTAGCAAAATGTACTTTCTGATTCTGCGTTTGACACCCAGTTATTATATTTACATATTATTAAGCACCCGGTGTTTATATATATCTTTATATACGTAAAAACTGGTAGATGGTAAACAGAATTACATGCATTTATGTTATTAATCTTTCAAAATTTTTTGGCCATATTGTTAGTTTTAGGTATACGTCATGTATTTTAAAGCTGCTAATTAATATGCTGGGAATGATACGCAGTAGTAAAAATGCAAAATAAGCTGGTCTACAAATTTACACGATGAAGTGCACAATGACACTGTATTATTGAATACTACTCATACCATGAATAAAATTGTCTAATGTTCAAAACATTTGACTATACTATTTATATCTAAGTCATCGAAGCAGAGTTGCCAACTGCCAATCACAAAGATATTATGTCAGATATGGTAAGAAAATAAACTAGATGGCAGAAAAATCCTAGATTTTCTCTAAATTAAAAAAGTTTCTAGAAACTAGCAGTTTTTACAAGAACATAGGTAGAAGAAGAATTTATTGTTTCCAAACTAATGAATAAGTTAAACAATTAAAAATATTGCAGGTATAAAATTTTGTCATAATTTTGTAGTCGTGGTGGGTATGTAATAATAATATTATTTTATCAAGATTTATAATGTTGATGTTCAAGCAAATCTGGTGTAATAAGTCTTGCTATTTTATGAGATGTTTAAAGCTGCTCCGCAGTATCGCGCTAGATTTAATGCCATACAGCAGATGCGGGTTATGCTAGTTAGATACGTATTCAACATGATAGATCTGGTTAGAAAAATGCCAAGTTCATAACGCTACATTCATGCAATAATTATTATGAACATGTAAAGTTTTTAGATCACAATCGTAACATGGTCATTAGTCAAACAATGATAGTTATTTTGATTGTGCTTACCATGTTTTTTTTATTACTTTAAAAAAATCAAAATATTGGCAAATACATAAATATACAGATGAATGCATTGATAGTTATAGATAATTAACATTTTCATCTTCATCATTTTTTAGACAGTGCACATATAATATATTATAACTGTATTATTAAATGAATTCACGTTCACGTTCGTTTAGATTTTTAAAAATCATAATATTACTATATTATCTAGGTACTAGATGCTACGAAATTAAAATGATCGAATAAAATTAATTTAGTAAATCAGCGAATTGTTTCAAAATAATGCTGATGATGATAAGAATATTATGTTACCTCAAATTTCTGTTTTTGAAATGAAGGTACCACCTATATGTATTGGTGTTTGAATATTTGGTAGGATTTAAAAGTTTTTGCTCTTTTTGCAGCAATGTATCCATTGTATTTCTAGTCTGAATTTTCTCAAAATCCATTGGGACCATGTTGCTATTCTTTTGAGACCGTCAAGAGTTGAATTTCTACTTGAAGTGGACGTTTGTGGTAAGGGCAACCAAACACACTAAACGAACACGTTTCTCATTTTAAAGTTTACGTTACCTGCTAACCGTTATATTACGTAACATGATTCTGGTCGTGTAATTTTTCTTATAACAAGGGACGCGGGAAACTTTTGTTGAAGTCGGAAAAAAAACAATTCGATTTTCACCTTGGAGCTTTTGTTATTTGTGAAATCGCCCAATAATACGAGTTGCTAAGTTTTCTCGTTTACTTGTAGCCGTGACAGAACTTTTAAAGATTTTAATCGTGGTAATCGGACAGCTCAAAATATCCTCAAATCAATAAAAACATTTTTACATAGGCAACTAATGTTCCATATTTAGTAGGTACATACTTCTATAATCATTAAATAATACTAGAAGATTACTAATTGTCAGTGAAAATACTATACTTATAATCATGGCCCCCACATCTTGAAGTGAGCCCCCAGTCTAGAATCTTCGGCGGCCCCCCCTACCTATCGCTAAGGTTAAAATCAGTGTGACGATCTACAGTTGTGTGATACAAATAGTGTAATTTAGGGTATTTTATAGTGATTTTTTGTATTTCAATACACTCACTTGAAATTGTGGAGTTGTCGAATATCGATAAACAATACATAATCGAAAATTGCATCGCACAAGTACATATTTTGAAATGTTAATATACTTCTGAAATAGTGCAGCAGGCGACATTTTTTACTATTAGTGCAATTTTGTGATGTGTGGTCGGTCCGCCACGCCGGGCCCCCTTTCAGCCCGGGCTCCCAGGATAGAGCCCTGTCAGCCCCCCCTCTTGTGGGGGCTATGATTATAATATTATTATAAACATTATACGAAGGTTATCTTCAAACGCATTTTGTCCTATCAATTATTTTATTAGGGGCCCATTTACTCGCATTACCTATCTAAAACATGTTTTCTCAATATTATTGAATAACGAACTTCTTTTACAACAGTTTAGTAACAAGCGATGCCTCAACTTCCATTCCAATAGAGCGAATAAAAATACATTAACCATACAAAAATTATACACTTGGATTATCAATCATTATTTTTTTTTATCTCACTTTGTGTATGTAGGTTATTTGCATCCATACAAGTAAATTGCCTTCAAGTGTCGTATATACAAAAAAATAATTTTGAATGAAAACATTAGCTTCTGTCCGAATAAAGTTCTTATCCGACGGTCTGTTATTCAAACATCTTGACACCGATTAAAAATAAATTTTCGTATTGAATTTTGCCTCATAGTCTACATATCGATTTTTCAAAGTAAACTTTTAGTTGTTATTCGATTTATACCGAAAGAAGGTTTTATTATATTATATTATATTTTATTATTAATTTTAATTTTCTCTACCCAGTCTGATATTAAAATGTATCTTAGTACCTTGTTTGAATATCTACCTACTGTAAAATATTGCTCCATTCAACAAACTAGTTAGTTATTCAGCAAACTAAATAGAGCATGCCATTTTAATTGCATAGGAAAATTGCACCGATAAATTCAGTCATTTATAATGTTATTCTTTTCAAAGTGATACGCACTTAAAATATTTATAATGAGTAATGACATATTGTCAGACAGTAATTGTGTTGTAATGGACATACATTACATTAATTGTTGGTACCAAAGCATCTATTATAATAGCGTATGAATCAGTAATATGTCATAATTCAGGCATTTATAGTACTCTAAGCATAACAATATACTGAATTATTAATCATTCCCAATGACTTTTAAATCAAAATCGTAAGCCTGGATTAATTAATTGCTGAATGAAGTTCTCCCCGAGCTAATTGTATTCCTCTTAGTTCTGTTAATTGCTTTGCACTATAATTTTGCATGATTTAATTATTTCATAGATTCAGCATCCTTTAAATCTATGTAGATACTTTTTTCACGTTTTTATACTACTCGTATTATAATATGACACCATTGGATGACTAGATTAATACATTGTATTATTTTTAGAACTTTTATTTTAATGTAATTACTGTTGTATACGTAAACCTTTTAATTGAACCATTAGTTTTGTCCTGCCAAAATTTATTGAATTGTTTACTACCTACTATAACATACAGTTGATTAAATAGTTATTTGTTTACACCAAAAAATGTATAAATACATATACATATATTATAGTCTCGGTCACACTATTGTTATCTTGATTTTATTGTACTATATTTCAATTATAATATTTCTATTTTAATGATAATTTGTAATTATTGTATGTTATATTTTACCCTGTTTTATTTATTAGGTACTTAAGTTTATGGATGGCATTGCTTTTATCGATAGTTTGTAAATTTTTCTTGCTTATGTGTATGTGCCGTTTATAAATAAATGATACTTGAGTAGGTGACAAGCAGATAGTGTGAAAAACGATAGTACCTAACATGCATGTTTTTCTTTTATTCATGAATGTAATTATAATTATACATTTACACAATGTTATAGAATGGTTGTTTAAGATAATTTAACTTAAAATATCGTGTAGAATTAATAAAAATATTGTCTAAAAATCCTGTTGTAATAATTACTGTCTCTCAAAATAAACGTCAAATAAATTAGTAATATAAAATCCATCATTATTTAAACCATTGGTAGAGAAATAATATCAACACTATTAATAATTACGTTCGATAATTTTATTGAAAATATAACAAAATATCGGGTACGTATTCCACATATTTTCAATGGGAATTGAGTGTTGAACCAACAAATTAAATATGATGAGAGTGGATTGTCTGAGATGGAAAATGTTTTTGGAGGATGGCAATAATGATGATGAATACATATAAATGTTTAAGTTTTATTCGCTTAGTTGAAAATATCCATTTAATCAAAAGAAATTATTCATGATCATTATTATGCCGATTAAGTACCTTGTAATCACTAATCAGTATTGTTTGTTAATATTAATATATTGAAAAATATAAACAATAAAAGAAAGTTATGCCACTACAAAATATTTCCAAAATGTTTTTTTTAATTTAAATATTAATGCCGTTGAGCAAGTGTTCAGCGATTCAATCAAAGAAAATACGAAAATATACATTATACAGTATAATTTAAAATTTAAACATTTTACTAATGCGTTGAAAGCTGTATTAATAAAATTTAGTTATATTTTTTCTCCCATTCCAAGTCTGATTTACCGGTTCAGATTAACTACATAATATGGACGTTGTATCCATAATTCAAAGTCACCATTTTCTATAACTATAAGAATATAAAAAATGGCACCATAAATGCCAATTTATCAAAAAATAATGTAATACCTTTTCTAGGCTCTCAGGCGCAAGGTCACATTCACTGGAAATGGTTTGGAAAGGCCCGCCCAGATATTTTGCGAATCAAAAGCCCTTTGGGAAAAGGTTTTTAACCCACACATTCCTCATAGATTTTATATTACCAAGATATTATTATCATGCACGTTTTTAAATTAAATGATTACATAGTGTATACAAGGGTTTTTACATTATATAGTTATATAACCAATTTATTACTAGGGAATATAATAACATACATACAATTTTTGAAAATTGAAAAGATTTATAAATATAATACATAAGTATGCGACAAAAACTATATTTATTTTGTAATATATATAATTAACCTACAATTTTTAATATAATTAACTATTGACAAGTTTATTAAAATTATTAAATATATTATTTTAATTAAGTGGGTACATTGGTATGACTGCGTTACAAACATCCGAGTTCGTGAGCAGACACAGCAGCCTTCGGTGATTGAGGTTATCACGAAGAGACGCTTTACGTGGCTGGGACACGTACTCCGGATGCCGCCAAAGAGTGCGACACTTCGTACCCTTGTGGCACAGCCTCAAGGGTTCCGTCGCAATGGCCGGTCCTCTTTCACCCTGCAGCGGTGCTACAGGAGCGACCTACGTGCTGCAGGTCTGACATGGCGGGAGGCGCAAGAGTTGGCGATGGACCGAGGGAAGTGGTGTGAACTTGTGCTTGCCCTATGCTCTAATATTGGGTCGTGACAGGATGGAAGAAGAAGAAGAAGGTAGGTACTATTTTTTATTGATTATATATATCACGATAAATTATATGATCAAATATATTTTAAAATACACACATTTTTAAAGATCATCTACAAGTTAATGTATAAATACTGTATAAAAAGATACCAGGGCTTATTATTTAATAATTTAAATACAATAATATACCGCTTTCGTTCATTAGTGGTAGGTTACATATAAGACCGGCTTTTTTAAACGACGATTTTTGATGAGCAATTCGCTCAATCTATTGAGTGCTGGTTTCGTTATCAAATACCTACCCAACAATTATATTTTTTATCAGATATAGCATTTGAACGGAAATCTAACAAACCGACGCTCTAGCTGTCTAGCACTACTGCATCGTGTGTAAAATATAAAAAAATCTATTTTAAGATCTTAATTCTATTATATCATTTTTGTTCACAACCCATTTTGACGACTACACTGATTTAAATGATTCACATAGGTATGCAAAACACCTGACGAATGACAAAATGTCAGTCGAATGCGGGTTTAGAAAATAAATAATGCCTACTCTTCAGTATTTGTTTAATTCTAAAAATTCACGTCATCAAACAGAAGGGTCAGAGAAGGTAAAAACGTAAAGTAAAAAAGGACCAAGTGTAATTGGGAATAATAAAATAAAATTGTTCACAAAAGACAAAATAGGTATAAGTGGACCGTAGTGGTTTTGATATTTTTGAGCAGGCGTTTTTTATATTCAGTTTTGTATGCGAAATTCAAGTCTTTTTATAAAAGATTTTGCATATCTACCAAATAGTTGGAATAATGGTTTATATTTATTTTTTACCATGTCCGATTCTAAGAAGATCCCACGAGCCTCCATATAGTGGAAGTTTGTATTGACAGATATTTGTAGTAACGAAAATGTATGTTAGCCACTTGTTCAACCTATTTAGGTCCAAACACACATTAAAAAACAATTTAAGTATTTGCCAGACCCTGGGATCCACGGCAATATAAGCCAATGTAGGCGTCATTTATATAATAATATAAGACCGATAAAATCAGGAACCTAAACTTGTAATGTGGTTTTAATGGTGGTGTTACCTGTCAATTCTTTGTGTATTAATTAAAATAAAATAAAACAGACAATAGGTACCCAATCAATATACCCAAAATTAATAACGATCATTTCAATCAATTTTTAAAAACAATAGTTCATGTGTAATATTATAGTAAGTAATTAAAGTAATACGTTTATTAAAGAAGACATGAAACCAAATTAAATACAATATTCTTAGAATATTTTGTTAAAAAATAACTTAAATAATTAAGTAAGTAAAAAGTAGATATATATAATATAATATTATATTGAGATATGTAGCAATGATATCAACTTAATATTTATATAAATACGTATATATCAATTTATTACTAAAAGTATTACATACTTATACTAAAGTATGAACATATTTAATTCTCAATAAAACTATTTAATATTACTAATATACACAACTATTTAATATTACTAATATACAGAACTATTTAATATTACTAATATACAAACTATTTAATATTACTAATAAACACGACACTTGACATACTGGCAAACTTACTTCATGACACTAATACTATCTCATTTATCTTCCGAAAAAGTACTTCACAACAATTTGGTTTCTTTTTTATGGGAAATATCTTGATATACATGAATATTATAGTGGGCTAAATAAATACAATTACTTATAGAATATTTTTTATTATTTAGAATTTATAGCTATTGGCAAAAATTTACAGTAGCCACAATAGTAACAATGATTATGAAAAATAAATTATTAAAAAATAAATATGTATGAGTTTTAATTTTGCTGACGAGAGTACTGGTCAAGAACCATCTAACCACTTAAGAACAGAAGTATCGCTCCAAACTGCTAGAAAACTACTTACAAAAAAGGTAATTTTTTAAACATAGTTTGTTTTTGAGTTGAAGATTTTTGTGGTTGACCTTTAAATGGATATTTTATTGTACCTACCTGACCGAATGTCGAACTCTAACTATGCTTACAATACGGTCATAAAAAGAGTTGGTAACTATTGTGTACTTGCTGATTTTGCTGATTTTGGTTCATGAACCTAATATTATAAGACTGCTTTCTGGTACATATTCTGATTTCATATGAAAAAAGGCAGCTATTTGACAAAGTCACATTTTGAGATAATGAGACATTCACGTGTTTTCAACTTTTATTATTTTTTTTAATTATTTATAGTACCTATAAGCAAAAGTCAGTATATTTTCAATAGATTCTATGTTTTTGCTTATGAATCTCTTAATACTGTCTTTATGTTTAGAATAACTATAGTTTTCGCGGAAAAAATAAAAAAGAATATTTCGATTTTATACTAAAATAAATTTTATACTGCTTTTGACTGTATTATCCGTACACTAACTGATTTTTAGATTTTTGTCAAAAAGCTACCCTTTTCGTGGTCTGTTACTGGTACTATAAACCTTTTCTTATTTCATATCGAAATACCGATTAAAAAAACAATAAATTAAATAAACTATTGTAATGTAGCATTATTTCATATTATAACAAAATCCACTAAATTAGCGTCAATGTGATTTAAAAATTGAGCCACGATAATTAAAATGTTACATACAAATCTTATAATAAGATAAGTAGATTTTATTATTCGATGTTATATACGTACGTTATAACTAATATTTAGATAGATCCTGGCGCCGATTTGTAATTAAGGTAATTGATAAGTACCTTAATATTTATAATTTAATCAAAGTTCGATTGCCAAAATCATCACATTTTTTAAAGTATTTCAAGATGTAAAAACTACCATTATTTCCTCGCAATTAGATAGAACTCACTTAATTCAATTATTGGTACAACATATTACCGCGAATCCAGTGAATAGGGGTCGACTCCCTTAATATTTATAATTTAATCAAAATTTGATTGCCAAATTCAACACATTTTTTAAAAGTATTTCAAGATATAAAAACTACCATTATTTCATCTTCATCGCAATTAGATAGAACTCATGTAGTTCAATTGGTACAACACATTAGAACGAATCCAGTGAAGACGGGTTCGAGTCCCGTCGGATAATTTCTTTCAAAAAGTGTCATTATATTCCGTATATATCTGAGGTGTGTTAAAATTATGTATGTTCAATAAATGTAATACTTAACACACGTTTGAGTAAGTATATAAAGTATATTGTATATAATATTGAGAAAATAGTCGATATACATATTGCTTTAATTTAAACAGTCGTTATCGGTAAACCACCGTAGGTATATTTATAGTAAGTTTCAATAGTTTGTTCGCGGCTGGACAAGTTAAACAAAGGGATCAATTTGTACACACAACTGCTGTTTTGTTAGGCTGACTCGCACAGTCGGAAAATGTTTTTTTTTTTAATAATTAGAGCGTATTGTTTAATAAATAACATATGTTGCAAATACCAACTGTACAAACACATAAAATCACTGAGATTAGCGAGAACTGAATGAAACTTATAATTATTTTTTTAATGCCGATGGAAAAACCTCACCTAACTTGATTTCATTAAAAAATTAAATTATTTTCAATAATAATTGTCCTGTATATTATAAATCCATAGAATTGTTTTTATTTGTGAGTTTTTTTCTTAAAAAAAAGATGAAATCGTATTTTATTAATATAATTAAATAATTAATAATATAAAAACGACTTATGGATCTATATACTTATAATTCAAATATTATAATAATATCTATAAAAATAATGATAACCAAAGCCTAAATACTATTTTTCATACAGTGTACCCACCATACCATTGTAAAATCGGTTAATTAAGCTGTTGTAATCTCTTAATACTTTGATGTTATGTGCTTCGGATGTA
Organism: Rhyacophila brunnea; assembly: GCF_057557595.1. Lineage (NCBI taxonomy): Eukaryota > Metazoa > Arthropoda > Insecta > Trichoptera > Rhyacophilidae > Rhyacophila > Rhyacophila brunnea. The sequence goes on from NW_028233068.1 coordinate 22,363,872, forward strand.
GTAATTAATTATCTTCTATTAAATGACAAAGTTGACCAGTGGGTCTATTCTATACACAAGGCCACTATTGGTGGCTATCGAGGGTAGTTTATTATGTTTATATTTTGAGGTAGGTACCTTTTTTAATTATTGTTACAATAAATTAGCGGTATAAACTGGCCAAACTGTCTGTACCGCTTTAAAAGTTATCACAGCCAAGAGAGGGCTATTAAAACAAAGCACTTTATAACAGCTTAGACTTTTTGTAATAATTAACTTCCTCAATACATACATATGATAAACTATCGTCGATAGCCGTCGATAGCCACCTTATATATAAAATAGATTTAGCTTTTAGCAGATTAGTTCAGAAAGTAATTATTTGAGTAATTAAATGACACACTATTACATTTTGACCACAGTAAACCAACATATAAATATCAGTAACAATATGATTATCCCTGGATTCCGGACCGTAGTTAGTTAATGTAGATACACAAAATAACACTTTAAATGTTTTTTTTAAATACTTATCAAAGATCTTATAGAATATTTTAAAACATGTATTAAGAACTACATTTTTTTAAATTGAACCGTGATCAGATTCCTCACTTGTTGTTTCCAAAATCCTAGGATTGAAAATGTTTAAATTCCATTACTTAAGGATTAGCTTTCATTTTCATATGCTGTACTTAAGCATTTTTTATAAACTAAAGAAAATAATTTATTAAATAAATATGAGATCGTGATTAACGTCCTTGAACATATTTTATTTTCTGAATTTATGTAAAAATTATATTCATTTTTGCATTGGTACTTTAATAAATAATAACAATTTTGTTTATTTAAGTAAATTCGCTTATATTATTTTCTTTTTGTCATGGTAATTTGGATGTTGGCTTAAAGAATATCACAAAAAGGATCATTCGTACTAAATATTGACAAAAGTTTACTGGATTACAAAACATACTATATAATATATACCTACGTAGGCTATATAATAAAACTCGGCGCTTTGCGTCTCGCGGGGGGGGCTCTGCCTTCCCAGGGCCCCTCAGATAATGGTTACTTAAACCCTGAAAATTATTAAAAATGGATACATGCTTTGCATACTGATTCTCTGAATGCTGGTTGTCCAAATTCGAAAGCAAACAATGCCAAACTCTGTTGCTAACGAATTATATACGACTATTTACTTATTCATAGAGTATACGCTTTATAACTTTGCACTTTTTTCACTTTTTTACTACACTGATACGCCTCTTCGACTGATTATCTCGCATTAAATTAGATCAAATGATATTCAATTGTATTAATATAAATGTAGTAATAAATAAATAGGTAGGTAATATATTTAATAAAATATATTACGTAGTGCAAAGTTCTGAAGTGACAACTCTACAGTTATCATAAAAAATGTTATAATACAGTGTCGAAGGTGGAAATATATTTTTTAAATTATTAATTGTAAGAGTATATTATTCTGAGAAGGAATATCGGAAAACCATCTTGACGAAGAGAACTTACCTTACATAACTAATAAAAAACTGCTCATGCACATTATCAAGACTACAAAAATAAATGACTTGTCTCTGCTTAAGTATTAAAGAAAAATTATAAACCAGCATGGAATTTGTTAATACTTATAGATTTATCAAAATAAAGTGCGGGGTGTGGGTTTACACGTCATCCCCAAAACGCCGCTCGCAGCTGACTGGAGTCTCTAGTGGTCGCGCTACTTTTGTGACATTTTTCGTTACGCCTGTGCGATTTTTCGTAACGAAGCGTAACGCCCGGGAGGTCAAGGTAAAAGCATGTATCCATGCTAAAACTAAATCATAATAATCGGGGATAGAAATATTATAGTAGAACACTTATTGTTAATCTTGAACGCACGTACGTAGATGCGATATTAGTATTCAGATATTAGGTATCTTAATATAGTAATTATTATTTCGGTTGTTATCGTCGACTGTACTTATATTGAATTTCTCGTTCAGCACTCCGACTTGACTTGTTTTCTGCTAGTGCTACGGAACCTTACTTAACGTTATATGTTTAAAATTTCTATTCGAGAATAAGAATTATTACTTATATAATATTGTTTACACTATGAATGGATAAATAAATAAAATATAAAACCTTGAAGTTCTAATGTGAAATCCGTATTTTGTTAAATAAACTTGTCAAAAGGAGGAAACCTGGCTATGTATTAAGTGGATATCACATTTATTAAGAAAATTATATAATAAACTGTAGATTAAATTTGCTTAAATATTTGTATGATTTAATCATTCTATGCTGAGATAATATGACTGCATTTGCCATGGAAACAATAGCGCGGCTAATTATTATCAATATATCATTCAGATGCATTGTAAATCCGAGTGTGTAATTAATGGTTACTAATCAGGGGTTACACACATGACTTAAGAGATTGGAATCATTATAACATTACAATGCTTCGTTACATAGATTAATTATTCAGCTACCTATACAAATAATATTTTTTAAGATTCGTTCGACCGTAGAATGTATTGAACATTATATTATTATCAAAGCATCCTAATTATAATTTATTACCTGTGTTTATAACTGACAAGAATCTTTAAATAATTTCAGCTATGTAATATTAATACTTGGTTATTATGGAAAAATTTTAAGACTGAATTTACACAATATTTAAGAATGTAGAGTTCTTTATTGGATGACAAAATAAATATATCGTATTTAGGTATGGTCCCAATATTGATGCTCGAATTGATATAAGTAAATAAAAAAGATTTTAAGTTAGACACATTTATATTTTTATAAAAATCGAAGTTTTTTTAAAAAATAAATATTAAAACTTTTAATCAATCAAAAATCTCTTCAGTACAATATAGAAAACTTAATAAAGTAAATTTTAATAAAAAAAATATACTTAATCATAATATAATAATATGTAATAATGAGATGGGATTCTTTAAAAAATTCACATTTCATGACATTTTTTAAACTTCTAAGTTTATCTTCGACTTGAAATAAAAAATATTTTTCTATTTAATGTTTTCAGATACATAATATATATTAATTAATACATTTAAATTGTGAATTATCAAAAAAATGTCTCAAATTGCAAGCTACGTATTTTCCCGCTAGGTGTTTCTGGTTGGTAAAGAATTGGCCTTAAGGCTATACCTCATTGTATCAACCTAACCTAACCAATTTTTTTTTTAAACGGTACATGTTCAAACACGCGCATTAACATCATTTTACTCCCTACTTCAATTATAGTTTGTCAATTTATGGCTACTGCCGTATGTTGTAGCTTAACCACTGGGGAATGCCAAAAGAAATGGCGTATTTAAAAAAAAAAACACTACTTTATTCTTAGGTCAATAATTATTATAAAGCAATCATTATTCGTAGGATGTTTATCACACTTGAATGGTCAAGGACATAGCTTATAATCAGTATCTTTAAATATATCTTTAAATGTGTAAATCTGGCCCATTTTTTGAATAATAAAATGCCTAATTCTTGTCAAATTTGGGATCATAGAGATTATCAATAAGTATAATTTTTTATCGTAAATATTTCACTATAATAATGTCAACATAAATTGTACTGATGGTTTTATAAATGCGTTTGAAAATAAATACCTAACCGATTTTTTTTAAACGGTACATGTTCAAACACGCGCGTTAACATAATTTGACTTCCTACTTCAATTGTAGTTTGTTAATTTATGGCTACGGCCGTATGTTGTAGCTTAACTACTGGGGAATGCCAAAAGAAATGGCGTATATCAAAAAAACACTACCTTATTCTTAGGTCAATAATTATTATAAAGCAATCATTATTCGTAAGATGTTTATCACACTTGAATGGTCAAAGACATAGCTTATAATCAGTATCTTTAGAATTATCTTCAAATGTGTTAATCTTGCCCATTTTTTGAATAATAAAATGCCTAATTCTTTTCAAATTTGGGATCACAGAGATTATTAATATATTTTTTTATCGTAAATATTTCACTATAATAATGTCAACATAAATTGTACTGATGGTTTTATAAATGCGTTTGAAAACTAATAAATGTAAAAAATCTTAACACCACTGCAAATTTATGTACTGAATTATGACTATATTCTAAAACATTAGAGTGAGAGGTTTAAAAGAATACTATTTTATGTAATAAAAATATTTTATGCAGTCATAAAATGTTTAAAATAAATATAATGGATAATAAGGCTTTAAAATTATATAAATAGATTATCTACAACGTTTAAGGAATGTCCAGGATCATGCTTTGAAAATAGAACAAAAACTCCATTTTGACCTACGCTGAGCATGTCCCCCCTTAAGACGTTGAGTTTTTTTTACGTGAGGCTGTAAAAAATGTGATTAAATCCCACTTCCTAAATTTAAAAAATTATAATTATATATAATGAAATACAACAGTTTCTTTCCATGTCATCGCCAGTTCAATAAATAATTAAAAACCTTCCCCTAAGTTTTTGAGGTTTTTGTAAAGTAGACGTAAAGTTCAATCAGTATCCAACCTTCTCCCAAAAAACCTTTGCAATGATACGATACTTCGTATGATTAAATTTAAGAATCTTGGGAATGTTAGTCACATTATGATTAGGGATTCCGAGCTATTTTTGATACCTATGAATCCCGAGATTGATAAACATAATCCCGGGATTTCGGGATTGATTTTTTTATCAATTTTTATGGAAAATAAAATAAAAGCGAAAATAAAACAGAAAAAATTCTTTTAATACAAAATAACTACATTAGAAATAAACTGAGTTTGAATGAAGTTTGATTTATACCCATGTGTAGGTTGTCGATTCATTTTATTTTTTCACATGAATTATTAATCTAAATGAGAAAGATTGGAAAAAAACAATGCTTCGCACTTTTAACAAAGTAATTCTACCATGATATCATACGTTTTACGGCAGTTTCATATTTGGCTGACTAATTATTAGATTTATGAAGCAGAAAGGCCATAAGTACGCCATGATTAGTTGCTTTACTATTTTAAATCTCGCTAATCAATTCATTATGTCCTTACTATCAGAAACAACAATCTCATATTAAATTCACATTATTATTTATATTAAAATATTATTTACTCCATTAAACTTGTGTATTTCCAAGATTGAACGTATACAATATTAACAATAAATGTCTTAAATAGTATAAATTATACTAGATTTATTTTTGACCGATTTTATCAATGTTATTATTTGTAAATATAAAATTTTTATATTAACAATGGACAAAAAATGCCAATCCCGGGACCAGTCCCGGGATCCCGGGATTGTCAAATTGTAATACCGAAATCCCGGGATCAGAATTTTGGCTCGGGCTTGGTTTCCCTAATTATGATGTATTAACTTTTTATTCAAATTATGAGTACTTATGATTACATTTTAGATAAGCTTTATATTAGTGGAAACATCGTGGGTAAATACGAAGCAGGAGTTTTCCCTAAACACTGAACCGACCAAGTTAAAAACTTCTACCGGTCTCTGTATTTTTAGCTATGCGGGTCATCATTGGAGAGCAGGCGTGCATACAGAAAATTGATTTGGGGAGGTCCATTTTGAAAAAATATCCATAATATTTATTATTGATTTTTAATGCAGCGGGAGAGAAGTTAACGAAGCAGATGTAACTGACTAACGACAACACCTGGTCTGCATGTATAACTAAGGGTTTCTACTACGAGTTATTACAAGTTGCATTCACACATGGTTATCCAATGCGCGTAGCTTGGGTCATAATCATTAGGATCCTTAGTGTCCGTTTGTATCGTCCGCGCGGTCTTATCTTTTAGATATGTCGTATTGGAATGTTTAAACAGAAATAAGATGTCCCAGAGATAGTCGCACAAATTTATGAGTGCCACAGTTCTCACAGTGTTCACAGGCCATAATATATATCATTTAGAACTTTTTTTAAAATCCCTATTTTAATCCAGTTTAGATCTTGGTCGGTTTTTACCATTTTTTTATTAAACATGGTAAAGTACACCATCCGAATTGTGATGATTGTGGATTAATCCCATTGGTTACGGATTTTTTTTTCTAAAATGTTTGCTGCTGAGTTATTGGTTATTGGCATATTTTCCCGATTGAATGTGTTATTATATTATGTCACAATTATTAATTGTGTGAGCATGGGCCTAATATGTTGAATAAATCGCTAATATGTTGAGTAAATAGCTAATATTAATTTCTCGTAAAACAAAAAAAAAAAACTGTTCCATGAGGCGGCCAAGTTCCAATAGGTATAAATATTTCTCAATAAAAAATATGCATATTGAATAAAAAAATCTACATTTTTAAAATTCACTATAATAAATAATTTAATTATAAAATATTGGCGTAGATATTATTAAAAAAAAAGTTATTATGATTGAAGATTTTCAAGTTATGATTGTAAAGAAAAGTATCAAAAATTTGGCAACGTTTTTCTATATTATTGACGAAAACCATTTGTCAAGAAAAAAAAAACCAATCTCAAGGTCTTCACAAAGGCATCGATTGTCATGCGAATTCTACAAGGGCGATCGATCAGCGTGTCGGATTCGTTATTATCCACCAGCCACGACAATGACGGGTCGCGCTGGTCTCGCTGACGCTAAAGCCAATTCGATACGCTTTGTCAAAAGTTTTTCTCACTTAATATTGAATTGTTTATCCGGTGTAAAGAGTATTTATTAAGAGCATTTGGTTTTGTTTTCAATAGCATTTTAAAATATCGGGATGTGTGGTATTCACTTTAGTATTACCACCACACTATAATAATTATAATGAAATATTATAATTTATTTTGAATACCCAAAAATGTAAAATATAACGTAAAGTAGAAATTTATGCTAAATATGCCAAAAATACTATAGGTAAGTACTACTTTTAAAGAGTTAAAAATGAAAATTGTTCCATGAACTGTAGTTTTTTCCCCCAGATATCCCTAAGTAGGTAAGTATCTAATATAATATTTTTTAGATCTTTCTACTATAGTCAGCATAGAAAAGGCTAGAACACTATTATTAACATTACAATTTGACTGGCGCAGACGAAAAATAAGTTATATTTTGAATTAAAGAGTTTTTAGGATAGCATGGTTTATCGTATGGCTGCTGCATTATTTAAACTTACGATGCAGGGAACAGTATAAGGTTATAGAAGCGTATGCAAAAGGTGATTGTCTTGACAGTGCAACCTCTATAACTAACTGGCTCAAAGTCTGATGGATTGGTTGGTGATCTAACGCGACTGGTAATAATAATATTTAGTCGCCCATTTTTTTTCGAAAATGGTGTCAAAAGAATAGAAAAATATTATTCAATAATTATTAATAAAAAGAATTATCCACTAACGCAACTCATTCAATTGATTGTAAAATTGTTAACTGAAATTTGTATTGCTAAACTTTATATTATAATAATTATGTTATAACAAGTATGTAAATATTTAATTATTGTTTTTAATGTCGCAGTAATTATTAATTTCCTTCAATATCGCTAGTTAATGGTTTTTTAATATACTTGTGAATATGTCGGCACCGGCAATAATGCTCGACCAATAGTGTACCTACACCTAATATGCATGTTTGCATTATTAATATGCGGCTCTTGTGGTGCAGCGCGTAAGGCACTGGCCTTTTTTTCCGGAAACTCCGTGTTCGATTCTCAGTGGTGGTAATTTTTCTCAAAGGCTAAGTTTGTGATTGTTTTACTTCTATTACTAAATACAATACTGTTTCACTACACTACTGTCATTAGGCATTTTGGCTTGTTGTAGTATTGTAAAGAATACGATATATTGTGTATATACTTATATACTTTTTATATTATATTTATCTTATTATCAAAGAAAAAAAATATAAATTATAAGACATAAAATAAATCATTGACATATAAATCTGTCAGACAATTATTTTGTTTTAAAACAGCAATTAGAAATCGAAAACAAGATATTGTTATCAAATGAAAATTTTATTTTACTTGTTTGATTTTGTATAATATTTAGAAGTTTTCCACTAAATGCTATGAAATAATTTTGATTGTTTTTATAACGAAATAAAATCAAAATGTTTGTGATTTCAATAGCTAGAATGAATAATAATATGCTTTCATAATATTTAAATACTTTTTCTTTTGTTAAATAATAAACCTATGACAACGTAAAAAAATGTGTTTATATTAGTTTTTTCCTAAATGAAAATAATCTCAGTTGTACCTACTTAATTCGCCTACGTAAAGGCATCATAGAAAAATAATATTTTTAGAAAGCAGATAAATTTATATTTCATTAATTTCTTCGATTTATTTAACTTCTACTTGCTGTTTACTTGGCCTACAAAAGATAAATAATTGCCCCGGGCAAGTATTCTGCCTTGGAAAAATAATTCTCAATATTCTTCATTACGGCATTAAATAACTCGACTATTTTCTTTATTTGGAACAAAAAAAAACAATATAATAAAGTTGTTTACGATTTTAACGATACGTTGATTTTATTTACTCCCAATTATTTATATTACTGTTGAGTATATGAAGATACTTAGGTAAATATGATTAATATGGTTAGATTGAATTTGTTATGGTTCCAAAAAAATTCAAAAAATTATCAAATAATAATATTTCGGTTGCTTATATTAATTTTGACACAGGAAACTATGGTTATTTGAATATGACATAAATGAAGATAAATAGCATAATATTATTAATTATTGGCCCATATTTAGTAAAATAAGCTTAGTACATACGAATTGTCGTGTATTTTGATAAAAAAGTAAATTACATTAACGGCCCACATGCTCAGCGTACGTCAAAATGGAGCTTTTAAGCTATTTTCAAAGCATGATCCTGGACATTCCTTAAACGTTATAGATAATTTATTTACATAATTTTGAAGCCTAATTATTTTTTATATTTATTTTAAACATTTGATGACTACATAAAGTATTTTTATTACATAAAATAGTATTCTTTTAAACCTCTCGCTCTAATGTTTTAAAATATAGTCATATTTCAGTACGTCCATGTGAAGTGGTGTTAAGATTTTTTTATATTTATTAATTTTTAAAGCATTTATGAAACCATTAATAAAATTTATGTCGACATTATTATAGTGAAATATTAACAATAAAAAATTATATTGATAATCTCTGTGATCCCAAATTTGACAAGAATTAGGCATTTTATTATTCAAAAAATGGGCAAGATTTACACATTTAAAGATATAATTAAAGATACTGATTATTACTTGATACTGAAGCTATGTCTTTGACCATTCAAATGTGATAAACATTCTACGATTAATGTTTGCTTTATAATTTAAGTATTGACCTAAGAATAAGGTAGTCTTTTTTGAAATACGCCATTTCTATTGGCATTTCCCAGTAGCTAAGCTACAACATACGGCCGTAGCCATAAATTGACAAACGATAAATGAAGTAGGGAGTAAAATCATGTTCACGCGCGTGTCATATGAGTTTTCATATAAATATATATATAGCAATATTTTAATATTTTTAAGTAAATAATTAACATGTGTTTGTAAAAAATAAAAAAGGCAAATCATTATGAAATATTATAATATCATTATACGGGTAATTATTGTTTTCCGAATAAGTAGCTACATTTTATTTAAAGATATACGATTTAATTTAAGTTATACCTAGTCCTTATAAAATCTTTTCCCGATTACTATTTTAGACATAGGGAGCATCTAGAGAAACTACGTTGCAATTGGCAATACCAATTGGATGAGCAATAGCTGTGTTAAATCAAATTGCTTCGAATATTGATATATTCCTCTTGCGTGACAATGAGTTTAGGTGTATGGCTTACTCTGCGTACCTACCTTGTAGTTTTTTTATGATTATGTATATATTACTATGTTATTTTATTTAAACGGTTCTGTATAATAGTTTTTTTTATGTTTTTCAAGCCAGGATGCATACATATTAAAGATTCTTGTAAATAAATAAATTTGAAATTTAACTATTTCTTTAATAAATAAATAGTATACAACATTTTAAGTGTAGAATTCTCTATATTGGTATAAGTTGTGATTTTAAAGATTTCAATATAAAAAAATCTTATAATATATGTAAGTGTCTGAATTAAAATTCGTGTGGGAAGAATTAATTAGTAATCATACGAAAGATAAATAAGCTACAATAAAAAAATGCAGTATTAAAAATGGTAGTATTATCATTTAAAAGATTCAACTGCGTTTAAGTAAACACATCAATATATCATTATTGTACAACGACCTTCCGAGTTGTTCTTCTCGTTGTTTAAAATAAATCAATCAGCTGCTGTAACAGACGACTGCTAATGACATGTTATTGTGTCTAAATCACCCATTATACTCTGGTAAAGTGCTATACAGGTGTTTGTGAACAGGTTAATTTACCCAGAGCAAAACTACGTGTTCAAATTATTAAATATTTTTTTACATCAAACATACGAATTTTGTAGTAAGTAATCAATTTATCTGCTAAACGAAATATTGGTAGCAAAGTATTTATCAGAAATTAAATAAAGCCATTATTATTATAGCGTATGTGGATTGCAAGTTCAAATACGGCATTAATCCATTCGCTGCGGATCTTTTAATTAATATTTAATTACCACATTTAAATAGCTAATGATATCTAATGTCCACCTGATGGGAAATGCACCAGTTGCGTTGGACGCAGCGAATGGGTTAGATTTATGTATCCAACTCAGTCCTAATAGATTAAGTGAATAGCTGGCGATAACATCTCGTAAAAAAATGTTCATTATTGACCGTTACGAAGAAACCTTTTCGGAAGACAGACAATGTTTTATGTACCTAACAATGTTGATCAAGTCTTTATTTCTTTAATCCATATTTCTAATTATTTCAAAATACTTACTATGAATACTATATATAACATATCTTTTCAGCAATAATTATAATATTCAATATTATGAATCAAATATTTACGCATCGACTTTTTGTCATTGGTTCATTCAATGACATTAATATATGGACGAATCATCTGGAAAAGAAAATGACACTCACTTTATTGTCGGGTCTGCCGAATGGCATAATCTGTTCTAACACCATTACAATAAAGGTGATATTGCTATAAATTCCAGATGATTTTTGTTGGGTCTGCCGAAAGTTTCGGCTCGAACGGGTTCGCTCAAATGAACATTGACATTAGAAACACTGCTCTGACGCCATCACAATAAAGGTCATATTGCTATAATTTCCCGATGCGTGATATCGCGTAATGGAATTGCGTGACGTCTTCGTAAACATGCGAATGCGCGAGTTTACTTGCTAGCTACTGTATTGAATGCGTCGTCCATTTAATAATGTCATTGGGTTCATTATATAATAATATGCTTTATAATGAAAGATGCAGTAAATGAGGAGGTAGGTAAAAAATATGTCTAAAAAATATTTTGCATGGTCAAAGGGTTTGTCAATAAAAAGATCATTTTATTCTTCCTTGTTTTAATAAACAACTTAACCAAAATGGCTTTCCGCTTTAATTTATGCGGCCAACCAGCATGTGAACAATTTGAATAATTTCATTTTGGTTGGCCAAAGTTAGGGTTGAAAGAAAAGCATAATATTGTGTGTTTATATAGTGTATAATATAGGGTATTTATTGAAACTGAATAATTTTTATGTATTTTTTTAAATATTATTATTGAAAAATTAAAAAATATTTATTTATTCAGCTTATAAAATATTACATTGCAATTTTAAATTTTACATATTTTTGGCGGTAGGCGAAATGAATTTGAATATAGTCAAGTTGTATGCAACAAAAATCATTTTAAATTAACCAATGTTAATACGAGGGTGGGTCAATAATTCCTTAGAAAAAAGCATTAAAACAGTTTTTATTTTTGTATTTTTTTTTTATTTCTCAACATAATCTCCTTGGAGCTCAATACACTTGGTTAGACGTTTCTCAATTTTTTTTAAACCGTCAGAAAAATAAGTTTTCGGAAGGTCCTCAAAATAAGCATTTGTCCGATCGATGACTTCTTCATTTGAAAAAAAACGTTGTCCACTTAGCCATTTTTTTAAGTTTGGGAAAAGGAAAAAGTCACTGGGGGCTAAATCTGGCGAATACGGTGGGTGGTCGACCAATTCGAACTTCAATTCTTCAATTTTAGCCATTGATCGTAAACATGTGTGAACACGGGCATTGTCCTGATGAAAGAGGATTTTTTTCCTGTTTAAATGAGGCCGTTTTTCTTCAATTTTGTTTTTTAGCTGGTCCAATAAAGATGCATAATAATCCCCTGTTATTGTTTTTCCTTTTTCCAAATAGTCAACGAAAATAATTCCACGTGCATCCCAAAATAGAATAGCCATAACCTTACCAGCTGATTTTACGGTTTTCGCCTTCTTTGGACATGGTTCGCCTTTCGCAATCCACTGCTTTGACTGTTCTTTCGTCTCGGGAGTATAGTGGTGTATCCATGTTTCATCTACAGTCACAAAGCGACGAAAAAATTCATCCGGATTGCGTTGCATGAGCGACAACAGGGCTTTAGAGGCCACCACCCTATTGCGTTTATTGTCAACTGTGAGCAAACGCGGCACCCATCTTGCAGAAATTTTTTTCATGCCCAATTTGTCATGTAAAATAGAAATGACGCTACCTTTTGAGATCCCTGTAACCTCAATTATCTCACTCAACTTTAATCTTTGGTCACTTAACACCATATCGTGGATTTTATTGATCATTTCTGGTGTAGTCACCTCTACAGGACGTCCTGAGCGTGGTTCATCCTTTGTTGATGTACGACCACGTTTAAATTCATTTAACCAGTTATAAATAGTTGCAAGTGAAGGAGCAGATGTGCCGTGAACTAAATCCAACTCATTTTTTATTTCCTTTGCTGTTAACCCTTTTATATTAAAATGTTTATTAACAGCTCTAAACTCAATTTTCTCCATTTTCCATTTTTCCATTTTCCACAAGCAAATTTTTTTTTTAAATGTACGAGAAACACACAACAACCCGACCAATCTGATTGAAACTTCGCAGCATACTGAATCGGTAGTGCCGCTGCATGAAAACAAACCGCTTACAGTACTAGTCGCGCCACCTGTCGGCTTTTCTAAGGACTTATTGACCCACCCTCGTATCTGGATTAATAATATATATTTAGTATTATACTGAGTAAGTGTGATATAATAATTGACATAATAATATATAGTATATTATGACTGAAAAACTTTATACCCACGCTAACAATGTTTGACAGAGCATAAAAATCAAAATGGCGATTTCGTTGACATCTTTCAAAAACTTAGTAACTGATGGATAATTGTGTATGAAAATAACCTAATATAATATCATAATACGCCATACCTCAAGGATAATATTTATATACGTCCATTCTAATATCGTAAATACATCACAAATAAGCTATTATAACTTTGGAAAAATATATACCTATGTAGATGTAAATATAAACAGATATTGTTTATTTAGTATAGGTACTCTTGTTTTTTGTTTTATACAAAATATTTAGATTAAAATAGCCCTTGTTCGTTTATAACAATAAACAACACTGGAAGTGTAGGTACCTGTAACATTAATACAGTATAATCCTTATTAACGGATTTAAATAGTACGCCATGGAACAAAATCGCTTCGAATTATTTTTAATGGAAGCCATTTCTTTAGAAAACCCAGTAGCTTAAAAAACCCTATTAGCAATCAAGCAACAACGGACTGGGCCCTTTCAATTGCTGGTAAACCCTAAAAGTAGAAGGGTCGACTCGTTATCTTGTTTATCTCATGAGTAGAGTATTGTTTTTCAAAGCAATTCTCATCTCATCAGATAAAATATTTGCCCAAGTAATATTATCGTGTACATAAGGGTCAATTTTGATTATCTACACGTGTACGTATTGTAAATACGCATTCATTTTTTTACTGTACCCATAAATTGTAACTTGTTATACATAACATAATATAACAAAGTTTCCAATTATACGTAAGGACATGCCAAGATACTAAACGGAAAGATTATTGATTACAGATGATAAATATTGTTTTACAAGATATTTTTTTTTTCTATTTCTTTGAATTTTTATTATTATTGGATTTTTAAAGATAGTCAGGAATTAATAAAACCAAAAAAAAACTGACTAAGCTAATGAGATGTATTGAAAACGTTATTTTTCTTGAAACAAATAATTGGTCATTGCACAAATAATTTTCAATAATATTATGGTGAATTTATAATTACACTGCCGGTGTACTTTAATGATCATTTTTACTTAATTATACCTCGAAAATATTAATAAAATACGATCACAATACACACAACTATTTATAATATACAAACATAATTCCCAGTATTTGGGGAAATATTCCTAGTATTACAACACTGCATTTTGACGTACCTACATGACGGCAACGCCTGCTAGGGATTTTTTCAAATATTGTATAGGCTCACTTTTTAGTTGCGACTCTTTTTCTTCCTTGCAATAAGCCAAAAGTTTTCTAGTAATAATTCGAACATCACTCTTGATCGTTTTAGACATATTTTTATAATAAAATTACGTAAATTGACAGATCCGTACACCATGGGAGCGTAAAATGAAATTGTTATTTTGGGGCCGTTCTTCATTTGAAGACGGAAGTGCGATTAACTGTATTGGAGGGGATTATTAGTTCACAGTTTTAACACGTAGACAAAAAGTTCTTGTTCGACAGGACCTACTAATAATTTACTATAATATTATAGTGAGTAAGATGTTCCTAATATGTTTTTTATATATACCTGTAAACTATTCCTGTGTGAAAATTTTCTTCACGACTAATTTATTATTCGGATAGGTACGACATTGTTGAATTGAATATAGCCAGCTATCGAATCATACAAATATGAACAAACATATTGAAGATTCTTTTAGTCCAGACTCTCAAACATATAAGATAGATACGATATATTAATATACCTATTGTTAATGTAGTTAATTAATAAACTATTTGAATTAGGTAATCAAATGTTTATTTTAACGATAGTTGCAGATATATAAGTTAGTAGTAAAAGAAATTCTCAGTCATTGTAATATACATTTTTACGTAACATTTCTTTAAATTTAAAAAACCAATTAAAATGTTACGAAAACTTAGATAATGATAACATGATATCTAACAATATCATAGGTGAAGCTGTAAATATACTGTATATCACTTGATACCCATCTTTATTGTACATAGAAAGCAGGAATAAGCACCTTCAGAGAAGTAATACTTACCTTGTAGGGTACATGTGCCTCATACTGTTCAGTGATAAGCCTCTTACTGGCTAGACCCTTTACCCGTTTATTAGAGAGGTCTAATAAGGGACGGAGGTAAAAACAAACCCCTGACGGCTAATGGCATGCCATGCGCAAACATGTATATCAATTCTGCTGTTTTAAATTAACCATATACGGCGTTAAACAAAATCTCTTTCAACAAATATTTTTCTCAGCATTTGAATCATTTTTGGCATGGAATATAATAAATACAAAATAAAATATATACTTACGTTATTGTATTATATTAATTAATAGTATATATTATTAAGTAATGTATTTAATATAGTAATATGCCTCCCTTATATGCAAATGTTATAACTAGGTGATATGTCATAGTAATAACAATAGTAAGAAAAATATCGCACTGCCTATTACATTAGTGAGAGAAAGGTATTATGTAGAATCCGTACATTAAACTTGGACGTAGTTTCATCTGACCACCACGCAGTGGAGAGAATAATACTGTTTAACGATTAGTGCGATGAGTGTCCAAAAAAATGCAATAACTTATAATTTTCACAACGAATGGGAAATTGAGTATTTTGAAAGCTTTGTAATGGCGAAAACAATTTGTAACACCTTATTGTCCTCATCCAAATATAATAATATGTTTATTAAAATTGAATAATGATAATCAGAGGTATAATATTATGACATGCAGGCATGGCAGTGGATTAGTATAATATTCAATTAAAAAATATATTTAATTTACAATTTAGAAAGATTAAAAAAGGATCCTATGGCGAGCAACAAAGTCTCTTCTTATGCACGCTTATTAATAATGGATGAAGTAAAAATAGGAATAACGCATACTAGTGAACATCACACGGGGTATTAGGAAGTTTCTCCTGGGATACTTTAAATGGTGAAATTCATGGACTATACGCTCACATGAGTTTAAAAAAATGGAGAGTGATGAAGGTAAAAGCATTTTAGAATAACCATATAGGTAGGTAATAAATACGTGAGTGGAGTATTAGTATGTGTACCTACTTTTACTATTAGTATGTATTGTTATAAAAAAAGCTTTCAAAATATAATACATAATATATTATCATTCCCGAATTAACTACCTACTGATTTTCATGTAAGTACACTTTCATTGCCGATTTCTACAATTAAGGATTCCCACATAACTGACACGTTTGCACGGGAATTCACAAGTCGCATTAAAACCGAAGCTTTTAACTGTAGAGTTTAAACTCTCTCACCGGGGAGTTTAACGTAATGAACGGTAGTTAAACGCAGATTAGCGATAAGTATAAGCCGTTGACAAAGATCAACTTGCGGTGAAAGGGTCTTCCTTTTAAATTATTCAAGCAGCCAACGGGTATGCTAAATTACATGCCAAATTAGACTGACTGCGTTCTCAGGTAATTTAGTTTGTATCAAAAATAAAGTTTTATAGTGTTATTTGTAGTTGGTTTGTGCAATATGGTGGCTCTCTTAGCACAGTGCACAAGGCACGGGCTTTTCATCTGGGGGCTCTGTGTTTGATACCCAATGAGGTCACAATATATTTACTTATGTGATTTTTTCAAAGTCTGTGAGTTTGAGATTGTTTTACCTATAATAATACTACACTATTGTCATTGGGCTCATTATTTGTTGTAGTGTTAAAAAAAGAACAAAAAAAATAGAATGATTGTAATGAAGCATTTAAAGAATAAATGATATCATATTTTTCAATATCTGTACTCCCCACGAACCGCAAAAAAGAAGAGACGTTTGGTAGATTTTTTATACTCAAAGTAGTAATAAATCATTATAAAATGTCACCTTATTTAGAGAGATATCATTCCAAAAATCAAATATGAAAAAAGAGAGGACGAAAGGA
Organism: Rhyacophila brunnea; assembly: GCF_057557595.1. NCBI lineage: Eukaryota > Metazoa > Arthropoda > Insecta > Trichoptera > Rhyacophilidae > Rhyacophila > Rhyacophila brunnea. The sequence goes on from NW_028233068.1 coordinate 22,381,029, forward strand.
AATATTATAATACCAACATTATTTTTAGTCTGGATTCAAATATACTATATTTAATTTATATTTTGAATTGAAGCTGATAATAAAATTACTAAGGCTAATGATAAAAGTAACTTAATTTTTTTCAATAACTTTTCGATACGACCACGACTCGAAAACTGTAGTTCATTATGAAACCCTCACTACACCACTCATGTCAATAGGTTGCTACGAGTGAAAAAAACATTTCATTAATCATCTCTTTCACCAATTACCTTCATATTAACATTTTTAAATCCAAATTTTAGTACTATTTCCGACCTTATGTTTACGGGACTTGAACCTATAGTCTCTGGATTCATACCCGTGTGCTTTACAAATTGAGCTACGGGCATCTTACTTAAACAAAAAGATTTTAAGTAGTGGTTCTTACATGAAATGCTTATCGAATTGCGTTATAATGTTGACTAAACACTTTAACATACAATTTTGTACTTGGTATTGATTTTATTATGTGAATATATAATACTTAATTAATATATTATGTAAAAGAAAATTTTTCTATGTTGAAATGATACATAACGTACCTAACGTTTTATATATATTATAGTTGATTATAAATCTAGGCATGTAAACCTGTTATGATATAATACAGGTATTTTAATTGTATGAGAGCATATTTGTATGTAATCGTATTTTAAAGTCATGATTAAATTAACAAAATACTAATAAATTTTCATTGTCCACGTGAAAGAAGTTTATAAAAAACTGTAAAAAAACCTCACAATAGAGCGTCTTGCTTAAACTAATATCTCGTCGACGTTAGTCATTAAAATATTATGCAGTTGTTCGGAAGCACTGTTGTCAGAGTGACTGGGAACAATGAGGGCAAAAAATACTTTGTGAAAACTCATTAAACGTCTATTTATACGGGAAACTGTTTTGACAGACGAGCGGCAAAGCAACTGAGTAAAATAATTCGCATATTTTTACATTGCAGATGGCAAATTTGGCAAAATTCAAATTCGGCTAGTTAATAATGCATGTGTGCATACGTTCGGTCTACAAGAGGTACGTCCATCGGTCGGGTCACATTATGAAAATGTTATGTTGTACTGTAATAACAGAATATAACTTTATTCAATATTGAGAATGACACGCAGACCAAAAACAATTATGTAAGTATTATATTGAAAACTAAAGTAGAGAGGTGACGGCAAAGATCTTTTCCTGAAGAAAACTTGAGACTAGACATGATTAAAAGAGATTGACTAGCTGTTCCACATAGTAAAAAAATAAAAACGTCTTCACCAAAGTAATCGGAATCATCAAGGGAGGGCCTGATGTAGCAGACAAAGAAGAAAGACTTTCACTATTATGACTAAAATAGTCTTAATAAATTGGCGTTACAACCAAAATAACTATCGACTAATAAACCAACCCGTAGAATTAAATACAATTTATATTTTCATTTTGTTGAATAATAGATTCAAATAAAAAAAATGTAATAGGTTTGGTAAATATGGAAATAATAATAAAAGGTAAAATTGACTGACTAAAATACACGTGTTATACACATATTATAATGATTAACGGCCCACGTGCTCGTCGTAGGTCAAAATTGAGTTTTTATTGTATTTTCAAACCATGATCCCGGACACTCCTTAAACGTTGTAGATAATCTATTTACATATTTTTAAAGCCTTATTATCCTTTATAGTTATTTTAAACATTTGGTGACTGCATAAAGTATTTTTGTTACATAAAATAGTATTCTTTTAAACCTCTCGCTCTAATGTTTTAGAATATTGTCATATTTCGGTACATAATTGTGCAGTGGTGTTAAGTTTTTTTACATTTATTAATTTTTAAACGCATTTATAAAACCATTAGTATAATTTATATTGACATTATTATAGTGAAATATTTACGATAAAAAATTATATTGATAATCTCTATGATCCCAAATTTGACAAGAATTAGGCATTTTATTATTCAAAAAATCAGCAAGATTAACACATTTGAAGATGATTCTAAAGATACTTATTATAAGCTATGTCTTTGACCATTTAAGTGTGATAATCATCTTATGAATAATGATTGCTTTATAATAATTATTGACCTAAGACTAAGGTAGTGTTTTTTTGAAATAGGCCATTTCTTTTGTCATTCCCCAGTAGTTAAGCTACAACATACGGCCGTAGTCATAAATTGGCAAACTATAATTAAAGTAAGGAGTACAATAATGTTAACGCGCGTGTTTGAACATGTACCTAACCGAATTTTTTAAATTTTTTTTTTAAACGGTACATGTTCAAACTCGCGCGTCAATATCATTTTACTTCCTACTTTAATTATAGTTTGTCAATTTATGGCTACGGCCGTATGTTGTAGCTTAACCACTGGGGAATGACAAAAGAAATGGCGTATTTCAAATAAACACTACCTTATTCTTAGGTCAATAATTATTATAAAGCAATCATTATTCATAAGATGTTTATCACACTTGAATGGTCAAAGACATAGTTTATAATAAATATCTTTAGAATTATCTTCAAATGTGTTAATTTTGCTGATTTTTTGAATAATAAAATGCCTAATTCTTGTCAAATTTGGGATCACAGAGATTATCAATATAATTTTTTATCGTAAATATTTCACTATAATAATGTCAATATAAATTATACTAATGGTTTTATAAATGCGTTTAAAAATTAATAAATGTAAAAAATCTTAACACCACTGCACAATTATGTACCGAAATATGACTATATTCTAAAACATTAGAGCGAGAGGTTTAAAAGAATACTATTTTATGTAACAAAAATACTTTATGCAGTCATCAAATGTTTAAAATAAATATGAAAGATAATAAGGCTTCAAAATTATATAAATAGATTATCTACAACGTTTAAGGAGTGTCCAGGATCATGGTTTGAAAATACAATAAAAACTCAATTTTGACCTACGACGAGCATGTCCCCCCGTCATGATTAAGGAAAGCAACGTATCTACATGTTTTTTATGACCTTCAAATATCGTAGTTTTCTATTAAAACTATTGTTTATTCTGGATGTGATTTGGTCAACAGTCTGGGGTGTGCCATTTAGTCAAACTGAATATAGTTGGCAAGAAATGTCAAGCATCTCTGAGTGTAAATACATTAATATATTCACTATTGTGACATTCACATATCCGTTTCAATTAAAATGTCAATTTGTGCAATAAATAATAATATATTTATCACTAACAGCGCTTCCACAGTAAAATATAGGAAGAAAAACGGACGTAATCCAAACAAACAAATTTTACAGGAAGCAGAAAACCTTTTTGTTGTGGTTTTTGGTCAAGGTTGAAAATACAAAATAAACATAACCATGAAGTGCATGATAAATAATAATTTGGTTTTTATATTCTTAATTTGATATTTATTATTGAGTAAAGTTAATTAAAGAAAAATCAACAAAAATGATGGTTAAATTGTTTTTCCCACTTCATTTCGTTCTTTATTAAAAATTGCTAGTTAAATTTAGATAATAAATAGCCTTTGAACACAACGTGGATTTAGTCATGTACAACATTATTATCCAATAAAACCTATTTTGAAAAAAACCGAGGGTTATGTCTTTTTTCCTTTCTACAGTCGAATATATTTAAATATGTACCCAAAATCTAGAACGTTGATTCTATCAACGATATAATTATAATTCAATGGTCAGATTTGATGCTGTATTTCAAATTATTAGTTTTATTTATAAATTACATATCGGTAGACTATCACTGGTAGGTGAATATCACAATATTAAAATAAAATAAAATTTCATAATAAAAATAAAATTAACAATTTATTATACAAGCATTTACCAATTATTATTTATAATTTGAATAAAACCACAAATGAAAGAAATAATCACGACTATGTGGTGATCCCTCTATAAATATAAATAAACATACATTATTCATATAAGTATACATTCTTCCAAAGTGCTACAAATGAAATGCAATCTTTCCTTTGATATTGCAGGCGTGAATGTAATTTTGGAATGTAAAATTCATAAAGGTGAGCTATGAAAATTTGTTTTCCATCCATTTTATAAAAAAATATTACTCGTTAGCTTAGGTTAGATGAGGTTAGATTAGGTTAGATTAGACATTATTAAGTTCGTTGATTGGTCGATTTAAGTTGTCACATTATAATCAAGAGTAGTTTGAAAGCTTAAATAGCTATCTTAGAATAAACTTATAGGTATAGTTTAATATAATCCATGGTATAATTTTTTTTAAATGGAATTCTACCAATAGAGTGCTGACTATATTAATTAAAGAAAATAACTAAAACTTATTTCAGCATATACATAATAAACATATACCAGTGGCTGAAGGTGGATGTAGGCTGTTAAGATTCGACATAATTAGTGCACATTAAACCTTTTCGGTTAAACGTATTTGTTTTCTAAGTCTAAGTCATAGTACAATTAAACCAAATATAGTTTTAGATATTTCATAGATAGAAGAATATTTTTTATCGAATATTGCTTTGTAGGGTCTTAATGAATTTAAAAAACTAACCAGCACCTTGTATATAATGTATTCTTAATTCAATGAAAACAAATACGTATGACTAAAAAAGTGTGCACTATTTTTGTCAGATCGCTCATAGCATACCTAAACTATTGTGGTTTGATAAGGCAGGATTTAATTGAATTTTAAAAACTAACCAGCACTATCTGTAAATTGTATTCTAAGTCCAATGAAATGTTAAAAATGTGAAAAAAATTAAGTCGAATCTTAACAAACTACCTCCACCCCTCGTCACTGACATAATATTATGGTGTTAAAAATTTGTTACATTGTAATCTTTTACAACATAAAATTAGTTTTGTTTGCTAGTAATTATTGAAAAAATACTAATTTATATAATAATAGTATATCTAGTAATATTTTAAACAGTAAATAGAAAAACCTTTTTGCTAACGTCAGTACGACAGTTTTGCATTGGAGAAAGTATGAAAATTAAATCTACTTACTTACTTAAATACCTGTCAACTCAATATTACTGGATATATAAATAATTTAACTTTAATAATTTTCCATACTATATAGGCCTGTAGAGGTCTGAGCACCAATATTGTAATCAGACCTATAACCTAAAGCTGGAACTGCTGGAAGTTAATACTATTCACGTAGGTACACAATAGTAATGACTGTCGAGAACTGAATACCGAGCACTGAACTCTCTAATAAATTCGAAAAGAAGCTCAGATTGCATTTTCTTGCAGTAACGTTCTTTTAAAAATAAGCATTCCTATTTCACCTAAAATAAATATTATCTGCACCTCAGAGATAGTGTATCGTATGTACGATTTCGAAGAAAATTAGTTATTCGTTGTATTTAAATACAGATTTTATACTTAATAAATATTTAAAGTAGTAAATATTTTACAGCTAATCCATATTTTGACTCTATTGATATATTAAGAAACCCGAAATTCATAAAACCAGAAAGTCAGCGTAAAAATCAAGTGGTTAAGAAATCTTAAATTGTGTTTTCCATACATTTTTCTTTTTACGATATTATACGATATACCTAGAGTTACTTCACTTAATTATAGTTCATTATGCATGTTTACCCCGTTGACAGTCCGTATTATCGCGGCCATAACAAAAATTCACGTGTATCGTGCAAATTGCAAGATTGCATGCATGAATCAAACAAGTTCAGAAGCTTCTGAATTTACACGCGACAATTGGGCCGTGCAATATCTGCTCCTGCGCAGTAGAAAGATAGTAACAAACCTGCTCCTGCTAGTAAAAAAATGAACTACACCACGCAGACTCATTTTGATGTTAACCGATTTTCATGACCTGTTAAATAGTACCATAAAATGATAACATCGCGTCCCGCTTACTCTTGAAGAATGAGATTTGCGAGACAGTCAGCACTTTTACGTATAAGCAATTATTATCATGAGAGTTTAAAATACACACTATTGGTGCAAGTAATTCCATGCACGTGTACAGGTGCTATAAATTGACAATATCTGAATTCTTCGTATGCAGGTTTTTAGTTTTATATTTGGATTTTAAGACGTATGGATCAATGACTTATGACACGTTATCTTCTGATAAATTAATCACCAAACTAAACCCTTTTAACGTTCCAATCTTGATATTTTTGCTGTAAATTAAAAATAATTAATAAAACAATTCTATTCTATGATACGCCGATGTTTTTTCATGCAAATCTATGAACTGAAATTGAATTCCATGGTAGTTTTCGTCGCTGGCTTATTATAATATTATATTATATTGGGTAATATTATTGGAAAATTGTGCTAGAAAATTATTTATTAATTTCGTTTTTTTCTTATAATTTTATTTGATTCGGCTTTATGGGTTCATTATTTTTCTAATTAAAAATAATAACTGGGTACTATAAAATAAATACGTGATTTGTAACTCACGCCGAATATATTCACAATACCTATATTAAAAATACAGGTAGTTATTTTATTTTGAAATGAAAAATCAATTTCAGTTACATGTTATATTATAATATCAACTTTCATTAAAATATGTAATAATGTATTATACATTAGTATCAATTGTACATAGAGAGTAAGTATATCCATATTATTATGAAGTTTTTTCCTAATTATTTATTTTTTATTCCATGTGAATTGACATTCGTAGTAGTATATTATGAAGGATTTAAATAAGTGGAGGATATTTAAAAAAAACTTTATGTCATGAAATTATTTGTAAGATGGATTTAAACCCGCTACCCACGGCTTCAGAGATTGCATTTCAACTACTACTCCATCGTAAGCGCTCTCAATTAAAATCAAAGTAATATTCTTGACAACGGAAAAGATTATTATTTTATATAGCAATAATACATCTCTACAAAATAAGATAAACGTAATATCTTACAAAGATAAGACAGAAAACTTTGTATAAAGACATTTTTCTTTTGAAAATACTCTTACCTTGAAGCATTTCAAGTATTTCAAAGAAAAGTTTCAAGCCTCGCATTAAAAATAATTTAAAAAAACATTCATACCGCATTATTTCTAGCCATTATTGAAGAGGATTGGATTCAAATTAGGTATATTTGTTTTTCAAAAAAGTTTTAATGTATATGAATAAAAGAACGTGTTTTTGTGAGATTACTTGTGAGTTTTACAGATTTTTGATATTTATTGGATCATTCTATTTTAATACATTTTAATATACGAATAGTTATCATAACACAGAAAATAATAATATTACAAAAATGCAAAAAGATTAAGATTTTGACCGCAGTTTTAGTTTATGGCATAACCAAAGGCAAGCCATTAAATGAAATAAATACAAAGCCTTCTGAATGTCCTCAAATATTTTCAAACTTAAATTCGCATTGCGCTTACGTGACTTGAATGTAAATTATGATATTGACGTAAAATATTGAAAACAACATAATCTTTAATGTGTTAAAATGAATCCCATATCTCTTCACACTCAAGAGTCCAACCTTATTATAACCATATCCAGAAGGTAACGCACTTCCCTCTATTTTTGTGTTACCTGGTTTGTCCAAAAAGAAAAACCATAGTACGAAAGGCATACGGGTTTGGTTTACGAAAATGTATTTTTTTAATAGACCCTAAACAATTATTATTAAGTTGTTTAATATATATGCCGGAAAAGACCAATATAATGTTCAAAATAGTATTTTCAATATTCGTACAATGGGACAATATTTTGTTTTCATATTATCTTTTATACCGTTATACTGTAAAGCTATAAATACAATTATTATTTGTAAGTGCCACATAATACTACATACATATTATTATTTACTTTCTTTATTTCAGAAAATATTGCAAAATTTCCTTAAACTTATCAATTCAAAGCGTAATAAAGTATTTATTTTTACTTTGGGGAATATCACATATTTTGAAAAAAATTATTAAATAGTACCATTTATTTAGGTTATACAAAACAAAGTGGCGCATATCTTCTATTAGTTTATTCTAATATAAGATAAGATACATATTTTTGTCAAGGCAGTTCACAAATTAATGAATTACTAATATTGATTTGCATTCCTTCCTTTTAAGGGCCCACATGCGCCACGTATGTCAAAATGGAGATTTAATGGTATTTTCAGAGCATAAGCCTGGATATTTCTTAAGCATTCGCTGCTGGCTATATAATGAGATTTTAATTGCCACCTTTAAAATGCACGTTAATTACATCAATCGGCCGCCTGGTCATTACGCGCCGTGTGCGTCTTCCGCTTCCAAAGTATTAAACGTTGTAGATCATCTATTTATATAATTTTGAAGCCTTATTATCTTTATATTTATTTTAAATATTTGATGACTGCATAAAGTATTTTTATTACATACAATAGTATTCTTTTAAACCTCTCGATCTAATGTTTTAGAATAAAGTCATATTTCAGTACATTCATGTGCATTGGTGTTAAGATTTTTTAGGTCTATTAATTTTTCAAACGCATTTATAAAACTATTAGTAAAATTGTTGTTAACATTATATAGTGTAATATTTACGATAAAAAAATATATCTCTGTGATCCCAAATTTGACAAGAACTAGGTATTTTATTATTCAAATGGGCACGTTTAACTTATTTGAAGGTAATTCTAAAGATACTTATTATAAGCTACGTCTTTAACCATTCAAATTTGATAAAATATCATACGAATACTGATTGTTTTATAATAATTATTGACCTAAGAATAAGGTAATATTTTTTTGAAATACGCCATTTCTATTAGCATTTCCCAGTGGTTAAGCTACAACATATCTACGGCCGTAGCCATAAATTGACAAACGATAACTGAAGTAGGAAGTAAGATCATGTTAACGCGCGTGTTTGAACATGTACTGAACCGAAAAAAAATCTATAAATAATCTAAATAATTTTTTTAAATATAAATTTTTATAGTAAATATTTCATTATATAATGTTAACAACAATTTTACTAGTGGTTTTATAAATGCGTTTGAAAATTAATAAATCTAAAAAATCTTATCACCACTACACATGGATGTACTGAAATATGACTATATTCTAAAACATTAGATCGAGAGGTTTAAAAGAATACTATGTTTTGTAATAAAAATACTGTATGCAGTCATAAAATGTGTAAAATAAATATAAAGGATAATAAGGCTTCAAAATTATATAAATAGATTATCTACAACGTTTAAGGAATGTCCAGGCTTATGCTCTGAAAATACCATAACATCTCCAATTTAACCTACTTGGCGCACGTGGGCCGTTGATATAATTCCGCAATATATATTTTGTCTTGAAAGAGAAATTGTGCTTCAACCTGGTTTTGAAAAGTTATCCCAGTTTTATAGTAATTAGCCCATAGAAAGCTTTACATATTATTCAAAAATGGAAACTTTTACGGGCAAATAGTATAGGTGGGTACTTTATATGAGTACCTCGTTTTAAAATTTTAAACCACAGGAACCAGAGTAACGCGATTAAAAAATTAATAGATACCTAGGTAGGTACTTAATTATACAATAAAAAAATATTCACTCACCCCTATCAAAACGTCCATAGAAAATATATTATTATGGTTTATACATGGGCTGAACACATAGCTTGGTGAAAAGACAATTGCTGGTCAATCTATGATCTAGTAATTAATTACTTAATTAAATTGAACGTAATCTTTAATATCGTTAGTACAATTTTCCTTCAACATATACGAAAATCTACATCTCTACAGATAAAGTATTCTAGTTTTAGAATCATTGCTATTTTTAATACTGTAGTAATAACCGGTAACTTCTGCGTATCTATGGTACGTAGCATCTTATCATGATCCAAAGGTCTCGAGTTTTGAGCTATGAGAATAAATATCAGAATTTTCACTGATATGACCGCACAAACAATCGAGGTGATACTAATCACAAAGTGTCGCTTCACGTGGCATGGACATGTTCTGGATGCTCTCAAAATGTGCAACACTTGGCATCCTTGTGGTATGGATTCTTTGACCGTGGCCCATTCTCTTATCCCGCAGGGGTGCTACAAAACGATATCTGCAGGACTCACATGTTTGAGGGTGCGAGATATGATGATACACCCACGATGGCCGTGTGGCTTAAGCGCCAGTCTATAGTGTCGAGAGTCTCAGGTTCAAATCCTGGGTCTGGGGTCTGGCAAGTACACATATTGTGTAAGAGTCAGAGTATGGAACTAATAGGTTGAGCAAGTGGCTGACATCCATTTCTCGTAAAAATAAAATCTGTTAATACAAACCTCCACTCTGTGGAGGGCCCATATGATCCTATTAGGATCGGACATGGTCGAAAGAAGAAGATATGATGATGTACTGAAAAGGGTTATTATTGCCCTATGATATTCTTACCGTATGCTTCGATGCTCAAGCGAATAAGAATGAAATTAATTAGTAATAATCATCATGTTATACATAGAGTACTTACGTTTTTAAAGTTATAATAAAAAAGTTCTCCAAAAAAATAACTACATGGAAAAATAAGATAGATTCTTAGTTAAATAAATAAATAAAAGAATAATAATTTTCTCATTTAATCAATATATTATTAAGTAGGTATAATAATAAATTTTTATAATATTTAGTCGACACTAATTTAATGATAAAAAAATATGTATATTACAAGGAAGTAACGCAAGTAATAAATTATGAATTATGAAAATGAGAAAGTATGTTCGTTTAAAATGAAATAGGCGCAATCCATATGAATATGGATGCATGTGGATATGTAACTGTTTGACAATCACCATCGCAAAGCTTTTAAATTACGTTCCGGATGTCTACGCCATATTTCGTTGACAGATTTTTTCCATTTCTCGTCTACCGGAAAAATACCGGAAAGCTCCGGAGCAAACGTCAAAAACTTACAAGCAGTATTATTTTCTTCGTCAAAAAGGCAAAGAAGTTTTACATGAGGTTATTTTACGGGAATTTTAAAAGAAGCTCAGGAAACAATTTTATGAAATTGTATAAGTTTCAAACGACGATCAAAAATAAGTATTATTTTAAGAAGTTGGTTGAAATATAATGATGATAATAATTACATAATATACATATGAAAAGTGTTACATAAAAATATTATTATAATATTAAGAATACATTTAAAAATGTACTTTACAGTTTTTTTTCTTATAATTCTTCATAGTTAATTTATTGATAATAGTTTTAAATATGTGAACTGTTTACGGTATGTACATACATTACATTTTTTTATAAGCGGTGGTCCATAAAAGTTATATCACATCCAGACAATGATAATTAGGTTTCTTTCAAAACCAGATGCATCAGTATATATATTTAAAAGTAATGGTTTTTAGGCATGTAAATGTTATTTTGTGTCACATTAATTTGCCTTACACAAAACTAGATCATATTATGTGTGTTAAAATTTGTACAGTTTAGTGCAAATACAAGCTTACACAGTTTTTAACGTTTTACTCCATAACCAGAAATACGGATATGTCTAGATAAAAGTTCCTTACGGATAGTTCTTGAAATTATTAAAACTAAGGAAAACTTTCCATTAATTTTTCTCAAGTGCTTCTCAGATTACCAGGAAAAATCGTTACATATTTGTGGATTCACAGACTAACGTAAATAAAAAAGTTGCAATATTGATACTTTGTGGACATCCACCTGATTCTGGCTAATGTGGAAATACACCGAAATTTGATGGATTCAGATTTGGCTTTTATTCGGCACCATAATGTTGTTTCTAAGAATTTCCAAATAATCTATATTCAATAACAAATGCTACATTCGTAAATCTTGTATATGATTGAATAAAATATAATATAAATATAATATTACTATTATATTAGCAGTATAACCTGGCGCTGCCCAGGAGTGGAATGGTTATTTGTAAATAAAAATTCTAAATTTAATATGTAGAGTGCAAAGGATTGCACCACCACGCACTCCGGCTCGTCGGCCTCCGTCTACTAACATGTAATTTTGTCGAAATCCAACTGCGCGTGTGGATTTGTATAAAGAAAAACCGACACGACTGTACAAATAAATATATTTTCGAAATTATAGTATAGATAAAGTTATTTTATTTTATGAAAGATATTATAATAATACGTAAATAACCCTAAATTATAATATCCGCAAAACATGAAGACCATTCAAATAATATGAAAATATTGATTATTTGACGAATATTTAAGAATATTAATATTATAGTTCAGATCTACGGATAACTATACTTTCCCATTTTAACCCATGACTTGTATGCTCACATAATTATAAAGAGCTCCCCAAAGATTCATTTTTTGAGATGTGGCTGTGTTGTTATATCCTCAAAATTCCTTGGGAAAGAATCGAAAAGTTCTGCATAGTATCAAAAACAGAAAACTACAGTACTTCGACTTCATTATCAAAGGACAAAAGTGCAGCTTTACCTAATTTGTCCTCCTAAGAAAAGATCAACGGTAAATGCAGCAGAGAACGATGCCGCATTTCTTGGCTTAAGAACCGTCGTGATCGGTACGAGTTCAGTATCGCCGAACCTAACTGAAGATTGTCCTGATGGTGGCTGACTTCTGTTAGGGGATGTCAAGATAAAATTGAATTGCCTACACCAGTGGTCCCCAACCTTTTTATTGCCGCGGACCGGTCAACGTTTGATAATTTTACTGCGGCCCGCTGAGGGGCGGGCGTTGATTGTTTATATTTTAGATTGTTTTGATTTAATAATTTTAATTTAATTGTATTTAAACATGCCTTCAAAATAAAATACTTACAGTTACACCAAAAATTAATATAAAGTGATTTAACATTTCAAGTCGCACAAACCCAAGAGAAATACACCACAGTAAATAAAATGGAAATAATTTAATGTTCCTTGGGCGGCCCACACAATAATTGGATTGAGTTTTGCATTGAGAGATTAAGTGAAATATAAATAAAAAATACATGTGTAAAATTCAACTGCTTATAAACTCTTTAAATTGAATACGATGCTTCATTTTAATTCGAACGAGTAGATTGCGTAAATATTATTATTTGAGAAAACATACTTCGAAGATATTTTTTCGATTTCACGAGAATGTGACTTAATATACATAATTAAAATATATGTATAAAGTTATTTCAATGTAGTATATATGTTATCTTTTGGATACATTTTAAACTGTTGTTTTTTCTTTGTACCTGACTTGCTGGCGGTGGAAAGAAAATATGGCCTACTTAACAGATAGTGTCTAAAAATGTGACAAGTGAAAGCATCAACATTGTTAACAGTGTCATAGTATATTACGCTATATGAACAGAGTTTTTGAAGAGTCTTCACTGTAACAAGGTAATTTCAAGCGCTTGCGTGGCTGCCTTCAACAACGTGTTTCGTTTCCACAGTAGCTGTAGTTATTATAGTATTACGTAATATTCGTACTGAGTAAGATCACTTAGACTTCATAAATTTTACATACAATTTTCTGCAAGGTTCAGTAAACATTATATTTTGATGTAATTACTACATATTAATTAACGCTATTAATTATTGAAAATGATTTAATGTTAAAACGCATAATATGACAACAGTGTTTTTGTGTTAAAATGTTAATGAATTAGATACATGAGCACGTGGCAATCAAAAGGAAATTCACCGACGGTCCAAAAAGGTTGTTTTCTGATAGTAATCAAAATAGAAAGGTTTACATACAGTAAGATCAAACATATAGTTTGCCTATAGATTTCTCAAAACACAATACCTATATAATATTTCAATTCATATCAGTTTGATTTTCAATTTCAACTATTCCTTTTAGCTTTCGCTACGTGAATAAGGACAACAATGACAAACAACTGATGTTTTCAAAACAATATCTTATGATTTCTGATAATTATAATAACCCTATCGCATATAATGACGGCAAATATTATTAGAACTGGTATATTATTATGTATATCATTTTTAATTATAAAAATTGTTTAGAAATATTAGAAATACAACTCAATTGACAAATTTTATTAATATAGCTGAACATACGACTTGGAAAACCCTAAGAAACTATTTCTTTTATTCAGCGAATAATTAACAAGATTTAAGAATTAAGATTTTATAATATTATTGAACATATTTACATAATTTGAAAATATCTCATGCATATACCGACAAAAAAAAATCTTTTTTAGTAAAAAAAAACACGAAAGCCGACGAGACTTCATCATGTAACCACTGGATTTGTGCTAGTGTGCTTTTTGTCGAATGAAAGAAATAGTTTATTAAAGTATTAGCAAATGCAAGTACGTAATAAAAACTAAATATTTAAAGTAATCCATGATGTCGGTTAGTAATTAGGGCATTTAATTGATACCTATCTTGATTTAATATACAAAAACCGATAGCCAACAATATTAACGCAATTCTATAAGCATTTTATATAAGAACTACTAGTAAATTAATCGTTATCAAGTAGGATGGCCGTAGTTTAATTTAAAAAAGCACACTGGCACAAATACAGCGGTTACAGGTATCTATCGGGTGTCGTACTTTTTTGATTTTTTTCCTAGTAGGTATATGCACGAGATGTTTTCAAATGAGTGTTTTAATTGACCTATGTAAATAATTAAAATATAAATTATTCAACACCTACTTAAGTTTGTATGTATATTTGATCAAATAAGGAAACATTAACTTAATTGTACAGAAAAATAATATTTACGGTATAAATACTACATGCCACTATAATAATTAAGTAAGTACCAGATTTTACCATAAACTCTGACACCCAAGGCTGCCGGAACGATAAGAATATGAAAAAAGATGCTCATATTATATTAACAGTGAAGATAACGACCATATTTACCAATTTACAGTGGCGTCATTTATTGGAAGGTCCGTAAATACAGTTCACGTCATGTATTACTGCGCACCTACAAGATAAAACCATGACTTGGGATGATGCAAAAGCCCTGAAGAAGAAGAAGGCAGGAATGCCAGAAATGTGTTTTCCAACCTTCGTTAATAGTAGATTAACTGAATGAAAAAGAATATAAAAAACAATATTGAAATCATTCAGAAAAATATATTTTTAAGAAGTATCAATAAATAAATATTTATAATATTATTAACCGTGTAAAAATTGAAATGAGAAAGAAACGTAATATAATATTATTTTTGGCAGTGTTGTGTACCCAAAAATATTCGTGGCATATAGAAATAATTCATCATTTGACATGTTACAATGTCATTTGTAATTGCATCCTGTCACGTTAAACTTAAAATGCCATTATAGTTTCCTGTATTTTAAAAACATTTTGCGCATTGAGTGCAAATTAATATATCATACTCAATGTACAAGCATTTCGGTCATGGATGTACTTGATAAAATAAATCACCGGAATAATTTTTATCAATGAAGTAACTTTGAAACAGATTATTGATAGTCCGTGACAATATATTGGCAAAATAATATCACCAGACACTGTTTTGCAACCGAATTAAATTTTTTATTCTAAATGCCTTAATGTACATATATTATCGTTATGTTTTCCCAATATGGACCGAATTTTTCGAAATATATTATCTCTTTTGTAATATTCCTCATTGTCGAGAATCATGACTGTATTCAAAAGCTCCCATCGTTATATTATAAAACCAGCGTTAAGAGTATCCGCATAGTCTACAATCAGTGATTTCCAACCATCTTTGTTTGATGGATCTTTAATATAAAAACATATTAATAAAGATGCCATTAAAAAAATCACAAAAATCAGTCAAGCATATTATTAATTTTAGAACTGAAAATCGAATATTATATTTTAACAATTAATAATAAGCGTCGGATTATAATTTCATGGGTCCCAGGTTTGAATCCTTATAATTTAAATACGTATATTTTTTAATTTGTGTTTGGAGTTAGAGTATGGACAAAATAGGTTGAGCATGTGGCCGTCCATTTCTCGTAAAAACAAAAAAAATCTGATAATCATTCTGTGGTCCTCCTACCTCCATATTATATTATTAGCATCGGACATATGGTATAAAAAAATGAAAAGAGCGTACAACTACATAAAATATACTTTGTTTAAAGTTGCTAGACAACTATAAAAATGGCGGCTGATGAATACAACCGACTTTACAGTTATTAATATAGGTAGGTACATACAATAGAAAAATGATTTGAGAACCAGAATCAACAGAAAATGGAGGTAACCGACTATGAAACAAATAGCCTTAAGTATTGAATAATTAGTTTTCCCTACATTGTTGATACCCATTATCGGATGAACAGGGGCCTTATGTTGTAACTTGGGAGTTGAAGTCACCCGGCGATATGACGTCATATGACATCATTTTGACGTACTACCGGAGTGAGTCAATAGCATTCGAGAAATTAACGCTACTCTAATACTGACGTTATTCATTGTCCCCATACACAAATAGGTGTTTCAGCATAATAATATCTATGGTGAGCCGTGTGCATTGGACGGCTCGCCTTGATGCGTGTATTGAAATTACGTCATAATTACGTCATGTCGTTGGGTGACTTCATGTCACAAGTTACAACATAGGGCTGCACGCATGTTTGAATATTTCTGTACTTTCTTCATCAACCCTTAGCGAATACTCACAAAATCGTCGTGGAGAAAATACTGCTCGTGGAATCCTAGGTAGAAATCACTGGTCTATAATATTCTTCTCTCCTTTATCGTTATATTATTTAATACTTTTATAATCTTCATCACTTTGGAATACCGCATAATTTTACTGTCGTATCAGCTGTATATACATAATAATATCGCTTTCTTACAAAAACCTTGTGGTAGATGCTATGAGTTTTCCACTGAATTTCTTCACGTAATCACTCCCCCTTGATGAGGATTAATAAATTTAATGTATGTAAGTTTGATATAATATATTTATATAATATTATTGCCAAGCTAACGGTGCACCCCCTTATGAAATAATGCCAATACATTTTATTGAATATCGAACATTTCATAGCGTAAGGTACTTACCTGAAACAAGATTTTCTGCTTAAACGTGATATCTAAAATTGGTATAAAGGTAAATTAATACTTTCTTTGAGAAATTCTTTTGCTTTAACATTCTAAAAATGTCAGAAGTAATGTTTCTGACATTTGTCAATGGTCTTTGTAAAAAGTTTTTACTTTTTTACCTGCCAACGTGTACTTACTTATCTACTAGGTAATTCTTTTTTATGAAGTCAAAATAAATAGCATAAACATTAAAAAAGAATGGTAAATTAATTCTTAATTGTGAACATAAAAAAATTTTGCTGAAAAATACTGAAGTAAACTTTATAAAAAGACATATAAGTAATACAATTTACACCCGTCCCTGGAAAATAGT
Source organism: Rhyacophila brunnea (assembly GCF_057557595.1). Classification (NCBI taxonomy): domain Eukaryota; kingdom Metazoa; phylum Arthropoda; class Insecta; order Trichoptera; family Rhyacophilidae; genus Rhyacophila; species Rhyacophila brunnea. Next base: position 22,398,373 of record NW_028233068.1, read on the forward strand.
TTTGTTCTGAAACATTTTGTGACAATAACGATTGAACACGACGCACCACGCACCTGTTCAAAACCCACTCTGATACTTTTTTAGAACCAATTAAGTATTATAGGTACCTACCTAACAAAAACATTTACAATGAGTATGTTATTTTAGTTGAAACATTAAAAAATAGTATTTATTCATTAGAAAATAGTTTTTTTTATTATTTAAATATATTCCAGAGATATTCTGGACACGTGCATTATTTAAAAATATCCATAAACTCCTTAAAAAATATCGGAACAGGTGTTTATATACTTAAAATACGTGCAAAATAGTATACACGACCAAACGATACAGGCATCAAAGCATTTTTTGTTTCACTAAGGGGCCAGAACTTTATCTTGTATACGAAAAATATGTCTCTTATATATTATTATTATATTTATAATATTTCCCTGAATTTTCGAACAAAGGACGCAAACAATATATTTTACCTTAATACGGTCCACACAAAGGCCCTTTTGTTTGATATTATTATTTTTTTGCCTTCCATTATATTTATAATGAAAAGAAATTGGTGTATCTGTAAAAACATGGTCATTAAGGGTCAATGAACAAATAGGGCTCTTTAGGTGGACAAATTTCAATATTTAGTTGCATTTTGAATTATAACTAAAAATTATTATTACAACACACATGTATATATTCAATGTTATAATAGTTTATAGTGATAACAGTATATGTATAATTTCTTATTTATTTTTAAATTTCTTTATCACTATATTTTGATAGAAATAAAAATCGCCGGAAAAAATAACAACACACTAATAATTATTAATATCAACTATAAATATCTTAATATGTCATTGTTAATTAGTAAGAAATATTATTTTAAGCCAATGCAATTATTGATACGTTGGAAATTGCAATATATTAATTTATTAAAAATACATTTTTTAAGCTAAATTTTTCTTGATAAAAAATATAGACAAAATTAAGCAAATTTATAAAAGTGCGGGGGTTAATAAGAATATACTGGCTCAATATTGACTTTTGAAAGGTAATATATTATTATTATTTGTAATCTTTTTAGAAAAATGTTTTGTACAAAAAAGTATTCGCAAAGAAGTCGACAATATCTTTTATGTCGTGGCAACTTTACTATCTAACCTTAAAGCAACTAAGTATAATAAATATTCTCGATTCAGATAGTTGTGAAGTGTTGGCTATATTATAATATTTTATGGATGGTCTCTCTGGTAAGTTAATATCCACAATGTCCTTGACAAAATAAACATAAAATGATGAAATGTTGTGATGACGCAATGAGAAAATTTTGCAATGGAACTATCAAACGAAAAACTTTTCTTTACAACCAATTGAGATAAATTTATTTCCAAAGTAACCTTCAACTAGTAGTTTCTTCAAAAATAGATCGACAAATACTATTATTTAGCTCTTCCGTTTTCCTCGCGATCTTTCAATGTAGATTATTGACTAAACCACTGCCTGTGGAAATAAGATTATTTAGAATTCTTTCAAATATTTGCTTTTCGTGATATGAGTAATGCATCATAATAATGGTACTCCATCATAAAATGTCATTGACATTGTGATAGATATCCTCACTTCTCAATGTACACAGTTATTCATCCAGAAGTCTATTTCACTCCCAAATATCATGAATAATTTATGTATCAAAAGAAAACTTTATTAACAGTTAAACGATAATATAATTATTGTAATGATAATGTTTTAAACGAAAAATTTCTGGTTTTCAAGAGCATGATACATTCTGTAAACTAAATATATATATATGGTAAGAAAATATAAAATTTTGGCGACAGAATTAATTAAGTACAAGAAAAGAATAACGCATTGTCTTTTATATTTACATATTATTTAAACGTATTATCGCTAATATTGTTTTAATTTGTAATTTCAAAAAACAAATAATTAGTGATTATTTTGCAATAAAAATTACTTAAATGCTTATTATATTAATAATAATGCTAATTAGGTAACTCTCGGGGGGCAGAGCGTAAGGCGCTGGCATTCCATCCGGGAGCTCTGAGTTTGATTCCCGATATATAATAAGAATATGTTAGAATGTGAGTTTCTCAATCCTGGGTGTTTGTGATTGTTCAAAATTACTAACAACCACCTTGTACGAAAAATCAACGAAATAGTTATTAATAATTAAAAAAAATACTGTTAGTTATTAAAACATAATATAATATTGTCTTGAACCATACCCACTATAATAATATGTAGATACCAACGCATTTTTTACTGATAATTTATACAATTGAGTACCTACTATAAAGCTCATGAGATTTTTTTGTTTATTTCCTTCATTATACCACCATTGGTATACTTCTTACATATTACATTACATTAGCCATGTTCAATCCACAGAGTAAAGTTATTAATTAACGTATTTTTGATTTACGAGAAATATGTGTTAGCTTCCTATATTGTTAGTTTATTAGGTCTAAATACTCTAGGTCCAGATACTCATTGAAAAACAAAATACGAATTTGATAGATCCGGGACCCATGCTATATTACAAGCCGATAGGTTACCGCTCGACCATCGTGGTTGTATAATTCTAGATTATTAAAAACTTTTTATTGCCTATATTGAATTTTACTATAAAACACTCTTTCTAATATATAGGTTAACGTTTTTATTTATTACAGAAAACTTTTTTTTAATATTGAAATAAAGTTAGGAAGTTAAAGAAGCTCATAGAAAACTTACAAACTGTACAAACTAAACAACATCAATAATATTCATGATCATTTCTAAACCGTTTATTGCCCCAAAGCTATCAATTTAGTGACTTAAATAAGTTTACTGGCAGTTGGAGAAATAAGAATGAACACGAATACTATAGGGATTGCTGAGTAAAAGTATTGTTTTAAGTATTCTGAAAGAATAGTAGGTACCCATTATAATACAAGTTACTAATGGTTTGAAGCCATAAATGAATGCACTACTGATTGATTTTTCATTGATTTTGCCCAATGATACCTTGCGGCATAACTCACCATAATCTATTCCCACTGGTCGTTCCATGCATTTCCCCAAACGTTCAATACAATGTTAACCGTTGGCCTTTCCAATTTGTACGTGCCAGAGAAAATGAAGATAAAATAGCTGGAATGGCCCCATATGAATAAAACGGCCACACAAATTGCACACAGTGGACATCCTAGTTCCGTGGGAACTGATTATATATTAAAGAAATTTGATAGTGACGGTTTTCCATGCAATGCATTTTATACATGTTTTGTGGTTATTAGAAGAATGAAAAAACTTATTTCCCAATACTTGAAAATATTGCATTGAAGGAAATACAAACATTTCCAAACAAACGTTTCACGTAAAAAGTCTGCTAATATACGAGTAACATCCACCCTATGGAGGCTCATATGCTCGGCATATGAGAAAAAAATATTATTTTTTGATACAGATATGAAAAAAATATTCTTTTATATAGGTACCTATACTAAAAGAATAATTGGGTATAATATTTACTGATTAGTATCTAGGTACTTAAGATATATTTCATAGTATACAATACAATTACTTGATAAATTTATGAAAGATTTGAAGTTAAATTTCCCATAATTAAATATATTGCGTTGTTAATTAACAATAACGATTAAATGACCAAAATTGATTACGGAGAGTGATTAAAAACCTTTCTTTTCGTGAAGTGTATTTTGGGACACATTTATTAATATTATTTGATCCCCAAGAGTGTATTTCCATCTAGAAATAAGATTGAGATCATTTTTATGTGTCTTTACTAAAAAAATCCTTACAAAATTAAATTCGAGAACTTTTTTTAGTTTTTGAAAATGGATTTCGTCACAAAAAATAAGCTAGTGTCGAGAATTACTTATTGCTGAAGTATATTTACAGTGTAAACTTCATAAATTGTACATATTTAAATACTTCTAATGAAGTACTATCATGAAGGAAGCTAGGGTGTCCAGTGTAGGCATTTGAAAGATACTGGCGCAACATAGATATTATATGAGAGGCATTTCTTAAGTAAGGAAAAGGAGCAACCTATAATATAAAGCCACGGGCGCATGAAAAGAGTATTTAAAAAATAGCTATCATGTGTATTATTCATAGAAACGCCGAACAAAAATACATTATAAAACGAATCTAAACGGAGATGATTACTGATACGAATTACCACACCATAAAAATGTAATAAAAAAATTAGAAAGATCCAATGTTCAATTACGTTCAATAAAAATTTACAAATATACGTGTACTTGTACATTTAAATGTTATATACTTTGAATAGGTACGTATTGTATACAAATGAATAATAAATAATTAGTAATACCTAATAATGAAGGTCACGTAGTATATCAGCTGCCTAAAAATCCATTATAGTCGATGTGATTAGTAATGGTTCACCAACCTCATCCAAGGTAATTTTTATTTATAGAATAATAATATTATACCCATGTTTTTATGCTCATCATAATATGATTTAAATTTGGTTTTTTGTTTCAAACCGAGTCAGTCATTTAAAAAAAATCGTTATCTACACATAATTCACAAATCACAAGTAATCATTAAATAGGCGCACGGTTTTAAGACATGATTAATACCTTATGTAATACATGAATCAATAAAATATCTTTATTATCTTAAAAAAATACCACATAAACTACGTAAGAGATAAATTATGTACTTCTTCTTATACATTTTTCATATTGTTTATATTAATTGAATGATACTATTAATAACAATATTTTAAGAGATACATTACAGTGCATCTTAGAAATTATTGAAAGTATTGGATTATAATTATTTTCAGCTATCAGAATCTTTTAAGGTGACAGCAGGACTAAAACAAGGCGACTCCTTATCACCAATGCTGTTCAACTTAGCTTTAGAGAAAGCCGTTAGAGAAGCTCTGAAAGCAGAAGGTGGAGTTACCCTGAATGGGTCCCATAAAATATTGGGCTACGCAGATGATTTGGTGGTGCTCGGAGAATCTGAAGAAGAAGTCAGAGATATTTTCACTCCTCTGGAGGACACAGCGAAAAGGTTGAATCTACGAGTAAATGTGGGAGAGACCAAGTATTTGAAAATGACAAGAGGCATTGAACCCTCTGGAAACATTGGAATAAGAAACTCCTCGTTCGAGAGAACCTCTCTCTTCAAGTACTTGGGCTCCAACATTACCTCTAAAAATGAAATGTCCCTAGAGCTCTCTGACCGACTGAGAAGTGGAAATGCAGCGTACTTCGCGCTGAGTCGTCTGTTCAGGTCCAAAATGCTGTCCATCAAAACGAAATTCCGGGTGTATAACGTGGTCATCAAGCCAATCGTCATGTATGGATGTGAAACGTGGGGTTTAACAGAAAAACAAGAAAAGGCGCTCCAAGTGTTTGAAAACAGAATCCTCCGGAGAATACTTGGACCCGTCAATGAGAACCACCGGTGGCGCATCCGCACAAACGCTGAGCTCTTCGACCGATACCAACCTAGAATCACTAATATTCTGAGGTCAAGAAGGCTCAGATGGGCGGGCCACGTTGTACGATCTGAACGATCTAGAACTCTCTATAGGATTTACAAAGGCACACCAGCTGGCACTCGACCTCTTGGCTGCCCTCGACGGAGATGGGCGGACAACATTCAAAGGGATGCGGAAAGGCTGGGGATAGTCAACTGGGAAGAGAGAGCGCTGGACAGAGATGCCTGGAAAAACGTTGTGCAGTCGGCCATGGACCTGAACGGCCCCTAGCGCCAGTTTTAATAAAATAATAATAATATAAAAGTCAATAAATACATGGAAAACATGATAACGTGTAGCATTAAATATGGTCGGCCATCATTCATTTTTCATAATATTTATGTTTAGAATACATTAACAGCATATTGATTTGTCATAGACAACATTATTTTCGCAATTTGTTGATTGTCAAATGAATTTATTGATGGCCAATTTAAAGGGTGACTATGTGTTGAATAAATATTTTAAATATATATGTGACTAAAAATTATGATCATATACATAGGTGAGTATATTAAACATAAAGTATTTTTGTATAGATATATAATATATGTAAATATTGGAATCATTGTTTATCATTATTTCTACTGAATACCAATATTGATATATTTTCACAAGAAATAAACTATATACTGATAGTGTCATCACCCGAAGGCATCGTATTTAAGCTCAATTTTCATTGTTGCATCTTTTATCAAGGAGTGGACAAGCAGAATTTAATGGTAATATTTGATAATAAAATTCCACTCTTAGACAGATTTTATTTTTATTACCAAATAACAACACAATAACATACTTGCACCCTCTGTAAACGTTATCAAGCAACTAGTATAATGTAATATGATTTCATAATAATAATACTACATTTATGAAATAATAACAGTATTATTAAAACTAACTATTTTTTACTTTATAAAATTGTAATTTAAAGTGATATTTTAGCGTATCGGCTCGTCTTCAAACCCTATTTGCTAATGATAGAATTAATACCTTTATTACATAATATAATATGTTTAATGTGTAGCTTAGGTAAAATAGGTAGACACCTAAAAATAGTTCAGACTAAATCAAAAATTAATATTAGAATTTTAGTGATTTAACGGTAGAATTAATTTGATTAATTTTTATTTAATACCATAATAATCATTGTCGTCAGGTAAATTACCTGTGGTAGGTCCTAGCCTCGTCTATTTTATTCCATACTGGGTCATTCTTCTCCAGGCATGGAACAATTACAAAGTTTGAATCTACTTGCGAGAGGCACATCCGTACTTGCCATATGGTCTAACCATCGGAGTCTACCAACTATAATGAGAGAGGAGACACCTAAATTCTTCTTGTATGAGGTTTTAGATTTCCATGTTCTATCGGATACGATTGGTCTCCATCTAGTGTTATACCACATATCTCACGCACTATATCTCATAGAATACACCGAGCGTATACTCATTAGCCTTGGTAAGAGCCGAATAGTCCGACCCGTAGACTAACACTTGTCAGATAAATGTCTTGAACATCAGAATATAATATAAAAAATATAACATTTTTATCGATGTTAAAACGTTACAATTAATATCATGTATATTATTATCTATTTATTTTTATCATAGTGTAATACACCTAACGCCATTATGGTCTATACACTCTCTTAATCAACGCTGACAGTTTCAATCAATGAAACGACATGCCAATATAGACCAATCGATTTTAAGTTATCCGATCAATCTGTCCGATTACGATTGGTAACATAGTAACATACTATCGTTAATCAAAACACCAGAACTTTGAATGGATTTTATATCTGCTCAAACGATCGGACAAAGTGTTTGCGAACCTCATCAATGACCTGCGTTCTAATTTTCTTATACTTTAAGTCACATTCAATTGTCATGAAAACATTATTGACGTTTACAAGTGACCGTAAAATTACTGAGAGCGATTTTAAAGTGGTTGTATTGGATAACGAAAAACATTTTAATAACAAGCTGTTATCTGTCAATGTCTTTCGTCAACCAAAAGTACAAAGAGCGAGATTCCTTAAAAATAGTAAAAATAATATATTCAATTTTATCTCATTCTCAAAAAACTGAATAATTAACTAAAGTAAAAAAATCTATTAAAATAAAATTATTAAGGTAATTGTATCATTCATCCATTCACTTAAATTTCTCTAGATTATTAATTCAGTGATAAGAATGTAAATAGTTTAATCAAAAAAAAAATCACATATACATTATTTAAATAATATGATCCTACTAAGTATGTACAAGTACGATACCTAATATGTTTATGGTAACAGGTAAATTTTAATGAAGGGAATTATTATATTAGATACAATATGATTAGTTACAATAATATAATAATAATATGTGTTAAATATCAAAGTCGATAGCTATGTCCATTATACAACATCATTCACTCAGTCATTGCCAACATTATAGTCTATTGCGATACTCAATCCAAATTTTGATGGCATACAGCTGGAATATACCTACATGCTGTCCCGTTTTGACATTTTTCTTGCGCAGTGATATAAAATTTTACAAACGTCGGTGGCATTTTAATTATAATGGATAATATTTTTGATTTTGTGTATTCTTGAGTTGTGCTATTAATAAAATCAATTAAGAAAAATAAGTCATTAAAAGACAGTGTCATTAATTCATAGTTAAACTACGTAATTTATAGACGTAACATTCTTCAATATAATAATGATACAATATTTTACTAACTACGTGGATCTGTGGCGCCTCACAAAGAGGTATTTAAACTAATTTTAGTTTTTACATAAAACGGCTGTCCGAAAATTGCTCAAACTTTTAAGTCCATGCTCTGGAATTTTCACTCTTACATGAATATTTAAAAAAAAAAAACTATGTACGTTAAACCAAAGAATAACACACAGAGTTAAAGTCTTCACAAATGTAGATTTATAGATTTATCCACAAAATTTCTTCAATTGATAGGGTGATAAATTAAAACGTTCTCAAATAAATTCAAAATGACGAAGATAAAACTAAAGAATCGAGGTTACATTATTATAAAACAAATTGTGCAGCATTCTTTTTACAACATATAATCCAAGATCAAGGAATCACATAGAAAAGAAAAACGACGCATTTCGTGGCTTAAGAGGATATATATCTATCTTGGTTGTGTTTCTAGAGAAGAATGCTAGAGTCTCAAAGCATCCGTCACCATGGCCGAACCTCCTTCACGCTGTAGCAATGCTATTAAAGCTATCTTACATGGCGGGAGGCTCGGGACTTGACGATGGACCAAAGGATGTGGCGTAACCTTGTGCTTGCTGTATGTTATACTGCAGGAACATAACAAGATGAAGAGTAGTACATACATGTCTACAAATTGTATAATATAAGCGTTATATTGTTTTCCATATGTTTTAAATTAATAACATAACGCTCACCTTTTGTTTGGAGTCAAACGAAAGAAATATAATACAAAATACTCCCACGTTGCAAAATCCCTCTTCTATTTAGAACAATAAACAAAACAATGAAAAATATCTGATAAAATTGAGCCTAGGTTAAGTTTGCGAAGCCAACATATAACATTTTATGAGAAACTCCATGAAACGAGTACCTACGTGTACAATGAAGAATATCGTTTATCATTTTGTGGTTTGTTTATCGAGAGTGGGTTGAAAGTACTAACAGGGTATTTTACCTTTCATACAAATAATAAAATAATAATTATTATTAATTTGCAATATCTATTTGCTGACTCAAAAGTGGTTTTCATCAATCCAATCTGACCAATCAAACGAATTTACAACTACGTCTATCTCGGTTAACAATATATATATATATTGAAGTAGATAATTATTATGTATAACGAGATTTTTCGCAGAATTAAGCTGGCATAGAGTGCATTTAATCGCTTGAATAGTATTTTCAAAAATGTGTTCTCAATGTGCCCAAATCGCAAAGTATTCTACTAATGTGTATAATCAATATCGACTCATATAGGTAATATGCATATGAAGCATAATATACTCTTAATGTAAGGAAAAATGTGAAAATGTGAAAGTGCAAGACGCAGAAATACTTCAAAAATTACCAATGGATCAGCAAGCAAACAAAATTATGCAATATTATTTAGGTCGTTAAGCTGATGAAAATATTGTAATGGGCTGGGAAAATGGTATTATATAGTAGTACCTGAAGAGCATTAAACGAGCACAAGAGACCCTGAAACCCGCTAGATTGATGAATTCAACGAGTTACGTGAATATGCAGTGAATAACTAAAGATTGAGAGGAGTGAAATGAGCTGAAGGAGAACTTCGTCCAATTATGAATTGATCCCAACCGACAATAATCTCAAATACGTTTGACATGTAGTATCGACGGCATATTATGCTATGGATGGTATAAAAAACAAAATAGCTCCATTCTAAAATAAATTCTTTTTTTTTCTTTTCACCATGTCCGATCCTAATAGGATCATATGGACCTCCACAGAGGTTTGTATTGACAGATTTTGTTTTTTACGAGAAATGGATGTCAGCCACTTGCTCAACCTATTAGGTCCATTGAAACACACACAAATTGAAAAAAAATATGTGTACTTGCCAGACCCAGGATTCGAACTTGGGACCCACGGCGTTATAGTCCAACGCTTAAGCCGCGCGGCCACCGTAGGCCACCGTTTAAAATAAATAAAAGGGAAAACCATGTCTCTAGAATAACGTAAATTTGAAAGTCTAATGGTCAGTGGAAACATTGAAGATCGAAGATGTGAAAGGAGATTCACTACTCGACACTAACATAATACAATAGCAGAACAAAAAAACAAAAACAATGAATATAAAGTCAATTACAATTTTCAAAATAGTTTTTTTCACAAGTACAAATAATTGAATAATAAATGCAATGTAAACCAAACATAACTTAAAAAACAAAAACGACACACTCAATACTATTTTCTGTTTTTCGCCCCAAAAAAAATTACAATATATTTTTTCAATACTCTGCCGTTAAATTTTTCCGCATAGGTATTCGTTAGTATTTTGTTTATATGCGGAAAACGACCTTTCAATGTCCACAGAGGTGATTGGGTAAACTTTAAATAAAAGTGCCCGGTTTGACTTTTCCATCCTTTTTTGTCCTTTTATGATAAATCCACAGCTCGGAGATGGCATTAAAAATGCAAGTGCATCTAAACTACATACCTTCCTAACTAAGTTATATTTCGATAAAATAATTTAAAAACTAAAATTATAAATTCAAAAGCTCTCAAATATGCATTTATATGCACAATAAAATTTTATTTTTGGATTCTGTGTCTTTCAAAACAGATTTCTGTGCAACTCTTATAGCTGTGCATACACCCTAACAAAACATGCACTAGCATATAAATCCGGGCCCTACTTATGATATTAGTATCACGTAAATAATATTATTAAGCGCATTGATAATAGTGTCGGCAAGTGGCGCTGCCATCTGGTTATTTTTTATAGTTATATATATTTTTGAAAAGTATTCCACTGTTTTACCTATATTCATAGAATAAATCTATAAATGGTAAATATTTATTTATTTATTAATTCATTAAGTTCTAAATAATTAGGTTCTAAAAAATTGAATGCCACGTCATGATAAAAATGAATTAAAGATGAAATCAAAGTTCTACATCTAGCAGTGGTGATGGCTCTACCACATAAGAAGATTATTATATTAAATTGATATTTTAAGAGGATATCTAACGATAAAACCAATAATAGGTTAACAATAAGTACTGAACACGAATATTAAAATTTTAATTAATCATTAATATTACTTAAATTAAAAATTCATCTGTGAATACCGTGTGTCAATAATAATTGAAACCAAGCAGAAGGTAATATTATCATAACGTTTCCATTTATTAGATTTTCTCACTACGTTTGTTTGAAATGTTAATAATTAATAATCTTCTCATTATATTATTTCAGAGGTAATTTTATAATGGCATTATAATAAATTATAACAGGAACACAGCAAAACCCATAACTCTCTTCTAGCACAATGCCACTTTGCTTAGACAGTGGTTATGTTTAAAGGATGACTTGAAAGAAAACAGGGAATACTTCAAATATAAATATATATATCACGCTACTTTTATATTTTAACATCTTCTTCGTATACGTTTTTAGTTATTTTTTTAATGTATGTAATATATGATTATTATTAATATTTATGGTGCTATAGCCCTGTGTGGGCCCAGGCCAATTTTAACATTGTAGTGCAATATTAAAAGCTTGACCAGATGACGCGTGTCTCGCCGCGATTTGTCGCGTGATCATATGAGTAGCTCAATGAGCTCACTTGTATCTCGACCGCGCGCGAGAAGTGACATGCGGCGATTACATGTGGACGGTTCAATGATATCACATAGACCAGGAATGCGTACGAGTTTTTACTTGCGAGTCAAATCGGGCCATCTGGACAAGGCCTAAGCAACGAAATAAAACGCCGGATCACCCTCGCTAGCAAATGCTATTTTGTCTCCAAAAACTTCTAAAGAACGAAACACTTTCAAAGAAAATCATATCGAACATTATGTATAATATTATACAACCTTATAGAAAAATCTCCTGGGCCTGGTATTAACACGTGGATCAGAATGCTGGGCACTCAACAAACAGGATGAGAGAAAACAGGATGAGAGAGAAAGAAAAAAATTGAGAGGAAAGATTTGCGAAGAATGTTTGGAGTTGTTCAAGAAAGTGGCATTTGGAGGCCAAAGTATAATGAGGAGCTGTACACACTTGATGGAGGCAACAATATCAGGTTACAAATGAAAATGCAGAGACTGCGTTGGGTTGGCCACGTACATACAATACCGGAGGAAATACTGGCGAGGCGGGCTATGTACGTAAGCAAGAGAAGATCTAGACGGCCGAAATCGAGATGACTGTAGAGACCACGGGAGATTTATTAAAGTTTGGTTAAAACTACTGGAGAGTGCCGGCGCTGGATCATCCAGGATAGAGGAAGTTTTTAAAGGAGGCCAAGATCCGCTAAGGGTTGTAATGCCATAAATAAGGAGTCCATTACTAATTCCTCTCTCTTGTCAGTTAGACACACCGATTCTTGACACGATTGTAGCATTTTAAGTATTTTTATATGATATTATAATCTACTTGATTAATAATGAAAGTATCATAATACCTACATATATTATTATATCAATAATAATCAATTGCATGGTAGTACTTTCATAATTTAGACAAATTTTCTTAATAATAATAGGTAATGAAAGTCAAGTTTTCTTGATATAACAGTCTCACAATTTGGTCCAGTAACCGACAATTTAGAGATTCACACGGTAACGAGGCGCAATGCTGTTTGTAAGGTAACATTTATGTCTTAAAAATAGCTCGTAAAAAAAACTAAGACTTTATAATGTCTCTTGGTGAGCGCATAATCGTTACCATCCGGTAGCACTCAGCAGGTAATGGTCGACCACAAGAGACCACAATATCTTACTGAATTTAAAATTTAAGAATACATTATTATATTCGGCAGATATAAGTGACAGCGATAGCTCAGAAAATAGAAGGGTTAAATTATGTAGATACTATAATACCTTTATACGGCAGATGATGTGCTCGAGCTATGGGTATACATATTTTAATTGTTTTATATTTTACATTAATCCATTTCGCTTTTAGACATCTTCAAGCACTATGTACATTTGTTTATAAAATTTTCCTATTACACAAATGCACGTTCAAAAATATTTGCTTAAATACATATTATATTTGTTGAAATTATTTATAATATAATGTTTATTTCTTTATAGACAGATGTATGTTGGTCTATACTAGTAGAAAACTCAAATAATTTATAATTTAAATTAAAAATTCACAAAAATGTTGATGATATTATATGTTATCGTCGTAGAGCTGGTAAACTCTATGTGACAAATTTAAAATTTTACAAGAAAATAAAAAATATACTAATCTATAGACGTAATAATGAAGGTATTTTTTTTATAAATCTATCAATAACTTGATTTATCTAAATAACAGGTAGAATAGGGCTCGCTATCATTGAGTATTATTATAATAGCTCCGACGTTACTGTGTTCATTTAAGGTAATATGTTATATTAGTGGTTTAATCGTGGCAAGTTTTATAATATTACATGAAAATTTAAAAATGAAAAAATTTTCAGGTTTTCTATTTATAAAATATTGTAAATCTACTTTTAATTACTTTTGTCTTTGTTTTCCCGATACTGCTATTTATAAATTAGTATTATTTTTGAGTTTTCAGTTATATTGCTCTTATTATAAACAAACAAAAGTTGATATTCACTGTCGACATTTGGCATTGTCTGCATACCTCAATGGCATGGTTGCGCAGACAATAGACGCCGAGATAATATGAGGAAATGAACAATTCATCTGCGAACAAATTGTCTCTGGAAAAATCATTTCCATGAAAAAAAACTGTTCTATCTCTAACAACTATACAAAATGCTATACTCCAATCATTGTTTTATTTACCGTAGGAAAGGTAAAACGTTTATTGGAAACCATTAAATTATTTATTAGACATTTACCAAGTCGATGGGATGCCATATAAATAGTAAATTCTATGGAATATGTATAATATTCTCGACTGTATTATTTATTATTTTGAACAATAATTAATTTTCATCGAATACTGATAACTAAAACTCATGCCCGCACATAGTGATATTGAATGCATTAAATTGTCATAGGAGATACCTACACTCACATTTATACAATATTTGTATTAAAGTAGGCACTTTATCAGAAGATGGTAAACATTGAATTTTAATTATAATATGTAAGTAGTATTCATAAAATATAAATATAGCTTAATTTTCAATCATTTTACATACTGCATGCATTATTAGTAATTGATTAAATAATACAAATAAGAAAGGATTCTTATAGAATTTGTAGGTAAGCTAAATTATATCCCAAATGGAAGCATATTGGCTTTTATAGATAAGATTATATTTAAAGAAATGGTCAAAATCAGATATTGATGCATATATTTAGAAAAAAAACCCGATAAGTCTACAAATTGTCAAAACCAAGAAGAAGAAAAAGCTTCTATAATGTAATTTTAGTCACAATATGTTATTAAGTATATATTAATATTTCTGAAACTCGCAACAATATACGAAAGAAATTTTTAAAAATTAGAAAATCTTGTTACTTTATATGATAAAAATATATGTTAGGATCATAACATAAACCTTGGAGAAATGTATATCTACTTGAACACTATTCTTAAATAGTGCATAATACTTGATAATTATAAACTAACACACACCAAATATCAGTATTGAGAAAACGGGTTTTATCTGTTAAAAGTTGTAAAATATATATAATATGTAACATAGAAAGTACAAAATATCTTTACGCAATTAATAATAAAGTATTCGTAGGTACGTACGGTAGGTATGCAATAGTTAACATTTTGAAAGTTTATCTTTGGATTGTAAAGAACTCGCATTATTGTTTGGATTGAACTACTATTAATGCCAAGTCATGAAATGGTTGAAAAAATCCATTTGTTTGGGCTGTTGCCAATTAATACGATTGTGAAAAGATAATACAAAACTATAACCCGCCAAACATTTAATTAATGAAATAAAACATGTAATTTCATCAGTTATATTATGTACTTACATACTATCTAAAGAAATAAATATTTTTTACAACACTAACAATAGATTTACGAGCAAAGAAACATCCCTAATTTTGTTATAATATATATATGAATATAATAACGTACCTAATCATTGTGTGACTAAATGTCATGAATACAATTTTATTTTGACCTAATATCTCATTGTAAGTAATGGTAATCACTCTCCTGGCTTCCTTCGGCAGCCCAACCTCTAATTAGAGGGTTCAGCTTTATTTAAAAATTGAGTGTGGTAAAATAATACGTGAAAATTAAACAGGAAAACTAAAAAATTAATAACTTAACAGATAATATTGTTCCAAATAACAAACATTATTAAACGTTTAATTATTATTTAAAGCTGACGAACAAAACATGTAATGGAATAAGTACAAAATAATAAAACTGTATGTAACTAAACATTTTTTTCGTTCCACCAAGAATACCAACACTCAACATATTTAGTCATAGAAACATGTTAGAGTTAGCCTGTATTTTATTATTATGGAGTAGAAATTATCATAAATAATGAAGCTACTACTAAAATTATAATTTTTTATGAACTAATAATTATTATTATACTACCAATATCTACTTACTGTTTGATTTAGGTAAATTGTTACAGTGCACCGGTCATATAAGCGGGTAGTAATATTTTGTAAAATCGATGTCAATATTTTGTTGTGATTAAAAAAGAAACCTTCTTTAACGTGTCACTGAATTGTCAAGATACATATTATTACGGTCTGGTATGAGGGTTCTGGGTTTGAATACCGGTAGAACGTCTCTAAGGCCTATGCTTATTGTTGTCCGACTTCTAAAGGGATTGGTCCCTTGAAATTGCTTCGGACGGATGCGTAACACGAAATACCTCTATAGTTGTATTGAATCGCCGTAGTCATGCATGCTTATTGTGTTGGTTAAACAGAATAATTGTCATCATACCGTTCTGAGTTACGCTGACATAAATTGTCTCGAATATGCTACTTAAAAAGTCACTTGGGAATTTTCTGATAGGTCAGTATAATATTATAAGAATGAGCAATCGTTGAATAATACTGCAATCAAAATATTTTAAATATATAAATTATTATTTATATTTTTGATTTATTCAATAGAATCAGCTTAATTATTATGATGTATGCTTACTTAAAGTAGTGTTATTTTATAGTGATTATAAAGACAATCATAAATTGACTAAATAATCTGTGAAGGTAGGTAAAATACCAAAAATAATTAATACAGCAATGGGCTGTTATGATCTGTCATATTATAATTGCCTTTAAATATGATTTTTTAATGAATTGTTATATTATCGAATACAGCTTAGATAGATGATGGATTATTATCATTTTAAGTTTTATTCCAAGAGAAATCATTATTGATTGAGTCGGTTGTTGTCAAGATTCTTTTAAATCATGACGGCAAAGGGTAACGTAGATCACAATATCTAATGTCTAATTAAATCTTTATTTAAAAAAAATTATCTATGGTACACTAGTTCACAGTATTGACGACGTATGTAGACATAAACTAGTGAAAAGGTAAATTATTATTATTAGTTTAGTGGGGTTAAGTTTATGCACATTGACTGCTGACTAGCGAATGGCCACCTTAATCGTTGCGCGCTGGGCGCGTCTTTAGCGTCCAATATAATTATTATTAAGATACTTTTTACGACGACACATTCGCCTAATTCATATAGTCCTAGCACAGATATTTTTTTTCGCCCATCCATGTGATCGAACCGCGACTCCCGGTATCACCGACGGCCATATACTATCATATTATAATACTTATCACTTATTCCGTATTCTATATATTGTGTTTAAAAACTACATCCATCCAATTTTTTTAAGAGAATTAATTATCGAATATAATATTATATACCTACACACGTACACATAATATAATATATATTCATCTAAACTGCTATTATCAAAATATTGAGTATTATTTTATCACACAGGATTCATATCAATGTATCAACGTAATTTCATTTCCGTGCATACAACGTTATATAATTATTGTTTTTTTAGTTTGCTACATCTCTGCAATGTATGTAGTCACGTTAAAACAACTATAGAGATTTAGTTAGTACTATTGCCGACATTAGAATGGTGGTGACCTTAAGCGTATGCAATAATGAAAATGATAATAACATTAGATAATTAAATGTAATTACGCATTTTTTGTAATCATGTGTCGTTATTTAAATTGATGAGGACAGTTAGGTACGTACCTTGAAAAAATTACTTTTTAGTGTAGTAACATTCTTAGTATTTTTATTAATCTGAATCTATTCATATTATTATGTTTACATAGGATTCATATTTTTATTGTACTTTTAGTACAGTGTTTCACTAACAATATTATGTACCGACTAAAATTAATTGAATTAAGCTATTTAAAAAAACTGACCACCGGTAGTTAATAAGCATATTATTAAATAGTAATGTGCCGACATTCGACATGTTATTTCGTTGTATTAAGATAATTTACATACCCTAGTGTGGAGTTGTATGTAACACATTATAATGATTTTAAAATATAATAACTATAAGCTATAACAAATAGAAAATAAATACAACCCATTAAAATAAATATGACTCAACAATAATTGCACATAGGTAATTTTATTCAATTGAAGAAAAGTGGTTTTGGTGGGTAACCTTGTTATTTTTTTTATTATTATCTACAAAAAGTTTTCGTAAAAAAATTACATTATAACTTTACAAACATATCAATTTATTATTATTATCGGTGAAGAACAAAAAATAGATTTTTTTAATTCAGGAAACAAGAAGCTATTATTTTATATTATCGAAAACAGACAGCCGGATTCCATTGCTTCGTTAATATTTCCAAAACTTATTATAGCTAGTTGATGTAACATAAAATATAGTTTGATAATCCAACGTAAAGTACTTTCTACTGATATTCTTCATATCTACTGTATGTTTATAATAATATTATGTAGGTACAAATAATGAGTATTCATTTACATTTAAGTAAAAAAGAATCTTAAACTACGGATGATAGATCTTTTTAACCAATGCAGTAGTAACGTTATCTACTAATATTAAATAAATAAATAAAAGAAAAAAATAAAATAAAATGTCTCATGTAAAAAATTTACGGTTAGGTAACACAATTTCTTGATATAGTGGTAATATTTAATATTTTATAACGTCTGGCAAAGGTATTTACTATTTAAATATTATAAATGGGTACTTAGCAATGTCTTTTCTTGTTAAGTTACATATTATCTTATTTGGACAAGTTTTGATGCAATTGAACTTTAGTGTTAGAAATTATTTTATATGTTTATACGTTTTTTTGAGAAAAGGTTGTTTTTTTTTAATATAAATTTATTACAAAGGAAATAAAATATCTACCTATACAGTTTGCATATAAAAATAATTAAAACATTTAAAATCTTGTATGTTTATTATTACAATAATAACGTTATTTATTATTAAATCGGTCAAAAGTTATAATAAATAATCCGGTAAGCCTCGGGATCAAAAAAATATTGTATTAGAACATTAATTCTAGATTTTATTTATAAGTAGGTATGTAAAATAACATTGTAAATAGTTATTTTATGTATTTCAAGATTGGTATATTCTTAACATTTATGTTTTAGGACTATTAAATAAAAAATAATTATAATGCTTTAGTAATAATAGTATCAGTGGATAATTATCAATCTTCCTAGAGTATGATATTAAAAAAAACCAACTAGGAAATAAGCCAGGTAACCAAAATAAAAACATCAGTAATATATAGATAAATTAAATGATTGTATAAATCATCATTGAAACCTATTAATTATTTTCTCACGAAATGTGTTTTGTGAAAAAAAAAATCGAAAAAACTTATTACGAATACTAATAGAATCACTATACCTACACGCTTAGCTTGTATTGAATTGATTCGAGGAAAACGACATGCTGAGATTAAGCTGTTTAATAAAAGCTACTCAAATAATATGTATGAATATTACGTCAGTATATTGGTGTTGATGAATTATCAATTAACATTTATTAAGTAATTCCACTGCCATAACAAATAATTAAACTTGCAGGAATTTATATATCGGTGCTTACATCAGAAGATAAGATTTGTAAGCGAATTAATTGAACTGACATTTATTAAAAAGAATTCTTTAAAATTATAAAAAAAATATTTTTAAATTGAAAAATTACCTTTATTATTTAAAGTTTTTATTTTTACATCCCTCAGAATATTAAAAAAAATACTAACATCAAATATTGTGTATACATACATATTATGTAGATTTTTTATGGGATCTACAATCTGATGTTGATCTTCATTGCTTCAAAAGAATATTTTTTGACAGATATAGTTATTTCTTCTAACTATTAGGTCCATGCTTTTGATTAATAAACACATAAAAATCTGATTTTTTTGTATCTTTGTGATTTGAAGATCCATGGTACGTGCGGATAATAAATTATTATGTGTTAATAATTTAATATAGGTACTTTTATACATATTATAAGAATATAAAATCATTACGAACAACTATTGTTTTTATTGTTAATTATTCCCATTATACGGAGGTTGTTACGCCAAAAGAGCGTAAAATTATTTGAAAATGAGATCAAATGAGATGAGTTATATTGTGTAGAATATGAAATTCAGCGTCATAAAATTTTGTCAGCGAAAGTTATTTCATGACGTTAAAATATTTGTAGTGCAAATTAGTAAAAATAAATTGACGAAACCAATGAAATTATTTATTTTATTTCGCTTTCCTATACAGTGGCAAATAATATTGTCCGTAAGCTCTTTTGCCATAACATTTTCGATTATAAAAAAATGCGGGGCATATGGGCCTCCAGAGAGTGAATGTTGTATTAACAAATATTTATGAGAAATAGTTGTTAACTATCGTCCAACGCATAGGGTTCGTGCACTGGATCGAATACACACAAAAAAAAGAAAATTTCCGACAGCCGTGGGGTTGAATCCGCTACCCACGGTTTCGTATTTAAATAAAGACGGCCGCTCTACGTACTTGGCAACGTGAGTAATATTAAATGATAGTGTTTATAATTTGTCAGTGAGTTTTTGATTCTATATTGCTGATTAGTAATATAGTAACAATTCGTTAGATACATTATGCATACGAAAAAAATAAATCGTGACTTAAAATGTATATTAATCATGATTCGATAAATATTTCTAATACCTCTGTATCATCACGTTTGAAGCTAAAAAATCATTGATTAAATAGTATGAGAGAAAATATCTGCTATTTTTATCTCTATATATTAAGGCTATACCTCAGTTGACGCATTGTCTAAAAAGATCGTGGCTAGGCGATACGCGGATTGCGGGTGCAAATGACGCATGCCGACCGAAATATTATTTGTCATATAAATCCAACATGCGTCTATTTAATGTTCTGTTTACTCTATTAGTAACAATAATAATATATTTATTGACATGTTTTCTTTTTAAAGTAAATGGGTAACGTTTTTAGTAATCTTTATACGATTTAAAAATTAATACCCCCGTCGTCATCACGAAACAAATTGACGTATTCACACCTCGACGTTCGCTTTCAGACTGCCACCGAGTCCAAAATTTCGTCGCGCCTATAGTTGAAAATTATATGCCGTTTCACTGAAGTATCGCCTTAACCAAAAAGATGAACCATGAATAAAATAAATATCAAACTATATAATACATTTTATTTGGTGATAAATAAAGAAAGCACATAATTATAAAAATTTTATTAACATGCGAGTTTTTCTTTATATATATCTAAATTATAACACTATTTAAGTCATAGTAAATATGTGATTAACATCTTACAATAAATAGTAAAAACTGTTGTTACAGTGGCAGGTACAATAATTAAATAGAATACTTATTTAAAAAAATAAAAACCTTTATTCCCTTTTAACAATGAACGTTTTTAAAAACCTACTGGTTTCAGTGCACTTCAAAATGTCTAACACAATTTGGTTTCATATCCTTTCCTTAATCATCTTGATTCGAATCGAATTAACTGTACGTGGTTGGCAGCACAATCCGCCACTGAGTTCGCGTGGTATGGATTGCGATATCCCCAACGGCCAATCAATCTCTGTTGTATGGCTGGGTCAGTGGCGTAACATGGCAAAGTAATTAATCGATTGCAAATAACATAACAGTATATTTTCATTTTTGCTGACGTGCAATATACTAATATACGTTACATTATTATATACCAATTAATGAGAATTATTGGTATTATCTATATACTGAAGATCAGTGGCATTAAACATCTGAGCTGTGGGTTGCAAGTTTAAGAGAATTGGCTACCTGATTTTTTTCAGTGAGTGTGTATGTTTCAGATGTCATTGCATTTAGTAAATGATCAAGAAAAGTCAAAAAGTCTAAAAGGGGTGTTATGATAACCTTCACTTTATGAAAACTCGCAAGCTGCATTTTGAAGAATGAGAGAGATAGTTATTTTTTTATCCTTCATTCGATAAAATAATATTTTATATTTAACATATTATTTTAAATATTTCTAATGACGAATAAAATTATAACATATTAATTGAAAATCAAAATATTTTTTGTGAGGTATATACTATGCATATACTATATATAAGCTTTTGTGAGGTATATTATACAATGCATACAGCTAAATAAAAAAATAAAATAAAAAGTATTGGTCGCGACGCAATGTAAAAAAATCCATCAACTGTGATCCTAATAAATTAAACTAACTACCAGCTAAGGTGAAATTTTCACGACCCTAATAAATATATCTTCTAACATACTGTGTGTCTGGGACTCAAATTTGAATATCGAAGTGAGAACCTAGCTACACAATATTATCAAGCAACGTTTAGTAATACATATTATTTGAAAGTAATTTCTTTATCAAGATTCACGACAAATTAATCGCCACGGTCAATTAATAACCGCACACGACGAACAATGTGTACTATTTTACATTCTTTACAATAATTTATGTGTACTTTATCGTCGTTACATTATTCAGGAATGGATAAAATAAATCTTTTGACCGTAAACTGAAGGAATTTGATCTTTTAAATGAGATATTCCAATCCTTTTTATCAATAGTTGGCAACCTACAAATATATAGGTACACGACGATTCTCGGCAAAAAAATACTAGGAAAAAGCTTGGTTAAAGAATCTTTATCGGTTGTTTGACCAAACCAAAGAGTTATTTTTCATAGCTGCAATGAATAAGATGGAGATTATAATAATTATATTATAAAACTTTCGTTTAAACGTTTAAAGATAGCACACAAATGCCAAAGTATTTTTTCTACTCTTTCTATAAATCATGTGTACCCAAGATTACTTTTTAAAATTAAAATTTCTTAATTAAGATGAGTTTTAATTTAGGTTTAAAGATTAATGTTATTTTGTTACAATATAATATGTGAAATATTTTAATTAAACGATAATATTTGTATTAAATGAACAGTTAGATACACAAATAAAAAAATACTTTCAACATACTGATTTTAGGTGGAGATAAAACTGCGATGTTTTTTTATATGCGAATACATCGGTAAGTATAGTTTTTGGGAGTGTTTAAAATAGCATGATGAGACCCAGAATAGATCGCGCGACACACGCCGACCCGAAAACTGTCACGACTTGCGTCACGTCTAAAATAAAAAAAATATTGCATGTAAACACATGTGTATAATAATATTATACCAGAGAGCTTATAATAACAACATTAAGAGTATATTGTGTTGTTCTTTTCGATGAGTCATTTATACAATACCAAATTACTAATTACCTATAGGTACAGGTATTATAATTTATAATTTTTTTAGTTAGTTATAAATAACTCGTAAGTTCATTATTGAGCAAAACACGCTTTTATGTCTCCATGGTTGGGGTGTAAAAATGAATATTAGTGAAGTTGCGAAAATTAAGTTTTCTTTTAATTACTAATTCAATAACTCAAATGCTGATATGTATTTGCACATATTTTGTTAGATATTAGAACGTGGGTTCAAAACACAGGTCTTATTTTGGTACCTATATGAAAAAAAAAAAAATAATATATATTTTGAATGATGCAATACCAATTATTGGATGTTACATTGTCATTCACCATTTTCTGATGTGATTGCGTTAATTCTGTAAAATTTTAGCGTACATTACTTTTTATGTGTTCACAAAATTAAACCTACGTGCTTATACACCTTGGCTATTTATTAATTGAGTTAGCAATTACTTAGTAGAACCATTTCTTGGCTATTTAAATTAATTTTGGTAGAAACCCGTCATGTACCTTTATATGTTTTTACATTTGGATATCATTAAGGCCCCTCACATACTGTTAACCAGGTTGACAGCAACCACGAAGTATAAAAAAGAAATCAGCGTTTACACACGTGGTTGCGGCAAACAGCTATAGTTTATGGTTACTAGCATCTATGGTTACAGGAGACCAGTCGACAATACATAAGAGGCCTAATAACTATTGGAATACATAACATAAAAAATCCCTGAAAATCCCTGAAAATACCTGAAATACCAATTTTATCAAATAATTATCACTGATGATTGAAATGAAACACATTAACGTATTTTAAGTTTAGGTTCATAATTTTTAAAACTTAGTAGATATATTAAGAGTTAAGGATATCAATATGTGCGCTGTCAATTATTTTTTTCATTCACTCAAATTTCTTTTTATGTTATTTCTTTACTTAAAGTATTTACTAGGATTATATTTTGTAAATAAAGTGTGTTGGTTGTATACTTACCTAATTAAATATTATATCTATGAAATATGTTCTTATACAAAAAAGTTAAGAAACTTTAAGAGACGTAAATAGTTTTGTGGAAGTAAAAAATCAATTTTGTACATTTAGTAGAATAATAATTTAAAATAAATATTATATTATAAATAGTAGATATATAACTTACTGTAAATGCTAAATAATCATCTGATAATTAATTATATTGATATATTTCTTAGTAAGTAAACTAATATTGTAATTTTATACGTATGAGATGCCGATTTATCTAGTATATTTTATAAAAAGGTGTGAAAAATAGCAATGTGCTGATGTATATGTGCCTATAGCATGTTTTCATACAATATTTAGATACATGCATAGATTAAACCTCTGTAACATTTAATTTCACCCACCTTGGTACATAATTAAATATTTATATTTTAGCAAACAAAAATCATTAGTGAAGACACAAAATAGACTATGTGAAATGATGTTCTACAATTTACAAGCTATATTTGAACATTATAAGCATTTAATATTATGTTGGAAATATTCTTTACAGCAACAAAAAATATTTAACATATTAAAACAATTAAATAATCACCTAATCCAAATTATATACATAATTCTACAAATAAGTAAAAGTATATAATAATATTATGTTTCAGTAGATAACTATTTCTATTTTTAAGACTCTTCTAACGGTATTTAACTTAAACTGTTATCAAGTAAAACTCAATAATCTAATATTACAATAAAAATACGTCATAATTGTAATATTCAAATATTGCAAGTTATATATTATATATAATTAGGTTAGAAAATAGTGAAAGATTCAGCTTATTGGATAGAAGGAATTAATGACATTATTATTGTCAACAGACACATATTATTATTATAAATATTTTTGCAAAAAATATTTAATACTATTATTATATTATCTAAAAAATACATCAAAAAAACATCTATCTAGAAACATAACTGGATGCTTATAACTGAGTCGTGTATTATTGACAATACATAAAAATATTAAAATATATAATATTATAGTAATTTACGTTTTTAAATATACCATGTAATATTACAATTAGTATTTATCTTCTTTTTTACTAATAAAATGAAGTGACGGACCATAATATTATGGTAATGCCCAACATAATTTATTATGGTAAAAGTGCGTAAAAGAACAACAAATCTAAGTTAATTGAATACAATATAAATGATTGTTTAGAAATATCTCAATAAAAACTGTTTAATATAAAATGATCTATTTTTAATATAAATTGAAATTATATTTTTTGCTTAAAATGATCCGCCCTTCTCGTAAAGCTTTATTCACCTGCTGTTCTGTGTCTCTTTACACTCGGATATTTAATTTTTCTTCACCAATTTTTTCCAGAACGTGTCACAAATTTTCAATGTTTAAAAAAGTGGCAATCATTCTTTCAGCGTGGTGTTTTTTTATTATTTTGAAAATGATAACTTTCTCAAAATAATAATTTCAATATTTTGCCCACGATATTAAGCGGAAACGCAAATATAGATTAGATACGCGAGAAAGAGCGATTACTGGTACAAAAATATACAAAGTACCTTCACCAATTTATCAATCAATATGTGGTCATTGGTCATTGAAATATGATATATGAAAATCATAAAAATATTTTGAAACATTAAATTCAATACTTACATGAACTAAGCATGATTTTATAAAACTTTCCATCGAACAGATACCATCATTATTTTATAGTTTGGATTAGCCAATGGGATTGGCTAACCAATCCGATTAAACTTTATGTCAATCACCAAATTACCATTTGCAGTTATGTTTGCACTGAAGTAAAAGATTTATATTTTCTAAAAATATTTATATGCAGATATTCTTACAATCATGACCAAACTAGATTTTAATTATTAGATTACTATATTTTCACATTGCAACTTTATACTATGTACCTATTATCTGGCATTAACCTAATACTTGTTGTTTGATTTAATAAAACGCATTTTTTTGTAGTACTTATTGCACGTTAACTTTTATTAGAGTGGAATAAGTACTACAAATTTTTTTTTTATTAAATCAAACAACAATACAATGCAGTTCCACCATGAATTGACAGTTAACAAAATAAAAGAAACATAATAATTGTATGATGGTGAATTGGTGAAGAGTAAGAGCCGTTTCACACGGGACACCTGTGTCCAGCCACCGGTGTGTTGAGATGCCGCATTTACATATAAATGAGCGCGACACTCAATATGTGTCCCCGTATGAACGCGCCGACTTGACACACAGGTATCCCGTGTGAAACGGCTCTTAGAGTTTTAAAGAATTTTAATGAAATAAAAGAAACACATAATAAAACTGAAAGTAACTGACTTACCTTAAACTATTTCTTTCAAATTCTGGTATATTTTTTTGCATGCATAATCAATGCTAAGATTTGAAGAACATGTAAGATATTATTAGGGTTGTCAATTTAGTGTCTTTCGTCAGATCTAAAACATTTAAATAAGAATCTAACATCCTAGAATATTACCGTTATGGTTTGAAAAACCACTTGCTTGGCTTTTGGTACTTATTTTACATTTTAATAATACAATTAGTATTAGTGTTCTCTGCAATATTTAAGCAGTTAACTTGTACGAAAAAGCGAGAACATGGTTATTAATATTTAAAAAAAAATATATATATATATATATATATATATATTTTAGTAGTGACCAAATTTAGTAGATTCATTTTTTCTATATGATTTATAAAAGTTAATTATTTTTTTCTTCAATCTTTGCTATGTACAAATCAAACTAACGACTTATTTCTGAAAATAATTATTAATTTGAGATTAGAAAATAAATATTTAATTATTCTGTCCGGCATATAATAGTGATTCGCGTGCATTATCTATTGATTTTTATTTGCATATCGCCATTTTATACTGTTGATAAATAATACTATAAAAATAATTTTAGATATGATTTTGAATATTAATGATAATTTTATGTATATTATATTTCTATGTTATATGGTAGGGGTAAAGTAAATGAACGGAATTTTCAGATGAATATAATATAGATACTATGATGTATCAGTAATAATTATAGAAGTTAGAGTTGCAACCATCCTACATCAATTATTAGTCGTTAGATTCTAGTTATTTGATTACCTTGCGGTCATAATTTACGATATTTCAATTGGAATTTAATAAATTTGCATTATATTAAGTTTATAGATACAAGTAAATTCGTGGGTATTCTGCGAATAAGCATTAAGTCAAAAATACTAGTTTTGAGATAATCGAGTTTGAAAGTTTGGACGGTCTTAACTTTTTTTATATATATAAAAGGCAAATTCTTTTCTGCAATATTGCTTTGAGTATGACTTAGTGCAGTTTCGCACGCAGAATTTAGCGAATACAGTCTGAGAATGAGAGAAGCAAATGCACTAAGTCCCTTTAGTGCCTTTTCTCTGAATATATGTATGTCTTTTTGACTTATAACATAAATTATCTTCACCAGTTTTATAGATATGACTGTGTGTGTTTTTGTAGACTATAAAGCGTACTTTTAATAAGATTACCTCATTATTAAGTCAAAACAGCAAAATGTTGACTTAGTGCTTTTTCGCAGAATACCCACGTAATATTGTTATGCATGATAGCTATGTGCTCTTGATCGAATACTAGCTCATTTTATGTTAATTAGACTATCTATAACTTTTTAGTAGTCAGAGGATTATGAATATCGTGACGAAAAATCAAATATTCCTTTTGAAAAGTCGTCATTGAATTCAGTTTTCTGCGATGACCCAATTTCATTTTGCGAGAGGAAAAATATTCCTTCGCTTATTTGATATCGCTATGCGTGCCATCGCGTTCTTAAAATAATAAACCCAACTCTCTGGCCGATAGCCTGTGAAAACTCATCCAAACAGGTGCATAGTATTAATATTGTCGTTTTGTTTTCAAGTTTAGACATTGTGTAAACATCAAGTTTGACACTGTGTGTCGAATTTAAGCCTCTTATTTTTGATTGATTTTTCTAATTAACTTTAGCATAAAATCCGCTAAAAAATAATGATCCAGAAGCCATACACCCGATGTATAAACTCTTAGCCGTAGATTTGCTTAGATTTGAACAGTACCTATGTGCTTCCCCACATTTTGAGTAATGTAAAGATTGTAAAGTAAAGTAATTTTTTACTATGCTAATTATGGTAGAAAGGTCTAACAGTTTTAGTGTTTCTGAAAAAAAAAACTATATTAGGTGGTAAACTGTTTTAAAAGAATATTTATAAAATAATATATTTGGAATATTTTTCGCAAAATCAAAATTGTAGTATTGGCTTAGATTCGAGTACCTATCTGCTTCCCCACCTTTTGCGTCATTTAAAGTAATGCCATTTTTTACTATGCTAATTATGATAAGTACAAAGGTCTAACGATGTTAGTGTTTCTGAAAAAGAAACTATAGTACTTAGGTGGTAAACACTGTTTTAAAAGAAAATTTATGTTATCATGTATTTGGAATATTGGACTTAAAATTATTAAATTGTAACTACTATTTTATATTTTTCGCGGAATCAAAATTGTAGTATTTTGTATCTGTATATCATAGTAGGTGTAGTTAGCGACACTAGCCACGGCACAATATTCACGTTTAAAAATCATAAAAATCATAAATCTTCATTGCACTACAATCTGGCGGCACACTATTTGGGAAGTTCTGAAATAGAAAAGTGCTCAATAAACGTCAAAAAGATGCGGCTTAGTTAAAAATTGGGCGAGGTCTAATATTTTAGTACCAAAATGTGTAGGTAATTATTAATTGATATCTAGAATAGCAAAGCTATTTAATATGCAATGCGGCTATTGACGGTAGTTTATCATATGTATGTATAGAAACGGTTAATTGTTACAGTAAGTTTTAGCTTGGCTTGAGTTAATTTTTAGAGCGATATAGACAGTTTTGGCAGTTTAGACGGTTAACTTATTGTAATACTTAACCGCCTCAAAACATAATTATGATAAGGTGTTAATATTTATCAATTTGGCCGTCAACAGCCACGTTGTGTATGTATTGAATAGCACCGCAGCACTGCTTATATGTCTAAATTGGTAGGTATGAGTAAAAATATATTATAGCAAATCCGCGACTGATAGTGCCAGGAACTCAGATAGATTCTATTGAATTGTGGAAATCAATCAATGTGAAAAATTGTACCTATTTAACAAATAAATAAAATTATTGGATACGTATGGCTTGCAAATATTTTATAACCTAATAAAGACATAACATTATCGGATTCCATCTTCTTCGGTATGCAGTAATAAAAGAGTCATTCCCGTTGCGTGCTTGGCATATGAAATGTTAAATTAACGATTATAAAATTCATTCAACTTAGCAAATTCTTTCACGATACCTTAGTAACTTAATAAATTCATACTTTACTTATAATAGGTAAATTAGGATCAATAATATATATGTATACAATAATGACTTACAAAAATTGAATCAACTGAATAATGAGGTAATCATTATATACCTGCCATTATAATTCAGTAACTCATTTTAAGGAAATCTTAAGCTTATAAATACCTACCTAATAAATAAATCGAATAGTAAATAACAATAAGTTTGGTGGTATTATATTCATTGATTATAATGATGTAAGATACAACGTTTGGTGAGTTCTATACATCCATAGGATAGTGATGTATAATATATTTATTAGTAGGGCCAATTTACTATGTAAACAATTTTTTTACGTGGGTATATACGTATTAATATTCTTTTAAAATAAATATTTCGTTGTAGGGCTGCAAAACATGTAATTTTAGTGAATATATTCACCATTATTAGCATGATAATACTATGCCAATTTCCTGGCATCCTACAATAACTCGGATTTTCCCGATCCATTATAATCACTTTCCAATTTGGCATCTCGAGTATACTGCAGTAATTGATAGTTATTAATATTCTAGAATCTAGAATCACCATACTATTTTGGCTGCAATTTTATAGTGTTATACGCAGTGTTAAGAATTTAATCTAGATCAGTGGCTCTCACGTGCGGCCCTGGAGGCCGCATGCGGACACCAGCGCTTTACAGAATAATATTTCAAAAATGCATTTATAAAATTATGAAATTGGTTGAATACATATGACTTCTCTTAAATTTCTTTCCACGCTCAAATGATCCATAATGTGTTTTTGTGATGAGATCGTGTGTGAAATAGTTTGAGAATAAAGTCAATTCAAAGAATTGGCAATAACTGCTTTATTAATACTGTCGATTTTTCCTACTACAATATACTGTGAAAGATCATTCAGTGTAATGAACTTTATAAAAAAAATAGTAAACTTAGACGCAGCTGTGCGGCTCGCATTGGAAAAAAAGGAGAATTGAGGAATTTAAATTTGCATGATTTTTAAATAAATAGATGTGTATGTACTAAAATGTTCAAATGTTTTTTATTAAATGGACTAATCTATAAATAAATTGATCCGTTTTTTAGTAAATAAAATTTGCCTTTATCAGTTTCATCAGAATCAGTCAGAGTTTGAGCATTTCATAGAGGTAATGTCCATTTCTGAGACAGGTTTTACAAATATCTTTGTAAAACCTGTATTTTAGTTCGGTGAGGTAGTAGTCTTAGACCGAAGTATAATTTGTTCGCTGATACGATTCTTATTAATTTCCATTGTTATATCGGTTCACAAAAGAATCTGGAGAAATTTTCTGCGTAAGAAAAAATCACCGAAAACGATTTCATTCATACTTGCTCAATCGGTCAATCGATATAATTTTATTTTTTCATTAGATTTACTGACATTAAACGATGATTATAAATTCTAATATTTTGTAATCTAAGTATATGAAAATATCAGACGAAATGAGAAAAAATAGGTAACTATGGAAAATTAACCACTTACTAAACAAAAGTAAGTATTTGATTGATAATAAAAAAAACCACAGGTGGTGTGTTGCCCGCCGGCCGTAAGATTTGTACCACTGACATATAAATGTAAGTGTACTATATGTAAACTGAAGTTTTTTATTGATGACATGAATCCTTCGGAAACACAGTTACGTGAGCTTTACAAAGGTTGCATAAATGTAATAAAATACTTATTAATGTCAAATTTATGCATAGGTAGGTACGTAATCTTTAAATATATAATAGTTACTGAAATAAAAACGGACTTATGTATTTCATTTATATTCTATATTATCTAGGTACTGTTTATTAAAGCATTTTTGACCTTTCTAAGTATTATTTATAAATACAAAAATCACCCGGAAAAAAATGTTAAGAATATCAAAGTATTTAATTAATATCCCCAATGGGCCATAAAGAATGATGGAGGTATTTGAAAATAGACAATCTTTTACGTATTTCATTATGACTGTATGATAATAATTTTCCGAGCTATGGAATTTTCCAACACGTTGATATCGGACTAATAAATGGGGATATAATTCAGAAGTCTCTCTCGCTTAGAAATAATATTAAAGAAGTATTTTTTCATCATGGCCGTTCAAGATTCTAGAAAATGTTTAATACCGACTTTTGCGTATTCATTAAGTGGAACTATTCTATAGTCTGAAGAAAGATTTCGCCTTCACATTTTTATATTAATTTGATTTAAAGAGAAGAATCTTTTGTTTGTAATATTATGAATACAAAATATATAGCGAAAATCTCTCCAAAAATTGTTTAATAAAAATATTACTTCAAAGGTCTTAAATAATACTAAGTATAAATGCGTATATTTTTTCACGCATTTTAAAATAATATAAGCTCTATTGAGACAATACATTCCAATCAAATAAATGATCAAGTATTGTCTTAAATGACTTAGCTTTATTATTTTAATAAATAATAATTATCACGTCATATTATATGTGCATGCCTTAATATTTTTTAATATATACAACTACATACTTGCTTAGGTCCGTGAAAATATATGGCAGCAAAAACCTTTACCCAGTATCAAATCAAACAAACAAATATGATGATGATGGTAGCAATTACTGATTTTTATAGATTTATACTTTTAGATTAGATAATATAATATTACGATTTAAAATGTCATATACCGACCAACAAAGTATTTTGGAAAACGTATGATAAATTAAAACTATCAACAATCTAACAAATCTAACAATCCAAAACGTAATGTGCCACATTAATATTTCCGTAATTTACAATTAATCTAGGTACTTACTTACGACACGTAAGTGCTATTTTATAATAATGATGTCATAATTTATTATTAGTAATAGTTTGTTTGATTGCAAAAAATGATTTTATTACGCAATTAAAATCCGATATTGTAGCCCGAATGATTTGATAACTTATATTACATCGTCATTATATTGTTATTTCCTGTATGGAATGATCCATTGATGAATAATATAATTAATGTGCTTTTTTCCATAACGAATGTAATCAATCAATCTGTATTTTTGATTGCACGGGTTGCGCATCATTTTATTATGAATAATTAAATACACTTTTACAACTTAAAAATCCATTTTTTAATATTTGAATAACATATATTATGATTTTGAATGTGTACTTAGCGTTACATTTATGATGTATTAATCATCATGAAACGATAAGATGGTCAGCTTAATAATAAATTTAATTTTTGCTGCTAAGAACATATTTTATGGCTACTTACCTTTCATATAAATCAAATTATTTTAAATGCCTAGTACTTTAAGCAGACAACAATATACGAGATAATTTTATTATCATTGACAACTCACAACATAATATAATATTTAAATGGTTAAATATGTGCATTTACTCTTAAATCATAATATAGGTATTACGTAAGTACAACGATGGGTTTTACATAAATTATACTGAAATTTATTTCTGAATAACATATTATTATTATAATAATTATTAATAGTAATGTTGTCTAATATTAATATAATAATAGCCAATTAGTAGAATTAAGAAATCTACGTACCCAGTAAATAAAATGTCAAAATCTCCTACTTGTTTTATTTTTAAATCACCAAAAAAATTGGTCAGTGGTTTCCCGTGAAAAATAAAAAAAAATCTGTTTCAGATAAATAATGACATAATAATAAACGAATAAAAATGGACGTAGGTACGTGAATTAGTAATATATGTAATTATATTTACATGTCAAAAGTAGCTTATTAATAAGCTCATTATGTATTCACATGCTAACGATAATGTGATATGTATTTATTTTTTTCGTAAATTAGGAAAATATAAATAGTCGCACGCAATTTTCGTGTTTTTTTCCAATATTAAAAATTCTATTTCTGCACAGAATGTCAAAAATACACGAAAAAAAACATTCAAACATTTTGTAACATCTATTTCTGTCTTGAATATTATGTATTTTGATTTTTTTCGTCTAATATTTCTCGCAATCTTTAGAAATAGACTATATTTTTGAAGCATTTTCTTGCAGCTGTTTCACATTAATCTTTGACAGGCCATTTTCCGAAAACTTTATTTCCAAACCCCCTAAAAATATGACTAATTTCAAAAAGTTTATTTTTCTTGTCTACATGTTTAAAATGTAATACGCAACAATGATATTTTAATCAAAAATATTACCTGTTTAATGTTACTGCAATGATTACGGTGGCAATACCATTGATATTTTTTGTTTCCTTTCTGATTCCTAAGTACGTATAATCATTGTTTTATTGATAAAAAAATACTCTTCTCAGAAAATAACAAAAAGTATTACTCATATATTATAATTAATTATTAATAAATCTTTGTAAAGGTAGTGTTGACTTATAATAAAAAAAAATATGCGTATTCAATTATAGGTGATAAGTTGTATAGTGCTGTTACCAAATGTATTAATGCAGAGTTTTTATTTATCTTCATAGGAAAATTCGCCATTATTAAAAATAAATAAGCTTGGCAAGAGCGCAGAAACTTTTGCATATGTCACTCGTATATTAAAAACCTTCACGGGTATAAATAAAGTGGAATCAAAATACTCCGGACACATTCATTCTATAACACTAGACATACAGCAAAAGAGCTTTTATTTTGAATTTTAAAAAAAACACGAATAACCTGAAAATATCAGTAGACTGTGATCAATTCATTTGGATAATTGAATAAAAAAAACTGATAGATACAATATATTATTCATATTGTAGTCTCTCAATAAACATTCATTCTATCATATCTATCCTCCAGCATGCAATTTATAAAATAAATAGTCAATTCTTTAAATGACAGTTTAAGCAATAGACAGGGATTTAAAAAACAATTAATATAAATAAATAACACAAACATCGTTATATTCGTCCAAAAAAATAATACTTAATTGATACAATCCTAGAATTGAGTACCTATTTGTATTTATTGTAAAAGGTATCACTAAAAAGTTTTTTTTATTGAGGTTTATCAATTTTATTTTAAAATAATTTACAATTTGACATACTTATAACTAATAATATGTTAAAAGGAAAAACGAACAGGTGCTAAATTAGCAATATTCGAAGATCAAAGTAAAAAAATGGAAGTATAATCCAATATGAAGAAAAAAATAAAAACTTTCTTCAATCATGTCAATGTCAAAATATACTTGAAATTATTTAATATTATCATAGTCCAACTTATTGCTTTGATCTTAAAAAATATATCTTATTACTAAATAGAAGTATATTCAAAAGACAAACAAGTAAATAGTATAGTTTCTTACTATATTTCAAAGAACTAATAAAGATAAAAGTATAGACCTAATTTGATCTTGGCACTAAAATAATACTATACTTACGATCATTTTAAATTAACATGTATATGTTTCACCGCTTGCCGCGATATTAAAATTGTGTACACAAAATTCAAGTGCAACACAAAAATGTTCCCATTACTGTTTTATCAAAATTTTTCAGATTATCGTTAAGAGCACGCTAGCCGAGCGTCTTTAAGTTCTCGTCCGATCACTGAAGTTAAGCAAAATCGGGCGTGGATAGTACGTGAATGGGTGACCGCTTGGGAACACCGGGTGCCGTTGGCTCTTTTTTAACCTTAGTAAGACAAATATACGTTATTTAAGTTCTGTTGGCGTGGGTTCGAATCCATCTTCCGACAAATATTTTTATATTTTATTTTATTACTAATATGTATTTCTTAAATTATTAATTTATATTTTAAACCAAACATAAGTTAATTAGTGAATACTAGACTATTCTTCTATTTATAAAATATCTAAAATTGTGTATAGTTTTGGCATAATTTTAATAAATAAATGAATATTTTTTGACTATGACTTGAATTTAGGGTAATTGAATTTTAAAAAGTAACAACCACTATCTACATTAGTCGTCGGTAACCAATTGAGAAACTGGGTAAAAAAAATAATTTTTGAACAAAATATTTGGTTAGTGGGTAAACATATCTCTGCTACATGTAAGTACACTGGAATGTGGATATGTGTCTTCAATCGCTCTCAGACATATACATATTCCAATGTACCTCCGTGTAGCGGAGGTATTCAGCATCAGGCTACTGATTTTAAATTTAAATCTGCATATGTTTATTATTTCTTTTGCATAGTAACATAATCAATAACTATGTGTATAGGTAATATTATAATATGATAAATATAAAAAATGAAGTAGGTATATAATAATATGTAAGCAATAATAATAAGTAATAATATGTAAGCACCAGTGGCGAGGGATGGAGGTAGGCTATTAAGATCCGACATAAATAGTGCACACTAAACTTTGTCAGTCAAACGTATTTGTTATCATTGAACTAAGACTACATTGTGTAATATAGTGTTTATTAGATTTTAAATTTCAATTAAACCCTGCCTAATTGAAACCATTAGTAGATACTAGTAAAAAAATATTCATTTATCTATAAAATATCTAAAATTATACCATTAAACCATACATCATTTTAGATATTTTATAGATGGGAGAATATTTTGTATCGATTATAGTTTGGTATAGGTAGGGTTTAAAGAATTTAAAAAAATTAACCAACATTATCTGTAATAAATGTATTTTTAATTCTACGAAAACAAATAAGAATGAAAAGTGTGCACTATTTTGGTCGGATTGCCCATAGGATACCTAAACGATTGTAGTTTGGTCAAGTCAGGGTTTATTGAATTTTTAAAACTAACCAGCACCATCTGCAATATATTGTATTCTCTGTTCAATGAAAACAAATAAGCATGACCGACAAAGTTTAGTGTGCACTATTTATGTCAAATATTAATAGCCTACCTCCACCCCTCGCCACTAGTAGGTACCTTTATTATAAAAATGCCAATTTAAAAATTGATTATAGCAAATTCACGTTTAAATAAATAAACAATTAATAAATTGTCGGTACGTATAATAATAAATTCAAAATTGAATGCTTATTAGGATGAATCGGTATTGTATTATTTAAATTATCCGCTGGTCAACAAAAAAAACTATCTACTAAGTACCAACATTACATTATAACAGTTCTCAGATAATTTCCTTGAAATTATGTTGTTACTCGTAAAACTAATCTGTTTTGAATATTATTATATAATAATGTATTTGATTCGATGGGTTGAAATTCGACATCAATTTATACTTATCGACACTTTACCGATAGTCGGCATTAAATGGATTGACATCAAGCAAAACTTTTATGACAACTAAGAAACTAAAAAGATTAAGTCGGCTTAATACTAAATCCATATTCTGTCAATGTTTTGATGATAAAAAATAAACCACTCGAACTCTGGAAAATTTTTTAGAATTTTAACAAGTTAAGGCTCTATTTAAAAATGAATTGAAATCTATTTATGTTTACCTTTATTCTTTTAATACCAAAGTTTATTATGTGATATACCTATTTTAGAATTTTATTTAGTTTAGACACCATTTAAGTGTATTTAAATGAAGGTACCCATTTGAACATACTTCAATTATGTTAAAAATATATAACACTGTTTCAAATTAAAATAAATTTAAAATGTGAAATGATTATTATACTAATAATTTATTTCAATCTCTTACAAAATATTCAGAATATATCGTAAAATATAGAATAAATTGAAAATATAACCTTAAGTCTGTGAACACTCATATTTAGAAGGGATAAAGTAATTTTACTATGTTTAATGCTTACCAATATTTTTATAATTGGCTAAAAGCAATTTTTTCAATATATATTATATTTTATATAAGTAATTATGTAATTATTAGAAAAAAATAATGTAATATTTACTTAATAAAAGTTATATATGTTCCTACAAATTACACATTTAATCTTTTTTTATTGTTATTATACAGTAAAAATTTTAATTAATACAATGTTCGGTTGATGTACGTGGCAGCAAAAAACTAGGGACTGAGAACAGTTCAGAGAGCTAAGGGAGGCCTTTGTCCAGCAGTGAATCGACCCCAGCTGATGATTATGATGAATACAATTGAATACGAATTGAAAATATACATTATAGTGGATTTTATAACTTACTTTGCGATTAATACGTACATAGAAAAAAAAAACAACTCAAACCTATTACAACCAATGAACATTAACTGGGAGATGTTTTAATTTATTATTTATTTACTTTACAAAACCTAACGAATCGTAAAAATATTCAAAGTGATTTTAAGTGCACAGATCTTTACAAGTTACATATTTTTTACACACATAATAAACCCGTTTTACGTAAATATTTCTTTAGCGGTCAAGTAGTATTTACTACGAGTATATTATTATACCCTTGAAATCACAACTTTTTATGGCACTTAATTTAATTGAGTTTGTATGAAAATAGTATATTTATCTACGTTACTAGACGACTACACAATCGTTTATATATTTCTTTACGCAGTGTAAACACCATAGGAAATTATTTATACAAGTAAGTATCTAGTAGAAATATTATTTGGCATAGTATGACTAAAAGTACGCTTCAATTTCTACATTTTTACAATATACAATATAAATTCAATGTATAATTACTAGAAAAATTCAAATTTGATAATTACATTTCTTATCGGTACACGTACCAAAGCCATATTTTATTTCCTCTTAATGCTTTTACAGATTTTTTTCACAATAAGATCTACGTAATGAGAAAAGAAAAAAATATATGAATAATGACGAAAATATTATTTTAACCAAACACTGCTTTACAATAAATTAGTTTTTTAATTAACTTAGGTATAATACATTAGAAAATAACAATAATATCTAATGTTATATTATATTATTCATTTAAATATTAAGTTTCATCACTATTATCTAATTAAAATATTCTGTTGGAGTGAACCC
This sequence comes from Rhyacophila brunnea, assembly GCF_057557595.1. NCBI lineage: Eukaryota > Metazoa > Arthropoda > Insecta > Trichoptera > Rhyacophilidae > Rhyacophila > Rhyacophila brunnea. The sequence goes on from NW_028233068.1 coordinate 22,436,654, forward strand.
TCATAGGCACACCGTTAAAAACGTGAACATTTTGAAATATGGGTGTACATACGCCTCGTTTTCTGAGATCTTCCGTATCAGCTGGAATTACAAAGTTACTAACGTCAAGGTGATGTCGAGAATGATAAAATCCATATTATGATATATTTGTGCTCACGTCTCACATATTATGTCAAAATAAGAAAGCTTACATACATGATACGATTCCCGAGTAGTAATAACTTTTTCATTTTATTATTGTGGTAAGGGAAGAGCAGAAGAACGTCAATTACTGAATAATTGAGTTCACCACTTTATACCTGTTTAGAGAAATGTCAAATAGAATCCCAAAATCATTATTGATATCCGGTTATATAAATATATATGTTATAAAAATAAGACGAATAAAGATAAATTATTGTATCGACCATTATTAAAATCTGACACGCTAAATCGGAAATCCTTCACACGCAAATAACTTCACAATCAATAACAATGACATATTGTTATGACACCATTACCTGTAAAACTTTTCCGTTACTGACTCCCCTTTCGTGAATCATGTATTAAAAAATGCTGCAAACAAAAATAAACAAGATGTATGAAATAAAAATAATATTTTATTCGAAACTTACGATTGGGCGCCAGTTTAAGTGATCGTTGTCCAACTGGCCTTAGTCCAAAAATCGACTTATGTCCCTGAGACAAACATAGATTTGAACAACCGTCAAAACGGACTTAAACACTATCACAATTAAATTTCAGATGTGTATGCCTAATTGATGTCACACATTTTATTTTAATAATGAATACACGAATTTTGCACGCACTATAAAATTTTAGCAATAAAACTTACATCAAATAAAGTATTGTCCTTTGTAGTTGTATAAAATCAAATTTCGAAATTAATACAAAAACAAACGAAAAAAATGCAAAGAAATATGTTTTATTCAATTTTATTATAAAATATTTTAATAATTTAGACGATTATAAAAATGTTTAATATTCTATGGTTGTTTTAATTATTTCAGTTTTATTTTCATTAATATTATACTTGTGCACTTGTTTTCACTTCGCGTTAGATGAAGGTTATGTCCCCTTTCTGGTCACCTGTAAGCAAAAATATAGTTTATATTAGAATTATTATTAATCTACGCCAGACATTTTGTCATCACAACTTTACTATTTCTGAAATGTCCTATTATCAATATTAACATTGAACTCCCTAAATATAACAATTACTTAAAAATCATCCAGTAGAATTTACTATAAATAATTTATATTATCATTTGAAAATTGAAATTCTACTGGGAGTAAATACTAACTCATTTTTTTCCCACATACATTTTTATTAACAAAAGCTTTTTACGATTTCGAACCAGATGATTGTTTCAGAATAATCAAAAATACCTACGTGCTTTCTATAAATTTATGTATAGTACTGTTTTTCTATTTTCTGGCTTTTGGCTCATTGTTGATTGTAGGGTGATTTTCATTCCTTTTAACAGGATCAATTTTTTTCTCTCTTTTGTTTACACTCATAGGCATGATTAACAAATGAGATTTTTTATGTGAACAATACATTATTTCTATATTTTATTAACGAAGTTGAAAAATGAGGCTCATGGCAATTGCTCCCTCCCCTTATTAGTATTAATTATTGTGATGTCTTAGCTGATGTGACACATAATTATTTTTCTGCAGTCTCCAATATATTTTATATCCATTGCAGTAACTGCTTGGCGTCGCGTGATGCTGAGTATCATGCAGTCGGCGTGTTTGATGTGTGGTTTTAAAATTATTTAATTGTTATGGATGTGTTTGTGAATGTTGTGTTTAAAATAATTCTTAAAGACTTAATTATTTTTTATGCAATATTTTGTTTTTATTTAATTTTATAAATCAATAAATAAATCACAGATAATTATTTAAAATACCTACTAGGTAGCATATTATATTTAAATTTATATATCAGTATTTTTAATGTTATTATTAATCGATTCTCTCAAAATTATTATTCTAAGTATTAATAACCATTTTTTTCCGAATATTTAAAGTATTGTATAGTTCTCAGACAACGTTAGGTTAAATTTTGCAAAACTCTCAGTCAATAAACACAACCAAAAGAATGAGTTTGTAAATAAATATAGGTATCATTAAATAAAACCTTTTCTACCTAAATGATTTTATTTTTACCCGTGACAACTTTCAGGATGGGTATCATTTAAAAGCTCATTAAACCTGAAGTTTTCTTGTAATGCTTTTAAATTTAAACGTGAAATAATTTCCCAGACATACTAGTATAATTAATCATCTAGTAAATAGCGTCGGACACTAAGTCATTTGTTATGTAGACTGTCCACTTGATGGGTCCCTTTAACATATGATTCGTTTAGACAATTTCTAAAAATACATCAATCTAAAAAATATGAGATTTTAGGGTAGCAATATTTTTATAGTAGGTACGTGGTAAAATCAGTTCCGAGTTCTTAGAATAGCTTACGACATCATCTTTATGACTATCACTGGATATACCACCAGTACGTGGTACAATAGATTCAAGTTGGAATTTTACTTGAATTGAGTTATTCACGTTGACAGATGTTAGGGGCTTTCGTCTATAGAAAATTAAAATAATAATAATATCTATAGACGGTGCTTTTTTATAACTCACAACTTTCACTTTCCTGGTGATGGCCCTTATTCATTCATTAGGCTATCATCCCAATTCTTAGTTATGCAAAAAATTTATAATTGGTACTTTATTAATGTTATTAATACTATAAGTAAATAAATCCAATAAAAATAATAATACATTCTATATTTCTGTATATATTATTCCGTTTGAATAAAAAACCAAGAAGAAATTATGATAATATTCTATAATTAGATAATCACATCAGCTCTACTAAACATAAAAGTTTAAAAAATGTTTATTTAATAGGTGGATGAAATTGTCTCATATGTCATCATATGTCTTGGAAATCTTATTATTATTGAATGGTAAATAATATTTTTTTTTAAATATTAACTCGAAATAAATTTTACCACCACCACATAATAATATTTTATTTTTTACGTTTGATTTTATTTACAGCTACTTTTAAAAGAAGCCTACTAAGATAACATAGAGCTATTGAGTTTCCTGCGAACTCGAGATACGAGCTAGAATGCTGTGTTAGGTAGGTGTACACATTCACAATACATGTGCGCGATAGATGTTTTCGTATATTATGTTTATTCGTGGTTGACGGTAACGTGTTTACAGGGTGTTGATGTGTTTTCTTAGAAAATTATATTTTTTTTGTCATTGAAAATGTAGCATCAAATATTTTTTAGACGACATCGAGTGAAAAATAATAAAGTTTTTTTTTCGTTTTTTGTATGTTTAGAAAAAGATTTCTGGATAATAATTACAATATGTAACTGTAAATAAATCATAAAATGTATCGATCGATTACCCAGCGTAACACAGCGTGGCAATCTTTCATTTTATTACAATAATGTATAGATTTGATTATATATATATGTGAAATAATTCCATCTTATAAAGCTATATAACATTATACCAGCCACAGTGCTTCTAACTACGTGTAAGAGAAAAAATACATTTTTAATAATAAATAATTGCTATCGGTTGTTAGATATATGTGGTTTTAGTCTTTCTTTAGGAGATACCACATCATTGTCATATTATGTTAATTCATAGGTATGTTTAAATATTTGCTACCCTAAATTATATTCTATCATATAAGTATATAATATATATGTACCGAGACAGTATATATATAAATTAAATCATTTATCTTAATCAAGTAATTCAAATAATCAATAATTACTCTTATGCTAGTTTTATAAAAAATTAAAAATATATTCATAACTAAAAGTCAAGAAAATTAAATTTTTGAAAAACCTAATTGTAAATTTTTATTAAACGCTTAATATTAATGGACACACGGATTTATATTTGAATTAAATTCAAATTTCTATTTTGATTATCTCTAAAAGTAAATTGTCTCAAAAAAAGACATAATCGTTTGAAGATGGGTTCATACCTCGAAACAGCTGTCAACATAAATACTTCAATTACCGTATTTTGTTTTATAACCATTATAATGGAGGTCTACCACGACATCGCTAATGCAATGAACAAAGTTATTACTTAATCCATTTTAGTTGGTACAGATTCAAATATTTATAAAAATAAGCGTGCAATGTGATTGTTTGGTTACTTTCCAAATATCGTTTTGAATATTTAAAAAAATATATATAAATACCGTCGAGAAATAAAGAATTTTGGATACAATGGATCGAAGACCTGTGATATGATCACTTATTTTGTAAAAGTGTTTGTATAATAGCATCATGTACCTGAATACCGTCGGAAAGCAAGCGCTTGCAAATTCACGTTACGTATAGGTAGATATTGCGTTCGTGAGATTATCGCATCAAATATAAATTTACCAAATTTCCCTTTGGATTACGCGTAAATAGGTTTGGTTATATATGCACATGCCTTTATTACATCAAGCACTCGAAGACGCTATTTCAAGTATACGCTCAAAAGATTCAAATGAACATAAAAACATTATCAAAGAAGAAGTATTTTTTGATTCAGTTGAATTTTTACTTGTATTACTTCTGAAGAGCTCGGCAATCAAATACATACTGGCAATTTTGCGATAACAAACTGGATTATTTTTTTTCGCGTATTCTTATAAAAATGGTCACATTCTAATACAGACGCAAAACGGGATGTCATAAAATATATTTCAAATAAATTAATTATGGGCAATTAAATTTAATATTATAACATTTGGATCATCAGTTGATGTCAAAGATTCAATAAGTTTTAGTAGAATTCTGATTATATCAAGATTTCCAGTCAGAGTAGTTCTTTCCAAGAATAAAATTTATGTAGTCTATATTATATACATAAATACCTTAATTATAATTGGGGACCCGAGCATAATATGAATGTAACAACAACTTACATATTATGAATGAGCCGTAAGTATAGAGCTTTTTTAAAGATTCCCTATTTTTTTGTGGAAATTAGTTACCAATAAATTAATAAGAATACTTTATTTTAAAAGTTAAAGTTATAAATTTATTCTATTATATATACATAACTAAAATCAGTATTTTTTTTGTTAAGAAGACTTAGGAAGTTAATGTTTGTTAATGTAAATATTTATACCTAAATCAATTATTTGCAAAATGTGGGTTGGTTCAAAAGAGTTATTTTTATGGCATATTTAAAGAAAATTAAATAAATATATAACGATGTTATTAGTAATGTCAATAAATTACAACGCCCACAATAGCCGAGTGGATAACGTGTTGACTTATAATGTCATGCTATAAGGTCCCGGGTTTGAATCCTGGGCCTGGCAACAAAAATCACATGTTTTTCAATATGTAGACCCAGAGTGTAGACCTATTACGTTGAGCAAGCGGTTAATATCCATTTCTTGCAAAAAAAAATCTGTCAATACATACTCCACTCTGTGGATATGATATACTCAATATTATGATCTTTTTAGGATCGGACGTGATTAAAAAAAACTATGAGTATGTGCATATGTGATTCTATTTAAAGCTTCTACGAAATAAACTATATTTTTTTAAAATTTGTATTGTAAATATTTTCATTTTTTATATAATAATCCGATAGTTATGCGTACCACATACTATGAATCTTCTCATTCTTTTCTAGGTAAGTTCAGAATAGATGTAATATCTTAATTTATCCAAAAGGTCCCCACAATTTTTTGAAACAATTATTTTAATATGTTATATAGCAATAATAATACTTAAATAATATAAAATAAAAAATAAAACATAGAGCTGTAAAAAAGTATTTGTTATTATAAAATGTATTAAGTAGGTACCTACTTCTTTTGCAAACATGTCGTCTACATAGTAAGTACATATATCATAATAATATAAATGTAATTAGTTTCTCAAGAAATACCTATTACAATAAAATTATTATTGATAATTGTATACATATTTGGTACTATTTTATTTGTAGAATCTGCATTACATAATATTCCGATGTGTATGTAAATACTATAATTTAAAATTTAAATAATGAAAGATGTAAGTACTCAAAACAGTCATGACTACCGACCGCATTTAAATTAATACGTCATGTTTCAAATGAACACATTCCTTAAGAGGACGTTCTACAGAATTGGCCTTGAGAATTGAAAATATGATTTTTTAACATGTGGTCCATAATATCTGGTCTACTAGTTAATATAAAAAGGTCGTGTCAAAGTTTTTTGTGTTAATAAATTTGCTCTGTGACAGATCCGACTCATATTTCACATTTATTTCATCAGGGCTGTCGAATACATAAATCATAATATATATTTATAATTTTAAATTTTTATTTATAATATATGTTATTTAAGTTTTGTGCATCTAATGCCGGGTCCACACTGGCAACAAGTTAATTTGCTGGCAACCTCGTTAGATTTTACGATAATTATTGTAAAATTTCTTAAGCAATTATGGTAAGTATCGTAAAATTTAATGAGGTTGCCAGCAACTTGTTGCCAGTGTGGAAATGGCTTAATATCCACTGTGGTTCACGTAGTGGCATCCTGGGGTTAGCTAATTCAGGAAGTCAACACCCATGATAGAATTTTTTCCAGTTTTGGTTGCATTATATTCCAAAACTCTTCTGTAAAAATCGTTTCCGAGTTTATAAATGGAAATTTCTCGGTGTACATAGTAAACAAACCTACGAATAAAAAAAAACAAAAAGGAACATACTGATTCATCGCAGTAAAATCTGGTTATTCAAATTCGCCATTTTGAAAAGCGACGATTTTGCGTAAACAAATATCACGTGGTCTGTACGTGTGCGGCAAACTTCGAATGTGTTTGTAATTTTGTGCAAAGTGCGAATGTAATGTTTTCAAATAATTGATATGGATTAATTATACCATCGTATTATTTTCTCGAAATCATAAACATACTATAATAGTATTTGAGTATCAACCTGTGTTCAATTTGAATTGGGTTATAATAATAATATACCCGTATATATATCAATAGTATGTTTGCTACAAAATCCACCCAAGTTATCAGTACGTACTTGCACAGGTTTGATTAAAAACCATGATGAAATTAACATTTAAAAAATATGAATGCTTAATATTATTTTGACAGCCCTGTTTTCTGATCGGCTTCATCTCGCAGGTGTTCATAAAATAATAATAATTCTCCGCGCGGCAGAAATTATCAGTAATAATAATAATATTTCTTGAAATAAAATCTCCGATGATTAGTGATTTTTGCGAAAAGATCGATTTAAATTGACGTAGTTACGACGCCGAGGTCCTTTTTATACTGAATTATATTTGAACGGCGGGCTCTTCAGCGGGCCCTTAATGCCTTTTTAGATTATTATCGTTATTATTAAAAAAGTTTATTATAACTTTCATCTATCAATCCATCACTGACACTATTGACCTTGACATAATAAAAAGATATAATTTTTACAGCTAGTTCTTCAGTTAGAATTGGAATTTTTTTTTGTGTAATTATAAAAATGGGAGGTAAATCTCTTATTCTTATGTTATTTGATCGATTATTTAATAAAATTATCAAATAATATATACCTGAGGTAATCATATAAATCCCCTAGGATATATTTCAATATTTTATCGATTTACTTTTTTGACATAGGTACGTAGATATACTAGTATTATTTTTCTGTAAAAAAAATAATAAGGTAAAGTAACATATTATCAAAGTGTATTTTTTCTGTCGATAATTTATTACTGTGTCAAAGTCACACTTAATGTGAAAAGTCAGCGAAAATTCTTTATATTGTATCCACTCTGAGATAAGTTTGTATATCCGATAACGTTCATATGTGAAAGTGTACAAGAGATTTCGAGCAATATTTTTTCTTTGATGATAAATTAGTTAACATCCTGAATAAGGATACAGGCTTAAACGATTTGTCTACTGGACTAGAGCCAAAAAATGCGAGACAGGAAGTCATATTTCACTCGAAAATAATACTACTTAGGTATTTTTGCTTTCTAAAATATTGCCGTCTCAGTGAATACAAATAAATGCCAATTGAAACACAAAAATACTGTTAAGACCGAGCATTAAAATTATTAACTTTTTCAAAAGTCAACATTGTTCTTTTCATTTTTTTTGTGCATATATGAAAATCATAATCTTATGTAACTTTTTTTATAATGTGTTTAATATTCATTTATTATTCGTATTACATATAAATACAGTTTAAAATTGTATGCAAGGATAATTTTCTTACGTAAATGATTACGCTTAACGAGAGGAATAAGTGGGCGGGAGATTTTATTATAGTCAAGGATCTCAAAGTAATTTATAGGTCAGACAAACTCATCCGATTCACCAGCTCAATATCTTTAGAAATTTAACAGCTAGATCAGAACTTCTGTATGCTGTATTTGATTAAATTTCACACATATATTTTTTTATATCATTTTTTTGCTTCTCCTATGTGAAATTCAAAAACAATATTATTTTTTTAACTAGCTAATAATAATCTTTAATAGCTACAAAATCTTACCTGAAACATATTTAGTTATACACACATATACACTGCTATTATATTTCTATAAGATCAATGATTAGAAACACAAAAACCAAAAAAAATACGTATTATTTATAATGGGTACATAGTATACTTATTATACAATTACATGTTAGCTTCAACCATGTGGTAGGTATTATAATTTATATTTTAATATTTTATATTTTAAATTTAAAAAACCGCTTTGTTGTTTGGCTGATCTATAAAAATCTCAAGATTAATTATATGATAATTTTTACCCTATTGAAATTAAATAAACTATTTTTTTATTTAAAGAATCATTCACAAGATGTAACGTTCTTTATTTAACATATATTATGTTGAGAAAAGTAGATTGTTTTGAGGATCGTAAATAAGCAACGTAGTTTTAATATACGATTAACTTTATTTATATTAAACTGCATGAATATCATTATACAGAAAGATTACATTTTATATGCGCGCGTTATCAAAATAACCGAAGAGAACTATCTAGTATCACGCCGCACGCACAGGTGCAGCGTAAGAGTGGGAAGAAGAATCTGTCTCCCCCTTACAAACAATAATCGGTATCTAGCAGCGTCGCACAGTGAGCGCTAGATGTAAACACGTACTTCTTTATTCTTATATTATTAATTATATTATTTAATTATATTGTTATATTAGACGGCTATATATCAACACATTATTTGAAAACACCGTTTGCTAAAACAATTAACCCAATTTAGAAAGTGCTCCAGTGAGAATTATAAGAACCGTTAGTTAATTTGGTCGCAATTAAATAAAACACACATAACTTAAAGTTGAAGAACATTGGGAATCTCAGGGGGCGTGGGTTTGAATCTCTCAAGGTTTCAAAAGGATTTTTTCTAGTAGTTATAGATTATTTATTACAGGTGTTTCCAAATAAATTATGTCTAATTGAAATTCTTCATAATTTTTGGTAAGAGTGTCTACGAGGTGCCTGAGAGGGCTTGAGCTATTTCTCAAAAATATCAAGTAAAACTGGTGTTGCATGTATACGTACATGTGCAATAAGCAGTGTAAGAAAGAGTTATAACCAATTATTAGGAATTATGTAAGCAGGATGTATCTACCGTGAGTCAAACATATGGGTTCCAGAAATAATTTTCAGTGAATACGCAGATGGAAAACGGAATGTGAGAAAACCACAGCTCCACTGAATTGATGGAGTAAGGGAGGACGCGTTGAAACTGCTTGGCACGTGGCTCGAGACTATTGGAGACCAAGAGACACGGACAAGAAAAATTGAAAAGGCCAACTCTCAATTTGTACTGCTTATGTACTGTTGAGAGTGGTCGGTAAAAAAAATTGTATTCATAACGAAGAAACAATTTTAACTACATTTTATTTAACCCAACTTACGGATAATTATTTTTCTCAGTTGACCATAATTAATAATATGGTCAATAATATTATTATACAACTTATACGTGATTCCGCAAGATGTCACTATAATACGTTTACGTCTAGAACTGGATCATCATCGAAAAAAATGCGTTATTTAGTTAATATTTTAAAATTCTTTAAAGTAAGTAAGTTTTTCTTATAGAATACAAAAAAATAATACCAACTGTTTATTTTTTATAGACAGGTACGTTAAATTTACACTTAGTTCAAATAACATTAGTGAAAAAGGTAATCTCTCTAGTATAGTCAGTAAAAGCATTTTACTTAGTATTAAGTAGCTATGTCTACGAGACGAAATGCTTAGATCAGACCATATGAAATAATGATTCAATTACTTTTTTCTACCTAGATGTTTAAAAAAATGCAAGTAGGCATTTTAAAAATCGTCTAGTCACACTGTAAATTTGATTTAGTCTCAGATTAGTTAGTCAGCAGCAAGTCAGTAGAGAATGAATTCATTCAGCTACATACTTCTAGTGAATAGTTTAAACACAATCAGACAATCGTTATTCGGAGATACAACGTGCCCAGTATATTTGACGACTTATCAAAATATCTAAAATACAATTCGATTACACCATAATAAAATAAATTATTCTCAGCTGTTCCCAACAGTTGCCATTGACTTGTAAATGCAAGTTTTTAGAATTTTATATATACCTACATTTTTCATATTTTGCAAAATATATTTCACTACTACTTTAAATTTTAAATTCATCAATCAGTTTTTTTGCGAAAGACTTGAAAATATTATATACTTCTTTAACTTTTTGAAAAATTAGCCAATTATCTAATATAGTCTGTATAATTATGCCATTCCATTTTTTTATCCATTATTATTTACCTGCAATGGGTGAGTATTTTAATCCCACTTACATAGGTACTAAACACACTCACTATAGCCGCGTGGCTTAAGCGCCGGTCTATAGTGTCGAGGGTCCCAGGTTCGAATCCTGGGTCTGGCAAGTATACAAATATTGTTTTTCAATTTGTGTATGAGTCAGAGTATGGACCTAATAGGTTGAGCAAGTGGCTGACATCCATTTCTCGTAAAAATAAAATCTGTTAATACAAACCTCCACTCCGTGGGGGCCCATAATATGATCCTATTAGGATCGGACATGGTAGAAAGAAAAAAGAAGACATAGGTACACAAATACGTATGTAGGTTGCGGATTAAAATTCGGTACCTATCTGTAAAAACTGTTATTTCAATGTGTAAAACCAAATATATCGTTGATGGTGTAAATTCTTATTATTAACGTATTTTTTATATTAAAGTTTGTCTTATTTATTGTCATAATTTTTTTTTTAAATTATATGTAAAAATGTTATAAATTAATTATAAACAATATTATTTATAATATAAAAAAACAAATAGTTAATCTGCTCAATTTGTCATAAAAAGTTTTTTAAGATAATCTGCACTCTATAGATACCTATATCAGTATATTACGCTTTTCTTATGAGTGAAAATGGTATTTTCCTTTCCATATTGTTTAAGTATTATATATATTACATTACGTTACATCACTGTGTTCGATCCTAAAAGGATCACAATAATAATATATTGTGCCTCCACTGTGTGGAGGTTGTATAACAGATTTTTATTTTTGCGTCAGAATTTATCAAACTCGGAGTCCACAATATTCTAAGTCGGCACGTTATCGCTCGGCTGTATTATTAAAAACCAAACTGTCGTTTATGTACATAGGCCTGTACAGTACTATAATATTTATACATTGCTAATGTGCACATCTCAATAATAATCTTTACAGATGTTTTAGCCTTGCAGTAATCTATTTTATTACCTATAGCTGTCTTACTATTCAAATCATAATAAAGGTAGTCCTCTCTACGAAGGGGATATATAATAGAAAAACAATAATTTTAATAAGGAATGTTTATTAGCTAGTCGCCCGATCCATTGTATTGTTATACTGCATCAAATAGACATTAAAAAATAATATGTTCTGTTGGCCAGCTACGCAATCAAACCAGAAATCTACGAGACTAGAAACATCCACTCTATCAACCAACAAAAAATTGTCAGCATGAGAGACATTGGTTTGTAAATCATTCGCCAGTAGTAATATTAATTTCACCAAATTAATGCAATTGAAAAACAAAAAAAAAAACAAGCGTGAACGACACATTTAAGCTAGATTAATAATTGAAAAGGCGATATTATATCGATAGCTAGATAAGATTTGCTAATTCATTTGTAACGATAATAATAAAGTGTTTACTGAGAGGAGATAAATTGCTGACTCTTATTTTTTTTTTGTTTTGGTAGCGTTAAGTTTAAATTGCGTGAGAGTAATGATTTGCAATATGTATTCGAGAATTTTGGCGCAAAGTGTTTCACGTATCACGAAGCGTTGCCAAATAAATTACTCGAATCGAATTACTACTTCGGAAAGTTTATTTAATTCAATTTATTTGACCGACCGCAAACAAAGGGCATTTTCGAATTTTGAGTTGCTTTTATATTCCATCAATAAATGAATATACTTTCGCTTCAACATAATGGGTAGGTATGTATTTATTTATTTTACCGTTATAATTCATGATCAATATTTCAATAAAATAAATTTTTACTTCACGCCTTTACATTTTTGATAATCGAAGAGTTCTATTAAACATAAGAGTTTTATTAAACATGTCGGATTTTTAATCCAATTTGGGGTAAGGTCTTTGTTATTTTTTTTGTTTCAAAGAAGTCGTGGATTAGATGGTGCCCAAGTTTTTACTATTATAATAGCAAAAATACTTGAAAACCTATGAACGAATACTTTCAACCATTTTATGCTCGTATGTTGGTCCTTTCTAGGTAAAATATGCTTTTAGCCAACTTCACTACTAAATAATCAATAATTATCAAATTTTCGAATTAAACAGTTAGTTAAACTGGTAATCATAAATCATAGAACATACGTCAATGGTTTTTCAGTCAGCACAACCGTCCTTCAGGAATCTCTATTTCAAGCTCTCTTTCTCTCTCTCCAGTCAGTCACGCTTAGCCTAACTGCATCTATCTTGACGTTATCTGACCATCTCCTCCAGGGGAGGCCAAGAGGTATTTTTATAAACTTTATGGAGAAACCTAGTTCCATCGCATCTAATAACGTGATCGGCCTATCTGAATATTTGCACAAGTTGTTCGGATAATGAAAATATTTTTGACAGCGCGAAAGTCAAATAAAAAACGCCAATTTTAAATCGAAAGCATAGTAATACGCAAACTTTATCTTGATCTGTGATAAAAATTCAGAATTGGAAAAAACAAACCTAAAAAAATCTGTACCTAATCTATACTTTGTATTTTATGACTTATTAACGAATTATATTGTTGTGTAAGTTTACTATGAAAAAATATTTGTCCATATTACGAAGAAAACCAAATATTAATATCATTATATTAAAATGAATTAAAAAATAGGGATGAAAGTTAAATCATCAATAAAATGTGTGGTAATAACTTTTTATTTATGATAGAAATGTAGCTAAAATAAATATAAAATGTATACTTAAATGTCCATCTAAGCAGACAATTTAATCACTTGGTATATAGTGAATACGCTTTATGTCACAAGTGATTATAAATTAATAATAGTATTATACTGTTTTAATTGGAGTTATTTAAATACTAATGGTGGCCTAGAGTCTAGACGCTAGAGTAGAACTCTATGAAGCCGTGCGTTTGATCTAATATATTGAGAAAATGTCTAACAATAATTCCTCGCAAAAAGGTCTATACATATTATCATTAACAATCTGTGTATCCCTATGTATTAATAATATAATATATAAATATATTATACCATACTATAAATTAATAACTTAATTTAACAATACATAGGTATTTTTCTTATATTGATTAGTCAAATATATTTTGTTCGGTACTGGGTACTTAGGTACTTAATAAAAAAAACTTGTTAAATTTAATTAAAATTTATATGACAACTAAGTTGTGGTAGATATTTTACACATTGTTCGCAATGACGTCTATATACATAGTGTATTTTTGTTGTTCCTACAAATCTCAAAATAAAAAAAAATAATTATCTTTGGTTGTTATAACATCGCGAGATCCAAAGTGAATGCCCAGTATATTTTAATGCGGCTAAAAATAAATAAATGAAACCAATTGAAATATATTTTTTTAATATGCATCGAAGGTTATAGACATGATTATTATGGAACGGGCTTCATACGCATCTAGAAGTTACGTGCGTGATGCGCAATATAATAAAATGGCTATAAAAATAATTGAAGCCATAATTGAGACAGGCACGATCTTACTATAGAATTGAGAGAGGCACCCATTACTACACTGACTACGCAGGCACCGCTACTTAGGTACTAAGGCACTAAATATAAGGTACGTAGAAAATAAAGAGAGGCGATTTACCAAAAATAAGTTTTTTTAACACTACAATAGGCCAAGAATCTCAATAACCGTAGCGTAGTTTAGTAGTAGTGAAATAGTAGAGTATACGTTTTATGACTTTGCAATTTTTACTACACTAATACGCCTATTTGCCTGATTACCTCGCATAATATGATATTCACTTGTATTTATATATATAGTAATAAATATATATATAGATAATGTATGTATCTAAAACAAATATTTAAAAAATATATTACATCGTATACTCTAGTAGTCTAGTAGCAGTGCAACAAGCACAGAATCACCTAAACTTTATAAAATCACAAATATGTATTGTGACCTCACCGATCAAGCCCATATTCCCTGGATCAGAAGTAAAGGACTTCTTCTTTCTTTCTACAGATATTAACTCCTAGCACTAGCAAGTCAATCTGGATAACCATTTGATTTATTTAATATATTTCTTGGTGGAATTTGTAAAAATATAGTACCTAACGTAATTATTAACAATTAAACGCAATAATGACAGATGAATTGGTAGCTTGATGGTTTCAGTGGGCAAAAAAACTCATCCGAAAAATGAAAGTCATGGGTTCAAATCCCACTGGGTTTTATTCAAAATTATTTATTATCAACATAAAAAAATCTTACAATCTTAATTCTCGTTTTAAATGAATATGAATTACAATTATTAATATGTAATAATATTATCACGTTATGATTATCATTATAACTATGTTAATAATGATTCACTATTAATACTAATAAATTAATTAAAATAAATTACACCTATCTTGTACACAAATATATTCCAATATTAATGTAAGACAGATCATTATGCCCTAGATATTTGGGTAACGCGAACTGTTTAGTATTTACACAGCTAAGTAACTATTTCTACATAAAGACATAATAATCTCTACCAATATAATATTTATACAAAGCAATACACTAAAGATTACATTCCCTGTACACGTGTGAAATACATTTATTAATTAATATGTATGTTGAGTGGAATGGTTTACAACATATATATTTTACCCCTTTTTTCTATATTATAATTTTCGCGAATAGTTAGGAAGGCTAAATGACTATTGAAACTTTTAGTTTGACTGTTGGATAATAATGCTTTTAACATTAAAAACTTAGTAACTAACAATTTTTGAATGAAATCTTTCGAATTATTCGTAGAATAAAAAAAGTGATTAATTAAAAATTATTAGCAAGTTCAAGGAAGCTACAAGACTAAAATATCTTGGAGTGATCCATGACGTCGGTTAGTATTTAAAGTAATACCTACTTTGATTTAAAACACAAAAGCCGATAACTAATAGTAGTTCAATTTAGAAAGCGCTTCAGAGAGTATTATAAGAGGTATTAGTTAAGATTTGTTGTAATTAAGTATGGTACCTACACCTACGATGGCCACGCGGCTTAAGCGTCGGCCTATAACGTCGTCAGTCCCAGGTTCAAATCCTGGGTCTGACAAGTACACATATTGTTTTTCAATTTGTGTAGAGTCAGAGTGTGGACCTAATAGGTTAAGCAAGTGGCTAACATCCATTTCTCGTAAAAACAAAAATCTGTTAATACAAAAACCTCTACTGTGTGGGGCCTATACCATCTTATTAGGATCGGATATGGTCGATATATATATATATATATATATATATATACCTTTAGCATAGTGGTCTATGTGTGTGGGCGCGAAACCCGTGAGATGCAGGTCCGATTCCTGCGGGGTGTCTTACTTTTTTCATAAAGATTTTTTCTGTTGGTTATAACACAGAAATGATTCGTCGATTCCTCCACTGAATAGGCATAATCCGCAATGGAATTTTTCAAATGGAAATTTTTTAGCGCTGTATAATTCTTTGAGTACTACAGATTGGACCTCTTTATATGAACAAATTGATGTAAACACGGCATTAGCTATTTTTTATAATAAATTTTATAATAGTCTGGACTCCTGTTTCCCTCGCCGGCTCGTTCATCTACCGAAGTACTCATATCCTAAGTGGTTTACGCCAGAAATTATTTATAATCTAAGGTCAAAGGCATATTATCATGCACTGTGGAAAAAACATAGACGGACTGCAGATTATAGTAAATTTTCCTGTCTTAGAAACTCATTGAAGTGTGACATCTCTTCGGCTCACAAATCATATCTAACGTCGATTGGTCGAAATATTGTCTCAGATCCTAATTGTTTTTGGAAATATATTCATTCGCTTAGTTCCAGTAGTACTACAAAAGACAATGCCATGATGACGTTGAATAATGATCCTATAGAGAGCCATGTTATATCTGATGCATTTGCTAAGCATTTTGAATCACTTTATAGCTCAATAGAACCGCTACTTGACCCCGATTCTGCTGGTCCTTCGTCTGCAACACAAGATATTCAAATCTCAGCTTTTGACGAGAAAGATATGGAATATGGGTTTTCAAATTTGTCTCCCAAAAGTTCATTTGGTCCAGATGGCTTGCCACCTTATGTGGTTAAGGGCTGTTACGAACATATATCCTTTCCGCTTAAACATATATTTAATTTAATCATAGCATCCAGCACTTTTCCTGATGCATGGAAAATAACCCGCCTAAGGCCGCTTCATAAAAAGGGATCTAGATCAGAGATCTCTAACTATAGGCCAATAGCAGTTCTTTCGGCTCCATGTAAATTATTTGAATCGATATTACATATAAACATCAACCGTCAAATAGACTCTCGCCTCTCCGATTCGCAGCATGGGTTTCGACTTAGGCGGTCCACAGTAACAAATCTTATAGTGTATAATAATTTTATTTCAAATTCTATGGATAAGTCAATTCAAGTTGATTCTGTGTACACAGATATTTCCAAGGCATTTGATCGTGTTGATCACGATATTTTATTACAAAAGCTTTGTACATTTGGCGCGTCATATAGTATAATATGTTTTTTTGCTTCTTATTTGAAAAATCGCCGTCAATTTGTTGATTACCATGGGAATGAATCGCGGATTTTTAGAACAAACTCTGGTGTTCCTCAAGGTTCAAATCTTGGCCCAATTTTGTTTTTAATATTTTTTGATGATATTGTCAAAGTTATAACCAATTCTTCTTGTTTGCTATTCGCAGATGATCTTAAACTTTTTCGAACTATTGAAACCCCATTATGCTGTGCGATGTTGCAGTCTGACCTAGATGCTATCTCGCAATGGTCTATCTTAAATAAACTTGAATTCGCTACCTCCAAATGTAATATTATTTCATTCAATCGTTCAAGGCACACCTTATTGTTCCCATACACATTGTCTGGTATAATATTGAGTAGGGTAACGGAGATAAAAGATTTGGGAGTATTGTATGATACAAAGTTCACTTTCAATCAGCATATTCTTAACATCAGTACTAGATCTAGCAAAATGCTTGGTTTTGTTATGAGGGTTTCAAAATCATTCGAAAACGTCCGAGTGCTACGTACATTATACGTATCATTTGTGTTGAGTATTCTTGAATTCGTGGGTCCCAGGTTCGAATCCTGGGTCTGGCAAGTACACAAATTGTTTTTCAATTTGTGTATGAGTCAGAGTATGGACCTAATAGGTTGAGCAAGTGGCTGACATCCATTTCTCGTAAAAATAAAATCTGTTAATACATACCTCCACTACTTGGAGGCCCATATGATCCTATTAGGATCGGACATGGTCGAAAGAAGAAGATTCTTGAATATGCCAGCATTATTTGGAGTCCTAATAGGTTCATGCACACAATTAAGCTGGATCGAGTCCACAATAGATTTCTTAGATTTCTCTACTTAAGAACATACGGGTTCTTTCCTTATGATAATGACAATAAAATGAATTTCCCGACTCGTTTTCTTCTGGGTATGCTATCAATGCAATCCCTGTCTACCCGAAGAGTGATTGTTCTTTTAAAGCATTTCTTTTTACTTCTTCGTGGGTTCATTTACAATCCGCATATACTGGCAAATATTAATTTTCATGTTCCCACCAATATCACTCGCAGCTCCACGGTCTTCAAGATACCTCGTCGCAGGACAGATGTTATGTTTCATGATGCTGTGTATCGTGCAATTAGCTTATTTGATGGCACCATAAAGGTTGATTTGTTTTTTATTAATTATATAATGTTTGTAGACGTTTTAAATAGGATAAATTTATAATTGTATATATTATCATATTTCTTTAATATTTACACATGCTGTCTTTTCCACTTTCTTGTCATATTAGTTGTTATTTGTAATTAAGATATTTTTATATATTTGTATGTATTATGTATTATGGCGCATTGGCCAAAAGCTGTAATGCCGTAATACTCTTTTTTATAAATAAATAAATAAATAAATAATATTATATTTTATCAGAAGTGTTTTCAAAATTATTTTTGTTCAATAATTAGAATGTTACATTATTAAATCTTGATTCGTTGAATAAAAACCGTAATTAATTAATAAGTAATATGACAAAGTTTTTTAATGTATAGCTTTAATATTACGAGTTATTATTGAATAATAATACCATACCCATTTTAATAAATAAAACAAAAAAAGTCGTGTATTCAATACACTAATTGATAGATAATTAAATCACTATGTATTTATTATTTGTAACAACGTCATAAACCGATGCCCAATAAAAAAACAAAATCGACAAACTGCATACCTAACTAAACACATTTGAGTAATAATTATTTCGGTAACATTCTCAATAAAACTGGTTTATCAAGCAATATTTAATTACAAATACGTACTTATACAGAGCAATTTATCGCAATTTGAAAACATTTAATTAAAACCTTTATATTGTAAGTCTATTTCAATATGAGTGTTATAGTCTACGAATAAAAAAGACGTTATAGTCGTTAATTGCATACAATGCAAAGAATGTTGATAATACTCGTATATTATGCATATCTATAATGAATAGAATTTATAACGTTTTGAATTCAACATAAAATAATAAAACAAACTGTTTAATTAACTATTTTTTTATTCAACGAATAATTCAAAAGATTTAAGAATGTAACATTCTTTTTATTGAACACGCATAATTTGAAAACGGTGAGAAAATATATAACCAATAGAGAATATCTTTTTTGAAAAAAATACGACACCCAGTAGGAATCGAACATGTGTCTATCGGGATTCACGCCCACGCACATTGACCACAATGCTATTTATAGGCATCTTATTTAATTTCGACGACTTTTAACTAATGGCTCTTACAATGTAAAGCGCTTTAGCAAGTATAGTATATTCGAAGAGTAACTGTTATGAAAAAAAATGAAAGATTTATGCAGATGGCTACTAAATATAGAAAATAATAACTGCACAGTATCTTTATTTTACTCCGTTCTTGAAATAGTTTAATAATATGCAATGGTAAGTAAGAGATTTTTTTAAATTATTTTACAGTATTACAGTATAGGGTATTAATCTATATTTCCAGCAATGAATTAATGAATCATTGGCATACAAAATCACAATACAGTTTTTATCTCACGTTCCCATAGAGTTCTATAACGTAAACACTAACTCAACCATACAATATAATAATGTTGTAACAATATGTATCTATTGAGTACCTAATTGAAGGGATTATTGCAGGACAATGATATGCCACATAATTATAAATTTATTGAATCCTAGGGCACACACTCACGTTTTACTTAAGGGGGGACATGCTCTGCGTACGTAAAAATGGAGCTTTTATGCTATTTTCAAAGCATGATCCTAGACGTACATACATAAATTTTACTAATGGTTTTATAAATGCTTTTTAAAAATTAATAAATATAAAAAATTTTAACACCACTTCACATGGACGTACTGAAATATGACTATATTCTAAAACATTAGAGCGAGAGGTTTAAAAGAATACTATTTTATGAAATAAAAATACTTTATGCAGTCAGCAAATGTTTAAAATAAACGTAAAGGATAATAAGGTTTCAAAATTATGTAAAAAGATTATCTACAGCGTTTAAGGAATGCCCAGGATCATGCTTTGAAAATAGCATAAAAGCTCCATTTTGACGAACGCTGAGCATGTGGGCCGTTAAGACACTTTAAAAAAAATACACAGATGTCTCAATACTTATGATCAATATGTAGTTCTTACAAATTCAAATTTTGCTATAAAAATAGTTATAGCAATAATATGATATGCCATGCCGGTCAAAATTGATATCAGGCAGTCATCCACGACTTCTGCACAAATTAGAATAATTAGATGTGAGATATATCGAACATTTTAATAAGGATAGTAATTTTTCCTGTTACAATAGTAAACGAACAAGAACATTAAATTGCTCATATCTCCAAACTATGTTTCTGTGGCATATCATTGTTTTGCAATAACCCCTTCAATTTAAGATTATATAATAGTCCATGGTAAATCTTTTTATAATATGCATATAAATAGTGAAACAATAGACATTAATACCTTTTTTATAATTAAAACAAATCTACTATGCTTTTTAGCATGTACAAGATAACTCAGTATTATATTCAGACAAAGGCTTTGATTGTGCTTTTAGTAACGAGGGAGAAGCTTTTTGTAGTGAGATAAGAGACGACATTTTAGGTGGCGTAAAATATTGGCGGAGTAGATGCAGTCATAAAATGTTGATGGGAAGTTCAACTAACGTTGAGCTCTTCATTTAACCATTAAAATACAAAAATATTTGCTATTCATATTATTTTTTATGATCATAGTGTTTAAAATTCCTGGAGAATCAACAATGTCAATACTAGGGTAGGTACCTAGTCCTCAAACATGATATAACTCACTGCACTAACTATGCAACCCGGTAGCATTTATTTTAGTGGTGAGATTAGTATTAACTTGATAATGATTCTTCTACAAAAATCTTCCAACGGTAACAAAAAACTATCGAAATCCTTACGAAAAGCTTATTTTTTGTATTATAAAGATACTGTATTAACATATAGGTATAACCTATTTTACCACGTTTTTATTAGCTCATATTCTTGTTTGTCCGGTACAGATTTTTTCTTCTGTATCCAGTATAAATTTTTTCTTGTTTGTCCAAGATTTGTATTGGACGATTGAAGATTTTTAACTAACTTCCCGTTTGAACCCAAAGACATTTGAAACTTTTAATATATATCAGAACACGACGACAATGCATTCTTTTAATGCTTTTAGCCATTTTTAAGCAGAATTGAATTCATTTTCAGTTAATTCTGTTTTTTATGGAAAGTTATTATTGGTGATTGCTAAGGGGGTCCTAGCAACTAAATTATTAATATATACGTGCGTTACTATGGAAATCAATATGAAATGTCAAAATGAAATTTCAGTATTATATATTTATTCAGTATTTCTATCAGTACAATTAAAAGTTTTTATTAATACATAGGATTGTCAAGTTTATATGATTCAACAGAATATTTTAAAACGTGATATATAAAAAGTTCTTTTTATCTTGTAATTATTTTATCATGCGGTATCCACTACATGAGCAAGCACTCTGTGTAGCCAGAGTTTACCATATTTTGTTTAGATGTCATTTTCTATTAAAAAAACGATGAATTTTGATGCAGAAGGATTCATTTTTGACCTTCAAGGCGATGGCGTTTCATTACCCGGAGTTTGATTCTCGATAAAATCGCAATATAAATGCATCTGATTTTTTTAAAGCCTGAGTGTTTGTCTCTCTCTATCTCTCTATCAATAAATACACTATTGTTTCGCTACATTTTTATCATTGGGACTCATTGCCTGTTGTATTGTTAAAAAATCTCCCGCTCTGAGTCTCGCAATAATTTGTCTTAAATCTGTATTTTGAGGTTTGATGTATAAGTTTTTATGTAGTTTAAAGAATTACTAAGTTAACTAAAAATCGTACTGGTAGGTATGTACTATGTGTTTTGTTTGTTTTAGAACTACATCTGTAGGCATTACGTCGAACTGTAAAGCTGCTTAAAATCAGACTTTGTAAATAATATAATGTACTGTCCATTCATAATAATCAATTTTAACCATGTTATCTGATTAAGCAAGTATGTATTATTTATAATCACAGTAGGTATCCATATTGCATAGTCCGCTTAGATAATGTGCAGTTATGGGATGTGTCTTGACTATAAATAGTCATCACATTCTACCTGTTTTTTTTCCACTTTCACATAAAGTTTATGTTATATATAGCTATTAAAATTTAAAATATAATCCATCATTGTTCTAAAATAATATCTCTATCACTCAACTTTGGAGAATTTACTATTTTAGTTTTTGTAAAATAATAATAATAATATACCTATAGCATTTAATGTACAATAAAATGCTGGTACTATTTTTGTGACACAATTAAATTGTATTAACTCTATATTGTTGTGTTAATATATTTATACAAAACGACATTAAAATGCGATTTCGATACTTCATAATAATTACATTATCAATGTATTTTATTATAGTTTTAAATGTAAGATATAAATTTAATACTTCAGCATTATTAAATATTAATAATAATATTTATATATTGTAACACTTATTGATAATATATGTTGCTCAACTATTCATTTTATCTGTTGAGCTATATTAACATAATATTACTTAACTACATTTATTTTATACATTGCATATTACTGTTTTTCCTTGTAGAAACCTATTATGTATACCTATTGCAATGTATAATAGATGTTATACTATAATTTTTCCTAATAAATAACACAAAGAAGAAATAATACAGACAAAATATTTGGACGTGAGTAGGTGCTTTTATATAAACTTATTAATAGTTATACATATGTAATTAAAATAATATTGAATATTATTTATTTTTATGTAAGTACTTAGCAAACAGTATAAAAGAAGTATGGATATCTTTGAGAGGAGAATTTTGAGAAGAATCTTTGGAGTTGTACTTTGCACACTTTATAGGGGCGAAAAGATCACGTGGCATATTATAAAAATGCAGAGACTGCGCTGGATTGGCTACGTGCATAGAATTCAGAAAGATATACCAGCAGGCTGGCTATGTACGTAACCCCTGAGGGCAAGAGAAGACCTGTATGGCTTGGTAAAAGCAACTGGAGAATGTCGGTGCTGGATTGTCCAAGATAGAAAAAGTTTTTGAAAAAGGCTAGGACCTACTAAGGTTTGTAGTGCCATAAATGATAACTTACTTAATTCTGATCTTTCTATTTTACAACTAGAAGTGAAGCGTATTGTGACTAGGCGCATTTTTTGCAAAAAATGCAATATTGGCAGTTGTGGTTTAATTGGGCACCGGCTTTTCATACATGGTAATACGGATTCACATACAGATTTATAAGTACTATGTATACGCACGCAAGAGTAGGGTGTAGCGGTTACTATGCCCAACCAAATTAAAAAATGTATATAAAAAAATAACATACATTGCAAAATCCTTGGTTACAAAGTCTGACAACATTATTACCTATAATGGGGCTATTTTTGCAATATTGTGGAACTGTTTATTATAAAGGTTTAATACAGTAAGTAAAGTCTGAAGTCGGCGATGAATTCGGACATTTTATTCCTATCCATCGCTGCTCTAAATAGGTATGGAGTGCTGAGGTCCAACTAGTATTTGTGGTTCTTGAGCTAAAACGTTATTTTTCTATCAAGGAATTGCTAACGGGAGATCTTTTCTTCAATGATAAAATAGTTCATGTTTCTTAAGATGCCGCTGCATGATTTGTCCAAACTAAATCATTGCAGTAAAAAATATTGTTATGTAGTACAGAAGTATTATCTTTTTTAGAAATGAAACAATCATTAATTGTCAATATAGGAATTTATTTTTAAAGAAAAATGCACTATCTAAAATAGAGTTTATTTATGTATAATTCCTGATGACGACTTAACAAACAAACTCTTAATAAAACGTACGAATATAAATTCAATATAAATGAAGGTAAATTATAATGGATTTAAGTGTTGTACTATTCCATTAAAGTCGTTTTTTGCGACCCGGGTTTCGCCTTTCGGCACCTATCATTGATAGTTAGGTAATAGAGTTTTTACCTACTTTATCGTTTGGATTTGTTATAAAAGTTACAGTTAATAGTTGTCAGTGTTTATTTTCCTTTTGGTGAGTATACACAGTGCCTGAAGATGCCGAAACGTGAATCCTGGGTCGTAAAAAACAACTCAAATGGAATAGTACAAAACTTATATCCATTAGAATTTAAATTCAAATTCCATCAAGTACCTTCGGTCGATAAATATAGATGAGTATATACATAGTTATGTACTATAAATACATTAATCGTGAAATCGGAGAAAAGGAAGGAATCAAAGAATATAATATTATATGTAGATAAGTATATACCTTATATATTTATGAAGTGCAGATTTTTATGTTTTTTTGTATACTTAGTTACATTTTATTCAAAATACAAATATAATATACCTATTATTTATTATATGAGAGGACCTCACTTGGTGCTACGAGTAGAGCTCTCAATTGGTTAAATCTGCTCTTATCCGGGGTTCCAGATATGATTTTTTCAAAGGTATCTCTGTGACTATTTCTCTATGGCGTGTAATATTTTGGTGGAACGTGTAATAATTTGCGTGGCTTTTTAAATAAATTATATTCATAAATAGTTTGTAAGTAAGTAGTTTTTTGTTTAATATTAATTATTTTATTTAACCTTTTGAAATCGTTCATGAAAAGGTAACGTGTAGCAAAATGACCATCAAGTAACAAGTAAGTCAAGTTTACTGGACAGTGATATTTTGGTACGACGCTTTACTATCCATAAAATATTTTTCCAGTAAGAAAATATTACTTGTAGTTCCAATACTGTTGTTCGTGATTGAAAAACTTTTCTACCATAAAGTTTGCTTTTATGTCATTTTTGTTTAGCTATGTACAAAATATAGGTTGATATCGGCTAAACTTAATCATACTACCTAAACTTTGTAAATCAGAGAAACTCTATTGGTAGTAACTTTAGTCTCTAATTATTTGCCAGAATCTTTTTTCTTTTTATGACCTAATTTTTCCCAAGTGCTTATAGTAACATAAAAAAGGAGAAAATAGCTAATTGTACGAGATTTTTATTTCTTCGGTAGCCATCACATATTATTATCATGTTGGGTTATTATCGTTTATATATTATTTTGTTTTGATCGGTATATTATTATGTCGCTTAATTGTCAGTAATTTAAATAACATTTTCACACTAGATATACGAACAGTTTCTTATAATAAAGTTATGTCAAGACAAGGATAATATGACCAAAATTGATTTTATTATTGAAAAGTTGTCAAGATAATGTAGTACCTAACTATGAGATATTCACTCAAAAATAAATATATTTTCAAATGAATGTGCAGGAGACGAATCATTTTAGAAGTTTATGCCAAAATAAAATGTGAAATTCTATACTCAGTTTTTGGTTCAATTTAGTTTTTTGCCTCTCCATTGTATTACGTAAAAATTATGAAAATAAACAATATTCATACATGACAAATGAACCCCTTCAGGATTTTCTGAAATTGGTCCTTAATAAGTAGGTACTCGCAAGTGTTGAATAACAGTCTGTTAACAAAATATAGATCAAGGCGTCACATCAAATACATATTGATTTACAACAAACTTTGCAGGATTTGCGAATGCTAATATCATTGTTATTAATTTTTCCATAAGCTCAGTCACATTTTATAATATGTTTAAGAAAGACAACGGCAAAGTGTAGTGGATCATTGCTAGTTTTGTTGGATGACAGTAGATTACAGTAATTTGAAGTTGTACATGCCAGATATATAATAGATGATTATTTATTATATTGCAAAGTTTAAAAATTTTGGTAATCTAAAATGTGATACAGTGGCAAAAAAATCGTAATCCAGTTTACGAAAACATTACTAGATTAATTTAAATTTAAAACATAAAAGTTTTTGAAGTTATACTTCTTTAGGCGTGTGATATGTAACACATAATTTATTTTTTCATACAAAAAAACACACTCGGTTGGATTCGAACCAACGATTGTTCGGTTATCAGTCGAACGTACAACCATTACGCCACAGAATGATACTGCAATCGTGATGATTATACAGATTATACAGTTTAGAATTGTTCCGTTGCTAGGCACCGAATTTATTATTGTCGGCCATTTGCAATTCCTTACGTCATAAAAACGTCATAGTGGCAGTTGTTACTTTAAAATTAAAAACAACGATAAATAATTACACAATTTAGTAATATAAGTTAAAGTGTATAGAAATAAACCAACGGCGTTCCAATAAGCGGTCTTTTTTCTTGAGTGTGTAATTTAACAAGATCATAAAATGCTAGTCGAAGAATCTAGTTTATCACAAGATTTGTTTTTGTTTTGTTACGCCAAAGAAGCATAAACTTCTAATGCGCGTACATAAGTACACACACCGATTTTTTTTATTAATGCCTGTTCTGCACTATTTATTACATGTACCTATGCATATCACATAATATAATATTAAAAATGCTGAAAGGCAAAACGCCGATTATTTTACTAATTCCTATGTATTAGTATATTATAACTCACACCAATATCAGAATTTAAATGAAATTACTTTCAAATAGCTTCAGTCGATAGTAATAATTTTGTAATAGATTTTTTTTATGTCTGTAATAACTATAAATATTATGATGACTTAGAAAATGATGGTGTTTTATTACTCAGATTAACTTTTGCTATAAGTTTTATAACTCAATATTTTATTAAACTTCTAATTATTAAGTAATGCCACTTTGAAACAAATCTTCGCAATCTTATTAGTCGTGGTGTTATTATTACCAGGTTTAACTTTTCTTTGCGACTTTGATAACTTGCAATATAGTTAACCACATCAGTGTGTCTGCGCATATAAAATCTTGTAAGATCATAAAAGTAACATGAATATATTATTGTACATAGTAAATATAAGCAACTTAAATACTAACATTACACAGCAATCAAATTTGATAATATATCTTACCTAGTATGAAATAATGGTTAATAAGTAAACATTTAAAATAATCTAATTATTTAATCTATAGAATATCTGTATAAGTATACATATTACTAATATAAGTGAAAAAGGAGAATGTGCATGTAAAGGTGTACAAAAATTACCGAAAAAATAAAGACACGTTTAACCACTATTGAAAGAATCGAGGAATTTCAATTAGCGCAAAACGATACATACTCAAAACTTAATACAATTATCATCACGAGCTAATTACAATATATATTACTGTATAATAAGCGTAAATAATTATTGTCATGTGAATAAATTTTAATACTTTATGATTGGCAAAACATATTGTTTTTTAATGTATGTTTGGAGTCTGGACCTAATAATTTCTTTTATAACCTAATAAGTAACCTTTTATAAACTAATAATATTAACCTAATAAGTTGAGCAAGTGGCTAATATCCATTTCTCGCAAAAATATAATCTATTAATACAACCTCCGCTTCATGGCGGTCTATATAATCTTTTTATGGTCGAACATGGTAATATATATTCTTCTTCTTATTGTGCCATCCCCTAGCGGAGGTCGGCCACCATCAAGGCGATCTTATATTTGTCGTCTGCTACCCGGAACAGTTTGGTGGAGCTGCACTCGTACCAATCACGGAGGTTCTTAAGCCACGAAATGCGGCGCCGTCCTCTGCTACGCTTCCCATTGATCTTTCCTTGAATGACAAGTTGGGGAATGCTGTATTTTTGTCCTTTCATAATGTGGCCGAGGTATTGTAGTTTCCTGGTTTTGATACTACGTAGAACTTCTCGGTCCTTCCCCATTTGATTGAGAACTTCAACATTTGTCACCCGGTCAGTCCAACGAATTTTAAGGATGCGTCTATACAGCCACATCTCGAAAGCTTCAAGTCTCCGTGACATCTCTTGGTTTAGCGTCCATACTTACATACCATAGAAAAGAATTGAGAGCACATAACAACGTACCATACGCAGTCTCAGACCTAGGTTAAGATCTTGATTGCTAAGGAGGCGTCTCATTTTGAGAAAGGCGCTCCTTGCGATCTCAATTCTAGTTTTTATTTCCTGAGACTGGTCCCATTTCTCATTGACCCATGTATCTAAATATTTATAATAGGTCACACGTTCGATTGGTTTGCTGTTAATGACAAAATTTGTGTTGGTGTCTGGTGTCGCTGTTTTTGATACTAGTAATAGTTTTGTTTTCTTGAGATTCATTTTTAAACCATAAGAATAATTACTGACCTCATTAACCTTTTCTACCAGTTGATGTAAACTCTTTAAACTATCAGCAATTAGCACAGTATCATCGGCATATTGTATATTGTTAATATGTTTGCCATTAACCATAATACCCACCGATTCACCTTGTAAGGCTTCCTTGAAAATAGCTTCCGAGTACAAATAGCAAAGGTGACAATATACAACCCTGTCTTACACCGCGACGAATTTTTACCTCTCCACTGATTTCGTTTTCAATCTTTATATTCGCTGTTTGATTCCAATATAAATTAGCTATCAGTTGAATGTCTCTTGCATCGATGCCCTTCTCCTGTAAGAGTTCGAGAAGTTTAGGATGTCTAACAGTATCGAATGCTTTCTCGTAATCGATGAAACACATATAAACATCAACATTAACATCTAGGCATCTTTGCACTAGAACATTCAAGCTGAAGAGTGCTTCGCGAGCGCTCAAACCACTTCTGAAGCCAAATTGTGTGTCATCCATGTCTTCTTCGCATTTTCAAAAAATCCTATTATGGATGATTTTTAATAAGACTTAACATGTGGCTCATCAAACTTATTTTTCTAAACTCGCTGCACTCCTTTACATTCGCCTTTTTTGGCATATATATATTGAAAATAATCATTGGAATCATGCAACGTAGAAATATTTCGTGGCAAAAGAAGTTCAATCAAGAACTACACTTTGCACTATGATGCCCTGTTGCCTGCATTGGACAGGCCATGTTTCTATTCAAGATGCCCCCTTTTAATATACTAGAAGGAGGAATGAATGAAAGTAGAGAGGTCTATACTTAAGGATATCAAAAAAATATTGATACTGTGTGATAGCGATACTGATTTTGCGTTTTATTTTCAGAAATAAATCTCTCACCGACAAGCATCGTTTGATCGATACAATACCGATAGCATGTATTGATATATTTCCTATCGATGTGTAGATGAGACACAGCATCCATGATGCTGAGGAATGAGCTTTTGATATATTGTGTAATAGCGCATGTACACGTGCATAAATTTACTTGCACCAATAGTGCGTATTTTAAACTATCGCGATAATAATTGTTTACACGTAAAAGTGCTGACTGTCTCGCCAATCTCATTCTTCAAGAGTACGTGATGTATTGTTTGGTAATATTTGGCAGGTCGTGAAAATCGGTTAACCCCAAAATGAGTTTCTGCGCTGCGTAGTTATTTTTTTTACCGGCAGGATCGCTACTATCGTTATACTACGCAGGCGCAGATATTGCATGGTCCGATTGTCACGTGAAAATTTAGAAGCTTCTGATTTTTTTTGATTAATGCATGCAATCTTCAATCAATTTGCACGATACTACGTGTGTACACGTACATTTTTTTGTTATGGCCGCGATAGTACGTATTGTCAGTTGTAAATCTATGCACTTGTAAATGGGGTAAAAGACTACAAATTCTTTTTACTTTGATTATAATTAAACAATATATTATGTTTTATAATTACTTATATATTTGGTTTTTTTTCATTGTAGGTTCGTTCATAATGTCGTTAGTTTAAAAAAAATACTTTTTTCCACATTTTTTTATGATATTAATAATAAATAGGTTTTACTTTACTATACCTTTCATATTATTCACATGTGTATAGTATAGGTTATATCTGTTAAAAATATTGCATTACTATTTGCATTCGAACTACCTTGCAATAAAATCAATTTAATTGATTTCATTGCCACCGGAAAGACTGTATTTAGTAATTGATAAAACAGCGTAGCACGTGTTTGTCTATTGTCTAATGTTTGTTTATTTTACATTGCAGGCAAACAATAAGCAGACATATGCACAATGCAAAACATTCAATGCCTTGAACATATCTCAGCATATCCTGTCTGACTGAATCGTCAATGAACGACTAGGTACATACACATCGGAACTTCGTAACATAATAATTGGTAAATCACGTCATGGTAAACTGAGCAATGAAAACGACAAAATGTTGAAAAAAAAAACATCTAGCATTAAACAGAAAAACCAAACTAATTGTACTGGAATACCATTTGAATATTTTGTTATTGCAATAATATATCATCTAATAAACATACCAAAATATTTGTATCAAACGGTTTAATCAGCCGCTTTTAATAATATGTAATTAGTAATTAAATATAGATTTGTTTCCCGATTATATTCAATGATAATACAATGGTAGATATAATATATGTATACAAATTTAATATTGATGTATTTTAATTTCAAATATATAATTTAATGCATTATGAATCTACGTGTATATAAATAATTGTAAAATACGCAGTGAAACACAATATTTAACGATTTTTAACAAAAGTTGTTTGTAAAAACAAATTGTTTCGTAGAGCTCAGTTTGTTTTATAAAATAAACGTCTAAATATAATAAATATACATTGAAGTTAATGGAACCACCAAACCACACCCGCCCCGTACCTCACCCAGTCTTAATCGGACGTATCACGGGACCCCAGACATCAATATTCGTTTATGACTGGAAATATCTACCCGAGACTTATATAAATCGACATGCACTCAAATGTGCTTTGACTGAATTTCCATGACTTTAAGTTAAAAGTATCCATGGGAGATAATAATGGTAAATATAAAAATTACTACAAAAATGCCGAGCAATCTAAGTAAATAAATCTTCATGTAGACAATGTGACGTCGCATTTTTTTTTAAAATGCAACATAATTTGCCTTTGTGGCGACTAGGTCGGACGATCCGGTTGGTCCAATAGCTGGTTTAACCGTATAAGTATATATATATATAATGTATATAGATTTTATTTGAAAATTTGATATTACACCACAATAATTCCGTTGCTAGAAGAGTAATCTACATGCTGCAAGATTTCCTTAGCAATTAACATTGGACTAGAGAATCAGCTTCAACTTGTACTTAATCGATGCTCCGAATGTGAGTAGGATACTTTCAATAATTATTATATAAATAAAATACTATATGTATAATAGAAAATATGCATTTTTGTATAATTAAAACCGCAAAAATAGCCTTTACACACATGCAAAATAACATAATTTACAAAAATTTCGTTTTCGTTAAAATTATGTAAACCTTTTTTGGATTGATTCAAGTACCATACATGTTTTAAACTGTTAACGACGATGTTATTGTGATCATACGTCTTAATACAAGCCTTTCATGTTTAATTGTTTTCTCTCTTAAATTTGATATTATATTATAGAAATTAATCAGATATTATGAGAAACTCTTATACAGAGTAACATTATTGAAATGTTTCTTTTTTTCTACACGTGTTTCCAAACTCCAGTGTCACATTTAGCTAATGGACATTCGGCAACAGTTGTGGACTAAAAGGTGGGATGATAAAAAAATATATATGTTTTTTTATAATTCTGGCAACACGCAGTCGAATCAAATTGGGACACTCACACAGGCGAATAGATTATACACACATGTGAATTTTCATATGAAAATACATTCATGTTTGCGAGATTAGGGTCAGGGTGGGATTAAGGTTTAAAGAAAAGACATTTTGGGCGGTCACACGAAATTAATTAGATTGCTCGAAATTAATAATAGATCATAAGACAAGTAGGTGTTGAGATAATAAATAATAACCTACTCATAAATTTTCAAGAAAAATATACCTAAAATACACCTACATTATTTTAAAGAAAAAATATACTTTTACGGCCCTTATTCTCAAACTTTACGTATTTTTTGTTCAAAAAGCTGTAGTATATTATGCTTATTTATTTGTAAAGTAAATAATAACTTTGATATAAAATTTTAGCGATCAAAATTTTGGAAGATAAAATTAGTAAATTTCTATTAATCACCTGTATTAATTTAAAATTAGTATAATAAATGTTTTTTATAGCTCATCAGCACATAACTATTTATTTAAGAGTCATTATCAAACTCATGAAGTATTTATAGTATAGTTTAATATGCTATTTGGGCCACAATCCTTTAACCCTAAGTACTGAGTAACGATTTAGAAAAAAATATTATTAAAAATAAAAATATTCGTTAGGTCGTAATGGTACATGTAAACATTGATATAACTTGTAATAATAAACTATTAGTATTACAAAAAAAAATTAAAATACTTATCTAATTTCATAAAGTATATTTTATTATAGCAGTAAAGTTTGTTAATATTATAATATCAAAATGTCGAATTGTCAAAAGATTTTCGATGATGGAGCTAAATTAATTTTTTTGTACATCATAGTTAATAAATGACTAGTTAGTTCCCATACAATATTACTGCATACATGTGGATATTATTCAACCTTACCGTTTAAAAACATAAGCGTATAATGTAGTAATGATAAATCAGTTAAAAGTATTTTTTTTATTTTTTTTATTATGTAAGTGGTACAAAGTTAACGTTGCTGTTTTAAGCTGATTTTTAATACCTACTTAATAATATTTTAAATAAAAAATCCATTATTCTTATTTCTTACCGTTTTATTTATATCAAGAATTCCACTGAGCCAATGTTTCTAAACATTTCAACTTGAGTTCCGTCCCGAAAAAATATGATATTAGTTTTAATGCGAATAAAAGCGAATTATTAATCCCGGTTCTGATATAATTTAAACGCACGCGTACGGATTCTCGCATAGGCGGTCCCAAAAATAGATTGTCTCCGCTGTAAAACATTCGCCAAGTTGGTCATTATAAAATCCACTTTTCAACGAATATAAAATATTTTATAAAATTGCAGGTCTGCCAACGTTGGAACTGGAAAATGTTACGGCGCTATGATCAGTGGCAACATGTGAATAAAATATGAACAAACAGATAAACTGTTTTTTTATTAGTAAAAAATTTATGTTAAAAATACTAAGTATAATATTTAAACAACAGTGATTAAACCACCGATACAAAACCGATTTTAACGTCTAGTCATAAAAAACATCTTTATTAGATCTACAGATATGTACTTTTCAATCAAGCTGTATTATATTTCTATTTTAATGGAGTTATCCATATTCTATAGCATCTTAATTTGGGTCTTCTAGTTTTTTTTTCCGGTTCTCTTGGTTTTTCCCATTATATTTTATGACTTAATAATTTTTTTCTCAGGATCGTCCTCTCATATTTTTTGTGAGTGACCAATATTAATAAGAGTCATGCGCTAGAATGCGCCTCATTTGGTAATTCTTTAGAGATTACCTGTCAAGAGAGGTTAGTAGATATAACTTTTTTGACGACTATTGTAGATTTTTTAATGGCAAATTTTTTACGTTATAAATTACGGTGTATACAAAGTGATTTTTAAATCATGAAAATGCCATCTTTATTGTAATAATAGTGCAACGGAAAACAATACCTGCTAATTATGCCAATTATGTCTACACTTCAAGAAATAATACACACAAATTATTAATAATTATTCTATTTGTA
This sequence comes from Rhyacophila brunnea, assembly GCF_057557595.1. Classification (NCBI taxonomy): domain Eukaryota; kingdom Metazoa; phylum Arthropoda; class Insecta; order Trichoptera; family Rhyacophilidae; genus Rhyacophila; species Rhyacophila brunnea. Next base: position 22,470,689 of record NW_028233068.1, read on the forward strand.
TTTTACTACAAAACCGGTCACAGAGTGATATAAGTCTTTGTTATATTTTTAATATAATGTCTTTTCAAAAACTAATAATATTTTATAAAATAAATGGCTTTCTGCTTCTCTTGAATAATTAGGTTCATTCTATGAGACAAATTATGCATAAATTATTTAGGTATATCTTTTTACGCTGTCATTAATATTATAATGCCTTGTAAGTATTTATTTACTTGTATTGTTATGAATTGTGCATTATTATTTTTAAGTAAATTAATTTTTCATGGATTAGATGTTATACATTTCAGAAAGTAATATTTAGATAACGACTTGTATATCATGACCAACACGTCATAGAATTTATGCAGTATGAACAAACGGAAGCAGGGGACTAAGTCTAAGATTTACGTGAAAGAATAACGTGTCAGCTAAAATATAAAGAAATCGCACTGTACTATCGCGTGACAGAAGCCCATACAACTACATCAAAATTGAAAAGGTATTTCATCCACGCAATGCCTTCCTTATAATATATCGTTCAGACGCGAACGTTATCACCGCCGCCCCTTATCAGACAAAAAGTTTTAGCGAGATTATATTATAGTCTTCGACTGAATTATTATTACAATATTCGTACACTATTCTGTTGGTTATTTGTTTCCTTTTTCTTAATTCATTCATTTATTTATTCGTTCACTCAAACTAATGGAATAATAGAAGAAAAGAATAAACATCATGTCTGTTTACATTAGTATGGATTACGAAAATTCTTGACAATTGTTTTCGACCAGTTTTAATAGTAATAATAATATTTCCCAACATAAACCTAACCATACAATAATGCAAAAGCTGTTACATTATCTCAGTTTTTTTTCTCAAAGTTTTTTTTTTAATCGATAAAAAAATATATATTTAACGAGACAAAAATAATTACTACTACGCTAGTTTACAATTTATTCTGTTCAAATAAAAAAATAATGAAAATTGTTTAATAGGTCTATTTTGTAGGTTAAAAATAATATGTGCATATTATTATGTAGGTAGATTATTAATATTACCGATAAAGGGCATATTATATTGTCTTTTCCAATGGAAATTTGGCTACATAAATGAAAAAGATTCTTTGTTGATTCACAAGACGCCTTTGAATTTGACCCATATGCGCCTAAAAGTGTCGTCAAAGCTTAAACTTCAGACACATTAACATGTTCCAAGCTCTACAATTAAAATTTTCAACATTTTAAAGATTTTTTTTTACGAAATTAATGAAACACAAAATGAGGAAACCGCAATGAACATTCGCCAGAAAAATAAATTGCTTTTTTTTTTAAATATATACCTACTTAAGTAAAACGCTATTAAGTAAAATACTTTCTACTTAACATGCATATTGCATAAGTATTTATTTAGAATTATATTTTAAAGTAAATAATATAATTGTAGGTACATAGTTATTATAGAATAAATAAATTATTCTTTCCAGTAGCTTGGCTATGTATTTATTATGTATATGACAAACTAATAGGTTAAATAGGTAATAATTAGTATTAAGGGCAGTAAACAGTTACATTAATATTGAAAAAATATTTTAAAAACATTATTAACGTTTTAATTTATTATATTATAACTTTAAATAATTATTTTATTGATTGAATAAATTTCGTGTGTCAGTATTAAAACGTTTCCATAATAAGTAATTAGTGCTATCTATCATTGAGTTTAAAATGTTAACGGAAGACTATGTCTGGGTCCATCCTGGAATAGATAGGCGGACAACGTGAAGGGAGAAGTTGAGTGTGATCGACTGGAGAGAGAATCCTCGCAATAGAGATGCCTTTAAGACGATAATGCAGTCAAATAACTATTTAATAAACTAAATTTTTATACTAGCGATGACCTAGTAGTAATATATCCGCTTGGTAAGTCGAAAGTCTCGGGTTTGGATCCCGGATCTGGAAAATTTTACAAGTTTTTTTTTCAATGCATTTGGACCCAAACATTCAATAATTTCTCGTAAGTGTAGAGCCAATACAAAAATAATTACAAGATAAAAAGAACTTTTTATATACAACGTCTTTAAATTTTCTGTTGAATCATATAAACTTGACTTGACTAGCTTAAACGATCAAAAGAAATTGTACTGTATAGAAATACTGAATAATGAAATGTCATTTCATATTGTTTTCCATAGTAACGCACGTATATATTATTTAATAATTTAGTTTCAAGGACCCCCTAGCAACCAATAGTGGTATCGAAATAACTTTTCATACAAAACAGAATTAACTAAAAATGAATTCAATTCTACTTAAAGATGGCGTAAAAATGCATTGGGATCGTGTTCTGATATGTTCTAAAAGTTCCAAATGTCTAGCTAGCCGAGAAGTTAGGTAAAAATCGATTGCAAGATTTGTACCGGACCAACAACCACCGCACAAATAAGAATACAACTAAAGAAAAACGTTGTAATGACAGAATAGCAATGAATAAAACACAATATATTAGAATACTTGTAGCACTCTTTATTCAAAAATTGTATCAGACAAAGTCTTATTTGGTACACATATTTATCTAAAAAAATATTGTTTGTCAGATGTTCCAAATTATGTATAAACTAGCCTTTATTTTTGTTCATTTGTGTTATTTCCAATTTTATTTCTAATCTATAACGTATTAGATATATCTGTATAGTATTTAGGTACATGCGTAATTTCTTTAAATCAAGGCATACGTATTTAATAGCACAGACCAGAAGAAACATTTTGGCACGATTAACAAGATTGTTATTAAGATTAAGTATATACCACGCCGTGATCATTCCGTTAAAGTGGATATAACCTATATAGGCAAGACTGTAAAAGGTGTACTTATATTTAACAAGAAAAAATAAATAAAAACAAATGAGTGTACATAATAAAACATTATTAACGTTAAATAAACTCAAAATTATTTTGATAATTATTCTTGTTTTCATAAAATTATTCATTGTATAAGAGACATGTAATAAAAAAATCTTATATCATCATTATTAGTTGAGATCTATCTTCTGATTGATGAAGGCCTCTCTTGGCTTCTTCCACTCTTATCGGTTCATAGTTATTCGCTGCCACGTACCTACGTCCACTGAAATTTATAAATTTAGTTTTTAGGTTTAGTGTGTTCTTGTGATCGTTTCTTGCCCCTTGGGTATCATTGTATATCGGCATTAATTTAATTAGTGATTATCCGCTTGCCGAGCAACCACTACTACATCGAGTACCTCGTCTGCTTTCTTATCTATTTGTTATTTGTGGTTTTTCCGTATAACGCTTAACGTGCACTTTTCCAAGCCGCGTTGTGCTACTCGCAATTGTTGGTTTCTTTTACAGTAGGAGTCCATGATTCACATGTATATGTTAGCTTGGTAGTACACATAGGTTAAAAATTGTACGACTAATGTAATTTTTGAAAATAATATTCAGACAATCAAATGCACTCTATGACAGTTTGGGTACTGCGATAAATCTCGTCATACATAGGTACTTACCTTTAATTTAAATTGGTTGTCCAAGATATACGTAGTTGTTTACTCACTAGATTTGACTACCATTTATGAGGATCGTTTTTGGTTCAGCAAAGCAGATTACTATTATCTTCAAAACATTTGTTTTTAAATCTACTGAGATTACACGTAATAAAAAAAAGATGTTAATTTCTTTTATTTTGTTAACTATCAATTTATGGTGGAACTGCATTGTATTTTTGTATTAATTTAATGAAACGCATTTTTTTTGTAGTAATTATTCCACTTTTAATCAATAAATTAGAACCGGTTTCATCCGCCTCAGAGGGACATTTTTGTCAGTTGAAAATGTCCCTCTGAGGCGGACAAACCCGGTCCTAATTTATTGATTAAAAGTGGAATAAGTACTACAAAAAAATCGTTTTATTAAATTAATACTACAATAAAAAAATGTTATATAATATTTTTTATTGAAATCTTCACACAATTTTATATTTCCTGTTGCGGTATGAATATTTCCTTTATGTTTCCAATTTTCTGCAAATATTCGCAGATCTGTTATCGAGACTAGTAAATAATAACATTGAGTTTTCTGAAATAAATTAACTATGAATAGAGGAGTTTGAGAGCACAATATAATTGACTGTCATCGTATCATTTAATAACTAAAGTTTTTTTCTCGATGATTAAATATTTTAATTATTTGTGTACCTAATACTGTTGTACTGTTAGTATCCTTCTGCCTGATATTGAGCAATTTTAAATACACTATTATCACTCAATCGAGCTGCAAATACACATTAATTGCCCATGCTAATATAATTTACAATACGTTTTATCGATTTTACTCAATTACAACGTTATTGCGAGCATCAAACACTTTCAAAAGAAGCTAGTTTGAAACATCGAGTTTTAGTTTCTAGGATACGAAAATTATCGATCAATATAACAAACTCGTTAATAAAATAGTTAGCTAAATAGATATGATAATAAATTAAACTTTTCTATTCTGATACATTTTTTTATTATTCTACTGAGCTTAATAATTATTTGATGATATGTGATAGGCATTAACTGAGCTATGGTCAACTATATAATATTATACAATAAATTGGCAGTCGTAAATTTTACTCTTGCATAATTATTCTTCAACATGAACTTGGGTCTTAAATAACACTATATACAATATTATACTCGCAACGAATTGCTCGTGAAAATGATGTTTTAGTCTTGTTTTGGGTACCTATTATACTCATTACCAAACTATTCTCATATATTGCAAAGAGCCTACAACGCGACAGTAATAGTGAGTTTACGCTTCTGTTTAAAACCTGGGGATTCACGTCTTCTATTTGTCTCATTCATGTGGTAGGCCATGAGTATATGAATACAACAAATCAAGTGATATGACGAGGTAACGCAGGATTATTCATGGTTGATTTGACTTTCACGTAAGCTGGTTAAGGAAATAATACGAATAGTTGCTTTCATAATGTCAATGAAATCATATTATACTGCAACTTTATGTAGGTATATGTTTTTTTTACATTTTCACGACATAGTTCTTATGTACGATCGATGTGGCGAATATGCCTGATATATGGCAACTTAAAACATATCTTGTAAACAGGGTCACAATAAGCTGAAAATATTTGCATTGACAAATAAATCACCCCTGAAGAATCTTCAGTAAAAAATAGTTCATTAGAGCCTATAGTTTTAGTAACTTTGTGTCATCAATAAAAAATAATGAGAATTTAATCTTGATGATGTCAAAATTACTCAATTTTGCTGTTATTATTTTGTTTGGCATGCATTGTACCTATGTGAGTTAACACGTAATAAAACGTTGTTTATTACTGATTAGGTAAATATACACGTATTCTCTCTTTGCTTAAAATTTGATACCGTTATACACAATTTTGCAAAACCGTAACGGAGAAAATTGGCCGTATTTCATTTGAGGAAATTTAACTCTAAACAGGCGCGCGGTCTCGCTCGGAAATTCCACAAACTTGGTTCGCCAAAGTTCTACGACATTGGCTACCAACAAGTGGACTATGATAAATTAATTTAATTTTGGTATCGTTATGTATAAAATAATGAAGAACTGTATAATATAGAACCATTAACGAAAAATAATTTAATTAAACATACAAACTTTCAACACAGAAATCAATATATTATTAAATAAAAACTAACAAATATTTTACACCACACAAATCCACAATTATATTGATATTATTTTACATTTTCTAAAAGTAAAATAATTTATTTTTATTCATTTTTAATATCTTTGATAAATGTAAGTTATTATATGGCGCATTTAACCTCCTCATGATTACAGATAAGCGCATTTCTTTATAATATGATTTCAACATTATAAAAGTAAATGAATAATTTTGCGCACAATTGGAGCATATTATGAGCCTATTTTATAATGAGGAATGGTTGTAGTCGTCTAACTGTGTATATACCAAACTATGAATTTAAACCCACGTTTTCCAAGGTGTAATATCATTATATATTTTACTACAAGTACCAACACAATTACTTTTGGTTAAAATAATTATAATACATCATTGAATTATATAAATTATTATATTAATTACTTAGGTATATAATTTTGATATTAGATATTAAAAGATATTTTTAAATAAAATTTCCCTTTTAAATAAATCCATTAATCAAATGGTTATGAATGATCTTTATATTAGCTTATTATTATTGCAGTGATTTTTTATCAATCTAGATATTTTCTAGATGTTAAAATAACTATGGGTCCTTAGTACAATTTTAAAAGGTTAAATGCCGCTGTCGCGAAGAAAATATTCCCTCGGTAATCAATAATGAGTTGGGCCAAAATTAATTTTCACCTACGTTCCAACTGGGAAACATGGTGTTAATATCTAGACTGGAAGTAAGCTTGTTATAATCGTAATCTTAAGGATACGATTTTATTTGAGAAACCAGTAACATGATGATATTGTTTGTTTTAATAAACTTAGTATTATAAAGACGATATCACGTTGAAAAGGATTTTAAAATCATAATGATAAAAATATTATTTAATAAAAAAATTTGAGGGTGAGATAATATTTCTATTTAGATAAAATAATAATACGATCATTTAAATTATGATTATGATTGAGTACTACTTATTACCGTTTTGATTGAACCAAATTTGAATACCCTTTTCCAAAAATAGTAAAATACAACTGTGAGCTTTGTGTCATTTCCCGAATAGAATGATATTTTATTTTCTCCACAGCTTAAAATCAGTGAAAAATTTTATTCACAAATTCTGTAAAGTAAGAATCCTTTCATCGTTCCATACAAATCAGTAATCATTTTTGTTGACATATTCCAGCCGACTTCAAAGTGAAATACTGAGTATATTTTCACAGATCAAATACATTTGTGGAAACATATATTATAAGTGAGTGATGATTCACTTATGGATGTACATTAAGATACCTAATGTAACATTATATAATAATAAACCAAATACCTTTTATTATATTGTTTCCTTATAATATAGATGATACACGCCTGTTAAAAAAACTTTATGAATGATTGATTATATTTCTTCCGTAATACAATTTAGCTTAGGCCACAGATTGAATCTCGCATTAAGGGGAGTGGTAGTATATATACAATATACAGTGAACGAGAAATTTATAAATACTCATTGTATACCTACAAAATATTTATTTAATATTTTAATGAATTATAAATATACCGAAATACGTATTGTTTAATCGTATTATCATAATTATTATGGTAGTTTATAATCAGAGCAAAATAACATTTTAATAAATACCAATGCACATTATAAATTTAATTCCCGTTTCTCTGTAAACCCACTTTTTATTTAATTTATAAATAAATATAAAACCATCTTTGATCCAAAGCAAGAACCTAATGGTATGAATGACTAGCTAATAATCAGTGCACGTTAAAATTATGCTAATTTCACCTCTTCTCTGTGAAGGCTCATATACTCTGATGAGAATCGACAGTTACACACTTAAAGTGACTTACTTTTGTACAATTAAAATATGACAGTATTTGTAGGTGGGATTATAGATTTTAATGACATGTCATAGAAATAATTAGCCGAGGTCGATTTACTACTGGATGATAGCCTAAGATACACATTTCTACTCCTCATAACATATAATACTGATGATTTACCAACGTATGTAGGTATATTGATTTTAATCTAAAATATTTACATTAAGTGACTATCCATATATTATAGATTTGACACATCAGAGAAAAGAAACAGTCTGCATAGTATCAAAGATCTGTTATCTGTTAGTTGAAATTATCTGTGGTGTTCATATAAAAATCTCAGTTAGACGCAAGTGTTATTTGTGTGTCAAAAAATATATAGGGGTAGTCTCGAGTTTATATCAAAATTAGTAGACTAAAAAAAATCTTTTTTTGTCTCATTTTCAAATGTTTATGGCACAACTCTGTAGAAGTTTTTTTTAACAATGTTTGGTATATTGGTTTATCAAATAACAGTGTTATAATATTATTATTTTCATAATTTCAATACAAGAATATTTATATTAAATTATATTGTTCATAAAAAAATAAAAATAAAGAATAAAACATATCTCTGCGTCCTTCTATAGAAAGAGAACTATACCATTTCCCAAGGCAGTTGTAAATACAATCACTCGTGTGAAGTTACTTATTTTGACATGTTGAAAAATACACTCCGAGTCAAGAAGATATAACATACAACAGGGCCTCTGGCGTTTTTTCCTCAAAACGCACCCTATTCTTCCGAGAAAGATTTTTTATGAAAGCTTTATAAAAAAAATCCATATCAAGGTCTAAAAAGTTGGAAATGTATCTGGCCTTTTGGTATTGTTATATTATATGTATATGTCATTCTAAAATACAATGGAGTGCATTAGAAAAGAATATTGCTATTAAAACGAATATAATTTATATGCAGTATTTTATAACGTAGGTACTATAACAATAGTGATATAAATTATTATAATCTTCTTTATAAATGTTCGCCAGTGGAGAACATTCCAGCGTTATATAGCTATGTCATAAATACTGTGTGGGTTGTATTTAGCAGTTTTTCAGTACGACGAGATCCGGTTGGCTAAATAAAGGGATATCTGGAATAATTAGTTTCTATTAAGAATTTAGTATAAGCAAGGAATCTTGACTTTAGATTTGATAAAAAACTATATTTCAGGTACAATAATTATCTTCACCGAGAGATGAAGAGCGCACTAAGAAATGCCGATTCAGAAATTCCGCATTGAGTTTAATTCTATTCTAGCCGTTTTCATAGCGAGCTCTCTTATGAATGTATCGAAATTATTAGTATTCTGTTTAGCGATTGTTAAAGGGAATTTTGAATACTGACATTGCAGTTTAATCATAACGTTATGTGCGCGAATGCTTTATGTGGTGTATTTACAATTGTAAAATTTTTAATTACGCAAAGGCTTCACAGGGTGGGACATAGTAAAAATCTTAGTCGTTGAAACGATTTACACCATATCCACGATGTTTGCAGCAGAACGGAGTGGGAAACTATGTCCAGACTATTGTTACTTTCTACTGGTATTTCAAAGTAAGGAAAACAATATTGTGGAAAGTAATAATGGAGAAAAATACTGAGCTATATCATCATTACAAAATTGATATATACATTTTATTATATTTTCCAATAGATGTTTCGATAATATAATATTAGTATATTTAATTAGACGATTGGTATTTTATGTGATGGTGACTAAGAGATACTCATTTATATATTATTTTTATATACTTACTTATTAATGTTAAATAATATGTAAACATAATATTATAAATCTGAATCTATTCCCACATTACCATTCTAATAGCTAAATACATAACAAAGAAAAGAAAAATGTGAAGACATAGAATCGTAAAATTTAATAGTATCAGTCACCTCTATTGAAAGATAAATGACTAAAAATACAAGGATAATTAAAAGATAAGCATTGGTAATGGGAATTTAAATGTTTCACTGTTATTCTATCGAAGAGAAAGAGATAAATGACTTTCGTTTTTGTAGGGACGTTCAAAATAAAGGCATCAAACAAACGTTTGCCAAGAATATGTAGATAATAGAAACGTTCTTTGCTACCTTATATCTAATCTAATAAATCACCTATATAAATTTTTAATTGATTTTTACTCGTTTAAATATTATGCCAATAAATTATCAGTATTTCAATTGTTAATAATTGATTAAGGGTCAAGGTAAAATTAATGGCCTTTAGATAATAATAAATTAAACCCGACCAAGCGGAGCTGTTTGCCAGGGTCTGTCCACACACGGGCCCGATTGGCCACGCCGACTTGATATCAACCAAGGCCAACTTTGAGGCATTCGAAAAATTTGCTGCGTCATATGGAGGACGGAACAATTCCGATCCTTCCTTAGATTCATCACTTTCAACTCCTGACTCTTCTGTTTCGGTAGAGTTTCAGTATACGGGTACAGAAGACACTTCATGTCATTAAAGATAAATGACGGCAAAGCAAGTCAAGATTCTTTTTATTTTCTAAAACTCTTTCTTTAAGCACTTAGGTACATGGTTGCTACATCAGTCCCGTGCAGCATCGCTTCGGGACTAGGAAGTGTGGCACTAAAATCTTTTCATTCTGATACGTTTATAGCGTCATGAAAGGCGGCCGTGCACAAATCGCGGCTGCATATATATGGCGGGTGGAGATGGGGAAACTCAAATCATTGTACTTAATCAAATACATATCGACTGTGGAAAGGCAAAAGGATTTAACCCTCACTTTTTGCAAAATAGGTTTTATTGAAAAATAGCATTGCACATAACTAAATACACGTTCTGTCTAAAGGATGTAAGCTGCAAAATGCCAAATTATTATCAAATTTTAGCTTTTAATTTTTAAAAAAGAAGGGCGTTTGAAATTTGCGTCCAGGTAAAAGGATTTATTCCACATCAATGACATTATTAGTCATTCAAGTAATCTTTTATGGAAAGGAAAAAGGCGTTATGCATCTTACGTCGGAAATGTATGAAAAAAATGGTAGTTTTACTTAACTCTGCCGGCCGACCAGGTAAGTTATGAACCAGAAGAAAGACTTAAGCCACATACATTTTTCGGTCGGTCGTTTGACAGTTAACACGGATTTCGACAGTCTTTTCATAAAAAATCATTTAATGTTAAAGCATTGAGTGAAAATGGTAACAGAACGAAGCAAAAATGATTTTTGAAATGTGTGGTGTTAATATGGATGCAACAAATAATCCCGACAAGAACTGTTAGTGTTTAAAATTACATCTTGAAGATTTTATATCACAGACGAGAAGAGCTATTGTAAATTCTATCTATATCGGTATGAAACGGCCTGTTACAACTTATAATATGTTTTAATTATCGATTAATTGATTTGATGATTTCATAATATCTGAGAAAAGTAATACAATATTTGCTAATTCACTTAAAACACCGCCATGCGATTTATAGGTTATGTGATGTGTCAAAAACACTTCTCAATTGAAATTGTTTTCAATTCGCTTTAATTTACGATTAATATCATTGTAATAGACTAATATCATTATTATGCACTGTTTTATGTTCATATAACATAAATCGCGTGTAAAATGTATGTGTCTAACTCCAAATATGTTAATACCTACCTAATTTTTAGTCAGGCAAAATGACTTAACCCTCATTTTTATTAGTTTTTCTTCAATAACTTCATTATTTAATTATAGATTGGGGGAAAAAAACACCAAATTATTTATCATCATGCACTTCAAGTTTGTGTCTATTTTATATTTAGACTTTGGCCCAAAATCATTATCAAAACATTTTTTGTGCCTCCTGTAAAATTTGATTAGTGTGGATTAACTCCGTTTGCCTTTCCACAGTCGATATTATATCATAGAAAATACAGAACGAAAAATGAAACACTAAAATAATGAGCGAGTTCCAACTCCAGTGAAAAATTTGCCAAATATAATATTATACTATATTTTCATGTTGAATTTAAAACTATAAAATTAAAAATACATATCTGATGTACCAAGTATAGCTTTATTCTCAATTTTAACATTTTGACGTTTACAATAATACTATTTTATGATATTCATGTATTTTATGTGGTTACACATCATTAATTTCTAAAGAGCACGATGCAGAATCATAATTAAGAACATAAGTCTCTGAGATATGCGCCCATATAGTATCCATACATAATAACACGTCATTAAGTAGGTAGTTAATCTATTAAAAAAAGGTAGAAACCCAGAACGAAGCCATTTAAAATACGGTCAAAACACGTCTTACTAGTACTAGTGGTGCTAAATAATTAGAAACTCGGGATGGTGTTTATTGCCAAGTTAATACAGATGGTTCTACATCGCGTTGTAAGATGAGAAAAGACAAGGTCTCATAATGACATATACGTAATTTCCAGTATATATATTGTTAAGGCTTTCATCTTGACAGAGCACCTTGGCCCTTAACGTACCCATTTTTAAAATAAGTAATCGGATTATAATATACATCAAGGTACCATGCGGTTCAACATAATTATGTATATATCTAAAAATATTAGTGATTACAATATTGTTAATCAATTCAATTACATTTTGAATATAGCTTTATTTATTTTAAAGTATAGAAAAATTACAATTTATTAATAAAAACGTATTTAGATTTAAATAATAATAAAATAATACTGATTCAACCCAGAGTCGTTATCATTTTGAACAGATGTTTCCGCAATTTATATATCCTAACTGTATATACTAACTATAATAATATAACTATTGTGACAGGCAGCTACTTTAATTAAATAGAAAATCGCACAAAATCACGCAGCTGTCTCCAGTAGGTACCTACTTACATATATGTAAATTAACTGCAAACCCACAATGAGATTCGACTATTGAAAAGGGGATTTATATATTTTTTGTGTTACTACATTTCACAGCAATTCCAGAACGATTTTGGTATGGTTGAATTGGTAACTATGCACGGCTTTGTAAGTGAAATAATAATAAGTGTTAGTACATTAAATCAAAATGGCGGGTTTCTGTCGACGCTTTGATATGACAATTTACTTACATACTTTGTTTCCGGTGTTACGTTATTGTTCAGCTAAATAATGATGAATCGTTATAATAAAAGAATCTTATTTTAGGGGTGTAACACTAATTAATGCAAGGCGTTTTATGTTACAATTTGGCGACAAATAATTCTTAAAGTACTGATGTGATCAGATAAAATGAATCTGCAATACAAAATGAGCATTATCATAAGCAGATCTTTTTCAGATTCACTTTTATAATATTATATTTAGGGTCAATATTCATAATACTAATTATACTAACGTCAATTAGCATATACAGCTATATATTTTTTCATTGTACCAGCCGGATACAAAAAAAAATCAGCGAAATTTCGTTTTTCAATACGAATATGAAATAGTATTAATATAAGCAATAATTTAGAAGAGAATATAACGAAATATATTGTTTTTACCAATAAACCGCAATTCAATGTTAACAATACAGCAATAGTTATGTTTACATGGAGTTTTGATTGATTTTTTACACTAATATTTTGATACGATACGGTATTTGATTTTGATTATATACTGTAATATATTTTTTTAATTATTATCAATTCATTTTTACTATTTTTATTATACATTCGCCTAAGATGTGTAGATATTATGGATTAAGTAAGTAAAAACGATGTAAAATTTACCCCTCTCTTCCAAAAATATTAAGAGAAAACTTATTCTAGACACGTACCTAACTGTTATAGGTCAGGATGAACCTTATAAAAATAGCATATATACGTAAAATTTTATACCTTCCTATATTATTTATTGATATTTCTTCGTATATAAAATAAATCATATGCCACTTAACCTGCCGTCACATCAGATGATTGGTTTTTCTTGGTATCTACTGACAACACTCTTACAGCGTAGGATAGGCTGATTATGGAAAGTATCTTTCGCCTGTAAGAGCCAAGACTTAACAGAATTATCATATAACTGGTGAACGTGATACATATATCAAGTATAATAATATATAATGAATATTCATATATTTTGTCTCATTACTGAGAAAGGTAATAACTGAAAATATTGTTACCAATAATCTTCTTTAATTTGGAGCAATTCTGTATTGATTGTGTTGCTTCAATCATTTAATTACGGCGCATGTCTTCAAAATCTTTTTGAGTTTGCTCGAATTTATTCTCACAATATTCTCAAAGACTTGGATGACTTTTCATTTGCTTATGGCCAAAAGACGTTCTGTATGACCTGGTAATCAAGAATCCTCTGCCAGCACCACATCTCGAATTTGTTAATATGCTTTCTATTGGATATTCCGGGAGTCTAGGTATCAACTTACATCTTATATAAAGATTGAAAATATTTGAGTTTTTTAGTAGTTTTTGCGGTGTTGTGGTTTTTTTAATGTTTTGGTAAGCATTTTTAGACAACGCAATTCTTCATTTAAATTCATTCTTACAGCTACCGAAGTCACTGAGGCTTGAGCTGAGGTATATGAAGTCGCTCACTCTTTCCAAGTGGTTTAGTCTCTTGGTAAGAACACGTTTGTCAGCCCGATCGGAAATAATTAATTTTGCCTTATATTCGTTAATGCTATCACCCAATTCAGTGCTTACCTATTCTCTTTTTGCCAATTGCGAATAGCATAGTAGGTATAAAAATGGTTAAACAATACTCATAGATTATAATTAAAATATTTTTTCCATTCATAACCCTGTTTCAAAGCTTCATAACCAACCAATTATTTCATGTTTACCGATTAGCTTGTAAAGAAATGTGTTTAGTGCCAGGTGTAATGCAATTTATTTTTCGACATATTTCAATTACATATAGTGGCGTATTATATATATATTTTTAGTGAAATATTGTATATTGACGAGTGACAATGTATAAAATACAGCGTTGATGTAAAAAAAAATATCCATGATGTATTGAAAAATAACTAGGAGTCTGACTAACAGTTGGCCGCATAACCAGAAAAACAAAACTGTGCATTTGTAAAGAGAGATTTAATCTTTATATTATTATAATAGTATGCCCACGATGTGTGATGATTTGATATGAAGTATACAATTATAATATCAAGAGAAGTGTCTCATTTAAATATTCTGAATTAATATCAATACAAATACATTATTTAATGCAAATATTTACATAGGTACATGTGAAAAAACGAATAAAGCCAGTTACTTATTAATACATTAATCAGTAAAATACTGTAGATGAAGCCTTTTCAAGTCCCGTAAGAATGACTATTCAAGTGTGTACTTCTTCGATTACTCACCGTTTACCTCACTGTTCACTGTGGGTAGTACTCATGAGTATAAATATGACCTTAAGTATTAGTCAATACCACATCTACAAATACTTTAGTATGAAAATTCTACTGGCAATGCAAACAAGTCCTCAAATTTTATTCGAATTTAAATATCTAATTAAGAATTTTATACATAGTTGCACTATTTTGATTTTGATACATTTCATTAAAAGTGAATAGTAATTTAGTAGACTATTAATTATACTTACGGATAATAGATTTTGCAAACCCTGCCAAGCGAAAAATGCAAGTAATAAAATGCAAGTGAGCTAGCATTGTAAAAAAATGCAAATTTATGCATTGTAAAAAAATGCAAATTTATGCATTTTGTATTGCGATACAAAACGATAATATTGTGTTTAACAAACAGTCGTTGGACCACCTTTATGGTGGTATTTGAAATCATTTTATTTTTTGATGAGTATTTAATATTATGTTTAAACGTGTATTAGGTAAAATAACTAAAGATTAAACATATTTAATGAATTCAGAATATGAATATTTTCTGACGAGCTTCACAATAGAACAGGTTGGCAAATACTCTATGATGAGTAAAATATTTAATAATAAGCCAAAACTAAATCAATGCTTCTATACAATTCTTATATTTGCAACCTTATTAAAATGTAATGATCTACTCAAATTTAAATTTATTGCGGTATAATGTTCACTACTTGTATAGAACCTATATAATTTATTTTATTAACCATACACAATCTAATAACCATATTATTAAATAGATAATACGGATATTAAAGTTATAATAAAGTTAAGAGCGTACATAAGTGAAACGGCAAATAATTTTCAACTATATCTGGAACGAAATTTCGGCCGAGTTGCCATTCGGAGACCGACAGTAGAGGTGTCTGCACGTCAATTTGTTTTGTCATGGCGTCGGATGAAAATATTTTTAAATCGTGTAAAGATGACTAAAAAACTTTACGTATGTACTTAAAAAAGAAAACATGTCAATGAATATACTATTATTATTAGTAATATAACAATAAACATAATATTAAATGGACGCATGTTGCATTTTTATGACAAATTATATTTCGTTCGGCACGCGTCATTTGCACAATCCGCGTATCGCCTAGTCACGATCTTTTTAGACCATGTCCCAGCTGAGGTATAGCCTCAGTAGTATAATTTTGTAGCCGAATGAATTTGACTAAAATTATTTATCTTGAATTATCTGTAACGCATGAGACAAAACATATGAAAATACGTAAGAGAAAACAAGGCAGGCGTTTTAAACATACATGTAGACGCAATTTATAAATTTAAAAAATATATGAGCAGAATCATCAATTTTAATTGGGTCACTAAAGAAATCATAGTCTTGTAATAGTTTCACAGTTACTTATAGTGCGGCAATAGTATATCGAGTATGTATATAGAAAGTATTAAATGATATTGTAATAATTTAGTGACAGATTAACGGAAATTTATAAAGAATTACCTGTCTGGTATCGGATAACGTGATTTTGAAAATAATATATCTCTGAAAATGTAAATTTCCGTAAAAATATGATCGATTCAAATAATAAAAAAAAAATTGGGTGTGAATAAATCGAAGTGAAAGTGTTAAAAATCAACAAAGTGGCATTTAGATAAGAAATTAGTGTATTATCTAAGACTAATGCTAAATATACTGGGGATAGTCAATGTTTCGGAAAAGTCAGTAGACTCTACAAAGACTCCGGCAGCGCATAGACAAACAATTGAGTCTGAAATACCACAACAAGAACAGTGAGACAGAACATATAGGTAAACGCATTATAGAGAGGGTGACAGAGAGAAGACGTATAATAATGTTGACAGGTGGTACTGTCACTTGGTAATATTATTTGCTAGTAAGCCCTACTATTATATACGTCGACGCAGCTTTACACATAGTGTTAGCTAATAATCATTCATAATGCAGTAAATTATTGCAATACGCATTATTTACAGTATTAATTGTTTTTGTACTACTTGTTAAAATTACATTATAATTCAATATTATTTATTAACTATGTACTACCTAGAAACCCAAAATTTTAAGTGGGGTTGTATTATATTTCGACAAATGTTTCAAAAATAGTGTAAATAAAAATATTTATTATTTTATTTCAATGTTGATGGTTTGAATTTTTTTTTTTGATTTTTTGTGGTCCACGGATGTAAAAAAGTTAAGAAACATAGGTCTATATCGTCTCTGTTCTGGCAGAACACAGTAACTGGAGAATACTAGTTTTGAGTAATTTGACTTTGAAGTTGTTAAAATGTTTGAAATGGTCTCTCATGTGAGTGTATTAAGTAATCGTAAAAAGATGACTTTAAAATAGAGACTGTTTATTTATTAAGAAGGTTTCCAGACGGTAAATTTTGAAATAAGGAACATTTTGGTATAACTAACTCAATATGACATTTTTTCGAATTAGTGTCTTCTGCCAGAACAGTGACGATATAATGCTCGGACTAACGATCGGACATAGAATAAGTATGTTTAGTTGTTATACGATTGTTAAAAATATCAAAATTAAAAACAGATAATAATTAATATGAACACTGCTGTCATATTAATACCGTTTATTATTTATAAGTGACGCGTATATTCATTTCATTTATAAATTACCAATCATCTAAGTGTACTTTATTAGTCTTAATTACTATGCATTAGTTAAGTATGGTTAATAAATAATAATAGCAAACATACCTACATAATAATTTGAATCATATCGGTATCTACATTACTGTCCAAGATTGTTTAACATTTATCATGTGCACAAAAAAGTGTTTTACATAAATCACATATACACTATGTCTTTAACATATACTTTAGTAGTTCAATTAATTATATAACTTCTTTTTAAATCTATGTGTTTGATATTTTTGGCTAATGAAAAAAATAGACATCTTTTTAACGTAACATAAATAATGTTAAATTTATTTTATCCAGCATCGTTAATTTTATTCATATAACAGCTGATATTCTAAAAAAATCTATATATCCACAATTTGGTAAGCTAACTTCTTTATTCTTTTTTTGGTTACCGCTTTACTTATCAATAAAAAAATATCTAAGTAATCAATTAAAAATAATTGACTATATAATTCGAAAAATATACTATTGATTACTAGTAGATAATTTTTAATCTGCCTTGTTTTGTTAATTTCAAAAAGATTCCGGCCAGTTTCTTCTACTCAAATTAATAAAGTCATCTAAATAATTTATGTCATCAATTAACAATGTTACCTAATCCTATGTTTATTTCTAAAGTTACATTGTACTTTTTCTTTAATATTGACAATTAAATATTATAGTAATGCTATCGAATATAAAACTCAGTATTAACTTATGGACCAGAATGCTGGGCACTCAGCAAATAGGATGAAAAAAATATGGAGATATTTGAGGAGAGTTTTAGAACTGTTTAAGAAAGTGGCATCTGGAGGTGAAGGTATAATGAGAAGCTGTACACACTTTGGCGAAAACATCACGTGGAATATGCAAATGCAGAGACTGTGCTGGATCGGCCATGTGTATAGCAGGCCAGAAGATATACCAGCAAGGAGAAGTATGTATACAACTCCCGGGGGCAGGAGAAGACCTGGATGGCCAAAATTGAAATGGTTGAACTACGATGGAAGAAGTTTTTGAATAAGGCCAATACCCGCCAAGGGTTGTAGTGCCATAAATGATGATGAATACTATCGAAAATTTCAGACAGGCAATCAATGTCATTATTTTTTTCAAAATCTATAAAGTATGTTCTAGGTGACGTACCTACATATATTTATTAATAATTAATAAGTTGATAATATAGTTTTTTTTAAACTGAGTATTGAAATGTCTATTATTATAGCAGGAATTAATAATTTATTCCATTACTACTGATTAGGTACGTTTAACGACTTGTAAATAATTTATAAATACGTTGAAATTGTATAAACAAAACATCTGGTTTTTGTATACAATCCGTTATCGCCAATATTGAGCATTGTATAATTTTTATAGTCGGTTTGCATTGCTGAATTGAGACATATTTCTTATTGAGAAATCAGAATAATATTTAGCGCCATCACTAGTTGCCAAATATCTGCCTCTTCCGAATCCGTGGGTCGTAGATTAGAATACAGGTGCTGTTTATTCAATGTGCTTTTGAACCCATATTATATACCTAATAATATATTGTTCGAATGGCTAATTTTCATGAAATGTAGCCTTTTCTAAAAACGCCAAAGATTCACAACGGGAAGTAGAGGAATCAATGATATTGATAACAATTAATACAATATCATATTTAAAATTTGTACACCTATGTATATTTTACAATATGATATTTTATCATCTATTACTAATTTACAACAAGTAATTTATCACTTAGTCCTGCATATTAAAATACTAATAAAATACCTAGTCATAAATATTAATATAAATTATGAATAAAATCATAGCCACCACATTTTTATCATTGATCTATAATAATAGACTATAATTAGAATAATACAGTATTAATGAAATTCCATGCGATGATCATTTGGTAACATATCCGCTTGGTAAATCAAGGATGTTGGATTCGAATCTCGGATCTCTAGCAAATTTCACATATTGTTTTTAAATGTGTGTTTTTATATCCAGAGCATAGACTCGACTCAATAGATTGACAAAGTGGCTTATATATATTTCTCTTATAAGAAAAATTGTAAAAGGAAAACCTTTTGTTGAGGCGATCAAGATCTTCACCGGATTGTAGAGCCAATTGATATTTTTGTTCTAAATTCACATTTTTTTAAATTTATTTTATTATATAAATAATAATAATTTTAGTTAAATAAATATATAATTTAACTAGCGTTTACGTGGTAGATCTCAATTACATATAATGGTTTTGAAATATAGTTATTTTTGTTAATTCTACTTTTAATTGAATCATTTACGTTGACAGCTGTTTCGGGGTATATACTTATCTTTGAAACGGTCGCACCATAACCGTTTCGAATATGGTTTTCCTATTATCCTTATAAACAGCTGTTGACGCAAATGACTCAATTAAAAGTAGAATTAATAAAAGTAACTTTGTTTCAAAACCACCATATAAAGTATATTTAAACAAATTAAATATAGACTTTTTCCATGGCATATTAATAACATAAAATAAATATAATTTGTACGTATTTTAAATACATTTCTTTTTATATTTATGATGGTTTGTATAATTCTTTTAATTTATGTCGATAGATTTTCATATTTATACACCGCTTCTGTATAAGATATGGGATAATACATCGTATCGACAACTATTTAGTACTTTAATTATTCATTTTGTCATACACAGGCAAATACAATTTGGTTAATAAATCTCAAAGATTTGTGTTAGTAAATAGTATAAAAAGTGTTGATAAAAAATAGGCAAACAAAATATAAGGTTAAAAAAACTCTTTAAATATCTTTAAATACGTTGACCCTATAATATTAAATTTCAACTAAAAATATTTGATATTTCAAACGGTTAGAAAAAAGTAGGTATCAGAGAGAAACAAATATGATTTTGAATAGTGCAATAAATAGAATAAATAATAAAAATAATATTTACCTCTCGTAGAGTTTGTGGCATTCGTCGTAATGATCATTCACTTAAAACTAGTTATAATAAGTGGTAATAAGTATTCACAAAAACCACTTCAACCAAACAATACTTTTTACTAATTTTAATAATACACAATATCACTAAAATCTGCAAAGAAAAAATATATTTACACAATCGTATTTAAGTTTTCAACAAATATTTATATGTATGATTATAATTAAGAGTTTAAACGATATCATATACCATTTTATCAATAAAGGTAACTGTTTAAATTAGGTATACGTCAATTTACTTATATTATGTAGTTGTCAATAATAATTATTAAAATATATTATAGTGAGCTTATAAGTTGTGTAAAACAATTAAACAAACAACAAAAATAAAGCTTAAAATTATATAATATAATATTATATTAGATAATTTTTAGTGGACTGTTAAATTTTAATCACAACTTATTTTAAAACATGATGATTTAACTTTATTAACTTAATATTTTTAATTAATAAAACCACTATTAGTTCTAGTAATTATTATACGCTGTAGCGTCCATGCTTTTTATATATATTTTTTTAATTAAATTTATATATGGCATTCTAATATCATTAACTGAAACATCTTCATAAATTCAAGTTTTTTTAATAAAAACTCTGCATTACATTATCACGCTGACACAGAGCGAAGTAGTTTTCCACAAGATTTTTGGCGCGATTTTCGGACGTCGGCCGATTTGGCGCGAAAAGTGACGCGGACAGTGCGCTTCCGGAGCGTCGGTCTTGGATCGCAGAGGCGTCGACGGCGGACGACGGACGCCGGGCAACTGAAAATATCGTAGCACTGCGCGGACGCATGCGTAGTCAACCAAACACCGATCTTGTACCTATATTCTGTGGTTTAAAGTACACCACCTGACGCAATTTCCCTCAAGCATCAATTGCTCAAAACGTAAATGGAGAGTAACTATGAACCTCGATACTTTATATTCAAATTATGCTTCCTCATGCTACAGTTTAGTAAGAAACACTATATTACAGCATCTCAATCTAAATATGATATACCTATCAAAGCATCCAATAGTGTGACAAAAACAAGCAACCTTGTATTATAGTCAAAGCATTGGTATAACCGATGACATTAAATATACCAGAAAACGTTAACGTTTTGATATCATAATAGGTACTTATTATGTTTTTAGATTATCATTATGTGTTATTCCTCCCTTTTTCCTTAACGTTTCGGCAAATTTACAGCACGAACAAGAAATGTAGAAGAGAGTAGAAGAACATTTACGGTAACAACCCCTAAAATAAAAAAGGATAATAACCGACCATGAAAAACACAAGAAATAAACCCTGATATTTTTTAATGACTAAAAATTATATAGGTAGTGATAAAAAAATCATTCCAGTGATATACACAAAATACGTAGCAACTACGAAAATAGAAATTTCCTGGATAATTAAAAGTCAAATGCATCTACGAAGTTTTTAAATCATACGAATATATTATTGATGATAGATAATATGTTTTAATTTTTACAATAATAAAGTCAATTAAAAATAAATACCATACATATATCAGTCATCATTTGTTTTTCATAGCAACGATGTTTTACAAGGCATAAAGCTATACATATTAATTTATTGTTAATTCAAGTTTTAAATATACACCATATATCAGATTACTCTTAACCGCGACAAAACAGATAGACTATGTCAAAAATATTCAATCATTATTAAATAACATACTGCTACACTGTTTATTATCATTAACATCAGACATTTCCAACCTTTTGGATGGAAGAACCTTTTAAATATTTATGTAAAAAATAGCATACATTTCCAATTCCCCGGTATTTTCTAACCATAATCATCAGCATTCAACGATCTCAATATATAATATATTATAACTATAAAAGAATATTATTCTAAACGCCATCGCTTTGCAATTAGAATAATGCCATGTGTAATGAGAAGTTCATAATTATAATACCTTTCGAAACCAATCTTTTATAAATACGTGCACTATTTAGCTTTAATTGTATTATAATATTATACGATTATAATTCTAATACCATTGGCCAAAGGTAAGGGTAAAGGTTTTGCCTTTTCAGACACTGTATACACTCACCAAAAGGCAACACAAACACTGACAGTGAAAATGTGTGTTTGTCTTATGGTGAGTGTATATAGTACCTGAAGATGCCGAAAGGCGAAACCCGGGTCGCAAAAAACGAGTCAAATGGAATAGCACAACACTTAAATCCATTAGAATTTATTAGGTTATATTTAAATAAAGTAAACTTTGTAAGCAATCTATTAGAGTTTTCGTTGCTAAATATATGTTACTATAATTTAAATGTAATGTTAACAAAACATTTATTCCTGACAAACTACATACATATTTGACAACTTGTTCTATCCAAAGACACCTCATGTATCAAAATATGGGTTTTATCTCAATTTCAAAATGTTGATGTTTATAATAATACTGATTTACTTATATGGTAATATTATAATAATTTTATGTGAATATTAAAATGTTGATTTCTAGGTTGAGAAAACTAACAAATAATATTTTTTTCTGTGAAATCTATAGATAGTTCCCAAATATTCTATAAATTCATTATTTTCAATCGTATTACGGTTACTGATCTCTACAACTATTTTATTAATGACTTCGTTATAAAAAAAAGTTTATATCGTGCAAATAAATAATCTGTATGCACATATTATATATAAATGTTGTTTTAATATTAATTTTATAGATATTTTAAATTCATATTAATTTAATATTTAAAGTATTATTAATACTAAAGTGTAGTCCAGCGAATCTAGTCAACAAAATGCGATTTAATAATTATTATTATGCTCACAGTCGTGGAACTAATTAAAATTATCACACTTATTATTGCAATGCACTAGAATAGATCTATTCTCCATTCATAGTAGATATTATAATATGTTTTACCTTGTGTTAAAGGTACGTGGCTATTTTAAACGAAAGAAAAAAGTAGTTGTCTCAAATTACATTACCATATTGAAATGTATCTATCTTAATTAATATTTAATATGTAGGTACCTAATGCTATTTTACTTAGAGACTTCTTTAATAATTTAACATCCTGTAGCTTCACCGTATACACTGTACACAATGTGAATATTATTTTACAGCCTACGAAGAAGCCAGCATCCAGTTAGCTTCCACATCCTCCACAAGTATCTGTATTTAATACTCAGTATGTCGTTATATAAATGGTTATAAAAAACTAAGTATATTCTGCGCATATTATGTATCATGATAACAGTCTAAACGCTGATCAAAAAGCAAGACATAGATAGACGGATTTAGTCTATATTGATGTAATGTGTAAAGAAAACTCCCACATCTACGACGATAACGTATTTACCATATTGTATCATAGATATTTATTTAAATATATTATAAACTATCTTACCTTATCTATCTATCGATTCAATGAGTAAGGATTTCTCTTATCTTAGAAACTGGTATCTTTCTTCTGCACATAATGTTACATAGTTATTTGAAAATTAGTTTTCTGGTATAATACCAGTATTATTTGAAAGGATGTTCTATTTTATCGTGTTCTGTTTTGTCTTGTTATGTTTTTCGGTTAAATCGGTTAGGTACATGTTCAAACACGCGCGTTAACATGATCTTACTCCCTACTTCATTTATCGTTTTGTCAATTTATGGCTACAATGGCCAATATAAATGGCGTATTTCAAAAAAATACTACCTTATTTTTAGGTCAATAATTATTATAAAGCAAATATTATTCGTAAAATCTTTATCACATTTGAATGGTCAAAAATAAAGCTTATAATCATTATCTTTAAAAATATCTTTAAATGTGTAAATCTCGCCCATTAAAATGCCTAATTCTTGTCAAATTTGGGATCACAGAGATTATCAATATAATTTTTAATGGTAAATATTTAACTATAATAATGTCAACATAAATTTTACTAATGGTTTTATGAATGCTTTAAAAATTAATAAATATAAAAAATCTTGACACCACTTCACATGGACGTACTGAAATATGACTATATTCTAAAACATTAAAGGTTTAAAAGAATACTATTTTATGTAATAAAAATACTTTATGCAGTCATCAAATGTTTAAAATAAATTTAAATGATAATAAGGCTTCAAAATTACGTAAATAGATTATCTACAACGTATAATGAATGTCCAGGATCATGCTTTGAAAATAGCATAAAAGCTCCATTTTGACGTATGCTGAGCATGTCCCCCCCTTAAGTATGTCTCTGAGATGTTTAACATCATGTATTATGTGTATTCATTATCTCATTGTATTTATTTTGTTACTTATTTTTCTTTTCTTTTTATTTTTTATGTCAAGTTTTGAACGTCTTAGAATTATTATTAAACGAATTAGCAGTAATAAAAATAGGCTTAATACATAAAAGAGTCCTTATTTTTTATATTCGTAAAATAAATTGTATTAAAGCATGCAGAGGGATTGAGGAAGCATTGATACTATTTCATTAATTCTAATATATAATACTTATATACATATTTTTTTCTACGTTTTATTGTTTTCGCTACCTACCTTTGATTATGTAGAAGTGTTTTGCGAAAAAATGAATTTAATATTATTTTTAATAAAACGTACGATTCATAACAACGTGTTCGAGAATCTTTAATATTTAGAAAATGTGATTTCTAAGTAAGGAATAAGTTGAAGAAAAAAAATTACATATAAGAAATTTAACAAGTGTATAAATATAACGGCATACAATATAGACAAATTATCAAATAATATCGACGAAGTCAATGCTTTTTGCATTCCACTTGATGATTGTTTTAAATTCAGTATCATAATAAACGATATAAAAATCATTTAAACGAAGATGTATTAGTGATTAGAAACAATGATAATATCGATTTTTGCATTTATATATAAATATAAAATTTACATAAATAGGCTAGCATTCACAATAAAACCCATCTGTATTTGACTAGTACTAAAATTTACATATCTCAAAGTTTTTGACGCGAAACCGTTCGGTCGGAAAAGAGCCCAAGTTACGGTGGTTCGATCTCATAAGATAGGTTACGGAAACTATGTGCATCTAAGATTAAATGGAAACCACACCTAAAGGAGGCCAGACCTTACACTGGATAGATATAAGAAGTAATATTATCAAAAATATATTTATTATAATATATCCACTGATAATATACACAATATTGTAATAATTAAGTGTGCAAAAGGAAAGGGGAGATAAATAATCGTAAATTAGTACATAGTTCAAATGCAAAATCACTTATGTAAATTGAAAAATGCACATAAAAATAATGACACAGTTTTGAAGAGATTTTAGGTAGGTACATTATTAGTTTTTTAGGTATAGTATATTAATATACAACTACTTGGACCGTCGTTTAAATTAAAAATAATAATGTTATTTCGTCTAATTTGAACATTTCATAGAGTGACTGTTGTGCGTTTAAGCAATGGAGAAAAATCCTTTTGCTTTTTACTTACTCATGTATAGGAACAATTTAAAAATGACTTGAAATTTGAAATTGACCAAAATGAGTAAAATACGAGTATATAAGTACATATTATTATTATACATAGGTAAATAAGAGTAGAGACTACTCGAATCATTTTCTCTGAATTATTCACTTTTCTTCCACATAATATTAAACCCACATATTTTTATCATATAAATCATTTACTCGTAAAATGCGGACAGAAATATTAATAAACATCGTTCAAATAGAGTTTAAATGATACAGTTTTATTTATCAGTCTGTAAATAATTTCATATTATATATGTAATTATATATACTCAATAATGGTTATTAGTAAAGCTATTATAATATAATGAAAGAATTATCATTTTTTTGTAATATCATCCTGGCTAGAAATCTGATACTCTAATAATATGTAAGACATTTAAAATATTATTCAAGGTGATGATAGGGTAATAAATAATCATATTTATCTTATGGCATTACCTAATTTTTAGCATAACCAATGAATTGGTTATTTCCATTATTACTAAGGTCGTTCAGCTATATTCAAAGAATAAATGAATAGGAATTCCCAAACTTTTGAATAAATATTGTATCGATATTGAACCATCGTATATATTTGAATATTTTCATTTTTAAATTTACATCGAAAGCCATACATGAATATCAATCAAAATATAAAGCACAAAGTGGCAAAGAAAGTCAAAAATTTTGCTGTACTACCAATGTCGCATTAAAATTATTTTTATTTAAAAGGGTTTTTTTCATTATTTTGATAACTGTAGGTATTGGTAAAAAAACATATCAAAATTATTTAGCTGAAGACGATCTAAAAATGTAAATTATCATTGTGTTATAACAATGAAATATTTACTGTAAATAAAATTCTATGAAAGTCAATGACCATTTAGGTTTTTATGCGACCACTGAGATCATAATTTTCAAATTATTATATTCTTGATTATTCCATAAAAAACTCAATTGGTAGTATCAATCAAATTCATATTATTTCTTTCTTTCCGGGTTGTACCTACGGGCATGACCACTAAGACGTCGAATACGTCCTCTGGGATTCCCCGCTTATGGAACCCGAACGAGCTGGCCGAATTGACCACGCGGATCTGATAGCAACCGAGTCCAACTGCTGCATTCGAGAAATTTGCGGCATCATATGGGGAGCGGGATAGTCTCGATCCCTCTGTAGACTCATGAACTTGTGACACTCAATATGCGGATACACAGGGCGCTTAACGTCAGCGGACAATAGAGCCAGTCCATTTTTTTTTCTTTCTTTACTTCCTTCTTTAAGAACTACAGTGCATGGTTGCAGTATCAGTTCTATGCGGCTCCATCTTGACGATGACGACGACAACGACGACAAAATGAGCACTTAAAATCATTTCTTTCAGACACGTTTATAGCGTCATGGAAGGTGGCCGTGCATACCCCCGGCTGTACATACACGACGGACTGGCAGTGGGAACCTAGTTAGTATTTCTTTTTTTAGGCACTAAGGTGCATGATTGCTACATCAGTCCCGTGGAGCTTCATTTCAGGACAAGGAAGTGTGACACTAAAATATTTTCATTTCGACGCGTTTATAGCATTATGGAAGGTGGCCGTACACAAATCGCGACTGCGTATACATGGCGGGTGGAGATGGGGTAACTTTATATTAATCGTACAATTATACATGATTAATAAACTTATTTCACTACTTTATTTAAATTTAAAGTCAATATATTTGTTTATCAATTTCCTTGTATGATGTTAACGGTCAATTGGTGGTAATAGACTATATTAATTGAAATAAAAACCAATATTATGTACCTAGAACTAATTATTACATTTCGTCAAATAATAAACATAACCGATATTTTGTCGTGATAATTATTTTTAAATCCGTCACAACTATCCATTATTCAAATATTCACTTTATGTAGCCTAAAAAGGTACTTAAATACGATTATAATAATTAAATATACTATTTCTTTTATTCAACGAATAATCCAGAAGATTTAAGAAGCTGGATATGGTATTTTTTTTCAAAAAGATTTTTCCTAGTGGTTATAAATTTCTCTGACGTGTTTTCAAATTATGTATGATTATAATGTTTCTGAAAAGCCGGTTAAATTATATTTAAATATTTTTGAATAAAGAATTTCTTAGAATTTTATTTAATTATGTGTTAAAGTGTGCCTTTAATTTTTTACCACGTTTTTCTTAGCTCATATTCTTGTTTATCCAGTACAAATCTTGCAATCGATTTTTAACTAACTTACCAACTAGCTAGACATTTGAAACTTTTATAAAATATCAAAACACGATGCCAATCTATTTTTTTAATACATTTAGCCATCTTTAAGTAGAATTGAATTCATTTTCAGTCTGTTTTGTATGAAAAGTTATTTTGGAAGAAATCCGTAATCCAATCCACTATTATTGGTTGTATGTTGTATTAATATAATTATACGTGCGTTAATATGGAAATCAAAATGACATTTCAGTATTCTATATTTGTTTGTTGCAAAATAGAAAAAAAATGATTTGTTAAGAATTGCCTTATTTGTCCTAAATTATTAATACATATAATTGTCATTATTATGATTCAAGATAATATTTAAAAACGTGGTACTTGTATAAAAAGTTCTTTTTATCTTGTAATTATTTTCATATACATACGTAGGTACGTATATTATGTATTATAGTATATTCTGTACCGGTTGAGCATGTCCATTTGAAGTTGGTAAAACCGGTTCTGTTTATTATTAAAGAAAGCATAATTATTAGTACTATATAATGTGTTTTATTTGAATTAATGTAATATTTTGTACATAGTCAACGAAGAAAATACACATATTTATGATAAAAAATAATAATAAATAAAGCCGAGGATTAAACGAGCACATATGATCTATAATAACAAATATCAGAAGCAGTTTTCACATTGCCGTAAATGTACTATTTAGGGCACAAAATTCTAATATGCTTTATTTAAAAAAAAAAATGAAAACATTATAATTTAATAGTACCTTCATTGTATAATTGATAATTTTTTATTGTTTCATGACAATATAATAATATATCAATTTAATATTGTCTGTCTCATCCTCCTTAAAATAATAAAAGCCCAAATGACAGTAGTGTAGTGAAACATTGATGATAATTAGGCTTAGGATTTTAAGTGCTAAAAATGAATAATAGGTACCTAAAATATGTAGATACAATTGGAAAATATGTTATTAAAATTTCATATTTATATGCTAAAAAAGAGGCATCTTGCTCTGATGCATCTGATGATGATTTTTTTTAAACACTATTTAATTTTGTCCTTATTTTTATTCCAATTGGTCAAGAAACATTTTATTATTTTAGCAGCAGTCTTTTTTAAAATATTAATTTGCTCCACTAGCGACTTTGTAGATGATTTTAACATTTCAATTGTGTTTACTAGTATTTATGTATTAATTAATTTTGTGTTTATATGAAAATATGTAATTATCCAAAAATATTTAAAAATAGGTGCTAACAAATAGGGCTTTGTCAAAGTTTTTGCCAAATTGTCTGAAACAGTTAGATATTTTTGATATATTGTTGTGGGGCCACTTGAAAAAAATATTTAAATACCTAAGAATCCTAAGCCTAGTGATAATAGTAATAGAAGTGAAACAATCTCAAACACACAGGCTTTGAGAAAATAACATAAATATACTGTAACGTCAACGGGAATCAAACCCAGAGCCCCGGATTAAAGACAAGCGCCTATTAAGAGGGTCGAGGGTGTGATTTAATCAACAGAAAGTAATGTCTTGGAATATATCACTTTATAATTGATAGGTACTTTCTTATATATTTTCCATGACTCATACAAAACAATACATCGTACGTGATTTTGTTTATTTGTAAATATATACGTGCTCTGTAAGAAAAGTATTGAAATAATTATATGATATCTTCTTGGCACGCGTTAAAACCAAACATGGCATTGTTTCATTTTATAATATTTATTAGGTCAAACATGATTCAATTTTTATATTAATGACACACTTTATATAACATATTTTGTTCTGATATTGACAACCTAATTAATTATCCAATGATTTTTTAAACATGAAAATCAATAGCTGGAGTAAATTTGTATTTTTATTAAAATTAATATACACTCTAGACTTCAAAGCATGTATAATGTTGATTAAAATGATTTTTTATAAACCACATCGATACGATATTCGTAAAACTGATATGGCATATCACTAGAAAAGGTCTAAATCGGATCTGTCCTATAAAAGCTCATAAAAATCCTATTAGTCAAGATTAAAAAAAACGTACATCAACTTCGTTGGTAATCCTCGCTCGTAACAAAAATGATAAATCTTTTTGGGAAAAAGACAGTTTTTCAGTTTTCTTTATATTTTTTAGATTATAAGGGAAGAAATTCGTTAGTAAAATTATATCCGAGCTTTTAGACTTGTGCAAATTGGCTTAAATGAATAAAAATAAAATTATTTACTATGATACAAATACAATCTTAAGAAAATAAACCGATGGCGGTGGTTGTTAGTAGATCAGTCGACTTTAGAACCATAGATATGGATTTTATTGCCGTATTTTATTTAACTGCGACTAATGTGCAGTAGTTTTTGATCGGTGCTCATAAAATGTTACCCTTTTTTAGCTATGTGATTAAAATGATTATCTATGAAAATGATTAGCTATGTGATTAAAGTAATTAAAATGTTGTATGTTAATCTGATACATGGTTTCTTAAATTGGGCAATAGCATCCACTTAGGGGTGCTAGAGAGATCAGAGAGAGAGAGAAATATATTATTTTATATACTATAAAGATTAATATGCACAAATTGGTAGAAGAATAATATCATGCTTATTTAACTGATTTGATTACTAATAATGACGAGTAATCTAGTAATAGTGGTGCAAATTGATCTTTGTTATTGATAATTTAATCAATAATAATCTACTTGATAATTTCAGTTTCTCAATTTCAAAACTATTTTTTTTAAAATAAAACTACACTTAGAGACTTAGAGAAAAAAATTTCATGGGAAAAAATATATACTTTAAAGTTTAAAGGGAGGATATGAGCCAAAAAAGTTTGGAAACTGATATTTAGAAAACTATTTCTTCACCATTTTATCCCCAATACTGAAGACTATGGTATTGGTGAAATTTTTTACTCTACTCGTATCCAGATATCAATGGCATCAGTTGACCATATTTTTGACACCAATGAAGATCTTGTCACATTATTAATTAAATTTGATCAACTACACGTACGGACATTCTTATTCATGCTCCTTTACCGTTTACATTGCCAATCATAAGCAGTTAATCCAAGCTTCCTATTCTCTCTCCCTACTGCGAAGCCATCTCAAATGTATAGTTAAGTATACTAGTCTTTGTTGTCATTAGGTCTTAGATTAGATTTCTTCTATAAATATTCTATAAATTTGACATGTAAACGTCAATACAATATAACATGAAAATAATTACCAGATAAAAAGAATTTTTTATATACAACGTTTTTAAATTTTCTGTTGAATCATATAAACTTGACTTGACTAGCTTAAACGATCAAAAAAATTTGTACTTGATAGAAATACTGAATAAATATAGAATACTGAAATGTCATTTTGGCATTTCATATTGATTTCCATAGTAACGCACATATTATATTAATATATTAATAATTTAGTTGCTAGGCCCCAGAACCATAGCAACCAATAATAGTGTTTTACTTTTTACGGATTTCTTCCGAAAAAACTTTTCATACAAAACAGAATTAACTGAAAATGAATTCAATTCTATTTAAAGATGGCTAAAAGTATTAAAAGATTCTATTGGCATCTTGTTCTGATGTATTCAAAAAGTTTCAAATGTCTAACTAGTCGGGAAGTTAGTTAAAAATCGATTACAAGATTAGTAATGGATAAACAACCACCGGACAAACAAGAATACAACCTAATAAAAACGTTGTAAAATGGTAGACTATATTCGTGTCTCTATGCTTACTTAATAATAAAAGGTTTTTAAAATGTAATAAAACATATTATTTTTTATTTTATTTTACATACATCAATCAATGCAGTGGTACCATAGTACAAACTCGTACTTAGAAATTTCTAATTTAGGAAAAGGCTTTCAAATAAATAACTTAGGCAGCCGGTGAATTAAATTCACATCAACGAAAATTATTTATTAATACCAGGCACGTAAGCAACAAAACAACACATTTCTCATAATTGTCTTAAGTTTTCGTGCAAAAAAATATTCAACATGTAGTGGGCTGACATTGGAAAAATAAACACATACCGTAATGAAGACATTTTTCCGCGATAGTGGTGCAGTAATATCATTGAATTTCACAATTACTCTTTCCCATACAAATTAAATTATTTATATATTATTATGTCGGCTAAGTCAGTATGGTATAAATACATAATTATTACCTATCTAAAAATGCAGTATTTACATACAAACTTACTTAAAAAATAGATTTTTATTTTTTTTTATTGAAATTGTCATCATAAAAAAATAATCAAATGCATTAAAACGAAAAATCAAATTATTTATACCATAATTTCCATATATTTGCTGTACTACAATTTTCATATCATCTATACTTTTCATCAGTAGGTACCTAATGAATATAAGAAAAGGAAGCTTTTTCTCATTTGAAATAAAATCAGAAAATTAATCAGTTACAAAAAAAGATTTGATTGATTGAATTCGTTGCCCTTGGCCCTTATCCTTGGTAGTCCATTGCGTAAGACACTGGCTTTATTTCTTGCGTTTCATTTCTACTACTACACAATTATTGTCATTGGGCATCAAAGCCTCTTCTGTTCATATACACATTTTGATAACTTCTCCAAGCTGGATCCAGTGTGAGTGATCCAGATCACTGAAATCAATGGAAGTAGGATATCTTAAATATTGCAACAAACTAACCTTGAATATTTATTTGGTGGAAAGTGTCGCTCAGGTTACCTTCGGTTTAGGGTATTTTTGCAACTTACACATATTTTAATATAATCATCCTTATCTCTATCAAGCCATTTACCGTTAGGATATTGTAAAGTCTAGCATATTTTATTCTAAATAATATAATGAAACTTCTATGCGATGTACATTTTTGAAAAATTTAAATTATTTTTTGTTTTGTATTATAAATATTTTTGATCTGGTTCTGATAGTATTAAAGATTCCGATGAGGAATTTGGGCATTAATAATAAGGTGTAGATTGGGTTATAATGCAGTTTGATGATTATAATTATCTACGACTAGTGTTTCTGAAAACTTATTTTTGTTAAACAGTAAAGTTTTGAAATTATTTAATTTTGATTACTTCGTATAAATAGCTTCAATGTTGTATCTTTTGTATCAGTTGTATATTTTTAATTCAAACTAAATGATTTTTTTTGTAAATACAATGTTATATAAAAAAAATAATATATAATATGGGTTTGTATGTTAGTATGTTTTTTGATTATAGATTATATAGTACCTATTACATTCCATGGTGTGCAGCTAAAGAAATCGTGATCATGTAGTGATACTTCGTTCCTGATTAGCTAACACCGTTTAAAACTTACGTGCTAAAAATCAACGTCTTTGGATATTGATTTTCTGATAATTTAACATGTCGCATGTTTTTAATCCATTACGAGAATAAAATTATCAAATTAAAACATTATCAACTATGATATACTTATATTGATAATAATTGTCATGTTCCATGACCTATTGTATGCATAACAACTCTGCTTTCATTGTACGTTAACTACGTTCTTCATTTTATTTAAGCGCTGTCTTCCCTACAAAAGTTGTCAATCGTCAAAGAGACCATCATCTTTTATTATTACTAGCCGATACATAGTTTTTGGGTAGAAAACGGCTTCTGACGGTCTTATAACAAGGAGTTGGCTGTGGTGCAGATAAATTATATTTTATTTAAGAAGTGCTATGCGAAGTACATACGCTCGTTCTTGCTCGACGGTTTTACGCTCATTCGAACATGTCTCAACGTGTATATCATTTTGTTCGATATCGAGCAAACGGCTCAATGCAAAAAAGATTCAAGGTCCGTAATTTTTTCTCGATGCTCGACAGAAATTCACTTGAGCATGACTCAAAGTATGCGCTTTGACTGAGCGTCTTGTGTCGAGCTGCTCGAGTGTGTGGAAACAACGATGAGCATGCTTCCAAGTCAACATGTTCGATCGAGCGAAGCCGTTGAGCAAGAACGTGCGTGGGTACTAGGCTTTACAAATGTCTAAAACTAGGCATACTATGTCTAACAAACAAAGACTGAGGTAACACCGCATGCTAGGATTATAATTCTAAAAATACTTTATCTAAAAATATTCTAAGCTGTAAATTTTCTTGATCCGTCAAATATAAACTGTCTGTAAACTGTCAAAGTTCATATTTATTTGACTCGCCACCCTCTGCCTTAATAATATATAAATTAATATTGTATCCAATGCTGGATCCTTTTGGATGTTCTCTAATTCATAGTCCATACACCTACGCTATACAAGAGATGAAAAAACCTAACATCATACTACCTACACGTATAATAAGATCTAAATTCGTATCTTTGTTGCATAAGAGTTTCATTATTTTAATGCATACCGTTACGGAGCTCTCTACACGGCGTTTTATTTTTTGGCTATGGTCCCAATCGTTATTCAATATATTGTATCCAAAATATTTGTATCTTTTGACCATTACCTTACAATAAATTTCATGAGAAATCGGTGATGATTATAAATACTAGCAGCATGTGTCGTAAAATCTACCGCTAGGTAAAAGACTTAAACATCGCTAAGTTTTCTATTGATCTATGGTGCTTTTTATTGCATCCAAGATTAATTAGTATTGTAATTAATTTAATAATTGTTCTAATTTTCAATAAAGATATAAATTAAACAATTTTTAAATATCTTTCGACACATATATTTTGTAGGTACATTTAGTTCCGTTTAATTTAATTTAAATTGGTACCTAATGAAAATGTTACTATATGCTTATACATATATGAAAGCAGATGATATCATATGTGATTCTCAATTTAATGACCACATCTAAGATATTTGGCAACAGATCTTAGAATTCGGCTTCAATACACAACACACATTTTATCAACACACACTATCGTGGTTAACAAAATATTAAATATTAATAATTCCACTCGTTTTCAAGTATTTTGTTTGTACGTCGTAGTCCTTGAATTAGAAACTAAACACGAATATTAACATCGTGTTTTTCAATACCACATTCAAATAAATAAAATATAACTATTATTAAACAAACCACTTCAATACTAAAAAACCATTAAAAAAAAGAGCAAGCTCTTACATGGACTATACTATTGTGGACCTCCATCGAGTGGAGGTTATATTAGCATATTTTTATGAGGAATGGTTATCAGCCATTCTTCTTATTTATTGGGTTGTTGCATGGTATCAAAGATACATTGAAAAAACTACAGGCATTTTAACTTAAGAGGCGGGATCAAATACACAAGCTACGGATGCACTATCATCTCGGTCACCGTAGGAGCAAATGTTTACATATTTTTTAAGACATTCTTATGTAAATACAGGTAGTGGTTACCTTATATATGTTTTTATTGTAGGTAAATAATTATGCATTTATTTGCATTTACTTAAATATCTAATAATCTTACGAATACGTATAAGTAATCTACATATAGTTTATAATAATATATATTTCAGGATCGCGAGGGCGAAGGTAATGTGGTGTTAAAGGCAGCAGCGGTGTGGATGGATGTAGAGTTTATTATCTTGGTGGAGATTTACAAAGAGTTACAATGGTATGAGTAAAGATTAACAGTGTAGAGTAATCGCAGGGAGCTCGTGCTCAGACCGAGCCACAATCCGATAGTGATAATGATCGGGTGACGATCTAGAGAGTCTGTGCTCGAGAGACGAATGTCGAATGACGAGTGTTGAGAGCAAGTGACTGAGTCGATTGACTGGACTCGAGTAGAGTGATGAGTTATAGATCGTCCTCGCTATTTATACACATAAAATCAATACATTACTAGAGTGATTGTCGCAATTAAATAAATCGTAATATACACTGTTAATAAAGGTTATGATTGAGGAAACTGCTGACAATCACTTCCCCCACTCCAACTTGTTTTGAAAACAAAACATGAATATCGAAGTTTGTCATACTTGTAAAGCTGACTGGTATGATTACTATAAAAGAATAATGCAATTATCAGCAATGATGATCACCAATTCATCATTCCACGAATAAAAAAATATTTTATTTTTATATTAAACATTTTAACGCACCCCTTTATATTATCATTAATGATTTAAGATAAAATACATTATAACAATTTAAATAATAACTAGTTCATTTTTTAATAATAAATAATATTATGTTTTATATGATGATAGATTATTTTTATATCCGGAAGTATTCTTTATAATATCAACTTTTACCATGCATTCGTCTAGATTTGACGGAAATTGTCTTAGTTTACGTATTTTGTGATCCACATGCAAGAGATCGATAATTTTTATTTTTTAAAACTATAGTCTATACATATTTGCCAGAGATTATTACCATTTATAGATGGCGTCACATCATAATATTACCACAAGAATTGTGTGCATTTTTGATATTGTTATGTTAATCATCGACAGTGTGAATCTAGGCTGACAACAAATTTCGTTTTGCCTTTTATTTATCTAAATAAAAAGGATTTCAAGCTATACACATTTATATTTTTTATAAAAATCGATGTTTTTAAAATAGATATAAAAATATTAAAACTATGAATTAATCAAAAATCTAAACGGTAAAAAATTGAAAACTTAATACATTAAATTTTAATAATAAATATAACCATAAAAATAATGTAATAATAACGTAAGCTATGTACAAAATATGTATTTACTTAATTAATTAATACAGTTGAAATTGTAAATTATCAAAAAGAAACATCAATCTTTTTATATTTTATATAAGATATCAAATTACAAGCTTCGTATTTTTTCGCTAGATTCTCTGTTGGCGTATAGAATCCCACTTAACGCAAATTATTAAAATAATAGTATAAAAGTGTAGATAGTATAGAGATTATATTCTCAGTCGTAATATATTCCTGATCATTTTATAAGTATAAATTACACTGACGTGATTTTATCCCATTGTTTTGATTGATAAATTAATATTTTTGTATTATTAGCGTCTTTTATGACTAGAGTATCAGCATAAACCATTCAAATTTAATGCCCACTTTGCTGAGTGCTTCATCATAAACGTTATTATGTGGCTAATAATGTAAATGAGTGATGTAGATGGACCAGTCGTTGAATGCCCGTAATAAATGTCTACTACTAGATATTAAGTGGACACACACATAAAAACCTAACGTGATGACAACAAATCTACAAATCAATTTTAACCATATAACTTAAGACTTATTATTTTCCCCTTGTTGCCATCTTCTATCAAAGGGTGGTTACTAAATTGCAGTATATTTCCCCATTCTTGGTCAGCCGTATCCGATCACCAATACTTTATAAATTAAACTATTTACAAAAAATCCATAACCAAGAAATGATTCTCCTCATAAACAATAAATATGAAAATGATTCTGATTAGAAATTTTTAAAAAATCTTAAGGATTTCCGATCTATGAAACAAATCATAAGACTTTTAGCTGTGGTCAACTACTATAATAGTACGATGCGGTTAATAATTTAATTTTGACGGAACATAATATATTATTATTATGCATTAATATATTATAAAGTACACTCTTCTTACTGAAAAAAAAACAAAAATATTTTATCACAGATATAAACGATATGGAAAATTTTAATATTCTATTTAAATAAATTTTCCCATGTTAACATTATATTTTTTTATGACAAACCTTCATTGTAGATTTACTTTAGTACCCACCTGAAATATCATTGTAGACATAATAAATACTGTCATTTAAAATACAAACATATTTTAACAATCAATTGTGCCAAATTGTAATAATTACTTCCATGTCATAAATTAATAAATTCCTGCATATAATTTATTAAATAAACTATGTTAATTTTCTGTTAACATATCGTTCCGCGTTGCATAAATTGTAAAGTAGTATCTATACGTAAACAATATTGAAATAAGCTTTTAATAGTTTACTTTTGATGGATTTTATAGGTATAAGGTCATCATCTCCACAATGATCTTAACCGCTATAAAAAGTAGTTTTATAACAGATTATTAAACGAGAAATGATTATTAAGACAAAAACGTTAAGGTCCACCTGTAATGTATGTACAGCCGTAGATTATGCACGGCCGCATTCCATGCCGCTATAAACGTGTTTGAAAGAAGTGATTTTAATTGCTCCTTCCGTCCCGAAATGGAGCCGCATGGGACTGAAAGCTTAAAGAAAGAATTTAAAATTGAAAAGTTTGGTCCAGCTCTGCTGCCCGCTGACGTTAAGCATCCTATGTACCCACATAAGTATTGATCATCATGACTTTAATTGCATGAATCTACGAAGGAATAGAGACTATCCCGTTCCCCATACGACGCTGCAAATTTCTTGAATGCCGCAAAGTTGGCTTCGGTTGCTATCAGCTCCGCGTGGCCAATTGGGGCCCGTGTGAGAATGGACCCTGGCAAACAGTTCCGCTTGTTCGGGTTCCATAAGCGGGCAATCCCAGAGGACGTGTTTAAGGTCTTGGTGGTCATGCCCGCAGGTACAACACGGCTCACCTACTATCAAGCCAAACTCATGGAGTCTGGCGGCAAAGTTGCTATGGCTGGTGAGGAACTGGCTAGTCCAGTGTGACAACAGTTGAAGCGCGACGATACTACTGCTGCAAAGCAGTAATGTCGCATATCTCGCGCGACATACTGGATCGAGCTAGGAATGTCAGTCGCCTATCTCGGTCACCATGCTCAAACTTTCGAATCTCATACTTACTGGAAAAAGAATAAGTAATAATTTGAATCTGTCTCAAACAGGATTCAAATCCGTGACCTACGAGGATATTTTTCTACTCGTCCATTGCATAAGTTTATTTAAAATATTGATTTTTTTGCTTTATATTCGCAAATAGAGACCAAACTTTATACGGAGAATAAAATGCAGCGCATAGTGCATAGTCACATTCCAATCGCCGGATGTTCCCTTATCTGCCCAGGCCGGCAGTTGAACTGCGCAGCAAGGTCGCAGTCAATCGGCTATTTTCGGACTATTTACAAAATTTCCGGCAGTAAACTTTGTCAGTCGCTACTTACGTAAATTTATTGAACATAATACGCGTTGTAAACACGTTGCATTAGACGAGATTGAAATAATTATATCACCGCATCACTATTGTATGCACATAGTTTTGCTCCCAGAGTGCACTTCAGTTATACCGATTGCATCATGACTAATAATTACGTGAGCATGTACCGTGAATGTTATTGTTTATTAACGGTGTAGAATTGAAATAAAACTCTTTTATTGTATTAAAAATTAGTACACTGTTATAATATAAGTACACTACTTATTTGTATAGTACGAACTGCAGCTTGTTACTCGTAATATTAATGATTATCGCTATGACAATATGTTATGGTTCATGATGGATTTTAAATAATATTGTAGTATATAAGGTATACAATAATTAATGTTTATCATTAAAGTTTTTTTTAATTTCCAATAAGACGTGCCTCACGGAGGAGTAGCTGGTTGAGCAGTAGTGGTATTTGAAGCCGCGGTAGCGAGGTCGAATCCCGCATTTAGTAGAAAAACATTATTTTCAATGAGTTGTCAGGTCTATTTTTAGATGTATTTGAAATTGCGCTCAACTACCTACCTATTGAAATTTTAAAAAAATTGAAACATTAGAAACCTCGGCCCTAGTAGCGAATATTAATCTTATATTATAATACATAGTAAGTCTACTACAATGGACTTGATCTGTCTAATAGTTTGATGTTTATCTTCTCAATAGTACCTTGCAGAATAATAGAGAAATATATATATATATTTTTTTTTTAACAAGAAAGTGAGCAATATTGTGTTTGGTTTTCCTTTTTATGGGATAAAAATAATGAAGTAGTAAAGTGTAAAAAGTGTAATAAAATATTAGGTAGAATTACTAATGGGAAGAACACTTCGTAAAATAAATTTATTGAAAGACCATTCGAAAAAGAAAGTGCCAATAGTTCAAGGTATTTGTAAACATCAGTATCTCTAACATATCTTGCCTTTACCTATTTTTATATTATTACATACAAATAAATGTAGGTACTTATGTATTTAGATATTCTTGCGAGAAAATATTAATATTTTAAAGAAATTTTTATATCTATATTTATTGGTTTCTGTTTTTTTTTATATTTTTCAAGAATACCGGTATTCAATTGGAAATACCTAAATACCGGTATTGGTATTTTATTCGGTATTGCAATCTCTAAATATACTGATACCATAGGTAATAAAAATGTATTTTACAACTAGATAAATATTAACGTCATTTATGTCTAATTACATGTAGGTATATCTTATGGATATTTATTATAAAAAACTGTCGTTTTTCAAGTTTTTCAAATATAAATAAATTTAAATAGTTAAGGCCAACCCGTTTCAAATATTTTTCTTACAATTTAATATGTTACATAGACTTTCCTATGAATTTGTTTTTTTCTGAAATATTCATTCTTATTAAATAAAAATGTATTTATTTAGGTGCGTTTACAATAACATATTATTATCAAATAGCATTTCATATATCATGGAACAGAATTTGAACTCCATTGCAATTTACTATCTCTCCACATTCCTATACTCGTATTCATATATAGATATTAGTTCGAAAATAGGGGATGTCCAAAATTTGTTCTACTATACTTATATTACTACAAACATCAAAACCTTAATCATATGAAGCAGTTCACGTAAAAAAATACCATTAATAATGATGTCGATTTTAATGCCACATCAAATAATCTATCTATGTCTTTAAATTAAATATTAATAAAAAACTATTGCACAGAAACATATGATTATTTATTTCAAAATGTTATATTTCCTGTTCCTTATCACGATCAAACTCTAAATTGTTAATATATTTTGCGGTTTTGACCCATTCATGGTCATGATAATTATTTAGGTGAAAGTACGTATTATCGATAAAGAATATGTATCACGTTACACAACTTTAATTGAATTGGCTGATTATAAACATTTATTTTGGGTATAACTGAAAAAAATCTTAAATTAATACGTTAAATAAAATATGCACTTACATACTACGAAATATACTATATTAGTAGTTTTCTACATACAATTAAGTTAGTATATAAATACTATTTTATATGTAGAATTTATTTACCAAACTTTTGGTAATTTATCATTTTGGTCTATTCTTATCAATTAATACTAGACATATAAGAACTTCTTAACTATTCTTTATTTAGACTATAATATTATGCAACACTTCGTCGTCTATCGAAGGTTGCCTACCAAATTGAAGTAAATATTATCTCTCTCCTGGGTAAGTTGTATCAAAATCCTTGGACCCACTTACAGAGGCTGAGACAAGAAATTCTCTTTATGCGTATGTCTTTGCTTTTATCTTTCATTATTTGTATTATAATTTTGGGTGGTATGTAGTGAGGTATAATTTTAACAAATACTACCTATATAGTGCACATATAAATATACAGTCAGTGGGTATAATAATTTTATGACTTCGTTAGATTTAAAAAATAAAACATAGGAATGAATTAATTATTAATAATGCATGTGCTGCATATTATGACAAAAACGGTATGTATTCGATATTAATAAAGCAAAAGTCAAAATAAAAAAAAACTAATGGTTAAAAAATGCTCACTACTAAACATGGTTTAAAAAACAATAAATCCAATTTAAAACATTATTTTTTGACTATTTTAAAACACGTTGTAAAACAAAGCGTTATCAATATTGACTACTTACTGGAAACATAATTTCATAGTATAATAGGTACATAGTATTTTTATTTTCTCAAAATATAGTAGATATACCAACTATATAATTAGAATTTATTCATAATATTATTATGGTTCAATTTCTGATAATTTAGAATTCGTCTACATGTATATTTAGCCTTTTTTGACTTTGATGAGCAACAGAATATACAGTAAATTAATCATTTTACGTTTAAAAATGTACTGAATTATCTTACGTAACTTAATTTAAAATGTTATTCTGTATATGTAAAGAAGAAGGCGTTATACCTATATAAAATATTTACTTTTCAAGATAGCCAAAAGATAATTGATTTTTAGACCATTTTGTATGAGAACTCAAATGTTTCTGTAGTAGGTGTGTAGAATTTAGTAATTCAGAATCGTTAATATACGACTCATCATTTTTCTCATTTGTGTATTATAAATAAATGTATAACGGTTTATTCGGCAAATTTAACTCATTTTACGATTTTTACGACTTTTTGCCCTTTTTTAATTGCTCGATAGGTATTATTAACATATTAAAATGACTATTAATATTATATACCTTTTGATTGGTTTTTTGAAATCACTTTTTCAGCACACAATGGCCGACTCGTAACGCATTCGTTTGGTACGTCAAGGATCTCGGTTTCGAATATGGAGCTTAGTAAATTCACACATTATTTTTCAAATCCGTTTAGACCCAGACCCATGAACCTAATATGTTGAACAAGTGAGTGAGTCCATTTATCGTAAAAAAATATTACGAGACCTCATTGTGACGCAGCCAAGATCCACACTGGCTTGTAGAGCCAA
The DNA here is from genome assembly GCF_057557595.1 of Rhyacophila brunnea. NCBI lineage: Eukaryota > Metazoa > Arthropoda > Insecta > Trichoptera > Rhyacophilidae > Rhyacophila > Rhyacophila brunnea. The sequence goes on from NW_028233068.1 coordinate 22,513,516, forward strand.
TAAAAAATGTAGATAGTATCAAAACGAACTTTTAATGGATAATAATTAGGTAAGTATCTACAAATTATAAAAAAATGTTTAAAAATAATAATAATGTGACGATTTCATTTATTATAGGTACTATATTTTATACGAATCATCGTGATCTATTGAACTCTTATATACATATTGAATGAGGATTAATTATTATATCGAATCAAAAACTATAGACACATATAAAATAAGATTTGTTTGTTTTAAGCTTTATAATATATTTTGTAAAAAGACGACCGTTCTTCCAACTTAGTTAATGTGGATACAACCTCTCATTATTGTAATATAGTTCAATAAAAGTAAATAAAAATGCAGTGTATATAAATAATATATACACTGTGGTATTAACAACAAGTGCGAAACTAAAATGATTTTTAAGAAAATGTTAAAAATTGATATATTTACTTAATATCGTAGTAATTGTAGTAAAAATCATTCATATAAAACGAAATTGCGTATAAAATTGGTCATAACAAGTAGACATTTCAAAATAACCATGACCGTACCTATCAAATTATTTTGTCGTCTTTTTATATATTATAAATATAATAAAATACATTGCAAATATGACCACTAGTTGCGGTTTATGTTTAATATAGTGATGGTTATTCAAATATGTTTATATTATTTTAGTTTTCGGCGATAAAGCTGAAAATGTTATTAATTTTCTCTAACGCTACGGTCTCGTGTTTTTTTTTATTTTAGAATGAACGCACACTCAATTTACCAACTAAATTAAAAGAGTTATTTTCAATACCTCGAACGTAGAGTTTTCGATGAATTTTTAATTGAAAATTGTATCGACATGATCAATCTTTCTACTGGACACGTTTATTTCATGAAAATGAAAATTTCCATACAAAAGGTATAATAAAATATACGTACAAGTACACGATATTTATCGATTTGTTAATGTCACTTTGGTGGAATGGGAAGAAAATCGATTGAAAACTGAAAATATGTAGTGAAGGTATATACCATAATTTTTAATAATTTAAACATAATAATAATCAATAAAATTAAAATGTGAGTTTTAATTTATAATAAAATGAATAATTTTGTTATTGTTTTACTGTGTACTGGGTACCTTTATAATACATATATTATAAAAAAAAATGTTATGAAATCAGCTCACAGTCTAATACGGTTTTTATAATACTTATACCATCAATCAAAGCACTTTCAATCAATGTGTTATTCATGACAACAAAGTTTTATCTTCAAAATTGAAAATTATAGACAAATATATTTACACTTCGTATTATGATCCTTACCATTTCTCAAAAAATATGAATATTCAGATTGAATAAGCATAGCTGACTGACTGTATACCCGTTAGAAAAAAATTTAATAGCAATGTTTTGAAATGAATATAAGAGAAATAGTGAATAATATGTATTCAAAAATCTCTAAAAATATATTAATTCCGTTTTTAAATTGTGTTTTAAGAAAAAACATAGTTTTTTTTAACAAAAATAACATTTATAATATTATTATCGTTCTACTAAAAATATTATTATCAATAAACTAGACACGAGATTTTCCATGAAGATTTTGAGCATACTGATGAGTGCATGAGAATATGAAAAGTTAAGTAAGTATTAATGCGAGATATGTAATATTTATGTATTTTACAATTTTCCAGAAATATTCTTCGCCCATTATCCACTGCACAATTATTGTTATTAGACTTTAAAGAAAACGTGACTATTTTCATTTGTAATGACATTTTTACGAATCATATTGTCGGTATATCATAAAATATGTTTGGGGACAAAATTACAAATAATTAGATTTTTTTAATTTCAACAAAACTATCATCATCATCATCAGCCTCAATCTATCCACTGCTGGATGAAGGCCTCTACAAGCTGATTCCACTTCTATGGATCCTGTGCGTTACGTTGCCACGTACTTCCGCAGAACTTTATCATTTCATCATTTCTACATAATATTATAATAATATAAATGAGGTAGGTACTCAGTTTATATAATGAAACCGCATCAGCATCTGAAGTTCAAAACAGAGTATAATTTTGTTTAACAAATTTTAGATATCATTTCAAAAGAAGTAGACCTACAAACTAAATAGTTTTAACAAATGTAAAAAATCATATCCATACAACATTCTACTACAGAAGAATGTTAATAATTAATATGTGAGCGAAGAATTGTGGGTAGAGAATTTTATTGTAAACGAAAATGGTATAATATTATGCAGAGACATCGAAATTGTATAAGGAAAGTATTACTTTTCCTAGTATCTATACACATAGATAACTGCATCATTATTGCCTAGTATCGTATACTGTATCGTAATGTTTTGATATGCAGTTGCTTTCAAACGTTTTTTCGTGAAGATGTGCGTATTAAAGTATTGAGTAACATTGATTATTTTATTAAGTACATAAGAATTTGAGTAAATACTTTTTATGCGTTATATACTGTTTTCGACCCATATCAGACAAGTTTTTACGTTCTAAGCCGTGTCTAATTAAATTGTCAGAGTTTTCAATGATTTCATTCATCGTCATTGAAAAATATCATTCATCTCACAAGAAAGATGTTCCATAAAAGTCTAGCGTTTTCAGTGTGTATAACGTTATTAATGTTCGCTGATCAGTAAACAGTTTCCTATGCGCCGTTGTTTCTTTTTCGCTATAAAAGTTTTAATACTCACTTTTCGCACTCACCTAAAACCACTTATTCAATTTAGTTCCACCATCCATTTTTAACTTCATCCGCTACACTCTAACATTTATTCGCTACGTTTATCACTTTTTGGGTAACCCGAGAACCTTTCCTTTTACCGGAAATACAAAAATTGTTGAATTTTTCATCTTGTCAGAAGATGTTCGATACGAAAGATCTAGATATATAATAGTGAAAATAGTGTACATACCAATATATTTATTACAAATATTCGGTTTATAGATAAGAGATAAAAATAATACTTTCACCTGCAGAGCTAACTTATCACTGTCACATAGCAATAGAGAGAATCTAAAAAAGTTATTACCAATAACGTACGACACAAAGTTTTCCCTCTTTTGTTTGTGGATGCTCACCTATTTTATAATATTAATATTTCATATTTATACCTACAGTATTTTTTTTACTAAAATCATTATATATGGCCAATATATTTCATAGAAAACTTTACCAAGTATAATTACCAATTATCGAGAAGGGAAAGAAAGAAACTTACTTAATATGGAAAGAAATAGCTGATATATACACAATTTATAATTTAACATTTACTGTGTAATCTTTTCAATAAATTCAGCGTTTACTAATTGATGTTAGGTAATTTATGACAAGACATTTCAAGTCATTATTAATAAGTAATATCTCTTTAATTATCTATTCCTTGATTGTATTCAAAACAATAGTATGACATACCAGCGAATCTATATAAAAGGTATATTATTAAAGTCAAGCCAGAGTATGGACCTAATAAGTTGAGCTAGTAGCTAACATCTATTTCTCGTAAAAACATTTTTTTTTTATTACAAATATCTACTCTGTGGAGGCCGATATGATCTTATTAGGATCGTACATGGTAAAAAAAGACTACCTACTTATAAATAACTATTGTAAACATCGTGTTTTATTTTTGAAATTAATAAAAAAAAAAACAATAAACCATAAGCTATTGAAAATTGCATTTTGTGAATTATTTATATTCTGTAATATACATTTTTCTTTCAGATTTTTATTTTAAGTTTTTGTTACGTTTTAGGCTCAATTTTTGCATACTTTTTACAAAATTCGGCACACAAGTAGTAAATAATGACCTGGAAATATATATCATTTAAACTTTGGGGCGGTCCAGTATTTAAAACACAAGGCCGCCATGTATTCTTTTTAAAAAACTAAGTTTTATATTAATGATCGAATCGATCGTAAACCTTAGAGGTTATTAACCTTTCGAAGCCTGTCATAAAATTCTGATACAGAAGTTCTCAGCCTCTTGGACCAGAAAATTTATTTTCACGATGCTCTCAACCATTTGGAACCCGACCCCGAACATTCTTCATATTTCCACCGGAACGTTTTCCACCTCTTGTAGCTAGTCCATCGAGTCCATCCCAGATGTTGTCAATATTTTGGAAACTTCATATTTTGCAACCTTGAGGTTCTCAACTCTTGGGGCATGACGTTCGTTTTTTCGATGTATTGTACCTTTTGTAGTCAGAATTCATTCCGGATGTTTTCAACCTTTTAGCAGCATGATGTTCACTACCCTTCGGGAAATTAGTGGTTGGAGGTTAAGAGTCAAGGGCGAGGATTCAGTGGGCGGTCAAAAGTAGCCAGAAACTCAAAGTATATTAGTATTTATATGTTATAACTACTACTAACTCCACTAGTATTATTTTAATATCGTTAAAAAATTACTATTATAATAATATTAATAAATATTAAATTAAAATACTTTTAAAAATCATTGTGCTTTCGCTTCAAGTGCCAGATGTTAGTAGGTATTATTTGTATTAATTTGCTTATTTCGGTAGGGTAATATAATATTTTGTAATTTTACATTATACATAATATCTGCGTCATCAACGATACACAGTTATAACAAACAAATGTATATTATAACGCATTTGAATATCGCTGAACTTTACTTGGCTTAAAAAAGACATTTATTAGATTACACTCTGGCGGTGCTACGCTGAAAGCCCTCCCCATTTTGAACAATAGAAATATCTTTATATTGATATCTCAAACGAAATAAGCGAAGGGAGATTGGATTGAATTGAACGGATTCACCATTTGGGAGAATTCGTTTTACTTATTTAAATTTAGGAGGTAATTTGAAAACTTGATTCAGATGTGCTTTTAACTTTTTTATTGGAAAAGAGTCGAGGAAATAAAACCGTTTAAAATATTGAAGGTTTTTCGCTTAGCTGTTTAAAAACATTCTAAAAAAGTCGTAACGTTTTATGTATGACAACGTAGATTTTTTTAATTTATGACATATTCTTATTTATATATCATAATCGTAAAAAAAATGTTGATTATTTGCAATTTAAGGGCAGTATTTATTTATATAGTATAACCTGCATAAAAAGCAGATATTTGTGTGTAGGAGCCAACCAAACGCCGTGTACGTGCCAACCCTTATGTTGCGAGCAATTGAGATATGTTTTCCAAGATATTCTTCCGATTAAATTTTGTCCCCGGACTTTAAAAATGATCAAACCCTCAAAGTGCAGTTCAAAATAAAATATTCAGTTATTTAAATTATGGTTTATTGAAAAATAAGATAATTTTATTTATTAGAGAAAATGTAATAAGTACTCTTCCATTTCCCCTCACATCTTTTTCGTCAATGGTTATGTATATACTATGTGTACAATTATTGTGTTTTTCATTTGCTTCCAAACTAAACTGTCAATAAGCAGAAGTACTATTACTCGAACCATGTAGGTCTGAATACGGCGAAGGCCAAATCCAAATGTAGTGCTACATGTATTGACGCCGACGTTCCTCTGCAAAGTTTTGGTCTGCCTATCGATCTGATGACAAAGTTTAAATACGTAGGTGCCTGTTTATGTAATTTTGGCAATCTTTCCATTTAAATTGGATTTTGTATGGGTGTCGCAGTATTAAGTCAACTTGGAGTAGCGTCGAGGTCAACCCTGTATTCTTTGACGACTAAATATCATTTGTTCAACATGTGCGTGATACCTGTTCTCTTATATGGCTGTTAGAGACACGTCACAACTTTTGAGCTTTGAGAATCGATGTCTCCGCTGAATCTTAAAGGTATATTGGCACGACCATGTCACAAACACTCGAGGTTTTGAGCGAACACGGTAGCCCATAGTGATTGAAGAGTTGCTTCACGTCACTGGGTCATGTTTTTCGAATGCCGCCATGGAGTGAACAGTATTCGTATTCATGGCCGACCCTATTTCACTCTGCAGCGGAGCTACAAAATTGATCTACTCGCTGCAGATCTTACATGACGGGAGGCGCAAGAAGTGGCGATGGACCAAGGAAGTGGCGTAACCTTGTGCTTGTTCTATGATCCACGTGTTATAGGGTAAGGTAAGTAAGTAAGTAAGCATAAGTATCTACCATTTATAAATTGTAGTAGGACATAGTACAATAATTATGTAAACATGCAATTTTAATTCGTTTTTACAATTTTTTTACCCAAAACCATTTAAATAACAAAAGTCATTAATATTTTCAGTTGAAGTTAGTTGATACATTAAATATGTTAATACCAGTGTTAAAAAATCTACTTATTTAATTCTTCCTTCTGTCGTAAAAAAAATATTATTTCAGTTGTGTTCTGTTACAGGGAAAAGGTTTGAAAGCACTTCTATATGTGATCTACATGGTTTATTTAAACTGAGACTAACATGATTTTTAAAAATAAATTGCTTGATGTTCCTCATCAATATCTTGTTTTTAACAAACAATAGGTAATATACCTATGTTAGTAGGTACGTAGAATTTCTGTCTACCTACTCAGTTTCCTATCAAACAATATCGCTTATTAAAAATTAAAAATTGCCCGCTTTTAAGTTACCTACAAGATTCTATACAATCTTGTTTCATTACGATACGCGCGTGTCCTTTGATGGGAGTTATATGGAAAATACTTTGAAGTTTGCCAAAACTCTTCGTCATTAGCTAATGGGTGTTTTATTTTGTAAAATATCCTACATATTTTTTATTGCTGATAACAAATTGAAAAAAATAACATTTGGCATTATGAAAGTAATTATATATTTCCTTTTATTAGATTATATTATATATTTTTCTTTATTTGTCTATGTCCAAACATTATGTTATGGTAAAGACACCACACGGCGCCTTCAAAAATTATATTACTTGCCAGTGTGCTTTCATCTTTTTAGATCATGACGTCACCATCTCGTATCTGCGCTGTGTATTTAGCGGCATTCTATGTCGCTAGAATTAAGTTGACTTGATGAAAACGCAGGCCAGGTTGAGACTTTCTTAAGACATCATGAGCACATGGTCGAGTCAGAATGATCGTCACATCTTCGTAATTAAAAGCGATGAAAAACTAGTTGTCAAGTATAATATAATATACTAAATATTACTATTATCTTCAGTTTATAGGTCATGTAAAATTAAATCGTACTAATTCAAATATGAAAACAAAATTTAAATATATTATTCTATTAGGGTTGAAACTCATTTATATAAGCTCTATGTACTATATAATGTGTAATGAATACCGGAAACTTAAAAGAGCGTAAGTGCTATTTTCAAAAAAAGAATGTAGATGGGAATTTAAAAATACACTCAAACATTCAATTCATACATCAACCATACAATTCATATAACCAACGCCATCTTATGGAATTTTTAATAATTATTTCCGGACATCAGTGGCACTTGCACCCCTCTTTAGGACATTGGCCTTGGCACATGCTATCTATTTCCTTAATAAAACCGTCTTTATAATTTCTGGCACTTGCAGCCTTTTAAGTTTCCGGTATTTTCTAATCAGAATTATTTGAAACTTTGTCTTTCAATTAAATCAATATTATTAAATTATTTAAAAACATATAAGCAGTGGTATAGCTAGGTAGAATATATTTTAATTTCGTCTTTTGTGCCTTCAGAAAAGCTTGCGAATACTCTCATTTCATATGCTTACTTTCATGACGTTTTTTGTCCATAAATTATATATTATTTTTTACTAAGCATGTCCATCGTTGAATGACGTCAAAAGTTTTGTCACAGAATTCGTTTTGCATGAAAATCCAAATATATGCATGTTGAGTTTTCCGTCTACTGCATATGGGTTTGTGTTTTGAAAACAAGTTATCGCTTAATCTAAAAAGAAATACTTACACATATATTTAAAATAATATATTAATTATTAAAAAAGTAATTTATTAGTCATTAAAGGACACATGTGGACGTGAAAAAAGCATGCTGGAAAAAATCACGATACAACTCTGTTAGATTTAAATGTGTAAATGATATTGAATAGTTATGTTGTTCCGTTCAAAGTAGTAGGAAATAAGACATCTCAAGATGCGCACACAATTCAAAATAACAGATGTGCCAGAAAGCTATATACATCAAACATACTCGTATATTGCTCAGTGACAATAAATACTAGAACAATGAAATATGACGATAGGGTAGTATCAAACTATCTTTCTCTATAGGAAATGTCGCAGATGTCAATAATTATAATTAATGTTTGTTTGATCTAGAGCAATAACCGTGTAGGTTAGCAAATTGTTAACAAACATATCTCGTAAAAAAAATCTGTTAATATAGCACCCACTGAAAATTCTGCCTCCGTTTAGAAGCTCATAAGTGAGTATATTATTTACATTAACGATTTAAAGTCTAAGTATAAAAGGTTATCCATATTAGGTTATAAGATTCGGAAAATCTGTTCATCTATCTCTCCCTTTTATTTTACTAATACGGTCAAAAGTGTATTGATAGTTGTCATACTATTTTGCTTAGGATTTAGCTGATTGTACTACTATTGCGTGACCTACCGCGAATGCTTTTCTTGGACATTTTTTTCAATACAAGCCGCAGTTTTACTTCGGGATTTTAACGAAATCTTTATGATATTGATTATAAATAATAACAATTGATTTTACTGTGCGTAGTTAAATCGTCATTTATGAAAGCCTGTTTTCACTTTATGGCACATTCGAAGCATATGGCCAGTCATTTTCAATAAACCTCAAGCCTCAATGCAACCCGGTTTTCCATTTTCCGCCAACTACTAACTGTAAAGCAATGAAAATGTTTTTCACAAACGGCCCAGGATTGAAATCAGCACTACAAAATATTATGAGAAATACTTGCTTCAAAATTCTCTATAGGTACGATGTAGGTAATAAAATTTTATTTTTAATAAACCATTTCTTTTATTCAACGAATATGCATAAAAGTTGAGAATATAACATTCCATATATTAATCACATATAACTTGAAAACACTTCAGATATTATACACACTAGGGACACTTGACGGGATTTGAACCCGTATATCCATTGGTATCGTGCCAATATGCTTTCACCAATTAAACTACGACAGGCCTTACTTAATTACTTTTTTGAAACTAGCAGGTCTTACATGCAATGCTTATCAAATTGCATTATTATTGACTATCAGTTTTTATGTTTTATCATCAACATATATTGCTTCACCGACGTTTGGCTCTCAAAAATATTTAGTTATAACGTCGAATTCTTTTATTCAACGAATAATTCACAGGACTTGAGAATATAGCATTCCATATATCGAACATACATAACTTGAAAATACCTCAGATGTATTGAAGTTATGTATTTTCAATTTTGTTTTTATTTATCACCGTAAAACCAGTATATTATAATGTGATTAAATACAAATAAATACATAATGTTATTGACTGGATAATAGAAACATATTTATAATTATAAAAAAATTCTATGGTTGTAAAAGTTTCATTTATTGTCAGTGAATAATTAATAATATAAAATATTCCGTACGTTAATTATAACAAACACAACTTTATTTTTACTAATTATAAATTGTTTCACGGAAAATTGGTCGACATCATACCAATACCAAATAATATTATATTAATTGAACATAATATTAATTGTAATAATATTTTATTGTTAGAGAGAGTCATATAAAGGTTGAATCATATTACAATTCAAACAGACAAAGATGCTCAATCTTTATATGATTTCATCATACAAAATGTCATATAAATTTCTTATCAGCCACAATTTTTTTCATGTTACGGCCGCCATTTTGATATATTTATTTTAGGATTTTCTGAGAAGGTACTTATAGAAGGTAGTTGTATTTTTAGATAAGTCCGTGAGCTGAAGTTCAGCTTAGGTAGTTTAAAAATCATATAAGTAGACTAGAATGGAAAACAGAAGACAATCATCATATTGAATTACAAAAAAGGAGATTTTATAAGATATTTTACTCAAAATAAGAATAAATGAGTATATATTATATTATATATTCTAAAATTACGTCGTACTCCAAACACATAGGTATAATTATAAATTAAAACCCTGTGTTACATTTTAAAATGACAATATTAAAGCATTTCTAAGAAAAGATCAACTGTATTATATAGGAAGACACGGCAAAGCATAGCTTACAATTATCCGTGATTGGTACGAGTCAATAAAGTCAAAATCACCATCTGCGCTGGAGGATAGCATAACAAGAAGAAGAATTAAATTTTAATTCATTTTAAAAGTATAAAATCGATTTCTTTTATTATCATTTATATTCGTTAAATAATGTTTACCTACCATTTTAAAGTAATAAATTATAAAGAGAGAAGTCATTGATTATCATTCTGTTGTTTGTACTGTGTAGTATCAAATATGTTTTCGAGAGAAATTCGTTTTCTAATGCATATTGAAAAAATCTTTCGATTCGTTAAGCACTCAAGTTGATTACCAAATATTTAAAGAAACCCCTTAGAGATAAATTGAAACGACCTTTCTATTAAAGAGGTCAAATGTTTAGGTAAGCTGAAAAGCCATTCTATTGAATATAATATGTAGGTATTGATTTTAAATGAATAGTGTGTATTGTGAAAGCTATGAATAAACCCAGTTTTTATTTACATATTATTATAACATATAAATGATGTTACAAAAACAGCAATATTAGTAAGAATTAGTGCGAATTCAGAGAAAGAAATACTATATGGGTATTGAATATATTTTTACATTGTCTTGTTATACCTAATTATTGTCATATTCGATTAAATGAGTACAAGTTAGTAGGTATATATTAAAACATCTCACCCTCGTAGTCCAGTGCGTTCACTGCTGGCCTTTCTTCAAAATTTTCTCACTGTGTAGGAATTTGTGATTATTTATAATTGCTTTATTTAAAGAATTTATAGCAATTTTATTAATAATATTATATCCCATAGAAATGGTGGATAGAATATTCTTAATATTATAAAAACAACGTACATAAAATAAATGTTTTGACAGGTTTGTCATCTATCAAATACAACAACATCGATAAACACATAAACAATTAATCAAGTATTTTTCTTGGAATAGTAATAATAGACCATTTGGAGACAACTTCCTCATAAAATGTTGAAAACAGTTATCTCACGATCACATCATATTTCACTTTAGGGTCAATTTATTAATCTTTGTCACATATTATGCAATTTATATTTATTTAGTCCTCGGCATTTATTATAATTTAATTAATACGTGGAAAATCGCGTTGACTAACTAAAGTAATCGAAGAGGTGAAGGATCAATTAATAATAAGTCACAGTGCTTATCAAATAAGAAAAACTTCACGTCAAACAGTACCACTTTCATGATTATCAGTATAGAGGTGGATACTGTGTATTGGGTAAGTTATTCTATAAGCTTGTAATTTTATTGTAATTCAAGGTACTGTAAAAATACGATCTGAAAGGATAATCAAACATCTATCTTTCTTTTACAAATAGTATATGCAACAAATGTCTAAAATAAGGACAAATATCATTAGATAACAACCGGAATATGAAAAAAAATAACATTAATATTCACTAATATTGCAAGTGATAGTTAGTTACATATTAAAAAAAATATAATTATAATGCTAAACGTTTATTCAACATAATACAAAGGTATTTTATAAAATTAGCTATACCTACTTGAATTTCCAGGACATTAACCTACTTACAGTATTTGAAAAGAAGAATTAATTAATATAAACATTGTTTAAAACCCTTAAATGCATAGTGTATTCATACGAATACACAGCATAGTATGACATATATTGTCTAAATCTTTCAAGTTTTAGTATTGACGTAAATATTTTAATCATTATCAAAGCATCCGTTTAGTTTCATATTTGACCACCAGATGACTCAAGTTTATTTTTTATTACGCATTGACCACACCAAGCTGACATTTCATCGGATCGTGACGTTTCTCCATGTTCGCAGGGCTATATCTATGAAATAGTACATCTTCCAGTCCTACAAAAAATCATATTATACTGAATAAAGGTCAGTCAAGTAAAGTTTTATAAAATATTTCAGATTTTTTTGTAAATTTCTAGAATACTGTGATATTTACGTCTGTATTCATTCGAATACATCATGCATTGACGGGTAATATTTACTACATAGGAAGCTTATATTTGTGAACATATTTTTGCCTTTTTAGATCAACCATGGCTCGCCGACACTATTTAATTGACAAGGAACTTGAAGAGTAAGAACAACTTATCTGACAGTGAGAATGGAATGGACTTCAGTGACGATGACAGTATCGGGGATACAGAATTTCGACCAGAGATAGATGCAGGAGGTATGCAAGATGACGAAGCGAAAGTTTCCACTTATGATCCAAATGACGATCCACCATTGCAAATGGATGAGTCCTATGATCAACCAATACCTTTAACTTCAAGACTTCCACCTTCAAAATCTAATCCCCTAAAACTTTTATGGAAAAGAAAAAATATAACACTAGATGAAGCCTGCTTATCTTTCTCAGACAGCACATCACTTCAAGAAACATTAGAGCTTAAAACACCTTACCAATTCTTCAATTATTTTTTTATCAATGATATAGTTGAAGAAATAGTTGCTCAAACGAATTCGTTTTCCATTGAAAAATACCCGAGTAAGCCTATGGGAGTTTCTTGTATTGACATAAGGCAGTATATAAGTATAATTATTTTCATGTCTGTCTTTCGATATCCTGGCACTCGTTCATATGGGTCAGATGTATATCCGTTTTAACTAATAAAATCAACAATACCTATAAATAAATTTGAAAAGATTCTTCAGTTTCTGCACTTTAACCAAAATGCAACGCTTCTTCCCAGAACTGACCCTAACCACGATAGGCTATATAAAATTAGGCCTATTTATGATAAATTAAATCAAATGTTCTGTAAAATTCCTATGGAGCAGAGGTTGTGTGTAGATGGACAAATGTGTTCGTCAAAAATTGGGCATTACATGAAGCAGTACATGCCTAAAACGCCAAATAAATGGGGCTTCAAGTTGTTTGTGCTATGTGATGTGTCAGGCTTTGCCTACCAATTTGAAATACACTCTGGACAAGAAAATGAGGCAAAAAACAGACTTCCGTCTGAACCAGACCTAGGAGCAAGTGGGAATACTGTCGTCAGATTATTAAGAAATGCTTAAAAAAACATTAATCATATCGTGTATTTTGATAACTATTATAGAGAGAGATTATAGAGAAATGTGGAGTCATATTGTGCTTTAATCAAGCAGAATTATTCCATAATGTATTATAAATTGTTTTGTTAGTAATTATAAGAATTTTAATTATAATTATAAGGTTTTAATTAAGTCTTTCAATTTTTCCATTTCATGTTGCAAAGTTTCATTTTTATGAGCTAAATGCATGGTGTATTCATATGAATACAAACGGTTTTTATATTAAAATTTGTCCAAAAAATATTTTTTATTTTTTTAAATTATTTTTCCCATAGTATAGACAATCAACAGCATATGAATATTTAAAATCGGAAAAATCATGCATTTAAGGGCTAAGTTTCGCAATAGGTTCTGTAAATCACTAAGTTTCCGAAAATATATTGTTCTAGCCATGATACGTATAATAGCACACGAAAATATGGGACTTACATAATAACGGTGGTTCATAATATTATGTTTGTCGTTTAAAAATGCCAAACGATTGGATACCACAGATCCTAACTAGGTGGCTATCTCAGGAGAAGTGAATTACAGGAAAACTACGAAGGAGGTGGATAGGCTATGTGGAGGAGAGTAGGAAAAAGATATAAAGGACTTTCAAAAAAAAGAATCTAGAAGAGTTGGAAAAGTTCTGCACTACGCTAATGCGCTAAGTAAGAAGAAGACAAAATAGGCATCCAATACAAATTCATTACCAATATCAACACAGGGGATTAATTAGTTTGGAATGTCTACAAAATTTATAAAGTTTATAAATAAGAAAACCAAAACAGCCTTATTAACGGCATAGCTGGAGCAAGAGAATAAAAAGGAAAACAAATTAAATTTCATTCACAGTCGTGTCTTTTCTTCTAATTACAAAAATAATAGGTATTTTACTTGCCCCACCACAAAACACTTGGCCTCTAATTTATATCTTCTCTTCTCAAATTTCTGCGATCTTTATCCGGCGTGAACTTTACGAAGCTATCTCCTCATTGTAATTAATGACTTGACAAAGTTTTACCTTCCACTTCTACCACAAGCGACGTTTGCATATTACAAGTTGCAGATTACTGAGTTCAAGTAATGATTATATTGTTAATTGAACTGACTGACGTGAAACCATTCAAAGGGATCAAAAACTAACACCGACATTAATATATTATTCACAGATTCAGAACCTTATTCCGTTTTATTGGATAGTGGGAAATTAGATAATGGGGTAAAACTACAAACAATAATTTATTTTTATAATGATATTCTTTTTGATAAAACATCATATTAATGAATAATATGTATTATATTCCCCAATTAAACTAATTTGTGGATTAAGTAAGTACTATATAATATTTTTGTTTATTTTGTTTAAGTAAATATGTATTGTTTTTATTGATAATATTAATTACTGTATAGTATAGGAAATGTTAACCATAAATATTTAGCAGACACAATATTGTCATATCGATTATAATAAATTATGTAACTTTATGTACTCGTACCATGAGTCGATTTATTCGGTTAAACGAAAATTGTTAACTGATTTCCCATAAATCTTCATAGAAGATATAAAACAACCGACTGTCAAAGTAAATTAAAAGTTTTAAAGCCTTATTTTATTGTTTGACCACAAAAATATCTATGCTCAAACCCTTTTTACTCAGTTAAAATACATACTTTTATATTACTCTGTACGAATAGTTTAATTTTTCAAAAACACACTTAATAATATAATATTATTATAATGGTAGATTATTTAAAAACATTTTCTATTACTTTTACAAATTATACAATGAAATTTGTATATAGAACGCGTACGTACTACTACACCGCTGGTGAAACTTATGATTCTTATCATGTCATTTTTAATTTATTGTATACATAATTTGGACAATGGTAATAATTCACCTATTGGCATGACGTCGTGTTTGATGGAATATTTTGAAAACTACCCACTTGAGTACCATGTTGATGGCATAGGTAAAAAAAATCATATTACAATCAACATATGATTAGGTACATTGCATGAAGAATAATTGAAAATTAAATTCTAGAAATTATCCATACCACTAATAATAAATCAGTTTATCACAATTTAAATATGTTATGTAAGTAATTAATTGTAATTACTGAGTCAATCGTAGTCAACTGTAGCAAACAAAAACATGGTCTCACGGGTTCACTTTTTGCATCACTTTTATTTCCATTGAACGAAATTATATTATAAAATATTTCCATGGCTCATGTAGCTTCACTGCAAGAACAATAATATATTTCTTATTCGATTAATTATCAATCATTTTTTTCACAGCCTTAATCCGTATTTTCAATACGATTTTTAAGTTTCGGCTACTTCTATTTCATAATATGAAAGTTTTATTACCGACTGTAAAAAATATTTATATTGATTAACACAGTTTTTTTTCGCATTATTCTAAAATGACCTTACAAAATTCTGGTAATAATGGTACACCTATGAGTAAATAAGATAACTATTCTCCTTTTGTTTTGCCAATAGGAAGAATCTTATCTTACATAACGGCATTGTTTATTTTGAAACGAAAGAATAACAAGTTCATACAACTATTAGTTTTACATAAACTTGGACGTCACCTTTGATAATATTAACAAATAATATTATAACTTCCGATAAAGTGTTTCTTCTTCTTTCGTAAGATAACAATTGATACTCGATATCTATTCATTATACCAAGAAGAAGAACCTAACGTAGGTATTTATTTAGTTAGAGTAAAACAGATATTTACTTATAGAGTTTTTAGATTTGTATTACAATTTATAATAAAAACTAAGTGACTTTCATAAAAAAATACATCTATTGTGCGCCTATTTTTATTGTATAATAGTAAAATTATGTTATCAATAAAAAACAAGACTAAACCTTCCTTAATGAATGAAAAAGCTTTTAAAGACTAATAAAAGGTCTGTTGTATATTAAATTAATGTAATATAAACCATAGCGAACACTGTTTGTATATATTGGTTTAAATAATTGATACATATTAATCGAAATTGTTAATAATCTCTAAACTGTTAATAATAACTAGTTGTAATATTTTTTTTTAATTGTGAGATGCATTTAGTGATTTCATACGACATATTATTATGTACACTATGGAGCAACGAATCGATAACAGACGAACCACCTTTCGTAGGAAGCAATAAACGTTTTCGACTTGAACATTATAGATTTAACCCTCGCGTGAAATTGCTTTCAGTAAATACTCCACACCAATCAAGATATTAGAAGTGATCACGACGCGATATTGCCCCATGTAATTGGATATATGAAGCTTATATAGAGCCTTTTACGAGAATCGAGCACTGGATCCAATCGGATCCTGTATACCCACCTCTATATAAATATAAATCTAGGAGTTTATAATATGTGGTTTTAATAAATATGCGCACGTGCCAATGGATAATATCATGGTCATACCGTATTTAAATTAGGAAAAAGGGACCTGTGGATAAACGTTAAAATTATATTACCTACCTACCTTTCTATAAGAGCGACGATTATCTACATAAACAAATAGTATAAATCTGAAAAGGCTGAAAAAATAATAATATGCTGTGTAAAATAATTTTAATATGATAATTTTTTGTTGCTTATATATTTTAGTCAATAGCCATTGCAAGGTGAAGTATTTTTACATGCTTTATATTTAATAGTAATTAATTTTTTATTTATCAAATACTGAAACTGTGAATAGAAAATATATTTTTTAAATATTGCTTTAGAAAAATGCTGATTTTTTTCTCAAACATATCAATTAAGCTTTTCGATAAGATATACACGATTACACATTTTTTAAATTGAAATAAAGCACTTTAATAACAATAAAATTCACGCATTCAAAATGATAATAATATATATTATATTGTATTAAATAGTAGAGGTTGTTTTAACCAAATTCATATAATTTGATTCAATGTTATTACCCACC
Source organism: Rhyacophila brunnea (assembly GCF_057557595.1). NCBI lineage: Eukaryota > Metazoa > Arthropoda > Insecta > Trichoptera > Rhyacophilidae > Rhyacophila > Rhyacophila brunnea. The sequence goes on from NW_028233068.1 coordinate 22,530,710, forward strand.
TACCAGAAGAAGATTGCTAATATATAGCTTACCAGACAGGTTTTAATTAAATTTTCGTTTCTATATATTTATATATTTTTGAAATTTTTGGTATGCAGTATTGAATGCACAAAATAAGCAACTTCGTACTGGTATCTCCATATTGAGACATATATGAGTTAAGACTATTCAATTGACGCAAAAGGATTTTTATATTATTTCAAAAAAATATTAAATAATTTATATTAAAATATAATAAAGGGTTATACATTGTATATTCTGATGCGTCTGTACGTCACCACAATCGTCACCGATCACGTTAACGTAGGACTGAACGCTTGGATTGATAATAATGCGGATATAACGCAAAAATATTACAAAAAAACGACGATTTCATTGAGTATCTACTATAGTCAAGCTTTGTAATCTGCTGTAGTATTAAATTTATATTATATGAGTCGTCAACTGACAGTAACTGGTATAAAACAATGATGACAAGTACTCCAATTTGTTATGAAATGTTAAAAAATAGTGCTTTTTAAATATCCAAAGCGATTTTGTGACTCAAAAACTCATATAACACATTCCATGGCATATTAATTGACTACAAAACTACCATAAGATACGCTGGTTAGACGAAATGATCAAGTTTAACTAGCAGCAAAAAACTAAGGACCAACAATAATGAAGGAAGCTGGGAGAGGCTTTCATCAGCAGTAAGTTGACCCCGGCTGTTGATAAATATATATAACTAATAAATTGAAGCCTCTCCCTTAATAATGATCTATGTTACATTCGGGCAGTTTTTTTAACTAAATATGCAACAATGATCTACATCACATCGCCTCTGTTAAGGCATATTTATTTGTTTGATCTAGCAACATTAAGTCACTTGTTTTTGATCCATTATATTGGCTTACCTACAATAATGATCTATGCATCTGTCAAAATGGAGGATGACACGAGAATTTTTGTTAACCCTGCGGATGCAAAAAGACCTCACAAAGAAAAATTCACATGGAAAATTGGAACAGTGATTAAGGCTATACTTCAGTTGAAGCATGGTCTAAAAAGATCGTGACTAGGCGATGCGCGAATTGTGTAAATGACGCGTGCCGAACGAAATATAATTTGTCATAAAAAGCGTCCATTTAATGTTATGTTTATTGTTATATTACTATTAATAATAGTATATTCATTGACATGTTTTCATTTTTAAGTACACACGTAAATTATTTTAGTCATCTTTATTTTACACGATTTAAGAATATTTTCATCCAACGCCATGACAAAACAAATCAACGTGCGGACACCTCCCTGTCGGTCTTCGATTGGCGACTAGTGAGAAATTTCGTCGCACCTACTGTTGAAAATTATTTGCCGTTTTATTGAAGTACCCTCTTAAGTGATTCAGGAAAGGCCTTTTAATTATAAATAATTTATTTTCAATAAAATAGTTTTATTTGATTATCTTAAAATATCCAAATGTAACATAATTAGATCATTATTGAGAAGGAGGCTTCAATTATTATACCTGGCAAGAGTTCCTGGGTTTTAAAACTACTTAAGTTCTCGAATGAGTTTCTATGTATTTATAAAACAAGAGCGAGAATTCATGCGACAAATCGCATAATTTAGCGCTCAAAAAACATTGGAGACAGTGAAAATGCATTACGCAAATGGAATATAAAACGTTTTTCTTCCGCGATGGTATAAAATGAAATGTGAGAAAGCTAAGGCGTATCACCTCGCCTAACTGCGCCTGCCCTTTTGCTACGCCGAACCGTGGAAATGGCAGGCAATTTAACATAAACATTGCCAGTAAAAAGCCTTATAAAATATAATTCGCTTAATTTTGTGATAAAAAAATACTTTTCCCCCCTTTATCTTGATAACGCATTACTCATTGGCTCTGAAATCTTTCGTCAATCTGAAGAGCTTTAACAGATATTGTTACTTGAAATGATTATTAGCCATTCGCTCATCCTATTAAGTCCATGCTATATTATAACGAATGAATATCTGAGAAATTAAGAGCATCAGCAGTACAGCAAAAGTAGGTCTATTGTTTGGTCCTAGTATCTTGATGTATAGTGAAACCCCGATTATATGATTTTCAAGGGACCCTAAAAAACGACAAATCCGGGAAACGATAAATGCGGGATATATTTAAATAAAAACTCGTTTTTATTCTGGATTTTTTTCGACGTCTTGATTTATTTACAGTTTCTCAGCTAGAGTTCTAGTTTTTTTCATGGGGGGCATTTTAGTTGCGACTTATAAAAATTCGTGATACAAGATGCGAGGCAAGCCTGAGCGCCGATTGACCTGTGCAAACAAAGCGAGGCGACTGAAAGGTCTGTATGTATCATAAACGATTCTACGAAAGCGAAATGAAAAATATTCAACAAAAACCAATCATTTGGGATAATATTTGTGACGGGACCATACTATTTAGACAGTAGATCGAGGAAAACGATAAATCGGGGAACGATTAATGCGGGATAATTTAACATTGTTGTTATGGGTGTTTGTCAGGATTTTCAAAAATAAACGACTCGTGTGGGAAAACGATTTATGTGAGAACGGTAGATCGGGGTTCCACTGTACGATATTAGGGTGGAGGGAATTCAAAATGAAATTTTGAAATTAACAAATATGTACCAACTATCCGTGATATTATCCAACTGATTTAAGCAAATTTAATAAACTTGGCATCATTAGTTATCTGATATATCATATAGTATATGTTATATAAAGATGTAAAACTAACCAACCATTATTAATATTAATTGGAGCAATAATTGCGTTTAGACAATTTGCAGCGAATCGATATTATTATATTATTATAGTGGGCGTGGATTTGCTCGGTCGCTATTTTATAGTTGTTCCTTAATCCTTTTGGTCTGCTTTACTAACCTGGTGAATTTATTATTACTATTTGTACCGTATGGTAGTTATATTCAAACTTAAACTGAATGGCATGTTGAAATGGTTGAAATAATATACTATTATATATATATATATATATATATATATATATATATATATATAAATATTATATAATATTCTGGTGTAGAAAATATTGCACATAATTAAATGCTCTTGACTAAAATACACATTTAAAAATGATTATAAATTTAGAAGAAAGCAAGATTCAAACCTGCAATGTATGATTCAGGAACAAACATTTCTTCACTCGGATAACGTGAGTATTCGTAAAATAATAAAAGTATAATATCATATTATTAATGTAATAACTATGCTACAATTTGGCTTTGCTTGTTAATATTATGCTCTCGCAATAAGTACAATATGCTTCCCATTGAGCAGATATTAGCACGTTGCCCTAGTTGATACTCGTTTTAAATACGGCCGGTTGGATAGAAGTTTTTTTTCAATAAATATGCATGTTTGTATCGATATATATTTTTCTTTATTATTTTTAATAATAATATGAGTCGAACTAACAAATTAAAATATCTAAACTTTTGCGCATTACGCCTATTAAAATAGCACTTGACCCAACATATTATGAAAAAAATAGCAAATGATTGCAATAATTGCTAATTAAATTATTAAATACATTTTACTGACAAATTTCAATATAATATATCTCATATTATATTAAAATTTATCTTCAATTTGAAAATTAATTTACAAATAAAAAAATTGGAAGCTCCATATTAATTACTAAGTACATCATAATTTTTAAATTTACATTATAGTGTGATGTTGGTTACAAAACAATTAATGATATTTTATAGTTTTAACGTAGGTATTCTTTAAAAATTAATAGCTATGAAAAAACATAAACTAATGAATATTAACTTGATTTTTTTCTTTATATTGAATCGAGCTTTGATGATAATTTTTTAGATTTACGTTTTCCTTTTTCTTAAAACAATGATTTTTATTAAAATAGTAATGTAACCTTCTAAAAGACATATTAAACAATATTTTAATTATAAAAATATTCATTATTCACATAAAAACAATTAAAAAATAATTTAATGTTTTAGATACGTTTTGGTTTAATCTTTTATATTTGGTACGTGTTATATTAACTCAAATTCCCAATGACTGAATGACTATTGCGTAATACACTGTATGATAGGGCGGCTCTCGTGATGCAGTACGCAAGGCGCTGGCCTTTCACCCGAGAGTTATGGGTTCGATCCCGGTGAGGACACAAAAATTTATGTGTTTTTCTCAAAGCCTGAGTGTTTGTGATTGTTCAAAACAACCACCTTGTATAAAAAAGGAAGGACATGGTTATTAATAATTTAAAAAAAGTACATTGTACGATATAGAAATTAATATTTTTAAGTTTTCCAATAATGTACAATGTCATCGTAAGATATATTTTTGGCTATATTTCCCCATTAATTCTTCAATCAAATCAATATGGGTCTTCGTCGCTTCGCGAAAAGGTTTTTACAGATTTTTACGAGAAATGGACATTTGTCACTTTTTAGGTCAAAATAGAATATAAATCAATTATTAATACTCGTTAATGCGAGGTAAGAGTTAAGTGTTTTTTTTTAATCGTTAATTTACAAACGATTTTTATTTTAAAATTTAAATAAAACAAATCATTCCAAAAGAGAGAAGAGAAAGAAGAAGAACGAAGAAAGAGTAAATGTTACATGCAGCGTACAAAAATCCTAGTACAATGAAATAAAAACACGAGTTATAAAAAAGTATCTTTTCTCTTATTCTACTGCAGTATCAAAAAGCCTATAATTTCATTGTTTTATTTCACGTTACAATTTCAAATGAACAGGTCTGAAGTGTGCTTTGCAGTTAACGCGATTTACGTCAATCGTAGACCGTGAATCCGTAGAGCCGGTACTTTGACCGAGCGTAGCATTTATGGTCGAGCTTAGCTTTAAAACGAAAGTTTTAATCCAGAGCATTCGGTTTGTTTCGGGAAATATCCGCGCACCATACATTACTAAAATCGTACAATTCTTACGAATCGTATAGAAAAACATTCACTCAACGTTTTTAATCAGTGTTTTAAAGTTTACATTTTTGTTATACGTGTACCTGAATATCATATATACAAATAACAAATATAATAATAGTCTAAATAAAACCTAATGATTCAAATCTTCACGTTTATCATTGGTTGATACTATATACCAACCAACAGAAAAATAGAATGATTAGAATAATACATGCATTGGGAACTCCTAGAAGAAATTTTGAATTACATTACGTAAATATGTGCCTATATACCTAAAAGATTTATTATTTTTTTATCACATTACCCACAACATTTCTGTTCATAATAATGTTATCAATAAAATCATCAAAAATACAAAGTCAATACATATATATATGTTATTTTTAACACTATAACAGACCATGCGGCTCAATGACAGTAGTGTAGTGAACAGTAGTAGAAACGAAACCATCACACAAACGACCATACTTTGAGAAAACACATTTTCTTATGACCTTACCTGGAATCGAACCCGTAGCCCACAGATGAGAGCCCAGCATCTTTCATATTAGACAATGAGAGCCAAAAATCTAGTGTCAGCTACTGGCTGTAGAGAACTCATAGTCAGAAATGACTGGGCTTTGGAAGTACTTACTATTGTGAAGATATATTGAGAATCATATCTATCTAGTTAGGTTATTATCATTAAGTATCGAAAGAATATATTTTTATCTAGTTAAAAGTCTACAAAATCTTAATTTACAATCTATAATCACATATTGAACAGCAAAGACACTATGTGTTTAATATACAGTTTAAAATATTTATAATGCAAACGTTTTTGGAAATATAATATTTGTTTACGGTCAAATTAGTTAGTTGCCAGGTAGGTAAATATTATATAACATTATATTAACAAGTAATTTACTAAAATGTATCCATAACATATCATTAAAATTGAACCATTTAAATTTAACAAACCCAAATCTACATAGATACAAATACTTAATGAATAAATCACGGGGGATCGATATGGTAGTGATAGAAAAAATTGCTACAAATTTAATTTAAGTAGAAAACATTATGCGACACTCTATAATAGTAAATAGTAAACTGCAATATCTTCATCAATGCTTTTGAATAATTTTGGTTGCTTATTTCAAGGGCTATGTATTTTTGTTTACCATAATACGTAATAGTAGTATGAAAAATCTAAAATTAAAGTTTCATGGTCGACTGCATAGTTGCTCAAAATATCATGATGTCGACAGGTAGCGTGTTTCGACTCATTTTTTTTTCACTAGCTCATGACTTTTCTTTCTTCCGGTTAACACTTTCAGAACTTTCAATACATAGGTTAAATTTAAATATAATACATTTTATAATTACAATGATACACACAACTATACAAACATGGTCCCCTCTAAACCAAGCCGCACCACGCTTGGTTTTAGTCGAGCGATCAGGAGGCCCTACATTTGACTATGACGTATCAGCAGTTTTTTATGCCTAGAAATGTCTCAAGAGCAGACACCCAAAATTAATATCACCACGCACTTGTGCATGCTTTGACAGATTTCTATTGGAAAGTACACATTGGAGCAGAGAACGCGATAAACTAACAAAAATAAATTATTCTAATCAATAAATATACACTAAATATAATAACACTAAACAAAGCTAAAACAATACCGACATACAAAACTATGCAAAGAAATCTTTACATCCGCAATAGGGTCTAGGACGATTCGGCGCGGGAGAACTGGTCGCCACGCAATCGAATGAAATTCGAAAATAAATAAACGTTCGTAAGTTATAGGTACTTTTAAAGTGTATATTTAATATTATTATTTATATTTAAATTATTATATTATTATTTAATACATGATGAGGATTTAAATGTGCAAACGTGAATATTCATTTAATTGTGCATAAATGTTTAAATTTCAACGAGAAGAGAGTTCTTTTATTTTTAAATAAAGCCTCATGTATGATAATTCTCAGTCCGCAATAAAAAATATTATGTTAAGAGAAAATTAAATTAAAACGACTGAGTAATAGATAGAACGAAAAAAATAGCATTTGTGGTGACCAGGTTAGGCGGTCCAATGGGCCCAACAGCTGATTGACCCGACTTGAACATATCTTCCCTTTTGTAGCACATTCTCGGACATTGCCAGGGATTGTGGCTTGTATCCTATAGTACTCCGCTACGTGAACATATTGGTCAGGTGACAAGTCCATATACAAAGAGCTTGTCAGAGAATTCACAGTGACCAGTCCAAAATTGACTGGTGTAGAAGACAAGAGTTAAACAGGTTATCTACAATCGCTATTAAACATTTGGAGTACGTATTATTGGTCATAACCACAAGTAATTTAGTAAATCATCGTCCAGCTAATTAAGCAGTTCTGTTACGTTTTATACAATGGAAAGGGGATGACGTGGAATCTTCAAACCAATTAATGGTAGTTTGTCCGGATGAAGAATGACATAAGACTATAAACCAAAGAAATATAAAGATCTCCAATCGGTATGTACACATTATGGATAGATACATCATGCATAGAAAATAAAAAATATTCCAGGAATCAAAAATGAGATTTTAATAAGAAGGTACTCGAGTCGCAGTCAGGGACGTAAGCTAAATTTCCGCTGAGGTTATGAATAACTTTCTCATAGCATGGGTTATTTTGAAATTGTTTTACTGATACTATTTACCACTATTTTACTACTGCTGCTACAATACTGTCATTTGGCGTTGTGACCTATATTATAGCATCAGTAGTCAAAAATATGTCGATGAAGCACAGGGTTTCTTTGAGGCTTATTCTGAATGAAACGAATACCCACACGATAATCCAGCAAACTCTTGGTTATGTTTGAAAAGTGTAAATTCATTATTGGACTGTCTCACACTATTGAGCATGAGCCTGCTATCCTTGCTAGACAAGCAAAAGGTTATGTCCTCTTTCATCTTGATTTTTTTAAAGCCAACTTATCAATTCATTCTTCGATACCAAGGATTTATTATCTTTAGAATAATTCAATTACTTGGGTAAATTAACTTTTGTGTATACTTACTCAACATATTTCTAATAATATTATATTTTACATAATAATATATTTTTATTAATATGGTAACATGTCCTCTATTTGACTGTTAATGTATATATTTTCCTTTTTATGTAAAAATTATAAATAAATAAATAAAGTGGTGTAATACCACACAAAGAAAAAAGATATATCAAAATTATTATACCCAATTTTATCGAGCTTTAAAAGGATACATATATAATTTCATGCGGTTCGTACGCGTTAAAAGTTTCCTTGAGAATTACAAAGTTTGTACGGTGGAAGGTATTTAATAACTTACAAGTTACGCGTTAAATAACAACTCGATTCATAACGAGAAGCTTTATCGGAAAATCTTAGATGGCATCGGAAAATTACTTCTGGAGGCAATATTTCACAGGAAAAAAAATAACAGGAAAAATTCTATTACTAGACTGGGTTTGTATTTGTATAAATATTGAAAAATCGTGCTTAATTTTTAGTGACGGTTTTTTCATTAGTTTTACACTTATTTAATTTATTAACACATTTTTAGTAGGTTAAGTTAGATTAAAGTGAATAATATTTTAACAATGATAGAAATAATTATTATTCGATTTTTTTGGATGTGGGCTGGCGAAGACCCTTTGAATTCCATTGATGGTCTAGTGTACGGATGCTTGTATTTTCACAAAGCTGCACGTTTATGATAGCCTGCCGTTGGAAGATGTATATTAGAGTCATTTAGAAATATTGTGATGATGACGTAGATGCATTACAACCAGCCGGGTTCAGAAAAAGAGTCATATTTTCAGAAGAGTTTGTGACTGTCAGCTGTAAAGGATAATGTCTATTAATTAGTTGGCGTTAAATATTGTTGAAAATAAATCAAATATATTTTAATTGAATAAGAGTAACATAAGTAACAATCCAATCACTAAAAACTGAAACTAATCGGAATTTAAAAAATCTCAAAAACATACCTACCCATTAAAAAAACTAATTTAGAAAAATATTTGAGTGGAATGAGACTCAAACTTGCATTCATTAAATTCCGGTTGATGTACTTTATCAATAAGTCAATCTGAATAATGCTGAACACTACATTTACTAATAACTATACATCATATTATCTCAAATTTAATTCAAAAACTACGTTGATCGAAATCTGATAAATGTAGATTTAAATCAAATATTTTCCCATCTGTCTGTATTCATTTGTACCGAATAGGACTTAAACCAATAACCGTCGTAATCCAGACGATAATATTTGTTTGTTATAAAGTGTTTCACATTATGTATATGCAATGCGAGATTCTTAAATCGTATATATTATTAATTGCACAAAAAATAATTTAATCAAAAAATATTTAGCAGATTGATAATACTATTTTTATTTAAAGAAAGACATCTTTTACAAATGTGTGATATGACATACTTTTTTATATTGCTCGCTATATTTAAGTCTCGCGTAGCCTTTCTTCGGGCAAGCTTGTCATTCTTTTGATTAATTAGTTTATATATATAAATAACATTTTTACATACACAATAACATATATATATAATATTTGAGCTTGGTTCAATCGCGAATAATATTTTGCAAATTCATTTTACATTTATCTCTCGTATATCACAATTGGCTTGGGAAAAAAGTTTTTCATAACTTCAGACATAAAACACGTGAACATTGTTTTGCCAATGTTGGAATTACCTTGACTAATACAGGTAAATATAGAATTACTGTTTTTTATCATAATTATTCATTATTCTCAAAAATGGGGTTTACATTGTTTGGTAGGTGATATAGGTATATATATATTTATATGTAAATATTTTTTTTTTCAGCACTGTACACAATAACCGACATTATCCTCAGTTTGCTGATAAAACTAGTGAGTAGTAGTGAGTATCATTCATGTGAGTATTTTAGTCAACAGATATTTATTGACGTCTAAAAAGTAGGTAGTACGTCCACTAATTGGTGTACAAACTGGTGTTTCACCGGTGGTAAACACCTAGGAGTTACAATAAATTTTGGTAGGTACCATATTTAGTCCAGCACCATTCATCGTTAAACATACATAGGCTTATTATATAGGCATAAACTTTGCCATGGTTAATAATCAAAATATCCTAATAATATTATTTTATATACCTATTTAGTTGCTTAAATATTTATCATATAGCTTCCGTTTTTTTAATTAGATCTACAATCTTATTTGGATCTGGGCATCCTAAAGAAGAGGGTTCTTAACAGATTTTTTATTACCTACGAGAAATGAACGTTAATCATTTATTTTGTTCAACCTATTAGGTCTATACTCTGGGTCCAAATACACATAGAAAAACAACACGTGGATTTTTGCCACACCCAGTAGTCAAACCTGTACCTACGACATTATTGCCGTAAATTCCAAAATGCCTGAGAAAAATTATAATTTTCCATCTAATTTGATTGATTTTCAGTATGAACAAGTTAAATTTACTGTGCTGAATACTATTTTGGAATTAAAATTTACATGTTATAATTATTGGACTCGAGACATATTTTATCTAGTCTGTTTGTGAACCCAATTTAATGTTTAGATGTTGTAGAGTTGCCACTTCATAACTTTCCACTCCGGTTATAGGATGACAATGGCGTAATATATTCTAAAAATATTTTATTCACATAATATTATTAACAATTTATTTATTTATTAATTCATTTATCAATACAAGTGAATATCATTTTATCTAATTTTATGGGAGATAATCAGGTAAAAAGGCATACCAGTGCAGTAAACAGTGAAAAAGTGTATAGGTATTCTACATGAGATGTATAACTGTCATGGTGAATTATTTTATAATATAACACTCAAATTTTAAATTAATAAAATATTCGTAAATTACTACAATATGATAAAAAAAAAACTATAATACTTTGGTTTCAAATTGCCAACTATTTCGCAGGACGTTTAAGAAAGAAGCTGGAAATAGCGCTCTTGTCATTATGTGAGTATTGTCATAATATTGAGAACATTATTTAAGTTATCCAAACGACCGCCATCTGTCATGACATAGTTTTACTATAAAAATAGACTTCGTCTACCAAAAGTACCGGTGTAATAGATGATTCCAGTTATGACGGCGGAAAGCGAATAATTAAAAAAAGAAATCGATGATAGTGAGTCGTCTTGCTTTCATTGCGTGAATATTATCGGTCTAGTATTATTACAGAAATAATAGCCTCCTAAGCTATTATAACTCTAGTAATGCGTGTTGAGTCATGGAATAAATAGCATCATAATCTGAAGATAAAACATATCGTTATTCAATCAAAATTATTTTTACGCACAAAATTAAAATATAACATGGATGGTATTGAAAATTAGCTATGTAATGATATAGCATGTTTGCCACGGTATGTGACACAAGCATCGAAATAAACTGATCCTCGCTATATGATTTCTTGTCATTTCAATCTTGGTGCACGGATATGAGAGACGTTTTTAAAATCTTGTTCTATTTTTATCTTCTCGTCTACACTACGAGTAGTATTAAATATGTTTACTAGTCAGGTATAAAAAACATTAGCAAACAGATAATTAAATTTCGACGTTTTAATTATTTTTTACTTTACTTTACTTTACCTCACTTATTGAGGTCATTTTCAAAAGTGGTCAACTACATTTTTTTTTTGATAAAGTGTGATTTTTAAAATTCGCCAAATTTGACAACTAAAAGTGTTAAAAACTTACAAAATATTGGAATTATTTTCAATAGTGATTAACTCCATGCAGATTTATTTTCAAACAGCGTCAAATCTACTGCAACCAATCATGTCGTCGCAATTGCTGACACTATCTTACTGAATGTCATATGAAATACATTATTTTACGTTGATCAGCGGGTCTATTCATACGCAAGTCCGCTAAAGTGATAAAGTGATAGTATTTACGGCTAAATAGGGTAGGTTTTTATGGAATTATTAGCACTTATTGTAACAATTACAATAAGTTGGTTGGTATTGTTGCAAATGGTGCTATATTTTAACAGTGCTTCTCTTGGCTGTGATAAAATTTAGTGCGAGAGTGACATTGAGAGCGAGAGTATGAGACAGTTTTGACTGATGAGACGGATTACTTATTGTAACAATTATGATACCTCAATGTAATAAATACTGTCACTTTATCACTATATCACTTTAGCAGCCTTGTGTATAGAATAGACTTGCTGAGAGACGATGTAGGTGTTTTATTGCTAGTACCTAAACAGTAACCGTTTAGGAAGGAAAATAAAATATTACATTTACTGATTAAAATTTGAAAATTACCTCCTGTTATGCGGACAAGAACAAAATACTTAATCCTTTCATCAATACTTTCAGTATAATATTGGTTGTAACTAGACAAATATTGAAAGCACATGTAGTTTTTGAATGCTTAATATTTGAATCCTTTGTTTGGATCTAAATCTATTTTCTTGTCAAAAAATTATTCCGCGTAAAATGAAAAATTATTCTCTCTCAACATTCGATCAAGATTCATATTTTGATTTGTAGAGCCAAAAATAAAAGAATGTCTTCTTTCCACATACTGTGCAGTTAATCTGGATACATTTATTTAAAAACAGGGCAAAAAACTAAAAAGAATAACCAATAACAAGAGTTATTAGATCATCATCGGAAAACCAGTAGTATTAACGTTTATACTCAAGAGCAAAATATTGAAAAAATATGTAGTTTTGACACAACAGAGGATTTCTCGCAATATCTAATTTAGTGGCGAATATTCCATCTAGCAATCTACTACAGATTGATAGGTACATCGTATTTAGTAGCATTGTTTTTAAAATTTAAAAAAATTGTAGTTAAATTTTCACGTCAAAAAAACATTATTACAGAGGGCACAAATATTATGTTCTTTTTTCATGACGTTTCTTATCTTTATTACTTGGTTTTCACCACGACACGTTATTCACTGAAAATGTATAGTTTATTATTATTTTAATAGTTGTTACTTGATAAAACTAAACACGATTCGTATATTATTTATACTTTGTTACTAAATAAACGCTTGATCTTTTGGAAAGGCTTACATCTTATTCATAAAAAAATCATAGATGGAATACCTTATAACATTTATTATGCTAGATCTGACTGCGTATATACTTTACAATAAAAATATAGCCTAAAATCTGCAACGTTTTTTGGTCACGCGCTCAAAAAGCCATTTCTAGTATCTCACATAGGTATACACATATACTTAAAATTTTAACGAAATGAGTGTCGCCCATCTGATTTTCGAGATATTAGAACTCAATAATTGCATAACTTTAATGTAACGTTTATACGACATTATTAAAAACTAATCTTTTATTACAATCCTTTTGAACTAACGTTTTTCCACATTATGGCTTCCATGGACAGTATATCAGAAAAATTCTAAAAATGGATGTCGTCACTTGTCAAAATTCTTTATAATGTAATATAACTTAAACATTGCTTCGCATTTTGAGGATGTAGCAAATGGTGGGTAGGGTCTATGACAGAAGTCGGGACGCAGAGCCCCACTAATATCTCTATAAAATATAATTAATTTAAAATATAGCAGTACAATATACTAATATTTTACATAACTTAATGTAACATGTAAACTATGTAGGTGCTGAAAGAAAATGGATATTTCAAATATTATATATAAAATTTTGCGTTGTATTATATTTTTAGTATGGAATCGAAATGCGATTTCAACGATGAAAACTTCAATTATTTCTAAATGCCGGGTAATTTTCACGGTTAGCAACTTGAAGAACCCCGCAGTGCATACATTTTCGTGTGAGAGTATATTTTTAAGTAGAAATCTCACCTACTACTTTGCGGAGGCTGCTAGCGAAAGCTCTAGCAAGCTTTTCTTTGATGCCTTATACATCTCCATACAGCGTGCCATCGTACATTTTCATCATGTCCATAATACCAAGCGAGACGGTCATATATTATATTGGACTAGGGCGCTACATCAGAGGTGAATTAAATGTACCAGAAACGAGTATATTAAGACGATTTGGTGTAAATTTCCAAGTCAAACGTATATTTCTGGCAACCAACCAAATCGCGCCTATTGCTGTTACGATATATTGATAGCATTTATATGTAAAATAATCCCGCTCGAACTAACGTTTTTTCTAAGATTTTTTCAAAAATAAGAATTTAATATTCATAAAAAAATGTTGTGTATATAAATTATGGAATAAATAACAGTAATTTAATTTTAAAATATTCACAAGTGAAAGGACGTCATTGTGTAATATTGTTGGTATGATAATTTTCTTTTTTAATTAAGTAAAAAACTGGTTGTGGTTCATTGAAATAATTGGAAACACCTTGAATAACGTACTAGCTAAAATGAATTTGCACGACTCATAGACGTATTGGTAGCATGATTAACGAATTTACTATGACAGTGAAAGATGTGAGTTTGAATCCTACTTGGTTCAATCTATTTTTATGATTTTTAATCTTATAAATAATAATCTATTGTCAATACATAACTAATAAGTATAACTTTGTACAATATTATGTATATTCGTATTGAATAAAAAATAGTCTGCAATAATTTAATAAATATCATAATAAAATTTTCTGAAAGGTCATGGAAAATTCGAGGGCTTAGTGTCAAACAACACTATCTACAAAAGTGCAACTTTACAGGAAAGCCAAAAATCATTATTTTAGATTCTTGTAACTCAACAAGGAAAATGTTTATTTAAAACCTAATGTTAATATTTTATAATTTATTGTGTATTGTACATTTATCTTCCTTATGATGATGCTAAAATTTATAGGGATAGTTTTTAAAAATATGAAAATAAGGGTAACTTATGTAGTTAGCGTTAAACTTTACTGACGATTTAATAAGAAATTAGAAAAGATTGACATAACGTTGTTTGACTATCATGTAGCCATAAATGTAAAATAACGTTATCTCAAAAAAAAAACACTTTTTTGTAGATAACGTTGTCTGACTTTAAGCACTCGAATTGTTTTAATTGATTTATAATTAAAAAAATAGTAAAAACTAGTTGTTTGTCTGTATTTTTTTAATAAAAAATATTATATTACAGAGATAAAAGGGTGCCTAGTGTAGATATTCAATATATTAGTTATTCTTTCAGGTTTTTTTAAGTGTCGGAATTTTAAATGCTCAAATCGTTTTCATGGCATAACGTGATATAGAAAGGTGCATGTTGATTATAAGATTTAAAAACAACAACAAAAACCAATGGATAAGGAAGCAAATATATTGTGATAAAGGACGCTAAGCAGATGAAATTGCATGATCTGGACATGTCTACACGCTAGGCGAGTGGACAAACGCCAGCATACAGTGCTACCCCAAAAAATGGATAAATGAAACCATAAAGTTTGATCGATATACGTTGCAACAAAGATAAACATTTAGTAATCTAGCAGTCGATCGACCCCGGCTGATATGATGACTTGATAAATATTATTGGCCCTCTATAATATCTAAGTATTCCAAGTATAACTGAAATATTGTTATCGATTTGGAAGTGAAAATGAAATTTCGTCTTGAAAGGTTGTAAGTCTGGCACCGTATTAAAAGCTATGTACCAATATGACCTGTGCCATTATATGTACGAGAATATACATATATCAACTTTGTAACTATGTACAATTCAATTGAATAATTATTCTAGATATAGACGTACTTATTTAATCCTTCTTTTGTTTTGAATATTTCGGCTGTTTGTTTTTATTTAGTTTTTATACATATACAAAATAAACATTATTTGGTTGGCATGACATATTATATCCGGATCTGCCTTTTTGGTTTTCCATCCCCAGTATCTAAGTCTAGTCATATAACATCTCGCTCTTTTCATGTCGTAACGTTTTTCCCGCGCTTTTTGTTTTCCGTTTTGTGACGACTAGGCGGTAATAATTTTTGGCGCGAGTTTTACGCCAGAATAATGTTCAGGTACGTAAAAAGTTTTTTGAGTGCAGGTTTATTTCGTTTTCAAGCTTAATGGCAGTCAACAATAATATTCAAAGTTAGCACATAAGACAAAAAACGTGAAATAAGTATAACAATAATTCCAGTGCTCGAGAAGACAGAATAGAAGAGCTATTTCCACGATTCATTTTTTGTAAATGAAAAATTTTAATTCAATCAGCCTTATTTTTTTAAGGTTTACTTACGTAAAACTAAAGCTTCTGCCATTCTTTCTCTATAAGAAATATTACTCTTAATTGTAAATACATATTTTTAATTAATAAACAGTATAATAATGCGTCGGCTTACAATATCAGTAAAGACAAAATTCTGTTAATACAAACCTATGACATGATTTTCTTAGGATCGGGACATGTTAAAAAATGCATATATACATTCACTATGTTTGTATAATATCGAGTCATCGGTCATTAGAAATATCTTAGAAATACAATTTTTGCGCTAAATACTTTGAATTTCTGAACGTAAAAGAATATGAAACCACAAAATAAAGCATTCATAAAATTAAAATAAAGGAACGGCAGTTGACAATACGTCTGATATCCGTTCTGAAAGTATTTAGATAATATAATATGAATCGTTATGGAAAACAAAGAATTTGAGGACACTGGTAGACAATGGAGAAAATGCATTGGAAGAACGTGCCAGACTCACTAGTAAATCTTACGCACTAGAGCAATCAAGTAAAATACCTTATTGGGGAAGCTTTTCCTCAACCCTGAGAAAGCAAAATAGCAAATACGAGGTTGAAAGCCTTAGTTTCTCTGAAGATATGTGTATATCAAAGCGGTCACGATCTTTCATCATGTGAAAATGAAAGAAGAGAGTATCAGCAGATTTTTACCAGGTATCGCATAATAATTATACTCTGCTTAGAAGAATTGTTATTTATTTTTCTTTATTATGTAATATCCATTTTAATGGGTTTAAATTTTAAAATATTACGAATGATAAGTTTAGTTGACTTTTATTATTAACTTTATTGTAAAACTCAAACATATAACAAAGTAACGTTTCAATAAATAATTTAGGAGTATATAATGTGATTTTAAGATTTTTTTTAAAACGACCTTTCTATGATTTTAGAAGAACAATATAACGATAACTAGATACTATTATTTAAAAAAAAAAAAGCTTACTACCATACAAATTTACAGTGTACATGTATTCAAACAATATTGTATAACTAAGTGGAAAGTCCACTCAAAGATGTACGAAAAGATATATAAATTATTGTTTATAATAATAATTGATAAACATTTTTTTTATTTAGATAAATAATTCAGAAGATTTGATAATCGAATATTCTTTGTTGAACGTAATATAATATAATTATCAGATACTTCTTTAAAATATTAAAAAAAAAAAAATGACCCTGGCGGAAATCGAACCCATATTCATCGGATTCGCGCCAATGTCCTTTAATATTGAACCAACTGCGCCCTACCAAATTATGACGAAATTAACTAATATGCTTTTAAAAACTGCATTATGTCGTAATATAAATTGTCGATGGTTTATTATCATCAATTTTGGTTAATCCATAGTAGAATTCAATCATTAGTCGTCTTTTGTGGCACTAAAATCACGTGGCCGATCTAGCGCAGTCTCTGCATTTTCATATTCCGAGTGATATTTTCGCCGAAATAAATTTATGTACAGGTTATTATTATACCTCGATCTGCAAATGCCATATTCTAACTTATATTATACTGTTTGTAACTAAATTGTAATTAAATAGGTATTAATACATTTTTCATCCTAAAAGAAACTTTGTTGATAAAAGTATTATTTTTATTCAAGTTATGTTATTGAGATGTATCGATCCATGGTTATTGACTAAATTATAAATATGCCAAAGTTATTTCCCAAAACTCCATTAAAATTTTGACAAACTTAGTAAGTCATTTCCTTCGTGTCATACGTTGGAAAAGAAGCTAGGGGTAAAAGTATAAAGTTCATATTACGTGAAAGAACAATAGTTGCTTGGCAACCATTGGTAGGCAACCGTTACTATGAATCTTATTTTGCGCATTATCTCGTATATCTGAAGAATATAAAAAATATATAAGTAGATTGTAGCTAAACAACCGTTGCTAGGCGAGCAACTGTTACTGGAAAACCGTTGCTATGCGTTTTATTTTCGCATGTTTGAAACTTGAGAAAAAATAAATTTCTCGGTATAACAATAGTACGGTGTTGCTTAGTAACTGTTGCTAGTGAACCGTTGTCAGGCAACCGTATGTACATAAAGAGAAAATTTGATTCTATCACAACCGCATGACTTTAATTTTATGAATATTAAAGTTTACAGTTCTCACGTGACGTATTGATGCTAAATTTATTTGATTATATATTATATACAAGAAGATCAGTATTGATATTTTTCAATATCTATTAAATAATGAGGACAATTGGGCACCATCAGATTTGTGACGCTGTTAGCTGGAAAATAGATACTAGACGATTGATACCTTCACACGAGTAAATATGAATGAAATGTATAGTGAAATATATGTACGTATGATATGACTAGTCCATTGTTCCAAGATATCAACGATTAATTGTCAATTCCACTTTTAAATATATTACTATCGAATTATCAAGTTAAAGCTTTGGTTAATATACGATTTAGTATGATTGAAAGTTAAATTTTAGTGAAACCTGACAATATCTATGACTAGATGTAGATTTTAGGAAAAGACAACTTTCAAAAATCCTGTAAAAATATTTAAAATGGTTAAAAGAAAAAAAACACATAGATGGTAAAAGAGTGAAAAATAAAATTAAAGTACTGAACATATTATAAAGAAGTATCTATACTATAATTTGAAGAATATATTATTAAGATGTATATTTGTATCGTCATTCGGTTTTTCTTTATACAAATTCACACGCGCAGTCGGATTTTGACAAAACTTGGACAGTAGACGGAGGCCGACGAGCCGAAATGCGTGGTCGGGGTCTCGAATTTCAGATTTAATAACCCGTTGCATCCCGGGGACAGTTTTACGGTTTTTTTTTTAAAAAAAAGGCCGCCGCGTACAGGGTCTTAAAACGCGGAAGTTAATGATGCAACCCAAATTTTTATTGAAAATGTCGCTAGAATGTGTTTATTTAAAAAAAACTATTGGCGTTTATTTTAGCTCGATCGGAGGTCAAATGGCAAAGTTAGATGCAAATAATTGTGTTATTAGAATCGCTTATCGGCAGGGAGCCAACCGAGCCGGTGCGGTGATAATCTGATGATTTTGTGTAAATATTTCCATCGCGTTTCCATCCTATAATTATGCTTTTTGTAACATATTTAATATAAGTGTTCAAATGTTTTTCAAAGTGTTCAAATTTTGAATTTTTATTTTCAAATATTAAACTATTCTACTCCCAGGCAGCGCCGGATGGTACTGCCATTATAATATAACGACAAATTTCTTCTTTCATGAAATTTCAACTGTGTTACAAAATCTGTGAATTTTGGCATTTGAAAATCTATTTTGATGGAAATAAACTAACATTTAAAAATATACAGGACGATATAAATAATAATATGTAATGCTACAATCTCCCTCTCCTTTATCAACAGTTTTCCCGAAATCCTACTAAAGGTTTCGAGACCCTTAACGAAATCAAATAACAATATTATATTCATACTCATATGGGAATATTATAATAAATATTTCCAAATATTCGATACATCACATATCTCGTATGTCAGTCACGTAAAAAGCCTGATTTCAATTCTTTTTCCGTACGAGAACTTCTGCTAAAATGTTAGCGAGAAACTTTCAAAGCTTCTCATTGAAGAACATTCAACTTTGTTTAGCTATTTGTTTTCAAAGGCTGACATCGTTTATTTTAAAAGAAAGTTAAGGAGTGTTTGGATGGGTATATTGATACAGAAATATCAAACGACCTTCTTCGTAGTAATTTTTATTATTTATAACTGATATCATTTTTATATCAAAATCACACAGAAATTCACCTAATGAAAATTTGTTAGGTTTTCAAAAGATATTTAATAATATTCGACAAATATCAATATAAAAATATAAATGTTTATTGTATTTTTTCTTTATTGGTACCTATTTATCATTAAATATTAATAAATTGGTGAGATAAAACTGTATTAACTAATATTTTATCTTTGAAAAATTAAACTACAAAGATTTATGTTTTAGCATTATTAATAGGTATATTATTTTAATGACCTTTGTAGAACGATAATTAAAAATATAAATGAAATTTGATACGTAGAATACCAATAATAATATTATAACGATAGTATTAACATACATTTTATCAAAAATACCTAAGATGACACAATACAAGTAATCTGAAATTACATTTTTTAATATACATACTATCATGGGTCTAGGACAATTTGGCACCTGTTTTGTTCGGTAACGTTCATATATTTTTGATAGATATATCACAATTTACTGATAAATTAACATTTTCTAGTTTGTAAATAATACATTGCTTAATACATAAAATTATACTTTATATCTCTATATCTAATCTAATATATAAAAATTAATATTTGTGTGTTTGTGTGTTTGTTTGTTCGTATTTAATGCGCAGCCATACCGTTCATCCGATTGCGATAAAACTTTGTAAACTTATTGCTTGCACTTGCGAGAAGAGTATAGGCTATACTAATACATAAAAATGAATGTATGTCTGTCTGTATGTCTGTCTGTCTGTGTGTATGTCCCGTATGCGTTCCTATACCATTCATCCGATTGCAATGAAATTTTGGTAAGTGGTTGCATGCACACCCATGAAGGTTTCTGAATTAGAAAAATCATCATTTTATTCTTCTTCTTCATTATATTTTCTTTTATTCGTATGGTTCCTATACCATTCATCCGATTGCAATGAAATTTTGGTAAGTGGTTGTATGCACACCCATGAAGGTTTCTTAATTAGAAAAATCATCTTCTTCTTCTTCTTCTTCATTCTATCTTCTTTTATTCGTATGGTCCCTATACCATTCATCCGATTGCAATGAAACCTTCGTCAGTTGTTGTGGTAACACCCGCAATGGTTTTTTGAATTAGTGCAACCATCTTCTTTTTCTTCTTCTTCTTCTTCTATTATATATTCTTCTATTCGTATGCGAGAAGAGTATAGGCTATTTATACTAATATATAAAAATGAATGTCTGTCTGTCTGTATGTCTGTCTGTCTATGTGTCTGTCCCGTATGCGTTCCTATACCATTCATCCGATTGCAATGAAATTTTGGTAAGTGGTTGCATGCACACCCATGAAGGTTTCTGAATTAGAAAAATCATCATCTTCTTCTTCTTCTTCATTATATCTTATTTTATTCGTATGGTTCCTATACCATTCATCCGATTGCAATAAAAATTTTGTCAGTAATTTTGCCAACACCCGCGAAGGTTTCTGAATTAGTACAACCATCTTTTTCTTCTTCTTATTCATTCTATCTTCTTTTATTCATATGGTCCCTATACCATTCATCCGATTGCGATGAAACCTTCGTCAGTTGTTGTGGTAATAGCCGCAATGGTTTTTGAATAAGTATAACTATCTTCTTCTTCTTATTCTTCTATTCGTATGCGTTTCTATTCCATTCATCCGATTGCAATAAAATTTTCGTCAGTAATTGTGCCAACACCCGCGAAGGTTTCTGAATTAGTACAACCATCTTCTTCTTCTATTCTATCTTCTATTCGTATGCGTTCCTATACCATTCATCCGATTGCAATGAAATTTTGATCACTGTGAAGTGTTGTGCTCACGCCGCAAAGGTTTCTGAATTGTTACAACTATTTTCTTTTTCTTCTATTCTATCTTCTTCTATTTGTATGCGTTCTTATACCATTCATCCGATTGCGATGAAATTTTGACCAGTTGTTGTGAGCACGCCCGCAAAGAGTTTTGAATTAGTACAACCATCTTCTTCTTCTATTCTATCTTCTATTCGTATGCGTTCCTATACCATTCATCCGATTGCAATGAAATTTTGATCACTGTGAAGTGTTGTGCTCACGCCGCAAAGGTTTCTGAATTGTTACAACTATTTTCTTTTTCTTCTATTCTATCTTCTTCTATTTGTATGCGTTCTTATACCATTCATCCGATTGCGATGAAATTTTGACCAGTTGTTGTGAGCACGCCCGCAAAGAGTTTTGAATTAGTACAACTATCTTCTTCTTCTTCTATTCGTATGCGTTCCTATACCATTCATCCGATTGCAATGAAAATTTGATTAAGTGTTGTGTTCACGCCCGCAAAGGTTTCTGAATTGATACAACCATTTTCTTCTTCTTTTTCTTCTATTCTATCTTCTTCTATTTGTATTCGTTCTTATACCATTCATCCAATTGCAATGAAACTTTGGTGAGTTGTCGTGCGCATGCCCACGAAGATTTCTAAATTAGAAAATCATCTTCTTCTACTATTCGTATGCGTTCCTATACCATTCATCCGATTGCGATGAACCTTTTGTCAGTTGTGTGCGCACACCTACGAAGGTTTCTAAATTATTATTAAATAACATACAAAGTTTGTTGTTTGTTTGTTCCATCCAATTTTGATTTTTTTTACTACATATTAATAACATTAATAACGTTTTCATATTTTGGATTCGATTTTAATTTAGTGTTCTTATGTTTGACCTTTACTCCTATTAGAATTATTTTCATATTTAAAAAAAAAATACCTTTTATTATTTTTCAAATATCTAAGATAAATATAACCACGAAGCGACCCTGTGCGAAGCCGGGTACTTCAGCTGGTATTATCTAAAAATCTCGTGTCACGATGTT
This sequence comes from Rhyacophila brunnea, assembly GCF_057557595.1. Lineage (NCBI taxonomy): Eukaryota > Metazoa > Arthropoda > Insecta > Trichoptera > Rhyacophilidae > Rhyacophila > Rhyacophila brunnea. Next base: position 22,553,509 of record NW_028233068.1, read on the forward strand.
TGTGGTCGAACTCCTCCGAAATGGCACGACCGATTTTTATGAATTTTTTTATGTATATTTTTTAGGTATGAGAATAGATCAACAAGTATATTTCATACCGCTAGGTGATTAGGGTATCTCTATCCAGAAAAATTTTCTTTTATTTTTTTGACAATTTATTATTTGTATTTTTTTTTATTATTTGGCATAAAAAAATAACTATAACCCCAAATTTTCACCCTCCTACCCTTACCCTCCCATTTTTTAATCGCGATTTTATTATTTTTGTATGAACAAATTTAACCGTCGTTCGTATTTCAAACAGAACGAAATTATTTATGTTGTTGAATGACAGATAGCGCTACGTCCGAGAAGAATTCAAGAGAAGCGTCGCGTCATTTTGACATTTCATTCGGCATATCACAACGCAGTGCGTGCAAAATTTTGTACGATTTATTTTAATTTATCTATTTTTATGTGCGTGTATTACAGTGCACAATGCCAGCAAGACGCAAGGGGGGCCATTTGGGCCGTCGAACGAATAAAGCAACAAACATGCAAAATAGTAGAGCAGAAAGAACAGGCGAACAAATCCAACAAGATAACAAAAACGTGAGTGTAAGCATGTCGCAATTGCGTGCATCTCAATATCAAGGGGCACGAGCTGAACGAAATCAACAACGACAATTGGAACGGAGCCAAGCGCGCCGGTTCGTAGTTAACACACGCAGAGAAAATGATCGACAACGCCAACAAGTACATCGAACATTTACATCCGCTTCGTTCCTTCATCTCGCATTCGAGTACGAGCCAGTTATTGAATATTCCGCTCATCCGAAAGTGCTAATTGGTGCTATGGACAAAGAATGTCCATTGTCATGCGCTCAAATTCAAACATGAGTTGCGCATCAGGAAAAGTGCAACTACCAGAAATTGAGATACCATCAGAGCCATTGAACGGCTTGCTCATCGGCACGGTTCCAGATTTAAACTGACTTCCAAATGACTTCGTCCGGAGCAACAGAAATAGTTCACAATACTACGGCAAATGGTCAACAATTCCATTCTACGTTTAAAATCAAAGGTCAAGTATACCACAAAGTAGGCTCATTGCTGCCAATGCCAAAGGAACCACATACATTTTTACAAATCTACTTCATGGGCGCGGCGGTGAGGACATCAATCGTGTGGATGCACGTTGCGGCTACAATAGCCTCAATTCGCTTAATGCCAGGCGCATCGTCGGCAAACTGGACGCCCTGTTGAATGAGCACAATGAATTATTGAAATTCTTCAAAGCACACATGCACGAATTGCAAAGTGACAATCACGCTATTGTCATCAATCCTGATAAAACACCAGCTGGAGAGCACGTACGTCGATTCAATGCGACTGTTGTTGACGATATTGCTGGAATCATGGTTGGCGACCGCACATCGACGCGAGAAATCGTGATTCGAAGAAGAAACAATAATCTGGAGTTCATCGCTGACACACACCGTTCATAGGATGCTCTCCAATATCCGCTAATTTTCTGGAAGGGACAAGACGGATATTGCATAAACATTAAACAACGAGATCCTGTCACAGGTAATTCATTCATTATGAACATCATTACTCATTTTGAATTGAGAAAATGGATGGTTGATGTTTTTTTGTTTTTATCGGCGGTCATCGTCTACAGCGTTCTATTCCTCTTTCTGTCATAGATCCCATCCCCACACACTTACGATATATTCGTTATTTTTTATTTAACAACCAAAATATTCACTAGAAATAATTTATATGGCAGAACAACGTTTGCCGGGTCAGCTAGTTATAATATAATATATTTGATAAATATCATCAATATTATTAGATATATTTTTTTCTTTTAGTGGGTATCTAAGTAGCTATACAGATTAATGTACAGTATGGTCTTTTATTTTAGAAAAACACATAGGTACCTAATATTTTTATGAAGATAGAAAATTTTACATAATTATTTTTAGATCGTTCTATAATACAACATAATTTATTTTTCCCATTATTTACCCTTAAAATTTGCTACGCTTGTATCTCTTTTCAATATCTCTCTATAATATTCACGAGAAATCACTTTCCAAAAATATTATCTGATATCAATGCATTTATTAAAAAAATACTTGTGCTTAATCAATGGATAAAAATAGTTATTATAAACATCAATTTTGGGAGGAACTTTTTGATGTAGATAAAGATGGCTCTGTTCAATAGAGAAGCTCTGCAAAATTCCTTTAGAGGTTTTAATCAGCCAAAGAGCTTGGAACCCAAAATGTATTAGCATATTTTTTAAGCTTTATTCCTCATACATTTTAAGCTTTACAATGTACGACAGAGTTGTCGCTTTGTTCTATTCCTGGAGACAGTGCTTTAGGCTTATTTTAGTAGGTATTTTATTTTTATATCCTCCCCAAACTAGAAACCTGCCATTGTATAATTAATTTAAGGGGTGGTTTCTATTTTAAAAAATACCATATAATTTAATTACTTAGCTTATCTAAAAAAATATTTTAATTTATTTAAACTTTATTTTGAGTTTTTAATTTACAATACATAAGACTAATAGTTTAATTTTTAGATAATAAAAACTTTCATGAAAAATGATGAAGCCGTACAAAATATATTTTGTAAACTGTTGCGCAAAGTAATGGCTTCTCATCTGGGGGCTCCAAGTTTGTTTACCGGTGAAGTCACGATACATCTATATTATTTTCCTAAATCCTTGATATATTATGTTTGTTTTATTGCTAGTTCTTCAGTAGGTACTAGGATAATATTAATACACTATGTACTGTCTGTCTTCTGTATATTATGTTTTAGTGTTAAAAAAGGCTTAAGCGTCTTCTTATATATATTTTTTTCAATATTTCAAGAGATATAATATGCTTATAAAATGTATTCTTACAATGCAAACAATATATACCCATATTCATATAAAGTCACAATAATCAAGCCTATTGTGACAATCATAATGTCATTTTTTTTTATTGAAGTGCGCCTTGTGTTCCAATGTCAATATTTCATCTTTTTTAATCTATTTTATTATAGTTAATTAGTCTTTTGGTTTCTTTATATATATTTTCAAACTATTTTATGAGTTATATATACCTATATTTTAAGTAGGTGGTTAAAAACGAGCTTTGAAAGCTCAATGTGACATATAATTTTTAATTCACTTATTTGTTATGAAAGTTCTCTGGTAGTAGTCTGAGTTAGCTAGAAGTAGCTACACAGGCAAAGAATGGCCACAGAAACTTTCGATTTCTAATGAATAATTCAGGTGACGTCACTCCGCCTCTCTCACAATATCTCTTCTTATGTGGGTTGACGGCTGAAAGCTTAAAAATCAAATGGGAACTACAATAGGTTTAGACCCTATTTAAGACACCTGTGTGAGATCCCTTTTATATGTTGACCAGTAGGCTAGTAGATAATATTATACATTATTTATATACAAGACGTTTTCGTAATGGCAAAAGAAGTAACCTTTTCTCAAATAGATAGGTTAAGTACGCACTTGTAACTATATTTTATTATAAAGTAAAGATAAAATATTCACTGCTATAAATACGTACATGTTTTTAACACGATTATATTTTTATACGATTTATGTAACTAGGTAGGTAGTATAAAACAATGTGTTTTTAAAATATTATGTTTTTACTATAATCAATGAAGTAGGTTGTAGACATTATTGTAAAGCGCCCCTCAATATGTGTAAGTCATGGCTTCAAATACACTAACCACTTTATTATTTTTTTCATTACAGGTATTTCGATCTAGAATAAGAATCTGTATTTTTTCGTCTAATGTCGATTATGTCTCCTCACCGTTAAAAGCGTTTACCATAGCATAATGAACAACGAACGGTATTCACAGCTGTACTGGGGATTTTTCATGATTTTGTTTATAAATGGTATACAGAACTTTCACAGTTCCATTTATGACTCCATTTATGATTGCCATTAGAACAAAGGTAGTAATTGATAAAAACGAAGAAGAATTTGATGTTTAAATATATGTAAATGAGGCTGAAAACCACTAGAAAGAATGGTTAAAATGACCGAAAACCATTTAAAATCGAAGATTCATTTGTAGACTTTAGACTTGTATCTCTCCCATTTGTTAAAACTGCAAGCATGCACACAGAAATTTAGGTTCACTCAAACAGTCAACTCCATTAAATAATATGCTGATACATCTTCGTAATGCATCCAAGATCTATCTATCTACACTGGATTATACATCTAATAAAAATATAATCAGCCAAATCATCATTATTTTGAAAAACAAATGATGAACGATCATAAAGCTCGTGTGTGCCGTACGTAGGGTATAATAATACTGAAATTGTAAAACATGTTGTTGATGTTGCGACGCCAACTTAGAGAATTATTTTTTCTGTGTCTACCAATTCAATTACAAATAAGTACAAAAATAATGCATCAAAATTGACATTTTAGTATTGATATACTCGTATTAAAAGTTCACAAAAGTGGTACAGTCCCAACTTTTTGGTAATTTATTTCTTTCATAATATATTTTTTGAAATTAACCCTTACAGAGTGTAATTATTAATTAAACATGCTTATACATGCTACCAATTAGTTTATAATTACGAAATTACAAAAAAAACATTCTATTAAAAATATACAATTAATGTACAAACAATAATAAAATTATGGGTAGGTATATTATATTGCGTAGGTACACGTATGTGATTACTATTTTGTAATAAACATGGCTGGTAATAAATATATCGTAATAATTACGTTAATTACAACGTATTATATTCCTGCCGCAGCTCAAAGACTTTTGTTTTTATTTCAGTATTTGTTTTGTGGAAATAAAACTTCGTTTGTAAACCGACTTTGTACGTGTCCGGTATATCAATGCAACTCCAATATTTATTTTTTCAACAAAAACGACACCTTCACGAGATGAAATATTCCACGACATGTTTTCAATGAAATCATTGCATGAAATTTTATTGTAACTCGTTCTAAGACGTTAATCTTAACTTTAAGAGTATAACTAGAGGCGAATATTTTATAAATCAATATGTTATGACTATCCCTGATAGTAAAATAACCATTTTACATCCCACGTAAAACATATTATGGGCATCTAAAGGGCGGAGGTTATATTACCACTTATTTTTCATTGGATCTTACACAGGATTAAAAATACATATTTTTATGAACCGCTAGACTTGGTTCAGATACCATGAGTAGCCATAGAAAAAAATGGTGGATTGCTTTGAAAAATTATGACTATAAACTCTTGCTGAAAACATCCTTATTTTTGTTTTAGTAACAAATCGTTTATCAAAATATTTTGAATATTTATGGTTATTCGCAAATTTTAAAGTGTCGTGGTTTATTTTGGCAATGTCCACCTAATTACGTAATAATTTATAGAATTGGACGATTGAATTTATATAAAATTATACATTTAAGTTTGCAATAAACGAATCTGCAATGGCGAGATGGCTTACAGATAATGACATTAAACATTAAATTAGTTTACTTGTCTTATATGTCTTTTAACTGGGGTATCATCAGCTTCATCATGGATTTAATAATCTTTTTAAATTTGATCCACCCCTCCTTATCATGTACCTCTTTTTATTCCATGGTATCTCGTTGTCTGCACTGGCTGCTCTAGCATCCATGTTCACACCACCCAACCCATTAAGTTTAAGCCTGCAAGTCGACTGACGACCGTCTTGCTGATATTCAAGAGGCCCCTCGACTTACATATTTTTTGACATTCTACGTAATTTTCTGCTGCATAACTCGCCCGTCGAAGTCTACCAAGTTAATGTGGAGATACGTTCTCCTTCGAAGATGTTGTAGAACTCTAGTTTAAGTTGTATATGTATTGCATACGTCATTCATCTCGTTCTATAATGAAAATTACGCAAAACTTTGAAGTCGAATATTATTTCCATACGATAGGAAGGAAAACAAGACTATACTAATATAAAATCTGGTACAAATCTGAGAACTGTGGAGTGCAGATAAGAATATCGAAAAAAATTTGCGAATAGTAGAATTGTTTTAGTCAGTGACTGCAGCAATTTTCAGCATTTAAGGAAAACTAATGACATACGTCATACACATTAGAAATTCCAAATAAGTCAGTTTGATAAATTATATTTGGTACATATACCTAATCATATTACCAATATTGCAAAAAATGCATATTTTAAATTATTATATTAACCTGTATTCAACAACATCAAATTTTTAATCTGCCACACCGATCGTTAATTGCAACCAGTCTTTTGTCTGTCAGCATCTTTATATTTTATGATTGCGGTCTACCCATACGTTACTTACCAGAAAAAAATAACACATTTATTATGATTTCAATATAAAACGATCGGAAACTGAAATCTTGCAGTGAATACAGTATACTCCCAAACTTCTTGACCTCAAAACTGAGGATCATCACCCTGACGATTAGATGACAAATGATAACCTTTTTTACGGCTCGGCTCTCTTAGAATTCCACGGCACGAGAGACTTCCAGTGGTAATCCATAGCATTTGTGTACCTTGTCAGTCTACCTAGACTGTGTCTACCAAACTGTGTGCCGCAGAAGTCTCACGGTATGCCGCGAAGGAAGAAGCCTCAAAACTGTTTATTTTTAAATAATGCCTATTCATTTAAATTGTCTTCAATTTTAAATAAATTCAACATCAACATATTCGAATAAATATTTGTCATGTTCGTACATAGTGGTTGTAGTCGACGCGACACAGGTATACTATTGAAACAATGATTAGTGACGAGGCCGTCCATCAAATTAAGCATATTCCTTTGTCAGCCCATACGATTTTGCGTAAAATTCAAGATATTTCGCGAGATATTGATGATCAGCTCCAAAAACATTTTGCTAATGCAAAGAATGAACTCGAAAATGTATGGTTCTAGCAGATTGATGAAAGTAATGACATTAGCAATAAAGCTCAACTAATTGCATTTCTGCGAATTATCGGTGGTGGCAAAATCATAAATCAGTTTTTTTTATTGTAAATTGAAGGAAAGAACTACGGGAGAACATGTATTTAACCTGTTAAACAAAAACGTCGAATTGAGAGAGATTCGTTAGCAAACTTATATTAGCGTTTGCACTGATGGTGCTCCTTTCATACATGGTCGTCAAAGAGGCTTCGTGGCTAATGTATTATAAAATAATTGAAGATTGTACACTGCATGATTTACGGCGAAGCTTTGGTATCAAATACACTGCCTGGTCAGCTCTTGAAGACGATCGCCAGCGTTACTAAAGTGGTGAATTACACAAAATCAAATTCCCTCCGTTGCAGACTTTTTACATCACTGTGTGAAAATTGGATTCTGATTTTAAGTGTTTGCTGCTTGCATACCAAAATACGTTGGCTCTCAAAAGTAAAAGTACTATCACTATTTATCTCTTTGTGAGCAGAAATAATTTCTTTTATCGATGCTAAAAATATGGGTTATGATTTTCTTCACGAGGACACAATTTGTTCTTTAATGGTGGCTGGAAGTAACATTTTTTAATGATCTTTTTGAGAAATTAAACATTTTAAATTGAAGCCTGCAAAAAGCGAACGAAAAAATCATTAAAATTACAGGAAAATTAAAATCTTTCTCTGACAAGTTAGACCTGTGGACCGGAAAAATGCGTCTAGCGTTTATCTTTCTCTTATCGTTAATGTTCAAATTTTAGAGGTATGTAGAAATATAACTTAGATTAAGTACATAATAATAATATTACTATTTATTTATTTAATTGTGATCTCATTAATAAAAAACACATATCATTATAATATGTAACATACCTACTGAGTTCGAACACAAATTGATAAATTAATATATATTATAAATGTTCCAAATACACATAAGTACGTAGTGTGATACTAAGGTTTATGATACTTTGCGGTGAAGAGCAAGAAACTGAACACAACCTCGAATCGAGGAGTATCTATATAATTGACAATCGTCACTACATTTTCAAATAAACACATAAATTTTGGTAGTAATTAATTACACGTTTGACAAAGTAGGTAAATTTATATGATAATAATTATACAATATACACGGTTAGGCAATTGATTATTTTTACTTATTGTCTTGCTAAAAACACGTCAATTTTAAATAAAATTAAACCCGCTTTACTTTGGTCATTCCATCACAAATACAATAACACATCGATGGTAATCGATTTATTATTATGTTGATAGGTAACAGTAGGTTCTACGATTTTTATGTTTTGATTAAAATACGAGCAGATAATAATATATAATCACGATTGTTTTTACTACGGGTAACAACAAAATCCTATTAAGGAATGTAAATTATTTGTAAAGAAGATTTAGCCCAAACAACTATGATCTAACTTTGTATTGCATATCATACGTCCAAATTTTTGAAAGCCGCCTTTAGTAGATATCAAGTGGGACTGTTGAGACAAAGCATGGTTGTTTCAAAGCTAGAACGATACAAATTCACGAAAGCACGAAAACGTACTTCAGTGAAAGTCTTTTTTATTGCTAGGTAAAAACTTCTTGTGTACAACCCGGCCTTGAATTTCCTATAAGTAATGGTAATATTAGTATTGTTTTCATTGGGAATAGTTTAATATTAATACAATGTTGGTTTTGGATAAATACTTTTTAAATTTATTAGGATAACTATATTATTATTCTAAATAAGTACCCAATATTACGCTTTACTTGAATTATTTTTATTTTTTTGTGAATTATGTTAAAAAAATGTTATTTTAAAGTTTCGTCCATGTGGCGTATTTTTAACATATTTTTGTGGATTTTTGGTGCTACGACTGGTAGTGGTGATACTAAAACTATAAGCAAATTTTTATTCAAATTTTAGCCAAAATAAAAACTAATGTATTTTATTGTTGTTTAATTTAATAAAACGCAATTTTTTGTAGTACTTATTCCACTTTTAATAAATAAATTAGGACCGGTTTCCTCCACCTCAGAGGTACATTTTCAACTCTGAGGCGGACAAAAACCGGTCCTTATTTATTGATTAAAAGTGGAATAAGTACTACAAAAAAAATCGTTTTATTAAATTAAACAGCAATACAATGCAGTTCCACCATGAATTGACAGTTAACAAAATAAAAGAAATTTATGTATTTTATGTAGGTACCTACTTACTTGTAAAAAAAAGAAAAGTTGAATCAAATCAGGAATAATCGATTCTACTTAATGTCTTTCTATTAAGAATCGATGATAACATTTTTTATTATTACATTGAAATCAAAAAACAAAATCGACACCGTTAATTTTATATAGACAATACTTCAAGTTAAGCCGTACTGCATGGTACTAGATTCTAGATAACAGATCCTGTAATTATTTCACCCTTAAGCATACTTAATCACTAAAACTAACATTTAAGATTTAAAGCCTTACGAAACAAAAGGCTCGTGTAAGTTTACTCGGTACGTTTTACCGCTTGTTAAGTTTAAGTCAGTGGCGCTTTAACGTAGATAAATTGCTTATATTTAGTAATCCCGATGGACTTGGAACAAAAACCTATTGCGGTGGAAATTTATATGAATGAAACTGTTCTATTTTAAGCACATTTTACAACTAGTTGTACAACAGACCTTCATTACATTTGTCGGCATATCAAGTTCAAGTGCTTAAGAAATAGTTTGTATTCTTACCAATTCTATATTATAAAATTTGTATATAAATACTTTACATGAGTGCTTTAGGTATATGTAAAAAATATAATATAATACTATGTTTTACATTGAATACTTCACAATATTTAAGACACAATTAAGACACAACTTTTTGTCACCGAATTTTTGAGCAAAAATTAAATTATAGTGCCTACGCGTTGTCTTAAGAGATACTTCAGTGAAACGGCAAATAATTTTCAACTATAGGTGTGACAAAATTTCGGACAAGCTGGCAATCAGAGAGCGAAAGTCGAGCTGTGAACAAGTCAATTTGTTTTGTGATGGCGACGGAGGAATTAATTCTTAAATCGTGTGAAGATGACTAAAAACCGTTACCCTATTACTTGAAAAAGAAAACATGTCAATAAATATATTATTGTTATTACTAATAGAACAATAAACATAACATTAAATGTACGCATGTTGGATTTTTATTACAAATTATGTTTTATTCTGCACGCGTCGTTTGCACAATCTTCGCTGAATCTTTAGCTGAAGTATAGCATTAATAAAAATGCATAAATTTATTGTTTCAAACAAAAAAAATGAAAAATTCTCATGCCTTTTTTATTTATTTCTTAAGGCCAAAAATGTTTTTAAAAAAAAACCGTTTCAAATTAAAGTAGAGGGCTATTTTTACCTTTTTATAAAAAAACTTTTTTTTCTGCACTTGCTAAATGTTTCTCTATTGCAAAAATATAGTACTTTACACCAAATTGACTTAAGTATGTACTTTTTGCGTATTTTAATGAAGAAGTGAAATGTTTGAGTACTTTTTTTCGATATTAAAAATAATTATTGTATTTTGGGTATATTATACATTTTTAATATCATAAATGGTACGAGGAGTAAAATTAAAGTACAAACACTATATTTATATTAAGGTTGACCATACCGACTGACATAGAATATAGTTAATTATCGTTTACTTAATAAAAAAAATACTGCCTAGGTAGGTAAGTATGTGAAAAAAATATATGATTTAAAGATAGGCGTAGAATATTAATGTGTACATTTGAATGAAGAGATAAAGTGGCTTATAGGTATCAGGTAGCTTAAGTCATTTTTTTAAAATTAAATAAAAACCTAGCAATCCCCTTAAGTACTTAAATCAGTATCGATAGACTTCCGTGTGGATCACAATATAATATTCATAATATCTTTGTGTATGTATGTTTTGTGAATATTAATAAATGCGTTGTTGATCATTTATTTACTTAATCTCTGTTTACACGAGTAGAAACAGTAATAAATTACACAACATCATGATTAATTGGTTTAATTACACAATATTTTTATTCGAGAAAAATGTTTAGGTAACTCACCTAGTTTTACACTAACAAAAGAGAGATGTTTCGTGTAATTAGCTACTCTTTTCACTCCAACAATAAAATTGACCAGCTAGCTATAAAGCAAGATACTAGTTTATATTTTATTAATAGATAATACAGGAGAAAGATCTTAATAATTATTGGTTTAATAATTATAATATGTTTTCAAATTTAAGAGTAAAACATGTTCGTCTGTCGGATATTTCTTATTGAAATACAAGGCGAACGAAGAAAGTGGATTATTATTTATAGCCAAAACTAAACGAGATTATAACAGGTGGGACAGTATACTAAACTTAAGCGGCAGTATTATCTCTCTTCGTGTTTTAATTAAAACTCTACCCCCTCCCCCTTGTACATCCAAACCATCCCCAACACCTATTTCTCAACGCGGTCTGCCTCTATGGATAACTCCTATCAGCTGTTGTAGGCTTTAACAAAAATTATATTTATTAATATTGAAAGGGTAAAAGTTGTATTTTTTAATATTTAAATTTTTATTATTTAACATGTATTTTTATTAATTAATTATCCACAAGTTTTATAATTAGTAATATCACGCGTGAGATTTACTGCTAACAAGTATGTACAATATCGTCAGTATATTTTGTAAAATTAACACTTAACATACAAAAATTTGAATTTAATCGAATATGGTAAGTATTATTTAACCGCTGTGTAAGGTTCTTGCCTATAACATGGCTTATCATTTAAAAATTATTCCAAAAATACTTTTTTAACCACGCCAATACAACTGGAAAAGATAAATAGTAGAAATCATTGTCATTTGTATAAATGTAAAGAATTTGTTCTTTGTTTACATTTATCAAATTTTCTATTTCTTCTGAATTTTTTTATTTGTGAGGCTTATAAGATAATACCACGATATTTACATTATAGCCCTTGAAGATAGTTACAAAATATAACCCATTATAACCGGTTTCTCTACAATAGTACACAACACTTATTAATTCGATTTCAACCTTCCTTTTACGACGCTAATAAATTCCGTCAGTTCCGGTGATGCCACCTCGGGTTACCGTATGAGATTGAAAATATTACAGTAGTCAAATGGGAAATACCTATTTTGGCAACATACATAAGTCTAATTAGATTTCGTCATCATTATTTGCCATTTGTTTTATATATTTCATTATATAAAATGATCAAAAATGCATCTATACTTAATTGTAATTATACAAGTATTTCTATAAATTCTTACCGCCTGCAATTAGTTATAATATTATCTTGATATCAATAATTTCACATCTTTTTCTCACAATTGAGTATATCTCTCTTTTTCGCTTATACTATGTATCTCATTTGTTCGCAATGAAATGCGACGCTTTGTCTGGAATACGCATTTAGAATTTTTGACATGTAAATGAAATCAGACGGATATTTATTAATTATATGTATTTACTGGAAAATGCTATCGATTTTGAAAATAATATCATTTTAATTACAATGTGTAATATTCTAGGAATAACCGAATTATGAAGGTGACGAAGTGTACCTATATTAATTGAAATATTTGCAATTTAATGGGCTGGGTAACTTAAGGTGACATTACACTTAGGGGAGTGTTAATAAGTCATACGTATAGGTAATATTATGTTTATAATAAAAGGACATTTATTCTTTATTAGAAAAATTATCATTTTATTAACTTATTTTGAGATATATTTTTTAAATAATTTACTTTTAATTTTAGAAGCTAATACCTACTTCATATTAAATATCTAGTCAAATCCAATGAGAGTAAACGTTGAAATACGTCCATTGCTATTATTCAGGTTGTTTTTCATTATCCATGCCCTATGCCTATGACAATGATTTATTATTTTGATTTAAAATGAATTTAATTAAGAGTTTTGGATTATAATATACGCTATCACTCTATACTTTCATCCTATTTTAGGTAAGCTTTACAATATTATACAAAGCCTGGTTGTTTGTAAGCGTCTTATATATAATTGAAATTGCAAGGCGTCTGTTCATACTGGTATCAAAAGTGATCCAAATTTTATAACAAACCAGTAATATCACCAACGCGTATATCTATTACAAAATAATAACCATTAAAGTATATATTAGAGTAACAGTTATTATTTAGAAGATTTTCATGTTGAGCTTGTCTATATACATACAGTATACACTAATTAATACGTTAAATATGTAGTATCTATGCTCAAATAAAATATACATAATATTATAACCCATCTCAAAATTTTTAATTTGAAAAACAAAAAGTAAGTATTTTGTATTAATTAAGTATATTATTATCTCCTATATATTATTATCCTAAGAGATTTTGGAAAATACGTCAACTTTTTTATTTAAATACCGCTTTGTTGATTATTAAAGGAATTCACTTCAATTTTTGGAGTCCCGAATCTACTTCCATTTGAATCGGGCACAATCTGATAAAACTCGACACAATCACAGATAAAGTCATTTTTAAATCGCGTTTTACATCCGTCACCATACATTTTCTCTACTTTACTGTCTATCTACCGCAAATTGATTATAATGTCGCTTAATACTATCTGTTTAATCGAAATTTCAGAAATCAGAATTAATATTCCACAAATCTATTCAAATCTGTAAGTAGCACATTGGCGCACTATTGAGTTTTAACTAGACACCTTACCTCACTAATTACTACGAAAATATAATCTAAAACAATGTCACTGCTTTTTATCTGTCAAACTTATAGACTAATGATTGTCATTTGTTTTCTTTCGCAAAACAAGTTCATTTGACGTGTCAGAATTCAAATTAAGAATTTGCAGAATTAATCGAAAACATGTGACATTTCTATTAGCACCCACAAATAATCAATATCAATCAAGATGAGTTTTCTATTAATTAATAACAAATTTATTTTTTTTTAAATACTTCTTTGTGGCTGTTTACGCACTATTTTTTATTGAATAATTACCTAGGCTACTAATTTCCATAGATAAAGACGTCATATTAAGTTGCCATTGCAAACAATGAAATAAATTAATACGAATTGTTATAGTTGACAAAATTTGTGATATTGTATAATATTATACCTATTTCTATCGTCCTTATCATCATCGAACTGAACCAATCCACTGCTGGATAAAGGCCTCCCTAGCCTGATTCTACTCCTTTATGTCATTTGAATTGCTGTATGTATGAAAATTGGTGATATTATATTATATCTATTTATATTGCCATTAGCATCATGAGCCTGAATCAATCCACTGATGGATGAAAGCCTTTCTAATTTGTCTGTATTTCTGTCGATCATATGAATTGCTATATTTATCAAAATTGCTGATATTATATTTACCCATTCATAATATCGTCATTATCATCATCAACCAAGATCAATCCACTGCTGGATGAAGGTTATCCCAACCTAATTCTACTCTTCTTAGTCACATAAACTGCCAATTTTTTTTTAAATTTGTGATTTTATATACCTACCTATTTATATCGTCATCAACCTGTATCAATCCACTGCTGAATGAAGGCCTCTTTAAGCTGATTCCACATTTTTAGGTTTTATAAATTCCTGTTTTTATCAGAATTGGTCTATTTCTCTCAGATGTAATATGTATTGCTTTATTATTTATTAACATTTGTCTCAATATGAATGTCCCGCACCGGGAAACTATATTGGCTAAGGTTAACTTTGAATTCAAAATTTGATTTGTAAATATTATTCTATTTTTTACACACATTTATTTTTTATAGACAATGAAACAAAACAATGTTTAAATATGTTTTTTATGCTGCTAACCTTTTTCTATTATGTAAATAGGACCCGAAAGAGATTAATATTTGGATATAATGGATCGCTTTTTATGATAATCACATAATATTGCTGTATATTCGAATGAATGAGATGTATAATTATTTATCATATTTAAATGCACATACCTACACATATATTGTATTAAAATTAATATGTCATTGGTAGCAATCGGCGATTGTCAGCTGTTCTGCTAGGCCTAGCAGCCTGAAAGTGTGTCAGGTGATATTGTGAAGGCCTGACTCCAGAATAGACTACGCATATGACTCCAAATTTGTATTGGCAGGGACGAGATGCAAATCGTAAAACTGACAAATCAGCGAAATGTCAAAATGTCTGACGTAAATGAAAATCCATCCCGAAGGGAAAACTATGGCGCCGTTTATGCATACTTCACAATTAAATTAATATACAATACCGCCAAGCCGTCTGCAAGACCTAGCTAGACAAACTGGCGAGAGCCAGCTGGTTCAGCTAGTATTATTATATTTATCTTCATTAATCTATCTGTAGTGCACACAGCACACAGCACACGCACACTCTCATTCTCCGTCTGACAAAGTTATGCAAACTTACAATAAGCTGTTTCTCCATGACGCACGTAAATTTTCATTTGAAAGGTTACGCGTCTTTATTGCTCGATCGCATAAATAGAATGAATATTCACGTTGCAGTCCGCGCATATCCGCTGCGCTTAATCGTAGTGTCATTGGTATTGTCTTAAAATAGTTTTTTTTTATTATTATGAAAATAACGAATTTTTACAAAGCAGGGAATGGAACACGAAATGTATGAGAAAAATGCGTGGACGTGAATAATTATTTTCATAATATTAAAAAAAACTATTTTATGACAATATAAATGGCAACGGCATTATCGAAATAGATAACTACCAATCCATATTGGTATTTAAGTCGACGCGTTCTTTAGCTGTAAATATTGTTAACCTATATTGATTTTCCAATGATATAAAAAACAGTGTTATTGTTAGCTTAATAGTATGTTGACAGGCTGGTATTTTTTCTAGTTCTATTATTATATTATATTAACAAATCCAATATTTTTTATTATTCAGTTTGTTACATAAAGATGTTATCACGGAATACCGTAATAGTATTGCATAGTTTATTAATATAATATGTTTAATTGGCTTTTGACTTTAAATTTTCTATAATCCTCCCCTATCCCATTCGTCACAAATCAATACATTACATTATAAACTCTCCTCAAGGCAAAACGACATAATATGTCGTTTTGCCTTGACGACTACATCCAATTCAAAACAACGGCTCATTTAATATGTCAGCCATCCATTTAGTAGGGGTTTTCCAATACTAATACAATAATATCTAACATATTATATATAACACATATAATAATATATTATAACACACACGATGGAGAGGGATGGAACGTAAGTGTTCTAATTAAATAATCGCACAACAAAGACGCATTTGTGCATTAGATAAAGACAGTTTATGCGTTACAAACAGATTGGCAGGCAGATAGATACATCAAGACAAATATATTTATAATGCAATATTTTTATTTCATGATCTTATATTATCATTACTAGCACATTGGTTGCCACACTCATCACTGTTATAGATCTTTTAATGTGTATATTATTATATCACTTACCCTTGCAGAAAGGTTCGTAGCGTCAGTCATCTGGTTAGACTGTCGAGTAGAGAATCTCATTTCTCATCTTCGATCCTCAATGTTCCCACTGATCATTAGACTTTCAAACTTACGTTATTCTAGAGACGTGGTTTTTCCCTTTTATTTATTTTAACCGGTGGCCCACGGTGGCCGCGCGGCTTAAGCATTGGACTATCATGTCGTGGGTCCCAGGTTCGAATCCTGGGTCTGGCAAGTACACATTGTTTTTCAATGTGTGTGTGAGTCAGGGTATGGACCTAATAGGTTGAGCAAGTGGCTGACATCCATTTCTCGTAAAAAACAATATCTGTTAAAATAAACCTCTACTCTGTGGAGGCCCATATGATCCTATTAGGATCGGACATGGTCGGAAATAATATTATCTAGTTTGAGGCTTTCATTCTAAGATGATTCTTCCCCACCAGTCATCCTTTCTACTGACGAAACCAATTTTATAAAACTTATGTATTTTCATTTTTGATTTTAATAATAAAAAAATGATACCTTATACTTAGCCGGCTGTCAGCCATGTCTTCGAATACACATGTCATCATGTAGGCACAATATTGATTGAATACATTAGTATTCAGGCATTATGGTAGATCGGCATATTATAGGACATCTTTCAGCTTACTGAAGCAGGAAAATAATGTATATTAAAATGCAATATTGCTGTACAATAAATAAATCGCAATTTTACCAAAATTTTAGCATTACTAAGCTAATGTTAGACCATTCAGGTCCATTTTTCGGCTGAATATTTTTTCTCTATGAATCTCTATCCCCAGCTATCTTTCCAGTTGATAACACTCAGCCTCTCGGCGTCCTTCTTGATGTTGTCCATCAATCTTTACCGGGGGTGGTCCAGGGTCCGAATGCCTTCTGGTATTCCTTTACAAATATAATGCAGACTTTAAATCTATTACTTCTACTAGCATGATCGACCCACCTGAGTCCTTACAATCTCAGGATAATACCTAACAATATTTTCATATTGAATTTACATCTTAAACTGTTTCTTTTAATTTCACGCAAAATTATAAGCGCATCAACATAGATGTCTGATAGCATCATTGCAATTTCCGATAAAAGCACATAATAGTCTAATAGTTCAACGTTATAATTTTCTATCGGGAATAACAAAGCCTTTGGAGTGCGGTTTTGTGTAGGTATACTAATCTATATTCAAATTGCCACATAATATAATATATTTAAGATAAACTGTAGTACATTTTGCTTTTTAAGATTTATCAAACTTTTATTAATTTTTATTTAAAGCACAATAAATTTACAGATAGTTTTTATAGGTAGTTACTGCATTATTTAATTAATATTTTATATAACCATACAATAGTAGTATCAAAACAAAAACAGTACATTTATTAACATAAAATGTAACATTCGATGGTTTATTGCAAAGATATTGTATGTCGAGTTTTGTATGTTTTTAGGAAATCAAATTTTAAGATTTGAGATTCATGAAAAATGGACATTATGTATCAGAAAGATACAATATCTCAAATAATATCGTATTTGAATGTACAGCATTTTCACAGTACAAAGATACGATGCAGACGAACGTTTTGTGTATGTTAACTCAAGTTCGACATAAACTGGACATCATTTAATATTATCTTTGCACTAAGCCAGTAGTCGGCAAACCGCGACTCGTGAGCCACATGCGGCTCTTTGGCCCCTTTAATGCGGCTCTGCCACAAATGACCACGTTTGTTCTAAAACAGTGAAAGATAGAATGTTTTCAAATATAACCAACCAGCAAGTCAAAGAACTTAAATTAATTTCAGCTTTATCAATAGCAGTTGACGAGTCTTGTGACATAAATGATACAGCACAAGTTTCACCTTTTGTACGATTTATTTCATCTACATGTCCTAAAGAAGAACTTTTAGGATTATTGCTACCTCAAAGGTCAAACACGAGGAGAAGATATTGCAAATGCTGTAATTAAGTGCATGGAAAAACATAATATTTCACTCGATAAAATGTGAATGCAAAAAATCTTTTTCAAGTATGAACTTTTCCAGAGTAAATTTAGTAGTCATCTTATTGATGAGAACCTGGAATAATGCCTAAAATTAAAAACAACACACAAACATGACTTACCCAAACTTTTCAAGGAGATGTGTTTGTCAGTCATTGTGATGATTTAATTTTATGGATATCTTACTTACAATTTAATTTTTATCAATAAATAAGGTCATTATTAAGTATGATATCAGGTTTTATTCAGTGTAGGCATCTATAGTTTAATTAAGACTCAAAACTTTGATTAAAGTTAATTAAAAGTGTACCTACCTATATATTTTAAGTTTAGGAAATTTGGCTCTCAAAAGAAATCTCAATCGTTGTGCTGTTGATATTTGGCTCTATTGACTAATGAGTTTGCCGACCATTGCACTAAGCCATCGAATATTATTATAAAAATCAAATAGTTTTCATAATATACTGAAATATAATTATTTTATAAGCAGCAAATCTGTACAAAAAAAATATTTTAGGTACCTATGTATATTGTATAAATACTATGGGAGGTACTAATTCAGGTATATACATACTGATTAATTCATTCTGAAAAATATTTTTAACAAATTATAAAGTTATGACGAGAATGAATTAATTATTATTTCATATATTACATTTTTATATTATACATATTTGATTATGGAGTAAGAAAGTATAATTATATAACATATTCTTCATTTTTTTTTTTAAACAGTTTTATAATTTATTACTCTTTTAAAGTTGTGGAATAAACATATTATTGTACCTGGATCGTAATATATTTATATATAATCATTATTAGGTAAACACACTTTGCGATTACATTGTATGTGTTGGTGTGAAATTTACCATATTAATCCAATGAAAACTATAGGTTCAAGGGTGAATTTTACACGAGAAAGTTGACTTAGATACGAACCGAGTTACTCGAATATGAGTCTTAAGTTAGTGATTTTATGTGTTAATTAATAGGGACAGGTATACATATTCATTTCTCAGGAGATTACCTTCGCCGAAGATGTTAATTGAAGTTAACGCGACTATATTAGTGCTTCAAGAACGTGTAATAGAAAACATTATATGCATGTTAAAACTACTAATTATATTATTAAATTTCCATTATGTAACACATAGTAATAAACATTTGTATTATTAAATCAAGATAACTTTACTCTAAATAACGCTGCATTGATGTCATTGTTTATAAAAAAATTAAATACATTCTAAAAACAATCAATGAATAAGAAGAAAAACAAGAATCTGGGGTATAATAAAAGCTTCCAAGCTGACACAATGGAAATAGGCTGAATATATTGCTCGGTGACTGGATAACCACTTCGAGTGTGGACTAACTCAATTCAGTGGAAGTACGGAGTAAGGCTGATATAAGATCAAATAATAGCAGATTGAGATAGGGGAGGCCTTCATATAGCAGTCTGTTGATCGCAGCTGATGATGACACCAATTACGTAATAAAATCGATTTTTACTTATGTAAAATAAATATATTTTTTCTAATCTATTAATAATTTATACTCTTAAAAATGCAACTTTATGATTCAAATGAAGTAAATTCTTTATATTATTCAATTTTAACTGCTTTTTATGTTCATAGTAAAATAAATGGCATATCAATAAATATCCATCGATAAGGAAACAAACCATTTATTGCCTAAAAATAGCAAATGATATATTTTTCTTATGTACCTACTACTTATACTTTAGATAGAAATCTGTGACAATTTTACTTGAAATATCTATTAACTGAATATGCATTAGAACTTCTATAACAGATTATAACAACTTCATACTCAGACCATATTTTTCGGAATTAAAAATAAATGTGTCTATAAACTAATCTAATAATTCATAATTGATAGATTAGTTTAGTTAACTTCAATATTGTTATCGTTACCAATGCTTGAAACATTCCAAGACCTAAAAAACTGCAATTGCGTCGTATCATCTTGTGTGCCTCTGAACGCCCGATTAAGACGAGGTGTGATACAAGGCAGCTTTAGTTAATATGAATAATTTAATTAGTTAAGGGTAGAACGATATGGAATAACTTACTAGAATTCCAATATTCGATGGAAGATGGTAATAAGATATTTATTTTTTATACTATATTATGCTTATTGCTCGACATTTACTTCGGAAGATATAACAATACAGTAACTAGCATATTCTATTTTGCTGAGTAAGAAAAGATATCTGTTTATTTAGGAGAGTTACCCTAATTAGAATGATTGAACGGGAAGGAACCCTAAGTGTAGTTTGTTCAGAACTCAAATTTAGAAACAAACTGTGGAGCGAAAACTTAGTAGTGGAAGGACCAATATAATAAGACATATCTAACCCGAAAACTTTCAAGAAATGATAAAGCATATTATGTACTGTTGTTTTATATAGAAAACTTATATATAGATACTGGCAGTGTGGTATTTCTTCTCAAATATAAGATTCTTTCATAAGTATGCTGCCCTGCTAAGTACAAAGACAGTGTTTTTGATTTTAGTGAAGTGAGAATGCAAGTTTTAAAATAATATATTATGTAAAATTATTGAATTGTTTTGATATAATCTCTAAATATTACTGTTTATTTAAAGATTATGTCAAAATAGTTAAATAATTTTATATAGAATTATAAGCAGAGAGAAAAGATAGTTTAAAACTTGGGTTCTCATGTCACGAAAACCAAAAACACTTTTTTTACTTAGCAGGGCAGTATGTTACACAAAGCATTTATTGCCAAAAATTTTATATTAAATATTCCTAAAAACTAAGAATAAAATTATTTATACATAAAAAAATAAACACAAATATAATTAATATGTATTATAATAAAGCAAAACTTGAAACGTAAAATAAAACAATACATTTTTTTTCAAAAGATCACATTGCTTATATCTATATAAGTTTTCATTGATATAACCATGTATAAAAGGCATGACTCAATTGTTTATAACACATTATTAATTTTACAATTTACCGCAATTGATAACAGGAAACAGAAAACGTCCAACGTCAGCCTTGAACCACAAAAATATAGTTAATAGTCGAGCGCGCTACCAACAAAACGACAGAATATGTGAAAAAGTACACACGACTATTTCACAGTGTGGAAAGGAAGATAAGTTTAATTATGTCGATAAAGTAGATTACTTTTATTTGGAGTCGGTTTTAAGACCGTCAAATCGATACCAAGGTATCGAACGTGTTTAATATATTACCGGATTTCACGGATGCGTTAAAAAATAGTGACTACCAAAAATACTAGCACTAGAGCGAGTATTTTTGTCCCTAGAGACCAACATTTAAAAAAAACTCCAATATTGACAAATAAGCATCGACAATGGTAGCGTATCGAAGAATATTCAAATTCATATATATATATATATATTTCCCACATACAGTGAACATTACAAATTATAAATTTAAGATGTTCACAACATGACATTCGGAAACAAAGAAATAGTATTAAAATAGTTACAATAACAGCTATTATATATTGATGACGACGATGTTTCTGATTATTATGAAAATAGAGGGAGAAATATAATATTTAACGTCTATTACATGTGCTAGCCGCACAAAAACTTTTTCTTATCATTTTAATGTATGTTCTGTGGTTGTTTGTTTTTATTTATATACATGGATAGATGGATACTTATATTAATATCGATGTGTGTACTCACTAAGACAACGCAAAGTCACACAAAATTATCAAAACCGTGTTTTGCACAGCTTTGATTATAGGTATAGCATGAATATACAAATAGTGGAAATAATACAACGTTTTCACTAAACATAATTAAATGTTTCACTTATGTGTTCCATATTCTGTAGTTATTCAAAACTCGGTTTAAACTTATCTAAAAAAAAATACTAAGAAAAGTCAGTGCAACCAAGAAAGTTTTTGGAAGCGCTTAGTGATAAAAATATGAGTTAGAATGAAATAAAATAAATTAGGACGTAAACCTAAGTGTTTCTGCTGTAAACCTACTTTACCGGTGTTTGGCTGATTTCCAATGACATTATTAATGGACGACGCACTCAGTACAGTAGCTAGCAAGTAAATTCAAACGTAACATTCGCACGTGCATAGGTAGACGTCACGCAATATCCATTATGCGATATCACGCATCGGGAATCTATAGCAATATCACCTTTATTGTAATGGCGTTAGGACAGTGTTTCTAGTATCAATGTTTGTTTGAGCGAACCCGTTCGAACCAAACCATTCGGCAGACCCGACAAGAAGCATCGAGAATTTATAGCAATATCACCTTTATTGTAATGGCGTTAGAACAGATTATGCCATTCGGCAGACTCGACAAAAAAGTGAGTGTCATTTTTTTTCCAGATGCTTTGTCCATATTAATGTCATTGCTGATTGGTCATCGATAAAAAAGTGTAATGTGTTTTGATTAAACATTTTTTTTCACTTAATAGTAAAATAACTGTTATTTATTATTTAATAGTCGATTTATAAACACAGTTAGTTGTGGCGTATCGAAAATTAATAATCGATATAAGAAAATTAAAGGTGGTCTTCAATATGGTAATTCCTCTGGTATGAATGGAATGTATGTATACTAGAAATATCGAAATTGTTAATAACATTATAAAATTATGATTTTAAGAGAAGGATAATGCCTAACTTTTTTTTTAATAAAGAAAAGATGACATTAATAAAAGCAAAGGAAAATATTTATATTATCTGATGTATTTTTATACCAATTCAGATAATTGAGGTTATACTATACATCATATTCCTATCATATCAGTACGTATATAAAACGGCCGCAAAATGCAGACAATACCCGTTCTCTAATGTTATTTCTTTCTCTATGAAGTATAGGTACAATTACTTAAGACCAATAATATTATATAATATGTGTAAGAAGTCATTTCAAGATAAATGCGTTATCTAGGCATTTAAAAAAATATGATATTTACATTAAATTTAATATCAAGCTAAGTACTAAGCAATATTAAACACAGTTGACGCACGTTCCGCGTTGTATTATAATTTTTAACGCATGTTGAATGGTGAGCTTAAAGCTGTAGGCGACCTCAGCTAACTCGGCAAAATTATCGTTAAAGCTTTCATGTTATGACTAAGTACTTAGTCTTTACGACCGTGGCTTTATTTATTTTATGTAATACATACGACCAAATTAACTCATTCAATCTTGTTAATATTTTACGATAGCAATAAATACATTATTAGATGATGTCCTTATAAGTATTTTCGATTTTTACGAGATATTGTATTTCCTGTATTATCATATATTGTCGTAAATGACTCACAACATTTTTCGGCTTTTCACTGCCACATATCTTCATAAAAATTAATCAATTCGTTAATCTTGTAGGTTTTGGAGTAGTTTTAAAGCCGTTTAGTATATCTCGCCATATGCTATTGTACTTTTACGTATCTATGGCGACTCGGTTCTATCAGTTATCCACTTGACGTGTGATAATATGTTATTATGTGGATTTAATTGTTTATCACTCACTAAATTATATGGTATATTTGACAAACTTGGTACATTTTCAAAAAATGTATTGTAAAATACCTTCTGCATAAGTATTTATAATATGACTGAGATACTTGTTTTTTATTTTTTTTTGTTGATGAAATAATGTCAATTTTACTACCTTTTGTCCTATTTGAGTTGTGTACCATTGATGTGGATCGCTTTAAAGACGGAAAAATAATTATTCATTATAACATTTTAAATTGACTTTGTGACTTTCATTTGAATGATTTTAGAATCTTATCGCGTATATCCATCGAATCATACGTGAAGAAACTAGTATCAATATAAATCAGTGACTAGTGGAGAATATACTGTCTTCCTGGTATATTCTTACTGAAGCGACGGATAGAAGTTCAATTATATAAGTAGGGTTTGCATGCCAAAATATCTGTCCATCAAAATATTATAACATAATCAGTGGACGACGTCTAGTAGTAGCACACGTATTAGCAGTTGGCAAATTGCCTCTAAACTACCTAACCACCTAAAGAACATGTGTTTAAATTATTAATAATGATCCTATAAAATATATTGTCACAAATATAAATAAAGCATTACATATACAAATAAACAATAATACATTATACTTTGGAATTATTCACTTTCCAAATATATTAATAAACATTCCCATCATTTGTTATACTATTATTATGTAGACTAGAAGCAAGATATCCATCAATACATCAGTTACTTTTTTACCTAGGCTGTGCTAATAATCCCACAGTCAATTTGTAAGAGCTATAATACGCTATTCTATTTGAAAACTCATGCAATAAAGCATGCTTTGTTTTAGTAAGTGTCACGTCGGTTAGAAAATCAATGCAAAGAAAACTAACGTTTTGTATAGTAGCATCCGATTTGATCCGGATATCCCTCAGATCAGTAACGGACAGATCACCAAGAGTATTGATATATTTTAAAATACTTTGAGGTGTCCATCGGGGAAGATAAAACTTTGCAAAATAGCTTATTTTCTGACTGTAAATGGCTGGAGTAACATTCAATTCAATGCATAATATCTGTAACTAACGATTGTACATTATGTCTGTTTGAACTATTTTGACATTGTTGCTCTGCGGTACCGAATCATGGAACCTTACTAATGCTTAGAGCAACCGGATACCAAACTATGTTAAAAAATGACATTATGACTAGCATAGAGATAATAATATAATAATGCGGAGCGTGCAACCTTTTGTCATATAGAAGGTGAAGAAGCAAAGTAGGACCTGGGTCTCGTAGTTGATATGACTATGTCAAGAGAATTACAATCTCGTTAACCTTTTATCTGAGCCAATTGGAATCTGGCGTTCTGAAATGCTGCTAAATACTACCCACAGGCTCTATGCACAGAGTTTCGGGATGATGGCATGACATTGGAAGAAGTAACACGACTGGAAAGTAATAAGGGGTACCGCAAGCATACCGATATAATTCTATGCTCTTATTTTAACGAAAATGTAACAAGAAAGTCAAAATAGTGCTTCTAAGAATATCTGGTAATGGGATTATGAAACGTGAAATTAAATACACTTTGATAAAACGGGGTGAATAGGAATGTTTTCAGATTTTATATTCAATTTAAACTCTATGCTGGGTGCCAAAAGTTGTGTTTGCAATTCAGCAGTATTGATAGGTAAATGGACATGCTCATTATCTACTCGCCATCAATATTTTCTCAAAATTATCGTTGGTTCATATTTACCAGCGGAATGGGGTGAGGAACAGGAAGGAAAAACAGGAAGAGATAATGATTACATAATGAAACATTTATTTATAAAATAGAAATTGTATTATTTCTTTAATCAGTGGACTAGCTGGAACAAAAGTAGGTGCCTATATAATTTCGTTGAGCTCATTCATGGTCTAGATACGTTAGATAAAATGTTTTCAGACATGCAAAACGTGCGAATCACAACAAATTTTTTTACGTCTGATGAATAACAGACGGTCAAATTTACTGTCCTATCGGAGTTTTCATAAGGCAGAAAAATAAATTATCTGTCAAACAACACGCATATTGCAATGCAAACAATAGCATTTTGTGCAATTGTAGCTATCTAAATCTTTTACCAGGAAACTGTTCATATTCAGCATGTCAGTCCTATTCACTCCATTTTACGGTTCACTAAATTTTATTATTAAAAGTATTTTAATTTACCAATTGAAAGCATTTAAAAGATATCTCAATGTTTTTTTTTCACATTAAACTGTAGTTTGATAAATTCTCTCGAACGTGAAATTATGGATTAATTTCATGTTTACTAATTAACTACGTTAAACCTTAAAATGAATTAAATTAATTCGTTTACATTTTGTTACACGAGGTTAACAAAGTAGTTAAATATATTGACATTTTATATCTCAGTTGTATTCTTGCTTTGATTAAAAATATAACGAGACCGTGAATTATCATCTGATATCAAAAATGTGGAGCAGCATTTCAGCTGACCGTGACACAAAAATGCATTCATATAGCAGAAGTATCTTAATGCATTTCTTGGCATCTGAATGCAGTTTCAGTATTGTACCTATTATTTTCTCTCTTGCATCTTCTTTGAAGCGCAGTGACGGGTATATACAATTAGTACAAAGTAGGTACATGCTCTAGACATTTCATTTATGTATTCATTACCACGTTTCCAAATTCAGATACGTCGATTTATAATATAATATTATTCTTATGTTAGAACTAAGTGAAAACCTGACTTAACGAAAACGAAAACGAAAAATTATCTAAATTATTGTTAATTATTAATAAAATTATACTGAAACACATAGTTTAGGAATGTGCTTCAAGTTTGCATTTAAAGTTGGTATCTAATCTCATCATCATTGTTCCTATAAAATTGTCTCTATACCTACATATTTGTCGAATTCCCAACGGTTTTCGAGATATACGTCCTCCCCACTCTCACTCTACTAACTGTCTCCTCTCCTGCCCACCGCCCATTTGTTCGTTGGCTGTCAATTATCGTTGAAAATTATCGATTTTCAATAACGTATATCTCGGAAACCATTAGGAATTCAACAAATATGTTTAGAAATAATTTTATAGTAAATTTAATTAGCTTTCATTTTTTTCTATATGCACCGTTTCCAAGATATAAGCAAAACCAAAAAAATGGGACCTTTCGACCCCCCTCCCGCCTTTAGCTCACCCCCCAGGGGCGGGGACTTTTAGTATGTTTACTTACTAACTACTCCTAAGAAAGTTCTAAAGTCAAAAATTCTCGCATATTCCATGCACTCTAGACCCATATTTTGAGTACTCATTGACTGGACTAATTATACGTAATCTACAATAAAATTCCACAGTATTTTCAAATTTTAGTGTTTACCTTAAAAAAA
Organism: Rhyacophila brunnea; assembly: GCF_057557595.1. NCBI lineage: Eukaryota > Metazoa > Arthropoda > Insecta > Trichoptera > Rhyacophilidae > Rhyacophila > Rhyacophila brunnea. The sequence continues at coordinate 22,580,927 of NW_028233068.1, forward strand.
TATATTAGAATGCCACTGATAAAAGTATTTAAATTTTCAATTTATACAAGAAAACAAAAATTTAATCAAGAAAATGAATACCATCTTGGCAATGAGACAAATTTGTTTTGATCATCTTAATAATTTGTTAAAGTTTGGCAACTTTAACAGTAGATACTTCAATTTCCACAAAATTTATAGGTAATAATTATATTTAAAGTAAAATAACTCGATATAATCAATCTAATGATAATTTGCTTTGCTCAAATGTATTTCAAATATGATTAACTACTTTTTAATTAATAAAGTAAAGCAATTATATTATTTTATAATTATTATTATACTTCTCATTTAAACTTGTCCAAGGATAAACGAAATTGATATTAATGAAAGTCTAATAAGCTACAACCGTATATATGTATAAACGGCCAACCGAATGGGTTTTTGCTCCAGATCAAACACGTATTGAAAAAAAATCAATATGTGAGTTTACGAGATGCAGGATTCAGGTGCTATAATCATTGCTTCACTGTTAAGCTCGATTACCGACTTTACGATTTATTAAAAATTGTGTTAGGTACATAATATATAATATATTTTTATTTATGTTTGAACAAGTGCCAGTGTTGTACAAATTGATAACATTCCTCATTAAAAAAATCTTTTGCCACTGAACCTCCACCTTGTGGAGACCCTTATGAGCTTATGAGTAAAAACATTTTTTTTTAGTTTTTAAATCGGCTCCATATGATTTAGCAAAGCTCATTTGTTAACATTACATTAATTCTGCACCTTGTCTTACTTACACCTCGATGTCTACCTACACGGCGTTACACACTGGAGAGAACGTCGCTATATCAACAAGAACCAGCTTTTAAAAATAATATTATAGTATATGGATGTACGAGTCAGCGTAGATAAGAGCTAAAAAAATGTAAAGAGCTATTATGGTGGGCCTTTATCCATTTTCTAATAAATGCGTATGTGTTCATAGGAAATATGTTTTTAACTAATTGTAAAATGGTAATATCAGTCTAACAATACTATTACAATAAAATTTCCGTGTTGCTAATATTTACGAGTAACTCAGTTTATAATGTGTTTTATTTGGGAAAAATTATGTTCTTTCTTAATTTTGGGTATAGGTAGTATTAAAATATCAAAGGATTATATTTTTCAATACCGTGGGAGAGTCTTTATAATATTATATATAATAATTTGTATTAGAAAAAAGATTTGTTCCTATTATTGAATAATAAAATAATACAATACGAGAAGCACTATTACGACTAAGTGAAATAATAAAATTACGAGATTAAATGAATTACTTATTGGTTTTCTTTGCCAACCAGCTCCAATCAATTAATTGATTATACGGTTTGTTCGCTTTTCTATCAACAGTGAAATCAATTAGCTTTACTTCAGATTCGAACGGATATTTTGTACATCCGACCACGCACTCCTTTTAACACGGCTCAATCATTCTGCCTTCCTTATCTGATTAACCTTGCCGTAGAAATTTGGTTCCCAAGTAACAAGTACCTAGGTACCTTTATCAGATCCTAACTGTTCCACTGAATAAATAAATGGTTGAATCTATAATTGTATACCATTGTTTCAATTTATAACATCGCCCCGATTTCAGTATATTGATGAAAAAAATTCTAGTTATCAAAAACCATTATAATTTATAATGAAAAAATAGTCACTAACGAATTAATATGTAAAAAAAAAATACACTTGTGTAAAAATAGTATCACAGAAAATATTTCACTTTTTCGCTTTAACCACGTAGTTGGAGCATATTATGGACACCACATTGCGCTTTTAAGAATCCCTGTCGTTCGCTACTTCTTGCACCATTCCAAGTCATGCCAACGTCCCATAGCTCCACCGTAAACACTCCGTAGATACTATTTAGCAGCCATTAGAAGAATAGGCAAGCTCCATTATAATTCCCTTTAGATTTCGCACCACATGGTCGAACCAGGTCCAACATTACCTCTTCTCTTTCAACGAGATGAGAGACTGCTGCATTCGCTCTTTTATCTCCCCGGTACTCATTAAGTCATATCAGCGCATAACCAGTATTCATGCCAACATTGCCAACCATCTATTCTCAAAGCTCAGTATACTCTGAGCCTTGGTAAGGTGACTAGCTACCGTAAAGCAGCACTGTCAGAACGCAAGTATCGAATGGTTATAACCGAATATAGTCGTAAAAACACTGAAAATACACAAATATTGAAAATGAGTTAAATGTAGAATTTTTACCTTTATTCACAAATCACACTTATCCTTAAGGGGGGACATGCTCAGCGTAGGTCAAAATGGAACTTTTATTACATTTTCAAAGCATGATCTTGGACATTCCTTAAACGTTGTAGATAATCTATGTATATAATTGTGAAGCCTTATTATCCTTTATATTTATTTTAAACATTTAATGACTGCATAAAGTATTTTTATTACATAAAATAGTATTCTTTTAAACCTATCGCTCTAATGTTTTAGAATATAGTCATATTTCGGTACATGCATGTGCAGTGGTGTTAAGATTTTTTACATTTGTTAATTTTTAAACGCATTTATAAAACCATTAGTATAATTTATTTCGACATTATTATAGTGAAATATTTACTATAAAAAATTATATTGATAATCTCTGTGACCCCAAATTTGACAAGAATTAGGCATTTTATTATTCAAAAAATGGGAAAGATTAACACAATATTTGAAGATAATTCTAAAGATACTAATTATAAGCTATGTCTTTGACCATTCAAGTGTGATAAACATCCTACGAATAATGATTGCTTTATAATAAGTATTGACCTAAGAATAAGGTAGTGTTTTTTTAAATACGCCATTTCTTTTGGCATTCCCCAGTGGTTAAGCCACAACACACGGCTTTAGCCATAAATCGACAAACTAAAACTGAAGTAGGGAGTAAGATCATATTAACGCGCATGTTTGAACATGTACCTAACCGATTTTTTTTTCAAACGGTACATGTTCAAACACGCGCGTTAACATGATGTTACGCCCTAGTTCATTTATCGTTTGTCAATTTATGTATGACACGTGTACTTATAAATTCCTAAGTCTAATAATAAGTGTTTGGGGTACCGCTTGATGTCATTTTAATGAGTAAATACGATCGCTAACGAGTGTCAGAGTTTCGCGGTAATGAAATATGTAAAAAAAAAACAACGTAACAAAACCTTATTAGACATTTATTTTCATTTAATTCTGATTTTACGAACGGTGAAGTTGTGGAAAATGTTTTTTATTCTCTTATAAAGTTTCTGTATAAGCGTAAGCGGAGCTATGTATGTGACAATATTCTTTATATTGTTTTTTAATACTGCTTGTATTTTCTAAATTCAATTCATATGTTTTTTAATGTCGTATTGTGAACGTCTTGAATTTATAATTTAAAAGTTTCACTATAATATTTAAAAAAAAATACATTTTAATTTAAATGATTTGTAAGATAAGGCAAGAACGTTTCGTTTATGTATTATATTATGGTTAAAGCTTAGGGTTTTTAAGTTTAAGAGAATGTGTATTGCTATTGGGGTAATCTAGTGATAGACTATGAAGTATACAATTAAGTAAACAAAAATGATAAATAACATATTCTAGAAATATATTCATATAGGTATTTGAAAAAAATATACAAAATATATAGGTAAGTACATCAAATTTATGAACTATTAAAAAAAATATTTCTCCCATTTCAATGAGACGAAACTGTTCAACAGAAGCACATTTTGAATGGCATTTTTATCAATAATAAATCTTTTAATTTAAAAAAATATTCTACTTTTTAATGTTAGATAGGTACGCATTGATTAATTAAAACAGGTTGAAATATAAACCATCAGATATATTTTGTATTAAAATTAAATTGCATGTTTCGTGTTCTATCATACGTAATATAGCTTAGGGCATATTATTTGATGGCTGAGTAAACTAGGGCAAGTGAGACATTGCAGAAAGTATGTCAGTAACATCCTAAGCGTGTTCTCGCTAATGTTTGAATATTACTAACATACATATTATAAGGGCTCTAGAAACAAAAACGGCAGTTTCCATTTTTTCAAATGGTGGCAAGTCTATGAAATGTATTATTTCTCTCATTCTGGGACGTATATTTTTTTTTAGAAACGTATGTACGTGCCCACTATCAAAATTTTATAGTTACCTAACAAGAGAATAATTAATGTATTGTTGATTTTTTTTCAAATTTCTCCTTCATATTCCTGCCATCTTTCAGTAAAAACAATAAAGAAAATCTTTTTTTCGAAAAGTCAGGGTTGCAATATCAAAAAAAAATATTTCAGAAATACTATAATAAGTAACAAATATTAACGATTTGCACATTGCCCCCCAAAACATTCAAATTGCCCCCCGATGGGGCGTACGCCCCTCGTTGGGAAACACCAGTTTAGATGGTCTCAGTCAATCAGGCTATAGTCTAATGCGACACGTAAGTATCCCAAATTTATTTTTTGAAAGCTTCTTCTGCAGATCAAACCTTGCACAAGGCATTCAATTTAGAATTGGGGGGGAGATATGAGGAGCAGATATGACAAAGGCGATAATTTTGAATAACTTGATTTTAAAGAGCAATCGTTAAAGCATGCATCTTTAGTATTGAGATCCGGAATTAATACACGACTTTTTATTCATTTTCTATATATTATCTTACCTGAGAGGTCAAAAAAATGCCGTATCTATTTATTTTTTAGATTTCGGAAAATCAATCATACCTAAACAGTCTTCAGAAAATCCACTTTGGCAGTATATAAAATTATTATAAATACTACTATTTTTTCTTGCAAGTTGTATCCTAAATTAGTAGTCAGTTAGCATTTTATCTTTGTTATACCTATTTTTAGTAGAATTTGAGTATAAACTCTTTATGTCAACCATTTTTAATTACAATCTCAAGACACATCAACGAACACAGTCACAGTTTTCAGCTTGTTCTAGAAACCTACATATTATCTATATTATGTGAAGTGAGAGCTAGTAGTACTCGATCATAATTTTTTTTCCAGATTTGCCAGTTTTCTCTCGAGGAAGCACTCTTTCTAGCAGTGGTATAAAATGTCAAAATTTATTGACGATAACCGACAAGGAGACACCTTTTCCGGTTGTTTATAATAATTATTGTGTATTTTAAAAGGTTAGATATTTAGGAGGTATTTCCAAGAAAACTGTCAATTAAAACTTTTTTGTTTCAATCGTTGAGGTGCTGATCATTAAATAAGTATTTAGTGACATTATTATTAAAAGTATAAATATTTTATGCCCAACATTGTTGAAGGTATATATTCCATGGACATGGTGTATAGAATACTGTTATTATTTTAATATCGAATTTAAATTTCGAAAATAAACTAAATATATCTACTTGACATTTTTCTTCAAATACTAAAATGTATTAATAGAAATTAAAGATAATATGTGTCGATTATAAACGATCACTTGAAGACGAAACGTTATTGGTAGAATATTGAAAGCATATATATTATCATATATATATCATATATATTATGCATATATATTTATTTATATATATTTACATTTATATTTTGTGTTTATTTAACTTTAAAGTCGTTTTATTGAACTTGGTCACCGGTGTATTTGTATTCGTTCAATCTTACGTACATAAATTTTTGTTTTGTATATAATAATAGTAATATTATGTACCTACATACAAACTGTGTGCTCAATTTTATTTAAAAACAAACACGTAAGAATACGATTCGATATAAACGTGAGGTCTACGATTAATTTGACGCATATTTCATAAGAGGATTATGCGAATTGCGTATGAAAAGGGTAGACAGGCGGGTGGATGACAAGCAGTAGGTATACCATTCTGACAGTCAAGTGAACGTGTGACGCGCCCTTACAGGAAATGTTTCATGTCAACTGATGCTGGGAGTATATTAATTAATGTGTCCCTTGAAATCAGGTATGCAAAGGTATACGCGGTAAACATTTATTTAGGGCACTTGTAGATTTGTGTCTTCATTTTCAAATAGATGATGGCTCTTAGGTAAGCTTTGAAACACCATTAATTAACTCTTGACAAATCTTGGTAACAATCATGGTATTCAGACTCAGGTTATAAACATATTACGCAAGCCTCCGTACAGTTGAGATATATGGAATAAAAATCACCATAGAGTATTTTATTGCTTGCTATTTAAATACTATACTCAAAAACTCTCAATAGCATAATATAGGCATTATTCTTATCATGCTATCCTACAACAAAGGTCAGCCGCCATCGAGTCGATCTTTGCTTTATCATCTTCTACAAGGCAAAGTTTGGTGGAGCTGCACCTCAATCAGTGACGGAGGTTCTTAAGCCATGAATTGCAGCACTGTCCTATGTTCACCATTGATATTTTCTTGGATGACAAGTTGGGGATTGTTGTACCTTTATTTTATCGTAATTTGGGCGAAGTACGTTTTGATACCACGCAGATCCTGATGGTTCTTTTCCAATTTATTGAGAACGTTAAGATTTTTATCACCCTGTCAGTCCAAAGAATTTCGAGGATGCATCTTTATAGCCATATTTTCAAAGCCTCAACTCTACGTGACATCATCTGATTTGGCTACTATAGTAGTTATGTTGATTCAAGAAGATACTTATTAAAACTTATTTTTTTCTAATTTGATTTTTAATTTCACTATTAGCTAGTTATATTCATAATAAAATACCATAATACTATAGGAATATAATATATTAGGTAGGTACATGGATAAAGATTTTCAAAATATATTATTTGAAATCTTTAGCTAAAAAATAAACAAAAGGCGAGCAAGTTAATCCTAGCTTATTCATTTTTAATAGGGATCAATATTTCTAAGACTCCCTTGACCTTTGCCCTAAGATATAATGAAAAGAAAAGTGTCACTGAGTTTTATCCAATTTGTTTTAAGGATTAAATGTATCTTTTGTTGACCTTTCTCTTAGTGGGAATTTTCTTTCATTTCAACTTAAATCAGCCTGTGACGAATCTGGCTATGACAAAGACGTATGTATATAACTTTGTTAGGCTTATTTTGAAAATCTGTAGATTTTGTGACAAGGAATAAGTATAAAAATGATCTCAGCATTTCTTATATTTTACCAACATTTTGATTTGTGAATGTTTATATCTTTCCATGTTAAATTACAAATTCATGTGACTTAAAATATTTAACATTATCAGTTTATAAGATTAAAAGTTTTCTAGTTTTGAGTAATCTAACCAAAATCATTAAATTTCTAAACCTATTCATGACTTAGGTAAAACTTAGTAATATAAACTTTCATAATATAAACTATTGATCCGCATGTGATTACGAAACTGATACTAATGCCATATAAAGTTTCCAAACGCAAGCGAACATTTCGTATCAAATCTTAGGCTGTAAATGATGATATCTTTGGGATATCATATTCCTCCATCGCCATATTAACTGTTACAAGTTTTAATGATAGAATATCTGTATGTTATCCGAAATTTAAATAACAGGCGATTGTCAAACATTTATAGCCAAATTTGATAACTTATATTATTCATAATAGTCAGTTTGGATCAATCTACTACTGGATAAAAGTTGATTTAATATTGTTGGTTAAATAGATTAAATTGCTACCTACTTATATGAAACAGAGCTATTTTGACAATCCAATGACGTCAAGATCTATTTTTCGGACTGTATATACATATTGAGTACCAATGAACGGTTAGATTTATCAAGGGACTATCTTTTATTCATCGCATAGACAATATTGTTTTTTATTCAAATAATTTAGTTTCTATTCTTAAATTTTATGCCCAGCATTCTCATCTTAATTCTATTGTTATAGGTATTATATATTTATGATTAGTACTTAAGTATTTCCCATACTGATTAGACATTGACTTTTGGCTACAATTGAAGGTAATTTTTTTAATACTCGTACATTTTTCAAACATTCAAAAGATTATTAGGTAAAAAAAAATCGGTGTGTGTACTTATGTACGCGCGTTAGAAGTTATACTTCTTTGGCGTAACAAAACAAAAACAAAACTTCTGATAAACTAGATTCTTTGAATAGTTCTTAATTATCTTCTTAAATTACACACTCAAGAAAAGGGACCGCTTATTGGTACGCCGTTGGTTTATTTCTATACACTTTAACTTATATTACTAAATTATATAATGGTTTCTCGTTGTTTTTAATTTTAAAGTACTAACTGTCACTCTGACGTTTAGTCGTATGTTTACATAAGGATTTGCAAATGGCCGACAATTATAAATTTGTTGGCAAGGCAACGGAACAATTCTAAACTATAATATTATACTGTATAATCGTCACGATTGCAGTATCATACTATGGCGTAAAGGTAGTGCGTTCGGCTGATAGCCGAACAATCGGTGGTTCTAATCCAATCGAGTGCGTTTTTTTTCGTCTGAAAAAATAAATTATGTATTGTGTTACATGTCACACGCCAAAAATACACTCTGATCTGATTTCCCAAACGCGCCAAAAGAAGTAGGTATAACTTCAAAAATGCATCAAATGTAACTTCCACTTATACCACAGATACTTATTATCGCAGATAAATGTGATATTTTAACTATTCAAGCAAACTACTGCTTCGTTAATAAAGTTCTTCTTTAAATTTACGTAGATTTTTCTTAGAATTAGAACAGTATAGAATATAGATCCACTAGTATAAGTTGTCCACTGAGTGAGGGCGTCACGTGCTAACATTTGATATAATATTATTATCATTCAATACTTTTTATTCAGTGATAAACTTAGTTATATTATATTCAAACGGTTTATGATGTTATATATATAATAGATAAACACTTTAACTCAACAATACAATAAAGAAAAGAAACGGTTACAAAAATAATATCACTGGGCTTTTTTTATAAAATTAATGTTTTAAATTTCTAAATTCATTAATTAATTACAGTGTGAAAATTACTGAGTAGTCACATGTCTATATATTATGAAGTCGAATGGCATGGGTTAAAATTCTGGGTATGATTAAATTCCATGTTATTTTTAACAGGTGTTCAAACTTGAACCCAGAGCATAAATAGACCTTATAACTTGAGGCTTTGATTTGACTAAAATTCACAACGGATTTGTAAAAAAAAGTCGGTTAACCCAGTTAACAGTGTAACACTTTTCCTCTCCTAAATGTTGTGTTTTTAAACGTATCTCTCTTTCCCTCTTGCTCAACAGACATTTATTTTGATACATAGGTATACTAATACAAACGTACTAATATATTCGTCTGGTAGTTTTTTTATTTATAGGATTAACTTAATGGCACTAATAATAATTATTATTCGAATCAAATAGCACAATAGTGTGCTTAGCTTACTTTACCTGAAATGTAACACATATATTTATTATTCACTATTTATTGTAAAATTATCACATTTATAACATAAATCTGTAAAATAATTTATAAAATTCTAATTATTTGATTCATATGGATAGTCAATGACTTGGAATAGTTTGACAAACTTTGAGTTATAACCTTTCGATTAAACTTACTCCAATGAAGCTTTGTGAAAGTTTAGAAGCCTTTTAGAATGAATTTTAATGTAATTAAATTGAAGTTTACTCATATATGAAGAAAATCAAATATTCCTATGGAATAGGCTGTATTTGGTAATATTGATAAGCATGAATCAACAGATTTTTCATTCATTATGCGTTTCTGTGGTAGGTATATTATATCATTCAAGATAGGGTGCAGATGGATAAAAAAGGTTCCAAATCCGAATAAAAAATATTAAGTGTCTACCCGTATTCTATTTTTGTAAAATAATTGAAAAAATACATCAATACTATGAATTATTCCAAATTTTCCTGCAAGTACTTATCGAACTACAATTTTGCCACTAAAACATATAAAACAATAATTTTATTGTTAATACCCATATATATAATATACACAATGATTGTATGGTTGTATGGCTATTTTGATGTGCTAAATTTGTGTGATCCTTAAAAATTTTAATTTTTGTTACATTTGGTGCTTTTTTGTTTGACTTTGCGTACTGTAAAAATAATTTCATTTTGACAAAAAGTAAGTAGTTTTAAATTGACCATTTATTATATTATTTGAAAATGTCAATATTATTATTTTTTCTATAATATAATTAGATAAAACGCTAAATTGGTAAATTATATTGGTGTGAATCCAGTACATGTGGGTTCGAGTCCCGCTGATTATTGTATTTTTTTCAAAAAGATTTTTTTAGTAGGTATGCATGATAATAATCATAACTGCTGTGTTATCAAACTATGTATGTCCAATAAAGAATTTTACACTCTCAAACCTTAATCTATAATCTGATAATCTATACTAATTTACTTTGTAGGCTTATTTGTGTAATTATTCCTCGATTCTTTCGATAAATGTTTAGGTTTATTTTACAACCATTTCTTGTGTCAAATTTATTTACATATAAAAACATTAATAATTTTCAGTGAAGTATATAGACCTTACACACACTTTTTGAAGCAATATTCATAATTATTATCTCCCTTTTTGTAAGTAGAATATATTATCACACTAAATACATGAAATTGTTTGTTTGCGTTTGAATCTCTTTTTGTTCACATTTTGAGTTAGCAGTTGCCTTTTGAAAACAATAGAAACACAAAGCGCTCACACGGGGTAATTGCAATTTTTTTGTTAGCCTACAAAATAATATCATGGTTTATTTATGTCCATAAAGAGTGTGACAAAGAGATGTCATTTTTCAAGTTTATTTTTAAATTAAATTCCTAGCTTCTTTGAAATTTCATGAAACTAATTTTCCTAAAAACACTCTTCTATAATATAAATAATGCACGAATGTTATACTTTCCGTAAAATGTCGTTTATTTTAAAACAAACTTTCTTAAAGATATTATTTATACCATGCCCGATCTTAATAAGATCATAATTATAGGCCTCCGGTGAAGGTTTGTATTAACAGATTTTTATTTTTACGGAAAAGACACTTGCTCAACCTATTAGGTTCATACTATGACTCAAACATAAATTGAAAAACAATAATAAATATATTTGACAGACCTAGGATTCAAGCCCAAAAGCAGGACGCTTAAGCCAATTATTATCTTCTAATACTGCGTAATATAATTTATTTAATTTTTGTGATAAGCACTGCTGATTTAGAGGGTTAGGAGATCAAATGATTGGTTATAGTTTAACACTTAGTTGCTATTCGTTTACCATCGTGGCGTGTATTTACATCTCGAGTCTGGCTGTTTGTGCTCTCCTCTACGTATTAATACTCAAATCTTATAAATGAAAGACAACTAATTATAATGCAAATTTAATTTAGTCATATCTAACTTGTGACAGGCATGTAAAAATATATTTATTTTGAAATTATATTCGATAACTAATAAGAATGACAAACAGTAATTATCTAGGCATTTTTTTTAGCATTATTTACATAGTTATATTAGCAATCTAAGATCTTTTTTCGTCTTAAGATATTATCATATAATACGTATCAATATTATATAATGTGATAAAGTCGTAAGACGAAATTCATCTTTAGTTTATATGTGGGGGGGGGGAAATGTAATTAATGTGTGATATGTATTATTTCATTCAATATCATTTCCATCTTTCCGCCACAGTATAACAGTAAGTATGAAAATAATTTAAAAGAGATAAATTTTATCTTGTGATATTATTTCATTATCACAGTATACGCACAAATATCTCATTTTGAATAATTGGTTGAAAGAAGGAAAAAATATGATTAAATTAAATGATGCAAATACCTTGTACCTACAAAAATACAATAACTAATATAAATAAATTTTCCCCCAATAAATACCAATGAAAAAAAACTTTAACTATAATAGTGTTTTCACTATTATTACTTGATGGGAATACTTAGTTATTGAAGTAAAAAATGCAATGCAAATATTTTATTTTCTTTGATATACTTTTACTTGTCTTGCATTTATCCATAATTATATTTAAATAAGACCAGACCAGTGTTGTCCATGGGACCTCTCAATTGAGAATATCACAAGAACGTAGCTTGTTTTGTTTACCTAACAACGTTAAACTACGGTTACAAATTGATTTATTCAATATTATGCATTCATATGCATTTTAGTTTTAAATATAAAATTTTCCACATCTAGGTACCTATATACTTTTACTTATAAGGTATATAATAAATGTAGCGACTAATTTAAGTGAAATTTAAATATTTAACGTGTTTTTAAATAAAATTAGCGATGATTAAAATAAATAAATTATACTTTATTTCTCTTTATTTAATATAATTTCGAACGCCTCATTCATTCCAACGCCTACACTCTCTAAGCCGCGTAAAAGTTTCCTAGTGGTCTAAAAATTCCAGAAACTGGATCAAAGCGGCTGTTCGTGGTTTAGCTAATTCTAGAGATATGAGAGAAAATTTTGTGTTAAACTACTACATAGTCCTATTTCCTAAAGGTCACTTTAAAAGGGTTTTTGGTTAGGTGGTTTTTAATATAAATAAATGCAAAAATATAATTAAAATCATAAGGGGTAGTTTGTGATGTATAAAATCTTTTTTTAAACGATTCGATATTCATGTTATACAAGATTTTTAAAATAAATGAATCAAGAATTTACAGACCTTCGCATTACACACTAGTGTAGAATGGGGAAGGTAGATTTTATTAACTTTTATGTACTGGCGTGGAGTGAGAAAATAAAAATGAATATTTTATTAACAAAATAATAAATAATTATTAGTGGATATAAAATTATAATAATATAAAAAATCCACTAGGTTTACTAATTTAAGTTTTTCACTACGAAATAATAAAAAAAATCTTTATTTAAGTTTTAGTTGATATTACAAAAAACACTAGTACACCATACTGACAAGTTGGTTTTATAAATCTCAGAAATAAGTAAAACTTTAACGAAATAATATATTATTCGTAGCGATAATAATATTAAATATATCGAAAAAATATACAATATATTATTATTATATCATATTTAATCAAAAAACAAATATTGCAAATATATAAATCTTTTCAATTCAAGCGTTTACCGTATAGTTATATATATGAAGCAATAATTAAAGAATAGCTGTATTAAAATAATGTTTTGAAATATAATAAAGTAAGTTTTTCTTTATGTACTAAATAAGTACATTAATTGATTCCATAGATAGCAGTATCGGGTAACTAGTATTTATTAACTAATTTTCCAATTAATAGAAATACCAGTTCTTATGTAATAATACGATTGGTTACAAAATAATGGTAGTAAATTTTAAGTTGAATTTATATTTTTACGAGCTTTTGAATATGATATGAATTTGAAATATCAGCGGTGCACTTTCCATATCCATCAAAGAGTCTACATTACCACCTTACCTCAAAGCTTCCACATCCTTTCCGACTTTGAATGCTTCTGATGTAAGTTCCGGTGAGGTTATTCCGCAGGTGGTACTGGAAGGCTTTCGCGGCCTTATGAATTATTAAACGGACTCGTATCGAGGAAGGAACGTCTTAATCAACGGTTTCTAAACAGGTTCTGAAATAAAATATTAACAGTAAAAAATAAATTGTAATAATATAGTCACATTCTATATTTGTGTACCCAAGCATACCTACATAATTGTATGTAGCTATTTACCCCATGTATTCTAGTTATAATATTGCACACAATATCAACATTTCATCGCTTCATGACTAACTTTTAACAGAAAAAAAATACTTTTTGAATTTATCATTTATCGTTATTAGACATTTTGTAAAGTTTATGTGTATTTTTTGTGGAATTTTTCAATATTTTAATCAATTCGCATATCTTTGCCACTTAAAATTCTTCAATACCGTATATATATATTAACGTATTATTATACATTTAAAATTATCTTCTTACTAGATTAACTATGAAATCTCACTTTAAATTTGAATCGGGATTTCAATTTTTAAAAACTCATACAATATTATAATGATTACTGACCTATTATAATCGATAAGTTTTATATACATCTCAAAAATAACTAAAAATTTTAACTTAATATACGTATAGGTGGCGATAGTAATTACATAACTAAAAAAGTAAGGCATTCTTTGCTAAAATATAAAATATAGGATATTGGAAAATATATTATTAATATTTTGAAGAGACTCGATGTGTACTATATAGTTATTAATATTAAGCAATACTGAGAATTAAACAATAGTGTTCGGGCCAATTATGATTCTAATCCGATTCCCAACCCGATCCAATATTCCCTATCTACGTATCATAACTATTGTCGCCATACAGGTACTGTAATACCAGACACGTTTATAAATAAATTACAGTTAGTTACATTACGAACTCCGTCGATTCAACACTTGTAAAAGCTGTCGATACTGCCACTTGTGAATTGACCATAAACCGTTGTACATATGGGGTAACTCATACTTCCAGTACCTTTTCGACCGCCATCGTATCGTAATCTGATAAATAATACAACCGCAGCCGCGTTACCAACACAGAGTAACTCATCCATAACGTATCTATTCGACCTTCGTTATGCTAAATCTAATATGGTTTAAGCGAATGTCGCGTCTATCATCCATCTTCAACTTGTCATCATCGTTTATCCCAAAATACGAGTGTAACCGTGAGTGTGAAAAACTACCGTCAGTTTACTATTACATGAGTGTGTGAAAACGGAACCAGCTCCAGCACGCCAGCCATCTCAACATCAAAGGTTAGTGCCTGGATTGAATCCCTGTGTAACCGCCCTACCCAGCATCCAGAATCTACCCCAATAACAGTCCGCTGTAAAGCGCCTCCAAATACTTATAGGTTTGTATTGAAATAATGTAAGTACATATCGTCTCTGTTCTGGCAGAACACACTAACTGGAGAATATTAGTTTTGAGTAATTTTATTTTGAAGTTGTTAAAATGTTTGAAATGGTCTACGAGGGTGGGTCAATAATTCCTTAGAAAAAAGCATTAAAACAGTTTTTATTTTTGTATTTTTTTTTTTATTTCTCAACATAATCTCCTTGGAGCTCAATACACTTGGTTAGACGTTTCTCATTTTTTTTTAAACCGTCAGAAAAATAAGTTTTCGGAAGGTCCTCAAAATAAGCATTTGTCCGATCGATGACTTCTTCATTTGAAAAAAAACGTTGTCCACTTAGCCATTTTTTTAAGTTTGGGACATAGAAAAAGTCACTGGGGGCTAAATCTGGCGAATACGGTGGGTGGTCGACCAATTCGAACTTCAATTCTTCAATTTTAGCCATTGATCGTAAACATGTGTGAACACGGGCATTGTCCTGATGAACGAGGATTTTTTTCCTGTTTAAATGAGGCCGTTTTTCTTCAATTTTGTTTTTTAGCTGGTCCAATAAAGATGCATAATAATCCCCTGTTATTGTTTTTCCTTTTTCCAAATAGTCAACGAAAATAATTTCACGTGCATCCCAAAATACAGTAGCCATAACCTTACCAGCTGATTTCACGGTTTTCGCCTTCTTTGGACATGGTTTGCCTTCGCAATCCACTGCTTTGACTGTTCTTTCGTCTCGGGAGTATAGTGGTGTATCCATGTTTCATCTACAGTCACAAAGCGACGAAAAAATTCATCCGGATTGCGTTGCATGAGCGACAACAGGGCTTTAGAGGCCACCAACCTATTGCGTTTATTGTCGACTGTGAGCAAACGCGGCACCCATCTTGCAGAAATATTTTTCATGCCCAATTTGTCATGTAAAATAGAAATGACGCTACCTTTTGAGATCCCTGTAACCTCAATTATCTCACTCAACTTTAATCTTCGGTCACTTAACACCATATCGTGGAATTTATTGATCATTTCTGGTGTAGTCACCTCTACAGGACGTCCTGAGCGTGGTTCATCCTTTGTTGATATACGACCACGTTTAAATTCATTTAACCAGTTATAAATAGTTGCAAGTGAAGGAGCAGATATGCCGTGAACTAAATCCAACTCATTTTTTATTTCCTTTGCTGTTAACCTTTTTATATTAAAATGTTTAATAACAGCTCTAAACTCAATTTTCTCCATTTTCCATTTTTACATTTTCCACAATTTTTTTTTAAATGTACGAGAAACACACAACAACCCGACCAATCTGATTGAAACTTCGCAGCATACTGAATCGGTAGTGCCGCTGCATGAAAACAAACCGCTTACAGTACTAGTCGCGCCACCTGTCGGCTTTTCTAAGGACTTATTGACCCACCCTCGTATCATGTGAGTTTATTAAGTAATCGTAAAAAGGATGATTTTAAAATAAAGACTTCCAGATTTCCATATATTTTCCAGACGGTAAAGTTTGAAATAGGGAACATTTTGGTATAACTAACTCAATATGTCATTTTTTCAAATTAGTGTCTTCTGCCAGAATAGTGACAATATTATAATAATATGTGGTGGATACATATCAAAGGTATATTATATTTAGGTATCTAATAAAAAATAATATTTAAATGTGTATGTTCAAAAAGGAAATATAAAGAAACGTCGATAGATATTACGATATATTTAAAAAAAATTAAGATTCTATTAATATTAATAATAATAAAATTATTAATATTTGAGAAGCTGTCACTAGAGAGTTTGTCTTTTCTGTTTTGAAGGCTTCCGTACAATTTAAAGGATAAAATAGGCAACAGACGACACCAAATGTATTAAAAATTATAAAGACACTTGTCATCGTAAAACAGATCATTTGAATCGAGGAACTTGTCGTTGTTTTACATATAAAACTCAATTAGTAACACTTCCAGAGTTAATCGAGTTTGAATGGGATTTTTAGTCATAAAATTTCTAAGGGAGGTACCTATTTCTATCGGATTTTTGACAGACAATGACATTTACAAAAGTCGTGAATTTACTCAACTCAATCGATTCATAAATCATATATTTTAGTCAGTTATTATTTGTGTTGCCACAATTTTATTAATGCACGGCAATATTTAATATATAAGCATAAATTATTTTATGGCAAACTGAAAAATAGTTTTCTCAAATTTTAATTTAAACTGTTTTGTGGGTTTCACGTGAAATTAAAATGACCCGATAAAATTATTTATCATACACGTTTTTATTAGCACAATAATTAATGTATCTATTCACCGCATAATATATACATATATTCTAAAAATAAGTATACTTAACCAAACTTTTGTTTTCCCTAAATAGAAAAAATAATAATAATTAGAATAAAAAAAACAAAATTGTTCATGTTTTTCAGACTAATTACTGCAATGTCGACACGTTATTCTATTTCAGTTATATTATTATTGGTTTAACATCATATTTTTTACGACAACTGATTTGATTTATTTAATTGGTTATAAGAAAATTTTAACAGTCAGTGTTGCAATCTTTTTTTAATGCAATTATAAAAAAAAACTGTAAATTATAACATTTCCATAAAAATGCATTTTTTATAAAAATGGGTAATTACTCATCTGTTAGGTAGATCTTTTTTTCGTGCCATAATATTTTGACAATTTCATTTATCTACGAACAAAAATGTCAATGTTTCCGAACGAATTTTTATTACATAATAAACACAAACAATAAAACTATTAACGGGAACAACGGTGATCCATATCCGATCGGTGTATTAATAATCGTGTTCTTCTTCATACTACTAAGATTATTACATATTTCAGAATAGAGAAAATAAAAGATATTATAGTTTCGTGCTTCTTCTAAAGAATAAAGCACTCTCAAGGAAAACCAAAACAATTATATATAAAACTCTCCTCCGTCCGGTATTGACATACGGATCAGAATGCTGGGCATTCAACAAACATGATATTGTGATAAGTATGGATATCTTTGAAAGGAGAGTTTTGAGAAGAATCTTTGGGGCCGTTCAAGAGGTGACATTTGGAGGTCAATTTAATAAGGAGGAGCTATACACACTTTATGGGGACGAAAAGATCACGTTGCATATGAAAATGCAGAGACTGCGCTGGATCGGCTACGTGCACAGAATGCCGGAAGATTCACAGGTAAGGCGGGCTATTTACGCACACCTCCGATGGCAAGAAAAGACCTGAACGGCCGAAATTGAGATGGCTGGACTGTGCCACGGGATATTTAAAAATGCTCGGTTAAAACGATTGAAGAGTGTCGGCGCTGAATCTTCCAGGATTGAGGAAGTTTTTGAAGGAGGCCAAGACCAATCAAGGGTTGTAGTGCAATAAATGATGATGGAAGTTTCGTGTTATCGATCAAATATATGATGTTATTTTACTATAAATAGAGATGTAAGTGATTTTAAGAATTTTCTTCAAAGTGGTATTTCTTTACTGCTTCGCTGCTTTAGGGTTTAAGCCAATTATTGAGAAGGTAACTTCAATCCGACACGGAGGTATAAGAATCACTTAAAACTTTGTACGTCCACGCCAGACACTAATCGTTTACATTTACTTTTATGAAACATTTTCTTCAGAAGCAAACATATATAGATGTCTTTATAATATATTTAATGTATTTATCAACGTTGATTTAATTTGAGATCCTAAAATAAATAATATATGATTAAGATTTTAAAGAAATCTAAGTTTTAAAATTTCATTATAAATCAGTGTTTCCTAAACTGAAAATATTCTAGAAAGGACTGGCGTTTCCCACTTTTGATGTGTCTACTATGTGTTTATATCAAATTAGTTTTCGGACTTCCAAAATGAATGGTACTCTACATAAAAAAATGTATTACAGAAATACAAATTTATTGTATTTTTCAGTTACCTACTATACGGATCGAAATAATTATAATACGAACACTTAATTGTAGAGGTTGCAATTTTTTGAGATAATGGTTCAATTTACTGTAAATTCAATACATGTTCAATAAAGATAATACTAAACATGTATTTATAGGTACTTAATGTAAAAAGTTATATGGAGAATTATTTTGTTTTAAATAACGGCATTTCATGATTATTTGATAGCCAACCAAATTATATTACAGTTTCTTTTTAATTTTAGCCAAAAACAAAACAAATAAATAAGTTCAACGACATTTTATCAAATATGATTTATTTTTTTCATAACATTAATTTATTAGGTTTTGGTTACTGGTTTGTTCATATATTATATTATTATATATTTTGAAAACATCTTTACATTCAAAATATAAAATCAAAGCACTAAATTAATATAATTGTAAAAAGGAAATTTATTATCCATTTTAATTTGTCCCCTGGTTGATTCCTAAGCCAGATATATGTAGAGACTATTTTTCACACCTACCCCAATACCTGCACCTGAAAAATAACATTTAAAAACATTAGGTAAGCCATACTGAAATAGTAGTAAAAAGTAGATTATTAATAAAATTAAAGAGACAAGGGTCTCATATACATAATTTAATAGTTATAATCTAGAAAATGTCTCTTGTTTATATTCATATTGTGATTAAACAGTTTTCTGATAAATGAGTCTGAAAATCTTTTGTTTTCGTAACGTCAGATACTGTACGTTTTTATGAAAGGATGTCGTACTGTACTGGGTCCTTTTGTAAACTGTGCTTGTCAAAAGTTAACGACGTCATTAGTGCAAGCTTTTTCATTTATGTTTAAAAAGTCTTTTTCGTTAAAATCAATACCACGGTTGCTAAAACGACCGATCATATATTTTTTTTAAAAAAAAGTTTATTACACCATCTACACAGCGTAAATGCTCGATAGTATTTAAAAAAGTGATACTATAAGTAGCAATAGTATTTGCCCAACAAGTATTAAATAATATATTTTAAAATAAATATTACTAAACAAATTTAGAGTTTTGGTGAAAACCTTTTGTTATAGAGATGAAAAATTCATGTATAATTCTGAATTCTGAAAAAAATAACTCTGGTCTACTCATTTCTACATTATACTGCAAAGATTTAGATTATTTAGAAGGATATGTAATTGATGTTGCACAGAAGAATGACACTTATGATAAATTGAAATTTGTTTTTTAATAATATAAAGACTTTGATAATTCGGTAGATATTGTGATTCTTTAACAGTTCCAAAACTCAAATCCATAATAATTTATAAAATCTATTTATTAACTTGGCACTTACTACATATAACTGGTTATATTTTATATGTGGTGAATACCAAATACTTTAGCATGTTTCATAAAGTAATTCTACTTATTCCATTATCCATCGCTATATAGAAAACTGAAGTCAATAATCATACACTTAAATCAATACATTATATAATCTAATATAACTTATATTATCATTGATGGCACTATAGTCCTTGGCGGGTTTTGGTTTCCCCCAAAATTTTGTTTTATCCTGGACGATCCAACGGCAATGCATTAGAAATACTTTGGTCGAGCATTCATAAATCTTCCGTGGCATAGTCCAACTATCTCAGTACCAGCTATTCAGGTCATCTTCTTCCTTCAGAGATTGAGTACATAGCCTGTGGTCGATATAGTGCAGTTTCTGAATTTCCATATAACATGTGATATTTTTATTTTTGCCTCCATAAATGTTTACTCGCTATACCTTGACCTCCAAATGCCATCTTTTCACTGTTGATAAAATATAAATCTTGCATGTAAATACTGACCCAATTAATCATTACTGTCATTAATGTTACGGTAAGTTGTTTTTAATCATCCTAAATAATAATAAAGTATAATATAAAGCACCATTGAGTTTTATTCTAATAATTAGTAAGTGGTTATTAATTATAGAATGAGTATCGCAGTTATATAGGAAGAGTCGTATTCAATGGAAATGTTTTGAATGAGCCATATTAAAAGCAAAGTCTTTGATATAAATATTCACCGTCTAACGAGTACATAAAATGAGCTTTTATTTACTAACTAGCCGCAAGCATCCATACTTGTCAGTTGTAAACAACAGCCCTATTTTAAAATGACTGTATTCTTACATAAAATATAACAAATTCATTATTTCATAAAGTTGCGAACCGTACTTATGCCGTTAAATCGTTACTTTATAGCTTTTAAAATCATAATCTTTATTTATTGAACTAAAATTAATAAAACTACTTAAATCTAAGATATGTCCACAAATTTGCCATTGATACTCGTATTTTTTAAAAACCCAGATGATTTTATTAATTCAATTGTCACAATTCAAAACATTGTTTTTTTATTTTTGTTTAGAGACAGAAAACGAACCTAATAGGTTGAGCAAATGGCTAACATAATATATTTTTCGTAAAAAAATCTGTTAATAAAACCTCCATTCTGTAGAAGTCCATCATAATATGATCAAATTAGGATCGGATATGTACAATGTATAATGTGTACCTTTCATAAGTAATGTTTTATTAAATTATATTATAAAATAAAAAATATACCATTCACTAAAGATATTTGATAAATATTAACGTTAAATAACATTTTTTTTCTTATTTTCTCAAATAATATGAAGCTCATTATACCTTATATTTAAAAATTTTATATACTTTCAAAAGCTGCGTAAATTTTTTCACAACATGAGTAATGTAATTTATACGATCATATTATTTTGTATTATAATGTGAAAATTAGTAAATCAGCAATAAAAAAATACTTTTCAATTGTCTCCCTATTTAACATACACGTATATAAAAGGACAAATCCCTGACAGTAAAACCAATTCGTATAAATTAAAAAAACTTTAAATATAGAATTTTTTATTTCAAGCTCTCATGACAATTGTAAATTTTTATTTAATTATCTACAGCACCAGTGATGGCCAAGTGATAACGTATCCGCTAAATCGAAGATCTCAGGTTCAAATCACAGGACAAGCAACATTCACATTTTTTTTCAATACATTTTCAAACCCAGAGCATGGATCTAATATGTTGAGAAGGTGGCTAAAATCTATTTCTCGTAATAAAAATCTGTTATGAAAACTCTTCGTGAGATGGCCTGAACCTATAACAGACTATAGAGCCGAATGAAAAAGAAATATTTAGTTTAGTTTAAAAGTTTTAAAATGTGAAAATTTTCTGTTGACATTTAAAAAAACTATTACTCAAGATTCGTTCACAGTCACTGCAATGGGAAAAGCTTTTCAATTGAAAAATCTTTCGCATTTCACTTAATTACAGCTGTTTTTCATTGTAGAGTCTGTTTTTACAGTATTTTGATTTTATTCCCTTTCAAAACCTTTTTGTGGACCACTTGACTCAAGTCTTGGAAACATGATTTCTCAGCAGAAGAAGCTTTATTGCTAAGAATGAAAACAAACACTGGGTAGTCAAAAAAGTCCTACTTACATTTTGCAGGACACCAATACTTGTTTACTAATAAAATGCTTTTCACAACGAAGCATTAAACGGTACATGATAATATTAAATTGTACAATATAATATGTATATATTCATAATGGATTATGATGATATTTATTGATAAAAATATTTCATTACTTAAATAATAGAATGAATTGACTCAAAACTAAATACGGAAAACTTTATAGCAAAATGCATTTGCAAAATAATATTTCAATAAAAAATGTGGGTATGTTTTTAGTGCATTGTCTAATTAAACAAATATTAGTTCACACAATATATTATTAACTACTTATACATGAAATGTAAATAAAGAATAATGATTATGTACTCATACTACACATAATCAGTACAGTCCGAAATAACCGAAGGAATATTATGAATATTATGACTACCCCAATCCAATTAACAGGTACACTATAAGATAACAACAAAAAGTTATTTACTTTAAATAATTTCAAGAGTAAGCCTTAACCTATAATTCGCACAAAATAGGAAAATATTTTTCCTAACAATATGTGTTTTATGTTCATTTTTCGTATATAACATAAACCCGAATAATATTAAATTATCTCATTATTAATCTTTTCAAATTGGATTATTTTTTTGTTATATTTTATTCTAATAAAACCAATTAGATTTTCAAAAGAAGTGATATTTTTGAAGAAAATGATTATAATGAAACATAAAAAAATCAAAAAAAGTAGTTTACATATTATAAGCATGAAATAATTACATTCTTCATATTGGTTTACCGTAATAATATAATGTAAAATATTATAATAGTTTTATATCCAATAAAAAATTAAATTCTCTATCGTAATATCAGTATTTTTTAATGTTTACGTAATAAATGTTGGTATACGATAGTGATAAAATAAATATTGACGCAATATTGTATTCAATAGTGACCATCCTGTATGTGTATTGAGCGTTATTTTGCTCAGACGTAGAATGATGCTCTCAAAAATGGTAAGAATTATTTTCTTTTTGCGAAAAAGGGAATTTCAAATTAGGTTAATTGAAAAATCAAAAAGGGGAATAAAGAGTTGTGCGAATTTTATGAATAAAGATTGAGATTTAAACGGTCTACGAAGATTGGCGTTTACCAATTTTTTTTATCTTTCTTTTTATCAAAATGTGAATAAAATCTTAAGAGATAATTCACTAGAATGAAGATTTTATTTTTCTTCTTCAATATAAATAAATAGATTGATATGCATTAACTTATATCACCTTTTAATCTAAATCTCCAATCCATGATTTGAATGTTTTACTGTATTGAACAAAACTGTATAAAATCATTCATTGAATGTTTCATTCGCAGGAATAACAATAATAATTATAATTATTAAATATGTACTTTGCGTATTTATTTTTTAAAGAAGTATTACAAAAATCTTAGAAAAAAATTAAGTTCGCACATAGTTTTTTTCATATATATATTTTTGATAATATATCAACAAATTGCTAATTTCATGTTTCAAAAAATAACTTCTAAAATGCTTCAAATTTCACTTAGTAGTATGTATATTTAAATTGTTATAAAAAATAATTTAATTTTAATTATCTTTTATTCAAGATACCATAGCAACCATAATTAAAAATATATAAATTGGAAAGTCTAAAAATAGTAAACAAAAACCATAATCTGAATCCAGTTGCATTAATTTACGTCTACAACTAGAAAGTTTTTCTTATTAATTTATCACGTACCTATAATTGAATAAGTACGTCTCATGTTAATTACCAAATTACACGTATTATCTATTATAATTATAAACAGATTAATTCAACCGCTGGTGTAATGGCATATTTAAGTAAAATTTAAGTTTTGGTACTTCTTTAATTGCGAAACTTTTGTGGAATAATAATAATAATAATAACTTGAGCTTTAATACGAACGACTGTATTCAAGTTTCAACCAAAAACAACAACGTAAACTTTACACTACTTAATCGCAGTCAAACTTAATTTGTGCTTCCGTACCCTTACAAGACTGTTGATAAAACATAATCCATGATAGGAATGCTATTAATTATTGATTTTGTTTAAACTCTCTATCTTAATTATTGTAGGAATAGTTTTTTTACTGGTAATTTGATAAATAATTTCTGTATATCAAGCATGTCCAATATGTTGATTATGATCGTTCGGTCGATCACAGGATGAATTTTGGTAAAGGCGTAAGAATTGAGTTATAAAAAAATAGTAAGGATGTACATTCACACTTAAGGGCCCACATGCCCAACGAAGGTCAAAATGGAGGTTTTATGGTATTTTCAAAGCAGTAGCCTGAACATTCCTTAAACGTTGGAGATAATCTATCTACTTACTCACATATACATATACTTATTCACAAATCACACTTATCCTTAAGGGGGGACATGCTCAGCGTAGGTCAAAATGGAACTTTTATTGTATTTTCAAAGCATGATCCTGGACATTCCTTAAACGTTGTAAATAATATATGTATATAATTTTGAAGCCTTATTATTCTTTATATTTATTTTAAACATTATTGATGACTGCATAAAGTATTTTTATTAGATAAAAAAGTATTATTTTAAACCTCTCGATCTAATATTTTAGAATATAGTCATATTTCAGTACATCGATGCGCAGTGGTGTTAAGATTTTTTAGATTTATTAATTTTTAAACGCATTTATAAAACCATTAGTAAAATTTATGTTGACATTATTATAGTGAAATATTTACGATAAAAAAATATATTTATAATCTCTGCATTTATTATTCAAAAAATGGGCAAGATTAACACCTAAGATTATAGAAAAATATAGATAGAGCTATTGCAAGTGTTTTTCCTTCAAAACATGTCGAATTTTTTCGCGCACTTGCCTCGCCCACTTCACGCTTCCTCCCCGACCCCTTCCTGGGTTATTCAAAAATATGTGTGACTGTGTGCATGTCGTAGTGTTGCCAGATATTGAATATTTATTCAAATGTTATAATTTTACAAGCGATGTTTTTATAAATTATATTATGGCAACACTGGCGTGTTGGCTATGCACTTGGTAAAACATTACTCACTAAAATCGGCTCATGCGGAGGGCTTGATTAACACATTTGAAAATAATTCTTAAGATACTGATTAAAAGCTATGTTTTTGACCATTCAAATGTGATAAAACATCTTACGAATAATGATTGTTTTATAATAATTATTGACCTAAGAATAAGGTAGTATTTTTTTGAAATACGCCATTTCCATTGGCGTTTTCCAGTAGTTAAGCTACAACATACGGCCGTAGCAATAAGTTGACAAACGATTACTGAAGTAGGGAGTAAGATTATGTTAACGCGCGTGTTTGAACATGTACTTAACCGACAAAAACGATTTTTTTATTGTATTACTCACAGTCTGCCGCAGGAGTATGAAAAAGAGAAAATGTTTATCTTTGTGCTTTAAACTGAGACTAAATTTCTCTATACCATCGCGCCATCAACGGTATATGGTTGGAGTAGAGAGGAAGATACAACTGCGAGCTGTACGATTAGTGCAGTTCATCAAATTCGGCCGCTTTAAATAGCTATGTACACAGGTTGAACGTGTCACGCATGACAAATGCCCTGGGATTCCGGAAACTCGGAAAACGTTTTATCTCTTACAAAACGGAGGACTAGTATTGATTTGTATTTAAAGACCTTGTTAATCCTTCACCAGAGGGAAGAAATTTTGGATAGAGCTGGATGAAAGCAGAGTGCATCTAAAGACGAAGGCTTACATAAAGTTGTAGCACCAGAAAAAAGAAGAATAAGGGTTAAGTTCACACTTCTTTCAACATATTTCTCTATCATACTTATATTTTATTTTTACAAAAATTTGATTTGAGAAAAAAGCGTCTGATTCATTTTTATCGGTCCAATTAATACATTAATTGATTCAGGTATAATAGACAAAGTAATGAAAAATAAATGGGACAATTTTTGGTTATCTGCGCGGCACTTGATACTTCCTAGAGGTTTGATGAGAAATGGTTATTAACCATTTTTGGGTATCAGTAATCGTATATCTATTACGAAGTTGATTGTGACATATCCGTCAAAATATAATAAAAATATGCTGTAGTAAAGATTGTTGATCAGGGAGAATGGTTTATTTGGATTTATAAAAAAAGATAGCTGCCACTATGTTAATAATATTTTAATATATTTTTGTTCACATCCAGTATGGTGACTGTATTAAATGTTTTAGTGTATATTAAAATATTAGAAGATACTTGTGTACCTACTTATCAATAATAAATTTAGTAAAAATACAAAATACGTATTTTTCGTACCATTATTATAATAAAATTAAACAAAATATTTGACCAGGAGAATTTAATACTGGAAACATAGTGCAGGCATTATAGAAAAAAACGGGAGACGTTATATTAAAAAAAGCATTAGATTAAACTATTATAGTAACCCTCATTTAAATTGCTCTATACCTAGTCATTTGAAAAGTTAGAAGAAGAAAGTGAGCTAAGGAAATCTGATATGCAATCAAAACGTGTAGTCATAAATTTAATACGGTTGGAACTAACGTAAAATTAAACGAGTTCATATTCAATAATACAGTTGTATTTTATTGCTGATAAAATAAAAGCACCCACCCTTCAACCATATTTACTCTGCATTTATTATTATTGTAGAAAATTATTCAGGGAACTTTTTTTTCATCTGAATGCAGATGGTATCTATTATATACCATTGTACTTAAGCTTGTTAATTAATGGGTTTAAGGAAATGATAGTAGGCAAACCTTACAATTCAAAAACATGTGTCTGGACAAGAATCACTCTAAATAAAGACGCCTTCCTTACAATTATCATTTAGGTCAAAAATGTATAGGTTCCATTACATACAAAAGAAACTGGAATATACACATTAGGTATAAATACACAAATACAGAAGTATAAAAATATGTTTATATTATGATGATAGTAACAGTGTATAAGTTTTATTATTAAAAAGTTTGTCATTTTTGACATTTAAAATTTTAAAGGTTAACAACAACACAATTATTATGAACATACATTTTCTTTTTTATCAGTGGCATTTATATGTTCAAATTCGCGAAAATTCTACAAAATTCATGTTGTCAGGTAACATACTCATATTTTCAGTAAATAACTGTTTTTGTGTGTTGACATTTTGAATTTCTATTTATGTTAAGTGTGCTGTTGATTTATTTTTTATATTTAATATACATAATAATATGATGTATTTATATTAATTAAATGCTTTTGTGCTTTAAATAACTAAGTGCTTTCGGACGTCTGAATAGTATCTTCAAGAGTGACCTACCATTATGTGTTAAGCGTTGGGTGTTCAACCAATGTGTGCTACCCGTGCTCACGTATGGCTGCGAGACGTAGACCTTCAACACGAGAGATGTCCAAAGGCTAAGAGTCGCACAGCCAGGCATGGAGAGGTGTATGTTGGGCATCACGCGAAAGGACCATAAGAGGAACGAACGGGTTAGGAAGCAGACAGGAGTACGCGATGTAATAGATATTGCCAAACAGCTGAAATGGAGATGGGCGGGCCACATTGCTCATCGAAAGGACAGCTGCTGGACAAATGCCGTCATCCAGTGGTACCCAAGAGGCACGAAACGGCCACAGGGTCGCCCTAAAAGCCGCTGGATTGACGAACTGGTAAAGTTCGGCGGAAATACGTGGAGCAAATGACACATGACCAATATAGTTGGAAAAAGCTTGGGGAGCCCTTTATCCAGCAGTGGATTGACCCTGGCTGATGATGATGATATTAATTAAATATTATTTATATTATATGCATTTTTTGCAATCCTAATGAAAGAGTGGTTTTTCAAGATGAAAGGGTTAAGTACTTGCCTTATTTCGGTAGGTAATAGGTTAGTT
This sequence comes from Rhyacophila brunnea, assembly GCF_057557595.1. NCBI lineage: Eukaryota > Metazoa > Arthropoda > Insecta > Trichoptera > Rhyacophilidae > Rhyacophila > Rhyacophila brunnea. The sequence goes on from NW_028233068.1 coordinate 22,609,127, forward strand.
ACCAATTAAAGCCACTACATTTTATGAGTTATTGTAAAAATATCTTCAATGTTATCAATATTTTTTAATTACGTAATTAGTTTAAATATTACCAGTCACACTGAGTTTCCCTATTCTAATACATGAAATTAGTAAAAACACCGCATAGAGTATAAATTTTAAATCTCCCAAGAGTGTAATTATATCGCACGGTATTCTTTTACGGTTGGAGAGGTTGTTAATTTATTTAACAATCTTTAAATAAGTATCTACTATCACTGATTTATTTGGAAAGAAACATATTAGCTTTATTAAGATAAAGTTTCTTTGTATCAGCGTAAAATATCTAAGTTTTAAGTATCTTACTCAAAGTACTGAGGATCGATAATGAATGAATCACTATAAAGTTTATATATGTACCTAACCAATATAAATCGTTATCTTAAAAAAAATTGAAAGTGTATATCATTATAGTGATAATTGAATGACTCCTTGACGTTGTAAAGTCTAAAACTTTTTCAAAAGTCGGAAATAGTGGGTGGTTAAAGACATGTGCACTTACTTGTTGTCATAAAAAAGCAGCACGCCCAATGTTTGGTTTCTGTATTACGTATTCTCTAACACGTCTTTAAGTTTATCCCATACTCTTCCTCAGTCATGGATTTTTTCTTTTTACATCCTTACCGAGAAGGTTAACTTTGTATTCCTTGTGTCGGCATGTGTAGGAACGATCTCTCACTAACAATGGACTGGTTCAATTAATTTATGTTTTTTTTTCAAACTTTACCTGCCAAGATTTACATTAATAACTTTTAAGGCTTATTTTTAAATAAGGTTCTATTCTATCTAAATTAAGTAGCACTGGCATCAGATATTACAATAAAACTTAACTTTATAGTTTGAAAGAGTAGACTCCAAATAAACTACCACCATTAATCTATGGATCTCCTTCGGTGTATTTTCTTTCCAGTGGCCTTATTCTATTATAACTACCGAGAGTAGAATGCATCGTACTGGGATAACATAACAATCCCGTTGGCCGTCACAATACAGTCCATACGTGGTAAGATATTTTATCACGGAACAGTACGTAATTACATAATTAAAAATATATTAGAAAACTTATATTAAAATTTATTAACAATGTTAGTAGGTACCTACTTACTTTTTATATCAGAATAATAGTGAATCGAAACAATTCATGAACAATATACAGAATAAAATATGTCCTGATATACTCGTACACAAACTTATTGAAGTTGCACACGCTCATTATATTCATTCATACTGAGGAAGGTACATCATTTGATAAACGATTTTGAAAATACGAAAAAATACATTTTTTATCAATTATCAGACTATTTTTAGTCCAAAGAGGATCATAATTTATGGGCCTCTACGGAGTAGATGTTGTATTAACTCATTTAGTGCTAACACCGCGACTGGTGCGTTTGGAGTCGTTGGCCATTATATATAATTAACGTGTTATTTAAATGTAGCAATTAAAAGTTTAGCAGTGATTGTGTTAAGAGATTTTGTTTTTATGATAAAATGGATGTTAGCCACTTCCTCAACCTATTAGATCCATACTCTGGGTCCAAATACGCATTAAATGTGAATGTGAATTAGCCTGATCCAAAATTAGAATATGGGACCCATGATATTATAAGCCAACATGTTACTGCTAGGCCATCGCGGTGTAACTATTGTTTAAATAAATAATAATTTAATTAAATTTAGTTATAAAAGGAATGTGAAGCTTTTATTTTACTAGTTTCTCATTAAATCAGCCAGTAGGTACATGATTCTAATTTATCTATAACATTGTAATTTTTTACCATGTTCGATCCTAAGAAATTTGGAAGTCATATTAACAGATTTTTATTTTTACGAGAAACGGATGTCAGCCAGTTGTTCAAGTTATTAGATCCATACTTTGGATCCAAACACACATTGAAAATCAACATATAAATATGCCAGACCCGGGATTTAAGCCCAAGGACACCTGCTACTATAATCCTGATGCGTAATTGCTTGGTCGTCGTCGGAATCGTATATAATTTGGTGGTAATTTTTTACACATATGTGTTTTTTGAACTAAAATATAGCTTTAGATATTTAGATGCTTAGAGTTCTACATATATTTCAAGAGTTTTAGCTTCAAAGTTATTCTAATTTATAACTATCTACTTAATTTATAGATTTTAAACCTATAATCTTCTTAGTTTTACATTACACCTGGTTCGAATAGTTTAGATAATTTACATTAAATGAATCTCTAGTTAACTTTTAATTAGAGTAAGTGGCAAGATTATTATTCTAAAACTTACTAATATATTATATATTTATAAAATATTATGTAGCTTTGTGTTAACAATACTATACAATAATTGAGTAAGTATATATTTTTATAAATTTTGACTTATTTTGGTTGAATAAAAATATGATGCCATTTGAACTCCTAAATGAACTACACGTGCTTCCAAGGAGTGAAGGTTATAGTTATTAACGGCCATTTGTTTAACCAATTGGGTTGTAGTTCTCTATCAAACACACTTTTAAAAACAACATGTAATTGTTACCAAACACGGTATGAACTCTAACTTATTCTGCCAACTACATGCCGCATTTATTATTGTTTGATTCAAAACTTTTCATAAACTGTGATAAAATTTTTAACTAAAAATATCGGTGTGTGTACTTATGTACGCGCGTTAGAAGTTATGCTTCTTTGGCGTAACAAAACAAAAACAAAACTTGTGAATAACTATATTCTTCGACTAGCTTTTAATTATTTTGTCAAATTACACACTCAAGAAAAGGACCGCTTATTGGAACGCCGTTGGATTATTTCTATACACTTCAACTTACATTATTACTAAATTATAGAATTATTTATCGTTGTTTTTATTTTTAAAGTAAGAACTGCCACTATGACGTTTAATAGTTTGTTTACGTAAGGAATTTCAAATGGCCGACAATAATAAATTCGCTGCCTAGGCAACGGAATAATTCTAAATTATAATATTGTACTGTATAATCGTCATGATTGCAGTATCATACTGTGGCTTAAAGATAGTGCGTTCAGCTGATAACCGAACAATCGGCGGTTCGAATCCAATCGAGTGCGTTTTTTTCGAGTGAAAAAATAAATTATGTGTTACATGTCACACGCCAAAAATACACTCTGATCTGATTTTCCAAACGCGCCTAAAGAAGTATAACTTCAAAAACTGTAGATCTTCCAATTTTAATTTAATATATAATAAACTATTTACATACCCATAAATGTTTAAAATAAGCGTAGGTACTTAATTCAAATGCCATTAGAACATAATTATTATGTCAGTGTACATTAACACCGCCTAAGTAGTATTACGTTCTGCAAATTGCTGAAAGCAGATGCATAAGTAATGAACAAATGAACAAATTTAGTTTAATTTAGAAGTAACAGCAGCTCCTACTTATCAACTTGAAATGAAGCCCGAAACATTGCAACATAGACGCTTTTAATTGAAAACGTCTCTCTTAGTAAAAGCTCGGCCGTAAGTGTCATACTTACTATTTTCAACTGCTAATGAATTGAAATAAAAGCATTCTACATACAACTAGAGATATATAGGCACCCAATTTTATTGATCTACATAGAGAATTGTATATCCCAATTTCATATAATACACACGTGCATATTAAATAATGTGACACCCTTATATATTATGACGTATTATTAATTTAAATAAAAAATAATATTGGTTTTGAAACAAAATCTTTAGAACCAACAAAAATAACTTTGTTAATGTTTCAAAAAGATTATATTCGAATTCTACGATGTAAACGCCAGCTCAATTAATAAAAAAAAAATAGTACCTATACTAAATTCAAGTAAATATCGTATATTAATACCAAACACCTGAAACGCAATTTTTTAAAATTTCATCGTGATTAGTATTGCACCGCTTTCTTGATTGGCCAAACGTCGGAATCTCGTGAATGCATGTTAAGATATCACACTGTTTTCTAATATGTTTCTGAGGTAGTCTAAATTGCTTGGTAATTTAGTGATAACTTATATTCCTAAAAAAGGAGCTAGGGAGGCCTTCATCCGGCAGTCGATCGACCACGGCTGATAATTTACCTATGTAATATAGACTACGCTTGGTTTATATGGCAAATATTACATTTTGCATTTTTGCTTCACCTCCTATATTTTCAACTGGATTGCAAACATTTATTCACCTTGCTTGCAATATCAGAAATGTTTACAGAAACGACATGATATTTTGTTTGAAACCTGCCTTTGGGAATCCAGTCGAATGAATAAAAGTTGAAACGTGTGGAAATGCTGTTTTTTATTATTTGTATGCACTGTAATAAAAATCAATGAGGAAATACGTGTTGACACATAATTTAGATATATTTTTGGATACATGATTTTACTAAACTATATCTAGATCAGTGGTAGCAAACCAAAAGCGCGCGTGCCATATTTAGCATGTGCGTAAATTCTGCTGGCACGCGAAATAGTTGTATAACTTTTATAACTGACCGGGACAAGAATATTGTAAATGCGTAGTATAAGTAGTAAATTGAACTTTGGATGTAATTTTATTTTCTGTAAGGCATAACTAAAAAGGCGTATTCAATGTTGGGCAGTACAACTGAGCTAAAAATACCTCTCGACTTCCTTCTACATTATGCAGCTCTAAAGAAGTCATTTTTACTCAATGGTCCAGCGAAGTAAAAAGGTTGGACAGCTACACTTAGCTACACAGGAAAATTTCTTTAGCAAAAATCTGATTTAACATTTTTTTAAATCCCAATACTACAAATATTTATTTAGTTTTTTGTACACCTAAAAATAAAAAGATTTTTTTTTATTTTCTTTGTTAAACATAAAAACACTTTGTTAATCATAAATATATGATTTTATTTTTCAGTAACTCGGTGTGCGGAAATAGCGTTTTAGAAATATGTACATGAATAATAATCTTTAGGACCATGGCATGAGTTTACTTTTAACCTTTTTATTTATTATTATTTATGAAATAAATGTGGATTTATTACATGCAACATAGCGTCACAATTTTTCGCGTTATGTTCTGTGAATAAATGTATTCTACGTAGTGATCTGCTAATATACCTTTGGGAACTCGACAATAGTACCTATCACCGAATACTGTATAATATTATCAACTACAGTGGGGTATTATTATAGTCTTCATAGTATTTGAAACCGCGGGTCACGGGTTTGAAAACTTAATGGCTAATTTACATTACTCGTTAAAAAGCATGATTGTAGAACTTTGACTTGGAGGCTTGTAATATGATCCGCTTATATTTCTTTTTGTATATAAAAGCTCTATCTGCATATAGGGTGATTTCTATTCAACATATTTTCTTTAGAGGCAAATGAGATTAGTATTCATCAACTGTTTAAATGCGACAATGAATTTAAATTTCAATGAAACCAAAATATTCATTTTCTGTTGATTAATTAATGTACTTAGCTATTAATTTTTAACGGCATTTGAAAAGAATTCTATGTCGATTATTGTTAATAGATATGTAGTCAAATATATCATTGCATGGAATATTTGGATAGTACATAACAAAAAAACATTTTTTACACGATATTAAAATAGTTTCAACGAATGATGGTTATAATATAGTACTTCACAGATGCTATATTTTTCAAAATTATATTGTTATATAATATTAGATATACCCACAAAAGCCGAGCGGCTACGCGTTGTAGCCTCCCAGGTTCGAATCCCAGGTCTGACAAAAATTTTCATGTTATTTTTCAACTTGTTTTTGAATCCAGAGTACCTAATAGGTTGAGCAGGTGAGTAATATCTATTTCTTGTAAAACAAAAATCTGTTAAGATGCTTTCTCGTGAGGCCGCCTACATCCACATAGTATTGTAGAGCCAATAATAATAATAATAATAATAATACAATCTTATTACTTATAAGCCACTGTAGTTCTACCTCAAACTCGTTATATCATTATGACTCATGAAAAACATTATTTTTCTCATTATGTATTTTCATAAAAAAAATCTTGGTATAAAATACATACACGGATGATATTAAATAATATATAATATATAGTATATCGCCTGAAATAATACTTTCGTTGTTTGATTTATGTGCTACTGCATATCATATAAACATTAAGCTGACTAAAGCTTTCCAACCATGATTAACGGCTGGTTCATTAGAGGCCGTTGAAATAATTCAAAATGTCACCATTTTCACGACGCATAAAGCCGCTTCCGTAGTAAACTCTACATTTTTTTTTAATTTACTTTCAAAGGTAACGAATTTTGCCGTTTTCTTTCAACCAATATTATAACGATATCACTTTTTAAATTATATTAATTACATAAAGTATAGTCAATTTCTAAATTTATATACCCAATATTGTTTAACTGGCTTATACATAATATACTATTGTACTAACATAGCTTCACTTTTCTACGGTAAAACTAAAATCGTGCAATACATGCAAAACTAGAATACTTTAATAATACAATACAAATTATAAATGTTGCTAATTTGTCGCAGTTATAAAACAGACAATTAAAATAGTAATTTAATAATATGTAAGTACAATTTTTTAGTGTTGTTAATTATATATATATCATTTACGCACACGATAGATGAGTGATAATATTTACAATTATGACCCGTAGGCTCTGGGTTTACAAATCAAGTTTGGTGTCTTTCGATCCACAGTAAGATCCTGATATGTTAACGAAAATAAGCTAACATTCATTATATCATAACAAGATTTAAAGATAGTGCACTGTATATTCAATATATCTTTTAAGCATTATAAATATTTATTGGGTATCAAGCTTTTGCCACTGTTATTCTCTGCCTTAAACGATAATTGGTGATTTATGTTTTACATTCTAATTTGTTAAAGTAAACTGTACGAATTCACATTCAACTAAACAAACATTTTTTATACATTTTAATTTAAATAAAAATAAAATGTTCATTTGAAAAATAAGGCTTCTAAATTAACCCCTCTTCCCTCCTTTCTAGAGATTAGGCTAAAACCGGTTTCTGGAAATCACATAAATGTAGGAGTAAGGTTAAATTTATTACTTATTTTATATGTTTCTTGAACTGACTTGGGGGCAATTTTCTGAAAGAAAGTAGACTGACTGGAGGAATGAATTCCGTGAAGGTAGGATGGAGGTACCCTGTCTGGTTCTGGAGAACTGCGAAAAACTCTCGCTATCTGGATGGGTTACTCGATTTTAACACTCGGCTTTTATCGTTACGTGTGTTAGCTGTATTATAAACAAATCTTTGTAATATATAAATATATTCTTCGTAATAATTATTGGGCCCCGTCTGAAGGCTTAACAATTTGTAAAATATTCCTATATGTATGACAAGTACAAGTTAAAATACCTTATAAAACGGCCATTATATTATATAGTTTTACTTAAATGGATTTTAATGGTCAGTGAAAAAGTCTTCCACATCATAATAATATTTCATAGAGCTTTCAGGCAAAGCTTTCTATACAGATGCACTTCCGGTTAAGGGCTCACAAGAGATTTTACGAAAAACGTTTGAAAATTTATTTTCTAAAGGATTTCTTTGAATGCAGCTGAGTGAGTTATCAAATGTGGTAACTCCAAACGTGCGGAAAAATATATTGGTATCTTTATAATTCTAGAAGTGTAATATTAGAAGTTTTTGAATTTACACGCAACAATTGGACTGTTGGACTCATTTTGTGGTTAATCGATTTTCACTTCCTGTCAACTAGAAATATACAGTGACAACACCGCGTCTCGTTCACTAAGAATGAGATTGGCGAAAGTCAGAAATTTTACGTGTAAAACGTTATTATCGCCACAGTTTAAAAACACAAGTACAAGTGCAAGTAAATCCATACACGTGTACAGATGCTATTATATTACATTTGTGAGATTTTTCCACAAATTATCAAATATTTAAAATAAAAAAAGAAAACGTACTACCAAATATTATCATTTCCATAACTTCGTCACTATCTATCAAAAATCATGTTGAACTCGCTTACAATCATATTTTAAAAATGAATATTTATATCGTCCAAACCTACAAATGAGTAAAATGTGTTATATTTTTTTTTATTATAACGAATTCAAACAATGAAGATTGATTATCAACGTATTTGTAAGTATTCGTATTGTTTATACAAATATATTAAATGTAATATTTAATTGTAATAATAAAAGTAGATTAATAAATTAATTAATTTATTATGTAATTAATAAAAACGATTAAAATAGTTACTGTTTTTTGTTTTGTTTTCAAATCAAAATAAATACGAATAACTGAGCTTTTAAGAGATGTTAAATTAAAAACCTAAAATAATCCAGTTACTCAAAATCTGTAAAAAAAAAAAAAAAAATACTGACACCAAAATATGTGAAGTATTATTTAATTCTTTACCAAAAACTATTTAATTAGGTATGTAAATATTATTATGTTTTATTCTATATTTTATGTTATTATTGATAACATACTTTATGTCCTGATATTTCATAATGACATAATATTTTATCGATACATTTTCCAACAACAACCACATGCCGTTTATTCAACGCATAAGTACTCTTGTTGACATACCAATGTTGACATATCACGACTTTTGAGCTTTGAGAATCGACGTATCCTCTAAATTTTAGTGGTATGCAGCTACGACCATGTTACAAACACTTGAGTTTGTGAGCTGATACAAAAATTTTCATTGTAATTACGAAGAGGTTCTTTACTTAGCTTGAACATACGACTGAAGAGTGAGATTGCTCGTATCCGTATGACATAAAAAATTGGATTCCATCATCGTGACCGGCCCTCTATCATCCTACAGCGTTGCTACAAAAACGATCTACTTGCTAAAAGCCTCACATGGCGAGAAGTACGAGATATAATGATCAACCGAGAGAAATTACGCGATATTGTGTATTCCCTTGCTCTAATGCTGAAGCGTGGTAGATTATCTAGCAGTGGCTAGGAGTGGAAGTAGACTGTTGAGATCCGACATTAATAGTAAACACCAAACTTTATCAGTCAAACTTATTTATCTTCATTGAAGTAAGAATACAAATTGCAGATGGTGCATGTATTCGTAATTCAACGAAAACAAACAAGTATGACTGAAAAAGTGTGCACTATATTTGTCAGATCACCCATAGCATACCTAAATTATTATGATTTTGTTAAGGCAGGGTTTATTTGAATTTTCAAAATTAACAAATACCATCTACACATTATAGTTTCAGTTAAATGGAAATAAATACGTTTGACTGGCAAAGTTTCGTGTGCACTATTTATGTCGGATGTTAACACGATCCCCCCACCCCTCACCACTGCTATCTAGTAGTAATGCGTTTAGTATATTATCATTATCTCTAGTTATATTTTTAATTTCAATTAATATGCTAATCTACTGCCTTCCCTTTAAGCCTACTGTTTAGCTTTCACGAAGACCCCTTAATGTCACATACAATAATTATAGATAATATGAATTGGGCGTATTTGTAGCATTATTGATATTTAATATTAACACATATTTATGTAGATAATGTTTAATTATTAATATAAATCAATTATGTTACGGTATTGCAATACCGGTATTTAAAAATCGGTTTAAAAATACAAACAACCGGTATTTTCGGTATTAAGAAAGCATACACGTTTATGTTTTCCAAAATGAATTAATGTTATTTTTCATTATATACTACTATATTGTATAAATATATACATAGTGCATAAATTGTATGCTGCCAAAACGCCAAAATATTGACTGAAACCAACAAAAGTTACATAATATTAAAACAAAATCCCTCAAATATACTTATAGAATCGTCGCGATGAATTAACATATTTCGAAAAAGAAGACATTCGTGGCAAATGTCTTCAATTATTTTATAACTATTGATCCAACGTTGATGGTAAATCCAACAAACGTTATATTTCAGAGAGATTTTTCTATACCCGGACTAGTATTTTGTAAAAATGAACAGTTCTAAAATATTATCAACTATACATAATATATTTATAAAGGTCAACATAATACCTAAATGTTGGTAGATTGCAATATATTATTTATTAATATTTATTAATAGTATTTATTAACAGTATTTCAAATAGATTTTAATAGTTATATTTATTAATAGGTACCTACTTCTTTTTTCTATAAGTGTTGACGAATACCGATATTAATACCGGTATTCAATAAGAAATACCGAAATACCGGTATTCATATTATATTCATTCGGTATTGCAATCCCTAGTTACAGTATTGTCCAAAGAGCAGGAATTAATGTAATTCTTTTATTCATAGTAATGTGATGTATTATGAGATAAAGCAAATGATTATTATTGTCATTAAAAGTGTAACATAATAATAATTTCTAAGTACGTAACGTAAATAAAGTATCCTGTCATAGTTTGCATGTTAAAATGTATAGAAGACATTTCTCTTCTGTATTGCAAAATATTGTCAACGTATGCACTTGGCTTGTTGTAGTTCTCCATTTAGATGATTTCATGAGGAAACTGGAAAAGAGGACTTAGGCATTGAAAATAAATTTGAGCCTGGTTGTTCCATCATTAAAATGTGGCTTTCTATAAATTTAATAATGTTTTAATATACAAAAAACTTAACCTTTATTAATTTTATTTTGTGATTGTCACCTATATCTTTTATTCAACGCATACGTGCTACCTGTGCTCCTGTATGGTTGTGAGACATGGCATCTTACTAAGCTTCAAAGTTCTCGGCTTTTGAGCTTTAAGAATCGATGTCTCCGCCAAATCTTAGGGGTACATTGGTACGTCCGTGTTACAAACATCCGAGTTTATGAGCAGACACAGCAGCTTTCGGTGATTGAGGTAATCACGAAGAGACGCTTTACGTGGCTGGGACATGTGTTTCGGATGCCGCTCAAATATGTGACACTTCGTACCCTTGTAGCATAGCCTAAAGGATTCCGTCGTCGTTACCGGCCTTTCGACGAATGATCTACGCGCTGCAGGACTGGCATGGCGGGAGGCGCAAGAATTGGCAATGGATCGAGAGAAGTAGCGCAAACTTGTGCTTACCCTATGCCCGACATGGTGAAAGAAGAAAGTAGAAGAAGAAGAACATACCAGAGAAGTTATTTTGTTTTTTTTTAAGTTAAAATCTCGCGCTTCAAATCTTATTTTGGTTTATGTTTTTTTGTAAAAAGAAAAATGTGCTTGATCATTGCAACATTCTGATTTCATAACGCTATCTGATTATTAGAAAGAAACCAACTGTCTATCTATATTATAACTCCTGATATCGGATACCAACAATTAATATTAAATTGAACAACCAAGACTTTTAAAATGGAAAATGTTGGAATGCTTAAATTGGCGATCAAAGCTTAATCGGAGTGCATTACGTGTTAACTGGTCTAAACTTTCAACGATGTGATGCGTCACAGCCTTTCGGTATAATCTGATGTTACCTAAATTCTAACTTGCAAACCGAGCAATATTAGTTTGAACTTTGGTTCACGGAAGCTTCTGCGCTCTTATAAAGCTGTAATGTGTATCTATAAACTTACTTAACTATCATAGGTAATATATACTATTAAAGCGTATCTTAAATATGAAATAGTACAATTTAACGTAATATTTAATAAACACACAACGCTATTTTTGCATGAAAAAATACTAATACCTATTGATAAAAAAACTACTGAATGTTTATTTCTATCATATTGCATTATTTTTTTCAATTAATTATAGTAGGTACTAAATTTTACGAAAGTAAATAAAAATATTATACATAAGTGTTACAGCCATATTTGGTATTAAATTATACTTATATTTATTATTTTAAGTAAGACGAAAATTATTTAAAAACCTAATATCCAATTAATAATAATTATGTTACGACCCACTACTATAATAATTTGACTACAATAATTAAATTTACCTAGTGTAATTCGTGCGCAGTAGAATAAATTGTAAAGTGCACAATTTCATTAGTTATATAGGGCAGGGATGGCGAACCTATGGTACGCGAGACGATTTTGCATGACACGCGAATGTTTCATTTTGAAGAGAAACGAAATTACTATTTATTTTTATATATTACATTAAAAAAAAAATTTTACAAAGGTTTACAAATAAATATATACCTAAGTACTTGCTTATAATATAATATTTAAAGATAATTACAATAAATTCGTGCGTATTTTCTTCGGTTTTTCATATATTATGTTTACCAATCGATGCGCAAACGGAAACGACGAAATTCATGCAAAAATATTACAAATCGCATTGTATAAAAAATTGTAGGAAAATACTTTCCAAGAATAGTTATTACGTTTAATGTAAATATACAATTGCATAGGTTGATCCTTAGGATCGGGGTATTGAAAATAAAAATATTCAATTAATAAACCTTATGAAATTAATTATCAACAGTCATTCAAATATAATAACTGCTTGTTATTTTGCCTCAATCATAATCTCTAAAAATAGAAAACCGTTCAGTGATGAAGAATGTAATATGAAAGAAGACTGATGTAAATGTTTCCACGATCTCTTTGGCTAATTTGAAACCAAGGAAAAAAATTAGAATAAAAGATATGCCTTCGGCTAGAAATACGGTGAAAGATAGAATATCAAGAGCTCAATTGTAATTTTTAAACTTTTTTATTAGAATTCTTACAAACTATGTTTTTTAGACAACTTTAAAAAAACTTTTGATCATGACCAAAACCATGAAAAACTGCTTGGCACGTCAAACAGTCGAAAAATATTATTTGGGAAATTTTGGCATGCGTACGTAAAAAGGTTCGCTACCCTGATATAGGGTAATAAACTATCCGACTTTCTTATGTGGCAAATTTAAGGATGCTAGCTACATACTATGTAAGCACCCACCTATGTTGATTGCAAAGAAAGAGCTTCTTAAGTACCTACGCCTGACCCTCAGTTGGACTATTGTGACTATTGTGATGATGGACACTTTCTTAGGTTCAAAAATGTTTGCAGGACGCCTAATGTTCGTTGCAACACGGTATAAATCCGTGTGAAGACCTGGCTGTTGGTGGAAGGAAAAACAATCAGTTTGTTAAACCTAATGGGAATTGGAACCTAATGAAGGCTCTACTAAAATTGTGTGTATTTCATTTGAATTTTCTTATCACAATATATTTTTTAATTTTACTAGCACACAAACTTTAGCTATCTGGTTAATCCATAGCCTAGCCATCACTCCGTGTCCTTTGTGAGAAAATGAACGGGTTGTAAAACTTTCAGCTATGTAATTAAAAGTTGGATTTCAAATTTACAGTCCTATCGCTGAAGGCTACGGGAAGAAAGTTGTCAATAATTCGGGTGGCATGATGTTTAAATAAAACGATGGAAATGCGTATAACTCAACTATGAATAAACTGATGGTTGTATCTTTTTCGTAAATTAGGTATGTAAAAGGCGTGGGGCCTTCTTAATAATATATAATATAATACTATGATTGTTATATATTATTATCACATACATATAATAATTAGTTTGTTTTGTCTATGTATATTAGATATAATGGTATTATTTGTTATTACTTTTTTATATAATCATCATTTGTGTTATTAGAAATATATGAAATATTTGAATTGGTTTTATCCATCATAATGATTCAGAAACAAAGTTATTTTTGTTATTAATTCTATTTTAATTAAGACATTTACGTTGACAGTAATTGTTTCGGGCTTCACGGCTGAAATACATGACGCGTGGATATGTGGCAGCTCAAATCAAAATTGTTTCGGACTATAAACCAATCTTCGTCGACTATAATACCAAAGTTAAGGATTCGGATAACTTGTTCATAATCTCAGATTATTGTGATAAAGTAAGAGAGTATCCGGTATATATGTCAATATCTTAATATCCGTTTATCGTCTCGTATGATTCTTGCAGTGGCGTAGGCATCTTGTATCTTATTTAAGTTTTTTTTTGAAATCAACTAACTTTATTTTAAAACGATTATAAGAAGTATTTGATCACATTATACTTATTTTTTGATCACACAATTATGATATGGCACTTCAGTGTCTTTTAATATAAATCTCTATAATTAGTATAGTATTCCTATTAGATTTCTTCCCCATTATCACTGTCATGATTGAGACTTGAGATGATTTCTCTAACTTTTGCATACGTATAAACTGAACGCTTTGTGGCAGATAACATAATTTCATAAGATATTTAATATTAATTTAAGTAATATTTAAATTTTAATTACATCATCATGTTATATTCTAAAAGAATCATTATGTACCTCTACATAGTAAGGGTTGTATTAACAAAATATTGTTTTTAATGAGAAATGGATGCTATTTTTTCAACCTGCATGATATTTTTTATACTCTGGGTCCAAAAAAACATTGAAAAATAACATGTATATTTGAAAAAGTCGGGATTTTATCCCAGGATCTACTAATGGGAAATAAAATGTATGACTTAGAAATTGTTTTACAAATCGTCTAGTATTAATAATTATTGGTTTAATTATTATTATAGCATGAGAGTAAGCGATTTTGATAATTTTTTGCTGTAAATGCGAATTGTAAATTGAGTCATCGTAGGTATAATATGTTTGTCATAAAATTTTAGATTAATGATAATTTAAAAAAAAATCCTTACATCGAGTAATTCCCGATATTGTTATATACGAATTGTTATTTTTTTAAGATCATTGTTTGACTCGACTCTAATTTTTAATACATTTTTCATCATTACTACTTATTCTTATTATCTATGTTTATTTTATAATTAGATTAAATAGTATTAATAACATTATTTGCATTTGCAAACAGAAATATAAATACTTTTAATATATATGATATTTATGACTCTCTAAAATGTCACTAAAGGTTACGTCTTTAGAATAACAAAAATCTACGTTACAGAAATATTGTTCAATATTATGGTAGGTACTACATAAATTTAAAGAATTGGGGTGTAATATGAGACTCAAAATTCATTTTATTCATAATCACCCGGACTTTTTTGGTCTAATTTTGAATACTTTAGCGAGTAAAAGGGGGAAATGTTCCACTAAGGCATTAAACAAATTGAACGTCGGTATCAAGGAAGGTGGGATTATAATATAATGGGGGACTATTGTTGTTTGTAAAAAGAGACAGTTCTTTAACCTACAAAAGAAAACATACCAAACGTAATCTTTTTTTAATTTAAAAAATATCGATTTATATAACCCAAAAAATGTGTAGATTTAAAAATTATTTATATCAAATAGAGCCTTTATGCGGTCATTTTCAAAACTATTTGTTCATAACAAAAAATTCATAAAAAAACGATAATATAAAAATATATTATTTGAAAACACCTCAGATAAATATTATAATATACCCACTAGAAAACATATTATTTTTGAAAAACGACAGTGGGATTCAAACTCGCTCTCCTTCACTCCGGCGCAAATTCATTATACTACAAACCACTAAGTAATGTGTGTCCTATCTAATTGTGACGAAGTTAACTAGTATTTGTACAATTTTAATATTCTCATTGAAGAGCTTTCTAATTTCGTCATTGTTTGACAATAATTGACTTTTGTATTTGAAATTAATTTTATTATTCGAATTGTTCTCTGAATAAAAAAAATACTTCATTATTATAATAAAGATCTAGATACAACGCACATTTCGTGTAGTTTTTTTATTGTTAGTAATAATAAATTAAATAATAAGATATTTAAGACTCAAATCCGTTATTTATATCAATAAAATGTATTCAATTGAAGTTTTCAAATTCATTTTCAGGACAATATTGCCCTGAAATATTTGTTTATTTTGATTTTTTTTTTTATATATTGAGTATTCCACTTCTTTTGGTGGCTCTAAATTTGAAATTGATCCTTAGCCTCCTTCACCGCAACCCAGCGGCCAGTCTATTCTGTTAAGCATATTTCTAACCATAGAAGTTCATCGGGATTCTTGTATCCCTCTTCACTTATCGTCCTCTCAGTGAATACCCACTTTTACTCATATTTCGTAATTGTAAACCCTTCCTTCCTTCCACGTAGAACATTCATTGTTGTATAGTTCGACATTTTTTTCATTGTTAATTTATATAATAATATACTATTAGAGTCTATTATAATTTATAAATAATTCGTATTAACTTTTTTTCATTTTTAGTAAATTCAAACTTTTGAAATAACAGGAGTATTTGATGGTGAAGCTTATAATATGTACAATAATTGTAGTTTAGTTTCTCTATCAACGAAATGATATTACAGGATCAAATTTAAGTTCAAATTTAAAAAAAAAATCATACAATTATTGCCATATCAATAACAATTAAAATAATAATAATTTTGGTACAGTTCAGTTATGAGGAATATAGCGGAAAACACATTTTGAAAATACCCGATATACTGGATTATTTGTTGGTTTGGGTTAGTTTAGGTTGGGTTAGGTTAGGTTTGGTTAACCTAAAAAATAATCCAGTATATCGGCTATTTTCAAAATGTGTTTGCCGCTATATTCCTCATAACCGAAATGTATCATAATTTCTATTTGAAAAAAAAATCTTTTTATCATAGAAGCATATTACCTATATCAATAAAAAAAATGTGTATAATATTAGAGATTGTAACATTTTATATAGAACGTACTTACCTTAAATCATAACCACTATACCAATCAGAAAAATCTTTCCGGATCCTGGATCAAATTCGATTTCTGTTCGGCATCATATTTTTTCCAAAATATTTTCTAATATGTATATTTCTGAGGTGATTTCAAGTTATGTAGGTATAATAAGGAATATAATATCTTTTCTGGACAAATTTTAAATTCTAAGTAAATTCGTTGGTATAGCTATGCAAATAAATAAATCATATCAATAGGTAGTATTTTTCAAATTTGACATGCACAAAACGTACAATTATTTATTGTGTGGTCACCTTATGCAAAATATTGCACTGGAGCGCTATTACGCTGATTGCTTGTTAACAAATATCAACAAGATGAAAAATTGATTGCTTTTGCTTTAAATTTACTCACTAAAAGGGTTTCTAAATAAAAAGATAAAACACAAGTTAATTCTCTAGTTTTATTTTTCAATTGTATTTAGTGTGTCTCATTAGAAATTAAAATACTACTTTATTTAGTAATAAATATTATTACGTAACTAATTCAAATAAATAATATTATATTTTAACATCAAATTAGAAATGAAAACATGTATATAAAATCAAATAAACTTTTTGGCAATCAAATTGAGCTTATTATTTATTTTACTGACTGTTTACATGCAAAAGTGCTGACTGACACGCCAATCTCATTCTTCAAGCGTCAGCTAACGTGTTTGTTGTCGTTGATGCTATTTGACAGGTTTGGACAGGTTGTGAAAATCGGTAAACGTCAAAATATTCTGCGCGGTGTAGTTTATATTTTTTTCTATCAAGTTTGCCAGTATATTTCTACTGCGCATGCCCTGATATCATGCAAGATGTAACTATCGTGTGACAATTCGGCTAGATTTTTTTGATCAATCCATGCAGTGTTTACACATCATCAGATGAATGCATGACTATTCTAACTATCATTTGATTTTTTTTAGAAGGGAGTTCTTTAAAACAACCTACTTAAATTATATATATAAACTAGCTGACCCGGCAAACGTTGTTCTGCCATATAAATTATTTCTAGTGAATATTTTGGTTGTTAAATAAAAAATAACGAATGTATCGTAAGTGTGTGGGGATTCCAGCAATGTCGTCAACAACAGGCGCATTGAATCGAAACACCTGCTCTCCAGCTGGTGTTTTATCAGGATTTATGACAAAAGCGTGATTGTCACTTTGCAATTCGTGCATGTGTGCTTTGAAGAATTTCAATAATTCATTGTGCTCATTCAACAGGGCGTCTAGTTCGCCGACGATGCGCCTGGCATTAGGCGAATTGAGGCTATTGTAGCCGCAACGTGCATCTACATGATTGATGTCCTCACCGCTCATGAAGTAGATTTGTAAAAAAATATGTGGTTCGTTTGGCATTGGCAGCAATGAGCCTACTTTGTGGTATATTTGGCCTTTGATTTTGAACGTAGAATGGAATTGTTGACCATTTACCGCAGTATTGTGAACTATTTCTGTTGCTCCGAATGAAGTCTTTTAGAAGCATGAATTGAATGTGCGAATGGACTTCAGGAACAGGTTTGAATCTGGAACCGTGCCGATGAGCAAGCCGTTCAATGGTTCTGGTATCTCAATTTCTGGTAGTTGCACTTTTCCTGATGCGCAACACATCCCGGCTGACTCATGTTTGAATTTGAGCGCATGACAATGGGGACATTCTTTGTCCATAGCACCAATCAGTACTTTTGGATGAGCGGAATATTCAATATCTGGCTCGTACTCGAATGCGAGACGAAGGAACGAAGCGGATGTAAATGTTCGATGTACTTGTTGGCGTTGTCGGTCATTTGCTCTGCGTGTGTTAACTACGAACCGGCGCGCTTGGCTCCGTTCCAATTATCGTTGCTGATTTCGTTCAGCTCGTGCCTCTTGTGATTGGGATGCACGCGATTGCGACATGCTTACACGCACGTTTTTGTTATCTTGTTGGATTTGTTCGTCTGTTCTTTCTGCTCTACTATTTTGCATGTTTGTTGCTTTATTCGTTCGACGGCCCAAATGGCCCCCCTTGCATCTTGATGGCATTGTGCACTGTAATACATGCACATAAAAATAGATAAATTAAAATAAATCGTACAAAATTTTGCACGCACTGCGTTGTTATATGCCGAATGAAATGTCAAAATGACGCGACGCTTCTCTTGAATTCTTCTCGGACGTAGCGCCATCTGTCATTCAACAACATACTTATTTTCGTTCTGTTTGAAACACGAACGACGGTTAAATTTGTTCATACAAAAATAATAAAATCTCGTATAAAAAATGGGAGGGTGGTGGTAGGAGGAAGAAAATTTGGGGTTATAGGTATTTTTTGACGCAAAATAATAAAAAAAAATACAAAAAGAAATTTTAAAAAAAATAAAAGAAAAAAAATTCTGGATAGAGATACCCTAATCAACTAGCGGTATGAAATATACTTGTTGACCTATTCTCATACTTATCAAATATACATTAAAAAAATCATAAAAATCGGTCGAGCCATTTCGGAGGAGTTCGACCACAAACATCGTGACACGAGATTTTTATATATATAGAGATAAATGGACACATCATAATTTGGTGGAACTATTGATGAATAAAATGATGTATACATTTGTTTATATAAGTAATAAATAACTTAAGTAGGCTGCTTCAAAAAACACCTCTGTGAAATATTTTAAATAGTTCTGCGTTTCGGGTGACGACTTATATTTTATTGTTATAGCCACGATAATACGTACTGATAGTAGTAAATCTATGCAAATGTAAACGAGATATTAGATATACTTAATAAATATTATTATTATATAATATAAGGACATACAAATAACGGGTAAAGAATAAACTACACCCAGCCAGCCAGTTTTATATTTAAATATATTTGGCTATAAAAATTATAACTAAGGATAATTTAAGTTTTATTATATAAATAAATATGAATATTTATTGTTTAGATAAATCTTGTTCCATGAAAAGTAATTGTCTAACGAAGCAGTCCCACAACGATGAGCCAAACTCGCACAATTAAAAATGACGAGCTAAGTCAAACAAAAGTTTAAAAGTCGCAAATCCGGAAGTGCTCGCCATTTTCTTATTCTCTTATCTTCCTTTTTGTCAGCCGATGAAAAGTTTTCTTTGTTGTAAGAAAAATGGTTGAACGTTTAATTATTTAGGTATCCACAACCCCATAAACTCACAAAAGTTTATCACATAGTCCTTCAACCACACTAAAAATTTTAAGATTTATTCTTAATTCATGACAGCTTTAAAACAAAAATGTCATTAATAATAAAATAATCATATCACATACTCGTCGGTCAGGGTCGGTTCACCACTAGATGAAGGCTTTTCTCAGAATTTTCTAATCCTCACCATTGTTGACTTTTTCGAAATAAATCAATAGTAAAGTTATTAGACGATCCAGCAGCTTTGGTGTGCCAGTTGGATACCAATAATTGACTGACATTCTCAGGTTCTGCTTTTTGTTAAATATATTATTTTTATTCAATACCTTCTAATATTCTTTTAGTAAATCCAAAAATGTTGAATACAAAATCTTTTTCTAGTTCGTGAATTTTCACCAAGTAATGAATATATTAATTATTTTATTATGAAATAGATAAAACTAAGGGGTTACCTACTAAAATAATTTAATAAATTATTACTTGTTAGAGATTTACATCTCTGATACATATGTAGCACACATCATTCTCGTACTATGCTGTACGACCGTTATATATATTTATAGAAAAAAACATGTCGCCTTAGTGTTACTGGCTAAAAAGATTTCTTTATTCAATGAAGAATCATTATTTATATTTAAAAAAAAAAACATGTAAATTCATAAATATTATTTTGTTGAATATGTAGGTAATCAACAATGACATTAATCAAATAACATATTATCAGTAAGCTGTCACTGTGAATTTAAAATTGTGAGGGTTTTGTATTTTCCATATTAGGTATTTATAAAATAGTTTGGGTTGTTTATGTATAAACAATAAGTAGAAACTCGAATCGCTAAAGCCAATGCTTATTTAAAAATCAATGTAAGCAATTATAATTAAATTTCATCAAATTCCTAAGTTTATTATATGTATTATTGTTTTATAGTTCTAGATTTTGGAATTACCGTGAATACAAAAAGTTTATGAATCACTCTTCTTATAGTCCAAAGTTTTTGGGTAAAACAATTGTTAACGAGTATTCTTAGTAAAAGTATCCTCTGATATATTATAAAACTTTAAATATATAAACTTGAAAATATATTTTGTAAACATAAATTTTATTCAAAGGCATTATTTTTCAATCAACCTAGAAAAATTCTTACACCCACACATTTTAGTTTTTTACAAACTGGTTTATTACAACACATTTTTATATTAAAATTACTAACTGTTATATCCAAATATTCAGACAATTAAGAGATGATTTTTTTTAATACATTTGCAGAAAAGAGTTGAATTTTCGAAGACATTAATTACACTGCGTCCCTAGTGACCTCTAGTAGGCCTGGATTACATTTCATTAATTCTTTTGTTCATTTTTTCACTTGTTTACTGTCGAGACTTTAGGATCACAATGAAAGGACAAAGGCTAATTTCATTTTGTCATTTTTGCGCCGAGGTTGACAATTTGCCTTACGATGATGTTTAATTTTACTTTTTGACTTCTGTGAACTGGAAATAGACATAGTTGTACTTTTCGTATACATTTTATTTACTACATTTACATAAATGCAGTAAATAAAAATATGATAATATTATGTTATGTGTTATGACACCTTAGATAAATAAAAATATAATATTAAAGTATACCTACCTAATAACATTAAAAAAAGTATTTCTATGCACTTCACTAAAACACATCAAAATACAATTGTCATAATCTTCTATTACTATCTGCTATTGAAATGTGAACTTATTTGTATCATATTTTTTTGTTTATTTACGAATATGGTTCATAAATATAGATAAGATAATCAATTAAATAAATTGGTGACTAAACCTCGTCTACAATAGTATCTAGTACTACATTTGTATTGTAAAACCTTTTAAATAGGAAGATCTTCTCTAAAAATCAAAACATCTTTTATCCAGTATTAAATATATGAATTTGTTTAGTGAGCAGTTAAATAACCAAATGAGAAAAAAACGCATTTCTTTGAATAAATGATGTTTAAAAAAATTTATAAAACCATTAAGTAACTGAAGTTATTAAGTGGAATTAGTATTATAAAGTTGCGTTTTATTTAATGAATAATACAATATATTTCCACCGTAAATTGACAATTAACACCATACAATAAATTAAACAAAATTATATAAGGGTATCAAATCGAGGCATAATGATAATGCTACATGAAGCACTAGGTATGATCAAAGAACTGCACTGAATCTTACCACGTAGATAGAATACCTAAAAATCTTGTTGAAATTACAGGACTATGGGAGATTTGTGAGCTAATATCGGTCAAAATCTGGAACGACTAATATAGAAAAAGATTTTGAAGAAAGCAATAACCTGTCAATAATTATAATATAGCCAAGATATTGGTAATGATGAAGATATACATACTTTTTGTACAGGTTACTTTAAAAATCGGATATTTAATCTGAATCATATTAAAGAATCTCACAATAGTTCTATATAACTCATCTATAATCCTTATCAGAATATTATTAAAATATCTTTTGCAATCTTATAAAGTTCAACAATGTAATAGCGTACAACTATTGATCGATTCTGGAATAGGTACTCAACACCTACGAATCTGGTTTATAACATAAATGTAAATCATGTGTTCTTATTACGATATAAATAATAAAAGTTGCTTATTACTGCTTTATAAGGTATCCTTATCAGGTCTCATGTATTATGCTACATTATATAAACATATTTTATTACGTATAATTAAATAATAAGTTTAAATATTTTTTATTGAGACATTATTCATTAAATAATAATTGATAATTTACAAATATTTTTTGAGTATGAAAATGAACATAGGTAGTTTTTTATTCATCTAGTTTCACCTAATGGTTGCGTCACTTTCTTGCAAAATAATATACGTGTCAATTTAAAATAAAACACATTCAAAGCCACGTTCTTAATCTATTTTGTTTTGAAAGAATCTCAATTTGAATCGCAAATACTTAACCCTTTCATGACACATCTAAAAAGTTTTCATTTATTATCATATTGTGCAAAATTTTAGCATGAAAATCTAGTAAATCAAAAAAAATATACATGAATAAAATAGTGTTACTTACCTATATTATTTTTATTTCAAGTGCCTAACATTATATACTTTTTAGGATATGTCCCGCCCTTACTTGGAACATATAAATATTACATGGTGCATCTAAGAATTCATGTCGTTTACCAGTTTTCTTGATTTCCTAAGCCATGTCAGAATCCCGTAGCTCCGCCGTATACTTTTACCGAAGACCTTTCAGAATGCCGGAATCCAGTTGGCTTTTAAAAAAGGCAAGCCAGGTTGAAACTCTCTTGAAGCATCGCAGCACACGGCTTAACCAGGTCCAACGTCGCCTCTTCACTCTCAATGTGATGGTCTTTCATCTTTTAGTTACTCCTAAAGTCGTACCAGCGTACACTCAGTATCCGCAGCAAAGGTCGTTGCCGTTTACCTTAATATTCACTCTCAATTATTTAAAGCTATTAACATTCTCGATGTTTTGCCCACATGTAATCATGGGGAAATCTGGATCAGCACTGATCTTGCACAAAACTTTAGTTTTTTTTGTTGATTTTCAAATCAATGCAAGACGAATATTATTATTCAGCCTGTTGACTGTCCCTTTAATCACCTCGATTGAGCTGTCAAATAGGACAACATCATTAGTGTATTTCTGGTTGCACAGTTTTACTGTGGGAGTGACAGTAAGTTATGCCTTGGTGAGATGGTATCTACTTCCGTAGTGTGAAGTCAAATATGATGATGTAAAGAAACGAAGCAAGGATATAGCCCTGGCTGAATCCAGTCGTGCCCAAACCATTCCGTGATACTATCACCAATTCTGTCACGGTATTTGTTAAAAATATAAAATACGTTATTGTATGTAATATTATTATAATAAGCTTTATGTTATTATAAATTACCAATTAAATCGTGCCTACATTATTATTTTTAATAATAAACAAAATAACAGTGTTATAATTTTATGCAAATATTAGAAAAAAATATTTTCTTAATTACACTAGAGTATAACATAAGCCTCCACATAGTAAAGATTATTCTATCATATTTTATACGAGGAATACTTGTAAGCCATTTGCTTAATCTACTGGTCTTTTGTTCGGATTAAATACACATTAGGGTTTTTTGCCAGACTGGTGATTGTAATACACACCCAAGAGTTCAACTATGAAGCCTCTAGGAACCACTTCATCGTGAGGCGATGAATGATCTTTTTTTTAAGTTATATGTTTTATTGTGAAAAACAAAAAAGATTACGGATTTACATAAATTTAGCACAATGATGTATTGATAAACCAAAAAACATCTGAAGTGTGTATATCAACGCTGTGGCGTTGCGAAAAGGTTAAAGCTTTTTGCTTACATTTGCAATCCATTGTAAGGTTCTGTCGATATTTATTGAATAAGTACGAGTACTCTCAGATTAAGCTCGACTTGAATATTCAGCATAATTTATTTCGACTTACGGAAACGAATGTAACATTGGATTGCTTTTATTGTAAATTTAATGTGAATGGCATACTTTCCAAAATATTTATGTTACAAAATATTAAATGAAAACATGCAGGATTTTGAGATATTTTTACATGGAAAACATTATAATGAATGACAGAAAATATATATTATTATATATTTGAATAGATGCGAAATATTTTTTTTTCGTTTTTAGATAAGTTTTAAATTTTAAAGCTCACTTCATCTTTAGTATATTTTATATATTATTATAATATATACTTCTGTATAATTCAGAGATGCAGCACCCAATCATGTTTAAAGGGTCTCTATGCTTGAGTTTTTAAAATCAATATCGCTACAGAATCTAGGAAGTTTTCTGGTAGATTAACATCACAAACTTAATCATTAAATTTATGAGTTAGTTCGTGAGTCATTAATAAAAAATATGAGACGCTTAATGAGGCTGAGACATGTGCTTCGGATGCCATATGTGGATTCATATGCCATGAAAATACCTGCTTCATCCTACAGCTTTGCTACAAGAACGATGTACACTCTGAACGTGTGACATAGCTAAATACGTGTGACATAGCTAAATGCGTGAGACATAGTATCGAACGAGAAAAATTCCATGAATTTGTGCTTGCAAACTATTCTGATGTCAGTAAGTAAACGAAGGATTTTGAATCAGTTAAAATTATTGATTTTATCAATATAAAATAATAATATGTATTTTAGTTTAGATATTGATTTAGGTGTATTTTATATTCTACCATATATATTAATATAATACTAGTACATACAAAAATAATTTAAAAGTCACGAAGTACCGTACTTTATAATCTAACACACTTTAAATCCACAAATACAGTTTACTTATCGGGATACTATGTGACATAATGTTATTTATATTCATATTTCCTGAACACTAATAATATTAAATCTTGTATAGCGTTTAATTCCTTTGTTTTGAAATATTTCCGTCATAATTTATTATTGTAGTAGTCACAAAGAGAAATTGTTAAAATTCTACTTTATAATAAATACTATGTGAAAATTTAAGCAGCGTGTCAACTAATGACACTTTGTGGTCTGTTAATAACGTAATAATTGTCTGATTGGAGGGAAAATTGGATTATCGATGCCGACCAAATTTGATTTAATATCAAAACCATTCCACTGTACGGAAACATTACACAATAATATAATATTATTACTACCAGTAACAATACTCAATTATAGAATTTAATTTATGTGCTGAATTATATAAATAACAATAATTGTGAACAATTGTCTAACCACATAATATTGCCAAAGATAAAACAATTAAAGTTTTTCAATAGCTATGGTAATTAGTACATTTTTTTTAACAATAATTAATTTGCAATATTGATATCGCTAGTATAAATGTAATCCATTTTTATATAGATAGTTTTTTAAAGATTTTGAATACGACCCGCTCTCATCTCTAATTTTGAATAGGTTTTTTAAGTCCTACCTTCAAGTATGATTTAACCAAAGTCTTTCATACTTCCCAATAGCATGGCATAATTAAGTACCTCAAAGTTAACAAAAATAATAATGACTTGCTAAAATACATTATTTTCATTCACTTTGTTATAATATAATGATTACAGAAGTAATAACATTGGAAAAAGAGTTTACTCAGTAGAAAATTATAACTATTCAATCTAAGATATGCAAACAATTTTTCATTTTATAAAAAAATCCGAAAATAAAATTATTAAACTCTTTAAACGCATATAGGCAGAAATGCTTTGAGATGAATGTATTCAAAACTAAAATCAGATGCTCATTAACGATGCAATTCAAGTACTGAAAATGTCTGATAATTTGGTTACATTTGCTTTTAGGTACATTAGCACATCCGAGGTTATGAAAAAGAAATTTATCATAGAATAGGCAACGCAAAGAAAATAATTACAAGATTAAATACAATATGAAACCGTAATGCCATAAGTAAATGAACAAAAATTTATCTAGCCGAGATTCTGATTATTTTTTATCTTTATCAAGGTGTTAGAGTCATACGTTAACGATTCAGTGGATGGTGAAGACGAATATATCCGTTTTCAAAATAAATAATCGTAAAAGGCCAACTCTTTAAAATATATATCTGCAAAACATTCTGCAAATCGACATATTCGAATAAAAAAACAACATTTAGAATGGATACATCGCATTGGTAAAAATTATGATTTGTTTTTATTGGCTTCCATGATAATAATTTACTTAATTAAAATAAAATATTAATTAGCTCGTTCACATGAATTTTAAATCGTTATTGTTATAAAAGAAATAAAATATTAGGCAATAATAATGGAATCGAATTTATAATAATAATACTTCGGCGGCTCTTGTGGTGTATTGCGTAAGACGCTGGCCTTCCATACAGGAGCTCTGGGCTCGACCCGGTGAGGACACAATAATATATTTATGTAATTTTCTCAAGATCTGAGTATTTGTGATTGTTCAAAATTACTAATAATCACCTTGTACGAAAAAGCAAGGACAAGGTTATTAATAGCAAAAAAAAATATTATTAATTAATTACTTTGTAAATATTAAGTAAACGTGATCATTAAATTATGTACAAAATATTTTTCAATATAATATTATTGCATGTACAAAAATCAATCAATTGTTAATATTATTATTCTTCACACAATGACAATTAATAGTTATATGTTATCTTATAATAATATATTATGTCAGTTACGTGCGTAACATTAATAATTATTACGTTACAAAACTACATTATATTGGTTCTAAAACTAAGTTTTAATTTCAATAATGAAAGCTATTTTGTACTGTAAAACTATCCTCAAAACGGTCCAAATATTTATCATATATATATATATATATTATCGTTAGATCGTCCTAATTGGTTTATAGTTGAAACATAATATATAAATATAAATAACTTAATTTCAATATTAGTGATGGTTTTGAAATAAAATTATTTTTAATAATTATACTTTAATTGAGTTATCTACCAGGTTATCTGAATCTTTAACTTCAGTCAAAAAACTTTTTTCAGCTAAATAGTTGTATTAATATTATATATATATATATATATATAACAAAATAATAAATGGTAATATAAATTTTAAGATTACACTATCTCCTAGAATATTTTTTTATGTATTATGTAGGCCCAAGAAAGCCAACGAAAAGAAAAATAAACAAAATACTTATATATAAATTTGTGAAGCGACATCAGACATACAAACAAAATTTCCAAGTTGTCGCGACGTCATTCTATGGACATGAATAACTATTACCATAAAGAAAATTTTCACCGAGACTATTATTCGCCCCAAAAAGTTATTATAATACCCATCTCAATTTTGTACTCGTAATTTTCTCAGTGGTTATCAATGCGCTTCAAAGCGAGAACTTTATTGTATATTCGTGTATTTTATTTTATGAAACTGTGGCAAACTATCATTAGGTGTCACGCATTTCTTCCAAACTTATTTATAGTATCATTTATCATTGATGATAGACTTGTTTAGCTTTTTAATCCCATAGTATCTGCAAGACCAGCAATAAATCATTCTGTTCGAGCTGTAGTTCTTTTAAAGTATTATTAAGAGTTTGGGAAAAAATCGTTAATTCTGAGTATAATAATTATTGACTAACTTAAGTTCATTAGAATATTTGTGTACCTACATTGTATTACTAAAATTAATTAAAATTTTATTTACAATACAACATACTACGAGGCGTACTAATGCAGGTAAAAATATTATTCATACACAAGTGTCTTGATCTTGACTAAACTTATAAATGTATTGCTCTGTTTTTGTCAGATGCAAGTAACAGCAATGTGAAGCTCGCTACAAATTAATTAGTAATGTGAAATTACTAGCAGTTATTTTAATCAGTAGTATGACGTGTTTTACTTTCATATACATAAATTATGTTTATATAGAGAACGTTTTCTTTGATAACTTTATTTATAGCAGATTTATTTCACTCTACAATTTATTTATTCCATATATTATAGGGCGGCGCAATAGGAAATTATTAATTATAAAATGATGAAAACATCAGCAATTCAATTTTTATGCTGTTTTCCCGCGAAATCACATTCAATGCAGTAAAGAATTTGATATATCGAAAAAATGGCTCTGTTTAAAACAAACAAATGTCAATTTGTCATTAGTTTGGTCAAGGGAAAATATTGATGCTGTAAGAGATAGTGTCGCAAATGAACCAAGAACTATGACTCGTCATCGTTCCCAACAATTAAATATTTCCAGACGCTCTCTACATAGAATTTTGCAAATAAAAATGGCTTTACGACCATATAAAATTTAATTTATTAAAAGAAAGCTTGTTGACCATCAACAGCGTCATTTATGTTCGTGAATTGGTACGTGGAGCGCGTTGTAAAAAATTACGATTTTTTTCACAAAAATCATTTTCAGCAACATAGCGTATTTCCACTCAAATGGCTATATAAATACTTAAAAGAAGTGCTGACTGGTTCAAAACGTGTGACTGTGTGGTGTGGTTTTGAGCTGGAGGAGTCATTGGACCACATTTTTTCGAAAATGAAAATCGTTTACCAGTTTCGGTCAATGAACATCAATATCGTGACAAGATTCATACTTTTGCATGACTTCAATTGAACGGTTGTGATTCTAGCAGGATGGAAGATTTATTAATTATCATACTGCTGGTAAAACAATGACGATATTGCAGTTCTTGTTGCGCCACTCAGTATAAGTATTCGATACCTACCAATAATATATGATATTTATTTATTTAGAAAAAGAGTATTACGGTATTACAGCGATTGGCCAATGTGCCATAATACATAATAAATACAAAATTATGAAAATATTTGAATTACAAATAACAACTAATATAACAATAAAATAGAAAAACAGCATCTGTTTATGTAAATATTAAAGAAACATGATAATATATACAATTATAAATTTAACCTATTTAACACGTCCACAAATATTATATAGATAAAAAATAAATCAACCTTTATTGTGCCTTCAAATAAATTAATCGCACGATACACATCATCATGAAACATAACATCTGTCTTGCGACGAGGTATCTTGAAGACCGTAGAGTTATGAGTGATATTGGTGGGAACATGAAAATTAATATTTGCCAGTATATACGGATTGTAAATGAACCCACAA
The DNA here is from genome assembly GCF_057557595.1 of Rhyacophila brunnea. Lineage (NCBI taxonomy): Eukaryota > Metazoa > Arthropoda > Insecta > Trichoptera > Rhyacophilidae > Rhyacophila > Rhyacophila brunnea. The sequence continues at coordinate 22,638,684 of NW_028233068.1, forward strand.
AGAAGTAAAAAGAAATGCTTCAAAAGAGCAATCACTCTTCAGGCGGACAAGAATTGCATTGATAGCATACCCAGAAGTATACGAGTCGTTAAATTTATTTTATTATCATTGTCATAAGGAAAGAACCCGTATGTGTATTGTAATAGAATAATGAAATTTTTCATTTAACTAGAATGTTTTACCCATTAACCTACGTAATAATTATATTGCAGATGAGAATCGAAGACCTATAACTATATTACATTTTTCTTCCATTATTCGTTACATTTTTTTTCGTTCGGATGGTGAAATAAATACTCAAATTTCCACAAAGCGCGGATTCGCCTGGAGTAGTTTCATTCCGAAAAGTCGCAACATTCTGCGCTGATGTTTATGCAAACAGGAAACTTTTCAAATAGTGTATCTGAAAAACCTATTTCAAATACATCGGGCCTCCATTATTTATTTACTAACAGTAACAAAAGAGAATGAAAAAAAATATATGATGGATATCTGGAAACTGCTGGGAACAAGCATTAAAATAACTAATACTCTATTTATACAACAATTTTATTTTAGTATACAAATCGATTGTGTATTAAAACCCTTAATATATTTTGTTTCACCATCTGTCAATAGTTAATTTATAAAAAAATAAATGTAATAAATGGAGATTATTTAAAATACCTACTAACAGAATTAAATTTAAGAACATTTAAAAAGATTGCATAGATATCAGAGTTAACTATTTTTTCTAAAATTAGTGTGAACAAACAGTAACAATCCAGACTTCCCTCTGATTAGCGACGGACAAAAGACAAGCGTCGACAGCTTCAAGTACCTGGGGGTACACATCACGGGAACGGCATTTTGCAGAAAGAGCTCGCTATCCGAATGAGAATGGCTAGAGCAACATTCAACTCGATGCGGAATGTCTGGGACTCACGATTGTACTTGGTCAAAACCAAATGCCACCTATTCGACGCTTGCATTCTGATGGGGCTGCTTTACGGTAGCGAATCATGGCACCTTACGAAGGCTCAGAGCAACCGTATACTGAGCTTCGAAAACAGATGTTTGCAACGAATACTGGGTGTGCGGTAGTATGACTTTAGGAGCAACGTGGAGATAAGAAAATGCACCAAGCAGCCTCTCATCACGCTGAAAGTGAAGAGGCGACGTTGGACCTGGCTCGGTCATGTACTGCGGATGCCAGAAGAGAACCTCAACTTGGCTTGCCTGTTCTTCAAGCCGACCGGATTTCGGCGTCATGGAAGGCTGCTAAATACTATCTACAGAGTGTATACGGCGGAGCTACGGGATGCTGGTTTGACCTGGAACGAAGCAAGAAGACTGGCGAGCGACAAGGATTCTTGGAGACGCCGCGTGGTGTCCATATGCTCCAATTAAGGGGCGGATATGGCCAAAGAAGAAGAAGTATGATCAAGCTATTCTTAACAGTTTACTGTATTATATTATTATGCAATATCAACATTATTTTACGAGAGTTCAATCCATTGTCTTCAAACAGTGTATCCAATGTCGTAGCCACTTCTAAATGCCAGGAGTAAAGGCTATTTCCAAAAGTATATACATTATTTAAATTTAAAATAAATATTTTTTCAATTTTATTATAATAATTTTGAATTTACATTTAAATAATAACAATAAATAACCATGTACATCTAACTCTCTTAAAATTTAGCTATCTCAAACAGTATCTATAATTACATTTTTAATTATTTCAAATACTGTGAGGTATTTTTTTTAAATTTATATTGTATGCTACAATATATATATTCATTTAATTGTTATTTAGGATTACAAAAGACAGTTTTTTACTACTAAGATTGTCTTTTTTGATAACAACGACATTTTATATTATTATAATGAGAAAGTACTACGATTTTTTATAGTTGCTAAATTTATAAGTAGTCAGTTATCAATATAATATTAAAAGTAGTTTTTGGATTTCATACTATTAGGCCGCTTACGCACTGCCAATCAGTCATTGGCAACCAGGTAAGTAGCAACTACGAGTCATAAGACAGGAAATATGCGTATGTACATGTGGTTGTGACGACCATTCACACTTCTTTCTGGTTGCTGACAATCATGGTTGCCTGAGACCAGTCGACAGTGTGTAAGATGTCTTATAATTTTATGATTCTTCTAGTATTACTAGTCATGAATTTATTTCCATGCTATATTAGTAAGTATAAGTTATCCAATATTTTACGTCTTTTATACGTAATAATTAGCATTAATTATAGAAAAAATACGTTAATTTGGTTTGTTATAATAATATCATAAATACTGATATTTATTATAATACCATTATTTAATAATTATTATGTTTCGTATTTATTATAAACCTAACTCATTATATCTCTTACAAACATTTCAAAAACATATAAGTACGTGTTAAATTAATATAATAATATACTCGTGTAAATATGAATATTAAAATAAAATATTTTGCACATACTATATCCACACTTTTCGCAATATTAAATATTATATGAAAAATAATTTAGTACTTATTTCTATATTTTTAAACTATATTTCCACAAAGGGTTAAGTTAAATTCGGCACATTTACTTACATCCGTTAGTAGCAAATGAAGTCAGCGCTTTCCATAAATACGCTCATCTCTCTCTATAGACATTCGCTCGATCGATCGAGCTCTCTGTCTCGCCCGGTCGCACAGCATTTTCTATGAAAGTCATGCATCCATCCTCTTCTAGAATATTACCTTTTGAGGTAGAGAATATTCATCTCGTTTTCCCGTGCCACCTTTGGAGAGGTATTTCTAAGCCAGTCTGCGATCCTGGGATAAATATATATTTTTAAATCTATTTAAAAACAAAGGTAAAATTGGCATACAAATATCATCTTAGTTGACCATTGAAGTATATGGCCAATTCGTGATTTAAATCTTTATGTAAATATCTTTATTTTATGTTAATTTACTTCATAAATTCTGTAAAGAATAACAATGCTGTGTCAAAAAAAAAATCCACCAAGTATTCAATTAAAAAAAATGTTCAGGTAAATTAAAATGTGGTCTAATTATATTATTTAACTGTGGCGACATAGGGTACAACGCGAGTACCTATATAAGTTTTTTTCTTACCCATGTAACTCCTACTAATGAAATATATTATGCGATATTAATTATTAATGTTTTTTATTAAGTTTTATCATTCTACTTATGCATAAGGGTTGTAATGATGTTTTAATAATATAAATAATTACAAGATAAAAAGAACTTTTTATATACAACGTTTTTAAATTTTCTGTTGAATTATTATGCTCGATATGCTCAAACTTGTACTTGATATGAAGTAAATAAAAAACAAACAAACAAACAAAAATAGAATACTGAAATGTCATTTTAGCATTTCATTTTGATTTCCATAGTAGCGCAAATATAATATGTTAATAATTTAGTTGCTAGGACCCCCTTAGTAACCAATAATAGTGTTTTACTTTTTACGAATTTTTTCCGAAATAACATTCCATACAAAACAGAATTAACTGAAAATGAATTCAATTCTGCTTAAAGATGACTAAAAGTATTAAAAGAATGCATTGTCATTGTGTTCTGATATATTCTAAAAGTTTCAAATGTCTAGCTTGTCGGGAAGTTAGTTAAAAATCGATTGCAAGATTTGTACCGGACAAACAACCACCGGACAAATAAGAATACGAGCTAATAAAAACGTTGTAAAATAGGTTTAATTTATTACAGATTTTAATATTACAAATCCTTGATAGTTGGTTAAATAGTACATGAAGGTAAAATGTCAGGTAAATATTTTTTTAACTAGACTGTAAACAGTATTAAAAACATTATTTTATTCAAGTATATATTAATAAAAATACTTCTCATATTATTTTGAAGCAACATTTAAAATATTTTAATAAAATATAATACTACTTATAATCCCATTTTACCGACAATCAATTGCAGGTAATTTTCATAAATTTATTTAATACAGAATTTTTGATGATTTATTTTGATCTAGAAATCACGAGAGTTATTTACATGTATTAAATCCTCTCTGAAATACGATGCATCGCTTATGGTTTATTTTGTAAATATTGAAGCAAAATATTATTTCAAATGCCTTAATATTTATGTGCAATGTAATTTTATTTTTATGGTATTCATCATCGTTATTATTCCATCGTTACATCATTATAGTAAACTGAAGATTTTTTTACTTAAATCATTTGGCGGTTATGTATTAGGCTTTAAGTTTATATTTTATTATTCATTTTTGTAAGTCATGTTCACTCAGTCAAACCATTTACTTCCTAACAAAACAACTGGTGATGCTTCGCATCAAACGTAGAGCCTCGTCATACACTCAATTACAACTAGATAAAGTGCGGTGTGGCTAGTTTGGGGAGTTTACGAGTTTACATTGTAGAGTAGTGGTATAAAACACGTCTGTGTAAAAACTATGGGTGTCTTCAAATCTTACTTATTACATTATGTTATGTTGTTTTTTAGCGTATCATTAATAAAGAGTAAAAATTCATTGTGTTTGGCTAACAATTGTACCTCGCAAAGTAGTATACCTATTAATATAACTTATTGGCTCATATCTCAATGCATTATAAAAAATAGTAATTTATCTTCATCATATTTGGCTTCATAACTCAAGGAAGCTCTATCGGTCCTCTACTATCTAGCGCTTATTATGAATAGTGATAGACCTAACATCGGTGTTTATATCTTTTACCTTTCACCGGCTTGGATGTCTAACTCTACTACGTTCTTTAAAATTACATTTCGTTAACCATTTTTTTATTTGTTTAATATAAAAAGTAGACCATTCGTAACATTGGCTAATAAGGCATCAAATATGTTGAGTAGGCACTGTCTTGCTCAGTCTATGAACTTACCACGGTCATACTAATATTTTTAGGTCAATTTACGATAAGCATATGAACGTTTTTGGGAAGCTCGCCAAGAGGTATGGCGTCAGGATAAAAAAAAACTTTTTGATCGTCCCACTTAACAGCCAAGTAGAGTGTAAGCCATTATGTTAACAGAAAAAGTTTACCTTTGGGATTTTAAAAAATAAATACTATATAAACAGCTTAAGAGTAGAAAAGAAAACTTTCAAAACATAAACGCATTAAAACTTTTTCCTTGACTGATAAAAACAGTAACAAAAGATGGTAAATTTAAATCTCTTAAATTTTGTTTATGATGAAAAGTTTTTTTTTCTGTTCATGAAACAAAAGATTTGCAAACTTAAAAATTAACATCCTGCTCATTTTTTAAAGCTATTAGTTTTAATTAAAATTGGATGAAATACTAACAACCGACATCGTGCAAACTGGTTTCTGGAAAAATAAATGTATGGGATGTATCGCCAAAAGTTATCATAAAATCAACAAGAGATTACAGATTCTTTAAACTAAACTATCACCCAGAATATTACAGCTAGACTATAAGTTCTTTGTCTTTCATTTGAATAAAATTCTTTTGATTACAATAATTCACATATTACTATTATTGCACTTACATCAGATTTATATAAAAATACTTATCTACCGCTATATACAAAACTGATCTATACAATGTATGGATTCTATCCGATTACCTGTCATTATAATAGAACATGTTTAACTGCTTGTGTATATCTCGAAAGATTTTAAGTTATTTTTATCGAAAATATCTACCTACATTGGTTTATATTATTATTAACTATATTTTTTAAAACGATTTTATCATTTCTCTTATGTCAGTAACTATAAATATTTTACTCTCAAATCTAGCTCTTTTTTGAGGCAACATCGATAGTTGTTAGTACTAAACAAAGTTGTATCTTATTTAACTAACAAGCAAAGAAGTTTTTCTAAGAATATCCTTTGAGTGATTGTATTTTACCACGTTTTTATTAGCCCGTATTCTTGTATGTCCTTGTATGTTCTTGCATTATTTTAATATGTTTAGCCATTTTTAAGCAGAATTGAATTCATTTTCATTTAATTCTGTTTTGTATGGAAAGTTATTTCGGAGAAAATTCGTAAAAAGTAAAACACTATTATTGGTTGCTAAGAGGGTCCTAGCAACTAAATTATTAATATATACGTGCGTTACTATGGAAACCAATATAAACTGTCAAAATGACATTTCAGTATTCTATATTTATTCAGTATTTCTATCAAGTACAAAACAAAGTATTTATTAATACATAGAATTGTCAAGTTTATATGATTCAACAAAAAATTTAAAAACGTGGTATATAAATAGTTCTTTATATTTTGTAATTATTTCAATTTTATTTAAGAATTAAGAAGGTAGGTACCTAATAAAAATAAAAATAACCATAAATAATCATTCTAATTTTTATTATATTATAGCGGTCGGTTGTAGTTAATTTTAAAAAGAATATTAATTTTTGTTTATTTTAACCGATTATCGAGAAAATGCATCAATATGTAACCTGAATTTCTGTTTTTTTTTATTTATTAAGGTCAACCAACAAAACCAATCACAAACTAGACGTACCATATTGATAAATATAAAAATAGGTACAAAGGTAAAAATACTCATTAAAATATCATTCTAATGATTATTATCTCATAACGGTTGGTTTTTTGTAAATGTTTCGGATTGATGTTTCGGAAATCTGTATAGGTAACTGACGTTATAACTAATATGATTGTATATTTTACCATAAAACTATTGACAGTTAATACTGATTTTATAATCTAGTATGCAAGCGATTTGCAAGATTATCTGACATAAAAATATTATTGAGTTTTTATTAAATAATAATAAAGTTTTCGTTACAATATCAACGGTTTCTTTAAGATTATTTAAAAATCGAAGTACACGTAACGTAAGTCGACGGCTATCTTAACAATGCAAGTTGTATTTTTAAATTTTTCCTTTGAGGCTAAAGGTGCAAATTTATTTATTCTTTATCGGCTTTATTTTGCAGGTAAAAAGAAGAAAACTTGAGGCAAGAGTCTTAGAAGCTACTTATGTAAAGCAACTGAAGCGTTTTTGAGCAGAAAGTCGTAAAAGAAAATTTTAGTTTGCTTACAACAGTTTTCTTTAAAACTTTAACTTGTTAGTTAGGACAAGACTGGTAGTTTTTATTAATAGTTAGGATGCACTTAATTGCAAATTTATCACAAAATCAATTATAGAGAATGTACAATACAATACAACTACACGTCATATAGACTGCATTTACAAAGAAAAATCTCATTTACAACTTATTTTTTAACTGGACTATTTTACGTTTTTATTGATCATACCCAATCCTAATAAGATCCCAATAGTGGCCTGCACAGAGTGAATGTTTTATATTAAAAGATATTTGTTTTTACGAAAAGTCGATGCAAGCCATTTTTTCAACCTATTAGGGGCCTCTAGATTCCATTTCTAAAAATCCATGTCATGAGTAACTTTTATAAATTGTTCTAAGGTCATGCTAAATAATAATCAACCATATTATAAGACGTGATGCCTCAACACTTATTTATCTATTTGGTTTCCGAATTGTCAGAATTTTTGTATGGATGATTTTATTTATACATACTCATAAGACTTCATTGTATCCCCTACACCCTGGATAGCCGTTAATAATGACTCCAAATATAACATCATGTACCCATTAATGATTCTCAAGATTTTTTTTCTGTAAGCGTATCAGTAGTATTATATAATATGCATGTAAAATAGCAGATTAACTTGTTAAAATACAAATAAATAGTAAAGCTAGAATGATGATATTTAAATAAAATAATATTTGTATAATGGTTGGTCAAATTTGTTAAAAGTGATAATTATATAAGTACCAAGAAGCTATTTATTACAAGATAAATGACAAAAAACTACTACGGTTTTTAGGATAAATAAAAAAATGCTATTTAATAACATATTATTACTACCCAATCAACTATTTTTTTATTCAACGAATAATTCACAAGATTTAAGAATGTAACATTCTAATTATTGAACATAAATAATTTTGAAAACACTTCTGAGAAAATATATGTTATCCAACAGAAAAAATCTTTTTGAAAGAAGTTAGACACCCCTACCCCGCAGGAATCGAACCTGCATCTCTCGGGTATCGCGCCCACGCACATAGACCGACAAATTTTAACTAAAGGTTTTTAAAAAAAATAGTCGACGAAAACTTATTAGCAAGTTCAACTAAGTTATTAAAAAAAATTGGAGTGATCCATGACGTCGGTTAGTAATTAAAGTAATACCTACTTTGATTAAAAATACAAAAACCGATCGTTGATATTAGCTCAATTTGGAAAGCGCTTCAGTGAATATTATATTATAAGCCATTAATTAAAATTTGTCGCAATTAAGTATAACTCCTTTATTATAGTGGTCTATGTGCGCGGGTACGATACCCGAGAGATGCCGGTTCGATTCTTGCGGTATCTTACTTTTTTCAAAAAGATTTTTTCTATTGGCTATATTATATTGTTTTCTCTGAAGTGTTTACAAAATTATGTATGTTCATTATTATATGTATGTTAAATAATTTATTTAACGGGGAGCCATCTTGCAGATAGATCGATGAATTATTGACTAAAACTCTACATTATAAATGTAGGTTTATATTTTATTATTACTACCGAATAATATAGCTTGATACACACGGCAGTAACGTATAAACCGGGTCAAGTGAGGAGACTCTTGCAGCCGCTGCAACTCAACGCTGCCTGTGAGAGCATTTATTTATATAAAAAGTTTTCGCTGTTTCAAGCTTGCGCGCAACTTACTCTCAAATGTGTTTTGCTTTGCAACTTTGGACAGCACTACGCGTCGAGAGGCGAGTCTGCAACTGACTAGAATAAAACAGCACGAATATGTTTGTTGTAAATTTAAAAAAAATAATAAATTTTGGTTTATTTTAACCGATAATCGAGGAAATGCATCAATATTTTACCTGGGTTTCTCTTTTTTTGTTTATTAAGGTCAACCAACAAAACCGATCACAAAATAGACGTACTGATAAATATAAAATATTATAAAAAAGTTAATTATATAGTGATAATCCCAATAACAGGAGAATATAGAAGGCATAAATAAATCAAGCAATAATTATTACATTAATGAAGAATCACCAGTCGAGCGAAAAAATTAAATAATTGTACAATAAAAAAGCAGTTAATGAAAAGAGAAAAAAAATATTAGTAATTATGAACTTATTCAGGACTCTAAATAGACCAAAACGCACCGGAGCGCCGTTTCGGTTCAAAAAATTCTCAAAATTATCTTTCCGTCTTGTGGAAAAATTAATTTAACCGTCTGAGGTAAATAAGCCATATAACAAAGAATCTAACACACTTATTTTTATAAAATACACATAAAAATAGAAAAATATGTATTGATATATGTATCTATGTAGATATTATCGTAAAATTATCGAGCGCTCCGGTTCGTAACATTTTTCATTTCGAGCGCTGAACTTATTTTGAAAACGGCAAAAAAACAAAATAATTTCGATCACACCAATGATTCATAGTACTGAAAGGCCAAACACAAAGAAGAAAAAAAATACTCAAGATACGTTTTAAATAAAATGTGAATTAGAAGAATGTATACATTTGGAAATACCTATGTAAGACAGAATATTTTCTCGATTAACTCTGTTTTGGATACTAACTGTGGGCTAACTTACAGTGATTATTTATTATTATAGCTCACTATGTTATTATTTGAGAGAAGATGACAACGAATCTACAGGGACTCGAGAACCCCAACTGAAATGCTTTAATGTAGGACAATGAAAAGGTAGACTAAGTATATGAAAGAAAACTGGAACAACATGTAAATGACTGGAAACTATACACAATTGACGAGGGACTGAAGTCTTTGAGAAAAAATCCCATCCTGAGATGTGGTGCCGAAAATAAAGAAGTCACAACTAAATTAAACATGAATTAAACATAGCTAACCATACCTTATGATTCGTGAAAAAATATTCACATGTGTAGATTTATAGGTACACTAGTACGACACGTAAAACTTGCTCTCACTTCAATTCAATTTTTCATTGAAACTTAACGCAGATAAAATACAATATACCCGTATGCTATGAACTTTGTTTTATTCCAAATGTAAGTTCGACCTCTATGATGATCGTCTTGTTTATAAATGTTGTCTATGTTGTCATAGCAACATTTACTGATTTCATTGTATCAGATATTCTTTGTTTCGTAAATATTGGGTCGTCGGGTTTATGTTTGGTATTGCGGTTTTTGTTGTTTGAATTATAATATTTTTTTTCAACGGTAATATCATTTTATCTCTATATATATAAAAATCTCGTGTCACGATGTTTGTGGTCGAACTCCTCCGAAATGGCTCGACCGATATTTATGAATTTTTTTATGTATATTTTTTAGGTATGAGAATAGGTCAACAAGTATATTTTATACCACTAGGTGACTAGGGTATCTCTATCCAGAAAAATTTTCTTTTATTTTTTTGACAATTTTTTTTTGTATTTTTTTATTATTTGGCATAAAAAAATAACTATAACCCCAAATTTTCACTCTCCTACCCCCACCCTCCCATTTTTTAATCGCGATTTTATTATTTTTGTATGAACAAATTTAACCGTCGTTCGTATTTCAAACAGAACGAAATTATTTATGTTGTTGAATGACAGATGGCGCTACGTCCAAGAAGAATTCAAGAAAAGCGTCGCGTCATTTTGACATTTCATTCGGCATATCACAACGCAGTGCGTGCAAAATTTTGTACGATTTATTTTAATTTATCTATTTTTATGTGCGTGTATTACAGTGCACAATGCCAGCAAGACGCAAGGGGGGCCATTTGGGCCGTCGAACGAATAAAGCAACAAACATGCGAAATAGTAGAGCATAAGAAACAGACGAACAAATCCAACAAGATAACAAAAACGTGCGTGTAAGCATCTCACAATTGCGTGCATATCAATCACAAGAGGCAAGAGCTGAACGAAATCAACAACGACAATTGGAACGGAGCCAAATGCGCCGGTGTGTAGTTAACACACGCAGAGATGACCAAATGACCGACAACGCCAACAAGTACATCGAACATTTACATCCGCTTCGTTCCTTCGTCTCGCAGTCGAGTACGAGCCAGATATTGAATATTCCGCTCATCCGAAAGTGCTGATTGGTGCTATGGACAAAGAATATCCCCATTGTCATGCGCTCAAATTCAAACATGAGTCAGCCGGGATGTGTTGCGCATCAGGAAAAGTGCAACTACCAGAAATTGAGATACCACCAGAACCATTGAACGGGTTGCTCATCGGCACGGTTCCAGATTCAAACCTGTTCCTGAAGTCCATTCGCACAGCTAATTCATGCTTCTAAATGAATTCGTCCAGAGCAACAGAAATAGTTCACAATACTGCGGCAAATGGTCAACAATTCTATTCTACATTCAAAATCAAAGGCCAAGTATACCACAAAGTAGGCTCATTGCTGCCAATGCCAAACGAACCACATACATTTTTACAAATCTACTTCATGGGTGCGGCGGTGAGGACATCAATCATGTGGATGCACGTTGCGGCTACAATAGCCTCAATTCGCCTAATACCAGGCGCATCGTCGGCGAACTGGACGCCCTGTTGAATGAGCACCATGAATTATTGAAATTCTTCAAAGCACACATGCACGAATTGCAAAGTGACAATCACGCAATTGTCATCAATCCTGATAAAACACCAGCTGGAGAGCACGTACGTTGATTCAATGCGACTGTTATTGCTGGAATCATGGTTTGGCGACCGCACATCGACGCGAGAAATCGTGATTCGAAGAAGAAACAATAATCTGGAGTTCATCGCTGACACACACCGTTCATACGACGCTCTCCAATATCCGCTAATTTTCTGGAAGGGACAAGACGGATATTGCATAAACATTAAACAACGAGATCCTGTCACAGGTCATTCATTCATTATGAACATCATTACTAATTTTGAATTGAGAAAATGAATGGTTGATGTTTTTTTCTTGTCATTGGCGGTCATCGTCTACAGCGCTCTATTCCTCTTTCTGTCATAGATCCCATCCCCACACACTTACAATACATTCGTTATTTTTTATTGAACAACCAAAATATTCACTAGAAACAGCGCTCGAAATGGTAAAATTTACGAACCGGAGCGCTCGACAGTTTTCTGAAGATTTTTACATAGTAAAGTTATCAAAGTTTATGTGTTTTTTTCATAAAAATAAGTGTTAGATTTTCTATTATATGGCCTATCCAACTCAGACGGTCAAATTATCTATTCCACGAGACGGAGCGAAAATTTTACCAATTTCACGAATAGGAACGGCGCTCTGGTGCGTTCCGTTTCATTTCGAGCCCTGACTAGAAATAATTTATATGGCAGAACAACGTTTGCCGGGTCAGCTAGTAGCTAATAAAATTTGAAATAAAAATAACAAGAATCAAGAATAAATCCATATCAATTCCGAAGGATATTAATAATATGTAAAATAGCATTATGAATAGAATAAATACCTTATGACTTAAAACTTTATCGATGTCATCTAAATTGCACGAAAATTTTCTTCAGATAGTCGCCAGCAGCGATCGCAGAAGTTTTCTCAAGTACCTTACCTGTCACACCCCAATCAACATTCACAGCAGGTAACCTTTGATAGAATTAATGTCAAAGAAACTCCTAATAACGTATTGTAGGACTGTAAGCATCGTCTCAAGTCCTTTTTATTACGCTCCTTTTGCTGATACGATTTTCTTGCAAGAGTTTCTGAGAGAGTGGCTTCTGATAATTGATTATAGATTAGCAATTGATTTGTGTTCAATGCCCACATTGGTTTATTTCAATTCAATACTCGAGACTGAATATGGTGGCATTGATTGTTTATCAAACAATAAAAACGTTATATAATGTGCCACAAAAAAAACCACAAGTTTCTTTATCGGCGTTATGTGCATTTCCTAATCATGTGTAATATAATTTTTTACGCTCTATAATAATATTATTATTATTAAAAATTGTAAGTTCATATTTGGGTATATTACAATATTTATTTTTATAAACAAAATGTTGTGTGATTAAAATATTATAAATATACACATCATCAAATGATAATGCAGGAATTGGTGTAAAATATAATATTGTTAAAACTATTGAAAAATGACATTATCTAGATTTTTCAGTTTAACATAAAAATGGTATAGTATAAAATAAAATATTCATTACTTTAGAAAAATCAGGAACATTAAATAACAAAAAAATTCCGTCGTTAATAAAAAAAATATTGTATGGATTTAGTCATAATTTCCATAAATTTAATAAGGATTAGGTAGAGTAAAAAAATGTTTCTTTTTTGATTTTGACTGAGAATTTAACTATTAAAAAAATATGATTTTTAAATGAATTAGTTATACCATATTATGCCTAAATGGATTAACAATACGGTATTGATCAGCATAAAACCATTCAGTTTCAAATATGATTGGCAATTTTAATTTTATAGAGCGCAATCATAGTTTATTATTTAAATTTATGTTCAAATTAGATCAGTTTTGATAAAACAATTTAACTTGTACACTTGCCTACAACGCAAAACTTTACGCTTGTTATCAAAACGGCGTACTTGTCTCATATAATGTAATGACAAATCTCGTCAGTAGCTCGAAGGTAAACGGAAGCCAATTTCAATGCAAATTGAAGCCCAATTATTCTGCTCCTACTTTGGGCAGACCTCCAGCGTCTCAACTTTATGCGTTTTTACAAAAATTTCAAGAGCAGTTCAAACCAAAACCACACAGTTGTTTCCCGAAAACAATTTCATTGCTTTAAGGCGAATTCTTTGCCTCAATTTACGATCAAATGTGACTTCAACGCCATCTAAAGGCATCTACAGGCATCTACCATGAATTTCTAAAAATGTGTTACTAAAAACTTTCGTCGATCGCAACCAGATGGCAATAAAATATAAAATAAAATATTGTGTGTCGCCACATATTAAAAATCATAAGCTTGATAAAAATGCATTTAAATTTATTATATATTTACTTACCTATGTAAAAATATTTACAATTAATATTTTCCCCATAAAATATTTACAATTCTAACATTTCTATTTGATTTGATTTAAAGTGTTTATGATTTTTACATTTTGTTTACCGTAGTTTTTTTTACAGTGGCAATACAAGGGTATCCTGTCCAGTCAATGAACCAGATTTTTTTACGTTGTCAATACGAATTAATATAAATATTTTTCTACAGTAAAATTCATTTATAGTAGTAAATGAACATTTAAATACAAATGTTTATAAGATTGAGTTTAATCTTGTACAATTGACAATTACATCGAATTTCTACTAGAGGTGGAATAAAAGAATGATATGAAATGAATAGCAAAACAAATGCCATTCGAATTATTATTAAACAAAATAAGGAATATACAGTTGTACTTGGTTATTACTAGGAAGGTTGGACCGGCTGAATGTGCTCGTTATAAGCGGTACTCGTTATATCAGAGAATAGGTATTTTTATTGTCGGCGAAAACAACAATTAGACACTTAACTAGTGTCATAAACGTAATCTGTCCCCGGCGGCATCCTGTCCGATCGGATTTTATTGCTTAGGGTCGAAATGTCTTTAAACGATCAACACATTACCAGTATTTTAGCTCGGTATATCCGATAAGTATCTCGTTATAACAGTGAATAAAATTGTACGGAGAAAATCATATACCAAATGTCAACGACTGTTTCCTCATTACATCCGAGATCTCGCTATGTCCGAGATTGTAATAACCGAGTTCGACTGTAGTTATAATTATGACAATGTCGATATTATATAGACATCCCAATTCATTTCGTTTCAACCATGTCCGATCCTAATGGGTTCATATGGGCCTCCACAGAGTGGACGGTTTGTATTAACTAACTAACTATATCTGAGATAAGAATAAAGTAAGACACGCAACGAATTGAATAAAAAAGAAGCTTCGAGCATGCTAAAACATTGCTTCATTTTATTTATTTTTACTACCTATATTAAATTAAATTTGGCTCCATATTCATATAGGTACTAATTTACAAAAATTCGCCATTGGATATCTTGCTTATTCTCTGTTTGCTTAGAGTCTGCACAACATTTAAAAGTTTTATAAAACTTTTATAGTCTCAATCGTATTTTCAAGAAAATTAATAATTATAAACAAAATACTAATTGCTTATTGATTTTTTTCATCAAAATATCGTTTCATGCATATTTGACTGTCTCATACAGACATTATAATTTGAGTTTACAGCCAATTGGATAAGTGAAATCAATTAATTTTCCTATCCATATATTTTTAATAAAGAAAAAACAAAGCTGTGTTTTTCATCTACTTTCATTTTTTAAAAATTCTATATATATGTGCAAATGATTATAATATATTGGTACAAAATTTGAGAGCATTATAGTGGTCCTCCCAATGTGATAAATCAATTAGATTCTAATAAATTAAGCGAATGCCTAATATCCATTCCTTGTGGATAACAAATGTATGAAAAAATCTCAGCAGTAATCGGCAAAAACACGACATTGTATTGCACAGTGTTCTGAAGGTATTTTTTCATCTTCAAAATCAATTCACAATAATTTACATTTCACACTTTTATTACATACTAATTAAAATACCTTAGTTTTATTAAAATTGACAACCATTTATTTTTATTTTACGCATCTTATCATGTATAAATCATTGTAAATAATTGAAAATAATAATTTATCTATTATATTCTATATTATTATGTCAAAATATGACATTAATAAAAATGTATCATTCTTTTATTGTCGTTGTCAAGTTGTTTGCGAAATCTGGAGACAAATTGGGGGCTATTCAAATAGATGGGGAAGGTGGTCGAGTATAATAATATATTCTCTTGTATAAAGGAAAAGGTCTGTGGAGTGATTTGTCAGAGATTTTGTAAGGATGTGTGATTCCTGATAAATTGAGTAACAACTTGAAAGTAATTCGATGCGTAAGAATGGACACAAAAAAGTCTTAAACGATAAATTCCGCATATTTTTGTAAATTATTAAGTATTGTTTCATTATATTCTAGCAAAAGGAAAACCTACTTATTTATATTTTTTAAACAAGTACCTTCATAACTTCATTAATTAATTATTTAAGTTTTAGTCCAAAATATGTTGTATTATTTTATTTGAGTCTTTTTTTTGAGACCCGGGTTTCATCTTTTAGTATCATCATTAGTGCCTGAAGACTTCAAGTGCGAATATAAGATCGAAAATTTACTGAGTACAATAATTAAAAATTAAATTTAAAATATTTAAATCTTAAATACCCTCAATAGTGTTAATTTGTTATTTTCAGTGAAGGTAGCTGGATAAATATTTTTTATTAAAAGTTTCGTTAAAATGCGTTCATTTTAAAATATTGGCGCTTATTTTATTTCGATCGGAGGTCAAATGGCAAAGTTAGATGCAAATAATTGTGTTATTAGAATCGTTAATCGGTAGGGAGCCAACCGAGCCGGCGCGGCGCGGGCGACGCAATGCTGCTACTTTAGATCGGAATGCTTCACTCACGGGCAATTGTATGTAGCGGCATCAAGAGTGGGGCGTAGTAAAAATCTATATATGTTGTCACCCAATGGAAAAGCCACAAATATTGTATATCGAAAAGCCCTGAAATGATGGATTAGATATTTATATTATGAATGGATATTTATAGTACATAGAAAAAAGCCTTAAAATAATAAATTGAATATTATGTACTACTTTTTAAGATATTTAAATACAATACATGTATAAAAATATAGGGTTTGGGTCGAAATCTCGAAGACCGGAATCCCAAATGCTGAAATCCCGAATGGCCAAAATCCCGAAAGCTAAGTCCCGACAGCCAAAATCTCGAAGGCCGAAATCCTGAATACCAAAATCCCGAACGCTGAAATCCCGAATGGCCAAACTCCTGAATGGAATGGAGACAAAAAACCATTTTTTGTGGAAAAAAGGGTTTTTCTCTCTCTTTTAAAATTTGCGCAATTTTTTACAGGAGAGACAAAAACCCATTTGTTCTATAAAAAAATGCTTGTCTCTCTTCTAAAATTTGCGCCATTCAAGATAAGTGTTAAGATTGCGCAATTATTAATGTTTTGTAATTTTTATTTTTCGGGATTTCGGCCCTCGGGATTCTGGCCATTCGGGATTTAGGCCATTCGGGATTTCAGCATTCAGGATTTCGGCATTCGGGATTTTGGGATTTAGGCTTTCGGGATTTAGGCTTTCGGGATTTCGGCCATTCGGGATTTCGGCCATTCGAGATTTCAGCATTCGGGATTTCGGTCTTCGAGATTTCGAACCAAACCGTCTGGCACCCAAAAATATACTATATTACGCTAAAAATAAAAATCTCTGATAATATATTTTTTGACCTTTTTAAATTCAATTCTTTGCACTCTACGTATTAAATTGAGAATTTTTATTTTCAAATATTAAACCATTCCACTCCTGGGCAGCGCCGGGTGATATTGCTAGTATACTCGTATTATTTTATAATTAAAAAAATATAGGTTGCGGCTGGAACTCTAACTCTTCTCCATCGTATCTAATGTGATTTACCTGCACAATTGGTATATAATTATGAAAAAAATAACAATAGCTACATTAATTATGCAATTGATCCAAAATATCAATAATTACTTATCATACAAACATATTATTATGATTATATTATGATTGATACATCTTGCTATGACTAAAAATTACTGCATTGTCATATTTATCCAACAACCTACATGCCTGAGATGCTCCGATACATTACACATTAATATTGTTTTATAACGTCATTGTGAATATTTTAATTTTTTTTACAATTATTAATAACCATGTCCTTGCTTTTTCGTACGAGGTGGTTGTTAGTAATTTTGAACAAACACAAACACCCAGGCTTTCAGAAAAACACATAAATGTTTTTGTCATGACCGGGAATCGAAGCCAGAACTCTCGGGTGGAAGGCCAGCGCCTTACCCACAGCACCACGAGAGCCGCCATTGTGAATATTAATGTTCTTCAATAATTACATAATGTATTTATATATATATACCTACTTACTTTGTATATCTAGCTGCGCGGTCAATTTCACGGGTAAAGTTTTATTCTGTATATTTGTAAAGCTTTAAATTTAGTATACGTAATAACAAAAATATACACTCTCTTTCAAAAATATTATATATACATAAATATACGATTCATAAATCTTAAAATAACATATAATATACCCTTTCCACCTTGGAGTCAGAGAATCACATCTAATATCATTTATTGTTTGCATTCAGCTGAGATTATTTGATCAGTAAAGAGGATTCTCCTGTTGCCATATGACTCGTTGAGATGGATGGAGCAGGTCTTCAAAACCCTCACACAGCTCAAAATCAATATCAGTGCAGCGCTTCAATACACACAGGTGCAAACATATCATCGCTCGTGAAAAGATGGCACAGTGAGCTGTCTATTATTTGTCAAAATCATTGGCGCCTATCATTTTTATATTAAACGTTTGTCAAAATTTCGTTTTATTTTTATATTTTAAATATACAGTTTTTTAAGTACTTACCCTCATTATTTGTATGATGCCATTCAACTTTTGGTGATATGAACTGAATATTCTGCATTAAATTGTAATTTTATAGGGTAAACTTCAATTTACTTACACGCATTAATTAAAATAAAACACAATATGTAGTACCAATTACATTTACTACTACCAATACTATTTCACCCACACAGGTACACCCCAGCATTTGGTCATATGGCAAGTAGAGGATCGCGCCACTTCTTTCGGTCCATCACCAACTTTCGCGCTTCCCGCCATGTCAGACAAGCTACAGGGTGAGGAAGGGCCAGCCACAGCGACTTAACCCTTGAGGTTGTGTCACAAGGGTACTTAGTGTTACACTCTCTCTGGTGGCATCCGAAACAAATAATGTTCCAGCCACGTGAAGCGTCTCTTCGTGATTACTTCAATCACCGCGGGCTGCCATGTCCGTTCATAAACTCGAGTGTTAGCAACGCGATCGTACCAATGTACTCCTAAGATTCGACGGAAACATCGATTTTCAAAGCTCACAAACCAAAACATTTGATGCTCACTAAAATGCCACCATCGTAGGCAACTGTGGCATCTAAGTATTCGAATCTGGTCACCAGCTCGGCGGGCAGACCGGAAACTTGCAGAGAAGTGTCGGTGTCAACGCATGCAGCACTGCACATGGATCTAGTCTTCGTCGTATTCAGATGAAGAATTCCACTTAGTTTACTATTAATCAGGACTGGTTTTATCCGCTTCAAATGAATATTATCGACTAGTTAAGAATATACAATAATACAGATATTTTTACTAACAAATTTTAAAAAGTAGAGTTATTTCTTGAAGATATGAAGAGTAGTTTAATTAAATTATAAGAAATTTTTTATTCAAAGTCGCGTTACATAACTCTCGCTATGTAATATATAGCCTGAGTAGATCGCTTTTGTAGCACCATTGGAGGGTGATGCAAGGTGGGCCTCGGCGGTGGAATCTATGAGTTGCATTCTTTGGCAGCATCCTGAAGACATGTCAAAACTACGTGAAGAGCTTCTTTGTGATCACATCCATCACCGAGGTCTTATGTAACAGTTCACAAACACAAGCATTTGTAATGAGCTCATACCAATATACCCCAAAGATTCAGTAAGATCAGAGTAAGTCACGTTTTAAAAACATAGAGGGACACACATGTAGTATGCATGCATTGAACAAACGGCATTTGATCCTCTCGTAATACAGTAGTAATCGCCATGTGAGTCTATGCAAACTGCGCTATGGCAATAAGTTAGAAAAATAGTAATCTTCGGCAATTATATAATGTCCGTGACGTATTTAAATTGAATCACTAACATGACAGGCAAAAAATCTGTAAATAATGTTAACATAACAAAAAAACATAAATAAAATAAAATCACCCGATTTGTCTATTCTTTGCATACTCTTGGCAGTCTCTTAGCAGTGGCGGTGCGTCAAGAAATATTTACCAGTCAACAAATATTTAATTTTTTCCCTCCACGAGAGTATCAGAGAAAAGGTAAAAGTACAACTCAGCCGTCTGTGTGAACAGCTGTCCAAATATTTACCCGCTGGACTTTCCAGTGCAGACCTTTTATTTGTTTTTGCCCCTCAAGCTACGCCACGCCTCTGGAAAAGGTTGCAAAGCATCGAAACATAAACTTTTTTGCCAAAAGGTCGTGTATGAAGCTTTTTTGGATTTTTCGTAATAGGAAACCTGATTAAGGAGTGTTTTTTTGTTGAAAGGATTAACATTAGTCATGTCCCGAGCTTTTAACGGTTTTTTTAGGAGTAGTGTATTTACTTCGACATGCATGAGTTCATTTACAACGTAGATGCCATGGAAGCTCTTAGTAAGTACATAACATTATATATCTAAATCAGTGTTTCTCATACAAATATACTATTAACATGCTAGTTATCCTTTAATGACAAGAATGTTGTTGTGTGCCCTACTTTTGATGACAATTCGAGATACCAATTGAGATATTTTATTCTCTTTTTAACCTACAAATTAAAATATTCTCGGTCCAAAATAACCATACGGAACATATATTTTTTCATATTGCTTTTCCTATTTTTTGTAGAAATTGTTAAGTTGCAAATTTTCTTTAAATTTTGCTAAAGTTTTCAAGACCTGTCAATAAGAAAACACAAAAATATTTTATACCTTTCCAGACCAATAACATTCCCTCCTTAACAGGTCTTCAATCTGGCGTAATGACGAGGCCGTACCTTTAAAATACAGTGAAACACCATCATTTTTTTATGTCTGAGATTGTCTCACGAGCATTAAAGCAATACTGAGGTCATCAAGTAAGTACCCAAGTGTGTTATGACTAAATTTACCGAGTTTTAAAATTACAAGTGGTTGTAGGAGATAGAAGCCTAAGGAGACAAGACATAAAACGGTAACATACTACGAGTATATTATTAAAACATAAAACTACTAAAGACTGGCAAATAATCCTCATTTTTTTAATGCAAAAAAAATAGGGCTTATTGCAACATATGTCGCGACTCGCGATGAATTTGGCAGCTTTTTGGGAATAAATTTAAATGACTCTTCTATTCCCAGATAATTTATTTCATTATATTTATAGAGGTTTATAATAGTGGTTTGTATTATGTAAATATTACATTGAATCTTATGGTAAATTTACCAATTGCTTTTATGCCATTACATATTTTTTCTGAATAAAAATAGTAATAGAGAACTCAACTGTGGTTTTAGATAATTTGATTATGTGATTAACAGTAGATTAGCTTTATGGTAATAAATTAGAGATCATGAAACTATATCAATATCATCGGAATATACTAATAATTGAATTTTTTTATAAAATACTATGCCATTGATAATTTATGTAACTTTGCATCACGGATGACTTTTTTAAGGGTTACTTTGTATAGGTACTAAATATTTAGAAAACTCATGTAGATATAATCTATAAACAGTAACCCTAGTAATCAATGAACCTGAAAAATATAAAATAAGTAGGTAAGTAGTACACAATCGTGCCTTGGGGAAATAATGTTATTTCTAAATGACAGAACACGATAACTACTGACAAAAATAATAATATACTATCGACATGAATAAAAAAAGTTATTTTTATGTTGGGATGAGAACTTTGTAGAGTCTGTGAGGTTAAATATTTTGTTTTTGAATGTATACTTATACTTTTTTTATTCAATCTCAAATATCAATGCCCCAAAGAAAGAAGGATAGAGAGAAACAAAATATTATCATATTAAATTTTCATACACATTTTCTTAAAATCACTTATATTCTTTTTTCATTTAAAGATTACGGTAAACCGACATATTTTTTCAAATTAATTAAGTTGATTTTTCTAAGAGAAATGTTTAAACAGTATCTAACTCAAATTAATATTACTGGACACTTTAAAAACATAAAATATTATAAGAGCAACATAAAATTGTTACTTTGTAAATATACTTTATCTCAAAATAGATAATTATAAGGATGAGAAAGTAGAAAAGGACCCAAGATTGGTCTTCTCTTTTGTACCAACTGCAACGCTGCGGCAGAAAAGAAGGGCTTTATTTTCTTTGGACTCACTCAAACCTTGGCTGCATAGATGGACGAATCTCTTTGAAAAATAGTTTACCTGACGGTTGCCGCTCGACCGGTACACAACGTTAGTAATTCAACGTCAGTATTACAAGTAGCATTATTTGAACTTTTTATATGTAGATTCAGTGATAATCCACGGATGAACATATGGGTATCCACATTTATATTATTATAATGTTTTTATCATTTCTTTGTCTTTGCAAACATTGATCACGAGTCTCCATTGACAGTAAATTACATGTTTTTATCTTTTTATTTGTTTTAATTAAATTAATATATTGTGTTATAGCTTCTAATAATAAAATAACTCTAATTATTATAGTGTTTTATTTAAAACCACAGTATTTCATCATGTTATACAAATAATTTAGAACACACTTGGCGCCCCAATTATTAATATATTATACACCTACAAAACTTGTTTATTCAGCATCTTTTACATTCTACTTAAATCCATTTTATAAATTCTATAGATTCAAGTTTCACTAATAGTCATGTCCACGTGACAGTGCGATTGCATGCCCTGATCAATTTAATATTCATGTTTTACTTTTTATTCTCTACCAACAACCAACCACACCTCTTTTTAAATAATAAAAAAATATGGAGAATTATAATATTATTAAATTACTATACCTGCACAATTTAAGCTGTGACAAATATTGTTTTCCAAATTAAAGTTCCACCACGCACCTCTTCAATTTTATGTCGGTACCATATTTTGAGAATCACCGGTCTTAACTATTTACTTGTTTTTATTATTTTAAAATTTTAAAGTTAAATACTGTTCATATAAATTACTTAATTAAATTACCCAATACTAATGTGGCTTAGGAAAATAAAAATATACATAAATGGTAAATTCTTTAAAGTTGAATACCTAATGAAAAAAATCGTATAAGATATTAATTGTTAAAATGGATACGATCTACAATAGTATATTATTGTTTTATGATGTTACATAATACGTTAAAATCAATAAATCACTTTTTTTAGTTTCAACAAACTATAAATCCACTATAATTGTATATTCACATTGGTTTCTACTCTAAATATTTAATAGTACAGTAGACTCTATAACTCACTATAGCCGAGTGGCTAGCGCGTCGGTCGAATTATACATCGAACCATATTATGTGTGTTTGGATCCCAAGTATGGACCTTATTGATTAAGTAATTGGCTAACATACATTTCTCGTAAAAAAACAAAAACCTGTTAATTCATCCACCGCTTATCTATCTCCAGGAAACGTCTCCACTTACTCCATCCTTGAGCTCTTTCCAACGCTTCTGCCTCGGTGATGCTATGTATTTTTGTAAATATTTCAATGTCCACTTTCTACGTATTTCAATCCTTTCTTTCCTTTCTGGTCTATTAAAGACTGGCCTGTTTTGTGGTTGATTGTCTTCCATCATTAAAACATGGTCAGTCTAACGGGGTCACCCAACTTTCGGGGGGATCATCATAAAATGCAGATCTTTCGCAGTATTTCCCTCTCAAATATGTCACGTTTCAGTTCCGTCATCTTTAATAATTTATAATATAGCTTCATAGAAAACTGATTTAAATTAAATTTATAAATAAATATATATTGCATGAAAATAAGGTGCTTCACTTGATTGAAACATTTACCTACCATCGAAAGTACCATATTAGGATTGTCGAATGACTTTTGGCGGTGCGGTCTACCATCCCTTACCCAGCAGTGACGTTCCAAGGATGGTATTTGTGCCGCAGGTGTGATCTGGACCAAGGAAAATTGTGCGACTTTGTGCTTAAATTACGTCTTGATACTGAACTGTGACACGGTAAAATAGCGAGAATAAATTAGTATAGGTATAAATAATAATAAACTATCCAATTTTAACAAAATATTTTTTGAAGCACTTCTGTTGCATGACTAGTTGGTCGAACATAGAAACTCGTATCGACTGAAACGCGTCGAATGTGATTTGGTTGTTATCCACAAATCACATGACATAACTTAAAGTACTTCCACACATAACATCGATGCGAAATATTTGGTATAAAAAACCTCTGTCACATTTACCAAACTATATTAGACATGGACAGCTCAGGTAAAATAGCAAAATGTTGCATTGGTGAATGTGAATGCTGTTTTTTCTTCGTTTCAGCTAGCTGCATGACGTTACTTTCCGGAATGATCTTGCCTGTGTACTGGGAGGAGTGTTACAATATTGCCGCCAGTTTAATTATGACCATATCCCAAGTAAGACAAGATATAATTTCTACAGCGCTCGGAATAGAGCAGAACGCCTGGAGCGCCGTTCCGGTTCGTGAATTCCTCGAGAATACCGTTTCGTCTCGTGGAATCCTCGAATATAGCGTTCCTTCTCCTATGGAATCCTAGAAGATAGCAAGCTGTCTCTTAAAATTCTCGAGCCTTATCAGAATATTTCATATAGCGTTCCGGTTCAAAATATTTTGAAAAGGTAATAAAATAATTATCTTTCTATTAAACAATGATTTTACTGATTGAAAATCCCTGATTATTGTTCCTACATAATATGTCGATACAAATGGGTGCCACAATTAGCCAAGTTAAAATTTTGTTCTTAGAAATGCATCGAGTTAGGTATATTTTTTCCCAATAATGCATTTCTAGATAACCCATGTGTCTAATAATAAAAAATAAAAGTTTTTATTGAAGAAAGCACCTTTAGATTTATTGCTCTCTTCCGTTTTCTTAATAAAACAATATGAGATAATAGTATATTATTATAACAATGTTTTTTTGCGTGCAGACAAAATCACAAAATACATAATTTATTTAGGGTACCTGGTATTATGGGAATAGATTATAGAAGGACGTAAGGTACATCGCAATCAATCCACTTTTCAAAAATTCACGTCATTCTTATAATAATAATAATTATATACAATGGAAAATGTAATAGGCACTCATAAAACATAGGTGCATATTGGTATATTATTTATTATAATCAATTAATGAAAATAGTTTTTTTTAAATTATCATGGTAGTGGCTTTTGTGGAATTTTTAGTGGAATTTTCACGTTTTTAATACTAAGCTTAAAATAATATCGCATACTATTATTTAAAAATATGTATTAGTATTAGACTATTAGAGTATTAGGCTCTCATAAAACCCCTGCAGGTAGATTGTTTGTAAATAAATGGCAATTCCTTCTAGAATGTTCACCTATTTATTATTAAGCTTAAAACGATATTGGTATTGCATATTTTAAAATAATGTATTAGGCTCTCATAAAACCCTGCAGGTAGATTTTTATGAAGAAATGGCAATGCCTTCTAGAATTTTCACCTATTTATTACTAAACTTAAAATAATATTCATATTCAATATTTTAAAAAATGTAACAGGCTCTCATCGAACCCTGCAGGTAGATTGTGTATAAAGAAATGTCAGAATTTTCACCTAGCTTAAAATAATATTCATATCGCATATTTTAAAAAAAAATGTATTAGGCTCGCATAAGATCCTGCAGGTAGATTGTTTATGAAAAATGGCAATGCCTTCCACAATTTTCACCTATTAATTACTAAGCTTAAAATATTATTGATTTGCCTATTTTAAAAAGAAATATATCAGGCTCGCATAAAACCCTGCAGGTAGATTTTTTATGAAGAAATGACAATGCCTTCTACAATTTTCACCTATTTATTACTAAGCTTTAAATATTATTGATTTGCCTATTTTTTTAAAAATGTATTAGGCTCGCATAAGATCCTGCAGGTAGATTGTTTATGAAAAATGGCAATGCCTTCTACAATTTTCACCTATTTATTACTAAGCTTAAAATAATATTCATATTGCATATTTAAAAAAAATGCATCAGGCTGTCATAGAACCCAGCAGGTAGATTGTCTATAAAGAAATGTCAGAATTTTCACCTAGCTTAAAATAATATTCATATCGCATATTTAAAAAAAATGTATTAGGCTCGCATAAGATCCTGGAGGTAGATTGTTTATGAAAAATGGATTCAATGCCTTCCACAATTTTCACCTATTAATTACTAAGCTTAAAATATTATTGATTTACCTATTTAAAAAAAAATATATCAGGCTCGCATAAAACCCTGCAGGTAGATTTTTTATGAAGAAATGACAATGCCTTCTACAATTTTCACCTATTTATTACTTAGCTTTAAATATTATTGATTTGCCTATTTTTTTAAAAATGTATTAGGCTCGCATAAGATCCTGCAGGTAGATTGTTTATGAAAAATGGCAATGCCTTCCACAATTTTCACCTATTAATTACTAAGCTTAAAATATTATTGATTTGCCTATTTTAAAAAAAATATCTCAGGCTCGCATAAAACCCTGCAGGTAGATTTTTTATGAAGAAATGACAATGCCTTCTACAATTTTCACCTATTTATTACTAAGCTTTAAATATTATTGATTTGCCTGGCACTTAAAGGCACTGGAAAATGTCTAGGCACTCATTCAACCTATGCAGGTAAATATATCATTTTTAAGCTTTTTTTGAAGTTATGCTTCTATTGGCGCGTTTAGGAAAACAGATCAGTGTATTTTTTGCGTGTCACCATCCGCGATGTAACACATATATTTTATAATTTATATTGCATTCGGGTTGCGCAATACTTTGAAATATTTGTCGTTGTGTTAGACGGATTCAAATTAGTTTCTGTTAAATTTCCTAACGTTATTCATAAAACTTTATTTATATTGGAGTGTATATTTATTTTTCATTGTATTGATTGTGTATCAAAATTTGAGGCTATACCTATTTATTTAAGTATTATTTATGGGTAAAATTATATATCAATAAATAAATAAATTTTGTGAATGTTGAGTTGGTAAATAAATATTATTATGATTATATTCATTTCGGTCTCAAGGGTTCATGTTAAAGCGGCGCTCCAATAAGCGGCTTTTTTCCTGAGTTTGTAATTTAACAAGATAATTAAAACATTAATAGTAAATAATATTAATAATTACGGAATGAAGCAATAAAATAATTTTAAATCAGCGGCGCTCCAATAAGCGGTGCTTTTTCTGAGTGTAATAAGATAATTAAAATAGTAATATTAAATAATATAAATTATTACTAAATGAAGCAATAAAATAATTTTAAACTAGCGGCGCTCCAATGAGCGGCCCTTTTTTGAGTGTGTAATTTAACAAGATAATTAGAAGTGTACTAGTAAATAATATTAATAAATACGGAATTAAGCAACAAGATAATTTTAAACCAGTGGCACTCCATTTCAACTTCCTACCAATAACAAAATAAATGATTTGGATAGTTCGATGAACCAAAGAAACACTTTTATTTATTTTGTGACTATGATTCTAAATCACCACACCAGAGCTAGTCGAAGAATCTAAGTTTTAGGTTGTTTAAAAGTATGCATATTTAATAAAGAATGCTATATTCGTAAAACTTGTGTATTAATTGAATACCTAATTGTATTAAATGTATTTATTATGATGTTTATACTGTGCTCTTGATGCTTGATGCTCTTGTTTTTTCGTACATGTTGGATTTTGATTTGATTAAAAAATATTTTTATCAAAATATTTCCAATCTACTAAAAATCAGGGCTTTGAATAAAGTATCATGTGTCTTGGTTTTACAAGGCTGTTTGAGACTTTCACGGTTGTTTATCATCGTAATATTGATTTTTGGGTTTTCACCGCGAGGACTTCTTCCTTCTTTTGTCGACGTTTCGGGCTAGTTGCAGAGGCCATTATCAAGAGAGATATCATAATATCATAATCAAACATAATACTTATAATATTATAACATGTCGAGGAAAGAAGGAAGATGTACACGTGGTAAAAACCCAAAAATCAATTACGACAAGGTATCTTCACTCATGTTTCCATCTACACTTCATTATACATTTATAATTTATTCAAACTACTGACGAAACCAATAGGAAATTGTATTGGTTTGTTCATTATTTTATGTATTTTTATGTTTCCTACTCCAATTTTATTAGATTCATATACATTTATATATTTATATTTGTACATTAATGTTATGATTTTGTAAACAATTTCGTAAACTTATATTATTATATATTTTGATGTCACAAACAACTAATTCTGGCGAATATGGTGATGAAAATGTTTTATAAAGTACATTATGTAAAACTGAGATATTTTTTGTATTACAGTTATTTTATCGAATATTGCACATATTTTTTGAAAAAATATTGAGCGTTCCGGTTCGTAAAGTTTTCTATTTCGAGCAATGTAATTTCATAAAAAATAGGTAGGACGTAGCTAGCTGAAATTTTAGATACAGGTTCGAGTCCAGATCAAATCCTGTGTCATTTTTTTTTTTAAATATTTTTCTAATATGTCGGTATGTTTCTAAATTATGTGTATTAATAATAACTTTCATACAACTTTGGATTACGTGATACACACTGTAAATGTTTACATAGCTGCTCGTTAGTTTTCAACTCGGTTAGAATAAAACTAACAACATCATAATTTAATTTGTTACAAGCGTTGATAATTATTGCACATCCACAGTTAAATTTGCATAAGAAAAAAGGAAAAACGATGTTTTCCAGCTGTGGACTTTTGATTATTGGTGCCTGTCTAACCCTCCTATGGCCAAAAATTTAAAAAAAAAAAACACGAAATTTTACAATATTTGTATTAGTTACAGACACTTTCGACAGACACTCCCATGAGACATATCACACAGCTTTGTTCGGCATAAAACGTAATTTCGTTAAAAAAGTTTACAATATGAATATTTTTGGGGACTGAGTATCCCACCATGAGAGACCCACCAAATAACCAATAAATAAAAAAATATATATTT
This sequence comes from Rhyacophila brunnea, assembly GCF_057557595.1. NCBI lineage: Eukaryota > Metazoa > Arthropoda > Insecta > Trichoptera > Rhyacophilidae > Rhyacophila > Rhyacophila brunnea. Next base: position 22,667,700 of record NW_028233068.1, read on the forward strand.
TACCCCACACCAATCTTACTCAACTCTTATTATATTATAAATATGATGATGGAGAGATCATTATATTATATTATTTTATACACATGCCTTGGACGTAAATACATATTTCGTTTAAAAAATTACCTACATATATTATTCTTCTTCTTCTTTTGCCATATCCGTCCCTTAACTGGAGCATATAGACACCACGCGGCGCCTCCAATAATCCCTATCGCTCGCCAGTGCTTCTTGCTTGCTTCCAGGTTAAACCAGCATGCCGTAGCTCCGCCATATACACTCTATAGATTGTATTTAGTGGCCTTCCAGGACGCCGGAATCCAGTCGGCTTGAAGAACAGGCAAACCAGGTTGAAGTTCTTTTCTGGCATCCGCAGCACGTGGCCGAGCCAGATACAACGTCGCCTCTTCACTTTCAGCGTGATGAGAGGTTGCTTGGTGCGTTCTCTTATCTCCTCGTTGCTCCTAAAGTCATACCCCACCGCACACCCAGTATTCATCGCAAACATCTGTTTTCGAAGCTCAGTATATGGTTGCTCTGAGCCTTTGTAAGGTGCCATGATTTGCTTCCGTAAAGCAGCACCGTCAGAATGCAAGCTATGGTCAACGGCTGGTTGGCCCCAGGTGGACACATTGACGCCAGTAGATGTGTTCATAGCAAAAGTTGGAAAATGCCAAACTGCCAGAAAGTCCCATCTGCTGGCCTCCCCGCGGCGACCTCCGGGCAATGCAGCGTAAGCTGTAGATAACAGCAGGGGGCGAAGGGCGAGTGACCGGCACCATAAAACTGGCTTTCTGGCTAAGGGAAGGAAATCCTCGACATAAAAACCCGGACTCAGGCCTCGGGAGCGCTGGACTAATCACCTTGCCTCCTTAAACGAAACAGATTAACACAACACCTTCACAGCAGCCTCGGACGACAACCGGCTCTGTAAAACGAAGTTATTATTGGTGGATATTAAATATTTAACAACAATTAGCAATTATTACATACCATTATTATTATGTTACTAAACATGACTAAATCGAATTAGTAACTTTCTTAAAAAACATCTTTAATGACCGGTAAACAATTAAATCTTTTATTAAAACAAACTTTTCATAAAATTATTATATAATGATTTTGGATGAATGCAGGTAGCTATATAAAAAAGTTTTTATTTTTCAATATGATGTGATGTGAATTTTGACCATCAGCCAAATAACTCTGTTGACAGTGTTCATAGTTTTGTTTCTAATTAAGTTATATCTATACCTGTGTAAAATGAAGTTTGAAAAGTTTGCGTTAATTCGGTATTCTCGATCTGTAAGTTGAAAATGTTCTTGAAAACTACAATTCAGCATTATTCTCATATATTTTTGAAACAAACTCCCTTACTAAAATACAACAGCAACTTTGGAATGTAGTTTTTGGAATTATTTATTCACCAATTCATAGTAATATACCAATTTCAACTTAATATAAAAAAGTTATTGAATATCTTTAATGTATATATAGATAGAGTTCATTTGAACTATACATATTCGCACTGAATTTATAATTCAGAAAGAGTGTCTATAGTTTAGTTAAAATTTTTATTATACTGAGATTATTGTAATAATTGTACCTATTACAACAATTATTTTGAATAACAATACTTAACATATTATTATTAATCTAAATAAATCTTAAATATTTGGTAACCTAGTTAGTAATCCATGTGATGAAAATTTATGACAACGTTTTAAGATATTATGTTTTTAAAATGTGTATAGATTCAATCAATGTATCTTCAATTTGTAAAAAAATACTTGTGTGTTATACATACTTACATAAAACATTATGCATTGTACACTAATTTTACAAAGAAAATTCTTTCTAATAAGAAAAATAATATTTAAGCATATTTTTGTGAAATTAAATGTTGATAGTTTTGTTATGTTCCGGTTAAACTCTGCTGCTACATTAATTTAGCATATTTAATGAAATGCAACACAAACTTTCGTCCGCTGGCACAGAGATTTAATTAGATTGACATTTATTTAATAATCATGACATCTGACAATAATGATTATTTGTAACCATTTCAATAAAATATATTACTAACGGAGTGAATATATTATATTATGACAACATATTTAATTTCTTTGCTGCATTTTATAGATTTCAATTTTGTATTTATAAAGTTTAGTGGGAATATCTTTCGACGTTTATACGCATAATAGCACAAACAAATGACAATTCCAAACATTTTACAAGAGAAAATACAATAATTTAAATTTAAATTTAAAATTATACTAAGTCAACAATGTTATTTGTAAAAGATTGAAGATTCACGAGCTCCTTGAACATAATAACTGAAAGAAAATTAAGATTGTCGTATTTCCCAGTGGCTACGTAAAATTACTAATATTTTAATATGAACAATAATCGCTACATTTTAAAAATACATATTATTATTATATTTACATAGGTAGCCAAAAAAACTCAAAAGATGCCGAAAGATGAATTCAGGTTTATGAAAACCAATTCAATTTCTATCAATACATATTCATCAAAGCTTAATTTAAATTGTAATATTATCATTATTTTATTAGATGTTATAAAAAATCTGTAATTGTCATAAAATAGGTTTTAATTCATAAGTTTTTTTCCACAAGTGTGTATTTAATTCAGATTAAAACAGAGCTTATAATTATATTAACTTGTGTTTTCTTAAATACTTAAATAAATGTGTGGGCATTTTCAACTTTGGTTTTGCCACTATTAAACATTTACTTTTAATAAACAATATTATTATTAAAAAATCTAGATTCTAGACTTTTCAATAAAGAACTTTAAAAAGTTATGGACGTTTTATACCTCAGTGCAACCTTGTTGAAAATTTCGAGAGATTGACTTGTAGCTAATATAATCCTTAGACCAAGGGTCTTTTTTTGTTAAGACATAAAATGAGACATTTTTTGATATGTTGATTTGATAAAACACAAGATGAACTGTGTCACAAACAAAATGTATTATAATCTTTATTTAATAATATGAAAAAAATATTATTTTTTTTTATATAAAAATAACTCCCTATATACCCTAAAATGTCATTCTTAAATTCACATTGTAAACTTACCTGTAAGTATATTATATTATATACATTAGCAAATGTATTCCTAATTCTTCACTACTACGCAATACACTACTACGCATATCACTATTAGTGAATTAATTTATTTGTAAATATGCGCATATGCCCGTTTTAATTGAGTGCGCAGAAATGAAGCAATATTAATGTGATTGTTTTTATAGTTCTCTTCTCGTACTGTAGTTATATCAACAGTATTGCATCGATTTTTCTCGTTTGGTGCAACTTTGAGTGTGTCTTGTCTAGCAAAACTAATGTAACCGTATACTAATGTTGTATGTTTATGTTTATAGTATGCTTTATATAATACAAGCTGAAGTACCCGGCTTCGTACAGGGTCGCTTCGTGGATACATTTACTTATCTTAGATATTTAAAAAATAATATTAAGTAATTATCTTTTTAATATTAAAATATCTGTATAATACAATATGGCAATATGAAAGTAATTCTAATAGAAGTAAAGGTCAAACAAAAGAACACTAAATTAAAATCGTCTCCAATATATGCAAACGTTATTAATAATATAAATATGTAGTAAAAAATATCAAAATTGGATGAAACAAACAAACAACTTTATATAACAATTTTATATAATATTAATTTAGAAACCTTTACAGGTGTGCGCACAACAACTGACAAAAGTTTCATCGCAATCGGATAAATGGTATAGGAACGCATACGAATAGAAGAAGATGATTTTCTTATTCACAAATCTTCACGGGCGTGCGCACGACAACTCACAAAAGTTTCATTTTAATCAGATGAATGGTATAGGAACGCATACAAATAGAAGAAAAGGAAGAAGATGGTTGTACTAATTCAGCAATCTTCGCGGGGGTGCACACAACAACTGGTCAAAATTTTATCGCAATCAGATGAATGGTATAGGAACGCAAACAAATAGAAGAAGAAGAAGAAGATGGTTGTACTAATTCAGAAATCATCACGGGTGTTGGCACAATTACTGGCGAAAGTTTTATTGCAATAGAATGAATGGAATAGGAACGCATACGAATAGAAGAAGAAAAAGAATAATATAGTTGTACTAATTCAGAAACCTTTGTGGGTGTAGGCATAACAACTGACGAAAGTTTCACTGCAATTGGATGAATAGTGTAGGAACTATATGAATAAATGAAGATAGAATGAAGAAGAAGATGATTGTACTAATTCAGAAACCTTCGTGGGTGTGGGCATAAGAACTGACGAAGGTTTTATCGCAATCGGATGAATAGTATAGGAACCTTACGAATAAAAGAAGATATAATGAAGGAGAAGAAGAAGAAGAAGATGGTTTTAGATGATTTTTATAATTCAGAAACCTTTGCGAGTGTGCACTGAACAACTCACCAAAGTTTCATCGCAATCGGATGAATGGTATAGGAACGCACCCGGGACAGACAGACAGAAATTCATTGTTATACATAAATAGGCCTGTAACCTTCGCGCAAGTGCAATCAATAAGTTGACAAAGTGTTATCGCAATTGGATAAACCGTATGGCAGCTCATAAAATACGAACAAACAAAAAAATATTGATTTTTATATATTAGATTACATAGAAGTCAATTATATTGCGCGTAAATATACATAAAACTAGTTATCGTCGATCGAAAACACAAAAACCGACCACCAAAAATATGTCAGTTTAAGTGAAAAGTATCAGTTACAAAAAGTTATTTTTTATAGAAGAACTTCAAAATATTGGAAATCAGTGCTTAGAGATCCGGACCACCCTCAAATTAAAAAAAAATTAAATATTTTAATGCACTACCGCCCATGGACCAAATCACAAGTCTAGGAATACGAGAAATATGCAAGTCATCAGAAACATTTCATACAAAATCCAAGTGAAGTTAATATCAAATTAGTAAATATCCAAAAATTGGTAAAAAAAAAATAATTGTCAAATAAATTTATTACATTAAAAATAAATTATGCATAATTTAGTGTGTCACCTAACAATATGTATTATAGTGATTGTTTTACCACACAAAACTATTTTCTTTTATATCTAAGATAATAATTCTGGTTTTTTCTTTGAGTTATGGCCAAAATTTATGTTTTATAAATAAATAAATATAAATTAATGAGAAAAAATTAAATATTGCTAACTTATTGATAATTAATTATAATGAAAAATGGTCTAAGTACGTTTTGTAACACTTTTCAATATGTAACATTTATTGAATTGTGCAATATTGCATTGATGAAATTAATAAAATATTGTAAGTTTGTATGTTATGTACGTTATGTATTTATTTATCTAAAAGCTATTTGATCATTTTCATTATAACAAGTCATGATACTATAATAATAATTAAAGACGAAAATAAGTTTTATTTATGTGGTACTCCCTTTGCATTGTTCAAAATGAAAAATTGTATAATTTTGCAGTCATAAAAACCAAACTAGTTAAAATCTCTTTTCATGATCTATATAAAAACTCAAAAAATTAGTGTTATTAATTAAAACTTTCGAGCACAATTCAAAATTACTCAAAGTTGCCAGATTAAAATAATTGTTCTTTAACAACTGAGTTAAACTTGTCTGAATGGGTAGGATTTAATGAGGGGCCGCAGACCGCATTAAATAATTCACCACGCCTGTAAGTGGACCTTAATTGGCGACCCCTGACCTTATGTATTCACAGACGAGCCCTTCAAAATCTTATCTTGTTCGCCGCAAATCCTGACCCATCCTATTTAGGATTTTGGACTTTGGTTAGTCTTACCCGTCTTTCAAAACAGAAGCATTCAATCAACATTATTGAATTACATTTTAAACATAATATTTGAATAACATTGTTAGCTTCACCAGACTATGTTTTATTTTAACTTAACATCGTTTAACCAAACAAAAAATAAATCTAGTAAATAGTAAATCAAGCTAATAAACAAAAGAAAAACATCTTATATTTTCAATAGGTAGGCATCACTTTTATATAAAAAAATCCTAATAATTAATACATTAATTAAGGGATGAGATTTAAATAAGTACAAGTGATATATAAATAAATAATTACAAGATAAAAAGAACTTTTTGTATACCACGTTTTTAACTTTACTGTTGAATCATATAAACTTGACAATTCTATGTTTTAATAAATACTTGATAGAAATACTGAATAAATATGAATACTGAAATTTCATTTTGACATTTCATATTGATTTCCATAGTAACGCAGGTATATATTAATAATTTAGTTGCTAGGACCCCCTTAGTAACCAATCATAGTGTTTTACTTTTTACGATTTTTTTCCGAAATAACATTCCATACAAAACAGAATTAACTGAAAATGAATTCAATTCTGCTTAAAGATGACTAAAAGTATTAAAAGAATGCATTGTCATTGTGTTCTGATATATTCTAAAATTTTAAAATGTCTAGCTAGTCGGGAAGTTAGTTAAAAATCGATTGCAAGATTTAAATTGGATAAACAAGAAAAAAATTGTACTGGACAAACAAGAATACGTCGAGCTAATAAAAAAGTGGGATTCTTAATACATGTAACTACATAATATGTAGTAATATGTACACAATATTATTGTATATGAAAAAATATTGGTAATAATCTCCTACGATAAAGTGCCTGTACCTTAGAGCTGAAAGTGCGGAAGTTACATTTTTATCATTTTTGAGTTAATTATGCAGATTTAAATGGGTATATACGTTATCTTAAGGGCCCACATACTCAGCGTAGGTCAAAATTGAGCTTTTATGGTATTTTCAGAACATAACCCTGGACATTCCTTAAACGTTGTAGATAATATTATATTTATATAATTTTGAAGCCTTATTATCCTATATATTTATTTTAAACATTTGATGACTGCATAAAGTTTTTTTATTATATATAATAGTATTCTTTTAAACCTTTCGCTCTAATGTTTTAGAATATAGTCATATTTCAGTACATCCATGTGCAGTGGTGTTAAGATTATTTAGGTTTATTAATTTTTAAACTCATTTACAAAACCATTAGTAAACATTATATAGTGACATATTTATGATAGAAAAATATATTTTATATTCTTTGTGATCCTAAATTTGACAATAATTAGGCATTTTATTATTCAAAAAATGGGCACGATTAACACATTTGATGATAATTATAAAAACACTGATTATAATCTATGTCGTTGACCATTCAAATGTGATAAACATCCTACGAATGATGATTGCTTTATAATAATGATTGACCTAAGAATAAGGTACTATTTTTTTTAAATAGGCCATTTCTATTGGCATTTCCCAGTAGTTAAGCTACAACATACGGCCGTAGCCATAAATTGACAACCGATAAATAAAGTAGAGAGTAAGATCATGGTAACGCGCGTGTTCTATATATATATATATATATATTAGTTATACCAATGTATCTAATCTAATTGATTTTGCATGTCTTTGACCACTTCTTAAATACATAATTAATTCGTTTAAATACATTTTCTTAAAATAGTAATGAGTCATTTGAAAAGATACTTTATTTATATTAAAGTTATTTAGAATTATTTACAATTCCTCATTTGACTCTTTGAAGTTGATTTACACAGTCAAATTTGTAAAAATAGATTTAAATCATTTTAATTCTCAGTTCCTCAATAACTGATAAATAATATAATTAATAATATTATTATTCATATAGTCTTTTTATTTATATGAATAAGACTAAGTTAACGGTTATCGACCGGGCTAACCTTTTACTCCCAGCAAGTACCTACCTACACTCCAAAATCTAAAAATTGTGGACGAGTTTGCATATCTGGGATCGACTATTAATGGAAATGGCAGATTTGAAGCAGAAATAAGATAGAACACAAAGATTGACATGTCTTGAATTTTAATTTCTACAAAAATTATGCTTGTACAAACATTAGTATTGCCCATATTTTGTACGATGTTGACTCGTGGATGTACTCTAAGCGAAAGAGAGCAAAAGATGATTGAATCGACCAACTAATATAGTGCCCACCATCACCCGTCATATATGCACAACCGTGGATATGCACGGCCGCTTTCTATGACGCTTTAAACGTGTCTGAAAGAAGTGATTTTAAGTGCCCATTCCGTCCCGAGACGGAGCCGCACGGGACTGATGCTGCAACCATGCACCGTAGTGTTAAAGAAGAAAGTTAAGAAAGAAAATGTTTGTTTTTTGGACTGGCTCTGCTGTCCGCTGACATTAAGCGCTTTGTGTACCCGCATATTGAGTGTCACGAATTAAAATGGATGAGTCTACAGAGGAGTCGGGACTATCCCGCTCCCCATACGACGCTGCAAATTTCTCAAATGCCGAAAGTTGGCCTCGGTTGCTACCAGATCTCCATGACCAATTGGGCCCGTGTGAGGACGGACCCTGGCAAACAGCTCCGCTCGTTCAAATTCCATAAGCGAGCAATCCCAGAGGATGTGTTCAACATCTTGGTGGTCATACCCGCAAGTACAACCCGGCCCATCTACTATCAAGCCAAACTCGTGGAGTCTGGCAGCGAAGTTGCCATGGCCAGTGAGGAACTGGCTAATCCAGTGCGAAGGTTGGAGTCTTCTAGTTTGGTGCCTGCAGAATACGTCTGAAAAAAAATGATAAGTGTGCCGCCCCTTGGGGGAGGCGGTCCACCTCGCCTGCCATGCCGCAAATGCGGTCTTGTACACAATGTCACTTACAGTCTTCCTGTAAGGAACGTCCTCAGATCTCTGCGATGGTGTCAGATGGACACCGGCGAGTGTTGCGCTGATCCCCCTCAAGAGGAGGGTGATCGATCCTCTGACTTAGACGTGCAGATCGAGGGATAGCACCCCCGCGAGTACGGCAAGCGCGTCAGTAGAAGTTGTGCGGTAGGCTTTGGTAAGCAAGATCAGCGCAAGTCGCTGCCCGCTTAGTAGTGCGCCTCTCACGAGAGTTAAGGAGTTTACTCGGGAATGCCAAATGCTGGAAGCGTAACCGGTAATTCCCATAAGGTTGGATCGACCAACTGAAGGAGCTTTCTGGGGGCAGCCTTTACTCTATCCTAAGCACTCGTCCAGCGTACGCGCGTTCGGCGGAGCGTTGAGCGGAGCGCGCAACTCAAACGTATAACCATGTGTATAAATTTTCGTAGACAATGTCTTTTTTTTGTTATACATTTATATGGTTATACGTTTGAGTTGCACGCACCACTCAACGCTCCGCCAAACGCGCCTACGCTGGACGGAGCCTACGAGGCAAATAAGATATAAGAGAAAATAATGAGAGAGAGCGCCCAAAAGATGACTGAATTTCAGATTGGTCGTAATCCTCAGCCATAAAGGATCGATTAAGAAAAGAGATAAAGACAGTATATTATGTAACTATTTTCTAATTGCTAATAATATATAGCGATGTTTTTATATTATTATTGTTTAAAGATTTCATAGACCTGTTGCGTATTTCGTAGACTGTATGCTAACCTATTTGTGCTCTAAATTTTACCTTTGTATTTAGTAACAATCTAAATACAAATAATATTTGAACGGAATACAATATCGGTTCTGCATACCAATCTCAGATAATCGCCATTTTTTTAAACGGAGAAAACTGCTTTCCAAGTATAGTTAGTAAAATTGGGCTATAAAAATACGTCTCTTTTTGATAATATTGAATCTTCTTCAAGATGAAGCTTTGTTTGGTTTCACTTTAAGTATTGCTGAAGATAATTTCAGTTTAATGTAAGTGCGACTTTTATATGGAAGAAGAAACCTCATACCAAAAGATTCTATGAAAATTAGTAGTCAATTTTTTAATACAGTTTTCATCTTTGAATAAGAAGATTTTCTTCAACATATTTACCTCTTTTAATAAAATTCTTCCCTTTTTTATTTAATTTATTAGACAAATAAGACTTGAATAAGTACTCGATAGTTCGATATAGTACTATACGTCTTATATATGTAAGAAATATGAGCCACAGTTTTATTTGCTACATTAATTTACTTCTAGTTCAGTACGTCATGCGTTACTGTTCGATGACATAATAATAGAAAAAATAACTATTAATAATTACAAATACAGGACAAACAACATCGAAATAATATTGACTTTATTTGTGTTAAAAGAATTCTTAATAGGTACAGTCATCTGTGGTTGGCATTCTATTTTTTACTCTCGTTAATTAAAAAGATTTCTTAATCTGGCAGTTTATTAACTGCAGACATTTTTCTTTACTCTTTCTTACTGATAGGTAGGTATACTTTAGTTATTGTAGCGCGGGATACCGTACTCACTAGAACGCTTTTCAGTTCTGTGCAATTATACTAATACTCTTATTGTGAAATGTCTCTACATAGTACAAAAAAAAAAATATTTATTTTTAGATCATTTTTAAAACTGCATATTTTCTCAATAGATGGAGCACTTGACTGCCATATTATGCAATCTCCAAGGACTTGGAGTTTTCCAGTCAATCTTTTGTTTTTTTTTTCAGATTCAGGTACCTATCATTATTTCGTAACCAAAGAGGTACACGATTGAAAATAAAATAAAATTAAGGTAGGTAGTTATAATTGATTGACTCAAAAATACTTTCATCTAATTATAAATAAGTTTATTTATTTATCCAATTAATTGAAACCAACACTGTTCTGCGAATATGCTTTTTGAAAATTTAATGATGGCAGTAGGTACATACCAATTTGAGCCTCCTGCTTTTCCCTCCACCACCCACCATGTTTCTACACCTGTTATGCAGGCGTATATCGTGGCGTAATGAACGATAGATGACCTTCAAAGTTGTGTTGAATGTATCCCAAGAGCAACTTTCCAAGATCTTGGTTGATGTGCACTAGAATGTGCGTGATTCCTAATTCGATATAATGTATTACGGTCAACTCTGGCTCGCCGTAAAATTCCGCAAACTTTTTAAAGGCTGAGAAATAACCCTTCGTAGATACGAAGTTGTAACGGCTGACCGATTCAACTGAAGGTCGGACCGACTTAAGAAGCTCTTCCCTATCAACCGACATATGGGGATATTGCCAGAGGATGTGATCGGTATCCACATAAGCAAATCGAAGATTTTAATATGCCAAGCTGACAGAGCTTGGAGGCAAAACCAGAAAATTCCTTGGAAGAGGTGGTGCATTGTTTTTACCATGCACATAGCGTGGCGTCATTGAGCCACTGTAAAATCGTTCTATACCTGTGTTAATATTGCTTCTTCTCAGATTAATTTGCATTTAAATAGCGAAAACAATATCAATCATAATGGCTAATGCAATAATTGATAACAAAAATCTACATAAATAGTAAATTCAGTTATAGAGCACATATTATTTTGCACTAATAATCCAAACAAATATTAAAGGTTTACAAGAAGGAAAGGGCGACAAAGAATTCAATTCCACTACTTCCCACCGAAAAACTGGTGAAATAATCTATATTATGTAGGAATTACAATTAATAAAACGTTTCGTATGAAGTAGTTGGCAGAGCAATTTTCTGAAACTCGGGTGGATTGAATAATAATGACAGAATTTACATCGATGGTAATTTTAGCTTTATCAAAGAGTTTGTATCACTATCATTAATAAACATAAAACGTACTGTTATCCATTTAATTCGTCACTATAAAAATGCATTACTTTTCATTCCATACTAATACAATATTATGTGGATAATTTTAGGTAGGGGATAAAACTAAAAATAGCAAAATGTCTGATATTCTTTTAAATTTCATTTCTATGCAACAACATAGTGAAAATTTTAATAGTCGTAAAACGCAGAAAAAAATTGTTACCTATGTAGTAGTATTTTGTATCTTACTATGGTAATATAACATAATCTGTTGAATAGAAACGGTGTATGATTACCAATGAAACTATATGATCATTACAGAGTTGTTAACATAATCATAATTATTTATTTATGTGATTATCATTGGGTCTTGAACAATCTGTAGCAAACTTGTATGTTTCCTGTGAACATAAATTGTTTTGGCGAACATTGTAAGTTATCTTGCCTTCCCATTTCTTGGTTTGTAATTAATAGTTAACCGGGTATGCCCCAATGACCTGTTTTACTCGATATTGCCCGCTGTTGTCACAGTGATTTAAAGAACTAATACTTACATTCTTCTGTATACGCTTTTGATTAATTAAATACCTACATATAAAACGTCAAATATATTTCCCAAATTATTTGTATTTTAAAAATGTAATAGGTAGACCAAAATTTGCAAAGAAAATACGATGGGTGGGATACACTGAAAAAAAAATCTTACTAATAGCAGACGACCATCGGTCAGGACTCTCCTGGTTCAGGTTCTCCTAGCAGAAACTACTTAGAGGTAGACAATGAAGTATGTGGATTGACTGTGTTTAGGAAAATCATTAGAAATACAAAACCTGGAATCCGATGAAGCAAAGAAACAAACCAAGTAAAGGTCACTTATTAATAGAAGATAAAAAGAAAGAAGAAGAAAATAATATTTTGATTCCTAATCTTAAATATTAAATCGGGACAAAACAATTTAAAGTAAGAAAACAATAAATTATTTTAACTATTATATCATTTGGAAAAATTTCATATACAATATTTAATCGATATAACATAATTATAATATTTCAATTACGAATAAGTGGGCTTAATAAAAAATATTATTAATTCTATCGACCGAAGGTACTTGATGTAATTTGAGCTTACATTCTAATGGTTTTAAGTTTTGTTCTATTCCATTTGAGCTGTTTTTTGCGACCCGGGTTTCGCCTTTCGGCATCTTCGTGCACTATGTCTACTCACGAACAGATAAATTCAATGTGTATTTACCTATTGGTGAGTGCACATAGTGCCTGAAGATGCCGAAAGACGAAACTCGGGTTGCAAAAAATTACTCAAATGGAATAGTACCAAACTTAAATCCATTATAAATTAAAAGTTATGTTCTAATATTATGTGAAATAATTAGTTTATTATTATAATTGACTAAAACCGTGCAATGTCTTAAAATAAAGTAAAAATAGTTTAGTCATGATTTAATGAAGAAATGCATAAGCATATGATTTGGGAACATGCAAAACCGACCGATAGGCACCACGTAGTATAAATAATATGCTCAAAATAAGAAACTGACATGGACTTAAAAGAATAAAGAAATCCACGAACAGATATTATCTATTTTTAACATATTATAGCTATTTAAGTTACTCTCTTTTCTTTACTTATTGTATCATCATCATCATCAGCCGGGGTCAATCCACTGCCGGATGAAGGCCTCCCCAAGCTTTCTCCAACTCTCTCGGTCCTGTGTCGTTCGCTGCCACGTATTTCCGCCGAACTTTACCAGTTCGTCAATCCAGCGGCTTTTAGGGCGACCCTGTGGCCGTTTCGTACCCCTTGGGTACCATTGGATGACGGCATTTGTCCAGCTGCCGTCCTTTCGGCGAGCAATGTGCCCCGCCCATCTCCATTTCAGCTGTTTGGCAACGTTTATTACATCGCGTACTCTTGTCTGCTTCCTAACCCATTCGTTTCTCTTACGGTCCTTTCGCGTGATGCCCAACATGCACCTCTCCATGCCTCGCTGTGTGATTCTTAACTTTTGGAAATCTCTCGTGTTGAGGGTCCACGTCTCGCAGCCATACGTGAGCACGGGTAGCACACATTGGTTGAACACCCTACGCTTAAGACATAATGGTAGGTCACTCTTGAAGATACTATTCAGACATCCGAAAGCACTCCATCCCAGCTTTGTTCTTCGAGCAATTTCATCGTGCATGCTTCCGTCTATGGACACCTGCTGTCCAAGATAGATGTAGCTGCTGACTTGCTCGAGTTGGGTGCCAGAAATACAGATAATCGCAGGGTCCGAAAAACAGTTCCTCATCACTTTTGTCTTTGAGACATTTATCTTTAGACTGACCGTTTGACTGACATCCGCGAGTTCTTGCATTCTACCTTGGAGGTCTTTCGGGTCTTGTGAGAGTATAACAATATCATCTGCAAAGCGCAGGTGACTGAGGTGCTCTCCGTTAATTGGAGAGCAATTTTCCTCTTTCCTTTTTCCTTTTTCCTCCCAATCAAGTTTCCTAAATAAGTCCTCAAGAGTAGCGTGGAATAGTTTAGGTGAAATGGTATCACCTTGCCGGACACCTTTGTTAATGGGAATTTACACGAACGTTTGTGGAGTTTCACGCATGCTGTGGCATCACTGTATATACTGTTCAATATATTTATGTAGCGTCTGGAAATTCCTTGGTTGCTAAGGGCGTCTATAATTGAGACTTTTTTGATGGAATCAAACGCCTTTTCATAGTCTATAAAACCAAGATATAATGGCAGTTTGTATTCCTGGTAGCGCTCTATGATTTCCCTGACGACCTGTATATGATCCATAGTACTGTAGCCTCTTCTGAATCCGGCTTGCTCTCTTGGTTGGTTCTCGTCTAGAATTGTTTCGAGATGGTTTGAGAGTATTTTCGTGAAAACCTTATACAGAATTGGCAGTAGACTAATAGGTCGATAGTTTTTCAGATCTTCAGTGTCTCCTTTCTTATGGAGAATAATAATGGAGGCATTTTTCCATGACTCTTAAATGTTCTCTTCGTGCAGACAAGACGTGAACAGACGTGCGAGCACTTCGCTCACCGTCCTCCCGGCCAGTTTGAGAACATCGATAGTCAGCCCATCTTCTCCCGGGGCTTTCCCACTTTTCATGCACATTATAGCATATTCCACCTCTGTGGTAGTAACCTCGGGAAGAGGATCTCCATATTCTCCGTTCACCGGAAGATCTGAATTGATGTCAGTGTCATCTTTGTATAGAGCGCTGTAAAACTCTACAACAGTGTCCAGTAGATGATCCCAGTTACGCACGATACTTCCATCTTGCGCTTTTAGTGTCGTGATCTGCCGTCTCCCTATTGACTTATTGTATAATATACATTATATCTAATATATAAAAATTAATATTTGTGTGTTTGTTTGTTCGTATTTAATGCGCAGCCATACCGTTCATCCGATTGCGATAAAACTTTGTAAACTTATTGCTTGCACTTGCGGGAAGAGTATTGGTTATACTAATATATAAAAATGTATGTCTGTCTGTCTGTATGTCTGTGTGTCTGTCCCGTATGCGTTCCTATACCATTCATCCGATTGCAATGAAATTTTGGTAAATGGTTGTATGCATACCCATAAAGGTTTCTGAATTATAAAAATTATCATCTTCTTCTTCTTCTTCATTATATTTTCTTTTATTCGTATGGTTCCTATACCATTCATCCGATTGCAATGAAATTTTGGTAAGTGGTTGTATGCACACCCATAAAGGTTTCTGAATTAGAAAAATCATAATCTTCTTCTTCTTCTTCATTCTATCTTTTTTTATTCGTATGGTTCCTATACCATTCATCCGATTGCAATGAAATTTTGGCAAGTGGTTGTATGCACACCTATGAAGGTTTCTAAATTAGAAAAATTATCATCTTCTTCTTCTTCTTCATTCTATCTTCTTTTATTCGTATGGTCCCTATACCATTTATCCGATTGCGATGAAACCTTCATCAGTTGTTGTGGTAACACCCGCAATGGTTTTTGAATTAGTACAACCATCTTCTTCTTCTTCTTCTTCTATTCTATATTCTTCTATTCGTATGCGTTCCTATTCCATTCATCCGATTGCAACAAAATTTTCGTCAGTAATTGTGCCAACACCCGCAAAGGTTTCTGAATTAGTACAACTATCTTCTTTTTCTTCTTCTTCTTCATTCTATCTTCTTTTATTCGTATGGTCCCTATACCATTCATCCGATTGCAATGAAACCTTCATCAGTTATTGTGGTAACACCCGCAATGGTTTTTTAATTAGTACAACCATCTTCTTCTTCTTCTTCTTCTATTCTATATTCTTCTATTCGTATGCGTTCCTATTCTATTCATCCGATTGCAATAAAATTTTCGTTAGTAATTGTGCCTACACCCGCGAAGGTTTCTGAATTAGTACAACCATCTTCTTCTTCTTCTTCTTCATTCTATCTTCTTTTATTCGTATGGTCCCTATACCATTTATCCGATTGCGATGAAACCTTCGTCAGTTGTTGTGGTAACACCCGCAATGGTTTTTGAATTAGTACAACTATCTTCTTCTTCTTCTTCTTCTTCTATTCTATATTCTTCTATTCGTATGCGTTTCTATTCCATTCATCCGATTGCAACAAATTTTTCGTCAGTAATTGTGCCAACACCCACGAAGGTTTCTGAATTGGTACAACCATCTTCTTCTTCTATTCTATCTTCTATTCGTATGCGTTCCTATACAATTCATCCGATTGCAATGAAATTTTGATCAACTGTTGTGCTCACGCCGCAAAGGTCTCTGAATTGTTACAACTATTTTCTTTTTCTTCTATTCTATCTTCTTCTATTTGTATGCGTTCTTATACCATTCATCCGATTGCGATGAAATTTTGACCAGTTGTTGTGAGCACGCCCGCAAAGAGTTCTGAATTAGTACAACCATCTTTTTCTTCTTCTATTCGTATGCGTTCCTATACCATTCATCCGATTGCAATGAAACTTTGGTGAGTTGTTGTGCACTTGCCCGCAAAGGTTTCTGAATTACTACAATCATCTTTTTCTTTTTCTATTTGTATGCGTTCTTATGCCATTCATCCGATTGTGATGAAATTTTGACCAATTGTTGTGCGCAAGCCCGCAAAGGTTTTTGAATTAGTACAACCATCTTCTTCTTCTTCTATTCGTATGCGTTCCTATACCATTAATCCGATTGCAATGAAACTTTGGTGAGTTGTCATGCGCATTCCCACGAAGGTTTCTGAATTATAAAATCATCTTCTTATACTATTCGTATGCGTTCCTATACCATTCATCCGATTGCGATGAAACTTTTGTCAGTTGTGTGCGGTTTCTAAATTATTATTATATAACATACAAAGTTTGTTGTTTGTTTGTTCCATCCAATTTTGATTTTTTTTTTACTACATATTTATAACATTAATAACGTTTTCATATTTTGGATTCGATATTAATTTAGTGTTCTTATGTTTGACCTTTACTCCTATTATAATTATTTTCATATTGCCATATTGTATTACACAGATATTTTAATATTAAAGAAATAATTAGCTCTTATTATTTTTCAAATATCTAAGATAAATATAACCACGAAGCGACCCCGTGCGAAGCCGGGTACTTCAGCTAGTATTATATAAAAGAAACGATTAAAATAAATCAGATAGGTACTAAATACAAATGGAAAAAAAACCAAATACTCACATTATTAAAACTAGTCGTTGGGTACGGTACTTATACTGATTAAACTTTCTTAAATTAAGGTTTTGTTAAACTTTCTATCAAAATTCGTTAAATAGATAGCTTTTACAAGTTTTAACGAGGTTTTTGTGAAATACAAACGCTTGCGAATTCAATGCTTTGATTATAGAGACCGAGATAGCATAAAACTTTTATGTGAATCTTTAAAATTGAATGTTTCTTTGGAAGACTTTCAATATTTCGATCATTGATTGAATACAATGTAAATACAAAATGTTAAATTGTACCTCAAAATGTATCGCTATGCTCAAAGTTTTCTGAAAATTTTAAACGCTTATTACATAAAAAATATTTCCATCGCTATAAATACTATAATAAAAATTTCATATTTTAAAATACTTAATAAATAACTTATATAATAAATAATGAATTATTATTTAGATAAAATTCACAAATAGTTTTTATTTTTTCATTAAAAGTATTAAACGAATGGATAATAAAAATAATAATGGATAATAAAGATAAAAAAAAAAAAAAACTATTACCTACTTACTAAATAAAGTGGTTAAATAAACTGTAGACCAAAGACCATTATGTAAGTACACCATCAATAATTAATTTTCATTAAGCCATAAATGTGAGTATATTCTTTTAAACTGGTTTTATAAGCCATTGTCGATATTAACCGCCTCTTTAGAATGTTTCTAAATATGGGTGGTTAACCATTCGCTCATAAAACTGTAATCTCGATTCAAATACATACTGACAAACTAAAATCAGATCCCACAAAACACGAGACAAAAGCGAACATCCTGCCACTTCTGCATCGCGGATTATATTAAATTTCGCAATTATTTATGCAGTTAGAATTAATGTGTAATAAATTCTATTGGATGTAAGTTTTATACTTGTCCATTTGTGTTGTTTTCTGCGACCCGATTTTTGCCTTCCGGTATCTCCATGCACTATGCGCACTCAGCAATGGTTAATGCACAATGATAACGAACACAGCCAATTCTCACTTATATAATAAATTAATACAAAAATTTCATTACCAACCTATTAAACAAAGAATCAAGTCTAAAAAAATAAAAACAAATTGTGAATAGTTTCAGTATTTTTGTAAAAACCTGTACCTAATAGATAACTAGATACGCGTAATTGTCATTACCGGGATACAATAGCACTAAGTAACGTATTGGAAATTTGATAAAGTTAACTAATTAGAAATAATAATATTATTTTTGTACCTACTAATAATAAATAACAATAGGTATAATCTGTAATCGGTAAACTGAATGCATCAATGGTGGTACCAAAATGTCAGACTAGCAAAAATTAAATCCATTAGAATTAAAATTCAGATTCTATCAGTACACTAGGTTGATAATATTAATAATTTGTAATAAACTCTACATAGTCAATGATAGCTAAGTGCACTTTTGATATGCTGAAGATAACGTTCTAAATAATCGAACTCCTTAAACTTATTTTCGCTACAGTTTCACTTATACGGTGTCGGTTTATACTGTGAAAAATATAAAATTTATTTTTTCGGTAAGAAAAATCAATATGTTCTAATGAAAAGAAATCGTCGACCGATATTGTAAATATAAACTTGGTCACAGATTTTTGATATGGACTAGGTATGTAGCTATATTGGAAGGGCAGATTCTTTACAAAAAAAAATCATCTCGCACACTACGACCGTGACACAAAAAACATTTATATCGTCTTTTTAAGTGCCATATATGTACCGCATTCACAAAACCCGATCACAGTTTCCGAATCCGCCTTATATACACCCTGGGATATAGCCGTTCTGATAGAAAGCAATCCTACAATAAAACTACTCTCATGAGAATAGTTTGGCGAGGAATGATCGGAAAAACTTGAGCTTCTATCACAACATATCCATTGATTTTCCCATATCGTATATCGAAAAGTTTTCTTTGAACAGATTGGCCAAAAAATCAAACACCGCCCGATTTACAAAAGGTTTTATTTTGTAGACATAATATTATGTAAACTCTACAAGAGTATTTTTTGTCATCTATATGTACAGTGTAGATTCTTTATCATAGAGTAAAATAATTAAATAGCATAGAAGTTCCTATATACTGCATATTGTTTTATTGTCCCAAACTTTCAAAGATTAATTCACTAGATGACCATTGTTAAGTAAAAAAAAAAAAATAATTCGTTCGATATTTCAGTTTAATCCGAGTCAAATGAAGGACGAACTTATTGACGCGTTCACATTTACCATACTAAATTTTAATGTCAGAGAAAAATTATCTAATGTACCTACCATACCCAAGATTCCTAATTATCTATCATTATTGTAAAACAGTATTATTTATGATTTGCTATTTCGTAAATCAATGTTTAAATATAAATTGTGAGTCATTTTTTATCATATTTATAGAAACATCTTGAACTGTTAATATTATAGATATTCCATTTTCTTGATTTGATTAATATGCATAGAAACTCTTTTAGTTCCTTGATTTTTGATTATAATTACACTCCCATACCAAGATAGCAGGTATTTTTATATAAATGTGTAATGTTAAAAAATAAAGTCATCCAATATATTATAGAATGTGTACATAAAGATAAAAAAAATTAAGAAATAAGCATTATGCCTGATTTTAGAGGCAATGCCAAATTTCAAATTGTAATTATTCCATAACATGATTTTGAGACTTAGCAACTTAATACTTTATAAAGTATTAAAGATCCTTAAATATAATAATTTATGTTACTTATTTAAAATATTTTTGAGTACTTACCAGTTTTGTTTTTTAATCGAAAATAATGCTCAATTTTTAAGTATGTAAATAAACACTCACACTGGCGTAATTAATAAAGCACTCGCCTTTAAATATACAAGTCGCAGATTTAACCCCCCTCCCTCGTCATTTGCACAAAATGTATTTTGTTTATTTAATCCGTTTTTGTTGGTTCGGTGCTCATTGTGTTGAACGATATGCTAACAACCGTTCTCCGCAAAAATTCTATTACTATAAATTTCACTCTATGGCAGTCCATATGTTCAGATTATGAGCAAAAGTGGTAACATAATTTTTCACGTATTTTAAAAACATAATAAATTAGAAAAAAACAATGTAATTGGTAAGATTTTTTTATGGAATTAATTTAGTTTTATTATAAACTTAAATTTAAGAAATATTCTCGGTCTGCTGAGAAATATGACGTTTCAGACCATTAGGATGTGATATCGCAACATTCGCAACTGGAAAATAAATAGACAGAAGCATAACATCAGTTTTAACAGTTAAAAATGCATCGCATGTAGATTATGTTCTCTTCGAAATATATTTTATACAACAATAAAAATAACAGATCGAAAAGAGACCAATATTTTTGCAATGTGGTATTGTAAGTGTATGCTTAGAATGGCTTGAACTGCCATAAGTACCAACAAATCCTTTCTTGAAGAGCTAAAGATAAAAGATAGACTTTCAAGTATCTGTTTGAAGTCTTTAGTACTTTGAAAATGTTACTCAGAAAGGGAATTATAGATCGGAGAGACTGAGGACAACTGGAAGAGAATCTTGAATAGAATGAGCATCGATTATAAAATGTATATATCTCAGTAATTGTGTATGTAACAAATTTATTAACCATTTCTTTACATTTTTTTGGATCAATCTGTCTATTTTTCATATACGCTTATAGATTATGTCACTAATTAATCACACTTCGGTAAGCCCAATGAAAAACAGGATACTATTATTCTGTTATTTATTGTTAATTGATTTTTTTTTCTCCTTACAGTAATTGAAAAAGTTTTGCGAAATGTCTTTGTTTCTTATCAGTTAAGCAAGTAATGGCATATTAGACATCTAATTGGGTAATAATTTTAAATTAAAAAAACGTTTCTGTCAAGTTAAGGTACTAATGTATTCAAAATTGGCCACCCACTGCAAAATACCGAGTAAAGTTTTTGTACAGTTTTATGAATCATTTTTCTACCCGATATTTGTATACCTAGTACCCATATATTTAAGTAATATAGTATATAGTTAATCAATAATACTATTTTTAAATTACCTACGTGCTGTCTGTAACAAAAAAATATTATATTAAAATAAATAAATAAAATAAAAATATTGTTAATTACTTATCTAATTGACTAATTTGATAGTTTCAATAGTAAAGTGGTGTAAAGTTGTAACTTTATCAAATGAAATAAAATGATTACGTCATTTATACTGTATTCTTCTTTGAATAAATAATTTATTTTTGATATTATATTATAAATAGGCGTGCTTCAAAAAAAAGAACTATAAACTTTTACCCAAGTATGTAAAATTTTCTCATCTATTTCAAGATATTTCACACTATTTCAAGTTTTATTTTGAGTTATTGTGTCTAGAATAGAACTTTTGTATTTATAAGCCTACTAGATTATACGCCATTCATATATCATTCTAATAAATCATTCTACCGATACGCAAAATATGTCTAAACGTAAGCAATGTTCTATCGGTATACCTAATA
The DNA here is from genome assembly GCF_057557595.1 of Rhyacophila brunnea. Lineage (NCBI taxonomy): Eukaryota > Metazoa > Arthropoda > Insecta > Trichoptera > Rhyacophilidae > Rhyacophila > Rhyacophila brunnea. The sequence continues at coordinate 22,689,589 of NW_028233068.1, forward strand.
TGTAGGTACATTGCAATTTCCCAATATATTATGTGTTCTCTCCCAGACATGGAAATCAGTTGATATAGGATAACATCTTCAACACACAAGTTTGATCCACAACTATATTGTGTAAGTTTTCTCTTACCTTATAATCTCACTGCCACGTATTTGCATCAAACTTGATTTAATTTATCAGTCCAGCAGATAGTCAAGCCTTATAACTGTATGTTGTCTCTGAAGCACGGCATTTTCTCAACAATATTATCCACTCACCTATAGTCTCTTTGTCTCTAGTTTACACAATATTATAATTACAATTCAAAATGAATTGTTTGATACTATAAAAAGATCTTCGTAAAAACATTCTGGTATCGACAAAATATTAATCATGTTTTTTCATATCGTAACCTTTGAACAAAAATATCTGGAAACAATCGAGATGATAATAATTGTGACCTTTTGTACTAAGAAATCAAGAATAAAAATGAGAACCATTGATAATATAGATATTTTTCTTATAATGATTACTGTCATGTTGGGGTTCAGGTAGGCATTTGTGCTACTAGTTTTCTTCGAATAATCAAATAAGTTATTTAAGTTATCTAATACAAATATAAACTTATAAATTAAATCTTTGGAAATTATAGTAGGTAAACGTTTTACTGATACTCAATGAATTTCAAAATCCTAAGTGAACATACAGTTTACAAATCTTATTAATGCATTATTCTATAAACAATACGGGATCACAATCAAAACCAGATATTTTTATCAATATATATAGATTTGTAGATATTATATATGTAAAAGACTAATAAAAACCAGACAAAGAACAATTTTTGGTACTAAATTTGTTTATTGAAATTATTAGTCTTCACATCAATTTTTTACAGAAGCTTATATGTTTTTTGCAGTTTGCTATTTATAATAAGTACTATTTTAAAAACATAGATCAAGTACCTCTATATAATTTACTAATCACACCTAGACAAACAATTTGATTTTAAAAGAGTTACAACAAATATCTCCAAATAAGCATACGTAGGCCGGTGGGATACTTGCAACGACTGATCGTTTCCTGCATAACAAAAAAGATGCTCGATTGATCCCCAGAAACGAAGAAACTTGTACAGAATAATACTGTTTAATATAATAATATTTTCTCTTCCCAAGAACCATAATTCGTTGGGGAGAGAAAATATGTAGAAATGCCATAAAGTTCTTTATAGTTAACGACTAGAGGAAAGTATCGTAGAACCAGAATGTAATGGAATCGAATAATTTTGGAGACCAGGACTTATTTTAGGGCAAGACGTCATCGAAGAAAAATAATCAAGATACATAGATTGGTTGTATTTTGAATTTATGGTATTTAACATATGGTTGACACCGTGGAGACACTACTTTATAATCCTAATATCCCCAATGACGGTTTTGACCCGCGTCATATCTAATGTCCCTAAGATTATTTATTTACATTGATAGTGTATTCGATAGAGGGCTTCCGAAAACTAGTGTAGCCAAGGCTTAATGTATTATAGCTTATATGAAATATATATGAAACCTTTCTATATTATATTATATTTAACCATTTTTTTAAATAAGCGTAAGTTGAATAATAATTTTCAGTTTGGTAAAAATATTAAGCATCAATAAGGATAAAATTTTAAGTAAGAAATATTATTTTACGGTTTTTTTTTATAATAAATAATATTATTCAATGTTTTAATATACAATAATAATTAATTTAAATCAAATATTACTTGCAGCAAACACTTCAAAATCCTGTTAATATATTCTGATTATTAATTTATTGTATTACTGTTATTATTGACTGAATATACCGAAGATTTAAGAATGAAGGATTATTTTTACTCAAAAATATAATATTGAGGGAATTTGAATGTCAGATAATGTAATTATTAGCATTTATTCAAAAGTGAGACATTTTCATTGGCAGATTATTTATTAGTAGAGCGGGTTTTAATATAATTTGTATCCGTCCAATTGCTAAAGGCTTATTTTAATATATATGTAGTAGGTACCTACTTTGATAAGGTTTCTCAAAAATATTTTAGCAAACTTCTAAGTAAGTAAGTATATTATAATATATTAATACTTATTGAACAATATCGACACGTTATACTTGTATACAAATTTATAGGTAAGTACTCTAATAAATAGTAAATTTACTATAATAATATAATATCAGTACTAATTGATAAACATCTTTTCGACTACTATGTTATATGAAACATTATTACTACTTCATAAAATAGTATTAAACTGATAAATTGTGACACTGATGCTTCCTGATTATGACATGAAGATATATTATGTTCTCAAAACCAGGAGTTGAGGAAATATGTCAGTTACTTACCATGGAATATAAATAATAAGACCAAGTCTATCGATATTATTATATATAGATATTGAAATCATAACTAATAAATCATCGAATCCATTTTGATAACTGAAAATTGCTATGCCCCTAAAGTCACATCATACCCTTATCAACTTAAATGTCGTAAAGCTTATACAATATAAATAGTATGTAGAAGATTCTTCTCCGACGAATCAACGAAATCGAGTAATCAAAGCTAATATAATAATTATTCATAATAAATCGCATCAACTAAAAAATAATTGAAGTATAATATTAATTACCCTACTAAATAATTAATCCTTTGTAACTGTCAAACTTAAGTGATTTCTATCAAGAATGAAAAAAATAACTGTAAGTATATTAACAAGGATTGCGAAATTTTGTAAAACAATTTCAATTATTTTATACATGCATAAGATTCGGCATCTTTTTGATTCATATATGTAAAGTTGACGCTCACAAAACTAAAAAATGCGTCTGCCGGACATACAACAAAACTTTTGTTTACCAAATATAGTGGCAGGTATTACCTATTTTAATTGAGGGAAAAGGTGTGTTCCGCTCAGGAAACTAGCTGACTTAATTTATAACACATTGGTAATATGATATTTAATTTATAAAGCCGAAATACATCTAAAGTATTGTTATTTAGTAGTTATAATTAATTATTTATTTATACTACAGTTTAAAAGTCTATTAATATTTATATTATTCATTGTTTATTTGTTATATTTTATATTACCTAACCCAGGAATTCCCAAACTATGTTCTGCGGAACACCAGTGTTCCGCCGAACCTGAATAGGTGTTCCACGACCATTTGGAAAGGTTTTATACACTGCAACACATTTAAAGATCTTCTACTAAGTAGAAGTAAAATAAGTAAAACTAAAATAATTAAAGAATCTACTTCATATTGAAAGGCGACTGATGATCAATCTCCACTGATGCTTATGACGTCAAGTATCTAGATAAGTCATGGCTCCCATAAGGGGGGGCTAAAAGGCCTCTAGCCTGGGGCCTGGGCTTACGGGGGGGCCTGGGGTGAGAAATCGATCAGCCAAGTGAGATAAACACATATCACAAACATGCACTAATAGTAAAAAAATGTCGCTTCAAGCATACTAACATTTAAAAATATGTGGTTTTGCCATATTTACAATTTTTGATTATTGACGATATTTGACATGTCCATAATATTGTGCATATCAACACAAAAGTAGGTGTATTAAAAATACAAAAAATCGTTAAAAATTCCCTTAATTTTACCTCGAACAACAATTGGAATATGCAACCTTAGCGATAAGTTGGGGGCCCGCCAAAGATCCCAGCCTGGGGGCCCGCTTCGGGATGTCGGGACCATGATCTAGGTACAGACAGAGGACCACCACACCATGCGCATGAAAAAGATGGAGTATATTATTTTTAACTGACCGGCTGACAAGTCTTGTCATTTTAACGACAGTTGCCAAACTTGGTAGAACGATTAACTGCGCTAATAAATATCATACAGAATAAACTAAGTGTTCCGTTAAAATTTCCGAGTTTGCGAAGTGTTCTATTGCAGAAAAAGTTTAGGAAACCCTGACCTAACCTATACGATATAAGTATATACTGTTTTTTATTATCAGACTCATCAAGATAATATAAAGTTGCTTCAATTATATTTCTATGTGAATATTAATATTTAGTCGAGATTCTTTTTTCTTTAAATATGTTCGAACTATCGTATATTGTCTCTTTGACATTTCACTATCTCAATATAATAATTATGATCGTAACAAATTTTTATAATATGATTATTTTCTCTTAATATTTATTGTACACAAGGGATTTTAATCATGATACATGAATATAAATCGCGTTGGAGAAGAACTTTCAAAGGAATATTTAATATTTTTATCACTATAATAAATCTTTACAAATCTAATTTACAAGTACCAGTTGGGCCTTATCATCTCATTTGTAGCTATAACGTTATTATTTACGAGTTATTAAAATTAATTATCAATATGCGTTGTCTAACAACTATAATTTAATATATTATTTTGTTACTATAAATCTTATTTTTGATTAAGTTTTCCATTTAAATGAAGTTGAAAGACAATAATATTAATAAGATTATTATTACTTTAACAACATTGTATTTTGGGTATCGTATTTGTCTGGATTTAAAATTGTAGTTAATAATAATTAATATTTATCTTTACACGGTAATATTTAATAGATTTTATTCTGCATTTTGTATGATAAAGAAATTTAGTAACAAATCACTAGGTACTGGATTTTATTTCACAGTCGTTATATTAATACTAAGTGCATTAAGACATTAAATTATTTAATTTGATGAAATTTCTAATGCCTTACTATCAAAAGGTGCTTTTTACCTAACGATATTGCCTTTCGAAGCAAGGAAAGAAAATAAATTTTGCCTTTACCGTTAATGGTAGAAAATTAAGAAAATTACTTTCTTTCATCGCCCAATAAACACTCCACAATATTATTTAAAGAAATAACTGTAAAAAATCAACTCCAAATATTACAATACTATGAAGATTTTTTTCTTTTATATTTTAACAATATGTAATTTTTTGTGGAAATACACTGTATTAATAAAAAATAATACTGGTTCCACTTATTTTTATATTAGTCAGGAACGTTTTCGTCCATCTCAAAGAGGCATTTTCAACTAATACATAATATACAATAATACAGATATTATATTTCTCTTCTTCTTCCACGGCGCTACATCCCGGGGTGGGATTTGGCCTCCTCCACAACCACTCTCGACTCACTCCGGTCTCTCGTCATACTTCTCCAGTTACCGGGTCTTCCTATATGAAGCCAGTCCACTTCTACGGCGTCAGCCCATCTACTTCTTGGACGGCCTCTGGGTCTCTTCCGTTGGGGTAGCCACTTTGTCATGATCCTTGGCGCTCTAACTTCAGGCATTCTCTCCACATGTCCCGCCCATCGTAGTCTTTGGGACTTACCGTATCTTATGATTGTTTGCTGTTCAATCAGCTCTTCCAATTGGTGATTCATTTTTATTCTGTAGTTTCCATTTTCCAACATGGGTCCAAAGATTTTGCGGTGTATTTTGCGCTCGAAGACAGCTAATTTGTTTTCTTCGTTTTGAGTTAAGCACCAAGTCTCACAGCCATAAGTGACCACTGGCCTTATAATTGTTTTATATATTAGAAGTTTACTTCTTCAGATATAATACTAACAAATTTTAAAAATCATATATTTTTTGAAGATATGAATAATTAATTATGAAAAAAAAATCTTTATTCAAAAAAAAATACCTAGTTTATCATAAAACATTATTATACTTAATCATATTTCGGTACTTAATACTACAATAAGTGAAACCTTGTACTACGTATTGCAATTTATTCTATTAATATTATTTAGACTATTAAGATATAGTTGGTACTAAAAATATATCTATGTAATAATAAATTAGATATGATAAAAAATATGACCAAAAATCCGCGACGTATTCTAATTTTTTTCTGTTAATTTTGTCAGTCTAGCTCTGTCTTAGTCTATTTCCCAGAGACTTGAAATTTGGTACGTAGGTGCTAATGCGGTGACAATAAAATGATGTTTTTTTTGTTATTGTGGGGACGGTCCGGTTTTCCAAACATGGGTATCATTATATTTGTATTAAAAAAACTGTATTGTTAATAAATCTGCTGTCGATCCAATACCTTTATTAGAGAATTCCTGACATAAAAGATGAATTATAGTCGATCTACTTTTTGAGATATTTGAACTTAAATAACGTTCATTAATTAACGATGTCGTTTTGTGAGGGTAAGGGCTCTGTTAAGGATCGGGAGGTCTAGTTTCGGAGGTATTTAAAGGACGGGAGGGAGGATGCCGTTGAGAAGTGGAGCCTTATAATTTATTCTAACTCAGTTACTACTAAGAAATTTCGTTTTACTTACTAATGCTAAATATTTTCGGTAAAATAGTTGTATGTACTATGAAAAAATATAAGTATGATAAAAAAAGAATCTTATCACTTTGTCAGTATCGAATGAAAGTGATATTACACTGAAATTAATGTGGTCGGTCTTATACGAAAACAATTTTAATTTTATGTTGCTCTAATAATATTTTGTGTTTTCAAATGGTCCAGTAATATTAATTTGAGTTAGATACTGTTTAATCATTTCTCTTACAAAATTCAACTTATTTAATTTAAAAAAATATGTCAGTTTACCGTAATCTTTAAATGAAAAAAGAATATAAGTGATTTTAAGAAAATGTGTAAGAAAATTTAATACGATAATATTATATTGTTTCTCTCTGTCCTTCTTTCTCTGGGGCATTGGTATTTGAGATTGAATAAAAAAAGTATAAGTATACATTCAAAAACAAACTTATTTAACCTCACTGACTCTACAAAGTTCTCATCCCAACATAAAAATATCTTAAAACTGATATAACTTTTTTTATTCATGTCGATAGTATATTATTATTTTTGTCAGTAGTTATCGTGTTCTGTCATTTAGAAATAACATTATTTCCCCAAGGCACGATTGTGTAAACTTTATTCACGCTATAAATGCTGAATTACCACTACTTGCAATTATTCTGTACCTACTTATTTTATACTTTTCATGTTCATTGATTAGTAAGGTTACTGGTTATAGATTATACCTACATAATTTTTCTAAATATTTAGTACCTATACAAAGTAACCATTGAAAAGTCATCCGTGATGCAAAGTTACATATTATTATCAATGGCATAATATTTTATAAAACAATTCAATTATTAGTATATTTCGACGATATTGATATAGTTTCATGATCTCTAATTTATTACCATAAAGTTAATCGACTGTTAATCACATAATCAAATTATCTAAAACCACAATAGAGTTCTCTATTACTATTTATTCAGAAAAAATATATAATGACATAAAAACAATTGGTAAATTTACCATAAGATTCAATGTAATATTTACATAATACAAACCACTATTATAAACCCCTATAAATATAATGAAATAAATTTTCTTGCAATAGAAGAGTCATTTAAATCTATTCCCAAAAAGCTGCCAAATTCATCGCGAGTCGCGACATATGTTGCAATAAGCCCAATTTTTTTGCATTAAAAAAATGAGGATTATTTTCCAGTCTTTAGTAGTTACATGTTTTAATAATATAGTATATTACCATTATATGTCTTGTCTCCTTAGACTTTTATCTCCCACAACCACTTGTAATTTTAAAACCCGGTAAATTTTGTCAAAACACACTTGGTTACTTACTTGATGATCTCAGTATTGCGTAAATGCTCATGAGACAATCTCAGGCATAAAAAAATGATGGTGCTTTACTGTATTTTAAAGGTACGGCCTCGTCATTAAGTCACATTTAAGACCTGTTAAGGAGGGAATGTTATTGGTCTGAAAAGGTATAAAATATTTTTGTGTTTTCTTATTGACAGGTCTTGAAAACTCTAGCAAAATTTAAAGAAGTAGCGCAAAGCTGGTTCTATTAGACTTTCACCAAAAAAACCGTAAGACAAATTAATTTTATGATTCGATATAATATATATCTCATGGTAATATAATAAGTAATATAACTCATGGTTTATAAAAAGGTATACATATACATAATATAGATGTATAACAATATGATAAAATGTAATATTTTTTTGTACCGTACTGATATTTTATTACAAAAATACTACGTATAAATGAAGAAAAATATTTCGAAAATAATTTGTGTTTATTTTTTATCATTGAGTTGTCTAGTCAGCAAACCCAATAAAATAGCAAAGTAAGTTAGGCAAAAAAATGTTTTACTCGGTTTAACAAAACGTGACGTAGGAAAATAAAATAAAACGAATATCCCCAAGATTTACTATGACAGTTCAGCGTAAAGGTAACACCACATCGTGCCTGTGACACTTTTGATGGGTCTTTGCCTTCTCTGTGTTCAGAAAAGAACCTTTTTGTTTTTATTCTTGGAAAAAATATTAAATAATGATATAGATACTAAAAATACGAACATTCAGTTTGACTTAAATTTTTCGATCGGATGATAGATAATGGGATTTTGAAAAATATTACTAAAATATAAATAAAAATGTGACAGTTTTATTTTACCCTTGTTTTGTTTCTTTTCTTGTCATTCAATTTTTTTTACCATCTGTAATTATGTATTTATTTTAATTGTAAAAATACTACTTTATATAATATTTGTTAAAAATATTCATAATAATCAAGAATAATTTGAATATGACAAAATAGTACAACCATTCCACGAATTGAATAACAACTTCTATTAGAACTACAGTGACATCTACCATGTAATAATGTAAGGGTAAAGAAAATAAGCGCCTTCACGCTCAAAGTTTTCCTACATAGAAATCTGCAGTTTCACCGTAGTGAAAAAGGCTACAATTTCGGAATAAGATGATAAGAACGTTAACTGTACAATATATTTTTACTCAAATAACTAAAGATGGCGTAGATACTGCATCTTAAAAGTATTTTATGAAAATAAAATCACAACTGAATATTTTAGCAATTTAAAATAAATTCTCATCTATTATTTATTACGTAATAAATAATGTAAGCCATCTGCACAAAACTAATTAATCAATGTAAGACAGGATTAGGCAGCTTATTCTAAGATTAAATTTTAAGTCTAAATGGTATTGTTTAAAGCTTACCATAAATTTTGTTAAATAGATTTCTTCATGAAATATATTTTTGTAAAGCCTTTATTATTAGTCCATAGAGCGTACCTACTAGATAATTTTCTCTTAATACAATAAGAACAAAATTATTATATGCATTATTTTGTAATAATATCAGTATCAATTTATTGAAAATTCAACAATACAATAAATAATATATTTTAGTCGTCATTTTCTTATCAATGGCGTGATATCCCTAGGCGGGGGCGGGGGAGAGGGGTTGTCTCCTCCAAGTTAGCTTTGCGCTAACTCCTGACCCTTGCCATTTCAATTCCTAGGGTGTTCCATGTAATTCTGTAATTCTTAGTTCGACGCTTGGGTCTTTGGTTATTTATGAGTTTACTTCTGTGTTCGTAATCATCATAATATAAAATTTGAGTTATGACCGTATATTTGTTTATTTAGATATATAAGACATATTAATATTCTATATTGTAATGTTTTCCATTTTTTTTAATGAGCTGATTGCTTATAATGTTATAATACTTTTAACATCAACTTCTTTTGGCAGAAATACTTTCTTGTGATATATTTCAATAACACTCTTTTTTTTAAATTCTATGTTTATACAGTTGGTTTTTTGGTACCTATTAGTTTTTTGTATTATTACATCATTAGATACCGTATAGTAATCGGCATAAATCGTCGTAACGACATAAAAACTATTATTACACGAACAATTTGATAAATTATATAAAAATAAACTAAAAAAAATACCTTCATAGAGTATTAGTGAAAGTTTTATAACAGATTGTAAATCCAAAGCACTCACCAGGTCATTGAAACTTCTAATAATTCAAGAAGCTTTTTGTGCTTTTTCACTTTTAAATTTTGGAAAGAAACAACACATTTTGTTCAAAACAGTAATCGTGTAAGTACTTTATAAAAGTTGTAAGAGCTTAAGAGAATTGATTTTCCATAGCCGATGTTCATCTTTAAGTACTTTTTTGTTACGAATATTTATATAAATATCAATCCTTTATTTATATTTATAATATTATCCACGTAGTAAACTATATAATAAAAAATAAAAAAGCAGATATATGATAATCCGCCCACGATGGCTGAGTCGTTAATGCATCGGTTTATACCGTGTCCACACTGGCAACAATTTGCTGGCAACCTTATTAAATTTCTCGATAATTACCAAAATTTGTTTTACCAAAAAATATTTTAATCGAAATTAAATGAGGTTGCTAGCAACTTGTTACCAATATGGACGGTCTCATTTAATGTCCCAGGTTTGAATCCTGGGTCAGGCAAATATACATATTGTTTTTCAGTGTGTTGTAGTCAATAGTATGAACCTATAGGTTGAGCAAATGACTAAGACCCGTCTCTCGTAAAAACAAAAATCTTTTGATGTAAACCTTCACTCCGTGGAGGCCCATATAATATTCTTAAAAGTATTCAAAAAAAGTATGTGGAAGTTAACAACTCCAGTCCGTGTCAGCAAACGCTGCGGTATTGCAGCAACGCGATAATCAGCGCATTGCCCAACTGTGATATACATCACTTACCGCATTTGATTGAATATGCATTGAATATGCATTGTTCAGTATTATTGAATTGCGTGTAGGTACTTCAATTTATTGATTTATATGATGATTGATTTATAGCTAATTACAATTGATCGAAAATGCACTCTCTATCTTTGTGCCTCGGACTGAGCATATCTTACTATGTATTATCTTGTTCTTTTTGACTTTTGCACTTGTGATTGTACTTATTTATCCACTAAATAAACTATCAAATTCAATCCACTCAACAGCCGTCAGTCTTCTAACCTCAACAATATCACCCCAAAAATATTTATGCTATTATCTGTGCAACGACTTAATATTTCAGAGGATATTTTTATAATTCTTTGCCAGTATCGATATATTGCTGGATAAAACTTTTTCTTAACTCACATCTTTTATTTCCTGCAAACTTAATACATTAGTCAATTCAGTGGTCCCCTGGAGGTTTTGTGACTCTTAACACTGTTATGTGTGACCGTAGTTATTTTGTAGATTATCCACTCATTGGACAATATTTTCACCATATTGGCAGTATTACTATAATATACGGTAGAGTTACGTTTTTTGTTTGTTATAAATAAGGGGTGTTTCAGCAGTTAATTTGTTTTAGTTTTTATTAGTTTTAATTTTTTATACTTCTTCTTCGATGGCGCTACAGCTCAAGTCGAGCCCTGGCCTCCTCCACCGCTATTCTCCAGCCGGAACGGTCCTCCGCACGTCCTTTCCAGTTCCCGACCTTTAGCAGCTGGTTGGCATCCTTTGCAACACTATCACCCCATCGTGTGCGTGGCTTTCCCACTGGCCTTTCCCCCCCTGGGTTTCTTTCGAGGATCTTCTTCGATATCCGTGACTTAGGCATGCGCTGGACATGGCCTGCCCAGTTTAGCCTCTGGAGTTTTATGAAGTTGGAGAGTTTTGTATCTTGGTATAAGCGGTATAGTTCCGTGTTGTACCTAATTCTCCACTCCCCACCATCATTCATGGGTCCGTATATCCGCCTAAGGATCTTTCTCTCAAAGCAATCCACCATTTCAGCTGCTTTCACATTTAGCGTCCATGACTCCCACCCGTATGCAACGACTATGTGTATGACGGTTTTATAGAGCCGCGTCTTAGTTTTTCTGTGGACATTTCGGGATTTGAATATGGGCAGCAATGAGAAGTACGATTTATTTGCAGCGGTTATTCGGGCTTTTATTTTTTCCAGTTCCTTGTTCTCTTTTGTAATAGTGGAACCCAGGTATGTGAACCAGTTGACAACCTCAAATTGATGGTTTCCAAAACTGGAGATTTGGCCTAGCCTACTCTGATTTTGTCGGCTTTGTACCATGCCTTTGGTTTTGTTTTCATTTACTCTTAAGCCAATCTCTAGTGCGGACCTTTGGAGGTGGTCAAATTCTTTCTTCACAATCTGTATAGATCTACCCATCATGTTGATGTCGTCTGCGTAGCCAACCAATTGGCTCGGTCTGCTTAATATAGTGCCGTTCCTGTTCACTTGAGACTTTCTGATAGCGGATTCGAGGGCTAAGTTGAACAGCACGGGGGCCAATCCGTCTCCTTGCTTAAGACCCCGAGATACTTCAAAGCCCTCCGTCAGTTGGCCATTCACTGCTGCCTGTATGATTAGCTTCGTTCTTTAATTTAAAAAACAAGTAGGTTCATTTTCTTTTTAGTAATTTCCATGTGCTTTTTCTCTCCCTGGCACTTTGCATTAGAGTAAACTCAGTCAGAGCTCACTTTAAGCGTAGCAATCTAAGTCTTGGGCATCTTCTCCCAGGACACTCTCAGGCCAATTCTTAGATGCTTCACATCACCAATTGACGGGTCCCGTGATACTCTCGATTAAGACCGAGGGTGGTACGGGGCGGGTTTGGTGGAGGGACTTTAACTTCAATGGCCATTCACCTTCACCTGAGAGAGTGTATTCAGCAGTGTGATTCTAACAAGCCTGACTAGTTTTAGTGGGATTTCAAAGTCCAGAAGGACAGTGAATAGTTTTTTCCGGTCGATGCTGTCATATGCCTGCTTAAAATCAATAAAGAGCTGATAAATGTCCACATCGAATTCCCAGCATTTTTCCAGTATTTGGCGAACTGTGAAGAGCTGATCCGTTGTAGACCTTCCTGCCCTGAAGCCAGCTTGGTATTCACTTACTATGCTTTCCGCGTAAGCTTCCAGTTTTGTCTTCAGGATCATTGTGAATACCTTATAACTTGTGCTCAGGAGTGATATCCCTCTGAAATTTTCACATCGCTATTAATTTCATCGCATAATTTTTTATACAAAGCTTGTTAATTTTTTTAATTTCTGGACACATCGTAGAATTGATATTCTTAGGTTATCGGCCATATTCTGATTCACTGCATCAATATTTTTAACTAAGCAATTGATAACTTTACCAATATAGTTCTAAATTATATTGATTGATAATACCTACTTGATTGTAAGTGCAAAATTATTGTAATTGAACAATTATGTTGATAATATTTTTTTACGAGTTGTGCGCGTTGTTGTACTGTGTGTATAATGTTGCTTAAAAAATAATTACCTATAACTCTAGATTGTGTAAGTTAAATTAAAAATAATAGAGTGACAAAAGTTCAAAATGGTGACATATACAAAAATATTAAAACTGTCAGCTCTTATTGTTACACTATACTATATAAGCATCACCTAATAATATCACATCTTAATAATATTATCATACTTCTACATATCATACTACTCTTAAAAATTGGCAATGGTATTATGTGTAGTAGAGCTAGTTTATCTCAGATAGGTATTATTTCAATTCGTTACCTATGAAGATTGGAGACATATTTTTTGTATCATTATTTGCCTACAACAATCTTATTAATCATTAATAATTATATTTTATACCAATCATTACCATTACCAATTTATTATTGAATAAAGTAAACAATGTAATATTATAAATAATCTAATTTTGTGCTACTCTAGCCTACTGTCTTTCTCTTTTCTACTCAACGATAGTAAGATATAAAAAAAAACATCGAGCCAATTGCGTATACTTTCCCTCACTTTGTCTTCAATCCACTCGACTTTATATCGAGTTTAGTCAGTGTTTTATCATCCATATGTATCAGGTGGCCGGTCCATAGTAGGCTTTGATAAATCTATTGAGTTTGGCTCATCATCAAAGAGTTTATAAAGTTAATTATTGTAACGATATCATTAGACACCCTCATTTAATAAAAATAATTTATACGTATTATTAATAATCTAATTTAAAAATCAGTTATAAATTAAATATTAACGTAAAAAAACAACATGTATGAAAACAACTTCACCGAGACCTCAAATAGGTTCAATATCTTTCTAGTTATGTATACATTCAATGTCATATTTCTATAGAGAAACAACTCAAAGTAACTCATTCTAAGATAATGAAATGAAATGATAAGAAAATTTTGCACAATTTCTCATTTCAATGTTTAAGCCTTGATTTTTGAAGTAAATGTGTTTATTTTTTTATTTAGTTCATTTAACAATACACAATCAAATTTTACAGCTTATCAAATAATCAACGAATCATTCCCGTTTATGATTGAATTAATAATTAATAACAAAATAGTGTTACTCGATTTCCTGACCCGTTGAAGATATTTTAGATTTTTTTGTTGAATTATAAAGCAAAGATCTTCCTAGATTGAATGGCATTATTAGCTTAAAACCTTAAAATGTTGAGTTGTTACCCTATACATAAAAACTGGGTATCGAATATATATATATTATATGGCGTCAAAATCTTCTTTTACCTGACGATAAAAATTGAATTTATGGCTTGTTTTATTGAACTGAATATGTGCAATAAAATTCACTCTTCAATATAAAAATATATCTAGAATTCAATCCAGCTTTAGTAAAGTGAAACAAGTGATTCCAGTCGGTTTTAGCGTAACACTTTATGGTCTCATAAAACACCTTTGAGTGTTGACGTGACACTATTTATTTTACAGAATATCAATATCTGTATTATATATAAAAAAATGTCATTTGATTTTTTTCCTTTAAAGGCTAGACAGAAACCATTAACTGGTACTATACATATACAGAGAACACCTTTTATTGATAATAATTATTATACAAAAAAAAATGTTAAACATACGTTTTTAATCTTCCAACTACAATATATAAAAAAAATGTCCATCGATGTATCGATTACTTTGCAAATATTATTTTAATCCATTTTTTAATATTTAAATATTAAATACCCAATAGATTAGGTACTCTCACGATGGCCGCGTGGCTTAAACGTCGGCCTATAGCGTCGTGGGTCCCAGGTTCGAATCTTGGGTCTGGCAAGTACACATATTGTTTTTCAATTTGTGCATGAGTCAGAGTATGGACCTAGTAGGTTGAGCAAGTGGCTGACATCCATTTATCGTAAAAACAAAATCTGTTAATACAAACCTCTACCCTGTGGAGGCCCATATGATCCTATTAGGATCGGACATGGTCGAAAGAAGATTAGGATAATAATATGTTTCTTTCTTCTTTTGACCATTTCAGATGGGTGTATACAGAATGAACGCTGGTATTAACAGAATTTTTTTTTACGAGAAATGGATGTTAACCACTTGCTCAGCCAATTAGGTCCATACTTTTGAATATATATATTTTTCAGACCCAAGATACAAACATGGGACCCACGATATTAAAAGCCGACGTATATGCCACTTGGCCATCGTGTACGTATGGGATAATATTATCTACCTTCTAAAAAAAGTTCTTTTAGATAACGTCAAACTATTAAGGGAAATTTGGAATAGAAAACATAAGTTACATACCTATTTACCTCTTTATACTAATTAATCTTATTTAACCCTGTGAGAATCTTACCTTCACTAAAAAAACCGCATCTACGAAGCCTTTACGCAGGGTACGGTTATATTCAGTTGTGAACTATTTTTAGATTTGACTCATTCATTTATCTTTTACGTTCAGGTCTCCTGAAAATAGTAGCTTCTTGGTATGTGGTTCTTTTAGCCACGTATAATATGAAGCTAGCCATTTTAAACAACCCTTCTCTATGGCATTAACGTTGCTTTATGACGGCTATCTTCTAACGCGCATACCTCATTGTAAATTGTATCTTCTCCTCCGGTTAGACTTCATATTATTAATATTAATGGTTCCAAAGATACTACAAAGTTTCTACCTTCTGCCCGAAGGAAGCAAGCATTGTCTTTATATTTATGAAATTTTCCCTTTATCTTAATATTTCCCGACCGTTTAATTTATGCACTAAATTACGCACCATTTTCGCTAATTTATTTTCACTTACATATTATAACATCAGTAGATGCCACAACTTATTTGTGTAATAATAACTCATTTATATTTTTAAATTATATTTAATTAAATAAAGGTATAAACTATGAATACGGCACTTTAATAGTCGATTATTTAATATTCAATAAATTGTGTTGTTAAATTATATTTGTATAGATCACACAAGTACACATCACTTTGTTTTTGGATTATTTCGAATGGTTGATGTTCTAAAATCACAACAATTATTTTGAATGCCTATTGTCTAATCTAATATTTTATAATATAATGTAAAAAAAAATATAAATGAATCAAAAAATATTTCTATCATATTAAACAAATGACATGCGGCGTCTCTGCATAATATATCGATAACTTTATCTCAAGTCAATGAACCTTTGACGTATTGTCCCTTGAAAAGCTGTAAAGGTTTCTATTTTGAGTGCTCAGACGTTGTTATTTTTATCATTTTAGTACAAAACTGAATCCAAAGATTATATTAACCCGTAAAATAAATCTCCGAGGTATTGTTTTAAGACATTTTCGAAGAAAGCCCTTCATTCGATATTAAAATCGTGATTTTATTCTTTAACTGCATGAGAATGATGATAATATTATTTTACAAAAAATACAATTTATTTGGATTTCAAGAACGTAACTATTTTAATTATGTATTTAAATATATATATATTGTAATTAAATATAAATTACCTATATAATTAATATTTTATTCATATTTAAGTAGGTAAATAAGTGTGATTAATACCATTTATATATTTGGCTAATTCAAACAATAAACTATTAAATAATACATATCTAATTACTTACGTACACTGATGCTATAATCAATTTGGTCTATGGTCAACTGCACAACCATCCTTCAGGATCGCTATCCTGAGCACTCTCTTATTGGTCGGTTATCCTCATACTCAACCCGCCTGCATGCTTCTTGGTGTTATCCGCTCATCTCCTACACGGGCGGTCCAGAGACCAAGACCCTACCAGAGTTCCTTTATAAACCATATTGACAGTTGAAAATCCACCATATTAATAACGAGGTAGCCTATCTGAGTTTTTGCATTCTCAACATAGTAAGTTCATTGTACTTAATTCATTTGAAGAGCTCGGCGTACGGGTGTGCCACCTTTGGGTTCATTAAACCGCTCTAAATATTCTTCGAGAGATTTGTATTTTCAAATAATCAAATAGCCTGCTTTTGTTTCACACTTTCCTATGGTACCCATCAACAAACCAGATGCCAACAGCCAAGATGGTTAGCCACAGAGTGTCTAGAAACCTTTATTTCAAAAAAAATGTGTTGAAAAAATTGTTCAAATAAACATCGTTTTTACATTTTACAACTATTAAAATAGGTCAAAGAAATTAAAATTTTGTTAATGCAGGTAAGAAATTTAGTCGTCATTTTATGTGTAACATTAAGTGTATTAATTATAATATTATATTTAAACATGTTATGTATAAATATTTGTCGTGATTTATCTGCTGTAATGCAGCGCAGAGCACCCACAGACGCATACTAACACATTATCTACACTGTCTGCGTATTGAACACACAGAACGCAATGAGTGTATCATCATAATTTTGAAAGGTGACGCTGCCACCTGGTATTTTTTCTAGTAAGATATAAAATACGTTATACCAGCATGTTGATTTACGACAAATGTAGTGTAATATTCTAGCTTTATGTTTTAAGCTGTTTGCGATGTCTAAAAACGCTAGATTTAATGCCATACGCCAGATATAAATATTTCCTATTTAAAAATGCTAGATCTGGAAAGAAAAAAAGCTAAGTTGGCAATGTTATTCAGGAGGCTGGAACCCATACAGCATGAAACTGAAGGATATGATAATATATTTAAAATAAGGTTCTTTGTATGTGTGTAATATTATTATAAATTATATTATCTAAATTTCTATATACATAATATATCAAATATTTATATTAGTTTTAGAAAGAACTACCCTGAAAAAGTTTCTCAATCGATTTGTCAGATTTTATGTAAAAAAAAAAAGATTTTTTTAAGAAACATTAATATGATCAATAAGCTCCGAACAATCCAGCATCAAACTACTTATTTTTATACCAGCAACATTTAATGTAAACTATCTCATTCATTTTCATTCTAAAAAAAGCTTTACATGAATACAAATATACATAAATTGTTCTGAAAAGCATGTTCTTGTTACTGCTTTATAAATTGGGCTGAAAATCGCCTTTTCCCTTAAATTAAAGTAAATTGTAGGATGTAGAGTAAAGCAACTGAGGTTTTTCCAGTATAAGTAATTACGTGCAGTAAAACTTGAAACGCTATTACTGTTCCACGTATAAAAAATATGAGAAAACAATCACTGAATAATTGGGGTTTCTTTGCCTCTCATTATCTGCGATAAAATTTATCGCATATAATTTATAACAAGATAACTAGGTACCTATATTTTTCTTAAACATTTTCAATTGCCTCACTGCTTACAATTACAATATAATAGGTGACTATAAATTATTCTTTTTAGATTTGGTTACTGAATATCCGCGTAAACCTTTTTAATAAATGTATCCATTCAAAAAAGCTCTCCGTCTATACTGAAATGTAGTTTAATATTTATATTCTTAAAAGGGTAGGGCTTTCACTCTACATAATTAATGCTATTGACAAATATACTTACAGTACCTATATACTAAGACAGTCTTTGTAAGACATTTTTTTATTTATTGGATTCACTTTGTGTTTCCTTTTGGTGTCTCATCTAATTGTTCGTGGTGCTTAATAATTCAGTAAAAATACAGTAAAAGAATGCAAAGGATAAAAACGGTCGTCACATTTTCTTCTCTTTATTTACTTTACTGGAAACCAGACTATCTTATTCTGGTAGATACAATGTTAAATCCGAATAGACTTTTGAGTTAGGGCACTTACTTGTATTTAATATTTATATTAAGCAGTGTATTAAGCATTCTTTGACAAGAAAACTTTTTTTAAGACTCGTGCTTTAATAATAGATCATTTAAATTTTAAGCTTGTCTGATGTTTTTCTTATCTTTATACGATAGTCTCCATTGAATAAAAATAAGATTTATTACACATCACACGGTGACTGCAAATTTCTCAATGACTTTTTAAATTCTTTCAGTTGTGTTTCTACACAAAATTTTTAAATTAATATATTTATTTAGTAACTTCCAAAAATCGATAATCAAGATATTAACGCATTGACAAATTAGTTCGCAACTGAAAAGTATAAATGCAAACGTGCCACTTCACACTTTTCACCATTTTTCAGTAACAACAAAAAACGGTTTATCGTTGTATTGTAGATAAATAAATTCATTTTTAAATATACAATTACTCATTATCCCCTCTAAGTTAATATTTGCATAATAATATTTTGAAAATACAGCAATAAAACCGAAATATTTACAAAATTATTGTGATACATAGTGGCAAGTTTGCAGTTGAGTTTATCATCATCATCATCATCAGTTTATAAGAGTGGCATTTTAGCATCTTACTAATGTGTGAGGTGTCATTTTTACTTTTACATTCCTTTTCCAATTTTCTTTTTTCTCTTTCTCTTTGATCTTTTTCTTGCATTGATTTCCAACATTGGCGATATGTCAAGTTCCATTATTCACGTATAAACAACTTTAAAGTAGGAGAAACAAGAGCAACGCTACGTTCGCGGGAATGACAGCGGCCATATTGTTTATTTATGAAATCAAAATTCCGATTGGTTGAGCTTTAAACCAAATTATAGTGTGTAAGTTTTGCACTTTAGCTAGAGAAACAGTGGCAAGTTTGAATTTGACTCGACTTTTTCCAGTTGATTGTATATGATAAAGAGTCATTTTTGCATTGGTATGATGATTATAAGTTATGCAGTTTGAAAAAGAGATTATTAATCAATAGCTAACTCAAAATCCGTTTGCAAAGTGGCATGTTTTCATTTATACGCCTATACTATTTGATTGAATTCCATTTTACAATAAAGTCATATTTAGAAGAAGAAAAAACCTGCGTTATCCCCATAATACGTATGGCTAAAAAGTGTCTCACCTTTAGTGGCCCAAAAAGGAAACTGGCTTTGAAGATTTTGATTGCTTGATGGCTCACAAAGAATCTTGCTATCGCTGTCAATAATAGACTAGAGAATAAGAGTGGAATATAAAACAGTGTAGAGTAGTCGACTTGGGGCGGCCAAGTTCTATCTCGATTTCTATTTCCATAAAAGAATGAGTTTTCATTATATGTTCATACTATGTTAAATCCCGGGGCTACAAGATATATAGGTACATTATTGTTTTCATCAGCACATTCTGTATTATGCTGGTATTGAAAATATTGAGAGGTCCCCAGCGTCCATCGTTTGCGAAGTACACTAGGTACCTTTTAATACATTCATGTTTTACGATTGACGAAGATGCAGAGATCGCTGGGGAGATTTTGAATACCGTTATCAACAGTGAGAAATACGATAACGAAATTTGTATCTTTATAAATAAGCATAGATATGTGTATAGATAATAAATTATGTTAAACTATATAATTTAGATTTTTAAATGATTGCAGTAATTTTACAACTGTTTAGTTATACGATGACCTAAAAATATCACCACCATCCTATTTATTACGTTTCTTACCAGACGATTTAACAAAATTTAACATCAAATAAACACACTTAAAACTTTTTTTTATAAATTTTACCACTTTCACTATACATTCTAAACTTTTTATCAAAGTTAATACGTTAATTATTTTCTATAAATTATAATATTATGGGGTCAATCGAATATGTACAATTTTGCATTGAATTAGTCTGTAATTCTCATAGAACAGGTTCGAAATGTAAAACCCAGTTGCCATGCACGAAGCTTTTAAAGCCCGTCTATCTTTATTATTTTATGACTATAGCCATATGACCATAAAACCCAAGGAATAAAAAGCGTGCCGACTATCCTCAAATAACAAATTTAACTCGTGATATTTATCCATGCTAGAAATCCGTACCCAGTTATAACATACGTGGTAGAGTAGGTAAGCCAGTTCCCATTAATTTTGTGATTCCTGGTAATTCTACTATTCTCTAATATCTAGGTATAATATAATTATCACCATAATAATATACCATAATGATATTAAATTATACATATTATGTACAATTTAATATCAATGAGTTTTGTCTATATTAACAATCATATTATGTATTTGTAAAGGATCTGTAATGAACATTGTACTTTTGTAAAATCGCAGAAGTTTGTACAATTTTTTTTCATCATTGTGATCGTGGATCAGCGCATTGAATTAAGACTGTCTGAAATTGTCCCTTTTTAATGGTCTGCTATGCTTCTGAGTATCAGTCATGGTATCCCTGGACGCATACTTTGAATGTCACTCCTTTACACGATTTCACATAATTCAAAAACATATTTATATTATCTTAATAATATAATGCATTTTAAGTCATACAAAGGAGCGGAGAGGATGAGAATCTGAAAAAAACTAGTAGTATTTGGTCTTGTAAAAGTCGCAGAAGACAAAATAGAGCTTCTATAATTGGTTTTTTACTGACATAAACACTGCTTGCTGGTGAACACGAAGAGGGATGAAGCCATAAGGAAGCCTATCAGACATAAGGTCCCGCGAAAGAAGAATATCACACCGATACTATATAACATAATACGTATACATTAAAATACTCCTAACTTTTACTTACTATAATATTACCTATTTAATTATTCATATAGTAGCAAACTTAGAAGGGTTGATGTTTATGCAGATGTATAATTAAGCTATATTCAATATCACTTTGTGAAGTTTCTCTCAAGTGAAACCACTTAAAATTATTACGTATAATGACCTTTCATTGAGTCAGGTGGACGATGTTTTGGATCCTTACTTATCTTAATGGCCCGTGAATGACGAGACCTTTCCAACTATTCGCCACGGTTGAGAATTTTTCCGATGTGCATTTTTATCTGACGCACACTGTTTGAGAATATATATTTAGAAAATGAACTTTCAAAAAAGGTATTTTTGGAAAATATGCCATTTTGTGTTTTGATATGACACTCGTAGTCAATGCTTCACATTATTAATTATATACTATTACAATTTTTAATAAGTAGTATTATTAAATAAACGGCTAATACCAGAAAAAAACTTTGGTTAATTACTAGATACATTTTAGTTTAAAACATTAAGGGTACGGGAGAAGAACATGACATGTTATGTCACACAAATTTCACACTGAGATATTGAGACTTTAAAGTTAATTACTCTAAAAGGCGTCGGTTTTTGTCTGGCGTTGAAGATAGCTCATCCGTTCGTCCGGCGTTTTACAGGGGGAGACTTTTGGTTTATGATTCCTATCAAGAGTGTCAAGTCTGAAGTTAATGTAGACCATAGACAATACATGTTTTTACACTGAACGAAATGGACATTAAATTTCTTGTTTTTCGCCTGTATGATAATTTTCAATGCCCTATAATGTTTTAACTATTCGGTACTGTCAATGTCAAAATTAAAATACCATCTTGTAGTAATCGGTTGTATCTACAAGACTGCATTACCAGTTTTAAAAAACCAAAAATGTGACAACATGTTCTTCACACGTTTGTAGGTACCCTTCATATGTTTTATATTATAAAAACTCTATCATAATATATTTCACTGTCTGCAATCATTTGTATTCTTAGATCAATGAAAACAAATAAGGATGACTGAAAAAGTTTAGTGTGCGCTGTTTATACTAGAACTCGGCAGCCTATATCCACCCTTCACCACTTGTCATTATAAAATATAATCATCATTAATCATCCACTATTTCATGATAATTAATAGAACAACTTATAAGGAGAAACTATTATGCCTCAAAATGATATATCTTTGGCTACGGAAAAGAAAACCCCGACATAAAATCACCCCTGGATCGCATACGGGCGCCATGTTTAAATATTTTATATGAAAAATAAAATATTATAAATCAGACATTAAAAAACTTAAAAAATATATTAGTGCAATACTTCACAAACTAAGAGTCGTTAACATAAAACTCTTGTATTTCTTCTCAAAACAAATTTTAAAAGTTACTTGATATTCTAGAAAATAAAATGGTGATTTAAATGCGTTTATTTAAATTTTAAAAGCTTGGGCGATGAGATGTTAATCAATGTGAGTGCACATATTTATAAAAGCTATCAAAACTTAAACTTAGACTTAGCTGACGATAATAAATTAGTTTCATAAGTGAAATGACCAAATAAAAAGTAATTTAAATTATTAAAATATGAAAAAAACATTTTATAGCGTTGATAAAGGATCAAAAATACAATTATTTCAATAAATTAAATATAATCTAGATAGGTACATAAAGTCAGTTTTACAATTAAAATATATTTTTGAAAGATAAATGTTTTTCGCGCATGTCGTACCATAAAATAGATGAATAAAAGACGTCATAATAAGGTATATTGTTTAAAAAATAAACAAAACAGTTTACTTACTTAAAATTAATTGGAATGTGTTGATTTAAGTATATCTGTAAGTGAACTGTAGAACGTGCAATGGATAAGTGGCAGAACGTTTCTGAAGCCGAGAATCGCTGGTTAAAGTCTCATGTTTGGTAAATTCACATGATATTTTTCCATTGTGTGTTTATATTCAGAGCATGGATGAAATTGATTGGAAGAATGGTCAACGACCGTTTCTGGTGAAAAATCTGTTAAACCTCTTTGAGATACGACCAATATCTACGTCGCATTGTAGTGAAAATGAACACAATATTTTTTCTTTATAGTTACCGAATTTTAATATTTTTCGTCTGCCATATCTGTAATATCAAAGACTTCTTAGTACCTTCTTATTACTTCTATTTTACCCTATGGCAATGCTACAAGAATGGTCTACATGCTGCAGGTATAATATAGCGATAAACTGAACATACAGCTGGACTGGGGAAAACTTACATTTTTATTTCACTGTGCTCCCATGGTGTGGTATCGAAAGTAATCAATACTGTGCAGTGTTATTATAATATAGGGTTTATAAAAAAAAGAAATATATATACTGATTTTTATTCTCAATAAGTTGATTGTGTCATGACTTGTATGGCATGTTGCACCATCTTCTTAGACACACATGTCATCCAGTTCAAAATCATCTAATTCATACCAGAAAAAATCTGTATTCATGTTTCTGTAGCGTTCTACATTGACAGTAGGTGGCTGCATTGCCAATTTTGTTTTCAATCAAATACGATCGAATTACACCTCCAGACCATAAACCACGCCAAACTAATAATTTTGAATGGATGTAGAGTTGTTTCAAGAATAACATGCGGGTTTTTATAACTCCAAATCTGAAATTTGTTTATTTACGTAGCCATTTAACCAAAAATTAGCATAATTTTATTAAATAAAAATAAAATTTAATTTAATTAAATAATGGTTCTGTTTCAAGTTACTCTAAAACCAAATCAGCAAAATTTTGATGCACCAAATGGTCACATGGTTTAATGTTTTGTGTAACTATATTTTATACGTTTTTAAATGTTAATCTTTCTGAAGAATATTCCATTTAGTCCCAAAAGAAAGAAGTTCTAGAGAACGACGTGTAATTAATTGTTCTGGATTTTCATTCACACTTTGATTGACAATATTGATATTTTCAGCAGTACCCACGTTTAAGTTTTTGACGGGTTAGATTTTTTAAATTACAAACATTACCATTTTACTCGAATTTTTTAATTAAATTACAACTAATAAGCTCTGTAGGTCGAGTATTTTGACCATAAATTTCTCGTAATGCCCGAAACGTAGCTCGATTAGATTCATTATTGTTAAAATACATTTTTACAATTTGTATACGCAGTATAAATGTGCACCTCTTCATAATGATTTGCCAAACAATACTAAATACAAATATCAATTTTGGTATAAATCAGAAAACTAAATGACTGCTTTGGCGTTTTAAAAATCTATGGTACGAATTTGATAATCATTAGTAAACATTTCAATTTAAACTTTATGTTAAAAATAAAACCTTCAAAAAATGATTAAGTTAGTAATAGTAGGTAGTATAATTAAGAGTAAGAATAAAAAAAAACTATAATGACATCATATAAATATAATTTAATTTACATATATACCATTTTTAATAAGCCTACCTTAATAGTTTCAACAACCCTTTAAACTACTCTAGCATAAAGCCAAATTAAGCATCTACATCTTTCGTATTCCAGTGCTGTGACCGTGGATTATGAGAATTATTACTGGAACGACCCACCTCAATCCCGGCTTATCCGATTAGGTAGGCCGTCCCCACTCATACTGTAAGTTTACTCACCCTACCGTGGCCGTTTGGTCATATTTAAATATTATTTGTGTATGTGTCTAACCAACATTAGTGCACTAATTTATTGGTATAGTTTCTGATAAATTTTGAATATATTATTTGAACTTCTTGTAAGCATTATTATTATGCAAATCTATCAATATTAATTCTATTAATTCATTTATCTTTGCTACCATTACTCATATATTGCTTTTATTCTTGATACAGCGGTGCCAATTTATTACCCCATAGATACCTCTGTATGACTATAACAATTCAACATGTGTCCACATGCCTAGCTGTGTGATATCTTTACGTACTCTTGTTTATCTACTTATCCATAATTATTGATCAGACATACTTATTATGAAAATCCTATTAAGAAACTTGAACTAATTGGGATTCCACCACATATCTATCACTTAAGTAAAGCTTGAAATGGGTTCTTAGTGGATTTTAAAGATTTGTTTTTTCGTTACTATCCGTTGTTTTATCGAGCTGATATGGTCTTTGCCTATAATTTAAAAAATCGTTTTTTTTTTGTTTTGAATACCTACGTATATTTTTTGACCTATTTTGTATTATCTCCTATCTCCTATATATTATTATCCTAAGAAATTTTGGAAAATACGTTAACTTTTTTATTTAAACACCGTTTTGTTGATTATTAAAGGAATTCACTTCAATTTTTAGAGTCCCGAATCTACTTCCATTTGAATCGGGCACAATCTGATAAAACTCGACACAATCACAGATACTATCGTTTTTAAATCGCGTTTTATATCCGTCACCATACATTTTCGCATCTTGCAGTCCGTGTATCTCAAATTGATTATAATGTCGATTAATACTTTTTAAATAATCAATATTGCAAAATATCTAAATTAATATTCCACAAATCTATTCAAATCTGTAAGTAGCACATTGGCGCACTATTGAGTTTTAACTAGAAATAAATACATCTTTCCTCACTAATTACTACGAAAATATAATCTAAAACTACTTCACTGCCACATATCTGTCAACTTGAAATATGATTGATTTTCAATTGTTTTCTTTCGCTTATTTAGTTGACGTGTCAGAATATTTTCAAATTTAGAATTTGTGAAAATCCTAGAAAACATCGAACAGTAATGTGACATTTCAAATAGCATAGACATTTATTGCAATATTATATGTGTATTCATTGCCAATAATAATAATAATGGAGAATTTTAATAATAATAATGGAGAATTTTAATTGACTTTAATACTACGCTATCCATGATAATAAATATGATAAATGATAATAATTTCAGATACCTTGATTATCCTGATATATTATGTAATAGTATTCTTTTTACATTTAGGTAGGTAGGTAAATGAATTTCATGTCACGTTTATTACGAATAATATTTAATTCGCGATGTAATTAATAATTATTAAATTGCAATGATGTTTCTTCTTATTAATATTGTAAAAATGACATTATGTATCATTTATTCTTTATTATCCGTAACATCGCTTATATCTTTTCAGTTATTGGCAAATAGTATTATAATAGTAGTCAATTGTTACTATTTTATACCATAATGAGGTAGGTACTATAAGTAAGTAGCTACTACTTTTCCATTTTTGTACGTGAAAAAAATAATATCATTTTTATTTCCTCACCCAGATAATTTGTTAAATAATAAATTAAGCATGTTGGAATTTATTCAGTAATATTGTTAAAAACCTACTAATTTAAAAATAAAATACCATTTTTGCTCCGAAGCAAAGCATATGGGCACACCCCTTCAGGGTGGTTATTACGAGTATGTAATAGATTTTACATTTTTTCAATCTAATGGAATCTTCCCCATTGGATAAATAAAACGTATTGTAACGCAATAATCTAAATGTATGATTAATTAGACTATCCTGCTGCGGCGATGGGTGGAGGTAGGGTGGATCCACTATAGATAGTACAGACTAAGCTTTGTCATTTATACGTATTTGTTAACATTGAAATAAGAATACAATTTACAGATGTTGTCAATTAATTTTTAAAATTCAATTAAACCCTGGGAAAACCAAGCCATAATACGCATCTGTCTACAAAATATTTAAAAACATCATTTTGGATTTTTAAAACTCATTCACTATCGTATTAGTCATTCGTATTTAAAAACTATTATTAATTACCACATTTAAATAACATGCTAATTATATCTAATGGTCATCTAATACGGACACAACAGTTGTGCCGTCAGCGCTGTAAGGATATTAACTCATTTATCCTACCATGTCCAATCCTAATAGGATCGTATGGGCCTCCACAGAGTAGAGGTTTGTATTAACAGATTTTTGTTTTTTACGAGAAATGGATGTCAGCCACTTGCTCAACCTATTAGGTCCATACCCTGACTCACGCACGATTTGAAAAACAATATGTGTCCTTGCCAGACCCAGGATTCGAACCTGGGACCCACGGCGCTATAGCCTAACGCTTAAGCCGCGCGGCCACCGTGGGCGTAACTCATTTACGGGGTGTTTTACGTGGGCGAAGTTGGTGCGGAGCGGAGCGGCGCGCGCAACTCAAACATATAACCGTGTGTGAAAATGTTTGTAGACAGTCTTTTTTTCGTTATACGTTTGAGTTGTGAGCGCCGCTCCGCTCCGCGCCGACTTCGCCCACGTAGGTGTACGTCCTGAGTGGCAGCGTTTGGCGCAGCGTTGAGCGTTTTGCGCAACTCAAACGTATAACCGTGTGTGAAAATGTTCGTAGACAATGTCTTTTTTTGGTTATACGTTTGAGTTGCACACAACACTAAGACGTTGCGTTAGTGCTAACACCGCGACTGGCGCGTTTGGAGTACTTTGCCATTAGATATTAATTAACGTGTTATTGAAATGTGGTAATTAAAAGGTATTTAAAAGTTCAGCAGTGATTGTTTTAATAGATAGAAGAATATTTTTAACTACTACTGTTTGGTTTAGGCAGGGTTTAATGAATTATAAAAAACTAACCAACAACATGTGTAATATGTATTCTTAGTTCAACGAAAACAAATAAGTATGAATGAAAAAGTGCAATATATAAACTTATTATATTCTATTAAAATATCATTGGTAGGAATCGGCGATTGCTAGCTGTTTCGCTAGGCCTATCAGCCTGAGGTGGTTTCAGACGATATTGTGAAAGCCAGACTCCAGAATAGACTACGCATATGACCCCAAATTTATGTTGGCAGTGACGACTTGCAAATCGTAAAACTGACAAATCAGCGAAATGTCAAACTGTCTGAGGTGAATGAAATTCCATCCCGAAAGGAAAACTATGGTGCCGTCTATGCATACTTCACAATTATACCAACACCACCAAGCCGTCTGCAAGACCTAGCGAGACAGACTGGCGAGAGCCAGCTGGCTCAGCTAGTAAGGATGAATTATGTATTAAAAAAATACTTGTGTGCTCTTGATAATAATCTTACTTATTAAATAATTCTTCGTTATGTACAAACAATTGTTCATTTACACAGTTATCAGAAATATACATAATGTTTTGAAAAACTGTTTATACAGATTTAACCCACACTAGATTCCGGTCAATATGCTATATAAACTATGCCATTTCTACATTACCTTATTACGACAAAAAAAACAAAAAAAAATGCGTTTGAGGTATTAACAATAAGTTTAATTTATAAACATCGTCAGTATAATTATATTTTAATGACAGCTTTGTACTTATAATAATATATTATGTTCGTTCATGTAAAAAAATTAATATTATTTTTAAGTTCCCGACTCAAGTTACCCTGCAGATACTTACCCATGTAACTGAGGATGTTTTCAAATTCATGAATCATGAAAATATGACCGGGAGTTTATGACAGCAGGTTCTGTTGTGACGTCAAAAAATAATGTTGGTATCGTATTTTCTCCGGCCATTGCATTTTTTCTCCACGCGAAAAAAAATTCATCTCAAAAGATGTAATTTATTCATTTTCATGCGTTCAAGCACTCACTTGTATTACATGCACAGAACACGATAATGCTGGTAGCGTTCTTTTGGATTACACTGGTGCATTTTAAATAGTCGTCACAGAAGTTTTATATTATTCACAGTAAAAATAACGATATAGGTATTTATTTTATTTTCAATATTTTTTTTTATAAGTATACTTTTTTACATAGGTACGTAGTATACTATATATTTTTCGGCATATTACGAAATCATTATCATCTAATCCCAAATTATTTCCCTTCAAACTAACGCTACACGCAAGCTCCTTCAATAGTGATAACAATCTAAATTCAGAGCACATTCAATGTAATTATCGGTCTTCTTACGTACTTGGTGAAGAAAACCCGATTGAAGCCATGTAGCTTTTACTACCAAAAAAGTTAAAATTATTCTTCAAAGTGTTTGCGTTTGCTTTCGGATAGGAATTGTATCTCTTATGCCATTTTTACCTCTGTGGATCCATTCACACCTATTATTTTTCATTATCTATTATTTTTTCTTGGTATATAGGTCAGTTTAAAATTTAAAATTTGTTTTCTTTTTAAAAAAGAATTATAGTGCACTTTTGATGATACCTCGTTGGTTTTAGTACGCCATAAAAGAATATTATTATAATATTAAAAATAATGTTTTTTATAATTTTTAGTGTAGAACAAGTTAAATATATTTAATAATGCATATTTTGTAATAAGAGTGTTAGTGTTATATATTATGTTTTATGTATGTAATTAAAAATATAGTATAAATTATAACCTATTTATATTTAAACTACGTGTAATTTCAGTTGTGAATCGTAAATTGATACGCTTAACATTTCATCTGAGCTTAAAATAGAAAAATAAATTGTTATGCCTTTGTTTCAACGAGCAACGTGTCTTCATAAACTAGCTTACTATGTTAAATTAGTACTTAAGACTTAAAGCTGCTTAGTATGCAACGCTAGTCTAGTCTTAACAATTAAGTATACTTGAACACTCATTGCCTGAGAATTTTAGCACCACGCCAGATAATTTTCTTCGAAATATGTAAATATTGATATAATATAAACATGCATTTAAATCAATGCGATATTAGAAAAGAAAACAATTTTCAATATAGCAGGTAACCTAATCTAACATAACAATTTGAAATTTAAAATATTCATTCGATAATATATTTATTTCTTTATTTTCTTTATCTTCTACATATATATATATTCATTCAATTTTAATTACTTGGTTATTCTTTATCAATAGTATAATAAAAATATCAACGATACAACGTAAGCAAGTAAAGTCCTTAAATCTATGTAGAAGTAATAAAAAATTCACTCATACTTTGGTGTCATAAATATTGAAACTTAATCTGAAAACGACAAAATAATTTATTAACTTACAATGTTTTTTTGAAAGATGTGTATTTCGAGTATAGAGTCGAAATACTATAAAAGAGATCGTTTAATAAGAAAGCAGACAAGAGTATGCGATATGATAGAGTTAGCAAAGCTGTTGATATGTTGAGTGGATAATTGCTAAAGAAATGCAGTGGTACCCCAGAGGCACTAAACTACCACAGAGTCACTCTAAAATACAATGTATCGACAAATGGGTTAAGTTCGGCTGATATACGTAGCAGCAAGTAATCAGGGATAAAAAAAAATCAAAAGAATCTATAGAAGACCTTCATTCAATAGTGGATCGACCTCAGCAGGCGATAACAACGACGGGCTGTTTTTTATAATTTGATGGCTTTTATAAACTTTAATTTGATATAATAATATGCTACTAGCATGCTATTATTATTAGATTTATGCATGTTAATGATAGATTATTACACATTTAATTTGCATCCTTATATGCCATTAATATATCCAGTATCCATCACTTAACTTTGGTAAACATTTGAAAATTAACAATGAGCTGTTTTCACATCCACTGGTAGTAACTTTCAATGGCTCCAAAATTTTATATAAGTATTTATTTTTAACAAGACAAAAGTGATAAGGAAAATACTTAAAATAAAAATATCTTATTCAATACGTATTATTGACTGCCACCACAAATATAAAATATACAAGAAATATAATCTGAACCACTTTCAAATAAACACTCTCAACCATTTCGTCTTCAATTGAGCTTTCAACCGTACTTACTTGAAACTTTTCAACAAAGCTTTTTTGGGGACGGGAATTGTACTAAAAAAAGTTTACAAATAAGTATTTTTTGCTTAAAATTAAAAGCTTTTCAAATGAAAATCAATACTACCCTTAATTCTAACACGATTCTTTACTTTCATCTTTTAATATTATACCTAACCAAAAAGTAGTAATCTACTATTATAGATGTTTATGAGTATTAGTTAGCATATATTTTTATTATATTTTCTGACTGACCACCCTATTGCTATTCAGTATTGGATTATAGGGCAAGCACAAGGTCTTGCCACTTCCACAGTCACGCAGCCGACTCTCTTTCACGCTACTCTTACGACTCTCTACGCTGTGATTTTTAAGCCATCTACGTACTGCAGGAACCACAGTTGTAGTATGACACAGTATTTTTAATTTATATTTATATTATAGACTTAAAAGCAGTCTTATATTTTAAATTAAATATAACATGCAATAATACCAAAAAATATGATTATTTGTTTATAATTATCCATTAATAAATATATATATATACAGAATTCATTAATGTGATATTAACTGAATCTACAAACCTATAATATATGATCACTAAATACACCGAATTATGTTATGCATGTACAATAATTATTATATATAACTATATACTATCTATACAACTAAATTAGTGTAATGAACTTCGGAATGTAAGATCGCAATTAGATCCTGGATCTAGGTAACATCAAGACCTAGGATTGGATGTAATAGATTGTAATGAGATACTTGAATGGCCAACAACCAATAACTAATAAAAAAAACATTGTATATCCCTTCATGACACGAATTTACGATATGCTTTGCTTTTGTAGAAGTTTGTTTTTTCACTATTATTAATATATGTAATTTTTTTCGGTGTTTTTGAGTAAAAATTGTAAATTTAATATTTTTATATATACAGGTATATGGCCGATTGGAAAGTAGTTGACTATTTCTAATAGAATTTTAACAATATTAACGGTTAATAATGAGTTATACCGCGAACTTTGTAGTGATTGATACTATATATTAGTGCAATAAATAACATTTAGGACGTCTCACAAAGTGATCTAGAGATTAAGGGGTCATAAAATATTTTTAAATAACAAATACATTTGAAAGAAAAAAACTATTCATTATCATCATCCACATCAAAGTATTTTTACGAAACTAAATAAGGCGAATATATTTTAATGATTTATTTTGGAAAAAACGCCTACGATATCTTTGTCAAGTAGGTAACTAGTATATACACACTTTGTTCATTCACTTACCGTAGATCAAATTACCTTAATTCTTGAAACGTTTTCATATAAAATTATGAGAAAAACTGATGTATTGTGTATAGCAGTTAAAAAATAACAATAGTTTGTGATGTAGCACTTTATATTTTCATATATTAAATTGCTCAGCAAGTTCATATTTTTATTAAAAAATGCGAAAGTTTTAGGTGTGGTCACAAGACCATACTTAAAACTTTTTTTTACGAAACGGAAACGTGTAAAAAGTATAATAACACCACCCAATACCTAAAAGTTTTCTTTGTTGCTATTTTTTAAAAGACTTTAATAATATTGTCACTTATATACGTTATTATAATCAAATAATAGACTCGTTTAAATAAAGCGTTAGGACCTTTGAAATAATAATTATATGAATATAGTAATAT
Source organism: Rhyacophila brunnea (assembly GCF_057557595.1). Classification (NCBI taxonomy): domain Eukaryota; kingdom Metazoa; phylum Arthropoda; class Insecta; order Trichoptera; family Rhyacophilidae; genus Rhyacophila; species Rhyacophila brunnea. The sequence goes on from NW_028233068.1 coordinate 22,722,654, forward strand.
TTTATACCTACTAGAGCACTATACTAATATAATATATTATTTTCTGACTATTCAGAGCAATATCTCCAATGAAATAATAATGTTAATAAAAGGTTTTAGTTTTTTTATCGATATATTATATTGAAGTGAATATATTTAGTTGGTATGTATTTAATTCAGCGTAAACTGATGTAAATAAAAATAAACTTCAAAGAATGTGTAAAACTTAATAGAATTTCTTTCTGTTTATGGCAGAATGGATAATTACAAATAAATATAGGTACTTCAATGTTATACCGACTATAGTTTTTTGAACCGATATAACACAAGCGATCGCCTACATACAGGGATGGTGAACCTATGACCCCCGGGTCAGACACTGACCCACACAGACTTTTTAAATGACCCACTCGTTGATTTTTATAAATTTATTTTTTATATCATAAAACTGAGAACAGTCAATCAAAAATATTAAACACAAGTATATATATCTAATGTCAAATTTATAAAAAAATACTTCTATGTGGAATGTTAGCTAATTTTCTATCGTATCACTGCGCCTATGTATGAGGTACATGGTCGTAAAACTTCGTGTTTCGTTCTTTTGTTGCGAAGCGTTTATGACTCATGACAGTTAGTCATAAACTTGACGCGCATACATATTCGTTGCATCGTAGAACGGAGAGATGTATCAGTGCTGAACTAAATGACAGCCTTGTCTTACGCGTCTAGAAGTGTTTAATAATTCAACATTATTATTATTTTTTATTATTAAAGTTTCTCATCTACATATTTGTATATGTATATCAAGTACGTTAATAAGAAATTTAATCTCAAATTATTGTGTTCTAAATATAAATATTTTTAGTTGTAGCTTATGTCGGCGGTTAAAAAAAATAAAAACAAACGATACAAGTTCCAGACCAAATCAAACAAAATGGTTTAATAAATATGGTGTGATTGAAAAGACTAAAACGACTGTGTGTGTAATTTGCTATATAAACAATTTGATAAAAATTCAGGACTGGATTTGTCAGATTAAATGAACATTCATCCAAGTGGATAGTAACCGAGTTCATTAAAGTGACTTTAATGATAAATTTGCGTTTATTTTGTTTTTAAATTAAGTTTGGTACTTAAATAATACATTATTCCTATATCGAAAAATACTATTATTATTTCTTTATTTTTTAGTATTCGGAAGGGTACAAATAATTTTTCTCTAATGAAAAAAGTCGCCTGAGCCATTTCCTTTTGTGGCTATATTTTGGAATATGTAACTTAGTGACCCACGAGCTAGTACTAAAAAAATAACGAACAAAATTTTACCCACTTCTCAAAAAGGTTCGCTATCCCTGGCCTACAGCGTAAGCTACGTGAAATATAAGAAGATAAATAAATATACATGATAAAGAAATAAACCGATCATAATAATTGTCACCTTATATTATTATTATTGCCTAAAACCTTCTCTGGAGATATTTACAATCAAGATGAAAGGCTATTCAATGTGTACTAGGATTAAGTAAGTATCTACTAATTATGTAATCTTCGTCCATATTAACTATATATTTTTTATCCATATTAGTTTAGTAGTTTTTTTAATTCAATAAATAATCAGACAATATAAATATAACTAGTATAATATATTATTACTACATATTAAATAATTTTTAATTTAATCAATAATAATTTTAGTAGAACACATTTTTTTGTACTGAATCCACTTTTTTATGTATATATATATATATTATATAATAAAGTATGTATATATAAAATTATATAAAAGAGAATTCAGTTCAACACATTGTGTTATGTATATTAAAATGATTAATACAATGCATTTCCACCATGAATTCGACAGTTGACACAATTAAATAAATTTATTTTAATCGCTAATGGAAATTGTATTTTTGTAACGTGTAACCTAACGCTTATTTATTAATTGTCAGCAAATAAAATTTTAATTTAAAAAAAAATCTTATTTAATTACTATTCTATGTCGTCTGTTGCAGTTTTACATCGTCCCGGGGCGCAAAGGCGCATATAAATAGCTCTAGAGATGACCCACATCCGTTGCACTGTGCAATCAATATGCTGCTTGTCCCATATCTGGCATATTATAAAACTATAGTATTACTAGCCGATTTGTTGTATGTCAATTTAATGTACATATTCTTATTCATTCAAAGCAATATTAATATCTACAGAGTTATTATTATATTTCTCTTACATACGTTGAACATAACATTAAATACTAAATTAATTATATTATTATTATAATAAATAATTAAAATTAGTTGACTTTTATCTTTGACAATATAGTATTTTAAACCCATGTGTTAGTTTATTTCGAGACGGACATGATATTATATTATGTGGACTTAAATTCTATTCGTATGCTATCGTGAGATATCATAAGAAGCAATTAACATATTGTATGTTCATAATAACTATTCGACTCACCCATTTACTGTCTGAAAATATAAATATAATGCACTATTTAGGTATGTTGTTTAAAAAATGTCAAAATATATTTTTTTATGTAAATATTCCAAAAAATATAATATTTTATGTAGTTACGTACATGGATATAATATAATGAGTATATTATTTTTCTTATATTATTCGCAAATAATTATAATGTGGTAGTAACATAGAAAATTATGTCAGAATAGGTTTAAATAAAATGATTAAAATAAATTGATAATTCATGTGTTTGTACAACACGGATTATAATATTAAATAACACAATAAAAAATATCGTCACCTATTTCAGGAAGCTGGTTTGATCAGGAACGATGCAAGATGACTGCAAGCGACAGGGATTCTTGGAGGCACCTCGTGGTGTCTATATGCTCCAACTAATGGGCAGATATGACCGAAGAAGAATAAGAAGAAATAAGAATATTTTAAAATATAGTTTTTATAATGGTGTCATATTCTGAATATCTATATAATTAATGTTACCTATTGTATTGTAAAATTTAACCCTGTGAACTAAATTTACAGTTTATAAATCTCTAAGCATGGATTTTTTAAATATTTTTTAGTCTTCTCATTGTAGGGGATGAAACGACATCAATACCTTTTAAGATCTTCTGCCATTATACACTGCACTCTGGATTTAAGTAGAAGTAGCCCGAGGCGTTCTTCACCACTACCACTACAATGTGTTACAAACAAATACAACAAAATAAATTCTTTATATATAGTTTCTTAATATTATAATATAACATATTATATGTTGATATATAATGTTCTTTTTAATATATTTACGAGAAATAATATAACATATTATATTTTCAAATAGGTACGTTATTTATTTTGCAAGCGCCTTTATACATCCAAAAAGCAGAAAATATTTTTATAAAACACAGTTTTCTTTACAAAAAAATGTAACGATGTCAATGTAGGTATGTATTTCATAAACGTAGGTTTCTAGTTGTATAAAATATAATATGCTGGTTTTCAATGTTTTATCGTCATTATTAGATGAATTCTTATAATACAAAATTATGAGACATTTAAAAAGTTTAAACACAATTATTATTATTATTTGTTGTAAGCCCCACAACGCCAAAAATTAAAGCTGCCTGTCACCAAACTACATTTTTGGTTCTCTTAATTTAGAAACATTTTGACCCTGAGGACCATCTACTTTGAAATAAGTAGCTGGTTGTCCGACAGAACTGTGCCGCTCAAGTTAGTAACGAGATAGCAAATAAGATAGATAATGCGGTTGCTGTTTTTAAGACACCAGTAACCAAGGTGATAATAACTCGATTATCACGCCGCGATATATTTCACTCGCGGTGGGTATATTCAAATAAAGGCGTTGTTTAATTTTTATAAATCGAAAAAAAACTACTTATTAATAAAAAATATGATGTAACAAACAATAATTACAAGATTAAAAGAACTTTTTATATACCACGTTATTAAACTTTCTGTTGAATCAAATAAACTTGACAATTATATGTATTAAGACTTTAGGAGAAATAAGACAATTGTCAACAAATCATTTTTTTTTGCTATTTTGCAACAAACAAATATAGAATACTGAAATGTCATTTTGATTTCCATAGTAACGTACGTATATATTAATAATTTAGTTGCTAAGACTACACCCTTAGCAACTAATAATAGTGGATTGGATTACGGATTTCTTCCGAAATAACTTTTCATGCAAAACAGAATTAACTTAAAATGGATTCAATTCTACTTAAAGATGGCTAAAAGTATTAAAAGAATTCATTAGCATCGTGTTCTGATATATTCTAAAAGTTTCAAATGTCTAACTAGTCGGAAAGTTAGTTAAGAATCGATTACAAGATTTGTACTGGATAAACAACCACTGGACAAACAAGAATATGGGCTAAGAAAAACGTGGTAAAAAATACACCGACTTAAACAGTTACTTTATGGCACCTTAGTAAGCTATTGGTTGGTACGATTTTTAATACATGTAACTAACTATGTAGGGAAAAGATTTAAGATTTTTTTTAAGATTTTCTGGTATTAGATGAGTTTTGAGACTGGATAAACAACCACCGGACAAACAAGAATACGAGCTAAGAAAAAAGTGGTAACATAGCAATAATTATTTTAATTAACAATTTTTGAAGTATATAAAAATGCAAATACTGTGCTGGATTGGCCTTGTGCATAGAATTCTGTAATATATACGCAAAACGGGCTATGTACCCAGCCCCCACGACCAAGAAGAAACCCGGACTACCAAAATTAAGATTGCTGAACTGCGCCATAGGAGATTTACGAATTCGAAAAGGATGTGAAAACAACTGGAGAGTGCCCGGCGGTAGATTTTCCAGGGCGAAGGAAGTTTTTTAAAAAGACCAAGACCAGCCAAGGGATGTAGTGCCATAAATGATTATGATAATCAATCTTTCCAGCAACACTTTTACTTGGATTTATATACTCTAAAATTGTAACTATGTATGTACTATACATTGTATCGTAATTTATCCGTTCAACATCGCATGATCAACCGATATTAATAATCTCTAATATCGAAATGGACACGATTTAATACCTAGTAATATTATAATATGCATATTTATAGCATCGTCATAATGACCTGCCAAATGAAGGCATCTCCGAGCTAATTCTATTCCTCTCGGTTATATGCATTGCGTTTGTTTATTTATCAATAAGAACAGTTGATGTTTGCCGGATATTCTGCGAAGACTATCAGGTTGCGGCAAGCTGGATCTAGTGTATAGCGAGACAATCTACCCATCACTAGCTGATTTTTCTAGTAATAGTGAAACATTGAAAATTACTAATAATTATTATACACTAAATGTAAAAAAATATTTCATGCTATTATAAATTTTTATTTATAACGATAAAGTTTTTTTATAATGTATGTAATTATATTCATTTATAGTACAATGTATAAGATTAACAAGTGTACACATTTCCTAACTGACACATTTCTTTCAATATCACATTTACTTACATCACTATTATTGCTATTTACATACGTTTACAATAATATTATTTTCTGCTCATTCACAAAATTACGTATTTCATATTTTTAGTAATCGTGCTCTTGTACTAATAATTGTAACTAGTCATAGACAATTTAATAGACATATTACTTTATAACTTACTATTACTTTTAAATAAAAACGCTTTCACTACAAAAATTATAATTATGCATTTTTATTTAACAGTCATCACAGTTGCATAAAATATTACTATTTACAAGCTATATGCTAAAATAAATCTGTCAAATTAAAATTTTCTCTATACAAAAATAAATTATAATATAATACAACCTGATTTATGTGAGTTTTATAGGAATATAATAAATTTTATATTGCATAATGCACTTTTTAATAAAATCGTTTTTAAATTTGCATATTTAATACATTTAGGTAAATAATTTTATTAAATTAAAAAATTATACTAATTCAAGCTGATACGTCCTTACATGTTTCGAACGCAAGTTGTAGGATTTTTTTTTGTATCGTGACTTTCCATTATCTAATCAGAACAATTTGAAATCTTTCCTAGCCAACAGACCCTGTATTACAATAAATATAATCAAAATAAAATCGGTTTATGTAAGTCATAGAGTTTATTAATATTTGATTTATTATGCTGTTGGTAGATTTTGGATGCAATATATTACAATGAAATATTGTATAAAATTACAATAGATTATGCAATTACAATTTTTTGTTATGTTTTGACTTTATTATAGACGCATCAAATTTTAGGTAAAGATTTGAAATAACCTTTGCTTATTCAAAATATTAAGTAATCCTACCCAATTAATAAGCATGTGAACATATTATTATGTTAAAAAAAAAATTGAGTTAACATGTATATTTTTTTAAATATAATATTATGTTTAAGATTAACATCCAGTTTCATTGAAATTTCAAATATTTTAAAATATTTGATAAACATTAATTTATTACACCAACCACATTAACGTTGTGTAAAAAATAGTTGATATCAATGAAATCAAAATATTACTTTAATGGAAGTAGATGATACTAATGTATTGTTTCAATATGCCCACTTATGTATTTTATAATTAAAATGAGATACTAAACTTATCGATTGGTTATACATAAAATTGAACTATATCAGAAACTTATATTTTATAAAAAAATCCATAATAAAAAATATAGGTACAAGGCAGGACTCGAATCTGCATCCATCAGATTTTGCCTAATGTGTTTTACCAATTTACTAACTGCACCATATCTAATTACAGTAAAATCTACTATTAGCCATGTTACTAAAGTGACTGAAAATATTTTTTAAGTATTTATTCTAATAGGTGTATTCCTGAGATATTTATAAATCATAAAGTGTGTTACAATCATGAATCTTGTGAATTATTCGTTGAACAAAAAAATACTTTAATTATTTATGTTTAATAATATATTACGACATAAAGTCATTGTCATTAAGCACTTCATAAAAATATAAATAATATATATTATAGCACGTCCCATCTGTTTTTCATTGTATTGTATATACTTTATACAATTATTTACTCAATGGATGTGATGACATTGATCTTTAAATTTGATGGGTAAACAAATTCGTTTTATCTGAATTAAATTTAATTTTCAATTATTTTAAACAAAAATAACAATATAATGTAAAAATACTATTATAGTATGAATACAAAACTTTACTGTTTACGCAGATATCATTAAATTTACTGGAAATTAAAACTATTCTTTGACAACAGGCTCGATTATGTAGGTAGATTACATTTTCAACGTTAATTAAATTTCTATATTATTTTATGTCCTTAAAATTATTTTTCATTTGTTATTTTATGGGAACAACAATTCAAAGCATTCTATATACCTCAATTGAATATGTACAAAAGTAATATAAAAGTTTTCATTACATAATAAAAACATTTATAGAAATATTATATAGTCTCTACTAATATTGCTTAATGTCTTAAAATTAGTAATATTTTGAGATAATAATAAGTCTTTAATTATATTATGGTGTATAAAATAATATTTGATATTTTTATATTGATGTAAGTTTCAAGAAAATACAGATATATGTATTTAACAACAATAAAATATAATTATTAATTAATGTTATACCATGTTTACTTATGTTTTTATGTATAAAAGTTAAATAGATAAATATAAAATAAATATAAGTTTTTTGGAATTTTTTACATGATTTATTTAAGCATAATATAATTAACACTGAAAAATTAAAGATTAACTCGGTTTAAAAACATAAAATATTCAGAAATAGTATTATTTGATGCAATATATTATAAAAAAGTAACAACCCATTGCGTGATTTGACTTCTTCCAAAGTCCGGATTGATAGTCAGCATTTCGTCCTTGGAAGGCTTTAGTAAGTATTAATGTATTAGACCGTATTTTTCTTTATGGGTAAATTATTTTAGAAAATTTATACTTGCCTTGGAGATATGAAAAAAAAAATAGTTGGTAGGCTTCTTGAAATAATTACTTTTTTATCAGTATCAATAATTATTATTGAGTTACACCATTTATGTCACATTCTTTCAAGTATAATACGATGTTGTATTTGATAATAGGTTAACCTTCGTAGGTATTAGGTATGTACTCATAGTGTGAAAATTGGTATGAATATTCACATAACTATCTATAAATTAATGATGATACGTTTGTATTATCAGAAGTGTAAAACGTTAAAGGTTATAAGGCCTTACATAATTAATGTTAATAATTATATAGTTATCATTAAATTTGCTACGACTATGTGAGCTTGATTTAATTATTGTTGACTGGTAGCTATTTTTGTAAGAATTTATTATTTTCTTGTTGGACTTTTATTTATGAATGTAGATAATATAAAATGCTTATCTATTACATGTATTTTAATACAATTATAAGAGACTAACCAATTATTCTGACTGAATTTACAAATTATCATTCTTTGTAGGCATTAATATTTTTCCTAAGTCTACGGTTCGGATAATATTTTAAATAAATGATTTTAACAAGTCTTAAATTTCGATGTTCTTCTTAAGTTTAGGTCATTTTTATTTTAAGCTTAATATAATCTTTTGAAATTCAGTAAAAAAAAAACACTAAATAAACATTGATAGTAATATTATCATACATTGCACTTTTTATTTCATTGAATGTTACAATAATTATTCGTAAATAATTTAAGTATTTCAAAGTGAATCTATATTTTTACCGCGCACAATTATAAAACTACCACTAAAATTAAAATATTTAAATAAAAACAACACCATATTTAAACATTAACTTACATTAACTATTTTTTATTATAGATTATTTTTAATAAATACAACGCATTTGACGATAAGAACACAGTTACCGTGAGTGGTATTATCATTTTAAAACTTTTTATTAAATAAGATTTAAAAAATATTAATTTATAAACTATGAATTATCCTTTGATTGTAATTTTCAATGCCACTTTGTAATAAATTAATAATAAATAGATAAATAATTTTCACATCTGTTTTTCTGTAATTAAAAACAATAAATGTTCAATATATCACGAGTCAGTATTAAATACACAGGAGAACAGAAAAGCTTTGATTCTAAATTGACAATTAATATTTGATTATATATATATAAAAAACGTACGTACATGTAAGCATATATTTTTTAATATAGGTAAGCTATTGCTATGTACGTTAAATGGATTTAGTATTATTATTTCCAAGAATATTTACCTACAAACAATTTATCAGGATTTTTGTTATTTTTTTTATAAGACTGACATTCAATTTAATAAATATATCTTACAAATCGCTACCTATATTCTACGAGTAATTTTATTATTTATAATGAGTCTCAGAAAGCACTATAAAATAATAAGTCTTTGTATTATTTTTTCTACACACTTTACACGTTTTATTATTGTATTAAGTTTAATTTATTATACTGGCCACCTCCCAAAAAATATCAAATTGAATTGATATACCTACTTAAGCTGATTTTAAATTACCTTAATATTACAAAATTAATAATTTATTATTAATAGCCGATTTCATAAAATTCGAATTTTGAGTGAATTTAAAAAAATATATTTGGTTTCGGTGGTAATGATAGTGAAATAACAGTAGTTACATTCATTGTAGATTATAATATCCATGATATAATCTTAATATTATTTAATGTATTTTTTATTCACTGTATTTATAATAAATAACTGCAATGTTATTATATTATTTTGGCTCATTATTTTTATATGTACAATGAATGTCTCTGATACGATTTATACTAATGCCGATATTAAAATGCATTTGTATATTAATTTATATTAATAAATATTATTCTGTTTTAGTAAAGTTTTTCTCGTAAAGAAATATTGTTTTTTCTTGTCCACAAAAAAGATTCATTTTATTATATTTTTATGTCACAAAAATAAAATTTTCATAGTAAACATAAGCTTTTTTTAGCTTTGTTTACTGTTCGGTCCTTACTCATACATAGTGTAAAGTTTGCGTTGTTTTCCAGCATTGGAAGCAGGGAAAAGCACATTGCAAGGTATTTTTGAAAGCCTCCCTGAAGTCTCTGTTGAAATAGGCATAGATAAGGGGATTCAGGGCTGAATTGAAATATCCAATCCAAAACAGCATGACGACAACTTCATCAGGGCACGAACAGGCATCTCCGCATATAGCCATGATCACATACCTTAAAAATAAAAAAAACTTCCATTAGTGAAATGAAATATGTAATAAACATTATAACTGTGATCGATTCAATTAAAATGTGGACCACTACTAATTAATATGATAGATTCAAACTTTGTTATATTCAGGATTTTTTCGTTAGTTTAAAATTCAGTTATCTAGCTATCATTTTTCTAGATATCGAATCAATGTAATCGGTTTTAATCAATTTATCGTTAATGTTTACGGAAAATTAACTAAGCTAGATATTTTAGCTGTAACGTAAATTAAAGTTTGATTCCTAAATAAGAATCATGCCAATCACAGCCAATAGTTATTTCATTTTATATTTCTGACTAAAGTCTGATTAATATTCATATTACTTTTTCTATATGAATTTTATAATTAAAAACGGTTCTCTCTATTTATTATATTGTATAGTTAAATAACCGATTGTTTTTCTGAGTATCTTATTAGCTTTCTATATAAAGCTGTCCAATATATATACGTTTCAATAGATTATTTTACTGCATACTAAAATCTATATGATATTTTAATTAAATATTTTTAACAAATCATCTACTAAACTACTTTTATTTGCCAGAATAGATAATAAAAAATCAAAGTATTGGTCAGCAGTTCTATTGATACAATATTATTGTGTGACAGCATAATAGATGGTGATGAATTTAAAAACATCCTAAATAATGGTGATGTAGACTTTTACAAAGCTTACAGAAATTAAAGTTTTAAGCTAGTTCAAAGAAAATCTCATTTTTCACAAGAAAAAAATATTTTTATTTAAAATAATCAGTTTACCCGTGATATTCTTATCATTTTAAACTACCTAAACATTAAACTACCTTTTCATTTTTTTTGTGAAAGTTCTCCGGTTATTCTTTAGAAAATAAATTTATCATAGTGTAGGTACTTTAGCGATAAAGAGTTACTTAAAATAATATCCAAAAATATGTTTAAAATGGTTCATCGTATTTAAGTCATATTATTACTGTCAGATTGAGATAAATCTAAAAATATTTTGAAACGTTTTTATATTTTTTTTTTCAAAAACCATCTAGGTATAAGCTTTTAGTAGAAAAATCTAAATAGAAAACAATGTTTCCCCGTTTTTATATCACTTAAGATCTCTACACTTTCATATAAATACAAACAAAGGCTTAATGTTCTGAATCAACTACGTAGGTGAGGTGAAGGTGAACATTGTATTATTAAAAAAACGAGGAGCAATATAATAAAATTTTAATTAATTTAAAAAATTAAGAAAATTAATTTATTAGTAAATTTCATAGACGGAAAGGGTTGTTTATACCAATAAAATATTTATATATATAAATAAAGCATTTTTATTACGATTGTCATTGATTCTCATATCGTGTAGCGATGCTACATAAATGAAATATACACACTGAAGGTATCACACAGCATGTGACGATGGACCGAAAAAAAGGGCACGATTCTATGCCTAATTCTATACTCCGATGCTGCTCTAGGTAACAAGTTTCCAAAGCTATTTGTAGATTATGTAATATTATAATAGCATATAAATAATATGCGTGTTTTTTCTTACCATAGAAAGAATGGTAACCAGCATATGAGAAAAACTCCCATAATTATCCCAAGGGTTCTGGCAGCCTTATGTTCGGCTCTCCAGCTTTTTGCTTGTTGTCTGATACTTGTTCCTGGAAAAAAATAAATAACATTAATTAGATTAAATGAATTTATATTACATTTTAATAGATAACAAAAAAAAAATTGTTAGTTCTTCAGTTATTTAGTTAGTTATTTATTATGTTACATGACTTATTTACTATAATTTTTTTAGTTTATAGGTACATATTTTAAATAAAACTGATTTTACGTACTCGTATTATGTACATAGTTTATTTTACCAATATAAATATAATATAATATATTCCGAAATAACATAAAGCTTATAACACATAATTACAAAAATATATATTACCAGCACTTATAATACAACATTAAAATAATATGTAAACAAAATATACCTATAAAGTTACGGTTAAAATTTTGCTCATACTTAATTTAATTACTATTTCATTTTTAAACTTATATTTTTTCTAGAATTAGTATAAAAATAGTATTAGTACAAGATACCCATTCATTTAATTAAAATGGTACCGAAGTATGTAGGTACTCACACTTAAAAAAATAATATGGTTGTGGCGATGGCAGCCTATTTAGATAGTTTCCTTTGATTTCTAACTAACGTTTTGTTTTTCGTATTTTTTTGTGATTGTGCATTTATATATTCCTAATATTTTGTTTTCTCAGTGCAACCTAGGTAAATGATACTTTAAGTATAACAGCATGGCAATTAATGAGTAACTTGGCTATATTTTTTTCCATTAGCCTTTGTACTTTGTTATGTAAACTTTCATAATTAACGCTCTGTTAAATGAATGTTTTCTTCAACAAACGTAAATACTTAAAATATATCCGTTCACATTCATAGATTTTAATCAATAAAGTAATTAATTTTATTGTAAATATAGCTATATATTTTAGGTAGGTCGTAAAAATATTTAATTAAATTTGACCAAATTTTAACCAGTATTATACATTACCGATATTTTCTTTTAGCAAAAAATGACTAATCTTATTAAAAATTTGGTCATTGAATAAACAAAATTTGTTTGTAAGCCGCAGCGTGTCCTTTATTTTATAATATCAGATGAGATTTTTTATCGTTTTCAAGTATTTACGATCTTTTAATCCTGTTATATATTTTTTATCCTACAAAATTGTGTTACGCCACCATAAATAAAAATTGAACTCTTATAAGTAGTAAAAATTTCAATCTTATTAACTGTAACCTATTAGGTATTGCAGAACATTGGTTCCTAATATTAAAAAAAATAATTAAGTTGTTATTTATTTTAAAAGTTTTTTTAACCCAATGTAAAGTCATATATAGTTAAACCTTATTTTTCAACATTATAATATGGTACACTGTGAATATAATACAGCAAGCACTCTTCATTAAATATAATTATTATTGTTATTGTGTTGATAATCTGAAATAATTAAATTTAAAAAGTAATATTACTAAACTGCTATTAAACCAATTCTTTATTATTTCTTTAAAGAAAGATACATTGAACAATTATATTACGTAGTATGCAACTATTTTCTGATATAAATTTTAATATGTTTATTCAATTATGTTCATAATACCTATAAATAGGTTTTAATTGAGAATAAGAAAACTTTTGGTTTTATTTTAGTCACTTTAGTTTTTATCTCAAAAAAATGTTTAGCAGTATACACAAATTTTAATTAAAGATAAGAATGTATAGCTACTTAAAACTTCGCAGAATGAGATAGACTTAAAAATATTGAGTGTTTTTGAATTTCTCGCCAAGAAAAGTTTTATAGACAAGTAGGTACCTAATAGACACTTACCAGGCACTTAAAATAATAGCGAGGGCACTTTAACCGCGAAGGTAATGAAAAACATTATTTAATATTGTCAAAAAAATTAAGCAACCCTTTTATAGTATATCTAACCAAAATACTTATTTTTAAGAACTATATTGCCCTGCAAGTAAAAAGACAGTTTTTGGTTTTAGTGAAATTGAAAGGATGATTTGAAACCTTGGTTCTAATTTCACTAAAAGCAAAAACACTGTCTTTTTATTTTGAAGGGCAGGATACAATGCGTTTTAAATGTTCAAGTTCTTATAAAATGGTTCTGAAACTATTTAAATATTCAGATACATTGAATTGTTTCTTTAAAAATTTTAAGATTTGTCATTGACTAAGCAAACGCTTATTTACTTAAGAACACATTTTTTTATATTTTAGAAAAAGCTATATATTTTTTTAAATAAAATACAAAACAATAAAATTATGAATTATTCAAAAAAAATCGATATAGGTACTTAGTGAAAACTTTATAAACTAAATTCTAATGATACAAATAACCATAAAATAATAAAATAAGATAAGAACGTTATACGAAAGTACGCTAACGTCAATGACGTACTGAACCAACTATACTAAAAGAGGTACCTACTCAAATTAATACACATTATTTGAGGTGAAATAAAAGTCAATACAAAGTTATTGTTTATAATGTCATAGAGTGCCATGCAGAACTATAGATATGGAACTATGGGTACAATATACCTAATATATTTGGGAATAAACATATTTTTAGCAACTATTTTTAGAAGAAAAAATCCGACTGGAGCATAGATCGATTAAGGATAATATAACTTTCAGTGTGCTCTGGCTTAATAACGTTATTTTATAACATTGAAATTATACATTTGACTTTTTATATTGAATATTTAATGATTTTTATCAATAAATTAAAACGATTTAAAATATAAATGAGTAATAAATTGTACCACATTGTATGTTTTGTTCTTTAAAGAACAAGGAACTATAATAATTTCGTATTATTTTATAGTTCATATTTTTTCTAAGATATTGATTTAAAATATTCTACTCGTGGAATCACTCATATTACAAAAAATATGTACTAAGTGTTAAATCTTTTATAAAGTACTAGCTGACCCGGGAAACGTTGTTCTGCCATATAAAATATTTCTAGTCAGGGCTCGAAATGAACCGGAATTAACCGGAGCGCCGTTCCTATTCGTGAAATCAGTAAAATTTTCGCTCCGTCGGAATAGATAATTTAACCGTCTGAGCTGGATAGGCCATATAATAGAAAATCTAACACTTATTTTTATGAAAAAAAACATATAAACTTTGATAACTTTACTATATAAAAATCTTCAGAAAACTGTCGAGCGCTCCGGTTCGTAAATTTTTCCATTTCGAACGCTGTTTCTAGTGAATATTTTGGTTGTTAAATAAAAAATAACGAATGTATCGTAAGTGTGTGGGTATGGGATCTATGACAGAAAGAGGAATAGAGCGCTGTAGACGATGACCGCCGATAAAAACAAAAAAACATCAACCATTCATTTTCTCAATTCAAAATGAGTAATGATGTTCATAATGAATGAATTACCTGTGACAGGATCTCGTTGTTTAATGTTTATGCAATATCCCTCTTGTCCCTTACAGAAAATTAGCGGATATTGCAGAGCGTCGTATGAACGGTGTGTGTCAGCGATGAACTCCAGATTATTGTTTCTTCTTCGAATCACGATTTCTCGCGTCGATGTGCGGTCGCCAACCATGATTCCAGCAATGTCGTCAACAACAGTCGCATTGAATCGACGTACGTGCTCTCCAGCTGGTGTTTTATCAGGATTGATGACAATTGCGTGATTGTCACTTTGCAATTCGTGCATGTGTGCTTTGAAGAATTTCAATAATTCATTGTGCTCATTCAACAGGGCGTCCAGTTCGCCGACGATGCGCCTGGCATTAGGCGAATTGAGGCTATTGTAGCCGCAACGTGCATCCACATGATTGATGTCCTCACCTCCGCGCCCATGAAGTAGATTTGTAAAAATGTATGTGGTTCGTTTGGCATTGGCAGCAATGAGCCTACTTTGTGGTATACTTGGCCTTTGATTTTGAATGTAGAATAGAATTGTTGACCATTTGCCGCAGTATTGTGAACTATTTCTGTTGCTCCGGACGAAGTCATTTGGAAGCATGAATTGAATGTGCGAATGGACTTCAGGAACAGGTTTGAATCTGGAACCGTGCCGATGAGCAAGCCGTTCAATGGTTCTGGTGGTATCTCAATTTCTGGTAGTTGCACTTTTCCTGATGCGCAACACATCCCGGCTGACTCATGTTTGAATTTGAGCGCATGACAATGGGGACATTCTTTGTCCATAGCACCAATCAGCACTTTCGGATGAGCGGAATATTCAATATCTGGCTCGTACTCGAATGCGAGACGAAGGAACGAAGCGGATGTAAATGTTTGATGTACTTGTTGGCGTTGTCGGTCATTTGCTCTGCGTGTGTTAACTACAAACCGGCGCGCTTGGCTCCGTTCCAATTGTCGTTGTTGATTTCGTTCAGCTCGTGCCTCTTGTGATTGAGATGCACGCAATTGCGACATGCTCACACGCACGTTTTTGTTATCTTGTTGGATTTGTTCGTCTGTTCTTTCTGCTCTACTATTTCGCATGTTTGTTGCTTTATTCGTTCGAATTGCGAACTTGCGTCTTGCTGGTATTGTGCACTGTAATACACGCACATAAAAATAGATAAATTAAAATAAATCGTACAAAATTTTGCACGCACTGCGTTGTGATATGCCGAATGAAATGTCAAAATGACGCGACGCTTCTCTTGAATTTTTCTCGAACGTAGCGCCATCTGTCATTCAACAACATAAATAATTTCGTTCTGTTTGAAATACGAACGACGGTTAAATTTGTTCATACAAAAATAATAAAATCGCGATTAAAAATGGGAGGGTGGGGGTAGGAAGGTGAAAATTTGGGGTAATAGGTATTTTTTATGCCAAATAATAAAAAGAATACAAAAAAAATTGTCAAAAAAATAAAAGAAAATTTTTCTGGATAGAGATACCCTAATCACCTAGCGGTATGAAATATACTTGTTGACCTATTCTCATACCTAACAAATATACATAAAAAAAAACATAAAAATCGGTCGAGCCATTTCGGAGGAGTTCGACCACAAACATCGTGACACGAGATTTTTATATATATAGAGATGACGGTGACAAATTTTGGTTACATCTATTAGGTATATTCCAAGTATGAGATGAAAGAATTATCTCCAAGTCCCCAGTACATTTAAAATAGTCATAATCTCTAATACGACTATAAAGGTAGCATTGTAGATTTCCGCAGGGTAGTTATTTTAAGGACAAATGGACTCCGTGATATCTGACCTCCCAAGAGGAAAATACCATTAAATTGCAGAGCATAGAGAGTAGGTAACGTGAGATATATATTATTAGATTTCATTTTTAACTTACTAGCTTTATTACTCAGATTCACCCAAGTTTTTGTTCCTGCTAGTTGTGTATTTATTCCACCATTTTTCACTCATTCACTATACCATAAATTATTTTACTGAACGAAATAAAAATACATATTGTTTTATTTTACTATACAGAGTTTTGTTTCTGCAGGGTCTACTTTTGCATTGACGTATATTAATGTATACGTCATCATATTTTGTATCTATAAATAAATGTTCAGTTACTCGAGGATAGATTTTTTGTGAACTTATTTTCAGCTATGAATATGCTTGAGTTTTGTGGATTTATCACTTGTAACATTGTGATACATACTTATTTTTCATTGTCAATAAGTTCTCAGGAGCAAGGCCACACCAAGGATGGCTGAGGCCTGGGTACCAACTTACAATTATTATTGTCGCCCCTCCCAACAAACAAATAAAAAAATTGAAAGATAACAAAGTAAAATAAATTGTAACAACTATTTTAATGGTATCATAATATAATAAATATTATATATTTTACATATTCAATATATAACATTCTGAATTATAACGTAAAGTAACTTAAAATAATCGATACCTATGCGGTATAGGCGGTCGATCGAAACACAATTAGATAAAAATATATTTATTAATTTACAAAAAAAATGCGACGCATGCTACTTTTTTACGGTCCGTAAAACAAACTCGTTAGAGAAATTGTTTTTTCTTGAAATGGTGTACATATTATGTATATGATTTTCATTTTCAAGCGACTTTGAATAGAATTATTAAAATAAAAAATGTATTAATTTTCGAACTATTGCCGCCTCCTGAATCCTGTCACTCGGTGTTTTGAACCCCGAACACCCTTGCATTACCCGCCCTTGCTCAAGAGATTCAAAATAATTCGTATATATAAAATCCATTAACTTTTATCGCATTTTTCGTACCCAGAGTCTCCACTCTATCGTTGTGTATCATTGATATATAATTCCTAAAAGTTGCATTACGTTCATTTTAAATATTTGCTTTTTTTTGTACCTTTCCTAATATTTTAAACAGACTTTTCTAGGTGAATACGATTGGTGTACTGATTTAGTGCGAGTTATCCAACTACTAGTATAAAAGTGGCAGCGATGCATGAAGATTCCACTATGAATCCAATTATGAGTATAATCTACCTTCTAATGAGAAAGTTGATTAGGAATGTATTTTCAGTTGACCTAGGCGCTTTCATGAAAAGTATACTACTTTTATTTTCATATTATGAGCACCTTAACTCTTCGTTAAACATGTTTTTGCTTTCAGAATGATTTTAATTATTTTTGCCACACTTATTATTTTTTTATACTTTACAAAAGTTCACCTAAGATTGTTTTAGTCATAATTATACATTGTTTGACATGATTAAATTAAAATTCCAAATTGTATCAACAGCTTTTTTGTAATAAATGTTGTCTTCGACCATCACCAGAAGCTTATAATAGGTATCATATAACAGTGAATTTAAATTTAAGTGGAATTTTTCTTATTTTACAGAATATCAAATATCTCAAATAATAAAATGTAAAGAAATAAATTGTGGAGATATCCATAAAATTTTTCATTGAACTAGAGCATAAAATTATAGCATCTCATCGCACTGCTTATTGTTTTCTAAGAATCCAACAATCAAATATGCTATTTGATAACATGTTGCACAAATCGCTCGATTGACAGTTTGCATATCATTAAATAATATTCATTCCTTGATTAAATGCAGAAGTATTTGTAATCATTCTCAGCTATTGATGTTTCTTAATGGACTGTGCAGATGTGACTAATAGTATCACTAAATTGCAAAGCGTGGTAGTAGGCTCTTAATATCTGATATAAATAATGCACACTAAACTTTGTCAGTCAAACGTATTTATTTTCATTGACTACGATGTGAAGATGGTGTTTGTTAGTTTTCAAATTCAATTACATCCTGTCTAATCTAAGCCATAGTAGATAATAGTAAAAAATATTCATGTATCTATAAAATTTGTAAAATTATGCCATTAAAGGCTATCTATATAAACAGTATTTGTATTGATTATGGTTTGGTTAGGCAGAGTTTAATAAATAATTAAAAAAAAACTAACTAACAAATTCGACGAAAACAAATAAGTATGACTTAAAAAGTGTTCACTATTTTTGTCGGATCACCCATAGTAAACCTAAAAAATTGTGATTTGGTTGGGCAGGCTTTAATTGACTTTAAAAACTCACCAGGACTATCTACAAATTGTATTCTTAGTTCAATAGAAATAAATAAATATTACAGACAAATTTTAGTGTGCATTATTAATTTATATCGAATCTTAACAGCCTACCTCCATCATTTGCCACTGGTAACACCAGATTAAACGTTATCATTTCTTTTCATAATTAAACTATTTTTGCAATAATTAAAGTGTTATTAATTGAATCTATGTAATATTTTGACACTGTATCGGCCTGCACAAATACTCATTGATCAGAGCATCTTCGATTGATATATTCCTCCGAAATATATAACACACTTAATATTTCTACTATTATCATTATAATAAAACAAAACGAGTCGTTCTTCGACGTTATATCGTTTGGTGTTGTTTATTGTGTGTTTATATCTTCTGAATAATATTTTCACGTATGTACTTATTAAGTTTCTTTAAGCATAAACAAATTTAAACCTTCCACCACAACTCAATTTCAACTTATCTGAAGACATCCAAAATATTTAAATATATATTTGATATTATTTATGGATATCACGTATTTAAAATGCAATTTATTCGATAACTAACCATTAAGATTGACGTACAAATTTCGGGGAATAAATTTAACGTCGAATTGTTCAAGATATATTGGAAAATTCGAAAACGTAACCGCTGTGGCGTCGCTCGCAAAGACTAAGGGCTTTACACATATTGTGTGCCACATAATCTTTTTATATCAAATATCTAAAACTGAACTTTTACAATAGATAGGTAACTTATAAATGTTTTAATATTATATTAATTGGAAGTCTGCATGGCGTGTATGCTCTGCATACAAGCGAACAACGAAAATATTTTTTTGTGTGTTATTATTTTAACTACGTATTTTAATATACATAATATTCTACTATTAGAACAGACGTATGGGATATAAACATAATATGTACATATGCATAAACCGGAACTTTAATCTTTATTATTGACTGCTACTTTTTCTCAATTTGTGTATTTTGATTCATCGTATTAATATTAATAAAATTGTATCAACACAAATTTTCACAGTACTAGAGATAATTTATAATATTTAATTATAAAAATTTTCCATACAAAATTTACAGTTTACACAATTTTCGAATAAAATTTAAATTTTAATTTAAAAAAACACTAACAAATTAAATTATATGAAGTTCTGTTCATCTACATAATATTCCGAATTATAATTAATTATGTATGTTTTATAGTATTTCTTTGAGTATTTTTTTATGAGCCGTGTTTTGTGCACTATGTGCATTTACTAATTCATACCAAAACACAAAATAATTAATTCTCCTTTATATAAGAAATTAATTCAATAAAAAGACCCAAAAATATTAGCATTAAGTAAATAAACAAGTATGAAACTTAGTGTTTAGAAATACTGTAGTACATTAGGTTCCCAATGTTTATATATTTAGCAGGCATATTGAAATTTCATTGCTAATAAACAATGGAACTAGGTAAAATGTTGGAAACTTAATACAGTTTAGTAATCAGACATGTCACCAAATATACTAAATAAAAACAAATTAAAAATGTTAGAGTATTATCAACAAACGTAAAACGATAAAACAATTACGTGATACAAAGTATTTTAACGGAGGTATACATACCTTTCACATGTTTTAAATACTTAACTAGTATCATTTTTTTTATTTTAATTAAAATTTCATCAACTACCTACCGTCAGTCGATAATTTTAATATTATGAAATCAATATTGTGTATTTCATAAAATAGCGTAACTAATCAGATATCAAGTTGAATAATTAAAGCTTCTGATTTAATAATAACCAGTGTTTAAAATCTATGGCCCCTTTTTCATTCTACCCCTTACTAAGGGTTTGAATGATATGTCAAGATAACTTTGAATCAAGTGAGAAAAAACTGATTGGAAAATTTCGGTCACGTTTTCTTATAGGCAAACCAATCTTCGATCAAAAAACCGTTGTCACAGTACCTACCTATTTTTAGCGGGTATAAGTTTTATACGCATAAGAAGGTATAAGGAAAAAAGAATATTATATTTCTTTTACGCATAATATATTCTAAATTATACATATTTATTTAAAAAAATTAGATTTATAGGTATATTTACAATATTGCGGTAAATGATAATGTTAGAAAATTATTATATTTAAAAACTATTTAATAATATTTTATTCTATAGTTTTAATCTTGTAATCATTAAAATCATTTTCTCTGCAGAGTTAATCTTTTCAAATTGTAATGCCTCTCTATCTTGAACAAGTTCTCGTCCACATACTCAATCCACCTCTTTAATATTCTCTACCTAGATTGTTTCCATTAGTGTATCTAGCATTCCTTAATTATGAAGCTCTCATCGTATTATCATAGTATATGCAAATTTACATATCCACCTCATATTTTATCTTTGTTCTGTTAGATGACTCTTCTTTATTCTAAGTGAGGTATCGTCTTTTACTGCCCATAAGTGGCCAATTCAATAAATGAATGTTACTATAGTATAGAGTGTTATATTAAAATATCAATAAAATCATAAAAACATATACGTACCTATAAATATGTACACTGCAATATTTAATAATTTAATTTATATTATTATTGTACCCTTAAATAAAGTTTTTTTATACAAAGATCTTACCCACGTTTTAGTTATTTTCATATTATTGACATAACGTTTAATTAAAAGATTATTATATTATTCAATCTCACAGTCCGTTTTCCTGATTAAGTTTTTTTTAAATCTTTTGAATCAATAAAAGATTCTCTTGCAACCAAAGCTTTGTAAATATTTCCCCCTGAAAGTGTTTGCTGAAAGGCGAAAGGGCTTTTCAGTGGTACTTGGACTACTGATAGAAAGCTTTGCGAATTAATATGCGTTAGATCTCGTACACTCTCTCGGATACTTTACATGGACGTGACGACATTATCTATTAGATCTTATAATTTACATTTGCTTTTTACTCGTAAGTGTTTTTTTTTTAATAAAAACCACTAATAAATTGACATATACTGTAAAACACTGACATACATATAATTAAATCAGTACTACGTATATTTTCAACATATTAAATGTATCTTATATACGTAGAATATAGCTTATTATTATACAAACGTTTAAAAAAATATGATTAAAATGGTAATCTATATATATATATATAAATCTCGTGTCACGGTGTTTGTGGTCGCACTCCTCCGAAATGGCTCGACCGATTTTTATGAATTTTTTAAAGTATATTTGTTAGGTTAGGTAGAAAAAGAAACAATAATCTGGAGTTCATCGCTAACACACACCGTTCATACGACGCTCTCCAATATCCGCTAATTTTCTGGAAGGAGCAAAACAGATATTTCATAAACATTAAACAACGAGATCCTGTCACAGATAATTCATTCATTATGAACATCATTACTCATTTTGAATTGAGAAAATGAATGGTTGGTGTTTTTTTGTTTTTATCGGCGGTCATCGTCTACAGCGCTCCATTCCTCTTTCTGTCATAGATCCCATCCCCACATACTTACGATACATTCGTTATTTTTTATTTAACAACCAAAATATTCACTAGAAATAATTTATATGGCAGAACAACGTTTGCCGGGTCAGCTAGTAATATTATATTAATATACTATATAATGACTAGGTAATAGAGATTACAAGGATCGCGAAAAGCAAAGCATATACATGGCATGTCAAACTTTGATTAAGTTGTTATCCACTAACCAGTATCAAAACTGACAGTAGTTTACCATACTCGTCTAGTATATTATTTGTTCAACGTGTACAAAAGTATTTTAAATTTGGCTGAGATCACTCATTTTGATCTTCTTTTGGGCACTCATGACTCATTACACTCAGCGTCAAACTATTTTTTTACTATCTTAATAACTAATTTCATGACTGTAATTGAACTAAGCTTTGTTTCAAAGCACGTAGATTTACAATTTCCTATTCTCTCACTCTTGCGGCCGTCAGTATACGAATACAAAAGTCATGACAGGTTACGCGGGCTTCTTAATATTAAAACTGAATGTACTCGTATGTTATATGTTCAATTATACGTACTTACTATGTTTCGTGGTGCTGTTATGTCCCTCAGGGAATAAAGCAAAGGAATCAAGTGATTTATGTTGAAAGGAAAAAGGATGGTGTTCTTCTTCCTTTGTATTCTTACCGAAAACCAGATTTATATGCGGCTCCTAGGTAGTATGCATAGTTGTTTTGTTTAAAGACCATCGTCTTGAAGGTAATTATTAGGTGATTTACCTTTAAGGATTTGTTTACACTAGATGGCAAGAAGATGATCGAGAAACAATAACGTTTTCACAAAAGTTAAAGTATTATAGTTAAAATTAAACAGAAATTCAAGCACATATATTAACAGAGGACATAAAATATGCGTTACAAGGAAATATAAATATGGTATAAGGAAGAGCGTGAGCAAGTGCCGCTTTTTTATATAGTTTAGTAATATCATATTATTTAGTTTATTGACTTCTTATGTATTACATTCGAGTGTGGGTTCATCGTTGTATTCTCGTATCTTGGACCCACATTTGTGTTTATCAAGTTAGTATAATTATGTAGGTATTGTAATATCATCTTATAAAGATATTATTTAGTAGCCTTTATCAACCTGTACAGTTTAGTAGGTATTTCATTAGCTTTGCTAGGTATACTCTGAAACTTGACATATAACAGTGTGATCAACTAATAGAACCAACCGATAGAATTCATAAGTTATATTTTCATGTTGGACACTCCACACTAAAATACAAGCTACAAAACATGTGCTACCTCTTTAACGTCTAGTTTTGAGAAATTGTAGCCGTTAATGATGACACGGCGAAGAAAAGTATAAGAGTGAAACATTTTTATGTGACACGCAAAAAATGCAGCCTAACAAATCTCGTGAGTACTAATGATAGAAGGCATAGTAAAAAATAATTTAAAAAGCTTTATATTTTCCCATGCCATAAAAGTTTTCCATACAGTATGTAAGCTTTGAAATCTCACAACGCAAAAGGAAGGTTAATCGGACAATGGTATAGGACACTTCAGAATAGAACAGAACGGTTCTTGTTTGCTACACCCATTGTTTGCACAAAAGAGAGTGATGCCTGACATGACTTGGAGGGCTTTTTCATTTCACTTGACTCAGAGCAGAAATATCAGTTGTATGGTTTCATAGTTTATTGATTTTATGGTGACGTTATATATATATTATAACAATGTATTATTAAATCAACAAAGTTTATTTTATTATAAACCATGTGAATATTGCACAAGTTTATTTTGATTGTGTAGCATTCCTTATTAAATATAGGTACACATTTAAAATGATCTAAAAAACATGCCAAACGGGATTTTAAAAAAAATCGGAAATTACAAAAGATAATTCCTAATATTAATGGAAGTAACATATCAAACGCATATTTTTAGAAAAAATCGGCGAAATTATTGATAATATCAATAGCTGAATTTGATAATATAGAGCACGCGGAATGCCGTGGTTGTGGGTTGAAGTCTGGTGCAAATATTATGTTTCATAAAAAATGATATATTTTTGAGGTTATTTAAAATTATTTAATTTCCAATATGTATTCCCGAATACCTAAATTCCGAAGGCCAAAATCCCGAATAGTTACTTTACAGGAAAATAAGACAAAACAATATATAATATATATATATATATACCTATTGTATTGCATTTAATTTTTAGAAAATAGTATGTTTTGCAATTTGGTAGGTACCTAGTTGTTGAGAATAAAGTGTTTTTTTTTCGGGGTTCTAGTTTTCAAGATTTCTACACAAATCATACTTTATCATATATTATTATAATTTATTTTTTTAAGTAGTCAAAGCTTACTTTCATCAAAAATGGAAAATAATAATCAATTAAAATTTTATAGCTATCGTAAAATCTATATGAATCAATTAAAATGCTATATGAATCCATCATTTATATATGCACATATCTATAACTACTATTACATACAAGCTATTTTCTTTGAAGCACGTGTAGATATATCAAAACTTTCAAAACAAAAGTTACCTCCTTTATTCCTTAAACTTATTCTATCTTACTTTGCAGGATATTTCAAAATAGAGTGTTGTTTATAGAAGTTATTATGAAATAGAGTATTGTAGGAAGCACTACATTATAATTTATGATAATATATATTTTTAAGGGTACTAACCATGGTTGGATGAAATTTAAAAAATATTATTTTTTAACAACTTTTGATTTCCTATACAAAGCATTCAATGATAAAATACCTCCATGACCTGTTGTTCTCTGTTCAAAGAAAAGGGTAACGATATAGATTTTGCTACACCAAAAGCTTTCTTCAGCAATGACACTCAAATTGATCGGGTTAACAACTATTTATGTAAATTAAATATATATATATAAATTATCTAAGTAATTACAGCAAAGAATTAACAACATAGCCGTTATTAACATTTATACAGTTCTAATGGATTTATGTTTTGTACTATTCCATTTGAGTCGTTTTTACAACAATTACTATTAGTATTCGTAGACGTATTCGTTGTCAGTGTGTATTTTGCTTTTTGGTGAGTGTACACAGTAACTGAAGATGCAGAAAGACGAAACCTGGTTCGCAAAAAGCGACTCAAATGGAATATTACAAAACTTAAATCCATTAAAATTTATATTCAAATTCCATCAAGTACCTTCGGTCGATAGTATTAACATTTATATAGTTAATAAAATATTTCAAGAATTATTCCTGTGAAATCTCCCTAGATATAAATAAAAAAAATTGTTTTGGCTACTATTACGAAGAAAAGACATACAGAATTATTGGAATTTAATGCCAGTTTATCCTGTAAACCTAGTATATCCAGAATATTTTTAGTAGATATAAAATATCTCTATTATCTATTTGTTTTAAATGGACTTTAGAATTTTAAATCATGATATGAAAGACGATAATTTTTGATATTTACGATTAAGTATGTAATTTTTCCGTTTTATGGACTAAGTGGTTCTTTTGGATTAATTTTTGAAATGAGATGTTTTAAAAAAAAATCACAGATAAAGACATTCGATGATATACAAGTATTTCCAATAAAAATCTCAATATTGACATAAATCGGATGTTCTATTTTTAAAAGAGTGAGATTTTAGAATAATTGTACACAAACTGTATCAAGGTATTTTTCATACTTTTCTGAATCTAATTTTATATAGATAAGTATGTCAATCCCTCCTTGGTAATATAAAAATCACTGCCTGCGATCTTTTACTTATTTATATTGTTACGCACTACCACAAGGTGCGGCGTAGTTTCTTTTTTTATTCCTTGGATACTTCAAATTGTTGAATGTTTATTTTTTTCCACTGGCGCTAAGTCCATATAAAAAAGGAAACGTAAGCTTGGTAAATATTTGCTACGTGGAAACAATTGAAAAGGCCATACAATATGTGATTGTTTCTGGAAACTTTTTACATTTTTTTTTCTCTCTCGTATAATATATTACTGAGGAAAAACAATGAGCAGTCCCATGAGAAGCTTATTAACGAGGATTTATATAAACTTCAAATTTACGACCGCATTTATTTCGACATACTAATAATTTTTTTCCATATAATTAATAATTATCCGTATTCATTAACTTGTAGAATTATATAACAAATTCATATTTCTGTATACATATTGAGACGTAAGATTTCTAATGTAACTGAGAGAAATTATAAAAATCATGTTGTTGATATAACATTTCTGTGTACTATTATTTTAGCATTTCTTTATTAGACTTTAAGATGAAAATAAATTACATCATCATAATATATACTTATTAATATAAAATAATTATTGATTGCAATGCAATTCAAAGTCAATTGCAAACTCTAATATAAAATTATCCAACTATATTATACTGTACAATTTTAAGTCAACATTCAATTTAATGTTATAATAGTCATGTTTACAAAAAACAATTTATTTAAAAAAACGTCTTTTTCGCAGATATTATTTAATTTTAATGGAACTATTTGGCTTTTTGAATAAGATTTAGGAATTCATCAAACGTAGATTCATATAAGAAAAAATAAGGCACCATCATAATGACATAAATATTCTTCCTGCAAAGTTTACCGATTATTAAAGCTTATATCTCTAAAATACCCTGCTATGTTTACCAGTTAAGGCCTCTTACGTACTATCAACCAGTCACCGGCAACCAAATAAGTAGCAACCATGAGGCATAAGAAAGGAAATCAGCGTTCACGCACGTGGTTGCGGCAACCAGTCAAACTTTCTGGTTGCTGACAATCACGTTATCCTGGCTGACAGTGCGTAGAGGCCCGAGACAGTTATATCACAAATTATCGTTAATTAAAATATAGGTTCTTCAATAATTAATGAGTAAGCATTATGTTCTTACCTATTTAAAAGAAATCTGCAATTTAGTTTTCAGTTTCAATTTTAAAGTAAAATATTTTTTTATCTATAATTACAATTTAGTAATTGATATAAATCGCCTAAAGATAAATAATATACATATCCGAGATTGTATACAAGGCGTTTATCCGAGAGAACTATCTAGCAAGATTGAAAATGTAAATCATGACATAGCATTATGGGATTTTCCTGCAAAAAGACTTCCGGGAAAACTGAAGAACTCCAATACCAATATAAAGATAAGCAGCTGGTGTTAGAACTATTATTATTTATATAGATAAATACTGAATGAAGGAGGTGATAAATAATATACCTAGTATATAATATATAGTATCGAATATTCTCTATATATTTACATTAATCATATTAATTGAAAAAATATGTTTCTGTATTAAACACATGGCAGAAAAACATTAGATTATTTCTATTTTAAGACTAATTAATACGATTAATGATGCAAACAAACTTTGGAAACTAACCTTATAACTAAGAAATCTGTTTTTTTTAAACTATTTTAGTTTTTATTAACAACCCAAAAAGGTTTAAAAATACACCGACTTAAATAGTAACTTTATGCAACATTATTAAGCTATTGGTTGGTACAATAAATCTATAATACATGTAACTAACTATCTAGGGAAAAGATTTTAAAAAAAATTAAAAAAGGTTTCCTTGTATTAGATGAATTTTGAAAAAAAAAATGGAAAATTTTGGATATAATATAATAAAACTTGTTTAATAATAATATTTTGTAATATTATAATGCTGTAATCAATTAAAGTTCAACGCTCAGCTTCAACGATGTGTTCAATCTAAATAGTTTGTTTAATCAATATCATTACTTTCGACTACATATAGGTATTATAAGAAAATAATATGTTTATCGGTGATCTATTACTTAGAATTAATTTTATTCATACAAGGCTGTACCTTTTAGCAGCATAAAGTTAGGCTGAGATATTGTACCAGTAAAATTTATCTGACATCCGCACGACATCGGGACCAAAATAAACCTTTACGCACGCAAATCCAGGCCAAAAATTCAGTCTGCTTCCGCTATTAGTGGAAGGTGATAAAAATAGTGTGCCCATTATTTCAGACATTTACAAAAATGATAATTTTGTATTTTTTCTTCAAAAATATTACCTATATAATATATTTGAAATTTTGATTCGATTTAACTTAGAACCGATTAAACTCGTCAAAGGATGTATGTCGCGTCAGGCCATGGACGAGTTAACTGGTATAATGGTATGAATTCCCGCGTTTTACACTGAGGCGTAATTTTTGATTACCGTCGCGCAGTATGCCCTTTTAACAGTACGACGATAGCGACGAGTGCCAAAAAATCCAAAAATATATAACTTACACGGCTAATGAAAAATTTAGTATTTTTTTGCGTTGCTAAAAGACAAAAATTGAGTTATTTATAACGCTTTAGTATCATTTGTCAAATATATTACGTTTGTTCAAGTTGAAGCCAAAAATCAGTTGACATTGGTGTCAGTTTTGTTTATCAAAATTTACTTGAAGTTGCTTATGCCTGGTTTACAGTGAAGTTGTTGAACTGCGTGTGTTTACTTATTTGATAAATATGAAATTTCACATTGATTGAACAAAATAAGTATCCGTATTATCAAATATAGCAACACAGATAACCTATATAATATGACTTACGACTCCAATATTCTGACTGACACGTCACAAAGGTGAGACGGCCACATGGGAACTAAAAATATTCTCCTATTTTTTACATACGAGTATATGAACCTAAAATATTGGCCCCTACTCCCACATCCGTTCTATCACATCTTGTACACCATTTTTATGTCTTGTTAGTCATAAAATAGAATTCACACCAACTAGTATGCTAATAGTTAATCAAAATAGTCTTTACTTATCATTTTATATTATATTTTATGTAAATTACAATAAATTTGGACTCCCTATTTATATGTCGATAGCCTGCTTAGTTAAGGTTTTTTGCTTAAATTTGAGGCGTATTTGAAACACGCATGAAACCTAAAAGCTAAATACAGATTTCTAGAATAAACAGATAATAAATATATGTAGGTACATTGTTTTTTTTTGTTGAACTATATTTTATTCATGCCATGTGTAAAACACATATTATTATATACTTGACTTGGAACGATTTAATAAAAAAAATAAAACCAAAAAAATATTAAATCAAGTAACATGTTAGTTAATAAATCATATTGGTGTTAATATCTTAACATCTTATTTATTTTGTAACTATATAGTATTCAAATTGACTTGTATAAGAGAAGAGGATCACCGGTAAACGTTTTAGAATAAGATGAAAGCTTAAGAATCATCGTACAAGAATAACAGTTACAGGTAACACGTATTAGACTGTAGATTATCTTGATCATGACCTGTAGGTATTTTGTATTTGGGGAGCACAAGAAGGACAAAAACAAAAAATAAATAAATTGATATAACTGTTAATAATATAATTCAAAATAAGTCTTTTTCCTTATGTAACTAAAATAATTGTATATTTCAGACTTTTTTTTTATTGTATCATTAACTAACCCTAATCTATAATGAAAATGTAACGAATGTCAAGTTTTTTAAATATAATCTTTACATAATATCAACTTCAAAAAGGTAAGATTTTAATAATATAATATAATGAATTGAATAATATTTTTCATTTTATAAAAAACCATTAACCTTTCTAAAGTCAATTTTCAATTAAAATGGTTTTTGTAAAGGCGTAGACTATTTTTCACTTATTTTTTTCCATTTTATAGTGCCTACTTATTTTGATTGTTATTAATTCTCTTATAGCGTAGGTAAAAAAATGTATATATCATGTTAACGGCCGTGGATAAATTTTATTTTAAATTTTAAGACTCAATATTCATAACCGCATTTTGTAAAGCGGTGTGCTGGGACTTATTATCTAAAAATCTTCTCACGTTTATGGTTTAGAATAATTTCACTATACACAAAAGTTGACAGCGAAACGAAATTTGTGCCGTGTGCAATAAGCGTTTTCATTTATTTTTCGTTCAATTTAGACCCCACAAAACAATTTTAATAATTTCATGAAAACTTTATTCACACGTTGGCCAATTTTCTGTAGCGGTTTTGGTTAAAATTGTTTGTTATGTTAGTAAAGTTCTAAATATTTTCCACCAATACACAAGTAATCCTTTTTAAACATGGTCTTATTACATTATAACACACAATTAGATTATTATCATTTTTTTGATATTGTAACAAAAAATATGAAAAGAATCATACACCAAAGAGGTATATATTCCACAGTCGATTTAAATATATTTTTTTTATATACTTTACTTAATGATTCAAAAAGTACGTTCAATAAAAAATTGTGTTATTAATAATTACATTCAACATATCATATTTACTTAAAGTATCTACATATATTATATGTTTAACGTGTAACTGATCTACTATTGGACATTATTTAAAATGACTTACTTATTAAATGTATATCCAATATGTCCGGTTTCAACATCAAAAAATGTCTGAATAAAAAATCTTTTAATTTTTTCCATTCACCAATGATTAATCGTAATGTATGTAGCAACATATCTTTGAATGCATACAATATAATGATATTATACTTCCATATATTTTGTTAGAGAACCTTTAGCGACGACTTTAGTAAAAAGCGTTACAAAAACTCATTGTACAATCTTGTCTATCTAGTTTCAAAATGTATGATAAATTGATTTTTTCTGAACTTTTAATCTAATGACATCATTAAAACGTAATACAAAGAGTACCTACATACAAAATAATGATTTTGACAACTTATATATGGTAAATATCTACAAAAAGATCAAACTTTATTATAAGGGATATGAAACTTGAATTTTTTTGATCAACATATTATTGATAAAAAATACTTAAAAATAAATGCTGCTTAAATGTAAATATTCCATTTTTTAGTTTAAATAATAATAAATAATTATCTTGTACTATTGATTTACCATTAATTTGGCTATTAAAACGTGCGAAATTGTCTCAAAGTTTTAACTTAACGAGCAAAATCCTTTTCTCGCCTGCTATAAAAATATTTACTTCCTAATTATTACTCTTTGAGACCACTTGATAATAATTACCATCTTAAGGGAAAATTTCAACAGGTGACTACTAAATTAACAAGTTTTATTATCTCGTTAATTTAATTTTTACACAATAGCCACAAGGAAGACAAATTTACGTTAGGTATTATTTTATTTATCTCGCAACACAGTGTAGGTATATCTTATTATATAAACATTGAGTATAATTAAAAAATAGACATTTCATGATAATTATGGTAAGGTAGGTATATTTTACTGAACTAAATCCCTTATAAAATAAGATTGATAAAATTATATCGAACTATTTTTTTTAAATAAACCACAAAATTTTCCATTTTCGAAGTATTTGTAAATTTAATAATTTTGTTTTGAAACGTTTTGTATAGTATAAAACTATTATACTTATATGGAGTTTTTATTTCTTAAAAATAAGTGCACAAGGTAAATACCAACATGATGCTACGAGCATTCAATATGAAAAACCATGGTTTAAGATAATGACGTTTAGAAACTTTGAAAAACATTTCATTTCAATTTTAAATCCTTGATTTTTAAGAAAAGGTGTTTACCTTTTTATTAAGTCCAAAAGAATTTACCAACGCATATTGACATTTTACAGTTTAGCAAAGAAGGGACCCAAACATTGCCGTATATAATTGAAGAAAATATGGAACCCGGAAAGGATAATTCGAATTTATAACTCATTCACAGGATATTTTAAGTTTTTCTGAATTTTTATGAAAAACTCCTATGCATCGAAACTCAAAACCTTGAACTAGGGTCAATGTGGCAATTATTATTTAAAATTGAGAAGTTGCTCTTTCCTACAACGTATACGAAAATATAATTATGATTCTGAAATTTGGAAGGAATAAATAAGTTCATAATATTTTTATAATATAAATCTAATCTAATATATAAAAATCGATATTAGTTTGTTTGTTTGTTCGTATTTAATGCGCTGCCATACCGTTCATCCGATTGATATAAAACTTTGTCAACTTATTGCTTGCACTTGCGCGAAGATTATAGGCTATATCTTATATATAAACAAAATAATGTCTGTCTGTCCCGTACGCATTCCTATACCATTCATCCGATTACGATGAAACTTTGGTGAGTTGTTGTGTGCACACCTGCAAAGGTTTTTGAATTAGAAAAAGCATCGTCCTCTTCTTCATTCTATCTTCTTTTATTCGTACGGTTCCTATACCATTCATCCGATTGCAATGAAACCTTCGTCAGTTGTTGTGGTAACACCCGCAAAGATTTCTGAATTGGTACAACCATCTTCTTCTTCTTCTTTTTCATCTTCTTCTTCTTCATTCTATCTTATTTTATTTGTATGGTTCTTATACCATTCATCCGATTGCAATGAAACTTTTGTCAGTTATTGTGCCACGAAGGTTTCTGAATTAGTACAATCATCTTCTTCTTCTTCATTATATCTTCTTTTATACGTATACGTTCCTGTACCATTCGTCTGATTATAATGAAATTTTGATCAAGTGTTGTGCTCACGCCCGCAAAGGTTTCTGAATTGGTACAACAATTTTCTTCTTCTTTTTCTTCTATTCTATCTTCTTCTATTCGTATGCGTTCCTATACCATTCATCCGATTGCGATGAAACTTTTGTCAGTTGTTGTGCGCACACCCGCGAAGGTTTCTAAATTAGTAATATATAAAATACAAAGTTTGTTGTTTATTTGTTCCATCCGATTTTGAATTTTTCGCTACATATTAATACTATTAATAACGTTTGCATATTTTGGATTGGATTTTAATTTAGTGTTTTTTTGTTTGACCTTTACTTCTATTAGAATTATTTTCATATTGCCATATTGTATTACACATATATTTTTATATTAAAAAGATAATTACTCATTATTATTTTTTAAATATCTTAGATAAATGTATCCACAAAGCGACCCTGTGCAAAGCCGGGTATTTCAGCTTGTACTATATAATAAATACTATAGAAAAGTTATTATTAAAAAAAATACAACATAAGGAAGTACAATTCATTAAAAAATCAAATCTAATTTTTAAAAAACTACTCTTAAATAGACTATGTAGTATTTTAGAAATGTACATCGCTTATAATATTAAAGGTTTAGTGAGCTTAGAGTTTTATAAACATAAATTTGAAATAATTAATGATTATTAATGATTCACCTCCAGTGAAAAAATTATCTCAAGAGGATTTTTGGGGTTGACGCTTGACGCGTTTGAAAGAGGACCCTTACATTCTGTCAGATTTTTCAATCATTTTAATTGCTATTTAAAGCATTCACCTTGACACAATTAATTATTATTATACAAAAATTTTGTTTTTTAACAAAATAGGTCAAAATTTAAATATTCTTTTTATCTCCAAAGACCTGTTCTTATTTTAAAATCTCTTATTACTACATATAACAATGCAATGATTTATA
Source organism: Rhyacophila brunnea (assembly GCF_057557595.1). Classification (NCBI taxonomy): domain Eukaryota; kingdom Metazoa; phylum Arthropoda; class Insecta; order Trichoptera; family Rhyacophilidae; genus Rhyacophila; species Rhyacophila brunnea. The sequence continues at coordinate 22,756,909 of NW_028233068.1, forward strand.
CTACGGAATATTACAATAATTTACAATTTTTATAGGAAAACAATCTAAAATACAATATTATAATTATTATGTAACTTACAGTGTTACATGTTACTAGAGTATTAATTATGCACCTACCTTAATTATTGCTAAATAGCATACATTAAAAAATAATTCAGTCGGAAGCCAACAGCGGTGGAGTGAGGTTGTACAACTTCGCTTGCGTATTCGGGACGCTATTCGCATGGTTACTCGCGAACGGTTATAAATACGGGATACAACAAAAATAATATTGTTTGTAAATGAATTTGACAATAAACTCAACATGTGTGGTCCCATGTGATTTTGACAATCAGTGCCAGTGCTTGAGAAAAAGTGAAAAATATTTATTGTTGCACGGATAGTGCACTTTGTGCGGGGAGTGCGTCAAACGCTGTGAAGCGAGGGGTTGTCCACACGGTGTTTTGTTCACACTGTTGCGCGAATTCCAAGACCGCGTGAACGGCAAAAGCAATAAAATGGAAAACACCACGATGGAAGTGAATGAAACCAAAAAAACGAAGAAGAAAAGAAACGATGATGAAGAGGAAGTGGTTGGAGAAAAAGAAGAAGAATGGCAGACGGTGACCTCTGGAAAAAAACCCAGAAGAGACTCTGGGGTCACTCCAAAGGGAAACCAAAACATCGTCATGATAGCGACGGGAAGTAAAATTCCATTAAAATTGAAAATAGCGCAGATGCTGCATAAGGCAGGAGTAAAAGTACAGAAAATTTACAATAAAAATTTAAAGACGTACATCCAAGTAGAAGACGAAAAAGAAGCAGATAAAGTGAAACAAGCTGGAGAACTCAAAGATCTCGGTTTTGTGACCAAAGAGAATGACTCCTGCTCTTATGGAGTAATAAGAAAAGTCGATATTGATATGGACCTCCAAGAACTGCAAATGGAAATCAAAAGTGATGCAAAAGTAATCAACCTTAAGAGGTTGACAAGAAAAGGTGATACAGGAGAGCTGACAAAGACCTCGTCAGTCAGTATTAAATTTGGGGAGAAAATATTGCCGAGAACAATTTACATATATGGAGTCTCTTTTGCTGTAGAACCGTATGTATTCAGGGTTATGCAATGCTACAAATGCTGGCGATATGGGCATATCGCGAACAACTGCGGACGTACAGTAGAAACGTGCCCTAAGTGTGGTGAAAACCACAAAACCTGCGAAAAAAATGAGGAAATTACGTGCATCAATTGCAAAGGTAACCACGCGGCAAACAGCCAAAAATGCCCAAAGTGGCAAGAGGAAAAGAATTGCAAAGAAGCAATGAAAAAAATGAACATACCTTTCAAGGAAGCAAAAAAAAATATGTTAAATAATAGCTATGCTGACATATTAAAACAAAAAAAAATCGTAGAAAGAGATGAAAGCGAAACAATTCAAAAAACTAAGGAAAACAAAAAGAAAGAAGAAGCGGTGGTAGAAGCTTCAGGCTCAACAATAATATCTACAGGTAGTAGCGTAAAGCCTACAAAAAATAAGAAAAATTCAAAGGGGAAGACAGAGGTTAACGCGATGGGAGAAATTATGAAAGTCTTGCTGAAAGGGGGAGACTGGCAGCAGATCATTAAACAACTAATAATTAAAGCAGTGGACTGGGTATGCAAACAATTCAAAGAAGGACACTTAAAGGAAATTCTAGGGGAGGTTCTGGAGCAAAATGGATAGTAAAAAACAAATTAGGATTTTACAATGGAATGCCAGAAGTATGAAGCAAAAAAAGGATGATATAGAACTCTACTTAATAAGACAAAAAATTTCAATAGCATTAATCTCAGAGACTTGGCTGAGGTCTGAATTAGACTATCTGAAATTCAATGATTACACGATGTATCGAAAATACAGAAGGGATGGATACGGAGGAGAGCGATTCTGGTGCATAAAACACTGGCGTCTAAAGAAGAAAGAAAGAAAGATGGAAGAGCTAGACAAAATAATTATAAAGCCATTTAACAGAATAGGAGTGAGGACCTGATCGAAGGATCCCCTTCTAGAAGAGAAGAGGCGATATGACAGCGAGTCGCAGTCAAAGCCTCGGTAAAATCACAAAAAAAAAAAAAAAAAATAATTAAATTATTATTGTTTATTTGCGCAATTTAATTATTCTAAAAAAATACCATCGACTACAAACACAAACGATCATCTTGAGGTTTGCTAGTAAAAATTCGATTTCAATTTTAACTATTCAGAAATTATTTGCCATTCATTAGGATTTGGTATAATTTAATATTACAAAAGAATAATATTGGTAATATTAATGTATACGGAATTAGTTTTTTATGAGATATTTATTTTAATTAACACTATTATTAAGTCACAATTTCAATCTAATGACTAAAAACAAATTTTGCGGAATTCAATCTAATATATAAAAAATAATATTTGTTTGTGGGTTTGTTTGTTTGTTTGTTCGTTTTGAATGCACTGCCATACCGTTCATCCGATTGCAATAAAACTTTGTCAACTTATTGCTTGCACTTTCGCGAAGAGTAAAGGCTATACTAATATATAAAAATGAATGTCTGTCTGTCTGTATGTGTGTCTGTCCCGTATGCGTTCCTATACCATTCATCCGATTGCGATGAAATTTTGGTAAGTGGTTGAATGCATACCCATGAAGGTTTCTAAATTAGAAAAGTCATTATTTTCTTCTTCTTCTTCATTCTATTTTCTTTTATTCGTATGGTTCCTATACCATTCATCCGATTGCGATTAAATTTTGGTAAGTAGTTGTATGCACACCCATAAAGGTTTCTAAATTAGAAAAGTCATTATTTTCTTCTTTTTCTTCATTCTATCTTCTTTTATTCGTATTGTTCCTATACCATTCATTCGATTGCGATGAAACTTTCATCGGTTGTTGGGGTAACACCCGTAAAGGTTTCTGAATTAGTACAACCATCTTCTTCTTTTTCTTCATTCTATCTTTTTTTATTCGTATGGTTCCTATATCATTCATCCGATTGCTATGAAACCTTCATAAGTTGTTGTGGTAACACCCGTAAAGGTTTCTGAATTAGTACAAACATCTTCTTCTTCTTCTTCTTCTTCATTCTATTTTCTTTTATTCGTATGGTTCCTATACCATTCATCCGATTGCGATGAAATTTTGGTAAGTGGTTGTATGCACACTCATAAAGGTTTCTAAATTAGAAAAGTCATTATTTTCTTCTTCTTCTTCATTCTATCTTCTTTTATTCGTATTGTTCCTATACCATTCATTCGATTGCGATGAAACTTTCATCGGTTGTTGTGGTAACACCCGTAAAGGTTTCTGAATTAGTACAACCATCTTCTTCTTTTTCTTCATTCTATCTTCTTTTATTTGTATGGTTCCTATATCATTCATCCGATTGCTATGAAACCTTCATAAGTGCCAACACCCGCGAAGGTTTCTGAATTTGTACAACCATCTTCTTCTTCTTCTTTATTATATATGTATTCTTTTATTCGTATGGTTCCTATATCATTCATCCGATTGCGATGAAACCTTCATCAGTTTTTGTGGTAACACCCGTAAAGGTTTCTGAATTAGTACAACCATCTTCTTCTTCTTCTTCTTCTTCATTATTTCTTCTTTTATTCGTATGGTCCCTATATCATTCATCCGATTGCGATGAAACTTTCGTCAGTAATTGTGCCAACATCCGCGAAGGTTTCTGAATTAGTACAACCATATTCTTCTTATATTCTATCTTCTTCTATTCGTATGCGTTCCTATACCATTCATCTGATTGCAATGAAATTTTGATCAAGTATTGTGCTCACGCCCGCAAAGGTTAATGAATTGATAAAACTATTTTCTTCATCTTTTTTTTCAATTCTATCTTCTTCTATTCGTGTGCGTTCTTATACTATTCATCCGATTGCGATGACATTTTGACCAGTTGTTGTGCGCACGCCCGCAAAGGTTTTTGAATTAGTACAACCATCGTCTTCTTCTTCTATTCGTATGCGTTCCTATACCATTCATCCGATTGCAATGAAATTTTGATCAAGTATTGTGCTCACGCCCGCCAAGGTTTCTGAATTGAGGCAACCATTTCTTCTTCTTTTTCATCTATTCTATCGTCTTCTCTTCGTATGCGTTCTTATACCATTCATCTGATTGCGATGAAATTTTTGTAAGTTGTTGTGCGCACACCTGCAAAGGTTTCTAAATTAGTATTATATAAAATACAAAGTTCGTTTAATCCAATTTTGGTTTGTTAGTGCATATTAATAACGTTTGCGTATTTTGGATTCGATTTTAATTTAGTGTTCTTTTGTTTGACCTTTACTCCTATTAGAATTATTTTCATATTGATATATTGTATTACACAGATATTTTAAGATTAAAAAAATAATTACCTCTTATTATTTTTTAAATATCTAAGATAAATATAACCACGAAGCGACCCTGTGCGAAGCCGGGTACTTCAGCTAGTAATTTATATAATTGGGATATTACGGTATTAAAAGTTCATCATAACTCCTTAGTTTGAAGCAAGCTTAGGAGTGACCTTATACTGGAGAGGGTTCAAAAGGCTCCTTTTTCAAAAGATAATATTCTTCATATCCTTTATTTGAGCTTATAGGCACACTATCCGTGACCTTATCCGGCTAACATTCCTTTAGTTATGCGTAAATACCGTTGAATTATTTCAATTTAATAGCTATTTTAAAAATCGGGAATACCAGTTATTTGTTTTCTCAAGGCACTAAACTGACTGACTGCTATTGATAATGCCAATTGATCGAGCAATAACTGTGTTCAACCAAAATTGCTTCAGATATTGATATATTCTACCTAAGAGATGATGAGTTTAGATGAACTTTATTTTCGATTCTTATCTCATTTGGTATACTTAAATGTAGTTTTTGTATTTACTCTTTATATTATTTTGCTAAAACTGCTTGTGTTTATTTGTTTTTCCATGTCATTATGTGAACATATTGAATTTATAATCTGTAATGCACTATAATTATATGGATAAATAAATACATAAATTTGAAGATGATAATAAAGTGCATACATATATTTCTACAAACTTTCAGCGAAAAATCAGTTAAAAGATCTTGTTTTATACAATTCATCTGAAATATATTTTTAAAATAACTTAACAATAACGTGTTTACTTTTTTCAAAATATTATTTAAAATATTACTTATTTCATACACTATAAGTCGTGTGGTACGATAGCAAGCAAAAAGTTATCACCATAATGTTACTCTGATAACATCTCATTGAAGTTGGAATATCGAAATGCGGCAATGTTACACAAACCGAGATGTTTGGGGGTAATGCTGCGCACCTTAGTAACCCACAGACGAGAAAAAGCTTGCAAAATCAATATGAACCCTCACCGTCACTGGAGGCACTGCCTGCATTATGTACCCTTACTCCAGTTCACTTAGCAGATGATATCATGAATATCTTTTTTAGATCGAAAATTTACATATGCCAAGTTATGAGGAAGTGAAATGTGATTTTTTACATGATTTATTTGGGAGCATCGGGTATTTACTATAAATATGAATGTAATCAAACTGAGTGCGGCTTAAGTTATATCTGTATTATATGAAGTGGACATATTATATTTTTTCTTCAATAAAAATATTTATATAATACCTATAACGTATTTCATACACATCCAATAAAAAACATCCATTTTCGTATAATTGACATTGATATTTTTCTTAACATAACTAATATGATAGAATAAAATTTAAAAAAAAAATGAAATTGAAATCAATTATGAAACGTCTATAATTAGAAATCCGGACATAGTGACCCATCGTCAAACTGGGATAATCGCTGTCATTTAATGAGATAGCTAATTTATTGTTTCTTCTTATTCAGATTATAATTGATATTCCATTATTGCACATAAAAAACAAATAAATACTTATAGAGTTGGTCAGTTTGCGACAAATAGCAATTAAAAAGTTAAAAAAAAATTATACTCCTTTCAAACTAATGATTTTTAGATGACTGAATTTTTAATAATTAAAATAAAATACAAAATGATATTTGTATATATTCCACGTTACTTTCACATTATACCACACATGTCATCAAGAATTGTTGCATTATTTTGCACATCTGATAACAAATTTATAATCATAAATTTACACTTATAATTTTAGAATTAAGTAAATAATAGTGACAAGATTTGATCAATAATACAAAATTCTAAGAACTCAAGTATTCAAAAACACTAATTTAATATTTTACGTCTATATTTCAAGCCGCATAATATGAATATATACTTTAATTAACATGTTAGTAATGAGAAATTTAAGAAATTATATAAATACAAATTTCCATGTAAAAAAAAAACTTACAATTAAAACGAACACCATCTGTTGTTAATATTATTATTATCGATATATTTATATTTAACTAGCTGAAATACCCGGCTTCGCACAGGGTCGCTTCGTGGTTATATTTATCTTAGATATTTAAAAAATAATAAGAGGTAATTATTTTTTTAATATTAAAATATCTGTGTAATACAATATATCAATATGAAAATAATTCTAATAGGAGTAAAGGTCAAACAAAAGAACACAAAATAAAATCAAATCCAAAATACGCAAACGATATTAATGTTATTAATATGCACTAACAAACCAAAATTGGATTAAACGAACTTTGTATTTTATATAATACTAATTTAGAAACCTTTGCAGGTGTGCGCACAACAACTTACAAAAATTTCATCGCAATCAGATGAATGGTATAAGAACGCATACGAATAGAAGAAGATAGAATAGATGAAAAAGAAGAAGAAATGGTTGCTTCAATTCAGATACCTTGGCGGGCGTGAGCACAATACTTGATCAAAATTTCATTGCAATCGGATGAATGGTATAGGAACGCATACGAATAGAAGAAGTAGAAGATGGTTGTACTAATTCAAAAATCTTTGCAGGCGTGCGCACAACAACTGGTCAAAATGTCATCGCAATCGGATGAATAGTATAAGAACGCACACGAATAGAAGAAGATAGAATTGAAGAAAAAGATGAAGAAAATAGTTTTATCAATTCATTAATCTTTGCGGGCGTGAGCACAACACTTGATCAAAATTTCATTGCAATCAAATGAATGGTATAGAAACGCATACGAATAGAAGAAGATAGAATATAAGAAGAAGATGGTTGTACTAATTCAGAAACCTTCGCGGGTGTTGGCACAATTACTGACGAAAGTTTCATCGCAATCGGATGAATGATATAGTGACCATACGAATAAAAGAAGATATAATGAAGAAGACGAAGAAAATGTTTGTAAAAATTCATAAACCTTTGCGGGTGTTGGCACAACCACTGACGAAAGTTTCATCGCAATCGGATGAATGATATAGGGACCATACGAATAAAAGAAGAAGTAATGAAGAAGAAGAAGAAGATGGTTGTACTAATTCAGAAACCTTTACGGGTGTTACCACAAAAACTGATGAAGGTTTCATCTCAATCGGATGAATGGAATAGGAACTCATACAAATAGAAGAATATAGAATAGAAGAAGAAGATGGTCGTACTAATTCAGAAACCTTTGCGGGTGTTATCACAACAACTGACGAAGGTTTTATCGCAATCGGATGAATGGTATAGGAACTATACGAATAAAAGAAGATATAATGAAGAAGACGAAGAAAATGTTTGTACAAATTCATAAACCTTTGCGGGTGTTGGCACAACCACTGACGAAAGTTTCATCGCAATCGGATGAATGATATAGGGACCATACGAATAAAAGAAGAAATAATGAAGAAGAAGAAGAAGAAGAAGAAGATGGTTGTACTAATTCAGAAACCTTAACGGGTGTTACCACAAAAACTGATGAAGGTTTCATCGCAATCGGATGAATGATATAGGAACCATACGAATAAAAGAATACATATATAATAAAGAAGAAGAAGAAGATGGTTGTACAAATTCAGAAACCTTCGCGGGTGTTGGCACAACCACTGACGATCGGAATCGGATGAATGATATAGGGACCATACGAATAAAAAAAGATATATTGAAGAAGAAGAAGAAGAAGAAGAAGATGGTTGTACTAATTCAGAAACCTTTACGGGTGTTACCACAACAACTTATGAAGGTTTCATAGCAATCGGATGAATGATATAGGAACCATACGAATAAAAGAAGATAGAATGAAGAAAAAGAAGAAGATGGTTGTACTAATTCAGAAACCTTTACGGGTGTTACCACAACAACCGATGAAAGTTTCATCGCAATCGAATGACTGGTATAGGAACAATACGAATAAAAGAAGATAGAATGAAGAAAAAGAAGAAAATAATGATTTTTCTAATTTAGAAACCTTCATGGGTGTGCATACAACCACTTACCAAAATTTCATCGCATTCGGATGAATGGTATAGGAACCATACGAATAAAAGAAAATAGAATGAAGAAGAAGAAGAAGATGATGATTTTTCTAATTTAGAAACCTTGATGGGTGTGCATACAACCACTTAGCAAAATTTCATCGCATTCGGATGAATGGTATAGGAACCATACGAATAAAAGAAAATAGAATGAAGAAGAAGAAGAAGATGATGATTTTTCTAATTCAGAAACCTTTATGGGTATGCATACAACCACTTACCAAAATTTCATCGCAATCGGATGAATGGTATAGGAACGCATACGGGACAGACACATAGACAGACAGACATACAGACAGACAGACATTTATTTTTATATATTAGTATAGCCTATACTCTTCGCGAAAGTGCAAGCAATAAGTTGACAAAGTTTTATTGCAATCGGATGAACGGTATGGCAGTGCATTCAAAACGAACAAACAAACAAACAAACCCACAAACAAATATTATTTTTTATATATTAGATTGCTAATATATCTGTGCTCGCATAATATTCACCAAATGCATTTATTCACGTCTTATAAAACTAAAAACCAAAAAAGAATTTTTATATATTATATAATATTATATTAATTGAACTGAAGTTTACGTGGTATAACTCTATTACAATGGTTTTTAAAACTGTCGGTTGGAACGGTCAACGGTATTATTGGTAGTTATACTGTTGTAGTCGAACGTATGTAAGACGGGTTTGTAGCTTGAAACTTATTTCAATGTTAATGATTCAGTTATAGTAAAATTAATACAAATAAAAAATAAATACAAATGATTTTAAATACTATATTCAATGCCGACGTACTATTATTTATACCTTATAATAATACAATAATATAATAGAAAATCACTCCATATAAATTGCACATATATTGTAGAGATGCATTTAAATAAAAATGTATAAATTCACATACTATTAAAAGTTATTCCTACATGTCTAGTGCATTCGATTGAAGTTTAACCCAACATGTGAGTATTTCACGTTGATAAAAGCTTTTTGGCGTTGAGTGAAATGCACATTTTTATTTATGTTATTTTGTCAAAACGTTGAGTTGAGATATTTTTGTCAGATACATATACTTTTTACAATTTTCAATAGTCTTACAGTAGTTTGAATTATATATGTAAAATAAAAATAGGAAATTATCCACAGTATTATATTTATTATTACTAGCATAACAACTCTAATTTAACTTTTGAAAAATATTATATCACAAAATCAACGTCTCAATAATAAAAATTATTTTATTTTTTCAATATTAAATATTTCGTTGTAAAATACAATATAATAACTTTTTACGACTATTTTTCACCATAAAATAACCAAAAATATTGATTCTACGTGGTTACCTACTACTGCTTCTAGACTGGTTGTATAGCATTACATCACATTAAATTACAATAAAAATTTTCACAGAAATATTAAATAATACTTGAATTGGAATCGTTATACAAAAACCATTCAATTTTGTGTTCAAATTAAATTTTTCCAGGGGTGGCAAGTTTATTCTATTTTGACCTGCTGAATAAAAAAGCCTTTGAATTATGCAAATCCAATAATCTTGTTTTGTTAGGAATACTCCCATTTTTATACTAAACAATGTCACAGCTTTGTTAACTTATCCCAAAGCTTTTTTTTATGCAAATCTTTAAATCCCATTCAAACTGTATTATTTCTCCACTATTACTAAACCATTAATTTAATGAATTTAATACTTAACAAACAACGAATTGAAACAGCCATTATAATTAAATTTGACGGTTTTTAAAACACATGACAAAAGTTTCTCCAATATTAATTCTTATCAATTTGGTTAATTCAGAAAACAGTTATTTCGCAATTGTAAATAAATTAAAAATAGTATTACTTATTGCTCTAATAAAAAATGTTCTTACAAAATTAAATGAGTTATTCGTATAAGTATCTGTACTGACAATACTTATTTTATTCAATACTGAATATTACACTTACAGTATATTTATAAATTTTAGATTCTTTTTATTGAAGAAAAATTATTTTTAAAAACCATCAAAATATACTTAGGAAAATGATAGAAAGCGATGAAAGGAGTACAGGATCTTTACTATAAATTATAAAATAATAGTATTTTCTCTACCGAAATTAAAATATTTCATATAGAGTAGTTATAAATAATAATTTGCATTAATCAAAGACAAATCCATAGCTTCATGAATAAAAGCACTCTTTCGGATTAAAAGATTTTTCAAAGAGAGGTCCCATCTCACTCGGTAGTCGGTACGATTTTTATTTCTCTAGATTTTTCAAATATATATATTTTTGAGAAATTTAGTAGTGATATTTCATGTACATATCATAGGTGGCATATAAACGTGCATGTTGAACATAACGCAAAAGGGCCATAAAATAAACCAAAGGATAAAGAAACTGACAAGAGAGAGAGTGATAGAGGTCGCCAAATTGATGAACAGACAAGTAGATAACCATTGGATAAATGGAGATACAGTTATACCTTAGGGATAATAACTGACCAGAAAGATGCATTGCAATTCACTGGATCGACGAATTTATAAAGTTCGGCATATATAGGCCACCGAAAAACTAGGGACCGATAAGTATGAGAGTTCGTCCATCAGCGGATCAACCCCATGTGATTATAATGATAAAAAATATAAGTACCTAGGTACCAGGTACTGATATAATATAGTATAATGGGAGTGGTTAAAATGTCTACAAAAATCATATTAATATTCAAATTCTAAAGAAATTGTGTTTTGTGTCCATCAAATGCAAGACAGTAATTTTTTTCTACCTTAAAGCAATCGAAAAACTTTTTGAAATAAATTTAGTATTGAGAGTGAAAGAGTAATTGCTTTTACAATAATTTTCTAAGTGACTCTCTCGAGGATGTTAAATAAATTGGATGCCATTTTATATTCCAATTTTAAATTATTATTTCTTTTTATGACAGTGTGACTTTTGTTAGAAAAATAATCGAGTTCGCTTAGTTTAACCAAAAAAAAATGTAATAGTAAGAAATAATAAATATATTTAGGTACTCTTTTCTCAACGTACTTTTAAAATATAATTGTGGAATATAAAATATTTAAATAAATAGCTAGGTACTTAAAATATAATTTATGTTTAATCATTTTGGATAAAAATCACATATTTTTTACATATGGAAATATGTGTGCTAATGTCTAGATTTATTAAACGCTTGCTAACACGAAGTTTAGGTTATATATCCGGCGGAAGCTTTGCTAATGAAGGCTTTCGTTCAGTATGAATAATTATTACCAACAAATAGAGTGAACACGCTCCTAACGATGAGTGTTTTTCATCATTATTTACACCCAGTATATAAACAGTAATATTTTAAGTACTATTGTATGATGTATAATAAGCTTACTATGTATTAAAAACATATTTATATTTAAAAATATATTTTACTGTCATTAGAAATAAATAATTCTCATGCTACAATACTACATAGACAAGAGTACACAATATCATAAAGGTCACTTAGCTTATAAAATTGTAATGCGCCCCGATATTACGTGGTGGGATGATAAACATTGGATAAATATAGTCATACAGACAGTCATACAGTGGTACCCAAGAATAAATAAATGTTCACAGGGCTACCATTAAAGCCGTTAGATCGACATACTGCAATTCTGCATTTACCATACAGCTAAAGAGGCTATTATGATAAAGCTGCTGTTAATTGACAAGGGTTTAAAACTTACTATTAGTGATATGATTAAATAATCATATCCCTAATAGTAAATTAGTCTCAAGTAAGTCATTAAATAAAAAAAGCAAGAAAAACGATAAGTATTAGAAAAATAAATCGTTTAAAAATATGGTTTTAGTTTGTCATTTTTTGGTGAGTGTTCAATTTGGTACATTAGGTAAGGCTTCTTCCTTTATCTCATTTGGTTAAAGTACGCAGTAGCCTATAAAAATAAGAACTAAAAATAATGGAAGGAACTATTGAAGTTTTCATCCAGCAGTGAATCAACTACAGCTGATGATGAAGATGATTATGAATATCCGCAAAACAATGTTTATTTAAAACAGTGTATCTTTATTACATCTTATTATTCAAGATATTTCTTCACCAGAATATTTTTAATTACGTCGTGATATTAGGTGTTCCAGAAAAATATTATTAACCGTCTCGAATTAAAAGCTAAGCTAATTTAAAAAATATTTCAAAATCATTCAGCAGAGAATATATTTTCAATGTTGTTTATAATATTTTATTTGAATCTAATTTATTAACACAATTTCGTAATAATAAATCTTCAACGAGAAAGTAACAAATCACTCGATTCTACAGAAACCATCAATAAACATTATTTGAATTAATTCAGGAAAGGGATTATGTGTGACGGTTCTGTAGGCGTTGTTTATGTAAGTAAATTTTATGTATCAGTACACAGAGCGGTAGGTAAATAAAGTGATCAAAATTTACTATTTACAATAATCCGCAAATTAATTAAATAAACATCACAAGTTAAATTAAACTATTAACAAAATAAATTATAGTATTATATTATTGTAGATTTTTAGACGTATTTATTTTATACCATCAAAATATTTTACATTATATACGGTACAGCTGGAAATGGGTGAATCCAATTAATAACCAACAACATAAGGTGGCTCCACCCAAAATGGCTTATTCTGCGTACGAATACAATAATTAATAATGATATAAATGCAGCTGGTATGGAGTGCACAGGCCCGCTAAAAGGAATGGCTCAGTGGCAGAACATTTTATAGTATGTCATATTTTTTGTCTTTTTCTTTTTGTGTCATATCCATTATCGAACCTCAACAATGAATATATATATTTGCTCTCCGTCCGTCTCTACTATAGATAGTAAAATGCTGAGTTCAGCCTAGTCTCTGAGGCTCATGTGCCAGTTCGATTTTCTTTTTACCAGAACCTCGTTTACCGGAGATTTTCATTTGCATGATAACATGTTGAAGTAACCACCAGAAGTTGGTTCCGACCTAATCTCCCAAAGGGTGTCATCTTAGTGGATGTTAACCAGAATATGTAGGGCCCGTCGTGTTGTTAACTTAGTGATAATATATTATATCATAATATTAAGTACCTACACAAAAATGAAATTCGTCTAAATCTCAAAATATCGATTCAATTTATTAGATAACTTATATGTACTTAGTATGACAGTATAATCTATGGTAGGTTGTATAGTCATGTTTCATCTCATTACATTAAGAGTATGTAAATGGCGGCTATAAACAAGGTGTTGACCTTTAGTTAGAGTGATTTTTTGTTTATTCTTTTTTTTTTTTTTTTTAAATAATGTTGATCTATTGTACAAAAAAAGTTTTTGTACGCATACATAATGGGTGGCGTTTTTATTTGAGTATTTTTTTGTCTGAATCACTTCTTTGGAAAATAGTTCTCCGACCACCAATGTTTTATTTTGCCACAATTGCATCTTTAACGCAAAATGATTTGCGGATAATTTAATCGTTAGCATCAGTAACATTTTTTTCAGCTTCACTTTCATATATCTACGTTACATTCTATGAACCAAGGTTTTCTTGAACGATTTTAGAAAAAAAAAATATTTTTATAAAATTTTGCCATTTATACGTGTTTAAAATATACTGTGAAAAATTGCAGAGGTTTAAAACAACATCTGGTTACGTCATTGCAATCTGCTACCAAAATGACAATCATTACGTGCTTCTCTGGTTTTTACCTCAACTTAGAGTGACTAATGTATTTTTACGAGAACATTTATCAGGGGACACTGAACACCTACTGGTATGACAGAGTATTTTCAGTAAGCAGTATAACCCACCATAAGTACATTAAAACATACTTTTCTTCAGCAAATCTTTTAAGAACGAAGCGCGAAACTCGTTGCTTGCATTTATGGATAAGTCGACGTCGTATTTCTTGGTATATTTTATACTTTTTGTTTATTGAAGAGTAGACTCCAGTTTATTTAAATTTAAAAAAAAATCCACTAACTAATAACTGAATTTGAGTTAAATTAATTGAAGACAAATAATTGTTGTTTTTGGACATATCCTGTAAACTGCAAAATGTTAAATTTACATGATAACAATGTTAAGCTTTGAATTTTCCACATAAATCTCGGTTCATTTTTTTGTCTAACATTGAGAAAACACTGTAAATAAATAACTGAAGAAGAATATTAGACAATATAATTAAGACAATAATTAGTAAAATAATGTCATTACTCATCATAAGTTTGGTCATGTTTTGACCAAACTTACCGCTGTATTTCTTCACATATCATCACAATATTATAATACTACCATGGCGTTTTGAGCATTTCAAATGAAATAACTTTTTGGTTTGAAAAAAGGTTTTGACTCAATTTTTACTCTTAACATAAAATGACCAAAAAATAGTTGTCAGGCTATGCTCAAACACCACCGATATCCACCTACAGTTTTTCATTTATTCTAATAGTGATAATGAAAATATACATTATTTTATGTACTAATTTAATACATCTAGCGTATATAAATTGCAGTAAAAATATAGCGCAAAAATGTAGAAGAAACTCTTAATCTGCCAGATGGGATTATTTTTTTATTTGCTCTCATTTGTTTAGCTGCCATCTCTATATATTTTCTTCTTCATAGTCGATATACCCCATGTTTTTTTTTATTAATTATGAAGTAAAAAATAGTTTCCGTCCAGAGAAATGTGGAGAATTCCACATTTGTTTTGATTTTGGCCCACTAAACGTGAGACATTTCATCGTAATTGATTATCCGTAACTATCATATTATGACAAACGGATCACACACATTCGCGACGGCGACGTCATGTTCGTTAAAAGCTAAAAGAGTTCATGATTTTTGTGTTATCACATTCTGCATACTCACAGATAGGACTATAGATTTTTACAAGATTTTACTGGTAGATACGTATAACCTTTGGACACCTATCAGAGTTTCACGTCTCTAAGCCTGATCACGTCAATCTCTATGACTCTCTCCAAAAATTTTCTATGGTTCTCTTATCGTATTTACTGACAAATAAACAGGAATATCAAGCTTTTTAAATCCGATGGAAATGAGATTTATTGATGCAATATATCCTTATTATTAAAGAAACATATTTTTTATCAGAACTGTGGCAATATAATTAATTTGATATATTATATTGGTTTCTTACAACGTACAAAATAAATGGGTATTGTACAATAATATAGTCATAGTAATAATCCACGCAACTTGTAATGAAATATAGACCTTACCCATTTCTTCCTTAATAACCCCCAGTTGTTCATACAAGGACGGCCCTATTTTTAAGGGACACTTATTATTTAACCCATTTATCCGCATCCCTTTATCCTTTATTTATTCAGACCTAAAATTCCGAAGCTTCCGCACTTTCATTTTCCGTAAATTCCTTTAACATAGATTTCACCTTAATAAAAGGACACTTAAAGCTTAACAAAACATGCAAATAGAAATTGATTACGAAGAAATTATTATATTATATTCCTCGTTTAAATGTTGTTTAAAAATAGTAAATCATTTAAAACTGAGATTTGTTGAAAGTAACTCTCGTAATTTTAATGCAAAATTCTTTCAATTTTAATAAGATACTCATATGACCAGGTTACCAAAATATATGTATCTACAAATCACTATCAAAAGAAACTGATATATTATTATTATATAATTTATATTTTAAAACTTGAAAATGATAGTATTTTTTACAGCTTTTAATTTTTTTTATATTTTATACCTATATACTTTATATACCTAACATGCCGTTAGATATATCAAAATTTAGCTAAAATATCTTCAGTGTAATACTTTTTTGCCTGAAAAAATTCCCAAATTTCAAAATATGGTTAGTAAATTATGCGTTCACTTTTGAAATCCAATTTTGAATGTCCACCCGAAGAGTGATTGCTCTTTTAAAGCATTTATTTTTACTTCTTCGTGGGCTCATTTACAATCCGTATATACTGGCAAATATTAATATTCATGTTCCCACCAATCCCCACCCACCTCGTCGCAGAACAGATGTGATGTTTCATGATGCTGTGTGTCGTGCGATTAACTTATTTGATGGCACCATTAAGGTTGATTTGTTTTTTATTAACTATGTCATGTTGTTGGACGTGTTAAATAGGTTAGATTTATAATTGTATTTATCATTTTACTCTAATATCTACATAAGCATATACTGTCTTTTCTACATTCTTGTTATACTGGTTATTATTTTGTAATTAAGTCATTTTTATAATTTTGTATAAATTATGTATTATGGCGCATTGGCCAATCGCTGTAATGCCGTAATACTCTTTCTCAATAAATAAAATTTTATATAAGTATTTAAAAAAAAAAAATTGAACCAAATCTAAAATTACGGGTCAAGCGAATTGATTAAAAAAAAAACCCTATTTTTTGTCATAATAATATATGATACTTATAACATAAAATAAATATATTTTACATATTATTATTATTACAGTTGATTTTTCAAACAATTTATTAACGTTTATTTTCATTATTTAATAGGTACATTTAATGAGTATAGTAAATAATATAGTTCTCCATATTGCCGGTTCAGGTCTAAATCTGTTTAAATCGATAATATTTCATTTTCTGTTTTATAGTGGCGTCATTAGTGAATATTTACAAGAATATATTTAAATAATTTAATTTTGGTTATAATTGTCTTATTTTACAATACTATTTAAATACACTGAAATAAAAACAAGTAACCGCAAACTTTTTATCCATGTAAAAAAATGAATTGGCGTTTACTAAAAACCGATTTATTTCCGAATACGATGAAAAATAAATCATTTTTATGGAATCTAAACGCTTTTGAACGCGCGTTTGGGACCTCCTTACATTATAATGTTTTCACATATTTCAATGTAACTTTTCTGAAACGTGTGAGATTTCTGAGAATGCGTGGAAATCCCAATTTATCATTAAAAAGGATATATGTGAAAATGTCGGTCATTGTTGAAATGGATGATGGAGAGATTTCTAAGGGTAATATTACCATTACAATACTCCGTCTACTATATCACTTACTTTGAGAGGTTTTCTAAATAAACACCGTACATTATGTAAAATCCATCACACCCAGCAAATTATTTTCATGCCAAAATTATGTATAAGAAAAAAACACCTAATGAGATATTATATAACTTATTACTAATAAATCATTATCATGTTATTAGTGTTCTTTTTCGTTGGTTTTAAGTCAAGCTAATCTCATTTTTTTATAAATTATATCAGATGTTTGTATTGTTTGCGATTTTCACGGATATTTACTATTGTATTTTGTTTTTGGATTATTACCGTGTATTCCTCCGAGAATGAAAAAAACCCTTGAGACTGGCCTCTGTAACGTGTTTGAAAATTTGAGGAATGAAGGAGAAATAATAATATACGATGGTATCTAAAAAACAATATACGATTATACGAATTTCCATTTGGAAAAAAAAATATCAATATAAACTTACGTACGTATTATATTTCACACAATAAACAAGTAGATAATTAATTATATAACATTGTATGTTACTCATATGAATTAATATGAAAAATATTTGTATGTTGAGAGATTAGCTATTTTATTTGAATAATTTAAAACTTCTTCTTTTACAAGAATTTTTTTAGAAAATGATATTAATAGTTCACACATAATTATATTCTCTTACTACCTAATAATATAATAAATAAAGATATTCATATAGGTAATATTCTAAACATATATCAGTATGGTGGGCAAAGGCTGACTATGGCCTCAATGATGTATACTGATGCCAATAGGTATACTTCTAAAAAATGTTGAGACGCCACTGTCCAAGAAAGTCAGCAAATCCTATCTCTAGCCTCCGCGTGGCGTCCCCCGGGCAATGCAGATAATGTGCTGTATAACCCAACATAATATCTGTAGCTAATAGAGAAGGGTGCAAGGTGAAACTCTGGCGCCTTAAAACGAGAGACCTTTGGCTACGGGAAGGATCACCCAGACAGAAAAACCACACACCAACCCGTCTGGACAGCGTGGTGTGTTATATCCAAAACCTTCATATGAAAACAAAAACTTCTAAAACCCGGCCCTCATTCTCCGGAGGCCAACCTGATACTGATCACGGCAGCGATCAGCGAAGGAAGGCAGAGGGTGCTAACAATCCCCGGAGACCCGGAAAAGGCTGCCAACAGATGACCATTGCTACATATAACGCAAGAACATTGTCCAGCGATGCCAAACTTGTAGAGTTTCAAGAAGAGCTCCGGAATATCCACTGGGATGTTGTCGGACTCAGCAAAGTAAGGCGTAAAGGTGAGAGTATTATTACTTTACAAAGCGGACAAGTGCTGTACTCCAAAGGAACCGATGAAGGACGCACGAGCGGTGTTGGATTTGTTGTCAACAAAGCCTGGAGGGACCGCATAGTCGAGTTCAACTGCATTTCTGACAGGGTGACAAGCGTGATACTTAAAATCAATGCTAGGTACCGGATTCAGATTTTGCAAGTATATGCTCCGACACAGAGCCATCCTGATGAAAAAGTGGAAGAGTTTTACGAGGAAATAACATCCTTGAAAAATAAAAGTAAATGCCACTTCAACATCATAATGGGAGATTTCAATGCACGTATTGGATCATACCAAAGAGATGACGTAGCGGTCGGACATTTCGGACATGGCTCAAGGGATGGTAGAGGGGACATGCTTGTGGAGTTTGCTGAAACCAACAATCTTCACATCATGAATTCCTTTTTTCAACATAAACCTACACGTAAATTGACGCGGAGAAGCCCGACAGGAAGGACCAGCGAAATCGATTACATCCTCACTGACAGAAAATATACATTTTTAAACTGTAAGGTGATCAATCAGTTTAACACCGGCAGTGATCACCGGATGGTGAGATGTAAGATAAGATTGAACGTCAAATCAGAAAGATCCAAACTGCAGAAGAAGTCAAATGCTCGCGTATACCTGCAGAACAATACTGAATTCCAAAATGAACTCAAAAATGCACTATCGGCTTTCTTAGATGAGAACAAAACCGTTTTCCTATCCAACGCGGAGGATATAACGAATATTATTCTACAATGTGCAGAAAAAACAGGCGTAAAAAGCTCAGAAGTTACACCTTCCACCAAGCTTTCGAAGGCAACATTGAATCTTATGGAGCAGAGAAGGAAAACCAAGAGCGATAGACAGGCACAAAACGATATGGAGTTTTCATCACTTTGCAAAACCCTCCGAAGGAAGATTAGAGAAGACCTTCGTAAATTCAATGTAAACCTCATACAAGCAATTGTGAAAGCAGGCAGAAGTTTAAACAAAAACAAGCAATGCTTGTCGATAGGAAAACGTCAAATCACAGCACTAAAAGCAAAAGATGGTTCTATCGTCAGAAATTGGGAACACTTGTTAAGCCGAGTTGAAGAGTTCTACAGCGATCTCTACAGTGATGACACTGACAATACGACTATAGACTTAGATCTTCAGAGAAATGGAAATTCGGAAGACCATACTCCCGAAATTACATCCTGGGAAGTAACCCATGCTTTAAATTACATGAAAAGTGGGAAAGCCCCCGGAGAAGACGGTTTAACGATAGATATCCTCAAAAAAGCAGAAAAGGATGCAAATGAAGTACTTGCACAATTGTTCACAGCCTGCATATGCAAAGAGGATGTCCCAGAGGTATGGAAAAATGCCAGCATTGTCATTCTTCACAAAAAGGTGACAGAGAAGACCTAGCAAATTATCGTCCAATAAGTCTACTCCCTATTCTCTACAAGACGTTCACAAAAATTCTCTCAAACCGTCTGCAAAATGTACTAGACGAGAACCAACCGAGAGAACAAGCCGGATTTAGAGGAGGATACAGCACTATGGACCATATCCAAGTCGTCAGAGAAATCATAGAGCAGTACCAGGAATACAAACTGCCACTATGCATGGGTTTTATAGACTATGAGAAGGCGTTTGATTCGATTAAGTAATGTTCAATACTCGACGCACTCAGAAAACAAGGAATCCTTGGACGCTATATAAATATTTTCAATAATATATACAGTAGCGCAACAGCATCTGTAAATCTCCATAAACCATCGCGCAGATTTCCTATCAGCAAAGGAGTCCGACAAGGTGATACAATCTCACCTAAACTATTTACAGCTACCCTTGAAGACTTATTCAGGCAACTTGACTGGAATGACAAAGGGATCCCCATAAATGGAGAATACCTGAATCATCTGCGCTTTGCCGATGACATAGTAATTTTCTCGCAAGACTCAGAAGACCTCCAAAGCAGAATGCAGGAACTCGCTGAAGTAAGCAACAAAGTAGGTTTGAAAATAAATGTAACAAAGACGAAAGTCATGTTCAACTGCTTTGCAGGCCAAAAATAGATCCTCATCAATGGCACTCAGCTCGAACAGGTGAAAAGCTACATCTATCTGGGACAACAAGTATCTATAGATGGATGTATATTTGATGAAATTGTTCGCAGAGTAAAGCTAGGTTGGAGTGCTTTTGGCCGCCTGAATAATGTCTTCAAAAGTGACCTTCCACTGTGCCTAAAGCGCAAAGTGTTCAACCAGTGTGTGCTTCCCGTGATGACATATGCGTGTGAAACATGGACCCTAAGTAAAAGAGAGATCCAGAAACTTAGAGTAGCACAACGTGGTATGGAGAGGTGCATGCTGGGCATAACGCGAAAGGACAAAAAGAGGAATGAGTGGATAAGGAAGCAGACAAGGGTTTGCGATGTAATAGAGTTTATTAAAAGCCTTAAATGGAGATAAGCTGGACACATAGCTCGAAGAGGAGACAATCGTTGGACAAATCTAGTCATCCAGTGGTATCCAAGAAGTACAAAACGTCCACAAGGTAGACCTAGAGGCCGCTGGATCGATGAAATGATAAATTTCTGCGGAAGTACGTGGCAACGCAATGCACAGGACCGAGAGAAGTGGAAGCAACTTGAAGAGGCCTTCATCCAGCAGTGGATAGATTCAGGCTGATGATGATGATGATGATATCAGTAATAATATTGTATTACAATAGCATCTCTATCATTATTTGTTGGAATTTCCTATCTACCGATTTCTCTCTATATAATATTTATATAAATATCATATTAATAATATATTCTACGAACTATTTTATATCTCGTGGCTATGATATTTATATATTTGGTAAACATTACGTGTGATTTATTTCGACACTATTATAGTTTAAAGAAAACTAAATGTTTATAAATTGAGACTTTGCAAAAAAGAAAAATAATTGAATCATCGAATTTTAATCCATATATAATTCAGTCATCGGAATTGTTGGAACACGGAATAATGAAGACTTTTCTATATTTTGTCAAAATATTCAATCGATAGACATTTTTTCTCGTCGACAGTTCTTTAAAAAATCTTGAACAGAATATTCGACATCCAAGATTGTCATTGAGATAAAATAAACTACTTATTAGTATTAGTATCACACATACTACTATTTTATTATATATTATGGAGCATGCCTGTGAACACAATATAATTAAAATGCGTTTTTGTGTCATAAATAAGATATTACATTGATGTATTATTAAAACAACCTCTGTTACTATGTAATACTGGTATGTATTTATCATGTTTCAACTGAAATAACCATGCAATGTATTATTGTATATAATCAAGTAATAAGAGTCTGAAAAAAGTTATAGATGGGTGATGGGGAACTGTATTAATTTTGTGTTTGAAAATATAAGATAACTTTAAAACCATAAATGCATTAAATAAATACAATAAAATTTCTAAAATATTTTTTCATTTAATTAAACTTTAATCAATTGTTTCCAATTAGATTAAGCACGAGTTTCCATTTTTATTTTAAATAATAATTATAGCCTAAATTTATGTTAATCAAGTGAAGGTTTAAATTTAATTTTTCGAACAATTACCAAATCAGAGTTATCTAGTTGTAGTATTGAGGTGACGATATATGTGTCGCTGAGTTTCAAAACCCGCTATAACACATTTTTTAAATAATTGAGATATATATATCAATGGATTCCTTATTAAAATCTCTACATGAAAATTTTATTGTCTCTTTAAAAATCCGCTACGATTGACTGTCATTTATGAAAGAAAATCAATGTGTCAATAAATTCACGCTATAATGCTATGTGTTACATTCAAAATCCTCTATAACACAACTGACCAATAAGAAGCGAGAATCAGACGAAATGCAACATGGCCGCCAGTACATTTATGTTGTGAGTTGCGGTAGGAGTGCTGTTTTTTTGGTTTGATATTCTTACGATGTATAGTCTTAAAATGTGTGACAAACTTATAAATATGGTTAAATCTCCAGTTAATAAAGCTGGGAAGAGATTGAGCTAACCAAAATCTTTGAAAGTCAACGAAATACGCCGTAAACGGTAATTTAAATTAGACCTAAATGTGTTAAAAATGCACGGGTCGTCTAAATTTTCAGTGGTGTGTAACTCAATTATGAACTGGTTAAAACTGTTCTTTTCTCTAATATATTTTTATAATTTATAATAATAAGTTTATTTTTCTGTATAAAACTCTATAAAAATCTTTTGATGGGTAAACGTTATCACCTTATCACTTATCACGTCATATTCAGCAGTGGCAGTGTTATGTTATTTAGAATATTTTCAGTATGATTTTGTGAAGAAAACAGTTTGTTTGTCAAGCACGCCACTGTTTTAAAGAAAATATTTAGCTCTACAGTATTATTCAAATGGTTGCTCTGATATTAAATTTGATACTTTTCATAACATGTGAGCACCAAACCCCATAAAACCGATTTATTGGTCAGGTACTAATGCGCGACGATAAACCATGTAAATTATTATATTTTGGAGCATTTTTCAATGGCGCTATTCACAAACCGCACTTGTATGTCATCAATGTGTAGTTGCTGCGAAATGTTTTATAATTTATTACACATAATAACTTAGTTACTTTATAAGTATAACAAATACCTTTCACGTTCAAGTGGTGATGCTACGGCTCAGCGCGGTGACAGATTATTTGACTCACTTATTTACATGTTATCGACTTATAAAAAAAGTTATGAAAAATAAAGAAGGCAAACAATTAATGTACTCAAGTAAAATATAAAATAAATGAATGAAACATGTTTGCAGTCAAATTATGAGAGTACCGCGTCACTCATATTTTTTAAAACCAATATATATATATTATTTTATATTATTTTTGTGAGATCGATACATACAGTGTTTTTATGTAAATTGCAAATTACGTCTTATATTAAATTTTTCCGTTAAATTTGTATTTATGTAATATAGGAACAAGATGATAATGTTTTTTTTCATTTTAAAATGCTATTTCAGAACATCTACCTACTTATAATACTAATTTTAAACGAATAAAACGTTTATTAAATAAAAATATGTAACTCTTTTTCATCCTACCACGCGCCACCAATGGAAGATTCCGACTTTAAGTTGTCAAAAATGTCCCTAACAAAATACGCTTTAACCTTCAATGGGTATTTCAAAAACCGCTATAACACTATGTAACTTACAAAAGCCGCTATAACCAAACATTTAAGTCTTAAACATCGATAATCCCTTTATCCATAAACTGAGAAGTTTTTATTGATTTTCTCAACAAAATGAAAATGTGTTATATGGGGTTTTGAAACTCAGCGACATATATATGAAAACCCTTTTATTACAAAAGCTATACTTATACGTATAAATACCGCATAATTTATAATTTATTATCCCTGTTTTTAAAATAGACATTCACACCCAAAATGTCGATAACTAACACCATAAATCCACCTTGCTGTAAATTGAACATTCAATGCTCGATAATATGTCGGTAGATAAATTTTGTATTGTTATTTTGCAGTAGATTGAAAATAAGAGTTTTGTTTCTTAGCTAAAAGGGAATCGCTGTATTTCTCGAGAGCGTTAAATAATTCCGGTGATAGAGGATTTAGTTTACTGAAACTATCACTCGATAGTTTTTTTTTTTACATAAGAGTATATAGGTACGAATAATAAACAAAATAATTTATAAATATAATCTTCAAAGTCTAACAAAAACTTACTTTATTTATAAAAAAGTTTGATAATACTTAATAGTAATAATAATCATAATATTTAGACATAATATCTATAAAACTCTAATTATAAAATATTGTAACTGCTGACAAAAATAATTATTTTATTTCGTGCGGCAGTGGTACTATCTACAACTTTCCACGAGTAATACCTATATGAAATTTTAATTTAAATCCTACTATCTGAATTTTTCCCTTTATTATATTGGGTATGTATGCCCTTAAGTTGATATTTCTACCTACACGAGGCACCTAGCAAAAAAATAATAAGCTTGCGATTTTAGACATTTTTTTTGATAATTTACCATTTAAACTATATTCATTAATAAATATTTATCTGAAAACATTAAATAGAAAAATATTTTTTATTTTAAGTCAAAGGTAAACTTAGAATTATAAAAAAAAATATTAAATGTGAATTTGTTAAAGGATCTCATCTTATTATAACATATTATTTTATGGTTATATTTATTATTAAAAGTTAGTTTATTAAGTTTTCTATGTCTTATTTAAGAGATTTTTGACTAATTCATAGTTTTAATATTTTTTCTATCTATTTAAAAAAAAACATCGATTTTTATAAATTGAAATTCTTTTTATTAGTTTCAAATTAAAATATCTAGTTGAACTTTAACAACAAAGCGTAAAAATAATGGTTTTCTTTCCAGTCACATACCTACATCATTGACGACGAATTTCACATGAAGATATTATTTCTGCAACACAAATATTGTCCGTCGTATTTCTATACTATTATATAGAAAATATAAGAGCCCACATGGAATTAAATATGAATTTGTAAAATATATCTGTTATATAATATACTTAAACATCAGAGTAAAGACATCACCTGAATCAAACAATGTACGGTTGTAAGAGATAGGTATTTTTTTCTTCTTTTTAGCATTCCAGTTTTATAATATATAAGTATACGATATAAGAATTAACTCTAAAATATTTATTCCATTTACTGCAAATGAGTTTTCATGGAAATTATATTATATATGTGAAAAATGATTTCATAAAATAAAAAAGATAATATATTGTGTAACATTTCTTTTATTGCTGAACTAGATTTAAAAATAAAATAAAGCGAAAAGCTTCCTGGCAAACAGAATCCTGTGTTAGCTTGATGTTCTTGTCAATGATTCGCGCGATTCAATGAATTGAAAAGACATGACAGGTATTTTATTTTTCAGATCATATACTTCGTATCGCGTAAAAAAAATTGTTGGCTCCACACAAGTATATTTTATTAAATTTGCCATGGCTTTAAGCTATACCAAAAATAGATACGCGTTTAATATTATACATTTTTACCTCACACAATGGAATTAATCAAAATGCGTGATTTTGTATCCAATAGATATTTCAACCTAAGCCTGAAAGGTTGAAATCTAGAAATCTGGATGTCTTTCACTTCCAAAAAAATTAAGTAGGTACCTGTAAAGTTATTAACTGTAATTTTGACATAGTTACACAATTTACCTGTATATCGAATAAATTTGAAATTTTGTAGAAGCCAAGTAACATGTTACCCTTAGCCAGGAAACATACTTAAAATAAATTCTATACAATATGAATTATCATTTAATTACATCAATACTCATATCACATCAAATTGCATCACACAGCCATGTATTTTAAAATTTCAATATCCTTTGAGTAAAATAGCACCGCAGGCGACTTTTTTAATATTCGAGCAAATTTGTAGTTTATGTTTTCTTATTTAACTGGTCGACCCGCTACGCCGGGTTCCCATCAGGCTTCATTTTTACATAAAGTAATATACCCAACATGATTCCCAACCATAGCAGGAGCTCCATCAGTCGTTACCGATACTAGTTTATGAATAGAAAATCGATTACGATTAATATAAGTACGACTTAAATGTATTAAATATATCTTCTCTTTTGGATCGTTCCTCTATTGGTAAAACTGTTAGTTATACTTCTGAAGCAAAAATGTCTTTAAAAACCAATCGAATAAAAACGCATAGTTGTGCAATATCCGTGTAATTTACCGACTCGTCAAATTGCGAGTATAGGAATTTACATTTATTTTATTAATGTTTTCCTATAGAATTTCTTCGAAGTTCTCTTCACTTGTGTTCTTTGCATGGGTGTATTTCTTGATAATAATGTGTAATAGAAGAGATAGGAATTACCTAGCGAATTTTAAGAGCTAGAACGTCGATTAGTTTTGACTCGTTTGAACAAGAAATAGTACCTACAATATATAATTATATTCGCGATCGACGCACTGGTCATCCCTGGTGTAGACTGTATAAGGTGTATTTAACTACCATAGTATTCAATCGACTATGAGGAGTAGAACAGTAACAAAAAATATAATTTATGTTACAATACGTATAATGTACATAAAATATAATAATAATATTATAATATAATTATTACACAATAAAGTAACATTTCTCTGTATGTTAGTTAGCTAATAAATGAATAAGACTTTATGATCAAATATTGAGTCTGCTTTTCTTATACCACACATTTTAAAGCTACGACGATTTGTCATCAGTATGGAGAATAATTTGTAATAAAGCCCGTTGGTTATTTATATTAAGATTATTATGTAAGTCTAAAGGCGAAAATAATAAGGTTAGTAAAAATATTAACATTAAAATGTTATTGAATATTTAAAGTGCACGTAATTCGTTGTGAGATAACTAAATAACATAATTTGAACTAGGTCAACTAAGATGTAACCTCTATTAGAAGACGGCCAACTAGTAAACATATTTTTGTTTCCTTCACTATTATGTTTTTTGCTGTCATAGAAAAATATCTGCAGTATCCCAAATTTGGAAATGATATAACATCCATGGCCAATGTTATAATATTATACGAAAAAATAATTCACATATTATGGAAAAGTCCAGTATTGATTATCAATTAGTGGTAGCAATATTATAGAAGGTTCAATATCAAATGTTGATACTAATCGTAAATGTTTGGAATTGAGGTTAATGCCCTAATCCTGAATAGGTACAACAGTAAAAATAATTTACTCATGAATTCGGACGTTGTGTTTTGGAAATAATAGTTGTTAAATATTACTCAAACTATTTTTTTTTCACCGATACTTATAGAGGAAAAATCATTTTCATTTTTTTACAATAATAAATTATTAAATTCGTGATGCTACTGACAATGTTATAGCACAAATCTATACTCATATCGCAATATTTTATGTTAAAAATAAAATTAGTGATTAAATAAAGATAATAGTAAATTATCATTTTGAGAATTTTCAGATTCATACATAATAATATTAACCCAATGTTTACGGGCCGCACAAAATTGTCTTTTTGCTAATTACTTTTCAAATGCAAATTAACACGTTAATTACAAAATTAATTAAAAGGGCCCGTAAGCATTGTGTTAATACATACGCTAAAGACGCGCCCAGCGCGTAACGATTAGGTGGCCATTCGATATGATTAGCATGCTATTTAAATGAGGTAATTAAAAAGTAATTATCTAGTCAGCAGTCAAATCCTATAAAAATATTATCATGTATAAAAAAGTCAGTAATACCTAATGACATATATAATTAAGTTAGTAATATTAACTATCCTGATTAATTAGAAAGATGGTAGCCTTTGAATAAATTTGAAGAACTCCAAATAGCATAGCTATTATATCATAATATTAAATACCCGAAAAATGAAAGATGTGAGTTTAAATCCCAATTGGCTCAATTTTTTTCAATGATTTTTTTTTTCTTATAAGTATTGTGAGTTTTTTTTCAATAATAAATAATCACATTTGTAGGTATCTAAATCATGTCTATAGTGCAAATTAAATTAAAAATTAATAGTTATCAATTTTTATGCATACCTAATAAGGGTTTAAAGATACAAATAGTAGTATAGTAGGCGCCCTTGTGGATAGTATAATTTTAATAGAATGTCAGCAAAGAATAATATATATGATTGGATTGTTAAAAAATAACTGATATAATCGTAAAATTTGTTTTATTTTCCGCTAAGTTTTTTCATTCACACAACTCAATTGCACAGTCCAAATATGTGGACTTAATTTTGATAGTTGAGAATAAAAATAATAATGACCTTTGCATGCGTGTCAAGCCGGCCATAACAAAACCTCCCCTTGAAAACAAGAAATTAAACAAAGCCTCGAATTTTAGTTTCCGTTTATGTACCAAAGAAATGTCCAGGCCCCGCGACATTGGTCAGAGGTCACAGCTTAATCTTAGTATCACCCTACAAGTGGTTCCTTTTTTAAGGTTAATTTCATGATAGTTTTTCATTTTTCCGCAAGCATTAAGTGGCGCAAGTCACGCTATTTTTTACGTTACCTAACTGAATTCTTTAACACTACGGCCGGTTTGTATGTGTATTTTTTATGTAATCTTCGCATACTTAAATTACCGGTTAATGTTTTCTTTCATTTAGTTTTATTTTATATCAACACACGCAATAACATAAAAAAAACTATGACGTACCCAATAATAATTATAAATAGATTTTATTAAAATAGGTATGTCAATAATGAATTTATTTTAAAGTAAATTAATCCATAAAGAGTCCTTCATAAAATATAATACTTATACATTGATTAAATTTCAATGATTTTTATGGTTGAATCATTTTAAAGTCATATGGGTCTTGGCATCCTGCAGTGAACATTTATGCCCGATGTCTATCGTAAGTATCTATGTTTCTGTCTTCACAGTCGAACACCCGAGGTTAAGGCTTCTTTTTTAATCTATTGAAGATGAGCCTCTAAAATCGCTAGTTATTTTCATCCTTAAGACATGGCTTGGCCAACAGATTCTTTCCACTTTCACGACTTACATGATACAGAGATGGTCGTATAATGCATACAGTTAGAGGTTCTCGCCCCCTGCCATATTACTTACAAACGGCTCCAAGTTTTTCCCAATATCTTTCATTAAAAAATATCCAAACATTTGACAAAAAGGCTTAGTATTTCGATTCATTTATCAATATGGGCCTAGTAAGGCTTTTATGCACCTATATTTCAGTTTTCTGAAAAGACTTGATCTGAAATGTCAATGTAAATCAACTGTAGTAGGATTTATTTGGCTTTAACTTCTTGGCTGATATTGTTTTGGGGAAAATGTGTGATCTCATATATATGAATTTTCCAATATGTATCAATTACTAATTCCTTATGAAAAAGGATATCCGACAAGGCGATACGATCTCACTGAAATTATTCACCGTTACTCTGGAAGAATTCATGCGACTTGACTGGGAGAACAGTGTCATCATTAACGGCGAATATTTCAATCACATGCGCTGTGCAGATAATATGTTTGTCTTTAACCTTCAAAACAAGATTCTGGACCTTGCAAATGAGAGTCGTAAAGTAGGTTATAGACAAATGTTTCGAAGACAAAAGTTATGATTAGCTGCTTTGCTGAACCAAAAGTGATCCTTATCACTGGCACTCAAATCGAGCAAATTGGCAACTAGGTCTATCTCAGAAAACAATAATGTAAATTAGCGGTGATATGTATGACAAAATTGGTGGCAGAACTAAACTGCCATGGAGTGCATTTGGGCAAAAGTGACTTCTTATTATGTCTTAAGCGTAAAGTGTCCAACCAATGTATGCTACCAATCCTGACGTATGCGTGTGAAACATGAACTCTTGATGTGGGACAAATCTAAAAAAATTGTAGTCACGCTACATGGTATGGAAAGGAGCATCTCGGGCATAACACAGAAAGACCTCAAACGAAACCAATAATAAGAAAGCAGACAGAAGTACAGGATATTACAGAGGTCACTATTGACAGTAAATTGAAATAAGCTTAACATGTCGCTCGGCGAGTGGACGACGACTAAGCAAATTCCATTATACAATGATGATACCCAAGGGGCACTAAATGACCACAAATACGCCCTAAAATCCGTTGAATAGATGAACTCATAAGTTCGGTGGATGTACATTCCTGCAAAAATCTAAAGACCAAGAAAAGTCAGGGGAACTAAGGGATGCCTACATCCAGCAATTATTTAACCCCAGCTGATGTTGATAATGATTATGGCGACTTAATATTTTTCCAAATATACTATAACTATACCTAAAAGTTCTATATTATTAATAGTACCTACATATATATTTTGGAATATCGCAATAGTAAATATCACTCTTTAATTATACCATGTAATTAATATATTATATTATCTCATTATCATCCGCCAATCAAGAACACATTAGTAACAAATCCTAAAACAAGTATATAATACAGTGATGCACAAACCATGGCCCGTGGGCTGCATGGGGCCCAAAATAACAAAAACTTCATCACCAATATGTAACTACTATTAATTAATATAAAATGTATAAGTCGTCTAGTACAGTGATTCCCAAAGTGTGGCGTACGCCCCACCGGGGGCAATTTGAATGTTTTGGGGGGCAAAAAGGTCATCTTGAAAATCATTTGAATACAAACTATTTATAGCACAAGGATCACACTAATTTTCTTCCGATTTGTACATGTAATGTAATATTATACATATTTTACTTACGAAACTTACCTATGTGCACTTTTTATTTGGAGCAATTAATTTTTTTCAGAATTAAGTAACTATAAAATGTTGATAGGGAGGCATGGAGAATTTTGAAGGCTTGAAGTGGGGCTTGGCAGAAATAAGGTTGGGAAACACTGCTAGTATAATATTGATTATTTTTCACCACTTTTTCCCACTGCGGGCCCGTGAAAATTTCTAAAATGGATAAATTGGCCATTCTTCCAAATAGGTTGTGCTCCACTGATCTAATACGTAGCCAATAACGTGTATATAGTATTTTTATTTTTTCAATAGCAATCCTACATGTTAAAGTTACCGCAAGCTACTGATAGAGATGTAATACCTATATATACTACAACTGAAAATGTCAATTTATTAAATACGTAGTCTTTGAAATGTAAATATCCAGACCACGAATGCCCCTGCGACAAAGTGATTCTTGACAACCGCCCTCCGTAGCAATGTTGAGTGTTTGCTTAATAGCCGTAGACGAGTGCACTCGACCGCTTCGGGAAATGTCTGCTGCTTCTATTGAAATTTAAAGGT
The DNA here is from genome assembly GCF_057557595.1 of Rhyacophila brunnea. Lineage (NCBI taxonomy): Eukaryota > Metazoa > Arthropoda > Insecta > Trichoptera > Rhyacophilidae > Rhyacophila > Rhyacophila brunnea. Next base: position 22,788,559 of record NW_028233068.1, read on the forward strand.
ACGAGAGGTAGACATCTAATCTGGCCTCAGCCAGACCTATTAGCGTTCAATAAGTATAATTAATTTGACAGTTCATGAATAATTATATTTATAATATTATACTGGCCACAATCGGTTATTGTAATATTAAAATATGAAATATATTAAGAAGTCAAAAAGATAATAATATAAAATATTTTTAGATAAGTAGATATTTATCTTACGCAATGTACTTTATAGAGTGGGATGTCATATTGTTAAAAGTTAGGCAATAATAAATTAATTGTTATGATCAATGTATGTACCTAATATTATGTTAATCAAAGAATATATAATTACGGTCTGATGAAACAGTATTATTACACTTATTACCCTAAATCTAGATACTAAAATACACTTTGCTCAACTGTTTTAAATAAATTTAAATATATAATGTTCTTTATTGTTGAAAATTACTAGTACTACAATGCAATATAGTTTAAAGGTATTGTTATATTAGTTTGATGCGGAATTAAGTGAAATGGCGCGATCTAGTACTTACTTGTCTTGCTCTGATGATCAAATGTGACATAAAGTCTGTAATAATCATAATGTCTTCACTGATATTTTTTTTAAATATCCATGTCACTATAACACACAAAACATTAATATAATATGTCTTGTATTCATTAAAAATGCACATGTCAATGTATAGTTTTGTGTATTTAATTCATTTCACAGCTGAAACTAATTACCCCATCTCGACTTCCACTAGGGTTTTACATATACTCACAAAGTTACTTATCAATTCCACAACCTTCGTGACATTTGTACATGAAATTAAAACACAAAATACTCAAGGTAGATAATTAAGTGTATCACAAACTAAGTTTTTGATGATTAAAAAGGAATAATGTACTAATAGCGCCTGTACACGTGCAAGGATTTACTGCACCAATAGTGTGTATTTTTTATACTCGTACTATCGTGATAATAACTTTTTACACCTAAACGTGCTGACTGTCTCAAAAATCTCATTCTTCAAGAGTAAGTGAGAAGCAATTTTGTCATTGTATGGTACCTACTATTTGACAGTTTATGAAAATCGGTTAACCTCAAAATGACTCTCTGCACAGTGTAGTTACTACTTAGTGTAGGCGCATATATTGGACGCTCCAATTGTCGCGTAAAAATTCAGAAGCTTCTGAACTTTTTTGATTCATGCATGCAATCTTGCAATCTTGCAATTTGCGCAATAATACGTGTTAACACGTGCATTTTTTCATTATGGCCTCGATAATACGTACTGTCAGCAGTAAATTCATGCACGTGTAAATGGGGTATAATTATTGTAAATATCACCTGGCGGTTCGTGTTTTGTTATAGTTGAAAATTTTCTTTACAAATTTACGCCGTCCACCACGTCTACCATTTTCCATTTTGTATAGTACCTTGTGTGTATTATTCGCATAATTGTACTTATGCGATTATGAAAACTGAATTGAATGTGGACATTCAAATGCCAGTGATTTTACTTGTACGATAGTCGCGTGTGATCATCGCGAAAGTGAAATCACCACTAATATTTCCAATTTGCCACTGCATTAATGATGAAATTTGTAGTGCAGCTAGATGTTGACTAAAAGTTTGGTCGGCTGTTACCAGCCAAACCCAATATGTTGTTATTCGACTTCTGATTTGTTTATGACAGTTTTCGTTAGGCATCAGCCGAATTCACTTTATCAAGAAAATTGATATCGTGCGTAAAAAAAGTTTCACTAGAAAAATATTGACTGAAATAATGCAATGATGACAAATCCCTTAAATTAAATTAAATAAAAATTAAAAGGCCCTTTTAATTGATTTTGTAATTAACGTGTTAATTTTCATTTGAAAAGTAATTAGCAAAAACACAATTTTGTGCGGCCCGTAAGCTATGGGTTAAACTAACTATATTATATTTCATTTTTAGATTTGACACAATATAATTTATAGTGATCGTATACATATATTTTCACATATTATACCAATGCCTAGATATAATGCATAACGTTACATAATAATATATTACCTATAGGTACGTCTTGTATAGGATTATATATATAAATTAATATACAGAAACATAAAATTGAACATAAATCATCAATTGTTTGAGCCATTAATGGGATTTCCTTTTTTTTCTCTCAAATTCCCGACCATTTGAATGCTTTTTTTTCTACTTAACCTTTTATGAAAAAAATGGATTCGTTCGTAAATTAAATTTAGCGATTTAGCAATGTCGTTTTTAATGTTCGTACTTTTACGTATAAAGTCACAATTATTTTGCATGTAGCTATCTTGCGATATAAAATAATCAGCATAGTATATATACCTACTGGAGAAAACTACGGCTTAGAAAAATATGCAAAATTTTATTACAACATAAAATTCAAACGTATAAAAACGTAGAGTATTTTTTTAATTCTGTTACTTTTAACTTTCAATATGTTTCGCTTTGAAACAGTTTCTAGACCAATGTGAAGGCTATAATATTTTATTGACATACTTATGTAAACAAATTCATTTTTAACTTCGTGCAGTTAAAAAGTATTTAATGTCAATATAAAAATGTGTCACTTCGTTGCTGAAATGAGTCATTTGGTATTAGTATTTTACGTAAATGATGAAAACAATTTTTTAATTTAAAATTATATTATAAATTTTGAAAAGATTATAGCGCTTGATTTAAAAAACTTTAATAATCATAATATATTAAATTATATACAAAAACAATCTAGCATGATTACATACTTTCGTTTTGATATATTTTTATTGGGATAAATGATTTAACAAACGATATGTACGACATCAGTAAAAGTACTAAGAATCACTAACTTGACATCTGTCTAGCATATTATATTCTAGCAATATCAATTTCTGGAAAAAATCTAATCTCGAAAATATCAAGTTTTTTTGTTTTATTACTAGGTATCAGAATATTTAATAAAACACACATTTTATTTGTTTATTATATGACTGAAATACTGCAATCAAAGGGAATAACAATTCTTAAACAATTTATTGTTAATTTTGTTTATGGTATTAACGCTCAATCCATGGTAAAAATGGTATTTTATCGTACTAATTCCATTTTTATTGAATATTAACTGCACCAGTTTTGTCCTCCTCAGATGGATATTTCCAACTAGTCAAAATAGTCAAACTAAATTAAATCTGAGGCCGACAAAACCGGTCATGTTAATATTCAATAAAAATTGGAATTAGTCCGATTAAATACCGTTTTATTTAAATTGACAGTTATTGTCAAGTAACTATTTAAAATTACCTAAATAATTATTTTATTTATAAAAATAGCATTTTGCTCTTACTCAAACTATATGGTACTAAAGTATATATTATTGAAAACATTATTGCTTATTTTCTTTAATACTGTTTCGGGTGACAAACATAATAGTTATAATACAATAAAACAACGCTTATTAATGTTTCATATATTTTAATTTAATTATATTTTTTTTGACGATGAAATTGCTTGCACGATGAAATTGCTCGAAGAACAAAGCTGGGATGGAGTGCTTTCGGACGTCTGAATATTATCTTCAAGAGTGACCTACCATTATGTCTTAAGCGTAGGGTGTTCAACCAATGTGTGCTACCCGTGCTCACGTATGGCTGCGAGACATGGACCCTCAACACGAGAGATGTCCAAAGACTAAGAGTCACACAGCGAGGCATGGAGAGGTGCATGTTGGGCATCACGCGAAAGGACCGTAAGAGGAACGAATGGGTTAGGAAGCAGACAAGAGTACGCGATGTAATAGACGTTGCCAAACAGCTGAAATGGAGATGAGCGGGGCACATTGCTCGCCGAAAGGACGGCCGCTGGACAAATGCCGTCATCCAGTGGTACCCAAAGGGTACGAAACGGCCACAGGGTCGCCCTAAAAGCCGCTGGATTGACGAACTGGTAAAGTTCGGCGGAAATACGTGGCAGCGAACGACACAGGACCGAGAGAGTTGGAGAAAGCTTGGGGAGGCCTTCATCCAGCAGTAGATTGACCCCGGCTGATGATAATGATATTTTTTTTAACATCTATGATCAACCAAAATCAGTTTGTTTTACAACTTATTCGCTGTCATCAATCACTAATCATAATGTAATTATGTATTATTACACTGTTTATCATTAATTAATAACATCTTAAAATGGAACTGGTTCTGGTTTATTATAATTAAAAAATAAGTATAGTCTATAAATATAAAAATTTTAATGTCTATTAGAAATGGGCTATTGAAAACTTCAAACAACTACATAATCCTTAATCTTATCAAATGCACTTATAACATAATATTATCTGTATTTTAATTAAACAATCATTAGCAGCTATTTAGTTTTATAGTTTATTATTATTAAAAGTTGCCAGCACCTCCGCATATTTTTAATAATAGTTTAAAAAAAAATAAAGGCTTATCTAGGTTATAAAATAATACCATCACTTTATAAGACTTATTTATTAAAATGATAATTAATACAATCATTAGTTGAAATGTGTGAAAATCCAATCAAAATGCGATATTATTCGAATCTATCGAGGTGATTAAAAAATTCAAGAGCGTAAGGCTCGAGTGTTTACACGTAAAAAATACTCATCGATTTATTCATCAGTAATGGTCGCGTGACGTCATGTGTATGACCTTGAAATGCAGCGTCCTTGCTCACGTGTCACGTGATTCGTAGCGAGTGACGACATGACACACGTTACAAGAAAAGTGCATGGGTTATACTTTATGCAAGACTTTTCAATTTATTCTCATACTTGTTGTATTATTTGAGATAAATATAAGTTCTTCTTTAATACTCATAGAAGTAATTAATATCATTGTTTAATAAAGATTTTATATTAAATATTCATAAGTAACTTTATGTTATCCTACATTAAGAAACATTTAAAATACAAATAAAATATATATTGACAGTGCCCAAATGAAGTTAATACATACATAATACTTAAGATTAGTAATATGTATTATATCGGATATTACAACACTTGAATTTTTTGTATTTTTGTATATATGAAATTACTGTAATTAATATCAAATGATTTAAAAATAGTCATGGTCTAAATTATGCCATATTATAAGATACATCAAATTACATTCTTAATACTGATCGATTTAGTATAAAAACTACAATTATATAAACAGGATATTGCTTTTATGTGTCAAGGAATTTGAAAATACACAATTAGTTTCGTTAAATTATATTGACAATACAGTGTAGCCATAAAAATACTATACATAGTATATTATATTAATATAGTATATTAATCAATTAATATATTAAAAGATGACATTGTGTGACCATTTCTGATTACCATTCTGCCACAGTATTGTTTGTATGTATCAAGATTCTTTTTGGTTTTTTTTTTTTACGAAAAATTGATGTTAGCCACTTTCTTATACTCAGACTTCAAACATAAATTGGATAACGATATGTATATTTTGTAGGCTCAAGATTCAAACCTGGGACCTAAGACATTTTATGCTTGCGCGTAAGCTACTCGGCCATCGTGAGCAGTAACATTTAGCCACTTTAAAGCTAACCTAATTTAAAAAAAAACTTACCTATCTTAGGAAAATAAAATAAGAAATTATAACAAGGAAATCCTTAAAAAATGTTAAGTTAGTGTAAACTTAGCTTTCTGCCCATTAAAAATGCAGGATGTAAACGTTTAGTGAGACGGCATTGAAAATTCTTTGTCATGTCTCATGTATATAATATTGTGTATATTATTATGCCTCGTATACATCACATTTTTTTCATGTAGGCATTAAGAAATTTTTTAATATACTATATATATAATAACAGTTCTAATTAACGTAACTACTACTATAAATACATTTTTAATATCATTAAAAAATTTCAAACTGAAGTAATTATTATTCGAAATTGAAGCAATGTATTTTTCTAAATAAATTTAATAGTTGCAAACTATTACTATCTTAATAAAGTATGCCTATCGTTATGTCTGTATAAATCGTGGTCATCAAAAAAATATATTTTATTAGTAGTACGTGTGTTTCTGACAGGGGATAATGATAAAAAGGGGGATAAATAATTATAAAAAGTTATATAATATTTTGTAAAATTAAATATATATTTATATATATATATATATATATATATATATATATATAACTCGTATATAATATTGGAGATAAATAAAATAATTTATAGGTATAATACGACGTTTTCCTATAACATGAATGCAATTCATCTGTGAAATAAAATTTATAAAAAAAGTCTAAAAAAAACCCTTTTGAAAAATGACCTTTTATAAAAACCTGTCTGTAGCGTTTATTTAACGTAGACTCTTTGGATGGAAAATTATTCTTCAATTTATTACAGTTATTTAGAGTAGACTATTTTTTGTGAGGATGTAAGCAAATATTTCTTCGGTAAACCTGTTGTAAAATACACATCGACCAGTATTACTTTTTATAATTGCATTTTTTTTAATATAACGTAATACTATTATATATCTAAGTATTTAAATAAACTGTAAATATGGCTATTATATCTTGATTGCAACTTTCTTCAAGGAAGAATCTGATAAACATATTTGAGTGTTGTTTTATTGCTTTTTTTTTAAATCAGAGTAGACTAATGTATATCAGTGACAAAGGGTGGAGGTAGTCTGTTAATATCCGACATAAATAGTGCATACTAAACTTTGTCAGTCAAACGTATTTGTTTTCATTAAACTAAGACTACAATGTGTAGATAGTGTTTACTTGATTTTTAAATTCAATTAAGCCTCGCCTAATCCAAGCCATAGTAGTTAATTGTCAAAAAAAAATTATAGATAGAAGAATATTTTTCTATCGATTATGGATTGGCATAGGTAGGGCTTAATAACTTTTAAAAACTAACCATCACCATCCGTAATATGTATTTTTAATTCAACAAAAACAAATAAGTATAACTGAAAAAGTATTCATTATTTTGTCGGATCGCCCACATCATACCTAAACTAATATGGTTTGGCTTAGGCAAGGCTCAATTTAATTTAAAAAAAACTAACCAGCACATTTTTCAAATTGTCTTCTTGGTTCAATGAAAACAAATGAGTATGACTGACAAAGTTAAGTGTGCCCTATGTATGTCGAATCTTAACAGATATTTGCAGGAAAACCGCTAAAATACAACGATAAAATATTGCTTTTATGCGTATGTGTTCAAAATATGTATCTTTGTAAACCATATAAAGTCCCCTGACCTGGCTTTATACGTTGATTTTGCAATGTTGGCCAAGTAAAAATGTTTTACTAATCACATTAAATTTAGCTTATAATTCTTACAAAATTTAATACCAACCCACAACATTACTCTGGCCTCAAAAATTCAAATAAGCCCAAATTATAAACTGCCAATTTTGTTAGTCGATTATTCGCTTTACTTAATTGAGGTGAATTGAAATTTCGCTCGAAGTATATTTTAATTCAATCCCTTTCTAATCAAACGAATCTTGAATATTTTATGGAGTACAAAAATACACCATAAATCTTTTAAAAGGGTTTTGTAATACAAAATGCTTACTTTATCATTGAAGTATTTTAGTCGTTGTATTTTATTAAAGATTAGTGCCGTCTTGTCAAACTTATTTAAATACCTTTAAATAATTTTAATAAAGCTCTTTCAAAGGCGGTTATTATTATGACATTGACTAAATACTGTAAATTGTATTGATTCAATATTTTTTATAAATATTACTTTATAATAGTGTTTCCCAACCTTATTTCTGCCAAGCCCCACTTCAACACTTCAAAAATCTTATTATTACCTAACTAATTCTGAAAAAAAAATGAATTGCTTCAAATGAAAATGCACATGGTCAATACTATTTTTAATTTAACTATCGTAAGTAATTAATATGTATATTATGTTACATGTACAACTCGGAAGAAAATTAGTGTAATCTTTGTGCTATGCTTTGTCTTCAAATTATTTTCAAGATGACCTTTTTGCCCTCCAAAACATTCAAATTGCCTCCCGGTGGGGCGTACGCCCCACATTGGGAATCACTTTAAAAGTACCAACTTCAAATAACAATTATTTTAATCCACAATATCGAGTGATGTTATTTATGGTAAGAAATAAAGGAGGTACGTATGATTAAAGCTTGTGTTTGTATTTTTTTTAATTAGGAGCATTCATGACTGGTTTGATAATTTTGAAAATAGAATTTATATATTATTCCATATATTTAAGTATACATTTTTTCAAGATCAAATTAATTAATAATTGCTAATGCTGATTAACAATAAAATGTACTTTTTTGTATAAAAACTTACATTAATCTTTTATATGGTCATCAAATTAATGTGTATTTCCTGCCACCTAACATATTGTATAAATTGATAGAAAATAAAATTGTACATGTCTTATTTATATAATAGCAATTCAAGTTGCAACACTTTTTATTGAATCTAATAATTATTTAAGTCAATTGATTTATTGCTCAAATAATTTATGACATTGAAAAATATGACATAGAATACTGGTCTATTGTAATGATTCACTTTAGAGGCAAGCGGCAATTTGTTTGGTATATTCTCCATTATTCTCTGATAAAAGCTTTTTGAGTTAACAGGTGTGAAAACCGTAGGCCGTTAACGCTGTTTCCACTCACCCTTTCGAACTCTCCCTTTGTTAAGATAGCGCAACCCTCGAAACTTTGGCCCAAATCAATATTTATGTAAAATGGAAAATGTATAATATGAATATGCAAAAGAGATTGGATTAAATACGAGAGAGAGTTTTTTTTGTTTTTAAATATTATATTACAAAATTGTATGGCGATTCCAGAACGATTTAGAGTGGTTGAATTATTATCCAAAAAATTATATTCTATACATGTGCAGCACTAATTTCTTTTATGTTTGTCCTTTTTTAATATATTATACGTACTTTTATTTGCGAATTAATTTGTGATTGTTCATCTACATCTTCTTGATAATAATAATTAAATAACTTTCCTACGCTATTAACACTACTGAAAATTCCAGCGATAAAAAAATACCTTAGACTATAAACACTTCCAAAGTACTTTAAATAGTATTAAACGAAAGAATCACATTTAATAAACAAATTGCTAATCAACTTAAGTATTTTATTTATAACATTTCTGAGATAGAAAATTTAATAATACTTAGATATCATCATGTTATTTAATAAGCAATTTGCTTGATAGTTTGGGGGATAATGAAGGTCAATCCAAATATTTTCTGACATTTAGTTTTTACTGAATTGAAAATTCTCTTCACAAAACCGTGTTTTTTCTTCATTATAGTAATTCATATGGCAGTCTCATCATCTTACAATATAACAAGGACACGAGGAGGTAGGCTTGTAAGCTCTGACATAAATAGTTCACACTCAACTTTGTCAGTCAAACGTTTTTATTATCATTTTAATCCTCTACATATATTATGTCGAATCTTAACAGCTTACCTTCACGCTTTTCCACTGACTGCTATAATACTATCAGTGTGTTGGTGATTGTATAAATGACACGCATTAAATTATATTTTTTTTATAAACACTATCAATACAGAACTATAGAAGTAAAGTTAATAAAAAAATATTAAATCACCAAATTAAGATCTCCTCTGACTTTTAAACTCCAGACTATAAGCGTACCAAAAGGATATTAAAACTACCACTATACTACATCAAGAAGGAATTCTCAATTTTCTCTCTCTGTCTCTCTTCTCTACCTTGTATTACTATCACATATATAATAAAACAACCACGGATGAAAGAAGTGATATCTGTTATAGGTAGGTGGATAAAACAAGTGGAAGAGGTAACATATTTCTTCAGAAATAATGCACCAAAAACACCATAACTTTCCACAATGTATCTACTTAGAGTAATTAAAAAAAGTATATATTTAATAAAATTATCTGCTCATTAAATGTATATATGAACCCTTTGAAAATATATTAATTCAATTCCATGTTATTATAATATACCTACCATTTCTGGAACACCTGAAAAAATAAATACCAATTTGAAAAATATTTTTCAAATATAACTGGTATAGAGCGTCTATAAGTCGAACCCGTATCAATTGAATTCTGATCAACGTGCTTTACCAATTAAAATATCTGTGGCATACCTAATCATGACAAAATTAACAAACTACTAGTGATGCAACTGTATTTATTTATATTGGCGACAATCTTTTGTGGTTTTGTGAGATGCGGGTTCAAGCCTTGTTCCATACCAATATTATGTAGATATATTCGATAAATAACATTATTTTTTAACGTTTTTTCACTTATTCATTGAATAAGATAATATTTTAATTAATATTCATTACCTACATTACTATTCGTTTTCATAAATTCATTAATGCCGATTTATCTTTAATCTTCTTTCGTTGTTTAGGCGTATTATAATCTAAAAATATTTATAATATATAAATTTAATAATATGTACCAGCCAAAATTCAATCTACCTTAAATCTTCTAGGAAAGCTTCATTCTCTGAATGAAAGCCTACAAGGCTTTATTCTTTATTCAATTTGGAAAACTGAAGTCTTTTGAAATTGGTACAAACTTTTGTTACATTCGAATGGTTTTTCAGCAATACGAAAATTGATATGATGATATAATATATTTTTTAAGACTTAAAAGACCAATAAAATTTAGCACATGCTATTAAATTTGCTCACCTTCCACCATGCCATGGCGTACCGAACAAAAAGTTCTAGGTATGCGTGCAGGATTCTAGTATGATGTCTTGTATTACTACTTTGGTGGGGGGCTAGGTAATAAAATACCTCTCTCATGGTCGACACCTAGTAGTTTTTAGATAGATATAGTAATTAAATAAGTAGGTATTTACTTAAATTTAATTGCAAAGTTATCTCCGTAAATATTTATTCCAATATATTCACAAAAAACCACCAATCATACAAAAAACTACGAGTAGAATATTTGGTTCATTTAACATATTATTGTTTAACAAATAGAAATACAAATGGCGATATATTACAATGGTCTTAAATATATTATAATATTAGGTATTATAAAACTATTTTTTAATGGTCAAATATTAAAATTTCGTAAAAAAAAGTTCAATTTTTAAAACGGTATTAAAACAAATAAATTAAATTTAACAAAAAAAATCGTTAATTTAATAAAGTAAATTGTAATTTATATTTCTATTTCCTTGTAAAAAATTGAATATCTGTTACGAAATGTCAATATTAGACCATCGTTATGCTATTAATCCAAATCGATTTCAGCTGATGGATATTATCAACTTTGTAATTATCTTTGGGTTTTAACACAATTTCACTATCAAAAACCAACATACAAACACCTACTTAAAGGTCAAAATAATTATAAACAAATATAAAAACAAGAAAAATGAAAATTACGTCTTGCTGTCTATATGACTAATATTTTAATACTCTTCTGATCAATATATAATAAATATTACTGAATACTAACAAAAATAATTATACATATTACTTTTTCTATTGTAAGACCACCATCATTTTTTATTTCATTTGTTAAAAGGGTGATACATTACGCTTAATATGAGAATGAAAAGAACATTACGCTAAAAGAAGATTTACTTAAGGTAATGTAAAAATAGTCGACCCATAAATTCTGTGTTTCGGTGATAATCAAAACGATATTTTTAAATTCTTTGTAAATTTTCTTTGTCTCGAAAAAAGTCTTTCTATCATTTCCCGCATTGCTACGAAATCGCAACGTATTACGTAATGTATTTCGGTACCCGGGTTGGGATTCCAAACGCGCACACAACTGTTTAGGTAGAAATACTACTGTAGTATACGATATACACTATATAGCATAGTACAGAGCTAACCAACAAAAAACTCATCAGACATGACGTCTTTCTTTTAAAAGATAGAATAATAACCAAAATATACGTAATACCTGGAATATTTTTTTGATACGAGTAACCAAGTATCATTACATAGTTTTCAAATTATCTCTATAACATAATAATTGTTATATTATATTGGGTTTGTATTAAATAAAAATTAAGAACATATTTTTTGAGTCTCACTTTTCTTATGATTATAAATTCCAAAGTATGCTAAAAACATATTCACCTACACAACTACATCATTATTGAACATACATAATTTGAAAATATCTCATGCATATTATACACATTAGAAAAATATTTTTTGTAGAAAGAAAATACGAGACCCGTCGGTACTTGAACCTACATTCGCTGCTGGTGCATTTCCAAGCTACGGGCATCCTACTTAATAACAACAATTTTAACCAGCAGTTGTTACATAAATCGAATTACGTTATAATGTTGGCTATCAGTTTTAGTATATTAAATTATGGTAGGAATCAATCAATTCCTTAATTCCCAACTGACATCCGCTATCCGTAGCCTAATTGGAAAATCACACTGGCGTAAATCTAGTGAATAACGGTTCATGTCCCGTTGGGTGTCGTATTTTTTTCTACAAAAAGATTTTTGCTAGTGTGTATATGCATGAAATGTTTCCAAATTATGTATTTTCTGTCTCATTCGTTGAATAAAAAAATAGTTTATTACATCATTATTGTTTGAAGACAGCCAATATTATTAGTAAATAATTACGTTCCATGATGCATCGATGCATCTGCCATTTACGTAATAATATCGATGGCCTAGCGCACATTTGTGTTAAGTGCGATTTAAGGTATAAGCGTGTTAAGTGAGCATTATTAACAAAAATAATCTAAGACTTTTTTCAATTTATATCTGTTCAGCACTATTTACGACAATTACGACAATTACGACAATTGATATTAATACTATGGATGCAATTATTTTAATCAATAATTGTCATTATGAAGTTAACTTTAAGATTGCATTACTCTAATTAAGCAATCGTACGCTTAACACATTTTGTGCGCTAGCCCATCGATATATCATTAAAGGAATTTTAGTTAACCAGTGATGCTTTTAATGATATTTTTATTGTTTCATATTTCGATATACAAAACCATTACCTTAACATCTATTGAATTTAAATGTTCTACATATTGTTTCAGTTTGTAATAGTTTCTACTTAATCATCATAACTAGATTATCTTTCTTAATGAATACCGTCTCAAAAATGTATTATATTTAATTGAAATTGAAACATAGTATAACATAACCATAATGTACAAAAAATAAAGGATATGATTGACTCATGGAAGGCATAGTAACATACATAATTATAGATGTTTGATAATATATTAATGTCTAACTACTGTAGTATACAGAAGAATTTAAGATCAAAACTCGCCTAAAAAACTAAAATAGAGTTCTACCATATCTTTATCTAGTTAATTTTGACCAATGTCAAATAATTCAAAGAAAAGTGCAACCACAAACAGTACGCATTTTACAGTAGACGTTTCACACGTGGAAATATTTTTCAAGTTTCATTTAAATGCGCTTTCTCCAAAATTTTGTATAAATAGATATATATATATATATATATATATATATCTATATTTTTTTAATGTTACTTTTTTTGTAAATAATTTAATTATTCATTATTCTTCCTTATTTTTCTCATGTAATTTTCTTATGTAATTTCTTTATATTTATGTTATTATTACTCTCTATCTTGTTAGGCTTAACTATAATATAATGTATACACGGAAACTTTGCTGGTTGCAATAACTTTTCATTATTATATTTTAAATTTTTGTAATCAATATGTAATTGTTTGTTTCCTTTATATTTTTTTTTTAAATGGCGTGACTTCGTTAAGCAGGCCATATTATAAAAAGGGAAAATACCCCACTATCCTATAATATGCTCCTTTTAGATATACTGACAGGAGGGTTAGAATACCTAAACTGGCAAACCTAAAGGCAGTACACAAAGCTACAGGGGATAATCCAAAAGGTGGCTAATACTATCGAACAATTTTGATAGCGGTAACCTTATTAAATATATTTGTAATAAATAGTAATTTTACCGAGTATTTGCTAAAACATTCTAATACGATTATACATTTTGTCACTATCTTAACTTATTAATTCTCATCAGGCCTTAAATGGTCAACAATATTGACAGAGTAAATTTTATAACATCTCAGACGCATATATTTATATTAATAATTGGCATGATTAACGATTACATCGATAACCTGTATAAAACACAGTTGCAAATATTTTTCTAAAAATAATTCGAATAGGACGTGTTATATTTTTCTGAGGTGGTTTATAATAATATAAATTCAAAAGCGTAGCATTATACATTTCACATTATTAATAAAATCTTATAGTGCGAGACATTGATTGAAAACCACTGATATAGGATAATGTAGGCCATCGTAGCAGGTGCTTCTAACGGGTATATTCGTAGATACATAGAGGAATTCTGCATTGTGGAGGTACGCTGAACGCGCTACGCTAGTTCGCTTCGTAGACTTCGGAATTCGATTAATCTCGGCTTTTAACGTTAAATAGTTAATAATACATCACAAAGGTTTTTATGTCTATAAGAATGTCACAATAAAATATTATAATTATCAGACTGGATCAATAATTTACTGTTGTATGAAATTCTCCCCAACTTGACTCATGTCTCTCGGTCTTATGCGTAGTTGTCAGTTTCACTTTTGTATGGTCTGTCACTGACACTGTACTAGATTTAAAAGTGATTGTCAACATGTAAAATAGTTTGGGCTCTATACGTTAGAGCGACGACTTTTTGAACTACATACAAACAATTAAAATATTGCATTGCATACGTGTTACAGTCGTATCTGCGACCCAGCTTTGTCTACTTTTTGCGACTATATCTGCATCTTGGATAATACCAAATTATTAGATTCGGCTAGCGATAATCTTTTAAACGTGTTATGTGTCCCGCATAATCCATTTCCATTTGAATTTTTTTTGCATGTTTTAATTTTATGCATTATGCCTAACATCCACTACTCTATTCCATGTTGTACAAATGTACATTTCTGAATCTTTTTTCATTAATAATCAATGTTACACATGCATAATATACAATTATGGGAAGTAAAAACTGCTTACATAAACTGCATTTTTCGTTTAAGGATTTACTCCAGGTTATAATGCAGGGAAGAGTAAAGGTCAGCAGGTGTGAATACAAAAAGTTTTTGGCTACACAATCATATAAAGTAACTCAATATTTAATGAATTAGTAATCTTTTACAGCTGGCCCAGTTAAGGGACATGTACTACAATTTGTTCGCCAACTTTTGATACTAGATGGCACCAAAATATTACGTTATTAACGAGATAATTTTTGTAGATAATTTATAATAACAAAAATTAAACCTTTTTGAACCCTAATATTTAGGTATCATTAGAGGCATGCTTTTCTACTGACGGTAAAATAATTATTAAAAAAAATCTATAATAATATTCATTATACAGTAAAACTACAAGTTTAAGCAACTAAAGACACCGATTAATAAATAATTGGCTATACATTCTACTAAAAATATAATATATATTTTTTTAATGTATCAAATATTATTATTTTTAGTGTTACTAATATTTATTGCAAAAATAATAGATAATTCAAATCATTATTTCTTATAAGTATTAACCAGTTTCATTACATAAAGTGTATGTATTTATAGATTCTATAATTATCCTTAATATAGCATGATTATAATAATGATGTTTAATTAATTTTATGGGGCTTATTCTGAGCAATAAAGTTATACTATAATGAGAACTGTACCAGTTAAGATCTAGAAAGTGCCGGATATTCTCGATTTAACGTTATATTCTCTAATTGACAAAAGGCGTTTGTGCTTGTAATTGTCTGTAATATTTTGTTCCAGACTATACTGTTTTAGATTATAAGTACCTACTGGAAATATTTTCAAAATAGCTTTGCTTTCAAATTAATCACGTACAAGTTGAATATGTGAAAAAAATATCACACACACACGTTTCTTATTACACAAATGCCATTCACAAAGTAACGGATACTTACGTCAGCAGAAATACATATTTCGGAAATTCTTTCGGTATCTATTTTTGGTTATAAAATCTACGGGAGAAATTAAAAAAACTCTTTCACCGGAGAGTATTATGATAAAAAGCTCCAGAACACACCCCTGTCAAACACGTCCAACCATTTTCTATTATGTCTGATGATTCACGTTAAGTATGCGCAAGAGCTTTCTCCACGCCACTCTATTCAAGTTTTTTCTCAACAAAACTCATTCCAAATGGAATAAGAGCTTTAAGCTTTAGCCAAGTCAAGTCTGGACGTGTTCCACTTTATTTACTTCGCATTGTCAATCTAATGACTAGCAAATTAAGGCCAATGCGCTAGAAAGAGAATATTGTGCACAATAGTCTATACCAGTATAATGAAAAGAATAACACCAGTATTCTACGAGTAGCTCTCACAAAACGGTACAGTTTATTATATACCTACCATAAATAATATTATTGTATTCGATCATAGCATTTTTTCACAGCTACGTCACTTAACAATATGTTCATCGTCTGTATTAACTCTGCCAAAATCAGTGGATTTGGTGACACTGTATGGATTTTATTCATTTGGAAACCGCGCCTTGATTTTTTTGTTAAACTGTCGCATATACAACAATACGTTTGCGCGTTTGCATTAAACGCTATGTAATCAAGTTTTTTCGCTCAAGGATGATTAGAATTAATATTCATAATGTGGTTTTATTTCTATACATTTTTTTATGTTAAAGTTTATACCCGTTTATCCTACAACTGAATAAATAAATTAGATCAATCATACGAAGATATCTACTTTATTTGTTATGATATTTTGAGTCATCAATTGAATTGACGTTATATAAAAAAAATCTCTCAACCTAATAATCAACCAATCCAATAAAAATAAAAATCAATTAATATTAAATGTTCATAAAGTATAGAATGATTATATTTTAGAAATATTTTAATATTTTCTACACCGAACACAATATATAAGTAAATAAGTTTTTCTTTCAACCCAAAATTTTCAAAAATATGTCAAAAACTTTAACATAATTGCTTTAGTAAGTGAGAGAGTTTATAGATTATCATTATGTACAGGCGGGCTATTATCCAAAAATACAGCACTCTAGCTAACGTGACACAATATCTGTTATTACTAAAATGTAAAACCTTAAATCATCTCATATAATGATTTTATCATTAACAAACTGTAGTGAATTAGGTAGTAGTTTAGAAGTAAAAAATAATATATTGGTGTAAAATATTCCAATAAAATATCCCACAAATTATGCTTAATTTAGATATTGTTTTTCATTAGAGTTAATGGATGAAATAGAATAAGCGAATTGCTGACTATAATTTCTCGTAAATAAAATCTATCGAAAAATGTTCGTGAGGGCGGATAGTATTTGCAGTGGAATATAGAGCTAATTAATAAATCATCGTATAATGAGGAGTTGTACATTCTTTATGGAGACGAAAATATCGCATAGCATATAAAAATTAAAAAACTGCGCTGGATTGGTCACGTTAATAGAATGCCTCAGGAGTTGCCAGCAAGACTTGCGATGTGTTCATTCTCTGAGGGTAAGAAAAAACACGGACAACCGAAACTGAGACGGCTAGACTGCGCAATAAGAATTTAAGAAATATCCGCTAAATCGACTGGAAAATCATGCATCACCTAGAGTGGAAAAAGTTTTTGGAGAAAGCCAAGATCTACCAAAGTTTATTGTAAGTCAGGGTTGGCAAAACTTTTTAGGTATGCGTGCCAAAATTTCCCAAATATTATTTGTCGACTGTCTGATTTGCCGAGCAGTTTTTCATGGAGAAAAAAGTAGTTTTTAAGAATCCTATTAAAAAAATGATAATGTTCTAATAACTCACAAAAAATAGCATTCAAATAGCTTTATTACTTTTTTTAATTACGCCATACATTTCGGTTTTCCAATTTTGAAACTGTCTGCCAGAATTACTACTACAATCTACAACAAGTTTCTATTTCTTATTTGGTACAGCTATTTTCGTGGGTAGAAATAAAATTGTTTGTTATTGTATTACTTAGTTTGGTTCTTCATGCATAAATTAGCACCAGAATGTTCCGATCAGATGAAGCATTCTCTCGCTACAGTGGTCTCAAGACGAATCGAACAAAATCAGAGGTTCGCGGTGCGGCTTCTTCTGTCGCCTGATGAGGTTAGTGCGATTATATTAAATGTGACGCATAAAACTTAAGAACCGAGCTATGCAAATATATATTTACATTAAATTTAATGCTTATTTTTGAGTATTTCCTTGCTATTTTTATACAATACAATCTGTTATTTATTATTAGTATAGGTATATTTTTTCTCTTCAAAATAAAATATTCGCGTGCCATGCAAAATCGTGCCATATGTAAGCCACCGCTATTAGTAGGTACCCGTAACATATTATGATGATACAAATATTTCAATACTTTACTATATACTTATACCTTTTCTAAGTATATTTTTTTATATCAAAGTGTAGGTAGTAGGTATACATTAAATTTTACTTTGTGTATATGTGTCGCTACATTTCAAAATCAGCCAAGTCCACCTTTAGGTATTTTTGACTTTTTTGTGAATTGCTGAAGAACTACTGCTTTCTAACATTTCTGCATTATCAAAATGTGGAATTTATTAATTTTAAATATTCTATACACGAAATAATATAAACTTTCACCCTTGTGACTGTGTATTTGAGAAAAAAAAAAGCTGTTTTTCTCCTATTCATCTATTATGGACTTGGCTGATTTTGAAATCTAGCGACACATATATTGATTTCAAATACCTCGTAAGTATACTCAATTTGTAAATGTTTGCTACATTATATTTTAAGTATAAAAACATGTATTTGTCATAAAATAATTATACCACGATCCGATTTATTTTGCAATCGTACACAATTTATCACTCTCACCGGTCAATCTATATTCAATTGATGGAAATAAAAACCCTTTTTTATTTACTTTTGATTGCTAGTAATTGTGTAATATTATTTTTTCATAGCACTCAAGTTACATTGAATTCATTTCGAAGTAACCTTTTATATATCAAGTTAAATCCCATTCATGTCCTATACATTTTATGTGCCAGTCTGCCAGGCTCCACTGTGGTTTTACTTGGTTCATGAAAAGGGATAAAGGTATATATTTTAGATACAAATGTAATCCTTGTCCATCTAATTTCATTACAATGTTATAATTTTCTAAACGACAGAGCTGTTATACATCGCAGCTCCAAGGAGATGTATCATGATTATTCACATTATTTTTGAAGAATTAAATGCGATACCGCTTATTGATGTTGTTTTTTACACTCTTGGTCAATCAGGCATATATATCAATTCACGCGTCTTCATTAAAAAATAGGTAATTAATCAGATTATTTATCCAATTCATATTATATGAAATTTTATTAAAATACAATGAACTACAACATCCGAATTTAATTAAAGAATAATATAAACCTATGTGTAATTTAACTTTTTTATATAATAATTACAAGATAAAAAGAACTTTTTATATACCACGTTTTTAAATTTTCTGTTGAATCATATAAACTTGACAATTTTATGTATTAATAAATATAGAATACAGAAATGTCATTTTGACATTTCATATTGATTTCCGTAGTAACGCACGTATATATTAATAATTTAGTTGCTAGGACCCACTTATCAACTAATAATAGTGAGTAGTAAATATTACTTTTAACGAATTTTTTTCCGAAACATACAAAACAGAATTAACTGAAAATGGATTCATTTCTGCTTAAAGATGGATAAAAGTATTAAAAGAAAATATTGGCATCGTATTATGATATATTCTAAAAGTTTAAAATGTCTAGCTAGTCGGAAAGTTAGTTAAAAATCGATTGCAAGATTTGTACTGGACAAACAACCACCGGACAAACAAGAATACGAGCTAATAAAAACGTTGTAAAATATGGTAGTTGTCTATATGATATTAGTAAGGAAAAAGTGTATCTATCTATCCAAGTGATGGCTCATATTGACGTGAGCCCCGGGTTTGAATCCAGTATCTGTAAATTCACGTGTTGTTTTTCTATATGTGTTGACTAGAGTATGGACCTATTTGGTTGAGGTGGCTTACATATATTTTTCTCGTAAAAAATATATATAAATCTATAAATAATTAATACAACCTCCACTCTGCCTAAGGGACAGCTATATTATGATCTTCTTAGGACATGGTAATATAATATATTTATTATATAACACTAGCTGAAGTACCCGGCATCGCACAGGGTCGCTTCGAGGTTATATTTATCTTAGATATTTAAAAAATAATAAGAGGTAATTATTTGTTTAATATTAAAATATCTGCGTTATACAATATGGCAATATGAAAATAATTCTAATAGGAGTAAAAGTCAAACAAGAGACCACTAAATTAAAATCGAATCCAATATATCCAAACGTTATTAATGTTATTAATATGTAGTAAAAAAAATCAAAATTGCATGGAACAAACAAACAACAAACGTTGTATTTTATATAATACTAATTTAGAAACCTTTGCAGGTGTGCGCACAACAACTGACAAAAGTTTCATCGCAATCGGATGAATGGTATAGGAATGCATACGAATAGAAGAAGAAGATGATTATCTAATTCAAAAATTTTCGTGGGCATGCGCACGACAACTCACCAAAGTTTCATTATGAATAGAAGAAGATAAAATAAAAGAAGAAGAGGATGGTTATTCTAATTCAGAAACCTTTGCGGGGCTTGGCACAATTATTGACGAAAGTTTTATTACAATCGGATGATTGGAATAGAAACGCATATGAATAGAAGAATATAAAAATTACGGGTGTTACCACAACAGCTGACGAAGGTTTCATCGCAATCGGATGAATAGTGTAGGAACCATACGAATAAAATAAGATATAATGAAGAGGAAGATGAAGAAGAAGAAGATGGTTGTACTAATTCAGAAACCTTTGCGGGTGTTACCACAACAACTGACGAAGGTTTCATTGTAATCGGATGAATGGTATAGGAACCATACGAATAAAAGAAGATATAATGAAGAAGAAGAAGAAGAAGAAGATGGTTGTACTTATTCAGAAACCTTTGCGGGTGTTACCACAACAACTGACGAAGATTTCATTGCAATTGGATGAATGGTATAGGAACCATACGAATAAAAAAAGATATAATGAAGAAAAAGTAAAAGAAGATGGTTTTTCTAATTTAGAAACCTTTGCGGGTGTGCGTACAATAACTGACAAAAGTTTCGTCGCAATCAGATGAATGGTATAGGAACCATACAAATAAAAGAAAATATAATGATGAAGAAGAAGAATATGATGATTTTTATAATTCAGAAACCTTTGCGGATGTGCATACAACCACTTACCAAAATTGCATCGCAATCGGATGAATGGTATTGGAACGCATACGGGACAGATAGAAAGACAGACAGACAGACAGGCATACAGACATTCATTTTTATATATAAGATATAGCCTATACTCTTTGCAGGCAATAAGTTAACAAAGTTTTATCGCAATCGGATGAACGGTATGGCAGCGCATACAATACGAACAAACAAACAAACAAATATTAATTTTTATATATTAGATTTATTTTCTCAGTTGGTAACTCAGTCGATACGATATGTTTATCTATAATAATAAGGCGTTATGTGATGTGATCAACATTTTTTTTTATGAAATACCTCATTAATTATATATTAAAACTGAATAACAAAGTAAGCCACAGTAATTACCCATTCATTTTGGTGTAATCAAGACGATTGTGTAAATAAAGAAAAGCCAAAATCCTTTTAATTAATTTTTCATTCACATGGATACAGCCTTTATGGCTTAGAAAAAGATTTTATTTCCTATTCTAGCAGACTTTTTGTGACCTCTCTGCCTTTGTCACACAATAAAACCTGCCGGTATGTGTTTCACAGCTTTTAGGTAAGCTTCACTTTTTTCTCTGATATACTAGACGTATTTAAAAATTCATAAATCTACATAATTATTATTTCCGATATTGAAATATACGGTATATGTTACAATAATATATTTAATAATATATATAATAATATAATGATATACAAATAACCCACTTTGATAACTCAATAATAGCAATAAAAGAAAATAGCAAATGTTTCATAAAATATTAAACAAGTCAATAAATAAATTCTTATCAATTATTTACATGATTATTATATTTATTTTTGATATTTCAGGTATGTATATCTCGTATCAAATTAATATTATAATAATGAATTTGTAAATAATATGATCATCAATATTAAATCTCGAATCAAACTAACGTATCAATGCCTTAATGATTCTTGAATAGTTTAACTGGTCAAACCTAATATATATAATAATCTATAATAAGATTACTAAATGATAACTTCTACGTTTTTTAATCATTAATTTTTCATTTTTCAACACTTCAATAATTAATCAATTGGCACAAATATTCCCTGAAATTCTGAAATATAAAAAATAATAATACTGAAATTTTGAGATAAAGTATTATGTTCATGATTACAATACTTATTATAATAATAACTAAATTATATTTTTTGATTGTTGCCTAAATACATATTATTATCTTATTGTATGAAAAAATAAATATTCATTCACCCATAAATATTTTAATTTTCTTATTGTATGATTTCATTAACTAAGTACATACCAAGTATGTGTACAAAATTTCTAACATAAATGTTCACACAAGACTGCCAGACACTTGATAGATGGAACCACCTATCTAAAATCACAGGTACTCTTCTATCGACAAGCCCACCATTTGGGCTGAAGTATATTTTTCCAAAGATATTTATTTAAAGAACAATACAGAATGAGTCGATATTTTTTAAATCTTTACTTATTCTAATTTTTTTGTTTGAATTGTGTTTAAGTATATTTTTTAATTTGTTATATAAACAGAATTACTTTAAAAGGAGTAAAATAAAGAGTTTTGTATAAGTATTTCATAAAATATCAATGATTAATATGTTTTTACATTAAATAGGTATAATATTGAAATAAATGTACTTAATAATTTTTTTATTGCACTTTTAAATTTGATGACGGAATATTGTGCGAGATATATTTATCTCAAGCTCTATTCATTCTCATTCATTAATAATGCTTATCCATTACCTTACTACAAATATTTTAAAAAAAAATCATTATCATGGCCGAGTCTTGCTTATTCTTTACGGGTGCTACAATGGCAATCTACCAGCTACAAGATTAAAAGTAGTTAAATAGGTATAAGATATAGCATCAATTCACAATAGATGACATCGTACTTTCACTACGCTGAAGCGAATTAATCAATATATTATGTACCTACTTACTGTTTTATTGACAAAAATAAACGACTATATTGTTATAAATATATAATATAAAAACAGACGAAATCACAAATATTGTAGCTAATGATTTTTTTATAGATAGGACGTGTAGTTGTATTATATATACCCATACATGAAAAAATACAATTATATAAAAAAATAACAATTTTACAGTTTTATATTAAAATAGGTAAATATCATTGACACCATTAAAATTAATTTGTCTTATATAATTATAATTATAATAAGGTAATATTGATTATTTTTAATTTAATTTATTTTATTTTATAAGTTTTAAATAAAACACAATATTTTAATCTACATATTTAGAATTTGTAACTGTTATTTTTAATAATTCATATTTACAATTAATTTTCCATTTCGTAAATACTGTGACAATTGTATTAAAAAAAACATATTAATCAATACTTACTTATAATATAATTGTATAGTACCCACTTTTTGTTATTTTAAATATAAATATTTAATAAAAACTTTGCTTGACATCTCACCGCAATATTACAACACGTTATTTTTATTTTCTCACAATTACCAAAGTGCAATGTCCATGATATAGACCAGTTGTTTTATGGCGCACCCTATGTTTTTTTAACAGTGTCACATATGTTTTGCTCGAATAATTGGATTACGGACATGACTGAACCAGTAAACAAATGATCCGTAAACAGAAGATTTTCAGAAAATACAAATTTGTACAGCTTTAGAGTTCTCTTTACGCACTTCGTGACACTTTTGGGCGCAAAGAAGATTTGTTATACGTCCTTAAAAAGTCAAAAAATATCAAATACATACTTTTTTATTCATAAGTCATACAGTACATCTGTGGTTTAAATGATACATGACAATTTAATGCATCTATTTTATTATAAACACTTTTTTTTTACCAAATAGTGATTTATAGTATTATATTTATTGTATATAAAAGAACAACACGCTTCGATATCTCTTTAAACATCCAATTTATTGAAACAGATGATAATATAATATTTATTATATTAACGTCTCAAACTGTCGATATTTATCTTCTATAATTAATGCATTTAAGAAAACTACTTTATTCTATAGAGAACGTCTAAATATATTGAAGTTAAATGGAAAAAATGGGATGAAATTTCCCGTTTATATACGTAGTTTTCCACTACAGATTTTCCGTTGAAAATATTACATGTTTATGCTGTTTTATAATGTTTTTAGGATACTTTCATTAGTATTACAAGCATAAAATATTTTTTTGTTCGCTGAACTGTTATTATTTAAACTATTTAGATAAACGGACACAAAAAACCGCACCTACAATGTGCTTCAATGCTTCCAAGGCATATAATAATTATTCAATTTTATCAAGCCACTAATATTATTCTATATTACTGGAGAAATATAATTTCTTTATTATAGTATTTATTCTCAAATAAAAATAATATTTGCACTCTTTGTTAAGGCAAAAATCAGAAATATTATATTTACGCGAGAATCATTTCAATTGGTGTATTATATTCTATTCTTGGAACTGGATATAAATTGTGATTAATTCTCTTAACGGTGACTTCCGAGTTAAACATAAATAAGTCTAAGCTATCGTGACTGGAAGCAGTTGGAAAACAAACATAAAAAATTTGCGCGATTTGTATGGGTGAGCTTCATTCTCTCCATATCTCGAGAAAGCTCGGGGCTTACGTAATTAGCGAAGGCGCAAGTCTTGCGTGTAATTGAAAGCTATTGCTATTAGTGCCATCTGTTACATCACGTTTTGTTGAAGACGAATTTATTTTGGAAATAACTCGGCATGGCCATGTCTCAGTTGACCAGAGTGTGATTTCTGAATATATTACAATAATATTAATATTTTCTCCAGTATTATTGAATAAGAATGGGTATATAATAGTAGAAAGAAAAAATATATAAAATACAAATATATAATAATATAATATCATATAATCTGATATGTTCAACATTTATTAGGAAACAATAATATACACACAATTATATTATGATTACAACAAGTAACTCAATGAATTTATTTATTCACATATTATACAAATATATATAATTGCGCATATTATGCGCAAATGCTTATGTTTTGTAGAGAAAATATTTTTTTTTAAAGTTGAATAAATACAGATTCATATTAGGTACATTAAACGAAAAATAACATGTTACCTAAAAATTGATAAATGTATTAGTTTAGTATACTAATTAAATTATATTGTTTAAATGCATAAAATAAAAAAATAAAACAATTTCTAACAACCCCGCTAAATCGGTGATTGAAAAATTCATCACGAATAAGGTATGTTTTATTTTGTAATGTGATATTTAAATATTTTTTATTGCTTATTTTAAATTCGTGTTAATTACGTAATAATTAGGTATATAAGACTTACATTATTGAATATATTAAAAAAAAATGGTCGGCGATTTCCTCAAGTTCTTACTTTATTGTCGTATTATACATTTCATTGCATTTGCTGACCGGATCTACGAGTACATTATAAAATATTCCACCAGTTTTCTATTTTAAACATTTCTTCGAAATTGTCGCATAATGATCACACCCTTTTTAAATGTAAAAATTACACTTGATAATAATATGTTATGTTTTCAGTTGGCATAAATAAATCCTACCGAAAAATAGAAAACTCGATTAAATATCAAGAAAACTGATTTCAAGTTAAACACATTTTTATTTTCCAGAAAACTTTTTTTAATTTCAAAAAACACATTATTATAGCTATCAATAAAATTGTTAAAAATTCTTCGTATGCCCTAGAGAATTTATGAAACTGCATTTCAATGGAATGGAACGTTCAACAAATGCATATTTTATTTTCATAAAATCAAAAAAATAATTTAACATTTATATTTAATTTTAATGTTTTTAAATAATTAAAACACCCAACACATTTTCAATTTTTTTTTATTAAATTGCATGTTTCGTAATTCAATCACCAAATGTTTCTAGTCGCCTAATACTCCCCTTAACTTGTTTTAGACATCCAAAAATATTTTATACCGTTTTGTCATTAAGTCTTAAGAAAAAAATATATAAGTACACTATATTAGGTATACATATTTATTTTTCTGGTTTAATATTAATGTAGACATTGTACTTACTATTCTTTAATAATTATCGACCATACCTATACTATAAAAAAAAATTAAATTCATAATATACACTTTTTATACTAGGTATTCGTATATTATACTTAATTAAATTTCATTCTTAACTATAATTAAATTGGTATTAGGTTTTTCATTTTCATTTTCTAAGCATCATACTACCACACACATCGTCACAGTAGATTGTATTTTTATCAAATTTTAAATATGTGATTGTTTACTTCTTGGGTATCCGATTATATAATAATAGTAGGACATTTTAATAAAAATATTTTTTGGTATTTAAATTCATAGCAAAATTCATCAATAAAATTGTTTTTGCAACAACAAGCAAAATTGCTGTTGACATAATTTAAATTTTGATTAAATCACCTACAAGCAAATGATACGATTAAATATAATATTGAAATAATATATTAATTGAAACAATAAAGTCTGTAATCATCATTATGTAGTTTTTTATATTAAATTACCGATATTATTTTCATTTTAAAGGACGATTTTCAAACCTGATCATATATCGTACTTATCAAATTTTCATTATTTGTTTAAAGACATTGTAGAGTACATGGGTGCGGGTTCGAATACTACTATATATCGTAATTTTTTATGTATATTTTCTAGCGGTTATATATATATCTGAGGTGTTTTCAAATTATGTATGATTTTCCATTGTGTCATAGTACTATGCTTCATTTTAATTTAAACATATTAATTTCATTACAATTTAGAATGACTATAACATAAGAAATATATCAAACACCACTTATTTCTTGAATATTTTCAAGTACATAAGTAGGTATTAAATTATAAAAAAAATAATAGTAATATTTTTATAACAGTATACCTTAATATAAAATTTAATACAACCAATCATTATTTATGCTTATGCTGGTTCACGACTAGGTATTATAAAGATAAACATTTTAAGGTAATCGCAATAAAATGTATTGTAAATTTTATTTAAGCTCTTTTGCATACTTCCTGTTAGCTAAAGTAGTCTAACGAAAATAAATGTAAACATTTATCTCATTGCTTCTATCGTTTACAGTCAACAGAGTACCCAGAATGGAGAAATCATTGAATCCAGACGGTCCTTATCTTGACAAAATGTCTCCCCCTTGTGATGTTAAGTCTAAAAGCATCTTGCTTGGTTCTTTGGCCCCGGATTAAACCAATCTTTCCAAAGCCTCGGCTTTGATGTTTTCAGTGTGCATCCAGCAGTTTGTATAATTCAGATAAGTAGATTATATCGACACCACCCTTGGGCTGATTGACAAACGATTTAGGTTGTTTATTTTACGGAATAATATTGGTACTTAATAGGAAAATTGTATAATAATTCATAAAAAATAAATCATAACAATATCGAATATCATTATTTTTCTTATGTAATAAGATATTAACTAAAATAAATATTTTGTCAATAAATCGATAAACATATAGATATGTATAATATTTCAAAAAGTGTTATAAGTAAAACAACAACGAAAACCATTATTAATTTTCATTCCTCATTGTATCAGTGTCAATGAAAAATTGGGTTATAAACTTGTGGCAATTAAATATTATTATTTTTATTTATTTATTTAAATAAATTAATACATTATTTGTCCATAACCATGGTAGGATTTAAACAAAATAAATAAAAACATATTATTTACTCTATATTTTTATATTTATTCTTTGGTTGATGTTTAAATTCAGATTGTGTAAAATACGATTACTACAACTTTTATACTTTCCGAAGAAGCAACCTCCTCGTCTATTTTATGAAAACCTGCCATTTTCAACTGTTATATATATATATAATGCAATCTTTAATAATTAATTGAGCTAGCATTTACTTGGTAAAATTCCATTTTACAGGAAATGTAAATATAAATATTATTAAATTCTACAGGTTTTTTAAAAAAAAAGTTTTTTCGATAGCTATTTCGGTTGTAACACCATTGTCAAGACTATTCAGATAGGCCGTTTGCCTTCGCTTAAATTTAAATACTATACGTATAGATAGAGACAGAATAGATTTTTTTATTCGTTCCAACAATATTATGACTGTGTAACATCAATACTTTGAAAACCCTAAGTGGGTTACTTTGTAAATTTTGATATCCTATAAAAAATCTAACTTTGGATTTTCACAGTATTGATGTTACACAGTCATAATATTGTTGGAACGAATAAGAAAATGTATTATGTCTCTATCTATACGTATAGTATTAAAGCAAAGGCATACGGCCTATCTGAATAGTCTTGACAATGGTGTTACAACTGAAATTGCTATCGACAAAACCATTTTTTTTAAACCTGTAGAATTTAATATTATTTATATTTTCATTTCTTGCAATCTAAATATTAAATTATTTTCTCTCTCCCTATAACGCTTCTATTCACAACGCAATTTTCTACTATACGTTATTACTATAAAACAAAAAACATAACATATATAAAACAATGGATTGATAAATATCATAACAATAGTTATCATTTGAAGGTAGCACTTTATTTCATTTCATTTTTGGAGTCCTTCCATTTCGTTTTGTTTTCGGCATACTTTACAAACACGGTTGAGTATTATCACATTAACAATACCAACCCATAATGTAACTCAAAAAGCAATTAAAGTATATTTCCAACATATGTCAGAGCATAGAATATATTTTTAAGCAAAAACTCACATTAGAAATGCTTTTCGGCAAAAATATAACACCAGTCATTTTATTTTATCTTTGTGAAGATCGTGACAGCGCTCTCCCGCAAAATAATCTCCGTGTAAAAAATGACGCCGTATAGAAAGAATATTTTTTCACTTAATACCAAGGGTGATGTTAATACTTTCATTTTATATAAAAAAAATACTAAAAAAAGTACCTACTTAAGTCTTTATAAATTTAAAAAAAAATCCATAATTTTTATTATTGCACACGTGCCATATACGGTTGAAAATGAAGAATTTGAAGAATCTTTGGGAGGTAATCCTAAACAATCTGCAGAATGTATACTATATAATGATCGATATTACATGATATAATTATGTTATTATGACAACCTCTCTTTTTTGTCCATGAAATCAACATTTCAAGATATTGATTTATAGTATATGAATAGCATGGAAGAGTATTCTTTTAAATACCATCCTTCTAAAATTGGGAATGAAACCATAAAATATTCATGGTAATAGTAGCACTTTTCATCTTATTCTTCTTACAATATGTGCATTATTACTCATTTATTTGTAAATTCATTTGACATTATATCGTTAAGTATATTTGCCGAATCTTTACATAAATTTTCATATTTTCATGATAATATCATAAAAATTATTCTTTCTCATTGAATTGTAAACTCTAGTTAATGGAAAATTTTACTGAATATATTTAAATATATAATATTAAGTAAACACAAAATTAAATGCATGGTATGCATGCTGTTTAAAGGATACTTAAAAAAGTGCTAGGTATATAATATCTACTTATGTAACGGAATATAATAGTTATACCTATTCACAGGGCTTTTTTTAAACAAAGAACTCACTTCTTGCCAAACTTCTTACCTACTAAAGAAAATTATGTTCAAATATCATTTAAAGCAACTTTTCCTATGCCACAAAGCGCATAAAAATTAAACAAACACAAATAAACAACCAATGTTGTAAAAACATCATATATTTGAATAAAAGTAGGTATATAGTGATTTCCATGGCCCTCACAACCTGAAGCAGGCCCCCAGTCTAGGATCTATGGCGAACTCCCTATCTATCACTAAAGTTAAAGGCAGTGTGACGCTCTATAGTAGCGTTTTTTAAATGGTTTTAAAATTAATTTTAAAATATTAATACACCTGAAGGAAATTAGTTCCGCAGGCAATTTTTTTTACTATTGGAGCAAATTTATCTCACTTATCTGGTCGATCCTCCATACTAGAACTCTGTCAGATTGTGGTGATTTCCAAAGTTCAGTCCAATTCTCTTCTGGCAAAGCGTCTCGATTCCTTTTCTTAGTGCTAGAGTCTATAGCGAATGTCTTGACTCGACCGAGTAACCACCGATCAACGTATTTTGAAGGATCGAATAGTGTCAAGGTGTTCCAACGAGTTTGATGACCAAAGGTCCCGAAACTATTTTGGTCTTCAACGAAGCTCTTATCGGGGTAATAATTAGATTAATTTGCAAAAATTCGCGTTTACATTCACTTGAAGAAATGGTATAAGAATTCAATGCATATATCTATCAAACGCGATAATTTTTCAGGATATGTCTTTTCATGTGAGATGATTCAGGAAAATTAACTTGTACTATGTAAGTGCGAATATTGTTTTATCTAATTGGTTTTGAAACTACCGTGAAAAATGGTGCGGGAACGCCGTTCCATCGCGTTACATGATAAAAAAGCCCTGCCTATTCATAATTTTAAATATCATTTAAAACAATTTACTTTTTGATGCCACCAATTTGATCGTGAACACATATTGATTGCATTTCTGAGAAAGGACAAGGCACTATTATAACACATTCATATTTTCCATAAAATTCATTTCTTTGGGTTTTTAATTCCAATATTTCATGGTTTTATTTATTTTTGAAAAGACATCTGTTCATCGGACCCTGATAATTGATCGCCCTCAATAATTGCACCCAAGGACATTTTATGATTTATTAAATAAAACTATTATGCACTAAACCACGCTAAACCAAGAGATGTCACGGAGACTTGAAGCTTTCGAGATGTGGCTGTATAGATGCATCCTCAAAATTCCTTGCACTGACCGGGTGACAAATATTAAAGTTCTCAATCGAATGGGGAAGGACCGAGAAGTTCTACGTAGTATCAAAAGCAGAAAACTACAGTACCTCGGCCACATTATGAGAGGACAAAAGTACAGTATTCCCCAACTTGTTATTCAAGAAAAGATCAATGGTAAGCATAGCGGATGACGGCGTATTATTTCGTGGCTTAAGAACCTCCGTGATTGGTGCAGCTCCACTAAATTATTCCGGGTAGCAGACGACAAAGCTAAGATCGCCTTGATGGTGGCCGACCTCCGATAGGGGCACAATAAAAAGAAGAAGATGTATTCACTGCAATATTAATATAAATTAATATTCAAGAAAGAGTGTGCACCACTGTGTCTGACCATTATGTTCCGTACAAATAGCGAAAATAGTTTTTTTCCTTTAAATTTTTGAATAAATACGTAAATGAGTCAGAATAGTATTTTTATTTTATTTATTGAACTTAAAATACCAAAACAAAGAGAACAATAAAATTAATGTTTATTTCATCAGCGGAATTTTTTTTTAACTCATATACCGAATATATTCATATTTATGGAATATACAAAAATTAAAATACTCGTATGTAACAATTAAGCTTTATTTTTATCTACTTGTTGTGATTTTATTAAGGCTAAAATTTTCCACAGTCTATCAAATAACTTTTCCTAGAACGAAAATATAAAAGGTCTAGTAGCAAGATATTTTTCCAAAAATAAAGTGATCATAATAAAATAAGCCTTCCCGCTAAGTATATTTTGATTATAATGTTACAATTTTTAATCAAAAATAATAATTTATAAAACACATTTTAATTAAAATGATAATATAAAAGATATACAGATGGCTAATATTTAAGATTTGCAAACATCCTATATTTATAAAATAAACCAAACAAAGAACAGCATGAAAAAAGATTATTTTTGATAAATTTCTGAACCAAAACCGTCAGATATGAAGCCTGAGGCAATCAATGTGGACTTGCGAATCTCGCAATATAACATCACATTGTTTTGTTTGGACGGGTGTGAAAATTGTAATTTACAATTTTGCTGAATTATTAATAACCTTTCAGAGGTTGAGTTTCAATAAAATATTAAAGAATATGTAGGCATTCTAACATAAAACAATTTATTCAATGCGTAACGTTTTTCATCATAAAAGAATCAGAACAATCTGGTTTTTGTATATATTTTTAAAGCTGGAAAAAACCCTCCATAAAGAAAGGTGAAAAGACAGAAAGTACAGCGCCATATAGAAACAATAGTAAAAGGTGTAACACTTAAAAACAACAATTATATTATTATTTTTTTCTTAATTTACTAGATATTTGAGGAAAGTATTTATGTAATTTTACCAATTACGTATCTATCGGTTCGATCAGAAAATAATAATGACAAAAAACAATAAAAAGCATACGAAAAAGGTAGCACATATACTTAAAGTAACCAGCCTGAAAAAGTTGCCGAATAAAAATATGTTTCCGAAACTAAAAAGCTCTTACTTAAAATTAAATGCAACATGCCCTAAAAACTTGCTAAAATAAAACGCTCCTTTTATACAGGCCTCATTGTTGTGAAATATTTTTTGAGCCATGTAAGCTCCATGATTTACGGCATGGATGTCCTTTTTGTCCGGATGTTTACATCGCGCAGAAACCGGAAGTTAAAGGACACACATAAACTTTATCTGATTTTATACTTTTTTTGAAAAGCTTAGTATAACTAAAGGTTAAGTACGGTTCCTGAATTTAACGTTTATAACTGGATTTATCTCTTGTTCCGTTGAAGTATGTAAGGATATTTCATTGAGTTTTTATGACTTCTGCTATCTATGTATTATCTTCTAAAGAAATTTCATTATTATAATAAATTATACACCGCACAAAAGAATATTATAATATCCGAGTAACACTATATTATATCAGCAAACTAGAATTCGATTATATCAACAAGTATATTTAATTGAAGTTTATGTGAAATGTGATTTTCTTTCTGACGTAAGTACGAAAGCATTGTTGGAATAGTATATGGGTAATATAATATTAAAATTTTATATTCAAAACTACGAACATAGAGCAGTAGTTCGTAATTTCAAAAAGTTAGGTGTTGTAATTCAATATGTGATATAAAAAAAATGTTATTAGATTTCAGTAAATAATTAAAAACCAATCACAGAGCATAGAATTTTAAAGCAGATAACAATTTAAACGCTTATATTATATTATAAGTTATCATTAGTAATTGATTACATAGTTAGGTGAAATTATTTCCTATTTATTATTCATACATTTCATATCAGAAGACATGTACTAACGGAAGTACATATAAATTTAGGCATAACATTTTCATAGAAATAGTCCTTTTAATATCAGGTAGGTACATACTTGTACTGTTTTATAAAAAAGTTCTTTTATCACCAAACATACAAAATTTGAGACAACAATAAATTACCTATCGGAATATTCTCCATATAACCAATCACTTACAAAAGGATACGCAATCTTTTTTGTAATTGGTTCAATTTTATGAATATCTGAAAATTTTTGATTTTTATTTTTTTCAAATTATATAGCTACTATCGTATACGATTGAATTGGTCAATAAAAATCTTCTTTATCAACGATTTCATGGATATTGCTTTAGAGAATACATAAGTTTATATCGCTATGGATGTAATAATAAATCCAAACCATCCGTTAATAGTAATATTGATTTTTGTCGCAATGCAACAAGTACCTAATAATTAATTTTTGAAGTCAGTATAAAATTTATACTGAACATAGTTCTTCGTTTACACGTACATTGATTTACTGCTGACAGTACGTATTATCGCGGCCATAACAAGAAAATGAACGTGTAAACACGTATTATTGTGCAAGTAACAAAATTGCATGTATGGATCAAAAACGTTTAGAAGATTCTGAATTTTCACGCAATAATTGGCGGTGCGCATGCGCAGTAGAGCAATAGTGGCGAACCTGCCGGGAGAAATACGAACTACAATACAAAGAACATTTTAAGGTTTACCAATTATCTACCTGTCTGTATCTGTCAAATAGCACCATGCAATGGCAACATCTCGTCTCGCTTGCACTTGAAGAATGAGATTGTAGAGATAGTCAGCACCTTTACGTGTAAACAGTTATTATTAAGATTAAAATACACACTATTGGTGCAAGTAAATCCATGCACGTGTACAGGCGCTTTGTCATCTAAATATGATGAATATTTTATTGGGAATAAAATTTTGTACTTTACATTTAAATGCTTCCGATCTAATATAAAATAAATAAATTATACTTATATTTTTTTAAATTTCAGATTATAAAATTCTATACAGAATAATATTAATCAAAATAATATATTGATTCGAATATTAGCTTACTCAGATAAATATGAAAATTTATAGATAAAGAATTATAATATTAATGGCTTTGTTTTGAAAACAGGTTATTTTCTTCATACTTCATGGACAGTGAAATATTATTAATGGGCAGCCTTCATGAGTAACCCTTGGAACATAAACATTTTTACTTACTAAAGGAAAACAAGTTTACTTTCATCTAGAAATTTCCTTGACCTGTTACATTCAAAAGTAAATATTATAATGATGATATTATCCACAATTCTGTTTAAAAAAAATCTTATCAACTTTTACAGAACATAATAATATGTTATATTATATATTATATTATTCTCTTTATTTACTGATATCATAAAATACTAACATGATTAGTTTTTTGTAAATCAATCGATATTTTTTATGATTTTTTCATTCTAATATAGTTATTTTTCACCAGTTTATTTTGAATTATTCAACTGATATTATGGTAGTTATTTTATGACAAAGGAAATAGAAATACTGTATCATAAAACACACATAAAGTCACACAGCTATGCTTGGTGTGACAGTCCCGTAATGTCACATCGCTTATGATTAAATTAAACTCCGTGATATTTTAACACTGCGGAAACCAGAATATTTTTTAATCGTCAATCCCTTTACTAAACACCATTTATTTACAATATTTACCCCGGCCTAATAAATGTAGTAAATAATATGGAGATGACTACTCAATAGTTTTTTTTACGGAGATTGATACTAGACTCATGCCAAGACAATTATATTGACATCTATTCCAATACGGGTGAAATCATGGAGTGAATTCTTAAATATGGCTTAGTTAGTATATTTATGTCGATAATACCTAGGTACCTAAAACTTTTGCTTCTCAAAATTAATTCAATATACCTACATATAATACCTTTAATATATTTATTTGTACCTATTGATTGCTTAGTAATTATTCCAAAATAACAATTTTTTTATATTTAAATCAATTTATTTTTAGTGTGACAAAATTTCTGTACCAACCGTGAATAAGTGGGTAACTTCACAAGAAACAACTTGTCAGGGGAATGATTTTATATTTAATTATACAATAATTTATTCATTTATTTATTTATACAAACAAACTATAACGATATTGTTTTATAATTTAACCATATTTTACCTATTTTGTTAAATATTTAATTTAGAATTTACCCGCTTACTCCCGTTTTGTACAGATTTTGTTTAATTAAAATAATATTATTAAAGAAGTTATATTTATCAATAATATACGAAGGTTTTCATGGATAACTGTGTAAACAAGTTTCTTTTTACTAACATAATAATATATAATAATATACTCATAATATTTTTATTGAAATATGAAACTTTTTCATATACACCGATGCCCATTGTAATGATGAATATTATTGTTATTCCCACAACTCCGAAAATAAACTTTCCTTTCGTTTTGGGCTTCTTCCGTATCTCGATTGGAGCGATCAAGGTTACGTAGATGGCACTGCCAGCGAGACCAGTCGAGACTTTTTGGCGCCAAAACGTAGCCTTCAAACAGTTTCATTGCGAATGTTACGCCAAGCTCTCCGCTGATTTTTCATGCGCCAAATGTTGTCCATGGATAGCGGGGAAGTCCCGACAAATCGATTTACGGTAGTGAAAGAAAGGACTAACGGAGAGAAAACACGGTGGAAAATTTACATCATTAAATGTTATGTAACGTACAATAGGTTTCTCACACAGAAATTCATAATAATACAAATATTTTATGAATTAATACAATTTTTGACAATAACTACTAGTAAATTAAATTTGATAAATTTATTTAACTGAGATACACATTCCATACTCTTTACCATAAGAAAAATTGTAAGCTCTGATATGATATGAACAAACTTCTTCAAAAAACTATCATCTACTCATTATTTATTTTATTTAATCAAATAATTGTCTCCATGATATTATAATTAAATATTAACTGCCTACATGCTCAGCGTAGGTAAAAATGGAGCTTTTATGGTATTTTCAAGGCATAACCCTGGACATTTCCTAAACGTTGTAGAATCTATGTATATAATTTTGAAGCCTTATTATCCTTTATATTTATTTTAAACATTTGATGACTGCATAAAGTATTTTTATAACATAAATTTTTAAAAATTAAACAACAAATTATACTAAAAATAACATATATTTTTAGTATAATTTGTTGTTCGATTATAAATACCAAATACCAGACGTTTCGTTCTTATATGAAATATAAATATTTTGAAAATTGAAAACGTAAAGCCGTTTTCCACTATAACGTAACCGACTTTATCCAATTAAGTATATATAATTATTAAAAACATCTCATTTTTATTACAATTTTTGTATTGTGAAAACAAACCACTATAGTTTAATTAATATTATGTATAATAGAAAAGTGAAAATATTACAATCAGCAAAGTTTTCACAGATAGAGTAGTATTTTTTGGAAGTTATACTTCTTTTGGCGCGTTTGGGAAAACAGATCAGAGTGTATTTTTGGCGTATGTAACACATAATTTATGATTTCGGTGTCAAGGATATATGCGCATGCGCATAATTTCATTTAGTTAGTCGTTCAATACAACCAAGTAAAGAGCACGTGTTGTAAACATAACCAATATTGTGTCATAAAAATATATTTGTTTATAAACAAATTTCTGGAGACAAACATTCTGCACTGTTAATTTATATTCATAAAACTTTATTTATATTAAAGTGTATATTTATTTTTCATTGTAAAGTTTGTGTATCAAGATTTGAGGCTATATTTATGTAAGTATTATTTATGAGTTAAACTATAAAGGGTGACGCACCCAATTATTGGCACTCCACCAATTATCAGCACCCTTCAAGTTAACGTAAAAATATAAGATATGTAAGCATAGTTAAGTTTGCCAAGTATAAAAAATGTGTTTAGCA
This sequence comes from Rhyacophila brunnea, assembly GCF_057557595.1. Classification (NCBI taxonomy): domain Eukaryota; kingdom Metazoa; phylum Arthropoda; class Insecta; order Trichoptera; family Rhyacophilidae; genus Rhyacophila; species Rhyacophila brunnea. Next base: position 22,826,136 of record NW_028233068.1, read on the forward strand.
ATTAATATTGTTTACGACAAGCAACATTCATCACACCAGGATTAACAAAATAGCGAGAAAATAGTGCGTCAAAAGTGCTCCGTTGTGTTTTGTGATTTTTTCCGCCATTTTCTTTCTGCCACGGTAAGAAAATGTTTCAATAGCCTTGCTATGTTGTCTACATCTAAGTGTTTATCAATAAACTGACGATTTAAATGATTGCGGGATAGAGCCAGGCATTTGAATTTAAAATTTAATTTAAGGTTAATTGTTCGTTGTCTATGTTTAAAGGGTGCCAACATTTGGTATCGTGATTGAGTAGTTTTCCTATTATTGACACATGTGCTAATAATTGGTTATTTTGATAAAGTATTATTTTTAACAGATTTTAATTTCTATAGCCTAAATCATTAAGGTTCTAAGTAATTCCATTGATAAAAATATGTTACACTCGTTTTTTCCAAATGTTAGCCCCATGCTAATAATTGGTTTTGGCTTGTGCCAATAATAGGGTTAAATTATAGCTTGTGTCTTTATTTTCAGACTGAAGTATTCAAAATGGATCCAGTTAATGTGAAAAAGAGGAAAGAGAAGAAGAAGACTCTCGACAACACAATAATAAAAAGAAAAATATACAACCATGATAACTTGGTAAAAGCACTTGAGGCTGTAAAGTGCGGTATGAGTAAAAAACTGGCCGCAAAAACCTTTCATGTACCGAGAGGAACTATTCAGTTCAGGTTACGGAAAGTAGATCATCAAGACCTTCCAGGACCAAGTACAGTATTAACCAAAAACGAGGAAGAGACTTTGGTGAAATGGATTAAAGACTGTTGCCGCAAAGGATTCCCTAGAAGAAAACTAGATGTTCAATTGAGTGTTGCACATTTCATAAAGAAAGCAAATAGAAAGAATCCATTCAAAGATGGAATACCTGGTAATAAATGGTACCAACTCTTTTTGTATCGTCATCCCGGATTAAGTATACGTGCACCCGAGGCAGTCACAGCATCAAGTGCGGCAGTGTCAGAGCAAGATATAAGAAACTGGTTCATTGGAATTGAAACCTACTTAAAAGACAACAGTTACTTTACCATTATCTCGGATCCAAGTCGCGTGTTCAACGGTGACGAGTCAAACTTTCAGCTATGCCCAAAAAGTGGAAAGGTTATTGCAATGAGAGGTGAGAAGGATGTTTATGAAGTAGACCATGCATCTGCCAAATCTGCTCTAACAGTTCTATTCACGTTTTCTGCCAATGGAGATACCACGCCTCCAATGATCATATTTCCGAATAAAAGGTTGCCTAAGGATATAACATTAAATGTGCCAGGAGACTGGGGTATTGGTTTGAGCGATTCGGGATGGATGAAGGCAGAGGTATTTTATGATTATATAAAAAACGTTTTACACCCTTATCTATTGAAAACAAAAAGACAACTCCCCGTTTTACTTTTTTTTGACGGACACAAAACGCACCTCTCTCTGGAAGTGAGTGAACTGTGTAAAAGCTTGGACATAGTTCTGGTAGCTTTATATCCAAACGCAACAAGATTATTGCAGCCAGCCGATGTTTCAGCATTCAGGCCACTTAAGCAAGCTTGGAAAGAAAGTGTATTGAAGTGGAGGCGTGAAAACCCCTTAGCTGCACTCACAAAAACAGATTTTGTTCCTGTGCTCAAGGAAGCTGTCGTAAACGGCATTAAGCCTTCTACTGTTATAAATGGTTTTAGAACCACCGGTTTATGTCCATGGAATTGTGATGCAATCAATTTTAGCAAATGCCTAGCACGTCAGAAAACTGTTGAAAATTCAAATACCGAAGAGAAGAACAATGACAATTTCAAAGAAAAGTCTCTATCAAAAGATACGTTTTATAACATAGTGGGAGAGAAAAAATTGAATGCCTTACAAACTCTTACCGAAGACTTTCTAATAGACAGTGACAAAATCCTGAAAAAGCTTTTGAACTATTTCCAACATGATGAAAAGCACCAAGAATCAGAAATATTACATGAGGACAACCTTACAGAAGAAATCACTATAGAAGAGATGCCAATTTTATTTATGGATATCCTTGATAACTCACAGTTTGATTTAGTTACTGTGCAGAAATCTATTGAAGAAATGGGAAAAAACAAATTTGAAAGAAAAGAACACAAAACTTTGCTTGAAAGTGACTTAGTTACTTTAGATAAAAACGAAATGGAGATTCCAGAAAGTGGTTTAATAGCAACGTGCAAAGAACATGTAGTTAAAGAATGCAAGATTATGGATATTATTAGTCAACAGAAAGAATATTTAACCCCTGTAAAATTAAGTGACGTTTTAGTAAAACCGAAAACACCTCAAAGAAAAGGCGTTAAACAAAGTGGAAGAGTTTCCTTTGTCTTAACTTCAGACGAATGGCAAAGCAAGGAAACCCAGAAACGGAGAGAAAAAAGTCTTAAAGAAGAACAAGTCAAGAAAAGAAAAGAGGAGAGAATCCAAAAACAAAAGGAAGTGAAAACTAAAAAAGGAGAAAAGAAAAACCTTACAAAAAAAACAGCAGCAACGTTAATAAATAAACAGAGTAAGAAAGTGCAGTTCGGACCTGTGCAAAATACAACTAAAAGAGAATGTCAAGTGGAAAGAGAACCTAATGTAAAAAAAGAGAATATGATACCCGAAACGAAAAGAATCAAAGTACTGGCCGATATAAGATTGAACAAGCCTCTGGTGCCAATAGTTAACCAACAAGTCTCGAATCTCATAGTTGATGAAGACAAGAAAAATGATGGGATTAGAGATCCTTTTGATAAAATTTTAAGCAGTCGTAAGAAATCATACACGGTGGAAGAACTTGAAGCCATTTTAAATGATGATGATTAAATATTTAAACGGTTAACATCATAAGAACTTACGTAATTTATTTTAGACACCTAAATATTTTTTGAGAATTTTTGATCTCAATTAGTTCCTGAATTTATTTAAATATAATCATTATTTCTTTTGAGGTTTTTTAAAAATAATGTAACCTAATAATAAATGTATGAATACTAGTGTAAAACGTGTTTAATTTGCATGATTAATACACTTTTTTGGATCTCTATTAACTGTGCCAATAATTGGAAAAGGTTGTGTCAATAATAGGAAAAAGTATGCCAATAATTGGAGTAAGGGCCAAACTCAGGAAATATCACAATTGTGTGCATATGCACAATACAAAAGTGTTATTGGAAGTATTCAAATAAAAGTTAAGTAAACATATTATTTAAATCAGAAACATAGGAACTTAGTAAGATAATTGATAGAATACTGTGCGAACTTGAACTGCTCAGTTCCCTTAAAGTGCCAATAATTGGGTGCTTCACCCTATCAATAAATAAATAAATTTTGTGAATGTTGAGTTGCTAAATAATTTTAATTCATCATGGGCACTTTGAATCTATTATAACCGCTGTATGGCAAAGATGAGTTTTCGTCCAATAATTTTGTTTTGTTACGCCAAAGAAGTATAACTTCTAACGCACGTGCATAAGTACATACACCGATTTTTTAAGTTCTGACGCATGCGATGTTGTTTCAGCGGTTTCGTTATGTGGTAGAAATTGGTCAAGGGTTGATATTAATTATCAAAATAAAAATATGATTTACAAAAATACATAAAAATAAAAATAAACTACAAGAACAAAAATAGAATAAATATTATAATTATAAATGATTGAGTTAATTTTATTTTTATATTAATAAAGTTAATATTATATCACTGATATTATTTAAATTAATTTATAATAGTGTAAGAAAGAACAAATAATAATAAAACAAAGTGAAATGTTTACTTTTGAAACAAAAGATTTGCGTCTTGTTTTCTTATTTTTAACAGTTTCCGGTTTGAAGATTTTCAGGAATTTTCAGCTGCAACGTTCAAGGGTAGATAGATGCCATTGTAAAAATACAAGGCTAGACTAGGCGGCGCCTGAACACAACCTTTGCTTTTGAACGCCAACATTATAGTCTTGCAACTTTCATGCTTCTGAAATCGATTTGTCAATGACTAAAAATAACCTTCAAAGTATAATGTGTTCAAACAAAAACAGATAAAAAATTTGTTGTGTATGCTTTGATGATGATATTTTTTATGCAAACTTTATTTTAAAGGGTACGTTCCGTAGTATAATGATGTTATTTTGTAACGAAAAATATTTTTATTTTTTGGTGTTTCCGTAAAATGCTTGTTTTTTATACATATTATTAAATTATATTGATTGAGATTAAAGACCACCATAAATTAAAATTGATGTATTATGATTAATTTACATTTATTGCGTCTTTTTATTATATTTTATACCGATCTCTGTATTCAATTGCACGTTTTTTCTATAATTGTAAATTTATTTTTATATTCTAGAATCGTGAAACTAGAAGTATCCGAATCCTAAAATCTCATATAAATCCTACTATTTTTAGTCTAAATGTCATAAAAATATAATAAAATCGAAAGACTAAAGACATACCTATCCAGGCAAAATTTTCAATATTTTTAGTTGAAAAATAATCGTATAAAGTTATAGTTTTATTAGCACGTCATTGTATTTTAAGTATATTTGTATCATTACAATGCAGTTTGAGTTAAAAGGTAATAAATAATTTTTTAATTTAAAAATACTACTATAAAAAAATTAAAACGTGTATACAATACATATTTTTATTTATATCGAATTCAGCTGTATGCAATTATATTAGCAAAGCTCAAATTGATGTAAATAAAAAGATTTCAAGTTATTTATATTCACTAATACTTTCTAGAAAAATCGATATTTTAAAATTAGAAAAATTCATTAATTTTTCCAAAATCATTTAGTCGATATTCTAAAAAACTTATAATACTTCACTATTATGATAAAACTATTCATAAAATATCACAATCCCTGGGTTATTTTGTTGATAACACTGTAATCTGATTGTGATAATTAAAGGATTAAAGCGGTTTTGAAATAAATACATAAATGTAGAAATAGTACAAAAAATAAAATAACTAACGTCATTAAGCACTTTTGTATTAGTTATTTATACTTAAGCTATGCGATATAATAATCTCTATTCTAAAGGATTGTGTATAATACATATTTTTATAATATTTATCAATAGTAATGTATAAATCCAGAATTTTTTAAATTCTCAAATCGTGTAGTTTTTTAAAAGTATGTAATATTTTAGTCCTCCACCTAATCTCTCCCGGGAAAATCCCATAAATGGTCAACAAACAAGCCAGCACGCAGTCGCACCCAGTCCAACGGAGGTTACAGAAACGATAAATCACAAAACTTTATCATCCCTACGTTCTTTTTCTCATTCACAATAATATGATAATTCAGGGGTTTTATATCTTGACTACCACTTTTAATATAATTATCACGATCAAATAATATACTGGTTGCTTTATAACTATTATAATTATACTCGTATTATGCATATTGAATTTGAAACAATGTCAGAAATGCTCACATTAGAAACATCATATGAAACCAAAAATGGAACTTGAACTAATATCGTAATGAAGGTGAGTATCTTTAGCAATTATATTAAATCGACTGAAATAATATCCATAGAAAAATTCAATGAAGAATGTTACATTCTTATATCGTATGTAATAATTATTATTAAATAAAAATATAGACAATTATTAATAATTATTTGAGTGCTTTTAATGTAACATTTAGTTAGTATGATTGATACATAAAATAGAAAATAAAAATATATTATAATTTTTTTATGTAACTTTAAACATGCCAGGTATACAAAATATCTCATCCAGGCCCTGGATACCTCAAGAGAACTTACTCAAAATAGCGACGGAATAACTTTTTGGATTTCTATATTCATATGGAGCCTCAAGTACTCAGCTGCGCGGCATTCACATGTTTTGTCAGCCAAGCGATTACCGATTATTAATTAATTTTGATTATTATGTTTTTTAAAAATTATTAGTACAAAAAAATATACCTAAATAATTTACTTCCAGACACAATAAATAGGTACACTTTTTAATAATTAAAATATTGAAAATAGAATTTTGATAAAAAAAAATATTTTTTATTACTTTAAGTGCATAAGCTAACACAGCAAACTATAAAAAAATTAACAATTCCGTAACCAATTTAGGAATATTATTAATAAGTCACCGGAAACACTGTTGGCTTGCATAAAAGGTAGGCCAGATTGAGGGTTCGCTTTAAACGTGACAAAAGAATACATGATACAGATCTTATCGTTCTTAAGGTTTCCGTAGCAATCATTTATTCTCTAAGGTTTCTCTGATTCTTTGCAATGTATAAAACTGTACAGTCAGACAGCAAATATTAAACTGGTGGCATTTGATTTTTAAGTACAACTCGAAGTCCCATACATTAAAAAATTGAGTTTAAATATTGTTAGAGCCATTCACTTTCTAAAATTCCATTTGTGAAGTACAATCCCCTACGATGTATCATCATCATCAGCCGGGGTCAATCTACTGCTAGATGAAGGCTTTCCCAAGCTTCTTCCAACTCTCTCGGTCCTGTGTCGTTCGCTGCCACGTATTTCCGCCGAACTTTACCAGTTTGTCAATGCAGTGGCTTTTAGGGCGACCCTGTGGCCGTTTCGTGCCCCTTGGGTATCACCAGATGACGGCATTTGTCCAGCGGCCATCCTTTCGGCGAGCAAAAAAGGCATTTGATTCCATCAAAAAATTCTCAATTATAGTCGCCCTTATCAACCAAGAAATTTCCAGACGCTACATAAACATAGTGATGCCACAGCATGCGTGAAACTCCACAAACGGTCGTGTAAATTTCCCATTAACAAAGGTGTCCGGCAAGGTGATACCTTTTCACCTAAACTATTCACCGCTACTCTTATTTAGGAAACTTGATTGGGATAAAAAAAAGGTGTTCCAATTAATGGGGAGCACCTCAGTCACCTACGATGTATAACCCCAAGTATCTAAAACTTCATTTAATCAGATGTCTCTATCTATTACCAAATAGATAATAGTCTGACTTGGGAAAATTTGGTTGAGCACAATGTTGATTTAAATAATATTATCAATCTATAATATTATAATTCAACAAATAAATCATAATTCATATTGCGTAAAATTACTTCATTTACTACTGGTTAAATACCCCTTTACCATCCAGAAATATTATGATTGCGGGAATGTAGCTTACCCACCCTTTTGTAAAATTATATCCCCTTCCCCTGCCCTTGACCGGTCTGTAGCAGCCTTCACGTGTGAGCCAGCCAGTATCTTCGTCGCCAATTTCATTGTTCATATTTGGTATTGGATTGAAATAGACGATAATCTGGTTGTCAATGTGTGTTATGGTTTATCCGTATTGATTCAGTATAATTGTAACCGTTTAATGAAATTAAATAAGGAATAAGCATTGGCACTGATCATTCGTATTCGCGTTTTTTTTGTTTTATCTTTAACGCTTCATATCTAAGTACGTACTACAAAGCGAGTTTGGCAAACATATTATTTTCATTACCTATTTTAGATTTGAAAAATATATATGTATTAATGCCTAAACGCCCAGAGTAGAAAAGTAACAGTTTCTGGATTTGAATTCATATACTGCGGGCTCAAATGCAGCAGAATTCGTGTTTTTTTCCAAATTAAAATCCAATGTAAATAAAAATTAAGCTTCTCTATGTGGAGGTCAATAATATGTTCTGTTTTAAAGTTACAATATTAAATATTCCATCTTAATAGTAACAAATTACCAATATGATAGTTATGTGCATTAAAATAAACTCTTTCATAATGACAGTAGTAAATTGAAACTTTTTCTCGTTGCAGGCAAACCGAGATCAAGGTCAAAGCAGCATCAAGTTTATAAAATGCGCAAGATACGACTAGTTGTGCGGCAGATTGAGTTTTAGGGGGCGCCGAAATTTCTGAATGGCGTCGGAAGAGATTGCGGCGCCACTTAGGCGTCGCGGCGTCTATCCTCTGTGCCAGAAGCTTTCTAAAAGCTTCGTCATGACGTTATCCGCAATTTTTATTCAATCTTTTCACTATTCATTCACATTTTCTAAATAAGTTGGATAATATTGTATACATGAATGAGGGGGAAGTATTGTAATTTATTTTTTTACTTTCTTTTTGTACCAATACTTTCAAGTAGCTTAAGTATATATTATGATAAATAGGGTTAATGTCACCGTAAATAATTACATATAAAAATATTGAATATAAGTAACAACAAATGTTTTACGGCCAGTTCTTTATCTATGGTAGAGTCTACATTTCATAAATAAAAAATTCCCACTGTAGAAAAGAGGTGGAGCGGTACGAGTCCAATAGAGAGTCCAAAGTTTATAAAATTTTATAAAAAATCATATCCAGCATTTAAAAAATTCTATTATACTCTTCCAAAAAGTAAATAAAAGTACTAGTTATTAGCCATTCATTTGTTTCATTGTGTTATTTCTCTACAGAACTACATTTGGAAAAATACATACTGCAATTTACAAGTGAACCACGAGTTCAGTGATGGGTATTAAGTTAATATACACACACTGGCAAATTGTATTAGTAGGTATAGGTAACTATTATTAGTGGTTAATAAGTTTTAAGTGTGAAATATATTATTTACCATGGTGTCATTTACCCTTTGATATGATCGATATAACGTATGCTTTTCCTATAAGAATAATATATATTATCAAACAGAATAAACATACATTAGAAATAAATGTTAACCTACTTATTCATATTTTTTATAAAATAAATCATCAAACTAACTAACGACATAAATTGATACAAATTACTAATATACATAATATGTATATTAGTAATAAAAGATAATATCCGTATTTTATCTGTCCGCGTTTATTTATTTTTTTCATATTATTATACTAGTAGGTACAATCTAGACATTTTGTATTGATTTTTATATAAAAGATTTTATGTATTGTCATACTGAATACGTCATTAAATCGAACAATTGGAAATAGCATCTTGCAATCTAATAAAACTTCTCGATCAAGTGACAGATTAAAAAAACCGATGACTAATACAATAATATTCTTTTCATTTTGGCTACTTATTTTTTCACAAAATCTACAGTTAGCTGCAGAGCGATAAATCCCAGAAAATCCTCGTCCAACAACTTTTGTATGGCAGCGAAGCCTCATAAATTTTCTTTATGAAGTAAAATGCTTTCGCAAAGTGGCGGACCGAACAATGGTGGAGGTTTGGGGGGTGAGTGACGTCGCCAGGGTTTGAACCCACCCTTAGTTTTGTACTCTCGAAAATATGCTGCCTTGAACAGAGGTCGCACATCTCATAAAACATTATTTTAAAAACATACACATAATAAACCAACAATTTTATGACGTCATGAATATCATTGTCAGCGTTATTTCATTCGGCAAATTGTATGTCAACCCTTCTTTAAATCGCTTTATTATACGTAGGCTATTTTACTACCTACTTTAAAAATAAATTTATTTAAATTTTTTCAACTAATTCTTTCTCATTTTATTGAATATAAAAGACTTTAAATAGTTTTAAGTCCACACTATTGTAACTACTAACTAAGTATTAAATTCAATATTTCTAAAGTAAAATATCTGCAGAGCTTAAAATTTTCTTAGTCGTAATGAAATTCAAGGACGTGTATATCATAGATTGACGTATGTGTTTATTTAATTTCAATAATTAAGTTACTCAAGTTATTACATATTCCAAAGTACTCGAGTATTCATTTTATTGAATTTATCAGTGAACTTTTCACTCTATATTTTTCAGACAGGCTCGAATCTAGTAAGGTTGAGTCATAATAAATATTAGTGTTCTATTTTTCATATATATGACCAAATCAAAATTAAATCAGTCGAATAGTAGTTTATAATCAACTTTAGTAAGAAAGATAAAAGGTCAATTAAACATCATTCATGTTTCACAGTATATGTCTCTAGCGATAGTGGTAACAAATTATTGTCGAAAGTTTTAATTTGAATATTTTTTTTCATTGATTATTTATTTGTTTAGAAAAAAGAGTAATTTAACACTATAGCGATTACCCAATACATCAAATACAATGTAATATACAACATAGGTAGGTATACAAATAGAAAAAAGTAGCCATGACTTAGATTAAAGGAAATACTTAATTACTAATGACAACAAATACTAATTATACCTACAAGAAAAATAGAATTTAAAAATAACATACATTTGAATGAATTTTACGACCAATAGGAAAAATTTTAAAATATCGAAATATGAAAAACCTTATCTTAAATACTTTCATGTAGGTATTTAAACAATACATAAGTAATTTTAATTTTTGTTTTCATAGTTTGGTATATAATATAAAACACTTCCCTGTTTCGTACCACTGAGCAATGATTTGGCTAGAATGTATTGACTAAGATATTATTTTAAAGTCATTTTTCAAAGGAAATTTTGACTTTTTAATCCATCAAGTTTGAGTTTTATCTATTTGGAAAAATAAACGAGCATTTAATTAAATTTCATTAAAAATTTGTAATATTTTTGATGGAATTTCAATCAGTTTGACTTTAAAAAATGTCGTTTAGGAAGAGATTCAATAGTCAAGACTTTATTATAGCCTACTCGATTAGATTATTCAACTATGTTGTGTTTTTCCTAATTATTCACTAATTTATAATATCTTTATTAATAATTATATGTCCTTTAATATTCATTTAGCCATATATATACGATACGATAAATAACTTGTAAAATAATAAAATGAGTAGGTATGCACCTAATTAATAAAAAAATTTGTAAAAATATTTCATTTGATACATAGTAGAAGTATAAATAATAGTCATGCAACTGTATCTACGTTGAGTTTAAAATATTATGTAACTCAAGTATTAACTAAAAATATCAAAAAAATTGGTTGAATAAATTTAATCTGTAATGATTTTTTGGAATAAATTAATGACTCATGGTATATATGCAAATACATATAATACAAAAACTTTAAATGATAAGTAACTTTACAAACATTTTTTTATATGTTTAAATAGTCATAAGATATCCCAAATTCTACAATGCTGATGTTTTTTTTGCCTTTGCCGAGATTTGTGGATTTAAAAATGAAGGAATTAATTTCTACTATTTTCATGATTATTGCCAAACAACTTTTTGGAAACAAAGAAAGTAAATGTCTATAATTAATGAATAAAACATATTCAAATTTAAGAAAAATACTAATAGTTTTCATATCACCACATAACATAATTACGGAATCTGAACAACTATGAAAATTATAAAACATAATATAAACCAATCAATTAAGAAAGTTTTCCAAAAAAATCCTATAGGCTTAGGTTTTTCATTATTATAATTTCATACAATGTTACTTTTATACCAAGCACAAAGAATAAATCGATTAAAAATGAGACAATTTTTAATCTTCCGATTAAATTGACTGGCACAATCTTGTGATGAATCAATCGTTATAAAAAAAAGTCCACAGTAACGTATTCCGACATTCTCAACGACTCTCAAATCAGATTATTTCTTTTGGCATTTTGGTATACAATACTCCATCTGTGTATTTACTAGATCTGTTTACTAGGCTGTTTTTCAATCGGGATAAATAACTACTACTACACTTTTTTTGTCTGAAAATTTTATAAAAACTTATTTCATAAAATTTTTAAATAAGCTACAAATTATTCTGATGTAGCAGCTTTTGAGCTTTCCGTAACTTTTTTTTAACTTAATTTAATTTGACGCCATACGTGGTTAATTTCATTTTACCCTCATAAATTCACACTCTAAAAGCTCTTTTCATGAAATGTGAACGTGATATCAGATCATCTGTCACAAAACAAATGCATACTTATATATATATATAAAAACAAATAAATACATAAGTATCAATGTTAAAATTTATGTTTCCGAAATATATGGCAATAATAAAGAAATATTATGTACTTTTTATGTTTTTGAAACATTAAAGTGAATATATAAATTAGATGTTTGATAATTTATAAACGAAGGTGTTTTGAGAATAAAACCCAATAATCTTTGAATAATGATATCTAAAAGATTTTATATTTTGGATTGAATGTGGCGATAAATCTTAAATTTTATTATAATTTACATCGCGTAGTCTAATCTCAAAAATGTAAACCTATACATTTTTAGTGCTAAATATTATTATTTTTTAACATAAATAACTCACGACTCGATTAAATTTAATAAATACAATACAATACCACGTCAGACAAAAATAGAGTTTTTTTTAAAACATAGTTGAGAAAAATATTGTGCTGCGGTTCGAAGATATAATATCATATTAACTATCAGCGACTCCCATAAGTTATTGCTATTCAAACCTTGCAAATCATTTCGTATATTGTTTGCGATGATAATATTCAACAATGTGGATGTGAGCATAAGCTTTCAAAACTCTGTAATGAGTTTGACGTCATCATATTATTTATCAAAAATTAATTCGCTGTGATAAATCGCGTATATGTAGAAAAATATCTTGATATAGGAAATATAAATGTATGGAAATAACTTACTATCCATATTGTTTGCATTATATATATCTTTAAATTATGACATCGTTCATTTCATGAAAAATGTATTATTACGCTCCGAATTAAGCAGCATTTTACTGCGCAAAAATATCAGAACGTAGGGTGAAATTGCTATGGGTTAATTATTTTGAATTTTTCACCACCGCTTAGTACGAAATTTGTGAGGGCGGCCATAAAATTTTGTGTGTATATACATACTTACATAAAATACAAAATTATACGTAAGTCCATAAACATTATCATATTATATTAATATTAAAATACTATTTAAATATCTACCTACATACTTATTTCCATTAAATTTAATAATTTATTTTCCCGCATTTATAATTAATAAGATTTATATTTCATTTTTCATCTAGATTTTAATGTATAGTTCTAAATCTGAATTAATTTAAAAGTAAAATAATACTAAAAACTACTGGACTGACACAAAACCGATCCGCATCAAATGCAGTTAAATCGATCGCGTCAACAATAAACTTAACATTATATTACAACTGTTATATAATATGTCACTATACTCTAATTTGAGAGATACATGTTGGCCACAATACTCAAAGTATACAATAAAAATCGAGTAAAAAGTGTCGCAAACCAATAAATAAGAATACACGTCTTTCGGTGAATAGAAACCACTGGGTATTATTTTATATACTGGTACCTAAAAGATTATATACACATAAGTTGACAACACCATAACAACATAAAATGGTTTAATTTGGCTATAAAACCTTTTAAAAGGAATTAAAATTAAACCGCTACCGACGCAATAACCAATTGAAACCATAAATTTACGATAATAAGAATACACATAAGATAAATATTGTAGTACTAACTACCTACTCTTTTATAATATTTTCAAGTCATCAATATATAAAGATTACGATAAAAACTACACACTAATAATAATGGATATACGGAAAAACTATGTACTATAGTATCATCGCATCTATAATATTTTTAGGAAACGTTCAAAATATTGTACACAAATAATTGTAAACAGCAATAAAAACTTTTTTTTTTTTTTCGACCATGTCCGATCCTGATAGGATCATATGGGCCTCCACAGAGTGGAGGTTTGTATTGACAGATTTTGTTTTTTACGAGAAATGGATGTCAGCCACTTGCTCAACCTATTAGGTCCATACCCTGACACACACAAATTGAAAAACAATTTTTGTACTTGCCAGACCCAGGATTCGAACCTGGGACCCACGGCTTTGTAGTCCAACGCTTATGCCGCGCGGCCACCGTATATACTCGTATTATAATAATTTATATAAACAAATTTAAATTCTCCCACATATAACGGACTATAACAGATATTTTTCTACAAATCCTCGTTTCACCAGTTCTATAATGTAGATCAGAAGTCTAAGGACTCAGGATAGAAAATCTATGGAAGATTGCTGCCTCCTCCTTTAAGGATAACATATGTTGAATTTGGCACAACTATGAGCTTTATTATGAGCCAAATATTGGCACCAACATCAAAACTTACCGTTTTCATGATGCTTGATAAATATTACAGTTTGTACTCCTAAGCATTGGAAGACCGCGACTTTTCTAAATGGACGAAGTGTAATGAAACCTACGAGTGATGGACAAAGCAATTATCATATCAACTTGCACGATCAAGCACAGTGGAAGATTTTGATTGAAACTTGCTGTTCAATTTTACTCCAGTGCGATAGAAAAGGAAAAAGACAGAATACTGTACAAGGTAATAAGTCTGTAAATGTATTAAATTCCACAGTAATTAATCATTCAGGAATAACTTTTTCACATGGTATTTTATTAGGAAAAACGTTAATAAAATAACATATCCTGAATAAACGCTCAAAATTTAATAAAATCGTAGAAATCTTTTGAGCGGAAGCGTTAGAGGCGTTTTATATATTGTGATTCTCGTACACTTGCGTAACCAAATATGTAGAAGAGAAAAAATACCCTACATAGACTGATCATTTCTAAATTCTCAACAAAAAACTGATTAAATTTGACCTTGGTTTGGCGTCTTCAATCTTAATTAAAAATAATATTTTTCGTAGTTTTGCGTGTTTTTCTTTGATTTATCGCATGACGTAAACATCAATTAAAAAATACATTCATCTTGAGAATAACCGTGTCTTCTGTAATAAATGAATATACCTAAGTGATTATATAACTGAACATGGTGTTAAATAATAACAATATTGCTATGAAAATAAGAATTCGTTTTTAATTAGCTTGAAATAATTTACTTAATAAATAGTGACTGTTGGTGGTAATATATTATCATATACATTACACAATATTTTTGTAAGCAATATTAAGTTTTTGCGCACTAAATAATATATTTTGTGGCCCACGTTTAACTTGTCAAAAGCAGTTTTATTATATGATATAGAGAAGTCACTTAGTCATCTTGCAGTACTGTGAGGACTCTTAATTTTCCGCAGACAGTTTAAAAAAAATGCCCACTGAATATTTTTTTTTTCATCTGAATGAGATGCTTTCGTTTTGGATATACACAATTTTGCATAAAAAACTCATTCTAATGAAAAATTGCTCCTTTAGTTTAGCCTGTATTTCACACGATTCATATTTTACAACCTGTTGTAGGATACGGTCCTCATTTTTTAATATTAGGCATTTATGTATTTTAACGACATAAACTTAATTATGTTTTATATTTAATTGTTGTACTTACCGTGAATTAAAGGTATACAAGTAACAGAAAAATATTAAAAATGAGGTAAGTATAATTTTCACATCATTACATACTTACATGTTTTTTCCCAAGATTGAATTACGTCACATGAACATAGATATACTGTTTTCATTTTTATATTAATGTATTTAAAATACTCTAAATATTTTTCTTGGAATAGTGATAATAATTCAGTATTTGAAGACAAGACCTAATTTTCAAAATTTTAAAAAACTTATGTAGGCGCAGTTAGTTATACTGATTACCAATATTATAATAAATAAAAACACTTACTATTTTCCACTTTCTCAATTGATGAACAGTAAATATCTACATAGTTTAATTATAATTAGATAACTGGACTATACATTGAAAAAAAATCTAATAAAATAACTTTTTTCTTCAAACAAAATCACTTGACACAGACATGTCTTAATGTTTCATTTTAACTATTGCTGGTAACTTACAAAATTTTGTTAATATCTTATTATATTTAAGCTACTTTTAAGATCTATCAGTTATAGATTACTTAGAACTTACAACTATACCACTGAAACTAAGTGTATCAATGGATTTCGACACAAATTTAGTTATAATTAATTTGCTACAACTCAATAATAAATATTCCAACTTTGACATATTAATTATTCTCTAAAATTTCAAAAAAAAATATACATATTTTGGATTTGCATAATTTCACCTACATTCAACAACTTAAAATGCATTAGTTTTCTTCGCTATTGCCAATAAAAAGTGTATCTTTAATTATTTATCAGGTAAGTTTCTTCTTGGCAATACAACCAGATACAGATCTTATAATACTTTAACATTCACCTACATTCTGGTGTATCTATAATTACTTTCCTTTATTTTAAGATTCCAGAGGTTTTTAAAATCGACATGGCAGTATAATAATACTATCTTGTATGAGGTCAAACAAGAGTCATATATAAATATCCATCAATCAACCAATTTCATTTTTTAATAATTTTGTAAGTTAGTACCTAAAGAACCAAAAAACTCTATATTTCAATACGATAGAACTACAGTATCTCAGCTACATTATGAAAAGACACATGTACAATATTCTCCAACTCATTATCCAAGAAAATATTAGCATTAAACGTAGTATAGGAAGACGCCCTATTTCATGGCTTTATAACCTCAATGGTGTATACGAGTGCATCTTCACTAAACTGTTCTGGGTGTCATATTAAGATAGAGTAAACATTGCCCTTATGGTGGTCGATCTTCGATAGGGATGGCGCTAGAGAAAAGGGAATAACCATTATTTAAATTTAAGTATGAGAGCAATTGAATAAATTAAAAGAATTTTTTATCTATCACAGGTCTAAAGATGGTGATAGTAAATATAAAGTTTGCAAAAAATACACTTTTGAAAAAATAAGTTTGTAAGCTGATCAATATTTAATTCGAAAATAGTTAGGTAATAGTAGCTAATCGTGAGAATAGTTTGTCGAAATAATTTCAACTAAATGGTTTGTTTTGATAATCTTGGCCTGCGTTTTCCCCTGACTATCCCGGGTCTAGGACGATTTGGCACCGCGAACTGGCCTCCGCCGATTGGCCTCCGGTAATTGGCCGCCGGTACAATCGGACGCCGGCCCAATTAGACGCCGACCCAATTCGACGCCGACCCAACTGGCCTCCGGGAGATTGGACGCCGCACAGTTGAATTAAATGCGCAAAGGAATAGACGTACGTTACGATTTGTTGGAGTAAATAAGCAAGTCAGTTTAATATGCTTCTATCTTCTCAGTAGTCGTACCTTATACATTTCGCGCTTGACACATTTTTAATATAGATTGAGAAAAATTATTATGCCTTATGATGTTTATTAAAAGAAAATAATTCTTCCCTCGCTAAAACTTGAAGATGTGCATAATCAATTAATTTATTGTCTATACATGGGTACTTATTTATATTTACAACAAATATTTAAAATAATGTTAGATGTTAGAATGAAAATTACATTATATTTCAGCGTTTTATCGACTTAATATTATAATAAAGCTTAAACATGTATATTATTATGCATAAATGCGTATTTTAAGATAGTATGAAATTACAAACAAAATATTAAGTAAGTTATCTGCTAAGTATAAATGTTTTAGTAGTTTGATTGATAAACTACTTAGGTACTGGGTGCCGGACGAAATCCCGAAGGCCGAAATCCCGAAAGCCTAAATCCCGAAAGCCGAAATCCCGAATATCGAAATCCCGAACGCTGAAATCCCGAATGGCCGGAACCCCGAAGGCCGAAATCCCGAAAAATGAAAAAAATACAAACATCAATAATTGCGCAATTTTTGCGAGAGACACAAAACCCATTTTTTGTGGAAATATAAAAAAAATGTAAAATACAAATATTAATAATTGCGCAATCGTGAATTGCGCAATTTTTGTAAGATGCACAAAATCCATTCATTCTACAAAATGGTCTCTCCTGAAAAAAATTGCGCAATCAGAAAAACCCATTTTCCGAAAAAATGGGATTTGCCTCTCTTACAAAAATTGCGCTCACGATTGCGCAATTATTGATGTTTGTATTTTACATTTTTTATATTTCCACAAAAAATGGGTTTTTGTCTCTCTTGCAAAAATTGCGCAATTATTGATGTTTGTATTTTTTCATTTTTCGGGATTTTGGCCATTCGGGATTTCAGCATTCGGGATTTCGGCCTTCGGGATTTCATCCGGCATCCAGTACCTAAGTAGTTTATCAATCAAACTACTGAAACATTTATACTTAGCAGATAACTTACTTAATATTTTGTTTGTAATTTCATACTATCTTAAAATACGCATTTATGCATAATAATATACATATTTAAGCTTTATTATAATATTAAGTCGATAAAACGCTGAAATATAATGTAATTTTCATTCTAACATCTAACATTATTTTAAATATTTGTTGTAAATATAAATAAGTACCCATGTATAGACAATAAATTATTTGATTATGCACATCTTTAAGTTTTAGCGAGGGAAGAATTATTTTCTTTTAATAAACATCATCAGGCATAATAATTTTTCTCAATATATATTAAAAATGTGTCAAGCGCGAAATATATAAGGTACACCTACTGAGAAGATAGAAGCATATTAAACTGACTTGCTTATTTACTCCAACAAATCGTAACGTACGTTTATTCCTTTGCGCATTTAATTCAACTGTGCGGCGTCCAATCTCCCGGAGGCCAGTTGGGTCGGCGTCGAATTGGGTCGGCGTCCAATTGGGCCGGCGTCCGATTGTACCGGCGGCCAATTACCGGAGGCCAATCGGCGGAGGCCAGTTTGCGGTGCCAAATCGTCCCATTCCCGACTATCCCTTATTTCAAAATTCAACGGGACACCACAAGGTTAATTAAAATACTAAATTATATTCAGTGTCGTTTATTTTTTAGGGCGGTATTTTATAATAATGATCTTTTACATTAAAAAAGTATTTGTTTCAGCAAAAAAGCAAAGAGGTAAGCGCAAATGGCATTCGGACAATGACAGCACTTAAAACTTTTCAACTTTCAAAGATACTTCTTGATCAACTCACCTAGTCATTAGCATAAGAAATGCTCTATGAAATTCGATGGAATTTTTCTTTCGAAACTTTTAACTTTCAACATTGTTCCAAAGCACGCAAAAAATCGACGCGACCTCAACTTAATATCTATTTGTTGTTTTTATTTAATATAACTCCTCAGAGGCAGACGAAACCGGTTCTAATATATTGTTTAAAAGTGGAATAAGTACTGCAAAAAAATTTCGTTTTATTAAATAAAAACAACAATACAATGCAGTTCCACCATGAATTGACAGTTAAAAAAATAAAATAAATTAATATATATTTATAAAAACTAAAAAAATTGCATCCTTTATTTTTCACATAGATGCGATTTATTTCACATCAATATTGACTCTCCTGTCAAATACCTTAAACCAAAAACCTAATGGTCAAAAACCTACTCAACGCTATTGAATAAAAGAAGATGCAATGATTGAAGTAGGTGCATGGTATGAAATGGACCGGAGCGGACCAAGATAGCTCCGATTCATTAAATGTAATCATTGACGCTAGTGTCCGTCTCATGGAAAAAATAAAAAATACATTCTGGTTCGTGAATTACTATGTAGTCATAGAGATACTTAACATAATTTTTGTCATGGAGGTGGTTTAATACGAAGCTTTTTTGTCGAACGCATGATATGTCGTAAATATTTCTTTTTACGAGCTTTTCGGCTATTTTGCTAAAAATATTTTTAGGAGATTTCAGTTAATATTAATTTTCAGCCTTTACCAAAAATAATTATATAGAGGTTTCCTACTAATCACAACATTTATAAATTGTGATTTCAAAAATAATAATGAACAGTGAAAGTGATGGAGATTTAAGCTGCTCATTTTGAAAATTTCACATGACAATATAAATTTCATGTAATCAAAATATATGACTGTCATAATTGCTGAGTTTTATTATAGCAATAAAAACCTGGGTGGCCAATACATCAACGCCTGCTAGCCAAGGCCTGCTAAGCTTTCTTAGTAAGTATTTAATAATAATTAATTAATGATTGATATAAATATATATATATATATTGCACATTTAGATTATTTGTAATATGTAATTAATTTTATAATTTCTAATGATAAAGTCCTAAATATATTTTTTAATATCTCATATCGATTTTTTTTCCCATAACCTCTCATTTTATATGAAATTTCAGTTTCTTTTCAGAAAAGTTTTACCGTGGTTCTCGAGAACTATTAAATATTATAAAGGTAATACAATGTTAAATACTGAATAGTAAACACAGACATTGTATTCGATTTGCGATTACTAAATTTTTAATACGTATTTAATCATTGTATGATTTATAATCTACCCATAGAATTTACAATTTTTTTATAAATTTTGAAAGCAAATACATACTCATACTTCGAAATGAAAAGCTTCGAAGAGGCTCAGCATATTTAACATTGCGTGTTTAAAAAATATAAGATCAGATTGGAGTATTGAACAAAACTCAAGCCAAGTTTTCACATAATATGTATCCTGTTCGATAAAATAATCGATTTGAACATGAACTTCTACAGTGCTGAAAGCTTTTTTATACATCAAAGTTGTAGGATGTAGCCTATGTAATTATATAATATTATTATATATTGATAAAATTCTTCTTCCTATTAAGTTATAATAGTAATATAATATGATATAATCTTATTAAGATCAAACATGGTCGGAATATGTGACATATAATTATACATTATGTTTTCATGAATACAAAAATGCTATAATTTATCAATTGCGTACATTGGGTTATCACTTATAAAAATTTTCAATTAAATAAAAAATACCATGACCACACAAAATATCAAGTTGAAAACGGTACAAAATGCAAATAAATGCCTTCAACTATGATTATGACGTAATTTAATTTAAAATGTAACGTAATTTTTATTATTAAACATATTCTGTGATCATATTCAATGAGTAATGGTCACTCCCAGTTAAAAAATCTTCCTATTTTCTCATGTTTTGGTGATTGTATAAGGTTAGTATTTTTGTTTGTTTTTGATAAATACTTTAAAAGGCAAATTGCCGTTTAAAAATATGCTGTTTATTTTTTCATTTAAAAAACAGATTTGCACAGATGTAAATGTAACGTAAAAATGTAGAATCCTTTTAATCTTCGCTTCAAATAAACAACAGATTTTTTTCTAATCCTTTGTTATAACAACAAAACAAATGAATACTCTGTCTTCTTAATTTAAATAATAATTACATTTTGCTTATTATTTTAGCTTTCATTTACTCGTAGTTCTCGTTTGTATGGTTAATACAATGTAAAGCAAAGTACTGTAAATATAATATGCTAAACTTGATCTCCCGAAAATAAGCTTTTGTCTATTTCTACATATTTTTAAATCATGTCGTCAATAATAATTGGGGAAAATGAGTATATTATGTGAACTGCAAAGTCGATATAAATATCCATCAGTTGGTGAAATATCGACTAATAAAATAATCACGTTTAATATATATTTTTTGGCTATGACCTTTTGAAGTTTTGACGATTTAATTCAATTCGCACCTAGATTTAATAAAGGGAGCACCAGTAAAATATGTTTAGTAAATAATTTTATATTAAGCATACTTTAATATTGTTTCATTATATTATGTTATCGTACTGTTATTTAAATAATTAAATATTACAGTTCGTTATTTTGTTAGTGCAAAATCTAATAACCCATAACTGATAATTCAACATTAGCATAATATATTTTCCCCCCATTAGTTGATCATAGCTCAACTTTTAGAAATCTCTTTTGTGGGAACCACTTATTACGTATACTGTAAATTTATACGTGTTTTTTGAGTACAAAGAGATTTCCTCTTTCAAGATTTTTCTAATAAAAAAACTTGACCCTTTTATGTTACTCGTAGGTATCTAGTTGGGATCTATAATAATAACGAGAGATCGTTTAAATGGCTATTGTTAGGCTACACTATACTAATGAAAGGTAAATATATATACTTAATAGTTTTAGTAGAAAAATAATTAGATGTTTCTTCACATATAACTACAAATAACATTATCAATAAATAGTGTAAAGTATCCATTAGCATTTATATTACTAAAACTCCATTTTGGTTTGGGATATTACATCCGAATAAAAAATTAGTCCTATACTAATTAGAAATTATATATTATAAGATAAAAAGATCAAACCAATGACTGAAGAACAGAAATTTTAACAAATAATATTTTTTGTAACATTCTAAAAATACTTAGAATAGAATTATTGATTATTGACTCACAACTTTTGGACTTTCGAAAGCTGTTACTAAAGTGCTCAAATATTTATGAAATGAAAAAGTTTTTCTTCGTGTCGGAAAAACTTGCCACAGCCAGCTGACAATAATCTCTTTCAGAGAGGAATTCCTTCGTAGATAGGTACCTACCAAGACCGAATGAGTACTGATAAAAATATTATTATTATTATCATTTTATAAAAACGATATTTAAAATATTGAAATATTTTTTCGGGATATTTGTTTCACTGCTTCTAATATCCATTGCAGTACACAATCATTAAATAATAATATACCATATCAGAATGCCAATACTCATTTTAAAATGTAGTCAATTAACGCAAATTTATAGTATAATATAAAAATAAATTTTAATAATAATTTATTAAATGAATGAATGTTCCTATGCTTAAAGTAAAGCACAATATATCCTGCTGTACGAAGACATTTTCTTGGCTAAGTGTTAAAACTGTGAACTAACATGCTCCGCCCATTTTTACCGCAATTCCATTATAAGCTCCTCCCATTTAGTAAATAAGAGCGCCTGGAAACGTAGCCAAGAAGATGTTTTCGTACAGTATATGAAATTAATTATGATTTTAGTGAAATGTGGTAATACTTCAGTAATGAAATTTCAAAAAGACTTCCTATTTTTAGTTATTTAAGAATAAATGTTTTTAATAACAAATTATTTTTTTACGACTACATTAACAAAGCTTACAATAACTCGTCAATAAAGATTTCGTCCATAAAGTCTTCGGATAGATTGTCTAAAAGGTTTCCTTTCATTCTAGTGTATTTGTTTTACTCAACTCAATTGTGATACTGATTAAATTTAAGATAATATATACATTCAGTTCCATAATATTTAGATAATGAAAGAAAATTTGAAAATCCTTAACGTAATACGAGTATCATGATTTACGTTGTATTTTGAATACTATTATAAATATATCTGTATAATATTATCTTTGCCTGGATTTTAATATTCAAAAAGTATTCTTCAATAATGTCATGATTTTTTTTGATAAATCAATTATAGATTTTTTACTGTTTTTAAATTTACGTGAGTAAAATTTTCTATATTTCCCGTTCTTTGTCACAAAATATCGTATTCTGAACGCATAAGCATTCATTTAATATCGCTGTCGAATGGATAAATTCGGATGAAAATGCGTTACACTCGCCTAGAATATATTTTGTAAAAATATATATTTTGATTAGTACTTTTAACAATGGGTTCATGTAATGCCATATAAGTAATTTATGAATGATTAATAGATAATAATTAAAATTGTACATTAAAATATGAGAATAATCGAGTTTCAAAAAACTTATTCTTTATACAACTTGATTGGCGCTGTATATTATAATTATTTATTTGAATATAGTAATTTTGTTTTCATTTTTTGAAGACTACAAATTAAATTAATATTATTTTATAATAAGAAAAATAAGTATTGTGAGCAGTAAAAATTCCACAGATAATAATATTAAGTATATAATTAATTGTGTAGATACCTATTTAATGCATATTATTTTAATTCATTATACATAATACAATATAAATGTTAATATTACATTTTTGATTTTTTTCTTATTTTATTTTTAACTCAAAAATATTAGAAATAATTTCGAAAAAAAGATTTCTAATCTTAGTTAGTGTTGCTTATATTATTAAAATAATTGTTTATTATTACATAATAATAAGTTATGTATAACAAAAAATGTTCATTTATAGCACAACATTTGGCGGGTCTTGGCCTCCTTCAAAAATTTCCTCAATCCTGGACGATCGAGCGCCGACACTATCGGGTTGCTTTGACTGAGCATTCTTAAATATTCTGTGGCGTAGTCTAGCCATCTTATTTTCGGCTCTCCAGTTAGTCTTGTCTTACCCTCGGGAATTGCGTACATTGCCTGTCTTGCTGTTATATCCTCTGACATTCTATGCACGTGACCGATCCAGCGCAGTTTCCGCATTTTCATATGCCACGTAATATTTTCAATCCCATTGTGTATACAGTTCTTCATACAAGATATCCATATTTCTCTCATCCTGTTTGCTGAGTGCCCAGAATTCTGATCCATACGTTAATACTAGACGCATAAGAGTTTTATATAAAGTTATTTTGGTTTTCTTGTTCTTTAGAAACCTATGGATATCAAAATAGTGTTCGAAGGCTTCTGTGAACCGTGCAATGACATCAATATCATCGGTATATGGCAATATTTGAATTGATTTATGGAATATTATGCTATTGGGTTCCAATTTTGCATCACGTATAATCTTTTCAAGGGTCATGTTAAATATTCGGCAGGCTAGTGCATCCGTTTTGTAAGTATAGGTGATAATAGTTTATTTTCGACCCTCATACTTAATTCAACCCTTTACATGCTTAATTTGACCATATTCACGAGCATGTGTGATATATTTAGTTCTTTCATGGCGGCATATATGATTGATTTCTATTTACTGTATAATACAATAATTAGTATATTATATTCCTAAAAAAATATTTCTGGAATTTTCAAAAGTTTATTTATCAAGCTTATCAAGCTTTCTTTGATTTAGTTAAACTCATTTCATCAAAAGTATGGACCATTTTCAATTTTCCAAAACAGCTCTGAGAAATATTTCAGGTGACATTGTATAAAGAAAGAGACGTTTGATAAGTAACTCTAATGAAATTACTTTGTTAAGAGATAAGCATTGTTCTTTTCAGATTGTGTCGACGACAAAGATTTATTTTAATCCGATTCTTTTGTTTCGTGAGCTGTATTATCTAACTTTTTTGCCGTTTAAATTAAATCGAGAGTTCTAATTATATAAACAATGTAACGAAAGAAAATCATTTCAAATACTTATAATGACAGTGCTGTTTCCAAAGACAAAACTTTGTAATGTAGCCGAACATAATAAATTAAAAAATATTACAATCCAATGCAATATTTTTGGCATTCATTCTTTTCATTATTTCACTTGTTTCTAACTTTAATTTCAGTTTATATTTTAGACGAATTCTTGGTAACATTAAAAAAAATATAATGAAATTAATAATTTACTTGCAATTATTTCATTGATTACTAGTAATTATAAGCAAGTGTATTTTATGAGATTCTATGTATTTTAGTGCCTTGATTTAAAAATTACAAATTAATAATTCTCGCCAATAATAACGGAAGATTCAAAATACTTTATTTAGAGACTTTGTAATTATTAGTAAAGTACGATAGATTAAACAATAAGACACGGTACTCGGATTTTGAAATGTGTGGGTACATATCCCAATTGGCTTAAATTGGTATCTTTCCGAAGTGGAATGAAATATTATGTTATTTAAAAGGTATTTTTATTAAGTTAGTTAATATTTTTATTAAGGTAAGTTATTTACAAATAGGTTATTTAAAAGGTAATATAATTAAAATAATTCTGAAGACGTATTTAAAATGAGTCCTGCAGCACCCTGGGGTAACGCGTGGAAGTTGCGGATCCGCTCAGGACTGCTCGATTTTTTTGTTATCATTCAAAAACTTCGAAAATGTTTTTACATTTTGGATTAAAATGATAAAAATTAGAAAAAAGCGCTCGACTTCGATTAAAAAAAAGCCTCGATTCTGGTCTTACTTTCTTGTTATGTCATTACTAATACAACTATTAAGTTAAGTATTTATTTGAAATCATAGGATTTCAAAATAGTAGAATCATAACAAATACTGTATTTATTTTAGGAATACGTTTTGTGTTACAATAGAACACGTTTTCTTATCATCTTTCCATTTTATCTAACGCTATGAAGGTACTAACTAGCAAACTTTTGCAGAGTAATAATATTAAGCACTTACACTAGACATTTAAAGGTACTTTACAGTAATAATATTTGTTTTGCATAATGCTTGTGATATGTAATAATACTAATAATATTCCGAAGACTAACGAGTGGTGAGGTTAATAAACCGATTACCATTATTTTGAAGTACTCCATTGTTGGACGGTTTCTAAGAGTAATGATAAGTGACTTTTCTATCCATATTATTTATAAAGGTACATTCAATAAACTGTTTACTAATGTGTAATGTGTAATGTGCAATAAAATCCGACACAATTCAGACTTTTTTCTTAAGAGAAATAGACAGATAGAACATAAACAGAGTAAATTTTTTTATTATATATACATGAGAATACATATTGTATATTACTATTTCTTTTAATGTTATTCTATAACACGTATACAAAATATATTGATAAGTTCACATAGAATTACTGCAAAATACTATATATACCTGTACACAGGTAATATCATGATATTATCATTTATATTCGATACCTACTATAACACTCTAAAATATTTTATAAAATATTCTTCAAAAAAGTGATTTGTCAAGGATCTTTGGTATTCAAATACGGGTATATCATGAGTTGCTTTGCAATACTTTACAAAGACTCAGATTAACCATAATATGCTGAAGTTTAAGAATAAATATGTTCTACGGACACAAAGATGTGATAAACAAATAAACAAGGAAACAAAAAATAAGCAAGATTAGACCCCTCTGAGTTAGGTACTTACTATGAATGTCACAAAATAATATCAATCTGCTTTCTATTTCTTCAAGTTAATTGAATAGTAACTTCCTAGAAGACCAAAAACTACTATCCATAATATATAGTGTATGCAATCGATTGTAGAGAAATACTGGTATAACCTGAGAACATAGACGACGATTGGAGATAGACTGGGATTTTTGGAACTGCCGTATTTATGTAAGACTTAGACGTCTGAAAGATACTGTTGATATGAACATGTCTTAGTGTTTCTGTGATTACAGTTTAATAAAAAATAATTTCATAATAAAGAATTAGGTTTTTTGAAAATATTTTGAAATATTTCGTAAATATTAAGATAGACGATAACATTAAAAACATATAGGTACATCGGAGAAATATAATTACCAATGAGATTTTTCTGTCATTGTTACGCATTTCATAGTGTTTTTATAAACAACTAACATGGCAGTCGTGATAATTTATTACAACAAGCACTTAATACTCACACCATACGAACTGTAAATATTATATCATAAGTATTACTCCATTTAAATACGTGTACTTAAAATTTCCCTGTTTCTGTTTTTAACGGAAAGCCTCGGGAAATGTAGAAACTCCGAACTTCTCACGTAAGATAATATTTAAATTTGTTTAATGTGAATATCTCTGGGCAATGCCTGCACTTAAGTGTAATTTGGCTGGTGCTTAAAGTGTCTAACTTTGACAGTATTATTAATATTAATCAACTCGGTGTAATTTTAAAAGTTAGTATTGCATTTAGGTTTCGTCACATAAATTTCAAATTTTTTGGGTGTGTTTTAATAAAGACGTCATCGCAAATTGTATTCCTTGAATTGAAGAGATTTCAATTCGTGATGGATTAGATGAGACACTGTCATATGAAATACAGAGGTCTGTAAACAATATGTCGTTTTTTGGTACCCATGCGTGGTTCTTCAGGAATATTTTAATGTGAAAAAAAAATCGCAATTTCAAAACTTATTTGAAAAAACATCGGGTTTATTAACGTATTGTATTTCAAGACAGCTATTTTAAGTCTGAGTGAATCTTTTATATGAAAGTTTTTGTAATTCATGAATAGTAAATCAATCTTTTTTTACAAATTCTTTCAATGCCAATATCAATCAATTATTTTTTTCAGTTGTATAATATATATTATACAAAAATAATGCAATCTGATTTCACAACGCAAGTTCTGTGCTTTATTGACGTTTTCAATATAAAAATATAATTACAAATTTAACATGAAAAGTGTGACGGAGCTTGAAATTTGTATGTCTTGCCACTCAATGTAAAAATCTTAGAAAAGAAAAATGCAGACTAACTTCACAATAGAAGTTCTCTGTTTTGAAAGATCTATAAAATCTATATACGATTATTTTCAACAATAGAGCATTCTGACTCCTCATAATATTGCATATAGCGATTAAGTTTATTATTACGGCTAGTCCTTCCATTGTATAATCCCCAACTCGAATGTAATATTATATTTTTGTGATATCGCATGGCCTGGTTAAAATGTATTCAATGATTATTATGCATTTGATAATTTCTAATAAAAACATATACCTCTATATATATATATATATATATATAATAAACTAAGTTAATTCAAATAATCAGGTAGTCATAATATATATCCACTTTTAATCTACAATTATTCAATAAAAATTGATAAACCACTTCGATACTTTGAAAATATATTTGTAGCCACAGTAATTGGGCATATATTTATATATTTGACCGTATATTAGTTACCAGCAGTAATGATTTATATCGAATTGAAGAATGATTTGCTGCTTCGTTTCAGAGCATAGTTTTCATTGACCTAAGAATAAGGTAGTGTTTTTTTGAAATACGCCATTTCTTTTGTCATTCCCCAGTGGTTAAGCTACAACATACGGCCATAGCCATAAATTGACAAACTATAATTAAAGTGGGGAGTAAAATTATGTTAACGCGCGTGTTTGAACATGTACCTAACCGAATTTTTTTTTATTTTTCTTAAACGGTACATGTTCAAACACGCGCGTTAATATCATTTTACTCCCTATTTCAATTATAGTTAGTCAATTTATGGCTACGGCCGTATGTTGTAGCTTAACCACTGGGGAATGCCAAAAGAAATGGCGTATTTTAAAAAAACACTACCTTATTCTTAGGTCAATAATTATTATAAAGCAATCAATACTCGTAGGATGTTTATCATACTTGAATGGTCAAAGACATAGCTTATAATGAGTATCTTTAGAATTATCTTCAAATGTGTTAATCTTGCCGATTTTTTGTATAATAAAATGCCTAATTCTTGTCAAATTTGGGATCACAGAGATTATCAATATAATTTTTTATCGTGAATATTTTACTAAAATTATCTCGTCATAAATTATACTAATGGTTTTATAAATGCGATTAAAATTAATAAATGTAAAAAATCTTAACACCACTGCACATTCATGTACTGAAATATGACTTTATTCTAAAACATTAGAGCGAGAGATTTAAAAGAATACTATTTTATGTAACAAAAATACTTTATGCAGTCATTAAATGTTTAAAATAAATATAAAAGATAATAAGGCTTCAAAATTATATAAATAGATTATCTTAAACGTTTACGGTATGTCCAGGATCATGGTTTGAAAATACAATAAAAACTCAATTTTGACCTACGCTGAGCATGTGGGCCGTTAATAATAAAATTTACTTTCGTACGTCTAGTTTAAGTAACGAAATCTTTATAATTAATAATAAATATATGTATGTATACATCTTGAAATACGATTATTTAATAATTATATTTAATATAGATATAACCTGTTTGCTACAATGACTGTATGTTCTTCGGAGATAATGCTAACATTGTTCAAGGTATATATTTTCAAAAGTTCCTATTTGAACATACGAAGCTCGTAGAATAAATACATATATTTGCGGTCAGCCAATATGAGCGTCTATTTAAAATTTATTCTCATAATTTTGTCTGTTTAGCTTTCAGTCAAACATTATTCGAACGGTTTATGTATCTTTAAATTATTTAATGGTTAACTGAAAAAATGGAACGAATATGTTATTAAAGTTTATAGAATATACGTTATTGTAAATCTACATTTTTAAAAACCTACACAGTTTTTTTTTCATATTTTTTTTCATAAATCAAAAATAAAAATAAAAAATAATAAAACATAAATAAAAAAATAAAAAATTCATAAATAATTCGAATTTTTGTATACTATTTTGAGAAAAGTACAATGTTACAAATGTATCATATTACTTAAGGTGGAGTTAAATAGTAATTAGAGATATCTAATGATAAAATTGTTAAATTTAAAAATATGATTTACTGAAACTTGATGTCAAAAATGAATAAAGTCATGTAGATACCCACCTATTCAATCAAAAGTAAATAATTTTTTGATAGTTACAAAAATATTTTTTTTAATTAAAAAGTATATTAAAACCAGAAATTTATTTATTAAAATTATTTTATTTTAAATTAACATTACATTAATGTTTTTATATACCTATCAGTGGCGAAGGGTGGAGGTAGGCTGTTAAAATCCGTCATAAACAGTGCACATTAAACTTTTTCAGACATACATATTTGTTTTCATTGAAATAAGACTACATTTTACAGATAGTGTTGGTTAGTTTTTAAAATTTAATTAAACCCTGAGAAACCAAGCCATAATAGATAATAGTCAAAAAATACATGTCTATCTATAAAATATCTAACATTATACAATTAAATCATACATAACTTTGAATATTTTATATATAGAATAATATTTTTTATTTATTATAGTTTGGTTTAGGCAGGGCCTAATGAATTAAAAAAAATAACCAACAAAATGTGTAATATGTATTTTTAATCCAACGAAAACAAATAACTATGAAAGAAAAAGTGTGCTCAATTTTGTCATATTGCCCAAATTAGACCAAAACTATTATGGTTTCATTTAGGCATGGTTTAATTGATTTTTAAAAACTAACTAACATCGTCTGTAAATTGTAGTCTTAGTTCAATAAAAACAAATACATATGACTAAAAAAGTTTAGTGTGAACTATTTATAGCGAATCTTAACAGCCTACCTCCACCCTTCGCCACTGATACCTATTGCTTAATAAAACTACTTTTTAAATTAATTTTTCACTAAATTATATTTAATTGTACCTACATTTATTTATTCCGTTACTAATATGTACACATTAGAGTATATTACTTAATTTACTTGTCTAACCATCGGTGTCCTTAATTCAGTCAAAAATTTAGTACGCCTTTGTCTTACCACATTTTTTTATTTTTTTATATCTTTAAGGTGAGAAAGAATTTTCACTCGCAGAGAGAAAACCTGTCAAATAATGCAAAAGCTCTTTGCTGTAGGAGAAAATGTTGAGTGACATTTTACCCAAAGGTGTATTATCAACATAGAGTTGGAACAATTTGTTAAGCAAAGCAACTTTAAGAATTCCCTCTTGTTGTATTTTGCCATATTCAAAGGAAAATCCAATAAAGTGTATGTCTTAATTTTAACATAAAAAATATAATGTTAAATGTCTATAGTTTTATACGTTTTTTAACATTTTATGTATCTACAATAATGTATTATAAAACTACAGATCTCAATACGTTTATAAAACAAAATACCTCTATGTCTTTGAAATCATTGAAAATATAAGCAACTTGATGTAATCAATCTTAGTCGTATTGTAACTAAAAATAAAAGTAAATTAAAAATCATTTTTATATAAATAACCAATAAAACACATGAGTGCTGTTAATCTCAGTATCTGAGATATCGAATAAGCTTATAAATCAAATTAAAAAAAATAGTACACCCTATGTATTGAGTTTTTGAGGTATTCAGGGCATTATAAAATATTTTTTAAATACTAAATAAGTACACCTAGGAAACTAAGAGCTTTATAAATAATAGTTTATATATACTATGTTACACTAATACTCACTGACATCCTTTTTTCTAATTATTTTGGTTTTAATAATTCTCAGTGTAAATCTTTGATGTTAATAACACAACAAAAATTATCACTCGACATAAAAATATTATTAAAATTGTATTCTTTTTTAATATTATATTATTGTATGTTTGTTAATATATATTTTACAGAAAATTAAGTATTACTACACAAGCAGCACATCATAAATTAAAATTGATATTATTATGATATAATTTTGATAGGCATATTATCTGTGTGCCTTTTTTTAATAAAATTTCTGAGTTTTACTGTACTTTATTAAGACAAAATTATTTCCATTTACACGAAACCTTTCCTAGAAAACAAAATTGTTTTATTGGCACGTCCAGATGGTTTCAATTGATTTATTCCATCGTTGATGAATAATTCTGATTAGGTGTTACTAGTTTTGCATGAGCAACATCCAGTTACCGAAATAATTTGCAAGTCAAATGATTTATATACCTTGCAAGAGGGAATCCATAATTACACAAGGCAGCCGGTGTACGTGTGTGTTGATTGAGCAAAGTTCCATTCCTGTGACAAGTAACAAGGTTACTTAACTCTGTTTATTAGAAATCTTATAGTTTGGACATTGGCTCTCAGTAGTTTTAGAGCTAGTAAAGGTATCATGTTAAAATACTTTTACCTCTTTATAAAATTATAACGAAATCAATACGCACAATGATTTATTAGTTTTTTTTTTATTACTACTGCAATATTTAATTGATTTAGATAACTAATTTTTAAAAACTCAGACTCAACATTTTAAACGTCTGAATCTAGATATAAAATAAGATTGTATTGTGTTTTTCTATTTTTTTTCCTTAACAAAACAGTGGTATAGTTTTTAAAATATGCCTAACAGTGGCATAGTTAGTTGTCAATAAACAACAGCTTACTATATGAAGAATACGAGATAGATTAAGGGGGATCCATAATCCCACCTAGCACCTAGCGAAAAAATACGAAGCTTGCAATTTGAGACATTTTTTTTAATAATCTACAATTTTATTTCAACTGTATTAATTAATAAATATGTATCTGAAAACATTAAAAAGTTTTTTTAGCTCAAAGATAAACTTACAATTGTAAAAAAATGTAATAAAATGTGAATTTATTGCTGCGTCCTATCTTATTATTACATTATATTGTATGGTCATATTTATTATTAAAGTATAGTTTATTAAGTTTTGAATTTTTTAACGTTTAGATTTTTGACTATTTTATGGTTTTAGATAGCTCTAAATAGCTGCTGTCTAGAGTAAAACTGTCTAAAATAGTATTACATATGTAATGTTCGATCCTAACAGCATCATAATAAGGGTCTCCACAGATTGGAGGGTGAGATTATCAGATTTTTGTTTTTACGAAAACCATTTAATGGATGTTTACCACTTGCTCAAGATATTAAGGCCAATACTCTAGGTACAATCACACATTAATAAACAACATTTAGATTTGCCATACCCAAGATTCGAACTCCATATAGTAACATAAATCGTCAATAAAAGTAAACTAACTCTCTTGGTCGACAGCAAAGTCACACTTCACCGAACAGTTGACACAAACTGACTTGTCCATCTGAATGTTATATAAAACTAAGTACTTAGCCTTAAATCATTATATAACATAATACTACAATATGTAATATATCTAAATTTTAAATTAACTATTTCTTTTATTCAACGAATAATGCCAAGATATAAGAATGTACCATTTCAATTATTGAACATACATAATTTTGAAAAAGACTTCTGAAAAAATATATTATAACCAATAGCAAAAATCTTTTTGAAAAAAGTAAGACACCCGGCAGGAATCGAATCTGCATCTCTTGGGTTTACGCCCCGTCCACGCATTATCCAATATGCTACGAGGTGACATACTAAATGCAACAGGGCGTAAACCCAAAAGATGCAAGTTCAATTCCTGCTGGGTGTCTTAATTTTTTCAAAAAGATTTTTTCTATTAGTTATAATATATTTTCTCAGAAGTCTTTTTCAAAATTATGTATGTTCAATATTTAAATTTATAATAAAGTCGGTCCTTACCAGTAAAACAATAAGGATATCATCCAAAAATATAGTTCCGTGTGTTCCTAATAAAATGTGTATTATATTCATTTATAAACAACTATAAAATTATTGTAACCACAATGTGAAACTTAGCAGAACTAACAATAAAATGGTGATCCCGACGGAAAGTGACGAACAACAACATCCACGACATTTTATAAGCTGACATGTCGTCGCTTGGTCATCGATAATCAACTAATATATTTGTCTATATCACATGAAAAACAAACATATTATGTAAATGTGTAGGAGAGAGCATCTATTAAACTAAGTGAGGTAAAAAAACAGAAATACGTCAACGCTAATTCTAACTTGAAAATTGATTTTTTATCAGGTGGTGAAAGAAAACAAATAAATACTCCCATAATAGTTTGTCAGATGCAGAACTAAACCACATCCAAAAATATAATTGTATATAACATACGTATAATTGTATTATAATTGATGAAAAACCATTTTAATTGAGTTTTACCACAAAAACGTTAACACCAAAAAGTGTAAAATACCCTAAACCTTTGAAGTTATCCACTATATGTAATAACTCCAAGATTTAAATTGATCATTA
Organism: Rhyacophila brunnea; assembly: GCF_057557595.1. NCBI lineage: Eukaryota > Metazoa > Arthropoda > Insecta > Trichoptera > Rhyacophilidae > Rhyacophila > Rhyacophila brunnea. Next base: position 22,860,404 of record NW_028233068.1, read on the forward strand.
TATTGATCTTTTAAATAATAAATGAGTAGGTAGGTATATAAATGGTCAATCATATTGTATTAATCAAATTATATACGATGTATAAGCTTTAGTATTTAGAGCCAACATCAATCCTTAATTGAAAAAAACTACCAAATTATTTTTAAGACTGAGTGCTTTGTAACAGCGCAAGCTTCTTTTAATCCTAAGCTGTCAAATCATACACACAATATTAGATTTTTTTTATTAAATTATAAAATATTGTTTTTAATCTCACAATTGTATTTAAAATTACAAACATGGTAATCAATGTTATTGTTATGGGTGGAATTTGAAAACACATCAGAATTGGTTTGCAATTAGTAGATTATAATTTATATGTATAGTACTTAAATTGATAGCTTAATTTATAAATCACTCACCTAACATGCGATAGATATGGTTTCAAAAAATACTTGTTCAAAGGTTTTTTCATTAAATTGGTACCAATATTTACATTTCTGTGACTTCTCCCAATTTTAAAAGTATTATAATACATAAATATAGAATATTAAAAAAAATAGTCATGTGGGATTTAATAATCAATATTGTCTTTTTTAAAAACCAATTACAACTATTGCATTGTTTCTGTTTTCAACCCAATTTATATTAAATAGGATTGGAACTGGAATTCGTATTATTAAATTAAAATTAGGGACTCTTAAAGCTTTCTGTTGGGCTTTTCCCGTCCCTGCTATTCAATTATTAATTTGAATGAAAAGTTTGAAATTTGTTTAGAATAAATTGATTACAGTTTTGTACAACAAAAATTATTAGATATTCGTGGACCCAATTTATTCACAAATCCCCAGTTTGAGACATCTGAGATTTGAATACATTAATTATATAGTAAAACGATATTTATTTTAAACTTTACACTTTTCTTAAAAAAAAAATATTACTATATAAATTTTAGTCTATTTCATTACTATATAATTTTTATCGTACTATAATATACTACGTTTATTATTATCCGAAACACAAAGGTTTCAAAACCATAAGCTTTAGGATATTTTTACTGAAGATTCATTAACCGATATGTAGGTCAACGCAAATAGTTTGAGCTAATTGTATGGTTTGATGATGATAAAAAATTTAAGTTGCTCATATATTATCATATTATGAATAAATATAATAAAAAACAGTAAAATGGAATATATATATTAAAAAAATATATATATGAAAGTAAATACCTACTCAGTTTTACAATCCTTCAATAATCGTTAATCTTAGTAACAAAACGATAAAATTGTATGAACGTCAAAAATATCTACATTTAAATTTTTAAATTACCGATAATATTATAATCTACAATAATTCTGCAATAATTGTGTAATAATCGAAGACAGTATCTCCAAAATGCTGATAATCAACCTTATTCTAAGAACAAAATAATTGGAAAAGCTAAAATCTTGAAAGAACGTAAGCCGGTTTTCTGGTACAAAGTATAGCAAACATGCAATGATAAAATGATAATATCATTAACGGTCAACATGTTATCTTTTCTGTTGAATTTTATCAAAACATGATCATTAATTTCAAGAAAAAATTTATTATTGACAAGATTAAAGCAAACATCTCATTTTACCAAAAACCCTTTTCATGATTTGACACAATCCCAAATCGCTTTTTTAGTTATGATAAATTATTAATAAGGGATAGTCAATTTATCAATACTATGAGTTGGAAGAGTAATAAGGTAGTTAGACACGGAGTGGCAGAAACATTTTCACTTTGCCTTTACTATGACAATTACTTCTGACTTACAGGGTATTCAATGTGGCAACAAAACCTAACAAAACGCTTTTCACAGAATGCTTTTCCCATGGTCAATATTATGGTGTAGCAATATAATGAGTGGAAAATTTAAAAATCTACTGACAGGTGTGAATAATTGAAATGGTTGTTTTTCCTCAAGTGCTGAAAGATTAATTTTGAACAAAAGAATTTTAGGTATGGTTAAAAGTTTTAAAATTTTGACACTCTGAACAAGAGAACAAACCACACATTCATTGTTTATTTAAGTAAATATAACTTAAAATAATATTTATAATTTAAGAAGACTTGGGATATGGAACAGTAAAAATACTTTAACTGCAAATAATAACTTCGAGTGAAGCTTAGTACGAGGCCTTGTATATTAATAAAAAAACATCCAAAAACTTCGTCACGATTCGGCCAAAATCCACATCAGACTGTAGAACCAGTGAAAAAAAACTCGTTGATTCATATATACTTTATAATATATTATATAATAAACCATAAATTTTGTGTACTGTTTGATGTACTTGTGGAGAATGTGGATATTTCGTCAACAGATGGCAGCTATGTTTGCAATGTACATCAACGAGGTGATGCACATTACAATGATGATTATCATTTATTGACGGAATTGAGAACTATGCTCAGCTATGTAAATCTTATGAATAATCTACAATAAAGATACTTGGTTCGGTAGCTTAATGATTAGAGCACTCCATCAATATGTAAAATATATGTACTCAAATCCTTTTTAGTTTAATATTACTAAAATTTATTCAGAGTTGTTAAGTTTCTTTCAAAGTTAAACTGTGATGTAGTTATAGTTGCTATAAGTTTTTGTTTTTTTAATAATGGTTGCCTAGAAACAAAGTAAATTATTTATTTTACTATAATAATAAATCAATTGTTATTATGAAAATCTTATGTACATCCACGTATTTATTTAGTATACATAAATCTATAATACTACATACGAGTATATCAGACTATAGTATATTATATCTATTATCTATAAACTTACGTTCTACTTTGAATTACTTCTCACGTCGAATTCACTGTATAAGATTCTTGACAAGTGGTAGTTAACATTGACTTGGCTAAATATTTTTTCCATAATTTAATATATTAGTTTAAAATATATATATATAAAATATAAATATATGTATCCGTAATTAGTAGATGAGTAGGTTAAAAATAAAAGGGCTTCTCTCCATCACCCATATATTGCGATATACGGATAAAAACAATTACGTACTTTTGAGGAGGTTTAACGTATATCATAAGTTTTATTGTAATATTATAATATAGTTTATTTAATAAAAAACTTAAATAATTGTTTAAATTAAAAATAAAAACTGTATTTGTCTTAATTTGAGCATTACAGAGAGTGGCTGCCATGGCCACCACGTCCTGAAGCGAAAACATATCTGAGGGTATTTAGTGGGGCCCTCTATTTATTGCTAAGATTAGGGCAGTGTGATGCTATACAGTAGCATTTTCAAATGTTCGAGGTAAATTTAAGAGTATTTTGTGTATTTTTAGCGATTTTTTATATTTTAGAATAAATCCACTTTAATTATGGAATTGTTAAGTATCGGCAAATAATAATCAAAAATTTTATTGCACAACCACTTATAAAATACTAATATTCTTGAAGTAAAATAGCACCGCATGCGACTGTTTTACTATTGGGTACTAAATTGTGTTTTATCTAGATAAACAACCCACTGTATGTATTGAATAACGTTTATTTGTAATCAATTCTCCACTTTTTTTAAATCCATATGCTTGCTTATTAACAAAAAAATATTTTATATAACCAATAGTAAGTAATAAGGTAGGTTACTAGGTATGTAATAGTTTATATCGTATAATAAATAACTTTTCTCATCTAATTATTGTAAAGTATTGTTAATAAGGATAGTTATATTGTTAATTAATACTGTGCAGAAATAGTACCTAGATAATTTATTACAGTATTTTTTTCGTTAACAAAAGAATGTATATAATATATTTAAAAGGTTTTTTGTGTTAGTACCGAAAACTACTTTTTTTTCAAATCCCTTGGCTTGAGATTAACTGTCTCATGGTAGACAATCAAATGTTTGGGAACAATGAGCTGGTAGGTCACGAGCAACCTCCAGATAAAAGGGGCACGTACCAAGTCAAGTTAATGAGCAAAAGGCGTGCAGACCTTAAAAAGGATTGCGTTATACAAACACTCCTAGAGATCTTATTATTATAATTCCTTGCGCAAATTTATCAAATGAACTTGCGCCGTATTTAAATGATTATTAAATTTAAATATTTAAACAGGGTGTTTATTCTAAGCAGTATAGTCTTTCTACATCATGAATTAATTTTATTTTCATCCGTTTATCAAATAAATAACGTTGTTTAATTTACCAAATCTTCTTTGTACATTGTGTTTGTTATACATATTATTAGAAAAATAACAAACCAAAACTAAATTTATTATTTATTTTATTACTTAACAGGATTTAAAGTTTCGTTATTTTTTTTCTAATGTGGTATCAGACGATACTGTTTAAAAACTATCCACATAGTTAATAAAGTTTAATTATTGTATTTAATAATTGTTATCATACCACACATTTCGGAATATTAGATATATACATATATTATTATCCTCATTCATTTTTTTACAGTTAGGTCAGGCTTTTAATTCAACTTTTTCTAATATTTAAATTTTAAAATATTCTAGTATAATCTTAGTTCAGCCAGGGAGTATATTTACTAAATTACCAAGTACTCTTACTTATATCTCAATTATATTCATTATCATCACCAAAATTTATTGTAGATAAATACATAGATAAGATAATGTCATTACTAGTTGAAGGTTTAATATTTTGTTAATAAAATTAACTAGTGTCTAAGCCAGCAAGAAGTATATATAAGAGGTCGAAATCAAATGATTAATATCTTACACGTTTCAATGTTGCTCTTAATAAATTATATAATTTATTTTGTCCTGGATTCTAAAATATAAATATGGTAAACTCGCTAATAAATATTTTAACTGTGCATAAAATAATAATAAGATTTTATGTATCTCACCATTTGCGTTCAACTCCGTAGCAGCTTTGCAGTAATCTCTGTACTGCAATGTTGCACCAGCTGCTGTACTAGCCGAACTCGTACTCTGTCTGCTATTCCGATGAGTTCCAGTCACTCCAACACTGGAATTCCTCTTGTTACTGGAACCACTGGAATAGTATCCACTGGAAGCTGTATCCGTGCTAATATTTACAGACTTATGAGGACTGACTTCTTTATTATCCGCACAAAAATCAGCCACTTCAAGAATATCACTAAAATTCACAACAGGCTCTGTAGGAACTATTTCTTCAGATTTTTCTTCCACAGCAGCTTCATTAAATGCACTTAAATTTGGGCTTACATTTCCTAAATTTGTATGCTGACCGATCTGTTGAATCGTCAATCCAATATCACCATCGCTAGGATGGAGATAATGATGTGAATGGTGCATTGCATGTGAAGTGTGCTGCATATGGACAGCATTCAACAATATATTTGAACTTGTCCTAGACAATGCTTTTCTTTGCCTAATAGCTTCTTTATAAATCCTGCAGTACATCGTTATCATAACAATTCCAGGTATCCAAAATGAGACGCACGAAGAAATAATTGCATACAATTTGTTCACTACAAATATACATATGTGTGGGTGTTCTTCTCGGAATACTAAATGGTCATCCGTCGTGTACCATCCGAGAAATATCGGAGTAAAACTTATCAATGCGGGTAAAAGCCAAACATTTGCCAACATGAAACAAACCGTCTTATGTGTCATCGTTATTGGATACTCTAACGGTCGCACTATAGCGTAATACCTATCGACAGAAATACAGCACAGATGTAAAATAGACGCGGTAGAGAAGTACACATCGAGAGAGTTCCATACGTCACACATAAAATATCCAAAAAGCCACTTTCCTTGAGTTAACTCAACACTTGCATTAAATGTCATAGCACACAAGGCAACAAGCATATCAGCCATTGCCAGACTGACGACATAATAATTGGTAATAACTCTTAATTTTCTATGTCTATGAACTGATATGATAACCAAAGCGTTTCCAAGAACAGCACTAATTATTATAGTCCCAAATATAAAACCTTTTAATACTAATCCAAGTAATTCTGTCCAATTAGGGTTTATAACTTCAACAGTAGTAGCGTTTAGTAAGGAGTTGCTATAGCTATGCTGAGGGTCAAAGTGAGTAGGGCTCACATTTCTTGAGGCAGATCGAAATTCATACGCGCTCGATGGCGCTAGAACGTTTGTTACATTTTGTGATGTAAAGTTATTGTAGGGTAGAGTAGGTGATGGTGACACCAAAAGGTCTGTCGTGAGCGTGGCTGTAGTTTGGAATTGGGTCAAAAGGTTAACTAGCATTTTGGGAATTTTTAATAAAGTTTACTATTTTATCTGTGAGGAGAATACTTTCTCTTCTGCAATTCTAACACCATCTTAAATGCCAAGTATATCACTTAAGATTCTTAGTTAATCACCACTTTTAAACTTTTCTTTATCGCAGATTTTATTTTCACACTTGAAATATCTTCATTTTATAATTTAAAATTCAGTTTGAACTTCGAAATGTATTATTTTTAATTTATTTGTATGGCCTAATAGTTTGTTGTTAATGATTGATATTTTTACACTGTCACAGCATCATCATCTGAAAACAAATAAAAAAACATTTTATAATTCATTTAATCAAACATTAGATAATAGATAATTAAAAACGTATAGTATACAAAAGAAATCATAAATGATGTCATTTTACATATTTTTTTCTTTTATAATTCGCCTTAAGATAATATATTATATACGTAATCACAATATAATATAATATAATATATAGACAGAGACGTCCCTAGACAAAATTCCGCCCTTAAACAAACTTAGAGTGCCATCCCCTTTTATTGTTAGTTCCAAACTGTCTGAAAATGTATTAGGTACCTACTTATCTATTATCAGCAGTATTCATTTTTGGCTAACTTTACTATCTCAAAAGACAAATACCTACACCAAAAATCTTAAATGAACATACACACCATAAATACTGAAATTAATAATATTTCTACGAAATCTACTCTCAAACATTGGTGGTGTTATGTGCGTGGAGGTTTGTCGCACTGATAGGTTTGAAAAATCGTGAAAATTTTGCATGTGCGATTACAATATTTATCGCAGTGGATACTTAGTACAATACAATAATAGTTATGTTGACAGGGATTTTTATGATTCGATTATTTTTAAACTGAAATATTGATACTTTGTTTTATTTGTATCCGTAACTTCATTTGCCGCCCTTTACAATGCGCCGCCCCTATGCAATGCATGACCTGCCTACCCCTACGGGACGTCACTGTGTATAGATTCAGAATGAAAAAAATGCAATTTCTCAGAAACTATGAGTGAATTGCAAACACCAATGATTTTTTTTAATATCTTATACATGATATTACTTAAGTTAATTTCTATTTCTGTTTTGATTACAGATAATATTTTATTTATCATTTTTTCAGTATGGTTATTAAATGCTACTTAATTTGTTATCGCCGCTTTGTTCCAATAAAAAACCGAGTGAAAAATATTTAAACAGCGGATTTATACCAGAATTATAGCGTTCTTACAAACTTTGTATTGTCTTTTTTCATTCAAAATCTACGCAGATATTCGCAAGATATATATGAATAGGTACATCTGGAATCAGTGTTATTATAACAGTGCCGAGATTTTAATTTTCGATAAATTCGAAACATAATACAAGTAACTACTATCTCTAAACCTATGCCAGGAATACCATTTCGAATAATGAATATGTGTTTGGATAGTACTAATTACGATAACCAATGTTGGTTTATTAACGCGTAAATGCGATTCATTGATTAGTCATTTGAAATCTCATAACGTATTCAGCATCCAAACAGATTTTGTGAACATTACATATTTGACTGAATATTATCGAACGCAATTTGAATTATTGGTGTTAGTTTTGAATTAATCTGATTACAATTTAAAGCAAACTAAATAATATCATTTAACAATAGTATTTATGTTTATGTTAACATTCATAAGAATGAAAATTTGTGCAGTTATTAATAATTATTGTGACTTAAAACATCATCCTCACCGTTAAAATCATAGGGAATCTTTTTCAAAGCATTAAAAATATTTATTGGAAGGCTTTAGAAGAAATAACGCACCGAAGAGAGCTGAACGGTAATGTGTTGGCTCATAATATCGTGGGTCCCGGGTTTCAATCTCTGAAAAATTTACATGCTGTTTTTCAATGTGTAATTGAACCCAGAGTATGGACCTAATAGATTAAGCAAGTGGCTAATATCTATTTTTCGTAAAAAAAAAATCTGATAATACAATCTATACTCCGTAGAGACCCATATGATTCTCTTAGGATCGAACATTATGATGTAATATTTTAATTAATTTATACTGGTTATTTGGATGACCATATTAATTATTAATCGTTAAAAGACATTTGTGGTTAAAAAAATGACAATGGGATTAGACATATACCTGCTAACAGCTAATATTTTCTATTAATTCACATAAGGGACGTTTCTAAATTATATATGTCAGCATACATTTCTTACTAATTAAAAAAATATATATATAAATATATATATATAGTTGTCATCCGTTCTTGGATAAGTTTTTCATCTAGTAACATAGTAAAAGATAAAATTCTCATTATCTCTTAAATATGTGTAAATTTTATCGCAATTTCTAAATATATTGCTCAATAGCTTATAATATTATATACTTAAACTACTAAACTAAGCTAATGGTAAATGTTTACAGTAAGATATTGTAATACATTAATTCACTCTCATTATAGCGTCTAAATAGTCTTACTTCCTAACAAATAAACAATCTGTTATTATTAGCTTCAAATGCGTAATATATATTTAGTGAAAATTCTCTGATTAAACATATAATGCGGCTTACTAAGACACGAGTAGCCTCAATCAGATATCCTGAATTTATTCACCCAAAGCTAGTTGATTAAACACGCCCCAATATTACTTCCCAGTAAGTACATACAATTGATCATGTACCTAAATTTCTATAGATTAACTCCAAAAACGTTTAATATTTTCAATCGCTACATTATATACGTATCTACTTCAAACATAATGAATAACAAAAGTTACCTTTGAATATATATTTAATAATAATCGATGAATTTATAAATATTTTTTTTTATAAAAAACTGCCTTACAAAAAATATTTTAATAATTTTTTCTATAGTTCTTTTTTCAATACAAATTATTCTAAAAAATGTTTTTTTCAATTATTATTAATTCGTGAATTCAATTCATATTTTTATGAAAAATAGCGTCTTTCGCGTCAATAAACAACTTTTAGCTTAACGGAATGTCTCTCGGAACCATTAAGCATTCTTAACAGTTAAAAGTTCGGAAGTTTTCGCCGCTCCAACTTGAATTCTTTTACTTCATAGAGAGTAATTTATTTCTTCAATAATAATAATATTTTATCGACATAATTCTCCACTATTCTGGCAATAAAAATAATAATGTTTTTTTTAATTGTAAAACAATTAAAGATTAACAGGTTTTTACCAGCCTGGATCAATCGACTGCCAAATGAAGAATTTTAATTGTCTCCATCCTGCATGTTACATATCCATGTTCTTTCGTACATCTTAATAGTATCGTTAATCCATTGTGCTCTACTTCTTTCGGATATTTTATACCTTTTGAGGAGCACTGGATGACTATATTTTTTTTTATCACAAAGCTAGTTGTCTCTGTTAAAGTTTGAAATACATCTGATGATACGAGAGCACTCACCCCCGAACAATGAAATATATACTTCGATTCCAACTAGTTCTGTCTTTTAAATAGTTTTGTTTTTGTATTATTACGTATTGATTATTCTCATAATAATTAAATTAATAGTAGAAGCAATCTTAGTAATAATTACAATAAAAAAAAATATAAAATTTGAATTATAATATAATTATATAGGTTATGGCCCCACAGCCTGACACGGACCACAAGGTGAGGATCTTTAGCGCCCCCCACCCCCATACCAATTTCTAAGGGCTATGTGATGTTCTATAGCTGCATTTTCCTAACTGGTATTCCGCGAAACCCTAACGATCATAATATAATCAAAAATCAAAGAATGAGTAGTAGAAGTCGCGTAGCTACGTACATTTAAATGTTAATACACGAGAAATAAATTTACTATTCAGAGAATAAATAAATTAATAGTGTATAAAAATATTATTTTAGTAAATAACCACCCACTAGAAATCACGTGACCTATGGGTTGGGAACCAATTATAAGATTTAGATTTAGTCGAAATATTTTTTGGAAAACGATTTTCAAATACCTTATGATGATAAAGAAAGAGCCTGATATCATAAATAAGAAAAAAATCTTGTAATTTTTATTTCGCAACTAAATTGAATTGAAAAACGCTGCTCTATATAATTTTAGATACAATAAATTAGTTAAAAAGATGACTCAAGGGGATGATTTAATGTGCCTAATAAAATAATAGTTGGATGGACAAAACGAAAGTAAATATTAGTCGTTTTTGTCTTCTGCTTATAACACTTCACTGGCCAACATGCCAAGCCCGGGCCTCCAAGTTACAGGCCTGACAGCCCCCTTTGTAAGGACTATGATAATAACATAATATGCTATATTTATTCTGATTTTAACTGAATTCAAGTGGATCACCTCTAAAATTTATATACTATATACACAATATATTATTATTATCAAATTGGAAAAAAAATGTCTTGAGACTTTGCTATTCGTAAACAATCTAACTATATTTTAAACCAACATTAATTAGGTATATAAATATATTATAATAACGTTCCATTATATATTATAATGTGTGACCTTTTTTCAACGATTATATTTTTATAGTTACTTAATGCTAATAAACTTTTTTTTTTATTTTTCCATAAAAATTAGGTACTTCTGAAGTTTTAATTGGTTCGCCGTTATAAATTACTTATACGATCATGCAACTGGTAAATAAAGCATGCAACTAAAATAATATACAGGTAGTATCTATGTAATTTTATAACAATGATATTATTTTTATTTGAACACACGCAATTAAATAGTAAATAGACAGTAATCAATACAACTTTAAAGCCTTTAAGCTCTAGTAAAGGCTGTAATGATTATTACGATCGCAATAATGATTATTGATATTGCAATTTATTAGTGAATACATTAAATATTTTACGTATTTGATTCAATGTAGACAGTTATGACTAGTTCTACTATTAATTATGTGCTATCCTTGTCTGTGCTTTACTCTAAAAAAATTATATATTATTTTTCAAATACTATCAGTGGAAAATATAACAATGTGTTCCATTTAAATATCAACCAATATTATAAAAAAAATACATATTTTTTGTCGTTTATGAATTATCAATAATTACATATTATTATAAAAATAATATTATGTAGGTTGTTTAAAATTCCCATTATATATTATTACAATACAAATTCTACTATGGTTACCAAAATACTTTAAGTTAAGGGATTTCAGAAGTAAAACCAAATCAGGAAGTTAGTTTCAAAGTTGGTAACCTCCATGTTCCGTCACTGTGAGATAATTGCAAAAACCGTCTCAACCACATTTTAACTGCAAATAGAATATGTTATTTTTGCAAACATGTAAACAATTAGAAAATGCTAATGGTGAAATAAAAGTCCTAATCATGCTTACAATTAGCAGTATAATATGAAAAATGGCGGCTAATGAATATAAACGTCTTACAATCAACCTCCGGTTTCATTTTATAAAATTAAGAAACGTAGTTAAATTTAGTACGATGAAGAAGGACTTACAAATCAAAGCAAGAAACAAATCAAAAATGGGTAAAAATCTAAAATACTCTCATCAGTTTTATACTGGATCAGAATGTTGGGATGATCACGGACGTTCTACATGTCTGATTTTATCTACTGTACGACAACATTATTTAGGCAACAACAGGAAGTCGCTCTTATCGCGTATAGAATATTTCACAGTGTTGTCATTTTTTGAGAAAACATATCCCGCGAAATTAGGTTTTAAGTTTATATCAATTCTATTCTCAGTAAGTTTATAAGTACATTAATTTATAAGTCTAATTATTGTTCAATAAATATCAATAGAATTTTTTTTCAAATAATTTCACCTCTTAATTATTACTATTATATTAGGTTAATTATTACAGCGTAATTATTGAATTTGGAAGGAAATGTATCATTGAACCCACATTAACTGATAATATTGCTGCAGGTATTTATTAATTAAATAACTAGAACACAAATTATGAGTAAAAAAGTAGAAGTGAAAGATATAACATATTCAATATTATATTGATGACCCAATCACATGTTTTATAATTTACAAATGATGTCTTTACATCGTATTTTTAGTAAAATTGTTGTAGAAACACATACTGTGAAAATAATTTTCTATAAATTAAATTATATCCACCTTACATAAATTTTAAAACAATATGTACCTACTTATCGGTTTAAAAATTAGGAAAAAATAGGACAATTCATTAACTAACTAATGATCATTTATACTTAATTATTATACGTCTAAAAATATTAATAAAATAGATTACGATACACATAACTTTATAATATACAAACATAATTTCCAGTATTTGGGGAAATATTTCTAGTATTACAACACTGAATTTTGACATACCTGACATGACAGGAACCCGTAAAATGGGCTTGTTGAAAGTATTGTATAGGCTCACCTTTTAAATACGACTCTTTTTCTTCTTCGCAATAAATCAAAAGTTTACTGATAATAATTTGAACATCATTTCGTATTGTGTTAGACATCTTTTGAATATAAAAAGCTTCAAATTACGTAAATTGATAGATGCGTCCAATACGAAGTGTCAAAAATGTAATGAAAAATTTGGGGGCGTTCCTAATTTGAAACCGGAAGTTCGATTAGCTGTACGTAGTTCACAGATTTGCCACGTAGCCAAGATGAAGTTGCCGGACAATAGTCAGTTACATCGCCAGGCATTCTATTTGGTAGATGTATCTTTGACAATGGGTGGTCAATAGTTACACAGTATTATAGAACCAATGACCAAAGAAAAAATTATTACAAGACTGAAGAAGTTATAGCGTAGGGTGGCCAAATTAGCGGAAGCTTTGGAGACTGAAATATAAAATTATGAAATTGATTTATTGGGGAATCAGTTTGAACAATTTTATTAACAAAGAACGCCCAACAGAAAAAAATAGTTCAAATAATTTCAAAAGTCCAAAAAATGGGAGACGAACTCTAGCAACGTTACTAAACGTTCTAATAGCTTTGAGAACTATTTTTCTCTGTAGGCATACCTTGCACTAATGTATGATATGAAAAATCATTTACTTATAACTAATTAAAAAATGTTTATTCAACAACATTAGCCAACGTGTAACCAATGACAATAAATTCTTACATGATAGGTAGTTACCAGAATGATTTTGGGATTATGAATACGTTTTAATAAGTTGTTTTCTAGGAGCCCCAAAATTTATTAATACTCCCGTTACTGTAATGTCACGTTAGGTTACAAAGCCTATTATTAAACTGCAAATATATCATCTACTATGCATTTCGTCATCTTCATATTTTGGGTAATTAAAGTGTTATTATTTTAAAAATCGATAGCATTATCCAGTAAATACATAAAATTGGTAGTAGCCTATCATAAATAATTATAAATGTACATTGCATACAAAGCATCGCATTCATTTATGAACAAAAAAGATAATTTAAAAAGTATATGCGACGTACTCAGTTGTGAGAAAGAGATATTAAAATAAGGCGTGAGATCAAGATAGTATTATGACTGGTTGGCTGTAAGAATATATAGAATTACTCGTATGAATTCGGTTTTGATACCTTTTCATCATTTTAAAGATAAAACAAAAATAATGCTGGTAAAACCTTATTAGACATTTTTTTATATAATATGATGTTCGACCCCAATAAGACTATATTATTAGCCTCCATGTACTGTAAAGGTTTTTATTAACAGATTTTTGTTATTACAAGATATGGATTTTAGCCATTTGCTCAACCTATAAGGTCCATACTCTGTCTCAAATGCAAATTAAAAAAAAAACAATATCTATTTTTCCAGACTCAAGATTCAAACCTGGAATCTACGACGTTATAGCCGAATGCTCAAGCTGCTCGGCCATCGTGGGTTTTACTAATTTATTAACTTATTTATGTTGCCAAAATACGAATTTTCCTTTTACCTACCGTAAAAATGTCCATCTCGTATGGTAACCCAAGGTGACATTATCGGAACGGATGGAATTTATTAGTGTCGTAAATGGAAGGTTAACCCAGGAACCCATGAAGCATAAATCTGGGCCTGCTAATGACGATCCATACAAAATAACTTGCTCATTATGTTTAAGCTTAATAATAAAGTGACCTAATCCAAAAAATGCAATTTTTTCAGGACAGCCAAAAAACAGATTTACTTGTTTTTTTTTTGTGTTTTGTGTTTTATTTAAATGTTACCATAGTTTTTTTGCTTATAATGATAATTTGTTAAATTGGGATATATACTGAAGTAATTTCAATAATAGTATTTGTTGATTAAATTGTTTTTAGGGATTAGAAAAAAAGGTATTATTTTAGGTAAATTTATTACAAAATATTCCAAATTGTTTTGAACGTTGTAAATTTTAAAACGACCCATATAAAAATAAAACATAAATGTATATCTCATATTTTGTATTATATCGACTTATGTCTTAATTAGTCATAATAAATTTGAACATTTTTTTTGTAAAAAAGGGGACATAAGTACGAATAATTACTTAATAAGTACTTTAGCATGAAATATTCATGTTAAATTTACCTTTTTTTTTAGAAAAACGCCATAAACAGTAGTGAGTCACTTTATTACGCAGACAGGTGATGAAAACGGGCAGTGTGAAAGAGACCCATGTATTGGTATCTCACTCTTTCGTTGAAAGAATCCGTCTTTTTACAGTTTAGCCCAATATATGGTATTGTATTAAGTCGGTTTATCATTATAACCCAAAAACTCGAAATTTTGAGTTATGTCACTTTATTATTGAGCGTGCGATATTTTTACTCAAACTTTGAGAGATTTTTTGAATGATATTTTTTTTCTTTTTTGTAGTTATATATGTATACTGCCCCCATAAGCAAAATTCAATGTTGAAAAAAGAGAGGTTATCATGTTTTTCATTGCTGCTTCATTAAAAGTTAATCAATTTTAATAAATGTTTCGGTTTATAATAGATTATTTAAAAATTGATATTTTGATTACATAAAAATGGCAAAATTACAAAAATATTAATTATAAAACTTCACTATTGTCTTTTTCTTTATGATTTTGAATGGAATAATGTCAGTTTCATAAGGAAAAAAACAGTAAATATGTTTTTTTGCTTATAATTTAAATTGTAATGGATATTTTTGAAAAATTAAATACTTGTAATGGTATGTTATTTATTAAATAATATTGGAATGACAATATGTATTTTTAAATATACAAAAATCCGTCAGTTTTGGTGGGAAGACTCCCAAAACGTCATCCTATTTGTAGGCATTACTCTTCCTTATTTTTGAATTATGCATTTCTTCTTTTCCTTTATTGCCTCTGACGGCTTTGACAATCATCATGTCCTTCATGTAGGGTCTTCACCAGTGGTTTTCATGTGTGGCCCTGGTGGCCGCATGCGGCCACCAGCGCTTTACAGAATAATATTTCAAAAATGTATTTATAAAATTATGAAATTGGTTGAATACATATGACTTTCTTTCCACGCTCAAAAATGATCCATATACTGCTGACCTGTTAATTAATATTTAATTACCACATTTAAATATCATGTTAACTATATCTAATGGCCAGTCGCGCCGAACGCGCCAGTCGCAGTGTCAGCACTAAATGAGTTATTATTGTCAATTTTTCCTATTACTGTATACTGTGAAAGATTATTCAGTGTAATGCACTTCATAAAAAACAAATATCGAAGCCAGTTGACAGATGTAAACGTAGAAGCAGTTATGCGGCTCGCATTGGAAAAAAGGAATATTGAGGAATTTCCGTTTGCATTATTTTTAAATATCAAATGTTCAGAGACATAAGTACAAATATAATTAATTCAATAAAACTAGATAGTTCGAAATATGTTTTATGATAGATTAAGATTAAAATTAATAACCCATTTAGTGCTAACAATGGGCTGGCGCGTATGCAGTAGTTGGCCATTAGATATAATTAACATGATATTTAAATGTGGTTATTAAAAAGTAATGAACTGGTCATTAGCATTTTACTTGCCATTATAATTTCATTGGATTTTGCAGCATTTTGATCAAGTTTATCCAATTGCATACTATCCAAAATAAAGTTGAGATTCTTTTTTTCACGATTCTTAATCCAATTTAGAACTTAATCACATTTGAGTATTAAAATATCAATAAAAATGTAGGGCGATATGAAGTAAGTGAATGATTAATTTGAGGTTATCTCATTATTACCAGTTACATGCGGTATTACGTTTGTGTAAAAATTCTAGAATCATAAACAAAAAAACAGTAAGCAAGCGTTTTTAAGCAAAAAACACAGCAAATCGATAGATGTGCTGTGTTTTTGCTTATGAATCATTATTTACTGTTTTGTTGTTTTGAAAAGCCTAACATTTTTGCAAAAGTAGTGAACACATTATGATGATTTCTATATTAAAATAAATGATTTCCAGTTTATTTTGTTATGCAATTATGTTCAGAATTTTATCTAGTATGTCACCTCATACTTACTTTAATTTTTCATTTTTTCCCATTAGCTATGTTTTTGCTTATGGGGGCAGTATACTACACTATAAACCTGAAATAAGTATACTTTATTTAATGGTAAATAGCGAAGATGCTATATACCATTTATTGTACAATTTTTGATTAAAAAATAAAATAATATACATTACTTATAACGTTATATACGTTATAAATATACAAATAATTATTTTATACAATTATTGTACTATTTTTAAGTGAGTATATTATTATATTGAAATATTTTTAAGGATGTTTTCGATCTTTGTTTCATTATATAATTTATTACGTGTGTATTTACTTTTCTACACACATAGTCGAACCAATATTGCAAAAAGTTTTTACTGTGTACAATATTTTTATGTTCTTCAGATTATCGAATATGCTGTTCTCATACAACATTTCTTCACGCTGTGAGCCTTCCTTTAATCGCGATCTGTAATTTTCGGAAACGTGAAACAATTTGTTTTATTTTTTTTCCCAAGTCGTTTCTTTGTTTTCTCCAGAGTCGTATTTCTTTTTCCAGAATCAACTTTTTTCGTGTGAAATTCAAGGCCATGAATTGAAAGATTTTCTTAATATCGTAGAATATGCGGTTTAGCATTTTCTACTCTATACTTCATTACAAAAGTATTTTTTTTCTAAATACAGTATCTTTTAAATACAAGAATAAATAGCATAAAACGATAAATAATGTAATTTATACCTATGACAAAATCCATCAGTAACCACACTCAAATTAAAAATAGTAGATATAATATGTACTATTAGTACCTCCTAGCTAATAATTTTCAATAAAATTATCGGTAATCTGTTTGCTTTTCTCATTACAATATATTACGAAATATGTCTGTTTGTAACTATGTATTACATTAAAGAAAAAAAAATATTTTATAAAAAATATTAAGTAATATTAAGTAATTGAAAAGAAGTCGATTTTTTATTGCATTTCCTTATTTATAAAGTTCATATTTATTTTTATTTTCAGAATTAAAAATCAAAACCTCGTTTAAAAACAAAACTTTTCATAACTAATATTTTTTTTGCCTGATGCGGAAGCCGATCAATTTGTAAGGCACCTTTTTATGGTTGCTTTTGCATGAATTTCATCAAAACTTCGTTCAAAAGAACAGCATGAATTTCCCGAATTTCATTCATTCGCCATTTAGACTTTTTGTAAAAATATACATTCATAACATAAGGTGACATATTATTATTATAATATCATCAGTTGACAATTTTTAAAGATGAAAAACGTGATAACGACCAAAAAAATAAGTTTATAACTTAGGTACCAATGTAACAAAAGCATATCATTTGTTTCATTACAAAGGTATATAATATATATATATATAATATATATATTAGTAAATACTGAAAGGATTTTAAAATGGTGTTCTTTTTCTCTGATCATTTTCCCCCCAACCAAGTCGCTAGTCTCTCGCTATCTCCACTCCATACGGTAAGGGCATCGGCAATGTTACTATATTAGATTATTTCATTATTTTTTTTAAAGCAAGGAAGTAAACTCATTAGCTCTACGTCAACATTATCCTAGTTGTTAAAAATCATATCTTCTTAATGTAGTTTTGAAAACTCTGTATAAATTTAATGCAGACCCATCGACTGTGCTATTATTTTTAGAGCTATTAAATTTAATGCACCCAAATTATAATTGAAATTTTGCGCACATGGCAGATCTTCACGATTGTAATAAAACTGCACTTATAATTATTCTAAAAAACATCAATAAATATGAATATAATTTCATAAAATGTTAATAAACGATCATTGGAAACGATACCTAATTTATAGTTTTTTTAAAACAATTATGTAGAATGTATTGCACTACTTTGCTACTTTGAGGTTAACTTACTGAAAATGGTTACCTAAATACTTATTACTCAAAAATAGAAAATTATTATTTCTGGAATACCTGAGTTCCTGAGTACCTTCATAATAATGATATGACGTATTTCGTTTCACCTCTAAAAATATTCTCTTTTAACGATAACTTGACTAAGAAAACTAAAGCAGGTTCACATGATGATTCGAAAAGATGGATAATTGAATAATTGGGTTCGATCCTAAATTAGGGTAAGCAAAATTTTTGCCCCAGCGAATAAAGCTTAAAAGCATTTATGTACGTGCTGAAACCTTCCCTTTGTTGACGTCTTTATCAGTAAGTAAGGGTGCTTACTTATTGGAAAATGTTTACTAATGGAAAATTTCGATATTTTTGTAAGTTAAGAAGCATCTACTTATCTTCGGTTGAATAAACATAATAAAAGAATTTATTCTTAGGTGCTGAAACTGTAAACAAGATATTTTATGTATGTTTAATAAAATAAATACAGATATATTTACAATAGCTCAAAATCTATGAAATCTATACATAAAATAATATATACAAAATCTATATATAAAGAAACTTTTTTTAAATTTCTTTATCTAAATTCTGAAAATGGTATGTAATATTTATTAATCTGCAAAATATATTTAAGTAGGTACAGATTATGTACTTATGTAAAGATTTCAAAGTTTGAAATCTTTCAAGACAATTTAGATTTGTTGGTATATTGATAACAAAGACCTGAAATTTCTGAAACCAAAAAGTCGATAGTCCAAAAACACTAATTGTTTTCAATAAAACTTTTTTTGACTATTATACTAAGCGACTGGTATCCATAATGTCGCTGTGTGAAAATTAATATTTCATACTGCGAAGGATATATTATAGATAAAATATAAATATATATTTGTAGTTCTCAAATTGCTCTGAAAATGAACCAAAATTTGTTTCTTTAGAATTTGAAACATCTACGCTACCCCGCAGGCCGTAAATAACTTTTTTCATATAAAGAAAACACTTTGCCGGTTACAAAAGTTTATGACACGCAAAAAATGTCAAATGAAAATGTAATAGCATCATCTTTCCTACTTTATTTTTGTCGTAGAATACAAGCGATGTGAGCGAAATATGTATGAAAGATGATAGATCATTCTAAGACAATATTTTGCCAACACACTGTACCGTGGCTAAATTTCTCGAGATCACTATAGTATACAAAGTTTAATTCTCGTTACAGCAATAATTTTACAACTCTATCTGGTATTAATGAATATATTATATTGTACGCTTATGTGAACATAAGCATACAAATTATCAACGATCCTCAAATCTTACAAGTACATATTCCGTTTCCGTATACAATACTCGGATCTGATGGCGTCACTATATTTATGAGCTTTACGAGCCTATCTACAGGTTGTGATCGAGAAAATCCCGAATCTCGAGAAATCACTTTTTCAAAATTTCGAGAATTCTCATTTCTCTGAATTTCTGGAATGGAACACACACAATAAACAAACATAATTTTTGTCAAGAAGATTTAATTTCATAATAACGTTGATTTCTCGAGAATCTCGAATTTTTCCAAGCATTTCTCTCGTCGTTGTCTCGCCCTGACGCTTTTGTTTCCTGCCCAAACTATTGACTTTAATTGTTTTTTGGAATCTCTCAATCAACTGCTTCTAATGTGGATATTTTAATGTAAAAAACATTAAATGGGTATACTGTTTACTATTTAATCCTTTTTCCATCTTCTAACCAGTATATTTCCAGCTACATATTTTTTAGATGTCTCGCTGGAAAATTACGTTTTTTTATCATACTAGTTGTAGAAAAAGCTTTATAAAGTCAGGTTTCCATATTACAGTGTAAAAATTGAAAAACTAATTATTTTTTTCTGAAACAATGATATATAATGATTCCTTATTATATCATTATACCTAGCAATAAAGATATGACTCTAAATTTAAAATTATATTTTACTTGTCATAACCGAATGGTAAAATACAATTTGAAGAACTTTTTTTCTTTCACCGTTGTAGAATGAAAAATCGTAAACGGTAATATTTTAATCTCGCAGTTATGTTATCTACATTATTTAATAAGATGAAAAACTTTTGTAACAGCGTAGCTGTAGCAAAAAACCGTCAACTGCTAAATTTATTTTTATTATTACATTTTCAAAAATCAACAGTCACTTTTAAAATTTGGAATATGTAGTTATTTTATCACACGTAGCTTAAATCTGTATTTTTCTTAACATTATTGTGTAGTTATGAGTGTGAGTGGTCGTTAGTTATTAAAAATATTTTAAAATACGAGGGTGGGTCAATAAGTCCTTAGAAAAGCCGACAGGTGGCGCGACTAGTACTGTAAGCGGTTTGTTTTCATGCAGCGGCACTACCGATTCAGTATGCTGCGAAGTTTCAATCAGATTGGTCGGGTTGTTGTGTGTTTCTCGTACATTTAAAAAAAAATTGCTTGTGGAAAATGGAAAAATGGAAAATGGAGAAAATTGAGTTTAGAGCTGTTATTAAACATTTTAATATAAAAGGGTTAACAGCAAAGGAAATAAAAAATGAGTTGGATTTAGTTCACGGCATATCTGCTCCTTCACTTGCAACTATTTATAACTGGTTAAATGAATTTAAACGTGGTCGTACATCAACAAAGGATGAACAGCAAAGGAAATAAAAAATGAGTTGGATTTAGTTCACGGCATATCTGCTCCTTCACTTGCAACTATTTATAACTGGTTAAATGAATTTAAACGTGGTCGTACATCAACAAAGGATGAACCACGCTCAGGACGTCCTGTAGAGGTGACTACACCAGAAATGATCAATAAAATCCACGATATGGTGTTAAGTGACCAAAGATTAAAGTTGAGTGAGATAATTGAGGTTACAGGGATCTCAAAAGGTAGCGTCATTTCTATTTTACATGACAAATTGGGCATGAAAAAAATTTCTGCAAGATGGGTGCCGCGTTTGCTCACAGTCGACAATAAACGCAATAGGGTAGTGGCCTCTAAAGCCCTGTTGTCGCTCATGCAACGCAATCCGGATGAATTTTTTCGTCGCTTTGTGACTGTAGATGAAACATGGATACACCACTATACTCCCGAGACGAAAGAACAGTCAAAGCAGTGGATTGCGAAAGGCGAACCATGTCCAAAGAAGGCGAAAACCGTAAAATCAGCTGGTAAGGTTATGGCTACTGCATTTTGGGATGCACGTGGAATTATTTTCGTTGACTATTTGGAAAAAGGAAAAACAATAACAGGGAATTATTATGCATCTTTATTGGACCAGCTAAAAAACGAAATTGAAGAAAAACGGCCTCATTTAAACAGGAAAAAAATCCTCTTTCATCAGGACAATGCCCGTGTTCACACATGTTTACGATCAATGGCTAAAATTGAAGAATTGAAGTTCAAATTGGTCGACCACCCACCGTATTCGCCAGATTTAGCCCCCAGTGACTTTTTCCTTTTCCCAAACTTAAAAAAATGGCTAAGTGGACAACGTTTTTTTTTCAAATGAAGAAGTCATCGATCGGACAAATGCTTATTTTGAGGACCTTCCGAAAACTTATTTTTCTGACGGTTTAAAAAAAATTGAGAAACGTCTAACCAAGTGTATTGAGCTCCAAGGAGATTATGTTGAGAAATAAAAAAAAAATACAAAAATAAAAACTGTTTTAATGCTTTTTTCTAAGGAATTATTGACCCACCCTCGTAGCAATATTTAATGCGATAACTAAAGACCAAGCTTTCAGTATTTTATTATTTAAATTTAATACTATTATTATATAAAGATGCGTGCACAATTAATTAAAAAATATATTTTTTCAGATTTTATTAAATATTATATAACAATTGTCTTCAATGCATGTAGTCTGACTACACTGTTTTACAGTATGTAGTTATGTTACCTTACGAAGACTAAAGGTAATCACTATAGATAATAAAGTGACTCGTGCAGTCTTTCATCATATTAAAGATGAAGTTCCGTCATTGGACTTGGCTCAGTCGCGTGCTATGTCGCAACCTAACCTGCTATTTATTAATCCAATTGAATTTTGATATACTAAATGCCGCTAAATAGCATCTACAGGGTATCTACGTCAAAACTATGGGATGCTGGCTACCCTAGAAGATGTATAAAAAATGAAGGAATCCACAAAGACCTGTGTAGTATTCTCATTCTCCACTATTAAGTGGGCAAAGAAGGTCATTATGTATTCAATTGTATAAAATATCTTTAATTCAGTATATCACAATACTGTAGGTATATGTTGTATTTCTGTGCAATGAGCATTAAAAAAAACAATGTATTATTCATTGTATTACATTTAAGTAACCATTATCATAATATATCTAATGCTATCTCTTCACAATGGACCAAGTAAGATGAATGTTGGCACCCTTTTTATTTATGTATAAACACCGACACTGTGTCAAAGTACGACAAACATAATATGCCGCCTGTGACCCATACAACGCATATGTCGCTTATTAGTTACACAATAGTAACAGCGTACATTCGCCTTACTTGGTTTAATGTGAACTAGAAGTATAAGTTATCAATAAAGGGAAAATCTGCGGTAAGCGAGACTTTGGTAGAAAAAAAACGTTGAGGCTCAAGAAGCTCATGGACTGGATGGAGCTCAACACGCTATCTCTATTTATTTACAAAGAGTGACGGAGAGGGAGAACCGCCGAAGTCCAAGAATGGATATGGTACAAAAATAAATGAGTATTTTTTAAATTTCATACTTAGTCTAATAATTGAACCTTTAATATGCATAGTTACGATTTTTTCTGGTGCGCACGAATTACATTTGGTTACAATCATTTGATTATTGTAATGGTTTTTAGTCCTAACTTCACATCGAGAGTATTCCACCACTCCTCTCGCTGAACGGGGGTCCAATTATGACTTATGTGCGCTCAAAATTATCGAACTTCACACTAATATAGTGTATTTATATTATTTAATTAAATTTCATGCGTTCTTAGATATTTGTTAGTGAACTTAAAGTAGATATAAAAGCTTATTTAACTGTAAATGTCCATCACAGAGGCCTCATAATGGTAAAAGTCTAGCTCGACCGGATATTGTTCTCAGCCCTCTTGACTTTTCATTACCTACTCTGATTGATGACACAACGATAATAATTCAAATGAACAAAGAAAAAGATATTATTTTCTATCCTGGCGTGATTACATTGTGCTATTCTCTACGATAAGGATATTGCTGTCACATCTCACAACTTATGTGAAATGTTGAAACATTTGCTGTTATTTTAATATACGAAACCTCATTTCAATTGGTTAAAAAAATATTATTACCACATTTCCCACGCAATGGAAAAAAA
Organism: Rhyacophila brunnea; assembly: GCF_057557595.1. Classification (NCBI taxonomy): domain Eukaryota; kingdom Metazoa; phylum Arthropoda; class Insecta; order Trichoptera; family Rhyacophilidae; genus Rhyacophila; species Rhyacophila brunnea. Next base: position 22,884,341 of record NW_028233068.1, read on the forward strand.
TCAAAACAAAAAAGAAAACGTGTCAACTAAGCCTTCAGCGATATCATGTATTTTGTATTTTTTGGTAACACGTTTAATTGGAATTTGGTAATTTATTTATCATTATAACCATCAGCATATAAAAAACACTACACTACTAGGTATAACTATAACATGTGACAAATTTACATATTATCAAAAAATATTGTACATATGGACGTCAAAAATGTATCTATTCATTGAATTTTTAGACAATACTTACTGCCATCAGTAAATCTATTTTCATTCAAACGAGCTATATTTAATTATTACTGATTGATGCAGGAGTCTTGCCTAGTAAATATCATGAAATTGACCTTTTTTAAATTATGTATTTTTAACTAGGTATATATTATTTTTACTCACAACGTTGAGTCGACAAATGAAATAATCATATTTTTTGTTCATTGTCTTACCTACCACTTTTTTTACCGGCACGTTTAATCTTCTTTTATGTTAATACTAATACATAGTTTTATACTTACTCCTGAATTAATTTTTGAACTTTGTATGTGTTATATAATACAATACATTTTTTAACATTCTACAAAATTACTTTTTTGTATGAGTTGTGTTACGCATTATTCATACGGGTAATAAAACAGTAAAAACACGAATTCACGTCGTAAAATTTTCATTGTGCAATTCAAAAAAACATTTGTAATTCAAATCTTTTCCTGTTCTCAATTCATAAAAACGCTTTGCATACAGATGAAAATGCGTGAAGATCCGGCCAGCGATCGAAATGTAAATTTTAATAAACCGGACGGTCGAATATTTTTTTTTTATGTTACAATAGAAAGAATGTATTTTTCAGTACGATTATCTTTTTATTTGTGACTGAACAAAACACGTAAATTGAATAGTGTATTATTCAAAATTAAACCTAAATAATTTGGGACAGCCTCAGATAGTATGCCTTAAATCTTAAAACATTACAAAAGATAACTATCAATAATAACGAAATTTTATATAAAATCCCAAGTGAATATATTGCATTGTTTGCATAGTTTCGAGCCGGTAATTTAGTTGGTCGAGAATATTGCTCTATTTTAGATGATTTCTGAAGTTTTTCCAAATTACATACTAAGTATTTTTATTTAGTGTATCATAAGTTACTAGCATTATGCACTAAGATGATTCCGAAATCTCTATCAATTGCAATCTTGTTAAAATAATTTATATATTTTGTTTTAAATTTAATTGATTTGTGTTATATATTTGTTCCTAAATGTGTTGTTTTTGTTTTGTTTTTCTTCTATTTTGCCACTCTAAAGAGATTTAAGGAAGCAATTAACAAAAATTAAAGTAAGATCTGCAGAACAAACCTCTAATCTGCATCTTTTAAGGACATTAAAAAATAGAATGAGAAAAGTACTAAATTAGTAAAAAGGTTATTAATAGAAATAATAAAACAATTAGTAATCTCTTTGCCCAGTTTTTTTTCAATGTTTAATTATTAATTTGTTAATATCATGAAAGTAAATACTACCAGTCTAAACCAATTCCGAGACCTGAAACTGATAAAAAAGTGTTGTGGTATATTTCAGTTAAACTTAAGTATTTGTTAGTTAAATGAGCTTGGGTCGATCGCGTTCCTTTGAGAATAAGATAGGCCGAAACCCTATTCCACCTTTATATAACTTTAGTGCCAATAGTTTCTACTTCATTTTGACTTTAACTTTTACCGCAAAGTTTTCTCTTTATTCGAGGAATCATTTCTATATCACCTACTATACTATCTCAGATGTATAATATATAGTTATGTATTCGCATACCTATATTATATTATTTATTAATTATGATATATAGATGGATTTAATTTTATATTATATTATTTATTAATTTTATATTGTATAATTTAAATGATGTAAGTATCAATTTCCTTTCACATAATTTGTGTTTTACAATAATTTTAGTGTATAATATAATATTAACATTTTTAAAATAAAATAACATACTCATTACTTTTATTAGTTGAGTTATTTAAAAAATTGATTACTAAATTTAAGTATATACTGGGCGATGCTTGTCGGCCTTATGCCACAGCTGCGTGGATACGCTGACTACATCTTACCATGCAGCTCTACTGCAAGATTTACGCAATCTATATGCTGCAGATCTGATTATAAAAGGGTGGGACATGGTGCTGGACCAAGATAAAAGGCACGATATTATGCCCACTTTATGCCCACGATATGTCCGGTGACTATAAATAAGTAAGTTGCATATAATTAGGCACCATAACATACACGAATCTCATATAATTATGAATTTTCAACTATTTAATTGTAAATACGTTTTATATTAGGTATATTATTTTTAAGTTGGTTTGTATATAGGTTTCACTTATAAAATTAAATGTTAGTCTTACTCATAGTTTCATTATACACTTCATTTTCTGATCACACTCAATCTAACAAAAAACAAATAGTTAAAAAGAAACATCGATGACTCTAAACTACTTCATGTTGACTTATTTTATGTGGACTAACTTTCCAGTCTATCCAATCATACGAAAAAGAATTCTAGACTATTGACTATAGTGAGTAAATTCCCTCGAGTTTATCGACTGACTTATATACTGGTGGTTCAATTTATTGCCGTGGAAATAAAAATATACGCAATAATTCTGCTAACGAGATGAAAGGAATCCATCACTATTTTTATTTTATTTATAATATACAATAGAATTGGAATTTAGATAATTTTCTACAATTTTTTGAGCATTAATTTAACGTTTCTTGTTTTATTTAACATGATTTACCGATCTAATATTTGTTTTAACAAAAAATATTAGTAACGGTAAGTGGGTACGTTTGAAAAACTTTAATTTCATGAGATCCTGGCAAAGTCTATGAATAATATAGCTATATAATTATTGGTAATGATTTATTATTTTAATTATTAATGGTTGCCAATATTAACAAAAATTCTTTGAAAACACTACAGTCACATAGCTTTTATAGTTAATTTCGTGATAAAAAATGGCACAGATAGCATTATTTGTAAAACACGTTAATTGATATCCAATTAATGCGAGTTTAGCCCCACTCTATACCAATATTATTTCAAAATATATATTTTTATGAGCTGTCCCAAATTGTGTACATTTTAATTCAAGTCCAGTAAAAAATGCGATTATCAAAATACACCATTTCTAACAAATTTTCCCTCCCTTCATAAATATAATACTTAATCCTAACTTAAAAAAATGTACTTATTAGCTCCATACTCTCGGTACAAACACACATTAAGAAATAACATGTAACTTTCCCAGATCCAGGATTTGATCCTAGGATCCACGAAATTATAAACCTGACACGTAGCTACTATGTTTTCGTGGGTGTTCATTTACAATGATTTCTCTATAATTTTTCAATACTGCTTATCAAAAAGATCAAAAATTATACAATATTACATACGTTTTTAAGTTTTTTTACTACCTATTTGCACAATCCTTTTTTCTAATGAACTTCTAATATGATAAACCCGACTCTTCTCATTATATAAGCAATTCAATAATTATGTAGTACTAATTCTGTTTCATTTTAATTTAAAAAATAAATAAATTATAATATCATACACCATGTAAAAACCTAAGAATAGACTAAGAATAGTAAAATGATTAGTACAGCCGCCACAAAACCATGGTGTGCGCGGTCAATCCGGCGTCTCGATAAAGAAATACATATTTTGTTGTACCTATGTACGTGCATATGAATTCAATGAGTTTCATGACTAACTAATAAAAAAAATATTAATAATAATAATATTTAACTGGAGGTCTATAAACTCTGCTTAGGAACATTTTTTTTCTCCCAAAACTTTATTATTCAAAAATATGTGACATTAATACAAATATATATTATATTTCTTATAAAATACTAAAGATGATTCCGTCTCTTTCTGTGAATAATTTATTTAAACAGAAACAAATTGTTAATCTTTGATACAATTTAACATAATCTATTACCTACTTCATATTGTTATTAATAGTTTTCATATAAAACATGAGTACTAGTGCTTCAATATCACTGCATGGTTTCCTATAGAAACTGATAATATATTACAGTTGTTATTGCAATGACAAAAATAGACAGTTTTTCCTTTTCTGTATATACAAATAACTTTTTTACTGCGCGACCCTTTCTTTCAATCTGTGCCACCGGTGACATCTCCGATTTTTTCTTGGAAAAAAAAATGGCGATCACGATAAATTTCTAAACAGTTTTCAGGGGTTTCTTAGATGATTGACGTGGTATAAGCACTGGCTAAAATATATTTATTTTTCGTGAAAAAATATGACTTGATAGATAACAATATTATACTTCACTTTTACGGACAATGAAGTGAATTTTTTTCTTTCGTGTTAAATAATAATCTATTCTTTTATATCAGATATATTTTATTAAGATTGTGACAAAATCAAATATGAATTAATAGAAATATCAAGTAGTATATAATTAAAGCATGTTTGGCTTGTTCACATTTAATAATAATAAAGTTCTATTATAAAATAATATATGGTTTGATAGTGGAACGAGATTTAACATATTATTATCTGAAAATATCCAAATACTGATAGACCGCTGATGAAAATACATGTGCATAAAATCATATTTCGGAATAATAATATATAAAAATATCATTAAATATATAGGAAAATACGGAACGCAAAATATTACAATTTTTCTAAATTTAGAAGTTATGTACAATTCCTATTGAATATGTTACCAAATATATTTTACATTAATCTGCTAAATTTGATGAAAATTGAAGATAACAAAATAACAATTTGAAAAAGTATTATAACAACGGACACCTGATGTACCAAATATGGCTTTCATTTTAACAATATGACGTTTACAACAATAGTCTTTTATGGTAATAATATATTTTTGTGGTTATTAATCGTTAATTTCTAAGATGAGAAGAAACAAGATAATATCATAATGACATACGTATACGGTTGTCCTACAAAGTCTACAGATTATCTAGGCTAAACTCGCGAAGATACCCGAAATTCCTAATTTTTCGCTTTCACTTCGGTCCATAGCTAATATTTATTTTATATATTTAATATATAAATACCCCGCGATGGTCGAGCTGCAGAATATCTGTGAAACAAAAATATTTTGTATGTTCGAACCGTGCATTTGTAAATTCACATATTATTAATTAATTGTACTATGTCTATTAGGATTCAAAGCATGAATTTATTAAGTTGAGAAAACATTTACCACAATTTATCAATTTAAAAAAATGTATGAACTTAATAAACTTTTAACTGTTGTAATCACTGCCATTCACTTTAAGCTCCTTAACTTAAGATATTTTCATTACAAGAGTACACTGTCAGACGATATTGTTCGAGAATGAAAAGATTGAGCTGTATTTGTACAATAATCAAACGTTCATTAGAGCTTTGGGATATTTTACGTCTTACTAAGAGCTCTCTTTGAAATCGAGAATTCTGATATAGGTCATTTTGTTGTAGAAATTAATAATGTTTACTCAGGAAATTTTATAAAAGAATCCTTTTATTCGTTTAAAATTGAATTGATATCATTTACTGGTAACACGTGTAGTAATAAAGATTTTTTTAAATTAAACTTTATAAATAAAATTGAATTATACAATGGATCGTAAAAACATACCTAATTGCTTTTGATTAATATCAAATATCACTTAAGATACCAAAATTATAAAAGCTTTATTTAAAAAGATTGTAATTAATTATAGAATATCAGTCCTTCTAAACAATTCGATGGTGAATTTTAAAAGAATTCTACTATTAAAAGCATTGGATTAGTACGTCATGTGTATAGAAATTAATGAAAATGGCATTTTCACTGGACTGTCTATTTTTAGAAAACCTTCCTTATAAAGATTTAACCAAAATAGGTCTGTAGGCTGTAAATTTTCTATAATAGTCATTTTGCATTGCTGATTCATTTTCATACAGGTTCACACTAATTACATAAATTCTCTGAGAGTTTGTTTGTCTATATCACAGACAAAAAAAATATCTTTCATTAATGGTAGGTACAATAGTATTTTTTTAATAAATAAATCTATTTTTTAATAATATTTAGATAACCAACCACATAAAATAGAAAACAATACTACATCAGTTAGTAACAAAATCACAAAGCAAACTAATCGCTATTTTTATTTTTATTTACAAACAGTCCTGCCAACTAAATTATCTAAGATTACCAATTACTAAACCATACCAATTACTAAACCATACCAATTTCTATTATTATTTGAAAACATTTCAGAGATATATTAGATAGACGCCGGGTGGGATACGAACCCACATATATGAGATTCCGGCCAGTGTGATTTAGTGATTATTGAGTTTTACTCGTCCTACCTAAATACATATTAAGCGCTTAACAATTCCCATAAAATATTGGAAATCGGCTTTTATACCTAGTTTTAGTCAAGCTACCAATAATTGATAACATTGAATACAAAGTACGGATCTCTTTAATTTTTTGTCTTAATGGACTTCCAATAATTGCTAATAAAGAAATGCTAGCAAATTGATTATCGGAGGTGTTTTCAAATAAATCAGTTTCAGTTCAAATTAATATTATTACATTCTCAAATTTTGGGAATTACTCGTTGGATAAACAAAATAGTTTATCATACTAATATTGTTCTAAAAACTTTAGAAAATGTGTAATATAAAAGAAAGTTGATATTATTATTATTTCTTTTAAGTATACCTACTGAATTTAACATTTTTTATTACATCATGATTTTCGTTTTTTTAGCATACCGATTCTTTGCAAAAATTTGTTTCGAGTAGGTAATTGCTTTCACACACAAAAAATATAGGTTCAAAGTAATATAAATCGAGATATTTTTATCTCACCGAATGTCATTTTTCCCTAACAAAATACAACGTTCCTTAGGCGTAGATGGATTTTTTACGTGCTTGGAATAAAATGCCGCCGCGGTGTTGCGATCTTTTCAGTTTTACCTTCGTTACTTTTTCTATACAAGTAACAATGAGGAAAAATTGTATTCTGTCACGTTTTCCTCTGTATTTTGGCTTTAACAAATGGTTTCGTATTTTGATGTTATTGCCACTGAATTAGTATCTTTGCCATTATATTTGTATGTAGGTAGGTACTCAATAGTTTACACTTCTCATTTGATCGTGAATTCGATAATATTAGAAGGTTATGGTATGACTAAATATAGGTACTGTGTATATAGATTGAGTCTGACATCTGAGACATTTAATAGAAGAGGTGCTAGACAATTTGTATTATACATAATTAAAATAGCAATTACTTTATAGTCTAAAGGCGTAGCAGAAAATATTCACTTTTGTATAAACGTATGAATATTGGTATAATAATTTGGCATATTATCCGGGCCTTTGTGGTTCAGTACGTAAGGCACTGGGCTCTTACCTAGGTAAGGCTCTAGACTATATTTCCGGTGAGGTGACAATAAAGTTATGTTTTTACAAAGCATAGTATTTCACTACACTACTGTCATTGGGCCTCATAGCTGAAAAGAATATTTATGAATATATTATAAGTAGGTATAACATTATTGATTTCAGTTTAGAGATGTAGACATGCCAAAAACTTGTCCTTTTCTCGTTTAGAAGTCTATAAAATACCAGAGTGGTAGCCAAAATTTAAATTTAAAAAATATATACCTATATATTTGTTTGATTTTAAATTTTGACATATACGAGAGCATATATTTTAAGAGAGAACGTGATCCTACAATATTTTGTTCACGATTTATTTTACCGTTCATATTAAGTGAATGCCTAATAGTTTTTGACAATGCGTTTTCATTTTGATATATGCATAGCGAATTTTCACATATAAAAAAATTAGAGAAATTATCCGAAGTGTCTAAAACAAACTTCTTCTCATTCATAATATTAGAGTAGAAGAATCTAAAACAGGGGTTGATAATGCGGGTCCCGCAGTCACACATGCGCTGGAGTAGATGCCTTATTGCACCCAAATTCGGTTCATGATTGATAAAATAATATCTGCGTATAACCAAATTGATTGGATATTGACATATTCCATTTGTGTGATGGTGAATTTAGGTGGATGTTGTTTTATAAATTATTCATATGGGTATATTATGCTCGCACTCCCGACACAATATGTTAAGACATGACATTTTTTCAAATTAAAATATTATGTATACTTTTTGTTACACGCTTCATTAAAAATTGAATTAAGTATGTTAAATCAACATTCTTAGTTGTCAAACAAAATCAACATAGTACAAAGTATTAAATTTTACGAAATGGAAATATAATTATACTTTATTGTACACCGACGTACTCAACAGAGTTAATGTGCTTGAACTATTCGTTGCGCAAATCTTCATTATAAATAATATTATATTACAATTTAACTACACCTGTCATGATAATTTAAAAACTATAAATGCAGAAATAAATTATAATTTAAAAATCACTTTATTATGTGCAATATGGTCACCGCAATAAATGGTTGTGCACTCGATTGTGATGTGTTTAATCGATCATTATAATTAATAGCAATGCTTTAATATTTATTGATAAAATTTTGATAATATTTTTTATTTGTAATTTAAAATCCTATCATGGATAAATGTAAAAAAAATGTTTTATATATATATAATAAACTTATCGATAATATATTACATTTCTGGGAGTCATTATAATATTACAATGCAATTCAATATATAAATATGGACCAAAACTTGACAACTCTATAAAAATAGTAATATTGATAATAGGAAAATGATTCATAAAAAATAATATCAAAAATGAAGAGATCTTAATGTTATATTGCATTCTCGAAGATAAAAAGGTTGCTGATCCTTGGTCTAACTAAGAGAATGTCACTCATACTTCAACGCAAATTAATTATACTAATTCAATTAATCATTAGTGACGTAGAAATTATAGCTAGACTGCTTACTTGCTTAAGAGAATCATTAGATTAAAGAAGCTTTTGATTAATATTGTGGAATCGTGCACCTAAATCAAGCTATAAATATACTATTTGATTTCATTTACATATACTATACTTATCCAAATGTAATTAAATTGAAATATATGCAGTACTTGAATTACGTATATCACCAGGTTTGTTGACATAAAATATCACTTGACAATTATTCTTCTTAGGCGATGAAACCAACCATTATTATTATTAACACGTAAATTTACTATAATATATTATTTTTTATTTTATTTAATGACATTTCATCAAGAATTATTAAGTATGCAATATTTCTAATTAGTAATGAAGAAAACTTGCAATACAGAAAAATACGTTTTAACAACAAATGGGGTAAATATATTGAAAGTAAATATCTGTACCTCAGAGGCAGACGGATGCAAGTCCCAAATACCCAATTATTCAGGAGAGCCAAAAAACAATTTTTATTTTAAACGAATACTCCAATAATGGAAATAACTTCCAAGAAAATATACATAGAATGATCATTATTTTTTGTATTCTAATTCAATTAAAGTACTTCTAGAATATGTAAGAAATGAATAAATATAATACAATTTTATATCTAAAAAAATAAAATAAAAAACGTAGTGTAGATTTACATCCTTCTGCCTCTAAAGATATTTTGTTAATGTGGATTTGTATCTTATTTACCTAGCCAAAATAAAACAATTTATAAGTTAAAAAAAATTATAGATATAAATAAAACAAAGCAAAACACATTTTTTTTTAATTTTATTATGTCAGCATCATCATCAGCCTGAATCTATTCACTGCTGGATGAAAGCCTCGCTAATCTCCAAGCTGATTCCACTTCTCTCGTTCCTGTGCGTTGCGTTGCCAAGTTTTTCCGCAGAACTTTATCATTTCATCGATCCAGCGGCCTCTAGGTCTACCTTGCGGAAGTTTTGTACCTCTTGGATACCACTGGATGACTAAATTTGTCCAACGATTGTCTCTTCTTCGAGCTATGTGCCCAGTCCATCTCTATTTGAGACTTTTAATGAACTCTATTAAATCGCAAACTCTTGTCTGCTTCCTTATTCACTCACTCCTCTTTTTTCTTTTTTTCCTTTCGCACCTCATGCCTACGCCTCACTTACCCATGCACCTATCCAACCACGTTGTGCTACTGTAAGTTTCTGGATCTCTCTTTTACTTAGGGTTAATGTTTCACACGCATGTGATTACGGGAAGCACACACTGGTTGAACACTTTGCACTTTAGGTACAGTAGGAGGTCATTTTTGAATAAATTATTCAGGTGGCCAAAAGTACTCCAGCCTAGCTTTACTCTGCGAACAATTTCATCAAATATACATCCATCTATAGACACTTGTTGTGCCAGATAGATGTAGTTTTTTACCTGTTCGAGCTGAATGCCATTGATGAGGGTCTCTTTTTGGCCCGCAAAGCAGTTGAACATGACTTTCTTCTTTGATACATTTATTTTCAAGCCTACTTTGTTTCTTACTTCAGCGAGTTCCTGCATTCTGCTTTGGAGGTAGGTATTCTGAGTCTTCTAGCAGTCTGAGCAAACTACTATGTATTGTCATCGGCAAAGCGCATATGACTCACGTATTCTCCATTTATGGGGACCCTTGTCATTCTAGTCAAGTTGCCTGAATTAGTCTTCAATGGTAGCTGTAAATAGTTTAGGTGAGATTGTATCACCTTGTCGGACTCCTTTGCTGATAAGAAATGCGCGATGGTTTATGGAGATGTTGTTACGCTACTGTATATATTATTGAAAATATTTAAATAGCGCCCGGGGATTCTTTGATTTCTGAGTGCATTGTGTATTGAAAATTTCTTTATGGAATTGAACGCTTTATTATAGTCTATAAAATCCATGGATAGCGGCAGCTTGTATTCCTGTTACCGCTCTGATTTCTCTGATGACTTGGATATGGTCCATAGTGCTGTATCATCCTCTAAAGCTTGTTCTCCTGGTTGGTTCTCGTCTAGTATATATTGCAGACGGTTTGAGAGAATTTTTATCTTAGTGGATTATTGGATTTGCATCTTTCTGCTTCCAAGGTAGGTATGGCATTTGCATCTTTACGATATTATGCCTATTTTTTTATGATAGCAACTAGGACTTTCATCTCTCTGTCTCTAATAAATAAAACCTTTAGAATGACGATTCTTTAATAAATCATTTTCCCCAAAAACGGAGTTGCATCCGTCTGCCTCTGAGGTACAGAATTAAAGTAGAAGGAAACTTAACAATATATAAATTTATCAGAACTAAATTTATTAGATGAAATCTTAAGAAAAACTACCGAATTTTAAACAAAATCACATCATTCACTAGCCGGGTGAGTGCTCCTATGCATTAAGCTATTGTTTCATCGATGAGTCATAAAAATTATTGCTAATAACTAGACTATGTATTTAATATTCGGCCAAAAGATGTAACATGATTAGCGTCAGGAATCTTCCAAATATCATTATAACAAGCTTTGATATTGCAAATAATTATTATTTACATTATTTGTTATTAAATATTATACTTTTTTGTATAATTAATCACATTTTGGCAAATTTACATGATAATTTCAATGGATGGCTAGATCGAAAGTATCGACCTAATAGTTTTAACAAATGGCTAACATCAATATCTCTTAATAAAAATCTGTCAATAATCTCTACGGGAGGCGACTAAGGTACAGAACCAACTGCCACTGGTAATGCCAATTGGGAGAGTGATAACTATGTTCAACGAAATTGCTTCGGGTGTTGATATATTCCACCTACGTGAGAATGAGTTTAGGTGGATGTTGTTTTATAAAATCTTAAAATAGGGTCTGCTTAACTCATCCGGTGTACTTCCTTGTACCTATCTAATTCATCTACTGATATATCTCTTTTTTTATGTAATACTGTTATATTTATATATCTTTCTTTCTAAATGTCATGTTGTGAACGTCTTAAACTTATAATTTGTAATGTCCACAATATGTTAAAAAAAATAAATGAATTGAATTGAATTGAATTGAATTGAAAAATAACAAAACCACCCATATCTATGGTTTCAATGTTATTTAAAATATTTTTAGGTATACAAATACTTCAATATTATTTCCTAAACTATATAGGTTGTTATAATTATAACGTATTTTTATAATTTAATAACATCACATAATATAAAATAACTAAATTGTGATAAATTATAAATAAATCAATGTACATAGTATTGTTATTTAATTGCATGTAGTATTATTTCCCACAAGATTTTAAATATGTATTATAACCAGTACCTTCATAATACATATGGCATATTAGTATAATTAAAAAATATTTTCATTCTCAAAAAGTATAATATCTCAACAGCCATCATCAAGTACAATAAGAATATTAATTAGTTAACAAATAGAGAAAGTTTTTTTTATTCTAAAAGCTGTTTCTAGGTATATTTAATTTTCTGAATCTTGGTCGTCTTTCTAAATTTTATATTTTATTATTTACGAAAAGATATTAGGTATGTACATTGGATCAGGGTTGGTGAATATGTTTAAGCTAATATGCAAGATTATTAAAAATATATATCTATGATAGTGCATGGCATGCCAAAGAATTATTGTTAATCTCTGCCAGATTTTTTTTACCGATCTATGCACAAAATTCCGATCACAATCAGTGTCGAAAGCTTTTTTACTTCTTCAACAATAATTTCGTTTTTGAAAAATCTAATTCAAAATTCACTCCAAAATCTAAATCTTCACAATTATTTAGTCGTCTACCAAATATTTAGATTCTTTTTTTTGCTTTTCTCCAATAACTTTCGCTGTTTTGGTATCAAAAACCACTAGACCGCCATAAGCTCAACAATGATGAATCAAAGTGAACTCTCTATCATTCACCAATCCCGAGCTCTTCGTGTTAGAGAATATTTCATAGTAGAGAAACCAAAACCTCAGTTTTATCACATAATATCAGTATATTTATGTGCCTATATTCAAAACTAAATTAAATTTAACGGCTAAGTCCAAGGACTGATCAGAATTGCCATTCGTGTTGTGTAGGTACAAACGTTAAGTTTAGGCGACTCGATCACGCTATGTGAAAAAATTATTAAAAAAACTACTCACTAACTTACCGGGGTATATAAATAACTTTATTTCTTTTTTCTTTAATTTTGCACAAAAAAACTATTTCCCAGAAAAACTGTATAAATTTGACTTTCTCATCATTAACATTGATTTATCGCAGATAAAAATAATTCTCAAACAACTTTATTCGTTAATGTATATTAAAAAGATAAAACTGTAGGTACACATATTTTTTATTTAATTAGGTAGGTATTCAAACATAATTTCATGTTAGAGAAAATTATGCTTAAAACAACTGTTTTGTGAAAATAACTGACCAGAAAATTGCGAGCAAATAATAAATTTACCCTCTAAAACACACTAACATTATAACACATTAATTTATTTTGAATGATACGATGTTTTCAGGAGCTCTATATTTACATAATTTTAATTGAGTATAAAAAAGCACAGCTCTTTTATAAAAATATTTTATGTATTTATACATCAGTTATAATTTCCCCGAATCAATTAGTAACATAATCAAATCATCCGTAATTAATATTACCATATTCATATAATAGTGTAAAGAGAGAAAATTAATTATACTACCACTACTTATTTACGATAATAATATTGAGGTAGAGTTTAATGAAAACTCAGCGTCGTCAACAAAGACAAAGATAGTGAAGGAATGGTGAGATTATTGACAATGCCTGTTATTTCAGTGATCAATATCCTCAGTAATGAGGCAAATGATACGAAGAGACACCAACCCTAAATATAAAGATATATAATAATATTAGGACTACACATTGGAATTAATTATAATTTACTTTTAGTCTATTTTTATTAAAGCTAGATCCGTAGGTACTTCATGATCTTATTTCTACTTTATTATAAGTACATGCGATTTATTGGTTTTAAATAATTCTGGTTTTAATAATGAATATGTGCGATATTTGTACGCACGGTATGTGAGAAATTTGGATGCATTATACAAGCGGGTTGCTTGAAACCGATTCCTGTGGCAAAAGTGCACCTTCTGGCTGGGGTCACACTACTGGATGTTTGTAAAGGAGTAGCCGCCGATGTACAGCGCAATGCCCAAATATTTGATAAAAATTACATACTATACAGACATACACCGGCATACCTACGTATGTCTAAAATATTTGAAATAACTTCCGTAGGTCATCCAAGAAGATTTTTGAGCCGTCTGTGGTAGATAGAATGGCTAAGTGGAGTAAGATATGCGACATCAAAATCTTTTCAATGGTGCCCTATGAGAAGGGGGAGACAGGTTTTTTCAGTTTAGAGGACAGTTAATCGAATTCAAACAGAGTAATAATTAGAATCAGAACAATATGAAAAAGTGAGGATACTCCGATGATCGTTCAAACTGCGAATGTAACGACGAAGAAACTGCTCATCTTTTTGCCCAATCTATCCCGCTGTATTATTGGTCATAAGTTTAAAGACATTTTAATCACTTTAAATCTAGGCACATCTTTTGCATAAACGCGACAGAGTAAGATTGGTATAAACGGTAGAATATAATTTTGGATAGCGAATACTTCCCATATAATATATAACAATTCTCACTATGTACCTACAAACATTATTTGTGATGATTGATTACAAAGTATTTTTCTCTGACACAAATGGCGTGGCGCAAAATTAAAAAAACGGTGTGATCATACCTATGGGTATAAAGATAATTTATTGTTTGTGAACATCGACACCATGTAACACCTATTGATTAAATCAACATTGTATTATGTACAGCATTCTCCCATATTTGTGCGTAGGTATGTTTGGAATATCAAATACATATAAATATTTTAAGCTCTAATTATTCCATTTGTGTTATAAATACAAACATTTTTAATGTGTGTTTTGATGTCCTGATTTTCTAAAATATACTGGAAACATAATGTAGATTTTATTCCAAATATATTATTTTCATTTTTAAAAAAAAATCTGATATGTATGTAGAATTATGTAGAATCGCTATTGATTGGCCTGGTAAGCAATTTTCTTTCTCGTTATATCAGTTTCGTAAGTGTTAAAGGTCAATTCCGATCATTATCTTAGGGCTTCAGTCGCTATTTATGAATGGGGTGCAGTAAACGATCGTGAAATAAATAAACCGGCGCTCGAACGCTCGACTCAAAAATCAATATTTTGCGCGGCCAAGCCGAAATGATATGATGATACTGCCGGACTTGCTTTGAGCTTGCAAGGTTAGCAGTTAACACGGCACAATATGAAGTTGTATACTTAAATTGTATGAAAGAATATACCTGGTGGATTTTTATTATGTACTTACGTAGCGAAATAATATGCTGAGTATTTATAGCGTAATGACTATTATAGTAAAGGTTTTTAACTGATGTATTATTATGACTGAATTTTAATTTTAGTTAACATTATATAACTCGTTTGATTGTTAAAAAATTAGTTTTCGTGAGTTATTTTCAAATTATTAAAAAGCCAAAAATGGCTACAGTATAGGAATACAAAAAACGCTTGCTTTGATATGTACCGAGTACAATGGAATCATCTAAAATCACATTGCCATTATGTTAAGAAAAACACTACCTATTTTAAAACCATCTCTTTCAGTAGAGACCGACAAGTTTAACGTGAGGCTCCCCGGCAACGCGGCAGCTATACAACGGAGCCTCACGTTAAACTTGTCAGTCTCTAATTGTATTTAACTGTCGAACGGTGTTTAACGCTGTGTTTAACGGTTTCTATTAGTATTGTATTTAACTGTGTAAAATTGTTTTTGAGTTTTCTTGTTTTGTTGTAAAATTCTTCTTTTTTGTGACTTGTAACTCTATCCAATAATAGAAAGTAATAGTAAATTTTCAAATTTTTGATGTACTAAAAAGTATCAATCTTTTTAATTATATACTATGTTCTTTTTCGTATTCGTTCCTAGATATTGTAATCATTTTGTGAATTTATCGTAAAGATGTTAGCGAGAATAGGATATAATCATATTTTGGCTTCACTTCTGAGAAGTTGATGATATGAAGAGAAATCATAGATGCGCTCAAAAAGATAGTACGATGAAACGTATCATATTATTATAGCCAATGTAAAATATTCAAAAGGGAAGCACAAAGCGGGTCGAGTGAAAATGAAGGCTCGTTTTTAACATGATAAAACCATATATAAAAAATATATTATATTAGATTATATATAATTAAGCATATGACTACCGATTTAGATTTTAAAATCAGTGCTTTTCAATATAAAAAAATTACATACTTATAGTTAAGTGTATAATTTCATACAATCTTAACTAACCCAACTAGATATAGAAAACGTAGCTGTAACCTTTTACCCATATGAGTAATGTTAAGAACAAATATTAAGAACGTAGAAGGAAAGCCTTACTATTTATTGTGTCATGATTTTAATGTTGATAATAATTTATATGTTTTACGGGGCTTATACGATTGTCTGAGCAACGAACTAACTAATAACGAAGTAATTGGGAAAATGGGTCTTACTAAAGACATTAGTTACTAATGCCAAAAGGAAAAGGAATTCAACTTGTATTGTTTTACCGTTTCTTTTGAAGCCGAAAACTACTCATTGTGATTAAGGCGTCGTGAAATTAATAGAGGCAAACTCTATTGGCTAAAAATATCTAACTGTGAACGGGTTTAATAGTAAATTATTACATCATAATATATAGGATTGAAATAAGTAATACAGAAATAAAATGGTATACTGACACACAAATAAATACCATTTACAATAGATACATATTGTAAGTGTAATATTATTTTCGATCTCATGAATTACGCAATTTGTATCGGAAAATGTTATATACACTAGCATCATGGTGTATCGTAAAGGTAATGCTTTAAATAATTAGGTACGTATAATATTATTTTATACGACTTAAGGTAATATATTATACTTCTAAGTTTTCTGAAACCATACAATCCTTTTTCACTGAGTACACAATTTTCTCAACCTTTTTGAAGGGTATATTCACGAACGAGATAAGCAATATTGTAATATTATTAAGATAACTAAATAACGAATGTAAATTTATTACCTCAATTTAAAGCACACGTTACTTAAAACTTATGGTGCTGTATGCTTCGTTAGATAATTTGCATTTGATTTATGTTTACCGAACGTATACTCAAGAAATCCAAGCCAGTTTAATCCCAAGTGTATGTGTATTTAATTGAAAATAAATCTTTCAGAACAGAACTGAAAAGTATACATAATAATTAAACTCACGTCAAAAAGTTCTTTTAAATAAACTTTTCGTTATTTAATTATTTGAATATGTTCAGGTGAGTAAGATTTTTTAAAGAAAACCAAAAGTATACGAAAAATAATACTTTATACCATAAGTTCCAATAAATAGATTAAATACATTTTTATACGTAATTAAGCAATATTTTTAAGGTTAGTAGTTCATTATAATCATTTTAATAATAGGTGTAAACTTAATATTAGTATAATAAAACAATGCCAGGGCTTTATCGTTATCGTAATCGCCAAAAATCCGGTTTAAATTAAACACAGCCGCGTGTAGCTATTTAATACGAACTGAGTTTACTTTTTAATCCACTAGAACTATTTTTCACCGTAAATTGCACACGCCAACCCTATACTTGTATTGTATTTCAATTGAATTCTTGCAATGTTTTTGAGGTGAAACTTTTTTTATAGCAAAGTTGCCGGTAGAGTGAATCTGGGTGATATGTAACAAAAAAGCGTCAGAGCCACCAACTAAATGAGCGAAAAATAAAAAAAAATAAAAACGCCCCCATTAGACTATCAAATTTCTCTCTACGGTCAAAAACTCTTTGCCTTAAATTAGTGAACATAATACTATAAAAACGTGAAAAAATCACCTTTGGTAAGCATACCATATGGACCACCTATGGTTCTTGCATGGAATCAAAATATTATACATATTGAAAAAATAAATAATATGCATTTTTAATAGTCACTGACTTGAAGTCATGACTCACGGCTTCATGAGTAGGATCAAAAGTAATCTATAATAATAATGATCTAGTTATTAACTCATGTTTAATGATTATAATATTATTACATTTACGACACACATTACTTCCTAAATATTTTAATTAAATTTCCTATTGATTTTCGTAGTCTATTTCGTATGTTCTCGTATTAACCGTCGTTCGGTTAATCTGTTTAAATTGAAATTACAAGATTGTACCGAGAGACCCTCCAAGAGAATTGTATTATTACAATATTCCTCACTAATTCTCTTAGTGATATTGTCAATTATATCAATTGTGTCAAAATTTGCGTTGGTATACGCACCTTTGCAAATAACGGAAAATAATATTCTCCATTTATATAATAGTTATCATTTCATCCAATCACTATTCATATTTTATCATTATAAGACATAATAATAAACTTGAAGGATAAACTTCTGGTACTTGTTTTCGAAACACCGTTCCATCCAAATAATGTTGTTCGGTCGAGAGTGTAAATCTCTTTCAAATCGACTAAGTGCCCCTGCTACCCAAATCTATTGAAACTTTCCTTTCACCTGTATTTGTAATTAAATCAAAATAATCACCTCCATTTTGAGCGGCTAAGAATGTCTATTGTTTTTTCTTTTGCTTAAATTTGGCTCGGTTTAAATAATAAGGATTAACTTGCTTACTTAGTAAAAATCTTTTGTACCTACCCAGAAATAATTTGCAAAATTTAAATTATGTACAAAGATACTTCGTAATTTGATAATCTACCCATAATTTTGGTGGCTAAATTAGTGTTTTATAAGGATCGCCAACACTTTTTTGGTTGTATTTGTCTATAAATATTAGGGAAAGAAAAAAAACAATATCCTGAACCAGGTTATATACTATTTCTATAATTATATAAGTACTACAGTTAATTATAATTAAAAAAAATTGGAAAAAAATAGTGACAATTTTATCTTTTTATTAGATTGTTTAGTATTTCATCAGTGTACGATATTAAAATGGTATCTTTTAATACAATGACTTCACTAACTTTATAAGTTAATAAAATACCAGAGGAGCCACTAGCAAGACGGACTGTATATTGTGCATAGTTTGACGATCGAGATTGAGATGACTTTAATGCACCATAAGAGATTAAATGTCTTTTTGGGATAGAAACCAGTTTTTGGAAGAAGCCAACAATGATAACTTTATTGATATTATATGAAGTATCAATTTAGTTACCTACTAGTAAAATTCAAGCATCAAACTCGTAGATAAGTAATATGTATCTTACTAATTAATTTTTTCAGAGATCATTTGTTTCAAATGTCAGAAAAGCATACAAAAGCTCAATGAATTCGCTCGCATTCATAATAGAAATGTCCTTCAATTTCGGTCGAGTCACCTTGACAAAATAATAATCAGTCAATCTTGACCGGAGTTTCAAGTATAGAACAACATGCAACGTTACGTTATATACAACCTATACCTCACTCTATTGTATCGGCAGTTTTTATATTTGTATACTTGATGGAAAGTCATGGTCGTAAATATGTTTGCACGTCCTTAGTAGTCAATCGATAACAGGTCAAATTAAAACGTGATATAAGCATATGCATCAATTGTTTATCAGAATATTATGTTAATTCACTACGGATAGCATATCCCGTATTTTATTCACTTCCTCTATTTATCAAAAACTACCGACTATATTATAATTGAATATACCTACATAATTTGAAAACATACCATGCATATACACACACAGAAAAAAACACCCGACGGAACTTGAACCTGTATCTGCTGGATTTGCGTCAGTATGATTTTTCAATTAAACTACGGGTATCTTAGTTAATTACGACGATTTTAACTAGTTGTTGTTACATGAAGTGCTTACCTTACTATATAATTATCAGTCTCTACGTTATCATACACATCACACATAATACAATGATTAATATTTGAGCATTAATTTAACAGTATGTTAAAAATAATTTAAAATACGACAAATATCGGTAGGAAAATATTTGTTACTATTACAGACTGCAAAAAACTGTTGATACAGGCTGAGATATTTTCGACTAGTTTTTCACCGAGTGATCATCGATTGTGTACATTTTAAATACACGTGCCATTTATTTTAATCACTAACCTGCATCACTCATCAAAATAAAATAAACTCAAATCATTTTTAAATGTGTCAATAATACTTTGTCCTGCAAAATAACCATAGAATTAATATAACCAAGCTTCCTGTTTTGACGAATAAAATATTTCACTTTCCAAAAAATACAGGCGTTGTACGGAATAAAGAACGCAAAATAAGAATCTTATATTCTACGTATTATGTTGTGATTCACGGTTTCTAAAATGTTTACGTAAAATTATTTAAAAATTATTTTTTATTGTAAGCACTTTTCATTTGTATTAAGTAATTTTGAGTTGTAGTAATTTAATAAAACTCTTTTAAATAAAGAACTAAACTTGGTTTACTTTTTTTAACGGTATATGAACATGAAAATTGCTATCAATTTACCTTATAGGTACAACATTATTAAATTTAATAATTTCTTCGATTTCTACGATTATTATTTGTTATATTTTTATACCTAATTATAGTGTTACATGTGTTACGGCATTTTAAGCTCATTTCAAAGGCTGAGACTGGCTTCTACAATGATACGTAAATGTCAAAATAGAACAGTGTATTAAGTGATTTCTTAAAAAAAATCAAATAACTATACTATTTCATTATTTTATTCGTACATAAAAACAAAAATCATAATTACTAATGGTAAACAAAAGATATAATTAAAATCCAAACAGTTACCATATCGATTATATTGATAATAATTGCACCGATCTTCAAATGTTAGTGTAAGTAGGTTATCACTAAAATTTGGAGAAATCCTAACGCTGGTTAGTTATTAAGTTAATGAATACTTTGAGTTAAAATACAAAAGCCGTCTGCCAAAAATAGCGTAATTTGTGAAGCGCTTCAGAGAGGTATAATAAAGCTACTAGTTAAATTTGTCGAAACTCAATGGGACGCACATAGTTTAGTCGGTAGACACATTGACGCCAATCTAGTGGACGCAGGTACAAATCCTACTGGATGTCGTATTTTTTTTCAGAAAGATTTTTTCTAGTAGTCATATATTTGTGTTTTCAAATTTTGTATGTTAATTACATACTGCTTTAGATAAGATGACTCATTATATATTATATGTTTATATTGTATGGATCAATATAATTTCAAATAATTTTTAAAAAAATGTGTAAAGGAAAACGTTAGGAATCACATTTTATACTGTTTCAATTCGCTGACGAATATTGGGGAAAATTGAGTTTCCTCTCAAAACCTTTCTTCGTTTGTCAATTATTCGCTTTTTTCCTTGGTAAAATACGTGTAAATATTTCTAATAAAGTAAGCTTCAGATCTGTGTTTAACACGATTTTTTTTAAGCAGTTATTCAGCATTATATTATTTAATAAGGAATTATTTTTTACATCTCGTTGGAAATGACATAAAATATTGTATATTCTAAACAAGTATAATAATTCAGGATCGTAATATACAAAACGACAAAAAACACATATATTTTTTCAAAACTTATCCACTGACTTGCTCACATGCAGTCGTGTCCAGTTTTACTTGATCATTCTTTTAAGATGGGTAAAACAACGAACTTTTTTTTTTACGTTTTAAGTTTTTAAATTATAATGTAGGTACCTCACGTATATAAATATAATACAGACCTTTATTAAATAAGACCTTAAGCTATTAGTAAAAAATTAAAATTCAAAAACCGTTTTATTTGTATTTTAAATTAATATGATTTTTCATCAATTTTATTAACAATGTGACTATATTTGAAAATTAATGTCAAAATTTATATAATATATTAAAAATATATATTGATGAAACCCAATGTAAAATTATAAGTGTTGAGAATGTTAATGTTTAGAATATTTACAATGCCATTCGTGGGAGAGTCAAAAGCTTTACTTTAAAAAGGTAGAATTCTATTAGGTAGGTACGCAATAAACAGAAATCTTTTCAAAAAGTAAGCGTTTCACTAATCAGTTGAAATGTTCACTCATTTCATTAGGTAAAAACACTTTGATCTGCCCTTCTTTTCTATTTTTGAATAAATGTTGTATTTAATATTTTTCAAATGTCAAAGCATGTTGATAATTATATAAATCAAACGCTTTAATGTTGATGTATTGACTTATACATCAATCTTACTTTTTTTTCATATAACATACCTACCGAAATCTTTTATTTAACAACCAATTTAAAGGTAGACACAAACTAACGTTCATACAGTACAAGTTTTACCAGATAACTAAATATAATATCAAGATGAGTTTTCATTCTACAATCGTTCGAGTAAAAAGTCATTTAAGTAAGTCATAAAAATAACAATACAGCTATTGAAATTGTCATGAAAAATATATATAAAAAATTGATCGCATACAATATATCAGTGTATAATAAATTCATCAACCTATATTATTTATTTTAACTTGAGAACTGGAAAAAATAGTCGAACTGTAAACTAGAAATAATATGCAAATTTAACATTTTTTTAGTTTTAAAAATAGCATGAAACAAAATATCCTTAATTGGAGTGCACACAGATTCCAGCCTTTTCTACAATAAATTCCATGACGAGTGGCTATTATATTTTGCCTCATATCTTGCAAAGTTGCTGAGATGTTGATCTACACTTTTGTATTTGGATTACACTAATGAACCGTCTGAGGCTATGAAATCCGGCGAACGTATTAACCAATTTAAACTTATTCACTGCTGGTATCAAAAAGTTCAATAATAATTACTCTACCATTATAACACTATTCACGTTAATTACAATTTATAACTCATTTTTGTTGATATAATAATATGGCATGGAAGACGCTGATGCAAAGTATTTTTGGCACAAACTGGCATTCTTTGAGCGGTTCAATAATTGATTACAAAACTATTTTATTTGTTTTTCAATAACACAAAAAAAGTAAAAACAAATGTAATAAATTTTGGGACACATACTTATATTGATTTAATGATTTTTAATGACAAATATTTTTCCTTTTTTTTAAATGTCCGAGTCTAACAAGATCAAAATATGGGCCTCCACAGAGTGGTAGTTGTATTAGCAATTTTTTGTTTCTACGAGAAATGGCTATTACCCACTTGCGCAACCAAACAGATCCATATTCTATTTTGTCCATAGTGTTCAAGCACACATTGAAAAACATGGGATTTATTTTCCAGACCCGAGAGTCAAACCCAAGACCCACGGCATTGTAAGCTCAGCTATCGTGTATGTAACTTTACAGTTACTGTATTTGTAAATCAATAAATAAAAAGTAAAATCTATTGATATGACTAATTTAATTGGCAGAAAACTCGAATTATTCAAATTGTAAATGATATTATTCAATCTGAATTATTGATTAATTATAATTTTATTTGTTGTGAAATAAATTATTCAGTAGAACGGGGTTGTTTTGTAATGCCATAGATACTTATGTTATTTATACCAATACTACGGAGCGTTTTTTATTACAATTATGAATCCATCTGTATGATACATTTTATTATTCAAGTATGTTTTCGGGAAGGTCTAATTTTTCTACGAAAATAATAAACTTTTAAATAATAAAAATAACTGATTGTTAAAAATGTATATATTCATTAATTGATTCAAATAAGGAATAAGCTGTAAATATTCAACATTCCCTATATTTCAATTTCTTTAATCGATGGTTTTGGAATACATTTATATTGGGTTATTTTCTTCAAACCATTCAATTTTCCATTAAAAAAAATGTAAATGCTTTATAATAAAAAAATTCAAAATAACAAATGGATAATACTTGTAAAGAAAACAAATTTCCCACCGTGTTGAATAACATCGTTGAAACAGTTAAAAAATATTTTCCATTTTATATGCAGATGTAACGCGTTAAACTTTTCATGCTACAACTTTTTGTTTTACATTTCAGCATCTGCTGAAACATAAAATATATTGTTATATTATGCTTTCTTCTTAAAAGTTTATATTTGGTGCCAAATACACGATACTTGTTATTAGTCAAGAATCAATTTGAACCGAAAGTACAAAAACTTTCTCATTCACTTAAAACAATTGATAACATCATTCATTTGTTTATTTTAATTGCTTTGTATAGAATCAAAAGTAGAACTATCTATATTTCAATAATTAATCAACGAAAATGATTGTATACAATTCAGAATTTAAGTTTAATCAATCATTATAATCATTAGCTTTAAATATACAGTATGTTAACCACTTGTTCAAGTCATTAAGTACAGACTTTTGGTCCAAATACACATTTTTGCCATTAATGAGGTTATACATACGTCATACAGTATCCGCAGCAAAATTCTATTCTTAAAGGATCAAATCTCCGTAGACGCTTGCTCAAAGCCTTTATATTATACCATGACTCGCTACTGTAAAGCAACACCGTCATAACTCTAACGTTGAATAGGCGGTATTTCGTTTTAATCGAGTACAGTCCCAGAAATTTTGTAACGAGTTGCATGTTGCTTTTGCCATTTCAATTAGAATAGCGAGCTCTATTTGCAAAATTCTATCTTCCGTAATTTTTGACCTCTAAGTATTTAAAGCTGTTGATACTCTTGATGGTTTTCTTTTAGCTAAAAAGGGAGAAATCAGGATCAGAAAAGGCTATTATACTTTATTGTTTTTATTTGCGTTGATTTTCAAAACGATGCAACGCAAACCTTTCAATAGTTATGAATGAGTGTTACATCTGGAGCCTCACATAGTTATACAGAAAAGCTATTCTAGTAATTATATGAAAAATGCATACTTGAACCGGTTAAAAAAATCAAATATGGAATAGCCTGGAGGTCGGTTTTACAATTGCTCATATAACTAATGATCTGTAGCGTTATTAAGTTAGTATACGGTATCAGCTTTATTATATTATATTAAAATAATTATAATCTGAATAAACGCGCTCTAGTGCATGGGTACCAATAATATTATTTTTCAGATAGGTTGTACTTGGATCACTGTTTTAATAGTTTCCAGTGTTTTTTACCATTTTGGTGGATACTCACTTAACCGATTTAAAAACTTGTCGGATGATGAAAGGGAAAGCAGGTCATATACAGTAAAACTTTCATTTTTGAATTTTCTTAATGGCAGCTGTTTAATATTACCAACTGATTACATTTCAGTATAATATATTACTATTAAAACATGCGTCTGCAAACGTTCATCAACTCACTTCATTGATAAAATCTAGAAAATTTAATAAAGGTCCATAGACTTGGAATTCTGTAAGTTATGCAAGTATAAAAGTCCTCGTCTTCGAGTCTATTGTTAGAAATTACTTCAAGGGATGGAGTTTATACGGCAAACGTGCGTTGCGTGACTTCTGAGGCCGTTAAGATAAATAGTCGTATTTCAGACACAATTCAAACTACAACGAACTTTGTGTGTGAAGTATTTTAAACGAAATTTCTGACTATTCGAATAAACCATTCATTTTTGTAGGTACTACCAAAGTTTACTATGATATGACATGGAACATTACATAGCCTTGCTATCAAAATAAACTTTACAAAATTTGGAACACCTTGAAAGAATAGGTATGTTTCTGAGGATTTCGAATTATATGTGTTCAATGAAGAATAAAACAATCTTAAATTGTATGTAATATATTGATAATTAAAAAGTATTGTTATAGGTAATAAATTTACATATTGAATGATACATATATCGATAATGCTCTAATTACCAACATAATATTTATTAAACTATGATGACAAAATGACAGGGTTATATAATTATATAAGTATTATTTATTTAATTAAGCAGGCATGTCCGTGTCTTCATTATAATGGTTTGATTTTTATAATAATTCTACTGTATTTGAGTTTGGTATATTATAATATCTATAACATAAAACCTTATTTTTAAAACAATTTAAGTATGCTATTGAGTACAATTAAATTTACTAACAAAATATCGATACATCCAATTGCAATAAAAAATTTATGCTAATTTAAATGAACTGAAAAATATAATATTGTGTTAATATTATTCTTGAATGATATAGAAAAGATAGAATTGGAGATTGGTTAGGGAGAAATATGATTAAAAAATAATAAATATTTGTAACTAGTGCAGTATATAATATACTGTTAGTTTCTCTTTTTTACGTTTATTACGATCGAGATAATCTGCACAAATACAATTTCATCAAAACTGTTTTAAAATATATTTTTCTTATTTCACTTAAGTATCAAATTGTATTTATCGTAAATAATGGATTTTGCAATAAAAATATGAAGCTTGCCAAGAAATGAAATTTATATGGCACACATGGCAGTGACACTCGATGACACAGCGAAAATTGAGAATAAATTTCATTTTTACAGATCTGTCAAGGAAAAACAAAAAAGTTCACCATTGAAATATTCAATAAAATATTTGAATAAAAACTAATCTATTTTGGTACGACTTTTGCATATTCTGTCTAACAATATTAGAAAAATACGGTATTTGGATGTGTAAAAAACAATATAAATATATATATACCTACATATGTATTTATTTACTTAATTATGTGAGTTATATTAATTTAATGTGAT
This sequence comes from Rhyacophila brunnea, assembly GCF_057557595.1. Lineage (NCBI taxonomy): Eukaryota > Metazoa > Arthropoda > Insecta > Trichoptera > Rhyacophilidae > Rhyacophila > Rhyacophila brunnea. Next base: position 22,911,059 of record NW_028233068.1, read on the forward strand.
AAAATACTGGTTAAGTAGTATATAATATATATATATATATATATATATATGCATATTATAATATAAGCTATAATGCTGGGATGAGCTAATAGAGCTGTACACACTGTATAGAGGCGAAAAGATCACGTGGCGTATGAAAATGTAAAGACTGCGCTGGATCGGTCACGTTCATAGAATGCAGTAGGATATACCTACAAGGCTGGCTATGTACGCAACCCCTGAGAGCTAGAGAAGATTTTGCGCTGCCGAAATTAAGATGGCTGGTCTGCGCCCATAGATAATAATATACACTGCGCCACAGTAGATTTATATATAATTTATTTATAAAGAATATCGCCGCTGGATCGTCTAGGATGGAGAAAGTTTTTTAAGGAGGCCAAGACCCGCCAAGGGTTGTAGTTCCATAAATGAATGAGTGTAATTTAGTACATCCAATATTAAAATTACTGTTCATAATTTTATTTTAGCAACTAATTTTCATCTTTGCATCTATCTTCCGGCATTTTTTTTAAAAGCTTTTATATTTAATCTGCTTACATTGGCGTGGTTTCACTTCTCTTTTATCTAAATAATGTTAAAAATAAGATTTTCTAAATATCATTATTTTATTAGTTTACATTTTAAAGCATTTGATGTTTTTAATTGTCACATTTAGATCACTTTCTTACCGAATAAAAAACTAAATCTTTTGATTGTTTATCTGCATCATAAAAATTAAATTATATATAAGTAAGTACAAACTAATACAATTAAAAGAAATATCTTACCTTTAGTTTTGAATGATTTCCACAGTTTTTTTTATTTGCACCAACTGAAAAGAACACAAAATATATAAATTTTTGATATAAAGACTATTTTCATATACCTATGAGTACATAATACCTAATTAATTTTACTTTTATTATATTATTTATGAACTTTTAAACATAACATAATAAAACTTTGAACTTTTTTTAAATTAACGAAGCCTTTTTTAACTTAACTCTAACAATAAAAAAAATCTCACAATCCTATTATTTAATCTACGTATAATATTGCACACTTTTTATTAATGGGCATAAAATAATTCTGCATTAATTACAAGTACAAAATACAATATTCAACAATAATCCAGTCAAACAGAAATTAAGCATTAGGTACATATTTAATTTTTTAACCATGTCGCTCATAAGAATATCATATGGGTCTCTACGGGGTGAAGGATTCACAGACTTTTAATTTTGTACTAGAAATACATGTAAGTTACTTTTACAATGTATTAGGTCCATGCTCCGGGTTATAATACACATTGAAAAACAATATAAGTTTTTTTTTAATTTACTCACAAGTTATTCAGTAGGTACTTATTGTAATTTCTAATTTTAATAAATATATCTCATTTCAGCTACACCTTTCCTACCTCAGCTATAGTTTTTAAAATATGTGTTTGAAGCATAAACATATTTTCTATACCCTGAGATTCGATTTTTTTACTATAAAACATTGCCGAAAAAGGTTAGTTGAATAATTCCAATTAGTCTCGGTAGGTTAAGTATTTTCCTATGGATATCCAAATAGTTTACCCATTATCCAGGGCATCTAACGAGGGGAATGGATAATGTATTTTGCTGTATTTCACTTATTTGAAATTTGACACCCTAAGTATCCGGCACCTAAAAATCATAAAAATTCAACGATTTCTTGTTGTCGAATAGCTTGTAATATGATATTTATTTCTGTTGTGTTTAAAATATCTTATAATAAAGTGTTTATAATACGTTTTCCTTAAGCAAACCCTTACATAAATAAAATAATTTAAACGCGATCCTGAAATAAGAAAAAGAATAAATAATATAATTATGTAAGGATTTTATTGGTTTATTTCTCAGTATCAAATATAATATTTTAAAATGACGACTAAATAATTATAAGGGACGCCTCTGAGTTTTCAAACAATCAATACTAATTAAATTTTTGTAGGGATCGTAAATATAATTTAATTTTATAATAAATAAGTAATATTTTAATATCTATTTAAGAGCTACTTTTTGAAAATTTGGGAATTTATGATACGTAGAGGTTTTTTATGTCTAATGGTATTTTAAAATGAAACCTCATCTTTTATCTTGGTTGGTCTTGGCTGATGATGATAATAATTAGATTATTTTATGGTACAATAACGATACCTAAATTATTTTTACACATTTTACCGTCATAATTTTTATTAAAACTTAATATAAAAAAAAACCTATAGATTTTTCAAACCAATGGGATACTTTTTTAGATACAGTTTTCAGAATAAATGATTTTTTCTCCAAAAATGTAATCAACATAAATCCCCTTTCTTGGTAAGTGTCTCGCGTAAGTACACTTGATCTTGTTCCCCTCTTTCTTATTTCTTCGGTGATTGATCGTCTTTTTGATTGGCAAGCGACATCTACATTTACATAGAAAAAGGTTCGTGTGTTAACGATTTTCAGGGATTCCTACACATTTGGTTTTACATGTTAAGCGTCAAGTATCAAATAATCTTCATTGTATAATAATATAGACGATACGATGCATATCATTTATAAATAGGGGCTATTTCAGAAGGCTCCCCGTATTGGTTGTGTTTTTTTTTTATATCAAATAATCACCATTGGTTTGTATCTTTCACTCAAGATCTAGACATTAAGTGAATGATTTCTAATATAGTAAATTGATAGTTCTGTAACGTTCTATAAATTTAATAATAAATATCGTAGATATTTTCTAACTAATTTGACATTATTGACAGTTCTGAATTATTTCGTATATTTAATCGGTACTTCAATATTTGTCATATTATAAAAACGGTAGTTTTCGTTTTCGTAAAATGATGGTATGTCAACAAACATGTATAATTTTTTTCTTATATTATGTATATCTTCTAAGCATATTAAAATAATTTTATTAAAATATCTACTTTATAAGAAAGACATTGCTATTAACTTTGAATTAGTCATTTTTGTTTCTACAGCCCTCAAATGAAAGAGCTTTATTCGATAGAAACTTGTATTTCTATTCGGTTGAAGAGAGTGTTAAAGTACCCAGCTCTTACAATACTTTTAATTTACATCGATTTGAAACACAATATAGTAATAATATTTGAATATTGCTGGCGCCACCATTTCAATTTATTTTATACGAAAAAGTGTTTCACAAGTATTCTTTCAAATCAAATGATTACACAAAACCACTACTCTCACCAAGTCAGACAAATGTACGTAGTCACCTGGTGCCCACCATTGTGAAGGAGCTACATATGCGTTGTGTGACCCATGGCCGGCAAATATTTTCCATCTACCGACACAGTGTTGGTGTTTCAACATGCATCAAAAGATGCCAAGATTCGTTTTGTTTGTGCTATTATGAGAGGTAGTATTAACGGCCCACGTGCTCGTCGTAGGTCAAAATTGAGTTTTTATCGTATTTTCAAACCATGATCCTGGACACTCCTTAAACGTTGTAGATAATCTATTTATATAATTTTGAAGCCTATTTATATAGTTCAAACACGCGCGTTAACATAATTTTACTCCCTACTTTAATTATAGTTCGTCAATTTATGGCTACGGCCGTATGTTGTAGCTTAACCATTGGGGAATGCCAAAAGAAATGGCGTATTTCAAAAAAACACTACCTTATTCTTAGGTCAATAATTATTATAAAGCAATCATATTCATAAGATGTTTATCACACTTGAATGGTCAAAAACATAGCTTATAATAAGTATCTTTAGAATCATCTTCAAATGTCTTAATCTTGCCGATTTTTTAAATAATAAAATGCCTAATTCTTGTAAAATTTGGGATCACAGAGATTATCAATATAATTTTTTATCGTGAATATTTTACAAAAATTATCTCGTAATGAATTATACTAATGGTTTTATAAATGCGTTTAAAAATTAATAAATGTAAAAAATCTTAACACCACTGCACAGTTATGTACCGAAATATGACTATATTCTAAAACATTAGAGCGAGAGGTTTAAAAGAATACTATTTTATGTAACAAAAATACTTTATGCAGTCATTTAATGTTTAAAATAACTATAAAGTATAATAAGGCTTCAAAATTATATAAATAGATTATCTACAACGTTTAAGGAGTGTCCAGTATCATGGTTTGAAAATATAATAAAAACTCAATTTTGACCTTCGACGAGCATGTCCCCCCTTAAGTAGAAAACTACCAACACGTCCATTAATTAGAAAAAGAATTATTCAAAAACCTAGCAATTCGTATCCATACAACGGAAAAAAATACATACCAAAACCTTCCTATACTAACAATAGCTGTAATTCTATATACTTTAATATTTTCTTTTTCATATCTATGTTTAAATTTATTTTTTTATTTCAAAATTCTATATACTTAATTAAACGAAAATTAAAAAATTTACTGTATTCTGATTTTTTTGTTTTAAATTTACGTTTGTTACAAAATTTACTAACGATTTTTTGAAAATAGACACTTTTGGAATTTAGTTCACCTTTATTTTAAAACTACAGAAAACAATATCACCCTCATATTTAAAAAAAGTGGCTTGGTATTTAAATTTTATGTATAATTTAAATAAAATTTATATTTTAATTATCTCGTATAACGTCGGTTAAACATACATGGTATGTATAATTAAATATATGTATAACTTAATCCTTAAACACTTTATGATAGAATACAGTTTTAAACATTTTAGACCTTAACCGTTTTTATCGTTTTCTGATGTTTTTTACTTAATTTTTTATCGCATTAATTCTAATAATTCAGCACAAATTTTATAATTTCTTCGACAAATATTATCAGGACACCATATTCTACATTAATATTTAAAGCACAACCTATTTTTTACATATCTTAATTAGCTATGAACCAATTTTAGGGCACACTAAATAAATACAACTACTTTACAAGTTGAATTTTCTTATCTTACAGTGCCTCAGTTTTAATTAAAATTAGTAAACATATCCTATTTACATTTTACTATTTTTCCAAGCCGAGTAGAAAAAAAGAAGAAGAAGACTTTAACTACATTTTTTTTCAATAGGGTTGTCAACACCAATAAGAATCTTTTAAGCTTGGCTAAATACATAATTACCATTTAAATGTTGTGATTTATGGTTCGCGAAAATGTGAATTTCATTATAGAATTCAACATGTTTAGTTGTTTAGTCATTTGTTTAGAAATGATAAAATAAGCATATAAAATAGATGTATTAATTTTAAATAGGGTTGTAAATATTGGCATTTTATTTAGGATTGCATTATTCGTTTATGGGATTAAATTATAGTAATAGTGATATAAATCTTTTTTTTTCAGCCCAACAACAATTTTCTTAATTACTGATTAATTACCACCTGTTTTATTACAATAATATTTTTCACAAAAAATAATAATGACATTTTAATAATTATTCATTGTTTTGGGCAATATAAATTAAATCCAATTATTTTTAATACACCCTTACAAATAATGTGGAATACTTAACCACAATCCGACAAATATTACTATTAATTAAATGACAAACATGTACACACATACAAATATATATATATATATATATATTACTCTTGGTTTCATTAGAGACTAAGTAAATCATGTGGTTTATGGTTTTCTAATTCCGCGTACCATATTAGAGACAATGTTAGCTTTAAGTCACCTTTAAGATAAACTGTACTATTTATGTTTTGCAGTCTATGTGGTTTTGCAGAATATATTTTTAAACAACTTACTATTGATTATAATAATATATTACGACCAATTATGAAACAAAGAACTTTCTCAATAATAAACATATTCTAATCAAAATTCTGCTATGTCGAATATAAAAAGAATAAAGCATAATATGTTAGATTGTTGCTAGATCTCTCATTTTTTTTTAATAATAATCAATTATTTATCATTTACTATGTGAAAAAATTTTTAACTTATGACCTTGAGATGATTGATCATAAACACAAAATAATTTAAAGTCATCAAAATTAATAAAATTTAAAAAAGTCTTTAAATAAAAGATGTCACCATTTTTTTGCTTGTTCCTCTTTAATGTAATAATACTGCTGTCACAAAAATGATTAAAGATAAACACGTAAGCTTTTTTGAGATAATAGTCACCCTCATGATTTTATTGTAATATTTAAAGAGATTCGAATCAGTGAAGTGGTTTTCCTTTATACTAAATTTAATATATAATAATATAACAGAAATTTACTCAAATTTTATAAAAACAACCTTGAATGAGGTTAAAAACCAACTGAAAATATATATCCTGCTGTTGCTGCTTATCAATGAAAACATATTATGAATTTTAAGTTATTTTATATTAATTTCTAAAATAGTTTTTTAACCTGAAAGCAATGTTAATCTACATTAATAAATTTATAGTCGTTATTCAACAATTCTAATTAATAACATTTGCGTTGAACAGATTACTAATAACTAATACTCATTAAAAAGTCTATTTAGATACGTGCACGTAATGTGCAATTAATATTTACCTCCATTTCTAATGAAAATATTGGAACTTGTCTAAACTTTTCCTATTCACCTTACAAAAAAAAATTAAGTCATAAAGTTTATCATATATATCATATGTCATAAATCATTAAGTTTCTATAGAACGGGGTCTTAAGTCGTTGTTTGTTTATTATGATGCTATGCATGCATAGGATAGTAAGTCTAATTATCAATTTTGTAGCGGAATTAAAACAAATTGAGGTAACAAATTTAAACTGGAGAAGTGATAACGATCGAGCCGATTTCAGTAACAGGCCCAATCTTCGATCCATCCCATCGGGTGAAAATGGCATGATACTCGTACATTCGTTTTCCCCTCTTGAAATTTGGCCAGAGACCTATTGACAGGTAAATAGTTACAACTTACAGTTTTTAAAGCTTACCTTAAAATAAAATAAAAACTAAAATATCATTACTTTACTGAATTTAACTCCTTATAGGGATGCCAGATTACCAGTTCTGACCTAATCTTTGAATATCGTGAACGTCAATAGTATAGGATGTATATTTTTAAACTACTTTTATTTGAAAATAGTTTCATATTATTTTTACAATCAGTAAAAGAGAAAAATAATCTTCAAAAAGCGATGGCAACCAATTTTGACATGTAAGCATTATGTTTATTATAGATTTCAAGGTTGATCTTGATGATTTTCTTTCGTCCGTTGCTAGTGCTATGGATTTTTGATATCCACCATAAACATGTTTTTTCCTTTGAAATATGTACTGAACATGCGTGATTATTGTACCCATGCCATCATAAAGGAAAGAGGTAGAAAATACAGTCGGTAATAGGGTCATACATATCCCAATTCCAGCGGGAACGGGTTAGCGATATTTCAGCTTTTACTGGTGGTAGAAAAACCATTATAGAATAATAAAATGGCGCTCGGAAACGCTTTGCGATCAGTGATTGGTGGATTTTTTCGACGGCTCTTTCAAAATCGCTTTGATGTTTTTCGATTTGTAACCGGTGGTGTCGGTTAAAGATTTTTTAGCGACTTTTTCTGAGCGAAAATATTGAGGTAGGCATCCATAATTTATTGATATAATATTACATAATATCAGTTTCTTTAGAGATAGACTACGATACTTTCTGGTCATACAAAAAAAAACAGAATGATAAGTTTGCTACTTATATAAATTACTAGCTGACCCGGCAAACGTTGTTCTGCCATATAAATTATTTCTAGTGAATATTTTGGTTGTTAAATAAAAAATAACGAATGTATCGTAAGTGTGTGGGGATGGGATCTATGACAGAAAGAGGAATAGAGCGCTGTAGACGATGACCGCCGATAAAAACAAAAAAACATCAACCATTCATTTTCTCAATTCAAAATGAGTAATGATGTTCATAATGAATGAAAAACCTGTGACAGGATCTCGTTATTTAATATTTATGCAATATCCGTCCTGTCCCTTTCAGAAAATTAGCGGATATTGGAGAGCGTCGTATGAGCGGTGTGTGTCAGCAATGAACTCCAGATTATTGTTTCTTCTTTGAATCACGATTTCTCGCGTCGATGTGCGGTCGCCAACCATGATTCCAGCAATGTCGTCAACAACAGGCACATTGAATCGACGCACGTGCTCTCCAGCTGGTGTTTTATCAAGATTGATGACAATAGCGTGATTGTCACTTTGCAATTCATGCATGTGTGCTTTGAAGAATTATAATAATTCATTGTGCTCATTCAACAGGGCGTCCAGTTCGCCGACGATGCGCCTGGCATTGGGCGAATTGAGGCTATTGTAGCCACAACGTGCATCCACATGATTGATGTCCTCACCGCCACGCCCATGAAGTAGATTTGTAAAAATGTATGTGGTTAGTCTGGCATTGGCAGCAATGAGCCTACTTTGTGGTATACTTGGCCTTTGATTTTGAACGTAGAATGGAATCGTTGACCATTTGCCGCAGTGTTGTGAACTATTTCTGTTGCTCCGGACGAAGTCATTTGGAAGCATGAATTGAATGTGCGAATGGACTTCAGGAACAGGTTTGAATCTGGAACCGTGCCGATGAGCAAGCCGTTCAATGGTTCTGATGGTATCTCAATTTCTGGTAGTTGCACTTTTCCTGATGCGCAACACATCCCGGCTGACTCATGTTTGAATTTGAGCGCATGACAATGGGGACATTCTTTGTCCATAGCACCAATCAGCACTTTCGGATGAGCGGAATATTCAATATCTGGCTCGTACTCGAATGCGAGACGAAGGAACGAAGTGGATGTAAATGTTCGATGTACTTGTAGGCGTTGTCGGTCATTTGCTCTGCGTGTGTTAACTACGAACCGGCGCGCTTGGCTCCGTTCCAATTGTCGTTGTTGATTTCGTTCAGCTCGTGCCTCTTGTGATTGAGATGCACGCAATTGCAACATGCTTACACGCACGTTTTTGTTATCTTGTTGGATTTGTTCGTCTGTTCTTTCTGCTCTACTATTTCGCATGTCTGTTGCTTTATTCGTTCGACGGCCCAAATGGCCCCCCTTGCGTCTTGCTGGCATTGTGCACTGTAATACACGCACATAAAAATAGATAAATTAAAATAAATCGTACAAAATTTTGCACGCACTGCGTTGTAATATGCCGAATGAAATGTCAAAATGACGCGACGCTTCTCTTGAATTCTTCTCGGACGTAGCGCCATCTGTCATTCAACAACATAAATAATTTCGTTCTGTTTGAAATACGAACGACGGTTAAATTTGTTCATACAAAAATAATAAAATCGCGATTAAAAAATGATAGGGTGGGGGTAGGAGAGTGAAAATTTGGGGTTACAGGTATTTTTTATGCCAAATAATAAAAAAAAATACAAAAAAAAAATTGTCAGAAAATAAAAAGAAAATTTTTCTGGATAGAGATACCCTAATCACCTAGCGATATGAAATAAACTTGTTGACCTATTCTCATATCTAACAAATATACATTAAAAAATTCATAAAAATCGGTCGAGCCATTTCGGAGAAGTTCGACCACAAACATCGTGACACGAGATTTTTATATATATAGAGATATTATATAAATTCAATATTATATGCAATAAAACTAGAGCTTTCTATAATCCTACTAAATATTTAGATCGTAGAACGCGCCCGGTCAAGCTAGACAGACGTCTAGATAGAAAGATGCAAAAAATCTGAGTAAGAGCAATTGTTGAGAGAAAGTTTTAGATATATATACGTCCATTGTGCACTCAGTCACGGACCTGAAGGTAATATTACGAGTATAATATAACGTTTAAGCCAATCCTACCAACAACAATACCTATAATACAAATAGGCTAAATTTCCAATTGAACTGATTTATTCAGGTGATATGCCGTGAGTGTATTCACTACAGTAGCATCCCAAACCATACATTTTCCAATTTAATTCATGTTTAAAATTTAATATTTGTTCATCAATCCTCAAAAAAAATCCAAAATGTTAATGTTCATAGATAGTTAAAATTAAAGTTATCAGTACACTGTATTAAATTGAAGGTGACTCTTAAAACGTTACACTCCGCCTTAACGTGAATATCCAGCAGTGATGGCGAGCCTATGGCATGCGTTCCACTAGTGATACGTGAGGTGATTTTGCATGACACGCGAATGTTTTATTTTGAAGAGAAAAAAATAACTAAGTACAATAATTTAAAAAAAAATGCAAATACTTAAATATATATAATAATATATTGAAAAATAATTACGACTCTTCTGTTTTTAATATTATTTTTACCAATAATATTTACCAATCGATGCGCAATCGGAAACAACGAAATTCATGCATAAATTAAATGACAAATAGCAGGCAAATACTCTTCATGAATAAGCATTACGTTTAATGTCACATAATATTATCGCACTGAGCTCATCAGGTGACGGGGAAGCCGTGCCGTTAAAATGATTCCACGATCTCTTTGAAAGTTTTGAAAACAAGGAAAAACATATTCAGAGGATAAAAGATATGCATTCGGCTAGAAACACGCTGAAAAATGTAATCTCCAGAACTCAATAATTGTAATTTAAAAAAAATTTAATAGCATTTTTAAAAAATGTTTTTTAATTTTTTCCCATGAATAACTTGGCTGGCACTTCAGACAGTCGAAAAATAATATTTTGGCACGCATACGTAAAAAGGTTCGCCAACCCTGATATACAGAATTTCAAGCCATATAACAGAACGAAAGATTGTGTGATATTTTCTTACCATAATAGAAAACGTTGACACCAATATGATAAAAAGGGTAGGTAGATAACTTGGAGTAAGTTGTATGTTGTGTTCATCAATCAAAATAAAAAAAAGTATATTATCCGCAAGGAACAATAAGTCAATCCGTTATCCTTATATCTGTCACAGTTTTTTTATACATCGTCAACATCATGAACCTTTATATTGAAAAACAGTGTTTTATACTCAGCTTATTTTATTCTATATTTTATTTCTAGTAATCCGTCATATGATATTTTGTTATTATTTTTGACTATGAAATGATGCATGAAAACCAAGAAAGTAATAATATTTTTTACAATCATACAAAATTATTGTTTGATATCGGTAACCATATCATATTTTTGCAATGTTATTTATTACCGAAAATATATATACTGATCCATATTTGATTTATATCTTACAATAATTTATCATTATTATATTGTATAGGTATATTATAGTACCTACGTTATATTATACCGTTATTATAATATCTTCCCATTAAATAATATTTGAATTGACAGTCATGCTAAAAATTAAGTTTTTATACTATATTCCATGGCGAAACTAATTAGTAATTACATTGGAATATTTTGAAACCAATGACGAAGATACATTACAAAATGAGTGTCTAGTTATTATTTACCGTATGGCTTAAGCGTCGGCCTATATCGTCATGGGTCCCAGGTTCGAATCCTGGGTCTGGCAAGTACATATGTTGTTTTTCAATTTGTGTATGAGTCAGAGTATGGACCTAATAGGTTGAGCAAGTGGCTGACATCCATTTCTCGTTAAAAAAAAACATAATCTGTTAATACAAACCTCGTCTCTGTGGAGAGCCTATATGATCCTATTAGGATTAGACATGGACGGAATGAAAAAATCAAATTACTGCAAAATTGAACATTTAAATTATTTGAAATCACCACTTTGGCTGCTGACATAATTATAATTTACATATACAATACTTTTTAGACAATGTTTTGACCTTGTTGTGTCTATTAATGTATCCAAATTTAATTATCTGGCGTTAACTAAAAATAATATTCTGTATGAATATCTATTACACCACTTAACTCTCCTGAATTTATTTTAGAAAATGTATTTTTATTGCAATATTTTATGTTGACTTTATTAAATATTATAGCTCTCTATTAGTCATTTTAGCATAATAGTGTTATTATGATTTAATCAAATTCATTATTATCAAAAATCAGATATAACTCTATAGATTTTACTAGTTGTAAATGAATATCCTTAGCAGATAGAATCATGCAAGAACATAATCTGTAACAATGAAATCACATACAAAAAATACACAATGCTGTGTAAAAATACGGAAGTTGTATACAAGGTAAAAAGGAAATCGTTTATTTTTTTAGCAATAATACAGTATGCATCTACCTACGTAATTAGTACAAACCGCTATTTACTGAGACATTAATGGCAGATATAATGATTTTTTTTAGCAAAATTATTATTGTGGCACTTTAGAAGTTTTTGTCAATTACTATCATAATAAGAAGTCCTTCCAATAAATATGCATTTTTCGTCACTGTTCGAAATTTATATATGTCTTAATTTATTATAATATGATCAAACTAACAATATTTACTCATTCTCTTCACTCTATCATGCTGCAGGTCACGCCATTTCACTGCCACGTCTCGCGCTTTCTCTCATGAATAACCTTCGGCCTATAGATCGTTCTTGTAGTATTGATATAGGGTGAAACTTATAGAGGTATTAAAATAAAAAGAGGGACAAGAAATCAGCATACAATACTTATACTTACTAATACTTACTTAATACAACTGAATGAAGTAGGCCTACAATAACCGACAACTTACGAGAAATAGCGACGCGATAAAAAAAATGCAAGGCATCACGGAAGATTTAATTTGGCCTTTTGATCGTCATTACAACGTACATATATAATATAATAATGTTAACGTGGTAGTTTTGCCGCAACTTGATTACCAGCCTGCCGCACCATACTTTTATATAACCTGCCTACTTCACCATACTTTCATAACCTGCCGCCCTAGGTGAAACCAGTAACGTAATTCATATGGCTGTGCAGCAAGGGCACCAAATGTTTTTGTAATTTGTAGTCAAATAATCAATTCACCAAAAAAAAATTTCGGTTAATTTTGCCATAATTTAGAGGGCGAAACGCAATAGTCAACACAAGTCGTTATTTTTCATTTGTTATACATTGCGGAATATTGTGTTACTTAAAATATAATACATAATTATTATGAGCGCTACATGTGATTCATCACAAATTTTTGACAGGATTCAAAACTGTGACTTTTCTTAGACGTTTGAAAGTAGTTTGTCTATGATCAAGGTTTTTACGTTACACATTAGCGAGATTCAGATTACTGTCTTTCATTTCTATTAATCTTTTCATCCAAGTGGCACTCCTGCAATTAATCATAACTTTATTTAAGATATAGAATTTTACTTTATCATCATTTTCAATATAGTTATCGTCAATATATCACAACTGTGCATGGAATCGTTGTCATCGCTGTACAATATCCCATTTTCACTCCCACTAAGGTTCTTTGGATATTCACACTCATCATCTATGTGTACGACCTTTGTAGTATATTTTTATACCTATGTAAGAGGAAAATTATATACTATTTATTATGGCTTGTGTCGATAGATTCACACGAGTGATCGGCTAATTCAAAAACAAAGCGATTCACCTTATGCACATTGCCAAGTACCTCAAAGTTATGCGTACAAAGTGTAAAATTGCCACATTTGGCATAACCGCAATCATGTAATTGGCAGCCCGCTTGACTGTCAACAATATTTTGGTGATTTAAAGATGACCATGGTCGTTTTTTTTTCGATTTCCGAATCGTTTATCACGGTTTTCCTTGATACATCAGCCAGACTCGCTATACCAATAAATTTATTGTACCATACGTAAATGCGTTAAATCTGGGTATATAAATGGTATCTTCTTAACATTATTGGAAAACTTATGTTTGATTCTTGGCGTCTATATAAAGCGTCATTCATGTATATTAAATTAAAATTGAAAGGTAAATAATTGAACTCGCACATTTTGTTCATTTGTTCAGAGATCTAAACCGCGGTGAATTGCAAACACGAGTTTAGCGACGAACGAAATTTGCGGGAAATTGTCGAATCCAATTTCAAATCATTGTCAGTTTTCACGAACGGCCGCACACAATAATGGATTGTACGTATATTGCAGTATACATATATACTCCAAAATTACGTTCAAAGCTTTTATACCTGTAATGGCCATGTCAATAGAGTTTTGTTTTGTCAAGACATATTTTGTTGTGCACTACACGTATGTTGAAAATAAATATTATAAAAAAGGTAAAAATATTGTAAACTGATCACTACTAACATGACATTATTATCATCGAGATGTTGTAACAATTTTCAATTACTTTATTTCAAATTAAAAATTGAGTACGATATAGCAACAAATAAGTTAAGATGTTAAAATGAAAGAAAATCTCAACAAAATATACAGCATGACTGGCATTTTGATTTATGTCCAAACTTTGACAAATAATATTAGAGGTATTTTTTTTGCAATTGTTTTATATAATAAGCTGGTGGTCATAATAATATAGTCACTCTTTTAACCGTATTACGTATTAAAAATGCCATAAAATAATTCATGAAGACGAATACTTAATAAATTGATAATCTGTGTCAAAAAAATGAAGTAATACAACCTTCGCTGTATAAAAGCCTTTGCTGTAAAAAAAAATATTATATCGATACCCTATTTCTATAGGGAAACAACTCGAAATTTCAAGGTTTTGAGTTAATAATACCATTCGATGTAGAAGGGTATTTTCTTTATAATTTAACAAAATAATAAAAAATTCTTCAACGGGTCATTACATCAAATAACCATTTCTAATATTAATCATTAAATCAATTATATGGGTTGTAACTAATTAAAAAATAAACACATTTCCGTCAAAAATTAAGGTTTTAACATTGAAATGAGAATTTGTCTAAATATTTCAAACGCCATTATCTCAGAACAAGATATTTTGAATAGTTTCTATATAGACTAAGAAAGGTATCGATATGTATAAAAGGTTTGAAATTTGAGCTATGTATCAACTACATAAATTATTCCTACTCACATGTCAAAGTTTTTTTTATCTAAGTACCATTCTTTATCTTTAAAACTTATTTAGTTTACTAAATATGTCTTTAAATGTATGATTATCTTTTTATATGAACTTTTAGTACCAGCCGAGTGTAAATATGTAGAGCATAAATACTTAAATAACGAAATTACCAATAACTCGTGAGGTTTGAAAAGAATGGCGTGCTAGGTAAACTAAAGTAATTATGTATTGAAGAAACACCTCAATGAAAGCAGCAGTAATAAGTTTACTCCTACACTGTTTTAGACACGCACTCTTCTTCCATAACCATGAATACCACACCTCATGCCGAATACAAATGTTTTCCATATTACTAATAAAAAACAATTATATAACTTAATATTCTTTACCAGTGTCAGATTTACTGGTACCCTGAGTGTGCGCAAAACTATGGCCCATTTATATGTTTTATAATATTTAAAAATAACTAAATCTTTTTCAATAAAGTTATCATTAATTATGCATGGATATCCATATTATAAATTATCATATTATTTCAAAATATTTTTTGTCGAATTATAATAAAAGACTTTAAAAAGAGATACAATGTATTTAACTGAGTTTATAAATAATTACACATACTATTCAAAATACAATTAATGAATAGCAAAGCATAAAAATACGTCCAATGACTTCGGAACCTTTTAAACAAGAAAAAAAATATTATGAAAACAAAAATAATAAATATAAACATTTCATTTGTAACACATTAGTTGTAGATTTGGAAAAGAGAAAACATTCAATCAATTTCGTATTAGAGCTATTTCATGTCATCTAATATTGATAACCCAAAAATTTGAGCAATAAAAAATTATGAGTAAAGAAGTACTTACTCTGATGATATTTATTATTACGTCAATTTAAAAAAATGTATATTTTTGTTTCATTTAAAATAATAATATGTAATTTTTCTGTGGTGGCGCCCAAATGGTGTAGTGAAGAGGGCTCGGATGGTTAGATCCACCCCTGGTTCTTACTACTATGCGCTCTACTAAGTACCCTCGGTCGATAAAATTAATTTTTCATAAGGATTTATTATATAGCTTTGGAAGTGTAATTTTAAAATTTAACTATGTAATAGCATAAATTTAATATTCAATAGATATGCAATCAAGATCAAACTATCAAAATATGTCAGAAATTGTCAGAATGTTGATAAATATTGAAATAATGTAATATAGGCATAAATTAACAACATTATTGACATTTATGTCAATATAATATAAATATATAATTCTGAAATAAACAATTTATTACTACCTTTATATTTTAGCACATTCCTTGTGAGAAGGTAAATTATGAGTTACCTAGTTTACTGTGGTTTACTGTCAACTCTTGGTAGAAAACCATCCTTTATATTAAATAAAACAATGTATACAATACTTTGTCCACATACTTTACAATACAAACCACGACCATTGTTGTTTGTTTTAACCTTTCCCTTACCATGGTAAAAAAATTACGCCCGTTCCCATGCCGTCCACTCAGTGTCCCGATAGAAATTTGGCATTTTAAGGCATTTTAAAAGCTAATTGATTGCTTCAAAAGGTAAAGTATGTTTTTAAATACTGTTAAGTCATCGTTTAACATTTTATTCTGTGTATATTACATGCAATTATCTTATAATCGTGTATAATATCGGACATCGATAAAAGTACGTCATATCTAAGCCACGGCGTGTCTCGGTCTGTTTTAAATGGAACAACCGACATGCGCTGCCATTTCATGGAGAGTGGGGGTGGCTAATTCATCCGAAGCGAACGAGGGATGTTATTAGGTAGGATAACATCTGTGTGGACTTGCGTTATCACGTACACCACATAAAATAATAGTTATAATTTTGCAATATCGATTCCCTATATAATTTTAAAACACTGTGATCTTATTGTATCATGTTATTAAGTATTTTTAAAAATCGTATTTTAAAACACATTAAAATAATATACTTACATAAGAACAATTAATCAAGAAAAATACTCCGATTGAACGTATAGTTTCCACTAAATATATTTTAATATCATGTTTCTTATGCTGAAATAATACACATTAATAAATATAAATCACTACGCTACTTGAACTTATACGCACGTATTAAGTCTATACCTCTAAGACTATAGATATATCTTACCTACTTTTAGATAATTTCCCAAGTATAACCTAGTATATAAAAAAAATACTTATAATTTTGCAATATCGATTCTCTGATTATAATCTATAATATAAAAATCAATATTTGTTAGTTTGTTTGTTCGTATTTTATGCGCTGCCATACCGTTCATCCGATTGCGATAAGACTTTGTCAACTTATTGCTTGCACTTGCGCGCAGATTATAGACTATATCTTATACATAAAAATGAAAGTCTGTCTGTCTGTCTGACCTATGCGTTCCTATACCATTCATCCGATTGCGATGAAATTTTGGTGAATTGATGTGTGCACTACGGGTGCGAGTCATGGACGCTAAATGTGAAAGCTGCTGAAATGGTGGATTGCTTTGAGAGAAAGATCCTTAGGCGGATATACGGACCCATGAATGATGATGGTGAGTGGAGAATTAGGTACAACACGGAACTATACCGCTTATACCAAGATTCAAAACTCTCCAACTTCATAAAAATCCAGAGGCTAAACTGGGCAGGCCATGTCCAGCGCATGCCTGAGTCGCGGATACCGAAGAAGATCCTCGAAGGAAACCCAGGAGGGAAAAGGCCAGTGGGAAAGCCACGCACACGATGGGGTTACAAAAGATGCCAACCAGATACTAAAAATCAGGAACTGGAAAAGACGTGCGGAGGACCGTTCCGGCTGGAGGACAGCGGTGGAGGAGGCCAGGGCTTGACTTGAGCTGTAGCGCCATCGAAGAAGAAGAAGATGTGTGCACACCCGCAAAGGTTTCTGAATTAGAAAAACTATCTTCTACTTTTTCATTATACCTTCTTTTATTCATATGGTTCCTATACCATTCATCTGATTGCGATGAAACCTTCGCCAGTTGGTTTGGCAACACCCGCAAAGGTTTCTGAATTAGTACAACCATCTTCTTCTTTTTCGCCGTATTCATTCTATATTCTTTTATTCGTATGATTCCTATACCATTCGTCCGATTGCAATGAAACTTTCGTCAGTTGTTGTGCCCACACCTGCGAAGGTTTCTGAATTAGTACAACAATTTTCTTCAACCTTTTCTTCTATTCTATCTTCTTCTATTCGTATGCGTTCTTATACCATTCATCCGTTTGCGATGAAATTTTGATCAGTTGTTGTGCGCATGCCCGCGAAGTTTACTGAATTAGAAAAACCATCTTCTTCGTTATATCTTCTTTTATTCGCATGGTTCCTATACCATTTATCGGATTGCGATGAAACCAACGTCAGTTGTTGTGGTAACACCTGCAAAGGTTTCTGAATTAGTACAACCATTTTCTTCCTCTTCTATTCGTATGCGTTCTTATGCCATTCATCCGATTGCGATGAAATTTTGATCAGTTGTTGTGCGCATGCCCGCGAAGATTTCTGAATTAGAAAAACTATCTCTTCTTCTTCATTATATCTTCTTTTATTCATATGGTTCCTATACCATTCATCGGATTGCGATGAAACCTTCGTCAGTTGTTGTGCTAACACATGCAAAGGTTTCTGAGTTAGTACAACCGTCTTCTTCTTCTTCATCGTCTTTATTCTATATTCTTTTATTCGTATGATTCCTATATCATTCGTCCGATTGCAATAAAACTTTCGTCAATTGTTGTGCCCACACCTACGAAGGTTTCTGAATTAGTACAACAATATTTTTCCTCTTCTTCTATTTGTATGCGTTCCTATTCCATTTATACGATTTCAATAAAACTTTCGTCGGTAATTGTGCCAACACCCGCGAAGGTTTCTAAATTAGTACAATTATCTTCTTCTTCTTCTTCTATTCGTATGCGTTCTTATAACATTCATCAGATTGCGATGAAATTTTTCTCAGTTGTTGTTCGCACACCTGGGATGGTTAGTATTAAATAAAATACAAAGTTTGTTGTTTGTTTGTTCCATCCAATTTTGAATTTTTTACTACATATTAATACTATTAATAACGTTTGCATATTTTGGATTCGATTTTAATTTACTGTTCTTTTGTTTGACCTTTTCTCCTATTAGAATTACTTTCATATTGTCATATTGTATTACACAGATATTTTATTATTAAAAAGATAATTTCATTATTATTTTTTAAATATCTAAGGTAAATGTATCCACTAAGCAACCCTGTGCGAAGCCGAATATCTCACCTATAATATAATTTGAAAACACTGATCTTATTGTATCATGTAATTAAGTATTCCTAAAAATCGGATTTCAAAACACGTTAAATATTTATATAAGAATAATTAAAAACAAAAATAATCCAATCTTATAGTTTCCACTAAAATTATTTAATGTTATGTTTATTATGCTGAAATAATTACACATTATAAAAATTAAATCACTACGCTATGTGTATCTATACGCACGTAGTAAGTCTATAATATACCCACCTTTCGAGAATTTCATAACAAGAGGTTTTCTAGTCTATGTTAAAATAAATATATTGTATCTCCATAAAAATGTACTTTCATACATATTATATATTGTCAAACTGGTAGGTGCGCAGTGTTGCGAAGGGAGGCACGAAAAGTTTTACATAAATAAAGCCACGTCATGATTACAGTTTGCAAATAAAGTTTATAAAACTGCCGCTAGTTTTAAACTACATAAAAACAGTCCTTAAAAACGTTGTTTGTAAACCTGTCTGAAGATAAGACTAATTTTTTAATACCTCACTTCTATACTATTGTTGAGTGTGCTGGCAATCTCGTGAAAAAATGATATACAAGGATCAAATCATAATATTGAAATTTGAGGCAAATTTGTTTACGAGTGATAACTGTTGTCAAACTTGTCTATTTAGTTAAAATTAAAAAAAAAGTGAATAAATCAATGCAAGGACCACTAATGCATTGACTGATTTAAAAAGACAAAGTGAAGGCATACATAAAAAATGGAGCTTTGGAAATCAAAATTTAAAAAAAAAATCGTCATGTTTCCACTTTTAAATGATTTTGCGCCAGATATATTGAAGCAAACAAAAATCTATTTACTGAGCGCTTTGATAGTTTGCTAAGATTATTTATTTCACAAATTTACTCTAATAGAAAAAAAAATCATTTGATTTCAAAACTATGATATATTAAATATGTAGGTAGTTGTACGTTTGATGTGATACCTATATCATGATTGATATATGTAATGATAACTCCCGTGTATGTGTATAATTTAGGAAACACTACATTATAGTACCACACTGCCCTTAACCTCAGATATAGGGAGGTGGGCCCGACAAATATCCTGGCCTAGGGGCTCGCTTTTCGCAAAATCTTTTTTACACATCAATCGCATGAAAATCAAATTAATTTAAAAATGAATAAATATAATATAAGTAGTAAAACCTTGTTTATTATTTATATATTTAAGTTTTCTTCATTTTTGTATTAGTGCCTACATTTTTGACTATTTAAAAAGGTGTCTGAATTATTTAATGAAATAGAGGGGGGAGGCGCCAAGTTTCGATTTTTTTAAAAAAGGAGGCGTAATAACATTACGTTTAGAAATCACTGATGTATTTGATAGGAACCGTAATTTAATACTTGTGTATTTTTGTAGATACTAAACATTATACTTACCTACATATAATAAAACAATCATTAGATTTACTTAGGTAGAAGATAATGGTGTGAAAGACCCCTTACTTCAAAAATTGTACTGAATTCCACACCACCGTGGAGGTACAGTTAAATTGCGGGGTTTTTTTAAATCTGTGGTTTTCCCATTACGCCTATATCATTGTACTACGTTTTAACTTAATTCTCTAAGCATAACATATTATACAAACTACAAATGAATATATCTACATAATATTATCTAATTAAAATTTAAATGGTGACTCATAACTTTATATTATAATATAAAACAACCGAAATAATAAAACTACCTACTATTATATTTCTAAGAAAAATACTCACTTTCTGAAATGCAAAATATTAAGAATAACATTACCTACATAATATATACAAAATACATAAAAACATTTTATACATGTGATAGAGGTATTTTTTGCAATTTACATTAAATTTAGTCAATACCATTATGTACGGACTATGTCCAAAATGCTATACCAACATAAAATGAATTGATTTTACAGACATGGGGTGCAGAGAAATAATATTATATTATGTTTATACCTACATCAGATTGAGTATGATAACATTTTTATAATAAAATAATATTATTTGGTACTTATGACATTAAAAGCAAAATTAATAATTAGTAGGTAATCTTAAATGTATTAGTCCTACCTAACTAAAATTCACTGAATTCAGGGACATAATAACATGGAGTTAATGTTATAGTATAATACCTATATGTAAATGCAACAGGTTCACTATAATTAATTATTTAGACATGAACTCACTTATATTATTTTGTATAAAATAAAAAAGATAATAATAAATATAAGTAAGCAATTATTCATTAGACGACACCAACTGAAAGAAAGCATAGTGGTTCGTACCACGAGAAAGTCGTGTATACTATTGAATATACTAAAAATACTTTTTGGGACTATTGTATACCTACATACTTCATAAACAAAAGATTATCTAGTTGTATTTGAAATGCATGTCCTGACTATATATTCTTTTCGGGCATAAGTTATTATTAGTAATTTATAACTGCAATATAATTTATTATAGAGGTAGAATATGCAAGTACTCATAGGCACAAAGGCAAACCGACCGCTTGCTGTGCGTTTTTGTGCAGGTCACTCGAGGTAGGTATATTTTCAAATGCACATGTTCCACAAACTGATGTAAACTTTACAGACCTTGTAATAAGGGTTTGTATTCTTCTAAATCTGGGTGAAAAGGTTTTTATGACCTGCCCGAGATACCGGGAATTTTCGGTAAGTGTTTAGGAATAAATGCATTATGAAGCGAAGTTAACATGATAAAATGAACACTAATAACATTACATTAAGGGTTAGTTTGGCATTTATCGTCAGATGCATTGACCATTTTAAACTTCAAGGTTCGTTATATTATGGGAGGCTTTATACGAACGCATCAGTCATATAATTAAATTGAACAAACACATAAATTGCTTTTGCTGTTCTAACAAATAACATTTTATAATAGTGTCTCACTTTACAAAATTATTATGTGGGTTTCT
The DNA here is from genome assembly GCF_057557595.1 of Rhyacophila brunnea. Lineage (NCBI taxonomy): Eukaryota > Metazoa > Arthropoda > Insecta > Trichoptera > Rhyacophilidae > Rhyacophila > Rhyacophila brunnea. Next base: position 22,933,226 of record NW_028233068.1, read on the forward strand.
CTAACGTATATCTTTTTACATAGCCCTATCACTGTCTTATCAAAATATCGATCAGACTTTGGAAATTGATTAATTTTATATAGAAAACATTCAATTAAACTACTTGTGCATTTTTATTTCTACGCATAAGCATTTTATCTACAAATAGCTAAAAGTAGATTTTTCTGTATATAATAATAAATGGGGTATCCATGATTTAAGGGCCTAAATAAAGTGCGAGTTCTTCATGGCAACGGGAGTGTTAAACAAACTTTATACAAAAACCAGATGAGAAATTTGTTTACCGAAAACTGAACCGATCTTGATTTTATATTCTAAAATTATTGACACCAAAAGTATGTGAATAAAAATATATAAGTATTTGAAAATATTCTGTATATAACTTGTCAGAATCTTAAGAGAATGTCAACTTTATCTATTTATATTATTAGAAGTACTTATAAAAAAAGAATAGATTAGTCTTTAAGGTTATGAATACTGTATGTAAAATATCTATAGTTGCGTATCGCTATGCTAAGCAAACGGATATACCCAGCAATTTAGTCATGAATTATTCCAAAATGGCTCCATATATTTATCCCGAGGCCTCTTCGCAATACTAATTTATTACTGTTTTCGGTCGATAGCACTAAGTGGTAACTCCACCACTCACATGCAGACTATGACCATGAACTTGCCGTCCTTGAAGGTAGATTAAATTTGTCATTGATATATGATGAAAATGACAATAACTCTTAAACTCGAGACTATGGAAAATCTAATCTAATCGATTATCATGTATATTGTATATCACAAATAACACTGCTCATTTTCACAGATAAATCTACAGATTTTTTAGCACAAATAATTAATATACTTACATTACATTATTTATATACCTAACCGATTTTTTTTAAACGGTACATGTTCAAACACGCGCGTTAACATCATTTTGCTCCTTACTTCAATTATAGTTTGTCAATTTTTGGCTACGGCCGTATGTTGTAGCTAAACCACTGGAGAATGCCAAAAAAAATGGCGTATTTCAAAACAACACTACCTTATTCTTAGGTCAATAATTATTATAAAGCAATCATTATTCGTAGAATGTTTATCACACTTGAATGGTCAAAGACATAGATTATAATAAGTATCTTTAGAATTATCTTCAAATGTGTTAATCTTGCCCATTTTTTGAATAATAAAATGCCCAATTCTTGTCAAATTTGGGATCACAGAGAGTATCAATATAATTTTTTATCGTAAATATTTCACTATTATTATGTCGATATAAATTATACTGATGGTTTTATAAATGCGTTTAAAAATTAATAAATGTAAAAAATCTTAACACCACTGCACATTTATGTACTGAAATATGACTATATTCTAAAACATTAGAGCGAGAGGTTTAAAAGAATACTATTTTATGTAATAAAAATACTTTATGCAGTCATCAAATGCTTAAAATAAATATAAAGGATAATAAGGCTTCAAAATTATATAAATAGATTATCTACAACGTTTAAGGTATGTCCAGGATCTTGCTTTTAAAATAAAACAAAAGCTCCATTTTGAGCTACGCTGAGCATGTCCCCCCTTAATATATATTTATAAAATATAAGTATCAATTTGACTGCAGTAATATCTATTTCTTTGAATAATATTAGGGATTACAATACTGAATGACAATATCAATACTGGCATTTCGGTATTACTAATTGAATTGAATTATTGAATTGCTAATTGAATACCGGCATTAATACCGGTATTCCTAAAAAATATAAAAAAACAGAAAACAATAAATATAGATATAAAAATCTCTTTAAAATATTAATTATCTGTAGGTATTTTAAAGCAAAAATATCTAAATAATGACATATATTATATGTATGTAATAATATAATAGGTAAATATAGGTGAAGGCAAGTTATGGTAGAGATACTGATGTTTAAAAATACCTTGAACTATTGGTACTTTCTTCTTCGAATGATCTTTCAATAAATTTATTTTACGAAGTGTTCTTGGGTATACCTCACAGGTAATTCCAACTAATGTTTCGTTACACTTTTTACACTTCACTACTTCTTTACTTTTATCCCATAAAAAGTAAAACCAAACACAATATTGATCACAATATTGATCACTTTTTTGTTAAAAAATACATATTTCTCTATTATTCCATAACCTACTATTGAGTATATAAACATCAAATTATTAGGCACAGGCAAGTCCATTATATAGTAGACTTACTATTTACGTATTACCTATACTATAATTTAATATTCCCTACTAGGGCTGAGGTTTCTAATGAATGTACAAACAAACAGTCGGTTGGTATTTAAGCGCAATTTCAGATAGGTACATCTAAAAATAGACCTGACAATTTATAAGACCCGCTGGTGACTGGTGAAAATATATGGATAAAATTAAAATCAGGAAATTAGGTACCTACCTATAATATAATAATGTATTTTGCCAATCTGCACGTGTTCGTACTGGTCTCTAAGGTCCAAGGCAAATGGAAATAAACCAGACTAACAAAAATATACAGTCCTGCTTAACCTTTTATATTAATTAATACATTTCATATCCACTTTCAATACCGAATATATCGGTATTCTCTGATTTTTAAAACCGGTATTTTGGTATCGAAATACCGGTTTTTAAATACCGGTATTGCAATCCCTAGATAATACAGATGAGAATTGTATTCTTATATTGTTTTTGACGTTATATTATTATTATTTAAATGTGTATCTTCTTACTGAGCTCGATAACTTCAGATTTACATCTCCAGATCGCAACAGTCTTTTTTTCTAGATTTTAATATGATTTTTAGGCCACCTCATTTTTAGTTTTATTTTTGTCTATATTGTCAGTGTTGTCCAATATTTTGGGACTCTGTTAACTTGCACCTACATGACCTGCTCAGTAAAATGAAAATGAGCCTCGTGTTTAAAAATAATAATCATTTCTATAATACTTCAATATGTTATTTAAACTACATCTCAAAAAATATATATTTAATTAAGGGGGGACATGCTCGTCGAAGGTCAAAATTGAGTTTTTATTGTATTTTCAAACCATGATCCTGGACACTCCTTAAACGTTGTAGATAATCTATTTATATAATTTTGAAGCCTTATTATCTTTTATAGTTATTTTAAACATTTGATGACTGCATGAAGTATTTTTGTTACATAAAATAGTATTCTTTTAAGCCTCTCGCTCTAATGTTTTAGAATATAGTCATATTTCGGTACATAACTGTGCAGTGGTGTTAAGATTTTTTACATTTATTAATTTTTAAACGCATTTAGAAAACCATTAGTATAATTTATTACGAGATAATTTTTGTAAAATATTCACGATAAAAAATTATTTTGATAATCTCTGTGATCCCAAATTTGACAAGAATTAGGCATTTTATTATTCAAAAAATCGGCAAGATTAACGCATTTGAAGTTGATTCTAAAGATATTTATTATAAGCTATGTTTTTGCCCATTCAAGTGTGATAAAAATCTTATGAATAATGATTGCTTTATAATAATTATTGACCTAAGAATAAGGTAGTGTTTTTTTGAAATACGCCATTTCTTTTGTCATTCCCTAGTAGTTAAGCTATAACATACGGCCGTAGCCATAAAATGGCAAACTATAATTAAAGTAGGGAGTAAAATTATGTTAACGCGCGTGTTTGAACATGTACCTAACAGAATTTTTTTTTATTTTTTTTTAAACGGTACATGTTCAAACACGCGCGTCAATATCATTTTAATTACATTAAGTAGACAATGTGATATTTAAAATAATACAAAATCTAGTATTGCACAAGCAACATCATAATAATGATGACTTATACAACATAAAAGTTTAAAGATGTAAAGTATCAAGTTACAATTCTTTGATAATATAAGTAATATTTTACAAAGAGAAATGCATAGATAAAGATAAGATAACTCTTGGGAAGTTGATTTAGTGAGATTTAGTGCAAAAAAATTGTGTTGGTATAAAAGAAAACAGAAAGCGACCAAGTCAATTATTGCGTTAAAGATTAGTTATTAATAACCAGTAGATCCTGCGATAAGCACATAAGGATAACAGGTGGAAAAAATAATAACATAAAAGATTGAAGCAGTACAATGAAATGCATAAAAAGAATACAAGCCACTGCCACAAATAAAATTTCTACTTCCCATGAATTTCTTAGTTGCTGGAATGGTGTTCACTTCAAGGTTTTCACTCAACGGTTATAATACTATCTCACTGTTTGTAAGCAGTCCGTACATTTATAATTTAAACTAAATACAATTGAAATTTCAGATCAGTATGCAGACTTTTCTGTTTATCCCATGAGGATACTAACCCAGCGTGATAATGCGTGGAAATCTTCTACGAAACGTTATTTAGAAAAATGATGCACTAAGAAATATCCAGTCACAAATCTGTCTACCATGATTTCTCTACATGAATCTACTAACAAATAATATTAGGCTTATTAGCGAACTAATAATAAAGAAAAATTACGATTACTCTTGACAAAAAAACAAAAATCTAATCAAAAAAACTCTGGCTTTAATGTCTGCTATTTGCGTTTCAATGCTCTCCTGATGCCACACCTCAACAATTCTTTCTTCAAGGGTACACTAAGTTTTATACAAGTCACATAACTGTGAATTATTGCTCATTGTATATCCATCAGAAGTTCCATGCACAAATCATTTGACATGTTACATGAGACAACCAAGGGTAGGTTCACATTTAATTCTAACTTAATTACTGCAAGGTAGAAGTGGACATCAAGCTTGCAAAGAAAAACAAAGAGACTTCTCTTATTACGACAAATATGCCCTTTCTTGGACTCATTTTTTTACTAACTAAAATTAACCTAATGTGAGACCATTCATGAACAAAAATGTGCGAGAATTACAAAATAAACGAATCTATTAAGAAATCATAATAAACGAGAGCTGCAACACAGCCACATCAAAAACTACATCGTAAGCTAGTGCGAAATTACTGTTAGATACCACCAACGATATCTATAGATAATTACTAATTTAAGTAAAATCCATAACAAAACAAAGAATTTACTCATGTTTCGAGAATTAAGCTAGACAAGCCAACCACTATGCTTTCATGCAAAGAAAACATTCTGAATTTAGAGCCCGTTACGTGACAAATTCATTCATAAGATCTGCTTCTTCTCAACCTTAAATAAGAATAGTAGTGCAATAGCTTATGAAACTCATGCCATAAGACTAATGACTAAATAGAGTGATTGGGTAAAGCTCCTCACTAAATGTTCCCGACCCAAATCAAAGTATCTGTGAGCGACACAGATAAACTACAAAGTAAAGGACCAATCCTAAATGTCCGCGACTTGGCAGTTAAAGAGAGTATGGAGATGTATGAAAATTAAAGTTTTGCATAGAAATCATCCACAATAGAGTAAGATTGAAAAAAAACTAGACCTCTGAACTTATAGTCACTAACACTTACTTCCTATCAAATACAAGCTCAATTTTCATTTCACAAAATTAATTAATAATACTAAAAATAAAAAATATATAACCCTAAAGTGAAACCAAACCATTTTGCAGATTGATTTAACAAATAAGATAGTCAAGTAACAATAAATTACAAGAAAAATTCTGTACACAGTACAGTTGTAAAAAGAGAAATAAAAAAGAAAGAAAAAACATGTTTTAGCGTGAAAACTGAATTGTCCTTGCAAGCATTTGCGTAAAAGCCCTCATGACCACAACCTAGCAAAACTTAAGATTGAAGATGTTGAACGTCCTCAACCATAAAGTAATAGACACAATTAAAAAAAAAACAGGATTGCATTTGGCTGTTGACCACTGGAATACTGCGACACAAATCTCTGCAAGCCGACATTGCTTTTCATCCAATAAAAGCTTTTCAGTGTTGTAGTTGTGAACCTTGAATGAGATAAAACAATTATGTAGATTAAAATTGTCACAACATGTTGAAAGAATATTTGAAAACATATAATATAATTTGTAAGATTTTATTTTGATCTTTATTTTGAACAAAAGAAATCTCGATATCAGATGTAACGTATAAGACTAAAAGATAAAACTAATTGGAAAAGAGAAAAAAAAAGTAAATGTCATACGTCATTTAAGTATATTATTTACAATACAAAATTACAAAATCATCATACCTAATTTAAACACAAGTTTTATAGAGTAACAAATTTGTAAATATCAGTTTCGATATATAATAAGAGCATAATTAATCATGATTCATGAAAATTTGCAAAAAAAAAAAAATATATGACATTGGAATCATTAACATAGATATAGATAAGAATAAACTTAGTTTCTAGACATGATAATGGGTAGAATCACCCCCTTCGAAATGAGTTTGAAAAAAAAAAGAATTTTCTATTGTCTTTGAGTGACAATGGTAATTCCAAGATTAATAAATGCAAACTAAGTGATTAGCTTACCCAAAAGTAAAATTATGTTGAAAAAAAAGAAAGAAAATGGTAGCAATATTAACAAGCACAATTAAGTAGAATCTTAGCTTTTAAGAAAAAAAAATAATGTAAAGTAGTTTGTCAAAATCATTTAAATTGTATTGTACAATTTTAACAAAAAGTGAAATTTAAAAGTAATGTGCAATTAAAATAAGTTATATTTAGATTGAATGAAAAGATTAATAGTAATTTAAAAAATATTATGCTGATTTGGCAATATCTTTAATATGAAATTTCCCTATTGGTTTGAGATTTTTATCTCCAAGCAAGTAGATTAAAGGCGAAATTTTCTTTAAAACAACGTTTTCCATGAATCTCGGCGCCAGTTTGCTAGAAAAATAATAAGCTGCTGATGATTGCACAAAGTTCTTCCTGTATATGATGTCTCTTTGTGACGAGTGGACATTCATATTAATTTATAAGTATCTAACTTTTATAAACAAATAACAAGTAGTTATTTCAAATTTTACGATTTGAGCTCTACCATATTTTACGTGAAAATAATAAAATTGCACAGAGAGTGCTAGAGAGTAAAAACAAAATAATATACAAGATAAGCTTGTAGAGATATAAGAAAATGTGCGAAAAAAAAATAAAAAAATCTGAAAAAAAATTAATACTGAGCTCGCTCCTAGACAATTGACAATCGTTTTCAAGTAATAAAAATCTAGATAGAAAAAAATAATATTGAAATATTACTGAAAAATTATATCGAGGTTCTAATCGACGATAATTAATGTCGAAAAATAAAAATCGAGATAATCAATAAAAAATTAAAAAATATTGAAATAATAAGTAAAATTGTCTAAAATGAACGAGAAATTTACGAATCTTTAGGTGTAAAAAAAAAAATCTCCGATACTTGAAATTGAAAGAATAATTATGATAAAATTATGAGCAAAGTCAAGTATGAAAGATGACGAATAATAATCTGTAATAGAATTTAATCAAAAGATGAAAATATTCAAAAAATCAAGCAGACGTAATAAAACTACAGTAAGTATTTATTTAAATAGTTGTTGAAGTAGTGATGAATTTCAGATTTAAGATTAAAAACTGCAACTATTTTATTTTAAAGATTAACATAGTAAAAGTTAATCACTGGCAACGAATTAATAACATCTGAAAAGAAATAGTGATGATTTAACCAGTTACTTAGCTTTTCAATTATATCTTCTGTGATATATTGAAGAAGGTATGTCGAAGACCAGACATTTGTCCTCCCAAGATTGAAGAAGACAATCTCGATTTTTTTTAAAATCCTCTTTGAAGCATTCATCAGAATCCCATATGATGCAATCGAGTCAGAGGTATGTATGCCCACGCGGCATAATAATTATCTGAAAAAATATTCATGTTATTTCCTTTCTAATTGAATAAAATTAAAAGATGTGTTCGAGTAATAATGTTGTAGCATTATATAGCTTCCCATCTGAGAAATAAACTATAAGCAAATTAAAAAAATTAAATAAAACGCTTGTATTTTAAATGATAATTAATAAGAATGCAGAGAAAGAAAAAAAACTCTCCTGAGAATCATTGTAAGCAGAGTATAGTGGTTACAAAAAGTAGGTATAACCACTGCATAATATAATTATATTTTTTTAATAGTAATGAGAATGCTTGAAACTTTATACTGAGCAGTATCTATTGAACAGTAGGTAAATATAACCATTAGCTTATTTTAAGTTACTAAAGTTTACAAAAAACAATTTAAAATCTACTAGGAATAATACAAAGGTTTATGTATTTACTAGGTAGATAAAATTAATGTATTTTAAATGTAAAGACATTTGCTTAAAAGAATATTAATAAAACATTAACAAGAACTGGGTTTTGTAAAAGCCCATAACATCCATTAGGATCGGATATGGTCAAAAGAAAAACCGAATGCCTAAATAGGGGTAATTAAAAAAGGTCTAAGTAAACAATATAATAAAATATCGATACCTAATTAAGTGGTTCAAAACAATAAAAATGCAGCAAATTTCTCCGAACTGCAATAAAAACAATACAAAACCAGAATGCTAAGAAATACCCGTAATAAAACCGAGGGTTTTAAACCTTGAGTTAATGTGTTTCTGTGCAAAATAAACTGCATTTTAAATAAAAACACATCCGTTTCAAATATTTAGAGAAAGCAATAACAATAAAGTTGTAAAAGTCGAAAACTAAATGAGGTGCAATTAAGAGGGTCTAGAGCTAAATGTGACAATAGGCTAATAAAAATAAACCCACTACCTAGAAATGGTAAAGATTTTAAACAATAACAAATAAATGCGGTGAATTCAAAGAATTTTTCTCCGAAGTGCCGTAAATATAATTGGAAAGCAGATAAATAATATTATTTAAGTGAGAGATACAAAAACTAAACAATTGTTAAGTGTGGAAAAAAAAACCAAGGGTAAAATACATAATGACGGTTTCAAATTACTCTGAAATGCATAAAGTAGGTAACGACCTTGTTTGCTATATTTATATAATTCTATTTTGTCCCTGCCTAACTACTTGCAACAAAATGTTAAGAAGGTTTTATACCTGAAATGGGTTTTTGGAAGTAATAGGAATATACCTACATGAATGTTTTCATAACTACACATTTTGACAAAAATGACGGTTATTAAATTTTAACATTGCCTTAACAACAAAAACTTTATGAAAAAATAGAATGAGATTTTCGGAGACTTACGCGGGAAAGTAAATTCATTACCTACCTACATAGTTTGTCTAAAAAAATTAGAGTAAAAATTATAAGAGAAAAATAATCAAAATGAATTGACAATCCGTCATTACAACAAAGCTATCTAACCATGATATTATATTAAATAAAGCTTGCGATGACAATAATTCCTAATATAATTAAATGTAGACAAATCTACCACTAAATTGAAACTTACTAAAAGTCAAATTAGAAACATTTGTAACAAATTGGATATTTAAAAAAATATATTAATACCTACTGATCATGCTCTATAATAGAATATCAGCAAGAAAAGATAATAGACGATGAAATTAATTCTGATTATAACCTCATCTAATATTTAATTGAGAAAAGACTAGGTCTAGTAGATATTCTTATCTGCAAATCACTAAACAATACCCTCACTGACGCTAAAATTGATTAAAATTTTAATAACTAAGTTTTAATTGAAACTTTTAAATATTAAACTTATTCAAACAGAAGATTTATCTAATTTAATATGACACTCAATAATATAAAACAATCACTGATTTAAAATAATAACTAATAACCAGAAAAATAACTACCAAGCAGATTTTGCAATGAACAATGCCGCAAGCTATCCACAAACCATACACTTTTTATGAAAAATAATTGCTGAAAAGAATATAAAGTTCAAACATAAGATTAAAATAAAAGTTCAAAAACTTACCAAAAATCAAACCACTTGTAGACACTAAGCACGAGTACAATGGAAGCTAGTATAGAAAATATATAAAAGAGTAGGTATAGATAGTATAACACAATTAAGTTCTTAGATGTTGACACTTCGAAAGGTAAGATTGAAATGAAAGATGCGAACTGCCCCGTACCTAATATACAGTAAAAATGCAGTGCCATGTGGAGAAACTAAAAATCTGCATTCGAAGCATCTACGGCCTCAACAAACAAAACTACCTATATGAATTTCACTGAACTATTGATATTATCTATGTACTTTTAATTGGATGTTAGAAAATAAACGAACAATGTAATTAATATAAATAATCAAGCGAAGATAATACAAAGCACTAACTTTAACATAACATGAATTAAGTAGTTTTGGCTAAGAACAAATATATAAACCTAGCATTATTTATAGAATACAAACTAATGCATCTTTAAAATAGTTTCTAACCAAAATTTGAGAAAACACAGAACCAAAAACTATGTTTAGATAGGATTTGCTGTCAAACATTCCATTTTTCAACGGACTTTCTTGATATTCATAATTCTAACAATTCACTATGAAAAAATACTATTACAGATTTAATAACTAGAGTCAAATGCCGTCGGACATGAAAATTTTCTGACTAACAAACCTAACAATATAGATTATAAGTCTCCTTATAAACTACAATATTCCCAACAAAATTATATATACACTGATTAAAAACTAGTATGATGATAACATGTAATAATGCATTAGTAAAAAAATACAACATAGAAAATATCTAAGCGAAAAAATTAGCACTGCTGAAATAAATATACAAAAATATAGATTACAAAATAACCTAACATAGTAATTAAAATATCTATCTCCGCAAGCCAAAGATCACGTATCATCCCTTTTATAAGAATGAAAGAAATAATTTAAGAGAATAAAACAATTGAGAAAGCCTCAATTAAATTAAATACAAGTTCCACTGAAAAATCACACATAATTGACAATCGATGTTAAAATAGTTCAACAATCAAATATTTGCTATGAAATGGATAATAAATATTGAATAAAATAGAGGAGAGAATGTGTGAATAAAAATATAAATTGTAGAAATTGCAAGTTAAAGGTAGAGCATGATTAGATTAGCGTGAATAGTAAAATCGGATAATTGAATTATTCAGGGCCATGAGATCGCGCTGACAATTGTATGTGATTAACAGAGAACTAGCATCTATAAAATATGTAAAAAAAGGAATTTAAATAGACTGAGAAACTATGTATAAAAGAGACTTATAATTAGTGTGTGATAAAATTGAATTGATAAAAAGGGCGCCAAGTGCTGTCTAAGTGTGTACATAATTAAATACCATGTAAATAAAGAAAACACTAGATTTAGAGATAACAATAGTTGTTTATTATAGGCAAAAAAAACATTAAATTTATTTTGACAAGTATAACAATTGAAATTAAGGAGACTCGGTGATCTTTTTTATGCGAAGACATGCTATTCTACAAAAAACATTATAAATAAAAAATAATAGGGTACTCATCTGCTCTGCATCCCTTCAAATTGTAGACACTGAATTTTAGAAATTAATGTTAATAAAAGTTCAATAAAAGTGAAAGAAAAACTGATTTTTATGTGGCCGGCGTCCGTCCGGCCATGTACAAAAAGTAGGTTAAGTTGAAAGATCCATCCAGTTGAGAAGTCAGGGTAAAAGTGAACGAGATCGATAAAGGTGCAACCCTCCTGTCCGCCAAAGTACAAGTAGGTATCAGCAACGGCCGCGGGGTGGGGGTTTGTGTGAAAGAGAATCGATCTTGCTTCTTCTTCTATCGGTGAGAATTTACCTACTCTCAAATTACGTATAGGTACGTATCCACAACGTGACAGTATTTCAAAAAAACACTACCTTATTCTTAGGTCAATAATGATTATAAAGCAATCATTATTCATAAGATGTTTATCACACTTGAATGGTCAAAGACATAGCTTATAATAAATATCTTTAGAATCATCTTCAAATGTGTTAATCTTGCCGATTTTTTGAATAATAAAATGCCTAACTCTTGTCAAATTTGGGATCACAGAGATTATCAATATAATTTTTTATCGTGAATATTTTACAAAAATTATCTCGTAATAAATTATGCTAATGGTTTTATAAATGCGTTTAAAAATTAATAAATGTAAAAAATCTTAACATCACTGCACAGTTATGTACCGAAATATGACTATATTCTAAAACATTAGAGCGAGAGGTTTAAAAGAATACTATTTTATGTAACAAAAATACTTCATGCAGTCATCAAATGTTTAAAATAACTATAAAGGATAATAAGGCTTCAAAATTATATAAATAGATCATCTACAACGTTTAAGAAGTGTCCAAGATCATGGTTTGAAAATACAATAAAAACTCAATTTTGACCTTCGACGAGCATGTCCCCCCTTAACTACCAACTATATTTCACTCATATAATAATAAAATACCATGTAAGTATTATTTTTAGCCACAAAATGAATGACTGTGAATAAAAATAGTATTTTCATATAACAAGTACCATACACCTATCATATAACCTGAATAATACGTACCTACGTGTTCTTATTAGTATTTTTTTTAATTATCTGTGTCTCAAATCACTCCCCATTTATCGTTAATTTGATGCCAAAAATATTGTGATCGCAGACTACATAAAAACAATGTTACATTAATCACTAACGGTTTATAACACTAATTTCACAACAAAAAATGCATAAAATTCCTATCCAATAACAAAATACGAATTTATTACATCGCTGGGGGCGCTGATAAAAGACTTTTACTGTACACCACAGGCTTAAGTGAAATGATTTACAACCTCCCATGTCAGTTACACTCAACAGTCAAGTGGTTACAACAACATTTTTTCCCTATATAGTCGCAATAAATATCTGCTTTTGTAATCATTCTTTGAATATAAACTAGTTTTGATTACGCCCATATATCTATAAACCATAGTATAATCCAATTTCAATAAAATTCACCCATTATAACATATGAAAATTGTAGTATTCTTATAAACACTTCAATAGACAATATAACAAATATTTTATAATTATAATATTTTAAGATTACCATATTCTCATTATGAAATAGCTAGAAACGTTTTTTGAAGTGTCAATAATTATCCTTTCACATTCTTCTTATTGTGACATCCCCTAATGGAGCTCGACTACTATACTTTTATCTACTACGTATAAAAGTTTGGTGGAGCTGTACTCGTAGCAATCACAGATGTTCTTATGTTACAAAATGTGGCACCGTTCTCTGCTACGTTTACCACTTATATTTTTTTAGATAACAACTTGGAGAATGATGTACTATGGAGAACGATTTAATCATCGCATAACGTGGCCAAGGCTTTACATTAAGATTAATTATTAAACAAAAATTTGGGAGAAGCTTTTTTTAATAACAACAATTTAAATTTTGAACTTTTTATATATTAATGAAATGTCTATCGCAGATATATTTACTGATTTAATAAAAGATATGTATACACACGATTTTATATAACAAGTATTAGACTGCATTTTAGCTATCGCTTTATCTGGTTTGTAAATAGGTTATCTAGAACGTTATACTAAGATAGCATTAAAGCAATATATGAAAACGGCTAACAATGGTGGTACTGCTGAAGTTATTTCTCGTCACATTCTTCAAGTCAATTCTTTATTTTTAATATGAAGTATAATACTATGCCCTAGATATAAAGGATTTTATTTTATGACCTTAAAAACAATGGAATTTAATATTATTATGTTGGTACGGAAGGAGTGGAAGGTTTTATGAAATACTGGAAAACAGTCTTTTCGAAAAACCTGGTAGCACTTGACGGTACGTAAATTTGGTCATTTACTTCTCAGTTGGTACGTAAAATTGTATCATGTCATTTGAATAAACCTAAAATATTTTATTCTATTCTATTTCCATTGGATTTTAGTAAATTAACATTTATTATTATTGTATTTGATTAGTATAAACTTAGCGAATTGTTTACGTCATGCTGAATTTTTCCAAAACAAACATTCAACAAGGTTATTAACTCTTTTAAATATAACAATATCAAGTAAACGTCAAGTTGGAGTTACACCCACGTTGGCCTAGACTTAGAGTATAGAGCGGCTATCTTTGTATAAATACGAAATAGTGAGTCGCGGGCTTAAGCCCGGGTCTGGTCAAAAAAATGCATGTTATTCAATATTATGTATTCGATCCAATGCTATAACATAACGATAACTTTCAATCTAATTTATTCTCTATTATATCTATTTAGAAACGAAAATAGTAATTACTTATATACGATATAATAATACATAAAATAAAAAATCATTTTTTTTTAATTTGCCTGCCCACTCAGAGCCAAAGTGACATAATTTATGCAATTCATTATTTCAATCGATAATTCGCAAGATTTAAGAATATACTCAGCAATTTTTAATTGAAAAAAAATATACCGCGATAAATGTGGGTATTCAATACAAAAAATAGTAAAAATATTTTTTATATTTTCGAGGATGTTCTAAACTAAAAACCAATTATTGTTTGCGATTTCTATTAATTAACTCTGTGAGTTTATAAGTCTCAATATAATGATTGTTTCTGGTAATATAAACTGAAAATAAACTATGTTACAGTATCGTTTTACATTTTGTATTTATTCTAGGAGTCAAGGTTAGACATAAAAATATGTACATTTATTATATCTATTTTGTAAGACAATAAACCTTTATATTAGTTATGTAAGAAGGTTGCTCAGTTTATCATAGTGAAAAGATCTATATTTTACTAACAGCACTAAAACGATATAAATATCTTAAAGTACCTAATAAATTTTAATACTCATAAACATTTCATGGCAAATTACTCGTACTTATTGTAATTTGTGTGATTTATACCATAAATACGTGATAGAGAGAATTTTCATACCATCAAAATGAAATTATGTAGAATCGATAAAACGTACCAATTATTCGTTATTCTAATAGACTACAATGTTTTAAATAATTAAGATTAAAACATAATATATCTACCATGTACTTTGATTATTTTTAATATTTATTTGACAACCCAATATACAAGTATTATTAAATTTATTATCATTAACTTTCTTTATTTTTCCTAATGCTGATAAAAGTGATTGTATCATATTATTATTATTGGTTTTAGGGTTAGTTTTGAAAAATATATTTCTTTATTGTAATTGATTCTTTCCGCTTTACAGGGTTATGGTATCACTGTTTTTTTAATAACATGGATGCTGACGATTTTTATCGGTGGAACAGGAAATTGAAAATGGTAAATTTTTCCCCCTTAGGTAAAAAATAAATTCACATCCAACTGAAAAACAAAATCAGATTACGTCTCCGACAACACTTTTCGAAAATCCTTCGAAAGGCGATAAATTTTAATACCAAAGTATACGAAGGTAACTTTGGTATAGATAATTATTATTACCGAAGGGCAAAAGGTTAACTAAAGTTGAGTGTTGTAACAGCTCTTAAAAAATAATGGACATTATTAACGCGACAATTTGACGTGTTCAACATAAAGGTCAGGTAAGTGGCATATCCACTTTTATTGTAGCAAAATATTTTGATAATACGTTTAAACTCGTTAATTAGTATCTACATACTTTGAATACCTGAATATTTTATGAGAATACTAAAATTATCACTTTAAAATTACTAGGTAAATGTTATTGTTAATTTCTTGCTAAAATAATAGCCGGATATTAGTTCGTCAAATAAGTATTAGATATAATCTAATTCTACAATTTACTTTATAATTACGAATTTACACCGGTTAGACAAATAATGTAATTTTATAGTGTTACCCAATAAACAAACTAACCAAGTTTTGCTTATGTATTTGGCAGCGAAGAAACAGGGATCAAAAAAGGTGGAAGGGGCTAGGTAAGGCTTTCATCTACCAGTGGACCGACCCTGAATGATAATGATGATAACTAGAATTATTTAATACTCGTCTGAAGGGTGTAGCCATCTTCAAGAAATGTTTCCTTCGTCCGCTGTATCTTCCATTATTATTTTAACTATAACGATAACGATTAGATAGTTCAATTTCCTTATATATGTCAATACTCTTTTTATCTTCCCGTCTTAAAGAGGTCTGTCTTCGATTGTTGAATACGTTACATATGGTCAATAAACACGTATAATAGATAAATCAATACGTAAAATTTGTGGCTATAAATTGAAGACGCTTTTCAGTAGTTACTTTCTCATCGTCCGCTTGTCAGCAGGCCAGTCAACAGGATACCTAATGATATATGAAGTGATACTAAGTAAATATTAATTTATAATAATACTAATTATTAAATCACCTGCAAATTATTTTTAATAATTGCAAAATCATTCGTAGCATTGGAATTAATTTCCAAGATCTCATTGGGACATAAATTCCATATGGGAGTATCAGTGTTACGATCGTAAAACAAGCATAAAAAAGCAAATAATAATAGATCATACGTACGGTCATGTAAACTTCTGAACGGGGCGCCATTTTGTTTATGGCACCATTTTGGATACCGCCAAGGCATAAAATATTAATTATATTACGGCAACCAATATTCTAAGATAATTTTGGTATTGCCATTATATTATATGTTATAAACGTTCACTCAAATCCATCTAACTGAATACCAAACTCTTTGAATGTGACGTAATATCTGTAATTCTACGTCTGCATAATATTAAATAAATAATACGGTTTACTTACTATTTCATAATATTAAATTCGGTTATCTACATAAAGGTTTTATGAGTTATCCCATATCAATATATAATTCTACATTTTTCAAAAATTTAAGACTGAAATTCAAACGAACCGCACAGGTATTATACGTACTTCTAATTATTTTAAAAGCATCACTTTGAAGTCGATGACAGATAAACAGAACACATGAAAATAGTGCTCCTGTCATCCGTAATAGGCACTAAAAAATACTTTAAAATCAATTATATGGGGTAGTTCAAAGCATGAAAAACAATAATTGGGTGGTTTTAGAACACATTCTAGACATTTGTATGACTTCAATATTAATTATTATTTGTATAAATAATACTTTCACATACATAATTCATTTTCATTGGCAGTGATATAATTAGGTACTAACTTTTAATATGTGACTTTAAACAATCTTTTTTATATATTTACATGAGGCATGTTTATAGTTTTTAACAAAAAAAATGGATTTTTATCGTACATCCACGATTGAACTTTTCATCTAGTTTTAAATTAAAGTAATAATGATTTTAGTTTCATTTAGCTTTACTATTAAGTGTAGATTATGTATGTATTTTTTATAGTTTACTGTTTACTTGTAACTCATATTCATAAAAAAATTAGGCTTAGTTCAATAGTGCTTTATACGACATAATTGAACTTTTCCTTTAACATACAACATCTTGATTGAATTTTTGACTATGAGATTGAAAAAAATAAATGATACAGCGCTCACTTTAGCTGTATTCTATGCATGTTCTTCAAAAGAGGATATTGTTTTTTGGTGATTTATTGTGCCTAGGATATGAGAATTTTGTTTTTCGAAAAGTTTCATGCATGAATTGAATGAGCTGAAGAGATAACTTCGGCACGTTATTTTCCGTTAAAATTAAATATTTTGACCTTTTCGATATTATTTTTTGTCGTGAAAATTTGCGTTAGACAATGCTTGCTTTTTCGATAACGTGAATTTTGCTTGATTTATTAAATTTTTCAAATAACCTTCCCTACATAAATTAACTTTATAATATTTCGCCAATATAAATCACTATTTCTATACCTACTCATTTTGTAGGCTGTCAATGACATATTTTTGGGTCCACACTCTCGGATCATTAAGTTCAATTATTCTATATAATCAATTGCGTAATATATACATAAATAACGTCCTTAAGATGTACTACTAGTGAAATTATATGCCAATTAAAAGTGTATTGGTAAGACATTTGAATATCCAAATGGATCAAATATATTATCATGTTCGCTTCTAAGCGAAGCTCATTGTGGAAGTAATATTAACAGGCGTCTGTATAATAAATGCTTTCACTGGATGTATTTGAATGTATTTCACATTAAATAAAGAAGAATTTTCTTCCAGAGACAATTTATTTCCAATACCAAAAAGTTATATGACACTAAAAAATCTTTAATTACATTTTCCCAAAACTTTTTTTTACTGCCTCTACAATTCTCTATATATTTCTATTAAGTTATTAACAGATTTTTTACTTCCAATGGACATTAACCTTTCAGCGTATTATGTATATTATTATGTTCTAGGTTCAAACTCATGTAAATCTTATGTGATTTAACCAGCTGCGAGTTCGAACCGGTGTTCCACGGCTTCGTATTTATGTAAAGATGGCCGTTCTACTAGGCCAAAGTTGGTACGTGACTGAATACTATATTTCACATTTAAATAGAATATAAATAATATTATCTTCCAGATTTTATGTTACGAAATGATATTACATAAAATAATTCGCTCACGATAGACAAACAGTAAGGTTTCCGCTTATGGTGTTGTTAAGTCTTAGTGTTTTTCTATATTTTTGGACCCAAAGCATTGACCTAATACACTAAGACGCTAACATCCATTGGAAGTAAAATAAACATATTCAAAAGGTGGCAGAGATCCACATCGAATTGTAAAGCCATTAAAATAAACTTTTGATTTTTTTAACGTAATTCAACTTTTCGGTATAATTGAATATACTAAAATCATTCAATCATTCAAATTCTACATTCTATACATTGGTTCTGAGGTAGGTAAGATTTAGATTTCAATATTTTTTGTTATAATGTATTGATTATGGGAGCAGATTGGAGAGGGCAGTGGTCGCTGGTGGCTTTAAAAAGAAGAGTTGCGAATGCATCCGCCTTCCAAACGGAGCGACATCATCTGAAAACCGACTGAAAGATTACTGAAACAACAGGATCAGCACAGGATCGCACTGGATTGAAAGAGATCATTGGCAACGCCTATAATTTCAATGAATACCATATTGGTTAAAAGAATATGATGATATTATTAGGATACTAACCTAACCTTACTCACAGTAATCTGGCATAACTTTAACTAGTTTTTCAATAAAAGATAAGAAAATTGAAGTAAATTAATTTCATTATTACAATTTATATTCAAATAATCTATTTCAAAATGAAAAATATCTAAATATAGATTATTGATATGTTAAAATGATTCATTTTAATGTACCTAAGGGCAAATTCATTGAATATGTGCAAAAAACGTATAGACGATAGATTTTGGGTTAATAGGTAGATAGATATGGTATTGGTAGTGACGGTTAACCTTAATGTGAAGAAATAATACCCACAAAACAGAAAATGGATATTTAATTGGTCATGTATCGTTATTGATTTTACTTGAATGGTTTACAATAGTGCTTTTTATACTGGTCAATAGCATTATTGAAACACATTAATAAAACAAAAGATACAATAATCAACTGTGAAAAATTAAGCCGACATTCTTATACACATTCAATTTAATTAAGCTCCCATATTAATGAAATGGAAAAGCTCTCACTGTGAAGCTTTATCGAGTGGCGCTGGAGTGTAGAGACAACGCTTCCTCGAAAGCCTTAAGTGCATTGTCACTTGAAACATCCGTTATCGGAGTTACTGTGACCATTAACTACGCTTTTTTATTGATAGCTGCCATTTATATCCTTTTTTGAAAAATGTACCAATGTTTTATAATCTCACAAAGCGTAAATTTGAAAACAAAGAATTTGATTTCTTATCTGAGTGTTTTACTTAGAATTTATATTTATGTAATAAATACACAATATGATACTTTTTTTAAATATTTTTTTTTATCAAGCAACCTGCTAATAGTATTATTTTAATGGAATATTATGTACCGATTCATTATGAATGGCAATATTATTATAATGAAATATTCTCCCACCTTAAATAACTAATCGGATTTTTAATCAAGAATGCCGTAAATAGCATGAAGTAAAAATGTTATCAATTAAATTTTATGATTTATCGATTACCTTATAACTTTTTAAATTATATTTATTTTTTAATTAATATTTAGGGATGATTTAATATATTAAGTAGGTACCTACAATATAACCTGGCTGCGATGTTATATTAAAATAATTATAGTAATACCTTTACTGAATTATTTGCATGAGCTGTTTTCCCTTTATTCATATTAGCCGTATCCATTCACGGCTTACGACATGCTTAGATAAATAATTAAGTAGTTAATTTGATGAGAAGTTATCTCATTATGTATGGTCACCTCACTTGGCACTCAGTTATTAACTGAAAGGTAACAGGCGATGTCATACGCTGGATTGGACCCATGTCATTTTCAGACATCATCTCCCCTAGGATTGACCTTATTGTGTGTCGAGCGGCCATACATATTACTCTGTGTGTATTATTTTAATTAATTAATTTGAACTTTTACTACGCCCGGGATAAGTTTTAGATGAGCAAAGTTCTTCGATCGTTGAGATGTAGCGCCCGGGCAGGGACAGTTCCCTGCAGAATTACTTAACCATTGTGTACTACAATTAACCGAGTATCAAAGGAACTGTGGTAGAATCGCTTACTATATATGAACATCAGGAAGTTTGGTGGTCGGTATATTTTTAATTATAATATCTTAGGCATCGTTCAGTGATAGATAATGAATAAAATATCTAGTAATTTGTAAAATAAAAAATAAAAGACCGATTCATGTAGAAAACCATAAAAACTAAATATTTATCTATTATTATTGTTTTAGCATTTTAGATACGTACAAAATTAAATATACCGAAATGTCAATATTCAGTAAACACTATTTAGTAAGTTACCAAAGAAAACGTTTCTTAAATGAAAAGATTATATATTTACGAAGCGTTTAGCATTATTTTAATTTCGATTTAAATTATTCTGGGAACTAAATCATCCATTTTGATTCAATGAGCAAAGATATATTTTAGTTTATAAACTTTCATCTTTCTGATTTTTATATAAAGTTAGTTTTTTTAAAAAACCGTTTTCATTTCTACTCAATGTCATATAACTTAATCGAGTTATATAATATAAGATACTAACAGTCATCACGCTAAAAGTGAGCACCCATAAAAATATATTGTCTTCTCGGTTAACTTAAATAGTTCACTGCTAGTGGACCTTAATTCTATATATTAAATATTGTTAGTGAGTAGGGATTCCGAGCTATTTTCGATACCTATGAATTCCGGGATTGATAAACCTAATCCCGGGATTTCGGGATTGATTTTTTTATCAATTTTTATGGAAAATAAAATAAAAGCGAAAATATAACAGAAAAAATACTTTTAATAAAAAATAACTACATTAGAAATAAACTGAGTTTGAATGAAGTTTGATTTATACCCATGTGTAGGTTGCCGATTTTTTTTATTTTTTTCACATAAATTATTAATAATGAGAAAGATTGGAAAAAACAATGCTTCGCACTTTTAACAAAGTAATTCCACCATGATATCATACGTTTTACGGCAGTTTCATATTTGGCTGACTAATTAGATTTATGAAGCGGAAAGGCCATAAGTACGCCATGATTATTTGCTTTACTATTTTAAATCTCGCTAATCCATTCATTATGTCTTTACTACCAGAAACACCAATCTCATATTAAATTCACATTATTATTTATATTACAATATTATTTACTCCATTAAACTTATGTACGTCAAAAATTGAACGTATAAAATATTAACAATAAATGTCTTAAATAGTATAAATTATACTAGATTTATTTTTGACCGATTTTATCAATGTTATTTGTAAATATAAAAATTTTATATTAACAATGGAAAAAAATGTCAATCCCGGGACCAGTCCCGGGATCCCGGGATTGTCAAATTGAAATCCCGAAATCCCGGGATCAGAATTTTGGCTCGGGATTGGATTCCCTATTAGTGAGCAGAATGAATTAATGTTTATGTATGCATCTACATATTCCACCCAAAATATATTAAAAAAAAAAAAACTATAATATTAATATGTCAGTCCTACCTTTATATTGCCGTGACTATATCATAATATCCTAGCTGATATGACTTGTTACTAGACTCTTCTTTTGATGTGATTATCTCTACATCAATTTGACGTATTCTCGTTTTATTGCCATATTTACTTGACGTAGACTTTAACTTTATTCCATCCTCAAACAAAATGTGGAGATATAAATAAACAAATTTAATCCATTTTCAAATCATAAGCCGGGTGGATAATGTATTATCAAATATCATGCGACATTTCGTTCTACGCGTATTGATTGACTTTGATATGGATATACCGAGACATAATTTTAAATCGGACCTAAACAAAGGATAGATAATATAGATTACTAACAAAATATTTATGTTCAAAACAGTGAAACATAGCCGTGTAATGGTGTATCGATCACCTTGTATCTATAAGCTTTATAATATCACAGTTGTTCATTAATTTAATAAAATTATATATATATAAACAGTGTATAAGATCGTTCGTTAAACCAAAATTTGTCGTAATTATAGATAGCTTTGCGTAAACGGCGACATAAAACAAAAAGCATAATACGAATTATTAAGGTAAGAGCTTCCCAAACCAGTCCGACCATCATTGAACCGGTCAGTCGTTGTGACTTTGACTTTTTATCTGAGTATGATTCTCAGCTTTAAAAAGAATTTCAGAGTCTTATGGCGATCAAAAAGGTAGCTTCACATGATGGCTTGACTATTTTTTCTTGTAAGTATATTTTTTAAATTATATACGCATAATATATTTAATCAGCATATAAATCATGCACATTTAAAACACAATAACCATGTCTCCAGAGATTGCTCCTGATACACTCTCAGCATAATTTGGGAGGCAACCTAATTTTGGTTATTTCACGGTATACATTCGCATAAGAGGTATAAATACATGGCAGATAGTAGAGGGAATAGCTATTCACTCTTTTAACTAATGATTTTACGCAAAGCTATTTTACCACGTTTTTTACCACATTTTTCTTAGCTCGTATTCTTGTTTGTCCAGTAGTTGTTTATCCAGTACAAATCTTGCAATCGATTTTCAACTAACTTCCCGACTAGCTAAACATTTGAAACTTTTATAATATATCAGAACATGATGCCAATGCATTCTTTTAATACTTTTAGCCATCTTTAAGTAGAATTGAATTCATTTTCAGTTAATTTTGTTTTGTATGAAAAATTATTTTGGAAGAAATCCGTAATCCAATTCACCATTATTGGTTGCTAAGTGGGTGGTCCTAGCAACTAAATTATTAATATATACGGGCGTTACTATGGAAATCAAAATGACATTTCAGTATTCTATATTTGTTTGTTTTTTATTTACTTCATATCAAGTACAAGTTTGAGCATATTGAGCATAATAATTGAACAGAAAATTTAAAAACGTTGTATATAAAAAGTTCTTTTTATCTTGTAATTATTTATTAATAAAATTAGGTGTCTACTTGACATTTCTCATAGTTTGTAATTTTAGCCTTCTTTTTTCAACCATATCGACTTCATTTATGTGTGGAGTAAAAAGTAGTCAAAAATCCTTGTAGCTGACCAATTTACGCCATAGCTCTGACGTATTGTTTAGCAGCTTTTTAGGAACCAAAATAGCATCTAACCGAAGTCCTAATCCGGAAAAAATAAACCATTGTACACGTTTTCTACAGATCGGTTGCACAATTTTCCGATTCCCGATATAATTTTACCGTCGCTGCTTCTAGTATGCCGACTGAAAGCAAATGTGTTGCTACATTTCAAAATCAGCCAAGTCCACCTTTAGGTATTTTTGACCTCTTTGTGAATTGCTGAAGAACTACTGCTTTCTAACATTTCTGCATTATCAAAATGTGGAATTTATTAATTTTAAATATTCTATAGGTACTCAAAATAATATAAACTTTCACCCTTGTGACTGTGTATTTGAGAAAACAAAAAGCTGTTTTTCTCCTATTCATATATTATGGACTTGGCTGATTTTGAAATCTAGCGACACAAATGACGAAAAAAGAAGATCAATTAATAGTGATATGCTTTACTTTTGTTTCCAGAAATTTTCCGACATCGTCTGAAGTTGTAATAGCAAAACGTGGTGGAATTTTTGAGTTCAGTGGTCACAACAGATACTTTTAATGATTTTTTTTATGTAGCTAATAGTTAAAATAAGATAAGTATTCACAAACTTATACCATAAATCTCAAAACACACCCGATATTCCTTGGTTTTTGTAAATTTGCATATTATTTGAAACATAAAACTATTTGAATTATTTCTCGTATAAATCTACGTCAAAGTTGCTTTATCTGACGTTTTAGCTCTCCCCGACAGACTTTCGAGATCTTTAAAAAAATATTTATGCTTCCACTGTCACCAAAGTTTTATTTTGTTACTAACAGTAATCTTTCACTTTTAGTTTCTTTATATTCCAAAGTTACTTATAAAATAATTTATTTAAATTCATATGTCTGTATAATGTACTCTTTTTTACAGCATATACTATTATATTATGAAACTAAATAAAAAAAAATCAACAATAACAGTGATTTAAAAAAAATCTGAATAAAACTATAGATTATAATATTATTAAATTCATTACGTAAGTGCTGAAATTGTTTTTATAATAAATGTGCCTAGGTATTCAACCTATGTGATTCGAAAAACGTGTTTATTATTATTGACCTTTCTGGTGACTGAAAAGAATGAACAATATAAAACACTTTCAAAGCGTTTTGTTGATATTTCAATATGTTTCAAGATATTTTTGGCCTTTGCCATGGCTATTAAATTAGAAATATCGTACAACTTTTACACCATTTATATCCTTTTGAATTTGTAACAAACGTTATAAATATTATATTCTTGTTCTATTTTGAAATTATATGAATAAACTATTGGTATTTTTTAACTATTTTACAACGTTTTTATTAGGTCGTATTCTTATTTGTACAATGGTTTTTTATCCGGTACAAATCTTGCAATCGATTTTAACTAACTTCCCAACTAGCTAGATATTTGAAACTCTTAGAATATATCAGAACACGATGCCAATGCGTTCTTTTAATACAGACATTTTTAAGTAGAATTGAATTCATTTTCAGTTAATTCTGTTTTGTATGAAAAGTTATTTTGGAATAAATCCGTAATCCAAACCACTATTATTAGTTGCTAGGGGTCTGGAGTCCTAGCAACTAAATTAATAATATATACGTGCGTTACTATGTAAATCAATATGGAATGTCAAAATGACATTTCAGTATTATTTCTATCAAGTAAAAATTTTTTTGATCGTTTAAGCTAATCAAGTCAAGTTTTTATGGTTCAATAGAAAATTTAAAAACGATGTTTATAAAAAGTTCTTTTTATCTTGTATTTTTTTTAATTATTGACACCAAATATTTTTTTTAAATATGACAGATTTTCTCGGTATTCATTTTCGAAATGAAAGAGTAATAATTCCATAAGAAAACTTGTCCCTGCCCTAAAAGAGAGCTTTGTTAACACTGCTTAGGTGCTTAGTAAATTCTTTCATACTCACAGCCAGTACACTAGAATTTTTTCACTACTCTCGCAAAAAGCACAAGTGTCACAACTTCAGTCTCATTCAGAAGTGTTAAAAATTTACGACCAGCTTTTGCTTCCTTGGAGAGGGACTTTACGACTTCTACAGAAGTTCGGGCTGATTGTTGAGTGGGGCATGGGATTGCGCAGCGAGAGATAAGTTATATTACTTGTTCTCTTAGGCTTAGCAGACAGTTCATGTAGCCACAATTCTATTGCGCCTTTATTTATCAAACAAAAACAACGAAAAACATGGCATTAAGACACAAATTTGCGACTTCCAGTTTATAACTCACATTACTTAAAGACGTAAATATAACTAGAATTTAGACACAACACAAAAAAATATTACTAGAATATTATAAAATAATAAAGTTTTTTTTTTCTAGTTACCTATTTTTATTTATTTAATCACCGGTTTTGTCCTAACAATATTTTTAATTCTTAATAATTTTCAAAGACAAAAATTGATATTGGAGTAAATAAAAAAAAAATGTGGATATTATTGTATACAAAATTAAATTTAAATAACTAACCAAAATAAGTGTTTAATATCAATTCATAATAGTATATCCACGAAAAAAAAACAATGAAAATAATATCGATACTAATAATTAATAGTATACCTACAACTTTGTGATCCACGATGTATATATAGGTATCTAATGAACGGTAAATATTTACCTTCAAAGAGTTCAAAAAGTGCTATAAACTCCGTCTTTACGTTGAAAATATTTTTCCGCCAATATATTTACTGATTAGAATTAAAGACGCTTTTAGAGATAACCTGATTACTGCCAGAGCTGAGTTGACTCGTCAAACTATGTATGTCGCGTCAGGCCAAGGACGAGTTAACTCGTTCGTTTTTGTATATATCATAACTTCTGAATAAACTGTTTGTGTGTATATTTAAACAATATTTATCATTTTAGTGTGACAATATTCACGATAAACTCAAAAAATATGTTAATTTGGTAAGTTTTCACAAATATTTATCATTCTGTTCCTATTTCATATTTTAAGGGATTTATTGTGTTCCGAAAATAGCTGGCTTACACGTGTCGTCCATACACGTTTTACTAGAAAACTTATATAATTATTGTGCTTTGGATGCTATTAATATATCATGTATGAATCTAGTCATTCAATGGCCACGAAGATGTTGAAAAATTCTAAATTTCAGGATCGACAAGTTCGTCAAGTCTTGTGTAAGTGCATGACAGCTCAAAGCATAGACAATGACTGATAGAAATAGAATTAGATTAGAGAACACATCATCCAGTAGTATTCTTACCGGATTGTTATAACTTAACCTAGAATATGATAATATTATTGCTTAAATGAAAAATTTCCCGGATGAATGTTTTAAGTAAGATAAGTTTGAATACATATTATTGGCAACTGTTAATGGAAGATGGTAAGTTAAGACTACGTGGTTATCTTCACTGCTAGGCATACAGATATTCCAAGATTACAATTATAAGTATACTTCAATGAATGACTATAAAAAAATCACGTGGTCGCCTGATACGGGAAATTATTAATTAAAATAGTGTTGTTAAAAAAACAGTCAATATTATACAATGTTACGGTTGAATAGACGACAAATTTTTTTCGACCTCAAAAACAATATCAAGAAGAATTTTATATACAACATTTTTCTTTAAAAAAACTAATTATTACACTAACAATAGGTTTACTGGATAGATACTGGACACAAAATAAAGTATTGGATTGCGAGCTCACGACAACAACAATTATTATGTGAATTTTTTTACTGATGATATCCTGCATAAAAATGAAATTTCAAAAACTGAATAGTTTTTTTGGTAAAATTAATTCTAAATCATAATAATACATCAAATCATATCTCTCACGCATCGCCATTTTTTATGTTGACCACAAATAATAATATAATACTACAAAATTTAATATACTAGTAGTTATACGTACTTATGAAATTGGATTAAATGTAATTATTTTTATATAACGATAAATGATATAAACTTAAGATATACTAATTTTATCGTTTAAAATCTTGGTTCAGGATACAAAGCTTACATTTTCTGCCATATTAAATAAAGGCATCGTTGGCATAACCCCTGAAGCTGCTTCATTATAATAAAATGTTTATGGCTTTTTAAAGACAATCGATCTCGGGGTCTTATTACAGATTTTCTTCTTTACGACAGTCTTATGGAAAAAGTTCACTTCCGCAATTGCAGTAGAATAATGGTTCTTGATTATGTACCAAACGATATTTCAATATAGAATTCTATTAATATTACTTACGGCACAAAAAATCCGAAATGACATATTGATAACACATAAAATTACGTTACGATTCGACAAATTAATAAACCTATTATAAAACTTTATCTTAGGTACTGTGTTAATAAATTATGTTACGCCCTTCACCCTCACTCTGTATGTTTGATGATAAGACAGTATTTTAAAATAGAAATTCCGCACCACCCAACATCTAGGAATAGCTCAAATATGATATGTGGATAAATTTTATGTTAAATAGTTATTCAAGAATTTGTTTAATGTAACTTTAGAGTGCGGTTTATGATTTTCCTTTTGTTTAACCCATAAACAGCGATAGGCAATTAAACATGTTCTAAATTAATAAATATCTTCTTCACTGTATAAATAAATTATAAAATAAATAATAAATTACAAAATAATTAATAAATTAAAAAAGAAAGTTATGGCGTTTTAATTTACTACCGTGCACGTTGAATTACCATGCATTTTTTTTATTATTGGAAAGTGAATGATTATAGATAAGCGTACAAATCATTTTCTCAAATATTTTTGGATGATTATAAAAATAACGTGTAACATCACCGTTTGCAAATTTTAATGAGACATTCCTTTGTTTTTATTACGACGCTTAATATTTATATTTTCAAAAATTGAATTTGACGAAGCTATCACACTACCCTTTGATCATTGGTATGTCAAGAATATTGGAAAGCATTTTTTTTTTTTTTTTTTTCGACCATGTCCGATCCTGATAGGATCATATGGGCCTCCACAGAGTGGAGGTTTGTATTGACAGATTTTGTTTTTTACGAGAAATGGATGTCAGCCACTTGCTCAACCTATTAGGTCCATACCCTGACACACACAAATTGAAAAACAATTTTTGTACTTGCCAGACCCAGGATTCGAACCTGGGACCCACGGCTTTGTAGTCCAACGCTTATGCCGCGCGGCCACCGTGGGCGTTTAGTTTAGCATTTAATTTACCAATATCAAAAGTAGATCTGAAAGATTTCGTTGTAATTTATCAAAAATTTAAACAATGTAGAACTTTTTATAAACTAAAACATCATCAAAAAATTTCTTGTATGTAGTTTTATGAATATGAATTTATAATATTATATCGTTACTAAATACGAAAGAAAATTTGGCAAAAATTTCACCCGTTTTTGTATAATCCCGATATTGAAAAAATACTAAACTTATAATCTCTGGGTTGAATATTCTGTCTGAAACATCATTCCACAATTATCGGAAGGATTATCTTATCCACGCATTAAAAAAATAGTGACAGAATGTACCCTTATTGTGTGAAATTTGGTTATGAGGTTCCTACCAATAAATGCTATACGGTTCATATTATTACCATAATTTCATTGAATTAATCTTAAAAAACATATTTTTTTTACAGCAAAATATGGAACAAATTAAAAATTATATTTAACAGTTTATTTTCTGATTTAAATTAAGCATTTTTACCCATAACTTAATGATCTCACTTTGTTTAATTATTCATTCATATTTTTCTTTTTCATATTTTGAAGATTTTTAAACGAAATGTTTGAAAATCATTTAAGTATGTATTTAAATCTTTAATTTCATAGTAATTTTAGATTCAAGGCTAAAACTGGTCAAATATACAGATAGTTTAAATACATATAAATTATTATTGGGACCAAAGATACGAAATTAAACACCATGCATAGAAATTGAGAAATAATAGTGTTCATGAAATTAATAAAGCTGCTTTAATTCGACCTAAATCTGAATCGGTATCTCTATGTGCATATAATACGATTTTATTGTATAATAATGAATTATTATTATCCTGTATGATGTATAGATATAGATTATGATAGGTCAATGCATAATACAAAATTATTCAGTAGTCCGTATAAAGGTGTTAGGTATATGCACCCCTAGATGTGCTTAACATATTATACAAAGACGAGATAAGAACGAAAAATCAGCTAGGCCTGGACAAAAGCGACTATCATTCGTGTCATCTAAGGACATGATTTAATCAAAGAATATCCTCTTTGTTCGAGAAAGTAGTCTTAAAATATTGTAAAAGAAATGGCACTTAATAAAATAAGAATTATGTTTGTTGTATTTTATTATTTAAACAAAATTCAAGTAAAAATATTTGAAAGCACATTATATTATGACTTTTTAGTTCAGTAAGCATTCTATAAACTCAAATTAACTGATCTTTGATAGGTAATTTATTAACGGATAAAATAAACATAGGTATATGAACTGGGGTAATCATAAAAATATTTAAAAGTTTTGAGTTGGTAGGTATATATATATTTTTTAAACTGAACGCTGTTACGGATTTAATGAAGATAGTGTACAATATTATAATGTTAGAATAAAAATATATAAAAAACAAATTTCTTTAAATTGTTACAATAATCAAAAAATGTGAAAAAATATTGGCAACTGTTTACTATATACATTATGCGATGTCTGATGATGGCAAATAAACCTTTGAGAAAAAAAAAACAAAATATACCTTATATAGATTTTGCTATAAACAAGTTTAGTTTTCGAACACCTTCTTCAAGTTCTACAGACGGTGTATCCTTCACCAAGTTTCAAGTCCGAGGTATTGTGCACACACACCTTTCGGGCCATTAATCTCTTTGCATTGACATCAACTGTAAGGGTCCGCACACTACCTTTAGAGGTTAGAATATATTCGATGAAATGTATATTACAAAAAATGCCTTAAAAACTATTTTACTAAAGTTAGAATAAAATTGTAATATGATTTTTACTTAGATTCGGCAAAAACTTATATAATGTATTTATTTATCTTGAAAATAAATTTATCAATATATTTTTTTAAACCTTTTTTAGTTTTTTAGATATAATTCTAAAAATATGAGGTATTCGAAACTGAAATATTACTGTGGATCAAATAAAAAAATATATAAACTACAAATAAAGTAAAACTAATAAGTTTCAATACTGATACATACAAAATCAGATAAACTCAACCTAGGGCTAGTCTAAAAATAAAAAAACTTATTGATAATTTAATTCAGTTACTTAATAAATAATTTTATAACATATTATTTATATAATATTTTACAAGGTGGCAGTACCGCTTATCAACATTCTCATATATTATGTATTCTCCCGTCTCCCTCTTTATCATACTTTTGCGTGTTTACTATCTTTGTAGGTATTTCAGACTCAATTATTTGTCTGTGAGCTGCTGCATCAGCCTGATGGAGTTTTTGTTGGGTCTCCTGACTTTGCGCAGTACGCCATATCTGAACTCGTTCATTCTTAAAGCAGTGACTTTTAGCTGATGGTTTTTCCTCTCCCATAATCTTTCTATTTTTTTTATTGCTTTTGTTTATTTCCTAAGGTTATGGTAGGTTACATCATCTTTTTCTATTATAATTGTTAAGCTGTAAGCACCTGTCAAGCTTTTATAAGATTATCATTTCACGACCAGATTAAAATAAACGAATCCTCAGATTTTTCATATTTAGAATTTGTGTTTTTACGTCTTCTCCGTGTTTAGCTTTCTCTTACACAATTTTCATATGTTTTCTCTCAAGCGTTACAGATAATCCAAATTACATATATAGTAATTCTAATATTTCGTGTGTATTTCATTTCACTTACGAAAATATACAAATAATTTGGTCTCTCTGGACCGTAATTTGTAACAACCTTCCCTCAATCTCATGAGAGAGGTTCAAATTGTAAGCTAACTTGTATAACCAATTAATTTTAATTGGTAAAATTTCAATAATCCCTTAAACCACTGAATATACTGGTATTTATTACACGCAGAAAATATAAAAGTTATAATATATAAAGATATATAATATATGCGAGTTATTCAATTGAATCAATATCTCTACACGCTACCCTGCGCGTAAATTAAGCCATTTCAATAATCCCAAGTTTCACACTCACGGTTATTCATTGACCTATACACTCACACGTTCAATAACTTTCTAAAGCGGGCCCCAAAAGCCAAACTTAGCTAAACTTTGGCTTAATTATAAATGTAATTTGTCTACATCAGAGACTATCGACTGAGATAAATCTCACTTAAGGAGAGATTACGCTTTACATCTATTTTTACTATGTTATTTTTATTAGTGTTTTAAATAAAATAAAATATTATTGGTTACCTATATAAATTACTATATTTTGAAACAATGTAATTCTCTGTATAATTTATGGTTTTATTAAACGAGGTTATCAGTTTCAAAGTCGGTAATCGGCATTTTGACTTATTTTTTAATTGCTTTAATTCTAATTTAGTAAGTACTTTTCCATCATTAAATATCAAATGAAGGCGTCCCTCGAAAATGGGTATATTATGCAAAAAAAAAATTGTTCAGGAGAGAAAAAAGCGGACTTTGAGAGTATATCTGTGATAATAATTATTTTTATGAAAGCACTTGACAAAATTTAAGTTTTTTTTTTATTTTGGATAATAAAATAAATCATATTATAGACCCCTCTTCTACGGTAAGCATTTTAGTATTGCTAATACTTATCTCAAAAACTTTTGCAAGTAAAATAATAAAACTTTCCAATAACGTGAGAAATGCTATATAGACCCGTTTTAGTCAATAAAATCACTTTTTGACATGATGTATTATATAGACCCCTTTTCGGGGGACACCTTCAAATATTGCTCTATTTATTTGTTAAATAGAAATAAACATCAGGTTGTTATCAAAATAGTTTATGTTCATCACCCGCCATTTTGTATATCTTTAAGCTTATAATTAACATGATTGTGTATTAATTTTAATAATGTTAAGGAGATTTTATTCCTCTATTCAGTTTTTTTAATTGTTTACCAACATATTTTCAAAAATATTTTATATTTCCATTCCTAAATATTATGCTTGACAGGCGCTCGAAATGGAAAAATATCACGAACCGGAGCGCTAAATAATATTCCGAAAATATTAACACATTTATACCTATATTTTATATAAAAAATTGTTATTATGGCCTATCTAGTTCAGATAGTCAAATTAATTTTTCCAGGAGATGAAGCGATTATTTTGGGGATTTCATGTATCGGAACGGCATTCCGGTGCGCTTCGGTCCATTTCGAGCCCTGTGTTTGACGGTTTTTTCAAATATCTCAAAATGGTGTACCTAATATGGAGATAACCAACTCTGAAACTAATTGCTTCAAAAGCGTATTTTTTTACAATAAATATTATTAAAGATTCCCTTTTTACCATTTCTATTTGGAATATCAAAAACGTGTAGAATACAATGTATTGGTATATTATCTTTCTTTGGTAACTATACACATTTTAAATTTACCATATAGAGATGTGTCAAATTGATTTGCGGGCTTTTTTTTTCTTCTTTTTGAAGTTATACTTCTTTAGGCGCGTTTGGGAAAACAGATCAGAGTGTATTTTTGGCATGGGATGAAGTTGCGCGCGCAAATGTAACGCATTAATTTGGCGTGGGACGGAAGTTTTGCCCGCCAATGCAACGTACTTCATTTTGCGCGGCGACGTTCGTGTGTTCTAAATGCTGGAGGTTTGTAATTTTCAGCTGTGATATTGAGGGCTGTGGGTTGGGCTGGTTGGGTAAAGACTGAATGTTGCAAATTTTATTTATGAGTAAAATAATATATAACAATAAATAAATAAATGTTGTAAATGTTGAGTTGGTAAATAATTCAAACAATGGTATGTTGTAAATTTACAAGATTTAGACACTTCATACATAAAAATACATATTTTTATAGTTTAGGATAATATTTGTCGTATATCCCATGTCAATTTATTTATTAGCGGTTTATAATAATTGAAGACAATAATAATTATTATGTTTCATCACAAAATCCAATATCACGTTTCAGTTAAACCATTAAATAGGGCATAGGCTATGTTTTACTTTTGATTTGTAATAAATTATTATTGTTAACGAAAATAGCTATACAGTCATCTGTTTAAGCAAAGATGGTCAAAATAGCGGTTTGCTAAATTTTTCAAACACAGGTTTTGAGATTTTTTTCTTCCAAAGTAGGTACATTCTACAATAATATTTTGTTTTGTTATTTTTTGTTTTGTTACGCCAAAGAATTATTACTTCTAACGCGCGTACATATTTGTCCATAACTTCAATATACGCACTCTATGTGGCACTTTCAAAAATTCCGGTCGTTTGCTACTCTTTCGTATCCGAGCTATTATATCACCGTGCTTTTTATTCCGCCAAATACAATATTGGAATTAGCAGCATTCTAGGATAACGGAATTTGATAGACTTGAAGAAAATATATGCCAGATTGAAACTCTCTTGAGACATCTATTTTGTAGTTCGTGACTGAGGCCAGGTGTGTATTATATATGTCCAAAGACTGCAAAGTAGTATATTACTGGTAGCAATTCATAATTCAATTCAATGTGGAATATCTGGTGTTCCCAATTATGCTTGATCATAATTAAATATGCCGCCCGTTCAATGATTGTATTCTGACGGTACTAATTTACGGTAATCAGTCACAGTACAAAAATGCCGCTAGAATACTGATTTTCCAGAGCAGATGGTTGCGGCGGATGCTGGCATGTTTTTACTATAAAAAGGATATAGGATGGCAGTTTTTTAATCGTAATATAATTACACGCTCACTATCAATTTGACCGACCAAGAAGGGTACTTCTACTAATGCCCCCCTCCCCTAAATAAATATCCTTTTCCCTATATTCTTCTCTTTTTATATACTCTTTTTCTTCTTGTACTTTTCTATATGATTACAGATCCCTTGCCACTCAACCTAGACCGATCAACACCCAGGATGCCCGGATGACCCAGGAGGGTACTTCTATTAATTCCCCCCTCCACTAATAAAAATATCCTCTTTCCTTATATACTTCTCTTTCTGTTTATTCTTTACTTCTTGTACTTCTCTATATGATTACAGATCCCCTGCCACTCAACCTAGACCAACCACCACCCAAGATGTCCAGACGACCCAAGAGGGTACCTCTAATAAATCCCCCCTCCCCTAAATAAATATCCTTTTCCTTACATTATTTTTTCTCCCTACAGATTAAAACCACAGCGGAGGGGTTTTTGGCCGGTTGTGGGCTTGCTCACCTCCGGAGTTTTTCCCCCCTCTGCGGCTCAAATTTTGATGAGCAAACGGGCTAAGACCCGAAGTAACACACGATAAAGATGCGATTATGGATGCCGATCTTGCTTTTTGGCCTTCTCTCAGTCTTCGTGGGAGCACCGGCTGGTGCGGAAGAAGATGACCCCGGCTCTGGATTTGGACTGGACGAACGCCAGACCCCACGGACTGAACGCTGAACTCTGCAAAGCCGGACAGAAGCGAGATGTGGGGTGGGGAGATGTTGGGGGCCTGTGACGGCGGCGGTCCTTGTTGTTGTTTGTTCAGAAGAAACACTTTTTAAATATACTTACTAGAGATTCCTTCACCCAGATCCTAAACCTGGTCTCGGTCGGACGCGAAGCCACCGAAACCGGGTCCTCTCACTCCAATCATGCTTCACTCCAGATAGATACTTCATATAAAGGGGATAGACGCTAAAAACCGTCTAGGTGGCCCAAATAAATAAGCACATACCCTAAGTAAGTAAGTAGTTTTTTAATCAATAATGAAAAACTACATTATATTAAGTTCAAAAAGAAATAAATTGTATTAACAAATAAAAAATAAAAAATACTTGTTAAGGTTAAAATGTGTGGCAATAAGGTTTTTATCATTTGTGGAATCTACATAGATTTATATTATTTTTATCTTTATAATCAAATAAGCTTTGTAAAAGTATAAAATAGTTAATGAAACATATTTTACGAACTCGTTGATTTTACTTTAAAATCGTAATTTAATAGACAATTATAATATTTTAAGTTCAATATTACAGTGTATATTTTATTAAAATGAATGATATTTATTTCAGCATATAATTGAAAATAATATATAGTATAGGAAATCAATTTATTTAAGCTTAGTGCATATACGATATACATAAATATAAATAAATGTTTCAATACTTTTGTTTCAGTATTTTTTTCTATCCGTATTTTTACTATTAAAGTTTTAGGTTGCTTAACTTTGATATTTCAGCCACTCTGTATTCCTTAACTCACGTATTTGCGAGAGTGTGGTTTATTTCAGAGTGTACAATACAAACAGTGTTTGTCAATTTCAAAGGAATCTTGAACCCTCCTTCACCTACCGTTTGTAATTTTAAATTCGTCGCTCGATAATAAATCACTTTTCGTCGAATTTATACCAACTTTGCCATAATTATTCTTAATAACGGCCAAACTATAAAAGCGTCACTAGTTCAATATAATATTCTGTGTTTCCATAATATTGTTATTACCATAGTGTAATATGCCAAAACATATTATAATGTACACACGAAACGCGTATTTAAGAGGCGTTGTTATAGATCTATTATTTATGTATTCTAATATTATACAAATTATTGGGATAGAGGATCGTCCTTCTTAAAAAATACATTGTTACTTTACAATATTTGACTAGTACGATTTCTAAAATAATAGCTTTATATACATTACATTAGTTAAAAGCTTAATTCATTGCTCTTACATTGTTAAATATTGTTCTATAAAATCCTAATATAATTATTTTAGTATTGACAATATATTTGATAGAAATGCATTATCAGAATATTCAGTAGATATAAATATCTATATTTTATTATTCTAAACCATCAACATATAAAATTATATTATTATACATATTGTACTATTTAAAATAAAATACAACATGAAAGAATTGTTGTAAATAGTTTAGGACCGTTTTTTTTTTCCATTTAAATGGGACATCGTCATTTGATACAAAATATACAATATTACACGTGCTTATTTATACTAACGAAGGAACATTTATTTATTAAATATAATTTACAATCAAAAAAGAAATCACTTTTCAGAAACCATTAATTTTATTTTTGGCGGCTGTTTCATATTATCATATCCTCATAATGATCTTTATATAAATAATTATAAAAAAGTACCAATAGTAAAAAACAAATACCAAAATAAGGTTATGTATTTAATATTTTTCACTAATCGCATGTAATGAAACTATTTCAATATACTTATCGTGAACAATAATACGTAAAACAAGGTGAATGTTAGGTATATTCTGTTAATAATATAATAATATAAGTTTACTAGGATTAAAGCGACTGCAGTATCTCTATATTTCTCTTGACAATCGCTTTCTGCCCCGAGGCAATAATACCGTATCTAAAAGCGTCTCTCGCAGACTCAAACTTCAACCGCAAGATTTTGAGGAGTGCTGACTTGGAGACAAGACAACAAGGCAACGGGCGAGGTGGGAGTACTTTTGTCACAATTACAATGAGTTATTCACCGGCATCTTGCCTCTTATGGTCCAAAGGGAAATAGCTTAGATTGCCATTGTGGCAAAATACGCCTATATTATGCCAGAATTATGTGGACTTACGCGTTTACGGGAATTTATACGTATTTTTGCCATTCCTGGGACAAGGGTTCGTTCGATGAAATATTTATGAATTTAAGTATTTCTTCGCAAAAATAAATAAACCCCATATTCTATAATGAGAAATGATTTTTATTATATTTCTTTCTTGAGACATATCTCATCATGATGTTCAAAGATCTCAAACCATTTCCTCCAGTGGCCAGTGATTATGTTTATTAATAAAAAAAAACCTCTCTCACTGAAACAATTCTGCCTACAATAATTTTTTAAATTCCAAAATAATATAAATTTAATACAATTATCGATTGATAATAAGAGAGGAATATAATATTAAATAGGTAATTTTCTTCATATATTAAAAGATTAAAAATTGTACTTCAAAACATCCTATGCATTCTTATTTATTTTTACAAATACTTAGTTTGGTCACGTATATCGTCTTTTCATAATCAGTCTGTCAAACTATACCTATTGAAAACATTTGATTATTTTATAAATAAGTAGATGTATGTTTTAAAATCAATATTGTATATAGGTATAATCAGTATTTATTGAAATATTTAACTGTTATTCAATCGTACCGATTATATTATATTTTAATAGTAATAGAATATACAAGTTGTTCTTTAATATATTGACATAAAAAAAACGTTTTAAATATTTTATGTTACAAAAAAGAATAATATTGTTTATATTCTTAGTAACCCAAAATTAAACAAAGACAAAGTTATCATATTATTTTACCTCGTTTCTTCAAATTAGATTAAATTAAAATCAAAATAATATTGAATTTTTATTATTAGTTATAGTGTTAGACATAATTCCCATTAGCTTTATTATTTTGTAGATATATTAGACTGTATATTTTTACAAGAAATGATTCAAAAAAAATGATTGATGGAAAAAGATTGAATACAAGTAGGTATACGAATCGAGTTTGTTTAATTTGCTAGCATTTTAGCCGTTTTAGTATGATACTCCGATTGAATCAATCAATGTCATAAAAGTATTTGGAATGTTTTTACTATTATTTTTAAGGGGGGACATGCTCGTCGAAGGTCAAAATTGAGTTTTTATTGTATTTTCAAACCATGATCCTGGACACTCCTTAAACGTTGTAGATAATCTATTTATATAATTTTGAAGCCTTATTATCCTTTATAATTATTTTAAACATTTGATGACTGCATAAAGTATTTTTGTTACATAAAATAGTATTCTTTTAAACCTCTCGCTCTAATGTTTTAGAATATAGTCATATTTTGGTACATAACTGTGCATTGGTGTTAAGATTTTTTACATTTATTAA
Organism: Rhyacophila brunnea; assembly: GCF_057557595.1. Taxonomy (NCBI): domain Eukaryota; kingdom Metazoa; phylum Arthropoda; class Insecta; order Trichoptera; family Rhyacophilidae; genus Rhyacophila; species Rhyacophila brunnea. The sequence goes on from NW_028233068.1 coordinate 22,971,829, forward strand.
TTTTTAAACGCATTTATAAAACCATTAGCATAATTTATTACGAGATAATTTTTGTAAAATATTCACGATAAAAAATTATATTGATAATCTCTGTGATCCCAAATTTGACAAGAATTAGGCATTTTATTATTCAAAAAATCGGCAAGATTAACACATTTGAAGATAATTTTAAAGATATTTATTATAAGCTATGTTTTTGACCATTCAAGTGTGATAAACATCTTATGAATAATAATTGATTTATAATAATTATTGACATAAGAATAAGGTAGTGTTTTTTTGAAATACGCCATTTCTTTTGTCATTCCCCAGTAGTTAAGCTACAACATACGGCCGTAGCCATAAATTGACAAACTATAATTAAAGTAGGGAGTAAAATTATGTTAACGCGCGTGTTTGAACATGTACCTAACCAATTTTTTTTTATTTTTTTTTAAACGGTACATGTTCAAACACGCGCGTTAATATCATTTTACTCCCTACTTCAATTATAGTTTGTCAATTTATGGCTACGGCCGTATGTTGTAGCTTAACCACTGGGGAATGACAAAAGAAATGGCGTATTTCAAAAAAACACTACCTTATTCTTAGGTCAATAATTATTATAAATCAATTATTATTCATAAGATCTTTATCACACTTGAATGGTCAAAGACATAGCTTATAATAAATATCTTTAGAATCATCTTCAAATGTGTTAATCTTGCCGATTTTTTGAATAATAAAATGCCTAATTCTTGTCAAATTTGCGATCACAGAGATTATCAATATAATTTTTTATTGTGAATATTTTACAAAAATTATCTCATAATAAATTATGCTTATGGTTTTATAAATGCGTTTAAAAATTAATAAATGTAAAAAATCTTAACACCACTGCACAGTTATGTACCGAAATATGACTATATTCTAAAACATTAGAGCGAGAGGTTTAAAAGAATACTATTTTATGTAACAAAAATACTTAATGCAGTCATCAAATGTTAAAAATAATTATAAAGGATAATAAGGCTTCAAAATTATATAAATAGATTATCTACAACGTTTAAGGAGTGTCTAGGATCATGGTTTGAAAATACAATAAAAACTCAATTTTGACCTTCGACGAGCATGTCCCCCCTTAAGAGTTATGAAATAATACAACTAATACAATGAATATTAAAATGTCATCTGAATAATAGGGAATATTTTAGAAATTCGATTCATACTGGGCAGTATGATAGATGACAAGACTTTGTAATCCAATAAAAATAATAAATAATATTCCTTTCATTATAATAATATTATTTTTAGTATGTTTACTTATCTTTTACATTATTTTCACAAAAAGTTTTTTTTAATTAATCGAATTAATGATTTAATAAAATTAATGTAAAAAGTTTTAATTAAAAATGCCTATTACTTAATTGTATGGATTTACTTATTTGATAAACTCGTTGCTTTTAAATAAGTAAGTTTATATTCAAATTTTGTTTAAAGACAACGAATAAGATTGAATTTTATTTTAAATAAAATAAAAATACGGCTACGCAAGTCGGTTTATTATTCACACAACTAAGCAGCAAGAGAGCGTTGCAACGAAGTTTTAGAATTTTAATAGAAAACACGATACGAATTCAAGATTACCAAATGCTGAAACCAGTTTGAAGAGTTTTTCGTTTAACTCACATTCGGCGAAGAAAATGTTCTTTCAAAAATTGTACAGGAAAGAATTTTCCATGAGATGTACATTTCTTGATTAGTCTTTAGATTTTATATTTTGTAATATAATGCAAAAACACCATTAAATACCACGTATTCGATAACGATATAAACTATCTATCTTTTTTATTTTATATCATTATTTATTATAGGATAAACCGAACGCTTGTGGACACTTCACATCCATTATGTCAAGCGTATATCAGTATATTATTATTAATATATTATTTTAATACATTTTCACAAGAGACTTTCCCATGCAATCAGTCTAAAAAATGGAGAAAAGAAGATGGATTACTCAAAAACTAAATTTAATATCATCCAATCGTAAGCGTCCAGCTATAAATCAACTAAATGTTTTATAAGAATATCGTTTTATTACAAAACATACAAAACATAACATTTCATGGGTTCAAAAATGTCATAAATAAATAACTTTTAATCCGTTATTCTTTAGATGTATAGCATAATTATGTTGTATTAATTAAATTCTAACACAATACCTAAACAGTGTATATTTTCTCGACTAAATAAAGTAGTTATACTGTATTATATTAAAATATGTGTCATGCAGGAATAATCATTAAGTTAATAATATTTCATTCAATGTTTTAGACATATAATATTATTTTTCTTTATATAGTTTTACATGCGTTAGGTACTTTATTGCTAACTTAATATCAGAAACCATTTCGTGTTCATTTGTTTTATGAAAATGATTAACATTTAACATTGTTTTAAATTTGACATTTTTATTCCTTTATCACGCAAATAATAGGTATGTAACCTTTCATACATTCCAAAATAAGCTCGCACATTTTTTGTTATATAAAATCTTGAAAAGGGTAGAAACCGTACTTAATATTTTTATGTTACCCCATGTATTTAAACTTTACTTATAATTCAGTTGCTTAGTTAATCCTTTATACAGAGTAAAATATGTAATTCGTAAATGTTATTCTGTCGCGTACGCAGATGTACTATTAAGACATAAATACATTCGATTAAACCGATTAGGCTCTGGCATTTACGATTGAACCAAATAAAAGGTATTCCATTTTGAACCGGTTCGAAAGCAATTATTTTTTACTAACTTTATCGATTACAATAAGTTTATTCCATACAGTTATTATTTTTATCTGATTATATATAAATATGTATCTGATATTGATATATTACGATAATAAGTGAAATATTGTTTATCTAGTACCATAATTTAAGTAGGTGCTACAAATACGATTATAATTTTTAAAATCATTTATTTATTAATATATACATATATAATTCCGTACGCCACGCAAAATTCTCCAAAAACTACTAGAGACCGAAAACTTTAATGTGAGGCCTAGCGGCGGCACTCGTGTTGGTCTTATCTATGGTTTTCGATTTCGAAGTATTGTGAGTATTGCCAGTATTTGAAGATATTAATTGCCACTTCCATGGGTGTATATTTTTGCAGACTTTAAATAATGGTATACATTTTTTCCCAATAATTTAGGATAAATTTTATATAGCAACATTAAAATTTTAAGTGTGTTTTGTAGCTGTCATCGTGGCAGCTCTTTTGATAACGTTGTTGACGAGACAAATGAGGTTATTTTGTCATTTTTCTTCTTCACAGTAGGAGATAAGATGACTTCTTCCTGCTGTTACTTTTCAAAACATTTGCCATTATTAACACGCCTAAATGACTGATACCGCGCACTTATAAGAAACGTCAAACGCGTTCAAGGTGAGGGGAATGAATACTGAAACGCGAGAGGAGGAGATCTAGTTCTCCAAACCGTCGCACATCACTGTAAAGTTTTCGCACTGTATATCGATTTTAATGGTCTATGACGGCGTTACTGATACCGAGAATGATCACAAAAAAATCGGGAACCCTTTATATTTTTTTGTCACATATAGCAAAAATGAATCAATACATATTACAATATAACATACTCGTCTTGATTAATCTATCTCTCTGTCTGTAACGCACGAGAGGAAACATATTTTATAAATAGAAAACACTAGCTTTTTTTTTAATAATTTATAATAAATTTAAATAATAATTAGATTTATTACGGAATATGGATGTATTCATCATAAAATAATGTTAGTTATTATCATACATTTAATAAGTTCTTATGACTATTTTAAGGATATTTTTTTCAGTTACAAACTCTATAACTTTTAATGAAATTTGTCACGGCATAAATAATTTATATCAAAACATACCTACAAGAAAGTTTCCACAGGAAATTATTTTCCGAATTAAAAAAAAAATGTTTTAAAGTAATGGTAAATAATGTTGTGGAAATATCTAAAAAATATATTTCAAAGCCTCATTCCAAAATGTCGAAGTGCAATTTAAACAAATAATTAAAATGAGCGTTTGTTATTGTTTTTATTTCTCAAATACGTACAACATTTTTTTCATGTGGTACTAATTTAACTTAGTGTTTGGCCATTTATAAAAATCATCGTCCCACGCATTGCATCACCTGCCATGGAACTGGGGTTAGATCTAGGACAATTCAACGCCGGGACAACTGGGCACTACGCAATCGAATGAAATTCAAAACTAAGTAGACGTCATTAATTATCAGTACCTACTTTTAAAGTATATAAATATTTAATACTTATATACTATTATATTATTTTATAGTTGGTTAGTAACGAGCGTCTGTTTATTTTTCAATTTGGTTAATCTTCAATATTTTTTTAATGTTAAATGTTAATTTCATTAATGGACGTTATTTCATTACACAGTGTGGCGCCCACTTGTTCTGGCGTGCAGTTGACCTAGTGCTTAGGTTAGCACGTTCGCTTTTTGAAAGGTGGCTCTCACGGGTTCAAATCACTCACGTAAACCAAATTACCGTGTTATTTTCGGTAACTCCGTTTTTGAATCTATGGGTTGAATAAGAAAGAATTATTGTAATAAAGTGTATTATGAATTTGCATCCGTATTGTATAGTCATTAAAATAATAAAACACAAAATAAAAATTGTAATTTGTATTAAGCTGAGACCACACGTTTTGATCCATCTAAAAGCATCTGATTGGACTAAATAAACATTATCAATCTACATATTTCCCGCTAAAATATCATACCTAACCGTCCAATCATTGATTTATTCTGATTCTGAAAAAATACACAGTGTGAACGTTTGAACCAAAATTAATATTATAGAGTTATTATTGCCATCCGGTTCACCAGTCTCCTAACAGATCCCATCACGATGTGGCAACTTTAGATTACTCCATCTTAGCCGCATACATATTGTGGAATAACTGACATATTATTAACTTCATCATAAACTTCTATACTAAAAAAATATGTACGACGAAATCAATGTTACTCATAATATTATGGAGTTTCAAATTGTCTTTTTTTGTTTAGCAATCTCGTTAAAATATATGGGTTTATTTATACGGGGTTAGTACTAGTCATTGGTACTCGCACTAACGCAGATATGTGATAACAGGCCGAATGCTAATGCTTGTTACTAATTCAACCTATCTACACGAGAAAGTATTAGTCGGGTAGTGATTACTAATGATAATCCAGTGTAAACAAACCTTAATTGAGATCACTGAGCTAAAAAGATGTTAGATACGTCTTGGGGATAATGAGTTATTTGCCGGATTTTTTTTCTGTATTCCGATATGATGTTACAACGTTTTTTTAGTACGGTAGATAGTGTAAAATGTATGATGACACCAATAAGTTATATTTTCAACACTAACTACTAATTGTCACTTACCAGTCTTTTGCTTACACTTTTGGTATGGACCAACAGTTATCTAATAAGCATCTAATGCTTTCAGCATGTGTTGTACTGCCTGACTATAATTTTACTTTAATTATTCAAAAAATAATAATACTCAGAACAGTGACTTGCTTTGCAAACAATCTGTGCCTAATTTAATTACCGCAACCTCAGAATGGAAAATCTCCCGTGTAGGCGAGCTTACACAGAGATAGTGGGTACTGTAGCGTAGCTTAATCCCTCTAATCAATTGGGCCACCCTGTGGTCGCTCATTGCCCGTTGAACAGTGATACTAAACATCTCCTTCTTAGTAAATTTACGTTCCTAATAAAACGTTCCTTGAACAAATCTTCAACAGCACAGGTATTTATTTAATTACCTGTATTGGAAGAGACTGAAGAAATTGTATTATACCATAGATGAATCATCGTCGTCGTGATATCTAAGGTCACCCGTCCCAGATTCATAAGTATTAGTCCACAAATAAAATTTCCTTTCCAAAATCCCGGTTGTATTATACCCAGGATACAAAAAGTAGTGACATTTAATATTATTTAAAAGATTTTTTTATATCGCACACTAATCTTTTTCATATGTTTATAAATACGACGAAATTGAACATAACAATATATAACAACAAGTTAGCTACTTTCCACTTTTACTAGTTCTTGGCTAGAAGCCTAGATGTTCAAAAAAATCTTTTCTTTAAAAACAGTGTCCTCAGTACTCATTTTTATATAAACTCTGAAGCTATAGAGGAGCAGTTCAGTAAGATATATAGAAAAATGGCACTTATGACAAACCGAAACTTCAATGATTATGATAAAGAAAGGCACTATCTAGCAGAAGAAACCTATCGAGTTTTTTTACATATGGTCTCCTCAATACTACAACTAGATACCTTGATTTTTACTGTTTTTGAGATAGCTATTGAATATAATTCTACATTTTCTTATCTACAAAATGATAAAACTAGGTAAGTAAGTCAGAAGTTAATGGGAACTCTATTACTTTTGTTTCAAAATATTAGATAACTTTAAAACCATAAATGTTTTAAATTAATAAAATAATATATCTTCAATATTTTTTCATACAATTGAACAATATTTAATTGTTCTCAATTAGGGTACCAAAATTTTTCATTTTTATTTTAAATAATAATTATTGTCTAGATTAATTATGTTAATAAAGTAAAGTTTAAATTTCATTTTGCAAATAATCACCAAATCAGAGTTAGGTATCTAGTTGTAGTATTGAGGTGATATGCATATTTGGCTAGCGTTTAAAACTTACTTTCGATTTACTTACTTAAAATATAAAACTGTTCTGACATCATATGGAAATATTTTGGCCACTAAATAAGTTCTAATTAGTATGAAGAAACTATTACCCAGAAATCCATTTAATTCCTACCCTATAATTTTCTCAAATAGATGTCACCCGATGAGTGGGTAAACGCTGGACAAATGCCGTCATATAGTCGTACACAAGGCGTTAAAGGTCAATAAGGATGCCCTAAAACCTGCTGTATAGACGAACTCATAAAGTTTAGTGAATATACGTGGGAATAAATAACTAAGGACCAAGAAAAGTAGAGAGAGCTGGAGAAGGTTTTTATCCAGCAATGAATTGACCCCGGCTGATGATGATGAGACTAGTACATAATATTATGATGGTCAGTTTTTTTTTCTTTTTATAGTTTAAATGTTATCAAATTACATAGACGAATATTTTAATTTTTGCTTGTAGGTATCCATCATTACCACAAAGATAATTGGAAACCTTAGCAATATCCTGATATGGATTTTAGATCATCTACTCTCACCTAAATGCCTTCTTCCAATTTAGTTCCGCAAGCTTAAGATATTCATAATCATCTAACCATCGATATAATATATCTTGCAATGTTTTCTCCAGCATATTAGATTGCCAGATTTGCTAGAATATTAATTGTTACAACAAGTGGTATATTTTAACACCACCTGTCTTGCAGCACCGCATTATATTAAAATATTTGGTACATGTTTAGTAGTATTTAAAGGCGGACGTGCTCAGCGTGGGTCAAAATGGAGCTTTTTTCTATTTTCAAAGCATGATTCTGAACATACCTTAAACGTTGTAGATAATCTATTTATATAATTTTGAAGCTTTATTATCCTTTATATTTATTTTAAACATTTGATGACTGCATAAAGTATTTTTATTACATAAAATAGTATTCTTTTAAACCTCTCGCTCTTATGTTTTAGAATATAGTCATATTTCAGTACATAAATGTGCAGTGGTGTTAAGATTTTTTACATTTATTAATTTTAAACGCATTTATAAAACCATCAGTATAATTTATGTCGACATTATTATAGTGAAATATTTACGATGAAAAATTATATTGATAATCTCTGTGATCCCAAATTTGACAAGAATTAGGCATTTTATTATTCAAAAAATGGGCAAGATTAACACATTTGAAGATAATTCTAAAGATACTTATTATAATCTATGTCTTTGACCATTCAAGTGTGATAAACATCCTACGAATAATGATTGCCTACTGCACAGCTATGTACTGACATATGACTATATTCTAAAACAATAGAGCGAGAGGTTTAAAAGAATACTATTTTATGTAATAAAAATACCTTATGCAGTCATCAAATATCTAAAATAAATATAAAGAATAATAAGGCTTCAAAATTATATAAATAGATTAACTACAAGTTTAAGGTATATCCAGGATCATGCTTTCAAAATAGAACAAAAGCTCCACTTTGACCTACGCTGAGAACGTCCCCCCTTAAGGTCATTTTTAAGTAATTTTTCTATAACTGATAGATTTACACTTCTAAAATAAGATGCTACGCCATTTAAAAATAAACTTTGATTTTGTTTTATTACTAACCAATCCCTATTGGTTTGTTTCCGTCTTTAATATAACTCACACTTTAGTAGAAATTCACTAGTAGGTACACTGAACTGTTATATTTTAAAAAGCATAATCTGCAATTTAATATTATAGTGGGACACATATAAAATAATACTTATGAAAAATGATCAATCATTACCAAGTTGAAATTATTCTTCACTCTAATTGCGCAATAATTGTCGCAAAATATTTTTGTATTTTCACTTATTGTACTTACATGTTTCCCTACGTTTCATGTTATATCTACGTTCAGTAGAAAAAATATATTAACACTATTACATTTTAATATAATGTAATATTTTATATTAGTATTTTATCACAGAACAGATTAATTAATACGTGAAATGTAAAACCATTCCCCATAGACCAAGAATTTTTAGCGAGATTTTAATAATTATCAGGCCATAAAACCCAACGCTTCCATAATTTCCTCAAATATTACCAATAATGAATGAGTGTTTTGTTTATGTCACAAACTTTAATGCATATTATGAGACAAACGTAATTATTGAAAATAACACATTCTTTAATACGAAATGCTTAAACTTATCCCACATTTCTACACACACGAGAATTAAACCTTGTTTCAGCCTTACCCAGAAGGAAACTCACTTGCCATTATTTTTGTGCTCCCTTTGGACGGCGTATTGGTATCATACCACGTGTAGCCTATAAGGTTTCATATCACTATTGTGTGTTAGCTACATGGTAGGTACTCAAAATTGATAGTAGGCACTATAAGATGTTTGCGCATATGGGCATCTTAAGAAGCGACAGCGGCAACATCTCAAACTTCTCGCTATAGACCGATATATTTTATTATTCTGCTCTGACTATATAGTATATTATTAAATATGAATTTAAGTAAATCAAAATTTATCGAATTACCTACTCTTTTCATAAACTTTTATAAAGATTTCGATTATTTTATTCTTTAATCCAGCTCTAAGTAGATACTCGTAGATCGTATTGTGCGTTTTTATATAAAAATATAACCCGATATTAAATACTTATAATATAACGGTGGCACAACAATGAAAAATGCTTAAAACCGTCTAAACATTCAATCGTGTCGTAGATTATTTATTTTGAAAACTCGAATTATTTTTATATTTGATTTATAATGAATGCTGACATGTTATATACCTAAGCATATTTTATTAGTATTACATGAACATATACCTAATATTAATGTAGATAAAGAATATTTGAATTTATTATTGGCATTATTTAAATTCATTAAAACCCGTACCATTATAATGAATTTTTGACCCATTGAAATATATTCTTAGAAACAAACACCGTATAAATATATTAAATTAAATTTCTATTCAATTATAGTATTATCCTGTGTCTGATTTAAAATTATATTTCATAATACGCAAATCAAAAAGAAATATGTACATATTTTTACGATGTTTCTGAATCTAATAGTTTAATTATTAAGATACGAGTATCAAAGATCAATATATTTTTTCAAGAGATAACTTCTTAGCAAATTCATTATTATATAACGGTCATTACGATTTTAAAATAAATAAAAATAAAATTGTAGTATAAAAATCAATATATCTACCATTGATTTGGTCGATACCAAAATTCATTAAAAATCAATAAACAAATCTATTTGGATGCAATATGTTTGTTATATTTTTTTTATAATTTAAAATGTAATAATAACCTTGTCTACATTACTTTTGCAATCTTTATCCTTTGAAACTTCTAAATCTCTTCAAATTGTTATCTTTTTGAAATCTCTAGAAGACATTTTGATGAAATTATTGTTAGACAGTTATTTTCTGAAACATTTTTGATTTCAAAAAGTTGAAATTACATTATGACGAGTTGAAACATCTCAACACCGTGGCTTATCATGGCAGAAAGTATTAATTTAAAACGAACTTTGTACCGCCCTCCGCAGTAATTTTATGACGGACAGGTTAGTAGGTATAATGAACAGATACCTGCGTACCAATTTAACCAAAGTAATTTATTCATTAGTTATGTTTTACCATGTTTCATCATCATTACAAATAATTTAGTTGCCTTTTCAATTTTGTTGTTTCCAATAGAAGTTGGATACATTTTTTCCAATATGAAGTATTTCAATCAATTAGAATTTTAAATCAAATTCCATCAAGTACCGATAAATAGTATTAGTGAAGTATTTGGTCAAAAATTCTGTCCGAAAACAACATGTTTCAAAGTATTATTGTTTAAACAAGCATGGTGCATAGATCAACTGAAAATGAAACATACTTTAGTATATTGAATACATTGACTGGCATAGTAGTATGACAAATACCAAACTATTTGTTGCTTTGTTTTTTTCTTTAACTGATTAACTGTAATTTTTATTCTTAATTTCATGTTGTGAACGTCCTGATTTAATAATTTGTTATGTACTCAACGTGTATTTTTTAAATAAATAAATAAATGATGACATTTTTTGATGTTCTCAGCGATTATGGCTCTCGAATAACCATAACTTTCATACCAACTATTTTGTAGCATTTCTATCTATAAATACTACATCTGTATATTTACTATGTCTGTGTTGTTAATATTCAATTTTTCAATCAATTGGTTAGTTTATCAGTCAATATCCATTTGACAAATATTTTTTCTCTGCTTAAGTATTTAACTCACATAAAGACAAATGGAATTCTTCATCGCTTTCCCACTAGTAATTATTTTGAAATAATGGCCTTATAGGTACGTAGTATATAATATGTAAAACTTCTTGAAACAGTTCATAGTAATTTTTATACGGTTTGCTTGAATAGATAAATTTCCGAGCCCTGGTGGATATTAGTAAATTAGGTATTATATTGAAAACCATATTAGGCAAATATAAATTATACAATTGGATTTACTTGCCATAATTTTAATTGTAAAATTCATAAAAATTAATGAAAACGATGAATATCATAGAGGATAATAATTGAATGGAAATATTTAGTAACATAAAAATCACCGCAAATACAGAACGCAAAATGTGCTACTTCTCAAAAAATACGAATTAATTACAAACTCTAATGATACGTCATTATAATGTTAATTACCAATAAAATTTGAGACGTGTTGACAAAATAATTATTTTAAAAAGTACCATAACCACGGAGATCTGTACTGTATTGTGATTTTATTCTCAAGATACTCGAAATTCTGCATTTTTTGGCACATGGTTTTTTATTTTGTTAATATTTCTAAAATTCTTGATTTTGCAATCCCGAAATCCAGTCTCATTATTCCGAAAATTGCGGGATTAAAATATCCTGGGATTACTTTATAGGAGTTTTATTTTTATTTTTTTCAACTGAACGGTTGGTAAGTAAATATTAGATTCTCAGAACATTACTATTTATCTTCTTAGAGATAACTGTTTAATAATATTATTGACGATTATGTAATATAAAACTTAATTAAAACATCAATGAATAGAGTATTAAGACGTAGTTACTAATGTTAGATCATTGGTTTATTTTTTTTGTTATTTTATTCATATTATTTCGGCGAAATTTTACATGTTCTGTCTAATCCAATAATTATTGAAATAATACTTATTCCATAAATCAAAAATTATTTCCATTCATTCATTTTAAAACTAACATAATAATATCATCATTTATTTTATATCATTCACTAGAAAAAAATTCATTCATATTATTCTAAAAAAATATGGTGCATTCTAATATTGTCAAAGAGATTCCATTTATATTTTTTTGGAAGTTTTAAAGTTGAAACGAGCAAATCCTTCCTAGTATAAAAATATCATAAGTACTAATATCAAGGTTATATATTATAGGCATAAAAAGCCGCAAGGGAAAATTTCCCCTTAACGGAAGACATTTAAAAGAGGAAGTTAAATGTATTTGACACTCAGGCCAAAAATATTCCCCCATTTCACATCTTTCTGCGGTTTATTTTAATTATTACAAGCATAAGGAATCATATAAAATCACTAAGTTGAAAAAGAAAATTTATTTAGTTTTCATAATAGGATGTTAGAAATTATTAAGTACCTAGCTACCTACCAGGTTTTTTACTATCAAACATCATAATTCACATTTATAGGAACCTACATTTTTTTTTTCAAGAAATTCACCATTTACTTTTTTGACTGAGTTTGCCACATAGCTATACAGATTTCTTTACGACACGTGTTTCATTCACATGGTGAGCTTTATTTAGTATGAGTACTAACGTTCAGATTTGATTTATTTAACGTTATACTTGTATTATCGTCAATTCTGTGTGGTATGGTTAAAGAGGGACTATATATTATTATGATGTTGGTAAAATTTCAGGATTTTTATTTAGATCAACCAACAGGACCAATTACAAAAAAAAGTACAGTAATATCATAAAATAAAAGAATATAATATGATGGTGCCTATTAATAGGCGTACATAAAATTGAATACTTACAGTTATTCGGAAAATGTTGGAGATATATTATTAAATTAATAAACGAGAAAAAAACATAGGTAAGTAGTAATCCTAAGAGAATAAAAAAGAGAAAATATACTAAACAATCAAAAAAGCAGTCGTCCAGGATACAATTAGTTGTAAATTTTGGGATAACTTAATTTAAAAGAGGTAAAAAAACAGTTTCACACTATCACTGTAAAAATTCGTAGTTCTGCAGAGTCTAGCTACCGGACAATAATAGTAGCTTTGCTTGGTTTTATATTTTGAATGTATAGAAGTGAAAAGATGTGAGAACGAATATTGACTCTGGATACATTAAACTTATTTTTTACAACGTTTTTATTAGGTCGTATTCTTATTTGTCCGGTGGTTGTTTATCCAGTACAAATCTTGCAATCGATTTTTATCTTACTTCCCGACTAGCTAGACATTTGAAACTTTTAGAATATATCAGAACACGATGCCAATGCATTCTTCTAATACGTTTAGCCATCTTTAAGCAGAATTGAATTCATTTACAGTTAATTCTGTTTTGTATGAAAAGTTATTTCGGAAAAAATCCGTAATCCAATCCACTATTATTGGTTGCTAAGTGGGTGGTACTAGCTACTAAATTATTAATATATACCTGCGTTTTTATGGAAATCAATATGAAATGTCAAAATGACATTTTAGTATTATTTCTATCAAGTACATTTTTTTTTTGATCGTTTAAGCTAGTCAAGTCAAGTTTATACGATTCAACAGAAAAATTAAAAAACGTTGTATGTAAAAAGTTATTTATATCTTGTAATTATTATAGTGATTGTGGGCAATCTGAATGAGCATTAATTAATTTAATGATACAAATAATAAAGTCGGAAATAGTAATCCGTATTTCTAAAGATTGGATTTTAAAATATTTCATTTGGCAACAATACTTAGGTAAGTTAATATGAAGATAATAATTGCTGAAAGATAGTTGATTTATAAAACGTTTTCACAATATTTCTGACGTGTAATGTAGTGAGGGTTCCATACTGAACTACAGTATTCCTTAATACTTAATAGTTATTCTTGAATAGAGAAGGTGGAACATTTTAATGAGAAAATCGTAAGGTGTGGGGAGCAACTGGGGTTTTAAATATTATTAATAATTGTGATATTTATTTAAAAATTACCTTATTCATATAATGAATTATGTTGAAGTGGCTTTCATAATATGGAAATAGAATTATGTTTATTGTCAATTAGATGGCCTGAAAATTCTGATTTTTTTAAAACGTTTTATGTACGTACTTATTATTATTCAGTGACCCTAATATTGAAGGTCTTCTAGGTTTTTCCGATGGAGACCTGGATCGTGTTCAAAATTGTATACGTAAGCAGTTGTCGTATCATACTTCACCGTGAAATGTTGTATCGGAAATAAAATAATAAATGGTCGTATATTAAAGAACGTCCAACCTTTTTGGGTCGTATATTAAGTACTGAGATAAAATTCATGTCTAAATAAAAATAGCCGATATACCTACTGAATTATTTTTTTGGTTAGGTTAAGTGAGGTTAGGTTAGGTTTTCATTCTTGAAATCATGAATTTTGCCAAAATCGGCCATGAAAATTGACGTGGTGGCCAGGCGCGGCCCTACCAAAATATAAGGAAAAGACAGTAGAGAATTATGTAATTAAATTATAAATACAAAACAATGTGTATTTTTTTCATCTCGGTGCTATAGAAATGACCGTATAGTATACGGACATCTCTTTCCGATAAAAAATCTCACAGCGAACTATGCTATGGTGAAATATAATTCTACTATTTGAATTGTGACTTTTGTGTTTGAAGTAGGTTCAAGCAAAATTTCATAAGTATGTATGTGCGTTTTTTCATTTAAAGTAAGCTTAGTTTAGTAACCGTTAATAAATGCTATGCTAAATATCATAAGTTGACTATTTTATATGAGGATATTTTATTTTCGTGCACATACATAATGAAGGTCATCGTGAAAGCAAAAAACGTATTATGAAGCAGTCTTTCTTTATAATAAATAGTGAATGCACATTTGATAAACTCCTACAATCCCTTTTAACGAAATATTGAATGAAATTATTATATTATGTTTAGATTTCCGACAGTCGACCGCTTGATGTATTGATTCTATAATTTACCGACTAATAAATGGTAATGCCCCTAAATTCTATCAAATCATGATTTTAGTTTTAGTTTGTATCTAATCAATAAAATATTTCATTATAAACCTAATGTGGTAACTGACAACTACATTTTATTACGAATTTATTATTACGAGTAAACAACACCATATATAAAAAGGTGTTCAGCAAGGATGCATGCCATTGCCCACACTTTGAAACCCATATAAAGAGCATATAATGCGCTGATCACTAAACTTAATAACCAAAAAGAATGCATTTATATGTAGGTATAGAAAAAAAAACAAAAAGCTTAGTGAAAGGCTTGAATTTGGGAAAGCAGTTCCATATCAAAACCTCTTAAATTTTGCCAGGTGAAGTCTCTGCTATTCTATATCTTTCTTTATAATATCCATGCCAATTCCCAATACAGCGATTTTGACGTTAAGTTATCCTTAAGACATTCTGATTAGCATTTTAATAAATACCTCGGTGATTTCTCTCACTTCCGCTATGTCACCGATGGTGGCGGTGTATGGTTAAGCGCTACTTAAGGCCACTTAAGTATCTAAGTTTGACTATGCATTTGGCAGTTAGACCATAATATATAATATAAAGATATATTATATGTATATATAAGATTAGTGCCTTTGAAATATAGTGCTGGATTTGTTATCCCACGAATGAAAAAAATCGTGTAAACAGATACCGAATATAAATATTATAAGACGAATTCTACGACAATCAGAAATTTAAAACCTTATAATATACATATTATAAAAAAGCTCTTAAAATAGCACAATTTAAAATAATAATTATTGTTCATCCGTCATTGGAAAAACTTTGTGAAATATTTCTGTACCGGATATAACCGGCAGTCAAAATAAATTAAAAATGCTTGTCTTTTATAATGAACTTGTTCACTTACTGACTGCAAATGAGTTTGCATACCGTCTGTGCTTAAAATATGGCATTATTATACAAGTAAGTAGATGCGCGAATGCTCATAACTGTACGATAGTTTAATTATTTTTATTCATTTGGCCTGCAATTATTTTTATAACATAAAATATGTAATATATCATCCAATCTCTATGGAATATTTAATTTTAAATACCTAATAATAATAGAAATCACCTCGGTTTGGTATATTTTTATTAACATATTCTCTCCATCTTGGTACCATATTAATTTTACCTAAAATATTGAGTTATATTAACAAATATTTCCTAGAATAGATTGTTTTTCTCTCATAATTTCAATAAGTAGTATTAATGAGAAAAATATGATTCGGTATGAGATAAATTTAATGCAATATTAAAGTACCCTTTTAAACATACCTCAATATGTTTTTTTAATTCAATTTCATATTTGCAATAAAAAAAAGGTCGAATGGTCTTCTCTATATTATTATTACATAAATCATTTTGTGATTATTTTTATCATTAACATGTATTTCAATAAGGTTTTCTAAGCTTTTGATTAATTTATAGTTTCAATATTTTTTTATAATTAATTATAAAGCCCCCATTTTCCAATCGACTGTAGAAAGGAAAAATACGTAAGCCTCATTTTTTTCAAAATAGGTTTTATTGGATAATAACGTTGTCATAACATTGTGCCCAAAGGATGTAAACTGCAAATGCCGATTCATTATCTAAATTAGCTGGCATTTTTTTAAAAAATAGTAAAGTATAAAAAACGACTTAACCATCATATTTGTTGGATTTCGTTTAATTAACCCAATAATTAATATCAGATTAGGAATATAAAAACGAAAATATTAATTATTAGAATGCACTTCATGGTTATGTATATTTTTTTGTATTTTATTTTTTTTACCGAAAACCATAACAAAAACGTTTTTGTACCTTCTGTAAAATTTGATTTGTGAGGATAACGCTACTTTTCCTTTATACAGTCGAAATAAATAAAAATTATTTCCAATTACATTTTTTTTTCTAGAAGCATCTATGATTTTCAAACTACAAAAAAAATAAAACTATAAATCAGTCCAAAATTCCTTTAGTAACTTTGGATGAACATAATATTATTAAGTTTCGTTTAGTGATAAAATAATAATGTACCTAATAATAATATGAGACAATTTGATGCCGGTACTTTTTATAAACGGTTTTTTATTGCAAGTTCATCTATGAATTAAAAAATATTTATTTTTATCCTTAATGTTTTAGATATATCATGCACATTGGTTAGATAAAATCTAAATACTAGAATTAAATTGAATTATTAAGTATGAATAGCGAAGTATTCTGTCGCTAGATGGCCTTAGTAAATAGTAGTAGCATGGCATTTTGCTTTAAACAATATTTTAAAAAAAAAATTAAAAAAAATTAACAACGTCTATATTATATAATTGCTGATGAAGTATAATTATTACTCAGTTATCTCACCATTTAAATCTGGGGTTTCTTTATCCGGGCAGTATTTCAATCCATCACTTAATTAACATTTTGAAACACTATTTTTTCAATACATTTATAACATAACGTTTATTTCATTTATAAAATATAAACAGCGAGTTCTCCAAAATGACCACACGTAGCTCTTATTTAATATACAATTAAAATTTATAAGTTTTTATTATTGTTTACGATCCTTATAAAATGTATCATTCCACTTTATAATACATATTATAATCAATTTATCTATTGTTTTTTCTTTAATTATTCATTTATCAATAATATAAAGTAATATCTATGCTATAAAACTTTTTAAGCATGACGTGCTATTTTCTAAAAACACCAATTAATTTACATTGATTTTTAAAGCTGATTATAAACTTATGCATTACTATAAAAACACTGAAATTTTCAGCGCAAAATTGATTTTACATGGGACAGTACAGTCTTTAGAAAGAATAACCTTCCATAGCGCCGAAAGCTCTGGTACTGGCAGAAAGCTGTCGTATCGTAGAGTCGAAGCTTTAGTAGCATGGCCGCCCCGTAGAGCCTGACTTGCGCACAAGGCGAGTCGTGATACGCCGCATTCACAAAATTTACAGCAGTGTATACTTAAGTCTGAATATACTACAGAAAAAGTTAACTCTTATACCACTCGGATATGAACGTTGTCATTTTGTTTAAAAAAAACTTTTTCCATTACAATATCGAGACTAATTCTAAATATTTCAATACAATTGGTTTGATTAGATTATTCAATATCCATTTTTTATATTTCAAATTATTTAAGTATGTCCATTTTATCCACAACAAAAAAATAATAATAAATATTTTGTTTTATTCAACGAATAATTCACAATATTTGAGAATGTAACGTCCTTTATTGAACATGCATAATATATAACAAAAAATAATAATTATTTTCGTTCTAAAATGTATATAAATAATTTACTTAAACATCATCATTGTATTATATAACTCAATGAGGGTCTTAACGCGCTCCCACAAAAAGTCTTTATCCAGCCTAGGGGATGCTGTATCACTTTTTACATATTAACGCATTCGCTGCTGAGTAGATAATGATTTTTTAATTAGCACCTTTAAAATTCACGTTAATAACATCGATCAGCCGCCTGGTCATTACGCGCATGTGCGTCTTCAGCGTCCAAAGTATTAATTCAACCATCATAGTCTAATTCTTCCGATGCTCTTATTTCTTTCTGATCTATTGAAGAGGGATCTTGGGTATTTAGATATTTTCCATTTCGTATACATAGCCTGCCCATTGGTACAACAGAGGATAAAATTCTACAACCCATATAATATACTTTTTCACCACGTGTCATATCTTACAAACTTTTTTTCTAAACTTACATTCACCAACTTTAAATACATTACAATATTTTATATTTCTAAAGAAAATTAATTATACTTTTGTTACATATCTGTTTGGCGATAATCCATTCAATACAACAGTTAGTAATCACACTATGTATCTGAAAATTTACCGAAAAAACGTTTTTTTTCACGTTGATAAAAACACGTAGGTCTTGACGGATATTATGAGCTACAAAACCAGAACCCTGATTTGAGGCGTATAATTACAAAAAGCGACAAGTCCACAATTCAATATTTTCGGGAAACAACGTTTTTATGTTTCAAGCTGCAATTATTTGTTTTAATGTGAGCTTATTTTTTCCGTTGTATTTTATGTCAAAATTAGAACCAAATGGCAATTTGTTTCAGCCGATAAACTCTTAAATGTAATAAATATAGGCAAAATAAAATTGGACGTAGCGCTACTTGTACCTCACTTTTTTAATTTATTCCGCATAAGGCACATATTTCCGTGGCAGTGTCATGAGTTTACCAGATGCTACAGCATGGGAGACGCCCTTTTTAATATTGAACGTTTCCTTATTGGTTGACTTAAAACACGCGCGAAATCAACCAAGCTTTAAATAATATGAAACACGGACTTGCCGCTTTTTGTAATAAATCGAGACTTAAAGTATTTTTTTTCGTAGGGTTATGTCGCGTTTTGGAATTTATAGATCAATACATATTGTATTGACAAAATGTGGACTTATCGCTTTTTGGAATTAGACGCCTCATTTATTCGATTTTCTAGACGCGTGTTTTTCAATTCGTGCCGTATCTTAAAGTATATTAATTTGATATTATGACAAATTTAGTTAATAAACACTGTGAGTTCCATAAATATTACTATTGTAATTTTTGAGTTATAACCAAACAAATTGAAAGGCATACAGAAACTCCAATTTTTATATTAGTATAAATTAAAAGTAAATTTTACATGCATGTATCATAATATTTTTGTTGACATTTCTCTTACTGTGATAATAAATTTCGTTTCACCTGTAACATCACATTGTTTTATGTACTAATTTCATAACAGAAGATAGTATTTTTAAGTGGAAATTCCGATTTTTGTGACAATTATAGATATTTACATAGTTGTTTATTGTTTGCTATTTTTTTATTCAACGTTAATGATATCTCAAATAAAAAATAGGGTAAGTCTATAATAATTGAGATAAAGATTTTATTAAGAACCTGTGTAACGTGACGCGACGTCATAGAATGGGAATGGTTAATGTATTTTAATTATAACTGTAAGATTGTCGAATCTTGGATATTGCTTATTTCTAAAATAAAAGAAACATGAGTGGGCTGTGATTTATGGATTTGCTGGCGTGACGAAAGTTTTTCAAGCTTACGCTTTTCCTACATTGGTTTGAAAACGAACCAAACAATCTAATTTATTATATCATACCTCATTTACTTTCGCACTCATTAATTATACCTATATTGATTGATTAGGCACTTATTCATGTAACTCAATGATAACTATCATAATAAACTACCCGATTTATACTTAAGTGAATAAAAATCTTGATCAATATAAATTATACAATACCATGATATTATTATAAGTATTTTATTATAATGTACATATTTTGCGGTTAAATAGATAAATAAAAATCATCTAGTATATTATCATAAATAATAATAATATAAACAAAGCTTTTTACAACGTTTTTATTAGCTCGTATTCTTGTTTGTCTGGTGGTTGTTTGTCCCTTACAAATCTTGCAATAGATTTTTAACTAACTTCCCGATTAGCTAGACATTTGAAACTCTTAGAATATATCAGAACACAATGCCAATGCATTTTTTTAATACTTTTAGCCATCTTTAAGCAGAATTGAATTCATTTTCAGTTAATTCTCTTTTGTATGACAAATTATTTCAGAAGAACCCGTAAAAAGTAAAAGACTATTGTTGGTTGCTAAGGGGGTGGTTCCAGCAACTAAATTATTAATATATACGTGCGTTACTATGGAAATCAAAATGAAATGTCGAAATTACATTTCAGTATTCTATATTTGTTTTTTATTTACTTCATATCAAGTACAAATTTGAGCATATTGAGCATAATAATTCAAAAAAAATTAAAAAATGTTGTAGGTATATAAAAAGTTTTTTTTATCTTGTAATAATTTATTCTTCTTTTCATATACTAGTATGACTGATGGAGAGACAACATAGACATATCATAAGTCACCATAACAAAATTACACTGCCAAAAAATAGTTATCATTACTAAATAGGAACAGGTAGAATGTCAATCTGTTCTAGAACATTTTCATTGGCTAGATGGATAGCTGAAAGTTTCATAGGGAAGCTATAAATCATGGATGCAAGTCTCAACAACATGGTCAGTAACATGAATTTTTTTACCTTCGCATAAGAGGGAGAGATTTAATCATTAATTTTGCATGCTATATGTATATCGGATATATCTGCAGCAAATTCTGGCAAGGATGTATTTGAGGAGGAGTTTGGCTTCTAAGAACTTTAACATTGGATCTATCACTAGATGAAAGCTCGTCCCTCCAAATACATGCACGTCATGGCATCATACTTTTCCAAACTCAGCGTTCCTTTGAACCAACACCTTTCCCACTACCCAGAAGATTTTTATTACCTTTTAACGTATTGTATTAAAAATATATGACATTGTATTTTTAAATACCTAGTAGTTCTTGTTTTATATTTATATTATATCATCAAAAATAATATTGAAGATTAAAATTGTCTACTACTAATACTAATAATTAACTACTTAATTATTATCCATAGACAGCTAACCAGAAATTCTCAGAAATATCCAAGTACTTAGTAAAGCTTTGTTGTAATATATTACTGTAACAAAATGCTTCAAAATAATATGGAAATTTTCAGTTGTTAATTATTGAACCTAATTGATTATTAATCTTTGTATTCTCGTGTTTGGAAAATACTATAATGTATTTATATGTACTTACGAATAATAATAATATTCATGTTAATTCAATATTCTAATTTTAGAGAGAATCGTGAAAGGATAATAATATTTGTAATAATTATTCAACTGCGTGAAACAAAGTAATAGTTAGACTAGAAAAAGAGAGATTAATTTAAGTTCTTCGGATTTATTTATGATTTTTCAAGATTTTTTCTAATAGATAGGTATATTTCTGAGGTGTTTTCAAATTATGTATGTTTAATAAAGAAAGTTATATTCTCAATCTTGTGAATAAATAGTTTTTTTTTTTTTTGAAAGTGGAAGTATGTTAAGACTGAAATAATTACAAGATAAAACGAACTTTTTATATACCACGTTTTAAATTTTCTGTTGAATCATATAAACTTGACAATTCTATCTATTAATCATTTAGGACAAATAAGGCGATTGTCAACAAATCATTTTTTTGCTATTTTGCAAAAAAAAAACAAACAAAATATAGAATACTGAAATGTCATTATGATGTCCATAGTAACGCACGTATATATTAATAATTTAGTATCTAGGATCATCCCCTTAGCAACCAATAATAGTAGATTGGATTACGGATTTCTTCCGAAATAACTTTTCATACAAAACAGAATTAACTGAAATAGAATTCAATTCTACTTAAAGATGGCTAAAAGTATTAAAAGAGTGCATTGGCATCGTGTTCTGATATATTCTAAAAGTTTTAAATATCTAGCTAGTTGGTAAGTTAGTAAAAAATCGATCGCAAGATTTATAGTGGATAAACAGCCACCGGACAAACAAGAATACGAGCTAAGAAAAACATGCTAAAATGAAAAGATTTTCGATGCTGGCTAGTAAAAAAGTTAAGTACCTATTATTGGTACCTTGATTCTAACCACGAAAGTCGTTATTATTAAAATTTTATAGCAGTTCAGTTGTATGTTTACTAGTTAACTTCGTTGTAATTGACTAAGACAAATGAGGCTCAATTGGTAAAACGTACTAGCCGGGATCCGATGAATGGTGATCGTATTTCATCAGGACTGTTTAAATCAGTGATTCCCAACGTGGGGCGTACGCCCCCACCGGGGGGCAATTTGAATGTTTTGGAGGGCAAAAAAGTCATCTTGAAAATGATTTGAAGACGAAGCATAGCACAGGGATCTAATTTTCTGAGTTGTAGATACATGTAACGTAATATATACATATTAGTATTTACGTACGAAAGTTAAATTAAAAATACTATTGCCTATGTGCATTTTTTATTTGAAACAATTCATTTTTTTTAAGAATTGGTTAGGTAACTATAAAATTTTGATTGGGGGGCATGGAGATTTTTGAAGCGTTGAAGTGGGGCTTGGCAGAAATAAGGTTGGGAAACATTGGTTTAAATGGTTATATTTCTGTGGCAAATGAGGAAATTATCAATAATTTAAAATGATAATCTATAATTGAAAAAACACCATAAAAACAAAATAATAATGGTTATACCCACACAAAAATAAATCTAAAATTGCGGCTGTAATGTGTTGTTGGGTACAAATGAATTTGAAATTTGGAATAACTTTTATGCCATATCAAAATAGACATGAGTTTTTTTTATATTGTCTAAAATTAATTGTATTATTTAACCTAAATAATATGTATGTGTATTTTACCAAATTGACTGAATTGTCAACTAATAATGCACTTAATGTTATATTTATACAAAAGTAAATAAATTACATACTTATAAGGAAAAAGAATACATGTTGAAAAACATAGCGATCTAAATGATCATATTTCTATTTTAATACAATCTTCTTCATCTCATATGTAGAATCACAACGCGACCTTCAATATCAGGCATTGTGGGTGTATGACTCATTTCTCTCGTTGTAGTAAGTGCTTTAGCCAACTGGCAAAAATCTCTTTTTGTCAAGAAATTTATGTGACGCCATTCATTTTTGGGTTCTAGGCCTTGTATATATATATTTATACATATATGGTAAAGTACTTCATATGAAGGTCACCTCGTTGGCAAATTTAGATAATAAAATTCTACGTAGATTTTTCTTAAATTGTTTATTTCAGTAGTCGGATTGCCAAAACCAGTTTAGAGTTTTTTTTATCCGAGCCGCAGACTTCGTTTCTACGCGGAAATCGCAAACATTCTGTAGTAAGTATACATACTTATTCTTTTTTTCAAAAAACTGCGATATGTAGTTTTAATTTTAAAATAATTACGAGATAAAAAGAACTTTTTATATACCACGTTTTCATATTTTCTGTTGAATCATATAAACTTGACATATCTATGTATTAATAATTTAGGACAAATAAGGCAACTGTTAACAAATCATTTTTTTGCTATTTTACAACAAAAAAATATAGAATACTGAAATATCGTTATGGTTTCTATAGTAACGCACGTAGTTATATATTAATAATTTAGTTGCTAGGACCACTCCCTTAGCAACAAATAATAGTGGATTGGATTACGGATTTCTTCCGAAATAACTTTTTATACAAAACAGAATTAACTGAAAATGAATTCAATTCTACTTAAAGACGGCTAAACGCATTAAAAAAATGCATTGGCATCGTGTTCTGATATATTCTAAAAGTTTAAAATGTCTAGCTACTCGGAAAGTTAGTCAAAAATCTATTGCTAAGATTTGTACTGGATAAACAAGAATATGAGCTAAGAAAAACGTGGTAATAACGATCACGGGCAATACCTTAGTATCCATTCATTAATTTTTACTTACTTTATAACGTACAAAAAAACACGATGTTATCAACGTTAGATAGAATGTTAAAAAAAATCGTAGAAACATGGACCGAGTGGGATTCGGACTCATATATTTTTTTCACTTTCCGGATGTATGCTGTTATTCTTTTATGGTTTTCCCAAGCTTTTTAATCTGTGGTTCATTTTTAGTATAATATTTGACTACTTATTGAAAAATTAAAAATTACAAAAATAATGTTAATATAAATTATTATAAAATATTTATTAGATAGGTATACGACTTATCCTTTATTTAGTGTGATTCTTGTGACCAGCAAACCAGCAAGTTTTTTTAATGTGTGGTGGCGGGCAAAGATTCTATCTGTTCACAACAATAAGACTGTGAGCTTATGTGAGCAGATAAATAACCTGACTAAACCCATATTCACAAAATAAGATTTTTGCAATAAAATGTAAATGAGTTCTTTCTCGAAGTTGTTGAAATTTACTTATCATTACGTTAAATATCCGGAAATTATCATTTTTATGTATATATTAAACAAGCTGAAGTACCCGGCTTCGCGCAGGGTTGCTTCGTGGATACATTTATCTTAGAATTAAAAAAAAAATCTTTTTAATATTAAAATATCTGTGTAATATAATATAACAATATGAAACTAATTCTAATAGGAGGTCAAACAAAAGAACACTGATTTAAAATCGAATCCAAAATATGCAAACGTTATTAATAGTACTAATATTTAGTAAAAAAAAAAAAAAATTGGTTGGAACAAACAAACAACACACTTTATGTTTTATATAATACTAATTCAGAAACCATTGCGGGCGTGCGCACAACAACTCAGCAAAGTTTCATTGCAATCGGATGAATGGTATAGGAATGCATACGAATAGAAGAAGATAGAACAAAGCAGAAAAAGAAGATGGTTGTACTAATTCAGAAACCTTTGCGGGTGTTGGCACAATAACTAACGAAAGTTTCATTGCAATCGGATGAATGGCATAGGAACCATATTACTAAAAGAAGATAGAATGAAGAAGAAGAAGATGGTTGTACTAATTCAGAAACCTTTGCGGGTGTTACCACAACAACTGATGAATGTTCCATCGCAATCGGATGATTGGTATAGGAACCATACGAATAAAAGAAGATAGAATGAAGAAGAAGAAGATGTTTGTACTAATTCAGAAACCTTTGCGGGTGTGCTCACAACAACTCACCAAAGTTTCATCGCAATCGGATGAATGGTATAGGAATGCATACGGGACAAATGGACAGACAGACAGTCATTCATTTGTATATATAAGATATAGCCTATTATAACCTTTGCGAAACTGCAATCAATAAGACGACAAAGTTTTATTGCAATCGAATGAATGGTATGGCAGCGCATAAAATACGAACAAACGAAAAATTATTGATTTTTATATGTCAGATTTGAGCTTTTATATCACTTTTCAACTCTATGAGACTCTCTTGTGATTAAAATTTTATTTCAGCATCAATTTCATTCTCATATATTGATACCTATTACACATCATATTATTATTTATTATTAACTTAAACTTGCATATCCTCGTAGAGCTGTTTTTCTAAAGAACGTACATAAAAAGATCATTACCTTGTACTTCAGTGTAAAAAGTCACCAATGATAGATATTGTATTAATACCTCAGGCATACCTCAGGAATATACATATTAGGAATAATATTTTGATAATTTTATTATATGTATTTAATATTATTACATACATAGTATTGGTAAGAAACCTTTTTTAGTCACTTCCCACATTTTATTTAACAACATTAATTGATTCATAGATGGTAAAGTATACTATTTAAATTTGATAATCATCCAACTGCTGATTTGAGTCAGGTTTTGCTACAAATTCCAAACTGATATTATTTTGAGCCAACACTAATACAGTGAATAAATAAACAATCCTCATATTATTATAATATAATAGTGCATATTAAAATAATATAGAATACTTGTATTATTATCATCATAGTACATTTTTACAAAAAAGCATTAGGTTTAATATTAAGGGATAACTTACTTTTATAAGTGAGTACTTCCTATTAGTGGTTAGTTCTCAAGTTAGTCCTTAATAATAATGGCTCAACAGAATTATGGCATGCAAATCCCTATCATTGTACCCAGTCAGTTCTTCGCCAGTAGTTATTATTTATGTAGAATAAATAATTAAGTTATTCTAGTAATTAAATTGGAGTTAAATAATATTAAATTTAGTTAAACGATGAGGTTTCAAAAACTCTTTATTTATATACCTATTTATCTATGTCAAAAAGCAGAAATAAAAAAGCTTCAATTATTATATGACCTCTGGATTTCAAAGCGTTTAGTAGTACGAAGTACAAACAATAGCGAATATTCGGCATCGCTTAACGGGGGGAAAACTGATTAGTATCGTTCGGGTGAGTATCAGCGGATTACCATGAATATCCAAAGAGCTGACGCCTCTGCTGTCTTTGGTACGCTAGGTATAGCAAGAAGGTTGGGGTAGTTATTTCATTTGTTAAGTATTTGTATACCTGACATATACTATAATTAGTGCTGTTTTTTTTATAAATATTACTATTGTATTAATATTATCTTTTAATTATTTTATAACTGATAATAATGTATAAAATGGCAATAAAATCTATATTAAATTCTACAGGCCGTTTTTTAAAGTCGATAGCTATTGCAGTTTTAACACTATTAATTCAAGACTATAAAAGATAAATGATTTTTCTACGCGTAAGTATAAAACTCATAGAATGAGACAGGATGTTCTCTCTCCCTCACCTTAAACTATTCAAGATAATTCATACTTATTTGGAAATACCACATTAACATAACATAATAAGTTTTTATATAATTTAGAAAATAATTATAAATTTCAATTATCAAACCTTATTAGTTATTATGTTTCTGCGTAGACTTATATATTAATACCTACATAGGTATATTTGTTCAGCAATAAATCTTTTATTCTTTTGTTAATCCAAGTTTTGTGGAAGTATCGCCGAGGACATGGTATATTTTCATAGTAGTAATAAGACCCGCAACAATGGCATCATAATTCATTAAGCGCGTGGCAAGTGACACTTCCTTCCTAGAGGACGAATTAATCAACTGAGCATGAAATGTTGCTAAATTATTCACAACTACTCGTTATATAGGTAACTTATATAGATACTAAATTGAATAAACATTATCATAATAATTACTATATTATATATTTGCATATATTATTATCTTGAATCCGTATATTGTACATATATTATATTCTTCAATCCACACCACTATATTATTATGTAGTGTAAATCAGTGTTTTCCAACCGTCGGTTCTGACACAGGAAGACTGGCGAATGACGGATTTTTTAAAGGCAACGAACCCCTGATTTCAACGTTATCCACCACAGACAAATTTAATAATGATAAATACATATAACAATTATTTATTTTTTTATTTAATTCTTTACAGTTGTTAGATCCTACATAATTATAGAAAATATATAATTTTAAAAAACCTCTTGGCATTTACTTAAATTGATTACAAAGCCGATCGCCATTGAATTTAAATTATACTAGATATTCAATAATAATTTGTATGAATCATAGACGGGTTATTAGTTTAAAAGCTAGGCACTGATACGGAAAATGAATGATGCAAATTTTAAAAAAACTCACTCTGCCAACTTTTATTTCTATGATTTTTTCAGTTTAGTTCAGAATAGTGCTTTTTTAATACACATTAATTGGATTTCATTAGATTCAACTCATTCTAATATAACATTTATATGAATATTTATATGGTCACAGGTATAATTCAAATACGCAATAATTATTTTTACTAGGCATATGGAGATATCAGCTAGCGTGATAGATATTAAACCAAAACATAGTTAAATCAACCTTCTACAAAGTAATACAAATAGTAAAAATCAATAATACCAGAACTACATCTAGAAAAATCACTGAGGAAGCCATATTTTGGTTACCTTTTTTATCTTTCTTTGTAAAAATTGTCATTTTGTCGGAAATAATTGAAAATTTACAAACGATAGGTTTTTTTATGAACATTGAAAACTCACATGATTTATAAATTACATACCTACCTACCTAACGACAAATCCATTTAAAATGGAGAATCGAGAAAGCCTTTGTCATACGTGCAATAAAGCAAATAACTGAAATGTCGTTCCATTTTATTATTTTTCAACTGCACTATTTTTCGATTATTTTTTTTTGTCTACGTCACTTGTTTGTTCTATTAAAAATAAAATTTCTAAATTTTTTACGTGTTTGAATGCTTATTGAAGTATGTCTAGAGCAGAAAATATTATTTAGTTATATACCTATGTAAAGAACAACCTAGTAGGTATATCTATTAGCAATATTTTTCTCCGTAAGATTAGTTTTATAAAATAAATCATTTCATATTCAAAATATTTTTAAAAGCTGAGTCGTAAATTCGTTGTCACGAAAGTTTTTTTTAAAAGTAAACGGATATTAAATACCTACATACCTACTTTTACCACGATGTATGATAACTTTATGTAATCTATCAGTGCCCTAACGATACGTTTTTTGAAGGGAGTATGTAATTTTAACCAAGTTTAAAAAATATATGTTAAATTTGCTTTAAAGTTGCTTTTTTAGTTAAATCTCGTTAAATATCAGAAGCCTTATTTTAAAACTTTTTAAATGATAATTAATACTGACTTATGTAGACACTTATTGAAAATATTACATTTCACTCTCTTTTTGTGTTATAATAATAATACTTTTGTACATACAGATTGTATATTATGGCACATTGGCCAAAAACTGAAATACCATAATATTTTACGGAATAAATAAAATATATAAAAATATACTTTATGTTAAGTACGATAATTTTTTACCGAATGAAATATCCTTTGTTAAAACTACTTTGTTTACATTTCGATGTTCTTCTCCACGACAAAAAATAAAGGTAAATAGGTATCCTTTTAAAAGTTGTAATTCAATATTTGGTTTTTAATAGATATGCGCCGTTATTTTACGTAGTAACATTCTTCTTCTTCATATTAGGTGACTGCTCCTTACGAGGAGCATATTAACACCATGTGGCGCCTCCAAGAGTCATATTTTCACCCGCCAAACTGTTCGTATCTTCCCAGGCCATACCAGCATCCATTAGTTCCACTGTATATACTACATATTGTATTGTATAATAATATGCTATTTAGCGATCATATTGAAGAAATGATAGTCTCAACTTTAGACTCTTTTGATGTATCTGGAGCACATGGCCATTTGACTGGTACTCTCGATGTTTTGTCCTTCGCTGATCAGAGAAAAATATGCATTGGTGTAGGGAGGGCTATTGCATTTTTTGCGTTGACTTATTTTCATGTATTATTAATTGACCCCCTGATATGTCAAGATGCTCTTGTTTCACTTATTAGTATATAACTTAAAAGCTCAAAGAGTCTTCTACTTCATCATTCACCTAATCCTTTTTACATAGTTTTTCCACAAATTTACCATCAAATGAAACATCGGGTGAAGTATTTCTCTCACACTGTACATATAATTTGGGATATATTATTTCGTCTCCTCCCTGTTGTACTGCTCCGCTAATGTGCCTTTTAACAGCCGATTTAATGTAGGTATGCGTCGGCAGGCAGTTGAAAAAATCAGTCGCTATGGGGATATTAAGAAGTAAGCAGGTATACAAAAAGAGTTCAAGGGTGGTGGGTGATTCAGCACTCTGCATAAACGATTCTTACAAATCCTTTCGGCGCATGCCTCCCGCTGAGGCTATAAATGGCTCGAAAAGTCGGCAATCGCTCATCGTAGACTTAACGAGTAATTCGGAACAGACCCAAATACCCACCTGCCGCCTTTTGGCAACACCACTGTAATCAATAATAATTATTGTTATATTTAAATAATATCATTACCTATTTACATCTCTATATATTAAAATATAATTTTAATGCGGCTAAGACGGCTCTCGTGGTGCAGTGGGTAAGGCGTTGGCCTTTTACCCGAAAGTTCTGGGTTCGATTCTCGGCGAGGACACAATATCTATGTGATTTTCTCAAAGCCTGGGTGTTTGTGATTGTTCAAAATTATTAACAACCACCTTGTACGAAAAAACAAGAACATGGTTATTAATAATTTTAAAAAAATGGTAATGCTGCACCGTTTTTAATGTGGTTAAAATGGTAGTCACTGAAAATTTTTAATGAATACTGTATCGTATTGGAACATGATGGTTATAAACGATTATTTATAGCTGAAAATTTTCGGCACTGTTTTTATAATTAAGTATTATGTAATTACGACATACGCAATTTTTGTGATCCCATATCTAAATATTCTATATATATATATATATATTATTAATGTAACTATCAATCTCAGTAGTATTTTCTTAAATTTTATATATAAAATATCTATAAATCACTCAATCTATAAAAGAATTGTTATCTTCAAAACCTTTGTTACTCACCTTGTTATTTTTATTATAATATATTGTGTCTACATCAAATATAAAAATGTATAGTACTTTTGAAAACTTCACAAATAAGCATTATTAAAATATGACTAATCATACATTTAGTATACTTACTTTGAACGTGTTTCTACTTTCTGTACACGCTTACTATTATTACGCTAGATTAACTCGACGTATCGTATTCTCAAGAATTATGAACGGTTCAAGTAACCCAAACAAACGAATGTTTGTTCATCTTGAAAATATAAGTAAAGGAGTTCTGAAAACTTTGTAAAAATCTAACATTAATATAACTTTACATAAAAAAATATATTCACAATGAACGTTTGTCGTTAATTCGATACATTACGTTTATGAGAAACACCATAACTTTCATAAAGATCGCTAAATTTATTTAACTATTCATAAAACATAATATACACCAAATAAAATTACATTTTTAGTAGGTACGCTATAAAACTATATAACCGGATAAAAAGACATAAAAATAAATTACGATGTTTCTTTTGCAACTGCAATCACTAAGCTGCAAGCAATTTCTCTTGATAGCAACTACCCAAGTACGTTCAGAGCTATAGCAGCATATTGCATGATATAACAAATTGAGCGCATCTCGTGAACGATGCTCGTAAAATAAGCGGAATCGCAAATATATTTGACGATGGCGTTTCGTAAAACTATTCTCTTGAGAATAACAATCATTTATGACAACTTTTATATTTGCATGTTGATAGTGGTTAATCAATCATTAGGATAATACATTATCTACAGCCTTAATGTAAACAAATAGGCAGTTATATATTTTTTAAATATATATAATATATGTTTGAATGGAAAAGTGGATGTATTTGGATAGTGGTAACTACTAACAAAAGAGCATGAAATGAATAACTGGAGTCACTGACTTGTTTACTCAACCATGATCCGTTT
This sequence comes from Rhyacophila brunnea, assembly GCF_057557595.1. Taxonomy (NCBI): domain Eukaryota; kingdom Metazoa; phylum Arthropoda; class Insecta; order Trichoptera; family Rhyacophilidae; genus Rhyacophila; species Rhyacophila brunnea. Next base: position 23,003,707 of record NW_028233068.1, read on the forward strand.
TTACGATTCTAAAATATGTACACAAATTCCGATATACTACACGAATACTTTGTATATACGAATGAATGTGAAAACACACTATTCTAATATTGTATGATATATAAACATTTTTACACTACAACAGACCACGAGGCTCAATTACAGTGTAATAGCGCCTGTACACGTGCATGGATTTACTTGCAGCAATAGTGTGTATTTTAAACTATCGCGATAATAACTATTTACACGTAAAAGTGTTGAATGTCTCGCCAATTTCATTCTTCAATTAAACGTGTATTATCATGCAAGTTGCAAGATTGCATGATAATACATGTTTACACGTGCATTTTCTTGTTATGGCCACGATAAAACGTACTGTTAGCAGTAAATCTATGCAGATGTAAACTGGGTATTATAGCACATTGCATCACCATGTTTGATTATAATATGATCATGCGAGCCTAAAAATAGTGGAGGTTGAATTAGAAAATGTTTGTGTTTATGAAAAATGGATATTTTTTTTGATCATGTCTGATGCCTCCATGAGTGGAGGTTTGTTTTAACAGATTTTCGTTTTTACGAGAAATTGATGTTAGCCACTTACTCAACCAATTAAGTCCCTACTCTGACTCCAAACACACATTGGAAATTAATATGTATCTTTGCCAGATCCGGGATTCGAACTTGGAATCCGCGACATTATAAACCGACGCATAAGCCACTCGGCAATCATGGGCGCCGAATGGATATTAGCCACTATTACTATCTTATTACTTAACTTTGCTTGTTGTCTTGGTTTTAGTGTGTTATCCTAATTTTTATTCGAATTTAAGTTTTCATTAATAAAACTATAATATATTAATACTATCGACCGAGGGTACTTTGGGCATCTTACACAGCGTGTATTTACCACTGGTGAGTACGCATGTGTCTGAAGATGCCGAAAGGCGAAACCCGTTGCGCAAAAATCGACTCAAATGGAATAGTACAAAACTTAAATCCATTACCATGTAAACTATAATACAATCAATTACGGTATTTTTCTATGAGTCCAGTAAATACATGTACCAACGCACGTGCTGTATCCAACTTTTCAGCTTTATAACTAAAATATTGAGTAGGTACACTCGTTTAGCTGTGTGCATCATTATTCATACCACGTCCCATTTTAAGTTTTGCTGCAGCTTGAAACTTACTAAGAATGAAAGCATATACATTTTTGATGCACTTTATGGTATATTTGGATGCCACTTACTATTCAGTCCCAAAAAATTTTCCCCTTCAATATCCTCAGTAAATAGCAATATATTTTCCAACACCAAGCATTAATTAACTAAGTGAATAATTCATCTACGCATAGAAGAGGGAACATAGATGTTTTATTCTATTTAATAAACTTTAATTTGAAACAAGTTAGAAATTGGTATTATTTTAACTATTCTTTTATTTAACGACTAATTCACAAGAATTAAGAATGTAACATTCGGTACAAGTCGGTTATGTGGAATACAGCGGCAAACACATTTTGAAAATAGCCGATATACTGGATTATTTGTTAGGTTAACCTAACCAAACCTAACCCAAACTAACCTAATGTCACGCACTGATTTTTTCCGCCCCTGTGGGGGGCGCTCCCATAGGGAGTAGTGCCTCCCAGCCGCTCGGTCTGACCCTGGTAGTCAATGTGCCACCGGTGGAATGATTACGACCCTCGACAAAGCTGAACCAAAACAGACAATATTTCATATATGTACAAGTCCCGCAGTTTGCTCTGGCAGGTCCCACTACTTCTCAGGGTGAACTGTGGAAGAATAAGTCGGTCACAGACCATGTAAATATAAGGTGAATGGTCATAGGATTAAATTTGGATTAAATATATATTTGGATAAAGGGGTTAATTAAGTTAGATTAAATGTAATATAAGATTTGATTTGTAATTGTAATATGTAATGTAAATTGTAATATAATAGATAAATTAATGTAAACATGCAAGGGTTAACGAGATAATAAAGGGGGACATATGGATGGGCGTTAGTGGTATATAGTAATTAAGGAATTAATGTAATTAAAGTAATATTAATATTAATCATATTATGTACATCGATATCGCTATATGTTTGGTTGATAGACTGACATCCGTCAACCTTATATAAATGTGTAGCATATGGCGGTATCGGTGATCGGTGAATTGGTAAGAAATACGACCACCCCTAACAGATAAAAAGGCAAGATTATTAAATCCAAAATCAGTCTGTTTTGCGGGTTCCGGGAGTCGCTTCAGCGACGGCTTGTTGCCCCGGGACCCTCACGATCTCGTCTGCATAACTAATTAGAAATAATTAAGTTAATGTTAAATAATTAGTTAATAATAATCAAGTTAATTTTAAAATAATTAAATAATAATATTCGAATTAATTTTTAATTAATCAGTAATAAAAGTGGTCATTTTTGTGACTTCGGATATTAGTTGACTCTTGTTTATTGAGACTTCGAACTGTGAACTTCGAATATTAATTGATTTGACTTTTCTTTTTTTTTTTTACTAATTGTGGTGTATGGATAATAACAATAAATCGAGTTTCTTTTAATTATTATAAACTTTGGGACTTTCGATACCAATGTGAATGATACCTTTGGACTATAATCCTTGATGAAGGAATGCCATAAGGCCAAACATATTCTAATAACAATAAAATACGAGTTCTGAAGATTTCATCTGGTGTTTAATTGACTTTGTGCCCCGTGACTTCTTGGTTACTCCACGTCCATGAGGTTCCTGCCTGTTCCTCCACATTAATGAACCTCCACTTCCAAGTGCCTGAGCTAGTCAGGAAGTCGGAGGCCCTCACTAACCTAACCTAAACTAACCCAAACTAACAGATAATCCAGTATACCGGGCATTTTCAAAATGTGTTTGCCGCTGTATTCCACATAACCGACTTGTACCTAACATTATTTTTATTGAACATATATAATTTAAAAAACTGAGAAAATATATAACCAATATAAAAAATCTTTTTTGAAAACAATACGACACCCAGCAGGAATCGAGCCTGCATCTTTCGGGATTCACGCCTACACACATAGACCACAGTGCTATTATATGCATCCTATCTAATTGCGACAAATTTTTACTAATTGCTCTTACAATACTCTCTGAAACGCTTTCCAAATTGAGTTACTATTGGCAATCGGTTTTTAAAATTATGTATGTTCACAAAATAATTGTTGTAAGTAGATATCATTTCAGTAACAACGTAATGACATAAATGAGACATAGCTTCCGAACTAATATGCCGCAAACGATTAGAATGTGCAGCGCAAGATATTTCTTCGATTAGGTTTTGTTCATAATTCCAAAAAAAACCATCCAAAGTATATTTTAGAAATATTATAATATTAACTAAATATATTTCATATATTGTATAAAAGGCTTTTCCACCGTTTTCCACAGTATCACAGTAGAGAATCTTTTCTCGTCGATGGTCAGATTAAAATTTTCTTAAGAAGGTATTAAGTGCAGCTTTTTCATGCATCGGTACAAAAATAGATTTTTTTGATATAAACACTATCACCTCGTTGAAAAAGTTCATTACATTTTATGTAATTTATTAAATATGTTTAATGGAGGTCGACATGTAGATTATTTTGTTTAATTTACATTTTTTCAATCAATATAGAATAAATCACAGACATTATCTATGTTTCTTATACCAATCATATTTTACTAGTAAGTAATGGAAAATAGTGATAATATTTAGTTGTTCTTTATTCACTTAACAATCAGATCAATGTTCAAAATTGATTGTTTTATGTTAATTTATGTTATTCTGAAATCGTAATTATATATTATTTGAAATCCAATGACCAAAGATAAATATGTCCTAGCTTAGAAACTTGATGTTTTAATCCAAATGTAAAGTTTTATAAAAATCTGTGTACTACATTGACATGATAAAAGAACAAATCTTTTCCAATAACAAGAACTTTTGTAATATATCATAATAATATGTGTCTTTATATCCTCTGGCATAAATATATGAAAACACGTCTTGCATACGCCCACAGTTAAAAACATTTCCTGTAGGTTTTATAAAATAGATTAGGGGCCATTATCCTCTGAGCTACAGATTTATTATTAAACAGACTGTCCATTTTACAACACCGTATGTGCCATTTTCAATAAATGTCAAGAATATGAGTTTTGAGTTTCGTAGCGGATAAGCGTTTTATGCATATAATATTGTGTACGATGGACCATCGTATTCATAAGAGCGTGACTTTTAGAGTTTACGGCATCAGTAAACAGTTTGTTTGCTAACAAACGCTTCAGACGGTTTGGGGTGATACGTCTGGATGCCCCCCACCTCCAGCGGTAACAAAACAATGATGGTTTTGCCGACCGCATTTAAATTGAGTGACACTATCAATCATAGTTTGCGAAAACTACCTACAACTTTCTGAATATGCCGTTTAACAAGAGCAACTTTACATATGAATAAATAAATACTTCGAAGTAAAGTTACAAAACATAATACACGTACAACGGATTATCTACATAATATTATAATAACTATACGGTAAAACGGAAAGGTTTTAATTTATTTTTAATAATAATAACAAGTCTCCAAATTAAATCGACATTAGGCAGTCGATAAAATCAAAGCACATCCAAGGTGTATATTATATCTTAATCTATATCTGCTCCTCAGTTGGAGAACATATATATCATGGAAATCCTTCAAGAATATATGACACTTGTAAGGCTTTCTGCATTTTTCGTGGTTATATTGGCATAATATGGTAATAATTACCAGTGCTCCTGAATGCCAGTATTTGGTTGTCTTGAAGTGCAAGTAAATCTGGTTGAAACTCTCTAAAATTATCTATACATAGCACAAGACTGACCCGTTTTGAGAGTTTGCAGAATTCTTCAATTTTAATATGACAAGAAGCTGCATAATCCAGCTTCTTATCTCATCGCTACTCTTAAATTAGTTATATCACCATAATAATATCCAGTGTCCGCCTTAAGCATCCGATGCAGTTACTTTAAGCCTTCATAAGTCACATAACATCAATATGCTTGATATATTCACATAATATACATTATATATAACACTTATATTAATTACTTAATAATATTAATATACCTACACAATATACATGATTTTTACTACTTGTATCTCGGCGCTGATACCCAGGAAAAGTTTCTAGCATGTTCAACGAGTGGCTTTCACTGACTGTTTTCAAGTTTCCAGGACGCATCAGTTTCCCTCCATGCGGCTAATCTATCTAATTCTAGATTTACATATATATTAATGATTAACAGTGCATATTAGAGAAATTAAAATGATAAGTAACTGAAAATAATATGCTACGTTTTGACATTCAAACTTACGGGATTTTAGTAATTAGATAATAATATTTGATTATTATTGCATATTAGAGAAATTAAAATGATAAGTAACTGAAAATAATATGCTACGTTTTGACATTCAAACTTACGGGATTTTAGTAATTAGATAATAATATTTGATTATTATTGAATATGTACAAATAAATAATATGAAACTGATGACATTGCAAAGTCTCGCTGACAATGTAATAAGAAATGATGAATTTAAATTGCAGTCTTAAATATTTAGCTAAGTCCTTGTAGGTAAGTTAATTATTTTACACGTTTACCGTAATTTGTTAATTTTATCACAAGTTCAATGTAAACATTTCGTAGATATCTTGTAGAGGTATTGTAGAACCAGCGTAGCAGTTATGTGAAAATGTATTTTACATAGTTGTAGGTAAATACTAGTTAAATTTTATTTTCATAGTACTCTTGTAAGTGAAAATATAATAGTTGTTATAATTAGTTTTTAAATTTTTTTTTAAAAGATAGTTTTTAATATTTTGCATTAAACAAATTAAACACATTTCTATACACATAGAAACAAAAGTGTAATAGGATAGCATATAATATAATACAGCCTAGCAGTTAACTAAGCGATAGTTTTTCACCCCTTACACATAAATGTGGAGTCATCGATCTCCCAAACTCTCCGTCAGTTTTTCGAATGCACTTTGAACCTTCTTGATCCACGAAAATAAATTATACGAACAACCAATGAAATGTGAGTAGTTTCGCATAAAATGATGTTTAAAATATTCCGGATTAACATTTTGATATGAATGATAAATATAGACACGATTATTGAAACATACTGGCAAGTAATAATTATTTACTTACTTATACACACAATTATAATATTTTTATGTAAACATTGAATTTTCTGTGTACCCTTAATTGTGGTTTCTTTTCATTATTCGATACTATTTTTAACTTTACGTTTACAATTCTTACTATATTCAATTATAAATTTTAATATTATCATTCGCCGGGGTCGATCTACTTCTAGATGAAAGCTTTCGCTAGTTTCTAATAAAATAGTGTGTCAATCACTAAAAAATAGTTAAATATTGTAATTATTACTTTTAATTCAATGAATATTATCTGTAATACAACCCACGCTGATTGATCGATAATGATGATCTTTAGGCAAATGACTATCAACCAAAATCATTCCACCAACTAATACCGTCAAGGTTTAATTTTTCTTTCGCGCAAATTGCATGTGACCTGCGTGTATTTTCAAGTCGCTTCCGGTGATCACATGCATTAAGCGCAAGAGCAAAAATGTTATGTTTTACGCGTGCAAAAACCACATGCGTTATTTTCGTAAGCAAAAACCATATATTTTTTAATCTTTAAAAAATACTATAACAGCAACTTTTTCTAAGGGTTTCTTGAATACATACAACTTTCAACAAATAGCCACTGTACTTGTACTGGTCAAAACCTGGACATTGAACAAACAAACTATCAGAAAACTAGAGTGTATCGGCGTACGATAATGTTTATTTAGGTTGATCATTTTACCAATGGAAAGGTTTTACGATCAGCTAATAAACTAAAGAAAATTATAGCTACTATCAAATGAAAGAGTCTATAAATTGGCAATAGTTTCTGCACCGAGAATTATGATTTAATTTATTGCATTATATAGAAATTCAGAGAGTACTAGTAAAGACGTAGACTTTTTGATTGAATGCGTCTCCAAAATCTCAGGCTAATAAGGTTCAATGTATAATGCACTGTATCTAATACACAAATAAATAGACCAGGTTAGAAAATCTACTTCAATTTGTAATATGTTCGATAAAAGATAGTACGACATAAATAAAACGATCATGTATTTGTTTTTTTATACATAGTTTAAATTTAAAGTAATATACTTTTCTAGATAAAAAGTAAGATAATGAAAGACATTAAATTTAATTATCGAGATAAAGTTTAAATCACCTAATCTACTCACAGTAATCATCATCACTAAATCGTCTGGCGCTTGAGAATTTTTGTAATAATAATAATGTACCTGCCAACGAAAAATCCTGTAGAAATATTTTTAATTCACTTTATTTACTCTCTCACCTGAGGGATGATAATTATTTTTATTTCATTTTTAACTGACGTCTGGAAAATATTCTATTGGATTAACTTTTAAGCTGCAAATTGTTGCTTGCATCAATTTTATTTATTTTTAAAACGTGTGTATATGTATTTTTAAGGGAATGTTTATTTTTATTTATTCAACGGCATCAAATAAAAAGTACCGTAGTATAGTGCACTTTGTTAGTGCATTAGCGCAAGTTTAATTGAGTTTGGCAGTTCTGAGTGAAAGGTTGTCCTCGTGATTGGGAACAGAAATTGATTTAAGACAGCTTTCCATTTACTCATTTCCAGGGCCGTCGCATCAGGATAGCTACTTGCGTGAAAAAATGACAACCGTATGCTACCGCTACTAAAAAACTTAGTATTAAAGTATCAATTATCATTTTAGTAATTCAATTCAGACTATCATATTTCTTTCTTAACTTTCTTCTTTAAACACTACAGTGCATGGTTGCAGCATCAGTCCCATGCGGTTCCGTCTCGGGACGGAATGAGCACTTAAAATCACTTCTGTCAGACACGTTTAAAGCGTCATGGAAAACGGTCGTGCATATCTACGGCTGTACATATATGACAGGTGGTGGTGGGAACTTTAACGAGTATGTCGTCATATAATATATACATATTATTTATTACATCTAGTATATTTTTATAATCAAATGAACGGAAATAAAAAAAATACAGATGATAAAAATTAAAATGTATTAAGGATAATTTGAATTAAGGGTAATTATTTTCTTAAAAACTAAATAATATTTAAATACTTTGCATTCACTTTTATTCATAAATTAATACAATTATAGATAATAACTTATATTAAATCAACAATTGCGATGAATTACTCATGAACAATTTCGAATCAAGGGGTTCGAAATTCGAAAGGGTTGCGGCGGCCCTGCATTAAACCAAAATATTGTATTGTGAAGAGCTCATCATTATCGTCACCATCGTATTCTAGCCTCATCGAACAACTCCATCTATCTCTATATAGTATCAGTGTCCTCCAAGCAATTGCACTCCCCGCTATAAGGTCATTTTTGACGCCATCTTGTCGACCTGCCATCGTTTCCCTTACAATCCAAGATACCCTTGATAATATAATAACTAACAACATAAATTGTTTACTCAACTGAGAATCTAATTTATTGTACAACTGTCCGATACTTTAACAAACGACTCAACACAGCAACCTTGAAACAAAATATCTGGCTTCATCCATCCGGGAGTTGAACTAGCGTCTTTCAAATGATATCAATGCTCCCTTTCCAGAAAATCTCAAACAAATAATTATATTCAGCCAGTTTGAAACAGAAGTTCAGATAAATTCTGCAAACTATATTGAAAACTATTTGACCCATTTTCTATTCAGATAACGTCAAACAATCTCAGTACAATATTAATCTATATCCCTTTAAATCTAGTACTTCAACATTTTGTACTACAATTTAATGAGTATGAGTGCACAGTTTTTTTTAAATATTGTATTTTTTGAAGTGAAATTTCTTTATGTTCAACAGGAAGTAAATCCGATTTAGCTACATCACGAAAAAGGATGACATATTAATTCAAATATATTTTAAAAATTACTTTATTAACATTTATTAAGCTAGCACAGCTTATAATATTATGTAGACTATATTATTTTTTTAAAGTTAATCTCGATATGTCAAAACGATCCAAAGTTATAATATAATAATGCCCTTCATAAAATTATCATATTGCAATGGTGGAGTGATGATATGGGGTTTAGTTAGAGGAGTTTGCATCTCTTACTTCTCCTCGTTCTTCACCAATAATCTTGATTTTAGAATGCTACCGAATGAAAACTGAATATTTTTTACATTAATAACAAACAAACACTTCTGTCATGAGTGCTTGCCACATTCTTTTTTTTAATTAATAGAAATTTGATTTTGCTACTTATGTAAAAAGGAATAATATAACATTTTTTATTTAACAATTTTATATGTTACACTGTTTTTCAAAATATATACTTACCTTAATGCATAACAATTGAGCATGCGGAAAGACAGAGATAACGTATAACATGGATCGGGTTGACTTCTTAAAATTTTTGAAAAAAATATTATATTTTTGTCATACAATTTTTACGGGTAGGTACGGTAGTCTATCACTGAATAATGGATCAACCAAAAAAGTAAATAATGAATATAGTATATAGAATATAGCCCATATAGTAAGCATTGGTGTCTACTGGAAAGCAAATAGTTAAATAAATTATTTTGTCAGTAGGTATATTAACTTAATATTTAATAAAAAGTAAAATATTTTTATCACTCAGCTATTATGGGATACTTTTGCAGAGCATATCTACGTCAAAACTCCAATTAAGCTTCGAAATGAAAACGGATTTTGAATTGATGAGGTTTTTTTAATTGCTCATGGATTTCATATTTTTTATAGTTTTTTAACGACACGTTTATTTTTTGGCTTTTCAACGATTTGTATGCGATTAATTGTTGGTAGTTTATTCGTTCTAATCGGATCGGAGAATGAATTGATAATTCGATTATTTTATCTAGAATATTTCATGCATTGTTTTACACACAATTATGCTTTAACTTTTCTATACTTTTAACGTAATAATTTTATATGCAATAAAAAGTAATATACGAGTATTATGAATCACATTGTAAATATTAACAGAATTTATACGAAGATTGGTATTTAAATAACTACAAGATAAAAATAACTTTTAATATACCACATTTTTAAATTTTCTGTTGAATCATATAAACTTGACAATTCTATGTATTAATAATTTAGGACAAATAAGGCAATTGTCAACAAATCATTTTTTTGCTATTTTGCAACAAACAAACATACTGAAATGTTATTTTGATTTCCATAGTAACGCACGTATATATTAATAATTTAGTTTCTAGGACCACCTCTTTAGTAGTAAGTAGTTAGTAAGAATTAAAAGAATGGATTAGCATCGTGTTCTGATATATTCTAAAAGTTTCAAATGTCTAGCTAGTCGGGAAGTTAGTTAAAAATCGATTGCAAGATTTGTACTGGATAAACAACCACCGGACAAACAAGAATACGAGCTACGAATAACGTGGTGAAATACTGTTTAGTTATGCTATCAGCACAGTTTATGTCCACCTGAAGAGCATTTTGTCTTGTAAAACCTCCAAGTAATTTTAATCTCGATATTTAATCAATATTTTCATCAATATCAATCGAAGTTGTACGGCATCAAGATGCATATTCTGATGTTTCATGACGCTGACTAACATGCGGTTGACTTGATTGCACCATTTATGATTGATTTAACTATTTTTTTGTTATTTTTTTTTTTTCAAATTATAATTTGTCTTTTGTATAAGCGGTGGCCGCGCGGCATAAGCGTTGGACTATAAATCCGTAGGTCCCAGGTTCGAATCCTGGGTCTGGCAAGTACACATATTGTTTTTCAATTTGTGTGTGTCTGGTATGGACCTAATAGGTTGAGCAAGTGGCTGACATCCATTTCTCGTAAAAAACAAAATCTGTCAATACAAATCTCCACTATGTGGAGGCCCATATGATCCTATCAGGATCGGACATGGTCGAAAAAAAAATTGTATAAGCATCTTTTTTTTTATCATATTTCTTGTACATATATTTTTTAAATAAATAATATACATAATACTTTATTTACATATATTTATATGAGAGCATTTTAGACAATGGTGATAGTTAAATAGTGATTCACTTTACACATTGCTATTTACTGCTTTTATAATGAAATATTATATATTATGTATATTCGTCCCATTCACAGGATTTTAAAGCACTACGAAAAAATGGCAAAATTTTATACCTCAGGAGAAAAGTAAAAACATTAAGTTGTTAATTACATTTGATATGTCTTCGTAATAATAAACAAAAAAAAATATGTTATATTACTAAATTATAACATAATATATTGCAGTTGTTTAACATGTAGTTTTCTATCCAATTATATTAATCAACAGCATTTTCATATCAAAACACCGCTATCATAGTGTTTATATCTTTTAACGATTCAATTATACTAAGCACCTTTGCATACTTTTTATTTCACATGTAGACATGAAGGTCAAAAACCTTATTTCGTCTGGAAATAGAAAACAGGTGGTGAATTGTAAGAAAGTTATAGCCAGAAATAAACGGACCAACCTTAAAAACTACCTCGTAAAAATGTCCCTCTAAAGAGTGCTGACATTTTACTACATAGATATTCAACTAAAAATAGTAATGAACTTTCTTACGCCAAAGCACACAAATTTTAAATTCCCAGGCAAAATCAAAAGATACTTAGTATTTGATACAGTGTATTAAAAATAACACAGGACAAATAATATACTTTTCAAAAATTTAGAACAATTAAAAATATTATATACCATATACGTAGGTATAAAATTATTCATTACCGTAAACGTGTTATTTTATTTCTTTTCCAAAATTAAGCTTGATGCGAAATCGAAATTTAAAAAAACTTTAGCTCTATACTATTAATATATCACCATAAATATGTCAATATATCGTTTACTTCCATACACCCACAGACTTTTGTTACAAAAGTCATATTACAAAAGTCATATTACAATGAAAACGCATTTTATCAAAATTTTGCGATAAGCAGCAGCTAGACGGTAGCGACTTGCCTGTGCGGTATTAGTTTGTGCAAAAAATAAGAAACACTTTTACAGCGCTTTATGGTTTGCGCGAGCTACAGTTTTCCCGTCCATATACACGGGCTTTCCGATACGAACCGGTTTGCGCGGATAAACTTGTGATAAAGCATGAGCGTCTAACCAGCGTTATAGTCCAATGATATTATAACCCTGCATTCCTTATATGGCATTTCGTTTTCATTGCTTTAATATTCACATAAAAATGCATTATTTATACTTTATAGTTTAATAAAACTACAGTATTACTTTATGACGTGTAGTCAACGTAGATGCAATAATCCAAAAAATAACTCGTATTCAACTTATTTTGTGATATTAATAAGATTGTTCCATTTATCGATACAATGAGCAAATATTTTTCTTTATTAGACACTTTTTATTTTCTAGTGTCGATTGACAAACATACGATTTGCTCTTTGAAAACTTTAATTATTTATTTGGCATAGTGATAACATTTATATATAAGTAGAAGGATATAATAATTACTGCTTAAATATTTCCAAATAAAACAAGATATTACAAATTTCTACTTAAAGTAATATGAGTGAACGTTTGAAGTTATTTCCTTAGGCATTATTAATTAAACGAAATCTGGCCTAAATTTAGATTTATATCTTCATAACCTACATCAAAAGTGACTTAAATACTTAAGCAAGGGGTGCTTATTCATATGTACACGGCGGGGGAAATTTTCCACAACTTTGTGTAAAGCAAATATTTGTTCGAAATTCTTAAAAATTGTTTGTCGTATGAAGGTTTTAAAAATATTATTTCATTATATATTTTTTCTCGACTGAATGTCGTGAAGGCGGACAAACTCGACAGTACCTATTTGATTTGAGCGATACCACCATCAAAGAAGAAAAATATTTTCTTTTTTAACTAAAATATTATATTATATCATTATACTCTTACATCTAAATAGTGTATATATAATATTTATACTGCAAAATATAGAAATTTTGTCGGAAACTTCTTAGTTACCTACATATTATATATTACAGTAAAACATAATAGAATACTTACATTCTCCTTTAATATACATATATATATATATTTAAATATTTATATTGTATTTTTTTGGTTGTTTCGTGTACCAACAGCGCATTTTTTTAAATATTTTTTCAGTAAAAAGAACAATATAAAAAATATTTACAATAAACTCTTGATAACATCACCATTTTTGTAGTAGATATATAATAAATGAAACAAAATATATATCCTTTATATTACTTGAATCCATTAATGACCACAATATAATTATGAAAGATGTTAGGATGTCATTCGAATCCCACGGCGTCCATGAGTTTTTTTTTCTATGGATTTTCTAGTTTCCGAGACTAACAATACTTTTCCCTGTAGCGGCGCTACAATAAATATATACGCGCTAGCGAAAATCAAAGCACGTGGGTCTGGACAGAAAGAAAGGCGTGTCCTCTCACTTGCTCTATTGTCCGACACTACTTGACCGTGACAGTGAATTATTGAGAAACCCTTAGATACACTTAGTATGACCTCAATGGGAGAATTTTTCGGAACGAGGCACGCGGCGTGCATGTTAAACAAGTGCACGCAATATACACGCTGCACGCTCCGCATCGCAAAACGCTGCCACTGAGGCCTTATGCGTTACATTATTAGTTTGAAGCCTCATTGATATTGTCTTATTATTTTATCTATGTTTAATATCTCTGTGGGTCTATTCTATGCTTATCGACCGCTAAAGTGATAAAGTGAAAAATATTATCAAAATTAGGGTAGGTTTGTATCAAAATATTAGCACTTATTGTAACAATTACACGAAGCCGGTTTTTATTGTTGCAATAAGTGCTATATTTTAACAGCACCTATCTTGCTGCTGTTAAAATATCGCACTTATTGCAACAATAAAAACCGGCTTCGTGTAATTGTTACAATAAGTGCTAATATTTTGAAACAAACCTACCCTAAGTTTGATACTATTTATCAATTTAGTGTTCGATAAGTATAGAATAGACCCACATATGTATTTATGAAATACAAAGCTAAAAATAAACAGACTACCTACGTTACTTTTCATACAGCTTTACTTAAATAGCAAGAGTTCGTGAAGAAAACAATCATATTGAAAATTGTCTGCATTTATCATCAAGACTGATAGTATCTTAGTATTGTCAACGTAATGTAACACGCTAAGATATCGTAGCAAATTTTATTATATTACCTACAACGCTATCATTTATCTTTTAATCTAATATTACAGTTAATTAAATTTGCCTCGTGAGTATTTTTAAGATTTCATACTATAACTGAATAACGAAAAACTGTCATATTATTATGATAATATTATGCATGACTAACCGATTAATATTATCATTTTTTAACGTAGAATACGTTTATTAGCAGTGTTTATCTCAAAAAAAATGCACAACGACGGTGTCAAACAATGAAGTCACATATTTTGTCAACATCTATTTTATGGACAATATATTATGTTTTGCAGATGCCAGGCTTTGACATCCTGCTCATAGAAGGCACAGTTTTAACACTAGATCTAGCCGCTCTACCACTCAATTATCGACTATATTAGGTCTATAAAAATCAGTACGTATCTATACAAGCCCGGATGTGAATTCAGAGTATTTTTTTTTAAATATTTTAATTTCATAAAATAAATGAATAAAATCTATTTTAAAAAATAACTTTTATTTAGATTTAGATGAATGTATTAGGGACCGTTCACATATGACGTTACACTATACAGGCTATTTTTACTCCCCCCCCCCCCCCCCAATTGTCACATTTCATCACATAACCTGTCTATATTATATCACAATTTTGACACCCTTCCCTAAACGTTAAAAGCAGAAGAATTTTTTTGTTTTTAATATTTATCCTTAAATCTCTGATCCTTAATGTTGTATTTTCAGATCCGTTTATATTTTTTTAAATATTTTTTTTTTATATTCCATTTTTTTTTGTTTACATGTTAATTTGATATACAATAATATTCTCGCTGTGATTATAAATATATAATGGAGTAATTCTGTTTTACCTATTAAATTAGCATAGCTATTTGTAAAGCTAAATTCAAATGAAAATATACGTAAATTACAATTTAACTCCATCTTCCCGGACCACAATTTCTCATCGTTAACTTTTATATTTCAGAGAGGAAAATTTTCCACCCGAATCCTAGCATTCTATCTCCTAATTAGGTGTAGCTGAGAATTTGTACCCCGTCACAAAAATAGAAATTTAGGCAAAAATGTCACCTTTACTATTTCAACCAACATTAGGTTAACCGTTTAGAATATTTTGGGTACGTTTAATTCTATTTATCACAACAATCTTAATGGTTAAAATGTAAATAAAAATTTGAAAAATTTTGGCCGTTTTATATCAAAATATTATAATATATTCATGGTCTTATAATTATAATTCTTGGTTAGTCTTTATCTAAACCACGTGATCTGCATTTAACAAGAGTTTAAGTAGAACCATATTTAAATTATTATGGTAAATAGTTAATTTGAATGGTTACAAATGCAAATATTTTACCCAAATGATAGGGCCTGAGAAACGGCTCCATTCCGTGACTTTGTTTAGAATATTATTTTTTTGAAAATCATTGCTACAAACAGCGTAGGTAACGAGTTTTGAAGTAAAACAGGCAACGGTACATGAGATTCTGCTTTTCCGGAACTTGCCAGATACGTTCTATGTAAAATCGGTATGAGTCTTAATTTTTTTTTAAATCTTCGTTTATTTAACCGTCAAACGCTGATTCTGGCTTGTATTTTGAAGGTGCCCAAAATGTATGTATTACTATATAGTTAAATAGATACAAAATATTAATACACAATTAAATTGAATTTATTGAAATAAATTATAGTATACAATAAAGTTGTTATGAACCAAAGAAATAATAAATAATACTTTTTCGATTTTGATCTCGACATTGAAGTGAATGGCCCAGACAAACCATATCCGCCTAGCACCACACCCGGTCTTAATCGAGCGCATCACAAGACCCTACGTTTGGATGAGAAGTATCATTTTTTTATGACTGGGAATGTCTCAGGAGCTGTTACCCAAAACTGAGGTCACCATGCATTCAAATGTGCTTTGACTGAATTTACATGACTTTAAGTTAAGATTACCCATGGGAGAGAGAAGCACGTAGAGGCAATATCAAAATTCTCTAAACAGTATGTCTGAGACGTATTCTGCAGTATTTTGGCGTTATTATTTGGCGTGAACCAGATATCCTGTAAAGATTTGTGAATTTTGGTAGCCCTCAGGAAAGACTCACAGAGACAATGAAAAGAAAGTGTAGGTGTACGTAATTAACAATAATTACACAGTGGACTATTGCTAAGCCTGCTTGCGTTGGTTATCATATATTGTAATGGTACCTACTACTAACAAAAGGTCTACGTTCGAATTCTACTGGCTGTAACATGTAGTATATTTAATAATTGAAATGTTTTGACAGATTGATAAAAATACCAGTACATGTCTTAATATGTAAGAGTCAAGGAATTTCAATTGCCACAAAAAAATGATGCTTATGCTAAAATTAGTGCACTCCATATTTTTGTATTGTGTCAACTCATCAACCTTGAGAGCAAGGGCGGGAAAGGCAGTTGATACCTTCAAAGTGTTATAGCGTCGAATACTTTGATATAGCATAAGACAAACCAGTCAATCATCCAGAGGCTCCAGATAAAGAAATAAAGGCTGGGCAATATTTCTGAAAAGCATTCTACAGTGTTTTTCTTATATTATTCGGCACTGGTTCGAAACTGGTAGCCTTCAGGGTAGCCAAGGCTGATTAATAATTTACTGGGGGTAGTATTCGCTCTACTTTGAAAAAGCAGATGCCTGATAGGGGTGGAGAGTCATTTTTACACAAAATATGACTGCATTTTAGGTTAGTTACAATCCTCAGTAATAAGGGAATGACTGAAAAAATGTACTGATTATAATTATGTAACTGATGCATATAATATTATTTTAAATAAAACGTCACACGCTAAAGTTTGTTTGTTAGTTATCAACCTTTTATATTATATAATCGTGGTATCTAATAATATATCCGACAAAGACAGACGTATCAAGTAAATGTTAGTCAATAATAAGTATATATATATATTATGTAGAAAGTTTCTGCTAAAAATTACTCAATTATGATGAAAAATAATGGCAGTCAGGCGGCAGACAAATGCTGATTGCCTAGTACACCAACCGCAATTTACTATTCCAAAGAGAGCTTTAACGAAAGATTAAATGAGCGTTTTGTGTAGAATCCATTTGTAACGAAGTTTTCGACACGAACTCTTCGTCCGGTCAATGACATGATATTAAAATCCAGAATCCAACTTTCACACTATACATGATACTAATTACTACTCATAGAAAAATGAAGACTCTTTATTATGTCCTTTTATTTATGTGTTTTTTAACATTATTCGACTAATTCAAGCGTCAATATAGTATTGTTATTATTATAATCGTGTATTTAAAATTTGTGTAAACATCTTCGGACATGTCCACCCCATAGGCACCTACAAAAATTTCTATTGCTCGCCAGTCTTCTTGTGTCATTTCAGATCATGCCAGCATCTCGTAGCTCCGCCGTATATATGTCGATATTATTTAGCAATTTTGCATCATCATCATCATCAGGGGCGCGACAACCCGGTGTGGGTCCTGGCCTCCTCCAACAGCTCCCTTCACCTGTCCCTATCCAGTGTGGCCGCTTTCCAATTTGGTACCCCCAGAATATGGCAGTCACTAACCACTAAGCTCCATCTAACCAGCGAATCTTTGGCCTCCCTCTTATTCTACGTCATATTGGATTGCTGGACATCACTCTCTTTGCCGGTTCAACAGGTAGCAACCTTGCAAGGTGCCCAAATCTAATTTGCTTTAAAAATGGACATGCCAGGTTGAGGTTCTCTTCTGGTATCCGCAGTACGTTACTGATAAAGTCATACCGCATTATATCCAGTACTCATAGTCTTTATAAGTAATAAGGGTCGTATGCATGAGGTTCCCAAAAACCTTATAGGCTATATACTGCACGTTTGTATGCATGAGTACAAACGTAATTCGTTATTTAATGTGACGTCATCATGTGTCAGTGTATCCGTATAATGGCAATCTTATAAAATTTTATTCCCCGATCAATGATTCATAATTTTGAAATTGGAAATGTGTCTGAAAGTGTGCGAATGGTACCATATAAATTTTATAATTGTAAATGAATAATTATTATGAACTTTAAATAATTTATCAGTTATTTTATCACATTTATTGTATAATTCTACTGTACGAAAGGATAAAGTATTGCTAGTAAATATTTCCATTTGGTGGCAATACTGAATACATATATATTACTATGACTAACTTCACTTCAATTATGAGATGTCAAAACAGAATAAGAATAAATAACAGAAATGCAAATGGATTTAGATATTAATAATATGTAATGATCTCTGTATAATATTATCATTTATACAATCACAAGACACTAATGATGTATCCAGTGTATTTGAGAGTTGTGCCTTGTTTATTACAGTTATTTTACTATAATTAACTAGGTAGGTAGGTACCATAATATTTTGAAGAATGCATAATGCTTCCAATTGCATATTTTAATGCCAGATACAGCAGTAGGTACCTATTTTTGCGGAAATATTTTATCGTAATCTTACGTAAATCCATCTTATCTCTCCATAAGAAATATTGCACTTTGACATTTGGCATTTGAAAGTGACAGATGAAAAAGCCATTTTGAATAGCGTGTGACGTCAGATTGCTTACGTCACAAACAGTGTTATACGCAATATGATGGAAAATCGGTTAAATAGCTTATAAAGAATTTGGGAATCTCATGCATACGGTCCATAGCAAATATCTATTCTCAAAGCTCAGTATGCGGTACGGTGATTCGTTACTGTAAAGCAGCACCGTTAGAATGCAACAGTCAAATAGGCGGCATTTGGTGTTTATCGAGTACAACCGTGACTCCCAGATACTCCGCATCAAATGGAATGTTATTTCATACTTCATATTCAAATAGTGAGCTCTCTTTGTAAAATTCCATCTCCCGTGATGTGTACCCATAAGTGTTTGAAGCTGCTGAAACTCTCAATACTGCCAAAATGAAAATATTGACAACCCAATTTTAAATCATTAGGTATGTAGGTAGGTAGGTATATCTAACTTTTAAATATTGTATTTCTTCCAACAAAAAAGAGATTAAATTTGATAAATGAATTCTTATTTTCAAGAACCACAGGTTATAAATCAATATTTTTTATTTACGTAAGTTTCCAAACTAACAACATAGTTGTGGACTAGAATTACCTTTGCAGAATTATTTTCCAACAGGGAAAATATCAAAACATAATAATATTATTTTTGATTTAATCATTTGAATGGATTTGAATCACTTGAGTACGGCAACATGTCGCAAAACCTTGTATTAAAAAAGTGTTGTGTGTAGTTAGAGCCCGATACATGGAATTTCACGAATCGTTTTTAGTCATTAAACGGCCGTTTAACGAATGGCGAAAATCGTAATCAAAGCGTTCGCGCATTAGATTAGTGACGTTTGCATCCGCCTGGTAAACTGAAAAGTCTGACGTCTTGTGAAAAGGTCACAATAACAATGACGGACCACGACGTAACGTCACTAATGAAGATCTCAGCAGCTGTCATTGTATATTAATTGGTTTACCTACGCATGTAATATTGAATATATTTTGTTTTAACGTAATTCGATATCCGACGCATATAGGCCTTAGCGTTTTTTAAGATTTTTAGTAGAAGAATTAGATAATACATAACAAAGTATATAATACACGATATCTTTTCGTCAATATTAGACTGGGGATATAGCTCAAAAGAAGATTGAAATACAAATAGTAGTAACAGTAGCGTTTTTTCAGTGTTTTTTTTTACAAAATGATAATATAAATTATATTAAATACTAGATGATGTTTTTTTAAGTCTAAAGCTAAAGACTAGTACAACTTGTCTATGCTTAAGTATAAAACTCACATAATGAAATGGGATGATCTTTTTATTACACTCTACCTACAAAATTGCTGGATCACTAATAAAAAAAATCGTAAAAAAAAAACAAATTTAAAACCATATTATTATGTATCTTAGTAATATTATACCATAGTCGCAAATTAATATTCAGATGTATATATTTTTTTTAAATACAAGTACATATACCTATTTTAAATGGTAAATTAACATATTCGCTTGTTCTACACAGACTTGTTGTTATATGAATAGAGTACTTTGTGAATAATTATTATTACATTTTGGTACGCAGATTGAAAAACAATTTGTATTTTTGCAAAACGCAACACGCTTGTGGCTTCAGAGGTAGAAGCTCTACCAATTATTAAACCGTTATTTAACTACAATGTTTACTTCTTGGATATTTTTCACAGTAGATGCCCACCTACATTTATATAATTATAAAACTCAAACAAAAATCTTCTAGTTAGTAGGGTGAACTTTTTTCAAAAAAAATATTGGTGTTCTAACTTTGTTAATAACATTTGCGTACACCAAATTGGTTCGGTCAACTTTAAATCGAGTCTTCAAACGTAAAACTGTTTTGCCTCGCAAAACTTTTATTCTCTAAGTAGTATAAAACGTGTCGTTAACTTTTAAAACGTCCAAATACTTCCTCGTAACACACTTATGAATAAGGGTATTTTACTCATAATATAAGTACCTCCATATTTTTGTATTGTGACTGTGGGTGACTGTGGATGTGACTCAATTCTAGTGCGAGTTTAGTAATGTTTTCAAATCTTTGTACCACAAAAATGATTACCCGTGACATGGTAAATTAACAACTGTGGACCCGGTTTTATAGTCTTCAGGATTTTCAATAAAATTTGTATATCACTTTAGTTGATCATAAATCAAAAGATACCCTTTCTCTTGTTCTATAAGCTGCAAATGCGAAATAATTTTCGTTCGTGGAATTTGGTGCTTTTCTTTTTCAACCATCATGTGAGGTAATTTACAGAAATCGGAGTTGACATCTTAAAATTCACAGCATTGCGCTTTATTGTATGAAGTAAATATGCTAATGATATATTTATATAAATCTTGTTTTGTTAATATTATTGAATAACATGTTCATACTACGAGATATCAATAAACTACTTACATGGCAGTGAGCAAAATATTTTACTCGGCGGAGTGGAAAAGTGCTGCTAAAATATATTATCATGATCTTCATAGTATCCAAGAGGTATTCAGTTGGCAAATAAGCCGCCGTAAGAGGATTTAGATTTCAATAAAGGGTAAAATATCTGTATAATCCAATTATTAATTGTTAAGTCAATATTGTTATAAGAGCATTGTAAAGCTTGGTTACATGTAAGTTACACGAACTCATGTTTCACGTACTGCGGCGCACGAATAAGTGTCCTGCGGTGAACTTTTTACGTACAAATTTCCGGATACGGTAAAACTTATGTTTTCTTCCACACCACATTTTTAAGAGGCAACTTGGAACAATATGTAGCATTTGGCATAAAGAACTTTTTAACTAGATTATGAAAGTCAAATTAGTCATTGTCAAGTACGTACAGAATATTTGGAGGTAAAAAACTCTTGATCCATAATTTTAGGGTAGATATTTTAGATAAAAAATATGAAGAGGACTAAGACATGTTATATCAGTAGACTTTTAGTTCAGCAATGATTACATTGTACGCTGATTTTTCAATTCACATATTATCTGGGACCGAAGTCTAAATTAGGTTATTGTTTCTTTAAATTTAATTTTTAATTACCACGAATAGCTGACAATAGATCACTACAAAAAGCTTCTCTGCTTATACTTCCAAAACGCAATACACTCAATCTAAAAATAAAACATGCTATATTTTAGAATAATGTAATAAATGTAATATGAAAGAAACCCGTTTTATTACATCTCCAGGCGGCAAAAGAAAGGCCTTCCTAAATAATAAAGCGATTGGTGACCTGAAAAAAACAATCAGCAATAGTCACAAAGCGGACATGCGGGTATTATTCTATTCTATCAACGAAATACTTTTCGTGTGAATTTTTCTTCTGGAAGTGATGTAATATTCGTATTTCAATATTTTTTTCGGCATTTTATATCACAGAAGTATTTTTTTCATATAGTATTTAAATCAATATTTAACACCCAAAGTAAAATACTGTCGTAAGTCTGACATGATTATTTTTGAGTTTAGGATGATTGGATTGTTTTTTTTTTTGCTATTTAGCGTTAGCATAAAATTACTTTATAAAGTATATTATTACTTTTTGAACACTGTTCAGTCGATAATAAAAATACTATTGTAATTAAATTGCAATATTAAAATCAATCTATCTAAACGGCTAAAATAATGTTTTTAAAATATTGAATGTTCTAATAAAATACTGTCGTTACTAATAATTATTAAAATATCTCAATTTTATTCTAAATATAGTTAATAAATTATCACATTTTTCCATAAAACAAGTGCAAATTTATATAACCACATTTTCATGTATTTCAAAAGATCATTTGAAAGATGTGACATTTTTTTATTTACTACAGTATTTTACTAGGGATGCTATTTACATTATCATGAAGTGTCGATTTTAGGGTATATTTAAATTAAATTCAGTTTTTTTTTACATATCTTTCTCAATAAACATTACAAATCATTAAATAAAAATATCCACAACTTGCCATGATAATGTCAATGAAAGAAATAGTAGCAACAGAATTATCAATATTCATACAAAAAAATGTAATCCGAAAAGTAAATACATTTTTAATTACATAGAAATTTACCGAGTGAGCAAAATATATCATATTTGAAGTACCTATGTATTAAAGAATAATCAGAAAGTTTGATACATTTTTATATTAAAAAAAAACTCAACACGTCTTTTGCGAAAATGCAAGGTACAAAAAAAGCAAGCAAAACATAGTTTTCATTTGATTTATATGTTAATAGTAATTTTAATTAAATAGAGAAATCCATCTTTATCTTATATTATTGTTTTAGAGTAGAATAAATTCATTTCATTGTAGTAAAGCGTTTGGCGTAAGTAGTATAACTAAACAGCGGTTTAGACACACGTGTCTTATAAGTTTAAGGAAAACTGAAAAGTTTGCGGTTGACTTTGACAAATATCACTCTCAAAGCAGCAAAAATGAGTTCCAACATTGACACAAAGCACCCAAACCCTTTTTGACATAATGTTATAAGGAAAGGTCAACCTTTATTAAAGCACGCCACGTCATATACAAAAAGGCATGTGAATTTTTTTATGAAAATTGAAAAAATAACAACACAATTTGTTATGTTTGTTACCTAAATATTTTTAGGAGTCTTTGAACAAAAAATATTGCGAATAATATTTGAACTAACTTTATGGAGTCTACAAAATAAAAATAAAGTCATCCTAATGGGACATAATGCCATTGTGAAATTCTGTAAGGCATAAATATTATGATGGGTCGGTCACATTCAAAATATTCATGATGACAGAGCACCAAAGAACCTATAGGCTCATTTACACGAGTCACTGCGGATGATGCTCCGTAGGGAAATGGATTCAGACATTCACTTTTTCACCGTCACCGAAAGTGAAAGACTCTAATTGTTCAAAAATGGCGTCAAGTGAAATAGCGAACGCATAAATCACAGAAACAGCAACCAAGAACCACAAAACAATAATTTGTTTATTACAATCAGTATGTACTATCAAATATGATGTGGACTGCAGGAACATCTATTTAACCGGTTTGTTTCCAATTAGTCAAAATGACAATTTACATACTACTGTCCAACAAGAATTTCTTGGCTACGTGTTAAAACTGTGAACTAACAAGCTCCTCCCATTTTTAACCGCACTTCCATTATAAACTACCGAGCTCCTCCCTTTTAATCGACGACAGCGCCTTTGGTTTAAATATTATGACGGTACTCAGGGACGCAGTGCGCATGCGTGGCGTGTGCGCATGCACGTAATCAATCGCAGACAAATCTTTTTGACCGCAGTGATCATAAAATGATCCAAAGTAGAACAAGTTCAACTTCATTCACTTTTAATTCCAGATAATCACTTTCGATGATTCGTTGATGAATTTGTGTTTACATGGGACACTGCGGATGATTCCTCCGCGATGATCGTCAAAAGTGAACCATGTAAACGGGACTTAACCAACTTTATATCCCAGCAGAAACGACCTAAAAAGGTGGAATGACTGTGTGGAGGAAGGTTCGAGAAAAATGTGCAGCTCTGGAAACTGAAAAGGACAGGCGAGGAATATGAATCAGTGGAGGACGCTTGTGAAGTAATCCTGGAATATATTACCAAGTAAAATGAAGAAGATTATATTATTCATAGGTATGTATTTATACATTATGTACAATAAATAATTATTGTATTGTTGATTCCTTCAAGTATTGTGTCTTTTTTTGTCAATAAATAACTAAATTAATAATATTTATAATTTTTATTTATTGTTGTTTTTATTTATTAAAACGCAATTTTTTGTTATAGTACTTATTCCACTTTCTCTACTTTTTATATAAAAATATGCGTTTTATTAAATAAAAACAACAATACAATACAGTTCCACCATGAATTGACAGTTAACAAAATAAAAGAATTTTTATTTAGTTTCCGAACTTTGAAGAAAAGATGTGTATAATCTAATCACATTAGCTTGCGAGATGAATATTTAGATATTAATGAAAGTTTATCTTTCATAAAAATATTTATTCCTTAGTAAGTTATGAACTTTTAGTTTTCGACCTTTTTTGATGTCATAATAACCATATTAATATATGCATATTGAAAATATAACAATTAAATAACTAGAATTCTCGGATGGATCAAACATTTTCATTTAAATTAAAATCTCTTCAACAATAAATATTTATGAAGATTAAAATCTTAGAGACATGTTATTATCGACGTTGTAGTAATATATTTTAAATCAAATTAATGCTTATATTTTTTTGTTTTGTTGTATAGTTACCAACTTAGTAAAAAAAAATACAATTTTATTCATACCCAAAGTCTATGAGACTCCACAGAATATTGCTAATATAGAAAAAACTTTTACAGTAATGGTTATCAGCCATTCAAGTTCTAGTTATTATAGTATCCCGATGAATCAATTAGAAATAAATAAATAAAAAAGTAAAAATTTAAACCTTATTTGACTATCCAAATTTTAATATTGCTTCGCAGAACGGGATTTTTTTTAATTAAGACACTGAGTTCGATTAAAAATCCAAAGCACAGATGAAAATTGAAAAAAAAATTGACATTTGATTGATCCGGATATTTTTTGGACATACCAATTACTTAACTCATTGAATTCTCATTAAAAATATACATAAACATATTTTTTGATAAAACAAATTTTACAAAAGTGTGATTTTTTATAATTAGCATATACTTTAAACAGTACTACCAAAAATATACTTTGAAGAATATTATTAATAAAATTTATACACATATAATATATATATTGTTTATATATTTTCTTCTTGTTTAGTGTATTAAACATGTTTTCATTTATCCATCCTTAGAGGTTTGCTTAATTATCTATACAGCGTTATTCAAATAGGTTCAAGTATGATGTAAAGACTTATGTAATAAATAATATTGATCAAAATGTCTTTTGATTAATAATCAACCTGTATTGTATTGCGAATGCAGGCTGAGCTTGGATAATCATACTTTTTAATTCCTCTTTTGTAACGATACTGAGTAATAGATAATCATGGAAATGAAGATTATACTAGTAGGTATAGTAATACTTTTAGGGGGAGCGTAATGGTAGTACGTTTCTCTATCCTTCTAATATAGTAAGTGTAGGCAGTATATTATGCAATACAGCTCGTCTCTTAGTTCGTGAGTTGCGGATTTAAATTAGCCGTTAAATACTGTTAGGTTTTTTTAAGATTAAAAGCAGAGACCCAATTATTTGAGTGAATGCTTGACAATCATCCCATGTTTAAAAAAACTGTTTAAAATAACATTCATGATGTAGAAATAGGTATGCATAAATATATAAAATATGCAGATATCTTATAAAAATGATACTGTGTATTACTTACTTACCTTTTGAACATGTACTTATAACAAACTTATAATTTCCATTGTAAATAATCAATACGTGTTTACTGACAGAAATACTGAAAAACTGTTATAAAATGTCCGTTCGTTGTATGTATTTACCTTATTATCGGGTACAAATTATTATTTTATAGATATTTTTATCATTAAAATTTAGTTTGATAAATTTTCTCAGACGCTGTAGGAAGATTTTTAAATTATTCATAGATTAATTTTTGTCTTTATATTTAATAACATAAATATGTAGAATGTGGTATTTATACATTTATTTTGATCATAATATCAAATCTTGGATCGATATAAATAAAAAGGATTTCAAGTTATACACATTTATATATTTTTTTTAATACATTAAAACAATCTTTCTACACTATTCGTAAGAAATTATTAAGCTTTATTTAAACGGTACAAATATTAAATATTAAAAGAATAAAGTCATTCGATAAAATCACATTAATTATTATTATAACATGTTTTTAGTTGCTAGCACAATTGTTACCCAAGTCTATATGACGTGATATTCCTAAACTCAAAAAGTACGCAAGTAAACCATAGTAAAAAAATATTTACCACTAATAACCATTATTCGTATGCGTAGTAACATAATATTACATAATAGTAATTGCTTTTTTGTACAATTTCAGATATCTTTTGTCAAACTAACTACGAAGTTACATTCAATATTAATTCATTGTTATTATATAAGTTACAACATCCATAGATTGTTCGCTACGCCATTAGTTTTTGTGGGTCTCAACCCTCGCCCATTAATATTGATTCCCGGTTTGTATCATAAATCTATCCCCGGGAAAAACCGTCCATTAAAATTCGTCTCAGGGTTGGAAGCGTGATAGGCAAGTGGTATTCAAAGAAAACGTAATTTCCAACAGAAACTCACAACTTAGTTATCTGACAGGATTATTTTATCATTTCATTTCCCTACTTCTAAATTCGTACACGAAACTTATTATATTTATATTAAACTGGTTTAATACAAAATGTTTTCAAATAATTTGTAATCTAAGTAGGTAGGATAAGTACTTAACGATAAAACTTGGTTTTATAAAAAATATAGTCAGTATATATCAAATAGACTATTATTTAACAAATAATGTAAAATTAGTGTAATATTCTTTATTTCATATATTACATAGTGTTCATAGGTACATATTTTGTATCACAGTGGCGAAGGTTGGAGGCAGGCTGTTAAAATCCGACATAAATAGTGGATACTAAACTTTGTCAGTCAAACGTATTTGATTTCATTGAATCATTACTACAATGTGTAGATAGTGCTGCCTAATTCAAGCCATTGTAGATAATAGTAAAAAAAAAACTATTTATTTATCTATAAAATATCTAAAACTATGCCTTTATACTTTAAACCATGCACAATTTTAGATATTTTATAGATAGAAGAATATTTTTTATTGATTTTGGATTGGCCAACACCATCTGTAATAATATGTATTCTTAATTCAAAAAAAACAAATAATAATGTCAAAAAAGCTGTATACTATTTTTTTCGAATCGCCCATATCATATCTAAACTATTATGGTTTGGTTTAGACAGAGTTTAATTGATTTTTAAAAACTAACTAACACCATCTGCAAATTATTGTATTCTTAGTTCAATGAAAACAAATGGGTATGACTGACAAAGTGTAGTGTGCACTATAAATCATGTCTAATCTGAACAGCCTATCTCCACTCCTTACCACTGATGTATCAGACACTTGCTTATTAGAAAATATTTTTTAAAAAATGATATTTGCAAAAAGAGGGTGTTTTGATGTATTATGAAACATTATGTTAATTGTCGTAGTTCCTACGCAAAGCATGTAGGTCTCGCAGAGTGAAAGATATAATTATGTATATAGGTACCTTTTTACTGGAAAGAGTTGTTGGTCATTCGCCTAACCAAGCCATAGGATTAGTGGTGTGGATAATACATGCCTTGGAAAATATAAGATTGTTTGCCAGATATAAGATAGAACCCATTTCTGAGGTTTCAAATACAAACACTCTATGACTATTACATCGTAAGTACAAAAAAGTGGTAATTGTCGTTTGTTTAACGCGTGCGTGCTACCTGTGCTCCTGTATGGCTGTGAGACATGGCATCTTACTAAGCTTCAAGAGTCACGGCTTTTGAGCTTTGAGAATCGATGTCTCCGCAGAATCTTAGGGGTACATTGGTACGACCGCGTTACAAATATCCGAGTTCGTGAGCAGACACAACAGCCTTCGGTGATTGAAATTATCACGAAGAGACGATGGCTCACGTGGCTGGGACATGTATTCCGGATGCCGCCAAAGAGTGCGGCACTTCGTACCCTTGTGGCACAGCCTCAAGGGTTCCGTCGCCGTGGCCGGCCCTCCCTCACCCTGCAGCGATGCTACAAAAGCGACCTACGCGCTGCAGATCTGACATGGCGGGAGGCACAGGAGTTGGCGATGGACCGAGGGAAGTGGCGCCAACTTGTGCTTGCCCTATGCCCCAATGTTGGGACGTGACAGGGTGAAAGAAGAAGAAAGAAGAATATTATTTAAACAACAGATATAACTCACGATATGTATAAAAAAATGATCTTCGAAAATTGTGCATAACTAAATTATATACCTACTCAATAAAGCAGTATGTATCTGGAGAGTTTATTTTGTTTTGTCTTCGGGGTTAAATTTTTCGTATGAAATTTAATATTGGTAGTTAGTACAAAGTAGACGACAAAATATTGGTTTAATTTAGTATAAGATATTAAATTTTATCAAGGTTGTCTTTTAAGATTCACTAAGTGACTACATAACATGGTTACTCGATTCTGATCACAACGATGAATTAAATACAATGTCAATATTATTTTTCAACATTGATCACCACTTTTTTTAGGTGTATTGTAATTTTTATTTTTGATCTTATTCTAATATTGGTGAATTTTTTGCCTTCCACGTTTGTTAGTCAGAAAGATAAACCCTTAATTTATTTAACAATAGGATACTTACATAAGTTTAACCTTTAAACTTTAGACATAAAAGTCCTTTGGGAAATTAAAAAAAGATCTATTATCCTGATCGTCCTATTGACGGGTCGATAAGCAGGAATGTTTTTGTTTCGCATACTTTCTACAACGTATCTAATTTACAACTGCTATGCATGACTCTGCTTTTAAAATAAAATTTATAGGAATTTATAGGATAGATATATTATATAGAATTATTATAGTAGTTTTTTTATTAATAATAGATTAACACTCAGTTTTTTGCACACATTTGTTAATTATGTCTAAATTTCACATTAATTCCATTAAAGCGATTGATTTTCTATTAGTTACAGATTAATATTAATTTCAAAATATGAACAATTGTGAATTTTATATTGCTTTTCTATTGAAAAAATAACATAAACTACATAAAAAATACAAGGGCGTTGCTTTTGAATATGATATTGTTAATTAATATTATTTGTTGTTAATATTTTGAATATTGAGTGACATTTGACTGTGAAGCATAAATTGCCTTTTCTATGCTTGACAATATTACTATAGCAGTATGCGACAGGCGTTTAGATTTTTAATGACACACACTGAATATAGAGCGAAGCTCTCACTACAATGAGTGTATTGCCGATAATATATGGCTTATTATTTCATAAATATTCAAACATGTGTCAATGTGTGTTTAATTTTTTAGATTATGCAAATCAAGCGACAGTGGCTAGTTATTTGATTTTAAAGTCGGGCGAGATACACCGCGAAATTTGTTTATGTAGCCTGTCGATCACGGCCTAAAAAGCGAGATACCCTTAACATATTCACTGCTGACCAGTTTATTAGTAATTCATTACCACATTCAATTATCATGCTAAAAGTACCTAATGGCCATCAATGGCCACGCACCAGTCTCGTTGTCAACGCTAAATGAGTTGAATTCAAAGAAGCTTCAAAAACTGAAAGTAATACAATGTGATATGGAAATATGCATGTCGGATATAATACGCAAGGATTGAGGAATTAAGTTAATGAGTAATAAAAGTATCTGACATACAAAGTATAAAGACCTTGAAGTAAAAATGGACAGATACGGCGATCGAATAAGATATTATCATTATAAATATTATACACCCACGGTGGCCGCGCGGCTTAAGCGTTGGACGATAACGCCGTGAGTCCCAGGTTCGAATCCAGGTTTTTCAATTTGTGTCTGTCAGGGTATGGACCTAATAGGTTGAGCAAGTGGCTGACATCCATTTCTCGTAAAAAACAAAATCTGTTAATACAAACCTCTACTCTGTGGAGGCCCGTATGATCCTATTAGGATCGGACACGGTCAAAAGAAAAAGAATATATTATGTTCCAATATTAGTCCAATATTTCTAATACAAGTCCATATTATAATCCAAGATCTCTATAAATCGATAAGATAATCAAGCTTGGGGTAATGAAATTCTAAACAACAAGAAGAGTGGAAACAGCAAGAAGAATAGAAGAAATGCAGTGATTAGAATAGCTGAGATGGTGATGATTTAAAATGCATTATATTATTATGTAGAACGTTAGCGCAACATAGTACGAGTATAAAGCTGCAATCGAAACTGTACTATTACTTTTGATTAATTATAAAACTACTATTTTGAACAAAATTAAATTAATTTTTAACTCTCTTAATCAATCTGCTTTCTTTTTGCCAATATCTTTCCTGTCCATCGCTGCGAGTTACAAAGAAAAAATCTCAGTTTTTGAGTTACAATTAAAATAAATATTGAGATTATTGAGTCATGACATTATTCATGGCTTACCGACATCTTCTTTTGAATTAAAATAATATTCATAAGTTAACACTTATCGCCATATCATATTATGTGGACAAAGTAATCGATATTATAGAATATAATATGAATTTTATTTTACTTTAAATTCATAAAAATATATTTAGGTACTGTCCACTAAGATAATTTTGTAAATATATATGCGTTTACATCATACTATGTAATATAATTGTGGATTATAAATTCTCAACATTCCTAATAATAATAGATTTACTACACAACAATTAGTAATGGCCCACATTCCCAACGTAGGTCGAAATGGAGATTTTATGGTATTTTCAAAGCATTAGCCTGAATATTCCTTAAACGTTGTAGATATTGTTTATATAATTATGAAGCCTTCTTATCCTTTATATTTATTTTAAACATTTGATGACTGCATAAATTATTTCTATTACATAAAATACTATTCTTTTAAACCTCTCGATCTAATGTCTTAGAATATAGTCATATTTCATATTTCAGTTTCATGTGCAGTGGTGTTAAGATTTTTTAGGTTTATTAATTTTTAAACGCATTTATAAAACCATTAGTAAAATTAATGTTAACATTATAGTGAAATATCTACGATAAAAAGTTATATTTTATAATCTCTGTGATCCCAAATTTGACAAGAATTAGGCATTTTATTATTCAAAAATGGGCACAATTAATACATTTGAAGATAATTATAAAGTTACTGATTATAAGCTATGTCTTTGACCATTCAAACATCCTACGAATAATGAATGTTTTATAATAATTATTGAACTAAGAATAAGGTAGTATTTTTTTTAAATACGCCATTTCTATTGGCATTTCCCAGTGGTTAAGCTACAACATACGTCTGTAGCCATACATTGACAAACGATAAATGAAGTAGGGAGTAAGATCATGTTAACGTTGTGGTCTTCAAACACATTGTCAAAATTATGGCGTTGTCAATAATAAGCAATTCTTATTTTATTTTCACATATCAGTCTAAGGATCATTTTGAATACCCTGCGCTCAAGATCACAGAATTCATGACGTGATCCAAGGAGAATGATAGTGATCTCACAAAATTATTTAAGTAAATTCCATTGTATAGTAATGGCAAGTAGCGCGTGGCAATTGGTTTTATCATAATATACTGAGATGTGGTGCTTGTGATGACTGCTGAGGGTGTCTTGGACAGAGCATAGAACCAATGCCTTGAAACTGCAAAAGTTTTATGTTTCGTTAAAGTCGAATTTTATGTTTCGTTACGTTTACTGTTCATCGTATTGGAAAATTCTTGAATGATCAATAATTGTTCCGAGAAATGTGTCTATCAAAAAATACATAGAGTAAATACCAAAGAAATTTACGAATACCAATAAGGCGGAGTCACCAAGTGAAGAAATTTATTAAAAAACCGACAGTATCTACCACAGGGCTTAGAAAGGATAGTGAAAACTGGAGAAAGCTAATCCAGAATATGACTGTGCCAATCATGGACTGGTCCCAATCCTCAGCCATGAAAATAACGATAAGGAAGAATATACTGGATACGGTTTGGTTTATTTTAAATTTTAGATATTGTTGGTCACGTCATGGTGCTGTATGCGATGATAGTATTACATCACACACTTTTTGAATGCTGTCAGTATTGTAACGGTTTTAGTTCCAGAAATAATCGCGGTGACGAGTATGTCTCGAGATATAAGCCGCAGTCTAGTTTGGTTTCTACAAATATTACGTGACGGCTATAAATCCAATAATTTTAAAGCATTTAATTGACGCTACTTTCTCACGTTATAACTTTGTTACTTTCTAATACAACAGTAAAGCTATTCGTACGATATAATTATAACAATTACATCTTAGCTGTTATATTTAGCAAATTCTTGATTTTATTTATTTGTATTTAATGCTTAATTTACTCGCTTAATACTAAGTCTTCGCCACTGGTATGTAGATAGTTTTCATTATTAATATCTTCATGGTTTCCTTTGTATTTTAGATACCCGCGACGGTTCATGCTTTGTATCAATTTAACATTTTGCGTATACACTCCTTTGTATCAATTTAATTTCAAAATTACGCGTATACAATTTTCCCTCTCATCATCGACAGCAACGAAATGAACGAGACCTATTGAGAGAATTATTGGCCTTTTCCTTTTACGTTGTTTCGGAAGCGTCAGACTTGGCTACATTGAAATTGGTATAACGGAAGTAAGCTCGATTTATGTTTCGCTGGAATAGGGGGATTCTCAAATAATCTAGAAGTAAATTTATACTCCAGCGGAAAAGTAACTTTGCCTGTCATCGTTACGCGCTTTCCGGTTGGGCGGGAAGCAACGTTTTGTGTACTGTGAAGTTAGGAATAATTTGGTTTGCGATAATCGGTGGGAGGTCAGACCATTTTTTTAACGCACCATTTTTTCTGCAAGTAAATGCTGAATTTATGTTGGGACAATCCTATTTAAAATAGAATAAATTTAAACAGATACAAATCGCCTATTTATCACCATTTTCATTTTGTATAAATTTCAATGCCATTTAATTTTTTTAAACCCTTATTCATATCACATTAAGTTTTTAGTTGATTATTTTTTATTCAAGACTGAATTCTACACATGATTTTTTAATGCAAAAATAATATATAAGTAACTTTTCTTTATTGTGCTGGTAATAATAAAATTATATTTTTTACGTGTTTTTAGATTGCACTGGATCCAAAATTGATTATGTAGGTATTTTTAAAAAATCCATGTTATCGATTTTCAATATAAGCAGGTTTAAATAAAAATTAAAACTGAATTAAAATTAGTAATGTTTTAATTTCAAAGATGGTTACCATGTTGGCGTAAGTCGACTGAATTAAAAAACTGTTATTTATATAATTATTATGAATTACCTATCTATAATATTCTAAAATATACTTGGGTTGACAGCTCAATTATTGTTAGACCAATTTTCCTATATGTGACATATGTGTATTTGATTCCCACTAAGTTGAATATTTTTTTAGGATATGTCGAATTGAACATGATAATTTTTCGAGATTTTTCGAAGAAATGTATGTTTAATAATCGTATTCGTTTCACATTCTTAAAAAAATATAGTTTGTTAATGTCTAATCGAAAGCCAAATACTTATCAGGGTATTCAAATCTGATCTGAACTGAACTGTTCACGGAGCTCCGACTTAGCTTTTCGCAATATTACGTAATATACT
The DNA here is from genome assembly GCF_057557595.1 of Rhyacophila brunnea. Classification (NCBI taxonomy): domain Eukaryota; kingdom Metazoa; phylum Arthropoda; class Insecta; order Trichoptera; family Rhyacophilidae; genus Rhyacophila; species Rhyacophila brunnea. Next base: position 23,038,042 of record NW_028233068.1, read on the forward strand.
TAGCAAGCCAAAGACGCACTTCTCTAAGAAAACATTTGGTGAGTGTTGTAAACTCCACGATATGAAACTTTTATAAATTATTTTACTGTGTATGTAAATCATCGGTTTTGTTATTTTTATTGATAAAATATTCATGAGATAGATAGACATAAGCCCTTGTCTGAGAGATCTCGTCAATTTACTAAATTCTTGGAATACATATCACAATATTGTATACTCATTCGAAAATGTATCATCTCTCAATGTCTAATACGTGTCGCTAGTAATCTAAAATTTGACAGAATATGAATACAGAACATTGATTTTCGATATGAAAAGTATACCAAAAATTGATTCTCTTTCAAATAATTGCTTCTATTGACATGCTCAATACCTCCTTTCATGCGTATAAATACTACTGTAATGATGAATATTTTTGTGTCGTGTACTCAACTTGTCTTTTATGTTTTTATACATTATTTTTCTTTTTCTTTGAAATGATAACTTGTATCTAGTATGTATAATTTACTTAAACGTGATATGATATTATTCGTATCCGGAAATTTGTAGGTAAACAGTTCACCGCAAGACACTTATGCCTACGCCGCAGTACGTGAAACATGAGTTCGTGTAACATTTAATCAAATGACGAGTTCTTCGTTGAACATTTCACCGTGGAGTATATTTGTACGTACGCTACAACATGTGGCGAATTTTATGAGATGTCTTTACTAGGTTAGGTTAGGTTAGGTTAGGGTTAATCTAATTAGAACAGTACTATTTGCAAACTATCGCCGCATTTTATAAGATACTTACAAATGTATTCCACGGTGAAATGTTCAACGGAGAACTCGTCATTTGATAAAATGTTATACGAACTCATGTTTCACGTACTGCGGCGCACGAATAAGTGTCCCACGATGAACTGCATACGTACAGCTTACATGTAACCGATATTCTTATTGGACTGTATCTTTTATGAGATATACGTATGTCATTATTATTATTTTATACCTGGAAACTTTATAAATTGTCATTCTTATAAATGCGCCGTTTAATAAATGCATGCTCCAACTGAGGATTGTTCTTTTATTTATGATCCAAAGACTCTTTCTAATATTTTAAAATATAGTATAAAACTCTTTTGACCTATGGCAGATCGTCATAATCACTATTGTACCCATTTTGAATCATCTTGGCAAAGATACTTTCATTCATTTCAACGCGTATATTCAAGTGGGTATATATATATATACATCAAAAGCTACTGATATAGCTTCTTATGAAATCAACAGTTCAACGTCCCTATAGACATATATTTTAAATATTTCACAATACTTTTTCTTCATTTAAGTTACGTTTATTTACGTGTCAATACTTCAAAAATGTTTTCAAAAATTTTAATTCCACTGAATTCTTGAGGCTCAATTTGGATAAAAATTGGTACTGAAAGATTGATTAAATTACATGTATTAAGTTTGCACAACCAACACAAACAACGTATTGTCTTGTAAAATTTGTGATAGAAATTTTCATATAACTGTACTATAATATTAATATATTGATATTGCGACTAATATAAGAATTCACCAGTAAAGGATATAAGCTGATAAAATATTATTATATTTGGAAATATTTTTGACATAACATAAACGTTAATTTTTAATGCATATTTTGCAAGGGTTTGTTTTTTATAGACGGTTCACCAAATTCACACGGCCGCCCCAAAAAAACGGCAGATGTGTACTATCTCCCGTCCTCTTGTTCTCTTATTCTCTTCCAGCAAAACCAAACTGTACGAATATATTATTATAATATAAATGCTATATATTTATTAATCCTAATGTTCTTCCTCGGCGTAATTAACTCCGTATGGTTACACATTAGTTTCAAAATTCTCCACCGCGACCAAAATGTTCGCCGCCAAATGTACGACGATATAAGAATATTTTGATTTCAAATTTTATAAATTTAAAGTTATCGCTGTGTTTCTCGATACTTTTTTCTGGAATATTCAATAGAATGCTTTCATTTTTAGTGCAAGCATAGAGTTTCAAATCATGTAATTTTACAAAATCCTGCGCGTGGAAAACATTTTCCGCAGTTAACATCCAACGTTTTATATCACAGCGCGTCACTGTCATAATAATTGTAAGAGGCCTTGTGATCCTATAGTACATTATAGTCCCGAAATATGTCAATAATTTATGTATTATCAATTTTAATTTTGAAGTGAATCAAAAAAACAAAATATTTTGGTATGTCAATAGTTATATATAATTTCAGTTTATATAAAAAACGGACAATTCTCCAGTTTGGATCTTAAACGACATCTAAATATTTAATAAATAAACAAATAGTTATAATAAATACTTCGAAAGATATATAATCGATGGTTTAGTCAGTTTAGTGCAAAGATATTGTATGTCCAGTTTTTGTCGAAATTGTGTTAACATCATAACCGTGCAATGTCTTTGGTTAACATTAACATACACAAAATGCTCGTCTGCATCATATCTTTATGGTGTAAAAATATAATAGGTCCAAATACGATGTTTGAGAAGATACCTTACGATTCAAATACACACTATGTCCATTTCTCATGCATCTCAAATTTTAAGCATCGATTTTCTCAAAACATACTAAACTGGACATACAATATCTTTGCAAAACCATCACAATATTTTGTTTTATTCATAAATGTTTGTTAGGAAAAATAGTATATCAAAACCCTGCGATTTTAAGTGTTTCCTATTATATAACTTATTTGTATTACATATTGAGTTAGTTTTAAAAGTGTATATACTATAATAATAATTATGGAGTTGTATAAATTAAATGGTCTATATATTATGATTTTTTACTGATGTTATATTTTGATATTTAATTAAATGCATCTATAGACATAAAAGGAAATCATGTAAACCTATATTAATTAGCTCTAGGGAAGTATATTATGGGGTAATAGCAAATTAATGTCTTTATATATTATATAGAATCGACGAATTTCATGAGATTCGGATCGTAGGTACAGGAATTACACGCAGTATAAAATCTTACTTATTTTATTCCCCAAAGTTCAATTCCCTCTATTATATGTCTACTAATATGCCTTTTATTTGTCGGTCTTTTATAACGTTCTTAAACATGTTCATTTTACTTATTGTGAAAGTCTGTTAGTTTATTAAGAGGTGGATCAGAAGGCAAGTAATTTTATTCAGAGATTAAGGAAACCATTCCGCTCTGTAGTCGTAACGATAACATTTTCTCTGGTTTAGCTAATTTCAAAACGTAGTTGTCAAGTTTACAAACGACATTTACTTTGAACTATTTTCAAAGAGTAGTAATTTCCGTTCAGGTTAACGATTACATCCTCTTACTTTTATGTATTAGTTTTTCTGTCAAATACACTAATTTTGTTATTATATAATTAGTTATTTTGTATCATTTTATTTCCGATCGGTTCTAAAGCTTCTTTATAATTATAAATAAATTAAGTATTCTGATAGTTTCTCAAATTTTAAGACAATTTCTCAAGATTGAAATTAGGTTTTAACGCCGACATTTTAAAAGAATTTTATAATCTTATATTAGTATTATTTTACGCAAATGTATCAATCTTCTACCAGTTAATAGTGTTGAGACTACTCTTTACCGACATATTATTAATGTAGAACCATACGCATTAGAAAAAAGTATTGGTGTTAAATTTATTTACATCGAAATTTCATCACATATCAATCGCAATTCGTACAGTACGCTTTACGAAATAAGCTACCATACAATTACTAATCTCACCGATTTTTTTTTAACAAAAGCAAATTACATTAATATTAGTGACTATCATTTGTATATTTTAATAATTACTGACCTTGCTTCGAAAATATTATGTATAAATTAAGAATTATAATTTAAAGCCTTGTATTAACTATGGAACAAAATATCCTTCAACATGACGTGCAACATAATAATATAGTCTAGTTACGCTAGCGTTGCGTACTATCCCCCAGTGTTGCACGCAATATAATGCGGCATTTTTACGCGAGCGCACGAGCCGCGCGTCTGTCCCGCATCAGATGTTGGCGAATATAGACGAGTGCGCAATGACATGAGTCATTCAAATGTCCAATCTTCTTTCTCTTTATTCTAGTTCTAGTTCTTAGATCTACACTCACCACCTTTACTTTCTCTTACGTTTCGATAAACTACTCGTTAGAATAAAATGTGTACGCGGCACCGACTAACACAACCTCCTCAGACGAAAAATCTGCGACAATTGTTGCAAAATGTTCCGCGACATTGTTTCAGAGACATCGACGTAGACTTTAGCGTCATGTCCCGCGACATGTTGTTCCATTTGTTTCCTAGTGAATTCATGGCTTGGGTCATAATATTTAAATAACATATTTATTAATTGTTCAATATTGATTTATTATATTTGTATTTTTTAGTTACACCATATAATTCTTTTTTAAACATTAGAATAATATTTAAAAGACATATGAAAAGTATTGGAGAAATTATTGCTAACTCGGCCAACTAACTGTCTATGTATCCAGCCAAGTGACTAGCCAGCTTTTCTTCATGACCTTTGCGTGGGTTGGAGGGGGGAAATTGTGGCACAATGGCGCCCAACGGAGAAATGATTTATTTCCTTCCCCGAAGGGTAAGGTCGGCAGTTTCTCATGCGAATTTGTGTATTTGCTAACGCGTACAGCTTTTAAGAATCCTTTAAAAACTCCTATTCTCGCTATTTTATTGCGTTACTACTTAATAGTTGATGCAGCATAATATTTTAGGTATTGTTATTTTGAAAAGGTTGCTTTTATTTCGAGTCGGATATTTTTATAATGTCATTTATATATTAGTGGTGTACGTTCATTTTTTTTACACACATCTATTTTATTTCGACATATAGGTATAAATTAAAAATTATAATTATTAATTTATAAAATAAAATTTTCGACGTAGAACACATGAATAAGGTATTGATTTCAAATATAATAATATTTGTATACATTTTATAATACAAATAATTGATACTCATAATAGGAGACGAAATGCATCAATTAACACAATATTATCAAATATATTATGTTAAATTTCATTCAAAATTATCAAAATTGGATTAAAAAATGTTTGTAAGAAACTAATCATTATCATCTTGGATCAATCCACTACTGAATGAAGGTTACTCCAAGCTAAGTCGCACGCAAGTGTAGCGCACGAGGTCTCACAGAGAATTTCATATAGTCTTCGGGAGCCCTATGATGTCGGGACTTTCGGGTTTTTTTTTTAATTTCTATATATTTTAATCATTGATACAAAAACAAATGTTACCAATACACATAAAAAGTACTTATTACTAAACTTCAATATCCAATATTCTCTTCCTCAATACTAAGTCAACGTTATTAACGAACTTTCTATTTGAGAACCTATTTCAATAATAATTATTGTTAGAAGTTTTCCGATGTAAAATAAAGCGACAATTTAATTCAAATCTTAAGGCAGACGATCATTACTTACGTATTGTGTATATTTGTAGTTTTTATTGAAGGATTGCGTGACGAGCTTTATAAAACTTTTATAAATTTTTGTAATACATCGTAGCTATCGTGTTTATATAATGGTCTAAAAAATAGTCCAAACGATTTTATAAATAGAAACACGTCATTTTAAATCACGCAGGATTTCTAAAAATGTTTTGTATTATCAAAATAGTACCTCGTTTTCCAATAAATTATGTAGACTTCAAAGATAACAATGTATATACTTTCTAGAAGAGTTGTTGAATGGAAAACTAGGTGCGCCGTACACACAAACTCGCCTCGACGGCAATATTCCAATTTAGTCGATGTGATTTTAATACTTTGGAGGCTGAAGACCCACCTGGCGCATAATAACCAGGAGACCGATCGATGTAATTAACGCGCATTTTATAGTTGGTAATTTTAAAAAAATCATTATTTAGTCAGCAGCGAATGAGTTATTAATGGAATTAAAAACACATGTAACTTAATGTAATGTCGCACATAGCTTTGAAATAACAATGTTGGTTGGAAAAAAATGTTTTATTATGCAATACGCTTTAAAGAACTCGGGACGAATATTCCTTGAGTATATAGATCGAAAATTCCCCGCTACTACATACCAGAATCTATACTATTCACATCGTCCCAGCCACTTTTAAAGCTAATACAAATGATAGCCACACGGCCATGGTAGAATGTCAGTATCAAATCGCAAGATAAAGTAGAAATGATAATGGCATGCACAATGGAGATCCTAATGACATTAATGATATTTCACGTACACAAAAATGTCCCCACAGCATTTCAAATAGTGTGCTTTGATTTATTTCTAATTGATGATTAATATATCCAATATTTCTGCATATATATGATTTACAATGATATTTATCCAGTTTGAATATTTTGACAGTTAATTTTTAGACATTTTAACACATCTCACAGTCTCTGCCGCGTCTGTGTATACGAGAGAGACTGCAATACTGTTACTAGTTCTGATTTATGACTACACATGTTAGTATCGATTCAAATTTCAGTGTGCATTGTGCTTTATAGATGTCAATAACATTTATGTGTAATAAATAATATCGTATTCCATAGTTTACCAAAATACACAACTGAAACCTACTTCCTCTCATTTATCTTCCCTAAGCAAGACTGAAAGGTGGTTCAGTGTGGTGTGAATTCAGCTTGAGAGATTTTTGTATTTGATTAATAATTAACAAACTAGTAATTTGATTTATTCGATTAAAGATAATTATTAAGAAAACAACACAGATAATTTATAAAGTAATTTTATTGATAACATACAGACATAGGTGCTATGGCAAAAAACTGTATTTTTCTACTAAAATGATGGCCAGATAAATTCTTTAATTTAAATTAAACTTCGTAAATTGTTTTAGAGCATATTCAAAATATCAAACAAAAAATACGTACTTCACAAGTATCAATAGAAACCTCTTCTATAAAAATGAAAACAATCAATATGAAAATGAATCTTCAAAAAACTTTCCAAAGCTAATGATTAGTAAGTCATTTTATTAGAGTTCTAAGCCATACAAAGATCTATATATGTAGATAAACGATCATAAAAATTTAAAATAATAACACCTTCGCAAGTAATCAAAGCAAAATAATAGAACCAGGCCGGCATCTCCTTTACATTGACAAACAATTATAAGCAAGAGAAAGAATAGGAAAAGAGGCGATATGGCAGCGTTTCGCAGTCAAAGCCTTGCTAAAATTATAAAAAAGGATTTTTTTCTACCTATTTCTACTATTCTTAAAGTATATATTCAAATCATACAATATTTACTTGATAGCTGTACTAAATATATTGATTCCTTTTAAATAGTGCTATAGTCCCAATCAAGCTTTGATGTCTTCAATCATCCATTAATCAGTTGGTATTAAGATCAATCAAAACACGTCTCTATTGTTAAATATTATTATATTATAAATATATTTTGTGTGTGCTGATTACTAATTGGTATATTATTATTTATACAATGAAATATTATGTACTTACATCAAAAATCCCTTAATTCTAGTCATCTCGATGACATGTAATGCTAAATTAACTTTTCCCATAATAAAAAGATATTAGTAAGCCAAGTAAATAATATCAGCTCAATTCGTGTAAGTATATGTAGTATTCAAGGTAAGTAACTAATCGTATTTTCTAACATTCAGTTCTTTAATTCAGACTAAAACTTAAATTGAATTGATGTTATCATACCACTTCAAAGGAAGAAATCTTGTAAAATGATGTTATCTTGTTAAGGGTTACAAATTCCCATTAGATGAAAGTTACTTTATTCTCTTACCTTACTTTGAACTAAATAACTTAACCAACTATAATAAAACTAGAAGTGTCTGATAGGCAACTCTCCAATGACATCAAAAGGTCGATAGAATTGATTACTCAGTACTAATATAATTATATTTGTATACCATATAAAATAAGCATTAGGTACGTATGAAAAAACTTTTAAAAATATGTTTGGTTCCAATCACATACAGATTGAAACCTCTTTTGATAACATATATTGATATACCTAACAGTTATGTTATGGCATGAATTTAAAGTCAAAATAAAATTTGGCTGACATTATGGAGAAAGGAACCAGTGCACATACAACTGAAACAATGAATGAAGTTTAAAGTTTGGAACACGACGTATTTTCGTTAATATTTGTCAATTTATAATATATCTAAATATAAAAGTATATGGATGCATGTTTATTGGTTCTGTAGGTGGCGTCGATGTGGAAGCCAATGGTGTTGTGATGAGAAGTCGTTGTTCGTAATGATGGAATAGTGAGCGTTTATTTGCGATTATATAAGACAAGGGTATAATCGGTATAATAATATGAATAAACTGACAGTACTAGGCGATGTGTTTCTGTCGGTAACCTTTATCGAATTACTTTCAATCAAATGTGATGCACGTATATAATTCTATCAAATTGTAATTATTATAATAATTAGTCAGCTATTATCTAGAGTCATTAGAGTCATCTAGTATAACTATTTACTGACTGAATGAGGCATAGTTCTTTCGTGTAAATAAGAAATACCATTTCAAAAAGAGTATTTTGTAAAATGAAATTTATAAGCGCAAAGTGGGCTGGATCTATTTTGAATATAAAAGAACATAAAAAAAATATATGATTCCTATACTTGTTTTTTTCGAATTCGTGGATTGATTCCTTTCCGTAGTAGCAATCTTTTTTTTTAAACCAATTTAATTATAATTGTATTTTTTATATATTATAATATATTATAAGAAGAGCTGTATTTAATTAATAAAAGATAGTTGAAGAAAAAAATGTGTTATATCAATATATTTTTTACGACATATAGTTGGTATCTAATTGCGTATATTAGCGACACAATACTGCATATAGCTACACATAGAGCAACACATGTTTTCCTTCATATTGACCGGTGGTAATAAATAGTACACAAATGTGAGTATTACCGTTTCTAGTGGCTACCAGCGTAAATGTTCTTCGCGTGACTCCTTTTTATGACTATAACCACACATGTAATCGTCTCATCCGAGCAAGACCAGCTGTGTACGTGGGAACGGATTTCTCCCCCAGAATCAATCTTGAGTATCTGAAGTGGATGTACCTATCTATGATAGAATATACTCAAAATATATGCTACAATTACTACCTATTCTAATTCTAATGACCAAGCCATCAAATGTGGGCAAACGGAAAGTATGGAACACGTTCCCACTAAAACGCAATTTCATCAAGATACTATAACAAGTGGAAAATGGTGTTTCTTTTACCAAATTATTGGAATGACTAAGACCTTAATAAAATATAGGTACACACTCATATGCCGCATATAGTGTTTTTGACAAAGATTTGACTTAGAGTACGATAATATAAACTAAAACGAGGATATTAAAGACGATTTTTCGGTATTTGCCCAATAGATTGATGAGGCAAATAGGTAAGAATGTTTTTCTTTATCATATTATTTTGTTTTGTCTAAAAATAAAATAATGTTCATTACTATTTAATAAACAATTTATTACTTGTATTGTATGTATTGTAGTTTAATAATCCAAGTGAAAAAAAAACAGAAATGGTTTTTACTATGATCAACAGTTTCACATTATTTAAAAAAAAAAAAAAAAAACATGGTGAATTTTTAAAACATTTTAATTAAAATTATTATTCCAGGAATACAATAACTTTAATATTAGTCATTTAGGTACCTACATGTATTATTATCTTAATTAGGTACTTTTATTTCAATTAATTAGGATAAGGTTCTATTGTACGTAATATTCGTGGTGTTTTAACATAAAATAACTACATATAGTCGAGCAACGTCTGTCTTCATAGTATTCATATAAAATAATTAGAGACCCGACATTAAAAAGGATAAGATATTAATCCTGTTATCTGTGAAATACCGTAATTATTGGATATTCCGTTTAATTTCCAAAGAACATTTTTAGTAAACAGTGATGTATTGCATTGTCTTCCACACACCGATCGGCGAAGATCTCTCTATATTCATTTCTTCTTTTTGCTTTTCTTTTTCTTTGTTCTTCTTTATCGACTTTTTTTTATTAATTTATTTATCTAAAATATCTTATAAATCTATCAGTAATTAATCTGTTGGATTTCATATTATGATAATAGTCATTTGAAGGTCTCTATTTAAATATACAATTTATTATTTACGATCCAAACACGCTCTGCCCAAAAATACTTATTTTCACACCACGTTGTGTAAAGTCATAAATTCAGAGTTTCATTTAATGCAGCCATCTTTCATTTTTACATACATATAAAAGTAGTATAATAAATAATAATAATTCAACTATAATAGTTTTTAATCGATAGTCATTCCGGTTGTAGCATAAACAAGACAAAACTATGTATCATTCCGTATAATAATATATTATATATTACATAAGTATGAACTAATCGTTCGATCACATTATATAATGTAGTGTTGATAATGGTGTTATGCATACTAGAGTGAGCTTAGTTTAAAAAAAGTTTAAAAAATTTAAACTACGAACATTATATACATACATACAGTTGTAAAATAAGATCATCAGCTTAGCCCTATATACTATATCCTCTACAGAAAAATAAAGTTCCATTCTTCTATTTCTCTGTATTTCATGCTATGTAATTCACAACTATAACTATTTCATCAATCCTACAGCCTTTAAGTCTACCTTTCGGACGTTGTCTACCTCCCATGGGATGACTAGATTTGTTCAACGATTTTCTGTATCCAGATCATTTTCATTCGACGTTTTTAACTAACATTATTACATCACACCCCTTTTTAATCAAATTTTAATATAAAACGCAGATAGCGGATGAATAAAATAGTATGTATGAATTCTTTTAATATTATTTATGAATGGTAATATTTTTTTCTGAATTGAATATAATATAACTAGAGCTCATATTGCGTTATATGCCCAATTAGTAATCTCTACTGATTCTATTAGTACTTAAATGCAGTTTCTTTTAGAAGAGCTTTTGTTACATATACTTCGATTTTTATTATTTTCTCTCCTCGAGAGAAATCTTGTCAGCAGATCTTTGTATTCATACAACCGTAACTTTAATTTCAACCCGAGATTGCAAAACGTACGATTTTCCTACAACAGAGATTCTCGGATGGTTTTTTTTTTGAATTCGTTTGAATTTTAAACATTTTTTTTCATTGTCTTCGTCCAATTTTGCGATTGCCCTTTTTGGAGTCTAGGCGTCAGCGGTGTTTAATTAAAAAAATACGAATAACGTTTTTTTAATCTACACCTCTATATATTTTTTCAATACTCTTTTTATGCTAACACTTTTTAATCAAACGATTTTTTTACAATCGAGATTTATGCTTTGTTCTTCTAAAATATTCAATTTGCATAAAATAATTTCTATCTGTTATAGTTTTACTAAAAAATATTATAGTTCAACTGAATTCAATACCTTTCAGATATAAGTTCAACTTTGCTTTTATTCATTATAATAATAATATTATTATAATGTACCTAGGTCAATAATAATAAGGACACTATCTACTTAATAATATTTATTTGTTATTAAAAGTCGCCTTTTTGTGTGCAAATAAAAACTGCCACAAATGAATGCTCACAAAATATAATTAATTAATTCTATATTCACAATTTACTTCACACGTTAAAATAATTTTGTACATCTTTTTTTATGCAACTGTTTATTTGTTTGTCTTTTTATAAAAAACCCATTTGAATTCCCCAAGTCCGTGCGTGCACGAAATTTTTAATAAATAAAAGTGGAGTTTTCAAAAGGTAGTATTAAAAGCGACAGTGTTCTCGAGATTTTATTTTATGTAAGTCTACCCGGACGGTTTACTGCGAACTTTTTGTGTAGGCACTTCTATTGCGAATCTCGCTAAGAAAATGTATTTTCTGGAATCCTTGGTCAGTTTTATGTGGGAAACTAGAGTTTTATATGCATTCCTCTGGGATTTAACATTCTCCTTGACAGCAATAGTGTTAGTCAAACACAAAATGTCCAACATACATAGCATAATATTCTACTTGCAGTGGTTGACTCTGTGAATATTTATTTTATCACACTTATACATAAAAACCTTATTTATTATTAAAATCCCTTATTTATGTCAAAATTGTTGCTAAATTTGATTTATTTAAATATCAACATTCAGCCGTAAGTGTAACGGAGACATTATTTGAACGTAACGTGATTTAATCCTAATATTCTCTGTTCCCAAATATCGTCTGACGTTTTATCACATGCCCTTAGGTCGCAGACAATATTCAATATACTTACTTGTTTTCTTGACTTTTACTTATTTATTGATAGGTACAATATTTTCCCTGTTAAATACAGAAAATTTTCTCGAAAAATATCACATGTTCATAGAAAATAAACTTTTAAAAAATCATTTCTTCTCTTTAATATTTGATCATCAAATTAAGTGTCACCATTTAATTGAACATTACTGATTTATATAATCTTATTACTGATCAAAACTCATCGATCAACCAATTTATATTCTTTCAAAAAAATATACATATTCAAATTATATTACAATAAATGTTTTAAGATTATAGCTTATCTCCATTTTCTATGTTCAATGTGATAAGATACTTACTTACTCGAGTGCAGTAATAAACGATTTTATATAAATTTACAGAATTTTTAACTAAATAATAAAGTCGAAGTATATTATTATTATTGGCTGCTTATATACTTATCCTGATGACTTGTTTTTATACGCCCTTCAAATTGTCAAATAAATATGTGAAGTTTTCCGCAAATCAATCTGTAATTCAGTCACTTGTAGCTAACTTAATCAGTGGACCATAATAGTGGCCTTTTTGTTTCAATCTCATATATTTAGGCTGCTCTCGATAGATATAAGTTTTTTCAACATATTTTACCTTATGACATTTTTTGATTTGATGTTTTTTCTTTATAAGTAATATAAGCAATATAACAATGTTTTGTATTTTTTTTTATACCACTTTGATTTTTTAAATATATTAATTTTATTTCGATTATTTTACAACTTATTTTAAAAACGTAATAATTATGTGGTTTTAATTTTCATTTATTTAATCCCTATGTTTTGTTATTGACGAAGACTTTTACGTTTTTATTGTAGATATGCAAAATAAATTGTGAATCGTTGACCTTAAACATTAATATCTTCATTATAAATATTAGATAGCTTTAATTTATTATGTATTGTTGTATTGTAATAGAATTTAAAACAATAATATAAAAGAATATATTTAACATAGCAGCAGTTACTTTCGTATAATTTTTTATCACCCGACATTTCTGTGCCATAAATTTAATGAATCCGTATTTAATCCTTCGTTTAGATTACCGACCATGAATTTATAATGCTAGGCCAATTCCTAGACAGTGTCAGATATTATACTTACAAAAAATACATATATTTATACAAAATGGATGTTCAAAGTATATTAACGTAGACTGATAAAATATACAGATAAGACATAATGAATAGACGTTCAAAAGGGAATCGGCTATGAGAACGATTACAGAAACTGAATAAATACCAAGTGAAATGATATTAACTGATTGTTAAAATATACGCATACATATTTAACCGTCTGTCTATAACTCGAATTTCACGAGTAGACTCGCAAATTTGAAGGCCCATACTAATCGTTAACCTTAAATAGTAATAATTAGATATAACCAACAGATTTACAAAAATTAACCAGCTATTGTAGTAAGATGAATCAGATAGCAAAGAAACTCAAAATAATTTGAAATGTATAAAAACTAGTATTTCAAATAATAAAATTAAAATTTCTCAATATTCTTTTAACGAGAATGGAAAATAATTAATTCAACTTATAAGTAATAATGCAAGTATGAAATTTGGTCATCATTTGAATATCTATGAATCTAGCGCTCTCCATCCCCGGAGGAGGTGGGTCAATAACATCAAGAGGGACGTCAAAAAACTGAGACTGACCGACTGGAGAGAAAAATACCAGGATAGAGATCCTGGAGGACAATTATTGTGCAGTCGGTCATGAATCTAAATGGTATATAGCGTCAACTTAACTATCTAAATATCTTAAATATTGTATAAAACATTTATATTATGGGTAAGATTTCGGTAAGATTTATTATCATTCAATCCAGCACGACATTTTCAAGAAAATCTAGTTTTTTTTTTAAGTTTTGCTTAAGTCATAAAAAACGCTAGATTTAACGCTAAACACCAGATGCTAATTTTTCTAGACAGATATTTATTCAAAAATGCTAGATCTGTCAATAAAAATGCTAAGTAGGCAACGTTGACTCGCAACGACCCAGCTACCACTTGGATTGTATTGACGCTCGACTTGATCGGTGCATTGAATACGCCAGGGGTGGCGAACGTATGGCATGCATGCCACTAGTGGCACGCGAGATGATTTTGCATGGCACCCGTTTGAAGAGAAAAAAATACCTATAATAACAATAAATGACAGATCACAATGTACAAAAATAGCAGGCACATACTCTTCAAGAATAAGCAATAGATTTAATTTAAATATATAATTACATAGGTCGGTCCTTATACTTCATGCGTCACATATAATATTATCACACTAACCTCATCAAGCGGCGGGGGATGCCGCGCCACGAACCTCCTATTTTGATCGATTTACAATACTTGAGACCACTGTAGCGAATGAATGCCTCATCTGATCGTAACAGTTTGTATGTCAATTTGTGCGATAAGAACCAAACTAATTAATACATTAACAAACAGTTTCATTTATACCCACAAAAAATTACTGCACCAAATAAGAAACAAAAACTTTTTAAAGCTAGTAGTAGTAATTCCGGCAGACATTTTCAAAATTGGTGGACCAAAAAGTGTGGCGTGATTGAAAAAAGTGATAAAGAAATACATATGTCTGCTGTGTTCTGTCAGTAGTGTCTAGAACATTATAATCTTTTTAATAGAATTTTTAAAAACTATTCTTTCCTCATGAAAAAATGCTCGGCACGTCAGAGTTGAAAAAAAATATTTGGGAAATTTTGGCACGCGTACATAAAAAGGTTCTCCAATCCTGGCCTATGCTATTTTGCTTTATATTAAATTATTTAGTAAAACATATGTTTTCTAAGCGTAAACGTCAAATTAACGGGGCGCGCCGCACGTGGTTGTGCTCGGAAGCTCACGGCTTCAAGTCAATCTGTCACCTAAATCATCGAGTCATGTCGGCTAAAATAGAAAATACTCTTTTTCCCACGAATCGCGAAAACTATTCGAAACTGAACTGACACTCCACGATCAGGATAGACAGCCATCGTGAGTCGTTCAGCCTGCTCGTCTAATTTGCATAAAGAAGATGTATATGTAAAATAATTCCAAATCCATACATCAAGTCCTCAACACCATAGATCAAATATAATTTTTTAGTATGCTATTTTCACAAACTGGCAGTTTCGTTGGACGTTATTTTTAGTTATAAAATAATACAATATTAAGTATCAGTGACGTGCCTAGGCAAAGTGCCGTCCCTAATAATGCTTAGAATGCTGACCCAATACATATTAAATTTTAAATTGTCTAAAAATATGCAAAGTTAGGTGAGTAGTCACTTATTTTATTATTTTATCTTCGGCTATCTTAAAGTAAAAATTACACTAAAAATCTTTAAATTGACATTTACTAAGAATTAAAACCTTTCACGAGACGTACTCTAAAATATTGGTAGTTTTAGGTTTGCAAGCACCCGTGTGATTTTTTTCCCCTAGGCTTTATCACAATAATGTATAATAAAATATAATAATGGATATATTGTCAGGAATTTTATACTTCGATTAATTTTTAAACTAAGATGTTGATACTTTCTCATGAAGCGACCATATTAGGCTACTTCATTTAAAACCGCAACTACTCTCAAAACTTGTAATATTTTTGTTCGCTCATTCTTTCGCCGCGCTTTATAATGTGCCACCTTTATGCAACGTATGGCCTGGATACTCTCATGAGACGTCATTATTAGGTATATCCATATGGCGCAAAACTCGAGCTGTGATAATTTTTGGAATTGGTTGAAATTATATGGAAAATTATTCTGTAGTATTTTTATATCGAAACCATATATTTGTTTATCTTACTTAATCTTATCAGCAAAAAAAAAATATTCCCATCAATGCATAATAATTCTGAAAATTCTAAATTTGATAGAATATATCGCGCAATTGACCCATGGATTACTTTTCGAAACACACCACTCACATACAATACTACACAGGGCCGCATCAAGGTTGGGCGCCGTTCATATACCAGTCAAAAATTCTCCTCTCCCTCCCACCTCCTCAATATAGATAGCCCCTTTTTAGTAAAAATATAAAAGAAATCATGATACATATTTTCAATATTATAACAATAATGTGCATATTTTACCTATTAAATATATTATAATATTCAAATTTATAACATGTAGAGATTTTAAATAAATCAAATTGAGCACAATTTAAAATTTTATATTTAATAATATCAAAGGTAATTGTATTTATCATCATTTTAAAAATCCGTAAAACATCTACTTTTTGTTCAAATGTTGTATTTCGGCGGTTCAGCATACAACAATCATGAATTAATTACAGGTCGGAAATTTTAAACGACTAAATAAGAATATGGGTAATATATATTATTTTGTACCTGTGGTATGTATTTCACAATATATCTCATCATAAGATTCAGTTTATGTAATTGTATAAAATATATTTTTAATGAAAACTAAATGTGTTTTTTCGGACGTTTTCTGCTCCCGAATTCTGTCACCCAGATGTTTTTCACCCCGACACCACCGCTTTTTGCGTTTCTGTTCCACTTAATTATTATAATACTAACCTATAAATAAGTGTAACACAGTGTTTATCTTTTAACCAGTTGTGTGTCGAGATATCTCGTAATACGTATTGTTTTTTTACCCTTTATCATAGTAAAGTTAAACTTATAGCCTCGATTTAATATGACCGAGTAACACTGAAAGGTTAAAATATTGTATACATAAATTGCTCACGGATGATGGATATACAAGCTTTAATAATAAATGTATGAAAAGTTCAACATTTTAATGAATATACCAAAATACGTAGGTATCTATAATATCTAAGATTCTTATCACAATAACATTATGATAAGCAAGTAAAATGTCAAGATATCATCCTAAGGGAATAAACTATTATGATATAATAGTATTAGCCAATGCTAAATTAATAGACCTCTGTACAAATAACGGGGAATAGGGGGATATATTGATAAATATGACATTAACATACATGACAATATTGAGTTAAATAATATCAATGGAATAGCATTTCTCTACCGTTAATTTTCCCATAAACGTTTCAAATCTATTAAGTATACGAAGAAACGATTGGTTTGACTCTAATGCCAACAAAAATATTCTTCGTCTTGAAGTTTTAATTAAATATTTATTTACGCACAAGGTCGTGAAGCGGCACGAGATACAGGCTAGATGGGTATTAAAAACAACCACATTCGATTTAAAACCAGAGATTGTTTAATATGCCAGTCTGTCATGCATTAGCTTCCTTCAGTTCCTCAGTCGGTAACATGCCACAAATCAAATATAAACTCCGATAAACTGTTAAAAATTGCCGTTGTGCAAATACGTAAACACAAAGAAGGTAAAAAAACCAGTGACGTCTCGTAGGGGTAGGCAGATTGAGCGTCGCTTGGGGGTGATAGTTACTCGAAGGGCGGCAAATCGAGGAGAATCATTTGTACTATATATAAATAGCTACCTAAACTTAGTAATACCTAACGAAAACACCTTTCCATTAAAAAAATCAGCTCACTGGTTTTGACAGGTTTGCGATATCTAGTTTACTTCCATTGCCCTTCGACGTCCATGGTGACAAGAAAAGACACGTGCAGATTTCCAAATAATTACAGTCTGACATTTTGTTAGTAATGTATCCATTCAACACATTTCTTAGAATCTTAGATTTTGGGCTCATTAAAGGATAATAAAAATATTGTATAAAAAATGGGGCGGCATTTTGGTGCTGCCTAGGGGCGGCATTTTTTCTAGGAACGTCACTGTAAAAAATCAATGGGATTAGTTATGATATTATGATAATACGACACGAACTCAATTAATATTCTATACTTAATAATATGATACATGGTTATGACCTATAAATGATTTGATATTTGCCGTGTACTGTCAATCTATAAGTTAAGATGTGATTGGTTAATATTATGAACTAGGAGAAACCATTTTCTAATACTGTAAATTTGTATTGTTTCTACATTAATAAACTTAGATAATATTTTGTATGTTTTATCAAAAAAACTGTTTTAATGATTGTTAAATAATTTGAAATGGTTACCTACTAACTAGTATGTTATATTATTAATAAATCTAGGTAAAATGACTGGTTGGATGTTTTTGTGATACGTTGATACAAATGTGCGATGTTATACCTATAAGATATATAATATTATTATCTTCTAATATAGTATAATATCCGTGATATATTGAATCGTGGTATTATTTTATCGTTCACAATATCATTTACAATGGGCAGCATAGGGCAGTCAAAACATGGCGAAAAATCTAGAACACATTTATTCGTTCCAATTTTTTAGGTTAGGTCACGTACAATTAATGTCTTTGTATAAATCTCTATCACTTTTGTCACACGGCTGGGCAATTAACCAATGATAAAGTGCGTATGAGGTCATCACAGAGTATAGTTAATTACATCGATCCAATTTAGTAATGTATTGAAACCCGTATACTAAGCAAACGAGGTTTGTAAATTGCATTATATGTTTGCAACATAAATAAAACACGTGTTATCATGACGTATTTGAAAATATAAAATATTACTCGATGCTTAGTCATCTCATCCATTGTCGCCAACTGCCATTCACAAAAATATGCCAGATTGGGTAAAATACTAAGATAATGGTATATAAAATTCCACATTTTCATTATTTTGTATATACTATATGTATATACTTTGTATGTACTATATAGATACAAAAACCAGCTAGACGAATCAAATTTAATTTAATAATCTATCATTATTACAAGTTTCAAGTAGTTGGCGCTGTCAAAAACGCTCGATTTAACGCCATATTATGCCAGATGCAAATTTTTCAACCTATATGCGTATTCAAAAATTCTAAATCTGGCAACATGTTATCAAAGTGTGACTCACAAGATTCATTTTGTTAGCTTAACTTTTGAGACTGTTCAATGACAGAAAATATCAGAGACAACACGTCGTCGCCAAACGCGTCGCTTCGAAAAGATTTTTTGTTTATTTTATTTTTTCTAGAAAAGTAATATATCGAAGATTTTTTTCCTGAACACGCTCTAAAGCAAGCTTATAGAAAACCTCATAAGGACTCCAGATAATAGACCCATACTCATCAATACTCCCTACTAACGACACATTACAGTTGGATTCTTGAATGGCTTGGCTTGGCTTGTCTCATGACGAATCCTAGAAGCTTGTTCGCACGCAATACTGTGGAAGTGATGTGTGAGCAAAATGATAAAATTGAGTTAATAAATATGCGAAGATACTTTCTGATTGACGCTTCAATAATCTATTTGACATAATATTATAGCTAAATATAATTGGATGATTTCGAAAACCTACTGTCACCGACAGGTTTTTCCGCCCCTGTGGGGGGCGCTCCCATAAGGAGTAGTGCCACCCAGCCGCTCGGTCTGACCCTGGTAGTCAATGCGCCACCGATGAAATGATGATGACCCTTGGCAAAGCTGAACAAAATATTTCATATGTAAAGTCCCGCAGTTTGCTCTGACAGGCCCCACGGCTTCTCAGAGTGAACTGTGGATGGTTAAGTCGGTCGCCACTGACCATGTAAATAATAGGTAATAGGTAATATAGTATAAGATTAAATTTTTGTTTTGTTGTCAAATATGGTAAAGGGTAATTAAATTAAATATGATTTGTTTATAATAATGTATAGTGTAAATTGTAAAATATTATATGTAAGGCAAAGGATTAAATAGTAATAAAGGGGGACTTATGGATGGGCGTTGAGGGTATGTAATTAGATAGTTAAGATGTACGTAGTGATAAGTGCATATAGATCGATGTCGCTGCGCGTCGCACGTACACGGCACAGTAATTGTTAATATATGCTCATAGGCCTGTTGCGAAGGCTCCCTTTTGCACGTATGTGCAATCACAAAGCGTAGCAACACTTAGGCAATCATCGATCCGATTATAATCACGATCCCGCGCAATTAATTTTCATTTCAATTTCGATTATTAATATCCGCGGTCATTCCGCGCGCGGCGTTTCCGAATCGGTATTCTGGCAGCTTTCCTGCTCGCACATACGACGGCGTCTCTGTCGTATGTGTAGAAACCGATTTCGAGATACGAATTTGCTCGCTTTGCAGTGACAGAGCCCCTCTCGCTCGCGTGTATGACGGCATCACGCTCACGCGCGACGGGAGAATCGGATCAATGATTTTGGTCGATCAAGGAGACCACGTACTGGAATAAAGTGCGGGAAATCTTTGATCGGCTAGGTATGAGTATGTACTAAGCAATTATTACTGCCTATATGTTTGGTTGACGGAATGACATCCGTCAACTAGTCGTAAGTATGTGCCTGTGGCGACACCGAGCTATATTAGTTGTTAACGTGAGAAAGATTGCGCGACCAATACGTTTATATATTAGAATCAAGTAACTTCCCCGCGTAATATGGGTTTATATTAAGCTTTTATTTTGTAGTTAAATTACCAATCTACCGAGTTCATATTCTTAGACCAACGTCAAGTAGGTATTCAGGCCGTCGGGGCGCCTCAAAGTTGAGCCCCCCAACGGTAGTTGGCCGAAGGATTGATATGCGCTGTCGGAGGCCTGGTGCCTCAAATATGCCGAGTTAACCACTGGCATATGACGCCTTATCATCCAGGCTAACTTTGTAGTACCCTTGTTTCTGGGTGAGAGGTACCTTCGCGCCGCTAGGGCCCGCAAAGCCGGCCGCCGCGGGAACGCCCCTCCCTCAGCCATGAAGAGCGCCACCACGCGGGGGGTGTGCTGTATCGATAGGTAATTCAACCACAAATCCGTCGATGCCTCGCACGCCTTCGTAGGTGCGTTTTTCGTGGGGCTGGCCCAGAAACACTGCGGTACTGCTTCATCAATTACACGATCTCAGTACTCCTAGGTACTCGAAGGACGTACGTGACGAGTGAGCGACGCCGCCCGCCGGCGAGCGTCGACTCGCGCCCATAATTTTTCTTAGTCGGCCCTTACGTAGATGTCGCGGGTAATTAGTCATTGTACAATTTCCGCTACTCTCGTAAGGAAACCGTTAATTAATTTTGTCACCCGAAAAACGTTGAGCTAAGGGATGAAATCGGCCAGATTTGCATATAAACCCAATATTTTTAAATTCAATATCAGTCGACGCCCGCATTTACGACCCTGAACCTGCGAAGGTCAGCGGCGTAATTTTCTCTACATTTTCACATACAAGTCGCCAGGACTTGTGAGGAGGTACTCGCCCAGGTCCTGATACCTACAGGCAGATACCTACCTCTCTACCTACTGTCACTTTGACAGATAGGAGTGAAGTGTCACCCAGCGACTTAGTCGTTTTATTCGCGAGTTTATCTTTTCATTACCGGACCCGGTCCCCAACCTTTTATCGCGGTGCCCCGTGTTCGCGCAATCTCGCTTACGGATAAAAATAGATTAATTCTCAAATAACTGAATAATAATTGTGTTAGTTATGTAATTAGTGTTATATCTTAAATAAGACTTTTTTTAATAATTTTGTGGTTTCGGACTTAGACAATTTGAACTTTGTGACCTTTGTGGACGTGGAACCTAATAAATTGTTTTAATATCGTAAAAAGTTCTTTTATTGGACTAGACATAGTGCCTACCTGTTCTTCCGACAATCTGAATGTACCTCCACTCCAGGCCCGGAGCTAGCCGAGGATTCGGAGGCCTACATCGTGGCGCCCAACAGTATGGTGCTGTCCAGGTCGCATTAACCTGGTCGGATCCCAAGCCCTGAGATCCACTGCAGCATCAGAAAATAAATGAAATAGTGAGTACGACTTTTTTGGTAAAATAACATTGTGTACCAAGCTCACAGGAAGAGCAGAGTAGTGCGATAAGTGTATGTTCAGACAATTTCGAATAAAAATCAAAACACTTAGTGCAATTTTCGAAAACAAAATACTTTGAAAATTTTAGTGATCGAAAACACTTATAAAAATTTCGGATAAAAATCAAAACACTTAGTGCAATTTTCGAAAACAAAATACTTTGAAAATTTTAGTGATCGAAAACACTTATAAAAATTTCGAATAAAAATCAAAAACACTTAGTGCAATTTTCGAAAACAAAATACTTTGAAAATTTTAGTGATCGAAAACACTTATAAAAATTTCGGATAAAAATCAAAACACTTAGTGAAATTTTCGAATACAAAATACTTTGAAAATTTTAGTGATCGAAAACACTTATAAAAATTTCGAATAAAAATCAAAACACTTAGTGAAATTTTCGAATACAAAATACTTTGAAAATTTTTAGTGATTAAAAACACTTATAAAAATTTCGGATAAAAATCAAAACACTTGTAAAATTTTAAAATAAAAACACAACACATTGTCTAAAAAAAAAGGGCTCGCATGTACACGCGGTCCAAAGCGCGCAGAGCATATTCTACGGATAGTGACAGCGACATCGCAACCATGCCTCGCCCAGACGAAGAGCCGGCTGTCAGTGGACCCTCAGACATCTTCGGCGTGTCGGAGTTCCAGGACGGCCAGGTCTTCCCGGAGGACAGTCCGCGGACGGACATCACAGTCGAAAGTGGCCGACCGAGGCGAGAAGTACCCGTGGACGACGGCAGGAGGCCGTACGCTCCCAAGCCGGAGCTGAAGACGACATTCACGGGGGACCCGCGGCAACGGTTCATAACATTCATAGAAGACTGCGAGGACTACTTCAAGGAGTCGAGGTGTCCTCAAAACTGCCGGGTCAAGGAAGCTATCAGCCGCCTAGAAGGGGAAGCGAAGGCGTGGGGACGAGAGTTCGACCCCGCCGACTCCTGGGAGGCCTTCAAGGAGGATGGCATCCTCCACTTCGAGTCTTTTGCCCGCCGTCAGGGGCAAAGGATAGACCTGCTGGTAAGGCGCCAGAGGCCGGAGATGACGCCATACCGGTTCCTCCGTCAGAAGGCGGAACTAGCAGCCGTACTGATGCCGGACATGAAGCCAGAGGTGATGGGGCAGACGTTCTACTTCCTGCTGACGGGTGCCGATCAGATACGTGTGGACCGCATCCAATGGAGGACGATGGCACAGCTCGTTGCTGCTGCCAAAACCCTCAACTTGCTGCCCGACGAGCCTACTGGAGGCCGTCAGTCATACCAATCGGCGTCGAAGCAGCCGCCGCCGCCATGCATATTGTGTGGTGGCTGCAACGCGGAGACGAAGAGGCCACCCAACAACGATAATTGGAGGGACCGGCCGCAGACCGGACAGAAGGGAGCAGCTCGACAGGACGACAGAGGAGAAGAGGAGGCGCCAAGGCGCCAGGGGCCCCCCAACCGTGGCGGGTACCAAGGCGGACGAGGCAGAGGCGGTGGCAACCGTGGCGATCGCCGCGCAGCCAGCGTCCAGCGTCAGGCGGCACCGGAGGAGCGCCGTCAGGAGCAGTCCCGTCCCGAATGAGGACGCACCCCGACGCCGGCGACCCATTGTCGGCTCCAAGAAAGACGTCGGTCCGACGGGCCCCGACGAAAAGTGAGCAGTGTCAAGTGTAAGGACGACCACCATACGCCTACGCAAGACATTGCTCGCGACTTGCAAACACTGGCGGTGATAAACAATAACCGTGCCGGTGTAATTAATAGTATTAGAACAGCGAAAGCTAAGGTGTTTAAGTCAAAAGACAATTCAATTGCTAAGATACCGCATAAGACCGAATCTGGTCACGGTACTATTAATTTGTGTATGAACGATGAACATGTTGTTGTTCCAGTGGCCCGGAGGGACGCGCGATCAAATGTCAATTATGCCCCTACACATGTGAGCACGCCACTACCAGGTGCGGGCGACGTACATGTGGGGGCTGAAGTGAACGCGTCGGATGCCAACCCTGGAACCATGTGCCATTTGGTTCGAGCCGTAAGAAGCCCGAACCCCAAGACCTTCGGGTCTGACCAGTGGGAGGCATTGCCCCCTGGTCACGATGATGGCCACATCGACACTGTATATTTTTATAATAAGACCGCTTTATTAGGATTAGGATATGTTAACAGCACAGAGTGGGACGATGGGCACGGTAAGTATCGTATGCCCATCCCGAGCGAACGCGGCCGGCGAGACTCCAGCACTACACGAGCCAACCAGAGTTCGACCGGAACGGCAAGTAGCTCGGGTCGCGTCAAAGTTGACGACGGCCCCTTTGTGTTGTTTAACCCCAGTAATTATAGCGCCGATTCTGGCAACCCTTGTTTAACCCGCACTAGAACTTGCAAGGCTGAGGCTGGCCAACTAAAAACTAAAATCCATAGCCCTAACATTGTATATAATAACCCCATGCATAGTAGTCAAATAAATGCCGAACCATCCGTTACTGCCTCCACACCGCTCGATTCGGACATCGCGACACCCATCGGTAGGTGTGCGAATGACGACGAAAAGTGTGGAATAAATTGTGTAAAATGTGTTGTAATTAATGATGTGTATTATAATAAGTGTGAATTAACTAGTGTAAATGTAAATAATGTGAATGTGTCCAATAATGTTAGTGATGTAAATAAAATATGTGATATAAATAGTGTTATTAGTGTAAATAATCGTACCGACGTGGAAGGGGAGCTATTCGATGGCGAGTCAGCAGTGCGAAACGCCACCGTAGTCGACGACGAGGCTTCGGCGGGGGTTTATAGTGTCTGGGGGGCCACTCCCGAATTAAAGGGAGGGCACCTCCTCACACTGCCCTTCCGCATCGAAGGAAATGAACGGGAGTATGAAGCCGTCATTGACACGGGAGCTACGCACACTTTGCTGCGTAGCGATCTGTATCCCCATAAAATAGTGCCGTGCGCGAAACCGCAAACGTTAGTAACGGCCGGGGGCGGATCGCTGCGTACCGAAGGGGTCGTTACCGTAAAGGGCTACCTTAGGGATAGCCCGATAGTGGTGCAGGCCCTTCTGGTCAGAAACCTACATGTCCCATTTTTGATGGGACTGGACTGGCTGGAGGCGCAGCAGGCAGTGGTGGATATGAAGCGCCGCTGCATCCACTATGGTGACGACCTGCGACAGACGCTATATAGCAGGACGCTTCGGAAGCCCTTACCGGGGGGTCCGATCCAGACCGCGGAACTAGCGCCCGGAATTCCCGATTCGGCCCGCATCGCCTTGACAAAAGTCTTGGAGGACTTCGCGGACCGTTTCGCAGAGACCGGTCCCTTGTGTCGTACAACGGAAGTGAGGGTCTTCCTGAAGAACCCTACTCCGTTCCGTCTTGGTCCCTTCCGTCAGTCGGAAGAAAAGAAGCGACAGATCCAGGAGGACGTTGAGCAGATGATGGCAGACGGGGTCATTGAACCGAGCTCCAGTCCATATCTGAGCCCAGTGGTACTGGTACCAAAGAAGGACGGGTCCACAAGGTTTTGTGTGGATTATCGGCGGCTGAATTCGCAGACGGAGGATGAAGCGACCACGCTACCGTTAATCCTAGAGACCTTGAAGGACCTAGGAACCGCTAAGGTATTCAGTTCACTGGATCTCCGCCATGGTTACTGGCAGCTCAAGTTACACCCGGAAACCAAGCCTTTGACGGCCTTTGCGACAGCTGATGGAGGCTGCTACCAGTTTCGTGTTCTCCCCTTTGGGTTGAAGCAGGCTGTGGGAGCTTTTCAGCGGTTGATGTCGCAGGAGGTCCTGATCGGTTTGGTCAACAAGATCTGTCTCGTCTACCTCGACGACATCATTGTCTATAGTCGCAACTGGGAAGAACACGCGCAGCATTTGAGGCTCGTGTTCGAAAGACTGCAATTCCACGAATTGCGAGTCGCCCCAAAGAAATGCCAGATTGGGAGGCAGGCTGTGGATTACCTGGGGCACCATATCACGGAGACGGGTAATGAGCCCCAGGAGCACCACCTTGCCGAAGTGGAATCGGCTGCGGTGCCAAAAACGAGGCGAGATGTGCGCGCTTTTCTGGGCCTGTGTAACTGGCTCAGAGAATACGTGCCGCATTTTGCTGAGATGGCGGTGCCTCTGACGAAACTACTTCGCTCAACTGTGCGATTTTAATGGGGAGACGAAGCGGAGGTCGCCTTTCGTCGAATAAAGGACGCTTTAAAGCAGCCTTTGAGATTGGCTAGACCTGATTTTGAGAGGCCCTTCTGCCTCCAGACGGACGCCAGTGGGCATGGCATCGCGGCCGTATTGTTCCAACCACGGGACGATGGCGGGCGCGATGTCATCTCCTACGCGAGCAAGCGCGTCAACGAAACGGAAGCTCGTTATCATATTAACGAACTGGAAGCCATGGCCGCCGTATGGGGTATAACCAAATACCGCGGCTACCTGGAAGACAGGAAGTTCAAATTGATAACGGACAACCAGGCGTTGACGTGGTTGAACACCGCCAAGAACCAGAAGGGTAAACTCGCTAGGTGGGCGATTCTGCTCTCGGAATACAATTTCGAGACAGAACACTGCCCCGGCAGTGAGAACCACTTAGCGGATCACCTCTCGAGATTTCCGCAAGGACCAGCGGGTGCAACTCTTAGTCCGCAAGAGGAATGCGCCCGTATTGAAGCACCGACGAGACGACCGGAAGCTACGGCGATGTTGCTTATCATGGTAAACATCCGGGAGGCAGTAATTGAGAAGCAGAAGACCGACCCACGCATTATGGCGACAGTCGCGCTTTTCAATTCTCCCGACAATGCGGGAAGACGACCCGCCGGACTAGCCGTAAGGGACGGAATGCTGGTAAGGATTAGCAGTCGGATGGATCCGCAGCTAGTCGTACCAGCCGGCACAAGGGAGGATGTGATGAAAGTATACCACGACCAGAGCGGGCACCCAGGTGCCGCGGAAACCGACCGCTCTATCAGGGAGTGGTATCACTGGAAGAAGAGACGGCGTGACGTCGAAAGACACGTCCGTAGTTGCGAGGTGTGCGCCACTCGGAAGAGGGCTGCCCCGCAACCTCCGGCACCTCAGACGTCGCATATGGAAGCGGTGAGGCCATGGGAGATCCTGGCGTTAGATCTGATGGGACCATACCCAACGACCAGTCGTCGCAACAAGTACTTACTTGTGATGACTGATATGTTCTCCCGATGGGTGGAAGCCTTCGTGATGCGATCCGCGACGGTGTCGGCGATCTTACCGTATGTGGAAAATCAGATCCTGAAACGTTATGGTTATCCGCGAGCGATTTTGACGGATAACGGGACTCAATTTGATCATCCTAGGTGGCGTATGGCTTTGGAAAAATGGGGTATTAAACACTGGACGACGGCGATTTATATGCCGCGCTGTAACCCCACCGAACGCCGAAACCAGGAGATCAAAAAGGGTCTCCGTGTCCGTCTAGCGAGCGATGACCATGACAAATGGGATCTGCACGTTCCAGACATCATGTATGATCTCCGATGCCGGAGGAACGCCGCGACTGGGTTTTCACCCGCGGAAGTGCTATGGGGGTTCCCGATCTGCCGACCGGGACACTTCAGCAACCCACTGCGGACAGAACTCGACGATGAGGTCCGGTTAGACAGGGAAGAGATGAACGCGGCGGTATCGGCCAACCAAGCGGCGTACTTCAGAAGGCGAGGTACCGAGCCGACCACCGGTCCGCTGACGTTCGAGACAGGTGACCAGGTGTACACGAAGGAACACCCGAAGAAGAGGCCAGGCGCATGCGCCGGCCTAGATGCAAAGTGGAGTGGTCCGCACACTATATTGATGAAAGTCGGACGCACTCAATACTTTGTAAATCGACGTGGCAGGCCCTATAAATTCCACGTCGATCAACTCCGACGTTACCTACCTCCTGTGGCCACGGGAGCCGAGGTAACTGACGAGGGGGCAGACGATTCGGTGACGCCCCCAGCGCCACCGGACGTCACTTCCGCGAGCTTGGGTGACGGTGCCGAACCGGTCGGGCCGTCAAGCATCCCAACGGCGGTAGAAGGAGTCAACTATGACTCCGAAACGGAAGACGAGATTGGGGAAACCCAAGGAGTGGATGGCGGGGTTCATACAATCGATCCCGCGCCATCAGGGGAGTATCGCCCGTGGGAGTTGGAGGACGATACAGGGGGACGCACGCCACCAGGACGGGCGTCTCCAGAAAACCCCGAGACTGACGGCCGCACTACGGTGCCCGGCGTCAGCGGGGGCCTTGAATACCGGAGGAGTGTGTTAGAGGACGTCCTAGACGACACACCTTTCAGGACAAGGCCTCCCAGACGAGAGTTCCGTTTGGCGGGACGCACGGGAAAACGGCGCCAAAAAGGGTCCGTTCTACCGGCGTCCGAAGACGTACGGTAGGAGCCCAGAACTATACGTCGTTGTTTACTACCGCTATCCGGATGCGCGCAAGAAGAGTCACGCACGTGAGGCAACTAGTTGTGGGCCAAAGGAGTGCACGCCTTAGCCCAATAAAACTCTCAAACAGAAGGCCCTTACGTGGCGTGACAGCAAAGACGCCGCGCGCGTAGATGGGACAGAGGCCCAGGGTAGCGGAGTACTCACACGGGTATGAGTTGGGTTCCACCGCGTCGAAAGGGAGTAGGCGGAACGGCGATATTTTTTTTTGTTGTTTGTTTTTGTTTTTTCTGTACTAATATATTGCGCATGTAAATTTTGTCTCTTGTTGTAAATAAAAAAAAAATACCATGTATGTACCAGCGACGTCGAGGATACGACCGGGGGAATCTCCCTGGCGTATGATTCTGCAAGTCCCAGAACGGGCTGCCTGGCTCACACCGGGAAACCTGTACACCCACCCCTGACGATGGACTGGTGGAAAGGTACTTTCTTAAGACCTTGTCCTAGTAAACACTCCACGTCAGGAGGGTGACAGGCAGACTATTTCGTCACCAGCAGCCCGGGAATGAACTACTTAAAATCCCATTTTTTTGCCTTATATAAAATTTCGTTTTCTTTTTTTCTATATTCTGTACCCGACTCTGGGCCAATAAATAAATAATAATTACCCTTTCCTTGTCATGTGCATGCCGTAGCGTGTATGATTATTTTAGATATTTTTTTTTTACGTTGATAATTGTCTGTTTTGTCTTGTGCATGTATTGTTTTGTCTTGTGAGGCGGAGCCAAGGGGGGGCCGGTGGCTAATTGAGGTCAGATCCTGGCGGTGGTTTTGCTTTGGTTGGGGGGATTTGTCACCGACAGGTTTTTCCGCCCCTGTGGGGGGCGCTCCCATAAGGAGTAGTGCCACCCAGCCGCTCGGTCTGACCCTGGTAGTCAATGCGCCACCGATGAAATGATGATGACCCTTGGCAAAGCTGAACAAAATATTTCATATGTAAAGTCCCGCAGTTTGCTCTGACAGGCCCCACGGCTTCTCAGAGTGAACTGTGGATGGTTAAGTCGGTCGCCACTGACCATGTAAATAATAGGTAATAGGTAATATAGTATAAGATTAAATTTTTGTTTTGTTGTCAAATATGGTAAAGGGTAATTAAATTAAATATGATTTGTTTATAATAATGTATAGTGTAAATTGTAAAATATTATATGTAAGGCAAAGGATTAAATAGTAATAAAGGGGGACTTATGGATGGGCGTTGAGGGTATGTAATTAGATAGTTAAGATGTACGTAGTGATAAGTGCATATAGATCGATGTCGCTGCGCGTCGCACGTACACGGCACAGTAATTGTTAATATATGCTCATAGGCCTGTTGCGAAGGCTCCCTTTTGCACGTATGTGCAATCACAAAGCGTAGCAACACTTAGGCAATCATCGATCCGATTATAATCACGATCCCGCGCAATTAATTTTCATTTCAATTTCGATTATTAATATCCGCGGTCATTCCGCGCGCGGCGTTTCCGAATCGGTATTCTGGCAGCTTTCCTGCTCGCACATACGACGGCGTCTCTGTCGTATGTGTAGAAACCGATTTCGAGATACGAATTTGCTCGCTTTGCAGTGACAGAGCCCCTCTCGCTCGCGTGTATGACGGCATCACGCTCACGCGCGACGGGAGAATCGGATCAATGATTTTGGTCGATCAAGGAGACCACGTACTGGAATAAAGTGCGGGAAATCTTTGATCGGCTAGGTATGAGTATGTACTAAGCAATTATTACTGCCTATATGTTTGGTTGACGGAATGACATCCGTCAACTAGTCGTAAGTATGTGCCTGTGGCGACACCGAGCTATATTAGTTGTTAACGTGAGAAAGATTGCGCGACCAATACGTTTATATATTAGAATCAAGTAACTTCCCCGCGTAATATGGGTTTATATTAAGCTTTTATTTTGTAGTTAAATTACCAATCTACCGAGTTCATATTCTTAGACCAACGTCAAGTAGGTATTCAGGCCGTCGGGGCGCCTCAAAGTTGAGCCCCCCAACGGTAGTTGGCCGAAGGATTGATATGCGCTGTCGGAGGCCTGGTGCCTCAAATATGCCGAGTTAACCACTGGCATATGACGCCTTATCATCCAGGCTAACTTTGTAGTACCCTTGTTTCTGGGTGAGAGGTACCTTCGCGCCGCTAGGGCCCGCAAAGCCGGCCGCCGCGGGAACGCCCCTCCCTCAGCCATGAAGAGCGCCACCACGCGGGGGGTGTGCTGTATCGATAGGTAATTCAACCACAAATCCGTCGATGCCTCGCACGCCTTCGTAGGTGCGTTTTTCGTGGGGCTGGCCCAGAAACACTGCGGTACTGCTTCATCAATTACACGATCTCAGTACTCCTAGGTACTCGAAGGACGTACGTGACGAGTGAGCGACGCCGCCCGCCGGCGAGCGTCGACTCGCGCCCATAATTTTTCTTAGTCGGCCCTTACGTAGATGTCGCGGGTAATTAGTCATTGTACAATTTCCGCTACTCTCGTAAGGAAACCGTTAATTAATTTTGTCACCCGAAAAACGTTGAGCTAAGGGATGAAATCGGCCAGATTTGCATATAAACCCAATATTTTTAAATTCAATATCAGTCGACGCCCGCATTTACGACCCTGAACCTGCGAAGGTCAGCGGCGTAATTTTCTCTACATTTTCACATACAAGTCGCCAGGACTTGTGAGGAGGTACTCGCCCAGGTCCTGATACCTACAGGCAGATACCTACCTCTCTACCTACTGTCACTTTGACAGATAGGAGTGAAGTGTCACCCAGCGACTTAGTCGTTTTATTCGCGAGTTTATCTTTTCATTACCGGACCCGGTCCCCAACCTTTTATCGCGGTGCCCCGTGTTCGCGCAATCTCGCTTACGGATAAAAATAGATTAATTCTCAAATAACTGAATAATAATTGTGTTAGTTATGTAATTAGTGTTATATCTTAAATAAGACTTTTTTTAATAATTTTGTGGTTTCGGACTTAGACAATTTGAACTTTGTGACCTTTGTGGACGTGGAACCTAATAAATTGTTTTAATATCGTAAAAAGTTCTTTTATTGGACTAGACATAGTGCCTACCTGTTCTTCCGACAATCTGAATGTACCTCCACTCCAGGCCCGGAGCTAGCCGAGGATTCGGAGGCCTACACTACTACACACACATTTTTTGTCAGTATTAAATTCGTGTTTATTTTTTTCGACCAAATTTTAATTAAAATGAGATTATTTTGGATTATGTGAAAATCTAATTCGCTGCAAATTGACGCATATAATTTTAAATCGTCTACAAAAAGTAAAAACTGGAGTCTATTTATAACATTGGCAATGTCATTAATGAATATAAAGAACATAATTGGGCTGAAATGTGATCCTTGAGGAACACCTGAATAAGTTTCATCTCATTTATTTATCATTTACCTTCTTCCATCAAGCATTCTTTTGTGCTAAGCTGATGTTGATGATAAACTTAAAATCAATAATCAAATACTTACCTACTCAATAAATATGTTCGCGTTTTCCGCCTGAAAAAAATGTTTTTATTAATATATTATGTATGTTGTACTTTGCTTACTTTATACGCAACCCACTAGACTCACCACATTGATTTTTTTCCGTTGCAATAATGTGCGAATCGCACCGCACCACTCGGCTTGTATGTCAAGTCGACCGCAATAAAATGCATCCAGGCTGCGCTCAAAATGATTGCATTTTGTAAATATGAAGCGACAGCACATCGCCCATTCACGAGGTGAAAATAAATTACAGCGAGAAATGAAACTCGACGATGCCTGACTTTAACGTTTTAAAATAATAATACATCAAAATAAATATTATATTGCAGGCGTGGTCAACTTGGTTTGTTGTTGAGATTGATTTGTACAAAAAAAAATAAGTTGGTAAAATAACAATAATCATGAATACACGTATATTATGTTTTAACAATGAGAATTGAATGTCTTCGTGTCATATTCTACCAACCGCTCAAATTAGGCATTGTATCCTGAAAAGGATGATATTACCTCAATCACAATTAGTAAGCAAGGAATTTTTCTCCGTCAAATTTATATTCACATAAAAACGATTGATATGTTTTTATAATATATTACATGTACAATACGAGTAACGTGGATTAAATAAAATTCTAAAAAAACATAGGTTCACAAATAAATAAAGAATTTCTTAGAAAATTCATATATTTTCCATATTATTTGTTTCAGTTAACGATGTCTCATTGAAACGGATAAAATCGATCCTGATTATTAACTATAATATGTAATAATTACTATATATTGCAGTTTATTTTTATTAAATTAAATGTTGCATCAAAGTTTTCCATAATAGCGTATTTTATACAATTATTCGTAAACGCTTTTTTGTATAAAAATTATCAAAAATGCAATGTTAACAAATTATGAAAACAGCCGCGTTCGACGAGAATGGCTTTACGATTGACTTACTAGTCATAATATCTGGAATATTATTGTTGGTATAATAGTAAATCAATTTCTAACGTGATCTATAAAATATTGTTGAGACACGCATTTTTTTACGTTTTGAAGCAGGTCACGATTTCTAGAAGTAGATATTTGAGCATGGAATCTTACAACGGGTCTTCGGTCATGGAAAATGGTACCTGGCGTCGTTTCTGTAATAATAAGCTCTATAATATTTGTGATGGGTCTGATGTTTTCAAATTTCTCAAAACAGGCCAGCCTCATATTACGGCAATATCTTCAACTGCAATTGACCAGAAGCAAAACAGACTGCGCGGAGATTACGATGATGGCTTAATCTGTATCAAGTTGCAAAAGTTGTGGTTTTTAGAGGTCAGAAGATTTACTACCGCTGGGTGTTATCAACTTGAGAAGGAGATAAATGAAAGAATCTTCTTAGGGTGGACAATATTCGTCTACAGCTGTAACACCGTAAACGAAGAAAACGTTTTACTAGAATTTTATGTAGGTACCCACTCTTATAAATAATATTTTTTTTTGTAGAAGTAATGAATGTGTTAAATTTATATTATTCTGATTGAAATGAAATTTAATATAAATGCCACAACATTTTTGTATATTTTATTCGACACAAAATAAGCAAAGGCAAGTCCTCGTAATATTTATGCACGATATGTTTATCATTAATTTTTTAATAAAACTTTATTATAACCTGGATTTAACTTATTCTGATATCAGTAAAGACAGGTATTGGTTTAGAAATTTTTAACATTATAAATTATTAATTTCCATATAGATCTTGATGAATCATGATTTTTTATGATAGACAATCTATTTTTTTCGTTTGTAAAATAAGCACTACATGGTAAATACACATTTAAACGAATTGCTATTAGGTACAGTTTTAGATAATAGTTAATCAACATTGCGTTACATTATACTTCCTTGAAAGTTATCATCATATTACGATCCTCTGCTTTCTAATTAAAGACATATTCGCATAAATTAATTTTGAATATGTAACATTTTGTCTAATGATTTAGTGTGAAATTCGGCACCAATTTTTCGGTGTGCTCAGGTAAACAGCATAAATCTATTTTTGTCGAAAATTAATGAAATATTCAATAGCATACTTTACTCCTTTTGACTAAGAATAGTATGTACCTACGACGTTAGAATATTTTAGAATTTAAAACTCAAAATCATAAATCATCATTGTCCAAATGGCGTTCAAACCACTTCAATCACATGCCGAGTGAAAAGAGACACCGTCTATGAATTAAGTTAGTACATTAATTTTGAATTACAAAAATGTTTGTGGTTATTAACTGAATTCAAATTTCGATTGTAGAAAATATCGGCATGGATCGGTTACTTAATTATTATTGGTAAATAACTACATCACGCAATAAACGTGCTTTTAAAAACTATTGGAATCAAGATTTTTTTCAACCATTTTTCTAATACGTAAATATGCTTCTCAGGATTCCAAATTATTTTAATTTTAAGTAAAATATAACATATTTGATGAATTAAATTCAAAAGATACATCCTCACCTAAGGGCCATAGTACACAATTAAATACAACGCCGCCGTTCATTAGTTACCGACGCGCCATCAAACAGAACCATGGATTAATAATTAGCCTATCTATACTAACGTATTACCAATTGCTGGAGAAAGCTTTTGGAAAGCGGGCGGCGGTCAGACTGCCTCAGTAGGCGTTATTAAAGTAAACGGCGAGAAAACTTGAAGCGATTGTACCGTCACACCGGCAGTGTATATTGCGTCATGCGTGATTAATCACAGTTGTATTTCGTGCTTTTAATATTTGATACTGAAAAGTTTATTTCGTCGCGATTTGACGGTCACGTGCAGTTCGTAAAATTTAGATGCGGCCGGCAGCAAATTAATCGTGGAATTTATCTGCTTGTGTAGAATGGGCTTAAAATGAACAATTAAAAAATGTGTTTGTAATTTTATTTAAAGTGCTGTAATATTGATTACAAGTTACGTGCTTTTACCCGTACAACACAATTTTATATAACCACCCCGGAAAAGAGAAACTTTAATAATTATTTAACTTCTAAGAATCTCAGCTATTCCAATCGCGACGATGTATCATTAATCTTTGACTAATATCTGCTATAGTCATAAAGTAAATATGTATCAAATTTATCTACTGCTTTCAATATAATTGGAATAGTAAAACTTGTTTATAAAACAATATAACTTGTCAAAGTTATTTAATACAAAGTTAAAATTATATTCTGATGGTTAAATTTAATATATTAGTTAACAATATGACAATTAATTACATATTAATACATGCCACTATTTAATTTTTCCGTTGGTTTTTAACTTGAAAATTATTATATGTATATATAACATAAAATAAACAACATAGTACAACAAAAACCATTATATTTTTTTACTAAGTACCTACACAAGATTCGCTTTTAATGGCGTGTATATTGTTGTAATTGCCTACATTTTCCTTTACACCCTCAAGAAATCAAATGATAATGGGATAATAAAATGTGGAAAAAAACTTAATGTGTAATAAATTTTAAATAATTACCTACCCTTGATCTGGATGCTCTTGAATGTCTCTTGTATACGACCAACAATACTGAAAAGCAATTTCATGGAATTTTTTATTAAGATACATATCTCATATAATAATTAGTTTTGAGGAATATATATATATATAAAGACCGTTGAAAAAACATAAAGTAAAACTAGTGTTATTATTGAATTATCATGAAAATTTGAACCTTGATTTGATCAAGAATATTTTAACAAGTATAGATAGTTTGTCTTTTTGTTTGTGTGAGAGACATCTGTGGTGAAGAATATTTATCCTGATATCATGTTGAAAATCCCAGATACCAAATTTCTTATTACGAGTATAATCACTATATACACAGAAAGGCTCAATTCCATTCACTTGGAGCATACCCGATGTGCAAAATTAACTTCACTACAGACCATACACAATATCAGGCATTGTATATTATATAGCCGTGACCTGCAAGTATATTATTTTTGTAGCACCTTTACAGAGTAAGAGTCTCGGGGACGGAATTCGATGAAATGTACCACAAGTGTCTCAGACCATGTATCATAGAGATGTAGGAAAATAAACAGTGCTTCATAGACTTGAGAAATGGCACCATGGTTTCATCAACTAGACTATAATAACTACAAAGGTATCACTCTCTTCGTCGTTCCCGGGGTGGTTCTAGTACAGATTCTTCTGTAGAAGATCAGAAGTCCCATACTATAAGTTTTGTATGCACAACAGAGTGATTGTATCCTTAGAAAGTTCTCTTCAGTGCATAACATCTATTCAATGCCTTCTCCAGTAATTTCAATAGATGAATATTTTACCCCTCGATCTGCATACATTATGGATTAAATCAATCTCCCTTGTTTGTGTATGGACAAATCCAAACTACTCGGAATACAAGTGATATCTGAATACTGTATGGTTTTCGCGAAGGGCCCCTTCATTTATTATCGCTAGGATATTTATAAAACATTAGATTATGTCGATGGCTGTTGCCATAACAATAAATAAAAAAATTAATTCATTCGCTCAGTCACTTTTAGCGAATGCTTTTAGCCGTGTATAGCACCATTATAGTATATAACAGTACGTTCTGGATGAATTTTCAAAGTATATAATATGTGAGTATTTTCTGATAACGTTAATTGAAAATGCACGGAGTAAACTGCATGTACGTTAATAGGTAACTAAGTTGAATATATCGATTTCAAAATTTAATTTTAAGAATGGTTCGTGGAATTAAATCTCTTTATTTGTATTAGTTTTTATTAGTATTGTATTTTTAGTATTTTTATAAACAGGAAGCAGAAAGCAGGAAGCAGAAAACAGGTCAAAACATTCAAATGCAATTAAAATATTAACAATTTTTGTATTTGCAGAAAGTCATGGAGGGTAATAGAATGATTATAACTTTTTATAAACGTATGTATCATTTTTTACGCATAAATAGGTAAGTGGTAAAAACTGTTCTTAAGTCATTATTTTTATTATATGTCACTTTTACAGATTTATTTGTCTCCTCTCAATTTATTACCACAGTTCGATAATAAATCCCTACTGAGATTATTCACTTTTATTTATTGTATATATATAAAATTGCAGGGCTTTGTCGATCATAAAATAATGTTCGTCACCTTGTAGATACAATAAATATCTGATTGTATTTGTTTCTCCACTATATGAATGCTGTAAATTCTTGGATAGATAAAACATATAGGAAAACCTTGGCACCGATAAGTACTTACCCAAAGCGTCTTCTTTAAATGAATTATCTCCAGCACAGTAAAAATTAACAATGTGTAACATTCACCGAGTCCTTGTAAGATTGTATGAGAGTATTGTCATTTCCATGTTCCACATATATAGAGTATAATTTGTTTCTCGGTGATCTTGAAGAGAAAACGTTTCGGTAAGTAGGTACGTAATTTCGACGAAACTTTTCAAAATTGTTCATTAACTAGCCTCATTCAAATATGTAAGTATTATAAACTTCTGAATACATTTTACGCTTAAAAAGTTCATTAACATTTTGTAAGTAAAATCAAAACCATATGTAACAAAATAGATCAAAATTAATAATACTTTTCAGGGAATTCATAGGCAGGCGATCAATTTTTATATATTACCTATGTTATATAGTTATTTGCTAATATTAATAACTTTTTCACTGTAATGACTAATTGATGAAATAATAAACATATTATATTATATACAACTTAAGTAAGTATATTAATATAATTTTATATTATCCAAAGATTTAAGTAAATTTAAGACCGTATGGACTTTCTGCGCAGATTTAAATACGCAATGCTAAAACAAAATGGTGGTAATTTTTTTCAATTTTCCTATGGGTATAAATTATATAAATATTTTGAAAATAACAAGATGGTTACCAAGATAGCGGGAATATGGATTTATTAATATTAAGTTGAGACATATATTTTATGGCACTGAATATTAATTTTGAGTAAATCTTGATATTTCTAATTTAAAGCTGTATGTAACTGTGAAAAAGCATCTGATTTGATTGATTTTTTACAAAGTTTTTCTTAGTTCGTATTCTTATGTATCCGGTGGTTCTTTGTCCGGTACATATCTTTGAATAGATTTTTAACTAACTTTCCGACTAGCTAGACATTTGAAACTTTTATAATATATCAGAACACGATGCCAATGCATTTTTAATACTTTAGCCATCTTTAAGTAGAATTCAATTCATTTTCAGTTAATTCTGTTTTTTTATGAAGAGTTATTTCGACACCATTATCGGTTGCTAGGGGTCTGGGGTCCTAGCAACTAAATTATTAATATGTACGTGCGTTACTATGGAAATCAATATGACTATCAAAATGACATTTCAGTATTATTTCTATCAAGTACAAATTTTTTTGATCGTTTAAGCTAGTCAAGTTAAGTTTATATGATTAAACAGAATATTTAAAAAACGTTGTATGCAAAAAACTCTTTTTATCTTGTAATTATTTATATTCTGAATACTAATTCAAAATCAAACTCGATATTTTGCAATCAGTGTTCCATTAAATACATAGTCAACAATTGAACCTTATATAATAATTATCATCTGATTTGAATAATTTTCAATTTATACATACATTTTTTGGTCCTAACTGGAAGTGAAACTTGATATTTTGCATTTGTAAGCCTACAAAATACTATGACGGTATTTTATGGCTCTGAACACAAACAAGAGAATTCCAAAATTGTTGATTTTTATTATTGAAATGTTTAATTTTAATAATTTAGAATCAAAATCACAGTTTGAACCTATCTAACTAAGTAGTTACTTGGTAGCGTTAAAAATATATTATGCCCAATGAATAAATACAGCTATTCGTCCTATTAACTCTTTTTTTGCACGTTATCTCATATTGTTGCAAGTATGTTATTTTGAAGATATTTATTTTGAAATATCAAGAATGTGGATGAAAGTACAATAATAATGTAGTCTAAAATATTCTCAAGTTTTATCAGTATTGGTGAAATAGTTGAATTATAACAGACAATTTTATTATATTACATATTTTATTATTATACATATTGCTTTAGCACTTTTTTGGGTAAACTTTTAACATACCTTATTCTAAATAATAGTAATTAATGCGCCCTGTTATGTATGAAGCATTGGTAGCATAAATTTTAATATAATGAAAATATTTTAGTGTCGGTATAAGTCGACCATGTTTCTTATTTATAATGTTAACCGAAATTTTATTATTATTATAGATTGTTTTCACATGTCCTTGGACAGACTTTCTACCTAGTTGTATAATAATCAAAACCTTTTCTAGGTCTTCGGGACTTTGAGTTTCGTAATTTCGACCTTCGGGTTTTCCGCCATTCGGAATTTCGGCCATTCCAGATTTCGGCGTTTGGTATTTCATTTGGCACCCATTTCGTGCAATTAAGCAAATTTTCAGCTCTTTTGCTCTCTTATTCTGTTTATTCAGGTTGGATCTAAATTTTATACAATTTTCCACCCCTTCATATACATCGTCGTCTATATAATACGTTGCATGATTTATTTTTCTTGTATGCTTACCATATACCTACCTAGTTGGTTATTGTGGCATGTATCTGTAATCTAAATGCTTCAGCCTCTTTTTTCAAGGTGCTACCGTAATCAATCATTCTTTAATTAGATCGACTCGTAATAACTATGTCATCTGCACTGTGTTAAAATCCACACAACTCATTATATTCATTTTCCGAGCTATGGAATCCAGCACAAGGTTACCAGATTTATATATACAATATGCGTCTCCAAAATATAGAGATATATGAGTTAGGTAATTAAAAGATTCGACGCCGCCAATTAGATGCCAGGATAACTAGAAAATGGGATTGTCAACGGACATTATGAAATACGCGTACACGTACCAACTCTAACAATTAGTCCAAGTACACAAACAAGTCTAATATAAAATGGTTATCTATAATAAAGAGATACTTTTAATTTTAATTCTTATGCATGTAGCAACATGCATAAGTGGGGGTTAAATCTCTCTCCTAGTACCGAGAAATCCACTGAAAAATTGTTTAATTTAGACGTTCACCCTGTATGCCTTTCCTGAAGAACTCTCTGCCATCCACCTAGCTGATAAAAACTCCCTGGTATAGATTAAGGCTTTACCGTTACCCATGCAAAATAACTTCTTAGACTATTGACTATATTGACAGTTTTCCAATATTTTAGTCATATACCCATTTTAATCAGAATAATAAATCTTTACACGCGTCCTACTCACCAAAACATATCAAACTGAGCATAATGGTGTAATGAGATTTTCTCTAGTGACTTTTTATTTTAGGCGTCGATTCGTGCGACATCTGCCAATCGGAACATTAATCAACTAAGTGAAAATATAATCTAATTTGGTAGCGTGTGGAGACGACACGTAGTTAATGTGCCATAATAAATTTTGTCATTTCTTCCCAAAACACAATTTCGTTTTAGTTTACTTGTGCTATAAACGATTTAATTGCGTTTTGGATTTCTACTTTAGTGACCGCTGTAACTGTTTTCAAGAAGACCGATAACTTCAATTGAATTAGTTTTTTATGATCGAATATATTCAGGTAAAATTGTATTAATATATTTTTATTCAATATAATAATAATTCAGAATAAAGACTAGGTATATTATGAAAAATGACTTATTTTGCTTTATAATATTGATGGACAAAATCTTTTATGTGATATAAATACCTGTTTAATTATTTTTTTATGTGGCTACTTAATATTTTTTTTTCATAAAAATACCTAATATACATATTTATTATTCTAATGATAGGTAGATATTATCAATTAAATAACGTTAATTGTATCGACTTATGTTATTTGACGAATGTTCTATATAAATTCTAAATATGTACCCATGTGTGATCTCGCCTTTCGACATTTTCATATGTCTCCAGATATCTATCAGCGTTTTTCACATGATTGCTAACTTTAGCGGTTTATTTCCAGATCTAGCATTTTTAAATAGGAATCTAGTTTACGTAAAATCTGACGTTTTTCAATCCTAAAACCCACCTAAAATTTTGAAAAAAGTTAGAATATTATACCGGTTTCCTTTTAAATTATCATGCTAGCGTTTTCTGATATATAGCTTAGCAATAAAATAAGTTCTTTGATAATAATTGTGTAATATTTAAATTATGACGAAATGCATTAATGTTTAGTTAAACGACGTATTTATTATATTTATCTCAATCTTTGTCCTCGTTGTTTATTTTTATTTTTTTTAATAATATATACCATTTTTATTCACCGTTTATTTTTATAAATGAAAATTGGCAACATTGGTGAAACATATTCCATACGTAGAGTCTAAAGTTGCCGAAATATTAAATTTCGATTGCTAGTATTGATTTCTCTGTAATAGTAGTACAAACATATTATCAATAAATAAATCCGTAGAATTTTGCCGATTTCTGTTTAATGTTTTTAATGGACTCTTTACTGGCAATAATTGTTACCAGCCATTTGCTCAATACAATGGGTATTTAACTAAATATACATTGAAAAATATGTTAATCCTGTGTATAACGGATTTAGAGACAGACGATTTGTTTAGTATTTAGCATTGAAAGGTAATCCTAAAATACAAGCGAAATAATATAACTTTTTGTATGCGTAAGCAAAAAAACTATTTGTATAAATAGTTTTATTTGTAAATGTTTTAAGATAAACAAACATAAGCAGAAATATACCAGAATAATATAGAAAAAACAGACATATTATGATAACGGTGATAGCTTTATTAAAACAAATTCATTAAATTTATTGATACTTAAAAAAATAATTTGTCTACACGTTCTTCTATTAAAAAATACTCGCTTTTTCAATTCGTTATAGTATATTCCATGAAAAGACCAAATGAAAATACAGAGAATGGAAGCACTTCTTTTTTTAGGTGTCACTGATTAATTATGTACTTCAATCTCTGCTGCTAGCTAGGGGCAGTTTAGAGGGAGTTCTCACATTCATTCTGAGAGCCTGTTTGGTATTATAATATTATATACAGGGAAGTGGTAGTCTTTTACCAAAGTATGTATACATTATGAAAATCGATTTTTTAATATTATTCCCGATGA
The DNA here is from genome assembly GCF_057557595.1 of Rhyacophila brunnea. Taxonomy (NCBI): domain Eukaryota; kingdom Metazoa; phylum Arthropoda; class Insecta; order Trichoptera; family Rhyacophilidae; genus Rhyacophila; species Rhyacophila brunnea. The sequence goes on from NW_028233068.1 coordinate 23,080,387, forward strand.
AAAATATTATTCCGCCTGTTAGCACAAAATAATTTTGACTCCAGATGTTAAAGGGACGCAGCATTTTATTTTTGGTATTTGCTGATAATGTACCAATTATTCACTAGATACGAGTATTATTAATTATATAATTTTAAAAATATGTTAATTTAAGCAAATCAAAATATGTAAGTAGTACATAATTTAATAACGATCACCGCTGGTTTCATTATATAATAAAAATATACCCAACAGCCATCAAGATTTTTTGAACAACGAAAATGTGCTTACCTTATATTATTAATAAAGCATGTTTTTTTAGAGGTGTAGAACTTTAAAATTAAATAAAACACATGAAAATTGTAGTAATGGACATTTTATTGGCTTTATTTGAAAAATAATTTTATGTCATTAGTGTTTAAATAAGGATTTCGGGCATATGTGCTGGCTCGAAGAAAGCGCAATCTGGAAGTCCAATTTTCGACCACTTTTTCGAGCATCTGGGGCCGTATATCGGCAATAACGCGGCGAATGTTGACTTCCAAGTCGTGTATTGTCTGGTTTATCGGCGTAGACTAACGTTTTCACATTTGCTTACAGAAAATAATTTAAAGATGTTAAATCACATGATTTTGGAGGCCAATTCACAAGTCCATAACGCGAAATTATGTGCTTATCGAATGTTTCCTTCAATATATTGATTGTGGCGTGCGCTGTGTGGCATGTTGCGCCGTCTTTTTGAAACCACAGCTCTTCCACATTAATTCCATTCAATTGGGGAAAGAAAAAGTCAGTAATCATGTATCTAGTACTCTTCGTTGACTCTCATGTTCTGGCCGGCATCATAAAGCACACAAAACAGCGACTTTTTGTGCATGTAACGGCGTCTCAATAATGACCTGTAGATTTCTTCACTACAAATGTGGCAATTTTGCTTATTGACGTAGCCATTCAACCAAAAAAGAGCCTAATTGCTGAACAAAATGTTTTGGTGAAAATGAACTGAACTGAACCACGATTTTCGAAATAAATTTGCACAATTTGCAACCGTTGTTCTAGCCAGCGCTCGAAATGGAAAAGTTTACGAACCGGAGCGCTCGACAGTTTTCTGAAGAACAATACATAGTTATCATAGTTAGAAGACATAGTTATCAAATTTTATGTGAATTTCATAAAAATAAGTGTGTTAGATTTTCTATTATATGACCTATCTAGCTTAGACGGTCAAATTATTTTTTCCACGAGACGGAGCAATAATTTTACCGATTTCACGAACAGGAACGGCGCTCCGGTGGGCTCCGGTCCATTTCAAGCCCTGGTTCTAGCGTAATATTCATGGTAAAAAGGCAAACCAAATTGACCACAAACCAGCTGTCAGCTGTCGCTGGAAATAGTGTTGTCAATTTGAAAAACAAACCTCTAAAAAAACACCCGTTAGTATTGGTATTCAGGTAAACAGTATTATAACACTATATAAAACCAAGAAACTAAATTTTTAAAAATGAGTACATACTTATGGTTATTAATTTTATGAGATAAATGTTTGTATCATTATGTATTGTATTTATCATTTGCTGCAAATATACCCAATAATATTATATACTTTCTTTTGTATTCGTATGAAGTTATGGAGACATAACAGTATGCGGCCAAATATTCTACAATTGTATACGTGAAAAAATGATAAATTTATTTAATCTTAGTTATCACAAGCAATAATATAAATCATACTAAATTCCACAGGAAATACATTATTTATAGTATCGTGTTCGATGTACTAAAAATAAGATGGATTTGCTATAATACATAGTCGTATTTCCTGATTATAGAATAATGTATGGCGTGGTTACGTTGTATTTCAAAATGTAATACTATTAGAAATATTTATACATCTAAAATTACATGACTGAGAAAAGTAAGTACTATGTATCCATATCCCAAACGTGATAATCTCAAAGAGAATGGTAATATGATATGTCTTTTGGTATTAGTATACTAAGTGTAAATGTATAATACTCTCATACACATAACACTCAAAAAACATGAAGCTTTTGAAATGTGAGTATATAGACACATACTCCATATCAGCTGAAGGGACAAACCTACAAGTGTCGTAATGTTAAGGATATTGGCAAAGAAAAAATCAAGAAAGGAGTTAATACAACATGCTCTAAGATTTTTAAAAGTGGTACAACTTCAATACATTCAACACAAGGTTTTTTTCCGGAAAGTGAGGTCCTAGCAGAAAAAGCACGTACTGGCTAAAAAAACAAATGAAAAACTGCCTTGCGCTCATCACTCCATTCCAGTACAGTACAGAAACAGCTAGGGAATACATTGCCAATATTAATGTTCGGTTATAGATAAAGAACAAAAATGAGAAGAAATAAATTAATTTTCCATGGTATCATCAATATTATTAATCGTGAAATGTAATTATTAACATTTGAGAGGAGTGCTCATAAAACTAATCTTACCATTTTTTAGAATGTTATTGGATAAATATAATATATTACTTATAAGTTTTTTGATCAAACAATATAACATATTAATATTATAATAATATGGTATACCTACATACACCATCAGACTTAATATTATATTATCTGTATTATATCAGATAATTACTAAGAAAAAATAGTACCTAATTGATATTTTGTTGCAACACATCAGGAACATTACGTTTTATATAACAAAAAAATAATTAATTATATATTATAGTATATACTGAGGACCAAGTTTTCAATACATAACTATCGTTTTCCTAGTATTGTTAACCTATCGATGCACTCACCAACCACATTTCTAAAACAATATTATTTATATTATGCAACATTATGTATTATTTCAAATTCCTTTAATTTTGGCGACTATATTCTAATCTAATATATTATTTTAAAATCATTATAATAACAATATACAGGATAAACTAACATTGCTTCATTGATGGCATCATTTTTAGTTTGTATAATTCTATATTATACTAGCTGACCAGGCAAACGTTGTTCTGCCATATAAATTATTTCTAGTGAATATTTTAGTTGTTAAATAAAAAGTAACGAATGTATCGTAAGTGTGTGGTGATGGGATCTATGACAGAAAGAGGAATAGAGCACTGTAGACGATGACCGCCGATAAAAACAAAAAAACATCAACCATTCATTTTCTCAATTCAAAATGAGTAATGATGTTCATAATGAATGAATTACCTGTGACAGGATCTCGTTGTTTAATGTTTATGCAATATCCGTCTTGTCCCTTCCAGAAAATAAGCGGATATTGGAGAGCGTCGTATGAACGGTGTGTGTCAGCAATGAACTCAAACAATGATTATTGTTTCTTCTTCGAATCACAATTTCTCGCGTCATTCCAGCAATGTCATCAACATCAGGCACATTGAATCGAAGTACGTGATCTCCAGCTGGTGTTTTATCAGTATTGACGACAATAGCGTGATTGTCACTTTGCAATTCGTGCATATGTGCTTTGAAGAATTTCAATAATTCATTGGCATTAGGCGAATTGAGGCTATTGTAGCCGCAACGTGCATCCACATGATTGATGTCCTCACCGCCCATGAAGTAGATTTGTAAAAAATTATGTGGTTTGTTTGGCATTGGCAGTTATGAGCCTACTTTGTGGTAACTTGGCCTTTGATTTTGAACGTAGAATGGAATTGTTGACCATTTGCCGCAGTATTGTGAACTATTTCTGTTGCTCCGAACGAAGTCATTTGGAAGCATGAATTGAATGTGCGAATGGACTTCAGGAACAGGTTTGAATCTGGAACTGTGCCGATGAGCAAGCCGTTCAATGGTTCTGGTGGTATCTCAATTTCTGGTAGTTGCACTTTTCCTGATGCGCAACACATCCCGGCTGACTCATGTTTGAATTTGAGCGCATGACAATGGGGACATTCTTTGTCCATAGCACCAATCAGCACTTTCGGATGAGCGGAATATTCAATATCTGGCTCGTACTCGAATGCGAGACGAAGGAACGAAGCGGATGTAAATGTTCGATGTACTTGTTGGCGTTGTCAGTCATTTGCTCTGCGTGTGTTAACTACAAACCGGCGCGCTTGGCTCCGTTCCAATTGTCGTTGTTGATTTCGTTCAGCTCTTGCCTCTTGTGATTGAGATGCATGCAATCACGACATGCTTACACGCACATTTTTGTTATCTTGTTGGATTTGTTCGTCTGTTCTTTCTGCTCTACTATTTCGCACGTTTGTTGCTTTATTCGTTCGACGGCCCAAATGGCCTCCCTTGCGTCTTGCTGGCATTGTGACTTTGATACACGCACATAAAAATAGATAAATTAAAATAAATCGTAAAAAAATTTGCATGCACTGCGTTGTGATATGCCGAATGAAATGTCAAAATGACGCAAAGCTTCTCTTTAATTCTTCTCGGACGTAGCGCCATCTGTCATTCAACAACATAAATAATTTCGTTCTGCTTGAAATACGAACGACGGTTAAATATGTTCATACAAAAATAATAAAATCGCGATTAAAAAATTGGAGGGTAAGGGTAGGAGAGTGAAAATTTGGGGTTATATGTATTTTTTATGCCAAATAATAAAAAAAATACAAAAAAAAAATTCAAAAAAATATAAGAAAAATTTTCTGGATAGAGATACCCTAATCACCTAGCGGTATGAAATATACTTATTGACCTATTCTCATACCTAACAAATATACATAAAATAATTCATAAAAATCAGTCGAGCCATTTCGGAGGAGTTCGACCACAAACATCGTGACACGAGATTTTTATATATATAGAGATAGATGTACCTATATTCAAAGCATTTAAATAAAAATACAGTTAAATTAAAAACTTATTACTTATGTATTTATTACAACTAATATTGCCGAAAGGTAATATTCATGACAAGGATAAAATTCTATATAAATAATATTTCAAAAGAAAAGTGGCCTTTACAATATTATATACAAGTTCTCGGCTGCCCGTTCCGAAGAAACATCTTTCATTATTAGTTTCCACTCTGGAGATTTTTCTGAAACACCTGGGACTATATTTAATTTAATATCTACCCTTTTTAACAGTTTTTCGTTGATTTTATTTCTATAAATATTTACGTTCTTTTTTTAAGGGATTATACTTTTCTATGTTAAGTTGTTAAAAGATTTTTTACGAGTAGAAAATAAATTAATAAAAAACAAATATTTTTGGTATATAATATAATGAAAATATAATCATATTAAAATAATAATATGTATTTCTGATTCTCCCAATAATTTGTTATTATATTATACCTACTTCTTATCGGATAAGAGTTAGGTATAGGTAATATAATGTGTTTCCCAACCTTTTTGTATGGCAACACCTCACAAGACTCCTACTTAACTGATCTAGAAAGGAAAATGACAAAATACCCTCTAAATGGTCACCAACGCAAAATTACTCCAAAAGGTTTATTATTTGCTTGTTATGTACCGGCTCTAAGCGAAGAATGACAAATTTTAATGTTTTTATTAATTATTATTAGCTAATTAACTATTTATCATTATTGAAAAAATAGATTATAAGACTACATATTCCATTTATTGCTACTTCAGATACACGATTTATATTAACATACTTCCACATTATCCAAAACTAGTAGGATTAACAAAAAAAAAGCAATAAGCACATCCATAGCTTTGTTGTGTTTGTAACGTTAACGTGATAATTATTTCAAAAGCTTTGTCAGGAACAAAATTAGCAGTCCGTAGTTAGTAAGACATTCAATAATGACAACCTGATACGTAATTTTGCATTTATTTGCTTCTCATTGCTACAAAAATGTCCATCCTATGTAAAACTCTCGCTACTTTCACAATAACTATATCGTAATATCTAACCTAAAATTTCATAATTCTTAATCATTGAAGCTTAACCTATGGAACTGTGGCTGTGGTGCGAATCCTGTGATCAGCTTGTATTCAATATATGTCATTGGATTTAGAATATAAGCTCATGCGTTGTGCGTATAACTAACAATTATAGGACCAGAAATGGTGAATTATCTTTTTTAAATTCCATATGCGCATTATCTCTTGATATCACTAATACGTATCAATTTATGAATGAACCCAACCAATTTATTTAATTATAAATATATAGGTATCTCAATTTACTACCCATAGGCTATAGCAGGGTTTCCCAAACTTTTTCTGCAATGGAACACTTCGCAAACCCTGAAATTTTAACGGAACACTTAGTTTATTTTGTAGGTTATTTATTAGCGCAGCTAACCGTTCTGCCAATTTTGGCAACGGTCGCTAATTTGACAAGACTTGTCAGCCCGTCAGTTAAAAACAATATACTTCATCTTTTTCTTGCGCACGGTATGAGAAAAAATGGTCCTCCGTCTGTACCTAGATCATGGCCTCCACATCCCGCTGCCGCTACCGCTACAGGACAGAAACATAAATGATCATCTGAAAACTAAATGTACCATACGATTATGTTGTTCGTTGTAGGTATAGGCGAAGGAATCAATTTTCTAATCATGATTCAAATATTTCTGTTGTGAAGTAAATACGTATATCCATCATTTTATGGGGATTTTTTTTTTATTCTATGCCAATCATTACTAAAATTTAATTTGCTTATCTTTATTTTTTTCTAAAGATGCATTTGTTTGTTGAATATGCGTATTATTATGTCAGTAGGTATACTATTTCATTGATACCATGCATACCCATTAACCTACGTACATACGATTAAGTTCTAAAATATATTTGTTCAAACACAAAAACAGCTGTGACTTTATATTTCAAAAAAGGTACAAGAAATTTAAACTTTAAATGGCAAAAATAATTCTACAAAAATTCAATTCAGAAGGTTTAAAAAATATATGAATAACTACCAGTTCGTTTTATTTACACATACTATAGGTATGATTTTTCGTCTAGACATTAAACAAATGAAATATGTGATAAAAATTGTTTAATAGTATCAACGACATTATGAATAGATATTGCGGGATCTAATTTGTGAGCACGTGAAAGTCCATTATCATTACTATAAAGAAGATAATAATAATAATTTCAATAATTACCTTTGTTAATATTTATGATTTGCTGGAAAAATTACGAAAAAAAACTGTCTGGAAAAATCAATGAAAATTATTGTCATACAAGCGAGATATAAGGAAGTGGGCAGAAGTGGATAGGAGTACTTCTCAAGACAACTAAGAAGTAAAAAAATATCACAACTATTTTTCGCTGTTTGTAGATAAGATTTTTCTATATATTTTGTCATACACGGAAACGGAAATTAAGTATTTTTTCCGGAAATAAGCCATACATAATTCAAAAAGACGGCAGATATCCTTCTCTGTTTCTCAGTAAGAAAAAACGTCAAACTACAGTGATAAGTCTTGAATTATTGCATTATAAAATAAGATATAATTTCACAAGTATAGGGGAAACAGAATTTAATCAGAATAATCAAGAATTGGACAGATTCAACGGAATGTAAACAGATTGTGTTTTTCTACTATGTACCTATGTAACGTGAAAACACCTCATTAAACATCTCTTTTGTACCCCATATTATGGTCAACTAATTTTTCAAGTATATATTATGTAATATAATGAAAGATATGCAATCATCTTCCAGATAGAGATTTCTGTGATTTCCCTATATAAATTAATTTATATTATCTGCATAATAAAAATTGCCACTAGTTTTCTTCGTTTTGATAGAAAATTTCTACCATGGCAACCTAACAAATTTACAATAACACACTTCGTTCATTCCACGTATATTGCAGGTACTTTACTTACCTAAACCGAATTAATTTAACTACGAAACGATATTAATTGTCCAATCTAAGTGGTTTTTAGTAGTTTAGTACATCGACCACTATCAAAGTGTTAAAGTTCCACGAAGCTGTGATAATTTCATTTTCATTATTATGGATTCCAATTCACCGCACTCTGGGGAATGCACTTTAGTAAATGCATCACGAATCTCGCGTAGAAGTAGGGTAAATTATATTCAATTCAATTGTTTGGTTTGAGCTAATATTACAGTTGACCCAAATTTCAATAAGTTCCTTTATTTACACCAGTCTAATATGCATTCGTATTTATTCAGCCTAATAATATAATTGTTACTTATAATTGTTATTTGTTACCAATTGTTAATTAATACAACCAAAACGCTTCAATACACCTTTATTCATCATTAAAAGACTTAAAATTCTCCCTACACGCCATTTACTCCAAATCTACACAAATTTTTAAGTTGAATAGTACATATTATGAGTCGCCTAGAGTTATCACTCACATTTTGCAATTTTGTCATTTTGTAGTTAAATATACCAAGTGATTTTAAAGACATTGATCTATATGAAGAAAATATTTGGCTATCAAAAATCACTTTAAACAATGTGAAAATCATTGACAAAGTTGACTGTTGGTGTTAGTTATAACACACTTTTCAATGAATAATGTAAGTTATGTCATCAAGGCCTTTCCAACTAATCAGGGAGCTCTATTTGTCATAGTGTGCTGTGTGTCTTGGGAGTATTATATATTATATACTTACTTAAAAATAATGTAAATCGACTCACTCACTCGTTAATATTCAAGGGAGTTTGATACCTTTCTTCTAATTACAAAAAACAGTGCTTTGGTGGTTTCTTGCGATTATCTCAAAACTCGATTTTTGGAATAATATGTGAGTTGTTATGACTCTAGGCAACTCATATAATAAATTATGAAAAAATATTTGAGTAGTGACATCTTCTTACAAAATTTACAAACATCAGTGTGGTTCAAGTCAAGGGTACTTTATTTAGAAATATATTTTCTTTTTAGTAATAATTAATTATTTCTTTAAGCAAGTAATACTTGAAACGTTCTAGACTAAATAGTAATCGCAATGCCACGTACCTATGTATCTTAGTGTGCAGACAACTTTTTCAGTCGAATTTGAGTTGTTTCTATGTATCAAGGGAATGGTTTTGCATATATTATTGCGATGAAACAATTGTAACTAAATAATTAATTTCACAAAACTATGCAATATTGACAAACATTGCAAACAATGCTATTTAATTGTGTATTAATAAAAAATATATCTCGATTAAGTTGTATTTTAATTACATTTTACAACATGGTATGATACAAAGAAATTTCAAAAAATAAATAGTGCTGACAACAAAATAAGATAGCAATATATAAATTGTATATTAGTACATAATAATAAGTATGTTTTATATGGATAAATAAATATTGCATTTATATTTATTCACATACTTCTTTGGGTTCCTGATAAAACCTGACATGTGCTAACGTAATTGGCAAATAATTATCTAAATAATTATGTCATTTAAACAACACATAAAGATACATATTCTTATTATCTGAACAAAATTATATTTGAAGTAAATACCTACGTACATTTGTTGGATACAAACATACCATCATTATTAATTTAGATAATAGTTGAGGTGATGACGATTTAGCAAGTATGTACAATAGTGATCCATAATTAAAAATAATTTTCAGCAATTTACATGTCACCACATGCATATTATTATTTTATACACGATACAGGTTTCAATCATCTGTTGTGTATGAAAAAATAAAAGCGATGTTATCATATTGTGGGCAAGGTGTAGAAATCTAGAAATCTTATATAATGTATGTTTTGGCTTAACTTTTTCTTCATCAAATAGTAAAATAGTTCAAGAAATATTAATATATTTTTAAATGAAAAACTAATTTTAAAATTTTATTTTAAAAATAAGACCTCATTTACAGAATTTTGAAAACATTGATTCAATATAATTTACAATCATAAATTTAACTTTAAAGTCGATTTACTAAAGTTGGTCATTGGTGCGGCTGTATTCATTCAGTACCATATATATATATTTAAATTCATAATGATCTCTCTCACTCTGCAGCGGTGCTACAAAAGCGATGTACGTGCTGCAGGTCTCACATGTAGTCGCGACTTTGCATTTGCTCTATGCCCCAATATTGGAGCGTGACAGGATAAAGTAAGTGTGTAATTTTAGTATTAATAAATACATATATACCCACTTGAATATAAAACAAGAATATTAAATTTAACAAGATTACAGGTTTGTTTATCATTTACTTAAAGCTAAATATACGTAGTTTAAAAGTTAACGTAAATATTTACAATAGTTACATAGTTATCTGATTTTATCAATCACATCAAAGCAGTTTAATGAAATCAAAACATAATTATTTAGAATGCAAAAAGAATCTTTAAGTATATTGTTATAAGCAGTGAGATCTAATAAATCAGTGTATTATACAATGTCGGTATAATGAATTATGACATATTTAAAGATATAAATTAGTAAAACATTCTTCCTGAACATGATTAGAAGCTCAACATGAAACGAATACAAAAATATTAAGTTCGCTCTTACGATTTGAGCCTCATCCCGTGGAAATTATATAAACAGGTTTATTTTTAACAATGAATAGTAAAATAGTTGAGTAGAATAATAACCATTTCATTCAACCTTATAAACTCAATTATCGTCTGAGCTCGTTAGCTATAATTTATGTTACTTTAATATACATCCAGTTGAAAATTTACACATACAATATAAAATCGTAAATAATAATGAATTATATTCCCCACTATCATATAATAAAAGACATCATAATCTAATGATAATTGTTTTAGTTGGGTCATTAAAATAAATTATTGTTATTTTTTAGACCAAAAGTTTCTAAATAAACGACGATATTCTGTCGTATGTATTCGACTTATTAAGTAAAAAAGCCTTTTTAACCGGTGTATATTCATTTTGAAATCGTAAGTGTTACATGCCATAACGAAAAACATAAAAGACATACCTATAACTATGCAATACATAATATATTTAGTTAATAAATCTATTACTGTTCCATTCAAAAATATATTTTTTGAAAAAATTAATTTAAATTTCTCACTTACGTTGTGGCAATTCAAGTAATTTATTGTATTTATTATATGAAACTACAGTCAAATCTGATACAATTTAAAATGTACAGTCCACAAAGAACATAATACTTTACAGCCAAAGATTCCCCCATTTTCAAAATATCGAATTCCTTTCATTTATCTATGGTATTAATATTGCACTCATTTGTTTCAATATTTGTTTAGTTAAGATTTTGACAATCTGTCAAAGATGGATATTTTTGAAAGATTTAAATCAGTTGGAAGATTTGATCATGTATTATATACGATATTATTTCAAGACGACGAAGTCTTTAAAACTACGGAGGTGTGTATAATATGCAATATGATTTTTTTTTTTCAAATAATACTAGTTATACGGAATAGGTGATATTTACTAAAATATATCAAATTAAGGTATAGTATGTTCTCACATAATATGCATAATAGTAATAACTCACTACGTGACAGCGATAACATAAAACAATCAATTGTAACCACTATTCACCTAAGGTTTGTGTATTTTATTTTAGGTTTCACCGTCAAGGCTTCTTTCGGAAATTAAAATGTCTACGGACGATCGATTGAAACTAATCATCAATCAAAAGAAAAGAAAAAACAACCGAACGATGAATATTTTTACAAAACAAGCCGACAGTAAAATATCCGTATCTCCAGAATTTATAATATTTCAAAATTACGAAACCAAAAGTAGGCATAGTATTTCGTGTACAGTTACAAATTTATCGCAGGTAATAAATAACTACAGTAATTAGTAAAATAATATTTAAAAGTAGAGGTTTTAACTTAATAGGGGAGGTGACATGTTATAATTATATAAATATATATTTTTTTTCCGGAAGCATGCTGAAGTTATAGCGCCTTACACGTGCATGGATTTACTGGCACCAATAGTGTGTATTTTAAACTATCGTGATAATAACTGTTTACACATAGAAGTGCGGATTATCTCACCAATCTTATTTTAGATGAGTTATCGAAACGTGAGGTTGTCATTGTATGGTACTATTTGACAGGTCGTGAAAATCGGTTAACCTCAAAATAAGTATATGCGCGGTGTTGTTTTCTTACCAGCAGACACAGACGCAGATATTGCACAGTTTAATTCTCGCATGAAAATTCAGAAGCTTCTAAACTTTTATGATCCATGCATTCAATTTGCACGATAATACGTCTTTACACGTGTATTTTTTATTATGCACGTGTAAACGTGGTATTATTCAAGTAAGTACCTAAATAATTAATTGACCACGGCGAAAAATTACACGCCGAGTATTATTTTCATAAGCCTAGTCATAAAAATGATTTTGTACACAATCACTTTCTTATTGAATAAAATCACAATGTCTCTGTTTTGCCTCAAACTAATATAATTTGATAATAACAATTGGAGCATTATCTTAAAATGTTTCATGTTTTATATTGCTGTATTATGCAGTAATCATAACCTAAAAACAATTAATAAAAATTGGGTTATTTACGATCCAGACAAAAAAATGGACAGTATTTTCCATCCGCGACGGAATACAAAGAACGATAATATTTCACTACCCTAATAATTATTATTGGTTTGTGATACAGACCGTCTATTTGCAAAAATACTTTTAGGTGTAAAACGATTGTTAAGTATTGTTTTTTTAATTACCCAGTGAAAAGAAAGTTTTAAGTGTATGTTTGTTGTTATAAATAATATAATATAATATTGCATTGATTTTTTCCATATCCAGATTATAGAACAAACCAACAATTTAATAATTCGTCATTAAATTGCAATTGGAATTTCCCTGAATATTACTTATATTTTCGCAACTAGTATCTACTAATAAGAGAACTTATACATACGCTATATTAATGTTTTTAAAAATCACAACTGAATTGTCCTGTCTGGATTCTCATCAGTGTCTATCTAATGATGTATATTTTATTTTAGAAACCTCTCCATCTTAAAATTACTTGCAGTGAATCAGCAGTATTTCGTTTAACCCAAAATGTAAATCTTCTATATCTTGCACCAGGAATGTTTGCAACATTCTCAGTACATTTCCAACCACTGGCATTCAAAGACTATCTACATAAAGTAATATTTAAAGATGGCAATGAGTGCATTTACGTCCTGCCTCTAATAGGTAATAAAAAATTTAAATATTTTTTTAAAATTTCATGTGTATTTATCAAAATGTATCTGTGTAACATTTCTTTTTAAAAATGTATTGTTTTCATATAAAGTCAATTGTTATTCACATTTTTTTTCATTTCAGGGGTCGGACCGAGATCTCTGATTAGTTTTCCAGATAAAATTGTACTACCACACAGCCTTGTTAAAACTGAAACACGTATGGACTTTCATATAACAAATACCGGCATTGTTGAAACGACGTTTTCACTTACGACTGAACGGCAAGATATTTTATTTAATTTACTACGCATAGATAATAAAATATAATATTCTCATGTAAGTATAAATATTGTCTTTATTATATATTTTACCAATAGGTTTTTCTCTATATCTCCCACACACGGCCACCTATCGCCAAATGAAACAATGACTGTCAACATAATGTTTTCCTGTACGACATCTGGCCACAAAAAAGAAAAACTAATAATTACCCTCGATTCAGGTAAATTTTCATAATCATGCACACATTTATTTGAAAATATTTCAATAACCATCGTATTACTTTATATGATATATGTTATGTTTTTTTTATTTTTTATTATCACACCATTATTTAAAATATTTAATAATAATTTATATTTTTAGGTGAAAAACTTACAATACATCTTGAGTGTACTGCTTATAAAGTAAACGTATCACTGAATGCACAAGATCCAATCATTATGCAAGAAGCATTTGTTGGAATGACATGTCAAACTGCATTCACAATAACTAATAACTCGTCTAAAAAGTTGGACTTTTCCTGGAAGAAATATGATACTAATTCAGAAAGTAACTATTTTTTAACATTATATTTTTTGAATCAACTGAATAACTTTAATGTCATATGTATTCATTTTTAATGCAAAGGACAGTTCTTACTATTGTTTACCTAGCGACAAAAGAAAAAAACAATTTAATACAATTTACAATTTATTCATATTAAAAAAAAAACAATAACTTATATCCATATCTAAAAACATCATTCCATATGAGAATTTATTGACAATTATATTTTTATAAATATCTTGCAGGGTTACCAAATTACTATAAAACATTTCAAGAATTTATTTTAAATGAATATGGTATAAGTGAAGAAAGTGGTCAATATAAAGATAAAGCTTTTTTGGAAGACCTACAACTATTATACAATGGAAACGTCTCATTGTTTCATGACAAATACTTTTTTATTTATCCAGTGGTTTGATATTTTTTTTTGTTACACAATATTATAAACTATATTGATATGAGTTATAGGTCAAAAAATCGTTTTAATACAATTTTATTCGTCTGATCTTTTTCTTTAGACTGGGGACGTGTGGCCCAACACTGAGCGAGAAATAATAGTAGCTTTCAAATCTGATTCCATCGGAAAATTTTCTTGTTCGGTTTTTTGCGAAATATCTGGAAGTGAAAATCGCTTGCCCATACACGTGGAGGCCGCATGTGCAGGACCAAAACTAATATTTAATGCAAATGAAATATATTATGTGAATTCGACGTACGATTCCATTATTTGTATTTCTTTAGAAGTTATCAATAAAGGTAAAAATTAATATAATATTATTTTCATTTTAAAGTCAATGTCTTCCCATATGTTTCGTAGTGTCAAGTACACAATGTTATTTGGAAACTATAGTGGTAATATGTATTATATTTTATTTTCAGGGAAAATTGATGGTAAAATAAAATACCTCACGAGCACTGCATATTTTGGTACTGTTATAGACTGCATACCAAAAGAAATGTGTCTCAAACCTGCGACCACTAACATTTTCTCATTATTTCTGACGGGAAAGACTATCGGAAGCTATATAGAAGACGTGTTATTTGAAGTTCCACAATCATGTGAAAAATTAAAACTGACTCTAAAGTAAGTAGCCATTTTTTTAGTTTTCTTTATAAGACTCTGATTAATTATTACATTTTATTTAAAATTAATATTACAATATTATGTATTTTCAAGGGGTATGGTAAATGTTCCAAAGATCTACACAGAGCCAGAATTGCTGAATTTTGGTTTCGTATCACTCGGTAAGAAAATAATAAATACTTATTATATTTTATTTATACAGATTTTAAAACTAGTTTTATTAAAAAAAAAATTTTAACACTCAGGAGAAGAAAAAATCATGTGTCTAAAAATCAAAAATTTATCACAGACACAAACCAATTTACGTTTCCGAGTATCTATTGATGACAATAATATACAACCCAGCTGGACGTTAAAAGATGTCAGTAGATGCGTGGAAAAACCTATGTTGTTTTTGAATCCTAAAGAGTTTTCCATATCACCTAAAGATTTTCAACTTATACCTGATGACGAGAATGTTGTAAAGGTAAATGAGTGATTTTTTTTAGGGGTAATTTACATTTATTGACAGAGCCGATCAGTACATTTAGATTGATATAATATATACTGTAAGAATAGTTTTTAAATTCTGTATGGACATGCAACTAAATTAAAATAATGTCTATTTATTTCTAGATAAAGCTTGTTTCAAATTGTCGCGGAATATATAAAACGGCATTGGAAATATTGTCACCAAATGAAGACATACTTTTTAAAAGTATTCCTATTCAATTCAGTTGTGGTGTTCCGAAAATCAGAAGCCGTACTCCATTTATTACGTTAAAAAGATGTTACGTTGGATATGAATGCAATGAAGTTATTGAAATAGAAAATAGAACAAAATATAGAGGATACTTTTACATTTGGCCGAATCAGGTGGGTGGCTGGTGACAACACTAGTATTTTCGTTTTATAATAAAATGTGATTTATTTTATTTATCACTTAATAACACATAGGTATATAACATCTCTCTTGCTTTTAGACTTTCATAGTTGTATAAATACATTATATGGATTAATGATTTTATAATAATTTTTAGGTCCGGTTAGTTTTTGAAAATAACGTTGTTATTTTTTTTAATATACGTAATATACGTAGACCACTTATCATCTAGCATATAAAATATTTTAAATAAAATACTTAGGTACATATGTTCTTCTACAATATTATTATGTTAAATATTGTTATTTTATTTAAATCGTAACAATTATACTATGTACTTTTAAAATGCGTGTTATCTGTCATCCTATCACATTTTGTGACGCCTCGCTTTTTGTTGCTACTAAATGACATTAAATTTAAATTCATTGGCTCTGCCGTGATATTGTATCTCTAAAATTATATATTTAGAATATATGTTTATAGTGTAAAAGTTAATTAATTTATAAATTTCATCATTCATTGAGCAAAAAAATATTATCTGAAAAAATTATATTTTGTACAGATTTGCGATAATTTATGTAGATTAACGTCAACTATATTATTATTTGGAATAATAAAAAAGCAATATAAAATTTATTTGAATAAAAACGTTTTTTTCAATTATCTTACTTAATATTATTTTTGTTTTTAGGAAAATAAGATATGGCAATTAAAACCTTCTGAAGGCTATATTAAAAGTAATGAATTACTAAAATTGCAGTTGTCTATTACACCGTCATCTCTAGGTTTTTGGTCCAATGATATTATGTAATTATTTACATTATTTACTAAAATATAAAATTTATTTATAACAAAAATTATTATTTTCACTCTTGTTAAACAATATTTTTTTTTATTTTAATGCGTTTTTATATATTTTTTAATATATTTAATATAAATATTAGTCGTCGTTTTAGTGTTGTTTCCATTATCAATTATTATTATTGATTTGCTAGTTAGCTACCTATCAGCGGCATGCGGTAACTTTTGAAGGTGAATCTTTCACAACCAAATGGCACAAAAACCCATATTGTTATTACCACAAATACTGTCTCATTAAAAATTTTAAGGGGTGTTAATCATTCAAAGTATGGGCTGCACTCCACTTGTGCTTCTAAACTTTTGTAATTTGAGCTTTTTCCCGTAAATGTATAATATTATGTACAGACTGCACACTGGCTCATATTGATTTTAAAAGAAATCTCGTTCCAAATCCACCCTCCCATTTAGTATAGTAAATGTTGTAAACGTGGTGATCCCCTAAAGTAGGAAGCTGAAATTTGGTAGTAATGTAACCCTCAACCTTTTTGACAAAAAAAATGTTTCTAATAAAATCGTACCTGGTCTAACTAATACTCGCTCTATACTTACAAACAAGACATGCAATTAAAGCTAAATGAATTTTAAATTGAATTTTTAATTTTAAAATATTTTTTTTTTATTTGGCAATAAAGTGTCCAAATTCTTATTTAGTTTATATTTTATTAAAATTACTCATTTCTTTTTAATATTTAGCCGATAAATTTATGTTTATAATGGTAATACAAAAAATATAATTTAAAAATTATAAAGTCGACAGTTCAGCTTTTGCTCCTTTCTTATGAATATTATAATATATAGTTAAATATAAAATTCATATTCAAAATAGGAATCTGAAATTTGGTACTATTTAGGTTAGCCTCAGTTATGATGAAAAATAAGTATTGGCCCAGGTGTGCACGAAATGACTAAGAACACACCATCGTAGTCGTAGTATTTCTTAAATGAATACTTTCTACACTTGAGTTGTCAAAATAATAATTGTTGTATGGAATCGTTTATTTTTACCACGTTTTTATTAGCTCGTATTCTTGTTTGTCCAGTACTAATTTTTTCTTGTGTGTCCAAGATTTGTATTGGACGATTGAAGATTTTTAACTAACTTTCCGACTAGCTAGACATTTTAAACTTTTAGAATATATCAGAACACGACGACAATACATTATTTTAATACTTTTAGCCATTTTTAATCAAAATTGAATTCATTTTCAGTTAATTCTGTTTTGTATTGAAAGTTATTATTGCTGGTTGCTAAAGGGGTCCTAGCAACTAAATTATTAATATATACGTGCGTTACTATGGAAATCAATATGAAATGTCAAAATGACATTTCAGTTTCTATATTTATTCAGAATTTCTATCAAGTGCAATAAAAAGTTTTTATTAATACATAGAATTGTCAAGTTTATATGATTCAACAGAAAATTTAAAAACGTGGTTTATAAAAAGTTCTTTTTATCTTTTAATTATTATTATGTAGTTATACAATATTTTATTTAATATGTTAACAAAATATAATTTTCAGTATCAAAGTGTTCGGCGTAACTGAAGACATTTTGCTTTCTAAAGTTGATATATTTAGTGTTGGTCCAATAATTTCGTGCAGTCAAAATAGTATTGATTTTGGAGAAGTTAAAGTTTTAATGAATAAAACTGAAACGTTGAGGCTGACGAATAATTCACCAATATCCGCGGTCTTAAAATTTCGCATAGTAAGTAAAGTTTTTATAGCACGTCTATTATAAAAAAAAATAACAAAAACGTTTGTGGGAACTGCTTTTTGTCTATTTTAATACGGGCAACTTTTTACTTGTTTACAATTCTGTTTTGATATTAACAAAATTCTTATTCTAAAATTCATTCAGTAATCTTCAATACTAACGATAGCTACAGTTCATTAACGATCCTTTTATTTGATATAAACAATAATTGAGTATTTTTTTTAATAACAGGAACCTCCATGGTATGCCAATTTGGAAACCTACATCTTATGTCCAGAAGACTTCTTGGATCTCGATATAGGAATATTGTTGTGTGATAAGGGGATTTTTTTAAATAAACTTACGATTTCTATCGATAGTAGTAAAACAATTATTGTAAGTTCCTTTTACACTATATTAAAATATTATCTTTTGTATGTTTTATTATTTATAAATACTGCCATTAAAAATTTTCAGACTATACCACTTAAGGCTACGGGAATCGGATCAAGTTTAATAATATATCCAGACATAAATCGTATATGGGATATTGGGTATGTTTTTGTTGAAACCCTTTTCAAAGCGTCTCTTAAAATAACAAATGAAGGTAGCAAAAGTTACAACGTAACTTGGACAAACATCGAAGAACTCAAAAAGAATAACAACAGAAAGCAAAGGTTCCTGGTTTTTATACCCTAATACCGTAAAACATTTACACATAATATCCTCACTGTTAAGTTAAATATCATTATGAAGTTTTTCGCTGATGACGTAGGTTTCAGTACCTATTGAAGTGTTTTTGTTGGAAGATAGTAAACGATTGATAACCAAAAAAATCTTCTTTCTTTTTTCGACCATGTCCGATCCTAATAGGATCATATGGGCCACCATAGAGAGGAGTTTTGTATTAACAGATTTTTTTTACGAGAAATGAATGTCAGCCACTTGTTCAACCTATTAGGGTGTAAATATTGTACACTATAGACAATCATATTATTTATATTTTTATAATAATAGTATTATGATATTTCTATGGAATACCTAGCAATGGATCTAGAACGATTCGAAACCAGGGACAACTGGGCGCTACGCAATCATATTAAATTCAAAAATAAATAGACTTTCGTAAATTATAGGTAATAAAAAATATATATATTTAAAACTTATATATTAGTACTATATTATTTAATAGTTGGTAAAAATCTAATATGCTATGATTTAATATACGCATATGTACATATTTTTAAGTTCCAACGAGAAGAAAGTTTTTGTATTTATATGAAGCGTCAGGCATAATATTTAAGTGTAAATCCGCAATAAAAAAAATATTATATTAAGGGCAAAATCAATTAAAACTACTAAATAGTTAATAGAAACTTATTAAACTTTATTGTCTGATTTCTGTATCAAATTGTAATGAACTTCTATTTATTTCATTAATAAACGTTATTTCGGCGCCCACTTGTCCTGGCGTCCAGTTGTCCCATTACCCTATCAATGATGGTCCATATATTATGACATTCAATCTTTCACCTACCTGCAGAATTTATGCGTATTCTACACATGGTACGCATGCTATAGGTTCTGAATCTTTCGCATATTATGCATATACTACATGTCGATCGTTATTACAGTGATAAATTTAATGTATTTATTCTATAAATTACATAATAATTGGATAGAATATTCAATGCTTGTAAAAATATATGTTTCAATGAAAATACTACAAAATTGTTTACTAACGAGTATTCCCAACTCGTTTATATATCTACTAAAAATCTACAATTATTGCTAATTAGAAGCGTTACCTATATAACCCTTTGCTTATTCAAATTATCACAAAAGGGCTTCTAAAAAACTAATTCTTACTACTCAATGGTAGAATAATTTTTAAAATTAATTATATAATAACTATAGTGTATATAACTAAAGGTGAAAACAATGCGTCAAAGTGGCAATTTTTAAACAAAAACAAACCTATCCAAAACTCAATTTTCATTTCGGTCTCCTAGTAGTAATTGATTAAATTACGCATGTTTTATTTTGAACATAGTTTGTATATATTTATATATTATAACATAATCAACACCTGTACTTTTAAATTCTCGATTAACTTGATGTGATGATTATTTTTTTTAATACATATTATTTTTTCTCAATGTTTTTATATGTTATAATAAAGGATAATTATATATTTTCCCCAGTTCATTATTTCATATCACACCTAACGAAGCCAAAATATTGCCCAGAGATTATCAAACATTTCATGTTACGATAAAATCGAAAAAAGTAAGGCGTCTTGTCGAGAAATGGTACTTAATAGGCTCCACCGAAGACGAGACGAATAATGAAGTACTAATGAAGTCCAATATAACTATACAGTTTATTGAACCGATTCTTTACGTATCTAAGAAAATAATGACATTTCAAATAAATCAAGGACCATGCGAACAACAATTTTTTGTTTGGGGTCAGTCACTCTTCAATTTAATCACAATTTTATACTGTTTGTGTAAACATTAATTGTATTTGATACAATAGGTACAAAAATAGTTAAGATATTAAAAAAAAAATATTTCACCATAAACATACTGCATATATTTTCTATTACATACCATTGCATATTATATAAAATAGTTGTTGCCCACTGTGCCTAAAGCGTAGCATATTCAACCACTAAAAGCACACTGTTCCAAAATTCAAAATATCGTATATTAGGCATAATGCTGAAGACAGACATAATTTAAAAAGTAATAAAATGGAGAGTGCGATATGTGATAGAGGTCGCCAAGTTTATTAAATGAGAATGGGTTCAAAATCTTGCTTGGTAAATGGATATCCGCTGGACAAATACAAGGGATACTTACTTAATGATCACGGGGCCGCTCTAAAACTCGCTAGAACGATACACTCATTAAGACATTTGGCGGATGTAGGTGGCAGTAAGAATAGTGAAATGAACTGGGAGATGTCTTCATCCGGGAGTAGATAAATATCTCATCTGTTAGTTAGTATGATACAAAAAAGGAAGCATAATCACTTCAGACAGAAGATATAGAACACTACAATGTATATAATACGTATATTATTGAGTTTTTTATTAACATTGATTTTTTGGAATTTTTTCAACTACTATCTCTTTTCACCGTTTTCTGAATGAATAGCTGAAGGTCGTGATCGTGAATGTAGTCATTTATTTCTCCTAGGGCAGAGTGAAAACTACCTACAGTAAGATTTTCACTTGGTCATTCCAGCGTGATGACCATTTTCCTCTGAATCACCTTCTCTGAAGGCTACCCAAAACCATCAGCTTCTCTAAATTATCTCGTATGCGTCGAATAATATATGCAAAAACTGTAGAATTTGTTTCAGATACATTACCATACCTTTCTTTTTTATTTAGAGTCTCTGAATCCTATGCCCTATACAAAAAATACGAAACATTCGGCGCCAATACCCACCTACTTTCCACTCCCTTGCTCTCAGGGTTCATGACTTGATACCATAAAAAAATATGGGGAACACTAATGTTTGCAAAATCATAATATTCGTGGCAATTCAAATTCATTGATCCTTCCATACAGTGGTAAGGCGTGTCATCACATTTTTCGCATTCTCTTACAATGGTTCAACTGCTATATTATACTGCATATTACAGCCTGTAGAATTCGAACGTACACCTTCTGTATCACTATTACAATATATATATATATATATTACAATATAAATATACACTGCCCTACACAAACAGGCTTGGCAACGATTTACAGTGTTATTGTTAATTATACACTTTATTATACATTTTTGCTCAACAATCTTATGTGAATCTTCGCCGCCCCCTGAAGAGATGTCTGTCTTAGCAAAATTTTGACGTTGCTCTGAATCTTAACACAAATTGAAAAAAAAACCATACTCTTTGTAGTATATATTATTATATTCTTATAAATGCTTACTTAAATTCATTTACCATCTATTTAATTGTAATTTTGTGATTTTTTTTCAGATTCTGTCATGTTGAAAAATAAATCAAAGCTTGGATTTAACGTTGAAATATCAACAGAAATGCCTTTTACGATAATCAACAGTAACGTTGAAGAAATAACCTCGGAATATAATAAATTTAATCTTAACGTAAAAAAATCATTGCAAATCATTCAGTCGTCAGATATTATCAAGAAAAGCTCCGATAGTACGATTTACGATAAAAACTGCATTGTTCAAGGTCAGGCAAACTTTTCCAAAGACGATGTGAAGAGATTTTATGACACATTTACATTCGCAAAGAATTTTGACATTTTTTTGGAATCACGTGAAGAATTCTGTTTGAATTTATTTTTTAATTTAGACATGGAATCAATCTCGCAACGTATGAAGGTTCACAAGGAATTAAGTATCTTATTTGGAAAGAATGAGAAAAAGGTTATCCCGATTCTATAAAATAAAATACATAACTATTTCACTCTGTCACTCATATTATGATAGTATATAGAACATATTCTCCGTAATGGGGAGCATTTATTAATATTTAATTTCCGTTATTTTTTCTAGGAATCCATTCAATTAATCGGCGAAATATTTTTTCCTGAAGTATCAATATATCCAAAACAGTTGACCTTCAATTGTAAACCGAACGGTTTAATACAAAATGAATTTGTTATCAAAAATTGCACTCCACTATCTGTCATGTATGACCTGTCTTGGGAAGATATAAATATAGAGTATGACTTACCACAGGTATATTATTAAAACCAAATAATAAAGTATAAAAATATTTTTAGCTGGCATGTCTACTGAAACTCTAAATACTTTTAATCAACAATTATTTCATTTATTGAATGCATGATGTATTTATTATTAATATATTTGATACTGACGATAATACTATGTATTTCTTTAAAATATATAATAAATTCAAAATATAAGTATATAAATACATAATATTTTCAATGTTTCTTCTATTTTCAGGAATTTGATGATTCAACAATTATTTCTTCGATAAATAAAAGCTCTTCTAATTTTATAGATAATAATTTAAATATCAAAATATCAAGCATTAAAAAGATAAGCTCGGATTCTGTCGATGATAGTTACATAAATCATAAAGATCTAAATTCACTTTCTGGCACTCCATCTATTTCAACCGATGACATAACCTTCATTGATAGTATTGTGATAAGTTTGATTTTCAAAGCTTTAGATATTTTAAGTAATGAATCTTTACATCAAAAAGGTTTAATGGCAACCATATGCGGTGATGAAATACGTGACAGTTATGTATTTAAAGTTTTTCCATTCAAAGGACAGTTAGAACCGTTTGAAGAAAACGTTTTTAATGTTACTTTCAACTTAAAATCACCAGTCTCTGCTACGGCTACATTGATGTGTAACATATTTGGTGGATCAATACAATCTCTTTCAGTAACAGGAGAATGTTCTGATGTTAAGTATGAAATAGATAGTACGGTTCTCGACTACGGAGTATGCATCTTCAATGAGATTCAGACTAAAGCATTTACTTTGAAAAACACTGGAAAAATATCATTTAGTTTCACAATAGATTCGTCATCGTCTATAAACTTTAACAAGGTTATAATCGAGGAAGTGTTTCCTGTTAATTCAATTTTACATGCAGGAGAAAGTATAAAGATTCATATAAAAGTTCATTCTAATATTGGAGAGTTTTACAAAGAAATATATTTAATAGTAGATGATGAACAGTCTGTTTTATTGGAAATTAAAGGATGTGGAATATTTTCTCAAATTCATATAGCCACAGAAACTGAACCACAGCATGATGTAAGTCATATTTTTTTTGTTATATAATGCCAATTCTTTGTAGTACACCAATACAGCCATGGGACAAGCCTACCAATCTATAATCAAACGAATCAGTCCTCGTTGAAGAATGTAATCATAAAGAGCTCTATATCTATATCTTCATCACGGATTCGGATGAGCGTAACTGCAATTATGATCTACATGCTCCATGCCAAACATGTCCATAGGCACGAGCCCTGGAAAAATGTAGTGACATGTGTAGTTGTCATATGCTTTGACGAAGAAGCATGACAGCCGCAGTATATAAGTAAATCATAAAAAATAGTCACTGAAAAAAAAATTAAATTCAGATTACAGCAGAAGATGAATACAGTGCCATAGCGGCTATATCTCCGATGTGGTTTGAAAATGATGTTAATAAAATCAAGAAAAACTATATTGACCAACAAAATGTCGAAATTAAAATTTCACCAGTATGTCTTGAAAACCTTCAAGAAAATGGATGGGATGTTTTACTGAATGAGGCTCGTATTTATTTTGTCATATTACATTATTAGGTGCATAATATGTATTTTTTTAAAAGCACATATATTATAATAAAAACAATTATATCTGATTACGTGCGAAGTGCGAATGGAGTATTTGCGTGAGGCCTCTAGTTATATTATTTTCCTCTCCAAAAACGATTAAGGGGTGCTTATTAGTGCGAATAGTTTACATAGAAGTATTATTTATACTTACTAGCATTATATAAAAAACGAACATTTTTATAATATAACAAAACTACATACCCCCAGAGCGCAAGGCCCGATTGGACCCAGTCGATCTAAACACATTAAGAGCCAGTCTAAAAAAATGCTTTTTAAAACGTTTTGGTTTTTTTTTTTTAATTGGACCAATTGGGTATCAAAATTCACTCGCTGTTTGGATGGACCATCTGCTTATTTATTAATATTTACTTTTTATTTCACGTCAACAGGATTATCCGTCAAAAATTGATATTGACTTAGCAATTGAAAGATTTCAAGTGAAACAAATAAGTGATACAAATTTTTCTAAAATATCAAGCAATAAAACCTATAAAGACGTAATTACATTCCAATCTCTCAAAAAATATATCGATTTCGGAGTTATACCAATTGGTAATAGTGTAAGTTGTTATTTAATTAATTTTTCCTTCTAAGAATAAAGAAAGTATTGCGCTCTAAAATATTAAAATAATTCACAGGTTTGCAAGATTATCGAAGTTGTAAACTTGAGTAATTATAAGACTCATATTTTCATAAAAAATGAAAGAAATATTCCAACATGGCTGAAAATTTCACTACCCAATATTCTTCACCCAAACAAGACGGAAGTAATGACTATTAAGTTCAAAGCTCACTCTGATTATTTTAAATCTGAAACTCGGCCCGTAGAGTTTAATTTTATGATACAGGTGGGTCAAAACTTATTGAAATATTTATTACTGTTGACAAAATATCTACCATATTAACTGTATTCTTTTCATTTTATTTTATAATATTTCTTACCATAAATACAAAAAAACATTAGTAATAGAAAAGTTTTCCCGATCTTTAAAAAATATATAAATTACTATGAACAAGTTTCTTTTATAAAATATCTTTATTACTTAATATTCATTGCACATATTTGGCAAATGTGAATTAGTGATACCTTAATGCATTTTATAAATTAATGTGAATAACAGTAAACTCTGATTCTGCATGACAATGAAAATTATTGAACTACATTTATTATTATTTGAAATAAGTCATTTACATTTCAATAATTAATAAATAATTAATGACATTACGAATGCAGATATTTAAGCATTTTTATGTCAAAAATATGAATTCCATTTATCACCTATTATGGAGCTAAGGTTATCTATTTGTTTTTAAAAGGGTAAATTTAAAAAAATACGTACGCAAACAATACACCTATTGAAACCCCAGTCCCATTTTTATAACAGTAATTTCATGTTTATTTAATATATATAATATTTGTATATAATAACAAATCAATAATGTACCATATTGTTATTTTAGGTGCAGAATGCCGTAATAATTCCAGTTGAAATTAAAGCAATTGTTACGATACCGTGTATAAAAATAAAAACTAATAAAGTATCTTTTGATACTGTCATGTGTGGAGATTTTAAGATTTGTTCAATCCCAATCGTAAATGTGTGAGTATTTGATAATATGTACTGCTTACTTCCAGTAAATTTATTAGTTATATATACTGAGGAATTGCAATACCGGTATTTCAAAACCGGTATCCTAGTATTTTTCGATACCGAAATACCGGTTTTAAGAAGCAGATAATACCGAAATATTTTTCGGTATTGAAAGTGGAAACAAAATGTATTAATTAACGTAAAAGATTTAACAAGCCTGTATTTTTATCAGGTTAGGCGATGTCTGATTTACTACCATAGCTTTTCAATGCCCTTGGATACCAGCAATGGACGTACTACAAAATATTAATATTGTATAGAGATTTTTTTTATAATGTGTGTATATATTGGTAGATACTTTTGTTTTCCATATATTTCACGAAGACTGGTATGTATACCGATATTCAATACGAAATACCAAAATACCGGTGTTAGTATTTTCGTTCTGTATTGCAATTCTTATATATACCCAATATAAATTACAGTGAATACTCTGTTTTGAGACAATTATTCTCAAGCGATAAAATCATTTTTTGTCACCTTCTTTAAATGTCCCTCTGAGGCGGACCAAATCGGTCCAAATTTATTTATTAAAGTGGAATAAGTACTACAAACAATTGCGTTTTAATAAATCAAACAACAACACCTTCTTAAGAACCTAGAAAATTTTAATGATAAACATATTCATAAAAATTCGATACACTTATCTGAAAATAAGAGCTCTTGTCAATCAAATTATATTTTTAGAGGAATTATTGACTGTTACTGGTCATCATCTTTCAAATACCAAGCTGATTTTAGCAATGGTTTACGTAAGCTGCACAGTCCATTTGAAATTATCAGCAGTCATGAAGGCCTTCTGGAACCTGGAATGGACCACTGGATTAGAATGATGTTTGCACCGACTTGTAAAGTACGTAATATTGACATTTAATTTGAGAAGCTCTTATATATACCTTTTTTTAAAGTTGTACAAGAACATTTTTTTTATAAATTCATAGTAAAATATTCATAAACGTTAAACTATTTGCTATTCTTCTTGAATCGAAATATAATAAATTGTCGTTTATCATACAACATAGATTAGGTAATTATTTTTATCATTTTAATAATAAAATACATACTTCTAAAATTTCTTTTCACAGGGAGAATTTTATGGCAATCTAACCATATCAGTCAACGGAAATCCAATAACAATTGATTTACAAATAAATGGTTATAGTGTGATGCCTCGTTTTAAAATTATTGGTTCAAATATCAATTTTGATGCAACTTTTCCGAAAGGTTGTTCAAAATATAGATTGTTTGGAGTTTACAATCCAAATTTATTTCCTATCACAACTCAGTTTGATGACATTACCACGTAAGAATAATTATTGTTATATAGTATTCTTCCTCGTTTATAATGATTGGTTTTATCACTTTTCTTTCAATATCTTAATCGTATAATCACAACAGTTTAAAAATGTAATTATTTTATGGATAAGGCATTTTTATGTTATCCGATATTAAGGATTTTGGATTTTTTGTAGGATATGTGACTATATTATTTATTGCTCTTGAGTTTTTTAATATTGAGTATCTCCAACTTACATAGTGTCATTGATTCTGAAATACTTACTTGATTTGTGCATTTTTAGCGGTTTAAAATGTACCAATTTATCGCGAGATAAGCTCATTCTGTTTTGCCTTTTTGTAATTTCTAAAACGATTGACTACTCATTTTCATTTGTTGATAATGTTATATTATAGTTAACTTAATATATTTATATATTTTGATTTGTTTACATTCTCTTTCAGTTTCAGTTATTTTATATAAAAAATACGGACAATAACATAATATTTATTTTTAATTTAATGAAATTAAGTTGATTAAAGATTAATCTTGTCATTTCAGGACATTTTCGAAAACTGAATTAGGTTTAAAATATATTCGATGTGACACGAGGGACATAGAATACGGTAAATGAGTATAATATGACAATATTTCAATGATTAAATCTTAAATCTATGACATAAACTTCCTATCGAAATATGGGTACATTAAATAGTATGTACGAGTAGTTAGACTATAATATATTAAATTGTGGCGTAATAATGGTCGAAGTGAAAGGAAAACTGAAAAATAATCTACGCTCTAGGAAATTGACCTGGCGCTTATATGCTAACAGAAATGACGCAGTTTCATAATTGCAGTAGTATAAATTATAAATACCTGTAATACTCGTATATGACTAGAATTAAACTACTTACTTTTCCATTTTGTAACTATAAAAATAAATGATCATTTTTAGGAGACAGAGAAAATCAAAATCTTATGGATAATGAATCAATATGGAAAAACTGTGAAATTAAAATGAACTCTACAACAACGGAACCACTAGAAAAAACAAACATGTTAACGATATTTTATAATGCGCCATATTCTGGTTGGTAATTGTTGTAGATTTTGAAAAAATATACATTTTTTATAAAACTTAAACATCGATATATTTTCTAATCTAAATTACTTTTTTCCAGATAGCTTTGCGCTTATTAAAAAAACTGCATTGCAATGTAATATGAAAGTGTTAACGATCGATAAGCTTATAATGAATTATGTATGTTCAACCGGAACAGATAACTCCTTGGCTTTCAAGAAACTATTAAATGACGCTTTCTCTCAATATGTGGAAAAGTTTAATAAAAAAAGATCCACAATAATAACAGAATGTATGTCTTTTTTAAGTTATTTATACATATAATTGTATTATGATTTTTTATAATATCCTACGATTATATGCCGCTCAGATCATCATCAGAATCATCAGAAAAGAATTAACTTTGTACCTACACCACATACATACTATTGAAATTAAACTACAAACAAAAAATATTTACATTTACTTACCAGTAACCCATAACCAGTAGTAAATTATTAATAATTACATGAAATTGTGTTACTTACTTGATTTTCAGATGATAAATGCTGGGATGGGTACGATATACTTGAGTACAAAATCAGCGTGCTTTTAGGACATGTTAAAGATAACGCGGCAACGCATTCTACGAAAACGAAAAAAACTAGAACAAAAAGTGCTAAAATAAAAACTGAAACTGTTTCACACCCTTTTGAATTATTATTTAACAAAAATAAGGTAACAAATAATAATTTTAATCATAACCAATAGCAATCTGTCATATATATTTTTTAAAGAATTGTACTAAGCTATATCTTTTTGTACATTTTCTTAATTAAATAAGTAATAATTATTGGTTAATATTTTTTCAGATACCTACATATTTTGATTATTTGCAATAATATATTCCTCTCTATCACTATTTTCATTGATATACTTATACTAATACATTTTTTTATCATTTAGGACATATTTTGCAATGTCCTGCAAGAGAGCTTCAAATTCTATCATGAAAGATTTATTCTGGAAAACTTGGAGAGTATATTTTTTGAGACGCCAACTGCTGCTTTCAAGTCAATTTTAGAAGCAATCGGGAGTGCAAAATCCATTAAATTGGTAATGTTGTACAGACCACGCACAATGAAGTAATGCTTGTATAATATTTTAAAATATTAAAAATATAATATACTACCATGATAAAAATGTTAGTCGGAATCACCGAAAATCGTAGCCTTTAATTCCTGCACCCTATAAAGTAAAATAAAAAAATCTGTTTTGAAACCTATTGAAACATACCTTTTCTTTGTTTACTAGAAAATATAATCTAATTCGAATAGTAACAAATGTTTTCCACGCCGGCAAACCGAGCCTGCTTGAATTCAAGCGTTTTTTTTTTGTGTAAAAGCGTTTTCCAATATTTATCGCGTCTATATTGAATGGTCCCGTAAATTTACATTGTTATTATTATTAATTATTTGAATATTTAAAAAAATTTATACTTAGAAACCCTATTATCTGTATGCCCCTGTTTACGGTTTTATTATTGGTAGGTACAATTCTTTCGGACTCTACAATCCTTTATTATACTCGACCATCTCCAACATTTGCCTCCTTTAAAATCTGTCGATATTCTTTTTCTCCAGTTTCTAAACTGAAACCCGGAAAATTTAAACGCTCGTGACTCATGCTTTTTAAATCTGACTTGATATTTTTGTAAAGGACTATACGTTATTAACAGTATTACTTTATATTTTAAATTTTACGTATTTTTACGCTGTTTTCCAAGAATCTCACGCTTCGTTAAGTCTTTCAGTACTAAAGACGTGCTAGGCGCGTAACCATTAGTTAGCCATTAGATATAATTAGCATGATATTTAAATGTGGTAATTAATTATTAATTATCTGGTCAGCAGTGAATTCGTGAAAAGTATAAATAATCCAATAAGTACTTTTAATACCCATAATTTAAATTAATTTGTGCATAAACTAACTATTCATTTGTGTGTAGCAATGGCGAAGGGTGGAGGTGGGCTGTTGAGATCTGACATAAATACTGCACTTTAAACTTTGTCAATCATACGTATTTGTTTTCATTGAACGAATAATACAATTTTCATTAGTTATTTTTTTAATTTAATCCAAGCCACCATAGATAATAGAAATCGAAATTTATGCCATTACATCATACATAATTTTAGATATGTTATGGATAGAAGAATATTTTTAATCTATTATGGTTTGTTTAGGCAGGGGGTAACATGAATTTAAAAAAAATAACCTACACCATTCGCATTTTTTGCTCTTAATGAATGAAAATAAATAAGTATGACTAACAAAGTGTCCACTATTATTTTCGGTGCTCTGTGATGGTTTGATTTAGTCAGGGCTTAATTGAATTTTAAAAACTAACCAATACCAACTGCAATTTGTATTCTTAGTTCAATGAAAACTCATCAACTCAATGAAAGTACAAATGACAAATTTTAGTGCGCATTATTTACGTCGGATCTCCACAGCCTACATCCACCCTTCGCCACTAGTGTGTAGGCATACTAAATAATATTTCTTCGCAGAAATGTCTTTACAGTTATTCGATATACATAATGATTCTTTATAAATATGTTCAATTGATTACTTTAAGTAATGTATAATCCGAAAATGTTATAATACACAATGTTAAATTATTTGTTTTAGTGATAATATAGATGTAAAGAAAAACTTTCATAGATATGAGTCGAACATGTCAGAAATTTTAAACATATCTGAAAACTGGAATTTAACAGAAGTTACCAAAAAAATTAATGGTACTAAAGAAACAGTTAGTATAAAACATTTATATTTTTCCTTTCATCGCCTAATTTTTCTACTGGAGGTAGGTCAGGTAGATAGTCAGGTCTTTTTTTAATAATGACGATGGTGCTACTATTCATGCTACATTGCCTTTCAGAACATAAACTTTCGAACAACCCTATGTGTGAATATTTGATAAAACCAGCTCGATGTAATTTATCACTTACCTTCCAGTAGAGCCAACAGCACGCAGTATAGTGACAGCGGTAGCTCATCCATATCACTATTTGTGAGCTTTCGCTTAACTGGTCATCAAGAAAATCGTTTTAGTCAACCTGTTATTTTCTCGTCAAAACTCAATATAACTTGAATGTAATAATAATAGTTACAATACAATATTCATTTGCGTGGATTTGTTCTGAAATACCTAAACAAATTTTCCTGAACTGATTTAACTTTTTAATGACAATTAATATTGCAGAATTTTAACTACGTAAATTAGAGATAATGCTATCAAAATGAAGATTATAATAAAATAATAATTTAAACATGATATTATTGTACGCATAAATACATTTCCAAAATATTTTCTTGCGTCAAAACAACTATTTTTTAAACAATTTTAAATCATATTTTTGTCCAATGGGTGGCATAATAATTATCAAAATTTAATACAATATAAAGTACTTATTTATTTTTCATTTTCAGGGAGATGGCTTACTTGAATTAGACTCAATAGAACTCTCTTCATGGATAATCAATACAGAAAATTCTGATTTTATTAAAACGATAATTTTTAATCTTTCTTCGGAACTATTTTCCAATAACGCTTCTAGTAATAACCATACCTTAGAAACTCCACTGACATATTGTACGCTGAGACCAGTATACGATGAAAATACTATTGTTGAAAGAAATGCCATGTCACTTTTCGATATCGAACCTGTCGATAAGATTCCTGTAAGTCAAGCAACTTTAAATACTTCTTATAATACGTATTTCAGTATTTTTCTTATTGTAAAAGTTCTGACAGTATTCAATAATGATTATAACTATTTAATATTATAATAAGGAAGTATAATATACTTCTTAAGACGATATAGGTATTCCATACTTAATAATTACTGGTGTTTTCAATATAAACAAACAGCATATAGGTTGAAACTCTGCCATTTTTAGTAGTATTGATCTTTGTGTCCCTGGTTTTAGAAATCGGGAGCATCGGTTGCTAGCTTTTCTAAGGTCTATAAGTAACCTTTCATCAACCAAATCGTTCGAATATTGATATATTTTCTCAGTCTACCTACGTGAGAATGAGTTTTGGTAGAAGGTATTTTATAGATTCTTAAGATATGGTCTTCTTAAATCACTCGGTGTGCTTCTATGTACGTTTTTTTACGATTTTTTGTTTCACATATTTCACTTTTATTATTCCGATTTTGGTTAAAATTCATTTTTTTATTGCTTTTTATGACATTTTGTAAATTGTGATCTTCAACATAACATTTAAAATAAACAAATTTTGATTTGAATATAATATCTACTATCATCATTTTTTCATCACTTCTAATTTAATAACAGTAAGATAAAAGAGATAAGCAGAAATCTGTTATGGTAGCTCAGAAAATGACTGTATTTTAAGGTAGTTGCGATCATCAGCCATTATGGTATGATTCAAGGTATAGGTACGACCAATAAGAAGAAAATAATACATACAAACTGTAATAAATATCTAAGACAATTATTATCTTAAATACTTTAGAAATAAGGGACATACTTTCTTTCGTCTTTGGTTGTCAATAGTTTTTTTATAAATATGTTTTTTTCTTAAATGGCTTTTAGGTTCCACTCTGTCGATGCAATAAATATTTTCCGCAAGATAATTTTGATAACAACAAAATACAATATTTCTTGGAGTCAGTAATATGCAAGTGTGATACTGGAAACCATAACACGAGCTATGTATCAGATGATTTTGACCCGAATGAAATTTTAGGTAAATATACTTGTACGAAAATATATATTTATTAGATTGCTACTTAAATAATTTATGGTTTTATTATTTACAACTTTTACTTATTGATATGATTATGTATGTTGTATAATATGTAATTATCATACAAATTTATAAAGTCTACCGAATGGGTTTTTTTATTCTTATCGGGTTATTATATTTATTTTTGTTTTCTGACAGTCTTTCATAAGTTTATTCATCTAAAACCACTTCACATAATGCGATATAAGATCACATACAAGCCAACCTTAACAGGAAAATTTGGAGAGATTGCTAAAATTTCTTCACTGGGATGTCCAAATAACTATGTGAAAATTAAATTACAAGGAATTTGTGATATACCTCGGTAAACATGAACATTTATACTTATTATTATATATAAAAAATAAGAATCCAATAATTGGTACCTAATGTATTATAAAAAATATTGTTCTAAATTTCTTTCATTTTATTATATTATAATATTTCTAGGTTCGATATAAATCCAATAAATATATTTCCAAAAGTTTTGGCAAATAAAAAAAATAAAAATATAAGAACTCGTGCATTTATAACCGAATCAAATGAATTTTATTTTGGTCCCGTTTTTTGTGCATCTGACTCTAATGAGTAAGTATTATTTCTAAGTTTATACATTTTTTCCTTTACATTTTATTTTTAACCAATTCTACTCTTTTTGGTACTAGTCTTTAAATTGCATCTATTCTTCAACGAGAGCAAATAATAGCGTGGCATTACACTGTTTGTCATTCATGAACCTAGCTGAAAATTCCTTAATAAAAAAATTTGTGAAAAGTGAAAAAACTACAACAAATCGTCACCTTACTATTAAGACCTCGTAAGTCCGATATTAGGGAAAAATGAAGTTTGTTCGACAAAATTAAAAAAAAAAACATTTTAAATTATATCAAAACCTTGATTCTCTAGATTAATACTATGCTGTCCATCTGTCAATTTTTTTTAAAATTTCTAAGTCTCATTGTTTCAAATATGGAATTAAAACCTCGTATTTCACAATCAGTGTTAGCAGATTCATCGATTAGAGAGGTGTTTAAAATATTCTTTTTATTACGTTTTTTCCTTCCCCTCTACATTCTTCTCAAACAGACTTACGAGGTTTTAATAGTAAGGTGACGTAATGTGTTGTAATACGCTGCCCTTGGTCTTCTACCAATGGTCAAGATACATGGCGTTGCAAATTCAAGGAAACTGCAACGCCACGACGCATTACAATGATCTCATTGGAATTGTGTAAAACCAGCGTTGCGGTGCTGTAGTTTCAATGAATTTGTGGTACCGTGTCGTGGTATTTAAATTTAACAGTAAAGAAGATTCTTTAAATAATTGTAAAATTGAGATGGAATTATTATTATCAAAAACTATTTCTAATATCATAATGTATTTATTTTGTAAAATTCTAACCTTAAGGTCTGAAAAACCAACTGTCAAACTGAAATTAAGTAATACATCTCCTTTGAAAACTGAAATCGCACTGTCGTTTGAAGAAAATAATAACGTATATGAAGTTTATCCGACAAGTGTACTTTTAAAGGTGAATATAATCATTTTATTAATTATGATAACTCAGGGTTTTCCAACGACGTGCCTGTGGGAGCAGGTGCACTCCGACCCTATTTATATGCGCCTATAAATTTTGATAATATGTTATTTTGTATAAACATTTTGATAATTTATTAAGTAGCCTGGGTACAAAAGTGTTTGAATTAGTATAAGTTGGTGCAAAGGTGATTTTTTTTTAATTTCATGCTCAAATGCCCATGTTGCAAAAAAAGAACCTCCCTACAATACAATTATGTTTACCTCCTGAATCTTGTAAATTCTCATAAAACTTAATAATATTTTTTACGTTATAAGTTCATACAAAGAGAAACATGGCCTTCGCCACAATTTTGCTTGCTTCTTATTGGTCTTAAAAAATATATATTTGCTCATTCAAGAAATAAATGAATAGTCGTTAAAATATTAGTCATCATTATCATCAGCCGGGGTCGATCTACAACTAGATAAAAGCCTCTCTTAGATCTTCCACACTTCTTGGTCCCTAGTTTTTTGCTACCATGTACATTCAATAATCGTTATTCGTTCATCTAATCCAGCTGGTTTTGCGGTATCCTTGTGATCATTTAATACTCCTTGGGTATCACTCTATGACGGCATTTTGTCCAGTGGTTGTTCTCTCACCGAGCGACATGTCCATTTCCATTTTATCTGCTTAGCGATCTCTATCACATCGCGTACTCTTGTTTGCCTCCTTACCATGATAATATAATAGAGAGCCAACAAATTATATCTCAGCCTCTGCGTGGTGTCTCCGGACTATGCAGATGGTGTGTGTCTTAAGACAGTATAGTCCACCTGTAGCTAATCGAGAAGGTTGAAAGGCGTAACTCTAGCGCCTCAGAACAAGAGACATTTGGCTACGAGAAGGAAAACTCAAACTCAAAACCACGCGCAAATCCACCCGGACAGCGTAGTGTGCTACGTCCAAATGTCCCATATGAAAATTTATATGTAGCTCCTCGTATATTGTTACCACTTTCAAAAGATATGGAAGTCTCACTGCAAAAAAATGTAGGTACTCACCATTCCTTCTTTTATTATAAATGTGAACACATGTTGTTTGTTTATTAATACTTCAATAAATTTCAAGTTAGTAGGTGTATATTTGGTACTCGTCTTATTTTCTTGACTTTATTTAATATGCATTTCTCATCATAAGAAATTGCATTAAATTATTTATGTTGTTCCCATGAGTTTAAATTAATGACATTGATGTGATGTTTATTTTACCATGTTTTTATTTTTTTATTAGCTCGTATTCTTATTTGTCCGGTACAGATTTTTTCTTGTTTGTCCAGTATAATTTTTTTCTTGTTTGTCCAAGATTTGTATTTTACGAATGAAGATTTTTAACTAACTTCCCGACTAGCTAGACATTTGAAACTTTTAGAATATATCAGAACACGACGACAATGCATTCTTTTGATACTTTTAGCCATTTTCAAACAGAATTGAATTCATTTTCAGTTAATTCTGTTTTGTATGGAAAGTTATTATTGTTGGTTGCTAAGGGGTTCCTAGTAACTAAATTATTAATATATACGTGCGTTACTATGGAAATCAATATGAATTGTCAAAATGACATTTCAGTACGTATTCTATATTTATTCAGTATTTCTATCAAGTACAATAAAAAGTTTTTATAAATACATGTAATTGTCAAGTTTATATGTTTCAACTGAAAATTTAAAAACGTGGTATATAAAACGTTCTTTTTATTTTGTAAGTATTTCTATTATTCATACCTACTCGTACATAGTTTCACATATATTAATTAATTATTATTTTTAGCCTAACGACACTAAATACATACATGTATCAGTAAATCCAAAAATGGCTGATCTCATTAAGAAGACTTTATTTTTTTCCATAAAAAATAGTCCAGAAGAATACAATATTAATTTTACCTGCATCGGAGTCGATCCTAGAGTTGAAATTACACAAAACACTATTGGTAAATAAATTCATTATGCACTACTATAATAAGACAACACTAACAATTATTTATTATCTTTAACACTTATAATTCATTCTCTTCGGCATAGTTAATCTATTAGCATGTTCAATACGTCCGTTTAGGCGCTCGTGTACTCTAAATTTATAACTAAATAAATACAATAAAAACAATAAATCATAAATTTAATTTAATTAGGTAGATAAGTTGTTTTTTTTACTCAACAGTAATGTTAGTTGTCTCACCATTCATTATCAATACTATAAAACTGGGGTGACAGTCGAAATAGCTGTCAACTGAAAAAAATCTTAATTATTTAATTAATACTATTCTTATCAATGACATTAATATGGACGATGCATCTGGAAATAAAAATGACACTCACTTTTTTGTCGGGTCTGCCGAATGGCATAATCTGTTCTAACGCCATTACAATAAAGGTGATATTGCTATAAATTCCCGATGCTTTTTGTTGGGTCTGCCGAATGGTTCGGTTCGAACGGGTTCGCTTTAATGAACATTGACACTAGAAACACTGTTCTAACGCCATTACAATAAAGATCATATCGCTTTAAATTCCCGATGCGCGATATCGCCTAGTGGAAATTGTGTGCATGTCGCTATGCGCGAATTTTCTTGCTAGCTACTGTATTGAGTCATGTATAATAATGTCATTGATTCTTATAGGTACGTTTATTATAATGATAAAAATAATAATCTCATTGTACCATATAATATATTATATTATGTGGGGTGTATGTGCGATCCTTATTGTGCAGATGGTAATGATTCATTACATCTACTTTCAGATTTCGGAAGGTTGCTCCTGTATCGTCAAAATAGTAAAGTTTTAAACATTAAAAACCAATGTGTTTTGCCAATCAAATGGAGTATACGCACAATGGAAGACTTTAATGATAAACTATCATTTTCAAATACTGACGGTATTCTCGCAGCGATGGCATCAGTAGAATTAGTTGTGAAATTGTTTGGACACAAAACATTCGAGATGGAATTAAAACCTTTACACATCGATGTAATACAAAATATGTTTACTATTATTTTGAAGTGTACAACTAATGTGTACTTAAATCATAATATATAAGTTTTCGCTAGCCATGGATTATTTGTATTTTACTAGCCTCTGAATTATTTGTATTTTGGTAAAATGTATTAAATTACAGGTTTTGTTACAAATGATACTTTTCGCCTTAATAATTAACAAAATAATTGGCACATGTCCAAATGATTGCATTCATAATAAGGGAAAATACATATTTATCTTAGTAAACAGTACCTACGTGTCAACTTTGTGGCATTCGAGTAATTTGCAGCATCGTATGGGGAGCGGGATAGTCCTGATTAGGGATTCTAATTCCGGGATCCCGAGCTATTCGATACCTATGAATGCCGGGATTGATAAACATAATCCCGAAGCTTTCGGGATTGATTTTTTTATCAATTTTTATGGAAAATAAAATAAAAACGAAAATATAACAGAAAAATACTTTTAATAACAAATTACTACATTAGAAATAAACGTGAGTTTGAATGAAGTTTGATTTATACCCATGTAAGTTGCCGATTCATTTTATTTTTTCACATGAATTAATAAAAGTGAGAAAGATTGGAAAAAAAATTCGCACTTTTAACAAAGTAATTCCACGATGATCTCATACGTTTTACGGCAGTTTCATATTTGGCTGACTAATTAGATTTTTGAAGCGGAAAGGCCATAATTAAACCATGATTATTTGCTTTTCCTATTTTAAATCTCGCTAATCCATTCATTAAGTCTTTACTATCAGAAACAGCAATCTCATATTAAATTCACATTATTATTTATATTACAATATTATTTACTCCATTAAACTTATGTATTTCCAAGATTTAACGTAGATATACAATATTAACAATAAATGTCTTAAATAGTATAAAATATACTAGATTTATTTTTGACCGATTTTATCAATGATAAATATAAAAATTTTATAATAACAATGGAAAAAAATGCCAATCCCAGGATTGTCAAATTGTAATCCCGAAATCCCAGGATCTGAATACCGACTCGGGATTGGATTCCCTAGTCCCGACTGTTCTATAGACTCATCCATTTCA
Organism: Rhyacophila brunnea; assembly: GCF_057557595.1. NCBI lineage: Eukaryota > Metazoa > Arthropoda > Insecta > Trichoptera > Rhyacophilidae > Rhyacophila > Rhyacophila brunnea. The sequence goes on from NW_028233068.1 coordinate 23,119,606, forward strand.
ACTGGTGACACTCGGTATGCGGATACACAGGGCGCTTAACGTCACAGCAACGTGGACAGCAGATCCAATTTAATTTTTTCTTCTTAACTTCTTTCACATTCACTGCTGACTTGATAATTACTAATAAATTACCACATTTAAATAGCATGCTAAATATATATAATGGCCACCTAATCGTTACGCGCTAGGCGCGTCTTTAGCGTCCAATGTTTTAAGGACTACGGTGCATGGTTGCAGCATCGGTCCCGTGCGGCTCCATCTCGCAACGGAATGCACACTTAAAATCACTTCTTTCAGACACGTTTATAGCGTCATAGAAGGCAGCCGTGCATATCTACGGCTGTATTTACATATAAGACGGGTAGTAGTGGGTACCTAGGTAGTACCTACATATCATTCTATTTCATGTATGGTCCTCCTTAAATCACTCTGAAACGTAATAATAATATTTTTTGGTCAATAAAGGTATATGATTTTCATGGAAAAAGATTTCTGCTTACTGAAATTGTCAACATATCAGGAGAATGCTACGATGTCGACATTGCATATAATTTTGAGCCGGAAAATGAAGAAAATCTCAATTTCGGTCATGTTTTAGCTGGAATGGATAGTAGCAAGTCTTTGTCAATTCATAATAGAGGGAAATACGTTATTTTATTCAGGTTTGTTAATGAATAATAATTACCATTCACAAATAACCTACATATAAATAGGTATTTATAAACATGAATTAAAAGTAAAATAAAATATTTTGAAAAAGTGAATATTTCATACAATTCAACATTTGTTTTTTTGGTAGCATGTGAATATTCATTTGTATATTTATCAAATAATAAACAAAAACTATAAAAAAATATTTTTTAATTATCACAGATTAACAGATGGTTCCAAGAAGAATCCAAAAATGCGTCGGTTACATGAAAATATAAAATCTTTTCCGATGAATGGATTGCTGAATCCAAATGAAAGGCAAACCATTAACTTCACTTTGAATGTAAATGAGAAAATATCAGTAACAAATAAACATTTTATGAACTGTGAAGTTATCGATGCATCCGACGACTTTCAAAAAATTGTTGCCAGTTTTCCCATAAACATTACTGTGTTTACCAGTTTTAATAGGTACGAAATATATTACAATAGCAATTTTATACAATATCTTTTTACTTATAGTTGAGAAAATTATTAATATAGTGTGAACCAAAGATACTGTCAGTGTGTATTTGCTTTTTCGTGAGTGTACACAGTGCCTGAAGATGCCGAAAGGCAAAACCCGGGTCGCAAAAAACGACTCAAATGGAATAGTACAAAACTTAAATCCATTAGAATTTTAATATACATATATCATGGAAATCATCTGGCTCACCCTATAGCTGTACATAATGGTTTAAATCTCCTCAAGGTCACGATTTTTTATATATTTATTTAAAACATATTATGTACACTATAATTTATTAATTTAAGACATTCATAATATGATATTTAAATTATGTATTTAATATTTCTGAATTTGTGGTAATTTGATCATTTTTGTCCAATAATGCCTCTATCAGATATATTTCTTTAATACAGTTTACTTACAAATTACAACATAGTTGTGTAAATAAGTATTCGTGCAGGTCGTTTATGAGTAATAAATTAATAATCATTTTCATTCCTAAGCGGAGTGTATGGGTTTCTACGGATTGGCGGTAATAATACAAATTTATTAAAAGAATCATTGTGTAGTCTCTTGTTCGTTATATTGGATCCTTGCTCTCGGTGAAACGCATTAAAAAACAACCTGCACACTTGAACCTTTGAACCTGCATACACGGCTTTAGAGGCGAACGCTCTGCCATTATTCTAAAGTGGTTCACTATTCCGCGATTACTAGAATACTAAATGACATAATTATAATATTGGGGCGTTTTTGACCTTTTGCCCACCCGTTTTGATTTTTTTTACATGTTTATCCGAATCCGCTCATTAGGATGTCCATGTATAATAATTGAAGGTTACAAAGCGATAATAACAAAAAGTTAATTTATTTTGCAAAACGATATGTGAAGACCCATATTAGGAGTACTGGACCAAATTTACGTAAAATATATTAAAACCGCAGAATCACCTATATACCAATTCTCGGTGTATACATTAAGTAGGCAAAAAATCAGCGTGACCGAAAATGTTGTAGATTTTAGTAGAGTTTTTAGTAGTGAGACAGTTTTTTAGAGTAGGTAGTTAAAGTTGTTACATATTTATTTTATTTTAACCTAATTCAATCAATATAATAAAATATAAATGTTTTGTGATTACAACCAAATTGCGTATTTCAGCTTTACGATTTCTCCAGACAATACGATTGACTTTGGATCCATACTAGTTGGGGATGTTAACACTAAAACGTTTACTATGAAAAATACTGGAAAATTTTCATTTGCATACAAAATAATGCGCCCAGGTGAAGACGTGAGTGTGGAACAAGACGACACAAAAAAACTAAAACAAAATGTTGGAAATAAGAAAAAAAAACCTGGAAAAAATAAAAAACACATCGAGTATGCAATTATAGTAGCAATTATATTAATTATACTAAATAGTATATGATTATTTTTGAAGAGAATAATTACACCAAGTATTTTTATTTGCAGCCCGCAACTTAAGTTCAGTTATTTAGATATATAATACTACTTTTCATTCCTATCTCTTTTACTATAAATACACTTATGACAATATCGTGTTTATAAAAAAACGATGACATGTGTGCATAAGTATTTTTTATAATTTTAGTTTATACTCTACTAAATATTCTCTGATAACATTATGTGGCTAGTTTCATTAAAGCACTATTTGATTTGCGGATTTTTTTACGAATTAATTTAGTATATAGTAGTATCAGAAAATGCTAAAGAATTTATTGCGTAACTAAGTGCACATTTTATGCACCAACCTATAAGCAAGGTGGGATTTTGGGACATGCCTAACTGCATTTCAAAAAAGACTTCTAAAAGTGCTTTTTCATTCTAGAAAAATATCTTTTATTGTCACTATACAAGGTCAGTTCTTAAAAATAAACATAATATGGGGGATAAATAAATTATGTAAAGGGCATTAAAGGGTAAAAAAGGATCAAACATGATTATTTACTCTTTTTACAATAAATTAAATTATGTGAGTAACTACTTTGGTTTTTGTCGAACGTCATGCCACACTGCGCACTTGACACTTATTTATTTTTACATAATTCTCTTTTTTGGTATCTTTGGTCCATAAATAAAGATGTTGAAGAAAACCTTTTCACATAGAGATAGAGCATGAACGTATAAAATTTTTTGGTAAAAAATGACCACTAAAAAACTATTTATTATATAAACGCCGATACTATACAACATTAGTAACTTTTTTGCATACGCACTTATGTATAGCAAACTATTTTTTTTCTCTACTATAGAGAAATCTCAGAAGCCTCCATTCAATATAATATGTCGACCAAAAATTTGATCGTTTAACTGAGTTTAACCTAGTTGACCGATGTTAGTTAAATCCGGATTGGAAACTCGATACATGGCGAAAACTATTAAAACATATTAATTTACTTTAAAATGTTGAAACTCTTTTTAATCAATTATAATATGACTTACTTCTTGTCATGTTTCAGAATCATAATATTAAGTAATACAAAATCGCGCCATTTTTCTCGGTCTAGGATTATGTTAAATGCCTTTCGCAATGTCTAACCTACAGTGTATAGATTGGTGAACCAAAAGGCCTCATCTGGAGAATATATCACAGGCCCGTCCGTCACATATTGGCGCATCCGCTAATAATCTTGAATGTTTGCGACGTGGTAGTATTAGTGTATCTCATAGATTCGATTTTGATTTAAATTATTGCCATCAATTACTGTTTACATATTTGACTCATTAAATCCTGTTTTTTTTATTTCAGAAGTCCTAAAAACTTTACGATTGGGGTGTTTGAAATATCAAGATATAACGGAATTTTAGAACCAAATGAAGATATAGAAATACAAATCTATTGCAATCCACGAGAGATTGGTATCAAACAAGAACAAGTTATTGTAAACGTGTTGTATTGCAATAGAACAGAAACTGATGAAAATTCAATTGTGTTTTTAAATGTTGAATGTTGTATTCCTGATCTTAGTTTTACAGATTTTGAGGCAATTTTCAATGAGTGTTATATTGTGAAATGTTTTGAAGATTTTGAACCAAGTAATGATGTAAGTTATTGTTTATTTTTTTTTTAATTAGAGGAGGACGTTTCTAATAATTTTACATTTTTTTTTTATTTTTATGATTTTTTATCGTTTAAATATTTTAAAAAAATTAATAAACTATTTACGGTAATAACTTATGATATACCTACATTTGTACGTACCAGTGATTCTCAACCAGGGTTCCGCGGAACCTTGAGGCTCCTCAGGACGTGTTAGAGGTTCCGCGAGAATTCGCAAAAGCTACAACTTGATATCAATTTGGTAATAAGAATTAAAAAAACGTAACCTACTTTTAAACAAAGAACTATTTTTTAATGAATAATAAATAATTGTTTGCCTACTTGAAGGGCTCTTAAGCGGCACTTTTCCTTGGTATATCACTGTATCTACAGCTTACAGACCTTCATATTTGTCGGGTCGAGTTTCAAGAAAATGAACCATGAAAAAAGGTTAATAATAACTGATCTACATAATAGTAGTCAGGACTAGAAGATTGTTTACTGCATTAGATGCTTACCTTTATTTTAGTAGAAACCAGTAGCTTTGACTCAATAGCGAACAATTAATTAACTTGTATCGTTTTTATTTTCAAATGTTACAACTAATTATGTGTTTGACATTGAGTTGATTAAAATATGCTTTATTCATATTATTATATTTTCTACATATTATATATTTGAAAATTGAAATAGTTTAAAAGCTCTAATTTAACAAAAGTATGACACATTTGTTTAAATAAAAAAATAATTACAAATAAGTACCTATTTGTAATTATCGACGTAGGTATAGGTATTATTTAAAAAAAATGAATTTCCACAGAAATATGTATTTACAGCAGAGAAATTATAAAAACTAAAGCAATCTAAGAGAATGTGTCTAATTAAAATCAATGTTTAAATCCATTTAAGTAACACATCAAAATACACGTATTACCTATGTCTAGCCAATTAAAGAAACTTCATTATTTCGTTCAAACGAACACAATATAAGATTTTATTCAAAGTAGTAATATTTTTAAACCAGTATGATACTGAAGATAAAACAAATTCTACTAGAAATCCAATAAGTTATACTGACAAAGTGCACATTTATTTCGATTAAACGTCTTACTTTCATCCAATATGCACATTTTGCCATTGGTACATAATAATATCTCAATAATTTTGTTGACTTTAACGGTGCAATATTTTAAAAAAAATGTAAATATTTAGTTATATTGTTTATCCCAAAATCATAATATGGGCCTCCACAGAATAGAGGTTGTATAAAAAAAATGTTTTTCTGAAAAATGGATGTTAGCCACTTGCTCATCCTAATAGATGCATACTCTGGGTCTAAACACAAATTTAAAAATAACATTTGAATGTTTGGCCAGATGCGAGATTCGAACCCGGGACCCATGGCATTTTAGACCAACACGTTACCCGCTCAGCCACCGTGAGCATCTATATCTATAGTTAAACCGTACACTGCGTTGTACATATTGTGTTTGCATATTATGTAAACATGCCCAAAACGAATCGAGTACACACATACCGTTCGATGGGTATTTAAACGTTCCCGAAATTAATCACAATTAAATATAATTGGTACTTAAGAGTAATAACATAATTGGCGAACATTGAAAAGTTTAAGTATAACACAGAATGATTAAACTACTATTTTACTATTTATTTATATTTGATGATAAGTCAGTAAATATAAAGGTAAAAGAAGAGTTGTGACACATAAACTGAGGTGGTTAGACAACAAACTTACGGCAGATAGTATCCAGTAGGCACATTTCCAGCTGTATCCTCGTTTATTGAGACTAATCAATACGTTTTATGTTTTGGCAGATGACGCAATTCTGTGTCTTCGAAACGGCTGAATTAACCTTACACTTTCAACGAGTCTGTGTAACATGCGAGCATATTATGTATATGAATTTGACAAACACTGGACGGATTCAATGCAAAGTCCAATTGCATATTGATAAAGACTATGTCCAAAATAAAAATCCATTTGAAGTTAGCCCGAAAGAAGAATATATCGGTGCAGGTCAATCAGATATATTCGCAATTAAATTTAAACCAATGTCAGCCAATGTAAGTTAATCGACATTACCTACATTTTTTTAATTTTTTTTTAATAATATTGTATTTTTTGTTTCTCTATACTCTTTTCCTCTGTGTAAAATCATTAAACTAAATTAAAACTCGCTCGAGTACGTGGTGACTTCAGTCTTATGTAATTGCTCCTGAGACATTTATAAATCGTCAACGATGTTTCAAATTACGTCATTATGATATGCCTTAATGAGACTTAATTTGATTGCTTTAAAAATTAGATGGTACCACCTACCTACAATAATTTTATTTCTGTAATTAATAAAAAGCGTTATTTATTTATATGTGGAAATCTTTTAATATCCAAATTAATAAACCTTTAACTGAGATATTTTAATTACCTACTTATAATTTTCTTAAAAGAAACTATTTGTGTATGTCTTTAATTTAGCTAATTTCCTATCAAAGAATTAATTAAATAGTATGCCAAAATATTGACTTTGAGTGGTGATATGTGGTAAAACATTTTATAAATTGTGTTACTTACATTTAAATGTTGGACACCATTATAAAATATTATCTATTTTGTCAATGAAAAATATTTTTGAAATTTATCAATATATTTTTCCAGATTTTTAAAGCATGTCTTAAAATAATGATTCCATTGCCGAGTCCATTGGATTCAAAAATATACTCAATTAAATTGAAAGGTGAAGGCATAACCCCGAAGATAAATATTCTTTATCCTGAACCCATACACGACATATTTCGAAGACATATTGAACTACAACCAACATTTATAAACGACACAACTTTCTGTAACGTTTGCTTCAAAAATGTCTCGAATGTTGGCGATTGCCGCGTTGATATAAAAATTATACAAGATTATTCTGAGAATGCAACGTTTTCTATCGTTTCTGTAAATCCTAAAGACAGTGAGTATAATGGTTCAGTATTTATTATACCAGTATTATTTATAAAATGTTAAATAAAACTTGCCACTGTTCATTTACTAACAACGTTATCATTTTTTTCTCAGAGTCATTTTTAAATAAAATCACAGTCTCTCTTATGAAAGATGAAACCAGTCAAGTGCGTGTTAGATTTAATCCAAAAACGATTGGAAATCACAGATGCCGAGTTCAATTAGATATTTCTTACAATTATATGGATAACTATAAGGTATTTAATAATTTTATCGAACTATTATTACTAAAATATATCGTCACCGTCCAGGCAAAAGTCACCAACCCAAAAACATCATTTAAAGATATAGCAATTTGAAAGTTTGAAGATGAAAGAAAAATCAGATTTTTTTACGGTTTTATCTACATTGCATCATTTTTTCATTTTTTGTAAATAAATTCTTTAGGTACTTTTAGTTTTTGATGCTAATTAATATACTTATATAGAAAGTTTGAAGGAGGCAAGGTGGCTAAAATACCGTCTTAGAGATATATAGATTAGGTATCATCTCAGTGTCAGGTTAAGATTGCCCATAATCTATTCGACGTTTAACACAATTCAATTTGACGTAATTAAAAAAAAAAATAACCGTAAGCTTTTTATGCAGACCTTCCAGCGAAATCAGAATATAGGAGACAATACAATGCATTAGGCTAATTAAAATTGTATGTAACAAATTTCAACCTCTATTCCATTAAATATAATGAAGCTTAAAGTATCGGCATTAATTATTTAACTACCTCATTTATATTTGTTTAACATTTCAGTAGGTAACGAAGCGTCCATAAAATAAATCCATGTTCTATTTTATTTTTAAATCGTTTTTTGTGAACAATTTCAGTATTTACAGTAAATCTAAATAACGACAATATACATTTTATGAGTAAATGATAAGATAACTCAGTAAAAGTACCAACATAAAAAAAAAACGTTTACCCTTAAAATTATTTCATATTATGGCATCATTACAAAGTTATGATACAGATCGATGGTTTTCAAAATTTTTCGCTTCAGTGTGCTTATAGAACAGGCGTTACCAAACTGCTGTCCGCGTCCTTACCTTTTCACACAATATCAAAATGAAGGCTTAGTTGACTGACATTACGTCATGCCCAGTCTCAGTGGTACGCGTCTAATAAGTGGTGAAAGGATAATAATTTATTTATTGATTTTAAAATCAACTATTACAATTTTTCGTGACACGTCAACCGGATTCACTCTACCAACGAAATTGTTTGTACCGCGCGTAAAAAAGTTTCACTTAAAAATAACGAACGATATTCGTATTATTTCGTCACCGTTTAGGCAATAGCTACCAACCCAGAAAACATCATTTAGATAAATCGCAATTTGAAAGTTTTGAGGTGAATGAAAAATCAAATTTTTCTCGTGTCTTTTTATTAAATTCTTTAGGTTACTTTTAGTTTTTGATGCTAATTAATACATCTAGAAAGTTTGAAGGAGGCAAGGTGACTAAAATATGATTTGGTGACTTTTGCTTGCTAATAATCTGGGCTAAAACAATTTTATTATGACAAGCTCAGCTAACTATTCATGTTTAATTATTTTTACCTGTTTCATACAAGTATTATAAGTTTTCAAATTACAAATCAGTAAGTCACCATACATAGCTTAGTAACTTTTGCTTCTACATTTATAACGAGGGATTTATTTTGTATATTGTCAATAATGTCTATCCGCCTATAACGACAAAGGTCATTCAGTGGATAACAGATAATTTTACTAACTGATATACCGTAGTGATCTTTGCATTTTAAAAAAAACATAATTTTACGCTTTGGGTGACATACTCAACTCAAAACTGCCTTTTTTGGATTTGGGTTTTTCCTGAACGGTGACAATATATGAAAATAACATTACACAAAAATATGTCACGTGCTCGTTAGATAGTTAGTAGGTGCTATATCTGTTTATTCTACGACGTAATTTCATTATAATACAGATATGTATTACTTTAGTCTGGTTATTTTATTAATATTTCTATTATATTATAAACATAACTAGAATACAATATTTTTTTCATAAAAATTGCTATTAAAATTATTTTAAATAGTACATTGACCATTAAAATGCTGTATGTGCTGTTAACAAAGGAGAAATTATCGATTAAATTCAGTGCAAACTGGAATATTATGAATTGCTACTGATCCAACATCATTTCCCATTTATTTAAATATAGTATATTTTTTTATATAATATTATATCATAAGTCTGAATGAGATTGTTTACATTGACTAACAAAATATTTTTCATAATTTAATTATTTTTATTCTGGATTATCAATGAATTAAATTAATTCTTTTTTTTAGCTTTTATAAAATATTTTTTAGATGTAGCTTAATAGGTACTTACTTACTTATTTATTTAATTTAAATATAATATCATAAAATGTATCCAATTTTAGTTTATTATAAGCATGCAAAAGTAAGTAATATAAATAAAAAATATTATAATGTAAGTAACAAAATAATCTATAATAATCGTGTTGTCATTTCTTTTAACACAAATCTTTCCATCAAGAAATCAGCAATCAAGCAAATGTATAGCTCTTATTTGTTTTGTTTAAGATTAACATGGAGGGAATTTGTTTCTATAAAACGGTGACACTATCTGGATTAGAAGGAATCTCGTTCGAACCGATAAACGAAAACGATGCAGTTTTTACGAAAAATGATAATTTTTCTGAAACGAGTTCTAAAACTTCTTATCGGTAAGAAAACTGACCTCATTCAATGAAGTGAGCGTAGGTAATTCTTTGTAGTACCAGTATTCAACGAATTGTTATAAAATTTGTAATTTTAAAACTTGGTGTTATATATTTTTACCAATTAATTTTTTTTAAATACTGAATATACACAAGACTTATGAATGGAAGATTCTTTTTATTAAATATACACACTTTTGAAAAACCTCAAAAAATACTTATTAGAACAAATCCTAGTCACGAAATTTTAGCCGAGAGGGATTTTAACTCACATCTTTCAATATCTATGTGAGTGCTCTTATCCATTATGCTACCTATTCATTTTTAATTATTCCAAATGATAAAATTAATAATATATCTTAAGTTTTTCAAGTTTTGGCAAGAAATCGCTACCAACTTTGTAATTTCAATCAAAGCAGTAATATAGTTAACAATATTTCCAACTTTCATCATGAGTATTCCGATTTTTTTAAAACATGCTTATGATTATTAGGTGTTTTCTTTAATACTGAATACAATATATGATGTAAAATTTCCTCAACAAATCTCAAATACTGCAATTATTTGCAAGAATATTACGTGGATCAGTAACTTAAATGGACTCGCCCGTGAAATGAAATATGTATTTTTTATGTTTTTTTTCTCATAAGGTTTTTCGAAATTATGTTTATATTTTGTAAATTGTTGTATTGATATGTTTAGTTCCAAACGTAGAACACGTTCAAGAATTACTTCACCAACTAGTTTCAAATTCAACACTCCAAAGGCCACTCCTGAAATTGAAAACCATGATAGTTACTTAACGTTTTCCTTAAATATAGGTAAGTGTTAAAATTATTAATAAGTACCAAAATCATGCAATAAAAATTCATTCAACCTCTTTGATAGAACTTTATAAACCTATTTTATTTTTAGGAACCATCACAACGAATAAGATTTTCAGTAAATCCGTTACATTGAGGAATCATTCCACCAACACGTCGTACAAATTTGAATGGATAGCTTTTAATATGGTCACTTTCTCACCGTCTGTCGGAGAAATCAAGAAAAATGGAAAACAGGATGTTATCATTTCTTTTCTTGCGATTGAACCATGTGTTTACAATCAGGTATTGTATAGGTCAAAATACGGTTTGTTTCATAATTTTAAAATGGTTATGTTTTTTTAACTCTTTTCTAATAAACTTATTATTTACTTGCATCTTCTAAACTAAATAATATGCAATTATGTGTGTGCGTGTACAAGTGGCCCTCGACTTTTGAACGTTCTACTTTAGCACAATACAATTTAGTTTCATACATTTAAATTTATATTTCTGGTGTTAATGCCAAAACTGTGCACTTCCATGCGGTCGCTTCTCTCTCATCCGCTCCCCGTCACCTTCTCAAATACGTAAAATAGTGGTAAATTTATACAAAAAAATCCTATTTGTTCGCCACTGTCACTGCGATAAACATTAGCGCATTAGGCGCCACATTATAAAATCATGAATGGCAGTTTTAAATTGATTATTATGAAATCTCGATTTATTTTCTTAGACCTTAACCTATAAACACTTACAAGTAAAAATTACAATAAAAATATTATACACACAATTTTGAGTATTATCTAGTTTATTCTTAGTGTAAAGGTATTGCATATAATGTAGATATATAACACAAATAAGCATACAAGAGTATCTACTCGGTGCCATAAATATCGTCGAAGAAACATTATCGCATATAGGTTAAGATCAAGAGGAGTGGATTAATCCAAACTTAGCCTTTATCTAGTAGTTAATTGATTTATAATAATATATTCCTTATAAAATATTCAGCATACGCAATTATGATTTAATATTTATATTTATTTTATTAGCACCAAACTTTGAAGCAAGTAACTGCTTTATTTATTTATATTCGTTAATTTTATGTTACAGGAACCGATATTTTGTAAACTTACTGCTTCAAATAAAGTAATAGACCCTCAAATATATGAAGTGCAGTCAAATTTAAATGATGTGGGAATAAACCAAAGAAACAGGTAGAATATTAATTGAGTTTAATTACTTTAACCAATGAATCCTATTTTGTATTTTATTATGCCGTTTAACTAGGTGGTAAGTAAATAGGTATACATTAAATTTGACCAAAATTACATGTTATACAGTATCCAGTTTTTTCATACAGTACCTACATAACTAAATGTATTGCACAAAAAAAATATACTTTTACTTTCCACTCAAATATTCATTAAAATATTTGAACGTTGCATACTTAAATCGTAATAATAATTGATACACAATCTTTTTGCAAATAAAAATAATTACAAGATATAAAGAACTTTTTATATACCACGTTTTTAAATTTTCTGTTGAATCATATAAACTTGACAATTCTATGTATTTATAAAAACTTTTTATTGTACTTGATAGAAATACTGAATAAATATTATAGAACACAGAAATATCATTTTGACATTTCATATTGATTTCCATAGTAACGCACGTATATATTAATAATTTAGTTGCTGGGACCCACCTAGCAACCAATAATAGTGAGTACTAAATATTACTTTTAATGATTTTTTTCCGAAACATACACAACAGAAAGAACTGAATTCAATTCTCCTTAAAGATGGCCAAAAGTATTAAAAGAATGCATTCCTGTCGTGTTCTGATATATTCTAAAAGTTTCAAATGTCTAGCTAGTCGGTAAGTTGGTTAAAAATCTTGGACAAACAAGAAAAAAATTGTACTGCACAAGAAAAAATCTGTACCGGACAAATAAGAATACGAGCCAATAAAAACGTGATAATGAAGAGTAGCTGAGTTATTAATACTGGTAATATCAGAGTGTATATATATTTTCACGTGTATTGAAGGAAGGTCCTGTAGGGATATTATCTACATACGTAATCTAACCTAAAAATTATTGGTACCTAATAGCAATGACATTAATATGGACGAATCATCTGGAAAAAAAATGACACTCACTTTATTGTCGGGTCTGCCGAATGGCATAATCTGTTCTAACGCCATTACAATAAATGTGATATTGCTATAAATTCCTGATGCTTTTTGTTGAGTCTGCCAAATGGTTCGGTTCGTACGGGTTCGCTCAAATGAACATTGACATTAGAAACACTGCTCTAACGCCATTACAATAAAGGTGATATTGCTATAAATTCCCGATGCGTGATATCGCATAATGAAAATTGCGTGGCATCTACCTATACATGCGAATGCGCGAATTTACTTGCTAGCTACTGTATTGAGTGCGTCGTCCATTAACAATGTCATTGCCTAATAGTTTTGAATAACATGTTTAAATGTAAAAACTATATATGAACAGTTGATAATATTATATTTGACTAATGCATCAATCGAATATTACTACCTACACTTTCGTTCAAATGTGGCAATATATAGGCAATATGTACCTTATGAAGATCCCGATGTCAAACAACAAGTAAAAAATGCACTGAACACAGAATAAAAAAAAATTAACTACATTCATTACATCCTTTGACATAACATAAAGTGGGATAGAATAAAAGCTAAAAGAAGAAAATGGAAAAATAAAAATGAAACTCAATACAGATGAATCCATAATACTATCAAAAGAAAAATCCAACGAAAATATAATTCCTTTAATATGTACAAAACGATAAAGGAAACATTAGGAATTACGAGACGAACCTCATCAACTATCTTGAAATTCGAAGATGGGCAAATCATACTAGACGTAAAAAATAAACTGATTCGTTGGAAAGAATGTATTGAAAAACCATTTGATGATGATAGGGGACCTATTGGCAATACTTTTTACTGGCATAAACGAACCCTAGTCATATATAGTGCAGAATATACGCAATACGAATCTCTACAAATGCTAAAGCTGGCAGCCCTAGTAATCTGCAATGAAATGATAAAATTATTAGAAGAATACAAATTAGAAATTCTAGTTGATCTGTTCAATAAAATTTATGAAACAGGCATAATTCCCGATTATTGGTTAAAATCAATGTTCAACTCTCTATCTAAAAGGTGAATGCAAAAGAATGCAGTGAGCTTAGAAAAATTAGTTCACCCCATAGTAACCCCCTGTCATTACTACGAATGCAACTCTACAAAACTGACAATGCTGAGATCGCCCTGATGGTGGCAGACCTCCTCTAAGGGATGGCACAATAATAGAAATAATTAAATATATACAGACTATATTTTTACTTGATAAATGAGTAGGTAATTCTAATGTCGTTTTATTACACTAAAAAGTACATTATTAATGTGGAAAAATATTTTCATTCGGGTTTCTTGTAAACAAAAACAATAATTTTCTTGTACTCCGAATGATAGCAGATTACTGCAATTCTGTATGAAATTATGCGTAAATTTTGCAGATTCTTAAATAATGAGGTTAATTACGTTGTGGAATAAGCTAGTTAGTTTATAATGATAAAATTTATTATTAAATAATATTATTAGATATTTCAAGTCTGTTACCATCCATAATATCAAAATATGGGTTAAAAACTATGTTAGCTTTGATTGTGGTGTCTGTTCAGACACCTGATTTTAAAAATATGATTCATATTCAATCAGACGTTCCAGAATCCACCGTTGAATAAATAATATTGTATTTGTTGTATACACAGTAACTACATATATCTAACAACGCTTGAAAAAAATATATCTATTCATTGTTTTGATTATTTATGATATTTTTACTATAATTAAATATTTAATTCACTATTGTCATAAATAACCGATATATATCGGCTATTCTGCTATGTAACTCCAAGATAAAAGGTTTCAAAAAATAGTAAATTGAAATATTCGTCTAAATCTGACATAGTATATAATTTCATTCGATATAACGGAGCAATTCATTTAAAATCAGATATTATACAAAAGTAGATTTTTAAATTGATGCTGGCGACAAATGATGTATGGTGTATTTACAGAAATAATATGCATTAAGCAACAAAAAACACATAATAATGATTAATTATTTACATCGCATTTATATACACGTTTATTAGGTATCTATCAGATAGTTAACATTTTTGTCTTCAAAAAAATACCCTCAATGCATGTAATATTTCTATACTACTGCTGCGTTAATGGTGCACAAAAGGCATTATAATATTATACCCCGTTTACTGTGCATGGATTTACTGATGACAGTATATTATCGCGGCCATAACAAATGTACATGTAAAAATGCATTGTATGCATTTGGAATTTGCAACATTGCATGCATGAATCAAATAAATTCGGAAGCATCTGAATTTTCATGCGACAGTTGGGATTTTTCGTTCTTCGCTTGCGTAGTAGAGCGGTAGTGATGAGCCAGCCGGTAAAAAAAAACGAACTACACCTCGTATAGGCTCATTATGAGGTTAATCGATTTTTATGATCTGTCAAATAATACCATAAAATGACAACATCGCGTCTCACTTACTCTTGAAAAATGATATTGGAGAGACAATTGGCACTTTTATGTGTAAACAGTTATTGTTACGATAGTTTAAAATACTCACTAAAATACATACAGTGTATAGGCGCTATTATACTTGAATTAATCAAGTCGTTTGATTAAACTGTCCCTCTAATTTTAATACGGAGATTGTAAGGTTTCAGTAGGTACTTATTTATATTGCAGTAAATTGTTCTATTGAGTAGATATAGTGTTACAATGTTCTATATTCCATTATCAGTTTAATGACTTCTATTCGCCGTAATTTTAATGCTATAAAATAATCATATATATTTATGAAGAAAAAAATTAAATTAAGACTGTCTTTACTGTGACCTAACCTAAAAATGTCCTTAAAACCTTATATAAGGAATCAATCAAGGAAACAATCGGAATAATATTTTCGTTGATATTCAATTACATGTAATGTTTTAACGATCACTTTAAATTCATTCATCTCGAAACTAAATTTTAGAGAAGTCTCTCCATATTATCTCAAAATGTCGTATGGTTATGTGATATTTTTATAATCTATTTATTTATGTGATAGCCCACTGATTATAATTAACTATTGTGTTTCAGTAAATCAAGAAAACAATTGATAAGACTAGAAAATCCCATCGAAACATGTATTAAAATATATTTAACCTGCAAAGTTATTTAATAAAAAATATTTACTGTTTTTTGTTGGTATCAATATTTTTATATTATTTGTACATGTAATGTTTTACATATTTATTTTATCTCTTTCTCAATATCAAATTAAAATATGTAGGTACATAATTAAATTCTTTTTGTGAAAAAACATCTGTTGTGTAATTTATTTTCGTAAAGTTAAAATTTTGCCTATGACGACGTGGCAGAAAGAGATATTGTTTTGGGAGACTTTACGCAATAAT
Organism: Rhyacophila brunnea; assembly: GCF_057557595.1. NCBI lineage: Eukaryota > Metazoa > Arthropoda > Insecta > Trichoptera > Rhyacophilidae > Rhyacophila > Rhyacophila brunnea. The sequence continues at coordinate 23,135,929 of NW_028233068.1, forward strand.
TTCTGACGCTTTCATCACTTATCATGTTAATGTGTTATAATATCATAAATTATTTTCGGCTGATTCAAAATATCCTAATTTTGCCACCAATTTGTTCCTGCGGACATGAAGGTATAACTCGAAGTAAATTTACTGCTCTGTATTACATGATTTTTTTTAGAAAGAAATTTTCTTCATAAAATACTCTATACTCATACTCTAAAGTTATTGTTCATTAAAAAGGGGTAAGAGAAAAAAATCCTCATACGTCAGTGGTTTACATCCAAAAATTATATTTGCAAAATAAGATAACATCTACATTATTACTCTTGAATATACAACTTTTGGAGGGCCGTCTTAACATGGAAATATGATTTTTGTTAACTCTAATATTGATAATTTATTGGTGTTGATGAGGGAATTGTCCGACGAATAGTCATAGTTGGACCATTTTGAAAATGGCTTCAACAACATGGTCAACAACAATAACTCAACATGTCTATAGTTAATACCATCTTCGTAATGAATTCATCAGTGGAGAACTACAGGCTGGTAGCTGTTACTTCTGTACCATCAAAGGTTTTTGACGTGATTATGATCATACACAGCCTGATTTCTCCAAAATTTGAAACGAAAGACCAGCATGAATTTAGGGCATATTGATTAACGGTAACTTACCTGGTGGTATTTATCAATAATGTATTTTTCCAAAGCAATTAGACTACAGCTTCAAGCTACTTCAATTCTCGATTCACATTACTTTCGCGATAAGAATAAATAATAAGGTCAATTTTTCAGTGTGACAAGAAATAACTTACATAATGAATGCTTCTTCACAATGCGCAATGAGCGGATTATCACAAGATTTTCTGTATTAAAAGTTGAATGATTATCTTTTGGGGAAAATAATGTAATCTAACCAGCAAACACAACAATCAGAACATATGTCTTGAAACTTTGGACAAGAGAACCAACAACTCATTCAATATTTTGTTTTTCAGAAATATAGAATAGTAAAAATACACAAACACCAAGGAAAACCCCCAAGCGAATTTTGGTACAAATTTAATGTTAGTTTCATAATAAAAAGCAGTTTGAATTTTAAGATTCAACTTATTTAATATCAGATAAAATAAAATACAATATATTATTATGTATTATACAATATTTGCTTCAAGTTGTATGTGTATAAAAACGAGCACCATATAATATTTTAACCCAATTGAATCGATTGCAATAAAAAGTATGTATTGTTTACGCACTTGCAGTACCTTGTTATATTATGTATTATAGCTCAGTCTAGTAATTGCCCTTTCAAAATGAAAAACATACTATTAAATAATATAATAACCGGTTAAGTGCCCAAAGCGTCTTTGGACGCCCTAATTACACCAATTCTTATGTTAATTACTATCAATTAACTAATTGCGGCATAGAAAGGATTAAGAATATAATATAGTGCATATTAAACTTGTTGTATATGAAGTTCATATGCAGGTGGCCCTCGACTTCCTTACGTAATTGGTTCCTGCAAATACGTAATACGAATTTTGAATGTACGAAAGAAGAGTAATGTAAAAAAACATCAAAAAGTGCACTTTAAAACATTTATTTGTCAATGAGACGTATTATAGCAAACAGGTGTTTTCTTTATAAACTTGCCAAGAGATAGTTGAATACCACTTTTTCTGTGTGGAGAGAGGAAAGACTGTATGGAAGGGCACAGTTTTTATATTATCAACAAAAAATCTCAATTTTAAGAAATGTACGAAATAGTAAATTGTACGAAAGTCAAATGCCGCTTGTATCGATTTATTAACATGTGTTTATATCCAGAAGTGAACCCAATGGATTAAGTCTTTTATGATAATATGAAGGTATATTTAATTCAAATTTAATATAATAATTTTGTAAACAAAAGTAAATAGTGAAGTATGTATCATATTGTGGTGATTTTTCACTTACATAATCATTACATAAATAAATCAAAAGCACAGTCATTGAAATGTTTTATTTTGAATATTTATTTATAATACTGCAAATAAGTGCGTTGCGAAGTGATTTGTACTGAAACGGTTCAAATGTCAAGCACACTTTAAAATAACTTGGTCACACTTACAAGACTGACAACTGGCTGAAAGTAGTGTGATCATCACGTAGTGATCCCCAACCATAAGCTCGAGGGTGCGAGTTTTTAAATGCGCCATTTATTTGCTGACTACTAGTGCTAGCACAATGAAATAAACATAGTTTGTCGCCATTATCCATGGTATTTAGATCGCTCTTGTCGTATTGACCTGTCTCATTCGATCATCTTCCCGTTTTTTTGTATTACCCGACAGAAACATCAAACCGTATTGTTATTGTGGTTGGTACCTATATTAATTAATGTACGTGGCAGCAAATAGCTAGGGACCGAGAAGAGTAGAGGGAGCTAGGGAAGGTTTTCATTCAGCAGTGGATCGACCCCGGCTGATGATGGTTATTACCTTGCATATTATATGTTTTTAATTATCTGTAACGCATGACAAAAAACATATAAAATATGTAAACTAGAGCAAGACAAAGAAAACTACAATACTAAAGACAACCAAAATACACGTGGAAACGCAAATTCTAAATTTAAAAAATCGGAGGAATCGTTTATTTTAAATGATTCGTGAAAAAAAATATTAAAAAAAAAAAAAAAACATTATAGATAAAGAAGAGCCATCAGCTAAACGTCGCCGCTTATCATATGAACGAATTCAGCGATGGCGTCCTCGGCAAAGTCAGGAGACCACAAAGACTCCGCGAGGCTGGTGCAGCAGCTCATAGACTAATAATTGAGTCTAAAACACCAGAACAATGACAGTAAGACAGAACGTTAGTAAATAATAAATATTAACTTTTAAAGAAAAATATCGCTTCCAATAAACGTCTCTTTTGTAATTTAAATACTTAAGGGCCCACATGCCCAAAGTAAGTAAAAATGGAGATTTTATGGTATTTTCAAAGCATTGAAATTCATATCCTGAACATTCCTTAAACGTTGTAGATAATCTATTTATATAATTTTGAAGCCTTATTATCATTTATATTTATTTTAAACATTTTATGACTGCATAAAGTATTTTTATTACATAAAATAGTATTCTTTAAACCTCTCGATCTAATGTCTTAGAATATAGTCATATGTGCAGTGGTGTTTTTTTTTTGAATTATTAATAAACATGTCCTTGCTTTTTCGTACAAGGTGGTTGCTAGTAATTTTGGACAATCACAAATACCTAGGCTTTGAGAAAAACACATAATTATTGTGTCCCCACCGAGGATCGAACCCAGAACTCTCGGGCGGAAGGCCAGCGCCTTACCCACTGCACCACGAGAGCCGCCTTGTGCAGTGGTGTCAAGATTTTTTAGGTTTATTAATTTTTAAACACATTTATAAAACCATTAGTAAAATTGATGTTAACATTAAATAGTGAAATATTTACGATAAAAAATTATATTTTATAATATCTGTGATCACAAATTTGACAGAATTAGGCATTTTATTATTCAAAAAATGGGCACGATTAACACTTATATATTAGACACATTTGAAGAAAATTATAAAGATACTAATTATAATCTATGTCTTTGACCATTCAAATGTGATAAACATTCTACGAATAATGATTGTTTTATAATAATTATTGACCTAAGAACCTAAGAATAAGGTAGTATTTTTCTGAAATACGCCATTTCTATTGGCATTTCCCAGTGGTTAAGCTACAACATACGGCCGTAGCCATAAATTGACAAACGATAAATTAAGTAGGGAGTAAGATCATGTTAACTCGCGTGTTTGAACATGTGCCGTTTTAAAAAAAAAACGATTTTTTTTTCGGTAAGGTAAGCGCTTCAGAGAGTATTATAAGCGTGAATAGTTAAAACTTGTCGTAATTAGTATGACAGATTTAGCATAGTGGTATATGCGCGGCGGGCGCGATACCTGGAAAGGTGCAGGCTCGTTTCTTACTTTTTTCAAAAAAGATTTTTTCTATTGATTATAATATAGTTTTGAGTATTTATAAGTGTTTTCAAAATTGTGTTATTATTTCTCTATACAAATAAAATTTGTTTCATGAAAAAAACAATAATACACGTTTGGTTGTACTTTTCGGTACAAAAGGTTTTCTCAAATTATCTGATAAATTTTCCAATGTAAATATTAATATTAGACAAAAGTATTAGTTACGAATTTTGCAACACGTCAAACAATAAGAATATTTTTATCACTTTTATGTAACATGTTATGTAAAATTGTTATCAAATAGTATTTTTTTAAATACCAATAAGCCATGAAATCACTAGTAGACTCCGATTTATATATTATTGTGACTTTTATTCATTTTCACGATATGATTAAATAACCTCTTATTACGATGACCCGTTAATTTTCCCCTTATCCAGCCAATTTATTATCACTAGCTCGCTGATTATTTAGTTGGAACCGGTTACAACTGAAAATATGTAAATATGTAAACGGTTGATTTGTTTCTAAATATATACAGATATTACTGTACATTATACTGTAATGCTTGGCGAATGATTTCTTTAGTCTAAAGGAAATATAGATTTTTTTCTCATATTTTTCGTACAGTTTATCATTTGCTACAGTTTTATTTGACTTGTCTTCGCGTGATTGAATGTTTCTTTTTAACTAAGGCTATGTCATAGAAACAAAATAGCATATTGCGGGCAATTGGACAGCTAAACTTATTACGTTGCTAATTATCTTTATATTTTGAGTATATTGAAACTTGCGGATTAAATTATTTGATTTTACAACGTTTTTCTTAGGTCGTATTCTTATTTGTACGGTGGTTGTTTGTCCGGTACAAATCTTGCAATCGATTTTTAACTAACTTCCCGACTAGCTAAATATTTGAAACTTTTAGAATATATCAGAACACGATGCCAATGCATTTTTTAATACTTTTAGCCATCTTTAAGTAGAATTGAATTCATTTTCAGTTAAAATAAAAAAATATTTCGATACCATTATTGGTTGCTACGGGTCTGGGGTCCTAGTAACAAAATTATTAAATAATATATACGTGCGTTACTATGGAACTCAATATGAAATGACATTTCATTATTCAGTATTTCTATCAAGTACATTTTTTTTTTGATCGTTTAAGCTAGTCAAGTCAAGTTTATATGATTTGACAGAAAATTTAAAAACGTTGTTTATAAAAAGTTCTTTTTATCTTGTAATTATTTATTGCATATCGATAGGACCCGAAAGAATTTCTTACATTCTTTTTTCTTAAAATATAATTATTTTCTTCGAAAAATGCTTCCATTTATTCCATAAGATGTCACGTACGTGTGTAAATTCAGTTGGTATACAGATGTTAATAATATAATTAAAAAAATATAACAAAACGGTTGTGTAGAATTGATAATCACATAATATGCATCTTTGAAGTCGATCTACTCCATATTGTCATCGGTGAACTGTATTCATTCAATGTTCGGCACTTTAATAAAAATGTAATATTAACTTAATATATATTTTTGGTCAACACCACCAAGATTAAATCTTATTTATGACTCCAAATTAAATTATGTCAATATATCAAAGTATAATTTTCAATGCTCGGTGTATTATTGATTTTTTTTTAATTATATGTACTTACTTATATATTATTATTTTCCAAATATTTTGTATGTACAAATTACTTATCTCCAAAATATTCCGGCATATTACTTCCATATATTTTCGTTAGTTAATTAATACACATTCTATAGTAGGATAGAGGTCAATTATTATGGCTATGTAAATGTCATAATATGTAAATGGTGAATTACGCAATATTTAAGGCTATACTTCAGCTGAGGCATGGTCTAAAAAGACCGTGACTAGGCGATGCGTGGAAGTTAATGGCCTCACCAAACCAAACCTGGTCTTAATCAGACGTATTACAGAACCCTATGTTAAAGAATCATTTTTTATGAGTGGAATTGTCTCAGAAGCAGTTACCCAAGACTGAGGTTTCCATGCGTAATAATAGCGTAATCACGTCTGTATACACAGTTTTCACGGTGGTGCCCGATGACAAAATATCGCGTGGAGGTACGCAGGACGTCGCAATTGGAGGACGATCAATTAAATACAAATAGAAGTAACCATAACTAAAAATAATGTGAATAAATGGCCATACTTTAATGATTCTTTAATAAGAAAGCTGTGTCTTTGATAATATAATATTTAAAGCAAATATTGAGACTATCACGGTATCTGGAGTGTAGTTGGGAAAAACTTGAGCATAATATTATCTCTCGCATAGATACAACAGAAAAATAAGCACTATTGATAAAGCAAGAAAAGCTTTTTTCATTAAATAACTACGAAGATTAACCACATAAATTATATAGTTTATTTTCCATGATGTTAATATTTGAAGGGTCCACTGCAAAACCGTTGAATGTCACAAAATATATATTTTTTGTTATCTATGCCATTCAATAGCCTAGGCCCTAGTTCATAGAGCGACTTTCTGCCAGTCACGTGTCTACATAGTAATAACATTGAATTTCCCATATAAAGGGTTTACCTGTCATTTCAGCTATCAGTATTATCAATTTATCAAACTGTCGACACCTTTATGGTTAGATTAGGTTAAATGCAGGTGAATTCAAACTACCCGGTCCACCATAATCCGAAATTTTGCCGGCCTGATAGAAAGAAAAGCATAGACAATCATCATTTTTGCAGTGGTAATTTCGAACTTGAATGACAGTTTTTGTTTTATTATTTTTTTTCTGATCACAAGAATGTCAACTACTCGTACTAACAAAAATACTCTTATACATTATTTACTTCAAAATTAAAAATACATTGATTTATTTCTCGACGCCTGTATTTTTTTACAACCGTTTTAAACCTTTAAATGCAGATATCTCAAAATCGCGTCACTTGTACATTCACCGGTCTTACAGTGGTTCCTTCATTTGTAGAAAGGGAAGAGAGTGGATAACAACAATAGTAACCCCGAGCCTCACATTTTCTCTGAAAGACCCTAGTAATGAGTGTTGTGCCAATAAATTTTGGATAATTTAGTTCATTGGAATATTCCTACAGGATTTTACTCCCTAGTTGATAAAAAGATAATATCGCATATACTTACATATCATTACGTACATAGCCTATAACTTACTTCGCAATAACCGAAGGAAACTATGTTATAGATAATAGAATGCCCCAAAACAATAATATTTTTTTTGTTTTTTATCGTAATACGTCATTATGACAAAAGTTCACAATCATTTTTATCTTGTAGATTTATAAATTTGTAATAACAAACAGGTATATGAACTATGAAGTCTCTTCTGTTGTTCAATAATAATTACTAGCAGATATCTTCACTAGTAAACCCTACACATATTTTGTAATTTATATTATAATTCAAACAGCATTTTGACCATTTTAGAATTAATGGGGTTGCTCTCGATTGTTCACTGTTTTAACTAATATTATTACACACTATAATTACAATAAACTGATACTTATGGGTCACTTTAAATTTTAGAGAATTTATAGAAATTACTTTTCGATTATTATTTTTCCTGTGAGTAAATAATAATATATTTTGAGTGATATAAATGAAATAAATAAAACAAACTTTAAGCCCTATAAATTCGGTGAAAGTTGTTAACTTCATATCGTTTAAATACACGTTACAGTATATTATAAATGTTTTAGGAGATAAAATGAAACATTTTGGTTATCAAATTATGGTTCAAAAATATTGAAAAATGGCATAAAATGATCCACGATTTTTTTCATAGTTTTCGAAAAATATTTTTAAATAGAGTTTAAATTTTTTTTGTTTCAAATGTATTTGAAATAACTACAGAATATGTGTTATCCTACCTATAAAAATTCGGATGCCGTAAAAAGTATTTTGTCCAATAGTCGCTATGTAACATTGGTTTTATAGAATTTCGTTATTTTTAAATCTTTTCTTACACATACTCAAAATTCCTTGGGCTGACCGGATCACAATTTTTGACGTTCTCAAACGAATCGGAAAAGACCGATAAGTTATGCACTATATCAAAACCAAAAACCTCTATACATCACTTGCATGATGAGAGGACGAAAGTACGTACATCAATCTCCAAACTTGTAATCTAAGGAAATATCAATGCTAAACCTAGCAAACAGCAAACGATAACGTCGCATTTCGTAGCTTAAGAACCTCCGTGATTGGGATAAGTGCAACTCCACTAAATTTTTCTGAATAACAGATGATCAAGAGACCAAATATAGCTCTGATTGATGGTCACCAACATTTTTTTATTAAAAATTCAAATCACTAATGTTCAAATCACAAATGATTTATGTTTTACAAAACTAAAAAAGTCTTTTTCATTGGTTCAACGTATTATTGTTCATATCTCGTTTGTAATACCTTTTTTTAAATAATTTATCTCTCTAAGGTTTTTAAAATAAACTTAATCATACGACTGACATTGTTTTATTGAAGCACATTTTTAAAAAATCAAATGTATTCTTAATTATTTCTTCGTGTTCAAGTTATTCTTCACAGACAAATTCAATAGATTTTTCAGTATCATGGGACCACCCCCATATGTATTTCTTCTTCTGCAATATAGTTGTTTATATTTCCTATCATTAAATTCTCAAAGAACTCCATTTGTCTTCTCTTGCTGAAGGTCATAACGAATAATCACATTCTTTACGCGAAAGCTAACCCCACGAAAATTCAAGCTCGATTGTTAGGTATTGCACTGTTTTCCGAGCAAATTTTTGCTGTCAGAGAATTTCTAGAGTAAAGCAGACTAAAATCTTACAATTACTTTCACATAATATCAGATAGCCTATCCAGTCTGATACATTATCAAAACTCTTCATTTACTTCACCCACTAGTAAGAGGCATCCTAACAATATTAATGCTATTCAAAATGATATGAACAAACTCTAGACTTTTCTGAATTAAAGAAAAGCCGGAAACGAAGAAACTGACTAATAAGCTGCAGCTTACAAAAACCCTTTAACGTACACATACGTCAATCTACGTTACAGCAAAAAAAATAAACGAATACGCAGTAGAACTATGGAACAGCATATATAGCAGACAGCACAGGATCACTAACACGAAAACTTATTGCCTTCATAAACTCCGCTACTAGGTACTTGCCTGGAACATAAAAACATCACACTAACTCACACAAAACAGTCCACAAACCACTAAGAGCCTATATAAATAAATTTAAATTGAGAGATGATTACCGTTATCTATGTGACGGCAATACGTCATAAACAGCGTGGGATATCATCAACAACTACCCAATATTAGAAAAGTGCGACGGGCTCTTAACATAATAACGAAATTGACCTGCAAAAACCCCAGGAATACAATAAAATAACACAACTATTATATCTAATTCTGACCATTGAACAAAATTAACATTACATTATTTCACCCTCTAATCTAGTATGTTTATAATTAGTGTAACCTCTCACAAATGCAAACACATAATTAACCATATGTAATCATCTCCATGCAATTACAAAACCCCCTTATACGGAAAAGCAAGGGTACGGCTCATAATAAATTAATTTAAAAAAATACATAACTTTAATATAGACATAAATGTCTGTAATGTATGTTAGTTTATCTAAAACATGTTTTTTTAATTACTAGTAAATATTACCAGGTGGTAGTAGCACATATCAACATTCTCGTACGTCTTCTCTCTGCCTTCCTTTGACTCATACGTTTTACGTGTGTGTTCTGTCTTACTGTCTTCGTTGTGGTGTTTCAGATTCACTTATTTTTATGACAGCTGCTGTATCAGCCTATCAAAATTTTTGTAGTCTCTTGACTTTGTCGAGCACGCCATCGCTGAAAAAAATATTTTTTCAGGTGTAACGTTAGCTGATGGTTCTTCCTAATCCATAATGTTTCTATTTTTTTTATTGATTGTCAATGTTGTTTAAGGTTACAGTAGGTTACAGCACCCTAGTCTTACTAAAATGACGCCTAAATGTCTTAGATAACACACTAATTTCTAAATACTCTAATCACTATTATGCTATCACGGTACTGTAAACATTTGTTTTCTTTCACAACCCAATTAAAACAAACGATTCCTCTTATATATTAAATTTACAATTTTTGTTTATACGTGTATTTTTAAAACGTTTTATCCCTGCCTCGGTCCCGTTATCATATTTTGATATATTTTCTCTCATGCGTTTCAAATAATTCAAGACAAATATATTATAATTAAAGTTAATTATACTCAAGTCCAATAGTATACTAATTATAATATATATAGCCTTACAATTTACTTAATTTAAATTCTGACAAGGAGGTATTTTATATTTATATTCATTTATTACCGATCAAATGTGCGATCACAGACAATATATTAAATAAACAAAAAGTGTATATCCAGTTATTATAGCAGGCTTAACACGGGCATCTCGGTGGATAATGTGACTTATCGCAGAATTGTTATATTAATATATTAATTATTTTTTAAGTATTAGTTTATTTATTATTTTTTTAAGTTTACAAAACAAATTAAAATAGTTACCTCATATTCATTTTGACCTAGAGACTACTTCGTTACATTTATATTTAGTTATATTACAAAATAATGTTTATTACGAAATAATTAAACCGGCCTTACAGCAAGGATTTATAATTGCGACTGGAAATACTTTTAATAATAATATTTACTTATCTGCCACACAAGAATATATTACATAATAAAACCATCTGGCTGCGCATTTTATAGTGGACTGTAATTAATTTTGATGGAATTATTGTGCTGAGGGGTGGCGGTTACACGGAAGTTAGTCCAAGCACTAACCTTATTGATGTTTAATGGTCTAGCTGAAGCTGATCCCTGGTGCATGCCCACACGTCCTATTTGGCACTCGTACGGTACACTTTTGATTAATGATATGATAAATCAGAAGATACCCTGTGTTGGTAACACGGACATTGGTGGTTTGATTAACGGAGTTTGCTCGAATAGAATTATGGTTTCCACAAAGATTACACGGTATACGCTCGAGGTCTGCACTTAACTTTTGAATCAGTCTGTAACAAGCCTAGACGCACCCGTTTTTTGGGGTAACTTAAGGTAACTGAATGTTCTACAATCACGGTCGACTGATGACCTGTAATTGCTGGTCACCTGGAATTGTGACAATAACTGAGGATTTGAGGTAGGAGGAAAATATAGGGATGAAAATGACTATAATTGGCCCAACCACCGTCTATAAAGAATCTGATAAATATAAATTCATAATATCTAAAGAACTTACAAACGATATTTGCATGTAGGTGGGAATAATAATGCTACTAGAGTACACTACTTTGAAATCTGTGTATATGATAATTTACATTTTAAATTGTTCTATATTAATCGATCTATTATTTTTAAATAACCTTACATTTTCTATGTATTTCTAAAATGTATTTCTAAAAAAAAATATATCTTTTACACTTAATAAAAAAATCACCAATACTCTGGAATATCCTAAAATCACTTTTTCACATTCTAGAGAGCAATAAAATATCAGTTAAATATAGGTTACCAAAAAAAATTACTTAGTGGCAGTACCACCTTTCAACATTCTTGTCAAATTTTCGTGCGTCAGAGAGACATCTTATTCGTTACAGACAGATATCTTTCCTCTTAATACTCTTATTCTTTCTTTATCCCTCTCACACATATCAACATGTGTTTTCTCTCACCCTATTCTTTTCAATATGTCATCTCCGTAACTCCCTCTCCCTCGCAGATTTATGTATGTTTTCTTTCATCTTACCCCTTTTAACATGTCTTCACTTTCTCTTGCTTTTTATAATAGCTGTACATTTAATCTATTAAGGCATGTTAATCGTTTCATTTAAAAAATATATTTATTCTTCTCCACAACATTCGTAGATAGGTTGACACAGAGCTAGTACATTTGAATGAATATAAGTAAGTATATTGATTACAGAAAGTTGAACATTAACATAATATTTTAAGTACCTATTTTTATTGTCATACCTAATCGCATTTAAAATTTTCACTAACCTACCGATTATTAAAATACTGCATAATTATTCAGCAAACGCGTAGTAATAATATGATATATTATGATATAAACAAAGAAATAGCATAAAAATAATGGTATCTACCTCTCACACGGGTATTCTTTTTATGTACCCACATTGCATTCAATTTAAGCATGTATAAGATTTTAAATGAATAATATTATGGTTATTGACCTGAATGAATATTATATTAAAGAAAACAGTAAAACACAAACATGTTGCAGGTGTAACAAATACCTACCCTGTGTCAAGCCACCTTTTTTATTCCATTGAAGATTTTAACCGGCTCACAATCAATTTTCTTATTAGAAATCGTAATCAGTGATTTTCTCATCATACTAGAAACATACCCAGAATCTATATTATAAGGTAGATACGCATTAAAAAAACAATGTGTGAATTTATCTGACGCGGGATTAAAACCCGCAACAGACGTCTCGTACTTTTTTAGATCTAACCAATAATAAAACACTGTAAAAATAATATTATAATATTTTATGCTACTAATCGGTTAATATTTACCTGCAGAGAATATACGTGAAATTTATATGAGCATTGTATTATTTTTATCTTTTCTACAGTGACATCTAATAAGTGGATTTCGGTATATTTTCAAATTACCTAAATAGGTATCTATCTAAAAGTATTCAATTTTAATTTATAAATTATAAGGCAAGTATTCAACCAAACTGAAGCTTTTTCATTTCAATAATAAAAGATTACATTTTTTACCAAAAATATTTTAAGAACAAACGAGGAAGGTTTTTTTTTCTGCCTGTAAATATAATATATAGATAGAAATTATGAAAAAACAATATTTACCTATGTTTTTAAAAAGAGAATGCAAACTATTAAAGCTTGGATGTTATCTATTTTATCTGAAGAAATTGCAGTTAGAACATCTTGATTATGTGCTAATACTCCATAATAATCCCAGTAGGTATATAAAACTGTGTTATTTTTTTAAATTTCTTTGAGTGTATAAATATGAATCGGGTTGTAAATTCTAATCAGTTGTGTCAAGACATTTGCGAGTGCCAGTTGGTCTTTTTATTAAGCACCCTACATTATATTTGAAGAATCGTCTGGCGAGTGTTATTATTTTTTTCTAAAATAGTAACAAAACAAAAGTGAAAATGTTTTTCAACAATATGCCTAGTAAACAAGAAGTGATTATTCCTTTGCCAAAATTTACTGAACTGAACGATTTATGCAGCAAAAATGTAAGTTTTTTTTTATTTAGTTTTTATTTTTATTCTGTCGTGCCTGGATTTCAATAATTAAAAAACATACTTACCGCCATTCAATAATGTTATTAACCTACAAATTGTAGATTTCAGGTTCTTAAATAATAGTTTCATCAAATAATTATTTTTATGAAACCTGAGATAGTTTATTGTCATGGTGCACTTTATGCGCATGTGTATTTTTTTTAAATTCATTACTATAATACGTGTTTAACACACTTTCAATATATTTTCAATCATAATTAAAAATACGCTAAGTAAATTTATGATATAAGTCTTACCATATTAAATTTATGTTCTTGGTAATAGTATTTTTAACTTTTCATCTCCAATTGACTACCTACCTTTTAAATCTAGATCCAATAGATAAGTGATTATTGTTTTCATTTTAATTAAAATAAGCTTTCACCATATTATTTACTATGATCAATTTTCTCACAAAATACCAATGTAAACAATCTAGAGTCTAGACAATTGTTTTCTTTGTAAAAATTTTCATTGTCTAAGAATAAAATCTTTTTTAATACAATAAATAACTTTGAAAAGTCTCAAAAACATACTTAGATAAACTTAGTTTTATGTTTTTCAGTAGTATTTATTTAGTAACAATAACAAATACTTACTTTTTTAGTGTTAAATAAAAAAAAGTATTTATAAAACTACCTGGGTATCTACTTAGTATATTTTTAATTATGTTTAATTCATCTCAGGCTGGTGGAAAAATTCTCTTCGCAACTGATGATTATTTTGCCGTTGCGGAAAACATGCTCCTGGACACAGATCCGATCTTCATCCCAGAGAAATATACCGATTGTGGAAAATGGATGGACGGTTGGGAAACCAGAAGAAAGAGGAAAGCTGGTCACGACTGGTGCATTATTAAACTTGCTGCAAAAAGCATCATTCATGGTGAGATTTTCCAATATAAATGAATTTCTGCACGTAATTACAATGAATATTAGTACAATATGCAATTACTCTTAATTGTGTTGATTAAATGAAGAATATTTTTTTAATTAATTATTAATACAATTAACATATCTTTAATAAAATATAAATTAACATAATTTTCCACCGAATACTAACTCTTGTATTGTATTGCTAAATTATTCAAATAGTATGATTTATTTTACTAGAAAAATAAGTCATTTTTTTGGGAATAACAATGAAGTAGCATGAGATGAAAATGTATCATATATATAATAAAAAAATAGCAAACCCGTCCATAGCAATTGGGTATAATATATTCGTGAAAAACTAAGATAATCAACGAAGCTAAACCACAGTCAGTATCACAGCCGCCAATACGTATTCAACCAAATATATATTCTAACAATTAAAAGGCATATAATAATAATAATAAAATTATATGAGTATGTACCATGCATATACCACTTTACAGATATAAGCATAAAATTACTATAATTATTGCTACAGGACATGAGATTACAGCCTAATCATAATTTATTTTAGTAAAATTTCTTTTTTAATTTCTTTCTATAGAACTGGAAAACAATGACACAGAACACTAATAACTTTAGTGCTTATTAATTCATTCTTAAAAACGCATATTTACAAATGGATATCGTCAATTGAAATGGCAACCGTAGCCGCTTTCTTAATTATCCACCCGTACGTGCTGCATACTTTGCACTTGGGATGCAGCGCCCCTGCCTCAACCATTAGATAAACTCTCTTTAGCAAATCTTTTACCAAAACTTTCCAAATTCAACCTAACAGAATTTTCTACAATAAAAATAATCTTTTATTCTTTACATCTTGAGTATGAATGAATAGCATTTGGCACATTCTAATACTATTTCAATGTATTACGCGACATTTTCATGTAATAAGTTATTTGGCAGAGACTAAACCCTAAATATAACATTCGCAAACGTGATTTTTGTTGAACGATTTAAAGAATCCAGCATTTTATTTTCTCATTGTATTTATTTACATTTATACAAAAATGTGTCAAAACATGTGTGCAAAATTAATAATCATGGTAATATACACGTAGATACATTCATATTAGTTATATACTACCATTGTACTTACTGGTTTTATGTTATGCTTTCAGGAGTCGATATTGACACAGCATTCTTTACAGGAAACTATACTCCTCATTACTCCATCCAGGCAGCATGTTTAACTGATGAAGGTAAATTTAAGATACCTTTTTTCATCACGATTGCTAGTTTTCTACCTAAAACAACTAGATATGTAAACCAGCTACAAACTCTCATGGAACAGTAAGCACGGATATAATAATAATTAGAGATGAAGCATTGTAAAAAAACGTCCACATACACTGGTCGACCGGGACATGGCGCGGTTATAAAGGACGCACAGGATAAATCATCAACGACGTTCTAAAGGTATGCGTAACCAGTTTGCTGATTGATCGTCGTGCACGTCTAATACACGTTTCGATGAACTACCAAACAGTGATCACTTAATTGTGTCAAGTTGGTTGCATATCTGCCGACCGTTGTCTTGTATAGTACCTAATCTATTTGTGTATTTATTTGTTATTATAGAAGAGAGTATTATCCCCAAGCGCAGAAGTAAAATGGGTTCAGCATGCACCACATCAGAGCTTCAACAGGCCAATAAATTGGCATCTGAACTTTGGCAGGAAATTATTCCAATTACTTCTTTGAGGGCAGGTTACGAGCCAACACGTCATAATTATCAGAAGGTAATAAAAATTCTTTTCATGAAATATATATATTATATTTTGATAGCTTCTTCATTTGAGATGCAGTCATTTTATTATGAAAGTAAAGGTGGTTAAGATCACAAATGCGTATGACTTAATTAGCTGCTAGTTATTTTGTTTTTCAAGTTAATGTCTAGCATGCTCACACTTGTGCTATGATAATTATTTACCAGCACCGCATGTTTTTTTTATATTAAAACATCTACCATTATTTAGCGAAAAATATCACAAATAACCGTAAAAAACTAAAGGCCGTCATTATCAGGGTGCAGAATAATATTATTTTTTCTATAATTACCATTTCAACCATACTAAAATTGCTATCAAATCGTGTGGTACAAAAAGATTACATGATTTCTTTTAGGTATAGTCTAAAAATTATAGAAGAATCCTATTTAAAATAAGGTAATAACATACATGAAAAAATTATCATCTCGACTCCTCTTAGTCGACGAGACATTTTATATTACCTTCACTAATGGCCTACATGCTCAGCGTAGGTCAAAATGGAGCTTTTATGATATTTTCAGAGCATAACCCTGGACATTCCTTAAACGTTGTAGATAATCTATTTATATAATTTTGAAGCCTTATTATCCTTTATGTTTATTTTAAACATTTGATGACTGCATAAAGTATTTTTATTACGTAAAATAGTATTCTTTTAAACCTCTCGATCGAATGTTTTAGAATATAGTCATATTTCAATACGTCCATGTGCAGTGGTGTTAAGATTTTTTACATTTATTAATTTTTAAACGCATTAACAAAACCATAAGTAAAATTAATTTTAACCTTTTATAGTAACATATTTACGACAAAAATTTATATTTTATAATCTTTGTGATCCTAAATTTGACAAAAATTAGGCATTTTATTATTCAAAAAATGGGCATAATTAACACATTTGAAGATAATTCTAAAAATATTGATTATAAACTATGTCTTTGACCATTTAAATTTGATAAATATTCTACGAATAATGATTGCTTTATAATAATTATTGACCTAAGAATAAGGTAGTATTTTTTTGAAATACGCCATTTCTATTGGCATTTTCCAGTGGCTAAGCTACAACATACGGCCGTAGCCATAAATTTACAAACAATAACTGAAGTAGGGAGTAAGATCATGTTAACGCGCGTGTTTAAACATGTACCTAACCGAAAAAAATATTTTATTAAAAACCGTAGGCGTAAAAAAGGCTTCAAAGTTATATACATAGATTAGTTACAACGTTTTAAGAATGTCCAGGGTGATGCTCTGAAAATACCATAAAAGCTCCATTTTGACCTACGCTGAGCATGTGGGCCCTTAACTCAACAAAGTTTTTACAAAATTTATAAAAATCATCGAAAGTAATAATAAAGAATACTTCACAATAATAACTAGAAAATTAATTAATTGAGGATACTTACTAACTTAAATTCAAATAAATCAGAACACAATAATAACGTTTAATATCGCTACCAATTTTTAAATAATAATTAAAAAGACGCTTATTATGCAAACTCATTTTCATCAATAAATCGCTCTCAATAGCAATAATCATTGAACGATATTGTTATTCTTGTTATTTTTTTTAGAATATATAGGCTCTATACCTACCTGATGATTAAATTGTGTTGGCCACTTGATTCGCTTTGTATATATGTGAATGCTTTCAATTGACAGTTCCTTTTTTCAATAAAAAATAAGTATGCTTTGAAATAGATTGAGAGCCTCCGTTTTATATTTTTCGTTAGTATATTATGTCATATAATGTTGGTGCACTTTCCATTTATACAGACGGGTAGGTACACAATACACTGAAATTCCTGCTTTTCAAGTTTCGCAATTTTTCTAGATCGATATAAATTATCTTATTTTCTTTTTTCTTTTTTCTTTATTTATTAATAATATATTATCTAATAGTGTTTGGTAATAGCTAATGGCTTATAATATTTTAAAAGATCTTTTTCTAAAAACCCTTACTACTCTGACTACAGCAAGTGTGACAATGTCAATAAATAAATTCATTTGTATACAATTATTAAAATGTACCTAGTCAAATTCAGCTAAATTTACATATATAGATTATTTTTTGTGTAGAAGAATACTTTATTAATAATTATTATCTCCGAATAATTTACATAGGAAAACAATAATGCACTCTGCTAATAATACATTGTTGTAATTACATATGTAAAAACTCAGCTGTATTCCTAATGTAAATGACACTGTACCTAATATTATTATTTTTTCAAAAAACAATTTTGTAACTTTATTTAATTTATGAATAATATTTTTCACTGGGTCAATATATTTTAAATCTAGATAATATTCCACATAATTTTCCATTGGATACTATGTTCACATGGTGATAAATAATTAATTTTATATGATTATTTAAATATAACTTTTAACATTATAATCACTCTTAAAAAACTGATAAATCGTGGAAACTTATTTTATGACTCGAGTAATCAAACGATGTTTACATAATAAACAATTTTGACATGTTTTTGTTACCATCCTAATAATAAAAGGAAAGATATTAAAAAAAACATTTATGTACGCAAAACGTACGTAAAATTACGTAGCTCTCACAATAATAATATTTTGGTCACCATACCAACAATATCACTAAAATTTCATAATTTTATTTTTGTCGATATTTCCATCCATGTACTTAATTCTTTTATCTATTTGACTAGGTAAGTAGTACTTAACATATTGTGAGACGACGTACTTTTCAGTATGACGTGTGAAAACTCTTAACTGCACACGCAGCAGTACGTTCACCACAAAAAATGTATTAAGTACGCAATAAGTATTATAATTTAAATAATAAGCTCAGTTGTATAAGTATTTCAGTTATATTTTAAGCATAGAATTTTTAAACCCTACATATTATTATGTTCACACCATATTGTTTCAATATAGCGCTCAACAGTCACAATAGTCACAACAGATATCGGCGCAAGAGAGTTGCATCAGTGGGTCTATTCTATAGACAAAGTGACTATCGGCTGCTATTGATGGTAGTTTATTATTAAATGTATTGGAGCGGTTATGATTACCATCAATTAACCGTCTAAACTGTAAAAAAGTGTTATGTGTTAACAGCCCCTCAATTGGCTGTGTTAATTTTTAGAGCGAAATAGAAAGTTTTAATAATTACGATGGCTAACTTATTGTAACAATTATAATACATCAATATAATAAACTGCCGTCCATAGTCTCATTGTATATAGAATAGACCCACAGAAGTTTTTTGCGTTTCTTTTAAGAGACCCTTGATCTTCAAATGCTAGTAATTTTCCCATAACAATAATTAATGATGGGATAGCCAATTTGGACATATTATGCCACGGAAATAACCAGGGCGCTATAAATATAAACAACAATTATTGCAAAATTAATTACCCTTCGTAAACCGTAATATTTTTTGTTAAATATGGCTGTATTTTGCAATCAATCTTTAATAATCAAAAAAATTAAGTACATCAATACAGGATAGACTTAAGTTCAGAATAAAATTTGTAAATTACGAAAGTATTGCATAAAACATTGTTCAATAAAAATTATATGGCCTTAATAGTTGATGTTGCCCCCTTGTAGGCGCTCACAGACTCCCACGAATAATTTGATAAAAATCCGTGACCCCTCGCTGAACCGCTGATAGTAAAAATAATATTTGATGAAGTAACAATATAAACTATTTATTGATAACTAACACTATAATATTTTGTTTCGAAAATTGTACAAGTCACCGTTTTATCAGTATAAAATTTTATACTTTTCTGCAATATAGATATTTTTTATATGCGCTATTAAATGTAGGTGTGTCTTTTTCACCATAGTCGGTTGTTTTGTGCTATTTCTTAAATGGTCCCAAAATTATTTAACTAAACAAAATGGCTATGTATATTTGTAATATCAATTTTATTTAAATAGTTGTTAAAAATATAATAAAATATAAACATGAATTGCTACTATATATTATATCATATTACTTGACTTTTTTCCTCAATGATATTTTGTTATGGAAAATTCAGTAATTCAGTATCAATATTAACGACCCTGAATCGAGAAAATTCAAAATTTATTTGTTTTTCGCTACAAAGAACAATTTTATAGCTTTTTTGTGGCGTCATACGGCAGTGAATCTCGTCTCTTAGTCCTTGACTTACCTTGACCGTTTCGCTTTAGTTTATTTTATATTTTTTCTTTTTTTTCTCCATTCTCTTTGCTCTTCTAACCGATTGGCATATTATTTAACAATTAAATTCGTAAACTCAGTCAAATCACGCTTCACCGCGTGGCTATTTCAGTCTCGGATGACTGCTTCCTAGACATTTCTAGGGCTAAAAAACTTCAAAAGCCTTATATCACAAAATTGCACCTCTTAATATGCCGAATTAATGCCGTGGAGCAGTAGTATGTAGATTTTATTTGGTGATATTAATTTAATCCATCCCCTAAAAAGTAATCAATAAATTTTCCCTTTGTTATTGAGAGAAGAGAAAATATATAATATTACAGACTCCTAAATACGGCCATATAATAAAATGTAATTATTTCACACAAGTGTGATCCTAACCTATGAATTTCTGTCCAAATATCTTATAAATTTATATTCACAGAGGTAATATAATATTACAATATATTGTTTCAGGTTATTTTCGACGAAGGTTTCACACACTTGAGAGTCAACATGTATCCTGATGGTGGAATCGCTCGACTGAGGGTTTTCGGAGTTGCCAGTCCTACATATCGTTTTACCACCGTCCATGGAAATTCAAGCATGGTTGATCTACTTGCCATGAGAAACGGGGGTGTTTGTCAAGGTATGATTCTAACGATAATAAATAATCGCTTTTCAACATAATTTAATACTAATATGACAATGAATCTCTTCGCCTATAAAATATTAGTAGACGCCTACAATATAATGATTGATAAAATAAACTATTAGTGAGGGTCCTGATTTCAAATTTTTGCAAAAATGTCATGATGTTTTTTTTTCTTTCAATGTATAGATACGTGTTTCAAAACAAGGAGTTAACGGGTTATGCGAATGGGTTATGCAAATGGGTTCTAATCATCTTTCGTAAAAAAAATGTTAATATAAACTCCACTCTGTGGGGTATAAATAAATAATATAGTATACACGTAAACATCCAATAGTAGAAGAATATGTTGTATTATCTTAGCATCACAATGTGTCATGTAATTGCAACATACTTAATTTTAATAATTGTAATTGCATTTGAATTCTTGTCACGCCATTTTGTTTTTTTCATTTTCAAACATCGAATGTTATTTCTTGTTATAGGTTATTCTAACGCACACTATGGCCACCCCAGAAATTTAATAAAGCCGGGACGTGGTGTCAATATGGCTGATGGATGGGAGACAGCCAGAAGATTGGACAGACCAGAAATTATTCATGAAAACGATGACGGCACACTTAAAGTTCCAGGTATGGTTAATTCCTGGCAAAAATAACATATTTCATTTTATTGTTTTAATCGAGATATTAGTTATTTTTAAATCTATCTAGATAATAATTGTCTAATAGTTTTTTGATACGTAGATACGATCTTTTTTAGCTGTTTACCAAATATTCCGAAGTATAATCTAGCTACAACCATTGGTACGATTATCTAGCTAAAACAACTACACGTATAAACTCGTATATGCAATTAGATTTACAGAATTACAAAAAAAATAATTTGACAATTATAATGACCCTATAAACAAATGTTATAAAAAAATCCTTTTTATAACGTGAAAAGGTGTGCTAATATTTAGTTATCTTTTCAAATATATTAATTATCTTGTTGTTTTTATTCAATAAAACGCATGTTTTTTATAGTACTTATTCCACTTTTAATTAATATATTAGGACCGGTTTCGTCCGCCTCAGTGGCACATTTTCAACTGAGGCGGACAAAACCGGTCCTAATATATTAATTAAAAGTGGAATAAGTACTATAAAAAATTGCGTTTTATTGAATAAAAACAACAATACAATGCAGTTCCACCATGAATTGACAGTTAACAAAATAAAAGAAATTATATTAATTATCTATAATTTTATTTATTGCCTAACCTACTTCAAACATTTTTAGTTTCCCTTTAATTTCTCCAATCAGATGTAACTATTTGCTAACATCATTCCGATTTATTCGTAACAATCTTACTTCTAAATCTTAATATAATAAAAATAACATACATTTGAAGTCTACAAAATAATCGTTTATATATTATAATATGAAAGCTATTATAAAATGTAACTATCTACTTAATAGCAACTGGCGCCAAAAATATATATTATTCAATATATATAAGTAGATAATAATATTATTAATTTATCACCCCTTTCTTAGTAAATTAAATTATGGGTGACTTCTTTTGTGATAATACATATAAGTCGAGTATTTACTCGAAACAATGTACGAGTATATATATATATATATATATAAATAATATAAACAATCTCATAGTCTGCAAATTGGTATTGTGTATTACTACCACTAATTGTAACTAGAATCATCTGAATATTATTATTATTATATTATCATAACCACTCTAATATGATTTTTCCGAGATATATTTAGTAAACCATACTTAAAAAATCTGCTTGTTAATGATGTACTGAAAATAAAATGTAAAAAAAATGCGAATTTGATCGAGCCACAAAATTCAAACCCGTCTCACATGGCTTGGCAGGCGGTTTTAAACTACTCATTACTTAAGTAAATTGGTACCTACATAATAAAACAATAAATAATCCCAAAACTAAAATTTTATCCGCTAAATTTTATTTATACGTAAGTATTTGAAGTTTGGAGTATTTATTTAATATGAAAACCGTACTTTGGAGTTAGAAGCTTCAATTGAACAAGGTCTACGATTAAAATATTAAATCAATTACCACTGTTTTATGTAATATGTCCCTTTATATTGCAGGCAGCGAATGGGTTATTTTCAAACTCGGTGATAAAGGATCAATATCCAGGATATGCGTGGACACCTGTCATTTCAAAGGAAACTTTCCTGACAGCATAAAAATTGAAGGAGTCTGTATGGACTGTGGTGATTGGAACCAAGCCATCGACCAGTCTCTCGAATGGACAACACTTTTGCCAGTTGCTAAGGTAATTAGTACATTTCCTCTTTTTTATATATATTTTTTTAATATGTAAAGTTAGCTTCGTATATTATTTTCTTATGTTTCTCTTTTCATCTCTGCGGCAACGGTCGCAACAAAATATCCATTATTTACTGTTATTATTGAATTATTCGTCTCGGTAATTATTTTCGTTTAATATACGAATTCATAAAAAATACGTATTTGCATGTTTCTGATTTAATTTTCTTTTAGTTTCGGAACATCGATAATATTTCGTATGCAAGTAAAAGACATCTTAATAAAAAATATAGTCACTCACAGGAATATAATATATGTAGAAGACTTGAATTGTTGAGAAAGTTGTTAAAATTTAATCGCATTTCACAATATAATAATAAAATGTATTTCTTCCGCACTGATAACAATTACGTCAATAAAATAATACATTTAAAAAAAACTACGTCAGCGCCATGTTTATCTATTAAAGCCGTTTGCAAATTCGAAAGTCATTATATTGTTTTGGCACATCCATTGAAACTAATGCGTCTTATTTTGTATTTTCTTTTGGCTCATCGCCATTGTAAAAAATAACAAAAAAAATAATGAGCCGAAAAATATAGTTCTTTCAGTTACTAGGCGATTTTCCACAATGATTATTCCCGGCCATGAATTAATTGTTTTCTCTGGCAAACGGGTTATCCCCGTATGTAGGTACTATCTTTTTCCTCCTTTTTCAACATTTTGCGTTTATTACAGAGTTCGTTGAGTGATGTTTATTCATTAGTTTTAATAGTCACAATAATGTGATGTCACTTATGTACATACTTTTTAATTTATCTTATACATACTATCAATTCTGATATCAATTAGACACTAAGTTCACAAACATGTGATGTATTTTAACAAAATATAAGATATAATTGGAAATGTTTATATGAATATTTATTCTAATGTTATCCTTTTTAGCTTTCTGCGCATATGGAGCATTGGTATGACTGCGAAGAATTCAATGATATGACTCACGTCCGCATTACAATGGCTCCCGATGGTGGAATCTCAAGAGTTAGACTCTTTTCACATCTAGTTTCAACAGAATAAATATGATTCATAAATTATATTATTGTATTTAACCGCATGTACACTCATTACTGCTGGACAGATACGTTCGTTGTCAACTCTATTAGTTACGTTACAATATACCAGTTTAACCATCAATAATTACAGTATCTGGATTTAAATATTGAATATTAATATCATTAAATTTTATAGTTGTTTTGACAATTGAAACACAAATACATTAATTAACTCGTTTATATGTTTTCCTACCAAAAATGGTACCCACATCTGTATTACATTATGAATATTTTCACCTTAACATTGCTATTAAGCATAGTTATTTTTATTTATTTTAGTAAATAAAGTAAATTTGTCAATAATATTGAGTGTACTGTGTGAAGTTGAAAAATATAAATATTCTAATTTGCCAGGTATTATAACTGTACTTAGTATTTACTCAATAGTGATATAAGTTTTTAACTCATTAATTAATTCATTACCATTGCCTATAGTCGAATGAATGTTATAACCACTATCCTTATAACTTCATTACCAATAGTATGTTTTGCCAATGTATAAAAAATACTTTTCGTAATAGAATTGACATAAAAATAAGTATTATAAGTTGTCAAGATTCTTGATAGGTTGGTCCACTTAATGGATTTATATGTAAAACTTTAATATATTTTTAGATTAATGACAATTATTAATATATTTATTTTCTTCAGTTAGAGATATTATATTTCCAATTAGATATTATTGTCGTTTTATACATATTTAAGTTTTTTTTTTATTTTATTGCTCTCTGAAGAATAATTATACTATTTTAAAATAACATTATGTATTAAGTAAATCGAAATAATTTTATTTTTAAGAATAAGTAAAAACTACAATATTCACGTGTATTTAATGTTTAAAATATAGAGTTAAATTAAATATATCTCAGAAAAATTGTAGCAATCTGATAATTTTATCATTAATAAAAATAAAATAAAAACGTTATAAAATATTCTGCTATGTATTTCATTCATTAATGATTATTATTGCATCAGTCTCTGATTATGAATCATCAGAGACCGATATCCACAATCCACAACTATCACAGAGATTACCCACTTGAGAAGAAGAAGATTAGAATTTTAACCCAGGTACCACATAATCTAGTCATATCCAAAGTCAAGTTCAGTCATTGAGAAATTTCAGCTGCGGACTATGCAATAATATTTTATTAATTTGCACTATATATGTGGATCCGGGATAAGAAAATAATATTAGCCACTTGCTCAACCTATTAGGTTCATGTTCTGGGTTAAAACGTACATTGAAAAAATAACATGTTAATTTTACAGTTCCGGGATTTATTTAGAGATCTGCGACTTTATAAGCTGACGCGCTACCACTGGGCTATCTCAAGTTTATGAATAATAATTGACATAATTTCATTGTTTTTAAATTGATTGAATTACCCATTCAATTCATTATCCATTAAAATATATGAAACCATAACAGCATCTTTTCTATAGCACTCATGTACACGATTTCCCAGATTTTCAATAATTATCGTTGAATGTCGTACAAAGCAATATAAATGCAATTTTCGAACTAATGGGTTTTTGGCGTAACTCGACACTGACGCGGATGCCAACGGGAATAATCTAATAACACACTATATGGAAGGGGAAAAGGGACATTTGACGATTTTAAGAAATAAGCTGAATATACCAAAATAAACCATAATGCGTATATGCGCAAAGGAGAAAAGAAACAGTCGAATCAACTTATTAGAAAAATCATAGACAAAATCTTGGACCAAGCTAGATTCGAATATATCATTCGGGATTAGCTAATAAAATTAAGCTACAGAGTCAATTAATTCAAATCGCTTTAATTAAAAAAAAAAAAAACAATTCTATATGCACGTGAAACTACATAATTAGTAAAACCAATTTAATATTATTATAAATACTTATTTTCTAATAATATCTTTCTTGGATGTGAAATAAATTAATGAATTTATTTGTATACACATTACAAACAAACTTTTTTCTTCTTCAAATGACACTCAGCAATGTTTTTCGTGTGATTGTAATTTTACAGCATCTTCGCTAAGATCCCAAAATTTCTTTTGTAGTCCGACATCCTTGGCTTTCGCAGACGTGGAGCTCTTCTTGCAGTCCGCAAAGTATTCTCCAGATACCATTTGTACGTCTGGTGAAACGCACAAATAGATACTCGTCTGTGCTCCTTCCCATGCAGTCTATTAACAGATTAATACAACATTATATATATATATATATATACATATTATATATACAATTAAAAATTCACACCAATTCTTTCCTAAAATAAAAAGACTCGAGGAAACTAGTAAAATATAGGTTTACCAATATTGTTGAAAAAAACCTTTCCTGATCCTATAATATGAAAATAAAGCTAAAAATGGTTACTAAAACTTATTATTAAATACTCTGAAAGTCATTTCACGTTCCATATTCATTCATGCTAACTTGAGTTATGCTCTGAAATTTGTTTGTCATTGTCACACTTAGGTAATACCATCATACATTAATAGGTATTAAGTCAAGTTTAGCCAGTAATCACATACAATCCCAAATAACTGTCCATACCTACGACCATTTTGTCTTTTTTTCCACATACAATGCTTGCACTAAATAATGCTGGAATTTCCATCAAATATTTTAATAATTACTAAAATTTTATATGAATCCTTTGCAATTTGAGACATTTTTTTGATAATTTATAATGTCAACTGTGTTAATTAATAAATATGTATCTGAAAACTTTAAAAAGAAAAATATTTTTTATTTTAAGTCAAAGATAAACTTACAATTGTAAAAAAAGGTTAATGTTTCAGATATTTATTTATCAATTAATACAGTTGAAATTGTAAATTATCAAAAAAATGTTGCAAAATTGCAAGCTTCATATTTTTCCGCTAGGTGCCTCTGGTAGGTAAAGACATCGCCTTAACTGCTTTATATTAATACAAAAATCATACACAAAAAGGTTTAAAAAAAAAAACATAAATATCCCTCTCTTTAACAACCTAGTGCTGGTGTTGGTAAAATTAAAATATATTATGTAGGGCACAAATGAAAGAATATATTGACGGCCCGTATAGGTGTGTTTCTTAGATAATTATATTAGTAATCATATTATTATTTATTTACATGCGACATCTCGTAGTGAAAATATATAACAGCAATATTATGGGAAAATACTATTTTTGACAATTCTGCTGCAGACAGAGATTTAAAAATGTCTAATCTCTACGGCATCACTACGGCCTACTAAAGCTCTACGACCTACGCCTACTTGCATTGCATCAAGATACTAGAAAACTACACCTACATTTCAGTTGTTTCCTAAATATCTCACGCCAAATAAATGAACATGAATAATGATGAAGTGTATAAAATTGGATTTAAGCTTTTCGAATCCTCTATAGAAATGGAGTCTGAAAAAGAACCCTAAAACTACTCAATTCCACACAAACTCTGAAAAGAGACGAAGAAACGCATTGTATTTTTTGTAGAAAATATCACTTATGGCAAACTAGAACATATTTATATGATTTTTATATGGAAACCGCCGAAGGTTCCGTCTGGTGCATGGATTCTTCAGCATTTTGTTTTTAAGCAGTGATAAGTTTTTCTACTAGTAATTCAGATAAATGCTACTAATAAAATGGTTAAACCGTTTATAATGCTCGAGATACAGATATCGTAGAAAGTTCTTGTAGAAACCCTATAAGGTGAAATACCAGTGAGGGGAGTAAAGAGAAGGTTTGTGTGATAAAACAGATTAGACATATCTAATTCTAGTCCAGATAGACGGTGGGTCTGAGTAAACATAATATGAGAGGCGCAGTGGCTTTTATGATTCGTCTACCTGAGACGATAGTATACACAAAAGTCATGATGCCAGCCAGCAAGTAATCGTGGCTCCCACTCTTCACCTCCATAACTTTGTACTTCAAGGGCATCGCGCGCACACCTCGGTTTCGTATAGATTATATGAAAGGCGCATTTTCTTTTGTAATATAAGTTCTTTTTTTCGTATAATACACAATTAATCTGTTTTTGACAGTGACCACACTGATGTAAATACTACTGTTTGCATTCATCAGCGTTACAAAAATGTGAATGTAATGTGTAATAATATTTAGTAAATTACGTAGTAATCCATATTTAATTTAATCCACCAATATTTCGAATGGAATGAGTTAATTATCTGTGATTTCTTAATATTCGGGGGTCTATTTAGGCGAGTGGTTTACATCCGGGGGTTTGTCCAGGAGCTAATTATTCTCATATCACCATAAGCAAACCAAGGTAAATTACCTTGAAGAATAAAGCAGAGATTGTATCCCAGGCATATTTAAATAGAAAGGGTGTTCCTCTCATCACATCAGTTACAACAGCACCTGGATGAAGGCTGTTTACAGTGACACCTGTAAAAAAAATCAAATGATTAATTGATCATTTTACTGATACAGGATAACTTATGAAACAAACTTTATTACAAACTTTATATGGCGCATTGGCCAAAAGCTGTAATGCCGTAATACTCTTTTTTTTTTATAAATAAATAAATAAATTTTTAGGTAGCTATTTTAAACATTATTAGCTTTAGTGGTATAATACGGTTTCCATAATGTGAAACTATTACAAATATTTATTATCATAAACAATAAGATAGGTAACATAGATAAAAAAAACTTATTATTTAGGTAGGTGGTCTAATTCAACGCAGGAATTCCAAACGACAATTAGTATTGTTACTGAAACTGAAAAGGTTGCATTTTTCATAGTGACATTAGTCGGATTATCTTAGGTGGGTCTTAAACATAACCTTACATACTTTGCGTTTAGTCAATTGAAAACTGGTATGTGTAGGTACACAGATTGAAAAAAAATCAGCTTTTCAATGTTCAATATCAAATCATATTATTTTTATATGTATTTAAAATGTGTTTTCTAAATAAATTGTATGAAAATAATAGAACATACACAAATCATTTGCGAATACAGTTTTTTTTTATTTTTTAACATTATATTTTATATACAAATGCATGTATGCCTATGTATATACATATTCAAAAGATTATGTTCGGTATCCCAGTGATATCCAAGAGGTAGCACACGTGCGTCTGATACCTAGCTGAAGAACCTATTTCGTGGCACATATTTATATCGTAAATGAAAATATAAATTCCTATTATAATAAATTCAGTACAAAAAATATATATCTCATGTATTGAAATCCTAATAATATAAATGTATTACAAAATACTAATATAATAATGTATTAAATAAATTACTGGTGAGAATATCCATCGGGGCTTGAATCCGACTAACCAGAAACATTTTAGTGTAGTACCACTACGTTATAGTTTGTATGATCATAAATTATTTGTTGATATTTACCTGTCCCTTTTAATCTCGAAGCCAATTCGTTTGTGAACAAAATGTTGCACAGCTTCGTGTTGGAGTAAAGTCTAATTTCCGATGTAACGTCCTTCATGGTGAGATTTTTCAAATCTAAATTAGAATACATGTGCGCTATCGATGACACATTTACGATCCGGCTTGGTGCTGACTTTTTGATTTGATCTGTGAAAAAACCAAAAAAAATAATGATTCAATTATCAAGCTAACATCAGAAATAGATGAATTATTAAAGCCAATTAAAGCGAATCACTTCTTTTTCCAAACGAGCTTAAAAGAAAAACTAATACATATTAGTCACTTTATGTATTAAAATAATAACCTTATAAATGGTACTCTTCTATTCTAATTAAGCCCAGCTCTGTATTAAATTATCCAAACATACTAAACATATTTTAAATGAGATGTATCTAATAACTGACGCACACTATATGGCCAAGCGGATTACGCGTCGGGTTATAATGTCGTGGATCCCATGTTAAAATCCTAGTTCTGGCAAATGCACATATTGTTTTACAATGTATGTTTGGAGTAACTAAGAGTATAGACCTAATAGGTTGAGCAAGTGGCTAACATCCATTTCTCGTAAAAACAAAAAATCTATTAATGCAAACCTCCAGTCCGTGAAGGCCCATAATGATCCTATTAGTATCGGTCATAGTCAACAAAAAAGAATAATTAATTAGTTTAGTAAGAATTTTATATCACATAATAAGTTATTAAATTCTAATTTGTTTCTTTTTTTTATTGGTATGTGTGGTAGTATGATTAATGTTACAAGCAGTTTTGCAAAATTTACCAATACAAAATACACTGAAAGAAAAGTCAACTAACCAAGAAGGAGATTTGTTAAGAGGAAAGGCCCAAAATGATTTGTTTGCATTATTATTTCCAATCCATCGGCTGTCGTCGTCAAGCCAACCCCAGCCGCACCTGCGTTGTTCAGTAAAACATCAATCTTGGGTTCTCTGTCCAAAATCTCTTTGGCGCACTTTCTCACACTGGATAAGTCGGAAAAGTCCACATGCACCAACTAGAATTCCAAAATAATATAGTTTAATACAATCCTTCGAAGTAATACTCTTTATCATGCGCAATATTCGCCGTGTACACAGGCGGCGAAATCATGAGTCGACTTTGAGACTTTGGCAATTGAAACGTTTGCTACAATATACGAAGTCCAATGATTGTGTTATCTTTCTTTAAAAATTCTGACCGACCTTTGAAATTACAATTTACATAATATTTGAGTGGGTTATGAAATATGTTTTATTTGTATTTTTTTACTAAAACACTCATAATTGCTGAATTATTTAACGAAAATTGTTGTACAGAAATAACAACAACAATCATAAAGAATGAAATTTTCCATTTGCAACTATATCCAAGGTTATTATAATACAAATCATGTTACTAGGTACCCACATTTTAGTCCACATCCATATAAAAAGAAAACAATGAATACTTACAGATATATTCGTACTTCCAGTCTCATATACAATATCCTTTTTGACTAACTCGGCTTTTTTCATATCTCTACAAACCATTACAACTCTAGCCCCTCTTTTCGCAAAATCTTTTGCTGACTCCAGACCAATTCCTATAAAATTAACAAATTATAACATAATCTACAAATATTTTTATTCTTCTTACAAATTTACTCTCTGGCTGGACTACATGCACCACGTGGAGTCTCCAAGTATCTCTTGACAGAATTTTCCTGTTGTTTTAGTAAATTTCAGCGTCAGTTATAGGTAAATCATTCTACAGTGGCACCATAGGCGATTCGCGCGTGTATTGAATTGCTTGCGACAATGCCTGTATCAATGCTAGCAAACAATACCACTGCAACTGTAAGCCGCATTTGCCGTACCCATAGTGCCAATGTAAATCGATTTACCTATACATACCTGTAGAAGGTCATCCAAGGTGACAGAATACAAGTAATTTAGAAAAGACCACAGGTCATATAGATATTCTAATGAGGATTTTATATAAAATACCCTCAAATATAGCATTTCAAGTTACCTGAGTTAGCTCCAGTTACAACAAATGTCTTCCCTTCTAATCTTTCAGTGCCTTTGTATATCCCCATTGTGAGTATAGCGTATATCTTGAAAGCAACCAACAACAGTGCTATAATTAGCAAAATAGCCGGGCCAGTGTATCCAAGCAGTATTGTGTTCATCATGGTGGATGACATTTAACTTAACAATTCGTTTTCCTGTTTAATAGAATATAAGGTAGTGCACTAAGTTTTTAAAAATGAATCTATCAAAATTTAATTATTTATTTCTATTCTATTTATATCTCCAACATGCATTATTGGCCAACACAGTGGTTTTTAAACTTTTTTATTGCCCACTTCGACATTTTTCATAAATTGGATTAAAATAAACTAAAATAATCGTTGCACATTACATGATACAGGAACTAGAACAGTAGTTTCCAACTGTATCTACATACACTTGCCGCATCTGGTAACATGATATATAATTATCTTATCTTTTTAAAAAAAATATATAAAATACTTATAATTAAGTAAAATCCAAGTTCAAATAGGTAATAATTGTGTTTGATATTTTTCTGATAAGCAACTAACGCCTGCTTGATAAGATTAAAATCAGATCGGTTGAAATAATATTCTCAAATATTGTTATGCCTTATCATAAAAAAAAAACCAAAACTATTTATTTAGAACAGAAATACGAGTATAATGTATATTTTTTGTGAATTATATTTTGACGTTTATTATTTTCGTATATATTAACTACTATATATTATTTACCAGTGGTGGAGGTAGGCTGTTAAGATCCGATATAAATAGTCCACACTAAGCTTTGTTAAACAGTCAAATGTATTTGTTTTCATTGAACTAATACCACAATGTGTTGATCTGATAGTGTTTGTTAGTTTTGGAAATTGAATTACGTCAAAAAATATTCATTTATCTATAAAACATCCAAAATTATGTAGTTAAACCATACATATTTTAGATATTTTATAGATAGAAGAATATTTATCATCTATCACGGTTTGATTTGGGCAACGCTTAATGAATTTAAAAAAAAACTAACCCACACCCTCTGTAATACGTACCTATTGTTAATTCAACGAAAACAAATAAGTATGACTGAAAAAATGAGCACTATTTTTGTCGGATCGCCTATAGCATACTTACACTGTTATGGTTTGGTTTAGACAGGGTTTTATTAAATTTTAATAACTAACCGGCACAATCTGTAAATTGTATTCTTAGTTCAATGGAAACAAATAAGTATGACTGATAATGTTTAGTGTGCACTATCTTTATCGAATTTTAACAACCAACTTCCACTCTTCGCAACTTATATTTATATTATATTCGATTATTCAATTATATATTAAAATTCCTATTATTTGTTATTAATGTATGTTGCTCACAGTATTTTTCAAGTCGTTTCCAAAAATTGAACTAACCATTTAAATGACTTATTGTTCAAAGCAAAGGAGATCTGGTACAACTGGCCTAGGATAAGGGTAGTGTACTGCAAGATGGTTGCCAACATTCTATAGAGAACAGCACCAAAAGTAGAAGAGAATTCTACTCGTTTTTTTTATCAGAGAATACGCGGGGATATTATATAATGTATCCGTCAAATAACACAAGAAGTTTATGGTAAACCTTTGTTGTTAATTTTAAATACAATTCGTTATTTTTGTGAAAATATTTTAGGGGCTCATAAGGGTATTTATTGTACGTATACCCACGATGGCCGCGCGGTTTAAGCGTCGGCCTATAGCGACGTGGTTCCCAGGTTCGAATCCTGGGTCTGACAAGTACACATATTGTTTTTCAAATATATGTTAATATGAGTCAGAGTATGGACCTAATAGGTTGAGCAAGTGGCTGACATCCATTTCTCGTAAAAACAAAATCTGATAATACAAACCTCCACTCCGTGGAGGTACATATCATCTTATCAGAATCGGAAATGGTCGGAAAAAATAGTTCGATACTGTGATGGCAGACGTTTATAACTGCAGTTTTTTTCACTCTTTAGGTTTTATTCCATTTAAGTACATGACGTCAAAATATATCTGCATCTGACCAAATGTGAAAAAAGTTGATATGGCAAAAAAAAATACATTTGCTTAAAATTAAAAATAACAATAAAACTTTAATCTGTTTAAAAGAAATGATCAAAGGCTTGTGTTGGGATGCTAATCCCGCTTATTTTTATTAATATCTTATGAACAAACTTATCAGACTGATTTCAGAACTTTGTTTTTTCTCTCCTGTTAAATTGTGTACAAAAATACTAGTTATAACCGTTTGCTATCACAGTACCGAGTTATTCGAAACCTACTAGTTCACTCCTACAATCAAATTAATGTTGGCGATGCGATATTTTTAGCCGTGGTAATTTTTAATTTACTAATGTCGATAAATTTCACGTCTTCTTCGTATGACACATCTTTTCTATTTCATAATTAATACAGTCTGAATTAATTATAACTTAATAATAGTTACTTAGTTAGTGAAACTTAACTTACAGTTATCTATGCCGACTAACAATAGACACTATTTATTTTCTTTAAAATTATATTTATCTAAATCACTTGAGCTTATACTCCAGATATCTAATATTACTATTTCAGTAATACTC
Source organism: Rhyacophila brunnea (assembly GCF_057557595.1). Classification (NCBI taxonomy): domain Eukaryota; kingdom Metazoa; phylum Arthropoda; class Insecta; order Trichoptera; family Rhyacophilidae; genus Rhyacophila; species Rhyacophila brunnea. The sequence goes on from NW_028233068.1 coordinate 23,170,299, forward strand.
GCAATTTTGTTATCGTGTAAGTATATGGTTGAGTGTACGGTGCGTACTAATCGTAAAAATTCTAGTCGCCCATAACAACGGTTATGAAGAAAAACTGCAGTAAAATTGGTTAAAATATGTAGGTACAGTGCGATTTAAAATAATTACTTCGACCTACAAAAAATGGTAATATATTATATATTATACTAGCTGACCCGGCAAACTTCGTACCGCCTCAGAATCAATAATCTTGTGTTAACTTATTAGCTGAATTAAATTCAGTTTTTTATTAAGTTAAAATGAATACTCAAAATGAATAAGTTCAATAAATGTGCAAAAATCAAATCAAAATTAAAAGTATTTTAATTACATTGAACTGTACACACTGCACACCCACGATGGCCCCGTGGATTAAGCGCCGGTCTATAGTATCGAGGGTCCCAGGTTTGAATCCTGGGTCTGGCAAGTTCATATATTGTTTTTCAATTTGTGCATGAGTCAGAGTATGGACCTAAATGGTTGAGCAAGTGGCTGACATCCATTTCTCGTAAAATTAAAATCTATTAATACATTCCTCCTCTCTGTGGAGGCCCATATGATCCTATTAGGATCGGACATGGTTAAAAGAAAAAAAAGAATGTAATTCACGTGGCAGCAAGGCATTTGCTTTATTGAAGCGAATCGAAATGATTCGCGTAGCATTGTCGCACTACTTTCTGTTAAACTATTTGCTGGATGGGTTGCACTCGGGTAATCAACCCGAGTGCAACCCATTATCCCTTCATTTAATCACCTTGTGATATACGACATTTTTCGTTTTGTTGTCAGGTGCGAAAACGAACAAAGCAGATGGTTGGCCGACTTTTCGGTTTTTCAGTCGTTTGAAGGTTTAAGGGCAATTTCAACGTTGAATGAGACGTTCGGCATCCTTCTATCAACGTAGCTGCTATCCCAGAAGAAGCAACTGCTGTAGCATTGTCGGATCTCGCACGAACAGTAGCCAAAATCAATGACATGAGGAATGTCTTCCCAGTTCCACTGGGCGCGTCGAGGAAAAATAAGCCACCATTTCCATCATCAATTGCCTTCATTAACGTATCGTACACTTCTTTCTGTTGGGGGTTCAACAGTGGTACCTACATCCATTCGAACTGATTGGTTCAATGCATCTCGATCATATTCACGTTCACGTTCCAATTTTCGATTGAAAGCGTCGTTCATTCCACGATGTGGCGTTGGCATTCCTAACTTGTCTAACAAACTGCCGCACATGAGGTAACACATGTATTCGATCAAAAGCAAAGCCTGGTTATGTATCTCCTCATTCACCTCAAGATCGGGATTCCTTGAACTGACACGAATTCGATGTAAAATGTCTTCTGACATGTCATCCTTGTACTTGTTCCACAGTTCAGGTGGTTTCGAGGAGTCATATCCCAAAGAGTATCGTTTTTAAGCAAATTGAGCTGCTGACATGAAGCACGAAATGTTGGGCACACTACACCATTGACAGTTAGACATTTCGACTATCAGAAAGAATCTTTTGTTTGTTTGTTTCTTGTTTATTGTTTCTGTCATGTATGATGGCGTTGTATACAGATTTAATTTTTTTGTGATTTTCTTACTTTTCAAATTCATCAATATCGGTCAAAAGCATGGCCTGAACAAAAACGATGCATGAGTGCGAGTGAGAAAGTATTCGGCACCCTTACAATCGCTGCGACACGCGCTAGAGTAAGATAAAAGGTCTACCAGCTACAAGCCAGTTTCCAAAAGTATCGCCATCAAATCGGGGCGAAACGCTTCACATAGCGTCGATAACTTGCTAGCTCGTGTTGCTAAAATTGATATTTTTTGTGTTAAACATAAAGTCAGTGGTAAATATGTTTGGTTAATTAAGTAGAAAAGATGGTTCTGTGTGTTGTCTTAAAATGTGGTAGCCGTACTGATAAGCAAGAAGATGGTATTACGTTTCATAAGTAAGTTGATACATGTTCGTGATAATTTATTTGTATTTTAATATCAGTGACGTAGTGTTTCTTTAAAATAACTTAAATTATGGATATCTTTATCTAATGTTTGCATTTTGAGGGCTTAAAAATACTATATAACGTAAAAAAATAGAAAATTATATTTTAATTCTGAGCGTCTAGTGCGAGCACTTTGGGCGAGCACTAGCAAAATTGTCTATGGTCTCGAACATTTGTAGACGAATGCGTTCGCTCGCTCACGAACCAAACGCAAGGCACGCGGCTTCATTTAGCAATGCAACGGGTGGCGTCTAGATGTATCTATAGTCTAAGGTCAAAAGCCGTTCCATACAAAATGTATGAGAAAATGATTTTTCTTCATAATTTATTTTTTCCGTAATTTATCCGGTGTTTTAATAGTTATTCTGATATTCGGGGCGGAGACAAATCCAACAAATCAAAGATCATAAAAATCGGTCCAGCAGTTCTTGAGTTATAAACGGTGTAACTAACCCGACTTGTTTTATATATATATATATAGATTACTATTTGTAAGGTGACGCAATTATTCTATGCATACGGACGGGATACGATGCGCCGGGAAACCTCCTTTTCAGGAATATCAAAATTATATACTTTTTGATACGGAATCAGTATCGATACCTACGTTAAAGGTAGACTTATTGATACTTTCGTTTGATACAAAAACAGGTGTTGCTAGTTTTTATTTTGGTATCATGGGAAGTGAGAAGAGGAGAACGTAAACTTAAAATTATACTTACCTACCTACATCATTATTGAGAAACAATAATCTTTAATCAAACCGGGATTCAAACTCATTACCACCATTTATCAGTGTAGCACTACCAATTAGCTATGGAGGCTGCCATTTTTCGTAATTTTCAAAGTAATAGTTTAAAAAATAAAAATTAGATGAATTATTGAATACCCTATTAATTTAATCTTAAACATATTATGCTGGGTCTTCACAATTGCTAAAGTCATGCAAACATTAGTAGTCTTGTGGTGCTTACCATTATGAAGAGGGCGACTAACGCGTTGGCCGGCAAATATTCTTCGTCTATCGACACAGTGTCGGTGTTTCAACACGCATCAAAGGGCAACAACATTCGCCTGGCTTATGCCTTTGTGAAGAAGTAGCATTATAATAGTATAGTATCAATTTGGTTGGTTTTTGTTAGTGCTAGTGTTGGTTTTCTTTTTTCACTTTTTTACTGCACTGATACGCCTCTTCGACTTATTACCTCACATTAAATTAGATCAAAAATATGATATTCACTTGTATTAATATCATCATCATCATCATCAGCCTGAATCAATCCACTGCTGGATGAAAGCCTCTTCAAGTTGCTTCCACTTCTCTCGGTCCTGTGCATTGCGTTGCCACGTACTTCCGCAGAACTTTATCATTTCATCGATCCAGCGGCCTCTAGGTCTACCTTGTGGACGTTTTGTACTTCTTGGATACCACTGGATGACTAGATTTGTCCAACGATTGTCTCTTTTTCGAGCTATGTGTCCAGCCCATCTCCATTTAAGGCTTTTAATAAACTCTATTACATCGCAAACCCTTGTCTGCTTCCTTATCCACTCATTCCTCTTTTTGTCCTTTCGCGTTATGCCCAGCATGCACCTCTCCATACCACGTTGTGCTACTCTAAGTTTCTGGATCTCTCTTTTACTTAGGGTCCATGTTTCACACGCATATGTCATCACGGGAAGCACACACTGGTTGAACACTTTGCGCTTTAGGCACAGTGGAAGGTCACTTTTGAAGACATTATTCAGGCGGCCAAAAGCACTCCAGCCTAGCTTTACTCTGCGAACAATTTCATCAAATATACATCCATCTATAGATACTTGTTGTCCCAGATAGATGTAGCTTTTCACCTGTTCGAGCTGAGTGCCATTGATGAGGATCTCTTTTTGGCCTGCAAAGCAGTTGAACATGACTTTCGTCTTTGTTACATTTATTTTCAAACCTACTTTGTTGCTTACTTCAGCGAGTTCCTGCATTCTGCTTTGGAGGTCTTCTGAGTCTTGCAAGAAAATTACTATGTCATCGGCAAAGCGCAGATGACTCAGGTATTCTCCATTTATGGGGATCCCTTTGTCATTCCAGTCAAGTTGCCTGAATAAGTCTTCAAGGGTAGCTGTAAATAGTTTAGGTGAGATTGTATCACCTTGTCGGACTCCTTTGCTGATAGGAAATCTGCGCGATGGTTTATGGAGATTTACAGATGCTGTTGCGCTACTGTATATATTATTGAAAATATTTATATAGCGTCCAGGGATTCCTTGTTTTCTGAGTGCGTCGAGTATTGAACATTTCTTTATCGAATCAAACGCCTTCTCATAGTCTATAAAACCCATGCATAGTGGCAGTTTGTATTCCTGGTACCGCTCTATGATTTCTCTGACGACTTGGATATGGTCCATAGTTCTGTATCCTCCTCTAAATCCGGCTTGTTCTCTCGGTTGGTTCTCGTCTAGTACATTTTGCAGACGGTTTGAGAGAATTTTTGTGAACGTCTTGTAGAGAATAGGGAGTAGACTTATTGGACGATAATTTGCTAGGTCTTCTCTGTCACCTTTTTTGTGAAGAATGACAATGCTGGCATTTTTCCATACCTCTGGGACATCCTCTTTGCATATGCAGGCTGTGAACAATTGTGCAAGTACTTCATGTGCATCCTTTCCTGCTTTTTTGAGGATATCTATCGTTAAGCCGTCTTCCCCGGGGGCTTTCCCACTTTTCATGTAATTTAAAGCATGGGTTACTTCCCAGGATGTAATTTCGGGAGTATGGTTTTCCGAATTTCCATTCCTCTGAAGATCTAAGTCTATAGTCGTATTGTCAGTGTCATCACTGTAGGGATCGCTGTAGAACTTTTCAACTCGGCTTAACAAGTGTTCCCAATTTCTGACGATAGAACCATCTTTTACTTTTAGTGCTGTGATTTGACGTTTTCCTATCGACAAGCATTGCTTGTTTTTGTTTAAACTTCTGCTTGCTTTCACAATTGCTTGTATGAGGTTTACATTGAATTTACGAAGGTCTTCTCTAATCTTCCTTCGGAGGGTTTTGCAAAGTGATGAAAACTCTATATCGTTTTGTGCCTGTCTATCGCTCTTGGTTTTCCTTCTCTGCTCCATAAGATTCAATGTTGCCTTCGAAAGCTTGGTGGAAGGTGTAACTTCTGAGCTTTTTACGCCTATTTTTTCTGCACATTTTAGAATAATATTCGTTATATCCTCCGCGTTGGATAGGGAAACGGTTTCGTTCTCATCTAAGAAAGCCGATAGTGCATTTTTGAGTTCATTTTGGAATTCAGTATTGTTCTGCAGGTATACGCGAGCATTTGACTTCTTCTGCAGTTTGGATCTTTCTGATTTGACGTTCAATCATATCTTACATCTCACCATCCGGTGATCACTGCCGGTGTTAAACTGATTGATCACCTTACAGTTTAAAAATGTATATTTTCTGTCAGTGATGATGTAATCGATTTCGCTGGTCTTTCCTGTCGGGCTTATCCACGTCCATTTACGTGTAGGTTTATGTTGAAAAAAGGAATTCATGATGTGAAGATTGTTGGTTTCAGCAAACTCCACAAGCATGTCCCCTCTACCATCCCTTGAGCCATGTCCGAAATGTCCGACCGCTACGTCATCTCTTTGGTATGATCCAATACGTGCATTGAAATCTCCCATTATGATGTTGAAGTGGCATTTACTTTTATTTTTCAAGGAAGTTATTTCCTCGTAAAACTCTTCCACTTTTTCATCAGGATAGGATACGATTTCATCGGAGTGCAAAGTTATGAAGTGACAACTCTACATTTATCATAAAAAAAATTCTAAACGTGTTGAAGGTGGAAATATATTTTTTTAAATTTTTAACTATAAGAGTAAGTACATTATTCTCAGATGGAATATCGGAAAACCATCTTGACGAAGAGAACTTACCTTACATACCTAATAAAAACTGCTCATGCACATTATCAAGGCTACAAAAATAAACGACTTTACCACTGTACGTTACGTACCGTTTAAAAAAAATTGGTTAGGTGCATGTTCAAACACGCGTGTTAACATGATCTTACTCCCTATTTCATTTATCGTGTGTCAATTTATTACTACGGCCGTATGTTGTAGCTTAGCCACTGGGAAATGCCAATAGAAATTGCGTATTTCAAAAAAATACTACCTTATTCTTAGGTCAATAATTATTATAAAGCAAACATTATTCGTAGGTTGTTTATCACATTTAAATGGTCAAATCCATAGCTTATAATTAGTATCTTTGGACTTATTTTCAAATGTGTTATTCGTGTCGATTTTTTGAATACTAAAATGCCTAATTCTTGTCAAATTTGGGATCACAAAGATTATAAAATATTTTTTTTTATCGTAAATATGTCACCATATATTGTTAACAATAATTTTACTAATGGTTTTGTAAACGCGTTTAAAAATTATTAAATTGAAAAAATTTTAACACCACTGCACATGGACGTACTGAAATATGACAATTTAGACTTATTTTCAAATGTGTTAATCGTGTCCATTTTTTGAATACTAAAATGCCTAATTCTTGTCAAATTTGGGATCACAAAGTTTATAAAATATATTTTTTTATCGTAAATATGTCACCATATATTGTTAACATTAATTTTACTAATGGTTTTGTAAATGCGTTTAAAAATTAATAAATCGAAAAAATTTTAACACCACTGCACATGGACGTACTGAAATATGACAATATTCTAAAACATTACAGCGAGAGGTTTAAAAGAATACTATTTTATATAATGAAAATACTTCACGCAGTCATCAAATGTTTAAAATAAATATAAAGGATAATAAGGCTTCAAAATTATATAAATAGATTATCTTCAACTTTTAAGGAATGTCCAGGGTTATGCTCTGAAAATACCTTAAAAACTTCATTTTGACCTACGCTGAGCATGTGGGCCGTTAAGATTTAAAGAAAAATTATAGAACAGCTTGAAATTTGTTAATACTTAATACCGCTCGCGGCCGACTGGAGTCTCTAACGGCCGCGTAACTTCTCAGCTTGAAATTTAATACCGCTCGCGGCTGACTGGCGTCTCTAACGGCCGCGCTACAATTGTGACATGATTTTTCATTACGCCTGTGCAATTTTTTGTAACGAATCCGCCCGGGAGGTCAAGGCAAAAGCATGTATCCATGCTAAAAATATATAGAATTATAATTATTAGATCGTAATATTATGTCCAACCATTTGATATTTGACTTCTTTGGACCACATTGAGTGAAGTGGAACTATTGTCTGCAATATATAATACTAACGTATGTACCCAGCTTTTTCCAGCTTACGATTTTTTTGGCATTTGTGTATGTCAACTGTTCCACAATGCAACCTTTCTTAAATTACAAATCTTTTTTTAAATTATTTAAATGCTTAACGAAAAATAAAATAATGAATTTGCTGTTTGTTCTCCTGTCCGGAGTGCCAATGTGTTAAGAGTGCATTTGCTTGCGTAAATTACACGCTTTTACTCGAAGATAATCTCTCAGCCTTTGATATAGAAAATCTCTTTTTGAAATTACTGTCGTCTGCCAGTAGGTTTATGAATTATCGCTCATTATGTTGAGCCACAAAATCAATCATGGGAGAAACAATCATTGCTAAAATTATCTCTTTTCACATTAAAATTCACATTGTAAGTTATTTTTATAGCAAAATCAAAGCCCATTAAGAAATGATACCGTTTGAGGGCATATGCAAATTGCTTGGAATCAATGGAATTATGGGATCAAACACATTCCTGGTTACCACCATGTAAGTTTTCATTATTAGGCCTTCTTTAAATCCATGCTGTTCATTCGTTATAAATGACTCAGATTTTGAATAAATCAAGATGTACATGATCATGCCAAGAAATTTTTCTAGGACAGAGATAATAGTTACCAGCATGTAGCTATCCCCTTGTGACTCTGTAGGTACCACTCTTATTAACTGGGATTACCTTTGACATCTTCCATATTTTTGGAAAGATACCCGTCTCCATTGTAAGATTATGCATATAGCTTGTAACTCTCCAACGATGAGTCTATGCTACTCTTATGAATTGGAGATAACTTTGGCATCTTCTACTTTTCGGAAAAATACCTGTCGTCATTGTAAGATTTAATATTTTATAAAAGTGAGTCTTTGATTATGTCTCAAAACGATTTGGAATTATGTTAAGTTATTTATACGATTTTGGACAAAATGAGACAACTTGATGCATAGATAATTAATTAATCTTATGGATCGTGTAATCTTTTGGAATGAATGGCAATGTTTTATCAAAAATCACCAACATGGACAATTTGGCCGCTCATAATGCTATCAATTCAGAGCCGTATTTTCGTGATCTTAGATTTCTGATAATGAGGTCGATCCCTCCCATTTTAAGACTATCGTCACCACTATCAGATGATTTGTTAAAAATGTAGATTTTATCGATGAATTTCGAATTAAAATCGAGATATTTTTGAAGTCGTGTTCGGACAATTTTGTTGTTCCGTTACCAATGTTACCGGTTGGTAAAGGAATGCAACAGAATTATGTAAAAAATCAATTTATCTATTTTATTCCATTGCATTGTATTTATTTATATATATGACAATGTATAGAGAACTTCAAATGCTCACATTTTGTCGTGAATTAAACTACAAATTAATCTCATTTATTTTGCATTGATCGACATTAATCTGTGTGTCGGCTCGGAGCATTTAGTCCGGATAAACTGCGATGAAAAACTTTCAGATATTAAATATAGAAGATAGTGAGTTAATAGTATAAGTATAAGTAATAAAGCTTCTCATGACTTTTTTTAATTGTATTATTATTATTGAAGGAAAATAATATCTGTATTAATATTTCAGTTAGGTAACCTGATGGTTTACAAGTTTACATTATTATATAGTATATATGAGCAACTTTGTGCAAGTACTATATACGAGTACACCCGATCCTCTTTTTGCACGGATTTTTTTTGCACGGTTTCGAAATAACACGAAAAGTACCGATTATATTTTATTATCTTTTATTTACATTGTTTTTTTTGTTTCAACACGGTTTAAAAAAACTAAAATGAATAAAAATACGTATGTATGTACATATTCATCAAAAAAAATGCTTTGCAATGGACCGCACGCCACTGGTGCATACATATGTTTTCACCGAATGCCGCCCAGACATACATACATACATACATGGCGCCACTATTCAGTCACTTTGGGTTCTATACAAGAGACGCGCCGCGTGCTTCGGCGTCAGCGTCATTAAATATTTTCAGCGACGAGAGTGATTTTTCACTAGAAAAAACAGCAGTAAACGGGCACTATGTATTTATATGTATAAATATTTTAATGTATAAATAATAAATAAATTTGATTTATTTTTGAGTTCAAGAATTTCGTATTTTGAGTTGATTTTAAGTAATGGAACCTATCTACCATTTTTGTATGGGCACCTTTACTTTTTTTACACGGTTTTGTTTTGCACGGTAGTCTTTGGAACGTATCCCCCGTGCAAAAAGAGGATCCGGTGTATATACATATTATTATATGCCGTTTGATTAAGCTACAGCCAAATTGAATATAGCAATACTCTGATAGGTTACAATGTTATTATGACACAATGACGATAATATAAAACAATCCGCTTTTGTATTATTTTATTAACATTTATAAACTATTTATTAATATGTATATACTTACAATATTCACATTTCACTCATACGATATCTATTTAAATATTTAATTAAACAAAATACAAAATATCTAACATAACAAATATATCGATTAACAAGTAACATAATTATTAGGTAGGTAGGTACGTGTTAAATTGACTGTTGCATTTCAAAAAGTGCATTATAACAATTATAACAGTGCTCGATTTAACTAATATCTAAATGTCGAGCCTATACAACGTTATATACAATGTTAAATTTATTTATTGTATTAGTATATAGTTACAACTTTACACATTAAATAATAATATTATATTTGTACATATCTATAGAATTTTCTTAGTTCGAGTATGTTTTTTTAAATGAAAAGACAGCATTTGATATACACGTAACTAAGGTTTTCTTACGTTTATATTATAGTATAGTATAACACAACAATATTGAAAAAAATATTCCAATATATGTAAAATAACATTTTTTATTCGAATGTGACAGGATTCAGATGAATGATTCAGAGAACTAAGATACCTACTTGATATAGGTACCCACATATGACATAACCACAACGTATCACATTCTAGTAAATAAATGGAGACATTTTCTAATAACATCTTTGTTAACATAAATCACCACACATATTATTATCGTTATCATATTTTCTTTTCCTTTTTTTTAAGAAATAACCAATCTGGTAAGATATATTTTTCAACTAATCAAGATTAGTTGAAATATATGGACGAAACCGATATTGTTCATTTCTTATACAATAATATGTGAAAAAGGCAATAAAAATAGACAACAACAATAGTTGTGTTGTTATAAATTATATTTTACTATAAGTAACAGCAAATAAAATTAACTACCTACAGCATTTTCATCTTATAAATATTACAAACAAACTTTGTCTTCTTCAAATGGCACTCAGTAATGTTTTTCATGTGGTTGCAATTTGACAGCCTCTTCGCTTAGAGCCCAGAGCTTCATTGCTGTTTCGGCATCCCTAGCTCTCCAAGACATTCTGGCTCTTTTGCAGTCCGCAAAGTATTCTCCAGATACATTTTTTAAGTCCGGTGAAACACACAAATATATATTCGTCTGTGCTCCTTCCCATGCAGTCTGTTAACACATTAATACAGTAAATTAATTACCTTTTACACAAACGTATCATCCATCATAAAACAAAAGGTGTATAATATAACATTATGTACCAACCTATATTTGCACTTTTAAAAAAAATGTACTAAACCCACTTATGTTCAATCGAAAGTAATTATTAATTGTTTATTAAACTGTTTTTTTTAATATTTCATGTCTCGTAATATCGTCAGCAGATGTCGCTAGTAAATATTACACTACAGCAGCGATTTCCAAACTGGGGCGCGGGCTAGTGCAAAGGGAGGCACGTAAACTTAAACAGAAATGTAACCACAAGTTTGCAGTTTGCCCGTGCATAATTCATAAAACGGCCGCTTGTTAGTTAAAAAAAGAGTCCTTTAAAATTTAGCTTGTTTGCAAAGCTGTGTGAAGATATGGAAGCTAATTATAGATACTTATATACGATTGTGAAGTGCGCTGGCTGTCTCATGCAAAAGTGGTTCAAAGGGTGTTTGAACTCTAAAAGGTTGCAATTTGTCTTGATGACAATCATAATAAAGAGGCAAATCTGTTTAGGAACGATAACTTTAATGTTAAAGTTCCCTATTTGGTTGATTTTGTTTTTAGATAATTGTGTGTTTTGAATAAATCACTACAAGGACCACAAATGCATTCACTGTTTCAAAAATACAAAGTGAAAGCATCCATAAAAAATTGGAGCTATGAAAATCAAAATTACAAAAAAATCAGTTCGATTCAATCACGATTTTACAAAGTTCGCGTGGATACAGAATCCATTTGTCAATTAGCAAGATGAATTTGGATTGGTTACTATTTAAAAAGAAAAATTGATTGAATTATCTTGCGATAGGTACTTCATTGAAATAAAAAATTCAGAGTGAAACCATAGTAAAATTTCGGTTGAATTGAAGTGAAGAATATGATACTAATATAACACTAACTACCTATTATAAGAATCTAATATCAAGCAAAGTAATCCAAGTACTGCTTCCATTCATAACATCATATTATTATGTACGCGAAACGGGATTTTCTGCATTAGCTGCAATGAAATCCAAATATCGAACCCGTTTATTAGTAGAAAAAGAGCTCTTAGTGGCACTCTCCTCAATGACACCTAGATTTTTTTTATATTTGTGTGCTAATAAACAAGCACGTCCATCGCATTAAAAATATAGTAAAACCTTGTTATTATTTTGTCAATTGGGTAAGTTTTTTTCATTTTTTGTTTTACTTATTTGTAATTTTTTAAAGGGAGGCGTAGTAACATAATGTTTGGAAACCACTACACTGCAGCTTACGAGTAAGGTTTGCGTCTTTGTTTATAACTCAGAGCAATATTATAACTTAGGTGCGACTTCTAGCAATGAAACAGGACAGCAAGGTTATGATAAATTCGTATAGAGATTCTGCAGATAGGGTTTCAATTATTCACATAATAATTATACACCCTAGATAGATAGATAAAAAAATCGGGAACCCCTACCTGGTCACACATATATTAAAGTCCAGATGAAAAAACATACCTATAGAATACGTACCTATTAAACAGTATGCATAAATTATTTTTAATATAGTCACAAATTATTTAATACGATGCAAGCGAAAATTTTGATACACCGGTTGTGTTGGCATATTATTTACCCAAAATTAATGAGCAGCCCATTTCGACGCCGACGGTGGCCGCGCGGCTTAAGCGTTGGACTATCACGCCGTGGGTCCCAGGTTCGAATCCTGGGTCTGGCAAGTACACATATTGTTTTTCAATTTGTGTGTGAGTCAGGGTATGTAATAACCCTAATAGGTTGAGCAAGTGGCTGACATCCATTTCTCGTAAAAAACAAAATCTGTTAATACAAACCTGTACTCTGTAGAGGCTCATATTATGATCTTATTAGGATCGGATATGGTCGAAAAAAAATTAACAGCCCAATATATCACACATGTTGTAGAAAAAATGCATGCTTTGCTTAAACTGTTAAAAATAAAACGAGCAGTGCGTAGTAGGCGGCTCAGTCATTACAGAAAACCGAATCCCTTTATTCCTTACTGTTTCAAAATTTCCCTCACCAGTTATACTTCCACTAAGTAAGTACTGCAGTAATATTTATGACACGATATCTAACCAAAATATATTATATTTAAAATGCTTCATTCTTTAAAATAGGTCACGTTACATATTTTTTCTCTGTAACCAAAATGGTTTTAAGTTTACTTTTTTCGCAAGCTTTAGAGAATTCTCACGGAGATCCTGACGCAGCTCGCCGACCCCCGGTTGGGAATCAGTGGGCATAAATAATATTAAATAATTAGCACACTTGTTAATAATAATATTTGTTAATAATATTATGTTGAAATATTTTACAATCAATCAGAAATTGAATCCGTTTCCTTTTTTATTTTGGTTGCAAAGTTTCTAATTGGGTTACTAATAAAGCATCCACCACAGTGGTTTACAGAGTAGCCCTTATTCAAATATCTTTACTGAAAGAAAACAAGTGGTCTTTAGATTCGGGTTTTGCGTACCGTGGAAAAATTCTGGTAAACTCGGGAAACTTTTCTCTAAATAACAACAAAATAATTAATTAAAATCACCTTGAAGAATAAAGCGATAACTGCCTTCCAGGCAATTTGTATGGGAAGTGGAGCTTCCCTTACCATATCAGTTGTTACAATACCTGGATGAAGGCTGTTTGCAGTGACACCTGTAAAAAGTCAAATGGGTATCGATTAACTTTACTGGTAGGTAGTAAATTAATTACATATTATGAATACTGTAATTGTATTATAATATTGACTAATACATCGGATATGACTTCCGCAGTGTGAACATATTACAACACATTTCCGTACACGAGAGAGAGGGTTAACATGACCCACATAATCCAAAAAAAACTTTTTGGTAATGCAAAAAACTCGTTTAAAATGGACCCAATTTCATTCGGAATACATATCGTTATGTCATAATTTAATACACAACACAGCCATATTTATCGCCCAATAAATGCAAAACGAAATTACCTTTTTTCTATCTCGCTTGAAAAAGTAACTCAATCACTTTCACCTTTCATCTCGGTATTAATACGTACCAACTGTTAACGTTAGGTATGTGAATCTTCAAGTCAATCTTGATCTAAGTGATTTTTTGTGGTGGTATTATATTGTGTTTTATTCATTAGTAATTATTAAATAATATTATTTATTCGGTGGAAGTCCAAATCAAGCCACTAAACCCATTCTATTATATTAATATGAGCTTATAGTGAAATCAATGGCATCATAGGTACGGCATAAACAATTCACAGTGGTATTAGTATTGGTACCTACTGTTTTAATGCTAGCTGACGATACCTATTATAATTGCATATCGCTTTTTCTGCACCCATCATGAAATTATTGTAGAATACCAGTTAGTAGACTGCTAAATCTTTAACGTGAGAACTGGCGGCGGCGCTCGTAGAGATCTTGTCTATGGTTTTCGATTTCGAAGTATTGAGAGTACTGAAACGCGAGAAGAGGCCATGTAGTTCTCGAAACCGCCGCCTATCACCGTAAAGTTTTCGCATTATATACGTGAGTCCCGTGAGTTACAAAAAGGAGCTGGTTGCGGTCAAAAATCTACCATAAAAACACAGCCTCTGTCGGAAAATACATTTCTCTCTTTGCAAATATTAAGCTGTTGGTTTCTGGTTGATATCGAAGTCATTCTGTAGCTCATAGAAAACGGTTAATATCACAATTAGATTGAGATAAACACACACAAAGGACCCAACTGAAAAATTGCTGAATGGAGACATTGAGCTTCATAGTATATACATATTTTTAAATACTTTATGTTAATATTGTGAACATTAAAACTATTCTTATAAATAATAATCTTGTGACTAGTATCGATACATCTCTATTACTATAAAATTAATATAAAATACAGTAGGTAATATAGCTATATTAATCAATAATACAGTTGGTTCCTTTTTACTTTATGATATTTTCCATACAAACAATCACTAGAAACTATTTCCCATAAAGGAACCAACAAATGATTCTCTTTTATATTATTCCACACTACTTGCAAAGTGGTTAACTATTTATCTATCATAAAATATCAAACTGCAAATAAATATTTGTATATCTTTAATAACTTTAGGTAAAGATAGAGTATATACTCCATATCATCAAAGAAGCCTTGACCTCTTGCCTCTTCTGATACTTTCATACTTTAATACTGCCTATGACAGATACTTTTCAGTTGGTTCCCTTTTCATAACAGAAATTTAATAATATTAGTAATAATTTAAGTAAATAAAATGGGAACTATACCGAACGTAACGTGGATTACTTTAGCAAATTGAAATTTGAAATATTTAGGACTAGTTTCCATGCACTACTCAAAATACCTAAAAACGTTAGTTGAATCTTTTATGTTTATCTCAATCTAATTCACACAATCGGTGCGTACCTAGGAACCTAGGTACTAATTATATGGCAAAAATTGGAAATATTATCCACCTCGGATTTGAATCCTGATTAACCAAGACACATAATGTGCAGTGCTAATAGGTAGTCTATTAGTATAATACTTAAAGAAGAAACAGGTTCTGAAAAAAGTCCATAAGCTATAAAGTTAATGCTGATTCATAAACACGGCAATTCGTAGGATGTTTCCTTCATGCGATAACAAAATTTAAAATTTTATTCTCTTTTCGCAAACATTACCTTGACTTCCGAACGACAACTCACAATATACCTACGTCTTGAAATAATCTTTAAACAAAGGATGCCATCAAACATAGCAGTTTGTAACCCACTAGTTTATAACAACAAGACCACATAAATCATGTTTTACCATTTACCTGTTCCTTGTAATCTTGAAGCCAATTCGTTCGCGAACAAAACGTTGCAGAGTTTGGTATTGGCGTAAATTTTAATCTCTGACATAACATTATTCATGGCGAGATTTTTCAAATCTAAAGGATAATACTTGTGTGCAGCCGAAGACACGTTTACGATTCGGCTTGGTGCTGACTTTTTGATACGATCTGGAAAATAAACACCATATTTAATAATAGTATTTTAATTTGTTAATAATATAGAATAAATGCTACCTATCTAACTCAATTTGAATAATTCAATTAATTAATTAATTGTAGCGATACAGGAGAATGTGAATAAAATAAAGAATGAATTACGTATATAATAATTTATATTTTTAACTTTTATGACCTATGGTGCCTATGTCGCGGCAAAAAATCCCTTTTTCTTTCAGCTACATATACCAGCTGTTTTGATTTATATCAGACTAGCTGACCCGGCGAACTTCGTACCGCCTCAGAATCAATAATCTTGTGTTACCTTATTAGCTGAATTAAATTCAGTTTTTTATTAGGTTAAAATGAATACTCAAAATGAATAAGTTCAATAAATGTGCAAAAATCAAATCAAAATGAAAAGTATTTTAATTACATTTAACTGTACACACTGTACACACACGATGACCGCGTGGATTAAGCGCCGGTCTATAGTGTCGAGGGTCCCAGGTTCGAATCCTGGGTCTGGCAAGTTCACATATTGTTTTTCAATTTGTGCATGAGTCAGAGTATGGTCCTAATAGGTTGAGCAAGTGGCTGACATCCATTTCTCGTAAAAATAAAATCTGGTAATACAAACCTCTACTCTGTGGAGGCCTATATGATCCGATTAGGATCGGACATGGTCAAAAGAAAAAAAGAATGTAATTCACGTGGCAGCAAGGCATTTGCTTTATTGAAGCGAATCGAAATGATTCGCGTAGCATTGTTGCACTACTTTCTGTTAAACTATTTGCTGGATGGGTTGCACTCGGGTCGATTCCCTTCATTGAAGCACTTTGTAATATACAACATTTTTCGTTTTGTTGTCAGGTTCGAAAACGAACAAAGCAGATGGTTTGCCGACACATGAACATGTTACGTACAATTTTATTGACCGTGAGAGAAACATTCATTTTATAGATTCAGGCCACAAACACTCAAGGATTGGTCTTGTAATTTGTTGATCGTCATACCGAATGCAAGACGAATTGAAAATTGAATTCGTTTAAACTCAAACGGCATATCGGTTGGGATCATCGAAATTCTCGGAATGAGAACTTCCTCACCTTTGAACATTCCTTTGATTATCGTCGCGTGAATCACATTGCCCATGAGTTTTCTCACCACCAAACGCATTCCGTTACACAGTTTTGGTTGGTTCAGATTTCAAAGCATGATGACTACCGAGCCAATCTTCAGTTGTAAATTGTGCGGTGGTAAGCCAAGCAGATCCAATGAGTTTAAAAATTCAGTTGGATAGTTGGTTGCTTCGTCTTTGTTTGTTACACAGTCGATAAATTTGAAGGAATGCAGTATACCAACGATTTTATTTTGAATTATGAAGTTTAAGTGATCCACATCTTTGTTCTTTGCCACAAAAATGCTCGTTCACTCAACCAATTGTGATTTTTGTGGTCAGCAATGATGTTCGGGAACACTTTGTTGATGAGTTCGTCCTTAGTTGAGACGAAATTGCAAAAATTCAGCGGAAACGAAATCAATCCGTTCGATTCATCGACAGGAACACGCCGTTACCGATAGTCAGCAATTGCTTGGAGAAGTCTTCGGCAGATGGATCGTTTAGCAATGCAACTCGCATGTTTGTCGTCAGCTGAAGTTTCTTCACATAGCAGCACAGAGTCGATGATTTAAGCCAAGCATTTATTTCATCGGCAGCGGTCGATCTTGGAATGACTGGTAGTGTTTAGCGGAAATCGCCAGATAGTAGAATCATTGCGCTTCCAAAACTTCTTGAGTCATTGCCCAGATCTTTCATAGTTCGATTTGAGTGCTTTCAATGCGCGCTTGTGCGCCATTGTGCATTCATCCCAGATGATGATTATACTTGCTACCAAAACTTTGGCCATTGCTGAGTGTTTCGCAATATTGCATGTCGGTTTTTCAGTCGTTTCAAGGTTTAAGGGCAATTTCAACGTTGAATGAGACGTTCGGCATCCTTCTAGCAACGTGGCCGCTATCTCAGAAGAAGCAACTGCTATAGCATTTTCGGATCTCGCACGAACACTAGCCAAAATCAATGACATGAGGAAGTTCCACCGGGCGCGTCGAGGAAAAATTAGCCACCATTTCCATTATCAATTGCCTTCATTAACGTATCGTACACTTCTTTCTGTTGGGGGCTCAACAGTGGTACATTCGTTCGAACTGATTGGTTCAATGCATCTCGATCATATTCACGTTCACGTTCCAATTCTCGATTGAAAGCGTCGTTCATTCCACGATGTGGCGTTGGCATTCCTAACTTGACTAACAAACTGCCGCACATGACGTAACACATGTATTCGATCATAATCAAAGCCTGGTTATGTATCTCCTCATTCACCTCGAGACCGGGATTCCCTGAACTGACATGAATTCGATGTAAAATGTATTCTGACATGTCATCCTTGTACTTGTTCCACAGTTCAGGTGGATTCGATGGGAAGAATGTTGAAATAATGATAGCAAATAATGTGCGTGTCTGATGTGTATCGTTTTCAAGCAAATTGAGCTGTTGACATGAAGCACGAAATGTTGGGCATACTACACCATTAACAGTTATACATTTCGACTATCATTCTTTCTTTTGTTTGTTTGTTTCTTATTTATTGTTTCTGTCATGTATCAGAGATGGCGTTGTATACGGATTTTTTTTTGTGATTTTCTTACTTTTCAAATGTGCGAGGTTTATCGTTCAAATTCATCGATATCAGTCAAAAGCCGTTCCATACAAAATGTATGAGAAAATGAATTTTCTTCATAATTTATTTTTTCCGTGATTTATCCGATGTTTTAATAGTTATTCTGCTATTCGTGGCGGAGGCAAATCCAACAAATCAAAGATCATAAAAATCGGTCCAGCCGTTCTTGAGTTATAAATGGTGTAACTAACCCGACTTTGTTTTATATATATATTGATAGATTTATATCACTAGGCACATCTATAAAACATATTAAAACACTTTAAGATGTAAAGTATCAGTAAGGCCTCAGACACATGACACTGCAATTGGCGTGCGTCAACGCAGGGTCGTACTTGATTCCAAATGCATCCGATTAAAATCTCCAATCGGATCATTTTGAAAAGGAAAATATAGAACTACATCGTTAAAAAAAGAAGGAAGACAACTAACCAAGAAGAAGATTTGTTAATAGGAAAGGTCCAAAATGATTTGTTTGCATCAGGTGTTCCAGTCCATCGACTGTCTTTCTCAAACCCACCCCAGCAGCACCTGCGTTGTTCAGTAATACGTCAATCCTGGGTTCTCTGTCCAAGATCTCTTTGGCGCACTTTCTCACGCTGGACAAATCGGAAAAGTCCACGTGCACCAACTAAAATTTCAAACAATATTATTTAATACCATCATTCCTGCGGCACCTCCCGTTATTATGCGTAACATTTTCCGTGCACACAAGCAGAGTCCATTTATCTACATTAATTTACTAAGTACAACGACTTTATCTTCTTTATACGAAGCTTCAAATCGGTATTAAAAAATATCAGTTAATAAATGGCTGATAATTATATTATGTAAACCACCAGTAAATTAAATACTACTTACTGTAGTACTAGTTATACTTACTAGTTACTGAATTACTTGAATTTTATTAAATAAATTTTAGGTTTTAAACATCTTCTGAAACATTCTACTTACGTAATAGGTACATCGACAATTTGGTGTAATTAAAAGTGTGTAGTAATATTTAAAAACTCAATCATGATAATATAATCGAATCTTTTTGAATTTGAATTTCTTGTTTTAATTATTCTTTACTTATAAGTTGATGAAAATTTTTGTGAATTTATAGATTATAAATAAAATCTTTCATCTTTTGTTTGAATTGAGAAGGGAAAAAATACTTACGGACATATTCGTACTTCCAGTCTCATATAGAATACGTTTTCTTATATGTTCGGCTTTATCCATATCTCTACAAACCATTACAACTTTAGCCCCTCTTCTTGCAAAATCTTTTACTGACTCCAGTCCGATCCCTATAAACATTACACCAATATATTCCATTTTTTTATAAGTTTGGTCAAGTGGAACGCATACGTATACCAAATTACACTTACAAAGTATATTATTAAATTTCTAAGGTATTTCAATATCAGTCAGATAGAACCTGTATATGGCCTTCTACTAAGGCTATTCCAACTAGTTACACCCTTATTTATTTTGATCCGAAATAACACGAATACCACTCGGGTTAATTCTGTACAAGAGACAACTGCAAGCTTTAGCTTGGCGTGTGCGCCATCCCATTGTATATTTTTATTTTCTCAATTTAATGTTTTTTTTAACCTTTAACCGAACAAAAAAACTGGAATTATATGTGTGCTATATACCTACCAACTAGTAATTATTGTTGTGGCATTAAAATTTATTATATTATAATATTCGACAATATACAAATAAATTGACTTTGCAATTTATTAAACATATTTCGCGTAATCAATGATATTTGTCATCTTACAGGCGTGTAATGCGAAAACTCTAGCTTGACACGTGGTGCGATGACGCTTTCAAATCACCACATCCGAAGATGTAATAAATTGTCGTCCTCTATCTTGCTCTAACCAGTAGCGCGGCTGTGCGGGCCCATATTAAATACCGTCACACCCCACTGTTCATATCCCGAGATAATTGACTCTCGGATACGACAAAGCACGTTTTTCACTTTTCTCTAATTAAGTGATATCTTGGAATAGCCCTGCTGTATGCCAGAATCCTGTCGATTGAAATAAGATGACAGTCAAGGTGGAGACTCTCCTGATGTTTCTATAGCACAGCGGTCGGCAACCCAAATGCATTGGCGTTCCACAAAACAGGTAATTCAAAGTACTGGACACTCAACGTGCCACTGAAATAAAACTAGTAAATCTATTGTAATTTGGCTATAATAATACATTAGACTATAATAATACACGCATAAAAACATCATACAAATTCCATCAAAAAACATCTTTTGAGGTTCAATTTTAGAAAATAATACCTCAATGGTTAATAGTTTAAAGTTTTTAATTTTATGCACATATCCGATTTTTTTTTCAGTTAAACGATTTCGATATGGGTTTATAATATTTTTTTTCATAACCGAGAATATTTGCTCACAGTAGTACGTTATACCGAAAACACTTGAAAGAGCGAATGCGACTTTTTTCATACAATGAAATCTGTCTGGAAGTTCATTCCACGTATTGGATATCATGTCAAGATAATTAATTGTCTTCGTTTTTCATAATTTCATCATTGGCAGTTTTGAAGTTTAATTTCCAAATTTCAGAGTTGTTTAATTATTTAATGAACTCTAAATCAACATAGTTACGTACTCAATGTTCAAAAGTGTATCATCACATAATATTACGGTACAGTTTTTAAAGTAACTACCGAAAATTTTAATAAATCGTCACATTCGAGGCGTGCCATCAAAAATCAAAGTGGCATAGGTTACCGGGCGCTGCAGCATATCACTTTACCTGAATTAGCTCCAGTTACAACAAAAGTCTTTCCGTCTAATCTCTCAGTGCCTTTATATGTCCGTATTCCGAGTTTAAGAATCATCTTCAGGGCTACCAACAATAATGCTGTGACTATCAGAATAATCAAGCAAACACAGACGATCAGCACGATGATCATCCTGATAGACTTTCAATTTATTTCTGGTGGACCTTCAATAACAATAAAAATCTTGTTTAATTTAATTATATTGACAACAAGTTTTAAAAAAGGTGAGGTGTTCAAAAAACTATTCAATTCTAAAGTTATCCAAAATAATCCAAAATATCCTAAATAACTTTACAATAATATGATAAATGATAATATTTGGTTTATACTGATACAATAAACAAACGTCAAATCCAATAATTGATATCAATTAATTATTCCGTCAGGATATAACTCGCACCGTGGCTGTAAAACCAAGGACAAATACATATTTTGGATATTTTTATTATGGTTTGAAGTCTTCGTTTTGTTAGGAGAAATAGAGTTTCTAAAAAAACCCATAATATTTGGTTTATATCTACATTATATTTCATGTTCTTTCAGTTACTTCACTTTTACATTATCAAGTTCACGACTTTTGCAGTTGTTTTGCATTTAATCTCAAAATTGAAAAATTTGCAGATGCCTTGGTTTTACACTCACGGTGCGAACTGGTCTGAGGATCATAATAATTTATTGTGGAATAAGTAAATACCTAGTAATAAAAACTAAAAACTAAACACGTAATTATTAGTTATTTCTAAATACAATGTCTTTAGATATTATGATAATGATATATTTACGATGCGTGTATATTTTAAGACGTACAGCAGTATTCCGTTAGGTTAAGTTAGCTTAACATACAATTTAACAGTGATCATTAATTAAAGTACATACATGGTACGTATATTATAATGTTTCTAATAAACCGTTATAAATATAAACATCAGACATCGAAAGCATTTTCTCGAAATTCAACTGAATCAATAGGTGAAGATTTCAGATCGATACCATCAATGAAAACGATTTATATTACAGAATAGATAATATTTAATCAGGTACCTATGTGTATCGTATTTTTACCGATATTTTACGTACGCATTTTAAATTTTGTTTAAATAAAACGGCATTGTTTCTGTTCCCTACACTATTTACAAAATTTACATTGATGTAAAAAAAAAAAAACTTCCTATAGGTAAAATTTTAAATAATAACTACATCCTTATTACATATTATCAGAATAAATTTTAAACTGACGAATTCTTTTGCTCATAAAATGTAATCGTTCGGTACACATTTTTCGGCTGTGGTGCTAGTAATTTCCAAAACCACTTTCTAATTCAAAAGACGTAACAAGGTATTTATGGATTTATAGTTTAATTATATCTTGACTTCCAATTATGCACTCTTTGTCTAAGCGTAATATGTATATACTTTATTTTACAGCTAATTTAATGTATATTATGCATGCATGTATGATTTTAATGTTGAGTATAATTTTATTGTCTGTATATTATTAGACATACATTTTATAAATAAATAATAACATTATAAAGAATGCAGTAATTAGTTAAAAGTTATATGATCAATCCACGCTAAATTTAGGCGAAAAACAGCTGATCTTTTGGTTAACATTAAACAGCGCTCGAAATGGATTTTTTTACGAACCGGAGCGCTCGATAATTTTACGAAAATGTTAACTATATGAGTATAATACTAAGTATATTAATTGTGTATGTATTTTATAAAAATAAGTGTTCTAATAGATTTAAGTTTGGTACTATTCCATTTGTGTCATTTTTTGCGACCCGAATTCCATCAAGTACCTTCGGTCGATAGTATTAATATTAATAATAAGTGTCTTCGTTTTTTTATTATAATATCTATATCTAGCTCAGACAGTCAAATTAATATTTCCACGAGACGGAACGATGATTTTGGAGATTTTATGAACCGGAACGGCGCTTCGGTGCGTTCCGGTCCATTTCGAGCCCTGACCTTAAAGCTATAAATTTCTAAACGTTTTGCTGGCCCTAACTCTTGGGTATGATCCCGTTTCGTCTCCCCACTAGACATTGTGATCCATGTCACATCAAATCAAACTTATCAATGCATTCTTCAATACCAGGGATTCATTCCTTTTCAAATGGTATTGCCATGTTCAATACTCCATGCTTTAAATGAAAGTTTTTGTTGAATATTCAGTCTGTTTTTATAATATCTTATTCATCTTTTTTTTTCAAATGAAAACTTTTATGTTTCTGACATTATCAAATAATACAATTGTAATATGTTATTATTAATCTACTGTACTTTCACTATTTTTCTATTTTTATTTTTTTAGGTTTATTCAAGGCATTCTTAATAATGGTAAAAAGCTTTATTATGTCTCATTCTAATAGCCATGTGTTATTTATAAATTAATATAAATATAGACACTTGTGATTAAGCTCGCTGAAAAGAATAATAATTTAATTATGTTTCAATCATTCCAGCTAACTACCTACATGGCTATAATACACGCATATGTATATCTGATCTTTAATTAATTTATTTATAAGCGCAAAATTAGTACCTATGTGTATTTTTCAAACTGCAAAATTTGACAATCTCTCTTTTCAGAAAAACTGATTTGTTTTCCTGTCAACATGAAATGTTTCACATCAGCAATAATAACTTATTGTGGGTTTTTTTTTATTTTTCCTACCCAATACAATATGACCATATACTATATTGTTGTGAATTTTTTAAATCTATAAACTTCAAATTCGTCAGTATGTAATTAGTTATCATTATTTCGTGATTTTAATAATTGATATTTTTTTAAATTACCTATTCTTCTACTATTTTTTTTTTATTAGGTAGTTAATGTAAAACTTAGACCTACTTTAGATTACATTATGTACAACAGAGAACTGGGGATATGGAAAATTTAAGAATCACAAAAAATACATTTATATAATTAATATATTGTACACGTCATAAAAGTATGGTAATATATACCTATTCATTATAAGTTTGTATTTTTCTATATAAGGGATTCGTTTGACCTTTTTGTTTTACGACACTTTATGGAGATTCCTAATTACCCATTCACTGCGATATTGAAGAAAAATAATTTTCACTGACATTACCTCCAAAACAATATTTATTATTTTGACAACGTATTTCATTAGATTGTCCCCTTTATAATTTTCAACAATTCGAGTGTACAGTCTATCGAGTTACGCTGGTAGATTATTCTTTTTATTAACTGCTGAAAAATGTTCTCTATGGTTAGAATAAAGAAAAAATGATAAAACAATTCCGGTTATTTTTCATCGGCGATCAATTAGCTGCACATCCAAATTTATACGAATCTGTTTAATTGCGGGTGTAGAAATAATAATTGTATGTGAAGTAATACCTAACGTTGAAAGATTTTAGCGTAATATTAAGATGCCGGCTTGTTTTGACGTTTATTATACCACAGTACTACACGTATGACTGAATGATTATATTGTGAACGGTTATCGAAATAATGATGATGCATTGCATAAAATTTGTAACATGGTTGTATTTCAGTGCAGCGCAGGCATATAAATATCAAAAACAACAGTGTGAACTTATTACAAATTAATCTGCAATGCGAAATCACTTCCGCTTTAGTAAATCATATGGTTCATTGAAATACAGGACTTAATGTGGACCTCCATAGGGACAAATCGTAACAGACTTATTGTACTATAATCGGTCAACCCTTTGAGCTCTTGTCTTGTTTTTTTTTACATATTAGTTGATAAAAGTACGTATGAATTCTATCCATCCAGCTAAGAATCCCTGACCTATCATAGATCATAAGCGAACCGAGATAACATTTTTATCTGTTACATGATAACCAATAAATTTAATAATTTATTAGTCGTAATAAAATACTTAAACTTTTTTAGACAAATGCGTTTAGTTTAAAGCATAAGGATGGTCTGAAGATAATGTATGCAGATAATCATATTCGTTATAATATATTGAGCCTCAATAATATAAAACTGATGCTGAAACCAGTTTACTAAGGCTGATGATTAAATTTGCTGCAAGTTATTTTGCATTATAAATTCATTTTTTATAGTAAATAGTACAGTTTTATTTTGACGGATTTATTTATCAGTACTTCGCTGAGATACCTACACAACATACGTTACAATCGTATAACAAATTTTATACACGGTGAACCGTTTAAAATATTTTGTGTGGTGATCCATCACAACAAATCGCAGATATCAGTAAATATTATTAAAAAAAAAAACATCAAAACAGGCCGATATCTTCTTTAGACTACCAAGCGTCAGTGTTACCCATTCAACTATACTAAAAAAATTGGGAAATCACCAATTGTTTTAAAACTTAGATCTTGTTCAAACTTATAAAAAGGCTATACTATATTATGTACATCATTCAAAATAAAAAAAAAATACAAATAGTCACTTACTAGTATAAAGGCTGACTGCGCCTACTAAAAATAATCACAATATTTTTTTAAATTTAACAAAGTTTTTTTATTATTGTTTATAACAACACTCGCAGGTATATCACGTACGATTGACTGCACGGTTCATACTAACCATAATACCGATTCTCGTTGCCCATATAAACTTTACGGCAACGTGAGTGATATAACACAATAAATTGGGTTAGCTTAAAAATAATAATATACTTATATAAAATCTTGTCTCTCCGCGATCGAAAAAAATGACATAACGTATGTAGGTAACCAACATTAATTGAATATTCATAAAACTTTTCAATTTCTTTCCGGTTCCTCTGTATTCAAGGCCATAGACAGTTTAACGGTAATCAAATAACATTTTTTTAACTTAATAGTATGGGAATGTTTGTACTTTGGTCACAACCGTTTAACGGCCCACATGCTCAGCGTAGGTCAAAATGGAGCTTTTATAGTATTTTCAGAGCATAACCCTGGACATTCCTTAAACGTTATAGATAATCTATTTATATAATTTTGAAGCCTTGTTATCCTTTATATTTATTTTAAACATTTGATGACTGCATAAAGTATTTTTATTACATAAAATAGTATTCTTTAAACCTCTCGCTCTAATGTTTTAGAATATAGTCATATTTCAGTACGTCCATGTGCAGTGGTGTTAAAATATTTTCGATTTATTAATTTTTAAACGCATTTACAAAACCATTAGTAAAATTAATGTTAACATTATATAGTGACATATTTACGATAAAAAATTATATTTAATAATCTTTGTGATCCCAAATTTGACAAGAATTAGGTATTTTATTATTGAAAAATGGGCACGATTAACACATTTGAACATGATTCTAAAGATACTGATTATAAGCTATGTCTTTGACCACTCAAATGTGATAAACATCCTACGAATAATGTTTGCTTTATAATAATGACATATAATGGCTAATAATGTTAACATGATCTTTCTCCCTACTTCATTTATAGTCATCAAAGACATAGCTTATGATCAGTGTCTTTATAATAATCTTCAAATGTGTTAATCGTGCCCATTTTTGAATAATAAAATGCCTTATTCTTGTCAAATTATGGATCACAAAGATTATTGATTATAATTTTTTATCGTAAATATGTCACTATAATATAATGTTAACATTAATTTTACTAATGGTTTTGTAAATGCGTTTAAAAATTAATAAATCTAAAAAATCTTAACACCACTGCACATGGACGTACTGAAATATGACTATATTCTAAAACATTAGAGCGAGAGGTTTAAAAGAATACTATTTTATGTAATAAAAATACTTTATGCAGTCATCAAATGTTTAAAATAAATATAAAGAATAATAAGGCTTCCAAATTATATAAGTAAATAGATTAACTACAACGATTAAAGAATGTCCAGGGTTATGCTCTGAAAATACCATAAAAGCTCCATTTTGACCTACGCTGAGCATGTGGGCCCTTAATTAAATAAAGTTCTTATCTTCCCTACAATATTTATATTGATGTTTTTAACCACAATACATTCATTAATTGACTTAACATAGTTTCCATTTAGAGTTTAAGCAAACGGAGATTACCGCTTTAACTGCTGACCACTATGATGATCCCGTTCAATTTTGAGAAGTGGTGGCACGCTCTATGAGCTTGTGCTTATTTCCCGATGCAAATTACATCCACTGGGATTCGACTATCCTGCAGGGCTATTCTAAATAGTTACCATGGTAACACGTTTTTCGTTATTTGTATTGCTTCAAAATAACACCGATATTACTCGGAACAATTCCATAAACAAGGCAGTTATTACAATTTATTAACGCACCACACTGATAACGTCTTACTCGATTCCAAATACATCCGATTAGAATCTTTAATTGGATTTTTTATCTAATTGGAGATTACAATCTGATGAAAATTGGAATCAAGTAATACGTGTTATATGTATTACTCACCGACATTTGAATTTGGCTGTGTTAAAAAATATCACGCCTGACAGTAAAGTTAACTTTCCGAGATAATTAACCGTCTGAATACAACATAGGTATCATATTTAAAATAATTAGAGTTTCATATACTGGATGGATAATACAAAATGTATACTGAATTCGGACAAGGAATTCGAACCGGAACTGAACCGAATACCGGAAAAACCTTTATTTTTGTCGAAACGAAAACCTGAACCGAACCGGGGAAAAAATATCGGTTTTTTCGGTTTGCTACATCGGCAAACATTATCTTACCCCCATTTCAGTAAGCTGTCGTTCAATTTGTTGTAGTATTTTAAAAAGTTGTTACGGCCATGCGGTGCAGCATAACAATTGGCATAACCACGATACGGCTCCGAGAATGTATGACACTCACCAGTCATCTTGATTCCTCCCTGGTCACACCAGTATCTCCATATCAGTAGCTCCGCTATTTACGCTTGCGAATGATATTTTTTACTTTCTGGACACCAGAACCCGGTTGGCTTGAAGAAAATGCGAGGTAGCTTAGCGAGGTAGTTTCTTGGGGAATCTATTAGACATTTGGCCATGTTCAACGAATGCCTACGCTCCGGTTTTTCATGGTCTTCTTCTTATTGTGCCATCCCCTAGCGGAGGTCGGCCACCATTAAGGCGACCTTATCTTTGTCGTCTGCTACCCGGAACAGTTCGGTGGAGCTGCACTCGTACCAATCACGGAGGTTCTTAAGCCATGAAATGCGGCGCCGTCCTCTGCTACGCTTCCCATTTATCTTTCCTTGAATGACAAGTTGGGGAATGCTGTATTTTTGTCCTCTCATAATGTGGCTGAGGTATTGTAGTTTCCTGGTTTTGATACTACGTAGAACTTCTCGGTCCTTCCCCATTCGATTGAGAACTTCAACATTTGTCACCCGGTCAGTCCAAGGAATTTTGAGTATGCGTCTATACAGCCACATCTCGAAAGCTTCAAGTCTCCGTAACATCTTTTGGTTTAGCGTCGATACTTCCATACCATAGAAAAGATTTGAGAGAATATAACAACGTACCATACGCAGTCTCAGACCTAGGTTAAGATCTCTATTGCTAAAGAGGCGTCTCATTTTGAGAAAGGCGCTCCTTGCGATCTCAATTCTAGTTTTTATTTCCTGAGACTGGTCCCATTTCTCATTGACCCATGTACTCGTACCTAAATATTTATAATGGGTCACACGTTCGATTGGTTCGCTGTTAATGACAAAATTTGTGTTGGTGTCTAGTGTCGCTGTTTTTGATACTAGTAATAGTTTTGTTTTCTTGAAGTTCATTTTTAAACCATTAGAATTACTGACCTCATTAACCTTTTCTACCAGTTGATGTAAACTCTTTAAACTATCAGCAATCAGCACAGTATCATCGGCATATCGTATATTGTTAATATGTTTGCCATTAACCATAATACCCACCGATTCACCTTGTAAGGCTTCCTTGAAAATAGCTTCCTTAAAATAGTACATGTTAAAAAGCAAAGGTGACAATATACACCCCTGTCTTCCACCGCGACGATTTTTTACCTTTCCACTGATTTCGTTTTCAATCTTAATATTCGCTGTTTGATTCCAATATAAGTTAGCTATCAGTTGAATGTCTCTTGCATCGATGCCTTTCTCTTGTAAGAGTTCGAGAAGTTTAGGATGCCTAACAGTATCGAATGCTTTCTCGTAATCGATGAAACACATATAAACATCAACAGCATCTAGGCATCTTTGCACTAGAACATTCAAGCTGAAGAGTGCTTCGCGAGTGCTCAAACCACTTCTGAAGCCAAATTGTGTGTCATCCATGTCTTCTTCGCATTTTCGAAAAATCCTATTATGGATGATTTTTAATAAAACTTTTAACATGTGGCTCATCAAACTTATTGTTCTAAACTCGCTGCACTCCTTTGCATTTGCCTTTTTTGGTAGAGTGATGAATATCGATTTCAACCAATCATCGGGAATTATGCCCGTTTCGTAAATTTTATTAAACAAATCAACGAGAATTTCTAATTGATCTTCTTCTAATAATTTTATCATTTCGTTGTAAATATTATCAGGGCCGACAGCTTTACCATTTTTAGAATTTCGTATTGCGTTTATTATTTCTGCCCTATTTATGCATGGGGCTTGTTCACATTCATTAAAAGTATAGCCAATAGGTCCCCTATCATCATCAAACAGATTTTCAATATATGTCTTCCAACGAGTCAGCTTCTTTTCTATATCTAATATAATATGCCCATCTTCGTCTTTCAAGATAGTTGATGAGGTTCCTTTCGTAATTCCCAATGTTTCCTTTATCTTCTTGTGCATATTGAAGGAATCGTATTTTCATTGGAGATTTTCAATTTCTTTGCATTGGTCGGACATCCATTCTTCTTTAGCTGTACGAATTTTACTTTTTATGGTATTATGAATTCTCCTATATTAAGTTTCATTTTTATTTTTTCATTTTCTTCTTTCGTCCATTAAAGACAGCATCTCATCTGTCATCCATTTTTGCTTCTTAGCTGTTCTTTTATATTCTAATTGATTATTAGATATGGAGGATAACACATCTTTTATCCTGTCCTAGTTGTCTGTTATGTCAGAGGATGTAATGACTGAAGTTTTTATTTGTTCTATTTCTGTGTTCAGTGCACTTTTTACTTGTTGTTTGACTTCGGGATCCTTCACTTGATTAATGTCAACACATTGGGTTGCGCGTGGTTCCCTTAGTAATCTTTTTAATCTAATTTTTACTGTAGCTACAACAGGATTGTGGTCAAATAAGATGTCAGTACCTGGATAAGTTTTAGTAGATGTTACGCTATTTCTGTAACGATTGCGAATTAATATTTATAGTCTATTTGATTTCTTACAATGTTATTGCCATCATCTTGTGGGGGTTTCCATGTATACAATCGCCTTGCTGGAAGTTTGAATAATGTGTTACAAACAACCATACTCTGTTCCTGGCAAAATTGTAGTAATCTTTCTCCTCGATCATTTCTTTGTCCTAGGCCAAATTCTCCTACTAACTCTCCACTTTTACCTTTACCAATCTTTGCGTTGAAATCTCCTATAAACAAGGTAACTTCATTATCTTTCGTCGATTTTAGAATTTCATTTATCTGTTGATAGAATTCTTTTATAACATTGTCATCTTTGTCGGCAGTTGGAGCGTACACCTGTATTATATTAACATTACCCATCCATATTTGAGTTGTAATAGCATTACTCTGTCAGAGTAGGGGACAGAACTATTGACCGATCTGTTAATTTTATCGGTCACTATGATACACACTCCATTTCGATGGTGGTTATCATCATTTCCCGAGTAATATAAGGTGGCGTTGTCAGTTTTAAATCTGCCGTTTCCCTTCCACTTCACTTCGCTGATACCAAGGATGTCTAATTTTAACCGTTTCATTTCCATAATAACGTTTTGCAATTTTCCACTTTTAAACATAGATCGCACATTCCAGGTCGCAATCTTCATAGCCGGCCCGGGGATTCTTAGCACCCTCTGACCATTTAAGGCCTGCAATGCCATGCAATTTGATTTTCCAGCCATGATGATTACTAGGGATATAGTTAATGTGGTAGTTTCCCGTTGCTTTCCACATCGCAGTGTCAACGCCTTTGAAGCCGTTGCGACCATGCCTTCAGTTATCTAAAGGTAAGCTGTACCGAAGTCCATCCTCTCCACCTTACATCAGTACTGGTAATTGCTGCTGCCAAATACCAGGGATATTTATTGACTTCCCAGTCTAGATCCGCTGTGTTCTGCAATACCAGGGTCACCTCTAGGAGGATGTGGTACTGGCACCACGCACAGACGGTCTCGGTAAGGGAGAGGCTAATGATCTATTTTAGATCTATATTACGCATCTACTTGCCTTGTAAGACAGCGAGGACCAGTGTCTGGTTTACTCAGAACAAAGGTACTACCTCTGCAGTCCAACTTAACCCTTTTCCATGGTACATACCGTTTTTATTTGAATCTTCACTAGGTACCAGGTCAGCTACCGTAAAGCAGCACCATCTTAATGCACCATTCAACTATACCAAGCATTTAAATCGCGGGATGAATTTTGAGCGATCATATGATATATTAGTGGTGAGGGGTGGAGGTAGGCTATTCAAATCCGACATAAATAGTGCATATTAAACTTTCTCAGTCATGGTTATTTGTTTTCATTGAACTATGTATACAAATTGCAGATGGTGTTGGTTAGTTTTAAAAATCAATTAAACCCTGCCTAAACCAAAACATAATAGTTTAGGTATCTATGGGCGATCGGAAATTGCCACTTTTGTTTCTAAATACTTCATATTATTTCAGATGGTGTTGGCTATTTTTGTTAAATTCATTAGGCCCTGCCTAAGCCAAGCCATAATCGATAAAAATATTCTTCTATAATAATATATCACCACATTTGTGCCTGTGTACCAAATTTCTCAAATGTTTGGTTACACTTTAAATACTATACAATAGTAGGTATTTATATAAATCCTTAACGCTTATAAAGTTTGTCGAATATCTATGCGGAATTTCTATACTTCTTTATTAAATATATTATGATACACAGCCTAAGGGCAAGATTGTCCAACTTTTTTCCAACTAATATCTATAATTTTCAATGAAAATTGCGCCATTTTACATCATCTCTGGAGACAGACTCAATACCAGCTTGGTACGGTAGCCCCATGGAGATAAGGGCTGTCAGATTTTTTTGTTCATTGGCTCTACAAACTGATGTTTATCTTAGGCGTATCAGATATGCGCACACAGATAAATACATGGTTTAGGGACCACCGACTTCCACATTTACTCCGCCTATCGCATACCAGACACTCACCTACGAGTTATTGCAAGCTGTCACATCCACAAGTGGTTATCTAATGAGCGTGTCTAACGACCATAATAATTATTAGGATCGTCAATGTCAGTATATACCTACAGTGATGTCCTAAGGTACCTTAGTACCTCCCCTTAGACTTAGAATGCCAACCCTCTCCATTTGTAGCCACAAATTGAATGCAAATTTGTTGGGTACCTACCGACCTATTTTATTAGTCATCATATTATCTACTGATGATTAGACCATTTCCTCGAAGAGAGTCCCAAATATATAATGTATTTCATTCTGTGTAATTCATAATGTGTAATTCAACCCTATAACATATATATTATTTATATAAATGTGGCTGTGGATCACAAGTTAACTGGATATTATAAAAAGGGGTCGCGCCGTGATATAGGTTGAAAACCTGTACAATGTTATTATATAAGCCGAAGAAGAGACAATCGTTGGATACATTTAGTCATCCAGTAGTACCCAAGAGGTACAAAACGTCCGCTAGATAGACCTAGAGGCCGCTGGATCGAGGAAACGATAAAGTTCTGCGAAAGTACGTGGCAACGCAACGCACAGGACCGAGAGGCGTGGAAGCAGCTTAAAGAGGCCTTCATCCAGCAGTAGATAGATTCAAGCTGATGATGATGACGATATAAGTTCCTTACATACCTAATATATCGTCACTATACAGGCCCTCACTTTACACCAAAGTGACATTTGGATGGCAATGGACGTATTGCATACTTTTACACTAACTGGCCAAGTATCATAAATCTCAAAAAAATATTTCATATCAAAATAATTCAAAACTATTTTTAAGCCATTTGTAACATGAC
Organism: Rhyacophila brunnea; assembly: GCF_057557595.1. Taxonomy (NCBI): domain Eukaryota; kingdom Metazoa; phylum Arthropoda; class Insecta; order Trichoptera; family Rhyacophilidae; genus Rhyacophila; species Rhyacophila brunnea. The sequence continues at coordinate 23,203,823 of NW_028233068.1, forward strand.
AAAAAATATTACAGCCAAATAAATAAAAAACGCAAGCCACTGGTGTGTCAATAAAAGAAAATTCTCAATTTGTAATGAAATAATATTCCTGTATTATAAAATAATAAATAAATCTATATATATATATATATAAGTCTGGTTAGTTACACCATTTATAACTCAAGAACGGCTGGACCGATTTTTATGATCTTTGATTTGTTGAATTTGTCTCCGCCCCGAATATCAGAATAACTATTAAAACATCAGATAAATCACGGAAAAACTAAATTATGAAGAAAATTCATTTTCTCATACATTTAGTATGGAACGGCTTTTGACTGATATCGATGAATTTGAACGATGAACCTCGCGCATTCGAAAAGTAAGAAAATCACAAAAAAATAAATCCGTATACAACGCCATCTCTGATACATGACAGAAACAATAAACAAGAAACAAACAAACAAACAAACAAAAGAAAGAATGATAGTCGAAATGTCTAACTGTCAATGGTGTAGTGTGCCCAACATTTCGTGCTTGAGTGTTTGTGGCCTGAATCTATAAAATGAATATTTCTCTCACGGTCAATTGTACGTAGTATGTTCATGATCGGCAAACCATCTGCTTTGTTCGTTTTCGCACCTGACAACAAAACAAAAAATGTCATATATCACAAGGTGCTTCAATGTAAGGAATCGACCCGAGTGCAACCCATCCAGCAAATAGTTTAACAGAAAGTAGTGCGACAATGCTACGCGAATCATTTCGATTCGCTTCAATAAAGCAAACGCCTTGCTGCCACGTGAATTACATTCTTTTTTTTCTTTTGACCATGTCCAATCCTAATAGGATCATATGGACCACCACAGAGTGGAGGTTTTTATTAACAGATTTTATTTTTACGAGAAATGGATGTCAGCCACTTGCTCAACCAATTAGGACCATACTCTGACTCATGCACAAATTGAAAAACAATATGTGAACTTGCCAGACCCAGGATTCGTACCTGGGACCCTCGACACTATAGACCGGCGCTTAATCCACGGGGGCATCGTGGGTGTGCAGTGTGTACAGTTCAATGTAATTAAAATACTTTTCATTTTGATTTGATTTTTCCACATTTATTGAACTTATTCATTTTAACTTAATAAAAAATAAGTAATTATAATAACTAATAAGTTAACACACGATTATTGATTCTGAGACGGTACGAAGTTCGCCGGATCAGCTAGTATTATATAAAATAATAAGTAAATTCAATGCCCACAGTTTTTGTTCAGTTCCTGGACAATTTGATATTTGAGGGTTACATAATAATTGGCCTGTAACAGTGACGGTATTATTTTTTCATACGATATTATCTCAAAGACATAATTATTATAAAACCATCTATTTTGTTTACTGCCATCTACCTTTTTGCAGGCTAAAATTTATTGTATGTTTTGGTAAAGTTACCAGAGGTAGTGTGAAATATTTTACAAAATGGATTTGCATAGTACTGTTACAGTAGTGTTATATTATATTACACAACCGTGAATAAATTATATAATAATATATATTATGACGATAGGTATTATCTATATTATAAAACACAAAGTGTATCAGAGAATCAAAGGCTCCGAAACAGCAGGCTCCGAGGCCGTCTAATTTCGGTATGGTCACATATTATATAAAAATAATTTCATGTTATACGTCATATTATACTTACCTACACATTTTTATTTTTATAAAAATCGATGTTTTTAAAAAAACATTAAAACTATGAATAATTGGTCAAAAATCTTTCTGTACATTACAGAAAACTTAATATTTGAATAATAAACATGAACATAAAATAATTAAATGAGATCTTTCAACGAATTCACATTCTGTAACGTTTTCATTAAATTATACGCTTATATTATTATTTGTCTTGAGACAAAAAAAATATTGTGCGTATTAATGTTAACGTATTCATTAATTAAAACAATTTTAAATATCATACATTATCTAAAAAATGTCTCAAATTGCAAACTTCGGTTTCTTCCGCTAGGTGCTCCTGGTAGATAGATAATTCACCTTAAACCGACTTAGAATATCATCTCCTTTTATTTTTAGTTTCAAAATATCTGCAAATTTGTTAGGTACGAGGGTGGGTCAATAATTCCTTAGAAAAAAGCATTAAAACACTTTTTATTTTTGTATTTTTTTTTTATTTCTCAACATAATCTCCTTGGAGCTCAATACACTTGGTTAGACGTTTCTCAATTTTTTTTAAACCGTCAGAAAAATAAGTTTTCGGAAGGTCCTCAAAATAAGCATTTGTCCGATCGATGACTTCTTCATTTGAAAAAAAACGTTGTCCACTTAGCCATTTTTTTAAGTTTGGGAAAAGGAAAAAGTCACTGGGGGCTAAATCTGGCGAATACGGTGGGTGGTCGACCAATTCGAACTTCAATTCTTCAATTTTAGCCATTGATCGTAAACATGTGTGAACACGGGCATTGTCCTGATGAAAGAGGATTTTTTTCCTGTTTAAATGAGGCCGTTTTTCTTCAATTTTGTTTTTTAGCTGGTCCAATAAAGATGCATAATAATCCCCTGTTATTGTTTTTCCTTTTTCCAAATAGTCAACGAAAATAATTTCACGTGCATCCCAAAATAGAGTAGCCATAACCTTACCAGCTGATTTTACGGTTTTCGCCTTCTTTGGACATGGTTTGCCTTCGCAATCCACTGCTTTGACTGTTCTTTCGTCTCGGGAGTATAGTGGTGTATCCATGTTTCATCTACAGTCACAAAGCGACGAAAAAATTCATCCGGATTGCGTTGCATGAGCGACAACAGGGCTTTAGAGGCCACCACCCTATTGCGTTTATTGTCGACTGTGAGCAAACGCGGCACCCATCTTGCAGAAATATTTTTCATGCCCAATTTGTCATGTAAAATAGAAATGACGCTACCTTTTGAGATCCCTGTAACCTCAATTATCTCACTCAACTTTAATCTTCGGTCACTTAACACCATATCGTGGATTTTATTGATCATTTCTGGTGTAGTCACCTCTACAGGACGTCCTGAGCGTGGTTCATCCTTTGTTGATGTACGACCACGTTTAAATTCATTTAACCAGTTATAAATAGTTGCAAGTGAAGGAGCAGATATGCCGTGAACTAAATCCAACTCATTTTTTTATTTCCTTTGCTGTTAACCCTTTTATATTAAAATGTTTAATAACAGCTCTAAACTCAATTTTCTCCATTTTCCATTTTTCCATTTTCCACAAGCAAATTTTTTTTTTAAATATACGAGAAACACACAACAACCCGACCGATCTAATTGAAACTTCGCAGCATACTGAATCGGTAGTGCCGCTGCATGAAAACAAACCGCTTACAGTACAATTCGCGCTACCTGTCGGCTTTTCTAAGGACTTATTGACCCACCCTCGTATCTACCTTCTTACTTATTTTATTATATATTTTCGTCTATCTTAAACAAATCAAAACCAAAATATCTTAAGTTTGCATACACATTAACTAGATACTGAACATTACAGCATTTCCACAAAACCTACTCTCAAACAGTAATGGTTTTAAGTACGTGGAGGTCTGTGGCAGTGTCAAGTTTGGAGGCACACATGCGAAAATCTTGCCTGGGTTGGAACGGGTTACAATAATAGTTACATTCGGATTCAGGATTTGTATGCTTCGATTATTTTTAAACTACGATTTCAATACTTTCTAATGAAGCGACCGCATCGTCTGCTTCATAAGAATTGCATCTGCAACGAGATCGAAACGTCGATGAAATACGGAGGAAGGACACGCGATGACAACCCAAAAAGAAAATTACCATAACTACGTGAAAGTATCAAACACAATATAAAAGAGTGCTTACGCACTTATCCAAATTACTTTATCATTACGCACAGCAATTAGGCTAGGTGTATAAATAACTAGACACTGAATTAAAGTTTTTAAAAAAGACAGAGGGACTTCTGTATTCTACGTTTTTTTTTTACTTTTCACTTTTATTTTCGAGAAAGGAATAGGTAGGTAGATATGTGCAGTATGTTCAAAAATACATTTTATGCTGTTTGAATTAGTATTTTATTATTTATTTATCACAAGAAAATAGTAAAACCCATCGTCATATTGAAAATAACTAACATTTATCTACCCTAAATCTACAATAAAATTAAATGACTAATATATTAACTATCACCATTCAAATTTCATTCTCATATCTTTTCATAACCGTAAATATAATTATTTCAATAGTAGGTGCGTTTACTCGTCATATATCATACAAATAATTATTGTTTAGCTATGAATAAAATTAACCTCCAGCATTGTAACGTTTTCTCATAACTTCGACACGCCTCAATTTGACAGCCTCCTCACTCAATATCCAAAGCATATTTGACATTTCAGCGTCGTTGGATCTCTTTGCCATTGTCGCCCTTTTGCATTCAGCAAAGTATTCTCCGGTCACATTTTCCACGTCCGGCGAAACGCACAAATAAATACTTGTCTGTGCTCCTTCCGCAGCAGTCTGAAAAAGAATAAGAAGGTTATTGTATATGGCCTTGCCACGAAAGACCAGAGAACAAATATTAATTCTGAGTTCCCTGCGGAAGACAGTTGCAAAGAAAGTTGCGCCTAATTTTGATTTATGACTATATCCCAGTCGAGACGATTTTCAATGTTATACTGGGTTAATATGCAATACGCAGCACATGGTGAAAGTGGGAAACCGTAGGTAAAAACACCTAATAAGAACCAGGTCTCTAATCATAATTTAGACGGATTAATTTCTAAAGAAACAGTACAAAAAGCTTTCGAGCTCCGAATTTGGAAGGAGATTTACGCTCGTACGGAGCTTTTAGAAAAAACTCTTGTGTCTTTCGGAATGGAGCTTTTGGCATTTAAATTCAAGAGTTTTTATCACAATACTGACACGGTTATATAATATTTAATATAATATATTATATATTTGTATAATACTAACTCACGTGATGAAAAGGATTCGCTACCCATTCCATACTATAAGTAAAATATTTTTATTGTAACCATTATCCATCGCATCCAAAAAATCATAGCAACGAAGGTATCTCTATCTCTTGGTGTATATATATTTTTAAAATATATGTCGGCTTGTTGTCTGACGCTAGATACCATTATTAACCATTGTTTTTGAAACTACGGATAGTAGAGCTAGATAAATTTGTGAGGATCTCTATTCTTATATTAGCCAAAGTGAAAAATCCATTAAAATCTGGTTTCAAGAACATACGCGATATTCAAATACATATTAAAGAATTTTGGTACATATAAACAAAATTTGTTTATATGTACCAAAATTTAATTAAGATTTTGTGATGATATTATTAAGATTTTCAGAATAATTATTGTTATAAGTATACATACATTAGTATGTAGCGATAACTCCGATAAATTGTATCTTATATGGGTAACATGTTTTTTTGACAATCACAAATTTATAAATTAGTATCTACTTATTGTCATCCAATTTACAGGGTTCGAAATTGACTGGAGCGCAAAGGAGCATGGCTCCGGTGGATGAAATGCCCGAGATTATCGTTCTTTCTCGTGAAAATATTTGAGTGTCTGAGCTAGGTGGGTCATGGCCCCCACAAGGGGGGGGGGCTGACAGGGCTCTGGGGGGCGTGTTGGGTCGATCTGGTTAGCGAGGTAAACACATATCACAGATTTTCTCTAATGGGGAAAAGTCGCCTGCGGGTGCTATTTTATTTATCGAGTCTTAACATTTAAAAATATCTAGTTGTGTGATTCAATTTTTTATTACTGTGTGGCGATATTCGACAACTACATAATGCAAGTATATTTATTCAACAATACAAAAAAATCGCTAAATATACACCTAATACCCTTAATTTTACTTGAACCAACATTTAGAAAACGATTCTGTAAAGCATCCCACTGACTGCCTTTAACCCTAGCGATGGGTAGGGAGGGCGCCAAAGATCCTGGCTTGGGGGCCCGCTTCAAAATGTGGCCATCAGGAACATCATATAACAATAAATCAAACACATTTATTTTTTACAAAATTAACATAAAATATTTCAAAACCATCACAAAAAAGTCACCTTAAAGATTGGAGAAATTATATTCCATCCTAATTTCATCAATAATGGCGCTTTTTTTGTAAAAGCAGTTCGCACGAATCCAGGATCAAGGCTATTTACAGTCACACCTGAAAAATATTATGGGTCATGAAAAATAAAAGGTAGGTACCTACCTAATAAAATTTAATAAGTAATCTAATATTTTTTTTTGTATATATATTTAGAGATTGAAGACAGTTTACAATTATTCTAAGTTTATCTTTGACTTAAAATAAAAAATATTTTTCTTTTTAATGTTTTCAGATAGGTAGGTACATAATTATTAATTAAAATTATAAAATTAAATTAAAAATGTCTCAGCTTCGTATTTTTCAGACATCGCCTTAAGGAAAAAAAATATTGGGGAATTACGAAATTTCGTTCTGGGTGAAAGTCGAGACATTTTTCCAGCTTGTCTTGACAAAAAAAATCACCGATGAAATTAAGTAAGTAATTCCTTTCCGGTATTCCGTCTATATTGTTTAACCGGCGATTTTTTTTATAAACCAGTTCCGGCCAGTTGCTTTTTTTTCCTTTTCAACTTCCTTTTCTTATTTTTGTCTAGTAACAATTTTTCCAATTATCGAGATTCTTATAATTCGATCCTCCGAAAATTCCTAAAATTATTTATTAATTAATAACTTATATGAAATTTTCGAGAAATGAGAATTCTCGAAATTTTAGAAAATTCTCGAGATTCGAGATTCACCTGATTATTTCTCGAGAATTCTTGAAAAAAAGATTTCTCGGTCACAACCTCTAGTAGCAATCCCTGGTTGAAACCGATGATTTACCTGATCCTTTTAAATTCTTAGCCAATTCTTTTGTGAACAAAACTGTACAAAACGTTGTATTGCAGTATATTCGCATTTCAGAAGTTTCATTTGCCATATCCAGACGTTTCGTATTCAATTTCTCAAGATTGTGGCACTGTGACGACACGTTGACGATCCTGCTGGGAGCTGATTTTTTTATGCGATCTGTAAAAGAAAAATTAATGAAATGATTTCACATTCTGAAACATTTCAACTATTCAAATATCAAAAGAAACTCAAACAACCATTGAGCAGCTGCCTACTTAGTATAACCAGTAGATAAAACGATGAAGACGTTGTCGATACCGTGTCTATAAATATAATAATTTTATTCAGTATATTCTACTCGTAACATCGGAAAAAATCTTACTATGATTCTGATAATTATATTTAGATAGGTATGAAATAGTCTTCAGTATGACATAAAATTTTTATATTTTAATAATAATATGCCGTGACGCGAAAGAGGTTGTGAAGCTCCAAATTATTGACCATTGATCCAAACCATTGTTTCCCCACTATAGAATATACCTTTGATGTAGGTACATATAACCAGAGGGTTGGAGCAGATCCTTTTTTGAGTTGCTCTGCTCCAGCTCCGCTCTGGGGCGTAATACCTGCTCCAGCTACGCTCCAGGGTCTGCTCCGCTCCGGGTCTTCATGTTTTAATAGGTATATAATATAGTTTTGAAATAATGTTGATTATTCGTCATTTTCATTATTAATTCTATTAAACAAAATACCGACATCAAATCGTCTTTCATTGTCTGCCTCTTCTATCGAAAAAAGTGAAGTTATTCAGAATTCGGCAGTGTTGCTGTATCTCGAATAATAATTCATGTTAAAAATGCAATGCAAAGTGTCAAAATATGATATTTTCATTGGATTTTAGGACGAAAAATTCATAATAAAAAAAAAACATCCGGAGTAGTGGAGTTAACTTTATTTATTCGTGGGTAAGTCCTAAACACGTATTATTCTCTAAGGAGATTATACCAAGTATCTGGTTTTATACATAATTTGGAAACATCTTATAAACTATTATAAAAATCTTGAAAAAAAATATGACGCACGCTACACAAACCTGTATCCATCGGATTCCGGCCAATGTACTTGACTAGGGATTGCAATACCGGTATTACAAAACCGGTATTAAATTATTTATCGATACCGAAATACCGGTTTCAAAAATCCGAAATACCGGTATTTTCGGTATGAAGAAAGCATACACGTTTATGTTTTCGAAAAAGAATTAATGTTATTTTTTCATTATTTACTACTATATTGTATAAATATATAGTGTATAAATTGTATGCTGCCAAAACGCAAATATATTGACTGAAACCAATAAAAGTGACATAATATTAAATCATGGCATTTGTGGCAAATGTCTCCAATTATTCTACAACTATTGATCCAACGTTGATACGAGGGTGGGTCAATAAGTCCTTAGAAAAGCCGACAGGTGGCGCGACTAGTACTGTAAGCGGTTTGTTTTCATGCAGCGGCACTACCGATTCAGTATGCTGCGAAGTTTCAATCAGATTGGTCGGGTTGTTGTGTGTTTCTCGTACATTTAAAAAAAAAATGGAAAAATGGAAAATGGAGAAAATTGAGTTTAGAGCTGTTATTAAACATTTTAATATAAAAGGGTTAACAGCAAAGGAAATAAAAAATGAGTTGGATTTAGTTCACGGCATATCTGCTCCTTCACTTGCAACTATTTATAACTGGTTAAATGAATTTAAACGTGGTCGTACATCAACAAAGGATGAACCACGCTCAGGACGTCCTGTAGAGGTGACTACACCAGAAATGATCAATAAAATCCACGATATGGTGTTAAGTGACCGAAGATTAAAGTTGAGTGAGATATTTGAGGTTACAGGGATCTCAAAAGGTAGCGTCATTTCTATTTTACATGACAAATTGGGCATGAAAAATATTTCTGCAAGATGGGTGCCGCGTTTGCTCACAGTCGACAATAAACGCAATAGGGTGGTGGCCTCTAAAGCCCTGTTGTCGCTCATGCAACGCAATCCGGATGAATTTTTTCGTCGCTTTGTGACTGTAGATGAAACATGGATACACCACTATACTCCCGAGACGAAAGAACAGTCAAAGCAGTGGATTGCGAAGGCAAACCATGTCCAAAGAAGGCGAAACCCGTAAAATCAGCTGGTAAGGTTATGGCTACTGTATTTTGCGATGCACGTGAAATTATTTTCGTTGACTATTTGGAAAAAGGAAAAACAATAACAGGGGATTATTATGCATCTTTATTGGACCAGCTAAAAAACAAAATTGAAGAAAAACGGCCTCATTTAAACAGGAAAAAAATCCTCTTTCATCAGGACAATGCCCGTGCTCACACATGTTTACGATCAATGGCTAAAATTGAAGAATTGAAGTTCGAATTGGTCGACCACCCACCGTATTCGCCAGATTTAGCCCCCAGTGACTTTTTCCTTTTCCCAAACTTAAAAAAATGGCTAAGTGGACAACGTTTTTTTTCAAATGAAGAAGTCATCGATCGGACAAATGCTTATTTTGAGGACCTTCCGAAAACTTATTTTTCTGACGGTTTAAAAAAAATTGAGAAACGTCTAACCAAGTGTATTGAGCTCCAAGAAGATTATGTTGAGAAATAAAAAAAAAATACAAAAATAAAAACTGTTTTAATGCTTTTTTCTAAGGAATTATTGACCCACCCTCGTAGTACATCCAACAAACGTTGTATTTCAGAGAGATTTTCCTCTACCCGGACTAGTATTTTATAAAAATTAACAGTTCTAAAATATTATCATCTATACATATTTATAAAGGTCAACATAATAAATGTAGGTAGATTGCAAAAAAATAGTATTTCAAATAGATTTTAATAGTTATATTTATTGATAGGTACTTACTTCTTTTTTTCTATAATAAGTTTTGACGAATACCGGTATTAATACCGATATTCAATAAGAAATACCGAAATACCGGTATTAATAATATATTCATTCGGTATTGCAATCCCTATGCTTGACCTATTTATCCACCTGCGTTCTACCTAATTACAACGAAATTGGGTAGTTATGCAACAGTCATGCAACTGAAACGCTACACAGATTTCGATAATATTCGCGACAGGCGTTTGTGGTTTCAATCAAGGTAGGTACTAATAATTACCTGTCCCGTGGTGTTTCAGATATTTTTCTGAATTGTATGTAATTATGTAATATATATGATTAGTGGCCCCCTCACACGTGATAGTGTCTTCCACATCTTCAATATACCTACACCTACAAAGCCAGTGTCAAGATTCCTCCAACCTACTTGCACTTGCTAATAATTTAATAAATGTTACATTCTCAAATCTTGTAAATTATTCATAGAATGATAAAAATAGTTTAACCTGTTTTTCTTCAAAGTAAAAAGTTGTCTTAAGTAAATCTATAATGCATATTCAAAAACTATTAATTTTGTATTTTTAAATCGACTTTACATAATTATCTCGACCTTGAAAATTTTTCAATAAGTTCAACAAGACATTTAAACCGTAAGTTATATTTAGCAATTTTTCCAGAACCTTTCCTCGCTAATCTATGGAATCCTCTTAACAATAATTAAATTACAATTTTATTATTGTGAACATTACTCCAAATTAAATCCTAAAACAACGAAATCCCTAAAAACTTCTGACATACATAAATGACAGAAATAATTAAACGATATAAATGCAAAAGAGAAAAATAAATAATACCCCGGCGGTATTGAAAAAACGGCCATAAAAATTCCATGAAATCGCTGATGGTAAAGGTTAAAACTTAAGCCAATATTAAATGCATACAAAGTTAAAAATATCAATTTAGTCCTAGGACATAAATAATAAAAATATTATTCCGTGGGATAATTTCCAGGTAACCGTTCAACTTCTTCATTAAAAATCCCAAGGGACAACATATGCCACAGAACTAAATTTATAAGATTAACATGTTATAGAAGTGGCTATAACATTTTAATAATGTTATAAATCAGTGGTTCCCAAGTGGAATCTAGGAAAATTTGGAAAACTCTGAAAAAATACAATTTGCTAAGTAAGGCTCACACTCACTATGCCTTACTCTTTTTTCGTAAAAACTATGAAACTATTATAATAATTATACGAACCAACACAAAACATAATAATATAGGTACCTACACAATGATCGTCTGTATCCATAATGTGACAAAATCCTTTGTTATAAGTATTAAATTGTATTCCAAAATACCTACTATATTTTATTAACCAGCTGCAGTGGCGGGTTTCGGAACTTGAAACCCGAGGTACCTACTGACTTTTGTACACTGGAGAGAGAAAAATAATGACTAACCTAGAAGAAGATTTGTGAGAAGGAACGGTCCAAAATAATTTGTCTGCATGAGGTACTCCAGCCCGTCTTCCGTGTTCCTCGAACCCTCCCAGCAAGAACCTGCGTTGTTCAGTAAAACATCGATCCTTGTTTCACTTTTCAGGATTGTCTCCGCGCATTTTCTTACACTGGACAATACCGCGAAATCCGCATGTACCACCTATAACATAAATTATTATTACATGCTTATTAATTATAACTATCATTCTTTTAAAACGTCCACAAATATTAATAATGTGAATTAACCTAACGCATACCTATTAGAAAAATAGCGAAACCAAGAGGACTTAGCGAAGAAATATATTAATATCGTTGTATTTCAGCACTAATATTTTTTAATACTTTAAGATTTAATTTGCTTATAATAATTTCATAATTTTGTATTAAATATTTGAATAATAATGTGCCAATGTCTCAAAATATCCGTTTAAATGACAACAATCCAAGTCGACTTGTTAATTAATCTAGCTATACCTATGACCATATCATATATAAAACATTCTATAATATTTAAAATAATATACATACGTTACAGTAGCAAAGACACTACTTCACGATTGTTTAAATTTTACTTTGACTTATCATTAGGTACGAGTATTTAAATATTATGAGAAAATGCTAAACATAAAATTCGTAGCTAATTTATAAACAGTGAAAATTGTTTTATTATGACATATTACTATTATGTTTGTATGTAAATAGTAAAATTACAGCACGAGCAACTAATAACATACCTATATGGGTATATATAAATAATATTAATTTCCTGGTATGTATGTAATTTTAACTAAAAGTAATAATTGCGCCTCATTGTGATAAAATAAACAAAGATTCACAAGTTTCAATAAAACAATAGCATTTAAAACAAACTCAACATAAACTTAACATAATATAAGTAAATCATGATTTAGATTGTATGGTGATACTTACAGAAATATCCTTATTTCCAGTCTCACGACAAATAATTTGTTTTGCACTTTCGCCTTTTTCCATATCTCTACAAACCATGACGAGTCTAGCTCCTCTTTTAGCGAAATCTTTTACTGATTCAAATCCAATTCCTAAAAAAATAAAACATAATAATATGTAGGTTTCAATTATCAAAAACTTCCCATATACGACTTTAGTACCTACTCAAACTTATCGAAGTATTATATGTATCCAATTAAAGGTGAGAGTAATGTATTTGGCAAGCATTGCAATTTAAAACATTTTACTGATAACCAATACGCATCGCAGTGCGTAAACACAAATCTGACTTCGAATAAACGCACATTTTATATAGTTTTTTTTTTAAAATAAAATTGTAAGTTTATATTATTTTAATTTTGATAATAATAAAATGTTAATATTTATTATTTAAAATGAAAATTGTCAATAAAGAGATAACAATAATATTATGTCATAGAACCATGACAGCCTAAAAACATATCGCATATTGTCTTCAGTTTTATAGTAATATACAATAATGTAAGTACCTAAATAATAGATCCAACTTACCTGAATTAGCGCCAGTTACCACAACAGTTTTTCCAGTAAGTTTTTCGGTCCCTTTGTATATTGCTGTTGAAGTTTTGATGTAAACCTTTAAAAGAATCAATAGTCCTCCAACAATTCCCAGGAGAATCATGGCAATCGACCAAACTGGTTCCAAGATCATATTAATTCTTTGATTGACGGCTAACTAATGAACGAAATAGAATATCATCACATCGTAAAATAAACAAATAACTAAACCACTTCTCTTCCACCTGTTGCAAAAATATTACAATTACACGATGAAAATGTACGGTAATTAAGTCAAGCTGAAACCACAGTGGGCCGAAATGGCGAATGAAGGCAACGCTAACGAGACGCGACCAACAATGAGGTATTTTTCTATGAGGCGCGCATAGATAATGTTTGTAAATCATTAAATTTATACAGTGACATTATAGGCGATTCGCAAGTGTATTCGTATCATTTGCTACAATGTATTTTTCAATGCTAGCAAACAATACCAATGCAACTACAAATCGTTTTTCCAACACTCATGGTGCCACTGCAGACTCATTTACCAATAAATGTGGTTGATAACATATGGTGCAGACTATATTAATATTTTCTTATACAATTTTTTGTAGTAATTTATACGTATTGTTTGCACTCAAGACATTCGCATTTATGTTTTGTTATTAATTTTTATAACAAAGAAGATATCCAAAATGGTGACAAAAGGCGTCAACATTCATCATGATCACACTACATCACTACAGATTAATAAATAAATATAAATTAAAATAAAAGATGACAGTCGCCATAGACTTAACCGTGTCGCACATCTAAACTCGTCTCGATTGCAATACGTCAAATATGTCGATGTGATTTTGTTGGTATTCACAAAACACATGTAATTTAATGTACCTCCGCACACACACGACATGTTAGTTTGTAAAAAACGCAAGGAACAAATTTCACTGGACATGGGGCGCATATAATACCAAAATGTCGCATCGGCAGAAGTGCAATACTTTTTCAATCATTTCGACTAGCCGCGTGATGTCACTGTCCTGGCATGGCCTCGCCTATGTGCACGGAAGAAAGTTGCAACATTGCGCACAGTTTTGATTTATGAGTATATCCCAATCGAGATGATTTCCAATGTACTACCAGGCGAATAATTTGAAGTGATATTTGATCTATGCCTATGGCTTAATAACGATGATGCCATAATATTGCCAATATTGAATGCGCGTTTCGTTTACGTGACTACCTTTAATACATACAGGAGTGACTATTATAACAACACATTTTAAGACAATATGTTTAAGTTTATCCCATATTTCTTCACACTCGACTTCGACTTCAACCTTGTTTTAGCCTCGCCCGGAATGAAACCTACTTAACCCGTTAATGTCGTGTTCCCTGATGACGACTCAGTGACGTCTTTAGGCAAAGTGCTGCCTTTAAGCAGACTTAGAATGCCATTCCCTTTCATTTTTAGTTTTAAATTGTCTGCAAATTCGTTAGGTTAGATTAGGTTAGCTATTTTATTAATTATTTTAAGCTTAAACAGACAAATACACTGAATAATGTAAAATTGATATAGGTACACACCATCTACTGATAATTAGAGCTTTTCCACGAAACTAACTCTCAAACAGTGTTGGCTTTGGGTACATGGCCTGTGGCGCTGACAGGATTAGAGGCACCATTGTGAAAATTTTGCCTGTGTAATAAACCGCCATTACAGTACAAAAATAGTGATGTTCTCAGATTTTTTATGCTTCGAATAGTTTTTAAACTAAAATGTCGATACTTTCAAATAAAGCGACCGTATGTCTATTTCATTGAAAACCGTTCTCAAAAGTTGTCATATTTGTATCTGTTCCTTCATACGCCACCCATTATGATGTGCCGCCCTTGTGCAACGCATGCCATGCTTACCCCCACAGGACATCACTGTGATGACTATACGTGAGTGCACATAGCATAAAGTCATAAATGGATGGTTAAACATAATGGGCGAACATCGGTGGTTGTTCTCAGCCACCGGTCCCAACTCGCAGCCAAAAGCGGCAGAGCTGCGCGCGTGTGAGGCGCCGCTGTACTTAGCCACCTGTGGTTTCTTCCTAAGGCTGAACTCATGCTAAAGAGCTGAAGCAACCAAGCGAAGAACCGCGCACGACATGCGGCACGAGATTTTCACCGAGATAATAACAAAAAGAAACCCATAGCCACTTACTAGGGTAATTTTGTTTACCGCTGTAGATTTAATCTCAGCGTAGTTTTATTTATTACATCGATAATCATATTTGGATCGGCCTTGTTACTACAGGACAGGAGTCGGTGGAGGGCTGTCATGAAAGAGGGGAAATAGCGTGCTGGGATATAGCACTGAGGGCAGCGGTGATTTTCTTTGACGCAAATGGCGCAATCGAAGAGCGTACATAAGTGAAACAGCAAATAATTTCCAACAGTATATGGAACGAAATTTCGCAGTCGTCGCCAGTCGGATAGCGATAGTCGACCTGTTCGCACGTCAATTTGTTCTGTGATGGCGTCGGAGGAATATATTCTTAAATCGTGTAAAGATGACTAAAAAACGTACCGCATGTACTTGAAAAAGAAAACATGTCAATGAATATACTATTATTATTACGAATATAATAATAAACATAATATTAAAAGGACGCATGTTGATTTTTTATGACAAATTTTTTATGACAATCCGCGCATCGCCTAGTCACGATCTTTTTAGACCATGCCTCAGCTGAAGTATAGCCTTAATAGAGAACCTCGAAACAGCTCCAGTCAATCATATAATTAATAAATTATAATCATATAATTATTAAATAGGTACGTATTTTTCACATATTAAATATGTATAATAGTATGTTACCTACACAATGCATAACATAATATATACCTAACATTAAAGTGAGACATAATAAAATATAGTCACTAAAACATAATATACGTATTACATACACAACAAAATAAATATACCACGTCTTATTTCACAAAGTTACCTACATTTTTTAAAACACCTCACTCCTCAGAGAAACACCGCAGAGAGTATGTTCAATAAAGAATGTTATGTTTTTAATTAATATTAAAATCCTATGATTTATTAGTTGAATAAAAAAATAGTTTGTTATCTTATTATTATTATTAGTTTAATGATGTGGTTCTAGGAAAGAGATACTTACGATAAAGAATTTACTTATGTTACTTTATTTTTTATCGTGGGGGCCTGAAAATTATTCAGTACCTACATCATGTCTCTACGTCTCAAAGCCCACAACTAACTGGGGAAACGAAAATGAATGATTTCATCAGAGGGTTGGAGCAGACCCTTTTTGAGTTGCTTCTCTCCAGCTCCGCTCCGGTACCTAATACTTGCTTCAGCTCCGCTACAGGGATTGCTCCGATTCGGGTAAAAAGATTTAATATGTATTATAGTGTATAATACCTACATTATTTTAAAAAAAAGTTGTTTTGAAATAAAGTTTATTATTCATCTTTTACATTATTAATTCGATTGAACAAAATTGTCGACAGCAAATCTTTTTTTATTATTTGCCCTTCTGTCAAAAATTTGAGTTTGTTTATCACACGGCAACCCGTATTTCAAATAATTCCAGTGTTGCAAAGTGGCAAATATAGGATTTTCATTAGATTTTAGAACGAAAATTTAATATTTAAAAAAACATCCGGAGCAGTGGAGCACCACAAATTTTCAATGCTCCAGCTCCGCTCCTGCTAAGGGTAAAACCCCACTGCTCCGTGCTCCTGCTCTGAGCTCCGCTCCAACGCTCTGGATTTTATGAATATATTATACGTGTTAGTTTAATACGTTTACATCCGTGATATTATTATCATATTAAAAAAAATGTAGATCATACATAAGGAGTAGGGACCCAGAGAACAATTACTTACGCCGGTGTTTTAATTGTATGTAATATATTTCCTATAGGCTGCCTAGCTCTAATAATAAAAATATTGTTGAATTGATCAAAACTGTGAATAAATAATTTATTTGTACTGCCCGCAAAACATCTCACACTTTGTCAAAATTCAGTTGGGAAATCGTCTGTTTTTCTCTCGTGGGGGTAGACAAACTATGCAATGCTTACATGCTATATATAAAGCAGGGGAAGTCAACCTTTTTATAAATACCGCCCACTTTTGTATCTCTGTTAGTAGTAAAATTTTCTAACCGCCCACCGGTTCCACAGTAATGGTGATTTAGAAAGTAGGGAAGTAACTTTATTTTATAAAATTTATAAAGCAGAGTTACAGCAAGTTAAAGCATATAATAATAATTACTTAAAGCGCGTTCACACGGTCCAAGTAGGATCCAAGTACACTTGGACCGAGTGCCATCCAAGCGACAGCTTCATACTAATTATTCACATCCAAGCTACTCGGACCGCGTTTTACTCATCCAAGTTAGCTTGGATAGGAATAATTAGTATGAAGATGTCACATACGAGTGCGCTTGGATGGCACTCGGTCCAAGTGTACTTGGATCGTACTTGGACCGTGTCAACGCGGCTTTACCAAATACTTTATGTCAGACTTTCACTAAGTTTGGCAGTATAAATTTTAATAAAACAACTTACTGTAGTTAAATGTATCTTTTTATTCATACTTTGCATACATAGAAGCATGAAATCTAATGAAATTACATTTAATTAATTAAATTATTATTATTAAGATCCCTGAGGCTGTTGCTTCTACCGCCCACCATGAAAGCTGGAACGTCCACTAGTGGGCGGTAGGGACCAGGTTGACTACCCCTGAATAAAGTAAGGAAAAATAATAATACCATTGTTGGCAGCATATTTCGTAAAAAAAAGATTTTTGCCTGCGGCGCTGAGAAACATGTGCAATAGTGCGTATCATATGTCTTTTTTGTTATGTACCTACCTATTTACCTACCCACCTTAAACGAACAAATATTAATGCAATAATAAAGATTTTTTAAATAAATACATTGCTATCTAACTTGCCGCTGACTGCCATCTCAAAGTCTTTGCCTTTGGAGAAATCCTTGTCAGAAAAGTTCATGCTCCGTATCATTATAATCTATCATGTATCATTCATGTCAATGATAATAATTATAATTACCACCGAATTCATTATGTAAGGCTTCTCGACATGCTATGATTTTTATGAATAACACATACATTCAACGTCGATATAAAATAATATACTTACTACAAACCAGAATTCACACTATCATAATATATGCAACAACCAGAATTTTGTATAAAAATCAAATAAAATGATTATTACGTGAAAAACTTTTTATAATATTATAAATAATATAAAAGTATCTACGTAGGTAGGTATTTACATTTAGAATTTTTTAAATTTAGAACAATAATATAATTTTTATCGGACATAATTTGTTAATAGAATAGGAATATTATGCTTGTAGAATTTTAAATTTTTTCATATTTATAAAAAAAATATTATGAAATATCGTGCTGTCTTACAGGTACTAAACAATATTGTACATATTTCTGTGGTTGCAGGGTAAAAGTTCTTGAATCGCGTTTTTGCAAAAAATTAAGATTTTAAAACCAATGTGTGTAAAGAAAAATTATTGTGCTCTTTTATTGTGTATCATAGATTTTGTAGTCTAAACAAAATAAATAGATACTTATTTTAATTTGTAGAAAAAGTTTATATTGAGAAAATCATTAAAGTAAAATTACTTATTCAAAACATTGAATATAACACAATATCAAAAACGTTATTATACATAAATAATGTGAAAGAAATAAAAAAAAGATACACCAATAATTAACTTCTAAGCAAGAGTATTTTGAAAACTGTGATTTATTTGAAAACCGATTATCTCAGCTGCAACCAAACTGACTTTTACTTCCACTTTTACCCCGAAACCACAGTTTTGAATTAATAATATAAAATTATGCCTACAATGGTGTCAGATTTTTGTGGCAGTGCAGGCGACTCATTTAGGTGGTGGTATCGTTACTTCCTAATGACACTAAAATCGTTCCGGCAACGGCCCTGGCTCGCTATTCAATACTGTAATGCAATTCGAGAACCGAATAATGGAGTATATCAAGCTGATCATGATAATGATGAAATAGATAGGAATATAATGACGATTTTTTTGTAAATATAGCAATATATAGTAGAAAGGAGTGGAGTTAGCTTGAGTAGCCCCTCATTCATCAGTGGACTGATCATTATAATGATATAATGCAATATATAAAATATGTACTGTCACCATTATATGTATAGCAATTCGTAGGGCCGCGTATAGTGGGAATCAGCTTGAGGAGGACTTCATTCAGCAGTGGAAAGATCCCGGCATGATATAAATAGATATAAGAAATAATAATAATAAATTCTGATAAATATAGCAATGAATATAATATGATATGTTGTTTGTCCGGTACAAATCTTGCAATCGATTTTTAACTAACTTAACGACTAGCTAGATATTTGAAACTTTTAGAATATATCAGAACACGATGCCAATGCATTTTTTTAATACTTTTAGCCATTTTTAAGTAGAATTAAATTCATTTTCAGTTAATTCAATTTTGTATGAAAAGTTATTTCGGAAGAAATCCGTAATCCAAACCACTATTATTGGTTGCTAGGGTCCTAACAACTAAATTATTAATATATACGTTCGTTACTATGGAAATTAATATAAGTGTCAAAATGACATTTCAGTATTATTTCTATCAAACATATTTTTTTTTTTTTGGTCGTTTAAGTTAGTCAAGTCAAGTTTATATGATTCAACAGAAAATTTAAAAACGTTGTAAGTATATAAAAAGTTCTTTTTATCTTGTAATTATTTACATTATGTACTTACACTATTTTATTATCAAGAAAAAAAAATATTACAAAAAAAACAATCTAAAGAGAGGAATGGAACTGTTTTACGTCTTTTAACATTTTTTTTAAATCCAGGTGTTAATTTTGTAGTTTGACGTGAATCTTTTTCAAAAATATAATATTGCTCGCGGGCCGCGGTTGGCCCGTGCCTGGTCTAGCGGGTTCCTAGGTGATACACCCCTTGTGTCCATAAAAAAGTCACTTCAACCTACGACGAGCATTTGCCAAATAATAATTGAGAAAAACTGGTGACCTTGGTTATACTTTTACCGAGACAAACCAACGAAAGAGACCTAATTCCCCGACCACCCCCCCCCCCCGCACCCCTCGGGAAAATCCACCGAGTAAACCAACAGAAAAATTAACGTGACAGAGCGAGAAGCTATCACCTGAAGTCACGAAGGAAGTTTAGAGGACGATGAATCGGATACGAACCGGAGTAAGTAGAACTAAAAACAATATGAAGTAAGTGGGAATACTCCGATGATCCTTCAAACTGCGAATGCAGTGCCGAGGAAACTATGGAGCATTATTTGATGGTCTGTCCGCTCGATCGATGATATTATGTTTAAAACAATGACGCGGCCATCGCAGTGGCCAAGGCGTGGTTAGGAAGAATCTGGGCGCACCACTCACACTGGCACGACAGAAGAAGAAGATTAAAAAGCCAAGATTTAAAAAAAGATCTATTTAAAGTAGTAGGTACTGTCAAAGACTTTAATTTTTCTTCCTGGCACTCCAACCCTATGGAAGTCTTAACCTCCTTGACCTTGACATCCAATTTTGTCCAAAGTCGTTTTCCTCCAGTTTAGGACGTCCAATGTCTTTAAATCCAAATCCAACTGGACTGTAGGTACGATGTGCGGGGCCCAGTACAAAGCGTACAGCTCGTAATAATTATCTTCGTCGCCACCCCAACTGTGTCATTGATGAGTCCGAAGCAGTGGCGCACCCAGGGGGGGGCAAGGGGCCCTGGCACCCCTCAAACATGAAAATTATCAGAATGATTTTAAACATTGACATCGAAAGCCAATAAAACACGGCAAAAAAATGATTTGTAATAATTCTCCAGCACCCTTTTTAAATGAGCACAACAATCTTGCCATGCTTTTGGTTATGCACACAGTGTTTCGTACAAAATGCATTTCAGGTTTCGGTTCAATTCCTTGAAATGTATCACTTTTATTAGACCGAAACAACATTTTGTTGCCTGGCACAATTCTTATATTAATTTTGATTTCTATGCTATTCTCACTGTTAATAAAGTACCCCAAAATTTAATAAAAATTCAAAGTAAAAATTCTTAATAAAGTCCGAAGCTGGCTTGAGAGTGGGTCTATTTTTTGGTGCAAAGGAAGGTTCAGAATAAATTCTTGAGACTCCTTTACTTGAGGCTGTATGGATACTATCAGTGGCTTTATTCGATTGACTTTCTCTTTCTTAGGTGTACTAACATATTGTAGTCTAAAAATCAAAATAAATCTATATTTGGCCAAGTATCTACTTTTTCTGACTTGTACAGGGTGTACATGAGAACTCTGCCATTCTTGGTAGTGTTGACCTGTGTATCCCTGATAACTATTTTAGAAATTGGGAACATCGATTTTTTTATTTTCCAATGTGCAGAACTAACCTGCCATTGGCAATGCCAATTCGTCAGGCAATAACTGCGTTCAACCAAATCGCTTTAGATATTGATATATTCCACTTAAGTGAGACGAGTTTAGGTGTATGTACATTGTTTTATGAATTCTTAAAACAGATTACACAGGCGGACCTCGACTTTCGTACGTTCCTTAAAATTTAGATTTTTGTCGTTTTCTTGCAACAAGACATGTGCCGATGCATTGTGCGTTTTGCCAGTGTATTTTGTTTATGTAAATATTTCACCCTTATAAATTTATAAACATCAAGGAAAGAAAAGAAGGACTCTTGACGAGTTTATAAAGAAAACACCTGATTGCTGATACGGCTCGGCTTCGTTAACTTAATTATACATATTGATAAATAAATATTTAAAGTACATTTTTGGAAGTTTTGTTTTTACACCCCTCTACTTTCATACACATTTCCAGGAACCAATTACATACGAAAGGCGAGGGGCGCTTGTACTTATAGCACCTGTACACCGTCTTCTTGAAGAGTAAGCTAGACGCGATGTTGTCATTTTATGATAATATTTGACAGGTAGTAAAAATCGGTTATCCTCAAAATGTGTAGTTTGTTTTTTTGCAGGCAGGTTCGCCACTATCGTTTTACTGCGCAGGCGCAGATCGAAAAAATCCCTAGAAAAGCTTCCAAACTTTTTTGACTCATGCATGCAAGCTTGCAACTGCAGGATAATACATGTTTACCAATACATTTTCTTATTATGGCCGCGATAATACTTACTGTCAACAGTAAAACCATGCACGCGCAAATGGGGTATTACATCTTTCAGCATACTGACTCGCATGTACTTTGTAATTTTTGTTACACAATTATTTAGCTATGCCACCAGACTACATATTATATAAATTATGTATAATTTTATTATTTTCCAACCCCTAACGTCATCACTCTGGTCCAACACCTCATCCACTGCCAACTTGCTGTTGGTTGACCACGTCTGCCTCTTAGTTGGAGCATATTAACACCACACTACATACCTCAGTCATATACACTCGGAGGATAGTATTTAGCGGCATTCCAGGATGCCGAAATCCAGTTGGCTTCAAGAACAGGCAAGCCATTCAGAAATGAGTAGGTAGGTAAGTAATAATGTCAAAAATAAAAATAAAATATATCTGTTTGTAATTGTATTTATTGTTCCTATATTATGACAAAATAATAAAACCCATCATCCAATGGAAATTATCCACAATAAACTGACAGTTAAACTTGTCTGCAATAAAATAATTTTCAATGTCATGTGTTAACAAATATCCTTTATTGCATCCTTTCTATACCATTGCGATGTCATGCAATTGCACCCCTATACCTAATACTATCACTCAATGATCTGAAACCTTATCATCCTTATTATGTTTTGAAAAAAGAAAGTACAGAAAATAAAAAAAAAATCGTTTCTTGGTTGAGTTGAAATTTTTCATAATATTAAAAATGGCTCTTATGGTTCATTGAACGGTATACGCCAGAAACAGGCGCGATCCTAAGATGGTATCAAATTTGGTTTGGATGGTGATGGTGCCAGTATAGTTTTAGTAGCAATTGAATCACCCAATTGAATCAAAATAAATCCAATGGTTAATATTTATATCATTAATTCGTATCACTACAAGTAGCAAAAAGTATTATATAACTTACTGTTAGCTCATTTCAGATCAATGCTGACAGTATTTGATAATTGAGAAATATAGCTGCCAGTTGCAAGTCATTTTATTTTATTCTTTACAATCTTTGTACCTTCAATATCATAACCAAATGTGGGCATATAAAAAATTATAATAAAAATATTTATGAACATATTCCTTAACGTGTCATCGGTAAATAATTAGTGATCAATTAAAAACTAATAGAAAATTAACTTAATGAAAGTATATATTTAATTATTTATATTAAACAAAGAAGACTATTTCAACAGTTTTTTTATTATTTTTGTTTCTTACATTGTGAAGTCTTTAATTTGGTGTTTCTATTATACACAAATGTAGTTGTCAACGAAAATTGAAAAAAAATGATGGCATGTAATAGAGAAAAGAAAATTGAATATTTTATTTGACATGTACGACCAACCTGACAGTGAGCCCAATCAATAATTAGGTACGAATAGCCCATTAGCCCATTAGCTTAATTATTACATATAGGTATTATATTTAAATAATAATTCTACCAAATCAGTCTAAATATTAACATTGTTATGAATAATAAAATAATAATTTCAATTTATTTTTACATAATGAAAGATGATTATATATTATAAGACATAAAATTGTTAGGTTTTTTTTTAAATGATTGGTTTTATGTATTAATCCTAAGAATGAGAAAAATTAACTTGTCCAATCAAAAACCAAGAATCATCGCATCTCGGTTATAAAGAATGAACATTTTCAAATGTTAGTATAACACGGATTATAGGTTGTAAATTTGGATGATAATGACAATTTTAATATATTACAATTGATGAATCATTATAAATTATGCAATCTATCATATTACACAAGAAATCAAAACATTTCTCCAATTGTAATAAAACCTCCTATTCTTTAAGATTTCCTTTCACACTGCTCCCACGTAGATGAGTCTGTGAATCTGGTTATGATGTTAAAAGGTATTTACTGGTACCTATACTTATGTCATCAAATTATCTAGGAATCTTTGGAAAATATGATAAAAGGTTTCTATACAATTAAAAAAAAGTTATTGATCGTTGACCGTTTATAAAATATTACATAGATTTCACATCTTGACAATAACAAAAATAGTAATAACTAAGTAAATGATTGAATGGTTTGTGAAAATTTATGTGATTTGAAGAGTTATAATTATATTATACATATATATCATACATTTCAATATAACCCCATTTCCCTTAATTACAATATCTTATTATACAGGATAGGATTCAAGGGCGGAAAACCTTCGATAATACACCTATGGCCTATATAATAAAATGGGTTTATACATTTTGCCATTGCGAATTGCAAAAAATTATTTATAGTATGCAGTAACAGACCTGACCATCGGATGTTATAAACTAAAAATCAGATACTGTAATGCAATATCTTTAATGCTCCATATAATAATCATTGTAAATAGCCTTTAAGGAAAATAAGTCTGCAACGGCAACACGGAAAATAAATTTCCGGCTGTAGATAAATTGCTTATTCGATATTCATCAGTCACACATGTAAATAAATGAACAACACGCACTCATGAAAACCGTAGTTTTGCCATCATGGAAAAACTCGCAACACAAACATACATTTTACAATAATAAAGAACTCATGCACTCGAAATAATATTTGCATGACCAATTGAACAACTTGTACTTTTATAGTGAGACTTCATTCTAATAATATTTCCATATTGTAGACGAAATAGGTTTTAATGATTTTGCTCAGGATTCCATAATAATCCATTAGATGCATAATATAAAAGATCTATTATAAATCTCTCATCGAGAGAAAAATACAAATAACCATGTAAATAATTTTCATTTTATCCGAGGAACAAGATTCTTTTGAATTAGGTGGGTTTCGATATATTTTTTTTAAATAATGAGTGTCAGCTATTCATCAAAACAGCCTTTCCTAGTCAATTATTTTAATAATAATAATAATATAATTAAGCTCCATACATACATCGTCAATATCCACTCTATCGCTTGCCAACCATTGAGAACATTTAATGCGCAGCTAGTTAGTATACACAAGTCAAATTTGTATCAGGAATCATCATCTAAAGCTACTAAAGATTACGGATGCACAGCAGCTAGTTTTTAGTTTAAAGTTTTTAGCAGAATTAACAATAACAAAATATATTCTCATTAGCAAATGTTTCATCATTATTAGTAGGTATTTCAAAACCGTTTCTAATTTATAATTCCAAACTGCATTTATGTTCGTTTCTATTCAAATAAGCCAATACTAATATATAAGCAAATAACGCATAATTAAATTTTCAAAATGACAGAAGTTTGTAATAGTCAGAATAAAAATTTTACGTAATGCTAAAACTTTGAGAATCAACAAATAGGTAATTGATTTTCAAACCCTTCAAAAAACAGGCTAAGGCTGGCTTTTGTTATCAATATGATTTTGAGTACAATAATTTTAATATTTCATCATTACTAATGTACACACATCCCAGAGTAGTTAGTTAAAATTTTATTTATTTAATTCTTCGGCTATCTAGATCAGTACTTGTCAAACTGCGGGGTGCGGCCCCCCAGGGGGCTGTGGAGCTCCAGCCAGGGAGCCGCGAAATATTTCAGTATTTGTAAAAACAAAAATCATAACGTGATAACTGAACGATATCTGATACAAATCAATCAAAATCTCAAGGTCAAATTTTTACACGATTACAATACTTTATCCGATATGGATAAAAATTATAGAACTTAGTAATGAACTTCGGCTCTTTCTTCCCACTTTAGTGATGGATGTGTTTTGCTTAATATTTGGCGGATTAGTAAATGAATTGAATCTTTCTCTTCAGGGAAAAGATATCAACATTGAATCACAACGATTTTCAACATATATTTCCCAAACTTAAATGAATACCAAAAGTACAATTGCATAAGAAGACCATTTGCTAAATCCTTAAAACATGATCATATTACGTGGGCAACTCAAAAGAATTGGTTGATATTAGATCAGATAATTCCCTTGAAATTGAATTTAATGAAAGTCTTTGATTTTTTTTTTTGTAATTTTGGATAAAGGTGACAGCAAAAATGTTTTTATTGAGCCAGCTTTTACATAGTAGAATTCCATGCCGAATAAAAAGTACCTTTCAATTTAACAAACTGGTATAATTTAGTTCAGTAATATTATTAAACTATTAATTGTTGATCTCTATGGTTACTGAGTCAAATATGTTACTGAATATCTTTTAATGAAGGTAATCTTTTATTGAAATTTTGTTCAATATGCTCAAGTTGTTATCATTGGAAAATAATCTTAGGCTTAAAAAATATACTACTATTAGAATATTAAAATTATGCTGGATATCAACTTGGATACAACCTACTAATCTTGATAATTGGAACATATTTAAAAATAAACTAGATCTCAAAATGTAATAAAACATCGCATATATGTAAAAATGGAACATTACGTATCTGTTTATATTTTCAAGAAAGGGGTTGCAAATATTTTTCTGCTATGGTGTACATTGCAAATTGTCGCCTCGGTGGTGAACTGACTGTTCCACATACATCTAAAAAGATTTCATTTTACAGATTGAATTTAAAAATACTAAAATGATAGTGACTTTTGATATTTATTTGTAGAAAAATGTAATTATTTATCAATGTTTTTATATAAAAACATAATGTGTAGTTTTTTTAAGAGCGTACTTCAGTGAAACGGCAAATAATTTTCAACAGTAGGTGCGATGAAATTTCTCACTAGTCGCCAATCGGAGACCGACAGTCGAGGTGTCTGCACATCGATTTGTTTTGTCATGGCGTCAGATGAAAATATTCTTAAATCGTGTAAAGATGACTAAAAAACTTTACGTATGTACGTAAAAAAGAAAACATGTCAATGTATACACTATTATTATTAGTAATATAACAATAAACATAACATTAAATGGATGCATGTTGGATTTTTATGACAAATTATATTCAGTTCGGCACGCGTCATTTGCACAATCCGCGCATCGCCTAGCCACAATCTTTTTAGACCATGCGTCAGTTGAAGTATAGCCTTAATATTGTATTGTTTAATTTGAAACACCCATATCTCTGAAATTCACAAATGTGGAATATGACAGTTCACCATAAACGAAATGACAGAATATATTCATACATGGCAATTTGTTTGATGTGGTTTACTGCCCATACATATCGACAAAATATTTACATACATGTAAATTGTTTAATGTGTAATATGTTCAGAGTATTTTTAGGAATAAAAAAGATTTCAATATATAGCATAACAATCAAACACATCACTTTTCAGTCAAATGTAAACTCCTAATCAACTTTCCACGGGCAGTTATTTAGCAACAAAAAAACTTATGAAAACTAGCATGTTTACGGTGATTTTCACATGATAAGCACTAGTCTTAATACTAATTGCAAACCATTGTTTTCTAACATACTCATTTCACCCTGAAGTCAAATTAATGCGTAGAAGTAACAAAAGATTTGTTTTCTATTTAAAGGATGGATCTTACTGTACACTCTTAGTAGTGGTAGTTCTCAATGGGCACATGGTGGTGAGGAACATAATAGATGCCCATTTCATTTCTCATCAAAGTCCATGGGATATTGGTCTATATTTCCACCAATGGACCGAGACTGACTCAATCTTTTAGTTCTACAATATCAATCACAATGATACTGATATCATTGATAATCATTCTTCCTACACATCGTTCTTCGACATTGAATTGTTTTTTTTTTTTGAGATCTTTATTACTCATACTTCATTCTTTGAAATAACTCCATTCCAGCATAAATTGAATTCACTGCTAAGATATACTTAAAAAGCATAAACAAATACACGCACAACCAATAAATAGTAGTGTTGTCATTTTGAGGGTAGTAAATAGAAATTCACATTTTGATTTTTCTTAATACAGATAATATAGAATTAATCTTATGTAAATGTCTCGGAGACCTTTTATGATTCAGGTAATTTTCATATTCTGTCCTTTTGATTTTTCTCAATACTCTTACATAATATGTATGTATGTTTGGTAAAGAGCTACAAAACCCGGATGACTTCTATATTATATTTTTATGCATGTTAAATAAAATTTTAAACTAAAAACATTAAAACTCAAAGCTCCATTACCGTGAAATTGATAGGAAAAATAACATTTTGCTGGCAACTCATTCCAACGGTTGTATGCCTTCTCTAATATAATGCAAAAAGTATAACCCTGAATCAATATCAACTCAAGAAACAACAAAACTCCTTAGTCGCTCAATCAGCAGAGTAACTGACCGCATCTCTAACCGATAAAATGGAATCTGTTCCACACTTTAAAACCACAATACATTGTGATACTGAATGTCAATAGTTTGTTATTAGATGTATTTAAAGTTCAAAAGATGAAACTGCACAGTTTTAAAACATGAAAGTGGCATAGGTAATGTTAAACTAGTCACCTCACAAAACATAAAAATTAGTTTTTCACAGATTTATTTTTTTTATTTATTCAAATTGTTTATACATCGAAGACTTAATCCATATTGTGTGGTATCCATATCACCACGTTGGTTGGATGCCGTGAAATCACCTTATTTCTGGTAGGAGTTTGATGGATTTTTATAATTTTAAAGAGAATTAATCTTATGTGAATGTCTCGGAGACCTTTTATGATTCAGGTAATTTTCTTATTCTGTCCTTGGTTGCTGTAAATAAAAAAAACAATGTTTTAATTAAATTGTCATATGTACTAGGATAGTTAGATAAGTACGTTAAATGTTATATTAAGGGCGGACGTGCTCAGCGTGGGTCAAAATGGAGCTTTTATTCTATTTTCAAAGCATGATCCTGGACATTCCTTAAACGTTATAGATAATCTATTTATATAATTTTGAAGCCTTATTATCCTTTATATTTATTTTAAACATTTGATGACTGCATAAAGTATTTTTATTACATAAAATAGTATTCTTTTAAACCTCTAGCTCTAATGTTTTAGAATATAGTCATATTTCAGTACATAAATGTGCAGTGGTGTTAAGATTTTTTACATTTATTAATTTTTAAACGCATTTATAAAACCATCAGTATAATTTATGTCGACATTATTATAGTGAAATATTTACAATAAAAAATTATATTGATAATCTCTGTGATCCCAAATTTGACAAGAATTAGGCATTTTATTATTCAAAAAATGGGCAAGATTAACACATTTGAAGATAATTCTAAAGATACTGATTATAAGCTATGTCTTTAACCATTCAAATGTGATAAACATCCTACGAATAATGATCGTTTTATAATAATTATTGACCTAAGAATAAGGTAGTGTTTTTTTGAAAATGTACCGTTTAAAAAAAAAGATTTTTTTATCGGTTAGGTACATTTTCAAACACGCGCGTTAACATCATTTTACTCCTTTATGCAGTCATCAAATGTTTGAAATAAATATAAAGGATAATAAGGCTTCAAAATTATATAAATAGATTATCTACAACGTTTAAGGAATGTCCAGGATCATGCTTTGAAAATAGAATAAAAGCTCCATTTTGACCTACGCTGAGCATGTCCCCCTTAACAAAATCAACATTAAAAAGACCGATCAGATAGTAATTACATGGTTATCCCAAATCAACAATAATTGTCAAATGATCCAATTTGGACTATCGGACGAGAGTTTTGACCTTGAGGATATTTCTTGACGGTGGATCATTTCGGGTCTGTTGGATTTTTAACCCATTAGAGACAAATTAGATTTGCAAGATCACTTAAAAAGACTCACTGATTACTAAAATTAATACAACTCATTTATTATTCCTTTAATTCTAATTAATCTGTTAAATATGTTGTCAATTGGTGTAATTAACATTAGAATTGGTGTAATTACGGTTTTTTTTTTTTTTAATTGTATATCGGTGGAATAAAGAAAACATGTCAGATATAGTTTTTTGTGAAATGACAACTAAATAAAAAATGATGAAAGAAAAATAGACTAAAATTGGTGTTAAATATAATACTCTTCAAGATATTTAGAAGATGTAGGGCCTTTCTACATTTTTTACTCTCTCAAACACCTCATACCTACTGAACTGACCATTATTTTGACAAATTTAAATAAAAATACATTTTATATATCAAATTCTTAAAAAAAATATCATACTATATAAGTAATATCATAAAATGATAAGACACATCTATTATTAAGTATTAATACTATCGACCGAAGGTACTTGATAGAACAAAACTTAAATCCATTAGAATTTATTATTAAGTAATTTCAACTAAAGTTTTTTTTTTTAACAAAAAAAGTCAAAATATGATAAAATTGTTTGGTTTTCACCATATACTGCCCTCCTATCGCCAATTTGGCGCCGATTGTCTCCAATGGGTTTGCAGGATTGACAATCCAAAATATCATAAAACTTAATGACTACTTCCGTTCTAATATACATTAATTACATCAATAACATACCTAAATCATAATCATACTATTTTGAATCACCTTTATATTGTACTAAGCTTAGCTATAAACTAAATTAAATAAAAGCCTTCATAACTGTCGACCAAATTTAATACAGTTTGAATTATTTCCAATTATGTTTCTCTATATCTTCTTTCTATCTATTGAGGATTGAGATGACATTTCACCAATCACCATGAGAGCATGATGACAACTTGCCAGTATTGCCACCGTAATAAACATTATATCTTGGTAAAATAATTGCTCCACTACTTAAGTTACTCCTCAGTATCGCAGTACCTCAGGTGAAACTCTTCGCAGTTGTAGCAGCAGGAATGAAGACATTCCACATGTGAATGATTTCACGAGGAACTTCTGCGATTCAAAGATGGGTGGAATAAAGATCAGTTATAGGGCAGATCATTGAAATGATTACCACACCCTCTTCTCCATAATTTCAACTTGGACTTGTAATTTTGGTAAAAATAATTTTGTTTCAAAACCAATATGTTTAAAAAAGATTAAAAGCTGATAAAATAAATTAATGGGTAAGTCTATTTTTTTTAAAGTATACAATATTATGTTTTTACAGTTATGTCATCGAAATAATGATGTATGTATAGTATTTTTTACATTTGCAAATCAATCAACATAAAAATAAATAAATTTAAAGTTTGTTTTAGTAAATCAGTTAACCTTTTTACTGCCGGTAGGCGTGTGTATAGCGATACCTTGCACGCCGCGAATTTTGTTGCAAAAATAAATCAAATGGTAAAAACGAATTCTGTTTCAATTCTGAGTATGTGATGACATTCCCAATATATGTCTTCGTGTGTTCAACATATTTGTATATTTAAAATAATTGATTTACCACGTTTCCCGTTTAAAACTGGACGTCCAAAGACGTCATTTTTGTATGAGCGGCGTTCCGTTCACGGAAAAGTCGGACGTCTTAAGACGTTATAAGCAGCCATCCGGTTAAATAAGTAAGTACAGTACTCTCCAGTGGCGATGTGCCTTTGAGAGCGCTAGAGCACTGAACACCCACCCAATTTATGAGAAAAGAAAATATTTTTTTTTAAATATTTCATTTATTAAAAGACAGTGTTCTGATCTTTCACCGTAGTCATATACAAAAACAAATTCTAATATGTGTCTAAGCGCTCCAGTAATCCTAATTTGAGATAATGAGAATGAGTGAAATAGCAATACTGATATAATATTGTATATGTTAATATGCGTATTGGGAGCACCGCTCTCACCTTCGAATTCGGATTCGTATAATGACGTTAATCCTCGGCGTCAAAACCAGACTGCCTGTATTACACGTGAAGACCACAAGCAAATATAATTCCAACTTCATTTTTTGTATAAAATTAACTGTAAATGCTATCTTGTGGAGAATTTCTCAACGTTTTTTTCTGTGTATAAACATTTTCGGAAAAATAAATCTTTGTCCTTTAAAAACGTGTTTCTAGTACAAGTTGTCAGAGAAAGATCATTCCATGTGCATGAATACTGAGTAATATGTATTGTATTTTTGTCAAATGAGTAATATTTTCAAATAAATGTTAGTGTTTATTAATCATATTTTTATGTTACCTAACAATAATTGATGAAGATTAATGTATCATTAGGCGCGCCGGTTCAATTCAATCAACGTTAACAAATACGGCAGAGTACACTGGATTTATCAAGGTGCTGCGTCCGCCCGCCTCGTAATACAAAGCACACAGGTGGGGCGTACGAATAATTTTGCTTCTCAGCGCTGACAATATTACTTATTCACAGGCGAAAGGGGCGCTGGGGTCTTTAATTTAGCCGCATGCCAGAGCGTCGTCAACAGTGCGCGCTTATAATATTTTCGAAGTCTTTGCAAATTATTAATAATATTAAAATAATTATTATGTGCGTATAAGTATGTGCCGCCAATGAAATAATTCCGATAGAATGATAGATAATAAAATATTGTACATTCCATTATGAATCGCGAGCGAGTGAATAAGAGCCGACAAAGGACAACAATTATAATAACAATAACGCTTGTTCAGCCCCTTGCGCCTGTACCAATAAAAATACTATAGGCGAAGAGGTGTTGCGCGGGACGCGGTGTGTGATTTCTGGCGAGAATACGTCGCTTAAAGCACTTTGGCCACGAGCGCCCTGATCCGCTTGTTTTGATGGGCATTGTCGCTAATAATAATATTGTATCTCAATAACATATAATAATTAAATAATAAACAATTGAAATATAGCATTTTTTGACCAATGTGAACGTTTTTACTTAGTACTATATTACTAACTCTTAGTGATGTGATCTGACCACAATAAAGGCACATGGAATGTTTTTTTCCCACAAAAAAATGATGACTGGAAAAAGATTTTTTTTCAGAAATAGGAAATGGAAATATAATATTTTTAAGTGCATGTCCTATTATGCAATATAATAATAAATAAAAATCATTTAAAAATTATAGTGAAAGATTAATTGTAACTATTATTCAGATTTTGAAACATTAAAAATCCATTTACTCAAAATGATACAGAAGTGACATTTGCTTGCGGTGTTCACATTGAGTAGGAATGTCCCGCGTTGGCTACTATTATACCGTGTGAAACGAGCTCTGCTGTTTACGTGACAATGCAGCCAGCTGACGTCTTATGATTACGCACAGGAAGAAAAATGGTTTCTGCACATATTATTTAGTCTCGACTGCTGTCAAATAATTATTAATGTGTGCTTGCACGATAAATAAATTATTTTCCAATGTCATATTTTTAGTTATTGTGTGCCTACATTAGTTTTGGTTTTAAAATGGCACTGTTTGATGTTGAATACATAAAAAAAACATTCTAATACTGTTGACGTTCTCTTCATATTAAAAATAGCGGTAGACCTGTACCTAACCTAAAATTAAAACAACAATGCGTTTCAAAAACTAAAAAGTACGAAAGAACATTCAACATAAAACAATAGAACAAAATTCGTGGATGTGACAAATTAAATGCACTATTCTGTTTTCCATCTCTCATGATTGACAAACGTGATTGAAAAATTTGTGTCAATGAAAAACAGATGAATGGATTTCTCATACAAATGAACAATAATATAATATATGAGTACTTACATATTATGTAAGTACAGTATAACCCCTATTTTACGTTTTTTAAGGGACTGGAAAAAAAAACCTAATTGGAGGGAAAATGTAAAAGGGGGGGGGGGGTATTGAAAAAAAGAACATTTAAATTTTATGTTTCTAAAAAAATAACGTTTTATTAAAAAACAACATTCAATTAAATTTTTTATTGAAATTTATTTTATTTTTTATTAAAAAAATCATGTATATTAGTTTGTTGCATTTTTGTTGTTCCTTTGGTTAGACATTATGTGTTTGAAAGAATGAGGACGTAAAAATGAATAATAATTGAACCGAAAACAATATGAAATAAATAAACCGCGAACTTGTAACTTGTAAGACTGATGACAGAATAATGACAGACGGAGTGTATACAAAACACAAACACGATGCCAAAAGAAAAGATGGCGACCAATGGACCAACCACCTTGTTTAGCGCCGAACTCGGGCCAATCACAGCGTCGCTCGCCGACCAATCACCGTGCGCCGTTCTAAAGACACGATCCAATCATTGTGAAGTGCGCGTAACTCGCATATTTTGAATATTTCCGACGTAAATCGCGGGAAAGAAAAATGTAAATGCGGGTATTAAATGTACTGAAATACATCGGGACTGAAAAAATTACACGCAATTGCCGGGAAAACGTGAATTCCGGGCACGTAAAAACGAGGTTATACTGTACTTAAAAATAAAATGAGCTCCCAGTAAAATAACTCACCGGTTGCCACTAGTACTCTCTCAGTAATCCGCCACCACAAAAACTAGACAAGTGTCCAATTAGTGAAAGTGGCGGATTATAGAGCATACATACAAAATATGGAAAAAATTAAAACAGGTATTTCTTAAAAGTAGTTTTTTTGAGAAATTTATACTAGGAAATTACAGTTTTATTTATAAACAAGTATTTATATCAAGTATCTACTAAATTATACGTATTTTATAAACTAAGTTTATTAACTAAATATTAAACAGTAAAATCACTTCACACAACCAGTTGTTCAGTGAGGCAGATATTCTTGAATGGCTTAGGATTCCTGGCTTTCCCTATGACCGAAAGCTTCATTTATGTGTCCCGGTTGCATTGGAGCACGGCATAATAATTATTGTGATGCGGCCCTTGGGCACTTTCTTCCCTGGTACATTACTTTCTTCGCGATGAACGTATGTTTTACTGCGTTGTATACTTTGTATGCGGCGGAATACTGAATTTGACAATCGAATACCAGCGAATTATAGAGCTTGATTTTGTGCTTTCAACTAGTAAAAATAAACAGTGGATTATAGTAGTTGTCGGATGATCGAGCGGCGGATTACTGAGAGTGTACTTTATATTATAATTACATTTGCACATTCATATCATAATGACAGTCGAAATGGCGACCGGTGTCATTTTATTTTTTGATATTACATTTTGAGATTTAATGTTCCAGCTCTACATAATATGTTGTAGATTGTCAGGTTTTTGGGTGCGTAGAATAACACTAAGCAATAAAAAATAATAATAAAAACTTTGGTCTTCAAATAATTATTGAATTTTACCAATCTGACAGGAAGTAGCTGAATTAACACCTAAGGTCAGAGTACCTACAGTATGATTATTGTAATATTACCTATCTCCTCATAAACTTATGTCAATACTATTATTATTGCAATAGACTGTATCTGACTTGGGTAATTGTGCCGCAGAGGTAGATATGAGTTTTTATAATTTTTTTTTACGAAAACAGTTTATTCCATGTAGACAATTATAATAATTACCTTTTTCTGTCGGTGCATCGGCTTTTCGATCCAACAATCGTTAATTGAAAATTTGAAATTTTCATACATTTTGCATTCACATCACAAACTAAGATTATATGAGGTAATATTAGGTTGGGGTAGGTTAGATTAGATGAGGTTTGGTTTAGTCTAAAAAGAAAGTTGTAAAATCTCATGTCCACCTCTGCGGCATAATTACCCTGACTTGAAATACCGCATATTTATTTTTACCATAATTGCAATTTCATAATTATGAATACTTTTTTGGGTTCTGGGACTCACATTATAAAAATTCAATGTCACTCCATGAGATGGCACCACTTGTATAGAATTTGCGAATCTAATAATATATACGTCTGTTACCTATGACTCAATTGTTGATGCTAATTTTTACATTCCTTTATCTTTCAATATTCAGAAAAACACAAAACAGAAACAAATGACAATTTGGATGGGCCCGTATAAAATTTCATATCAATTGCAAACAAATGAAAAACATGGATATTTACAACATTCCATTGATGGGTTGGCAATGAACAAAAAAGTTTTACATATATAATTTAAAAATCAACATTAAAAATTCAAACTATCTGTTTGAAGATGTAAATAAAAGGTATTCTCAACTAGGATATAATTTAATACAAATTTATTGGACTTTTCAATACAACACTTACCTGATGATATCATTCACTGCAGTCCACCAAACATTTTTTTTATTTTACAGTAATATCTTGGAGAAATATCCAGTATACTGTATCATCTTTTCCAGAAAGAAAAGAGTCGGAAATCACTAGTTTTTAAACATACAAACTAAGTATTTCTGGGTTACAGTAGGTTGTGGAAGGTTCCGATGTTTTTAGGTCTCAAAAGACCACAACCGCAAAAACGATACGATATACAGTATATTTACCAAATCTCGACCCATCATTCTTTGACTGATTATCTTTTTACAAGTATCGTAAATTTGTAGGATCTGGACAAATTTTCACATACAATATGCAAAAATTTATAGGATCGAATGTTACACCATCTATGTTTTCTCACGTTGGTTGTCCAGAATTTTATCTAATTGGTCGTTCTTTGCAGAGATGACAATGACACCAGTACAATGCCGGGTAAAGCTTCAAGCGGAAATATCCGAGCCATTTGTATCACTGAATGACTTAAGGCAAGGTGACGCTCTGGCATGCCTTCTTTTCAATATTGCGCTAGAAAAGGCGATACGGGATGCAAAGATTGATGCCCGTGGCAGCGGCACGATATTTACTAAGCCTGTGCAGCTGCTGGCGTATGCCGATGATATCGACATCATTGCCATATCAGAATTAGCGCTGAAAAAGGCATTCACAGCACTAGAAGCCTCTGCCAAAAGAATGGGTTTACAAATAAACGAGGCAAAAACTAAATACATGCCTGTCTATGTCACACCACGAGAAGTCGCACCAAAGTTAGATATTCGTGCATACAAGTTTGATACGGTCGACAGTTTCATATACCTTGGATCTCTTGTAACTCGACATAACGATATTACAGAAGAAATCAACAAGAGAATCATGTCTGCGAATAAATGCTACTTTGGTCTGTTAAGACATTTTAAGTCCCGCTTACTATCTCGTCGAACTAAAAGCACTCTTTACAAGACACTTGTAAAGCCAGTGCTCACCTACGCATCGGAAACCTGGACATTAACTCTGCGAAATGAACGAGCCCTGAACATCTTTGAAAGAAAAATTCTCCGCCGTATATATGGACCGATCAGGGATGGCACCAATTGGAGGAGAAGATATAATGCTGAGCTCTACGGACTGTACGAAGATTGCAGCGCAGTTCAATCAATTAAGATTGGGAGACTGCGATGGCTAGGTCATGTGCACCGTATGAATGACAATGAACCGGCAAAGAGAGTGATTTCCAGCAATCCAATAGGACGTAGAAGAAGAGGGAGGCCAAAGATTCGCTGGTTAGATGGAGCTGCCAGTGACTACTGTATTCTGGGGGTACCAAATTGGAAAGCGGCCACACTGGATAGGGACAGGTGGAGGGAGCTGTTGGAGGAGGCCAGGACCCACACCGGGTTGTCGCGCCCCTGATGATGATGATGATGGTCATTCTTTGCATTGCACCCCACTCTCACTGTCCGCATCGTATATATCTGACTTGGTCAGAAGCATATTTTAATTTGCAAAAAATTAAATTACGTTAAAAAGTTACAAAGATTCAAAATTAGTCAGCATTATCCTTATATTATATATACAGGAAAAAAAAACATGCCCATTCCACACAATCTACAATTGGTTTGTAACATCGCAGTTCACAATACATACTCATAAAATGCTTTTCTGTCATATTGTAATGAATTCACCAAAAACAATAAAAATTACAATTTATTAATCTGATGGATGAGTGGTAACATGTCCGCTTATGAAGTTGTGGGTGTGGATCTCGGGTCCAAATATATGTATAAACAGTGGCGAAGACTCCATACTAGGTCATTATTTGAAGCCTACCTGCTTAATAAAAATATATAACATAAACAATTTGCCAAAGACATCTATCTATCTGTAGGTACGCATTATAAATTGTCGACTTGGTCAACCAGACAGCATGTAGCAATTCCATTAATACGTAACCAGCTATGGAAGCCTTTGTTCGATTGTGTAACTTTAACCAATTTGGTACATTTTACCCAAACAACACATACAAACGATTACACTTATTGTAAAAAACACACACACAATGTCAAAACCTGAGGCTATAGGTATAATAGCCTAACATGTTCGCAGTGATGTAATTTTTTTTATAAAACCAGTTTATATCCATTCATTTTTTAACATTGGATTCGATACAAAATGGTTCCTTCGACAAAACGCTGAACTAGACAAAAGAATTTTTTAGTGCGACTTTTAATTAGAATATATATAAGAATGATATTACTTTTTTATATTTATTTTAATGCATGCTGTCTTTTTTCATGAAATAGAGTTACCTACCATAACCTACTCCACCTTCAACAGGCACCCTTCACCACTGGAATAGACCCAAATCATCGACCCAATAGCTTGAGCGAATGGCTAATATCCATAAAAAAAATCTATTAAGAAACCTCTTCACGATGCGGCCAAAATCCATATCGAATTGTACAACCAATATATAAAAAATGTTTAGGCGGTCATCTTGCGTTAGGACGCGTGCCAATGGGTTGTTCGTTTTGCCAGTTTTTTGTTTATGTATGTGTAAATATTTTGCATTTCGTCCTTATAGATTTATAAACATAAGTGAGAAACTGCAGAGTTGATACAGACAAAAAGAAATTAAAGACTCATAAACTTCATACGATTGAGACAAAGATGGAAATAATTAGGTGTTCTGAAAACGGCAAATCTTTTGCTTCAATCGGCCGTTCATACAACGTAAGCCACGTAAGCTGGTCTACAATTTTGAAAAACAAGATTATATTTAAGGAATATATTAAAAATTATAAAAACGTATCTTCAAAGACATGGAATTTCATTTATGCAAGCAAAGGTTGGTTTGACAAATTTAAATTGAGGTATTCTACATAATATGTATTAAATTCACTGGAGAAGCTGCCAGTGCAGATAAATATGCTGCAAATGAATTTATTTGTTCGATATCCAAAATATTTAAAAATACACGTGATGTTTTTTCTACTTTCGTACATTAAACATTCGTACACATTTTCAGGAACCAATTAAGTACGAATGCCGAGGACCCCGACCCCTTATACATTTTATCTAATATTTTACTAAGATTTATTTTGTCGATAGCATGTGACTGTCCAATGTCATTGCCAACCCTATAATGAAAACAGTAGTGACAAATTAAAATAAAATTATCTTCCAAAAACTCACCATGGCCAAATAATTGATACGATTCTTGATCCGGATGTTTTATTCTTTCTTATGCTGTAATGTTTATGAGCTTGTTTTGTATACTGTTTTTCTTGCTATAACCATGCATCAAACGACAACTGGAAATTTGCATTCCATACAAAATTTGGATATAGTTTATGAAAACTTTCACATATAGCAGTTAATTTTCAATTCCCAAGAAGTTTATAAGTTTATTAAATACAAATTGTAGACATGCAGAAATTATATTTCAATATAAAATCAAAAATATGTTTCAATCCCATTACTTTTTAGTGTACATAGAGAGAAAAAAAATATATTATGTGTGAATATATACAAAATAAAAAACACAATATCATTATGTACTAGTTAAAGCAAATGGATGTACCACTCACAATTTCTTAAATAGAATTTAAATTCATCACAAAACTCTAATCAGCCCTGTGTCAAAGGGAAGGGAAGCAGGATATTATGTACATGGATTTTGACACGTAACTACCAAATAATCACCTAGTGTACCACCAAATATGACGATGAAAATTATAAATGGTCTTTTTCAATTCATTTCACTTTATAAAAGATAGTGTCGACTCAGTGAAATGGTGTATATCAAACTTTGTCAATTTTCAATTAAAATTATGATCCATTCATATGAAATAAATAATTCATATTACTTAAATTAAATATTTTTTTCTATGGCAACAAACAATAATATTCAATGTGTAAAAATAATTTATTTGTAAAAATTAATAAGAATATACTATTTTTAAACATTACCGAGACACAGACATTAGACAATAAAAACAAAATACTAAAATTATTTTTGAATAGACCTTTATCATTATGACTCGAACTCTGATAGCAAACACATGTTTACAATGTTTTGAATTTAAAATAGAGGGTATTCTATCTCTCTTCTAATGTATGCTCCAATATGTCATATAATATACTTCAGTTACCATAGTACAATGTATTATGCTATAGTGTGAAACTTTGAAGGTGTTTATGAAATATGTGACCAGAAATGCATTTCACATTTTGTCACAACACTTGCCAAATTTATTACAGTATCCTGATGCCTGTCATAGATGATGTCATAAATATTGGATTTTGAAAAACGAAATATTGATCATTATCTAATACGTATATAAATATATATCCTATGAAAAGGATGAGAATATTATTATATATTTCAAAAAACTTGCTATATGAAAAAGAAAAAATCTCATAATTTACAGCAGTCAGTAAAATTTAACAAAAATATAAAATACATTATTCCATATAACGGTCACTACTATCAACTATCGTTAGTCTAGATTCTTTTAGTGCCACGGGAGTTGCAACTTGAACAAATTTTCTTGATCGTGGATGTAGCAGCACATTGGCGACTTGTCATATCGCTTTTGGTCAAAGGAGAGGTTGTAAAGGTGCCTTGAGATTTTATCCTTCTCACTGGGAAAGGAATGAGTAATAATCAGATTTTGAAAATGTGGACATGTTACTCACCGAGGAAATTAATAAGATATTTTTGAAAATGACAAACCATCAATTTACCTAATCATTCCAAAGATATTATGTTGTGTCAAAGTAGAAAAACACCCATCCAGAAAATCAGTTAAAAATGTTACACAGAAAGTAACTTTTTAGAATGAGAAAAATGCCATATTAAGTACCTATATGTTTATAAAAGCATCCACCATTAATTGTTGAACAGTACGTTGAGATTCTAAAAAAATTTAGGATTGAAAATAATCATTACGGTAATTAGTATGCAGATCAACATGTATATGAAATTCAATTTACTAACAGTATGGCAGAACCATACTTATCTAGACTAAAAATTGAGTCAGACGTTATTCTGGCCAATAGATATGGATAACATAAAAAAAACTCCTCTTTACTTCCGCAATAAACATTTCTCATACCATTCTTTGAAAGCTACATCATTCATCCATGCCTTTTTTGTTGCTCATAGGGAACCGATGATCATAATGAAATCCGGATAACTGAGGTCCTACTGTATACCTACAAAATACTACCACAAAACATCTTTTTTAATGTTTCAGTGACTGATAATAACAATTCATTTAAAGCAAAAAAAACACATATTTCCTTTTGAGTAAAGTAGCATTATATATATACAATTTAGCTAGAAATTATTTTTAGGCAATCCATACCCCGACTTGAAATTTAAGCATAAGACAATCATTCACTATGCGAATTCCAGCTTACAAAGCTAATGAAGAAGGTATTAAATTTGATTTATTTTAACCATCAAGCAAGTTAAAAAATAAAACTACTCTACTCACAATTTTTAAAAATAGTACAAAATACTATAATTTTAATGAAATATATTAAAGATTAATTTAGTGTTTTTTTTAAATGAAAATATGTCATGTTTAAGTATGTAAGTACACTGTAAAGAGTAAAATATAATACAATATATTCATTACATACTCACATTACTGATATTTAAAAATATAATATATACTTGTTCTACATACTATATCAATAAAGGAAGGAATGGTTTGGT
The DNA here is from genome assembly GCF_057557595.1 of Rhyacophila brunnea. Lineage (NCBI taxonomy): Eukaryota > Metazoa > Arthropoda > Insecta > Trichoptera > Rhyacophilidae > Rhyacophila > Rhyacophila brunnea. The sequence continues at coordinate 23,245,606 of NW_028233068.1, forward strand.
TTAATTGGATATATTTGGAAAGAATAATGTAGATTTCTCATTATACATTGCCATTAAACTTTTAACAAAGGTCTACAGATTGAAATAATGCTTATCATTACAGGCCATGAGACTCCATAAATTTGTATGACTTAAACATTACCTGAGTATAATTGAATGAACTGTAGAAAGACACAAAATGGACAATATGTTCCTTAAAATTTAAATACGATTCTAAATTGTATGCAGACATAACAGCTGGTGTTAAACGTCAAAAAGAATAAGAATAAATCGCGTGCAGTCACTTCAGTATTTCACTGCAAATGAAAATACTTTATAACAGATAAATGATGAGTTTTTTTTATCCATATGCTATTATAATAACATCAAGTTTTATTAGTTAACTTTAACCCTTTCAAAATGTTTGGTGGCATAGTTTATATATACCACAAACATTATTATAAAAAATAAATATGTAAGTATCAATGAATCAATTAGATCCTCGTGATAAATAATATAATACATTAGGCAAGATGGCATATAAATGAGAAACAGAATTATTCAAAGAGTACGAAAGTTAAAATAAAAACTACTGAAATAAAGATTTATACATACATTTATTGTTAAAATTATTTAGTAAGTGTACACATAACAGCAATAGGTTTATATAACAGATTGCAATATGAGCTGAACATATCCATGTGAAGATAAACATTTTACATAACCCAGACATGACACATTTTCCCTGAATAAAATGTGAACATCAACATTTAAAATTGCATTAATATTTAGGTTAAAACACGGATGGCCAAAAACTATTGTCCACAAAGAAACTTAAAGGGAAAATTTAACGGAAAAGAGTAAATTCGCTGCATATCATCTAAACATTTTTATTAGGATTGGTCATTAGCCATCCGGTAAATCATTTTTGTCTATGCGCTGGATCTAAAACACATAGTGTTGGAAAAACAAAATGTTAATTTGACCCAAGGCAGAGGAACGAAAATATAGTGAAAGCTGACTTAAGATACTTAATCCTGAATAAGCAAATCAAATAAAAATTCCAAATATTTTGAATCAGGGTTACTAAATCGTTGAGAAGAGTTTACATAAATGTTAAAAATAATGGGTCTGTGTTCGACAATAATTAAAAATTAATTATTAGTAAAAAAAATAATAAATAATTAGAATTTCTAAATACAAGAAAAACCAACAACGTTTAAACAGTTTTTAATTCAAACCCAAAGGGGGGTGGAACATTAATAAAATAACTGACAACATAATTAATTTTACTCTTATCATAACATTATATGGTAAGAGGGTATGACGATATTATGCGATATGTGATAAAGTGGCAGTGCTCTTGCGATCATAATGCTGATGTACGATCGTCATGAACATTATTGCCTACAAGACGAGTACCTTTTTGGGCCTCGGAATATCGAATCAGACCAGCTGTTTTTGTTATAAATATTTGTTATCATTTTGGTCAGTTTAATTAAACAGCTTCGCCTTATGACATTCCATTCCGTAGACGAGGCCACTCCATTGGGTGGTAAAACAATTGCCAATAATTGTTTTGTAAGTATGATTTCAAGCCCGTTTTGACTTGAATATGAATTTATTGAAATAATTCTGACTCAGCAGAGTTATGAAAGCGTATCTATACAATCACAATTTTACAATAGATAAATTAAATCGCTTGCCTTTTTACCATAATACGGTGACATAACTCAATCTTTTCAAGGACATTCTGCACATATAAAGGAATGGCCATTTCAAAAACTCACATTCAATAACATACCTACAAGAAAGAATTCTTTTTATATGGTACTCTTTTTTTCTTTACACTGATCTGTTCATTCGAGCTACAAAAATATTTTTTTAAAACAAAAAACCGGGGCCCATCAAACAACAATGTCGAGCAGAGGAATACATGCAAAATTGTTCATTTCACCAATGGCACCGACAATGTAAACAGAGGATTAAAAGAATCTTGAAAATGATAATCATCTATTGGGCAATAGAAAGAAAAGTGTGCTCGACAAATTTAACTGTTTGGTTAGAGTGTCTACAGCAGTAACCGAGTGCATGGTGCTGGGCGGAGGTGGCACATGACGGATCACGGCTTGTTAGAGCTGACAGTGGCGGTTGGCGGGGGTGTGGGGGTGGGGGTGGCATTGGGGGCGGGTTGTCGTTTACCGGTTGGCAGCTGCTGCTGTGCGGCGGGAGCAGTTCCGAGAGTGCATCCAGCGGCTTGCGGAGTTCCCGTAGCAGCCGGCTCTTCATCATTGGATTGCCGCAGGATGGTCCAGTCAAAGGTGTAATCGTATTGATGATTCAACGTGCGGAACAGAATGCGGAACAACTGAAAACATTTCAGTGGACAATATTACATTATAGCACTGATATTTTTTAAATTCATAATATATTGTATAGGTATTCATAATATGACGGCATACCTGTCTGAGATACATGTAGTCAGGCGACTCCTCGAATGCCAGCCCTCTGCAGTAGTTGAGGTACATTGAGAACTCTGCGGGTACGCCCTGAAAAATAGTAATTTTTCTAATAAATATTGGTATTACATGAAACAACAATAACTGAGATCCCAAAGATACAAGACCTTTAAATCATTTTATTAGGACGAATAATATTAATAAACTCATCATCAACTCTATAATCTGATGTGGATCTTGGCACCTACTGAGGAGATTTCTTAACAAATGTTATTACAGAAAATGGTTAAGCATTCGCTCAACATATTAGATCGATCACTGTAAATCCAAATATACGTTAAAAATATATGTAAATTTGTCAGATGCGGGATTGGAATCCCTATTCGATGGCTTTACTTCAAAAGCGGACATTTTGCCTCCAGTTCACTACAGGTAACACGATAGTGACAAACATAAAGGTAGATAAATAATGTATAAATACAGTCGAACTTGGTTATTACGAGGAGGATGGGACCGGCTGAATTTGCTCGTTATAAGCATTACTCGTTATATCAGAGAATAGGTATTTTTAAATGAGCAGACACATAACACAAAAAATCGCAATTCAAACAAAAATACACAATTAGAATTTTTCCCCGAAACAAGCATGGCATTCATAAACTACAAAAAAAGTTGTTTATTGTAATGAACGCTGGTAGGTACCGACTGACTTCAGCTTGGATTTTGTACATGAAATTTCAACCGTATGCGTGGCAATTACGTACTTAGACACTTAACTAGTGTCATAAACGTAATCCGATCCCGGCGGCATCGGTCTACGGTCTGATTTTATTGCTATGGGTCGAAAATGTTGTTAAACGATTGACACATTGAACAGTTTCAAGAAAATTTTTGACGATATTTTTGCTCGGTATATCTGAAAAGTAGCTCATTACAAAAGTGAATAAATGTATGGAGAAAATCATAAACTAAAATGTCAACGAATGTTTCCTCATTACATCCGAGATCTCGCTATATCCGTGATCGTAATAACCGAGTTCTACTGTATTTTCATATAGATAGAAGTGCCTGCGAAAAGGAATGTATCTAAAAAGTAAATAAAAATACCATAGCAATTCCTTAAAAAAAACTCGCTTAACACGTTGATCGCCATGGGGGTCACCGGTGGCCGGCACTGGGTTAGTCCAAGAAAGCCGTGGGGGTCACCGGTGACCGGCAAGAAAGACCTACGTTTGAATAGATTTTTAGCGTGGCCGGCATGGCTCTTCTATATGTTACTGCAGCTTGGCCTGAGAATATTCCTTCAAAGTAACTAAAGATAGGCTCACTAATGTAAAGAATGTAAGTAGGTAATGAAAAAAAAATTTTCCTTTTAAATCGTAAATGTGTTTTTATTGATATAAAAATGAGAATTGAAGAGATTATAAAAACGTAAGTTACAAAAACTATGTAAATTATAAAAAAATAGAATTACAAAAATGATTATAATGTATGCGTATATTTCCAGTTTATATGTGTATCCAAGTTATCCTACACAATTTGAAAACTTCTATTCCGTATTTGTGCCTTTTCTGTTTATTATACTACATATCTGAATATAATTCGACTCGAAATGGCACCATGCTCTATATGGATATGGATAGGTGACAGGCAAAACGACCGGCCCGGCGCAATATAATAAATTAACCTGTTGGTGCCACGACGGACACATGAGGCCAACACATCATAAAAACCAATATTTACGTAATAAAAAATTAAGAAGATCGGAAATGGTTGAAAAAGAAAAAAAAATATTCTTTCATAACCTATCAAATACCTTAGAGACAAATAATCATTTTTTAATTATTTTATGTAAAACTAGTTGGCGATCAAAGTGTTAAGAGTAAAAATAGTATTTTCCTGCTTGCAAGTGAATCTGGCGATCAATGTGTTAAGAGTAAAAATAGTATTTTCCTGCTTGCAAGTGAATCAACTTACATACTTCCTGAAATTACAAACTAGTAAAAACCTTACCCTGCATAATACTTCAACAGGTGTGGACATTTTTCTTTCACTGATGCGTTCATATTTTTGCCGCTTGGTCGCAGCTCGGAGACCCTGCCAAGGCAATGTGCCCCTGAAACAATTCACATTATTTTATTTTAAAATGACTCAGTATTCCATTCTATCATATTGAAAAAACATAATATACATTCATTTGGATATAATTATTCATCCAACATTTATTCATACAATATGAGACGGTTATTTCCAAATTTCCACATGTACACATTGAATATTTTTGGTAAACGATAGTTTTGTGTTTCGAGAGTTGGTATGTTTTAATGTTAGTTTCTTTTTTCCATCGTATTATTTTGCAAGCAATTTATTTTTAACAATTTATCAGCCGATACATATGCAAGTTATCCATAAAGTTTTAAAGATTTTGTTCAAATGCTTTTAGTTAAATACATGATTAAATATTGAGTGAAATTGCACAAGTGTTTTTAGTTAGATTTTGCCCATATATGGATATTTTTTTTAATAAACATCTCATATATCTGTAAGAAGCAATTTGAAAAGGTTGAATCAAAATTCCATATAAACTGTATTTTTTGTTCATTTATAGCGTTAAAATTAAACAGTTAAAATTTTAAGTTTTCCCGGTTTAACCCATCGCGCCCTCCGGTGTTACAGGATGCAGGACATGATAAAAATCAAAAAATTTTAATCATATTTTGATTTTTTTTAAAGTTGAAATTACTTAATAATATATGTAGCTATCATTTTATGATGTTAGTTATATACAGTCCAATATATTTTTCAACAAATATTTGATTTATAAAATCTATTTTTATTTAAATTTGTCAAAATAATGATCAGTTCGCTAGGTATGAGGTGTTTGAGACAGTAAAAAACATAAAATGGCCCTCCATTTTCTAAATATCTTGAAGAGTATTATATTTAGCTCCAGTTTTAGTATATCTTCCTTTTATTATTTACTTCTATCATGGACTTTTTATCTATGTCATTTTGTATAAAAAAAGGCTAAAAAAACCCAAAAAACTATATTTGACATGTTTTTTTCATTCCACTTATACACAAAGTTTACTTAAAATGTAAATACTTAATAGAACAATTCAAAACCTATAAATATTTAAAAGATTTATTTGAATTGAATGAATAATACATGAGTTATATCAATTTTAGTAATCAGTGTGCCTTTTTAAGTGATCCTGAAAAATTAATTCTGTCTGGAATGGGTTAATAACCTTATGAACCAAAAATAAATAAATACGTTCATGAGTATAGAACTTTTGGATAATGATGAAATTTAGCTTCTAATAAACTTTCTTCTTGATAAACAAACTGTTTATGAGAATGAAGAGGACAAAAATTATGAAATGGACAAAAGCAAAACGACTCCGGTTCCCACTACATCGGAATCAATGCGCAGTTTTGGGGTTGTCTGTTCTTTCTTTTAGTTACAGAATACTACACAGAGAATTAAATATTAAATATCAATGAAACAAAGTAAAATAAATCACATTTTTAAGTTGACAACATAACATATCACAAACTTTTATGTACCCCTACAAAAAAAATTGATATTCATAGTAACTGAAAATTTTCCATGTTTTATAGATAAATGAGTTCTCTTATTAATTTGTTTATTAAAAGTGAATCAAAAAATAGTTTAACTGAAAACAGAATGTTTTTTCACTGATCACTTGAACACGATCATATGGCAGAAGTTTGTCAATGCCACAAGAAACAGAAACACTGTCATAAAGTCGGTGAAGAAACCGGGAGATTTAATTATCGCCAGTTCCATTAGTTTGTGGCATTTATTTTGGGTCCACTGGGGGACCAATTTAATGGCATATCGAATCTATTGCCATATTTGAAACAACACTCTTCCACGGTCAGTCTTTACGAAGCATGCTGTGACACGCGACCATCAGCCTCGGCTCAGTTACTTAGTTATTACTCAATCAATCTTCTAAATACTTTTATAACCCAACCGAATACAAAATAAATTAAAGATATTAAAAAACAAACCTGTTAAAGTACATAAGTACATATCCTAAAGATTCCATATCATCTCTTCTTGACTGTTCAATACCGAGATGTGCGTTGATAGAAGCATACCGGGCAGTTCCTGTGACAAAAATAAACTAATTATTAACAACATAAACATATGAATTATCAATTTACTTTCCTATATTATGATGCAGTCATCGCAACTTTGTGGCGAAATGGCGAAAAAAAATTAAACAAAACCATGAAATTAATGATGATAGCAGACTGCTGTTAGTGACGACAGTGCACTGCCCATGGGTTCATTGCAAGCATTAACCGTGGGAATTAATAACCTTGTTGATTTTGTAGATTTCTCAAAATACTTTCAAAGTGGTCTGGAAACAAAGGAATCATATGGTTACAAACGAGATAGGTACATCAGGGATAATATGCAAGATCCAAACCCAATGAAACAGAATTTTGATTGAAGTTTGGGTTCACCAAAGATGTAAAACTATGTAATATTTCTTATAGTTAAGACAGATTTGTGGAAAATTATGCAAAAGAGCCGTCATATAACCCCAGAGTTACTTTTATTCTACCATTAACATATAATACCACTGGAAACATTTGGTATTCTTCAAGTAAACTACATTGGAAAATATTACCTACATTTATTTTATGAGAGTTAATTGTAAGGGAAGTGTAATAAACAAGACAATAGTGTCAAACACATTGGGAATAACTCACTCATGAGCCAATAAGATTTTATCTAAAATGCTCATTGGGACATATGAAGCGCCTAGTTTCAAAAGCCCCTAAAACGATTTTAGGTAGTTCTGAGAAAAATGAGAAAAACGATTTTAGGTGGTTTTGAGAAAAATGAGAAAAAATCATATCTATTAAATCTGTGAACTTTATATATGTATTTATTATTTAATTCGTTACATTCTAAAGAGTATTTTGGCTTTCCATTTAAGCGGTATTTGAAAAGCATACCCAACCATTTGCGGGATTTGAAATTTACTCTAATTTTTGATCAAACGTATTGACGAATTTTGGCGTTTTTTAAAGTTCAATCTTAGGCCATCATATAGATCACAAAAATATCCATCTAACTACATATCTAACTCAAAAATTTTCAAAAACCGTTTTAGGGGCTTTTGAAACTAGGCGCTTCTTATTATAATAGATTTAAAAAGTCATTAGATCTTTTCACAATAATTATAAGTAGATTTTCAGTATACTTTATCAAAATGTTTGTATTTAAATAACAACTAAAACACCACGTTAAGAAAGCAAGCATTTGAAGTTTATATTAACTATTAACTTATATTACTCAATTTATATTGTGCGTAATATAAATGCATACTTTTAGCATTCTTGACAATTCTTAAATTAATTATAGGGAAATAAAAATTTTAAAATACACGACGCGATGAATCACTAATTAAGTTTTAAATAGTACCTATATAATATGAAAATAGTAACCAATCTGTCATTCAAAGAGTTTACTGTAAATTTTTATGAAAAGTCTTTTCTCTTTTTGTGAAACTCCACTAATCTTTTTCATCAGTGGAATGTTTGAAAAAGCACTAAATGTACTTTTTATTATTTAAAAAATCGTATTTGCGAAAAAACTGCATAAACACTTTTACTCAAACTTGTGGCACTGGAATTAAAAATCGAGTCTGAGAATGCAACCCCTACCCTTAAAACACTAGCCATATTGATGTTTTTTGTTAAATGCTTAAAATATTACCTGTGAGACTCTTATCTTCTCTGTAGCAAATGTGTAAGCGGTTGCGTGGGTCTCTGAACTTCTTAGCTAGACCAAAGTCGATGAGGTAGAGCTTGTTGCAGTGGCGGCCGATGCCCATCAGGAAGTTGTCCGGTTTTATATCTCGATGAATGAAGTGCTTGCAGTGGAGGTACTCTATACGCGCAATCATTTGGTCTGGAAAATTAATTATCATACATACACAATAAACAACTTTATAATTCATAAAATTTTTTTTCATTGTAAAATACAATGGTCATTTCGATTGATTTTCTAAAATATAAATGGATACAACAAATTTAATGGATAATTTTTCTTTGATGATGAGAATACTATTATATCCTAGTCCCCCACTGTCTAGCTAGTCAGTTCATGAACACGAATATCATTGTCACTTTCCCTCCACGGATTTAATATAACATTTTATGGACAAAAATATAGGTTCTACATTATTTAAAACCATCTATAGCATTTTAGTATTTATGGATTCTCTCATTAACCAGAGATAGAATATTTGTTTCGGCAAGTGCCATGCTACAAAAATTTTACTATGACTGAAATTATTCTTGTATGTTTTAAATACTGACAATATTTCAAAATTATAATCTAAAAGAGCAATTAATCAGCCTTTCAGTGTACAAGAAAGTTGACATCATGTTACATTATATTAATTTATGACATTACATCCACATAATACTTTTCAGTCAATTATTGAAAATATCATAATATTTCACAGTTTCATTATGCACAGGATTTAAAAGAAAGATGGAAGTATTCACATAATTAAATTTACACTCTACACTTTGCCAGTGAAGCTACCAAAAACCGCAGAATAACTATCCACTGTTTTCGTTAAGACCAACAGATGAACTTAAAGGTGGATGAAACATTAACAAAATAAGATAATAATTTATCAAAAAATCAATCCACTTACCCACTAACATAAGCACAGTTTTAATTGTGAACCGCCGTGTGCAGAAATTAAAAAGATCTTCTAAGCTAGGACCCAGCAAATCCATTACGAGGACATTGTGATCTTTTTCTTGACCAAACCATCTGAAATAAACAATATTTATTGTAAGTATGTATAACAATTTTAAGAGAAATATCACAGCAGGATAAAATTGCAAAGAGACATCTACTTCCATTCATTTCCATTTATCATGTTAAATTAAAATCTATGTGGAAAGTCTACACCTTATGGCAGACATATCCAACACGTTGATCAATCGCGAGTAGAGGTGGGAAAACTGGTTGATTTATAAGACATAAGTATACTTACTACCAGCATAAAAAATACTTAGTATCGAATCTTGTTTGAAAATACTTACCAGTATTTGGGATATTATATAGAGCAGGGATGGCCAGTGCGTCGATCGCGGACATAATAATATATTGTACTACCTATTTCTTATTCAATATTAACAGTTTTACCACTGAAGGAATGAGCCAGAGAAGATATATTTAATGAATTTAAGTCGTCGGTATATTATAAGGCCTAAGTTTTTGAAAAGATTCAGAGATATGTTACCTGACATTAAACAGAATTTAACAAAGAAGTTAACAGAATACTAAAACTAGAATCTAGATGAAAAAACGTAATTGTTTGTAAAAATGACTGTGACATTACAGAAAACTTAAATCAATTAAATCTACAACTTCAAGGGAAAACAGTCATTTTTTGATTTGAGTAGTGCAGTGAATACATTTACTCGTAAAACCAACCTTTCACTGTATGAACAACAATTTTATTAAAGGAATGTTATTTTAAAAATTTTGATAACGAGGTCGGAGTGTAGATATGCAAAATATAATGGTTAGTCAGTATTTCAAACATATATATATCAATGTTGCTAACGGAGTTTAACGTGAGCTTTAAGGATGTCTCTAAATTAGAAGACGTTGCTACATTTATGTCGTTCCCATTTAATGATAAGTATAAACGCGGAAGAAATAGCCATAAAATGAGTGTTTAATTAGGTATCGATTCTATGCACCTTGCCACAGTTGAATGAGAAATATTGACACTAAAATGCGATGTGGTCCTGAAAGCGATAAGTCTTAATAATTTTTGGAGCCTAATTTATGAAAACAAATATCCACATCGGAAAGTTGCAGCATATTTAACTTGCTTTTTTGGTTCTACATATCTGTGCGAATCAGCTTTCTCTTCAATGAATGCAATCAAAACGAAGCATCGTTCACGATTGACTAATGATAATTTAACTGCGTGCTTACGTGCAGCGGTAACTTCATATCACGTATAATACGACAAAATTGCTGAAAAAAATATAATATTTTTTTGTCGGCAAAAACACCAATTAGGTACTTAGACACTTAACTAGTGTCATGAACGTAATCCGATCCCGGTGGCATCGGTCTTTTCGGATCGGATTTTATTGCTTAAGAGTTGAAAATGTTTTTAAATGATCGACACATTAACAGTTTTAAGAACATTTTTGATGATATTTTTGCTCGGTATATCCGATAAGTAGCTCGTTATAAAAGTGAATAAATGTCTGGAGAAAATCATAAACTAAAATGTCAACGAATGTTTCCTCATTACATCAGAGATCTCGGTATGTCCGTGATCGTAATATCTGAGTTTGACTGTATATAATATATTTACTTATGACGGATTTCTTTTAGACTGAGTCTAAATTCGTACGGGGCGTTTTACGTGGACAAAGTCACGCGAAGCGTTGAGCGGCACGGGCAACTCAAACGTATAACCGTGTGTGAAAATGTTCGTAAACAGTCTTTTTCGGTTGTACATTTATACGCCACTCATCGCTTCGCCGACGTCGCTCACGTAAGACGAGCCGTTACACTCATACCCCACGATCACTAGCAGGCTTACCACAACTTTTGATATGGAGGGATTCATATGCAACATAATCATGAAGGATGCACCGACAAAAGAAATTTATGTGTCCAAATTGTACGCTTGTGTGAGTCACTTGTGTCAACCGGTCGCATACATATTACACAGTGCATAACGCAGCGAAAATACATAATATCTATAGATACATCTAGACGCCACCCATTGCATTGCTAAATGAAGCTGCGTGCCGTGCGTTTGGTTTGTGGGCGAGCGAACGCATTCGTATACAAATGTTCGAGACCATAGACCTTTTTGCTAGTGCTCGCACCAGACGCTAAGAATTATTAGCCATTAGGTAAAAATATCCATAATTTAAGTTATTTTAAAGAAACACAGTCACTTGATATTAAAATATATAATAATATACAAATAAAATATCACGAACATGTATCAACTTACCTATGAAACGTAATACCATCTTCTTGCTTATCAGTACGGCTACCACATTTTAATACAGCACACAGAACCATCTTTTCTACTTAATTAACTAAAAATATTTACAACTTACTTTGTGTTTAACACAAAAAATATCAATTTTAGCAACACGCGCTCTGTAAACCTTTTATCTTACTCCAGCGCGTGTCGCAGAGATTATAAGGGTGCCGAATACTTTCTCACTCGCACTTATGCATCGTTTTTGTTCAGGCCTTGCATAATATAATATGTTGGTACTTAGAGTAAAAATAAAATTATAAATCATATTTTTTACATTAACTCATCTCCACGGCTAGTAATACAGTACACTTTCAGTAATCCGCCGCTCGATTATCTGACAACTACTATAATCCGCCGTTATTTTTACTAGTTGAAAATACAAAATTAAGTTCTATAATTCAAATAATACAATTGTCAAATTTAGTAGTCCGCCACATACAAGTAGGGATTCCAATCCCGGGATCCCGAGCTATTTTCGATACCTATGAATCCCGGGATTGATAAACATAATCCCGAAACTTTCGGGATTGACTTTTTTTATCCATTTTTATGGAAAATAAAATAAAAACGGAAATATAACAAAAATACTTTTAACAACAAATGACTACATTAGAAATAAACTGATTTATATCCATGTGTAAGTTTTGCTGATTCATTTTATTTTTTCACATCTCTATATATATAAAAATCTCGTGTCACGATGTTTGTGGTCGAACTCCTCCGAAATGGCTCGACCGATTTTTATGAATTTTTTTATGTATATTTGTTAGGTATGAGAATAGGTCAACAAGTATATTTCATACCGCTAGGTGATTAGGGTATCTCTATCCAGAAAAATTTTCTTTTATTTTTTTGACAATTTTTTTTTTTGTATTTTTTTTATTATTTGGCATAAAAAATACCTATAACTCTAAATTTTCACCCTTCTATCCCCACCCTCCCATTTTTTAATCGCGATTATATTATTTTTGTATGAACAAATTTAACCGTCTTTCGTATTTCAAACAGAACGAAATTATTTATGTTGTTGAATGACAGATGGCGCTACGTCCGAGAAGAATTCAAGAGAAGCGTCGCGTCATTTTGACATTTCATTCGGCATATCACAACGCAGTGCGTGCAAAATTTTGTACGATTTATTTTAATTTATCTATTTTTATGTGCGTGTATTAAAGTCACAATGCCAGCAAGACGCAAGGGGGGCCATTTGGGCCGTCGAACGAATAAAGCAACAAACATGCGAAATAGTAAAGCAGAAAGAACAGACGAACAAATCCAACAAGAGATCAAAAACGTGCGTGTAAGCATGTCGCAATTGCGTGCATCTCAATCATAAGAGGCACGAGCTGAACGAAATCAACAACGACAATTGGAACGGAGCCAAGCGCGCCGGTTCGTAGTTAACACACGCAGAGCAAATGACCGACAACGCCAACAAGTACATCGAACATTTACATCCGCTTTGTTCCTTCGTCTCGCATTCGAGTACGAGCCAAATATTGAATATTCCGCTCATCCGAAAGTGCTGATTGGTGCTATGAACAAAGAATGTCCCCATTGTCATGCGCTCAAATTCAAACATGAGTCAGCCGGGATGTGTTGCGAATCAGGAAAAGTGCAACTACCAGAAATTGAGATACCACCAGAACCATTAAACGGCTTGCTCATCGGCACGATTCCAGATTCAAACCTGTTCCTGTAGTCCATTCGCACATTCAATTCATGCTTCCAAATGACTTCGTTAGGGGAAACAGTAATAGTTCACAATACTGCGGCAAATGGTCAACAATTCCATTCTACGTTCAAAATCAAAGGCCAAGTATACCACACAGTAGGTTCATTGCCGCCAATGCCAAACGAACCACATACATTTTTACAAATCTACTTCATGGGCGCGGCGGTGAGGACATCAATCATGTGGATGCACGTTGCGGCTACAATAGCCTCAATTCGCCTAATGCCAGGCGCATCGTCGGCGAACTGGACGCCCTGTTGAATGAGCACAGTGAATTATTGAAATTCTTCAAAGCACACATGCACGAATTGCAAAGTGACAATCACGCTATTGTCATCAATCCTGATAAAACACCAGCTGGAGAGCACGTGCGTCGATTCAATGCACCTGTTGTTGACGACATTGCTGGAATCATGGTTGGCGACCGCACATCGACGCGAGAAATCGTAATTCGAAGAAGAAACAATAATCTGGAGTTCATCGCTGACACACACCATTCATACGACGCTCTCCAATATCCGCTAATTTTCTGGAAGGGACAAGACGGATATTGCATAAACATTAAACAACGAGATCCTGTCACAGGTAATTCAATTATTATGAACATCATTAGTCATTTTGAATTGAGAAAATGAATGGTTGATGTTTTTTTGTTTTTATCGGCGGTCATCGTCTACAGCGCTCTATTCCTCTTTTTGTCATAGATCCCATCCCCACACACTTACGATACATTCGTTATTTTTTATTTAACAACCAAAATATTCACTAGAAATAATTTATTGGCAGAACAACGTTTGCCGGGTCAGCTAGTAAATTAATAAAAATGAGAAAGATTGAAAAAAAAAACAATGCTTCGCGCTATTAAAAAAGGTAATTCCACCATGATCTCATGTTTTACGGCAGTTTCATTTTTGGCTGACTAATTAGATTTATGAAGCGGAAAGGCCATAAGTACACCATGATTTGCTTTACTATTTTAAATCTCACTAACCCATTTATTAAGTCTTTACTATCAGAAACAGCAATCTCATATTAAATTCACATTATTATTTATATTACAATATTATTTACTCGTGTATTTCCAAGATTGAAGTCATACAATATTAACAATAAATGTCTTGAATAGTAACTAGATTTAGTTTTGACCGATTTTATCAATGCTACTTGTAAATATAAAAATTTTATATTATCAATGGAAAAAAATGCAAATCCCGGGACCAGTCCCGGGATTCCGGGATTGTCAAATTAAATTGTAATCACGAAATCCCGGGATCAGAATTTTGTCTCGGGATTGGATTCCCTACATATAAGTATGGGCATTTTCGCCAAAGTTTATACATTGCGTTTTTGGCATTTCCATGACTTCGATTGATTTTTCCATAGTTATTATATTATAGAATAGTGCTCCGCAACCGGTGTGCCGTGAGACGATACTAGGTGTACCGCGGTACATTGCTCCCAAAAGAAACACAAATAATTTTAAGACAAGGATCTCTACAAATGTACCAAAGAACCTATCAGACCACCATTGAAAACAAACAATTAATTTTGGATCCGTTTCAAAAACATTTACCTTTGCTGCAAAAGAAATTTCATCATTACTTCATACAATCAAAACGACTGGATTCGAAACCCTTTTAAAAATAATGCCGAAAATTCTATAGAAGCGCTTTCCCTATAAATTTGTTTAATATTACGTGTTAATATTATAATCGTTACATTTTTATAATTTAATTTTGCAGAGGACGCAATCGGCGTGTTCGCGATTTGCCCAGCAGGAAGCTTTTCCCGCTCAAACAAAAACGGTTACCTTTTCTGAGCCGTGCCAAATGCGACGTTGCCATTCGTATTTTTTTTGGACAATGTTGCCGGTCAGATATTTATTAGTGGTATTAAACATTGTTCAATTATTTTCGCAATCAGCCGTTATTATTTGTTGGCTTCGATACCGATTCAGGCCTCTCAAGATACACAAAGACATCCCCAAATGGGGACCATACGGGGTTGTCACACAGTCTTGCTTGAAGGGTCTTGACCGACGGCTTCGGGTTACTCTTTCAAACATCAAGTCAAAATATATAAAACTTTTACGTTCATTGAAAAAAGCCAAGTTATCACATTAATTAGTTATCGATAATACAAATACATGGCAATCTGTACATTTAGTTCTTCGTCATGTGTTATGTTTGTATATTTAATTACTTATCAAATAAAAAAACATAAACTAATGTAATTATGGTGCATTCCCTCTACAAGGGGGAGCTGACAGGGCTCTCTGGGGGCCCAGGCTCAGGGGAGGCCGGCGTGGCAGGTCAACCAGAAAAGTGAGATAAACACAAATTACAATTTTGCTCGAAAAGTAAAAAAAGTCGCCTGTGGCGCTATTTTACTACGCTGATAATATATTAAAACATGCGATTGTAATATACAATACTCGACAAATAATAAAATTGTTCTCAACCCGACAGCTAACCATAATTCAAGTGGATGTATTAATAAATACAAAAAATTGCTAAACATACAATCAATACCAATATTTTTCCTCGAACACCATTTGAAAAACGCTATTTTAGAGTATCACACTGTCTTTAACCTTAGCGATAGGTAGGGGGCCCGCCAGAGATCTTGGACTGGAGTCCCTCTTCAGGATGTGGGGTCCATGTTTTGGTGTATAAATTGTTTTACGTGTGGTGTGCCGTGGAATTCTCAGAAGACCTATGGTGTGCCGTGGGTGAGAAAAGGTTGTGGAGCACTGTTATAGAATATTAGAAAGTTATGTATTTTTAACATGCAAATTTATTAATTTACTTTATTTGGTCAGTTAAATACAACTGCCTGACCTGTATATATTTTTAATTGATTATTTAGATCGAAAGGTAGTGTGTTTTTACCATGTCCCACCCCTAAATTCAAATAAACAAAGTCTGATTTCGTCATTAATTTTGATTGTGTAAAATTAAATTCGTAGTGTCTTCAACAGCTTACATTATATATTTTTGGAAAATATACAGTTTTTCCGTAAATTTGGACCAATATTGAAAAAAATCACGTTTAAAGTATGTATATCTATCAGGATATTTGAAAAGGTGGAATTCCACATTCCGTTACCACAATTTTAGCATGGCTGCGAAAAATTTCCACTATAAATGTGTATTTTTTTAGTCTAGCAACACTTTTGTATAACACTGACCGCCATTTAAAATTTAAATTGTTGGTGTGTGTCAGTATCGCTATCGGAACAGGTTGCTTTCTGGGTTGTTCATTTAAGAAGTTCCACTACTGTCACCACGATTTGTAAGGTAAGAAATCACATATTTCTATTTCACATACTATACATATGGAGCTTATCTTTCATACTATAGATATAATAAAACATATCGCAGGTTTAACAATAAAACTAAACTAAATTTTGGCTTCAAACACTTCCGAAAAAGAATCCGTTACTTCCATTCCGAAACTAGATTGGTGGAAACGTATATGTGGAATGTAAAAGTTAACGGAATGGAATGCATAAAGTTGGGTTTACGCTGTGTGTTTAGTTCTTCATAGATTATAAAAAAAATTATTTTGTCTTCGTACGAAAAACAAAAATATTTTCAGTAAAAAATATAGAAAATAACCTGACGATATAGATATGCATTATTTTCTCTTTAAAAATTATGTTTTTATTTAGTTGTACCAATTCATTTTTTTAGATGCAACTCACTCCTGCTCAGAAAATGAGAATTTATAGGAAGAGATTAAAACACGATCCAGCAAAATATGACCAATATAAAAAAAAAAATTTGAAAAGAATAAAACCCAAGATTAAAAAAGTATGTGATATGTCTGAATAAGCAAAACTAAGGCAGATAAAAGTATGGAGAAATAAAAAAAAACAACAGAAGGAAAAGAAAAAACACCAGACTGAAATAATTGCAAGACAGGCATTGGCTTCATCAAAACCAAAGAAGAGAAGATAACACAAGAAGCAGCTTCAAACCAAAAAATAAATATAAATAAATACAATAAAGCCTTTAAATACAATAAAGCCTTACGATGTACAATTCTGATATTTGGGGGATACAGTTTCAGGTGTTGAATCGGACTGGATATGTATTTCTGTTATACGCCACCAAAATTTTAAAACTTCTCCATCATTTTAGGCATAGAAATTTATAAATATGTATGAAAAAGTATTTTTTTTGTCACGTTTAACAGAAATGTGTATCCTATTAGATTTAATACCTGGAACTGTAGGTATTCGCGAAATGTCAGAAAAGTACGTCTTGACTACAATCAACCTGTATAGCTACATTTTATGTTGATGAACACAAGTCAATTTCAAGACAACATACAGTCGAACTTGGTTATTACGAGGAAGATAGGACCGACTGAATTTGCTTGTTATAAGTGTTACTCGTGTATATCAGAGGACAGGTATTTTTAAATGAGCGGTCACATTACACAAAAAGTTGAAAAAAGTCGAAAATAAAAAATCTGAAAACCATCGTAAAAATCCCCGAAACAAGCATAGCATTCATAAACTACAAAAGAAGTTGTTTATTGTAATGAACGCTGGTAGGTATCTACGGAATTCACAAACCTTGGATTTTTCAACCATATGCGTGGATACTTTTACATTATTGTCGGCGAAACACCAATTAGGTAGGTACTTAGACACTTAACAAGTGTCATAAACGTACTCCGACCCCGGCGGCATCCTGTCTGATCGGATTTTATTGCTTAGGGTCAGTCGAAATGTTTTTAAACGGTTGACACATTAACAGTAGGTATTTTAGCTCGGTATAACCGATAAGTTGCTTGTTATAACAGTGAATAAATTAAATGTATGGCGAAAATCATAAACCAAATGTCAACGAATGTTTCCTCATTCCATCCGAGATCTTGCTATGTCCGAGATCGTAATAACCGAGTTCGACTGTAATTATTTTCGTAAAAGTTTAATACTCTGTTCCACGCTAGGAACTCACGTCCGAATCCCTTGCTGTTTCCATTTTTTTCATATATTGTTAATTTGCTTTATAATAATTTGTCTCTGTTCTGGCAGAACATACTAACTGGAGAATACTAGTTTTGAGTAATTTGACTTTGAAGTTGTTAAAATGTTTGAAATGGTCTATCACGTGAGTTTATTAAGTAGGTATCATAAAAAGGATGACTTTAAAATAAAGACTTTATTCATTAAGAAGGTTTCCAGATGGTAAAGTTTGAAATAAGGAGCATTTTGGTATCACTAATGTCATTTTTTCGAATTAGTGTTTTCTGCCAGAACAGTGACGATTTTTTACCAATAATTTATAGTGTGTCAAAATTATTACCTACCTTATTTTACTAGTATTGTGAAATTTATTATAAAATATGTATATTTTAGTAATTAAGTTTGATTTGTTTTGTTATTGTGACGCACGTTGAATATAAATATCTGACTATCAAAAAATTCAAATAAATTTCATAAAACAAAAATTTGTTATTATGGTAACATGTAACTTTAGCTTTACAAATTCCGATCCGTTACCACTCCGTTCCATTCCGAAAATGTCCCAAAAAAAGTTGAACGTTAACTATTTTTCATTTGATTATACAAATACTGATTGCTATTTTCAAATACTAACGGAAAAATGCTCTGCCATTATAGACATAGGGTAACGGATTGGAACGAAATGTGCCCAAGAATTAAAATTCAATAATATTTTTTGACTATTTGTAGTGTATAGTTTTTTTAATCTAATAGAGCTCCTTTAAGTGATAAAAAGTGTCATTCATGTTTAACCTTTTAACAGCCCAGCTGAAAGTACTAGGTATACTCCCCAGGGCCCAGGAATTAATTATATTATAAAAAAATTAAAAGAATAGTGAAAAGTCCAATATAATGCACTTACATATATGAGACCTCAATTGAAGTTCGGCGAAAAAGTTTTTCATACACAATTTCGTGAAAATGTCTGAAAATTTTCAGGTATGGTAGGGTTGTCACAACACTGCACTTACAAGAATTAGTTGAATTTTTTTTTTTTTTTTAATATAAGTATTTTGAAAAATAAATTTTATGGTATTTTTGTAAAATGTCACCATAAATACTTATAGCACTAAGAAGTATACTAAACACATTAAAATCACTAAAAACTTTCTTGTGTATGGAAAATTTCGAAGCACGGTTCAAAACACAGAGCAATGTCGCACTGCTTGCACAAATACCTAGTTTCTTTCCGTCTTTTCTGATTTTTTGTATTGGCACATACATAACATCTTCTTGCCGCATTAATTTTATTGTTAGTAGGTGGTATTTTACCCAAAAAATGTCTTTCTGTTA
Organism: Rhyacophila brunnea; assembly: GCF_057557595.1. NCBI lineage: Eukaryota > Metazoa > Arthropoda > Insecta > Trichoptera > Rhyacophilidae > Rhyacophila > Rhyacophila brunnea. The sequence continues at coordinate 23,265,193 of NW_028233068.1, forward strand.
GCCTAGAGGGTAAGGGTGCTTTTCGCTTCAAAAGAGTTTTTGGTTCTAACTTATGTTTTTCGATCAGTTGTCCGATGACTTTCAATTGAAATTCACCCAGCGGTTGTTTTTTTCCAGTTTTTTGTTGGAACAATACATGGGCATTCAGCAGAGATAAATCTATCAAATGGAAAAAAAGTTTTTTGTACCATTTGACAGTTTTTCTTGTCGAATTTACAGAAGAAATTATCATATCACTACGATCCACAGCACCCATGTTTTTATTGTAATCAACAATGCATTCCGGCTTGGAGTCTTATAGTCTACTTTTCCAGTAGGTTTGAAAGTATTGTTGTGAATTGTGGACAACATTGTAACATCCTTTTTATCCTTCCACGCCAAAGCCATAATTTCGTCAGTATGGAATGTATCGGTTTCCCCTTTTTTCAATTTCTTAGTAAATTTGGGCATCCCAATTCTGTTTCTCCTTACGGTTCCACAGGCATTCGTCCGGTGATCATAAAGATACTTGAATAACGTTGGGCTGCTGTACCAGTTGTCAATGTACAATGTATGCCCTAGTTCCAAGTATGGTCCAAGCATCGTTACCACCACGTTGCCCGATATACCGATGTAATTATTTTTCTCAATTTCAGTTTGTTTTCCGGTATAAATGATTACATCTAAGACAAAACCAGTTTTGCAATCAGCCATTACAAAAATTTTTATTCCGAAACGACTAGCCTTCGTCCTGATGAATTGGCGGAATAAAAGTCTGCCTTTGAAAAGGAGAAGACTCTCATCAATACATATGTTCTGATATGGACACATGTACTGCTTGAAAGAAATTTTCAGTTCCTTCAGGACCTGTCTAATTTTATATAGTCGATCTCCGGGAACCTGCGTTTCATTGTCACAAAAATGCAACATTCGATGCATCAGTTCGAAACGATTCCTGGACATGGTTTCGGAATAACATGGTGAAAATAACAATCTGTGGATAGACCAGTGTTCAGATATTTTATTCCGTGAATTCCTTGACATTAGCATACACAGCCCCAAAAATGTGTACATATCATCAATTGTGCAGTCTACCCATCGCCGTAGACGATCACTCAAAACTGTGATATTTTTTGTGGCAAATACAAATTGTCTGTTGGTCTCTCGGACTAACATTTCAATAAAAGAAATATCGATGAAACATTTGAAATAGTCCATTTCGAGTGCATCCGAAGTCAAATTATCAGCTTTGCATCCCGAAACGTTAGCATCGAAGGAAAATGCGCGTGGCTCAAACATATCCGATTTCCACTCAAATGTCGGTCTTTCAGTGGATTCCGGTGTGATAATTTCACTTTCATCGACTTCCAAAGTTTCCTCAAGTTCGACATCCGAATCATCACTTCCATCGTCTTCAGATTCAACTGTTTCGATAAGGTTATCGATTTCACCAACTTCGTCGATCTCATCCATTTTGAATAATAAAATTTGTAAAACTAAACTCGTAAATAAAACACTTTGTATACGCAAATCGAATCCGAAATACAAATAAAAAATAGTCACAACACTTAGTCCTTTGTCAATTTCTATCTAAAAACATCGAAAATCTTTCTTTTCATTCAAGTTTAGTAGGTAAAATCTAAAACAAAACTCGTAAATATAACACTTTTTATAAGCAAATTGTATATGAAATATAAATAAAAACACTTGGTCACTCAATAGAAATTAAATTTCAATGTAAAAACATTGAAAACATTCCAATTATAACGCAAATCTGAATAAGAAAGCATTCCGAATTAGCATCCCGACTAAATGATATTCCGGCGACAACTGACTCATCACTATCGAATCATACCAACTGCCTATTGTACAAGATATCCCAGTGTGCAGGGGAATTTTGAGCTAACCCTGATTTGGCCTCTCGGGAAATTCCCTTATTCTCTCGATGTATGCGCCGTACAAATGTTTTTTGCTTGCAAGGTCTGATCAGAAATGTAGTTTTAAAATTAAATAAATAAATATTTGACTCATACAAGCGTGTAGAACGGCTCGGCGTATATCGTACGGTACAGGCGCCTGAATAGCCGCCGTGTATGACGTAAACGTTACGTTACGGGCAGCTATCAGGTTAATAAGCTTAGTTTCGTGGTCACGGAAAGGAAAATTATTATACCCAATTTCATAATAAAAATGATAATTAATCAATATTTTGCTAAAAAATTGCTGTCACTAATTCAACAATAGAACAAGGAATCTGCTAGCTATATAAAAATGGTTAATTTGAGTGAAAAAATAATATTACCCAAATTTCAAACATGTACAAACTTTGGCGAAAATGCCCATATACAACGGTGATGTGACGGGTTTTTTGGAAACTTCTCCTTCATAAGACATATGTGCATCGTGAAGAAAGTAATGTACCACGGAGGAAAGTGCCGAAGGACCGCATCACAATTATGCCGTGCTCTAATGCAACCGGGACACACAAACTGAAGTTTTTGGTCATAGGGAAAGCCAGGAATCCTAAGCCATTCAAGAATATCTGCCTCACTGAATAACTGGTTGTTTCCAGTGATTTTCTGTTTAAAATTTAGTTAAAAAACTTAGTTTATAAATAATATGTATAATTTAGTAAATGCTTGATTTTGATTATAAATAAAACCATAATTTGCTAGTACAAATTTCTCAAAAAATATTTTTACGAAATACCTGTTTTAATTTTTACCATATTTTGTATATATGCACTATAATCCGCTGCTTTCACTAATTGGACACTTGTCTGGTTTTTGGGGTGGTGGATTACTGAGAGAGTACTGTAACATGATTGTATTTTTAACTATTTATTTATTGTTCATATGGATGTATGAAATATATGAATATCTTGGAATAATTGAGGGATGCGCATCTCCAGCATCGGGCCGCATGCCACTGGTTGTAATAAAATATGTTTTCATTGAGATTTCAAAGGAACAGCATTGACCATTCCTATTATTTCCTTAACCAGCTTACGTTAAAGTCAGTAACCACAAGGAAGCTCGCATGACCTCTTGACTCTATGACTTGATTCATATTACATTACACACGGCCTGCCACAGAATTAAGATAAATATAAGATGTGAATCACCGCACTTTAATTGAGGCGTAGTTCGTCTTACCATTGCGCAGTGGGCTCTTTAAACAGTAGAATAGTTTGACAGCGACCTCTGTGTAACAAACTTGTACTTTGTTAAGAGAAATAATATCATTTTTGAAGGAGTAGAGAGGGGAAGAGATAAGTATGCTCAGAAAATGAAGAATGGTTGTTTTATCTGGCTTTCATTTCTGATTTCAAACATAAACTAAGTGATATGAAATATGAACCTAGAGCCAGAGTCACCTTATCCATCAAGCACAATAGGCAGAATACCTAGCAGGCCTTTTAAACAGGATTATAAGTCGTGTTATAACCTACTGCAAAGAAAAAACAAAATGATAAGGTCGATGATAAGAGTCCCTGCAATGACAGCCAGATTTCTTTGACATTTCAGTGTTACCATATAACTAAAAATATCCCGACACAGATTGGAAAAATATTGTCATCTGGGATTGTCTTTCATTGTAGGTAGGTAGCACATTCCGAACCAAAGTAGGAGGGAAAAAGTCTCCTAATACTGGCAATCCTTTCACAATATATCGCAGCGTCATGACACTTCAAAGTCATAATTTTCGCACTTTACGCAGGTATATTAACAAAAACAAAAGGCAAACAAAACATCCAAAATAAATAATACCTCCATATTTAATTTTAAAATGTTAAATTATATTTATATTTAATGACAATAAAAAAATTAAGAAATAATAATATTAATAATATGGACTAGATGGAATTTGAATTTAAATCCATTTGATTTAGAAGTAATAATAGTTGAGAAGCCTCTGGATTTTAATACAATTACTAAGAAATGTCGACTCTGTGATTAGTGTTTCCAGCTATCATTTACGAAATTGTCAGATAGGATTAGAAAATAAGCTTGATAGATGGCAATAAGAGTTCTAGATTTCTCTATATAAAAAAATTACGAGAAATTGGTAGGTATTTCAAATTCAAAATTATTTGACTTTTTTTTAGCTTGGCCAAAAATTTTATTTGTCAAGAAATTTAAAAAATTCCGTTCAGAATCAAAGTCGAGACCTTTTTTAACTCCTCCGGCTATTTTTTTTGCTTAGGCATTAGACAAATTCAGTTTCGAACTGATGGTCGGGATCCTAACTTTTTCGCCCAAGGGTTTCTTCAGACCATTTTTTTACGCGGATAAAAATCAGCAAGTTCCAACTTACGAATTTGTTTTCTCGCTCTAAGTACTATAACATGATAGTATGGTTGGCAACACTCTAGTATGTACAAAAAGCTAGCAAGATGGTTTTAAGCAAATTTTTTCAGTATTTTTTCAAGGTCTCTATGGAAATTCGAAGCTATTTGTAGTATTAAAAACCACTAGATGTAAGACCATGCGCCATATGCGTATTTTAAACGCTAGACGTATATTTAAAAAAATGTTGGATATGGCTAGATATTATCAATGCTATCTGAGATATAGTGACATGTAGTTTTAATAAAAAAAAAAGTTTTGGATACTATAAAGTTTAATAACAGGTATTCCTTTAATAGTTTAATATGATCATTTGACTTAAAAACTATCGAGGTACCTACCACCTATCATCTCAAGTTTAAAATCACTGCAATCGTTGATATGGAATGATACTGTTTTAAGAGGACGTTCTACAGAATTGGCCTTGAGAATTGAAAATATGATTTTTTAACATGTGGTCCATAATATCTGGTCTACTAGTTAATATAAAAAGGTCGTGTCAAAGTTGTTTGTGTTAATAAATTTGCTCTATGACTGATCCGACTCATATTTCACATTTATTTCATCAGGGCTGTCGAAGACATTAATCATATATATTTATAATTTTAAATTTTTATTTATAATATATATTATTTAAGTTTTGTGCATCTAATGCCGGGTCCACACTGGCAACAAGTTAATTTGCTGGCAACCTCGTTAGATTTCACGATAATTATGATGATTATCGTAAAATTTCTTAAGCAATTATGGTAAGTATTGTAAAATTTAATGAGGTTGCCAGCAACTTGTTGCCAGTGTGGAAATGGCTTAATATCCACTGTGGTTCACGTAGTGGCATGGACCTGGGGTTAGCTAATTCAGGAAGTCAACACCCATGATAGAATTTTTTCCAGTTTTGGTTGCATTATATTCCAAAACTCTTCTGTAAAAATCGTTTCCGAGTTTATAAATGGAAATTTCTCGGTGTACATAGTAAACAAACCTACGAATAAAAAAAGACAAAAAGGAACATGCTGATTCATCGCAGTAAAATCTGGTAATCAAATTCGCCATTTTGAAAAGCGACGATTTTGCGTAAACAAATATCACGTGGTCTGTACGTGTGCGGCAAACTTCGAATGTGTTTGTAATTTTGTGCAAAGTGCGAATGTAATGTTTTCAAATAATTGATATGGATTAATTATACCATCGTATTATTTTCTCGAAATCATAAACATACTATAATAGTATTTGAGTATCAACCTATGTTCAATTTGAATTGGGTTATAATAATAATATACCCGTATATATATCAATAGTATGTTTGCTACAAAATCCACCCAAGTTCAGTACGTACTTGCACAGGTTTGATTAAAAACTATGATGAAATTAACATTTTAAAAATATGAATGCTTAATATTATTTTGACAGCCCTGTTTTCTGATCGGCTTTACATCTCGCAGGTGTTCATTAAAAAAAAAAATAATGCTCTGCAGCAGAAATTATCAGTAATAATAATAATGTTTCTTGAAATAAAATCTCCGAGAAATTATCAGTAATAATAATAATGTTTCTTGAAATAAAATCTCCGATGATTAGTGATTTTCGCGAAAAGATCGATTTAAATTAACGTAGTTACGACGCCGAGGTCCTTTTTATACTGAATTATATTTGAACGTCGAGCTCTTCAGCAACGTTTTCAATATCCAGGACTTAGCTTTCGGGTGAATCAAAAATTATCGTGGTAGATATTTTAATTTAAAAATCGCGATATGCTTATTACTAAGAAGTGTAAGTAGCTTAATTATATTACAATAAACACATTTAGGTACAAAATTAGTTTATGCGTTGCTTAGCAACAGCTAAATTGTTTTCATTTTCAATACCATTACAAAACTGACATTTTGTGTATGTTGTCATGATACCCATGGCCTTAACGTTTTTAACGAAGCATAAAAGAGGTTGAATTGCAAATATGAAACACTACACTGCTGCTACTTTGTTTTCCATTTAGAATGGAAAAAAATACACTTTAATTTACAATAAAATCATCGTATGGGGGGAGATGCAAAACCCAGTCCTGTGTCGACAAAGTCATTTACATATATAACATTAAGCACGATGACTAACATAGTACGCAGTGCAAAGTCAACAATGATATTTTTATATACGAGGGTGGGTCAATAATTCCTTAAAAAAAAGCATTAAAACAGGTTTTATTTTTGTATTTTTTTTTTATTTCTCAACATAATTTCCTTGGAGCTCAATACACTTGGTTAGACGTTTCTCAATTTTTTTTAAACCGTCAGAAAAATAAGTTTTCGGAAGGTCTTCAAAATAAGCATTTGTCCGATCGATGACTTCTTCATTTGAAAAAAAACGTTGTCCACTTAGCCATTTTTTTAAGTTTGGGAAAAGGAAAAAGTCACTGGGGGCTAAATCTGGCGAATACGGTGGGTGGTCGACCAATTCGAACTTCAATTCTTCAATTTTAGCCATTGATCGTAAACATGTGTGAACACGGGCATTGTCCTGATGAAAGAGGATTTTTTTCCTGTTTAAATGTGGCCGTTTTTCTTCAATTTTGTTTTTTAGCTGGTCCAATAAAGATGCATAATAATCCCCTGTTATTGTTTTTCCTTTTTCCAAATAGTCAACGAAAATAATTTCACGTGCATCCCAAAATACAGTAGCCATAACCTTACCAGCTGATTTTACGGTTTTCGCCTTCTTTGGACATGGTTTGCCTTCGCAATCCACTGCTTTGACTGTTCTTTCGTCTCGGGAGTATAGTGGTGTATCCATGTTTCATCTACAGTCACAAAGCGTCGAAAAAATTCATCCGGATTGCGTTGCATGAGCGACAACAGGGCTTTAGAGGCCACCACCCTACTGCGTTTATTGTCGACTGTGAGCAAACGCGGCACCCATCTTGCAGAAATATTTTTCATGCCCAATTTGTCATGTAAAATAGAAATGACGCTACCTTTTGAGATCCCTGTAACCTCAATTATCTCACTCAACTTTAATCTTCGGTCACTTAACACCATATCGTGGATTTTATTGATCATTTCTGGTGTAGTCACCTCTACAGGACGTCCTGAGCGTGGTTCATCCTTTGTTGATGTACGACCACGTTTAAATTCATTTAACCAGTTATAAATAGTTGCAAGTGAAGGAGCAGATATGCCGTGAACTAAATCCAACTCATTTTTTATTTCCTTTGCTGTTAACCCTTTTATATTAAAATGTTTAATAACAACTCTAAACTCAATTTTCTCCATTTTCCATTTTTCCATTTTCCACAAGCAAATTTTTTTTTTAAATGTACGAGAAACACACAACAACCCGACCAATCTGATTGAAACTTCGCAGCATACTGAATCGGTAGTGCCGCTGCATGAAAACAAACCGCTTGCAGTACTAGTCGCGCCACCTGTCGGCTTTTCTAAGGACTTATTGACCCACCCTCGTATGTTACGCCAAATGTGCGAAATTGACTATTACATGAAATGAGCTAAATTTTGGCTAATTCATGTAATAGTCAAGCCTGTTGCCTTATTCATGAATAAGGTAAATTTTCTGCCGAGTACATGAAGTCGCCAGGGCATGGAATTCTTAAACTGTCAACATGAAAGCAGAAAAAGTAAATTTAATACGGATGATTTTATTAGTTATAATTGGACATAATATAATATTATTAGGTTAGGTTGGGTTGGGTTAGGTTAGGTTAGGTTAGGTTCCCCCCTGCGTCTGTCACCTTGTCGTGGTAGGGGGGCTCCCGCTGCCTCGGCAGCTTACTAAGAACAGACAACGTCTTTAACCCAAGATATAGTGTAAGGCATCGTGCTGATGGATGAGTGGCCTGTAGACGCAAAATAACAGGTTGCAAACGATCCCTCAGAGGTACCTGCCAACCCCTCTGAGTATTCTGGCTTATCCGGCTATGCGGGGCTCTGGTCGGATGGACTTCTCTTCCCTTGCCACTCGTGGGATCAACTATGGACACTTATAAAACAAAAACAAATACAACGAAGATGTGGGAGACGGTGGACTTGCTGGAGGCAAAGGTCACGTCCTTGATGGCGTACATCAAGGAAAAAACCAACGTCCACGCCCCGATAAAGGAGGGACTAGCGGTGATCACCAATGCGGTATTGATATTGGCTGACCTCCGCAAGCATGACACGGGCACCTGCCAAGACGTGGCTGAGACTGGGTTGAAGCTAAAAACCAAGGCTACCCAGACTTCATCACTCACGGAAGCTGGGTCTCCAAAAGAAGAGGAAAAGTGGCGCAAGGTAACTTCCAAGAGAACGGCCAAAGCAGAAAAGGCCAAGGAGGGGAAAAAAGAATCCATACCAAAGAGGAAATCACCAAATGGCCCAAAAAGAAAAGAAGACTCTAAAAACAAGAACGGAAAAGAAGAAAAGTCCCAGAAAGGGAAAGAAGAAAATCCAAGAAAAGAGAAGACAAGACAACTTCCTGGACCCAGAAACGACGCAATTGAAGTCAAAGCTGAGGGCAACGCCTCCTACGCGGAGACTCTCAGGCGCATCAGGAAGAACGTCGTTCTCCCGAATCTCGAGGTAGCAGGAATTCGACAAACCAGGAGTGGAGACTTGCTCCTGCAAATGAAAAGAGGCACAAGCCAAACCGAAGAGCTCGCAAACGCGATCACCAAGGCGCTGGGAGAAGGAGCTCAGGTGAGAAAGCTTACCCCCAGCGTCACTGTCGAAATTCGTGATATCGACGGAGCAACTGATACCATCGAGCTGATGGAAGCTTTGACGGCTGCGTCCCCCCAAATGGCAAAGGATGCAAAAGTCATCTCTCTTAGGCCTGCCTTTAGTGGCACCCAGTTGGCGGTCGTCAGACTACCTAGAGATGCGTCCGCAGACCTTATCAAGGGAGGGAAAATACTGATCGGCTGGGTGAACTGCCGACTAAGACCTCGGGCTCACCTCCCAAGGTGTTTCAAATGTCATGGATTTGGGCACCTCGCAGCGGATTGTACAAGCCCTGAAGACAGAAGCAAGGAGTGCAATCGCTGCGGGACGGAAGGCCACAAAGCCGCCGCCTGCACAAACAAGCCCAATTGCAGGACATGCGCCAACCTCAAAAAGAGCTGCGATCACCAGACAGGGAGCAGAAACTGCGCAGCCCTCAGAGCTGCATTGGAGGACAAGAAAAAGAAAAAATGATCCGAGTCCTCCAAATTAACCTGAATGGTTGCCAGGCTGCCCAGGACCTGATGGTGCAGATAGCTGAGGAGCGGCGAGCAGACCTCGTGATAATTTCTGAGCAGCATCGCAATGCCCCAAACCGGTGGTACTCAGGCTCAGGTTCGAGGTCTGCAATCTACGTGCCGACTACTCACTTACGCATCACAGGCGTCTGTTGTGATAACGGAGGCGGCTGGACATGGGTAGAGATCGAAAAGCTTAGACTTTACAGCTGCTATTTCTCTCCCAATTCTCCCATAGACGCTTTCGCAAATGACCTCAGACGCCTCGAAGATGACGTGAAAACGTCAATCCTACCTGTAATCCTTGCCGGAGACTTCAATGCAAAAGCTCCAGAATGGGGCTCATCGACAACAGACAGAAGAGGAGTCTTGCTCTCTGAGATGGTGTCTCACTTGCATTTACATGCGGCTAACATTGGTAGTCGTCACACCTTCATCCGAGGCAGTAACGGTTCGGTCATTGATGCCACGTTTGCGGACGAATCAGTCGTGGGGGGAATCAGAAATTGGCAAGTCCTCGACGCATACTCCCACAGCGATCACCGCTATATCAGTTTTGATCTAGAAGCGTGCTTCACCAGACTCCAAACAAATCTCGCAAATACCGGTTGGGGGGTCCGAAAGCTCAGCCTGACGGCACTTGATGAGGCCGTTGCTGAAAGAAGGAGTGCGGTGCTAAGCAAATCACAGAGTGCTAGTGCTGAGGAAATTACCAGCGCTCTGAATGACCTTCTGCAACACAGTTGTGACGCTTCAATGCCCAGACGTAGCAGCCAAAACCAGCGACGGCCAGTCTACTGGTGGAACGAAGACATTGCTGAGCTCCGCCGCGAATGCCTTTCCTCCAGACGCCGGGCTCACGGAGACCTAGCAACGACGACCTCCAACGGAATCACCAAGACCACAGGAAGGCGCTACGGAGAGCCATCAAAGAGAGCAAGGCAAGATGCTGGGCCGAGCTGTGCAGTTCAGTCAATGAAGATCCCTGGGGCATGCCCTACAAAATTGTAAGAAAAAGGCTCCGGACTGCAGTCGTAGATCCCTACCTCCAGGGTCCGGGCAATTTGGAGTCGGTAATAAGCACACTTTTTCCACAGCACCAGCCCAGAGAAAGTTCCTGTGCTGCGATGAACGAGGTGATCAGCCCATTCTCCGAAGCAGAACTGCTTATAGCTGCCAAGCGCATAAAAACCGCAAAGGCACCAGGACCAGACTGCATTCCAAACGCGGTTATCAAACGAATCGCATTGACTGACCCTGAGCTGCTGCTGGCGGTTTTTAACACATGTCTGCGGGAAGGAACTTTCGCTTCGCCCTGGAAGAGGCAAAAACTAGTTCTCATACCAAAGGGCAAGGGGACGCCACCTGGCCCATCTTCGTACCGACCACTCTGCATGCTCGATGGAGCCGGAAAGCTGCTAGAAAGACTAATCCTTCAGCGACTCCAGGTGTCATTGGAGGATGAAGACAAAGGACTGTCACACAACCAGCACGGTTTCCGTCCTCGTCGATCTACCATCGATGCAATAGCGAAGGTAGTAGCGACGATCCGACTTGCCTGGCAAGGAAGTGTCAAGGCAAGTAAGCACGTCGTGTTGATTGCACTGGACGTCAAGAACGCCTTCAACACGGCAAATTGGGAACAAACCCTCAACGCGCTTGTCGAAATCGGCGCACCAGTGCACATCGTCAGGCTCGTCGAGAGCTACTTCACGGAGCGAGTACTCGAGTACGAGTGCACGGGCAAGAAGTGCCAACGTAACGTTTCGGCGGGTGTTCCACAGGGCTCAGTCCTTGGGCCAGCTCTGTGGAATGTGATGTACGATGGCCTTCTTAAAATCCCCTTGCCCGAAGAAGCGACTCTGGTTGCCTTCGCCGATGACGTGGCCGTCCTCGTCACAGCTAAAACAACCCAGCTACTACGCTTTGCTGCAGAGGAGACTATAAGAAAAGTCAGAAGATGGCTTGACAGCAGAGGGCTCGAACTCGCTGTCCATAAAACAGAAGCCGTCTTTTTCACAAGGCGCAGAAAGCTGGCGCCGCCAAAACTTGAGGTCGACGGCTTCGAGGTGCCGTTCTCCAGATCATTACGGTATCTCGGAGTACAGATCGACGACAAGCTGCGATTTGCAGAGCACGCAGAAAAGGCGGCGTCCAAGGCAACGAGAATTGCAGAAGACCTTGCCAGGCTGATGCCCAACATCGGTGGACCAAAACAAAAGAGACGGAAACTCTACTCTGAAGTGGCCCACTCCGTCCTCCTATACGGCGCCCCAATATGGGCCGATGCCACGAAAATAGAGAGCACGAGGCTCACTCTGGCAAGGGTGCAAAGAAGAAGTGCACTCAGAGTCGCTTCGGCATACCGCACGGTGTCGGAGGACGCCATCCTTGTGTTGACTGCCACCCCGCCCATAGACCTGCTTGCCAAAGAAAGGCAAGCAGTGTACAACGGTCAAAAAAAAGTCGACGCTAAGGAGCTGACCATGCAAAAATGGAAAGAAAGGTGGGATGCCTCCACAAAGGGCAGGTGGACACATCAGCTCGTCGGAAACCTAAACGCGTGGTGCGAAAGGAAACACGGCGAGCTGAACTACCACCTGACCCAAATGCTCACTGGTCATGGATGCTTCTCCAACTACCTTCACAGGATAGGGAAAGAAGTGACCCGCGAATGCCATCACTGTGGAGGCCATGACGATAACCCTGCGCACACGCTGTTTGACTGCCCAGCTTGGGAGGAAGCCAGAAACACCCTGAAAGGGATTGTCAGCGAGGAAGCAATGTCGCTGACGAACATGGTTTCCTCAATGCTGGAAAGCACAGCTGCATGGTCAGCATGGGCAGAATTCGCATCGTGCGTCCTCAAGACCAAAGAAGAAGACGAAAGATCTCGGCGAGGAGAACAGGTAGAAGTGGCCTAACAAAAGGCAAGGACATAGCTGCCTCCCTGAAGTAATGCATAAAAGCGGATTCCGGGGGGGCAGCTGAGAAGAGGAGGGGGGTTTTAGTGGGTAAGAATCCCACACTACCATCAGTCAGTCGCCGCTGACTGCTGGTGGTGTCTTAAGAAGATTTCCCCCCGCCGAAAAAAAAAAAAAAAAAAAAAGGTTAGGTTAGGTTAGGTAAGGTTTTGAAATTCTGAATTATTCAACTGAATGTCCATTTTGAGGTTAGCTAACAAGTGTCAACAAACTATCAAAAACGTACAATCGACCATTGCATGTACGATACCCAAGCACGAATCAAATCGCGAAAATACCTTTTAATAAAATTCATCCGTTATCATATTATAGTTCTAGTTTTTTTGCGCATAGTAAATGGATATGAACGTCATTTTAGTTATTGATTGGTATATTTTTATATTATAATCAATGACATCTGACACATTTCATTTGGTTAGTTTGATTAGTTGCAAAAAATACCACCGGAGCGCGACCACCTATTTTGACCATAGATAATATACGTATATTTTGACCAATCCACGAGCATTTCACACATTTAGTTTAGTTGCAAAAAATACCACCGTAGCGCTACAAGGCAGAAAAATTACTGCGGAATTCATGCACTCACCAGATATTTTGTCTAATTCATGAATAAGGCAACGGGCTTGCATTTTTCATGATTTAGGCAAAATTTAGCCCATTTCATGTAATAGTCAATTTCGCACATTCGGCGTAACATATATATAAACATTATAAACAATGGGTTAGTAAATTTAAATGAATGTGAGTGAGGGCGCGGAGTTTCTAAGTTGCGGTAAAACAAAAAACATTGCAATATGTAGTACCGTCAAACATGGTTATTCCGCCTGGTTTTTCTGCTGCATGTTGTTAATTTGTATTTTTATTTTTTTTGTACTACGTACCCATTGTTATGTGATTTTTATGGTTATATATACATAACTGCAATTATTAAGAATATTTAATATTATTAATCTACATTCTAATACATTGATTTTACTGATAAAAATATGTAGGCGTAATTACACTGTCTTGGGGCTGTTATATTTAAAAAAAAGTCCGTCGAAGTCATTATCACTGTTACAAGAGAACAGCAATGTAGTAGAATAATACTCATCACACGTGCTGTAAACATGTTAAATACCATAACCCATCTACATCAATCTTTTTTGTGTGTTTTTGCATCGTCAAAATTTTCTAGGCGGAATTGCCCTTGAACTGACACGTGCATACATTTTGTAGATTGAACTTAGGGGTGTGCAAACAATATAATTAATTATTTTTTGTACATCAACTATGTTCTTAATATTATCTATATGTTCTAACAAATTAACACCCATATTAATTAGGTAGGAATATATTGTATGAAACTATTGTTTTTTATGCTTATTTTTGTTTTTTTGAAAGAAATATAGCAAAAAGTATTTTTGTAACTGAATACAAAAACTGATTTAATGAAGCCTCTTACATCTAAAATATATAACAAAACAATTATTATGCTTATGTGTATTTTTATATTTTAGTACTTTTTACATAATTTTATAAGACGCCAATATCAATTTCATCATGCATCCATCAAATTGGTTTATTAACGAACAAATAATAATAATCGTGTTGTATTGCCTATTTTGGCGTTCCACTATTAAATAATAGACAATTTATTGTATTTATTGACATTAAAAAATAATGCTATTAAAACATGTTTTGACGACCCTACCCCAGGCGGAATAACCCCAAAACTTCATGTCGCTCTTCGGTACAAGTCCGCCTGGCGTATTTAAGTCTTAAAAATTCAATTTATTTAAATACTAGCTGAAGTACCCGACTTCGCACAGGGTCGCTTCGTGGATACATTTATCTTAGATATTTAAAAAATAATAAAAAAAAAATTCTAATATTAAAATATCTGTGTAATACAATATGGCAATATGAAAATAATTCTAATAGGAGTGAAGGTCAAACAAAAGAACACTAAATTAAAATCGAATCCAAAATATGCAAACGTTATAAATAGTATTAATATGCAGTAAAAAAAAAATCAAAATTGGATGGAACAAACAAACTTTGTATTTTATATAATACTAATTTAGAAACCTACGCGGGTGTGCGCTAGAAGTGAGTTGGAAATACTGTCATCAGTTTGTGTACTCAAGTTTCGGATGAAATTACCCATACTCAGTATGTGTTTTCCAATAAACTTATTCCAAAAAACTTGTGATGTCATCGCGAGTCACTGTTCTGTGCACTCGATAGTTGGTAGACTTTCAACATTATTGACATTAAATGCGCGCGAACGAAATAGCACTCGAATATAGGTATATTTTAATTTATTAGTCTATTGCGTTCGAATGTTTGAATAATAGGTCATAAATTTTATGTCGCAACACAGTGGTGAGATGACGTACAGGCTTAGGCTTGTTATACGACCACTCAAAACATGTTTAAAATTTTAAAAAAATCACTGTTATTCATTTTTGTTTACAAGAATATTGTAACCTAACAGAAAAACAGCTCATAAATTTAAAATGTGTTTAAAATTTTATAATAAATGGGACTATTCGACAAGCGGAGCTCAGCGTATTTTTAGCGATTCTATTGAAGCCGATACACAGTCTGAGTTCCCTGAGCCGATACGTATTTCAAATACCAATGTGGTTTTAGTTTCAGTCGAGTATGAAACTCTTGTCGCATACGCACGCCAAACGCTCTATATAGTATTCCAAATACTAGTAAGTATTTTGGACAAGTTTCTATACTAAGTATTTTTTATACTGGTAGTAAGTATACTTAGTCTTCAAAGTACCAGTTTTCCCATCTCTAGTGTGCGCACAACAACTCACCAAAGTTTCATTGTAATCGGATGAATGGTATAGGGACGCATACGAATAGAAGAAGATAGAATAGAAGAAGAAGATGGTTGTACTAATTCAGAAACCTTCGTGGGCGTGCGCACAACAACTTACCAAAGTTTCATTGCAATCGGATGAATGGTATAGGAACCATACGAATAAAAGAAGATATAATGATGAAGAAGAAGATGGTTGTACTAATTCAGAAACCTTTGCGGATGTGTGCACAACAACTGACGTAAGTTTCATCGCCATCGGATGAATTGTATAGAAACCACACGAATAGAAGAAGATAGAATGAAGAAGAAGATGGTTGTACTAATTCAGAAACCTTTGCTGGTGTGGGCACAACAACTGACGTAAGTTTCATCGCCATCGGATGAATGGTATAGGAACCATACGAATAAAAGAAGACATAATGATGAAGAAGAAGATGGTTGTACTAATTCAGAAACCTTTGCGGATGTGGGCACAACAACTGACGTAAGTTTCATCGCCATCGGATGAATGGTATAGAAACCATACGAATAAAAGAAGATATAATGATGAAGAAGAAGATGGTTGTACTAATTCAGAAACCTTTGCGGGTGTGGGCACAACAACTGACGTAAGTTTCATCGCCATCGGATGAATGGTATAGGAACCATACGAATAAAAGAAGATAGAATGAAGAAGAAGAGGATGGTTGTACTAATTCAGAAACCTTTGCGGGTGTGGGCACAACAACTGACGTAAGTTTCATCGCCATCGGATGAATTGTATAGAAACCATACGAACAGAAGAAGATAGAACGAAGAAGAAGAGGATGGTTGTACTAATTCAGAAACCTTTGCCCCAACAACTGACGTAAGTTTCATCGCCATCGGATGAATGGTATAGAAACCGTACGAATAAAAAAAGATAGAATGACGAAGAAGAAGAAGATGGTTTTTCTAATTCAGAAACTTTCGCAGGTGTGCGCACAACAACTTTACTGACGGAACCATACGAATAAAAGATAAAGTGAATAAGAAGCGGAATAAATCTGAAATTCGAGACCCCCACCACGCACTCCGGCTCGTCGGCCTCCGCCTACCGTCCAAATTTTATCGAAATCCGACTGCGCGCGTGGATTTGTATAAAGAAAATCCGACACGACGGTACAAACAAATATATTTTCGAAGTTATAGTATAGATAGCTATGCATACTAATTGCTAACATATAATGGAACAGAGAGTAAAAATATCAATAACGTACCTTTAGTATTCCTGGTAGATAAATGATGATTTTTCGACAGTTGACGCATATGCTGTTATGCACATACCATTTACAAAAGTCAAGTTTAATATTAACTAACGTAAAGCTATAGATGTTTAAAATGTACAATATGACTAACTGACAATTGAGAATAAGGTTAGAAAGAAATAATTTATCTGTCCGAGTGTAAAAATAAGTAGTGGCCACACAAACAAAATATTGTGTACTAGGCGGAATTATACTTGGTAGGCGGAATAACCCTATTTGACAGGACCGAAAAAGCCCGTTCGACATTTTTCCACATTATTATGGCTGACTCAGCGACAGTGACTCACTGCGACTTAGAAATATTGCGGTAATAAATGAACAATAAATATTTAGTAAATCGGTTTGTGTAATTTCACTCAATCTCTATTTTATAATCCCGAACCCTTTGTTGGCATATTTTAATTTAATACTCGGAAATTTGACGTCTCGGTTAACTCCCAACTTGCGATATGAACTTTTTTTCTATTCGCCGATTTCAATAATCAAAATCACCAATCAGCGGATACAAGAAATAATGATAGATGAATCCATGATGAAAATAATGGTCAATACCCCGAGGTGGTAAGAAACTGTATTTTATAAAACATGTGCCACCCACAGACCGAATGACATTTCAAATAGCGTCACAACGCCATACAAAAGTTTCAATTTATGAAAAAATACGATAATATTAATTTGTGAATGTGATAATATTAATTTTACATATTGCGCGTCCATTACGCGTAGATATGTTTGCAGGGAAACTTCGATATACTTTAATTTTCATTATTATTATTTTATAATACACAATAATCACGCCTCAGTAGATACAAAATAAGGTCAGTAGGTCGCAAGGCTTCGCTTTCTTTGCTGCTAAAGTTGAAGAATATTGTCATACGGCATTACGCCAAGGCAAATAAGTCGAACAAACGTGGCCAGGTTTAGATGATGTTATAGCCATGCCCATTACCCATAACGGCCATAACATAAGTCAATCGTTTTAAAAGTGTGTGCGGCGCAGTTGCCATCTTTTTCTATGCTGATTTTTCGTCTTGAATCCTTTAAAATTATAGTATTTTACATTTTTCGCGGAATTAAATTGTACTATATGTATTGTACTATAATTATAGTACGGTTGGCATCACTGGTGCGGCGACGGACTACTCACGCCGAGTGTTTCTCAACCGGTGGTCCATGGACCATTGGTGGTCCGCAGAAATTTCCTGGCGGTCCGCGAATTTTTGGCATCCAAATGCATAATGATAAAAATTCTAATAAAATCTTCAAAACCCGTGCACCTGCAAGTGTTTGTGTTTGTGCATTGTGTTTTCGTTCCTTGTTGGCCGCGGAGCATTTAATTACCGCATTTAAATAACGTGCTAATTATATCGAATGAAAAATAAATTAGGGCACAACAGGCGTGCCGTCCGCATGGAAAGGATAATAGATTAACGGTTTTACGTGATGAAATCAACCGTGATAAGATGTCATAAGCCCGCGTCCAGATTCTAGACACGTAATGTAACGCGAATTTGTCGTATGGACGTAGCTACGATCCTTAGGCCGCGTCCAGACGCGTGTAATGTAACACGAATTTGTCGTCCATACGTAGCTACGATCCTTACATGTAATGCCAGTAGCGACGTTCGCGCTGATCCATCGGCTGTCGGTTTTTGACACGAACACAAAAGCGCTCGCAGTGCTCGATAATTCGAACAACCAGGATTCGCGTCGAGATCGTGTGCCGTCCATACAATTCGCGTTACCTTACATGTTAAATTACACATAGTCTGGACCCGGCATTACATGTAATACTCGTAGCGACGTTCACGCTGATCCATCGGCTGTCGGTTTTTAACACGAACACAAAGGCGCTCGCAGTGCTCGAGAACTCGAACAGGATTCGCGTCGAAATCGCGTACCGCCCATACAAATTTACATTACATAACATTACACGCGTCTGGATCCGCCATTATACGTTACCATATAAATAATATATTTTTATTTCTGCGTTAGCAGTCCGTAAAATGTTTCTCCTATTTTCAGTAGTTCGCAGTTGTAAAAAGGTTGAGAAACACTTGTTAGTGACTAACGCATCAAATGCTGTTCGAAAATTTTAATACCTACTTCGGACTGGGCTAGCGATTCCCAACCGATTCCGTGGAACCATGGGGAACCAGTAGTGACGGTTCCGCGAGAATTCGCTTAAACTTTTTGGAAATATACTAAAGTGACAGTGACTAGTCACTAAAGAAAGGTTCAACATGACATATTAAAAAAAAAAAAAAGTATTTTGAAAAAAAGAGATATCGCGTCAAACGTGGGTAGGTATCATTGAAGTACCTAGAGAGATTTATACTTAGGAGAGGAAATTGTGGCAACAGTGGATTAACTCATTCGACGCGAACGACACGGCTGCCGTGTCCCCGTTAAGCGGCCGATCGATCCAATTAGCATGTTATTTAAATACGGTAATTAAAACGTAATTAAAAGGTCCGCAGCGATTGTGTTAAGGAATAAAAGGTGGTCATTAACCCTTTGCACTCAATATACATAATATATGTATACGTATTTCATTCTAGCAACATCTGCCCGTAGACGGTACCTATGTAACTGTTTAAAAACATTTTTTTAAATTCCGCTGTGGACAGAAAGAAGCGTATTTATTTGGGCAAATGCACAAACAGATACGCAAGTGCAGCCATAATTAGGTATGCTATTACTAACCTTGTGAAATGTTATGAAACGATATGGACTGTCCAAGCTGCATTTAATTTGATAGCAATGTTTAAATGCGACATGCACTGGTTATCAAACAAACGATTGTGCATTGCACATGCATTTGTGTATTGACAAAAGTTTACAAACCACTGTATAATTTTTTAGCGGACATGGCCTTGGACTAGGCATAAAAACATAAAATGTCCTTATAATATCAATCATCATGAAGCAGTCAATCGTGAAAATCTTGTAGCACACCCCTTTCCATTTCTCGGAGCAAGCACATTAGTTGAGCTTCCCTGACGCATGTGCATTGTTAATAAAATAATGATTACGTCACGCCCGGTGTGAAAATACCAGAATTAATATTTCTAAATAAATCGAATTAATTAACATCTCTTCTATTTCATAATATAAAAATAAATACAAACAAGCAGAAACCACGTGACATGACTGACAATTTTAGGTTTGAAAATTTAGTTTTCGAAAAAAAATATCTTGAATTTATGAAAAACTACAAATAATACATATTATCAATTTGGACAATCGTAGGCGTTCAATACGTCATGATTTCTAAATGATAACTAAATCCATAATATCATAAACATTCATGGGCTATAAACGTGTGGGGGATGGGGTAACCCAAGGCACTGACTATCTCGTGAGAAAATGAAATAAAATGGTCAAATCATAATGTTGAAATTTGAGGAAAATTTGTTTAGGAACGATAATTTTGGTTGAAATTTAAAAAAATGAGTGAATAAATCAATGTAAGGACCACTAATGCATTCACTGATTTAAAAAGACAAAGTGAAGGCATTCATAAAAAAATGGGAGGTTTAGAAATCAAAATTACAAAAAAAAATAAGTTCGCCATGTTTCCACTTTTAAATGATTTCTGCGCCAAATATATTGAAGCAAACAAAAATCTATTTACTGAGTTTTTAGTTAGTTTGCTAATGCACTTTTCACATTATTTTATTAATGCTTTGTTAGAAGGCTATTAAATATTTTAAATATGTGGTTGTGCGTTGCAATTTGATGTGATACCTATAGGTATGATGATTGATATACTTTAATGATAACTCCTGTGTATAATTTAGGAAACACTACATTAGAGCTCCACACTGCACTTAACCTCAGCGATAGGTAGGTGGGCCCGTCAAAGATCTTGGCTTGAGGGCCCATGATAGAATCCATCTGTCAATGAACGATGATGAATTTGGATTGACTACTATTGAAATTGATTGTGCTAATAAACAAGCACATTCATCGCATGAAAAACAAATTAATTTAAAAATGAATATAAGTAGGAAAACCTTGTTTATTTTACAACGTTTTTATTAGCTCGTATTCTTGTTTGTACGGTGGTTGTTTGTCCAGTACAAACAAATCTTGCAATCGATTTTTAACTTCCCGACTAGCTAGACATCTGAAACTTTAAGAATATATCAGAACACGATGCCAATGCATTCTTTTAATACTTTTAGCAATCTTTAAGCAGAATTTAATTAATTTTCAGTTAATTCTGTTTCGTATGAAAAGTTATTTCAGAAAAATCCGTAAAAAGTAAGACTATTATTGGTTGCTGGTGTTGGTGGTCCTAGCAACTAAATTATTAATATATACGTGCGTTACTATGGAAATCAAAATGAAATGTCAAAATGACATTTCAGTATTCTATATTTGTTTGTTTGTTTTTTATTTACTTCATATCAAGTACAAGATTGAGCATAGAGCATAATAATTCAACAGAAAATTTAAAAACCTTGTATATAAAAAGTTGTTTTTATCTTGTAATTATTTATATTTTTTTTTCGTTTTTGTGTTAGTAGGTACAATTTTGACTGTTTAAAAAGGTGTCTGTATTATTTATTGAAATAAAGGGGGGGAGGCGTAGTAACATAACGTTTGGAAACCACTGCTCTAATATGACTTGACTAATATTCCGGTGGCCCGATTTTTTTCTACAAAGATATGTCACAAACAATGACATTATTAATGGACAACGCACTCAATATAGTAGCTAGCAAGTAAATTCGCGCATAGCGACATTCGCACATGTATAGGTAGACGTCACGCAATTTCCAATATGCGATATCACGCATCGGGAATTTATAGCAATATCACCTGTATTGTAATGGCGTTAGAACAGCATTTCTAGTGTCAATGTTCATTCGAGCGAACCCGTTCGAACCGAACCGTTCGGCAGACGACAAAAAGCATCGGGAATTTATAGCAATATCACCTTTATTGTAATGGCGTTAGAACAGATTATGCCATTCGGCAGACCCGACAAAAAAGTGAGTGTCATTTTTATTCCCAGATGCTTCGTCCATATTATTGTCATTGGTCACAAATAATATAAATTATCTAAAATGAACTGATTTAAAAGGGGGTTAATAAGTGAGACAATAAAGGTTTGGGATGACATTTAATTTGGCAACTCAACATGTGGTTTCCAAGCCAGCGCTTGACCGTTTGTCAAGCGTCGTGGTGACAAAATGTTGATGGAGCTCATTTACAATAAAATTCTCATACCATGGGAAATGATCGAGTATGATAGAAACTGCGTGTAGCGAGTTCACTTTGAGTTAACCTCGTATAAATGGTTATTCTTTCTTCAAGGTAGTTAACTTCCCAACGAGTAGGTATAGGTGCTCAATAATAATAATAATATAAATAACTACAATGACTAATAACTACAATGATAGATAAAAGGGTCCAAGTACCCATCAGCAATCGTGCAGGAATATTTTTTAATAGTTCTTATCCAAGAGATGCAGTAGCGATTTTCTTTGACACACATGACGCAACAGACTCGTCGGAAAGTTGACAGTTCAAACCAGTTATAAAATATTATATTAATTATACCAAAATCTATAAAAGATGCGTATTTCTCACAAATCGATGATTATTTTTTTATAAGTGTAATCGATTTTATTTTACAGAATAAACGCTAGGCTAATCATGCGTTGCTAAGGCCTACATTTTTTTATAATATACTAGCGAGTACCCGGCATGCGTTGCAATGCCACTCAAAGAAATTAAGTGTTTGTTCTGTTTATTGAAGTGCTTTTGGATACTCAATAATTTTTTGTGTTTCCGTCTGGTGCGCACACGAATAAATCAGAAGGTTTTCCAACGCGTGAGCAGGCCACATACAGCTGTACATGTGAGAAGCATATATTTTCCAAATTTGATATAGGAACGCATACGAATAGAAGAAGATAGAAGAAGATGGCTGTACTAATTAAGAAACCTTGGCGGGTGTGGGCACAACAACTGACGGAAGTTTCATTGCAATCGGATGAATGATATAGGAACCATACGAATAAAAGAAGATAGAATGAAGAAAAATATGGCTTTTCTAATTCAAAAACCGTAGCAGGTATGCGCACAATATCTGACGAAAGTTTTATCGCAATCGGATGAATGGTATAGGAACCATACGAATAAAAGAAGATAGAATGAAGGAGAATATGGTTGCTATAATTAAGAAACCTTGGCGGGTGTGCGCACAACAACTGCAATCGGATTAATGGTACGGGAACGCATACGGGACACACATACAAACATTCATTTTTATATACTTATATAGATTTCGTGGACGAGATTTTTTTTATCGTAGGGAGCTCAAAATCAGTCAGTGCGTCCGACCTCGACGTCACTAAACGCGCCACTTGAGATATATAATATACTTAATATTATAAATAATACATTGTATTTTAAAAACATATCATGCACAACAAATAATGTTTTACAATCCTATTCCAGGATCCTAGCACTGCTGACCAACAAATAAAATATTAACCATTAGGTACCCTTTTTCAGTTTTTGAAATATGGATAGGTAATAATTTTGGCTGACAATATTTAACGTCTAGTGGTGATATGATATTACAGGCAAAAGCGTTTCGTATATTTTTATCCTGATCCCGCAATCTCTGCAGATTTCTTAAATTTCTCGCGGTGGATTTTTTTTTGCCGGAAAAACCAAAAAATACCTTAATCCTGAACTCAAAACAGTTCAAATAGTTGTAAAAATATTAAATCATGCCAAAATCGGTAAAATGGAAAAAAATATTGACGAAAAACTAAAAGTAGATATAACATAATAATCAAAAAAAACATATTCACATAAAAAAGGGCTATGGCTATTCTTGGTTTTGAGAACTCTCGAATCTCAAAAAAAAATTTTAATTGAGAAATTCCAAACAATCAATATAGGCGTTACAAACCTGATGTGCGGAATACCGATACCGCCGTGTAGTACTCTGTATAATTTGCTTTCATATAATAGTTGTGGGTGTCTTGAGTGGATGGACTCCATTTTAATCGCGACTTCCTGAAAAGCAAAAAAAAAACATTACAGAAATATTATTTATATCAAAAAGCAAAGCCGTAGAAGAACCAAACACTGCGCCACAGTACCTCGAAAAAACAGTTTTAAAGCCAAATAAGATAATAAGAAAGATATTATATACGTATCATAGTAAGGTGAGATAGTTGAAACTATAAGATATGGTAAAATGTCTAATCGATCCCCTGCCCGACGAAGGCCTCCATTAGTTCCTTTTATCCACCAGTTCTAAATATTTAGTGGCCTCGTATTTTCTATGAACATCACTCTGACAATCAAGAATGCCACAAAAGAATCCCATAAACAAGGAAGCATACAAGGAACATTTTCCGAAATAATAGATGTCGTCAAATCAGTTGTCAGGTAAGATAATTTAAACAATTTATCAAAGAACCTTTCCCGTTTAGACGAAAAAATACGGTAGTTTCCAGTAATCAGCGTTTTTCTGCATAACAGATTTACCGGATTAAAAATACACGCAACAATCAAGATATTAAAAAATCATAGGTTAAAAACATAACTAAGTACTTATCGCACAGCATATTTTAATATTAATCAACGAGAAACAAAATAGCGCCGCAGGCGACGTTGTTTAATATTTATTCATAGGGCTTAATTTGTTAGAAAGTGTATGAAGTCACTTTTCATCAGAATTTAAGAGTAGTTGACGACCCCACTAAGGGTCGCGGCGCATGGGTTGAAAAACTGTGCTCTATCGAATAGAATCAATCTATCCGACGGCAGAATTTTTGTATCTAAACTCAATTTTATAAACAACCATGAAGTCTTTTCTAATGAAAATTATGCATATGCACCAAGTCTTAAACGGTAGTAAAATGACCTGTAGATAATACTTTATGGGAACTAGCATGTAGCATAAGAAAATGCAGTCTATTCGCTAGATCGGCGACGTGTATAAAATACCGACGGAGTTGGCAGCGAGGCGGGCTATGTACGCGTTCACTAAGGGCAAGAGAAGACCTGACGGCCGAAACTGATTGACCGACTGAGGGATAGGGGGATTGCGCCACAGGAGATTTAAGACTGGAGAGTGTCGGCGCTGAATCGTCCAGGATGGAGGTAGTTTTTTTGAAAGGTAAAGACCTGCCAAGGGTTTGTAAGTAGTACCATAAATGACGTTGAGGAGGATTAATTAGTAGGAAGTAATTCAGATTTCCATATTATCTTCATTTAATTACCTACATACTAGAGGTGAGTTGGAAATACTGTCACCAGTTTGTGTACTTAAGTTTCGGATGAAACTACCCATACTAAGTATTTGTGGCCCAATAAACTTGTTTCAAGAAACTTGAAACGTATAAGATGTTCGAATTCAAACGCATTCGATGATAATAATATCATCGCCGTGACTCGCCATTCGGTAATGCTGGTTGACTTTCAACGCTATTGATATTAAATGCGCGCGAGCGAGATATCATGATACACGTATGTCTAGCCGTGATATTATACTCAACTGTCATTGTTCTCCCTTTCTCCTCTGTTGTAAAGTTGGTATAGTGAAGGACAGAAATGGTCACATGTTCGTTTTATAGTATACTATTTGAGTTCGCCTTAGTTTTAGTTTTAAGAGTTTTGGTTTCAGTTGAGTATGAGACTTTATCGAGTCCAGGGGTTCGACGCATGGTATGAGATCTCGCCGTACACTAGCTAGTTCCTAGTCTTGCTACGTATGAAATAATCGCCTCGGACTTCGCGACTCGCGTATGTTTAGTATAATACTACGGAATTAGTTTAAGTTGAGTATGACATTTACATCGAGTTGACGTCAGTCGCAAGCCGGAATAGCGGAGTTCTGATAACGCTAACTGACTACACGGTTATCTGGTTTTGTCACGTCGAGTTTCTCGATTTTTTAGTGTTATAATTGGAACTTATAAACATAAACTGAATTCAAATTGTATGCGTGATTGTATAAATGGATAATAATTATATTATACTTAATAAACAATTTGTGTAAAAATGGCTACTAAAAGGTTAAGTTTCGTGTGGAATCGTTCCAAAGAAATAGTTACATATTGTGCCATCTGTAATGTTTGTAAAATAAAAAATTCATACAAGTCAATGTCAAATTTGAATAAACTTTTACAGCGCAAGCACCCAACTATTCATATTGAATTTGCCAGGCAAAATATAGCTCCACCTGTAAATGAAAATGCTTTACAGATAAATGAAACCAGTGCTATTAATGCTTCAGTATTTTCTACTGAAACAGGAGTGACTAGTGCCATAGTTCCAGCGGTACCTGTCTCGAAAATGAGACTTTTCGAAAAGCGGATGTATTTTTAACGATTCTATTATAGCCGATATTTCAAATACTAGTAAGTATTTTGGAACAAGTTTCGATACTAAGTATTTTTTAATACTGGTAGTAGTATACATAGTCTTCAAAATCGACCAGTTTTTCCACCTCTACTACATACCTACGTAAATATAGTACCGTCTATGCGAAAAGCCCGAAATTCAAATACGCGAAATTGATATTTCTAAATTTGTTTTTGTATTATTAGTCTAATTACTATAAACTAAACACTAAGTGTACGTCCTGAGTGGCAGCGTTCGGCGCAGCGTTGAGCGTTTTACGCAACTCAAACGTATAACCGTGTGTGAAAATGTTCGTAGACAATGTCTTTTTTTGTTATACATTTATACGGTTATACGTTTGAGTTGCGCAAAACGCTCAACGCTGCGCCGAACGCTGGCACTGAGGCCTCACACTAAACGGTTAAATATTAACTAATAAATGCGTATTTTTAATAGAATATAAAATAAATTAGTTGTAGGGTAGGTACATTATTACTACAATTATTGCAGTCAATTTGGTTGAGGGCATTCCTGCCATATTTCAGGTCCCTACCTCACTAACAAATATGTTGTTTATATCAATAAAATTAGTAGGGTAAGAGCTACTATTATGGGCCAGCTTCAATTATTGGCCACTTGCAGATAAAATCTAGTTTTTTAAGATATTAAATCAACATTGCCATCTGTTAACTTATTAAAAAAATCTCGTCAGTTGTTCCTCCCTTGGTAAAACAGATAACTGTTACTTTTAGCATTATAAAACAACCTTAAAACCGCATTTTTATCCGACAGTTCGTGCAAAACCGTGAAATAAGTGGGATTTGTTGTTAATTGTACAAGGACATGACTTCTGTTAAAAGGTATGTTAAACATTTAATATCATACAAAATGCTAATCCAATTGACAAGTACCTATGTATTTTATTTATGTATACATCATTAGACATATATTTTGTAAAAAATAGGTGGGTAGGTATATTATGATGGTGGCCATTAACTGATTCCAAAATACGTCGATTTTCCTTTATCGGCCGGCCTGGCTAATAGAATATGTGACTAATTAGTAAAGTATTACATTTATTTTTATTAGTTGAATAGTGTTTTAACAGTATTACTAATCATCTTCGTTTTTGTTATATTTCTCCGACATTCGTAGATAAATATTGGCCACCTGGCCCATATGTAGTTTTGGTGGCCGATAATAGAAACTTTTTTCTTGATTGTTTCAGAATAAAAATGCATCAAAATAAACGAATAAAATATAGTCAAGAACGGAAGAATAAAAAAGCAATAGGGTATATGAAAGACCATAGTGAAGAGTCTTTGCGTTCAGTAACAAGAAGATTTGAAATACCAAGCACGCTAAAATTCAAAACTAAAATTCCTTCTGCAAAAATCCTCGACTGAAAAGTTTTGTATGCTGTTCCGACTGTGGGAAAACTTCAATGATTCTCATTTATCCTCTATGCTACGTCAAAATGTTTGTTAACTTCTATTAGGTAGGTATAAGAATTCTTTTGAATTTTTGAAATCAATTTTCAACAAGCTCTACGTATTTAATTAAATATGCGTCTCTCACTGTAACTCAATGTGTTCTTTGTATTTTTCAGTAATATGTTACGTATGTCTACTAAAATTACGATAAAGTTGCATTAAGTACTTGACAGAACACTTAATAATGATGTGTGATCATAATATTACATAAACTGTTTTTTAATTTTTGTTTAAATAATATTATTACAGCAATTTTGGGGTGGCCAATAATTGCATCTTTTGGTGGCCAATAATTGTAGATTTCTGCCTTTTTTTGATTATTTTTTTTATGTAAAATATATTTTTTTAAATCTTCTGATAATTGATTATTATAAACAAATAAACAATTTAACAAATTATATTTTTTTTTATTTCACCTTACTAATGTGTCCACAAAAAATTAACAAAAGTTGAAAAAATCCTTAACTGGCCAATAATTGTAGCTCTTACCCTATCAGATCCTAAAAGTTAAGCATTGGATAAGCACATCAACCGGACATAAATAAAACCCAATTTACATTCGTTTCCAGATTATTGAATACATTGAATATACTCTATAATCTCAAATCTAAATCAGAGAGAAGTTGACATAAAAGTAGATACACGTAATACTTAGGTAAGTATTTTTTTTGACCATATCCGATCCTAATAAGTTCATAATATGGGTCTCCACTAGGGAATCCAATCCCGAGCCAAAATTCTGATCCCGGGATTTCGGGATTACAAGTTGACAATCCCGGGATCCCGGGACTGGTCCCGGGATTGGCATTTTTTTCGATTGTTAATATAAAATTTTTATATTCACAAATAACATTGATAAAATCGGTCAAAAATAAATCTAGTATAATTTATACTATTTAATACATTTATTGTTAATATTGTATACGTTCAATCTTGGAAATACATAAATTTAATGGAGTAAATAATATTCTTATAAGTATAAATAATAATGTGAATTTAATATGAGATTGCTGTTTCTGGTAATAAAGACTAATCGAATGGATTAGCGAGATTTAAAATAGTAAAGCAAATAATCATGGCGTACTTATGGCCTTTCCGCTTCATAAATCTAATTAGTCAGCCAAATATGAAACTGCCGTAAAACGTATGAGATCATGGTGGAATTACTTTGTTAAAAGTGCGAAGCATTGTTTTTTTCAATCTTTCTCATTTTTATAATTTATGTGAAAAAATAAAATAAATCGGCAACTTACCTACACATGGGTATAAATCAAACTTCACTCAAACTCAGTTTATTTCTAATGTAGTTATTTTTATTATAAGTATTTTTTCTGTTATATTTTTGCTTTTATTTTATGTTCCATAAAAATTGATAAAAAATCAATCCCGAAATCCCGGGATTATGTTTATCAATCCCGGGATTCATAGGTATCGAAAATAGCTCGGGATCCCTAGTCTCCACTCTCAACAGTGCAGGTTTTAATCAACAGATTTTTGTTTTTACGAGAATGGATGATAGCCACTTGCTCAACATATTAGGTCCATACACTGACTCCAAACTAGGGAATCCAATCCCGAATGTATTTAACATAACAAAAATATATTTCAGAGTATGTTATCAAGCAAACATCTAGTTTTTTGTAGGTATGCGTCCAGTGTAATGATTAGGGCCCGGATTTATATGCTAGTGCATGTTTTGTTAGGGTGTATGCACAGCTATGAGAGTGGCACAGAAATCCATTTTGAAACACACATAATCCAAAAATAAAATTTTATTGTGCATATAAATGCATATTTGAGACGTTAGATCATATTTCGGAGATTAGTGCATATTTCATAAATAAATGCATATTTTAGGGCTTTTGCATTTATATTTTTAGTTTCTTTAACTTATTATTATCGAAATATAGCTTAACTAGGTAGGTAGGTAGTTTAGATGCACCCAATCCCAATCACCTCTGTGGATGTTGAGAGGTCATTTTCTGCATATAAACAAATACTGACAGAAATGCGGAAAAGTTTTACACCAGAACACATTGAAAAAATTATTATAACTTATTGTTTTGGACAAAAACAGCAATAAATAGTATTTAAGAATTAGTTAAGTGTGTCGTTTCTGTTTTTTGTAAAAAATTGTATTTAGTTTATATTGCATTTCTTATTCAATTGTAGGTAGGAACTTGTAAAAAAAACTATTTTGAAAATAAAATTGTATGTAACTTTATATTGATTATTTGTGTAAAATTAAATTATAATTATTATTTTTTATTCGATTTTTCTCGGTAATATTGGGTATAGAGGTCTAGATTTTTTTTCCATAAAAAACTGTCAATTTTTAAGTGCATATTTTATAGTTTTTAGTGCATATTTTAATGATTTAAAGCGCATAAGTGCATGCATATCATGTTTTTTGGTGCATACAAATCCGGGCCCTAGTAATGATTACGCCAGTGGCTTGCACAAGGTGGACGGTGGATGTCGGCAGTCATTATTGACTCAATGTCATCAACTGGCAGTGTTGCAAACCGTACTATAATTATAGTACAATACTATAATTTTGAACCCGTGGAAAATGTAAAATACCTACTATATTTTTTGCAAATATGCCAAAAATACTATAATTTTGAAGGATTCAAGACGAAAAATGTTCCTGTACTACAGTTTTTTCTGAAATACCTACTATAATTTTTACCCTTTTTTCTATAATCAACATAGAAAAAGATGGCAACACTGTTGACTGGTAACATAGTTAATACTATATATATATATATATATATACTATTAAAAGTGGAATAAGTAATACAAAAAAAAATGCGTTTTATTAAATTTAAACAACAAAAAATAAGTGAAATCCCGCCTACACACAAAACAGAAAGATTAGAAGGAATGTGAATCAACCAGACCTACCTACATTATGATAGTATAATATTATGTAAAAATACTAGGTAAGTAGGTACAATGAATTATGATTTTTATCATTATTGATTTGACTACGTAACTAGTTATTTTTATTGAAAGAATATGTAAGTACCTACCAAAGATACTAAAGAAAACCACGTATATAGGAGATTAGCCCAAAGGTATGAAAGTGGTGGCAAAAAGAACCACTAAGATCAACGATTAGGTTAGCCACAGGTCAATCTCGCATGTTTTATAACAGGGTATAGACATAAAACGCCAATGACTTCCGAAGTTCTTCGTGCCAAAATGACGCTATCTTAATACCATTATTTAACTCGTAAACTAGGTATTTAGCTTTAAAACATTTATTTCTCAATAATTTTGTATGTTCAATAAATTATTCATTATGAAAAAACCGAGATTGGCAATACGTAGCTACGTATGTACATACTTTACCTTTATGAGGATTTAGCAAAGGACGCCGCGGGGCATTAATGAAACTGTATACTAGTGTAGGTACACTTATTGTATATTAAAAATTAAAGCAATGTCCAACACATTTTTTTAAGATACTACTAGGTATTTTCGTAGATATATTTATTAAAAAAAAAAAATTACTTAGGTATAAGCTCTAATTTTAATCTGTGTTAAGTACGTAAGTAGGTACTTATGGAAACAATAGTAATCAACATTATATTATTATTTTACGTTTTCAGATTTTATTATTAGTACTATATATATTATGGTATTTGAAATAGTTCCGCCATGTCCCTATTTTTCATAAAAAATGCTGAAACGTCAGAATTTATTATTGAATTGTATGGAACCACGCATTTAAAATAGGTTGAAATCATTATCAGCGTTTTCAGTAGGAAAACCTCATAAGGTTCCATCATATAGGTACCTATTAATTATCTGACATCTTTGAAATGTACCTATCCACCTATATTTCGTTGTTTATGTTGTTTACCTATGTTTTATATTTTATAACATTCCGATCCATAGGGCATAGAGATAAGCCAACAAAATAAATACGTATTGCTCACATATTATTACCTATATTATTCTCAGTTGATAGTAAACCACCCACTACCCATTTGTAAATGCCACAGGTACCTACTTTTTTTTTTACATCAAATTAATGGAACATTTCAAAATCCAATCTTTAGAAATACGGCGCACTATTCCTGACCTTATTATGTTCAACAAAATTAATAACCATTCAGATTCCCCACAATTGCTGTCTAACATTACATATTATTTAATGTGCCCCAAGTCAATATTCGTCCTCACATTTTCTCACTTTTATACATTCATAGATATAAAACCAATCTAGTATGTTACAGTTGTCCGGTGGCTTGACTCCTTGAATCTTCGTTGATCGAGTGGATCTGTTTTGTTCTCTTGCCTCTTTCAAATTAAGTTGTTCCAAAATGTACGACTCATTTAGTATCTAGTTCTAGACGACTGCTTTTTTATAGTAATTTTTAAAATTGTGTTTTTCTTTTCTTATATTGCCTGTCATATCTATACACCTATAGGTATAAATACTTAATGTTTTTTCTCACTATTTTTCTTATGATTACTAGGTATCTTAATGTGTTCTTTTTTAACCATTTTCAATAACTCTCAATTATATTCATTACAGCTGTACCTAATACCTATTTGATCTAATCTAATTTGATTTATTCTGCTAGATATAATATAGATTTATAGAATTACCTATGTAGGTTTGTATAAGAAAACTTCATTGGTAAAACAAGAGGGAGAAAGTACCTATATAGACCCCTCAATATTCGAGGATTATTAACACACGTTTTTGCGAGGAATGCTTACACAACACTCAATCAACCCATATAAGACGTAAGTTTACACTGAAATAGTAATTACATACCTACCTACTTTGTACGAGTTATAATGTTACTTTTTGAATGTTATGAATTATGATAATGTTACAGCTGCTATACGAGAAATCGATTAACCATTCGAACAAACTTTTTTTGGGCCGAAGTTAACATTGAAAAAACAGCAAGTCAATTTGTTTCTGCCTCTGAATTAAAGAGTCACATGAAAATATGTACATACTACCTATGTTTTCCTCTATAATTTTAGAAAGTAGGGTTAGGTATATGTCGGAGAATTTAGGTACCGCGTGACCTTTAATCATTTTTTTTTTTTTGCGGAAATAGTAATTTATTCGACGTAGACAATTATAATATCAAATACCTTTTTCTATAGTTGTAAGAATCAGTGTGGGCAAAAGTCGGTGAAAATTCCTCAGATTACTCAGATTCCATCCAATTAAAGAATTAATATTTCTTGCCCATCACTGGTTTAAATATTCGCCAACACATTCTACCTGAATACCTACAAATTATGTGTTATTTATTACGTATGAAGTAAGTTGTATTGAGGTGCGCTAAAAAATGTTTTTTTAACCAAATTATAATCACATGGTCAGGGTCGGTCTTACACTAAGGAGCCCTGGACTAAAACTTGGGACTTTGCATAAAACAATTTTAAATGTTATAAGTTATAATACAAATGTTTGTAAACGGTTTTCTACAACTTTAAAACAGTTTTCTTTTATATATAGAATCTTCATTTAATCACGTGAAGATGTACCTACATATTTCGGTCTGGACTAGGCAATGTCATTGGGACTAGGCATGTCATCTTTGACATGACGTCAGTTAAAGGAAAAAGTCATGGACCTAATTTATTATAAGTACCTATTTGGTATAAAAATATTTGTTTATTTAGTTGGTAACCATAGTTACAAAAAAAGATCACGTGAAAAATCAGCTATCCACATTCCACTGCCTCCATCAGGGTGCCTCAGGGGGATGAAAGTTCCATACAGCGAACGTGACCACCTAATACTCAGTTTTCAGAATAGATGGTAGCACGGTCACACACGAAGTCGCATGATACAAGGCCATTTCAATGACCAATCAGAGCTCACCCATGGTCCAGCCAATTAACATTCGAGCTTTCGATCAGTCTTTTCAAATTTCATGTCAATTCTACATGATATTTTCAAAATAAAAGCAGTCGTCCAAGTGTCAAGTGTCAGAATAATATTGCTGTTCGGCGTTTTTAAACCATATTGATAAAAGGTTTTGCAATCCGATAGCTGATAAAATAAGTTAATGGGTAAGTCTACTTTTATTATATTATGTTTATAGGTATATACAATTGTATGCCCCTTGAAATTTCTTTGCAGTCGTGGTATCGAAATAATGATAGTACCTTCCTATTGTAATTTTCACGTTTGCAAATCTACCAAGGCAAACATAAAAAATAGGTAGGTATATAAAGAAGATTATGTTTGAGTAAATTACGTACCTACCTATATACAATGTCTATATTATATTTGCGCATTCTTACAAAAGTGTAAATGGCGACCATTGTCATTTTATATTTTGAGATTAAGTAGATTTTAAAATAAAATTATTGTTTCAGAATCTACATCAATATGTTGTTGATCGTCAAGCGATGAAAATTTATAAAGAAATCTTCAAGCTACACAATATATGAAATAATTAATGAAGTCATCAATCTGACAGGAAGTGCTGACAAATCATTTCCATGGTGGGAGTGCATTACTATTATTATTATTACATAACTATGTCCTCATAAATTTATATTGTTACTCATAATTTGTCAATATGATTATCATTGCAATAAAGTGTACCTATCTGAATTGAAATATCGACTTTTATTCATTTTTGTCACAATTTCGTTTTTATAATTATAAATACTTTTTTGGGTTCGGATCTATGGTTCTGTCATAACCAAAACTTCTAGTCACGCCAATAGATGGTGCCAATTATAGGGGGCATCTTCTTGTATGGAACTTACGAATCTATATATATATATATATATACGTCTGTTATCTATGGGGTGCCTACAGTTGTACTATAGTCGATACAATATGCATAGTAAGTTTCAAACCCCATTACCTATAACTAGGTAGGTATATCAACAAAAATAAACGTTGCCCATGTACTCGTATGTCATTTAATAATAATAAGTGACGTCTAATTTCAATTCAGAATCTTTAAAATATCTAAACAGATTGACGTAAGTGTCGCTTATCAATAATGTGGTAGGTATTTAACCTACGCAATATTGTGATATTTAAGATTTTTCTTTATTTTTTATTAATATTACTTAATTTTTTTTATTTTTCGTAAATCAATAGTAATTATAACACTAACCACCTATCTAATTTTTGTGATGGAGCTCCATAGTATTTCATTGGTAAATCAGTAATAAACTTAAGATTTATTAGAACTGCACCATCTTAATACTTTCCTTACTTTACTGCACTGTACATCGAATACCCAACATTGCATTCAAAAGCGTAAATAACATTCGAGGTCGAGATCCATACATAGGTACCTATACCTACTCATAAAATATAGATAGACAGTATTCAGTAAGCTGCAAAAGTTCAGTATAAATAACACTCTCGTGTCAGAGATCAGAGTAAATTACTTATAATATCATGAATGCAACACAATAAATCTATCGATATTAGATACTTGTGTGCAAGCAATCTTTAGCTGAAGTTTGAGCGAGTACAGGAAATAGACAAGTTTCGAAAGCTAACTGTTCTGTAGTATGTAGTAATGATTGACAAATCACCATAAATTCTGAAACCCATCGACAGAAAATTGGTACTCTACTACCCAATAGAATATTGTCAAGTTAGAGTTTGAAAATAATTTCGTAAAAATAAACATAACGTACACTTGGACATACAAACAAACTGAACACAAAGATTAACAGTACGGTTGATAAATAAAATATGGCCGCCGATTGAAATTGCATTTCACAAGAGACTACCAAGATATTGCACTCAATATGGCTCAAAGTTTATGTAACCACTATCAACCATTATACAAAGAATGACATTAAAACTAGTATTTAAACAATTCGGTCGGCCAATTCACAGCCATAGTAGAATAACGTCTTGATTGCATTACCTCTCCATTTGTGATATTGAGGCCCAAATAAATGTCACCAAAGGAGCCACTTCCGACTTTTCGCACAATTCGATACTTCCCCGCGATCATTGTCTCTTTTTTCACTGCCACCCGGTACGCCATGATTATATTTTAAATATAAATTTAACAGTCTAAAAATTTACTTATGCTATCACGTAAAATGTTAAAACACATTCACTGTTCCCACCGTAGCACTCTTTTCAACACGCCGACATCTCCCCTCACGATTCACGAATCATTTGTTCGGAGTGACGTCACTCACGATCATGGCCAACAATCAGAAAATTGATTGAAGCAGCCAGTAATTTTTTTTTGCATTGCCATTCTAATTTAATAAATCCAGAAAGCTGTAGGTGTTATTTTTTTATTAATTTTCTGACCTGAACATTATAGATCAATATTTATTTTGTATAATTTAAAAATAACAATCATTTTATTTTGCATAATCATCACGAACTAACTTTAGAAACGGACCTAAGTTTTGTTTGTTTTAAATTATTTCAAATTTTATTTGTAAAAAGTATCATTAATAATTAAAATAATAGTTAGTATTTTAAAAACATATTGTGTTTTTAAATAGGTATGTACCTTTAACAAAGAGAAATCTCTTTGACCTATAATCTATTTGAATACGAAACATTTCATTTATACATCAGCAGCTTCATTAATATACATATGTTTATTTATTTCGTAAATCGCCTTAGTACCTATTACAATTATTTCGACAAATTATTTTTGTATAATATACCTACTACTAGTAATTTAATTGTCAGTAGGTAGGTACCTAGATGATAAAAAATATTAGGAAATTTTAGTTATAACATACGATTGTGCATTGTGCTCTTATCAAAGAGATTAACGCCGTGCGTAAATGCGTAGAGAGGTTTAATGGTTAACAAAATATATCAGGGATAAATTAACAAGGACTGGCAACATCGTCTTCATGTGTTACGTCTGAAAACTATTTTGGGTTTGATAGAAGATTTATATTATTGAAATTTCTAAATTCTATAAATCCAAGGATGTCTTTAGTTACACGAAATTTGAGCCGAGCTCTGTGTCAGGTGAGATTTAAATTTTATATCATCACATCTGCTGTATTGAAGTAGGTCTTCACTATTGGAAAAATAAAAAATTCCCAAAAATATGCAATTAAATTCTTTCATACATAATATCAGCGACAATTTAATACTCATACAGAATATAAACACAAAATTCCATGTTAATGTCACGTGCAAATTATATATTGAATCTCAATGGAATATGTTTAAAATCAATAAATAATAGTGTAGTTTCAAATATGTATTGTATGTAATTAGGAAAGACTTCAGCTGTCATTGGTTATAGTGCGTACCTTTACCTATGATGATAGGATTCACAAGGTTTCTTTAATATTTTTTTTTTTTTTTAAATAATTACATTAATAATAAACGACTACAAAATCTATCGAGCCTGGTGAGAAATTTGTAGTACTTACTAAAATTATTGTTTTTATTCATTGACCTTAAAACAAGAATACTGGGTCTATAAGTAATAATTAGTAGTCATTCCAACTTATTGATTTCTTAACTTATTAAATATGTGAGTCAATTTACATTATTAGTTTATTTTTCATAAACCACAATCTGTTTGTATTAAGTATGCAAGCAGTTAATGTCCCCGCACCATTGGTTACACATTCGCAACATTTTTATTATAATACTCAATATGTCAATTTGTGACATCTTACGCTGGCGTTTGTAGTGAATAGTTTTATTTTGTTTTATTTTGTACAAATTAGTAATGCAAGTTTACTTTTATACTAGTGAAACAATAGGTAAGTACCATTATTGTATTAAGTCAATGCACAAAATAATTTAAATCATGACTGCCTAAATATAATTAAATGTGCAGTTACCCCACACAAACTATTTTTTATTCGAAGCCAGTCAACATACAGTAAGTCCTCGACTAACGTGATTAATTCGTTCCGAAGGTTTTCGTGTAAGTCGAATAAAACTTATAAATCGTTTCGAAGGATAAGTGAAAATAAAATGGACCTACATACATACATTTAAGAAAATATTATTGGTTGATGAAGTGGTTTGATTTTGCAATCTCCAGCAGCATTTCCACCAAGTAAAAGGGTTAGCCTATCTTCAGACACCTTAAAACTTGGCATAGATTTTTCTACTTGTGATATATAATATGACTGATCTGGCATTTTTTTCCAATGAGCCCAGTTTCGTCCACATTAAAAATTTGTTGTAGCAGGTAATCCTCATTTTTATGATTTCTGCTAGACTCTTTATAACATTTATAGCTTTCTCTGTATCTGCATTACTCGGCAGCCTCACCTGTTACATTGATGTTGTGTAGTTTATTATGGCATTTAAAATTTTGAAACCGTCTGTGGCTTGCAGTGAATGTATTAGTATCAACACTATCATCATTTTTACACTTTATGTCTTCCAAAAGACCCAAGGCTTTAATCCTGTATGACTATAACTTATAGTCGGCATTGGCGGCCTTAGGCCCGTAAAAGTGGTAGGTCAATTGAATATATTATTTTAATTTGCCTTTTCTTGTATACTTAAAAGACGTATTGCAAATTGGCTTTTTATGCATTATAGAATAAGTGCTATAAATTGTTATAGGTAGGTACTTACCCTTCAAAAAATGTCCGTTTTTCACATCGCCAACCCATTGTTAACCAAAATTCCACACAACACGTTATAATTTAGTTAGTTTGTAAATTGTAAAGTCCACTTTTCTTTCTTTGCTTTTTGAAAAATTATCAATCACCCGATTATAAAAATTGTTGTTAGTCGTTTTTTTTTTATTTTTTCTTTAAGAGGTTTTAGATCACCAACACCAAATTCTGTCCATTGCTTTTCGTTTTTAATCAAAAATTAAACAATGAAAAAAAAAAAAAATATTTCTTTTATGACAACCACAGATCCAATCACAAAAATTATAACTTTTCTTGTTGAAATATCTGTTCACATCTTTGCTTTTCTCTTTCTTTGTCTGAACTATTTTCATATCCGGCATGTACCTGCTTAACATCTTTGTTTGTAGACGTTTATCATAATTAAATATCTCATTCTTTATTTCGTTTAAAATACAATCCACTGAATTAGACATTTTGTAGTTTCAGTTCAAACAAATAAACCATCACCAATGCCACAAAACATCACAAAAATGTTATAAACCACTCAAAACCAAACTTTGTGTTTGTATTTATATAATAACTGCACCTAATACTAATTACATAAGATTTAAACAATCTAATAAATTTAATACTCGTCGATACCTAATGTACCTTTACTGTAATGTATGTAATGTACCTTAATAATACCTTTTCAACTAACAGAACACACTGCATACAGACTGCCGGCGTGGTACCTACGAGTCAGTCGACGTTATATTTCTGTTTCATCTGACACATTGAAAATGTCTATCTGTTTCACACTCGGACAATGGCCGAATGCAGCGTCATGTTGCGAGTGTTACGACAAAATATTGTGTTATAACCTTGTGTTTTCTTTCCATCTCACATATGAAAAATGAGAGAGAAAGAAATATTTAATTTTTCGTCATATTTCCGATTGACCGCGTGAACACTCACGTTCGCTAAGGTTTGGGCGGTGAATCATTGGGAATACAAAACACTATACAGCATGGGTGGCCAACCCGCGGGCCAGATGTGGCCCGCTGGGTGTCAACTTGTGGCCCGTGGAGCAGTGAGAAAATAAAAGTAATATTAAATGCTGCCGCTAGATGTGCTAATTTCGAAATTGGTATTCGATATTGGCTCAAGATTTTAAAAACCACGGTGTGGCTTTTGCTGCATTTGCAACGCCATTCTCCGCAGACGTGAATTTATTATTGGGAAATTTACAAATGGAACATTGTGAAATATGTTGCGATGAACAGTTAAAGGAGAAATTCCATCAGGTTTGTTTGGAAGAGTTTTACAAAACATATTTGGTCAAGGAGAAATATCCTGCATTTTACAAACATGCTCTAATAATGACTTCGCTATTTGGAAACACTTACACGTGTGAACAGCTTTTTAGTCGGATGAACCATATCAAACCCCGAGTGAGAATACAAATCACTCATGTGCATTTGGAAAACTGTTTGCGTGTAGGAACAACCTCACTCGATATCAGTGGCGAAGGCGCCATACTAAGCGATTATTTAAAGCTTACCTTCTATTTTCAAGTATTTCATTTAAATAAATAAATATCTATATTGTAGGTTATAATAAAAATATTGATTGTCATCTATCGTCGTTATTTATAAGTAGAGCGTTTAATTTAGTCAAGTTTCGAATCAAAAATACATGACGGAACGTCACAACGAGAGTGCTATTTTTAGAATTATTTCAACGATAATCCAAGCCGAATTTTCTACCGCAATTCAGTTGCCAACTTCATGCATGTCTGCGTTTTTGTTCCTGACTCGGAAGCGTAAACAGGACAAGCTTATGCGCTATGTTGATTTGTTTATTGTCTATGCTTATCTTTTAAAGCAAATAATAAATAATAAGGATGATCAAAAAAAATAATAACTATTGTGTTCGATCACATATAATTTATAAATTGTTATTAAAAATAAATATTGTATTAATTCGCGATTATTATTTAGGTTACTTCAGTCATAGACAAACATAACATGCTATTCACAGTTCATGTCATTTTGACATTTCAAAGCGGTGAAAAAGGTTTATTTTATAATACAAAATTCATTGTGTTACTGTGTTTTGAATGTGGATAAATTATCTCATATTGTACCGAAATCATTCGCCAGTGCTTTAAATATATTTAATTTAATTTAATTATTAAATTGTATAGTGTCCCGATAGAAAATGTGCGAACGATTGCATTTTAAAAAAATCATTCCTGAGATTGACGTTTCTTCAAAAATTTAAAATTATCAAAGCTTGACCTTCCAAGGGTTCATTTAGATTTGAATACAGCAAAAAAACTTATATTAGACATTTTCACAACAATTTATATGATAAATATTTGTTTTTAACTGGCAGTTATACATTAAACAAACTTTTTTGTTGGCGATGCCTATTGTTTGGTAAAGAAAAGTATGCGTGGAATTCTACTGCCATAAGTGATTTAAATAATTTGACAAATTCAGCGGTGAAACCTATGACCAGTGTGTCGTTGTCATTAGTGTGCACCTATTCATCAGTAGTAATATCGTAAGTATTATCTTCTTATTTCTCGTAAGTTACCTGACAAGTGTGCTCTTTTTCTCTGATCTCCACAGCTTACCTCTTTCCAAAAGTCACCCTTCGCCACTGCTCGATATCGATATTGATGCACTTAGTTCTGCCACACAAAATCAAACTTATCACTAAAATTTATTATTTTTATATTAGGTACCTATTTTGTTTATTTTTAATATTTAAAAAAAGTCTAATCTGATAAATATGTTTAATTCTCATATTTGTTTTATTTTATTAATATATAATATATATTTCTTTTTCGTTTTGTATTATGAAAAAAATCGGTTGTGCGGTCCGGTAGGAAATCTCATTTTTAGAATCTGGCCTGGCTGCTGAAAAGGTTGGCCACCCATGCTATACAGCGTACTAACACATCGCATGCCTTATATTTCAAAGCAACACTGATTAATATTATTATGTAGATTGTAAGATATTTATTTTTGGAGGGTCAATGACCATTTGACCTAAAGGGCCAGCCGCCATTGAGTTTAAGGCTCTGTTATAAACATACCACATAAACGTAAAGTTCGATAATTTTGATCGAAAATATGACGTAGTTTGGGCAATGCCGAGCAAAAGAAAACAATGCAATGGGCTTCACGTAAGAGCAAACAATAATTAAAGTTACCCTTTGTAATTTATGCGCAGTATTTATATCGTCGGTGTTTTGTAAAAAGGGCGAATCAACCATTTTGGCGAAATCGAGATTTTAATGAAAATACAATATGTACCGTACTAGCTTTGTTGTGTAAAAACGGCGAATTTTTATCTCCACAGGAAAGTACTTAAAAACGATAATCGACTAAAATTAAATTAATTAAAATTACAAAATAAAAAGCAAATGTGACATATCAGGCCTTTTAAAATATTATATAATAATACCTATTATAATGACAGTATTTTTTCTAAGCTTTATTATAAACTTGTTAGATATTTGTAATCATCTACAAGTAAAAATCAAATAAATGTCAAAAGCTAAAAATCCTCCTCCTGTAAAGTAGGATTTTGGTTAATTCGCCCTTTTTACAAAACACATCTACAAGTAAAAATCAAATAAATGTCAAAAGCTAAAAATCCTCCTCCTGTAAAGTAGGATTTTGGTTAATTCGCCCTTTTTACAAAACACCGACGATATGAAATCGCAATCTGCGCAGTTTCAAGATTTAAGTTGTTCCACTATAACAGCATTTGTTTGTAAATCAAAAAGAAAATGGCAGCCTGTCTTGATGTCTTGCTTTGGTTACTTACTTACATATCAATATTTGAGATTTTATATGATTGTTCATCTAAATAATGATGATTCATTGTGTAAAATATAGTGTACCATATTGCCAAAAAAAACTTATTTGATAACCATTACTTTTTAATTTGTAAATCCAAATAAATACAGGACACCATATTATATTTACCAAAACGTTTTTTAGACTTCTAACACTACTATACTGATTTTAATGTGATTGAACAGTGAAATCTAAATTCATATTATTTACAAGGTACTTGCAGGTTTTCCTTATTCAAAATAAAAGGTTATGTACTTTCTTCCTATCTGTAACTACTAGCTATTTTTAATTCCATCAGATCCATAGAAACACTATTTTTTTAATTGATTCCAGGTTCGGTTCCATTAAAAAAATTGCTTTGGGTTCGGTTCCGATTCCATAAAAAGGTATATTAAGTATATAGGTAGTTTTATATTAAAAAGCTTAATATTTAAATTCAAGCATTATGAGTAGTTAGCTATACTTCATACCCATTTCAGGCGGAGCATATGCACACCAGTATTTATACCTATTCAACTGCTTATGAAAAACATGTAATGTGGATAAAATATAGATACCTACCTATCTTGTGATGACTCAATTGAGTCCTGTTGTGTTACAGAAACGCGCCACTGACTATAAACGAATTTATAATCTGAAATAACTTGCAGCTGTTTGAATCATAGCATTAATAATCATTTTTCGGTATGACGTTTATGTATTTAGGCACTATCGGTTACTCCATTAGAGCACATGAGCATCTGATCCCCCAAATAAAAATAAATGTGTTATTCTTATCGTATTTATAGATTTCTGGGTTTACACCATGTGTACTTCTACCTTATTTCCTCAACGTTTCGGGCTCGTTGCAAGGGCCATTTTCAAAACATATCCAGAAAACCCAGATATCTATAAATACGATAACAAATAACCGTGAAAGTCTTAAACATTATAAAATGTGATATTTTTAATTTACTTCTCGAATCTTGAATGTAAATAAATTGTGGAAATGCAATCGAGTTGCAGTTTTGCAAAACTCTATTTTAGTGAAAGGTAAGCCATCAGAGCACATGCTCTGCAGAAAGACTCATGGAGCCAATCTAAAGCAGCGATCTGCACACACATTTTTTTCTGTGCACCAGCGCAACTATTATGTCATTCAAGTCTCATATGTACATATTTATATGATATTATAACATTTATACTCACACATATTATTTATCATTGCATCCTAGCATTTAATTGACTTGTTATCTAGTTTAATTGTAGAGAAAATGTTATAAAAGATCATGTAATAGTTTTTAATAAGCCAAAATTTTTGATATAAAAGTGACCTCATTTTTAGACTGTAAGCATATTTTTTAAATATTGTTTATTATAATTAAATACTTTTTCTTGAGCGGACATTTAATTCATTGTGATATTAATCCCAGGACTTTTCTGAGACATAA
The DNA here is from genome assembly GCF_057557595.1 of Rhyacophila brunnea. Classification (NCBI taxonomy): domain Eukaryota; kingdom Metazoa; phylum Arthropoda; class Insecta; order Trichoptera; family Rhyacophilidae; genus Rhyacophila; species Rhyacophila brunnea. Next base: position 23,308,578 of record NW_028233068.1, read on the forward strand.
CATGATAGCATAATATTAATATATAATAATATATATAAGGGTATAAACGTCACACACCTTGTATGCCTGCTAATTTTTTTGGATTGCATGTGACCTTTTTTTGTTGATTAGAGTGGCTTATTAATTATTATTATTTGTTTTTTAATCCATTCAGTAAATAATGTGAACCTCCACTTTCAAGAGTCAGGAGCCAGTGCTTAATTTAATCTTCTTCTTCTTCGATGGCGCTACAGCTCAAGTCGAGCCCTGGCCTCCTCCACCGCTGTCCTCCAGCCGGAACGGTCCTCCGCACGTCTTTTCCAGTTCCTGATTTTTAGCAGCTGGTTGGCATCTTTTGTAACATTATCACCCCATAGTGTGCGTGGCTTTCCCACTGGCCTTTTCCCCCCTGGGTTTCCTTCGAGGATCTTCTTCGGTATCCGTGACTCAGGCATGCGCTGGACATGGCCTGCCCAGTTTAGCCTCTGGAGTTTAGAGAGTTTTGAATCTTGGTATAAGCGGTATAGTTCCGTGTTGTACCTAATTCTCCACTTCCCACCATCATTCATGGGTCCGTATATCCGCCTAAGGATCTTTCTCTCAAAATAATCCACCATTTCAGCTGCTTTCACATTTAGCGTCCATGTCTCGCACCCGTATGCAACGACTGTGCGTATGACGGTTTTATAGAGCCACGTCTTAGTTTTTCTGTGGACATTTCTGGATTTGAATATGGGCAGCAATGAGAAGTACGATTTATTTGCAGCGGTTATTCGGGCTTATATTTCTTCCAGTTCCTCGTTCTCTTTTGTAATATTGGAACCCAGGTATGTGAACCGGTTGACAACCTCAAATTGATGGTTTCCAAAACTGGAACTTTGGCCCAGCCTACTCTGATTTTGTCGGCTTTGTACCATGACTTTAGTTTTGTTTTCATTTACTCTTAAGCCAATCTCTAGTGCGGCCCTTTGGAGGTGGTCAAATTCTTTCTTCACAATCTGTATGGATCTACCCATCATGTTGAGGTCGTCTGCGTAGCCAACCAATTGGCTCGGTCTGCTTATTATAGTGCCGCTCCTGTTCACTTGAGACTTTCTGATAGCAGATTCGAGGGCTAAGTTGAACAGCATGGGAGCCAATCCGTCTCCTTGCTTAAGACTCCGAGATACTTCATAGCCCTCTGTCCGTTGGCCATTCACCTTCACTTTCCCGGTCGATGCTGTCATATGCCTGCTTAAAATCAATAAAGAGCTGATAAATGTCCACATCGAATTCCCAGCATTTTTCCAGTATTTGGCGAACTGTGAAGAGCTGATCCGTTGTAGACCTTCCTGCCCTGAAGCCAGCTTGGTATTCACTTACCATGTTTTCCGCGTAACCTTCCAGTTTTGTCTTCAGGATCATTGTGAATACCATCTTAATTTAGTCACCATCTTCAAAGATGAAGGTTTTGTTCAACATATTTGCATCCATTTTTTTAAACTGTAATTTTTTATTGTTCCAGGGGTCTCAAACCTTCTGCAAGAGGGGTGTCCACTCCACGGTAGTATCAAATCAGAAAGATGTAGGTATATCATCAGATCACTTCAATACATTCCCGGTGAGCCTGCTTGTGTGTTGCGTGTAACTAATGACTTATTTTATTTTGAAATTTCTTTTTCATCTTTTCTAACAAGCGGCCAAGAAAAATGACAAAAAATTGGCAATATTATCACACTACGTTTGCACTAAACCGCATTGATTTTCTTTTGAAAATTTTTGTGTCAAAATTTCTGAATATGTTTTCTAAATTTATACAGGTAACCCTCGAAATCATCAGTGTTATCCTATACTTGACGAAACCTTCTGTACATACTACGTTTTCTTCCAAAATAATTCTTACTCTAGAGCAGGGGAGGGCAAACTGCGGGCCGCATGTGGCCCGCCGGGTATTTTTTTGCGGCCCGACATCATTAATTGTACTTCTGATTACGAATAATTTTTTTAAAAAATATTGACAATTGATTAGAATTTGAAGAATTTGTTGTTTCGTAAATGTATTATCTCAGTACGTCTTCTTTGCAGTCTCGTCTCACACTATGTACCCACTATTTTCTACGTTGAACATCGTGACTAGGGATTCCAATCCCGGGATCCCGAATCCCGGGATCCCGGGATCCCAAGCTATTTTCGATACCTATGAATCCCGGGATTGATAAACATAATCCCGGGATTTCGGGATTGATTTTTTATCAATTTAGATGGAACATAAAATAAAAGCAAAAATATAACAGAAAAAATACTTATAATAAAAAATAACTACATTAGAAATAAACTGAGTTTGAGTGAAGTTTGATTTATACCCATGTGTAGGTAAGTTGCCGATTTATTTTATTTTTTCACATAAATTATAAAAATGAGAAAGATTGAAAAAAACAATGCTTCGCACTTTTAACAAAGTAATTCCACCATGATCTCATACGTTTTACGGCAGTTTCATATTTGGCTGACTAATTAGATTTATGAAGCGGAAAGGCCATAAGTACGCCATGATTATTTGCTTTACTATTTTAAATCTCGCTAATCCATTCGATTAGTCTTTATTACCAGAAACAGCAATCTCATATTAAATTCACATTATTATTTATACTTATAAGAATATTATTTACTCCATTAAACTTATGTATTTCCAAGATTGAACGTATACAATATTAACAATAAATGTATTAAATAGTATAAATTATACTAGATTTATTTTTGACCGATTTTATCAATGTTATTTGTGAATATAAAAATTTTATATTAACAATCGAAAAAAATGCCAATCCCGGGACCAGTCCCGGGATCCCGGGATTGTCAACTTGTAATCCCGAAATCCCGGGATCAGAATTTTGGCTCGGGATTGGATTCCCTAATCGTGACACATTTAAATACTTTAAACTCCGCGTTGCAAGGAAAAAAATATATGCCCATGATATGGTAAAAAGTTTGAATGGATTTCAATTAAAACCCAAGTTATTCCTTCGACAAATATCGAATAATAACGTGGACCACTTTCCAACTGAAAAAGTTGCTGAATATATCAGAATATAAATTTGAAGAATATGGTAAAATTATTAAAGCTCTGAATGACGATTTTTCACAAGGATTTGGTGACTTCCGAAAAATTGAGACATGTTTAGCAATAGTACGCGATCCATTTTCAATAGATATTGATAGTGTACGAACAGCGCTACAACTTGAGATTATTGACACTGATTTAAGAGAATTGCATCGTCGTGAAGAAATCTCCAAATTTTACAATGCCCTTAATTCAGACAAATTCGATCAACTTAAAGATTATGCAAGAAAAATGTTCGTTATTTTTGGATCAACCTATATATGTGAACAAACATTTTCGATCATGAACCTCAATAAAAACTCTTTACGATAAAATATCTCCGATGCCCATTTACAAGCAGTTTTGAGAATATCAACTACAAAATTAACACCTGAATTTAAAAAATGTTAAAAAATGTAGAACAGTTTCATTCGTCTCATTAATTTTTTTGTGGTGTTTATTTTTCGTGATAATAAAATAGTGTATATCTAAAAATGGTATTTTACTTGCGGCCCGCCGCTCATTTTGAGTTCTTGAATTTGGCCCTCCATCCAAAAAGTTTGCCCCCCCCTGCTCTAGAGTCTAGTGAATCTTGAAATAGATGTAAACTTCAAAATATAATTGGTGGTATTTAATTCAGTATAATTGTGATACAATTCTAATGTGATATTAAATGCCATTACTATCTGAAGTAGTTATATTAAGAATTTTTCATAGGTACCTAGCTTTGACTCGGATAGAAATTAAGTTTTCTCAAAACGTAACATCTATATGATTGACAACATTTTGTTCAAGACCTTAGTAAATATACATATTACATACAATGTAGTATTGACTTATCGTCGCTGTAGGATTGGTTTGTCGAATAGACCAAATGTTCAGGAGGCGAAAAACAAATTTCATAATCCTATATTTAAATACATGTAGATATTTAAATTGTTATTTTTACAGCATATGAATGATGTATTCATTACCATTACAAAGTAATTTAAAGAAAAGGATGGTTCTAGTCCATTTAGATACAAAAAAATATTCTGCATTAAAAGGTCGATTTTGACAAAAACGGATATTCGACAAACCAATCCTATAGTGACGTTATGACAACTTTGCTATGTGTGAAATAATTTTTTCACCAAATACTATAATCATTGTTTTACGAGGGTGGGTCAATAAGTCCTTAGAAAAGCCGACAGGTGGCGCGACTAGTACTGTAAGCGGTTTGTTTACATGCAGCGGCACTACCGATTCAGTATGCTGCGAAGTTTCAATCAGATTGGTCGGGTTGTTGTGTGTTTCTCGTACATTTAAAAAAAAATTTGCTTGTGGAAAATGGAAAAATGGAAAATGGAGAAAATTGAGTTTAGAGCTGTTATTAAACATTTTTATATAAAAGGGTTAACAGCAAAGGAAATAAAATATGAGTTGGATTTAGTTCACGGCATATCTGCTCCTTCACTTGCAACTATTTATAACTGGTTAAATGAATTTAAACGTGGTCGTACATCAACAAAGGATGAACCACGCTCAGGACGTCCTGTAGAGGTGACTACACCAGAAATGATCAATAAAATCCGCGATATGGTGTTAAGTGACCGAAGATTAAAGTTGAGTGAGATAATTGAGGTTACAGGGATCTCAAAAGGTAGCGTCATTTCTATTTTACATGACAAATTGGGCATGAAAAATATTTCTGCAAGATGGGTGCCGCGTTTGCTCACAGTCGACAATAAACGCAATAGGGTGGTGGCCTCTAAAGCCCTGTTGTCGCTCATGCAACTCAATCCGGATGATTTTTTTCGTCGCTTTGTGACTGTAGATGAAACATGGATACACCACTATACTCCCGAGACGAAAGAACAGTCAAAGCAGTGGATTGCGAAGACAAACCATGTCCAAAGAAGGCGAAAACCGTAAAATCAGCTGGTAAGGTTATGGCTACTGTATTTTGGGATGCACGTGAAATTATTTTCGTTGACTATTTGGAAAAAGGAAAAACAATAACAGGGGATTATTATGCATCTTTATTGGACCAGCTAAAAAACGAAATTGAAGAAAAACGGCCTCATTTAAACAGGAAAAAAATCCTCTTTCATCAGGACAATGCCCGTGTTCACACATGTTTACGATCAATGGCTAAAATTGAAGAATTGAAGTTCGAATTGGTCGACCACCCACCGTATTCGCCAGATTTAGCCCCCAGTGACTTTTTCCTTTTCCCAAACTTAAAAAAATGGCTAAGTGGACAACGTTTTTTTTTCAAATGAAGAAGTCATCGATCGGACAAATGCTTATTTTGAGGACCTTCCGAAAACTTATTTTTCTGACGGTTTAAAAAAAATTGAGAAACGTCTAAGCAAGTGTATTGAGCTCCAAGGAGATTATGTTGAGAAATAAAAAAAAATGCAAAAATAAAAACTGTTTTAATGCTTTTTTCTAAGGAATTATTGACCCACCCTCGTATCTATTGTTTTCTTCATATATATTTGCTCCTAAGCATACATGTGTTCAGAATATAATTTATATTAAATATCCACTAATGATATGAAAGGTTTACCTGTTTATTAGTAATTCGATTGGCTAAATAGAATAATATTTTCTTAGTTTTGTTGGCGCTAGAGAAGATGTGGCTATTCCAGTTATTTGAAAATTACTTTAATTGTAATAGTAACTTAACATTACCATCAAAGAAAATTTCAAATAACTCCAAATCATTGTTGATCAGTTACTTACCTCAATATTTTGTAAGTATTTAAAGGTTTGAGTTATTTATTTTTTTCAAATCTGGCTTTGTAAACAACATTCCATAGAATATCAAAAGTGTATCATTGAATTCTGCGTGCGGTTTCTATCCTCACGCTTCCCTTGGTCTAAGAATTATACTTTGGTAGCCAAATGGTCAACAATGTCTTATTTTTAGTACATTGAATACTACTAGTAATTAATGTAGAACTCATCTGTGTGATTGAACATGCAAAATTTTACTTACAAATTGAATCAATTGGACAGTGTTAATCGAACACAGTCCAATTGATTAATAATATCATACTTACTATAAATTGGAAATCTTATAGTGTTCAGTTGTGCAATAGATCTTATCAATTTATTTGATTACATTGCATTATTTTTTATAGTGAAATCTGCAACTACTCAAAATTGTCGTATCTGAAGATTCCTTACCAAACTTCCAAGGAGTACTGCATCTCACAAATAAATGTGTATATTTCACGAAGTTGAACTTCCTTCAATATTGAAACCATGCTATAAACTTGATAAATTTTAAATATTAATAACTCTTCCAATTGCTAAAAATGTTTTATTTATGTTTGTTGAGGTTGTCTTCTAACTTCAAGTGTTAATTTTAATGAAGTCGATTACTGAAATGTGATCTGACTTCAGGGCTGACGGAAGAGCTCGATAAAATCTCAATTCTTTAACAGAAGTGGAGGGGGGTCCTGAACAAGGAATCCTCACTCAAACGAAAAGAGGTGGTATGACAGCAAGTCACAGTCAAAATAATAAAAAAAATGTATGAACATATTTTGTTTAATATTAGCAGCAATAATTAACTAGATAGCGAGATCAATTAATTAATATGACTCAATCATATATAGGTATATAATACGATGTAATCTATATTTAAAATATATCAAGCAATCTTCACCATTAATCACGGTGCAGATATGTCATATCCCAAAAGCCTTTTCTTCAATAAGATTTTGGGAGATATTAGAAACCTAAATTACAAATAATATTTTGCCTTATAAATGCCGGGATTGCGAAATAATAAATATAGGTTTCTTTTGAATTTTCATCATCTGATTATCTTGATTCTTATTGAACACAAAAATTAAGGTATTTTTCTTGCATATTTTAATAATTTAATTTTCACTTTTATTAATAATATGAATAACTGACCACTAATAAAAACTAATAAGTCTCCATTCCTATAATCTTTTATGATTAGGTAAATTGTTACATATTAATTTCCAGCCTGTTTTTTTACATACCTATCTAAACTTATCCACATCTCTTATTTCATAATTTAACTAAATATCTTAGTATTCCTTTTTTCTTATAATGTTTTAAGAATGACAAGCAAACATACCGGTAGTTGACGAATATTTTCACCTATTTATTATTTTAGTGTACAGTACAAGAAAATATTCAAAAAATTTAGATTCTTATATGAACAAAATATTTCATTTATCTTGCCATACCAAACCTGAAAATAAATGTTTAGACTCGTATGGTTCCTGTAAGGACCACACTTCAATCAATGGCTATTTCTTTGCGTAAGGTAAATTTCTTTTGAGTTTTATTAGTTACAGGGTGCTTGATAGCTTCGGCTATGGCTTCTTGTGTTTTTTAAATTAAAGTTTGACGGTTGACAGATTATCATTGTTTTTTGATGACATTATAAGGAATTCTTATTATTGGTGACTCTGCCTTGAACTATGCTTTTACGATGTGTTTACACAAGTATACTTTCAATAAATTTATCACAGTTGTGTAATCTTTAGTTAATGAATAATTTGAAAGGTATTTGGATTTTTCTGGATTTTAAACATTTATGCTTTGGTTAACAAGATGTATTATGTCCCTTAAGCACTCTGAATTCTGGTCAAAATAAAACATTGGTGTTTTAAATTAATCCATCAAATGAATGTTAAATACTACTTGAGTGCTGCATAGGTACTCAATAATCGAAATATACCAGGATTCAAAGTGTCACCGCTTGGTTGCATGTTTGAATATTTTTGGCATGATATAATATTTTCTTGTCATTTCCACGATCAAACTTGTTGCCGCTATTCAATCTTTTATTTCTAAAATTTCATTGAATACGTCATCATCACAAAGGGTTTAAAAGGTACAATGTCTACATACATGCCGTACTTATTGAATAAATAAACTAATATGGTTTACATTTTCTAAAGGAATTATTTACCTATGCTATTTTCTTCTACCTACAGCTTGGGGGGCGCTTTGGATATTATGATTGATTATATTTTAATATTTCAACAGAGCAATGTTTTTATTTTGGTGCTTTTTATGGGTGCACATTCTTTTTTAAAAATCATTACATGATTGATTAATAATTAAATCAAATCACCCTGGACAAAATGTCTGTGTATTCACATTAATGCTACACATCAAAAAAATATATAAATATCCCAGTCAACGGGCTGATAACCCTATTATAATTTGATTTAAAACAATCTCCATACTGTTACCACTCTTGAATAAAAATAGATTATTAATTTTGTCTAAATTTTAAAATGATTTCTTAGCGCAAGATTTGTTTTGATATTTTTATTCCAATAGCAACCAATGTCTTGCTATCCCCACATTTCTAGGATGTCAACATGATGCCTGAATAATGGGAAAATAGGTTAATATGTCTGTCATATGAAATTATCTCATTTCTATGAATCAACTTTTCAGCAAGGAAAATCTCAAAAGGAAGGCAGAACAAAATGCACACTGATCCCGGGAGACGGTGTGGGGCCAGAACTTGTATATTCTGTCCAAGAAGTCTTCAAGGTATGTTTTTATTAAATTTTTCAGCTTTTTCTCAGTGGTCTAAAGGCCTCACAGATTTTCAAGTATATCAACCGATTATTTACAAAGTTATTAGCCAATGTTGCTCAATCTCTATTTGATACTCCAGATCATAATCACTCCATAATCATGTGCCTGATAATTTAGGCTCTACTGTACATACTTATGTTATTAATTTATTATATGAGCAGGGCACGCCAAATTAGAAATTGTGCGGGAGACCCCTAGGTATGGGGCGCGAATATAATGTGGTTGTATTACGTGCTTACTTACCTTGTCAAGGTGATATTTTTCTTGCATTTTTATCAACAAAATCATTCATAATTTTTCACTAACATAATAGGTATTAATAAACTATTAAATAGATAGTTTTCACAAATGATCGACAACTTTACTGTCAAAAGGTAGATTTTAACTAGTACTATGAAAAGAAATAGTTCTCACTTGTCAATAAATAGACTATTGTAATACTCAAAAATGAATAGGTGTATCAACGGAAAATATATTTTGCTCTTCTTTGCAGTTAAATTAATTAAAAGAATATTTTATTATAGAGTACCTAATAGTACTTAATAGTATTGTAGGTACATACATATTATATTCAGATATAATTGTATATAAGTCTATGACCAAACTCAATCAAGAAGAAATAATTTGATGAAAGTTTATAATTATTATATAGATAGAGCAATGGTATTTTGTATGTCTTAAAAAATATTATTATCTATCCATATTCTCTTATATTCTATTTTATTGATATGAGGCTGTGAAAACAACAATTTCTACAGTAATTATCATACTTTATTTGATCTGAAACATGACATGACCAAAGACTAGACATGGGATTATTTTGCTTGGTGAAATATTGTTTCGCTTTGTGAATTTCCTGTCTTTTCTATGTGACCTGTTCAAAACCAAATTTACTTATATTTTTAAAATGTCATTCGTTACTTTTGTTGGGTATTATTTAGTTTATGTGAAAACTATTTTTTAAATGTTTGAATATTTTTTGTTAATGTGAATTTTGACTAGTGCGATTTGCGATTAATTTACACCCTTAATAAATCTCCCAAATTGTAAGACAGCTCCAGGGTTGAATCCTGGATATGGCAAAATACACATATTGTTTATCAATTTGTGTTTGGAGTCAAGGGAATGTACCCAACAGTTTGAGCAAGTGGCTAACATCCGTTTCTCATAAAAACAAAAACAAAAAAATCTTAATACAAACCTTCACTCTGTGGAGGCCTATATTATGATCTATTATGATATACTATATTATGAGGATCAGACATGTCATGTTAAAAAAATAGAAAGTTTCATTTTTTTGTTATTTCAGTTTTAGATAACAATTAAGATGTTTTGGGATATCAGCTTCGCGATTTTGGCATTCAGGACATTGTCGTTACACCTTAATAGCGCCTGTACACGTGCATGGATTTACTGGCGGCAATAGTGCTTATTTTAAACTATCATGACAATAACTGTTTACACATAAATTGCTGACTGTCTCTCCAATTCATTCTTTAAGAGTGAGCAATACGCGATGTTATGGTACTATTTTGTACTATTTGACAACTAATGAAAATCGGTCAACCTGAAAAGTCGTTTTTTTCCGGCAGGTTCGCCACTATTGTTCTACTAACTAAATCGAAAAAATCTTTCTGTCACATGAAAATTTAGAAGCTTCCAAACTTGTTTGATTCATGCATGCAATATTGCCAACTGCAGGATAATACATGTTTACCCATACATTTTCTTACTGTCAACAGTAAATCCATGCGTGTGTAAATGGGGTATAAGATAATTATTATGTCTAGTTGCAAAAAACTAACCTTTAATAGCCACTGCAACATGTTTCACTTTATATTATGTAATATATTCCTTTTTTTCTTAGAAACCTTGTTAATATTGTGGTATTGACTGTTTGTGACTTTAGGCAGCCAATGTCCCTGTTGACTTTGAGCCTTATTTCTTCTCTGAAGTGAACCCGACCCTGAGCGCGCCTCTTGAAGATGTTGCTGGATCAATCACAAGGAACAGAATTTGCCTTAAGGTATACCATAATTAATTGAACTCGTTTTTACATAGGAGAACTCTATAACTATAATATCACACAGTTGACTAAAACTTTGTTTCAAAACCATTGTACTTATTATATATTCCAGGTATCCTCTTTGAAATAAGTTTTAAGCCAGCCGAGAGAATAGTTCCCAAGAATTTAGTGTATTGTGGAACATGATTGCCACTATTATGATAAATAGATCAAGCATCTCACAATTCTTGTATCCAGGAAAAATTATGATTAAAAAAAACACTACATAATATTATTTTCTACTCAAAAGCCTAGAAACGCATTCTCGATTATGTTACATACTTTGTTATTGGTTGAGCATTTCGAAAAGTGGACTGTATTATTTAGAAGGTGGTGATGCTGGGAATTCCGGATATAGGGGAAGGGGGTGATGAACACGAAGATGTGGCATTGACCATTTGATGAGATGAGGGCAGGCGCGCACTGGCACTGGTCCCAGGTCATACACACACGCACTGGTTGTTTTGGGTCACCCTGTTCGCTCACTTGTTTCACAGTTTATGGATGATTATGATCTTGATGAATGATAATGATTTGTATTTATGATTGAACGAATATCTTTCAGATATGTTTTGAGTTTTCAATGGAATTACTAGCCACTGTAAGCTGTCAGAAGCCCGCTCGCGTCGATTGGTTGGTAGTAACTGAGTGTCTCTTTGCAATTACGGTATTCTTTTGACCCGTAATTGCTTATTGATTGTCTGGTGACAATAACACCGGGGATTAGGATGTGGGGAAATAAAGGAACGGAATGGGAATATAAATGGCCCAACCAGTTATTTAATTTCATTTTGTACAACAAGTAAATTGAGGACTCTGATTAGGCATTATGTCATTTCATACTATGTAATGTAATAATAGACGTAATTTCATCTATTCTTTGCTTCAGGATTTTTCTTTCTGCTTATAAAGATTATTCTATGCATTATAACCTCAAATATCATGCTTGGTCCATAATGGACAAGTTTATGTTAGATTTGTATTCATTCACGATTTATCATGGGTAATCTGTATTCACTGTTGATTTGCCAATGAGAATCTTGTTAATATCAGATTAATTGATAACTAATATCTTCGCATGAATATTTTCAGGGTATTTTGGCCACCCCAGATTTCTCCCACACTGGTGAACTCCAGACGCTGAACATGAAATTGCGTAACGAATTGGATCTGTACGCAAACGTGGTTCATGTTAAATCTCTGCCCGGAGTAAGGAGCCGTCATTCCAATGTTGATTGTGTCATCATCAGAGAGCAGACGGAAGGAGAATATTCTGCTCTCGAACATGAGTGTGTTCCTGGTATGATTAATATATCATATATTGTCGTTGTAGGCTAAAATATGTAGTAATGCTTTTGTTTCAAAGTGGTTTAAATAATTGAACTGGTGCTTACGCGGTTGAACTCTGATTTTTATTTCATTATTATGTATACTAGATTGTCAAAATAAACTTACTGGTATGTATAATCTAAATTTGTTGTCTCGGTTTATTCGAGCACAGGTGTCGTGGAATGTCTGAAGATTGTTACAAAAACCAAGTCTCAAAGGATTGCCAAGTTCGCATTCGACTATGCCACCAAAAATAACCGCAAGAAGGTGACTGCAGTACACAAAGCCAATATCATGAAATTGGGAGACGGTCTTTTCTTGAGAAGCTGCGAAGAGGTAATGTTTTCAATGTTTGAAGTTTTAAAAATCTCCATATTTACAGCGTTCTTACTAAAATTAATTCGTAGAGTCATGGGCGGACAGATAGCTTCAAAGAATAAAATCAGTCACCTGGACAGTGAAAAATGTGAACTCAAATCCCACTCAGTCCAATTTTTTTCTACATAGTATGTTTCTGAGATTTTTCACAATTATATACTTTCAAAATAAGATTCTAATATCTTTAAATATGTATTCAGTATTGAATAAAAGAATAATAATTTATTTAGTCATTTTACATTATTGTTCCTTTTGGTTGCTGTAAAAAAGGTCTTAACACTACCTAACAGGCCAAATATAATTTGCGAAAAATTAAATTAAAAAACTAACTAAAATATCAGTTGTAACACTTGACAAAATTCAAGGTAAATCGATGGTAAAATCAATGGTAAAATGTTTTAGGAACATTCCGATAGATGTCAGTAAGTGTCCAATTTTGATATTATTTGTTTTGACCGAATTATTGGTAGAGGTAAATTTTATATTTAACACTTCAATCGGGTGCCTGGAACAATAGACACTATCCTGTGGCGGGCGTTTTTCGCGCTCAGCGCAAAAATATATTGCTTTCTTAAAATTGACACAACTTCTAAACCAAACAATATTTTCGATTGAAATTTTCAAAGAAATCATATGTGACATTTGATTATTAAAAATAAATTATAAATACTTTGATTACATCATAATTTCACTATATTTCTAAGCTGAATATAAAAACCTGATATCAATTTAGTAAATGGCACTCAATATTAAAGTTTACAATCGTCGGATCTGTGAAATCTGATCGCGTAAATATTTGAGAAATACGTGTCGCCTAAATGCTGTTGGCGAACATTCAGTGTATAATAACTCATGAGTTTTATTGCTTCTTGTCAAAAAAGGGTCTTTGGCGGTTGTCGCGCCTAATTTGAAAAAACCATTCAACTTATGAATCACAGTATTTATTCTTCCAAAGAATCAATACACTCCATTGTTGATAATCAAGCGAGCGATATGAAAAATAGTCCGACACGTGAAACGACTCAAACTGAACTAGAGATTGAGATAGCAAAACAAATCTATACGACAGTTAATTCTTTGTTTACTCTTATAATCTAGCGAAGAAGTAGAACTAACGATAATTAGGTGCGGGGTTTTATTTCACGCCGATATACAAACCCGTGAAAAGCCGTTTCCCGCAAACAACCGACAGTCAACAAAAACGACTTTTGCCATGTTCCGCATTCGACTGACAATCTGCGAAAAACGGCATTTGCCATTTTCCGACGAAGATGTGTTAAGACGGTCACTAACACCAACATAATCTTTGTTATCCAAAAGAATTTGCTTGATATGTATATGCAGTCAAGCTCCCTCATTGGCTGACGTCAAAATTGTTATTAATATAACAGTGTGGCCTAAAACAAAGCGCTTGAATATACACGTTATTCGGACATTTTCTTTTTTAATTTTCAACTACCTATGCTAATTTTTATTATTACCAGTAATATCTCTATCCACATATTTCTACGATGTTATCAAAAATTGGACGTGGTATTCCTTTGAAATGACAGAGTAAGGAAGTTATTATTGATGCAATAGGTTTTTTAAAGAATTTTCACACAAGCGAAAGAAAGAGCGGAAGTCACATTTTTATCGTTTTTGTGTTAAGTATGCAGATTTAAATGTGTATTCACGTTCTGTTAATTCTGAAAATTAGGGAGTCCAATGTTTTCAAAAGACTTACTCTTAAAACGACGGTAGTACAATTATTATACTTTAGAGCTGAAAGAGTGGATGTCCAGCTTAAGTCATTTTTGCTTTAACCTATAGCAAAAAGATTAATTGGAAAAGTGCGGAAGTCCAACATACGGGGTTTTAGTCCGAACGCGAGAGAGTATTTTAAGTAGATTAGCAATACTGAAGTCACACTTGTAGTGTTTTTGGCCGTCACCCGTGTCGTCGAGTGTTTTAGTGTATTTAAGGTTTAAAATTAAACTATAATCAAATATTATTTGGCTTGGTTTATGCAGGATTTAATTATTTTTTAAAAAAACTAACTATTACTATCTGCCTATTGTAGTATTGGTTCAATGAAAACAAATACTTATGACTGGCAAAGTTTAGTGTGCACTATTTATGTCGGATTTTAACAGCCTCATTCAGCCAAAATTCATAAAATTTTGACAATATTACACAAGTTTGTTGTTATTTTTTTTATTTTTTTATTATTATTATTATGTTTACATCACAAAAATATAATTTTAAATGATATTATCTTACATGTTTTATTACATATTTAAAATCCCAAGTCCATAGTATCGACATTATACAATGGACACTTCAGAGCAGATAGTGCTGAAGTCCAATAATTTCCCAATTATGAATTAATCAAAAAAAAAAAAGTCTAACCTCGAATGGCCTTTACAATTTACAAATTTAGTAAAATAATTGAGGATATCTGAAAAGTTTCATTTGTAGCGACATTTGACTGATTGTTTTTGGTTAAAACTGCTCTCCTGCAAAATATTGAATTTGTGACTTCCAGACTTTCAGCTCTAAGGTTTATGGTAAAGCTTTATGTTTTATAATTTGATTTCATTAAGATTTATATTTGAACCAAAAAAATATTTTTTTTAATTAAATTTTATTGTAATATTAAAACTTCGTGGAATTTGAATTTAATCTTTTAGTATAAACAATTATTTTTGAGCCGATCTGCACCAAACCGTCTTTAAATTTGCACTGACTCTACTGCCGAGATATCTCGTATCTGGCAGTGATCGGGTTGACTTTAAAATAAAATAACTATAATTTTATGAGAAAAGTAAGCATACTGCCTAAACAAAAACTCAGCAGTAAAAATTATACATTGTGAACCATTAGTCTATTTATTTGCCTGTCCCAAATATAGATGGCGAAGATGTACCCGAAGATTGAATTTGAAAAGATGATTGTGGATAATTGTACGATGCAAATGGTCTCCAATCCTCACCAATTTGATGTGATGGTAACTCCAAACTTGTATGGAAACATTGTGGATAACCTGGCTTCAGGATTGGTGGGCGGTGCGGGTGTCGTGGCCGGTGCTTCTTTCAGCGCAAGATGTGTCGTCTTTGAACCAGTAAGTTTTATTTGTATATATCAATTCATTTTTTTTTGTTCAATAGTTACTATTATCGTAGATCAATAATATAAATCGCAATTGAACATATCATAAACATAATTCCGTCTTGATTATAACTTTCCACGTCTTAAATATATAACCAGCATAATATGTATTTAATTTTTATGCATTCCTCTACGCTGATAATAACTTACTGTATGTGTTCTAATTGTTTAGGGTGCGCGTCACACCTTCTCAGAAGCTGTCGGCAAGAATGTTGCCAACCCAACTGCTATGCTTCTTTGCGCTGTCAACATGCTTGCTCACATCAATTTGCCACAGTATTCTATGTTGATCAAAAATGCAGTAGACCGGTAAGATTTATAATTTTATTAAGAGTTTTATTATAGTGTACCCATTTTTTACTTTTTTACCTATGTTATCTTATTGAATGTGTACGCTTACCATTTTTAGGTTGTCTATACAATAATAGATTGATGGTGGTGTTTATGGAGGAAAGATTGTTTGTTTTTATTGATTTTGAAAGTAAAAAAATTATATTCTCGAATTTAGATAATGACATAATACGCAAATTGACATTTTAATGTTTGTTTTTCTTTTCCGTTGATTCATTTGTTTATATTAGGCTTAAAATTATTGAGTAAGTATATATATGCAATAACAGCAAGTATTTTAATAAAAAATCTAGCAAGTATTTTATTAAAAAGTGGGGAATTATTTAATATGAACAGCAAGTAAAAAAATGATTGTTGGTAAGTATTAAAATAATAACAATGGAAGTATTTAAATTATTATAGGGAATTATTTAAATAATTTTCGGGAATTATTTAAATAATAAAATTAATGATAAGTATAAATTTGTCAGAATAAAATCTATTTTGGACAGATTTTTTCTTTTACAGAAATAACTTATTTAGTAGCTTCTTTATTATGTTAAATTTAGTAGGATAGTATTATTCTTTCTATCTGGCTCTCCAGAACAGATTGTACTATTTGAATAGTATTTCTCTATTATTTCATTCCTTACGCTCATTTAGTGTAGCAGCATTTGTGTATCTATAAAATGGCTCAATGATGCAATGTGAGTCTCCTGAGCAAGCTTCTAGTGCCTTTAAGATGCTATTTCATTTTAACTATCAGCTGTAACTTCACTGCACATTCCGAACCATCAGTTGTAGGTAGCTGTTAGGCATACACTCTTGATCTAAGCGCACTTCAAAGATATATGTAACCTTACCATGTGAGATTCCAACCCTTAATCTCTACTTCATTGCGGAGTTAAATACAATTGTAGTGTCTATTATATATATTTTCATCGTTGCAATAATAACAAGACATACTTCAGACTTGTATAGTGTTTATTACATATTATTTTCAATATCAGAATTAAATAATAAGACAGACTTCAGTTGTTTACAATAAATATATTTCTTATGTTCATAAATTCACAATAATAATTAATGGTAACAAATATATGACAGAATAGGACGTTTCCTTCAATTACGTATCAATTACATACAACCAATTACTAAAAACGACCGATGTCGATCAATGTGAATGATTGAAAATGATAATCTAGAATACACATCCCTCGAATAAACAATGGGAAACAAATTATTTACAGTCAAACGATAACATAAAAATCTTGTCCTTCAATTTCGACATTCCGATAATCGCAACTTTTGACTTTTGACAGCTCGACTTTTTTATTCGTTCGTTGATCAGTATCAGAGCATAGACAAATCGGACGACTTAAGTTTCATGGTCTTGTTTACATTACATACTATAATAAATTGACAATATTAAATTATTATCTGTTTCGGCATTTACACTAATAGTAAAAATAATAATATACATATATAAATAATTAATATACTTACTTAAATTAGTAATTTTAAAAGACGTTGAAAAAAACCTTTTTTGTAGTGATGAGTCCAAAACATGTGAAATTATAAAAAATCCACGAACCCTAACTAATTAATTTAGCATACAATTTTAATTGAGATAAATTTAATATCATACTATTAATTATCATTGTTGTATCCAAACTGAGATTCATTTTTTTTTTTATAAAATTAGACAATAAGTAATAAAAATGTACTTAGTTTTAAAAAAAAAATTGTTAATATGATTTCTGTAATATTTGTAGTACCTACCTAGATTACCTATATTTTTGATCAATTATTAATTTAATCTTTGAGGTTATTCGCATTTCTTGTGTGAAATGTCCATCTAGCTCTTTTTTCTGCACCTGTGCGACTTCTTAGTTGATCTTCTTTTAATAATAATGTAATCATAAATAGTTTGTTCTTACCGATATTCATGAATGCATAGACTAATATACTTTATATGCGATAATGGTAACCCTAAAATGCAGTGCGCCCCATTGAATGTTTTTTACTTTTCATACTATCAAAATAATAATGGATATTGGTTTTATCTATTGGCCCCAATGACATTATTAATGGACGACGCACTCAGTACAGTAGCTAGCAAGTAAATTCACTCATAGCGACATTCGCACATGCATAGGTAGACGTCACGCAATATCCATTATGCGATATCACGCATCGGGAATTTATAGCAATATCACCTTTATTGTAATGGCGTTAGAACAGTGTTTCTAGTATCAATGTTCGTTTGAGCGAACCCGTTCGAACCGAACCATTCGGCAGACCCAACAAAAAGCATCGGGAATTTATAGCAATATCACCTTTATTGTAACGGCGTTAGAACAGATTATGCCATTCGGCAGACCGGACAAAATAGTGAGTTTCATTTTTTTTTCCAGATGCTTCGTCCATATTAATGTCATTGATTGGCCCATGTCATTTAAATAATGATCATTTATTTTTACTACTGATTTTTGAATATTACGAGGGTGGGTCAATAAGTCCTTAGAAAAGCCGACAGGTGGCGCGACTAGTACTGTAAGCGGTTTGTTTTCATGCAGCGGCACTACCGATTCAGTATGCTGCGAAGTTTCAATCAGATTGGTCGGGTTGTTGTTTTTTATTTTCGTACATTTAAAAAAAAATTTTGCTTGTTTACAAAAATGGAGAAAATTGAGTTTAGAGCTGTTATTAAACATTTTAATATAAAAGGGTTAACAGCAAAGGAAATAAAAAATGAGTTGGATTTAGTTCACGGCATATCTGCTCCTTCACTTGCAACTATTTATAACTGGTTAAATGAATTTAAACGTGGTCGTACATCAACAAAGGATGAACCACGCTCAGGACGTCCTGTAGAGGTGACTACACCAGAAATGATCAATAAAATCCACGATATGGTGTTAAGTGACCGAAGATTAAAGTTGAGTGAGATAATTGAGGTTACAGGGATCTCAAAAGGTAGCGTCATTTCTATTTTACATGACAAATTGGGCATGAAAAATATTTCTGCAAGATGGGTGCCGCGTTTGCTCACAGTCGACAATAAACGCAATAGGGTGGTGGCCTCTAAAGCCCTGTTGTCGCTCATGCAACGCAATCCGGATGAATTTTTTCGTCGCTTTGTGACTGTAGATGAAACATGGATACACCACTATACTCCCGAGACGAAAGAACAGTCAAAGCAGTGGATTGCGAAAGGCGAACCATTTCCAAAGAAGGCGAAAACCGTAAAATCAGCTGGTAAGGTTATGGCTACTGTATTTTGGGATGCACGTGGAATTATTTTCGTTGACTATTTGGAAAAAGGAAAAACAATAACAGGGGATTATTATGCATCTTTATTGGACTAGCTAAAAAACGAAATTGAAGAAAAACGGCCTCATTTAAACAGGAAAAAAATCCTCTTTCATCAGGACAATGCCCGTGTTCACACATGTTTACGATCAATGGCTAAAATTGAAGAATTGAAGTTCGAATTGGTCGACCACCCACCGTATTCGCCAGATTTAGCCCCCGTGACTTTTTCCTTTTCCCAAACTTAAAAAAATGGCTAAGTGGACAACGTTTTTTTTCAAATGAAGAAGTCATCGATCGGACAAATGCTTATTTTGAGGACCTTCCGAAAACTTATTTTTCTGACGGTTTAAAAAAAATTGAGAAACGTCTAACCAAGTGTATTGAGCTCCAAGGAGATTATGTTGAGAAATAAAAAAAAAATACAAAAATAAGAACTGTTTTAATGCTTTTTTCTAAGGAATTATTGACCCACCCTCGTATTTCTTGCTGTACCAATATTTTACATTCAACATTAAAACTGGTGGGCTTATACCGATACTTTGAAATAAATACTTACCATTCATTTAAAATTCTGACAGTTATTTAAAAACTGAACTTCGAATTTGTCTATTAATACTTGCTTCAAAAATGCACGCCTTTATATTATAGCCAACAATAAGAATGATGTTCATGATTTACAATACCTACTTGTTCAAACACTAAAGTTATAGCTTTTCTTACAAATCTTGATTTTGAAGGAGTAGCATTTTCATACCAATGGAATCCGTCTACACCAAGAGTCATCAAACCTGGGTAAACTACCTCATGTGTTGTGTAAAAATGAAAATCTTAATGATGGCTCAATAAACATAAATGAAATTACACAAAATTTTGTTGCTTAATAAGCGAATCCAGGTGGCTCTCGTTGTGCAGTGTGTATGGCGCTGACCTTCTATCCGGTAGCTCTGGGTTCGACCCGGTGAGGACACAATATATTTATGTGATTTTCTCAAAGCCTGGGTGTTTGTGATTGTTCAAAATTACTAACAACCACCTTGTGTGAAAAAGCAAGGATATGGTTATCAATAATAATAATAAAAAAATAAGCGAATCTAATTTTTAGGGTCTATTTTGTTGGCAATAATGTAAATTGGATGAGTATTCCAACCACACCCCATCCCGAGATATCGATTGAACACCAGTACCGAACAGACAGTATCCAAATTACTCTAATCAAAAAGCCCCGATTTTTATGTTGTCGTATAAACAATAAAATAAGACTATTTCTTCAAAAACTGACGTGAAAACGTTTTCAATGAATTTCATTAGTGCCATAATGAGATTTTTATTAATCTTAAGGGCGGACATGCTCAGCGTAGGTCAAAATAGAGCTTTTATTGCATTTTCAAAGCATGATCCTGGATATTCATTAAACGTTGTAGATAATCTATTTATATAATTTTGAAGCCTTATTACCCTTTATATTTATTTTAAACATTTGATGACTGCATAAAGTATTTTTATTACATAAAATAGTATTCTTTTAAACCTCTCGCTCTAATTCTTTAGAATATTGTCATATTTCAGTACATTTATGTGCAGTGGTGTTAAGATTTTTTACATTTATTGATTTTTAAACGCATTTATAAAACCATTAGTATAATTTATGTCGACATTATTATAGTGAAATATTTAAGATCAAAAATCATATTGATATTCTCTTTGATCCCAAATTTGACAAGAATTAGGAATTTTATTATTCAAAAAAGATTAACACATTTGAAGATAATTCTAATGATTCTAATTATAAACTATGTCTTTGACCATGTAAGTGTGATAAACATCCTACGAATAATGATTGCTTTATAATAATTATTGACCTAAGAATAAGGTAGTGTTTTTTTGAAATACGCCATTTCTTTTGGCATTTCCCAGTGGTTAAGCTACAACATACGGCCGTAGCCATAAAATGACAAACTAAAACGAGGTACGTGTGAACTCACCTGGATTTCCAAAAGTATGAAAGCAACAAGCTTACTATTGCCACACAGGATAAAGCAACATTTATATTAAATGGAGAGCAACGAATCATTTCACTCGCCTTTTAATATAACAATTTAATTTAGTTTTTGTGGAGCACCTCTAACGTATCCAATCTCAAAAAATGCAAGCGTCGGATTGAGTCATGTTTACTCGAAAGTCGGTAAGGCAGATCTCTACAACAATTTTATGTGAGAAATGAAAAAGTATAATGATAACAATCCACTAGATGTCACTGACCGCATTATTACCAATACTACAAGGCGAGTTTGCACTTGCCCCGTGTTCACACTTAGCCTGGTCTAAATGAAGAATAATTTCATATTAATAATGTATTTTTGTTTAATTGCAGAGTCCTGAAAGCAGGAAAGGTCAGGACAAAGGACATCGGAGGCCAGTCAAACACGATTGACTTCACTCATGCAGTTATCGCAAACTTGAAGTAAAATAATATAGGTGAAAATAATGCCAAAGTAGACATATTTATTCACTTATCTTTCATTTCTCAGTACGTGTTTCCAATAGCTTTCTCTGAATGTATCATAAATATCATCCTCGATGAAAGTTTTATCAACAATATTGCCACATTGTTTTACATACCTATCGAATGAAAGATACATAGAAAAGTAAATTGGGTTATAAATTCTAATATCATAAAAATTTATTTGGATAAATTTAATGAAATGTGCTGCACCTAATTGTTATAGAAAATATTTATTAAAATGCTATTATATTTTATATTTTATTTATTATCTATTTATTTTTGAGCCTGCAAGATTGGCTATAAACAATGAAATTCAACATATTCATTATGAAAGCAAATGTTTTTTGCAATATTCAAACTAATTCAAAACACGTTTGTTTTTATTTTTAATATAGTATAGTGGGATGCAATCATGAATTCAGCAGCTCAATACTTAAAGGTCCAGTGTCATAATTCGCAATTGGTTTTCAAATGCAGTTAAAAGTTTCTCTGAGTTTGAAAATATTTTTTTTTTGTTGAAAATAAACACAAAACTTTATATCATTTTAAAGTGTTCCATTTCAATCTTGTGATCAGTTTAGAGCACTTTTTATTTCGTATATGTATATATTTAAAAAGTTAGAATTGACATTGGACGTTTTTGTACACAGCTAGTTTTTGAGGGACAGTGAACTACAGTGGATATAAATAAAACTAAAAGGTCCAATGTCAATTATAATTCGATTTGGAAAGGAAAATTAAACATAAAAGTGAGTTTTATAATATATTTTTAAAAAGTCATAAGGAGGTTTATTAAGCAATTTATAAACAAGAAGAAAAAATGACTATTAGCCGTACGATTAATATTAAAATTATTATGAAATAAAATAAATCAGGTAGGTAGAATGATGTTATACTTTAACACTGAACAAAACTACATTAATCTTCATTTTCATCTCTATCAGCTTCATCTTTGTCAGGAAAAAATTCAGCAACATTTTCTTCCCCCTTGGTCATTGATTGGTAGAAATAGTGACTACATAGGTGAATGAAGGGCAAAAGAGACAGCAGCAGATCTCTTACTTTTAAAGCCGGCAGAGAAATAGGTTTATTATGAAGAGACATAATATTAGTTTGCCGGTTACGGCCCGTACGCGACCTCATAACATTCAGAACCCTAAATGACCTAAAATCCAGCCTGCATCATTTTTTCGGTATTGTATCCACTTCATTCGAAGCCATGGAACGGGTTCGCCAATGGTATTTTGTTTACGGTGGACATATTCTTTTGAAAGCAGTGCTTAAAAATTTAAGAAATTAATTGAACATGTTAACTTCCTGAGTAGTTTTGTCAATTAGTTTTATAAGATATGAATGTGCCATCTCTGCATAATAATTCCACAAAATGTCTTGATCTGGAAGACATGATGCACAAATCTCGACGTTTATGGAGATAATAAACAACAAAGTCGATTTCAAACACTTTACAAATTGTTTGAAACTGTTGACAAGTGACGTTGGTCATAGACAGTATGTACCTGCTCCGTTTAAAATGATTGCCACAAAGAAATGTGTCCCATGCAAAAAGGACTGATGTCGACATTGGTCATTTTACAACACAATTTTATTAAGGATTCAAAATGACTGGTCCATAGATTTTCAATATCTCCTTATTGGTGCTTAGCAGACATTGGACCTTGTAGGACATATTAATATGGACGATTTTAAGACCAACCATGGCATTAACTCACTTTGATCAATTTTTGACATTGGACCTTTAACCACTGAGCCACTGAATTATAAATTGAAAAAATTAGTTTAATGTTATCTGTATTGAATACATAGACAAATAATATCTGATACACAATACCTACTGAAGTTTTGTTGAACCACACAATATTTATTAGCAAACTGTGATCTGGTGGACACGGACCTTGTAATAGTATACATATTACTTACCCATGTTTCATGAACTATAATTACCATAGTATGTTAGAATCAGTAATTAACTACTCCAAAATTCTATCATTTATAGCAGTGAGGTTTTCACAAACGTGTACTACCAAATTCAAAAATTTTAGTTCTACCAACAAAAAAATCTCTTACATTATTAAATATTATTTTAAATAAGCACTATTTTTGGATGGTGTATATTGCACAAATCATCCACATACCACGAGTCTCAGTAGTCCAATGTGTAAGGCACTGGCTTCACATCCAGGGCCTACGCGTTTGATTCCTGATGAAGTCACAATAGGTCTGGGTGTTTCTGTGATTATTTCATTGCTACTTCTAATACTACAGGTTTACTACTACACTACACTACTGGACATCAAGGTATGTTATGCTAAAATAGAAAAAAATGTGCCACCAGTAGAGAACCGCTGATCTATAGTGATCAGTTGCATATTATATTATAGAGAAATTAAGTCATTAAAAAGTACATTACATGGATATATTCTCCCATTTAAACCATTTTCTATAATTTTAAGTATATTTATTGTATGTAAAATAATTTTATTTCATTATATTTTTTATTTTATTGAATTTCATTATTAATCTTGTTTATTTATTACAGGTATCATTGTAACAGTGAATTAATTTGTAAATAAAATTTTACTTGTTGACAGAATAAAATTATCAGTTAGTTTCATTTTATTTAGTCTAAAATAATGAATAACCGATTACAACTGAACATCATATTTTTTAACAGTATGTACTTCTTAATTTTCATTATAGAAAGTTGGAACATCATTATTTTGTTTGATTCAACATTTTCGCAGTGACTCTTTATCATTAACCCTGAATTATGAAAGCTTACATAATTATAAGTTGGATTTTAAACTGTTGTGTTGCCAAGTACTAGTGACCTCAATTTCCCGTACACATCTCGGCAGAAAACATATTCATATCCTGAAAATAAAGTAAAGTAAATATTTTAATACAATTTTTATTATAATTTATTTACATTCATACGATATCCAAGATAATAATAAAAATTCGTAAGAGATGTTCAAGTAAAGGAATTGGTTTGATATCACTACTTCAAGAATAGCACCTAAACTGTTATTTATGACATATACCTGAAGTTATTCCCGAGGTTTGGCTAAAATTTCTAATCTTTGTTTATGTATGTTCTATCTATCTTCATTATGGAAACGGCGGTGTCGCTTATCCGAGGAATCGTTTAGGCCAGAACGTCCTCTTTGCCTTAAAATTCTTGCATAAACGGTGCCATTTGAGTTTTCAATATTTTCAGACAATGCTGCTTTACATCTTTCAGTTAACACATGTCCGAACTGTTCCTGTGTTGCCATTAATCGCCTTAAATATAAAAGACAATACAGTATAACTTATGTGTTTTTCTTTTAATGAAAAAATGTGTATAAATTGGTCCAAAACCACTGTTTTCTTAATGTAATATCCAACTAATGCCAATCGACTGACATACCTACTTACTAGATTGTGTTTAATTTTTGTGCATTTTAGGCATCAAATGATTATCACTACAAAACAATACGGTAAACTGTAACTTTTTAGAAAGAATGATTGTCAACCATTCACTCAACCCATTGTGTACTTGCACTGTATTTACACTCACATTAAAATACATGTATTTTTTACCAGCTGCAGGAACGAATTTGCAACTTGCGGCTCGAGAAACAACCACTCCACCAACTAGGTCACCGTGGGTGCTAAAGACTAACCAACAGAAGACTTATCAATATAATTATTACCTGACACATGGATATGATGCTTCTTGTACTCTTTCAGTTAGAACAGATTTTAAAGCTGCTTTTCTTACACCAGATAGTAATATTGCGCTTTCCTGAATATCATCAATATTCTGTCTCGGTTTTGATAACCATCTCAATCTTCGGGAAACTCTAGGCTTTTTTCTAATCGGTGCCATTGTCAATAATATAAAAACATCAACAATGTTCTCTGAATATTAAATATTTTAAACAGCCATAGCGCCCTTTCATATTCACAATAAATTTACCAGCCAACCCGATATCTATAAAATGTTTAGCTAAATTACATTATGTGTTATAATCATCTAATGTTTTACCATCAGTTTATTAAATTTTAATTATTTCTAACAATGAATTTATGCTGTACTACTTCATTTGTTTGAATTTTATTGCCAAAGTTTATTTGAACTAAGAATAATAACTACAACTCATTTTATTTGTGTGCTTTTGTTTTCTCCTAAAATAGGTACCATAGATAACAGACATAGATAATATTATATTTGTACGTTCCATACAAGAGGATGCCCCCTACAATGACGCTATATCTTGGAGTAACATTGAATTTTGACTATGTGAGCTCCAGAACCCAAAAAAGTATTCATAATTATAAAACAAATAAATAATATAAACATTACATTATAATAATATGTAGGTACGACATAAGTTTATGGAGATATATTATGTAAAAATAATTGAGCCCATATCCGGAAAACGAGCGTTTTCCTGAAAACGTTCAGAGATATTGGCAGTTAAACATTTTATTTTAGCAATAATTTACTAAAGCATAAACTTCTTGATTTGCAAACATGAAAATTACTATACAGACAGTCCTCGACATTTGTAAATTCTGTTCATTCATCATTCCTGATCAGTGCCACAGACGAGTTAACTCGCCAAAGCATGTATGTTGCGTCAGGCCACGGATGAGTTAACTCGTGTGTTCTTGTATACGTGATAACTTCTGAATGAACAGTATATTTTCTCATTTTTCACACAATATTTATCATTTTAGTGTGAAAATATTCACGATAAACTCGAGAAACATGTTGATTTGGTAAATGTTCACAAATATTTATAATTCTGTTCCTATTTCATATTTTTTAAGGGATTTATTTTATTCCAAAAATAGCTGGCTTACAAGTGTCCACCTAGTAAAAATTGGCTGGCAATGATAAGGTTAAAATTTAGATGAATGTCAACAATACAAAAACTGTATGCTTCCATGCAGTCGCTCTCCTCTCTTACACTCCCTCTCTTGACGAGTTTATGAAGAAAACACTTTAGTGTTAATAAACCTTGTTAACTATGGTTGGTCTCATTGATAAATAAATAAATATTTAAAAATATACTTTTTGATGTTTTTTTTACATTTCTCTACTTTCGTACACATTGAACCAATTTGTACAAAAGTAGAGGACCGCATGTACTATCATTATTTCAATGCCATGACTGCAAAGAATTTTCAAGGATCTCACTAGCGTATACTTGTACCTAATAAAAATAGACTTACGTACCCATTAATCTATTTTGTAAGCTGTCAGATTGCTAAAACCTTTTAGCCGAAAATCAAAATAATTCTGACGTTTCTATATTATTTACACCAATTTCAACATGAAAATTTTTGCACTATTAATTTTTTTTAATTCAACCAACAGGATCCATCATAGAACAATAAGTACAATATGATATATAAAATAAAAGAATTAGTAATGGTCCCAATAACAGGCGGACACACAAAGGATAATTCAATCAATTTGAATATTAAAAATAGTTATGAAAAATACACCGATGAAAGCTATTATAAATGATTAAAAGAAAAAAAATATATATAGCCAGTACTTATAAAGCGTCGATGACATTGAGCTACTTTACAAGCTGCTTGTTAGTGAGTTTAAAAGCGGGTGAGTCAGCTAGTGCGATTGTGATGATGACACAAAACTTTCCACTCGCTCAGTAGCCAACAAGCTAGTGAGTTGAAACCGTCATTTTTGGTACTATTTTGACGTATTGAGTAGTTGGTTTTTTTACCGGGAGGTCACCACTATCGCTCTACTGCGCAGACGCAGATCGCCCACGCACCAGCGTGTAAAGAAGCCCGGCTTCCAACTTTTCTAGTTAGATTGTTTACAATCTGCTTGTTAGCTAGTTCGATGATGACACTGGGCGAGTTTACAAGCAGATTGTAAATTCGCTGGCTTGTAGTTTGTAAAGTAGCTCAATGTCATCGACGCATAAGAACTTCCGATTTAACCATTTTTCTCAATCGGGAATCCCTACTCTACATTATATTTCTTTCTTTCCAAATATTGTTAATTGTTTTATCATAGAATAGGAAAAATAAACTGTCATGTTATCCTGATGAAATCGGCATGAAAAATCGCAAACAATTTGATATTTGGTAATATTTTTATTTTGTATAACAAATAACATATTAAGTACAAATTAATTAAATGTACAAAACAACATGCAGGTAGGTACATAATATGCCATAAATGACTACATATTTGGTTAATAAGTGACCTATAATATTATGGTAGTAAGTAATTGTGACAAATGTTAATAATGTCTTTCATTGGGCTGTAGTTTAACAGCAGTTTCGCTCAAATCCCAAAGTTTTTTGGACAACCCTACATCCTTAGCCTCTGTAGTAGTTAGAGGTATGACTTTACAATCTTTGAAATACACTCCAGTTTTATTAGCAACATCTGGTGACACGCAAACATAAATACTCGTCTGTGCACCTTCGCTGGCATTCTGTAATGAAAATTTAAAAACGTGAATGAAATAGATAGTACATACTGGTAAAATTAATATGATGGATTGATTAACACATTCATAAACATAAGAAGGATTGAAAAGATTATCCATTTGACGCTTGAATAATTAATGCATTTGGAGTCGTTGGCCATTAGATATAATTAACATGTTATTTAAATGTGGTAATTTAAAGGTTAGCAGTGATTGTTTTTACGTTTTTATGCCTCAATATTTTTAACTTGACAAGTTTTTAAATTATTCCAATTAGGCCGCTTTTTCATTTCATCTTACCCCTTTCTAATTTTTACCTAGTAGATAATAATTTCTCGAATTCTCGAGAATCTCATTGACGATTTCTTGAGAAATGAGAATTCTCAAAAATTTGGAAAATTTATTTCTTAAAATTCGAGATTGAGCTCTCATGATTACTCTCTAGGCAAGTTTTTTCGATCACAACCTCTACTTGTGATAATGTGATTATGTATATGGTAGGTATGTGGTTATGTATACTTACATGGATAAAAAAATAGCAATATCAAAACGTGAGCCAATAATGACATCTACATTGTCTATGAGCGCCACACAAATGGATTATTTATTAGTAGAACATAATTTTTTTATTTATAATTTAAGACAATAAACACAACTGCAATAGTGCACAGTCGTCAATTGTCACTATAAAAATCTTTCAATCCTACACATGAGTGTAAGCATCTGGAAAATAAAATGACACTCACTTTGTGTCGGGTCTGCCGGATGGTGAAATTCATATTTTATTATCTGTATCCTACGCTCAAATGAACATTCCGCTTGCAAACGGTCTGGCAACACCGCTGGGTCTGCCCATACAAAATTTCTGACTGTCAGATTTCGACTCCGCCGTTATTGTTGTGTTACAAAATGCCAATGTGTCTAGTTAAAAATTGTAAAATAAATCTACTAAGCACTCCAAGAAAGATGGGATATCACTTTTCATGTGTTAGTATTATTTACTATTGATAAAATGCCATTTTAAGATATGTTTATTCAATGCAATTGAATGACAGAAACCATTGCTCAGACGCCTGCGATGTGCTGGGCTCACATGCGTCTAATCTCCGAGAAGTCGTAAGTAACCTAGAATCTGTTTCTAACGTAATGAGTAATGACACTAATACGCCATTACAATAGAGGTTATATTACTATAAATTCTCGAAGCTTGTATCGCATAATGGAAATGGATACGTCATATGGTCACGTGACGTCTACCTATACATCTGTAAATGACTTTCATGCACAATTTCTCGTGCGCGCCGGGTATGAAGTGAGTCGTCCATTTAATATGTCATTGACTTAGATATTATTTTTTAATTTGCAACAGTGCAAATTTTATTTAATTTTCTGAATTAAATTCTTCTGTTGAATTTACTCTAATATGTCTTCAACTCAAACAGTGTTGTCAAACAACATTATCATATATTTATGGAATTTAAGAAACAAGGTTAACAAATTAGAAATACCTTAAAAAACAATCGGCTGAACCCATTCCAACATATTCGAAACCAGGCAGGAGCATCTCTTAATATTTCGGTCACAACAACGCCTGGAGTAAGACTGTTTACAGTGACACCTACAAACCAAAAAAGCAGTACGAAAATATAACAGGAACTATCAACGTAATAATAGCAGGCCTCCGAAGCCAAAATTTCAACCTTATTATAATCTGTATCTATTCTAACTAGTTAACTCCATAACACCATTTCGTTACTTTTTTTAAATCTGAGATAACTCCGATATTTTCATTGGCTCTACAAACCAATCATCGAAACGGATGAAAAACACTTGCTCTACCTATCATAATAATTAATGATTTTACTTAAAAATTTAAATATTTTATTTATCAGATATAGATAGATTTAGTCTATAGTTTTTGTCTCATTGATAATAAATCCATGCTCTGGGCTCAAACATATATTGAAAAACAACATTGGGAATAAGCGGACACGTTGCCACTCATTCATTGCAGGCACTTATGTTTATGTCTAAAATTTAAAACCCACGATTGCCAAGCAGTTAACGCGTCTTTATACGCTGTGGGTCCCAGGATTGAATCAGGGTCTGACAAATACACATATTGTTTTTCAATGTGTGTTTGGAGTCAAAATATGGACTTTATAAAACAAAAATGTGTTAATACAAACCTCCACTCTATGGACAAGGTAAAAAACAAAAAAAATTAAAACATACCTGTCCCTTTCAGTTTCTCTGACAATTCATTTGTAAAGAGCACATTACATAATTTAGAATTGGCATAGGCTTTCGTGTCACTTTTCTTTACATTGCTCATATCGAGGCAGCCCAAATCTAACTTTGCCATTTTGTATGTATCTGACGCCACATTGATTATTCGGCTGGGTGATGATTTTTTAATGCATTCTAAAAACCAAATTCATAACAAATTATTAGTTTTTACAGGATTTCTTTCGTCTGATCTTTTTCTCCTTATCAATTATCTTAGCTCCGACTGTTGTAATAATTAGATTCATTTTTACCTTCTAGTTATGAATTACTATTCTGCTGAGATATGAATATGAAATGAAATTATAATTTTATACGAGGGTGGGTCAATAAGTCCTTAGAAAAGCCGACAGGTGGCGCGACTAGTACTGTAAGCGGTTTGTTTTCATGCAGCGGCACTACCGATTCAGTATGCTGCGAAGTTTCAATCAGATTGGTCGGGTTGTTGTGTGTTTCTCGTACATTTAAAAAAAAAATTTGCTTGTGGAAAATGGAAAAATGGAAAATGGAGAAAATTGAGATTAGAGCTGTTATTAAACATTTTAATATAAAAGGGTTAACAGCAAAGGAAATAAAAAATGAGTTGGATTTAGTTCACGGCATATCTGCTCCTTCACTTGCAACTATTTATAACTGGTTAAATGAATTTAAACGTGGTCGTACATCAACAAAGGATGAACCACGCTCAGGACGTCCTGTAGAGGTGACTACACCAGAAATGATCAATAAAATCCACGATATGGTGTTAAGTGACCGAAGATTAAGGTTGAGTGAGATAATTGAGGTTACAGGGATCTCAAAAGGTAGCGTCATTTCTATTTTACATGACAAATTGGGCATGAAAAATATTTCTGCAAGATGGGTGCCGCGTTTGCTCACAGTCGACAATAAACGCAATAGGGTGGTGGCCTCTAAAGCCCTGTTGTCGCTCATGCAACGCAATCCGGATGAATTTTTTCGTCGCTTTGTGACTGTAGATGAAACATGGATACACCACTATACTCCCGAGACGAAAGAACAGTCAAAGCAGTGGATTGCAAAGACAAACCATGTCCAAAGAAGGCGAAAACCGTAAAATCAGCTGGTAAGGTTATGGCTACTGTATTTTGGGATGCACGTGAAATTATTTTCGTTGACTATTTGGAAAAAGGAAAAACAATAACAGGGGATTATTATGCATCTTTATTGGACCAGCTAAAAAACGAAATTGAAGAAAAACGGCCTCATTTAAACAGGAAAAAAATCCTCTTTCATCAGGACAATGCCCGTGTTCACACATGTTTACGATCAATGGCTAAAATTGAAGAATTGAAGTTCGAATTGGTCGACCACCCACCGTATTCGCCAGATTTAGCCCCCAGTGACTTTTTCCTTTTCCCAAACTTAAAAAAATGGCTAAGTGGACAACGTTTTTTTTCAAATGAAGAAGTCATCGATCGGACAAATGCTTATTTTGAGGACCTTCCGAAAACTTATTTTTCTGACGGTTTAAAAAAAATTGAGAAACGTCTAACCAAGTGTATTGAGCTCCAAGGAGATTATGTTGAGAAATAAAAAAAAAATACAAAAATAAAAACTGTTTTAATGCTTTTTTCTAAGGAATTATTGACCCACCCTCGTATATTCATATAAGATAGTTTCAGTCTTTCAAGAAAAAAGATGTTAGAAAAGTAAATAACAAAGAATATTACTTTATACAACAATATGATACTGTCTTTTATTGATTTACTAAAGGTCTAGTTACACTAGGAGACTCGCAGGCCCAAGGACATTCAACAATCCACACCGATCGTTATGAGCAATCGTCGACCCTAAATAGCATTTACTCGGAATGATTCGGTTACCGACTTGATTGTGTTTACGCCTGATTTGATTGGTTGATGATATACGCTCAGTTACCACCCAGTAACCAAAAATATCACTTGGTCAGCTTGGTGGCTACACTAAACAGTCTTCGCACATATATTTTGACTTCAAATGCAAGAATCTGCCAATGCAATTTGAGATTAATGGACATAGCATATGCAGAAATCTCGTAAATGAGCCTGCTCATACAAATTTCATTCTATTGTAAATGGTGAACATAGGCAAAAAAATTACTTCACCTACATAGCAATAAGAGTGATAATTTAGAATTTTCATTTATGCTTTGACCTATTCTGCAAGTTTTTTCACTTTAATAATATTGAGATGTTATGGGAGAATATATTCTGGTATAAGTAAATAGAAACCTAATAGAATATTGGTGAATAGAAATGGTCCAAAGTAATTTGAAGACATCAAGGTGTCGAGTCCATCATCTGTCGTAGTGAAGCTGTCGGAGACTGTTCCAGCATTATTCAAAAGAATGTCGATTCGTGTTACACTGCCCAAAATTTCATTTGCACAATTTCTTACGCTGGAAAGTGACGTGAAGTCCACATGTGCCAACTAAAATATATATTATTATTGTAATACATTACTTATGTCAAATGAGATGATTTGCTAGTTATCTACACAATAATATAGAACATGTTGCCAAGCAGTGCGCGTCTTGTCTTACAAAACAGACACAGATAAAATTAGTATGTACCTAGGCAGTTGCACTCATAGACAGATAAGAAGCAAGCATCTTCAAAAATTTATTACCTACTCACTGTGATATTGAATAAAATTAACAATCACCACCACATTATAAAACAAGAACAATTGTGTATTGACAACCAGTTTCACATTGATCAACATTTTGATAATACATATTGAACTATGTATCTCCTTTATAATTTTGAATAATCCGAGTTTACCCTCAGAGTAATGATACCTATATAGAGAGCGCCTATTTTTCGGCAAAATGAAGCCGTGTTTCTTCCGTATAACGCACAGTAGAACCTCAATTTTATTATTATCAACTTAACTATGAAACGTTATACCATCGTGTTGCTTCTCAGTGCGGCTACCAAATTATTAATAACATAGTTAACCATATTTTCTACTAAATTAACTAAAAATAATTATCACTAACTTTATATTTAACATAAAAACAATAAATTTCAGCAACGCATGCTCGCAGTTTTTAAATGAATGTAATCAGTCAAATCCATATTTACCG
Source organism: Rhyacophila brunnea (assembly GCF_057557595.1). NCBI lineage: Eukaryota > Metazoa > Arthropoda > Insecta > Trichoptera > Rhyacophilidae > Rhyacophila > Rhyacophila brunnea. Next base: position 23,342,157 of record NW_028233068.1, read on the forward strand.
GCTACGTTTTCAAAAAATATTTAATTCAGCCGTAGAAATTCTATATTACTCTAATGCATAGAGCGGAGATATAAGCATGCGGAATGCTTACGTATGGTTCATTTTTGTTCAGGCCTTGAGTTTACCTGATTTTTTTCTTTTTTATTTATATCTGAATAATGCAGCTGCAACTAGCTAAATACTAACTGCAACAGAAATGGTTTTTAAAAAAACCTGTAATTTTATAATAATTGTATCCATTGTCTTATATTATTATAAGACAGTGAGCGTTGTTTTTAATCTGCAGTCAATAATAATTTACCATGATGGGCAATTTTCAGTGAACCATTAAATTAACTAGTAAGGAAAAAATATAGATTGAATCGGTTTGATATGTATGATAGGTTTGTATCGCATGATTTGAATTGAACTTACAATAATATCAGTATTTCCTGACTCTTTAATAAATGTGGCCTTAGCTGCTTCCGCTTTTTTCATATCTCTGCATACCATTATTAACTTTGCTCCTCGTTTTGCAAGATCCTTTGCGGTCTCAAAGCCAATACCTGTAACGATATATTCAAATAAAATACTGTCATAAAAGAAATAATAACAAACCAATTTATACATTGGTGGCAGACATAACACGATTTTTAAAATAGTAGGTATAGGATAATGGACAGACAAATAATAGGTAACACAACCTAAACGTCCTAAACCAAGGGGGAAAATAATATGAGGTAGGTAACTCATATGCCAGTGAATTATTGAAGGCTGACATATAGGTACCTAGCATAGAGCCAAATATTCACATTTTGATGAATAAATAAACACTTACCCGCATTGGCTCCAGTAATAACCACAGTTTTTCCGTCTAGTCTAGTTGTACATTTACACACTCCCATGGTAACTTTCATCCATACTTTAAATAAAACTAAAGCTCCCGCAATTCCCAAAAGCACGGGAGACCATAAACTAAAATTCTGCATATCAACATTTGGTAGGTACCTACCTACTTAAGGAATTTAACCTCTTTATTCGAAATTACCCAATAATTTTACTAATGACTGCTTGTCAAAATAAAACTGACAGACTGTATCTACGCCATAGATAATAATATAGCTACGTAAAACTATCTCTGACAGCAAAATTATAAACATATCCCTAATATAAACATAGGTCTCCCTGTGTAAATAATATAGGTGGGTACACAATAAATAAAATTATCAACTTTACTAACATAACTTATCTTTTGTTTATATTTATCCAATAATAATAATTTAGATATTATCTCTATATATATAAAAATCTCGTGTCACGATGTTTGTGGTCGAACTCCTCCGAAATGGCTTAACCGATTTTTATGAATTTTTTTATGTATATTTGTTAGGTATGAGAATAGGTCAACAAGTATATTTCATACCGCTAGGTGATTAGGGTATCTCTATCCAGAAAAAAAATTCTTTTATTTTTTTGACAATTTTTTTTTGTATTTTTCAATACAATCAATCAAAATATACATATAACCCCAAATTTTCAGTCTCCTACCCTTATCCTCCCATTTTATAATCTTGATTTTATTATTTTTGTATGAACAAATTTAACCGTCGTTCGTATTTCAAACAGAACGAAATTATTTATGTTGTTGAATGACAGATGGCGCTACGTCCGAGAAGAATTCAAGAGAAGCGTCACATCATTTTGACATTTCATTCGGCATATCACAACGCAGTGCGTGCAAAATTTTGTACGATTTATTTTAATTTATCTATTTTTGTGTGCGTGTATTACTGTGCACAATGCCAGCAAGACGCAAGGGGGGCTATTTGGGCCGTCGAACGAATAAAGCAACAAACATGCGAAATAGTAGAGCAGAAAGAACAGACGAACAAATCCAACAAGATAACAAAAACGTGCGTGTAAGCATGTCGCAATTCCGTGCATCTCAATCACAAGAGGCACGAGCTGAACGAAATCAACAACGACAATTGGAACGGAGCCAAACGCGCCGGTTCGTAGTCAACACACGCAGAAAAAATGATTGACAACGCCAACAAGTACATCGAGCATTTACATCCGCTTCATTTCTTCGTCTCGCATTCGAGTACAAGCCAGATATTGAATATTCTGCTCATCCGAAAGTGCTGATTGGTGCTATGGACAAAGAATGTTTCCATTGTCATGCGCTCAAATTCAAACATGAGTCAGCCGGGATGTGTTGCACATCAGGAAAAGTGCAACTACCAGAAATTGAGATACCACCAGAACCATTGAACGGCTTGCTCATCGGCACGGTTCCAGATTCAAACCTGTTCCTGAAGTCCATTCGCACATTCAATTCATGCTTCCAAATGACTTTGTTCGGAGCAACAGAAATAGTTCACAATACTGCGGCAAATGGTCAACAATTCCATTCTACGTTCAAAATCAAAGGCCAAGTATACCACAAAGTAGGCTCATTGCTGCCAATGCCAAACGAACCACATACATTTTTACAAATCTACTTCATGGGCGGTGAGGACATCAATCGTGTGGATGCACGTTGCGGCTACAATAACCTCAATTTGCCTAATGCCAGGCGCATCGTCAGCAAACTGGACGCCCTATTGAATCATATTGAAACGCACAATCAATTATTGAAATTCTTCAAAGCACACATGCACGAATTGCAAAGTGACAATTACGCTATTGTGATCATTCCTGATAAAACACCAGCTGGAGAGCACGTGCGTCCATTCAATGCGCCTGTTGTTGACGACATTGCTGGAATCATGGTTGGCGACGGCACATCGACGCGAGAAATTGTGATTCGAAGAAGAAACAATAATCTGGAGTTCATCGCTGACACACACCGGTCATACGACGCTCTTCAATATCCGCTAATTTTCTGGAAGGGACATAACGGATATTGCATAAACATTAAACAACGAGATCCTGTCACAGGTAATTCATTCATTATGAACATCATTACTCATTTTGAATTGATAAATAAAATGGTTGGTGTTTTTTTGTTTTTATCGGCGGTCATCGTCTACATCGCTCCATTCCTCTTTCTGTCATAGATCCCATCCCCACACACTTACGATACATTCGATATTTTTTATTTAACAACCAAAATATTCACTAGAAATAATTTATATGGCAGAACAACGTTTGCCGGGTCAGCTAGTTTTACTATAATATTTCTTGCCAAGTGAGTACGCTATCTACGTTTTTTGTTAGTTTGACGATGATTGTTTATTGTGTATAATGACAGTGGTATTCAAACTGTGCGCCTGAGTGTGCAAGTGACTCCCTGCCAGGGGAGTATAATAATATGCCCTGGGGCACCGCAGATATAATTCAATGCGCTGATACACACCGCATGGTTACAATGATAAATACGACATTAAGAAATTCATGTACCTACTTTAGTTAGATAGGTACTTAATATTTCAGACCAAAAAGGGGAGCAGCGTTTTAACTTTACTTTCCTAGGGACGTAACTGGACTCGCCCCTCCTACTTATAGTAGGTGAGTATAGGTACCTACACTTTGGGGCGCCGTTAGAGATCATCATACACTTGGGGCGCCTTGGCGTAAATAATTTTAAAAATCAATAGTTGGTACCTACCTGTGTCATTTTTCGCGTACTATAATATTACTAATCAGTAATCACGATGTATTTAAAAGCGAACAAACAAATAAATTACGTGCCTACATAGTTTTGTGGAAAACAAGATGTGAAGGCAAATAATTTTCTTTATGAACGTGGCGTCACCCTTGTGGGCCTAGTGCAGTGATCGCAACCTTTTTTGTTTGGTGAAACCCTTGAGATGTTTTATAAATCCCGCGGAACCACTACCTGACATTTACCTACACATTAAGATCATGGGATAAATTACATAATCCCCGTGTTATCTCATTAATGACACTAGAAAATAGTCACACTAGACACGAGTGTCGACACCAATGACATACTCAAATTTAATCTAAATTCACTATCCACATTGCTATCCACCAACAGGGCAGTGCCACGGATGACTGCCGCCACCAGCCAAAAATTGCTGCCCTCCCCCCCCAAATAAAAACCTATTTCTCAGTGTAGATATAAAATAATTGGAAAAAATGTTTTTAACAAAATACTTAATTAGATACAACAAAAATGTGACATTATTTATCATTCTGCATCATCACGATTTAAAATAACCAAATTGAAGACATTTTATTTATTTTTTATATCTAAATAATCTAGATCTAGATAAGGTATAAAAAGTTTATTTTGCTATTCGTGAGGCAAATTGATGTTCTTCTGATATAGTATTTTTATGGCTCAATTAATTTTCTGGTGCCCTTTCATACAAAAAAATAGGTGTAGAAATGCTTTATTTATTATGCGATGACACTGATCCGTCAAATTGAGATTTTGAAAGAATGGTGTTCAGTGGTTTTGCACACAACCGAATTACTTCCAGATCGGAGATATTTAAACCTTAAATAAGAATATACCTACATAGGTACTTGTAATATTAATTGTATATTTATTAGCTTTAACTCTTCGTTTTTCCGCCCTTTGGCAGTAGGCAACGTATATATTATGTATTTAATAATATATCTCAAAGAATTAGTTTATGCAATTGAATAATATGTTTTTTTTTTTTTTTTTAAATCGTTAGTGTTTTTGGTACTTTCGTCGTCCGGGCGCGGGGCGGTCTCCTCCCAACACTCCCGCTTCGCGCCTCCTATCCACCAACTACATTTTATTATTTCTACATTGCTATCGTAAACAGATATATGCGTAGGTACGTTATTACGTACTATCACTCCCCTCCATTTTGGCGTGTGTGGATTTTTCTCAACTGTCACTTTTATTTTTAGTTTTCTTTTTTATCGTCTGTATTTGGGATGAAGGTGGATAATTGACACACTGGAATGGTTTCGGAAACGACGAGGCTTATTTGGTGTTAATATATACTATATGGTTACATTTTTTATCATTTAATTCTACGGAGCGCAAAATGTACGCGTTCGCGATTTTGCTGCTTGTCGCGATCTCAGCGCCAAAAAAAAAAACCGTTGGACTCGCGAGCTGTGCACAATGCGACGTTGCCATACGTGTTTTTTTTTTGGACAATGTTGCCGGTCAGATATTATTTATTAGTGGTATTATACATTATTTAATTATTTTCGCAATCAGCCGTTATTATTTGTTGGCTTTGATACCGATTCGGGCGTCTCCAGGTACATAAAGACACACCCAAATGGGGACCATACGGGGGCGTCACAAGCGCACCTCTCTGGAAAGGCCCGAATGGGGTCGGGCCAACTAAGGGCTGATTACGATAGCGTGTGTAACTGGACAGTGCGGTGGCTTGATAAGGGGTGGTTGCGTCTCTAGACGTTGAAGGATCGAAGCCCCACCGGTACGTCGGCGGCCGGAGAGACTCGGATGCAGCACTGTAGCATAGTGGTTCGCGGTTCCCGGGCCCACCGTAAAGCTGCTGAGAGAGGAGGGCGTCGCGCCCAGCCCTCTCAACACCCTCGGACCGTCGGCAACCAGAGAGTTTCGGATGCAGCACTACGCCGCTTTGTGGGCGTAGTGGTTCGCGGCTCCCAGGCCTACCGTACGGGCGGATGCTGAGAGAGGACGTCGCACCCAGCTTTCCCAACAGCGACCGTCCGAAAATCAGTCGATCCCTCACGAAAGTGCATACCGGCGCATTACTTGACCCCCTTTTTTGCTCGCTTGCCCTGCCGCGGCTATCGAATTACACGCACTGCACTGATATTATACTAATATAATATGCGAAAACTTAATTTTATACTTAAAATGGCTTTAAAGTTTATAAAAATAATTTTAAAAATATATCAGGGCCCGAAATGGACCGGAATGCCATTCTGCCTCATACAACTGCTCCGGGTTGTAAAATTTTCCACTTCGAGCACTGAAATAACTTATTATACATCGCTTCCAAACACAAAACACTTAAAACTAACTAATCTATGATGCTAATGGCTGAGGATGCTGCTTGGCTGCTTTCCGCTGATGGAGGCTGCTTTGCTCAGCTGAAGAAGGCCGCTTTGTAGCTCTCTTCATCATGGTGCATCTGGGCCAGGGCTGATTGCAAGGCTCACAGACACGCTGCTGTTGACGAAGAGGGCTCAAGCGGCTGATGATGCAGGGCATTTGATGCCGTTTTCCCTCGTTGGAGCCAGGGTCTTGCCCGATACACTCGTCCGTGGGCCAAGTTCGCTGGCGGATGCAGTTGGTCGGGAGTACATCGGGAGCCATGACTTCGCAATCCGGGTGTTTCTGCTCTTTTCTTCACTGGCTTGGCTTTGGCAGCATCCTATTTCTACTGCTTATTATTATACTTTGTTGAGCGCCACCAGAGGCAAGCCTCTGGATGTTTCTTCCTCGCCGTTTCCTATTCCGGTGTTTGGATCTCAGGGTTGTGTGTCCGGGTGAAAGAAATTCCACCTGCTTCTTGATTCCAGACGATCAAAATCAAGAAGCGTAGTCCCACGTTGACTGGGGCCACTTATCACTCCCCTCCATTTTGGCGTGTGTGGATTTTTCTCAACTGTCACTTTTATTTTTAGTTTTCTTTTTTATCGTCTGTATTTGGGATGAAGGTGGATAATTGACACACTGGAATGGTTTCGGAAACGACGAGGTTTATTTGGTGTTAATATATACTATATGGTTACATTTTTTATCATTTAATTCTACGGAGCGCAAAATGTACGCGTTCGCGATTTTGCTGCTTGTCGCGATCTCAGCGCCAAAAAAAAAAAAACCGTTGGACTCGCGAGCTGTGCACAATGCGACGTTGCCATACGTGTTTTTTTTTTGGACAATGTTGCCGGTCAGATATTATTTATTAGTGGTATTATACATTATTTAATTATTTTCGCAATCAGCCGTTATTATTTGTTGGCTTTGATACCGATTCGGGCGTCTCCAGGTACATAAAGACACACCCAAATGGGGACCATACGGGGGCGTCACAGTACCTATATGAAATCTTTTAAATTATAATAGGGTAAGTGTGGACGATGGATGCCACATCACGTTAGATTTTTAGGCTATATTATAATAAAATGACACGGGTGTCACTGCTGTAGGTTACCAAACAATAATTAATTTATATTTTTACACAAGTGAATTCCTCAATTTTTGTTTCTTCATTACCAGCCGCTACAAAAAATCCCTTCGCAAGAAAAATCATCTACTTTATATTATGCTATATCATACGCATTCATTGCTTAAATAGTATGAAACATCACTTTTAATCTATTACAAAAATGTTTCAAGTTGTACCTATCTACTTTTTGGCAAACTTTAGCGAATTTTTGCGGAGCCCCTGACAGGGCAACTGTTCGTGTCACACCCCACCAGGCGACGCCGGCGGCGTCATATTATGGGCGTCATCGTCACGTTCACGTAACTTCTCGAGCCTAGATCATTCACAGTCCACACGAACGAAAGTTCGGCGTTCGTCACCAGACAGTATTTATGTATCTCATCTATTTCTATTCCCTAAATTTATTTTGGTTACATAATTGTATAAGTCCGTCATTGGACTTTGTATATTTTGTGTATACCCACATATTGGTTATTAATATACACTCTTGTTTGTTCCGGCGTGTGACAGTCTGATAATTATAAATTTATATACTTTTAGTTCAATTACATAATTAATAATACTCACACAATTTTACATTCAAATATGACAGATGAATCTGAGTAATGGCTACCTACTCGCTTACTTTTATTTGAAACAGATAGGTACCTACTTACCAAAAAAAAATATTTTTGTAAAAGCATATTTTTAATAAAAAATATGTAGTTTTTACCAAGTTTGGACTAGGACTTGACTAAAGGATTTCATATCTGATTTTTAAAAGTAAAATATTTTAAAGTAGGTAGGTAATTATAGGCCTATGACGGAAGGGTCTACAGGCGAGCGGAGGGTCAGATGCTGCGTTCGGTGGATCGTTGTCGGCAGACAGCTGCACTGAATATTATTAATCATATTGGGCCACTATGATTATGATATTTTACGATATCAATTTGAAATTGCAATGGCAAAACCTCTTATTCGTTATGTCTTTCGGCAGGTACGAAACATATATTACTTACAGAAGATTAAAATAATGATTAACAATCGACGAATCCAATGAGTTGGGCTTGTGGCTAACAACCGTTCCTCGTAAAAGGTCTGTTGATATATATAGGAATTATAGGATTATAGGAATTTACTTCATTTTCTTTTATCACGTGTGTGAATTGTTGGCAAGTTTCCCCATAGTTCCCTATAGGTACCTGAGTATTATCATTATAAATTTTTGCAAGGATAGATCTGGCATTACATATTTATACGTTATATAATTTATAAATAAATAAATAAGTTATATAAGTCATTATAATTATAAGGTACAATTATAATATAATAAAATATATACGATCAGATTATCTGCCACTGCATGTATTTAAAATTATATTATAATATGTTCCATTTATAGACATGGTACCACATGCAGGGACGTAACAAGGAGATTTTAGCGACAGGAGTATGTAGTTACAAAAAATACACCCCATACATAATACCCATGAACACACGAGATTTTAGTAATACCTACGGATTAAATAACTAAGAATAATACTCTCATTTGTTCCACATCAATATTGCCAAACGGGTAATTGGTGAATGAAAGTGACAATTGGTTCTAGTCTTGTATTAATTTGGAAAGTATTGCCCAGGGCATGTGTTATTAATTATGATACCCTGTCTTTTTTCTTCCTATGAATCAACTCTTTCGTTTTATGTGAAATTGACATTATATTTGTATTTTAAAATGGTTTAATGGGTCCATTTCTTTCACATTAAAAATAGAAATGCAACCTTTCTTAGACTTAAAAAACCGTGAACCAGTGATTCTTAATTATTGTCACCAGTTCTTAACTTATGTCAATTGGTATTATTATTTTTGCACGATCGACGAATCAACAGTACTGTGCTTCAAACCCAGCCATTTGTTCGCTCCAGCATAAGTTAGATGTTTTAACGAAGTCGGCAAAGACCATGAAGGCTTATTTTATATTGGTTCGATTTTATGGGAATGATTATTATTAGTGAGGTAACTGAAAAATTTTCGCTTTACCTAGGTACCTATCTGAAAAACGAAATATTAAACGGCATTTTTTTATGCAACTTATTAATATGCTATACTTATAAAAATATATAATAGGTAATGAGAATAATGTATTTGCTACATGAAAAATATTGTATATTTTCCTAATCGTAATTTTTACGACGGCCGATGGTTACTGCGTCGGCTTATAATATCCTGCGGGTCTATTATACACATAAGGCTACTACCGACCGCTAAAGTGATAGTATTTATTACATATTTGTATTGAGGTTGGTATTATAATTGTTACAATAAGTTAGCCGTTTGAACTGTCAAAAGTGTCTATCTCGCTCTAAATGTTATCACTGCCAAGAGAGGTGCTGTTAAAATATATCACTTATTGCAACAATTACAACCAAATTATTGCAATTGTTACAATAAGTGCTAATACTTTGATACAAACCTACCCTAAGTTTGATAATATGTATCACTCACTTTAGCGGTCGATAAGTATAGAACAGACCCACTGGTAAATTCACATTATGTTTTTCAATGTGTGTTTGGACCAGAGTATGGACCTAATAAGTTGAGCAAGTGGCTAACATCCATTTCCCTATCTTCTTAGGATCGGATATGTTAAAAATTACACATGCTGAAGTTGTAAAAACAACAACTGAATAATGCAACACGAGACTTTCTCAATATAATTTGAGTTACCCAAAAATGTTATGTTTTTTTTATATTATGAGGTATGCATTGTAAAATAAATATTTCTTCCGGTGCCGTGTTTTCGTTTTAATTAATTAATGATTTCAATATTATATTTTAATTAGAGTACCGACCTGCATACTTACTTAACTATTAATTGTCGAGCTTTGCGTGGAGGCGGCTGCTTCTTCTGCGTCAAGGTTTTTCGTAGATTTTTGTATATTTTTCGGGCTCCGGGGGCCCTGGCAGTGACGTCCCGTGAGGGTAGGCAGATTGAGCGTCGCTTGGAGGTGACAGTTACTCGAAGGGCGGCAAATCGAGGAGAATCATTTGTTATATATAGAAATAGGTACGTAAACTGAGTACCAACTTAATAACGAAGATATCTTTCCTTTTAAAAAATCAGCTCACTGGTTGGAAACAAAATGTATTGAATAACATAAAAGGTTTAACAGGACTGTTTTTTTGTCTGGTTTGCGATGTCTAGTTTACTTCTGTTGCCCTTTGATGTCCTTGGTGACCAGAAGCGACACGAGTAGGTATGATAAAAAATAGGGCGGCATTACGGCCCTGCGCAGGGGCGGCATTTTGTCTAGGGACGTCACTGGGCCCTGGACCATAGCAATACCTATATATTATTACGTCTAGCCGCTTCAGCTCTTTAGTAAATTCGGCCCTGAATGTTTTGTTTATTTTAATATATTTTTAGGTATACAAGATTCCGATAACATTTCAACGACTATCTTACATTCGGACTACTTTATTATATTACGAAAATATAGTCACAGATTCATATAAAACGCGCACAAACTTCATTATTAGCTAATGAGAATATTATAGCATTTACTTTAGCAATAGAATCCAGAATCAATGCTATAATAAAATTAGTTGTACCAGTTTGGAATGTGTATCGAAAATGTACCTTGGATGTAATTAGGTTGAATATCCATATTTAGAAAAAAATCAAATATTTAAAAAAATAACGGTTCAGTGAAAAAAAATCTCATAGACAATCGATGGTATCACTTTAAAAATGTTTTTATTTTATTTATCAGACAGATTTGGTATTCTTCAAAACTTCTATAGATATTTTAATGTGAAATGAAGGATAATAATAAATTATATGAAATGACAAAGAAGCTTCTCTTCCAATTGCATACTGAAATAATTCTAAATCCTAAATAACATCAATCTACGTGACGTATGACTGCACCGTGTTCGTCGTGTGAAACTTTTCATAGGATTGGTGTGGATGGTAACCGGACAAAACAGAAGAAACATGATAAAACCAGAACATGAATAAACAGAAGATGAAGAAACAGAACATCCAGTGGAAAAATAAAACATTCATTTTTGTCGTATCTATTTATTAATTAAATACTTATTAAACTTAAGATTTTAAAAGAAATATATACATAAATATTTAATATATTAATTTTATTATAATCACTGCATGTCGGTCTGCCTTTCGGTGTAAAAAAAGAAATATATATAAGTATAAATATTGAATATATTAATTTTATTATAATCACTGCATGTCGGTCTGCCTTTCGGTGTAAAAAACTCAATTCATCTGCTTGATTTTGATAATCATACAGAACTAACTCCACGGAATTGTTAAACTCATTATTTCGTTGTAACTAGTCACCCAAGCATTTTTAACATATTATTATATTGATTAAGGCGAGATAAAATATCTAGCTTGCCGGCAACACTGAGTTGAGTCCCGTTTAATTGAGGTTTTCCAGCGATTAGGAATGCAGAAATTATATTTGTTACGGCGTATTGAAATCCTGTGTTATTAAAAATCTGTACATACAACATAAATGGAGATACGACAATAATGCTTACGGGCCGCACAAAATTGTGTTTTTGCTAATTGCTTTTCAAATGCAAATTAACACGTTAATTAAAAAAATAATTAAAAGGGCCCGTAAGCATTGGGTTAAATGTTATATTTTTCCTGAAATGTCATAGTTCTGTTTATCGGTGTTCTGTTTTGTCACTGTTCTGTTTATCGCTGTTCTGTTTTGTCGCCGTTCTATTTCTTCATGTTCTGTTTATTCACGGCACCGGTGTGGATAGCATTGATACAGAAAGAAGTAAAAAAAGAAACAAAACATATTTTAATAAGATTGACAAAACTTTAATCTCCAAAGGTTTGATGCCACAATTAAACAAATAAAGTAACATTACATAAATAAGTATTACATTAGGTACAATAATAAACGTGTACATAATATAATATTATCATTCTTCCTTCATAGCCTTCGTGTTTCGGTACCTATGATCATGGCCCCCACATCCTAAAGCGGGCCCCCAGGCAGAATTTTTGACGGACCCCTCTACCCATCGCTAGGCTTAAAGGCGGTAAGACGCTCTACAGAAGCGGTTTATCAAAGGTATTAAGGGTAAAATTAAAGGTATTCGGTGTATTTTTAGCGATTATTTTGTATTGTTGAATAAATTCACTTGAATTATGGAGTTGTCAATTTATTAAGAACATAGAATAATCAAAAATTGTGTTACAGGACTAGATTTAAAAAAAAATTAGGGCAATTGGGGCAAATTTGTGATGAATGTTTATCTCGCTTATCAAGAGGACCCGTCACGCCGGGCCCCCAGGCTAGAGCCCTGTCAGCCCCCCCCCCGCCTTGTGGGGCCATGCCAATGATAATATTATATTATTACAACTAGATATCATTTTCTTTACATATCGACAATTAATATCGGATAATAAATTAATGTGGTTGAATAATGCTGGCAATGATATTCATTGAGGTAATTATAATATATTGATTTTTGTAAAAAAAAAAAAAACCAGTCGGTTTCACTTGATGCGCACGCGCCGCACGCTTCATCAGAATGTTCCGTATTTTTGATAATCAAAGCCTTACAAAGTGTAAACTAATTGCTTATTAAATAAGATGAAATGAAATAACTATAAGACACACACATACGAATGCACACCGTTCTGCTTACGCAAATTGAAATTGCAATAAAACTACGAGTAACTTTGCAAATTTTGTATTTACCGACAAAAAGTAATTGATCATTTATATATTTTTCCACCAAAGGTTTATCGGTTTAGGTAATGTATATTGTGACGGGCGTCAAATTTATTTAACGCCCGAGGCTTCCGTGTATATTAATTAGTACTGACACCACGACTGGCGCGTTTGGATTAAATATAATTAACATGATATTTAAGTGTGGTAATTAAATATTAATTAACAGGTCAGCAGTTATTGTGTTTAATATCACACTGTATAGGGCACTTGTGAATAATATTATTTGAACTACTTATGCATGTAAAAATTTAAGTATCTACATTCTCAGTCTTCTTGAACAATGAAAACTTGAGATATGAACTAAAAATAATATCACCAGATTGAAGATTCCCGTATTCATTTCGAAGTTTTTTGTCCAATCAATATAAATGAATGTTGCCTCTATGCTGCGTTCCATTTCATAGTGGGTGAGTTCTTCTCTAAACTGTAGATGAGATCCTAAGTTATAAATGTAAAAGTTTTCTACACACTTCGCAGAATTATTTTTTAAATATATTATTAAATTCATATTCAGTACTGATTCACACAACTCCTTTGGTTATATTATTAAAAGGTCTTCTTTGCCAAACTCTTATACTGTTAGCTTTATCTGTTATATCTATGACTCTTTTGACAATCTTCCTCATAGGAGAAACTTTATACTCTATAAATTCTTCGATAGTAGCATTGTCAAAAAACGTAAACAAATGTCTCTGCAAATATTTTGCGATCATGTTAATATCAGTTTCAATTCTATTTGCCTTTTCAATAGCTTCAGAACTGTGGAAAGATCTTAAGGAATTGTGGTCGACATTATAGTCTAGAAATCCATTTGTTTTAAATTTGTACATAACGTGAAAGTTTATCGCACTGTTTTCGATTATTATGAGATTTTTCATATCATCATAAAGACGATTTCCGTAAAAATCACACCACGGAAAATATTCTTCGATTGTTTTCAAATAGAAATAATTACTAGAGCGTGGTAGATTTATTTTGAATTCTTTTCTATTTGGGCATTTCAGCATCTTTGTCCAATGATTGTATACGTCAAGGTCAAGATAATTTTGTGATCTTTTTAATTTGGAACTAACTTTTTTGTTTTCAGCCAAAAACATATTTACTAATAACAGATTTAAAATTAAACTAGGCAGCGATACCGGCAAGATTTCGCATAGCACCGCAAAGTGTTCGTATCTTGACCAGCCAGTTAAAAATATTCCCTGGAAGTTGTACGTAAAAGAGGAACCTGAAATTTTATAATTTCCAACAAAGTTTAACCAAGCCAAATGGTTTTCGTAGTGTTTTTTAATATCCGGAATCATTTGCATGGCACCCGATGCCCCTTTATAAGCAGAAGCGATCCAGACTTTGGAGAACATCGTCGTATATTGGTACCATAATCTGTGGGGTACAAGGTTTGTTATAGAATCTGAATAAATCCACACAACCGGTTGCACCTTGTCACCTAGCCCAGATTTCGCCAAGTCGGAAGGTGTAAAACTTCTTAGCATGTCATCCCAAATTAACGGAGTAATCTTAGAGTACTTTCGTTTGAAGAGTTCGGTAATTTTCAACACATGGGCAACAAAAATTTCCCTGGAATAAAAATAAATATGTGCTAAGAAAGGGGTAGAGTGTAAAGGTCTTTAAATACTAGTACATAGGTTCCTGTATACAATTATTAATCGTTTAATAAGAGTAACCTTTTTTAACATTTTTATTGAACTGTGAAAAATATTATGGTGATAAAACCTAATTAACAAAACTAACTAGAAAAACTTCGCCAATCGGTACCTGCATTAAGCTTTGTGATATTATTATGTATTATAAATAATAAAATTATCGTAGCAACCCACCACTGAATAGCAAGTAGGCGGGTCTAGTGCGCACACTGAACATGGTATAAGGGTGTACTATTTCCAAACAAATATACCTACCTAAAAATTATTATTGACTGACTTTTGCTCTTACCCGCCTACTACTTACTGCGCCTTGTCGTTACAGTATATGGGCATTTTCGCCAAAGTTTATACATGTTGAAATTTGGGTAATATTATTTTTTCACTCAAATTAACCATTTTTATATAGCTAAGCAGATTCCTTGTTCTTTTGCTGAATTAGTGACAGCAATTTTTCAGAAAAATATTGATTAATACAATATTAATATCATTTTTATTATGAAATTGGACATAATAATTTTCCATTCCGTGACCACGAAACTAAGCTTATTAAACATGAATGAGACACTTTTTATGACTTAAAGGAGCTCTATTAGCTTAAAAAACCCCCGATACTCCGTGCTTTGACTTTAGCGATGAAAACTTGGCCTGTAGCCTAGTGGAATTCTCCCTTACGACTCGCTGTGATCAGTCACACCCAAACAAGGTTATCGTGTGCGCAAGGCATAATAGTCCTCATTTTTATGTCCGTGCCGCGGTGTCCTGTTTTTATAAATGTCATGATATAGGAAATCATATATTTTAACTATCATTTCTCAAAATTGATAATTAATAATCGTAGTTCAATAAAATTGTCATTTACAACGACCTAGTAACAGATGAGTATTATTTTTTTTTTTTTACAAAAAATAAAATAATAATATTTGAAACTAATTTTGTCAGGGGCGGCGTGTTGAGTCTGTGCATGGGCGACTCTTTTCCTGGATACGCCTCTGTAGGACAGCGTGAGTTACCATTAATAAAAATAACACATCGCCCCTTGACACTACATACCTATTAACAATAACTACATAGATTAGGTAAACGACGCGTTCATTATGATGTTTAAGTAAAGGTATTTCATATAATATGTAGATTTTATAAGTTTGTACTTATTTATCTTCGTCGATAGCCTACAAAACATATTTCAGTAAGAAATTAATTATAACCGATATTTACATAATTTTAGAGATAATAACAATAATATTTATTATGCAAAGTTGTTTTTGTTACCGGGATGCCAAGTTTCTTTTGAGGCATCTGTCACATTGATTAATGTGGTAGACTTCATCGCACCCAATATGAAACCACTTCAGATCCAACACTTGAGAATGTAACTCCATCACCTTAAAAAACAAAATAATTTTCACTAGTAGGTACTGTGAAATTATCTGGTACACTACACATAGAAGAGAGGTCTTACATGTTCTGTGGTCTTACATTGATCACATAATATTATCTACTAACTAGAAAGAACTTAGAATACTATCACTGGATTATTGCAGGTATTTTTAAAGTAAACCACCTCGTTCGCTCGTAAAGGAACATAATATGGATTATGGACTGCAGAGTTAACATACCGTTTACAAAATCATGGTTATTATATAGTCATACCAACCCAACCAATTTAATCTAAAATACATATAAAAAAAAAAAAAAAAAAAAACATGGATTTTGTGTGTCCAGCCTATCAACCATGTGACCCACGTGTTTACGTCTTCATACATGACTTATCTACCAACCAGACCACCATGGGCAAATAAAGGAACGTCCCCCAAAAATAATGAACGAATGTTCACCGTACTTATACCGAGGCCCACTATAATAGTCAGATCAATATTTCAAAAAAACACTACCTTATTCTTAG
The DNA here is from genome assembly GCF_057557595.1 of Rhyacophila brunnea. Taxonomy (NCBI): domain Eukaryota; kingdom Metazoa; phylum Arthropoda; class Insecta; order Trichoptera; family Rhyacophilidae; genus Rhyacophila; species Rhyacophila brunnea. The sequence goes on from NW_028233068.1 coordinate 23,358,599, forward strand.
GTCAATAATTATTATAAAGCAATCATTATTCATAGGATGTTTATTACACTCGAATGGTCAAAGACATAGCTTATAATAAGTATCTTTAGAATTATCTTCAAATGTGTTACTTTTGCCTATTTTTTGAATAATAAAATGCCTAATTCTTGTCAAATTTGGGATCACAGAGATTATCAATATAATTTTTATCGTAAATATTTCACTATAATAATGTCGATATAAATTATACTGATGGTTTTATAAATGCGTTTAAAAATTAATAAATGTAAAAAATCTTAACACCACTGCACATTTATGTACTGAAATATGACTATATTCTTAAACATTAGAGCGAGAGGTTTAAAAGAATACTATTTTATGTAATAAAAATACTTTATGCAGTCATCAAATGTTTCAAAAGGCTTCAAAATTATATAAATAGATTATCTACAACGTTTAAGGTATGTCCAGGATCATGCTTTGAAAATAGAAAAAAAGCTCAATTTTGACCCATGCTGAGCAAGTCCGCTCTTAAATATTAGTTTAAAATTTAGTTTTTTTTAAATACTTATATAAATGTAAGCGACAACTAATTATTTTTATAATTCTCTCTATCTACTTATTTTAAAATACAATATGTACAATATATATGAGCATTCGGCAATTAATAAAATTAATTTTGATTTTTAAACAAACCTGTGTCAGCATCTCTTTGATTATGTCAAATGACCGAGAATTGGTTGGGCATATAGAATCCGGATGCTCATCCATCTCCCTGAGATCTCTATATTCATCCAGTTTCAGAAGAAATTCCATGTGGCCGAAAGTCTGGACCAGTGGAATCACCTGGAGATCAAACGACTTTGTTGCTTCCAGGAATTCCAAAAGCTATAAGTAGACAAATACATTTTAGAATATGAGAATTAATTTATAAATTGTGTAGGTACCTAATGTGTTAAAATATAGATAATATAGGTACCTACCTATATGGTGGATATATTTTAGAATTTTAGATCATTATTCAAGTCATTCATTATATGAAGTCTTTATAATAAAACCTACCTATTATTGATTATGCTTTTATTAGCAACGTAGTCAAAATTTCTTTCAGTCGACAAAGCAAATTTATGAAATAATGCTTTGTTAATAAATTATAAGAGGTTTCATAAAAATCTTTTTTTTAATCTCAACCAGACTACATTAATTTTAACATAAATAAAACACTTGCATGATAAACGAAAACCAAAATCGTTTAATGTAGTAATAGACTAAATTTAAGTTAACGATTAGACATAAACTTATTATTAAATCCAATCATTCCACTTGAGTACAGTTCTATTGTAGGTACAGATGCGTATTGAATACTAAATACTGTTTCCTGGACCATATTATTTTGACCCAAGTTATGGATTCCGTATACTATTCTCAATAGCAATATACTTCAAAACCACAAAATGAAGATATAATGATGAACAAACTTCTTACTTCTTTCCTATCGTATGCGTTCTTCGCTTTAATGCTTTCCAAAATACCGCCATAAGGAAACATGTCTTCGTACTCAATCAGCAAACCAGTAGCACCGGCAGATTGAAGAAGTGGTAATAAATTGCGCAGAAATGCCAATCTAGGCGGTGCCCCCTTCAAATCCAGGTGAACAATTCTCTGTTGCAAATTTTTCGGCGACTGTTTAAAAACGACATTGTTGAAAACGCCGCCGACGTCCTTTTGTCCAGTTTCGTGTAAATCTTCTTCTTCTTCTATTTGACTATTAAAAGATAAATCATCTTCAGCTCTTCCTTCATCGATTCTCTTATATTGTTCCCCACTTTCTTTGAACTCATTTAAATTAATGACTTGTGTGTCATCGTTCTCTGAAGCTCTCTCTAGTTTTAAATTAAAGTGTCGCATTTCTTCTCCATTTTGTAAACTCCATTTGATATGTTTTATATCGTCGGTAAATAAATCATCTTTTCTCAGTGTGATTTGTTCTGATTTGTCCGACAAAGCACCCGATAACATCTCTCTTAAAACTGCCAGTATTGTGATCAAAAAAACGACTAAATTGATCAACAAACAAAGTTTCACACAGCTTATGAAACGAAAATGCAACATTGTTGTTGTCACGTCGTAGGTAGTTACAACACTATCTCTACCATCTTTGTATTAGTACCATGATACTTTCTTAGTCCACATATTATATTTTTAAAACAATTAAGATTCATTTTTTCTCATGGTTTTTAATAATGAAGATAATGTTACTTCTGTCTGTACAATATCGCCACATTATTCACAATTTCCATCATAACCATTTTTACCCGATTATTAAATTTACACCACTTTCTTACTTTTGAAAAAATACGTGAGGATTATGGAACAATATGAACTCTTGATCTATTACATGTAGGGATAACTTTTATAGTTATTAAGCAACCTTTTATTTTAAATCATGCCTATATTTTGCAATCTTACGTACATCGGATGAAAATAACTTCGGTTTGTTAATGATAAGTCAGTCGTGGGGTGTATCGTACCTCGATTTATTGTTTGTATACCTTATCACTTGGTTATCATTGTAGATGTACGATGTACCTATGTAAACTTAAAATAGAGTCCGTTAATCAACACGATAAGAAGACACTACGCAGGTACCTACATATCAGCGTTGTCAGACGTCCCGATTTTTGCGGGACGTCCCACTTTTCAAGCATTGTAGAGACAGGTAATAGATTGTCCCGCGCCACAGCCGACTGAAGAGAAAACCGATACATTCACGACTGGTCCTACCTTTCCGCCCCTCCGGATTTATTTTTATATTGCCTATCTAGCTCACATGGTAAAATTATTTTTTCCACGAGGCGGAGCGATAATTTTACTGATTTCACGAACCGGAACGGCGCTCCAGTGCGTTCCAATCCATTTCGAGCCCTGATAGAGTGCTGATACTGACGCGTCTCTCGTGTTCACTTATAGATGAGTTAAATGATAAATAATACACTAGCATTAATACACCTTCTACAAATGTAATGCATAGATCAATGCTACATATTTTTTGAAAATCGATATTACCACCGGTTTTGTGTGAAGGACTAGTCTGACTTTGACAGCTGATGAAAAACAGGAATGTATATTATATATAAATAACACTGATAGTTAATATATTTGATGTGAGAATTTTTTATAATTCAATTTGAAACGAGAAAGGGTGAATCAATGTGTCAAGCAATGTGGGATCTGATTTTGACAGCTGAAAAATGGACCACTCGTTGCTTGTGCAAAAAGTTATGCTCAGCCTTTATTAATCTAAAGATGTCGGTGCCCGCGCGGGATAGCTAAATTCACGATTATTCAACAAAAACAAATAAGACGTTTATGTTACTTGTTCAATTCAACATGATGCACCCATGTGATTTTACCAATACATTGTGCAGCAGAAAGAGACTCTTCAGGAAGTAAAATCTTCCGCCAAGTAGGTAAGTACCTACAAATAGGCGACTGACGGGAAAAATATTGTTTAATATTATTAGTTTGTGTTGTGTCATTTATGATTGATATTATAGAAATAAGCATTAGAAATATTGAACTATCTATGCGTTTTTTAGGTTGTACCGATTTTTTTTTATTTCACATGGTAAACATCCCGATTTGGTAAAATAATTATCTGGCAACGCTGCTACATAATTATTATATGCGTGTTAATTAATTAATCTCAAACATTACCGAAAATAATATTTCTTCAGACATTTTTTTTAACATTAATTCTGACGATGAAATTATAGTAAATAATATAATATAGGTACATATTCTTTCTAACACCACAACAGACCTAGAGGCCCAATCACACTAGTGTAGTTTAACAGTGTAATATACGTGATGCAATCACAAGCACATTTGAAAAAATCACATACATAGGTATATTGTGTCCTGACCGGATCGAACCCGGAGTTCCCGGATGAAAGACCAGCGCCTTACGCAATGCACCACGAGAGCATATAGAGATATCTAAGTATCGGCTAGATCATTTAAGATTCGAGAATTCGAGATTAATAAATAATAACTTCTAGACTTCTTGAGATTCTCGAGAATGCTCGACAAGTTTTGATGTAAAGTTTTTCTTATGCGAGGGAAATATTTATTAATAATGAATTATTCCAATTCTATGCGAGCTTCTTTTTTTCATTTTTTCCACATTTTCTTTTAATAAATTTTCGATGTCGTTAAATTCGAATTATTACGAATTATTCGAATTACAATTTCTAGAGAAATGGGTCTAGTAAAGTCCAAAAAACTATAAAACATTAATTTATTAAATTGTGCTAAAACCGTTTACCCTACTAAAAATATGTTGGAAATCTTTTTTGTGTATAATTTAACGATATTTATTTCAACTCGGAATAAAATTTCTGGAAGGATAATGGTTATTGAAATATTACCCAAAAACTGTTTTAATACGCCATTTCACCAAGATGGCGTCGTTTGACCAGGGGTACCAGAGTGGCACCCAGCAGATTTGTAATCAGCGGATAAAACTGCGTCGGAATCTGTCAAAAATCTCTGTCCTGCGCCAAAACCATACCATGCTAAGTTTGTATGGGCTGGTGACCAGACTAATTTCGTTAGGTACCTACTTACACAGATAATATTTTGGCGGCGCTATAATGTAGGTAGGTACATTCATGCTCAACCATCAGTACCGGTTTTAGTTTAGAATTGAGATTATATCGTGTAAAATGATTTTTTGATTCGAAGATGTATGTTATCTTGCATAGGTACATTATAAACTGTATTATTTTGAATTAAACTGTATAATATAGGGCGCAAAGAATAGCCAAACGCTGTAATGCTGTAAGCTGTAAACATCTTACTATCAAAATAATAGCTACCTATAATCTAGAATAATACCGACTATGATATATAAAATTTATGGATCACCCTTTGTGCACACTTCTAAATTGGATTAATACCTATTACTATTAACTAGCTGAAGACAAGACGCGGTGTATCGACATAAAATATATGTTATACTATGTAGGTAATAACCTATGTAATATAGAATAATACTGAGGAAATACTCGGTAGGTATAATGTAAGAAATTACTAAGGCCCCCGTATGGCTTCTTATGTAGAATGTGGGGTAACCATAATATACCTAATACGTATTGACGTATGCGTAAGTAAGTTAGTAAGCAGACATTTTTATTATTATCACGGAAAATATGTTGCTTAACAAAAAATTTCGACTAGATACTGAAACATAGAAGAAAATTGTCTTTAACATTGTTTATAGGTTTAATAGGTTTCGAATAATAGGACCCTTTGTAATAAACATTTTTTTGTCTGTTTAGTGGAAGCCAGAGGCAAACAAATTTTGAAAATAGCCAATATACTGGATTATTTGTTAGATTGGGTTACGTTATCATTCTTGAATTATTCATGATTTTTTTTCCGAAATCGGCTATGAAAATTGCCGATGTTCTCACCTGGCTTCCAGTAAACATACTTGTATCTACCATTATTTTTTTTGAATAATTAATTAACTAAAATCAAAGAAATATGCTATTCGGATTTGAAAGCCATAGCAATAAAACATTCATATTTATATAAAGTTCGGGGTGGGCCTGCTGGGCCATCAGAATCCCGGTATGCCGAACCCCAAATGATTTTTTTTTCTACACATTTTAATCGTGAACAACACAATATAATATTATCTTAGATATGTCCAGAAATGATATCGAATATCAATATGATTATGTCATTACCTATCATAATTCAGATCTACATTTTGTTTTGAAAAAAATATATGCTTATTGTCCTTACATGTATGTACATCCGATGTACAGTAGGTACATGCATTAATTTATAGGTATATTTGTTATTTCATTTTGAGTCAATTGACTAGATAATTTTCCGGGCTGGTCTAAAGATACCAATCCGCCACTGATTCATCATAACTATTATAAGATAAAAATAAAATGTAATCCTTAGTAAATTATAATTGATTAACACTACAACAGACCATGGCCCAAAGATGGCAGTGTAGTTAAAAAGTAGTGTATTTTAGTTACAGAAGAAAAACAATCTAAAAAACCCACCTCACCGAGTCGAACCCGGGGCTCCCGGGTGAAGGACCAGCCCCTATAGATAGAGTATATACTCTGTATTATATACGTACCTATGATCAAAATCTCTTGAACTGACTTGTTGATTATTTTTAACGTCAACAAACAGGTTGGACAATGAGGAAGGAACGAGAAGTTCTGCGTAGTATTACATTCTTATGCTGAAAAACCACAATACCTCGTCCACATTATGAGAGGGCAGAAATAGAGCCTTTCTCAGACGAAGACACAGCATTCCGTTGCATAAGAATTTCCGTGATTGGTGCATAGATCAATATACTATGGGTAAGTACTTGTATAGCGCACTGTTCTAAGTAGAAGTCGATAGAGAGAAGATCGCCCTGACGATGGGCGACCTCCGGTTGGAGGTGGCACAAGAAGAAGAAGAAAATAAAATGTATATGTAGGTACCTACTTACATGGATCTAATTGTAACAATGGTCACCCTATTAATTGTTAAGGCGAATACATGTTTTGATGTCTAAAAACCTTGAATAATGATTATGAAAATTCCGATTGATTAGGTTCCTTCACTGTTTGTACAGTTATAATTAAATAATATGAATGTAGCTACCTACCTTCTACCTATTTTAGTCTAGTAAGAAACCGTAGTATAATAATATGTTCCGGCGTGTACACAGTAAAATGTTTGGGGAGAGGTGTATTTTGAAAAAAAATCATATTTTTTATTAATTTTTAGATCGGCGGTTAACAAACTCGAGTAGGTGCCACTGAATTTCATGTTTACTCTTAGATTCTAGTCGCTTTAATCGCGGAATATCGCTAATTTCCAGCTATATTTCCCATCCGCAGACACTCCGCACTTTAGCTCGATCAATAAACACCAGAATACAATAGTATAACTAAGGGTGCACACCAGGGAACTCAGATTTTTCTTTTTTGTGGTGCACACGTACGAGTTTGTGCAAGCTGTTACATCCACACGTGGTTATCGAATACAATTGGCTTAACGGGCATAAGAATTATTATAACCGTCAGTGTCGTCTTTTATACATGCCGCATCGGAATACTAAAGCAAACATTGGTTGGCTCAAATAGTTGCACGAATGTCTTCCAGTGGCCACAGATATTGCGTGTTGTAGAATGCCGGTGAAGGCTGATAAAATTCTAATAGAAAAATCGATTGGCCCCCTGGTTGAAAACGCAGATCAATAAAGCGATGGTAGGTAGGTACTAAGGTTTGCCAATGGCCAAATTATTCTGGTCACGATCATGAGATCCTGACGAAGAAAAAGAAGAAATATTCCTTTTACCTAAATAGTTTATAAAAAATGTAAATTCCGGCTCTGGGGGGGGGGGGGGTCCGGACCCGAAACCCGAAACCCGAAACCCCCGGAAATGATACCTACTCGTTGGAAAAAAGAACCTTGCGTCCTGCACAACCCTGCCTACGTAAATAATATGCCTATATTGTGTATCTATCTATATTACCACGTCACATAATATTATTAATATGTTCATAGTTCCTCATGCACACCTACATCCGCAATTATTATAACTTATAACTCTTAAGCTGATGTTTTTCTTTCACTGATATGAATTAATACGATCGTCAGTTTCGATCAATTTAGAAAGAAAAACGTAGAGATATTGTTTCACTTGAGTTTTTTTGCATATGTATCGTAATTATGAAAGAACTGAAAAAATGTAGTACTTCCGTTTTACATGATTGTTTTCAGATTATATTTCTTATACATAAAACACTTATTCCGTTAAGTATATTTTTCTTGCCGACGAAAAGTAAAACAGAATGTTATCAAACCGAGTGTGTTGACAAACTAAAAAAAACTTTACACCATACCAAATCGTAGGCGACTTGTTTACCCGATCCAAAACAGGTCAACAGAGATCGAAGCAGTTTAATTTTTTCGTTAAAATATTTGCATAATCATTTGTGCCGGTAATCAAATTATACGTCACATTATAAAAATATACCGCGCGTTTATAGACGAATATTTTTCAAATTTGGAATAGGTATTATGGCGTTACCTCACGAGTGTTGCAAGTTGCAAGGCTACTAAATATGCCGCAATATTTATAGAAAAGCGAGTTAATTTTAACTAAGTTGTTTACTGCGCTTGGCAAAGGTTACAAACTGCATTTAACAAGGAGATATTTATGTTTGACTTTCAATATTCAAGGCAGGGCTGCACTGCAATAATTGATTATAATTCATTTGAATTCAAGTACCTACTTACCTAATTTTTTACGTAGCTATCAAAATCAATGGCACTTTTCACATAGGTACATCCATTCTCACATGGACCGTTTGGCTGTGAGAATATTTTTCGACTATGGTTGATTTATTATTTTGACCTCATATTAACGGATATAATAGCATTTCAGGTCTCTGTCATGAGAAAAGAATAATTTTATAAACATTTGCACGCATTGTTGGTAGATATTTTTTTTAAATTTGGATCAACCATTTATAAATGATCACTTGGTGACATCGCGCCTATGTATCGTCGCTATAGGATTGGTTTCCCGAATATCCTTTTTTGTCAAAATCGACCTTTTCATCCACAATGTTTTTTTGTATCTAATTGGACTAGAACCATCCCTTTCTTTAAATTACTTTGTAATGGTAATGAATACATCATTCATATGCTGTAAAAATAACAATTTAAAGATCTCCATGTATTTAAATATAGGATTATGAAATTTGTTTTTCGTCTCCTGAACATTTGGTCTATTCGGGAAACAAATCCTACAGCGACGGTATATTGAATTATACTGCTAAGAACAATGTCCATTTCACAACAACGCTCCTATTGACCACCTTCTATATTAAGTCTTTTACGTCACAACTCTGCATGTGCTGACACTATTACGTCACATGGTTTTTGCGCGCTGATACTATTACGTCATATGCTCTTTGTCTGTTGACTAAGCTCTCTTTTCTGTTTCTTCTCCTAATAATAGATACTTCTATTAATATTAATGATCTTCGTCCGCTTCCGCTAAGGTTTAGGGCTTAGGCGTTTTAATGTCAATAAAACTTCATGCGATATCGAACACATACTGAATTACGGGCGCTGGGAACGTTTGTAACGGTAAAATTTAATACGGGGAGGGTTTTAATTCCAGAAACGACCGTAATGACATAAGACTCGATCTAGAAGTTGCACTGTAGATTAGAGGCGCACTAACTTTGTCAGTTGAGAAAATTTATCCATTGTCTAATAATTTCATTTATTCAAAGGCCTCAGAAAGTGCTGCAGTGAGTCTAGCAGCGTGTTTTAACATAGATCATTTTCGAGGGGTAAATCTAGCAAAAGATAGTTTATTTTTTTTAAATTAGCTAACAGGACATCCCAATTTTTCATATCAAAAGATTTTTTCTAGTAGGTATACATATTATATCTGAGGTGTTTTAAATTATGTGTGTTTAAAAGTTACAATCAAGTAGGTAATGAAAGGATTTCACCATGTTTCACTGAAAATTATCATTGGGTTAGGGCTGTAATAAATGGCATAGTATATCATGTTATGTGGTGTCTTAAAATGGTCGCAGAGGATAATAAATTTCTACCAATCCATGAATTTGATGATCAGTTTGATAGAACGGTTTTTGTAGTCAATGTATTGTAACAAAATAAAAGACATTCATTTTTTTTTATATAATAATTTTATTGAAATCAATTTAATATTGTAAAATACACAAATTTCAAATGAATCTGTCTGAAGCCAACATCCCTACTTACATGCATGCTAACAAATAAAGCATTCAATCTCTTCCACCTTTTCAATCGACACCTTAATATGTTTAATTTAATTTTACATGTTACTCTAGCAGACTATGCATTTTAGAATGAGGAATTAAAATTGTATTGTGCATTTTCGTATTGAAACTATTTTTTTTTTCAGATAGCATGCATACAAAGAGAATTCTAAAAAAAATTACCATCAAATTTTCTAAAGTTTGAATATACTCATAAACATATTGGAGATCTATTTATAACATAGTCCAGGATTAAAACATTTTGTAAAGTGCTACTATCATAAACTAGATTATAAATAGACACATCAAACAAACCTTTGAATTGTGTGGTTAGCCTATTATAAGACGTCTTTAATAGATGGCGTTTTGTTTATCATGCTGTTAATAATAATCTATTACATATTATTTTAATATCACAATAAATTTATTCAAAAAAAGACCTCAAAGTGTGAGAATTTTATTTTAAATGTTTCACAGTTTGTCTCACACACAATGTTTCGATACAAAGAATTTGGAATTTTATAAAATAAGGATTCAATAACTTTGTTCCAATATTTTTCTTTAGAATTAATTAACTGCAAAAAATATTTCTTTCAACGCTATAATAATAATGTGTGAAAGATCCTTTTGACCAATTTGATTCTTTAGGCCAGTGGGGGAGTAGTTGTTAGAGCATCTGTCTCAAACGCGCTGTACTGGGTACTACTGTACGAAAACATCTTCTTGGCTACGTTTCCAGGCGCTGTTGTTTACTAAATGGGAGGAGCTTATAATGGAATTGCGGTTAAAAATGGGCGGAGCATGTTAGTTCACAGTTTTAACACGTAGCCAAGAAAATGTTTTCGTACAGTATATTCAAGCATTTTCAAACTGTCTCCACATATTGCGTCGAAGCTTGTCGGATTTATGTGACCGCTGTATGGTAAGACAGTGTAACAATACCGTGAAGACACTCACAGTATTTAAAACTGATGAGTTTTTATGCATTACCTGACGCTGCCTTAAAATGCTATTACTATTATGGAACAGGCTCTAGAAATAAGTAGATTATTAAATTATGTATCTATCCTTAGGTAAGATTGTTCTTTTTCGACATTGTATTCATACAATTGCTTAGGTATGTTTCTAATGAGTACACAAGGTAACTTTGATTTTAGAAATATAGTACTTGAAAGTAGGAATAAATTAATATTCTATTCTGTAAATACTTAAAGATATATTCTGCAACCTGATGAAAATAAAATATTGTGTACTCATAAATAACAAAAAGATCATTAAAATTTATGGTATCGTGTCCGATTCATCTTATGCGTATATAGGTTGGGATTAGAGCATTTTTTTTTCGTTGATTCTCGTTGCATAACGAATACAGACTCCATGAGTAATAATATATCATACTAATCTGAATATAAAGTGACACTAGAACAACATTCTGTTGTTTAATATTATTAAATTAATGACAATAAGTTGACAAAATAGAAATATGCATTCACACTAAACTCGCAGTTAAGTCAATACATAGTTATTGAATTTATGAAATTAATGTTAATTAGTTAATATGAATCCCAAGACTCTGTTTAGATTATCCAACTTTTGTAGACAAGACTTAAAAAAATAATGCTGTTTTTACTTTAATAAATGTAAATCTGTTTATGTGAACATTGTGGTTTTGTGTTATTATGACGTGTTGTTTTGCCAATTATTCACCTACTTGGGTAAATAATATATGTATTGCATTTCTGTAGATAGACTATTACTCTTATGATACACGTTGAGGTGAGTTCCTAAGGCACAAATATTGTTTTTCATTTTTAAAATGAACTTGAAAGCAATTTATGAAGATTAATCTGCGATTTAATTACAGATACATAACTAAGTGAATACAGTAGAATCTCATTAATCCGGCACTATATAAAACCTGATGATGCCGGATTACTGGAATGTATGGAAAACTGAAAAATATTAAAATGTCGAAGTACACAATATTATAATTTATGCTTTTATGATAACATGTATTGCCTACATATGTATTTTATAATTACTGAAAATGTTACATGTGAGGCACGAGACACAACCTCCCACTCCGCCCCAGCTCAGAGAGTGCCGGATTACTTGTACGTGTCATATCTCTGAGGTGGCGGATTATTGAGATTCTACTGTACTAGTAAATTTCTGAAAAAATCAAACTTTTCAGTTAAAAATGGAATAAAAACAATAGTAACAAATCAAAAATAAATTTATTTATTAACATAAAATAGGCGACAATGATTAATTATAAAAAATACAAGATTTAAATTAGTAGAAGTTATGCAATACTTTAAAGGCATGTTATGGTTATAAGTGAAGTAACTATTCGAGGGCTTAGTGTCAAACAACACTATCTACAAAAGTGCAACTTTACAGGAGAGCCAAAAATCGTTATTTTAGATTCTTGTAACTCAACAAGGGAAATGTTTATTTAAAACCTAATGTTAATATTTTATAATTTATTGTGTATTGTACATTTATCTTGCTTATGATGATGTTAAAATTTATAGGGATAGCTTAAAAAAAATATGAAAACAAGGGTAACTTATGTAGTTAGCGTTAAACTTTACTGACAATTTAATAAGAAATTAGAAAAGATTGACATAACGTTGTTTGACTATCATGTAGCCATAAATGTAAAATAACGTTATCTCAAAAAAAAAAAAAAAACACTTTTTTGTAGATAACGTTGTCTGACTTTAAGCACTCGTATTCATTTACTATTACAAAGCATTTTATGTGTATTACTATGACCTATTATGTCTAAGAATATCTATATTGCTGTATTCATGTACTGATGGAAAAAAACTACATACATATTATGATGTAAATAGTACAATTATTGTAATCACAGAAAAAATCGTAGCATGGTATATGGCCTTTCCTGACTTTCATGGTTATTTTTTGTATTCCTTAGTATTTGGATTATCACTGTTCTTGGACAAATTTTATTTTTGGCTATTCTTTGACAATAATTGATGTGTATTAATTAAAATTTAATGATAGCCCGCGATGGTCAAAGGTAACAAATGCTTGATATGTTGAGGGATTCAGGTTTGAATCCCGGATCTGGCAAAATCACATGTTGTTTTTCAAAGTGTGTTTGGACCCAGAGCTTGGACCAGGTTGAGCAAGTGACTAATATCCATTTATCGTAAAAACTTAATGTTACTAAACCTCTTCGCGAGGCGGCCTAGATCCACACCAGATTGTATATCCAAAAATATATTTATTATAATATGTAGTACATTCCTAATAATTCAATAATAATCAAGACTGGATTCGTACACTTCAATAGGACATTCTCAACTGATGAACCGGATGAAACCAGTCTCGATCATTTTAAAATTATGTGGAATAATTACTACATATATATAGGTTATTGTTCCATTTTAATTAATACTTACACTATCAAAAATTGACAATGTGACATTATACCATTATTTAAGAGGATCGTTAATAGCTAATTATAAAAATGATGATAATGACCTCTGAAACAAGGCTGATACCTCAGGAAGCGAAGAAGAGAATAACAGACACAGTGTAACACCCAAGTACATACTAGAAGAATACATGGAAGACTGCTCAAATTATCATATATCTTACAAGCCACTAGGATGGTTTTACTTCATTTAAATATAAATTAAACAGAAAGACCATAATAAAACAGTACACATTAGTTTTTTAGTTTGACTGATAGCGACTTTACACATGCTAAGATTGATTGCCGACAATATCATTATCACGACCAATGAGGTTTGAAATTGTTCATAGCGCCGATGGAAATGCCCTTACAAATTATATAAAATCTCATCGGCTGAAAACTGTTTCTTAATATGCCGACACCTCATTGGCTGCGTACTGTCTAATACAAATATGCCGACTAATGAATGGCTCTGATTACATTACAATCCATTTGGAATTGTGTACACTTCAAACTTATGCGAACTGGGCTAAAATAAAAGCCTATCATATGTGAAATCAATGGTCAAGATAAATATTATGTGTACATATGTGCATAATGAACAATATTAGAGCCTTCTAATTTTTATTGTCAAGAAATTTCAATGTATATTGTCTATGGAGCATATATATTTGTGACAATAAATCCATGTATGTGTAAAACCCCTATAAATTCACATCATTTCAATAATGTTCCACAACTAACTCATTGATGACATTGTTTGAGATGAACGAATTAATATGTTTATGATTAAAAATATACTTATTATCAAGATATTTCATAGGCTGACATGACAATTTTTGTATTACATAATTTAGATTTAAAATATGGCTCTTTTCATTAATAATTCATCGAATTGGTAATTATATAGGAATCATTAGGACGATATTTCTATAAAAATATGAATGCATGCAATGTAAAATAGACAAATATCATCAAAGCACAGTTGGGTACCTGCCAACCATGGATATTTTACATAGTCTTCCCAAAAATGAACGAAACCACATGGTAGATGATGAATAGAAAAATTGTACAATACATAAATGTAGTCTTTCAATCAATTTCAAATCTCATGAAGATTTCCTAAAACATGTTTCGCTTAGCAAATACTTTATAGCAAACCTACAAAATGAAAGTAAACCATAGGCAACAACCTCATTACGATTTATGTAACTATTCTAATGCCAATTTTAAATTGGAATTTTTTATTGCGATGATTCACAGTAACCCATCATTTCATATTGTTATAGTACGCTAAGCGTGGTTTTCCATTCCTACAATAATTTAGACCACACTTATTGTGAGTGCAGGTGATTTTCTAACCAACTCACAATAAGTCTAATTATTAATCATTAAATATCGCAAAATTTGATTTACACCATTGCTCAGTTTTCTTTATCTTTCACAATACCTTAACATTTCAATTCTACCTTGCTAAAAGCCACTTGATGTGAATCTATAAATTCTATTGTTTCGTCTAGAAAGTATCTCTTTACATTTTGTAATAATTATATAGATGTTTCCAAGCTACAAATTTCGATCATTAATAGGAATGTCAAAGGATTTTAAAAAAAGAATAATAAAATTTGATCCATTTCCAACAAAAACTCAGTGGCAAGATTGTCAACATATTATGTTATTTAAAACCATTGTAGATAATTATTTATACATGGCATACTATGTAATAAATTTGATTTTCATCATTTAAAGGCTTTTATTATGTAATATATTTATTCATTCATTCTTACACTCATGTCTACAATCATTGCATAGGTACTTTTACAGATCTTGAGCTGCTCAATTCAACGGCTTATTTTTAAATCATCCGTAAATATAATATTATAATTTCATATTCCATGCTGTATATTTAAACTTGATTATTTCATCGTTGCTAATTGCTCATGCTGGTAATTACACAAATATATATTAATGAATTTCATAGAAAACAATATCATGATATACAGGTAACTAATCTTATTTCATAAAGTGAAAATTTTAATCAGTGGCATGAAAAATGTGTAGGTACTACTATTGTTGTTTACGGTATGTTTAATAACTATCGATTTGAGTTAGCGTAGAGGCATTTACGCAGAAGGCATGCACTTGAGCCGCTTGAAAGCTTCCTTCTCCAACATCTCGCGGTGGTCGGGATGGGCAATGTTGATGAGTGCGTGCGCTCTCTGTCGCAGCGAACGGCCAAAGAGGTTGGCTACTCCGTACTCTGTCACTACGTAATGGACATGAGCCCTCGTTGTCACCACTCCGGCACCTGTCAACATCACAAATAAATCAAACTTGTATTCATTGACCACTGACAGTAAAAAAGCACTGTTTCTTTCATTCGTAATACTATTACCAATTAGCATATAGCATCCTCACTCAGCAGACAACTTATACTAGTAGATCTGAATAAATGTTTTCAGACTTGTTTAAAAAATACATAATATAATACTAAGAGTGCTTCTTCATTGTTTCAGCATTTTCTGACTTTATCAATGCTGTTCTTTATAGTACATTTATGTATAGGTATAAAAAAGTTAAATTGCCATTTACCTGCAATAGTTTATTTTATGAGGAAATGATTGTAAGCCATTTACTCAACTCAATGGGTCTTTGTCTTGGATCAAACACCGGTTGAAAAACATGTGAATTTATCAAAACACAGAATTCAAACCCGCACCGCAACCCATATACATAGGTACATAATACATATTATAGAAGCAGATACTCTGCCACTACTCCACTCCACACGTAGATTATATTATATTACACCTTTATCAATCTGTATTACTATAAATATTTTTTTCTGCTGGAACTTCTGAATATTTGGAGTAGAGAATAATATTATAGTCAATATTATTTTATTGCTAGAATAGTTTTCTGACATGAAGAGAAACACACCTTCTTTAATGGTAGGCACAATTTTTGACTCTCCCCGAGACGTGGAAGATGGGAGGGCGATGATGGGTTTACCGAGTCCGTCGAAACCTTCTGCCGCTCCTCGGATGAAGTCCACCTGACCACCAAAACCGGAATACATGCGAGTACCTGGAAAATAATAAAAAATCACATTAATTTTCATAATGGTTAAAAGTATCAATAAGTGCAATTCATTTCCAATAGTAATAACAATTAAATGTCTTTATTAAATGAAGCTAGTAAATAAATATCAATGAAATTGAAATATTACAAGGATGAGAATTGAAATATTATCTGAAGCAATTCTTACCAATTGAGTCTGAAACTACTTGTCCTGTAAGGTCGACTTCTATGCAGGAATTAATGGCGGTCATCTTTGGATTTTGGGCAATTACACCAACCTTGTTTACATAGCTGATTTCCAACATTTCTAAAAAAAATATGATACACATAACTTAGTAGGTATGTAAACAATATTTAACCTTCATGTGGAAATTAAAATAATGTGTTTTCAGCAGGTTCTCTAGTACAAAATGTAATGTAAGCTAAGAGATCAATACTGATATCAAACACTAAGAAACTAAATTCATTTGTAATGAAGACATGATAAATGAAAATAAGGAATTTATTCCTCCAATGATACCCAAATTTGGCACTCAAATCGAGTGGGTCAACAAATGTTAATTGACGCAGACATAAGTATGTTATGTAATATAAGTCACCAAGCTGATGAAATGGCAATAGGCCATGTTGCTCGGCGAGTGAACAACGCTGGACAAATCCAGTCATACATGGTACCCAATAAACACTGAACGACAGGGAGCCCTTTATCCAGCAGTGGATTGACCCCGGCTGTTGATGATGGTGATTTGAGAAAAAATATTATTGCTTAACAATGATCAGCCAAAGTGCCACAATACACAGTAAAAGGTAGGCAGTAAAAAAGTAAAGCATAGTAAGTGAAGAACATACACCAAAATGGATTTAGTTCACTTTGACATCTTTAAGTTTACTAATGACAAAAAATATGAAATGTCATGAATACTAACCGATAAATGGATTGTTGTCCACAAAATCATATAACTCTTGCGTGCCGATCAAAAAGGACCCGACGATCCTTCCTTTGTGGATGACCTTCTTATTATTTGTAATGCAGCCTCGTTTGACAAGGTCTACCACTCCTCCGCTGAACATTTCAGAGTGGATTCCGAGGTCTTTGTGGCCTTTCAGGGCTGCTAACGTTGCATCAGGAATGTTACCGATACCTATAAAGATGAATAAAAAATAAAATAGTATTAAATAATGAATTGTTTTAATCTCGTCATCATTTTTTATCATTGGGGTAATTGTTGTTTTATTCACCATTTTTCGGCTGCTCAACCTTAATACAAAGATTTATTTACTACTATTACAACACTGGGACTAACCCAAGAGGTGGGAATCCAATCTTTCAATGTAGCCACAGGTGTGGTTAATGAGAAGTTAAATTCACCAACAATTAAATATTGATAAACATGTTGGGTCAGACCCTGAATATTGTTTATGTAAAGCAGAATGTGTGATGATTATACCTTGACTACATAAGCGTTAAATTTTTGAAATTCGGTTCGCCTGTTTTCGGTCTGTTACGAGTGCGGCTATGTGGGGAGTAGCCTGTATTATACATAGTACAGTCAAGCTCGGTTATTACGATCACGGATATAGCGAGATCTCGGAAGTAATGAGGAAACATTCGTTCACATTTTAGTTTATGATTTTCTCCATACATTTATTCACTTTTATAACGAGCTCCTTATCGGGATATACCTACCGAGCTAAAATATCGTCAAAAATTTTCTTAAAACTGTTAATGTGTTGATTGTTTAATAACATTTAGTTTTAAGGAACACTTAGTTTATTTTGTAGGTTATTTACTGGCGCAGCTAACCGTTCTGCCAATTTTGGCAACTGTCTTTAAACTGACAAGACTTGTCAGCCGGTCAGTTAAAAACAATATACCCCATCTTTCATCAAAAGATGGTCCTCCGCCTGTACATCTCGAAGCGGGCCCCCTACTTATCGCTAAGGTTAAAGGCAATGTGATGATCTACAGTTGCATATTCCAAATGGTGTTCGAGGTAAAATTAAAGATATTTTTAGCGATTTTTTGTATTTCTAATAAACCCACTTTTATGTTGATATGCACAATTTTGGACATGTCAAATATTGACAATAATCAAAAATTGGCAAAACCATATATTATAAAATTTTAGTATGCTTGAAGCGAAACAACATTTTTTTTGCTATTAGTGCATGTTTGTGATGTGTGTTTTTATCTCACTTGGCTGGTCGATCTCTCATGCCGGGCCTCCCGTGAGCCCCAGGCCCCAGGTTAGAGGACTGTCACCCCCCCCCCCCCTTGTGGGAGCCGTGACCTATCTAGATACTTGAATTCATAAACATCAGTGGAGATTGATCATCACTCGCCTTTCAATATGAAGTAAATTCTTTAATTATTTTAGGTACTTCTACTTTGTAGAAGATCTTTAAATGTGTTGCAGTGTATAAAACCTTTCCAAATGGTCGCGGAACACCTATTCAGGTTCGGCGGAACACTGGTGTTTGGGAAACCCTGGAATAGAGTATAGAATTCATGAATTTTGCCACAAATTGGTCCTTTGCAAAAATCGTCGACCCAGATTTTTTTCACATGTGTGGTATTGTTGTCTTACTTACAGAATACCTACTAAAAAATGTGTTACCTGTCAAATCCATTGATTCTTTCCCTTAATAGTAAATATTTCATATGCGACAAGACAAAAATGTATCGTAGATAGATCAGTAGAATGACATGAAAGAACATTAATTGTATTAATAATTGAGCATAGTAAATGTGTACACAGAAATCAACAAAAAATAATAAAAAATTGACGTCGCTGACGCCTGACATAATGTTGTCATTAAAATAACATTGTCATTGGATAAGTTGCTAAAGTATGCATTTATTCAATACAGCTGATAAAGCAACTATTCATTTATTGAAAGCTTACATTATCTGTGTATTTTTATACAATACTTTTGGCATTGTATGCCAATTTTTACATATTGAATTAGTGACAGAAATTTGAGATTTTAATAATGCTAGTGGCACTTCCGATTGCAAAAGGGGATGTTGTTATTTTTATGTATTGTGTAACTAAGATAAGCATAATCTAATTTGGCATCTTTGCATCTGGCTACCACCCGCTCAAAGTCAAATCGAGATATAAACTGTCAGCAGAAATCAAATGAAATGCTGCAGATAGTTGGATGGCAGTGGTGCATCAATAACTCATTAAGAAAGCTATGATATGAAATAAATATTAAGTAACAATAAGCGTCCACCGCATCAGGAAAAAGTTTATTTTAATGTGGGTGCTGAAAAACTTAAACTCGCCACACTTTCATGGCAAATTCACACTTTCAGAGTCTTCTTCGCACCACAATTTCAATTTTATCATTTTTAGAGCTTTGTTTAATCACAACGGCTATAAAATGAATTTGATAATAAATAATAGACTATAATTATTATTATGAATATTACCCATTTGTAGAGTGGCTCCGTCATCAACCAGATTGTCTCCGATCAGTTGACCGATCTTGGTCTCTACTTCAGTCGGTGGCTTTCCTCCGTGTTGAGGAAGGGTATCATATAGTGATTTGACATGCGGATTTAGGAAGGATGGGATGGGAATGTGACAATTGATCAGATTGTGACGTAAGGAAGAGATGAGTGGTTATGGGCTATGGAACGGGATAGGTTGGGAATGATTTTATGTGGGGGTAAGGAATAGGTATGGATGGGGATATAGGATAGGGATAAGCATGAGACTCGGGGAAATAGGAGGCAGGGTCGTGGATGGTTTGACAATTACCTCTAAGACCTCAGTTACCTGTCCGGTTACTATACTCATTCGTGGGATGTTCCTGTATAATAATAAAGTACATAAAGATGGAATAAATATAAATATCTCGGTTTGAGCGCCACTCTATGTTGATGCATAGAGACAATAGTGATAAGGAAAATTAAATGAAAAGCAAGTAGAGAAATTTCAACGAATGTATATTAATAAATAAGATAACTTGCGGGCTACAGTGTATAAAGAAGTATAATTACTTAAGTGAATCACGAGCACCTAATGCGATATAATATTTAAACAAATTAGAACAAAGACCCAAAAGCTAATTCGAAACAAAGACTACTTCGGTGGACCGTAACATAAAAGAACAATAAATACCAATTACACAAAAGGCTCTCCAGCCTTTTCGCTGCCCTCGATTCCTTCCAGGACGGAATCGAGGGGTCCGTCTTCAAACGTGTGGGAACCGTGGAGTTCCTCCGATCTCCTGGCGTGGGGGGAACGTCCTTCGGATGGCCATCGTTCTCGTCTCCACAACGTCAGGAAATCGAAAACCCTGTACCCCGGATCCGAGGCTTGGAACTGGCCAAGACGTCTGCTTCCTTCGAAAGGTCAAGACTGAGAGATCGACTCCTGCTTCACCTTCGTGTAAAAAGCCCGCTATCTCGTATAGCGCCGGAAATAGTGTCACGAACTCCGTACAAACTATCCCGTGCGCAGGCGTGATCCGGTCGTTCTTTTGCGTAGTGTTGCCCTCGTAAAGACTTCCTTGGCTTAGTGTGTTATGTTATAAAATAACATGACAGTACCTCCAACCTCGGTAAGAGAAGGACAAGCCATAGCGAGGACTTCGACTGACAACTTCTCGGGGGGGGTCTTCTGATAGCATCAATCCTCCCAGGGGTTGGGCATCTTGGACGGCATGCTTAGAGATAGCGCGGCTACAGGCGAAGCGAAGGAGACATATAGATGAAATTTCCACTCTGTTATTTGGTGACAGAGGGAGAGGCTTATGAAGAATCCAAAAAACGAAGAAGATTATTTGCTGAAGAGTGAAGAGCTGGGAGAGGTCTCGTAGATTTACCCTACCTAACCGGTCCACCAATAATTTATAAATTTTGAAAAAAATCTAATAAATATAAAAAAGAAACACCTAAGCTCGTGTACATGGAAATATATAGAATATTATAATTTATCACAGATAATTCACATCATAACAAATAGTGGGGATTCAACCCAGCAGTGTAAAACTGCAATATTTAGAATATATAAAAATTGATTTAGATAAAGCTTCCAAAAAGATAGGAAGAGTTGTATAATAATTATTAGTTTGAAAAGATCTGATATCAGTGTAAAAAATTGAAATAATAGCCAAAAAATTTACATAAATGCACCTCAGATAATAATATATAAAATGGTATAATAAATTAATATATTGTGTATAAATGAATTAATATTTTGGTTCAAGAAATTTAATTCAATTCATTAAATTGATAAAATTGCAGAGATAGTATTATATAATAAAGTAATTAATAGAATTATATTCAAGAAATTAAAATTGCTTCCATAATTTGAGTAATAATATAAGCATTGAGTAATTAAGTTGAAAATAATAATAGATCAGTGAATGATTTAATAAATTGATTTCAAATGATATTAAGTTATTGAAAAAAAGAATGAACCTTTAATAGTTGGCAAAAGTTATAAAGTGCACAATGCAAAAAATATAAATTCTCAATCGTATATGCCGTGGTTTTTGGCAAGTATACATAATAAAAAATATAATAAATACAATAAATTCACCAACTTGGTTCGAACAAATAATATAATAGTTAATAAACAATGAGTGCCAGTTTGGTTTTGCGTGAGGGCGAGTCTGTCGGAAAGTTATAAATACTGTGCGTCAAGCACCGTCCGAACATTTAAAAAGAACATTACTAAAATATACTACTTTCAGATGTCTAATCTGAATAACAATAACAGTGTGGCTAACAACCAACAGCTGTGATGTGGATTCTCTGTTAAGCCGGTAAGAAACAAATGACGTGTGATGGTATTCCAAGCCATGATCCGGATCCCAAGCAGCGCTCCCACAAATAAAATAACGCGAACAAGGAGGAAACTAGGCTAGAAAAGAATTCCTAGTACAAAATATTAAAATTAATCATCGATTTTAGTATACTACGTTAAAGTCTACAATGGTGTAGCAAGATATCGTCCGTTCCAGAATATACGGCTCCGCTTCAAATTACTCTAAGATGAACTAAACCTAACTTAACCTAAGGTGAGATACCACACCGCAGATTCTGGACAAACTCAATCCCGCCAAACCCGAGACGCCATCTCGAGACAACTCCCTCCTCGGTGCCTGTGTTACAGCAAGAAGAGAACTGATCCGGATGAGCTAGAAAACGAAGTTAAGGAAGCACCACACGAAAACCAGGCAACGACGAGGAAACCATGAACACATCGGAAACTAAATGTAATTAAAAGAACAACATGGTTCGCAACTGGTCCGACATTCAAGTTGGAGCTGCACAAAATAAAAAAATGAAAGGCTAAAGAGATCGTATAATAACGTCCACTTTCTTCCCTCAAGGAATTTTGATAAGTAGGTTGATTTCCTTCATACAGTCCAGGCCGCTGCACAACATCATCAGTGTTGACAGACGATCGCTTCTATTATTCGCATCACGCCTGCCAACTCACCATCACCATAAACATCAGAGTGCGGTGGAATCCACACAATCAGCGGCAGATTCCACCGCCAAAAAGAGAGGAGACTAACGGAACCGCCTTCAGTGCCGATAGTTCAACCCAAATACCAAAAGGGTTGACTGCTAGGGAAAAAAAATCAGACGCGTCCGAGGAACATCTTCGGCACCCCGGATCACTAAAACAAACCGGACAGTAGTGAGACACCTTCAGTTCCCACGACTTCCAAGGAGCTAGCAGCCAACAAATAATAATAAAATCTCCCCGCAGCCTGTACCGACAAAGATACATTGAACAGAACAAGTATAACCAATCCTACAATCAATAAAAAAAAATATGAAAAATAGCAAACAAAACCGTCACGCAAAAACAAGTACAAAGGCAGCTGGTATAAATAAAGATCACATGATCCCCAGCGCGATGTACTTAATTAGACAATTGTAGGTAATTTTAAATATAGATATTTTATCACTAGGTAGCTAAACTGACAGGCCCTTCCAAACGCCAAGGCAGCGGTTGGACCTTCCGGGGACATCGTAACACTCATCCTGGCTCTATGGTAGTATTTAGAACTATGCTTGTTTACCAAAAGTTGGTCCAGGTGTTGGACGTGTGGTATGAATTTGGGTAGGCCTCCTTTCCGAAAGGTCTGCAACCACCACCTTTGCGATGGACGTTCACCGGAACAAGGGTGTATTGCCATGTGCAGGAAAGAAATCAGTAGCTGAAATAGTTTACCATAGGTGAGTAAAAATTCACTAAGAAATTGACATAAAGAAATATAGAATTTATAATAGAAAGTATTACTCAATGACATAATCTCTATATATATAAAAATCTCGTGTCACGATGTTTGTGGTCGAACTCCTCCGAAATGGCTCGACCGATTTTTATGATTTTTTTTATGTATATTTTTTAGGTGTGAGAATAGGTCAACAAGTATATTTCATACCGCTATGTGATTAGGATATCTCTATCCAGAAAATTTTTCTTTTATGTTTTTGACAATTTTTTTTTTGTATTTTTTTTATTATTTGGCATCAAAAAATACTTATAACCCAAAATTTTCACCGTCCCACCCCCACCCTCCCATTTTTTAATCGCGATTTTATTATTTTTGTATGAACAAATTTAACCGTCGTTCGTATTTCAAACAGAACGAAATTATTTATGTTGTTGAATGACAGAAGGCGCTAAGTCCGAGAAGAATTCAAGAGAAGCGTCGCGTCATTTTGACATTTCATTCGGCATATCACAACGCAGTACGTGCAAAATTTTGTACGATTTATTTTAATTTATCTATTTTTATGTGCGTGTATTACAGTGCACAATGCCAGCAAGACGCAAGGGAGGCCATTTGGGCCATCGAACGAATAAAGCAACAAACATGCAAAATAGTAGAGCAGAAAGAACAGACGAACAAATCCAACAAGATAACAAAAACGTGCGTGTAAGCATGTCGCAATTGCGTGCATCTCAATCACAAGAGGCACGAGCTGAACAAAACCAACAACGACAATTGGAACGGAGCCAAGCGCGCCGGTTCGTAGTTAACACACGCAGAGCAAATGACCGACAACGCCAACAAGTACATCGAACATTTACATCCGCTTCGTTCCTTCGTTTCGCATTCGAGTACGAGCCAGATATTGAATATTCCGCTCATCCGAAAGTGCTGACTGGTGCTATGGACAAAGAATGTCCCCATTGTCATGCGCTCAAATTCAAACATGAGTCAGCCGGGATGTGTTGCGCATCAGAAAAGTGCAACTACCAGAAATTGAGATACCACCAGAACCATTGAACGGCTTGCTCATCGGCACGATTCCAGATTCAAACCTGTTCCTGTAGTCCATTCGCACATTCAATTCATGCTTCCAAATGACTTCGTTAGGGGAAACAGTAATAGTTCACAATACTGCGGCAAATGGTCAACAATTCCATTCTACGTTCAAAATCAAAGGCCAAGTATACAACAAAGTAAGCTCATTGCTGCCAATGCCAAACGAATTACATAAATTTTTACAAATCTACTTCATGGGCGGTGAGGACATCAATCATGTGGATGCACGTTGCGGCTACAATAGCCTCAATTCGCCTAATGCCAGGCGCATCGTCGGTGAACTGGACGCCCTGTTGAATGAGCACAATGAATTATTGAAATTCTTCGAAGCACACATGCACGAATTTCAAAGTGACAATCATGCTATTATCATCAATCCTGATAAAACACCAGCTGGAGAGCACGTGCGTCGATTCAATGCACCTGTTGTTGACGACATTGCTGGAATCATGGTTGGCGACCGCACATCGACGCGAGAAATCGTGATTCGAAGAAGAAATAATAATCTGGAGTTCATCGCTGACACACACCGTTCATACGACGCTCTCCAATATCCGCTAATTTTCTGGAAGGGACAAGACGGATATTGCATAAATATTAAACAACGAGATCCTGTCACAGGTAATTCATTCATTATGAACATCATTACTCATTTTGAATTGAGAAAATGAATGGTTGATGTTTTTTTGTTTTTATCGGCGGTCATCGTCTACAGCGCTCTATTCCTCTTTCTGTCATAGATCCCAACCCCACACACTTACGATACATTCGTTATTTTTTATTAAACAACCAAAATATTCACTAAAATAATTTATATGGCAGAACAACGTTTGCCAGGTCAGCTAGTATATGTATAAGATTTGCAATAATTAATTTGATAATAAAAATCAATCCAAAAAAAGAAGCTTGTAAAAGAGCAAAAATAATAATTATAATTTAGAAATATCTGAGGTGTGTAATAGACAAAAGACAAAACAGTACAAAATTCCTTCACGAAAAAATTGAATATTAATAAATAGGCACTAGCTGAGCCAGCTGGCTCTCGCCAGTCTGTCTCGCTAGGTCATGTATAGGCATGTGTTGGATTTTAATATAATAATTGTAAAGTGTGTATAGACGGCGCCATAGTTTTCCCTTCGGGATGGATTTTCATTCACGTCAGACAATTGAAAATTTATATGATTTGTCAGTTTTACGATATGCATGTCGTCACTGCAAATACAAATTTGGAGTCATGTGCGTAGTCTATTCTGGAGACTGGCCTTCTCAATATCATCTGACACCATTTCAGGCTGCTAAGCCTAGCAAAACAGCTGGCAATCGCCGATTGCTACCACTGTCATTTTAATTTTAATACAATATATGTGTAGGTATGTGCATTTAAATATGATAAATAGTTATACATCTCAATCGTGATTATCATAAATAGCGATCCAATATAACGCGAATATTAATCTCTTTCGGGTCCCATTTACATAATAGAAAAAGGTTAGCAGCATAAAAAATAAATTTAAACATTATTTTGTTTCATTGTCTATAAAAAATAAATGCTTGGAGCCACAGAATAATATTTTAAAAATCATATTTTGTTTTAAAAATTAACCTTAAACAATATAGTTTCCCGGTGCGGGACATTCATATCGAGACAAATGTTGATAAATAATGAAGTAATACATATTATATCTGATAAGAATAGGAATTTATAAGACCTAAAGATGTGGAATCAGCTTAAAAAGGCCTTCATCCAGCAGTGGATTGATACAGGTTGATGACGATAATGACGATATAAATGGGTAGGTATATAAAATCACAAATTTAAAAAAATATTGCAGTTTATATGACCAAGAAGAGTAGAATTAGGTTGGGATAACCTTCATCCAGCAGTGGATTAATCTTGGTTGATGATGATAATGACGATATTATGAATGGGAAAATATAACATCAGCAATTTTGATAAATATAGTAATTCATATGACCGACAGAAATTCAAACAACTTAGAGAGGCCTTCATCCACCAGTGGATTGATTCAGGTTCATAATGATAATGGAAATATAAATAGATATAATATATTATCACCGATTTTGATAAATACAGCAATTCAAATGACAGAAAAGAGTAGAATCAGGCATGGGAGGCCTTTATCCAGCAATAGATGGGTTCAGGTCAATGATGATAAGGACGATAGAAATAGGTATAATATAGTAGTAGAATCAGGTTGCGGAACTCTTCATCCAGCAGTGAATTGATCCTGGTTGATGATGATGACGATATGAATATGTAGATAAATGTAATATCACCGATTTTGATAAATACAGAAATTCATATCACAGAAAGGAGTAGAATCAGGCTAAGGAGGTCTTTAAGTAGTGGATTGGTTTAGGTCGATGATGATGATGATGACGATATGAATATGTAAATAAATATAATATCACCGATTTTGATAAATACAGAAATTCATATGACAGAAAAGAGTAGAATCAGGCTAGCGAGGTCTTTATTAAGCAGTGGATTGTTTCAG
Source organism: Rhyacophila brunnea (assembly GCF_057557595.1). Taxonomy (NCBI): domain Eukaryota; kingdom Metazoa; phylum Arthropoda; class Insecta; order Trichoptera; family Rhyacophilidae; genus Rhyacophila; species Rhyacophila brunnea. The sequence continues at coordinate 23,385,803 of NW_028233068.1, forward strand.
GTCGATGATGATGATGATGTTAATGATGATAATGACGATATGAATATGTAAATAAATATAATATCACCGATTTTGATAAATACAGCAATTCATATGACAGAAAGGAGTAGAATCAAGCTAGGGAGGTCTTTATTAAGCAGTGGATTGGTTTAGGTCGATGATGATGATGATGACGATATGAATATGTAGATAAATATGATATCACCGATTTTGATAAATACAGCAATTCATATGACAGAAAGAAGTAGAATCTGGCTAGGGAGGTCTTTATTAAGCAGTGGATTGGTTCAGGTCAATGATGATGATAATGATAATGACCATATGAATATGTAGATAAATATAATATCACCGATTTTGATAAATACAGCAATGCATGTGACAGAAAGGAGTAGAATCAGGCTAAGGAGGTCTTTAAGTAGTGGATTGGTTCAGGTCAATGATGATGATGATGACGATATGAATATGTAAATAAATATAATATCACCGATTTTGATAAATACAGAAATTCATATGACAGAAAGGAGTAGAATCTGGCTAGGGAGGTCTTTATTAAGCAGTGGATTGGTTCAGGTCGATGATGATGATGATGTCGACGATATGAATATGTAGATAAATATAATATCACCGATTTTGATAAATACAGAAATTCATATGACAGAAAGGAGGAGAATAAGGCTAAGGGGGTCTTTATTAAGCAGTGGATTGGTTCAGGTATATGATAATGATGATGATGACGATATGAATGTGTACATACATATAATATCACAGATTTTGATAAATACATACATTCATATGACAAAAGGAGTAGAATCAAGCTAGGGAGGTCTTTATTAAGCAGTGGATGGATCCTGGTTGATGATGATGATGACGATATGAATATTTAAATAAATATAATGTCACCGATTTTGATAAATACAGAAATTCATATGACAGAAAGGAGTATAATCTGGCTAGGGAGGTCTTTATTAAGCAGTGGATTGGTTCACGTCGATGATGATGATGATGATGACGATATGAATATGTAGATAAATATAATATCACCGATTTTGATAAATACAGAAATTCATATGACAGAAAGGAGGAGAATTAGGCTAAGGGGGTCTTTATTAAGCAGTGGATTGGTTCAGGTATATGATAATGATGGTGATGATGATGATGACGATATGAATGTGTAGATACATATAATATCACAGATTTTGATAAATACATACATTCATATGACAAAAGGAGTAGAATCAGGCTAGGGAGGTCTTTATTAAGCAGTGGATGGATCCTGGTTGATGATGATGACGACGATAAGAATATGTTTTTAAATATAATATCACCGATTTTGATAAATACCTACAGCAATTCATATGACAGAAAGGAGTAGAACCGGGCTAGGGAGGCCATTATCCAGCAGTGGATTGGTTCAGGTCGATGATATAAGAATGATAGAAATAGGTATAATATCACAAATTCGTTAAACCGATAGTAGTAGAATCAGGTTGCGGAACCCTTCATCCAGTAGTGGATTGATCCTAATTGATGATGATGATGATGCTTATGATGACGATATGAATATGTAGATAAATAACTTTAGAAATTCAATACTGTCAAGAATACAATCAACGTAGAGAGGCCTTCATCCAGCAGTGGATTTATTGAGGCTCGTGATAATAATGGCATTATATATAGATAGGTAGATAATAATATTATATCACTGATTTTGATAAATATAACAATTCATGTGTAAGTAAGGAGTAGAATAAGGCTGAGGAGGCCTTCATCCAGCAGTGTATAGGTCAAGATTGATGATGATAGGGACGAAAAAAATAGGTAGATATTATACAATATCACACATTTTGATAACTATAACAATTCGTATTAATTTCTTTCATTGTTTGCAATGGCAACTTTTTTAGTATGGAAATTAGTAGCCTAGGTAATTATTCAATAACAAAAATAGTGGGTGAACAGCCACAAAGTATTTTAAAAAAATCAAATTTGGAATATCACGGTATCTATGAAATGGCCGTCAGTGGCGTACCCCGCTGTCAAAAGATATTATACGTAGTAAATTGTACCAAAATTATGGTTTTTTCACCGGAAAAAAGTGCGCCAATGCCTACATTACGATATTTGAATAAAAATAATCGAATCCGTTTGTCAAATAAAGGATTAGAAGGTCTTAAGCGACGAAGACGTCATTCTGCTGTATGTTAAAAGAAGTATGGCGAATTGTATACGCTATATGAGAAAATATCAGTTATAAACGTCACGTACCTGTAAAATCATTGAAAATTTGTGAAATGTGGTCGATTCAAACGGTAGATGAATCGGTAGCGTACATTTTGAAGTGAAGATGTAAAAATAACAATAAAATGTCGCTTAAATGAGCTGTTGGTGTATTTTCCAAAATTTCTTACGATAATAATAATGAAAGATTATTAAAATGCGGCCCTGACAAAATTCAAAATAATTTGTTGAGTGTCATTAGCACGGAAACACACCTTTCCATAATAACAAAAGAAAAAAATCTTTGACATAGTGTGTCATAATGAATGAAGGTTTGACAACTCCTAAAAGTTTCAAACATAGTTGATAACAAATAAAATATCAGCATTTTTTTTTAAAAAATTTGCCCAGTGAAATAAGCACGCTGAACAACAAAAAAAAAAATAATCAACTATTAAATTCAAGTTAAATTGAAAGAAAAAATAATTTAGCTAGTTCAAATGTAAATGTAATTATACATCAAATTCAAGATTGTATTTGAAAGAAAAATATTTTAATACCCAAAGAAAAATTTTAAATATCAATGAAAGAGAATATTCAAAATTAAAATGTACTCAAAATGCATATAGAGAAGTTTTAAATAATAATTATTTATTTATATAAAAAAAAATTGCAAAATCAAAAAGAATGTAATTAATAATTTAAGTGAAAGTAAATTGAATGTTTATGAATAATAAATAGCTGATTGCTAAGATTTTAAAAGAGAAAAAAGAATTTAAAAATATTAATTAATGTTAGCTTATATGCTTTTTAAAAAATTGGGAGAGGACGGAAAGTTGCATATAGTTGAGTGAAAGCATCTAGAATGAAATCAAAAGGCTTTAAAAAAAAATATGTCTTTAAATTAGAAAGGATTTGACAGGAGAGAAAAAATTAAATTGATTCAAAAAAATATGTAGACGGAAGTTTTATATAGGAATTAAGAAGGAAAATTTTATTAAAAATATTCACCTGTAAAAATAATTATTTATGTATAATAAATAATCATTCCCACGAAAGAACAGAATCTTGAAATTAAATATTTCAAATAAATTCTATGAAGGTGGCATCTATCGATCGAAAACGAAACGCGCTTGACGTTGTAAACAAAAATCAATTTGAAATATGAATAATTGAATAGGAATTAAAAATGACTAAATTTATTTCAATGAACGAAAGATTACTTCAATTTTATCAATAATGAACGCGAAATGAATAATTTAAATTGTCTACATTATAAAAAGAACAGATTTGAAAAAACTAATATCGAACTGTCAAACTAGTAAGAAAAACAATGTAAAAACATATTATCCGAAATAAATGTATTCTACCGTCGCAAATAATTAATTGTAATAGCAAAATAAAATGAATAGAAAGTTGATAATTAAGAAGAAATGAATTCAGAATAATTTAGTGTCAAATTTTAACAAGAATGAAAATATATCACTCAAATAATCGATGACGGCTCGACTGTCGACTAAATAGTGGAATAACCCGATAATGATTTTATTCGAGATATAGAAATTATTAATTATTCACAATATAGAAATGGAACGAAAAGACCTTTTGTAAAATCCATTCCATAATAAGGTTCATCCAGCTGTCCAATTGATTTGGTGTTACATCCACATAGTATGTTTCAATCCAATGGTTCTGTCAAATTTGAGGTTAATAATTCTTGTCATCCAGTAGGTATATAAATGTTCATGTCGATCTCGTCCAAGTTTGACATCCTTCCTTCTCCTTTGAACTTTATTAAATCACTTTTAGCACCATACTATACATTAAACAAACTTTTGGCTGAAACAATTAATGGTTAACACAAATTCCGATGCCCAAATATTGACATTTCGCCAATAATGTGGGTATCAAATAAATAATTATACAGAAGAAATATTTATTGATGATAAATGTGCAAATTGTATTTCAAAATTAGGTGTAAACCATATATAACACTCTTAATATTAATTTGCGAAGGAATAATTGTAGCTTACAACACAAAATTAAATAAATTCCACTAGGACAGTAATAAAATTGACATGACGTATTGATCTATCATTTAGATCGCCATTCTGCGCGTACCGCATACTGCAGCGTTGCCATGTCTACTGAAATTTCAGTAGATCTACTGATATTTTTGGCAATATACTGAATCTACTGATATTTTCTGAAATCTACTGATATTTCTTCATTTCATAAAATTCCCACCAGCCGGGAAAAAAACTAGCCATTTGGGCAAAACTTGGGAATCTGCGGCCCGCGGCGAAATATTTCTCCTAAAAAAACAAGCCGACTATGAAAATCCGGGAACCTGCGGCCCGCGGCGAAATTTTTTTCCTAAAACAGAAATCTACTGATATTTTGTCGAATCTACTGAATTTTTTTTACACATTCTACTGAAATTAAAATTTTTGACTTGGCAACACTGCCGCATAGACTAGTCCCACGTCTGTTGCAAGTACCGCGTAAGTCAATAAAAGACTATATAAATATATGAAATATAACACACATAGTTACGACCACCGAACCAGAAAAATTTAAGAAAATATTACCCAAATAATACTTTTTAATTTGTCATTAATTAATTTGTAAGTTTAATAAGTTATAACAAATATAATAATTATCGAAGTGCGTCTAAAATCACGCCGTTCGGCCTAGCTTGTACTACACGACAGTAAACAAAAAATTTAAAAGTGAGCCGGCAAAAATTTGTATAATTAGAACTAATGAGATGAAAAAAAAATACAGTTACGATAACAATTATTGTATGAAATCGTGACTAGCAAAATTTAGATTTTTATTATCGGAACAAATTAAATTTAGAGAAAATAGAACAAAATAACGGATGAGTTCATAATCCGAAACAAATAACTGCGAGTCTTTAAGAGGTAAGTCATCGTGTTTTGGAAAAGAAATATTCAAAAAGAAACACGATGCTCGTTGGGTGCCAATATCATATAGTGATTTGACATGCGGATTTAGGAAGGATGGGATGGGAATGTGACAATTGATCAGATTGTGACGTAAGGAAGAGATGAGTGGTTATGGGATATGGAACGGGATAGGTTGGGAATGATTTTATGTGGGGGTAAGGAATAGGTATGGATGGGGATATAGGATAGGGATAAGCATGAGACTCGGGGAAATAGGAGGCAGGGTCGTGGATGGTTTGACAATTACCTCTAAGACCTCAGTTACCTGTCCGGTTACTATACTCATTCGTGGGATGTTCCTGTATAATAATAAAGTACATAAAGATGGAATAAATATAAATATCTCGGTTTGAGCGCCACTCTATGTTGATGCATAGAGACAATAGTGATAAGGAAAATTAAATGAAAAGCAAGTAGAGAAATTTCAACGAATGTATATTAATAAATAAGATAACTTGCGGGCTACAGTGTATAAAGAAGTATAATTACTTAAGTGAATCACGAGCACCTAATGCGATATAATATTTAAACAAATTAGAACAAAGACCCAAAAGCTAATTCGAAACAAAGACTACTTCGGTGGACCGTAACATAAAAGAACAATAAATACCAATTACACAAAAGGCTCTCCAGCCTTTTCGCTGCCCTCGATTCCTTCCAGGACGGAATCGAGGGGTCCGTCTTCAAACGTGTGGGAACCGTGGAGTTCCTCCGATCTCCTGGCGTGGGGGGAACGTCCTTCGGATGGCCATCGTTCTCGTCTCCACAACGTCAGGAAATCGAAAACCCTGTGCCCCGGATCCGAGGCTCGGAACTGGCCAAGACGTCTGCTTCCTTCGAAAGGTCAAGACTGAGAGATCGACTCCTGCTTCACCTTCGTGTAAAAAGCCCGCTATCTCGTATAGCGCCGGAAATAGTGTCACGAACTCCGTACAAACTATCCCGTGCGCAGGCGTGATCCGGTCGTTCTTTTGCGTAGTGTTGCCCTCGTAAAGACTTCCTTGGCTTAGTGTGTTATGTTATAAAATAACATGACAAGGGGCGAATCGAATTTAACCGCATAGTCAAAGTGAGACATGTGGATAATGCCGTCGCCAAATGTACGGGGCATGTACGGGTTTATTTGACCTAGAAAACAAGACATAATCTTAATGAGACAGAATAGGTATATTTAGTATTTATTGTTTTTAATTTTTATAATACCTACAACTTCTTATATACTTTTCATCAGATTCTGAATTAAATTAGTTTAAATATAATTAATATATGTCCGGAATACACCATTATTATAAAACATGTAACATCTGCATGCATACAATATTGCGATAGTAATAAATAATGGGCACATTAGGTGTTAAATTTCATGTTAACAGTAAACACGACTGCTACAATAATCTCTCCGGGAGGTCAATTGTCAGGAGAGGCTATTATTTCTTAAGGGGGGACATGCTCGTCGAAGGTCAAAATTGAGTTTTTATTGTATTTTCAAACCATTATCCTGGACACTCCTTAAACGTTGTAGATAATCTATTTATATAATTTTGAAGCCTTATTATCCTTTATAGTTATTTTAAACATTTGATGACTGCATAAAGTATTTTTGTTACATAAAATAGTATTCTTTTAAACCCCTCGCTCTAATGTTTTAGAATATAGTCATATTTCGGTACATATCTGTGCAGTGGTGTTAAGATTTTTTACATTTATTAATTTTTAAACGCATTTATAAAACCATTAGTATAATTTATTACGAGATAATTTTTGTAAAATATTCACGATAAAAAATTATATTGATAATCTCTGTGATCCCAAATTTGACAAGAATTAGGCATTTTATTATTCAAAAAATCGGCAAGATTAACACATTTGAAGATGATTCTAAAGATATTTATTATAAGCTATGTCCTTGACCATTCAAGTGTGATAAACATCTTATGAATAATGATTGCTTTATAATAATTATTGACCTAAGAATAAGGTAGTGTTTTTTTGAAATACGCCATTTTTTTTGGCATTCCCCAGTGGTTAAGCTACAACATACGGCCGTAGCCATAAATTGACAAACTATAATTGAAGTAGGGAGTAAAATGATATTGACGCGCGTGTTTGAACATGTACCGTTTAAAAAAAAATAAAAAAAACTTCGGTTAGGTACATGTTCAAAAACGCGCGTTAACATAATTTTACTCCCTATTTTAATTATAGTTTGTCAATTTATGGTTACGGCCGTATGTTGTAGCTTAACCACTGGGGAATGCCAAAAGAAATGGCGTATTTCAAAAAAACACTACCTTATTCTTAGGTCAATAATTATTATAAAGCAATCATTATTCATAAGATGTTTATCACACTTGAATGATAAGGATAATATGGCTTAGAAATTATATAAATGGATTATCTACAACGTTTAAGGAGTGTCCAGGATAATGGTTTGAAAATACAATAAAAACTCAATTTTGACCTTCGACGAGCATGTCCCCCCTTAACATGTCAAAAAATCCGTCATCATAAATAACTCAAATTGTAAAACCAAAATTTTTTTTTGTTACTTAATTCATCTTTGTTTGAAAACCATAATTATTTCCGAATCATATTAAAAAAATATATGATACAATCTAATCACTGACAGAACTTGGATGCAATTATTAAATATTATTCAATGGAATTACTATCGCACTTACCTATAATAATCTTTGAATTTACTAATCCGGCCCTAACACAGTCCACAGATGTTCCCAAGCTGCAGTAACCTCGAGCATCTGGAGGGGAAACCTGTAGATGAAATCACTGGTGCAATTATAATAGCATTAAAGCAATTTATAATATACTATATAATATAAGTTTCAATTTCATGTCTGTAGTGTGTGATTTTACTTGTGCGTCAGTGATCGCATGTGATCATCACAATTTTGTGCATTTTTGCTGAAATATGGCAATGCAATCATCAGAGTGATCGATTTCCCTTATACGATGACACGCTAATAAAAAATCAGTATCCCATAATTCCAGTACATATAGAGACCATAATAGGTCAAAAATGAACCAATCCGATGTCTTCGTTTCTAAACTCCATGGAAATATTTCAGTTAAGGACTCTCAGTCAGATCGAGTTAAAAGTGGATGTTATAAAAAATCCAACAAGAAATATTAGATTTGAGATAAATAGGATCATTTGGGTATATATTATTTTTCTATTTTACGTTTTTATTAGGTCGTATTCTTATTTGTCTGGTGGTTGTTTGTCCGGTGGTTATTTTTCCGGTACAAATCTTGCAATAGATTTTTAACTAACTTCCCGACTAGCTGGACATTTGAAACTTTTAGAATATACCAGAACACGATGCCAATGCAGTTTTTTTATACTTTTAGCCATTTTTAAGTAGAATTAAATTCATTTTCACCTAATTTTTTTGTATGAAAAGTTATTTCGGAAGAATTCTGTAATCCAATCCACTATTATTGGTTGCACAACTAAATTATTAATATATACGTGCGTTACTATGAAAATCAATATTAGTGTCAAAATGACATTTCAGTATTATTTCTATCAAATACAATTTTTTTTGATTGTTTAAGCTAGTCAAGTCAAGTTTATATGATTCAACAGAAAATTTAAAAACGTTGTATATAAAAAGTTCTTTTTATCTTGTAATATTAATTCTGTATTTATATTACTTTAAGCAATTGAATTGAAGAAATGCAGTGCGATGATCAAATAAGTGAACAACTCCACTGTGATCTTCGCACGCAATCATCACGCAAGTAAAATCACACCATAAGGATTTCTCATGTACAGGAGGACCTCGACTTTCGCACATAATTGGTTCCTGAAAAGGTGTGCGAATGTTGAATGTTCAAAAGTAGAGGGAAGTAAAAAAAATTAAATTGTGGGTATTTTGAAATATTTATTTATCAAGTAAATATAAGATGTTTAAGAGACATGTTTAAGTGGGGTTTGCGGGTGTTTCCATTAAAAAGTTATCAAGAGTTAACTCTTTGCCACTCTTCTTTTTCTTATTTTAAATAAAATATTTTAAATGGTAAATCATTAACTTTACAATATTGCTTAACTGCTGGCACGAAATGTAAAGTGAATCAATCTTTTAATATTAACACAGTAAACCCAGGCTTTTTTTATTTGATTACTGGAAGCAATTCTTTATCCTTCCCTTTCAATGCTCGGGGATTTTCTGGTTGATAAATTAATATTGGCATCAATTTTAAATCACCAGCCAAGTTTCCACCAAGAAGCAATGTCAATCGGTTTTTAGAAGGTTTATGCCCAGGGGCAACTGATTCTTCTTTAGATAAGAATGTACGACTAGGCATTTTTTTCCAAAATAAACCTGTGTCATCTACATTAAATATTTGGCTAGAGGAATATTCTCCATCTTCAATAATTTTGGATAATGAGGAAATAAATTCTTTTGCAGCATCTTTATCCGCATCAGCCGATTTTCCAGTGAATTTAATATAAACCAACCGTTACTTGCTTGAAAAATCGTGTTAGAATCTTCTTTTTCTAGCCTTCCAATCTTTGTAGAAACTAAGAGCCTTCGCTTGAATAATTGAATTATTCAGAGGGACATCTTTTTGATGTTGGTCGTCGATCCATGATGACAAATATTTTTCCATTTCATCCATAACTATGCCGTGTCCTTTGGAAACAACCTTTAAAGATAATACCACAATTTTGAACGTATTCCTTAATTTTATTTTTATTTTTCAAAATTGAACATATCATAGTAGACCTGTTTGTATCATACGAATGTCCGATTGAAGCAAAAGATTCACCGCAATCAGAACGTCATGTGAATTTTATAAGTCCTTGATTTCTTTTTGTTCGTATCAACACTGCATTTTTTCCGTTTCTCACTCATGTTTATAAATTTTTAGGGTGAAATATTTCAAATGATTAATGAAGAAAATTAGCAAAACGCACAACATCACACGCCCGCACGCGCTCCTGCGCAAGACTAAACCTATCCTAGCTAGCTCACAAGCAAAGTGACGGGTGCGAGCAGGATGCAAGTGACGCAAGAAATGCACTTGCCTGTGAACGACCGAGAAGGGGATATCTTAACCCCACGGCCAGCGCGACGTTTTAAAAAAACGATTTTTGTTTGAAATGTGCGAAATAGCAAATTGTGCGAAAGTCGAACGTTCGTAAGTCGAGGTCCGCCTGTATTTCATTCTTTTTAATAGTTATTCAAATATTTCGTTTGTTTATTCGAAGGAAAACGTTACAGAGAAAGTTACTTTTCACAAGTAGTCGGAATTTAATTTGTTTTGTGGTTGCTTTTCTTTTAAGTTTTACATAAAAATATATTATAAACTAGCTTTGTTTCACTCTATGTTTATTTATTACCAATAAGTATTTTTATGCGGTAGCTCAATTAGATCGATTGGTTTGCCATTTTTATTTTTTAACTGTTACTATGATCTTTAATGCCAGCGCTCCATTGGCGAGCCAAAAGTCCGACGACAATAAGTCTTCAGATTTTTCTACGTTCTGCTACTGGCCAACAGACGTTCAACGAAACGAGTATATAATTAATTTGACGAGTAAAACAGTCGACTTTGACAGCATAGATAATATACGTATATCTGACAGTTAAATCGTGATGGCGTTAAATGATACCGACGTTTTATGTTTTTTGGGTTATTGGGTGGCAGATAATGTAATAACGAAGCAAAGGGTACACAAATACTGGGTGAAACATTGGATAAGGAAACGAACGACATTATCCCACACAAATTTAATACGAGAATTGCGTTTGCAACCGAGCGATTTCCGCAATTATTTGCGAATGCCGGAGGATGTATACACAGAACTGTATAATTTGGTCTCCCCATTTATTAAAAAAAAAAATACTATGATGAGGGAAGCTATTTCTCCTCATGATAGATTATGTGCAACCCTGCGATTTTTGGCTGCCGGCGGAACATTCACTGACTTGCATTATAGAACTGCGATTGGAAGACAAACTCTGGGCAAGATAATTCCCGAAACTTGCCAAGTCATCATTGACGTTTTGAAAGGAGAATATTTCAAGGTGTGTATTATATTATACGTCATCTAATAAAGTTGGGCAAATTTACAAATATATCATTAACAAGTAGACATTGGTTGGTCTTATAAAGTGAACGTTTAGTGGATTGTTTTACCTATATAAATCATAGACGGCAACATCATAAGAATGGCAGACAAGATGCATTTGAGATAGGTATATATATAGTCACAAATAAGGCCATCGTTGACATGCTAAATATTCAATAGACCATTAGAATGCTGTACCTAGCCAGGACTCTCCATATAGGCTGTAAGCAAGCTGCTTAATTATTCCTGTTGAATGTATTGTAATACTAGTCATATTCTTCGAAAAGCAAGCATGGAATTTGATTTCTAAATGAGGCCACATAATAATATAGGTTTGCTAACATAGCTCAAATACTTACCATTTGTTGTATCGCTTAAGCTAAGGTTTATAGGCATAAAAACAAACAAAAAAACAAATATTTTTACAAGATATTTATTCATACAAAAAACATTAATTTATTATACCGGCTTTTGTACATTTTTGCTTAATATACGATAAACTGGTTGAGTATGAACAGTAGTTGCTGGCATTATTTTGTCACTTTGTCCCATAAAGGCAACTTCATGCATCAGCTTCTCGGCCAGCAATCTTTGTCCCTGTGACATCGATCGTAGTTTCATGGCCATCATTTTGCCAAAAACATCAAATTCATCTTCAGTCTTGCTTAGTTTGTCGGTGATTAATTCTAACACTTTGTTGGCGCTATCATTCGATTTTTTTCGTTTGAACGATGGGGGTTCTGGTGCTCTATTGAGATTCGACCTTGGAGTAGTCGACAACGTGGATGTTGAAGGCGAATATTCTATCTGTAAATAAAATGTTGATTATTTTTTGTTGCAGTTCCCTGATACGCACGAAGAAATGGAGACGATTGCAGAAGAATTTAATAGTAAATGGCAATTTCCAAATTGCCTGGGCGCAGTTGATGGGAAAAACATTGCAATCGTGCCACCTGCAGGCGCCGGCTCCCACTTTTATAATTACAAACATTTCCACAGCATTGTTTTGATGGCGATTGCAAATGCTAATTATGAATTTATTTATGTTGATGTTGGAACAAATGGACGTATTTCTGATGGAGGCGTACTGAGAAAATCTGATTTTTTTAAACGTTTAGACGAAGGCAGATTAAAAATACCTGCACCAAAAAAACCTACTGCTAATTCTGATGCACTGCCATTTGTTTACAATTAATTAATTGAAATAAATGAAGCCTTTGCATTACGTAACGATTTCATAAAGCCGTATTCACAAAGGCAATTAAATCACAGTAAAAGAATATATAATTATCGGACATGCAGAGCCAGGCGAATTATAGAAAATGTTTTTGGCATTTTAGCTGCTAGATTCCGCATTTTTCAAGCTCCAATAAACATGAAAATTGAAAATATCAATACAGTTGTATTAACTTGCTGTGTGCTGCACAACTTTCTTCGTCGCAAATCAACACATACTTATACTCCTTCTCATGACCTTGATAGGGAAAATCCTGAGACAGGTTTAATAGAGCTCGGACTGAGGTCACAGGACACCTTAGCGCCTTTGGAAGCAACGACTAATCGGAACTTGACTGCCAATGCTAAGAAAGCGCGAGGAGATTTCGAAAATTATTTTAATACTACCGGGGCTGTCACATGGCAAGAAAGTATGATAAGCAATAGATAAATTAAACCAATGTAACAATTTAGTTAAAATGTTTTACCTCAATACAATCTTCGTTGTTTAACGAGTTGGAGTAACTCTCATCAGGAGACATGTTTTCCAAATCGTCCACCATGCTGGATATTGAGCTCGATTCTGTAAAACAAAATGTAAATTGTTAAAATACAACATAATACTCAAACTTGTTTTTTATTATCTCTCCCCTAAGTACCCATTCCTTCATACGGTTAATATTGATATTGGTATAATTGGTGTAATCCAGTATATCGGGTATTTTCAAAATGTGTTTTCCGCTGTATTCCTCATAACCAAACTGTACCATTAATTTTGATTGATGATTGACGATTTATTGATTGTCTCTGAAGGAACCTAACTCGAGCGATTTTTGATTTTATGATCATTTCTTTTCTTCTTCTTTCGACCATGTCCGATCATAATATGGACCTCCACGGAGTGGAGGTTTGTATTGACAGATTTTGTTTTTACGAGAAATGGATGTCAGCCACTTGCTCAACATATTAGGTCCATACTCTGACTCATACACAAATTGAAATTCAATGTGTACTTGTCAGACCCAGGATTTGAACCTGGGACCCGACCACGGCTCAATAAGCCGCGCTTCCACCGCCATGATCGTACCTATATATTATTATTTCTTACTTACCTCAGCAAAGAATAAATAATTTTATTGTGACTAGAAATGATTCATAGCTGTATGTTTTAATTGCTTAATAGTAGCTAATCTAATGCGATGTCACTTTCAGAGATACGACAATGTCATAGTCTGCACGTGTATAATTATTAGCTTTAAAGCATTCCCTCGTACCTATATATTATTATTATTTATTACCTACCTCGGCAAAGAATAAGAAATTTTATTGTGACTAGAAATGATTCATAGCTGTATGTTTTAATTGCTTAATAGTAGCTAATCTAATGCGATGTCACTTTCAGAGCTAGGTACGACAATTTCATAATCTGCACGTGTATAATAAATAGCTTTAAAGCATTCCTACGTACCTTCCATTTGGTCGTTCAAGAACTCCAAATTTTTATAGTACCACAGTTTGGGTAGATAAACTGCGTCTGTGCCGGCTCCGCTTCGATATGATGTCCTTACTTTATTTCTCTCCTTTCTGTAACCCGACCTCAATGTCTGTATTTTCTTTTTAACATCGTCGACCCTTGCCTGCGGCTCCACCTTGATTAAAATCTCCAAAAGTTCCGCATACGCCAAGGACTTGGCATCACGATTCTTGTATAGTGGGCTGGTCGTCTTCCACAACGATGGGTTGTCTTTAAAACAACTAATAAAATCTTCCAAGAAACTTTTCGAATGCACTCGTAGATCTACCATTGTTGTTATCGATGTGAGATGTCCGAACACTTTGAATGACAGTAAAATAATGATGGCGCTGTCGTCCGTCGGCATAGATATAAATAATGTGACGGTAAAGCGTGGTGAACGTACGAATTTCAGCGGCTCGGCGAGTAAAATATCAAACATGTTTGAAATCCAACGAGCCTGGTCTGCGGATTAAAAAGTCCGCAGACCTGGGGTGCTCCACGCGAAAAAAAAGTCCGAAGACTGTAAATCGTCTGACTTGCGTGCCAATGGAGCGCCGGCATTAAGTCAATATTAACTGATTTACGTTTTGCGTAAAACGTTCACGATATAATACCATAAAACAACCACGATATTATGCATTTAAAAATATGTACCTACATACATATATGCTAAAGTTGACAGGATGCTATAAATCCACATTGATTGATTGAGCAAATAAAATCTAATAAATTCATAATTACAAAGAAATATTGTTTCTAAGTTAAAACTGATTATTAATATTATGTCACATTTTTAGGATTCCAAGAGATCAACTATGGATTAGAGCAGTGGTTTTTAAACTTTTTCATTTCATGACAATCTAAATGTAGAAACATTTTTTCATGGCGCCCTAAAAAATACCAGTTAGTGGGATGAGTGTGCCCATTAATCAGCGCTCGAAATGGAAAAGTTTACAAACCGGAGCGCTTGACAATTTTATTGTCTAAACAAATTTACTAAGATATCAAATTTTATGTGTATTTTATGAAAATAAGTGTGTTAGATTTTCTATTACATGTCCAATCTAGCTCGGACGGTCAAAATATTTTTTCCATGAGGCGAAGCGTTAATTTTACAAACTTCACGAGTCGGAACGGCGCTCTGGTGCGTTCAGTTCTATTTCGAACCCTGCCATTAATGTAATGCTAGCCTTAAACAGAATCTAATGCTGCCCACTTTCATTTTTAGTCTGAAATTGTTTGAAAATACATTTACCTGCCTACATAGTGTATTTTAGTGTTTTCTCAGCTATCCTAAATGAATAAAAATGAAAAGCTTTAAAACGCATTACTAATGACCATGAAATGGGTTTATTAATAATAGATTGGTAGTATTTAAATCTCAATCAAAATCTGGAGACTACCATGACGATATGAATACAACTACCATAGCGTTAAAATAAATAACTGTCCTTGTATTTTTAAACCGATAAGTAGGTACATATTGTTTTAAAATTTATAATGTTAGGTGGACATAATTTAATTTATAGAAAATTATTTTCACTGTACCTATGTGTTTTTTTTTTACTAAACACTTTTACAATTTTACTAAAAATACGATATAAAAGACATCATTTGTAAATTATAAAAAGATATGATTGGGTCCTCAAAATAATATTGAATATGTTATATCTTTCACTTCTACTTATTTAGTCATAATTTGTGTTCTCCCAATTATTCAATTAATAAATACCTGCAGCAATATTATCAGTTAATGTGGGTTCAATGATATATTTCCTTCCAAATTCAATAATTAAGCTGTATTAATTAACCTAATATAGTAGTAATAATTAAGAGGTGAAATTATTTGAAATATTTTTTCTATTGATACTTATCGAACAATAATTAGACTTCAAAATAATTAATTACTTACTGAGAATAGAATTGATATAAATTAAAAAACTAATTTCGCAGGATTTGTTTTCTCAAAAAATGACAACACTGAGAAATATACTATACGCGACAAGGGCGACTTCCTGTTGTCGTCTAAATAATGTTGTCGTACAGTACACAGTTACCTACCCTCATCCTAGTGAACTTGTCCATATTATATTTTTGAAAGTATTTTTGAATCCGCCTAAGTTGAGTTGTCATGATTTTCAAAAACAGTATATATATATACACGTGGTAGAAAACAACTTTATTAAAGGTCTCAAACTAATACAACGATGGGATCTATCATTTTAACCATGTAGTGTATATCAGCCGCATTTAATTATGATTCCATGGAAATGTTATATTTTGTTGAATATCCTGAAAATTCTAACCTTCTTGATATAAGTACTTACCTATTTTTAATGCCTTGATTCAAAATTTAAAAAAGTTGATTGATAATATTAATGGAATTTGGAATAAAACCTTGGACGCATAGTGGTCGGTAAAGTTTGGCAAGATTAGTAATATACCGAATGCTTAATGGGTAAAAATACTAAAACAAAAAATTTAATTAAAATCTTTCTTATGTGAAGGTGTAGAAAATAATATACCTGTACTAGAGCAATGTCGGGTTTGACAATTTTTCTATGGAAGAGTTGTGGAATTTCATGTAGAAAGATTGGAATGCAATCACCCCGGCCTTCGGCTACTGCTTTTCGGACATTCCCACCCATGAATGTAGACAATGACCTGGAATTATTTTGTTGTTTATGTAATTTCAGTAAAAGCCTGTATATTTTCTTACATAAGATAAACAGCTTTGTAATGTGTGTCTTGATAGTTAATTTATGAACATACTTGTCAATGAATGTAGTAAATGTATATATTCAATGAATACCAATAAGAGATAGCCCGCATATTATTTAGTATTCATACTGGAGCACATAAAATTGATGTCACAACAAAGCAAGGCAGCATAGCATGTCACTGATAAACTGAATTGTAGAATTATTGATAATGAACAGAGAAAGACTATCTATGAATGTATAATACATATCTTGCAACTGTAATCGCTCGTAATTCAAACAAGAGCAATTCTTAACAACATTCAACCTTTTTATAGAATGGATCAATGTTTTTAAATATTTACAGGTTTGGCTGAAGGAGCTATACAGAATAAGTGATTTTTATATTATTCATCACATTTTTTTTATTTTTTACTATATATATTTATATTTTCTGCCACTTCATAAGTATTTTTTAGATTTGACGACATGAAAGAATGTGGTACGCTTAGGTGAATACAGCACAAACCTGAAGATTCCTTCACAGTCTGGCTCGGTATAAGGCGCTTTCCCCTCGGTGTGCATGTGGCAGACAGTGATGCCTTTCAGTCCGGCTGATTTTCCCTGCTCTGTCATGTCTGCCAACAAATGCTGAGGAGTCGCAGCCGCTCCTTGAGCGAATACTGTCTGACCTGAAGATAAAAATATATACAACATCAACAAATGTATGAAACGAAAATATATGCGAAGATGGAATGTGTTGAGGTAGGTATAAACACAAACTATATTATCTGTATGCGTTCAAGAATGATCCCTCTATCGCCTCACATGTACAAGTCTACTGATTACATAAGATAGGCCATGGCTCAAGGTTGGAAGATATCGAACCACTCAAAAGGCTCCTCTTCAATAGACTGGAAGGGAAAGGAAGGTCGGGAGACCTAAGCTGTGTAGGACTAGTGGAGACTTTTCTTGGGGGTGGTCAAGACCCGCAATAGTTTTTGATATCGATGATAATAATAAAAAATGTTAACCGGCAAAATTTACATTTCTACAATTACATTTTAATCAATCTTTTTCTGTATACTGCATAATAAGGACACCATAATTTCCAAAATATAGCTATTTTTTGTTTGTATATAAAGAATAGGTACACAAAACGTTCTGGAATATTTATATCTTTGATTATATCTGTATAAACAAGACAATATTTGAGATGGAAACAAAAAACTGTGATGTCATACTAAATGACAAATTCAATAATGATCTTGATAAGATACTTGTGTAAAGCCATAATAAATTACTAGACATACATAATTAAAACATAATGATAACGATGCTACATCTTGACATACTAGTACCTATTACAAGTTATGCATTAAAATTTAAGGTGGACAGATGATTCACATGATAATATTCATGATAATTATGATACCTAGTAGGTACATACATACGAAGGGAGTTCCATAAGTTTGCGGAATGGTGTTGAAAGTAGCAAGTATTGGGGTTAAAATTATTGTTGGTTAATAATCCTTTTTAGGTATACTAGTGCAATTTCAAGTTAATTGTTCTATTAAATCGCTTACAATATTCAAAAGAATAAGTGCAAGTCTACCATAATTTAAAAAATGTGAAATATTAAGCTCTGTGCTGTAATTAAATTCCTCACAAAACAGGGGAGAAGTGTGGAAACCATCCAAAATGAAATAAAATTGATTTATGGCACTCTTTGTTGTGGTAAAACCATGATTTACAAATGGTCACACTTGTTTAAACAAGGTAGAGGAGTCATTAGAAGATGATGACTGTTGTGGAAGGCCAAGTGACGTCACTACACATGAAATAGTATTAAAAATCGAAGATGCCCTTATGGAAAATGGTCGGCTAAATCTAATCGATATCTCAGAAAGGTTCAATCTATTCAAAACAATAATTTCCAGAGTTGTATACAAAAATCTTGGGATGTCAAAGGTAAGCGCAAGATGGGAGCCACAAATACTTGTGCCACATCAAAAAAGTTACCGTGTGGAATGTTCTAAGCAGTTTTTAAAGCTGCCAATAGGCTGTGTAAAGGCATCAATCAAGATGAACTCATTAACAAGAGAGATGAAACATGGGTTCATCATTATGACCCTGACTCAAAACAGGAGTCCATTGTCATGTTACATGTCACGTGACATGTCTACATTTCAAACGCAGACTTAAATAAATAATGTTAATTTAATTAAGAATAAATTTGGCACAACCTTGTTAAAATTATGTGTCAACCTTGTTTCGAATACAATGATCGTTAAAAAAATAGGCCAATGAGGTTTCTTCCCGCCTTTTTGAAAGCGTCATATCAACAAATAACTTATTTCCGCCCAGAAGATCTTCACTCCAAGATTAGATTCAGTACTGATAGGACGTGCTCGGTTAACATAATAGAAACAGTTTCAACGCAGGATGGCGTTTCTTTCTTTCGGACGGGAAGGTAGAAGACAAGGCGGCAGATTCCAGCCAAGATGAAGTTCCAGCCATCACACTTTAAACATAAAGCTAAGTAATAATTACCATCTTACAAGTAATTCTCTATGTCCATACCAAGGAACGCTTCTCAAATTTATATTAAAATTTGTACCTATTTGTTTTCGTATCATTTTAAATTTCAATGTAAATTGGTTGTGTGTAATTAAATAACACTTTTAACGATTAGCTGTGTTCTTATTTTTATACTGTTATATTTAATTTGTAAATACACACTTTTAAGGCGCCCAAAAATTATAATTTAATATTTCAACGAGTTTACAAATGACATTTTATTTGAGGTAGATAAATGATTTATAAAGCATTCTTTACAGAAGGTTAAGTTGGCAGAAAGCCGAATCTTATACGCTGTGAGATTAATAGTACTAAATATTTCATGTTTTATTGATTGAATTAGTTGGCACTACATGTTTAACAATTGTGCATTACAATTATTAAACTTCTTTTACTATTATCATTCTAACGAAACTATCATACATTTTACACTCTTCTCCCATTTTTTTTAAAATTTGACAATTGACGCTACCAATGCGTGGTGCAATTTTTTTTAGTTTATGATGTAATAAAATTAACTAAGAAATATTGTGTTTTTGTTGACTTAATCTTGTATAGGGAAGGTTTTTTTTTCATTTCATAAAATGTCACGGTAAAATCGTTTCGACTTTTAAACTTTGAGATGTGTTGCTTGGTACAATTCTTTTAAATTAATTATTACCTATTATATTGTATTATATTTTATATTATATTCCATGCTATATTTCATTTATGTTGACAATTTGCTTATTATTGTATATTACCTATTGCATGAATTTTATGTGATTCGTATTTCTTTTACGTTTTTTGACATTCAATGCATAGGTACCTACCAACTTTATAAAAACTTATTATAAAGTTTGTTTTGCTATATACTTTTCATTAAAACATGAAAAGTATGAAGTAAATCGATTTAAATGTTAGCTGGTTGTTAAATTGATTCAAATTTGTCAAATTCGATAAGAATTAGTTAATTTTCAACTATTTTAGTACTATTATTAAATATGATATAATTACTAAATTTATGGTAATGTTTCATAGCTGCCATTAAAATTTTAAAGCTATTTCCGTTAATAAAGAGGTAGCCATTTTCTGAACTAAAATTACTATGATTAGTAATATAATTATAAAAGGATACGCCATTTTAGTTATGAATCCATTTCAGTTTGTGCCTTCTTACAAAACACTTCAATTTGCATAGTCAATTTTGTTGTTTTATTCAAGAAATTTCACGGTGAGTACTATAATTTAATAAATCTATATTGTATTTCATAATATTCAATAATATTATGGACTATAGTTCTTTCTGTTACAAAAGTATTCTTATTATTACCTTTTTATTTCTTCTCATGCGATAAAACGTGGGTTCGTAAATAAATATTTTTCCGTGTGCGTATGAAACACTCGCGTACAATCAAATCTTTGTCTTTTGTGTTGGTATTCATTTTGTCAATCGCTTGTTCATAATATTTATGCATTTTTTGTCGTGTGAAATAAGACGCGCCACACAATAAAACGTTGTGTTTCAAATTGTTTCAAACGTATTTTTTTTGTTTCAATACCCATGTCAAAATAATGCATTGACTTTTCAAATCACGCGAGTGTATTATACATAAACATAATCCTTTCTTGTAAACAATATTATTTTATACAAATGATATTGTTGAGTTAATTGTAGAAGCATTTATAGGTATACCTACTTACATAAATTCCCGCTAAAATGTTGTACCTACTCGATTTGTCTTCCAAGTTTTTTTGTTTGGAAAAAGATATAAATGAAGAAAAACCATTAAATCTTATCTTTGTGTTTTGGGGAAATGATCAAGCAGATATAATTTCATAGTAATCCGGTTAAATAAAGTCATTTTTTTTTCAATTTCAAATCAGTCGATATATAAAAATTCATTATTAATTTTGTTAAAATATTTTCATAAAAGAGAAATTAATTCCGCCATTTGCAAACCATAAAATTTGTTAAAATGCCATTATTATAATGGAAAATTACCAATTTACAATGTTGCCAAATTTTGTTCCATAGTACCTATATACCTACATAAATTATAAAACATTTTAGTAAGAGAAGTCATAAATTTTGTTGTCTCCTTCTAAATTATCCTATGATAATTAAATTCGAAATTAGAATCTTGCATTTGTACGTACTTTTTTAGCTGTATGCTTATATGGTTAGTAAGCTAGTATATAATAAATAGTAAATAGTAAACCCGGCGGCCGAAACGAAATATAACAAGTACATAGAATGTCTTGTTGCTATTCCAAACACACAAATAAGTGAGTGTTTGAGAAATAATATTTTTTATTTTTGTGGATTGTTTTCTTTTCATATCATAAATGTTTGGTTATTTTTTTCAAGATATGGGAATGATTAATAATCTTGTTTCAAGATAATGGAGTATTTATATTTTTTTTTAAAGCAAAAAATGCCTATCTAAACAAATTCAAATTAAGTTAAAGTTAACTTCTTAATAATTTTTTTTGTAAATTTATATTGTTTTAGTGTTTTTGAAATTAATGATTTAAAACTCGTTATTTTTTACAAATCACTAAAAAAAAAGCTATGCCAAAAAATGTTTTCAGGGTTTTTCAACTGTTCGTATTGTGATTGATGAGACAACGAGATCATCGACATCGATACTACAACTACTTCTTTACTTCACTTCACTCCTTCACTTCTCTGCACTGATTGGATCTTCGATCTTGAAGAGAAAATCTACATTTCTCAGCACAACTGGATGAAAAATAACTGAAAAAGCTAAGTAAATTGAAATAGAATTGATTGGAATTGTTTTTATTGAACTTTTAGTAATGCTATAATAATTTTTTTTCTTCTTCTTCTCAACATTAAAAGTACTTACTCATATTTAAAATAAATTACTAAAATTACCAAGCAAAATAATATTTGTTTGTTTAATTATTGATAGTTTTACAATCTATCTTTTCTTATAATTCAAATTTGAAATTTTTAAGCGTTGTGATTTTAATTCTATATTGAAATTCATTTAACGTCCATTGGTCATTTAAACAATTTCAACAAATTTTATTAATCTAGTATAAAAATTGTAATTTTCAGCTTATATACCTACTTAATAATTGACATTTTGTGTACGAACCAATTTTATTCAACATTTTTGAATAGGTTTGTCCAAGCTGTTGTGAAACGAAGTGTTTCACAGCTATATTTTATAATATTGTACATATATTCAGTACAATAAATGATTTGGTTTTACTTTAGAGTGTATACTGAATTAAAAAATTCTGGTTTAACAATTAATTTTGATAAATCCGAATTTTGTAAATCAGAATTAAATTTTTTGAGTTATATTGCATATAAACCCGGACCTGTGTGTTATTGTCACTAAAAGGCAATACACATGGAAGACTGGCAATTAAAATTATCAAAATATCATAGTATTAATATTATATGAAAACGGACCTGTGTGTTATTGTCACTAAAAGGCAATACACATGGAAGACTTGCAAATAAAATTATCAAAATATCGTATTAACATTATATGAAAACGGACCTGTGCGTTATTGTCACTAAAAGGCAATACACATGGAAGACTTGCAATTAAAATTATCAAACTATCATATTAACATTATATGAAAACGGACCTGTGTGTTATTGTCACCAAAAGGCAATACACATGGAAGACTGGCAATTAAAATTATCAAAATATCATAGTATTAACATTATATGAAAATGGACCTGTGCGTTTTTGTCATCACAAGACAATACACATGGAAGACTTGCAATTAAAATTATCCAAATATCTACTAATATTATATAATATATCCTTATCTACTAATATTATATCTACCTATATATTAATATTATTATTTTATAAATAGATTTAATTGGACCTTTTCCAAAAACAATTATTTAAATAATTTCAATAACGATGCAAAACGTTAAAATTTAAGAAAGAAATCTATTTAATATAATACTGGTGACATTGCTTACCGTTAATAAAACGCTATAAATTTCTTTTGCTGAAATATAATACTTAAAAAGATTTCACCTGTAATGTATATTCTGGGAGATATGAATTTAAAACCACTTGGATAATTCCACATAAAAGATATTAAGAAAAGTATTTAATTGTTAATTTAACTCTAAAGAATTAATGATTGAATACATTAATTAATGATTTAAACTAGGCATAAAAAGGGTGGTTCATCCCGACCAAGAAGTTTAAGGTTGTACCATTGGCTGGGAAGGTGATGGCAATAGTGTTTTGGGATTCACAAGGAATCCTGTTATAGATTATAAACCAAAAGGCACCAACATCACAGGACAGTACTACGCTAATATTCTAAGTCGCTTAAAAGAATCTAATAAAGTAAAAAGGAGGGGCAAAATAACAAAATGTGTGTTCTTACTTCATGACAACGCACCTATTAATTCACAAGGCTTAAATTGCAATGGCTGCTATGAGAAAATGCGGCTTCGAGGAATTGTCTCATCCACATTACAGTGGCACACTGGCATGAGCACTTTGAAGGCAAATCGGAAAATTATTTTTATGAAGGTTTAGAAAAATTAATCGATGGCTCTAAGTATTTCATGTCTGATCCGAGATTATATTGAAAAATAAAAATATATAGGTAGGCATATTCTTTTCTTTCTGTCCCATTCAGCGAACTTATGGAACTGCCTTCGTATATCTCTAATTAATTTTCCGATATGGTGAAATGTAATAAATAATACGTACAACATGGTATTTGTAATGAATCCCTCCTGATATGAGATTTCCGTGAAAATATTACAATATTGGACAATAATAATCCTTACATTATACTATTATGTAGGTACTTACACGGTCGAAAAAAATGATAAATTATTACTTTGTTAGGATATCCTGCCACAAGTTATTTTTTCTACATAACCATATCATTGTACAATACAAAATGCATACATTATAAGCGAAGCAAATGAACATAATATTGTATTATTACATCTGGAAAGTAAAACCATTATGACAGTCATGGTAGGCCACAGAAGGACATGCTAATAATTATTATATTTAATTCTTTTTAAACTTTAGAGCACGGGTTCTCAACCAATGGGTCGCCAACTACTTTTAAATTCCGATGAAAAGTTAGGCTTCGGCCACATAGGTAGGTGCTTCGCTAGTGCTAAGCTAGGCGCTATGCTTGTCTACTAAAAACACTACTGCCACGTTGCACGCTACGTGCTTAGGTACAAATTCATTTGACTTTGGGAGTGCTCAAGTCAACAACGATGTCACTCTCAAAACTAACCAGAAAGCTACTTCTCACAGAGAGTTTAAGTTTAAAATTTTGAAAGTCGCAAATTCGAACTTGTTGAGTGCATAATGTCAATTCATCTCGAAGTACTCTTGGAGAGTTTCAACTTCCCTACAAAGAATTTCGGCAATACGATGAAAAGTTTTTTAGTTATTTGAGGATGAACCAGGAAACATTTGACTTATTGTTGAACAAATTAAAAGAGACATTACAAAAGGTTAATACGCATTTCAGATGTTCTATAACACCGGAGGAACAGCTTGTCGTAACATTAAGGTGGGTAAATCCTTTTGCATCTCTCTTGCCTCGCAATATTTTTTCATCTATGGGCATACTACAGCCTATGCGTCATTATTCATAACCTCAAAATATACGGTGTTTGACGTTTGTCATACTGAAGAAATATTCTAACAACTCTACTTTCTAATGTTATTTTCGTTAACTTCTTCACCGCGGAGCATTTAATTACTATTTAATTACCACATTTCTTAAGCTCTCTTTTACAAACCGCTCCTATCAAAACATCCTCCATCTTGCAAAATCACCCATACATCATTCATATTCATGACCTCAAATCATCCTCAAATTAAGCCTCCCCAAACCAAAGCGAATATTCGCAGCGAATTCGCAACGCCCTCGCTGTCGCTGTCGCTGTCGCTACCGCTTGGATTTGATGCGAATTTCGCGTTTGGCCCCACACCAAAGCGTCAGTGACGCAGCCATAAACTAAATAATTTTATTTACGCGCCAGATTTAAAATTGTATAAATATTAATATTTTACGCCAAATATTCTATAATTTTTATGAATAAAATATGAAAAATATACGTACACTATAGCGCTTTCAGAATTGCTACAACTTTTACCCACTTTGCGTAAAGTGTATTTTAATTATCTGAAACAAGGTGGCAGCATTGGATGCAGCCATAGACTAAATACATATACGAATGTCAAAGTGACAGTTGTGTGTTGACAAAATGTACACGTCTTCTGAATGCTTATTACACGCTGAAGATATAATGAGATGGCGTGCGACAAATTACATCGACATTTAATATAACCTTACTTTATGACAGGGCAAGATTGCCATGGCTCATAGGTAAGATAGATTTACTCAGTTTCATAACTGCACATATTATAAATAAGCATTTACCATGAAGGGTTAACAGGATTTGAAGGTAATATGCTATTGAAATAACATGTCTCCGTTATTTGAATTGTAGGTTTTGACTATTTTGCGTTTCTACGCAGAGGGAGCGTACCAAAAACGGGTAGGCCAAGTCTTCTGCGCAATGAGCCAGGCATCAGTAAGCAGATGCATAGGAAACGTGTCCGATGCTATAATAGCAGTGCTTAGTAATACTTACATACAGTCGCCATACAGCGCTGACAGTCTTTAGTGTTGTGTTGATACCCTCTGATCAATTTATACAATATTACAATGTACATGTCATGTAACTAGAGTAACTGCGCATAGACACAACAAGTAAATTACCTACTCAATAAGAATTTAACGGGAATATTATTTTGTGTCGGTAAAAATATTTTTTAATTTCAGACTTCAAGAAAGGGCAGGTTTCCCGAAAATCATTGGGTGCATTAACTGCACCCATGTGCGAATATACCCGTCATACTTGGAGACTTTCAAAAATGAGCGCAGGAAATTTTCTGTAAATGTAAAATTCGTAATAAAATCTATGTTGTTTCGGATACATTCATATTCATTACGTATAATATCATAACATGACATTTATTTTTATGCAGGTATCTGACATGGACATTCTGGCAGTGAGTGCCAGATTTCCTTTGAGTGTTTATGACCAATTCATATTTAATGGATCGTTGGTAAAAACTGAAATGAAACATCTACAGAACGACAAGAATTGGGAATTTTGTTCTATTAGGGAAGTATGTTAAACTTTACTTTACTATGGCAGTACCAGTAACAAATATTTTTGTTTGGTTTATATTCATCCGTATTTTGTATAGGTACTTCAAAGGAATCAAAATTTTGCATAGGTATGAATATGATATTTAATGAAACAGTTTTTTAATTATTTAAATCCTGATTTCTAATATTTTTACAACTTTCAGTCGAAAACATATTCAAATTAACAGACTGTATATTGAAATCATTCTAGTGCCACCATAGGCCAGCCAGACTCACTACACGGCTGCCCGCTGTTTGACCAGGGATGTGATTGAGTGTTTTTGGATAATGGACCACACCAGATCGCATAGCTACAGCAACAAGTGCAAGACCAACCGTGGCTATACATACATTATACATGTATATATTAAATATAATTTATGTATATTTATTTATGGCTTATACACCGAAACAAAATATGTCACTTAACTGTACTTGAATATTTTTGCAGGATCATTCAATAAAAAATACTTGGTTTAGGTTAAGAAAGTTTTAATAAACATTTTTGCACAGAATACAAGAAAAATATTTATTTAATTATTAGAATTACAATGAGCTTTAAAAGTAACACGATATTGTAATAAAATGGACAAATATGAAAAAAAATAACAATAACTTGTATATAGATAGGTAGACAGGGTTCAGATGATTCTGGCAGTGCAGGCGACTCATTTAGGTGTCAGTATTGTTACTTTCAAATGACAATAACACCGTTCCAATGTGATTCGGTCGTGCCAGAAGACTCTGTCCTTCCTCTATTTAGTAACCGGGCGTTAACATTATTCTTTGTAGCCATCGTGGTTATAAGATTCAATTATCTTACAATATCTCACATGCTGCAACCATTTGTATTACAAGATAATAAATAATATAATATAACTACATTTTTCTCAGTTTGACATTCACTGGTATTTTATGATGTTTGATTTGTCAACACAAATTATAACACCTGGTCTACGTTATGTGGTCTTGCCAATTTGATTGTTACTGCAATGCGAGTAAAGGTCATTTTTCTATGAGTTAAAATACTGTTCGCGACGGATAAAATTTTGGAAAAAAAAGACGTCCTCACCCGTTGAAATTCACAAGCCTACTAAGGTTAGAAATGAGAAATTAGAAAAACTATATGGATTAATCGATCAAATGGTCTCTTTTTGTTAATTTTGCAAAATAATTATATATCTAAATTGTCTGAAAATAGGATAAATACATGAAAACGTACGACGTGTTTTGGTAATATAGCGTCACTAATTGTACCGAATTTATAGGGTTTTATTTATTTTTTCATTGTTAATTATTATTTATAGTATTACGGAAATGTTATATTATAATAAAAAAATATTTTTATTGTGCAGTATATATTATTTTGTGAGAAAAAATCATTCAAAATTGGCTGATGTATACTCAAACTAAAATGGCTTTAAAATCTTTATTTTTCTGAAATTAAAAAAAATACGTGAGTTAATCAATGAAATGTATTGTTTTACCCATTTCTTTCATACAATATATACCTGCAAAACTATTATTAAGTTCAAAAATTCACTGTGGCGTGACAGTCGTTTTGGCCAATTTCGAAAACAGGACCGACTATTTGTCATTTATTTTAAAAATTAAAGCGAATCAGAAAATTTTAATGACACAAAAAGTGTTATTTGAATATTATTTATTAGATTTAAAATAAATAAAGTATTTATTATGTGTCAATTCGTGTTAAACGTCCTTGCCATTTCCACGATTCTGAGAAGACAGGAAAAAACGGGTCCAATGGCAGGCTGTGCATGACGCAAATTAATAATATGTATTTTTTAAATATCGGGACCTTAGATTAAAGTTATTTATTTATAATAGCGTATTCATCCTGTCAAAAAACTTTACATACTTTGGTTAGACAAAGATACCTAGGTACATAATATTATTATGACGACCTTCATACCATTTTCAACAATTTCCCTGCCAATTTCATCCCATATCTTATCTTTCTTTCTTATGTTTTGTAGTCACTGTCAGAGAAATCATAAAGGATTGGATATTTCCGGACCAACTCGATCAGCTGCTCAATGTCTTCGCCATTTTGATTTTACTAATTCCCTTGGCGAAATTGTCCGCCGCGAATAAATTCGCTGTCGACAGAGTTCCCGAAAATCGCAGCGAATATTCGCTGCAAATTCGCACTCAAGACGCAAGGCGGTCGCGCAAGCGTGCTCTGTCCCGTTGGCCAATACAAGCTTGATTGGCGAATAATTCGCTGCGAATATTCGCTTTGGTTTGGGGAGGCTTTATTTATACAGTGTTTGACGTTTGTCATACTGAAGAAACATCCTCCATCAGCAAAATCACTAGGTGACACAATAAAATTAACCAACACGTTTGTTCGCAGGGAGACTCACTAGGTGACTAATAATCACGTAGGGAGGCGCGAAGCGTGCAGTGTGACTATTGCGATAGTATAGTGTGCGTCCGTTCGCTAGGATTGATGTCACCTACAGACTAACATTTTAACCTATCTTACCGCTGATAGATAATTTAAAATCATACTAGAGTCTGTCTTTTATAAGCTGGCGTGCCGTTTTCCCCCCGCTTCAGCATCCATCTCGTTCCCTCCCATTGAAAACTTGCAACAGTTGAACGCGATAGCACAATGCTTTCCGTGTGACGTGACGCCAGTTTATAGAATACAGACTTTTTTAGATAGTATGTTTTCTTAGAATCATCTTCGTTATATCTTCTAGTGTTCTACGAATGGGTTCTTAGTCCGAAATAGCTGACAGTGTAAATGTTTTAATATTGTAGAATTGATAAAACCTTTGTTTCCAAACAATTGATAAGCTAGGTACCTACATGAAAAAATTGCAACATGAAAGAAAATGTGACAATTACTAATTATTTACATTGAAATGTAGACAGAGTGAGACAATATTAAAATGTTTGATTATTAATAAGTAATTTAATGATGAACCATTTTAAGGTTTTATTTTATGATTATTTTTTACGTGTTTCCTCACTCTATTTAAAATTCATGTTTATGATAATGAGGTGAGGAGTCGCAGGTTACTTGGCTACAACAAAAAGTGGTTGAAACAAGAAAAAGGTTCTGAATCATATTAATACAGACTTATTACAGAAAGTTCGAATTTTGAGCCACCCTTTTTTACTGTATCTTATATAGAAATCATTATTACATAGTAATAATGATATTACTATCAGCAAAATTATCCTATAATATTGCACTGATTGGGAAAATTCCCAAAGACTCGACGACAGCTTTTTCGCAATAACCAGTATTTGTATAAAAATAAGCTTTATAAGCCAGTCAGTGAGACGGAGCCATTTTATTTGCATAAGTGGATTAATGAGATAAAATAGGATCTAAATAACTAAACACCATTAGTTTATTTCTATAATCTTTAGTGTTAGATAGGTACCTAGTGTTTTTCTACTGTTTCTCATTTTTTTCTCATGTCAGAAAATTGCGAGATCGTTTTTAAATATGATCCTAATATTATGTATAAAATTAATCTTCGTTTGCATGTGTAAACATCTTAGGTATACCTAAAGCCTTGAATTCACTAGGGGACAAAATGTATCGCAACATGACGCACAACATTGAGTCTACGTGCCGGCGTAACGTTGCGCCCTGTCGCCCATCGTTGCACGCAACATATGCGGCTTTTCTACGTGACGCGAGACATGTTACACGATGTCGCTTCGCTTGTGCCTTGTACTCACTAAAGGACAAAATGTCTCGCAACATGGCGCGCAGCATTGAGTCTACGAGCTGCCCCAACGTTGCAAACTGTTCCGTACGTTGTACGCAACATAGCAAGGCTTTTCTACGTGATCCGCGACATGTTGCATATGAACGCTCCACGAGCGAGCGCAAGGGGGCAACCCATCGTCATTCGTGCGTAGGAATTGGCAAGTGCGATGGTATGGTCCAAACTGCGTGATAACACAAAAAGTGAAATAATAAAATTAATTTAATAACAATATTAAAATATATCGAAACTCTAACAATGAAAAATAATTATGTTAATTATATTATTTTTGTTGCCGAGAAAAAAAATCGATACAAAAAAACTTTTATTTTTATTTCGATTTTTTATGAATTATTTTGATTCATATTTGTTAATAAAGAAAATATTATCGATCTGTATATTCGAAAATTAACATATCCATTATTTAATTTGATATTTATAAAATTTACTATTTTTAATGTTAGAACATAAAAATATTTACTTGATAGATAATATTATTCAAAAAAAATATAGTGATCAACATAACTCCGTGATACTCGAGTGCAAGTCTAACTTCTTTATTCATTTCAGAGTGATAACACCATCTTTAGGTAGGTACCTATAATTATTTGGATTGCAATAACTTGCGATGTTATTTTTATCTCCGTAAAATAAAGAAATTAAAACACCAATTTTCATAAGCTTACTATTTTCTATGGTAATGACGACGTTACCTACACAACTCAGCTTTACCGTTGAACAGAATGAGATGGGTGAATGGCTAACCATTCCTCTTAAAAACTGTTATATATCTGTTATAAACTGTCTGTATAATTACACCTCTGTGGAAGCCCATATGCGTAGGGGTGGAAATGGTAATTTCCATTCTTATATAGATACCTACTGTAGGCCTCCGAATCCTCGGCTAGCTCCGGGCCTGGAGTGGAGGTACATTCAAATTGTAGGAAGAACAGGTAGGCACTATGTCTAGTCCAATAAAAGAACTTTTTACGATATTAAAACAATTTATTAGGTTCCGCGTCCACAAAGGTCACAAAGTTCAAATTCCGAAACCACAAAATTATTAAAAAGTCTTATTTAAGATATAACACTAATTACATAACTAACACAATTATTATTCAGTTATTTGAGAATTAATCTATTTTTATCCGTAAGCGAGATTGCGCGAACACGGGGCACCGCGATAAAAGGTTGGAGACCGGGTCCGGTAATGAAAAGATAAACTCGCGAATAAAACGACTAAGTCGCTGGGTGACACTTCACTCCTATCTGTCAAAGTGACAGTAGGTAGAGAGGTAGGTATCTGCCTGTAGGTATCAGGACCTGGGCGAGTACCTCCTCACAAGTCCTGGCGACTTGTATGTGAAAATGTAGAGAAAATTACGCCGCTGACCTTCGCAGGTTCAGGGTCGTAAATGCGGGCGTCGACTGATATTGAATTTAAAAATATTGGGTTTATATGCAAATCTGGCCGATTTCATCCCTTAGCTCAACGTTTTTCGGGTGACAAAATTAATTAACGGTTTCCTTACGAGAGTGGCGGAAATTGTACAATGACTAATTACCCGCGACATCTACGTAAGGGCCGACTAAGAAAAATTATGGGCGCGAGTCGACGCTCGCCGGCGGGCGGCGTCGCTCACTCGTCACGTACGTCCTTCGAGTACCTAGGAGTACTGAGATCGTGTAATTGATGAAGCAGTACCGCAGTGTTTCTGGGCCAGCCCCACGAAAAACGCACCTACAAAGGCGTGCGAGGCATCGACGGATTCGTGGTTGAATTACCTATCGATACAGCACACCCCCCGCGTGGTGGCGCTCTTCATGGCTGAGGGAGGGGCGTTCCCGCGGCGGCCGGCTTTGCGGGCCCTAGCGGCGCGAAGGTACCTCTCACCCAGAAACAAGGGTACTACAAAGTTAGCCTGGATGATAAGGCGTCATATGCCAGTGGTTAACTCGGCATATTTGAGGCACCAGGCCTCCGACAGCGCATATCAATCCTTCGGCCAACTACCGTTGGGGGCTCAACTTTGAGGCGCCCCGACGGCCTGAATACCTACTTGACGTTGGTCCAAGAATATGAACTCGGTAGATTGGTAATTTAACTACAAAATAAAAGCTTAATATAAACCCATATTACGCGGGGAAGTTACTTGATTCTAATATATAAACGTATTGGTCGCGCAATCTTTCTCACGTTAACAACTAATATAGCTCGGTGTCGCCACGGGCACATACTTACGACTAGTTGACGGATGTCATTCCGTCAACCAAACATATAGGCGGTAATAATTGCTTAGTACATACTCATACCTAGCCGATCAAAGATTTCCCGCACTTTATTCCAGTACGTGGTCTCCTTGATCGACCAAAATCATTGATCCGATTCTCCCGTCGCGCGTGAGCGTGATGCCGTCATACACGCGAGCGAGAGGGGCTCTGTCACTGCAAAGCGAGCAAATTCGTATCTCGAAATCGGTTTCTACACATACGACAGAGACGCCGTCGTATGTGCGAGCAGGAAAGCTGCCAGAATACCGATTCGGAAACGCCGCGCGCGGAATGACCGCGAATATTAATGAACGGAATTGATATGTAAATTAATTGCGCGGGATCGTGATTATAATCGGATCGATGATTGCCTAGGTGTTGCTATGCTTTGTGATTGCACATACGTGCAAAAGGGAGCCTTCGCAACAGGCCTATGAGCATATATTAACAATTACTGTGCCGTGTACGTGCGACGCGTAGCGACATCGATCTATATGCCCTTATCACTACGTACATCTTAACTATCTAATTACATACCCTCAACGCCCATCCATAAGTCCCCCTTTATTACTATTTAATCCTTTGCCTTACATATGAATATTTTACAATTTACACTATACATTAACATTACCAACAAATCATATTTAATTTAATTACCCTTTACCTAATATATATTTCGACAAACAAAATTCAATCTTAAACTATTTTACCTATTACCTATATTTACATGGTCAGTGGCGACCGACTTAACCATCCACAGTTCACTCTGAGAAGCCGTGGGGCCTGTCAGAGCAAACTGCGGGACTTATCATATGAAATATTTTGTTCAGCTTTGCCAAGGGTCATCATCATTTCATCGGTGGCGCATTGACTACCAGGGTCAGACCGAGCGGCTGGGTGGCACTACTCCTTATGGGAGCGCCCCCCACAGGGGCGGAAAAACCTGTCGGTGACAAATCCCCCCAACCAAAGCAAAACCACCGCCAGGATCTGACCTCAATTAGCCACCGGCCCCCCTTGGCTCCGCCTCACAAGACAAAACAATACATGCACAAGACAAAACAGACAATTATCAACGTAAAAAAAATATCTAAAATAATCATACACGCTACGGCATGCACATGACAAGGAAAGGGTAATTATTATTTATTTATTGGCCCAGAGTCGGGTACAGAATATAGAAAAAAAAAGAAAACGAAATTTTATATAAGGCAAAAATGGGATTTTAAGTAGTTCATTCCCGGGCTGCTGGTGACGAAATAGTCTGCCTGTCACCCTCCTGACGTGGAGTGTTTACTAGGACAAGGTCTTAAGAAAGTACCTTTCCACCAGTCCATCGTCAGGGGTGGGTGTACAGGTTTCCCGGTGTGAGCCAGGCAGCCCGTTCTGGGACTTGCAGAATCATACGCCAGGGAGATTCCCCCGGTCGTATCCTCGACGTCGCTGGTACATACATGGTATTTTTTTTTTTATTTACAACAAGAGACAAAATTTACATGCGCAATATATTAGTAAAGAAACAAAAAACAAAAAATATCGCCGTTCCGCTTACTCCATTTCGACGCGGTGGAACCCAACTCATACCCGTGTGAATACTCCGCTACCCTGGGCCCCTGTCCCATCTATGCGCGCGGTGTCCTTGCTGTCACGTCACGTAAGAGCCTTCTGTTTGAGAGTTTTAGTGGGCTAAGGTGTGCACTCCTTTGGCCCACAACTAGTTGCCTTACGTGCGTGACCCTTCTGGCGCGCATCCGGATAGCGGTAGTAAACAACGACGTATAGTTCTGGGCTCCTACCGTACGTCTTCGGACGCCGGTAGAACGGACCCTTTTTGGCGCCGTTTTCCCGTGCGTCCCGCCAAGCGGAAAAGGAAAGAACCTGTAAAAGAAACCAAAATGGACCGTCACACATCCTGCTACGCTGCACATGAGCTACGTGCGACGGCCGTCCACCGTCACCCTCCAGCGCCCCCCTACGAAGTGTCCATGGCTAGTCCACGCTTCCGCGGCGTTCTGTCCTGGGCGCGATCGAGTCAGCTACCCAGGATTCCACCTTCCCTCACCACGGCAGCCTCCGGCGATCACTGGACGAGAGGTTACTCCGCGCAACTTCGTCGATCATCCAGACGCCGTGCGTGAGTTCTGGAACGTCGCGTTTCGCCTACGGGCACCGCCAAGGTCACCAGAAGCTCAGGTTGACGACGCTCGCACGCCACTCCTGCTAGAATTTATTTTGTATGAGGTAACGTGTCACTGTCTCACATCAACGCACTCCAGTGTGCCCCGACAGTGCACTCGCGATCACTTCAGGCTCCCTCGATGCAGTGTCTTGGGGAGGCGATCGTTTCTCGCCAACCAAGATTAAATCTTCCCCTGTCACGGTGAACCTTGGCGATGGTCTTTGACGCGAGGGGCACTCTGGCCACCTCCGCCTGGTCATCCCAGTCACGGTGCACAGGTTCAGGGACGTCGTGTCTCGCCTACGTGCGTGGTCGAAGCCACCAGAAGCTGCGGCTAATGACGCAACTCGCCACTCTTGCCAGAACCTATTTTGTATGAGGCGACGTGTCACTATCACACATCAACGCACTCCAGTGTGCCCCGACAGTGCGCTCGCGATCACTTCAGGCTCCCTCAATGGCATGTCTTGGGGCGATCGTTTCTAGCCGACCAAGATTACATCTCCCCTGTCACGGTGAACCTGGCGATGGTCTTTGACGCGAGGGGCTCTCCGGCCACCTCCGCCTGGTCATCCCAGTCACGGTGCACAGGTTCTGGGACGTCGTGTCTCGCCTGAGCGCGTGGTCAAAGCCACCAGAAGCTACGGCAATTGATGCAACACGCCGCCTCCGCTTCTATCAGTTATATGTCTAATAAAAATCTCCCATGCACATTTAAAATTATCATTACTATTATTTTTTTTTTTAATTGTTAGTTTCAATTTTAGTATTAATCACCAATCAATTACACAGGGT
Source organism: Rhyacophila brunnea (assembly GCF_057557595.1). Classification (NCBI taxonomy): domain Eukaryota; kingdom Metazoa; phylum Arthropoda; class Insecta; order Trichoptera; family Rhyacophilidae; genus Rhyacophila; species Rhyacophila brunnea. Next base: position 23,421,299 of record NW_028233068.1, read on the forward strand.
GCTAGATTCAGCTGTATCGGTTAGCATAATAATTATTAGTCCGAGTTGACACAATGTTAGTCGGTTATTTTACTACACAATGTTGACGCCAGCTTCGGCGTCGATACAGAGCACCTACCGTTTGTCGAACGGCTGTTCGATTGTAGTCTCACCGCAGCCTCCTCCACCTCTCGGGCGGGCAGCTGGCTCGCGCCGCCCACCGCGTCGGCCTTGGTATGTCCACATCAAAGCATGGCGATTTCATACAAAAATTGACTTAATATTACGGTCTGTTTTCTTAATATTATTTGCTGCCAGAAATGGGATTTAATGTTTACTAGTCTTGCTAAATAACAATCCCAAGCTATGATTCATTTTCAACAGAAAAGAGAAGCGAATTGATGCGTGTATATTTTTTTTTTTTTTTTTTTAATTTCCTGTGTTGTTAGACACATGGCTTTGGTCCAAACGGTTACTGGCTCAAAATATGCCACCCACGTTCGGATACATCTGTGTAACTCACACGCTTCGCTGGACTTATGCAAAACCCCTAAATCTAATAACATGTGACAGTACCTAGTAAAGTTGGACATGACATATAAATTTTTATTCAGGTTTACAAAAAAAGGAATATATCTATTACGCTTTCAAAGAAAAGTCAATAATATTCGTCCACCTCCACGGCACTCGACGCATGTCCTCTATTCATCATTTCGTATTCATCCCATCACCCACTGACATCATCCCATCACCCACTGACACTATTCTTGACAGAAGACCATCGTCAGCTCCATGGCTGATGACGCGGTGCTGGGCGTGTTGGCCGCACTCTCCACGGCCGCCTTCCATCCTTCAGATGCCTCTGGTCCCGCAGGGGCCGCGTTCGCGTTCGCACGCGGACTCCTGTCCGGATTCGTCTGCTCGTTCATGTTTCGCCCCGTAATTCTGTATACAAGGGTCTCACCGATCCTGGCCTCTGCCCACGCATGCTGACAAGTTATATGATGGTATCAGCGTTTGTTTGGCATCGCTGCGTCGCTTTGTTCGGCATTTTACGCGAACTTTTCACAATGTTTTTTTTATTTTCGTAAAATTTTTATAAGTCTACGGGTTTTATTTTTAAAATTTCACAAGTGTTTTTATTTTATCGCAAAAATTTCACTAAGTGTTTTGAAAATTCACGAAAATTTTATAAGTGTTTTTAACACCAAATTTTTATAAGTGTTTAGATAATTTCGAAAAATTTCACAAGTCTTTTTATTTTATCGCAAAAATTTCACTAAGTGTTTTGAAAATTCACGAAAATTTTATAAGTGTTTTTAACACCAAATTTTTATAAGTGTTTAGATAATTTCGAAAAATTTCACAAGTCTTTTTATTTTATCGCAAAAATTTCACTAAGTGTTTTGAAAATTCACGAAAATTTTACAAGTGTTTTTAACACCAAATTTTTATAAGTGTTTAGATAATTTCGAAAAATTTCACAAGTCTTTTTATTTTATCGCAAAAATTTCACTAAGTGTTTTGAAAATTCACGAAAATTTTACAAGTGTTTATAATTATATATTTTTATTTTATATATAGTTTTTATTAGCGACAAAAGTTCTTTTCGCACTACGCTGCTCTTCCGGTGAGCTTGATACACAATTGTTATTTCACCAAAATCGTACTCACTGTTTTATTTATGTTTGATGCTGCAGTGGATCTCAGGGTTGGGATCCGACCAGGTTAATGCGACCTGGACAGCACCATACTGTTGGGCGCCACGATGTAGGCCTCCGAATCCTCGGCTAGCTCCGGGCCTGGAGTGGAGGTACATTCAAATTGTAGGAAGAACAGGTAGGCACTATGTCTAGTCCAATAAAAGAACTTTTTACGATATTAAAACAATTTATTAGGTTCCGCGTCCACAAAGGTCACAAAGTTCAAATTGTCTAAGTCCGAAACCACAAAATTATTAAAAAGTCTTATTTAAGAGGACGTTCTACAGAAATGGCCTTGAGAATTGAAAATATGATTTTTTAACATGTGGTCCATAATATCTGGTCTACTAGTTAATATAAAAAGGTCGTGTCAAAGTTGTTTGTGTTAATAAATTTGCTCTGTGACTGATCCGACTCATATTTCACATTTATTTCATCAGGGCTGTCGAAGACATAAATCATAATATATATTTATAATTTTAAATTTTTATTTATAATATATATTATTTAAGTTTTGTGCATCTAATGCCGGGTCCACACTGGCAACAAGTTAATTTGCTGGCAACCTCGTTAGATTTTACGATAATTATTGTAAAATTTCTTAAGCAATTATGGTAAGTATCGTAAAATTTAATGAGGTTGCCAGCAACTTGTTGCCAGTGTGGAAATGGCTTAATATCCACTGTGGTTCACGTAGTGGCATGGACCTGGGGTTAGCTAATTCAGGAAGTCAACACCCATGATAGAATTTTTTCCAGTTTTGGTTGCATTATATTCCAAAACTCTTCTGTAAAAATCGTTTCCGAGTTTATAAATGGAAATTTCTCGGTGTACATAGTAAACAAACCTACGAATAAAAAAAGACAAAAAGGAACATACTGATTCATCGCAGTAAAATCTGGTAATCAAATTCGCCATTTTGAAAAGCGACGATTTTGCGTAAACAAATATCACGTGGTCTGTACGTGTGCGGCAAACTTCGAATGTGTTTGTAATTTTGTGCAAAGTGCGAATGTAATGTTTTCAAATAATTGATATGGATTAATTATACCATCGTATTATTTTCTCGAAATCATAAACATACTATAATAGTATTTGAGTATCAACCTATGTTCAATTTGAATTGGGTTATAATAATAATATACCCGTATATATATCAATAGTATGTTTGCTACAAAATCCACCCAAGTTATCAGTACGTACTTGCACAGGTTTGATTAAAAACCATGATGAAATTAACATTTAAAAAATATGAATGCTTAATATTATTTTGACAGCCCTGTTTTCTGATCGGCTTCATGTCGCAGGTGTTCATAAAATAATAATAATTCTCCGCGCGGCAGAAATTATCAGTAATAATAATAATATTTCTTGAAATAAAATCTCCGATGATTAGTGATTTTTGCGAAAAGATCGATTTAAATTGACGTAGTTACGACGCCGAGGTCCTTTTTATACTAAATTATATTTGAACGGCGGGCTCTTCAGCGGGCCCTTAAGATATAACACTAATTACATAACTAACACAATTATTATTCAGTTATTTGAGAATTAATCTATTTTTATCCGTAAGCGAGATTGCGCGAACACGGGGCACCGCGATAAAAGGTTGGAGACCGGGTCCGGTAATGAAAAGATAAACTCGCGAATAAAACGACTAAGTCGCTGGGTGACACTTCACTCCTATCTGTCAAAGTGACAGTAGGTAGAGAGGTAGGTATCTGCCTGTAGGTATCAGGACCTGGGCGAGTACCTCCTCACAAGTCCTGGCGACTTGTATGTGAAAATGTAGAGAAAATTACGCCGCTGACCTTCGCAGGTTCAGGGTCGTAAATGCGGGCGTCGACTGATATTGAATTTAAAAATATTGGGTTTATATGCAAATCTGGCCGATTTCATCCCTTAGCTCAACGTTTTTCGGGTGACAAAATTAATTAACGGTTTCCTTACGAGAGTGGCGGAAATTACTTTAGGAATTACTTTAGGAAATTAATTAGGCGACATCTACGTAAGGGCCGACTAAGAAAAATTATGGGCGCGAGTCGACGCTCGCCGGCGGGCGGCGTCGCTCACTCGTCACGTACGTCCTTCGAGTACCTAGGAGTACTGAGATCGTGTAATTGATGAAGCAGTACCGCAGTGTTTCTGGGCCAGCCCCACGAAAAACGCACCTACAAAGGCGTGCAAGGCATCGACGGATTCGTGGTTGAATTACCTATCGATACAGCACACCCCCCGCATGGTGGCGCTCTTCATGGCTGAGGGAGGGGCGTTCCCGCGGCGGCCGGCTTTGCGGGCCCTAGCGGCGCGAAGGTACCTCTCACCCAGAAACAAGGGTACTACAAAGTTAGCCTGGATGATAAGGCGTCATATGCCAGTGGTTAACTCGGCATATTTGAGGCACCAGGCCTCCGACAGCGCATATCAATCCTTCGGCCAACTACCGTTGGGGGCTCAACTTTGAGGCGCCCCGACGGCCTGAATTGACGTTGGTCCAAGAATATGAACTCGGTAGATTGGTAATTTAACTACAAAATAAAAGCTTAATATAAACCCATATTACGCGGGGAAGTTACTTGATTCTAATATATAAACGTATTGGTCGCGCAATCTTTCTCACGTTAACAACTAATATAGCTCGGTGTCGCCACGGGCACATACTTACGACTAGTTGACGGATGTCATTCCGTCAACCAAACATATAGGCGGTAATAATTGCTTAGTACATACTCATACCTAGCCGATCAAAGATTTCCCGCACTTTATTCCAGTACGTGGTTTGTTGTTGTGGTATGTTTGGCGTGTAGGGCACCGGGGCAAGCCCCATATCCCTTTCATCTGTATGATGGCGTGTGATGGAAGTCTCCTCCTTTGCGGGTTTTTTTCTGTAATGTCTGCATCATGGCTTGTTGGTTAGATTTAAAATAGTGTTTTTCTTCTTTCTTCTTTCTTCACTCTTGTCGGCGCTCGTTCGTTTCTATCTATCTTGGTCTGGATTTAGGTCCTTTTGCTGGTTAGTCTTCTCATGAGTTCGTTGGCGATATCGATGGCGTTCTTGAGCGCCATCAGCGCTTCATTGATTTGGTCTGGCTCCGAGTTTCTGGTGGTGGTATTCATCCAAGCTGGTCTGAATGTGTTTTGCGGTTCTTCGCGTTGTCTGGGCTGTTGTTGAAATTGCTTGTCAGCGTTTGTAAACGCATATCTGGCGTGTTTTGGGTGCCTTGGGCAACCTCTGTAGTTGGCCGGGTGTGGGCCACCACAGTTGGCGCATTTGGCGGGATCGGTCGTATTTTTCTTCTTGCAGTCCGAGGTGAGGTGTTCACCGGCACATCGGACGCACATCGGAGTTGCGTGGCAGCAGGAGGCGGAGTGGGCGAAGCCCTGGCAGCGATGACACTGTCCATCCGCCGTTCTTCTGCGTGGCGGCTCCACTTGGATAGATAATCCGAAGATGGAGGTGAGTTTGAAGATATTCTTGGAATCGCCGCTCTTCTCGACGTCGAGGAGAATCAGCGGGATCTGTTTCTTCTGGCTCCCTTGGGTCATCCTGAAGGCGTTCTTGATCGGGTATCCCAGTGCAGTGAGTTCACTGCAAATTTCTTCGGCAGTCGTCTCTTCAGGGATACCTCTGATCACTATCTTCAGTGGTTTTTCCTCATGGAGGTTATATGAGTGGTACTTAGTCTTGTCTGCGTCCAGGATCCGTACTGCTAGCCTGTAGGAGTCTGAGTCTGGCAGTGTGAGTAGGATTCCTACCTTGATATTCTTAGCATTAGAGATAGTGACACCAGCGTCTTTCAGCTTGGCCATTGTATCTCTATATACTTTTTTATCGTGCAGGATGATAGGTGGAGTTTTTTTCGATCTGTCTGTTTTTTTGTCGTTTGTTGGTTCTGCCGTTTTGAAGCTTGGCATGTCTGGCTTTTTCGGTGTCGGTTTTGCTGGTTTTTTTGCAATTTTGAGATCGGGGCTTTCGGTAGCTAGGCGTTTGCTAGCTCTCCTGATCTGTCTTCTTTCTTTTTTTTCGTCTTCTTCTCGATCGAAGCGGTCGTTGACGGCTTTTAGTCTTTTGTAGTATTCTTCGTCATCGCTCCTTTTGGTCTTGGCTGCGGCTGCATTTGATTTGGCTGCAGCTGCGTATGTTTTTGGTGTATCTTTGCTGGTGCTGGGAATTGATGGCACCGCAGGAGTGGTGTCCATCTTTTCGGAGCTGGTCGTGGTTTTGGCGGCGGATGTTGAAGGGCCGCTTGAGGCCGGGGCTTTGGCTGTAGCCTCAGCAGGGGCCTGAGCGGGTTTGTCAGCAACCGAGGTCTGTGAATCGTCGTTGAAGTAGTCTGAGTCATCTATGTCTAGGTCCTCATAGTCAGCGTCGTCCTCCGTGTCGGCGTGATCGGAGGTAACCAGTTTGATGGCCTCTATTTCCTCCAAGACTCTCTGCATATTTGATTTTGGTTTCTTTTTTCTCTCTGGTTTATCCTTTTGTTTTTGGAGATCTGGCAGTGACTCATGAGGCGGGACCCCATAAGCGATGCAGAGAAAGCCGTAGATGTAGGCAAAATCTGCCGCTCTCAGCTTCCTCTTCAGCTCATGGATCTGCGTCAGGTCGGATTTAAAGTTGTCATCAATCGGCGCATGTGAGTCCGGGTTCAATAACCCGGAAAGCGAGGGGATCTTGCTCATTTTGACTCGCTTATCGAACTACAGCGCAATATCGGTAACAATATCTGAATGTGTCTGCTCTATTCGTCGTTATGAAGGCTTCAGAGAAGATCTAGTTCGGTCGGCCGTCGATAATTATCTTGAAAAAGACCATCAATGGCGGCAGATATTCACCAGATGTCCTCCAGATCGGCGATGATAACGGTGAAACAGCATCCAAAGGTGGCGGAGGTGGCGGGATTATTTCAACGAAGGTGGCAGCTTCGTATTGAAATCAATCGGTAGTGGAGGCGGAGCAAGATGGCGGCGTTATGGCGTTCGAGAAAGGTGGCGGAACTCGCATCAATGTCCTCTGGATGGGCGATTGTAATGGCGTTGGCATCCAAAGGTAGCGGGCTGGGTCGGCGGAGGTGGCGGAATAATTTTGACGAAGGTGGCGGCTTCGTATTAAAATCAATCGGCGGAGGTGGCGGAGCAAGTTGGCGACGTTGTGACGTTCAAGATAGGTGGCGGAATTCGTATCGAATATATTTTGTTCGAATTATTGTAACGTAATTCGTATCGAATTATTTTATCGGGTTGATTATTACTATCAGAGTATGTATTATAATCTCAGTAGTAATTTTCGTATCGGAGCTTGAAGTGACTGTTCGCGGTGAGTGCCAGTCTGCGAATGAATGTGCGCTCACTGCGGCCGCCAGACGAATTATGCCAGTACGTGGTCTCCTTGATCGACCAAAATCATTGATCCGATTCTCCCGTCGCGCGTGAGCGTGATGCCGTCATACACGCGAGCGAGAGGGGCTCTGTCACTGCAAAGCGAGCAAATTCGTATCTCGAAATCGGTTTCTACACATACGACAGAGACGCCGTCGTATGTGCGAGCAGGAAAGCTGCCAGAATACCGATTCGGAAACGCCGCGCGCGGAATGACCGCGAATATTAATGAACGGAATTGATATGTAAATTAATTGCGCGGGATCGTGATTATAATCGGATCGATGATTGCCTAGGTGTTGCTATGCTTTGTGATTGCACATACGTGCAAAAGGGAGCCTTCGCAACAGGCCTATGAGCATATATTAACAATTACTGTGCCGTGTACGTGCGACGCGTAGCGACATCGATCTATATGCCCTTATCACTACGTACATCTTAACTATCTAATTACATACCCTCAACGCCCATCCATAAGTCCCCCTTTATTACTATTTAATCCTTTGCCTTACATATGAATATTTTACAATTTACACTATACATTAACATTACCAACAAATCATATTTAATTTAATTACCCTTTACCTAATATATATTTCGACAAACAAAATTCAATCTTAAACTATTTTACCTATTACCTATATTTACATGGTCAGTGGCGACCGACTTAACCATCCACAGTTCACTCTGAGAAGCCGTGGGGCCTGTCAGAGCAAACTGCGGGACTTATCATATGAAATATTTTGTTCAGCTTTGCCAAGGGTCATCATCATTTCATCGGTGGCGCATTGACTACCAGGGTCAGACCGAGCGGCTGGGTGGCACTACTCCTTATGGGAGCGCCCCCCACAGGGGCGGAAAAACCTGTCGGTGACACTACCCATATATTTATATATGGCACTCACCATAGCCTAGTTAGCATTGTGTTTTTTCAGTGTTTGATCAAGTGCAAGGATCTAGTAGATTAGGCGAATGGCTAACAACCATTTCTCGTTAATATTAACTTCAATATTTCGTACAGTGTCTGTTAAATACTACCTCACTTTTTTAATCGGACGACTTAAGTTTCATGGTCTTGTTTACATTACATACTATAATAAATTGACAATATTAAATTATTATCTGATTCGGCATTTACACTAATAGTAAAAATAGTAATATACATATATAAATAATTAATATACTTACTTAAATTAGTAATTTTAAAAGACGTTGAAAAAAACCTTTTTTGTAGTGATGAGTCCAAAACATGTGAAATTATAAAAAATCCACGAACCCTAACTAATTAATTTAGCATACAATTTTAATTGAGATAAATTTTATATCATAGAGCCCTATGCACAATCGTCTGTCATAACTAAAATTTATTTACAACAAAACACTATCCAGAAAGCCTTTCATAGTTATGATCGAGTTGTCTATGGTCCACCAGATCTGCAATAGCTTCGTTCTGTTTTTCTATTGAAAATAATACATATATAAAAATTCTCTTTTTCATAATTTAGGTAAATTATTTTGTAATTGTTAAACGATGACAAAAATATGAAAAATATGCAAAATAAATTCAATAACTATAAATACACAATTAATATTTAATTAAAATGATTAAATGTCTCCGCAATTAGTGAATAATATATGTTATTTTTTGACCCATGTTTTTCCCGATACGGTAACATTTGCTGTTGATATGTCAGATATGGTGTCATTTACAATTATTACAAATACCTATGCCATGATGTGAAACTAATATTACCATGTTGGTGTGTAGGTAACTAAGTACTTATATATTTCAACTACCTATCTATTGGTTTAATATTACATAAATATCTAAATCCGAATAAGAAAAGTTAATTCATAATTCATTGACACTGACATTTCAATTCGATAATCGGTTTTACTAAATTAAGACATGAACAGAATCAACGAAAGTAAAGGAAAATATGTCGTATTAAATGTCACGGATATTTAATAGTTGTTCAACAGTTTTAATTTGCAATAGATAATTAAAATATCGTATATCTACCATCGTACCTAGCATAGATAATATACGTAACCTAGGCACCTAATCTTTTTCAATGGCTTTTTTGTCATGTTATGAAATTTTACCTACTTACTCATAACATTATAATAATAATATATACTACCTACCTAATAATGAGTAATGAATGAGTTAAGGATTGTTGACAATTATTCACAATATAATATTATCGTAAGTATTGTGTTTCAATCGAAAACAAAAGATCTCAGTTCTCTATTTTCGAGATTGTCCATTATCGGCATTTTGCGCGAATTCTACATTCTACCATGCGTACATCATTGTTCGCAATAACTGCAAACTCCAATATGCAATATCCATATTGAGATCAATTGTTAAATGAATTTGAGTGTATGGGCTGTATTATAAATTTATTTTGACAGCAGCTGTCAGTGGTAAATGGTAATACAGAAGGGGCGAGTTCATAACAAAAGTAGTCTATGGTTAAGGATTCCTTATCTCTATAATCTATAGTTAACAGATGGATATCGGCTACTTACCATTTTTACTGTAAGTTTATGGTAAGTACGAATTGAGCATTACGCCCATACTATTAATTATTATTGTTGTACCCAAACTGAGATTCATTTTTTTTTTATAAAATTAGACAATAAGTAATAAAAATGTAAGTACTTAGTTTTAAAAAAAAAAAATATTAATATGATTTCTGTAATATTTGTAGTACCTACCTAGATTACCTATATTTTTGATTAATTATTAATTTAATCTTTGAGGTTATTCACATTTCTTGTGTGAAATGTCCATCTAGCTTTTTTTCTGCACCTGTGCGACTTCTTAGTTGATCTTCTTTTAATAATAATGTAATCATAAATAGTTTGTTCTTACCGATATTCATGAATGCATAGACTAATATACTTTATATGCGATAATGGTAACCCTAAAATGCCGTGCGCCCCATTGAATGTTTTTTACTTTTCATACTATCAAAATAATAATGGATATTGGTTTTATCTATTGGCCCCAATGACATTATTAATGGACGACGCACTCAGTACAGTAGCTAGCAAGTAAATTCACTCATAGCGACATTTGCACATGCATAGGTAGACGTCACGCAATATCCATTATGCGATATCACGCATCGGGAATTTATAGCAATATCACCTTTATTGTAATGGCGTTAGAACAGTGTTTCTAGTATCAATGTTCGTTTGAGCGAACCCGTTCGAACCGAACCATTCGGCAGACCCAACAAAAAGCATCGGGAATTTATAGCAATATCACCTTTATTGTAATGGCGTTAGAACAGATTATGCCATTTGGCAGACCCGACAAAAAAGTGAGTGTCATTTTTTTTTCAGGATGCTTCGTCCATATTAATGTCATTGATTGGCCCATGTCATTTAAATAATGATCATTTATTTTTACTACTGATTTTTGAATATTATTTCTTGCTGTACCAATATTTTACATTCAACATTAAAACTGGTGGGCTTATACCGATACTTTGAAATAAATACTTACTATTCATTTAAAATTCTGACAGTTATTTAAAAACTTTTCGAATTTGTCTATTAATACTTGCTTCAAAAATGCACGCCTTTATATTATAGCCAACAATAAGAATGATGTTCATGATTTACAATACCTACTTGTTCAAACACTTAAGTTACCTATAGCTTTTCTTACAAATCTTGATTTTGAAGGAGTAGCATTTTCATACCAATGGAATCCGTCTACACCAAGAGTCATCAAACCTGGGTAAACTACCTCATGTGTTGTGTAAAAATGAAAATCTTAATGATGGTTCAATAAACATAAATGAAATTACACAAAATTTTGTTGCTTAATAAGCGAATCCAGGCGGCTCTCGTTGTGCAGTGTGTATGGCGCTGACCTTCCATCCGGTAGCTCTGGATTCGACCCGGTGAGGACACAATATATTTATGTGATTTTCTCAAAGCCTGGGTGTTTGTGATTGTTCAAAATTACTAACGACCACCTTGTGTGAAAAAGCAAGGATATGGTTATCAATAATAATAATAAAAAAATAAGTGAATCTAATTTTTAGGGTCTATTTTGTTGGCAATAATGTAAATTGGATGAGTATTCCAACCACACCCCATCCCGAGATATCGATTGAACACCAGTACCGAACAGACAGTATCCAAATTACTCTAATCAAAAACCCCCGATTTTTATGTTGTCGTATAAACAATAAAATAAGACTATTTCTTCAAAAAATGACGTGAAAATGTTTTCAATGAATTTCATTAGTGCCATAATGAGATTTTTATTAATCTTAAGGGCGGACATGCTCAGCGTAGGTCAAAATAGAGCTGCATTTTCAAAGCATGATCCTGGACATTCATTAAACGTTGTAGATAATCTATTTATATAATTTTGAAGCGTTATTATCCTTTATATTTATTTTAAACATTTGATGACTGCATAAAGTATTTTTATTACATAAAATAATATTCTTTTAAACCTCTCACTCTAATGTTTTAGAATATTGTCATATTTCGGTACATTTATGTGCAGTGGTGTTAAGATTTTTTACATTTATTAATTTTTAAACGTATTTATAAAACCATTAGTATAATTCGAGTGCTTAAAGTCAGACAACGTTATCTACAAAAAAGTATTTTTTTTTTTTTTTGAAATAACGTTATTTTACATTTACGGCTACATGATAGTCAAACAACGTTATGTCAATCTTTTCTAATTTCTTATTAAATCGTCAGTAAAGTTTAACGCTAACTACATAAGTTACCCTTGTTTTCATATATTTTTTAAACTATCCTTATAAATTTTAGCATCATCATAAGCAAGATAAATGTACAATACACAATAAATTATAAAATATTAACATTAGGTTTTAAATAAACATTTCCCTTGTTGAGTTACAAGAATCTAAAATAACGATTTTTGGCTCTCCTGTAAAGTTGCACTTTTGTAGATAGTGTTGTTTGACACTAAGCCCTCGAATTTATGTCGACATTATTATAGTGAAATATTTACAATAAAAAATTATATTGATATTCTCTGTGATCCCAAATTTGACAAGAATTAGGCATTTTATTATTATTCAAAAAAGATTAACACATTTGAAGATAATTCTAAAGATTCTAATTATAAACTATGTCTTTGACCATTCAAGTGTGATAAACATCCTACGAATAATGATTGCTTTATAATAATTATTGACCTTAGAATAAGGTAGTGTTTTTTTGAAATACGCCATTTCTTTTGGCATTCCCCAGTGGTTAAGCTACAACATACAGCCGTAGCCATAAAATGACAAACTAAAACGAGGTACGTGTGAACTCGCCTGGATTTCCAAAAGTATGAAAGCAACAAGCTTACTATTGCCACACAGGATAAAGCAACATTTATATTAAATGGAGAGCAACGAATCATTTCACTCGCCTTTTAATATAACAATTTAATTTAGTTTTTTGTGGAGCACCTCTAACGTATCCAATCTCAAAAAATGCAAGCGTCAGATTGAGTCATGTTTACTCGAAAGTCGGTAAGGCAGATCTCTACTACAATTTAATGTGAGAAATGAAAAAGTATAATGATATCAATCCACTAGATGTCACTGTCCGTCGAGCATTATTACCAATACGACAAGGCGAGTTTGCACTTGCCCCGTGTTCACACTTAGCCTGGTCTAAATGAAGAAAAATTTCATATTAATAATGTATTTTTGTTTAATTGCAGAGTCCTGAAAGCAGGAAAGGTCAGGACAAAGGACATCGGAGGCCAGTCAAATACGATTGACTTCACTCATGCAGTTATCGCAAACTTGAAGTAAAATAATATAGGTGAAAATAATGCCAAAGTAGACATATTTATTCACTTATCTTTCATTTCTCAGTACGTGTTTCCAATAGCTTTCTCTGAATGTATCATAAATATCATCCTCGATGAAAGTTTTATCAATAATATTGCCACATTGTTTTACATACCTATCGAATGAAAGATACATAGAAAAGTAAATTGGGTTATAAATTGTAATATCATAAAAATTTATTTGGATAAATTTAATGAAATGTGCTGCACCTAATTGTTATAGAAAATATTTATTAAAATGCTATTATATTTTATATTTTATTTATTATCTATTTATTTTTGAGCCTGCAAGATTGGCTATAAACAATGAAATTCAACATATTCATTATGAAAGCAAATGTTTTTTGCAATAATCAAACTAGTTCAAAACACGTTTGTTTTTATTTTTAATATAGTATAGTGGGATAGTGGGATGCAATCATGAATTCAGCAGCTCAATACTTAAAGGTCCAGTGTCATAATTCGCAATTGTTTTTCAAATGCAGTTAAAAGTTTCTCTGAGTTTGAAAATATTTTTTTTTGTTGAAAATAAACACAAAACTTTATATCATTTTTAAGTGTTCCATTTCAATCTTGTGATCAGTTTAGAGCACTTTTTATTTCGTATATCGTCGCCTAAATGCGCGGAACTTGTAACTCCACTTTTGGCCAAAAATGAGTTAAGTATGCAGTGTTATAGTAAATTTAATTCTCCGTCGACCTGTTTTTATATTGTAACTCCAAAAAAATATTTACAGCAGCAAAATCACATTTATCATTTCTTGTATCTCTGACGCTGTAATTTATCAGTTTTCATACCTTGCAACTCCAGTAAAGTCATACAAAAAAGATCATGCGTGTTGTCTGGTGTCAAGCTGAACCATTATTTCTACTTTACATGAAATTTAATTAACCATGGCCCAAGAAAGTGGAAAGCAGTAAGTTTGGTTGTATATTTAATTATGCCAATGTATAATTTCGACCAGTGTTTCTCAACCAGTGGTCCTCAGAAAGTTTCTGGTGGTCCGCGAATTTTTGGCGTCCAAATGCCTATCCTAAAAATTTCAATAAAATCCTTCAAAACCTGTGCACCTGCAAGTGTTCGAGCATTGTGTTTTTGTTCTTAAAATATATTAATGGTTTACGTGACAAAATCAACTGTGATCGTACGCCATTATATTATAAATAATGTTGTCTTTATGAGTTAGCGGTGCATAAAACGTGTCTGGTATTTTCAGTAGTCCGCAAGTGTAAAAATGTTTAGAAACACTGATTTTGACCTTAGGAACAAATAAACATTTTAAACATAGTAGGTATGGGAGTTTGAGTCAGAAACTTGAATACCTGAATTGAAAACTATTTCAGCGTAAGAAATATATAAATGCGATGTATGCACGGCATACAAAACAAATAATTTAGATTGACTTGTACACCTTGTTCAGCAAGAAAAGAGAAAATACAGCAGAAGTGAGAAGGAATCTGACAAAATTACTGAAAAATATGTGTTTACAGTGGACTTACAACGTGTTTTGTGTTTTGTTATAGCCAAAATCTAATGTTTCCAGCGCATATTTAAAAAACTTGACATTCATAATTTTACCCTCTACAACCAAAAACATTTGGTGGTCATTGCTGTGTTTGGATTGAAGTCGAATGTGGGCTTACCACAAATTAGCTTTCTAGTGTAATAAGTCAATTTATTCTTCCTTTTCTACCTCTTTCTGACGATAAAACCATTATTCTGTATAGTGATGGAGCTACAAACCAGAAAAAATATGTAGTACTCGCTAATGCTTCATTAAATATTGCAATGCCACGTAATATCACCACTGTATAATAAAAAATGGAGAAGGACCATACTCAAATTGAGGTTGATCGTTGCGCTCAGTAATTGAAGAGGTTGAGAAATCAAAAAAAAATATGTTCATGCTAATTGGAAAAAACCTAAGCCATACATGTCACATTTATTTATACGAGTAGCATCATTTTTTCAAAAAAATTAATGTTAAATTTTAGACATCCATACGACCAGTAGGAAAACTAGAAGACACAGTCGTAACTAATATTCGAGCACTGCAATATAATGGCTGGAATTAATGGAAATATTAATTTAGAACTGCGTTTTAGTGATGAATAAATTAAAGTACCTACTATTATGCAACCGAAATTCTTTGACAGCCTCCCTCAACTATATCAAGAAAGCTTAAAGGCTTAAAATTAAATTAAATAAGTACAAATACCTTCAGCCGTTGAAAGCAAGTATGGAGGCTGTTTATCACTAATATAATATACTAATCTGCCATTTGAAAGCTAATTTAAATACACTTTAATTATGTTATTATTAAATTTTAAAACAGTTTTTTCTTCCCCCTCTAAAGTTGGTCAATATGGAGTTACAAGTTCCGCGCATTTAGGCGACGATATGTATATATTTAAAAAGTTAGAATTGACATTGGACGTTTTTGTACACAGATAGTTTTTGAGGGACAGTGAACTACAGTGGATATAAATAAAACTAAAAGGTCCAATGTCAATTATAATTTGATTTGGAAAGGAAAATTAAACATAAAAGTGAGTTTTATAATATATTTTTAAAAAGTCATAAAGGAGGTTTATTAAGCAATTTATACACAAGAAGAAAAAATGACTATTAGCCGTACAATTAATATTAAAATTAATATGAAATAAAAAAAATCAGGTAGGTAGAATGATGTTATACTTTAACACTGAACAAAACTACATTAATCTTCATTTTCATCTCTATCAGCTTCATCTTTGTCAGGAAAAAATTCAGCAACATTTTCTTCCCCCTTGGTCATTGATTGGTAGAAATAGTGACTACATAGGTGAATGAAGGGCAAAAGAGACAGCAGATCTCTTACTTTTAAAGCCGGCAGAGAAATAGGTTTATTGTGAAGAGACATAATATTAGTTTGCCGGTTACGGCCCGTACGCGACCTCATAACATTCAGAACCCTAAATGACCTAAAATCCAGCCTGCATCATTTTTTCGGTATTGTATCCACTTCATTCGAAGCCATGGAACGGGTTCGCCAATAGTATTTTGCTTACGGTGGACATATTCTTTTGAAAGCAGTGCTTGAAAATTTAAGAAATTAATTGAACATGTTAACTTCCTGAATAGTTTTGTCAATTACTTTTATAAGATATGAACGTGCCATCTCTGCATAATAATTCCACAAAATGTCTTGATCTGGAAGACATGATGCACAAATCTCGACGTTTATGGAGATAATAAACAACAAAGTCGATTTCAAACACTTTACAAATTGTTTGAAACTGTTGACAAGTGACGTTGGTCATAGACAGTATGTACCTGCTCCGTTTAAATTGATTGCCACAAAGAAATGTGTCCCATGCAAAAAGGACTGATGTCGACATTGGTCATTTTACAACACAAATATATTAAGGATTCAAAATGACTGGTCCACAGATTTTTAATATCTCCTTATTGGTGCTTATCAGACATTGGACCTTGTAGGACATATTAATATGGACGATTTTAAGACCAACCATGGCATTAACTCACTTTGATCAATTTTTGACATTGGACCTTTAACCACTGAGCCACTGAATTATAAATTGAAAAAATTAGTTTAATGTTATCTGTATTGAATACATAGACAAATAATATCTGATACACAATACCTACTGAAGTTTTGTTGAACCACACAATATTTATTAGCAAACTGTGATCTGGTGGACACGGACCTTGTAATAGTATACATATTACTTACCCATGTTTCATGAACTATAATTACCATAGTATGTTAGAATCAGTAATTAACTACTCCAAAATACTATCATTTATAGCAGTGAGGTTTTCACAAATGTGTACTACCAAATTCAAAAATTTTAGTTCTACCAACAAAAAAATCTTTTACATTATTAAATATTATTTTAAATAAGCACTATTTTTGGATGGTGTATATTGCACAAATCATCCACATACCACGAGTCTCAGTAGTCCAATGTGTAAGGCACTGGCTTCACATCCAGGGCCTACGCGTTCGATTCCCGATGAAGTCACAATAGGTCTGGGTGTTTCTGTGATTGTTTCATTGCTACTTCTAACACTACAGGTTTACTACTACACTACACTACTGGACATCAAGGTATGTTATGCTAAAAGAGAAAAAAATGTGCCACCAGTTGAGAACCGCTGATCTATAGTGATCAGTTGTTGCATATTATATTATAGAGACATTAAGTCATTAAAAAGTACATTAGATGGATATATTCTCCCATTTAAACCATTTTCTATAATTTTAAGTACCTATATCTATTGTATGTAAAATATCTATATTGAAAATGGGTATTTTTTTATAAATTTCATTATTAATCTTGTTTATTTATTACAGGTATCATTGTAACAGTGAATTAATTTGTAAATAAAATTTTACTTGTTGACAGAATAAAATTATCAGTTAGTTTCATTTTATTTAGTCTAAAATAATGAATAACCGATTACAACTGAACATCATATTTTTTAACAGTATGTACTTCTTAATTTTCATTATAGAAAGTTGGAACATCATTATTTTGTTTGATTTTACATTTTCGCAATGACTCTTTATCTTTAACCCTGAATTATGAAAGCTTACATAATTATAAGTTGGATTTTAAACTGTTGTGTTGCCAAGTACTAGTGACCTCAATTTCCCGTACACATCTCGGCAGAAAACATATTCATATCCTGAAAATAAAGTAAAGTAAATATTTTAATACAATTTTTATTATAATTTATTTACATTCATACGATATCCAAGATAATAATAAAAATTCATAAGAGATATCCAAGTAAAGGAATTGGTTTGATATCACTACTTCAAGAATAGCACCCAAACTGTTATTTATGATATATACCTGAAGTTATTCCTGAGGTTTGGCTAAAATTTCTAATCTTTGTTGATGTATGTTCTATCTATCTTCATTATGGAAACGGCGGCGTCGCTTATCCGAGGAATCGTTTAGGCCAGAACGTCCTCTTTGCCTTAAAATTATTGCATAAACGGTGCCATTTGAGCTTTCAATATTTTCAGACAATGCTGCTTTACATCTTTCAGTTAACACATGTCCGAACTGTTCCTGTGTTGCCATTAATCGCCTTAAATATAAAAGACAATACAGTATAACTTATGTGTTTTTCTTTTAATGAAAAAATGTGTATAAATTGGTCCAAAACCACTGTTTTCTTAATGTAATATCCAACTAATGCCAATCGACTGACATATCTACTTACTAGATTGTGTTTAATTTTTGTGCATTTTAGGCATCAAATGATTATCACTACAAAACAATACGGTAAACTTTAACTTTTTAGAAAGAATGATTGTCAACCATTCACTCAACCCATTGTGTACTTGCACTGTATTTACACTCACATTAAAATACATGTATTTTTTACCAGCTGCAGGAACGAATTTGCAACTTGCGGCTCGAGAAACAACCACTCCACCAACTAGGTCACCGTGGGTGCTAAAGACTTACCAACAGAACACTTATCAATATAATTATTACCTGACACATGGATATGATGCTTCTTGTACTCTTTCAGTTAGAACAGATTTTAAAGCTGCTTTTCTTACACCAGATAGTAATATTACGCTTTCCTGAATATCATCAATATTCTGTCTCGGTTTTGATAACCATCTCAATCTTCGGGAAACTCTAGGTTTTTTTCTAATCGGTGTCATTGTCAATAATATAAAAACATCAACAATGTTCTCTGAATATTAAATATTTTAAACAGCCATAGCGCCCTTTCATATTCACAATAAATTTACCAGCCAACCCGATATCTATAAAATGTTTAGCTAAATTACATTATGTGTTATAATCATCTAATGTTTTACCATCAGTTTATTAAATTTTAATTATTTCTAACAATGAATTTATGCTGTACTACTTCATTTGTTTGAATTTTATTGCCAAAGTTTATTTGAACTAAGAATAATAACTACAACTCATTTTATTTGTGTGCTTTTGTTTTCTCCTAAAATAGGTACCATAGATAACAGACATAGATAATATTATATTTGTACGTTCCATACAAGAGGATGCCCCCTACAATGACGCTATATCTTGGAGTAACATTGAATTTTGACTATGTGAGCTCCAGAACCCAAAAAAGTATTCATAATTATAAAACAAATAAATAATATAAACATTACATTATAATAATATGTAGGTACAACATAAGTATATGGAGATATATTATGTAAAAATAATTGAGCCCATATCCGGAAAACGAGCGTTATCCTGAAAACGTTCAGAGATATTGGTAGTTCAAACATTTTATTTTAGCAATAATTTACTAAAGCATAAACTTCTTGATTTGCAAACATGAAAATTACTATACAGACAGTCCTCGACATTCGTAAATTCTGTTCATTCATCATTCCTGATCAGTGCCACAGACGAGTTAACTCGCCAAAGCATGTATGTTGCGTCAGGCCATGGATGAGTTAACTCGCGTGTTCTTGTATACGTCATAACTTCTGAATGAACTGTATATTTTCTCATTTTTCACACAATATTTATCATTTTAGTGTGAAAATATTCAAGATAAACTCGAGAAACATGTTGATTTGGTAAATGTTCACAAATATTTATAATTCTGTTCCTATTTCATATTTTTTAAGGGATTTATTTTATTCCAAAAATAGCTGGCTTACAAGTGTCCACCTAGTAAAATTGGCTGGCAATGATAAGGTTAAAATTTAGATTTTTGTCAATAATACAAAAACTGTGTGCTTCCATGCAGTCGCTCTCCTCTCTTACACTCCCTCTCTTGACGAGTTTACGAAGAAAACACTTTAGTGCTAATAAACCTTGTTAACTATGGTTGGTCCCATTAATAAATAAATATTTAAAAATATACTTTTTGATGTTTTTTTTACATTTCTCTACTTTCGTACACATTGAACCAATTTGTACAAAAGTAGAGGACCGCATGTACTATCATTATTTCAATGCCATGACTGCAAAGAATTTTCAAGGATCTCACTAGCATATACTTACTTGTACCTAATAAAAATAGACTTACATACCCATTAATCTATTTTATAAGCTGTCAGATTGCTAAAACCTTTTAGCCGAAAATCAAAATAATTCTGACGTTTCTATATTATTTACACCAAGTCAACATGAAAATTTTTGTACTATTGATTTTTTTTTAATTCAACCAACAGGATCCATCACAGAACAATAAGTACAATATGATATATAAAATAAAAGAATTAGTAATGGTCCCAATAACAGGCGGACACATAAAGCATAATTCAATCAATTTGAATATTAAAAATAGTTATGAAAAATACGCCGATAAAAGCTATTATAAATGATTAAAAGAAAAAATATATATATAGCCAGTATTTATAAAGCGTCGATGACATTGAGCTACTTTACAAGCTGCTTGTTAGCGAGTTTAAAAGCGGGTGAATCAGCTAGTGCGATTGTGATGGTGACATAAAACTTTCCACTCGCTCAGTAGCCAACAAGCTAGCGAGTTGATATCGTCATTTTTGGTACTATTTTGACATGACGTATTGAGTAGTTGGTTTTTTTACCGGTAGGTCGCCACTATCGCTCTACTGCGCTGACGCAGATCGCCCACACACCAGCGTGTAAAGTAGCCTGGCTTCCAACTTTTCTAGGTAGATTTTTTACAATTTGCTTGTTAGCTAGTTCGATGATGACACTGGGCGAGTTTACAAGCAGATTGTAAATTCGCTGGCTTGTAGCTTGTAAAGTAGCTCAATGTCATCGACGCGTAAGAACTTCCGATTTAACAATTTTTCACAATCGGGAATCCCTACTCTACATTATATTTCTTTCTTTCCAAATATTGTTAATTGTTTTATCATAGAATAGGAAAAATAAACTGTCGTGTTATCCTGATGAAATCGGCATGAAAAATCGCAAACAATTTGATCTTTGGTAATATTTTTATTTTGTATAACAATAACATATTAAGTACAAATTAATTAAATGTACAAAACAACATGCAGGTAGGTATATACGAGGGTGGGTCAATAAGTCCTTAGAAAAGCCGACAGGTGGCGCGACTAGTACTGTAAGCGGTTTGTTTTCATGCAGCGGCACTACCGATTCAGTATGCTGCGAAGTTTCAATCAGATTGGTCGGGTTGTTGTGTGTTTCTCGTACATTTAAAAAAAAAATTTGCTTGTGGAAAATGGAAAAATGGAAAATGGAGAAAATTGAGTTTAGAGCTGTTATTAAACATTTTAATATAAAAGGGTTAACAGCAAAGGAAATAAAAAATGAGTTGGATTTAGTTCACGGCATATCTGCTCCTTCACTTGCAACTATTTATAACTGGTTAAATGAATTTAAACGTGGTCGTACATCAACAAAGGATGAACCACGCTCAGGACGTCCTGTAGAGGTGACTACACCAGAAATTATCAATAAAATCCACGATATGGTGTTAAGTGACCGAAGATTAAAGTTGAGTGAGATAATTGAGGTTACAGGAATCTCAAAAGGTAGCGTCATTTCTATTTTACATGACAAATTGGGCATGAAAGATATTTCTGCAAGATGGGTGCCGCGTTTGCTCAGAGTCGACAATAAACGCAATAGGGTGGTGGCCTCTAAAGCCCTGTTGTCGCTCATGCAACGCAATCCGGATGAATTTTTTCGTCGCTTTGTGACTGTAGATGAAACATGGATACACCACTATACTCCCGAGACGAAAGAACAGTCAAAGCAGTGGATTGCGAAGACAAACCATGTCCAAAGAAGGCGAAAACCGTAAAATCAGCTGGTAAGGTTATGGCTACTGTATTTTGGGATGCACGTGAAATTATTTTCGTTGACTATTTGAAAAAAGGAAAAACAATAACAGGGGATTATTATGCATCTTTATTGGACCAGCTAAAAAACGAAATTGAAGAAAAACGGCCTCATTTAAACAGGAAAAAAATCCTCTTTCATCAGGACAATGCCCGTGTTCACACATGTTTACGATCAATGGCTAAAATTGAAGAATTGAAGTTCGAATTGGTCGACCACCCACCGTATTCGCCAGATTTAGCCCCCAGTGACTTTTTCCTTTTCCCAAACTTAAAAAAATGGCTAAGTGGACAACGTTTTTTTTCAAATGAAGAAGTCATCGATCGGACAAATGCTTATTTTGAGGACCTTCCGAAAACTTATTTTTCTGACGGTTTAAAAAAAATTGAGAAACGTCTAACCAAGTGTATTGAGCTCCAAGGAGATTATGTTGAGAAATAAAAAAAAATACAAAAATAAAAACTGTTTTAATGTTTTTTTCTAAGGAATTATTGACCCACCCTCGTAATATGCCATAAATGACTACCAATTTGGTTAATAAGTGATACAAGTACCTATAATAATATGGTAGTAAGTAATTGTGACAAATGTTAATAATGTCTTTCATTGGGCTGTAGTTTAACAGCAGTTTCGCTCAAATCCCAAAGTTTTTTGGACAACCCTACATCCTTAGCCTCTGTAGTAGTTAGAGGTATGACTTTACAATCTTTGAAATACACTCCAGTTTCATTAGCAACATCTGGTGACACGCAAACATAAATACTCGTCTGTGCACCTTCGCTGGCATTCTGTAATGAAAATTTAAAAACGCGAATGAAATAATAAATACTGGAAATATTAATACGATGGATTGATTAACACATTCATAAACATAAGTAGGATTGAAAAGATTATCGATTTGACGCTTGAATAATTAATGCGTTTGCAGTTGTTGGCCATTAGATATAATTAATGTGTTATTTAAATGTAGTAATTTAAAGGTTAGCAGTGATTGTTTTTACGTTTTTATGCCTTAATATTTTTAACTTGACAAGTTTTTAAATTATTCCAATTAGGCAGCTTTTTCATTTCATCTTTCTTACCCATTTCTAATTTTTACCTAGTAGATAATAATTTCTCAAATTCTCGAGAATCTCATTGACGATTTCTTGAGAAATGAGAATTCTCAAAAATTTGGAAAATTTATTTCTTAAAATTCGAGATTGACCTTTCATGATTACTCTCTAGGCAAGTTTTTTCGATCACAACCTCTACTTGTGATAATGTGATTATGTATACTTACATGGATAAAAAAATAGCAATATCAAAATGTGAGCCATAAGATAGAACATATTTTTTTTATTTATAATTTAAGGCAATAAATAAACACAACTGCAATAGTGCGCAATTGTCAATATAAAAATCTTTCAATCCTACACATGAGTGTAGGATTGAATTGACTTCACCCACCTAAGACGCCCAGTAATATATTCCAGTAGCTGTATAACATTAGGTCAACTTTCTATACCTATGTTTTTTTGACTCAAAAATATTTAGTAAGTATCAAAACATATTATTGTGTATTGAAAAAATTCGAGATATCAAAATTTGATATTGCTCTTTTTTTCTACCTGTAGCTATAGCATTTCATAAAATAAATATTAAGTAAGTACTTAGATATTTTTTAATTTGCAACAGTGCAAATTTTATTTAATTTTCTGAATTAAATTCTTCTGTTGAATTTACTCCAATATGTCTTCAACTCAAACAGTGTTGTTATACCTATAAAAATAACTTTATCTTTGTCAGTGCATATTTTTATTGACTTACTTCACACTTTATTCAAAGAGATAACTTGAAATGTTTACATATTAACAAGTAAAGTTAATCAACATTGTCACATATCATAATATTTATGGAATTTAAGAAACAAGGTTAACAAACTAGAAATACCTTAAAAAACAATCGGCTGAACCCATTCCAACATATTCGGAACCAGGCAGGAGCATCTCTTAATATTTCGGTCAGAACAACGCCTGGAGTAAGACTGTTTACAGTGACACCTATAAACCAAAAAAGCAATATGAAAATATAACAGGAACTATCAACGTAAGAATAGCAGGCCTCTGAAGCCAAAATTTTAACCTTATTACCTATTATAATCTGTATCTATTCTAACTAGTTAACTCCATAACACCATTTCGTTACTTTTTTTTAAATCTGAGATTACTCCGATATTATCTTCTGGATCAAATCTGTATTCAAGGTGGTTATATAAATAAAATATAAGTAAATTATTAGGTACTGAACACTTGCTGCACCATTGACATTTTTTTATTGTCACTTTGACATTTGGTTAACCTGGAATTTTGTATTCCTACGCTATATTTTGTAAGTAACTATTGTTTTATTATAATATCGCGTTTATAATATATACCTACTACATTGTATATTTAACATTGTACAAAGGTACATTGTCTTTGCAATTTGTTGAAAATATTTTCTGTACCTACCTAATCAATGACATTTGACAACTCGTGGGTGTGTAAGATGACAACTCTAACTTGAGAAACGACACGGTGGTGTTATTGTCGCGATGTGAGTGTTAGTTTTCCATATTGCCGACAACCCATATAGTTAACACAACTACCTTGGAAACATTAGATTTGACAGTTTATACCTTGAGTAGTTGACTCTTGGAATACCTACGTCATAACATTTTAATCACTATTTTTATTGATATGCGTTATATTGGAATGGAGCTATTGATGTCTAAGTGAACAGAAATTACATTCACAAATTTTCCCATGATCTGAAAAACAAATTTGAAGACTTCACAATGTTTTATAGTTATGAATGAATAATGGTTTTTTTTCATTGGCTCCATAAACCAATCATCGAAACGGACGAAAAACATTTGCTCAACCTATCGTAATAATTAATGATTTTACTTAAAAATTAAATATTTTATTTATCAGATATAGATAGATTTGGTCTATAGTTTTTGTCTCATTGATAATAAATCCGTGCTCTGGGCCCAAACATATATTGAAAAACAACATTGGGAATTTGCCGGAATAAGCGGACACGTTGCCACTCATTCATTGAAGACACTTATTATGGTAATTATTTTATGTCTAAAATTTAAAACCCACGATGGCCAAGCAGTTAACGCGTCTTTATACGCTGTGGGTCCCAGGATCGAATCCTGGGTCTGGCAAATACACATATTGTTTTTCAATGTGTGTCTGGAGTCAAAATATGGACCTAATAAAACAAAAATGTGTTAATACAAACCTCCACTCTATGGACAAGGTAAAAAACAAAAAAAAAAAAACATACCTGTCCCTTTCAGTTTCTCTGATAATTCATTTGTAAAGAGCACATTACATAATTTGGAATTGGCATAGGCTTTCGTGCCACTTTTCTTTAGATTGCTCATATCGAGGCAACCCAAATCTAACTTTGCCACTTTGTACCTGTCTGACGCCACATTGATTATTCGGCTGGGTGATGATTTTTTAATGCATTCTAAAAACCAAATTCAGAACAAATTATTAGTTTTTACAGGATTTCTTTCGTCTCATCTTTTTCTCCTTATCTATTATCTTAACTCCGACTGTTGTAATAATTAGATTCATTTTTATCTTCTAGTTATGAATTACTATTCTGCTGAGATATGAATATAAAATAAAATTATAATTTTATATATTCATATAAGATAGTTTCAGTCTTTCAAGAAAAAAGATGTTAGAAAAGTAAATAACAAATAATATTACTTTATGCAACAATATGATACTGTCTTTTAACGATTTATTAAAGGTCTAGTTACACTAGGAGACTCGCAGACCCAAGGAGATTCAACAATCCACACCGATCGTCATGAGCAATCGTCGACCCTAAATAGCAAATACTCTGAATGATTCGGTTACCGACTTGATTGTGTTGACGCCTGATTTGATTGATTGATGATATACGCTCAGTTACCACCCAGTAACCAAAAATATCACTTGATCAGCTTGGTGGTTACACTAAACAGTCTTCGCACATATATTTTGACTTTAAATGCAAGAATCTGCCAATGCAATTTGAGATTAATGGACATAGCATGTGCAGAAATCTCGTAAATGAGCCTGCTCATACAAATTTCATTCTATTGTAAATGGTGAACATAGGCAAAAAAATTACTTCACCTACATAGCAATAAGAGTGATAATTTAGAATTTTCATTTATGCTTTGACCTATTCTGCAAGTTTTTTCACTTTAATAATATTGAGATGTTATGGGAGAATATATTCTGGTATAAGTAAATAGAAACCTAATAGAATATTGGTGAATAGAAATGGTCCAAAGTAATTTGAAGACATCAAGGTGTCGAGTCCATCATCTGTCGTAGTGAAGCTGTCGGAGACTGTTCCAGCATTATTCAAAAGAATGTCGATTCGTGTTACACTGCCCAAAATTTCGTTTGCACAATTTCTTACGCTGGAAAGTGACGTGAAGTCCACATGTGCCAACTAAAATATATATTATTATTGTAATACATTACTTATGTCAAATGAGATGATTTGCTAGTTATCTGCACAATAATATAGAACATGTTGCCAAGTAGGTAGTGCGCGTCTTGTCTTACAAAACAGACACAGATTAAATTAGTATGTACCTAGAGAGTTGCACTCATAGATAGATAAGAAGCAAACATCTTCAAAAATTTATTACCTACTCACTGTGATATTGAATAAAATTAACAATCACCACCACATTATAAAACAAGAATAATTGTGTATTGACAACTAGTTTCACTTTGATTAACATTTTGATAATACAAATTGAACTATGTATCTCCTTTATAATTTTGAATAATTCAAGTTTACCTTCAGAGTAATGATATATAGAGAGCGCCTATTTTTCGGCAAAATGAAGCCGTGTTTCTTGCGAATAACGCACAGTAGAACCTCAATTATTATCAACTTAACTATGAAACGTTATACCATCGTGTTGCTTCTCAGTGCGGCTACCAAATTTAAACACAACATAGTTAACCATATTTTATACTAAATTAACTAAAAATAATTACCACTAACTTTATATTTAACACAAAAACAATAAATTTCAGCAACACATGCTCGCAGTTTTTAAATGAATGTAATCAGTCAAATCCATATTTACCGGCTACGTTTTCAAAAAATATTTAATTCAGCCGTAGAAATTCTATCTTACTCTAATGCATAGAGCGGAGATATAAGCGTGCCGAATGCTTACGTATGGTTCATTTTTGTTCAGGCCTTGAGTTTACCTGATTTTTTTCTTTTTTATTTATATCTGAATAATGCAGCTGCAACTAACTGAATAATAACTGCAACAGAAATGGTTTTAAAAAAAAACCTGTAATTTTATAATACAGTGAGCGTTGTTTTTAATCTGCAGTCAATAATAATTTACCATGATGGGCAATTTTCAGTGAACCATTAAATTAACTAGTAAGGAAAAAATATAGATTGAATCAGTTTGATATGTATGTTATGTATCGCATGATTTGAATTCAACTTACAATAATATCAGTATTTCCTGACTCTTTAATAAATGTGGCCTTAGCTGCTTCCGCTTTTTTCATATCTCTGCAAACCATTATTAACTTTGCTCCTCGTTTTGCAAGATCCTTTGCGGTCTCAAAGCCAACACCTGTAACAATATATTCAAATAAAATACTGTCATAAAAGAAATAATAACAAACCAATTTATACAATGGTGGCAGACATAACACGATTTTTAGAATAGTATAGGATAATGGACAGACAAATAATAGGTAACACAACCTAAACGTCCTAAACCAAGGGGGAAAATAATATGAGGTAGGTAACTCATATGCCAGTGAATTATTGAGGGCTGACATATAGGTAGCTAATAGTATTGTTTCAACACAAATATTTTTACATTCCTTCTTTTTTTTATTTTAGTTTGGTAAAAATATTCATATTTTAATGATTAAATAAACACTTACCCGCATTGGCTCCAGTAATAACCACAGTTTTTCCGTCTAGTCTAGTTGTACATTTACACACTCCCATGGTAACTTTCATCCATACTTTAAATAAAACTAAAGCTCCCGCAATTCCCAAAAGCACGGGAGACCATAAACTAAAATTCTGCATTTCAACTTATGGTAGGTACCTACCTACTAAAGGAAATTAACCTCTTTGAAATTACCCAATAATTTTACTAATGACTGCTTCACTACTTGTCAAAATAAAACTGACAGACTGTATCTACCGCCATAGATAATAATATAGCTACCTACGTAAAACTATCTCTGACAGTAAAATTATAAACATACCCCTAATATAAACTTAGGTCTCCCTGTGTAAATAATATAGGTAGGTACACAATAAATAAAATTATCAACTTTACCAATAACATATATAACTTATCTTTTGTTTATATTTATCCAACAATAATTTAAATATTATTTTACTATAATATTTCTTGCCAAGTGCGTACGCTATCTACGTTTTTTGTTAGTTTGACGATGATTGTTTATTGTGTATAATGTCAGTGGTATTCAAACTGTGCGTGCGAGTGTGCAAGTGACTCCCAGGGGAGTATAATATGCCCTGGGGCACCGCAGATAAATAATTAAATGCACTGATACACACCGCACGGTTACAATAACATTATGCGTCAATGACATTGAGCTAGGTACTTTACAAGCTGTTTGTTGGCGAATTTAAAAGCGGGCGATTCAGCTACTTCGATTGTGATGATGACACACAAAACTTGCCATTCGCTGAGAAGCCACAAGCTAGCGACTATTTTGACAGAACGGACCTAGTTCGTTTTTTTACCGGGAGGTCGCTACTACGCTCTACTGCGCAGACGCAGTAGGCCCACACGCCTGCGTGTAGCATGTAAAGTTGACCGGCTTTCAACTTTTCTCAATAGATTGTTTACAATCTGCTTGTTAGCTTGTTCGATGATGATACTGGGCGACTTTACAGGCAGATTGTAAATTCGCCAACAAGCAGCTAGTAAAGTAGCTCAATGTCATTGACGCTTAATACGACAGAGCTCATTGTTGCATAATATTACTCCCTACTTCAATTATAGTTTGTCAATTTATGGCTACGGCCGAATGTTGTAGCTTAGCCACTGGAGAATGCCAAAAGAAATGGCGTATTTCAAAAAAACACTACCTTATTCTTATAGGTTAATAATTATTATAAAGCAATCATTATTCATAGGATGTTTATCACACTTGAATGGTCAAAGACATAGCTTATAATAAGTATCTTTAGAATTATCTTCAAATGTGTTAATCTTGCCCATTTTTTGAATAATAAAATGCCTAATTCTTGTCAAATTTGGGATCACAGAGATTATCAATATATTTTTTTATCGTAAATACTTCACAATAATAATGTCGACATAAATTATTATACTAATGTTTTTATAAATGCGTTTAAAAATTAATAAATGTAAAAAATCCTAACACCACTGCACATGCATGTACTGAAATATGACTATATTCTAAAACATTAGAGCGAGATGTTTAAAAGAATACTATTTTATGTATTAAAAATACTGTATGCTGTCATCAAATGTTTAAAATAAATATAAAGGATAATAAAGCTTAAAAATTATATAAATAGATTATCTCCAACGTTTAAGGAATGTCCAGGATCATGCTTTGAAAATGCAATAAAAGCTCCATTTTGACCTACGCTGAGCATGTACCCCCTTAAGTGTTTTTGGTACTTTCGCCGTCCGGGTGGTCTCCTCCCAACACCCCCGCTTCGCGCCTCCTATCCACCAACTACATTTTACTATTTTCTACATTGCTATCGTAAACGGATATATTATTACGTACCTATACTATAGGAAATCTTTTAAATTATGATAGGGTAACGATGGATCCACGTCACGTTAGATTTTTAGGCTATATTATAATGACATGACTCGGGTATCACTGCTGTAGGTTATCAAACAATAATTAATTAATATTTTTAATATATTTTTACGCAAGTGAATTCCTCAATTTTTGTTTCTTCACGCCGCTACAAAAAATCCCTTCCCAAGAAAAATCATCTAAGTACTTACTTTATATTATGCTATATCAAAATACGCATTCATTGCTTAAATAGTATGAAACAACACTTTTAATCTATTACAAAAAAATGTTTCAAGCTGTACCTATCTACTTTCGGCAAACTTTAGCGAATTTTTGCGGAGCCCCTGACAGGGCAACTGTTCGTGTCTTCAATTCAATTCAATTCATTTATTTTTTTAACATATTGTGGACATTACAAATTATAAGTTTAAGACGTTCACAACATGACATTTAGAAACAAAGATATATAAATATAACAGTATTACATAAAAAAAGAGATATATCAGTAGATGAATTAGATAGGTACAAGGAAGTACACCGGATGAGTTAAGCAGACCCTATTTTAAGATTTTATAAAACAGCATCCACCTAAACTCATTCTCACGTAGGTGGAATATATCAACACCCGAAGCAATTTCGTTGAACATAGTTATCACTCTCCCAATTGGCATTACCAGTGGCAGGTTGGTTCTGCACCTTGGGAGAATAAACAACTGGTGGTCTCTATTTCTAAGATAGTTATCAGGGACACACAGGTCAACACTGCCCAGAATGGCAGAGTTCTCATTTATACCTTATATAAGTCGAAAAAAATACGTAGCTAAATAAAGATTTCTTCTAAATTGCAGACTGCAGTAGGTAAGCATGCCTAAGAGAAAGTCAGTTGGATAAAGCCACGGATAGTATCCATACAACCTCAAGTAAAGGAGTCTCAAGAATTTCTTCTGTACCCTCTCCACCATAAGGCCATACTTCAACTGGTGCGGTGCCCAAACAATAGACACACTCTCAAGTCTGCTTCGAACTAAAGAATTAAATAAAAGTTTTAATACCGTAACATCTGAAAAGACCCGGGAAGTACGCATGACGAAGCCCAACATTTTAAGCGCTTTGTTACAAATGGTAACTATATGACTAATAAATGTCAGTTTACTCTCAAACGTAATGCCAAGATCCCTTACAGATGATATTCGTGACAGAACTCTGCCATGCATCGAGTATTGGAAAAACAACACTTTTGAGGCTCTGGTAAACGATAAAAGATTGCATTTATCAATATTGAATTCTAGTTTGTTACGCCTGCCCCAATTTAATACATTATCTATATCAAGTTGGAGCTGACGACAATCGTCCAAGGTGACAACTTCCAAAAAGAGTTTCAACTCATCAGCGAACAACAAAAACATAGCATTTTCTTATTACCAATGCTATGTCATTTATAAAAATCGTGAACAGCAACGGCCCTAAGTTTGAGCCCTGGGGGACACCAGAAAATGTGTAAAAGGTCTGTGACTGATAAAGGCCGTACGATACGTATTGTTGACGGTTCCTAAAATAACTCCCGAATAGTTTCAAAAATCGATCCGACAATCCAATAAGTTGGAGTTTTTCCATCAGGATGTCATGATCGACCTTGTCAAATGCTTTCGAGAAGTCATTGTAAGAACAGTCAACCTGGTGGCCTCTATCCAGTGCCGATGACACATAATCGGTAAATACCATCAGGTTAGTTTCCGTTGATCGGCCTGCTCTAAATCCATGCTGTTCATTTATTATGAATGACTCAATTTTTGGATAAATCATGTTGTGCATGATCATCTCAAGAACTTTTGCTGATGCAGAGAGAACAGCTACCGGCCTGTAATTCTCTACTGATGACTCTGTACCACTCTTATGGATTGGAGTAACCTTCGACATTTTCCACGTTTCCGGGAAGATACCTGTCTCCATTGCGAGATTAAATATATATGAAAGCGGGCCTTTAACGAAGTCAATACAACCCTTTAAAAAAATGTAGGAACATAATCAGGTCCCAAAAAGCGAGTATTCTTCAGTTTTTTAATAAACTGAAGTACCTCGCCCTCATTAATTGAAAAAATATCGACGGATTGGGCACCACATGACGGTTTTCCTGACGTTGAGGCAACATCCAGATTTGTAATACTACTTGCGTAGACAGACTTGAAATGACCAGCAAATGCTTCTGCCACTCCATGTCCGGTCACCTCTTCGCCCTTCCAACTCATCCTATCAGTAAACCCACCATCTCTTCTTAACGATTTTACGTAATTCGAAAACAATTTAGGATTTTCGCGAATGGAATCTCCTACCGTTTCCATATATGTTCGATAGGCCCGTCGAACAGCTTGTCTCACTTTCGAACGATAGATGCTAAACATGATATAGTCAGTCTGATCATGCCCAGCCTTCCATACTGTATGATAGTTATGCTTGACCTTAATGTCCCCAATAATCTCCCGAGAAAACCACCTCGGGTATCGCCTTCCACCACGACATGGCGACTTCCTCGAAAAACATTGATCAAAAATATTATACACAATATTGTAAAAACATTGTACCGCCTCATTCACATCACAAATCTCGAGCAACTCACTCAAGTCCACTTCACTCATCAATGAGTAAAGTAGCTTGAAGTTTCCGCCTTCAAACCTCCACCCGCCGTATTGGTTGGTTTCGTAAGAGGGAATTGGAGTCTGAAGCGGACGAGTCGACCGAAACCTGAGCAGAAAAACTAAAGTTGGATGATACACATCTTTGCGTACAAGAGGAGATGTGCATCATGAAAGTGATAAGTCGATATTGCTAAATACCCTATCCAAAAGTCCATTGCTAGAGTTAGAGACATCATTGTGCTGAGAAAATCCAAAAACAGAAGATAGAAATTCAAGGTCATCGCTGACTCTTTTACCACTACGTGCTGAGTTTAGATTAAAATCTCCCATTACAATAATCTTTCTATCTCCAATTAAGTTGATATTAGATAGCATACTCTCAATAAAACACTTATACACCTCCAAGTCACTTGCTGGTGGAAAATAAATGACGCAAACGTAAATAATGTCTCCGTCGTAGGTCAGTTTCACCCAAAGGTCCTCATTTTGAGTCTCCAAAGCACGGAAACGTTTGGCCTGTAACCCTTCCATACTTCTAACCCCCAAAAGACAACCCCCACCCTGCCTGTGGCCTGCGCCGGAGTCTCGATCCCTCCTAAAGACTGAGTACTCACTTGCAAAATATTCACGACTAAAAACACTATCATTGAGCCATGTTTCAGTTAACCCTATGATGTCATAGTCATCAGCCAAAACATTGCTCAAAAAATCGACAGATTTTGTTTTCAAGCCCCGAACATTCTGGTAGTAGAATAATAATTGCTTAGGGCAATTCTTATTTTTATTGTTATTATTAAGTCAGCTACTCCGTAGCCGTGGTGTTTCCATCCTGGCAACCCATTCTTTAATAAATGAATGGCGGGGCCAATTTTCCGCCTTCAAAACCAACGTACTTAGCTTAGTAGGGATCCCTACATTAAATGAAGCGTAATCACCTTTTGACTTCAGTTTAACTACTGTGAAATCAGCAGTACAATTAGTAATTTTTTTAATATAGTCGTTCAAGTTCGCAACTGTGGTGTCGCGATGAAAGGGGTAGAAGTGGTAATTTTTAACCACCTCCGCCCCCCTCACCGCCCCACCAAAGCTACCACGAATCGCAATGGCTGCCCTCTTCCTCTTCACTACCGTTGACCATTCTTCACCGGTAGTGGAGTTTCCAAGAGACACATCATTTGCTGATACCGGTGTCCCATCAGATTTCTGAGACGTCGAGGCCTTGGGAGTGACATCTCGCTTTCCCGTCTCACACCCACGTCTTACCACGTCTTACACCCCACCAGGCGACGCCGGCGGCGTCATATTATGGGCGTCATCGTCACGTACACGTAACTTCTCGAGCCTTGATCGCTGATCATTCACAGTCTATACGAACACAGCATCACTTCGGCGTAAAGTTCGGCGTTCGTCACCAGACAGTATTTATGTATCTCATCTATTTCTATTCCCTAAATTTATTTTGGTTAGATAATTGTATAAGTCCGTCATTGGACTTTGTATATTTTGTTTATACCCACATATTGGTTATTAATATACACTCTTGTTTGTTCCGGCGTGTGACAGTCTGATAATTATAAATTTATATACTTTTAGTTCAATTACATAGGTACAGATAGGTACCTACTTAACAAAAAAATATATTTTTGTAAAATCATATTTTTAATAAAAATATGTAGTTTTTACCGAGTTTGGACTAGGACTAGACTAAAGGATTACATACCTCATTTTTAAAAGTAAAATATTTTAAAGTAGGTTGGTAATTATAGGTCTATGACGGAAGGGTCTACAGGCGAGCGGAGGGTCAGATACTGCGTCCGGTGGTTCGTTGTCGGCAGACAGTTGTACTGAATATTATTAATCATATTGGGCCACTATGATTATGATATTTTACGATATCAATTTGAAACTGCAATGGCAAAACCTCTTATTCGTTATTCGGCAGGTATGGCAAATATATTACTTACAGAAGATTAAAATAATGATTAACAATCGACGAATCCAATGAGTTGGGCTTGTGGCTAACAACCGTTCCTCGTAAAAGGTCTGTTGATATATATAGAAATTATAGGATTATAGAAATTTACTTAATTTTCTTTTATCACGTATGTGAATTGTTGGCAAGTTTCCCCATAGTTCCCTATAGATAAGTATTATCATTATAAATTTTTGCAAGGATATATGTGGCATTATATATTTATAAGTTATATAATTTATAAATAAATAAATAAGTTATATAAGTCATTATAATTATAAGGTACCATTATAATATAATAAAATATATATGATCAGATTATCTGGCACTGCATGTATTTACAATTATATTATAATATGTTCCATATAGACATGGTACCACATGCAGGGACGTAACAAGGAGATTTTAGCGACAGGAGTATGTAGTTACAAAAAATACACCCCATACATAATACCCATGAACACACGAGATTTTAATAATACCTACGGATTAAATAACTAAGAGTAATACTCTCATTTGTTCCACATCAATATTGCCAAACGGGTAATTGGTGAATGAAAGTGACAATTGGTTCTAGTCTTGTATTAATTTGGAAAGTATTGCCCAGGGCATGTGTTATTAATTATGATACCCTGTCTTTTTTCTTCCTATGAATCAACTCTTTCGTTGTATGTGAAATTGACATTATATTTGTATTTTTAAATTGTTTAATGGGTCCATTTCTTTCACATTAAAAATAGAAATGCAACCTTTCTTAGACTTAAAAAACTGTTATGGGTTGGAATTATTAAAAGATATTATTATTGTATTTAATTGATATCAATTATTTCCGCTTAATAACACAAAATCACATAACATATTTTTACTGGTATACTAATATAAGGTTGAATATTACAAGGTACACAATGTGTGTTTCTTGTGAGAAATCCGGCTGAAGAGTGTTTTATATATTGGAATACTACTAGAAGGGAACAATAAAGATGATGCAACAAACCTAAGAAATGAACAAGATTTAACATGTAAAAGAAACAATGATCTCATTATTTCAGCCGGTCGAATTCGACTGGCTGACTCACTAACAGTTACAGAATTTGAATGGCACATAACATCTCCCTTCAAAAGAATAAACTCATGGTACACAATTTTTACCATGAGTTTGGTTAAAAGAAATTATAATCATACTAGTACATTGGTTTTTGAAAATAGATTTTGTTGTGAACAATAGATTGTGATGTGTGACAAATAGATTTAGAACAACTGAAGTCATATTACATATAATTTTATATATATATATTTTTTTTTACATTTAGGAAAACAATAAAATTCTTAATATTAGTACATAATATAATAATGTAAATAATAACATAAACCTTTGAATGAGATTATTTATTGTGAGGGATCTAAATTAGCTCGCTTAATTCTATTTGTGTGAACCTTAACTAACTTATTCTGAACCTTAATTGTAACATTTAACGGACTGTTAACCTTGACAATTTCATAAGGTCCTTGGAAATTAGGAGATAATTTTTTTGATTTATTTATTTTAGAGGCGTTATCGCTTAAATATATTTTATCACCGATTTTAACTGTTCTTGAAGTCTGTTTAAGGTGTCGAGAGATTTTATTTTTCTGACAAGATTCACATTGTTTAATGTAATCTTTGATGTCTTTTTTCATATTCGTCCACTTGTATTTTAGACGTACGCGATTTAAGGTTCTGTGATATCCGGAATGTTCGCTTATGGGAGACTCATGATATTCTTTAAGTATTTGTGGAATTTCATTGTGATTAGGGTTAGTTATCGTACTTATTTCTGAAGCTATTTCCTTGGACATTGATTTATCATTCGAAATACAGTGTGCAATCGATTGTTTTTGATTTATAAGAGATTCGTCGGTTTCATTTGAGTTGACATTGAAATTTTCATTTTGTTTCTCGATGAAGTCATTGTATGAATACGAAGGATTACACGCTGAAGAATTATTTATGAGAACAGTACTTTGGTTGTCAATTTGAGACAAAGCGTTAGTATTTGAGTTTGTAAAATCAACGAAACTTTCGTGTTTATTAAATGGTTCGAGAGTTATTTTATTTGATAAGATATTGACTGACTTAATACTGTTGTTGACGATTGTGGCATATACTTTATTTCCTGGAAGTACCTTTGCAAGAGTACGTGATAAGTATACGTCTGGAAGTATTTGGATATTCGGTATTACACCTTCGTTAATTTCAGGATTTTGAACAACTAATTCTATAAGGGTTTTAGATCTAGGCTTTAAAGTATAAATAGGATTGATTTTAGTGAATATAGGAATAATTTCATCGTGAATATGTAATGTATTCGTTTCATAGTCAATTTTTGCATTATTATTGACGAAAAAGTCATGACCTAGTAATCCGTCAAAAGGAATATTAGTGACATGGTTTGAAATGACATGGATAGTATGATGAAGTTGCTTACATTTTAAAGGAAATGTTAAATTAACTGTTCCGATAGTTTTTACTGGATTCGGAGAATTATCGATACCTTTGAGCATGACAAGTTCAGTTTCATTAACAAGTTCGTTTCCATCTAGGGAACTTATTTTTACTAATGAAATGTCGGCGCCCGTATCAATCAACAATTTTAGATTTTTTGTCTCTGTATATGGAAATTCGACATACGCTGTATTTGGTTCTAATGAAAATATTCTGCCTGAATGCTTTGCACGTACCGGGAGGAGGCAGGTCTCCTGGAGTGCGGGGAGTTGATAATTTTGAGAATTTAGCGAGTTTTGAGATTTTTTTGAATTTTTAGAATTTTGTGAATTTTGCGAATTTTGAGAATTTTGTGGAGATTGATGGAAGGTAACATTTGGATTTGTTTGATTAGTTTGAAGCTGAGAAGGATTTGAAATATTTTTAAAACGATTATTGTACTGTCGTTTTCTGCACTCTTCGACTAAGTGTCCTGATTTTTTGCAATATCTGCATACTTTATTTACTGAAGTTTTGAACTGATTTATATTTTGATTATTGTAATTGAAATGATGTGACTGATCATGATAATTATTTTTAGAGTTTATGTGCATACCTTTGAAATCGTTTAAAATCTTATCCTCGTCTATAGCCACGTTTGCTGCTTCTGTTAATGTTGTTGGTTTAGACAATCGAACTACCATAGACGTTTGAGGATGGATTCCTAGCATGAAAGTATTAAGAGCGCTATCCTCGATTTGTTTAATGCGACCAATTAACTCGTCGTCATCCTTGTGTTTAAGTCTAATTGCGTTGATGAGGTTATTTCTGCAATTTTCTACACGCTGAATAAATTTGATAATAGGTTCTTTATAATTCTGTTTGCAATTTCTCAGTTCTAATTCTAATTGAGATGTATGTTTATTTTCACCGTAAGTAGTGTTTAGGAAAGATTTGAAATTTTCATAAGATTCAAATTTATAATTTGAAATTGTATATTTGGCGTTACCTACTACGCAGTGAATCATGTATTTTAACAGGACGGGTTTTAATTCATTCGGACATATCTCAAAAGCTGTATCACAGTCATTAAGAAATGGATAAAGATTTTTCTTTTCTCCATCGAAGGTTGAAATAAATTTCATCAAGGTATCTAAACTTAGTGACGACATTGTATTATTGTAGTGATTGATAATTTTCATATAAATGAAGAATAATTAATTTACCGTTCTGTTGTGGAGAATAAATACCTACACTTTACACTGTCACTGTTACAGACACTAAGAACTTGACACTCGGAGATTATGTCTTGAAGATTTTGAAGATTTGAAGACTTGGAGACTTGTAGATCTGATGGACGCTTGAAGAATATGAAGCTGTAGCTTGAAGCATTTGAAGCTGGAGCTTGAAGAATTGGAGTTGGAGCTTGTAGAATTGGAGTTGGAGCTTGAAGAATTCGAGATTTGAGTTTGACGAATTTGAGATTTGAAGAATTCGAGATTGGAGTTTGAAGAATTGGAGATTATTCGTCGAATTCAGGAATTTGAAGATATTTGAAGACTCTTGGAGACAGGAGTTTGTTGGACTTCTCTTGTAGATTTTAAGATATAGAAGAATCTTGATTTAATGATTTTGAAGATTTAGGAGAATATACAACTTTATATTATTAATTAGATTTTTAATTTCCGTTCGTTTTTCACAACGATGTACTTTAAAAAAAACAATTAGTTTATACTTAATATTATTATGTGTTTTATTTTTAGGATTCTTGCTATTTTTAAAGAATTTGAATTCACCGTTAATTTATTTCACGTTATTTAGCTTTACCCACACTTCCTGACACCAATTTTATGTTATGGGTTGGAATTATTAAAAGATATTATTATTGTATTTTATTGATATCCTTTATTTCCGCTTAATAACACAAAATCACATAACATATTTTTACTGGTATACTAATATAAGGTTGAATATTACAAGGTACACAATGTGTGTTTCTTGTGAAAAATCCGGCTGAAGAGTGTTTTATATATTGGAATACTACTAGAAGGGAACAATAAAGATGATGCAACAAACCTAAGAAATGAACAAGATTTAACATGTAAAAGAAACAATGATCTCATTATTTCAGCCGGTCGAATTCGACTGGCTGACTCACTAACAGTTACAGAATTTGAATGGCACATAACAAAACCGTGAACCAGTGATTCTTAATTATTGTCACCAGTTCTTAACTTATGTCAATTGACAAGTATTATTATTTTTGCACGATCGACGAAGCAACAGTACTGCGCTTCAAACCCAGCCATTCGTTCGCTCCTGCAGAAGTCGGCAAAGACCGTGAAGGCTTATTTTATATTGGTTCGATTTTATGGGAATGATTATTATTAGTGAGGTAACTGAAAAATTTTCGCTTTACCTAGGTACCTATCTGAAAAACGAAATATTAAACGGCAATTTTTTTTATGCAACTTATTAATATGCTATACTTATAAAAATATATAATAGGTAATAAGAATAATGTATTTGCTACATGAAAAATATTGTATATTTTCCTATTCGTAATTTTTACGACGGCCGATGGTTACTGCGTCGGCTTATAATGTCCTGCGTACACA
The DNA here is from genome assembly GCF_057557595.1 of Rhyacophila brunnea. NCBI lineage: Eukaryota > Metazoa > Arthropoda > Insecta > Trichoptera > Rhyacophilidae > Rhyacophila > Rhyacophila brunnea. Next base: position 23,460,583 of record NW_028233068.1, read on the forward strand.
TAAGCCGGCTCGCACATCACAACTCGCCTTGTGTGCCTGACGGCCTTAAATCAAAGTTTATGAGACCACCGACGAATGTTGCTTGCTACAACCTCGCACATCTGCCTAGCGGCAAACGTCAAACGCGAAAAAGGAGAGTCTCTCGTCCGCGCAAGCGCACAGCCCGCGGCCATCGGCCATTTCTGTCTCTATCTCTGTCTACACTGTCATTGCTCGCTCATCGCTGGTCACCGCGTTTGACGTTTGTTCATACAATCAACACAATAAAAATGACAGACGAGAGACTCTCCTTTTTCGCGTTTGACGTTTGCCACTAGGCAGATGTGCGAGGTTGTAGCAAGCAACATTCGTCGGCGGTCTCATAAAATTTGATTTATGGCCGTCAGGCACACAAGGCGAGTTGTGATGTGCGAGCCGGCTAAGGCTACTATCGACCGCTAAAGTGATAGTATTTATTACATATTTGTATTGAGGTAGGTTTTATAATTGTTACAATAAGTTAGCCGTCTTAACTGTCAAAAGTGTCTATCTCGCTCTAAATTTTATCACTGCCAAGAGAGGTGCTGTTAAAATATATCACTTATTGCAACAATTACAACCAAATTATTGCAATTGTTACAATAAGTGCAAATACTTTGATAACAACCTACCCTAAGTTTGATAATATTTATCACTCACTTTAGCGGTCGATAAGTATAGAACAGACCCACTGGTAAATTCACATTATGTTTTTCAATGTGCGTCTGGTCCAAAACCAGAGTATGGACCTAATAAGTTGAGCAAGTGGTTAACATCCATTTCTCTATATTCTTAGGATCGGATATGGTAAAAATTACACATGCTGAAGTTGTAAAAACAACAACTTAATAATGCAACACGAGACTTTCTCAATATAATTTGAGTTACTTACCCAAAAATGTTATGTTTTTTTATATTATGAGGTTTGCATTGTAAAATAAATATTTCTTCCGGTGCCGTGTTTTCGTTTTAATTAATTAATGATTTCAATATTATATTTTAATTAGAGTACCGACCTGCATACTTACTTAACTATTAATTATCGAGCTTTGCGTGGAGGCGGCTGCTTCTTCTGCGTCAAGGTTTTTCGTAGATTTTTGTATATTTTTCGGGCTCCGGGGGCCCTGGCAGTGACGTCCCGTGAGGGTAGGCAGATTGAGCGTCGCTTGGGGGTGACAGTTACTCGAAGGGCGGCAAATCGAGGAGAATAATTTGGTATATATAGAAATAGGTACGTAAGCTGAGTACCTACTTAATAAAGAAAATATCTTTCCTTTTAAAAAATCAGCTCACTGGTTGGAAACAAAATGTATTGATTAACATAAAAGGTTTAACAGGACTGTTTTTTTGTCGGGTTTGCGATGTCTAGTTTACTTCCGTTGCCCTTTGATGTCCTTGGTGACCAGAAACGACACGAGCAGGGATGATAAAAAAGATTGTATAACAAATAGGGCGGCATTTCGTCTAGGGATGTCACTGGGCCCTGGACCATAGCAATACCTATATATTATTACGTCTAGCCGCTTCAGCTCTTTAGTAAATTCGGCCTTGAATTTTTTGTTTATTTTAATATATTTTTAGGTATACAAGATTCCGATAACATTTCAACGACTATCTTATATTCGGACTACTTTATAATATTACGAAAATATAGTCACAGATTCATATAAAACGCGCACAAACTTCATTATTAGCTAATGAGAATATTATAGCTTTACTTTAGCAATAGAATCCAGAATCAATGCTATAATAAAATTAGTTGTACCAGTTTGGAATGTGTATCGAAAATGTACCTTGGATGTAATTAGGTTGAATATCCATATTTAGAAAAAAATCAAATATTTAAAAAAATAACGGTTCAGTGAAAAAAAATCTCATAGACAATCGATGGTATCACTTTAAAAATGTTTTTATTTTATTTATCAGACAGATTTGGTATTCTTCAAAACTTCTATAGATATTTTAATGTGAAATGAAGGATAATAATAAATTATATGAAATGACAAAGAAGCTTCTCTTCCAATTGCATACTGAAATAATTCTAAATCCTAAATAACATCAATCTACGTGACGTATGACTGCACCGTGTTCGTCGTGTGAAACTTTTCATAGGATTGGTGTGGATGGTAACCGGACAAAACAGAAGAAACATGATAAAACCAGAACATGAATAAACAGAAGATGAAGAAACAGAACATCCAGTGGAAAAATAAAACATTCATTTTTGTCGTATCTATTTATTAATTAAATACTTATTAAACTTAAGATTTTAAAAGAAATATATACATAAATATTTAATATATTAATTTTATTATAATCACTGCATGTCGGTCTGCCTTTCGGTGTAAAAAAAGAAATATATATAAGTATAAATATTTAATATATTAATTTTATTATAATCACTGCATGTCGGTCTGCCTTTCGGTGTAAAAAACTCAATTTATCTGCTTGATTTTGATAATCATACAGAACTAACTCCACGGAATTGTTAAACTCGTTATTTCGTTATACCTAGTCACCCAAGCATTTTTAACATATTATTATATTGATTAAGACGAGATAAAATATCTAGCTTGCCGGCAACACCAACACCGAGCTGAGTCCCGTTTAATTGAGGTTTTCCAGCGATTAGGAATGCAGAAATTATATTTTTTACGGCGTATTGAAATCCTGTGTTATTAAAATTCTGTACCTACAACATATGGAGATACGACAATAATTTCAATATTAATTGTTATATTTTTCCTGAAATGTCATAGTTCTGTTTAGTCACTGTTCTGTTTATCGCTGTTCTGTTTTGTCGCCGTTCTATTTCTTCATGTTCTGTTTATTCACGGCACCGGTGTGGATGATTCAGAAAGAAGTAAAAAAAGAAACAAAACATATTTTAATAAGATTGACAAAACTTTAATCTCCAAAGGTTTGATGCCACAATTAAACAAATAAAGTAACATTACATATAAGTATTACATTAGGTACAATAATAAACTTGTACATAATATAATATTATCATTCTGCCTTCATAGCCTTCGTGTTTCGGTACCTATGATCATGGCCCCCCAGTGCTCGAAATGGAAAATTTCACGAACAGGAACGCTGTATAATTTTCCGAAACTAAGTACTTATGCTAATCCTTTCTTTACGTACGTACGTACTTTTGATATAAAAATGCAACAATAAACTTTAAACTTCTTACGTGGATCTATATTGGGCAGGTTGGTAAGGATTGTCAGCGCCGCAGGCGAAATAATCTTGTTTTAACAAAGTATACCGTCAAAAATTGTATTATTCTTTATTTTTATTTTATCTACCACTATAACCAGTGCATGATACCTCTACCACCACTCGTCACTGATTATAACTTACTGTCTCATTTGGGATAGATAAGTTTGTAATTAATTAGTCATAACAAACAACATATCCACATAAGTACCTTATAGATTCAAATTAAAAAAATATTTACGTAGTTATAGAAAATTTTACAAATTCCATTTAAATACGAGCACAGAATATCAAACATCAAGAAATAGTATTAAAATAGTGTTTAAAAAATAAAGAAATAGTATTAGAAAAAACAGTAAGTGCCTACCTATACCAAGAATTTATAAAATAGCGTTCACATAAACTCGTTCTCACGCAGGTGGAATATACGATTATCCGAAGCGATTTGGTTGAACATAGTTATTTCCTGCCCAATTATCATTAGCAATTATTGCACCTTGGCAGAACAAACAACTTAGATTATCAAGAAAGTTATAAAATAATATATAATAAAATCAATACTAAGTACCAATAATGGCAGAGTTCTCATCTGTACTGGGTAGATATAAGTTGGAAAAAGTACGTAGCCTAAATACCTAGCTCTCTTTTTAACTTTCAGAATACAGTATGTAAGCATACGTCTTGAGAAATCAATCGGATAAAACCATGGATAGTATCCACTATCCACACAGCTTTAAAGGATTCTCAAAGATTTATTTTGAACCTTCTCCACTATAAGAAGGCCGTACCTACATCTAATAAAAGTTTCAAGTCATCCAAACAACGTAAACATAGCATTATTTGTAATTAAATTACCAATGGTGTGTCATTTTCATTTATATAAGATAAAACATGACGGAAGGTGAAACTCAGGTTGCTAAGCGCGATTCTTATAGAATAATATAAAATTGTCATTAATTAGTACTTACTATATTCAACATTATAAGGACTAATATTGTATTGTATGCATGTTATGTTACAATGGTGATGCTTTGGTTACAATTATTGTAATATACATCTACCACCGTATTTATTTAATAATCTATGACTACCACCACCTAAGATAATTAGATGTCCGCACTGGACACATAGGTACCTAATTTGTTAGTACCTACTTATTCTAAACGATTCAATCTATATTGTTTGTCCTTCCCTACTCACGTTATTATTGCCATGGAAATGATAATAGGTACCTACATACAATACAGATATTATGATAGTCGTACATTTTTATTAAAGGATATTCCTATATTTTTTTTAAACAAATTTACAAACAAAAATTAAGTAAAAGTTCTCTCCACACTACCTATGTATTATTTCTATTATTTTTAAAGTCACAAGCTACAATGCATGTAATAATAATTGTAATACAATAGGAACGTCCCAAATAAATAAACTCTGCAGAAGGCTATTCAATATTTTCTGCCCAAACCATCAATGGCCCAAACACATTTTTGTAGAAAAAATCATTCATTATTCATTGTGAAAATTGGGGTTTACGACTTATCATAAATATTTTTTTAACACAAGTCAAGTTGTTGAGATGATAATAATTATTGAATCACAGAACAGATGTTGCCACTGTATTGTCCACCGGAAAGAATTCCTAATGTTTTAGCAGATTTACACGAAGTACCTACTACGTAATTAAGCCTTCATTATTTTTATAAATATCCACAAAATTATCAAATTGTGCGTGTGGCCAGAATTATCTTAAATCAGTTTGGATACCAGCGACAATAGTATATAGGTATATATGTAATAATATAATTAAGTATGTAAAAATGGCGAATTTGTATCCCACAGGAAAGTACTTATTAAAAACGATAATTGTAAGGGTGATTATCCACTTAGTGTTACGAAGAAAAAGCGAATTTAACATAATAGACTTTTTAAAATATTATATTATAAAGCCTATTATAAGGAAAGTATTCATCCACAGGTACTCATCATGACCTATGGCAAATAAATGAATGAATGTAGTAGTTATATCACAAGATTTATTTTACTATAGTCGCAATTCAACAATAATGTAAATTACAAAACAAATGTAAACATCGTAAAAAGAGGGGTTTACGACACGTCATAAGCTTTTTTTAAGAAAAGTTAATTGTTGAGATGAATACCATCTGTTGCCACTTCAATGGTTATTGGAGTGAATTCCTAATGTAATGTAATGTGGTTTTAGCAGATTTACACGAATTACCTACTACTTTATTATACCTTCATTATTTTTATAAATAACCACTCAATATCATTTTTTAAATGATCAAATTGTGTAGGTATGTGGCCAGCGTTACGTTACCTGCGACAAAATATTTTTCAATAGTTTCGGTTAACACGTTTCGCCTGATGACATTTTTGACCAACTTTGAGAACAATTTTTTATTAAAAAATCAAGTTAAACATACAGTTAAAATTAAAACACAAAACTTACTAGAATGTAGCAAAAAAACACCAAACTAATAATATAAACAATTTTGTTTAGAAACGTATTTATATCTTAAATAATACAAAATATTTTAAAAGGCAACTAATAGGAATATTATAGCGGATTGCACGAGTCAAATTATCAAACTTTTTTGTACTAATTTAACCATCGAAAACACAATTCATTCACCCGAAAATAAATGGCGAAGTAATAATTTTTGTCACTCCGAATAAAATAATATAATAAATTAGTAGGTAAGTAAATTAACAATGCGTAAGTCAAAGGCAAGATTGTATTGAGATTTGAAATGTTTCATCCTTTAGAAATTATTAAACAATGTATCTATACTTTATTTTTTAAGAGTTTTCAAATAGTGTCAGCAAGGCACATTTTTTTGGGTAATAAAGTAATTTACGCTTGCAGCTGGTTGTTTCTTGTTATTTAGACAATGCATTTAGGCATGGACATATCGACACAAAATAAGAAGGTTGAAAGAAATTTAGGGATGTCATAATTTTTATTTTTAACCCTTGCACGCCCGGCATAACATAACTTCGTTAATTTTTAATTTTGAGAAAAACTTTAAAAGATACATTCATATATAATTATCTCAATCTAACGAACCGCAACGCAATTTTAAATGAATCCACGAGCCGGAACGGTATATTTTGGAATTCCACGAACCACAACGGCGCTCCGGTGCGTTCCTGTCCATTCCGAGCGCTGTGGCCCCCACATCCTAAAGCGGGCCCCCAGGCAGAATTTTTGACGGGCCCCTCTACCCATCGCTAGGCTTAAAGGCGGTAAGACGCTCTACAGAAGCGGTTTATCAAAGGTGTTAAGGGTAAAATTAATGGTATTCGGTGTATTTTTAGCGATTATTTTGTATTGTTGAATAAATTCACTTGAATTATGGAGTTGTCAATTATGAACATAGAATAATCAAAAATTGTGTTACAGGACTAGATATTTAAAAAAATTAATACTCGCCAAATAACATATCGACAATTAATATCGGATAATAAATTAATGTGGTTGAATAATGGTGGCAATGATATTCATTGAGGTAATTTTATTTTATTATATATTGATTTTTGTAAAAAAAAAAAAAAACCAGTCGGTTTCACTTGATGCGCACGCGCCGCACGCTTCATCAGAATGTTCCGTATTTTTGATAATCAAAGCCTTACAAAGTGTAAACTAATTGCTTATTAAATAAGATGAAATGAAATAACTATAAGACACACACATACGAATGCACACCGTTCTGCTTATGCAAATTGAAATTGCAATAAAACTACGAGTAACTTTGCAAATTTTGTACTTACCAACAAAAAGTAATTGATCTTTTATATATTTTTCCACCAAAGGTTTATCGGCTTAGGTAATTTATATTGTGACGGGCTTCAAATTTATTTAACGCCCAGGTGTATAGTAATTAGTACTGACACCACGACTGGCGCGTTTGGATTAGTTGGCCATTAGATATAATTAACACGATATTTAAATGTGGTAATTAAATATTAATTAACAGGTCAGCAGTGATTGTGATTAATATCAACACTGTATAGGTACCTAAGCACTTGTGAATAATATTATTTGAACTACTTATTCATGTAAAAATTTAAGTATTTACATTCTCAGTCTTCTTGAACCAATGACATATTATCTTGAACAATGAAAATTTAAGATATGAACTAAAAATAATATCACCAGATTGAAGATCCCCGTATTCATTTCGAAGTTTTTTGTCCAATATAAATATAAATGAATGTTGCCTCTATGCTGCGTTCCATTTCATAGTGGGTGAGTTCTTCTCTAAACTGTAGATGAGATCCTAAGTTATAAATGTAAAAGTTTTCTACACACTTCGCAGAATTATTTTATAAATATATTATTATATTCATATTCAGTACTGATTCACACAACTCCTTTGGTTATATTATTAAAAGGTCTTCTTTGCCAAACTCTTATACTGCTAGCTTTATCTGTTATATCTATAACTCGTTTGACAATCTTCCTCATATGAGAAACTTTATACTCTATAAATTCTTCGATAGTAGCATTGTCAAAAAACGTAAACAAATGTCTCTGCAAATATTTTGCGATCATGTTAATATCAGTTTCAATTCTATTTGCCTTTTCAATAGCTTCAGAACTGTGGAAAGATCTTATGGAATTGTGGTCGACATTATAGTCTAGAAATCCATTTGTTTTAAATTTGTACATAACGTGAAAGTTTATCGCACTGTTTTCGATTATTATGAGATTTTTCATATCATCATAAAGACGATTTCCGTAAAAATCACACCACGGCAAATATTCTTCGATTGTTTTCAAATAGAAATAATTACTAGAGCGTGGTAGATTTATTTTGAATTCTTTTCTATTTGGGCATTTCAGCATCTTTGTCCAATGATTGTATACGTCAAGGTCAAGATGATTTTGTAATCTTTTTAATTTGGAACTAACTTTTTTGTTTTCAGCCAAAAACATATTTACTAATAACAGATTTAAAATTAAACTAGGCAGCGATACCGGCAAGATTTTGCATAGCACCGCAAAGTGTTCGTATCTTGACCAGCCAGTTAAAAATATTCCCTGGAAGTTGTACGTAAAAGAGGAACCTGAAATTTTATAATTTCCAACAAAGTTTAACCAAGCCAAATGGTTTTCGTAGTGTTTTTTAATATCCGGAATCATTTGCATGCACCCGATGCCCCTTTATAAGCAGAAGCAATCCAGACTTTGGAGAACATCGTCGTATATTGGTACCATAATCTGTGGGGTACAAGGTTTGTTATAGAATCTGAATAAATCCACACAACCGGTTGCACCTTGTCACCTAGCCCAGATTTCGCCAAGTCGGAAGGTGTAAAACTTCTTAGCATGTCATCCCAAATTAACGGAGTAATCTTAGAGTACTTTCGTTTGAAGAGTTCGGTAATTTTCAACACATGGGCAACAAAAATTTCCCTGGAATAAAAATAAATATGTGCTAAGAAAGGGGTAGAGTGTAAAGGTCTTTAAATACTAGTACCTACATAGGTTCCTGTATACAATTATTAATCATTTAATAAGAGTAACCTTTTTAAACATTTTTATTGAACTGTGAAAAATATTATGGCGATAAAACCTAATATTATGGAAATTAACAAAGCTAACTAGAAAAACTTCGCCAATCGGTACCTGCATTAAGCTTTGTGATATTATTATGTATTATAAATAATAAAATTATCGTAGCAACCCACCACTGAATAGTAAGTAGGCGGGTCTAGCGCGCACACTGAACATGGTATAAGGGTGTACTATTTCCAAACAAATATACCTACCTAAAAAATTATTATTGACTGACTTTTGCTCTTACCCGCCTACTACTTACTGCGCCTTGTCGTTACAGTATATGGGCATTTTCGCCAAAGTTTATACATGTTGAAATTTTGGTAATATTATTTTTTCACTCAAATTAACCATTTTTATATAGCTAAGCAGATTCCTTGTTCTTTTGCTGAATTAGTGACAGCAATTTTTCAGAAAAATATTGATTAATACAATATTAATATCATTTTTATTATGAAATTGGACATAATGTTTTCCATTCCGTGACCACGAAACTAAGCTTATTAAACATGAATGAGACACTTTTTATGACTTAAAGGAGCTCTATTAGCTTAAAAACCCCCGATACTCCGTGCTTTGACTTTAGCGATGAAAACTTGGCCTGTAGCCTAGTGGAATTCTCCCTTACGACTCGCTGTGATCAGTCACACCCAAACAAGGTTATCGTGTGCGCAAGGCATAATAGTCCTCATTATTATGTCCGTGCCGCGGTGTCCTGTTTTTATACATGTCATGATATAGGAAATCATATATTTTAACTTTCATTTCTCAAAATTGATAATTAATAATCGTAGTTCAATAAAATTGTCATTTACAACGACCTAGTAACAGATGAGTATTTTTTTTTTTTTTACAAAAAATTAAATAATAATATTTGAAACTAATTTTGTCAGGGGCGGCGTGTTGAGTCTGTGCATGGGCGACTCTTTTCCTGGATACGCCTCTGTAGGACAGCGTGAGTTACCATTAATAAAAATAACACATCGCCCCTTGACACTACATACCTATTAACAATAACTACATAGATTAGGTAAACGACGCGTTCATTATGATGTTTAAGTAAAGGTATTTCATATAATATGTAGATATTATAAGTTTGTACTTATTTATCTTCGTCGATAGCCTACAAAATATATTTCAGTAAGAAATTAATTATAACCGACATTTACATAATTTTAGAGATAATAACAATATTATTTATTATGCAAAGTTGTTTTTGTTACCGGGATGCCAAGTTTCTTTTGAGGCATCTGTCACATTGATTAATGTGGTAGACTTCATCGCACCCAATGTGAAACCACTTCAGATCCAACACTTGAGAATGTAACTCCATCACCTTAAAAAACAAAATAATTTTCACTAGTAGGTACTGTGAAATTATCTGGTACACTACACATAGAAGAGAGGTCTTACATGTTCTGTGGTCTTACATTGATCACATAATATTATCTACTAACTAGAAAGAACTTAGAATACTATCACTGGATTATTGCAGGTATTTTTAAAGTAAACCACCTCGTTCGCTCGTAAAGGAACATAATATGGATTATGGACTGCAGAGTTAACATACCGTTTACAAAATCATGGTTATTATATAGTCATACCAACCCAACCAATTTAATCAAAAATACATATAAAAAAAAAAAAAAAAAAACATGGATTTTGTGTGTCCAGCCTATCAACCATGTGACCCACGTGTTTACGTCTTCATACATGACTTATCTACCAACCAGACCACCATGGGCAAATAAAGGAACGTCCCCCAAAAATAATGAACGAATGTTCACCGTACTTATACCGAGGCCCACTATAATAGTCAGATCAATATTTCAAAAAAACACTACCTTATTCTTAGGTCAATAATTATTATAAAGCAATCATTATTCATAGGATGTTTATTACACTCGAATGGTCAAAGACATAGCTTATAATAAGTATCTTTAGAATTATCTTCAAATGTGTTACTTTTGCCTATTTTTTGAATAATAAAATGCCTAATTCTTGTCAAATTTGGAATCACAGAGATTATCAATATAATTTTTATCGTAAATATTTCACTATAATAATGTCGATATAAATTATACTGATGGTTTTATAAATGCGTTTAAAAATTAATAAATGTAAAAAATCTTAACACCACTGCACATTTATGTACTGAAATATGACTATATTCTTAAACATTAGAGCGAGAGGTTTAAAAGAATACTATTTTATGTAATAAAAATACTTTATGCAGTCATCAAATGTTTCAAAAGGCTTCAAAATTATATAAATAGATTATCTACAACGTTTAAGGTATGTCCAGGATCATGCTTTGAAAATAGAAAAAAAGCTCAATTTTGACCCATGCTGAGCAAGTCCGCTCTTAAATATTAGTTTAAAATTTAGTTTTTTTTAAATACTTATATAAATGTAAGCGACAACTAATTATTTTTATAATTCTCTCTATCTACTTATTTTAAAATACAATATGTACAATATATATGAGCATTCGGCAATTAATAAAATTAATTTTGATTTTTAAACAAACCTGTGTCAGCATCTCTTTGATTATGTCAAATGACCGAGAATTGGTTGGGCATATAGAATCCGGATGCTCATCCATCTCCCTGAGATCTCTATATTCATCCAGTTTCAGAAGAAATTCCATGTGGCCGAAAGTCTGGACCAGTGGAATCACCTGGAGATCAAACGACTTTGTTGCTTCCAGGAATTCCAAAAGCTATAAGTAGACAAATACATTTTAGAATATGAGAATTAATTTATAAATTGTGTAGGTACCTAATGTGTTAAAATATAGATAATATAGGTACCTACCTATATGGTGGATATATTTTAGAATTTTAGATCATTATTCAAGTCATTCATTATATGAAGTCTTTATAATAAAACCTACCTATTATTGATTATGCTTTTATTAGCAACGTAGTCAAAATTTCTTTCAGTCGACAAAGCAAATTTATGAAATAATGCTTTGTTAATAAATTATAAGAGGTTTCATAAAAATCTTTTTTTTAATCTCAACCAGACTACATTAATTTTAACATAAATAAAACACTTGCATGATAAACGAAAACCAAAATCGTTTAATGTAGTAATAGACTAAATTTAAGTTAACGATTAGACATAAACTTATTATTAAATCCAATCATTCCACTTGAGTACAGTTCTATTGTAGGTACAGATGCGTATTGAATACTAAATACTGTTTCCTGGACCATATTATTTTGACCCAAGTTATGGATTCCGTATACTATTCTCAATAGCAATATACTTCAAAACCACAAAATGAAGATATAATGATGAACAAACTTCTTACTTCTTTCCTATCGTATGCGTTCTTCGCTTTAATGCTTTCCAAAATACCGCCATAAGGAAACATGTCTTCGTACTCAATCAGCAAACCAGTAGCACCGGCAGATTGAAGAAGTGGTAATAAATTGCGCAGAAATGCCAATCTAGGCGGTGCCCCCTTCAAATCCAGGTGAACAATTCTCTGTTGCAAATTTTTCGGCGACTGTTTAAAAACGACATTGTTGAAAACGCCGCCGACGTCCTTTTGTCCAGTTTCGTGTAAATCTTCTTCTTCTTCTATTTGACTATTAAAAGATAAATCATCTTCAGCTCTTCCTTCATCGATTCTCTTATATTGTTCCCCACTTTCTTTGAACTCATTTAAATTAATGACTTGTGTGTCATCGTTCTCTGAAGCTCTCTCTAGTTTTAAATTAAAGTGTCGCATTTCTTCTCCATTTTGTAAACTCCATTTGATATGTTTTATATCGTCGGTAAATAAATCATCTTTTCTCAGTGTGATTTGTTCTGATTTGTCCGACAAAGCACCCGATAACATCTCTCTTAAAACTGCCAGTATTGTGATCAAAAAAACGACTAAATTGATCAACAAACAAAGTTTCACACAGCTTATGAAACGAAAATGCAACATTGTTGTTGTCACGTCGTAGGTAGTTACAACACTATCTCTACCATCTTTGTATTAGTACCATGATACTTTCTTAGTCCACATATTATATTTTTAAAACAATTAAGATTCATTTTTTCTCATGGTTTTTAATAATGAAGATAATGTTACTTCTGTCTGTACAATATCGCCACATTATTCACAATTTCCATCATAACCATTTTTACCCGATTATTAAATTTACACCACTTTCTTACTTTTGAAAAAATACGTGAGGATTATGGAACAATATGAACTCTTGATCTATTACATGTAGGGATAACTTTTATAGTTATTAAGCAACCTTTTATTTTAAATCATGCCTATATTTTGCAATCTTACGTACATCGGATGAAAATAACTTCGGTTTGTTAATGATAAGTCAGTCGTGGGGTGTATCGTACCTCGATTTATTGTTTGTATACCTTATCACTTGGTTATCATTGTAGATGTACGATGTACCTATGTAAACTTAAAATAGAGTCCGTTAATCAACACGATAAGAAGACACTACGCAGGTACCTACATATCAGCGTTGTCAGACGTCCCGATTTTTGCGGGACGTCCCACTTTTCAAGCATTGTAGAGACAGGTAATAGATTGTCCCGCGCCACAGCCGACTGAAGAGAAAACCGATACATTCACGACTGGTCCTACCTTTCCGCCCCTCCGGATTTATTTTTATATTGCCTATCTAGCTCACATGGTAAAATTATTTTTTCCACGAGGCGGAGCGATAATTTTACTGATTTCACGAACCGGAACGGCGCTCCAGTGCGTTCCGATCCATTTCGAGCCCTGATAGAGTGCTGATACTGACGCGTCTCTCGTGTTCACTTATAGATGAGTTAAATGATAAATAATACACTAGCATTAATACACCTTCTACAAATGTAATGCATAGATCAATGCTACATATTTTTTGAAAATCGATATTACCACCGGTTTTGTGTGAAGGACTAGTCTGACTTTGACAGCTGATGAAAAACAGGAATGTATATTATATATAAATAACACTGATAGTTAATATATTTGATGTGAGAATTTTTTATAATTCAATTTGAAACGAGAAAGGGTGAATCAATGTGTCAAGCAATGTGGGATCTGATTTTGACAGCTGAAAAATGGACCACTCGTTGCTTGTGCAAAAAGTTATGCTCAGCCTTTATTAATCTAAAGATGTCGGTGCCCGCGCGGGATAGCTAAATTCACGATTATTCAACAAAAACAAATAAGACGTTTATGTTACTTGTTCAATTCAACATGATGCACCCATGTGATTTTACCAATACATTGTGCAGCAGAAAGAGACTCTTCAGGAAGTAAAATCTTCCGCCAAGTAGGTAAGTACCTACAAATAGGCGACTGACGGGAAAAATATTGTTTAATATTATTAGTTTGTGTTGTGTCATTTATGATTGATATTATAGAAATAAGCATTAGAAATATTGAACTATCTATGCGTTTTTTAGGTTGTACCGATTTTTTTTTATTTCACATGGTAAACATCCCGATTTGGTAAAATAATTATCTGGCAACGCTGCTACATAATTATTATATGCGTGTTAATTAATTAATCTCAAACATTACCGAAAATAATATTTCTTCAGACATTTTTTTTAACATTAATTCTGACGATGAAATTATAGTAAATAATATAATATAGGTACATATTCTTTCTAACACCACAACAGACCTAGAGGCCCAATCACACTAGTGTAGTTTAACAGTGTAATATACGTGAAGCAATCACAAGCACATTTGAAAAAATCACATACATAGGTATATTGTGTCCTGACCGGATCGAACCCGGAGTTCCCGGATGAAAGACCAGCGCCTTACGCAATGCACCACGAGAGCATATAGAGATATCTAAGTATCGGCTAGATCATTTAAGATTCGAGAATTCGAGATTAATAAATAATAACTTCTAGACTTCTTGAGATTCTCGAGAATGCTCGACAAGTTTTGATGTAAAGTTTTTCTTATGCGAGGGAAATATTTATTAATAATGAATTATTCCAATTCTATGCGAGCTTCTTTTTTTCATTTTTTCCACATTTTCTTTTAATAAATTTTCGATGTCGTTAAATTCGAATTATTACGAATTATTCGAATTACAATTTCTAGAGAAATGGGTCTAGTAAAGTCCAAAAAACTATAAAACATTAATTTATTAAATTGTGCTAAAACCGTTTACCCTACTAAAAATATGTTGGAAATCTTTTTTGTGTATAATTTAACGATATTTATTTCAACTCGGAATAAAATTTCTGGAAGGATAATGGTTATTGAAATATTACCCAAAAACTGTTTTAATACGCCATTTCACCAAGATGGCGTCGTTTGACCAGGGGTACCAGAGTGGCACCCAGCAGATTTGTAATCAGCGGATAAAACTGCGTCGGAATCTGTCAAAAATCTCTGTCCTGCGCCAAAACCATACCATGCTAAGTTTGTATGGGCTGGTGACCAGACTAATTTCGTTAGGTACCTACTTACACAGATAATATTTTGGCGGCGCTATAATGTAGGTAGGTACATTCATGCTCAACCATCAGTACCGGTTTTAGTTTAGAATTGAGATTATATCGTGTAAAATGATTTTTTGATTCGAAGATGTATGTTATCTTGCATAGGTACATTATAAACTGTATTATTTTGAATTAAACTGTATAATATAGGGCGCAAAGAATAGCCAAAAGCTGTAATGCTGTAAGCTGTAAACATCTTACTATCAAAATAATAGCTACCTATAATCTAGAATAATACCGACTATGATATATACAATTTATGGATCACCCTTTGTGCACACTTCTAAATTGGATTAATACCTATTACTATTAACTAGCTGAAGACAAGACGCGGTGTATCGACATAAAATATATGTTATACTATGTAGGTAATAACCTATGTAATATAGAATAATACTGAGGAAATACTCGGTAGGTATAATGTAAGAAATTACTAAGGCCCCCGTATGGCTTCTTATGTAGAATGGGGGGTAACCATAATATACCTAATACGTATTGACGTATGCGTAAGTAAGTTAGTAAGCAGACATTTTTATTATTATCACGGAAAATATGTTGCTTAACAAAAAATTTCGACTAGATACTGAAACATAGAAGAAAATTGTCTTTAACATTTTTTATAGGTTTAATAGGTTTCGAATAATAAGACCCTTTGTAATAAACATTTTTTTGTCTGTTTAGTGGAAGCCAGAGGCAAACAAATTTTGAAAATAGCCAATATACTGGATTATTTGTTAGATTGGGTTACGTTATCATTCTTGAATTATTCATGATTTTTTTTCCGAAATCGGCTATGAAAATTGCCGATGTTCTCACCTGGCTTCCAGTAAATATACTTGTATCTACCATTATTTTTTTTGAATAATTAATTAACTAAAATCAAAGAAATATGCTATTCGGATTTGAAAGCCATAGCAATAAAACATTCATATTTATATAAAGTTCGGGGTGGGCCTGCTGGGCCATCAGAATCCCGGTATGCCGAACCCCAAATGATTTTTTTTCTACACATTTTAATCATGAACAACACAATATAATATTATCTTAGATATGTCCAGAAATGATATCGAATATCAATATGATTATGTCATTACCTATCATAATTCAGATCTACATTTTGTTTTGAAAAAAATATATGCTTATTGTCCTTACATGTATGTACATCCGATGTACAGTAGGTACATGCATTAATTTATAGGTATATTTGTTATTTCATTTTGAGTCAATTGACTAGATAATTTTCCGGGCTGGTCTAAGGATACCAATCCGCCACTGATTCATCATAACTATTATAAGATAAAAATAAAATGTAATCCTTAGTAAATTATAATTGATTAACACTACAACAAAACATGGCCCAAAGATGGTAGTGTAGTTAAAAAGTAGTGTATTTTAGTTACAGAAGAAAAACAATCTAAAACACCCAGGCTTTGAGAAAATCACATAATTATAATGTGACCTCACCGAGTCGAACCCCTATAGATAGAGTCTATACTCTGTATTATATACGTACCTATGATCAAAATCTCTTGAACTGACTTGTTGATTAACTTTAACGTCAACAATCAGGGTGGACAATGAGGAAGGAACGAGAAGTTCTGCGTAGTATTACATTCTTATGCTGAAAAACCACAATACCTCGTCCACATTATGAGAGGACAGAAATAGAGCCTTTCTCAGACGAAGACACAGTATTCCGTTGCATAAGAATTTCCGTGATTGGTGCATAGATCAATATACTATGGGTAAGTACTTGTATAGCGCACTGTTCTAAGTAGAAGTCGATAGAGAGAAGATCTCCCTGACGATGGGCGACCTCCGGTTGGAGGTGGCACAAGAAGAAGAAGAAAATAAAATGTATATGTAGGTACCTACTTACATGGATCTAATTGTAACAATGGTCACCCTATTAATTGTTAAGGCGAATACATGTTTTGATGTCTAAAAACCTTGAATAATGATTATGAAAATTCCCATTGATTAGGTTCCTTCCTGTTTGTACAGTTATAATTAAATAATATGAATGTAGCTACCTACCTTCTACCTATTTTAGTCTAGTAAGAAACCGTAGTATAATAATATGTTCCGGCGTGTACACAGTAAAATGTTTGGGGAGGGGTGTATTTTGAAAAAAAATCATATTTTTTATTAATTTTTAGGTCGGCGGTTAACAAACTCTAGTAGGTGCCACTGAATTTCATGTTTACTCTTAGATTCTAGTCGCTTTAATCGCGGAATATCGCTAATTTCCAGCTATATTTCCCATCCGCAGACACTCCGCACTTTAGCTCGATCAATAAACACCAGAATACAATAGTATAACTAAGGGTGCACACCAGGGAACTCAGATTTTTCTTTTTTGTGGTGCACACGTACGAGTTTGTGCAAGCTGTTACATCCACACGTGGTTATCGAATACAATTGGCTTAACGGGCATAAGAATTATTATAACCGTCAGTGTCCGTTTGTATCGTCTTTTATACATGCCGCATCGGAATACTAAAGCAAACATTGGTTGGCTCAAATAGTTGCACGAATGTCTTCCAGTGGCCACAGATATTGCGTGTTGTAGAATGCCGGTGAAGGCTGATAAAATTCTAATAGAAAAATCGATCAATAAAGCGATGGTAGGTAGGTACTAAGGTTTGCCAATGGCCAAATTATTCTGGTCACGATCATGAGATCCTGACGAAGAAAAAGAAGAAATATTCCTTTTACCTAAATAGTTTATAAAAAATGTAAATTTCGGCTCTGGGGGGGGGTCCGGACCCGAAACCCCCCTTGTGTGCGCGCCTGAATATTATGTTCACTCACTTGCATACTCACATATTATTAATGTTTACTCTTTTACTGTATGGAAGTACCTACCTACAAAAAATATTCACCAGTGTTGGAAATAAAGCAAGGACTAAAATTTTTTGGACCTGTTGTATATAATAAAATAATTATATACCTATTATAAAAATGATACATACTCGTTGGAAAATTAAGAACCTTGCGTCCTGCACAACCCTGCCTACGTAAATAATATGCCTATATTGTGTATCTATATTACCACGTCACATAATATTATTAATATTTCCATAGTTCCTAATGCATACTACATCCGCAATTATTATAACTTATAACTCTTAAACTGATGTGTTTTCTTTCACTGATATGAATTAATACGATCGTCAGTTTCGATGAATTTAGAAAGAAAAACGTCGAGATATTGTTTCACTTGAGTTTTTTGCATAAGTATCGTAATTATGAAAGAACTGAAAAAATGTAGTACTTCCGTTTTACATGATTGTTTTCAGATTATATTTCTTATACATAATACACTTATTCCGTTATATTTTTCTTGCCGACGAAAAGTAAAACAGAATGTTATCAAACCGAGTGTGTTGACAAACTAAAAAAAACTTTACACCATACCAAATCGTAGGCGACTTGTTTACCCGATCCAAAACAGGTCAACAGAGATCGAAGCAGTTTAATTTTTTCGTTAAAATATTTGCATAATCATTTGTGCCGGTAATCAAATTATACGTCACATTATAAAAATATACCGCGCGTTTATAGACGAATATTTTTCAAATTTGGAATAGGTATTATGGCGTTACCTCACGAGTGTTGCAAGTTGCAAGGCTACTAAATATGCCGCAATATTTATAGAAAAGCGAGTTAATTTTAACTAAGTTGTTTACTGCGCTTGGCAAAGGTTACAGACTGCATTTAACAAGGAGATATTTATGTTTGACTTTCAATATTCAAGGCAGGGCTGCACTGCAATAATTGATTATAATTCATTTGAATTCAAGTACCTACTTACCTAATTTTTTACGTAGCTATCAAAATCAATGGCACTTTTCACATAGGTACATCCATTCTCACATGGACCGTTTGGCTGTGAGAATATTTTTCGATTATGGTTGATTTATTATTTTGACCTCATATTAACGGATATAATAGCATTTCAGGTCTCTGTCATGAGAAAAGAATAATTTTATAAACATTTGCACGCATTGTTGGTAGATATTTTTTTTAAATTTGGATCAACCATTTATAAATGATCACTTGGTGACACCGCGCCTATGTATATTGAATTATACTGCTAAGAACAATGTCCATTTCACAACGACGCTCCTATTGACCACCTTCTATATTAAGTCTTTTACGTCACAACTCTGCATGCGCTGACACTATTACGTCACATGGTTTTTGCGCGCTGATACAATTACGTCATATGCTCTTTGTCTGTTGACTAAGCTCTCTTTTCTGTTTCTTCTCCTAATAATAGATACTTCTATTAATATTAATGATCTTCGTCCGCTTCCGCCAAGGTTTAGGGCTTAGGCGTTTTAATGTCAATAAAACTTCATGCGATATCGAACACATACTGAATTACGGGCGCTGGAAACGTTTGTAACGGTAAAATTTAATACGGGGAGGGTTTTAATTCCAGAAACGACCGTAATGACATAAGACTCGATCTAGAAGTTGCACTGTAGATTAGAGGCGCACTAACTTTGTCAGTTGAGAAAATTTATCCATTGTCTAATAATTTTATTTATTCAAAGGCCTCAGAAAGTGCTGCAGTGAGTCTAGCAGCGTGTTTGAACATAGATCATTTTCGAGGGGTAAATCTAGCAAAAGATAGTTTATTTTTTTAAATTAGCTAACAGGACATCCCAATTTTTCATATCAAAAGATTTTTTCTAGTAGGTATACATATTATATCTGAGGTGTTTTAAATTATGTGTGTTTAAAAGTTACAATCAAGTAGGTAATGAAAGGATTTCACCATGTTTCACTGAAAATTATCATTGGGTTAGGGCTGTAATAAATGGCATAGTATATCATGTTATGTGGTGTCTTAAAATGGTCGCAGAGGATAATAAATTTCTACCAATCCATGAATTTGATGATCAGTTTGATAGAACGGTTTTTGTAGTCAATGTATTGTAACAAAATAAAAGACATTCATTATTTTATATAATAATTTTATTGAAATCAATTTAATATTGTAAAATACAGAAATTTCAAATGAATCTGTCTGAAGCCAACATCCCTACTTACATGCATGCTAACAAATAAAGCATTCAATCTCTTCCACCTTTTCAATCGACACCTTAATATGTTTAATTTAATTTTACATGTTACTCTAGCAGACTATGCATTTTAGAATGAGGAATTAAAATTGTATTGTGCATTTTCGTATTGAAACTATTTTTTTTTTCAGATAGCATGCATACAAAGAGAATTCTAAAAAAAATTACCATCAAATTTTCTAAAGTTTGAATATACTCATAAACATATTGGAGATCTATTTATAACATAGTCCAGGATTAAAACATTTTGTAAAGTGCTACTATCATAAACTAGATTATAAATAGACACATCAAACAAACCTTTGAATTGTGTGGTTAGCCTATTATAAGACGTCTTTAATAGATGGCGTTTTGTTTATCATGCTGTTAATAATAATCTATTACATATTATTTTAATATCACAATAAATTTATTCAAAAAAAGACCTCAAAGTGTGAGAATTTTATTTTAAATGTTTCACAGTTTGTCTCACACACAATGTTTCGATACAAAGAATTTGGAATTTTATAAAATAAGGATTCAATAACTTTGTTCCAATATTTTTCTTTAGAATTAATTAACTGCAAAAAATATTTCTTTCAACGCTATAATAATAATGTGTGAAAGATCCTTTTGACCAATTTGATTCTTTAGGCCAGTGGGGGAGTAGTTGTTAGAGCATCTGTCTCAAACGCGCTGTACTGGGTACTACTGTACGAAAACATCTTCTTGGCTACGTTTCCAGGCGCTGTTGTTTACTAAATGGGAGGAGCTTATAATGGAATTGCGGTTAAAAATGGGCGGAGCATGTTAGTTCACAGTTTTAACACGTAGCCAAGAAAATGTTTTCGTACAGTATATTCAAACATTTTCAAACTGTCTCCACATATTGCGTCGAAGCTTGTCGGATTTATGTGACCGCTGTATGGTAAGACAGTGTAACAATACCGTGAAGACACTCACAGTATTTAAAACTGATGAGTTTTTATGCATTACCTGACGCTGCCTTAAAATGCTATTACTATTATGGAACAGGCTCTAGAAATAAGTAGATTATTAAATTATGTATCTATCCTTAGGTAAGATTGTTCTTTTTCGACATTGTATTCATACAATTGCTTAGGTATGTTTCTAATGAGTACACAAGGTAACTTTGATTTTAGAAATATAGTACTTGAAAGTAGGAATAAATTAATATTCTATTCTGTAAATACCTAAAGATATATTCTGCAACCTGATGAAAATAAAATATTGTGTACTCATAAATAACAAAAAGATCATTAAAATTTATGGTATCGTGTCCGATTCATCTTATGCGTATATAGGTTGGGATTAGAGCATTTTTTTTTCGTTGATTCTCATTGCATAACGAATACAGACTCCATGAGTAATAATATATCATACTAATCTGAATATAAAGTGACACTAGAACAACATTCTGTTGTTTAATATTATTAAATTAATGACAATAAGTTGACAAAATAGAAATATGCATTCACACTAAACTCGCAGTTAAGTCAATACATAGTTATTGAATTTATGAAATTAATGTTAATTAGTTAATATGAATCCCAAGACTCTGTTTAGATTATCCAACTTTTGTAGACAAGACTTAAAAAAATAATGCTGTTTTTACTTTAATAAATGTAAATCTGTTTATGTGAACATTGTGGTTTTGTGTTATTATGACGTGTTGTTTTGCCAATTATTCACCTACTTGGGTAAATAATATATGTATTGCATTTCTGTAGATAGACTATTACTCTTATGATACACGTTGAGGTGAGTTCCTAAGGCACAAATATTGTTTTTCATTTTTAAAATGAACTTGAAAGCAATTTATGAAGATTAATCTGCGATTTAATTACAGATACATAACTAAGTGAATACAGTAGAATCTCATTAATCCGGCACTATATAAAACCTGATGATGCCGGATTACTGGAATGTATGGAAAACTGAAAAATATTAAAATGTCGAAGTACACAATATTATAATTTATGCTTTTATGATAACATGTATTGCCTACATATGTATTTTATAATTACTGAAAATGTTACATGTGAGGCACGAGACACAACCTCCCACTCCGCCCCAGCTCAGAGAGTGCCGGATTACTTGTACGTGTCATATCTCTGAGGTGGCGGATTATTGAGATTCTACTGTACTAGTAAATTTCTGAAAAAATCAAACTTTTCAGTTAAAAATGGAATAAAAACAATAGTAACAAATCAAAAATAAATTTATTTATTAACATAAAATAGGCGACAATGATTAATTATAAAAAATACAAGATTTAAATTAGTAGAAGTTATGCAATACTTTAAAGGCATGTTATGGTTATAAGTGAAGTAACTATTCATTTACTATTACAAAGCATTTTATGTGTATTACTATGACCTATTATGTCTAAGAATATCTATATTGCTGTATTCATGTACTGATGGAAAAAAACTACATACATATTATGATGTAAATAGTACAATTATTGTAATCACAGAAAAAATCGTAGCATGGTATATGGCCTTTCCTGACTTTCATGGTTATTTTTTGTATTCCTTAGTATTTGGATTATCACTGTTCTTGGACAAATTTTATTTTTGGCTATTCTTTGACAATAATTGATGTGTATTAATTAAAATTTAATGATAGCCCGCGATGGTCAAAGGTAACAAATGCTTGATATGTTGAGGGATTCAGGTTTGAATCCCGGATCTGGCAAAATCACATGTTGTTTTTCAAAGTGTGTTTGGACCCAGAGCTTGGACCAGGTTGAGCAAGTGACTAATATCCATTTATCGTAAAAACTTAATGTTACTAAACCTCTTCGCGAGGCGGCCTAGATCCACACCAGATTGTATATCCAAAAATATATTTATTATAATATGTAGTACATTCCTAATAATTCAATAATAATCAAGACTGGATTCGTACACTTCAATAGGACATTCTCAACTGATGAACCGGATGAAACCAGTCTCGATCATTTTAAAATTATGTGGAATAATTACTACATATATATAGGTTATTGTTCCATTTTAATTAATACTTACACTATCAAAAATTGACAATGTGACATTATACCATTATTTAAGAGGATCGTTAATAGCTAATTATAAAAATGATGATAATGACCTCTGAAACAAGGCTGATACCTCAGGAAGGGAAGAAGAGAATAACAGACACAGTGTAACACCCAAGTACATACTAGAAGAATACATGGAAGACTGCTCAAATTATCATATATCTTTCAAGCCACTAGGATGGTTTTACTTCATTTAAATATAAATTAAACAGAAAGACCATAATAAAACAGTACACATTAGTTTTTTAGTTTGACTGATAGCGACTTTACACATGCTAAGATTGATTGCCGACAATATCATTATCACGACCAATGAGGTTTGAAATTGTTCATAGCGCCGATGGAAATGCCCTTACAAATTATATAAAATCTCATCGGCTGAAAACTGTTTCTTAATATGCCGACACCTCATTGGCTGCGTACTGTCTAATACAAATATGCCGACTAATGAATGGCTCTGATTACATTACAATCCATTTGGAATTGTGTACACTTCAAACTTATGCGAACTGGGCTAAAATAAAAGCCTATCATATGTGAAATCAATGGTCAAGATAAATATTATGTGTACATATGTGCATAATGAACAATATTAGAGCCTTCTAATTTTTATTGTCAAGAAATTTCAATATATAGTGTCTATGGAGCATATATATTTGTGACAATAAATCCATGTATGTGTAAAACCCCTATAAATTCACATCATTTCAATAATGTTCCACAACTAACTCATTGACGACATTGTTTGAGATGAACGAATTAATATGTTTATGATTAAAAATATACTTATTATCAAGATATTTCATAGGCTGACATGACAATTTTTGTAATACATAATTTAGATTTAAAATATGGCTCTTTTCATTAATAATTCATCGAATTGGTAATTATATAGGAATCATTAGGACGATATTTCTATAAAAATATGAATGCATGCAATGTAAAATAGACAAATATCATCAAAGCACAGTTGGGTACCTGCCAACCATGGATATTTTACATAGTCTTCCCAAAAATGAACGAAACCACATGGTAGATGATGAATAGAAAAATTGTACAATACATAAATGTAGTCTTTCAATCAATTTCAAATCTCATGAAGATTTCCTAAAACATGTTTCGCTTAGCAAATACTTTATAGCAAACCTACAAAATGAAAGTAAACCATAGGCAACAACCTCATTACGATTTATGTAACTATTCTAATGCCAATTTTAAATTGAAATTTTTTATTGCGATGATTCACAGTAACCCATCATTTCATATTTTTATAGTACGCTAAGCGTGGTTTTCCATTCCTACAATAATTTAGACCACACTTATTGTGAGTGCAGGTGATTTTCTAACCAACTCACAATATGTCTAATTATTAATCATTAAATATCGCAAAATTTGATTTACACCATTGCTCAGTTTTCTTTATGTTTCACAATACCTTAACATTTCAATTCTACCTTGCTAAAAGCCACTTGATGTGAATCTACAAATTCTATTGTTTCATCTAGAAAGTATCTCTTTACATTTTGTAATAATTATATAGATGTTTCCAAACTACAAATTTCGATCATTAATAGGAATGTCAAAGGATTTTAAAAAAAGAATAATAAAATTTGATCCATTTCCAACAAAAACTCAGTGGCAAGATTGTCAACATATTATGTTATTTAAAACCATTGTAGATAATTATTTATACATGGCATACTATGTAATAAATTTGATTTTCATCATTTAAAGGCTTTTATTATGTAATATATTTATTCATTCATTCTTACACTCATGTCTACAATCATTGCATAGGTACTTTTACAGATCTTGAGCTGCTCAATTCAACGGCTTATTTTTAAATCATCCGTAAATATAATATTATAATTTCATATTCCATGCTGTATATTTAAACTTGATTATTTCATCGTTGCTAATTGCTCATGCTGGTAATTACACAAATATATATTAATGAATTTCATAGAAAACAATATCATGATATACAGGTAACTAATCTTATTTCATAAAGTGAAAATTTTAATCAGTGGCATGAAAAATGTGTAGGTACTACTATTGTTGTTTACGGTATGTTTAATAACTATCGATTTGAGTTAGCGTAGAGGCATTTACGCAGAAGGCATGCACTTGAGCCGCTTGAAAGCTTCCTTCTCCAACATCTCGCGGTGGTCGGGATGGGCAATGTTGATGAGTGCGTGCGCTCTCTGTCGCAGCGAGCGGCCAAAGAGGTTGGCTACTCCGTACTCTGTCACTACGTAATGGACATGAGCCCTCGTTGTCACCACTCCGGCACCTGTCAACATCACAAATAAATCAAACTTGTATTCATCAGTGGCGAAGGGTGGAGGTAGGCTGTTAAGATCCGCCATAAACAGTGCACATTTTCAGACATGCATATTTGTTTTCATTGATATAAGACTACAATTTACAGATAGTGTTGGTTAGTTTTTAAAATTCAATTAAACTCTGAGAAACCAAGCCATAATAGATAATAGTCAAAAAATACATGTCTATCTATAAAATATCTAAAAATATGCAATTAAATCATATATAACTTTGAATATTTTATAAATAGAATAATATTTTTTATTTATTATAGTTTGGTTTAGGCAGGGCTTAATGAATTAAAAAAATTAACCAACAATATGTGTAATATGTATTTTTAATCCAACGAAAACAAATAACTATGAATGAAAAAGTGTGCACAATTTTATCGTATTGCCCAAATTAGACCAAAACTATTATGGTTTCGTTTAGGCAGGGTTTAATTGATTTTTAAAAACTAAGTAACACCATCTGTAAATTGTAGTCTTAGTTCAATACAAACAAATACATATGACTAAAAAAGTTTAGTGTGCACTATTTATAGCGAATCTTAACAGCCTACCTCCACCCTTCGCCACTGGTATTCATTGACCACTGACAGTAAAAAAGCACTGTTTCTTTCATTCGTAATACTATTACCAATTAGCATATAGCATCCTCACTCAGCAGACAACTTATACTAGTAGATCTGAATAAATGTTTTCAGACTTGTTTAAAAAATACATAATATAATACTAAGAGTGCTTCTTCATTGTTTCAGCATTTTCTGACTTTATCAATGCTGTTCTTTATAGTACATTTATGTATAGGTATAAAAAAGTTAAATTGCCATTTACCTGCAATAGTTTATTTTATGAGGAAATGATTGTAAGCCATTTACTCAACTCAATGGGTCTTTGTCTTGGATCAAACACCGGTTGAAAAACATGTGAATTTATCAAAACACAGAATTCAAACCCGCACCGCAACCCATATACATAGGTACATAATACATATTATAGAAGCAGATACTCTGCCACTACTCCACTCCACACGTAGATTATATTATATTACACCTTTATCAATCTGTATTACTATAAATATTTTTTTCTGCTGGAACTTCTGAATATTTGGAGTAGAGAATAATATTATAGTCAATATTATTTTTTTGATAAAATAGTTTTCTGACATGAAGAGAAACACACCTTCTTTAATGGTAGGCACAATTTTTGACTCTCCCCGAGACGTGGAAGATGGGAGGGCGATGATGGGTTTACCGAGTCCGTCGAAACCTTCTGCCGCTCCTCGGATGAAGTCCACCTGACCACCAAAACCGGAATACATGCGAGTACCTGGAAAATAATAAAAAATCACATTAATTTTCATAATGGTTAAAAGTATCAATAAGTGCAATTCATTTCCTATCATTTTCATATTCATTTCAGTAATAACAATTAAATGACTTTATTAAATGAAGCTAGTAAATAAATATCAATGAAATTGAAATATTACAAGGATGAGAATTGAAATATTATCTGAAGCAATTCTTACCAATTGAGTCTGAAACTACTTGTCCTGTAAGGTCGACTTCTATGCAGGAATTAATGGCGGTCATCTTTGGATTTTGGGCAATTACACCAACCTTGTTTACATAGCTGATTTCCAACATTTCTAAAAAAAATATGATACACATAACTTAGTAGGTATGTAAACAATATTTAACCTTCATATGGAAATTAAAATAATGTGTTTTCAGCTGCGTTCTCTAGTACAAAATGTAATGTAAGCTAAGAGATCAATACTGATATCAAACACTAAGAAACTAAATTCATTTGTAATGAAGACATGATAAATGAAAATAAGGAATTTATTCCTCCAATGATACCCAAATTTGGCACTCAAATCGAGTGGGTCAACAAATGTTAATTGACGCAGACATAAGTATGTTATGTAATATAAGTCACCAAGCTGATGAAATGGCAATAGGCCATGTTGCTCGGCGAGTGAACAACGCTGGACAAATCCAGTCATACATGGTACCCAATAAACACTGAACGACAGGGAGCCCTTTATCCAGCAGTGGATTGACCCCGGCTGTTGATGATGGTGATTTGAGAAAAAATATTATTGCTTAACAATGATCAGCCAAAGTGCCACAATACACAGTAAAAGGTAGGCAGTAAAAAAGTAAAGCATAGTAAGTGAAGAACATACACCAAAATGGATTTAGTTCACTTTGACATCTTTAAGTTTACTAATGACAAAAAATATGAAATGTCATGAATACTAACCGATAAATGGATTGTTGTCCACAAAATCATATAACTCTTGCGTGCCGATCAAAAAGGACCCGACGATCCTTCCTTTGTGGATGACCTTCTTATTATTTGTAATGCAGCCTCGTTTGACAAGGTCTACCACTCCTCCGCTGAACATTTCAGAGTGGATTCCGAGGTCTTTGTGGCCTTTCAGGGCTGCTAACGTTGCATCAGGAATGTTACCGATACCTATAAAGATGAATAAAAAATAAAATAGTATTAAATAATGAATTGTTTTAATCTCGTCATCATTTTTTATCATTGGGGTAATTGATGTTTTATTCACCATTTTTCGGCTGCACAACCTTAAGTCAAAGATTTATTTACTACTATTACAACACTGGGACTAACCCAAGAGGTGGGAATCCAATCTTTCAATGTAGCCACAGGTGTGGTTAATGAGAAGTTAAATTCACCAACAATTAAATATTGATAAACATGTTGGGTCAGACCCTGAATATTGTTTATGTAAAGCAGAATGTGTGATGATTATACCTTGACTACATAAGCGTTAAATTTTTGAAATTCGGTTCGCCTGTTTTCGGTCTGTTACGAGTGCGGCTATGTGGGGAGTAGCCTGTATTATACATAGTACAGTCAAGCTCGGTTATTACGATCACGGATATAGCGAGATCTCGGAAGTAACGAGGAAACATTCGTTCACATTTTAGTTTATGATTTTCTCCATACATTTATTCACTTTTATAACGAGCTCCTTATCGGATATACCTACCGAGCTAAAATATCGTCAAAAATTTTCTTAAAACTGTTAATGTGTTGATTGTTTAATAACATTTAGTTTTTAGTTTTAAGGAACACTTAGTTTATTTTGTAGGTTATTTATTAGCGCAGCTAACCGTTCTGCCAATT
Source organism: Rhyacophila brunnea (assembly GCF_057557595.1). NCBI lineage: Eukaryota > Metazoa > Arthropoda > Insecta > Trichoptera > Rhyacophilidae > Rhyacophila > Rhyacophila brunnea. Next base: position 23,489,560 of record NW_028233068.1, read on the forward strand.
TTGGCAACTGTCTTTAAACTGACAAGACTTGTCAGCCGGTCAGTTAAAAACAATATACCCCATCTTTCATCAAAAGATGGTCCTCCGCCTGTACATCCCGAAGCGGGCCCCCTACTTATCGCTAAGGTTAAAGGCAATGTGATGATCTACAGTTGCATATTCCAAATGGTGTTCGAGGTAAAATTAAAGATATTTTTAGCGATTTTTTGTATTTCTAATAAACCCACTTTTATGTTGATATGCACAATTTTGGACATGTCAAATATTGACAATAATCAAAAATTGGCAAAACCATATATTATTAAATTTTAGTATGCTTGAAGCGAAACAACATTTTTTTTACTATTAGTGCATGTTTGTGATGTGTGTTTTTATCTCACTTGGCTGGTCGATCTCTCATGCCGGGCCTCCCGTGAGCCCCAGGCCCCAGGTTAGAGGACTGTCACCCCCCCCCCCCCCTTGTGGGAGCCGTGACCTATCTAGATACTTGACATCATAAACATCAGTGGAGATTGATCATCACTCGCCTTTCAATATGAAGTAAATTCTTTAATTATTTTACTTCTACTTTGTAGAAGATCTTTAAATGTGTTGCAGTGTATAAAACCTTTCCAAATGGTCGCGGAACACCTATTCAGGTTCGGCGGAACACTGGTGTTTGGGAAACCCTGGAATAGTGTATAGAATTCATGAATTTTGCCACAAATTGGTCCTTTGCAAAAATCGTCGACCCAGATTTTTTTCACATGTGTGGTATTGTTGTCTTACTTACAGAATACCTACTAAAAATGTGTTACCTGTCAAATCCATTGATTCTTTCCCTTAATAGTAAATATTTCATATGCGACAAGACAAAAATGTATCGTAGATAGATCAGTAGAATGACATGAAAGAACATTAATTGTATTAATAATTGAGCATAGTAAATGTGTACACAGAAATCAACAAAAAATAAAAAAATAAACATAATGTTGTCATTAAAATAACATTGTCATTGGATAAGTTGCTAAAGTATGCATTTATTCAATACAGCTGATAAAGCAACTATTCATTTATTGAAAGCTTACATTATCTGTGTATTTTTATACAATACTTTTGGCATTGTATGCCAATTTTTACATATTGAATTAGTGACAGAAATTTGAGATTTTAATAATGCTAGTGGCACTTCCGATTGCAAAAGGGGATGTTGTTATTTTTATGTATTGTGTAACTAAGATAAGCATAATCTAATTTGGCATCTTTGCATCTAGCCACCACCCGCTCAAAGTCAAATCGAGATATAAACTGTCAGCAGAAATCAAATGAAATGCTGCAGATAGTTGGATGGCAGTGGTGCATCAATAACTCATTAAGAAAGCTATGATATGAAATAAATATTAAGTAACAATAAGCGTCCACCGCATCAGGAAAAAGTTTATTTTAATGTGGGTGCTGAAAAACTTAAACTCGCCACACTTTCATGGTAAATTCATACTTTCAGAGTCTTCTTCGCACCACAATTTCAATTTTATCATTTTTAGAACTTTGTTTAATCACAACGGCTATAAAATGAATTTGATAATAAATAATAGACTATAATTATTATTATGAATATTACCCATTTGTAGAGTGGCTCCGTCATCAACCAGATTGTCTCCGATCAGTTGACCGATCTTGGTCTCTACTTCAGTCGGTGGCTTTCCTCCGTGTTGAGGAAGGGGCGAATCGAATTTAACCGCATAGTCAAAGTGAGACATGTGGATAATGCCGTCGCCAAATGTACGGGGCATGTACGGGTTTATTTGTCCTAGAAAACAAGACATAATCTTAATGAGACAGAATACGTATATTTAGTATTTATTGTTTTTAATTTTTATAATAACTACAACTTCTTATATCCTTTTCATCAGATTCTGAATTAAATTAGTTTAAATATAATTAATATATGTCCGGAATACACCATTATTATAAAACATGTAACATCTGCATGCATACAATATTGCGATAGTAATAAATAATGGGCACATTAGGTGCTAAATTTCATGTTAACAGTAAACACGACTGCTACAATAATCTCTCCTGGAGGTCAATTGTCAGGAGAGGCTATTATTTCTTAACATGTCAAAAAATCCGTCATCATAAATAACTCAAATTGTAAAACCAAAATTTTTTTTTGTTACTTAATTCATCTTTGTTTGAAAACCATAATTATTTCCGAATCATATTAAAAAAATATATGATACAATCTAATCACTGACAGAACTTGGATGCAATTATTAAATATTATTCAATGGAATTACTATCGCACTTACCTATAATAATCTTTGAATTTACTAATCCGGCCCTAACACAGTCCACAGATGTTCCCAAGCTGCAGTAACCGTGAGCATCTGGAGGGGAAACCTGTAGATGAAATCACTGGTGCAATTATAATAGTATTAAAGCAATTTATAATATACTATATATAATATAAGTTTCAATTTCATGTCTGTAGTGTGTGATTTTACTTGTGCGTCAGTGATTGCATGTGATCATTACACATTTTGTGCATTTTTGCTGAAATATGGCAATGCAATCATCAGAGTGGTCGATTTCCCTTATACGATAGCACGCTAATAAAAAATCAGTATCCCATAATTCCAGTACATATAGAGACCATAATAGGTCAAAAATGAACCAATCCAATGTCTTCGTTTCTAAACTCCATGGAAATATTTCAGTTGAGGACTCTCAGTCAGATCGAGTTAAAAGAGAAAATACTTAGATGTTCTAACAAATCCAACAATAAATATTAGATTTGAGATAAATAGGATCATTTAGGTACATATTATTTTTCTATTTTAATTCTGTATTTATATTACTTTAAGCCATTGAATTGAGTAAATGCAGTGCGATGATCGAATAAGTGAAATACTCCACTGTGATCTTCGCACGCAATCATCGCATAAGTAAAATCACACCATAAGGATTTCTCATGTATGTCATTCTGTTTAATAGTTATTCAAATATTTCGTTTGTTTATTCGAAGGAAAACTATTCCACGTGAATATAGTAACATACTGCATATGCCTGCAAAAATAGAACTGGAAAACGTTAGAGAAAGTTACTTTTCACAAGTAATTTAATTTGTTTCGTGGTTGCTTTTCTTTTAAGTTTTACATAATAATATATTATAAACTAGCTTTGTTTCACTCTATGTTTATTTATTACCAATAAGTATTTTTTATACGGTAGCTCAATTAGATCGATTGGTTTGCCATTTTTATTTTTTAACATGTTACTATGATCTTTAGTCAATATTAACTGATTTACGTTTTGCGTAAAACGTTCACGATATAATACGAGGGTGGGTCAATAAGTCCTTAGAAAAGCCGACAGGTGGCGCGACTAGTACTGTAAGCGGTTTGTTTTCATGCAGCGGCACTACCGATTCAGTATGCTGCGAAGTTTCAATCAGATTGGTCGGGTTGTTGTGTGTTTCTCGTACATTTAAAAAAAAATTTGCTTGTGGAAAATGGAAAAATGGAAAATGGAGAAAATTGAAAGGAAATAAAAAATGAGTTGGATTTAGTTCACGGCATATCTGCTCCTTCACTTGCAACTATTTATAACTGGTTAAATGAATTTAAACGTGGTCGTACATCAACAAAGGATGAACCACGCTCAGGACGTCCTGTAGAGGTGACTACACCAGAAATGATCAATAAAATCCACGATATGGTGTTAAGTGACCGAAGATTAAAGTTGAGTGAGATAATTGAGGTTACAGGGATCTCAAAAGGTAGCGTCATTTCTATTTTACATGACAAATTGGGCATGAAAAATATTTCTGTAAGATGGGTGCCGCGTTTGCTCACAGTCGACAATAAACGCAATAGGGTGGTGGCCTCTAAAGCCCTGTTGTCGCTCATGCAACGCAATCCGGATGAATTTTTTCGTCGCTTTGTGACTGTAGATGAAACATGGATACACCACTATACTCCCGAGATGAAAGAACAGTCAAAGCAGTGGATTGCAAAGGCAAACCATGTCCAAAGAAGGCGAAAACCGTAAAATCAGCTGGTAAGGTTATGGCTACTGTATTTTGGGATGCACGTGAAATTATTTTCGTTGACTATTTGGAAAAAGGAAAAACAATAACAGGGGATTATTATGCATCTTTACTGGACCAGCTAAAAAACAAAATTGAAGAAAAACGGCCTCATTTAAACAGGAAAAAAATCCTCTTTCATCAGGACAATGCCCGTGTTCACACATGTTTACGATCAATGGCTAAAATTGAAGAATTGAAGTTCGAATTGGTCGACCACCCACCGTATTCGCCAGATTTAGCCCCCAGTGACTTTTTCCTTTTCCCAAACTTAAAAAAATGGCCAAGTGGACAACGTTTTTTTTCAAATGAAGAAGTCATCGATCGGTTGAGGACCTTCCGAAAACTTATTTTTCTGACGGTTTAAAAAAAATTAAGAACCGTCTAACCAAGTGAGATCCCCGGGGTTCCAGCGGCTAGCTCAGGAGTCCATCGAACCCCGGATTCACAAAAAAAAAGAAATTCAAACGGTTGGAGTATAAATAAAACACGGTCTTTCGTGCTCGTAACGTGGTCTTCTTATATTTTACATTTTCTTTAAACGTTTACATATTTTGTTTTAACAATAAGTTTCGCAGGTCCTATCCTATCGGAAAGGGGACGCTTACTAATTACTTTTTTCTTTTTCAAACTTCGCGTACCCACGCCATTCCAGCAAAAAGGACTCTCGTGATTGGCCAAATTTTATCGCGTGATCTTTGATTCGGCGAATCACGAGCCTGACCCTGGCGCAGGCGCGTCGAAATTTGGACATTGCCGACAAGCGCGGCAAAATTTATTATATTTAAATACTTATATTTAGTCTTAAAATTATCGCTTTCATCCATCATCATTTATACTTTTTAAATTAAATTAAATTTATCTTAATTACACCTCCGCCCAATATGTGATTTTCACACACCGGACGAAGGCCCTTACTTATAAATAAAAAATACGTGGTTGAGCAAGGAATCAGATTAGATGTTTTATGAAGCCGTTTCTAGAGGTCAGGGTTACGTTTCGACTTGAGCTACTAAATGATTATTTTACACCGGGAGAAGCCCGCCTGTAACAGGGGTGTATCAATTCGCCCCATCTGGATTAAAGTCGAAAGGTACGCCCTGATCTCATCGGCCACCCATCCAATTCCTTGTTCATCCGTTAAGTACATGGCATGATAACAGTTTATAAAAAAAATTCAACTACAATCTAACTATTCTAACAAAAAAAAAAAAACAACTAACTTTACGTATTGTTTCGATATTTATTTTGATTACTATTTTCCTGCTCAAAGCAATGCTCCTGAATAAGTCAGAGTTTGATTTATTTTCCTTTCTTATTATCATTTGTCATAATTTATTATTATTTTATTTTTCTCCTGTAATGTCATGCGTTTATTTTGTTTTCGTAATGTTTTTGTTATTCTTCTCGTTCTTTTGTATTCCTAGGGGCTATATTCGTAGACGTTTGGCCCTCGTTTCGAATTATTATTTCGTGTTACGTTTTTTTTCTTCTGGTGCAATAGGAGCGTACCTCGTTTGGCGTTGTCTGCCTTTGCAACCAGGGCGTGGTAGTGGCGTTACTATTGAGCCAGGCTCGTTCCGAGCAGCGGATATCTTTCTGTGGAAAGTTTTCCACTGATCTGCTGGTCTCTGGAGTATCACCTCATAGATGGACAGGTACTGTGTCTCCATCTGTTCCTATTACTGCGGGCAAGGCATCGTATAGCGGTACAACGGCCAGGCTCGTTGACGGCGGCACGGCTTTCTCACAGGTACTAGGATGGATTTTCACAATAAGTATCCTTTTCCCTTTCTTTTTTTTATAGATGGTTACACTTCGGAGGTACCTCTTGTTGTTTCACGATATCTTTCAGGCGTCACGTCCCTAGTCTCTCCATGAACCTGCGCGAGAAAGGAGAGTGCGCACTCTCCACACCATCAAGCTTTGGTATCATGAATTTTCGGCTACGCTGCCTTTGGATGCGCTTACTTCGAGAGGTGGCTCCCTTTGTGCTTCCAAATTGTCTTCATCTGTATTTATTCTTTTTCTTTCTTTAGTAATTTATTCGTTCATTAGACTTCCTGTACTTTAAATTTATTCGAATTTAGTTTATTAATTACTCCTACCCCATACATTAAATAGCTACTAATTTTATATAAAATCTTCCCATTGTACTTATGGTACTTACTATCACATTTAATATTTTACCCTAATACCCATAATTATTTTACAACATTGTATTGACTGTATAAATCACATTGATATTAAAAATTGAAATATTCCACCCTCTCATTATATTTATTTCTGAATCAGTACACTTAAAACTGTGTAATTAACTTTATTTTTAGTGAAACCCATTTTATTAAAAAAAAAAAATTGTTTCGTTTTACGCGCCCGACATCCTATTCCAAAGGCGCGCGCCGATTTGCGGTGCCTCTCACGTTTTATTATTATTTTTTTTTTTTTTTCATTATTGAAAACCCTGTTGAGAAATTTACGGCTTATTGACTCATTTTTTTTTTTATCACAAGCATACAATCTCTACTTTCATCCTCTTATACCTAATTTTAACTTATTATTAAAATTTAACATAACAACTATATACACTTCGTCGAGTGATGCCTTATTATTCCCGTTCCGTTTTCGCTGTGTTAAATTTACGATTGGTAATTTGTAAAGAAATAATAGTGACGGTCGTATACTATTTTCTTCGTTTCTCTTTGGATTCAAATTATTAACACGGCGTAACTTTGAAACAGGTTTCGCGCTACTGTAGAATATCCTCTTTCCCGTTTATAAAATTGTTTGCGATTTTTAATGTTAATGTTTTCGAATTCATTCATATTTACTTTATTTGAATGGAAAGAATTGGCGTCACTTTGCGAAGCGTTATTTTTAAAACTATAATGTACATTTTTCTTACTAACGAACTTAAGATTATAGGGCTCAGAAAGTGGGTCCTTAATTAACTTTTTATCCGTAATTAGAAGAATTTCCGGATATTTACGATTATTATCTTCACTTTTAATTACACTGTTTACACTGACACTTCCAACAGCAACTCGGCGTTCACCCTTGACTAGAGGGTTGGCGACTGGTCCTGCTTCCTGCTTCATCTCCTCGTGGTCGAGCCTGCGCCCGTACAGCTTCTTCGATTCATCTCAGCTTGCGCGCCTTCTCAGCCCTCTTGTGAGGCTCCCTGGCCTCGCGTTTCCTTTTTCTCTCCTCACCGAATATCCCGTGGTCGAATAGGGTACACGAAATGTTGGTTTTTCGTCGCGACCGGGCCGTGGCCTCTACGAGCCCTTCTCGCTGGATACCGTCGATGATGTGTCTAGTCTCCATAGGTGGGATTTGTACAGCCGTTCGTCGTACTGGAGACGCGCTGGTGCTACGGTCTCCAGCACGACGCTAGGCGCGGTCAGCTCCGTACGTGGACTGTCTTCAAACACTAGAGGTCTGACATTTTTTGGCACGAACTAGTTTCTGGCGGCGTAGCCACGAACTCTTCGATATTGTTCGGCATTGTCACTATTTCGCCACATACTTTGTATTCACTAAAGTATTATTTTATTATTATTTTATGATGAAGAGGGTATGGGTGCGGTACATCCATACAATGTACTTAGCCCTTTTAGTTGGAGCGCCATTGAGATCCCCGGGGTTCCAGCGGCTAGCTCAGGAGTCCATCGAACCCCGGATTCACAAAAAAAAAGAAATTTAAACGGTTGGAGTATAAATAAAACACGGTCTTTCGTGCTCGTAACGTGGTCTTCTTATATTTTACATTTTCTTTAAACGTTTACATATTTTGTTTTAACAATAAGTTTCGCAGGTCCTATCCTATCGGAAAGGGGACGCTTACTAATTACTTTTTTCTTTTTCAAACTTCGCGTACCCACGCCATTCCAGCAAAAAGGACTCTCGTGATTGGCCAAATTTTATCGCGTGATCTTTGATTCGGCGAATCACGAGCCTGACCCTGGCGCAGGCGCGTCGAAATTTGGACATTGCCGACAAGCGCGGCAAAATTTATTATATTTAAATACTTATATTTAGTCTTAAAATTATCGCTTTCATCCATCATCATTTATACTTTTTAAATTAAATTAAATTTATCTTAATTACACCTCCGCCCAATATGTGATTTTCACACACCGGACGAAGGCCCTTACTTATAAATAAAAAATACGTGGTTGAGCAAGGAATCAGATTAGATGTTTTATGAAGCCGTTTCTAGAGGTCAGGGTTACGTTTCGACTTGAGCTACTAAATGATTATTTTACACCGGGAGAAGCCCGCCTGTAACAGGGGTGTATCACAAGTGTATTGAGCTCCAAGGAGATTATGTTGAGAAATAAAAAAAAAATACAAAAATAAAAACTGTTTTAATGCTTTTTTCTAAGGAATTATTGACCCACCCTCGTACCATAAAACGACCACGATATTATGCATTTAAAAATATGTACCTACATACATATATGCTAAAGTTGACAGGATGCTATAAATCCACATTGATTGATTGATACTTTATTGAGCAAATAAAATTTAATAAATTCATAATTACAATGAAATATTGTTTCTAAGTTAAAACTGATTATTAATATTATGTCACATTTTTAGGATTCCAAGAGATCAACTATGGATTAGAGCAGTGGTTTTTAAACTTTTTCATTTCATGATAATCTAAAATAATGTATAAACATTTTTTCATGGCGCCCTAAAAAATACCAGTTAGTGGGATGGGTGTGCCCATTAATCAGCGCTCGAAATGGAAAAGTTTACGAACCGGAGCGCTTGACAATTTTATTGTCTAAACATATTTACTAAGATATCAAATTTTATGTGTATTTTATGAATATAAGTGTGTTAGATTTTCTATTACATGTCCTATCTAGCTCGGACGGTCAAAATATTTTTTCCATGAGGCATAGCGTTAATTTTACAAACTTCACGAGTCGGAACGGCGCTCCGGTGTGTTCCGGTCTATTTCGAACCCTGCCATTAATGTAATGCTAGCCTTAAACAGAATCTAATGCTGCCCACTTTCATTTTTAGTCTGAAATTGTTTGAAAATACATTTACCTGCCTACATAGTGTATTTTAGTATTTTCTCAGCTATCCTAAATGAACAAAAATTAAAAGCTTTAAAACGCATTACTAATGATGCTTAACAGTAGGCTTAACTTGTCAGTGCCGCGGGCGAAAAAAATCAAAAATTGAATTATTCTCTTTCCTTCACTGTTTCCCGCATCTTCGATAGTGCCACCCTAATCAGAGCATAGCCTGCTTACCCCTACAGGCCGTCACTGGGTGAGCCTGTTGTTTACTATACATCATCTTAAATTCCAAAATCAAACTACACAGTTACCTACCTTCATCCTAGTGAACTTGTCCATATTATATTTTTGAAAGTATTTTTGAATCCGCCTAAGTTGAGTTGTCATGATTTTCAAAAACAGTATATATATATACGTGGTAGAAAACAACTTTATTAAAGGTCTCAAACTAATACAACGATGGGATCTATCATTTTAACCATGTGGTGTATATCAGCCGCATTTAATTATGATTTCATGGAAATGTTATATTTTGTTGTACTTACCTATTTTTAATGCCTTGATTCAAAATTATTAATGGAATTTGAAATAAAACCTTGGACGCATAGTGGTCGGTAAAGTTTGGCAAGATTAGTATTATACTGAATGCTTAATGGGTAAAAATACTAAAACAAAAAATTTAATTAAAATCTTTCTTATGTGAAGGTGTAGAAAATAATATACCTGTACTAGAGCAATGTCGGGTTTGACAATTTTTCTATGGAAGAGTTGTGGAATTTCATGTAGAAAGATTGGAATGCAATCACCCCGGCCTTCGGCTACTGCTTTTCGGACATTCCCACCCATGAATGTAGACAATGACCTGGAATTATTTTGTTGTTTATGTAATTTCAGTAAAAGCCTGTATATTTTCTTACATAAGATAAACAGCTTTGTAATGTGTGTCATGACAGTTAATTTATGAACATACTTGTCAATGAATGTTGTAAATGTATATATTCCATGAATAACAATAAGAGATAGCCCGCATATTATTTAGTATTCATACTGGAGCACATAAAATTGGTGTCACAACAAAGCAAGGCAGCATAGCATGTCACTGATAAACTGAATTGTAGAATTATTGATAATGAACAGAGAAAGACTATCTATGAATGTATAAGTAACTGTAATCGCTCGTAATGCAAACAAGAGCAATTCTTAACAACATTCAACCTTTTTATAGAATGGATCAGTGATTTTTAAATTATTGATCACAATTTTTTTATTTTCTACTATATATATTTACATTTTCTGCCACTTCATAAGTATTTTTTAGATTTGACGACATGAAAGAATGTGGTACGCTTAGGTGAATACGGCACAAACCTGAAGATTCCTTCACAGTCTGGCTCGGTATAAGGCGCTTTCCCCTCGGTGTGCATGTGGCAGACAGTGATGCCTTTCAGTCCGGCTGATTTTCCCTGCTCTGTCATGGCTGCCAACAAATGCTGAGGAGTCGCAGCCGCTCCTTGAGCGAATACTGTCTGACCTGAAGATAAAAATATATACAACATTAACAAATGTATGAAACGAAAATATATGCGAAGATGGAATGTGTTGAGGTAGGTACAAACACAAACTATATTATCTGTATGCGTTCTACAATGATCCCTCTATCGCCTCACATGTACAAGTCTACTGATTACATAAGATAGGCCATGGCTCGAGGTTGGAAGATATCGAACCACTCAAAAGGCTCCTCTTCAATAGACTGGAAGGGAAAGGAAGGTCGGGAGACCTAAACTGTGTAGGACGAGACGGAAAATCCTTGATGCTAAGGTAGTGGAGGTAGCTTGCAGCAGACAGGTGTGAGTGGAGACTTTTCTTGGGGGTGGTCCCCCGCAATAGTTTTTGATATTGATGATATTAATAAAAAATGTTAGCAGGCAAAATTTACATTTCTACAATTACATTTTAATCAATCTTTTTCTGTATACTGCATAATAAGGACACCATAATTTCCAAAATATAGCTATTTTTTGTTTGTATATAAAGAATAGGTACACAAAACGTTCTGGAATATTTATATCTTTGATTATATCTGTATAAACAAGACAATATTTGAGATGGAAACAAAAAACTGTGATGTCATACTAAATTCAATAATGATCTTGATAAGATACTTGTGTAAAGCCATATTAAATTACTAGACATACATAATTAAACATATTGATAATGATGCTACATCTTGACATACTAGTACCTATTACAAGTTATGCATTAAAATTTAAGGTGGACAGATGATTCACATGATAATATTCATGATAATTATGATACCTAGTAGGTACATACATACGAGGGGAGTTCCATAAGTTTGCGGAATGGTGTTGAAAGTAGCAAGTATTGGGGTTAAAATTATTGTTGGGTAATAATCCTTTTTAGGTAGACTAGTGCAATTTCAAGTTGATTCTTCTATTAAATCGCTTACAATATTCAAAAGAATAAGTGCAAGTCTACCATAATTTAAAAAATGTGAAATATTAAGCTCTGTGCAGTAATTAAATTCCTCACAAAACAGGGGAAAAGTGTGGAAACCATCCAAAATGAAATAAAATTGATTTATGGCACTCTTTGTTGTGGTAAAACCATGATTTACAAATGGTCACACTTGTTTAAACAAGGTAGAGGAGTCATTAGAAGATGATGACTGTTGTGGAAGGCCAAGTGACGTCACTACACATGAAATGGTATTAAAAATCGAAGATGCCCTTATGGAAAATGGTCGGCTAAATCTAATCGATATCGCAGAAAGGTTCAATCTATCCAAAACAATAATTTCCAGAATTGTATACGAAAATCTTGGGATGTCAAAGGTAAGCGCAAGATGGGAGCCACAAATACTTATGCCACATCAAAAAAGTTACCGTGTGGAATGTTCTAAGCAGTTTTTAAAGCTGCCAATAGGCTGTGTAAAGGCATCAATCAAGATGAACTCATTAACAAGAGAGATGAAACATGGGTTCATCATTATGACCCTGACTCAAAACAGGAGTCCATGCAGTGGCATAAAAAGGGTGGTTCATCCCGACCAAGAAGTTTAAGGTTGTACCATTAGCTGGGAAGGTGATGGCAATAGTGTTTTGGGATTCACAAGGAATCCTGTTATAGATTATAAACCAAAAGGCACCAACTTCACAGGACAGTACTACGCTAATATTCTAAGTCGCTTAAAAGAATCTATTAAAGTAAAAAGGAGGGGCAAAATAACAAAATGTGTGTTCTTACTTCATGACAACGCACCTATTAATTCACAAGGCTCAAATTGCAATGGCTGCTATGAGAAAATGCGGCTTCGAGGAATTGTCTCATCCACATTACAGTGGCACACTGGCATGAGCATTTTGAAGGCAAATCGGAAAATTATTTTTATGAAGGTTTAGAAAAATTAATCGATGGCTCTAAGTATTTCATGTCTGATCCGAGATTATATTGAAAAATAAAAATATATAGGTAGGCATATTCTTTTCTTTCTGTCCCATTCAGCGAACTTATGGAACTGCCTTCGTATATCTCTAATTAATTTTCCGATATGGTGAAATGTAATAAATAATACGTACAACATGGTATTTGTAATGAATCCCTCCTGATATGAGATTTCCGTGAAAATATTACAATATTGGACAATAATAATCCTTACATTATACTATTATGTAGGTACTTACACGGTCGAAAAAAATGATAAATTATTACTTTGTTAGGATATCCTGCCACAAGTTATTTTTTCTACATAACCATATCATCGTACAATACAAAATGCATACATTATAAGCGAAGCAAATGAACATAATATTGTATTATTACATCTGGAAAGTAAAACCATTACGACAGCCATGGTAGGCCACAGAAGGACATGCTAATAATTATTATATTTGGTTCTTTTTAAACTTTAGAACACGGGTTCTCAACCAATGGGTCGCCAACTAAATTCCGATGAAAAGTTAGGCTTCGGCTACATAGGTAGGTGCTTCGCTAGTGCTAAGCTAGGTGCTATGCTTGTCTACTAAAAACACTACTGCCACGTTGCACGCTACATGCGTAGGTACAAATTCATTTGACATTGGGAGTGCTCAAGTCAACAACGATGTCACTCTCAAAACTAACCAGAAAGCTACTTCTCACAGAGAATTTAAGTTTAAAATTTCGACAGTCGCAAATTCGAACTTGTTGAGTGCATATTGTCAATTCATCTCGAAGTAGGTACTCTTGGAGAGTTTCAACCTCCCTACAAAGAATTTCGGCAATACGATGAAAAGTTTTTTTAGTTATTTGAGGATGAACCAGGAAACATTTGACTTATTGTTGAACAATAATAAATTAAAAGAGACATTACAAAAGGGTGATACACATACACATGTTCTATAACACCGGAGGAACAGCTTGTCGTAGGTAACATTAAGGAGGGTAAATTCTTTTGCATCTCTCTTGCCTCGCAATATTTTTCACCTATGGGCATACTACAGCTCATGCGTCATTATTCATAACCTCAAAATATACGGTGTTTGACGTTTGTCATACTGAAGAAATATTCTAACAACTCTACTTTCTACTGTTATTTCTTCACCGCGGAGCATTTAATTAAGGTGCATTGGGGTAATTCCGAATATGGGTATATTCCGAAAGTTCAAAAATTCTACCAATCAAAGCGATATTTTCCTATTGGCAACATTTAGTCTAGAAGCCATGTTCATTGTGATCGCCTCGTAAGTCGTCGCTAGTCGCTAGTGTCAACAACAGTGTTTTTCGCGCCATTTTTGCTGATTCGTAATTACCCCAACTTACATATCTCGGAATTCTGGTAAGTTCTTTGAATAAGTGATTGCTTTTACGATAGATTATCGTTTTTTACGAATTTGTGAGAGGAGCACAACGTCCTAGCTGTGTTTTTAATTTTTTTTCGGAAATACCCCTTTGGGGTTATTCCGATATATATTCATTCCGCAATAGCCCACTTAACTTTTTCATAGTAATAGGCAGTGATTCTCAATCTGTAAAGAAACTAAAATTATATCTAATTTAGATGTACATAATATACTTAATTAAATTAATATTAAAGTAAGTAAATTTAGCGTCGTCGTAATAAGAAGCTATCGCACGCCCTATTATAATCTTGGGTAAGTGCGGTAACGCCAGCCTTCACTTAACAGCATAACTAGTGTATCCGACATCATGAGCGAATATAGCAATGCTGATATTATAGATTATCTTGATTTCGAAGAATTGATGGATGAATACTCTGAAGATGATTGAAAAATATACAAGGAAGAACCAAGGTCACAAAAAAAAAACAAAAGATGTGAAATATGGTGAAAGTTTTAACTGAAGAAAAGATACTCACCAACAACGATTCAAATTCTCTCTGTACTAAGAGTAAAGGTGTTGGCAAGGTAAAGAAAATCAAGCGGATAAAACAGACAAAAAAAACGAAGAGAAAAGACACATTGAAAGAGATGACAAAGACAGCGTTGATGTTTTTATAAAAGGTAAAAATATGACAACTAGAGAAGACTCAAAAGAAAAAGACAAAGATGAACAACTGCTACTAAAACTGAAAAATAAAGATATAGTATACAAAACTCAAGAAAAGGACCCTGCCATGAAGGAAAATTACAAATTAAATGATTCAGTGCTTGTCAGATATTCAATCAGAAAAAATGGAGGTACTATATTGGGTTCACAGAAGAAATAATAAAACATGAGGAAACATACTTCTCTATCAACTTCTTAAAAACTATGAGACCACAGCAGCAGCTAACCTTTATTACGACCAAAAGAAAAGATAGTGACAACGATCCAGAGTCATTAATAGTGAAGAAGTTAGATATACAAAAAAAAAAGTGCTGATGAAATAGAATATTACTTATGTAATGATAAAGATAGAATTTAATTTGACTGATTGCGTACCAAACCAATAGATCATTATTATGTATATGTGAGGCTTTCAGACCATGTCTTAAGCAATTCTGTTATATTTTTTTAAGTGTAGCCCGCATTTTAGTTTTAGGTTTGCTAGCAGGAATAAATTATAAGTTTATGCCATAAAAGTAGATGAAAATGATTAAAAAGACAAGTTCCGACTTTGATTTAACATTTTTAATGTTGACTAATTTAATTGTATGGGTATGAAGAATGTTTATTTTGCTATGCAAAAAGCAGTAAGTAAACAAAAGATATCTTTGTAAAAAATATTGTTCTATAAAGGTAGTCAAATAAGAATGTAGACTCAAATAAAAATTGATTTTTAAAATTATCACCTTCTTTGATTTTCCTCGTCTTTATTTTATTGATTTAAGGTGGTAGGTACTTGTGTCAAATTGGGATATTTTTTCTCAATATTTGTCACCGGTGGGAACAAAACTGATAGTAACAACCGGGAATAAACCTGCTCTGCTCCATCCCGTTCCACAATCCCTTTAATCCTAAGTTCTTAACTGAAATGTTGAGAACCACTATCTTTTTTTGGGGTAATTCCGAACTAATAGTATCAAAAGTTAGGGATTATGGATACTATTAACAAAATTGATGATATTTTATGTTAGGCATAAAGCCCATCAAGACGGACGAGCGTGCGCAGTCGGCGTAAGAAGCGTATATTCATAACCATAATCACACGCCTCTTGCCGCGCATTACCTTTCACCTATGTAATAAGGGGCCCAGAAGCACAAAATAATTATTATTATAGCGTCTCTCATAACAAAGCAATAAAAATATTATATTATTTCTCGGGGCTTGTAATTAAATATCGGACACCCAATAACTAAACAAAGCGTACACTGTTCTTAATAATGGCTTCTCGCCCGTCTTATCGACGACGCTTCGAGGAGCGTGATTTTGCTTGCTGTGTTCAATGAATGGACTCCATTGTATTTTCGTTAAATCGTATCGCTGAGAAGCGAAAAACGGTGACTCATGCGGCACGCGGGCACAAGGCGTCGTCAAATCCAATGTGCGCTGGCGTATTTGATTACGTTGTATTTTCGACGATTTACGCGCCACTTGTAGAAATTTTGCGCGAGCGCCCCACTCGCTGCGTCAATGGGCTTTATGCCTTAGGATTAATTACGGTAAAAAAGAAAGGTAAGCCTTCGGTCAAAGTGCAATAAAATCAACTTTTGAATAATTTCGGAATTACCCCAAGATAGTTCGTAATTTCCCCAATGCAAAAAAAAAATGACTCAATATTTCAAATTCTCAATTTAAAGAACCCAACTATATATTCAAGAATCTAATATATATTGATCATACATCTTTTCTTTAAGTACACAGAGGTAAAACAATAATGGCAGTAAATATAAAACACTTTGAATAATTAACCGAAATATATAACCTCTAGTCATCTCATAGAAATTCCTGTCGGAATTACCCCAATGCACCTTACCACATTTATAAGGCTCTCTTTTACAAACCGATCCTATCAAAACATCCTCCATCTTGCAAAATCACCCATGCATCATTATTCATAACCTCAAATTATACGGTGTTTCACGTTTGTCATACTGAAGAAACATCCTCCATCTTGCAAAATCACTAGGTGACACAATAAAATTAACCAACACGTTTGTTCTCAGGGAGACTCACTAGGTGACTAATAATCACGAAGCGAGGCACAAAGCGTGCAGTGTGGCCATTGCGATAGTATAGCGAGCGTCCGTTCGCTAGGACATCTCACCTACAGACCAACATTGTAACCTATCTTACCGCTGATAGATAATTTAAAATCATACTAGAGTCTGTCTTTTATAAGCTGGCGTGCCGGTTTTCCCCCCGCTTCAGCATCCATCTCGTTCCCTCCAATTGAAAACTTGCAACAGTTGAACGCGATAGCACAATGCTTTCCGTGTCACGTGTACGCCAGTTTATAGAATACAGACTTTAGATAGTATGTTTTCTTAGAATCACTTTCGTTTTATCTTCTAGTGTTCTACGAATGGGTTCTTAGTCCAATTATCTGGTCGACCCGTCACGCCGGGCCCCCCTTGAGCCCGGACCCCTAGGCTAGAGCCCTGTCAGCCCCCCCTGTGGGGGCCATGTTCCAAACAATTGATAAGCTAGGTAGGTACCTACATGAAAAAATTACAACATGAAAGAAAATATGACAATTACTAATTATTTACATTGAAATGTAGACAGAGTGAGACAATATTAAAATGTTTGATTATCATCAATAAGTAATTTAATGATGAACCATTTTAAGGTTTTATTTTATGGTTATTTTTTACGTTTTTTCTCACTCTATTTAAAATTCATGTTTATGATAATGAGGTGAGGAGTCGCAGGTTACTTGGCTACTACAAAAAGTGGTTGAAACAAGAAAAAGGTTCTGAATCATATTAATACAGACTTACCTATTACAGCGTTCTTATTAATACAGAAGGTTCGAATTTTGAACCACCCTTTTTTACTGTATCTTTTATAGAAATCAATATTACATAGTAATAATGATATTAGGTACTACCAGCAAAATTATCCTATAATATTGCACTGATTGGGAAAATTCCCAAAGACTCGACGACAGGTTTTTCGCAATCACCAGATTTGTATAAAAATAAGCTTTATAAGCCAGTCAGCGAGACGGAGCCATTTTATTTGCACAAGTGGATTAATGAGATAAAATAGGATCTAAATAACTAAACACATCATTCGTTTATTTCTATAATCTTTAGTGTTAGATACCTAGTGTTTTTCTACTGTTTCTCATTTTTTTCCCATGTCAGAAAATTGCGAGATTGTTTTTAAATATGATCCTAATAATATTATGTATAAAATTCATCTTCCTTTGCATGTGTAAACATCTTAGGTACCTATACCTAATGGTCCTAATGCATAGTACATACGTACATACCAAGATACATCTCGTGAACAATGTTTTCCATCCGCGGTGAAATACAAAAAATATTTGTAACAAAATTATAGAAATGTGTTTTTTTTATAATGTTCACGTACAAATGTATCTTAGACTGGGCTAGGCATTAGCTCAAGATAACCCACTCCCCGAATCGTACTACAGAAACGTCAGAAAATGTGACGAAAAACCGAACGAGAATACTGCATGCTCAGCAAAGCCAGTCAGCGCATAACTTGGCCGGGGAAGGGATGTGTGATTTTCTCCGTGGAATGATCGCGTGGAAATAGCGACAAACTAACAAATGGCTTACGCCATGCACACACTCCAATATTCAATTTCTCGTATTCTCTCATCGAAAATCAAGAATATTGTGATCAAACCAGAACTTTCACTAATACGATGTGGACCACTAAATTTGCAATTACTACTCCATTGTCTTTTGCGTGCCATATTATAATTATGTGAATACCAGTGGCGGGTTTTATACAACGCAAATGACGCAATAAATTGGTCATACATTTATAAGGGGGCCTCTAACATAGAATAAATTACCAAAATCTTAAATGTCAATTTAATATTTAAAGATTTTTGTTTTTATTTTAAGTCATGATTTGCTAGAGCTGAAGTGAGTTATTTTCATTTCTAAATACTTCCGAAATGATATCGGCGTCAATTGCCTACTACCTTTGTCGGCAATTTTATAACTTTAAATTGAAGCAATAAAACATCATGTTAAAACCCATGATGTGGATTATTATAGTCAATACACTAAGGAAATACTAAGAAAAACAAGTACAATACAATTGCAAATGTGTTAAATCTTATGTTAGGGTTTAATTATTATGTTTTAAAAACTAAAAACCACCATCTGCAAATTGTATTCTTAGTTCAATGAAAACAAATAAGTATGAGTGACAAAGTTTAGTGTGCAATATTTATATCAAATCTTAACAGCCTACCTCCACCCCTCGCCACTGGTACCTATGAATCTATGTAGTTTGGCAATGTTCGTGTTGGTATTTAAATATTTATAATTCGTTAAAAAGTAGCCTAGTTACGAAAAAACAATGCAAATAAGACTAAATTTTATACAAATAAATAATAGTTGGATTTTTATTTTCTTTGTTATCGCGGGGGCCTCAAAATCAATCAGTGCGTCGGGGCTCCACCACCCTAAGCGCACCACTGGTGAATACAATATTCGATAAACCATTCGAAATATTTACTTACCAGTCATTTAATGTAATTTCAGAGTTTTTTGTTAAAAAATAAGTTAAAATGGAGTATTTTAAATGTTTCTACAAATCAATATCATAAGTACAATAATATTTGAGAATCTTTATGTGAATAATTCTAAAGGTACGAAAATGGTACTGATAATAATGCAATGATAACGATAATAATTATCATTTTGAGTCAATTCAAATAATTTTACGATAAAATAAAATTAGTAGGAATGACAAAAAACTGTGTAACTAGATAGCATCGATAGATGGGTGGGCTACTAGCTTAAAATGAATAAGTACATTGTAGTTCCAGTACCATTCGTGTAGGTGTACATGAAAATTAAATCGCAGTGAAAGACGAACATTTACAGAAACTTACACAAAACGCTTGTTATGTCCATACCTTCTCACGAATCAATGGCCTTTGAAATGAGCAAAAGAGGTCTTCCAGGAAAGCCATGTTTCAAGAATGGAATGGAATACACCCAAACCGCTCATCAATAGACGGAAGAATAAATGAGTGGGGAGACGAAAATTAGGGTTGATCGACTGCGTAGAATGTAGATAGAAGATAGCATCCCTGATTCTCAAGCACTACAGATGAACTTAGTTTTAGATATAGTTTAATGGAGACAGGCAAGGTCGACAAGGGTTATAGTGAATGGCGATGATGAAAAATTACATCAATGATAGGTATTCAAAGTGTGTGCCGCGGGTCAATTTCTATGGGTGCCGCGGTCCGTCGTTAAAAATAATCTAGAAATCCTAATTCACCGATGCACGACCAAGAATCATATGTTTTGGAAGCTGTTTTTTCAGAAGATGATAGAGATAAGTGTCAATAAATAAAATAAAATGAATGTAAACGCCATTGTGATCAATCGTTCTTTATTTTAGTAAACAGTCTTTTATTTTAACGATGTGTCCTTTGGGGTTAATTTTCTTTTAAAAAAACCAATATTTTCCTTGGTTTCAAAAATACTGTGCATATATTATTGACACTGATAAAAAAACATTTAGCCTGATTCTGATAAGACACAATCGATTGATAGCTGGTAAGGGCTAAGAAAAAATTTCGAATTTGATTTTGAATGAAAATTTTTCAATATTTGGCTGCTCAGGACACGCATTGTTTCAGAACGCCGCAAAAACCGTTTAAAAGCCACTGAATTAGATACACAATGTATAAAGTTTAATTATTCCTAACCAAAAAAAAAAACATACGCTAATAATGTAAATAAACAATATTTCTCATTAAATAATGAGTAATTAATCCAAAAATTACATTTTGTGTGTCGAAGTTCTCGGATTGTAGATTTAACAAACAAAAACAAGTAAAACAAACTTCGACCTTTGCTCTAAAAAATGGGTCCGATTATAATAATTATCGACGCTCTTTCTCGATAGATGTCAAGTATTAAAATGTAAACATGTTTCTATATAAAATCGTTACAATATTATTTTTGTTCTCAATCATATCAGTTCAGACTAGTGGCCTCCATAATGTCAATCAATTTGGAGCTACTAATTAATTGCATGATAATGTTTATAAATTAGTTGCAACCACTCATCAGATGTGGTGTACTAAAGACGAATATAATTATTGTATTCAGTTAGATTTTTTGTGGATTCTTCTTAGATTAGATTGCAAATAAAACAGGGGCCGAATTGATCACAAAAGGTCATATTATAACAGAGTAACACAGCCGTTTTTCATCTATGTAATTATAACCATAAAACAATATTTTGTCAGGAAAATAAACCAATTTAAATTTCTTTCCTCTAATGCCCAATAGGTACTTATTGAAACTTTTAAGAAGTCGATGTCAATTGATTCATTGCAAATAAATAATTATCACTAAATCCTTTCACTACCTGTACAACCTTTTGTTTGCAGTGGCAATATCGACATGTTCATAACGAGTCCTGTACGTACTCACTGTCACTGATGTTGCGAGCCCAAAGCGTTGCACAAATGTGCGGGGTCAAATGCATTAATTTCTTCATGTACTGTATAGGGGCATTTTCGCCAAAGTTTGTACATGTTTGAAATTTGGGTAATATTATTTTTTCACTCAAATTAACCATTTTTATATAGCTAGCAGATTCCTTGTTCTATTGCTGAATTGGTGATAGCAATTTTTCAGCAAAATATTGATTAATACAATATTTATATCATTTTTATTATGAAATTGGGCATAATAAGTTTCCGTTCCGTGACTACGAAACTTAGCTTTTAAAACATGAATGAAACACTTTTTATCACTTAAAAGAGCTCTATTAGATTAAAAAAACCATACACTTCAAAATAAAACTACAAATAGTCAAAAAATATTATTGAATTTTAATTCTTGGGCACATTTCGTTCCCCTCCGTTACCCTATGTCTATAATGGCAGAGCATTTTTCCTTTAGTATTTGAAAAAACCAATCAATGTTCGTTCTGCTATTTTTTTAAAGACAATAATCACTTTTACTAAATTTTATTGGAAAAATAAATAAGTTTCGTTATTTAATAATCAAATGAAAAATAGTTAACGTTCAACTTTTTTGGGGACATTTTCGGAATGGAACGAAATGGTAACGGAGTGTAATTTGTAAAGCTTAAGTTACATGTTACCATAAAAACAAATTTTTGTTTTATGAAATTTATTTGAATTTTTTGATAGACAGATAAATATTCAACGTGCGTCAAAATAACAAAACAAATCAAACTTAATCACTAAAATAGACATATTTTATAATAAATTTCACAATACTTGTAAAATAAGGTAGGTAATAATTTTGACACACTATACATTACCATAACTTTATTTGGCATTTATATTATTTGTAACTCAGATAAAAAATATTTTTAAGCAAATTAACAATATATGAAAAAAAAAATCAGCAAGGGATTCAGACGCGAGTTCCTAGCGCGGCACGGAGTATATAACTTTTACGAAAATAATTATAGTCAAACTCGGTTATTACGATCTCTGACATAGCGAGATCTCGGATGTAATAACGAAACATTTGTTGACAATTGGTTTATGATTTTCGCCATACATTTAATTCTTTCACTGTTATAACGAGCAACTTATCGGATATACCGAGCTAAAATACTGTTAATGTGTCGACCGTTTTAAAACATTTCGACCCTAAGCAATAAAATCCGATTGGACAGGATGCCGCCGGGGTCGGATTACGTTTATGACACTAGTAAAGTGTCTAAGTACCTACCTTATTGGTGTTTCACCGACAATAATAAAAAAGTATCCACGCATATGGTTGAAAAATCCAAGGTTTGTGAAGTCCGTAGGTACCTACCAGCGTTAATTACAATAAACAACTTCTTTTGTAGTTTATGAATGCCATGCTCGTTTCGGGGATTTTTACGATGGTTTCCAAATTTTTTATTTTCGGCTTTTTGTGTAATGTGACATGCTCATTTAAAAATACCTATTCTCTGATATAACGAGTAACGCTTATAACAAGCAAATTCAGTCGGTCCCATCTTCCTCGTAATAACCAAGTTCGACTTTATGTTGTCTTGAAATTTAATTGTATTCATCAACATAAAATGTAGCTATACAGGTTGATTGTAATCAAGACGTACTTTTCTGACATTTCGTGAATACCTACAGTTCTAGGTATTAAATCTAATCGAGTACACATTTCTGTTAAACGTGACAAAAAAATACTTTTTCATACATTTTTATAAATTTCTATGCCTAAAATGTATGGAGAAGTTTTAAAATTTTGGTGGCGTATAACAGAAAGAGTATGACAGAGCCAGTGCCTGTCTCGCAATTATTTCAGTCTGGTGTTTTTTCTTTTCCTTCTGTTGTTTTTTTTTATCTCCATACTTTTATGTGCGCTATTTTTGCGTATTCAGACATATCACATACTTTTTTAATCTTTATTATATTATTATATTATAGTCAGGTTATTTTTTATATTTTTTAATGAAAATATTTTTGTTTTTCATACGAACAGACAAAATAATTTTTTTTATAATCTATGAAGAACTAAACACACACTGTAAACCCAACTTTATGCATGCCATTTCGTTACTTTTACATTCCACATATACGTTACCACCAATATAGTTTCGGAGTGGAAGTAACGGATTCTGTTTCAGAAGTGTTTGAAGCCAAAATTTAGCTTAGTTTTATTGTTAAACCTGCGATATGTTTTATTATATCTGTAGTATGAAAGATAAGCTCCATATGTGTAGTATGTGAAATAGAAATATGTGTTTTCTTACCTTATAAATCGTGGTAACAGTAGTGGAACTTCTTAAATGACCAACCCAGAAAGCAACCTGTTCCGATAGCGATACCGACACACACCAACAATTTAAAGTGTACATGGCGATCAGTGTTATACAAAAATGTTGCTACATTAAAAAAAAACATATTTATAGTGAAAATTTTTCGCCTTCATGCTAAAATCGTGGTAACGGAATGTGGAGTTCCACTTTTTCAAATATCCTGGGACACACTTTAAACGTGATTTTTTTTCAATATTGGTACAAATTTACGAAAAAACTATATATTTTCCAAAAATATATAATGTAAGCTGTTGAAAACACTACGAATTTAATTTTACACACTCAAAATTAATGACGAAATCAGACTTTGTTTATTTGAATTTATGGGTGGGACATGGTAAAAACGCACTACCTTTCGATCTAAATAATCAATTAAAAATATATACAGGTCAGATAGTTGTATTTAACTGATTGAATAGAGTAAATTAATAAATTTGCATGTTAAAAGTACATAACTTTCCAACATTTTATAATATAATAACTATGAAAAAATCAATCAAAGTCATGGGACATGCCAAAAACGCAATGTACAAACTTTGGCGAAAATGCCCATAGGCAAATTGAAGACGGGTGGTAACCGTGGAGTCCCAGCTGAGCCCGGAGTGTTTTTGCGACATATTCCCATATATGTATAGATTATACTCGCTCATTATAGAATATAGCCATTGGTGTAGCTATAAAGAGAGAAAACACTCGTCACCGCTAGTGTGTGCATTCAATAACACTGCAAAATCTGAAGTCTATTATTTTAAAAGAAAGTTTGTGTTAATTCTACGATGTTTGAAATATTTATGCTGAGAGCTGCTGTTTCCCCATCCTCAGTACGATCTAAAGATACCCACTAATCCTGAAAATTAAAACATCGAGCTTCCCAATCCGAAAATTTTGACAGATAGATAGAGATGTATTTTCTGTTAAATACATTATCTAATTCGCTTATTGCACACAAAATAGGGCTTTTATGATATTTTCAGAACATAACCCTGGACATTCCTTAAACGTTGTAGATAATCTATTTATATAATTTTGAAGCCTCATTATCCTTTATATTTATTTTAAACATTTGATGACTGCATAAAGTATTTTTATTACATGAAATAGTATTTTTTAAACCTCTCGCTCTAATGTTTTAGAATAAAGTCATATTTCAGTATGTCCATGTGAAGTAGTGTTAAGATTTTTTAGATTTATTAACATAACCGATTTTTTTTAAAACGATACATGTTCAAACACGCGCGTTACCATGATCTTACTCCCTACTTAATTCATCGTTTGTCAATTTATGGCTACGGCCGTATGTTGTAGCTTAACCACCGGGAAATGCCAATAGAAATGGCATATCTAAAAAAATACTACCTTATTCTTAGGTCAATAATTATTGTAAAGCAATCATTATTCGTATGATGTTCATCACATTTGAATGGTTAAAGACATAGCTTATAATCAGTATCTTTAGAATTATCTTCAAATGTGTTAATCGTGCCCATTTTTGAGTAATTATAATCAAAATTATATAAGTAGATTATCTACAACGTTTAAGGAATGTCCAGGGTTATGCTCTGAAAATACCATAAAAGCTCCATTTTGACCTACGCTGAGCATGTGGGCCGTTAAACATGTTAACATATTCTGCATTATTAAGGTCATCTCTGAACGTATTTTGCAATATGTAGTTAAGTAGGTACCCATTTATGTCAGCCTGCTCTTCATCGGTGACATTGGACCACGAGTTATATTCTCTAAATCTAAATAAAGTGTCTGGCGAATTGTGAAACCGCCTATCTCGTTTACCTCGTAATAAAACTTCTGTCTGTTTCACCTTTTATTAAGTTAACACCTTGTTTTAAAACCATTATAATGAAGTCCTATAACGCAAACGCTAGTTCAATTATTAATAAAGTTATTGTCTTTGAAATGGGGGTGCACGTTCTAAAAAGTTTGGAGACAACTGTATGCATATTACATAATATTGTATTATCTTACTTCACTATTTCCCATTATTTACGCATGCTTAAGATAGATTCTACAAATTGAATAATATACCTAGGTGCCAACAAAATAGAAGCGTACCTAGGCAGTTAGTGAAAAGTTGTTTATTATTATTGATAAACAATAACAAATATTTTTAAGTGTGGACTTTATAATTTGTAATCATTGATTTATTTTTTGTAATACAGTATGATACCGATTAACTTTTGTATTTGCATCCTTTCTCTCATATTTTGTGACTGCCGCCTGTGGTAATAGAGGTCATTCATATACAACAAAAAGTCACGGAGCATAGCAAAACATGACCGAAGATATTTATAATATTTTTCGGACAACTGTATCATTTCAAATGTTTTAAACGCCTTGTCGCGATAAATTTCTGGCACAAGAATCGCCGTGCATACACACCATAGTTTGTTTGAACGTGGAACAGAAAATAATAAATAATACAATAATAATTAGCTTTCCTAGTAACTAAAACAACTCTAAATAATTACAAGATAAACAGAACTTTTTATACACCACGTTTTTAAATTTTCTGTTGAATCATATAAACTTGATAATTCTATGTGTTAATAATTTAGGACAAATAAGGCAATTGTCAACAAATCATTTGTTTGCTATTTTGCATCAAACAAAGAAATATAGAATACTGAAATGTCATTTTGATTTCCATAGTAATGCACGTATATATTAATAATTTAGTTGCTAGGACCATCCACTTAGCAACCAATAATAGGGTATTGGATTACAGATTTCTTCCGAAATAACTTTTCATACAAAACAGAATTAACTGAAAATGAATTCAATTCTACTTAAAGATGGCTGAAAGTATTAAAAATAATGCATTGGCATAGTGTTCTGATATATTCTAAAAGTTTCAAATGTCTAGCTAGTCGGGAAGTTAGATAAAAATCGATTGCAAGATTTGTACTGGATAAACAACCACCGGACAAACAAGAATACGAGCTAAGAAAAACGTGGTAATAAAATACACGGTTTGTTACATTCCGACTAAAACAAAACAAATTTTAGCCTCATTCAAAAACAAACCCGTTCTACAATGATTAATAAACATAAACAGTTCAGCGAGAGAGCGATTAAAATATACGTGGTAACCTTGGACGGTGAGTAGACAACGAATATTGGTGATAGTAGATAACAAATTACCAACAGTTTAATTTTAAATACATATACCTAAATAATTATTATATAAGTGAATAATATTAAAATGAAGCAGTTCAAAATGCATCGTTTTTAATCTTTGTATGAACGAGACATTAGCAAAGTAAGTTATTATTAGATTCGTTGTGTTGTGAATGCCTTGAGATGCGCAGAGACTATCATAATGAGTAGGTATTATGAAATTCAGACCTCGTCATCTAAATAGAATACCTATGACTACCTTCATACAATGCTGCCCTGGGTACACAA
Source organism: Rhyacophila brunnea (assembly GCF_057557595.1). Classification (NCBI taxonomy): domain Eukaryota; kingdom Metazoa; phylum Arthropoda; class Insecta; order Trichoptera; family Rhyacophilidae; genus Rhyacophila; species Rhyacophila brunnea. Next base: position 23,516,522 of record NW_028233068.1, read on the forward strand.
AAAATATGAGAAATATGGTATCTTCTGGGTGTGGCCGTAGAGGGTACACAATTTCTCGGGTGTGGAGAAATATGGGAAAAACTTAAACACAAGGATAATATGTTTTTTTAATATTTACTTTACAGTTAAGTAGGTATGTTTCTGTGAAAGCTTTTATATTAAATGTACGTTAAAAATAAAGTCGAAACAAATTATTGATTTATATTTCAAATTCTCCGTGTCAACTCCTTTATCCGAAGTGTAGGAAATAAATATTTAAGTATATGATAGTTGTAGCGTCCAGTCCATGTAAGTAGACCGGCGGTCGAAATGGAAAATTTTACGAATCGAAGCGCGAAAATTAAGATAGAAATAAGAATAATACAACTTCAGCACATCGATTCCGAGATGACAAAATTTTCGCCTGTGGTGCTAGTATTCTTTGGATAACTTTGAATGTATAGGTATATCAGAATTTTAATAATGGTTATGAAATCTCATGACATTACTACATTACATAAAATTTGAGGTTGCGGATAGGAAACGGCAGTGACCTGACTCTCATTATTTGATGTAGTAAGATGTCACTGCACTGGTTTACACGTAGATTTTGTAATTTACCCCACTGAAACTTATTACTCCAAGGGTTCCGCCAACCAAAAAAGGTTTAAAATCACTGAGTCCTATACACTACAGATAGTATAAGTCAGGAGTACTTAAGCTATGGGTGGCGACCCAAAATTGTCACGGAAAAGTTTCACGTATACAGTGTATTAGAAATCTACAAACATTACTTTAAAATTAAAAGTTTTTGGAAGGAAGAGAAAAAAAAATACATAATATAAAATATAGACTTGGATTCGACGGAATTTTCAATTAAATGGCGAACGGAGTATGGATTTTTTTTTGCAGGAAGACCTAAAAAAAACCTGTCGCCGTGTTTACAGAAAATTTATGTGTTGCTGGAAAAACTGAAAAAAAAATCTTGTTGATTCTGGACTGATTTTTTTTCGGTTGAGCTAAACCAAACTTAAATACCCTAATCTGCGTCTACTGTCTTCCACAATATGTACTATTATTGATATCTGTAAACTAAATTCGATGATATTACGGAGTTAAATCTTTGTTAGTTTTTTTTTTAAATACCATTTTATTAGAACATAATTGTGAATATTAGAGTGGTACCCTGATATGGTCACAGATGTTTTGTTTTAGTTACACTGTCGTTTTTGTTTACTTAATTATATGCATAATGCATTCCTTATTTATATGGACATTAAACACCCGACAGGTCGGTAGGTAATCAAAACGCAATACAATTAATAATAGAACATGATGTAGAACAGTCAATATGCCACGGAATAAAGATTATGAGTTTTGGGCACGCGATTCGTTCTACTAATATCGCAACACGTAGGCAAGAAATATAAATAACCGCAATCGCCAACGGTAACTGGTTATTTGCATTGACCTCTGAAAAGCGAATTTTGATAGCAGTAAAGAAGAGTAATATTTTCGATCAGTGTTGGGCAAGTTTTCACTTTGTGGCCTGAATGACATTCTATCAAAAATTACTCCGGAAACTTCTCACAAAATTCTTCCGAAAATTAGTTATTTTATCAGTTAAAACTTAAAATCTCGATTAATAAATATAAAAACACAAATAAATCACTGAACAGACCATACGATTTTATTAAAATTATAGATGGATATTGATTGCATGGAATCGAAGTGAAAATTAAATAACTAATAATTATTGGAGTATGTAATGTGGTGGATTTGTGGTCTGAGATCGCCCCGGTTTTTTTTTAATTATTCATATAATAGGTACATTTCAAAAAATCAAAACAATGTGTTGATATTAAAATTAATATCACTGGTATTGTCGAACATTGGACAACTCGGTGGGCGATACAACTGTAATAAACACAATATGACAGGCATTATTATGATTATTATGCTTATGATCACGATCACATTCATCAGTGATTCGTCAATTTAATGTGTTATCGACTGATATATTTTGAATTTATACCTACACAATTTTCAATAAACATATTCAGCAAAAAAGATGCGTTTGCAACTAAATGGCCTACAAGAATTAACTTCCTTGTCCGACCAGGCCAATCCACCCCTAATCAAGAATATTATGTCCCTCAGCTGCGACGTAAGAAAAATGTAGAATTTCCATATTCTTATATAATATTATGTAAGAACCTACTTAAGTATGTATTTTATTTATGAATCAGTCAAAAAAAATTTATAGCTTGAATAAACATGAATGAGATGCAGTATTAATGACATGATCGTCGATTTAAAAGAATATTAAAATTAAAGTGAAATCACAGATCTCCCCCAATGATGTCCCAATGCAAAAACATCTCTCACAATCCACCAGATTTTTGGCGACAATCCAAATGATATTGAAAGCACGGTTTGCTAATTTCACGATAGAATTCAAATGATTTTCATACAATGAAGGTTTGCATTGCCCGCTAAAGGCGAGTCTTGATCTGATCTGAGATAAGCTTCTGTATATATTATTTTTACCTTTTAGTACATACACTTATTCGGTAGTAAAATTACCAAGAACAATATTGCTTATTTATTATTATGTATTCGCTTGGTCAATTTGGGTTTCTATCTGCATTGAGAAATAAACTCGATGTGAAATTTAATTGCCATATAAGACGAAGTACAGAACAAAGTTTGATCAATTTATTAGATGCGTTTTTTTTCTGTGATATTTATTTATCCTACGATCAAAATGCACAGGTAAAATCTGTTTCTAAAACTCCCCAGTTTTTTTAGTCGCTAATTACTTAATTGCTAATATAATGAATATTATATAGTTATTTTATTAATATTAAGTCAACCAATCATTTTTTATCACGCAAATTGGAAATATTTAACTACAACGAATGAAGGCATGAGTAATGGTACCTAATTATTGTTATAAAATATTATTAGATATAAGATGTAAATCAACATAATTATATAATATGATATACCTAATTTAAGTCAATAACTGACAAAATTCCCACAATAATATGTTATACATTATGCTTATACCTATTGTTAATATAGTAAGGGATGTTTTTATATCAATAAATAAGGAATACATTTTAGATTAAGTACTGATTACAGATTAGATTTATTGTGTAGTTATAAGAACCAACCATGTTCCAACAATGTTGTGGGAAGTAATAATAGTAATAGAAGTAGTAATGATGTAGCATCATGGGGTCATTAGTTATGATGCTTTTGTGAAACATCTGTTGATTAAGGGACTCTTCCCTAATCCTTGTCCGTGTGAATATATCGCAAGTACAACAAATGTCTATTCAGTATCCAACATAATATAATACATATATTGAGCATCTAGCCAATATAACGTGACTCTCTTGTTTCAGTCGTCATACTGTTAAGTTATGTATGTTAAATACCTGATGATACAATTGTCTAATAAATGAATCCAATAAAGTATTTTAATAAGATAAAATCGTTAATTACTAATTTTTTACTAATTATAGCAGCCTGGTCAAACCGTGTCATAACAGTACCTATAGCTATAATAATTACCTACAGTATATAAGCTTCGTAACTTTTCACTTTTTACTCACTGATACGCCTCTGCCTGATTATCTTGCATGAAATTAGAACAATGATATTCGCTTGTATCAATATGTACGAGTAATAAATAAATAAAAATAAATAGAGCCCCAGTGTAAAGGTATGAAGCGTAATTTATACACTCTATCTAGGTACTTATTTTTAAAATAAAAATGCAACTTTAACTAATGTATCAAACTAATAAAATAATTCCATCCTTACTGTAATCGAAAATTAAATAAAAACAAAATGAAACGAATACGTCACGTATAATAAACTTTATTCACGGAATATGGCTCATTTTTTAATATGTACTTAAAGTGATAAGATAATATAACCGCATTTTTATGTCAACATTTTCAATATTATGTATAATATAATTAAGTAAAAAATCATGTTTCTGTGCAATGTTTTGCATGTTATTCACTGTCAACCATGCCCGACATACAAAAATATAATATGATTGTAATTTCATTGACATATATCTACTAAATTGAGCTTGAAAGTCTGATGAAATATTCAAAAAAATGTATTTGTATGATGCAAAGATATTATAGCTAGTAAAAACCTATGATGTTGAACTGAACCTATTGTATTTGGCTTCGAATCGATGCAATGCACTAATAATTTGAACCAGATATTTTTTGAACTCAGCGGATTTAACATTATGGTAATTTCTTAACCATGGTGCTCATAATTAATTTTCAGTCTGCCCTCCTAATAATTAAATTGTCATTATTATAGTGGAACCTCGGTTATACAAACTTCTTTTAAAACATTATTTTTTTGAAAATGTTGTATTAAAACGGTTTATTATGGAATTAAAATAGATTTGTGGTATTTTTTTTCGATTATCCGGATTAATCGTTGTCTGAATCATTTTCATCCCCAATTAGTCCGGTTAATCAAGTATGTGGAATACAAAGGTGCCTGAACTAAAAAGTTTAAAGCAATTGACCTATTTCTATAGTCACAATATGGTGACATTGAATTATTGTGATGGATTGACTGTGAGTTTGTCAAGATCATATAAATTAAAATACAGTCCCACCATACTTATTTTACAATATGCGGCAAAACCGAAATAATATGCGATTACATACTTATTTGCAATTAATTCCTAATGTAGGGTTTCCAGTTATTTTTTAGAAAATTCCGAGATATTTTTCCGAAACTAAATTAGTATTATATACACACCTATTATTATATACCCACGTATAATGTCCTCTAAAATAAAGGTTGAATAGCCACCATAATGAAAAATTATACATAAAGCCATAGCGTGATGGCTGAATAACATAATGGATAGTCAAGTATTATTTACCAGTGGCACAGAATAAATTATAGATGATACGTGTTCTACTAAGTATGTACCTTATAATTTTAAAGCATTTTAGCGTATTTACTAAATTCCCACTTAAGGTGATTGATCCCGTTTATTCGGTGTGTCCGTGAAAACGTGTATCGCATACATTTTGCCGCTATACGAATGAATGAATAGATAGATACCACAGAATATTAAAAAAAAAATACTCAAATGAATAACATAGGTTAGGTACAATGCATTAAGAATGCATTTTTGTTGAAGTACATAATTTATCGTAGGTAAAATAGAAACATATATATAATCACCAAAGCATAGCGCCCGGAATGCGATGGGTATGGTCAGGAGCGTAGCAAGGCGTTTTAGCGCCCGGGACAGCCACAAAAAATGCGCCACTTACGTAATACAAAACATATGGACAGTAAATTATTATAGTCAACAAGGACATTTGTTTTTATTATAACTTGGTCTTACGCTACGTACGTTCGCGTCAAGACAGCGAACAAATAGAATGCATCGCCTTAATTTGGCGATTAAAAAGTCATATAAAGTATACAAATTATTATTATGACCAATTTACTATGAAGGTTGACATTATTTGACAACTTATGAAACCGCAAAAAACGCAATATAAACACTTAAGATGGTATTATATTGGCCATCTCTCTTGACTACTGTGGGGCGTACGCCTCACTGGGGGGGCAGTTTGAATGTTTTGGGGGGCAAAAAGGTCATCTTGAAAATCATTTGAAGACGAGCATAGCACAAGGATGGCACTAATTTTCTTCCGAGTTGTACATGTAACGTAATATACATATTTACTTACGATAGTTAAATTAAATAACTACAAGATAAAAAGAACTTTTTATATACCACGTTTTTAAATTTTCTGTTGAATCATATAAACTTGACAATTCTATGTATTAATAAAAACTTTTTATTGTACTTGATAGAAATACTGAATAAATATCTATAGAATATTGAAATGTCATTTTGACATTTCATATTAATTTCCAAAGTAACGCATAATTTAGTTGCTAGGACCTCCTTAGAAACCAACAATAATAACTTTCCATACAAAACATAATTAACTGAAAACTAATTCAATTCTGCTTAAAAATGGCTAAAAGTATTAAAAGAATGCATTGTCGTCGTGTTCTGACATATTCTATAAGTTTCAAATGTCTAGCTAGTCGGGAAGTTACTTCAAAATCTTCAATCATCCAATACAAATCTTGGACAAACAAGAAAAAATGTATACTGGACACACAAGAAAAATCCTGTACCGGACAAACAAGAATACGAGCTAATAAAAACGTGGTAATAAAATAGCATGCCTATGTGCATTTTTTTATTTGGAGCAATTAATTATTTTTCAGAATTAGTTAGGTAACTACAATTTGCTACAACTACAAGGGGAGGGGGGGGGGGTTGAAGTGGGGCTTGGCAAAAATAAGGTTGGGAAACACGTAAACGTTACGTTAACCAGAGCTGGAAATAAGTACCAGAACCGAACCCTGAGACCCCTTAACAATTTTGGAACCGGAACCCTTGATTTCCAGGAACCCTGCACCAAAGAACTGGAGCACTTTAATGCCGGGGTTCCATTTTTTTTACAAATAGTTTAATTTTATTATCTTTGGTCATTGTTGCTCAAAAATATTAATTAACGTAATGTATAGAGATACCTACGTCATAATATAATATATAAGTACCCACTTAGTGGAGCCAATTTATTAATACTAGCAGAGCCAGCTGGCGGTCGCCAGTCTGTTTCGCTAGGTCTTGCAGACGGCTTGGCGTTGTTGGATATTGAGAAGTGTGCATAGACGGCGCCATAGTTTTCCCTTCGGGATGGATTTTCATTCCATTCATTTCACCTCAGACATTTTCTTTTCGTAATTTCCATGTGCTTTTCTCTTCCTGGCACTTTGCATTAAAATAAACTCAGTCAGAGCTCACTTTAAGCGTAGCAACGTAAGTCTTGGGCATCTTCTCACAGGACACTCCCAGTCCAAATGATTCAGATGCTTCACATCACCAATTGTAGGGTCCCGCGATACGCTCGATTAAGACCGAGTGTGGTGCGGGGCGGGTTTCGGTGGAGGGCGCTTAACTTCAAAAAAAGTTTAACATTTCGCTGATTTGTCAGCTTTACGATTTGTCGAGTCGTCACTGCCATTATAAATTTGGGGTCATATGCGTAGTCTATTCTGGAGTCTGGCCTTCACAATATCGTCTGACACCACTTCAGACTGATAGTCCTAGCAGAACAGCTGGCAATCGCCAATTGCTAACATTGACATTTTAATAGAATATACCTAATATGTTTATATATTGCAATCATTCATACTTATTTGTTTTCATTGAACCAAGAAAACATATTACATATGTTGTTGGTTAGTTTTTTATAATTCATTAAACCCTGCCTAACCAAACAACAGTAGTAAACAATATTATTCTATCTATTAAATATCCAAAATGATGTATGATTTGATGGCATAATTTTAAATATTTTATAGACAGATGCGTATTATGGCTTAGTTTACCCAGGGTTTAATTGAATTTTAAAAACTAACTAACACCATCTGTAAATTGTAGTCGTTTAGTCTGTACTATCTATGGTGGATCCACCCTACCTCCACACATCGCCACTACAGGATAGTCTAATTTTTCATACATTTAGAGTATTGCATTATAATACGTTTTATTTATTCAATGGGGAAGATCCCATTAGATTGAAAACATGTAAAAACTATTTCTCATAATGTCTTTTAAGCTACTCGTGATAACCACGGTGGCCACTCGGCTTAAGCGTTGGACTATCACGCCGTGGGTCCCTGGTTCGAATCCTGAGTCTGGCAAGTACACATATTGTTTTTCAAATTGTGTGTGAGTCAGGGTATAGACCTAATTGGTTGAGCAAGTGGCTGACATCCATTTCTCGTAAAAAACAAAATCTGGTAATACAAACATCTACTCTGTGGAGGCTCATGTGATCCTATTAAGATCGGACATGGTCGGAAATCGGGATTACCACCCTGAAGGGGTGTGTCCATATGCTTTGCTTCGAAGCAAAAATGGTATTATATTTTAAAATTCGTAAGTACTTAATATAATACTAATGAATAAATTCCAACATGCTAAATTTATTATTTAACAAATTATCTGGGTGGGGAAATAAAAAAAATATAATTTTTATCATTAAAAAAAATGGAAAAAATAGCAGGTACTTTTATTAAATTGCTTATTATATTACTTTATTATATTACTTATTGTACCTAAATTGACTATTTGACTATAAGTATATTATATTTCACTTAGAAGTGATCAAAGATAAAATGCAAACAACATGCATAATGTCATTATTAAAAGAAACATTATTGCAATTTAATTTTTATTGAGTATTAATAGTTATATTAATGATAGGAAGAAGGAAGGTTACTGTAATTTTATATATAATTATTATTATAAAATATATAAATATCATTAATTTTTAATTACTTGTATTTCGTCACATGAATTTAATTTACCTACCTAAATGTAAAAATAATGCAATTATTACTGAATCAGGATAGTATGTGATACTTACTATAATATTGAGAAGAACGTAATATATACCTATATAATGTAGTTTCTTATTTATTAAGTCTGACATTATTCAATTTATTGATAGCAGTATTAAAATGCTCCATGATTATTAATTAATAGAAAACTCATCTTACAATAAATATGTCTTGATTGAAATTGATTATTTAATATGCTAATAGAAATGTCACATTTTTCGATTATTTCTGCAAATTCTAAATTTGAATTCTGACACATCAAATGAACTTGTTATAGGCGAAAACAATTGACAGTCAATCTTCTATTTCAGTTTGACAGATAATAAACAGTGTCGTCTTCTTAGATTATATTTTCGTAGTAATTAGTGAGGAAATATGTATTTATTTCTTGTTAAAACTAATAGTACGCCAATGTGCCTCTTACAGATTTGAATAGTTTTGTGGAATATTAATTGTGATTTGTGAAATATCGTTATATAGACAGTATCAAGAGACATTTTAATCAATTTGCGATATATGGACAGCAAGATGCGAAAATGTATGGTGACGGATATAAAACGCGATTTAAAAATGATATTATATGTTATTGTGTCGAGTTTATTAAAATATTAAACGGAACAATTCTTCGTACATATAATAATAAATTCGCTGCCTAGGTAACGGAACAATTCTAAACTATAATATTGTACTGTATAATCGTCACAATTGTATAATCATACTGTGGCGTAAAGGCAGTGCTTTCGGCTGATAACCGAACAATCGTGGTTCGAATCCATTCGAGTGCGATTTTTTTCGTGCGAAAAAATAAATTATGTGTTACATGTCACACGCCAAAAATACACTCTGATCCATAGACTATAGATACATCCTCCGGATTTTCCAAACGCGCCTAAAGAAGTATAACTTCAAAAAGTTTTAAATTTATTAGGTGCCTATACTTATATCAACACATTCTACACTAAGTACTTAGATACAACCCCATCTTTCATACCCTACAATCTAACCCTGACCCCTTAAAATATAGTACTTAAGTGTATAAAACTATGGTTGCTCGACGGTACGGGTCACGATCCTCAGTCATGAGATCTCGACGAAGATATAAAAGAAGTAATGTTCTATTTACTTAAATATAGTTTTTTTTGTTCTTGGGGGGGGTCCGGACCCAAGAACCCTCCTCCCCCCAACACCCCCTTGGTTTTATTAGTTTATTGAACTGGCGTTCACGTGATCGTGATAGAGCTCCATTATATATTAATGATGGTCGATTTATTTCTTTATTACGAGAGCCTGACTGTGTCAAAAAAATTTTGATGAAAAACATCTGTTTGAATAACACAATAATGCGCCATTTAAAGTACCGATTTATTTAACCAATTGGCATGTGGGTACTAAATTCTGGTATAAAAATGTGTGAAGTGAATTAATAAGAAAATAGTAGGTATTACATTGGTATATTATCGTCTACATTCGGTTTGCATTATCTATTATGACGTAGTATTAGTTGATTTCGCATTGTTTCGCGATTTGTTTTTTTAGAATTTTTGTTTTCTTATCTACACGTCTTATTGGTAGTACCGACATGTGTAGATAATTTATATTATAGTAGTAAGTATGTACCTATACTTTTAGTATTATGCTGATATAGTTGCAATATTATGAGTATTATATTTTTAATGCTAGATTTGCGCATCGGGGTCAAAGTCATCTAGTAGTAACTTACGTATGCAAATGGGGCAAATATGTACCTAGATACTAAGTATTGCCAATTATAATCCCGGACGTAGTCGTCAATCACGGAATTGGCATTCAGTCTCAGGAACCCGGAATCGGACAATATACCTAAGTTAAATTTTGTTTTTTATTTAAGGTTTTTTGGAGGTTTTATTGTAAAATTTCTAGATATCTGCAATAGGTACATATTTTGATTTTAAAAATATATTTTTCATTTGGTGATACTTTTACACAAGACAGATACATATTTGTTGCTTAGTAATTTCCTAGTAGGTATTTTATTTATAAAGTTTCTATCACGGTCATGACATCACGAGAAATATAATATTATACAAGTATCATATTATGATATGACGCTTAGCTTTCATTTTTTTTTACAAAAACACTTCAAAATACAATCAACGAAAATATTAGGACAGGTTGAGGTTCTTTCATAACCATAGAAAATCAAATAAATTATATAAGTAATAATACTTTTCATTTTATCAAGTTCCTGCATTATTTTGTTAAATAATGATTCTTTCGATAACAAAATAAAATTCGTAAATTTCGACAAAAAACACTAAAAGTTGAAATCCCGAAATTAGACGTAGTTCAATCCCGAGATTGCTGACCCCAATATAGACGTTTACGCACTCTACATACGGCAAACCAAAAGTACTTAAAATTTTAATAGATTGATTGGCCAGTCAATTGAACATTTTTACAGTTGGTACCCACACTACAAAGTAGTGAGTGATGTGGTTATAAACATTGCAAAGGGTACACATATTATGCTGGTCACATCAAAAGTATTGCTGATACAAGAATTAAATAGTAATAGTTAATAAGAAAAAACCTTTTACCATCGTTTGTCATGTCATCAATATCAAGAGCGAGCCTATTCCAACGGTCACACAACTTAATATTTTAATTACTTAGACTTTCAGACGCTGTAAACTGAAATTATTCCAAATTCAAAGAGACACATTACAATCTATATTATTTTGTGATGTAACAAAGTGACCGAGGCCGCGGCACTAAATGGCGAGTTCCGATGGTAGTGCTAGTTATTGCGTAACTTTGAATACAATGTGGTAACGCAGTAAATGAAGATTTTCAATGGCACATTTCTTTCATATTAATTAAGTTTCGATGCCAAAGTCTCCATAACCATCAACCATTATAATATGTATTACGTATTCACTGATATTTCCTCAGAGCTATACAACCAGTGGCAGTTTTTTTCTGAAGCGCAAGAGACACTCATTTCGTCAAAAATCTTTAAGGGGGGACATGCTCGTCGAAGGTCAAAATTGAGTTTTTATTGTATATTCAAACCATGATCCTGGACACTCCTTAAACGTTGTAGATGATTTATTTATATAATTTTGAAGCCTTATTATCCTTTATAGTTATTTTAAACATTTGATGACTGTATGAAGTATTTTTGTTACATAAAATAGTATTCTTTTAAACCTCTCGCTCTAATGTTTTAGAATATAGTCATATTTCGGTACAGAACTGTGCAGTGGTGTTAAGATTTTTTACATTTATTAATTTTTAAACGCATTTATAAAACCATTAGTATAATTTATTACGAGATAATTTTTGTAAATTATTCACGATAAAAAAATATTTTGATAATCTCTGTGATCCCAAATTTGACAAGAATTAGGCATTTTATTATTCAAAAAATCGGCAAGATTAACACATTTGAAGATGAATCTAAAGATACTTATTATAAGCTATATCTTTGATCATTCAAGTGTGATAAAAATCTTATGAATAATGATTGCTTTATAATAATTATTGACCTAAGAATAAGGTAGTGTTTTTTTGAAATACGCCATTTCTTTTGTCATTCCCTAGTGGTTAAGCTACAACATACGGCCGTAGCCATAAAATGACAAACTATAATTAAAGTAGGGAGTAAAATTATGTTAACGCGCGTGTTTGAACATGTACCTAACCGAATTTTTTTTTATTTTTTTTTAAACGGTACATGTTCAAACACGCGCATCAATATCATTTTACTCCCTACTTCAATTATAGTTTGTCAATTTATGACTACGGCCGTATGTTGTAGCTTAACCACTAGGGAATGACAAAAGAAATGGCTTATTTCAAAAAAACACTACCTTATTCTTAGGTCAATAATTATTATAAAGCAATCATTATTCATAAGATGTTTATCACACTTGAATGGTCAAAGACATAGCTTATAATAAATATCTTTAGAATTGTCTTGAAATGTGTTAATCTTGCCGATTTTTTGAATAATAAAATGCCTAATTCTTGTCAAATTTGGGATCACAGAGATTATCAATATAATTTTTTATCGTGAGTAATTTACAAAAATAATCTCGTAATAAATTATGCTAATGGTTTTATAAATGCGTTTAAAAATTAATAAATGTAAAAAATCTTAACACCACTGCACAGTTATGTACCGAAATATGACTATATTCTAAAACATTAGAGCGAGAGGTTTAAAAGAATACTATTTTATGTAACAAAAATACTTCATGCAGTCATCAAATGTTTAAAATAACTATAAAGGATAATAAGGCTTCAAAATTATATAAATAGATCATCTACAACGTTTAAGGAGTGTCCAGGATCATGGTTTGAATATACAATAAAAACTCAATTTTGACCTTCGACGAGCATGTACCCCCTTAACGGATTCGTATTTTCTATAATCTGAGGCATTCTAGTATAAAAATCCTTCTAGGCTACACTACTTATAATATCACTATAAATAACACCACTACTACTATTGCGTGATGCGCTACTACAAAATGGTGACTTATTCTTGGTGTAATCGGTGGACGTGGCCTTGGCGCAAGCTAAGCTACGCATGTGGGCCTCCATGCCTGTCATAAAATACACAAGGATGATACATGAAACATAGTTATACACATAGGTTGTCATCGAGAAATAATCAGAAAGGGCAAATTTCTAATCTCGAGAAATCATTAATGAGATTCTTAAGAAATCGAGAATTTGTCACTGGGCTTAACGGCCCACATACCCAACGTAGGTCAAAATGGAGTTTTGTGGTATTTTCAAAGCATTAGCCTTAACATTCCTTAAACGTTGTAGATAATCCATTTATATAATTTTGTAGCCTTATTATACTTTATATTTATTTTAAACATTTGATGACTGCATAAAAGTATTTTTATTACATAAAATAGTATTCTTTTAAACCTCTCGATCTAATGTTTTAGAATATAGTCATATTTCAGTATACATGTGCAGTGGTGTTGAGATTTTTTAGATGTATTAATTTTTAAACGCATTTATAAATCTATTAGTAAAATTAATGTTAACATCATTCAAAAAAATACTACCTTATTCTTAGGTCAATAATTATTATAAAACAATCATTATTCGTAGGATGTTTTATCACATTTGAATGGTCAAAGATATAGCTTATAATCAGTATATTTAGAATTATCTTCAAATGTGGTAATCTTGCCCATTTTTTGAATAATAAAATGCCTAAATCTTGTAAAATTTGGGATCACAGAGATTATAAATATATTTTTTTATCGTAAATATTTCACTATAATAATGTCAACATAAATTTTACTTATGGTTTTATAAATGCGTTTAAAACTTAATAAATCTAAAAAATCTTAACACCACTGCACATGGATGTACTGAAATATGACTATATTCTAAAAGATTAGATCGAGAGGTTTAAAAGAATACTATTTTATGTAATAAAAATACTGTATGCAGTTATCAAATGTTTAAAATAAATATAAAGGATAATAAGGCTTCAAAATTATATAAATAGATTATCTACAACGTTTGAGGAATGTTCAGGCTAATGCTTTGAAAATACCATAAAAACTCCATTTTGACCTTCGTTGGGCATGTGAGCCCTTAACTAGACTGCAACCGGATTTATTTTTTAATTGAATGGAATTTATCAAGATTTGATTTCTCGATAAAAAAGGGCTCGAACCTTAGACTATAGATACATCGCTCGAACGGAATTTCCTGAGTTTGTCGGTAATAATGTCGATTTCTCGAAAAAACAAAATATTGATTTCGAGAAATCTCAAACCTCGAAAATGAAAAAAGCCGAGAAATCACAAGCTCTAGTTATACATAAGTAGGTACATACGCCATACAGTTTACCCAAATACATTGAGTGTAATAAAAGAAAAAAACATTTTTTCCTCCATCTACAATTCTACATTAATTAAAAGGCCACTTTCCAAGCTTCTTTGCACTGACATATTATTCTCCAAGTCCACCCATTAAATTTATGAGTAGCAGGGTGCTATCAATCCCCTAATCATTATTAACTAGAACTGAGGTGTGCTGACATGATTTTTGACACCTACTTACTGACTTACCGCCGGGTTAACCTACAAGCAAATAATGACTGAGAGCCACTAGGTTTGCGACTTGATGATGAGTGATGAGTTGACATATTAGGTACCTATAAAATAATATGTAGTAACTAAGTAGTGAACAAAAATGGAATGGGAGCTTTGAAAATCATTGTCGTGAACCTACTCAAGATAACAATGTAAATTAAATGACCATCTTGCCGTCTATGAAGTACCTAGTTTCGTAATACGCGTAGATATCTGGTTCCCAGAAAATATAGTGTAAAAAAGGTGTCGTCGGATTAATCGAATAAGGCAATATGCTTTATTGTAAAAGGCAAAATAAGTCATAATGATAAAATCTTGTTTTTTTTTTATTAGATATACCTATACCTATGGGGCCACCAAAGTTCCAAGTGTTTGACCCCTTTGAGGGTATTAATGTGGCCCTGGACTTACCTACTTACTACTGTCATTGTTTTTTATGATGTCCAATCTCACAATGTAGGTACTATAGGTACCTAATGTTAACTATATTGTAAATTTATTGTAATGAAACATATTGTTATAGTTTTGTGCCGATCAATGCCCATAAACTATAAATGATAAATTTAATAAACGGACGCCTCTGAATATAATTTTTATGTAAACTTAAATATCTACAAAATTGAGAGCTGTCAATAATATTATTATAATATACCTGTGTTCTGCTGATAATCTATTTTGAAGCCACATCTTAGAGGCAAAATTATATTACCTATTTTATAATACTTCATAATATTCACAATAACGTATTTGACTAACTCATTTAAACTAACAACCAGGACTCGAAATGAACCGGAGCGCCGTCCTGTGAAATCGGTAAAATTATCGCTCCGTCTCGCGGAAAAATAATTTGACCGTCTGAGCTAGACAGGCCATAATATAAATAATAGAAAATCTAACACGCTTATTTTTATGACTCACACATACAATTTGATATCTTGAGAAAACTATCGAGCGCTCCGGTTCGTAAACTTTTCCATTTCGAGCACTGCCAATAACTATAGTAGGTATGTAAATTGTAAAGTTTAATATTTCGAAAACAATAAAAAATCTGTGCTATAGGCATTACATACAATAATTTCATTAAATAAAACGTGCGTTGGCTAATTTGACTGATTTAATATTATGCAAATAGGTATAAGCCGCGTTGACACGGTCCAAGTACCATCCAAGTACACTTGGATCGAGTGCCATCCAAGTGACAGCTTCATACTATTTATTCCTATCCAAGTGCACTCGTATGAGACATCTTTATACTTATTATTCCTATCCAAGCTACTTGGACCGCGTCCTACTCATCCAATTTAACTTGGATAGGAATAAATAGTATGGAGCTGTCACTTGGATGAGATATCTTCATACTAATTATTCCTATCCAAGTCTACTTGGATCGTACTTGGACCGTGTCAACGCGGCTATAAAGGCGATGACGGCCAAGAGAATAATAACATTGTGTTTATTTATACCTAGGTACTTATATGTATTCAATATTTTTGAAAAATAAAGAAGTGTTTTTTTTCTGTACATAATAAACAAAAATAAGCATTTTTTCGAGTTTCGACATAATGTGACTTTTATATGTGATAATAAACACGGATGGGTATTGAAAAAAGGGGGAAAAAACATTAATATTATAGGACCTAACACACGATTAATAAATATAAAAAACTAGACTGAACGACATACCAGATTTCAGACATTTCTTAAAGGCCTCTTCAGCAGTTACCCACTCTGGTTCCCTGTCAAGAGGTTGGGAAGGTTCGTTTGTGTATGTAAAATAATTTCTATTATATTTTACGCCATTATTCACATATGAGCACGCTCCTAGCTGATTCAAAACAGCACTGGAAATGCGGGGTAATCTATTGACCACTGCAGACATTTTTATGGAAAGAACTAAGGATCGCTGCTGTAAAAATAATTAATTTTTAATGTTTTTTCATCGAACGGAGCGCCAAACAAAAATGACGTGACCTCACACCGCGTTCAAAAATGTGTAATGAAAAAATTATTTGGGGTTGCCATTGTCAATGTCAACTTACTGTCAAAGTATCCATGACGAAAATATAAGTTTTCCACAAAGAGGTTGGATGGGCTCTTTATAGTTCGCGAGTGTGTCAAACTTCACACAAGTTCTAGCTATTTTACGAAGACGTAATAAAAGGATAATATTGTTTCAGAATGATGTTACTTTTGTTTCGTGTGCCCATTATTATAATGTAAAATACCACAATGTTTAGCGTTATTGAATATTACAATGTAATAAGAAGCTAAAAGAATGTTAGTTGTAGTTAAAAAATGAATGGAGTTTTACCTACCAATAAAACTCTTATTATTCATGTTGACTTTGAAGTCCTTGAGATAGGGTTTGCTCTTTCTTCTTTGCGTGAGGTTATATTCTACTAATTTATTTTCCCTTTTCTTATCGTTGGTCATTCCTCCGTTTTTATTTACGGGTCATACCCGCGCGTCTATTTTTATGTATGGAGTTTGGGATCCCTTTGTCTTCATTATGATATGACTCAAGGAACCAGGTAGAAGTTACCTGGACTTCAAAGTTAACATGAATAATAAGAATTTTATTGGTAGGTAAAACTCCTTTCATTATTCGAATTTGACTTTAAAGTCCTTGAGATATCTGTTTGTTATCACCTGGTGTTGGGTATGCCAAATTCCTGTATGTGACAATGATTCATTGATGAGGTATAGACCATCGTGACTTTCCATGTATATGGTCGAATAGAGAAGTTAATGGGTTCTTTTCCCCTTCTGATGGTGGTGTGTCCATCGTTCTCTGGTAGTTGTCGTGAAATGTCGACTCACTACGCCAGTTACCTCTCTTTAAGATATCATCTATTAGGTATATTTACAGTTTAAGAAAGCCACCACTGAGCGGACACTGCCTGGTGGTTCTTGTGCCCCTGCTTCCAACAGTACTGACATTATCCAATTCCCTATAGGTAACTGTCCTGGTGGCTGGTTTTGGTGATCCTCTTTAAGATATAAATAATTCCGAAATATCCCCACCTTCCCCTCTCCATGGGTTTGACATGCAGACGAGTTTCCGTAACCAGAATACTGGGTCGATGTTTTGACACGTGGAAGCGCTTAGTTTCCATTCCGATTGACGATGCTTGGCGGTATCTGTATTTGCGCCAAACATTCACCATACAATTATGTGGTCACTTTTTTCCACTAATCCATTGTCTACTATTACTGAGTAGTGTGAGGTCATGAACCCTTCGTCCCGATGCGAGAAGCAGCCGAGTAGGTAGCTGTCCTACGAGAGGTTTCGAATAGGTTGTACTCCACCGGTGTTGTTTTCCTAAGATGATCTACCACTCGTCCTGGATCCCAAACCGGTGGTTTGACGGATTTCGTTTTATGTACCGAAATTGCCTGTAACATATTATGTTGTACTACCACGTTGATGCTGATATTTACAATGATAATCGGTTTGCAAAATGTGGCTATGGCTGACTTATGCACCAGGATGGTGTTGTAAGACAAACCCTCCATGTTGTGCATGTAGCCTAGGTATCTGGCCAATGCCATTGGTTGAGGGCCATTATGATCCATTAGGTTCATGTTACCCATGTCATTGTCTTCCATTTGTTCCAAGCTGGTTTGTAAGTTTTTAGAGTCGAAGACCGCCATCTGGAAGTAAGGAGTGCCCTTTCTTCCACCATTCAATTTGATGTTATTTCCACCTCACCCGAAATTATCCATAGTTAAAGGGACAGGTCCTGGGTCCTTGGAGGTGGACGGTTGGTCTCCATACCTACGAGTGTCGTATGCAGTTGAGGCATTGTATAAGGAGGTACTATCGCCCTTTTTCGTAAGTCCACTCCCCAAAATCATTGTTTCCAGCTCGGTGCCACTAGTAAGTACTTCCCTTTTTCTGAGTTCAGGTGCGCTAGGACTCGTGAAAGTAAGTTTGGTGGGGGAAATATCCACACCAATCTGAAGTCCTACACAAGGCGTCGTGAAACAGCGCGCCACTGTCTGTGAGTTGTCTGCGGGAGAGATGATCTAAGTATTGTGCAGTAAACTTGATGTTGGCTCGACTGGTAAATATTAGTATCTGTCGGCATAGGTTTAGGAGGGTGACAGATTTTGTGCCGCCCTCGTTGTTGATGTATGCCACCAATGTTTTGATGTCTGTCTGCAGATGCAGATCTGATCCTATGATTGATTGTACCTGAGATTGAATTGCAAACATTTCCTTCTTGTTGGAATGCCATGCCATGCTAACTGGTCTTGTTCCCACGTACCTGATAGGTGGTGTTCATTCAGTTGGGCTCCCTAGCCAGTGTCAGCTGCGTCTGTCGTCAGGAAGTGATTGATGTGTGTCAACTCTGAGAAGCCTATCACCTGGAGCCACCACATGATGTCCTGTTAGGCCTGTGGTGGGATTGTCGTCTATTGGCGAGAATGGGACCTCGACAATATTGATGACTGGAGCTTTGTTGCCTTCGGCAATGCAACCTTCCTCGTGGAGGTAGGATGCGAAGTTAAGTCGCCCCAGAAGGGATTGAACATGTGCCTGCCTGAGAGACCAACTGCCTTTTTGTACCTGCAGTGTGTCAAATCTTAGGATCCTATCGCCTAGGGCCACTACGTGATGTCCTGTTGGGCCTGTGGTGGGATTGTCATCAATTAGCGAGGATGGGACCTCGGCCATATTAATGACTGGAGCGTTGTAGCCATCGGCAATACAACCTCCCTCGTGGAGGTAGGATGCGAAGTTAAGTCGCCCCAGAAGGGGTTGAACATGTGCCTGATTGAGGGACCAACTGCCTTTTTGTACCTGCGTTGTCGTCGCTATAGGATTTGTTTCCCGAATATCCATTTTTGTCGAAATCGACATTTTAATGCAGTTCAATTTCTTTTATCGAACTCTACCGAAATCATTTATAAAAACGATATATTTTTATCTAGGAACAGAGATATTTTTTTAAAAAACCCGAATACGCCATGTTAAGTTACAATTACTCCGTGGTGTTCTCCCGAATATCCAACTATTCGTACCTGAATATCCAAGTTAATTTTGGTCGAAATATATCTCTGGCTGAGTGTTTATTTCCCGAATATGACTTTAGCCAATCAAACCGCGCTCACGCCGTGCATCTCGCTCCCACATTCACGCTGTCTAGCTCTAAAACAATCACGCCCACTTTCATATGTTTCGGCCGTCCGGAGACTTCTTTCAAATTTCGTCTTATTGATATTGTTTTTAACGTTACTATTGTTTTAACAGTGAATTCATCAAATTTGAAGAGATCATTCATAGCTGATACATCACCAGTTCGCCCTGAACTTACAGTAGTGGAAGTGACTATTTTAACCTAAATAACTGCATTTTGTTTTGATAAATGACACAAAATCCCAACGGTTATATGAATTCTACAGTATGACCCGGCAACTACTATGACGTAAAAAATAATTATTATTTCAAATTATTATTAACCAAACATTGTTTGTCTTTATTTTACTTTTAATCTAGGTATTTCTATGAAAATAAAGGCGATGCTATTATTTATTTTTGAATGCGCTGATAGTTAATTTAATTTAATATGTATGTTAGTAACTATTTATTTGTTGGATATTATATACTAAGGATATTGGTACCTACCTAATATTAGCAGCTAATGGTAATTAATTTATACATGCTATTATTTTGTGTTGTTATTCCTTACAATAGTAAATATATAATATTTATTTGGTGGTTTGTAATAAGTTTAATTGTCAATTATAGAAATATATAGATATAATAATATACTTACAGATATATATAAATAGTTTTTTTTTTTTTTTGAAAAAGTATAAATATAAAATTGTTAGCAAGTACGAGTAAGTACCATCATAAAATATTGGAGAAATGACCGTGACGGCGGTTAATAATTGAAGTAGTAGATACCTTATAATATATTTTATCAGAAGTTATTAAAAAATATAAAATATAAAAAAATAGTTAATTACTTAAAAACTATTTTATTACTTAATCCGAAAAAAAACCGAAAAAGCGATTACCGCATATTATTATTACATACGAACTTGGGTAATTACGATCATTAAGTATTTAAATAGTAGAGGTAATTATTAACAATTATCGTGTAAATAAATATAACATTTGAGGCGCGTACTTTTTGACCACTCAGTAATCTGTGGGCCGTGCAGCAATACGCTACGGCTTTAAATCCCGAACGTCCATGTTTTGTCCCGAATATCCATTATTCTGAGAGAGCGCTAAAAATTTCCCGAATATCCACAGTGAATACTTGTAAATAAAACGCATTTTCTGTGCATTTAATGATTTATACCAGTATATTACTCTTGGAATCTATTCTTAGATAATTTTGCAATCATACAGTATTGAAAGAATGATCGATACATCTACTGATATTAAAATATACGACAATGAAATTTGTTTTTCGTCTCCTGTAAAATTGACATTTGGTCTATTCGGGAAAAAAATTCTATAGCGACGTTGTGTCAAATCTGAGGATCCTATCGCCTAGAGCCACCATATGATGTCCCGTTGGGCTTGTGGTGGGATTGTCATCGATTGGCGAGGATGGGACCTCAGCCATATTGATGACTGGAGCGTTGTAGCCGTCGGCAATGCAACCTTCCTCGTGGAGGTAGGATGTGAAGTTGAGTCGCCCCAGAAGGGATTGGATATGTGCCTGTCTGAGGGACCAACTGCCTTTTTGTACCTGAATTAGCAGAAGGTGACGGAGTGCTACACACTTCTCCGGCGACAGAATCCTCCGCTTGTTGTGTGTGTCCTACGTGATGTCCAGGGAACTTCATTGTTGGCTTGGGTTCAGACAGGATCTTTTAATATTTATTAACTACCCTAAAGACTGTAGGAAGGTTATTCTGTATTCCACCTGAACCGAGACTGTTTCTCGGATTGGTTGGCTACTAATAAGTCGTCTAGGTAAGTGAATATTCTCAGCCTTTCTTTAGTAGGAGTACGGCGACCCAATTGGTCAGGGATGCCAACATAATCGGAGCGGTTGGCAGCACGAACGGGAGACAGGTGAATTGTAGGTGCTCCCCTTGGTAGGCTAGTCGAACGAATCGACGATGTTGAGAAGCCATTGGTACCTAGAGGTACGCCTGGCTTAGATCTATTATTACTAGCCAGTCTTCTGTTTGTAAGACGGCTGGAACCTCGTAATGGTGAATTATTAGTTTGAATGGCTTTGGCTGTAGGAACGCATTCATACTCTTTCGGTTGAAAACAGGGCATAGGTCCCCGTCTTCTTTCTTGATCAGAAACAGGGTTGAGAGAAAAACTGGGGGTTTGACCCGCTTCTTCTAGAACCCCTAAGTTCTTTAAGTCCTCGATCTCGAGAGTGACCTCTGCTGATTGTTGCGTTTGAAATTCTTTCCGTACAAGTAAAGAAGGACTTACCAATGGTGGTATCCGCACAAAAGGTATGCGGGCTACGGCTATTATTTTTACCAATGTTGGGGGGGGGGGGGGTACACTACGCCATTCAGACTCCCCGAAAGTCTCTTAGGCGGCCCCCAATGTTATTGGTCGTCCAGATGCGGTCACCTTCGCTTAGAGTACGGATCCCTGGTGGAGCCCGTACCTCCGATGAAGAACTCCCTTCCCATAGGACGTCACCCCTTGGGAGTACCCTGGCCATAATGTGAGTTCGAGGGCCTTCTAGGACTCTCAGCTCGGAGGAATCCTTGATAGTGCCTCCCGAGTGAAGGTATCCTTCCGGTAAGGATCTGAGTCATGTTCTCGCAAATTTTATTATGCGTTGTCCCCAAAACCCTCTTCGATTTTTTGGTACAGGCTCATCGCTGTTATGATGTTTTGAGGATTGGTTGCCCAATCCACTACCCCTTGCATACCCTTTCAGAAGCTGTCCCGTTGGGAAATCATCGCATTCTGTTGGGCCGCGATGGTCCTCTCCGTCAGATGGTTAGCT
This sequence comes from Rhyacophila brunnea, assembly GCF_057557595.1. Classification (NCBI taxonomy): domain Eukaryota; kingdom Metazoa; phylum Arthropoda; class Insecta; order Trichoptera; family Rhyacophilidae; genus Rhyacophila; species Rhyacophila brunnea. The sequence goes on from NW_028233068.1 coordinate 23,539,071, forward strand.
GATGACGAGTGGTCGCACCGACGCAACTTGTCATTTGGACCTAACTCTACGACCGTAGGGGCCGCCAAGAATTGTTTTTTGGGCGTTGTGCCACTCCTTGCCGGTCCCCCTGCTGAAATAAGGTGCGTAACGAGGATACCTCAAACATCAGCATCTTAATCGACGCTTGTACGTTGAACTTTTCCTCCTGTAACAGTTCTGCTTCGCCGTCTGGTGTCCATTGCTTTTAGAATATCCTCCTCACGGTCATTCAGATGTTGCGCCATAATCACTGATCACTTAACACTCACTTAACTATCACTTAACGTTCGTCCAAGATAATTTTTTAAAAGTTAGAATGAATTGTCAGACGTAAAATGTAAACAATAAGAAAGTTAAATCCTTAATGAAGACAAAGGGATCCCAAACTCCATACATAAAAAATAGACGCGCGGGTATGACCAGTAAATAAAACCGGAGGAATGACAAACGACAAGAAAAAGGAAAATAAATTAGTAGAATATAACCTCACGCGAAGAAGAAAGAGCAAATCTCAAGGACTTCAAAGTCAAATTCGAATAATATATATTTCTCGCCAAGCAATAAGCAATTTAAGTAACTAGGTACCTACCTACCTACCCAGCAGCACTGAACTCATCACGTCTCATTATCAAAATATTTGTTTTCATAATATTATTAATAGGTATGCATGCAATGAAGTTGAATAAAAAATGCTCTAGTATTTTATAACTAGTAAGTATTAGAAAACTTTATGCCGCAGGTTTTTAGGTCATCTATGATTGTTGGTTCGGTATAGAACCACAATAATATCTTTAATAGAACCGGGCATTATCGTTATTAGGATAATCCATCGAAAAACGTACCGATTACAATTTATAAACACAAAAGCTTCATTAATTTTATGCCAGTGGATCATTGATTAAGAAAACAATATTACCTATGCCTTATATTTTATTTTTTATTTTTCTCGTTTGATTTAATACAGTTAATCATGAATAACGACTTTATTGACGTATTATTATTTTTTTATTTTTACCCACCATTATAAATAATTATAAACTGGCTGTCGAAATATGAAGTGTAAAAGCGTACGCTCAATAGTCGGGCGCAGCAAACGCAGCCAGCGCTCAGCAGCGTAGTCACGTGACATCACGTGAACTTCAGACGTGATTTTCTGTAAGGAGCTGATACTGTCCAGTTGACGGATTTTCTCGTCGTAATTGTACAAGATGTCGTTCAATACAACTCTTAATGCCAAACAGGCGCACAAAGAACATATCCTCGCTGTTTCCAGGGATTTCATTTCGCAGCCACGTCTCAGTAAGTATTTTAAATCTATTTTTTCGTGTTCGACATTTTCCAAATTATTTTTATTTTTATGGGGTGTAGAAACTCAGCTGTGCGCCCGATCGATTTTAGAAAACAGCAGTCAGAGTATTTATACATAAGTAAGCGAAAACAACTAATGCTGCTTTTAAATCAATCTTAGCATTATTTCAAATGGGATAGTTCCACAATTATTGACTTGCTCTCAGTGAAGTAGTCATGTGATAACATTAAATTATATTTTTTTCGGGATATTATCTCCCTGTCACTTATATTTACCTGATTCTCATGGGACGTATTATTCTATTGAAAGTATTCTTTAGATAATTTGCGTTGTTAATTGAAAAAAGGTGTGGATTATACAATAATTTAAAAATCACACCCTCTACATAGTTTTCAGTAATTTGTATTCATTAACAGTTGTACTGTGTAAATTAAGCATAATATTATATTCAGTAGTTTCATTAGTTCAGTGTATGCTAATATTAAATATGAAATGTATATTTTTAAAGTAGTCAGTCAAACGACATTTTGCCTTTCATTTATAAAAACAGTCTTCTTATCGTGCCATCCCCTAACGTAAGTCGGCCATCATCGGGGCAATCTTTGCTTTATCACTTGCTGCTCTCGGTAAACAGTAATTCGGAAAAAATATTCTCTAGAATTGATTAATAGTAGGTACGGTACTTACATATTATAACCGAAAACTTAATATATTACATTCTTTAGGGGTGTGACATCACATTTGATCTGCTATTCAGTCAGATGGGGATGATGTATATTGAAAAACTTAAAATGAAACTGCAGATATTCTTTTATGCTATTTTCTTAAGCTTCCTTTCTGTCATCATCATTTAATAATATAACATGACAAACCATTATTGTATAAAACTAAAAATAACGATGCCATGTCAATGTACCTAGCTGATATTATACTTAATTTGGAACAACCCCAGAAACATACTGTAGACGAGCTGATATATATATTTCAGCACAGGTAATGGGATTTGGAAGAACTCCTTTCTTCCTAATTATCTGTTATTTGGTTACTGTTACCAATATCCAAAAAGTTGTAAGCTAGAGTCTTTAATACTTTTATGATCAATTTTATTTACTGCTAATCATTTCAAAATGTCTTCACAAGATGAAACTCATTATCAATAAAATGAATACCTACCTATTAAAATATTGTTCTCACGGAAAAATATTTTTACACAACAATATCATTATTATTTTCTTTAAATATAAATGCAGCATAATATTATAATGCTTATATTGTTTTTGAAATCTTTTATTTTTTAGCATACAAGACGGTGTCTGGTGTAAATGGCCCTCTTGTAATCTTGGATGAGGTGAAATTTCCAAAGTTTGCCGAAATTGTGCAGCTGAGGCTTAATGATGGCACAATCCGTTCAGGACAGGTAACACACCTCACTTTTTAATTGATAAATACAATTTCCCAATCAGAAATGCATCACAATCTATACAATAAACAAAGAAAAGATTTTTCAAAAAAGATTTTTTCTATTGGTTATAATATACTCTCTCAGAAAGTGTTTTTCTAAATTATATATGTTCAATAAACAAAGAGACAAAAAATAATGAAAATTCCCTTTGCAACTAGGTATGTGAATTGTATACAATGAATGATAGAGAATGTATTGTAAGTTATGTAGGATTCGGTATAGATTATTAAAATTTGCATCGTTTTCTTTCAGGTGTTGGAAGTTAGTGGAACCAAAGCTGTTGTCCAAGTTTTTGAAGGTACTTCCGGTATTGATGCTAAGAACACCCTTTGTGAGTTCACAGGAGATATTCTCAGAACTCCTGTCTCAGAAGATATGTTGGGTAAGTTGTAATTTTATTACACTTTGAAATTATTTATGATATTTATTGTTTGATACAGTTAGTAGTACATAATTTGGAACATTGATACATATATCTAGATTCTAGAAGATTCATCGTTCCATACAATATCGGGTACTTTTCACAGAAAAGGTTATACCTATACATCTGATAACAAACTGTAAAGATCACCTTTATTGCAATGTAGTAGGTATAGTTCAGTTAGAAAAGATGCAATACGTATTTATGTATAAGATGAACATTTTTTGCTCTTTGGTTATAGATGCATTGTCGAGAAAAAAAACCATGACATGTACAAATTTTGCAGTTTGCAAATTTACCGTTGTCACAATGCAGATAAGAGCTCATTTTTCCTTACTGTTATGAAGGAATATAAAAAATATGGAATGATTCTGACATTAAAGTTTTGGTGTCATATTATTTTTCACCCACTTCGTCCATATAACAAATACGTCAATGGTTTGAAATATACTGTTTCTGAAATATACTATAGTACTCTCTCAGTAATCCGCCACCCCAAAAACCAGACAAGTGTCCAATTAGTGAAAACGGCGGATTATAGTGCATACATACAAAATATGGTAAAAATTAAAACAGGTATTTCGTAAAAATAGTTTTTATTGAAAAATTTGTACAATTTGTCAATTTACGGTTTTATTTACAATCAAAATTAAGTATGTATTAAATTATACATATTTATAAATGTTTATTAACTACATGTCAAACAGCAGAGGCAGATATTCTGGATTGGTCTAAGATTCCTGGTTTTCCCTATGACCAAAAGCTTCAGCTTGTGTGTCCCACTTGTATTGGAGCACGGCGTAATTGCGATGCAGTCCTTGGGTACTTTCATCCCTGAATGTATGTTTTACGAGGGAGAAGTTTCCAAAATAAATCCGTCTCATCTGCGGTGTATACTACACAGCGGACTACTGAATTTGATGTACGAATACTGGCGAATTATAGAGCTTGATTTTGTGCTCTCGACTAGCAAAAATAACGGCAAATTATAGTAGTTGTCGGATAATCGAGAGGCGGATAACTGAGGGTGTACTCTATATCTGTTTTTATACAAAAATTATTCCAACCTCATATTTTATTAAGAATTATCTCAAAAATGTACTCCGAATCTATTATAAATATTATCTATTTATAAAATGATTTTATCTTGCAACAAAATAATGATGCTTCGCTTTGATAATTTTTTTGTTAATACCTGTATCACAAATAGATAACTATAATATGGTTACATCGGAATTGAAAATTACATACATGTGTAATATTGTAAATATGTCTGCAGGCCGTGTATTCAATGGCTCTGGAAAGCCCATCGACAAAGGACCTCCAATCCTGGCGGAGGACTACCTCGACATTCAAGGACAGCCCATTAACCCGTGGTCTCGTATTTACCCCGAGGAAATGATCCAGACAGGTATCTCCGCCATTGATGTCATGAACTCCATTGCCCGTGGACAGAAGATTCCCATTTTCTCCGCGGCCGGTCTGCCTCACAATGAAATTGCTGCTCAGATCTGTCGGCAAGCTGGTCTTGTCAAGGTATAATCATTACATACCTCTACCATTATAATTATAATTAATTTTTTAACGTATTTTAGTAGTATAGTTTGTAGTAGTAATATCGATAATATAAAACTTTTTTGTAATAAATATAAGCAGAATAAAATTTGACATAATATCACCATTTATTAATATATATATATTTTATTATTTATAGCAGTGGTGAAGGGTGGAGGTAGGCTGTGGAGATTCGACATCAATAGTGCATACTTATCTTTGTCAGTCATATTCATTTGTTTTCATTGAACTAGGAATACGAATTGCAGATGGTATTGATTAGTTTTTAAAATTCAATTAAACCCTGCCTAAAGCAAACCATAATATATATTAGATAAAACATATTCTTCTGTCTATAAAATATCTAAAAACTTCATACATAGCTTTAGATATTTTATAGATAGAATAATATTTTTAATCTATATGGTTTCATTTAGGCAGGGATTAATTGAAAACTATAAATCATCTACAATTTGTATTCTTGGTTCAATGACAAGAAATAAGTATGACTCTAGAGTGTGTATTATTTTTTGACGGATCCACAGCCTACCTCTAACTATTATGGTTCTGTCCAGGCAGGGCTTAATTGATTTTTAAAAACTAACCAATTCCAACTGCAATTTGTATTCTTAGTTCAATGAAAACAAATAAGTGTGACTGACAAAGTATTTTGTGCTCTATTTATATTTAATCTCCACAGCTTACCTCCACCCTTTGCCACCAAATTATAGAATATGTGTGTATAACAAGTATGTATGTGACTTGTTGGTATTTGAAAATAGACACTTCATTATATGTAGTTGTGCAGCTAAACAAATGAATCTAGTCTAGAAAAAAATAGGCTATTGTCGTCATGCCTTTCATCATAGGCTTTGGTACATTATGTACAATAATTTGCATAATTTTCTTATCAGTGTTTTTTATTGATTTTTCTAAACACTGAAGGGTGGATCAATTAATTAAGAAAATATTAGGCATTTATGGATGACACATAACTACAAAGTTAGAATTTAATTGATTAATTAATTTAAAAAAAAACTACCTTCACAAGATTGGTATTCTTAATACAGTGAGGCTGTTATATTTTGGCTGATGTGTCATCATGGCCGCCATGGAAACCTGCAATCGCACCACTGTTTTACATACATGTGTATGTACTCCTCTCCCCCATCATTTACTACACATCATTCTATTTCATATACCTACATCAAATCTACTCTAGTCAGCCCAAACATAAAAGTCACAATAATATTTTTACATTTTTATTTCTGTTTGGCAATTCAAATATTTGGTAGGTATATCAATTTAGTCTTAAAATAAGACAATTTAATATTTTTATACTTCATAATTTGTATTTATAAATATTTTTTAATTTAGGTTCCTGGAAAGTCAGTTTTGGATGACCACGAAGACAACTTCGCTATTGTGTTTGCCGCTATGGGTGTGAACATGGAAACTGCTCGGTTCTTCAAAGAGGATTTCGAAGAAAACGGCTCAATGGAGAATGTGTGCCTTTTCTTGAATTTGGCTAACGACCCTACAATTGAAAGAATCATTACCCCTCGCTTAGCCTTGACTGCCGCTGAGTTCTTGGCCTACCAGTGTGAGGTAAATATAAGCAGAAATGTCATCGCAATAATATTCATTTAACTTATTAAAGCTTTCAGTGATGGAGATTAAATGTTCACTCTTTTAAACTGGGAGATCACACTTTGATGTTTGACTTCTGTTTGATGCTGGCAAATGGTGTATACATTGTAACAATAATCATCAATAAATCATGAGTATGATGTTATAAGAATATGATTGCACACAACCGAGCGTCGATCTATTTTTCCACTGTTCCTATTTCAAGTCAGGGCTCTGGAAGATAAAGGTGCTGAAATCTCAGTTATAAAAACAATGTCACATCGTGATTATTGTTGTGTGATCATTCAATTAAACTAGAATCTAAGGTTATTTGATATTGTTAGACCATCTATTTTTTATTAATGTGTATTGACAAAATACAAGTCTGCTAAATATATATTTAAAATTCCTCAGTTAATAATAGAGTTTTTATGGGTTTTCAGAAACACGTGCTAGTAATCCTTACGGACATGTCTTCGTACGCTGAGGCCCTCCGTGAGGTGTCGGCTGCCCGAGAAGAAGTCCCCGGCCGAAGAGGTTTCCCCGGTTACATGTACACCGATTTGGCCACAATCTACGAGCGCGCTGGACGTGTCGAAGGCAGAAATGGTTCCATCACTCAAATCCCTATTCTCACTATGCCCAACGATGATATTACCCATCCTATTCCTGATTTGACCGGATATATCACTGAAGGACAGGTGTGTTGTATTCATAAGACATATTATATAGTAATGTATCTATTTTTAGAGGTGGGGATTACAACTTTATGATAGGTTCAACCTGAGTCTAATATTATAATAAGATTTCGGGCAGATGCGTCTGGATGATAGATACCGTTAAGTTGACCTGATTGTGCTCGACTTAATTACACAATGCTTATTATGGCTACATTGATCCCTCTGCAATCAAAAGTACTTTAAAATTCTCATTTTTTATTATATTATTAAATATTTTTAATTGATATAGGTACAATGGGAAAATTATGGAACTGCACAATATAAGTTGTATTAATTGTAAATTCATAGTAAATACTATAAATAATAATTTAATGAATGCGCCAACAGTGATTGATTTAATGGGTTAAATGTTCACACTTGAGATAGAGTAAAGGTAAACCTTCCATTCAGGGAACAAAACTTTTAATGGCAACGCAATATTAAATACGCTCATGTTAGCTCTCAGTATTTTATTTGGAAATATTATTCATTAACAATAATATTGATACAATACGTTTGCGTCGATAATCAGTATTTGATGCAGTTTTGCTTTATCACACATGAATAAACTAAACCTTTTCCTTTTTACATTCGATTATTTTGATGGCTGTTTCTTGAGTTTCTTTATTCTATTATTAAGGTAATACATCAGTGAAACGGCAAATAATTTTCAACTATTGGCGCGACGAAATTTTGGACTCGCTCGCATTTTGAGAGAGATCGTCGAGCTGGAAACACGTCACTTTGTTTCGTGATGGCAACGGGCGTATTAATTCTTAAATCGTGTAAAGATGACTAAAAACGTTACCCATTTACTTTAAAAAGAAAACATGTCAATGAATATATTATTATTGTTAGTAATAGAACAATAAACAGAACATAAAATGGATGTATGTTGGATTTATATGACAAATTATATTTCGTTAGGCATTCGTCATTTGCACCCGCGACCCGCAATCCGCGCATCGCCTAGCCACGATCTTTTTAGACCGTTCCTCAACTGAGGTACAACCTTAAGTATCGTGGCATTGTTACACATGCATTTAAGTAAGACTGCATCCAGCCCATAAAACATACATAATTAGCTGTTTCAGCATGTCATAGTGGAAAATTATTGTCATTTATCATATGAATAATTAATAAAGTATTTTTGAAGCAGATCAATATTTAGCTCAAGTCTTGTCTTATTATATGAAACCTAGCCAATCCGTTGTCCATAATTTGGAAAATATATGGATACAATAATATTAAAAATGTGTGTACATAATATTGATATATAAAAAAATATTCTTTTCTCTGTATAGATATACGTAGACAGACAGTTGCACAATCGTCAAATTTACCCACCCGTGAATGTACTGCCTTCTCTCTCTCGTCTCATGAAATCTGCCATTGGTGAAGGAATGACACGCAAAGATCACTCTGACGTATCTAACCAGCTGGTGAGTTCATAGATTGAAGACCAATTTATGAGGATTGTTAAACATTTTGTTGATGTCTGATTGACGGATAGAACTGGTCCGGATGTAAATAATAAATTTATGTGGAAGTGACAATAAATATAGTTATTACTGCCTTTAATTGATTGAGGATGTAATTTTTTTTATTTATTTTCATAAATTAATAATTCCGTTCTATTTTACAGTATGCTTGCTACGCTATCGGTAAAGACGTCCAGGCAATGAAGGCTGTGGTGGGAGAGGAAGCTCTTACTCCTGATGATCTTCTGTATTTGGAATTCCTCACTAAGTTTGAAAAGAACTTCATCACACAGGTAAAGTTTAATTTCTTTAATGGTGGTATCTGTCAATTGTTGGTGGGAAGACTTTGTATAATTAAAATTTACAATACATAATATGTAGTACTTATATTTTTTAAATCACTGAATTACGCAGTTCAATGCGAGAGTCCCAATTTAAAGGATATCGTAATCCTTTAACGTAAGCAGTTTGCCATGATCGTGTATTGTAGTGCAATCGCTCAACCGAACACGGTAAATAATTTTGTTGATTTCAGGGCAACTATGAAAACCGCACAGTGTTTGAATCTTTGGACATCGGCTGGCAGTTGCTCCGTATCTTCCCGAAGGAAATGTTGAAGCGTATCCCCGCTTCTGTCCTCGCAGAGTTCTATCCCAGGGATTCCCGTCATTAAAATAGCCACTATTACTCTCTTATTGTTACATAATGCTGAAGCTATCTATTGAAGTGATCGTTCTTCTTTGGTGTGTAATTTTCTTGTATTTGTAGAAACTGATTTTTTTCAAATTTATTTAATCAGAACATTTAATAGGGCAGGATGAAAAACTTTGTGAATCAGTATTGTGACCAGTCCAACTTGTAAATAATAAAAAAACAAAGTAAGAATTTCTATTTTGGAAGGAAACTGATGTGTTAAAATATTTTCATTTTACATAGCTCAGCAATCTTGTATATAGCCGATGTTAATAATTAGATTTATGTATTTGTCCTTTATTACCTACCGAAATTAATGGATAATTCAGAACTAATGCCTACCTACAGTATGTAAAGACCAGTTTAAAAAAAATGAGATTAATGACGGGTGGTGAAAGAGAATCAAGCTATTTTTTTATTTTGCCTGATCTAAATATTTTATCATTGTGTGATGTAGTTTGTTTTTTTGTCGTTGATGAAATTATTTATTCTCCATTAATGACCGATTTGCGAATTGGTGGATACATGTTATAATTGCTTTATAATTAGTGCATGTAATGATTAACAATTTTACTATTCGTGATTTACTTTTTACGACATTTAAGGATACACATTTCAATGTTTCAAATAACATTTACTGTAAATTATAAAAACGGAAAGAAAGAAGCGCACAATACGTCACGACTCAATTAGAAGCATGTTGGAAAGTAATAGTATGACATTGAAATAACCTTTCATGGAATTATAAAAAAAGTCTAATTTTAATGTTTACTGTGTAATTGTGAAGATTCGTATAATAAAACTCTAAATTTACTGCTTTAAAAGTTACCGTGAAGAGTGTGAAATATATTATATTTCAATGTACATTATTAATGACAATATTGCCATGAAAGTAGTAGAAAATAAACCTTTCTGATCCACGGTGAGTATATTAGATTCTTAGATATTAAAAGTTCATTATGTATTCATATTTTTATTTCATTATTTAAAGTCCCTAAATAAAATAATGTTATAAGCATATTATGCTTATTTAGGATCCAGAGACATTAAATTATTGTGCCTATTTGGCCTGGATTATAATAATTATGCGTGTTCATTCTGTTTCATAATGTAAATAATGGTATAACTATTATAATTTATTAATATTGTAATTTTGTTGATAAAATCTGTCCAACAGTATTGTTTGCATATTTCATTATATCATTTGAATGTAATGTTATATGTATTAATCTTAATATTACCAGTGGAGTCGAGTTGTCTTAACCTTTATTTTAAATCTTCCGTTAATGTTATTATCAATTTTTATATGGAGATTTAAATAGTTTAAAAATTTTCAAAATTAACGTTTTTATGCTTACGTTTTGGTTGATAAGAGATCCCACATTCCATGTATTTCTTATTAATTGTGTGTAATTTTATTTATAATAAAATCTGGTACGTACATACATACATATTATTTTCTATATTATGCCTTTATTTTTCCTGGGAGATATTTTTTTACTGTGTGCAAAGAGAATAAAATCAGTTATCGGCTGTAAATTAATTTTCATTTTCTTATTTTCAGAGTATGAATTGTATTGACTATACTTAAACTTGCGAATTGTAAATTAAAATTTCCTATAAGGGCTAACGGAAGTTATCATATAAATTGAATATTATATCAATCAATCTTGATTATAAAGATTATTTGTTTCCAATGATTATATTATATATGAAAGTTTAAATATAAATTGTTGATGAACACTTAAATATATAATTGCGTACTATTAAGATTAGTGAACAATGTAGAAGTGTATAAGGTAAAGTTCTTAAAATAAATGAGAATGTGTTACGTTACCTGTGTTTTTAATTTTCCAATATTTTTTTAAGAAATGATCATGAATATAGTATAGCATTAATTTTATTATTAGGTATAGTTGGTATATTTTCTCACAAAGGCTCGCCTCCACTCTCCCTTGAACGGGTGTGCTTTCTTATTTGAATATATTCTGCATACTAGAATTTCTAAAAACCTCATTCACTTGGTGGATATCATTATGGAGATTAAATGTCACCTTCAAATACAAGGTCATCTGCTTGAATTAATGGGCTCAAATAAGTGACATTGGCCTGCCTTCTCAATATGTTCTTTTCTCTCTCTTGAGTAGATTATACGAGACGGGACATTACACATATTGACGATTGAATAATTTGAAAAAATACTATAACTATGGCTCTACTCTAATCTACTAAAATGGCTTTATTCTCAATTTTATAATGACAAGGTTTACGATAATACTCTTAGTGCCGAGCCACACCGGGCGACTCTGGTCGCCAGACCAGTCGCCGAGACCAGACCGATGCATGCAGTTATATGGAGCATGCCACACCTGGTCGCGCAAGTAATAAACTCGGGCGATCAGTAAAATCATGTTCTTGCGCTCGGTCTGGTCTCGCAGTCTCTCTGGTCGGGCGACCGGTAGTGATGTATGAAAACATATAGTTATGTGCTGCCACACTGGGCGATTAGTCGCGAGCAGCTACGCCGCGGAGAGGACGTATTTTTTGCATAACTTGCGTGTACATCCATTATCAGCCGTGGCGTTCGATACGGATATGTTCATTATAGAGATACAAACGGGACGTATAGACTTCCGTAGGATAGTATCTTGTTTGGTTAGGCCATTCTTGCACAGAGTCAATAATTAATCAAATGATGATATCGACATTCTAACATAGTTGAAGAATTTGCCAGGGTATTTTCTTAAATCATCATACAACGTGATAAACACTCCAGACAGAAAGCGAGCTGCGACGAAAGGATGAGTCCAGATCCTTTTTTTCTTCTTCTTTTCCAAGAATCTTTTATGCCGCAAATACAGCACGAGTGCAACGTCTTCGACGTCCAACTTAAAAGTGAGCGCTGTGAGCGGATTATTGGTTGCCACGCGCGGAGAGAACGTATTTTTTGCATACTTGCGTAGGTACGTACATTCATTATTATTATTATTTATTGGCTGCCTCTCTGGTCGCCTGCAAGTCGCCCAAGTAAATCGCCCAGGAAGACCAGTCGCGCGACTGGTCTCGAGACCAGAGTCGCCCGGTGTGGCTCAGCTCTTATTGTATTAAAATATTTTGTCATGCAATATTGATTTCTAAGTTGAAAAAAATAGGTTATCATGATACATCATTTTTATGAAGTATACAGATTATTAAACCAAATTCTTCATTTTCAACCATGAGCATAAACAATTTAAAATGCGTTACAAGAAATACATAATGTCTTTATCGTGGACAAAAAAGATTTAGTAAAAATTGTCAGAGCAAAGGAGTTGTGATTGATTTTTCTTATCAATCTCTAGAGCTACCATCTTGGATTCGAGACATCACACAGGCCATCTGACCTAATTTCAAGCTAACTGGTAAGCCATAATACTTGCAGAGTAGGTACTTAAAAAATTTATTTGAGATGGCCATTTGAATCTTTCATTAAAATAATACACAAATTTAGATTAAATATAGAAATATTTCAAAAGCAGATCGTAAGAAGCGATTAGAAATTTCAGATACCTTTTGCATTGAAACCCTTAAAGGCACTAGCATCTTCCGATTCCATAACAACATACCGTCGGTAATTTTCTACAAACACGTATCTCAATTTTTGTCAGTTTTGAGTTGTTTCATGTAATGAATTCAGAATTTGAATACGCACATGGTATTCCACAAACACGTATCTCAAAACATACTTTATAACATAATAGATTTAAACAATGACAAAAAACTCGTATCACAGTAAAAGACTTAGAAATATTATAAACTCGTATCTTGAGTTATGTGTTTGTAAGTATACAGAATCAGTGGAGCACCCAGGGGAGGGGCAAGGGGCCCTGGCACCCCCCAAAAACATTGAAATCGGAAGCCAATAAACTATACATTGGGCTTAGACAAATAAAAATACGGTAAAAAATGATTTGTAATTTTCTAGCACCAGGGCTCGAAATGGACAGGAACGCACCGGAGCGCCGTTCCGATTAATAAAATCTCGTAGGAAAATATTTTGACCATCTGAGCTAGATCTGCCATAAAACAAAAAAACCTTACACTTATTTTTATAAAATACTCATAAATTTAGATAACTAGGTTAATATTTTCGTAAAATCATCGAGCGCTCCGGTTCGTAAAATTTTCCATTTCGAGCGCTGTCTAGCACCCTTTTTAGAAAAAATCTTAGATTTTAATTTCCAACACAAAAAATTCGAAACAGTAATGTCGGGTTTTTTTAGAAATCCAATCCCTAATGGAACTGTCAAAAAATTCTCAGTGTCCACCCGAATTCCGGAGTGGTGTACACCGACTTTAACTGCCCTAACTTTTGTTGACGATGTTGTGGGTGAACTAAATACAATTCGCAAAACTACAGAATCTTCATTTAAACTTATACTTTAATCGCGGGTTAAACTGAAGCGTGTGCAAATGCCAATAACCTTAATGTTGAAAATAAAAAAGCCGCGAACTACATCGAAACAAACATTGAGGTGTAATGTTCCAGCTGATTCAGTGGAAGAGTATTTCAGAAGAACTATCTTTTTTCCATTTATTGACATAATATTAAATCAGCTCAATGAACTTTTCTTGTGACATCGCATAGTACTGGAGCAGTTTTTAACTCTTCTTCCAAATGGAAAAGATGTTCCAACAGAAAGTGCGTTGGAAGAATTTTATGACCGTGATATGCTTTCTACAAATCTTGCAATTTTGAACGCCGAATTGAAATAATGGTATAAAAAGTTCGATAAGTAAATCAAATGCAGTCACTCCATGCAGAAATGTTGTTGATGCCATTTCAAAATGGTTTACCCCAACATCTTTAATTTACTTAAAATATTTGAAGCACTTCCCGTCACGACATGCATCAGTGAAAGATCATTTTCAACATTACGCCTTTTAAAAACATACCTAAGGTCTACCTTTTTTTTCATTTGCATGAAAAATATATTTTACCCCCCCCCCCCCTACTTGGCTCCTCCAATATTAAATCCTGGGTGCGCCACTGTACAGAATATTGAACTCCTACAGATGATTACACTGAAGTTCTTTCTCGTAAGTCAAGATACATGTTTACTGCAGTAATATTCACAGTAAAGTTGCAACACATTCTCATGTCATCGACAATATGACTGATCGGTCGAAAGTATAGTGCGATAGATTGAGGAAACAGCATTTTTTTCATGAAAATATGTGTAACTATACTAAATGGATATTTCATAGAAGAAAATTTATTTCTAAATTAAAAAGTGAGAGAATAAAGTTATTTTATTTGCCTCTCCTGAAAAGTTGTGTTTTTTGGGATACTTGTTTGTAGAAAATTACCGACGAATTACTAAGAATAAGGTTCAAATAGACTATATGACGATCGGGCACATATATGCTAAGAGCGTTTTAGTGTCTATGATCAAATCTATGCCATTCCGACATACATATTGTATGACAGCTATGACATTGTATGTACACTCTGTGACACAGGACGCCAACATAAGAAACGGGTTTTTCGACATATATATGACCGATCGTCATAGAGTGTATTTGAAGCAATAGGAGGACAGAGTTGTATGACTACAAATCTGACTAAAGGATAGTGAATTGCCCTGTATGGAATGGAACTGTATAATTCACCCTATTTTTGATAAAACCAGAGTTGAAATGACGGCATTTAGTCAGATGCAATGAGCAGAGAAACAAAACCCATTTTGATAATGAATGGAGAATTTCGGAAACACTAACTCGGCAACGGAACAATTTAGCATCACGCACATGATTGAAATACGAAATTGAGTACAGGAGCCACCAACTCAATCGTGTTGGCGTTTGATTTGATTGGTTCATAATACACGCTCAGTTGCAACAAATGAAATTTAGATATGGTCGTATTTAATAAGGCATAATTTTTGTTTTGTATTATTATTATTGTCTGTTAAAATAATGAATAAAATCAGGGTACCTTCATTATGTAAATGTCAAATTTTTGTTATGTCAAACACAAGATGGGCTCACGCAGCCACTCATCGAAGCCCAAAAAATGGTAAATGTTCCAATTTGCTCACAACTCCAGGGCAACTCAACGGCGACTTCACGATCTTGGCAGACGGTTGGTCTGAGAATCTGCCAATGTAATTCGAGCTCAAAAGTGTCTGTTTGGCTGAGAGTAAACATTGTTCAGAGTAAAAAGGTGAGAAGGAGGTGATAGTCAGTTGTAACAACCAACTAAATACCATCGGATATTGAATTTTGTTGAAAGTGTTGGAAGTCATGACCTTTTTAAACGCAATCTATTATTGTCAGGTTTCTTGTGAATTTCGATAGCCTCCTTTACTAAGCGTGAAAAATATTCCGTACTATGGGTCCAATATTGTTTCAAAGTCAAATTTGTGGCCTGTCTCCATTGAGGGTTCAGGGCAATTGCTGGCATGGTGTGTAGTGTCTTAGCCAATATATATATTATTTATTTAGATACAAAAATTATACAAAAACTTTTCACATCTATACATTTAGTGATTATTTCGGAATAATTGGAAGTACATGTAATCTCGCTGGTCTATTCAGTCACTCTCGATTGAATATTGATTGTAGAGGCACATCTAAATTATCTATTTCATTTTTCAACTCGGTTAAAAAAAAAAAAATAGAGATTTGTTGTGTTGCAAACAAATTGAAAAGTTAAAGCCTCTAAAATCATGGCGCCCAGGACAACTGCCCCTCTGATTGCTTGCGAATATGTATAGATTATACGGTCAAGACGTTTCTATATTTGCATGAACAGAAATCATGTTTAGGTTTAGTACCTGTCACTGCAAACGCATTGGCGTTTATGTTACATGGGTTTGCTTATGCGTAATTCGAATGTTTTAATATACAAACCAGTGTGTTTTGTCACATTCAACAGGATGCAACAAAAGTATTCTGAAAAATCGACTCCTGCGCAGCATTGCACAATAATGAAATTCACTTTTCCGAAGAAAAATAAATCTGGACATAACAATGTGGAACATGGAATGTAGGCTACAATATATTCCACATCACTGTATACTATATAGGGGTTCAAGGATTTTCACCACAGGTTGAAGGATTTTCAATAAAATACTAATATTTACATTTTTAAAAGTTTTATTATAAATATCTAGAATTAGTTTTATTGGCCTTTTGGGCATGTAATTTTGACAGGTTGATAAAACTCATGTGACATCCTCATAGACCATAATACATTTGAATGTTTTTGAACAAGTACATAAATGCAAGTTAAGGTACCCTCTGGGTAACATTTAGAAAAACTTAAATTTAATAAAAAAGAGAAGTAAAGTGAAAGTGAAAAAAAACCAATCAAATGTTGCATTAAAACAAAACTTTGTGAAGACAAGATTCTTTTTTCTTAATATGTCAAAATACAAACAAATGCAAGTTTTGATGGGTATGTAATTCTTAATATCTACAATTATGAAAGTTTATGTTTATATCAACATTAATAGAATGTCTTGGCTTTGAAGACATCTGCAATACCTATTCTACTTGAAAGCTATTGCAAGCTTGAACAGACATTAAATATTGATAACCCTTTGAGAAGGCAATATAAAAAATTTCAAAGATTAGTATATCTAGTAGTGGTAATCTAGGTTTTATATGCTGTCAAAATGGTATAAAAATGTCAACATTGCTGCATGAAACAAAAAAATATTACATTTCAACAATACTATCTTAATATTATGTATATAATTTTTACAGAACATCTTGCTCATTCATAACATAGACGAATCAGCATTATTATGTAGGATACTAATGAATTTAAAAAAATCCCTGTCTAATTTATATTTTGTCATATTACCAATGTACTTATAGAAGGTACTCGCTGATCTGGTTTGAATGTTGATTTAAATACATAGGAATCGGTTTTGTAGCATATAATCAAGTAGGTGAAATGACAAAACAGTAATTAAGAATTAAATGGCAGATTATAGTGCATCGCTTTATTTACGAATTGGTTTCATAAGAGTAAATAAAACTCAAAATCCTATACAGATTTTGTCACATAAAAAGTGATTCATTATAAAAAAATCTCATAAAAACATCTGGATCAATATAAATAGACGCATGATGCAGCTTTGTTTATATATCATAATAATTATGAGCTAACAATACAACCAGTTAAAACTATAATACACAAGGAAACAGCAAAGTATGTAATTTAGATAAAAGTAGAAATAACTTCTATCTAGCTGGTTAAAAAATAATGCCAGTGCCAACAAAAATTCGGTATCCACACCAACAGTTGCTCAAGCGTGTTGATATTGTGTGTTTAATAGTTTTAACATACCACTAAAAGGTGCGGATCTTATCCGGCCAGTCCAGATATAGCTTCGGAGGCAAAGTATTTTACATCGACATCGGGGTCCACGTTGAATTTCTCAAGAACAGGTTTGACTTGGGGTGCGATCACAGATGGCTCCAGCCACGGACCCATTTTCTGCAGAGTCTTAGCCACATTGAATCTGACATTGGCCACATTGTCATCGGCCATGGATAAAACTGTGGGAAGCAAAACTCTGGTTGTGATTTCTTTACCGCAAGCTTCAGCCAAAACATTGATGCAGAACAAATATGTCATTCGGTGTAAATAGTTTGCGTCTCGTGACATCGCCAACACTTTGGGTATGATGTTAGTTTCCGCCCACTGGGATCCGAATTGTTGGACTAGTTTCTTCAAATTGAACGTGGCGGCTTCTCTGATGGCATACACGTGGTCGATGAGCCAACTCATACATAGAGCGCTCAGCTTCTCGTCGAATACCTCCTGACCGAGTTGCCCGGCGAGCAAAGGCATGTATTCAATGATCGCCAGTCTGACCCTCCATTTGGAATCTTCGGCGAGTTCTACTATGGCAGGAAGAAGCGATTGCGACAACTGCTGGATTCCAATGACTTCGTTGACGCATTCTAGGTTGGAGATGATGTTCAGTCTCACTTCAGCGCATTCATCCTTAAGTTGGCTCAAGAACAGGGGGAGCAGGTGTTCGATAGTGTTTGTTCGGCCGAGAATGGGACTTAAGCCCATAATTACGGAGGCCAGGGCTGTTTTGACATGTTGATTGGGATCACTCACTAACTCCTTGATTTGGGGTAGGATGGCGGTCATTATGATCTGCTCTTGGTGTGCGGCATCCAGATTCATGCAGAATTCCTTTACCTGAAATTTAATTGAATAAATATTTTAGATTATTTGTTTCTCAAAATGAAAGAATACACAGACATGAGTAAGGATGTGGGTTTTCTAACGTGGTAATCAGCAAAGTTAGTAGCGTGGGTTTGATTAAAATTTAACCCATAACTGTACAGCGATGACACATGAATTTTATTGTTCATCCATTGACCCCCTAGCACAGCAATAAAATAAAAGTCGTGTAAGTTAATTTCCGAAATGCAATACTTTCAGGCAATAATTACGTTTTAAACATTCAATGAGTGTTTTACTATGTGAAAGATCATAAACTAAAATAGTATTCCACAGCACAAGTCAATTAATTAGACAAAACCTACAAAAAAGAAAGTACCTACTTATTCATTGTTAATGTTTATTAGGTACCTTGCTTGCGGCTGCTGCTCGGACTTCAGCTTCTTGATCCTTAAGTAGTCCTTGGAATGCGGGCACTAGATCAGCTCTAGCGAGATCGGGTCCCACGGCGGCTTGTAGTTCTCCAAATCGGTCAGCCACCATATAACGAACCCGCCAAGAATTATCTGTGGCGCAAGAGCGAACTGTCGGCATGGCCAGTTGTTCTACATCTTCGGCTGGTAGCAGCCCTGTGATACTGACGCAAGCATCCACAGCCAACAACCTCACGGAATCCTGGTCGTCCTGGGCGATATTGACGAACATTGGAACCAGATCGGATTTCAAATACTCGATCTCGACGACCTTGGCGAATTCGCCAAGCTTCGACGCGGCGGAACGGCGGACCATCGGAGTATCGTCTTGGCAAAGCAGACGGAAGTGTTGCCTCAGTTCAGCTTTTAGAGCGGGGGAAACCCGAGGGTAGCAGCAAGCAAACAGTCCGCATACAGACGTGCGGGTGGTGAACCAGTCCCCGGACGCTAGGCGCTGAACGAGCGGGAAGAAGAATTCTTCCAAGTGGTTCGCCGAATGATGCTGGGCGACGGCTTTTAACGATTCCACCGCTTTTTCGCGTACCACAGTTTCTTCCACGCTCGCTAAGCATTCTAAAGGAGCCAAAAGGCAATATGCGTGTTCTCCACCTCCTACGAGGCTGATGAAATCTCCGAGCTGTTCCGCCAACGCCAACAACACTTCGTCTTCGTCGTAGATTGTTTCTTTTAGGAACGGAATAAGCTCGGAACGTGTCCTATCCACTCCCAAAGCGAGAGCTATTGTTGACAATTTTTTAATCGAGTTCAAGCGTAGATGGACATCTTCGTTTTTCAACTCGTCGATAAGAATTGCTATAGGATAAAGTGAATCATCCGTACCCGAATCGCTCGCAGCCATGTTTTCCACTTTAACGAATTTCGTACCAAAATATTGAAATTATGGCAGAGTAAAATCTACTATTCACAACAATTACACAATCAAGATTCGGTGAAGGATGCTTTTCTAGTAATAATGTGTTAGCTATTTTTTAAACCGTACAACGTACAACTGACACTCAAATCAAGATGGACGACTTCCAGTAAAACAAGGCGGATGCCATAGACAATGGTAATCACAAACATAGATAATAGATATATATTTTACAAAATTATATTCACCTTCATCTCCATGGCTGCCAATTTTATCTGTGTGGGTACCTAGAACAAGAAAAAAATATAGAAAGGTAGGTAGGTATATTTTTGTATTATTTGTTTTATATAACATAACGAAACATACACATTTTATAGGCATATACAAAATACAAAGATTGGTTAAAATTAATCGAGAGGTATAATATTTTTTTTGCCAGATTAGCATATTGTGGCATTGTTGACAAGAATAAATTTTAATCTACCAGGTACTAGGTGCCTAAATAATTAACCTTGCACTCTTGCAGGCAGTCGACTATAAATACTGCAGTCAGAGATTGGACCCCGCAGTACATAATAGAATATTATTGTTTGGCAACATTGGAGGTTTTGAGTCATAAATTAAAGGTTCGTTTCTTTCAACATGTACGAAACAAATCCAATTAAACCATAGACAATATACATACAAATTGTATGAGACCGGAAATGGTTTGAGATTTGACGTTTGGTTCAGTGTATCATTGAAAATCAAACCGTTCTCGGATCATCAGAAATGGTTTGACATGAAACTTCAAACCAATTCGGACGATTCATAGACTAAGACGATCTGTCAAACGGGAAATCATTAAAAAGTATACATAACCTGAAAACATATCGATCTAAGATTTTCTACAAATATTTCGTTTGTTATTTTCTCGACATTTGACTTTTAATATAATATTTTGTAGGATTAAGGAAAATCGACATGCCTAAAAACAGCATTCTCCGGCATGTGTAAGATCATCGTGTATTAATATTAATATTTTAGATTTAGTACTTTGTATTTTTGGTTTTCAATACAATGGATTTATTTCAATGTATTCCATTAATTTTTGAATCGTCGTCGGAAGATTCGTCTGATGATGATTTTTTCATGCTGGAAGACTTTCAGCCCATTGTCAATAAGAAAAATGAAAATTATTGCGAAGATACTGTTGCAGAGTACACGGACAGGCAGTTCATGATGCATTTTCGCGTGTCTAGAAATGTGCATGCAGATCTCACGGAGCGATTTCAAAATTCTTCTTATTTTCCAACCCAGAACAGAGGCGGCAATGATAGAATCAGCGCCACTAACCATTTACTCATATTCCTTTGGTTTGCTGGACATCAAACTGCGTCATTTAATCACTTCAACGCCGACTTCGTCTTCAACTTTTTAATTCTGGTTTTACACCGATAAGTTTTGTGCATGCGCAGAGGAGATGAATCCGTTTAACTGTCTACATTCGTTCATCACAGCTTTCACTTCGTTGTTATAAAGTCATACATTATACATCGAAATAGATTCGCTGATTCGCAGGTGATAAATAAAATTATTCACGGTAATACAGCGCCACCACGGAGCGTACGGGAAACTAGTGTAAAAAGTTAAAAGAAAACAGTAAGATTTGGAATAACAAATACTTAATTATATTAGTTATTTTTTTTAACTTATTGTCACATTCATATTTGTAATAAATAAGCATAATAATTGAGTGTATCCTAACGACAAAATCAGTCATGGAACTAGTTTAGTGTCATCTATCGGTGTACTTACTTTGTATTACATTAATAATATTTTTATTCTTGTACGGATATTCACCCTCGCGGCCTCGCAAATAAAATAGTCTATGCCCGAACGTCATCTGAATATTCTGTTGTCAAAATAAATATTAAAATTATACTAGGTACAGCGACGTCCCGTGAGGGTAGGCAGCAGTGATGTCCCTAGACAAAATGCCGCTCCTAGGCAGCGCCAAAATGCCGCCCCATACAGTATTTTTTTATCATCCTTTCATGACTAAAATATATAAGAAATGTGTTGTATAGTTACTAATAAAATATATACCGTCGTGACCCCGAACTTCGCCTAGTTTTAGTGTGATTTTGCGTAATATCATAAAAATTAAGATGTTGTCGTAACTAGTAATTATATCCAATGAAGTATTGCGTTGTCAATTTTGTACAAGTGACATGAAATTTCACATTTTGTAGGAAAAACATTAATTTTTGATCATTGAAAGACACCAGGCGAAGCATGGTGTACTTACCCGAACTTCTTCCAGCGTTGTATTTTTCAAATGTAGCCATATATATTAATAAAGGAAAAGATTTAATAGTAAAAAGATGTGTTCAAAACAATATGAACCATAGTGATGGGTGTATAAGGTTCAATTTAGCAAGATATTGGTAGTAGGCGAAGTACCGAACCTGTTCTGGCGTGTTTTCATACATTAGATAAACTTCTGTCAGGTTGTCAATAAAACTAATGTGGAATAATTTTAATAGTTATTTATGAATTTTTATGAACATATTAATATAAAAAAGTAACATTTGTTTACAACTGCAATTAACTAAATTAACTACACATATGCCTATACCTATATTAAAATATGTTATAATCATTAGAATACAACTTATTAACATGTCGAAAAATTGTTTAAAACTTCTGAATCAAAATCAAAATTTCTCTGCGATAATATGGGTTCAGTTCGTGTAGAACCAAAACAATATCGGTTTTAATGATTTGACAAATATAACCAATGAAAATATAACCAATGAAAATATAACCAATGAAAATATAAAAAGGAACATTCGTTTACAACTACAATTAATTAATTTAAATCAACTATACATGTAAGTATACCAATAACGAAAAAATACAAATCAATCTCATTCGATTATAATGCCATGGATAAAAAAATGATAGGTAATAAAAAAATCTTATGATACAATTATTCAGCAAACTTTTATGCACATAACACAATATTTATTCACTCATAATGTCATATACACTATACACATTAGAATACAGCTTATAAATATACTGAAAAATTGTTTAAAACTTCTGAATCAAAAATCAAAATTCCTCTGCGATGTGGTTTCGGTTCGTTTAGAACCAAAACAATATCGGTTTTATTAATTTGACAAATATCATCTACCACCGGCCAGCCATATCTGTTTCTTCCTTTATTTCTCAAAAATTTTATCGTATAAGTTTCACTTATTTTTTTAATCACTTGCCCAATATAAAAGCGATCCGATTTCTGGACAGGAAATTTGACTAAAACAAAACAATTAACTGCCAGATTGTCATACTGTTCAGGTGTTTCGTTTGTTATATTGAAATCAATATCAGTTTTTATGTTTCTACTCTTAAATTCTTCAGATACTTCACCGAATTTAATAGATTCGGTGTCAACATCACTATCTTCTCGAGGCAAAAAGTCATCAGATTCATCTAATAGCGAATATCTACTAATGCTACTAATAGTCTCTTCAGAATCTGATGAATCTGTAAGTATAATGTGTTCTTTTCGCTTCTTAGTTTTAGTGGGTGGAATTATTTGAATATCCGAAGTTACTGTAATTTTTTTGTTTTGATGCCTTTCGTGTTCGGAGCATTTCCAATCTTTTGGATCTTTAGATGTTCCAGGTAGAATTATTTCATTAGATGTATTAGAATGTTCTGGTACAATTATGCTATTTGCTGATGTATTAGCATATTCTGGAACAATGATTTTACTGGATGTATTAGAACGTTCTGGGGGAAAATTGTAAGTTGACGCAGACGTACCAGGCTGTATGTAAAGTCTTTTATTTCTTTCTTTCTTCATAGGGTTGGGTGACCTATTTTCCTTCAGGTAATCTAAAAATGATTTTTCTATTGAATATTCATTTCTATTTGATACATCAGGAAATTTCCGCAGTACTTTCTCTGGGTTAAAAGGGTATATGCCGGTATTTACAAAAGCACTAGTAATATTATGCCTTTTTTCGTCCAATTCGTTAATCAGCTGTTTAAGGAGTTCTGGAAAATGTGCCTTATTTAGAGATGTTTCTCTTGGATTCTGGTATTTATATTTTAATAATATAGTACGCCACAACTTCTTCATGGGCCCAAAGTAACAAACATCTAACGGTTGAGTAAAATGACTCGAGTTTGGTGGCAAAAAAACAAATTTAATATTGTTTGATTGACACAAATCCACAACGTAATGATTGATGTGTGTCGCCAAATTATCTCCAATTATAACCTTTGGTCCAATTTTAGAATAAGCCGAAGGTATAGCTATTTGTTGGAACCAGTCTTCAAAAATAACAGAATCAAACCAGCCAGATTTGCTCCTGTTATATCTTGCTCCAATAGGTCCATTTATTCGCCACTGATGAAATAAATTTTCTGCTTTATACACCACATACGGTGGCAAGCAAACACCACCTGCAGATATGGCAAACATCACAGAAATTGATCCTTTGGTGTAATTCACTACACGTTCTGGATATTTAATACCGCGGTGAAAAATGCACTTGGACGCACCCGGGTCATCCACCTAATTGGTTTCATCCAAGGCCTGAACAAAAACGATGCATGAGTGCGAGTGAGAAAGTATTCGGCACCCTTACGATCTCTTTGACACGCGCTAGAGTAAGATAGAAGGTCTACATTTGTGTAAGCTAGTTTCCAAAAATATCGCCATCAAATCGGGGCAAAACGCTTCACACAGCGTCGATAACTTGCGAGCTCGTGTTGCTAAAATTGATATTTTTGTGTTAAACATAAAGTCAGTGGTAAATATTTTTAGTTAATTAAGTAGAAAAGATGGTTCTGTGTGTTGTCTTAAAATGTGGTAGCCGTACTGATAAGCAAGAAGATGGTATAACGTTTCATAGGTAAGTTGATACATGTTCGTGATAATTTATTTGTATTTTATTATATATTTTAATATCAGTGACCTAGTGTTTTTTTGAAATAACTTAAATTATAGATATCTTTATCTAATGGTTGCATTTTGACCGCTTAAAAATACTATATAACGTAAAAAAATAGAAAATTACATTTTAATTCTGAGCGTCTAGTGCGAGCACTTTGGGCGAGCACTAGCGAAATGGTCTATGGTCTCGAACATTTGTAGACGAATGCGTTTGCTCGCTCACAAACCAAACGCAAGGCAAGCGGCTTCATTTAGCAATGCAACGGGTGGCGTCTAGATGTATCTATAGTCTAAGGTTTCATCATAATTTAATATGTTTTCCGGTGGTACATCTTTCAATGTCTCTTTCAAGTTTTTGAAATACATTTCGATTTCACTTGAATTTTTTTCGGCGCGTGATCTTTTTATATTTTGAGTGGATCGTGTTGTTAAATTAACTTTGTTACGTTTAAGAAAAGAATATGCCCACTTTTTCCCTGGCGGATTGCCATCAAATAAAAATTGTCGCCCATTGGACAATAGGTATCGATGCACCACAAGTCTTAACGGCCCACGTGCTCGTCGTAGGTCAAAATTGAGTTTTTATTGTAATTTCAAACCATGATCCTGGACACTCCTTAAACGTTGTAGATAATTTATTTATATAATTTTGAAGCCTTATTATCCTTTATAGTTATTTTAAGCATTTGATGACTGCATAAAGTATTTTTGTTACATAAAATAGTATTCTTTTAAACCTCTCGCTCTAATGTTTTAGAATATAGTCATATTTCGGTACATAACTGTGCAGTAGTGTTAAGATTTTTTACATTTATTAATTTTTAAACGCATTTATGAAACCATAAGTATAATTTATTACGAGATAATTTTTGTAAAATATTCACTATAAAAAATTATATTGATAATCTCTGTGATCCCAAATTTGACAAGAATTAGGCATTTTATTATTCAAAAAATCGGCAAGATTAACACATTTGAAGATGATTCTAAAGATACTTATTGTAAGCTATGTCTTTGACCATTCAAGTGTTATAAACATCTTATGAATAAAGATTGCTTTATAATAATTATTGACCCAAGAATAAGGTAGTGTTTTTTTGAAATACGCCATTTCTTTTGTCATTCCCCAGTGGTTAAGCTACAACATACGGCCGTAGCCATAAATTGACAAACTATAATTGAAGTAGGAAGTAAAATGATATTGACGCGCGTGTTTGAACTATGTAAGGTACTGCAGGCGAAGCTCGGGGTCACGACGGTACCACTTGAATCTAATTTAAATGCCAAATCTGCGTCAAAATACACCTGACAACTTCCAAAACTCGCGATTGACTGGCAAAAATGTTTGGATAAATTAAAAAAAAAGTAAGTAAATATATGTTCCTACCTACGTATAATTCTAAAATTTGCACCTGTCATTGCTGGTCTTCAAGGACGTGATCTCCGAAGAAAACAGAAATAAAGTAGACATCGCGAACCAGACAAAAAGTCTTATTAACCTTAAAGTGGTAATTAATAGGTAGGTACATTTTGTTTCCAACCAGTGAGTTGATTTTTTAAATGGAAAGATATTTCCGTTATTCCTAATTTTAGGTAGCTATTTCTATGCACCCCCACGGGACGTCACTGGTAGGCAGATTGAGCGTCGCTTGGGGGCGGCAGTTACCCGAAGGGTGGCAAATCGAGGAGAATCATTTGGTATATATAGAAATAGCTACCAAAGCTGAGTACTTAATAACGAAAATATCTTTCCTTTAAAAAATTCAGCTCACTGGTTAGAAACAAAACATATTAATTGACATAAAAGGTTTAACACGATTCTATTTCTTTGTCGGGTTGGCGATGTCTAGTTTACTTCCGTTGCCCTTCGACGTCCTTGGTGACCAAAAACGACACGACCACTGATGATAAAAATGATTGTATACAAAAATGGGGCGGCATAATGGCCCTGCCCTGCCCTGCCCAGGGGCGGCATTTTGTCTTGGGACGTC
Source organism: Rhyacophila brunnea (assembly GCF_057557595.1). Taxonomy (NCBI): domain Eukaryota; kingdom Metazoa; phylum Arthropoda; class Insecta; order Trichoptera; family Rhyacophilidae; genus Rhyacophila; species Rhyacophila brunnea. Next base: position 23,565,845 of record NW_028233068.1, read on the forward strand.
ACTGACTATGTATATTGTAATTACATCAATTTAAGTTGAAGAGATTTTAATTTAATGACATAATATATTTTTTGACTACTGTTCGGAATAATGAGGGCAACAGAATCAAATGGAAACGCTCTTTTTCAGAATTTTACACGGATGTCAAAGGCAAACTTTGACATGTTGTTGGGAATGGTAAAAAGAAATATAGAAAAACAAAATACTCGTTTAAGGGAGGCGATACCGCCCGAAGTAAATTTGTCTATCACCCTTCGGTATTTGGCTACCTATCGGTGATTCCTTCATGTCGCTTATATATTTATTTAAAGTATCAAAGCTGTTTATTTCGATAATTCTCTAGGTAGGTAGGCAATTGAATGTTTGAAAGATTACGTCAAATTGGTTTATTGATATCTATAAGTAGGTACCTACATAATACGACACATCAATACTATAACTAGATAATATATACATTAGAACGGTGACTCGTATGCGAACCACGAGAGTTCATGTTTGCTGTCAGCCCCAGCTCCACTCTTTGTTTCCTTAGTCTTGTGGAACTCCTTTGAAAAATACGAACTCGAGCTCTCAATTTTATTTTTAACCCCTGTTATCGACATGCCAATTGACTCATATGCAAACCACGAGGGTTCATGATTGTTGTCAGCCCCAGCGCCACTTTTCGTTTCCTTTGTTTTATGGCACTCCTTGGAAAAGTAGGACCTTAAACTTTTTATTGTATTTTTAATAATATGTAGGCATCATTGCGCTTCAGTTTGTTCGTATAGTCTTTATGGTTATATCCCATAATGCGCAATGTGCCCTTACTCCTCAATAAAATCCATTGTCATCATTTCAGTCGAAATTTTGCAAAAAATCGTAATAATTCATTTTTTTTCCATGGGCAGCTTCCGATTGTCTTCTGTTTTCTCCATCTAAATCCTATGTCTTTCATAACTTTCCTTAATGACATAATTCCACCCTTAAAATTAATATCTTCTTTCAACACTGCATGAATGTTTTTCAGTGTTGCAACAGTTTTATGGGTTTTATGAAAGTCGTGAATACACCGTCGAATTACAGATTTATCAAAGTCATCAATATTATTATTTTTATTTTTAACTACCTGAAAAAGTCCCTGTTTTTTGTTTTTCTCTTAAAACACGCCAAACCGTTCTTAAACCAACTCCTGATGCATCCGAAACTTCTGTCACAACACTACTTTCACTAAACATTTCGTTTTTATTTTTTACGTATGTATATAATAGTATATACATCTTCCTTCATTAATTAAACGGGACATTATAATTCAGTATGCAAAATCGTTTCGTTAACAACATACACTGTAGACGATTGCAAAGAATGAGTTTATGGCATGTTTATTACCAGTGACTCTCAATAACAATAGAAACTCCGCCCTTTCCTACCTGCACTGCACGCCTAACCAATGGGTGAGAATGTAATGATTGCAGGTGATTCTAAATAGAGTTTTATTACAGGCCTTAATGCATACACACAAATAATACCAAAACAGATGCGAAGCAATTTTAGCGTACAGCAGTGACACTGTAGAGAGTTTTACCTACATAATAAGACCGAATATTGACTGAACCAACCAAACCTTGGTGAATGTTTGTTTAATAATGATTGTCGATATTTTCACGGGCAATTTTTACTATTACGGATGGAACACTAAGTACCTACTCGTTTATACTGTTTATATTATGTTATTTTCAAAACTTGCTGGTAGGTACGCGCACTTTGTCGCAAAAAAGGAGGTAAATTAAATTCGGAAGCGCCAGAGAGGTGGTCAAGCGATATCCTACCGACGGCGACTGGAGACTAGGTAGTTACCCTCTATTCTTTCAACCGCGCAGCGTCTAGTAACCATTGATATTCCAGTGACGTCCCGTAGGGGTAGGCAGATTGAGCGTCGCTTGGGGGCGGTAGTTACTCAAACGGTAGCAAATCGAGGAGAATCAATTGGTATATACCTATAGAAATAGCTACCTAAATCTACCTAAGTATCTAATAACGAAAATATCTTTACATAAAAGAATTCAGCTCACTGGTTGGAAACTAGGTGTAATTAACATAACAGATTTAACAGGACTGTACTTTTTTTCGACGTGTACGCGATGTCTAGTTTACTTCCGTTGCCCTTCGACGTCCATAGTGACCAGAAACTACACGTGCATAAAAAGTGGGGCGTTATTTTGGCGTTGCCCAGGGGCGGCATTTTGTCTAGGAACGTCACTGGATATTATACATCAATACTAGTAACGGTACTTTCACTATGCCACGACGGCATTCATTGTTTTGTTGTGTCCCGGTCTAACATTCATTGATCGTCTCATTTAATTTATTTAAAAAGTTACTAATATCACACGAGATATAATATTTTTCTTCATAATTCTATCGATTAAAGGATTATTGGTGGGGGATTTCATTGATATAATATTACTATGGGGGATTTAGACATTTATTGTGCTATTTGGTATCAGTAGGTACACTATTATTAACTTTAAAACGGTGTAAGTATTTATTGATCAATGAAATATAGATGGGAGACAAAAGGATGGTTACGGTCTTAACAAAGTACCTATATGTACAGACATGCCAATATGTTGAGGCCATATAATAGACACTAAATAGGGCTAAATTGACCCTCGAATAGGTTATGGGGTAATAGGGGTCTCGGAGCCTGAAAAAATCTGTGAACAAAATCTTGAGTAGCTGCCTCCCGCACAAAACTCAACAAAAGTAGGAGAGTAATTTTATTAATTTATGAATTATTGAATTCAATTGCAACATTCTGTACATTGGAGGATAAACCACGGAAGTCCAGTTTTTACCGTTTCTGAGTTAAATATGCAGAAAATTTTATTTTATTTCATTACACAAATGAATGAAACACTTAAGTCCATAAGTAGTAAATTAACCGATATAGCTAATTAAAAAATCACTGAAGTCCAATTCACTTTAGTGCATAAACAACGGGTGTCCTTCTTACGATGTTTATGCTCTAAGAAAAATGTTAATAAACCATTATAATAATTCCATAAACACGGAAGTCCAACAAACGTTAGGTAGGTACATATTATTATCTATACTATAATTTTTGTTTTTCTTTGTACAAATCCACACGCGGAATCGGATTTCGACAAAATTTGGACAGTCGACGGAGGCCGACGAGCCGGAGTGCGTGGTTGGGGTCTCGAATTTCAGATTGAACCCGTTGCACCCCGGGGATAGTTTTACGGTTTTTGCGGGAAAAAAGTCGCCGCGTACAACGTGCTGCAACCCCCATTTTTTATTGAAAATGTCGCTAGAATGTGTACATTTAAAAAATATTGGCGTTTATTTCAGCTTGATTAGAGGTCAAATGGTAAAGTTAGATGCAAATGACGTGTTACGCGTAGATCGGAATGCTTCACTCACGGACAATAATTTTATGTAGTGGCATCAGAGCCTGAGTGCGTGGTCGGGGTCCCAAATTTCAGTTTTAACCCGTTGCACCCCGGGGACAGTTTTACAATAATAAATTGAATTTGTACTACTTTTTAAGATATTTAAATGCAATAAATGTACAAAAAAATAAAAATATTAAATATTATATTTTTTTACTTTTTTAAATTCAATCCTTTGCACTCTACGTAACTCCCGGGCAGTGCCGGGTGATACAGCTAGTTATACATAAATAAGTATTACAAAAATGTTTGATTTATTCTTCAAAGAATATAACCACATGAATGAACCCAAAATTGTGGCTCTATCGCCATATACCTATTCAATTGGATTTTCAATTAAATAGAATAAAAATTTAATTCGGCTTTCATTTGCCAAGCAATGCTACATGTGGCGCCTGCGATAACCCTAAGATGAGTCTTAAAGATGTTAATATTTCTTTTGAAGAAAAAGAAATTCAAAGACATCTTTCGGAAGATCACATACAGGAAGCAACTGTAATTAAATAAGATTGATAAAACTTTTGCAAAAGAAAAATTTACCAGTTTGAAAGTAATAATGGTTGACTTGGAGAAGTGTTTACCTACTCCATATAGTTTCCATCTGAGAAGATTGTGGACTCTGAATTTTACAATTTACGATGATGCAAGTGGTGAGGCACAACACTGATGTGGATGAAATAAAAAGTGTAAGGGGTGGCAATAAGATCAGCTGCTGCTTGATGAAATGGGCATCTAGCAATGTTTTAGCAAATATTGAAGAGCTGACGATTTGGTATGATAATTAATTGCCCTGGCCAAAATAGGAATATCATGATTGTTTTTCATATACCTGGTTTCTGAAAACCATTTCTACGCTGAAAATCATAAATCACAAATTCCTATTACGAGGCCATACACACATGCAGATCGACACTGACCACTCTATAACTGAACGTCAAAAAATATGCTGAACGGTATGCAGATAATTGTTACTCCATGGGATTGGGCTCAGTTTGTAGGGACATGTAAAAGAAACAAGCCTTTTAAAGTTATTAACCTGGAGTTAAAATGATATAAACAATTATTGGTCTTTGTATGCGTTAGGCGCTCTTAAAAATTTGTGCTGAAAGCGTCCCAGGAGCAACTTCCCAAGACCTTGGTTGGCATGCACTAGAGTGTGTGTGATCCCTTATTTGATATAATATATTGCAGTCAATTATCGATGAGAAAAGACCTTCTCGCTCGCCGTAAAATGCTGCAAACATTTTAAAAGCTGAAAAATTTTCCCTCGTAGATAACAAGTCGAAATGGCCGACCAGTCCAACTGAGGGTTGAACCAACTTGAGAAGCTCTTCCCTTTCAACCGACATATGGGGACACTCCCAGAGGATGTGATCGGCATCCTGCAATTCGGCACATAAGCAAGTCGGAAATTCTATTAGGCCAAGCTGACAGATCTTTGAGGCAAAACCACCGTGTCCAGTTAAGATCTGCAAACTATGAAACAATGGATATCTCGGGAATTCCAAGAATTTTATTGTAAAATTCCACATAATTCCTCATCAGCTGATGTCCCGGAGAATGACCAGGAATAATTCTCATTGCGTTGATTTTTTTCTAGAGCAGTAATAGATTTCAAATAATGTTGTACTTATGTAAATTAAAAAAAAATATAATTCCTTTTCATATGTAGACTTACTGAAATATTTTGTGTATTCATAATAAAATAATTATTAATAATGATGCACAGGAAATAAAAATAATTTACACCTGTATGGACGTGTATTATCTATAAGTGAAGTCTTGCTTAGTGGTACTTCTACATTATGTGTTAGAACATAAAACACGGAAGTCCATTAATTTATTAATTCTAAAGATTTGGTATTTCTATCCATACTATGGTCAAAAATACATTTAATTATGAATGATACCGTTTACAGACCCCAATTATTATATTTATTAAAAAAATTATAGAGTTTCAAACATTTAATCTACACTAAAATCACTCTCCTGAACAAAAGTATAAACGTGACTTCCGTGGTTTATGCTCTAACGAGTCTAACGTATTGATATTAATATATGCCAACTAAAAATTCTGAGAATATTTACAATACACAATATAGATAGGTACCATATCAGACGCTGCTCCGTTAATATTATACCGACTCAATTAATTTCTGAGTGAAGCAAATAACTTATTATAATATTATTGAGGAAAGCTCGTATTGCGTTTCAGTTTGTTATTACTGCAACGTGTATAACATAATAAATAAAAAATACCCATAAATAGGTATTTAATAATATGTTTAGTAGCATGCATCAACGGATCCATTCTGTCATTTGTGTCATTAGACACATCACAGTCAGATCACAAGTTGTAATTAAAAATATTAATGCCGGAGAATGTTCGGTTTTTGGGGAAAACAATACGTCTCAGAGTCCCTTAAGACCCGTTTCACGCGGGATACCTGTGTGGCGCCACCGGCGTGGCGAGATTCCGCATTTACGCATAACTGAATGGACGCGTTCAGACGGGGACACACGAATGTCGCGTTCATTTATATGTAAATGCGGCATCTCGACACACCGGTGTCTCGAGAAGCCGTATTTACTCATTGGCATACATGAATGTGGCCGCGTTCAGACGGGTACATGACTAGAGTTTCGCGCCACGGACACAACGTCCCGTCGCGGCAGCTCACTCTTTATTACCGCAGCCAGTTTTTATGTCTCCGTTTGTATTTCTAATTTTGGACGCGAAAATATGCGTTGACTCATTCACTACTGAGGCGTTCATGTAAATAATACATTGAAGGAAATGGGACTCGTGACAACGTGAACATTTAACTTTGCCTCTGATGTCAGAGAGACATTAGCTATTCGGTGCCTGCCATAGCCACTGCAGTGTCGAGTGGTGGGACACTTCGGTTTCTAGATACCGGTGTCCCATGTGAAACGGGTCTAAATCTCAACTGGATGGACTTGCGGGGTTCCAGGCTGAAAATTATCATATAGTATCCCCCATCGAATGCGGAAAGTGCCACTAGCATTATAAATTATAATATAGTCCGAAAAAGCAACAGAAATTGTTGTGTCAGAGACTTCCAACATAGACGTGTCACTGTTGGCACTGTCTGTTGTAACAAAGATTCGCTTTTAAATTACTAATAATCCTGAATATTCTTCGTAGATTTAATATGAAAATGATACCTACGTCATGTAACCGTAGAGGTGGGCAGAGGCTTGATTTGAAGAAAAACAAACAACGGCTGGTGATAGGGAGAAGGCAAGATAGGACTATTGTGAGGAACTGGGATCACTGCAGTTTGCGTGCGTCTGGACGTACCTACATCTCTAAATGTATTCAACACAATATATTAAGTATAATAATTATGTAACTTTTAAGAACATTGAATAAAACAATAATATTTTAAATACTTCATTTTATTATACACGAATAACAATAAAATCACACTAAATGCGCAATATTTACACCTAGAACTTTTCGTGTGCATAAAGACCAATACATCAGATTAATATAACGACTTCTTATAAATCATTCTTGTAAGCAGTTCAACTTGTACAAATACGTCTAAATATATTTCATGTTCAGGCCTTCCAAAAATAAATAAAAATAATCATCTTTTATTAAATCTACCCTAAAAAGTAATCACGAGATATCTGCATTATAGAATGCTTCTCAAAATAAAATGATTTTTCAACTACATTATGAAACATTTCAATGGTGAATTATAATCGTTTTGGCTAAACGCTAGTTCTTGATATTAAACATTTCGATATAATGATACCGTATTACATTATATTCACCACAAGCAATACATATCCATTGGTACATTTATAATATACAATTTGATTATATTTATCTTTTGTATATTAACTTAAGTCATATATAAATAAATAATATCTAAGAATATGTCACAGAGTACATGTTTAAACGATTGAAATATATCTTAAATAGCGTCTACACTTTGTGGTCTTTTATAAGGATACTCAATGACTGAAGAATAAAAGGCAGTACTTAAATGAGATTATAAGTTTTTAAAGTATCTAAAAACACTTTAAAATCGTAAAAGATATATAAATAGGCCGCAGAACAGTAGGTAGGTAGGTACTAATCACAAATGTTTGTAGTTTGCAATTCCACCAATCACAAAAATAATCAAATCTAGATGCCAGTATGCGTTGGAAACTGGAATAATCGCTTACTCGTGAAATTGTAATTCGATTAAAAAACATTGATTTTAATATGTATTCAAATTTATTATGTGGTATAGGTACCGCGGTAATTAAACAAGTGTCATTTTATTCTTAGGCCATTGCTTCAACTACTCATATGGATTATTCGTTAAATTTATTTTGAAATCTAGATATTATAATAAGAACGACTGCTCGATCTATGTGCCATTACTAAAATTTATTACTTAAACTCTCTTCCTATATACTTAATAACAGCGAGATCATTTTAAGTATGAATTTGATATATTATTATAATTATCTTTCATTTGTATATTATTAATAATACATTTAAAATCACTATGTTTAATCAATTATAGCATTATTTATATAACGTGAATGTTGAAATATCGTAATCGGGCGTAATTGTGAACTAATTATGTTTCACTTTTGTAATTAATTTACATTTGTAATAAGCGGTGATATTATCGGTTTTTGCAATGCTTTTACTTTTGATTCATTAAGATTTTTACTTATCCACTACCATCAAGTCTTTTAGACAAATCTTTACAATACTATATACTTGACCAATACATTATGAAAAAATATTGTGAATAGAGACAAGAATGTCTGTAATTCAAATGAACACATTCGTCATGAATAAATAACTTAAAATTTTTAAATTTGCATTCGTGAACATCTGAATTTTCCAATAGTGATATGATTCTAAACAAGTAGCCAGTGAATGATAATAATATAGGTATAAGGCGGAATTTGTTCATCAATAGAATTATTAATAATTTACCAAATACTCCGCTGGTGTAAATGCACATTTCTAAAAATAAAATTTAAACAACATTTTATGAATATTCAGTTTTAATTAATTCTAATTACCATACAAGGTAAAATTTTTCTTTGACCACAATTAAAAAAAAACTATTATTTTTTCCAATCAATTTCAATTCATATTATTATGAATGAATTAATTATGTTTCAAACAATGATGCCTTAGTATTATCAAAAGTATTATAAGAGGCCAATAAATAATTATAGCTACCATAAAATACATTCTCTTCATATCTATGTACTATAAGTACATTAATTTGACTTACATGGAATAATATAAAAATAATAATTATTAATTTCAATCGAAATAATCTGACACATTAAAATAATAGTAATGAGTAATAATCTATATGTATATTGCAAACCGTTACATTATAGTCTTCGTAATTGACGAAAATTCTTTAATAATGTTAATTGACAGAACATAATGCGACCACATCTTATATTATTAAAATAATAATAATTATTGACTAATAATAATATATCCTACTTATTATGAATTTTCATAACCTCCATAAGTTCAATTTGATAATCTCAATACTATCGGGAATTTAATTTTTAGTGTTGTTATAAATGAATACTTTATTATTTTTTTGTTTTAAAGTAAAATAATATACCATAGTCATTTGGTATGATTTTGCACTTGGTTTAAAATAAAGTTAGATCAATAATTATTTATTGATTTACCAAAATACTATTAACACTATTCTATCATACTTTAAGGAATTTGATTAATGTACAAATTAATAATATTATATTGTGATGATTCATAAATTATTAATTTTAACGATGCATAATGTTATTTTACATTTGATTTTGTTTCAATCAAATTACAATTCCACAGTAAACACGTACCTAGCGTAGATAAAATCATTTATATTGATTTTTGACTAGTTTTCAACCATTAAAATTAAATGACGATTATTTTAATTGATATTTAATTATTATAACAATATTATATAAGGAAGATCTCTGAAATTAAAAAAATGTTATTTAATAAAATGTAACATTCACGCAAAACAATTTGCTAATATATCATTCTCATTATTATTGATTAAAATACAACAGTAATAGGTAACTATAAAGTTAATAGGTAGGTATTATAATTCAACATTTTTCAGAATCTACTGGAATCATTATTCATTTTTAATGGAATGAGGGAAACATCCTAAAATTATGTAAGTACGCACAAATACATTGTATTCCACAATTTATTCCAGTATAGTGTTGTTCATAACATTCATAGTGATCTAAACATGTATACGTATATATTCATAATATTACGAACCGATGTATTTCAAAGAATCGTATTTTAAAGCTTATCTTTGAGAAATGAAGGAGAACCTTGAAAGACAAAACAATACTGTTTATAAATAAATTGAAGAGGCGTGGCCATATTACCACAGTTGCTATGACTGAATCATAATATATTATCTACTTTTTTGGTTGATTGATTTACATATGAATCTATAATTATTGAGCCATGCAAAAGAAAATATTCTTGTAAACAAGTCGATATAAGAACATAAACACCAATTTAATAATTATAATTACTTTATGTAGATTTTGTGTATTACAAGTAAAGTATATTTATATTCTCTTGGATCTTCAATTCTGAAAACTGACTTATTCTATGAGGTGACAATTATTGTTATTACTGGATTTAATAAAAATGTCTTGCGCCATTAAGTCATTTGAATAACATAAATAAAATTAAATGCACTTCATCAACATTTTTCTCGTTGTTGACAAGAATATTTTCTATTCTGTGATGTATCTATAGTTATAAGGTAATAGCCTTTAAATATTAGACATACTATATACTTCCATATGATCTGTAATCATGGATATAAAAACTCAATGTAAATAAGTATGAGTTCAGGCGTTACGGTTATAGTAAAATGTGTTATTGAAATGACAATATAATATTCAACTTTAGGATGTTGATAGACGCGTAAGCCTTGTATCTCGAGTTAAGACAATTAAATGTGAACATGATACATACGAGTTTTATTACAATTTCCTTTCGGTGTGACAAGTTTAGTGTCACCTTGCATATCTAAACTCTATACATATTACTAATGTAATGTGTTACCTAAGATTGAAATAATATTAATACAACACTATACTGTTAAAAATAGAAGAATCGCATAGTGCAATAAATATTTGTAAGCCATAGTATTTGATTAAGGCTCTAAATTATTGTCATATAATATTTTTATTTATTACATTGGAATATTGTGTATTACTCCCATAAACACACTTCTATAAAGAAATTCAACGAAAGTTGATAGACATGGGAATTCACAGAGGATAGCATTTTAGACAAACTAAAGTAATTCTATTTTCCGTATTTTTTGGAACCAAAAATTGAATTACTTTATTTCAACTGTTATGGTTTTTATAAGAATAATAACACTTAGCATAAAGAGGTAACATCAATTTCGTAATAACATTTTTAACATTGATTCCAAAATTTTTGAATCGGGAAGGTAAACGTTTGATATAATATAATATTCTAACTGGAATTACAGGCAGGATGCATGCAGTAAACAATAATTGCCGCCTTGTATTGATTGTTCATAATGAACATGCTAAAATGCATAGAATAAAATTATTTTCCCCACAACATTTTGAGGAACTGTTTTTTTTAAATTAATATAATGAAATATTGTTAGATTTTTATCTTACAACAAATATTTTGCTTCAATTTGATTGAAATATAAATTCATGATAAATAATTCTTATTTTTATAAATACAAGTTTATTAAAAATAAATAAAAAATAATTCGTTGTTTTGTCATAAAGATACGGTTAAATTAATATTAGGATTGATAATTGATTTTATTATTGAAATGTATTAATATTTGAATCATTTACCTACTTGCAGGTATGCATAGGTCGTTTAGGAATAATTATGTACAATAAATCATTGAATTTTATTAAAAAGGTAAATTATCATTCCTGCTGCTAAGCGGAGTCTTTTTTTTAATTGGAAACTTTGTGGCTTATAATATTAGACATTTTCGGGTATTGTCCGAAATTTTGTAGTTCCCTACATAGCTGCTATGACGCGCCAGCTAAAGATAAAGTCGCAGTGTAAGTACCACATTATTTAAAAAAAAAAACAGGAATTATGGATATATACATAATATAATATTATGTGGAATATTGTTAAACGAAAGTTCGCCAAAGGACTGTTCATTTAAATCAAATTTAAATCCAATGTATCAAATTTAAATTATCGTTATATCAACAGGATAAATAAATGAAATGTAGGTACATTATCAATGTAAATAATTGGTAAATTATATAAGATTTGATTGGTACCTATATTTATTTAAATGTCATCTTGTGGTTAGCAATTTTGATGAGATTATAATGTGTATTTGACAATAAAATTATTATAATTATTACAGATATGTACATAAATTGTTTCCCAAATATCTTTTTTCGTCTCTACGGTGAGAGATTGAGGGATACTAGTTGCTATAATAATTTATGTGTGCATGTATATTATGTACCAATGTGCTTACGCTCCACTCACACATACTTCAAGAAAGCCTACATTTTGCTGGGAAACCTAGCTGTAGTTTTGTATTAGTAACACGAGTTTAGATGGAAAATTACTTAGTTTAGGAATCTCAGAAACTTCAAATACCACCAAAATGTTTCTAATACTATAACCAACTTAATATATCATGTATATCATATATCATATATCATGCAATAGTATTGGATTTGTTCAACTTTGATAAATTAATTTTGTAGATAGGTACCTACCAAACCAAAGCTTTATACGGCATACTTTGATGAAAAACATAATGGATTTGACCAATTTTGATACCAGACAACACTTATAAGGATTCACAGATTGAGTTTGTTCAATAAAATACTATTACACTGGATCCAATTATTTTGTTTTCCGTTTACAATAAACACGACTTTATTTGAGAAAGAAAGAATATTTTAGATTTAGACAACTGAAGATTTCTTAATTTTTATATTTATTTAAATAATGAATACATTGACCTGCTTTTCTAAAAAAATATATGTTAGGTGCACTCACCAGTTACGAATACAGTCAGGAATACTTTCTATTTTAGAAATGAATAAATTATGATTGCGATGTAAAATTATGCTATCAAAGTCCTTTCACAGCACTGTGGGTTGCAGCGCGTCGACACTGGTTTTACTTAATTCCAAATGCACTCGATTAAACTCCAGTTTGATAAAAAGATAGAATTTGAGATTCAAATAGGATACATTTGGAAACGAGTAAGACCAGCGCCAGCGCGCTGCAACAGCAGAGCTGCATATCTGAGCCGTAATATATTATTATGAAGGCATATGTGGGACATAAAACCAAATATTAATTAGTTAATTTCAGGACTGATTTTCAAAGCTAAGTTAGATTTTCCTACAAGTAAGTATACAATTACGTAACTAATAATAATTCAAGTCCATGACTATATGGGTACATTCTTTCTCATACATCTATAGTATATTTATTATAATGCATATTGACTTTTAGCATGAATTGACATTGTGAAATGGAATCTTATTGCTGTCATTTATTTTATTACAATAGGAACAATCTATACATTTTAATATTATAATACTGGATGTTAGAATCAAAGAATTAAGATATTAATAAAATAGTAGTTATTTATTTAATAATTGTTCTGTAACGTATATAATAATTAAACTAAATGAATATTAATAACTGAGGCAGGTGTTTTGAGCAAAAAAAAAACTCAAATATAATTAATATAATAATTATTAGGTAAGTACCTAATATATAATGATGGATTAATAATGGCTTTTTGAAATAATACAAGAAATTATAAAATTAATAGACATACCTACGTATTATGTCCGCAGTATTACAATGGTTTAATTTAATACCTACCCAATATATTAGGAAGCGTTGATGATCCTCTGTAATAATTAATGGAAATGTGCTTTGGAAGTTTGCTAAAGAAATATTCACAAAAAAAATAAACCTAACTATATTTTCTACTTATATTAAAAAAAAAAACTAGAATGTTTATTTACACCATAATTTTTATTTTATGGAATTATTTGAATGAAATTGAGTATTGTAAAATACATCACCGATTAATCTATAATATCACCCAGCAGCGAAGACTATAGAAGAAGCGAATAAACGATTATTTTTTAATCTTTACCTTGACATCTGAAAAATAATTTTAAATACGAGAATTTGCTAAACATGATGTGACGGAGTTACAACGTGAGAAACAGCTACATATTAAAATTGTATAGACTTATTGGTCTGTAATCGTAACTAATATTGGATTAAAATAACTGGCAACCGCACTTCAGAGAAATATGAAAGATTCGAGAGTTTCTATACAGACGTAATAATAAAAATAATCATTTTAAATGTATTATATTAGGTAGGTATGTAATTTTCGGTTAAAGTCGATTATGCTAGAACATAATATTATGCAGCGCATTACTACTTATACACGGTGATTACTGTCTATGTGTGTATAGTTGCTCTTTATTCGTTTGTTATAATCGTTTTACTCCATCCAACAGGCAATATTCGCCACTGATAAAGAGCACCGTAAAATGATTTTAATCTAAGATCTATTACTAGATGTTCACAAATTATTTGACGGTATCCCGAGAGCTTTAAACTTTAAATGGTGGCAATACATACTTACTAACGCATTTATATTATACTGTTACATTATTATAATAAAATTAAAATATTAAATAATAATATAGGTATATATGGTTCTACTAGCACACAGTGACGTCTCTGTGAAAAATGCCGCCCCCTTCATTTTTGTTAGTTTTGAATAATTATATTATGTGAACGAATTAATTGTCTACGATATTTTTTTTTATTAAAATACAATAAAAGTCTTTATAACTCTGACAAACACATCCATTGACCTTTAGAACATATAAAAAATATACAAAACCTATTCTCAAAAGTTGCCATCTTTGTTTTACCAACCCATTTTCATAACTTTTAACCTTTTAATTATTGAGAATGTATCGTCCATAACAAGTATAATAATAATTATAGCTATCTACAGAAGACGTCACCGTTTGTAAACAATAGTAAATCTCGCAAAGATGTAAACTGGGTTGCATTATTATTATAATTGGGCATTATTTTCAAATATGTAATTAGGAATCCAAAATTATAGTTAATTAAGTAATGTAAAATATTTTTTTATTTAAAAAAAAGCTGATCAGAATACCTAGACCTGTCCCACTATCTGTAAAATAATATTAGTTTAAAAGACGACTTATTCACTTACTTATAACGCTGGAAAATATAATACGTCGAACTTGGTTATTACGAGGAAGATGGGACCGACTGAATTTGTTCGTTATAAGCGTTACTCGTTATATCAGAGAATATGTATTTTTAAATGAGCGGTCACATAACACAAAAAGCCGCAATTCAAACAAAAATACACAATTAGAATTTTTCCCGAAACATTCATGGCATTCATAAACTACAAAAGAAGTTGTTTATTGTAATGAACGCTGGTAGGTACCTACTTACTTCACAAACCTTCGATTTTTTTTTCAACCATATGCGTGGATATTTTTCCAATCTTGTCGGCGAAAACACCAATTGGGTAGGTACTTAGACACTTAACTAGTCCGAACCCAGCGGCATCCTGTTCGGTCTGATTTTATTGCTTAGGGTCGAAATGTTTTTAAACGATCGACACATTAAGAAATTTTTTGACGATATTTTAGCTTGATATATCCGATAAGGAGCACGTTATATAAGTGAATAAATGTATGAAGAAAACCATAAACTAAAATGTCAACGACTGTTTCCTCATTACGTCCGAGATCTCGCTATATCCGTGATCGTAATAACCGTGTTCGACTATAATGTAATGCATCGTGTCCTAGATAACAAATTCATATGAAAACCATGTAGGTATGTAAATAAAATAAAGTTTACCGTTTTGAAGATAACTGCTGTCATTATTATTTTTTTTAATTTGGTTTTTCATAATACGTTAATATTATTTTCAGTTTTTATATCATTTTCCTAAATATGAAAAACACTGTTCTAAATATCTTATAGTATAATATGTATTTTAAACGGTCAAAAAGCCTTAAAATCTATGGTCAACATTGTATTAAATCTAAAACGATCTACATACAGGCAACATATGTATCAATCCACTATTGTAAAAATGGATTATGATTCGTTGTATTCATGGTCATTACGTTAGCAATTATAATAATTTAAATTTTTTATTAACATCTGGTTAGTTACTTAAGAAATTTAATATATTATCTATGTGCATGTCGATTATTATTTCAATTGAATATGTAAATACACAATTAATCAATGTGATATTATTGAGTAATAATAATACATGATCATTTTTATTCCTTGCTACTATGCACCTAATTGACATATTGTAAGAAAGATTTACAAAAAAAATATTATTACTATTATATTAATAATTGCATGCACTAATAATTCAACCGAAACGATAGTAATAAAAAGCTATAAATTATTATTGTCATTAGTGACAGAGACAGGTGATCCGCTGTTTTTAATCTGTTCTGCTCCCACTCATTTTACATATTTATCTGTGATCTTTAGATATTATTATATAAGTTATTATTTTAAGATTCCTATGCCGATGGCATTAATGGTTACACTTAAATCTAATAATGTGATATTGAAAGGATGACTCAAGGAGACAAACATTACAAACACCCAGGCCTCTGATGCAAAAATAAATAATAGATCTGAAAAAATCTAGTGGCCAGATAAGGCAGCCAATTTCAGAGGGTAGAAGAACCTTCAAATTAATATATTATGTACACATATTCCGTGACTAGATTATTCATAAAGAGATCTATTAGTTGAAATGTTTTTTAGATAGCCGGAAATTCATACATTATACTTATATAAGAATAATTTAATACGCACTCAAAACAGAAATACAGAATTCTCATGAGATAGCAAGCAGTATTTTACATTTTATAATATCATGGTGGTTTATGGAAATGATTTGTGGAGTGATACAAATGTTGCTGATGATAATAATTAACGATATATGACTATAAATTGAGTAAAAGACAACTATCATTTTATTGAAAATATATCTACCTACCTATCTGTGAATATAGTTTTTTTTAATATTTCAAGAATAGCAGTTGATCGTTTTCACTAGCTATTAATAATATCATATAATTTTCATTGAGTATTTCTGAAAATTTTAAGTGAAATAGGTACTTGAATGTTCAACAAGCCATAATAATATATTATCATTGTCTTTTACTCAACATTACCAATAATGTATAGTTAAAATATAATATTAGACTCAAATATTATTATTTAATTTATTACATTGGCTTTGTAATCAGTTTGTTATCGATACAATTCAAAACCAAAATTATTTTTATTTCTAAAGAGTGTTTACCTTAAAATGATGAGAGACGGTGTTAGACCACAAACCATCTTCATCAAACATATTGTCAACGATTGGTACAGTCAATATCATTTGGAATTTAAAAATTTGAAAACAGGGAATGTTATCACAGGAATGAAAATGAAATGATAGTAAAGTTACATAGTGGTAAAATTTCCCTTGTAGTTTCAGTAGTTCACACTAAAAAACGGTAGACAATTTTTGTTAAATTTCGGAAGATTTCTATTTACAAACAAAATCATACAATAAAAGAGGTGGATCATATCTGCAATGATATATTGTACTATAATATGCGCCTAGATTCATAAATAATCCATACTAAAAAACATAAAGTTTGCCCGGAATTCAAAGGCAGGCAGGCTCTAGAGCAGTGCTTCTTAAACTTTTTCATACCACGGCTCCCGAAATCAGAAAAAATAAATCAAAGGCTCCCCTCCCCAAAAGTTTTAGTCTTTAGTGACCAACAGTACTTTATTTAGCATTAATTATTATTATAGGTACATTTTTATGAAAAATAATAGCACATTTAATTTACTTGCTTGTAAAGCAAAAATTAAAAAAAAATATTACATTTACAGCCTACAAAAACAATTTAATGAAAGGGGGTGATTGCATATTTTTATATAATAAATTAATATGTGGTACAATGTTTGAAATGCTAATTCGCAGGATTTGCTACAAAGTCTCCGTTGAAAGACACGACCAGTGTCTATTTTTTATTATCAGTAATGATGAAAATGCTTTTTCGTATAGGTAGGTATGTTGTCACAAAAGGAATCATGATTAACAATGCTGCTTTTGCGATTGACGGATATTCTTGCTGCCATCTTATCCAAAATCCTGAGAAGAAGACTCTTTCATTAAATTCGACATTAAGGGAATTATCTGATCTCAACCAATTCTCCTTGAGCTGTCCACGTAATATGGTCATATTTTAAAGATTCAGTAAATGGTGTTCTTGTCCAACTGTACTTTTGGTATTCACTTATATTTAAGAAATATATGTTGCAAATCGTTGTGATCGACAATGTGATCAAGTTAGTATAACACTTTTAATTGAAGTCGAGAGTGATATTCCATTGGTGGTAAGACACTCTCATTCAAGCATGAAAACATGTCAATGCATTCTTGATTAATACCTTTTGACCACGAAGAAAGTTTTTTTTAGAAAGCTTGAAGTTTGATATTCAGAATTAAAATGTTGATATTTTTTCCCTGAATAGAAAGATTCAATTCATTTACAATCCGCCAAATATGAAGCAAAAACATCCATTTTTTTATCACTAAAGTGGGAAGAAAAATCTGATTTTTTTATCATGAAGAAGGAGGCGTTGTTCATTACAGTTCTACAATTTTTATCCATATCGGATAAAGTATTGTGATCGTATAAAAATTCGACCTCGAGATTTTGACTGATTTGTATCAGATATCGTCCAGTGATCACGTTATGATTTTTTTTTCAAATACTGAAATATTTCGCGGCTCCCTAGCGAGAGCTCCACGGCCCTCAGTTTGAGAAATACTGCTCTAGAGCGCTCGCTGAAAGTTTTACTGAAGATTCCGTGGCCAATATTTGGATCAATGCACATATTTTGAAGTTTTTGTGAGGTAGCGCGGTGTCGAAAACATTTGATGCTTCCCATACATTTTATTTAATGGACATAAATTTAATATTCCTTTAATACTCGTTAACTTCGACAACGGAACAACAAAATTGTCTGAAGACATTATTCGGCGTCAAAAATATGTCGATTTGAATTTAGATTTCAGCGATAGTATCTCGAATTTTACTATCAATTAATGGTAGATGACGATATTCTCAAAATTGTAGGAATCTATCCTAATTATTATCCTTGGTGATTTTCGTCAAAATATTGCCATTCATTCTATCATATTTATTATTTTGTTTTTTGTAAAGTAATATGGAACAAAAAATCCCAAACACCAAGGAAAACTCCCAAGCGAAGCTGGGTACAAACGCTAAGAAATATATATTTCAAATAATCTTCGCCGGGCCGGGAGATCGCCGTGATCGCCCTACACGGAATATAGAATAATTTGAAAAATAAACGGATTACTACAAAGTTAACGCTTAATCTATTGAAATCATTAAGGGGGGACATGCTCGTCGAAGGTCAAAATTGAGTTTTTATTGTATTTTCAAACCATGATCCTGGACACTCCTTAAACGTTGTAGACAATCTATTTATATAATTTTGAAGCCTTATTATCCTGTATAGTTATTTTAAACATTTGATGACTGCATAAAGTATTTTTGTTACATAAAATAGTATTCTTTTAAACCTCTCGCTCTAATGTTTTAGAATATAGTCATATTTCGGTACATAACTGTGCAGTGGTGTTAAAATTTTTTACATTTATTAATTTTTAAACGCATTTATAAAACCATTAGTATAATTTATTACGAGATAATTTTTGTAAAATATTAACGATAAAAAATTATATTGATAATCTCTGTGATCCCAAATTTGACAAGAATTAGGCATTTTATTATTCAAAAAATCGGCAAGATTAACACATTTGAAGATGATTCTAAAGATATTTATTATAAGCTATTTTTTTGACCATTCAAGTGTGATAAACATCTTATGAATAATGATTGCTTTATAATAATTATTGACCTAAGAATAAGGTAGTGTTTTTTTGAAATACGCCATTTCTTTTGTCATTCCCCAGTGGTTAAGCTACAACATACGGCCGTAGCCATAAATTGACAAACTATAATTGAAGTAGGGAGTAAAATGATATTGACGCGCGTGTTTGAACATGTACCGTTTAAAAAAAAATTTAAAAAAATTCGGTTAGGTACATGTTCAAACACGCGCGTTAACATAATTTTACTCCCTACTTCAATTATAGTTTGTCAATTTATGGCTACGGCCGTATGTTGTAGCTTAACCACTAGGGAATGACAAAAGAAATGGCGTATTTCAAAAAAACACTACCTTATTCTTAGGTCAATAATTATTATAAAGCAATCATTATTCATAAGATGTTTATCACACTTGAATGGTCAAAAACATAGCTTATAATAAATATCTTTAGAATCATCTTCAAATGTGTTAATCTTGCCAATTTTTTGAATAATAAAATGCCTAATTCTTGTCAAATTTGGGATCACAGAGATTATCAATATAATTTTTTATCGTAAATATTTTACAAAAATTATCTCGTAATAAATTATACTAATGGTTTTATAAATGCGTTTAAAAATTAATAAATATAAAAAATCTTAACACCACTGCACAGTTATGTACCGAAATATGACTATATTCTAAAACATTAGAGCGAGAGGTTTAAAAGAATACTATTTTATGTAACAAAAATACTTTATGCAGTCATCAAATGTCTAAAATAACTATAAAGGATAATAAGGCTTCAAAATTATATAAATAGATTATCTACAACGTTTAAGGAGTGTCCAGGATCATGGTTTGAAAATACAATAAAAACTCAATTTTGACCTTCGACGAGCATGTCCCCCCTTAAAATAGAAAATGGCTCTAGTGATGAATCATCCCCCACTACAACAATACCTACTTACTATAGCAATTTACTTCTTTGCATATAAATATTGTTACAGTTCCATTTTTGTGTATCGAGGAATAGTGAAATTAACAAAAATATTTTGTTTTAAATTGTATCGAGAATCATAAGTATCTAGCCATCTTCTTGGAACAAACTATGATTCGAGTATGAATAAAATTGATTGTTGCTCATCTAGAAGACACTGACACACGTTGGAGGGTTGAGTTGGCCAAAGACATTCAGCTCATAGAGTGATGCGAACGTGATGAAAATGAGGTACCACACCATTAGGATGATACCGTACTTCCTATCCAATTTCCATCCGTTTAGATGTGTTGCTAACACCAGGAATATGACTGTGCTCAGCAGCGAAAGGGTTGAGTATGTCAAGCCTGTAAATAGAGAATGGTAATACATATTACTATAGAAACGTTATAATTCAGTTAACATGAAATTTAAGCGCGAAATATATTATGGTGCACGTCGCGTACCATCACGTGACGTCACAGTAAGCTGCTGCTACGGAAAAAATGTGTATCAGACTGATGCTCCCATCCCGTAGCACATTTTGAACCTTTAAATGAACATTGTCAGTTAGCAAAATCTGCCGAAATCACCAGAACAACAATGAGGTCACCTCACGATGTACTGCACTGCATCAACATCTGCATGACTCAATGAACGTTATTTATCATTTTTTACATGCCTACACATTTTTGAATCATGTCAAAATCGCGTTTTTTTTTGTTTTTAGCGGTTGGCACTACGTATTTTCTATAAGAATGTTGTCTTTTATCTATGGTCTGCGGGTTGGGTTCTGTTCAAGATATTATTGAATTTACAGAGACTCGTTACTACGTAACTCCGTCATTGAATATACAGAGATCGTGTCCGTTCAAAATATTCTGCAAAATGACGAAACCATAGACTAAATTTGTCGCCGTGACAGCGTGATAGTACGCGACGTGCATCTCAATATAATCACAACTTCAGTTACACTAAGACGAAAGACCCAATTAGATCCACTATGTGTATACCTAATTATCTATTCATTAATTTTATTGTTAGGATTGCCTTGCACTGTGAGTCTCATGTATTTCATACGTAACTGCTATACACGGAACGGTATGCATTGGTTGAACAATGCGTATTGGGCACAGTGGGACGTCACTTTTGAAAATACTATTCAGACGTCCGAATATTGTGCTCTACGTCAGATTGCTTCTACGAGAAAATATCGTCACATAATATGTGTATATTATATTTCCCCATAATAAATGATTGTTCATGCGTCACTCGAGATAGTCAACAATTGTATTTATTATTATGAGCCATAACTTGCTTTTCTTGCAGGAGAATGGTCGGAGTTGTTGCTACAGCATAACACAAAACTGCCCGTATAGGGCGCAATACAGAAGGATAAAAAAATAAACCATTGGAAACAGACAAGATAAAATTTCTGACATTCTTCCTGTCTAGTACGTTAGGGTAGCGGTAAAATAGTATTGTTTAGCCAAAAACGAAAATAAACAATTATTAATTACTATTTTGTTGATCATACCTTTGCTGATGACATTGACGTGAGATCCTGGCTTGATTATGGCGGTCTGGATAAACCAAGGTAGTCCCAGACAGATGAGGATATCGAATACGTTGGAGCCTACAGCATTCGACACAGCCATGTCACCATATCTAGAATACGTATAAAATAAAATTGAATTATTTATCATAATTCATTTATCACTAATCTGCTAGGTTGGCTTAGGTACAGTGGATCATCCATGATAATCATGGGTACAATAATTATGGAAAGATATTTCTTGAAAAAGTTATATTGGCAACTGCTAAATGCCAATATAGTACATATGGTATATTTTTTCTAACTAGTTATTTTGAAACTGTCATAATGTACATACCCTTCTTTGATGACTGCAATGCTACTGAGAGCATCCGGTACTGAAACACCGGCAGCGACAAAGGTTAGACCCATCACTGTATCTGGAATGCCTAGAGTACTACCTGTAAGAATATAAGTATAATTAAGCATTTATTGAATAAAGCCTTTATCAATGTTAGAGATTTTTTATTAAATACTAGCTGAAGTACCCGGCTTCGCACAGGGTCGCTTCGTGGGTATATTTATCTTAGATATTTAAAAAATAATAAGAGGTAATTGTTTTTTTAATATTAAAATATCGGTGTAATACAATATGGCAATATGAAAATAATTCTAATAGGAGTAAATGTCAAACAAAAGACCACTAAATTAAAATCGAATCCAAAATATGCAAACGTTATTAGTAGTAAAAAAAATCAAAATTGCATTGAACAAACAAACAATAAACGTTGTATTTTATATAATACTAATTTAGAAACCTTCGCAGGTGTGCGCACAACTGACAAAAGTTTCATCGCAATCGGACGAATGTTATAGGAACGCATACGAATAGAAGAAGATGATTTTCTAATTCAGAAATCTTCGTGGGCATGCGCACGACAACTCACAAAAGTTTCATTGCGAATAGAAGAAGATAAAATAGAAGAAGAAGGAGATGGTTATTCTAATTCAGAAACCTTTGCGGGTTTTGGCACAATTATTGACGAAAGTTTTATTGCAATCAGATGAATGGAATAGAATCGCATACGAATAAAAGAAAATAGAATGATGAAGAAGAAGAAGATGATGATTTTTCTAATTCAGAAACCTTCGCAAGTGTTGGCACAACCACTAACGAAAGTTTCATCGCAATAGGATGAATGGTATAGGGACCATACAAATAAAAGAAGATAGAATGATGAAGAAGAAGATGGTTGTACTAATTCAGAAACCTTCGCGGGCGTGCGCACAACAACTGGTCAAAATGTCATCACAATCGGATGAATGGCATAAGAACGCATACAAATAGAAGAAGAAAAGGATGGTTGTACTAATTCAGAAACCTTTGCGGGCGTGCGCACAACAACTGGTCAAAATTTCATCGCAATCGGATGAATGGCATAAGAACGCATACAAATAGAAGAAGAAAAAGATGATTGTACTAATTCAGAAACCTTTGCGGGCAAGGGCACAACACTTTATCAAAATTTCATTGCAATCGGATGAATGGTATAGGAACGCATACGAATAGAAGAAGAATAAGATGGTTGTACTAATTCAGAAACCTTCGCGGGCTTGCGCACAACAACTGGTCAAAATTTCATCGAAATTGGATGAATGGTATAAGAACGCATACGAATAGAAGAAAAAGAAGAAGAAAATGGTTGTATCAATTCAGAAACCTTTGCGGGCGTGAACACAACACTTATTTCAATTTTCATTGCAATCGGATGAATGGTATAGGAACGCATACGAATAGAAGGAGAAGAATATGGTTGTACTAATTCAGAACCCTTCGCGGGCGTGCTCACAACAACTGGTCAAAATTTCATCGCAATCGGATGAATGGTATAGGAACACATACAAATAGAAGAAGATAGAATAGAAGAAGAAGATGGTTGTACTAATTCAGAAACCTTCGCGGGTGTTGGCACAATTACTGACGAAAATTTTATTGCAATCGGATGAATGGAATAGGAACGCATACGAATAGAAGAATATAGAATAGAAGAAGAAGAAGAAGAAGAGATGGTTGTACTAATTCAGAAACCTTTGCGGGTGTTACCACAACAACTGACGAAGGTTTCATCGCAATCGGATGAATGGTATAGGAACCATACGAATAAAAGAAGATAGAATGAAGAAGAAGAAGAAGATGATGATTTTTCTAATTCAGAAACCTTCATGGGTGTGCATACAACCACTTACCAAAATTTCATTGCAATCGGATGAATGGTATAGGAACCATACGAATAAAAGAAGATAGAATGAAGAAGAAGAAGAAGATGATGATTTTTCTAATTCAGAAACCTTCATGGGTGTGCATACAACCACTTACCAAAATTTCATTGCAATCGGATGAATGGTATAGGAACGCATACGGGACAGACAGACAGACAGACAGACAGACAGACATTTATTTTTATATATTAGTATAGCCTATACTCTTTGCGCAAGTGCAAGCAATAAGTTGACAAAGTTTTATCGCAATCGGATGAACGGTATGGCTGCACATTAAATACGAACAAACAAACACACAAATATTAATTTTTATATATTAGATTATAGAAGACGTCTATAATAGTATAGTTTCTCACTAACAGATCCCGGTTAATTTTATAAATCATACAATAGAGGTTGAGCGAATGATAAAAATCCAATTCTCGAAATAATCCATGGCGTTAACCGTAATGAATAAATTATTTAATATAAAAAATATACAACCAGTCTACGGAACGGGCATAGTGTATCTAAGTATTAAATTATAAAGAGATCTATTTATAGTAAGCTTGATACGTTCATAATAATGTTATAAAAAATATTTACAAGGGACGCTAGGTATTCGCCACTTACAAACAAATATTTCATACACGTTTAACTCCCATATTAAGCTGTAATTACCACACATTATTTAAAAGTTTGAATTTATATTATAGTATTATTTGTTGTCATTTTTTTTGACGTAGAGGGTAAAAAAAAGACAAATTTTATGTGAAAAAGTGACATCTGATTTTTCAAGTTATTTTATTGTTACATATTAATTTACTACATAAAAATGACACTTTACCTATTATGGTAATCATCCAGACCATGAAGTAAGAGTAGAAGGAGATCCAGATCATAGAGACGAGGAAAGTGAACGGATACCAATTTCTGTACTTCTCAGTTTTGCAGTCAGGCATCGTCAGTCGGCACATGTAGTGAATGGGGTACACGATATACCAACAGCCCAGTCTGAATATTCCTGAAATTGACAAAATGTCATTAATTTTATGACGATGTATTCTGTCTTTAAATGGTTCTAATTGGAAATACAGAAGGAGCCAGAGTAATAACAGAGGAGTGAGAGTAATAATAAATTTTAGGTGGTATTACAAAGAACTAATATGTCAAAGAAATCGTTCCCCTCGTACAGAATTTATAGCTTCTAGATGAAGCGTATGGTCCCCCACAAAGCTGAGGTTACATTAACATAAGCTTTTATGAGGTGTGGTTATTACCCAACAGATTCGGTCCTTGGAATGGAGCAAATACTCGTTGAAAAAATAACATGCATTTTTTGATCCATCTAGAGTTAGACCCCGTGACCCACGGCTTCGAATTTATACAAAAACGACAGGTTTTGTTAATGTGGATACGACCCATAAAAATATATACTACGCCAAAATAACATAATTTGGAAATTAGAAAAATAAAACTTAATTAAATAAATTGAGACTATTTCGGGTGATTTTTACTCTGTAATAAAAACATTATAATATAATATGATAAAACTCAGTGTTAATGCAAATGTGATTGCTGACATTGAAGCGGAAAAGAAGCAAA
The DNA here is from genome assembly GCF_057557595.1 of Rhyacophila brunnea. Taxonomy (NCBI): domain Eukaryota; kingdom Metazoa; phylum Arthropoda; class Insecta; order Trichoptera; family Rhyacophilidae; genus Rhyacophila; species Rhyacophila brunnea. The sequence continues at coordinate 23,591,749 of NW_028233068.1, forward strand.
AAAATACTGTTTATTTTTTAGACTCACGCACATTTGAAAAACATTAATCGGTATATGCGCAGCGTATCCAACTATTAGTGAGTGCAATATACGGTGTATGTCAATGTATACTTTTAATTACAGCACTATAAATTTTAAACTTAAAAAAAATTCACTGAAAATGTCTTACAAAAAAACTAATCAAAAATGTCATTGGGGATTGTCCATCACTGGTTTATAGCCGTTGCAGTAAGAGTGCAGTTGTAAATGTAGGCTAATTTTCTTGAAAAACTCACCGGCTTCAGTTGGTTTGATCAAGGGGTTGACAACATTGTCGGGATTGTATTCTTTTGGCTTGTAGTAATTTTGGTTTGGAATTCCCGCCTGAAATTAATAAGGTAATTTGTAAGAAAAATATAATTTAAGAATAAAAACGAAAGTACGCACTGCATCGCAGACGAGTGACAGGACTGCAGGTAGCAAACATTATGCAACATACATATGATTATATTTTGCAGTTTCTTGCGGATCTTATAGACCGGCCTTCCGTAAGAAGCATAAGTACCTAATTGGCAGAAACGTGTTGGATTTTTAAAAAAATAGACAAGTAAAAGAATTGTACAATTTTGTGTCACACGAAAGTAAATTTGTGTTTCTAAATATGACTTTGTATTTACTCGGAGTTTTCTCGAAGTAAAATTATGGGCATGCATCTCGTATGGTTATAACGACTATGTTAACCCAAGTGTCATGACATACACGCGTGTAATGGATACAATTAATATTTTATTTTATGTATATAAGGAAGAAAGATAATTATCTAGAGTTGCCTACTGAGAAGGATTAATGAAGTTTCTCTTGTAGTTTTGAATTTTCAAAGCAAAAAAAAATCATGGGAACGACTTGGGGATTTGCTCAAAAATACCGATTGCCTTAGGCCTTGTGTCTTTTACAGGTTATGTTTGGTTATGAGTCTTAATACACATACATATGGCAACAACTTTACTTACTGCTTGGATTGTGAGCTGGGCTTGTTGTACTGGTGTTTGTCCTCCTGAGCTTCCTTTAACCATAGATTGCTGATTGTTTTGGAATTGCTGATTTTGATTATCTGCCGGCGCTGATTGATCCCAAGTGCTATTTGGATCCCACACCGGAACTTGGGCAGCCGAAAATGACGAAGACTATAATCAAATGAAATAACGTATCAAAAGTATGATGATTGAGAACTACAGTGTATCTAAATACATGTTTCCTTTAACAAAAGTTTTAAAAAGTTTAACATTTAACAAGGTTAATAAATAAACTAAAGACCAGAGGTTACTTTAAACAAAGTTTAAATTATCGATTAGTAAGTTCATACAAAACACATCAGGAAGATACATATTAGAAAAAAAAATGTATAAAGCAGAATTCGAAACTGTATCCATCGGATTCCTCCTTCCATCAGGACTGTGTGTAGAGTTAGCATTTTATTACACTTTTAATGCCGTATCGACACTTTCGCCGAGACTACTCGAGCGCGAAAGTGTTGTAGGCGCGTTCGGTCTCCCTAGTGTACTAAATAGTAGTAGAAAAAGTCTCGTCGAATGAGTTGGCGAAATATCTCGACTAAAGTGTGGTTACGGCATAATAGTTTTAATTCAATACATTTACTAGGTACTTGTGACAACTGAAGCCGTGCGTTTACCTGCATCACAGGAGCTGGTTTTTGTTGTGATGCTTCATTACCCCATGCATTGTTAGGGTCCCATGATTGTTGATCCGTGTTGTAGTAAGCCTCATTATCATATCCTTGATTTGTGTTGTAACCTGGAAATTGAAAAAAAAATCGTATAAGTCGCATAGCAGGAAGGTCTAGGGCATTATTATCATCCCTGCTGAAAACGGAAGATATAACTATTTTCGTCACCACCGATTGTAGCCACAATGTTTATGTATGTGGCAGGACTAAGGAAAATTAAAATGCCATCCGTTCCATTAGTGTAAAATTGTATGTAAATTCATATATATTATAATAGTGTAGGTTGCTACCTACTGTATTTTTATTATATATTGTTCTTGGCTATCTTAAATAGACAAATAAAAAAAAACTATAATTTTTTATACGTGTGTATACTGAAACTCGTAGTATATTATAGATAGACAATGTATGTCAGCGCCGCCGGCGAGATTTTTTTTCTTTTCATGAAACATATTTTAAGCAGGTATTATTCATTTTCCTCTCTTTGTTTGATGACCCTAAGCACTTCATAACCTCCCAGCCCTCACAAGATTCAATATATATATATATATATATATATATTATCAAGGATAATGAGGTAAGTTTGTGAGTTGTAGGTATCTTGTAAAGGTGTGTCAATACATCCTTTTCCCTTAATTATGAACAAAAAACGCTATCCGGAGAATAGCATTGAGTTTCGCAATTGTTGGCTTCGTTCTAATCACCATAGGCTCCTATTTTAAGTATACCACCACGTATTCTATATGGTGGGGGTGGTGTAACATATTGATTCAAATATTTAACATTCCCACCTAACCAAACCATCCCGTCAGGCGTATCACGGAACCCTACATTTGATGTGAAGCATCAGTATTTTTATGACTGGGAATACATCAGAAGCAGCTATTCAAGCCTGAGGTTTGCAACACACCTAAGTGTACTTTGACTGAATTAGCATGACTTTAAGTTAAGAGTACCTATCGGAGAGTGGAGCACGTAGAGGAAAAATTGTAAATAGTAACAAAAGCTAATACAAAACTGCCGAAGAATATACGTTAAGAGATCTAGCGATCTTTATGTGGCGGTATGATGCTGAAATTTTTCTAAATGCAATAAAATTGGCTTTCGTGGACATCCGACGTTTCGATGGGCCCAAAAGCTGGTTCTGATTAGACTGACTTCAACAGCTCTTATATTCTACATTATATATTATATTATTTTAAACACTAAAACAGGTAACGAGGCCCATCTAAAGTAGTGTGGTGAAACAGTAGTGTAATCAGTAATAGAAGTGAAACCATCATAATCACACAGGCTCTGAGAAAATCATATAAATATACTGTGATCACCCTGGGAATCGAACCCGGAGCCCCCGAATAAAAGGCCAGCGCGAACGGACTACGAGGGCCGCCCCTTTCTTTCCTTTGATTGCACACACGTGGTTGAAATGTATGGTTTGGACATTTAGCAATATATAATTTATTGATATTCATAATGATCATAATAGTGTGTATGAATTTCTTGAACATACCGACTTGACTGAGTTGATTCATTGCAACAGTCTCGCCTTGGGCAGCTGCTCCATTCCCCTTCTCGCTGTCAAGCGGTTTGGCTCCTGCTTTGGGATCTTGCACCACCGCTGATCTGCTTGGAAACCATTACAATAATATTAATGTAGATACCTACTTTAAAGATTGTAAAGTCATATTTTTTCGATATGCAGAATATTTTTTGACAACGGTGCATTATTATTAAAAAAAATAATACGCTTTCAGTAAGTAATTACTAAATTATTATTGGGCAAAGTATTTATTATACCGCCGGTTCAACGCGTTAATTTTGGGATGGATTTTGGTCGATCGCATCAAAGACCTATATGAATTGACTAAAATCTAAAAAGCGTAATATAATATCATGGAAAATTTGAAGGGGAAGCATAAACCACTTCTATTTTTATTTCCTCAACCAGTTTATGTGAAAGTTAACGATGAGGAAACTCGTGTTACCTAGTTGTATCACTTGACTATTGCAAGGCCTAACGCAGGAGTGAGAGAAAGAGAAGATATGAATCCGCGCGCATTGAACTTAGGCATAGAGAGTAGTACAGTTAACAAAATAAAAGAAAATAATCAGGGCAATGAGTGTAATACAAAAAAATACCAAAACGTATAATTTTCACGACGAATAGGAAATTGAGTATTTATTTGCTGTTTAATAATTGGTAATGGGTCAATGTTCTCAGCCAACTATTATACGTTTATTTAGGTTGAAGAATAATAATGGTTGTGTGTGGATAATCACTGCCAGTTTTGATACTGGATCGTACGTAAATCACATCAAACTTGAAGTCGAACATGCCTAATGTATGGAAGTTATCGATAATGTTGATAAGTTAGTTAAGTAGCGTCTTTTATAAAATGGTAGTTTGAAAAGTTTTTTAAATTTATATGAAAATAAATTCAGTTATTCAGTTGTAATCAAGTACATAGTGGCTAAACGGCCGTCACTGAGTTGGTAAAATAATTAAGTTTGGCAGAAATCTGTGGATAATCAAAGACTGTAGACAGAAGAGAGAGGCCTCCATTCTGAGGCGGATTGACGATAGCTGCTGCTGATGTGATATTACTGTGTAAGAAGAATAATTATTACTTGTAGGTGACCAGCGAAGCCTGCTCTTCCTTTGTGGGAAGTTTGATGGGTAGGTTCAAGGAGAGGGCCCACCGTTCCAATTGAGTGTTGAAGTGCAGTGCGATGCAATACACCACGTACATGAGCAGCATGATGAGAGATTCAGGCCTGAAAAAGTTTAGATGACAATGTCATTATTATATTTTATTATAATAGATAATTTTAAATACACTGTACTATCCTTATTATGCTAGAAATCTCTCGGGACGAGTCCGAAACTCTTAGAACAGTGCATTCCAACTTTTTTCGCATCGCGGAACACTATTCAAAAAAAAAAAATACCAGCACACTGAAGACAGTGGCGAAGAAGGGTGGTAGGCTGTAAAGATCCGACGTAACTACTCTACGCATAATAAATCTATGGAAAGCACCCAATTTTTACTTAATGTTTAATATTTGCCATTGTTAAAGAAATATAACATATTAATTTAAAGACGACCCTTTTAAATTATTGATAGTGACAATCAACAGATCATTACTGCGACAATACCTCGCGGCAAACTTCCCAATTTCACGTCGAATATCAGTGTGGAAACTGCCCAAGGAAATGTGCCGTCTGATGACGGATCACTGAGGTAGATATGTAGTCTGCGGTTTGTCACCAATGGTGTAGCAGAATTTAAAATCGTGAATAGATTTTTTTTAAATTGTGAGAATGAAAGCATCATACCAGCTGATAACTTCGTTGCTAATGGTGAAGAGCATAATGAGGATTGAAACTGCGTAGAAGAAGCAATCTCTGCAGAGTGGCCACCAGTTGAGGTAGCTGACCGTCCCGGAGCACAGAGCGCACACCGATATCACGAACATTATGTTGAACACAGCGGAACCTATCACACCCGACACACCTGAAAGTAGATATGCATTGTTTGTACGTGTGCTGGCTAATTGATTTAAAGTATGGTTATTATGGTAGAAACTCACTGCGGAGAAACCTTTAATTAATATATCAGCGGATCATAACATCTAAAATACATATAAAACTCGCTTTTATAACATATGTTCACATATATATTTTGATTTCACAGTTGGTAGACAAGGTTTAAGGTAAGTTGTAAGTTAATTTATTGTTTTCTAATTAATTTGAGTAAACAGTTTGACGTAAGTATGTATCTGTTTCGTATATTATTTGAGATGCTGAGGATTTATTGTTGAATAAATAGAAGTACAACGGTAACAAAGTTTAGTAAATCGACTTCAAAGTAGTGATTGTAAATACTCCATAACTGTTTTAAATATTCAGTAAATGAGGCATTGTCCTCAAATGATCCTTTATTACAATTCTAATAAATTATTGATATTTATTAATGTTTTTAATATTTCAGGATGCATTGGCATAATAACAATAACAAAATTATATTCAAAAAGTCCATAGAATGTAATCCAATTTGAGGAAAATGCTTATAAATTTTCATATAAAGTAATTATATGTTTCAAATTTCAATTCAAATATAAACATGTATATAGGTACGATGTGAAAACTTCTTCCAACTCATTTTTTCAAATTCTATGTTATATAGGATCGCTGGAAAATATTATTGACTATGCAGAGTTATAAAATAGATGTGGCCAATATACAAGTCTTGTAATAATGAGCTTATAGTTGAAAATAATATCCCTAACTGGAATCTACAGCATATCTACTCAATTTAGTATTCATTTATGCATTACATATTATTGACAATGTTTTATTACAGTAATTAATGCACATATTTGGCACATCTTGGGTTTGTGATGACATATTATTAATATATTATATATGTAAAACATTTATTATTATTAATGGATATGTATATTTTTTTTTTACATCTCTTCATTAATATTCAATTCATCACGCAAGAAATAATAATAAAGTATATAATAATTTATAAAGTAGGGTTTCCAATTGTAAGATTTTTTTTTAAATTACCGATGTCATCTTTGGCAAAAAATACTCCGATGACAACAGTGGCGAGCTCAGGAGCTGAAGATCCTGCTGCCATAAACGTCGCTCCAGCCACATCCGGTGAGAGTTTGAGCTCTGAAAACGGAAAGCAAAGGATTATAAAAAGACAAAATAGCAACGGTTGTGATATAACTATATTTTTTAATGAAATTCACACACAATATATGTTTTCGGGATCACGTAATTAAAGCATCTTGGGAATGACATTTAATTATCATTACTAATATTTTTGATGGCGATAAGAAAATTTGCAGTGATGATAATCGATTCTGTCAATTTTAACAGTCATGTAGCATGACGTATATCGTGCCCCAATGTCCTTTAGATAATATTATATTATATTAATGGTATATATGCAAATATGTATAATGAAAACCACAAATTAGTAATGGAAAAGTTTCATTATACTAGGTGCCTAGTTATATACACCGTTGTATTATCAAAAAGCAATTTGATTGTCAATTTAACACGCTTGTATTGTTTAATATTTGCTTCCTACATACATACCTTCACATATTCTGTCCAAGGAGCTGACGAAATAGTCATCGCAGACTATCGCCAGTCCCAGAAACGTGAAGACGGCCACCAAAGCGTGTATTACAAGACCACCATGCCTTCGTGCAAATGGACCCATCAATGGTCTGGGAAACTGGAAAAAAAATAGTTTTTTTTAAATGCTACACTAATCTGAATTATATTATAAATAATATTTTATTATCGCTTCTACGATTACGGAAAACTAGTCTTGATGTAGGTACAAAAATACGGTTGTCAAAATACCGTAGGTAACGAATAAAGAAACTGCCCTATCCATAACAAGACATCTCCATAGATAATTGAACGGCGTAGTCGGAACCTCATGGATGGTTGTCGGTAAAAATCAAAATAATTTCAAAATCTAACAGAAACACCATCCGTGAGAACACCTAACAATTTATTGTTCACTTATGTACGCCTTATAGAACTAGGTCTATGAAAGCACAATAATTATTGGTACAATTTTCAAGAACACCAGTCGTGAGATTCCGTCTTTAAAACGTAGCATTCATATTAATTATCCAGATTGTGATTTTGTATGTCTGACATTTTTATACTTAATATAATAAGTATACATACTCTTTAATAATTTTTTGAATTTCAATGGATGTTTTACTTTTACTTACGAGCTTAAAAAGCTTGTCTCTTGAAACAATAAGTGGACAACGCGTTCTGGTTCGAAAAATATTTAAGTAGCTACCCCTTAAGAGTCCCAAGAAGTGGATCTACTATCCGACAGGTTCATCACTATCCTTAAATGTTTAAAGTGTGTAGGTACCCTTAATAATATCGTGGGCAAACAAAATAGTACCTAACGTATTACAATTAGATTTTACGCATTGGCTGAAATTAATTCGAATTTAAAAAATGATTAGGGCGATATTACAGAAATAATTCGCACCTGTTCTATCGCAGGAGCTGTACAATTTTCCCTTCTAGGTCGCCATGTTGGATGAGCTGTGGGACCAGACGCAGTGGGTTCTTCTTCATCTTTCTGAAATAATATAATATTAGCGATTTGAATATAATACAATGGGAATCAAAATATATATTATCATAGTCATGGTGATAATTTTATTAGTTATTATTAATAGGTATGCTAGTATATTCCTAAGTATTTTTTTAGTAACAAACCTTTGAATTTAAATATTTAATGGCGATTCCAAAATGTTTTCGTATGGTTGAATTTTTGACATTAGAATGTTCAAAGATATCAGCTATAATTTATAACTCTTATTTTCAGCCGTCATGAAAACGTGTTTTGACGTTTATTTATACTGTACAATATAATGTGATGTACCGACTGTTGTTTGCGAATTTACGTGATTGTTCATTTAAATAATAATGATTCACTATCCATTCATAACGAATTCAATGTTCCATATACTGTACAGTGAAAGAACTCATCTCTCATGAATGAGGATCTCGCCATTATGCTTAAACGCATATTCTCACCGGAGTATCAACAATTTGGTGATACTGAAAGTTATCAGAAAAGTTGATGTAGGACGAAGAGGATGTGAAAGGATCTCGACTCACAAGCGTGAAGGATGAAATAAATGGCAGATCATTGTCGAGGATAGCCGAACCGTTCCGGCCAAGAAGATTGTAGAACCTTATCAGTGACTAAAACTAAAATTATTATACATAAGCTATAATAAATCGCTTACCTTTTCACTTTCCTCTGACTTTTCATCAGAGTCAGGCTCAGAACCATCTGCAGTCTTCTCAGATTCTTCTTTGCCGTCTTTGTTTTCTATGTCTTCTTTACCTTCTTTTCCTTCTTTGACTTCTTTGTCTTCTATACCTTCTTTAGTTTCTTTGTCTTCTTTGCCTTCTTTATCTTCTTTGCCTTCTTCCTTTATATCAGAAGCGGCTTCTTTATTATCAGGTTCCGTTTCCTTTTCGGAACCACTAGTCTTTTTTGCGGTCTCCGCGGTTTCTTTACTTGTTTCTGGTGGTTTTTTGTCAGCCGCTGGTGGTTCTTTCTCAGCCTCTTTAGTTTCTTTAGCAACAGATGCTGCCTCGCCGGGAGATGGTCCTGATTCTCCGGATACTGGGTCCCCGATGGCTGAGGAGACGCTTTGGTCGGAGTAGGCGTAGAGGACGGCGTATGCAAGAAAGAATACTCCGGCTGATACAAATCGGTGGCGTCGAAGCCGCCTCATTCTTGATAACTGTAAATTAAACAAACAAACATATCTTGAAAAAAATTCTGAGAAAGAGAGTTGGCGGTGAAGATGGACGTTTAAACTAAAACTGTTATCCATATATTATGCTTGTTGTGCAAAAACGATTATATAATCGCGATAAATAAAAAAAATGGTGTGTTATATAGAAAAATCTTTCAAAAATACTATGCATGAGATTGGTTTGTATGTGATATGTATGTACCGATAACAAGTAGGTACATAATCACATAAAAAAATAATACAATGGTTTACACGATACTTTCATATTTAAATTTTATGAATGCATTTTATTGTGCATGACAACTGTTTTTTTTCAAATGTGAAAAGTTGTAAGAAAGATGTAAATTTTTTCGAGCGTTACTAATATTGTTATGTCTTAAAAATATTGATATGTTTTTTAAAATGTGTGTTTGTCGAGCACACGCGACATATGTATTCTCTTGTCTCCATATTATTCTGGGTTCAAATTTCCCGCCTAGATGCACTTTGTTTTGCTTAATAAGAATGCTTTAACATCTGAAACTCTATTGCATAGATAAAATATCGATGATAATCAGTTTCCTGGTAACCGTACTAAATTATAGACATCCGCACAGAATTTAAAATCTCACATTTTTCTGATTTAATGATAGATATGATTAAAATACTCATGTACGAGTTGTGTCTCCCAAAGCCTCTCTATAATAAAAAAAAAAATAAAATCTCTCAACTTCTTTTGGGAAATTAGCGCATCGTAGGGTAGTTTATCATATTTATGAATCGAGGCGGTTAATTGTTATAATAAGTTAACCGTCTAAACTGTCAAAACTGTATATCTAAAGTTAACACAGCCAAGAGAGGTGTTGTTAAAACATAGCACTTTTTAAAAGTTCAGACGGTTAACCGCCTCAATACATACATATGCTGAACTACCCTCGATAGCCGCCTATAGCCGCCTTGTATATAGAATAGATGCGCAGGTATCAATATTATGTTTTCACCAATCCCGGAATATTGCAATCAGGACCGAGAATTCCAATTCTGTATTCCCGGGATTGAAAATAAATTCCGTCTGTGATTATAATCCTTAATAATATTATATTACATGTATGTGGTAATAACATAAGCATGTCAATCACAATAGTATTACAAAAAAGTTCCTTATAATATATATTAAAATTAAGATCTTTAGGAGAAATAAAAACCTAAGTTCTATTTATGAAAATTTTCTATTACATTGCCGAAACGGTTGAGTGGATAAAGTAATTTGCAATTCATTACTTACAAAGCAATAACGTGGTATTTGAATGAGATAAACATTTAATCCAATTCATTGTGACTGGGGCATAGATGACGGTACGAATATACATAACGAGATTATTATTTACAAGATGATTGTTTCTTTGAACAGAGCGAGATAGGGTAGTTTTTCTACAGACCTATTTGTCCTTTCTAAAGTATTATTTATTGCTGAGTTAGGGTACTATAATTATTTATAAAACAGTGTTATTATTCTTGTTTTCTTCTTTGTCAATTCCACTTCTCAGGTGGAGCATACGGACACTAGGCAGACTCTTTGAGTATCCCTGTTGCGTGCTAGGTTATGCCAGCATTCGGTAGCGTCGCTAATACACAATATTCAGGATGGAATTTGGCCAGGACGTCGGAGTCCGGTTGGCTTGAATGAAAGGTCTGATTGAGACTCTCAACATCATATATTGGATATTACGAAAATCGCTCTTAATTTCTGACAAAGTCATACACCGTACTATGTCTAATATCCACTGCAAATATCTGTTCTCGAAGCTCAGTATACGGGTGTTTTTAGTCTTCAGAGTAAAGCAGTACCCTTAGACTATAGATACATCAGCAGTACCAGTAGAATGCAAGCTTGAACAGGTGTCATTTGGTTTCAAATGAGTACAGCTCCGGACATAGTATTTTAATGATTATTAATAACGATTGACTATCTTAAATTGCCCTAATTGTCCCTCTTTTACATTTCTCTCGCGCAATGATCAATATGAATTTAGCGCAGTATCACGTGGTTGATAATATCAACATTTGTCATTTACATGGCATTTTTAGTATGTAGTAGGTAGAGAAACATTCTAAAAAACACAGTTTTTGTATTATCTACCTATCTATGTTGACGATCTTTTAGCTAAATAAGTATTGTTACACTTTACATTTATGTTATTCATTTATTAGTAAATCAAAAGGTGGCTTCCATATTAGATTGAAAATTATTATAGGATAATGAAAAAATCATAATATGAATTTATATGCAAAGATATCACATAATACAATTCAAAGTAACACAATTATAATTTATAGATCAGAATTTTAAATATCAGGCGTATTACTTATTTTGACATATTACCTATTATGGCAATTTATAAACGTAGAGTATTAAACTACTCAAATCCGTACTACTTACTGTTTAAAGAATAAAAAAAAATGCATTAATACTATCGACCGAAGATATCATATATATATCTCATTAGTTAACTTCATTAATTCCCAATACGTTACCATTGTTCCCAGAATGGACGATTTTACACCTCTTGGGGTAGTATTTTTATTGTTTATAATTACTAATGATACTCGTATGTTATTAGATTTTAACGATTTATTATACGCTTATAGAATGTATTATTATTGATAAGGTAGGGGTTTTTTACAAACACTTCCACTATTCATAATCTGTTTGTTATATTTTTTTATTGGATCCTTGACTTAATAGGTAGGTGATAAAGTTTTTACCTACTTTATTGTATTGATTTGTTATATAAGTTAGAGTTAATAGTGTTCGTTGTCAGTGTATGTTTGACTTTGGTGAGTGTACATAGTGCCTGAAGATGCCGAAACCCGGGCGAAAAACGACTCATATGGAATAGTACAAAACTTAAATCCATTAAAATAGAAAAAGTACTTATAAATCTATAATATCAACATACTTATAGGCACAGTATTAGGTACACAATTGAAACGTCTATCATTTTCTTTAAATTCTCAGAAAAAATTAATAAGGAAGATTATTAAAATAAATCTCTGACATCTCTTTGATATCAAGTTTTCTCAGTAACAATGGTTTATACAGCTTCAATTTTTATATGGAAGATAAATGTAAATAGATACTTCCATATTTTATCATATTTTCTACCGATAAAATCCATACACAAAGCCCTCCCATCGCTGAAGTCAAGTGGGCGCTTTGTGATTTGAAAGGGATTTTTCTCGGAAATGGGAAATATTTATAAGACTCATCCCGAGGAATATAATCTGACGATTGGAGATGTGTCTCACAATACAGCCACTTGAGAGCGTTCTCGATGTCATCTTGTCTATGGTCCGCATTGCGCTAGCCTTTCTTGTCTATGCTTTTGGTTCTCAAAGTATTTCACGATCGAAGCAATTTATAACTTAGGCATTGAAGAAGCAGCCAATGAATTTTTAATTTTTCCGAGTGATATTCACATTACTGTCATCAATTTAATAAATATATTATATTTCGATGCTCATTATTCATCCATTGTTATTGAGATTGTATTGGCATTTGTAGCGAAACCTTTTTCGATTTGACTTTGCGAGTTAAAAGCACAATTTTGTTTAATATGAACATATGGGACAATATCATAAATACCCATGCAAATTGGCGTTTCTTTGACGAAATTGACGCAATCGATTCGTCCGAATATTTAAAAACGGACCTCAAAATGGTTAAAACCAGTCCCACAATTATTAAATTATACTAAATTCTTAAAAACACGTGTTGTACAAATTACATACTTATAAAATAATACTCAAAGCATAACAAAATCCCTGCAACTGACGTCAAAAAACCTATAATAGGACCACTCAAATATATACGTCATTGTATACATGGAGATGAGATACATTACAATTTTTACTAGCTACGTTGGTATTTTATTTTATCAAAGAGGCCTCAAAATCAATCAATACTTCGGGCCTCCAAGTGTCACTCTCAAACTGAAAGTCAACCTTTCCTCACACTAGTGAAACTATTGATTTCATATATTATGTATAGTAAATACAATCAAATGAATTATTATCAATTGGTCGTATTGTTTTTATAAGAAAAGAAAATCTTTGCGAAAATTGATGAAATATTTTTTTCCACTTAATTTGAAAAGAATAGTATAATATTATCTACCACAAAGAACTCCTTTGATTGAGATCAATTTAGATTAGTAACTAATTATCACCTGGAAAGTTGTAGCTAATATCAGGACACGCATGAAACTGAGTTGAAAAAAGTTACGGAAAAGTTCCGCAATAAAAATCGTAGTTTAATCATTTTCATTTTTCTTTGAGTCGAAAAGAGGAATAATTTGGAGATAACCCATCTATGATGCAGTTTCGAATTCCGTATCTGACAAAAAATACGTATTGTTTATTCAATGTGTATTTGATATAGAACAAGAAAACAAAGGTCTGGGAAATATTAAGTAGCATTCTGTTGATATAACTTCCACCCTGTAACGTCTAATAATATGAATCATTTCGTGATGCTCTTCAACCTCTACTAGGAAAAAGCACTCGAAAAATAATATAATAGTAATATATTCGAGGAAGAATTTAATGAGTGTTATATATGCAGTGTAGGAAAAATCTCTTTGAATTTCTCACACACTGGGATTATTAAATATTATTAATATGTACATATAATAAATTAAAGGATTTAGGGTAAAGGTAAAAAAACTGGGAACAAAATCGTGACATAGCCAAAAATGGAATTGTGTGCTTTATCTTCACTGTAGGTTTATTGATCAATATGCACAATCCACAAGTAGGTATATTAACAACACTTTGAGAAGTATCGGAGTATTATAGCACTCAACTGACAGACAATAATACTGGTGGGAAATAATTTTGAGTTATTTGACAGTCGTTTGTTGTCGTTCTCTTCTCATTTATTATTCGTAATGGCATTATGTTAATTTTTATTGGATGAGACAGTTGTAAAGGCAATCATGTTTACTGTAATGTAAACATTTTCATTGTGAAAGCTTTTAAAGTTGGAAGATTATATTAGCTGTGGAACAAGCTTAGTAATATTACCTAATGAAAATGCGTAGAGCGTCTACGCAATACATGGTAAATTTTTGTGATCGGGATTTTCTTATTTCATGTCACAGGGTAGGTACATTGTCTGTACTCTGGCAAAATGAAAGGAGAGATAAGCGTCGGGTTCATATTGAATGAGGTGGAAGGTTAATATATTCAGGAGAAAAGTGTTATTAATATAATTTTACATTGAATTGAATTACATTAGAGAATATTTGCATGAAACAGTGAAGTGTAGAGAATTTCTATATGTTGGATTCTTTTATATTGTGGTTTATGACTGATGTTTTTTATTAGATATATTGCATTGATTGCTTCGCGTGAGTATGTTAAACAGTGACAAAATGAGGTTAGTAATATATATATATATAGGAAATCATGGTGATATACCTTATAAAACAGTGCTGCCAACCAAACCAATTAAAGCGACTGTCGTAAACTATAATGCTTTTTAAATGTTTCAAATGTAGGTCAAATACTTTTTCAACAAAACTTTCAAAGGAAAGTTATCAGAGAGAATTTTTAGATTTACGCAAGAAATGGGAACTTGGGTCATAGAGAAGAAGATACAATGAGTAGTGAACACATAGAATGCATCATATTTAATTACAGTGGATTACGTGGGTTAAAAAATCCTTACTAAATACTCAGATAGGGAGAACATGAACACTAGATTTAAAGAGGACGTGTCAGAGCTATTTGGCAGGGAGGATTGGTAGGAAACTGCTGAAGACCAAGGTGAATGTAGGACAGGAATACACTGAAGATGCTAAGACGTGGTTTCGGCCGTAGCGCTGTTGGAAAAAGATGAAAATGAAATATTTTAAAATTGAAATCTATATTCTATACAAAAACCAGTGAACGAATATTGGCAGGTTTTTTCTGAAGCTGTTGCTAGCCCGTAGGAATTCTTTGTCTGACAAATTTAGTAAGTATTTTTATTATATTATATTATGCAATTTTTGTAAAAGGTCTGTTAAGATAACTTCTATTATGGTTCACGGACCGGTCTGGATTGAAAATGTTAATTTATATTATTACTAGCTGACCCGGCAAACTTCGTACCGCCTCAGAATCAATAATCTTGTGTTAACTTATTAGCTGAATTAAAATACTCAAAATGAATTAAGTTCAATAAATGTGCAAAAATCAAATCAAAATGAAATAAATTAGATAGTTTTGGTTGGTTCAGATTTCGAAGCATGATAACTACCAAGTCAATCTTTAGTTGTAAATTGTGCGGTGGCAAGCCAGGCAGATCCAATAAGTTTAAAAATGCAGTTGGATAGTTGGTTGCTTCGTCTTCGTTTATTACACAGTCGATAGATTTGAAGGAATGCATTGGACCAACGATTTGATTTTGAATTGTGAAGTTTAAGTGATCCACATCTTTGTTCTTTGCCGCAAAAATTGCTCGTTCACTCAACCAATTGTGATTTTTGTGGTTAGCAATGACGTTCGGGAACACTTTGTTGATGAGGTCGTCCTTCGCTGAGACGAAATTTCAAAAATTCAGCGGAAAGGAAATCAATCCATTCGATTCGACGACAGGAACACGGCAGTTACCGATAGTCAGCAATTGCTTAGAGAAATCTTCGGCAGATGGATCGTTTAGCAATGCAACTCGCATGTTCGTCGTCAGCTGAAGTTTCTTCACATAGCGCCACAGAGTCTATGATTTGAGGCAAGCGTTCATTTCATCGGCATCGGTCGATCTTGGAATGACTGGTAGTGTTTGGCGGAAATTGCCAGATAGTAGAATCATTGCGCCACCAAAACATCTTGAGTAATTGCGCAGATCTTTCATAGTTCGATTGAGTGCTGCCAATGCGCATTTGTGCGCTATTGTGCATTCATCCCAGGTGATTATTTTACTTGCTACCAAAACTTTGGCCATTGCTGAGTGTTTCGCAATACTGCTTGTCGGTGTTTCAGTCGTTTAAAGGTTTAATGGCAATTCCAACGCTGAATGAGCCGTACGGCATCCTTCTAACAACGTGGCCGCTATCCCAGAAGAAGCAACTGTTACAGAAATTTCGGATCTCGCACGAACAGTGGCCAAAATCAATGACATGAGAAATGTCTTGGAAAATGTAAATGTAAAAATGAAAAATAACAAACTGCCGCACATGAGATAACACATGTCTTCGATCAAAAGCAAAGCCTGGTTATGTATCTCCTCATTCACTTCGAGATCGGGATTCTCTGAACTGACACGAATTCGATGTAAAACGTCATCTGACATGTCATCCTTGTACTTGTTCCACGGTTAAGGTGGATTTGATGGGAAGCATGTCGAAATAATGATAGCAAATAATGTGCATATCTGACTTGGAGATGCAGAAACAATTGCTACAGCGATTTTCATGTCCCAATGAATATCGTTTTCAAGCAAATTGAGCTGTTAACATGCAGCACAAAATGTTGGACACACTACACCATTGACAGTTCGAAGTGATTCAAATTATGTCGGCCCACGAACATTTACCATCAACAACCGCAAGTAGAAGCATTCGTCATTCTTCGGATGAACTATGTAAATGTGACCAAGAGCATCATTAGAATGCACATCCGGATGATCAGGAACCGCATCGCCTTGCTTCCGACGTTGAAATTTCTTCGATGAAGCGTTCCAAGTGTAATAACGTGGCATCTCAGAGCAGAACAACGTTCATGCAAACGGATCGCTTTGACAAATTGAAAAGAAACTGGTCAATGTTGTCGCTGGAGGTGTTACAGCACGTTGAGAAACATTCGATGCATTAAAATAAACTCGTTGACCATTCTCCAGATGCACCGCCAAATGTACAGCAGTGGGATTAAGTTCGTGAATGGGGAATGAGAAAATACACCAAATTGCTTCATTGCAGCTCACATATCGACAAACTTGATAGTGCGTGATTTCATCGTTAGTATTGGGAGTTTGAACGCCAAAAACTACAATATCGCTGCCTTTGGTGACATATTTGCAGATGTATTTGATGTACTTTACTGAATTGCAATACTCATGTATAATCAGTTCTATATCATCAATAGACATCATTAAAAAAGCCGTTCCATACAAAATGTATATGAAAATGAATGTTCTTCATAATTTCTTTTTCCGTGAATTTTTCTGATATTCTGCTATTTGGGGCGGAGACAAATCCAACAAATCAAAGATTATAAAAATCGGTCAAGCCGTTCTTGAGTTATAAATGGTGTAACTAACCCGACTTTGTTTTATATATATAGATAATTAGGTGCGAAATCATCTCAGTAGTATTATTGTAAAATGTAAATACTTCTATAGTGGTGATTTATTATATCTAGCTGGATTGGCATATTGCTAGAAAGCCAATATATTTCACTCGGAAATTGAGAATATTTTAATTTATATTATGTGACATATTATTTTAAAATTAAAACACATCACTATTACATAATTATATTCGATTTGGTTTGACCGAAGCTATATTAGTAACTGATTATCACTTCCATATACTGTCAAGCGATATATAATAATTAATATGTGTCCAGTAATGGTTTTTTTCTATGTTAATAAAATACTAAATATCACTAACTATTTATACTTGTAAAAACATAGCAAAGAATTTCTAATATGTAATATTATCAATTAAAAAGGTAAGTGGATTATTCAAGTGGAAAGCAAATTTAAAACCCCATCGCTAAGGTTACATAATTCAAATTGGCGTCGATGGATTACGAGGGTTAAAGGATTGAAAATGGTTGAGGAATGGACCAGAGGTATTTCGAAACAACTTTAGAAAAAGCTGTATTCTATGATCAGGTTACCTGTGCTACCTACCAACTAATTTCGTTAAATTGAAACATCACTATATTATATTATGAAACTTGATATAATTATTGTATTATATGGAAGTATGTTATCATTATAGTAGTGAAACATAGTGCTCACGAAGAAAATAAATTATCAATCTTTAAATTAGAACGTAAAATGTTTGTGCTTACACAATCCAGGCAACCTGAACGAATTAGAAATTAACTTGACCAGATGGGGATAGGAGATTACTGGGAGAGTTCTAGAGGCAGTCCGCAAGATAGGTGAATCGACTGTGTGGAGAAAGATTGTAGTGGGATAGAATGCTCGGGAAACTGAATCAGATTGGCGAAGGATAGAAGTCACTAGTCAGTCAACTTGTGGGGAAAGCTAAACCGGAAAGAAAAAGATTTTGGATAAGTATACTAAAAAAAGATTCTATAATATTATGTCATGCGTGTTGGTCAAATTTATTTATCATAATCACTCCATTTTGACTTTGATGTATTAGGTAAAAATTAGTTCGATTTAATATATTATTCAAGTTATTATATACATATCGACTTTCTACTTGTAGCTACTACTCTACTTACTTACTTCTACTTACTGAGGGATTTTCTGCTTTGAGGCTATACATTTTTAATTTGTTGACCGACATTATTATGTTTAAATTATATCTAGTCTAGGGTTTAGCTCTATAATATTTCGCTATTTATATTTTGGTGAACGAACCTTATATCTGTAAAATGTAACACGCCAAAGTGTCCCATATTTGATGCGTAGATGATAATATTAAAGATTGCCTAGGCGTAGGAGTCAAGTTATATATAAATGTATTTTTCTGTCTTTATTATTACGGGATACCTACCTACCCGGGTGTCCCAGGATTTCTGTGAATTTGTGATTGCTGTTATAATATGTACATGTTATAATGTCAGATTGTGGGAGATGAATTATCATGATATACCTATTTACATAATAGTTCATAAAAACCTACACTCCCACGTAATATGTATTATACAATATATAAGAAGTAAATGGGTACTATTTATTGAACATATAATATAATTTTGAAAACACTTACTTACTTTGATTTAAAATACAAAAACCGATCGCCAATAGTAGCTAAATTTGGAATGCGGTTCAGAGAGTAATAAGAGCCATTAGCTAAAATTTGTCCGAATTAAGTATGGCGCCTTTAACATCGTAGTCTATGTGCATGAGCGCGAAACCCGAGAGATGTAGGTTCAATTCCTGCGGGGTGTCTTACTTTTTTTCAAAAAAGATTTTTTCTATTGGTTATAATTAGGGAATCCAATCCCGAGCCAAAATTCTGATCTCGGGATTACAATTTGACAATCCCGGGATTCCGGGACTAGTCCCGGGACTGACATTTTTTCCATTGTTAATATAAAACTTTTATATTTACAAATAACATTGTAAAATCGGTCAAAAATAATTATAGTATAATTTATACTATTTAAGACATTTATTGTTAATATTGTATATGTTCAATCTTGGAAATACATAAGTTTAATGGAGTAAATAATATTGTAATATAAATAATAATGTGAATTTAATATGAGATTGCTGTTTCTGAAAGTAAAAACTTAATGAATGGGTTAGCGAGATTTAAAATAGTAAAGCAAATCATGGTGTACTTTGGCCTTTCCGCTTCATAAATCTAATTAGTCAGCCAAATATGAATCTGCCGTAAAACGTATGAGTTCATGGTGGAATTACTTTGTTAATAGTGTGAAACGTTGTTTTTTTCCAATCTTTCTCATTTTTAATAATTTATGTGATAACATAAAATGAATCGGCAACTTACACATGGGTATAAATCAAACTTCATTCAAACTCAGTTTATTTCTAATGTAGTTATTTGTTATTAAAAGTATTTTTTCTGTTATATTTTTGTTTTTATATTATTTTCCATTGATAAAAAAGAAAATTGATAAAAAAATCAATCCCGAAAGTTTCGGGATTATGTTTATCAATCCCGGGATTCATAGGTATCGAAAATAGCTCGGGATCCCGGGATTGGAATCCCTAGTTATAATATATTTTCTCAGAAGAGTTTTCAAAATTATGTATGTTCAATATTTAGAATGATACATTCTTAAATCTTGTGAATTAGGTATTCGTTGAATAAAAAAATGGGTACTATTTAATATATAAATATATATATTCCAGATAAAAAGAAATAGCTGTTCCTTATCTATTTTTCTCTCGTAGAATGAGTCATATTGTGTCATAATATCATATTATTTCAAGACATGACGGATAAACGATTAATTATTGTGATTGTAAAGAACCTACCCACGATAATATTTATACATCTACCTATTATACTAGGTTACTAGTACGTATGTAGTAGGTTACCCGCGGATGTGAATACTATGAATTAATTGCTGTGTATTCGTTCGAAGTTATTATAACAAGTAATTCTTCTACAATGTCCACGTATTCTACGCCAAATAAAAAGTATAATAGGTATTACATCTTTGTTCAGTTATTTTTTGTTATGAACCTCTACGAGCCTACGATATTTATAATGTAAGGGAGTTATTCTTACTTCATATATAATTCAGCACTAAAAATACACAAAGCTACTCGAAAATACTATTCGTCGAATAATTAAGTATAGATTAGGAAAGGTTCGCCGGGATGTATTATATTAATAGACAACGACAAGACAAAAGTGGGAGTATCTGCTTACCATAAATTCCGTAGAGTATATGGTTATATTATATTATTATCATTGTACATAATATGAATTTCGGTACAGAGTTAATAAGCAAATGAGGATACATTATTTTATAAATAGGACGCCATTTAACGAATTATTTATTTTTATGAATAAACTGAATATATTATAGGACTATAGGTTGTCATAAAAATAGCCACAAAACTTAAAGAAAATACTATACTCATATAGAAATTATTTTTTCGTTATTAATAATAATTGAGGCTGCGCTTTCAACCCAAGGCAGAGAGGCTAGGGGTTTATGTGGCATGCACTATATTCACGAAAAGAAGTTAGTAAAGTTTTCCATTAATTATCTCAGAAAGAAGATCGACAATCGATGTTTTACATTAATTTATATTTACCGACTATAAAGATGGCAGATCGAGCGAACCAATTGGGTTATCCGCTCCCGTATCGTGTCCGGAATTTTGTACGTTTTACATTTTGCCGTATCACAGTTCACCGGGAGTTATTATATCGGAAATAGATAGCCGTATAGTATTGAAATAAAATTCAGGTCTAAATAAAAAAAAACTAAAAAAGTACGTAGATAGGTGCCTAATAAAAACTACCGGAATACAGTAACCGGAATTCACTGGAGCAAGTAAATTAGAAAATACAATAATTTCGTATATATTTATATAAAATTCTGAATGATTCAAAAGAAGGTTAGCAAGTAGGTGTAGTTAGTAGTAGCTCATTAGTATGTCATAGCTATCAAACATATGATAATATTAACAGACATTTGTTACCAATCAATATCAAATTAATGTTCTTGTTGAATCTAAAAAAAATTATCATTACTGACTGAAATTCTCAACGCATTATTTTTTGATCCTAATACTATATGACCACCTATTACCCGTAAGACAGATTATGGTGAACTGTGATACGGTTAAATGTAATACGTCAAATTTAGAGGTAACCGCCTGGTATTGCCGTTCCACTACTAGTGTGCGCTGCAGTATTAGTTTGTATGAGTCAGCCACGAGCAAAATTGACACCCGTGCCGACGCGATGCCACATCACCTAAATGATATCGAAGTAAAAGATGAGATTTGCGCAGTTTCACATCAGCATCACACACTACGTACAAAGCAGTTACGAAGTGAAAGAAGATTCACATATTGTTATGTAACTGCGGTGTATGAGTAAGTACACCTACGGGCACAAATAAAACAGCCCTCAGCAGAATTAGAATTTTGATTAGAGGACAAGGCGATGGGAATAAACGAATATAACAAAGTTATGGAATTTACATATTTTATAAATTATGAATTTATCAAAATATCCACAACCTTGTATCATATTTAACCGAGCAATGGGTAAAGAAACAGTCGCGAGTAAATACTATGTCACCGTCATTTACGATGGGTTTATCATTGTTTTACATTTAAAAATAATCATACCTTAATTTTATTTTAACTAAATTCTGACATTGTAATTCTATGTACCTGTGGGGATGATGAGGTGCATGGAGATAAAGTCGTAGATGCTTGGAAAATTCAAGGAGAGGGTTTATTAAATTTATTGTACAAGAATAAATAAATACAATGATAAAGATGGCACAGTGGTGTTATAATCACGGGTACGAATGAACTGATGAAACTGATTTTATTGAGAGATTAATAATATAGACTCGAGTGAATGACAGTTGACTGTGTCGAGTGACCGGACTCGTGATGAGTAGTGAGCCGAGTGACGGACTCGAGATGAGTGACGAGTTATGGATCATCCATGCTATTCATACAATTGCAGTCTATACATTACAAAAGATATTGTCGCAATTAAATCAATCACAATGTACACTATGCATCTAGGTTATGATTGAGGAAATGCTGACTATCGCTTCCGCTACTTTGTTTTGTTTTGACAACAAAATATAAATATTGAAGAGTGTCACACTTGTAATGCTGAGTGGTATGCTTGCTACATATCGATTAATAACGAAACGATTTCTGAACATTTATAATTATCTATTTTTATATCTAACAGAACGTTTATGAATGACTCTATAAGAAAATAAAATTTCGCAAAAAATAAACCACGCAAGGTTTTTTTTTTATCTCTCTTTGATTCATTCCATTTGATTTACAAATCTCTGCCCACCTGACGAATTTTAAATTGGCAAGGGAGCGAGGGGGAATCCGATTTTACTTTTATTGTCATCTTTCAGTTCTCTTTTAAAATGTTTCACTTATTTCTATCTCATTGAGGTTTACGTTTTTTCGTAAACGAATTGGAAAACTTTGGGTCGTAAACGCCATCAATTTGATTAGGCGAAATGACGTTACTTGTGGGAAGTAACACGTGCGAATGTATTTTAACAAATCTTTATTATTTAATTACGTCACATATTTACAATGCGAAAATTAAAAAAAGTAAAGTACTTTATTTGCTTTTTTATGCCTCAAATTCGCAATGTTATAGAAAAGGAAATTAACCAAAAGATTAACATATACATTTATAAATGTGAAATACGTAAATTATGTATGAAAATTCAGTAAGATTTAGTTCCGCAACGCCATACGCCATTCACTTTCGATAAGGATAAAAAGTATTTCAACAATTTAATATAGATATAAATATCTTTATAACTTCGAGTTATAGAACACACATATCATTATTTTTTAAAATTCAATAGCTATTGAATAATTCTAAATTATAGAAAAAAACATTATTTTGAACATTTTTAGAAACATACAGAATATTGAACATACATAATTTCGAAAACAGTTCTGAGAACATATATTATAACCAATAGAAACAAATCTTTTTGAAAAAGTAAGACACCCCGCATGAATCGAACCTGCATCTCTCGGGTATCGCGCCCACGCACATTGACCACAATGCTAAAAGAGTCATACTTAATTACGAAAATTTTTAACTAATTGCTTTTAATACTCTTACTGATAATACAGATTATTTATTATAACTATGTATTATTATACTGAAGTAGTTCAAAGAACATGAATAATGAAAATGACGTCTGTTGCAATTATGGCAGTAATAGCATTTACCTTAATTGGTCACAAAGAAAAATGCTTCCCGATTCATGTAATTTGTATTAGGTACCACAATTAAATCATAAGAAATAATTAACATGCATCATATACGAATTGATATCTTAGAGGCGAAATCACTCACACAAAAGGTAGAATTTTTAGGTTTTTTTCTAACATGAATCATGTTTCTTAGGTTGTGTGTACGTAATGATGGCCCCCACAACGGAGGGCTGACAGGGCTGTGCTCTGAGGGCCCAGTGTGAAAAGTCAAGCAGTTAAATGAAATAAACAAAAACCACATATATTCTTGGTAAAAAAAAAAATAATAGGCACCCTGGCACCCCCCAAACATGAAAATTATTAGAAAATGTTTTAAACAGTGAAATTGAAAGCCAATAAACTATACCTTTGGGCTTAGACAAATAAAAACACGGCAAAAAAATAATTTGTAATTCTCCAGCATCTTTTTTAGAAAAAATTCTTAGATTTTAATTTATAGCGCAAAAATTTCGAAACACTTAGGTTTTTTTAGAAACCCAATCCCTAATGGAACTGTCAAAAAATTCTCGGTGTCCACCCGAATTTCGGAGTGGTATAGGTCATGGTTGGGGAGGGCTGACAGGGCTCTGGCTTGAGGGCCCGGGCTGTGGGGGGCCCGGCGTGTCGGGTTGACCAGATAAGTGAGATAAACACACATCATAAATTAGCTTTAATAGTAAAAAAAGGCTATTATACTTCATGGCCATGAACATTTTCAATTCAATTAATGTAATGTAGTGTTTTATACTGCCTTTAATCTTAGCGGTAGGTGGGGGGCCCGCCAAATATCCTAGCCTGAGGGCTTGTTTCAGAATGTGGGGACCATGGTGTAGGTACACCCAGTGCAATAGACAAAAAGCCGAAAGACTGAAGAAATTAGGCTGTGAATAAGAAAAAAGGCCTATGGGACCAATTTATATTCTCCTCCTTGCCCCCCCCCCCCTATATTAAATCCTGGGTGCGCCACTGATGTCGAATAGCTCATCAAGATCTCTATATTCTTCTCAGTTCCTTGTTATTCATTTTCACGGTAATATTTCGTCAATCCAGCATACTATATGGTTGCAATTCAGTCATTGCATATGCCATTGAACGGTTAACGGTTTTGGTATACTTGTTACGTCAAACATCCTCGTTGGCACCATTATTCATTCGATACATTTTTGCTTTTACTCGTGATACATACATGTCAAGTTTTTCAACTCTTAACTTATTCATTACTAAAATAAATAACAATGCATTCCTATTAACTGAGATCAAATTAAAACCGATGATGAATAATTTTAATTAAAATAACAGCAAACCGACTCGTATAAAACATTTTCATTTATAATCATTATAATATAAATTCACACGCCGCATTCGTTGGGCCACATATTTTACGATTTCATGTGTTTATTATTGATTCTTTTCATGTCAACGTTTCTCTACCTGTTTATTCTACATGAAAAATAATTAATTCGCCTCACAGAATCCTCGACGTTCAAAAAGAGCTTTTTGGAAAAGCTTTTAACGTAAAATTTTCTTTGTGCCTCTTACATACAAGACATTTAATGTTTGTTCAACCTCACATGCTATAACAGTATTAATATTTCAAACAAGATATATTTTCGGAATATGGAGAGACAGTACTCTGTAAACATCGACAAGGTATCGATCTACCTATCTATCAGGGAAAGAACTTTTTTGTATAATATTTATGTTAAAAATACTGAATATATAATAACTAAAAAAATAATATCGAAATTACACATTCGGGAAAAGAACCTTTGGATATATTTTTTGAATACATATTGTACTAGGGATTGCAATCCAGGAGATAAATTATAATTATCTAAAAAATGCCAATACTGTAATTCAGAGATATTAAAATGTGGATGCTTGATTCAAAAATATTTTCGGAATTCTTAAAACCATCTGGGTATACGCTAATAAATAATAATTTATGAACTAAATTTGACACAGAAAAAATATTAGACTGTAGACTTCTGACTTGTGTCTTAAACATGAAAAAAAGTTGACGTATTTTTCCATATTGCATATTATATATACATGTTTTTAACATTATTTATTTTTAAAAATGATCACTTGGTTTAGGTTATATTTCACTAGACTAAAGAATTACGCTGTTATAAAGGAAATTATACAAAATAAAAATATTCGGGTTCGTTTCCTGGGTCTGAGAAATTCATAATTTGGTATTTTAATGTGTGTTTAAACTCAGAGCACAGATCTAATAAATTAAACAAGTCGCTAATATTCATTTCTCGTAAAAAATCTTTTACAAAACTGAAGAGTCAATGAAGGTTATTTCCGATTCATTATCACCGTGTATATTTTACACGTGCCTATATATATATATTTATGTTTATAAAGGTACATAGTCTCAGATGAAGCTTATTTAGCTTTACATTATTTAAACACTGTTTCACCTGATTACATTCAATTTTTATAATATTATGATTATGTAAAAAAACATAATATTCATAATAGGTAATTACATAATATTAGGCACGTATTTTGTTCTACCCTGTTGTTGAATTTCTATTAGTAAATTCTTGCATGATTATTTATAATAATAATACTATTAGTAGCGGTAGACAATATTGTCATGTCGGAGAATGGTGTGAAGGGTTGATAAAGGTTTATGTAGAGAGCCTATTCCAGATGATGCGTGGTAAGAATATTCGAGGAAAGGGAGTTAAATAAACATAGCGTGGTTATACAACCTGCAGTGTCCACTGTCTAAAAATAGCTCTATGATTCTTTGTGTTCGGGTTAGTCTAAATCTAAACTATGTGTATTGAAATGTTCCAATCTTTGGTAATGAATGGAATCCGGGACCTTTCAAAGCACAGATGATACTAAATACTCAATTAATGCTTACTATACGGTGAATTTTAGCTTACGTTCGATATGTCATGATCGCGATCATTTGGAGAAATATGAAAAAATCGCCCTGCTCTTTTATACAGTCTTCTCCGACCTATAATCAGCTAGATAAAACACTAGGACCAATACGAATTATTATTAAAAAAAATACAATTAATGTAGGCATAAAAGTTTTCATTTTGTTTAATGCCTCAGAAACTTATGAAAAATATTATGTCGTTAATAATAAAAGCCATCCGCGATATTAAACTTTCCAACGTAAATATAAAATCAGGCAAATGACACATAAACCGGCCATAAAATAAGCACAAAGTTGAGAATTAGGTAGGTATATCATCAATTCTGGTATATATACGATATATATCTACAATAAACGGTCTAATAAGGCTTCGTAGGAGATTTATTGAATGAAAATATTCGTATAGGGGTTAATAATTTGTAATAAATATTATTAATTAATAAATCATAAATATTGTACCAAATAATTCTGTAAATCTAAATGGATATATTTTCTTATTTGAGACAATAAAATTAAAGTTTACATCTTAAATATTGCATTTATGCATATAAAAAATACGATGTTATCGTTCAAAATTTTTTACAGTTTATTATCGATTTACGGGTTCTGGGCTCTAGATCAAATCTAATAAAAAGTGTTTTTTTTTATCATGATCAACGTTTTCGCATTGAATGGTGAATTAAATTTATCCAATTGAATTACATTTGTTATTGGTGGCCGTACTTAAAAAATATGCTAAGTGATCCACTATTCATGTTATATTTTAACGGATGACTCAATAATTTTTAAACGTTTACAATGTGCAGCAAAATCGTGTAAGATTACTTATTTTAATAATCATTTCGTTTTGATTAATATTTTAATTGATTTTAATCGATATCTCGGATAATCTAGATGCGCCCTCAAATTATAATACTGTCACTCCACTAACAAGTTGAATTTCATGAAAAAAAAATGATTATGTCCGCGAGAAAAAAATGGTTTTGTGATTCATGATTCAATGGGTGGTCCCGTGACAAATGTTACACTCGAAAGACCAGCTTGAGTCATAACTATATAGTTGAAAATGTCCCCTAGGTGGACGAAACCAGTCCAGATTTAATTAATAAAAGTGAAAAAAGTACTATAAAAATTTGCGTTTTATTAAATTAATAATAATAATAAAAAAATATAATTACATTTCCCACATTTTAAATATATTATTGAGAAATTGGAGGAAGAAAACGCTATTTGTACATATTATAAAGATTATGGATACTCTCATAGAAGATTCGAGAAATTTGTGTTATTAGCGAGAACCAGTGGTGAGATTTTTTATAAATCCATTTAATATTACTGAAAATGATACCTACACTCAGTATGATTTCAATATATTTTGAAATCAGTAATACCGAAGACCTAGAATTGGAAATAATAAATATACAAAATGATGTTAGGTATATTAAAAGCACATTATACCTAATGATAAAATGCGAGTCTCTGTTTTCTAATATGAAATACTTAAAATCAAAATATCGATCAAGACTCACAGACCCTCACTTGGATAATTGCTTAATGACAGGTAATTCTAATTATGCACCTACCTGACTATAATAAGTTAGCTGAAGATTTACAGTGCCGTGTGTCACATTGATTTTTTTGCACAGCATGTATGCACCCATTTTAAAATACATATTAACAATAATTTATATTTATAATAATGTCTAAAATTTGAATCTTGGTTAATTGTTTAACTTTTTTTGTATTAGTATTTTTTATTTTAAAGCTTGAAATATTAGTTATATATTTTTTATGTTGATTTATGTCGACACGTGTGTATCTTCTCTTAAATAAATATTAATTGATTGATTAATATGGTGTTTAATTTATAGATCTCCATATTATTATGAATGCTCATTTCTGTGATTTTCGGAGTTATATTAAGATGTTAAGTTGTATTAGGATTTTCAATAGTTATCAGCATTAAAGAAAACTAAATAGGTATATGTATATATTATGCGCCCTCGGCTATGTTCAAAATTTGTATTGAGCCCTTCGTGGCAACAAGGTTGGTGACCCCTGATCTAGGGAACCAATTTTTATTAATTTATTATTATGGTGTACGTAAATCCATTATATATATATCTTTAGGTTGCATATTGGAGGATGATTAGGACCATACCATTGAAATGAAAAACCATGTAGCGAATACTCGGGCGTCTTTCACATGGCTGAGGAAAATATTGATACCGCCTTATTCTAGGAATACAGAACGCTTGGACTTTGTCAGAAAGGACTGATATTACTTATGTTTAACTAATCATCAAGAGATTTTTGAAATAGCTCACGCATGTCTTTATAATGTCGCCCCGAGAGTGCGATAATTCAGTAATTCATGGTTCAATCTCGTCGAATCTAACGTCATAGCATCGCCCCTTTGTCACCTTGTGGGCGATATTAAGCGTGAAGCATGATTCATAAGGCGACGTGTGTCAATCGATGTGTTTGAAGGCTAATCGTTCATGTGACTTTTCACATTCACCTCCAGCTTATCTAGTCTTCGTGGTCTATTTTGTGTTTTTATCAGCTAATATTTTTCTATAAATACTTAAGTAAGATTGTTTTGAACATAACTATTTGAAGCAACGACATGTCAGTGATGGGACGTAGAGATCCGACACACTGACTTTTAAGGCCACGATAAAAGATAAACTTAAGACCTTCAATTCTACTATTTATTATTTATAACGTTCTAATAATTGTTTTGTTTAATAATATTCAATGCAACATATTAGAACCTCATTTACATCGGTGCCTAGTAAAATATCAATGTCATGACACATAATGTCTATATTAGTGGTTTATTTGCTTGTGTACAAGTACGTATATGTTTGATTGGTTATGCTTTGGGTAGTTAATATTTTGTACTCAATTAGTAAATACGTTTTTTTAATAAAAAATTTGGTATAATTTAATGTTTAAACCGTTTCGAGACCCCCCTCTAAATCTTCTGACAAATTGCGCCATCTGCGTAAAAGAAAATCACCGCTGACTTTTGTACGTGTAGCATATTATATTAGTCAATGCCTCACGTGACAATCAAGTTTTTAACAACAATATATTTTTAATGCACATCTCAGAACAACCCTTAAACTGAGTAGGATTCGAGCACATGTGTGTCTTGATCAACTATCGAAATCTGTATTTCTATAGCTATGTGCTTATGTTTTTCTTGTGGATAATTCGTAATACCTACGATGACTGAAAATATTTTTTTATTATATCACTTACTATATAATATTATAGTAGTGCCAGTAGTTGATTATCTTCAAATGTAATGTGGTGTCATTTTCGCAATAAATGAAGATTTTAGATTGCATATGTCGTTCATATCATTACCATTTATTTCAATAATATAATATATCAATCATCATTTTATATTTATACAAACAGTTAACCATATTATATTTGAAGTTTGAAGACATTATCATCACAGTTTACAGTTTCGTGCGGTTTGACTAAAAAAGTGAGCCTGGCGTCTTTATAATATTGAATGAAGTTGAACGAAATTAATGACACATATTATCAGTGTTGGATATTAGAAAAACCTTTAAAACAAAAATAATTTTATTTATAAAATTTTATTATTATCAAAGGGGACCTCTTGCCTGAGAATCAAATTTAATGGCACCCGTTTCAGTATTGCCATGAATACGACACGTGAAGATTTTCCGTAATATAATGGAAGAGCGCGAGATTTGCAGAATAAAACAAACAAACGATGGCGCCGAATAAATTTTGGTAAGATGCTAGAACGTGTTTGGTAAATGATTTTCTGTGCAAGATTGTTGCTTAATGGTGTGGTACATGAACATGTTTCCTATATTTTTAGTAAGAATACATAACTAATTACATTATAATATTATGGCACAAGGAACAAGCTAAACTTGTCAATTGTTTGAGGTGCCGTCTGCACGATTTTACAAAACTTGTTTAGGCGTTTATTTCATTCATAAAAATAGCTACCGTTTAGCATCAGCACTATGTAATGTATTGATATTCGAAACAGACACTGTGCAATATAATCAGTTGCGCGTTTAGTGACGTAGAGGCCCGACGCACAGGACCTACGATAAAAAATTAGCAATCTAATTTTAATTTTTCAAATAAATCTATACACACAAACAAATTTTATTTGGTTAATATTTTTTTTATATGTGCAGTCGTATATACATACCTAAATATCTGCAAGTTAAATGAAAAGAAATCGATATCAAAGGTACATATTATATTCATATGGTGCACATTTTTTTTCTTTTGTTCGCTATCGTATTTCGCAGTTCGTATCTACCTACATAATTTATATATTTTTACTTCTAATCAAGAGCTATTGGAATCCCTACTTTTATGCAGGGATGCTTTGGGCAATACATATTTTCTACTCCGTTTGTGAGAAATATGCATTTTATTTTAAAATTTTAGTATTATTTGATAACTGAGTGGCAGGTTTTAACTCTTCGGATGCCCCTTTTTAATTTTTCTCACGAATCCGTTGCGTCATGTTGTGTTAAGGAAACGTGCCTCTGAGTATAATGGTGGTTTTTGCAAATTGTATCAGTCATGACTCAGTATAGGTTGTTGATTTTTGATAAATTCTGCATTAAATACACATCTTTATGTACCTACTGACACTGACACAATGAGAAAATAATTCCTTTTCTAGGAGGTCACGTACGTTGTGTTTATCATTGTTTTTCATTTAAGCTTCGAAAAATTTTTTTTATCGCCTCCGATGGAAAATTTTATCGCTGTCTCGTCTAATTAATCAAATCTTAAAGTGAATCTTTTGAATTTCAGAAATATTTATATAGCTGTGTATGTAGGTATGTAAGTATAATTTTTGAGTTTCGAAAAATAAGATTTTAAGTAAAACAATTTGGAACCGAAATTTTATAACTATTTCCAATGTTGAAATTACGCATAAATACATTAAATTGCTCTGTTATTATTAGTAAACATAACAGAAAAATAATATTTTCTCTATTAAGGTTTATATTATTCCTCAATCCTCCATCCATCCTCCAATCTCAGTGGTCATATATTTACGGTAAACTGACGTTCAACAAAATAGGATGACTGAAATGCCATGATTTTTTTTTATCGCAGCTTACTAGTGGGTATCTGTTTTTGCAACCATAATATTTTATAGCCCTTTTTCAATATCGATTTTAATCATTCGTCCGTCGATAAATAAATCAATTCATCTTAAAATTGAAAATCTGATTCTTCATCCAGGCGCGCACACAAGAAACATGATTTGGGTGGAGTGTATTTGGAAAAATATCTATAATAGATTTTTATTGATTTTTAAGACAGCGGGAGGGAGAGGGTTAAGATATCTAGCAGGTGCCACCGACTTCTACATTTACTTACTTACGTCTACTACTTATAGCTTCCCGTCGTTTCAAATGCGCAATACTATGCTTTTCTAGAGGCATTCCCGGTACCCAGATACTCCGCAAATCGACTATAGTGATAAGCATCTAGCCTGCAAGTATAATTAGCGGTGTTCACTTATAAGTTATTGCAAAGTTAAAGTTATCAAATACACGTGGCTTATCTAGAACCATAAGTATTCGTCTGTGACGTTCGCGCTGTCTTGTCTTTCTGATATGCCACATCGGAATATTAAATCAAACATTGGATGCCCCAGATAGTTGCACGAATTTATGAGTGCCACGGGTCTTCGGCGGCCACATATCTTATGTGTCGTAGAATGTCGAAAGGAGTGGGGCCAACCCGTTCATAAGCTGTTCGATAGCCAGATCATTCGGGTCACGAACCACATTCATGAGGTTCCGACGAAGAATAGGGAGAAGAATATTCACTTTTATCTAAATAATTCGTATTTTTACTCGGAGGGGGGGGGGGGGGGGGGGAGATTCTGACCCGAAACACCCTCTTGTGTGCGCGCATGTCGTCAGAACTCGAGAATGTGTCTAAAACCCGTATTGTTCATTTGCTTCTCCACGCCCCTACTGCCCATAAAGTCAGTCACACTCCACCCAGATATATCCACTTTAAGAAACTGATTTAAATGATTGAGTGAGAATCTTGAATGAATTTATTAACATATCGTAATCGTACATAATATCTATTCAACGAGCAATGATCAATTTTAACTTGGAAATTTTTAACTCTTTAATTGCTTATTCCCACTAAAAGTATTTTTTTTAATGTAAATATTATATTTCATTTAATTTTTTTCATGATACACTGTCGACCCTTTATATAATGTTCATTTTTGTTTGTAAATATATCACTTATTGTTTCACTATTACATTACAACGTACTACATAATACCTACGTATAGGTATATATATTTTTATAAAGACTACACATGTATAAAATGGCTAATGAATTCTGAATGACAATGCAACAGTGACCCTTTAGAATGTATGGTATTATACTTTGAACCTTTTGTTTTTATGGGTCACAATTTACAAAAAAATATTATGTTAAGGGATTATTTCAAAATAATATAAATATTAAATTCCAACCTACCTGTGTAATGTTATCATCGCAATTAATATGTGTCAGAATGACAGTAATATATTAGCGAAACATGAATTTGAAACAATTAAAATAAATTGTGAAAATAATAAATTAAATATTCACTGGTAGGTACATAGTTCTTATTTCATTACAATGAAATATGTGTCATGGGCGTATTTAAGCTTGAAGGAACTTCATTCTAATACAGTGGTTCTCACGTGAAATTTAGCTGTGGCCGCACAATTGACATTGGATTTGTTGGCACAGTTCTATGGAGACCTCCGGTGGTTGCACCAAATTTTACTTTTGTTGTGATTGAAAAAATGAAGCTAAATTTTATTTAATAAAAAAATGGATCAATTTATTTATAGACAAGTCTATTTAATAGAAACATTCGAACGTTTTAGTACATATTTATCAATTTATTTAAAAATAATGCAAATGGAAATTCCTCAATACTCCTTTTATTCCAATGGGAATGAGCATAGCTGCTTCTAAGTTTACATCTGTCAACTGGCTTCGATATTTGTTTTTTTTTATGAAGTGCATTACACTGAATGACCTTCCACAGTATACATTAGTAAGAAAAGAAGACAATTTTAATAAAGCAATAATTGTTGCCGATTCTTTGAATTGACTTGATTCTTGGTCAACGAATAACTTCGATCAAAATTTTTCAATCGTGGTATTATTAAAATGGTTTTTCAGTACTCGGTAATGACTCATTTCCAATAACCCATGTTTAACGATAGCCCAGTTAATTAAATTGAACACTGAAAATTATGTTGGCGGCCGTAGCAAAATCCTCTGGTGGCCGCACATGAGAACCACTGTTCTAATACACATTATTCTTCCGAAAAAAATAATATAATCGTAGGTATTTAAAATGTGTATTTAGAAAAATAATACCTTTTCCTTTTCTGTTTGCAAAATCACTTATATTTCAACGAAACACAAACAAAATTCTGAACATTTTAAGCTTTAATGACATTCGAGCAATTACTGAAGTCAATCGATTTAGGTCAATAGTGTTGCGTAAATAATTTTTAATTCATGATATTGTAGAACACGACTATTCTCATAGCAATTTGTATGTATACCGAATAAATCTCTAAGCGATTTGAACGATTGTAGATGTACAGAGGATTAGGCTGCCATCTTCAAGAAATTTTCATTTAAATTTCGATTTTCGATGACGTCTTCTAAAACTATTTAATAAAATTGATCTATTAAGATTAAATTATGGGTTTAATGAATGTTTTTAATTCATCATACCAATTTAGGGACTTAATATTAATTCCCGATCTTTATCATACTATGACGCATGTTATAAATACAAAAAATCAGTACGTTACTTACAATTATTAGAATAAGGATATTTTCCTGTTAGTCGTCGCAGAGTCTAGTCTAAAGTCTAGACTGTTTCATTTCGTATATTATACGAGTATAGTCGTCCTATATCTTGGTCGAGAAAATTCTCGTGTATATTTAATGGCAACTATGTGCCAAAATGTTATAATTTTTAATATTCCTATAAGTACTTCATGGGACCATTTGACTAACAGGAATTCCCCAAGAAATATTGAAGAATAAAATATTTCCGTATAATAAACAGAATCAATAAGTTTCTCGGTTAATATGGTATGTTTAATATATGAATTCCTAAGTTATCTATTTTGGCATGTTATAAAGAACAATTTTGGTCGTTATGTTGACAATTTTGCAAAACATATATTCATCAGCAATTTTCGTCAGTCACGGTTGGGGAAGGTTTCCCCAAGCATTTTTCATCCTTTTCCATCTCTACTTTTGGTATGGCATGTATTTTTGCTAAAATATCCAATTCACCTAGCGGTATTTTGGTCGCCACATTTACAATATTGTTTTTGTAACCATGCGCCCAGTATTTAAGAGAAAGTTTTGCTTATTTCAGTACCTACGATGTTTTTAAATTTATTTTATTGTGATAAGTCTAGTTTTCATCTTTATTTTGAAAATCTCACATTATTTTGCCGACACATAGAAAACATTCGGGACCATAGAGATCTGTACGAGAAATCATTGAGAATTTTATTAGGAAGAGGAGCTAATAATTGTTTTCATATGGTTATGGACAAGAAAACCTTTTTGCGAGAAAAACTGAAAAAAACAGGAACGTGCTAAAAATAAAAAAAGAATTTATAAAAAAATCCAATATGACCATTATTTTTGTCAAAGAAATATTCACCGTAAATATGAGATGACAAAAACATATTTTTAAAAGAATATCTTTTTTGTATTGATTAATAACTTATATTGGATATATTTTCATAACTTTCAATTCAGATGTGATTGTTTTTTGGTATACCACAAAGATTGCTTGTCATTCGCTAGTATTATTACGTCTTACCGACAGGGATCCGGGGAGACGCCACCTAAGGTAGTACATAGGCTAAGAAGAAGTACCATTGAGGCGCCGTATAATTATTCTTTTAATTCTTACGTTACTGGGTTGAATTCCGAAGCCATATTGTAGAATTGTAACAAGTTTATTTCCAATAATACAACAACAGATGAATATACTATATAGGCAGCTATCAATAACGGACGTCAATAGTAAATAAGTTTGCATAAATAAGTTGAAGGGTATCCACTTGGCATATTTCAAATAGTAGGCTTTGAATATGTATTCAATTACTAAGCTATTTACTATCATTGACTTATTTGAAGTATTGGTAAACAAAACAGATAATGATAATAATAATAAAATTATTATTCAGTATATACGTAAACATGAAATATGTAAGCAATTCATTTCACAATAAAATATTGCCTTATATTAGATTTTAACCAAAAATAGTTTCATAAACTTATTTTGGGCTTTTATATGTTCATAATGCATACCTATTTAAATTATTTATTTTAAACTATTTGAACATCACTAATAATAATAGGGTTTGGTGGTCTCGTTGTAAGAGGATAAGACCGCTGTAAGAGATGACCAGTTGCTGTAAATTGGTGGCTGTTGCGATCGATGCACGAGCGAGATTTTATTGCAGAGTAAACAGTCTGTACCGATGTTATGTTACAAGAGTTATGATACTGTTCCGAGGTCCGAGGCTCAGTAGATGAAATGCTGTGCGGAGCGATATAGAGACTGACATGAATATCGATACTAATCGGACTGAGATATGCTCTGTCCGAGAAGTTATGATAGTGTCCTATCCAATCAATAATTATTATCCGCTATTTATTGACGTACGCACTATTGAATAATAATATTATGTTTAGAGTTGTCGTTGAAATGAATATTAAGAGATAATATTATAATTGAGGTCAGTTATTTCGTTAAGTTTGTAATAATTGGATACTGGCTGGATTATACGTGAAAATGAATATTAATAAATAATATTATAATAGAGAACTGGGTCACACGGCAAATAATCGGCTTCCAATCTTTAATATACCTCGCTTTTTAGGAATTGTGTTAGTAGGATATACTATGGATATAAATTTTCCTATTTTTATTTAAATTTTCGAATTTATAGTACTTAAAATGAATATATGGTGCGGATATTTTAAATCTATTTTCTATGTATTCTTAAACTTATTCTCGCATTGCTCGGGAATAGGTGCAAATCAGGTTGGGAGTCCCTAGTGTAAACAGAGATTTACATTTTATTTAAAAAGGAAGGTTGAGATTTGTCATCAACTCATATTATACTCGTATATAATATAATGGTATTTAATGGTGATTTATCTCTACTGAATTATTACACAAATATGTCTGATGATATATAAATATTAAATTGTGTAATCATAATTAAAATAACATTTGTACCAACAAACTGAGTCTGAAGCCTAGCTGAGTGATTGTGTCACTGGTTGTTCACAAAGCTTTTAACAATCCAACCGATCCAAGTAAGTACAATATATTAATTCAGAAAGTTTTATCAGTTTTGGCACACAAGGACGTTTCGTTTGGTCTGTCGCCAGAATGTCTGTCTGGAGGGAGTTCGTCCAGAGAATTCTATGTACTTGTAGTGGGTATATATAATTTTGTTTTATTTTATAACAATATCAAACAAAGCTACTATTGTTGCAAACTTTATTTATTTATTTCAGTAAAATACCATTGACTATTATTAGAAGAATGTCATAAAATATTTTTTTAGAAAATATATGTAGTATTGTGTTACTTATCGAAATTTATGCAATAAAATATCTCTGCATTCGTATATAATTAATACGTCTATATAGTATACAGCTCAGACGTTTAAATTTAGTAGACATGACGATATATTATAATGTACCCAATAATATATGTTCAATATTATTATTGCTAATATATGATAAGGTTATATTTTTTCTATGAAACGATTTACTCATTTCCAATAAACCTTTACTACAATAATTTAATGTAAACCATTTAAAAATAACATAGTCACCGATATATATAATTATTGGATGTATACTTTATTATCTAGCACACGGGCTCCCAATATTTTTCAATGCATATTACAGTATTTATTAAAGTACGGTTTCCTAACATATTCGTGTCAGGACTCGTCTTTTTTAATAACCAAGTAATTTGCGAACCCCATATTGGAAAAAAATATTGAGAAAAAACGCACTTCAAACATAAAATAAAATTTTATAATATGTGTATTATCAATCATCATATTTTTCTATTTTTGTTCACTGCCAAAAAGTATTTTTTTTGTACTTACGATGTTTGGTTCTACTTCTAAAATAGCAAAATTGTATTTATTTGTTGAGTTAAAAATTACGCCTTTTTTAAGAGACTGTAGAAAAAACATTGTCTTGCAAGTGTCAGATAATCACACGTATCAACAATTTACATACATTTTCATACTTATAAATACGACCAACACATACCGTCCGGAAAAGGTTCATATTTAAACGTCTGCTATGCAAACATTGACACACAAATTAAAAATAAATTACGATATGTATCGACGGCAATAATTAAATTAGTAATAAATGAATATTATTTAGAATATTATGCGAGACCTTGGTACCCATTGGTTGAGAACTGGTGGTTTAGTAGGTATGGCAGATGATCCTTAAATCGTGCGAGAAAAAGGTATCCACCTATGTCTTCCATTGGAATCCTTGTTACATGCCACTATATCAATTCGAGTAATTGCTCTTTTTCCCGTGACTGTCCTGGCATGTGATTGTTTGGAGCCCCCGGCGGCGCGTTAACGGAAGCGAGTTTGTACCCCACTGCGCGATCGATCGGCGGCCGGGAAACCCCCTCCCCCTCCCCTGGCCCCGCGGCCGTACAGCGGGGATCTCCCGGCCTCGCGCCCTGTCCGTTCATACGGAACAGCTGGGAAAGCAGCGAGGTTTTCGGTGCGTAACAGGACTCGCTGTGAGCCCGCGGCCGTGTAGTGCGCGACGCATGGTGAAAATCCGTGACGTCAGAATCGGAGTCATTGTCGCTGAATGTTTATAATGATTATATTTTGCGTTTATTGTTTGTGTACAGAATTATTCACACAAATGCGACAATATAACTGGGGGTTTTCGTTGTTAGAATAATTATATTGTGAGGTTTTACAAACTAAAGTCATTATTATAAAAATAAATTATTCAAGCTTAGAATATACAACTTTAATTTTTTCTGATTAATTTCCTGTTACTGAGAATCTAATATTCTTAAATCTTGTGTGTATTCAAGTATTGAATATATATATTATAAATATATATTATAATACCCATAATGTTGTGAGAACGCTGGAATCAATGAATCACTATTTTTTATACGTTGACAATTTACTTAATAAACATACATACGTTTGTATGTTTATATATGGTTCATTCAGTTTCAATTTAAGAAGTTTAAAATGGTTTTCCGTAGAATTTGTTTTGCCATAAACGTACGCAGAGCTTTTTAATAGTGGATTTTAACATGGGTTTTAAACTGTATTTTGTTGTAGCTACTTCGGTAAATCATTATAATATAATATTATTAGCGAATTATTATATACCTCATTAAAATATATTATATAGTTTTTTTACGATACCTACAATATTTATTTAGTGATAAATCTTTTGAAAATAAACGAATATGAACCGCTGCATCATTTTCATTCTTATATAAATAGTAATGATTGGCTATGTATCTAACTTTGATTTAAACTATTCTTAAATAATTCGACACGGATAACAAGAAATTATATAAACCAAATAAATTAATGAGCTATGTACAAATTGATTTAATTTTCGGACTCTTTCCCTGGGATATGCGTTATAAGGGATACACATGAACCATTTGTTTTACATTGTTTCCCTACAAAAATATATCCATTTATGTATATATAGGGAAAGATCATTATGACGCTTTCAAGTATGATATTATTCTTTTGGGCACTCGTATTTCCCACAAAATCGGACATCTTTATTCATAGGGAAAAAGGGATAAAATGGTAACTAGAGATTACAACTTCGGATACCAATTTCAATTCTGGGATTAAAGGATTAGTATTTTTTTTTCAATTCTGGGCTAACATTACTGGGCAAAAAGAACCAAAGTTTTCTCCAATTAAAAATATCTTTGTTTAAACCGACATGGATAATAATATATGCTAATGATTAAAACATAATACAAAATTCACAAATTGTAGACTTTTCTTATTATAATTACGAGATTTTGTACCTATATTTTTGACGATTTGAAACCCTCATATAGTTATTAGGTTTAAATTTGATTATTTTAAATATTTTTTTTCATTCTACTTACCAATCACTTTATTTATTATAAAATTTAATTTCTACGTACCCATCTAAAATATTAAAAATACAAATAAATATTTTTTTAAAAATTCTGTAATAAAATGTGCCTTCATTAAAAATCCGATTTTTTAAAAATAACCGTGCCCTTGCTTATTCGTACAAGGTGGTTGAGAGGGCTAATTATATGGATGTGCAGTTAATTGTGTTCTTCTATTATTTTTGTATTGTTTGTTCTTGTGTTGTTTTGTTGTTGAATTATTTCGTGAGGTTTTCGGAGACCAATGTCATGGTTATGCTATCTACACAGAGTTTTGAGAGTCCATCGCTCTAGTCGTTGATAACTTGCCATAAGTTTGAGATATGTAGCGTCACATGAACAGCAGTCATCGTCCCTCGATTAAATTTTTTTGAGATAGGCTCGCAATGGTCCGTGGCCTGTTAGTTTCTGTGTGAGTTTGTGTGATGTTTTTATGTTCCTGGAAAGAATGATGGCAGAGATTAAGTTTGGCATGAATTTCCGTGCTATTGATCCTGTGGCGATTGAATTCCGATTCGAATAATGGTTATTTTTGTCATTACAATGTAGTTTAATAAGATTTTTTGAAGGTCACATAAAGTTTTTGAATAATTCATGGCTTAAACGTATTTATATAAAAAAATATTTTTCTAACAAATAAAAGTGTATATAATTTGAAAATTTTTTCAGTTATAAAGAATCATTTTTCGGTATTGTGATGACCATGACCGGGGTTGAAAACATTAATGTTAATAATAGTGACATACATAATGAGTATTGTTTATTTTTGCGCGAAAACCTTTTGACGCGTACAGCTATTGTATACACACATATTACTAAAGCTTTAGTTGTATTATAGATGACCGTGCGTGTTTTCATTAGTCCTTGAATTAGCGGTTTTATTGCAATGGATAGTCGATAAATAAAGTAACTAATACCAAATAAGCTTCGAGTTAACGGAAATGCCTAATTTTCACGCACACTACAGACGGAGAAGTCAACTTAAAGTATTAGAACATTTCCTAATTTAACCTTACAAAACCTAACATACGCTTATTAATTACTTATTGTCATTGGATAACTATCGCAATAATTAACTATGTATCAACTACAACTTGCTAGCGACAACACAAATTATGGGTACATAATATATAATGTGAGTATTTATTACTTCTGAATACATTGGATATTATGTTTATAAAACTAAATATTTTTGGTATTTTATCTACTCACGTTTTATGTGCTGTAATATACCGATATTGATTACATATCGGAATATATTGTAACCAGACATGAATACATTATTGTATTGTCGAGCTCATTTAGTTGATGGAACATTAATATTAAAAGCATATCATTATATTGACTCAAATTACATGTGAAGATTCAATCTTCTCCTTGCTGTTATTGTCCCAGCCATCCTTACATATTTTAAGAGGTCTGCTGGTGGATTTTCCATGCATAACAATGTGTAAGATTTTAGTTAAATTTAAAAACATGTTATTTGTTTTCCCCGTTAATGCAAATTTATTGCAAATATTCAATTATTGTATTTCAGACATGTTCAACTTCAAACAGCTTGTGCTCTACTATCGAATATCATAACTGGCAACGTTTTCCCATTGTCATTCTTCAACCTAAATAAACGTCTATTTATTTGGCTGATGCCTATGATGGGTTCCAAAATTTAAAAAAAACTACTTGTCTTTCACTATCATAAAGAAATTCTCAATTTACGATTCAAAATGTTATGTTTTGGTTTTCTTATCGGCATCCATTGTTCTTATACTACGCAAAAAGCCCACTGCGTGACAGTATGAGGAAACTACACCTCTCTTCAACCACATCTTCTCTTTCTCTCATTGATGTAACAGACGTTAGTGATGCAATACGAATCAAATGATTCGACGAAGTCCCGCGGTTGTCCTCATGACTGAATTCCTTTGGGCATATGGTGCGGTCGACTAAAATCCACCCCGCGAACGACGCGGTGGGCACGTTTGTTTTATATGTTTTACCAGGGATCCATCTGAGAGTCATCGTTACAGCATGCATTTGGGCTTGAGTATCTGCTGTATCATGATCCCATTTATTATAATTGTTATGGGGAAAGTTTTATAAATACGTGTATTGCTGTTAATTCTTATGACTTTGTTTTTTCAACCAGCGTCTCATACATATGGTGAAATGGCTACAGATTTATTTACTGAGCATAGGTACTAACTTCCACATATCAGCTGAATTATTTCATAATTCGCTATATTAGTGTGTTTGAATAACAGCATAGTAACCGACTCGAAATAAAAATCAACACAAGTTCACACCTCGGAAATCAAAGCCTTCGACACCGGAAAACGTAATGTAACACAATAATAAAATTAACCCTGTAGCGTAGTTCAAAGCTTTTAGGTTAGGTAATTTGACACTGCACAATCCGGGTAATATTGTTCCTGTAATTGGCTCAACGTTTATTGGTCAGCAAAAAGTGTTACAAAAGAAAATTCCACATCACTAAGGCTTTGTCAAAAGCAGTATTTTATTTATTACTGCCAGTGTGTTATAATCCTATAAACTCGGGTACAATTTTGGGCTACGTTGGATTAAGACCATCCTACGTCACAGATAGCGTGTTTACGAATACATGTAACATGATTTCTCTAAGATACATAATTAATCTGCTATTGGTGGTGCTAATCGGGAGTGCAATATGTGTGTTTAACCAAATTGCTTCGGACGTCGATATATTCCAACTGCG
This sequence comes from Rhyacophila brunnea, assembly GCF_057557595.1. NCBI lineage: Eukaryota > Metazoa > Arthropoda > Insecta > Trichoptera > Rhyacophilidae > Rhyacophila > Rhyacophila brunnea. The sequence continues at coordinate 23,634,417 of NW_028233068.1, forward strand.
TGAGTTGAATTGAATCAAAACAGATATAGTTATATATATCTTATATATTATTATAATATAGTTAATAATAATAATACAGTTTAATATATTGTTTTCATATTTACCTTATGTAGGTATGTTCCTCACTGTATTTTGATAATATTACGTTAGCACTTAAGTAAATCCATTTCATTATATTTTCTCATGTCATGTTATGCACGATTTAAATTTATAATTTTTAATGTCCTATTCATGTTTATAAAATTATCTTCAATTTGAATTTGTCACGTTATTATATAGAACCGGGATTTTGACTTACGGTACTTGATAGAAATTGAATAAACATTTTCATTGATGAAAGACATATACTATTTCATAGGAATCGGCTGTAGACAGAGAACATAAGATGAAACATAAGAAACAATAAGAGAAGAAAGTTACCTTCCGGATGTGACTGTAAAAAAGTACAATTCTCAATTGTGGATAAATATGCGATAAACTTAAACCTGTTAAAGAATGTGGTATTTTCAATATTTAAATCTGCATCATAATATGCATTCAATTTTATGACATAAACGAAATGCTGATTTAATATTGCTAATATTTGAGGACACTGGACGAGATTTATATTTCTTGCTTTTAATGGCCTGGCCATTATTAAGTCATAAACTAAGTTTGGTGGCTTCAGAGTCTTGGCATATAGAGACTGAGTTACGCATTTCTATCTTATTAATCTGTTATATGACTAGTAATACGATGTATCTATAGTCTAAGAGTAATACGGTTTTCGCCTTGCGGCATATTAACACTATAACATTTTATTGATATTGTCGATCGGATATGTTGATAATCATTTTTTTTATAATAGCGTTTATTTACACTTAGAGTTGGGTTTTGGGAATTTCCCGACCGAAGTTCCCGAGAAATTTTCTAGATTTTCCATCCCGAATCTCGAGAATTCAAATTTTTAACATTTCGGGAAATCCCGGATTTCGAGAATCTTTCCTCGGGATTCGAGATTTCTTATATATTATCTTACATATTATCGAATTTTAATTGAAAAAAAAAACGATTTTCTATATGAAAAAAGTGGACAGAAAACACAAAACGTTCAAAGACTGATCGGGGCATTACACACAATTAAGCCAACGTCGACTCAAAATGAGCGCAATTTTTGCAACATCAGGGAATTTTGTGTCTTAAAAACGTACATGATTGTCAGACGCAGCGATTGACAGTTTGTGTTTTTTGAAATTATATTTTAATAAGTAATGTTTTGAATTATTTTCCTACTTTTATTTTGTTTGTCTTCTTACATAAATAAAAAAAATCAGGTTTTTTTGGAATTTGTCTGTTACACTGATTTTAGGATTTTTACAGGTTTTTTTTTAAATTTCCCGATATCTTGAGAATTCTTGAGAATTCTTTTCTGGAAATCCCGAATCTCGAGAATTCGAAATTTCATCATTTCGGGAAATCCCGAATCTCGAGATTGAAATTTTCTCGGGAAATACCCAACTCTATGTACACTATACTAGCAAAATTCGGCTGCTAAAAAGAAAATTGACCAATTTTATTAATATTTTTGTGACATAATTTATCATTCTGTATAATGTAAGTATATACTCCGTGTACACGTGCATGGAGTAACTGCTGACAATAGGTACATATTATCGCGGCCATAACGTGACGTAACATAACATAAAAAATGCACGTGTGAACACGTAATATCGTGAAAATTGCAAGATTGCATGCATGAATCAAACAAGTTCAGAAGCTTCTGAATTTTCACGCGACAGTTCAACCATGTCCGATCCTAATAAGATCATATGGGCCTCCACAGAGTAGAGGTTTGTATTAACAGATTTTGTTTTTAAGAGAAATGGATGTCAGCCACTTGCTCAACATATATGGTCCATACTCTGACTCATACACAAATTGAAAAAGAATATATGTACTTGCTAGACCCACGATTCGAACATGGGACTCACGATGCTAAGGGCCGACGCTTAAGCCGCGCGGCCACTGTGGCGCCACGATGGACCGTGCAATATCTTATTTTTTTCGATCTGCGCCTGCGCAGTAGAACGATATTAACGAACCTGTTGGTAAAAAAACGAACACCGCGCAGAGACTCATTTTAAGGTTAACCGATTTTCACGACCTATCAAATAGTAACATAAAATGACAACATCGCCTCTTGCTTACTCTTGAAGAATGAGATTGGCGAGACAGTAAGCACTTTTACGTGTAGAGTAACAGTTATAGTTTAAAATACAAACTATCGGTGCAAGTAAATCTATGCATGTATACAGGCGTTAATGTACCCCGATGAGTTTAATAAAAATACTCATACTCAATGCAACACTGAAATATACAACAATAATATTATGTTGTGTATTTTCTTCAGTGTTTTAGCGAATATATTAATATTATACATAATAACTATTATTTTTACTGTGATATCTTGTGAAAAACATGCTATTGAACTTTTAATTTTGATTGGTGTTTTAAGCTCTAAAAATGTGAAAATATGTAAAACTGAAAAGAATATCACGAATGAGTGTTATTATTTCTTTAACACGGAGTAAATAAATACTGGTTTACAACCAATTGGTAGATACATCAGAAGATTTCTTTTTATCTATTCCTGAATAATACATAAACTATCAAGTGAAAAAAGAAATTGTTAAAGATAAAGGTCTTTGATCTGTCCGCGCCGGTCAATTGACCGAGAACCGTGTTCCATACCCATATTATGAGAAAAAATGTAAAAGTAACTGAAATATATATAAAAAAAACTCCCCTTTATAATAATATTGTGACCTTTAAAACAGTTATGAATTCCTTACAGCTAAAGAATGCCAAATGTATGGATTTTGTTTTTCGAACTACGTTATATTAATATAATACGTAGGTATTAAAGTATGAATAAGTATGGCGATATAATTCCGGCGAAGGAGGGCAAAGGAGTTTTCTGGCAACATCGTTGGTCTGGAATTGATGTTTCCTTTTTGCCGTGAACATTTTTAAGCAAAGGTTTTTAGCGTATACCGAGTATGAAGCGAGGAGTTTTCCTAACGGCGCGAGAAGAAAAGGGACGCCGGCGTGCGAAAGAACGGAGCGAAACGACGTCCATTCATATGGCAAGTATAAATGCTAAAATGCCTAGCTAAAAAGGAACCTGTAAACCTACATAAATTATTTTGTATGGGTGTATATGTGTATACACTTCCATCGGGAAGTTTTGTTTCGAATAAAGCATTAAAAATGATAACGTAACATGAAAATCTTTACTCAAAATGTTAAAAATAATTTTAATGAAAATTAAAGTTTCAATTTATATTATACTTAATTAATATTTTTTTTTTGTTAATTCACGTGTCGCTTAGGTTTTGCGATACATAAAATGATAATTATTGCATATATTATAAATGTACATAATATATATAATATAATAGCATATATGTGTATACAATCGTACGCTATGCTGCTGTGTCACTATTATTAAAATTTAATTTATAAATAAAAACGATAGGTAGGTATGGATTTCCAAAACGAACCATAATCCATGCTATTATTTATATTTTTTCTTTGTACTGGTATTATACGTAATAATAAAATCGTCATCATTTGGATAAAATTCACATGTTAGTTGTTAAATGAATATTTAGTTTTGTAGTTGAAATGTGGATGTGACGATTTCACAAAGTTCGGCGATAGTACGCAATACTAATCAAAAATAGTGGTAAACTCTAAGGGCGGCCTTCGACCAGAATTGGATCGACCCCTGATGATGATGCATATATTATTATGTTAGTTTTAACCATGTGGTATTGTAATTTATGTTTTCAGGCGGCTTTCTTTAAAAATCATTTGGATAGGCAAAGGCGCTTTGATGTTTGGCTGACCTATAAAGAGAAGTGGTAATTCATAATTTTGACTTTATAAATTTTCAGTGATGCATATTATGTTTACACCCACGGTGGCCGCGCGGCTTAAGCGTTGGACTATCACGCCGTGGGTCTCAGGTTCAAATCCTGGGTCTGGCAAGTACACATATTGTTTTTCAATTTGTGTGTGAGTCTGGGTATGGACCTAATAGGTTAAGTAAGTGGCTGACATCCATTTATCGTAAAAAAACAAAATCTGTTAATACAAACCTCCACTCTGTGGAGGCCCATATGATCCTATTAGGATCGGACATGGTCGGAAATATTATGTTTCTGATGTGTTACGAAACAATGGTATGCGATGGTCAGTTTTCTAACAAATAAAATTGCAAAAATAACAATGTTTTTTCTCGGTTTGTAGGGAGAAATTAAAGGTTCTAATGACTAATATTATTTATCGCTATACATCGACCTACTCCCATAGATATATGATATTGTATGATATTTGAAACTTAGATCATCGGTTGTATTGTATAATAAGTGTATACGTTATTGTGTTTAATGGTCGCGCGTCGCAATTGACTTTCCCAATTTTTTTGTTTTTATTCTTCCATTTTCCATGCACACCGAAAGCGTGAAATGCTTTCATTTTATTACACCCCTAACGCAATTGAAAAATTTTCGGCATAAATTTAATTAAAAATAAAACAGTATTTGAATGATAACTTGGCGGTCTCTTCTTGAGTCTTTTCGCGAAGTTTCAAGATTTTCGTATTATTATCACTTAGAAAATGTTGGTTTTATCATATTTTAATGAATGTAACCGTCGTTTAAACAATGGATTTAATTTCGGTTGGTTTTACTAAAAGAGCAGTGTCAACAAGGCTCGAAATCTCTATAGATCAACCGGTACAAAATTTTGTTTAACGGAAAATTGAACTCCTCAGATAATTGACCGCAGCCGAAAAACAATGTTATATTATATTTTAGTTTTTAATATTTCTTTGTTTACGTTGCTGAATTGTTCAAGACTTATTTATTTACCAGTATACTCGAATTATTCGAAATTCAAGAGAGTCTATGACAATGTCTTCACAACTATCTATCTAAGCTATTTAAAATTGTTTGTTTATAGTTATGGCTTATTTACGATTTTTTATTATTATAGTACGTAATTGTCACTGAGCAATTAAAGATATGTCTTTGGGCTATAATACAGTTTCAGAGAGTCAGCGCCTCCCCAAACCATCATTTATTATGTGATGTATAATTATTGCGAAATTAATGTTTAGAATAACTTGGGAGGGAGTTGGGACCACATTTTTTGCAATATTAATAGGTGCACCTACAAATAATTTGATTAGGTAACAGTCACTAATAGTGAATTAATATAATATTATAATATAGAATTATCATTTAAAAGAACATTGCACTGGCCGCATTGACTTCGATGGTAGTGTATATAATATACAGTGTTTTAGTTTGAAATAAAGCAGTTTTTCAAAACGTGAGGTACCTAAGTATATTTTGTGTTTATAATGGCATTTAAATACGAAATCATGAATACCGTAAAAAAGAGTACACATATTTAAATTTTATTGTACATATATGTTGTTACATATTGTAACATTGAGCTGAGTCCTGAATTCAGCCAATTCAAAGGGATGCTAAGTATTCTGCGATCGATTTGCGTACTTTTGTAAAGACCCTCCATTCGATATGACAAGGATTTAATCTTGGTATTATTAATAATAGCAAGTGGCAAAACTATTCGTATTACCCTAACTGATACTTAAGTAGATATAAAAGGGATCAACGACTAGGTATGGTTAAATTTATTATGAATATTAATATCAGTATTTTTTTACAGAACAAAAATATTATATATTTTTTTTTATAATTGCACACAAACTGTAGATATTATTGTGATTAAAGGTAAATTATGTGGTATTTTATAACGTATAACATTATACACTATAATCGTTAAATGGTTGAAATGGCAACGGGTCAGACATGTTGCTCGGCGAGTGGACGACCGCTAGACAAATTAATGCCGTCATACAGTGGTACCTAAGGGGCAACTAAATGCTCACAGGGACGCCATAAAACCAGCTGGACAGACGAGCTGATAAAGTTCGGTGGATATACGTGGAAACGAAAAACTAGGGACCGAGAAGTGGAGAGAGCTATAGGAGGCTTTCATCCAGCAGTGGATGATGGCCCATCAAGAAGTAGATGACCCCGGTTGATGATGATGATGACATTATAATCGGTAACAATGTAGGCAAACTCGTAAACGAAGAACGTTTTGTGGCAATGGGAATCGAAACTAGGTAGGTACTACACTTAAAACGAGATGTTACACATTCCAAATTTTAAGAGGATGAATCGTCAGTAATATTTTTGAAAATTTACAATAAGGTACATGTCTTTAAAGAGGTACCTACTGAAATAGATTACACAAAAATAATTAGATGGAAAGGTAAAGATGAGTTACATGAAGTTTGAACATGATGGATGGCAGATTTGTATTCTTGAAAGATTTTCATTACCTCAGCAGTGAAAAATTGATAGTTTTAGAAGAAAATGTATTTCCTAATATAAATTATAGTGTATGAAGTCTTATATTAGTTACTAAATGTATTTAAATTCCAGATAAATTGTATTGATAATCAGTGTTTATTACACCACACAGTAGTCGTGTAACACGGTGGTTTAAATATAAATATTAAATTAAAAATTGTGGAGAGATAAAAATGATTGCAATTGGAAAGGTAAGATATTATAGCATATATATATTTTTTTTTTATTGCGTGGCATTCAGGGGCAGGCTTATGAGAACTATAAGTGCCCGCAGGAGTGAAGCGGGCCCCCAAATACAATAAATGCTTAGAAAAATTACCCAAATCGTTGGCAAAAACATTTTAAAGACGTTTAAAATGTTGTTTATTATTGAAACATTTATTTCAGACAATGAACGCAGTAAGTAAATTGCTGCGGTAATAAAAGAATGTCATTATTTTGGGCTGTAGAATTATTATCACCTTTCAAAACACTTATCGTCGAATTACGAAAAGACATTCTTGAATTTTATACAAAAAACAAACACACAAGAAAAAAACATAAAAAATATTAAATCTTACTAAAGACTCTAAAAATGAAACAAACATGTATAACAGTATAACCCAATATATATCGTCACCTCAAAGATAACTCTGATTTGGTCATTGTTGGGAAAATGAAATTTAAACTTTACTTAATTAACATAAATCTAGGCTATAATTATTATTTAAAATAAAAATGGAAAATTATGCTTGTCTAATTGGGAACAATTAAATAATGTTCAAGTGTATGAAAAATATTAAAGATATACTTACTTATTATTTTATGTATTTAATGCAAACATTTATATGGTCTTAATATTTTCAAACACAAAATTAATACAGTAGGTACCCATTAACTTCTGACTTACCCGATTTTATAATTTTATGGAGAAAGAGATTTGGAATCATATTCAATAGCTATCTCAAAAAACAGTGAAAATCAAGTTATGTAGTTGTAGTATTGGGATGACGATGTGTATAGAAGCTTTGTCTGTAATTACTTCTTAGTTGTAGAATTAGTGAAAAACGAATCAGTTGAATCGATATTGAATATATTTCTTGTAATTATAAGTGTAATATTGAAGAAAAATATAACAATACAAATTGATGAGTAGTTACATACTCACAAAATATTGACTTGGATTTAAGAAATGTATACTTAAGAGATTAATGCTAATATAATGCAGGGTTTTGCATCGTCTTTATGCAGTTGAATTCTGTTTAAAATCATAAATATATATGTTTTTTCCTATATCCTAATTAATTGATGCTACGAGTGGCCCCCAAATAATTGAATCCACTCTTGGTGATATTCCATGTCATAAGTAGTCAATGACTGAATTTAAGTTTGCTTATATATATTACTAAAAAATATTTTAATGTAATAAATTAATGAAAAATGATTATGCTATAAAATACATAAAAAACATATTTCGTTACATAAAATAATTTCAAAAATGATGCGCAAATATTGAAAAATATAGTGCTGGATACATATTATGATTATTATTGTAACAGCTGTTTAAATGACACTCAAAGAAGATAAACTCACGGAAAGTTAATATTGTTAGCATTCTAAGGTTTTAAATACCTAAGTATATCTTATTTTAGCTAACCATTTTTTTTAAATATCTTAAATGTTTATATTCTGTCTTTTGGCAAATAGATTATTGTTGTTAAAATAATACATTGATTGATTCAGCATTTAGTTTTTACAATTATTTGATTTTCTAATCGTTGTTACGGTTATTTTAACAGAATTTTTATGAGGAATAGTTGTCAGCCAGTTATCCAACCCATTGAATATTTGTAATAAATTAGATGCATTTTTGCTAGCTGCGACGACTTTGGAGACGGCGGCTATAGTTATAATAAATTGATTTCTTCAAATTTTTGATGCCAATACAGATTTATTTACAGTGAAATAATATCGCATATAAAAGCGAAATAACGAGTATTTAAACATACCAATAATGTATGTACCTACTTTTATTATTGAATGATTTTGCTACAAAGGTTTGTTGAATATCAGAGCATCCCAAAAATAATGCAGTTTTTTAAGATTGTGTGAAATGATACAGTTTTTTTATTAAGTTTAATCCAAGTTATATTTTCCAATATTATTTAAGATTTCTTCCCATTTTCCCTTTACATTTGAAATTCCTTAACGATAAGAATTCTCTCGGTTTTGAGCTGAAGAATGAAGAATATATATTTCAGAGGTTTTTCCATATTATATAAATACATATTTCAAATAATATTAAAAACGTATCCTGATAAAAAGAAATATTAAAATTGTCAAATATTGTCAAGTACCTTTAGTTTTTAGATTGTATTAGATTCCCCCCACACAATAGTTTTATTTCTATATTGACCTCTAACTTCCGTGAAAACGACACAAGTTATTTTATTTTTGTGTTAACTGCAATACTAAGCAATTATGTAGTCATTATTATTGTATAATTAAAAATCAACTAGAATATCATAGTCAGCAAATTTGATGTTTATATTAAAAAAATGTGAATATATTATTTATATAAAATTAATAAGCTGTGCCTAAGCAATATTTTCATTGTATATAATCATGTTTCAGCTAAAAAATATCTGTTGTCAAAAGCAAATCAGCTGTAATGTAAAATGCTTACTTGCATAATTCCTACAATATTTTAAGTCAATTACGTAACACTTGAATACCTATCCTACTTTCACTTGAAGATGAATTGTTTTTGTTGGTTTGCGTGATAGTATTAATTGAATCAATATATCATAATATTTAAGACAGAAAATACAGATAATTAAAATATACAGTAAGAATTCACAATAAAAGTTATATGTACATATCTAGGCTATATTAAAATAAGTATATTGTGTAGTTAAACTAATATTGGTTAAAATTTATTGCAATTCAATTTACGATACAATTCTTTTTGTGATACAGCGTGTAAGTAGACTTTGCGCTTGTAAAATACGTTCTGTGTATACCTATGTCTACTTTTATATTCAATATACGGAACTAATAATACAATAAGCTTATCAGTACTTTATCGTTGAGTGGCATATTAATGTTCTTGCGGTTAGTAGATTATACAAAAAAACTGGTGCAAAAAGATATCAAATTTATGAATAGAGAGCTAAGATAGGTTTGATATGAAACTCCGCCATGAAATCGTTATCATTATATACTATATCCGCCATAGTCTAATTAATTCCCGAACTATGTTCTGCGGAATACTGGTGTTCCGTGAAAATCTGTTGATTTATGCAACGGTTGCAACGGTTGATGCAACGGTTGCAACAAATTCACACATGTTTGACTTATTTATGTGTTACGTTTTATAAATAATTATTGCCCTTTCTCATTTTTTGAAGTTATATCTACTTCTTTTGACGCATTTGAGAAATCAGATCAGTGTGTATTTTTGACGAGTGACATGTAACACATAATTAATTTTTTCACACGAAAAAAAACGCACTCGATTGGATTCGAACCACCGATTGTTCGGTTATCAGCCAAACGCACGACTTTTACGCCACAGTATGATACTGCAATCGTGACGATTATACAGTATAATATTATAGTTTATAATTGTTCCGTTGCCTAGGCAGCGAATTTATTATTGTCGGCCATTTGCAATTCCTTACGTAAACAAACGATTAAACGTCAGAGTGACAGTTGGTACTGGTAAAATAAAAACAATGAGAAACCATTATATAATTTAGTAATATAAATTAAAGTGTATATAAATAAACCAACGGCGTTCCAATAAGCGGCCCTTTTTCTTGAGTGTGTAGTTTAACAAGATAATTAAGAGCTAGTCAAAGAATCCAGTTTATCACAAGTTTTTGTTTTGTTTTATTACGCCAAAGAAGTATAACTTCTAATGCGCGTACATAAGTACACAGACCGATTTTTTTATTAATTTTATTGATTATGTATTATTAATATACCCTACTAAACAAACGAGGTACTCAGTTAAAATTTTAGAATTTGCGGTGTGTTCCATCGCAGAAAAAGTTTGAGAAACCTAATCTATTACTAATCTAATATCTTAGTAAATAAATAGTATTAGAAATTTCTTTATAATACAACATGTAATAAAATTAACGTAGAAGATTTGAGAAAATTTATATGTTATATTTGCGCGCTGTACGAGATTACGAGATGTTCGATTAAATTCGAATACAGTGAGTATGACTAGCACTGATGTCAAATGGATTGTGTTAAAATATTCTATATTTAAAATATGACAGTTTCTTTGACATTTCTGTGCGTCGGATACCATTTATACCCTTACGGATTATGTAAATTGTAATAAACCGAATCGATAGAAATTCTAGATTACTTAATTAGAAAATTGACATTTACAATTTTATGTCTTCCAAGTATCCTTAAAATAGTTTACCATTTTAGCACTTATGTATATCAAATTAATTTAATTTCTACGATGTGGCCTACACACGTACTTACTATTTGTGTTGTTTATATAAGTGAATAAGAAATTTATCACTGGCTCAACCTATTCGGTTCATATTCAAACTGCAAACACACATTGAAAAACAACATTCTAATTTTACAAACTTGTGATTTGAACCCGAGATTTGCAGACACGTTATCATTCAACAATTTTATTTTTGCAGGTGCTTATCATAAGTAGGTATTATTAATTTTGTATAATACATTGCATCTAATTATAAACAAGGAATATTAAGTTATTTGAAGGGTGACCAACAGGCCGTTAGATCAACGAGACAATCAAGTTTAGCGGAAGAGTTTTTGTGACAACAAAAAGAAAAGTGGATTTAACAAGGAGATGCCTTTATCCAGCGGTCGATTAAAAGTGCTTGAGATAATGAATTAACTTTACTATTCTATAAAATGTTTCAAGAATGTGATTTTTATAAGTATATAATTTTTATTTTATATATTTTTTATATGTTTAGGATTACAATAATATATTATATAATATTACATATTATTATTAACATTATCAGTTATTATGTTGATGGATAATAAGTATGCGAATGTAATAGAATATGTAACCAGATATTGTGAAATTCATTTCGATATACAAGAGTATATATATATGTATACGAAATCCAGTACGGATAACTATTTACAACCCTTTACGCCGCAAATGAAGTGAAAAGATAATAATACCTTGAATGAATGAAGTTTTGCGGTCCAATCTCTTGGCATTTCAAAAATAGGACATACAATATTACTTTCTCAGTTGAAATATCAAATTATTATCACCGCATACGTAATGTATTAAAGCTATAAATAGCAAAGACGTACTTACAGTGATAGTGTTAAAGGATTATATTAAAATGAAGACGAAAATTTTATAATTACTATTACGATTGAATATAGATACATACAGCCAATTTAACAATATTTCATATTTTAATACATATTAAATCAATACACGATAATTATTTTAAAATACATTCATTTAAACGTAGTAGTAAAAGTAGCATATACAAAGTATAATTGAGGTAGTTATTGATAAATGTACCCTTGAATTAGCTAATTCGATATTATGTAAACCAACATTCTATTTTTAGTAAATTTATGCGAAGTAATAGCAAGTGAAATAATTATGATCACATTACCAAAGTAATAAAATTACCTTTTAATATGTCCTTATGCGGTGTATTTAAATCAGTGCAATGGGAAATCCAAGTAATGGGTAAGTATATCAATCACTTTTCGGCTCCTCTCTCTGTTACAAAATGTAACAAATCCAGATCAAATCATAATTGACGAAGTTTCTCCAAAATCACTGTCACAAAAATAATCAAATCGCGAGGTTGTGTTAAAACCGGATGCTGTCGATTTTTCGTTTTTCTTGCTGTAATCCTGTTAAACACTGAATCGATTTGTGGCACTTGCCTTTTCACGAATGCTATATGGCAGGCTGAGTGGAAAGCGTTAGGCGCCGCGACGCGGGGGAAAAGGACGTCTCGCTTCGGCGATCGACGTCGAAATGCGACGTCAGTGTTTCAGATGGCGCTGCCTTCGCGCTGGAAACAAATCGCAAGAACGCAGGCTTCATACACTTTTTTTACAGGTTAGAATGTTGTTTAGGGATTTTTATGCGAGGCTGTTCCGGAGATGAAAATGGATCTGAGTACTTATGAGTGAAGTGTTGATTGGGTCACGTAGTATCGGAATAGTTATATAAACACATTTAGCCGCGAGCGCCTAAAACAATACATACTCAATGAAATATGTTTACACTAAATATAATCTGATTACATAAATAATAATGAAATTATGTATTCGAAAACGTGTTAGTATTTTTGTATCTTTAAATCGGAGGGTAAAAATAATATCATATCATCTAAATTATATTACATATAAGAAAAACAGTGTTACCAGTAAGTAATATTCAATTTTACTAATTATTACTTCACTACATTTTTAAGAATTTAAAAACTTAAATTGAAGGAAATATTATTAAAATATATTTTTAACGACATGTTTGAATTTTTTTTTGAACCCTTATATTCCTTATAAAAATTAAGATTTTTAAAATTGTTTTTTAAGTCAATAATAATTTTAATTTTACAAATAATAAATAAGTATTATTAAGAAATAAACATATACCCTAGTATGTTATTTATTGGAACTACAGAAGCCAAGCAACATGCAAACTGAATATTAAATCGAGTATGTTAAGCCACAAGGTGTATGAAGTCAATTTACAATTTTACAGGAGAGGTAAATTCAGTAATATTTTTTTTATATGAACATAACAGTCTTACCAAAATAATGTTATTATTTCGCCACTGTCTTGTTGATGGGATTTTTAAGAAACAATTTGACCCCAATGATTATTTCATTCTCTCAAAATGTCTCTTACTCCCCTTTGGCGTTGCAGATATCATGATGGAGCAAAAAGCATGCAAATGTTTACTGCGCATCGAATAAAATGTAGAAATAAATTATTTTAGATTAAAACTTGGAAACTGTTTTACAAAACAATTGAAGATCGTTTAGCAGTCATTCGTATTCAAATTTCATTAGGTATACACTATCGAATTGGTTATTAGTTAAATTGTACATGCATATACGCGTAGATTACGGCAATTCTTTCAGAATATTGCGAGCTTTGGATCGAATATCAAACAATTAATGCTTATTAATTAATTATTAAGTATTTAGCAATTTATTGTTTCCGCACGTCCTATAATGAGGTTTAAAGTTAATTAATAATAAGTGCATTGAAATATACCTAATGCTAGTAAATTCATCTAAATAAAACGATTCCGTAAAGAATTTAATAAAGAACAGGCGAGAGATCGCAAATTATGTCATTCATGTAAGCGATACTATGCCATTGCGAGTGTCTGTTAGATTGTCCTGTCACGTAGAGTTTGCCTATATCATCTCAGAATTTCGGCGTATATTCTCTTGTTACTGTGAAGTATATTGAGATAGCTGTGGCGATCGTTGTTGGAAGGCGCCTCAAGTCTGAGCGGCCCTGCTATGTATGTCGGTCTTAGAGGTCACATCCAACGTACAGCTACGAGATCTCGTAGACACTGCAGTGTTTTGCAATGCGTAGCACGCGTGCGTGCGCTGGGAAATATTTCAGTATAATTTGTACTCAAATTTAGAGTTCAATTTCATAATCTGTGTCAGGAAATACGTGTTCCTGCGCATCTATTCTATACACAAATGTTTGTATCGAAGCATTATAATTTATATAATAAGTTAGCCGTCTAAACAGTTAAAACTGACTACCTCGCTCTAAAATTTCGCACAGCCAAGAGAGCTGCTGTTAAAACATAGAATTTTATTGTAATACCCCGTTTACACGTGCATGGATTTACTTGACGGTAAGTATTATCGCGGTCATAACAAGAAAATGTATGGGTAAACATGTATTTTCCTGCAGAGGGCAAGATTGCATGCATGAATAAAAAAAAATTGGAAGCTTCTGAATTTTCATACGATAGTAGAATTTTTTCGATCTGCGCCAGCGCAGTAGAACGACAGTGGCGAACCTGTCGGCAAAAAAACGAACTACGAACGAATTTTAAGGTTGATCGATTTTCACTACCTGTCAAACAGTACGAAATAGTACCCTAAAATGACAACACCTCGTCTCGCTCACTCTTAGACAATGAACTGGAGAGACAGTCAGCACTTTTACGTGTAAACCGTTATTGTCACAATAGTTTAAAATACTCACTATTGCTGCCAGTAAATACATGCACGTGTACAGGCGCTATAACAATCAAAACTAACTTATTGTAATTATTGTGTGTTTAAAAAAATACGAACAGAGCCTTCCGCCTCTGAATATGAATTGAAGATTCACATACACATAGATATACTGTATCAAAGTCAATCGACTTTTTTACTAACACATGCCAACAAAGGCTTTGTATAATCCAAAGTTTTTTTTACGATGAAGTTTGATGGTGTTTATCCTTGAAATATTAGAACTGTCTACTTCATTATATTAAATAACAACTACCACCTTTCCGCATATTGTGTAATGTGTATTTTATATTGCGCATATTAGACAAGCCCGGTTGTCCCATCGGACAGGAAACCCAAGGACATTAGCCAAGCCGTATTTTATTTAATGTAGGTTGGGAATCACCCTTTTTGTAAAATATCTATTATTAGTATTAGTATTATTATTATATTATGATACCTATATCTTTTATAAAAAAGTAACATGTTATACGATATTATGTTCAGTAAATCGGGTTAGTAAAATTCGAGTACCCTAAATATGGCTGTCTTACCATTTTTTTTCAGATATCTACCACAGCGTATTATACTTTCCTTCAGCAGACAGCCTTCGCTACTGATATAATAAGTTATAATACATATTATAAAGTTTATAAAATTACATTAATCATAAATAAAGGAATTGCCAAAGCATTGGACGGTTTCATGTGTTCGATTATTTTGAATATTGGGTAGTAGAAAGCTTTCAATTAATTAAGATAATCTCACCTGTTAAATTTTTATTTAGTACCTAATGTTTTTATTTATTGATGTGTGGTGGTAGACGTCAAATTATATACTACAATATAAGCGTTTTGTGGATAAGTCGATCAGCAGTCATTTTATTTTATATAAGAAATACTGAAAGGTAAATTATTATCTTCGCTCTATAAATATCTAACCTATAAACTAAATATCTAAGAATAAGGTATCTAAACAGTTTTTATGACAAATTGCTGATATAACGATGATACATAAACTATATATACAGGTGATGGCAACTGGAATGCATTGTGATAATAGCGAATAAAAGAAATGAAATATATAGCTTTTGTTTACTTTGAAAGAAATGTTGAGTAGTGCTGAATGAAGATTGCGCGCAGTGGCGGGAGGTGAAAGGCGTCAGTAAGGATTGGCCTGACGCATTTTGCAAGTGCTGGATTTAGATTTCAGTACAGTGGCGTAGCAACTCAAAGACTTATTAAGTACATGATTTATTTGAAAAATTTATATTACGAACGACACGTAAAAATAGATACGTTTGAAACATAATTTATTTTGTAAACCAAAGATGACGTCTATATAGTTGATGGTAGACTACAAGACTTAAAGGTGTTTGAATTAACTTGTCCATAAATTAAAAACAAATATATAGCACAAGTTTTACTATTGAATGGACGTAGAGATATCCCAAGAGTACTACGGTTTGATTATATTGAAATATTGCAGGCGTACGTATTTAATATAATATTTAAATATTTTATTACAAAAACATAAATTTTTAATACATCAGATAAATTTAATGAGGCTTTTTTGCCCTAAAACTAGTTTTAATAAAATGTAACCGATTAAGATACATTTTAAATGTAAAATATCGATAAACCCATCATACGTATTATATTATTGTAATCAGGGCTGTATATTTACTTATTGCACCATGGCGAATAAAAATATATGTATAATTGCATGCTATTTTATATTACATTTTTAATTGAATAAAAATGTCACAAACATCGACACTGATCGACTGAAGAAAGAGAGTGAAGCCCGGGCTGAGTGGAGGGTTTTTACTAACGTTCACCAAAGGCTATAGTGTCGGGAAAGAAGAAGTCAACACTGATACAACGAGCACTCATAACGGCATGCCAGCAACTAAGTTACCTACATTTTTTGGAAGAACATTAATTGTTCCCCTGATCACCTATAAGTTTTTAGTAGGATGGGTTATTATCGTAAGTCTCTAAATTAGATATAGGTACAAGTTTTTTAAAACTAAGTTTCGTGAGCCCTTTCCTTTGCTTAAATCAAACTATTTAAATAATATAAGTATTTGATGGTACTCGAATGCGTCCTCTGCATACTCAAAATCGCACAGTCTTTCTTCATAAAAGGCCATTTAAACTCAATTGACATTAATGCGACTGAAATTAATCGACGTTGGCCGGTGTTGCACGCATAATTTGTAGTTCGCGAGAGTGTCACTTTGGCAATTAGTTGACAGTAATTCAAAATGCTTAGAAATGTTTTTAACTTCCCATAATTGCGCAATCCTAGACATATTGATATTATCGTGAATTATGTGTTTCCTAAAATTGTACAAATTGATCTACTATTACAACCCATAAATTTGATGGATATATTAATTTTGTCACCTCAATACTACAACTGGATAACTCTGATTTGGTCATTGTTGCGAAAATAAAATTTAAACTTGATTAACATAAATCTAGGCGAAAAAATTACTATTTAAAATAAAAATGGTAAATTGTGTTTGTCTAATTTAGAACACTTATATAATGTTCAATTGTATGAAAAAATATTGTAGATATATTATCTTATTTGTTTAATGCATTTATAGTTTTAAAGTTATGTAATATTTTCAAACATAAAATTATTACAGTTCCCATTAACTTCTGACTTACCTAGTTTAATCATTATGTAGAGAAGGAAATGTAGAATCATATTCAATAGCTCTCCCAAAAACAGTGAAAATCAAGTTATCTAGTTATAATATTGAGGTAGCGATATTATTTCGGGTCTCACCAGTTATAGGACCCTAGGTCTTTTTAATGCTATTGTAAATTTGATTCTACAAATATCACAAATCTAACACATATTATGTATGTCCATATAGAGCTGAAGCAAAGTTAAGATAAATGGAGTAAGAAATAATAATCGAGCAAAAATATTCTTAAAATATTGTCGGTCTATTTATGATGCGAGGCGATGTAATTAATTAAAATTAATTATTATCGTACAACAGGTAAAATTCATTAATTAACCCCACCAGTATGATGCTGCATATTCATTCTATTTGATCATAATGACCACAGAGTCTTGGAGGTATTTCTATACAATTACGACACAAATGGATATAGTGAGGCTTATCAGCAAATGTCTACAGCACAGTCTGGTATACATTGAATGGACGACCATGGAGATAAGCTGCCCCGAAAGCGATTGTATCACATCAAAAAAAAAATGGAAGGAATTGCCGCGGACAGTGGATCGGGAACAGCGGGGAAATTGAAAAGGGGTAAAATAGTTTACGATCGTTTTCGGTAATGTTGCCATTTTGTTTTCACGAACGCTTTTATATGTGAATTTGAAACTGTATATAAAATAAATTGAGCTTTGACGTCTCTGATAAAAAAGAACAGAGAAACAATAATAGTACTACAATATATAAAAAATATCACTCAATTATTCGAGGTTTTACGGTAGCTCTATAGATAATAATATATTCAAGTGGTCTAAATGGCATCACCATAATATGGTCATTAATTATACTATGTTATATTTATTATATGCGGTAAGTATATAATTTAAAATATTACTATATATAAATGGACGCGCGATGAAAATTGAGAAAACACAATATAAAGAAGACAGATTATGTCGTGGGTACTGCCAAAAGTCTCTAAATCATGTTATGGAGTAATTGCAATTTGAATTTTGACATGTCCTCTAAAATCAGGCATAATGTTTATTAATTTGTGCTTTATGTGCATGTTCTATATATCGGATGACCTTGAATTTTTTCTAGAATATATTATATTCATATAAAGACACATAATACGTTATTAACTCTAAAAACCTAAATGATCGAATTACTAATTTTTGGCAGCAACCTACGATATTCAAACTAGCTTTAAAATTTGATAGGTACTGCTATTAATACTCTATGTACTTGTGTTCTAACCTCGAAAAAAGCTCTCACATCTGAGATTTTCTTGCCAGACTTATGCCAATAATAGTTTATAAATAAAACATATTATTATGTAGTACTTATTCCACATCATTTATCAGTGGCAGTTATATATAGCTATTGGTTTCAAAAGCTGTAATAATGTATACTATTTTGTTGAACCTCTCATTGAACCTGACGAAAGTTATTAAATTACGTGGGACAAGTGATACATTTATCGTGTTTTATTTTAATTAATACAATGTCTTTACATCAAGAATTCACAGTTAACAACTTCCATTTTTATTATTATATAAACTGTTTGACATATTATTGCGTAAAAATAAATTTAAAACATCAGCTACTGGACTTGCCGCTACAAATTGACTGTGTATCGATTTTAATTGAATATTGATGTACGAATTGGTGTATTAAGACTTATCAAAAATATGCGAGGACTGTGTTGAAAAGGATCTTGTACAGTGATCTCACAGTTGTTTCACAAGTAAAATTGGGGTCACTCCGTTCGGCAGGCCATGTCTCAAGAATGAGCTGTGTAGATAATTATACAACATTCTAAATGCTAAAATAGTGGAGGTAGTTTTTAGCAAAAAGTTTTGAGCCACAATGATAAAAAAATATTACATTTGGAAATAGTAAAATTATTGCATATAGTTAAAATCAAATTTAATGTTATTTGTTTTGAATGTATCCAAATTGACAGCTACAATTTTCACCCCAATAAAAAAGGGCAAGTATATTTTATGAAAAATAAAAATACATTATGCACCATCTTGCCTGCGTTTACCCCGAAGTAGCCGATAAAATCCTAGACGTAGGTGGATTTTCCCAACTGTAATTCCTCCATTTCCTACCCATATACATAAGAACCGACAAACCAAAACAAATATTTGTCTCACTCCCTCTCGAAGAATTGAAAACCTCTCGTTCATCGTGATACTATTGATCGACGTTGTCTCACGTTATTAATTGCTATCTCTTTCTGACGTGTGTCGTTTACTCGTGACGCCAATTCATGGAAAAACTAGATGTGGTTGTGAACTTCGCTAGGTTTGTGTGTATTGGGGATTTGGTTTGGATATAGTCTAAAATAAGTAATAAAATATTTTTGTGACCAAAGGAATAAATGTACTTGCTTTTTAATATCGCCTTTGCGTTTGCCTCCAGCTTCACCCCTTTTAATATGGCGCCAGGCGAGAGCAATAGGTCAAAAATATATACTTATATTCATAATGTCTACACCTTTCATGAATATCCCGAAGTACCTACTTACCCATTATCGATTGTATTTATAAATATATAAATATTAGTAAATAGTTATTAAAAATGGTATAATATCGAATCAATTCTTAAAAGGCTAAAAAGGCTTAAAAGGCTATTCTTAAAAAATATTTTTGCACATTTTATAAACATTGCACATACCAAGAAAATATTTTTCTATAATATTAAATGTATTTATTTATTTAAAAACAAAATATGGTGTACCTACATTATAAATCAAAATCCAGGACCTTCACAACATGACATTTAAATTTAAAAAAAAAACTGGTTCTAATCAAACAAGTTAAATAAAAATACAAAGCAAACATAACCCTCGAAAGAGAATAAAAAATAAAATTATAAATCAAAATACGCAGGACATAATATCTGAAAATGTGCATGTTTATAGGGAGCGCATTGATTAATCTCGCATTCCTCGTTAATGATGAGCTCAACACGAGGAAAAAATTCTGATCTAGAAGTGGTTGTGGCTGCAAGTACATAGGTAATTGACGGGCGAATTCATATTCTTTAGGATGCCAGGATTAGAAACCACCATTTGTAAGGGCAGAAGTGACCAAAAGAGAGTGAAACGAGACACGACTTGTAAAAAAGCAGTGAGAAAAAGTACGTTTGAAGAAAAAAAATATCGAAATGAAAAATGTTATATGTGTTAAAGTAAAGACATCTATAAAATACGCTCGTAGGAAAATGGGTCCAGATAATAATTGACAAATTGGAAAAAAGTTATTAAGGCTAATCATTAAATTATCTACACGTCATTTTAAAATTACAGATACGTTTATAAACATTACAGTTTTGTCCTCTGAGATTTATTTTCCAAGGTTGTAATGACTCAAACACGTCTTTCATTTCTGTTGAAGTTGTAAAACGAAATTATAATGTATTTAATAATCATTATTTAGATGAGCAATCATAAAACATAGTAAAGAACAGCACATCAACATTTAGATCTAAAAACTCTCTGGAATCAATAAATCAAGTGTTAGCAAGTAATAAAACATATTATACTTAAACTGTGATTCTGAACTTTTAATTTTAATGCCCGTAGTATAGTAGTGACGGATGGTCCATTTCCGATATTATAGCTTACGGTTGCGAATCCTTTCGAATAAAATTACCTTCTGTATTACTTATGTTATATCTTGTGTTATTACTCGGCGGAACGAATGGCCAACAACCATTATTTGTAAAATGTATGTTAAGATGATCTCCACTATAATATAGTGTTCATAATAATTACATTTTTAATTATAAATTAATAATTGCGAACATCATCTTTTTTCCTATTATACCACGTTTTTCTTAGCTCGTATTCTTGTTTATCCGGTGGTTGTTTATCCAGTACAAATCTTGAAAGCGATTTTTAACTAACTTCCCGACTAGCTAGACATTTAATGAACATTTTTAGAACATATCAGAACACGATGCCAATGCATTCTTTTAATACTTTTAGCCATCTTTAAGTAGAATTGAATTCATTTTCAGTTAATTCTGTTTTGTATGAAAAGTTATTTAGAATGAAATCCGCAATCCAATCCAGTATTATTGGTTGCTAATGGGGTGGTCCTAGCAACTAAGTTATTAATATATACGTGCATTAGGTACTATGGAAATCAAAATGACATTTCAGTATTCTATATTTTTTGTTTGTTTGTTTATTGCAAAATAGCAAAAAAATGATTTGTTGACAATTGCCTTATCTGTTCTAAATTATTAATACATAGAATTGTCAAGTTTATATGATTCAACAGAAAATTTAAAAAACGTGGTTATTTAAAAAGTCTTTTTATCTTGTAATTATTTACTTTTAAAATTGATTTACTATGATGAAAACCACGTACATAATAATATGTTGGGTTAAAAGTTCTGTAAATTGTCAGTGGGATAAAAAAATATACACTAGTTGGTATATTATTAATTTTAGACGGATATTATAGAAATGAAAACCGATTTCGTAAGCAATTATCCAAAGCTTTCTTGTAATTAACATCGTTGAAATTAAATGTAGTATACACATTTTCATTTAAATATAGAAAGCTAGCATTAATATTTTATGTTTCGAATTTTAGTAAAATAATCATTTGTCTCATGTTATGGTACACAAAGAGTTATAGCAATAAGAAAGTTTGTCGATTTCACGCACACGGGTTCAATAAAATGATATGAAAACAAAATACGCTCATTCGTTATATTGCTATCTAATTCCCACGCTTAAAATTAGAAGAAGGCAGATATATAGTGCGTGCATTAAAAGTTGTAGGAAAGATAACTGTTTGATTTACGGGGGAAAATGTCACAGCTTCCCGCTTTTGCCGAGAGAGGGACGAGGAAAGTTAGTTTATGACTGTGTACCGTAACTTGGCCGTTTAATATCACAGCGGTGCGATTTTTGATTTAATTTACCATTGGTATTACGATGTGTCAACAATTTACACCGTAAAAAGGCAGTGAATTTTAATCTAACAATCTGCCAGAAAATATGGAGTGTTTCATTTTTATTTTATTATGCATTGTTTATAATTAAACTTAAGAACGTTATGATAATATTATCTGGAAACTAATGCCAAAGCAGTAGGTATGCTACTGCTAATGAGGATAAAACTATGTATAATATAAAGTATTTATATTCGATTCATAGAATATGGAAAAAAAGAGTTAACTGAATCTTCCAAAGTAGTCGAAAGCTCTTTTGAAACAGTGTACAGCATCATGTTAAACCTACCTGATTCTACATTAATATTTGAAAAAAATGTATGACTAAATTTAATAAGACATCGATTATTATTGTGTGCATCAAATGTTGCATAAGCATTACTACGTATCTGCGTTCCAAAACGTGGAGCAGTCAAGTGCATACAAAACACTGACAAGGCTGTCTGCCTGTATGGCTCGGAAACCTGATGCCTGACAAAGAATTCTAGAAACATTTGAACAGAGGATTCTTCTTCTTCTTCTTCTTTTGCCATATCCGCCCCTTAACTGGAGCATATGGACACCACGCGGCGCCTCCAAGAATCCCTGTCACTCGCCAGTCTTCTTGCTTCGTTCCAGGTTATACCAGCATCCCGTAGCTCCGCCGTATACACTCTGTAGATTGTATTTAGCGGCCTTCCAGGATGCCGGAATCCGGTCGGCTTGAAGAACAGGCAAGCGAGGTTGAAGTTCTCTTCTGGCATCCGCAGCACGTGGCCGAGCCAGGTCCAACGTCGCCTCTTCACTTTCAGCGTGATGAGAGGCTGCTTGGTGCGTTCTCTTATCTCCTCGTTGCTCCTAAAGTCATACCACCGCACACCCAGTATTCGTCGCAAATATCTGTTTTCGAAGCCTTCGTAAGGTGCCATGATTCGCTATTCTCGTGCAGGCTTTTGATTATGGCAATGATCTTGGGAGGGATCCCGTATGCTCCCAGTATCGTCCAGAGGGAGGAGCGGTGCGGACTGTCGAATCAAGAGGATGTTTGCCAAAATCTTTCCCGGAACACTGAGTAGCGTAATGCTTCGGTAATTGTCGCAGCTTACAGGGTCACCTTTTTTGTGAAGTGTGATGATTTCACCGTTCACCCAGTCCTTTGGACAGCGCTCTTCTTCCCACACCTTTGTCATCAAATGAAACATAGGGTGCAGGATTGCGCTCAGGCTGTACTTGAGGAATTCAGGATGAATCCCGTCTCCCCCCGGTGCCTTTCCGTTCTTGAGCCTTTTCACAGCCGATTTTATCTCAATCTCAATCGGAAATGTCGGTCGCTCGGGGAATGTCCAAAAGTAAAGCTTCCGCAGATGTCAAAGGTATCCAAAGGGGGTGGGCGGTTCAGCACTCCGCAGAAATGATTCTTCCAAATCTTCTTGACACATTCTGCGTCAGACTTTATTGCTCCACTGGGACCAGGAATGGCTCCGGGAGTCGGTGGTCGCCTGCCGCAGACTTCACGGGTGATTCGGAAGAGTTTCCTGGTGTCATTTCTGCTTGCTGCCTCCTCTGCCGCTTCAATTTGCCGGTTCATAAAATTGCGCTTGTCCAACCGCACGGATCGTTTGACTACCCTGTCTTGGGTTTGGTAGTCAGTCCGGCGGTCCTCGGTTCGGTCGGGGTCTGTCTCCTCGTCTCTTAGGGCTTTCAGCCTGGCTCGTTTTCCAATTTCAGCCCACGTTTCGTCAGACATCCACTTTGGCTGCTCACTCCTTCTGGTACCAAGGACGGTACGGGCCGACGACACAATCGCACTCTTTATGAGGCTCCAGTCCGCCTCAATGAGGTCGGATTCAGATGTGTGCCGCTCGTAGATACGATCTACACTATCTCGTACAGCAGTTTCGAAGTCGATCCGAATTCTGCGGCGTCGGAGCTTCTCAATGTCAATTTGTTCACGCTTTGGAGGCCTCGCCTGGCGACTGAGTTTTACTCAGATGTTTCCAATGAGTAACTCATGATCGCTATGGATGGTCCATGGTATCTTCAGACCCATTAATGTCAGTCATTCAGTATAGTATTACAGCGAAAAACTAAGTTATGCTTGCAATTTTGTTCACGATATAATATATTCATTTTGATTATCTACCTGATTACCTCATCAAAACACTTTTATTTAATTACATTAATTTAATAAGTCCATTTTTAAATTAATTAATTGATTCATGCAAAATTGTTACCAAAATTAACAATGAACAGATATTTTACATGCCTATGGCACCGGTGGTGGATAAGCGGTAACGTGAAGTAGTATGTCTCAGGTAGAGTTGGTTATTTCCCGAGAAAATTTCAATCTCGAGATTCGGGATTTCCCGAAATAATGAAATTTTGGACTCTCGAGATTAGGGATTTCCAGAAAAGATTCTTGAGAATTCTCGAGATATCGAGAAAATTAAAAAAAAAAACCTGTAAAAATCCTAAAATCAGTGAAAAAACAAACAAATTCCAAAAAATAGGTTTTTTGTATTTAAGTAAGAACACAACCAATAGAAGTAGGAAAGCAAAAATAATTCAAAACATTATTAAAATAGACTTTCAAAAAACACAGACTGCGTCTGCGTTTATGGTGTGTATGCCATAGGGATAATTAATAATATATTATGGCAGCGGTGGTCTATGTCTATGTCCTTGCTAGAGTGCTTCCGTTAGACCTGCACATTCAAATCCATGGTGCCACGACCGCCTTGCTCGGGGGTCTGGGGGCGGAGATTGGCGGTATCTTTATATCGCCGCCTTTAGGACTTGGATCCATGAGCCGGTGCGCTCGAAAACTTATTGTACGCGACCTGGTGTATGACACGGCGCTACGTGCGTGGCAGGGGCGATGGACCACTTCTTCCAAGGGCAGACAAACGCATTTGTTTTTTCCTAATATAAAATGGCGCATGGAGATAACCAGATTGACTCCAGACCATTGGACTTCTCAGTTCTTAACCGGACACGGTGGTTTTGCCTCCAAGCTCTGTCAGCTTGGCCTAATAGAATCTCCGACTTGCTTATGTGGCGAATTGCAGGATGCCGATCACATCCTCTGGGAGTGTCCCCATATGTCGGTTGAAAGGGAAGAGCTTCTCAAGTCGGTCCGACCCTCAGTTGAACCGGTCGGCCATTGCGACTTGGTATCTACGAGGGTAAATTTCTCAGCTTTTAAAAAGTTTGCGGCATTATACGGCGAGCGAGAAGGTCTTTTCTCATCGAGAATTGACCGTAATACATTATATGGAAGTAGGGATCACGCACACTCTAGTGCACGCCAACCAAGATCTTGGGAAGTTGCTCCTGGGACACTTTCGGCACAAATTTGAACAGCGCCTATCGTTCGTTACGCCACGGTATACGCCTGCATAACGGGTGTGGAGACGTGGCGGATGGTGGAGGGAAAAGCAAGTATGTAATATATACATACTGTGTAAAACGTGCACACACTGGAGTTGATTGTAAAGTTTGGAAATGACAATATTGCTTTGTAAAAACCCCAAAAAAGGTTTCAACGGGAACATTTTTTTGGTACGCCATATTCGCACATAGACATGAAAAGGTTCGCTACCCCAGTCCTATGATAACTATTATCTCTGACTAATTAAGACAAATATAACAAAATGCTTAGCTTGACGGGGAATACAGTAATTTTTTTTTATTTATGATGGATTATGACTCGGTGTCAAGAGAAAATATACAAGTCGAAAAAATAAAGTAGACAGGTAAAATGGCACAAAATTGAGAAAAAGTTTTTGCAAATTTGATTCCTTACTTTTTAAGCCGCACGAGACCAATATTACCGGTTGATGGGTAGGTATACCTTCACAAACATCGAAGTACAGACGGAGGGGTTGAAAAGCAAGGGCCGGAAAATTCGGATCGGTTCAAGATCGCGATTTATATACGAGTTTATTGCCCCGGGGACCGATTCGGAAAGTGTTCTGGTACGTTTTCCACGACTGAAATAATATGTTAAAACAAATTTATGACCATTACACAAGTTGGGTAATATCAGACAAAATCGTTTGACAGCCACTAAATCATTTCAAGTGTGTCGAAGATTATAACATTGATTTATTGATGTTAGATAAAGACATTAGTGGTATTAAAAAGACTAATTTACATGAACATACTTATATAATTTGAAACTGAGATTTATATACTTTCCAGAAAAAATCTTTAAAAAAACTATGATGCTCGATGGAACTTGAACCCGCATCCACTAGATTCGTGCCAATAAGCCAGCCAATCTAATTACGACGAAATTAACTAATGTGTAGTTATTGCATCTTAGAATACTTGAAAATGCGCTAATTTTTGACTACTTATCTGCTTTATTATGCGTATCAAATTTTAATTGTCATAATCCAGCATCGGGGAATAGAGCAACCAAACGATTACGCCATTTCTCTCGGTTAAGCGGACACATAGAAAAACGGTCAGGAAAGGAGTCAATTTTGAAAAAATATCCATAATATTCTATTATTGGGGCTTAAGGCGGTGGGAGGGGATGGGGTTAAGAAAGTCTGGCGGGTGCCACTGACTTTCAACTTCTCATCGCTTCAACCGCAGAATACCACACTTACATATACAGATACATTCCCCATACTCAGACACGCTGAGTCTAGCGATTGTACCAATTTATGAGTATCACGGGTGTCCTTTGTCACAGGTTTTGAATATCGTAAATTAATGCTTTCTAATAATTTGCTTGTACGCTATGAAAGGTGGCTGAAAAAATAAACTAGAGAAACTCTTTTATAAAGAATTTATTGTAGTGGTGAAGACTCAATACTGAACGAACTTAAAACGAACGAACGAGTTAACTTTGACTTATAATTTAAATATGAATTGAAAAACATAATTATTACGATGCAATTGCCACAAATAGTACAAATTATTGGTTTATTATTCTATCGTCGAGAAATGAATTAATTATAACGACCTACTTATATTTTTATATAATAAAATATTTGTCTGTAACGGTAACTAAAATAAACTGGCGCTGAATTTCTAGAAATATGAACATTTTAGGTAGGAACATATATTTTTTGACTGAAGATATTATTATCCAAATTGCGATGCATCACTTGGCGTTACTAATGTTTGCATTGACACTTCATCATATTATATCTCTTGAGAATGGCCTCTGCAATGAGCCTGAGCCTGTCGAGGAAAGAAGTAAGAAGTATACACGGTGAATAGTCAGAGATCTATAAGTACGATAATAAAAAACCGTGAAAGTCTCAAACATTATAAATTATATATTATGATATTTATAAAAATATATATTTTTGTTTATGTACGTTGTGTTTATAATGTAATATGAGTACGTACGAAGATTTTCAGAAAAGAATATAACTTACAAAATTTTAATGTTATATGTCTACCTATTGAATTCTCTCGCCGATGTAAATTCTAATTCGAAAGGCAAATATTATAGTGAATACCTATACTGTATATAATATTATATTATAGTCTAAGGTGAATACCTATTACGATTAATGTATAATATCACCAATATAATATGATATGTCTGCGGTCGCTTTTCGGGTAATAAATTAGCCTACAAGCTGGCAGATGTTCGGTTCGAGATCCGAAAAAATATCAAATGAAATAAATATAAATAAAGGCAAACAAAAAAATACCGCGACCGCATTTCGTGTTAATCGCTTGACGGGTTCCGTGCCTGATACATTCAGAAGTCAAAACCATTCTATCACTTTGATCGTGGACGCACTTCGGGAAGGTTATTTGGCGCAGTGACGTAGACATAATTTGGGATGTCAATAAAGTTAAATATGTTTACGATAAAATGTAGCTATGACGTGACTCTTCATCTATATTTAAGGGGGGAGATGCTCAGCGTTGGTCAAAATGGAGCTTTTGTTCTATTTTCAAAGCATGATCCTGGACATACCTTAAACGTTGTAGATAATCTATTTATATAACCTTGAAGCCTCATTATCCTTTATATTTATTTTAAACATTTGATGACTGCATAAAGTATTTTTATTACATAACATAGTATTCTTTTAAACCTCTCGCTCTAATGTTTTAGAATATAGTCGTATTTCAGTACATAAATGTGCAGTGGTGTTAAGATTTCTTACATTTATTAATTTTTAAACGCATTTATAAAACCATCAGTATAATTTATGTCGACATTATTATAGTGAAATATTTACGATAAAAAATTATATTGATAATCTCTGTGATCCCAAATTTGATAAGAATTAGGCATTTTATTATTCAAAAAATGGGCAAGATTAACACATTTGAAGATAATTCTAAAGATACTAATTATAAGCTATTAGAAAGTATTTGAAATCGTTTTTTATTATTGTCGAATCAAACTTTAGTAAGAGCACAATATACCATACCAAAAATAAATAATGCAACATACAAGTTTTTAGCTTTAGTATGAAATTTAAGGTTTTGAATAATATGTACATTTACCGGAAGCAGTATAAAACAATACTAATACGTCGGATTATTCATTGATCTTTGCCATTTGGCTCTTTTACCAGGCTTAGAATAATTAGCTTTAGAGGCTTTATAGGTCACGGCGAATAGAATGGCTAAAGAATCGTAAAATATGACACAGGAACACAGAATATAGTTCCTCACAAATGTGCAGCTCTTACAGTATCTATGCATGGTTCTGTATTATATTGCAGACACCCTCAGTAGGCGTCGTGTCGCCAATACCACTTGCCACAGCCAGCTTATACTATCCCGGATTCCACTCCTTACTAAAAAATAGAAAAGACCAAGGACTGCATCAGCCATATCTTTCTGTTTCTTGACATAATGCCATACCTTCATATAAGTGTCAATCGATTTATAGTGGATTTTGCCATTGTTGTTTTACGCATTATTTTTTTCTCGTATCCGGCCAAATCACCTATAGTCGAGCCCAGAATCACAATTCCACGTACTATTTCGAGATTTCGTAACACGTTGAGCTGCAGAACTGAAGCAGACTTGCTCTATCTACGACCATAAGTATCTTTCTAGCAGTATTAGAGTGTATGAAACAATATTTGCATAACATTGTTATCGTGTTGATTATCAATAAGGTAAATATCTGTGACGGAATCTTCAGATAATTTAACATAAGGCAGGAAGAGAGGATGGTGACTTGGAAAAAATTATGTAACTGCAAAGGTTGAAGCTCTAGTGAACGTAGTAAGCTTTTTATGAACGGGTCAAATTATTATGTCTGGTATAGTTTATAATATACCTAACATGTATTATACGTTCATAGGATACACGCTATTGTAAAATTAAATTATCAAACGTAACTATTCATAAAATGTCAGAATTACAAGTCAGTGGACTTGACCTGGTATGTAGAGGTACGGTCAATATTAATGAAGATCAATATTGATTTTTACTCATTTAATTTTTTAAGTGTGGCAGTGGTTTACCGCGGAACAAATTAAAGATTTTTGATTTATGATTAAAATATTAAAAAATATCTACGGCCCTGTTTAAAGCTCTTTTGTGGTAATAGGGTGCTACTCAAACACAATGGCATTTAGAGAGCACAAACACTCCACAGTAACACTCTCTCATAAATAACACTCCATTACAAACAGTTGTCACATAGAATAGAAATACCTACTTATTGATGTACGAAAGTTGAGTTCGATTAATTTAAAAATAAAAAAATATTCAAATGATTTTATAGAACATCTCTGTGTGCATAGTATTGTATTAATTATTTTGGTTCTTGTCGGTTTACAGGAAGCCTGCGGCAAACAAATTTTGAAAATAGCTGATATACTGGATTATTTGTAAGGTTATGTAAAGTTAGTTTAGGTTAGGTTTTCATTCTTGAATTCATGAATTTTGCCAACATCGGATATGGAAATTGGCACGGTTCTCGCCTGGCTTTCTGAAAACCGACTTGTACCATTATTTTCAATTAGTGAGCGAGCTGGTACCAATTTTAAACAGGCATTCAAAAAACTTTGAAATTTTGTATTTTTTTAAAACTTGGATTTTCTACAAGAATGCTTAGATTGGTTCTATGGTTATAAATTGAGCAGTAAAAATACGTCATGTAAACAAATATCATACACACATATGTTTATTTGTAACCGCTATGCCAGGCATATTATAGTGAACATATTTTGACCCTGTTGAACCAAATATTTGTCAGATAAGTAGAGATTTAACCAACGCTAAAAAACGTTGGAAATTACTGTTAGATCTTAATATCAAAATAATATAGTTCACGATTCCCTGCTGTATAAAATATACATCAAAATATTGAAAACAAAAAATACACGAAGAACAGAAATACTCTGAATTCCGTTATTTTTAGGTGTAGTAGCGAAAACCAAATTGAAAGATATTATTTAAAAAAAAATGTTGTAGCGTTTACTTCTACAGAAGTTTGAAGCATAAATTATTGTATTATTGTGGTCGTCGACACCCCGAGAAGAATGCGACAAAATTAAGGAAGGGGAACAATTTTGGCGCGAAAATTGATGATATTGGTAGTATTACGTAACTTTATATCTTATTAGTATACAAACACACTATTGACTATATCTATTTTTCTATAATCTAAGACTATATCCAATCTTTTCTATAATAAATATGTTTTATTTTTTAAATGTAGTCTTATACCTATTGGAAGTATTTTCGTGTTATTTTAAATGGTTAAAATATAATAAATGGTTATTTACAAAATACCTATCTAATATACAAGGCAGGGTTTGATTGAATTTTAAAAACTAATAAATACTATCTACACATTTTAGTATTATTTCAATGAAAATGAATACATACGTTTGACTGAGAAAGTTTAGTGTGCACTATTTATGTCAAATCTTTACAGCCTACCTCCACTGATACAAAATAATACAATATTGTTTTCTCCGCATGATGCCCATCATGTTGCGGGATGGTGATGTAACTTAACATGCATTCTTTTAGGATGATTGGTTCTGGGCTTTTCGATCAATCCCTATTTTAGGAGTGGAAATAGAAGGAAAGGATAAAAGTTTCGTATATTTATATCTCGGAATCACGTCTTAAGGTACCTATACAAAAATATCATGCACATATTTTAAAAATATCTAGTTATTATAAAGTAGTATTAAGATGACTTTCTATTATGGGTATTATTCTCAAACTTTTTTGTACGGATGAGCCCTTGATGCATTTTGTAAAATCTTGCAGAATCCTTACCTAACTGGTCTAGAAAGAAAATTACAAAATACAATCAAAATGTCACCACGTACTATAATTATTTAGTTACGACTATGAATGGGAATAACAAAACAAGCCATAATATGCCGATCAATACTTTGCTAGTACCTGTAACCTGTATATAGTGAAAAATGTAAAAGCTTTTACAGAAACAATACAAACAGTGCGTAGTAGATAGTTACATGGAATGATACCTATCTACCTCATTTTTTATTCGCTCATTCCCTTGTTGCTACAAAAATGTCCCTCAAACGTAAAACTCTCGCTACATACTTCAATAATACGTATGGCGTAATATCTAACTTAAAATTTCAAATCCTGTAGAACTTAAAAATAAACTGGCCACATAATACCTTGTGCTTATTATATTACTAGTACCACTTTTCTTTTAGTTTTACGAATTCTCATGGAGCTTCTGGCACTGCTCGCGGAACCATGGTTGGGAATCATTGTTTTATTTATTTATTTATTTTCTTATTTAGCTTTACGGTTACGCCCCGGAGCGCCGTTCCTGTTTGTGGGATTTCCAAGGATGGCGTTACTGTTCGTTAAAATCTCGAAAATGGCGTACCGGTTCGTAAAATATCCGACGGACAGCGAGTCGTCTATTAAAATCCTCAAGCGTCATACTTAATATTATTACGTCAATGGTGATAAAACAATAAAATTGTATACAAAGAAATGCACAGGGGCATGCATAAGATTTATTGGATTGTCGCATGTATGGGACAATAATGTATTTTGAAAAAAAAAGGTTTTTATGATTGTAAGGAAAGGTTGGAAGCTATTTTACATTGGAATGTAGATTTACTGTGGTATTAATTTATAAAACGAGACATTTATTTTTTGCAAGTTCATACAAATTATTTTAATACAGTTAAGGTTAAGGTACATGCCTAAATATAGTGAGTTAATAACGTAATAGTTATAATGCACACTGCAACTTTTAAATTTTTAAATGAAACAAATTAAATACATATATTATATTTACTGTATAAATGACTTAATTAATTTGTTAAATATTGCACAAAAATAAAATAGTAAAAATAGTGTTAATAAAACTACGTGCCCTACCTAAGTATCTACCGAGATAGGTATACTATATCTGTCCTACCGAGGGTTGAAATTCTTGAGCATGTGTATGATCAATACGGCAGTGGTAGGCAATTGTTTTTTGTAATGAAACTTTCAATTTTGTATCGAGACAACCATAATTGACCGAATTGTCCATTTATCATATTATTATGATAGCGAAATTTACATGGGTTTGACGCGTTCATAGTTTTTGTATTTCATAATGCAATCGGGGTCGTTCATTGGTCGTTTATCAATATTAAGTTGTATGCAGCCAATGATAAGCATTTTCATCAGAGGAAGCAACAAAATTAGACTCCTCAATTTTCCAAATTTAATCATTTTAAGTTGTGTTTTTTTGGTTTCCCATTACCTAACCCCCATGCTTTGCTGCTTTACACTAATTTATTTTTTATATTTCTTACATTATTGATGAATTGATGAAATTCAGCGGAAATACTTTGCAGTGAAAAACTAAGTAGGTACCGAGAGAGATGGAATAAAATAAGGGAGGCCTTCGTCCAGCACTGGATCGACCAAAGTTGATGGATTGGGTTCTAAATAATTATTATTGCATACATGAAAAAACCTAACAATTGCAGCTGCTTTGCTAAATTTTTAATTTTCCGAAAAACTGCTCTGACATCGTTTAAAAACTCTTTGTAGGTACTTAATAGCTTAAATTGTTGTTTAATAATTTCTAAGGGGGTCAAATATTTCATATTAAATAGTAAATACACTCATGCTTTTCCCTGTGACCAGAACTTACGTATTTGCTGTTTTACCTACCTACTCAACGTTACGGAATCGCCAGATAATAATTATTTATCCTAACCTATTATAATATTTTACATTGAGTGACAAAAAAAAATTAATATCATTTCCTTTATTGTTTTAATTTTGTATGGATATTTTTCGGGTTGAATGAACTGTGTTTTTGATGGTTAAACTTATATAATAATACATTTAATAACTTAAATCAAATAATTCCATAATTAATATAGATACATATTCGTGAACATCGTATGCATGTTAAATTTTTTTGTATTGTTTAAGGTACAATACGAAATAAAAATATTTGAATAAATCAATCAGAATCCAATGGGATAAATATATGCAAAATTTCCCTGTATATAACAATTTCTATAACATTGAAAACCTATTAGAATAAATTATCCTACATGTCCACATGATGTAAATATTTTTTTTCTAATAATATGTACCTAGGACTTCTGAGGTTGTTTAAAATGATTCATATTTAATAAAGAATGCTACATTTGTAAATCTTGCGTATTACATACTTTTTTAATTATTTATTAGAAACCATGCCCTTGCTTTTTCGTATACGATGGATTTTAATTTGATTAAAAATAGTTTACCATAATCAAAATATTTCGAATTTACGAAAAATCAGAGCTTTGAAAAAAGCGGCATGTATTTTGTTTAAACCGAAGTATCTTCACTCATATTTCTATCCACTCTTAGTTGCATATTTTTATTCAAACTACTGACGAAACCAATGGGAAATTGTGATTAGTTTGTCTATTATTTCATGTATTTTAATAATGTTTCCCATCCCAGATTCATATACGTTTAGTTATTTATATTTGTATAATTATTAATGTATTTTTTAGAAACGATTTCGTAAACTAAAATGACTATATTTGTATGTTACCACTAATTGTTATAGCCGATAGCGTATTGGGCGAAGATGATGATGAAAAAAGTACATCATGTAAAACTAAAAGATATTTTTATGTTACAGATATTATTATATCTAATATCACACATTTTTGGAAAATTGTCGAGCGTTCCTGTTCGAGAAATTTTCCATTTCGAGCACTGGGTTACATATACACTGTTAATACATATTATTACAATTACTCATGCAATTATTACAATTAAAATTTACAGGAGAGAAAAAAAACAATAACAATTTACACCTGTAGGCCACACTCCCTCAGAAACACTTGGACACACATATAAAGACAATAAATTATGTAGTATATTATGATACAGATTGTTTGTAAAGATATTTTGTCTATTTTGGATTAATACTAATTAAGTACAACAATCAATGTAATTTGTAATTTTTTCTGTTTTTGACCTTTATTATATAATTAATACTAGGTGAAAAAAACTTCTTTTCTTCTTACTTTCTAGCAATAGATTAATTTCTAAAATGAGTTTATCACTAAGTAAGTGTTAACCACTTATAAAATTGCTCTATGACACGTGTTTCGCTCACATGATTTGCTTAAGTATGCCTATCGAATACTGCACGTTTCACATTATAAAAAATTGTAATATAACACTTAGATAATAAAATTCAGAAAATTTAATGGAATTCTGCAAGTAAATAATAAAACAATTCATATTTTTTTTCAAATTCAATGTTATATACACTGGTCAAATTATATATATTACTCGCCAGTAAATAGATATAAAGATACTTATTGTATCCACAATCCATTCTCATCTTGTTAAATAAGTTGTCAGTATGGAAAGTAATGGCGTTGACTATTGCATTGTGCCAGTTCTTTTGTGGAAATCTCATTGTCGGTAAGAATGATATCTGTTACACTTTAGCAAATAAATGTCAACGAAGAATGACACCTCTGTCGGCTAAATTCAAAACTAACCCTTTTGACGAGGGTGCTGATAGGTACAGATTCAGGAATTATAAAGGCCAGAGGAAAATTTGTAATTAATGCGAACTCCGGGAAAGTTTTTGAATATTTCTTTACTTGTTATAGGCATATTGCAATGATTTCATTGTTCGGATTAATTCGATATTTTTTGAAGATTTATATGGTTCATCAAAATTGAAATGATTCAACGAAATGAAAATTAATAATATGTATTTGTCTTCACATTTTGTAAACAGTTTATCACATTTTTACATTCATCTATGCATGTCGTGTTTAATTATCTAATTTGTGTGCACATGCACATACCTATTATACAAAAATTTAAATTTTCATTCGTTATAATAATTATTATATTATGCAGTATTTTATTTTTACACTTTTTCAGTCTCTATATTATAGATATATACACATAGTTTTCTGACAAACGTTTTTATACTAATTATTTTAACATGATCCGTACTTATAATCTTAACATTATATTATTATGTATTATTTTACGTTATCATCATGGGGCGGGGTGGACAAGGCGTTTGGTGAGTGGGCAACCTCTGAACATACACTGGTACTAAACGATTACAAGATCTCTCTATAATCCGCTGGATTGACGAACTTACCAATTTCGTAAGTGAGAAGAAAGTGGAATGAGCTAAATGAGGCCTCTATTCAGCAGTGTATAGACCATAGCGGACGATGAAATCATCACCGGTATGGATCAATTAACTAATGCATGAATGTTTCTTCAAAGTGATTGCATCCTTCTCGGTCATAAGCATTGTATGAAGTTTTATAAATATGATTTATGTAAAATAAAGTAAAACAAAAGTTTTAGGTTCAATAAAAATGACTACAACGGGTTTCGTTTACAACTGACTTAACTTATGTAATTTCAAAATTGTTATTTTATAATTCACTAATAATCGACAGTATTAATAACTATAAAGTAATTAATATCAATATATTGATAACTTTAATGGTAATAAGTGTTAATTTTTAGTGGAAAAAAATTTTCCTAATTAAAATTATATATATTTTAATAATATGTATTCTACGTAATTTTATATTGATCATAATCGGTTTAAAATCTCCAATTGGGATACTCAAGAGGTATTATATTGTGTTTTACAAAACATATACCTATAATGTGTTTTTTTATGAATAGATAAATAATATGTTGTCTAATAAATATGTGCGAATAATAAAAATATTAAAAAATATACACTTTTTATTAGTTGCAAAAAAATTCAGGACATCATATTTTTTTAAATTTATTATTATTTTTCTCATTAGATTAAAGCTGGCCCTGGATATACCTAGCTGAGTGCTGACAGACTGTTTTGTTATATTGTTATAAACACAATTTTTACACCTTTTAGGTACGCATCAAGAGTGGAGATTGTTGTTCATATGTAATATGAACCTACTTACTTTATTTACTTGAATCAGGCTTATGTTAAAAACTTACGGTCACTGTATATATATTCTCTAGTAACTAGTTTAATAATGATGCAGTTGAAGTAAGAATCTGTGTATTCCATTCTATGAAGTTATATTATAATGCTCTCATTATGTAGTATTTTATTTGTTTTACTTTTTATCATTATACATTATGTGAACGATAAGTATTTAATGTGAATTAGGTGAATTTTTACAAAGAACATCAACTTAACTTGAGCAGTGGGCACTATTTGTACTTATGTATTTGAAACTGCCATCGGCTTTTAATTTTTGTTTGACAAAATTAATAGATAGAATTATAATTAATGATAAATTATATAATTTGTATAATAAAATCATGTCCCAACCGATACTCTACAAAAAAATATGTAGTCAGTAATATGCGGGTAAGCTTGGAAAATATAATATTTAAAAGATAACATAACAATTTTACGGTACAAAATAATCGCTTATCTGTTAATTTTTATAATATCATATTTTATTTTCAAAATTTAAAAAAGGAACTATGTACTTCTTTATTGTTGCAGTATTTGGAACTCTCGTAAAATATACTAATTATGTGTGGGGATAAAATCACATTAAAAACTCGTTCGACGCGGACGACACGGCTGCCGTGTCCCCGTTAAACGGCCATTAGATGCAGTTAGCATGTTATTTAAAAAATGAAACCTAGGTTTTTTAGCTGCAAGTCACTTTGTGTACCGTAAACTCTGCCATTTATTTGGCCGGTGAAATAAAGATACATTCCATTAGTGATATATGTATAATATGATGTTTTTTATTCAATTTATATGTTTTTTACGTAAATATGCAAATAAAATTAGGTATAGGTAAGTGAGCAAATTTATTAAAAAAAATGCATTTTATATTTCTGCACTATGAAGAGAATATATTTTTTTCTTAGTTCTAATTCAGATATACTAAAAAGTTACTGGAATAATTATTATTACTTGTTGTAATACGAACTGTTCACATCAATCCATATAATCTTATAGCAGCTCAATTTGTATGGTGGTGTAAATAAATTATTCGCATAATGAAAAACTTTGACTGAGCCTAAGGCAAACGATGGTCTTATTAAGTCGAGATGTACAAAAACAGCATCGCAATAATATAATAAAAAACATGCCACGAGTGTGAATCGAAAGCGTTAAGTGTCAAAAGCTATCCTTTGTATTTAATTCTTTGAGCTTTCAGCGGGTGAAGCCGCATTCATTGTGAAGGCCCGCAAAAGGGCCGCAAAAGGGCCGCAATAAGGCCGGTGCCTTTGCGAAGGCTCTCTCACGGGGCGGAGTCCCATCTTGAAGCCTTGCAGTGACAATGGCGGCAGTCATGTGTAATTGCGCCCCGATCTAAAATATGATGATGTGTGATGAGAATGTGTGTACTGCGGTTTGAACCTATTTATTTATATAAAAATAATATGCTACCCATTATAATCTGTACCTAACAAGAATTTGTTAAAAAAAAGTTTTGATAATAATTATTGATTGTATGTGATAATTATTGATTTACTGTATGTGTTGTAAGTTACTATTATAATAATATCGGTCACTGTGGAGAAATTAATAAAATATTCGTACAAATTATTGTTCTGACTTTGATATTCAATAGTTAATCTAAACCTAAATCACCGTTTATGGCACTAGAGCTCTTGACGGATCTTAAACTTCTTGAAAAACTTCCACTATCCTGGGTGATCCATTACCGACAATCGCCTGTGGTGCAGTGCAGCCACCTCAGTTTCGGTCGTTCAGGTCTAAAATTAAATATATTCTGTTATTTATTAACTAATTATAATCATTTGGATTTAAGACAGTGTGGATATTGACAATATTTAAGTATTTGAACAAACTTTTATAGAGGTTAGTGATTCATTCAACCCTTTAATATGACAAAATAACAGAAGAAGAACCATGGTGGGTAGGTTCGACCATGGCTGATGAAGATGATGACATATTATATTCACTACAATTCTTTTATAAATGATATTTTCTAGTGTTTTATCCAACGCATGAGATATATTGCATTTTGACATTAATTGATTGATTGGCAACAATCAAAAGAATTAAACCTTCAAAGTTTGAGAAGATGAAAACCTTACTGGTATATTTAACAGATATTTTTTTTCATTATAATAATAATTAGCATATTCTTATAGTTTATTTTATTAAATTATATCTCACGTTCAACATTTCTATATAGAAACCACACATCGCTTTTTACAAGGATTTTAATTGTTATATTATTTTTAATTACATCGTGAGAAATACAGTTTTTTTTATATTACCTATGGGCATTATAATTTAATCCAAAGTTGATATAATAATAGCTTGACTAAATATTTTTTTGCAAGATAATAATATATCGCGAGGTATCGATCTAGGTACTTAGTCGTTTTTCAAAGCTAATTATTTTTTTCATGCTGTCTGAACATTTGCTCTGTTTGTTATTTTACAAGGTACGTACTTATAAACAGTTGACAAGCTTTCAAATTGAATTGCGGCTTTCCTTTAGCGGTCTGCCAAAAAAGAGATGAACAATATAAAGATATCTTGTATGTCAATACTCTTGTGAACAATACATTATGACTTGTCAACAGTGGCGGGTATTGCCGGAAAGGAGATATTTTGATTGACAAAACGTGGTGGTTAATTTTATGGGTAATTTATACTGCAATCTATATATTGTAGTAAAGATGTTATCTTCTATCAGCGCAACTAAACTGATAAGTACTTTTGTTATTTTGATTGTTTTCATCTTAAACATTCATTTTTTTTGATTTTCGATTATTACTGGACGAGGATCACAAATAATGTATATGGAAAGGTAGTAGTAAGTAGAATGTGTGTATTATAACAACTTTACGAGTGACTGTGAGTATCTGAGAGGAGATAACAGAGCGGACCATGCAGCCTCTCATAACATAGAGACGTTATATAAGAGACGTTAGGATGCCTCAAGAGAATTTCAACCTGACCTGCCTGTTCTTCCAGCTAACCAGATTCTGGCGTCCTAGAATGAACTATACAGATTGCATATAAGCACCGTCCCATATCTTTGATCCACATAGTTTATATAGTGAAACTACGCGATGCTGGCATGACCTGGGAAGATGCACGAAGGCTGGAGAGTGACAGGGATTCTTAGAGTTCGTACGCTCCAACTGAGGAGAGGATATGGTTAAAGAAGAAATAAGAAAAAGTAATACCAAAACAAAAATTCGAAATCGGTATACAGAATAATAAATCTATTAAATATACACATTGTCGTTAAAACTAGAGAACTTAAATAACCTATTTTTGCAGATAATATAATAAATAACATAAGAGATAGGTACAATATTTATTAAATTTCTGCAAAGGGTAATAAAAAACGAATATTTTTAAAATACTAAAAATGTCATTAAAACTGGAGATACATTTGGTGGGTCTCGTTGTTGAGGGATGAGGTTGCTGTGATTGGAGATGACCGGGAGGTGTAGATGGAGAGTCGTCAAGAGGAGAGATGGGAAGTCGAGACTAAACTTGGTGGTTGCTCCGATAGATGGAGCGAGTTTTATTTGCAGCGTAAACTGTCGGTACAGATGTTACAAGAGCGTTATGTTACAATATTTATGATACTGATCCGAGGTCCAAGCTCGGTGGAATAGAATGCTGTGCGGAGCGACTGACACGAGGGTTACTGATCGGATGGAGATTATGATTGATACTAATATGTATTTAGACTGACTAACTGACAGACTATAACCCGCTAATTATATACATGAATATTTCGTAAATTGCGAGTCATTGTTGATGAAGTTTGCAATTGAGAAATCTGCTGGCCTCTGCATTATTGCACTTCAAACATTTC
The DNA here is from genome assembly GCF_057557595.1 of Rhyacophila brunnea. Taxonomy (NCBI): domain Eukaryota; kingdom Metazoa; phylum Arthropoda; class Insecta; order Trichoptera; family Rhyacophilidae; genus Rhyacophila; species Rhyacophila brunnea. Next base: position 23,675,063 of record NW_028233068.1, read on the forward strand.
GATCCCATCGAATAATGTAACGCGTGTAGAATATGCTGATTGTAGATGCGACGATTGTGTGATAGTTTAAATAACTTGCTAATTCCTACACTGTCGAAATAATGCTGACAAGGCCAGAAGTCTTTGACCACTACATACACATTATTTCATCTTTAAAATATATATTTGTAAGGATATACATACATACACTTTTGTGTACATTATTAAATATACATCTAGTATTTGATTATGATTAACGCTATTACCTACGTTTAAAAATGATACAATTATGTTTGTATATTATAGTTTACGAAAGTAGTAGTATGAAACTAAAATATTATTGAACTTATTCCATTTTCCGATTTAATATTATATTCTACGCCAGTGCACTCGTATGACAACTTGTACATCAATATAGTTTGACTTTGTATGACAATAGATGCGGCAGTGTTTGACTGTCCAATACAAGCCATGTCCCTTTTCTGTAATCTGATTTTTTCACATCACTTGGCTTTGCTTATTATTCTTAAGGGGTCCGTACTTATTTGTTTATTGTTTATTTATTCCTATGACAAGTCACGCGGGGAAAATATAACAAGCTATCCACGCTGAGAAATATTTTTTGGCTACTAATTTTTTGTGTTATATATTTTGTCAATAAGGACATTTTTGTATTAATGTTGTTATTTTAGATGTCGGATAATCTCAGATAAATATTAATAGTCCAATCTTTTAAATACGGACGTAGGTATTTAAATATAATATACTTACTGTCAATTTCTTGTACTAATTTTTATTGGAAGGCCATTTCTATAATAACAGTTCTCAGTTACAAATTTATTAAAATACAAAATTGATTTAAAAGCAGAAGAGTTTTGTTTAGAAGTAGTATCTATCTACATTAATTTTATTATTATAGAACAGCGATTTCAAACCTGTTTGATACTCATGTGCCAAAAAATAAATAAATGTAATAATGGGTAGCGTCCATGGGATTGTATTACGTATTAAGAATATTATTATTAATGTGGGTATTTATAATTCTAAATACGATTATTGTTCTTACACGAGCACATCGTTTCACAACATCATATAAAATGACACAAGCTGATAAAAATTCAATTAAATGCAATGTTTGTTCATATTCAAGCAGAAAATTTGACCATTTAAAAATACTGACCGGGGAAATTAAATCCATTTAAATGAGATATTTATGCATTTAAAAGTAGAAGGAATATCAATCAAAAACATTTACTGGTTGATACCCATTTAAGTCGAATGTTAGCTCAAGATAATATTATAATGATATCCACCCGACCTGCTCTGTCTCGGACTAACCATTATTCTATACCTATATATAATATATATTTACCATGTCCGATCCTAAGAAGATCATATGGGCATCCACAGAGTGGAGGTTGTATTAACAGAGTGTTTTTGTTCTTACCAGAAATGTATGTTAGCCACATGCGCAACCTATCCATTCTCTGAGTCTTAACATACATTGAAAAACAACATGTAAATTTTCCGGACCCGATCTATTATAGACCGATGCGTTAATTGATCGGATACCGTATATACATACCAAACAATTGATTATATCTAGAATTTTCGCGCGTGCCACACTTAACGTTCGCCACCCTAATAGAGTAATTTCAAAGTTCAAACGCACATTACTAATAGCAATAATTGGGTAACTTTATCTAGAATACTACACTCGAAGAATTATAAACTAATACCTCGGGCAGGCACAGACATTGGAGCTTGGTTGAGATGCTTTCAGTAAACTATTTTTTTCCAGCAATTAAGGTCTTATATCAATGTGTGCTACAAGTGATGACATAATATTATGTATAACAGAAATATTATGTAAGTAAATAACCAAATTGCTAAATTACTACTTATGTATACCTAAGAAAGGAAATAGTGAGATTAATAATTAATTATTTTTTTAATTAAATAAATAACACAAACAGTTAAAAATGTAATATTCGATATTGATAATACATAATTTAGAATACCTCAGAAATATACTTAAAAATTCGCTCGATCATTGAATGATTTAGTGAAGGCCCGATGAATTGAATGATTTTGATCCCCCCCCCCCGCGATAAAAAATCATAAATTTTAACCATTTTTTATCTCTATAATATTCAGTGTTATATCATTCATACATATTTAATAATATCTATTAGGTACTCAAATTGTGAGAAATAATTTAAAATTATTGGTATCATTAAATATTAATAGGTAAGTGAATAATTGGTTTTAACTATTTCAGGACACCCTTTTAAATAATATTATGACGAATGTATTTTAAAAGTCATTTACTTTTAAAAAATCGCTACTGCTCACGGTACTGATATTTTTCCTAATAATATAGATATTATGTTACTGGGGTTGTTTCAAGTTACAAGTTTGTTGTTGATTACAATATTGACACTATATTCTTATGGAAACTGACATACGGAAATCATGAAGGCAAAAAAAGACTGCAAACCAGATCGACCTCGTAAAATATGGAGAGAGTGTGACTTGGAAAGGCTTTCGGCGCCCAAGCTTGAGGGTAACGGCATGGGACAGACCTGGATGGAGGCAGATCCTACAGAAGACTCAGACCCACATAAGGTTGTTTCACCTGAAAGAATAAGAAAATTCTCAATTAACTCTCAAAGCTCCCATAATAAGTGAAATGATTATTATACAACGTGTAAGATAATGATGTTTTTATAATAAATTATATTTAAAAAAGTCTGAAATCCACTGCAATTTTAAAATAAATATAATTCTTCTTTTTTATATCCTAATCAACCAATTTGGTTCTTAATGATTTCTTATAATATTATAATAATATGCAGTTTTATGGCAGAATAAAAATGGATTTAGCTATATAGGTACATTGAATATCATAAGATGAGCGTGTGAGTAAATAATATAATACATCCACATATCCACTTCTCATGAGTTCCTATAATTTATTATTTACGTTTAGGGGTGGTTAAGCCACTCCCTCATATGTTAAAGGGCAGTAGCAATAGGGTTGAAAAATAGGGGGAATACAATAATGTTACAAGACGGTATGGCCTAAATTTTGGATATCGTCAGAAAAGTGTTGCGTTTTATTTTTACTGAATAATACGAGTAATCGAGAATCGCAAAGTAAATTTGTGTACTCGTACCTACTCATCGTTTATATTATTATTACGTTTATTTAAAAATATTTCGGATTCTATTTTACGAATGTTGTATTTTTTATACGATTTTTGTAGCAGTTATTATATTATATAGATTACAATCTTTTGATTTCTAATTGCGCCAATAATATTAAATACATAAAATCAATGTTTCATTTTTCGTAACTGTAAATAGAACGTAAAATAAACAGCATAATTATAATCAGTGATTTTTTCAATGTTCTTATAATTTAACAAAATGAAGCAATGCCTTCAACAAATTTAATTATTATACTATATCTCAATATAGTTATGAACCGTATTTTAATAAATAAAATAATTTATTTGGACATATTAAATTAATAATATAATTTAGTTAAAATGGGATAATCGTGGATATAGTACTTATGCATAATCGTAACGGGTTGTTTAAACTGCCTCGGTACTAATCATTAGTACTCGCTACTCGCACTAATACCGACACGTGGTGTAAACCGAATACTAATGTTTCGACCTGCTTCTACGTGACGGTATTAATTTAATGCAAGTAGTAGTTACTAATGATTAGAACTAAGCCCGTGCAAACAACCATTACCATGGCAGCGATTTTTTTATATAGCTTAGTGTTTTTGTTAAATTTTATGGCGACCTTAATGTATACAGATTCTTTAATGGTGTCCTGTTAATCTCCTGATATTCAATATTTTATAAAGAACCAATTGAAAAATTTTCCCTTTGGAATCAACTTCGAGACTTTTTAGATTTTTACAAGGTTTTAATCGACATTGTCCACCTACGACCTTATTCTCCGTATTTTTTTTTCGGATAAATTTCCGTTTTTTTTTTTAAATTTATACATACATAAAGAAGGTATTTCGAAAATAATGGACAAGTTTTTTCAAAGAAAAAAACAATTTCAAGAACGCATCGCTAAAATAAAGGACTCTCTTCTTAACGGCTACCGAATCATACAAATCTATCGTATTGGATTAAAATTGTCTGGGTTATTTTATTTAATTAAATATGTACTTAACAGAATTTTAGTACAGAGGTTTTGTACATATTTGACAATAGTGATACACATACTTGCCTTATTGTGCATTTAAAAAAATATAGTGATCGATGTTACCTTTATTCAGACAAATTTTAAACTTGAAAGGGTGAACAGTCTATATTTGTTGACGTCATTAGAGCAACTTGACTGACAAATATTGATCGATCTAAAGTTGTCTAGAATAATAATTGAAGAGAACTAATTTGTATTTTCCAGCTGTCAAGTATTTAATTGAGGAGTAACCCTTTTAATATCCGTGCTTTATATTACCCATACGCCGATCATATTATAATTATAATCTAGTAGAAGAAATTTGTTATATAAATTATGTATATTGGAACTATATAGATTGGTTAGTAGGTATTTAAATTAGAACCATCAATGAAACTACAGTTAAGTTTCAATTATAAAAACAGTATTCATATAACTAATGAATGAAGGAAAATCTATTAAAATATGTATAATTGCACATACAAATATGTGCAATTATATTCAAAAGTTTAATGATTTTTTTTTAAATATTTAATTAACTGTACAAACTACCTAAAAATACTAGTTTAGAGTAAAAAATAAATATCTCTCTTTCGGAATAAACTCAAATAGTGAGTCGGAAAATTATTGTGAAGAATTTTTTTAGTGTGACATAAAAATCTGTCAAAAAGTGTGATTGAGCGACGGGTTTCATCGTCTATTCACTGCTGAATTGAAAGCATACCTTTCGTTTTATGCGGTCTTGTCATTTTATTGTTCATCAACAATACTGAGGATTGTGCAAAATGCTGAAGTTTCGTTCGTACGCTCGTTCATTTCATCCAATAAAATATTATATAAAGGTTAAGTATTTAGGTACTTTAAATAATGTAATAAAAATTGCACGTAAAATGAGCAAGATGTAAAACTGAAAAGATGTAAATAGTATTTAGGTAAAATTGTATTATACGATTAAATACTCAATATATATATATATGTAGGTATATATTAGTGGCGAAGGGTAGAGGTGGGGTGTTAAGATCCGATATAAGTAGTGCATACTAACCTTTGTCAGTCATACGTATTTATTTTAATTGAACTAATACAACAATGTGCAGATAATGTTGGTTAGTTTTTAAAAATCAATTAAACTTTGCGTAAACCAAGCCATAATAGATGGTACTCAAAAAGTATTCGTCTATCTATAAAATATCTAAAATTATGCCATTAAATCATACATAATTTTGGATATTTTATAGATAGAAGAATATTTTTATCGAATATGGTTTGGTTTGGTTGGACTTAACGAATTTTAAAATCTGACCAACACAATAATTAAATTAATTAAAATTTATTTATAAACGCCAATTTTTGTCGGATCGCCATAGCAAAAAAATATATATATAATATATATATATTATGGTGTGGTTAGGCAGATTTTAAAACAATAACCGACACTATCTGCAATGTGTAGTCTTAGTTCGATGAAAACAAATACGTATGACTGATAAAGTTTAGAATGCACTATTTATGTCGGATCTTAACAGCCTACCTCCACCCTTCACCGCTGGTATATTATATATTTATCAAACTAATAATATATCTTGGGACTACAAACTCTGTTATATTATATAAAGCTTTGGATGATAGTAATATAATGACCAGGTATTATAAAGAGCGTGTATGGTCGCCGAGATGTTAAAGCAGCCGTCGTGGGTTTGACCCCCAATTGAAAAAAAATGCGTGTTGTGTTTTTTAATGTATTTTATTTAGTGACCCAACGAGTTAAACGAATGGTTGATAATCATTCCTAGTAAAAGTCTGTTAATATTATAAACTCCACTCCGTGGATGGACCTCCGCTCTTTTTAACGTTATAAATTAGTTGTTTTTTTGGTTTGTTTTTAATTATGTGAGGTATTTACTATATTAAAAATATGTGGAAGTTTCTACTTGTAATGATTCTAAGTGACCGTTGAATATAAAGTGTCTGGCTTATTTTAGGGTGCGATAGTTCTCGGTGAATCGAGATTTAAGTTTTAATCGGTAATTATGATATTTGTCGTTACGGCAAAATATAATTACAAATATCAATACATTATAATAGTATATATTGTAGAGAATACAGCTATACAAATTTAAATTCTAATGGATTTAAGTTTTATACCATTCCATTTGAGTAAACACTTAAATCCACTAGAATTTAAATTCCATCAATTCCATCAAGTATCTTCGGTCGATGGTATTAATATTATAGAAATTTATGATAAGTGATAAAATTATAAAAAAGCCTATTTTAAATTACGACAAAATAGAAATGGGATGATGAATGGCAATCTGTTAAAAATTGGTATTTAAATAATTATCAGCATTCTTTACGCGGTACCCCGAGCGGGCCCCGACTGCTTTCATGTGGTTGTCGTCCCCAATCTGATATATCATCCTGCGCTACCCCCTTTATTTCGTCGTTAAACCACTGCAACTTCAACTGCTGATACAAGTCCATTTGTTGGGTATAACTAACCTATCTTCGTCGGGAAAATTTGATATTTTGAATTATAGTGGTTTTATCAAATTCTTCGTAGACTTTGTGGTTGTATCATAATATTAGCTACACCATCTTTATTTTTTGCAGCGGCGATTTTCTTTGACGCAAATGACGCAACCGAATCATCAGAAAATTTAAAAGGGGGGATTAAAAAGTTCAAACCAGTCCTTCCAAAATCTATGACAAATTGATTATTATTTTTTAAATAAAGTCGATTTAGATTTCATAGAACAAAAAATGCTCACTATCACTATCATTGAACAACATGAAAATCACCGCCGCCATATGAGAGTAGGCAATTCACGCTTTGCTAAGATACATCAAATTATGGCAGTAATTGCAAATATTACATGCATTAATTTTATATAGTAGATTTCAAGGTTACGAAATTAGATATTGATTTTTGTAATCGTAGGGGGCCTCAAGATCAGTCCATGCGTCGGGCCTCTACGTCACTAAACGCGCCACTGTTTTTACATTTAATATCGCTCTTAGAATCTTTCTTTCAAATATATACATTATAAGTAGACCATTTTCCATTGTATGTAGGTATGCCCTAAAATGCTGATACATGTTTGAGAACTAACCTCAGCATTGTTATGCATACATGGATTTTGGTCTTCCGAGATAGTACCTATATGCCAGTGCTGACGAATTCTGAATAAACGCTTTTTCGTTGCCTCTATTTATCGTAGGATTTCTGTTTCAATATCATTATTGTATGGAGTCTAGATAGGTGAATTACGATATAAGATACTTAACAATTATTATCAGGTTATATTCAGGTAAACTCTATAAATAAGTTTATTATACTCCGACAGTATTAGTAACATACAAGTGTAAAAGTAGATTCTGCATTCTATAATATTATTTTACCAAACCATACAATATTTAATACGAATACAATCGCGCAAACCTCGAATGAAATCTTTTCTTTAAATTTTAACACGCACGGTCTCTTTATAGCTTTGATTTATATATGACACTTGGCTGTAATTTTTCCATTCAATACTGAAGATTTCTATAATTTTATATGTCTATATTAAGAAGATGTTTTACTATTTCTTGCAATTTGATAATATAGCTTCCATTATAAAAATAAATTGAAAGCACCGTGTCACTTGTGTGGTCCTCATTTTTGATACAATAAAGATTGGTATGTGTTGACCATAAATTGAACAAAATAATATATTAACCTGTTGTAAAAATGTGAAATTATTGTTATTTTAATACCTATTTTAATAATAATTAACATTATATTATTAATAACACAACATTCATGGAAAACTAAGTCAATAAATAAATTTTAAAACGGTCGGTATGTCCTGGCCCTTTAAAAATTATCACGTTTTAAATTTAATATTATTTATTGAAATCTTGGAAATGTACCATATGCGCATGGTATATTATTTAATGTTTGGTTTTATATACAATAAAATGATTTAATTTTAAACAATATCAATTTAAAAAAAAAACCAAAAAGTGTCTAGTAAGTAAATAATTAGGTAATAGTTTAAAAAAAATGTATATATATAAATGTGTATGTTAATGTAGATATACGAGTAGAGTTGATAAAGATATTACAACTAAGATGTGTTCATAATTGTTGATACCTATATTAAATATATTGCTGTTTTATCAGGTTGGTACATATATATATATATATATATATATTATTTGAGGGATGTTAATAAAATGTGTACTTAATGTAAAACAAAAGTAATTACTTGTAAGAAAGTGTCACTTATTTTTATTTCTGATAATGTGAGAAAAGAATAAATTTTCTTGATAATTACATAATTATTAATTTTCCTATGTTAATGTATAATTAATTATGGTGCATTGATTAATAATTATGTAAAAAAACACTAAAATAAAACTTATAAGGCGCATTTTTAACCAAATTTAAAACTTTTGTATCCTTTTTGAACTTTTTTAGTAAATATAATATACTGACAGAATTCCAAGTACTTATATAATATTATGGCTAACGGTGCATACACCTAAGCTAATGTATTAAAACAGTATTAAAGTCTGTTTATTTCATTGTATTCAAATTATTTTGTATGTATATGTGAATATGCGTTTTTTTATTATGAATATAATATTATATTAATATGGTATTTAAAAAAAATATATGTTTATCATGTTTTGCTCAAATAAAATATAAAAATTGTAAGATGAGACAAAGATAATTCTGTGAATACCTACGAGTATTTCGATCGTCCATACAAAAAATGTCAATCAAAGTGAACTTCTTCCCACAAAGGTCTAATCAAAAGTTCGTTTCTTGGCCAAACGATCTTATTGATAATGCTCCATAAACGAGGGGTAGAGTGTTTGTATCACGTGGACGAATATATTACACCTGTTTGATAGATTGGCCACTCTTTATTGAGAGATAGATACATTACTTTCTGACACTTTTTGGCCCATTGTATATTATACGACAAAAAATCATTATAGGTAAGAAACTAGGAAGGCTAGGCTTGGGAGTGAATCAAGAACTAATATAGGTACCTACCTTGAATGAAAAAAATGTATAAAATTGTTGTTAAATGTATTTTAGAATGATCAAATCATATCTTTGGAAAATAAAATATTTTGCTTGCTATGTTTTTCTCATTCTACTGAAAAACACTATGTGAGCTATTTTATCCTTCTTGTTCTTCTTTGACGATAATTTTCCTCGGTTAGAATATTGACATCACACTATGTATCCAAGAATCCATCTCACTCGTCTGTCCTCTCAGGTTATTTCAACATCCTTAAGCACCACCGTATACATACACTCAAGATGTTATTTAGCAGCATTCCAGGATACCAGAATTCGGTTGACTGAAATTCTCTATCTGTAAAAAATCAAGAACATTAAATAAAATATTAGAATTCTGTTTTTAGCTACTGATTGTAGTGGTATAAATATAGTTATATAGTGGTATATAATATAAATACTATAAATAATTCTGAAAGATATCCACCATTTCTTCAAAATACAAAAATCTTACGCCCTCGCATCGATATTTCGAGTGTATTTTTATATCCTCCCTTTTATAGTTCATCATGCCTTCGGATCAATCTTATAAACGTCGTATCCAATCAGAGACAACAATCAGATGTCTTTGATATCAAACTTTTTGATATCTGTATTTGATTGTTATATTGTATTTCAACCAAATATAAAATATAGGTCACGTCGATCTATTTCGGCCGTTCTCAAACATTTTATTCGATCTCCTTAATACCAAAAATAAATGTTTTTATTTTGTATTTTGAAATAATAAAATCAAAACTCTACCAGCGGAGCTATTCTATACATAAGGCGGCTATCGACGGTAGTTTATGATTTTATTTATATATTGAGGCGGTTAATTGTTACAATAAGTTAACCGTCTAAACTGTCAACAAATGATATGTTTTAATAGCCCTTTCTAACAGTTTTGAAAATTTAGACAGGTAACTTATTGTGACAATTAATATATGATAAAGTGATAATATTTATCACTTTAGCCGTCGATAGCCGCCTTGTGTATAGAATAGACCCAAATGAACACCTTGCCTTCTCACGCGTGAGCGTAGGGCGATTCCGTTAGGCATGCCATGTCTCAAGAATGGAAGATACCTAACCACCGAAGACCACAAAGGAAACGGAGGGTTCGAAGACCTAGAATGCCGTAGTTGGACTGTATAGAAAGAGATACCTACAGTGTCATTGATGCTAAGGTATTAGAGAAAACTTACGGCAGATAGGAGGAATTAGGTAGGTATATTTTATGGATTCGGCCAAAATCGACACAAAATGTAAAAGAGAACTCATACGAGTGAAAATAAATATTAAATCAATACAGCTTTGTGTAGTATAATGAGTTTATTTTAGCTTTCTTCCTTCAATATATACAATAAAAATAAATTAAACTTAATTTGTTTTATATTTTCTAAAAGTTGTATTGAAACCAGTGTTTAGAATGCTATAACCAAAATGTTCCCACTAATTCCAATCGATCATCTTCAGTCATATTGAAAGTTAGGTGCATTATTATTATTTGTTATCAATATGAATGCATTTTTGTGCAACTAGGAAGCACAATATGAATGCAATAACGGTCAAAAGAGTGATTAAAAAAACTAGGTATTTGAAGTGTGTGGGAAGAAAAAACAGATTATGTCTGACTTCGGTAGGTACACTACAATAAATATTATGTATTCAAAAAATATATTTGCATCGAATGGAACCTGAATCCACAATCATCCCATTCTGGGTTTATTTAAGAATTTAAGCTACGGATACAGTCACCAATCACATCTAAATATGCAACTGAGGTGTTATTTCAACTTCCATTAATAATGACAATCATCTTTTGTAACTTTGAATCAATGTATTAATTAAAAGTTCGTATTAACCTTGATTCCTAGACAATGTCAGGATCGTTCCAAATTTTGGTTATATCATTTCGTTCAATTGCCAATAATTTGTAATTCAATTATTTTTTATTAAAATGATTATACATGTTGTCTTTTTTATAAATGTATTGATTTAAAAATGAATTTGATAATCAGGTATGTATAGAAAAAAAAACTGCTAGAAAAGATGCTACATGCTAAGAAAGAAACTAAATAAAGTATCGTTTTTGGTTTAGTAACATGACTGTTAACCATGACAAATTATGGATACTCTCGGTTGGCTAAAAATGAATGAAAAATTTATCAATTGAACTATCATCCTTCAAGAATATCTATTTCATTATAGCGTAGCCGTATAAAATTGTCATTCGTTTTAATACGAAATCCATATCACAAGAAAAGTTCCATTATAGTATCAAGAGCGTGGAAAATTTGTTCCTTTGCAGTTAGTAATAAATTTTAAGATCCGACCTTAATGTATTATGAATCTATTAAATAAAACCTTCGAGAATGAAAAATGTTAAATTTATAGACCACTTTTATCTAACGTAACATAACGAAAATAATATGGAGTGCGAAATGATTACTTTAAATATAATTTTCAGATTTTCACAGACAGGTAATGAAACTAAAGAATCAATAATGATGTTTGTATATTATATAATTATTATGTAATTGATCTGAGTTTTACGTGGTAAACGCGCATTGTAGTTGATTAAAAACAAACTTTTTTTGTTAATAATTATACGATAATTGAGTAATTCATATTGATAGCTGTTTCAGGATGTAGTGATTTGTATTAATTTACTTAATTGGACCAAGTTGATCCTTTAGTTGGAGGCCTTGAACATCATGGGACGCCTCCAAGAATACCTATGTTTCGCCAATCTTCTTGCGTCTTCCCAGACCATCATAGCATCTGTAGTTCTACCGTATACACCATGTGGATGGAATTTAGTGGTATTATAAGATACCAGAATTCCGTTGGCTTGAATAACAAGCAGGCAGGGTATAAACTTTATTGTGACATCCGTAACACATTGACGAGCTAGGTTCAACGTCATTTCTATTATTCGAATTATATTTCATTTGTGATTTATTCAATAATTATGGTGTAAATAGTAAATGGAATTCAAATTAAAAAAAAACTGAGTACTTTTTTATTATTCATGCTTATCTATCACTATATATAAAAGTCAAAAGAGGTTTGTTTGATTTCCTTTTTCTATTTGGTCCCAACTGACATATAATATGAAAAATACACAGTTTTTCTTATTCAAATTACATTTCTTGCCAATCCCAATAATTTTGGATTCGATTTTAATTTCATGTTTTTTGTTTTACTTTATCGAAATAATTTTCATTTTGTCATGTATGTCTAGATACCTACAGATATTTTACTATTGAAGAATGTACATATGTATTATTGTTTTGTTAATACATATATTATATCGATCAATGAAGCGATCTTGCGCAAAGCCGGGTACTTCAGCTAGTATAACGTAATATGCAAAGTAAGACCTATTTTGTGATAATATCACTATATATTTGTAATTAAAAAGTTATATGTGTCCAAATCAACTATGATTTATATAAAAATACCATTATAAAGGTAATTGAACGTTAATGTATGTTTCATACTTAATCATAATATGGGTAATTAAACTTTTAATTTGTTTCTTTGAAGGTGTATGACATATTTCAATATTTAATACGACGAAACATTCGTTACTTGCTAATAATCTCGAAACTATTATTTTTAACTTTCAGACAGGAAATGTGTTCGTATTTAAATTATAAAGGTATAATATAAAAATTCCGATAATACGAAAATTTTTAAATCGTCTGTATTATATCTTATAATATTTAATTTATAAAATGAATTTAAATATGACGGACCGATGGTTAATGAAAAAATTATAATCAATGAAAATATTCTGGCGATCGTTATTTCGAATAACTGTGTAAGTACCTACCTATATAGGTACAACATAAATAAAATTATATTTTATTTATAATTGACACTGTTCTAAAATGTTGGCTATTTAACGATATGAAAATATTTGTATCAAATAATTGTATTAGGTATAAATGCATGCAAAATTACAAAATTGCAACAAAGAAAGAGGTTACAAAACGTATCAAACGTATGAAAGCGGTCGATATATCTTAATAATAATACTTATGTGTATTCTATTATAATAAAACTTATTTGTAATTAAACATTAGGTAGGTGTCTATTTAATTTTCTTAACAAACAAAGCCACATATATAAATACTAAAAAAACATATGAATTGAGCCTGGTCACATACACACGCACACACATATATAAACAATTACAAACGGCACACTAATACTTCTGTAAGTTTTACACAAGCATTAAATTGAAAAACATTTCCCCCTATATTGACACTTTCATTCCCAGAATGAAGAAACATACTTAATAAAAGTATTTTAACGAACTGTTATGAAACAAAGTTTTTGTTAATTCTAAAATATGTGAGTTATTCAAATTGATAGCTAGTTATTGACAGTTTAAATTTCTATACGAACCTACTATTCGAGATATCAACTCCCTGAACTTAGCTTCAAAGCCATCTTTCTGCCATATTTTTAAGGTCATGCACGTTTGTTATTTGAATTATAAAGATTAGTTATCTTAGATCGTCAACATAAAAGCTCTAATAACGTAGAATTAACAAAACCATTATAAAGCAGTCATAATGTGGAGCACAAAACGACTGCCATATTGATTGTCTGGTATAATACCACTTGAATTTAATAAATAGGTGACAAGGTATTGTATTGTTCAAAAAACAGTTTAAAGCAATATGTTGAAGAAAATTAATAATTAATTGTATTACATACTATAAAATATTATAGTTTGTGGCTGCACGATTTTAATGTGTTTTCACAACAGAAAAATGTTCAATCTCCGCAAAGGGGCTTGTTCTACCCCCTCCACAAGAAAACCTCGTGCCATTGTAATTGCTCACAGACCAGCCCCCTAAATGTCAACTGCCTTCGTAGGCCGTAGCGATCCTTCGCGCCAAAAGGGCTTGACGACACCCTAAATGCAATGTCACTGTAAAAACTCCATCATACAAAAGAACTATGTTCATAGAACTAGTTCAAAGAAAAATATACTTAACGTATAGCACAATATAGATGAGAATGGTTTCAATTATTAAACACGCTTGAATTCGGTTGCACTTTTGGAGGCAGGAGAGGGTAGCTTATTTTTGTTGGGGGGTTGTATGCGTTTTGGGGTCTGAGCCTTTTTTGGCTTGTAGAACGATTGATTCTATTGCAAAGCTTTACTTTGTATATAGATACAGGGTAACTTGATTCACAAGTCAGTCAAGGGTGATTTTGTATTGGACTAACATCCTTCAAGTACGTTTAGAAATCAAAGCGCTTCGATATATTATTATTAGTGAAAAGTATTAAATAATTTGTATTAAAAATAGTCGAAATGTTATTATCAACATCGCAAATGTATTCAAAGCTATTTAGACCGTGGGATGCAATTGAGGAAAAGTTGGAAAATGAAAGAAAATTTATTTTCGAAGAAAAGTTAAAAGTGGAAAATCTCTCAGAAATGTTGGCTGATAATAAAACTGAGTGCGTTAAAACTGACATTAGACATCGAAAAAGTGTATCGGATAAAGCAAACAAACTTAGAAAAGTAAGAAATGTTTGCAAGCCTGGAATAAATCAAGATTGTACTATTTCTACAACTACTACTGATGAAGTTTCGCTAACAAATAATACAGTTATGGAACATTCTCCGGAGAAGTTTATAAGAAATTATAACGAGAAAAAAGAAATAAATAAAAGACTAGGATATCCTGAAGAAAAGTTCAATGGTAAACATAATGCCAATTATAGTGGTATCAAAAGTGATTCAATTAAAAATAGTTATCATTATTTGGAAGACAATACATCTAAAATAACAAAACATAAACATCCTGTGGATTTGCCGTCGAGTCGTGATAAAAAAATAATCAACGATAATAATAATTTGAGTGATAATAATCAATTAAATATAATAAATACTTCCAATTGTAAGGATGATAGTTCATCTGCTAATCTTTCTTCAATAACAAACCATGCCAAAAATCAAGAATTCTTCAACCAGCATTATCCTGAAAATATGATTATGAATCATCCCGAGTATTTCCCATATCCAATTGAAAGTTTTCCGACTCATCACGGAAGACATCCTGCAGAATTTTTGTCACAAGCAGAATTAGCGCAATCCTTAGGTATTCCTCCAACAGACCCATTACTTATGGAGTCATTTGCTCATGGGTACGCAATGGAATTGGAATATGCGAGAATAATGCATCAAGAAACTCAGGCGAAAATGCTGAATGCCAGAAAACAGCGACCAAAAAAGTACAGATGCCCTCATTGCGACGTAGGGTTCTCCAATAATGGCCAGTTAAAAGGACACGTCAGGATTCATACTGGAGAAAGACCTTTCAAGTGCGATGATAAGACTTGTGGGAAGACTTTCACTAGGAACGAAGAGCTGACGAGGCACAGGAGGATTCATTCAGGACTGAGGCCTTATCCTTGTCAAACATGCGGCAAAAAGTTTGGTCGACGAGATCACCTGAAGAAGCATACCAGGACTCACATGGTGCAGGCTGAGAGGATGATGCCCATGTTTGTTCCGTTGGCTGGTTTGCCCCCGGTAGCTGGTTATCCATATTTATATGGTTATTAGCGTTGTGTAAAATTGTGTAGTTTAATAAATTATAGTTTTATCATATGGTAATAAATAATTAGTGAATGTACGTAAGTGTACAAAACTCCGATGATAATATTTAATGATTTTGACTGCCCGATTAATAAAAAAATATCGGTTACTTACTTACTTACCTACTTATTTCGATACAAATATTAATTTTTTATATAATCCGTATAGTGTACGTTTATTTTTCATTACATAACAATGAAATGTTAAAATGTTGATAAAAATACTAAATAATATGTAGGTAGGTACTTGTTTTATTATGCACTTAACCAAAAGAAAATCGATTTTATATTTGGAAAGGTAGGTATCGCATTTAAGAAAGATTATGGATACTTTAGTATATATAATATAAAGTTCCGTTTCGGTATTCATCCATTATTTATTGTATATATTATGGTAATTGTAAGCTAGAAAAAAATATACTATAATATTTTTAACTGAAAAATATATTTTAATATTTTCATGTATTCTAAAGTGAATAAATATTTTTTTACTTTTTAATTGTCTTCTTTTACTATGAATAATTTTATATCACATCCCATAGCACCTATTTTGTATATAGCCTACAGTAAATAATCAAATATTATAAAAAAGTAAACAAAAAAAAATAACACTTGTATAGGAGTTTAATTTTATTTAATAATAATTGGCAAAGAATAAAATGAAATTAAACATTTTTTTACAATAAATAAAAATATTATAAATGACACAATTGAGTTCACAAATAAATAATATCATATACCCACAAATAAACTCACCCTATGTTGTATTGTATATGATATGGACCAAGTAATTAAATGAGCATTATGCATAATACCCGGGAAAAGTGATAAATACATAATTTGTTTTATTTATTATTATTGAATTGAATTTATATAAATAATATACTTCTACTTAGCGAAAAAATCTATTTTTGCTTTGAAACATAATAAGTAATAACCTAACATGATTAAGTTCATTTGAATGTATTCTTATTTAATCTTATATAGAGCAATTCTGTAGTATTTGTATAAACTTTTAAATGATGGGTCAATTGAAATAATTTTGGCGTAACTGTCCGGTCAAAATGAGGAATTAAAAAAATATTTATCACTCTGCCCGGGAATTATGCACAATGCCCTTATCATTACTTGGTCAAAACATACACACAGACTGATAATTAATTGTATGATTTAAATAATGAAACTATAAGACTCTTTTGCCGCCCGATATAGAGAATTGCTTGGCGATTTTATTCTAGATATTATTTGGATTACGAATTAAAATGCTACTCAATGGGTCACATTGATATATTGTGTTTATACTGTTTATATTATTAATATCAAGAAGTTTAAGAAATAACTATCAACCAATCACTGTATTTTAAGTTTATTATACAATGTGGAAGTCCTAATCAAAATAATGTATATGCTCCAACATATAACGCAAAAGGTCAGTTATTTTTATAAATATGTTTTCTAAAGATATTAGAGAATAGTTTAATGTCATACAAAATATGACATTTTATTGTTGAAAGTATTATGGGAGTATTATAGTAACATTATAGAAGTTATAAATTTGTTAGCTAAATAATAATTTTTCCGACCATGTCCGATCCTAATAGGATCATATGGACCTCTATAGAGGAGAGGTTTGTATTAACAGATTTTGTTTTTTACGAGAAATGGATGTCAGCCACTTGCTCAACCTATTAGGTCCACACCCTGACTCACACACAAATTGAAAAACAATATGTGTACTTGCCAGACCCAGGATTCGAACCTGGGACCGACGGCGTTATAGTCAAACGCTTAAGCCGCGCGGCCACCGTGGGCGTTAATAATACCAATTATGGGTCGGAATGTTAGACTCTCACCTAAGCTGATACGCGTGTGGTCGATATATTCGAGGGTAAGGTGCTACGTAAGACATATGTACCCATACTAGACGGAGACTTGGCAAACTCGGGTGGGCAGACCATATAGTAAGGATGGACAGTATCCAACAACCGAAGGGAATCCTGGATATCAGATCGGACTATGAAAAGTCGGTTGGCTAGCCTAGACTCCGGTTTTAACGGAGATGCTATAGTAGCCGGAGCAGACACCTGGAGGATAGGTGAGACGGAGGAAGTTCTTGGAGGAGGCTAGGACACTGCGTTAATGAGAGACTCATGGTGATGGTGATAAGCTTGTTAGACATTGCTTTGAAAACTTTACATGTAACATAATATCAAAAACAAACTAGGAAAATAAAGGAATAATTATACTGAATTAAATCAAGTGCTTGTTGGTATTAGAAGTAATATAATGAATGTTGAAATATAATATGCATAGAGACTTAATTAATTCAAATAATTAATCTCGTTTTAAATGTCAAGTTTGTTTATTTGTTTGTTTCTATGTTTGTTTGTTTTGAAACCTCTTCTCGTAAATTGAAAAGTAATAATATGGTAAGTTTTGTATTTAAACAGTTTGTAAGCCACTTTAATAGTAGCAGCTACAGTTTGTTATTCGCAATGCAAATATAATATGCGGAGTGTTTGTAAGTCCACTGTTGCAAACTTATTGCATTAAAATGCAGGAGGGTCGCTTTCCTTTGTCGCAGAGGCATTTTACCAATTTAATTAATTTTACTCGACCCCACATATAGCCATGGGGATCAAATCATATTTTAATGGTGCAGAAGCCAATAGTCTTCATAAAATTTTATCAATATATCAACATATTATATACTGATATTTTTTTAAGATTTACGATTAGTCAGAACATAGAGGAAAACAAGGAGTACGCCGAGTGAGTTTAAGATATTATAAAAAAACGTCCATTTACATCCACGTGTAATTGAAATATATTTATATTTGAATTGATTTTAATTTCAATGAGAGGTTAGTTTTACATAATACACATCTTTCCCTGCTCTCACGTGGTATAGTTTTCAATCTCGATATTCTAGAAAATTTGAATTTTTATGCACCCGTCAGTTACATGCGTGGTCGCATCCACGACCTATTTTGGATGAAAGCTGTTTCCTCATGTCATGCTTACCATGCACCAATAGCGAGGGCTGTGTGGCTGGTCAATGCACTCCCTAGAGATGTAGACATTTTTAGTGATGCATTATGTATTTTGTTTTTAAAATTCTATTTTATTGTTTAATTTGTATTTTTTTCTCTACGAAGTTAATTTATCTGTAATTTTTATTCTAAATGTCATGTTGTGAACGTCTTGAATTTATATTTTTTTATGTGGTCAATGTATCTTTTATAAATAAATAATTATTCATTAGGAAAGCAAACAACTTATGCTTCCAATTTTCTTAGATATTTATTTATCAAGGAGACAGAGAAATAAACACTAGTGACAAGATATGTAAATTTATGTTAGAGATACATACAAACGATTGATAAGTTTTATTGTATGATATCTCTAATTAGTTCAGAAAATTAAATGACTCCCTATAAATAGGAATAATATCCATATTTACCGCAATACATTTAAAATTATGACGTAATAACATCACAATACATAGACTTTTGTGTAAGAACCTATTGTTATAAAGTTATGAGTGCATTGCTTTAAGCCTCTTCGGCAACTATAATTTAAAACTGCTACAACTTGATTTCCCGAGGCCACCGCAATTGAAATAAATAAAGACTACGTACGTATGTAGATGATGCTCATTGAAAAGGGGGACAAATAAAATGGCGTATCATATTTTTTAGGGGATCAAACCACTATAGGGGTTGTTTGTGGTTACTTACCGTATATGTATAGATATAATATTTGGATTACAAACCACGCCTAGACACAACATATTTGATGAACGCCATTTTAGATATTCATGTAAAAAAATATTTAAAAAAAATAAACACAACTAGACATATTATGTACAACTAGTAATATGATAATAATTTGTCCTAGAACCAATATAGAAATATAACTATTTCAACTGATAGCATAATGGTAATATGTGAGATAATTTTCTTAATAATAATAATAAAACTTATTATTACCGATATAACCAATGTTTTATTATTTTTAAAATTAAAAATATTGTGGTTAATACCTACATTGTAATATTGTAATATTGTATGGCATATTACTACAGTGAATTTTTGAGCATCACGTTGAAAGAAATGCTAAACGAAATGCTAAATGCAATGCAAAATGCAAAATGCTAAAAAACTAAATGCTAAAAAGTGACACGGCCAGCTAGATGTACCGAATTATTACACACTATCAGAGCTGTATTGGAGTCGAAGTTCACCAGGGTAGCACTCCAGTACTTCTACAGATCATCATCATCAGCCGGGATCAATTCACTGCTGGATGAAGGCCTCACCAAGCTTCTTCCAACTCTCTCGGTCCTGTGTCTTTCGCTGCCACGTATTTCCACCGAACTTTACCAGTTCGTCAATCCATCGGCTTTTAGGGCGACCCTGTGGCCGTTTTGTGCCCCTTGGGTACCACTGGATGACGGCATTTGTCCAGCGGCTGTCCTTTCGGCGAGCAGTGTGTCCCGCCCATCTCCATTTCACCTGTTTGGAAATGTCTATTATATCGCGTACTCCTGTCTGCTTCCTAACCCATTCGTTTCTCTTACGGTCCTTTCGCGTGATGCCCAACATACATATCTCCATGCCTCGCTGTGCGACTCTTAGCTTTTGGACATCTCTCGTGTTGAGGGTCCACGTCTCGCAGCCATACGTGAGCACGGGTAGCATACATTGGTTGAACACCTTACGCTTAAGACATAATGGTAGGTGACTCTTGAAGATACTATTTAGACGTCCGAAAGCACTCCATCCCAGCTTTGTTCTTCGAACAATTTCATCGTGCATGCTTCCATCTATGGGCACCTGCTGTTTGATTCATCAATATTACGTTACACGAAGTTTTGAGTCACATTCATATAAAAATATATTATATTGCAGTTATTTTTAATCTAGAGACAATTGGTAACCAGTAAACTGAGCGTAAAAATACGAAAGAGACGTCAGTTAATTTCCTAATTGATTATGATAAAATGTATTAATCGTAAGCTTTCCGTCACTTCAATTTTTTTTGTCTACTGGTAATCTTGTACTGTTACGAAATTTTCGGTATGAATCATAGCACAGGTCAAGAGAGTTATTCTGGAAAGGCCAAGATCTACACCGAATGTATTGTAAAGTCAATAGTGATGATATAGATTGTAGGTATAGCTATATATTAAATCGAGTGAGAGAAAGCTGATAGAAATATATTATTTATATAATAAAAAAAGATAATTTTTAAAATATATACTTACTTACTATGACGTTACCATAAAAAGCTATACTTATTATTAAAAATTAAGGATGAAAAAATGAAATAAATATATTATTGATTAACATTGAGATGGAAATATTTTGGAACCTAAGAAAGTATTTTTATTTATAGGTATCTCAAAGTAATTGGAAGTAAAATAACGAGGGATTATGAACCTCCCGGTTGTTATTTATAGCGACGTGAAATGGTTGAAGCACGCTTTCGGAAATGCCCTGCAAATTTAGAACTTCCTGTAGAAATAGTTTGAACTGACGTAAATAGGCACGTATCTAGTTATACTATAAAATCGATATTACCAAAACGGTTAAGGAAATAAATTATATAAATAAATTGCATTATGAAAATAAGATTATCTTCCTTTTCACGATGGGTTTCGACGTGTCTTGACGTCATGTAGTATCCGTTTCTATAACGTAATAATATGGAATTCGAATATCTTATCTTTGTCAATATAACAAATTGCTATCACCATATTTACTTATAAAATAAAACTTTCTGAAATAACATTGTATCAGCACCTATTCTCATTCGCTTTTCAAGTGACTCAGTGGTATCGACAAAATGTCACAACATAGGTTTTGCGATACAGGATAAACCATTGGTAAGCGCGCTGGTTTTTGTTTAAAAAAATAAAAAATAATAATTTCGTATGTAGGTTCACAACTGTTTATATATTATGAAATTATTTTGGTAATTGTGCTGCAGAGGTGGCCATGAGCTTTTATAATTTTTTTTTACGAAAACAGTTTATACCATGTAGACAATTGTAATAAATACTTATTTATGTCAGTGCATCGGATTTTCGATCCAATAATCGTTAATTAAAAATTTGAAATATTTATACATTTTGATCCACCATCCCAAATGATGATCACATACTAAGATTATATGAGGTAATATTAGGTTGGGGTAGGTTAGATTAGGTTATGTTAGGTTTCGTTTGGTCTAAAAAGAAAGTTGTAAAATCTCATGGCCACCTCTGCGGCACATTTACCATTATTTTCTTATTATTCTCGGTGTATGTATTTCGTTATGTCTGTTTTATTAAGATTAATGAGCTCAACCTATTTCTCCATATTTTGGGAAGATTACGACCAGCAGCCCGATTTCCTAACTATCGTCTCGTGTGGCACCAGACGACATGACATAATTGTGACGTCAGCCAATACACGCTCGAGCGGGCGGCATGTATTGGCTGACGTCACAATTACGTCATGTCGTCTGGTGCCACACGAGACGATAGTTAGGAAATCGGGCTGCAGATAGTCTTCGGTGTATCACATTGTATAAAATTATCCATATTTTCCACTGTCTTCCAGAATATCCTTCTTTGTCTTAACCGTCTGATCAAAGTGTCATCTATGGTTTTTTTTTCGGATTTATTAAATCTCTGAGGGTTATTCCTTCAATTCATCTGATTGTTCTCATTTTTAGACTTTTCAGAATATATTTAGTTTCGGTTGTGTCTTGCCTTGATATTATAATATAGGTAGTATAATTATTGGTCTTAGGCATGTTTTATTAATACGAATTGTGATGTACCTACATAATTATTACGTCATTGTTTTTTGAAACAATCTCTACTAGAGATCCTGAGATGGCTCCGGCATTATTAACTTACCATTTAATTAAACTATAACTTATATCTAAATACGAAACAAACTTATTAACGTAATAAGTGAAAATTAAATTATCTTCACATATAGCCACGATCACTTTCCGGCTTGGCACTATGACTTTTCGTGTGTACTGTCATCTCAAGTAAACAAATCACAAAGGAAAGTACGTCTCTCTAATTACGTATACGGATTCGGTCTCTTTACTCGAAGTCTAGACTATATTATATAATATCACTTATTAATATACGTAGGTTACCTCAAAATTACAACCAACCAAATTCAATAACTAATTAATAATACGAAAATTTATTTTATTATTCTTGTCAATAAATTTTGACTTTGGTATTTTATTGTATATACTTATAATAGTGTAGTTTAATGTCGTTTAGTTTTTTTTAGATATACACTATAGTCACTATACAATTTCAATCTTTGTTAGTTATGATATGTGTATACTATGCCAAAAGGCGAACACCGGGTAGCTTAATATAAAACCGATCACTTATCATATACATATTCGTAAATTGACGAATTAAAATCGTCATAACGATACCTATTTACGATACAAACTTTACGTGATTTACAGTTTATTATGACACTCAGAATGGATAGTAAATAATATGAATGTTAATGATAAATTCATAAGGAGCAATTATTAAAAAAAAACATTAATCTTGGATGAAGAAGAATTTGTAATAAAATAGTAATATTATTGATAAAACTCCGTTTGTGGATCAATGACAAACGGCTTTTATAATAATTTCAAAATCGAACAACGAAAGCTTCAACCGGAAGTAGTCATTGTTAAGCTTTTCATTCAATTTGTATCACATTTTGTCAATGCAAAACTGACACAACAATGTTTTTAAAGAAATTAGTATTGCCTTCACAAGAAGCTGTTTTATTGTGTCATATAGATTTGTTTACACAAAGTATCATTCATAATTCAAATATGCGATTGTTACACAAGATATTTGTTATATGATATTAAAAGATTTATACGTACTTACTCAAGTTTCGATGTATGCTATTGTGTTTAAACCTATGGGAGGTTTTTTCTAACGTAATAAACGTAATAATATAATAACCTACGTAAAGTTATCAATGACAGTTATTTTGAAGTAGTTCTTAATAAATCTTGAATATAAACGTACCTACCAATTGAGGAAATGAATGTGTTCCCTAACTACCTACATATATTTTCGCTACAAACTTTATTCTTTTCTTAATGCATCCGTGGTGTCCTTTCTCGAGGCTATAATATACCTACCTACGTGACAGGTTGAGACGAGAAAACTCAAATAACTGACCTCCTTCCTTCCTAATTCTTGACGAGAACCATATTTGGTAGTCATGTTTCTAGTGTGTGGTGGACATGGCCGACCCAGTCAAGTCACAGTTTCAAATCTTACTTTACCTAGCTATATTAATTTATTATTTGTAACTATGCTTCTTGTTGTTCAATATGAAAGGTATTAACTTGGAATATTGTGGGTATTGGGTTTGATGGGAGATTTCTGTGACGTGTTTCACAACTATATATAGTAGTTGGTGATTCGTCGTTATTAACATGCTATTGGTAATGTCAATCGGGTAGGCGATGGTTGTGTTCAACCAAACCGCTTCATAGCCTAAAGGTGTGATGGTTTTATTGTAATTTATTTTATAAATTCTTAAGATATAGTATTCTTAAGATTCTTAATCAATGTACATTCTGGTAATTAAGTATATTTTTCTTATTACGCTGATTTTGTCAATAATGTCACATTTTTTTTATTTTTCATGTCATATTGTCAATATCTTAAAATTATAAGTATGTATTGTTATTATCATGTGAATAAATGTATTTGAATTGATTGATGAGAACCAGTAATTTGGTAAGTCAGTATATAAAAAAGGAATTTATAAAATTTTGCCTAATTATTATCATAATAAAAATTAATAAGAAACTTGTAATATGTACTTGTATGACGAATACAATGGCGATGTCCAATTAACATCAAGGCCCACTATTGTCAGATCGTGACACATAACTGTCAACTTCGATTGTAGTTATTATTATTGCTCAATGCTAATACTACGAATGCAATATGGTAAACTATTTATAGAAAATGATAATTGTTGCAAATTAATAACTAGCACTACCATCGTAATTCGTAGTTCAGTGACACAGCCTGTATTATAGTCGGTCTTGAACTAACATGTATAGCGAAAGAGATGACTCCCAACAGATCAGAAAATATTTTCTTAGGAAAATGCACAATTTTATAAAGAAGTGAGTAGAAATTTTAAATCATAAAGTTAGAAATTCATTAAAAAATGTGTATAATTATCATTTTTGGTTGGGTACATTGGTAATAATACCTAAGTTTTTATTCTCTATTTTTAATGTAGGTACCTTCATATTTTTATTAAGATTCTCATATATTACGAAATTTATAAAAAAAACATAACTTGATTTATTTGATATTACTTCTCTGAAACATTTTCTTATATATTTATTGATATCTTATAAAAAAAATAATATGTCAAAAATTTCCTAAAAAGTATCTACTAATAAATTAATGTTAACGACATTTTCATGACTAAAAATACAACAAACGCCCTTTTTAATAATAATAGAATTGATATTTTGAAATTCTCACGTTTGTAAAGACTCCAAAATTATATGTATGTTTAATCACACCATCACTTTCACAGTGAGAACTATTGTGATCTAGTCCTGGTATAGGGAAAATAGGATAAAGCGTCAATTACATTGAGCTTTTTTATGAGCTGATTATTGGCAAATTTAAAAGCGGGCGGTTCAGCTACTGCGATTTCATGATTACACACAAATTTTTCCATTCGCTGATAAGCCACAAGCCAGCGAGCGATTTTGACGGAACGTAGTTCGTTTTTTTGCCGGGAGGTCGCTACGCTCCATAATAATGTTTCCATTAAACGTCAAAAAGGTAAATTTCAAAATGAGTAGTTCGTTTTTCCACCACCACGCTCTACTGCGCAGACGCGATACGCCCACAAGCCGGCGTGTAGCTTATAAAGTTGACCGGCTTTCAACTTTTCTCGATGGAGTGTTTACAACCTGCTTATTAGCTTGTTCGATGATTACACTGGGCGAATTTACAGGCAGATTATAAATTTGCCAATAATCAGCTCGTAAAAAAGCTCAATGTAATTGACGCTTTAGTCAATAAAAATAACAGGGTAAATGTATTTAAGACGTGCCCATTGGTAATGGATATGATCATGATTCACGACATCTACTTCAGATTCGGAAGACAGAATAAAGCAAGACTTGTCAATACACAAGGAATCTTACATTTTGAATAAACTATAATTATAAATAATTTTGATAATACTTACTCAGGAATTGATGGATTATATTTTATTAAGGATTTTATTTATAAAACAGTTATTTAAGATAATTTTATGTTAGATTGTTTAGATTTATTAAAAAAAATATAAATATTATTGGTGTACTTATTGGTTCAAAAATGTAAATGTTGTTATCTTTAAATTAAAATTTTAGTATAGTTTATATTATATATATACAATTATAAGAATCCTGAAATATGGAATAATGAATATAAAAGAATAAAACTTATTTGATATAAATAACTTTACTCTAAATCTGTCTTAACCATTGTTGCAATGCGACTAATCACCAAATGATGTAAGTATGTATACGATGCAATAAAAGTAATACCTACTAAATTGCAATCGATATTGCAATGAGCCAGGAAATGAATGGAGAGATAGATTGATCCTTTCCTTAGGCAAACAATTGCTGCAAATTTATTGAGCTGTAGAGTTGTATAACTTCTACTTAATTCATCTAAGCACGGTCAATTCAATTCAGTAATAACGAACCAAAGCTTCTCAATAAATATATAATATAATACCACGGTAGGATATTAAAATAAAAGTTGTGATTAAGCGTATTTCAAATTTGACCAAATTAAAAGAATTACATCTCATCTAGTAAATATATACACGAAAATTAATATAATCATGCGAAATACATCTTTTATTTAAAGTGATCAGTCAGATATGCACAGAAAATTTAATGTGGATGTTAAACACATCATAATTGCGTGGTTGCGTAAATTAATCGAAATTAAAATAGGATCCTAAGTATGTTATCGTAAAAAAATAGCCCAGCTTATAATTAATAAAATAACTATCCCGCACAATCTACAGGTAACATAAATACAGGTTTATAAATTTATTTAGATTCAATCGTATTGTTATAACCAAATAATTGGTAATGTGTAAATTATTATCATGATACATACCTATTACAAAAATTGACACACAATAATTATTATTATGTAGAGATTTTTTCAAAAATATAGATCATGTACGGAAATTTATTATAGTGTCGGTTTTATTCTGACAACGCTATTTTATTAATGTATTGGAAATACGATAAGTAAAAACATTAAACTAGTTATTCTTTTGGAAAAACATGATAGTTTAAATAAATAAATGGCACTAATTATATTTTTCAAACTAAATATTTTTTACACATTTCATTATTTTTATAATATAGTCCAGTTGGATGTAAAACAAACAAAAATAGATCTAATAATGTTTGTAATATCTTTTAACCATTAGATTAATATTATATGCATATCAACATAAATAAATGGGATATTAACGTTTCAGAAAAAATGATGTGCAACACTTAAAAACCAATGGTCGAGAGTAGCGGAAGTTAAGTAAGCTGTGGGGGGTCAAGACCATTCAACAACTTTGCCTACTGTAAACAGATTCATTGTGCATTTTGAAGTTTACTCGAATAAATGATTTCTGAGACGGAATTCTTTTAATGTTTTCAGTAATGGTGAAATCTATATGACACGTTACCAGCTGTTTTGCTGTACACTTGTACCTACATTCCATTTGTGATTTGATGATAAATTCGCAGACTGACACAGTAACTACGTTTTGAATTTGTAATACATTGTAGAATTAGTGAAGATTCATTAATTATACCGCTATAATTACAATATACTTCTACTAAGAAGCTATGGGCACAACTTTCATATTATATTATACATAAGTAAAGTGTGTACCGTAAGCAGGTTCAAATTGCTGTGCGTTACTACCTGCAGCCTAATTTTTTAAGTAATTTTAATACCGTCTACATTTTATTGTTTCTACACTATGGATAGATACAACAAAAAAATTATATACCTACACAAATAGTCGAGGTAATTTAGCGCTGCAGGCGAAAATTTTGTAATCTCGAATGGAATCAATTCTCAAAAGTTTTATCGTTCGCATTCCTTCCTGAATTTGTTTTAAAATGTGCCGTCCTTAAATAATGATGCATTTGATACGAATCAAGCAACATTTTCAAAATACTCAATTGTTTAAAAATGGGACACGTAATACGTATATTTCCGTAAACTTTCGCGGGCTGTCTGGCACTAGTCGCGAAGCCCTAGGGTTCCACGAAACCCTAGAAAACCGTGGAAAATCGTGGAAATGCCATATTATCGAAATTTTATTCTTAGGTCCAGTCAAGATATTATCTAACATAACTAACGTGGATAGGTTTTTGCTGATATAAAAATGCAATTAGTTTGCATTTTGTATGTTTATTCGGAAAATAAGCAATCACTACGAATGTAACTGTACCTATATTACACAACCCATGAAACATGTACGAACAATTTTCCAAAATTTTCTTCTAATTTATTTTTGCTTCCACCTCCTCCCTTCCCCTCAACTGTATTATTGGCCACTCAATTGCCTCTGAGGCTATTACCGCCCCCCCTGGATCGCTTCGTCCACTTTAAGAAACACTGGTTGAAACGGTAATAAAATTGTCAAAAAATAGAATGTATATTTGATTTATGACAGGGTACCAATGTACCAATATTATTTACATATTATTTAGATGAATTTTTATTAAACAATATTTAAGCAATTATATTATACACAGTTATGGTTTAATTGAGTTTCATAAATATTATTTTCATTGATATTTTTATAAGGATATGAAAGCCATTGTATATCTTACAATAAATAATATTTAAAAAATATATAAATTCAAAATATTAAACTGTAGGTATTTAGATTTTTATAAAATGTTTCTTACATTAAAAATGTTGTAAAAATGATTTATTATTTTTTATTTGATATAAAACTCTAACAAAGGCTTCGTACGCTATCTATAGAATAAAAATCCATTTTTTATGCAATGTTTACATCACATCTTCGCTTATTCAGAATGCCGACTATTGTGAATACCCAAGGAATCAAAAACTAAAATCATAAAAATCTATCATTCAATGAATACGAACGCCTACATTTTGAACAAATTTTGCCCTTTTTAATAATTTTGTGCCGTGGGAAGGCAGATTTTGTCAGGTGGAAATTTTTATCAATGAAAAAAAGTTCCTAGAGACGCGCAGCTATTTTGCTGTGACCAAAAAACTATATTTTAGAATATGAAATAGACAATAATAATGCAATATAGTTGAAACTTGACCACTACAGACCAAAAACTAATAAAATACCTCAGATTAAAAAGTAGTTATTAGAAATAATTGTGCATGAATCATATACGTATCGATAGCTTAAAAGCTTACCCCACAGCTTTCGCTGGCTAAGATATAAGTTTGAGTAATTACCACTTATTTATAGGATTTTATAAGAAAGTTTTCAGTTAGAGATGAGAATGGTATATTTATAAAACAAATAAAAATGAATCAAGTGCAATAAAAAAATGGAAACAGTTAAAAAACGAAAACGAAATAGAAAATTAAAATGTCATTTACAATACAATTATTAAAAAGACAACAAAGACAAGACAATCAATACGAATAGAATATTTACTGCTATTTTTGAGTGACTGAATCGAAGGTATCGAACATGTCAATGTTTGTAATGTTAGGTATCAAACATGCATCTTTGGAATTAGACAATTTTTGGTAGTAGTACATAAATATTGTAATTTGCTCAGATGGTGGAGTAGAATCTAAACTTCTAAAACATTCGTTTCGTTATCATTTTCCATGGGGTGTATGTTTGAAAACCGCGAATGCTTCAACATTGTTTTATTTAATAATGTTTAGTTCCAGCGCATGGATCTGGATCATGGATCAGTAATGGCAGTCAATCAATTCCCGAAAAGTTTTTTATGTATATGCTCTGTCTTGGAGCGGAGCTTATCCACATTTTCTGTTAGGGATACGTGGTCACACCAAAGGAACGATAAAATTTTTCATTTTAAAGCCAATATGATTTGTTTTGTAAGTTTGATATATTTTTCATCCTTTGTGTACAGAAGCTTTGGATTATTTTTGTTCGCTAAGGCAAAATTATGTTTATTTATGAATGAAGGCAGAATCAATAAAATGATAAATGGATTCTATAAGTTAAAAGCTTTCGTTTGTACACTATAAAAATGTAGTTTTATAATTTATGTCGTCGTAAAAAGTAATATATTTTTTTTAAACTATGTATCATTAAAGTTCAGCTGGTAAACAATAATTATATTTATTTATACGATAAAACAATAAATCTCACATATATTTTGATTGTTCGTCTATAATTCATATATTTAGACAAACATATTATTACCCCGTAATCTCACTCTCTAGTCTAGTCTAACTTAGCATACCCAATACATGATAAAACTTATCTTTTTGAATTGCTCGATTAGCACCAAAGCATTTATGTGTAATAAATTGTGGTCTCAATTCAGGAGGCATTGATATACTTTTATTTATAGTCTTGAAATTATACTCTGTAGCTCCCCGACATGGCATGTAGGTATTTTCATTTAATATTGAATGTCAATTAATTCAAAACTGTTTGTGTATCAAAATCATCAATATGTTAGAATTGTATTGAATATATTATGTAAATCGGTATGGTTATATCGAACATACATACTTCGAAATCACCATATACATATCAGAAATAATCTTTTTTAAACAAATACGATGACCGACTGGATTTGAACCTGTTACCTCTCGATTCGCACCAATGTGCTTTACTATGTAATTCCTATCTAATTATAACGAAGTTAACAACCCGATAGTTTTATATGAAATGCTTATCAATTTGCGATAATATCGGCTGTCGTGTTTTAAATCAAGGTGTTAATTCAGTGTCCCAATTACTAACCGACGGCCGGATCACTCTAAGCTTTAGTTATAACGTACTTGCGCTTGTTAATAGTTTAATAAACTATTTCTTTTATTCAACGAATAATTTACAAGATTTGAGATTCTAACACTCTAATAAAGAATGATCTCAAATTTTTATTAGGTATAATTTATATATAAAAACATAGAGTTCACATAACATTTTATGAATAGTGATGGATGTTTAGATTAATGTTTGAGATTATTTTTATATAAGTACCTATTATCAGTGTAAAAAGTTGTTAAATAAGCTGGAGTTTACGTGGTAAAACTCCATTATAATGGTTTTGAAACAAAGTACAAAATAACCTTGTTTCGAAATCATTAAAAAAAAGTTTGATTTTTGTACATTGGCTAGGTGTGTTCTTCTTCGTTATGTGTTCGCTGTGTTCTTCTTCGTTATTTTCTCGACGTTTCAGACTCAATGGAAATGCCATTCTCAAGAGATACTTGTAATCTATACTTATGGTTAAATATTCAAGGAATTGAAATAGTGTTGAACCAGAACGATAAAGACAAAAAATAATATATTTATATTCAGTACATTATTTGAAACTGATATAGATGTTAAAGGTAACATTTTTCCTTTTGTGATTTAAAAAGAAATATCCAAATAATCTCATTTTATCTAAAGAGTGACAAGTGAATCGAATCGTTTATGAATCGTACTGAGAATTATTATTCACAATTATTATATTGTTGTATTTTTACAGAAGATTTGTTCCAACAGGTAGATTGAGTAAAGGACAGGTAAACTTGGTATGACAGTTACTTGCGACCTGCAATACTCGGTACTGATTAGTCGCACCCGCCCATAATGCAACATAATAGGATATGCAGGTATTTTTATAATATGGACTTATTTGAACGGTCAGTATTACACAGTATTATTTAAAGCTGATCTATCGATAGTAACAATATAATTTAGGTGTGCCTGTGATTTCAAATTACTTGCATTTGATAGGCATTTTGATTATTCCCACACAACAACAATACAGTTTTTTGTCCTTCTGTTCCATTCATTATCGAAAACAACTGGACTAATATTTATGACACTCGAACGGCGTATAGATTAATTTATTGATACCAATTTAATTTTAAAATGACGAAATATTTCTAAAATAACGCAAAGTAGTAAAATAGAAGCAGTGTAGTGGTGAGGTGAGGTGACGTGAGAGTAGAGCCTACATCCAAACGTTGTTAATCGCGCGGGCTTAGTCGATACTGTAATACTAATGTACAGTAAAAACGAAACAATAATGCGGTCGGTCGATAGTGTGCGTGCGTATGGGGAGCCGTGATAAATGCCTGGCAGCCGATGACCGCGTATTCGTACGTATACGTACATCATTGTTTCGTTTTTACTGTACATACGCGTATAAAGGGTCTACAGGCATTGACAAAATACATACATACAATTTAATGGCTAGGTATAGGATTGTGCAACTGGTTATAGTCGATTTTTTTCAACCCCTATCACTAGTAATTAAATAAAACAATCTCTTAAAATACTGTGCTTAATATGTATGCAAATTTGTTTAATTATATTATATTACTTGTAGTTGCTAGTAAATATGCAATATATAATCGGTGAATTATGTGGTTATTGTTTGGTGAATTGGTGAATTATCGTGTCTTTATGTCGTACAATGATCGAAATGAATTAAAGTAGTTAAGCAAAGTCTTCATCCAGCAGCGGATGCGCCACCATTTGTGACGATAATAACCTGGAAGGTTAAAATATAATGCGAAAACGAATGTACCGCAAATCGCTTCATTTAGTTTAATATAAGTATAGGTATTATCAAGTATCTACTTATATGAAAATGACAATTTTAGGTGACTGCCAAACAATTGTAAAATGCTTACTGAACTAGGAAATTATTTATTTGTAGGTAAATTATAATTATAATATATGTTATATGCAATAGAATCTGGAAAAAAATGAATGATGAGTGACGGGTATTTAAAAAATTATGTGTTTAGAATGTTAAGAATTTGACATTACTATTATTCCTCATAAATATGTGAACACTTATTATCACACTGGTCGCAATGCCTCTTGTAGTATACAATAATTACAAAATTTAATAATTTATTATTAAAATATTTGAAAAAACATATTAGATATTATTTTAGATTAAATAAACAGTTGCATCCTGATTTTAATGGTGCGATTTTAGATTGATAATAACAGCCGTTTTGAATGTGCATCTACTTTCAAAAGAGCAGTGATTTTACTTGCGCCTGAAAGCCTTGAATAAAATGCATCTACCTGTGATGCGATCGTCGCATACGTAAAATCACCGACGTTCTTCGTTTCGAATATTTACGTGTAAAACAGTCTTAGAACTCTTCGCTGATATATTGTCACGCCTTGCTCATGACCACAATACATTTTTTTCTATTGCAAATAACAGATAACAATACAAATATAGGACAATTGGAAATCTGTCTAAAACGTCTTTTTTACCTTTACGTTTATCGGTGAATTTAGTTTCAGAACTAGTAAATCAACTGGATGACTTTTGCGCAATGTTTGGTTATTGGTTCCCACGCATGTCTTTAGGCAGCTTTTAAACAGGTGCCATCTGAGGTAAATAGGTCTTATTATTGAATCGGGATCATCATTATATAAAAATATTTTTCATGGTGTTTCAAGGTGACCGAATGTCTACTAAGATCGAAAAGTGAACATCTTAAGGCTATAACTACAGTTGAGGCATGGTCTAAAAAGATCGTGGCTAGGCGATGCGTGGATTGTGCAAATGACGCGTGCCGAACGAAATATAATTTGTCATAAAAATCCAACATGCGTCCATTTAATGTTATGTTTATTGTTATATTACTAATAAAAATAGTATATTCATTGACATGTTTTCTTTTTTAAGTAAATACGTAAAGTTTTTTAGTCATCTTTACACGATTTAAGAATTTCATCATCATCATCGACATTTCATCATGTCATCCGACGCCATGACAAAACAAATCGACGTGCAGACACCTCGACTGCCGGTCTCCGATTGGTGACTAATGAGAAATTTCGTCGCACCTGCTGTTGAAAATTATTTGCCGTTTCACTGAAGTACGCTCTTAATATAATAAAAATATTTTACGTACGCTGTCATTACGCTATCGGTAATGAAATTTAATATTGCGCCAACAAATCATAATAAGTAGGTCGTAACTATCTACGAAATACTGATTTGTGTAGTCATAACTTTTTTAATTAAATCAATTATAAGATAAAGGCTAAATAAATAGTATTACGTACGTACCGGTGGAGTAAAGTGCATATTATACAGAAGTAACGGTTAGTAAATGAAACTATCAAAAGTTTCATTTTTATTTTAAACTGCAGTAAACTACATATTTTTGACAATTAATAATTAATTTAACAAGACTTTTTAGTAAATTAGTTGAGAATTAGTAGGACTTATTTTTTTAGTTTTTCATACATACCTACTATAAACAATATGCGTAGAAAATTGCGCTTGCAAAGGATTGGTGACCGGCTTTGATATAATTATTGTATATACACATGAAGTTTTATACTGATCATTTTATACGATCAACAGGAACAATTATTCGGTAGCGACCTCTATAATATTATGATCATCATTTATGGCACTACAACCCTTGGCGGGTCTTGGCCTCTTTAAAAAACTTCCTACATCTTGGACGATCCAGCGCCGACAGTCTCCAATTGTTTTGACTGAGCATTTTAAAATCTTTTGCTATGTTGCTAGTTATATACGATTATTTTGCTCTATTTGTGGTAGTTGTGTTATTATGTTAGATGATTTTGTGGTGAACACTATTTTATATTAATATATATATATTACAAAGTTATGCTTCGCAACGTCATGCGAGTCCTTAGAAATGAAATTTGAAGCTTAACTATATTATGTAGTCATTAGCTAATATTTTAATTTGCATTACCGAAAGAAATTGAATATCTTTTTTATTCAATACTGAATGAATATACACAAGGTTTAAGTGTATAAGATTCTTTATTTTCGAAAAAAACATGATTTTAAGGTATCAATCTGTCTATTAGTCATGTAAAATATTTATTATAATAACTATGTTATGGTGGTTTAATGTATGTGGAAACATGTAAACCCAATGCACTGGCCGATTTCGTGGCCCCAACGAGAGATATAATTTATTTTTTAGATAGGTACTCTAGTTGTTTCCTAACTTTATGTCTTTCATATGAATACGTGTATTAATTAAGACGTGTACCAAAAACATAAAAACTGACATTTTTATATAAAAATGTTCTACATACCAACGCCAACAACTTCAACTATAGTCTAAGTGCCTCAACCAAGTCAAAAAAATACAGCAAAATAATTAAACCTGTCGACGTTGTAAGTCCGTTGGCGTGTTTTATTTATAATGGTGTAAGTAGCACTGCAGTGGTCAACGGCATTCAATATAAAATAGCTGACGATGGTGTGTTGATACTTGCGAGTTCTTCATACCTAAAATTATAGAAGCTGCCGTGATTGCTTCACACTGTAAAACTACATTTTTCAAAAGGTCTGCTTCATGAAATTTTACTTTTTGGTACTTAGAGCCTTATTTAATACACGTATTCATATATTCTATGAAGTGTTAGAGATACTACATTGTAATATAGTTATTCTGCAAGATTTATTTAAAACATTGCTATTGTAAAATTTACGCAAGTGTATTATATTATGAAACTTTCTAACTAAGGAAGCGCTTAAAACTTACCTCACCTAGATATAACGTTATACTAAAACTAAATTATACCCATTTGGATATCGTGATAGCTAAATTGTAACTCAATAATAATATCATTTTGTAGAATCAAGTTTTAAACTTTGAATCAATCTTCAACTAATCAAAATGCAATGAACATTTACCAGTACTTTAAATATTATTAGTGTTAGATAACTTTATTGTTCTTGTTTTATTTTAGTGATTGTACAGTTAAAATCATTATGCAGTGGGTACGTATATAGTATAGGTTCGTTTAGAAAAATAAGTATCTTTAGTATAATGTATAATAATAAATATTTACAATGTATAGAATTAAATCTCATTCCGGTTTAGAAGTACATATACCTACTATTTGCTTCCTGTTGGAACAATAAATTTAGGGTGAAATTTTATTCTTCGTTGGAAGTACCGATCAATTATTTGACGTCACTTGACGATTAAATTAATGATTATTTTGGATTAAGGATTTGTATAAGTATAGTGTTCAAATGCCTACTTGTGGATACACCCCTAACCGCAAGAGTTATTTTAACAATAGAATCTTATGCCATTCACAACATTTAATAGGTATAAGAAATTCTTTTAGATTATAACACATAAAGCGACATTCACAATAGTTATTGTTTATTTGGATATCAATTTAAAAAAATTGATTTTATCCACTAAACCAGGGGAGGGCAAACTTTTTGGATGGAGGGCCAAATTCAAGAATTCAAAATGAGCGGCGGGCCGCAAGTAAAATACCATTTTTAGATATACACTATTTATTATCACGAAAAATAAACATTACAAAAAATTTAATGAGCAGAATGAAATTGTTGTACATTTTTTTAAATTCAGGTGTTAATTTTGTAGTTGATATTCTCAAAACTGCTTGTAAATGGGCATCGGAGATATTTGACCGTAAAGAATTTTTATTGAGGTTCATGATCAAAAATGTTTGTTCACATATATAGGTTGATCCAAAAAAAACGAACATTTTTCTTGCATAATCTTTAAGTTTGTCGAATTTCTTTGAATTAATGGCATTATAAAATTTGGAGATTTCTTCACGACGATGCAATTCTCTTATATCAGTGTCACACTGCAGATCAATAATCTCAAGTTGTAGCTCTGTCGGTACACTATCAATATCTATTGAAATCGATGTTCAACGTAGAAAATAGTGGTTACATAGTGTAAGACGAGACGCAAGGAAGACGTATTGAGATAATACATTTACGAAACAATAAACTCTTCAAATTTTATCTATTTCAATATTTTTTAAAAAAATATAAAAAAGTTATTCGTAATCAGAAGTACAATATTAATGATGGCGGGCCGCAAAAAAATACCCGGCGGGCCACATGCGGCCCGCGGGCCGCAGTTTGCCCTCCCCTGCACTAAACCATGGGTTTCACACACCCATGGGTCGCCAAATAGTGTGAAATTATATATATGTTTTTTGCTGATTTTTACTTACATACTTCCTTGCTTCTTTCGAAGTTTTTCCATATTATAGCCGATTTTAAGCTAAATGGATCAAAATGATTATGTTGATCAAAAATACAAAGAAGCTCAACATTGAAGACTATGAGGAATAAAAGCAACTAGTGGAGGTTTTCTTCACGTAGTGGTACGATCTCTGTTGATGATTATATATCAATGGTTTAGTATAGAGCAACATTTTACCCTCTATTACGTTAATATGTAATTTATTTCCGATGTTATTTGGTTCACCTTCTCGTATTCTGAAGATGTGTTCAACGATGGGCCCGAAACAATTGTCAATGTAAATGTCTTAATATTGTAGAATTAACAAAATATATGTTTCCTATTCATAATAAATAATATGATAGAAAATATGAAGAAGTCTCTAATCAGCATAATCACAATATTTTAAAACATGTTTAAATGAGATAAGAAAAATTATATTCTTAATACTTGTGCAAGTATGTAATTGAATAAAATTGTATTTTAGATCTGTAAAGTATTATTTTTATATGTGAGTATTTCTAATACGACTTGTTACATAGATGTGTACATAATCTTAAGCTTATTATTATTATTAGACCTTAGATACCAAAAGTGGTCCTGCAATACCGAATGAAAATACTAATACGAGTATTTCGGTATTTCCAATTGAATACCGGTAATAATACCGGTATTCTTGAAAAATATAAAAAAACAGAAACCAAAAAAAATATAAGTACTTATATAAAAATCTCTAAAATATTAATATTGTACAGCAAAAATATCTAAATAACTATATATATATATATGTATGTAATAATATAAAAAAATAGGTAAAGATAGGTAAAGGCAAGATGTGGTAGATATACTGATGTTTACTTGGTGTGCTTGGATGCACCCCACTGGTAATTCCACCTAATGTTTTATTACACTTTTTACATTAAACTACTTCTTTAATTTTATCCCATAAAAAATAAAACCAAACACAATATTGCTCACTTTTTTGTTCAAAAAAATATATTTCTCTATTATTCTATAAGCTACTATTGAGTAGATAAACATCAAATTATTAGGCATAGGCAAGTCCATTATAAGTAGACTTACTATTTATTATAATAAGTAAGTATAAATATTTGCCACTAGGGCCGAGGTTTTTAATGATTATACAAATAAACCGTAAGTAGGTATTTAAGCGAAATTTCAGATACATTTAAAAATAGACCTGACAACTTATAAGACCCGCCGGCAACTGGTGAACATATTTTGATAAAATTAAAATCAGGGAAGTAGGTAGGTATACCTACCTATAATGTAATAATGCATTTTGCATCTGCATGACGTGTTCGGTCACCAACGTCGAAGGCCAACGGAAATAAACCAGACGGACAAAAATACAGTCCTTCTAAGCCTTTAATATTTATTAATATATTTTATATCCACTTTCAGTACCGAATATTTAAAACCGATATTTCGGTATCGAAAAATACTGAGATACCGATTTTGAAATACCGGTATTGCAATACCTAGTCCTGCATGTTTACGACCTACAGTTGCATCACCTATCAAGATTTCATAGCCACGCGATACTTCAGCTTCTATCTCTTATCTTCTCTTCAATATTTTTGTAAAATATAACCGCAATATCGTAATTACGACTAATCACAAGGCCGTATCTGAGACTCTTTTATTATAATTAAACACTTTTCTTGGTATGTTTCAGTAATTCTTCATAACGAAATTTTACACGTTCCTCTTTACATGCGCTCCTGTATTTATAGTGAATATAATAAATTTGAATATGGTACACATAATATACTATTGCATAAAATCTGTAATTGTTCTTAATTACTTTGTGAATATTTACATGTTTTTCTTGTTTTACCAAACAAGAAAAACATCTAGAGTGAATGAACCTTTACAAAAAATATCAAATTGATTTTCAGTAATATGAAATTCCCCATTCACAATAATTATTGAATGCCGCGAGGTGTCAATCCAAAGCAATAAATTCTCCCATCAATATCTCTGTTGTCAGGTCGCCTCGTGAAGAAAACACACGACAAAGGGTACAACGAGAATCTCTATCTATTTAGCCACAATGGTGTTTGGCATGGGACCACCGTGGTCGATCTAAAACTCTTCGCACATCGAATAACCATAAATAATTCCCCATTGAAAATTGCACAATGTTTGAATGAATATTTGTGTATTCTGAAGTTGGCTGCGCGAATAAATTATTGTATTTTTTTTTGTAGTGGTTAATTTATTGAATCCCCCGAATGAATATCAAAATCTTTATTATGGTCAAAATTGTATGCATACTTAAAAGCATTAAATATTATATCGACAGTAGTGTGATATATTAATAATTATTATTAGTATAATATAGAAGGTCAATGTGTAGGTATGTCGTGTCCACGAATATTGAAAATTAAAGATTTTATTGCTCCTTCTACAAAATATGCAATTCGATAATAAATGGTAACTTTATAATATTGGCATTTCGCATATTATTACTATGTAGAAACCAGGAAACAGAAAAATGCGCATATATACAATTAGCATGGAGGGGGTCCAATTTGAAAACATACCCATAATGATTTATTATTGATTTTTTTAAACGGTGGGGGAGGGCGGGGTTGACAAAATCTAAATCTACCAAATGCCACAGACACATAATTGTACATTCTCTGTACTCAGATACTCCAAACCCCCTCTGGTTGTGTGCGCGCCTGTTTGAGTTAGATATAGGTAAGTCACTGGTATAGTTTTTTCTAGACTTCATATCGTGTTGAGTATAATAATTGAATATCGTATGTAAGATATTATGTAACTATTATTTAGTAAGTAGGTATTAAAGATATATAGAAAGACGTTGTGAATTTACGATTGACTTCTGACAAAACAGGATAGGGATGAACTCTTCGGTTTGTGGTTCTACCGGAAATGTGCCGAATACATCGTTCTCGTATCCTGGGAAAAGCGTAGGAGATTGATAAGCGAAAGGATTTCATAACAGAACCGCATTGTGGCCATTCGCCATCTAGAACGCGAATATGACCTTAATATTATTTGTGTAGATAATAATATGTACCTAGGATTCGTAGAACGACCGCCTCTGAAACCGTGGGTCACGGGTTCAATTCCGTGGATGGGCGAACATTCATCTTGTATTTTCAATGTGTTCGATTCAGTAAAATGATCTGATAGGTTGAGCCAATAGTCAACAACCAAGTATGGTAAAAAGGAAGTGGAAATTCGTATTTTTTGCTATAGTGAAACCACTTAAGCAGTAATTAATGGTAAGATAAGGCAAGAATTTGTGATACAACAGGCATTAAGATTGTCTCTGTTCTGTTATCTCTTTTTTCTTACTCAGATTATAGAAAATTACTGTTGACCTGGTACGTTTACGCACGTGACTTTTACTTTTATCAGAACTATTATTTTCATTTTGAGATATTGTATGACTAGATACAATATTTTCATTATTGTATTGTATCTACTGTATTTTATGAGATATTTTTTTGTTTTTCATTAGTCGTGTGGTATGTTTTATTCTTAAGCATCGCTATACAGATTATTATGCATATTTCACGTTCAATTACTCTAATATAATAAGAATCCGATATCAGATGTACACGATCACATAATACCTACCTACAGAATGCGCTTACGTGTGTTGTGTCATTATTATGTAGTAATTACCACAACCCAGGGTAAATTTGTATTGTGCCCAAGTATCTAATCTTGCTTATCTGAATATAATCGATTGACCTTTATCCAAGTTTCCAGACAAATTCCTGGGTCGACCAACTTGTTGACAAAATCAGCGCTCTGAAGGGTCCGAAGGTTCGATAAATTGAGACCAAAATGTTAAGTACTTGCCACAGGATACTTACCCTTAATTCGGTAAAGGCAGTTTTACTTTCAAGGTCAGTAATGTGCTTCTCAAACGTTGCGATAACATTATTAAGCGGACATTAAAGAGTTTTCTGAAGTTTATTAATAATTATAGTCATGTAATATTTTATATAAGTTTACGTGGATTGCCATCTTGCATACTTCTGACGAGGAATTATGTGTGCTTTGTGCAGCCAATTGAATAGTTTCTCTCCACATTAAGATTCGATTTTTTTTCCGACAGAAAATTTAATTTTAAATTCCGATGTGCCGTGTCCACATTGGCAACAAGTTGCTGGCAACCTCATTAAATTTTACGATAATTATCGTAATTTATACGACCATAAATTATTTTAATTGAAATTTAATGAGGTTACCAGCAACTTGTTGCCAATGTGGATACCGCTTTAGGGATTTCTTCATATTATTGTGTCGATAACGTTTGTACATAGTATATTTTTTTCATATTGTTTACCGATTTTTAAAATACTATGATCGGTAATAATTACGATGGTAAACGGTGTGCGAATAACTGATTTGTCAATTTTATTTATGAAAAAAAGTTCACTCAAAAATGACCCTTTCAAATCCTATCAACGCGTGCCACAGTTTATGAAATACTGTAGGTACCAAAGTATAAAAAGTCCTATACAATTAATTATTCAAATTAATACCAAATTAAAACCGTTTCGTGGTTGTAGCTAGTTAATGCTAAAAATTACTAATA
The DNA here is from genome assembly GCF_057557595.1 of Rhyacophila brunnea. Classification (NCBI taxonomy): domain Eukaryota; kingdom Metazoa; phylum Arthropoda; class Insecta; order Trichoptera; family Rhyacophilidae; genus Rhyacophila; species Rhyacophila brunnea. Next base: position 23,716,868 of record NW_028233068.1, read on the forward strand.
TACGTACATGCTTTATCTAAAATTCTAAAACGTTCCAGCCCTAAAGCATAAGATAGGCGCAAGGTCGTGCCATTACAGCCCAAAGATCGGTTTCGTAGAATTGTTGCAGGGTGGGTGAGGAAGGCCATGGCGATGGAATCCGTGGAGTACTGGCAAAAGACTTGAAGCGTTTTTTCGTGATCATGTCCGTCACCATGGAATAAAGCGTTTCCTTATGGCATCGAATCTTCTAAATAACTTTGGCTCACATTCAGTGATAACAATTTTACTGATTTATGGGTAGACACGATTCGTTCTACGACAAGTAGAACTGAACTGGATTCTTAATATTGTGCTTAAAATATGGAATGAAAAATACGTGCATCTACAACATATTTAAAGTGCACATAGGTATATTATCTCATATGAAATCAATTAGGAATATTATGTATTAAACTAGTAGATAAATAATTAATGCTTCATGCTTCTTTGGAGAAAAACTCAAATTAAGAATGTTGTGGGCATGGCCCCGACAAGGGGGAGGGTGCTGATAGGGCTCTTAATTGGGGGTCCAGACTTGGCAAGTCAATTAGCTACCTCACTGTATACACAGAAGACAAAGGCGACTTTATAAAATATTTACCTTTGTTTTGGACACCAAAGTATTATTTTAATATGCACATTGCATTATCATCTTGTACTACGAGTATTACAGAATTAACGTTATAAGGTTCTTCTCTTAATTAAATGATAATTATTGTATCAGATTCATTATTTTATTACCAATAGGCATTCGGAAATATTTTTTCGGACAAAACATCCTAAAATATTAAAAATAATTAAGTATCGCTATTACGAATGAATTTAAACAATTAGTTCCCAACGCATGGTTTGCTTGATTGGTCATAAGTAGGGAATCCAATCCCGAGCCAAAATTCTGATCCCGGGATCCCGGGACTGGTCCCGGGATTGGCATTTTTTCCATTGTTAATATAAAATTTTTATATTTACAAATAACATTGATAAAATCGGTCAAAAATAAATCTAGTATAATTTATACTATTTAAGACATTTATTGTTAATATTGTATACGTTCAATCTTGGAAATACACAAGTTTAATGGAGTAAATAATATTGTAATATAAATAATAATGTGAATTTAATAGGAGATTGGTGTTTCTGATAGTAAAGACTTAATGAATGGATGAGCGAGATTTAAAATAGTAAAGCAAATAATCATGGCGTACTTATGGCCTTTCCGCTTCATAAATCGAATTAGTCAGCCAAATATGAAACTGCCGTAAAACGTATGATATCATGGTGGAATTACTTTGTTAAAAGTGCGAAGCATTGTTTTTTCCAATCTTTCCATTTTTTATAATTTATGTGAAAAAATAAAATGAATCGGCAACCTACACATGGGTATAAATCAAACTTCACTCAAACTCAGTTTATTTCTAATGTAGTTATTTTTTATTAAAAGTATTTTTTTCTGTTATATTTTCGCTTTTATTTTATTTTCCATAAAAATTGATAAAAAAAATCAATCCCGAAATCCCGGGATTATGTTTATCAATCCCGGGATTCATAGGTATCGAAAATAGCTCGGGATCCCGGGATCCCGGGATTCGGGATCCCGGGATTGGAATCCCTAGTCATAAGTTACTCTCAAATTATGATGAAAAATGACAATTTCACACACTAGGTAGTAATGTATTAATTAATTATATGAATAATATTTTATTTTACGTAATTATTAACATTTAGATGTCCATAGGGTTCTACAGAATGCCAGTTCGGAAACGCTGCTGTAGACATCACACGATCTTAAGTAAATATAAGGGGGGGGGGCGAAGATTTTGCGCCATGCCCCGTGTTTGGATGTGGGGGCATGGTTGTGGGTAATTCCAACAATAGTTTTTCCATAATTATTAATATTTTTGTATTCAAGGAGAATTGCAGTTCTTAGATTTTAGCCCTCGGAATTGAATATTTGACCGGAGTGCTCGATAATTTTCCAAAAATATTTTTTATCATTAAAATGAAATTGTTTCGAAATTCATAATATATATCATAGTTTTAATATATTATTACGTTTAATTAAAAAACGTCGTTTTTATAATATATACGAAATTAAATTGTCTTTATTGTAACGTCATTATTACCTAATTTATATTACCTGCGTTATCTCATTTATTATACTAATTGATTCGCAATAAAAAAAATATAATCATACCTATTTGGTATGTACGGATCTTTTCATTAAAAAACGTGGATACTAGCGGCATCCAGTAATTTTACTTCTAAGCTTATTATGAGAAGAATATCCAAGTTTGAAAGTTTTCTGTTTGACCTACAATAATTATTGCAATACGCTTATTATGTAGTCTACCCAAAGATGTCACCTTTCAAACAGGAAACTGGCTTGAAAAATATTCATAATACAGTATTTTAGATAAAAAAAATTAACTATTTTCTGTAGAGCGATTGATATCAAAAATGAAAGAAAGAAAGGAGGGCATTATAAAAAATATTATATTTATTAATAATAACATACAATGGATGTGATAGTCAACTTTTCTTTAATAATTATTTTAAGTTCTTATTTGGTTGTAGAAATATGAGGTGGATTATTAATAAAATAGTTATTTCAATGCGGATGTTGGTTGATAAATACAACATTAAATAAATTCTGCGAAAATACTGAATAGTAATAATAATACGAAGAAATATTTTGCAAAATCAGACTTCGTCTAAAAACTCTAAAAGAATTAAATATTAAAATTCACGCAAAATAAGATTTTCTTTCTTAAAATAAATGTTATGTCAAAGGTATTCAAATTTTCAGCATAATTACTCTCGCGTTTCCTTTGCTTGTAAAGAGCCATTTAAAAGCAAATCAAAGCTTATTGAAGGTATGCAATAACATTTTCTCAAAATGTCAACGACTTAAAAGAGTTCAAAATGAAAAAAATGAGTTAATCAAGTAAATAAATAAATGGATATAGTTACTTTTGCCACTTTACTAGGGTAATTGTAATTTCCATTAATTTCATAAAATTGAAAAATATAAAAAGGAAGTTAGTATCTATCTATCGCCTTACTGCCGTATTCATATACATTTGAACTGCGTTCAACGTAGTAAGCCGTTTATCGGCCGATTAAGGAAACTAAAAAAAATGCATACGTCACGAGATGCGCACAGGAATGCGCACCAAACTTAAAATGGCGGCGATCTGCGCGAGCTGTCAGTGTCACTTTAATACACAATGACTTCATCACAACAAGCGTTTAAGCGTTTAGTAGGAGGCTTGAAACCTTCGTAGGTTTTATAAATTATTGCAAAAATGTGTGTGAAACAGAAAGGAGGAGACGCTTGCGACTGCAAAAAAGCCCTATCCTATCCCAGGCGGCACGTTTTCACGGGTTGCTGAACGCATTTGTTATCCGCTAATTAATATCAATGTTTCCCTATCGGCACAGCTAACTAATAGTTCCTTTTCATCTTGCGTGAAGTTAACTGCCCGTCGTCGTTGTGCCACAATAGGATTCATGATGATGCTAAAAATGAAAATGAAAATGATGCTAAGCTTGTAAAAATGGTCGAGATCGTGGGTCAATGGAGGTGTTTGTAAATATTGACAATGATCCGTGAAACTGTATTGCCATATTATGGAAATATTTACTGGGTATACTTTGATCATTTCGTGCATTATGAAGTATAAAATAAATATGATTTTATAACAAATAAATTATTTAAAGTTCATGATAATTATTTATTTATAATTATTAAATTTATATGGTACCGTTTGCACATTTTTACACCGATTCACAATTTCAAAATTTTAAATTAATTTTCGGGAAATTTAAATTTAAAATTAGGTAACATTATCCATGGCATGACGCGTATTACGTCGGCGACGTGACGTCACTATCCGTCAGATACATTTAGGTTTATGCATGCAAATTTGCAGTAAATAGCTTGAATGCAGTTTGCTGTTATATGCATACGCCTGTTAGCGAATTAGCACCGAATCAACCTAGTTACTTCCTTTTTTCAATATGTAGTTATTATTTTCAATACAAGTTCGTAGTAAGTATATATATATTACTAGCTGACCCGGCAAACGTTGTTCTGCCATATAAATTATTTCTAGTGAATATTTTGGTTGTTGAAAAAATAACGAATGTATCGTAAGTGTGTCCGTAAGTGTATCGTAAGTGTGTGTGTAACGAATGTATCGTAAGTGTGTATCGATGAAAACTCAAGTGAAAATAGGCTGGACACAGATCGAAAAAGAGATACCTAATCACTGGGCAAATTATTAATCCAGTGGTGCCCAAGAGGTAGAAAACTTCCAAATGGGAGATTTGTATAAAGGCCGCTATCCACGATATAGTTAAGTTATGAGGAAGTAACTACATGAAAACGGAGCATACATGACCGAGATGAATGGAATAGACTGAACCAACAACTACTGTGTATTAGGCCCGCTGTCAGCCACCGGAGACCAGTCGATTGTGCGTAAGAGGCTTTGTTTGTCGTGTGGGTATTGCTGTGCACGACATGGCCAAACAAACGTGTCATACCAGCCCAGCGACTTCATAACACAGCATTTGAGAAATTAGCAAATTGGCAGAAAATTAGATTAGATTTTCCCAAAATTTATATAAAAAAAAAAAATTACTTGAATTTTATCAGAATTGTTACACAATCTGCGTTCATTGATAATTTATTAGTTTGAATGATTCTTTCGAAAATTACTGTAATGAAATTGAAATTGAAAATGAATAACTAATTAATATTTTTAATGTACTTACTTATTTCTATTCAATTTCAAAATTGCCATTATTCATGAAAACAAAAATCATAGAAATGTATTTAGGTAATTTAAAATATCGTTGATGTGAAAATTTTGTCAAAATGTTTTTTATTTTTTTGTTTTTTGTTCGTTTATATTAAATCGCATAGCTTAGTAAAACCATGCATTTTATATGTTGCACTACCAAACCTTTGACCTAATATTGCTCGTTTACCGTAAAACCTCCAATGTATGTAGTTATCCCAAAAACACTAAATAATGATGACTATTTCAGAGATGAAGTTCATCTTAATTTTTGTGCTTACGAAGCAGCTTTTTGCCTTTACTCTAACATTTAAATTTTATTACATGACGTAGAGGTATATTATTATAAAAAGCGTCGATATTTCTACAACACTGAAGCTTTCCGTGATAAGATATGTAGAATAAGTCAAAGTTAAATACATTTTTATTTTACTTAATTATTAAAATCTGAAGTAGCTATTTTTTTGTTTATTGTTGTTCAGTAAATTGTAATAGTTTTTATTGAGTGAATTTAAATTTAGTACAAGTTTAGTTTAGTAAACTTTGAATTAAGTAACTTTTAATAAAATGAACTTTTGTATTGTGTCGTTCGATGCCTCATGCATTATGAATTATTGTGATGTTACCATATTATATGATATTACAAAACAAATAATTTAATATTGCGCGATTCTTATGACATTATTGATTTACGGAAAATATAAGCCCGTAAAATTACTTGGTTATTAATCTGTATTATTATTTTTATGAAAGAATATCATACAAAGCATAATTGGGAATGATAAATATTATAATATGTCGAACACGCTTTTTCATTTTGAATACCCACGTATTTTCAGTGCCTTTAATGAACGGAATGTTATTGGAAACGGTAAAGTGAAACATATTCATATATCTACGCACGATGTTATCGTATAATATTGTGAATGATATTATGATAATATTTGATATGTAGAAATATTAAAATATTCGCAGTTTTTCGTGATTCATATTGGTTGAAAGAATATTAATAACTTTTATAATATTAAACGAAGCTTACAGGTTTGTATCACACAAAATTATTTTCCCTTTCACACCAAATGCGACGAAGAGAAGGGCGTTCGATTCGTTTGATTCCATCACTTTAATATTGACTTTACATATGGACGGATCTCTTTGCTAATCAGTTTAACTTGACAGGTGCCTACGGACGGCATCCTTTCAGATTCAGTAGAAATATAACATCTTTGAAAAACAGTCAGTTTATAAAGGGCGAAGCAGATTCAGTTAAGTATGTATGTATACATTTACTGTATCTGCGAACCAAAGATCACAACTCAATTGTTAAAAATAACATGTCTCATCTTTTTTCATTGTTTTTTTTTTAATAAGATTCATATAACATATTTAATCTTGTAATAAATTATTGTCGACTACCTAAATTACAGTGTTTCTTTAACATCTTCATTGTTAGTAATGCATGTACATATAAAGACAACGCTTGTCTTATCGCTCATATTATTAATATATTTATTAAGTCATAAACCAAAATTACAAAGTCTTGGTGTATGGGGGACCGACTTATATATTATTTCTATCTTATTAATCTATGAGTATCCGATAGGCTAGGTTGAATATACTAGAATAGGTATTTTTTTCAACCGACATTTGCAGACACTTGCAGAGGATATGCTTAGTATCCTGAATTATTAATACAAGTGTGGGATTGTATTAGGGGTCGAAATCAATATGATATTAAAAGATAAAGCAACCTTCATCGCTAGCAGTTGACTTGTTTACAAACACTTTATTGTATTAAAAAAACATCTAATGTTTATTGTTTTATTATATTTATGCTGAAAATAATGAAATTATCCGATATATAAGTATCAAAACTATAATACTATTGCCAGTACAACAATATTCCGCTGTGAATTAAATTAATTCGTAATATCAACAGTACATTATGACTGTAGGCTTTAGCAGTGACGTCCCGTGGGGGTAGGCAGATTGAGCATCACTTGTGGGCGGCAGTTATTCGAAGGGCGGCAAATCGAGAAGAATCATTTGGTATATTTATAGAAATAGATACTTACCTAAACTTAGTATGTAACGTACCTAAATATCTTTCCATTAAAAAATCAGCTCACTGCTTGGAAAGAAAATTTAATGTATTAATTAACACAAGTAAAAGGATTAACGGGACTTTAATTTTTGTCGGGTTTGCGATGTCTAGTTTACTTCCGTCATCCTTGAACGTCACGTCCTTGAAGACCAGCAATGACACGTGCAGATTTTCGAATTATCTTTGAATTATATGTAGGTACATAGATACTTACCTAATTAATGTATCCAAATATGTTTGCCAGTGACTCACGAGTTTTGAAAGTTGTCAGCTGTATTTTTAAACGAATCTGAAACCGTTTACTCGCAATATTGACTATTCATTGAAGTAGAGATGGCATTTAAATAAAAGTAGATTTAGTGGTAATTATTTTGTTAGTAATGTAACCATACAACACATTTCTTAAATATTGGAGTCATGAAATAATGATAAAAAATACTGCTTAAAAAATTTGAAGGAATATTGGTCCTGCCTAGGGGCGGCATCTTGTTTAGAGACGTCACTGGGCTTTAAGCAGTTATATGTTACTATAGGCATATTTCATATTATACTATAGATACAGGGTGACTGTTTTATCAAATATTTTCGCAAATATTTACAGAGAAGATATTAATTAGGTAAGGTTAAACGGTGTGGGACCTTTTACGTCGATTCATCGATAACTATTTGCTGAACGCATTAGGTCATGGAACCAAATACGCACACATCATATTCGTTGAAAAAATAGCGTGTGTATTTGATAGTACACTGGAACCATGGATCAAAAGACAAGCATTGTAATATACCTACTTTGTTTAACGGTGATGATAACTAGAGTGTGAAACATTCATTAAAGTATGGTAATCCGGGTGTTTCTTTATTAATTATTCCCTTAAGTAGTGTCCTTCATGGCACTGAATCCCGCGAATTTAAAGTAAAATAAATTTACCATGTGTTTTCTTCTGGGTATGCTATCAACATAATCATTTTTCTCTTCTAAAATATTGTTTTTTTACTTATTCATGGATGCTTTTACAATATTTCTATATAAACGTAGTTAGTTCAGTAAGATAAACGAAACCAAAAACAACAATTTGTTTGTTGGTGAATTTTATTTAATTTTTAAGATTGATTGTCAAGCCGTTTTTCGTTTCAATTTCAAATTCAAAGCAATTTTTATTGAAAGATTTTTCCAAACTTTCAACATAACCAGCTTCAGCATTGGTTAATATTTTGCCGAGTTAAGCATATCAGACACCATTAACGAGGAGTACAAGACTAGTTTGTTAATGCGCTCCCTAGAGACATAGACATGTTCAATGATGCGCTGTGAAATTTTTTGTTAATGTTTCGAAAATTTATTTTACTGTATAAAATTGTTCGTTTTTTATTTTTTCTTCTTCTCTCTTGTGAGGGTAATATTTGTAATAATATAAATCCTTTTATGTGAATGTCCTGAATTTTGATTTGTTATGTCAACAATGTCTTGTTTTAAAAAAAAAGAAAGATGTATTATGTGATAAGGTTATAGAAATATGTAAAACTCAAATAGGTTTTTATCAAAATCTAGATGCGTGAAACCACGGCTTCAGAAACGGATTTTCTGCCACTCGAGCACGGCGGGCGCGTATGTTTCTTTATATCTTCAATGAAATCTAGTAAACTCTGATAAAAAGTATTTTTTTTATTAAATTTTCTGTTCTCTGCACTCAAACAATTACGTGGTGCGCATTTTTTTTATTATTAAAAACACGATTTCACGATGCAAACTTTGCTAAGTCAATAACATTACGGAACTCATTCGAGAAAATACCAATATATTGGGCTGGAATTATTACTACGTATCAAACATATTGTAGATTAAAAAAATCTAATCTAAATCAGAAATTATCGAAAAATAGTGGTTGGCTGGCAAAAAATTGAGCACATCACTCTCTTCTTGATGGTAAAGAAACAACAAATCAAGTTGCAAAGACCTGCAGTAACTATTTATACTGACTAAAAGTTGTGATCAAGAGAATTTGATTACCGTTTCTTAATATATATTTATTTTAATTTCGTGATTCTCGTTTCTCAAAAAATCGACAATGACATTCTCGGTAATAAATTTGAGAATTTCACCATGACCGTTATAATCAATTCGCGATTTCAGATTCTGTATTTAAAATCGAATGGAAAAAGATAAGATTTTAAAAAAGCTCTCTTCACCTTAATTTTTCACGAACAAAACGGGAAAAACCGCCCAAAAAGAAAAAAATAACTAGAATAAATGAAAAATTATCGAATATCAAGAAAATCGAGAAAACGCATTCTGTGATATCGACATAATTTTTTGTTTTTGTTTGTAAAAAGTACTCTCTCTCTCTCTCTCTTAAATGAATACATCCAAATTACTCTGATTAGTTTTTATAACAAAACCAATTGTGTATATCTAAAATATGGGATGGGGTAGTTTCCATAATAAGTCTAATATACCTACATTATGTGAAATAATCCAGGCAAGTACTTACAAATGGCGGTCATTCTATTAAATATACATCCAGTGGTTAACATTACGCATGAAATATTTTAATGCGTGGGAGATATCGTTTCCCCGTACCTATTTCACCATATGGATGTTTGACCTATGTCTACATGTATGTTTTATTTATTATTATCATTTCTAGTGCCTTTGTGGTGCTTTATTCCGCAGAATATTTCTACGCAGGTTATTTATATCGTTTGGGAGTGTTTTTATACGTTGCGATTTACAATACTTCAGGCAGGAATCAAATTTCATAACTTCACAAGTAAAAAAACCTTAAAAATTCCATTCGATATTTTCCAGGCGAAACGCAAAATGAAAATTCGCGGTATTAATAAAATCTTGTGTTTGAAGTTTCTGTTTATTATTGAATAAAAAAAATAAATATTTAAAGTTTTATTTTAGAAATAAATCTGGTGAATATATTTTGATATTTTTATATTTTGAATATTAACAAAATAAGTATCCAGTATTTATTACCATATAAATTATAATTGTCTTGAGTTATCATAAACTAATCATGAGAGAAAACATATTATTAAAATATGAAAAAAAAACAGCGAGACAGAGAAAATGAAAGTCTTAATATAGTTTGACAGATGCATACAGTGCGGTAATAGCATATCGAGTGGTTAAAGTAGTGTGTTATCCAAAAGATTTAAGGTTAATTATAATAGAGATAGCGTGCTGTAACCTATTGTAACCTTAGGCAACATATACAAGTAATAAAAAAATAGACATGAATGAGGAAGAACAATCAACTAAGCGTCGCCGCTTGACAAATAAATGAGTTCAACGATGGTTCAGCAGACTCTACAAATATACCACCTGAACACACAAAAACAAAAACGTAAGAAAGAACATAAACGTAAACGAATGAGAGAGGAGACAGAGAGAAGACGTGTGAGAATGTTGACAGGTAGTACTGCCACCTGGGAATATTTGCTTGATTAAACACATAATAATAGTTTTAGTTACATATTTTTATCCCGGATAATAAATATCATTTGTCACCATTGACAGTGGGTGTATGGATGACGAGGATTCACGCATTTTAAGGCTTGAATGGTATCTTCCAAAGTGACCTCCCATTGTGTCTTAAGCGGAAAGTTTTCAACTGACGTGTTCTACCAGTGTTCACGCATGCGTGTGAGATATGGATAATGTGGCATGGATAGGTGAGTGTTGGGCATAACATGGAAATACCTTAAAATAAACAAATGGGCAAAGAAGCAGATTAGAGTACGCGAGTGGACAATCGTCGGATGAATGCTGTTATACAGTGATTCCTAAGGGGCTAAAGGACTAAAACGCCCTACCGTAACCAAACTCATCATGTTTGGTGTATATATTCGGAAGCGAAGAACTAGCGACCGAGATGAGCAGAAGGAGCTAGGGGAGGCCTAAACACAGCAGTGGATTGACCCCGGTTTATAATAAAAGTATATTTTGAATTGTTCCCGAATGAAAACCATACCTTTGTTTAAAAACAAATAATATGAACTGCAATTAAAAATCATTTTGCCCCGCTTCCTTTTCTTGTATTCAGGTGTTTCACAGATGTAGGTATTTGAATTTTTCCTTTATTTTTAAAAAATATAAGTTCCACTTTCGTTAGTCAAATTTCAAATCACTAAATTATTATTCTTCACCACATTATGGTATGCTCGTTTTGGGTGCTGATCAAAATACCAACATGATGATTATTCCGACATGTCAAATTCCAGAACAAATATCTGTTAGATTAAATTAGACCAGACTAGGTTGGGTTAGAGTTAATATAGGTTTAGTTTACAATTTCCCATCAAATCACGCACTGATTTGTTGCATAATACTATATTTGTTTAATAATATCTGAAAATTATAATTGGATAATCTCTAATAGTGCGACGCAAATTCCTGGTTCCAAATTTAGATTATTTCAATATTTGGTTTTAATACACGACATCGCAGAAAATGATACTTCATGCAGGTATAAAGAATCAAACGGTATGAGTGCATCGGTTACTGTGCATATTAAATTTGAATTTTACCGTACGCCCACGGATCGATTCGTGTACGTCCTATGATACGCTTATCCCACTGCTAGTCAAAACTCACATTGATATCTGATGATGTATCTACCAAAATATCGAAACCAACCAGAAGTTAAGATTACTTTTTTATTTAAAACATCTTACAAACATTTGAAATTATTAATTCATGATGTTTGCAACATGACATTATTAAATACTAATAAGAAATAATTACAAGATAAAAAGAACTTTTTATATACAACGTTTTTAAATTTTCTGTTGAATCATATAAACTTGACTTGATTAGCTTAAACGATCAAAAAGATTTCTACTTGATAGAAATAATACTGAAATGTCATTTTGACATGTCATATTGATTTCCATAGTAATGCACGTATATATTAATAATTTAGTTGCTAGGACCCCAGACAGCAACCAATAGTGGTTTCGAAATAACTTTTCATACAAAACAGAATTAACTGAAAATGAATTCAACTCTACATAAAAATAGTATTAAAAAAATGCATTGGCATCGTGTTCTGATATATTCTAAAAGTTTCAAATGTCTAGCTAGTCGGGAAGTGACTTAAAAATCGATTGCAAGATTTGTACCGGAAAAAGAACCACCGGACAAATAAGAAAAACGTTGTAAAATAGATCCGCTTGCACTAAAAGAGACGAATGACAGTGAAGTGAAGGCATTCGGACACTTCATTTCATACACAATTTTGTTTAGAAGAAATAAAAATTATTATTTGTGTGATTTTCTATAGTTTAATAAATAGATGTCCACGGTGGACGAGTGATAAAGTGTCCGTTTATGAAGTAGTAGGTCGTAGGTTTCAGGTTTAAAATGCGGTTCTGGCAAATTCAAATGCTTTTTTTCAATATACGTATGTTTGGACCAAGGCCTTGGACATAATAGGTTGAGCAAGTGGTTAACATCTATATCTCGAAAAAAATGCGTTAAGAAAATTTTTCGAGAGACAATAAAGATCCGCGTTCAAGTAACTGCCTAATATATTATAAATTAATTTGATTTATAAATGAATGCCATTGAAGAAATTGATACCATATTTTTAACTTTGAAAAGTTCCTAAAGATTAAACACGTTATGCTTCAAGCGATTGTGCCTACTATAATGTAATATAAAGTCTAAATATTGAGGTATAATTTTCATTTGCAATATATTTCGTTATCATTTCAAGTATGATATATGTATATACAAAAGCTGCCTTTCAAAACAGGCAATATATTATGAGTTTTATGTGAGCTTTATTTAAGTTTTACGAAAATGTATTAATGTAATCGTTCTCTATTCATAAATGAAAAATGCTTTCAGTAGAATGTGATGGGCGTACATACATACATTATTTACTCGAAGTATTATGTTATGTTACTAGGCTAAACTTTATGTGTGGGATCCTATTATAATGAAAATAACCTTATTTATTTTGTGTTACGTTACCCAGCGTGTGAAATAGGGTAGAATGCTTGCCTCGTGATCGTAGATTGCAATTGCAATCCAAGTTTATTTATATTTATAAAAAATAAGTGTATTAGATTTTTTTTTATATGGCTCAGACGGTCAAATATTTTTTCCACAAGACGATTTTAAGGATTGTATGAACCGGAACGGCGCTCCGGTCCATTTCGAGCCCTGCGGACAAGTGAGCTAGTTCTAGCAACTCACTTCACTGATATTGGCAAGCGTTACGAAAAGTGTAATGTGCCATAACTATTCTACCCGTCTTACCAATGACAGGCGCCAAGAAACTCGATTATGGCATCACCATTAGTGAATTTGGGTTTCCGTTCAATGTCGCCACCTTAATAATATAGTATTTCTGAAGAAAAACAATACTCCTGGGCCCCTCAGATGATGAACCCAGACGGCTAAAATTATTAAACACGGAACATGCTTTGCCTACTGATTCTCTGAATGCTGGTTGTCCAGCGCTCGAAATGGAAAAGTTTACGAACCGGAGCGCTTGACAATTTTCTGAAAATATTTACATAAGTATCAAATTTTATGTGTATTTTATAAAAATAAGTGTGTTAGATTTTTTTGTTGTATAGCCTATCTAGCTCAAACGGTCAAATTATTTTTTCCACGAGACTGAGCGATAATTTTACTGAGTTCACGAACCGGAACAGCGCTCCGGTGCGCTCCAGTCCATTTCGAGCCCTGTGGTTGTCCAAATTCGAAAGAAAATTTATTTGTCAAAGTAATCGAATCCAAAGGATTCAAACAATTTTACTTTTCTGAAAATTATGTAATTGCAATAATAAAACTAAAGAAGTAATAATAACAGACGAACAATACGTCGCACAGATCTACTGAACGTAAAATGAAAATAATCGGCGCGCGTAAGTAATCGGGGCGGGGCGCGGGCCGCGGGCGAGCTGCGCGTCTATAGTTATTCAACGTCTATTTTTCATAACGCTTTTGCGTCGGAGATCATGAGTAAAACATTTTCCATGTTAAAAAACTATTGTATACGGAACAGTTTTCATACTGAAAATTATCGTATTTTAGCATGACGTAAAACTATAGTAGGTATAACTTACTTATTTTCACTAATTTAAGAATCAAAATTATTAGTATTGTAAAATAATTATAGTACGATTCGCAATGTTGTTTTTATTACATTTTTCTTTAAAGTCAGATTTTCATTGAACATGCACTACAGTGTCCAAAATAAGTCTTACTTCAAAACATATTATGTTAACGTATATCGAAAAAGAGTGAAGGTAGTAAAATGGAAGAAACCAACCGTATTTACCGAAGGTAGATGAAGTATTTTACCGAATAAACATAAATAATATATAAATTTAATTTACGATATCAAAGATAATTTATGATATTCGATTTACATCAACTTTATAGATGATTATTATTCCCTTTGCAGCCATTCTCCAATAACTCCGAGCATTCAACACCGAATAAAATTGAAAACGTAATTTCAATAAAATTGCGAAAACAATTTTCGTCTTAAGCTCTGCCTCTTTCTAGCCTAGAGTTAACTTTTCTTCTTAGAGAAGGTAACACCATAAGATGATTTGTAAGAGGAGAATGATGATTAATCATAAATTATCGTGAAGATAAATTATTTTGGGTCATAGTTCTGATTTCTACATATAAGTAATTGATTATATCAAAAGCTGCATTAAATAAAGCAAGATCGTTATAAATCTTAGCGGATTTACGATTGATTTATTTGTAAATATCCAATTGGCCAAATTATACGATTTGATTTGATAGCGCGTCGGTCCGGCTTTCCAAAATATTGTAGTGGGGATCGTTAGTTATTGATCGACAGTTAGTTATAACAAAGCTTAGCCTTTTTGTAATTTCTATTATTGTGTCAACACGTCATATATTATTAATGTGTCAATTAAAGTGTGTATTTCGATTTAAAGCATGGATCATTACGATGTTCGTCACTTTTATACCGCTTTCCATCCCCTAAAAATAGTACGAGAGAATGACAATCGACCAACCCATCAATTTTTTCTCTCTCAATATTAAAGGAGACATTCTCTATCTGGCGTTACTATAACAATAAAAAATATAATTTCTGATCCTATACAGAGTTTAATAATGAGCCCAAACACGGTGGAGGCTACATTAACAGATTTTTTAAAAGAAACTAATGGTTCCTAAATATTCGTCCAACCCACTAGGTTTTTGGATTCGATCAAACACATCGGCTTAGCCTCTGAGACGAATACGAAACCTGCGGTATCATAGACAGAAGCTTTAATTGGGATAATACTGCAAGCAGTCTTCTATTTATTTCGATGGCGATGTATTGATAAAATGGTGGTACCACATCAGACAATAAGAAGAATTTAGGATGAATCATCGTTGACCTTTTGTGAATCATGTTCGATAAATAATAATGTAAGCTGGGCTCGGGCTCTGTCGTATCCGGTCGGAAAAGCTCGTATTATTTCGTCACGGGCGTAGAGTACACCACACCTGTTTAGGGGCGTAGAGACGCTCTACGCTAGCTAACAAGTGTTTGAATTTTATTTGTATTTACATTTTTCGAGGCGCCCCTGTTAAAGGTGAATACTACACAAAAATTTGGATTGGAATTTTTAATAAGAGTGGTCTCATCGTTTAGGAACGATTATTCTTCTTTGGAATCCACAAATATGTTGACGGTGTTGTGTAGTCAATCGCCAATCTTTCATTTCTTTCGTAGTATAAAAAACTCGTAGTATCGATAAACTCATACTCAAAAGTCTGAGAGATATGGCGTTTGCACAATGTTGTTCTATAACGTGACGAATACTAATATTAATTACTCATATTTTACAATAATAATTTTAATAAACTATTTTTTTTATTTAACGAATAAAACACAAGATTTCAGAATGTAACATTCTATATACTGAATATACCTAATTTGAAAACATCTCATGCATATACTCATTAGAAAAAATCGTTTTTGCAGAAAATAAAATTATTAGCAAGTATAAGTACGTATAAAAACGTCGGATAGTAATTAAGGAATTAATTGATACCTACCTTATTTAATATACCAAAACCGATAGCTAACCTTATTACGCAATTCGATAAGCATTTTAAGTAACAACTACTAGTTAAAATAGTCGCAATTATCTAAGGCGCCCGTAGATTAAAGGTAAAATATACTGGCGCGAATCCAGCAGTACCAAGTACTCGAGTATCGTCGGTCGTCGTATTTTTTTTTTTTGCAAAAACGATTTTTTCTAGTGTGTATATGCATGAGATGTTTTCAAATTATGTATACATATTCAATAATACTTTTCATAATCAGTCTGAGTCAACGGCAACACCACTGCAAGATACTGCAAATATTTATAGTAGACACTATTGTAAAATCTATTGTTAGTTACTACAATATTTTTCGGCGTAGTAGTATAGGCATTGACCATCGCTTTACTTTTATCTATGATACTCTTATAACAAACAATTTCACTTTGACCTATGTTAGTTACAAGTGAGTTGAAAATTATCTAAAATTAAAATATGTACAGCAAATACAGTAAGAGTATTTTGCCAACTTAAAATAATAAAAAAGGTTTTTACTTAGGTAGCGAGAAAACATAATATTATATTACCAGAAAATGTTTTTTTTTTAATTTTTGAAAAGAAATATTTGATTCCTGGAAACTCTCATAATGTATTTAAATATTAAGTTTAATTATATTGCGTATTCAAAATATAAAACTTTCAAAAAGAAATGATATTTGATGAATAATATTTGCATTATTTTCAGTTATTCTTATTAGTTGATATAATCAATGTGAATTTGTAAATTAGTATTTATTAAAGTTACTAAAAATGCTCAAATAATAATTTTAATTTTAATAAAACTATCACTTTTATACGAAAAATTGTTTTAATTTCAGCAGATTAAAGCATGGATTTTAGGAAAAGATTCACTTCACATAATATAAGCTAATTTTGTATTTTAACATTGAAAATAACATTTAAGATAGGTACTTACAAATCATCATCATAAATATTGTAATTAACTATTTGGAAATGTATATATATCTAAGATCTTACGACATTAAATCACATAATTTTCTAAGAAAAGAAAACTCTCAGTGTCCACTATTAGTATTTATTACCGAGATAAGATGAATAACGTACCTACCCCTTATGAATAATGAATCATATTATTTACCCGAAATTAATGAATAATTTGACCCTATTTCTTTTAGTAAAGCTCGTTATGTGATTACCACTCCTACCCCCAGTGAAGCCTCATGGTTGAGAAAATGGGAAAATTTTCTCGCAGAGGCAATGTAACCGTGGCGCGGTGCAGACGCTTGCCGATCGAGCAAAAAGTATCGCGAACTCAATATTGTTATTTGTTCCACATGTGCAAATAAAATATTCACACGTGAATGTTGCACCTTTAAAAATTTGCAGCTTCTAAGCGAGGACTGAATTAAATAAAATTACTACGAATTATTATTTTATATCTGTGAAATTTTAACGAGTTTAAGTTTTAAATTTAATCAACTTATTAAGGCAGTGAAGCAGAATTTTAAGAGGTCTTAAATTTGATATTAAGTGGTGGTATTAAACATTGAAATTGTCTCCCGGAATATAATATTTAAGTGGTTAAGTGTGTTCGTAAAACTTATTTAAGTATTTATTAAGTTACGAAGGATTGATGTAAAGTTCGCTTAACTGCTTATTAAAGGGTGAGATATACATTATAATATTCTATGATTTCATATCAAAATTAACTGCTAGAAATTTTCTATTGACTTTTAAAAATAAAATATTCATCTAAAATTCTTCACAAAAATTTATCTTTATTGTTTTAATATATTTAAAAAAAAAACGATATATTTTTTATCTGAATAAATTTTATAAGCGATATAAAATTATGTTTTATAATAGTATCGTGCTATGAAATACCGTTTAACCATATATTAATAAAATTATCAAATCCAGACAGTCATTATGTCCAAATATCACAAAATAAAAAAAATATGGACGTAACTGACTTTGTTAACAGCTTGTACCTACTATCAGTTTTATTTCATGTCGTCAAATTATTTTTTCAAGAAAGACGCCAGAAGCCATGAAACATTTAAAATATGAAGTAGTTTTGGTATAAATAATTTTTGTGTATTGAGAATATAAATACTATTAAGTAATTTTTTAAATTGTAATGTATGTCATGTTAGGGACTATGAATATATTTTTTTTTATCATTTATGCCATATTATTTTCCATCACATTTAATCTAACTAATTACAGTAAATTGATATAAAACGTATAAGTGCATACTTAATTACGTTTTAAATAATGTCTTATAACATAATATTTTTCAATGCTAAGAAAATTAAGTTTTTGACAATGGCTATAAAGCTAATTGTCCTTCACTAATGGTACAATAAAAAATGTACTTCCTTAAAAATAAGTGTCTTCCAATTATTATTATATTAAGTAACTAACTTTGAGAAAAAAACTTAATTATTCCAAAAAAAGAAAAATCATTTTAGTTATGTAAACAATGAGCGTAATCAAACAAGAGGCGATGATAGTTTAGTTTTGATTATTAATGAAACTATTTTTGCAATATAAACAATTCCAATACGAAAAGTATTAAATGAATGAACATAATGTTTGTAAACATGATGGCGTATATGTCTAAATATTTCATACATTTTTAGATATTACACATAAGATGTATTATAAATATAAACACCACAGTAAAGTAAGGAAAATCCATCAATATACTATTATTTTTCATTACAAACTAGTAGTATGAAATTTGAAAGATAACCAAATAATTGTATTTTTAATATATGGACACACTAGTTTTAATGACTTACAATGAAGTAGGTATTCACATTTTACATGAAATACATTATAAGTAATATTCATTTTAAAGCACCAATCTGCTTTTGGAAACGGTAGGTACCCAACTACCAACTTTAGTTTTAAAAAACTAAATATGTAGGCAAACAAAAAAGCCGTTGATAGCATCATTGACATTTTACATTATTACGATTAATAATATACTCTTTTACATCAATATAATTTTTAAAAATCCAAAATATTTAGAGTGGTTTGAAAGTAAAGAAAAATGATTTAGGTAGATACAATTTACATTGTTAAAAGAAAATAGAAAATATTACTATTCTTATAAAATGTTTGCTATGCCACATATTTTATTTTTAATAAAACGTGTTATAATTATGTAAAATTATATTACATACTAGCAATAGTTCGTGACTGTTTCCTTGTGCAATGCGAAAATAAAAAGTTGAGAAATGCAGTATACAGAATGAAGAAATAACAATACATTTGTTTTTTCATATTCCTGCGATATACAACGGGGTTGGATCTAGGCGCGCTTTCCTCTACCAAGCAATTTTCATTAACCCGTCAGTGCTTTAAGACACATACGTCAGTATCGCACTCAATTGAGAGTACGAGTGAGATTACGTAATAGTACACTGTTAGATGTAGACACGCGACCCTCCACACTCATCTAATTTCATCACTCAACCACTGCTCTAAACAGATCACATTATCTAATCGTAATGAATAATTGTTGCAAGTGAATTATTTTCAAGGTGTTTTTATTTCATTTCCGTTCCTTTTAAAATAATGTCAAAAAATGGAGGTCAACTGAATTCGTAGTAACCATTTGTAGTCAGTAATAAGCTGTACCTGTATGTTTTATCAACATTAGTCTGATAGCATTTGAGTTATAACTGAAAAAAAATATATAAATAGAAATATAAATAATAGAAAAGACTTCATTTTGTTTTTTATGGAATACAAATACTTTGCAATCGCAGACATTCACTTGAATTTTCTTATTTCTATAAAAAAATCTATAAAAGTAATAACGAATATTACAGTTTTACCAATCAGTTTCATCATACGGATTATTTTCTTTTAATTTCAAAATAGCATCTCTTAATGATAAAAATACTTATAAGTAGTGTAGGTGTTTAACATAAATTATTATTATTTCACAAGAAAGTATTTATTTTTACATTTATTGAGATGAAAATACTGCATTGAAACGCGTTGTGTAATTTCTATGTAAACGGTTCGTTTTTTTAAATGTCTACCCGTATTACGGGAACTTATTTTCACTGATGTAGTGTTTAGAGGAAATGCATTTTCTCAAGTAGAAACTGCCTGAATCTATATAGAAAGACAAACGTTCAAAGTGCACTTTGATATGCACCCACGCGTTCGTGCCGTGCGCATTATGCTGCCTCCGATATCAAAGTGGAAAAACAGTTTTCAGGAAAACGCTCGATCTATATATATCCCGTAGCCCAACAAACTAAAGTGGGCGGACTTACTACTAATGAATAGTTAAAGAGTTATTTTAAATTAATATTGGGAGTCAACTACCATTACTACCTTTTACACCTTTACACCTCATCATCAAGATATTTCCATTAATATTATATTATATAATTTTATTATTAACATAAAAAGTTTTTTTTTACCGCGTCGTACACATTTACATGTAAGTAGTTACATAATGTCCGTCAGTGGCGAGGGGTGGAGGTAGGCTGTTACGATTAAACATGAAGATGGTGCTGGTTAATTAAAAAAAAAACAATAAAAACCTGCCATTACCAAACCATAATAATTTGGGTATGCTATGGGCGGTCCGGAAAATATAATGTGAAGCTTTTCAGTCATACTTATTTGTTTTCGTTGAATTAAGAATATATTACAGATGGTGTTGGTTAGTTTTTTTTAAATTAATTAAACCCAGTCTAGATCAAATCAAATTATATATGGTTTAATGGGATAATTTTTGATAATTTATAAAAAAACGTATATTTTTTTACTATTATCTACTAAGATTTGGATTAGGAAAGTTTTATTTGAATAATTTAAAAATCTAACAAACACGATCTACACATTGTAGACTTAGTTCAATGAAAATAAGTACGTTTGGCTGACAAATTTTAGTATGCACTATTTATGTCGCATCTTAACAGCCTACCTCCACCTACTATCTCTGGTGTCGATATTATATTACGATGGTAATTTATTTAGGTGAATAATAAATATTTCCGTAATTAGTAAAACATTATAGGTACCTATTAAAAGTAATCATTGTATTTAATCTATATTAAATGAATACTAGAGAGCAATGAGTATGCATATTGGGAATGGAAGTATTTGGGACCACCATATGGATACTGGATGACTGCTAAGTTGACGATTGCCATTTTCGCGCCGGTAAATATGAGTTCGCTAAGATGGCAATTGGCCCAGATGGCGGTACTTACTCAGCGCCGTATATATGACGGCGCCAAATCGTTCTAAACCTTAGTACATAATATATCGTAGAATTTAAAATGGGTTCCTTCTTGTATTATTTAAAGTTTTTTATAAATATTTTACTGATTATGTTATCAACTAATTTATGACATGATAGAACTACTCAACATGGGTACTTAAAATAAAATCGTTATAGATAGATGGTTACAATCATGTTACCAAGTATATATCGACTCCTCCAAGCAAAAGGGCTTAAGTAACATTTTGGTGATTTTCAGTTAAATATGAGATTAGGTTTACACAAAAATATATCTAGAGACTGGATCTAGATGATTGCAAACAGAGTTACGATTTTCCAATTTGGGCGTAACTGATAACCATACAGAAAGCTAATAAGAATTAACGTAACGTACCAACATTAATATGATTATAATAAACAAATAAAACATAACAGAAATAAACATGAATAAAATAATGAAAAGAAAAAAAACAATTCGGTGTTTTTTTTTTTTTTAATTTTGTATTTTTTCATGAACAGCCAAAATAAATTAAGTGATTTAAATCTAATTGCAAATAAATAGATACATTACTAACACATACCTCAAAACAATATTATTCTACACTACAGGAAAGAAAAAAACTCCGATAGGTACTAAGAAAAAAGTTGTTAAGAAACGAAGTTGTTTTTTATTTTCTTTCACTATTTTTGCTCTCCTCACCAGTAACGATTTGTCACTAACACTGTTTTGGCTCGAAACTTCGATATTATTAATTTTCAAAGTGAAAAATTTATTTTGGGATGAAAATAATTAGGATGGTTTATTTATTATATCTACCTAATAATGATGATTTTTTCCTTCTTTATAATAATGTTTCATGTAATGTTGTAAACGTCTTAAACTTATAATTTGTAAAGTCCACATTATGCTAAAAAAATAAAAAAATTTAAATTGAAATAATTATTTCCACAAATTATCAAGTTATCAAAAATTATCATATATACATATAGGTAGCATATTATAAAAACAAAAACAATATTTTACTGTGCATTGTATGTACGCTATACCATGATATTCCATATATTGTTTGTAATGACGAATGTATGATTGATTGCCCAAATTAATAGTTTAAAAGAAATACTCAAATAGGTTAATCGATACAATATACATTTCAGTAAGTCGATTAAAATACCCCATATGAAATTATTACATTACGTATATTCGAATATTATTTTTTGACACTAATGACTCTGGGTTGAGAATTAATTGGCTACTTACAGACTTGTGTTGCTTTGACAATCAATATTTATTAAAAATCATAACGTAAAATAGTTTATAGTAATTTGATTTACAACATTTTGATAACATGCTATTTTTATAGATTTATTTTCTTTTTAGGTTAAACATATTATACGTTATATATTGGTACCTAATTTTTATATTTATCACCTAAGTAGAATAGAGTGTATAAAAACTACGCGGCGTTTTCAAAAACAGGAAGACCGCAAGTCAATATTTTATCGTTTTTCACGCTAGCATTTCCGCTAAATACACCCTGAAAATGGCATTTTGTATCCTTCCGATACTAATAGGTTAAAATTTTTCAGATGAATTTGTAACACTACGCCAAATTCGATTTCGCACTTATGGGTACTCTCGGTGTGATGAGATTCTAAATGGTTGGTTCATTTCTAAAATTCTAACTTTTACTAAACTTTAATATTACTAAATTAAATTATTAAAACTAAAATTTAATTTAAGTAATACTACTTGTTGATTAGAATATAAATGAAAATATTTAATTAACTATTTTTTTTATTCAATGAATTATTCACAAGATTTAAGGATGTAACATTCTTCTTATTGAACATACATACCTACTTACATTCTTAAATCTTGTGAATTATTCGTTGAATAAATTAACATTTATTTAAATTATAAACAAGTTAAAGTAAGTTACAACAAAAAATCTTGGAGTGATCTGTGACGTCGGTTAGTAATTAAGGTAATTATTACCATCTTTGATTTAAAATACAAAAGCCGATTGCCAATAGTAACTCAATTTAGAAAGCGCTTCAGATAGTATTGTATGAACCATTAGTTAAAATTCGTCGCAATTAGATACGATATCAATGTCAATGCGCGTGGATCCGAATCCCGAGAGACGCAGGTTCGACTCCCGCTGGGTGTCGTATTTCTTTCAAAAAATATTTTTTCTATTGGTTATATATTTCTCAGAAGTTTCAAATTATGTATGAAAATATTTCAGGTTGCCAATGTCATAATTATAACTTAAATGTATACACAAAACTATCTTTTTATCCTGATATAGGTACTAATTATACGGCTAAACTTTTAACGTTCACGCTTTGGCCTTCTCATTGGCTTTCTACTATACCTTACGCAGTAATTGGATAAATCATCACATCTTTGTCAGTATTGTATACACAGTTTGCGATAACATTAGATATTCTTCATTTTCTCATATTAGATTTGGTGATGATTAGTCGAGTCCGTATACAAATCGTCTCAATACCCACTCATCTAAACTGCCTAAACTCCAGTGAAAAATTCTCGTCTACCATAGGCAAGGTACCTACTAATGTTTTTCGCGGTTATATGTAAATTGTATCTACGTATTACATTTCACCGTAGCACAGCTTACCGTGAGCTGTATTACAGTAAAGAAAATAACGCGTTGTTCGTAGAGCAGAGAATAATTAAACTCAATAAGAACTTTCCTTTAAAATTGATTGATATTACATAGGTATCTGATAATAACGCTGGCATTATAATCATATGTTTAATAGGTGAGACACCTACCAGAATTTTATATAAATAATTATAGTATTTCTAATAATTTATTCCAGTGATGATAAATAAAAGGATTTCAAGTTATACACATTTATATTTTTTTTAAAATCGATGTTTTTTAAAATATATATAAAAAATATTAAAACGATGAAATAGTCAAAAATCTACACCACATAAAATCTAAAACTTAATAAACTAAATTTTAATAATAAATATGGCCATAAAATATAATGTAATAATAAGATTTGACCCTGCAACGAATTCACATTTTATTACATTTTTTTACAATTGCCAGTTTATCTTTAAATTAAAAAAAAAATAAAAAATCTTTTTAGTGTTTTCAGATACATATTTATTAATTACTACAGTTGAAATTATAAATTATCAAAAAAAATCTCAAATTGCAAGCTTCGTATTTTTCCGTTAGGTGCCTCTTTTCGCCTCTGATAGTATAAGCATCCCCCTTAATAGTCTGTGGCAAGTTTAATGTGAGGCGTGGCCGTTTCCAGAACTACGATACTGGCATAGATCGTAGCGCCACGACGGCGGCCATGACACTTCTTAGGCTTAATCCATACAAATTATACAACAAAACAACATTTTACTATTGTTATTGTAATATCATAGATTTCCGTTATTAAAGGATACCGGCTAAGTACTATAAAGGTCGACATATCGTATAAAGCTTGAGAATTAAGAATTTAATAATAATCTTTGAGAGTTACCTAAATCTAAAAAGCCTGTAGAATTAGTAATAAACATTAGTTTAAATTCTTATAATGCCTCGTCTTTTTTCATCCTTATCTACACTACCATAATATATATACTATACTTACTTTCACCCTTTCACACCATAGCATTGGAGAATAGGGCAAATACAAGCCACCAATACCTTATAAG
The DNA here is from genome assembly GCF_057557595.1 of Rhyacophila brunnea. Classification (NCBI taxonomy): domain Eukaryota; kingdom Metazoa; phylum Arthropoda; class Insecta; order Trichoptera; family Rhyacophilidae; genus Rhyacophila; species Rhyacophila brunnea. The sequence goes on from NW_028233068.1 coordinate 23,741,819, forward strand.
ACTATAATTTTAAAGAAAGTCATTATAAAATTTAGAACGAAGCCATATTTCATACCATAAGATATGTGATTATAAAAACGTCTTCTTAAAATTATTCCTTTATCAACACGTGAATTATTATACTATCATTAAACATTTTACGTTTGCGTTTGACAGTATAGTATTAATGTTTGTAATTGTAATCATGAAATATTGTTTCACACTATCAGGAAAGGCGTGGGATCATAATAACATATATATTATTATAATATACAAAGTTTACCGAAGTAACCCAAATTTTTCATTTTCATTTAGATGGCATGTGTGTTTTTAAGAATCACCCTAACCTTAATATAAAAATGTGACGCAACATGTAGCGTATTTTTGAGAAGGATATGAAAAGACCCTTTCAATAAGTTTTGGAACAAAATACTGAATACTAAAAAGTGTCAGTACGATTATTTGACAGTATCCGAATGGGGTTCTATACCAGAAGGGGTGCCACGTCGTATATGGGTCAAGAAGCACTGAAACTAACAACCGCGCTGAAGGAAAGCTGGTAACGGAAGTTGGAAGCTGTCAATGTACATAACACAGAGCAGGGTTTCTCTACGGTTTGTATATTGTCAACCTTTTTCGCAACTGTTAATAATAGATTCATTTATAGTGGCAACATTTAAGATAAGATTTTACGTTAATTGATGTAGTAACTACTAAGAGTTTAGGAGCATTGGCGTAGCTAACCTTTCGCAAGAGTATACAGAGCATTTCGGGCTTACCGGACAACGAGGCTTATATCTGGAATATTATCTCGATATTTATTTTTTAATAAAATAAATTATTATTATTCTATTTATTGTCCAATTATCGAATGTCGAATGACTTTGATAGCAATACAAAAATAAAAAAAAAAATCACTTGAAATCGGTGCATTGCAGTCAATTATAATTATTGCGTGTCTTTTTTCAACCACAGATATTATTGTGATTTTTTGTTAAAATAAATATAACTGATAGTAAAGTTGTTTGAAAGCTATATTCTTATCCTAATAACTAAAATAAGGCTTAAGTAAGCCAATGCCATCATATATGCCATTTTCCTCGACAATTTGAAGGGTCTTTATTACTGTTTACTAGAAAGCGGATACTTCTCTATAAGTTTCGCTGTTATAAGCAAATAACCACAATTTTCCAAACTTCATTATTTCACCCGATGTAATTAAATTGAAAATTTTAGTAAGCAGCTTGATTCAATAAATATACAGAAAATTTACCGCCGCGGAAAATTGACCGCAGGTGAAAAATATATTTCATTATGTTATTTTTATCATTTATTTATTTACTCTGTGGTTGTTTATATTTTTATACAATATTTAGTGTGTTTATAATGCATCGTGAATGTGATTATTATTTCTTTCAACATTGCAAGAGTGAGTGACAGCTTTTTTAATATGCTCGTACAGATATTAATGACAAGCATTGAAGGAAATTGAAGGTGACGGTGGAATCGTGGCACCTTACGAAGGCTCAGAGTAACCGTTTACTGAGTTTTGGATATTGGGTGTGGGGTGGGGTGGGAGCCTCTCATCACGATGAGAGTGAAGAGGCGACGTTAGACCTGGATCGGCTACGTGCTGAGGATGCCAGAAGAGAACTTTAACATGCCTTGCCTGTTCTTGAAGCCAACCGGATTACTGTCTATAGAGTGTATACGATGGCGCTACGGGATGCTGATATGATACAAAAAGACTACCGAGCGATATGACGCCGTTTGGTGTATATATGTATATATATTCCAGCTAAGGAGCGGATATTGCTGAAGAAGACGAAGCGTAAGGAAAATATTAAATTTACAAAAAAATTAAATTACCAACATTAAGAATTCAGGAATAATAATCAACTTGTAAAGTGATATAAATATCTACGGGTAAATAATTTCATATAATTATATATTAAGATGATTTAAAAAATGATGCATTAATGCACCTAGTTGTTCTTTGAGTCATTATAAATACATTGTCATTTAGGAGTAGTTACGTACATATTTTATAATTTGAATATTATTTAAAAAATGACAACCAGAGATGTTAATTTAATTCGTGTAGAAAAATTGTATACATTTCATTTATCATACCACGCATTTGCGGAAGTTAACTACACTTCCCAGTGATTAATGGTAGAAATATCGTATTGACAAAAAAGTAACATCAAAGCATTCAATTTAACTCGTGTGTTATTTATTATCCATTGACCGTCCGTTGACAAGTACTGTTGACCTCCAGACCAAATTTCACCGGACTGTCCCGTTTTTTGTTTACCGTTCCCAAGGATTATTTATCCTGATTAATGTCAAGCTTTTGCTAAGTTGACTGAGTATTGCTGCGGTTTTATTTCAACTGTTGTAGTTTTTGCACTTTAGAAGCACAGCCATAAATACTGCTTAGTGAAATTACTTTCCTTCAGACTCCAGTAAAACAAACCTTAGTAAAGTTGACACCTATTTCTTCAGATTTAGCATACATAAAAATAATATACGTGTAAGCTTGACAATAGTTTCCTTAATGATAACAAGACAAATAATACCAAGATAAAACCCTCCCAGATAATAATCCCCTACTTAAAAAACCTACAGGACATTCACTCTCCGTATAATAATAAAATCTCTTTAAAATATTCCTTACGATAGCAAACAATAGATTCAAAAACTAACTTGACTGGCAGTTTTTAGACTAGGGGATATTGGCTAATTTTTGGGTGGAGGGGGTTCCTTCATGAGGTAATTATTGTCCTAGATCCTTCCATAATTTATCCTCATCAATTAATAATTAAAACGAGTATCTCCTTGAAAACATTAAGTTTTTTTGTTAGGTAACGTAGGTGTACGCTAAAATTTTACCTGTTTCCCTTATAATTAGGCACATATTAAATACATGTTATTACAATTTGAGGGCGGTCCGGTTCTTCAAATTAAATTACAAACGGTATTCATATCATGATCTTAAATAACTTCTGAACTATCGATCTGAAAATTTATCTAGTTAATAGATTTCCTGATGAACGGTCTTCAGATAGAAATACAAAAAAACATGTGTACCATCGATATACCTTTCAAGATAATGGAACTTAAACATTGCTTTAATTAATACGTGAAGATGGTCAGTTGGCGGAAACGCACCACGTATTATGTAATATTACTAAATAGTACCAGTAAATCACAACATTTTACGCACAATATGATGTGTTATTTCAAATTGCGTTAATATTGGTGACCATATTTTACAATTACGAATAAAGGTCTAAAAATATGGAATAGATTTGATTTATTAATGGTATCAGGATCGTTGTAATGTTTAATTTTTACCTATTTATCAAATTGATAACATTTTAGTATTTTTCCTCTTTAAATATTGCTATACCGTACTAAATATTTTTATTATGACCTATATTAAGTTAATAAAATATTATTTTTATTTTGATAAGTCTGCAATACATTGAAATATGTAATAAAGTACCTAACTTATTAATATATATATAACCTCAGTATAATAAAATAAATAATTCAAGATATAGGTATATTATTATAATAATAATATGTATTATGCAGTGAGAATTTTCATTCCTCTTTGGTGTTACTAAAATTGCCTTTTATAATAATTATTGAAAACTCGTAAGGAATAAGCAATGGCTGTAGATATTATTGTATTGTATTTTAAATATAAAGCATGATTTTACAGCCAGTTTTTCATGACTGCCGTAGCCTAACTGCGAAGAACCCTCGATGTTTAAGCCGGTCAGGCGAAGAGAAGTAACGCTCTGGCAACGTCGCCTTGATTACGACACTGATTATACGCCATGTTGCTTAAATGAGAAAAAAATCGCTAATTTTGAATGGTATTGTAAAATAGTTGTCTTTATACACCAGTACCCACTTTTCTCTTCACCTGTAAATAATGATTGACGCATTGCGTCTCTTTAGGTAATAATGACTCAAACGCGAACTATAAATTCTTATTTGTTGGCAATATCGCTTGTCAAAAATAATAACTCTTGTAGATAAATGATTATTGGCTCTTTCCATAAGATGGTCGATACTTTATTTACTAGAAAATTTTCCTGGCAAATAGTCATCATAATTTATGTGTAACTATCGAATAGGTACTAAATTATAAATTTAAGTAGGTACTTAGGTATTTATTGTGGTCAATTTTCTACGTTACATGGAAAATGCGTAAGTACTAAAGGGCTCCTTAGTTATACACAACAATGGTCAATTTTTGAATTAAATTTTGTACGTCGCCTATCTTAAACGATGTTTACCCGATCTCGCCTGGCGCTAAGGTTATTAGCAGTATGTATGCGTAATATGCCTACATGACAAATGCCTCAAAATCACATCCCATTATACAACGCATAAAAAAAATTAAAACTTAACAAAATTTAAACAATTTTGGAAAACAACACTGTACGTGCTTTAAATATTATCATTAACCAATACAAGATGTATAGGTATGTGAAAAATACCCGAGTTAAGATGGGAGAATGAACTAATCATAGTTTATCTCTTACGTACAGAACGTATTTCTTCTAGAGCAAAATTACAAGTTAAAGCCGCTAGAAAATTACTTCAATATAACAACGTTACTATAAAAGTATGTATGCATTGATTCAAGTAACTAACTACTACTATTATTTCACCATGTTCAATACTAAGAGGATCATATTATGGGCCTCCACAGAGTGGAGGTTGTGTTAATAGATTTGTTTTTACGAGAAATAACTAACTAATGGGATAATCATCGCTATATCTCAGCTAATTTCGATTCTCTGTCGGATGAAGCCTTCTTCTTTCTGTTAGTTATTCGTTGCTACGTACTTTCGCCAACCATAATAATAACGTATAAAATTGTCGCCATATACGTCTTTAACAGAATATCTCTTGGGTTCCAGTGCATGATTAGGCTTATCAAGTGAGGATCGTTGTACGGAAAATAAGCTTTGAAGTTTTGATCCAACGAATAATAATAATCGAATACATTTATTTTGTTTGATTTTTGGTCTTTTATTTATTTTTCTATCCGAGCACATTATAACCAAAATGAATTTATCCATTTTAAATTTTTGTTTCACAATATGCCTTTATAAGTTAGTAGACGAATAAAACAATCATTACATACTTAACCTTTAACTTTAACTTAAACACGTGTTAAAGAATATGTTATTTTCAATAGTTATATCTCTCTCATAATATGCATTGAAGTTTTTAATGCCCATTTAATATTTGCGGACAGTCAGCTCACTTTGTGTTCCTTAGTTTGATGATTATATACCTATCTATCGGAACGATGATTCCATTAGAGCAGGCATGCCCAACTTCAAGTAGGCCATGATATACAATCCAATAAAAACGGCACTGATCTACCACACTCTTCCCATCGACATTTTTCAACTTTAGTAAATGCATTATTTTTTCCCGAGGACATTACTTGACAGGACTTGTCTGTCACCGTCTCAAAGAAAAACACAATTTTACATTCTTCGTGAAAACGATAAATTTTTGTCTTCTTTTGGCGATTCATCGTCAAATATTTTCCTAATGTGCAAAGAGCCAACCGCGTGATGGTAAGAATAAACTATACCTCAGGTTATATCTCGTTTTTATACTCTTGCAGCATGTCGTGAATTATGTAATACGAATTAAGTGATACAATTAAGTCACGCGACCTTCCATATGGTTAATTTGATACCATTGGTTAAGGAAATAAAAATAGAAATGATTCAAATTTTCAACGTCGTCATATTATATTAGAATGGAATGTAAATGGCTTTTAAATTTTCACGACTCAGTTCCTATTCGCCCATGATGCGGTGCGATCAACCAAAATCCATCCCGCGATCGATCGACGCGTTGGACATGCTTACATTAGAACATTTTTTGCTTCAGTAGTTTTCCGTTCTTCAGACTTTACAGAAATTAATGCCCTGTCCGTTTCCACTTCAGTTTGCCGATTTTTAGGGCGGTTTTGTTGACTTGTTGACTCTTGTCTTTTTGCGAATGACTTCCTTACCGATGCTATCGCCTAAGAAATGCCAAGCCCAGCCCTTTCTATGCTTCGCTGCGCCACCAAGCATTTACGAAGAATATTATAATAATATCGTAACTGTAACATCATACTAAGCACCTATAATAAAAATACATTTTCACGGAAATTAACAAGGGGTTGCCGGGTAAATGTTGGACGCATTCATACGCGTAACGTGTTTGCGTTGGTTAAAATTAGCTCTTTTAAAATATCCCCATACAACTTACTATAACTGTAGTATCACACATTAAAAAAATAAACAACACACTGTTTTTACTTTCGTGTCTACTAAATGAAGAAAAATGTTCAGGTCAACATTGTTCACTATATAAAGTAATCGCTAGTATGTGCTTATTTTATAATGAGATCTTTGCTCACCTAGCCTCAACATGGTATGATATACCTACTTATTAATAACTACACAAATAAAGGCCTAAGCGCCAAATTTATTGTTTTGAGAAAAGCGCCTTTAAAAATATATCATCATCAGGAGCTCGACAATCCAAAGTGGTGCTGAATTTCGCCAATAACTCTCTCCTCGGTTTCTATCCATAGTCGCTGCTTTCCAGTTAAGTACCTCAAGTATATGGTAGTCATTGTACAGTCATTTCATATGAGATTGCTCAAAATTACTCTATTTGTCTATTCATTATGGTAAATAATATGGTGCACTTAACCTAGCTATTGCAGTCTGTGATATTTTCCCGCCTGGTATCAACGTGGATTTGAACATATAAGGGCCTAAGTGCCAAATTTATTATTTTGAGTAAAACGCATTAAAAAATATATCACCAGAACGCAAACAATTTGAATGTTGAAGTTTACGATAGTAATTAGTAGTTTTGCTAGCCTACCTCCAGTTTTACAAGCCTAACTCCAGTTTTACATTACATTAGATTGCTAGATATTACTTTCTTTCCTTGTTAATTGACGTTAATACGATACACATGAGTTAAGTTAGGTTATGTTATGTTAATCATTGTTTAGCCCATAATTACGGTGAAATTTATTTCATTTTATTTTAAGCATGGTCAACGTTAATTTCGTTGGGAGTGTAAGTGAGTACTGAATTTAGAGTAGGTATCTTGAAAAGCGTACGTTTAGTTCAATGACACAGTAGGTGGGACTAAAAATGTTTCAATAAACCGAAGTAATAATATATCATTATTTTGTTTTCTGAGATAATTCTCTTAATATACATATTTTCCTCTGTAATATCATTATGTTATAAAGATCCAAGGTAAATTAAACTATGAATTGAAAAAACAAAATATACTTACATATTTCTAAATGTTATGATATTTTTTATACAATATAAGTTTATGAAAACAGTCAGTACAAATAAGTAAAACAATTCACTTGGAATATACTATATTTAAAATAACGTTAAAGATAACTAAGATAGAAGAGGACTCAGGGTTACTGAGATAAAGTTGGTTAACCCTACTGACATTATTTATTATACGTGTAAAAATGACCTAATACAAACGTACCTATCGTTTACCGTTAAAGTGATTTTGTATGAAATGTCAAAATACAAGGGCCTTGAAAACTAAACACTGTTACAATCTATCTATCTATCTATTTCATTTGGTGGCCTATTCCTATTCTTTTTTTACTTTCATCCTTGTTGACGGTATTGGCGTTGCCTTTTAGAATATAACATAATATAACTTAACTCAGTTTTAGATTTGGTGGCGTCATAATTTCATATTTTAGTCATAATTTATGACAACTATCAATTGAATATACCTAAATACGTATTTAGGGCTTCCCGAAAATGTCTATTACAGTTATGAAAATCATAATATGTGAATGACATTGACGATACAGATTTGATTTGCTATATTCCCTCTGAGACGGGATTCGCTAGTTTGTTAATTTCCAACATATAACTAGTGCGACTATAACAGATAGATTGATTATATTATGTCAAATAACGGCTAAGTATTTATCAGTGGCGTGAGCTGTGACCTCTGCTTGTAGGGATTATGTTTATAAAACTGCATATAGTTTTCTATATAGTATCTAGTTATGATTTTGTAACCGATTGGAACTTGGTGAGCGGCCGACGAAGTAGTATGGTTTATGGTTTTGAAGCGTAGTAGCCCTGATATTTTCTAAAAATATTTACGTAATGTCAATAGTGGATATACCACCAATTTTTAATATAATTGTTCAATAAATGCCTAAATAATAATATACGTATTAATTGAAATGTTTAGCATCTACAGCATCTATAGGACCGCACACCACTGATATTTACGTGTTTTTAGAACATTGATTGGTATGTTTTGACCAAATTTATTTATCACATTCAATCATCATAGCATTGTCTAAAAGTTATTTAACTGTAAAAGTTTTAATTCTTTGAAATACAACGTTGAGATATAATAATAAATTCTAAAAAAACAAAATAATAATATGATTGATTACAATAAAATTTACAATAGATTTCTAAATATAATTCTGAAATTCAACGGCAATGAAAGTTATCAACGATTGCCTTAAAACTGAAATCCAATATTAATATAATGCTTAGTAATAATAGGTACATTTATGTAAGAAACTGTACGTTGATCCCTTTTTCTCAGTAATGGAGGTAGTCATCTGCATTCACATGCTGCAAAATTTCTCTTTGTTGATATTTGATAAAGTCAATCCATGTTTTTTAAAGTTTGCTATTGTCCGATAAATGTAAGAATTTCCATAGTCCAGAGCTTTTTTTTAGCTCTTCCACTGTTTTCAAATTTTCCCTTCATTATTTTTGCTCAGTAAAAAATTCTCGAATTTTCATTGCTTATTGATTTTTCGAGAAATGAAGATGCTTGAAAATATGTAAAATTAATTTCTCGAGATACGAAATTGATCTTTGTGATTAATTTTTGAGAATTCTCGAGACAAGACATTTCGATCATAACCTTTAGAAATGTTAACCTTAAATGACTTACGTAGTGTTTCCCTTCTTTAAATACTAATAGAAACTAATATTTTCTTATACCTTCTCATACATTGAAAACATCACCTGCGACAGAATTTTGTGTCTTAATTATTAATTTAGATTTTTTATGAAAATTGAGTTTGCACGATAATAAATAAAAAGAAGTTGTAATTTAATTTATACAATTACATTATATTGTCATAATTTTTCTAAATAATTATTACTCCTGATCAAAAACCAATTGGGAATCACTGTCTTAGATGATATTCATTTTCTAATGTATAAAACTCATCTCTATTTTATGTGCTTTTTTAAAACATTTTGTAAGGTTTTCCCATAAACTTCTACTACTTTCTAGATCTACAAGGCTCCAGAGTATAGTTGAGACCTTTTTACCACTAAAAAGATACAAATCACACCCAAGAGTACGCGGATGAATACATTATGTTCACTGATGACCTCGTTTGAGTGACGTGGACAGCTTATTGCTATTTAATCCTCTTTGATCTACGGTGGTTTTCGTACATTTTAATTAGTTGTTCACTTCCAAAAAAGAAATTGAGATATATATTTAACAACTTTTTTATTACTGTAATATTTTATAGACTGTAATGTTAAGACATCGTAAATTTTTACGATTCCTGAATAATGCTCGAAAGCTTTTGGAGGATTTTCAGCATATATAAAAAGCGACATCTCAAAATTGTGGTACTTTTAAAAATACATTACCGCCATTAAGCACCTTATAATCCCTTAAATATTTAATCGGATCGTAAATAATTTATAAATATCAGTGAATCGATATCAAACGTTCATACTGGCTAATCGCGAACAACGTTCCCTTGCCATGGCGGCGTAATTGGAAAAAGGTCTGTCTTTTAATTTACTTAGCTTCGATTCACGCATCTGACTGAAATTACATTTTGTCTCTCAATGTAGGTTTGCTCGAGAACAAAAATCTAGTAGATTAGGCAAATGGCTTATAAACATATACAGGGAAAATAAGTTCATTTATGTATGATGTGTTTGTATTAAATTCGATGAGAAAATTAAAACATACATTCATAAAATTTGCCGTTGAAACAAGTGCGTTCCTGCACGTCCGTGGCACTGGCGGTTAGACGCCGTTCGGTGGCGTCTAATTGGTAAATAATAGTATTTTTTATTTTTATGATGTTGTTACGATTGCATATGGCAGCAAACAAAAAGTTATTTATTATCCGTGAGCATCCCGCGATTTCCCCTGTAATATGTGCAGGTACATACACGTCACTAACTAACGTCACGATTTTGTAAAGTTTAGGGATTATGTTTACTCATCCCGGGATTCATAGGTATCGAAAATTGTCCTTGATCCCGGGAGTGGATTCCCTACTCACATATAATCACATTATCCCATTAAGAAAGAAAATAGTAATTTATTGACATTTAATTTTATGTAAGGTGTGCTTTAAAATAACGGTTTTTCTCGGCGAAAATAATATCTATATTATTATTACTACATAGTGTGACTCCTTCAAGAATTGGCAGAGAAGAAACCGGTTCCAACTTACAAAACGATCTTAATAATGGTGTCACAACCGAAATAACTAAAGACTAATAAATCGTATAAACTCTAGAATTACTATTATTATTTTGTGATACGTATCCGTGGTATGGTAGGTATAATAATTCATATAACGTGATACGTATTTAAATTAATGTCGTATGCGTATTCAATTCGGGTTTTGCTTCGACTGAAAATTTACGTTTTTCGAACAACGCTGATTACCTCTAGAGCAGGGATTCCCAACCCCATGTCCGCAAGCACCATGGCGCTCGCTGACCGATTTGTATGCGCCCGCTACTATTCGACCGTGACAGAATTTTTTAAATTTCAATTTTATTTTGATGAGTTTCATTAATACTTTTTAATTTTTTTAAAATTTGAACTCATTAATTGTCAGCATAAGTCTCATGTGTCATCGTCATAAGCATACATAATATGAAATATAAAGAAAATTGCAGGTAACAGTGAATTCAACGTGTCATTATTTGTTAAGCACCTTTCAGCAGTTTGCTATCATCGGCGAATAAATGAAGAAGAATGGAAATAACTGCAAACATTGCAGAGCTGGTTCAAGTAAAATCAAAAGAACTGGAGCTAGAAATTTTGGACCTTCAGAATGATAGTATGCTAAAATTCTTAATATCAGGTGAGGTCTTCTGGAATACAGTGGATAGAGAAAAAAGTGTCGATTCTTAAAAAAAACAGTATAAAATATAAAATCATTTTTTGGTTCCACATACCTTTGTAAATTATTATTTTCAAACACTAATTTAATAAAATCATCTTTAGAGCATCTTTATAATTGCTAACTAACATGAATATCATCATTCTCTCTTAATTATGAGGCACTGGCCAATGAAATGCAATGCTAAAAATCACACTGGCTTTGAGATTGATATTATAATTTTGTATAACTATGTATGAGGCAATTATGACGTACATACATTAACCATAATTTTTCTATTTTAAAAATATTTTTGTGTGTATTATGTATTACCTATGTCTAGCTATAAATTTGCTTTGAAAAAAATAGGTGGTGTCCGCTACGCTACCGATATTTTAAAATTTGTTGTGGGGTACAAAAGAGGTTGGGAAACCCTGCTCTAGAGTCTGGAATATTTCTTCTCTCTGGATTACTAATATCGTGCATGTTTATTTTTACACCACTCTGGGTGCTTTGAAATATTGGTAATACAACACACTCCATATAATTTGAGAGAATGACACGGAATTGTGTTAAAGAATGATTGATTGGGAATAGCGGAAAATGCAAAATTAAATAACCCGTATTATACGTGGATCGCGTGAACATGTAATGTAACATGTTACCAGTGGATTTTGACAATGAAAAATGTTCGCGCATGTATCGTTTTACCAGCGGTGAATGATGGGCTGTTTTTCCACACAGCACCAGCTAAGTTGTGGCCGGTACACCACGTGTGGCTATTAAAATAACATTAGCAATTTAATATTATTAAGATACATACATTATGTAATAAATAACAAAATATATCATTTTAAACATACATAATTTAAAAATACTTTTAAGAAATATATTATAATTATTTTTAAATATTACACCCAGCAGGATTCGAACCTGCGCCCCTCGGGATTTGCACCCGGTTATATATTTCTCTGAAGTATTTTGAAATTATGTATGTTCAATAAAAGAATGTTACATTCATAAATCATATGAATTATTAGTTGAATAAAAAAATAGTTTTTTAATATATCATTTTGTTTTAATGTGGGATAGTTTGATCTAATAGTCTCACACATATTTATGTCGTAAATCAATGATCTAAATGGAAAATTTTATAAAGCGGAGCGCTTTTTTATATAAGTACCTACCTAGTCTACCTTTACCTACCAATAAAAGTATTTAATTATCTGTCATGCATATTTATTGAAGATCGGGCGAAAAAATCTAATTTTTATCAAATATATCGTCAAAAGTTGTATATTTTTCTTTTCTTCCTATATTTGCTGCACATTAGAAGAACTTGGTTTGCTTAGTCCCAATGAACGTGGCTGCATTGTTTTTTTCTAATAAACTTAATAACCTTATAATTACAACGCAATTGAAAGAAAACGGTCCACTCTAGTCAATTTCGACCCTTGTAAGTAAAATATAGAATTATTGCAGGATGCCTGTAATACCCTTTGGAAGTGTTCTCATATGTTGGTTGAATGGCAAAAGATACCAAAGTTACAAATATTGTGAATTTCAAAGAACTCTTTGCTGGTTGCAATAACGTTTTATATTAAAATTATATTTTAAATTCTTGTAATCAATGTGTAACTGTTGAAAAAAAGCGCGAAAATGAAATAAAAATTTAAATGAAAGGAGGCCTAGTTTATCTTATCTTCAATTACGGTGATTAGATATTTCACTTTTATTATTTATTATTATTTCAGTTATTATAAGTATGCATCTATAATCCTGCACATTCTGGTGCTCGCCATTCGTAACCATATAATTCTTTGAAAGTTCTTCATGGGAAGCTCCCAGCACAACTTTGAAGGGTGCTTGTCATTTGTAACGTCAATTAAATTTACCAAAATTAAATATAAATATTACTAGACTAAAATTGAAAGTATTTTATTGTAAGGACAGACAGTCAAATACGACTTATTGAAATATAAAAATAAATATATATAATATAACACCGCATAAAGACCGATTGTATTAACAAAAAAATCTTCTAAGGAAAAACTTTTTTTTCAAATCATTTTCCTTTGAACTGTATGTTATTTTTTTTTATATTCCTTGTTACGTTTTTTTGAAAGCGGAAAAAAAGAATATTCTGAGTAGTTTGAGTATTAAAGCGTACGTGACTTGTTCAAACGCACGTGCAAAGTTGGAAGAGATTCTAATTTCCTCCTTACATGTATCAAAAATGAATGTCTTATTTTCCTTACACTTGCCAAAATGACAAGGATTAAGTAAACCTTGTGCCAGTGTTATTTTTTGTGTATCTACGAGGATTTATGTGATATTTAATCTTAGAAACGGATATTAAGACAACGAGCGTGTTTATCGCCATATTGATTAGGTATCGAACATTATTTCTGCGTGATACTGTAATTTTACTTTTACTAATTTCCATAATTAATCAATACTGAAGTATCGTATAATATTAAATTAGGAAACAAATATTTTTTCGTTAATTATTTAATGCAATTAAAAAACTGTTTTAATGTAAATTATCAGTGAATTAAATTATGTGTTTTTATTTTGTCACTAGTTATTATTATTATTATTGTTATTATTATTAGTACTACAACACTTCTTTAGTTGACCTTGAACAAGAGTTTCGAGTAGTTCTTAATTAAAAAATGAGGGTACAAAATTTGTACATAATATTATCTGATTATAGAGAGATAGCATCCAAAAGCCAAAACTCATATACGTTTGTAGTGCCAGAAAGAGGAGGAAGAAGGAGGAAATATTTGAAAGATAGATCATTACGTTTATTGGTCAGAACGGTGGCCTGGAAAACGAAAGACATGTGTCGAAACCCACGACGTAAAACACTGTCTCTAAAATATATCTGCTTAGTATTTTAGAGATTTAATATTCAACATAGGGTTAAAATACTTAAGTAATATAATATATAAAATTGTTGTGTTCTCTCGACATCAATAATATCTGATAAACAACCAATGCTTTGATTTCTGTCGACCTATTGTGAGATATAACCCATATTTTCCTTATCTATCATCTCACAAAATAGAAATCTTGCAATACCCAACATTTACAACGGGTCTACGGTCTCTGGGAAAGGACTCAATGTGAAGGTTATTTAATCAAAATGATTTAATTTTAATTAAATGTCACTGGATATATTATTATCATCTTGTGATCGTCAAAGGGTATTGAATCCAAGACGGGCGGATAGTAGCGTAGAGATCAAATCAACTGGCTCCAGGCAGTATTTAATTAATTACGTTACCCTATTTGACGACGTTTCGATCTTATCTATATAACTATTATATATTTGTTCAAGTCAGGAGACAGCAACTGAATCCAGTTACGTATGGAATTCCGAGTTAATTTGGCGCAATCAATATGCGGTAAGTACCTATCTAATAGTTATTGGTGATAATTTATTTTTTGAATATTCCTTAAAAAGATCAAACAATATTTAGTTTTTTTTTTAATCATTTTATCATACTTATTTCACAATAATTATTATGTTGAACCCAAGACAAAAGATTTTTTTATTATTTTATGGTGGAAATACGCTGAATTAATAACATATTCAAAGATGATAAATATTATCGTATACCAAAGGTATTTTTCAAGAAAAGTAGTTTCCAGAACGAAGGCTTAGTATAACCGTTGGCATGTTGGCATGTGAAGATACAAGTACGCTTTCATAAATATATTGAGATTAATGTTTCAAATAAAAATACCAATACATAATTCATTATAAAAATGGAAATGATTATAAAACGGATAAGAACAATACTTACATTAGTTATTAAAAAATATTCAAATATTTAATAAATTCAAACGAATAGTAATGCAATAAATATAATTAAGGTAATAAAATGTTGTATCGGTTCGATTTGTGTAAAGAGAGTTTTCGGAATGCTTTTTTAATCTATTGTGGGAAAAAAATATTACTGTTATAATATTATAGCTATAGGTATATTATATGAAATGTCCAGCTGCATGGAATATTTTTCAGAAACTAATGGATTTATTGGATTTACTTGATTATAGGTAAATCACCGTTTCTGGACTAGACGGATCATAGTGTGTCTGTCTCAATATAATATGAATAAATCTAACTTTATCAGTTATATCTTTATTAGCCTTTAGCATTTTCATGTCTGAACATTTTCTTACACGGTGGAAATCAAAGGCAATAAAAACTTATAACATGGATTCTAGATGCATCATATTATAGTTTATTACTGGGAAAAGTACCATTGAAATTTTACACAGTCATCGAAACTCGAACACGGACCCTTACACTACTGTTGTAATGCGCAACAGCAAGCAAGATATTTAAAGAAATTATGGTAGAAATGAAGAGGTAGCTTTAAAATCTATTTTATGTAATAATGGTAAAGTTGTGTAAAATTGAAAATTAAAATCTCGTTAGCGTACAAATTCATTAGCCAAATTGGAGAAAATTGTACTATAAGTTCGTATACAATGAACAGTATCACGAGAAGAAAAATTAAATGATTATAAAATATGATGGTTTATGGTTGATTTCAATATCGAATATTATTGTCATAATATATGACACGTATTGTAGAGATACCTTAAACTACGCTATACGAGAATGTGGTTGTATTAATGTGGAATTACCCTCCGGAAACAACCCAACCGGGCATTTACCCCCCATAAATGACCCCCCCCGAACAAACCTTCTGTTTTAAAAATTTCTCGTGTAAAAAACTTCGGATATTAACCCTCCGTTTAAAAATAAAAACTCTATAAATAATTTTTTACAACAAAATAATTGTACATTGGCTACAAAATATATTTCACCAAATGACACATTCTAATATAAAATTATACTTAAACCTAATATGTAAATTTTAAAGATATTATATTACAAGAGAGGGAAAGAGAGAAAGAGACATTAGTTACGTACTTATAAGATAATGAAATTTCTTACAGAATGTGTTATTTGACATTATACTAAAAATTAACATAGAGACTCAGGGGTTTAAGATGAATAGTAAAATTTTGAATTTTTTATACGGGGGCTAATTTTCGGGATGTCTTTTAACAATGGGGTTTTTTGAACAGGTTTGACGGACCCTTTTCGAATATTTTATGTTTGTGATAAATCGTCATTTTGTGTTTAAAATTAAGCAACAGCTAGATTTATATTGGCAAACATTCTTTTAGCACCTATTTAATTGATTTATTATACGCTGATTGTGAAAAATAAACGTATTTTTCAGATTCTTCTTACGAGATTTATCAAGAAATCACGAGAAAACATTATTCTCTCTTCTCAAGATTTTGTATTTACAAAATATCAAGAAAACATAAGCATTACTGCTGACAAACCGACTGCTTCGTCTGCTTCATGGAAAACCGCCACTAGTTCCAATGCTCTGAGCTATAATGTTATAATAGATGCCCTGTGGAGGCACACTGGTAATCTATTTTTTAAATTTAATTTTATGATTTAATTTTGATTGTTGCCACAAAAAAATGAACACAATAATAATAAATGTTATTTTTGTAAAATAATCTTTAGAAAAAAAACTGAATAGTATTATAAAATTATACTTATTATTATTTAACCAACTTGTAAGTTACTCAAAAGTGTAAGAAAAAAATATCGCGTTAATCCTTATGAATATCTTAACAGCTATTGACAGACCCTGGTTAAAGCTATTATTACAATGTATATTATAATTCTCTTGCCTTTTAAAGGCAGGCCTTCTCTATAAAGGTGTTTATAGTCTGAGCCTGCGGCATATGCTTCATTATTAAGTACCCACCTAAAATATGAAGCTATAGCTTAACTTGCCAAATATTCATGGTATCGTATCGGCTTAAAAACTTTAAAGCTTATAATTATTGCTTAATAATGAAGGTCATAATTAATACATTGCACTAGTAAGTCTAAAATGTTAAGTAAAACTATTTTTTTTTATTAGAAGCAAAAACATAATATGCATTGTAAACTTTATTGTAAAGTAAAACGAAACATTGTCGTTTAAAGCAGATGCAAGACGTGTTATGTCAAGAGTAATATCACTATACAATTATAATGGTAAATTGATGGCGAGCTAATTGAATAAAAATATAAACCTGTTTTTTTACATTTAGACACAAGTTAGGACGTAGTTGATACGTCATTGTTGCAGTAAAGAAAACGCCACAAGAAATCAGTTATTTACACTTTTAATGTAGGTATAAATACCGTTTATTTTTATGTACACGAGAATAATAAAATGGTAACTCTGACAAGCAATAAGAAAAAATCTTCATAATGTCACGCTCACGCTTTTGAGAATAAGAGAAAAATACAATGTCGAGCTTCATTCTGGGCATTTTTCTGGTGACTTACACCTAATTCTGAGAACCAACATAATGGTTATACGTACTAATATATTTATTCATTATGGATAATAACATCCTTTGATTTGCGCCAATCAATGCAAATGGCATAATACAAGCTACCTCACTTTCAATCAATCTATGCTTCATTCTTGATATCAGCCCTATGATTCGTAGATGGCTTATAATATACGGATCTAAAGATATTCTGGGTGAAGAAGGTCCATTGTGCTGTATCATAAAGACACGGAGTGGCGCATTCTCGGGATTCATACTGAATACAGTCATATTGCAGCCACTTAAAGCATTTCTTCATGATAATGGGCACCTTTTATAATATTTTTTAGTGCCTTCAGTTATTTCATGCTTCAGCCTCAGAACATAAGGATAGTACAAGATTGCGCTATTTTCCTCGATCCAATGGTGTACACTGCATGACTTTCCATTTGATTCACAGCACTCACAAAATCATTTGCATCGCATTTATAGCACCTTTGTAGGAATAAGGAGGGTAGGCCTGGGTGACTTATTCTGCCATTGCTGTTAATTAATATGATTCAGTTACGACATAGGGTTTAATAATCACTAATGCGTATCGAGTTTTCTCTACTATATTAGGAAATGACGCAGCCAAAGAGTTTTGATTATAACTATTGGGAGTCTTTTACTTTTGTCGTATTACAATATTTTGTTGTGCTTCCATTAACGTTTTAAATATGCTTCAATTAGCAGTCATAATAAAGTAATAATACTATGTATGCTGACACATTGAAACAACTTTACTTATATGTAGGTTATACAAAAAAAAAAACGATCATTTATAGCCGTCATATCTATACGTTTCATACGCAATTTTATATATTTGTTCATCATAATATTCTTGATAATGAGAACTGTTGTATTCCATTCTTACAAGATTTATTATTATTTTTAACAAAATACATATTATTCAGTTAGTATATACATACTTTTACAATATATTGGTTTCAACCATATGGTATTATAATATTTATACTTGTAGGTTATCAGCGAAATATGTGAAAATTAAAAAAAATATTTGATGTTTGACTTTTCATGATTGAGTAGTAAGTAATTGATAAATATATCTATTTAAATTTTTAAGAAGCCTTCATCTTTAACCATCATAAAGCAGACATTTCCAAATAACGTGATTTATATCTTCAAATATTTAGGGTCATCTGTTATACTTAAACTAGCTAGGGATGCTGCAAGATTATAGTGATCAGCTAACGATTAATTGTTACAATTGTTTCCTTATCAAGCATTTTAATGGTATACCAGGGTTTGGTTTTACTTCTGTAATACAATTAAAAATACTTTCCCCCCTTTTGTTATACCGAAAGTTGGCTGCCTGTTTATGTACTTAATATATAATTGACGCGGTTTGTTCTTTCACATGTAATTTTAGACATCATTGCTGTTATAATGTGAATGTTTTCGTTCTAGTATACGAACCATGTTTCGAATTTCAGTTGGTCAATGTGTGTTATAATTAATAGAATTAATGGAAAAAATTAGCTTTAATGTCTATTTTACAAATATCTTTATAGTTCATAATTTACAAAATTGCCCGATCGTTTGAATTAAAATTATGTTTAAATACTTACAGGTTTTGAAATATTTGAGCGATAACAGTGTAAACAGTTATTTGAATTATTAATCTTAGTAATATTTTTTCAGTGTCACTTAACTGTATTTAGGCTTGATCTATATACAGTACTTCTTCAACATTTTTGGATTCAGTGCATTTACTTCAATCAAATTGAGACTGTATAGATATTAATGATTAATAAAAATACTATACCTTGCATACGCAGTGTACTTATTTTATAAATGTAATGCGGATATAACATCGCTTATGCGAGATAATGGTTCATTCATGGATTCCAAAAGCCATATACAGATTTTACATATGATAAACCATATGCCAGTAAAATACTGTTTATATATTATACTAATTGAGATATAATGAAATATATTAAGTATTATTAAAACGTATTAAAGATGGATTTTAAAAAAATACGAATGTCGAAGAATTACAAATATATTTTTGAAGCAAGAGCGACATAAATGCTTTTAACATATTATTGATTCCATGGTACTCTGGACAACCAATAACATGTAGTTTTTAATTTTTGGATGCTGGAGTGCTATAGTTGTAGGGTCAAGTCTCATTCGGTGTATTTTTCCACAATAGGTAGGTATGGTTCTGAGTTGGTATGTATTTAACTACATACATTTTACATTAAATAAATATATATATAGTATTAACTAGGTATTTTATATTTATAATAAGTGTGCGGTAAAAGTTTAATATGGTATATGTGAGAGACTTTTTAAAAATGTAAAATTTATCTCGACCGTCGTATTTACGGGGAAAATGTCAAAATGGGAAAAAATCCGCACTGTTTTGCTATTATGCATGACTCACAATTTTTGGGGGAAATGAAACATTAATGAAAAACGAGCTGCATTTTTCATTTTATAAAAAAATCTCAGTTCTATGAATTCAGTTGATAACATCGCATACTCTTGGTAATATGACAGATGTCATGTGCAATTTTCAAAAAAGTAAATGACGTGTTGCTATACTAGTCAATTTTTATGAGCATTTAAATAGGTCTACTGTACTAAAACCTTAATAAACTGTTTTTAATGCGTATTATTAACCAAAATAGGTTATAAGCATATCGAGGGTTATTATCAGCGCTCGAATTAGGAAATTTCATGAACCGGAAGCGCGATAATTTTACAATATTAACATACCTAATTATCTAATTGTATGTGTATTTTATAAAGATAAGTGTGTTTGATTTTTATAATGTGGCATATCCAGCTCAGACGGTCAAATTATTATTTCCAAGTGACATAGCGATAATTTTGAAGATTTTATGAACCGAAACGGCGCTTCGATGCGCTCCGGTCCACTTCGAGCTCTGGTTATTATATGAAAAGTAGCTTTACATATTTTTCTATTAATCTCACTACAATATTATTTTAAGTTGAGCCTTAGCCTTCTGAAATTCTCTCTTCCAATATTCACCGTCTCCAGTAGTCTTTGACCAGTCCTGATTGTCAAGCAGCTCCAATGCACCCCTTTTAACTTAATCGATCTGATGGGGCCATTATATTTTCACCATTTTTTTCCCCCGTAGATGTTTGTTGAGGATTATTTTGAAAATCTATCTGTTTATAATATCGTCTATTTAGTACACATCTACGAAATATTATTAATAAAAATAGTTATAAAAAAAATCAATGCCATGGGTTTGATAAATCAAATAGATGCAAATATTTATTTAACAAAAATTAAGAATGGAATTCCAATATGGACTTAGTCCAAAATGAGATATTTTATTATGTTTTTTTCTCGCTTATTAGGTACGCATTTTAAATAAAAATATTTTTTTAATTTGATATTAAAATATGCGAGTTTTCGTTAAAACGTATTATGGTATGCATATTATATACATTTGAAAAGAATCTGAAGAAAAATATACATTTAGAATCAATAGTAATTTATATACGTTTTAAATATATATATTTAATTCTACATTCTAAAGGACTTCCTCGTATCCTGATGGTACCAAAAAAATGTCAAAAAACACAATATCTCAAAACCACCATCCCTAGCTTAGTATATTTAAAGATGTCACTGTCATTTTTTTCAATTTAACACCTGTCTTTTTAATTCGTAAGTTAATTTGATAACAAAATTCAAATAATGTTACAAAGTTAAGTTCGTCAAGCTTATCATTAACCCTGCGTCAATGTGTATAATAAAATCTATCTTAAAAACCTTTAAAAGCGTACGTGCCCGGAATACACATAGTCAGGTAACCCTAATTACTATGCAGAGGTATTTTGTTATCTGACGTGCACGGAAAATATTTCGAATGCCTCTGTCTATTGAGATATTTTAATGAAAATTGTATCGAAAACATTTCAGCTGTTCGTTAAAATAATAATATTACGTATAATGAAGGCACGTAGCCTGAGAGCATAAAAATTGTTGATTGTATTTAAACTTTGATGAAAATTTTCTCCCAGATCTCTCTGGCATATCACTTTGTTTTGTTATAACATTATTGTTTATATTATTAGGTGTCAGATTTCGAAAATATGTTTTTGTTGCAATACAACGAGTTTGTTTTATGTTAAAATTTACAATATTGTTTTGTTTTGACACGCAAAATGTCTACATTTATCAAATTCTCCGGTTGAATGATATTTCAACATCGCATTAGATCATAATGTCAAGCCACGACAGTATGGTTTAACATTTGCCCATAAAACCTTTCGAATAATATTTAAGATGCCTTTTTAACTCGAAAAGTCTGACTACTGTTTGACTTGATTTTATACATTGCATTATAATATAAATAAATATATAAAATTTCACCAAAATTCCATAGGTGGGTAGGTACCTATATTATATAAAATTGTAGAAAAAAATATAGTAGGTAAATGTCTTAATTTTTATGTGAAAATGCTATCTGGTGAGGTATCCCTCTATTGTCTCCTATATAAAACTATATTGAGAAACACATGTGTTATGTATAGAGTACTTCAAAACTTACTTTATTTCATCATGTTCGATGCTGAGAGGATCATATGGAGCTCTATAGAGTGGAGGTTGTATTAACAGTTTTTTTTACGATAAATATATGTTAGCCAACCTCAAGCTCAACCTACTAGGTTCATACTCTAACTCCAAAGAGTAATTGAATAATAATAAGTACCAACATGTATTTGGCAGACCCACGATTCAAATCCAAACGATACTATAAGCCGACGCTTAAACTGCTCGGCCATTGTGGGCATAACCATCCAAGAATATATAGTCTATCAAAACGATTAAATTGTGTACAAAGAGACACTATTCCTTAGGTTAATGTAGTGACGAGAGTTTTCAGAAGACGAGGAGAGTTTAGACATTTTTTGAAGTCAGCCAGCCATATTAGGTTACAGTACCTACCCATGGTAATTGAATATTTAAAGTGGCAACGATTAAAAAATTACACTCAGTGTACTGATGACAAAGTTTAGTAAATCAACTTCAATGTTACATATACAATTCTTAATTTTACATGACTGCCTTTGAAATGATGCGATGCTCTCAAATCATCGATTAGAACAATTTCAAAAGTGTACTTATTTGAATTAGGACACGCCAAGTCAAAATATTGTATTCTATAAAAATTATAACACTTTATTTACAATATCGTAAAAATAAAATGGTTATTAGTTTTATACTTAACTCCTGTTTGACGCATAATTATATTGTATTATGTAATGACATGAAAAATGATAAATATTCTTTGTACTCGTTCAATTCTCAGTACTTAAATTAGTTTACTTTATTGCATATGTTATATAATTTAGTTTATTTAGGAACGATTAACAACCCCATAGGCATTAAGTTTTTAGGCAATCGTTGTGGTTGCGATAATACATAGTTAAAATATCCGTCAAATTTAATAGTCAGTATTAAAAAGTACCAGGGTTGGTACAATATAAAAAAAAAAACGAACCAAAATTTCGGGGACATGACGAATTCCGCAATGATTGACCCATATGAGATATGAGCACTAATATTAATATATTATTTAATGTTATTTACTTTCAATATTAATTGTTTAATACCTACTATTGATTTATGAAGTTATTTTTATATTTTTATAAAATCTTTTTGGGCAACATAATATGGCAATACTATATATGAAATCAAATTGATAACATATTACGTGAATAATGTGTGTATTAATAGATTAACACAATAGCTGCTGACCTTTTAATTAATTTTTAATGACCGTATTTAAATACCATGTTAATTGGATCGATCGGCCGCTTAACGGGGACACGGCAGCCGTGTCATCCGCGTCGAATGAGTTAATTTCTCTCTACTCTCTTTTTATGAACATTTTATTTGCACAATATTTATGTGGTCTGATTTATATGTTTTTATAACGTTACATATTTTATTGTTTGACATTTACATAACATTGACAGAAACCTTTTCCTATATGAATATTTGAAATGCGAACAAAAATATGACATATCAAGGGAAACAGAACATCTGTATGAATGGTAGACACATCTTGTACGACGTATTAAAATGGAAATTTCTATTTTAATGGTTTCTCAGAACAAAATAAAAAAATGCTTCTAAAATATAAATAGGTAGGTACATAATATGGAATTTATAATTTTCTGAGTGGTTTTTATAATTTAAATACGAATGGTTAAATGAATCTGTTATACCGACACATTTTTTTCTCAAAAGGAACCAACCAAAATGTATGATTTTGAAATTTAGTCATTGTCCGCAAAGCTTTTTGTTGACTTTACCCAGGGAATACAGAAATAATAATCTATTCTGTGACTATATGCCATAGGGCGGTGGTATTGTGAAAAAATACTCATATAAAGCGTTTTTTAGGATTATACAATGCAATGAATGTGCCTCATTAGACGATCACATGCAGATTGCACAAAAATATTTGTACGGAAGAAAATTTACCGATATAAAAATGTCAGAAAAGCATTTAGGCCGAATGGAATTTTCATTAATCGACTCATTGTCAAAGTGCTAATTTGTACTTTTTTAATACTACTGTATTTTTGAATAAGCTTCTTGGTTTCGGCCACTGAACAAATTAATAAGATAGATATGCGAAAGCTAATCGCCATAGACCATGACTTTGACGATAGTTTTGGTTTATGCCATAGTGAGGAGCAAGCCGTTAAATGCAAATAATATAGGGCCTCCTAAATATTTATCAATACTGAATGAATACCTGACAATACAAATTTTATGCATACCTATTATGATACGCCCACGAAGGCCGAGCCTGTCGACTTACAATGTTGTGGATCCCGGATTCGAATCCCGGGTCTGGCAAATTTCATATATTATTTTTCAATATATGTTTGGAATCAGAATGTGGACTTAATGAGTTGAGCAAGAGGGTAATATCTATTTCTCGTAAATACAAACATCTGTTAACACAACTTCCACCCTTTTAGGATCGAAGAAGGTGATGTAATGTAATATTGATACAGACGTAAATATTGTACGTAATATATTCTTTAACACGTGTTTAGGCTTATCGAATATTTTTTTATATTCCAGAATCGTATCTACTTACAACAAGACCCAGAAAGTAACGCACTTTTCATTCTTAATCTGGTTCCTGATTTCGGCCAATTTTCGTTAACAAAAGTGTTTTTTAGACCACTTTTTAACCTTTTAAGACCACAGTTTTTTAATGTCCACAGTCGTTTATTGCGATTGTATTTCGATTCACAACATGAATATAAAATTTTGAACGAATGGTTAATGATCATTATTTTTGATAAAAGAAATCTCTTAACAAACCTCTTTAGGAAGTAGTCTAGATCTATGATAATAATGACTAAACAGATTGATCTTGTCTGTCATGTGTTATATTATACTTATATTTATTTATTAACTAGATAATTTAAAAAAATAATTATTGAAGTACATTCAATTTAATCATCTGTACTGCGAGTGTCAACCTATAAAATAATAACAGACTCGACCGTTAGATGGCGGAAGTGTCGCAGAACAAGATTTTCCTTTTGAAAATATTCAAACATTTTTTCGTTTATGGTCGAGTTTTGAGATAAGCAGCAACATTTTGTGTTTTTTTATTATTATACCATAATACTCCAAACAAGTTAGGGGGCAAAGTGTGCAAGTTTTGCTTGCGTATGTTTTTATTATGTAATACAAGAACGACTGGGGCCGGTGTAATTTAGTTTATGTTAAGCTAGATTGTTAATTAACAGGCCTTTCATATCTGTTCCGTTATGAAGTATGTATATACGAAATAATTTGAAAACGAGATAAGATTATCTGATTTGTTGAGACAGAATATATTTAGAAATTAGGGCAACCTTTGTAAAATTATTTAAAATTACAGTTACATAAGTATTTATTCTTTTTAACACTACAACAGGCCATGCGGCTCAGTGAAAATAGAACAGTGAAACAGTAGATAGACTTTGAGAAAATCACATAAATATATCGTGACCTCACCGGGATCGAACACGGAGCTCCCGTATAAAAAAAACCAGCGCCTTATGCACTGCACTATGAGGGCGAACATAATATTATGTAGGTCTAATATAATAAATATTAAATACTACTATTGTAAAGGCATCCATGGTTATTCGAATGAAGTATTATTGTAGCATATTATAATATATACTACGATCACAATATATTCTATTTACGTATACTATTATTGATCGTATATTCTAAAGCCCGGTACTCATTAGCAAGTCGTAACTATACCCGTTCCAGATACTGTAACCAACCCTAGATGTGGATGCGACGTCAATGATCTACATGTAACCGATGGCGAATCATCATGCGATCATCGATGAGTTGAAAAAACTTGCCATGGTAATATATATATTTTTTTTCTAAAAAAATATATATTGAACCAAATCATCTATATTCATATCTTAGTATTTAGTACGCACTACAAGGAGAGTCATTATAAATTTCCGAAGGTGTAAATATGTACAATGCTTTCGAAGTATTTTCACTGTTCGTGGCGAGAAACAGGTGTAACATTCAACGTCCACGAGCGACGAAATACCGACAAATTATGGATCGCTGCGAGCGCGCGCCCGTTGCGAGCACACAGTGGGAGGTCACATTTGAAGATTAACAGTTGGTTTTGCGAGCAATTTTGTCATGCATATTATGTACCTATAGGTATATAATATAGGTATGGTTTATATTAGGTAATTTAATTAAAAATAATTATTATGAACATCAAAGCAGATATGGCACACAATAGTAGGTACAAAAGCATTGTAGATTTTTTTTATGGTAATCGTGTAGAGAAGGTCATCATAATATGAAGTCTTGAAAAAATAGTTTACTTTCATAAGTTTATTTATAATATATTTTTGTAATTCGAATCACGCAATGTAGGGTTAATACGACATTTTCATATTTCGTCGTATACCTATTACTTACATAGAATGGTGCTAAAATTAAATCCAATGCGACATTGTATTTTTGAAACAGGCAAATAGCAAAATGACACGTGAAATGTCAAAAAAGTTAGTGTTGTAAATAATTGATGATATTTTCGTATACAGCTAGCTACACGCAATTCAATGTCGTAGCTACGTACACCGCACAGTGGCACTCGATCTATGCCGCCATCAATCACCAACAGGTTAATTGGTCGGGTGTCTCATTCCGACCGACACTGTGGAACGTTTTTGCAATAGGAGTTCTAAATTATGTACATGGTTAGAAAAAGAAAAATTGAAATAAAATAATTGATTACAAAATTTGATATAAAAAGTTAGAGAGCAGTGAATTATCGGATTGGTTGTATACTTATATATTTTTTGACATAAGAACCTATTTTACTGAATCTTTGTTTCATTGATTTACTAAAAATATTTAAGGTGGGTTTAGTTCTACAAGTAATTAGGTATATCTTTGCAACATGCATTCGAAACACACAGTTAAACACAATTTACTGAAAAATTACCATTATTGTATTATAAAGCCCACGATAGCCTAGTGCCTTAAACATAGGGCTATAACGTCGTGGGTCCCAGGTTCGAATTCTGGGTCTGGTAAATACACATATTGTTTTTTTTAATTTGTGTTTCAGTCAGAGTATGGACCAAATAGGTTGAGCAAGTGGCTAACATCCATTTCACGTAAAACAAAAATCTGTTAACACAAACCTCCATTCTGTGGAAGCCTATTTATGATCTTATTTAGATCGGAAATGGTTAAAAAATAATAGAAAAATGCATTACTTATACTTAATAGGTACATGAATATATTTTTTAATTCAAAGATTAAAAATTTGTATTTATATGTATCTATAGTTGTCATATGTGTAATTTTATCACATATGTGTATATATATGTGTGTGTGTGTGTAGTTTACCTATATACAGTTCTGTATTATTGAGTAGAGGATGATAGTTTCGGGTTAATGATTATTAATGTGAAAATATGTAAATGTAGAAATACAATTTAAATATATTTTGTTATTGTTTTCATATCATTATGACTTTATTATGTTTTGCGTAGTCAAGGTAGTTTTCTATAATAATATTATAAATAAAAAAATGTTGTTAATATCTAAAAAAACACATGTATTTATGCGTAAATAAGAATGAGGACACGTCAAATCAACGTCGCAAAATTGATAAATTTCACAAAGAAACATACACATTCACGAAGGATGTTATCCAAAACTTGGCTCTCCTAAAAAGTGATTTTATATTTATTTCCCTTTCTTTTTCGCACAGAGAATTAATATTCTTTGCTATTACTTTTTTTATATTCGCGGCGAATATTATTAATATTTTTTTTGAAAATAAATTGTCTGAACTGTTGACAATAAATCGTTAAAACGTATTAAATTTTACGATGTGTACACAGAAAATATTTTGAATTATATATCGACTTCACTTTTGCAGAACTCTTAATTTGATTTCTCAGATAAGAAATTATTTCCGGAACAAAAATAGATACGAAAATAGATAAACACTTGAGCATGACTTCGATTGAAAGGATGCCTGTTTTTGACGGAAATTAATGTTTTTGGAACGATATAGAGTAAAAATAATTACCTAAAATGTTTAGATAACTTTTGTTTTCCTATAATCTTTATGAATATATGTAATTACGAATAAATTACAAACATATCAATCAATTGATCAGTTCTATAAAATAAAATATTATTTATTCTAAAATTATCTAAGTAGTTTATCGTAAGTACATTTTTTATGGAATATTATCAATATAATCACTTTAAAGTGTATGTTATTGTCTTAAAATATTTTAGATAACACACAAATTATTATTATTATCTAATTGCTACTTTATTGATTTTACAACACTTTCACTTCAATTTATTTACTTATAAAATGTCTTCCGTTTGACCTGACTATATTTTAAAACAAATTGATAATTTTAGAGACATACTATGTAAAAATCGATATTATTTCGTTGCAGAATCTATGCGTTTGATCGCAAGATAGCCTATTATTAATCGATCTGCCAAAAATTGGTATCTTTTTCGGTTAATAGAGGTTAAGGCATTGGGGGGAGCTATGATGGTAGTATAGACAATTCCTTGAGGCGACCATAACACACATTTGAATATAATGCCGACGATTATACTAATTTGACCCTATAACACTTCAGTACCAGAGCAAGTGGCAAACACAGAGTTGCGTCATGTAAATATGCAGCCGGTAGGTCACTTTTGTACAAACGATGATTATTATGATATTGGTATAAATAAAATGTTGAGATTATTTTTCAGAATAACAGAAACTAAGACTACTAAAACGTATAATATTTCATTTTTGAGCTTTTAAAATCTCCAATGTGACAAAAATGAAATTTTATGTAATATGTGACAAAACTACATTATAATTAAAAACTGAAAGAAGATTTTTAACGTTTTGTAATTTTGTAAATGATTTGATTTATCTAAATAACATGTAGGTAATGAAGGACTCATAATCATCGAGTATTTGTAATAGCTCCAATGTGGTGACTATATATTGGAGGTATGTACGAGTATTTGCAGAGCTCGAAATGGAATTTTTTATGAACCGGAGCACTCGATAATTTTATGACAATATTAACGTTGTTATCTAATTGTGTATGTATTTTATAAAAATAAGTCTGTTAGATTTTTTTTATTATATGACATATCTAGCTCAGACGGTCAAATTAATATTTCCACAAGACGGAGATTTTATGAACCGGAACGGCGCTCCGGTGCGTTCCGGTCCATTTTGAGTCATGTTATTACGGTATTATTAAATAAGTATGTAAATAATTGATTATATTAAATTGTCGTGGTCTATAGAATATCCATAATTATTTTATTAAACTATGGGTCGTAATATAAATAAACAGAAAATATGTAAAATATAATTTTGACAAATTTCTGACAGAAGTTTTAACAGATGAATGAAGATATATAGAATACAGGTGGAGTTTATATTTATCAAAAGTTCGTAAGTAAATTGTGACGGAAACCGCGCAAATTTGGCATCGTAATATATAATGCATATATCAACTAAAAGTTAGCAGTTTCCCTTCTGGAATCATCGCTCATAGTTTGACATAATATATAATATGCGATAGGTACCGATAATTACAATTTGTATTTAATCTGCAAAGTTTCAGATCGTGCGCCAAAATTATCTAATATATTATTTTCTTCGGCCAACGTTTCGTCGACAACAAAAATAATTTTCGAAAACACAAAACACCGACTGTAATAAATTCGGTATTCTGTTTTATTATTATATTGAAGCGTGTTTGGTTTTTACGCCGTAAAAATTTACAATCGAAAAAAAGTGGAAAATGCTAACCAGTCACCAACACTTCGTCGTAATAACATGTATAGTTTTTGTATTATTATAATATTCATTATCATGAGTGATCATCTTAGCCACTTTCAATACACTTTTTGTTTTTTTTTGACTTGCTCAACCTATTAGGTCCATCTCATACACAATTTGAAAAACAATTTTTATGTGTACTTACCAGACCCAGGATTCGAGCCAGGGATCCGAGACACTATAGGCCGTCGCTTAAGCCGCACGGCCTTTGTGGGCGCTACTGGATGAATCTTACTGTTTCCATTTTTGGAAGTTTTCAGTTAATCTCAGTATCTCCAGATGAAAGCGCATATATTTCCCTGCATGTTATTCCCAATCACCGTCTATGCCGGGCTGTTTTTCTCTTATTTTTTAACGTCTTTAAAATTTAGGATATGTACATGTTTTGCACTCAAGCGTTAGTACTGGAAGAAAACATTTTAGTTAAATACTTTACGCTTTAGATATAGTAGAAGGTCACCCTTAAATATTTTATTTAAATGTTTAAATAAATCCCCCCAACCGAGCTTGGATCTCCGGACAATTTTGTTAGTGCTTCCTCGATCTACTAGTATATTATACATTTTTGTTGTGCAAGATATTTTTACAAAATTTCCCAGCTGTTATTGTAATTTTAACTTATTATATTATTAAAAAAATATGAATACATAATATAACTTATTATATTATTAAAATTATGTACGTGCGTTAGAAGAGGTTATAATTGATTCAGAAGTGCCCATGATGAATTAATAAAAAATTGGCGTGTTATTATGATTATATTCATTTCGGTCTCCATGGTATTTTATCGATATAGGTACCGTCAGCAATATTATTATGTATGCAAATGAATAATATTATTGCAGAGTGTACCTACTTTGGATGAATAAAATCTCAAAACCTGTGATTGTTTAGCAAACCGCTATTTCGACCATCTTTGCTTAAACAGATGACTGTAAAACTATTTTCGTTAGGACATAAAAACGCCCCACTGAGTATTTTTTTTTATCAACACAAGCTGACAACCAATTTATGATAAACGTATTTTCATTATAAAAAGTTCCCGCAATAAAAACTTTATTAGGATTCAGGGTAAGAAAAAATAATGCAAATGGATGTAAGTATTTTATTTTTAATAACACAAAAAACACAATAATATTATGAAAAATTATACACAAATCAGTTAATACCAAATGGTTAAATATTGGAATAAGAAATATGGTCTTGTTTTTACATATTGTTCTATATAAAATAACATAGAATTATTGTTTAGATAAAACGGTTAAATAAAAAACACAAATAATTACAGTTAATTACAAACAAAAAAAAAGTTTATTATATTACATACCTATTTACAAAAATATAACATGGGTTTGTTTTTGACATATTGTGTATAAAATTACTTGTTTATACAAACCTATTAGACACAAAATACAGGTAGGTATGTTGAAAATTTGATTATATAGTTAATAACAATATTTTATCTATTTAACTCACTTTTTTAACTCTCATTTAACTAACACTCATTTAACTTCACTTTCCGAGAAATGCTTCCCACATAGTAATGAATATTTAGATGGCACCCAGCTCTCTCGCCCGACTGCATCAATCCACAATTTCCGAAGAACTTCATTTTTCGGAAATCTGAAATAATTTAATTTATATAACATTATAAAATTGCTACATATACTCCATTACATACTTCATATAAATACAATTTTTTGTTTGGTATTCTTAAAAATATATTTAACTCTGAAATGAAATATAAAATCTATGTAAATAATGAATGTCTTTAACTAGCACTAACAGTTTTTACTTTGAAAAACACATCGTATATTTTGGGTTCAAAATAATATTATGCTTACGGCCCTGGATTTTTCGCAATAAACAACCATTTGACGTTTGATGTAAAAGTTGTGAATTGTTATTGTAAAAGATCTTTTAGGAAAAACTATCAATGTATAAATAATTAATAGTATCCATATTGTTCCGAAATTCTGTTACTCATTTGTATTTTTCCATTAATAAACATTTTTTTACCGAATAATAACGTATAATAATACAACACTTATTTGTCAATAAACGTAAAGAAAAATGTAATATTATTATTATAAATACCTGTGAAAAAATACGCCGGCATTTCTCCTGGCTTTGCATCCTATTGCACTGCAAGAGGCCATGGTTTTTTTTTTACTTAAAACGTCGACGAAACTATAGAATAAAAATATTATGTCCGCCATGTTGTTTTACCACAAGAACTTGAAGTAGTAGCTCCAGAATACCAACATTACCAACTGTCTTTCTCCGATTCGTATTTTTTAGTACATAAATGATGGCGTGTTCCCTCTCCAGTCTTTCAATCTCTTTGGTAAAAACTATATAAAAAAAGTTTGGGACAGTCTGTATAATATATTATTAGCTAACAATACTTGTTTGCTATTTTTTTTTTACGTGAAAATGTGTCATGATTGCAAAACATAAAACACACATTCAAAAAAATTAAATCACTCTTTCTCCGTGTTTTAATAAAACTTTTTTAACAAAAAAAAAATGGAAAATTCACCAAACAAGAAAATAATAATGCGCAATGTTTTGACGAAATGTCAGTGTTGTCGGTGATATTTCATACGCTAATGGCGGTGTTCACCCCATCCACTCGCTCTAGCCCCACAATGGTGGCAATGAAATTACCATCTCGACCAGATGTCACCTAGTTTGGGTATTGCGATTCGGATGAGCCTTCCATTTTGAAAAGTAGGTTTATTGTTTGTGATTTTTGTGTGGAATTTGAGCAAAACTTTGACATTCGCAATGGAAAACGTAGCAGTTTAAAAAAAATTCAACACAAAAAAATTGGATCTTTTTAAATTCATTTTTAAATATAGCGGTGGGTATTACAAATAACTATCTTTTTATGTTTTATGAGATTTCAGAGACATTTTCATAATATTTTCGAAGACATTAATAATATTATGGTTATGCCTACCTTACCACCCCTTCTCTCATTTTCGCTCCTTAGTTAGAGCATACATGTGTACACCACGTTACTTATCCAAGAATTCCTGTCGCTCGCCAGTCTTTTAGCGTCTTCCCAGGTCACGCCAGATCGTGGATTGTATTAAATGGCCTTCCAAAAACGTTGGAATCCGGTTACCATAAAGAACAGACAGGCCGTATTGAAATTTCTACTATCAACATGTACACAATTATTATTATAATTTTATTATTATTATATATTATTTTTTCAATAAAAATGGTTTTAAAAAGCCAACATAGGAAATATAATCGAAATATCGTTTTTAGGTAATTTATAACTATTTAAAAATTCTTGAATGTTAAATATTTAAAAAAAAATTGAGGCCTAGTTGTTTCGATAGCTGTTATCCATTAACAAACATGATAAAAATACATATAGGTAAATACAATATAAAATTTACACATACATATTTATTGCGTTGTTTGATAAATAGAAAATTACAAATCTATGGTTATATTAAAAAAATGTAGTGACAAACATTCATTATTTTAATGAGGCAACTTTACCATAGTTTCTGTATTTTTAATACTATTTTTTATATTTATATCAATTATATCAATTTTCCTTTTTTTCTATTCTTTTTAACACTACAACAAACTTAGACGCCAAATAACAGTAGTGTGTTAAGTAATAGAAGTGAAACAATTACAAATGCCTAGGCTTTGAGAAAATCACAGACCTATATTGTTTCCTTATTAGGATCGAACCAGAAGCTCTCGGATGAAAGGCCAGAGTCTTATGCACTGCACCACGAGAGCACCACCCAATCCAATCCAATCCAATTAAATGATTCATGAATTAGATTTATTATCATACGTATCTATTAATTTTGTAATATTCACTCATGTAAATAAATTTAATATGAACACAAAAAGATGTAGGTAATATTTTTTTATTATTATCATAATATTTGATGGCTAGCATTTGAAACAAAATTAACAGTGTACCAAATCAGTTCTCACTGTGTTCACAGCGCAATGATGTTTTAAAGGGCATAACGGTTGGTGCTCGGTAACGCCGTTAAATGGCCACTAAAATGATTTTAATGAAAATATCACCCTCAAATAGTAGCATCAATTAGTATATCCGTCACTGGCTTAAATCTTGGATGCCGGAAATATTAATTGATTTATTTGACATTATCCCTAATGACATTAATTACTTTTTCTTTTATTGCATATTAATTATAATTACGATTGAACAGTATCTCCATGAATTTTCAATGTCTTTTTATTTTGAAAATACGAAATTTTTCCTTTCCTTAAGAAATATATAGTTACTTAAATTGTATGGTAAATAAATAGAAACGATAATGAACGATGTATATAAAACACTTTTAAATTAAACTATATCAGTGGCGAGGTATGGAGGTAGGCTGTTAAGAATCGACATAAATAGAGCACACTAAATTTTGTCAGTCATACTTATTTATTTTAATTGAACTAATAATACACTTTGCTGATGATGGTGCTGATTAGTTTTTAAAAGTCAATTAAACCCAAACCCAAACCGTAGTTGTTTAGGTATGCTATGGGCAATCCGACAAAATAGTGCACACCTTTTCAGTCAAACTTATTTGTTTTCGTTGAATTAAGAATACATATTATTTATATGGTGTTGGTTAGTTCTTTTTAAATCACCAAAACCATACCATAATCGATTAAACATATGCTTCAATCTATAAAATATTTGTATAGTTTAATGGCATAATTTTAGATATTTCATAGATAAACGATTATTTTTTGACTATTATATATTGAATTTAAAAAAAATAACATACACTATCTATACATTGTAATCGTAGGTCAATGAAAAAAAATACATCTGACTGACAAAGTTTAGTATTCATTATTTATGTCGGATCTTTACATCCCACCTCCACCCTTCGCTACTGAACTATATATATTTATTATATAATTATATATATATAATAAATATACGCATATTTTATAAAAGTTTCTTATTTGTACTTTTATTTAGTTTTAGATTGCTGTAACAGTTATTAGATAGACGTGTATTATATTATTATTGTAAGTACCTACTGGTTAATTAAAATAGTTTTAAAATGTAAATTGTCAGTATATTATATTACAATATTATCATGATTAGTATTTTATCGCTCACTAGTATAATTAACGTAATGCTACACATAACGCCCTAGATGGCCGCGTGGCTTAAGCGTCGGAATATAACGTCGTGAGGTCCCAGCTTCGAATCCCAGGTCTGGCATACAAAACCTCCACTCTGTGGAGGCCTATAATAATATGATCTTATTAGGATTGGACATTGGAAAAACACTACACTACACATCGCTTTCTAATTTCAAAAATTTTAAACTACGAGTATCTAATTTCATTTGAATCATTTATTATATTGGAAAAATGCTATTTATGGTAATAAGTAAAATGGATTCTTTACTATATCATTTTTTTTATCTCAATTTTATCAATTATTCATAATATGATAATTTAATAAATAATTGACGTCAGACAATCGAATGAAAAAAAATGTTTTTAATGTTACTATTAAAATAGCTTTTCATGGTATTTCCTGGATACTAAAAGAAATTTTACTGGGAATTAGAAGAGTTTAAAGAGAAAAAAAATTGTATCCGAATTGAAAATATAATATTATTGTACCTAGTCTTTTGTATGAAAAATGATTTCCATTACTATTATTAAAAAAAAAATCAACCTTGCGAAATTAATCATACACTCAATATTGTATAAGGATCATGTTTTGGATTGAAACATACATTGAAATATTGAAAAAAAAACAACACGTGAATTTGCCATACATTTGATTACCTTTTGTGGTTTTAGCGACGATAGTGGTAAAATAACACCAATATTTTACAGTGGTAATATTAAATATTGTACTATATTATGAATTAGATAGCTTTAAATTAAAAGACCATAGTTACCCATTTTATCGATTCTAAGTATTAGAAAATACATTACTGTACGTAGGCTTATTTTACAATGTCTTACGAGCTTTTACGTTGAATATCTACGGACGTAGACTTGTATACTGTAGCGTAAACTTACGCGGAATAATACAGTGGCATATAAATCACTTTGAAATTCCGCCTACCTTTGTTTTTTCACTATCTTTTTCACTTCTCAGAAAAAGTCGGCGAACAATGAGCTTAGATTTTACCAACATTTAAAGATTAAACTATCATAATTGATGGGAGAAAAGTTTTATAATGTTACCGGGAAAAAATATTTTTCATTTGACCGTCAATAATTTTATATTACGAAAGGTTACATTAAAGTTTCTAGGTAGAATTAACTACCTATTTTTTGGAAAAATATTTTTTCTGTTTCATAGAATACTGAAAAATTCCCTAAGTTATTTGTTGTATTAAACAATCATCAATAATAAAATACTTATTGAATAAAAATTGAATGATAACAAACTTCTTTCAATATTGTACCTACTATTGATACTGATACGAAGTAAAAGAGTTTTTAATTCTTAGTAAAACAAGCCGTAAATTATATTAACCTGTAAAGCTATGTGTAACATTAGATTTTATTATGGTATCTATAATATTAATAATAACTAAAAATCACAATATTACATAGGTAATGAATAGGTTAGTAGACAGCTATGTGGATTGCGAAACCAAAATTATAGGTGTTGATAATAGTTTTACGAATATGAATAATCTGATCGAAATAGTTAACTAAAAAAACTAATCATAAATCAATGTTTTTATCTCGAGATTGATAATATACGAGATTAAAGAATAAAACATTCACTTTATATTATGTATTCAAAGAAAAACCAATTTTATTGATTAAGACAATGGCATGTTATGTAATAAAATTTATTATTTTCTGGAAGCAGTAAATATTTTAAAGATTTATGTGTTAAAGCAGTATCATATAATAAATATATATATGAGATACATAGATCACTACGGTTGTTATATTGTGTATTTATTTGTAATGTACAAATTCTCGTAAGAAGTAGATATAACAATAAATTGTGGAACAGTAACTATGCATATGGTTTACAATATAAAGGCGATGATAATATTGTATCAAAATTATAACTTTATTATACTGTATTAATAATTAAAAAATAATAATTATTTTAACTTAATTTGTGTATTTGATAATTATTATCAAATACACAAATTAAGTCACCTTTTAAAAGATATATCAAAAATATTTTCCAGTAAAATACTTTTACATGTGTATACGTCCCACATGTGAAAGTGGCTTTTCCGGCTACGTATAGAAAGATTCCGAAGTAATTCTAAAAAGTAAAAAAATACAGGTAAACTTAGAAAATTAAGGATATAAATTAAATTCAAACTGGAAACAGTTCTAGTAACATAAAACCCTCTTAAGAAAAGGTTGCGAGCATGTTACTGTGATAAGTGGGGTAAGGTATTGTATAGCAAGAATTGTTAGAAAATCAGATGGCATTAACTGATTTAATGGTAGGTCTTGGGATCACTGATTTAGGAGACATTTTCTCTTAGTTTTTTTTTTTTTAAATAAATCGCGGAAGGAATTAAAATAACATGACATTACTGGATCTTATCTTTGATATCCAATAGTAAATCTTTCACTTTTAAAGTTTTTTTCTCTCCAATGTTTCTCTGTTAAGAATGTGAATACTATGGTGTGGTCGTAGTACTTACTCACTATGGTTATTATTATTAACTTCTGAAGGGCACGCGCCAAGCGTAATTAGTGAATGTAAAAAAGTGTTTTATGCCGCTATTATACGTAGAATCTTCCATTTATAGAAAGACAAAACTACCGAAACATTTAAATTCTTTAGTAAAAATAATATATGGATGAGGCGTACATGGAAATAATGATGACAGTTGAAGACTTTAAATTTATGAAACTTATATAATGTTCAGTTTACGGTTGTCACTATAATCTAAAAAATATGTAATATTCGCGTTGAATAGCGTAAAATTGCGCGAATTATGTATTAGAATAAGGTGATATTATTTGTTGGTTAATTTACTATTGTGGAAATTTTTCATACGTTTGTTTTGATTTAACTATTCTAATTTTTTTATTACACTTAATTTAACATATAACCTTGGAAATGTAGGTAAATATATAATTTTGATCTTTATGTTCAATAATTATATAATTATCTGTAATTCTATAAAAGTTGCACTAGCCATGGATATTTCCTGAGCTTTCATTTTCTCCTGCCATCATAATATTATAATAACATTGTACCTGCGTAGCTTTTTCATAATACGACCGTACGATAAAAGCTATCTTTTCTAACTTAGCAATATGATAAATAATAATTAGTCACATAGAGCAGATAAATATATAGTATAAGGACATTTTATATGTATGTATTGCTTACAGATATTTTAAAAATATATTAAGCTTCAAACGTATAAGTTTTTTTATATAAAGTTTTCAAAACTAGTAATTATGTACCTTTATACCTAATAATATTGTCAATACTTTGTATTCATTGTCATATTAAAATACGTATGAATTTTAAATTTGATGTGTAAAAGTTTATCATTCTAAGTGCCTACTATAATATTACGAGTACAAAGACGTTTTATATTCCAATATTCGCAGAATTTTATTCAGAAAATTCGTAGAAGATTACTTGAAACTCCCATTGTCTTTAATATCCCAGTTTTGTCTCTTTAAATATTATATACATAGCATTATACACAGGGTCTTCATTAAAGAAACCAAACAGATGTTAAAAAGTTTTTACCTTTCCAGTACAATAATAAGCTGTTCGCAATATTATTATTGCATAGCGTTTAAATAATACATAATTATAGATAATTAATTAACAAAAAGTTAGAAGGCTTGGAGGTTATTTTTATTTTTATTTATTTATTTATTTGTTTCTTTATTAAACACCACAATAGGCCGTGAAGCCCAATAATAGTGGTAAAATTCCCAGACTTGAGGAATTTATATAAATTAGATTATGTAAATATATTTTGACCTCTCTGGGGATCGAACCCAGAACTCCGTGATAAAAAGGCCAGCGCCTTGCGCTCTGCACCACGAGAGCCGCAACATTAGGATTAAAAAATAAATAATATTAACACCGAATACTTAAAAACATCGTCAGAATACCAGAACATAATAGTGTTCAATATAGTATTCAAATATTAATGATTACAATATAATTAGTTAAAGAGTAGAATAAGAGTAGATAACGTAACGGTGTTTTAAATTATTGATACCACTTAAATACACTGTATAAGTGTATACATACACAATAATACTTTATTTTAATAAGGTAAATTTATTATATTGTTTAGATTATCAAAGAAGTTTTAAATCGGGAAAAAATAAAGCTTACCTTGATCGAGTGGGATTTAAATGCAAAAAAATTGATTGCTGCTTCAAATTATGTATTTTAAAGTAAATTATCAGTTATCATCATCAGTGGGTCTATTCTATACTTATCGAACACTAAAGTGATAAATAGTATCAAACTTAGGGTAGATTTGTATCAAAATATTAGCACTTATTGTAACAATTACACGAAGTTGGTTTTTATTGTTGCAATAAGTGCGATATTTCAACAGCAGCAAGATAGGTGCTGTAAGTAAGCTGTAAGCGGTCGATAAGTATAGAATAGACCCACAGAAACGCGATAACCCAGGGTAGTATATTGATTTCTCCAACATTTTTTCTACTTGTTCTATCAATAGTAGTCGCTTTCAAGTTTGTTATAATATTAAGTCTACGGCGATCATTAGTAGCTCCATCTAGCCAGTGAATTTTTTATTTATCTTTTCTTCTGCATCCAATTGAATTGATCAACATAATTCTCTTTGCTGCTTTACTATCGTTCACATTCTTAGATCTCATATTATATATTCAGTGTTGAATACAAAAAATAAATATAGCGTATGGCTTACCAAATGAACATAAATGATGTGCTAAAGGTTGAAAGAAAGGATTGAACGTAGACGTGTACCGATAACCAAATTGAATAAATTGACTTGATTGATAAACAAATGTGATTGTAAATTCTGCATAAATATTATTTTCAACATTCTGTATTGTTTTTAGTGTTGTTTTTAAATAATAAATTATTTCATGATTAAGTATTGATATTTGTTATTTTTTCATTGTGTTTGATAATATCTTTCTTTCTTCTTCTTTCTTTCGACCATGACCGATCCTAATGGGATACTATGGGCCTCCACAGAGTGGAGGTTTGTATTAAAAGATTTTGTTTTTACGAGAAATGGATGTCAGCCACTTGCTCAACCTATTAGGTCCATACTCTGACTCATACACAAATTGAAAAAACAATATGTGTACTTGCCAGACCCAGGATTCGAACCTGGGACCCACGACGCTATAGGCCGACGCTTAAGCCGGGCTGCTATAGGTACCTACTCCATGCCAAATACTCAAATTAAATACACTGCCATAGCAAAATAACATTCTATTATTATACACCTTGTGACCATCAATAATTATGAGATATATTGTGTGTTAAGAATATACTAATTAATATTGTTAAAATTACATCAGTTATAATATATGCTATATATACTTATATTTCGAGATATATATATTTTATTCTGTGATAGATATTCTTCGAGCCGCCTCGTTATGCGTATTATATTATCTATGTAAACAAAAAATGCCCCCTTTTGTCTTGGTATGTTCTAAAAATAAAGCGTACGTACAAACTAAGCACCCTGTACGATAAAAGAGCTTTTTAATTCGGAGAAGTGTGAATTTAAATGAATTTTTCGACATTGTTTTTCGGGAGCGAGAAAATTCTTTGATCTCGCGAAGCTTGCCCGACCGAAAAAATCTATCGCTTCGAATAAAGAAAGAAAAACGGAGGAATTATTTTGTAGAACACAACAATTTTCATCACATAAAAAGTTGGTAAATAAATGTTTCAATAAAAGAAAAATGGTCTAATGATAAAAGTGGTGAGACGTGAAATTAGGTTTTATTTTTGAAATAAAAATCAAATAAATTCGACGTGAAATTGTTTTTAATAAAGCGAAAAGAATTATTTTAATTTAAAATGCTTTTTTCAAACACCAATTAATCGATTTTCTATGGAAGGTTTTATTCACCTTCAGATTTATGCACTCAGTATAATAACCTTTTTGTTGCAATAAGATACCATTTTAAAACGTACACGGTTCACGTACAATAAACGTAGGTACTCGATTACTACAAGATTCGATTCTTTTTCTTCGTCGTAACCATCGTACATGAGGATTGAAATGAGCATTATACATTATTTTGCGCTGTGGTGGATGATATTGGTTTTTCAGAAAATTCCTTCATTAGGCCACTCTATCTTATTGTTATTCGCCATTGTAAAACAATTATTTTTTAAACCTTCTAGACCACGGCGTATGTCCAAAGAATCATATAACACGATACAAATACACATAAAAGCACTCGGTTCGATAATATGTTCGTCAGAAAAAAAGAAAGAGTGAAAATTATATGGAGCGAAATAAGGCTATACAACAGGCGTGATCTAAACACAATCAACCATTAATAGAAACCATAGATAAATAATACATTATAATAAAAGCCCCATCTAATTCCTACTCACGTAAAGAAAATGTATCTACGCAATTTTTGATAAGGCGATTTGACTATGTATGAATAAAATAATTAAAGTGTAGTAATTGAGTATCTATCTACCGTTTTTTCGTCATTTTCTTTTATTGCTATACGTTTTCAGGTAAGGTGAAAATTATACAAAACAAAGTAAGTATTATCATATTATAGTGGTTGGGTTAAATTAAATTTGTCGTGTTACATTTCGCTTCTTTAATAGGTTTCTGTTTGTGGGATAGCTGTATGCAGTATTTTTCGTTCATTAAATGGTGATTGTTTACAAAGTACGTAAGTACAACATTTTTTTTATTAAAAATATTCGTTTCTCATGTTTATTCTATCATAAGCATCTGGTCTCTAAACAATTTAATATCTTGGCATTCTGGGAAGTGGACTGGGGTTTTAAGCGAAGAAGTAACAAACTAAATAAATCTAAGTTACCATATAAATAGTTGTTGTCATTTTTAATTACAGCAGCGATTCCAATATTTTATTAAGTATAACGTCTTACTTCAGATGTATTATAGTACATATATAGTATGATGTAGGTAATACTCGATAGTTTAAACTTCTATTATTAAACAGCATAAAAAATTGGAATGATGTTTCAGAGTTAACTGACTTGCTATAAATTTATAGAGTTACCATTTATATTACGCAACAGATATTAAGACTAAGGTCTTTTCGGATGTAAACATATTTATTACTAGCTTAAAACAGACTTGGGAGTGCGTCGTTTTTTGGGCCCCTATTTGATGAAGTACAAACATATTATTATGGTGGATAAGTTACTAATGTATACTTACCGTGGCTATATCCAAATAATTTTGTATTATAGGTGATTAACCACTGTGGTTTTAAAAGTTAGATTTTTTTTATTTAGCTATGTATTTTTTCTGACTACTGAGACTATGAGAGCTCTGCTATCTTTGAATTTATCTAGTAGCTATCTAAGAAATTTGGTGCATTAATTATATGTTCTAACAATGTGTACATTTAACCTATCATTGGTAACCATGTTTAATGAAATCGCTTCGGATATTGATATATTCCACATACGTGAGGGACAGCGTTGCCATCTTTTATATGCCGATTATAATACAAAGGCGTAAAAATTATAGTATTTCTAAAATAATATAAAGTACCGGAACATTTTTCGTCTTGAATCCTTTAAAATTATAGTATTTTGTATATTTGGGGTAAAATTATAGTATTTTACATTTTTCGCGGAATTAAAATTATAGTATTGTACTATAATTATAGTACGGTTGGCATTACTGGTGAGGGTGAAAGTAGGTGGACGTTGTTTTATAAGTTATTAAGATAGGGTCTATCAATAGTTCACTCTGTGTGTTTCTGTCTATGTTTATTTTTGTTATTTTATTTTATTTCTTTTCTTATTTTATTACTTATTGTATTGTTAACTCACATTTCTCTGTATTTTAATTTTAATAAACACTAATTAAACACATATTTTATGTCATATCGTTAACGCTTAGAATTTATAATTTGTTATATTCAGTATATGTAAAATAAATAAATTTGATATATTTGAATTGATTTGAATGCCAATTGGGGAGGCGATATAATATGTATTCACACAAATTGCTTAAGTTATCGATATATTTCACTTATGCTATGTTTATATATTGTCACTTTAAATACTACAGCTAGATAATTTCATTTTAACTGTTTTTGGGATAGTTATTGAACTTTTATTATTCTATATTTCCTTCTCTAC
The DNA here is from genome assembly GCF_057557595.1 of Rhyacophila brunnea. Taxonomy (NCBI): domain Eukaryota; kingdom Metazoa; phylum Arthropoda; class Insecta; order Trichoptera; family Rhyacophilidae; genus Rhyacophila; species Rhyacophila brunnea. Next base: position 23,785,221 of record NW_028233068.1, read on the forward strand.
AAAATGATAAAACTATGTCAGAAATTATTGGGAACTGTATTAATTTTGTGTTTGAAAATATTAGATAACTTTAAAACCATAAATGCATTAAATGAATAAAATAATATATCAACAATATTTTTTCATACAATTGAACATTATTTAATTTTTCCCAATTAGAAAAGCACAATTTTTCATTTTTATTTTAAATAATAATTATAGCCTAGATTTATGTTAATCAAGTAAAGTTTAAATTTCATTTTCCAAACAATGACCAAATCAGAGTTATTTAGTTGTAGTATTGAAGTGACGATATATATAATATTAAAAATAAGATATCATATTTAGCTCATCCAGTAGAATACTTACTGTTTTGACTATTTTTACTCTACGACTACTTTGTCATTTTTGTTTGATTCATTTGTCTACTCACACCAAAGATTAAGTTGTAAATAAATTTTACCTTAATTTTGAAGTTATTACGATTAGAATATATTGGTTTTAAGTAGGATACCTTCACAGTGGGATATGGAGATAATAAAACGGACTCTAGATCACTGGATTTTATTCGGAAAGGTGGTTTTGCTATCAATCTCTTAATACTAGTAGAATTACGGACATGATTATGTGACGAGAATCGCAGAATGTCAAGTACCTCCCCATGGTTAATATTATGTATGTTGAAAGAAAATAGCTATATATAGAATAGGTAATGATTTTTTAAAAACTATTTTAGAATTGAACTAAATAATTGCTTCTCGTATTTTTACACACAGGTTGTGTATAATTGATGTCATTTAAGTTTTTTTTTAAATCACAATGTTATCATTATCCAAATGCATGTTATTTAAAATTATTGATGAAGACTGTCTCAAGAAATAACGTAATAAACAGACACAAATAAAAAAAAATCAACTGTATGGTTTTATGTTATGGCAATAATATATGTAGGTAGGTACTTAGTCTAATCTAGTCGTTGATCAACAGGGAAATAATTGAAAATCACAGAAACACTTCACTTTTATGTTTAATATATTGTGTATATTATAATTATAGCTTGTTAGTATTGAACATTTTAGATTTTTGTTGGATTCTATATTATCGTTATACGGAAATTATTGCAGGCATTCATGAATTAAGTGCTCAATCCATCAGGGGATAAAAGAAAACTAGATTTTTCCGTGAAATTGTCACGTTTATCCGTTTATTACTTGAGCCATTTGCTTTGATGATTTCTTTTCCATTTCTCCGAGTCTTCTCCTAGTTGAAAATGTAAGTGAAATAAATGAAGCGATTATTCAAACTGAGTTTGAGAAATAAAGACAGATTAAGACCCCTCCCTTTAAAGTTATAAACTTATTACAAAGACCCATTGAGCAATTGAGAAGGAGTTTTGATAAAATTGAATTATGGCCGATATTAACAAAGTGAACCAATAATAATTCAACAATATTGAAAATGAATAAAATACCTCCTGCTTACATTTATTTTTTATTTAAATTATTTTATTTAAAACCAGCGATAGCTCGCAACTTCAAATATTGACGTATGTGTCGCTCGGTTTTAAAATCAGCCAAGTCCATAATAGATGAATAGGAGAAAAACAACTTTTCGTTTTCTCAAATACACAGTCACAAGGGTAAAAGTTTATATTATTTCGAGTAAAGAATATTTAAAATTAATAAATTCCACATTTTGATAATGCAAGAAATGTTAGAAAGCAGTACCTAGTTCTTCAGCAATTCACAAAAAAGTAAAAAATACCTAAAGGTAGACTTGGCTGATTTTGAAACGTAGCGACACATATATTATATATAGTACGAAGAGATAGACTGATTTAATTTTTTTTTCAAATTAATAAATGGACAACTTATACCTCAACTCAACACTCCAATGCTGCTATCAGCCACTTTACCTAACATTGAAAAATTGTTACAATTACGTTTAAATAAAGCCGCACGTTCCTCTTCCCGTACCTTACCTCACCACTCTACCGCAACTATCTGACTAGATATTTTTGAGACATCGACATGAACTGAGTACCCGTTTCATCTGTCAAGGTTTCGGATTAGTAGCACTATTAACAAGCAAGTCATTTTTTTAGGGAAAAGTTATGTGAACAGTAGTTACCTCATATTTGGAGCACCGGAAGAAAATAAAAATCCAATAGTACAATATATAATCGGTGCGAGTTTTGTTAATATTGGTCGAGTAATTTTTGAGTTACAGTCAGTCCAATTTTATTTAGTAGTTAGTATATATAGTTGTACAGTCTAAATTATACTTTTTTATTATCTTGTAAATATCAAATATTTTAAATTATCGAAATAATAAATTTACAAATATAATAAGTACGTTTGTTACTCAATTTTTATACCTATTTTAAAATAATTATATTATAAAAAATAGATTGAATTTTTGTACGTTATATTCTTTCATAAAACATTTTTGCATTGTAATAGGTACCTACTTGATATGGGTACTTTACGTTGCATTATGATGTGTACTTTATAATATCGATGGCGATGTGGAAAAATTGGTACCTATTAAAAATTCATGTTCAATGACATTATATATTTTGATGTTTTGTTATAATCTATATCAGTGGTCGACAACCTACTACCCGCGGGTAATTGAATTACCCACTACAACATTTTGAGTTACCCGCCAGGAAAATATGACACTTAATATTTTTATAAAATTATTATTATTTATTGAAAATACCAAAAGTTTAAATGAATAAATAGATAATGATGTTTTTTCATCATTTATTAATTTTAAGTAAGTAACTGAAGGTCAATTTTTTACGTTGTTATCACTGAACGTGTTTCATATTATCGTTTTCGTATTTTCATGCTTTTCAAATAATTGAATTTGCTCTATTATCAGAATTTGGTTCATCATATTCTTGTGAGCAAATATTTTCCTAAATAAAATGTGTCTGGAATACTCTGCGATATATATATTTTATTATATAAAAATAAAATTGTTTCTTAAAAATATCGAAAAAATTGTTTTAAACTTTTTCCTACTAACCAAATATTTTTTTCAAAATTGATTTTTTTACCCAGTCTCTCAAAAGGTTGCCGACCACTGGTCTATTTCATTTGGTAGTTTTTTGTGATTGTTAATCTAAATATTACAAATAATGATGACTTATCGTATTAAATAGTTACTTGTTTTACGCTTTTAATATTAATGAAAGGAGTTTTTTTTAACATAGTGCAGATTGGAAAAAAGAGCTTAAATGGAATACGTTTGCCTCAAATGAAGCGACATGCCACTAATTAATTAATAGAATAAATCTATATTTTACTTGTAATTAACCAAAGTTTCGAAGAACCATGGGATTCCATGAGATCGTGCTAGAGACCTATGACTATAAAAAGATGGTTCAATTTGCTACTGTTCTATCAAGTAAAAATTGTTAAGATTTTTATATAGCCTTTTAGTAAAATAAAGGAGAACTTTGAAAATTTAGAATGGTAAATCATTTGCGTAATTGTAGTATTTAATAATTTTATTAATTAAAAAACACTTAATTTAACACAAATTATTGTAAGAGGTAACGCAAAAAATTTTTTCTTATACATTTTGGACTAATGTAAATTATGTCAGAAAAATGTTTCCCAATCATTTCTAGGGTTTATTAAAAAAAGGTTGAGAATTATTGCTGTATTAGAATGTTTTCTTTGACGTCTCTCGTTTTAATAATGACTTGTTTTTTAAAATAATATCATTTTTTTTCAGGAAACACGAGTTGACGACATGACATGGCGAACTTACCTAAAGGATAGAAGAAATTTTATAAAATAATACCGTCAATTTATTTCAATTAGTCTAATGAGAAAAATTGCCATGAAGTGAACCAACATATAAATAAATGCTCGTTTGATTTAAATTCAAAATCATAAATTACTAAAATGATAAACGCACCTTATAAACTCATAAAATATCGAATTATGCTAATATACGACACGCACAGTATCGATTAGACTCCTTAAACATGTAATCATAAAAGCAAAGTGTTAGAGTTATTCAAGCAAAAAGCATTATAAGCGAAACGTGAACTTTCTCCGAAATCAAAACGTTGTATTGAATTAAAATAACGAACCATAAAATTAAGTGTGAGCAAGTATAAAAAGAAAGTATTGACGGTTAAATACAAAACAAAAAAATCCAAATAAGTCATGAAAAAAATATACGTACTAAAATTATTTAAAACAATCTCCATAAATTAATTTATAATACAATGGTGAGTTTAAAAATAAAACATAATAGCAATACTCTCAATATAAGTATATCCATTATCAAACGTATTTCCTAATAAGTAATTTAATTATCTTCATTAAAGTGAGAAACTGTGTATTAAGCTACAGTATTTACACTTAAATTACAAAACATTAAGAGTCTTTTACAACAAATCTATTAATTAAAATGGGTAATAGTACAGAATTACCAAACAGATTATTTTTATTTAAGTAAACCTATCAATTAAAAGTCAACCCTTAAATGTATCATGAGATAATTTAATATATTTTTTTTCAAAATAATTAACATAGTTTTCAAGATAATAGTATAAACATAAAATACTTAAAAATATAATGTAAGTTAAATGAAATAAATATCATAAAAATATGGATAAGAAATCGAGCTTTTTACCAAATTCGAACGGCGGGTTTGTGGCGGATATGTTGAATGATAGAATATACAGCCCAGATTTGAATTATTCTACTTTCCATGACACCTGGACATCGGCTGATAACGCCGCTTCATTTTCAGACCAAAGCGATTCCACCAGCGACATCGCAGCATCATCCCACACAGTTTCAATCACCGAATCGGGTTTACCATTCAACAACAGAACGTTCTTTTTCGATCAAAACTCTAGTCTATTTGTATTTGATGAATCTTTTATTCAACACAACGGGACTGTGACTTATTTAATGCCATGGTATATGGTGCTGATAAAAACGGTGAAGAGCAGTATAATGGTGTTTATTATACTTGCAGCATTATTTGGGAATCTTTTAGTAATAGTATCTGTCATGAGACATCGAAAATTAAGGGTTATAACGAATTATTTTGTGGTGTCGTTGGCTCTAGCGGATATGCTCGTAGCAATATGGGCGATGTGTTTTAACTTTAGCGTAGAGCTAACAAATGGGAAATGGTTGTTTGGTTATTTTATGTGTGACGTTTGGAACTCTTTAGATGTGTATTTTTCAACTGCATCCATTCTTCACTTGTGCTGTATATCAGTGGATAGATACTATGCGATTGTGCAGCCGTTGGATTATCCATTGATAATGACAACAGGACGCCTCGGAGTGATGCTGGCAGTCGTTTGGTGCAGTCCAGCACTGGTGTCATTTTTACCCATATTTATGGGCTGGTATACTACGGAGGAGCATCTTAATTTCAGGAGAACTCATCCAAGTGTTTGTGGATTTACAGTGAATAGACCGTATGCGGTCATTAGTTCAAGTGTCAGTTTTTGGGTACCCGGTGTCATTATGCTGTTCATGTACTACAGGATTTATATGGAAGCTGATCGCCAAGAAAGAATGTTATACAGGTGAGTACATTTTGACGAATTTGTATAATTTAGAAGTTTTTGTTCTTACGTGATGATTTAAAAGCAGCCGACAAAATTGTTCATTATCCTTATTTATCAAGATAAGCCGTTTTGGTTGAAAAAAATAGCAACACAATTTGTTATGTTTGCTAATATTGCATAATTTTAAGCTTAATAACCAAACTCTGTTACCAATTGCTAAGGCTGTAAAAAAATTTGGCTTTGGTATTTTATAAATGTGGAAAACTAAAAAAAAAAATATAGGTTCTTTCGTAAAATCAAATACAATTAGGATATTAATTGTAAAAGTAAACAACACAGTAAGTCTGTTAATTTTAAAGATCTTCATAAATTAACATTACCTAATGAATATGATAAAAAGTATTAACGATATATAAGAGGGTAGGTACTATTATTATTATCAGAGCCAAATTTATGGTTCAAGGGGGAGGGGGGGTCTAAAAAATTTTGAGAGACCCAAAAACCATCTATAAAATAATATTGTTATTTTTTTTTGTCAAAATCACTTATTATTTCTGATATTATTTTATACATATTTTTTAGTTTATGACAATCTGGAAAATGATTTTTTCATCATGAAAACATCTTTAACTGATTCAAACAAATGTTAAGTAAGGTATATATAATTAGTCTTTCATCTTCAATAACTTTCTACGTATGTTTCTATCTACTATACGTGCGACGTATTCTTGAATTAACTGATAAACTCGCAAACACTTCAACTAACTAGGTCATGATTTTATAGTTTTGTCAATTTATTTTCGATCTGAGTCCCTCATAATCACTTTAGATCTATTTTAAATGCGACTCTCGTTATTATTATAATGAATTCATTAAACTATAATACAAGAAAGACAAGACTATCCAGTTCCATTAGAATCATTTTATCATCCCAGGTTTTGTCTTTCAGCATTTTAAAGAAAAATGTCTATTGTAAATTTACAGCTGACATGTATGTAAGTTATATATTATTTATTGCTTATATTATACAAAATTAACTTATTACAAAATCTTGAAAAGGCATCATTGCATTGTCCAGGCATTGGTTTAAGTGATAAGTGTTGGATTTTTTCTTTCTATATTATATAATGTAAGGATTTTACATGAAATTTAATATCACTGTACATTAATATTGTTTTAAGTATATTTATAATATATATATATATTATGAAATATCAGAGTTCATGCTTTTAAAATTCAATTATATATCCAAATCGTTCTTGAATCAATATATTTACTTACTTATCATAAGATTTTCTTAAGTCTAGACTCTCTATAGATCTCTCTACACTGAGACAATTGTATTGCTATCAATACAATTAAATATTTATTAGATATTTATGGCATACGCATGAATACTGATTAATATACATTATATATAATATTAATTGGATGTTCATACATATGTATATATTATATTGAAACAATACACAAATTATTAATTATAACTTCTCATTTAATTGATCTATAGTATTTTGAAAAAAATTGTAATCACATACATACTTACAATTTAATAGAAACAGATATAATACATAATCTGATATTTTTGAAGCAAACAAAAATAAAGGTAGTCGAAAAAAATAAAGTAAAGTTATTAAACCTAGACAAACATAAACCAAAATATTTAAAGAATAATATCTCGAAAATAATTTTTAAAAGATTGATATAAAGCTATTATATATTTAATTATATAATATGTAGACATTTAATAATAATTATTATCTGATATTCATTTTAACTAGTTTTTTTTATGAGGGGGAAATATTCTTGGCTTCAGAAGTAATTGATGATTGCTATCTTGCAAAGTGATATTTATGATTTATTTAAATTGATTTTCACTTAAAATAAATTTAAGATCTCTTTTCATATGTATATATTTTTACCGGAAAAATAATTATGAAATCTTCATTCAAAATTCATGTAGGTACTCGTATATAGGCATATTAACTAAAAAAATCCGCTATCTGCGATAAACTACATTTTTTCCCTCTTATTATGAAGAGATTTTTGCATTTGAAAGGGGGAAATTAGTTTTTTTCTTCGTTCAACAGTCCATTAAGCCTAAAAGTGCTCCCAAAATGAGGATTAAATCTGCATTAAACCTCAACAAATCATCCCCTATTACGCAAATGACTCTCGGTGCGTGTAAGACACCAGCCCCTTGGGACTGTACAATCACACCAACGACTAGTGACATGCACAATACGTATTTACACACGCGATAATGATATTTATAAACACATATACTTAATATAATATAATTAACGTAGGTAGTATAAAACACTGTTATTCTAGAGAAGAAAAATAATAAACGTTGGCCACAGATGAAATAAAATAGCTTAATTGGGTTATAAATATTTTTTGTACAAAACATCACAGGGAAGTTAATAAATATTATAATTTCTGGTGGAAAGCCATTATATAAAATAAACAACTAAAATATAGTCCTTAATCTACGTATGATTTCAAAGATAGACACCCTACCGACTTCTCTAACGTATGATTTGTAACATGAGTTCTGTGGGTCTATTCTATGCTTATCGACCGCTAAAGTGATAAAGTGAAAAATATTATCAAACTTAGGGTAGGTTTGTATCAAAATATTAGCACTTATTGTAACAATTACACGAAGCCGGTTTTTATTGTTGCAATAAGTGCTATATTTTAACAGCACCTATCTTGCTGCTGTTAAAATATCGCACTTATTGCAACAATAAAAACCGGCTTCGTGTAATTGTTACAATAAGTGCTAATATTTTGATACAAACCTACCCTAAGTTTGATACTATTTATCAATTTAGTGTTCGATAAGTATAGAATAGACCCACTGATATACTTACAGCGTTCAAGTTTAAACTTGCAGTCTTTATAATGCTATTATTGTAGGTACCTAATTATATTATTATATTGTATTTCCGCCAGTGGGGAAGACTGCCTATTGGAGGAAGGTAAATATTTCGTTACAGAAAAATATTCAATTTATCAACGCACTTGACTCGGGCCAACTTTTTTTCCAGGATATTTTTAATGTATGTTTCTGAGGTTTTTCAAAATTATATAATTTTGTAATAAAGAATCCAACACTTATAACTCGTGTTTATTCTGTATTGAATAAGAACTAATAACTTTTCAAAAATAATATTAATATAATATTGCTATTGATGAATATACGAACAGAACGATAATTATCAAAATTTGTTTGACCAAAAATTATTTTAATCGAAATTTAATGAGATTGTCAGCAACGGCGTAATACGACTTTTTGGAAAAATATAATAAAAATACGAACCAGAAAATAATGTTATGAAATACAAATTACAATGAATATCTGATATTTAAATCAGGAATAGGAGGGACATTAGTGTTTTAATACCTTTAAAGTAATTTCTTATTCGATAAATTTATGTATTGAGTCATTGAGTGGACCTAGAATACTGCCCTGCTAAGTAAAAATACAGTGATTTGGTTTTAGTGAAACGAGAACCCAAGTCTTAAACTACGATTTAGCTTATAAAAAAGTTATTAGATTCCAAAGTTATTATATTGTTTTGATATAATCTCTCAATATGTACTGTATTTTTATAGATTACCTCAAAAAAATTCAATAATTTTACACAAGATAAGAGAAAATGTAGTTTAAAACTTGGGATCTCGTTTCACTAAAACCAAAAACCATGTCTTTTGACTTAGAAGGGTAGAATACTGAAATAGTCTACTGCCACAATTTGTCAGTAAATGTGTAACATTTTCAAGGTCCGAAATGTCAAAATTGCACCCCTGACGATCAGTTCCAATTATTTTGCGACAGGTCACACCATTATAATGTAAGTGCCGAAAGAAGACAACATTCAGCGTTTTTGCTACATGATAATGTCCCACAGCTTAATTTAATTATTCGTAAGCTGATTTTGTAGGGGAAATCATGTGTAGATATAGCGATTATCTGAAATAAAAAAAAATTGCAGTGGTTTTTATACTTTTTAGCACCACTTCGTACAATGGGTGAGTCTGTTGATTAACATACAGTTTCTCAAAACTTCGAATTAAACTAAAAACAACCACCCTCATTTCTCATTCCACATTGAGTATTCATAGCTACCGCCAAACAACTAAGTTAAGTTACCTTATGATAAGTCTTTGCAATTATAATCAGGATTTGCTAAGCTTTAGTACTCAGCTAGCTAACTCAGCATAACTGAATATTTAATAGACCTCATACATATTGACAACTTTTTTTCTTCAGGAAAATTCGATCAGACTTGCTTACGTACAATTAGATTGTGATCGGGTCTTAAGTGGGATGTGACTCCGTGTGTAGTGTCTGTCATAGGGTAGGAGTAGTACACTGCATTGAAATGGTGTTATTAACATGAAGATAACTGTCACGTCAATCTATCACTGTACCTACATCCAATGCAATGAATTAAGATTTCCTGAAATTATTAAAACTTTTGAAAAACAATAATTATAGAACAACATGGCGGCGAACGTCACACTTCTAGTTAATGAATGTTTTTCTAAAGAAAAATACGAGAAGTACATATTTTCACCTTTTTAAAATTGTTATTTTATTTCTCATATTATATTATAGTCTATTAAAGTGTTTATTTTAATAACAGCATACAGGAGTAACATACAAAACTAAATCCATAGAACAATAATATTGTTATAGGCAATAGGATGCCGTTTCAACCCAAATTGATAATAGTTAATCTGAAACAACGTTTCCGATGCATCTAGATACTTAATTAGAGCGGAATGTAGAAAAATTTGTCTTAACTAAAATTTCCTCAGTACAAAACACTATGCAGAAACATCGTCCATAGCTAAGATCATGTTGTTTGTGGTTCACCTTGTCTTAAAGCTTCGTTAGTTTTTTCTATTGAAAATAATACCATATTTAAAAATTATCTTTCCTATAGTTTAGGTAAATTATTTTACAATTGTTAAACGATTACAAAAATATGACAACTGCACTTTATAAATGCAATAACTATAAATACATATTAATATTTAATTATAGTACTCTTATGTTTCCGTTATAAGTCATTATACGTGATTCTACAGGCACCGCAAGATTTTTTTTAACATACACTCTCATTATTAGTATTGTTTCTTGCGCGGTATCAGGCGAGCATAAGTTGAAACGGGTAGCAAAAACGAAGTAACACTGCATAGACCTGTCTAACCATTGAAAAAGTATTGATACATGGAATGGGTATCGTATCGAAAGAAAGTATCGTCCTTTAAAGAAAGGAGGGCCCACACAACCTGAACCGGGCCCCCACTCTACAGGCCAGGATTTTTAAGTTTACTTAGGGTTAAAAGCAATGTGACGCTCAACATTAGCGTTTTCAAAATGAATGCTGTATTTTGAAAACATTACAAGTCACTATTGTGTTTTAGTCAAAATAGTGAAAACAATCCTATAGGTATAAAAATAAATAGGTAGGTAGATGTAAAATATAATATTTTATAGCAAATATTAACCGTTGTCTTTAAAAAACCTACTAACATTTGTGTATTTAGGTAATATGAAGATTTTTGCAACTTATGTCACTGATTTTTAAAATGTGTCAAGCAACGTCTTCGAAATACAGCATTCAAATGGTGTACGAGGTAAAATTAAGGATATTCACTGTATTTTTAGTGATTTTGTGTATTTTTTAATATATCTCTATATTAAAAGGTCCGCAGTCCCCATTCACTGCGGACCATTTAATTATCACATTTAAATAACATGCTAATTATATCTAATGGCCACCTGATGGGCAACGCACCAGTTGCGCTGGACGCAGTGAATGGGTCATTTTTATACGACCCCGGTCGGTGTGTCAATTGTATTTACAATTGGTGAGTGTGCATAGTGCTCGAAGATGCCGAAAGGCGATACCCGTGTCGCAAAAAACGATGCAAATGGAATAGTACAAGACTTAGGGTTTGGGTCGAAATCCCGAAGGCCGGAATCCCGAATGCTGAAATCTCGAATGGCCGAAATCCCGAAAGCCTAAATCCCGAATACCGAAATCCCGAATGCTGAAATCCCGAATGGCCGGAATCCCGAAGGCCGAAATCACCAAAAATTTCGTCCGGCACCCCAAAACTTAAAACAATTAGAATTTATATCTATTTGAATTGCGGAGCTGTCAAGTATCGACATACGATAATAAAAAATGCATCGTACTACTATTGTTAAAATGTTAAAATCGTTGAAATAAAATAGTGCGCAGGCGACTTTTTTTAGTATTAGAGCAAATTTGTGATGTGTGTTTATCTCACTTATCTGATTGACCTCCCAGCAATGACATTAATATGGACGAAGCATCTGGGAAAAAAAATGACACTCACTTTTTTGTCGGGTCTGCCGAATGGCATAATCTGTTCTAACGCCATTGCTATAAAGGTGATATTGCTATAAATTCCCGATGCATTTTTTCGGGTTTGCCGAATCGTATACGGATTCGCTCAAATGATCATTGTCACTAGAAACACTGTTCTAACGCCATTACAATAAAAGTGATATTGCTATAAATTCCCGATGCGTGATATCGCATAATGGAAATTGCGTGACGTCTACCTATACATGTGAGAATGTCGTATGCGGGAATTTACTTGCTAATTACTGTATTGAGTGCGTTGTCCATAAATAATGTCATTGCCTCCCAGGCTGGAGCCCTGTTAGCCCCCCCCCCGCCTTGTGGGGGGCCATGTTTGTAAATATCGTTGTCAAATTATGGTTGTTTGCGAAGGATTATTTATAATTTTATTATATATCCATCGTTATCGAAAGAAATTATCAATAGCAAAATATCGATGTACGAGTACCTTTCATAAAGTATTGATACTTCAAAATATCTATATTTTTGTTACGATCCTACACTCATGCCTAATACAGAAGGGGGCGTGTTCATAACAAAAGTAGTCTATGGTTAAGGATTCCTTAACTCTATACTCAGTATAGTCTATAGTTAAGTCATGCTTTTCGGCAACTTATCCTTAAGATCGAAATCTTAGATTCTGCATGCCGCTCTTACTAAGTAGATACACATAACATAATATAATATATTATGTTAACTGTATCTTGGTGTATGTCCAAGAAGATAGGTACTATATGTAGAACAGTAAAAGAAGTTAGGTATTAGGTCCCAGTATAAGCTAAAATTTGGCACGTTTGTAGAGTTTTAGTTATGGATCAAGAATATCTGGTTGCAAGGTTTTAAAAACGGACAGGTTGCTTCAAATTTCCTCATTCCCAAATTTGAAAAATTATTACTAATTAACCAGACACTTTTCAAGTCATTATATTTTTGATTAAAGTTTATGATTTTTATAATGTATTATTACGGGAAAATAGTGCTGTATATTATGTCTGTTGAATGAGTCTAATTTCTATACACTGTATATGAAAACAGTATATTAGGTAATAAAAGTTATTTTCTTTATAATTTGCAAAGTACATAGGGACTAGATGATAATAATAATCACTAATTACGTTGTTTGGGTTATACAAAATAAATAGGTTATGTACGTTTTAGTCACCCCAGTTCCACAGTTTTAGTGAATCGACATTCAAGATTGAATATAAATATAATACAAGATGGTCATACATACAGCGATGGATCAAAATAAAATAATATGTGAAATATCTTAGTCCATCGGTCACAAACTGATGAAAATTAAAAAAAATATCCCCTGTAACACGATAGTAATGGGATAATATGAAAGATGAGTTAAAGAATTATTTAAACAAAGAATCTGTGAATATAAAATGTATACACAATTGAGTTCCTTCATAAAATGTTTTTTATATATACCTAGTAGATACTACTTAACTGTTAAAATATAAATCGAGAAAAAGGCAAATGTGACATTTGATATAAATGAGAAAGTCGGATGTGTTATGTGAATTGAAAGAAAAATACTTGGAAAAGTCTTCGTATATTTAGAAAATTATTATTTTTATTTGAATGGTATTAGCACTGTTATATAACTATATTATAAATTGAGTTGATTTATATTTCTTTATTAGACATTTTCATTTGCGTTCAATTTCCGGGATATTTCGTTTATTTTGTAATAAAGTTTTTGCGAAGTAAAAACGGGAAATCACGAACACGTCAGGCATCAGAGAGAAAAAAACAAAATGGCGGAGTATAATGCCAGCTGACCTGAACAAACGCGGGAAATATTAATTCGTTTTTCAGGTGGAATGAATGGCGACCCTCTTCATACGGATGTTTCACATTAAGTCTGTAATTCAATAGCATATACGTCTGACCATAATATAATTGCTCAAGGAATATGCATGTCAGTTAAGTAATGTTATTTACCTAAGGATGATTTAATTCCTGCAAATATAAGATATAGATAAAACTGTATGTGCCGTATCGAACATCGAAATAAATATATTTATAAAAGCAAATTAATACTTGTGATGCTCGCTGATGATACGTATCGAATACAATTTAAGTGAAATCTTCAGTGTAGGTAACGTAAAAAATCGACGGGTTTCCAATCACTTTATGCATTGGTTAAATAAATAAAATAAAACTTGAATCGACACTATTGACCCTTGAGTGCACTTGATGTAATTTGAATTTAAATTATACTTTAATTTACTATTTATTTTATTCAATGAATAATCCATAACATTTGAATATATAAAATTTATTATAATTTGAAAATACCTCAGATGAATACATGTCCCGCCGGACATCGTATTTTCGCAAAAAAGATTTTATCTAGTAGGTATATAGATATCAAAGGTGATTTTAATCTATATTTTAAATTCTAATTGATTTATGTTTTGTACCGCCCCATTAATTGAGTCGTTTTTTGTGACTTTCGGCATCTTCAGGCACTATGCGCACTCACTAATGGTAAATGCATACTGAGAACGAATACAGCTAATTTTTTGAAATACACATAATATAGGCACCTACTCGTATGTTCAGTGATTGCTAATTTTTTTTTTGTTTAGGTTCAGAAGTTATTTAAAGGAATTATATTTTTAATGATTTATCTCACAGATTACATGAAAAAAAGTTCTGAGTGTTTTAATTATGATTTTATACTATCTAGTCGTTCACTAAAATAACTGACAGAGTTTATTCGAATAGAAAATGTTAATAATATACCCCGTATTGGATCCTTGTCTAAATTAGTAAAAGCTAAAAGTTCAGGCCTCATAGATTTTTTTGGTTCGTAAAAAATATGCAGGACACGGCCATGTTTAATGTACTCAACACGTCATCGAAATCTGGGTCAAAAGTGACGCGACGGTGTGCTCATCCACGCAATTCACTGGAAACACAAATAATATTATGTCACTTTGGTGTGTGGGTAATGCCCGGGTAATGGTTACATGTAAGTTGTACGTATGCAGTTCATCGTGGAACATTTATTCGTGCACCGCAGTACGTGAAACGAGTTCGTATAACATTTTATCAAATGACGAGTTATTCGTTGAACATTTCACCGTGGAATACATTTGTACGTATCTTACAAAATGCGGCGATAGTTTGCAAATAGTACTGTTCCAATTAATTAACCCTAAGCTAACCTAACCTAACCTTACCTAGTAAAGACATCTCCACATGTTGTAGCATACGTACAAATATACTCCACGGTGAAATGTTGAACGAAGAACTCGTCATTTGATTAAATGTTACACCAACTCATGTTTCACGTACTGCGGCGCACGAATAAGTGTCCTGCGGTGAACTGTTTACGTACAAATTTCCGGATACGGTGGGTAATGCGCTTTTTAATGAGTTCATTATTTGTATCGTATTTTTGGAGACTCATTAGTTTAGTGTAGTAGATACTATAATAGAATCGATCGATGTTTATTAATTTTATTTTATTTCACGAATCAAAAACGGTACTGCGTATAATATTATGTTTTAACGATTCTGATTACTCATACTGTCTATCGTCTTCCAATCTGCATAAAAGTAGATGGGAGCTTACTATCTAGCATTATATTGTGAAGTATATGTGGTAGGGTTTCTATAGACGTTTCCGAAATCTCTTTATTCACATTAAGAAAACTCTTAGAGAACCAAGTACAATATGGGACATGGTGTGTAAAACTCCCACCTCCGCTCCCGTTATGTATATGCAGATACGTCATACGCGGCCGGCTAACATAACCCTTACGTGTGCCAGATCAAATAATTTAAGCCCTCATTTTGTCCTGAGCAGAGCCGCACGGGACTGGTGATGCAACCTTGCACCGAAGTGCGAATGCATGATGTTAATTAATATGGCAACTATCAGAGTGACTTTAATTTGAATAGTCGCAAGAGGAGTCGAGAGTGTCCCGCTCCCCATATGCTCTGGCGAATTTAGTAAAGGCCGCAAAATTCGCTTCGGTTGCCACCATGTCCGCATGTCCTATTGGGCCCGAATGGGGTCGGACCCGGGCAAACAACTCCGCTCGTTTGGGGCCCATAAGTGGACAGTCCCACAGGACGTGCTTTGCGTTCTGCTGGTCGTGTCCACATGAGCAACCCGACCCATGTCTTGCCAAACCAAACCCCTGCAGTTTGGCCGCAAAGTTTCGCATGCTTAAAAAAGGCCTGTTTCTCTTCCAGAACGACCCCCAAGTAGGTCACCTCTCGAGCAAACCTTATAGCAGAGTCGCCGAAACGCACTGCGGGTGATCGATTATTTATGTTTATCCTTGAGCTGCCTTTGAGGAGGATAGCTTCCGTTTTTCCAGGTGCAAATGCAAGTTTATTAAGCTTACCCCAGTTTAGGATTCTCGATAATGCGTCTATAGCTACGCGCTCGAGTGTCGGACGGCTCGACGAGCCAACTAATAAAAGAAGGTCGTCAGCGTACGCGACGAGCGGGCAGCCCGGTGGCAGAGGTAACGTGAAAACATCGTCAAAAAGTATATTCCATAGCAAGGGGCCAAGCACGGAACCCTGCAAACACCCCATGGTGGTCTCCTTGTAAATCAATTCAGTGCTAGAGTCGTATATAACTTCCTTTTTATTAAAATAGCTTTGCACTAGGCCAAAGGTTGGTATGACTTCAGTGGGGTATGCCTTGATGCCAGATCAGGTTTTTTGAAATATGTATGTCGACTATCCATGATAGCTCTGCCAACAAATCCTACCTCTAACGTCTCCGTGGGAGTCCCTAGGTAATGTAGCATGCTGTAGCAGATAGAGGAGGGTGCAAGGCAAATCACCAGCGCCTAAAAACTGGTACATTCTGGCTACGGGAAGGAAAATCCCTACAGAAAACAAGGGCATGTTCACGGGCCTTAAGGTGGCAGCCCCACCAGTGAACTCGGGTGCTGTGGGATAATTACCTACACACCCTAAAATAACAGATTAATCCAAGCACAGGGAAGCCTCGGACCCCCGTTTCCATCTTGACGACCTCGCCCGAATTCGGTAAACGATTTTGTTTTGGAACCTACAATATCCGTACTCTAAATGTCCCTGGAAAGGCCGAGCATCTAACAGAAATACTTTCTCAATACAAGTTAGATATTCTCGGGATCAGTGAGTGTCGACTCACTGGCATTGGCGAGAAGTGTATTCGTGGGTTTCGTCTATTGTACTCCGGACACGCCACATTGCGACGTAGTAGAGTCAGATTGTTGATATCCAAGGAAGCTTGCAAGTGCCTCACCAGCTGGTAACCTATCTCCGAACGTCTACTCCGTGCTACTTTCAAGACCAAGTCGGGCTCCATCACTTTTCTGCAGTGCTATGCTCCCACAGAGGCTGCGAGCGATGCAGATAAGGATACGTTCTACGAAAGTTTGGCGGAAGCCGCTGGAAATATCCCCAGCTGTGATCATGCAGTTATCCTTGGTGATCTGAATGCCAATGTAGGATCTGACCCTTCGCGTGGACCCTTTGTACTGGGAAAACATGTCTAGTGGATTTTGCCTCAATGAATGGTTTTGTGATTGGTGGTAGTCTTTTCCCTCATAAGACCATCCACAAATATACATGGACATTGCCAGACGGTAATACAAGAAACCAGATCGACCACATTTTGGTCAAAGCGAAATACCGGCATGAACTGCTAGACGTGCGGACAGATAGAGGTTCAGAAATCCACAGTGACCACGAACTCTTGGTCGGGAAATCCCGTATAGACCTCAAACGAGTCCTAAAACTCAAAAGGACGGTCAGACTCGATGTGGAAAAACTAAAATGTACCCGTGTGCGTGTAACCTATGAGTTGGAGCTGCGGAAGCGCTTATATGATGCTCGAACTCTCACGTCTTCCATCGACTCGGATCCCTTGGAAGGAAAATGGATATTATTCCGGGATGCTATAATGAGCTCCGCAACCACTGCCTTAGGAGAGCGGCATACGCACAGGCCGGACTGGATGTCACCTCATACATGGAAGATGATTGAGAAGAGGAAGCTCCTGAAAGAATTGCGAGACAATGGTACATACGACCCCAGCGCAGCATGGAATACCAGACAATGGACCGCGTGGTAAAGCATTCTGCCGGCCGCGATAAGCGCCGACGCCTGGATGACCTCATTCTGCTGCCTGCAAGAATAATCTAAGTGCTCTCTTCCGCATCACCAGAGCAATTTGTGGTAGAAAACGTCCAGTGGTCACTGCATTACGCAACTTTGACGGAGTGACAGTCACTGAACCTGCAAAGATTCAAGAGCTATGGCGCCAACATTTCAGTGATGTCCTGAATCGCCCACCTCCATTGAATCCCTTCGATATTCCGTCAAAGATCACCGCCCTCGGAATCACTACTGCATCGGGATTCTGCGAAGATCCTCCGACAACTGCTGAAGTTAAAGAGGCTGTCAAAAGACTGAAGCGCAGAAAAGCTCCTGGAGACGATGGTATCCATGCAGAATTTCAGGCTTTTTATCCTTGACCTTGGGGGCCTGCTTGGGGTCATCAATACCCTCAGCCACTTCTGACTTCCGCTTCCTAGTGGACATTCCTTCCACTTGCATGGGGTCTCCTTTGTGGTTGACCATGGCGCTAGGTACCACTCGTCACACGTTACTCACTCAAACACAATTTATCGCACAATAAATATTATTGTTACAATAATTAGGTAAACGGGAGCAATAAAACTATTCAAAAACATTCAGTTTTCAGAGTTCATTGCTGGTTGGCAAGGAAAAAGTCACAATTCCCGGGAAAGTCCAAAGGGAAAACACACAAAAGTTTCACAAATCGTATTCCAAGGGCAGGCGAAGGTATAAGTGAAGAAAGGGGATCAAAAATTAGTGAATAGCAGAGTCAAAATTGAAGATAACGAAAGCAAAATAATAGCGATGCAAAAACACGTCCGCACGGATCGACAGTTCAATCTCTTCCACAATATGGGACAACGGAGATACTAAGATGATCGCCCAATTAGTTAATATCACGATGAGGTAATCGTAAAGTACGTCGTAATGATCTGTCGGTTTGCAGCATTTAGATTTAAGTACTATTGACGACAATGTAAAAGTCAATTACGAGTACGTAGCTATAACAGTAAGTTGTCAAGACTTGGATCCGAAAATTTCAGGCACATTAGTTACACATACATGACATAAGAAGAAAAAAAGATTAACTAATGTAATAGAATTAAATCTAAGTTACAAAATATTATACAATAAATTTTTGACACTATAAATATGTAATAGCATTTTTTTACGTTTTTAAGTTGTATTAATTTAATTTAATAAACAAGGGTCACCGTTATATTTTATATATCAAGTTTTAAATTTTTGTTCTGATAAATCCAATCATTGGCATCCACTGCATAAGAAAATAGACGATAGAATAGGTGTACAGTTACTTTATAGAAAGAAAATTTTAGTAGTAGAATACTACTGAAGTTTGGCTTTTACTATTATAGTTATGAAAATTTAATGATTATATAAAAAGTTTTACGTTTTAATGTTCCTTGGAAGAACTCCAAATGGTGTTAGAGGAATATTAAGAAGTCTTATTACAACTAAAACTTTCATTACAAATGATGTATAAGACGAGGTTTTTAGTGGGATGTTTTAAAAAATTCTAGTAAAATCATAATTATAATAAACCGACTCTCGAAAAAAAATAGGTTTGGTTAAGTATAGGTACAACTATGTAAATATATGTATTATTTAAAAACAAAAAAATGTAGAAAGATACGAAGTGAAATTGCAATGAATCAAGAACAGTCTTTAAATAATTTTAATACATTTTTAGGAAAAAAGCAACTAATTAACCCTATAATGTCTCTGTATCGAAGCACAGAGCAAGTATATTTCTGGCCACAGTAGCAAAGGTATTCATAGTGCTGTATCGTCTTCTCTCTCGTTGCATCCGAAGAACTAATCCCAGAAAGGAGAAGCACCTTTTTATAATCTCGACTGACGCTTCTACTCACAAACTCGAGTATTTGTGTCATATTGTACCAGTGTACGTTTTACACCCTGGATTGAGCAAAGACATCGATTCTTAGAATTCAAAAATCGCGATTCTTTGGTCTTAATCTAATACCAACACAACCAACCACAACCGTACAATCGTAATATAACAGGTTAGACCAGCGATACTCAACCTGCGGCCCTTTAAGCTTTTATGTGCGGCCCGAAACACATTTAATATCAGGAATTTCGTATATATTAAGATTCGCTTCGACCATGACGCACAGATAGTGCACAACAGCACACGATTTATTAAAAAAAACACGCATAATTTTTAAATTCTCAAAAATGTTTTGTAAAAAAAGGGGGGTTTCATGATTTTTTTAGTCACACTAGTAGTGATGCGGCCCGCGTTACTTTACAAATATATGTATTTGGCCCGAAGAAAAAAAAGGTTGAGTATCATTGAGTTAGACTGTGTTAGTTCGACGCAGACCCCAACTTATATGCATTGAATCATGCCATCGGTGCAAGTTAAGTTCTCAGCAATGTTTAACTCCTGATTTGATAAGAAATAAACGGTTTATATAATATCTTATTTCTGGGATAATATTTTTTTTCAGAACATTCGACGTAAATACGTAATCTTAATAAAATTTGACTCCTTGTTTGTCAGTTAGTTTCAGATATTCGGCTATGACTCAAAAAAACTATAAAACCAATGTTAATGATGTATAAACCTAAAACCTTCAGTAAGAGATTCTTTATGTTTCTAGATGTAAATACAAAAAAACTCCACGATTTACTTTTTGAGATGGTTGAATTTATACTCAAAATAAATTCCGATTGTTGATATTACAAAATAATCAAAACAAACCAATGAAAAAAGCCTACGGCTGTCAAATATTAAATACCATAAATAACACCCAAGCAAAGCCGGGAACTTCAGCTCGTATACGAGACAATTAATTATTTTAAAATTGATTTTGACTAAAAGCACGTACCTACTCCAGTGGCCCTCTTTTGATGCAAATTATTTGCGCAAGTAGAAAGTATTAACACTTTCATGAATATTTTGATTATAAAATCTCGTTAACACCGTCACAAGCCATTTGCTCAAGAAATGAAAATCTTTCTCGTTAACATACATTTATTTGATTTCTCGGAAAAGAAATAAAAGAGGTGTATTTGATTATATACCTACGTCATAGAAAAATATTATTGAATAAAATCAACAGCACATACGTTGTTATAAATTTTGAAATTATTACGCACACATATTACGAGCAATTAAAAAATTAAATTCAGAAAATTAATAATATGTTTGGGGTGAAGAGTGTGAGTTGAGATGATGTTTATGATGGAGGATGATAATGATGTGTACGAATAACTGAAGTATGATTGTTGAGAGCGGTTACGCATTTATTTTGCAGATTGTAAAGTGCGGTTTACATAGGTACAATAAAGACAATAATATAATATATAAAAACTAGTGAGATATTATCTAACCTGAGGCTTGACGAGACTGACTGACTGATATGGATTAAGATATTCATTCGATCGTAATTGCCTATTTATTGAACCCCCCACGATTGAATAATGCTGACACTGAAGTATCCTATGACTTTGGTGATAAATGCATTTTAACATCTTAATATATAATACTGAGCTAAGAGTTCTTATTTGCAATTTGTAATTAGATTCGTGTGGAGTTTTAATGCTAAAAATATATGTACTGAACAATCTTATTTCCGCTAAAAGCTAATATAATTTCTCATTGAGTACACACTAACCGATACCGCTGACGGCCTGTGAGAAATGTATATAAAAATAAATAAATAATATTTTCGCCATCGATTCGTATGTCATGGATTTTGCTGACAATGCTTGTTCTCACAGGGCTCGTTGATCGCCACATGTAATATTCTAAATAAAACTTAAAAGTTTAGTTATGAGTCAAGTTCAAGTGTGAATATGAGAAAATGGCTATCAAGAGGAAGGGGAGCTAAATTATTATCTACGGTGAGCGGTTATTGACATATTATTATGTATTACGGTGCTGCTTTACGGTAGCGAATCATGGCACCTTACGAAGGCTTAGAACAACCGTATACTGAGCTTAAAAAACAGATGTTTGCGACGAATACTGGGTGTGCGGTGGTATGACTTTAGGTGCAACGAGGAGATAAACGAATGCACCAAGCATCCTCTCATCACGCTGAAAGTGAAGAGGCGACGTTGGACCTGACTCGGCCACGTGCTGCGGATGCCAGCAGAGAACTTCAACCTGGCTTGCCTGTTCTTTAAGCCGACCGAATTCCGGCGTCCTGGAAGGCCGCTAAATACAATCTACAGAGTCTATACGGCGAAGCTACGGGATGCTGGTTTGACCTGGAATGAAGCAAGAAGACTGGCGAGCGACAGGGATTCTTGGAGGCGCCACGTTGTGTCCATAAATGCTCTAATTAAGGGGCGGATATGGCAAAAGAAGAAGAAGAAGAATTATGTGTGTAAGTAGTTGATCATTGTTAAAAGTAGTTATATTGAGTTGTTACGCATTAAATTTAATATTGACTGAGGGCAATATTATATAATTAGCAATTGCTAATCAAATCAATAACTTGCTTACATTTATTTTTTCTTACATAGTATAATTTAGTACAGAATAGTTTATCAAATCGTATAATAAATGTTTTATACGTTTAAATCATGTACTTTCATTCATCCTACTGGTACCGAGTTGGCAACAAGATGCCGACTTATTCTGTCATCCAGAAGGCGTTACAAAATTGTCTCATATTGCAATTTTTGTAGTTTTAAAGACTTACTTAGGGCCAAGAAACCCCGACAAAATTTCTAGATAAAAAATAATACATAGTAAGTTTTCATTTGACAATATTTTAGTCATGTTATTCCAATATACCTAAAAGTTTTCAACAATTGAATAAGGCAAATCGTGTGAATTGACATTAATTTGTCACCTGCTGTCAGCTGTTTGACATTTGATTTCACCAGGTCAAACGATAGAGGTCACGGCTACATCATGTTATTAATTTGTAACTCCAAAACTTGACTAGTTTTAGACAGCGGTGTTAATTATTAACTGACTCAGTAACTTATACGTTAGACTTGAATGAGAGTAGAAAATAATTTATATTAATGTATACGATTCTGTAAGTGATTATGTTTTGTAAAATGTGTTTATCTTTTTGATAAAGTTATATTAAACAGGTGGGTATATTTTTTGCGTAAAATAAAATTCCAAGTCAACACGAAGCCATTTTTGACTCTCTAATTAAAATCCTAGTCGGATCAAAGTTGTTTGCAACATTTCATTTTTTACAAACGAAATTTTCTTCCTGTCATATTATCTTAATGCGGGACAAATATAAATAAAAACGATTTGTGAATAAATTTGAATGTTTGCTATCGGATTGAAATCCTATGAAATGTAATACGTTATTATTAAATGTAATAAGAAATGTAAAAGAAAAGAAATTGGTCCTTAGTTAGTAATAAAAAATATCTTGCCATGCATAATCTTTTTTAAGAAAGTAGAATAATCTGACTAATCTGACTTCGATTCGGTATCTAGTATTAGACGTGAAATGTAGTGTATTTTGACATCAAAACTAGCTGAAAAGTTACTATTAAAACGCTAGGTTTTTGCTTAAAAAAATAATTTGCTTGCATATGTTTTCAAATAAATTAAAAATATATTTATTTCTTGTCGATGAATCGGCAACAAAAAGTAGTTGCGATTTTTTTTATTCAAAGGATTGGCAAATAGCTAGTTTCTCGCGCCGTCTAGAATATTTTGGTTGGAAAAAAATGGATAATGGAAGAATCAAATCACATCACATAGGTATCTACAAAAATAGTCCGATATCGTAGGCGAATATACCAATAATCATATTTTCAAAGTGAACTCGATGCGTATTAGTATTATATTAAACATTTGCTTTATGATGTCATAACTAAAAGCGGTTGATACAGTAGAATCCGTGAGGCCTGGTAGGAAATTTGTAGTTTTCTCAATGAAGGTATATATTATCAATATAATATCCTTTTTGAAATATGTACCTTTACTAATTCTATCTCTATAAATAGTAAAGAAGGGTTGCGCTCAATATTGATTAAATTATATTAATCCAGCAACCGTAAATTCAACATTAAATGAAACACGTAAGAAACTTTGATATAGAGACACCTAGAGTTAATCCTACTGTTTTTCTAGGATAAAATATGCGACTGCACGTTTTAACATTGGTTTTAAGAGTAGCGGAATTTTTAATGTAAGCTTTCCGTGTACGAAATAAATTTCTTAGAAATCAATCTCCACATTAATTTTATGTATTTGTATTCAAAGTGTAATTTTGACTATGTTCATACACATTGGTGAGACTAAAATCTGTATATTAATGAAACTATGTAACATTGAATTAAAAATATATCGTTATTTCTTTCTCACGATTTTCAAAAGAAAAATCTAAAAACTATTCATTTAATTATTTAAATTTACAAATATGTGATTTTAACATAACGTTTTGTAACATAATCATCAACTTAAATGCGAGATTCATATTTTTTAATATTAATATTTTTTTAAGGTCTGTTAATATCCAACTTTTATAAAAATCTACAGCAAATAATGCTAATTTATATCGCATGAAAACACTATTCCAAAACTTTATGTAGCAAAAAGTTACAGCATAAAGCCTTTTTATTGCGTCAAATGTATTAAAAAGGCCGAATTACACGACCAGACAGGTTTCAATCTCGCATCGTAATAATGGTTATATTACATACATGAAAAGATCTCACTTTCAATTCAACTCGACGACCGGGATCCTAGCATAGTCACATATTCCGTAATTTCAGAATTTGCATTTACATTGAATAAAAGTAGTTTATTACTTGAAAGATCGGTCCATTAGCTTTATAATAAATTCATTTTTTTCTAAAAATACCTACATTCTGGCATAATTTTGAAATCAAGATTTAATATTCAATTTAAAGAAGCAATTAACAGAAATAAATATATGTTCATATTTATTTATGAGAGTATGGAATGCAGCACCATTACTTCATTACATGTAAGTATATTTAAGAATATAGCAAACTTTAAAGCTAATTAGGTATGTCAGTTTTGCGAAACTGTTGTTTGATTTACACATGCATAATATAGGGGTTTTAGCAAGTCCGCCCCAAATAACACTGGCTACAATGTGCAAAATATCAAAATTCTGAGCCCTTTATCTAGAAAAAAAAACAAATTGAGCTGTAAATAAACCTACTTAATAATTAACTTAACTTCTAGTTAAAAAAAAATACAGTCAGCTCGGAAAAAAATCATTCTGTTATCATTATGGGACATTTCGAAAACTTTAAAAGTAAATATAAACAAAATTATCATTGTGATTGGTCTAAAAGTTCTGCCATTCTTGTAAAATATACATTTTATACATAATATGAAATTATAAAATGGATACGCCTATTTATATGCACATTACTAGTTCTATTCTGAAACAACTCAAAAATTAAAGGTTTTGAGCGATGAGCTAATAAGCAATAAAGGTGTTTTATTTCAACAAAGAAAAAAACGTAAATCTCTTAACTCATTAGTGGCACAGGTGTCCACATGGACACGGTGTGACATGAATTTTTATTTGTTTTAAAAATTGTTTATTTACATTTTTTATGTATCTGTAATATAACAGAGAATGAATAGTGAAAATAAAATTTTCATATCATTTTTAAGTTTTGAGATAATAGCCGTGTCCATATGGATACGCGTGACACTTATGTTATCATATTTTTTTTTTAATCTATGGTTTATTAGTAGAATTATTATAAAGTATGATAGTTTTCAATACACATTACACACAAGCTAATATTGCATTTTCTTCACCGCGTTCTGATTTCAGATGTTTCTTTTTCTTTCAAAAAATCGATCACCGTCGATTTTTTCTATTTTTTTGAATAAAATAATTTTACCCATTAAATCGTATATCTGCTAGAACTTTGATTTTGATGTACATAGTTTTGAATATGCATCCTATCAAGATCCATCAGCGTTCTTATTTTCCACATTTTTCCCGTAAAATTGATATTTTGTGCAGCTAGGTGTAATTGCGTGTAGAATCTCCAGTTGCAGTATAAAATATCATATTAGTCTATCTATGTTCTTGCATTCCTAGATTTCACTTGTGCATCTGCTTATAATCATCTATGATTTAAATTATCGATTGTTCCACCAACATCCTCATCTGTTAAAACCACAGGATTTGGTCGGTGGTGAGATAAATAATAATATTATATTCGTCGACATTATCATCGTCACTAGCTTCATAAAGTGCATCCAATGCATTTTTTACCAGCATTTCTCTTTCTTCAATCTTGGACATATCCCAGAAACTAAATAATTTGACAAAATAAGAATAATATATTTTATAAAAAATATAGTGATAACAAATCATAATTTAAATTTGTAGTGTTAAGTGGCACGCGTGTCCATATGGACACGCATTAATTGATTATGCAATAACACCACATAAACAAAAATAGTTTCATTTCTAATTACATATAATGAAACTGCACACTTTTATAATGCATTTAATGACAGAAATATTATTCTTTGAAACAATATAATCAGAAAACCACGGTTACCTTTAACATAAGTCCATCATTTTGTGATTATAAAATGAATGGCCACTTTGACACTTGATAATAATTTTATAATGTCAGCTAGATCATTCAAATGACGAACAGTTGAAGCAGTGTACTTATTTCAATTGACTAACGTTTATAAACCAAATTGTTATTTTAAAATAACAATTAGGCAAAGTAAACTGTACTACAATAATTGCGTGTTCATATGGACACGGGTGACACTAACGTGAGCAATTGGGTCTGGCACTAAAGAGTTAAACTCTTTCTGGGGTTAATAATCATTTTATCTAGACATAGAAATGTTTGTGGAGATTCCCCATTGAACGAAAAAAATCTATTAAAAGAAATGAAAAAAACATTTCGATAAAATTCAAGGTTTTAAATTAAAATGAAAATCGTATTTGAAATACCATTATCATAGGAGAAGGTTATTTTATAACGTTTTTATTAGGTCGTATTCTTATTATTTGTCCGATGGTTGTTTATCCGGTACAAATCTTGCAATCGATTTTTAACTAACTTCCCGACTAGCTAGACATTTTAAACTTTTAGAATATATCAGAACACAATGCCAATGCATTTTTTATTACTTTTAGCCATCTATAAGTGGAGTTGAATTCATTTTCAGTTAATTCTGTTTTGTATGAAAAGTTATTTCGGAAGAAATCCGTAATCCAATCCACTATTATTGGTTGCTAGGGGTCTGGGGTCCTAGCAACTAAATTATTAATATATACGTCCGTTACTATGGTAATCAATATGAAATGTCAAAGTGACATTTCAGTATTATTTCTATCAAGTATAATTTTTTTTGATCGTTTTTAAGCTAGTCAAGTCAAGTTTATATTAAAATTAAAAACGTTGTATATAAAAAGTTCTTTTTATCTTATAATTATTATCTTCTAATTATTTTCAGTCAGTTTCGTATTAAACTAGGTTACGGATTAGAAAAATTGGATTTCAATATTATAGATCAAAACGAACGATTGGTATACTGATTATTCATAGTTTGTATTTGAGATTCTGGTTTTTCGATGTAATATAGTCACAAAGTTGGGTGTACACTGAATTATTTTTCCCTGTCTGGCGCGCAGCTCAATCATTAGTAGGGGTCTTTGGCAAGCGAAGTGGAAACCTTCTCAAATTATGTGCGTATTAGCTCCACTGCTCCCTTACTCACTTGGAGGCCATAAATTGAATCATTACAAGCTATCGATCACGAATTTAAACAAGCCCCTCGAGGGTACTGAACCGAATACTTATTTTCATTAATAAAACATTGCTGTGTGCAAACTACGCAAATACAAATAACATGTACACATTCCACTAATTCGAGTATCGACTGCGTTCAGAAAATTGAGTTATCCTTGAAGAACTCACGTGCCTTACATCTACGCTTGGACAATCTATAGACTTTGTAGGAAAGATGTATATGTCATGATGAATCCTGTTTTTTGTAATCATTTCATGTTTATATAAAATATAATATCAATAAGATAAAAAGGTATTATTTTGAATGTTGACGTAATACGTGTAGATATACTCGCATTATACATTATCTACGTGTATTGATGAAAGAATAATTTGGTGGAATAATAAAGTGCCTACATCTACAAAAAATATTAGAAACAAACCTGAAGATATTGAAAAAACCTACTATAGATATGGAGCCTACATGTATGAAATTTAAGTAAAAAAGGATCACTTGTCCACTGGCTAAGTTAGCTACAAGTGACTCTTCGCATTTCTGGTTAATATACAGATAACTTCACACTACTGCTACTAATGATATTTATATGTCAATTTGCAGGGCGTAGAAAACGACAATCCCAATGAGTAGATAAATAGCCAATAATACTACACTTCGACATTATTAATTACTTGAAAAAACCCTGTAAAATTGATGTAAAACCATTTTTAACTGCACTCGATTAAATAATCACAATGAACGTAAAAAAATGGACACTATTGCTTGACTAAAACAATCGGAATGGCAACTGAGCAATTTTAATATTTGTGGAATTTACTAACTTAACCATGCTTCATGCGCTTCAAAAATAATTTCAAATGTCATAACAGAAATATCGTGTAAGACTCATATTTATAGCCAGAATTCATTGAACAAAATACTTTTACAATTATTTCCGTATATTTTTTCACTGGTATAACAATATTGGATTTATATTACCATTTTTATGAGGCATATTTACATAAAGACTTCTTCATTTGAAAAAAAAATGTTTAAGATAAATAAATCTTGTAACTGGGAGTTCTGCGATTGTAACCTCCGATGGAAACCAGGCGGCGACTTCAAGAATCCGCTTGATTTTTTTTGACAGAACCAGATTGACACTTTATTGGATATAGCTGATGATAGATCAAACTAATTAACTCTTAGTATTATTTTCATGTATATTAACATTATAAGTATATTTACTCCTAGAAATTAAATCGAAGTGTACAAAGATCAACGTAGGAAGGTAATAAATAATCCGGATTGTAAATATCTATTTTGAATACTTAAATATTAACAATTTGTTTTAATGGTTAGAAAACAAAAATGTTCCGTAAGCCACACAAAGCCGCTATTACTCAAGTAATTTACTATCGATCTCATTAATGGAGCTGCATTTTTTATTCATTTGCCACCGATGGCTTTGTGGCATAATGTCGTACCGTAATAAGTAAGTCGGTACTACTTCCCTACTATAATTGACACACGGGTCAATATATCTCGGTAAAAGTATTTTATCGTCATTATTATTTAGTAATAAGCAATCGATAGCCGTTAAATGACATTTTAACGTCATATTATTATATTTAAGCACTCCATGTCAACATTGGTGAATTACCATTTCTTCTCCAAAATGGAGTATGAGTGAAGATTTTCTTGAAATACGTTTTTTATACGATATATTTAT
The DNA here is from genome assembly GCF_057557595.1 of Rhyacophila brunnea. Taxonomy (NCBI): domain Eukaryota; kingdom Metazoa; phylum Arthropoda; class Insecta; order Trichoptera; family Rhyacophilidae; genus Rhyacophila; species Rhyacophila brunnea. The sequence continues at coordinate 23,814,755 of NW_028233068.1, forward strand.
TACATTCAGGATGGCCGAGCGGTTAATGCGTCGGGTTTTAATGTGGTGGATCCCAGGTTTAAATCCTGGGTTTGTTAAATATACATATTGTTTTTAATGTGTATTTGGAGTCAAAAAATGGACCTCATAGGGTGCGCAAGTGGCTTACATCCATTTCTGGTAAAAAGTAAAATCTGATAATATAAACCTCCACTCTATAGGGGGTGAATATGATCTTATTAATATCGGGTATGGTCTCTTAGAAAAATCTCTTAGGTCTTAGGTCTGAACCAAACATATATGACAAAAATGGTACTGAATTTGACTGTGAATTTGAATCCGTCGCAACTTCGGTGCGTTAGCTTTACTTTGAACTTTAATTGGAAATATTTGTATCTCTTTAAAGAAAGCTTTCTCACCAGATTTAGTCCTATAATGCTTTTTCATAGTCCAACCACCTCATTTTATGTTTTCGTAAACCGTTTTTTCATGTAAGCGGATGAAAAACATACGCTTGGATGAATGGGTGTCTTCAATTTTTGAGGCATAGCTTGCTGAATACAATAAGCTTACTTTTACTTACGAAATAAAATTAAGTATAGCCACATAATTGACAATAAGAACTGAATTCCAAGCTTATTACATAACCGTTACCTGCATACTGCGATATTGAAAAGATTACAAAAAGGTTTTTTTCACTATTGAATATATCTATCTATACAATATTTAAAAATGCTTGTGTAGTTTATTAAAGAAACTACATAATTAAAAAAAAAACATAAGAACATAGTTAACTTCTTATTAGAAAAAATCCTAGAATAAAAGTTGCACTCACATCTTTTACTTTTAGAGTGAGTGCTTAATCCTTAATTACAAAAAAACAAAAATTAATTATATACAAAATTAATTAAGCACAAAGAAAGGATCTTAGGAAAATGATAAAAGATATTAATTGGTAATGAATATAGCAACAAAATTAAAATTGGTTGCAGTGCAATTCTATCGACAGGACAATTTTTGCGGGGCACGTACACACTTGTCAAATAAGATTTAGTACTAATCGGTATCAAAATTTGAATACATATTATGTATTTATTAAGGTATAATATTGCTGTATTCTATATTTTTTCTGATGTATACAATGAATGCTTTCATATCGAGAGTAATGTAGTAGGCGTATCGTATTCATTGAATTTTCACAAAATTGTTGTATAATTGATATTAAACTACATATCAACTCTATCAATAATTGGGCGTTATGACTATGAAACTTAGGTAATAGGAGAGCAATATGAAAAAAATGATTGGTTTCGTCATACTTTTAATTAGTTTATCTGAAAAAGTTACCTCTATTCTAACTATCTTGCGGAATAAATCTTTTGCTGACGCACTTTTGGCACGCTGAAGGAATTTTATAAAATCATCGATTTCTATAAATAGCTCATTTTTACCATAGTATACTATACTAATGTCATTTTGACGTAGCGCCTTCGATTTGATAATCAGTCGTTTCGTTATTCTCAAGATTACCATAGTAAATGCTCTAGCATTCAGTAGAGGTCAACTTTAAAAGTAATATTAAGAATTATGTTTTAAGGTTACTATTGTAATATTTTGGCGCGAAACCATTAAAAGGAGGCAAATAATATGACATTGATAATGTAAGATATATTGAAAATAGCGGTGACCTACCATATTTTATTTCAGTCGTATAGTTTCCGATAAAAACAGGTCGGCACGTCTCTCTGCAACAATAATGTGTTGTATTGCTCTGCCATCGCGCCCATTTTCCCCGTCTATATCCGGGACAATAAACAGATCCTGTGAGATTCGAAAGTGTTTCCGGTATGAAGTAGTAGACAAGCAATCGTCGCCCAGGGGAATACAGCGACGAATAAGACTGCGGTAGATAACGGTTTCGGCTTGTAATTTTCAAAGAAAATTATTTGTATGGTAATTTCACATCGAGCTCTTACAACCGGAGGGCGCTAATTTTGTTAGAAAAGACTATAGAACATTTAATATATTTATGAGTATTATATTTATGATTTAGGTATATGTTCAAACAAAGGGCCCACGTGCGCCATGTAGGTCAAATGGAGATTTTATGGTATTTTCAGAGCATAATCCTGGACATTTTTTAAACGTTGTAGATAATCTATTTATATAATTCTGAAGCCTTATTATCCTTTATATTTATTTTAAACATTCGATGACTTCCTAAAGTATTTTTATTACATAAAATAGTATTCTTTTAAACCTCTCGATCTAATGTTTTAGAATATAGTCATATTTCAGTACATCCATGTGCAGTGGTGTTAAGATTTTTTAGTTTTATTAATTTTTAAACGCATTTATAAAACCATTAGTAAAATTAATGTTAACATTATATAGTGAAATATTTACTATAAAAAAATATCATTTTATAATCTCTGTGATCCCAAAATTAACAAGAATTAGGCTTTTTATTATGCAAAAAAATGGGCACAATTAACACATTTGAAGATAATTCTAAAGATACTGATTATAAACTATGTCTTTGACCATTCAAATATGATAAATATCCTACGAATAATGATTGTTTTATAATAATATTATTGACCTAAGAATAAGGCAGTATTTTTTTGAAATACGCCATTTCTATTGGCATTTAGTAGTTAAGCTACAACATACGGCCGTAGCCATAAATTGACAAACGATAAATGAAGTAGGGAGTAAGGTCACGTTAACGCGCGTGTTTGAACATGTGCCGTTTAAAAAAACGATTTTTTTTCGGTTAGGTACATGTTCTATTCTGCCATATGGCCTAGCTTTTTGTATTGTTACAAAGGGAACAACATATTTTTTTATTAGAATAATCTAATATTCTACATATATTTTTCCTATATACTTCGAAGTACCTATTTCAAATAAAATTTACCTACCTAGTTATTAGATTGATAGCCAGAACACTCACTCGGAAAGTGAAAGGTATGAGTTTAAGATCTACTCCGTCCAACTTTTTTCAAAATTATGTATTTTCTCTAGGAATATATCATTCTTAAATCTTGCATGTATTTATTATTGAAGAGCAAATAACAAATTTCTAACAATAATTTGAATATTAACCTATTTTATACTGACCACACATTAATAAAATTAATAATTTATAGAACAATACATCAACGTGTCATCGAATAGGTTAACTAGGCAATGTACCGACCGCTTCGTTGTAACAACGTCTTTTTTGCGCTCTCAGCATTTTTAAAGAATACGTATTATCATTTGTTGGTATTAACAGTCAGTCAACAATGCCAACTAATGACAAATATGTTCAGTGTGAGGATGTGTCGGTTCCTGAGAGAACATTGCTTTTGGTGGAATTATTAATGAAAAAAGTGGAACAGCTGGAAGAAAAAATTAATAATTATTCGTGTTTGTGTCAGTGCGTACGTCTTCCCCCGCTACCGCCTGCCACTCCGCAGTTAAAACCGAAGCCACTAATTGCACCGACGCTAATCGGCGTAATCGACGTTAATGCAGCTGTTAATGAGCCCAAACCACTGACAGCTCAAAAACACTCAAAGACCCGTGCAACAACTATAATAACAAGATCACAAAAAATTGCCGGAGATTTGAAGGACACAACTCGTGCAAAGGAGACTTCAGCGGGAAAGCGAGATGTCACTCCCAAGGCCTCGACGTCTCAGAAATCTGATGGGACACCGGTATCAGCAAATGATGTGTCTCTTGGAAACTCCACTACCGGTGAAGAATGGTCAACGGTAGTGAAGAGGAAGAGGGCAGCCATTGCGATTCGTGGTAGCTTTGGTGGGGCGGTGAGGGGGGCGGAGGTGGTTAAAAATTACCACTTCTACCCCTTTCATCGCGACACCACAGTTGCGAACTTGAACGACTATATTAAAAAAATTACTAATTGTACTGCTGATTTCACAGTAGTTAAACTGAAGTCAAAAGGTGATTACGCTTCATTTAAGGTAGGGATCCCTACTAAGCTAAGTACGTTGGTTTTGAAGGCGGAAAATTGGCCCCGCCATTCATTTATTAAAGAATGGGTTGCCAGGATGGAAACACCACGGCTACCGAGTAGCTGACTTAATAATAACAATAAAAATAAGAATTGCCCTAAGCAATTATTATTCTACTACCAGAATGTTCGGGGCTTGAAAACAAAATCTGTCGATTTTTTGAGCAATGTTTTGGCTGATGACTATGACATCATAGGGTTAACTGAAACATGGCTCAATGATAGTGTTTTTAGTCGTGAATATTTTGGAAGTGAGTACTCAGTCTTTAGGAGGGATCGAGACTCCGGCGCAGGCCACAGGCAGGGTGGGGGTTGTCTTTTGGGGGTTAGAAGTATGGAAGGGTTACAGGCCGAACGTTTCCGTGCTTTGGAGACTCAAAATGAGGACCTTTGGGTGAAACTGACCTACGACGGAGACACTATTTACGTTTGCGTCATTTATTTTCCACCAGCAAGTGACTTGGAGGTGTATAAGTGTTTTATTGAGAGTATGCTATCTAATATCAACTTAATTGGAGATAGAAAGATTATTGTAATGGGAGATTTTAATCTAAACTCAGCACGTAGTGGTAAAAGAGTCAGCGATGACCTTGAATTTCTATCTTCTGTTTTTGGATTTTCTCAGCACAATGATGTCTCTAACTCTAGCAATGGACTTTTGGATAGGGTATTTAGCAATATCGACTTATCGCTTTCACGATGCATATCTCCTCTTGTACGCGAAGATGTGTATCATCCAACTTTAGTTTTTCTGCTCAGGTTTCGGTCGACTCGTCCGCTTCAGACTCCAATTCCCTCTTACAAAACCAACCAATTCGGCGGGTGGAGGTTTGAAGGCGGAAACTTCAAGCTACTTTACTCATTGATGAGTGAAGTGGACTGGAGTGAGTTGCTCGAAATTTGTGATGTGAATGAGGCGGTACAATGTTTTTACAATATTGTGTATAATATTTTTGATCAATGTTTTTCGAGGAAGTCGCCATGTCGTGGTGGAAGGCGATACCCGAGGTGGTTTTCTCGGGAGATTATTGGGGACATTAAGGTCAAGCATAAATATCATACAGTATGGAAGGCTGGGCATGATCAGACTGACTATATCATGTTTAGCATCTATCGTTCGAAAGTGAGACAAGCTGTTCGACGGGCCTATCGAACATATATGGAAACGGTAGGAGATTCCATTCGCGAAAATCCTAAATTGTTTTGGAATTACGTAAAATCGTTAAGAAGAGATGGTGGGTTTACTGATAGGATGAGTTGGAAAGGCGAAGAGGTGACCGGACATGGAGTGGCAGAAGCATTTGCTGGTCATTTCAAGTCTGTCTACGCAAGTAGTATTCCAAATCTGGATGTTGCCTCAACGTCAGGAAAACCGTCATGTGGTGCCCAATCCGTCGATATTTTTTCAATTAATGAGGGCTATGTACTTCAGTTTATTAAAAAACTGAAGAATACTCGCTCTTTGGGACCTGATTATGTTCCTACATTTTTTTTAAAGGGTTGTATTGACTTCGTTAAAGGCCCGCTTTCATATATATTTAATCTCGCAATGGAGACAGGTATTTTCCCGGAAACGTGGAAGATGTCGAAGGTTACTCCAATCCATAAGAGTGGTACAGAGTCATCAGTGGAGAATTACAGGCCGGTAGCTGTTCTCTCTGCACCAGCAAAAGTTCTTGAGATGATTATGCACAACATGATTTATCCAAAAATTGAGTCATTCATAATAAATGAACAGCATGGATTTAGAGCAGGCCGATCAACGGAAACTAACCTGATGGTATTTACCGATTATGTGTCATCGGCTCTGGATAGAGGCCACCAGGTTGACTGTTCTTACAATGACTTCTCGAAAGCATTTGACAAGGTCGATCATGACATCCTGATGGAAAAACTCCAACTTATTGGATTGTCGGATCGATTTTTGAAACTATTCGGGAGTTATTTTAGGAACCGTCAACAATACGTATCGTACGGCCTTTATCAGTCACAGACCTTTTACACATTTTCTGGTGTCCCCCAGGGCTCAAACTTAGGGCCGTTGCTGTTCACGATTTTTATAAATGACATAGCATTGGTAATAAAAAATGCTATGTTTTTGTTGTTCGCTGATGACTTGAAACTCTTTTTGGAAGTTGTCACCTTGGACGATTGTCGTCAGCTCCAACTTGATATAGATAATGTATTAAATTGGGGCAGGCGTAACAAACTAGAATTCAATATTGATAAATGCAATCTTTTATCGTTTACCAGAGCCTCAAAAGTGTTGTTTTTCCAATACTCGATGCATGGCAGAGTTCTGTCACGAATATCATCTGTAAGGGATCTTGGCATTACGTTTGAGAGTAAACTGACATTTATTAGCCATATAGTTACCATTTGTAACAAAGCGCTTAAAATGTTGGGCTTCGTCATGCGTACTTCCCGGGTCTTTTCAGATGTTACGGTATTAAAACTTTTATTTAATTCTTTAGTTCGAAGCAGACTTGAGAGTGGGTCTATTGTTTGGGCACCGCACCAGTTGAAGTATGGCCTTATGGTGGAGAGGGTACAGAAGAAATTCTTGAGACTCCTTTACTTGAGGTTGTATGGATACTATCCGTGGCTTTATCCAACTGACTTTCTCTTAGGCATGCTTACATACTGCAGTCTGCAATTTAGAAGAAATCTTTATTTAGCTACGTATTTTTTTCGACTTATACAAGGTATAAATGAGAACTCTGCCATTCTGGGCAGTGTTGACCTGTGTGTCCCTGATAACTATCTTAGAAATAGAGACCACCAGTTGTTTATTCTCCCAAGGTGCAGAACCAACCTGCCACTGGTAATGCCAATTGGGAGAGTGATAACTATGTTCAACGAAATTGCTTCGGGTGTTGATATATTCCACCTACGTGAGAATGAGTTTAGGTGGATGTTGTTTTATAAAATCTTAAAATAGGGTCTGCTTAGCTCATCCGGTGTACTTCCTTGTACCTATCTAATTCATCTACTGATATATCTCTTTTTTTATGTAATACTGTTATATTTATATATCTTTGTTTCTAAATGTCATGTTGTGAACGTCTTAAACTTATAATTTGTAATGTCCACAATATGTTAAAAAATAAATGAATTGAATTGAATTGAACTAACTGCATGATGGATAGTGTCATATAATATCATATCTTTCATGATGACGTGTTCATAATGATAAAAAGCTAAAACGATTACGCCTTTGATCGCTAAAGTGATGTTTAATAAGCTAAAATAGACATAGAAAATGATTAATTAATTTTTGTTTCATTATTCTTCATTTTAAATTAAGAAATATTTCATAATACTTGCGATAGTTTGCGCGAAATAAAAATTTATATAATCAACGGTTGCATCAAGGTGCGTTACCCCTCAACACTCTACCTACTTGTAATGAATTTATGGTTGCAAGTAAGTTATTTTCTAGAAGTTTTTCTTTAACTTCAAAATCTTTTAAAGTATCAAGAGGAAACAAAATTAAAAAAAATATGTTACAATAATATGCGTCAAGTGTCATTTTTCACCTGGAATTTTGTATTTCTGCGGGCTGGCGTATAAAAGTAAAATAATATTCTCCAAGTTCATGCCAAACGAATTAACACTATCAATATCCATTGTTAAATGAATTTGAGTGTATGGACTGTTTTATAGACATGCGAATTTATTTTGACAGCAGCTGTCAGTGGTAAATGGTAATACAGAAGGGGGCGTGTTCATAACAAAAGTAGTCTATGGTTAAGGATTCTTTAACTCTATACTCAGGATTGTCTATAGTTAAGTCATGCTTTTCGGCGACTTATCCTTAGGATCGAAATCTTAGATTGTGCATTCCGCTCTAAAATTATTAAACATGGATACATGATTTGCCCAATGATTCTCTTAATGATTTTTGTCCAGGAAAAAAAATGCCAATCTCTGTTGCTAACGAATTATATACGACTATTTACTTATTCATAGAGTACTTATACGCTTTATAACTTTGCAATATTTTAACTTTTTTACTGCACTGATACGCCTGTTCGACTGATTACCTCGCATAAAATTAGGTCATGATATTCACTTGAATTAATATATATAATAATAAATAAGTAGGTAATATATCTAATATATAAAAAATAATATTTGTTTGTGTGTTTGTTTGTTTGTTTGTTTGTTCGTATTGAATGCACTGCCATACCGTTCATCCGATTGCGATAAAACTGCGTCAACTTATTGCTTGCACTTTCGCGAAGAGTATAGGCTATACTAATATATAAAAATGAATGTCTGTCTGTCTGTATGTCTGTCTGTCTGTGTGTCTGTCCCGTATGCGTTCCTATACCATTCATCCGATTGCGATTAAATTTTGGTAAGTGGTTGTATGCACACCCATGAAGGTTTCTGAATTAGAAAAATCATCATCTTCTTCTTTTTCTTCATTCTATTTTCTTTTATTCATATGGTTCCTATACCATTCATCCGATTACGATGAAATTTTGGTAAGTGGTTGTCATGAAAATTTCTGAATTAGAAAAATCATCATCTTCTTCTTCTTCTTCATTCTATCTTCTTTTATTCGTATTGTTCCTATACCATTCATTCAATTGCGATGAAATTTTCATCAGTTGTTGTGGTAACACCCGTAAAGGTTTCTGAATTAGTACAACCATCTTCTTCTTCTTCTTCTTCTTCATTATATCTTCTTTTATTCGTATGGTCCCTATATCATTCATCCGATTGCGATGAAACTTTCGTCAGTGGTTGTGCCAACACCCGCAAAGGTTTATGAATTTATACAAACATCTTCTTCGTCTTCTTCATTATATCTTCTTTTATTCGTATGGTTCCTATACCATTCATCCGATTGCGATGAAACCTTAGTCAGTTGTTGTGGTAACACCCGCAAAGGTTTCTGAATTAGTACGACCATCTTCTTCTTCTATTAATTGTATGAGTTCCTATTCCATTCATCCGATTGCAATAAAACTTTCTTCAGTAATTGTGCCAACACCCGCGAAGGTTTCTGAATTAGTACAATCGTCTTCTTCTTCTTCTATTCGTATGTGTTCCTATACCATTCATCCGATTGCAATGAAATTTTGATCAAGTGTTGTGCTCACGCCCGCAAAGGTTTCTAAATTGAGACAACCATTTCTTCTTCTTTTTCATCTATTCTATCTTCTTCTATTCATATGCGTTCTTATACCATTCATCTGATTGCGATGAAATTTTTGTAAGTTGTGCGCACACCTGCGAAGGTTTCTAAATTAGTATTATATAAAATACAAAGTTTGTTCCATCCAATTTTGGTTTGTTACTGCACATTAATAACATTAATAACGTTTGCATATTTTGGATTCGATTTTAATTTAGTGTTCTTTTGTTTGACCTTTACTCCTATTAGAATTATTTTCATATTGATATATTGTATTACACAGATATTTTAATATTAAAAAAATAATTACCTCTTATTATTTTTTAAATATCTAAGATAAATATAACCACGAAGCGACCCTGTGCGAAGCCGGGTACTTCAGCTAGTACCTAATAAAAACTGCTCATGCACATTATCAAGACTACAAAAATAAACGACTTGTCTCTGCTTAAGTATTAAAGAAAAAATATAGAACAGCTTGGAATTTGTTAATACTTATAGAATTATCAAAATAAATTGCGGGTTGTGGGTTTACACGTCATCCCCGAAGCGCCGCTCGTGGCCGAATGGCGCTACTTTTGTGACATTAATTTTTGTTACGCCTCTGCGATTTTTCGTGACGACTCTGCCCGGAAGGTCAAGGAAAAAGCATGTATCCATGCTAATAGAAAAAAATATTTTGTGCATAGGTATCATAGAAATATTTGGATGTTTATTATAAAGGGAAAATAATTCAAAATCAATGACAGACACTTAAATTTTATCTTAATATTAAATTTAATAATTTATTAATATAATTTTGAAATAAATTTTCTCTTCAAACTCTTTTTAAAACAATGGAAAGTTTTTGTTTACAATATTAAGCCCGTGAATTATAACACTAAGCTACTTTACTAATTTATATAAAATGAGCTCAATTGAGTACTTCCGAACGTATAAATAAATACATTTTATTTTCAAGAAATTTGTATTTGTTTATGTTGGTTTACTTAGAAGGTGCTATGACTTGAAAGCGACTAAGGCCTACACAATTTTGCGCCTAAGGTATAAATTATTCGTCCTTCTAGTTTTGTAAAGGATCTTTGTAAGTATATTTCCGCAAAACATACAGTAATTGTCAAAATTTAACGAGGCTAATAAGCTGAAAATGTCTAAAGTTGGACCTATCTTATGTAGCAGAGAAATAATAATAGTATCTAACTACAAACAAACGTAACATAACAATTAAACAGATATTCTCACAATTCAACAGTTTATATTATAAACTTACATAATATAATATTATGTAATTATAGCACACAAGAGAGAGGTTTTTGTGTCCGGACCTTCCCTAGAAACGAAAAGAATACAATTTATTTAGGTAAATTGAATATTATTTCTTCTTATTCTTTGCCAAGATCTCATGAAAGACGATCGTAACCCGGATGATTTGGTTGTCGACCGGGTTGTCTGCACTCCTCTCGGCATTCTAAGACACGCAAGATCTGTGGCTACTGGAAAACTCGTGGCACTCATTAATTGGTGCAATTATCCGGGGTATCTAATGTTTGCTTTAATATGCTATATTTCAAAGACAGGACATCGCGGATGACACAAACGGACACTAACGATTCTAATAATAATTATAACCGTTAATCCACGAATATTCTAAAGCCACTTTTCGATGCGACAGCTAGCATTAACTCTTAAATGAACACCCTTAGTTATTTACACCCGTAGGTTAGGTGTTTATTGCTAGACTCAATGTGTTCAATGTCAATGAGTATTCCGCAGTTGAAACGAAGAGAAGCTGTGAGTGGTAGGCGGTACGCTCTATGCCATCTGCTATAGTTTTCGTAACCCCACCCTCTTCCGTCGCTTTTATAATCATTAAAAAAATATTATTGATATTTTTTCAAAGTCGATCCCTCCAAAGGATTTTTCTGTGTGCGCGTTTGTGTAGTGCTATAATAAAGTAATACGATCATAAATATAATTGAATTCTGATAGCGCTCGAAATGGACCGTAATGCGCCGGACCGCAGTTCTTCTTTGTGAAACCCCTGAGATCATCGCTCGGTCTAGTGGAAAAATGAAATATTGCATTCCGGTTCGTAAATAATTGAAAAGTACTAATATAATTATTTACTTTAAGTATATTTTTAAAGGAATCATATTAAAATAAATATAATGTTTATAACGTGACATTAACCTACATTTTTGTTTGTGGCACCGACAGCATTACTTATTTATACCCTAACCTTGTATGCCTTAAGGTTAGGCCTACACTATGCGGAAATTCCGTCGCTTCCGTTCGTTTCCGATCTGACGCTAACGGAAGATCGGTTCGCGGAGAACGAAGCAAACGCCAATGTTGAGCGGACCACTGACGGACAACCGATCTTCCGCGTAATGTGCCCGATGACGGCAAATTATATGTAATAAAATGTATTGGCGTTTCGTCGCGTATCCTCCGCGACGGAATTTCTGCGTAGTGTAGCGCTAGCCTTAGACTGTTATTCCATTTGATAGTCTGAGTTTTATATAATAAAACATTGAATATACCTATTTTACTATAATACATAAATATGTTATTATTTTCAGAAAATTACTGGGCGCTCCGGTTTGTAAAATTGTTCATTTCGAGCGCTGAATACCACACAATGCAAAACATTAAAACGTACAGAAAAAAGCCAATATGGCGGCCACTTCCGCTCATTTCACGTACATTCAAATCAATTATAAACAAACGAACAATATTATAACGGATCCAACACATTTTGAAAGTATGTATTATAAGTGTGGTCTGGTTTATTAAATTATATTAAAAATATCGCAAATAAAACGTTATGAAAAATGATAATAATGCTAAAATATTGCCTCAAAATAAATTGAGATATTATGTGACAAGCTTCACAAGCACTGAGAAGCCAGCAAGTAATAAAGGATTCTGTTTAAGATTGAAAAGACGAGGGCCTCATGGGATGTAGATATAAAACGCCCAATAATTAGGCCTATTGTTGTTAAGTAAATCCGCCCCTGAGCACGTTCCCAGGCGCTTCAGCTATTTAGACCTATTCATTAATTTTCTACACAAAAAAAAATGAAATTATGCCTCAGCCTAATTATGTATAGGGTCCTTGACATTTTTTGCACACATATCTTAAGGCAAAATTTATACGTGAAGATGGTTGACATATTTTTAATATTAAAAGGGAAAATAATTATTATTACAGATTTAAAAAATATATACCTACGTTTCATCTGGTATTTATCACATATGAAAATATATATTATTATATGACGCTAAAATTATTGACTAAATATAATACTTAAAATTTATTATTATTATTATCATACAAGGTGGAAAACTCATCCAATGATGTACAAAAAAATCTAAATTATTATTCATTATTGGCTGCGCTTTTTAGTGGACTGTGATATGATGGGGTTGATATGGATGTGGGGAGGTTTTTAACGACGATTCTAGGCACTAACTTTTAATGATGATGAGGCGGGAGCGCTGGGCTGGCTCTGTGTTCTGGTTTTCACTCACTACCGATCTTCCGGTAATACTGTACTTTTTTGTCATTGTTGAATAGATGGTTAGATGACGAGTTTGATTGTTTATGAATTACAGTGATTTAAGTGGTATTTTGTGAACTGATAGTTCGTAATTGAATTACTTCTTCGATGAGGCTATGATGAAACGGTTGCACGTCTTGGTGCATTTATGGTCTGAAGATAACTACCTAGCATTTACCGTACGGCAGTGCATGGATGTCGGAAATAATTATGGACATGGGTAGGAAATTTATATAGAATCCGCGCAATGATAATCGGATCAAACGATTCTTATTAACTTTATGCTTGTTTTTATAATTTAAGAACGCACCTCCTGTAAAATAGTAGAAAAAGATGGACTAGATCCACCCTATAATGCTAGTACCTACTCAATCCCATCAATATTTTTTACCACTACGAATAAATATGTTCTGACAATTTACAAATATTATTAATATAATTAGGTACATAATAATTTTTATTAATAAGTTTATTAATAAGTGAGATTGTTTTTTTAACATCTTTGTTTTAAAACATTCTTCATTGTTTTGTGGAACCACTATAATATATAACATACGCGTACAAATTTAATTAATAACTAATATAATTTATATTTTACTGCATAATGCGAATGACAGTACCGCTGTTTTCATTTTTTTTTTGTTCATTTGTCATCGACTTCAAGATTATGTTTTAAAAATTGGAACTGCGCTGAAGGCCCGTGGGCATTGTTGGGTTAAAAGTTTGGGAAATGTAAAATTAGTAAACTACTACTTCGGGGCATAAAGCAAGCACAAGTTCACGCCACTTCCCTTGGTCCAACGCCAAATCGCACGCCTCCCGCCATGTTAGACTTACAGCGCGTAGGTCGGTTTTGTAGCACTGCTGCAGGGTGAGTGAGGGCCGGGCACAGCGACGGAACCCTTGATCCTGTGCCACAAAGATTGTTGGTGTTGGTGTTGCATTCCACAAAGGTGTTGCATTCTCTGGTGGCACCTGGAACACATGTCCCAGCCACGATAAGCGTCTCCTCGTGATTATTTCATTCACCGTGGGCTGCGGTGGCCGCTCACAAACTCAATTATTTTATATTAAGTATAATATATATATTTTTTGAGATTTAGAAAATTATTTTATACGATTTAAACAGTTTTTAAGCATTTACAAATACACCGTAATTCGACTAATGATAAAACACGTATAATAATCAAAAATAATATATCCGTAAAATAATATGCTAAAATGAATCGGCCTTTTAGTTGCCAATATGTAGGGTTGGATTGGTGAAATTACAGTTTCCATTACAGTGATCGGGTATGGGCAATTTCAGTTGTAGTTTTATAATATACCGACCTACGGTGTCGGTTCACAAAATTGAGAAATATGTATTCGTAAAAGATCTGTTAAGATACTTCCACATTGTAAAACTCTATATGGCTCCGTCACAGATAAATGATTGCCATTTATCTGAGATTGATTTGACTTTTCAGATATAGTACGAGAAACTTTCATTTAAAGCAATAAGAGTATTTATTACTCGTTAATAAGTCAATTAACTAATAAATAATTACAAGATAAAAAGAACTTTATATATACCACATTTTTAAATTTTCTGTTGAATCATATAAACTTGACAATTCTATGTATTAATAATTTAGGACACGTAAGGTCAACAAATCATTTTTTTTTGCTATTTTGCAACAAACAAACAAATATAGAATACTGAAATGTCATTTCGATTTCCATAGTAACGCACGTAGGTATATATTAATAATTTAGTTGCTACGACCACCCTCTTAGCAACCAATAATAGTGGATTGGATTACAGATTTCTTCCGAAATAACTTTTCATACAAAACAGAATTAACTGAAAATGAATTCAATTCTACTTAAAGATGTCTAAAAGTATTAAAAAAATGCATTGGTATAGTGTTATGATATATTCTAAAAGTTTCAAATGTCTAGCTAGTCGGGAAGTTAGTTTAAAATCGATTGAAATATTTGTACTGGATAATACAAGAATACGAGCTAAGAAAATCGTGGTAAATCAATGCGGTGACGTCGTTGACCAAATTAAAACTATTCGTATTTGTGCTACTTGTGGAAACAGTTTTTGAGTATTTTATAGCTTTACTCTATGTACCCACCTATGAACACAAACCATTCATATAAATGATAAAATTTAACATATCATAATTATGTCAGTCTAACTAGATCAATCTACTGCTGGATGAAGGTCTCTCCTAACTGATTCCATTCCTTACTACGCTTCATGTTAATTATTAGTCACGTACTTTCGCCAAACTACCTATCTCAAAAATTTAAAGGTAGGCATCTAGTCTTGCACTTCGGACATTTTATAATTTTAGCATATCGCTGTTAGACTGGATTTATCATTATTCAGATATTTATAATTAGTATTCAAACTTATCAATTTTTGGCTACGGGATTGAAAACCCAAACAGATTAATTATTAATACTCGTACCAATCTATCTGGACGGTTATTCAAAAGCTGTAAAGTAATAATATATTGAAATAAAATTGTTGAAACTTCAATAAAACTTATATAGGTATTAGGTAATATATATATATATTTACTTCCACTACTTTTTTCGTTTCAACAATTGCTTCTCTATGAAATCAGTCTCCATTCAAGCAAAAACACGTGTGAACAAAAAACTCAAAATGATCGCGCTCTCTATACAAACAACATATGAGTACAATAACAACTTCTTCTAATAAACAACTTGTTGACAAACATTCATGATTTTTTCCCGATGTGAAATCGTAGGAACGAGATGTGAAATAACATATTTCATTTTGTAGGCTTCGAGGGGTAAATCTATTTGAACGTTGCTATTTTATTTGATGTCATTTTCACTAAAATTACAAGCCGTTGCGCAATACGTGGTTAAAGTAGGTATATTGCATGAAAGCTTACGCTGTGTTATTTCATTATACCCCGTGATAGTTGGGTAATATAATATAACATTATTAAGAATATTAATCATTTAACATTATCATAAAATAACAGCGTGTCTTCTCATAATATAAAAACAGAAAATCTTAATGGTAATCATTCAATGCGAATGTCTTACTGATTATACTGATTATAAATAAAATAAGATGAAAGCCAACTGGATATCTTTGAAAGGAATACATTAATAAGGTCTTTCGTTGTCGCATATGAAGGAAATGACACTATACACATTATTCGATGATCTCCCTATCATCCCACACTAGTAGTTGCTTTAAGGGTTCCTCTTTAATAGATCGGAAGGTAAAAGTTTGACATATTATGGAGAACAAAACGGTTCATCTATCCAGAAAAAACACTACATTCTTAAGATTAAGATAGCAGAGGAGGCTGTAGATCCTATATGTGGGTGGAGATGTTTTTTCGAGGGAGCAAATATCTACTATTTTATATCTAATATTTTTCCAATACTTTCTATTGATTATTTATGAGTGTTCAAATATTTAGAAATGACTTAGGTAACCAGAAAATTTTATGAATTGCTATATAACGTTTAACATCTAAAATAATGAACAAGTAGATAGGTATATCAGAGAAAAAATGCAAGAGATAGAACGTATACTACATGGGCAGAGTAGTGTTTTCAAATTGTGTACGGTGTGCAACAAACAATCAATTTGCAAAAGTGCTGCAGGCTGCCTGATAAACAAAATAATTTCATTAGATTTTAATTCAATAAGCTGATGCTTGGTCAAAATGCTGGAGTCCATTGTTGCACTAGATGGCGACCACGGATTAAATTGTTTTCTCACACGATACTTTTTTTATTTTTTAAAGCACGTATAACATTTTAGCAACTGATTTCAAAAATATTTTGAACATAGTAGTATGGAGAAGTTTTTTATATGGCTTCAAAATTTAAGTAAAATGAGGATAATTTTATCTGCTTTGTATCCAAAAAGAAAATATATGTAGTAAAGCCTAGACTCGGCCTTCTCAGTACCTAATTGATATTTTTAAGGTTTCTTGAAAAAAGAATATACTAAAAAGCTTGTGAAATAATAAATAAATATAATCACTGGTGTAGAGGAATTCATGGAATTGAAGAAGGTTGTGCGAGGGATTGGAGTGGAGCGATGTCGTAGAAGAAGCCAATATAATACTGCCTAAGATGTATTATCGCATACGTAGATAGAAGAAAAAAATTGTAAACGTGATTGATTATTCTCAATAGATTCCATATACTTTAAAAATAATTTTACATTGCCAATATTAAAAATAATGCTTCATGAATACACAAGTAAAAATAATAGGAAAAAGGTGGGTTTAAATTATTGTTAAATAATGATCAATTTCAATAAGGTTGATGTCAAAGTCATGTAAATGACAACAATATGTAGTATAGAACATACACCTCTCTATCGTTGTCAGTTTGTCATCGAATATTTAGTGAAGCATGAAAAAACCACCCTTTGTCGTTTGTATATTTTTATCATTATATATTCAGAGAATGCGAATACAAAGGAAGAACGTGACTTTTGTTTCACCAACAGCCGTAGATGGTATGAAAAAATGATAAACCGTGTTTTATGAGCCCTCCCACCATTTTGACTTGCTAAATAATACATTTTATTAGGTATCTCCTCAAAGTGTTTCGCACAAAAATAAAAATAAATTTCAGATCAATGTACCTAATTGAAATTATTCTAATAATTTGGTTATATCTACCACCATTGATTCTACAGTATCTGATAAGTGAACAAAACCGCGTTATTCATAGGGAAAAATCTTCACAATATTATAAGAACTTTCTTCTTGGTTTTAATTTTTAGAATGAGGTCAAGCCGTGTTTTGAAATTGAAATTGATTTAAGTAAAATAACCAAAATTTACTAATGAAATTATTTTATAAAAAATAGAAAACAAGTATCACGTCATGAATACCTACTTATTATGTCAGATACGTAGTATCACCCCAGAAGTTGGAATGGACACCATCAATTTTCTTAAATTGTAAACCATCGTTGAGGTTGAATTTTAGTGGGTATGACTTTGCATACTTACAAATAAGACGTGTTCAACGCGATGTGTTCAGCCGCACATGCAGAAATGGTCATCAGAGATCCCCCATTTCACTATACTTTCTTGTCTTGCCCTACAATGATTCGTTGACATTAGATGGTACTTGAGATTGGCTCCGGGTAGAATACGCTGTACTAGAGATGCGGGCAAACAGAGGTATGTTGCCATAAAGTTTATGCTAGGTTTAAGCCTAGTTTTTACGCGAACATGACATGTCGATGCATTTCATAGACTTTTTTTACCAATACGAGCTGCAGTTTAGTCTGATAAAGGATGGGTCAATTCCAGAAATCAATGAAACCAACACTATGAAATTATGAAAGAGCATGGAACTTAGCCAGAAAATGGCAGGTATGTTAGGATTCAGTTCGGAAAACATCTGTAATATAATAATTTATTATTGAATTAGGGGGGGTTATATATTATTTTAATTTTTTCAGGATGCGATTCGCTACGGAGTATAAAAAGTTCACTGCTAGCCGGCGCCACAGACGTTTACTCATGCGCCACCGACTATTTACCATTACTCGTTGTTTCAACCTCGGACGGATATTTTTCTCAAAAAATTTGGTCATTTCACTAGAATAAACACATGTTGAAAAAACAGCATGCATTTGAGGTTGTCTTGTATATACGGGTCGTTCATTATTAAAACCTTAACCTATCGCCCGCGCCGCACTGTGCCGTTTTTAAACATGCCACGTAGTAACGTTAAAAGCAAACATTTTAATAAATGATTTGTGTTTTTTTTCGTTTCTGATAGGGGAAGGGGTTTAGACCTGTGGTACCCTATTTTTAGTTCACGCCTGGGCTGATTCATTGATAGTTATAAAATAAATGAATAACTTTTGTTCCATAAAAGAGACAATAATAATATAAATTATGGGATTGATAGGATTTCATATTATTTAGATTAACTTAAAAAAATTAAGCTTCAGTAGTTCCATATTATATAAGTGATTTATATTTGATCTGAACGTGACACAGTATGAATAATATATTCAGTAATTCGACTTGAAGGCAACCGTGAATTAGCCAATAATAATTATTAATTCCAAGCGTAAACAGTACCTTGTTGAATTTGAGTGGATATAATATTACTAAATGAAATATGTATTATAATCAGTTATGTTTGCTTTGTCGTATTTCCATGATAATGACTTTTCCTGCTACTCTATAAAATACACAGTAGCGCCTGTGCGGATCTGGTTGCCTGCTGTCAAAAAATTTCCCGGCTTTTCCGGAAGTGTAATGCGATTTCCAACTTACGTACCTTGGCGACGCATAAAAAACTTTATAATAACGAAAATTTTCGTCATAAGCCTCCTGAAAACCGTTTTGAATAAATTTCTAGAATTTTATTGCCTTTTGTTTGAAATTAAAAACCTTACTTTTCGTACTACGAGCGAATCGTCTTTTCACAGAAAGCTGTTCTCAATTTATAAGAAATAGAGCATGTTTATTAAAACCTTGATAAAACCAGTTTATTTTTAAAAGCTTGGCGGTACAATAACGTACTTACTATTTTATAAATTTAACAACGGTGTCGACTTTGAATAAGTAATTTAAGTTTGGGTTGGTAAATTTTTGATAAATCCTAAATTAGATAAAAATATAACCTCTAATTATATCAAATCTATACTATTACAATGTGCAAAATATAACCATAACCTATGACGATGCTATATTTTTGTTTTGATTTGTAGGAAGTATAAAATTGTGTTAAATAAACCGACGGTTCACACTCACGATGGCCTAGCGGCTTACGCGTTGGGTTATAACGTCATGGGTCCCAGGTTCGAATCATGGTCTGGCAAATACACATATACTGTTTTTGAATTTTTTTTTGGAGTTAGAATATGAACCTAATAGGTTGAGCAAGCGGCTAACATCCATTTCTCGTAAAAACAAAAATTTGTTAATACAAACCTTCACTCTGTATATGCCCATATTATGATCTTATTACGATCGAACATGGTAAAAAAATGCATATCAGAAGACGATGTCGGATTTTATGCTTTAGAAACATATGTGGTAGTTATGATTGCAGTTTTGCCTTTTTGTTTCGGGTTGCAGACGACAGAATAAAGGTCACCCGATTATTTTGTCAGACTTTCTATAATGGCACAGAAAGAAAAAAGGATTTAATTAAATTAAATGAATTTTTTACCATGCGTCGTATCAATAATTATCTCATTTTTACGTGAAATTAGTCTCTGCCAAAATTTCGCCATGTATTACCGTAATATAATCGTATTTCATAACAACCAAAAAGTTATATAAAAAAATTAATAGTAGGTACAAAGTCTAATCATGGAGGATGGACAGATCCCATTTTTGTGTTTACGTAGCGCATAATGCTAAAAGAAAAAAAAACACAACATTGCTAGGATGTTTTAAAAACCGTTTATTCATTCTCTTAATCCTCTGCGCAAAATTTCAGCGCGAAGTACAAAAAAATAATAAACCTTCCGCTGTGGTTCCTTTTTTTCGTAATTATTATTCGTTCGGGTCCATTTGCTTTGAACCTAGACGCATATTGACCTTTTTTATGTTTGCTTGGATAAACTTTAACGTGAGGCTTTAGCGGAAAAAAATACAAGGATTTTATCTTTCTCAGTAAGCAAAAATGAAACAGTTTTAAACTTCGATTCGGAACAAAAAAAAATGGTTTTGCTTTTACCCCATTACTACATCCTGATTTATTTGTTTGCGGTTTTTCTTACTTCAAACATCTGATGGAACGGTTCTCAAACTAGTTAATGCGAGAAGATACTCTAAAAGTAATTTTAAAATACAACAAGAGATGCGTAAAAAAAACGTTTTTTCGTGTACTTAATAATAATAATATAAACTGAACAGTAACAGAACAGTAAGCCACATAAAAAATATAATTAATAGTAGGTACTTGCCCACTAATACTGTAGTCCCGCATTTTTTCATCTAAATATTTTTTCATACAAAATACGCATTCATTTGTCTTTTCATGAATAAAGATGTCATATTATTTTTTCTAAAATATTACTGGTGATCGATCCAGAGAAAAATAATATCTTATGTAATAATTTGTTTATTCTATATCTTGTTTCCCTGTGAACCGAATACTTATTGTATTTTTAATTTTGTAGTTATCTTATAATGAATCACAAGGCTATACATTTTATTAAATGAGAATTTAATAAAACAATAAATTAATTATATATAAGGTACATACATAATGTATACCGAGTTAAGATACCAAATAAAAATTAATATGCTGCATTTAGAGTAAAAATGAATAAAATAGATTATTTGAGAAAATTATCCACCATTATATTACATGGAACCATAAAAAACTCGTAATAAAATATCCATTACAAAAATAGAGTCAATAATTTTGTGTATGAAATTAGTAGGAATATGACGTACAAAAGAACCTAAATCATCCACAACAAAATAGACGATATTGTACTCCAAATAATTATAAAGTAAATTAGTAAACCTCTTTTACATATTTTATAAAAATATTATTACCTATTGAAAATTTAAAATCGTATAAGTCGTTCATTGTTCTTATATAATGATATAAAATTGACGATAGCAGTGTAAACTGAGTTATTGTCGATGTCTGCGTACTCGAGATATAATTGTACCTAATAATTAAAACAAACAAATTTTTAATTAAGACACTCTGCATTACTTGACTAGTTAACTATAAGCTAAACATCAGTGTGGTTTTACGACAGTGAATTCTACGCTGTCAAACCAGTTATCTATTTTACTTTATCTCATAACTTTAGCACTAAGCGCTTCCGAAGACTTTCCTGTTGCACTCACGTAGCGTTTTATTCAGGACTTATGCAAGGTTATTTTTTTGAATTGGTAGCAAGGCAAATTGAGAATCATAGAAACCACGAACGTGTTTGAATGATTCTGTATTGAAAACGTAAAAATATGTTTTTATTATTACAACACAATTTTTTACATAAAATTCGGAACGTGCTTCGCACAACAATATCCTACAAATTTTCGTTTGTTTCCCACCATGATGTAAATATTGAGTAAGTGGTATTATGTGATATATTATGTATGTATTTATGTTATTTTTTTTCTTATTTTATTCTAATGCCATAATTTTTGCATCATTTTTTAAACACACATTGATAATGTTGGGAAGTAAGCTAATTTATAATAAAAACATTCGATAAATGATTTTTTAAGTCAACTAATTCATTTTTTATGTTGAAGTAGAATAGAATGGATTCTTCTGCGCTGAAGACCTTTAAAATACGCTGGCATTTCACGTACATATGGGGGTAAATTCGTCAAGTTGGTACGCATCATATTATTATATTAAGATGAATACTCCACCTACCAGAGGTATTTAGCGGAAATACGTAGCTTGCGATTTGATACATTTTTGTGTGTTTTATCAAGTGTTTTAATTAATAAATGCGTAAAAACATTGAAATGAATAATATTTTTTTATATAAAATTACAACTTAAAAAGCGAATTCATTGAAGGATCCCATAAGTATATTATTATATTAATTTTATTTAAATGTATTGACTATTTCAGAATGTATGTTTTTTATATTTATTTATCTTAAAAACCATCGTTTTTAATAAAAAAATAAAAATGTATAACGTTAATTTTCTTTTTATTGATATTATATTATATAAATATAATTCTTTTCAAAGTTTTTAGATATATATTTATAATTAAAATACTTTTAAATGTAAATTATCAAAAAAGGTAATCTTAAATTGCAAGATTAGTATTTTCCGCTAAGTTCCCTTCACAACGGCCAAAAAAATGAGAAGAAAAACTTCTTTAAAGGGAAGAGTAGTTAGAGTAACGGTATCTAGCGACATACTAGGAAGCATGCAATTTAATAAGCACCAATTACTGATATTTTATATTTTAAGGTGAAAAATATATTTAAACAAAAAGAAAAGTTCAAATATTACATACTAACGCGTAATTAAAAAAAAAACATTTTAAATGTGCGTTTCTCAAAGGGTCTTTTAGTATTATTACATATTATTTTTATAGTTACATTTATCATCAAAAAGTTCTTTTTAAGCTGTTTTTTTTTTAATTTAGAACACATTCAAAACATTTTATTTTTAGAAAATAGTAATGTGTATAGGTAATTTGAAATCATTTTTATTTTATCGAGTGGAGTATTGAAATTTTAATTTAAATTAAAATTGCTCACATGTACATTAGCAAATTGTCACAAACGCTCGTTTTTGCAAACCGCACTTGATATAAATTTGATGAATTATAGGGTAATGCCGGTAATGGAAGAGAAATAGGGCAGCATAATGTGGGAACGAAACAATTGGTTGGACATTTATATTGTAGATTGCATATAATGACATGGCTAACAATTGAACGCTTGTAATAATAAAAAACCTTCAAAGAATGGCACACATATTGTAAATGTCAGAAATTTAATTTAAAGAAAATATGTTTGAACTATTATTTTTTTTTTGTGTCCTATATCATTCAATAAGCATCGAGCACCCAACGAAGAAACCATGCGAACGCCTAGGCAACGTCGGCCGATATTACGATATGGTGGACTTTAATTAAAATCCCGCCAGCCTATCGGTGCTTTGTCTCAAAGGTTTTCATATTCGCCAGAAGGACCGTGCAATATTAGGATAAGCTGTGGAAATAATGAAAAAAAAGTCGTGAAAGGACAGCTTATTGGTTATAATATATATATATATATATATTTTGATGACGTGTTATAGGTATGTTATAGATTCGCGGGTGTGGTAAATAAAACTGGACTTGTCCGGTTGAAACCAAAATGATCTTATTATGATGCATTTGTATCTGAAAAATATTAATAACTACGAAAGAGACATTTCATTAATTTCATTAATTTAATATACATAATTTCTTATTCCTTAAAAGGATAGCTATCGCTTCATAATTTCATTACAATTATAATTAATAAATACGTGATAAAATAAAAAATATAACGTTTACTCTCATGTTTTCATTTTTTACTAGCTGCTACTACTCCAAAGATTTATGTTGTATTAACTTTTTTGATGAACTTGTTCAATAAATTGATATTTCTATGTATTATTAATTTTTTTTATTGTACTTGATAGAAATACTGAATAAATATAGAATACTGAAATGTCATTTTAACATATCATATTGATTTCCATAGTAACGCACGTATATATTAATAATTTAGTTGCTAAGACCCACTTAGCAACCACTAATAGTGAGTAGTAAATATTACGTTTAACGAATTTTTTCCGAAACATACAAAACAGAATTAACTGAAAATGAATTCAATTCTGCTTAAAGATGGCCAAAAGTATTAAAAAATGCATTCTCGTCGTGTTCTTGTATATTGTAAAAGTTTCGAATGTCTAACTAGTCGGGAAGTTAGTTAAAAATCTTGGACAAACAAGAAAAAATCTGAACGGGATAAACCAGAATACTAGCTAATAAAAACATGGTAAAATAGATCGTATTGCACCATTAAGTTACTTGATGATTATGAAGTCAATAAATTTGTCGTATATTTCTAATAATTATACTCTTATTCTTCTATTGTTAAAAATTATTAATTTTATTCTTTATAAAATATTGGCATCACAAATTTAAAAAAAATCTCGATTTAAACACCTAAATCAAGTCAATGTGAATACATCTAATCTTTACCTTTTTTCATTTTTATTTTCATATTTGGAAAAACTTTTATAATTTTAAAAACTTTAATTACCTCGTTTGTATATAGCGGCTGCTTAATTACACCAACTTTATTTAATGCTAGAAGAATGAATAAATAAAATATTCAGTCAGTCCTTTCAATTGATAAAATATTAAGAGTATGGCAGAAATTAAAAAAAAAACACCTTAATCGAAAATAATATTAACTTAACATGAATAAATTGTTTCTTAGCTTATTTGACGTGTGCCTAGGGACGTCAAAAAGACACCAATACATTCTATCAAATACTGATACTATTGTCCGACAATAATAAATCGGCGATAAAAGTTGCTGTAGTCGCATGTAGAAGACTTTTCAGATACATAACTGTCAGCGAACCTGTGAGGCGTGTTTAAATAATGTATCGGCTCTCCTTTTAGATGCGACTCCTATCCTTCTTGGCAATAAACCAAAAATATACTAATAATAATTCTAACATCAGTCTTGATCATTTTAGATATAATTTTATTATAAAAAGCTTCAATTTACATAAATTGACCACGGGAGCGCAAAATGAAATGATAAATTTGAGGGCGTTCCTCATTGGAAAACGGAAGTGCGATTAGCTGCAATGGAGGGGATTGTGTTCACAGTTTTAACACGTGGATAAGAAATTATTCTTGTTCGACAGTAATTTTTTGATCTTTATCGATTTTTTTAAATTGTGTTATGTACACCGATTGCGGAAGCCAGTTGACCGTATGGGTCGATATGGTTTAAACTTCTAGAGGAGTCGGGAGACATTCGCAATTCTGCAATCAATGATGTGATCTGTCAATCTTTGGGTTTGTTGGGAATTCCACCAAGGCAGGAGCCTCTTGGTGTCTGCACAATTTTATTATAATTATTATTTTTATTATTTTTATGTATATTGATGCAATTTATGATTTCTTTTTGAAAACAACAATTATTATGTAAAATAATTATTGAGCAACAAAAACACTTAGCTCTTTGTACTGAAAAAATATAAATTTAAATAGTTTTTGAGTAGGAATACGTATGTTGTATTTTACCACGTTTTTATTAGTTCGTATTCTTGTTTTCCAGTACACATTTTTTTTTTGTTTGTCCAAGATTTGTATTGGACGATTGAAGATTTTTAACTAACTACCGATTTGCTAGACATTTGAAACTTTTAGAATATATCAGAACACGACGACAATGCATTCTTTTAATACTCTTATCCATTTTTAAGCAGAATTGAATTCATTTTCAGTTAATTCTTTTTTGTATGGAAAGTTATTGTTGTTGGTTGCTAAGGGGGTAATAGCAACTAAATTATTAATATATACGTGCGTTACTATGGAAATCAATATGAAATGTCAAAATAACATTTCAGTATTCTATATTTATTCAGTATTTCTATAAAGTACAATATAAAGTTTTTAATAATATATAGAATTGTCAAGTTTATATGATTCAACAGAAAATTTAAAAACGTGGTAGGTATACAAAAAGTTCTTTTTATCTTGTAATTATTTATTTTCAAGAAGGTATGATTTTTTTTATTTTTGATTAATTCATACTAGGATAATATGACTTGTTTTAATATAAATAAACAGCATGGCGTAGTTTTTCGACACCGTTTCTACAGTGCATTTTAACCGGGTTGTTTCCCTTTGCATATTGGACTTTTTCTAGTAACGTGTCTCATGAAAATACCTCCCTTCACCTTTTAAGTATGTAGTATCATTTATTAAAATGAATATTTGATACATCATCATTAAACTGAATAATGTATTTAGAATATACCATCATTATTAGACATTACTAAACAATATACTCTTTGCATACATATTTCAGGCCTTGCAGTATCGTATATCTTTGATGTTAGGCATGTAAATACACCCACTTTGTGTGCTGAAGAAAGTTTAGCCTCTCTCAACCATTTGCATAAATAATCAACTGTTATATATTATTAAGTGCCAACGTGGATCTAACTAATTAGTAAAGTATCGAATAACACTTATTTAAGCAATTAATTCTCTGCGCGGGAAATGGAACGTATTATAGTATACCTATATATTTATATATATTATACATGTACAAAGTTATACGTCACGAACCTCGCAACAAACGTGATACATATTATATACCTAACTTTTATTTGGTATAATATATAAGTAAATCGGAAATTAAAATAGCAGGTTCAATATTGATTTTAACTCAATTAGAATAATATTTCGCTAGTAATATAAAATCCTATATTATTTCAATGGATGAAATTAAAAGGTTGTGCCGGAATATACAATATGTAGATCATCCCAGATGTTTTTTTTTTTAAATAAAGCGATTGATAAATTTAATAAAACCACTATTTATTTGAAGGTTCGGGTTCTTTAATAAATCAATATATTTATACAGTTGTATGTATCAATATTATGGATTTTAATTTTAATTTCAAAATTTTTAAAGGTATTTTACCTGGTGGACCATAAGAACACCATATTTTAAGTAATCACAATAAATACAAACAAAACAAATTACGTTGGAATGATTTATGTGTAAGAGTGTAGGTATTCCTTTAATACATATATTAATATGATGAATGACTCCAAAATGATTGAATAATGATACATCCATAATATATTACACAATTAAATATTAAAAAATTTAGGACCTTTGTAATTTTGAAGTTTTTAATGGGTTTCTATTCTATTTTGGAGTTCTGAGGATTTGGAGTCAAGAGTTACGATCTTATTTCTGGTTTCAAAATAATTAAAGGGTTCGATTTTTCAATTCCGGTTCTAATTCCGGCTTTGTACGTGCATATTTGTTACTAACACATTTCATATTAAATATTCTTTATGTACGCCGTTATAAATAGGTATCGATTAGAGCTTTTAAGTGAAAAACTACGACTTATTTCTGATATTGTTTATAGTTATACAACTTTGAACTGAAAATAGATAATAAATGTTTTAAACTATTTTAAAATACCAGGGAAAACGATATGTAAATAGAATAATATTTTTTTTATATTTGTTCAACATTTGAATCTGTATGGGTTGAGATAACGTTGTAGATATTAATTTATCGAGACTGCACTGACATAAAAACTTGAATGCTACAATTAAATTGATAGTTGTAAAGAATAAAACATTTCTTCAAGAACTGTTAATAATATTATAATAATTTGTTATTGAAAAAGAATCTTCAATGACAAAAAATAGATACGTACCTATTGTATATTTTTCTAATAAACAATCAATCCGTTTTTGTTTATATAATATAATTTTATAATTCTATTAAGTTATATTATATAAATTTTTTTTAGTTTATTACATTTGCCTATGTGCCACAAATTTCTAACACACTTACCTAGTATAATAATACAAAAAGTTCATTAAAATGACTTTAGGTAGATACCTATATTCCAGTCTTTACATTTTACAGTCTAAAACATTGTATTTAATACCTACAGCTATTTATATAGTGCAGTAAAAAATGGTTCTATGTTTTGCCGCCATATAAATATATTATGTTTCCCTTGTGTATCTCAGGCGTATTAAAAACGATGGAAAAAACATCGCCTCGCCGTATATTGCTAAGCGTTGTAACTGACAAACGTATTTTCCTCCACATTTGCAATAGCTATAAACATTATGACGGCCTTTTCAGATTGTTAGCACTCAGCAAAACTGCTTCCTACCTACTGCGTGAATAGCTTTTCTTAGAAGACCATAGCGCACGAAGAAGAAGGTGTCGGAAAACATGAATTGCCATAACATAAAATTAATTGACATTTTTTTAGAAATTAAAAATAGTGGAACTTTTACCATGCTTCAAGACCTCGACGCCGAGATGGCTATGTCGCCTGGAAAACAGATCATTGCTAAATAAATCACACCGTAAGAAAACGTTAACTGAGCAATAGAAATCAGATACAATAAGAGAAAGACTTCATTCAGTTGTGGATCGAGGGTGACTGAAATGACGATAATAAATACTATATTATAAATAATACATTAGGTATAGACACAGATAAAAAAGACGGTTTGAAATTCAGGGAAAAGATTAGATTAGGTACATTAAATTAATCATGGAAAAAGGTTAGAATTTACAAAATTAAACACAATGCTGTCTGTATCTATTGTCTAAGACACAGTGTCATCTTTAGTATGGTATTTGAAAAATTAAAATTAAATAAGACTAACGGCCCACATGCTCAACGTAGGTAAAAATGGAGATTTCATTGTAGTTTTAAACCATTAGCCTGAACATTCCTTAAACGTTGTAGATAATCTATTTATATAATTCTGAAGCCTTATTATCC
This sequence comes from Rhyacophila brunnea, assembly GCF_057557595.1. NCBI lineage: Eukaryota > Metazoa > Arthropoda > Insecta > Trichoptera > Rhyacophilidae > Rhyacophila > Rhyacophila brunnea. The sequence continues at coordinate 23,843,515 of NW_028233068.1, forward strand.
TTTATATTGATTTTAAACCTTGACTGACTGCGTAAAGTATTTTTATTACATAACATAGTATTTTTTAGAATGTAGTCTTATTTTAGTGCATCCATGTGCAGTGGTGTTAGATTTTTTTTAGGTTTATTAATTTTTAAACGCATCTATAAAACCATTAGTAAAATTTATGTTGACATTATTATAGTGAAATATGTACGATAAAAATTATATTTATAATCTCTGTGATCTAAAATTTGATAAGAATTAGATTGCCACATTTGAAGATAATTCTAAAGATACTGATTATAAGCTATGTCTTTGACCATTCAAATGTAATGAAATATCCTACAAATAATGATTGTTTTATAATAATTATTGACCTAAGAATAAGGTAGTATTTTTTGACCTTCGTTGGGCATGTGGGCCCTTATTATTTCAGCGTGATTTTGACAAAATTAAATATTACATTACATTTTTCTCATGATTGGCATTTTATTCGTTGATGAGTAATAAACTGTAAATATGCAGTTTCTCAATCATAAATAGAGTCAACAGTAAGCATAGTTGACAATTAAATTTAAGAAATTCTTCGTTTAAAATTTTTCCACTGAAAAAATGATAAATATAGGAGAAAAACGATTAAGTGTATGCTGATGCTAAAATGAGAACGCTAATATACAAGTGGGAAAAAGCAATATATATATACAGTAAAAAACATTCCGTTTTCGTATTTTGAATCTTACGATAATTGGACTGTAGTTGATAATTTATTTTAAAACGTCAAGTTGAGCGATCTCTGAAACGTATGAAGTTTGTAGCAAACTCGTGAAAGGGTCTTGTTAGTGTATCAGTTGTTGTGGTTTTCTATGAGTTTTCACACATGTCAAGCTTAACTAATACTAGAAATTAGAACAAAGAGTTTTGATGAGGGCACAGACTAGTTGTTTAATTGTTTAATGCAATAAAACGTGTTTAATTATAAATAGTTTTACTTTATAATGTAAGGATATGATTAATAATAATATACAACTTCTTTTCTGTATTAAATGTTTACTATTATTAGGTTTATTATTATTACTTGTAATGACAGGGAAAATTACCCAAAGAACAGATCATGACTAGACAAATCTCATAATAATGTAGATTCCAAGCATTATTAAAATACCTAAAATTCGAAGAGTATGCTGAATTGACGATCTTATCAAGGTTAGAGGAAATACTTCGCAATAAAAAACGACTGAAAAAGTGGAGAAATAAAGGAGACGCCTTCGTTTAGTAGTGGATCGGAAATAGTTGACGATGATGATGATTTATATAATATGTCATAATATAAGATGAAAAATTGTAGTTGTATCTTGACCTGTTTCGAGTCTAAGTGAACGCTACATATATTTGACAGGTTATAAATTGATAAAAAAAATCAGTTATGAAAGCTATTCGTTTGGATAGCAAACGAAAAATGTTATATTTTTTACAACCATTTTATTAGCTTGTATTCTTGTTTGTCCGGTGGTTGTTTGTCCAGTACAAATCTTGCAATCGATTTTTAACTAAATTCCTGACTAGCTAGACATTTGAAACTTTTAGACTATATCAGAACACGATGCCAATGCATTCTTTTAATACTTTTGGCCATCTTTAAGCAGAATTGAATTCATTTTCAGTTAATTCTGTTTTGTATGGAAAGTTATTTCAGAAAAATCCGTAAAAAGTAAAAGACTATTATTGGTTGCTAAGGGGGTGGTCCTAGCAACTAAATTATTAATACATACAAGCGTTACTATGGAAATCAAAATGACATTTCAGTATTCTATATTTGTTTGTTTGTTTGTTTTTTATTTACTTCATATCAAGTACAAGTTTGAGCATATTGAGCATCATAATTCAACAGAAAATTTAAAAACGTTGTATATAAAAAGTTATTTTTATCTTGTAATTATATCGAATCAACTCAATTCCTAGGATGGTGAACTTAAATATCCATAGATTAAAGCTCAGAAAAAATATTATAACTCGTGTATAAATGAACTTTTTTGTCTTATTTTTGTGACATGTACACATTATATTATTGTTATGTAACTGTTTTTTTATTCAACGAATAATTCGCAGGATTTATGAATGTAACATTCTTTTTATTGAATATACATAATATTGAAAACACTTCTTAAAATTTGTCGTAATTAGATAGAATACCTATATCATTGTAGTCGATGTGCGTGGGCGCAAATCCCGAGAGTCGCAGTTTCGATTCCTGCTGGGTGTCGTTTTTTTTTTCAAAAAAGATTTTTCAAAATGATGTATATTGTTGTTATATTATTATTTTCCTATAATATATTTAAGCCAAGAAGAATGTACATAATGTTTCTTAAAAATAACGTTATTAACGTGAATTGCGCATTATAAAATTTATTTATTAAACTATGTGAGAGTATTAAACACATGCAATGTATAATTATCATTTTCATGGAGAGTGGATTTACAAATTTCTATTTATTCCATAAAGAAAGCTCTTCATATTGAATTTTATTAAAGCCATAAAATGTGTACGAGAAGTCTACCGTACACACTCCTTTATTTGTTATTCATGCTGTAGGCTTTCCGAATTCAAGGTGGCTATTTAGGTCTCACGTAAATCAAACAAAGCAATAATTAGTTGACCTTTATTAGGGAGAAACGTGTGAAGACAACACGAGGACTAAAGAATCAAACAGTTCAAATTGTTTTTTTTTTTTTTTTTTAAATTAAAACATATTTTAATAAAAATGTTCTTTTCCTACAAAAAAAAAAATTATTTTTTCGTATAATTTTTTGTCGGCGTAGGAATTTGTCAAAGGCTGGAGTATTATTAAATTATCAAAATATGCATGAAAGAATTTCAAAAGTAAATGAAAACCCCCTACCTAGATGTTGACTGATCTATATCGGGAAATCGTATTCATGTACAAAAAAGGTACTTAATTTTTTGTTAAGTCAAAGTTATGTCATATAATTATATACTAGTATTATGTATAATATTTTACTATCTCTAGGTATATATTTTCTAACAATTATAATATTGAATAAATTGAGAAAGTTTACTTATTTATTTTAAGTACCTACTGTAAAGGGGAATATAATAATACGACCGCGATTAGTGGCTAGAATGAAAATAATGTTCAGTAAATTATATTTAATTTCATGCCTCGTGATTTCTTTACTTGATGCCACCAGTCGTAAGGACGGAAAAGAATTGTGGAAAATCTTAAAAGGTTACCGAGCTGTTCCAGTTGGTAGATTTGGTGACTCTCAGCAATGAAAATTAGCGACTATAAAGAAGAAGTGGAAATCATGTAAATTTTATAAAAAAATCTTAACCTTTGTTTTGAAATAAATACAACTTTTTCAATTAGAAAACTCAAAATGAGGAATATTTTTTTCATTTTTCTAACGATAGTCTACGTCAATCGAAAACCAGTGTCTATTTTGATTAGGTCTGCCTACATGGAGATAGCTTTTCTTTATTCTTTCCGCCTTTTCCGGCTAAATACCACAACTGTTTATTTTAGGTTCTCATTGCACTTTATATGGTCAAAGGACTGTTGTATCCAGTACATGAAAACCGAACAGTCTATCTCGAAAAAACAACAAATACGGACTTGTTTCCGCGTTTATAAGATGATATTCTCATATGCATATAACCATCCAAGTTTCAGTGGCATAAATACAAATTGGAAAGATAAGAGATTTATTATTAGAGACTGTTAAAATAAAAAAAGAAGCGGGGTTTTTTCTATTTTTTATGAAACAATATTATTATATTTTTTAGAAACAGCAATTTTTTAATCAAAAAAAAGTACGAGAGAACGTCTATCAAATATAAATTGAAAACGGGTAACTATTTTTTGGAAAAGGTAAAATCTTCATGATAAAATTGTTTGTTTTTATACAATACGTAGATAAACATGTTGTGGGGCTTTAAACGTAGCTCATAAATACAGACGGTTTATCAAAAATAAGACCGAAGCGATTTGGTGAAATTAAGAATTATTGCACCGTTATTTAGACCAATATTGTGGCCGGGTACTCGTGTTATTTTTATTATAGACGTAATAAATAATACACATAGGTACTAACAGTTTTAACTGTGGATTTTTTTTATCTGGTCATCATGATAATAATTTCCAATGAACAAAGACACACATACATGATGTTGTCTTTACGCATATACGTAAATATTATTACATAATAAAAAATTACCCTCTCCCCCACCCACCGCCCCATTTACACAAACTATTATTTACAAAATAAAATATCCTACTCTACGCCCCCACGGGGGTATATGAGTAAGTTGGTTGCACGACCGGGGCTCGATTCGGTCGCATTACAACTATGACATCATAGTATTAGCATGATAAACATGAGTTTTTTTTTTAATAAATAAATAAATTTAATAATAAATAAATAACATTATTTTAAAATATCACTGTTAAGTTTCTTCAAAATATATTCAAGTAAGACATTATATATAAGCACTTTAGTAATATATTATTATATTCAATATAAGCGACTAAATTGGATTGGACTGGATTAAAGTCTAATTTTACTAATTTGAAGAGAGTAATATGTTAATAATTACAAATCCATGGTGTAGGTATATGATGTTAATTATTTAGATCTTAGAGTAAGACTCAAGTAATTTATTCAAAAACACTGAGAAATACTTTAAATAATATTATTCTTCCTATCCTACTTCTCGCTGTATTTTGACGTATATATGACGATAAGTGAATATTATAATATAAATCTACGTATTATCGTCACCCCGTATATAGCTTGTTGTCAATGAAAACTATGTTTTGAATTGCGATCAGTTATCATAAACGCATATAGTTATGCTCGCTCGTCAATAGGCAATGCTATATTTTATTAATCGGCTTAAATATTTGATACCCGAAATTCTATATAGCCATATATACATAATTTTATCGTCACAAATATGTGGATATACAAACTAGATTAACTGAAAAAGAATAAATCACGCTAAAATTCCGTGTATATTAGTTTCATCAAATCAAATTTTTAACCAGTATGTATTTTTATAAATTTTAAATCGTAACTGATTTTAATGATACCAGCATCAGTCCGTGTTTCCATTTAAGTCAGCAAGTAACAGTAGTAGAGTAAGGTTTATTATGTTTTTCACTGTAAAGGAATTGCATTCAATCATGGCCTCTAGGACTTTTCTATAATGGAAGAGTGTTCGGCTATCTTTGGCGTCGATGGATGTGCGGAAAAATACTCAAATTAAATTGTCTAACCTATCCGCACTGTAATCAATCTTTACACAATATATTTTCTGATAAAATCAATGGTTGATAGTTGAACGCTCCTGTATTTTCGAAATTACTTAGACGTCATGACTAATCATACGAGCTCTGTTAAAAATACTGAACATATTGATACTGATAAAATTAATTTAATATGCTTGAGAAATTCATAATTCAGTACATAGTAGATTGATCTAAGCTGATGAAACGATACTCATTACATAATCGACTTCTTATTATTATATTTTTCTAATTTAGAAAAAACTGACAATAAAATTAATGATTTTATCTGTTGTAAAATAAAAAATTTAAAGAAAAACACTAGATCATAATATAACATAAAAACATTATAGTTGTCATTCTGTTTTTTTAGGTCAATAGTGATATTTTGATTAGTAAAATTAAAAATAATTTCCATTAGTGTGTTGATATAATATTTTGATCCAACTCTTTTGTTTCAAACAAAACTACCTAAATTTGTACAGAGAATTTGTAGTAAACATACGGACCTGTTTCCACAAATTATCTTGAAACTATCCACAAATACGACCAATAATATATCAGTGAGCGAGAATTCACAATGGGGGTTTTGGAACAATTCTACCCTTGTTCATACCGGGTGGGCGCCAAAATCATGCCGTTGAATTTCTCTTCGAGTCTCCGTTATTTGTTATTTCGAAAACTGATTTTACTTGATTGAGAAAATGTCATTTCAAACACGTACTTAATTTTCATGTACCTACAATAATTTTACAGCATTGATGAATGATGTAGATTGTAGAGTATGTAGATGGTCGTTTTATATATACCATCTAAATTTCATTAAAAAATAGATACATTAATCTTAGACTTAACCTTTTCTAGAGCGTGACTAATATTTTTGTAGGTCCTCACCCATAATTATTGCTTGAGGAAAAAAATACAAATTGTACTATTTAAATTTTAATAAAAAAAGTCGGTGTGTGTGTTCTTATGTACGCGCGTTAGAAGTTATACGTCTTTGGCGTAACAAACCAAAAACAAAACTGTGATAAACAAGATTCTTCGACTAGCTCTTAATTATCTTGTTAAATTACACACTCAAGAAAAAGGACCGCTTATTGGAATGCCGTTGGTTTATTTCTATACACTTTAACTTATATTACTAAATTATATAATTATGTATCGTTGTTTTTATTTTTAAAGTAACAACTGCCACTATCACGTTTATTAGTTTGTTTATGTTAGGAATTGCAAATGGCCGACAATAATAAATTCGCTACCTAGGCAACGGAACAATTCTAAACTATAATATTATAGTGTATAATCGTCACGATTGCAGTATCATACTGTGGCGTAAAGGTAGTGCGTTCGGCTGATAACCGAATAATCGGTGGTTCGAATCCAATCGAGTGCGTTCTTTTTCGTGTGAAAAAATAAATTATGTGTTACATGTCCCACGCCAAAAATACACTCTGATCTGATTTTCCAAACGCGGCTAAATAAGTATACTTCATAAATAGATTTTGAATATAAAATAATTATAACATGTTACATGTTAAATATATATACATTTTTTAAATAATGTTTCTTTTATTTAGAGGGATCCTTGTAACTAATAATATAAACTAGCAGGTTATTTAATGTTTGATCTCTACTATTTACGACTTGGTAACCTGACTCACTGCAGGTACAACTAGATGAGATGCAATGTCGAAATTCAATAACATATAAATTAGCCCTATTCTAGAGTTGTAGAAATGTCGTTTGCAGCTTTATAAGACTGTTTTGTAATTTACCCATTGATTATATTCAGACCAAATAAGTCTATCGCCCAATTATAATGCCTAATATACACAAATATATCATTGCTTTTATTCCATTATTTAAATAACCAGTTTTAAAAATTTTAAGTGTTGAATATTATTAAAAACTTTAGAACATACTACAAAAACATTCTGCATTTATATTTTATGAAATTTCAAAATGTATTCAAAATATTCTGAGGCGTCTTAATAATATATTAAGATATTATTATGTATTTACAATTTTGTTCAAAATATTTTTTTTAGTTTAGCCAACTTTGATTTAAATAGAATATTTTTACTATAAAACATTTGAAATAAAGTTTCCATTCATTTTTAAATTTTCGAGTTATTGATGTTAGCATATTGTTCTGCTTGAGGCCATAAACCCATTTTCAGTTATTGTAGATATATCCCAAAACAGCTGTCAACAGCAATTACAAAACATCGAACATTTTAGAATTAACAAAAACTTTGTTTCGAAAACATTACATTTTAATCACCTTACATTTTTGTTAGTATGGACCAGTGATCGGCAAACTTTTCTTGTCTTGAGATCGAACGCCGTTTTTTTAACCAACAACCGTTAGATAGTTATTTTAGAAAAAAACTATGTTACCTATAAAATTATTATCCTCTCAGATTCATTTTATCTCCGTTAACAAATTAAATTTCACTGTAAATGGATACATTGAACGTATACGTTGATGTTTGGTATTATATTTTTTGCTTAATGCCCACTGATATGGCATTAAAAACACTTAGTAATACCCGAGGTCAACAAAAGTTATATCAATAATAATGTGGGATATAAATACAAGTACAAATTGTTGAGAAAAATCGTTAATAAAAAATATTCTACATACCGCCAAAATCTTGAAAATTATGTAGATTTTTAAATTAAATATCTTCTTACATTCAACGCAATCAACCATAATGATTTCCAAAAGTTTGCATATCGCTGATGGGTATAGATAGATTCTGATAGTTATTTTAGTATACATTGTTATGATGTTTCGTCCAGTGAAAGTTTTAATGAAAACGGATGCTTTGTGTTTTGAATATTTTGAATGTTTTAACAATAGAAAACTATATGCAAATAATAATTTTAAATTTGTTATAAATTAATGAATGTTTGCCTATTAATATCATTAAAAAGCATATACTTATGAGAATTTTTCATTATATTATTTCTGTTAAAAATAATGATTACAGTTAATAAGCAATTGAGATATGTCAAGAGAGATCTCATATAATATACTTATATATTTAGTAAAACGCTTATATTTTTTTATTCAAATTATGTCTCTCGCATGTTAACTGTCCTGAATAAAGGAATATTTATTAAGGGTTAGAACCCTTAGTTTGCAAGCTAAAGATGTGCATTTGAATTTCACTTAATTCAAAGGGTTTTTTGATACTGAGGTTTTCCGGGTTATGGTAAATGACGATGCAGTCTTGAATGAGGTCATAATGTCAAAAAAATGCTACAACAAAAATTGGCAGTAGCCTTATTTAAATTTAATTCAATAACTATTGTTACATACCTTACTTAAATATATAGACGGTAGCGAACTGCTAATGGAGTAAGTATATAAAAATATCTTCGGTTATTTTTGTAAGATAACTGGGTTGATAGTTAATTGGTTAAGCCCTCGTTTGGCAAGCGTATATGTATGTTCGAATCCAACTCAATCTAAAATGTTTTTAAGATTTTTTCAAACTACACAATCCCCCCCTGGCTGTTTTATTTATTTATTTATTTACGCAATCTAGATGCTGTTACTTGACATAATTTCACCCATAAAACTCATTGGCGTCAGCCGCAGTGTTCATAAATTATCATCACTTCCATATAAAATATAATAACAACACTTAATTTTATTGGTAAATGTGTAGGTAATACGCCCTATAAAAGTTGTAGAAGGTTTGTACTGAAGAAAGCAATCTCATATAATTTATGGTTTCACCTATGCCAGCCGTGTAGTGTTTTTATTACTACATGTTCTGGTAGAGTGCTTCTCTAACTTTTTTTTTATCTAGCCGCCATAATATTCAAAACAAAACTATTTATAGTTCGTGTTTAATAGATAATAATATATTCTTTCTAGCATTACGACAGGACATGAAGCCCAATGATACCAGTGTAGTGAAACAGTATTGTAGAAATAGATTTGAAATAATCACAAACAACCAGGCTTCAAAAAAATCATATAAATATATTGTATTTTTTTTATAAATCTGTCAATTTTTACAGTTGGGTGTTCTATGTTGACAATAACTGTTTTAGATAGCATATTCCAGTGTGAGTTATGACTTTATTATGCAAAAAAAAATGTTCGGAGGCAGTTTGTAAAAAGATCGATTGTTTATTTTTCATACGAAAAGCAGTAACTCACATCAAATCGCAGATAGTATATTGTACTGTCATTTATTTACTCACAAAAACTTTTTATATAATAATTATGATATTCCTAAGGAAATTACATTGTTTTTTTTAATCTTTAATTGGCGTGTAATGTGATCGCCTCCGAAGAGGTTTCTTAACATATTTTTTATGAGAATTGGTACTTTGTACCACCTATTGAGTCCACGCTCTGGATCCAAACATATGTACATTGGCGGCTCTCATGGTGCAGTGCGTAACACGCTTGCCTTCCATCCGAGAGTTCCTGGGTTCGATTCCCGGTTAGGACACACAATATTTATGTTTTTTTTCTCAAGGCCTGGGTGTTTGTGATTGTTCAAAGTTACTAACAACCACCTTGTACGAAAAAGCAAAGACATGGTTATTAATAATTCTAAAAAAAAACATATGTACATTTTCGACTTTGGGGGCACTTATGTATATTCAATAAAAGGGGAATTTGTCTAGCTAATATATTTTGTTCTTTGAGATTTTTTCAGATTATTGTTGACATCTATCATAACTAAGTTTATCACGTGGCATCCACAGTGAAGACATGTCCTTATTAAATATAATTTCCTCTACACATTTTATAAAAATTCTCTATATACATATACAATATTTTTACGTACGTAACTTGAAAACACTTCAGATATAATATAACCACTAGAAAAAATCGTATTTGAAAAAAATACGATGCTCGACGAGATTTGAACCCGTATATAACCAATTATGCTAAGAGTCTCCTATCTAATTGCGAAAATTTAAACTAGTAGGTCCTACACTACACAAAATGCTTATCAAATTGCGTTATTAGTGACTATCGGTTTCTGTGTAATCAAGGACTATTAATTACCTTAATTACTAACCGACGCCGGGCTCTCGCCAAATATTTTTTTAGTTATAACGTCTACTTAAACTTGCTAACATTTTTTAATAAACCATTTATGTTATTCAACAAATAACTCACAAGATTTTCCCATAATATGGAATGTTACATTCTCTATATTACATTATATTGAACATACATAACTTAAATAATAATGCAGGTATTGAAATGTAGTTTGATAATAATATTCTTTAATAGGTGACAAAATGATTATTTTAAAAATATAATTTATTCTATTTAGGCAACAACCCCAGGGAATGATTCAACATTACATTTCATGATCGGTGGCGATTGTGGCAAAAGGATGTAATTTGTGAGCTTTATAAATTTGTTTCCATACAATTGTCTTTAGTCGCTATATAAAAAATCATTGATGTTTTCTTTTTTCATTTAAAATTTGTATATTAAAATCCACTATATTTTTTTCATTCCAAGTCATTTGTTCTGCATTTGTATTTTTAATATCTGGTAACCTTAATCATTTTGCGCAAATTAAATTTATTTATTTCTTTATCAGAGGTTTTACGTTAAAATTTCAATATTGATAATACACTTTTTCAGTACGAATTATATACTTACATTGAATTATTATATTTAATAATATGATTATTAATAATATGACGAATCTTCTTTACCGTTTAATGATTTAATTAAAATGAAATAATAAATATTGGTTATTTTGATATCGTACTTGTATTATGTTATACCTCATAATATATCTACTAAATGTCCTTACTCACGGAATTATAATCGGAAATTTCAGAATGGTTGTTGTCTAAACCAAAAATAGATGTAGGTAGACATACTAAAGCACTGTGAATTACTGTCATGGAATTCGATAGAATTTTGCGGCATCTAATAATTTTGGTGTTTTGATAGGAATATTAATATAGTAAATTATAATACAATGGCACCCATGATACGTACTCGTATTTGGAATTCAAATATTTGTTACTTGAATATGAATGTAATATTCCCTTATCATATTACATATTTTATCAATTTCGTATCAAAACTATGAGGAGTATTAAAAAACTTGAATCAAAGATAGTTAACCGATTCAAAAATAATTTAAAAAAAAACATCGTGGTATGAGAAAGTAGAGGGTATACCGTATACCAGAAATCAATTTCTAAGAAAGCAATAATAAAAGTATGTATCTGATGTGGGAAGTGTCGCCAAATTTCTTCAATGACAATGAACTGGATATATTGCTAGATGACTCGTTAATTGCTGGATAAAAAACTGTTATTCTGTACCATTTAACACCCACAAGGTTATTCTGAAAGCTGTTGTATTGGTAATTTCGTTTGGATTCGATGGATATGCAGAGCAAAGAAAAGTTTAAGCATCTGGAAAATAACATACTGTTTCTCCAATGTGTTCTTGGATCTAATGCATTATCACAGTTACTATGTTTTTTTACGAAGTTGCTATATTTTTGACACCCAATGAACGAGCATTTTTTGAAAAGTCAGTGCGTTGGGTCTCAACTTACTTAAAATCACCATTGAGCATAGTTATAATTGAATAAGCGAATGATTGACTACATATAACTATAAAAAAGTACAAGCGAAAACGAATGGTACGTACTGGTAGGAGTTGGTTTATGGTTGATTCGAGGTTACTTGGCAAAAGTGATTAAAAGATAGAAACATTGAAATGTCTCTGATGGAAAAAGTTTAAATTTGCCAATGAAAAATTAAGTTAACAAAAATATTGGGAATGGGATGCCTGGACTCCGGACAATTGGACGCCGTACTGTCGTAGACACCTATACAGAACGTAGACGAGGTATTTTAATCAGTTTCTATCTACTACTTAGTAGTTTTAATTCATTTTACTCTTAACTTAATGTATTCTTTATTGCAGATTGAGAATTACCATGCCTAAGGTTTTATAAAAAATAAAAAACTCTTTTTTCGTTGGAACTTAAACATATGCACGATTAAATCATTATTTACGTCTGCATATTTACATTTTCACCAACTATTAAATCATAATATAACCATTTAAATATAAATATCTTTTTTTAAAGTACCTATAAGTACCTAACGTCTATTTATTTTCGAATTCTGTGGCGGCCAGTTGTCCCGGTGCCAAATCGTCCTAGACCCAAAATATTCATATGTTGGATGAAATTCATATATCTTAAGTACCTACAAATTTAATTATATATTTTATGCTTTATTTCGTATAAAAATATAAATATATGTATAAATAATAATAATAGTTGGTCACGTGTTATCTCGCAATTGAATTTTTCGATCAATTTCCGATATCAGCCCCATTTAGGTGTATTTTCCTGGCAGACAAATTGGTATTTATTCATGTTTAACGAAGCCATAACATAGTTCCTTGCCTCGTTTTGTTTTCGATCGGAGCCATGCCACGAACCTGTGTCGCTGCCACCTTTGAATAATGAAGTCGCGGAGGATCTGAAACCGCTCCATCATGAATAATAGATGCAGACGGCCGCACTGTCAGACCTCAGGAACAATAATTTAAACGAACACTTTTGAACGTTTTGTAACCAATAAAACAAACGTTTTATTCTTACTATAAATCAAATACTTTGCGACAGTTTACGTGATATCAAATTTTCAATGCTCCGATTCCACTTGTTATTTTATATAAATTATACATAAGAACATCAAAAGTAGGTTCATTGTAATAGACCAAAATAACTTATATTATTTTAACATTAAAAATACAATATGTTATTAAGAAATGTTTTTAATTGTCACGTTTGTTGTGAGTTATCCATATGTAATTTTTAATAGAAGAGATGTTTCAATTTGAAGCAAGCCATCAATTTTCAGTATATTGGCAGTTTTTTTAGCAACTATGTAAAGTATACCTACGTAGTTTTTTTTATTATTTAATGAAAATTATATAGCAGTGTTCTTCAACCGGTGGTCCGCGGACCGACGCCGGTCCGCGAAAGCTTTCACCATGCTATCAACGGACTATATCGCTACACGATTCGGAGAATTCGCATTAGATGAAATGCTGGGAGAATTTTCGAATGCTGCTAATATTAAGGCGAAGTCTTCACTGAGCCCTTTTTAAAGAGGCACCTAGCGGAAAAATACGAAGCTTGCAATTTGAGACATTTTTTTGATAATTTACAATTTTAACTGTATTAATGAATAAATATGTATGTGAAAACATTAAAAAGAAAAATATTTTTTATTTTAAGTCAAAGGTAAACTTACAATTGTAAAAAATGTAATAAAATGTGAATTTGTTGAATCGGACCGCACCCTATTAAAACATATATTTTATGGTCATATATATTATTAAAATTTAGTTTATTAAGTTTTCTAAGCATCACCTAAGAGATTTTTGACTAATTCATAGTTTTAATATTTTTCTATTTTAAAAAACATCGATTTTTATAAAAAATATAAATGTGTATAACTTGAAATCCTTTTTATTTATATCAAATTTTATTTATGTATGGTCCTAATATTGAAGCTTGATATAAAAAATTTAAAAAAGGCTCAGTGAAGACTTCGCCTTAACCGGAAAGTCATATTCAACATCATAAGCCAACGTTTAAAAGCGTTAGCTGAAAACTTTAATAAATATTTTTCTGAAAATTAAGATCAACGTAAAGGCGGACATCTAACCTCTGGATTAATAATCCATTTTTAGAAGATATTAAATCATGCACGCTTGATGACTCGTGAGAAAGAAAAGCTGATCGAGCTATCTTCTGATGTCACTCTAGTGTCCAGACATAAAATGCAATCATTTTCTCAATCTTGGATATCCTTTGATAAAGAATATCCATCTCTGAATTATAAAGATTAGATTATTGGTAATTTTTTCGACTTCCTATTTATGTAAAAAGAATTTTTCATCTATGTCAGTAATAAAAACCAAACAAAGATATCAAATGGATGGTAATGCAGCGCTTCGTCTCAGAAACAATGCTGCAACCACGTATATAAATTTGCTTACAAAGAAGCAGCATCATATGTGGCACTAACCAAAAGTTGTAATTTTAAAACATAAGATGAATAAATAAAATTATATCTATAATGGTATATTTCTGGCATTACCCATAGTTAGTATTCTCCTATGTTCACCGGGCCGCGGGTGTTAAAAGGTTGAAGAACACTGTTATATAGGAATAGAACATTATTTATTGAATATACAATATACTTTGAAATAACCTCTAAGATAAACATATTTAATATTATTAGAAAATTTCCTAGAAAAAAAGGTACCGAACGGGACAGAGCCTATAGCTATCGCGTTCCGAACTTTACTCCGAGTTTTACCGATTAAGCTACCAATTACATTTATAATTAAGCGAAAATTACCTTATTGCTTTGAATTCCGTAAATATTGGTTACATTTAAATCATTAAATGTTAAAATGTAAAATATTAAATTAAAGTAATAATAATGATCACTTCGATTCTTAAATGTCATCCGGATGTTAATTTTTTTATGTAAACTATTTTTTATTTAATAAATAATTCCTACACACTATTTAAGAATTCAGCATTTTTATGAACGTTAATATTTTGGAACCGTCTCAGAAATATTAATATGAATTTATGTTCTGATAACTATTAATTTTTGGTGTCATTTCATAATACCTGTGGCCATTTTTTATTCTATGTTTTTTTCCTAATATGTATATAGATTCCTGACGTTGTTCCATATTCATAATATAAGAATAAACAAGAAGTGTGTCTATTGAATTGTACTATTAAACGACAATTAATAATAACATTTTTATTTTATTACTTATGATGGTAAGTATAGGATGTCCATCTGTACGTTTAAAGTTTATGTGCAAAAATACAACTAAATGCTATATATTGACAATATTGTGTGATGTTATTTTATATAGTTTGTGATTAAGAAACTGGTCTATTTAGTTTTCAATATTTTTTGAAATATTAATAATAAAGTAAATTATTTTATACAGTAGGTAAAAAAATATGGAACAAATACATTCATATTCTTTACCTTATTACTGAGTATAGTGATCGCTGAAAATAAAACATAAATTCGCAGCTATGGCGAACTTCTTTATGCATATGTCTAAAAACTTTAAAAAAATGTTTGTCATGATAGATGGCATGCTAATATTGAGTGAATATTATAGATTATAAACAATATTATGTACATATTAGTAGCGTAAATGTATCATTGTAAATTTACAGAAGTGAAACAGAACATCATTTTTTCATGGAAAAAAAAATATGAACATAAATTAAACCTACTGGATATAACTTAATTAAATGCGATGTTTATTATTATATTATCAGACGATTTGAATACTTATAAATAAATACTGGTAAAAACAAGAAAGCAAAGGTATTATGAAAAATCATACAGCGTAACATATTTTGTTATAGATAATGTTTTATTTGTCTGTTTATAAAAAAAACTATGTCATTTGTGGTATGATATCAGTTATCTAGCAAAGATTGGTTGATATATTATGTGTTTCATTACGAATAATTTGACTGCTAACTTTATAAGAAATACATTATATGTGCGAGGCAGATTTAATTGGCTGATAATTATATTGGCAGGTACTAATAAACTATTGCTTCCTCTTAACTTCGAAACGAAGCAGTTTTCAGTTTAGTCTACTTGTATGTGGGTGGGATAATTTTATGGAAACGTATGAGAAATGCTATTTTACATGCTCTACATACGAAATATACACATATTAACTCTGACGTTAACACATTGAAAGGAAAGTTGTTTGTAAGTAAATATGGGTAGTCTTAGAAGGGAATATAAATTATTTGAATATTAATATTGAATAATGGGGTGCAGATTATTCCACTAAAGGGATATATCTTACGCTACAAAACTTTCACGTATGTTATTAGTTTCAGAAGACCAAAATTCACTCAGGTAGCTTGTATTTAAACCACATTTACTGTCTTCATATCCATTTTATACTAAATATCATTTTGAAATATTTATTACATGGAGGTTTCGAAAATATTTGTTGTATTTTTGTAGAGAAAAAATGTTTATAAATTTCTCCCATTTCTTCCCAATAATCCTATTTAGTCTTACATCGTGGAGAATTTCTCAAAATACCCATCTCTTTATCGAGGGGATGTAAACATGAATTGCACGTCCATTTCAAATTTAAATATTATATTCCAATATATTATGTGTTTAAATTTATTTAATGAAACCAATGATTAGATTGACCAATGGCTTCTAGCTATTATAAATTTGTAATAACGCTGTACATAATTAAGGATTAATACCTTTCGCTTTGTTTCCGAAATGGTTGTATATACACTATATTTTATCACGATGTGTATTGTACATAAATAGGTATTTTCGTCATAAAGTTAAATTTATGTGACTGAATGAGATATATTTTTTAATAACATCATTATTTTTTCCCCGGACATTGCCACCTCTTGAATCCTAACGCTTGGGTGTTTTGCAGCCTTAACACCTCCGCTTGGCACGTCTCTGCGTATTTTTTTAATTTGATGATACAATGGGTATTAATTTACTTATGATATAGCATTTAGAGACCACGTGAAACCCCATACATTTTTGTAAACGTAGACGTAGTAGTAGTGTGATTGTAGAAATATATGGATTTTTGTCGAGTTCCTTTTTTAGTTTGTATTTATAAAATTATAAATAAATAAAAAGTAGGTACCTACATGTTATATTACATTAAGGATTTAAAAAATATACAGAGAAACAATAATAATAATTGAAAAGTAAAACAAAATATATAATAAAAAAGAGAATGTATATGACACAAATTCATTAATATTCTATGTGGGTTGGATCTTTGCATATTAACCCCTTTAAGGAAAATGGTTACAGGTTCCCTGTTTACTGTTCGCTCATGTGTTGTGACGTCACGGTTAAGTTAAAGGCAAAGTTGTAATTCGGTTACTAACTAACCTAACCACAAATTTGCGTTCTGAAACTTTGTCGCAAAACGATATGGAATAGGCCTAAAAATAAGCCCACTTTCAATTTTGTGTTACTAGGTAATCGTATAGGTACCTACTTTGTTGTACGTTAAATTTAATTGAAAAACGAATAAAGAATAATAAATGGGTAAATATTCAAATATATTATTACAACATACTCAATAAAAAAGACACTTAATGATTATAACATAATGTAAATAAACAATGTCGAAATTAGATAATTCACAAACAATGCATATTGCTTCAATGGTAATAAATCATCTAACAAAATTCGGTGATAAATTGTGGAAAAACTAAAAAATTTAAATATAGCTAGTATGTACGAGAATATTATGCTTACTGATATATTTTCAATTTGACTAGTAAATTACATCTTTTGTCACAATATTTTTATTGTTAAATTGTAAATGAGAATCAAGCGTGGGCAAATTGATAATAATTAAACAAAATAATTTTTCATCATAATCAAATTATTAAATGCTAAATATATTTTGCCCACGCCCA
The DNA here is from genome assembly GCF_057557595.1 of Rhyacophila brunnea. Classification (NCBI taxonomy): domain Eukaryota; kingdom Metazoa; phylum Arthropoda; class Insecta; order Trichoptera; family Rhyacophilidae; genus Rhyacophila; species Rhyacophila brunnea. The sequence continues at coordinate 23,861,342 of NW_028233068.1, forward strand.
CGATGGTCGAACGGCTAACGCGTCGGGTTATAATGTCGTGGGATATTATTATCACCTTTTTTGATGTTAAGTGATATTTTAGAAGAGGCTTGCTGATCACATTGCATTTTAGTTGAGTGGTCGCATCGCTCACAAAATTGATGTGCGCGCTGTCAAATCTTTGTCTCTACGTCATAAAATAAAAAATCCAGGTGATTATATTATGCGTTGTCTATTATTTGCTTGATATTAAGATTATTGTAATGAGAAGCAGTCTCATTTTGTTGAAAGCTATTGGTTTGTGTTAGGTACGTCGTATAGTCTATAATTTATTCATGTACAAATACGTAATATATATATATTGTTATATTATCACCTATAGTTTATTCACGAGTAAGTAAATAAGAGTGTTATTAGTTCAGTATGTTTTTTTTTGTAATATATGAATCAAAAATTTAGTTACAATTCATAATATTCTATGATATAAGAAATATTATATACATATATTTTATGGATGAATTCTTGAAAGTATTAATAATATAATGTATAATAATGATGATAATAATATACACGCTATGCTAAGCTAGATACTTACAACAGTATTTAAAAACCACATAATATAACAGCTATTGTATTGATGCAACTTGATTCCAGCGAACGGATAAATCTTCGTCAATACACGTTTCAAAGAATGTATTATTTTATAGGTTAGAGTGTTTTAACGAATATTTCTTTTGACAAGTTAAAACCTTTTCTATTCAGAAATAACGCCCTTATATCTTATTCAATATACCTTTAAAAGACTACATATAAATAATAAAATGAAATAGGTAGGTATTTGTCACAAGTATATTACTGTGGCGCTGAAATATTTAAAATATTCTTCGCTTGGTATATTCGTATATAAAATGGCAAAATATTACTTAATCATGTGAGTATTATGAAAAAAAAAATAGATTATAACGTTTTGTTTTTGTGAAATCAATTATTTTTTTACATACATCAAAACCACAATAATTGAATGATTTTTTTTATTATTCGATACTGAATATACGCAATGTAAGATTATTATTATTAAATGCAAGCTGAAGTACCCGACTTCGCACAGGGTCGCTTTGTGGATACATTTATTTTAGATATTTAAAAAAATAATAATAAGTAATTATTTTTTTAATATTAAAATATCTGTGTAATACAATATGGCAATATAAAAATAATTCTAATAGGAGTAAAAGTCAAACAAAAGAACACTAAAAAAAAATCGAATCCAAAATATGCAAACGTTATTAATAGTATTAATATGTAGTAAAAAAAAATCAAAATTGGATGGACCAAACAAACAAACTTTGTATTTTACATAATACTTATTTAGAAATCTTTGCGGGTGTGCGCACGATAACTGACAAAAGTTTCATCGCAATCAGATGAATGGTATAGGAACGCATACGAATAGAAGAAGGTGGTTGTACTAATTCAAAAACCTTCGCGGTCGTGCGCACAACAACTGATCAAAATTTCATCGCGATCGGATGAATGATATAAGAACGCATACGAATAGAAGAAGATGGAATAGAAGAAGAAGAAGCAGTTGGCTGTATTAATTCAGAAACCTTCGCGGGTGTGCACACAACAACTCACCAAAGTTTCATCGCAATCGGATGAATGCTATAGGAAAGCATGTGAACGGGACAAACATACAAGCATTCATTTATATTTATATATATATATAGATGTAATATCTTAACCGTCAAAACATCTCTTGATATACGAATTAAATCTTTAGAAATCATAAAGATGTGTTATTGGTTTAATAATAACAATGAAGCTATATCATTAAATGTCTGTGGCAGTCATGAAGAAAAACGAATTATCCAAGTTTATTAGCAATTATATTAATAGACTCACCATTACGATACTGCCATACCAAAGAAGTATGTATTTACGAAATAGAATACAATGATAATTATTGATCGTTCAGAGTATAAATGTTCCGCTTGGATTCGTCTAATAGTATTTCAAAGAAAAGGGGCTTAGCCCTATGAAAATAAAATTCTTCCGAAGAAAATATAGAAATATTGCATTGCAAAGTACGTAATAGTCCTGCGGGGATAATAAATAAGTATTTCTCTGAAAATCTTTCACATTGAAGGCTTTACGTGAATTTCAATGAATCTTATAAATACGTTCGTTGAACCTACTTATTGCCTTTGAAAGTGTGGTAACTACTCAAATAGATCTTCATAGTTTACATTTAATACAGAAAAAGATGAAAAGGGTACTTACTTACATATGAAAATATTAGGTACACTAAGAGCTATTTGAATGTTACATGTACATTAGATATTCTGTGGATTAACTTGGAAAAGCTTTTAAATAAGGGAGATAAAGATTAGTCTAAGAAAAAGATAATCTTATTTAGCTTTCAGTAAATTAAAAGATGACATATGTGGCTTTGATCAATTTGTAGTTCTCGTGATCGATTAGTACAAAAATCAATCATAGTACATACAATAAGTAAAAAAACGTTCAATATTAAAAAAATCATTACGATCTAAAATCAAGAATTCCATCAAGGAAGTCCATCGATGAAAACACAAACACATATCGTCCATCGCATAGGAAGATTTAGGTGGTAGTGGGGCGGTTAATTTGGTAGAAGTAATGAACTGTGGGGAAGAAAGATTTTAAGGAAGCATTTGAAACTCCTATTGTGTGAGAGAAACCTATACCCAGCAGTGGATATCTACTGCGTGAAGAAGATAACTATAGACCTAAGTACTAATTAATACAATTCGAGATCTGTCTGCCTGCCCGTTTCCGTTGTTAGGATATAACTAAAAAACTACTGGGCAAATATTGATGGAACTTGCACTGCTTATAGACTACAATATTAGTATCAATTTAATAGTCCCGATAATGGTATTACCATGGCCCCCATATTCTGAAGCGGGCCCTCAAGACGACTATGTTTGGCGGCTCCCCAACTTATCGCTAAGGTTAAGGGCAGTATAGTATAATGGTCTACAGTAATGTTCCCCAAATGGTATTCCGCGGAAGTTTGGGGTTCCGTGTGAAATAAATGGCATTCCGTGTATTTTTAGCGGTTTTTGGTATTTTTAAATAAATCCACTTGAATTGTCTACATTCGGCATCATATTATGAAGCACTGATGGCGATCTCCTTTGTGATAGCCAAATAACATGAACACCTTCTCCATATTGAATAAATAGTCATTATTATTAGTCAGGAAACACTAAAAATAAATCACTGCAGGTGACTTTTTTTTAGTATTAGAGGAAATTTGTAGTTAGTATTTATTTAACGTAACTGGTCGATCCGCCACGCCAGGCCCCCAGGCTAAAGCCCTGTCGGCCCCCCACCCCTTATTGGGGTAATGGGTATTACTACCGAAATCACTATAGAATTTTAAAAAATCTGTAGAATTTAATATAATTTATATTATGATTTTTAAAACATAATATATAATGAGACAAAATTATGTCTCTCTCTTTCTCACCCTGTGATTATTTAAAAATAACGCCTAAGTACTTACCTGGAAACCGTTAGTATTTAAAACAATTTATTCAATGACTCAATTAATACAATTTTCACCTTTATTTGGGGTTCTAACCATGTAGTTTCTTTATAACTTTCTTTCAAAAACGTGTTCAGGATGCTATCAATCTGAAATATTCGCTAATAGATTCTTTAGGGGCGGTTTTCGGATAGAAACGTGGGGCTTGTTGATTTACTTTCCTAAATAATTGACTATTCACTATTCAATATCTCAAAATAAACTCTCAATTCTCAATATTTCAAAAGAACCAAAATGAATACCACGACCCGATCAAAGCACACCATAAAATCTCTAATCTATTTTCATAAACTTATAAATAAATTGACAAAGAGCATTTTTATTGTACTATTTTAGCTATGACGCAGCAAGGTTTATGATATTACATCGATTTAGGTTGATGGAAAATTCTTCAATAAATAATAAATTGGACAATGATACAATTATAAGACTCAGAGCTTTAAGTTTATTTATTGAGGATTGTGACTCAATTTAAATGGTTCCTCTCGTCATATATATGTACCTAAATAGCTCAATTTATCAAGAGGCCAGAACCCATCGTTCATTTTATTTGCTGATCTAATTAAAATGAATATTTTTTTATACATATTATATATTACTAGCTGACCCGGCAAACGTTGTTCTGCCATCTAAATTATTTCTAGTAAATATTTTGGTTGTTAAATAAAAAATAACGAATGTATTGTAAGTGTGTGGGGATGATATCTATGACAGAAAGAGGAATGGAGCACTGTAGACGATGACCGCCGATAACATATTCATTGTTTGATCTCTTAAAAGTTAAATGTAAAGTGAAAAAAAAATATAATTTTTTTATCCTAAAGTAGGAAAATGAAATAAAGAAAATCAATATTAATTTTGAAGAGCAATTGAGTGTACAATATTTTTTGTCAGTCCGTCTGTAGCTAACACGAATAAGCTCGATGGTTTGCCCACGCGAGAACATGCCACGTACAATTGTCCGTGTGAAAAACATGGTGTGCCCAGATCTAAGCCGCAAACAGACATAGTTTGGCCTTGCGACTTATTGATTGTCATTGTGAATGCCAATCTAATAGGAAATTGAACGCGTTTGAATTCAATTGGCACGTCTGTAAGAATCATTGGAATTCGTGGCAGCAAAACATTTTCGGCTTGGAATTTGCCATTCAAAATGGTGGCTTCGATAATGTTTTTCATCAATTTTTTAATGACCAATCGCGTGCCATTGCACAGCCGTGGTGGGTTCAAATTCCGAAGTAAAATAACCGGAGATCCAACTTTCAGTCGTAGAAGGTGTGTTGACATGCCTGGTAAATCCAGTGAGTTCAAAAACTCTGTTGGATAATTTACAGCTTCGTTGACATCGCAAACTGTATTGATCGATTTGTATGATACCAAATTGCCTGGCAATGACTGCTGTATCTTGAAGTTTAAATCGTCAACGTCCACATTTTTGCTGCCAAAATGGCTCTTTCTGCTAGCCACGCATGATTTATGTATTGTGTGCGTACATCGGGAAATATGCGGTCAATGAGAGCATTTTGCGAATCAACGATTCTGCAGAAATTAGTGGGCAATTTTATGCATCCAGTATTTTCATAGACAGCAACTTTTCCATCGCCGATATCTAACAATTGGTTCGAGAATGTGTCAGCAGATGGATCTTGTAACATTTGCACGCGCATGTTTATTTTTAGCTGGACCTTTTCAACATTACGCCACAGTGGCGATGATTTCAAGCAAGCGTTGATCTCATCAGCGTACGTTGAACGTGGAATGATGGGAAGTGTTTGTCTGAAATCACCTGAAAGGAATAATAGAGTGCCGCCGAATAGTTTGTCGTTGTTTTTTATATCTTTAAGTGTTCTGTTCAACGCCTCAAGAGAATGTTTGTGTGCCATAGTGCATTCATCCCAGATGATAATTTTGCATTGTTTCAGCACTGTGGCCATGGACGATTGTTTTTTTATATTGCACATTGCGTCTGGGTTATTATGAATATTCAGTGGCAGCTTAAATGCTGAATGAGCTGTTCTGCCTCCATCCAATAAAGTTGCTGCAATGCCAGATGATGCAACAGCCAATGCAATGCCATTATTTGATCGTATTTTGGCGAGAATTAGCGAAATGAGAAATGTTTTGCCAGTTCCACCTGGTGCATCCAAAAAAAAGAATCCACCTTGTCCCGCCAAAACTGCCAGCATAATGCGGTCGTAAATGATTTTTTGTTCATGAGTCAGTAGTGGGACATTGCGAGTAACAATCGCTGCCATTTCTGCAGTATCGTACTGCAGTTCACGATTCATTTCGGTGTCCATTAAATCAGAAGTACTTCGATTTGGCGAACTCATACCGAAATGACTGAGTGGTAAATTGGCAATGACAACGCAAAGATCCTCGATAGTAATCAATGCTTCATTGTACATAGCGTCACTGAATGTAATCGTTAGATCGTTGCACCGTGTACGAATTCGATGCAATATATCGTCAGTCATTGAATCTATGTGCTTATCTCACAACGTGTCTGCTCGTCCCGGGGAACATGTAGTCAACACTATAGCGAATAGTAGACGAATTTGTGTTGCTGTACAGCCCAATGCTGCTTCAGCAAGCATATCGTCCCAGTGATTGTCGTCTTCGAGCAAGCCGAGTGCAAGGCATGCATCTTTATATGTTGGATACTGTTGCCCATTCACTTTGCGTATATCTTGAAATGATAATGAGCCGGTGACATTAACCAACAACAGTCGCAGATAGAAACACTCAATCTGCCTTGGATTGACTGTATATACTCGGCCCAAAGTGTTTGATTTGAATAGGCCGGGGCACGCAACAATTGGTGTGCCTTGCTTGCGGGGCATCCATTTTTTTGTTTGATTCCATGTGAAATAGCGAGGTACTTCGGAATAGAGTAATGTTCGTGCAAAGGCACCAAAAGTATCCGCACGATTACACAATTCGAAAAATTCGGTGAGTGTAGTTTTTGGTGGATTTATGGCACGCTCAATTGCTGTCTCGTTGGTGAAAAATACGCGCTGGCCGTTTTCAAGATGGACGGCTAAATGTATAACTGCTGGGTCCCGTTCATGAATTGGGAAACCAAAGATACGCCAGACAGCTTCATTGGAGCTGATGTACCGGCCAATTTGGTAGCGCATTATTTCGTCGTTGTCATTCAATCGAGGAGCATTCACATCGGTATTTTGAATTTGAAATACAGCCATATCGCTGCCTTTATTCACATACTTGCAAATGTATTTGATGCTCTTCACCGAATTGCAGAACTCAACATTGATATGAGCATTGAATGTTTTGCTCAGCAGAGGCGAATATGGTACCACCCAACGATTGTCAATGTCAATGTCTGCGTTGTTGATATTTAGTGTAAATAATTGTCCGCCATTATCAGTATTTCTTCGATGATACATTGGATATCCGTCGACATTTGTGATCGTGTCGTTGGTGAAATGTTTAGGAAAACGCTTTGTACATTTTCCATCTGCCATGCAAGGCGATAAACGATTCAGATCACTGCATGGGCCATGAATCATGTTTGTGGTAACAATATCGAACAGTAGTTGATCAGTAGACGGATCTATAATTTCCGCGGAAATTACACTATCGATTTCTTCAGGGCGTATTTTGTCGACTAACCAAATCAAAATGTGTGCATGAGGATTTAATCCTCGCTTTTGCCATTCTACCGAATACATCCAGCAACGTGTGGGACCGAATACGTGTAATTTTGTAATGAAACTCATTAAAGACTTCAATTTTTGTTTGAACACACGTGCTGTAATATCATGACGATGTATTGCATTTTGGCCTGGCAATAGCAAAGATGTAATCTCCTGTCACTTTGGATTACATGTTAACGTTATAAATAAACACGGTCGTCCGTACTCGCGCACGAAAGTCATAGCATCCTGTATGTATTCTTGGATATGACGTGGACTGCCTACGTAGGATGATGGTAGAATGATAGAGTTACCAATTTCGGCGGTGTCGGCGTCGCTCATGATAGCGTCTCGCAAGTGAATGTATTCTTCCGCACGGAGCTTCTGTTGATTGTGTCGTAGGAATCGCAGTCGTTCGCTCTCTACCTTCGCGTACATGTCAACCATGAATTGTTGGCACAGCTCACGACATCGCAGAATGACGTTGTCCTGACCGCGTCGAATCATCATACGATACGCATAAAAATCCATCGAGCTCACTTTCTTGTTTGTTTCGGCTCCTGTAACAACATATTCAAAAATATTAATTCATTCATAAATATTAATTCAAAATGAATAATGATGTTTATAATGAATGAATTACTTGTGGCGGGATCTCGTTGTTTAATGTTTATGCAATATCCGTCTTGTCCCGTCGGATATTGGAGAGCGTCGTATGAACGGTGTGTGTCAGCTATGAACTCCAGATTATTGTTTCTTCTTCGAATCACGATTTCTCGCGGCGATGTGCGGTCGCCAACCATGATTCCAGCAACGTCGTCAACAACAGGCGCATTGAATCGACGCACGTGCTCTCCAGCTGGTGTTTTATCAGGATTGATGACAATAGCGTGGTTGTCACTTTGCAATTCGTGCATGTATGATTTGAAGAATTTCAATAATTCGTTGTGCTCATTCAATAGGGTGTCCAGTTCGCCAACGATGCGCCTAGCATTAGGCGAATTGAGGTTATTGTAGCCGCAACTTGCATCTACGCGATTGATGTCCTCACCGCCCATGAAGTAAATTTGTAAAAATTTATGTGGTTCGTTTGGCATTGGCAGCAATGAGCCTACTTTGTGGTACACTTGGCCTTTGATTTTGAACGTTGAATGGAATTGTTGACCATTTGCCGCAGTATTGTGAACTATTTCTGTAGCTCCGAACGAAGTCATTTGGAAGCATGAATTGAATGTGCGAATGGATTTCAGGAACAGGTTTGAATCTGGATCCGTGCCGATGAGCAAGCCGTTCAATGGTTCTGGTGGTGTCTCAATTTCTGGTAGTTGCACTTTTCCTGATGCGCAACACATACCGGCTGACTCATGTTTGAATTTTAGCGCATGACAATGGGGACATTCTTTGTCCATAGCACCAATCAGCACTTTCGGATGAGCGGAATATTCAATATCTGGCTCGTATTCGAATGCAAGACGAAGGAACGAAGCGGATAATGCTCGATGTACTTGTTGGCGTTGTCGGTCATTTGCTCTGCGCGTGTTAACTGCAAACCGGCGCGCTTGTCTCCGTTCCAATTGTTGTTGTTGATTTCGTTCAGCTTGTGCCTCTTGTGATTGAGATTCACGCAATCGCGACATGCTCACACGCACATTTTCGTTATCTTGTTGGATTTGTTCGTCTGTGATTTCTGCTCTAATGTTTCGCATGTTTGTTGCTTTATTCGTTTGACGGCTCAAATAGGCCCCCTTACGTCTTGCTGGCATTGTACACTGTAACACAACACACACACAAATAGATAAATTAAAATAAATCGTACAACATTTTGCACACACTGCCTTGTGATATGCCGAATGAATTGTCAAAATAACGTGACGCTTCTCGTGAATTCTTCTCGGACGTACCGCCATCTGTCATTCAACAACATAAATAATTTCGTTCTGTTTGAAATACGAACGACGGTTCATTTGTTCATACAAAAATACTAAAATCGCGATTAAAAAATGGGAGAGTGGAGGTAGCAAGCTGAAAATTTTGATTTATAAGTATTTTTTGATGCCAAATAAAAAAAAATACAAAAAAAAAATTTTTAAAAAAAATAAAAGAAATTTTTTTCTGGATAGAGATACCCGAATCACCTAGCGGTATGAAATATACTTGTTGACCTATTCTCATACCTAACAAATATACATAAAAAAAATCATAAAAATCGGTCGTGCCTTAAAGAATTTTTTTTCTGGATAGAGATACCCGAATCACCTAGCGGTATGAAATATACTTGTTGACCTATTCTCATACCTAACAATTATACATAAAAAAATTCATAAAAATCGGTCGAGCCGTTTCGGAGGAGTTCGACCACAAACATCGTGACACAAGATTTTTATATCTATAGAGATTATGTAATTGGTTAACAATAGCGTCGCACATTATATCAATATGGTAATGCGGTGCGCTATTATAGAAAGTTTGAATTTTGTTGATTCGATGAAAAACAGGTTTTCCAGTAAGAAAATGTATCAGAATCAAGAACAGGTAAATAAATACCTCTTCAATATTCCCATCCTTTAAATAGATATTGCGCGAATGCAATCTACAGAAATCTACTCAGTTTATATGCAACTTCTAGGTGAATAAATGTTTTATTATTATGACAAATATACTGCTGCTACCTAGAAGAGATCATTAAAATAAACACAAAATCGTAGCCATCAATTATTAATACGTATTAACATATTTAGAAATAGTTCTCACTGATAGACAGCGGTATAGTCTCAATAGTACTACTGCATTTTTATCATATTGGCAAATAGCAGAAATTATACTGTGATATTACATACATAATGTATAATTAACTATTTCTTTTGTACAACGAATAATTCACAATTAGAATGGTACATTCTTAAATCTTGTGAATTATTCGTTGAATAAAAGTATAGTTAATTATAAATTATTAGCAAGTTCAAGTAAGTTACATCATACAAAATATTGGGGAAATCCACGACATCGGTTAGTAATTGAAGTAATAGGTATCTACTTTAATTTAATAAACAAAAACCGATTGCCAAAGTAGCTTGATTTGGAAGAGCACTGATAAGTGGGTATTAAAAAGGCCAATAGTTAAAGTTTGTCGCAATTAGTATGTCACCTTGTAGCATAGAGCTAATGCACGGACGTAAACCCAGGAGATGCAGGGTTCGATTCCTTTACTTTTTTCAAAAAGATTTTTTCTATAGGTTATAACATATTTTCTCAGAAGTGTTTTTCAAAATTATGTATGTTATACATAATGTTAGTTTAAACAAAATGCTCAGTGGTTTGTATTTCTCCGCACTTACATAATGTATATCGATTTTGCCCCGTCTTATGTATAATATACGTCTACGGATATTCACCGATATGTATTTGAGAGTGAAATATTATGCACATCGGAAGTTTAACATTCAGGGTTCTATCTAGGGCAGAGGTGGCCAACCTTTTGCATACCATGCGTCAATTTTTTTCACAGATGAGTTCAGATGCGCCATACAACTAAAGTTCATTTTATACGTACCTTCTTACGCTCACGGTTGGGGTTGGAAAATAGGGATAGGGATAGGATCTGCTTCGCTTATGGGACTTAAAGGATTAACTCAATCACGCAATTAAATTTCTTAATTAATTAATGCCAGTTCAAAAAACACACGTTTATTGGAGCACCAATCTACAATTGTCAGAAATGATCTCTTGGACGAGAGGATGATCACTGTCGTGACCCCGCTGATGGTGCTACAGCTGACGGAGAGTCTCGTTTGGTGAAGATAACTCTGGACCACAGTTGTTAGATGTGATGAGAGAGAGAGAGAGAGAGAGAGCTCTGAGTGGGATGGAGCACTGAGAGCTTTTGAGCGTTTGGATTTCGCTAGTCTTTCAATGTTTGGTGTTAAATTTGTTACTGAGAGCAGCAGAGAATTCTTCAAATTTGAATCAGTTATTTGCGACCTTGTGTTACTTTTAATTAATTTCATGGATGAAAATGCTTGTTCACATATGTATGTCGATCCAAAGCGATATAAATATATAACTTTTTGAAAATTCAAAGAAGGCTGAATAACTTGAACTGACAGCACTCAGGTATTGAAAATATGAAGATGGATTCAGTTATTGCGCTTACTTCAAAAGAATAAGTAGGCGCAAAGATGCAATGCGCCATTTGTAATCATCCAATGCGCCATGGTTTGGCCACCACTGAATAGTGGTGTTTTTAGATGAAGCAGATGGGATGATTTATCACATAGTATATACATATTAAAAATATCCGCAGTTTTCATTATATGAGTGTAAAAATCAATCAAAGCTTAAAAAGATGGTGGATTATCGCATCGGCAACATTTTCACAAGGATGTCTCCAAACCTGTCAGTATCTAAAGCCTCCCTTTACCTAAAGTCGCTACCATTCTATAACAAGTAAAGTTATCAGTTATTTGTTAATACTATTTAATTAATATATTATATATAGTTAGTGGACTATTTTTTTTATTATTCAACGTATAATTTACAAGATTTGCGAATGTAAGATTCTTTATTGAACATACATAATTTAAAATATAACCGGGATTTTTCGCCAATTAGCGCAAATCTAGTGGACGTGGGTTCGAGTCAAATTATGTGTGTAAAATATATATTTCCTTAGTAAGTAGTTATGTTTTATTTTCACATAATTAAGTGAATTTCTGAAAAACGTTGATGAAAAGTGTATGGCGCTTTTCTAAAGTAGTTAAATAAATTCTGTAAAATATTTAAATGGTTGTTTAAGCTGTGCGACAAATATTAATACAACGACTATTTAGTTTGTCAGGTTAATAAATTGAAAGTGGAGAGAATTTGTGAATCGTAATAATTCAAAACGAACTGTGGATAATATCATGTTATTATTTGAGTATTTGAGCGAAACATTTTGTGAATTTTTATCATTGGATGGTCGCCAAATCAGAACTATTTCCATAAGTAGATAATATATCTAACTCTTTGAGTGGTAGACGTGAATAGAGATCAGTTATTTGAATGACAATCGAACGATTATAGATATATTTCATATCAATCATATTTTATTTCATTGATGTTGAAATAATATTAAATACCTTATTAAACACTGGCACACAAATAGTTATATTAAAATATATAAGGCATCTTTTTTAAAAACCCGATATGTCCACAATTCAATATTTTTTGATATATGATGTTTTTGTGTTTTATATGCAAGTGAGTAAGCTTAGCGTTAGTGTCCTTTTCCATAGTATTTTAATTTAAAATTACAACAATGTTTCGATATTCATTAGCCGATGAACCGTATATGAATTAGATGTAATAAATTTGGCTATATCAGTATTAATTGTTTACCTATATATTTTAAGTTGTCATTTATTATCTGCAAGTCATTATGTTTTAAACATATTTTTAGAATGCATATTATATTTATGGTATTACAAATTATGTAAAATTTCATAATATTAATTATGTGTAAATATTTATTGTTACATTTTTGACTTTTCGGTTTTCGAAAATAAACGTCCGTTTCCGTTCCCTAGGTGGAAAATATGGACACCAAGTTGTATCTACAAGAATCCCTATCGGTCATCAGTGTTAAGTGGAAAAACATTGTGTTTTAGATCGTGCCAACATTTCGTAACTTTTATAAACCCTGTATGGTGCTGGGTCAAACATATCTAATATTAAATTATTTGCCGAATTTTTAATTTGAATATTTTTCTTTTTTTATTAAGTATCAATATATTGAGAAGTAAAGGATATTATTAGGAATACTCAAGCTAAATTAAAAAAAATATTGATTGAAAAACTGTTGAAAACGTGAAAATCATCCAGTATGCAGTGAGTTTATTATGTATTCAATGAAATATCGCTTATCTGAATTTAATTTATTATTTCTATAGTAGGTATTTGATCGTGAATATTTTGTTGGATCTACATACTGAATAATGTGATCATTTATAGTTTTTTTTTACCATAATATCTTACCCAATGAAGCAAAGTTAATATAAAAATAATCTTAAGTATTACACTATGAATAATAATGTATTACAATTAACCGGCGATTGTATTCATCCGATTATTTAGATTACTAAAGTGGTTTATAAATGATAACTATCACTTTGTTTGTAACCGTTGTTCATCTAAAGCGTTATATAAATTATGTCTTTAGGTGACTTCATTATGTTTCGTAACTTTTTCCGACGGAAAATTTTCGAAATTTATGAGATAACTAGGCAAGCGCGTGGAAATTTATGAGAAAACTTTACATTTGTAATTTTTACAATACCTACATATTATAGCATCACATCTGTTCAATAATTATTGACCTGAGTAGAATAGACACTAACTGCATTTTTTATTAAATATACTTCAATGTATTAAAAAACATTCGTTCAAGAAGACGAAAGAAACACCCCAATTTATTTTAGATTAGATTTTAGATTTATAATTTAGAAGAACAAGTTGTTGCTCTACAATATGAGACGTAATAATTACATATAATGTATTGATGCGTAAAAATCTTGCCCATGTTGTTTTAAGTGTATTTTTATTAATTAAAATTACTGAATTTGGTTTATTAACATACACTGGTTACACATCATTATTATTAATTAATAGTGAAAACATAAATTAAAATGCTATCATGTTCATTTATGTATTTTTTTTATCAGATTTACCCTAAAACAAGAAAATCGATAGAAGCAATTAAAACACTTTCGGTGATTATATCGACTAGGTATTCAATTATAAAATGAAAGACTGCCCCTTTACAATGTGTTTTCATTAAAATAAATATAAATCAAAACCATTTTCCACAAAGAAATTTTTATTTTGGGAGTAAGTATTAATGAAAAGGTTAAAAGATTCCAAGCTAAGAGGAATATAATATAATGAATATACTCATTGAATCAACGATTACGATCTGAAAGTAAATTAAATAAGGATTTTAATAAATTTCAATATAAATAATAATAATACACGTAATTTGGCCGAACGACAACGTGTCGAGTTATAACGTCGTGGGTTCTGAGCTCGAATTTCGACTCTCGCAAAAAGAAAACACAATAAATCTTTTTTGTGTATTTCGACACAAACTATGGACCTAATTGATTCTACAAGTGGCTAATATCCACTTCTTGTTAAAACAATAATCTGTTTAAACAACTTCCACTAGTGGGCCCATAATATGATATTCTTAGAATCGAACATGGTAAAAAAACGGGTCTTCGATGAAGAGTTTTTTTGCTCATTGGATCAGTATTGACTGAATGTGAATAGTAGATATATATTATTATTGTAACTTTATATTACATTAAAATGACATATTAGAAGAAATTCACGTATATTATTGTGGAAATCATCTAAATGTGTCTGTTTCACAATAATATAGTCGTTGAGACAAAATATTGACCTCACCGGTTTACTAAAGTAGGTCATTTATTTTTACGATACCTGTGTTATCTGGAAGAGAATCTTTATAGAAAAAAATGAAACCAAACAACAAAGCATAATAGGACCTCATTAGATAACCGATCTTCAAAATGTACGTATTTGTTGTCATTTTTTATTTTCCTTTGAAATACTTTGATATTAAGGGAATCTTGAATTTTCTGGTTTATGGCTTATTTAAAAAAAAATACCTATTATTTGAAAAGTGATTTAAGGGCTTGATTTATTTTAGAATACTTTAAAATATATAAAATTAATTAAATATATATATAATAGTGACATGAGTAGGTCATTTATTATTCAGAACCTATTTAAATAATATGATAAAGGCTTCAATTCAAGAGGTTATTTTGTTAACGTTTTAACGAATACCGATTAGTGAAACTGTTGAAATCTCTGGTAGATAACATCTAGAAAAAAATATTAAAAACTGGTGGATTGATTAATATTACTGTTGAGTTCAATGGAAATAATAAACAGTGCCATATATTATATGGCATTGGTAAGTTTAGAACTGAGAGCAGTAAAATATGTAAAGTAGACCACCATACAGAAGTAGATTGGAATAAACTAATTGAAAATGAAATAATAGTTTTTCTTACATCTTTCTAATGGAGTTTTACTTAACCAGTAATAGTTTAACTGATTAGTTAGGTACCTATTAATATAAGAAATATCCTCAAAAACATACATTAGAATTTCTGTGAAATAATATTTCAATCAAATGGGACATGATCCCACATCCATTGAAATCTATAGATATGGTATTATTTACCAATGAAAATAACAATCCAATCACCAATCACAGTAAAAAAAATAATTTTTCAAATCTACCCAAAGTTTTATTTCAAATTCTGTTAATGCTGACGATGTTTTTAATTTTAGGCAATTTATTAATAATACATATTCCAACTTTGATTCATACAGGGTGTATTTTAGTTATCGTTTTAATTTATGTACCTGATCATACTTTTTTTTTGATTTTACCGATTTTTTGACTGCGTCTTGCTATTATATCGCCTATTCTCTTCTAGAAGGGGATCCGTCTCACTCTTATTTTGCTAAAGAATTTTCCAATTTCATTATTTTTTTTTTGCTTCATACTTCTGGCATTCCATTGCCCAATCCTAATTTGATTTTTATTATCCATTTTGTTGCAAAACCTCCCCCAGAATCTCTCCTAAATGTCCTTCTTTGAAGTGTTTGTATACTCAATCCACTGCTTTATTTATTAGTTGCTTTATTATTTGCTGCCAGTCTCCACCTTTTAGCAAGACTTTAATTACCTCCCCAATCGTATTAACACCTGTCTTCTCCTTTGTCTTTTTTCTATTTTGTGCAGGCTTTTTGCTACTGTCTGTAGCTGTTATTGTTGAGCCTGAGGCTTCTTCCACCACTTCTTCTTTCTTTTTGTTTTCCTTTATTTTTGGAATTATTTTGCTTTCATCTCTTCCCACGTTTTTATTTTGTTTTAATATGTCAGCATAGCCATTACTTAACATATATTTGTTTGCTTCCTTTAATGTCATGTTCATCTCTTTCATTTCTGCTTTGCATTTTTTTTCTTCTTGCCAGTTTGGGCATTCTTGGCTGTTTGCAGCGTACCTGAACATACTTATCTTTTATATAATGATTGTTTTATCCAATGAATAAATAATACATAATTAGTTATTGAACATACATTGACTTGAATCTATAATTATCGCAGTTAAGGCAGCGTGATTAGTATTATAGATAGCGCGAATATTTATATTATACTTTGAAAAACACATCAATCACCAATAGTAACAACTCTATAAATTTCTCATCAAACGGCTACTACGACCAGTCTATAAATAATACCTCAATGTTATATTTCAATTCACGTTTGATCAATTGGCACCTACATCCAAAATCACAGCGATTGTATTTTCTGCCAACCCTTCCAGAAATAGCACCATGTTTTATTTATTTTACTACGACCTTAAGCGAAAAAGGATTTTCTAGAAACGCTAAGATGTTATCGGTGGCAAAGAACGAATGAAAACATTTTTTTGCGTTTCTTTTTCGCAAATCACTTAAATTAACTGTACTAAAATATAATAATTACTTTTCCAAGAATATTAAAAAAAAAAATAGTTCCTACTGATTGGTACCATGAGATTAAGATAACTTATTTTTATATGAGTTGGTTACACATGGGATATTTAATTTTATTAATTTGACTATTTTACAATTTCACAGTTTTATTTCTAGATTAAATTTAGAGTCACTATATATAGTTTATCTTGTAAAAGAAATACTTTGTATTGCGATGGAATATATGGATTATTCGCTAATCGTTTAATCAATTGAGTCCGCATACATTGAATTAACATTAAATGAACTTAAATAAGTCGCGGAATCAAGCTCATAGCTGGACTAAAAATATGGCAGTATTCTGAATTATTTTGATTAGCTTCTTCTACGTTTTCCTTAAAAGCAGTAAAAATAAAAAAATATTGACCGAAAACAAAAGTTATTTTAGCTGAACGTGGAAAAATTGACTAAAAATATTGATAATATTATTTTTAGAATATGGATATTATATTAGAATTACTGGCAAAAATATAACGCAGTCTGAAGAAAGTGACAGTAAGATTAAATATATAAAATTAAAAAAAAATATACAATTAGTGTATAAGCGCATTTATATAATATGCATAATTATTATGTAATAGCTATGAATTTAATAAAAATCAACCTATGTTATATGCATAATTAATGTTATATTATAAAATAGCATTATTTTTGTACAAACAATATATTAATATCGTAGCATGGATATGGAAATTATATCAACATAAATTTAATATGTCCTACCGTTCAACGAATGATAAAATCGAGAGAAAATGACATAAGTAAACAGACCTTGTCGAAAAATTTAATATATTTTGAATCAAGCGCCATAAGGACGCTGCAAATTTTCTTCCAAGGTGTTGCGGATGTTAGATGACGTCATGCGACGCCGTTGTATGATGTCGCCGGCACCCAAGCATATTTCCGTTTCTCAAGTCAATTGACGTCCTATCAAATAAACACTCATCTTAAGTTCGATTCATTTTATATTGCACTGGTTTCTTCTATACAACTTTGAGCTTTAGTTTAATGATAGTTATCAATCACACATTTATTGGGTTGAGTTTAAAAATAAATATTGATGTATTTTTTTATTGTAATAATGGTAGTAGGTAAATTAATTATTACTTGGGACAGATTACAAACCCTGTATACCACAATTATATAATATTATATAAATAAGACTAACATATAAAATGATAATATAAATTATATTAAATTGTACAGTACCTATATATATGGCAAGTCGGTAACTATTTTGGTTATAATAGCATTATCAAAACTACAAAAATAAACGAAGTATCTAAGCTTAAGTATAAAATCCATAGAATGAGGCGGCATGATCCCTCTTCTTCACTATGGAATTATTCTAGAATAATACCTACTTACTTGGAGACCGTATTAAGTTATTTCCCTGCAGGAAGCAGTATGTATATACCTATTAAAGAGCACCGGCTAGACAGCAGCGACTGGCCTGCGCGGTATAGTTTGTGCAAACTACTTTTACAGCGCTTTTTGGTTTGCGCGAGCTACAGTTTTCCCGTCCATACACAGGGGCTTCCCGATACAAACCGGTTTGCGCAAGTAAGCTTGTGGTAAAGCATGAGCGTCTAGCCGGCGCTTTACATACTGGTGGTTATATGTAAGCAATTTGTAAAATTCTACCAAGTAAATGCTGACTCAATGAATACGACTTTCATAATGCCATTTTGTATGATGTACGTATAATCGTTTTATCACTATATGCAAATAATAACATAACATATTAATTAAGTCTGTATGTATTACTCTTTGAATTACAGGAACACGGTAACTAAAGCCTTATAGAGGATAATAGGGATCCAATTTGCAAAAGTATATAAAGAAGGGAAGTGTACCGAATACTGTAAACTTTTTGTTAACAAATAATAAAAAATATTGTAGTACTAGGTAGAAGTAATTTTTTTAATAAATTAATGATAAGAATTTAATATTTATATTGAATTCCAGATTAGTTTAATATATTATTCAGTATTAAATATTTTTGTTCTTTGGTAGAGAAAGGACAGATTATTCTGGCATTGCGGTTACGGACACTATTTTACTACCAATAATAATATTATACTTATTCCTATTGCTATGGAAATTCTGAAAATTTCATATCGATATGCATGCTCCATAACAATAAATAATAGTGATATGGTGGATACGAATGCTAAATAAAAGTATCTGTATGTACATTTCAGAAGTTTTGTATAAATTCAATTTTCGATGAGAATCTGTTAAAAAAAATCAGAAATTGATTGGTGGTAAGTATATAAAATAAGATCATCACTTGGTATTCACCACATTGTTACATCTATTTAAAACTATCATTTTTTCCTAATGGATTTAAGTTTTATACTATTCTATTTTAGCCATTTTTTGTGACCAGCACTATGTAACAGCATAGTACCCTCGATCGATAGTACTTATATACATTTTTTTATTGGACCAGCTTTAAAATAATAACAATAATGAATAAGTTAGTAATCAATTTATTAATAATATACTTGCATTTGTTTAAGACAACACAGCTTTTTATGACTGAATTGATGGATTCTTTTTTCCAATAGATGTTTTAGTTTTTTAATTTTAAAGTTGACTTTGAACATTGAATATCTTAAATTTAGGATATCTTCATAATATTATTCCATTAATTGTAAATTGAAAAATATATTACTAAATGCATTTACAGTACACTGGTTACACTAGTTGAGAAACTCTGAATTAGAGGGTTGATAATCGTTTTGTAAATGATATTATTAACTTCATATTAATAGAAAAAGTTCCAGATATTAACTTAAGTTGTATAATTCATCATAAAATTTTCAAATAAACTGTTCAGAAAGGGTAACTTATTTGTGTATAAATACATGCCTGCTGAGCAAATAGTCAGAAGAAAAACACTAAGTGTTTCGCAAAATAATTAATGGTATTTCTCGGCGCCTGCCATTTACCGTCGTAATAGGCCAGTAAGTTATTAATTTATTAGTATTTAAAAGCCTCTTTTTCTTAGCATTAATCAGGTATGATGTCAAAAGAATATTATTATATCATGCTTAGTACGATGTCAACATTTTATTTGAACCAGAGTCAGCAAATCTTATAATACGAGTACTAATGGTTAATTTTATAACATTTTGTTCCCTCCGTACAGCTTGCAATAAAAGCTGCTAAATATAAGTTTGTACCACTCATTTTGTAATAATCAAGTACGGATCACAGCCGATTTTAATCAAGCGATTGTTTAGTGTGACAGTTTGTGAGATTCATGTCTGTAAATAATCTATATTTATAAATCCATACTATCCGTATTATCCTGGGTCAGGCAAGTACACATATTGTTTTTCAATTTGTGTGTGAGTCAGGGTATGGACCTAATAGGTTGAACAAGTGGCTGACATCCATTTCTCGTAAAAACAAAATCTGTTAATACAAACCTATACTCTGTGGAGGCCCATATGATCCTATTAGGATTGGACATGGTTTAAAAAAAAATCCATACGCGACATGAAATCATTTAAAAACACTAAGCCGATGAAAAGTTGAGTGAAGAAATAAAATGTTAATTAAAACTAAAGGCTAAGCGGGCGATCAAGGCGAATATAGTAGGTATACCTAGAAATTGTTCCTACTGTACCAATCAGCTACTAGGCGTTATATATATATATATATATATATATATATATATCTGTATTATTATGTAGACGTTAAGCCGCTTAAATAAAAATATATTCGTGATAAAATTGGTTTATATTAATCTCTAATTGTCTTTATATAGGTATTCTATTTACACAATTTCTCAAAAAATGCCAATACAAAGACAATTAGTAGTTGACAAACTTTATCGTGCCACAGCGCACTAGGTAAGTATGTAAAGATTTTTAACGGGGCTCTAAAATGATACCAGTTCAGCGCTCGAAATGGAAAATTTTATGAACCGGAGCGCTAAATATTTTTCAGAAAATATTAACATAATTATTCCATTTCATGGTCAAAATATATTTTCTTTAGATAGATGAGGTCAGTTACATCCCTAAGCAAAGTTCCGCCCTTACGCAAAATTAAAACACTGCCCTTTTCCGTTTTTAGTCCAAAATTGTTTGTAATTACATTACCTAGTGTCTTTTACCATTTTCTTCTCAACCATATTACATTTAGAAAAACAGTAAAAATCATAAAAGTTCTGACATACTATAATATATAAATACTTATGTTTAGTAAAGGCATACTCGTTTAGCGCAGCAGGTCTCACTATTATACGAAACCTACTTTTAAAAGTTGTATTATTTTCATTTATTCCACTTATAATGTGCCGCTCTAACTAGTGCATGGATTGTCTACTCTCATGGGATGCTATTGAATGAGTTTATTATTCACTATTAACACTAATCTTGGAATCAAACTGCATACAGATAACCGCATTTCTCTCAGATATTGAATCCACGTAAACAAAAATCAATATTATAATTTTAAAAGTATTTTTGAAACCAGTCAAGCGGAGATGTTATGTACTTTTGAAAAACAATTTCAATAGAGGTTAAAAACTAATGCAAAAATAATTGTTACCATGTGATGTGTACCATTTTTTAAATTTTATGGACAGATATGGGAGTTGGTTACGGCGCACAGTAACTAATTAAGACATAAATAAAAAAAAATATATTATTCAAAAGAGTTATATAAAATTGCAATAACCATAGTGATCGGAGGTAGGAAAGTGAGTATTAAAAATAAAATACTAGCAAATATAAAAATATCAATTGAATTGATTTTACTGTCGAATTCTTTTTCATACTTTCAGTTACATCTGCCTTTTCAATTTAGGTACAAGAGAATAGGTAAGAATCTTCCCGTTCTCATGCATGATATATTTAGAATCAAAATCAACAATTTTGAAAGAGCCTTTGCACAGTGTTCACTGTGTTTGAATCGGCCATTCGTATATTTCAAAATGACTATTTCGAGGAACAAAGGCTCTATGATATGAAATAAAAATTCATGTCTAGCAGTTTTTTAGATTTAAACATTTTCTAAGCCTTTTTTCAATGCCGAGTAAAATACTTTTTGTAACTTTCATGATTCTTTTGATTTAATTTCACCTTGAATTCCTACCATAAAGTTTGTCAGTTAAAGTTATGCCATTTAGACAAAAACCATTGAAGATTTTTGTGTGGTTAAATGAAAAGAATATTAAATTTATTAGGTACTCCAGAGGATTTTGAAAAACAATTTTATTCCCTAGTACCTTTAAATAATAAGAATAAATGTACAGAATATATATTACGAATAAATCTCGAAAAGATATGACGCCGTACAAGGCTCGAACATGCTATACCAATTTAGCCACCTTTACTCATTACGACGCAATTAACTAGTAATCATGCAAATGAAGCACTTTTAAAAGTTTGCTTAATATTGGTGATTGACTTCCGTAGTTTAAATTAAGGTAGGTAACTACCTACAATAATTGATTACTAACCATCGCCAGGAAGCTCTCCAGATTTCTTAACGTACTTGTACTTGATAATAATTTAATCAATTCCTTGAATACAAAAATAGTTCATTAAAATAATAATCAATTGGTTTAGTTCACGGAAAATTAGCCGCAGCAAACATATTTCGATTTCAGAATATTTTAAAATATTTTTTTACCCTATGGATTTTACCCTCTTACCCTCTCGCGATAGATAAAAAATTAAAATAATGTAACT
Organism: Rhyacophila brunnea; assembly: GCF_057557595.1. Lineage (NCBI taxonomy): Eukaryota > Metazoa > Arthropoda > Insecta > Trichoptera > Rhyacophilidae > Rhyacophila > Rhyacophila brunnea. Next base: position 23,883,883 of record NW_028233068.1, read on the forward strand.
CATTTGATTGACTGTAAATTTGAATTATTTAAATTTATCAAGACATTTAGTATTATGAGATGCTATTTGTGATTAAATAGGTTGGTAGAATCATATTTGTTGTTATTATTTATTTTAATGTCAATTATCTTTAAATTAAATTTGCTGTAATATACAATATATTATAATATAATATAATATTATTATGTTTTCTATTTAAGCTCCGCCCTCCTGTCTAGTCTTATTATAGAATGACATCCGACAACGAAAATAGGTCAAATATAAAGTGCATTCAGTATAGGTGCCTTACCTATACGTGGTTATAAAGTGCACTTTGCAGAATAACAAATGATGCCTTCTGCTCTGTCGAGAAAGTTCACTGATTGGCTGTGACTAGACGGGGAGAAATTAACTGAAAAGTCATTCTTTGAGTTTGTTTCCGAACAATATCACAATTGTTATTATTTGTTAACGCTTCTATCGCCATTGGAATAATAATACATATTTATTATAAATAAAATGTCATGGGCTTGAATTTTGGGACAGACAATTATTATAAATTTTTTTATTTAGGTATATGTATTATAATATACGATATTGAATTGGAATTATATATTATATAAGTGTTTTTTTTATATAAGTATATTGAAGCTAAAACGACGTAAGTGACGTGTTAAGAAAAATGACTTATTTGTTGGGTAAAAAATGTCATATTCAGTCTCAAAAGTGCTTTAGTAAGAGTTAGTTCATGGCCAAGTAGTAACTATAGTTAGTAAACAAATACATGACGAGATCAATAAAATTCTTATTTCGAATTGCTGTCATATCAAATTGTCACTTACATTTGGACACTGAGTGCTAGAGTTTATTTCCGGTTCCATATCACATTCACATCAAAATTTATATACATGTATAATATATTATTATATAAGTATTGTTAAAGGTATTATGACTAACCCATTCTACTGGATAAGTATACTGTAACGTTTAATTTTGTAAGAAATGAAAAGTTTAATTTTGTATTAATTGAAGTACTTGGCTTCGCAAGAGGTCGCTTCATTGATTGATAAACATTTTATCTTACATAAAAAGACAATAATAATTACAATCTTCAATGTTAAAATATCTATAGGTATCTAGGCATATAACATGTTAACGGCCCACATGCTCGTCGTAGGTCAAAATTGAGTGTTTATTGTATTTTCAAACCATGATCCTGGACACTCCTTAAACGTTGTAGATAATCTATTTATTTAATTTTGAAGCCTTATTATCCTTAATATTTATTTTAAACATTTGATGACTGCATAAAGTATTTTTGTTACATAAAATAGTACTCTTTTAAACCTCTCGCTCTAATGTTTTAGAATATAGTCATATTTCGGTACATGCATGTGCAGTGGTGTTAAAATTTTTTAGATTTATTAATTTTTAATCGCATTTATAAAACCATTAGTATAATTTATGACGAGATAATTTTAGTAAAATATTTACGATAAAAAATTATATTGATAATCTCTGTGATCCCAAATTTTAGAAGAATTAGGCATTTTATTGTTCAAAAAAACGGCAAGATTAACACATTTGAAGATGATTTTAAAGATACTTATTATAAGCTATGTTTTTGAACATTTAAGTGTGATAAACAACTTATGAATAATGATTGCTTTATAATAATTATTGACCTAAGAATAAGGTAGTGTTTTTTTGAAATACGCCAATTCTTTCGTCATTTCCCAGTGGTTAAGCTACAACATACGGCCGTAGCCATAAATTGACAAACTATAATTGAAGTAGGGAGTAAAATGATATTAACACGCGTGTTTGAACATGTACCGTTTAAAAAAAAATAAAAAATAAATTCGGTTAGGTACATGTTCAAACACGTGCGTTAACATAATTTTACTCCCTACTTTAATTATTATTTGTCAATTTACGGCTACGGCTGTTTGTTGTAGCTTAATCACTGGGGAATGCCAAAAGAAATTGCGTATTTCAAAAAAACACTACCTTATTCTTAGGTCAATAATTATTATAAAGCAATCATTATTCGTAGGATGTTTATCACACTTAAATGGTCAAAGACATAACTTATAATCAGTATCTTTAGAATTATCTTCAAATGTGTTAATCTTGCCGATTTTTGAATAATAAAATACCTAATTCTTGTCAAATTTGGGATCACAGAGATTATCAATATAATTTTTTATCGTGAATATTTTACTAAAATTATCTCGTCATAAATTATACTTATAGTTTTATAAATGCGTTTAAAAATTAATAAATGTAAAAAATTTCAACACCACTGCACATTCATGTACCGAAATATGACTATATTCTAAAACAATAGAGCGAGAGGTTTAAAAGAATACTATTTTATGTAACAAAAATACTTTATGCAGTCATCAAATATTTAAAATAAATATAAAGGATAATAAGGCTTCAAAATTATATAAATAGATTATCTACAACGTTTAAGGAGTGTCCAGGATCATGGTTTGAAAATACAATATAAACTCAATTTTGACCTACGACGAGCATGTCTCCCCTTAAACGAATCCAAAATATAGAAACTTTATCTTGATCTGTCATGAAAAAAATTCAAAATTGGAATTGGGACGAAAGATAACTTAAACAACAAACTTTGTATTTTTATAATATGTGGATATCAGTTGGAGTCAAGTAGAAAAAAGAAAATCAAACAAACATAATATTATATATTATATACCTATAGATTTGTAAAATTGCTTATTTAATGATGCATTCGTCACTAAAAGGATATGATTGCGTAGAATAAAGCCAATTTATTTTTGAAATATATATTTTTTAGTATAATTTAATAATGTCAGTGTATTGTTATCGATTGTTGATTTTTGAAATTAGTAGATCGATTAAAAAAAATAATTGTAATTTATTACATATTATGTCACCTTTTTGTGCTTGCTTACTTCTAGTTAAAACATATGCAAAACCCAAGCCAATGGCTCCAAGTATGTTTGTAATTCGAATAGTTTACACACTTCGAAAGAAAAATGCTTTGCGATGATATTATTATCATCATCATTGGTTCTATAATCCAACATGGATTTGGCAGCCTACCGAAAAAGTTTCATAATAATAAAAATAATGATATAATCAATGTTACAAAAAAAAGTATACGTACTTAGTGTAATATTATAATATTCAGTACTTACAGCTATACTTGGATTATATGAATAAGAGAAAGGTCAGCTCGAACAAACAAACCTACTTACATATCACCTGTCATTTTCACAACTTAGATAAATCGATTCATCACATCTTGTGACCATGATATCGATTCTTTGGGGAAATAATTTATGAGCTTTTCGACCTACAAGAACTGGATTATATAATAGATATTCTAAATAAAAGTATCCATATAATTCTATTTAAGTATATTAAAATATTATTAACCAGGAATATATTATTATAATACATAAAATTAAAAAATAGTTAGAACAGTTAGTAAGAATCAAACCAAAAACAAAAAAAGATTGTTGGGCTTATTTTACCAGATTTGGAATTCGGATCATATTTTTACTTGTGCTAAACGGTATTTCTTGACCCATCGATGACACACTGTCGGGATCGAGACGAAAATACAGCAACGAGTTGTACCTACTCTTTACACAGGAGTACATTCTATCATATATGGCCTCCTTCGATGGCTGGGTTATACACTTACACACAATATGAACGAGTCACGCATGAAAAGGCAACTGACATTCGGAAAACCGGAAGAAAAGCGAAGACCTGGTTGACCTCGTACAAAATGGAGGGATAGTGTTGAGTTGCATTTAAAGACATTGTATGTCTATGAAAAATAATAATACTTAAAAAACGTCCTCAGTGGACGTTAGTTTAGTTTATCCATCCTAAATTTAGTTATTAATTTATTAGAGATACTACAGTTAATTTTGTTATACTACGGTAGTAATAATTAATATAAAACCTATTCATATCTGAAAAAGCGTTCGACACTGCATTGAAAAACGTCTTTAACTTTGGAAAACTTATGCCATAAACGTCAATGTAAATGAATGTTTGTCTCACCTAAAAAGGCCAAGGAAATACGAAACCATATTCCGCTTGGTTGGGCTGTTTTCAGTCAACTAAACATAATCATGGCTCTGGTCTGATTTAAAATTTCTCGTCTCCATCAGTCCAGTGTAGTGATTTCAATGTCATGTGCTCTCCAATATGTCAAGCCATTCGAAAACATTGTCTGATAGCCAATTTACTACATAATATAGTAAATAACTGAACAAGTTAAAATCGATGTTATTATTACAGTATTAATTTAAACCTATGTCTGAGACTGCGTATGGTACGTTGTTATGTTCTCTAAATTATTCTTTTCTATGGTATAGAAGTATGAACGCTAAACCAAGAGGAGTCACGGAGAGTTAAAGCTTTTGAGATGTGGCTGTATAGACGCATTCTTAAAATTCCTTGGACTGACAGAGTGACACATGTTGAAGTTCTCAATCGAATGGGAAAGGAACGAGAAGTTCTACGTAGTAGTATCAAAACCAGAAAACTCCTGTACCTCGGCTACATTATGAAAGGACAGCATTCTCTAGCTTGTCATCCAAAAAAAGATAAACGGTAAGCGTAGCTGAGGACAACGCCACATTTCGTGGCTGAAGAATCTCCGTGATTGGTCGGAGTGTAGCTCCACTGAAATATTCCGGGTAGCAGATGACAAAGCTAACATAGCCCTGATGGTCACCGACCTCCGCTAGGGGATTGAACAATAAGAATAAGACACTAATTTAAACCGTGTGTTAAAAATAGTATTTTTATTTCAACCAAGCTTGCTCTATATTTTGGCATATTATTTTTAAATATATGTGGTTTACTAGACATAATAATATTATGTGGATCTAATTGAATAGTAATCTAGATTATGTATGTTTTTTATTAAATTGGACATCAAAGTATTGGAAGACCTCTTATTAGATGTGCTGATGATGTTAGAAAAACCGCATGAAGAAAATAAAATTGATATACATATTATTATGTTCAGCAGTGGACACCTATATGTTTAAAAAGAGTAAGGAAAATAGTCATCAAAATCGTTAAAAAGGATTTTTTTTACATCATAACGAAATATTATTGTACCTAATTGACAAACATAAAATCTTGTAAATACATATTATCATTGCTTGTAATTATATACTTAGTAATATTCTACAACTATAAATCCCGTTTTAACGAACCGCGTAAATATACATTTTCCGTGTAAATATAGTATTTGAATAATGTCTGGTGACGTAATTTTGACATACTTAATGACTCTTTTTCGTAGGGCGGTTAATGGTAGTTTTCCAGTAGGTAATTTATATTAAATGTCAGTATTTTCATCTGCATAAAAAGTTTAATAGACTTTCAGACCGAAAAAGTTCTCGCTTGATTAAATGTAACATCGTGAATTTTGGATGAGCGAATAAGCCAATTTGGCAAATGCAGATCTCACTTTGTTCATCAGACGGCAAAAAAAGAAAGATAATATTCGATTAAAACGGGTGATGCTTAGAATTGTATTTTACATATTTTATCAATTTTAGAGTTTCGTTTACCTCGACGATATTAGTCGACGTTCATTGAAATAGAATAATAGTTTTTTGAAAGTATTAGATTCTTAGAACTATTGATATTTTGTGTTAGTTCAAGTAATATATAAGTATTGACAAAGTAAACAATCAATAATACTTAAGTTACTTCGACAGCAAAATTACCGTAAATAACGTGATATTTTTTTCATTCAACGAATATGTATGAAATAGCGGTATGTCGAAAACGTAATATAAAAATAGAAGTATGACGTATGATATGAATCGTGTTATGCAATAATAACTGAGTCATTACCTAATGACGACTGCTTCATACATAACAGTGATTGCGAACCTATGGCGAGCGAGATTTTTGCATGGCACGTGAATGTTTTATGTTGAGAGAAAACAAATTAAGAGATAACAATTTAAAAAAAAAATTAACAAATAAATATATATCACCTTTAGGTACCTATATAGAAATATTAAAAACGAGAGCGTCATAGCCATGCGTATTTTTATTGGTTTTTAATAATATTTTTACAAATAATATTTACCAACCTATGTGCAAACGGAAACGCCAAAATTCCAGCATAAATGACAAATCGCATTGTATAAAAATAACAGGAACATACTCTTTTCGAATAAGAATTACGTTTAATTTTAATTGCATAGGCCGGTGTCACACATTATATTATCACACTGACCTCAACAGGCGGCGTGGCTGCGGCGTGCCAACTACTGGTTTTGATCGATTTACAATAATTTTATAATACTTGAGATCACTGTAGCGATCTGCGGAATGTCTTATCTGATCGGAGTAATTCTGACATAAATTTGTGCGTAAAGAACCAAACTAAGTAAAACAGTATTCAAGAAATAAATAATATTTTTTGAACCTATTTAAATTTTTTATAACTATTTTTCCCTATACAAAACTGCTCGGCACGCTAGACAGTCAAAAAATAATATTTTGGAAAATTTTGGCTCGCGTACCTACGCAAAAGGTTTGTGAACCCTGATAACATCTGAAAAATAAAGTTCTCGTTAACTGAATTCATAAAAATGATTGCCAATTTGCAATATTCATCCCTATTGCAATGTCCTTACAATTTATTTTTAACCCACATACATACAATGTGCAATGTCTTTGCATGTGGTAATATTTCAGCGGATGGTATTAGGTAAAATAATACCGTAAAAATACGAACGTGGATTTGCAGCATACACTCTAATTGAAAATTAGGTGAAGTTCATTTTTCAACGGCAACTGTAATCATATATTTAAAGTTGTATTATTTTCGAGGACCATTTTAATCTTCAGATGTTGCGCACTGGGCCGTGCAATGTATCGACTACTTTTGTAGCATTGCTGAAAAGTAATGGAGGGTCAGCCACTGTGTCAAATTTCGTATGGCTGTATTGCAAATGTGTCACACTTTTGAGTCAGAATTAAGTAATCACGACACGTTAAGCGCCTCATCCGTTCAAAAATTTAATTATTGATAAGGCGGTTGTACCAGTGTCTCCCAAGGCCATCAATGATTAGGCTTTGGCATTAAATTAGGAGTTCCGATGGTAGTTATAATTATTGCTTTGATTTGAATGTAATGCAGTAACCTGTTTGCAGTAAATGAAGATGTTCGATTGTAAATTTTGTTCATATTTTCAACGCATAACCATTTTTTTGTGAAATGAAAAAAAATACATTAGAAATATCGGCAATGAAAAAGACTGCGATCAAAATTTATAGTTTCGTACCACGGCTTGAATATAGTAAACTTGAGTGTATCTCTAAGGTTCGGCTAAGGATAAGTACTATTTTAAATTGTATACTTTTTTTTATAAAACTGTCAGTTTGTATTTCAGATATCACAATTTACTTCTCTGTGGATTGAAGTACACAGTAGATATTTTATTGTACCTTTATTCGATTGATTTACGTCTCAGTGACAATCCTAAGAAGCCTCACGATATAAGATTATAAGGCAGTTTTCGAATGCGATTGTTTCGCGTCGGCCGTAAATTTTCTTTCAGTTTGTCGATTTTTGTTTCCAATAACGAGAGTCGGGTGGAAACGATTGTCATGCGATTTAGGGCTCTCGGGAGGTGTGCTGGCCAGCCGCATGCTACCATCAATAAACTTCGACAGTATATATTCACTCAGAGTGAAAACAATATAACGTTGTTTTTTATTCTAGTGAGGTGAATTTACTAATGGTATTGGGGTATGCCCTTATAGTGTTTCAGATCAAGTATATAGTCACTACTTTTGGATGTAGGAATCTAATTAGATTTTCAAAGGATTTATTATTAACCATTCGCTGAACGATTGACTACAGAGGAAATATAGTGAGAGAGAAAGAGATTACAGCGCCCAACACATCTTTGCAGATTTAGGGATATCAAATTAAATTTTACATTCAACATAATATTAAAATAACTAAAAGTAAAAATTCCTTATTATGTTATTAAAGTAAAATCTTTTTAGTAATTGTACTATCTTTACGTGGTATATCTACACACACTAACCGATCGCGCTATTGTAGTCAACGGGGAGTAACATTTTCCACATAATATGTATAAAAGGAAACAATTATTTTAGCATTAGTTTGTATTGCTATCAACAGATGGCAATATTAAATTATATTATAATTGTTTCAAAATTGAGTGGTGGCATCATACGAGACAAAATAGATCGATAGTAAGTGAATATAATATGGTATTGTTTTTTTACACATTTTGAACACTTATAATTGTATTTAACTTTGATTGTCTATGAAAAAACCAACTATACAACCATTGGAATAAATAATTTGCATGCATTTTTAATACGTAGATGCATACAAGATTTGTCAATAATTCGAAGAGCGTGTTACTATTTAAATATTATTATTTTACATTTTAAAGTGGATTCATTTTTACCGTGTGTACCATGCACACTCATACACAGATTTTAAAAATTTGTTTGTAAAGGATCCACAATTGAATTAAAATTTAAATATTGAGATACATTTTCTTTGACGTAGTGACCTTATGCGTGATCTATGGCTCAGATGCTGAAATAAGTAAGTTGTAAGCAATTATTTATTTATTTGATTGAAGATTGTACACGCGAGAAAGTTTAATTTTAAATTATAGATATATTAAATTAATGTAATGTATGAAAGTAGCAGTTTATCAATAATACAACTATAGGCATCTGTGTCGCATTCCTAAAACTATACTGGACACGAAGCTTTTTATGGGCGAATCACGCAACAAAATTCCGAATACCTGCGTTTGTAATTTACTTAGGAAAGCTTTTCCTTTTTTTATAACCGGACATCCGCCTTTCCAAGCTGTACATGTAAACGATATATTTTTATTGTGACACGTAAACTGGAATTAGCTATTAAATGGCAATTAAGTGAGGTTCTTTTATTATTGTAGTTCAATCATTTTCCGGTCAGGTGTAACTCGTTAAAACCATCGGATGCTATTCAGTTTGTTATGCACACACCTCTTAATGAATAATCTATAGATTATATTGAATAATGTTAAATATTATGTATTCAAAAAAAAACGTTGCGAGGATATTCCGAACTACACATTGCAATAACCACTTGTCTTTTAATTATAATAGGATTTTTCTGAATTTAAATTGGACATAGTTATGCAGAAAGTAGCCAGTCCACAAAAAATAAAAAAAAATGAGATATGATATAGATCAGATGCTAAAAAGTTTTCTCTACGTTCTGCTGAAAATAGCCAAGCCGTAAAAAAAATATTCTTGAAATAAAATACTATTTACAATTTTACATTTTGCAATTTAACATACATATTTGATCATCATGATGTTGCTAAAGTGCCATTATCTCAGCTCGACATTATTGTGGACTGGCTGCATTCTGCATAACTGCGTTCAATTATGATTCGGTATTTTGAAGAATGCTACATTTAATATTAATTAATATTTTTCGTTTTATTCACCCTCATAGCTGAAGAGTGCAACTTTTATTATGACAATTACACCTATGAATCCTAACCATAGGCAGATTTTTTGTATTTTCAATTCTAAAACTATAAAAATATTGTAAAATTTGTGATTAAGTATATAAAATATCCATTATTCATAATGTTGTTTTTTTTCATAAAATGTGATACGATTTAGCAAGAAATCAAGTAAGAATATTTCCAACGTACTACTTATATTTCAAGATTTACTATAATATTACATTTAAGTTCACATTTCTATTCTAATGACCAAGATAAAAGGGTCACTGTTTTAAGTTGCTGTAGATGAGATGTACATAATATTGATGTATATAAGTATCTGTACATAAAATCATAATTGATATACATAATTTATGCACATAAGAATCAATGTACCTACACATAAAAAGATAAATCACCATGTTATCCCGATTCTTTGAGAAACTAACAATTCTCTTTAAGTTATCAATATTTTATTGTCTGTCTTTGACGAATAGATTGTTTCAAATTAAAATGCTATGAAAGCTAATCCTTACATACTGAGACTTAAGGGCCCACAAATTGGAGGTTTTATGGTATTTTCAGAGCATAAACCTGGACATTCCTTAAACATTGTAGATCAGTAATCGCCAAACGGTCGCTCGCGAGCTGCCGATAGCTCGCGGTGGCATTTTCAGTGGCTCGCGTAGGATATTATATCATTTATAAATTTGCCTCAAATTTTATTATTGGACTCCGAAATGAAAAATTATCCAGCTGTATTATCGAAAATTTTCAAACAGATAGCCCTTCACCAGATATAGAATTGATAGAATTTTAATGTGATATAAAAATATAATTATGTCATACTATTTCGGCTCTCCCAAATATAGACACTTAAGACATTTATTAATAAATAACTGTTTATTATTTTTTTACGCAATACACATAGTATTATTCTCCTATCATTTCATCTGAAATCTATATTGGCAACAAATGATGTGATGTTACACCGTGTAACTACATTATAAATCGATATACATACAACCATCACGTTTTTGCATTTCCTAAATATGTTACCTATTGGCATTTTCAGATTTTTTACATGGTATTGTCAAGTTATCAACAATACGACTTAATATTATGTACACTTCAACAAATAAAGTCAGTCAATATACAACGTAAGAGTAAAAAAAAAAAAATATTATTTTTATTTTTCATCTTCTTATTGTGCCATCCCCTAGCGGAGGTCGGCCACCATCAAGGCGATCTTAGCTTTGTCGTCAGCTACCCGAAACAGTTCAGTGGAGCTGTACCCGTACCAATCACGGAGGTTCTTAAGCCATGAAATGCGGCACCGTCCTCTGCTACGCTTACCATTGATCTTTTCTTGACTGTCAAGTTGGGGAATGCTGTACTTTTGTCCTCTCATAATGTGGCCGAGGTACTGTAGTTTTCTGTTTTTGATATTACGTAGAACTTCTCGGTCCTTCCCTGTTCAACTGAGAACTTCAATTCAGTTGTCACCCGGTCAGTCCAAGGAATTTTGAGGATGCGTCTGTACAGCCACATCTCGAAAGCTTCAAGTCTGCGTGACATCTCTTGGTTTAGCGTCCATACTTCCATAACATAGAAAAGAATTGAGAGAACATAACAACGTACCATACGCAGTCTTAGACCTAGGTTAAGGTCTCGATTGCTAAGGAGGCGTCTCATTTTGAGAAAGGCGCTCGTTGCGATCTCAATTTTAGTTTTTATTTCCTGAGACTGGTCCCATTTCTCATTGACCCATGTACTTAAATAATTTATAATGGATCACACGTTCGATTGGTTTGCTGTTAATGACAAAATTTGTGTTGTTTACTATTTTTGTTAGTTTTGTTTCTTGAGGTTCATTTTTAAACCATAAGAATTACTGACCTCATTAAATTTTCTACCAGTTGATGTAAACTCTTTAAACTATCAGATTGCTGATGCTGTGCTGATTGCAGCACAGTATCATCGGCATATCGTATATTGTTAATATTATGTTTCCCATTAACCAAAATACCCACCGATTCACCTTGTAAAGCTTCTTTGAAAATAACTTCTGAGTACATGTTAAATAGCAGAGGTGACAATATACACCCCTGTCTTACACAGCGACGAATTTTTACCTCTCCACTGATTTTGTTTTCGATCTTAATATTTGCTGGTTGATTCCAATATAAGTTAGCTATCAGTTGAATGACTCTTGCATCGATGCCTTTCTCCTGTAAGAGTTTGAGAAGTTTAGGATGCCTAACAGTATCGAATGCTTTCTCGTAATCGATGAAACACATAAACATCAACCTATTATTTACTAAGCTTAAAATAATATTGATATTGCATATTAAAAAAAAAATGTATTAGGCTCTCATAGACCCCTGCAGGTAGATTGTTTATGAAAAAATGGCAATGCCTTCTAGAATTTTCACCTATTATTTACTAAGTTTAAAATAATATTCATATTGCACATTTAAAAAAAATGTATTAGACTCTCATAGACCCCTGCAAGTAGATTGTTTATGAAAAAATGGCAACGCCATCTAGAATTTTTACCTATTATTATTACTAAGCTTAAAATATTATTTATATTGCATATTAAAAAAAATGTATTATGCTCTCATAAGACCAGGTAGGTAGATTGTTTGTGAAAAAATATAAAATTATCATAATGTAATCTACTTTTCAAATATTCACTACATTCTTATCGATGCACTGGAAAATCTGTTAGGCACTCATAAACTTATGTAGATATATTGCTTTATAATCAATTAAAGAAAATTATTTTTGAATATTTTTTAATAGTAGGTAATGGTAATTTCTTTAAAAAATTTCGCATTTTTACTAAGTTTGCCTATTTGCTCGTTGGCTGCCAATTATCGTTGAAAATTATCGATTTTCAATAACGTATATCTCGGAAACCGTTGGGAATTCAAATATATAAAAAAAATTAGGAAATTTAATTAGTTTTCATTTTTATTTGAAACATTTTTTTCCATATGCACCGTTTCCGAGATATAAGCGAATAACCAAAAAATGGGACCATTCGACCCCCCTCCCGCCTTTAGCTCACCTCCCAGGGGCGGGGACTTTTAGTATGTTTACCTACTAACTACTCCTAACAAAGTCATTAAGTCAAAAATTGTGACATATTCCATGTAATCTACACCCATCTTTTGAGCACTCGTTGACTGGACTAGTAATGTGATGATAAATAGATGAAAAAGAAATGGGCCAAAATCTCGCTTGGTGAGTGGACAACTAAACGATTACAAGGTCGCTATAAAATTCGTTCTCAAGTTTGTTAAATGTACGTGGCAGTGACAAACTGTCAAGAGTGGAAGTAGCTAGATACGACCTTCATTCAGATGTGGATCGACGTTTTCTGTTAGTGATGGTGAATAATACACTACAAATATTTCTAAAATATATTACAAAGAAGTCGGTACTCATTATAACATGACATGTATAGGCTACATTGTAGCCTATACACTTGGTACCTAGTAGATTTTAATAGGTACTCATAAAAATTCTAATGAGAAAAATTTTAGGTGAACTACTCCAATATGCGTGCTTAAACACAATTTCCACATTGTTATTCTGAAATATTTTCGTCCAGCTTTCTACATTTTATTAGCAAGGTAGTATGTATATATCGACTATATGAAACGTTTCATAGTTGGGATTCCAGAGATAGTTCAGTGCATACTATATTTTGATATTACTTTTAGTGCCTTTGAATTTGACGTCATTAAAACTGGCAGACAACAAACTTTGCCTGGAAAACGAAATATGTATTAGATAGTAATTTGGAATTAATTGTATTTTTATCAATGCTAATTTTCCACAAAACGTAGGAGGCATTTAATTTATCAGAAAGTATCAACATTTAAACAGATAAGTATTATTCACATTTTAATTATTTTTAAATGTAACAGCACAGACAAAGAGTGAACCTCCATAATATGATAACATATTAAGTCAGAAAATAAAGTAAAACTACCATGCTCAATACTAAGGGGAGTTTATCAATCTCCACAAAATGGGGGGAGGGGAGATTATATTACACAGATTTTTACGAGATTTAGTTTTTAGCCAATCGTCTAAACCATTAAGTCCTAGCACTTGTCTTGATCCTCGTCTTTTTTGATCAGCGGACAACAAACACGCGGACCATCAAATTCTAATGTAAAAAAGAATGAATTATAAGCACAGAAAATATACATAATTATATGGATACGTAAGTCTAATCTCTTTACACACATTAAATTATGACTAAATAAAAAATGACTAAATTTTTGAATATTTTATTATTAGAATTTATAATACTGCTAAAATCCTTTATTTCGAAGAGAGTTTGAGATTAACCAGAGACCTATACATTAAAATATGGGCATTGCATTCAATGTATAATGTAGGTATTATACAGCTTTACAGCAATATGTTATATTATATACAAATATACGAGTACATAAATGTTTGCCATTTTCACATTCGAAGAAATCAGGGTTCGGATCATGGCAGTCTTCGTGGAATTGTCATAAAAGCGTTTTCAATACCTAAATGACCTTGAATTAAAATTATTTTAATAAAGTCAAATCACCCTGTAGAATCTCTAAAGCTAAAATTTAAGACTTCATTAATTAGGTAAAGTGATTAATAAATAATATTATTTGAGAAAATTTTTGCAATAATAACTTAGTTTAAAATAAATATGCCTTCTTAATATAATTATGTATATCATTTAGTCTATGAATTATGAAGAATATCAATTTGCCACGTGCCCGTATTAAAAATAATATTAAAATAACTTCCCCAAGAAGCAGATTTGAATAGACGCCGTTATCAGATAGAGCCCCGCAAGCATTAATTACAAACTTTTAGAGGCTCCAGCTAAAAGTCTAAAATAAAATCCCAACGCTCCATATATGAGAAACTTTTATGTTGTTTTGCTACATGCACAAGGGTATTTGGTGAGAACTTTTTGTTTTAATAAACCCGAAAGCTCATACAATGTTTGTATGGCAACGCGTAATCAGAGCGATGTTTATTTCTGGTGTTTTATTATAGCCTCACCAATAAATACAGCCCAAAACTACATTTTTTTTATATACCTACTAGCAAAACATTCTTCTAAGTCAGGAATTTATTGAAGTACTCATTTTAAGATAGAACAGCAAATATGTCGAAGAAACAGCTTCTTTTGTGACGAAAAAATATTACTGAGGGTAATGAATAAATTGGATGTATTTGTAGCTAGGATCACACATTTTCTCTCATTTATATTCCAATATTGCACTGAGTTAAATACATCTTGAGGTTGATAGAGAATCATATCACCTGCATAATATAAAATACCGAAACTGTTCTTGACCGACAATGAGTAGTTACCAGTCAACAATTCTATTGTCCTCGGTGTATGTGTACATAACCCACGCAGACCCTGAGAGCAAGGAACATCTTGGCGGCCAAAACTGAGATGACTGGACTGGACAACGAGAGATTATATCGGTTCTCGAAAGCAATTGAAAACCGGTTGGAAGAAGGTTTTTAACAGAAACTGTTTATATTGTAGCATATATGTTTAGAAAGCTAGTGGTATTTGTAAATGCATAGAACATTAATTTTGTTTCAGATGTAAGTTTTGAAAGTGTGATTTTATATAAAACTTATGATCAGTCTTTCGTTACACAGAATTTTAAATAATACATGAAATACGATTATAACATAAACTAAATTATCTAAAGATATTTATCTACTATGCCAGGGGGAGCTTTTATGGTTGTTGAACTTTTTATATTAGGTACTGCTACTTACAATACTTATCGTTATATTTACTTACTTACGTATTTAATGATTGTATGAAATTTTATTACGCATATAGAAATAACACATTAAAATTTTAGTAGTAAACAAATTTTAGAGCACCAAGTAGAAATCTCGCAAAAAATTATTGAAGCTATCTAATAAAACAGTGATTCCTAACCGGAGATCCGCGGAACCCTGGGCTTCCGCTCTTTGGTAAAATAGTAAATGCAGTAAACAAGAAGGTATAAAATTACCTATTTGTAGACAATGACGTGTTTTGAAAGTTTCAGCAAACAATATATTTCAAGTGTGTCCGAAATGTAGGATTTTTTTTGTTTTAGTATTTATATGTAGGTCACATTGCGTTATTTAGGGGCAGTACATTATAAACGAATGAAAAATTAGGTTATACAAATAATATAACCTTTCAGAGTCGATTCCTTTAATATGTGTGGGTGTGTATATCAGTTTAATATTTTTTTTGCTTGTATCCACTACAGAAACAATAAGACGCAGAATGTCATTAAATTACATCAAATTGTCAGGCTGCACTGCTATAGATGCGGCAATTTATGTATATTTATGGGCAAAACTTTGCAATGGTATGTCATCGCATACTGATTTAGACACACTTCACTTTTGTCATGTAATCTCCTCCTCTGAATCTTTATATTATGTGTCATCCAGATAGGGGTTCACCGAATTTTACAAGATGATCCTAGAGTTCCGCCAACCAAAAAAGGTTAGAAATCACTATAATCGATGATTGCCAAAATTGCACAATACGATTACCATTTCTTTTATAATATACACAGGGTAATAATAAATTGGGTTATATTATATTATATGCCAGCATATTATTATGAGACCCGCGGTATTAAAGCCCATATGTAATCATTTATTTACCCTGTTAGCTTACTCAATTTGAAAGCATTCTTGAATTGTAACCCTCCCGTTTTTTTATTTATTTATATTTACGCTTCTGTAGTTAAAGGATTATTTTTAGACGGAAACTTTAAAAGGCTTTACATTTCTGGCGTATTTATATATATACTAACTCCGTTTATTGATTTACTGAATGCTTTAAAATATAATAATATATACGATTGGTTAATTGGTTAATCTCATATATATATGTTTTGTTGGAAAAATATTTGTTTGCGCAGGTAGTAAATCATACAAATGGGGTTTAATTAGAAAAAAAATATTCATACTTGATTGTTGCAACTAGAGTTGGGATCCCGGTATATTTTATTTGTCAATCTTCAAAAATCGTTATTATTTTTCATATGGTTTTTATCTGTGTATTCTACGTATTACCATAAAATTCTGCATTAATTATTATTCTAAGATAAGGCTTCGATGTGTTGGACGAATGACTGTAAAAAATCTGTTAACCTTCTCTTTACGATGCTAATTAATACCGTCCGTTCCGGTGATGTCACCTTGGATCTCCGTACAAGATTGCGAATATTACTGTAAGGCAAAAGGATAATTCATATTTTGGCAACATAAATAAGTCTAATAAGATTTTAGCATCATTATTTTCTATTTCTTTAATCGATGGAATGATAAAAAAGTATCAAAAATAATTATAATCATATGAGTATTTCTATACATTCTTACAGTCAACAAGTCATAACATAATCTTGATCTCACGCCCCATTTTCATATCTCTCGCATAATTGAGTATGTCGGCTCTTTGTCGCATATAATTTTAGATAGATATATATTTTTTGTTCGTACTGGGATGCAACGCTCTGTATACATTGTGCATTTATAATTTATGACAGGTAAATGAAAACTGATGAAAATCTATCAATTTTTTATATTTACTAGATAATGCGATCGATTTTGAAAATAATATCATTTTAATTAGATGTAATATTAATGATTACATTACGTTTTCAGATTTTTATAAGAAAGCGTGATTTGTAATTTCAAATATTGTCAACATCCATGTCGTAATTTATTCATAATCATTGGAGTAGAAATCTTGCATAATGTGTCAATGAACATGAAATGTTTGGTTATTTCTTTGTTACCTAAAATACATATTATTATTATTATATACAAATATTCGTTGAAAATAGTTTATTAAATTATTAGCAAGTGCAAGTACGTTATGACTAATGTCCGGAAAAATCCTGACACCTGTTAGTAATTAAAATAATTGATTGACACGTTGCTTTAAAAGACAAACGCCGGCTACTAAAATTAACGCTATTTGTGAAGCGTTTCAGACATGTAAAAAAACTATTAGTTTATTACTTCATAATAAGATGAGATGCACATGGATCAATTGGTAAAAGATATTGGCATACAATCCAGTGGATGTGGGCTCAAGTCCCCCTGACCAGTGTTTCCTAACGTGGGCGTACGCTCCACCGGGGGGTAATTTTAATGTTTTGAGGGGCAATGTGCAATGGCAAAATTACAGTTGTCATCCCTATCATAATATTTAGTGTAATGCGGCGCTTTAGCGCTGTAAATGAATTTTTACTGAAAAAAAGAAATCGTATTTAGGTATGATCCCAATTTTTAAGCTCAATTTGATATAAATAAAAAGGAATTCAAGTTATAGGTACACATTTATATTTTTATAAAAATCCATGTTTTTAAAATAAATATAAACAATATTAAAACTATGAATTAGTCAAAAATCTTTATGAGGAAAAATTGAAAACTTAATAAACAAAATTTTAATAATAAATATGTCCATACAATATGTATAATGTAATAATAAGATGCGGTCCTGTGACAAATTTACGTTTTATAACATTTTTTTTACAATAATTGTCAGTTTATGTTTGACTTAAAAAAAAATAATGTTTCAAATAAATACATATTTATTAATTAATATCTACAGTTGAAATTGTAAATTATCAAGACATTGTCTAAAATTGCAAGCTTTGTATTTTTCCGCTAGGTGCCGCGTGAGGCATGGAACAAATAAGGTTGGGAAACATTGCCCTCGACGTAATATTCTTTTAAAAAGTTGTTTTATAGTGGCTATACATACATCTGAGATGTTATTGAATATATTTCTGCTCAGAAACATGTCGAATGATACGAGTACGTACGAATAGAAATATATTAATAAATATTACATTCAAAATTATTTATTTTTACGTCAGATTACAGATTACGTAAGAGAGATTTAAGTCAGTAAAAACGTGTGTCTATATCATATTTTTTGTAGTAATCAGAATTTTTGTTGTGACTTTTTGTAATCAAATCGATTGGTTTACATTTACTAAACTAGTATAAATAAATTAGAACTAAAAATAAATGTTTTAAATTATTATTTTTTTTTCATTTATTGCAAACATACTAATAGAAAAACAATAAATGTAGCTATATTGTGTCTATGTATATACCTAAACATGATTGAAGTATTGTATATACGATATATGATTTGTGTATACTTTTCCAATGGAAAAGCAAAAAATTGAATTTTCTGTAATCGAATATGAAACGAAACATTGGTCTATTGTATAAAGAGATTATTTTAGATCGGGGAGAATTTTTCTGAAATATAACAAAACAGGTAAGTATATCAGAAATCCTCAGGGTGCTTTTAAATGAGTTTGCCAATACAACATTTGTCCTGTTCTCGATTTTTCTTATTTGGAACCCGTCGAAAAATCGTAAGCGTGATAAGATTTGTTCTATAAATCTAAAGTATAAAAAGAAAACAGTACAAGCACGTGTGCCACCGTATGTAGAGTTGTATGAAAATATAAAATAACTATTATGTATAATTTTTAAAATCAAAAAATATTTACGACTCACTTTTCAAATCATTTTTTTAAACCTTTTTATTTCTTACAAACAAAAGTAAATGACAGTTAAATGAGTATATCTAATGAATATATATATATATAACCTATGAATATATCTATGATGTATATATATATATATATATCTATCTATGGTTATATTATCTACTTATTTTCTAGTTCATATAATATTAATTATTATTATTTTTTATATTTTTTGTATAATACATATATATATCTTCACTTATACTTCAAGAGTAAGCGAGACGCGATGTTGTCATTGTATAGTAACAATTGATAGGTCGTAAAAATCGGTCAACCTCAAAATTAGTCTGAGCGGTATAGTCAGTTTTTTTTACCGGCAGGTTCACCACTAGTGAATGTAGCGGCCGACGGAAAAGTGTACCGGGCACGCGTTGACTCATTAGCTCTGGGGCGTTCATAAACATATTACAAAGGCCCCTTTATTCGAATACAAAGGTCTCCTATATTATATCGAGCGCGACACCGGTGTTCCGTCTGAAACGGGCATTAATCCGGACCAATGACATATTAAATGGACATCTCACTTCATATCGGCGCGCACGAGAAATTGTGCATGAAAGTCATTCAAAGATGTATAGGTAGACGTCACGTGACCATATGACGTATCCATTTCCATTATGCGATACAAGCTTCGAGAATTTATAGTAATATAACCTTTATTGTAATGGCGCATTAGTGTCATTACTCATTACGTTAGAAACAGATTCTAGGTTACTTACGACTTCTCGGAGATTAGACGCAAGTGAGCCCAGCGCATCACAGGCGTCTGTCCAATGGTTTCTGTCATTCAATTGCATTGAATAAACATTCATCAATATGTATCTTAAAATGGTATTTTATCAATAATTAATAATACTAACACGTGAAAAGTGTTATCCCATCTTTCTCGGAGTGTTAAGGGGGGACATGCTCGTCGAAGGTCAAAATTGAGTTTTTATTGTATATTCAAACCATGATCCTGGACACTCCTTAAACGTTGTAGATGATATATTTATATAATTTTGAAGCCTTATTATCCTTTATAGTTATTTTAAACATTTGATGACTGCATAAAGTATTTTTGTTACATAAAATAGTATTCTTTTAAACCTCTCGCTCTAATGTTTTAGAATATGGTCATATTTCGGTACATAACTGTGCAGTGGTGTTAAGATTTTTTACATTTATTAATTTTTAAACGCATTTATAAAACCATTAGCATAATTTATTACGAGATAAGTTTTGTAAAATATTCACGATAAAAAATTATATTGATAATCTCTGTGATCCCAAATTTGACAAGAATTAGGCATTTTATTATTCAAAAAATCGGCAAGATTAACACATTTCAAGATGATTCTAAAGATATTTATTATAAGCTATGTCTTTGACCATTCAAGTGTGATAAACATCTTATGAATAATGATTGCTTTATAATAATTATTGACCTAAGAATAAGGTAGTGTTTTTTTGAAATACGCCATTTCTTTTGTCATTCCCCAGTGGTTAAGCTACAACATACGGCCGTAGCCATAAATTGACAAACTATAATTGAAGTAGGGAGTAAAATGATATTGACGCGCGTGTTTGAACATGTACCGTTTAGAAAAAAATAAAAAAAAATTCGGTTAGGTACATGTTCAAACACGCGCGTTAACATAATTTTACTCCCTACTTTAATTATAGTTTGTCAATTTATGGCTACGGCCGTATGTTGTAGCTTAACCACTAGGGAATGACAAAAGAAATGGCGTATTTCAAAAAAACACTACCTTATTCTTTTGTCAATAATTATTATAAAGCAATCATTATTCATAAGATGTTTATCACACTTGAATGGTCAAAGACATAGCT
Source organism: Rhyacophila brunnea (assembly GCF_057557595.1). Classification (NCBI taxonomy): domain Eukaryota; kingdom Metazoa; phylum Arthropoda; class Insecta; order Trichoptera; family Rhyacophilidae; genus Rhyacophila; species Rhyacophila brunnea. The sequence goes on from NW_028233068.1 coordinate 23,904,884, forward strand.
TATAATAAGTATCTTTAGAATCATCGTCAAATGTGTTAATCTTGCCGATTTTTTGAATAATAAAATGCCTAATTCTTGTCAAATTTGGGATCACAGAGATTATCAAAATATTTTTTTATCGTGAATATTTTACAAAAATTATCTCGTAATAAATTATGCTAATGGTTTTATAAATGCGTTTAAAAATTAATAAATGTAAAAAATCTTAACACCACCTCACATGGACGTACTGAAATATGACTATATTCTAAAACATTAGAGCGAGAGGTTTAAAAGAATACTATTTTATGTAACAAAAATACTTCATGCAGTCATCAAATGTTTAAAATAACTATAAAGGATAATAAGGCTTCAAAATTATATAAATAGATTATCTACAACGTTTAAGGAGTGTCCAGGATCATGGTTTGAAAATACAATAAAAACTCAATTTTGACCTTCGACGAGCATGTCCCCCCTTAAGTAGATTTTTTTTACAATTTTTAACTAGGCACATTGGCATTTTGTAACACAATAATAACGGCGGAGTCGAAACCTGACAGTCAGAAATTTTGTATGGGCAGACCCAGCGGTGTCGCCAGACCGCTTGCAAGCAGAATGATTATTTGAGCGTAGGATACCGATATTAAAATATGAATTTCGCCATCCGGCAGACCCGACACAAAGTGAGTGTCATTTTATTTTCCAGATGCTTCGTCCATATTAATGTCATTGCCACGGACACAACTGCGACTATCAGCCGAGTCAAGCAAGTGACGCAGCAGAATGTACGTTGTGTTCGCAGGTTTACACGAACATCAAAGAGTATCATAGCGCATCGCCCACTTGTCGGTTTTTTTATGAACCCAAAAAAATTGAGGCGGCACAGCTCGCAATCACTGCATATCAATGTAAAAGAGCCCTTCACATAATACTGTGCTACCGCCGCAGATGTATACGTGACATAAGATGTTATAATGATAATAATAATAATAATAACAATAACTTCGAGTATGTTGTTAATTTTGGCGATTTCTTACAACCACTTAAGCATCTTATTATATCTATGCATCCTAGGTTTACGTAAAATATTTCATAATTTTGGAAAAATTATTCTAAAAAATATTTAATATAGATGGTATGTGCCCATCGAAATCTAAAATAATCTTGTTAGAATGTTTGCGTGCTTATACTAAACGTAAACAGTAAAGTTATGAAACGAATATTAATTATAAATAAATGACAAACGATATTTTTAAAGAACCAGACAAAATGTCATGTCATGTAAAATTAAATCATATTTTTTTTAAATATAACAAACTGGATTTGAACGCGACTCCGATTTGCGTGGATTTTCGTGATTTAAAATGGCACTCCTTCCTAACAAAATTATAACAAAAACTCCTCGTCAGCGAATGATAATTATAAATACATGTTATTTTATATGATAGCGTGTGCACGTATATTAGTAGTAGGTTCAACATGATTATAGTAAAGACAATTCAATTTAATAATCTCCAATATATAGATTCATAAGACAAGTATAGTTAGTGTTGAATAAATCAACAAGTTGTATGGAGCTGTATTGCGATATCATTTCGGGTTGTTCTATTTGTATTATGTTTTACTATTTTATATCGTGATAAAGGAACACGTCTTATTTTTAATATTATATAATATACTTACTATTGCTTCCTACAGCTGCAACGTATTAAGTTTGAGCTTCTATTTATTTAAAAAAAATGTTGAGTACATAGCAAATTATTAATATTCAAGGCGTTCACAATATTTAGAATGAAGATAACAGGTAAATCAAGTTATTAGATAAAAATACAAGCCAAAAATATTATTATAACAAATAAATAAAATAAAAATAACAATAATGCAATAAAATAGAATTTTAAAAAACAAAATACGTAGCGCATCCCTAAAAATGTTTGCGTCTCTAGGGAGTGCAATGGGCTTATTACTAACATTCCTGCAATAGAACGAGCGCAAAATTCCCCATAATATGCTGGAAAGTTTATTAATAATTCAAACGATAATTGAAAATTTTGCTATGTTTTTGACATTCGGCTTTCGCTGAAAAAAATGAACACTTGTCTATTTAGCGTTTATACTCGGTACTAACAAGGACAACTATAATTTTGATTACTTTGATTACGACCATCAATATACTGAACACGTCCTCTGGAACTGCCCGTTGATGGGATCCGACCGAGCGGAGCTGTTTGTCAGGATCCGTCTACATACGGGCCCGATTGGCCACGCCGATTGATATCAACCAAGGCCAATTTTGCGGCATTCGAAAAATTTGCTGCGTCATATGGAGGACGGAATAATTCTGATCCGTAATTCATCACTTTCAACTCCTGACTCCTCTGTTTCGGCAGAGTTTCAGTACACGGGTAAAGAGGACACTTCATGTCATTAGATAAATGAAGGCAGAGCAAGTGAAAATTCTTTTTATTTTCTAAAACTATTTCTTTATGTACTAAGGTGCATGGTTACTACATCAGTCCCGTGGAGCATCGCTTCGGGACAAGGAAGTGTGGCACTAAAATCTTTTCATTCTGACACTTTATAGCGTCATGGAAGGCGGCCATGCACAAACCGCGGCTGCATATACATGGCGGGTGGAGATGGGGAAAAAAAAGAAAGGCACCTTACCAGTTCTGCTATGTCAAATTACGTTACATAGGTTCTTATTATGCACTTCATTTAAAGCATCTTTCTGCTATTCACATAACCACATACAAAGGAAATAGAAAATAATTATATAAGTAGGTATATAGTCATGTTGCCAAAACCGACATTTATATTTTTAAATACTGACATATTCTTAAACTAATACCGTAGTAAGGTAATGGGGCAGCACTGGATTGAATAAAATTTATTGACATACATTGATTTTTTCATAACTTTTCATTTATGAAATATTATTATTCTTTTAATGTAGAAGTTCCTAAATACGGTTATAATTTTCTGAAAAGCTAAGTAATTTCAATAATTGATTTATCTTTAAAGGAAGAATTGCTTAGAATCCCTATTTAAAATTTGTTTGTATAAATATCTGTATTATTGTATATTCTGTTTATCAGTAGTCAATGTCCCTGCAAAGCGGAAGAAGTCGGTCCTGATTATTATTTAACTAAGTGGAATCACATTAACACTTGTGGTGTATTTTATTTTATTTAATACAAGGTATTTACACCAAAAATATCGATAGTGAAGACAATACAACAGAGTAAAAGACACCTTAAAGAGTTTTCTAATGGTTTATTTATGGACAGTTATCAGCATGAAAAATTATAGTTTGATATGAAATTTACCAATGGTTTACAGACCTATATGTTAACCGTTATATTATGTTATATAAAAGAAATTTTAAAAAGATTTAATTTAATATTATTGATACTAATGTTATGCTATTAAATAGTAAAAATAGTTACTCTTCTTTTTGGCTCACAATTTATTATAGTATTACGAGAGATAGATGGAAACGCTCAATAGCCACAAAATACCAATATAAATAAAAATAATTTTAATTTAAATACATTTTTTCTAGAGAAGCTTCGTTAGAGGAAAGACGGTAAATGTATGTTAATGTAATCTTGGGTCATGGACTCGAATTTAGCCTGGCTAGCTCACCTGTTGTTTTTCAAAACCTAAGTAGTTTGAATAGGTGACCAATATTCATATTGCGTAAAAATACTTTTTCTTTTTAATGTTGTAATGTTATTTTTTAACTACTAGTAACACAGATTCGATACACTCTGCCTTTCAAAATTTCATATGCCTGTTGGCTAGTAGGTATCACCTGGGACGCAGCAAAGACAGCAACCACCGGCAGTTTATCGTCAAGATACCTGATATATGATTACTTGGAAGATACATTGTATAGGATTTTAATGTAATGGAAACACACGTTAGAAAACAAAAAAATACCAGACTAGACTCTGAAATTCAATAAATTATACCCGTATTTTATACCCCTTTGGACCCTTTGGGATGTTGAACAAACTGGTGAGTATTGTTCGAGTGAGTTATCTAGGGCAGCGAATCTGGATGAAAATCCAAAGAGGTATTGCGGTCACTGTTCTGGGTATCTAGACGTAATTTTGCAAAGTGATTAAAGGGGGGGGGGTCATGATGTATGAGGCCAGAGGGTTGAATAATATTTTGTATCTAACTCCGGAACCACTTTGTTATTAGTTTTATTTTAATAATAAAAAAGTTTTTTTATGATTATTATACAAATAAAGAGTATAGATAATATTTATGAATTATTTTCATACAATACAATCGGGATAATATTACATTGTAGGAATGTATTAGCTATTTGATACGTTATCAATATATCAATAATGGAATTCTTCATCCAACACACGCAAGGCCGTATTACACGCACAAATAAATCCACTCGATTGTGGACCGACTTTATATCATTTCACTCACCAATGATTCGTCGTAAGCCTTTCTTCCACCATCTTGCCACGTATTATATTTCGTCATACTATCTTTAACAAAAATTTGCCGTTTTAGATACAAGATTTGTAATAATTTGACGAGTGATCATGATGAAGATAAAAATACGTTTTATGGAAACTGTGTTTAGACTATAATCAGATAAAATTATATCAATTTTTTTCTCAAACGTTTTTACTGTTATTGAAATTGTAGATACAGAACAATTTATAGTATGTACATTGACGTATTGAACGATAACGCTTATTATATATCTTTAACTTTTCATTATTACGTGTATAATACACAATAATGACATATATATTTATTTTGCGATTGCTTATTGCAATATTGATGAAAATAAAGACGGTTATATGTAGATGGATATCTACCTAGGCATAATAATATAGTTGAAACGGTACCCAATACACATGCAGTTATATGTAGGTATATCTGTATTATAATATAAATGATTTGGTTCCGATACACGTCGAGCATTTTCATATTATTCTAAATGGACAATGGATGTAGTAGTTTAAAAAACACTAGGTACCATTTATTAATAACGCAATAGAGTTTTTTTTATTAGCAATGAATGCATGTACTTACATTTTAATAAGTTATGAAATTCACTGATTGACCTCTATTGTGTTTGTTATGTTAAAATACTTAGCTGTACTACTTTTGATAACAATACTAAATTATAGGTTATTTATTTATTATTTACTGGACTCATCATCAAGCCTGCAACTCCCTGCTATCGATGGTGACGTTTAGCCATCGTAATGACCAGTGAGCTTTAGAGCCTTTAAACTATAAACCAATGAGGTAACCATTGTTCAACTTTCAAAATGTCAAAAATAAACCATTTAAATAAATATAAATATTTTTATAAACAATATGTCTAGACTACTTACTATTTATAGTTTAATTTAATTAAATTAGATAATATTGTGTGGAATAGGTTGTTTGATATTAGTACAAATATAAGTACCTATAATAATTGGTATAGTAAAAAATTATCAACAAAAATAAATTCTTGTAGCCTTATAATAATTACGTTTGCAAATATTAATAACAATGACAAACTCTGAGAGAAATTCTAAACACGCACCTCTGAAACCGTTTGAACTAATAATAGATATTGTGAAGTATTAATTTTACCTATCGGTTCACCCTCATAAGCCCTCCGGCCGTTCGTTAATGCCTCTTTGTACATAAGATTTCGTGCGTGGAATTTTGCGTCAATATTTTAATATCACGAGGGGTGTTTTAAAAACGTTTATCCATTTAGCGATATTTTAACAGATACGTATTTGAAGAATCGATCTTAAATAATCGTAATACTGAGTTTACAAAGTGACTTTATAGTATCTTTTACTGTGACTCATTTTGTGAATAATAAAATAATTAAAGCTATTTAATAATAGCCTAGTTAGTATTGTGCCGATCTCTGAAACCATGGGTTCGACGTCTCGGCTAGTAAAATGCTTGTTGTTTATTTTTTTAACATATTGCGTTCGCTTTTACTGCAAGGTCCCAATAGATTAAATTAATAGTCATTAACCATTTCTCGTAAGAAATGTCTTATAAGCGAAAATAGTATTTTTTTTAAACCTAATATTATTACGCTGAGAAACAAACTTAGGAGTTCTGCTATGTAAACACTAGTTCAAACAATCAGACTATCTATGTATATATATTTAGATACTCAATGAGTGACAAGTTGCCTTGAATAAATGTTAAAGTGTGGAAATAGAGAAGATAAATAAGCGTTACAGATATTTATAGCTCCAGATATACACCAAAGTTTAAAAAAAATATATGGAGCAAGCAGAGTAGGATTTACACTTGAAGGACCCCTGGGCTAAAACGTATTAGGGGGCGGCACAAAATCCAACTAATGTATTTTCAAAAAAGGGGTTTAAAGCTTCTTTATGTATTTTTCCGATTTATTTCAGGGCTCCTATTTACTATAACTTTAAGGGCTATAGACTATATATAGTCCTTTTAGCCATATAGTAAATCCAGACGTTTATGACATGTTTATAAAATATGGATATGAGACGAACTACGCAAATCGATGATAATAATTGATGGCAATTAATAGTGTTCCACCTTTCAACAAACAAGTTATAAACGGGATGGGTATGTTTTTCTTCTTACTTGCTTACTTAAACTGGTACTACACGCCATTCAAATCAATGAACGACTGCATAACCATTCTTCAGGATCTCTATTCCGAACTCCAGTCAGCCACACTCAAGCTTGTTGACTTATTATTGATATTTTTACCTCTTCTCTTCCATGGGCAGTCTAGGTAACGAATGCTTAGTTGATTTCCCACATAGACCTTATGAACAGCTCTAGATCCATTGCATCTAATATTGTGATTAATCCATCTGAATTTTCACTGAATATAGTTTATTTATATGTACAGTAGAATTATATATATATTTCTTCTTCTTATGATGATAAATAAATTAAATTATTGAATCAATTTTTTGATTAAGTTATCAAGAAACATAATGGCAGGTTTTAAATAGAATTAGAAAAATTTAAAAATACCCAAAAATATTTGTGTCACCATAAAAATGTACCTATGGTCAACAAATGCCATCTATTTCTGACCGACCGAAATATGGTTAAAATGTAAATTGTCTATAGTCGCTCTCATTGAAAATTCACATGTAGTATCGACCTGTCCAAAGCCGACTGACTGTATTATTCTGCCAACTATCGGATCTTATTTAAAATGTGATGCATAACATTTTTTAATATTGAAATATGTGCATCTCCAAGAACCCCTGTCACTCGCTAGTCTTTTTGCGGACTACATGTCCCTTCTTCTTAGCACCTAGTTACAGTAATATCTCATTTACATAAAACTATTACAATTTATTTTTGTTATGAAATTGTTTGAGATTTTCATGAGGATTGTAAAAATAATATGCTCTGCGTAACGATTGAAAACGTGTGTGTGCGTAACGAATTTACTGATGCAAATAAACGTAATGTTACAAAAATATGTGACGTTTCGCCATTTAACTATTCCTGCGCCCCTGGCGATATTTTCCACAGCGTTGCGGAAATTGATAAAGGGATTCATTCAGAAACGAAATTGGAATTTTGTATCGGGAGAAAATTCGCTTAGCTCGGCTCAGCGTTCGCGTCTAACTTCAGTGCGCTGACTCTTCCTAGGCTGACTTGTCTTGTTGTTGACTTCATACCTTTGCAATTAAGTCAATGAAAAAAACTGTGATGGATTAGTCAGAATAATGAGTTTGTGATCTTTTCTAGTGAATTCTGATGGCGTAAGTTAATGTAAATCGTTAGTAATTTAACCCTTTCTTAATAATTTGAATATTTTAAAATTAAATTAAAAAAAATAATATTTATATTACACATTGTCCAAATATTACATAAATACTCGTAACTAAACAATAAATGCCTGATAATAGATAGATACTACGTTTAGTAAAATAATGTTTTAATAACATGTTGTTGTATACACTAAAATATATAATTTACATTTAAAACATTATAGTACATTACAGGTCAACTCTCTTGGAGATAGTTCTATCACAATAAAACCAGAGTTAGCTTTGTGAAACTTTGCTTCCAACATTATTTGGGCAGAAGAAAATGGTGTAGGTACTAAGTGAAAACATTTTCGTTTTTGACGATTTTCATATATTCTTTTTTAGTTTTCCGTGGATTCCAGAAATCTGACAGCATCCAGTTTTATAAATTGTCAGATTAGTGAGATTCTAATGTACTCTCTTTGACTATAAATTATTTTAAGAGATGTTAATAAACAATACTAATTAAATATTTTTTGACCCTGGCCCTATAAATAAATTCGTTATGTTGTGGTTGAAAAAAAGATTTAATTCGTTAAAATTAAAAAAAATGTTTGCATGATATTTTTAGCACACTTAAAAATTTTATTTTAAAATTTGGTATTTATTTATTTTTAACGATACAACACAATATTCGAGCGGAGGTTGTATTAACAGAGTTTTAACAAGAAATGAATTAGTCATTTGCTTGACTTATTATGTTTATATCTGGGCCTAAGGTTACATTGAAAAACAACATGTGAATTTAGTAGATGCTGGATTTTAACCGTAACTCACGATATTATAAACTGACACCCTACCGCTCGACGATCATAGGCAATACTTATTATTAATAGATAAATCAGTAAATTGAACGTTTAACATATTTTAGCATTATGTATGTATTAACATATGTGAAATAAATGTTGAAACATATTAATATCCTCATTTTTTATTGTATGTTTTTGTAATACCTAGATAATATTTTAGTAAAACCATATTATGGATTTAAAAGTTTATCATAAATTATGATTCTAAGTGCAAGAACGTAGTGGTCGCGCGGGGGCGGCGCGGCGGCGTCTTGCGAAACTCAAACGTATAACCGTGTGTAAAATGTTCGTAGACAGTGTGTTTTTTGGGGCATAATACACACGGTTATACGTTTGAGTTTCGCAAGACGCCGCCGCGCCGCGCCCGCCAAATGTCTACGGACGAGCACTAAGGCGGACAAAGGAAACGTAGCATATTTTTTAATGAGGACGTATTGGCGGCTATCGTGGTGCAGTGCGTAAGGCGCTTCCATCCGAGAGTTCTGGGTTCGATTCCTGGTCAGGACACTATATCTATGTGTTTTTCTCAAAGCCTGGGTGTTTGTGATTGTTCAAAATTACTAACAACCACTTTGTACGAAAAAGCAAGGACATGGTTATTAATAATTCTAAAAAAAATGAGGACGTATCATTAGCCAGGCGCTCAACCCCTGTCTAGTGTGTGGTAAATTAATAGCTTACTGTGACATTTTTTCCAGTGAAGAAAAAAAGTTGAAAAACGGTTCGAAACCATTAGTTTAGACTTTTAAAACAAATGTGATGCTTCTACACATAAATAATATATTCCTAAGTTATTTGTATTTCACGTATAAAATATAATAATTGTGAAGTTATTGAAGTGTGTAAGTTCTACACGTAAAGACATTAAAATGGCTGACAGGTGCAGACTGAAGTTGGTATCGGCAGTTTACCAACGTGCTGGGACCGTTATAATGCTAGTCTGAATGCAAGAGCAGAATCTTAAACTGACAGGGAGAGGAAACATAGTAAATATTACATTTTATCTAAATCAATTAATTGAAACAATTAATTGAAACAACAAATTGAAACAATTAATTGAAATTGAATAAATTGAACTCCTCCAAAACGACATTAAGACAAATCTTAGTGTTGTTATATTTATGCAGTTATCTTAGTTTTGTTCTGAAGATGGGTCCATAATCCGAAAAATCTGTCAATATAAAAAACTCAATTATTGTATAATTAGCAAATAACCTTGTGTTAAAACGAATATGGTGGATTTCTACCAAGTCAATTAATAAAAGAATGTGCCTAACAATTTGGAGCTAACTCGATTTCGAAATATTACTGAATAGTTTTACTCGCTTATTTCGTGTTACACTTTTATTATTATTATTATTATTATTGTTTACGTATGTATTTTTTCTGTATGTAATTCTGTAATATAATATATTGTAACTTTTTGTTTCAATAAAAATAATATTTATTAAGTATATTTATTTATGTTTGAGAAATTAATTATAATATAAAAAGAGTATTTCGTGTCATTTGCCATTTTAGGTAAGTGGTTAAGGGGGGACATACTCAGCGTAGGTCAAATGGAGCTTTTGTTCTATTTTCAAAGCATGATCCTGTACATAACTTAAACGTTGTACATAATCTATTTATATAATCTTGAAGCCTTATTATCTTTTATATTTATTTTAAACATTTGATGACTGCATAAAGTATTTTTATTACATAAAATAGTATTCTTTTAAACCTCTCGCTCTAATGTTTTAGAATATAGTCATATTTCAGTACATAAATGTGCAGTGGTGTTAAGATCTTTTACATTTATTCATTTTTAAACGCATTTATAAAACCATCAGTATAATTTATATTGACATTATTGTAGTGAAATATTTACGATAAAAAAATATATTGATAATCTTTGTGATCCCAAATTTGACAAGAATTAGGCATTTAATATTCAAAAAAATGTGCAAGATTAACACATTTGAAGATAATTCTAAAGATATTAATTATAAGCTATGTCTTTGACCATTGAAATGTGATAAACATCCTACGAATAATGATTGCTTTATGATAATTATTGACCTAAGAATAAGGTAGTGTTTTTTTGAAATACGCCATTTCTTTTGGAATTCCCTAGTGGTTAAGCTACAACATACGGCCGTAGCTATAAATTTACAAACTAAAACTGAAGTAGGGATTAAGATCACGTTAACGCGCGTGTTTGAACATGTACCTAACCGTTTCTTTTTTAACGGTATGACCAGGATCTTGCTTTGAAAATGCAAAAAAAGCTCCATTTTGACCTACATTAAGCATGTTCCTCCTTTGCAGTTCAAATGAAATCTTCCAAGCAGCAGTGAGTGTTGTGAGGATTGTTGTCGACCTCCAATTGAAGATAATACAAGAATATGAATTAATAGTATTCCTCTTTTACGTTAGACAGTTTATTTAATAACTAATATTATTTTTAATAGCTCATTTTTGTGAAAAATCTTATTGCTATTATAATATTATGTTGCTTCATAATTATAAATCCCTTTATAAAATAGCGTTTGAGCTGGAAAAACAAAACCCAGAACAGAATCGATTACAACTCAATTTTCTCATAATTGTATTATCTTGTTTCATAAGTTTACCGCAACTTTCAATATGAAATTGATATATTTTCAATTTGATTAAAATTACATTACCCTAATGAAGTTGGTATAAAATTAATTGCTTTTAAATTTTAGAATTTTAAAGCAACCAATTTTATTTAAATAAATATTTAATAATCATTTCGACTACTATCATTTGATTGAGACAATTTTATTTTGACCGATGATTTTCAAAATATACATTAGCGGCTTTAAAAAAATACTATATATGGCGAGAAAATTCATTTATATCTACTTGTAATCATATTATAGTTATTATATTATGACATACCTACATAATATTATATATTATACTATACAGTGTATTTACTGTACCTAATTCTTTTTAAAAAGGCTAGTTAGAGATAATAGATACGGTCAGTTGCTATGTACTCATTTCGTGTAACATATTAATATCATTGTTAATATATAACAAGAATAATTATTATTTTTGGCGGCTATCGTGGTGCAGTGCGTAATGCGCTGGCCTTCCACCCGAGAGTTCTGGGTTCGATTCCCGGTGAGGACACAATATTTATGTGTTTTTATCAAAGCCTGGGTGTTTGTGATTGTTTAAAAATTACTATCAACCACCTTGTACGAAAAAGCAAGGACACGGTTATTAATAATTCTAAAAAAAATATATATTATTCCGTTATTTCATTTAACTATTAATATAATAATATAATTAGTAATGAATTCTGATTTTAAGGTCAAATATTTAATTTTTTAAATATAATAAGTCTCAAAACAATTTAGATATTGAATTCGATTTTGATAGTTTAGTGAAATATCAAAATACCAATGTTAAGTTGATTATAATAAATACTAAATACAGAGTTATGTACGGGAATTCAAATGCGTACTTGCGAAGATAATTAATAGATTTATAATATGAAATACAGTGAAATTCAAACTCGTACTATATAACAAGTACTTAGTGAAAAGTATGTGTATTGAATAAGTATGTAATTTGTTTATTTGAGCGGAAAGTAAGTACTCGGAGGTATTATTAAACTTGTTAATTAAATTCTAATAGGTAGGTCGATTTAAAAACTAATTGTAGAGTGAACTAGTACATATAAATCGTGCAAGCAAGTGTATATGAAAAAGTAATGTAAATAAAAATGGAAAAAGTCATAACAGAGCTTATTACTCTCATACAAAATTGTTAGAAAATTTAGATTCAGATTTTAAGATCTACCTATCCAAAATGGGAAAAAGTGACATTTAATAAACCTGAGGGGGAGCTAGAACTATTATAGGAGACCGATAACGTCAAATATAGAAAAAAATACAAAAAATTGGGTGATGTGAATACGTTTTTATGGAACGATGATGTTTATACAAATTACATACCTACTATTCATTTTTTTTTCATTTAATGGGCTCCACAATCCAGTTTGGACCTCGGCCGCCTTCTTAAAAGACATCTAAAAGCATGTTTACTACAATTTGTTGTCTATTTGCTCAAATTTTACTTTGGATCGACACACGCATTGAAAAACAATTTCCCAGACACTGATTTACAGAATCTATCATATTATATCTATATATGGTAGAATGGTAGATTTTCACTATATTGTCGATAATATTGTGTATTTGTAGGACAATTTTGAAAGCTTTCCGGAGCTTTTACAATAATGATGTTTTCACAAACCACAGCTTTAAGTTAATCTCTTACGGTGTTGTGATATTGCGAGACAATGCGAACCCCCGAAGGGTATGTATTCGCATATACACAACTATACATACATAGAAAAAAATATACGATCGTATAATAATGATAAACTAAGTAATTGTAAAAAATAAATTAGTTTTGTTTCATATTAACAGTAGGTACCACCTATTTCTGGAAATGGGACTGATTATTTATTATTGAAATTGATGACATCAATGTATACTTAGAATTGTATTAAGCTATGGACAGTTTGCATTCATACTAAAATTAAAAATAGACTTTCGAATACAAATGATAATGATTTTTAATGCTACAATAGTAATAGCACAAATCACAGAAACATCCAGATTATAGATATCAATGAAGAGAATATTAGTCAATGACTATATCTACTTCTGTAATAAAACTACTATCCGGAATCATAATCACAATATAAAAAATAAAAAGTTTGATTTTTTTCTTGGATGATTTTAAAAACCTGTCTTTTCTTTAAGACAGTCGGAATGCCACTAACTAAAAGTAATAAGAATTTTCGGAGGAACTACATGGCGTCTATATGATCCACCTAAGGAGTGGACACGGACAAAGACGAACTAGGAGGCTTTCATATATGTAATTAATATATATTTTTAAATGGCCATCTCCCACCTCTCCAACCAGTGCACCCATAATATTATGTAGGAGCAAAAAACTATGAATTTATGACCTACGTACCTATGTAATTAATAAATTTTCCCACAAATTATAAAAAGCTTAAATAGTTACAGACGGTCCAATTGTAAGATTCAATTTGGGAATTAAAAAGACCAATGAGTGGAACCACATCCCAAAGAAAATAACTCGCGGAAAAGATTACTTGTATGAAGTAGGAATGGCTATAACTACGGCAAGAATTCTGGAAAACAGATCGGCTAATAATTACATTTAGCATCGATTTCTGATCGCAGATTAGTATACTGTCACGTAGTTCTATAAAATGTACCTCTTCTCAAACCAGTGGCCTCTTGGTTTATCTTTCTGACGTTTTCTACATCTTGGATAACTAGATTTGTGCAGCAAATGTCTTTTCTTCAAAATATGTATATTATATTCAAGGTTTTTTTTATCAAACGTTATTACATCGAAAACCCTTGTTTGTTCAGCTTTTCCAATTATTATTACGTTTGTTGTCCAAACACGTGATGCCCTTTACATAATGTTAAGCATTATTACATACACGGGTAAAAGTACATTTATTATTTACGACGATTCTAAAAATATTACAAAACAAAATACATAGTAATCCGTGACACAAAAATAAATTTCTTTGAATACGTAATATATTATGAATGACATTATACCGAGAAAGATAATTCTTTTTCATTTTGAGAAAATGAATATTGACTCAGAAGTAGGTAAGCTTTGTTGAAAACATTTCTTCCATGACTGATTCAATAGCACGAAGCTTAGTCATTCTTTTCGTGAGCAACTGTCTAGGGAGAAAATTGTGTGTTTTATTGGGCGAGGTTTCATAAAACATACTTACGGTTTTTGCACACGTCGGCTGACTTGCGAGAAGTAAATTGCATTGATATGAATATTGATCCATGCATTAAAATGTATGAACAGCTGGTAGAATTTGAAAGTTATTGCGTCTGAGATATATTTAGATTTAATATATCTATATTTTCGAATTTTCTTAGATAAAATATAAAATGTATATGCCTAGTTAGATATACTATTAATTATTGTTTTGGAAAAGGTAGTTAAATAATTTTGTTCTAAATGGAGTACCATAATATTTTGCAATATCAACATTCTTTTTATTCATTCAATTCACATATTTTCAAATCATACCTCATATTTTCTTAGTTTTTTTATGTCATGTTGTGAACTTGTAATTTTTAAAATTCACTAACATGTAAAAAAAAATGAAATTGAGATGGAGAAGAACGAGGAAAATAAATAAGGACCTGAATATAAATACGTACCCATACTTACTTTGACGCCCACAATGGCCGCGCGGCTTAAGCGTCAGCCTATAACGTCGTGGGTTCCAGGTTCGATTACTGGGTCTGGCAAGTACACATATTGTTTTTCAATTTGTGTATGAGTCAAAGTATGGACTTAATAGGTTGAGCAAGTGGCTAACATCCATTTCTCGTAAGAACAAAATCTGTTTATACATATTATGATCTTATTAGGATCGGACATGGTAAAAAAAAATACTAACTTCACCATGTCACGCCCCAGTGTTAAGGAATAGGACAGGAACAGGGTCGCGCCACTTCCCTCGATCCATCACCACGTCTCGCGCCTCCCCCCATGTGAGACCTGCTGCGCAAAATCGTTTTTGTAGCAACGCTGTAGGGTGAGGGAGGGTCAGCCATGGCGACGGAACCCTTGTGGTATGACGTAATATACAAAGTCCAGCTTCATTTTACGACTTCATCAATTGGTGATTAATTTCAAAGCTAATCATGAATCGGTTATTATTACAGAGATGTAGTAAAACTAATCGACGATATCACTAAGAGAAGGCGTCGTAAAGTACTTACATAGTTAGTATTAACTAACAACGTGTATTATACATCTATATTTCATAGGTACCTACTGTAAAGTATTTAGTAGCGTCAAACGGCCAGAATAACGTGTAAAGTGGATCAAAAATATCTATTAGATGCCCCAAATTTAATATATATATAAGGACAGTATAAGTTTCTCGAAACCAAAAAAAAACTATAACAAGATGAAGGCATTATGAAATATTAGTATTGCAATACTTGGTGTTCGTTATGTAATAATTTAACGTGGTTGAATAAACATCCACAGAAAAAAATGTACCTATGTTGGCAGGTACTTTAACATGTATATTTATATGCATGAGCGACCTCTTATTGTGCTTCAAGTGCAGGGTGTTTAATCCATGGTCACAAGTGAAAATAAGTCTTTTAGTAACAGAAAAATCAGAAGTGCACAACGTGGTATTGATAAGTAAGTGTATATTAGGCAAAACGGGTAGAGACAGAAAACATATTGAAAGGATAAGGGAAAAAATGAGCGTATGTGATTTAATTAAGCATGCAAAAAATCTTAAACAGTAATGAACCGGGAACATAGGTCGTAAACAGGATGACCGTTGAATGAATGTGATAATCCAGTGGTACTCAGTGATATACTACTACTGGAAGGCTGTCCCAAGGGATGCATTAGCATGGCAGCGAAAAACAAGGAACCGAGGTGAGTGGAAAGAGCTCGAGGAGACCTTTATTCAGTATCTATTCTAGAATTTAACAGTTTAGTGAAGTTAACTACTATCTATGTTCAATAATAATTATTGAGGTCTGTCCTTCCAAACGATTTAAAGCAGTACTTACCTGTGTTACGTAGTATTTTTTCATAGTATTGATATTTGAAAAAAAAATGTAGTGATCTTACAAATATAGTGTTTCATACCAAGATCTTAATAAAATAAATGTACCTCTGAGTCTTAAATTTGGCGTATTATAATAAAATTAATGCACTAATAAAGTATAATAATTATCTAATTCTGTAATATTATGTGAAAATATAAAATTATTATAGTTTAAATAAGTACGTAGTTATTTTTATTTATAAATTCAAAGTACATACTCAATGATTTTAGGTGTACCTACAATTAATCGTAAAAAGTAATTTAGTAATTAATGAAGAATAAAACAACTTAAAATTATGATAAAACTTTAAACCGTAAAAGCTTTTTGCTTCTTATTAAGAGCGACATTGAAACATAATATACTTACCTAATTAAAAAAGGTTTTATTCCAGCTTTTACTCTCTACAGGTGGTTGTATTTTCAAAGTATTATGACATTTAATGCAAAATTTTGCGAGTCTGTATGGTAATCTCTTGCGATGTGGTTAGTGTTATAACTTTTTAACAGCTTCTGGTTTTATCAAGTTTGAGCTTTATATTATTTCTAAGAATTTGCTAGCCAACTTAATTTTCATTTCTATGAATAACCAACGCAAATTTAATAACAAAATTTTGCAGAAATTTCTGCTTGCGCAAGTAAATCTGATCGACTCCCACCTATAAATATCGATTAACATTTATTTACAATGCCCACTGTGGTAAATAGCTTAAAAGGGTGATCATGAAATTTTATATAACATTAAACTACATAATTTTATTTTGACAATGTAGGGTTTTATAGAAAATACTATTAATAAAATTGTTACATTGTTTAATTTTGTCTCTATGTGCTTCTCTCTCCCATGTACACTTTTAACTTAAAGTCAAGAAAATTCAGTTAAACACACTTAACTGCGTTGGGACGTAAGTTTTGGGTAACTGGTCTTTAGACATTCCCAGCCATAAAAAATATTGATACTTCACATCAAACGTTGGGTCTCGTGATACGACCAATAATTACGGGTGTGGTTTGAGATAGATTGGTTTGGAGGAGCCATTAAATCCTTTGGACATTTTAGCACTAAATAAATTATTGTTCAAGAAACTGATAAAATATTGAAACATAATATTATATACTATTACAATAATATTAGTACAGTCAATAGTTAAATATGTTGAATTAGTATGCCAGGTAAATAATATACTTACATGATTATAGTATTATGTGAACTCTGTTACGAGACCCAAATATTAAATTTAATGAATGGAAATGAATATTAGAACTGCTGCTACAATAATCGTTTGGTTTTGGTTATTGGAGGAAAAATTCAGTGATGTTCACTTTTATGACTCCGCAAACCGGCAAAGTACTGCGACAAACAGAGGCGGATTGGAGGCCGGGAAATTATCTAGATAGTTGGGTCAAAATTAAATCATATTATATGTAGGTACAAGTTTTTTTTTCAAAATTGACGTAACATATAATGAATCAGACTGCTTAATGTTGAAAGTTAAGAAGGCGTTAATATGTAAAAATCAAAAAACGAAAGCATATCTGAATTCATGTAAATTGTCATCTCATGCATTCCATAAATTAAAATGATTTAAACATAGTCAATTTTTTTTGTATTTGTTACTCATCGACTAATCGGGATTTCCTTTTGTGTCCTGCTGGGCGAATTCGCCGCTGGTGCTAAAATTTCTCTGTTATCAACGTATAATAATATTATTGTGATATGAGAGGTGGATTAGGTATTATTAAAATAAAAAATCTGTGTGTGATAATATGTCGGAAATAAATTATAAATTATTGTTGAGGTTACTAACTTACTCCACATAATGCAAGTACAAGGTCGCGCCACTTCTCACGTCTCCCGAACCGGTTGAGGTGACTATAATGAATAATATTATCATGTCAGTACACATTTGGATGGCAATAATTGATTATTAAGAGGAAGCTTCACCAAATGCGGTAGATGCAGTGATTTTACGCACCTTTTCGCTAAATATGATTATTTAAAATAAAAAAAAAAACTATTTTTCCGGTCGGTTTGAAAATAGTTAGAAGTTGTTTAAAAGCCATTTGAATGAAATAATAGATTTCACTTTCAAATATCGAAAAAATAAGTATGTAGTCATCGTATTTTTATGCCTACTATATTGTATGTAATAATATTTAGTTATCTACAACACTATGTTATTTTTAATTCACATAATTCACTTCAAAGTTAAATCGTTGAGACATAATTAATACTACAATCCCATCCCAACGATTTCCTTCCCGCGCCGTACTATATGGGGTTTTATGGAGATGTTTGTGATGTTATTCAGTGTGGTCCCAAGATAATTAGAGTTATTAACAAACCAAATCGTGTATTTTTACATTCGTGCATATTTGTCACCAATGAATTACGGATAATAATCGTTTAACTATCGGTTCGATGGTTAAATATAAATCATATTTTCAATTCCCAGTTTAATTTTTTTTTTCAATTTATTTTATTTATGGAAATATTTTTGTAACCTTGGTGGAAACATCATGGATCAATACGGAAGATAGAGGTGACCTACATGATCTTTCAATACCATTACCTATGCGGATTTTGGAACGCAACTATCGCTGGAGAGACGTATGTAAATAGGACATTAAATTTAAAATTAGTCATTCTCCTCTCTAATAAGTGACCTGAAAACAAAAAAAATATAATATAAATTGACCCTAGCAATTACAAATATAATCAAGTAGTGCTGATATTTTGATTCCATCAAATGTAATATAAAAATAATATAATAACCTATTTTAAAAATCATTTACGTTTATAGACTTCTATAAATCTAGCATTATTTTTATCATAGTTTCTACAGTGAATATGATTAAAAATCTCATCTTACCCTGAAAATAAAAGCAAGAACAGATTGTATTATTTTTTTTTAAGTTGTCATCTCATGTTCCACTTATTTCCTCGACGTTTACGGGTCGTTACAGTAGCCATTCTCTAGAGATGGCAACTCAATATTTTAATACGATAAAAAACTGCGAAAATCTCAAGTCATATACAAGAACAAATTGTTTATTTTATTTTACCACGTTTTTCGTAGCACATATTCTTGTTTGTCTGGTGGTTGTTTACCCAGTACAAATCTTGCAATCGATTTTTAACTAACTTCCTGACTAACTAGACATTTGAAACTTTTAGAATATATCAGAACACGATGTCAATGCATTCTTTTAATACTTTTAGCCACCTTTTAGCCATTTTTAAGCAGAATTGAATTCATTTTCAGTTAATTCTGTTTTGTAAGGAAAGTTATTTCGGAAGAAATCCGTAATCCAATACACTATTATTGGTTGCTAAGGGGGTGGTCCTAGCAACTAAATTATTAATATATACGTGCGTTACTATGGAAATAAAAATGACATTTCAGTATTCTATATTTGTTTGTTTGTTTGTTACAAAATAGCAAAAAAATGATTTGTTGACAATATTGCCTTGTTTGTCCTAAATTAAAAAAGTTTATATGATTCAACAGAAAATTTAAAAACGTGGTATATAAAAAGTTATTTTTATCTTGTAATTATTTACAGTTTAGATAAAGGTGTGGCAACCAAAATAGCTGTCGACTAAAAACTAGTTTGAGGAAATAAATATTTTATTATTATATCATCAACAAGTTGAATTTTCATATATTTATATACACCGTGTAGTAATGTAAGTGGTTGGTATGTTTAAATAGGTAAACCACAACATTAATTCATATTTCAAACTCAGGCTAAAGGAAACAGTAAAACAGTAGTTGGTAAACAATACAAACGAAATAATTAAAATGGCTCTCCGACATGAACTATTTAGTACAGTCAACGTAACATAAAACTGGCTTTTACATTTATTTTCCTTTTGAATAAGAAATAATCTATGAAATAGGTCCAACAACAAATATGACAAACGTAAATCAAAATTTTCACCCCAGGTGAACGAATAGGTTTTTATATAGTGAGGATTAATATGAATGAACGAAAGGAAATATTTAAAAATATCCATGGCTATACATTGGATGAAATAAAATATAAGAAAATCAGTTGGAACTCCCGTATGAACAATACAAGGGACACGTCTTACCACTAAGTGGAAGGGGATGTTTATTTCATAATAATTAAAATTACGATATTGAAACGTAAAAGTGTGAAAGACATTTTTAGACTAATGTCTAATTAATGAAACAAAACGTGTTTCTTTTGAAAGATATATATTATTTAATGTCCATACTTTTATTTTATTTTGTCATGCTACGCCTAGCTTAAAGATGGGGCGTTAATTACATGTCACAATTTTTCATGGATGTGATTGTATTTCTCTGTAATCGCACGCGATGGACAAATGGTACAGTGACCGTTTCTGAAGTCGTCGGTCACGAGTTCGAATTCCATGTCTAGAAAGATTACATGTTGTTATTCAATTTCGATGATAAAACTTAATACACCGATAAAAATCCTAACATCCATTTATCGCATTAATCTAGTGATATAGATAGATCCAGTGATTTATTTTATAATAGTAAAATTACAAAAATACGACTAAAAAGTCTATATTTGCATTCGAAAAAGGAAACATTTTGTATTATATGTGGCCCAATATAAAAATAATGATAAGAAACTATGATTCATTTGAATTTAGTAGATTAATTATTAGGAATCATAATATTATGATTAATCATGTATGTACACAATTGTACATTTTCGTAACGGTTGGATTACGGATCATGTTACAACTAGTGGACAGCTTTAATAGTGCAGGATCCCATAGACTTTTTCCTGTAAAAATAAAAAAAATGAAGATTTGTTTATTAATGTGTCTATATGAAATAAATTAAATAAAGCTTATGTAGTTATAAGTATGTGACTCTTATTTGTGTTTTTAGACAGGCGCTAGACCACAATTTTTATGAATGACGTTTAGATACAAAATCTATATTGGTTTTGGGTAAATTTTTAGTAGCTTTCTCTGATCATTGATAAGTGGTGGAAAATATAGAATTATGCATTATTGTGATGGGATATTAATGGTGACACGTTTTACTTTCAGTTTATGTTTATAAGAGCCTAAATACGAGATAACGGTTTTCCCGGATAATCTTTACGCTAACAAAAATAGTATGATGAATAATTTAAGTTATTTTAAACTCAACAAGTTTATAGAGAAGTATACATAGATAAATTGTGTATTTATTATCTATGGTTATGTTGGTCGATGTAATATACAGAGATATTTGACCGTTGTTTTTTTATGTGTGCTTCTCCTGCTAACGATCAAAGACACCCATAAATCTGAAAATTCACATTACAAAGGCGAAACATAAAATAAAAACAGTACCGCTTGTGAGGCGGACGCAAAATCTGTATTGAAACCTTCGCGAAGGGTTCTTGAATAGCAAATGTGCCGTAAAATATTTGGAACCGTAGGGTATTTAAGAATAGTAAAGACGTGTGGACTCGTGAATGTAGAAACTTAGTTATTATTCCCTTTGTAATTTACTGCTAACTTTCTTCTGATAACAATGTTGCTGTAGTTCACTAACATAGCTTTTACAGATAGTTAGGTACAATATGAACACAGTTGCGGATTTAGGGATATAGAGACCCGATACAACTGACTAATTTATTTTGAGGCTCCCTACGACAAAAATAAAATAAAAACCATAAATTCCAACTACGTATGTATTTCTTTTTTATTTTATGGGTATTTTTGATGTTTTTTCCCTTTTATTTTATTTTTATTTTATTTTTTAAGGAAACAAACAGTTCGATACATATTGATTACAAAAAATTTAAATATAATAATGAAAAGTTATTGCAACCAGCAAAGTTTCTATGTTGGTTGCCGATTAAGCTTTGGATAATATTTTATAGTTATTAGTTATTCGATTTGTTAAAGAAACTTATGTTTTTAAGATTTTGATATAATTTAATAATCGTTTGACTGGTATGAACTGTTTATAGGCCCCCTCTGAAATTTTCTGACAAATCGACTGCATGTTTTTCGTCAAAGAAAATTGCCACTGCATGGTCAATGTAAGAGTTTCGTGAAATAGTGTATATATAATATCCATGAGTAGTACCTACATATATTATCATGTAGGTATATCTATTGAAAAAAATATATTATCAATATTTAGTACCGCCACTTATATATACTGCCCTGCTAAGTAAATATAAATGACTATTTGGACTTTAGAGATTAGGTATGTCAAATCAATTCAATAATTTTACTTTACGAAAAAAGGGTACTTTAAAACTTGGGTTCTCATTTAACTAAAACCAAAAACACTGTCTTTTTACTTAGTAGGGCAGAATATACGTTATCGTATCGGAATTAAATTATTGATATATTTGTGAGACCTTTTTTAATAAAATGCCAAATTTACGATATTTTTTGGTAGACCTCTAAAAATATTCATTTAACGGATACGTACTGTTAAAATGAACAAGTTCTAATCACTTTTTAAATAAATCTACGCATTATTTATGTAACAATCAATGAATGTAACGATTTTAGAAGATATAATGCTGAGCTCTACGGTCTCCGCCCAGTTTAGTCAATTAAGATTGGAACACTGCGCTGGCTATGATATTTGTACCTTATAACTGAGAAAAAAAACTAGCAGTAAGTGTAATGTTGAGTACTTCAAGACTATATAAAAGATGAACGTTAAAAAAATGTTGGTTACATGGAGACATTAATCACTGCAGTAGGTATACAAGGGGTACCAAATTGGTAGAATAATTCTTTTAGGCATGGACAGATAGTAAGAATCACAGAACAGATAATAAATACAATACCGATAGGCTATATTCAATACGCCGCATGTTGATGCAGGGTTTTTGAATGTGTGAGTGTCCTACTAAAATGAAGCACGGATTATGCCAGTGCATTAGTATGTGTAATACACCAACATTAAATGAGCTTAAATGCATAAACCGAGAGAAGTATTCAGTATTCGACGAACAACGTATTCTTGACACGTGTGTAAGTTTAAGCCCGGATTCTTCCTTACTCGAGTCGGTTACCTGCTATCGCCTTACCCGTTAAGTATTTCAGTTCCCATTATTTCAGAGTTCCCTGGTAAGAATGCTAGAAATTGTCACGCTTATGATGATTTGGCATCTGAGAGAAAGTATCAGTTGAGCTTCAAAGCTATATAAAAAATACTGATAGTTAACTCAAAGCATATAATGTGAAGCGCCTAGTTTCAAATCCTCCTAAAACGGTTTTTGGAAATTTTTGAGTTAGATAGTATTTAGATGGATATTATTTTTGTTATCTATATACTGTCAATACGTATATTTTGGTGAATTATATCAAAACCCTTAAAATGGATAAGCCAAAATACTCTTTAGAATGTACAAATTAAAAAATAAATACATAAAGTTCACAGATTTAATAGATATAAGTTTTATCTCATTTTTCTCAGAGCTACCTAAAACAGTTATACGGGATTTTAAAACTAGGCGCTTCATAATGTATAAGATAGATTGTTGTCGATATTTACTAGAAAACATAATATCCTATTACATATTATTAGTGTGATTCCATAGGTAGGTACTTAAAAATAATAGTAGGTATACGAACTAATAGTAATGTGAAAATTTCACATCACCGTTAATGAAAAAGGTAATGGCTTATATTTTCTAAAAATAGATGCCAATATTTGGTATTTTAATTTACGAATTGGGCGTGGGATGAAATTTGATTTAATGCTCCAAAAAATAGGGAAAAGGTATGTCTCTTTGTGATATGGGTGATTTATTCATCGTTCGCCTTCATTAAATTAGAAATTCAAGGTCCGAAATGATATATTTATTATGCATACCTTTTCAATCATGTATGAAAAATTCAAAATACCGCCATGTGGGTAAACCACACTTCTTGTTTAGTGTAGAAATAATTATACTGATATTTGAAATGTGACAGATTTTGGCACTGCTAAATCTAATTTTAATAACTTTAAAATATATATACTGATTGCAATATTATATTGTATTTATCCATGCATAATTTATTTTGTAATGTGATATGTATACAAGCTTATCTCACATGTTATAATTTTATTTTATAAAATGAAATAATGTGCTATGTACTCGTATTTAATATTGTACTATAATACACAACTAAATAGTTTTTTTGTTTATCTCTTTATGAGAGACGTTATGAATATTCTATCACGTAAACAACAGTTCGATCATAACATTTATTTATTGATATTTGAAAATATTTACCAAGATAAGGTTTTTTATTTAAAATATACTTTCCTACTTGAAACTGTGCCACGACGAAATCACTTTGGAACGGTAGTAGTGTCACTTGAAAGTAACGATACCAACACCTAAAGGATTCGCTTACATTGCCAGAAAAATCTGACACCATTCAACATATTTTTAATATAGATTGCTACATTCTAAAATATTGTTAACCTATATCCACTCTTCAATAAAAAATATTTTAAATTAAATAGGTAGCTACGTTGAAATACTCCAGTCAAATCATTTTTTTTTTTTTTTTTTTTGTGATTTTACCGAGGCTTTGACTGCGACTCGCTGTCATATCGCCTCTTCTCTTCTAGAAGGGGATCCTTCGATCAGGTCCTCACTCCTATTCTGTTAAATGGCTTTATAATTATTTTGTCTAGCTCTTCCGTCTTTCTTTCTTTCTTCTTTAGACGCCAGTGTTTTATGCACCAGAATCGCTCTCCTCCGTATCCATCCCTTCTGTATTTTCGATACATCGTGTAATCATTGAATTTCAGATAGTCTAATTCAGACCTCAGCCAAGTCTCTGAGATTAATGCTATTGAAATTTTTTGTCTTATTAAGTAGAGTTCTATATCATCCTTTTTTTGCTTCATACTTCTGGCATTCCATTGTAAAATCCTAATTTGTTTTTTATTATCCATTTTGCTCCAGAACCTCCCCTAGAATTTCCTTTAATTGTCCTTCTTTGAATTGTTTGCATACCCAGTCCACTGCTTTAATTATTAGTTGTTTAATGATCTGCTGCCAGTCTCCCCCTTTCAGCAAGACTTTCATAATTTCTCCCATCGCGTTAACCTCTGTCTTCCCCTTTGAATTTTTCTTATTTTTTGTAGGCTTTACGCTACTACCTGTAGATATTATTGTTGAGCCTGAAGCTTCTACCACCGCTTCTTCTTTCTTTTTGTTTTCCTTAGTTTTTTGAATTGTTTCGCTTTCATCTCTTCCTACGATTTTTTTTTGTTTTAATATGTCAGCATAGCTATTATTTGACATATTTTTTTTTGCTTCCTTGAAAGGTATGTTCATTTTTTTCATTGCTTCTTTGCAATTCTTTTCCTCTTGCCACTTTGGGCATTTTTGGCTGTTTGCCGCGTGGTTACCTTTGCAATTGATGCACGTAATTTCCTCATTTTTTTCGCAGGTTTTGTGGTTTTCACCACACTTAGGGCACGTTTCTACTGTACGTCCGCAATTGTTCGCGATATGCCCATATCGCCAGCATTTGTAGCATTGCATAACCCTGAATACATACGGTTCTACAGCAAAAGAGACTCCATATATGTAAATTGTTCTCGGCAATATTTTCTCCCCAAATTTAATACTGACTGACGAGGTCTTTGTCAGCTCTCCTGTATCACATTTTCTTGTCAACCTCTTAATGTTGATTACTTTTGCATCACTTTTGATTTCCATTTGCAGTTCTTGGAGGTCCATATCAATATCGACTTTTCTTATTACTCCATAAGAGCAGGAGTCATTCTCTTTGGTCACAAAACCGAGATCTTTGAGTTCTCCAGCTTGTTTCACTTTATTTGCTTCTTTTTCGTCTTCTACTTGGATGTACGTCTTTAAATTTTTATTGTAAATTTTCTGTACTTTTACTCCTGCCTTATGCAGCATCTGCGCTATTTTCAATTTTAATGGAATTTTACTTCCCGTCGCTATCATGACGATGTTTTGGTTTCCCTTTGGAGTGACCCCAGAGTCTCTTCTGGGTTTTTTTCCAGAGGTCACCGTCTGCCATTCTTCTTTTTTTTCTCCAACCACTTCCTCTTCATCATCGTTTCTTTTCTTCTTCGTTTTTTTGGTTTCATTCACTTCCATCGTGGTGTTTTCCATTTTATTGCTTTTGCCGTTCACGCGGTCTTGGAATTCGCGCAACAGTGTGAACAAAAAACAGTGTGGACAACCCCTCGCTTCACAGCGTTTGACGCACTCCCCGCACAAAGTGCACTATCCGTGCAAAATTAAATCTTTTTTCACTTTTTCTCAAGCACTGGCACTGATTGTCAAAATCACATGGGACCACACATGTTGAGTTTATTGTCAAATTCATTTACAAACAATATTATTTTTGTTGTATCCCGTATTTATAACCGTTCGCGAGTAACCAAGCGAATAGCGTCCCGAATACGCAAGCGAAGTTGTACAACCTCACTCCACCGCTGTTGGCTTCCGACTCAGTCAAATCATTAATTTGTTATATTTATAACATAAAAAAACGTTTTGCTTCTTTTCTTTCGCATATAGATATTCATCCTACAAAATCCGTAAGGAAGGCACTTGGGTTAAAAGGTCGATGGCTAGATAGATCTCTGTTTGTGAAAAATGTGTGTATGAATCCCACTCACTACAGACTAAGCAATAGATATGCATTTATCTGAAATATTTTTAATAAAGAATACTTCATTTTTAAATACTGTGTTGCTATATTCAGTAAGTATTCAATAAAAATAGATAAAATGGAATAATATTTTTATTTATTTCTATTGGGCTCTTCATATTTTGTTAAAAAAATTGTTAAATCTTTACTAGTTCAACACTAAGAAAATAATAATGTGTATTCTTTCTAAAATAATAGTGTATCTTAGGGACCCTGTAGAGAATTTATACTGCGACCAGTTTTGTAACAGATTGTTCCCCCGAGATAGATTGCTACGATTTCTACCTTAGGCTACGACGATCGTAGACGTGCGTACCTATGTGCATAAATTTAATGTATCGCAGAGTGGCTTTGTAGCACTTGACTATTTTGTGCACACCCCTCATATTTTTTGTGAAGCAAAATTATGACGTGTCTGTGTTTTACAAAATATGTAAAAGCATAAATATGATCTTAAAGACGTTGGGATGTGATGTTCTCTTCGGTTTTCTACATCTTTCCACACCTAAATAAAGATAAGCCGAATGGCTGCCAGCCTCGTACAAAGTTTTCTATCCCCAAATTGTAAAATTCAGACTCTCTTCTGAGCAAATAGAATACAAACAATACTACTATGCATACGTAGAACATTTTCCTTTTTTATATTATATTTAAGTCTTTCATCGGACATAATATTCTATACGAAGGAGTATACAATTATTCATAAAGTAAAATACTTGAATATAACGTAATTTTGGAAATACTTTAGTTAAAAAAATTAATGATATATTAACAGACTTTTTACGGGGAATAGCTCGGAGCTATTTCTTCAATTAATTCAGTCCTTGCACTGGATCAAGCATATATTAAAAAAAGCATTATGTATATTTTGATCACATGTGGGATTGTCTCGATCCTTAACGGCCCACGTGCTCGTCGTAGGTCAAAATTGAGTTTTTATTGTATTTTCACACCATGATCCTGGACACTCCTTAAACGTTGTAGATAATCTATTTATATAATTTTGAAGCCTTATTATCTTTTATAGTTATTTTAAACATTTGATGACTGCATAAAGTATTTTTGTTACATAAAATAGTATTCTTATAAACCTCTCGCTCTAATGTTTTAGAATATAGTCATATTTCGGTACATAACTGTGCAGTGGTGTTAAGATTTTTTACATTTATTAATTTTTAAACGCATTTATAAAACCATTAGTATAATTTATTAGAGATAATTTTTGTAAAATATTCACTAAAAAAAATTATATTGATAATCTCTGTGATCCCAAATTTGACAAGAATTAGGCATTTTATTATTCAAAAAATCGGCAAGATTAACACATTTAAAGATAATTCTAAAGATACTTATTATAAGCTATGTCTTTGATCATTCAAGTGTGATAAACATCTTATGAATAATGATTGCTTTATAATAATTATTGACCTAAGAATAAGATAGTGTTTTTTTGAAATACGCCATTTCTTTTGTCATTCCCCAGTGGTTAAGCTACAACATACGGCCGTAGCCATAAATTGACAAACAATAATTAAAGTAGGAAGTAAAATGATATTGACGCGCGTGTTTGAACATGTACCGTTTAAAAAAAAAATAAAAAAAAATTCGGTTAGGTACATGTTCAAACACGCGCGTTAACATAATTTTACTCCCTACTTAAATTATAGTTTGTCAATTTATGGCTACGGCCGTATGTTGTAGCTTAACTACTAGGGAATGACATAAGAAATGTCGTATTTCAAAAAAACACTACCTTATTCTTTGGTCAATAATTATTATAAAGCAATCATTATTCATAAAATGTTTATCACACTTCAATGGTCAAAGACATAGCTTATAATAAGTATCTTTAGAATCATCTTCAAATGTGTTAATCTTGCCGATTTTTTGAATAATAAAATGCCTAATTCTTGTCAAATTTGGGATCACAGAGATTATCAATATAATTTTTTATCGTGAATATTTTAAAAAATTATCTCATAATAAATTATGCTAATGGTTTTATAAATGCGGTTAAAAATTAATAAATGTAAAAAATCTTAAAACCACTGCACAGTTATGTACCGAAATATGACTATATTCTAAAACATTAGAGCGAGAGGTTTAAAAGAATACTATTTTATGTAACAAAAATACTTTATGCAGTCATCAAATGTTTAAAATAACTATAAAAGATAATAAGGCTTCAAAATTATATAAATAGATTATCTACAACGTTTAAGGAGTGTCTAGTATCATGGTTTGAAAATACAATAAAAACCCAATTTTGACCTTCGACGAGCATGTCCCCCCTTAATTCGGCCGTCGTGGCATAGTCATAGCAATAATTTTGGTACCTATTTACTATCATATACACACTTTGATTACATTATTATGTAATTGATAAACTTTGTAAGGGAGACACTTAGTTCGATATGATCGATAGCTAGAGAATTCCATTCAGCGAGTAAATGGGTTTAAATCTTTAATTTTTATAAAAAAAAATCTAATAATATGTGGGTACGTAAGATTGTATTTTTAGAAATGAATAATATATTTTTAAATATTGTTGGTATATAATCAATCATTCAGACTTAATTAATACCAAATAAAATGTTAAAATATAATAATTATTATGTAATATAGAAAATGTAATTAATTTAATTGGAATTTATTTGGTAGGGGTCCGTTATATTTCTAAATGTACATTCTAGAATTTTTCATTTATTCATTTTAACATTTTGTGTCAAGGACTATACGCTTTTCATCGAAAGTTCCAAATATAACCATTAACAAAGTAGTATATGGACTCTTGATGATAATTTATAGTCCGATACACTACTTGTCAGCATACATAATACAAAATTATAGTATTTAAAATAAATCTTTAATAAGCCATTAAAATAGTTTTAGTACATAAATTTAAAAGTTCGCAATAATTGTGATATAATATTTAAAAATAAATGGACAACAAAATTATTGCCATGAATAAATACTATTTAAATTTGCAGAATACGAAAGTAATTTGTGAACACTTTTACTTTACTATCTCATTAAATATTGCAATAATAATTTCTTGCTCTAAAATTGCAATCCTCGAGTTTAATTATAGCCACTCTACTACAAAGTTTCAAAGAATTTCTGTTTAAAAGAGTTTAATTCTACGAGACGTCTACAAAATTCAGGGCAAGCATCTAAAATGCTTCTGTAGAGCCATTTTACTTGATCGAAGAAAACTTTTGACGTCACTTGGAGTGAGTGACGTATAAAAAAATGCTTGAGAGGTTAAATTATAATTAATGTATGTTTACCTATTTACTTAGAGATAATTTTTAATCTGAGTTTTAACTAATGATTTACACACTGTAAATTATTTAGTTAAATGATGCTTAAATAACACATTATAATCAGAGCCGATTGGACTAGTCAGGTCCAATCCGACCTCGAGTTCTAACTGGCTCCAGATATTGCAAGAAAACATGAATAATTTTTTAACCCCATTATTTAGAGTTGGGTTTCGGGATTTTTTTGATTTTCAATCCCGAATCTCGAAAATTGAAATTTTTAACATTTCGGGAAATCCCGGATCTCAAGAATCTTTTCTCGGGATTCGGGATTTATTTATTATCGATTATAAACGATTTTCTATATGAAAAAAGTGGACAGAAAACATAAAACGTTCAAAGACTGATCGGGGCATTTAACACAATTAAGCCAACGTCGACTCAAAATGAGCGCAATTTTTGAACTTCGGGGAATTTTGTGTATTAAAAGCGTACGCGATTGTCAGACACAGCGATTGATAGTCTGTGGTTTTTGAAATTCCATTTCAATAAGTAATGTTTAGAAATATTTTTGTTTACCTACTTCTATTTTGTTTGTCTTCTTACATAAATAAAAAAAACATATTTTTTTGGAATTTGTCTGTTTTTACACTGATTTTAGGATTTTTACAGGTTTATTAAAATGTCCCGATATCTTGAGAATTCTCGAGAATTCTTTTCTGGAAATCCCGAATCTCGAGAATTCAAAATTTCATCATTTCGGGAAATTCCGAATCTCGAGATCGAGATTTTCTCGGGAAATACCCAACTCTACCATTATTCAATAAGGTCATTTAGATGTTTTCATGAAGTTACTCAAAAGTTGAGACCCTTACATTTGAAAACATATATATACGAGTATAAACTATAAAAATAATGGTATCACGGCAGCTGCCATACTAAACCATATTATTTAGCAAATAAAATTGAGATTTTTTCAGACAATATTAATTGTACACCTCATACCAACCGCCAGTCATAAATGCGTCTGATAATTAAAAACCTAAATGTATGATGGAATATTACCTAATGAACCATTCGATGTAAATAGTCAATTCATAAAATTTATTTGAGTAGTCTTAATAGTAGATAATATGAGACTTTTTCGCCTGCGGAATAAATATGGTACCTAGGGTTATGATAGTCTAAGCTTTAATGCCATTTCTTCTGTATGTCATACTTTAGGATGGATGGATAAGGATGTTTATCATTTAGAGACAATTATACTAACATAAAAATACAATTACACTAAGAAAAAAAAAAGGATGAAGCTTTCTGCAAAAATAAGACAATTTAGAAGTATAGTCTTCCTATTATAATATATTGGTACTACATAAATATATCTATAATACTACAATAATATGGGTAGGGATACAACTTCGCTTATATAATACACGTATGGTGTAGTGCATTTTGCTGGTAAACTAAATCATCGAGTCAATTGCTTTTGAGAGCTTACCATGAGCGTACACACGAAGTTAATCTCTGTGAAGCTCACTCATACAACAGAAAGCTTTCAAATACATTGGCAGGTCGATAGCACTCCCGACATGCTCATTATCTGTATAAAATCGAATCGATTTTCTTTATTGCGGTCGGTAAATAAACGCATCCACGGTCGATTAATTCCAAATTAATTAGAGACAAAGAACGTTTAGTTAAAGCTGCGTGGTAAAATGTTGTATATTCATATAAGAGCCATGCATAGATTCAAAAAACTGATTAAAAATCTATTTTACCCAGACATAATATAGGTATACCTGCTTTTATGGTTTAATAATAGTTATACTATTGAAAAGTAGATTTAAAATTAATTCTAAACAAAAGTGTATGGTGAGTGGATAAATGGACAGCAATGGATGCATTTAGACATTGGGCAATAAAACATGTTATTTCAATTTCATATTTGTATTGATAGCTGATATTGTTTGCCAACTGATATATTGTTAGACACTGATCATTTCAAAATGATGGCATCACGTCAATTTGATATCGCGTGATCCATATTGGAATTCTACTGTAAATATGAATAGTATATTACCCCTCTTATCATATTGAAGGGATGAAATTTGAAATATAAAATAAATCGACAATGAAACAAATGAAAGTTTACAATATATTATTTTCTGGTGAAGTATCATAAAAATGAATTCAAATAATAATACGTAGATACTAAATAGTATCAAATTAACTATTATTGTAAGGTTACCTGCTATTATAAATTATTACGCGCCGGTATTGTGTCGAATTGTTTGATAATTAGACGTATTGATACATTGTAAACGCCGCCAAAATGATTTTTTTGACAGACAGGTAAAATTTTGAGAAGAGTACCGAATTGCGTATCTAAAAAAAGATTTATGAATCATGGTATATTTGATTGTGCGTGATTTCACTCTAAATTTCCGGAATATGTGAATAAATCGCAGTTAAAATGTAAAACTATTAATATAATTGGTAGCGTGAAATAAATATGTTTATCAAAATTAAATTTGTCAAATACTATTTTAGATTCATACAATAATACCATGGTTGTATTGTGTTAAGTGTAATATCTTATGCACAATAATTATTTTGAAATAAATTGTGTGTTTTTAGTTATAAATTCTTGTTAGGATTATGCCTTGCAGGGCAGAATATCTAAATCTAAATTTATGGGCTAACATTCCGCATCTGTACAATTTACACGTTTTTGTTAGGACGTCCATTTTCCTACTTTGGTGAAATAGTCGACAACTTTTTTCTCTAACAAACTTCTGTCCAGATATCTCATCATTAGGTAGCCAAGGTCTTCACAGTATTAGTGGATTAGGTACCTTCTTCTTGCATCAGTCATTACTGGTTGAAACTATATTAAATGAAGAAACCATAGTTGTTGATACTTTTGACAGAAAGTAATTAAAATTATTATAAACTGTCCAGAATTTACTAATATTTTTGTCCAAAAGAGAAAAAAATATAAATTATAATTGCATAGTCTCTTAGAAATCTTATACCTACTTGTAGAATATTTCTTATTCTTCTTCAGCCATATTCACCCTTTAGCTGGAGCATTTGTTTACCACATGGTGCCTCCAATATAACTCTGTAGGTCACCAGTCTTATTGCATGTTGCCAGGTCATGTCAGCATCCCATAGCTAAGCTGTATACACTCAGTGGATAATATTTAGCGGCTGTCTAAGATAGCGGAATCCGTTTGGCTTAAAAAGTATGCAGGCTAAGTTGAAATTGTCTTGACGTACCTGCAACACTTGGCCAAGGGAGGTCCAGTGAAGTTGTATAACCGCACATCCCGTATCCGCCGTAAACATAATAATATATTCTTGAAAAACTTAGTATATGGTTGCTCTGAGTCTTTGTTAGGCGACATTAAGTCACTATTGTAAAGCAGCACTATCAAAATACAAGCGTCAAATATGCAGTATTTGGTTTTAACCGAGTATAGTCATGAATCCCAGGCATTCCACATTGAGTTGAATTTTCCTCCAGCTATTCTCATTTCGACAGCAAATTCTCTTTGCAAAGTGCCATCTACCACGATGTGCACTATCATGTATTTAAAGCTGTTGACACTCTTCATCTTTTGGTCATAACTAAATTGGAGGAAAATCTGAATTAGAACAGATTTTATTCATGTTAATTTTATGGAATATTTTTAAGCATAGATAAAATATTTTTTTTTTTATATATTAAATAGAGTATTCAAAATGCGTTGAAAGAATAAATTGTGTTAGTATGAATTGAATATAAAATTTTGAAAGCTGTGAAACATAATCTAAATTAGATGTCAACGTTGTGTATATCATTTTCAGTCACAACGTTTTTTTTTAATTTGAAAATTTTCCTTTTCAAAAGATTCATCAAAAGGTAATTCATGTCAATTTATAACTGTCTGTGAAGTATCTGTCACTTGGTATTTACCGCATATAAACATTATTTTATGGCACGTGTTTCACCTACATGATGAACCTTATCGAGTATGAATATCAAATCATCTCGTAAAATATTTTTTATATGTGATGAATACCAAGTGATACATTTTATAATTTATAAACATTGTTTGTTATATAATGTTGTAAGGAATCCATATTCTTTCTGTGTATTATTTATTAAACATGGTTAAAAATTTCAAATAAAATAACTTTATTATGCGTCTGTGGAGAGGATATTATAATACATGGTTAATGACCACGTTTGATTCCAGTGGCTGGATAAAATTTATTCACATCCCACTTTCATCAATCCTTTGTATTTTGATTCAAGAAATAAATCCATCGTGTTAAGCAAGTGGACAACAGCCAACAGCGTGCGATGTCTTTTAAGACCATGCATGCTCTTAAAAAGCATAATATGTCTATATTGAGATTATAAGGGGTATTCTGAGATAAATATTTCTGCAAAAAAATAAATAAAATTATGAAATAATATATAATTTAACCTATTATTGATTAAAATAATAATGATTATTACAGTTATTTATTTAAAATATTGCATAACAACCCACACCGACACCGTTTTCTTCCTCTTTAAAGGATGGCCAATATACAAATTGGTTTTTAAAAACAATATTGTAGTATTGAATATAAAACTATAGAAGAAAAGAAAACTTTATAACTTTAACTCAATTTTAATATAAATGTGAGTTAAGACTATTCATTAATTTTTATAAGGAAATAACAATAATTTATGTCCATATTTTAATCTTCTTTCATAGTAAAAATATTAGGTACATCTCCGCAATGGTTTCTGGTAAAAATTTACAGCCGATCCGATTATTATTATCTCGTTATACAGAATTCACTTTGCGCAAAATTCATTGATTATCGATTAGATTAGGGGGGTGAAAAGTTTTTCGAATAATTATGGTGCTGCTAGCAGTCCAACGTTTCAGAAGCAGATTATTTTGAACATGGCTAGCATAATCCTGGAGATAAACTAATGTAATTTTCCGTGAATCGTTAGTTTTAATTAGAATTTTCTTAAAGGCTTAATTTACAATGAATTTTAGAACAGTTTATAGTTTTAATACCTACTATTATAAATATATTAATTTAACTAAAAAAGTTTCATCATTTCCGTATATTATGAACTTTAAAAAAATATTTAGTCGAATAAATTGTTGATTGATCACCATTAAGGGTGATCTATTTTTTATAAATTTTAATAAAGTATGGACTAAAATACGATATAGTAATAACTGTTATTAATGGAAAATACGAGAGCGACCGAAGATTAATAATACATCCCGATTTCAGCAGTAAGTACATTTATAAATAATAACATAAAGTGTTTTTTAAATAAACAAATATCACACTATGCTAAGCTGGTATGATTTTATGTAACATAGTGATTCTGTTTATTATATCATTGAAAAGTAACCATCGAATGAATACCTATTAATATTAATTTGACTTTACTATTCGCCTAATTATTTTATTTCTCTGAATCACCCAATTTTTCCCATTGGCCAAGCTAAATTGTTATTATTTACAAACTTTTTATTGTTCATTAAGTATATGATCAATGATTACAATATGACAGAATAATACATAAATACTTAAATAAATAATTGTATACTTAAGTAATAAAGTAGTACTATACATATTCAAAAAATGCCTTAAAGAGATAAGGTAAACAACCTTCTTCCTGCAAGATGATACATAATATTATAAAATACATCCACAGTGTGAAAGCATTTTGCAATGATTGCATACGCAATGCTTACGGGACGCACAAATTTGTGTTTTTGCTAATCGCTTTTCAAATCCAAAAAATAACACGTTAATTACAAAATCAATTAAAAGTGCTATTACTGTAAATACATTATGTTGATTTTTTTTGTATTTATGAATTTTATTTGCATACTAAAAATAACTAAAGTATGTAAGTACAGAATTCAAAAATAACAATAGACCAATGATTTTTTCGTCCAGTCTCAATCATCCAACGAATCGAATCAAGTGGTAAACGACACATGGATACTAACTAGTCAGGAAACAAAAAAATGATGGGAAGTGGGTTACATTTTGTATGAGGCTATTATAATAAGCTTTAAATTTCGAGGAAGGAAATTTAAACACGTATTAGATAATATGATATTTCCAGTATTTACGTCTATATAATATCGTCACTGTTCTGGCAGAAGACACTAATTAGAAAAAATGACATATTGAGTTAGTTATACCAAAATGTTCGTTATTTCAATCTTTACCGTCTAGAAACCTTCTTAATAAATGAACAGTCTTTATTTTAAAGTCATCCTTTTTACGATTACTAATAAACTCACATGATAGACCATTTCAAACATTTTAACAACTTCAAAGTCAAATTACTCAAAACTAGTATTCTCCAGTTAGTGGGTTCTGCCAGAACAGAGACGATATGCAGTAAAGTTTGTCATATAAAAAAAACGCGCATTAATATTGTGTGTATTTGAAAACATACCGGTCGGGTTTCTATTTCTATATTATCAATCTATTTTGTGAGTGAATTCCATATCCTTCATTTTAACATACACTTGTAATAAATAAATATGTAATAAAATAAATTGAGCATACCTACATAAAAATGTATATGAAAGAATATACAAGTTCAGTATATCTGACCTAATGAATTTTAGTTGCATAATGCAATTTTGTCTGGTTTTATACACTTTTTGAAAAACTTACTTAATTAAATGTTAAATAGTTTGTAAACGAATATATTCGAAAAATTTAATCTGAAAACAATATCATTCAGCTATTCTATTGTAGCTGGTGCATTCATTATCACTGTTTTAATTGAATATATAAACAGTGTTTCCAATAAAATGCTTTACTGGAATCGAATTAATGTACACCATTTAGTTTTTTGCTATTTGATATATGTGTACCAATTTAATTCAATTTAGACTATTCACATACATGATTGATACAGCTAATCAAAATTTTCCTATACAAATATTATTTTGATAATAATTTGATGATTGGTAATATTATATTTCAGCCATTATACAATTAATTAATTAAATGCTATATGAAAAACATATTATATTCTTCAATATTTAAATATTATATATATATTAAAATAATAATCAAAGCGTACATAATATTTTTACTAGTTTTAATGGGGTACGCATCATATTGCATTTAAACACTGATTAAACATGGCATACCCTACATTTATAATATCTTTTACTTGGATTTCCTTACCCCGACGTTTAATTAGTTAATATCCGTTTGATATATTATGTATTTGACTAATGGGTCTTAAATTTCTATCAAATTTCATTTTTAGTTAAGTATACAACATATACTTAACTAGAAATCTGACGAATAAATGTATACTAACTCTAGGATTGTTATAGTTTTCAATACGTACGTGTACATCTTAATTATATTATTAACTACCTAATTAAAATTTAATTGAAACTGTCATAACAGTTGAACATACATTATTTGAAAACACCTCAGATAAATTATAACTACTAGATTTTTTTTAAATACGACGCCCAGCGTGACTTAAATCCGCGTTTCCTGGATTTCCACCAATGTGTTGTATCAATGCTATGTACCTTTTATCTAATTGCGATGAAATCAACTATTATAGTAGTTTTACATTTCTGAAGCGCTTCACAAATTGCGTTAATTTTCGCAGTCGGCTTTCGTATTTTAAGCCAAAGTATCAATTACCTCAATGACTATAAATAGAAACTCTACCATTATTGGTAATATTGATTATTAGAACTATCTTAGAAATCGGGAGTATCAATAATTGTTTGTTCTTCCAATTTGTAAAACTAACTACCTATGCTTATAATAATTGAGACGGCAATAACCACACTCTATCAAATCGCTTTGGTTATTGGTATCTTCCACTTTATTTTATGTTTTTTTTTAAATTTATAATTAATTCACTCGGTGTGCTCACATTGTACTTTTTTACTCGTGTATATTATTTAAATACTGTTATTTAACATTTTTATATTTTGTTGTGAATGATTAAAATTAATTATTATTTGTCACATTCATTAAGGTTAATAAATTTTAAAACCTACTTCCCAAAAAACAGATTATAATATACCCTTAGATTATAGAAAAAATATTATACCCGTAGACGACAGGGGCGTTGGTTAATATTGATAGAAGACTGTCTATG
This sequence comes from Rhyacophila brunnea, assembly GCF_057557595.1. Lineage (NCBI taxonomy): Eukaryota > Metazoa > Arthropoda > Insecta > Trichoptera > Rhyacophilidae > Rhyacophila > Rhyacophila brunnea. The sequence goes on from NW_028233068.1 coordinate 23,943,296, forward strand.
TTACCAAAATTGAACTTTGATGACCCAATTTAAACTAGATGCACAAGATTAATATCACGTTACATCACTACCTACCTACCTAATCATATATTATCTAAGATCTTTTGATTAAAATTGTTCCTCAACACTTAGCAAATAAGCAAACAGCAAGATAACTTGCTCATGGCAATCAATATAATAAAATATCCATGGTCGCTGACAGGGCTCTAGCCTGGGGGTCAAGACTTTGGGGGCCGACCAGTTAAGTGAGATAAACACACACCAAAAATTTTCTCTAATAGTAAAGAAGTCGCCCACGGCGCTATTTTACTTATAGAATTTTAACATTTTAAATATATGGCTTTCCGATGCAATTTGACGCGATAAGCTGATGATTGATATAATTAGATGATAAATCACGTGTAAGTATAATTTAATTTTATTATTTTCTTTAGTGTGACTAATAAGAATGGCTATTTATCCAATATTACGAAGGATCGCATGTTACTTGGTCACCACAAAAGGAAGTGGCGATTAGTGCTTTATAACCGACAACTAATACAAAAAATACACGAAAGCCGTTAATTTTGCCTTGTGGAAACATAGGGTTCCGCTGAATACCATTTGGGGAACACTATTATAGATTTATAGAACATCACACTGCTCTTATCTTTAGAAATAGGAAGAGGGGGGGGGGGTTGGACGCCAAACATTCTGGTCTGAAGGTCCGCTTCAGGATGTGGCTGCCATGGATATGACGTTATGTAAGTATTATTATTACTTCAATATAACAACGAAACAAAAATTATTTTCAAATTTTGCTTTTAATTAAGTATTTATCTCAGAAAGTAGATCGACGACACCTATAATTTTACATTTTTTTCTGGATACCGATAATGACGAATCAGTTTGCGTAAATTTCAGATAATTCAGTTGTTTTATGAAATCTGATTCAAAATTTTAATAAAATAACAAGTTTCTTATATGTATATATATATACTAGCTGACCCGGCAAACGTTGTTCTGCCATCTAAATTATTTCTAGTAAATATTTTGGTTGTTAAATAAAAAATAACGAATGTATTGTAAGTGTGTGGGGATGATATCTATGACAGAAAGAGGAATGGAGCACTGTAGACGATGACCGCCGATAACATATTCATTGTTTGATCTCTTAAAAGTTAAATGTAAAGTGAAAAAAAAATATAATTTTTTTATCCTAAAGTAGGAAAATGAAATAAAGAAAATCAATATTAATTTTGAAGAGCAATTGAGTGTACAATATTTTTTGTCAGTCCGTCTGTAGCTAACACGAATAAGCTCGATGGTTTGCCCACGCGAGAACATGCCACGTACAATTGTCCGTGTGAAAAACATGGTGTGCCCAGATCTAAGCCGCAAACAGACATAGTTTGGCCTTGCGACTTATTGATTGTCATTGTGAATGCCAATCTAATAGGAAATTGAACGCGTTTGAATTCAATTGGCACGTCTGTAAGAATCATTGGAATTCGTGGCAGCAAAACATTTTCGGCTTGGAATTTGCCATTCAAAATGGTGGCTTCGATAATGTTTTTCATCAATTTTTTAATGACCAATCGCGTGCCATTGCACAGCCGTGGTGGGTTCAAATTCCGAAGTAAAATAACCGGAGATCCAACTTTCAGTCGTAGAAGGTGTGTTGACATGCCTGGTAAATCCAGTGAGTTCAAAAACTCTGTTGGATAATTTACAGCTTCGTTGACATCGCAAACTGTATTGATCGATTTGTATGATACCAAATTGCCTGGCAATGACTGCTGTATCTTGAAGTTTAAATCGTCAACGTCCACATTTTTGCTGCCAAAATGGCTCTTTCTGCTAGCCACGCATGATTTATGTATTGTGTGCGTACATCGGGAAATATGCGGTCAATGAGAGCATTTTGCGAATCAACGATTCTGCAGAAATTAGTGGGCAATTTTATGCATCCAGTATTTTCATAGACAGCAACTTTTCCATCGCCGATATCTAACAATTGGTTCGAGAATGTGTCAGCAGATGGATCTTGTAACATTTGCACGCGCATGTTTATTTTTAGCTGGACCTTTTCAACATTACGCCACAGTGGCGATGATTTCAAGCAAGCGTTGATCTCATCAGCGTACGTTGAACGTGGAATGATGGGAAGTGTTTGTCTGAAATCACCTGAAAGGAATAATAGAGTGCCGCCGAATAGTTTGTCGTTGTTTTTTATATCTTTAAGTGTTCTGTTCAACGCCTCAAGAGAATGTTTGTGTGCCATAGTGCATTCATCCCAGATGATAATTTTGCATTGTTTCAGCACTGTGGCCATGGACGATTGTTTTTTTATATTGCACATTGCGTCTGGGTTATTATGAATATTCAGTGGCAGCTTAAATGCTGAATGAGCTGTTCTGCCTCCATCCAATAAAGTTGCTGCAATGCCAGATGATGCAACAGCCAATGCAATGCCATTATTTGATCGTATTTTGGCGAGAATTAGCGAAATGAGAAATGTTTTGCCAGTTCCACCTGGTGCATCCAAAAAAAAGAATCCACCTTGTCCCGCCAAAACTGCCAGCATAATGCGGTCGTAAATGATTTTTTGTTCATGAGTCAGTAGTGGGACATTGCGAGTAACAATCGCTGCCATTTATGCAGTATCGTACTGCAGTTCACGATTCATTTCGGTGTCCATTAAATCAGAAGTACTTCGATTTGGCGAACTCATACCGAAATGACTGAGTGGTAAATTGGCAATGACAACGCAAAGATCCTCGATAGTAATCAATGCTTCATTGTACATAGCGTCACTGAATGTAATCGTTAGATCGTTGCACCGTGTACGAATTCGATGCAATATATCGTCAGTCATTGAATCTTTGAGATTATCCCACAACGTGTCTGCTCGTCCCGGGAAACATGTAGTCAACACTATAGCGAATAGTAGACGAATTTGTGTTGCTGTACAGCCCAATGCTGCTTCAGCAAGCATATCGTCCCAGTGATTGTCGTCTTCGAGCAAGTCGAGTGCAAGGCATGCATCTTTATATGTTGGATACTGTTGCCCATTCACTTTGCGTATATCTTGAAATAATAATGAGCCGGTGACATTAACCAACAACAGTCGCAGATAGAAACACTCAATCTGCCTTGGATTGACTGTATATACTCGGCCCAAAGTGTTTGATTTGAATAGGCCGGGGCACGCAACAATTGGTGTGCCTTGCTTGCGGGGCATCCATTTTTTTGTTTGATTCCATGTGAAATAGCGAGGTACTTCGGAATAGAGTAATGTTCGTGCAAAGGCACCGAAAGTATCCGCACGATTACACAATTCGAAAAATTCGGTGAGTGTAGTTTTTGGTGGATTTATGGCACGCTCAATTGCTGTCTCGTTGGTGAAAAATACGCGCTGGCCGTTTTCAAGATGGACGGCTAAATGTATAACTGCTGGGTCCCGTTCATGAATTGGGAAACCAAAGATACGCCAGACAGCTTCATTGGAGCTGATGTACCGGCCAATTTGGTAGCGCATTATTTCGTCGTTGTCATTCAATCGAGGAGCATTCACATCGGTATTTTGAATTTGAAATACAGCCATATCGCTGCCTTTATTCACATACTTGCAAATGTATTTGATGCTCTTCACCGAATTGCAGAACTCAACATTGATATGAGCATTGAATGTTTTGCTCAGCAGAGGCGAATATGGTACCACCCAACGATTGTCAATGTCAATGTCTGCGTTGTTGATATTTAGTGTAAATAATTGTCCGCCATTATCAGTATTTCTTCGACGATACATTGGATATCCGTCGACATTTGTGATCGTGTCGTTGGTGAAATGTTTAGGAAAACGCTTTGTACATTTTCCATCTGCCATGCAAGGCGATAAACGATTCAGATCACCGCATGGGCCATGAATCATGTTTGTGGTAACAATATCGAACAGTAGTTGATCAGTAGACGGATCTATAATTTCCGCGGAAATTACACTATCGATTTCTTCAGGGCGTATTTTGTCGACTAACCAAATCAAAATGTGTGCATGAGGATTTAATCCTCGCTTTTGCCATTCTACCGAATACATCCAGCAACGTGTGGGACCGAATACGTGTAATTTTGTAATGAAACTCATTAAAGACTTCAATTTTTGTTTGAACACACGTGCTGTAATATCATGACGATGTATTGCATTTTGGCCTGGCAATAGCAAAGATGTAATCTCCTGTCACTTTGGATTACATGTTAACGTTATAAATAAACACGGTCGTCCGTACTCGCGCACGAAAGTCATAGCATCCTGTATGTATTCTTGGATATGACGTGGACTGCCTACGTAGGATGATGGTAGAATGATAGAGTTACCAATTTCGGCGGTGTCGGCGTCGCTCATGATAGCGTCTCGCAAGTGAATGTATTCTTCCGCACGCAGCTTCTGTTGATTGTGTCGTAGGAATCGCAGTCGTTCGCTCTCTACCTTCGCGTACATGTCAACCATGAATTGTTGGCACAGCTCACGACATCGCAGAATGACGTTGTCCTGACCGCGTCGAATCATCATACGATACGCATAAAAATCCATCGAGCTCACTTTCTTGTTTGTTTCGGCTCCTGTAACAACATATTCAAAAATATTAATTCATTCATAAATATTAATTCAAAATGAATAATGATGTTTATAATTAATGAATTACCTGTGGCGGGATCTCGTTGTTTAATGTTTATGCAATATCCGTCTTGTCCCTTCCAGAAAATTAGCGGATATTGGAGAGCGTCGTATGAACGGTGTGTGTCAGCGATGAACTCCAGATTATTGTTTCTTCTTCGAATCACGATTTCTCGTGGCGATGTGCGGTCGCCAACCATGATTCCAGCAACGTCGTCAACAACAGGCGCATTGAATCGACGCACGTGCTCTCCAGCTGGTGTTTTATCAGGATTGATGACAATAGCGTGGTTGTCACTTTGCAATTCGTGCATGTATGATTTGAAGAATTTCAATAATTCGTTGTGCTCATTCAATAGGGCGTCCAGTTCGCCGACGATGCGCCTAGCATTAGGCGAATTGAGGTTATTGTAGCCGCAACGTGCATCTACGCGATTGATGTCCTCACCGCCCATGAAGTAAATTTGTAAAAATTTATGTGGTTCGTTTGGCATTGGCAGCAATGAGCCTACTTTGTGGTACACTTGGCCTTTGATTTTGAACGTTGAATGGAATTGTTGACCATTTGCCGCAGTATTGTGAACTATTTCTGTAGCTCCGAACGAAGTCATTTGGAAGCATGAATTGAATGTGCGAATGGACTTCAGGAACAGGTTTGAATCTGGATCCGTGCCGATGAGCAAGCCGTTCAATGGTTCTGGTGGTGTCTCAATTTCTGGTAGTTGCACTTTTCCTGATGCGCAACACATACCGGCTGACTTATGTTTGAATTTTAGCGCATGACAATGGGGACATTCTTTGTCCATAGCACCAATCAGCACTTTCGGATGAGCGGAATATTCAATATCTGGCTCGTATTCGAATGCAAGACGAAGGAACGAAGCGGATAATGCTCGATGTACTTGTTGGCGTTGTCGGTCATTTGCTCTGCGCGTGTTAACTGCAAACCGGCGCGCTTGTCTCCGTTCCAATTGTTGTTGTTGATTTCGTTCAGCTTGTGCCTCTTGTGATTGAGATTCACGCAATCGCGACATGCTCACACGCACATTTTCGTTATCTTGTTGGATTTGTTCGTCTGTGATTTCTGCTCTAATGTTTCGCATGTTTGTTGCTTTATTCGTTTGACGGCTCAAATAGGCCCCCTTACGTCTTGCTGGCATTGTACACTGTAACACAACACACACACACACACACACAAATAGATAAATTAAAATAAATCGTACAACATTTTGCACACACTGCCTTGTGATATGCCGAATGAATTGTCAAAATAACGTGACGCTTCTCGTGAATTCTTCTCGGACGTACCGCCATCTGTCATTCAACAACATAAATAATTTCGTTCTGTTTGAAATACGAACGACGGTTCATTTGTTCATACAAAAATACTAAAATCGCGATTAAAAAATGGGAGAGTGGAGGTAGCAAGGTGAAATTTTGGGTTATAGGTATTTTTTGATGCCAAATAAAAAAAAAATACAAAAAAAAAATTGTCAAAAAAATAAAAGAAATTTTTTTCTGGATAGAGATACCCGAATTACCTAGCGGTATGAAATATACTTGTTGACCTATTCTCATACCTAACAAATATACATAAAAAAAATCATAAAAATCGGTCGAGCCTTAAAGAAATTTTTTTCTGGATAGAGATACCCAAATCACCTAGCGGTATGAAATATACTTGTTGACCTATTTTCATACCTAACAATGATACATAAAAAAATTCATAAAAATCGGTCGAGCCGTTTCGGAGGAGTTCGACCACAAACATCGTGACACGAGATTTTTATATATATAGAGATATATCTAGAATCGTGTCCGGAAACTTGTAGTATGCAGTTTGCCGTATCACACTTTACCGTAAAATGTTGTAGGTATCGGAAATATATTCTATATACAGTTCTTGTTGGTTTACACTTTACAGGAAGCCAGCAGCAAACAAATTTTGAAAATGGTCGATATACTGGATTATTTGTTAGGTTTTATTTATTGAATTCATGAATTTTGCCAAAATCAGCTAAAGAGATTGAATTAATGATCATATTGAATCTAATAAAATTGGTTTATTTTTCTTTTTCGACCATGTCCGATCCTAATAGGATCATATGGGCCTCCAAATGAATAAAATTCGATACCGCATAGTGTACGGTTAACCCTTTCCAATAAGAAAGCTCACGGCAAACTGTGCTACGGTGAAATGTTTTACGTACAATTTACATGTAACCATCTATAATATAAAAATATCTTTGCTATATGTACAAAATAGTATCTTTGTAAATACATAGTAATCTATTTTAAAGAAGTAGTAATGCTCAATACGTGACATAAAATAACAAAACATGAGCCTTTCTAAAAGAAAAAGTTCCTATTGTAACCCGTACTCGATAACGATATCAAACTTGCAAACATTTGCCAAAACACTTTAGAATGGACCATATTTCGGATCCTAACGTATTCTAAAGCCATCAACGCAAAATCTAACGGGTCGTTAGTTAAAATTTTTGGACGAAATGCATAGTACCAATAAAGACTGTACTAGCTAGATTTTGTGTATGTCACTGTACATCCATTATACCTCTGAAATAGTCAAACAAAAAATTCTTTAGAACACCTTCGGCAGATAAAATTCAATATTGACACACAAGCGGGTGTCCGTTAGGCTGTGCTATGGGAATAACCCTTCCGTTTTGTAACGGAGCCTTCGTTCGGTCGGAAACTCTTCAAAATGTACACAGGAAACAACCACCACATTCTGAATATTGATTTAACACTGTTATAAACTTCCAGCTAACATTCTCTCAAATAATTGTACAATATTATCTTAAAATTTATCCATTATTTGATTAAGAAAACAAAACATTTTCATTGGACTTATAAGTAAATATATTTCTGAAAAGCAAAAAGATTATGTACCTACTTACCTACCACTTGTGTCATCGGAACCTATTACAAATTTAAGATAAAGTTATATAAATTTTATTCCGTCACGTATATCAACATAGTTACAGTTGACAATATCACATTGAAGCAGATGAAACCGGTCTTCAAAATCGGCGCAAAACTGAGTATTTCGTAATTTTTAAATGTTTCTCTCAATTTTGCAGCCCTGTATCTATGGAATATAAAAAAATAGTTCAGATAAACGTTTTACTGAATAAGGGTTTCTACAAAAATAATAAAGATGGCGGCGTCTTTCCGATGTACGCTAAGGTCAAAAACTTGGATTATTTATGAAAAACGTAGAGCATTTTCTTTTCCTTGGATACCAGTATCCAGGGTTTTATCTCATCCAATGTATATTAAAATAGAACACACTAGTTTTACAACTTTTTTAAATATCGTATATAAGTATACAACAGGCCAAGAGGCCCAATGACAGTAATGTAGTGAAATTATAGTATATTTAGTAATAGAAATGAAACACTTACAAATACCCAGACTTTGAGAAAATTACATAAATATATTATGACCTCACCGGGATCGAATCCGGAAAGTCCAGCGCCATAAGCACCGCAACACGAGAGCTACATTACACTCCCCCTCTTCTCCAAATATTGTGTATGATGTCTAATCCGGGATATATCATCATTATCATACGTGTCCGAATAATCCAGGGTGGGTCCTAGCCTCCTCCAAGATCCCCTTAAGGGCAGACGTGCTCAGCGTAGGTCAAAATGGAGCTTTTATTCTTTTTTCAAAGCATGATCCTGGACATTACTTAAACGTTGTAGATAATCTATTTATATACTTTTGAAGCCTGATTATCCTTTATATTTATTTTAAACATTTGATGACTGCATAAAGTATTTTTATTACATAAAATAGTATTTGCTACATAAAAAAAAAATATTACATTACAGTTTAAAAAAAAAAAAAAAATCGGTTAGGTACATGTTCAAACACGCGCGTTAACATGTTCTTACTCCCTACTTCAGTTTTAGTTCGTCAAATTATGGCTACGGCCGTATGTTGTAGCTTAACCGCTGGGGAATGCCAAAAGAAATGGCGTATTTCAAAAAAATACTACCTTATTCTTAGGTCAATAATTATTATAAATCAATCATTATTCGTAGGATGTTTATCACACGTAAATGGTCAAAGACATAGCTTATAATAAGTATCTTTAGAATTATCTCCAAATGTGTTAATTTTGCCCATTTTTTGAATAATAAAATGCCTAACTCTTGTCAAATTTGGGATCACAGAGATTATCAATATATTTTTTTATCGTAAATATTTCACTATAATAATGTCGACATAAATAAATACTGATGGTTTTAAAAATGAATTTAAAAATTAATAAATGTAAAAAATCTTAACACCACTGCACATTTATGTACTGAAATATGACTATATTCTAAAACATTAGAGCGAGAGGTTTAAAAGAATACTATTTTATGTAATTAAAATACTTTATGCAGTCATCAAATGTTTAAAATAAATATAAAGGATAATAAGGCTTCAAAATTATATAAATAGATTATCTACAACGTTTAAGGAATGTCCAGGATCATGCTTTGAAAAAAGAATAAAAGCTCCATTTCGACCTACGCTGAGCATGTCCCCCCTTAACATAGGCTAGTATCATTCAGGTCGACAGCGTCCAACCACCAAAGTCTGAGCCTACCAGTTGACCACCGATCGTCCGTCAGGTTATGCCAAATACGCCATTATTTTCTTTTTAGTATGATCCCCTATTATATCCTATGCAGCACTTTCTTCTCAAATAAATCGAGCGCACGCTCCAACACTCTGACCCATAGGCCAGTATTGGCGTAACAATTTTTTTGTACAACAGGAGAGAATGCGAGGTTTTGTCTGATTTTGTAGATCAAACAATTAACCGTTCACCGTTATGACCTTGATTTTATTTTCTCATTTATGACAATTCTGTTGGTCACCAGTGAATCGAGGTAGGTACACAAAACTATCAACATACTTGAAGAGGTAAGTAGTTATATATATTATACATGTATTACTATTAATTTGAATTGATGATGAAAGAAAAGGCTGACCAAATAAATAAGTAGGTACCTACCAATACCATTAGCTAAAGGGCTAAGGTCATTATTGTGAATCAAACAAAATGGTTAGTCATCAAAATTCTAACGCTTGAGATAAAGGCTACTTCATTTTTGTAATATTCCTAAATATGTAGAAAATAAGGTTGCGCTGTGACGCTTGATTTGAGGGGTTCACAATACCCGATACCTTTCCGCATGATAAGGGTTAACTGAGGCAAATTCTTCCATAGGTATTTCTAGATTTGGCTTTATTCCTACCTTCACTTGTTGACCCTTTCGCAGTTGATATTAAGCCCTACGTTATACAGGAAATCTAATCAGTACTACGTATTTGACAAGGGATTTTTGTAAAGCATATATATTATTTTTGAAAGGAAAATGTGATATTTTGTATATTACTGTCGTATTTTATTTTTTTGAAATTGTGAGAATAGCCTTGTAACTCTTGTACGAATATATTTATTATGTTAGGTAGAGTCTACTCATTTTCTTAAGTATAGAAAAAACGGCACCCCCCATAGACTAGTGGTAAAGTGTTGATATGAATATTTAAAATAACTGATAGGTTCGATTAATTTTACCAAGCCCCATAATACGCCAGATCTCCAAATCAATGAGTTCTTCGAATGTATCGATTGGTTATTGTTCCCCAGCTATTTGGTAAAAAAAAACAAAAATATCATTAATGAAGAAATAAATTAGATAGTCATAACAGCAAGCAGGTATTTAGACACACTGTCAACTGGTCTACCGCAACCACATGCGTAAATGCTGATTTCCTTTCTTTCGTGGTTGTCAGAGCGTAAATGGCGTAAGTCTAAAAAGTCAGCTAAATTCTAGTATTTTCTTCCGTCTTTTAAAAATTCTGATGTACGAGGGTGGGTCGATAAGTCCTTAGAAAAGCCGACAGGTGGCGCGACTAGTACTGTAAGCGGTTTGTTTTCATGCAGCGGCACTACCGATTCAGTATGCTGCGAAGTTTCAATCAGATTGGTCGGGTTGTTGTGTGTTTCTCGTACATTTAAAAAAAAAATTGCTTGTGGAAAATGGAAAAATGGAAAATGGAGAAAATTGAGTTTAGAGCTGTTATTAAACATTTTAATATAAAAGGGTTAACAGCAAAGGAAATAAAAAATGAGTTGGATTTAGTTCACGGCATATCTGCTCCTTCACTTGCAACTATTTATAACTGGTTAATTGAATTTAAACGTGGTCGTACATCAACAAAGGATGAACCACGCTCAAGTCGTCCTGTAGAGGTGACTACACCAGAAATGATCAATAAAATCCACGATATGGTGTTAAGTGACCGAAGATTAAAGTTGAGTGAGATAATTGAGGTTACAGGGATCTCAAAAGGTAGCGTCATTTCTATTTTACATGACAAATTGGGCATGAAAAATATTTCTGCAAGATGGGTGCCGCGTTTGCTCACAGTCGACAATAAACGCAATAGGTTGGTGGCCTCTAAAGCCCTGTTGTCGCTCATGCAACGCAATCCGGATGATTTTTTTCGTCGCTTTGTGACTGTAGATGAAACATGGATACACCACTATACTCTCGAGACGAAAGAACAGTCAAAGCAGTGGATTGGGAAGGCAAACCATGTCCAAAGAAGGCGAAAACCGTAAAATCAGCTGGTAAGGTTATGGCTACTGTATTTTGGGATGCACGTGAAATTATTTTCGTTGACTATTTGGAAAAAGGAAAAACAATAACAGGGGATTATTATGCATCTTTATTGGACCAGCTAAAAAACAAAATTGAAGAAAAACGGCCTCATTTAAACAGGAAAAAAATCTTCTTTCATCAGGACAATGCCCGTGTTCACACATGTTTACGATCAATGGCTAAAATTGAAGAATTGAAGCTCGAATTGGTCGACCACCCACCGTATTCGCCAGATTTAGCCCCCAGTGACTTTTTCCTTTTCCCAAACTTAAAAAAATGGCTAAGTGGACAACGTTTTTTTTCAAATGAAGAAGTCATCGATCGGACAAATGCTTATTTTGAGGACCTTCCGAAAACTTATTTTTCTGACGGTTTAAAAAAAATTGAGAAACGATAGAAATAAAAATAAAATACAAAAATAAAAACTGTTTTAATGCTTTTTTCTAAGGAATTATTGACCCACCCTCGTACCTTGGTACGCACATTGATCCAACTAAGGTAAGTAATCTTTCATTTTTAAATTTAATATTAGTGTTTATTTAATATACTTAACGATGGACCGCAATGGATGAGTGGTAAAATATGCTATTATAAAGTCGCGGGTTTTGGTTTGAATCCAAGTTCTGAAAAATTTACATACAGGTATCTCAATGTGTGCTTGAATGTAAATCATGTAGATAATAATTTGAGTAATAAAGTGGTGATTGCATTTCCCTTTAATGAAAAAAAAATTGTTAAGAAACCACGGCTGAGATCCATACCGGATTGGCAGAGTAAAATCAATAATAATTACGAATAACTAATAGTATTATTCACTTAGGTATAAAAAGTCTACGAACTTATTAATGTTTCAATTATTTCAAAATATGAACCAAACTGTTGGTTTTTCATTCATGATTTGTTTTGCAACTTATATGTTAAAATAAGTACAAATTAAGTACTTAAATAATGCACACAATAATATGATATAAATGTATAATGCATGCATGTGTCTATCTAATCTATCTACCTGCCTACTCATATATCGTCGCTATAGGATTTGTTTCCCTAATATCCATTTTTGTCGAAATCGACATTTTAATGCAGTTCAATTTCTTTTATCGAACTCTACCGAAATCATTTATAAAAACAATATATTTTTATCTAGGAACAGAGATATTTTTTTAAAAAACCCGAATACGCCATGTTAAGTTACAATTACTCCGTGGTGTTCTCCCGAATGTCCAACAATTCGTACCTGAATATCCAAGTTAATTTCGGTCGAAATATATCTCTGGCTGAGTGTTTATTTCCCGAATATGACTTTAGCCAATCAAACCGCGCTCACGCCGTGCATCTCGCTCCCACATTCACGCTGTCTAGCTCTAAAACAATCACGCCCACTTTCATATTTTTCCGCCGTCTGGAGACTTCTTTCAAATTTCGTCTTATTTATATTGTTTTTAACGTTACTATTGTTTTAATAGTGAATTCATCAAATTTGGAGAGATCATTCATAGCTGATACATCACCAGTTTGCCCTGAACTTACAATAGAGTTGTGGAAGTGAGTATTTTAACCTAAATAACTGCATTTTGTTTTGATAAATGACACAAAATCCCAACGGTTATATGAATTCTACAGTATGACCCGGCAACTACTATGACGTAAAAAATAATTATTATTTCAAATTATTATTAATCAAACATTGTTTGTCTTTATTTTACTTTTAATCTAGGTATTTCTATGAAAATAAAGGCAATGCTATTATTTATTTTTGAATGCGCTGATAGTTATTTTAATTTAATATGTATGTTAGTAACTATTTATTTGGTGGATATTATATACTAAGAATATTGGTACCTACCTAATATTAGCAGCCAATGGTAATTAATTTTATACATGCTATTATTTTGTGTTGTTATTCCTTACAATATTAAATATATAATATTTATTTGGTGGTTTGTAATAAGTTTAATTGTCAATCATAGAAATATATAGATATAATAATATACAGATATATATAAATAGATTTTTTTTTTTTTTGAAAAAGTATTATTATAAATTTGTTAGCAAGTACGAGTAAGTACCATCATAAAATATTGGAGAAATGACCGTGACGTCGGTTAGTAATTGAAGTAGTAGATACCTTATAATATATTTTCTCAGAAGTGATTTAAAAAAATTATATAAGTATGTTCAATTATTAGAATGGTACATTCTTAAATCTTGTGAATTATTCGTTCAATAAAAAAATAGTTAATTATTTAAAAACTATTTTATTACTTAATCCGAAAAAAACCACGAAAAAACCTACATACGAACTTGGGTAATTACGATCATTAAGTATTTAAATAGTAGAGGTAATTATTAACAATTATCGTGTAAATAAATATAAGATTTGAGGCGCGTACTTTTTGACCACTCAGTAATCTGTGGGCCGCGCAGCAATACGCTACGGTCTTAAATCCCGAACGTCCATGTTTTGTCCCGAATATCTATTATTCTGAGAGAGCGCTAAAAAAATCCCGAATATCCACAGTGAGTACTTGTAAATAAAACGCATTTTCTGTGCATTTAATGATTTATACCAGTATATTATTCTTGGAATCTATTCTTAGATAATGTTGCAATCATACAGTATAGAAAGAATGATTGATACATCTACTGATATTAAAATATACGACAGTGAAATTGGTTTTTTGTCTCCTGTAAAATTGACATTTGGTCTATTCGGGAAACAAATCCTATAGCGACGATATGTAATTAAATGATATAAAAAATAACTATATATGGGTAAGGACATATAAAATATTGACAACAATTATTATGTTTGTACCCCGACACTGCGCATACATTGGTAATAGATAAGTGTGATTGAGAATATGAGAGCCTAATGCATTAACAGATTAAGAACATTGAAAAAATGTGTTAAATATTCCATTTATTAGTAAAACGTACAACTTCTCTTACCCTGCGGTACCATATGTCCAGTCACATTAATTCACCATGTAAACTATTTTCTCATATTTTTTAGCAAACAGAACCACCTATTCCATTCGCCGTTGCCTCTTCCCATATTTCTCCGGATAATGCGTTGGCACACAATAATATTTTTAATCGCAGAAAATGATTTCATTTAAGTCTCACTGTAGTGACAAATTGTATTTATTTACGTAGAATGGTATCAGATTCTTCTGATGGAGAAGGCGACTCAATTACATGTTGGTTTCGTCACTTTCAAATGACACTAATACCGTTCCAAAGTGTTTTCGTCGTGGCTGCAATGTCAGAAAAATCTGTCTTTCCTCTACCTAGATGTACCAATTATTGTCAAATGAATTTGGCAGTAAGACATCTCTCCAAAAATCAAGCCTTAATCAAAAACAAAAAAAACATGACGAAGGAAAAGGACAGCATACGAGTTCATCGTAAATTATCTGGATAAAGGCTTATAACTACATTCATTCTACCACTCTAACCTTGACCACACACGAATTAAGACACCTTAAGATCTTTAGCAACGTCTTGCTGAACATTTTATTTTTAAATTATGCCGTCGGACAGCATCCATCTATACAGCTTATCATATTTTAACATGCTTTGCAAAACTCTATTAGAATTAGTTTAAATTTAAATACCAAGCTTCAAGCACCTATCAGCTAAGTACATTCGTACCTTTGCCATGTTATAAATAATTTAATTTTGTTTCTGAAAATCAAAAGTCAAAAGTTTAACACATTTACACATATTTTTATATTTTTAATACTATTCATTAAATTTATATCTCTATATGTAATACTTCACTGTTAGTCGAATTTAAGTCACAGCGCGATTTTACTCCTTGATATTAAGAGGCTACCTAATCTTTGTTTTACTCTAAGTCTTACTTTTTTATTTCTTGTAACCTAAACCTCAACTCATGCTTTCTATATTTACATTTATTTTCATATCACTTATTTCACATTTTTCTAATTTGACAATGATCTGATACAAATGACCTTAGATTTATGTTTTCCGACATATGTAACATTATTCAAATAAAGAAGTTTCTAATCTGGACATGACCTTAAACCAGGAGGAGCAACAAAGCGGACACCATTTAGATTTAGGCGAATCGCGCGAGCAGGCGATCACTACAAAATACAATGTAAACATATAGCGCAAAACATTTCATATGCGTGCGGAGCGGCGACTCGGCGGGAACGGACTATGGGTCGGCTATTTCCTCGCCACGAGGGATCCATTGTTATAACACGTGCTACGACAAAATAACGATTTTTGACAAAACTAACCCTTTTTTTGTTATTTATGTTATCGCTATAAAATCTTCCCAAAACGATTATTTGCATTTGGTTTCTAGATAAAAATAAAAAAAAGATATGTCAATCTACTTTTCGAGATAATTAAAAGTAAAAATTATCCTACTTTGATCCTAATATATGGGCACTCCTGGACCGTTTTCTTTAGTGTGTAATAAGCAATGCCTCGTAACTCCTCGTAAATTCTACTACTCGTCACGCCGCTTCCTGTGGGATCCATGCTTTCTAGTTTGATAGAGTATTTTTTAATTGTTACCTTACATATTATTAAAGAAATTTCACATTACCATTGCACTCGACACAATATCCTTTACTGGTTTTATAAGTTTGTATAACGATAATAATATATCTGGAGTCATTATATAATTTAGTTATTCTGTATTTCGGAGCGATTGTGGATTATTAACTTATCGACGAAAACAAATATTGTAAAATATAAAGATTATTTACTATAAGAATATCTACTATTTGTATTAGTGTACGTTTTTTAAAGTTAAAGAATATATATTTCATAAAATATTCAAGTCACTTCTTTCAATATATTTTTTTTTTATTTCAGCGAAAAATTTTCCACCAAAAAAACTTTCTTTTAAATTTCACTCTCGGCTTCATCGAGTGTCTTGAATTTTCCGTACGTTGTCGTTGGAACACATTCCAATTACTCAAATAAAACAAAAGTTTATATTCGTCTTTTACATAAAAGGTGTTAGATATATTTGGAAACGTCTATAACATTACAAAAAGTTGAACAATAGCCATCGGTTCTTATTTTTTACTGGGATCAAAAATTAAAAAATGTAATATATTCGAAAAATATATTTAAAAAAAGTATTACCTACATTAACTACTAAGTACCCTTTTATGGGCAAAAATAAAATATGTTCTCAAAAACGATATTATGTAACTATATTTTTTACAAGTCTACATAAATAATAATATGATTTTCTGACTCATAAATACTTAATAAAAATAATTACAAGATAAAAAGAACTTTTTATATACAACGTTTTTAAATTTTCTGTTGAATTATCATGCTTAAAATGCTCAAACTTGTACTTGAAGTAAATAAAAAACAAACAAACAAACAAATATAGAATACTGAAATGTCACTTTGACATTTCATTTTTATTTCCATAGTAACGCACGTATGTATTAATAATTTAGTTGCTAGGACCACCCTCTTAGCAACCAATAATAGTCTTATACTTTTTACGGATTTTTCTGAAATAACTTTCCATACAAAACAGAATTAACTGAAAATGAATTCAATTCTGCTTAAAGATGGCTAAAAGTATTAAAAGAATGCATAGGCATCGTGTTCTGATATATTCTAAAAGTTTCAAATGTCTATCTAGTCGGGAAGTAAAAAATCGATTGCAAGATTTGTACAGGACAAACAACCACCGGACAAACAAGCATACGAGCTAATAAAAACATTGTAAAATAGAACTTTGACCCATACAGCGAAATATATAATTTTTATGTAAAACGCTAAGACAAAAAAATGTTTTGAGGAAATGAGTCAAGTTATATTTTAAGGGAGCATAATATTGACACTCAAAGCGTCGTGGGTCCCAGGTTCAAATCCTGGGTCTGGCAAATACAGATATTGTTTTTCAATTTGTATATGCGTCAGAGTATAGACCTAATAGGTTGAGCAAGTGGCTGACACCCATTTCTCGTAGAAATAAAATCTGTGTTAATACAAACCTCCACTCTATGGAGGCCCATACGATCTTATTAGAATCGGACATGGTCAATATGTATATTTATTGTTTAGTTAAAATGAGGTTTTCAGCACCAGTGCATCAAACTTGTATCCTCAACCTCAACACCAGATATAGCAACTCCATCACTACGCCACCTTGTTATTTATTTAAATAATAATATGAAGTTTGAAATTATTTCTTCAAATTAATGCCATGTCCATTTAAACCTTTAAAACAAAACGGAAACACGGTTCACTGCTGTGAAAATCTATTTACATAAATTTACCACGAATTTGTCTCACGATACATAGTAATATAATATATTGTTATTGTTTACTAGGTGCCTGATATTATTTAATTAATCATTTTCAGAGGATCCCCTTTTCACTGAAAGCCAGACACCATACCTTAGGTAATAATCTGAATATTCAAAGATTGATTATCTTATTATGTTCCTAAGAGTCCCTATGTATAGAAGATATTTTATTATTGGAGATATTATCGTAAATACCTAATTATTTTGTTATTGAGTTTATACCTGAGTTCATACAATACATGTAATAAGAGCACACCTAAGTCGTCAATATTTTTTAAAAATAAGATTAAGCCTCTAACATTAATTATTGTAAATACGTATTATGTTGTGGAATATTGTAAAACAGTTTGTAGATTTTTTAAATTTAAACAAAAAATAAGGTTTCTATCATCCCCAGAAAAAATGGCGGACTACCAGTATTTATAAAAATACATATGTATTATGTATATCATGGTGTGCTGTTATATTTTCGATCGGGTTTTAGCAACCGTAACAAAAATGTAATATCTTCATTCTACGGGGATGCATTGATGGTCAATAATAGTTGCCAACGTTGGTTCAGAATTTTTAGTGATGTTTACGACACATATAAACAAATACATATTAAATAATAATATGCTATGTTCAATAAATTCGTTATATCATAATATGCATTAACGTTTGTCACGTAAACGAAACGCGTATCCAATATGAATATTACTTGATGACAATCAACGCGGTGTGTGTCTCTTGGGTTTTATGGCCTGACCGTTTTAAAGTAATAAACTGGTTATCACATTTATAAATCAGTTTTATGATTTAGATCTATGGAACATTATCTAAAAATAAAATATTTCTAAATGTCACTGATGTTCATCTTCATCTCGAATCATTTTACACGAACTAGCATATTTTTAAGAGCGAAATCTTAAATTTATAAAAGGCATGTCCAAAGAGCGTGGTTAATGATAGCGAATAATGGATGTAATTTATTAGAGCCAAATCAACTCATATGTGTGTTTTATTTTTAAATAGGAAATGGGTATTATCTAATATAGTTTATAAATATATTTTTATCGATGTGTAGGTTTTAAATCTTATACACTTTCTTGGTAAATGTAAACGACTTATTTGTTTGAAACAAAAATATTTCTTGCCATGTTCGCGTCACTCTAATTGAGAAGTGGTGCTGTCACAAACAACAAAACATAAACATTCTATGCGGAATGTTTATCTTTTATCTATCTTCTTTTCCCTTTGTCATATTTTCTTTCTTTGTGTCACCTCAAGGGACCAAGACTTCTTGTAATTTCCACCCTCTGCAAACATTTCTTTCGTTATGTTGGCCATAAAAAAAACTGTACCCAATGATTTTTCCACCCACGAAAATATTTTAAATATCAATATTGCCACTTACTACTTTTTATTATAAAAATCAGTCAAAAATACACTTTTTATATGCAAGTATTGCCTTGATCATTTTGTCGAGGAGTACATTTATTTTAATTTGAGTGACGAAGAAAAATGTTAACTCAGGTCACAAAAATAGATATTTACGGTTACATTATTAATATATAAAACACATGTAAAGAGTAATCATAACGAAGAATAACAAAGAAAACAAAATTCCTATAGAAGGAACATTGAAACAGCATATTGTGCTATTTTTTTAGCATCGTTCATCCAAATATTATTGTAGGTATTTTAATAAATTTTAATACAATTTTGATAAGATCCTAGCATGGTGAGTTTTCAGATACTATCGCATATCTAACAGAACTTTTTTTAATGCCTGATAATTATTTTGTAACTACTAATTTCATTTGGCTTGTAGAGGTCAACAACCCCAATATAATACTAGCTTACCGCAATTAAAAGCGCGTTGTCACGGTCCAAGTGCGATCCAAGTACACTTGGACCGAGTGAGATCCAAGTGAAGATTCATACTAATTATTCCTATCCAAGCTACTCGGACCGCGTCCTACTCATCAAAGTTAGCTTGGATAGGAATAATTGGTATGAAGATGTCTCATACGAGTGCGCTTGGATGGCACTAGGTCCAAGTGTACTTGGATTGTACTTGGACCATGTCAACGCGGCTTTATTACATATTCATTTTCAGCATTATTCAATTGCGAGTATTTCAATAAATAGAACATCACAATTGATGGAAAATGCACTCTCTATCATCGCGCCTTGGACTTAGCATCTTTCACCGCGCATAACCTGGTACTGTTTAATTGTCGCACCTGCTTTTATACTTTTTTATTCGGTAAATAAACCCTCCTACTCAATCCACTCGACAACCACAAGTCTTTCATCTACAATATTATCATCTACAAAGACTCTTGTTTCTCTAAAACCGATGCTCTGCTTTTTGAAATATGTGCTTTACCGATATCTTCCAGATTATTTCTTCTGATATCACCCCACTTCAATGTTAATTTTGTTTTTTATGTCTGTATTAAATTCACTGCTGACCAGTTAATTACTATTTAATTACCACATTTAACTATCATGCTAATAGTATATAATGGCCATCTATTGCAAACGCGCCAGTCGCGTAGTCAGCACTAAATGAGTTTTAAACGAATAAATCACTATGTGCCAAACTGACAATACCCATTTCAGCTATTTTTGTTCTGCCTATCGTTTTTACTTGGTAAAGTGGTTTTCAATACCTTGTATCACCATAATATATTGATTAACCAACTCTTTTAATATATGTACCAAAACGATCTATATATATCATTATCATATACGTGACTATATTAAATTTTATTTAATAATATGTGCCCCTTAAAATAATTGTTCGTGTTCTGTCTTAAGTTAGTGAATATTACATTTTAAAATAAAATATAATACTCACTAACATCAATCTGTC
This sequence comes from Rhyacophila brunnea, assembly GCF_057557595.1. NCBI lineage: Eukaryota > Metazoa > Arthropoda > Insecta > Trichoptera > Rhyacophilidae > Rhyacophila > Rhyacophila brunnea. The sequence continues at coordinate 23,963,834 of NW_028233068.1, forward strand.
AATCTGAGCATAGGTCACTTTATTTTACTCAAATATAGTTTTAAAATTGATAAATTCTCTTTATTATTTCTCACTTGTATTATTTTGATATCATGTTTTTATTGTATTTGACTAAATAACTTGAATTTGATATTGTAACCGATGACATTTAGTAAGGGTATACCAATTAATATTTTGAACATTTCTGTGATGAGAAGGGTTGGATGCTTATATTGTAGATATGTACGTTATTAAGAGTGGGCTTATTTTTAATTACGTCAATGTTTGTTTGCATTATAAGTAACACATAAAAGCCTACAGAAATTTTGGAATCAAAATTTTCCTTTGAATGGATTTCATTCCGTCTGCAAATAGAATGTAGGTATTAGATATTTTTGTATTAAAAAAGATTATAGTATTAATAATAATTGTAAATACGCTTCAAGCACGCAGTGTTATTAACACTTTCATTGTCTTTAAAGGATTGAGTAAAAATGGAAACATTTATTAACTATACTATAATTATAATAATATAAAACATGTAAGAGTTCCCCAAGGAGAAGTATATATTGCAAGATTTCCCGTTTTTAAAGCCATACGTACGGGTTTGATTCTGGCAAACAAACACTAAATAGATCTGGTGAATGAGTAACAACCATTTCCTCTATCGAGGTTCAAGTTTTCTAATGGTGTCACAAATATTTCTCATAATATCACGTTCAATGGTGTTCGGATGTTTGCCAATCTTCGACTTCGGCAAATAAATGAGTGGGCGGTGAAAAAAATATTAAATCATGGCTTACCTTCGCAAAATGTAAGATAATATATCTTAATGTTTATGGTATTATATCTTTGTACGAGTATAATGGTTCTGATAAAATCAACGGCTGGTGGACGAACGCTTCTCTCTTTCGAAAATCAGCCACACGTATCAAATCACGTCACGACTAATCGTACGTGCTCTACCTATGTATGTAATTTTAGAAGACATGGCTTTATGTCATCTTAAATATCAATACACCAGTAAAAAGGAAATATTAAAACTATTCAGCATCCGATGAAACATACGAAATACTGACAAAAACCCGCTGTTCAAGAAACGCAAATTTATAACGGTTTTTAAATTGTAAGTACTTTCTTTTATTTTTTTATTTTTCTTTTTAATATTTTTAAATGATGACGTATTAAGTACTTACTTAATTTAGAAAAAAAGCTTAAAATGGAATTTACCAGAGGATTTTAATAAATTCTACGATCCGTAGTCTGTCGCTAGATATCGATAGTGGAATTATTATAGTACTGCACTTAAACATGACAGTAGTTGCAATTGCACCAATTGTATATCAATTTAAGATTAATGATATAAAAAAGTACATTGGACATAAAGATAAAAATAAAGGGTTTTACACAAAGTTTTGATTTAAATTATTTTAAAACACTGTAAGGAAATTCTACTCACCATAAAAAGCCTACAGTAAATAGTAAATTATTGGCATTTTTTTCAAAATATAAGAAACAAATAATAAATTTACCAATAATAATAATTATTATGACACCCTCCGCCGTATCGAGCAGCCGTATTGAATGGGCCGCATCCTTCGGGTTTAATTATACAACATTTATTTCGAACTCTCCGGAATTTGTAAAATTATGTAGGTACTTAATATACGTAGAGAAAAAGACAGAGAAAAATGTACATAATGAGTAAAAATATACTATAACCCACGGTGTGCAAATTAAAATTTTATTATAGATAGATTTATTTAATATAAAGAAATATCATACTGCTTTGATTTTGACATCGTAGACAAAATTTTTTCGATTGCTTTAATATTAAATCAAGTAAGTAACACTTAGCCAACCGGTCATCCATGTAGGGGAGTCAAGGTAAATTGTCCCAAAAATGAAGTTTCTATATTAGGTATGTAAACTATGGTTACTCAAAATTTGGTGAAATTGAGTTATTGCTATATTGAAAATTATTTTTCGGTGGTAAATAGCGTGATAAATATCTTATATGTTAAATATCAATAGCACATAATGTGAAAACATTAAAATATCTTTCTCTCTTCTTGGTCGTACACTCATGGCTGAGGATCGCGACCACTTTTTAATTTTGCCATCCTTTGAGCGACCAAGACTTTCCATCCTTCTCGATCTTCCGCTTCTCTCAGGGCAAAAACTGCAGAATGCGTCTCACACATATTGTTAAGAGCCGTTCCTTCGTCTGCAGTCTCTGGATGATTGACTGGTTCGTCCTGTGTTCTGTCCAAGAAATACGAAGCATCCGGCGCCAACAGTAGTTGAAAAACATACGGCTTCGACTTTAGAAATACGAAAATTAAATTTAACTGGAAAGAATGCAAAACAATACATATATAGGTGCGTATTATTATTACATTTTTTAAAATAACAAATGCTTAAATTAATAATCACACTTTAATTATGTTTCCTGTAAAATTGTTAATAATACATTGTTTACCTCTGGGATACAGATTTAACTACCTACTCAAATATGTATGTGTACTGTTGTTTTATAATTTAATATGAAACGACATGGTAATACGTGAAAAAATATTTATATACTGATTATAAGATGATTGAAAACACTGAACAAATATTATTATACCTGTATATAGATTACTTAGTCCTCCATAATATTGCGGTTTGCCACTGTAAACACAGTAGAGGGTAGATGTTATTTACCTCTGAAAACCTTTTGACTGCTCTAAAATATCTTCAATTAATCCCGAAAACACGGCTACTGCGGGTCAGGTAAGGCAGTCTCGACTCTTGACTTAGGTACCTAGGTATCGGAAGTTATTATTAAATTTAGCATCTGGCCTTTAATTTCACGGTAAATATAGAGTGCAGGAAGTAATTCATATAAAAATACTCCAGAGTTTACGGATAATAATTATTATGTGGTATGAATTTCAAAGTTATGTTAATAATAGTAATGTTAATCGTAGGTAGGTATATTATTAAAAATGATTTTTTTTAAACTGAGTGCAAAAATATTCGCATAATGTTTGGATTTTGTTTCTTTATATCATTTGTTGTAAAAATTCAAACTTTTGTATAGGATTGTGGTATTTCCATAAAGTAAGTAGGTATATTAACCGGTTAAGTGCCCAAAGCGTCTTTGGACGCCCTAATTACACCAATTCTTATGTTAATTACTATAAATTAACTAATTGCGGCATAGAAAGGATTAATATATCTAACCATTATTTTCAAGGTAGTAGAAAAAATATTACAATGGTATTTTTTTTTTTAAATATTTGCTGAACGGCTGATAAATGATATTGGGCGTATTTTTTATTAGGAATAATAAACAATTATATTAAAATTACGAGAGCTCGTATGAATAGTCCTGGATCATCAGTTATTGTTCGCATTCGATAATCTTCGACATTTGCAGGCGGGCGATCGTGTAACGGAGCGCATCCGGGACAATGTATGGTACGGGTGTATGTACTCTGTGAAGTGTTTATTTAATATTATATGGATTTTTTCAACATTATCTGGTATATATAGATTTAATGCAGATATTATAGGTATACGTATTGATTAATTTAATTGCAACTGATAATAATTTAGATTTACTTTACTATAATGTCACGAATTACGTACTTACTTAATGATAGTACCTAATGCATTACACGAAGTTAGAAAGTTATTTTTCATCTTCTTCGGCCATGTGCGCTCCTTAGTTGAAGCTTATGGACACCACATGTCGCTCGTCAGTCGTCTTGCGTCGTTCCAAGCCATACCAGCATCCTGTAGCTCCGCCGTATAATACACGTTATATAATATAGTGTTTAGCGGCCTTCCAGGACTTCGGAATTTGGCTGGCTTGAAGAACATTCAAGCCAGGTTGAGGTTCTACTACTAATATATATTTAACGTTTGATGGATAACCTACTTTATTATTGAGTATTGTCTTGTAGTTTAATTAATAAAGGTAAATTAGATTTTTTTTAATATTTATGATTGTAAAATATCATATAGTTTATATACTTACTGTGAAAATGTTCAAATCACTTTTGGCATTTTGGAACAATTCTATCTCAACAATAAAAATTGTAAGTGTAATTTTTGTATTTATGTATCTAAGAAGTTTTGTGTGTGATTTTTCATTTTACATACATAGTTTAAATAAAAGAACTTAGAATTGAAATTACAAAATTGTTTATTGAAATTTAAAAAACAAACATAAAAGTACAAATAAATACACAAGATTACTCACTATTATTAATAATCAAATTAGTAAAATTAAAATAATAACTAATGTGAAGGCTGAGCAACGCCCCAGATCCTCCAGGGTACAAAGGAAGGCAGTATTGCCCACTTTAGAAAATCATGGTCTAGACTCTAGAGCAAGGATGAGTGAATAGGTAACGACCGTTACTCATAAAAAGTCTGTTATGGTCCATTTTGTTAAGGCCCGTATATGCTCTGCTTAAAGTGAAAATTGTAGGTAATTATATAATTCGAAATAATTAAGATTGGGTGTTCTGCAGAAATGACGCGCCTAGATTAAATACTTTGCCCTTCCAAAATGTCACGAACCTGTTCACTTAACGGTCCGACATTATAATGTTTCTACTTCTGTAAGTATTATTTCAATTAAAACGCCTCGGCTGGAGTGCCAAGGTACGTCATCGAGATGCGAGATAAGCTGAGCTTACTTCAGACAGGAGACGGACCGGAAATTAGTCCCTTCAACACCGGAAACAGGATGTGCTTCGGCGAGCGGATATTTTCAAAGATCATCCCCTTTCAAAAGACCTTACTGTATGTTGTAACATTACTCTAGTAATAATTTCTACTGGAAACGAATAAACGAATTATATTAGTCCGCAATTGATTTTATTTCAAGGCGAAACGGAACTGGGGTCGATTAGTTCGTTAATGGGCTATATATATTTTTGCTCTATTGAATTTATATTTGAAAAGTGATTTTTTACTAATAAAATGTTCATTCAACACGTAAAACAATGTAATGTCCACTTATATATATATATATATATATTGGTTGTTTTAATAATTCATTCGACGTGTTGGAGATTAAGAACATGGTTTTATAAGAACACAGCCACGTTGTTCCGGTCAGCGGTATCAAACTCATGATTGCCGACCTTCGTAGAGAGGCACATATTAAAGAAGAAGAGTGATCCATTTGTATATGCGTTTAAATTCATTATCATTGACTGACTCAAACGAGGGTTGTCTAAGATATGTGCATAATTATTATAATACTTGGAATTAATTTACTTATGTTCATAATTAATATTCGGTAGAATTAGTACATACCTACCTATTTTAATATAGTAGTTTTATTTATAAAATATATGACGGACAACTGATACGTATACTTAATTAATAAATTATCATTTTTTTCCAATGTCAGGGCTTATAATAATAATTTTATTAAAAGTCAATAGTACATTCTATATGAAAAATGTTCAGAGACATCTATTATTTTTTCACAAAGGTGTTTAATATAATATTAAGGAAACTAACTTACTGTATTATGATTCATTATAGTATTATTATATTTACGTAATACTTAAATTAAAAATGTTTCTTCAGTTATTTCAAGAGTTGTAATTAAATTAATTTTGAATACAATTATTGCATTGAAGAAAAATGTGAATATCTACTGACATTTTATTTAGTATCATTACATTAAATTGATTAATTTCCCACAAACAGTGCCATTATATAATATCGATCGTGACATAACCATATAGGAATCAAAATAGATAATGTGATAATATTATAATAGTATCTACATAATTTTTTAAATGTATGTTAATCAAATAAACGTTTATTAAAGACATGATTGGTTCCTATACAATTGATTTTTTAGGATTCTAGAAGTATACTATACATATTCACGTGTTTAGAATAAAATTATTAATTTTATTCTTTACAGCTTGTATTTTTATTTATAAAAATAGATATCACATTGTTTCTTATATAACTATTTTGTACATTATAATAGATGATTAACAACTACTAAATTAAAATATTATTTTATAAATAACATGCATAATAATGTATGCAACAATGATGACGATTGGTGAATCGCTTATTTACCAAACTATTTGGGAACCTATATAATTTATGTTAAAAAATTATAGTGTGTACATTTTAAATCCTGAATATTTAATATCCAGTTTATACGCGGTAGGTAGATAAATAAATAATCCTATTTTTTAAACAGTTTCCCCTCTGACTGTAAATTTTTCAGGTTTTTCCTCTGGGCATATAACGGAAACCTTAATTTTATTTTTTCCCGACAGCATATCTTGTATTTCAAAGAACGTTTTTCCTTTTGTTTCAGGTAAGATTATGAATATTACAACCCAGCATACGGCCACGATGCTACTAAAAATCCAGATGGCGTACTGCGTCCCTACATTGTCTCTGACGGTTTGAAATATTTTTGCATTTATAGCATTAAAAACGGCCACAAACACGCCTCTGTAACCACCATACCAGGATCGTATACTAGCTGTGCTCATCTCACTCGCGATTATTGGTGAAGTAACACAGAGACTGCTAAATAATTGTAATCCAACTAATGCTATCAATGCCATCCACGAACCATTTTTGCTGATTGCCTGTTCATTCTTCAACATGAAATATAGTCCAAGAATAAAGCTGCACACCACTGTCCCACCTCTTGTGGCGAGATATTGAATTCTCCGTCCCGGTTTTTCCACATAAAACATACACGAAAATGTTACGAACACACCAAGTAATTCTATAATTAACACTGCTAAATATGGATCTAACGGCATATTAGTTTCAATAATAACTATGTGATAGTAGTTCTTCATAACATTTAATACATTAAACTGCTGTGCCAAAAGTAGCATTGTTAGTATAATAAATGCTAATCTATTACTTTTAAGATTCAACTCTGCTAAAGTCTTTTTGAATGATTGTTTCGGACTATTTTCAACAAACCGTTTTATACTTTCCATTTCTTTTTGTATATTTCTATTTTCTGTTTCTCCTCTCAACCACATAAGATTCTTTTCTGCTTCTTTCAATTTACCCTGCCGCAGCAAAAAATACGGAGACTCAGGCATCCAAAGAAAGAAAACGAATCCCAGGAAAGGAAAAATAAGACTGTATAAGCTTTCCGTATGGCAGTTGAGATAAGGGCCTATAGAGTATGAAATAAGATTTCCCAAACTGAATGAAAAATCACCACAGACACATAACCACCCTCTGATGTGAGTTTCTGCAATTTCTCCCACGTACAATGGCACCATAGAGAAACTGTAGCCCGTTCCTAGGCCCATGATAATTCTACCTACATAGAGGTGCCACACTTTTGTAGAAAATATAAACACTGTCCACGCGATGGCTAAAAATGCACAAGCGAAAAAAGCCATCCATCTTCTTCCAAGTCTGTCAACTTTGTAAGCAAATAGGATCGGTCCCAGTATCCCTCCGACGGCCATTATGGATACCATGTTTGATCCTTGTTCTGACGTCATAGGGATTTTTGATCCTTTTGCTTGGAGTGTGAGTAGTGTAAGTGATGTCCAGGCGAAAGCCATTCCCGATGAAAGCAGACATAGCAGACCTGAAAAAAGAAATAATGTATTTGTACTCATTTAAGCTGTATTTGTATTTGATGAAATGTGGGCACAAAAATATTAATAAATTTAAATGCACGAGGCAGTATATTATTATGGGTTCACGGGCAATTTTTCGCTTTGACAAGAAATGAAAAACATGGTTTAAGTGACATGTTTTAATTCCAGGACTAACCATTTTTTTTTGCTTTGTTCAGGATTATATAAATAGAAAAATTCACTAATTTACACATTGATTGTAAACTATATTTATTCAAAGGGAGATAAGATTTTCAAATCACATAATATTCTGTGACCGATCTAGTGGCCAGTATACAATAAAATTAGTGTTTTGTTATGTTATAATGACTATGAATTTTCTCATATATTGCAGTGAAAAGTGTTTTAATAAGCTTGTGAATTTATATGGGCATATTTACTGCGAAAGGGAAAGAATAAATACAAAAATATCTTTTTAAAAATCAACATTTTCGAAACACTGTGTCACGTCAATCTACAAACTAATCTGGTAGTATCTATTAACCCAACACGAGGAATTTATTATATAATGATATAATACTATTGTAAACAAACCAGGTAGAGTATTATTAATGATTATAGTTAAAGTGGAAAACGACAACAAATTGATTGAAATCACGTACCTACCTATTTCTTATCAATACTTAACACCTATTCGTTAAATGTAAGTTTAGAAACTTAGTTTAATTAGGATAACTTTATTGTTCTTAGAAACAGTTGTGATTAATGTGATTTGGTATATGTATTAACAATAATTGGGTTTTATGGTTGGGTATATACCTAAGTATTTCAACATTTCACAAGTAGCTGTGTCATTCAAGAGTAAACTTTGCATTGTATTAAAATCAAAATACTTTTGATTCGATGTAATAACATTTCACCCAAGAATGTGTGTATTCATTACAGTGCTTACGCTAAATTATTATTCATCTCATATTATGGTCGTGTAAAATGCTTCCAGGGTATATCGATAATGTTTATGGTATTTCGTTCAAATTAAAACAGAATCGCAATCCGGATAAAGATTGTAATAAAAAATATTTGATTCGAAACGATTCTTTCGTTCAATTATCACTTGGTTAGCATTGCGCCTAAAAAATATCTGTCCGAATTCAAAGAATAAATTCAAGTGTTAGAATATAATTCTATTGTATCCTTGTAAAAAGTCTGTTATGATAACTATACGCTATGGATATTTATGTGGTCCGTTTTAGAGCGGAAACAGTGTTTTGCCTAATTAATATATTTGCGTGATGTATACTGTTGTTTTCACAGCTTTCGCAATTTAAAAAAATATTTCAAGATAATAAATACACAAAACGAGTAATTATTATAATATGTGTATATGCCTACTTAAAAGCAAAATGGTTAATAATAATAATTATGAAGTTAGCTGTTATTAAAAAACATAACTATCAAATATAATTTTAGTAGCAATAAAAATAAATCACTGGAAAGAACATTATAATAGATTATTCGTGTCATAAAGAATATTACTGTAGACTTTAAAATTTTACACTTAACTTCACGTAAGAAAAGAAGAAATTGCCATTTTTTTTAAATACAATTTAGTAGGTAATGAAAATTTTCATCATGAAAATAAACAATATAATATTTACTATTCTGTTAATTACCATGATAATAATGATATTGATAACTAACAAATAGTGTTATTTCTACTCTTCTAGTAGAATTATATTGTATGTACAATATAAAAATAAAAGTTGAAGTGATTTAGCTGTATAATATTATTTTATGCATCAGAAATTTTACGTTTATTGTCATTAAAATGCATCTGTGTAAATATGAACCATCTAATAAAGAAACCCATCATGACACGGTGTATAAGTAATTAATTTTCTTCAAAATGCAATTAAAAAACTATCACACAGCTGTATATTTATAACTTTGAATAACCGGTGTTCATTTTCAATTAACTTCTTTAATTTTTGGATTAAATTAACTTTATCACGTTCAAACTAATGTAGGTAAGACAAAACATTGTATGTTTTTACTGTAAAATGTATGTAAAATATTACCAACACAATAAAATTTAAAAAAAATACCTAAAACATCTTTATAGAAATGGAGATTGTTAATTATAAAATTTCAAAATTATTAATGTAAGTTTCATGAAATCGATCATATTAAATTTAATAAAAACCTTGTTTCAAAGCTACCCCAAACAAGTTTTAAATCAAAGTGAATTGAGAATTTTCCGTGACAAACAACACATATTTTTAGTTTACAAAAAAATAAAAATCACTTAATCTCTCACTCATTAAATTAATGGTGGAATGTTGAATAATAAATGCGATAGACACAGGATAGGGAAATGCGCTGTAATTTCGCTACCAATTATTATTGTCGATAAGTATAAATAATTCTATAGCACATGCACATTTTATAGAATAATATACCACTATTATGATACCTACCAAAAGAGAAAAATATATTTTTAAATCATTTATTTCGAAAGAATTCAATCGTGTAAAGTTTAGTACAGAAAGAAACGTGCCTAATAACACAAACAAAACTATATTATTTTATATTTTATCACTGTTTTATTTCACTTTAATAATAATAATTGTTCTAAGTTTTTTTTTCCGCAATGTTTTAAGTGTTAACGTGTTTTCATAATAATATTTTTTAAACTTACAACTTGTCACTGCAATTATCTGTGGATACTGTTTGTGGCATGTCACGTTTTTCAACTGCGTAGTGGACATAATACACTTTCCTACGTTGAATGTTCTCCACAAACGTTTGAAATCAAACTGATTATAATAATTTTCACTCTGCGATGTAAATCCCTCACTGAAAATTGGTGCACAGGTGTATGCGAGTTTAACAAAAGTTCGCGGACCAAAATTGGTCTATTAAAATATAGTTGTACTTCTATCAAGTATTTACGTATTGACACTATATTAACACTTGTCAGGAGGATAATACTGATGCGCGTATAGCATATTTCACGACGTGCGTAAAAGAAGGCAGATATAGAACTTCTTCTTTGAGCGTATTTTCTTATAATAAGTAGGTACAGTTTGAAGGCAACGTAAAATTAAATATGTGTTACTCGGGTACACTCGGAAGTATTTTTTTGTGGCAATGGACAAATTAATAACAATATTGTTTCCGTTTCCAAACACGTTTTATTACTTTTTGATGGATATTTTGAGTGATTAAAATAAAAATCGATTGAAAAGTACATAAATACATAATTATACAAACAAATATTCTTCAGAAGGACAACCTTTAACACGTTCATATAAGTACAACTCTTCAAAATGACAGTTTTATTTTTATAAAATTTAATGAGTTATCACATAGAATATCAATTGATATTTACGACACGTGTTTCGCTCATATGGTGAGCTTTATTAAATGTTAGTTATCGTGAATAAACGCTGAATCTTTTGAAAATAAAGGATAAATATTTATTTAGTAAATGTTCCTTCTTATTAGTAATTATAATGTAAGAAAATTGTTGGAAAATCATTCAAATATATTAAAAAAACATAAACTACAATGTGTAACAATCGTTTACTAATATTATAAATTGTTTTTAAACTTAACTTAATATAAATTTAATGTTATTTATGATAAAATGAAAACAACTTTATCGACATATGAAAATTCTCTAGTAATTGATATTCTTATCATCAAATAATACTATGTTTTAAACCACTAAGGCTAATGATTAAATCAGTTTCAATTTATTTCGCAAGGCCGATTCGTTTATAGCAAGTACGTAATGGCTCTGAGATTTATTTGCCAGGGCTTCACTGAGATAAATAAAACAAGTTTATTTACCCAACGAATTATGATATCATGTTTATTAATTAGGTCAGCATTTACTAGGTAGAATTTCATTTTACGAATGTTAATATAAATTATGTTAAATTCTTAAGATGTTTTAAGTCAATAGCCATGTCGGAATAATCGTGTTACAACTGGCATCGCCATTTACTTTAAAAAAATGTCTTGTAGAATTTAATATAACTTATATTGTGATTTGTATCGTGTATTTAAATGAACATTGGCACGCAATATAAGTTTTACAAAAGTCAAAATAGGTAACTATTATCCATTGTGCTAAATGAAGGCAAAGCCAGTAAATCCAAGGAAAACACACCACTCTACGTGTCCTTAAATATTACCAATATTGGATGCATGTTCGTTTTTAAATCATGTTTATCCCAAATTTCTCATAAATATGTGTACGTACTTTATACTATTTTTATGTTCCCTAGTTCGAATCTTTGGTTGTCAATGTGTGTACTTCCTTCTTCGTTCTTTTCGACGTTTCGCACTTGTTACACCGTCTTTTATTCTCAAGAGGAAGATATTATATGGCCAAAGTGTATTGTTTGGGGGATGAATGTAAGACATTTTCACAATGACGTGACAGCGAATGCTGCGTGAGACTTTTCCGAGTTTTCCTTGTAATATGTAATCACCATGATAATCAGCTTCTTCTTCTTTTCAAAACGTCTCATATTCTATTGTAAATAAGATGAAATTAAACGCATTATCAGCTGTAACAAAATAATATCATAATATTATCAGTAGTTGTTTTAGTAGGTGTGATTTCAATTGTATGTTGGTATTGTTTGACATACTAAGACACTTTGACATCGTTATTTTAGGATACGTAATTATATACAATATCATCGAAAAGTCCATTACTGTATTAGAAAGTTGATACCATGTTTATAGAATGTTTTCTCTTTCTGATTGGTAGAAGAACCTCTACGAAATTACTATCAATACGGATCAAAAAAACTATTTATAAACACAATATGAACAAATGTCAGACCTCTTAGTTCGGTCCGTGAGGATTCCGGGAACTCCGGGTTCGACTCGGTGAGGTCGCAATATATTTATGTGATTTTCTCAAAGCCTAGGTGTTTGTGATGGTTTCTCTTATATTAACAATTATTACACTACTGTCATTAGGCTTCATGGCCTGTTGTAGTGTTAAAAATTGAAACTGTAGACTCAAAGGAGCTTATGAGTAATATTGCCTAGGTATGGTCTCGGGAATCCGGTTGGGATGGCCGGATCGTAAACGTTACGATCTGTGACTGACCGATTGGGAAGTCTGCTATCATTGCGTTACATTATTTTCGATAGCTTGAAATATATAAGTATGTAGCGTGTTTGATAAAACGTGAATTGACATGGGCCGCGGGCCACACTGTCGTCAAGTATGAAGTTATTATTCTCCTATTATGAATACATTGATTAGTAATTTATTGTTATTTCAAGTATTTGAGTTGTCTTGTCGAAAAATTGTCTTTTCGAAGAATTATTATACCGGTAATCATTTAGTTTCCTTCCTAAGTACTGAACAGTCAATAGGTTTAAAATTTTACGTGTGACGCATACTAATTCTTACTGAAATAATGGCAACTAGGTATCGTAAGTAATTTACTAATTCAATAAGAAATTTAATCAATTTTATTGGGAACATTTAGAGTGCTGCTTTGCTATTAATTACTATGTGATTAATATTGGGAAACCCTCTTTGAAATGATATTAATTATTAAACTAATTACATCCAATGGTAATGTAAACAAACTAAGCAGGTACTGTTTGTTTTATATAGACTTGTGTTGTTTGTTTATCCGATACAGTACCTGGTGAATCTTAAACGATATAATTTATAAAACGATTAATAGATTTACCTGAACTGGTGTGTTTTATATTACTTTGACAGAATACACTTTAATTTTGTCCTTGTGTGGTTGTGAATGAAGATACAGGTGTTTTGTGTTTTGCGACCGCAACGTCATATTTTCGCTAATTATATTAATTGGATAATGCAGGAAGGATATGTACATACATCCCAGAATTTTCGACAAATTAAGATAAATATTATAAATTATTGAAATACCTATATAGAATTTACGTGTTTCCTAGAATCGGATGTTTCTTAAAAAAAAAAAATAAGAACCTACTCTCTTCCACAGGTTCGATGTCAATTATGAATTTCTTTCTAAATTCAGTATTTTCTCTCAATTTTACAAAGTTATATCTGATTTTTATATCAGTCATATTATAAATAGATACACGTGTTACATTCATATACAGTAGAACCTCAGTTATCTGGATTTGTTTTTCAGTTTCGTATGATTATCAGAAAAAGGTACCATTTCAAATAAAATCAATATTTTCAAAAATTGCCATTAGTTTGGAAGTTAAATATATAGTAAGTATATATTTTTTTTGTTATACTTACGGATTTATCGTTACCCGAAATATCTTCATCTTTAATTGTATCTTATAATTAGGGATTCATTGATCATTGAAAATAATACTTCTTTGTTTTCGTGTGTCTCACTGTTTAGGATTGTGACTCTTTTTTTAAACAGTTAAAAAGTTATATCCGTACGACGATCCCTGTATTCCGTCGTCCGCATACCTGTAGGTGCTGAGAGGCTCGTAGCGTCCTTCACTTGGTCAGACCAATGTGTAGACGACCTCCCTCTTCCGCGCCGACCATCAGAGTTTCCGCTGACGACGAACCTTTCCAAATTAATGTTTTCCTTATGTCCTACATGGTTTCAGATAATCGCATACTTGTATTGCGACCTCACCGGGAAACGAACCCGGAACCACCGGTATCAAGCGGTGTCTTGCGCATTGGACCACGAGGGTCGCAATGTGACCGTTATGTGAAATAGTTATTTTTTGCGAAGGACATTGTATTATTTATTGTAGAGCATGAGTGTTAGCTATTTAAAAATTCTTCTGAATATTTAAGTTACCTACTCAGTTAATTATCATGCTCGCCCCTTCTCGCTCACAAACACACACTGCGTGGAAATTATATTACATATTTATTAGACATCAGAATGATTGTTGGCCATTCGCCCAACCGAATGTGATCACTGATCATGCACTAGATCACACACATATTGAAAAAACATGTATTTTTGTATATTTTTGCCAGTGTCGAAGGGTGTATGTAGGCTGTTAAGATCCGCCATAAATAGTGCACATTAACCTCTGTCAATCATACGTAGGTATTTGTTTTCATGAAATAAGACTACAATTTACAGATTATATTGGTTAGTATTTAAAATTCAATAAAACCCTAAGAAAATCAAACCATAATAGACAATAGTCAAAAAATACTCGTCTATTTATAAAATATCTAAAAATTCAATTAAATCGTACATAACTTTGGATATTTTATAGACAAAAAAATATTTTTCATACATTATGGTTTGGTGTAGGCAGGGCTTAATGATTTAAAAAAAACGAAGCAACATTATGTGTAATAGTATTCATAATCCAACGAAAACAAATAAGTAGGTATGAAAGAAAAAATAGTTATGCGCAATTTTCTTGTATCGCCCAAAATATACCAAAACTATTATAGTTTGATTTAAGCAGGGTTTAATCGATTTTTAAAAATCAACCAACACCATCTATAAATAATTAATTGTATTCTTAGTTCAATAAAAACAATTACCTACGTATGACTAACAAAGTTTAATGTGCACTATTTACGGTGAATCTTAACTGCCTACCTCCACCCTTTGCTACTGATTTTTGCCATCCTTAGGAATGAACTAGAGACAGCCGCTATTCCAAATTGTTATTTAAGCACTTAATATAAAAATGTATATTTCGTTAGGTAATATACTTTCGTAAATGTATTATTAATATACTAATACCTAATCTGACTTATTAAATTAGGCCTCTGACTAACTCAGACACGCTGTCTTGATATCAAATAGAAACTTTCAGCGTAGGTAGTACCTACGTCATTGGATAAAAAAATAATATGGGAAAAGACCACTGCCACTATCGGGTATATTATAACACGCTAGTAATCAAACATAATTGACAAGTACAATACTTACCTAATATACCCAACGGTTTGTCATGCGAGTCATCAGCTGTCATAATAAACAAGTCATATTGAACATTTTCAATAACCGCAATGCAACGCTATCTCTTAATGCAGGCATATTATGATGTTAAACAATCAATGATGAATCACTGCATCAATGTATTGTGAAAAAATATATGAAAACGTGTATTACTGTCGTAAAATAATCAACTTACCGCAAACCTTTTGGACAGTAATGACTGATTTTGCGGCCCCCTACGATAAAAAACGAAGAAACAAATTTTAATTTTCCCTAAATAAAACACCCACGGTAGCCGCGCGGCTTAAGCGTCGGACTATAACGCCATGGGTGCCAGGTTCGAATCCTGGGTCTGGCAAGTACACATATTGTTATTCAATTTGTGTGTGAGTCAGGGTATGGACCTAATAGGTTGAGCATGTGGCTGACAACCATTTCTCGTAAAAAAGAAAATCTGTTAATACAAACCTCTACTCTGTGTAGGCCCATATGATTCTATTATGATCGGACATGGTCGAAAAAACGGTTTTTTTATTTTCTACAAATAATTATATAAGTAACTTTTATAAATATAAAAATCTTTAATATGATTAAGTATGTATACTAACTTGATAATATTGCTTTTCATGAGATGTGAAAATAACTACGAGTGAACATTAAGATTTTTGTATACTTTAATAATTATTTATTGTATGTTCGAGCCCCCCTTTTAAATCTTGTGATGACTCAATTGAGTCCTGTTGCGTTGCGGAAACGCACCACTGGTGACTGCGTATAAATCAATAGCCTTATTATTACATATATCATAGCAGCAAACATCTTATCAGTTATATTATGCGAAACTAAAAATCCCTCGCTCTTCACGTACATATCTAACCCCGTCTTCCACTTCCGTCTTTTACAATAGGTACCTATATACAGCGCTATGAATAGTAACCGCTGCCATGAAATCTTGATTGTAGAATACGGTTTGGCCGAGGTTTTGTCGCCAAAGCTGCGTTAAAAACACATTTCATTGCTCATATTATAAATTCGTCAGTCTTGTGTGTTCCAAACTCTACAAGTACATTTTATTTGATGATGAAAGTTTCAAAATATGGAACAGGTATATATTTTCATACCATGTGGCTTTTAAGTATAAAAATACAACATAAATATGTTTAGTTTTAACACTTAGTGGCAGGCTTTATTGTACAGGTAACATATTGCAAAGAGATCTCGAAACTTCTTTCTTCTTTAGACCATATTATAATAACTCTATTATAAGTGGGGGCGGGCAAATGGTTGGCTAGGGCCTCAATGAAATGCACTAATGCCAATAGGTACATTTCTATAAAGTGTTGAGACGCTACTCTACAGATGGCCAACAAATCCTATCTCTAGCCTCCACGCGGCGTCCCCTGGGCAATGCAGATGTGGTGTGTCTTGTGACAGTATAACTCATCTGTAGCTAATAGAGAAGGGTGAAAGGCGAAACTCTGGCGTCTTAAAACGAGAGACCCCTTGGCTACGGGAAGGAAAACCCAGACAGAAAACCACACACCAACCCGTTTGGACAGCGTGGTGTGTTATGTCCAAATACCCCCATTTAACAAGAACAAAAATCACGGCCCTTATTCTCCGGAGGCCAACCTAACACTGATCACGGCAGCAATTAGCAAGGGAAAGCAGAGGGTGCTAAGAATCCCCGGAAAGACGGTAACGGCTGCCTACCGATGACCATTGCCACCTATAACGCGAGAACATTATCCAGCAACGCCAAACTTCTAGAGCTCGAAGAAGAACTCGAAAAAATCCATTGGGATGTTGTCGGGCTCAGCGAGATAAGACGACAAGGAGACGATATCGTCAATCTCCACAGCGGACATGTAGGTACTCTGTTATAATGGGACTAAGACCGGAAGCACAAGCGGTGTCGGATTTTTAATCCACAGACTCTGGAAAGATCGCATAGTTGAATTTGATTTCTCCTCAGATAGAGTAGCAAGTTTAACACTTCAGCTCAGCAAAAGATACCAGATTCTGCTTTTGCAAGTTTATGCGCCCACTCAAAACTCACCTGATGAAGAAGTGGAGGAGGTATATTAAGAAATCAGTACGTTGAAAAATAAACGGAAATGTCACTTCACTATCATCATGGGCGACTTTAATGCACGAATCGGATCTCAACACCAGGATAATGTAGCGGTCGGGCACTTCGGACATGGCACCAGGGATGGCCGAGGAGACATGTTAGTGGAGTTAGTGGAAAACCACAATCTCTACATCATGCACTCATTCTTCAAAAAGAAGCCTTCCCGAAAATGGACATGGCGAAGCCCAGCAAAACGAACCAGCAAAATCGACTACATCCTCACCGACAAGAAGGATATTTTTCTAGACTGCACAGTCATTAACAGATTTAATACTGGCAGCGACCACTGAATGGTAAGGTGTAAAGTACGATTTAACATCAAACGTGAGAGATTCAAACTGATGCAGAAGCCCAGAGTCCGCAGAGGTTTGAGAAGCAGAGTCGAATTCCAACAAGAGCTGGAGAACAGGCTAGCGGCTTTCCAGGCTGAAAATGACCCCATCTCCCTACAAAACACCGAAGCAATAACAAAAATCATTATAGAATCTTCGGAAGAGACAGTTGCTGCTGTGGTTGAACGAGTAAGCAAACTTTCAAAGGAAACGTTGGATCTTATGAAGCTGCGTAGGAGTACGAAAAGCGAGCAACAAGTTGCAAATGATCTCGAGTACTCCACGCTGTGCAAAACTCTACGTAAAAACATACGAGAAGATCTTCGTAAGTTCAATATGAACCTTGTAGAATCAATTGTTGCGTCAGGAAGGAGCTTACATAAGAACAAGCAGCATCTGTCAATAGGGAGACGGCAGATCACGACACTAAAAGCGCAAGATGGAAGTATCGTGCGTAACTGGGATCATCTACTGGACACTGTAGTAGAGTTTTACAGCGCTCTATACAAAGATGACACTGACATCAGTTCAGATCTTCCGGTGAACGGAGAATATGGAGATCCTCTTCCCGAGGTTACTACCACAGAGGTGGAATATGCTATAATGTGCATGAAGAGGCCCCGGGAGAAGATGGACTAACTATCGATGTTCTCAAACGGGCCGGGAGGACGGTGAGCGAAGTGCTCGCACGTCTGTTCACATCTTGTCTGCACGAAGAGAACATCCCAGAATCATGGAAAAATGCCTCCATTATTATTCTCCATAAGAAAGGAGACACTGAAGATCTGAAAAACTATCGACCAATTAGTCTACTGCCAATTCTGTATAAGGTTTTCACGAAAATACTCTCAAACCGTCTCGAAACAGTTCTAGACGAGAACCAACCAAGAGAGCAAGCCGGATTCAGAAGAGGCTACAGTACTATGGATCATATACAGGTCGTCAGGGAAATCATAGAGCGCTACCAGGAATACAAACTGCCATTATATCTTGGTTTTATAGACTATGAAAAGGCGTTTGATTCCATCAAAAAAATCTCAATTATAGACGCCCTTAGCAACCAAGGAATTTTCAGACGCTACATAAACATATTGAACAGTATATACAGTGATGCCACAGCATGCGTAAAACTCCACAAACGGTCGTGTAAATTCCCCATTAACAAAGGTGTCCGGCAAGGTGATACCATTTCACCTAAACTATTCACCGCTACTCTTGAGGAATTATTTAGGAAACTTGATTGGGAGGAAAAAGGTGTTCCAATTAACGGAGAGCACCTCAGTCACCTGCGCTTTGCAGATGGTATTGTTATACTCTCACAAGACCCGAAAGACCTCCAAGGTAAAATGCAAGAACTCGCGGATGTCAGTCAAACGGTCGGTCTAAAGATAAATGTCTCAAAGTCAAAAGTGATGAGGAACTGTCTTTCGGACCCTGCGATTATCTGTATTTCTGGCACCCAACTCGAGGAAGTCAGCAGCTACATCTACCTCGGACAGCAGGTGTCCATAGACGGAAGCATGCACGATGAAATTGCTCGAAGAACAAAGCTGTGATGGAGTGCTTTCGGACGTCTGAATAGTATTTTCAAGAGTGACCTACCATTATGTCTTAAGCGTAGGGTGTTCAACCAATGTGTGCTACCCATGCTCACGTATGGCTGCGAGACGTGCACCCTCAACACGAGAGATGTCCAAAAGCTAAGAGTCACACAGCGAGGCATGGAGAGGTGCATGTTGGGTATCATGCGAAAGGACCGTAAAAGAACGAATAGGTTAGGAAGCAGACAAGAGTACGCGATGTAATAGACGTTGCCAAACAGCTGAAATGGAGATGGGTGGGGCACATTGCTCGCCGAAAGGACGGCCGCTGGATAAATCATCATCCAATCATCCAATGATACCCAAGGGCTACGAAACGGCCACAGGATCGCCTTAAAAACCGCTGGATTGACGAACTGGTAAAGTTCGGCGGAAATACGTGGCAGCGAACGACACAGGACCGAGAGAGTTGGAGAAAGCTTGGGGAGGCCTTCATCCAGCAGTGGATTGACCCCGGCTGATGATGATACACTGTGGACTTCAATAACTGTCATAAAATATAAACCAATTATATATATCCATGTAAGCCTAGCTGTTAATGCAAATTAATTAAATTAAAATATTACATAGGGTGTATCAATGACAGTTTCAAATTTGCCGCCATTTTGCAATGGTGACACTCTGGAATTTAAAATTTGACATACTTACCTACACAGTCTAGAGCAGTACAACAACGAGTACAGAATATAAAATAATATTATCAAAATATTGTTTCAACTATAATTTTATTGTGCAGCGAAAAATGGAATGGTTAGGTACCGTAATAAAGAAACCTGCTGGATTTAAGTATTTGAACATCTTCAAGTAGTTTATGAGAAATCAATTCATCCTGAAAAAGTGACTTATAGTCCTTAAAGCGAGTGTTTATTTTTCATAAAAAAATAACCTACTACTTCTAAATACCATGAAAAAGTGGATTGGTACAATTTTTATTGTGGGAGCCTTAAAATCTGTCAGCGTCTGAAGCCTCTACATACTATAAAATATTACTGTAGTACTTCTTTTGTTGCATACTATACTTATTAGTTATATAACTTACACATTGATGTTCATATTTTTCTTACTTACCTACACAATATGTGCATTATTTACATTACATTGATAACATTCTTCTATTTATCTTTATTATCGCATATACAAAAAAATAGTAAGAGCTTGCGCCCATTACGGTAACCAACACGACACAATGGCTGGTAGGTGCCGAGTGGGCAAACGACCAGATCGCACCCCCAGTAAAATACTGTAGTAAGTAAAAAATTGGCATTTTGCAGGAGAGCCATTTGAAGTTTCAAATATTCTTTGTAAATACAGGAAAAGTCTGAATGTAAAAATTATTACTCATTTTTATGGAAAAACATGATCTATTTTCAACTGTATTCATCATTTTTCTCTAAAACATATACAAACGGAGATATTTGAATATTTCTGAGTTACGACTGTATTTTATTAGGATATTTGACAATTTCATGTTAAAATTTGAATCAACTCAATACTTTCTATGTAAATTTCCCTACCATCACTCTAATAATTTCAACTAATTTGTTGGGCACTGTAAAGGAAGGTTTTCAAAATATTAAGTTATGGTACAATCTTTAAAGATTTATTGAAAAAAAAGAAAAATACAATTATTAGTTCAAAACAACAAAAAAATACTTAATTATTTAATTTAATGGGAAAATAATTTTTTTACATACGATTTTTAATTTTTAAACATCACTTGGAAGAGAAGCAAAAAATCATAATAAAATTCACGATGTTTAGCGGTGCAGAGGAAAGCAAATCCTTCTTTTTAATTGTCGTTATTTTTGGCCACTCTTGATATGCTTTGGATATATTGAGACCATCCATTGGTAACGGTTTGCCTATTTGCTGTTGTCGAACATTCAATTTCCTACATTCTTCATGATAACTGGTTTTAAAAAAAATAATGTATGGATAGTCTCTGTCTACTTTTATAACTTTAATCTTCTGCCACAAAACTTTTTTTCCATTTTCATCCGTGTTGTAATTTTTACCGATTTCATCTGCTAGTTTTTTCATGTTGAGAAAATTATTTGTCGTCATGGGTTTAACTATGTATGGTTGTCCTGTTTTCTTACTTGTTTGTACAATGGTAATCATTTGGCTGGGCACAAATATTGGTCCACTTTTTAGAGCCCTGGTTTTCTGCTGCTCAATTGTAGAATGGACGATATCGCCTTCATTTTGTTTATGCCCGGTGACCAAAAACTTATGAGAGATCGTTGTATTTTTTTGTGAATTCCCGGTGGCATATAAATACATTGCAGCAATGTATTTATTTTTATTCTTCCCGGCACAATTGTCACTGTAAAAAATAAAATGCTCATTGTGGTGATATTTTTTACATGCATTGTAATCGAGTACACAGCTACCAATTTTATTGGATCCTCATGCAGCTTGACTCTCGTCATACATGTATCAGTTTGCAATATTTTCAGTGATATTATAGACTGTACGATTGTACATTGCCAAACTTTCGTTTATAATAGAAAGTTGACACATTTCCGCAAGGAAGCGGTAAAACAGCCTGCAAATCATATACAGCTACATTAATGACGCTATTTTGGCCATTAGTTCGGGACTCTGCTACGTCTTTGATCTTTTCATCCCTTGCCTCTTTTTTCCAGGTTGATGTGTCTCATATTTTTCTTGAAGTTGTTTTTTTTCATCTGGTGATGAAGAATTATTGTATAGGTCGCATTCAACGCACAAATCTTTTTTTAGGCTTAAAGAAGCCAATATTAAATTCGTCATTAAATATAGATGCGTATAATAGTGTTCTTTTCCAAATGGCATATTGCTGTCAGCTTGTTGTTTTTTGTATAACCGATACATTTCAGCAATTGTTAATTTACCATCTAAATACAATTTGGACGTCTGTGCACGCAAATAATGTTACTCGATCACTGGGAAAGACTTAATGTGAGCTCTTATATCATTTTTTTAAACATCACTAATTTTTTTGTGATTTTTGTGATCTCTTTGTTCTGGAATTGGCGTTCCGGAAAGAAGATCTCTTGTTTTCCATGCAGTGGAGCAGTACCTTTCACTCACCCCAAATGTGTTGATAAAGTATTTTTTGCATACTTCTTGTATTTTACTTCCATTTAGTTGTTGATAACAAAAATTGTTGCCTCTGCTGCTTCCAGTTTTTTTTGTTTGAATACTTTAGAACAATAATATCCATGCAATTAGTGAGAAAATTACGCTGTATCTCAAGATTTTCCTGTAGTAACAGAGTTACAACAGTATTTTTTTGAAAAGTATTGTTTTAGTTTTTTAGAAAGCTTCTTGTAAAATACTGTCGTAACTTAGTTACAACACTATTTTATTATCTATTCAACAGTTTTCGGAAAGTAATGTACTGTATTAAGTGCTTTCTATCCGACACTATTTGAGTTTGAGATACGATAGTATTTTATTAAAATAGCAAAAAAAAATACGAATCCAACCACATCCATAACTCGAAAACGCCCATTTCAGACTTACGACAGTATTTTACTGGGGGTGCGAGATGTTTTAGATGCACAATGATCACCTGTGTGACATTACCCCGCTTCCTATCTCTTCATACACAGACAGTAGAGTATATGCTTCATAACCTTGCACTCCGGCTCTAGGTTGAAAATTATGTATTTTTTCTAAAAATATTTTTTACATATATTATCTATTTATTTATTTATTACTATATAACACAAGTGAATATCATTTGATCTAATTTTATGAGAGGTTATCAGGCAAAAAGGCATATCAGTTATAAAACGTATACTCTACATACCGTAAAATTAAAAAATAATAAGCGGGTTGCTTGTCTGGGTGATACTGTAACTGTATTTTTCGAATATAATATGTCGTGTATAATATTTTAAATAGTTACTTCTGCATCATAATATTATATTATGCATTGAAGTTACATTGTCATGTAAACGAATCGCAGATTCGATATTGGTAATATTTGTGGACACTCAGGGGGGTTTGTATTTGTTGCGTTTTCGTAAATCGAAAATGGCTTCAATGGTGTATGGGGATTGGATTTCACATTTATATCAAATTAATCTGTTCTGTGGTACACACTCTACGCGGACTGCGTGTGGTTATTGGTTGTTATGTGCGTATAGGCAAGGCCATGCGAGAATAGTGACGTCACACGGTAAGCCAAAATGAATGACGAAGTGCGACATTTGCGCTGCATTTTGGGTGAAAATAGTTGCATGTCACTCTAGCTGTGTTTTTCAAACTAAAATGAAGCATTCCACCAATGTGCGGAGCTATATTTTGGCAACGCATATATATTGAATAATAATGACGTCACATCGACGTATTCGACAGGTTGCAGACGAGAAGAGTTAAGATGGGCGAGCCGGCTAATGGGCGCTGGCTCTAAGTGCTTTATTTACTACGAGGAGGATAGTTTACTAGTTACGTTACATTTATATTGTTATATATTTCAAAAAAATATTATAGTATAAGAAAAAGTATTTGCTAATATACGTGTACATTTTTATTATTCAGCCACATTCTGCAAGTATTGTTATAGATTATATTTGTAAGATAACAGTTAATAGCAATTATTGATCATGATAACTATTTCTGTTTATTCTATGATTGATGGATACAATACCACTAATACCAGATTTCATAGTTTATATTGTATTATAATGCTTAGTTTATTTTATGATGTAAACTGTCAATTTTTGGTAGAAATATATATTATTAATTTAAATAAACTACTTGCATCCGGTTTAATATTAATCAAGACTAGTTTCGTCTGATTTAAAGTGATATAGTCAACAGCTGGTGATTGTTATGGAATACGTAGTAAGTTTTGAATTGAATTAATAATTGCTTATATTTAAATTATTATTTAAAAAAACTGTTGACCACCACTGTCCCATGTGGCGATATAATTTACTATAATAGTATGAATAATGCTTGACATTGACCACGAAATGCATGCTTAGTAATAATATACCTACGTGCTTTACAATAAAATCAAAAATTTATTTGAAAAACTATGCACGAGTACGATCAATCTTCTCAGAGAAAGGAAAATTATGTACGTTCTCAAAAACAAGAACACTAATCATATTTAGTATGTATTGAATGTATAATCGAATTTTTAGTAGGTAAATAGTTATTCAGATGCTGATTAAGAATATTTTGAATACGAAATTGTTATTTTGACGTGACGCTTGCTTGGAAATATTTCAATATACAAACAATACTAAAGTAATGTTAATTTATTCGCAACGTTTCATCGGCTTCAATAATATAATTAAGTAAGTACTTAGGTTTAATTATCGCCGTTTAATATTTTCTTTAACATTTTTCTGCGAATTGGTGCAGTGGCAATATTTATTGAAGCTGTCCGTCATTATATTGTGACTTTTCATAAGTGTGAAAAAATCCCGAAAAAGTGACAATTGTAGTTTACCGCGTAGGCAATAATTTAGCCAGGGGGCCTCCAAACCTGTCAAAACCTCAGGCATATACGCTCGGAGAACCGCCATTGAATTATGACAACGTAAAATCTAAAAAATATATTTTAAAAAAACATATAATTTAATTCATAATCAAATATAATAAATAATTGTAGTACTAAGTAAACAGACATATAGGTACTGTTAATATTTTCTTCTCTGGAAAACCATAATTTATTACATAATATTATATAGCATTATTATATAAATATCCACCTGAAAAATCCTAACTTTATTTATAGGTCAATTTAATTATTGAAGCGAAAATATTTCACAGAAAAATATTAAAATAAAACAATATTCCAGATTTATCTGCGTTAATAATTTTCAACAAATATTTAATATATCTATTTGATTATAGAAAAGATACAATACAGAATAATAAAAAAATCTGTAGCATGTGTTTACATAATATATCAAACAATAATTAAACTTTACCAATTAGTACCTACCTAAGTATTATAGGATTAATAATAATAAAGATATAAGTGTATATAATAATGTAAGCTGCATCTACAGAGCGGGAAGGCCTTAATCTGTCGGCTGATCAGCACATTCTACTGAAAATTCGTAGTTGGATTTAATTAATAATAGAAAAATCGAAACAAGTATGTTTATTGTGAATGCCGCCGTGTGTATGATAATTTATCATGCTTTTCTTAAACCACAATCTTAGTACAGCCATTTCACGATAGATGACTCTGCTGATATATTAGAATATTTTTTCTATAAGTCAATAAAATAATCATAGATGTATCTATTATAAAAGTAATAGTCATAAATTAATGTACGATGATCTCATTCTAACTGACTAGGTTTCTGCTATTAATTATTTTATAATAATACATAATAATATAATAAATAATTCTTTTTGAGTATTGATTTAAAATAATGAAATAAAAATTAAAAAATGTCATAAGTAGATAAGTACATAAGTATATAATTTTATTATAAACTAATAACTTCATTGTGTTTATTAATTGTTATAATCTCAAGGAACTATTATATACATACATAACATAGTTACTTAAAAATCAATGTGGTAGGTAGGTATATTAATACACCGACATAATTCTTAGTGTTTGTATTTTGTTGTTACCTATTTATACAATAATTATAATATTTAGTTTAAAAAGTAATTTTAAATTTTAATTATCACAGATAAGTACATAATATTATACATATTATGTATATTGTTGTGCAAATGAAAGTCTTGCGATTATACAGATCTACATACATCATTTTATAACATAGACACTATGTAGTATAATACATTTATTTCATATAAATATATTACCACATAATAATTAGTAATAGACTTCAATACTATCATATTTGAGAGAATTACACGTTAAATAAGTGAGAGTACATAATTTCATGTGTAGTCTTTGAAGCGTTAAGCCGTGTCCATACTGGCAACAAGTTGCTGGCAACCTCATTCAATTTCACGATAATTATCAAAATTTGTTTGACCAAAAATTATTTTAATCGAAATTTTATGAGGTTGCCAATGTGGACACGGGCATTAGAACTAATACAATTATTATTCAAAGCAGGCACTTATGCTTTAACTCGTCATTTAAATAACATATTTATCGCAAGAATAACGATTGAAAACCTTTAAATTTAAATTTATTCTCAGTATATTCAGATATTTTACCTGAGAGTATGTTCTGAATTTCACATAGAGATTTCCCTTTTGTTTCAGGCAAAATATTATAAATAACAACTGCACACACGCTAACAATGGCAGTTCCCATCCAAAAGCTATATTGCGTTCCTTCTTCATCACGGATGAATTGAAACAATTTTGCGTTCACCGCATTGAATACTGACATGCATATAGCTTTATACCCACCATACCACGACCTTATACTAGCAGAGCTCATTTCACTTCCAATAACTGTGGGTATCGACATAATTCCAAAACAATTTGATATTTGAGTAAGAGATAATCCAAATAATACAATCCATGCAGAAGAATTATTAATTATGCCTTCGCTTTTCAGCATAAAATATCCTCCAGATATAAAAGAACCTAGTATTACTCCAGCACAAGATATTAAAAATAATGGTCGCCTGCCAGCTTTATCTATAAAGAAAAATGATGATAGTAATACACTTAAACCAACAATTTCTACTACTACTACAGTGATTTCAGTATTTAATGAAGATTCAGTTTCAATTAAAATCAAATGGAAATATGTTTTTAGTGCAGATGCACCGTTGAATTGCTGTGTAAACATCATTATTGTCATAATTAATCCAGCCTTTAGGTTACATGGTAATTTTAATTCCATGAGAGTTTCTTTAAGTGGCCTTTTGGGACTAGACATTACAAAATTTTCAATGTCGTTTAATTCATCTTGAACACATTTTGAGTTGTCTTGACCTCTCAACCACATTAATACCTTTTCTGCTTCGTTCTTTCTTCCCTGTCTCATAAGATAATACGGCGACTCTGGCATCCATACAAGAAAGACAAAACCAAGCACAGGAAATATTGTACATATTATATTGAATAATTGGAAATCTAAAGTGGGTCCGATTCCATAGCAGAAAAGGGATCCTCCGGCAGACAAAATCGTAGCAACAATACTAAGTTTTGCTCTCATGTGAGTTTCAGCAATTTCTCCAAAATAAATAGGCACAAGTCCAAAAGTATATCCAATTCCTAATCCAACCACTACTCTGCCAATATATAAATGCCATACTTCAGTTGAAAATATCATTATAAGCCAAGATAGTAAGCAAAAGAAGCACCCAAAGAAAGCCATCCATTTTCTCCCTAGTATGTCTACTTTATAGGCAAATAGTAATGGTCCGATGATTCCTCCCACCGATGTTATAGATACTATGGTGGAGCCTTCGTCTGAGCTGGTCGGGATGGGAGAATTATCTGCTTGAAGTTTCACGAGGGATGGCGATATCCAGCCGTATGTAGTTCCCATAGTGAATTGACAAATAAAACCTAGAAGAAATAAAAATTCGTTCATTAGCATAGATAGATATATTACAACAATAAACTAATAATATGCCATTATTATACACTATGATGGAATTTTCTAAAAATTATAAAAGCAAGTAAATATGAGAATCAATATTGAACTATGAAGATGCTTAGGTACTATTGAATTGTTCAACTATTAACGATAAGAAACATTTATTCCTGTAAATTGTACGAATAGATTATGGCCGAAAACATAATTATGTACCTATTGCGGATGGTAGAAAAGTATTTTTTTACCATGTCCAATCCTAATTAGATAATATAAGGCTTTACAGAGTGGACGTTTTTATTAACAGGTTTTTGATATTACGAGAAATGGACGTTAGCCACTACTTGCTCAACCTATTAGGTCCATACTTTGACTCCAAACACAAATTGAAAAACAATATGTATATTTGCCAGACCCAGGATTCGAACCTGAGACCCTCAGACAATGAGTAACATTTCCATCGACATGCCGATCGGTAATTCGTACGATTTTTAAAAACGCGTGCCTTTCATTTGAGGTACGAACTTTATTTCACAAGATTGATGTTTCAATTAGATTCAAATAGCATTTTTTTAATTAATTTGTTAGAAATATTTAGCAATAACTATGGTAAGTAATAACCAAATCATGTTTTTGAATTTGTATATATGATATAAATTGTTATCAATGCTCTTTACCTATAAATGATTATATATGTATTCGGCAACAATGTATTCGTACCATTTTTTTGTTTCGTACAATTATTATAGTCACATATAACCAAGAAAAATATTCAATTAATGATAGTGTGATATTCGGCATTATGTACGGATTGTGTTGTGATTATTATAAGGATTGTGATTGCTGTTAAAACAATTAATAATCTTGAGGTATTTTATTTATTTTTTCAATAAATTTAATAATACAATAAGTGATAATAATACGAAACAAACGTTTTAACATTAATAAATCATAAATATTATTTAAAATAACATAAACATTCCATTGTATAAAACTAAAAACATAATCGATTTCCATAGCTGACATCAATCATCATTAATCCTGACTTACCACACAGATTAAGAAACAAATATGATTGTTAACATAATAATAAAATTATTTCTTATTTTGTCACGGGCCTAACACGTGTAAATAGCACTGTTTTTAGCGTCATCATCAATCATAGTTATCTATATTATTTACTAGATAAAGGCTTCCCCAAACTGTTATAATTTCCTCCCGCCCCTCGTCCATTCACAATTTATATTTTACAAATTGATTATACTGCCAAAAAACTCTTATAAGATATACGATTTAGAATAACAGCTTACAATATCCCAATTTGGAGAACATTTTTTTAATGATTTCAGATTTTTTTTTAAATGATAAGATAGCAAATTCGTCTATATTTTTGCATTATACCTGGTCCACACGTGGAATAAACATAATCAACCAGAAAAATTCGGCAAACTACGGCGGAGTGTCACTAGCCTGAGCCGCGTCCATGTACTTGCTTTTGGTTTGCGAGCGCCACGAAGTTAGCAATATTGTGGTACTGATCATGCTGGAAATGCATTGAATTAATAATTAAATAAAACGAAGTGATTAATACATAACTAATTTCACTTTTTATTATTATTATAATACAGGACCGGTTTTGCCCGCTTCATGACAACAATATCTCTTTAAAGGGGATAAAACTAGTCCTGTACCTACAATAATATTAAAAAAGCGGATTTAGTTACTAAAAATGAGTTTTATTTAATTATGAATAAAAATACTGTTACACATATTATAGTGGCCCATAAGTCACGCTCTATTTCCAAATATTCATAATAATTATTTATAAAACGTTTTTCTGGATAATTTAAAATGCACCATTAAGTTTTATTGTAGAGAATTTTTGACAATTCGATAAATAGACAAAAATCGTCGAATCTTATTTGGCAAATAAAGTGTAATTTTTTAAAACAAGACCCACGTTGACGTCAATAATTTATTATCTTAAATTGTCCGTCCAGATTAACGATAAACTTAATTGCACGTTTTCGACAGAAAAAATCTACAGTCGATTTATCTTGAGATATATCTGAGAAACACCTATATCAACTACGTCGTTCAATTTTGTGCGATATTTGATCTGAAAACATAATCGAACCGTATTTTTTCGAAAATCAACATTGTGCTATTATAACCATGGTCCCCACACGGTGGGACTGACATAACTCTAGCCCGGGAGCCCGGCATGGTATGTCGGTCAGCTAAGTGAGAACAGAAGACAAAAAGCAACTTTATAGAATATTGAGTTTTTTTGGGTTGTCCATCCAACTATTATTTTTATCAAGCACATAAAATTATCATCATATTAACTTTTTGTTTCGTTTTGTATGATTTATCGCCATTCATATGTGTTTTTATTTTTGCCGACGGGCATCACGTGTCTGTTTTGACATATTTAAAAAGAACATCAATTGATTTTTTATAAAATTTTTGTAGAGTTAATTTTACTGTAGTTATTGAAAATGTGCTTCAAAAAAAAAATAAGAATATTTTTGCTGTGTGAATTCATACAGTTTCTTTTTTCGAAGTATATAATATTAATTTGTACGCATTTTATCTACCACAAATTCGCTCTATTAAAAGAAGTCGCCTGCGATACTATCTTCTGCTTGCGCGACGTAATATTTATTTGTAAATTTTTGATTATTGTGTATCGATAGATGCTAAAAAAATACGGTAATTGTGAGCTTCCGTAATTGTTGGTCTAAACTGAAAATTGTCTAAGTCTAAGTGTGAGGAATTCTATAAATCTTATCTGAGAAAACTGGTTTTCCCCTCCCGCATTTTCGCTCCCCTTTTCATTGGTTATTTTTGTGGTCTTACCATATTATTATACCCGCCGTTAAACTAACTAAATCATCACACTGATTATATTCACTGAAAATGTGATAGGCGATAAGTAGGAGGGCCCGGTAAAGATCATGGCCTGGGGGCCGCTTCAGGAAGTGGGGGCAAAGTTATTATTTAACTGTTATTGGTAACCGATATCGGTCGATGGTTGATATTTTTTAAGCTAGCTTATTAAATAATCCGCTGACATAGTTTCAATAAGATAGAGCAAAACCTTATATGTTTCTAATTTTAATGGACATTTTGCGAATCATTTGGAGGAGTGAATAATTTTAGCACAGTTTGCGTGACCATCATGTTCCCCTGATTTGGAAAACACAAGGTTTCTTTCATTTGTAATATTTGAGGGAACGTAGGTAGTTATATAAGAACGTATATAATAGCAAAAATCCAACTGGAAATTTACCCAATATAATCCAAACTAATAGCTAATACAGTCCACAATAAAACATTTGTTTAACGCGGAAAATGGAGGCTATAGATGCAAAATAAAATACCTAATATACTTTTTTTAATAATATAATAAATTTATTATTTTAATAAATATGCATATATTGTATTTATATGTGAACAAATTGGTGCGCGATTTATGTGCCATGCCGTATATTAAAGGTACTTACATGTTGTATATATTTTGTTCGGAAGTAAATGAAATAAAAAAATGATTAGTATTTTATATTATATAATTTGAAAACACATTATCACGACAAAAATGTTTTCTCTAATAGTAAAACTACTTCCAACGAACAAATATACCGAAAGTTATTATAGGTAATGCTTATATGCAAAAAAAATACTTACAGCTCATAACTGCAAGAACTTGCGGCCAGAACTTATTGTCAGGTTTTATATCTTCAGCCATTTTATGAAAGCTCAAGTCCGTCACTCCACCAAATTCAAAATAACACTAATTAGTGCATATTCTATCTTCCGTTTTTAAGAAATGAATGTAAACAATATAGCTATTCATATTTTATCGATACGGTATCAAGTACTTATCACAGAGAGGATTATAACTAAATCAAATCACAACACACAATGAAAATGCATGAGATTTATTTTTGAGTATTAAACTTATAATAAATTGTAAATTAATTTGTCTAAAATCTGTCATAAAAGTGATGTATGTAAATATAATTACGGCATTATATTTGATTGATGGTGGATAGAGTAAAGCTTTTGCATTAAATAGTATTTTTTATTTGCTTATGTCACGTATGTGTCTAAAACCTCATAGTATCTAACATATTTTTTATATGTACATAAGTATGCATTGTCCGCGTTGTACATACTCGGCAGAATTAATACGTCCTGCTCATATCCAACTGAGTTTTTGATCCATTAAAATGGAGCGTAATACTACTATCAATATCTAACAACAGATTAATAATATGTAGCATGCAATATTCTGATAATTTACTTTTAAAAAAAGTAAAATTATTTTTCAATTAAAAAAATCTTATTATTAGTACATCACACTGTCTAGTTATTTTTATCATTGAAATGTTAGTAGTGTATTAATATGTTCTTTGAAATAGTATTGAACAATTTGTAACACCTTTTAATGTATTGTATGCTTAATTTAAATATAAAATCTTAAATAAAAATAAAATTGTACACTTGAAATCTTTTTTATTTATATTTAATCGAGCATTGGTGAGGTTACAATATACCGAAAAATAACCCAGCATT
Source organism: Rhyacophila brunnea (assembly GCF_057557595.1). Lineage (NCBI taxonomy): Eukaryota > Metazoa > Arthropoda > Insecta > Trichoptera > Rhyacophilidae > Rhyacophila > Rhyacophila brunnea. The sequence goes on from NW_028233068.1 coordinate 23,996,493, forward strand.
AATTACACTATCAAATAATATATTTTATAAAATATTTTACGGATCATTTTGTTGATAAAATATATTTTATAAAAAGTAACATTATGACAATAACTTTTATCAAAGTTTTGACAGTTCGTTAGCTATAATATTCATGGTTAAATATTGTTATGCTATACCTAGTAGGTATATAAACAGACAATTCTTGCTTTCATTCTAATGTTAATGTTTTATATTTTGTTTTTCATGTCTTATATAAATACCTCAGAAAGTTGGACAAATAAACAAATATTTACTTCGAATTTACAGAAATATTCTATCGACATATCTTAGAATCATATTTTGTTTTATTTGTTTTGAAAAAAATTGTCTCGAAATCATGTGATTTTTTGTTCACTCAATTTGTGTATTATATTATTTATACTACATAATATCAATTAAACAATGTATGTTTCTCGAGAGTCTTTTAAAATAGGTTATGCTCTTGAAATAAATTCTATGAACATTTGATAAAAGATCTTTGGCAAAGATCTCATCAGCCTAATACAATTCAAATGTATTGTTTGCTACTTATTCATATTTGTAATCATTGGAGTAAAATTCGGTGTACAACCTATTCTAAAGAAAGATATTTGCTCTAATGAGGACGTACTGATGTATTAAAAATTTTCATACCTTGACCTTCAGGAATAATAATTACCCTGCATATCATGTATGTCTACACATTAATGTAATCACACTGTATGTATTTTTATAATTTGAATAACTGTATATTACAAATAGTATTAACTATCGCATACGAAAAATGATACGAGTACCTAGGTATATACTTTCCATCATATTATTATGGCTGCAGATATCTTACGGTGATTTGCGGAACTATACATTTCTCCACTTTTTTTTTGTAAATTTCGTTAAGTTCGACCCCAGCTACCGTCTTTTATATTACAAACGGAGTTTTGAAATCGCAGCCATGACATGTTTGTTATAGAATATATTTTTGTTATTAAAAACACCTTTCACTGAAGTTTTTTTTATTTGTCAGTCTTAATGAAACACATCTTAAAGTGCATAGAATTTAATATAAAATATACATTTTTGCATTCATATATTATTATGTAAGTATGTAAGTGGCTATTATCATGTGAAATTTTAATATAAAATGACACATAACAAAATAATTCGAGGAATACATAATGACGACGGTTACAATTTGGTACATGTATCATTATTTATATCTGTTACTTATTTGTAAACCTAAGATTTATATAAAAATACTGTAGACATATCATTCTGTATTATTACTATTTGTAATATTAAATAACATAGGTAATATTATGTTAATTTATTTTGTCAATACTCTTATAAAGTCAATGGACACTGTAATACTACTAGAACTCCATTACTGACAATAAGAAAAAAGTTTATTAAATACATTTTACTGAAAATTTAGATTTAAAAGTGTTTGAATAATAAAATTAATACCTACGTAAATTTCTAAATACATTAATATTTTTTTTATGATTCGAAAGGAATATTGTATGAAGGATTTTTTTATAATACTTAATTTTAATGTCATTTTATTATCAAAAATATCGTTTATTTTATAAAATATAGACATAAAAATATATGCATAACTTGAATTCTTTTTTATTTATATTAATCGACTTTCGATATTGTGATAAGTCCAAAACAGTTACAGGGCAATTAGTATAATAACTAAGTATAATAGCATATCAGAACATGAGTAAGTTTACCACAAAATTGCAAATATGTTATAGCTAATGCATCAAAAGATAATGTTGATAAACATAATCACATGTTGATTAACATAATAAAACTAATAGGTATAATGAATGGTTATAAAATCTAAATACATATACTTTCATTGGAGGCTTCATTTTACCATATGGTAAAAAGCATTATAATTTTTTCTGTATTATTCCCACATTAAAAATAAGGTTTTTGTATAATATAGCAGTCATAAGATCTATAAAGTTGACTGATGAAAGTAATCTTTTAAAAACACGTTAGCAATAACTCAAGCAAAAAGAACGGCAAATATTATATTATCCCGAAAATCATACACAGTGATATTGGGTAGTTTAATTTGTAAGCTTTGTGAAAATATTATTTTATTGGAAAATACGCATATTTTACAAAAAATCGATGTATTGTAACATGAGTCCACATTATACCTACTGGTGATATTATGAGACTTTTAAAGTAGATATGTACCTACTAAAAGGTTATGATCTATATTATTCGTTGACTACCAATTTATTATAATAATATATAAGTTTGTACAAGATAAACTTTTGTATAACAATATTGATTTAGCTACTGCCTAACTAAGTGACACAAATCTGTTATAAAGCTTTTAAAACAGACTGTTTATAATTTTTACAAATTTTATCATAGCGTATATAATTTTATAACAGTAGGTACATCCTTAAATGTATGTAGGTACATATTTCCTAAAATCAAGCAAACTTATTAATTAGATGTAAATTTACATTATAAATATGTCATAAACATATCTTTTAATAAAATATCCATTACTACATTTTAGAAATAGTGATTTATATACAATAAAACTTAAAATATAATTAAATACCTTTCATATAAAAAAATCTCAATAAGAGAAATCTAAATAATTAATATAATTATTATATGTAGCAGTATGTAATATAATCACATTTTTTATCTGTCATCTTCACAAATTATTATCACATACGTATTATTTATACATGGGTCGAAATGGACATGAGCGTACCGGAGCGCCGTTCCGTTTAATAAGATCCCCAAAAGTATCGCTGTCTCGTGAAAAAAAAATTATCCATCTGAACTAAATAGGCCATGTAACAAAAAATTTAACACACTTATTTTTATAACACACACATAAATTTAGATACTCGTAACTAGGTTAATATTTTCGTAAAATTATCGAGCGCCCCGCCCCGGCTTGAAAATTTTCCATTTCAAGCGCTGAATAGCAACCATTTGTTTAGGGCATACGTAATCTAAATATGTATCATAAATTAATGTTATTTAGATTTTAGTTAGAACTCTTTGTAATCAACAAGTTGGATAAAATACTTTTATATTTAATTATAGAGCTTCAATCACAGATGCGTTTACAAAACTAAACAAACACTTAAATGTCGTTTTCACTTTGGTATCAAACGATATTCATTTAATATTTTTAAAGCTTAGAATGAGCAGTTTCATTATTTTCTGCGTCATTCTTACTGGACTTTTTTCCCGCTAGAATTTCTTGAATTTCTCCCAAAGTCTTCCCCTTTGTTTCTGGCAACATTATGTGAATGACAATCACGCACATAATCACAATCACACTACCCATCCAAAATCCGTACTGTGTGCCAATGCTGTCTTTGAGTATTTGAAATAATTTAGCGTTTATAGAATTGAATATTGACATTGATATCGCTTTGTATCCACCGTACCACGATCTGATACTAGCCGAACTCATTTCACTTCCAATTACTGTTGGTATTGGAGATATTCCGATACAATGGAATACTTGAAGACTAAATAATCCGACTAACGCAATCCAGGAGGAGTCACTTCCGATGACATTTTGACTTTTCAGCATAAAGTATAATCCTGTTATAAATGAACTAAGTATAACGCCCCAACATGATACTAAACACAGTTGCTTTCTTCCAGATCGCTCTATAAAGAACGACGAAGAAAGTGTCACTAATAAACCAATAAGTTCTACTACTAATACAGTTATTTCAGGATCTAATGGTGTCTCGGTTTCGATAATAATCAAATGAAAGAATGTTTTCAAAGCAGATGCTCCATTGAACTGTTGAGCTAACATTAGAAATGTCATTATTATCAACGCGATTCTATTACTCTTCATCTTCAATTCTTTAAACGTCTCTCTTAGCGATTGTTTCGGACTTGCTTCCACAAATTTCTCAATCATTTCCACTTCTTCTCTTACGTATTCCGCTTTTTCTTGTCCTCTCAACCACATGACAGTCTTTTCTGCTTCATCTCTTTTGCCTTGTCTCACAAGGTAATATGGTGACTCGGGCATCCATATAAGAAAAATAAACCCGAGCAGTGGAAAAATTACACAAACAATATTCAGCATCTGAAAACTGATATATGGTCCAACTGCATAACAAAATAATGACCCTCCTGCAAATAATACCGTAGCAACAATACTAAGATTAGCACGAATATGAGTTTCAGCTATTTCTCCTATATATATTGGTACCAGTCCAAAAGTATAACCAACTCCTAGGCCAACGAATATTCTACCGATATACAAGTGCCAGACTTCTGAAGCGAATATCATAATTAGCCAAGAGATAATGCAAAAAAAGTTTCCAAAGAACGCCATCCACTTTCTCCCGATGATGTCGACTTTGTATGAAAAGAGAATCGGTCCTATAACTCCTCCGACTGCCATGATGGAGGCCATGGTGGCTCCTTGGCTGGACGTTGTAGGGATCATCGAGTCTTCCGCTTGAAGCTTTATTAGGGACGGAGAGATCCATCCTAGCGTTGTTCCAGTTGTTAATTGGCAGAAGTAGCCTGAAAATAAAAATAAAATGTATTATTATTATGAAATACATTATCGTTCATTGAGTCAGAAAAAAATATTATATCACATTGTTTTTTTCCATTTTGTATGCATTTAATGATACCTGCGTTATTGGATATTATTCAATTTATTATGTATGTTTAATTTTATTCGGAGAAATTTCAAAGATGTTTTTAAGATTGAAAAGGTTCTGCCGAAGAAATATTAATAATGTAGGTACTATTAAATTGTCGAAACATATCGAATGATGTTATATTTTTTTGAAGTAAGTAGGTTATTATATTACTATATTATATTTTAATTTTAAATGATTTTTTTATATTCAATTATATAAGTACCTACCTACCTATACATATTTTAATTTTTGTTTTTTTAGGAAAAAAATGTGATGAAGAAATAATATAGATCGTCAATTTAATAATAAAAAAGTATTCCTATTACTTAGTACTATAGAAGAGATAAATAATATAAAAATGCGAAAGCCAGTTCCCTTAAATGAAAACTTTCAATTCAGTTTTGGTTTATGACTTGATGGCGGTCAGACTTAATGCGAGTTTCATTTACGTGAAAAACTTTATGCAGATTATGATACAGACATACATATTTAAAATAACATTATTTAAACCATATTTTTCCACACATTCGACCATTCTTAAAACTACACCCAGAACGTAACCCAGTACCAGTATCTTTATGTTTCCTGTTTAGTATCTCTATCTCTACCTACAGGTATCTCTTTTACTTTAAGACTCTCCGCACATTGTGATGACTAGACGTTACTACTAACTGCAGGAAATCACAGGTCTGATGAACAATGCTGGGAAGGTTTGGACATCAAACAATCAAGTATCAATTAAGCGAGTGTCAATCAAAAAACCTACAACATCCTGTAATCTGTAGTTACGTCTAATCTCAGTATCATACGAAAAATCGGAGTATCTACTATGGTCTTATTTACGTACTCATAACCTATTTATTGAAAGTCAGGCAAAAGGTAACAATGAAAACTATTGTTTAAATAATTAATATAGTAAAAATATGTATATTAATACTGGTATGTATATTTTTTAATGTTTTTTTGAATGTCCTTGAAAGCAACATGACATTCAATTTAAATAATCACTACTTCTAAAACATTATATGTAATCGTCCATTTAACACTGACAAGAATTTTAATGTCTTTGTGTAATAAAAAAAAACCGAATGATGTAATTACATAATTCCTTACTGAAAAATGTAAACATTTAATGACAGATTATGAAACGATAATTTTTGGTGTAGAGTTATAATCATATATATTTATCTAGATACCTATTATAAAATTGTCATACATAATTTATACCTCTTAGTATAATTCTTTTGGTAGTATTGCAAATTGGAGACAAACAACAAAAAAACAAAACATACATTAAAATGACGAGTCGGGTTTTACGATAACTCTTTCGGTTGTTTTGCGAGATTATTCGGGAAGGCCGAGAAATAATAATCTAAGTAACTTGGATTTTACAAGAGTTTTGGGCTTTGTTACCGAAAAGGTGCCCAAATATGATAATACATGTATTATACTTCGTTTAAATTATGTACCTACCATACTTTTTCAATAATACAAAAAATTGGACATAATATTATAAACCTATATTATATTATATGAAAAGAAAATGATCAATATATTTAAAATTTATATGAAGTTATAAATCTACGTATCGTCATTGAGCTGTTAAAACATCCAATGTGTCGATATTGAAATTTTACTAAAGAAACAACAATTGCTTTATGAGAATAAACGTGAAGGTAGAATATTTGAATAACTTGATTCATCTAAATAACAGGTAGAGAGGGCTCGTCATAATCAAGTGGTTTTATTAGTTCCGATGAGATAACTACCTGCATACCTATACCTATTATGATCTTGTTCAAATGGGACAGGTTACATCGATAGTTTCAATAATTATTTATATTTTATTTTTGTGGTAAATAGAGCTTGAGGATTATACAAAACTATTCGGTTAAGAAATATAAAAAAAACTATTTTCATAAAATTATCTCATCAAAGTTTTAACTGTTCACCAACGAATGTATTATTTAAAAAAATATGGTAATTCTAAAATATTTCAGTTAATAATTGAGTTAAGTATAACATTTCTACGTTATAAATAGTACAATGAATAAAAAAAAATATCAAGGTCACTATAATGGAATTCAACCACGTAAACACACGTCCAAATAACTGATATTTATTTAATTTTACCCATTCTTATTAAATTGTGTAGATGTGTGCCTATAATAAGGCAGAATGTGCATAATACATGTGTATTCATATAATTGGAAATTCGTCTTGGTATTGGGCTTTTGCAATAAAAGTTTAACCAAACTGTAAAATACTATTCATTTATAAACTATAATACTTATCTTTTTGTAAATATAAATATATCCACGATACATGTTTATTGACAGCAGTTGATAATAATTGCTTTTTAATAATGCATTTAGTATGAAAATCCACCCATGTTTCACCACACACTACCGGATAATTGGATATCGGATTGTATAATTTTATTTTACTATCCATACACGCAGATAGATGGCTCTGACCATATTGTTGCCACAATATAATATAATTGAAAATTATATTCTTACCTGCATGAATCATTCGCATTCGAATGAAATAATATTTTATTTTAATTGTGATTAAATTAATTAGAAGAGCGAATGGTATCTATTTAGACTTTATTTTATACCTATACATAATATAAATATTTTTATAACAATATAGTTCAATCTCGATCAACTAGAAAAAACGATAAAAAATATTGCTCGGATAATTGATTTTTTCAATAATTGAAATCATAATTTGAAAATGTTTAAAACGATGTAATTAATTTATTATTGTTACACAATTTCACTACACGTGCTGAATTTTTACATAATACATCACTGACATATTTATAGCGGAAAAAAACTAGATAGATAGTTTCTCCAAATGGTACAACTGATGATGATACATAATATGTGCTTTCATATCATTCGGATAACAAAGGTTGTCGGTATATATTTATCGAAAAAAAAAATCTGGGATGTTCTAAATTATATAGGTCTAATAATGAATACTATATTCTTATATATTTTGTAATTGAATAAAAAAGGTTTGTTTAAAAAATGATAATAATAGTGGATCACTTAGCACTTCTTAGTTAAGATATTATTCAAATTTCCATGATATTATGTCGTTATAGGTTGCGAAAACATTGTAATAAACGTATTATTAATCTTACCACGGTTAAATCAGTACTATCATTTAACAGCCATGGTAATAAAATAATGATGCATATTTAAATAATTCTATAAATATTAGTTATTATTTTTAAGAGATATTCAATAGATTGAACTTGTATAGATATATGTATGTACACATCGATAAGTACATTGTCTACTCAACTTGACTGTGTTATGGTATTAATGTTTATCAGTAATTACTATGCATTAAAAAGTATGTATATTGTTAGAATAGGTAGTGTTTTTCTTATCTTTTCACTAACGCAACACCTACTAACTGTGTTACTGTGTAAATTATTCTAAAAGGTATCGCCCAAAAGTTTGTTTTTGACGTTCTTTTTGATTTTGAAGGATTTTTAACAGAGGTTTTTAATATCTCTGCTATAATTTGTTAAAAAATATTTATCTTGATTTAAGTACCTTACATATTTTTTTTTAATTAAAAAAATTAAAAATAATCTAAAAGTTTAATATTATTTATTACATATTTATAAACATATGCATTTTTATAATTAGGTAATAAATACTTATGTTATGTTTTCATTAATTAAATGTGTTTTTACGTTATGTTAATATAATATGCTATACATAAATAAAATACTCTACTTCCGCATAGACGTACGAATACAGTCTTCATATTATGTTTATTATGTATATAACCTTCCGTATCCAGATAATATGTAACTATGTCTTTTTTAATATACGATTTCAAAAAATATCATTCAGCGTAGTCTGTGTTACTTATATGTGTAATAAAATTTTGAGAGAAGATCAAACAAAGAAATATAATCGCAATCTTAATCAAATAATCTCGTTTTTTTCATATAATTATGAAGTATTATCTCAAAGTAAGACAAATATTAAAAGAGATTGCGAATATTTTCATGGTTGATATTATTTTAGTGTGTCAAATAATATGCTAATTCGGCGTACGTAAACTTGATTTGAAATCGAGTCAATATTATTGCTTGAGATTTTCACGGTTATTTTATTATGCATACATATTATTTATTACCCATTGCATTTTGTTATTGATTATGTTGGGTTCACCTATTATCTACTTTTCTCGACGTTTAGATCTAGTTAAACTTTAGAATCAAAATGAAATTTACATATTATATAATAATAATATTAAAATCGGCGATTTTATATGTATATTAGGTAACTTATTAGACACTATACGTATTAAAAAGCTTTATTATTATTATTATAGTGTCATAGCCCATGTACTTAATTGAATGAATAATTTACTACAAAACAAATTTTAATGTCGAAATAAACATTTTCGGAAATCACACCCATTATGTGTTACATACATGACATCTCATAATTATATTCAATCGCTTTAGGTTTACATTATTTGCAAAATAAGTACTAATATAAATATTAATAAATTATAAAAAATCAGCACAGCAGTATTTGTATCACGAAAAAATCACAAGAAAATAAACCGTCCTTGATATTATAATTACCTATAGACTATTAAAAAAATATATGCTTCTTCTTTTTTGTCATATTCATTATTGGACGTCGGCGATGAGTTTGGCCATTCTGTCCCTGTCTATCGCAGTTCTAAATAGGGATGGAACCCTGACCTCAAACCAGTCTTTGAGGTTCTTGAACAGGGACGTTTTTCTTCCTCAATATCAAAATAAACGTTACCGTTTTTAAGTAAATATAAGAATAAAAGCGCCCGTGGTGGCTAAGTGGCAGTATTAGTTTCAAGTGACTTCTAAAGACATGGGATACGGGGTCGAACCCGCATATGGAAAATTCACATACATTTAACGGTCTTCATAATTCAGTGCGTAAGACACTGGCTTCTCACCCGGGGGTTCCGAGTTCGGTCCGGTGAGGTCACAATACATCAATGTGACTTTTTTAAAGCCCGGGTGTTTATGTGATTGTTTCACTTTACTACTGTTATAGAGGCTCTTGTCATTTTGTAATGTTAAGAAGAATATGTATATATGTATAGTATGTATGTATTATTTTTACAATCCGTGTTTAGCCCAGAACATGGCCCAAATACTATGAGTGACTTGCAACAATTTCTCGCATAATAATAATCTGTAAATAATTGTAGTCATGAGAGTAAAATCATAAAGATCTTAAAGATAAAGCATGTGACGGGGTTCCCAAAACGCATTATTAACACTTCTTTTTATTTTATAATATTCATTTTGTTATGTTATTTAAAAAATCACATAGGTACCTACATATAATTAGGTGTGATAAATACATTTCACCCTTTACTGATAATAAGAGGACAAGAGCGTAGTCGGTGTGTTGACCAATAGTGGTTTAATTTATGTCGATTAATTTACTTTTCATGATTCTCACTGCTTTTCTGATTGCTGATTTGGAGAACCTGGGCTATAGCAGTTTTGGACCTATGAAAAATCCACGCATATGTAAAATATTGGATATTTTGTTTTTAAGAATACTTATGTGAAAATAAATTAAATATTGGTGTGCATTTTTTCATTATTTCGTTTCTTAGCTAATAATCTCTCGTTTTATACGGTGAAACAATCGTCATTTAAAAGAAATCAATACACGTATTATGTAAAATCAGCACAAGCACAGCATAATAAAAATACATAAATATATAGTATATTATTTAAAATGTTATTCGATTATTATTAATATTTAAAATTCCTGGAATATCATACATAATTACATAATAATATGTAATCCTATTCAATTTAATCTTAATTATATGCTATTGGTGTATGAATGATGATATATATTATATGAAGCTCGGATAAAATTGCTGGTATAAAATACAATGGTAGGTACGTAAAATAATGTGCTTTAGTATTTTGTTTATTTCTAGTTAAGAAGCAGTTAATTTTTACAATAATATTATTACAATTTAATACATACATATTATATACATACTATTGGCGTCATTCCGCAACAGAAAGACTATCAATGTTTCCAGAGATTGATTTTAATTATTTCCAAAAAAATATCCGTGATAATTAAAAATTTCAGCAAAAGTTGGTCGGTCACCTTCGCTTTGACGTGTGAAATTGATTTTCGAAATAACATTTTCAAAAATGTAAACAATTTTTTTTATTATCTTCATGTCAGTTGGACATTTTAAATTGTATTAAAACAACTATATATCACACCTCTTAAAACAACGCGATTTGTCTGAACCGACAAACAATGGATTGAATTCAATGACATGGATTTTTAAATGAGTTATGTACAAGGATTATTTTTAATATAATCTTATATCGTTTAAATAAACTTTTCATTTTATAAACATAATATATTAGATATAAATACTTATATCCTATTCATGTAAATATAATGTTTTTATTAAATTAAAGTAAAAGCATGTATTATTAAAAAATGAACTCCCGTCGAGTAACGCCAGTCTATGATGGTATTTTTTTTTAATGCAATGTGATATGTTTTACTATGTACAATTATTTTAGTTATGTGTATACAATGTGTTGTAATTAACTGGGAAATAACTGTTCTACCATGATATTTGGTTTTTTCTTCTGAATACATTGGTAACTGATGCGTCTATCTCATATTGACTATATTTTTTATTAATCCATTGTATTATGTATCTACCTATTTTTATTTTTAAATCAGTTGATTGAACTTTATTTTTTTTGTCTTTGTGGTACGCAAAAAAAGGTTATTGAGAAAAATGTGTATGATATCAAGTAAACTGTATAATATGCTTCGTAAAACGGGAATTTTAGTATTATAATAATATCATAATTCATAACATGTGACATTTTAATCTAAATTGATATGTTATATGGCTAACTAGCCAATCGATGTCACACAGCTAATTCAATTGGTAGGAGACGCTTGAAAAATCGGGAAATCTATTGCGGAAAACAAATTTATCTTATCAAAACACCCATACATTTTAATAGTAAAATTTGCTTATCTGAATATTTTTTTTGTATCTAAGTTTTAAATAGTTACGATGAAGACTGATCGAAAAATAAGATTTTTTTGATAGAAAAAAATACGTTAACTCTATGTAGGTAGTTGATAAACCCATATTTTAACTTTATATAAAATCAATTATTATTCATTCAGTTATTTACTTTTTCTATAATATTAATTATTTTGCAAAAAATAATACGATATAGTACAACTTTTCCTTCAAATAATAACATATTATGTTTTTTTTTCAATAACAATAAACAGATATTTTAAAATCGACCTTACACGAAAATCACTTTTTATAGTTAAACAGATTCTATTGTATGCCCGTAAAGATAAGATAAAATTTATTGCTACGTCTATATAACGAATAACATAATATTATACTGAAAAAATGTTAAATCACCGAATTTCTCGTACAGTATACACATACAATTTGTACAATAGTTTAATAATGATTGGTCAAATTTGGGATGCAATAAAAATATTACAAAACTGCAAAAAAATGTAACACTGATTTCTAATAATTGCTAAACTCACAGCTTATCACTGCCAAATATTGCGGCCATGCTTTGTTTGGGGGAAATATTTTCTCCGTACTTTTAGACATTTTAAATAATAGTTTTTTAAGTAATAATGTTGCCTTTGAAATTTTCACTACACAACTCACTTCGCCGGTGAGTACGAACACATACTGATTATTTCAATGCCATTAAACCATATTTAAAGAAACAAAATATTCGCGCGCGAATATTATTCGACCAATCGGCTGATCGGGTTTAGCAACAAAAACAAACAAATACCTGATACCAATCATCGTTAAGGATGCTGTACTGATGCCGGTGTTTTTAGAACCGTCTTTGTGGTTAATAATTATTAGGAATTTCAAACAATTCGTACAATTGTTACATAACATTATAACAGCATCCCTGAATAGATCTTAGATCAGTCAAGAACAAAGTACTACATAATTATTATGATAGGGCTTAAAATTAAAAAAAAACTTTCTTATTGAATTATAAGTACATTTGTAGATGATTATATGTGAGTAAAAAAAATATTTGTGTATTTTTTTTGGATAACATGTCAATAATTTCTATAATTATTATTTGTCTGAATTTTATCACACTTCAAATATCTGGCAAAAATAAAAATAAATAAAGTTGAAAATTTAATTTTGCAGTGAAGTCATTTAAAATTACCTAGGTAATTTTCAAATTTATTTATACGTACCTATATTACAACCCAACGTGAGTTTTGGCCACCTCCAGAAAACGTGTTCACTCCTCTTTGTCTGTCGCAAGCTCTCTCCACTGTCATAGCTTTATTGGTACTGTATAGGTTTCGACTCAGTATCTCCCAAATTCTCCCCAATTCTCTTTTTTTCGATCTATTGAAGAGGAACTACCTGGGTGATTGGATATCTTTTATCCTCGAGACTTAGACTGCCTAATGGAGTATATGCTATGAAGACCTTTTTCAATATCTTCTTTAGCTACCTCTCATCTTGATTTAAACCACAGAACAGATCAATATGACAGAAAAATCTTGATAGATCAAGACTTTGAAGTCAGTTTTGTTTTATGAATAAGTGACGGTCAGGCCATAAAACTTAATAATTGCAAAGCCTTCTGAATGTCCCCAAATATTACTAATAATGAAAATAACATATTCTTTAACACGTGTTTAATTTATCCCATATTTCTCTACACTCGAGAATTATACCTTCTTACACCCACACTTATGTATTTATTCTCCTGCCAGAACATTCCGATATGTATGTGAATATTTTTTTCTGATGGGAGAATAAAATCAATGTGTACCAGTAGCGTGCCGTTCATAGGTGCTGTGGATGCACCCCATCCCCAGAAATAATCGGTATAGTACCATGTAATATTATTATACAGGTATTTATTATGCAATCAAATGATAAATTTTACTTATCTAAAGATTCTTTATTATTAATACCTATTACGTAATTATTTAAAAAATATATCGAATCTAGTGGGCTACAAATACCGCACCTCTATACACCTTCATCGGCTGTCAGTAAGATTAAGTTAGTTACAACATCATAAGTAAATTGTATTATTACCTGGATCTGGAAAAATCACATGTTATTTTATTAATCTGTGTGTTGGACCCAGAGTTTGGAATTAATTGGTAGAGCAAGTCGCTAACATCCATTTCTCGCAATACAACCTCCAGTCTATGGAGGCCTGTGCCCTATACCCTAAAATCAGTGGGTAAGTTAAAATTAGATGCACGGATATCAACGATAGATTTACCATATTAAATACTTTTTTTGGCCTTCATTATTTGTCTTAAATTTGTGTATTCTAACAATAAATGCATTATAATGATAATTTTAATTATAATTTTATTATGTTCAATTGATTTTATCAAAATATCATTTAATTGTTCCCAAACAGGATATAATGATTCGGATAAACCCTGTGAAGACACAATGTTTTAACCCTGAAAAAAAAACTCAATTGTTATCAATGTTAACCAACTGACGCATACCATCTTTAAACTGATCGCTAATCTGATTTGATAATATTTACTGATAATATTGATGCATTACACTGTTTTATAATACGGAAGTAACTCGTACTAATTACAATAATTTTAATATTTTATACAATATATTTTTCCTAAGCGCCCTCAGTTTTAATATAGATTATATAGAAATGATTTTAACTCGCAATGTTTCTATTGTTCACTGTAAGTTATGTCATATTATTGAGTTTTCTTTCAGTGATAGGTAACGTGACGTGTAACTATCTCAGAGTTTTATACGCTTGAGTCAGACTTGATAAAACTATTCAGTCCTTTCGACAATATAATAAAATATCATTCCATCCCACCCCTTTAAATCCGGAAAACAGAAAAAAGGCATATTTTCTTAAACTTATTCAACAAACTTTATTTCCCACGTGTATAAAACATATCTGGGAAATAAAGTATTTTCTTAGTATTTATTACCATAAAAAACTATTTTGCCTGCTCGTTTATATATGCCCATTTACAGTATTATTTTAAGGATATTATTCCAGTCCTTTTTCTATATATTTATTAGTTTTATATTGTTAATGATAGTTATCTGAGAAATAAATAAGTCACAATTTCAAATTGCAGCATTTAGTATTTTACGAAGTTATTTTCAAACCAACTGTGGTATACATATCAATGAGTTGTATAGATTAAAAATATATTGAATTTGTTAATTATAATAACGATGGCCATAAGTTTATAATGATTAAAATGTTTCTGATTCCTGTTTATGTGCAAACTAGTCTTAAACAATTAATAATTTCTCTTGACATAATACCAACAACCAACTGAAACTTATATAATTCTGCCATATTGCACTTTTGTTTATGCTCTATAGTCTATAGTCTATAATATGGTTGTAAAATCATACATATTATGGTACATACCATCATGTATCACCTACATACCTACTAAGTTTTATGAATACGGATAAAAACAAAATTCCGGGATTTCGGGATTATCATTTTCGATCCCGTTCCCGTGTTTGGCAAAAACATGTTTGTCCAGTTGTTTCAGTATTTATTCAATACCAGATAATAATATATACCCAACATAATTAAGAATCCAGAAAAAAATACATATTTCCTATGGAATCATTTTTAGGAACACGTTTTATTTGTATAAAAAATGCCAAAATTAACGTACAAGTAGCTACAGAATAAATCGATACACAAATGTATTCTTAAAAAAAGAATATATTATTAAATCTAATCCCGGAATTTAAGTATTGTAATCCCGTGATTTCATGCGAGTCATTTCAATCGAGCGGGATGCAGTATACCGATATTCGGGAATCCGGAATTGCGATTCTTGTTGCCGTATATGAGAAATCTATTTTTTTTACATGCTTTTATAATATTTTCTGTTATTTGAGATTGGAAAGATCAATTTCAATCAAAAGAATATCTACTAGGTAACTTAAAAAATCGAGAATCAGGATTAACTGAAGTGTTCATTTCATTTTAAAGATCCTGTTTTAAAAATCCATGTTTTAAAAAAATGAATCTTTTGTATTTCTCCAAAGTAGAGCGCTATTTATGTTCATACAAATATTAGCTACAATTACGAATTAATTTCATAACATTAAAAAATATCACTAATTTTATTATTTAATGAAGGAATAATAAACCAATTCTCAAAGTTCATGGTTATTGCATTGCATTATTTTAGTGTATATTATGCATATATATATATATATATATATTATATAGAAGTTAACATAAATATCAAATAATATATAATGAGTTAATATAAAATATTCATATTACTCATTGTATTGTTCAACTTCCATAATGAGAAGACCACATGAAGTGGTTTTTATTTATGACTATTGACAATATTCATCATATTCATTTTATATTAAACAGTATCATAGTTCCCGCTACGTCTTATTTATACATTGTATAGAATATTGATTCATCGTTGTGGCGCTACTTATTGCGATGAACATTGCATGGTTTATTGTTATTTACTATTACGTAACACGAACGCAATTACATTGAGAAATTTAAGTGCTTAATTCCTTTCTAATACTAAAAAAATGTATTGAGCAAAGAAAAGAAACAAAAAAATGTAAGTAACGGACTAGATATTTCAAAGTCGTTTGGGACAATCTATATAGCAATTTGGGTGTTAATTTATTTTAGTCTACATAATATTATTATAATATTAAATTACCTATGTTTTTATCTGATTACAATAATTAATAATTCAAATACATAGTCTTTTAAAAGATTGTCAAGTAAATTGGTGAATAAATAACATTATAGATATAGATATTCATTTAAAAATACGGAAAATACATGATGGAAATTGAATTCAAATTTATTTGAATTTTGTAAACTAAATGCTAAAATGAACAACTTTTTTTATTCAACAAAATTTACAAAATTCACTAAAACTACGTTTAAATACCTAGCATTTGATTAATATCGATTTTTAAATAAACTTTAATGTCAATTTAACTAAAAAATATATATATTTATATAAGTATGTAAGTATTTGTGAATCTTCTTTTTCTTCTTCTTGTATGAGAGCAGGGAGCAAGATACAATACAAAAACATGGATAGAGAGAGGTTGTGATCGAGAAATCTCGTCTTGAGAAATTAATTTTCCGACATTTCGATAACAATTGTCATTTCTCAATAAGAATTTCGAGAAATCGATAAATGGTGAGCAGCTTACCGCAACCGTCATCCAGCAAAGGCGTTTTTCCTAGCGTTTGTTCATGCTGCGAACAGGTTTAAACGCTACAAAATTTATCATATTGCATATAAAATTTATCAGCATTTTCTATGGACCGTGACTTTGAATGCGATTTTTAAAATTCGCCAGGGATGAATTCCGTGTATGGCATGAATATGTTGATAAGTCCAAAAACATAAATTCTCACGGTAGCTATTGGTACACTTAGCTTTATTTTTTGGGATGTTTTTATATTTTAGTACAATATTTGTAAATTCTCAACAAACTAAAATTTAAAAACATGCATGATTTACCACAGAAAGTCAAACGTACAAATAGCTGCCCTGAGAATTGATATTTTTCGACATCATACTTATGTCAATCAACACATTTACCAAGTTCTCCTAGTACACGAAATTATTCCACCCTAGAGAGGTATAAATATTTTTTTTCGAGATTTCTCAAATTATCAACATCACGGACAAAACTATATAGACAACAATATACATGGACAATGTATCTTGGCGGGTATTATTATAAGTAAATCTGAGCTGAAGGAAGATTTAAAAAGTCACCACGAAGAAGAAGATTGATGCAAAATGGGAAGACTTACAAACTGGAAGATGATATGATTATGGATTGATAAATGGCAGAAATGGAGGTGAGATTCTGCCCTGTCATGACGTGGCACCGAGAGGAAGACTGTTTAAGTACTGTAGAACTATGTAATACCTAGTCACAGTTTATTTGGTTTCTGTACCGCTTACTTATTAATTCATACTCCACTTAAGTACATACTAAATATGACCATACAAACACCTTGGGCATCGATTATAACAACAATGAATTGTGCCCGTCTAATAGTTAACAAGCTAGTTAAATTTGAGTTAAATCTTTGTGAATGTGTACTCACATAACTACGTTATAGTGAATGGAAGATTACATAAAATTAAAAGACGTAAGTCAACATGTATATTTTAATCCGTCAGTAATATTAGAAAGAAAATACTATTTCAAAACATCTTATATCTAGTCAGTAACAATTAGGTAACTTACCAGCAAATATAACACTACGCCGACTTAACTTTTGGTTATGTCGCGGAAACGTGTCATTCGTTTGTGTACCTACTCTTATCATGACTAACAAAAATCTTGTGTGGCTTTAGAGTTTTCCTATTTGGAATAAAATTGCAGTTAGGTATACTAAAACGTAAATGCATTACGGCCCTGGTTGATTTAGCGCACTGGATAACGGATCTAATCTAATCACCAATAAAAATAATGAATACATTTTTTAATTATGTACCGTAAATCCGTATATCTATAATACCTAAATGTAAAAATAATTATGAAGGTTGACTTTTAATTATCACTATTTAGAATCAGGCTAATGTCATCGGTATGGTTGTGGTGACAAAAGAGAATACGAGTTACCTACGATTAAAAAAATAAAAAATTGTATGGCATTAACGTTTTATAAAACGTGAAAAAATGCGTACAATTTTCTCACACATGGTCTGAAAACAATTGTATAAACAAGCAACTAATAATTCATTTATATATTTCCTTATTCATTTATTTATTGAGCTAGAGGTATTCATTTATTTATACAAAAAACATAATTTCTTAATTTGAAAGGTGATTATGAAATTTTGGGATGTCAACATTTTTTATACAATATGATTTCCTTTCAAGTTCAATATTTAAGATTCCAGTATTATAAACCCTAGTCTATGACGATATGTTAATCATTATTTGATTTATTCAGAGCTCGGAAGCAATTGACTTTTCTTAGCGTATCGAATAATATGTTTATGCGACTTTATTTATTTATTTATTTAAGAATACAAAACATTGTGGACATAACAAATCTAAATTCAAGACGTACACAACATGAGATTTACATTATAAGTCAAACATTATCCTCACAAGAGAGAAGAGAATATAGAAAAAGAAATATATATATAATAACAATAATAATAACAAAAAAAAATAATCAAAACATACTTAAGTATAATTTAATACAGAAAAATATAATTTTTGAGAACGGAAAATATACAATTTTATACAGAAAAATACAGTTTCAAAAATAAAATGCAAAGTACATCATTGAAAATGTCTATGTCTTTAGGAAGCGCATTTACTAGTCTTGCACCCCTCGCCAATGGTGCCTGATGGGCTTGACACGAGGAAACGGTTCCAATCCAGAATAAACCATGACTGCGACCACGTAGGTAATTGACAGGCGCATGGAAATTCAAATTCATTAGGACACCAGGATTGGAAACCATCCCTCGCGATAACAGGCAAAAGTGTTTCAACAGCAGAAGAGACCGACGAGATTCAAGAGAGTGAAAAGTAAGCATGCCGTGTAGAAAGGCAGTCGGAAAATAATCATCTGACGAATTATCGAAAGGAAAATAGTTAAATGTTTTAAAATAAAGACATCGAAGAAATTTCTTCTGGACGCGTTCTAAAATAAGCTTATAGGAAACCTCATAAGGACACCAGATAATCGACTCATATTCAAGAATGCTACGCACTAATGAGACGTAGAGTGTACGTAATACATTAGGATTCTTGAATGGTTTGGATTGTCGCATGATGAATCCTAGAAGCTTACTCGCACGTAGAGCCGTGGAAGTTATATGCGAGTGAAAGGATAATGAAGAATCAAAAATTATCCCAAGATCTTTCGCCTCAGATTGACGTTTTAAATAATTTTTTGACATAATATAATTATAAGGTTTGTGTTTGAAAACTTTTTGAATTGGTACTCGTGATGTGATGTATTATGTTTTTCAACGTACAATAATATTGTAAAGGTAAAAGCATTGCGTATCGAATAGAGATCAATACAAAATAATAATTTACAGACGAACGGGTCATTAAACGTATGGTAGTTGCGGTGTTGTGCAACAAAATCACAGTTACTGCCAGTAAGTGGCGCAAGGCTGTCTCAATTGGATTTCTACACAGCATACCGTTCACATTTTTTTAAAACTATTATAGCTTATTTTAATACATTTAATTTCATGAATAATTACTTATATTATACTTGCTTTATGCTAATACTAAATCATCCAGTTAATGTAATATTTTGAAAGAAATAACATACACAATTTTATTATAATTAGCCGAGGTCGACCTACTGCTGGATGAAGGCTCCTCGCTTCTTCTACTCTTATTGGTCGGTAATTATTCGCTACTACGTACATATAGATTCTGAACTTTATTAGTACATTTATCAAGCGGGGTTTAAGGTATCCCTTAGTGTCCACTGGGTACCACTATTTGACAGCATTTTTCCAGCGGTTGTTGACTCACCGAGCTACGTGGCCAGCCTATGTATATCTCATCAACTTAGCGACCTCTGCTATATCACGTACTTTTGTCTGCCTCCTTATCAATTGGGTTGTTTTGTGGGTTTTCCACGTAATGCCCAACATGCACCTATCCATGCCAGGTTGCGCCACTACTATAGTTTATTACATAAAATAATATGTGAGAAATATATACGTATATGTATTTTTTTAATAGTGTTATTTCAACACTGTCTTACTAGCAAGAAATGAAAGTACATAATATAAATCTCATACAGGTAATAAAAATTATAACTACAATTTAATAGCTCTTGTAGAATAAATAAGAAGTGAATAATGTCTAATAAAAGAAATAAGAAATAAACTAGAGAATAATAATTGGTGACCTTCGAGCAAATGAGCTAATTAATTTAAGAATTGCAGACGTCGCTACATTGATCGCCGCTGACGATTCCAGGGTTACTCCATTGGGTAGAGGAAGAGAGTCACAGAATGTGGTCACTTCATTAATAAGATTAAGACCAGGTTATTGGTGTTTAATGAAGGTAACCTCCTACTTCAAAAACTAAAAGTAGGGGACAAGTTTTTATACATGGGATCAATCATTAGCAGAAAATGCGGTTGTGAAGCAAAGATCATATGAAGGTGCATATTATGCATTGCCAAAAATATGATTAGAAGTTGTACCACGTTATGGAAGGACCGAGAAATCAAATAGTATTGTGGAATGCTCCAAATTCTTGGATAGTGCACAGACCGAATCAAACACTTAGACACTCGTAATTAAGGGGCAGCTGCTGTTTACAACATAATAATATTATCTAAAATGTACTTATTTTTATGATATATTGTTCATTATCAATCGGATAACCTAGAGTGACTGATGGTTTTGGATATTTTTCAAGAAAGGAAAAGCCGAGGAAGTGAAGCAGGTTACCGAATACAGCCTTCACTCAGCTCTGAGAGAAGTAGATACCGTCAGAGTTAGAGAATTTTGATTACTCAAAGATTGCTGTATTTCGAATCGCAATCCTCAACCAAGAAGCACAATTGAGGAGACCGAAGAAAATAGTCTATTTTATTTAATATTACAAAAAGATTTACTAATCGGTCGTTTATTTCAGTGATAAGCAACGTATGGACCACGCATGTTTTTAATAATGTGTCAAAGAATGAAGGTTTTTTTTTTAATAATTGGCCTAACAGCGGCATATAAGAAGTTTTTTTATGTTTATGTGGTCCTCATAAAAAACAACGATTCCTCATCGCTGATTAGGAACCTATCTACTTGATAAAAAATCATGCAAACCATACAATGCTCTTAGTATTGTATGATCCGAGTCTCTTTTTTAGTAGTGACCCTTTTATTTAATTGAATATTATATTGTAATATAGTGGAAATATTAATTATATGTTGTTTTATTATATCGGCAAGATACCTATATAAAATGTTTAGTTAATACTAAACGATTTGTATTTAATAAATAATAATAATATACAATTTCCAATCTTACATCGTGCCGGCCTAGCAAACGTTAAATTTTCCACGACCGATTTGGATACATATTCTGTTGGCTACATAAATCCAAACCGACGTCTTAAGTAAGTATGTGAATTTAAACGTCAGTTGAGAAGAAAACTATTTAGGTAGGTATATATAGCTAAATATAGACACCGCTTCTCGGAAATGCAATTCAATAATTCTGTACGAGAATAAAATTTCGAAGTTTTCAATTGTCATTTGACTGACAATCGTCGTCAGTGCCTGCCCTAACGAGCGCTGCGATGTCGATATACCAGTGTTTCCGACATAAATTTAGTCACACAATAAAAATATTGTTTTACGTCGCAAATAACAAAACCTGAAACTTAAATTTTGTATGGTATTTATTTGATATGAAAAAGTGCCGTTTTCCATATCAAAATACATTCGTTCATTAACCAAATGTTAATTTTCATGATGATTCAAATGTTGATGATTTAAAAATTGAGTATTATAATTTAATATTTTTACAAGATGGATGATTTAAACGTACAAGGTATCTGTACAGTGCATGTAACCACATTGCGACTACTACATTTATTGACACTGCATACGGAGCGTAACCATGTACACCTGATTAGTAATACCTTGATACCGTAATAATCTGAATAGTAAATGCGTAATCAGTGATTACGCATTATTTGCCGTTGTATGCGGTAGTCGATGAAATGTGTAGTTTCTGGATTACAATTACAATTAATCTAGGTGTGTACACAAGATGTGCAGTAAAATATACCCAATCAAAATATTGTCTCGTCTGCCATATATAAATGTCCCCACAATATTTTAAACATTAACTGTGTATTTTTTCGTGAAATCCATTAAATTAGGTAACCGAAGGGTTCCGCAGAACTCATTTGGGAATCGTTGACCTACACAATGACAATATGGCAAATCTCATACTGTTCGGTCCAGTTTTGTGTAAATCGGCCTATCGAATTATTGTACGGTTAATTGAATCTATTCATTATAGCACTACTACTACTAACCCCTCAAATTTATCAAAACATTCATAATCATATCGGAAATAATTGCACATGACAAATACTTAAGGGCGGACATGCTCGTCGAAGGTCAAAATTGAGTTTTTTATTGTATTTTCAAACCATGATCCTGGACACTCCTTAAACGTTGTAGATAATCTATTTATATAATTTTGAAGCCTTATTATCTTTTATAGTTATTTTAAACATTTGATGACTGCATAAAGTATTTTTGTTACATAAAATAGTATTCTTTTAAACCTCTCGCTCTAATGTTTTAGAATATAGTCATATTTCGGTACATAACTGTGCAGTGGTGTTATAATTTTTTACGTTTATTAATTTTTAAACGCATTTATGAAACCATTAGTATAATTTATTACGAGATAATTTTTGTAAAATATTCACGATAAAAAATTATATTGATAATTTTGACAAGAATTAGGCATTTTATTATTCAAAAAATCGGCAAGATTAACACATTTGAAGATGATTCTAAAGATATTTATTATAAGCTATGTTCTTAACCATTCAAGTGTGATAAACATCTTATGAATAATGATTGATTTATAATAATTATTGACCTAAGAATAAGGTAGTGTTTTTTTGAAATACGCCATTTCTTTTGTCATTACTCAGTGGTTAAGCTACAACATATGGCCGTAGCCATAAATTGATAAACTATAATTGAAGTAGGGAGTAAAATTATGTTAAAGCGCGTGTAAATTTATCCATAATTAATACTAATGTATCTACACAAAGTAATATTAAACAATAACCTAAAATATTAAAATAAAACACAATAAAGTATTTTATTCTATTATGTTTTTCATCAACCAAATATAATTGGGATCGATTTCGTGTGGGCATAGATAATAGCTAATTACTCTTCATTTTCTTTTTAGTCTATCCCTAATCTCTCTCCTTTGATAAGTATGAGTATAATAATTGATCTGGAAAATGCATTACGTGTCCGAGGTACCATAATTTTCTGGTTTTGATGCTACACAGAACTTGGCATAACTTTAGAATACTCTGGTAGTCTAAGAAAGAAATTTTAAATATAAGTTTTAGTAAAGATAAGATTAACCACATTTCGATTGCTTTAACTGTCCAAATAATTGAGAGAATATAAGACGTACGCATTCTCAGGTCTAGGTTGAGCAGGTTAAAGCATTCATTTTCAGGAAACCGTTCCTTGCTTATCTAACTAATAATTTTATATGCTTACATAATTTATAGTATATTATTTACAGAAAAGCAAATAATATGTATATTTATATAATAGCTTTAGTTTAGATTCCACAATAATATAATCGATATATTAAATATTGCCTACAATACACCCGCCACCACCGCCGTGTCTGTACAGCCATGGATTGTGCACGGCCGCCTTCCACAGCGCTGTATTGCGACATAATGAATATTTAATTGCTCACATTTCGTCCCGAACGGAGCCACACGGGACCGATTATTTGCAACCATGCACCTCGGTGCTTAAGACTGACTCTAGGAAAGTGAGAAACTGAGGTCGCCGGCGTGATGCGCCCTGTGTACCCGCGTACTGATGCTCAAGATTTTAATCTGATTGTACGGCAGAGTCGGGATTATCCCGCTCTCCATACGACGCTGCAAATTTTTCAAATGCCGCAAAATTGGCCTTACATTTACCTAAGACTTAATTAGTACCTAGCAGAGTGTATATTATTCTCACGGACAAAATAAATAATAATATGTAATAAATACTCCCCGCCTATTAAATTTGTCATACACATTCTATGGAATTTGAAATAGGTACCTACTTTGTAAGAAGTGATGAATTTATGGAACATATTGCGTGTTGCCAATATATTAGCATATATTTCAGTACTTGACAATATTTATAGCGTATGAAAGCAATTTATCTTGTAGAGTTTGGTTAACTGTATTTACATTTCAATGAGGAAGATAAATCTGTAGAAACAAACCCCAAAATAATACGCGAAAATGTTCTGGTCTCGTAATGTAAAAAGTGTGAGCATTTTTGACTATTTCCAAAACAGTATTTTACGTTATACATAATACTATATTATTTTCATCTTGCAAATTAATCATGCATTTATCAATCGCATCCCATATTAAATGTTTTAACCATAATAACATTATAATACTTAAATGATTTTTTTTCAAACACCACCTTATACGGGTTTTAAAATATTCTATATATATATATTAAGAGTTCTTTTATTGAACTAATAAATCAGAATTAATTGAGCTAGCATTACTTAGTAAAAATCCGGTTAACAAAACAGAACCTAATCTAAATTGTATAAATTCTATAGGTTGATTTTATATAATAAATGTTATAATAAAGTTTTAATAAATCAACTTTATAAGCTAAGAGAAATCTTTTAACATGTATGATAACACTGCGCGAACTTATCATAAATACATCATTGTTATATAATATGATAGCATGTGCAGGTGTGGTATTCATATTCAATTCTGAATTCATTAAAAAACACAAATATCACCATGTTGGAGCATCTAAGTTGTGAAATTCTTTGTCAATGAATTGCTAATACACGTGTGTGCAAAATTTAAATATATCTGTATGCATGAGAAGTGGATGAAAAATAAGTTGGTAGAACAAAAAGTTATCATAAGTCATATTAACTATGTATCTTAATATAACATTTAAAAAAGGGATAATGTAATTGTAGTATTAAAGTGCGGTATCTATATTTTAGGAAACTTAGTTAATTATATTTTTATAACTTTATTATAATAATAATTATCATGTTACCGTGCTTTTAGAGTAGGCGTTTTATACCTCAATTTACTGACAATCTATATACACAGTAATAATAATTACATTTTTAAATTTTTGGAACTTTTGTGAAAATCCATTGTATTGTATATTTGAACATATCCATATTTTAATATGTTGGACAATTTATTTCAATTATACATAAGGTTGGTGTTGAATTAATTCTATGTGCAAACTGCCTAATAAATTAATATAATATTGTAATGAAGCCCTCATTTCTTGTACATAATACTCAAGTGATTATTAGATTCAATAATTGTGGTTATTACAATAATTATCTAGTATAAAATATGGATCTAGAGCTAATTTTACACGATAAACTATTAAGTATGGCAATATGATGATTTTAGTGAATAGCATTGATCTTTGAATACCTATGTTCCATCAAGTATCAATTTATATAAGAATCTACATAATGATAATATAAGTTATATTAAATTCTATAGCTATTTCGGTTGTAACACCAGTATCAGGGAAAAGATATCGCCTTAAAAATACCATATATGATTAATATAATTTATGTAAATTATCGTTATTTTGTAAAATAAAATTCTAGTACCTACCTAAGTCATCGGTGACTCAATTAATATGAAAGTCGACTTTTGATTAAATTAAAAATAATTAAATAAGACAAATAGAAATACCAAGTACTTATTTGACATAATTCAATAATCATCATTTCTGAGGACCGGTTTCTTCCGCTTCAATGGGATATTGTTAAAATTTTCAATAATAACCTTGACATGGAACAATGCCATACATTCATTAACAATATCCCATTGATGTTGACAGAACTGTTCGTTTACTCGCACTAACTCCTTTAGCCGGTTCGCACATCACAACTCGCCTTGTGTGCCTGACGGCCATAAATCAAAACATCCGAGACCCACCGGCCAGTGTTGCATAATACAAACTCGCACATCTACCTAGCGACATCGACATTCGACATTCACCGCATCGCCGCTGCCGCATTCGCGCGTACCCCGAAACATCAAAATATTATACTCTAGCTAGACGACGCCATTGCGCAAATATGTAATCAGACGCGGAAACAGCGACTATTATGTATTGGTACCACAGAAATTTAAACAGAAGGCGAAAATATTGGATTCATCCGTCAATTAGGCATATATCGATACACAGTGCATCTTTTATCGCAGCAGAACTCATCCAGCATCCGGATAGATTCCAAAATTGCTATAAAATGAGTCTGGACTGTTTTAAGGTTCTCTTGAAGTTAGTTGAACCCCAGTTAACCAAAAATGACACACATTTTAGGAAAGCCATCAAACCAGAAGAAAAACTGTTGATTACCTTAAGGTAAGATTATTAATATTATGTGTAACCAACAGATTGAGTTTTAGATAAAGAATAAAAGATATTTTATTACATATAGTGATACATACAATAATTATCTACTGCACCATGTTTATAATTACCTAGGTATTTCGTAACTTATGACTTATATCACAGAATGTTGTCTATATCTATTTAAAATTACATTTCCTTAATAAATTTATTGTCTTATCACTGACATTGTGGATGTTGAATATAGTACATACACTGTTTACAATTTATTGAATGTCAAGCACATCCTGATATGAAAATATTGCATATTTTTATGAAAATGTAATAAAATTGTATTTGGCGACCGGATTAAGCTTTAAGGCATTATCCCACATATTTATGAGAGGAGACAACAGTATTGGGATCATTGTTAAAGATTGCACCAACGCAATTTGGGAATGCCTTCAACCGGAATATAATATGCCCATTCCCAACAGAGGAATGTGGAAATTCATTGCCAAGCGGTATTATGAGCTGTGGGATTAACCCAATTGCATCGGTTCAGTGGATGGCAAACATGTTTGTATCAAAAAAAATTACAATAGCGGGTCCAGCAATTTTAATTACAAAGGCATTTTCTCTGTCGTCCTGATGGCCAGTGCCGATGCAGACAATTTTTTTATAACAATTGATGTGGGAGACATTGGACGGAACAGTGACGGTGCAGTGTTTTAGTTATCCCAACTCGGTACGTAGTTGGAAAAAGATCGGTTGGACATACTGAATGCCACCCAATTACCAAATGGTAATCCAGAAAATCCTTTTCCGTATTATTTTACAGGGGATGAGGCATTCCCTTTAAAAAATACATCATGAAGCCATTCCCTCAAAGGGTCCTGAAGAATGAACGGAGGGTGTTTAACTACCGATTGTCTCGAGGGAAGAAAAGCGTAGAATGTGCTTTTGGCATATTATGTACGAAATTTTCAATGTTAGATACACCAATAAGGTGTCAGGAGACAGTTGTTGTTTCCATAATTAAAGCTGCCTGTGTTCTGCACAATTTCATCAGAATCAATGAAGGCAAATTCACAACACCTGCGGTGTTCAAATCTACATATTGTGTAGATTTGGCAGAAACAGATGCAAAAGTAGTTATTAATAAAACCGCGTATGCATTAAGAGATGAACTGCAAACGCATTTCATCAACAATTCCATACGGCAGCAAGAAAGTTACATGGTTTAATAAATATATTTAATAAGTAAATTTAATGTTATCGTTTTGTCAAACCTTTTCTATCGAATTCAACAAAAAATTAAAGCTATGTAAGATATTATGTCATATAAAACCCTTCATAATTTGTATTGTTCAGTTTTTGATACAATGCAACGATACGATGCAAATACAATCATCGAACACAATATATAACTTTGATATCTAAAGACACTTTGATTCTGTTGACTTGTCATCATTTGTAACCATAAAATATTATATAAAAAGATAAGCTTCTCAACTTGTAACGAATGTTTTTTAATGAGAAATTTTAGTTTTTTTCTCTTTACCATTTTTTCCTTCTAAATGGAAGAGATTTAATATAAATAAAAATGATATTGCTTCGGTATGCTCACAATATTGAAGGATTTCAAATTTCAAGTTATGCATTTTTTTATATAAAAAATCGATGTTTTTTTAAATGCAAATTAAAATATTAAAATTATGAATAAGTCAATACAATGCTTACTAAAATATTAATATTAATAATACACAATAAAATACAATATTAAAATAGGATCCTTTAATGCAGTGCCCGCAACCGGTGTGTCGCGAGACGATGATAAGTGTGCCGCGGTGCATTGCTTCCAAAAAAACAAATAATTTTGTATATTTTACAATGCTTACTTAATAGCCAAATTTGCGTACATGGCTGTTAATATATATGAGCACCTGCATGAACTTAATAAAAAAAATGCAAAGTCAAAATGAAAATATATTGACGTGCTCTGATAAATTAGAAGGTGTTAAGATGAGGATCTCTACAAATGTACCAAAGGACCTACCAGACCACCATAGAACAAACAATTAATTTTGGATCCGTCTCAAAAACATTTAACCTTGCTGCAAAAAAAAATTCATAATTACTTTCATATAATCAATACAACTGGATTCGAAACCCTTTTGCAACCAATGCCGAAAATTCTATGGAAGGGCTTTCCCTATAAATCCGAGATGAATTGGTTGAATTGAGAAACGATGTGGCGCTAAAACTGAACTTCACCGATGTTCCATTGGCTATTTTCTGGATTTCGGTTAATAAAGAATATCCTCGGATTTCCGGCAAGGCTATCGCAGTTCAGCTCCCATTTTCTATGACATAATATCAAGGTGAGAAAAGTTTTTCAACTCAAGTTATAATTAAAAATAATAAGCAGTCTTGCTCGAAGAGTCTTGACCGAGAACTTCGTGACGATCTTTCAAATATCAAGTCAAAATATATAAAACTTTTACGTTCATTGAAACCAGCTCAGTTATCATATTAATTAGTTATTATATTGATAATACAAATACATAGAAATATGTACATTTAGTTCTTCGTCGTGTGTTATGTTGTTTGTATACATATTTAAAAAAATATCAAATAAAAAAAAACCGTAATTGTGCATGGCCCCCACAATAGGGGGCGGTGACTGAGCTCTAGCCTGGGGACACAGGCTCACGGGGGGGGGGGGGCATGGCAGGTCAACCAGATAAGAGAGAAAAACACAAATTACAAATCTGTTCTAATAGTAAAAAAGTCTATTTTACTACGCTGGTATTAATATTTTAAAACATTCGATTGTATAGTACAATTTATTATTATTATGTAAATAATCGCCGAATAATTATTTTTAACCCGACCATAATTCAAATGGATGTATTCATAAATACAATAAATCGCGAAACATACAATCAATTGAATCAATACCATTTATTTTACCTCGAACACCATTTAAAAAGCGCTATTTTAGAGTATGTGGGGTCCATGTTTTGGTGTATAAATGGTTTTACATGTGGTGTGCCGCGGAATTCTGGGAATACCTATAGTGTGCCGTGGGTGAGAAAAGGTTGGGGAGCATTGCTTTAGTGTATTTACATTTTATAACGTTTTCTTTAATTATTGTTAGTTTATCTTTGACTTTAAAAAAAAATAGTTTTTTCTTTTTTATGCTTTTAGATAGGTACACATTTATAAAAATTATGAAAATAGTGGCTCAAATTGGAAATTTCATCACTGCAATCACACAAGTATACAGTACCTTCTGATTCCTTTGCTAGGTGGCGCATTTACTTTAAATATTATTTTGAAAAACAACCAAACTTGAACAATCACAGAAATGTACCATACTTATGAGTGTAAGATATACAATAAAATTATAATACATTGATCGTCTCAATACCTGGTGTATATCGAAACCATTATTAAATCAAACAGTCAATACAGTTATTAATAATCGCATAGAGTGAAGGGAGAGATTAAAAACCACTGCAAGCAAAACAGTTTGTAAAATATATAAGTAGCTAAGTAGGTCACCAAAGAATAAAAAAGGACAATATAAGAAAAAAAATACAATTCACAACACAGTCACAGGTACGTAGAGGAAGGACAGATTCTTCTGGCATCGTAACCACGACAAAATCACTTTGAAACGGTATTATTGTGATTTGAAACTAACGATACCAACACCTTAATGAGTCGCTTAAACTGCCAGAAGAACCATTCTACATAATATATTATATGCTATAATATAGTTTTAGAGTTGCTTATTTTGAAAGAGGTAACAGATGACAATGATGATTCATAGTTTGGCAAAGACGAGCCACCGGACAAATAGTACCTACTAAAGATTGTTTTTGTATGTGTGAATGTGTAGCAGTAAAATATGTGAAGCCAAATATTTACTAGACTGTATTTTTTATTATGGGCAATCTAAGTGATTATTAAGTAATCTAAAGATAAAAACAAAAAAAAATCTATTTTTTTTTTACAAAATAAAAAGGATGTGTTCATATTTTGACGGTGATTCGTAGAAATAAAAAAAATATAGGCCTACTGCGATCTCATTTTTTTTTATTATTTCAATTGATAAGTAAAGTAAAGATAAGTAAGTAAAATCTTTATAATGTAAGTACATCTGCAAAAATACGCAAGTAACTCATTATAATTGTGTAACTATAATTAATAATGACTCAATTTATTTAATGATTTTGAATCATTTGATTAAGTTTTTTTTACTTAATTTAAATAGGCACGTAACAATAATATTATGAGTCCACTGTGCTGCATTTTTTGTGATTGATGCTACAAACCCGTTAATATTAATTAAAATAATAACAACTTTTCAAATCAGCATAATATTAAGAAACAAACCATGTCCGCGCAAAAATATAATACTATGGTAATAGCGGGTATATTATTCAATACACACATTTTACAAGAGCATTGCGTCCTTCCCACAGGCATTTCCGCTTTTTTTACTTTCACTCTCACACCTGTTAGACCTTGCTGTAATAATACGTATATTCCATATTATTAATTACTCTTCAAGATGCCTTGAACCTAAGTGAAGAAAAATAAAGTATTCTGATTTTGTTAAATTTAGTATTAAATTAATTTATTGGTATTGTGGCAAATCTAGTCGGATGGAGTGAAATGAAATTTTAAACAAAAAAATCAATAATTGAACACATAATAATATGTGATTCAACGAGTCTAGTCTGGATTGCTCTTGTGGGTTTTGATTTAAGGCGATACTCTACATACTACAGGCATCTAGCGGAAAAATACGAAGCTTGCAGTTTGAGATATTTTTTTGATAATTTATATCTATATTTATATCTATAATTTATAAATATATATCTGAAAACATTAAAAAGAAAAATGTTTTTTATTTTATGTCAAAGATAAACTTACTTACAATATATTTTTTATAAAATGTGAATTTGTTAAAAGATCCCATCTTATTATTACGTATTATTTAATGGTCATATTTATTATTTAAACTTATTTCATTAAGTTTTCTATATTGTGACGAGGAGATTTTTGACCAATTCATAGTTTTAATATTTTTTGTATTTAATTAAAAAAAATATCGATTTTTATAAAAATATAAATGTGTATAATTTTTAAATTATTTTTGTGTATGCCTCTGGTAGGTAGAGGATTCGCCTTAAGTGTGAAGGAAACAAGCAAATTGCATACTGTAGATTGGTAGAACATAATATGTATATCTATTCTATTTATTAATAAATAGAAAGAGTAGTCGGTCGACGGATTGTTTATATCAGAGGTCAGTAACCTTTTTGTAATCATGAGCACAGTATAAAATTAACTGGAAAATGCCAAGGTCGCATAATTTATATTTGATAGAGCCTCGTAAACTAGTGTAATTTTAAACAGATTTACATTTTGTAAAATCCATTTATTTCAATGTGATTAGTGTTCTTTCAATTATTACATGGCCCAATTTAAATTTATTTCATAAGTGACCTTTTTTAATAGTCAAAAGTAACAGCAACAAAATTAAGACAAAGCGCAGTGCTACTTGTGGATTTACAAGAGACATCTAGCGACAGAATACAAACAATCCAATTTAATACATTTTACTGATAATTTG
The DNA here is from genome assembly GCF_057557595.1 of Rhyacophila brunnea. NCBI lineage: Eukaryota > Metazoa > Arthropoda > Insecta > Trichoptera > Rhyacophilidae > Rhyacophila > Rhyacophila brunnea. The sequence goes on from NW_028233068.1 coordinate 24,029,097, forward strand.
CATACTTTGAATAAATTAATCTTATTATTACAAATTATTTTCTGGTCACGTTCATCGATAAAATTTAATTTTATAATTTCTCGATTGTGTTGTAAAAAATATTTCTACATCACTCAAGATAATTTATTATTATTAGACTACATTTGAATGATAAATATAACATTTAATAGTAAAATGAATTTGTTCAGCGAACGCTTATTATTTTTTATCAGTTTCTGTTTATTTGTAAACTAATCTTTAATATCTAAAAAATGATTGTAGATACGTTTTGATTATTTAAAATAATTAAAAATATAAATTATAAGTAAATTATGTATTAAATTAGGTACATACATCATTCGTATTATATGTCGCAAGAAACCCCTGATAGCAATACACTATCCGTCAGTAACTGTTAACTATTCATAACTACGAAGTCTATATTTTATTGTTTACATTTTAAATTAATATACTTATTCTTACAATTTTATTATTCATGATTGGATTCTAAATTAAAACTGACACAACCAAATCATTATGGGTAGTATGTCATCAAAATGTATAAAACATTGAGTCTAGTGTACAATTATTCGTAACACATCGAGTGTATTTCACTATATGTTGATTTTCTCATGAATTTTAAAATACAATTCCGGGATCGCAAACCTTAATTAGGATATCAGAGATATAGCAGCCCGGATCCGGATTGTTAGTTAGAAGTTCGTGCAACCGCCCAGTATACCAATCAATACTGTCATGATAGATGGGAATTGTAGCGGCCATGATCTTGAGGTGTAGATTACGTCATGGTATTCTTGGAGAATGATGATAATAATATTTACTATATTATGGTGTTACTCGAAAAGTTTCAATTTTTCGGGATAAAGACTAAAGTGTCGGTGAATTCAAATCTCAGGGCTCGTATTGGTCGTAGATTCCGAATATATAGCGCACGGATTGCAATTTTGTCATGGAATAAATCCCGTCGGTGCATTTTCGAGACATTAAAGATTATATTCTAAATGATAATATAATCCAACCTCATAAATATTCAGCGCTCGAAATAGAAAAGTTTACAAACCGGAACGTTCGATAATTTTACAAAAGATGTACGCTCAATTTTTGAATTTTTCGACCTAAGATGCACAAATTCAATAACAGTGTTTAAGAATTCATATCTACTGAAGATTTAACACAATTAGAGACGTTCTGCACCAAGTCGATGCCGCTGTTGACCAGGTGATTCTGGACAATCGGCGTCAATTTGGCGCAACTTGTATTTTGTAAAAATGTTTTATTTTTAGATATTTTTTAAAATTTATAAAATATTTAAAAATAGAAGTGTAAATTGGAGCGTTTCAATACAAATACATTTTTTTACAAAATATTAAAATATAACATAATAATATTAAAATAAAATAGTTGCATCAGTCTGATCAAATTTACCACAAAATTTAATCTGGCTGTTGGTCCACTTTGTTTCCTCTTAAATGTTTAGTGTAAATTTAATGTTTCAGCAACCCAGATGTAAATAAAATCATTCTATGAAAAATATACTATCAAAAATAATCATATTATTCTATACTACATTTACACGCGGAATGTCACTTCGGAATTCTTACAAATAACTAACTATTGCTTACGATCGTTTAATTATTTAATTTAGTAAACATAGAATATATCCATATTGCTTCAAAATGCCATAATGCGAATCCCGGAATGCTGAGTCCGAATCTTATGGAATAATACAAAACTCACATTTGAACTTATATTATACTGCAATTACTAATATTATTGTGCATAATTATATAGATTGCTAGGTTACGTATGGCACGCGTTGATGTATGTTGAAAGCTGATTATTCTTTGTAGAACTATTTTGTTATCATGCGTATTAAACTGAAAAATATGTTAAAAAATTCAATATATTTTTTAATAATTCATGAACTGGAACGCAACTTTCCCACAAAACGGAGCGCTAGTTCAAAACCGGATATGCACTTTGATCCATTTCGACCCCTGTGTTACATAATTTCAACCTTCGGTATATATTGTGTATTAGAGCGTATTATGAAGTTACATATAATTATGCATAAAGGAGCGTGTGCTTCAGTTCTTTTAGTTACTAACTGAGCATATTTTATAGTACTTACCTATTTTAGTTTATTATTTTTTATATATTCTCAAAATTAAAACGAATTTTGTGGTTTCTAATCATGAGCATTGTTTCAAATGATCTTCGTGCAATTGATTTGGGGAAATCCCAATAGGCACTCACATACAATCATGTACTTGCAAGTCATTATTTAATAGCATAAATAAAACATTATTGGTTTATCACAGTGCGCCATGAATATTCAATGTTAGTCCGTATGCCTTAACCGGCTTAACTTATGCATTCAATTTAAGATATCTGCTAATTCAAATATCAAATGTAATTCACATTATATTATATGCTAAAAATAAAAATATAATATATACCTATCGGACCGATAATCAGCAAATATAAATATCTACTTAGTAACTATCGTTTTATTGTAGAAATATTTATTTTAATAATGTAATTTATTTTTACTATATACATAATTTTATTGATAAAAATGGTTTTTGTTTTAGAACTATGTACATATTCGTGTATTCCATGGACACTGGGTAACCTGCTAAAAAAAGTTTAATATGTAGGTATCTCCGTATAGTAATATAGCTTCATATAAGAAAGTTAAACGAAAATACAAAAAGTTTACTTGGATTACTTTGGGAAGAAATCATGTAAGTCGATTGGAAAAGTTTACACTTATCATATTACTTGGGATTGCCACGTGAAAATTCATTGACGGAAAGATTACTATCAAGAAACTTGAATCATTCTAAAAGTGAAGTGAGAAAAGGATAAGCTGTAATTTTACTTCATTTATGTTTTAAGGTTTGTAGATGGTTTGATATTTTTTTTTCTTCTTTGTGTTCCTCTCTAAGTAATTAGGTTTAGAAATTCCTCTTCTTCCATGGTGCACGAGATGTTACCAATTTATACGCTTTAACTACCTTCCTGCTCTGTTAAAGATAAGTATACATAGATATTTAATAAATTACATTATCTGTTTTATATTTATACCATTCGTCGATAGAGCCTGATCTCTACAGCTTTCAGACCAAGTTATATGTATATGTTTCTAAATTAAGCCAAATTTATATAATCTGCCTAACCAATTAATAATGTAAGGATATCATAAAAAACAGATTTAAATAGGTAGCTAATTTAGTTTTAAATTGTTACATAAATTATCAATTACATCGTACTAGTTAGGCACATTGTGTGTATGGAGAATGACAAAACTATTATATAGGTACCTCAATTGCTTTATGTACATGACGATATCATCATTATTATTAATAATAAATTAAGGAGCGTAATAGTTAAAATAAAAAACTATCTATTTATGTATTTTTATATCGATTCAATAGAATTTCATTGGATTATTGTTTTCTTTTCTTTTCATTGACTATTTCACAATTACATCTCTGATCTTACAATAATTATTAATTACAAATTAGTCACACTAATGCATAGAAAATATTTACATTTTCTATTATTATTTAATATTTTTATACGCCGTGTATAAGTATAATATTTGGCATGTGCTTACTTTTAAATTATCATTTAATGTCCCTGTTAATAAAAAAAATAATTAATAAAAGACACGTTTAAACCTAAACTCTAAACTAAGGCAGCACGATTATCAGAAATTAATATTACGTGCATAAGTATCGCATAACTTTACAATTAACTTAACAATATTCCCAGGTACGATCTAAGATATAGTACGCAGTATATCTAATTATAAGCAGCATGACTTTTTCAGTCTTCCGAACAGACTAATCTCCCATCTGCGGTTTTAGTCTTATCTCGTGGAATCTTAATTCATTGTTAGTTTTTCAGCGGAAACAGTATTGACATCATAATATAATATAAGCTGACATTAGGATGTTATTGCGAATGAATTCTTTATCTAAATAGTGCCACTATGTATGCTTCCAGACGAAGTATATAGTCATATTATGATGTGTGTTTTAGGTATCTATTTCGAAGGTTGGTCTGTAATCGTTCCCTCGATCCCATATTCAGAAGGATGGGGACAGGAGATGCGAGGAGAGAATGAGAATGTAAATAATAAAAACACGTACTTAAATGAAAAACAAAATTAAGAATATAATACCTATTTTAACATGATTCACTAAAACTATGTTTTACATGGCACATGGTTTAATACGTTATTATTAAAAATATGCTGTATTTTTATTGTACATATTACTTAAATAGTATATTTAATAACTAATACAGATTCAACATATTATTTAATAGAAAATATCGACACGTTTAAAAGAAGAAGAAGAAAATAAAATGTATAATTATTCATCTTTTCTTATTTTTTTTTTAAATTTGGACTACGATTTTTGGTGATATAATTTTGAATTTTTTTTTTATAAACGCATGTACCTATTTCTCGGAACAAATTACAAATTAAAACTTTTTTTATACTTAATTGCTAAACTGTAAATAAATGCCAGTGTTATTTTTTGTATCTGAATTATCAAATACTAATTTTAACTGAAAATTTTCTGATTTTAAACACAATATCTTTCACTCATCAGCAATTATTATTATGATATAATAATTATATGAATCTAGCCTAAATTTATAACATCTAATCCTACTTATTCAAATTGTAATCTTAGGATATTATGTTTAATAATATTTTTTGCCGATGTCGATATCGAGTCATAAATAGTTTAGTTTCGAATAAAAATTTAATATCAATAAAATACCCTCAATTCTGTATGACGTTATTCATTAATAAATAACACATCTTATGCCAAGGTGACTTGGTGGTTTTCGACAAAAATTACGTTCATATATAGAAATATTTTTATACAGTCATAATAATATTATGTAAATAGATAATATTATTATGATTTATGATATGCATAGGTACGAATAATACTAAGTGGAGAAAATAAACAATTTTATTCCTATTAAACTGAACTTAGCAATTAGTATTCGTTCAATGACGAAAATAACTTTATATTAATACTTCTACATAATAATAGATAGATACGTCAAATAATGCAATAACCGTAACAGTTTTCATCATTTTTTTGAAGGATTAATAGATAACTCGTTGTGTAATGTTAGTTAATCTAGCTAAATACGATAATACATAACAATATTATATTGTAAAATAAACAAGATTTTTTTAAACAAGAAGTTTAAACACACAATAATACATGAATTGAATTGGTACCTACATTATAAATAAAATTGCTTTGATAAACTGATTTCATTATTATTCTGATTACCTACCGAGTATTTTGTGGCTGTGTAGCTGGTATCTTAAATAATATTATAATGCACTATTATATTATAAAAATCTCATTGCCGGACTCTAAAATCGAACATGGGAAGTAAAGCCGACTGTACTGCCCCCATAAACAAAAGGCAGGTATATGCCAAAGTCATATTTTGAGAAAATGAGACGTTTAAGTTTACTCAACTTTTCTTAAGAAAATTTTCAATAATGTGAATGATTTTTTTGATTTATGGTATAAGCAAAAACCAGTACTTATATTTTCAATTGATGCTATGTTTTTGCTTATGAATCTCTTTATACTGTCTTCTTGTTTATAATAACTACCATTTACGGGGGAAAAAATGAAAAACAATATGTCGATTTTTCTACTAAAATAAATGTTATAGGTACCTACTACTTTTGACTTTATGTCAAATGGTTCAGAATTTCACGTAGAGTATTTATTATCCGTTACGTACACTAACTCAAATTGAGATTTTTGTAGAATAGCTGCCCTTTTCATTATGGACAGTGTATACCGAATTCCGATGGTATTATTAGTAATTTAGGTACTATCGTCGAATGCAATGCAGTAAATGAAGATTATAGATCGATTATTTCGTTCAAATTAATTAATATATTACAATTTTACCGCAATCATCAATTTCTACTTACCATATTGCATTCGAATAAAAGCAACAACTAGCATTTGGATCAAATTTTGCAGCTTCGTGCCCCGGCTTAAATGTGTGATATAGTTGATCTTAATGGGAAGCCCTCATTTTTTTGGAAACCATGATAAGACGCTCTCAAGATAATATTGTCGAATGGGAATTATTCTTTAGTGACCAAGCCTGCCAGTGCCGTTATATTGGAAGAATCGTATCGGAAAACTGGTTATATTACAAAAATGCAGTATTTTTTCGAAAAAACTTATTCATCTAATATATAAAAAATAATATTTGTTTGTGTGTTTGTTTGTTTGTTTGTTCGTATTGAATGCACTGCCATACCGTTCATCCGATTGCGATAAAACTTTGTCAACTTATTGCTTGCACTTTCGCGAAGAGTATAGGCTATACTAATATATAAAAATGAATGTCTGTCTGTCTGTATGTCTGTCTGTCTGTGTGTCTGTCCCGTATGCGTTCCTATACCATTCATCCGATTGCGATGAAATTTTGGTAAGTGGTTGTATGCATACCCATGAAGGTTTCTGAATTAGAAAAATCATCATCTTCTTCTTCTTCTTCTTCTTCATTCTATTTTCTTTTATTCATATGGTTCCTATACCATTCATCCGATTACGATGAAATTTTGGTAAGTGGTTGTATGCACACCCATGAAGGTTTCTGAATTAGAAAAATCATCATTTTCTTCTTCTTCTTCATTCTATTTTCTTTTATTCATATGGTTCCTATACCATTCATCCGATTACGATGAAATTTTGGTAAGTGGTTGTATGCACACCCATGAAGGTTTCTGAATTAGAAAAATCATCATCTTCTTCTTCTTCATCATTCTATCATCTTTTATTCGTATTGTTCCTATACCATTCATTCAATTGCGATGAAATTTTCATCAGTTGTTGTGGTAACACCCGTAAAGGTTTCTGAATTAGTACAACCATCTTCTTCTTTTTCTTCATTCTATCTTCTTTTATTCGTATGGTCCCTATATCATTCATCCGATTGCGATGAAACTTTCGTCAGTGGTTGTGCCAACACCCGCGAAGGTTTCTGAATTTGTACAACCATCTTCTTCTTCTTCTTCATTATATCTTCTTTTATTCGTATGGTTCCTATATCATTCATCCGATTGCTATGAAACCTTCATAAGTTATTGTGGTAACACCCGTAAAGGTTTCTGAATTAGTACAACCATCTTCTTCTTCATTATATCTTCTTTTATTCGTATGGTCCCTATATCATTCATCCGATTGCGATGAAACTTTCATCAGTGGTTGTGCCAACACCCGCAAAGGTTTCTGAATTTGTACAACCATCTTCTTCTTCTTCTTCATTATATCTTCTTTTATTCGTATGGTTCCTATATCATCCATCCGATTGCGATGAAACCTTCATCAGTTGTTGTGGTAACACCCGTAAAGGTTTCTGAATTAGTACAACCATCTTCTTCTTCTTCTTCTTCATTATATCTTCTTTTATTCGTATGGTCCCTATATCATTCATCCGATTGCGATGAAACTTTCGTCAGTGGTTGTGCCAACACCCGCAAAGGTTTATGAATTTGTACAAACATCTTCTTCGTCTTCTTCATTATATCTTCTTTTATTCGTATGGTTCCTATACCATTCATCCGATTGCGATGAAACCTTCGTCAGTTGTTGTGGTAACACCCGCAAAGGTTTCTGAATCAGTACGACCATCTTCTTCTTCTATTAATTGTATGAGTTCCTATTCCATTCATCCGATTGCAATAAAACTTTCTTCAGTAATTGTGCCAACACCCGCGAAGGTTTCTGAATTAGTACAATCGTCTTCTTCTTCTTCTATTCGTATGTGTTCCTATACCATTCATCCGATTGCAATGAAATTTTGATCAAGTGTTGTGCTCACGCCCGCAAAGGTTTCTAAATTGAGACAACCATTTCTTCTTCTTTTTTATCTATTCTATCTTCTTCTATTCATATGCGTTCTTATACCATTCATCTGATTGCGATGAAATTTTTGTAAGTTGTGCGCACACCTGCGAAGGTTTCTAAATTAGTATTATATAAAATACAAAGTTTGTTCCATCCAATTTTGGTTTGTTACTGCATATTAATAACATTAATAACGTTTGCATATTTTGGATTCGATTTTAATTTAGTATTCTTTTGTTTGACCTTTACTCCTATTAGAATTATTGTCATATTGATATATTGTATTACACAGATATTTTAATATTAAAAAAATAATTACCTCTTATTATTTTTTAAATATCTAAGATAAATATAACCACGAAGCGACCCTGTGCGAAGCCGGGTACTTCAGCTAGTAATATAATAAAAAATATTGTTTAGTCATACGAGTTTACTTAATAAATTTTGATGCATACATAGAGCTTGTCCAGATGACGCGTGTCTTGCCGCGATACTCCACGAGTGCATGTGGACAGCTCATTGAGGTCACATGTACCTCGACTGCGCGCGAGAAGTGACACGCGGCGGTTACATGTGTACGGCTCAGTAAGTTCACATGTACCTGGAATGCGCGCGTGCTTCCACGCGCGAGTCGAATCGCGCAATCTGGACAAGGCCTCAACACATTAACTATGTACAAAAATTTTCAAAATAACATTGCTCTGATGTTATTTTTTCTGTACTAATTTTTTTCGCTATACACTCGCTTTTCCCTCTACCACCCGCCACATATCTATATCCGTTATGCAGACGTATACCGTACGCGTACACCAAACAAACATTAGGCGCCCTTTAAAGTTGTGCTAAAGGTGTCCAACGAACAACTTCCCAAGACCATGGTTAACGTACACTAGAGTGTATTTCATATTTTTATACAATATATTACGGTGAATTTTCGATGAAAAAAGACCTTCTCGCTCGTCGTATAATGCCGCAAACTTTTTGAAAGCTGAGAAATTTTCCCTCGTAGATAACAAGTCGCAATGGCCGACCTGTCCAACTGAAGGTCGGACCGACTTGAGAAGCTCTTCCCTTTCAACCGATATATGGGGATACTCCCAGAGGATGGGATCGGCATCCTGCAATTCGCCACAGAAATATTACTGATCACACTGAGAGTTTTTTGACACATCGACATAAACTACTCAAAAATTATTAACTTCTAAACGGAGTGTTTATTGATAGAATATCATCATTTATGGCACTACATATAACCCGTAGCAGATCGTGGTCTCCTTCCAAAACGTGCAAACGTCAATGCTTTATGGATTGATTGATATTTATATATTAACGAACAACGAACGAAGATTATTAAAAAAAACACACACACTCACATACTTTTTACTTCATATTACCTAATATACTCAATCTGGAGTATAATTACAATAAAAATGGTAACATTACAATGCATCAAAACATATTGCAAATATGTTTTTAATGTGTCGGAATCGCCAATCAGCATTTAAATATTTAAACTTTTATTCAACATTTAAAAATTAATAAAATGATCCGATATTTACAAAAATATTGATTATCATATAAATAATTAAATGTATTGGTATATCATTTTTGACGGCAATGTAAAATATGTAACACTTATTTTCATTTAAGTCATAATCACTAAAATACAATTTGAACAAGATCCTACAATCACAAAATATTATATTGTGTTGCCTGTGCTAACATCTGGAATAAAACACTGTACCTAATCGTTGAAAGCCTGACAAGAAGTCATCAGTAAAGTTAAACAAAATGAATTAATGATAATACCTATACAGTTTTCAATTAAAAAATGACATAGAAATAAGAAATATATCTGAATATTTTTAACACATTTGGGTAATAATTAATTACAGAACAAGGAAAAATATTTTTATGAAAAATCTTAAAATCAAAATCAAATTATTAATCTAATCATTTTTTCTTTTTATATATTTATTATTGTTATCTAATATTGTGGAAATATCAGAGATAATACTATTGTGCTCGACATATGTTGCACACAATAGATATTTATCTACGTGATTATTATTCTATCTAGCTATATGAGCCACAAGTCCGTAACTACGTTATTTTTTTCATACCTAAGCAAAATAAGTCAAGGTATCATAGTGTAAGTAAATAATATTGACGGGAGCGGCTCTCGTGGTGCAGTGGGTAAGGCGCTGGCCTTCCACCCGAGAGTTCTGGGTTCGATTCCCGGTCATGACAAAAACATTTATGTGTTTTTATCAAAGCCTGGGTGTTTGTGATTGTTCAAAATTACTAACCACCTTGTACGAAAAAGCAAGGATATGGTTATTAATAATTCTAAAAAAAAAAAAAAAATATTGACGGGAAAAAAATGTAATCGTTAATAGTCAAATTATCAATATAAATATTCAGTTCAAGTGAACGTATCAAGACGTGAATTGTCATTTCATTGACACAAATAGAACTTTTGGAATTTATCTTATTTCAAGGTACAGATAATGAAAAGTGAAAATAGTAAGAGTATAAAATGTTTATTATCACACAAATGAAACAAAAGTGATTTAATAAGGCCACAGTGACTTAATTATGTTAATAAACAATTAAATTTTGTATATTTTCCGTTAATAATTTAATATTTTACCGATAACGGTTATTTCTGTTAAAATATTTTCAACTGACATTTTTAACGTGAATGAAATGGATGCAAAAGCTAGTGGTTTTATTATAATATAAAAATGATAGCCTTCCTGTTTGAAGTATTGACAGTTAAAACAATTAAATATTCATTTATAATTATAATTTTACTAAATGCCCAAGGTATAATATTGGTATTTATAGATATAAATACTTATCTAATATTTAAGTAAAATACTATTTACTATTTTTTATAATTGCATCATTCTTATTATCACCACGTTTTCTTGAAAGAATATTTTGTATTTCTAACAATGTTTTTCCCTTTGTTTCTGGTAAAATAATAAACGTCACAATTGAACATACGATCACAGTTATTAAACCCATCAAAAAACTATATTCGAGTCCATATCCATCCTTCAGTAACTGAAACAACTTGGCATTGATAGAATTAAAAGCAGACATCGAGATTGCTTTATATGCTCCATACCAAGATCTAATACTAGCAGAACTCATTTCACTGCCAAGTATAGGTGGTACTGGTGATATTCCGATACAATTAAATATTTGTAATGCTAATATTGCTACTAATGCAAGCCATGATATTTCGCTTCCAATTTTATTTTGACTCTGAAGTGCGAAGTAAATACATATAACTATAGAACTAATAACTACTCCACCACATGAGATAAGAAATAATACTCTTCTTCCAGCTTTTTCTATAAACCAGATAGACAAAATAGTAACGATAAATCCAACAGCTTCCATAAATAAAACTGTCATTTCAGGATTTAAACTTGTTCGCGTAGCTGTAATAATTATTTGGAAGTAAACCTTCAATGCTGGGATTCCACTAAATTGCTGTGCAAACATTACAACTGTCATGATGAGAATAGCCATGATATTACTCCTAAGCTTCAACTCTTGGAATGTTTCAATCAACGGTTTTTTTGGACTCAATCGTACGAACTCTTCAATGTTCATCATTTCTTTTCTAATGTTTTCAGAACACTTCTGTCCTCTGAGCCACATTAAAACTTTTTCTGCATCCACATTTCTTCCGTGCCTTACTAAAAAATATGGTGATTCCGGCATCCATAATAGGAATATAAAACCGAGTACGGGAAATATAAGACACAGAAAATTTAGCATCTGAAAACTCACGTAAGGACCAACTGCATAACAAAACAGCGAACCACCACCGAATAATACCGTCGTAACGACACTCAACCAACTCCTGACGTGAGTCTCCGCAATTTCTCCAATATAAACAGGAGCCAGTCCAAACGTGTAACCAACTCCTAAACCAACGAATATTCTGCCAATATATAAGTGCCATACTTCAGTTGCGAAAATGTCTATAATCCAGGATATGGCACAGAAGAAGCACCCAAAGAATGCCATCCATTTTCGGCCAAGTATGTCCATTTTGTACGCGAATAGAATTGGTCCAATGATCCCTCCAACGGCCATTATTGAAGCTATGGTGACTCCTTCATTAGCAGTCGTTGGTATTGGTGAATCATCCGCGAGGAGTTTCACGAGAGTTGGCGAAAGCCATCCAAGCGTCGTGCCCGTAGTCAGCGATGCGAAGCAACCTAAAGTATTAGCAGAAAAAAATGTCAAATATTTGTTCAACATCGATATAGGTAAGCATTTTATACTCTACAAATAAGCATTCTCTTTGTAAAAAGAGGGTACTGCCCCGTAAAAACAACAGTTGCTTACTAACATATTTTAAAACAAATATTATCATTATTCGATTCACATCGAAAATATGTTGTTAAAATAATACTAATAAGACATACACATAGATAAATATTTACAGTACCTATTAATTAATATAAAGATCTGTTAATAAAACCTACTTTCATATATAAATTCACACACACAATTTTAATTATTCATTTGTTTGATTTCAATTATACTTATAACAATATAATAATATTGACACATTGAGTTTAACTAATAAACTACGTGATTTATTGTAATTTTATTGACATTCACTCAAATTTTGCAATTCTCTCACATTTTTATTATAAACAATTTAATTTAAAAAATAAGTAACTTACAGCTCATCACTGCCAATAATTGTGGCCATGTTTTATTGGGAGGACCTAAAATATTTTCCGTACTAGTAAACATAATTTTCTAATAAATAAAATACAACACCATACACAATGTAATGTTAATTTTGCACTAAAAGTCGAGGTAATTTCTTACAATATAAATTCATTACGTTTCATGCTTACAAAGTCAATAAAAATATTTATTGTGTCAATATGTGATTGACTGTTCTGAAAAATACATGATAGGTGAGCTACTATTTTCACTTTCATTGTCAATTTTTTTCAGCATCAGACATCAACAAAAAGTTTAAAAATAAACAATTTACCAAATGTCTTTAGATTATTTTGTAATTCCAATATTATTTATACGCCTGCTAATTAATCAATTAATTGATCAAACATTAACACAGGAGAAAGCAATTATTGTAATGTATGGAAACAAAGTTTTTGTTAAGTAATTCTATAATAATTTGTATACCATTGGCGATGACATTGGGGTTATCCCATTTGCTGCGGACCTTTTAATTAACATTTAATTACCTCATTTAAACAACATGCTAATTACATCTAATGGCCACCTGATGGGCAACGGACCAGTTGCGTTGGACGCATGAAGTTTTAATCGGGTGGATCGCGGGACCGTAGGTTTGTGTGAAGCATCAGTATTTTTTATGACAGAATGTCTTAGAAATAGTTATCTAATACTACAGTTACCATACACTCAAGTGTGCTTTTCATATAAACCGAAGTCGTCAACATTATTGCATACTTATGGGACGCAAAATATTTTTTAGAACAATCTAACCGCAAGATAATAATATAGGGAGTGGATTTTTAATCAATTTCCATAATTTCACTTTTAAAATTTATGGTGCAAATTTGAATTAAAACAATAATATTTAGATATTTATTAGAGGGTCAAAAAGAAAATGATATGTTCTTTATTAAACTCGTGGTAGAAAATGCTTCTTTACAAATTAAGTATGTCGTAATTTATATGTGTGTTTTTGGTTTGTGTAAGTCATTGATATCTATGAAGGGTTTAAAAATAATCGATCTTCACTACCTATTTTATGAAAATCTATATCTTATTAAAAATTTAGTTTGTAAATCTTCAATAATACCAACAAGTATGTTGGTTCACTATATCAAGTGTTTTTTTTGTGTTTCCTATCATTACAATAAATTCAACATACAAACTGCGTGTTATATCAAATAGTAAATGCTGAGTTTTGATCTAAATATTATGTCAGAAGAAGAGGGTGCTTTTTTTGAAAACTATTTGTTTCGCCCTCTTCATAAAACAGTGCCACAGTGAGGTTTAACATTTGTTTTATTAATATATAAACTTCAAAACATATTGCATTACGATGAAAGGTGTGGGATGGAGAGGTAATTAAATCAGGGTACTTAAATGTTTATTTCTATTTAATTAATGCAAATTGCAATAATTGATTGTCGATTTACTGGAGGCATCTGCAGATAAAATACAAAATACGCAATTTAATAAGTTTTAGCTTAGATAGCTGTACCTAAATGGTGGTTTTGGGTAGCTTCTCTATAGAAGAGCCAAGTAAAAGAGCCGACTGGATACAGCATTCATTCTGCTCTGAGAGAAGCTGAGGATCGGGTGGGGTGGAAAGTTATGGTCTCTCAGGGCATTGGTCACGATATTTAGCCACGAGGGAACGACCAAGAAGAAAATAACTGAAAATAATGATATGTTAATAATGCCGAAGCTCGATTCGAAATAAATAAAAAATTCAAATTATAAAGATTTTTATCTTCGAAAATTATTTTAAATATCAGTAAAATGTATTAAATTGCATCTTTCGTATTCTTCCGCCAAATGCCCCAAATAACATTACTCTTACCATTATATGCGTGGATCAGGACCAGACTTGTCCAACTCACAAAACGAAAAAACTGAGTTAGACATCCCGTCACTATTAAATGTTCATTTTTTGTCAGGTTCAAAATATGACTATCACTAAAAATTATCGTCTTATGACACTACCACCTACAATCATTTCTTGCAATCACATAAATAATTCATTATGGGTGCCACATTTGTCTATTACACATAAAAATGACAGTCAAGTCTGACATTTGTGAAATGTTAGAAGAAATGGATAAATGTTTTTAAACAGATAACAGTGAATACAAGCCTTCGAGTTATTTATTTGATAAATTATCATGTGTTTTGCTAAAACAATATTTTTTTTTCAATGAATCTATAACTTAAACACTAATTATTATCTCAGAACTGAATAATTATTGTGGGTTGCACAAGTCTGATTCTAGCCCACACATATTATCTTTACATATATACATACATAGTAAATATTAATACGAATTGTTAAATTATGTTAGCCCTCACCTCATATTACTCGTCCGCAATTTATTTTTGTGTGAATGATAATGATCGCTATAAAGTTTAATAAAAGATAAGCTACGATATCATAAAGTTGATAGCCATTTTCTCTATATACACATACCTATATAGAAGATTATACTCTTGTCTTAACAGTAGTAAATAACATCAGTAAGTATATGGGTACTACACAAATTTTCCGTTTTATTCTATTCGACGAAATACAATTTGTAAAATAAAAAGTATCTACAGTTTATAGTCAATATATTGTAATGATAGTATAAATAATGAACTTGTCGACTAATATGTAAGTATTGCATTCGAATTTAAACAAGTTTTGTTTATTAGATAGGTATATTGTATTATTTGAACGTGATTAAATGTGGGGTCTTGTGTATTCAGCGAATAATTGGAGTTTTATTTAACCATTAATCTAAGCTAACATGAAATACACGATTTATTATACAAACATTGCTAAACACTTACTCAACTTGAGATAACGTTTCAGGATTTTGTATTTTATTAGGCACTGAAAGTTAATACATACTCACACGCATTAATGTTTCTTCAGTCTTCCGAGATTGCCATGTGCAAATGGAATAATTAGGTAAATATCTAATAAATAACTGATAAATTTTTTCATTGAATTTTTGGGAATGGGACAACTGGGCGCAAGGATAATTGGGTGCCGGACTGTCGATTGAAATAAATAGACGTTCGTTACGATTTTATACAGAAAGTAGACGAGGAATTTTAATCAGTTTCTATCTACCACTTAGTGGTTTTAAATCATTTTGCTCTTAACACAATGCTTTTCACTGAGGCTTCATATAAAAATAAAAGAACTCTCTTCTAGTTGGAACTTAAACATATGCACAATTAAATCATTATTTACTTGTTTATATTTAAATTCTCACCATATATTAAATATTAATATAATAGTTGAAATATAAATAATAATATTAGATATAGGTATATTTTAAAACTACCTATAATTCACAAACCATCCTAGATCCGAATTTTCGTAGCTTTTTTATCTCTCTCCTTCATCATACATTATCTTTATCACACCATCATACAGCCTAATTATGTCAGCGTTTTTCTATTTGCATTGTCCTAGGCAAATCTAGTAGGAGATGCTTTTAATAATTATAATACGTATTAAATGTTAATTTTTGCCAAAATTTGATAATCAACAACACAAAAGTTATTTTTATTATTATTAAGAATAAAATCACCAAAAGGTTGACAATAAACATTTTAGCATTGTCAATATTATAATATTATTATTGAATTATTAATTTACATAATAATGCACTTTTGTTTTATCTAGATTCTAGAATGTTGATCTTGAAAAGATATTCTTCATTCATTTCCTTGTCTTTTCATTATCAAAAATATTCTGTTGAGTGTATTGAAAAACAATATTTTTTTATAAAAACTAGTCATGTAACGTCAGCATATTATTATGGTGGGATATAGTATGTTTCGCCTAGGAGTGAGGGCGAAAAAAATGTAGTACCTATTCATTATAAAATCTATGTCCGATATTATTATTGATTTTCTAAGTGGCAGGATATCAATTATGTTACCTACTATGGTATGTAATCTCACTCGATTGAAAACACTGGAATCACGGGATTAATTTTTATGATGTTTGTAGTAGGTAGATAGCGTATTTTTTTGAAATATATAATATACCTATTTAAATATCAACTGATTACAATATAATATTAGATTGTTCTGACTAACATTTTAACTAAAATTGTATGTAAATTATTATTTACCATCGTAATTGTAGTTATTACAAATTGAAAAGTGTATAAGATTTTCCGAAAATATTTAGACTAAAGCATTGTATCTACGTCAATAGTTTATCAAGATTACAGGATTGCCAATTTTTTTATGACCTAGAAATTAAATACCTACTACCCATCTACGACCTATCAATTGTAATATAAAAAAACTCTATTTAAATGTGAAAAATATATCATTAATTTATTTTACCTAACCAAGTACGAATTCTTAAAAATATGCAACATTTCATATTACATTTTTTCTCAATACTGGATTCCACAATCAAGACAATATGAAACCGAAAATGCCAGAATTGCAATCCGTAATAAGTATCATAGTATGTGCACATATTACTAATCAAATTATCAACATTTAGTTATAAAAATAAAACGATATAATATATACCAATCATTATGACCGTGACCTTGCATACATTAATAATGGTGACAACGATTTCAAATCTACATGCAAACGTTTTTTTAAACGATATAATATAATCTTGACGTCAGCAATAATTATATAAGTCAGCTTGAATTCACTCCGTTTTCAAAATTATTCACAAAGCCGAGAATACGTTGTTTGTTCTCTAACAACCCTTACGCAATATTTTGAGCGATGTATTTTTCTTTTGTCAGAAAAGTGTTTTCTTTACGGGCGTTTTACTTGTATAAATAATTCAAACACGGTGTAACGCGAACCAGCCCCTAATCGCAGCAATGACAAAATTCACTCTGCGCGAAGGGTTGAAATTACCACCCCCTGTTCGCTGCGATACCGACTTACCTGTTTTACCTTTAGTATGAGGGTTACTCGGATCATTGGCTACGTTAATAATAACAATACACTATGTGATTATTTTTAGAGAATACAACAAAAAACCTACCTATAGATCCCCATTTATACTCATATTTTCCTCAATAATTAAAATGTAGCGCAGTAGTCAAAACCTCTAATGCCACAATATGTTATTAAATAATAATATAAATAGATTAAACTAATATATTATGTATATGTAATAATAATCTACTATTTGCGATAAGTAACTTTTATATTGGAATAATAATAATGTGGTAATTAATAAAAGAAAATTACTCGAATCTCGTTCAATAACTTCATAAGTCACGATATATAAGTAAGTCATATACGTGTTAATATTATCATTGTCGAAAAAGATTTAGATATTTATTATAAGTAAAAAATCATAGATTAAAAAATGAAAAAAAATATTGAGGAAAACTTTCTTGGATAATATAAAGCCTATTTTTATACCAATCTTTATGAGGAAAAATATTTCAATAATAAGTTAATATTATTATAATATACGAGTATTATAATATAAAAAACTATCTCTTTTAATAACAACAGTATAATACTAGGACAGTACATATTATGTAAGTTATACTATATTATAATGTTCTTAATGTTCATTGCTCAATTTTGATGGAGGTTGGTATATTTTATTAAGTAATGTCATTTATTCTATTAAATAAATAAAATTGATATTAATTTTATCTACCGCACCGCGTATACTTACTAAGTATTTAGTAGTAAAAATTAAGATGTTTAACAATAGTACAATAATAAATTAAACATTTTTCGGCAATATTTTGTGATTTTCAAACTGTGCGCCGCGACCCCCTGTGGCACCACGAACAATAACCAGAGGCGCCGCAAGCTGGTTAAAAGTTTTAATTATTCCATACAAACTCATCGATATTTGATACCGATATTATTCCATTATTACATCTGTTTGTGATTTCCAATCCTATTAAGTTGTCTTTGAAAAGCACTTTTCTCATAGTAACTGGCTTCAAAAATATATTCAAGAATACATTTATGTAAAAATGTTAAATGAAAAAGGCCAAATTTACACAGCCCCTTGGGTTAATTAATACTTTGCCGGTCCCCAATAGATCAAACTTGTTAAAAATAATTTAGATTTAAAAAAAAAGTTTGTTGTTTTCTATAAATCCTAATTCCTAGTATGCATGTTCAAGTTATGAAATGTATCATGATAATTTCTATATAATCTGATTCACCCTAAAATTTTATGTCTTTTACCGTATGATTTCAGGATATATAGCACTATTTAAATTCATTTTTCAGCCTCCGGTGCCTCCATCGATTCGGAGCTATAAATTCGGCCCTGCACATGATATCAAGACCTGAGAAAAATTAGGGTAGCTGACATCACGTGTAGTTAGGATATGACGTACTGCTTGGAGTTAACAAACTTAAAACAGAATGCGAATATAACTGAAGCAGATTCAGTGGAATTTGCAAAATGCGGCGCTAACGAGCTGTAATAGATATACCAAAACTTGGAAACTTTACGTTTATCCTGAAGCTATAAATAATAATATAGAATGACATTTTGTGTCTACTTAAATTGATTCGATGATTAAATTGAAGATTTTTTAAATTATGTAAGCAACAAGAGTACCATGAAAATATATTTAGATAAAAAAGTCGCCACGAGACGAAAAAGTTTGAAAACCACTGAATGAGTCAATCTACTGAAGGATGTATGTCTCTTCTAACGCATTTTATCCTTCCGGCCTTGCTTCTTAATGCCCTATAGTTCAGCCAAACTTTATCCAAGTCCAATGAGCATGTGCAAATTATGTATCACCGTTTTCCAGTTTTGACCAGTATTTATGCACTGTATGAGTGACACGATCAGTCTATCATAATTTTAGTAATTGTGTCACATTAGATTTATCACATCACGTTATTTCGACTGTTAGCTATGGCTTAGTAATAATAACATAAGTCATAAATAGCTTAGTTACTAGCTATTACTGACTTAAATAATATGTCGTTAAAGTATTTTTGATGCTCTTTCATTGAAGGCCTATATTTTATATGCATACACGAGCACTACGCTTCAGATAAAATGGGAGGTCACCTAAATATTATTCTGGCATCTGTACCTATACGGAAATACTAGTTAAGTTCTATAAGTTATTTCATACAGTGGAACCCCGATCTACCGTTCTCTCATAAATCGTTTTCCCGCACGAATCATTCATTTTTGAAAGTCCCGCCAAAAACCCATAAGAACAATGTTAAATAATCCCGCAATTACCGTTCCCCGATTAATCGTTTTCCTCGATCTATCGTCTAAATATTATGGTCCCATCACAAATATTATCCCAATTGACCGTTTTTGTTGAATATTTTTCATTTCGCTTTCGAAGAATTGTTTATGATAAAGACCTTTCAGTCGCGTCGTTTTGTTTGCACAGGTTGGTTGGCGCTCAGGCTTGCCTCGCATCTCTTATCACGTTATAAGTCACAACTAAAATGCCCCCCATGAAGAAAACTAGAACTCTAGCTGAGAAACAGAAAATAATTCAAGACGTCGAAAAAAATCGAGGAGAAAACCTTTCCCGCATTTATCGTTTTTTAGGGTCCCTTGAAAATCTCACTGTACATACGTATGTGCAACACACACGTAGACCCCTCCAAACTAATCCACCCGCATCACATTCAGTTGAGAGTTCAGGAGCACATAGGAACCCAAGACTGAGGTTGTCACGTACTCGACTGAGTATATTAAAAAAAAAAAAGTGACCATTGGAGAGAGAAGCACTGTGATGTTACAAAAATAAATGAGTCTAATTAATAAATATATAGTACAAAAAACATAGCTAAAACAAGACATACATAATCTTTACGTCCAAATAAGCCGTTGCATTTTTTTAAACTCAAAAAATTGGCCTTTATGGTGACCATGTTGGACGGCCCGATGGGCCCAGCAGCTGGTTGGATTGACTTGGTCATCTCTTCCTTTTTGTAGTACATTCCCAGAGGGTTTGGTTTGCATCCTGTAGTTCTCCGTCACATGGCCATGTTTGTCGGGTGACAAGTCAAGCCTCAAATATGCAAGAAAACCATTTTCTCAGTGACATTAATTATCTTTAAACCTACTTTATGTAGTTCGTTGAAACGATTTTGCATCATGTCATTAAGACTGTTCAAAGACAAAGGTTTCATTATCAAAGTGCATCTATTTTTTTGTATTCTGGCCAAGTCTCCATTCAATATATATATATATTACACATTGCAGTCATTACACAATTCGAAATAATATAATTCATCACCATTATCAGCTTGGTTTGATCCCTGCTTTTTCTATCCTTCTCGATAAGCCACGTACTTACGTTCATATGACTTCGTCGACCCGGCGGGATTTCGGTCTGGATACAACTCTACAAAACATCTTAGGTAAAGTGCTGACATTAAGCAAATTAAGAATGCCTTCCCTTTTCGTTTTTAGTTACACATTATTTTCAATTTCGTTAGGTACTTACTTACATAGGTATTTTATTATTTATCTTCGGCAGCTGTCTTAAACAGACAAATATACCAAAAATCTTTCAATTGAAATACACACCATCTACAGACGATAAAATTAAAGCATTTCCACGAAGCATTTCCTCTCAAGAAGTGATGATTTTAGGTACGTGGAGGTTTGTGACAGTGACAGGTTTGGAAATATTTTTGTAAAAAAGCCTGTGTGATGAACCAATAAAAAAATATTACAATACAATAATTGATTTTCAATGCTTCGATTATTTTTAAGTCGAAAAGAAGGCTTAGTCTACTTTATGAAAAAACGCCACTGCTATCAAAAGTAGTAACATTTGTATTCGTTCCTTCATTCCCCCTTTATAAGGTGCCACCCCTATACAACGCATGATCTGCCTACCCCTACAGGACGTCACTGCCACTATATAACTTAATTTTTCCAGCAGTTGTCTATTCGCTGAGGGAAATGTCCAGTATATTACCATTTCATATAGGTACTCGGTCTTTATGACACCGCGTATTCTTCTATGCATCTTTATGTATTGGTTTAATTTGTGGTCTTTCCGCGTTATGCATATTTTCATACGACGCTGCGCTACTCGTATTTTTTAGATTTCTCTTACAATAACAGTCCATGTTTCACATGCATTAGTGAGCAGTGTTCGCACACATTGGTTGAACACTTTACGCTTCAGACACAATGGGGTATCACTTAAAGCGCCTAATTGCGCTCTATGCCAGTTTGGTTCTGCGAGCAGTCTCGTCATAAATGATATAATTATACGAAATAATATATCTTCTATTAATATTATTGAATTGGATGTCTTAATTAGCATTTGACAAGACAGGCGGGTAGATATTATTGGACGATGAGGGTTGGACTGTTGTAACTGATTGACGTATCGCTATTGCAAATTTGATAAAGGCTATATGCGCAATATCGATGGAAATAAACTCCTCAACTATCTGTTAGACTCAATGGTTGTGTACTAAAATTTGCCTTTATTGAATTTCTGTTGAATCCAGTGCATATCACTCAGTGTGTATTAAATTTACTCGTGCATATGAACGATTTCTCAATAAACTGAAATCATTCGCCGCATGCATGGTATTATTAGCATATTAGGTTTAACTAAAGTTTAAGCTGTTCAAAGTTTGTTCATATATTTTGTAAAAATACAATGCTTTTTAGATTTAATTTTACTGAGGCTTTAACACTAAGCTGTAGTCATATTGCAACTTCTCCTCTGAGTGAGGCTACGTATCTTTTCAATTGTACTTAGCTTTTCCTCCTCCCCAATGCTTGGGCACATTTTTTTAGCTCATAGGTAATTTTAAAGATATCTGCAAGCGGTAGATCTATTCTGTGTCGCTAAAACTTGGGGCATTATATCGCTATTAGTACTGACAAATAACTGGTGAAACATTCAAACGTCGTGTGTGAAGTGAATTGGTAATTTACCAAAAAGAACGTAATGCTATTCATTGTTGAAAATGTAATCTATTGTACCTATATCTAAGTAGAACTAGAAAACTATGTTAAATTACTTAGGTAATACAAATTTTTTTAAATACGATATTTTTCTTCATCCGTTAGATCCCAAGAGAGTAATATCGTCTCTGTTCTGGCAGAACACACTAACTGGAGAATACTAGTTTTGAGTAATTTGACTTTGAAGTTGTTAAAATGTTTGAATTGGTCAATCATGTGAGTTTATTAAGTAATCGTAAAAAGGATGACTTTAAAAGAAAGACTGTTTATTTATTAAGAAGGTTTCCAGACGGTAAAATTTGAAATAAGGAACATTTTGGTATAACTAACTCAATATGTAATTTTTTCGAATTAGTGTCTTCTGCCAGAACAGTGACGATATTATATATTATCATAACAATATATTTTTTAGAAACTCTAAGAATAACCCTTGCAGAAAGATGAAACGGAAAGAAGTACCTACGGCAGAGGGAAGGGGTGTCTTTTATCTTTTACCGTAAAAAGTAACGATTTAATGAAAGAAACATTTGTCTTTTGGATATTTTGTGTACTTTACAATTTATATTGCGAAGTTTAGCCGAAACATAAACTTTAAGCTGAAAACCGATATTTTCAGATTTGTGGAAATTTGCCGCGACGAGACACCTGGGGTTATCTAATTAAAAACTTTGTAACAAATGAATAACCTTGAAGTCCCTATTTAACTCTTTAACTTTTGGTTGGCATTAAATATGTAGATATAAATATATATAAATCATTTGTATCGAATTACTACGTGAAAACAAATAAATGTTTTTTTCAACTTTAGTTACAAACAATTTAATTCAATCTAATAGTTGCTGATAAAATCGTAAAAAGGTTAACAGGGTGTACTTAATTGTCAATAATTATTTTAATGCTACTAAAAATGATACCTTAAAATTGTTATTTTTATAAATTAATTATCTAGAACAGTTATCTAGTTTAGTGTATTATGTCGTAGGTATTTGTATGTCCTTTATTATTGCATTTACGACATTTCAGTCAGATAGCCTTTTCAATAAAATAAATATTCAAGCATTGTTATAAGAATAGATATTGTATTCAATGACGGCAATGATTTCTATTTTTTTCTTCTTTGGTATGTATTGCACTGATTTTTATTATTTTTCTATTTTATTTTTATTATTATTTTCAGGTGATTCAATTTATAAAATTAATATATCACTTTGTATTTATCGATGGCCTATCTATAGCGTCGCGGGTCCCAGGTTCGAATCCTGGGTATGGCAAGTACACATATCGCTGCCTCAGTACAAGGGTACACTATTTGACAAAATGTCAGTTTTGACTTATGAATTACTAAATATGGAGAATCAGTTGAAGGTTCTGGACAAGGCTGCACTATTTTTGGAGAAATTTATTTTACCATAATATTTCAGATAAATTTGCATGACATCAACATGAATATCAAAGCAGTATATCTAATTGTTTTCGTGCAATACTACACTTTATTATATAAATTGATTTAATTAAAAAATATGGGAGGAAATTTAAGATGGTTCTTTATAAGTTTAGATATAATGTTCATTTTTTAGGATATTTACATAATAATAATGTATAAGTAGTTTATAAAAATATCTAATTACTCTCTTATTGGTAGTCAAAAACTTTGATAGCCATTTTCTCCAAACAAGTTTTTGTCAAATAGTGTACCCCCTTGTACTGAGGCAACGATATTGTTTTTTAATTCGTGTATGAGTCATAGTATGGACCTAATAGGTTGAGCAAGTGGTTGATATCCATTTCTCGTAAAAAAAAAATCTGTTAATACAAACTTCTACTTTGTGAAGGCCCATATTATGATCCTATTAAGATCGGATAAGGTCGAAAACAAATTTATCGTATATAAATATTATTTTACGAAACGTTTTTCACTCATATGGTGAGCTTTATTAAGTACGAGTATCAAAATTTCGGTTTGAGTTTATGTACTCTTATAATTATTATCAATACTCTGTAGTGAAGGTAAAAAGGAGCAATATAATAGAAGAAAAGGATATCTGGTAAAATATTAAGTTACAATAATGAATAATGGGGGTGGGATTTTTAATGAGAAAATCGTGAGAATTGGGGAGTAAGTTAAGACTTTGAAAAATTGTTCAATATAAAATTTATAAAATTTGGTACCCATGTATTATTTATAAATTTTATTATATTAAAATATTTGGAGTATGCACATATAGTTTACGTATTTAATAAGTACTCACACACTACTTTGTTTACCTACCGTAAAAATATATGATGCATACAAAATATAATATATACTAATAACATAATTTTCTTACTCACATTCATGAGTTTTGATAAAATCGCAAAATATCACTAAAGCACTGTTGTTGCTAATTATAACTTTACTATGAGTATGTTTATTGATTATATTATTTATTTTAACATACATACTATTTATAAATCTCCTAAAGTCGCCTTCTCGAGATGTGAAGTCCATCATGATAGTACGAGAAATACTGATCCCTGATTGGTTATAAAGGGCTTATTGCTAAAACAGAATTCACTGAATTGTGATCATTGGGAATGATTTTTATATTTTTTAAAGAGATTTTTAATACCTTACCATTGTATTTATATATTGATTAATAATGAATTTAGAAACACCAGTGGGTCTATTCTATACTTATCGACCTCTAAAGTGATAAATATTATCAAACTTAGGGTAGGTTTTTATCAAAGTATTAGCACTTATTGTAAGAATTAAAATAAGTTGGTTGTAATTATTTCAATAAGTGCTATATTTTAACAGCACCTCTCTTGGCTGTGATAAAATTTAGAGCGAGACAGACAGTTTTGACTGTTTAGACGGCTAACCTTATTGTAACAATTATAATACTTCAATACAAATATGTAATAAATACGTTATCACTTTAGCGGTCGATAGTCGCCTTTTGTATAGAATATACCCGCAGGCATGTTTAAATAATGTAGTGTTTTCGTAAAAATGTTTAGACGTTTTATTTTATGAATATTGATAACCAAAATGGTTGTATTAGATTAATTTATTTTGGTCAAAAATGCATTTTTAATCCGGAGTTCAATCAAAAAATCATGTTGTTAATAATGTCGAAGATCTTTGCTTGATTTTCAATTTACTTAAGAGGATAATCTAGTTACTATCAATTATAATTTATAATGAAACGTAGCAAAGCTTTCTCCGAATTGGAAAATAGGAAGCGCACAACAAATAAACAAATTTTCATTTTCATTCGGAATCAACAAAATTACAAATCAAATCCGAATTAATTTGGTAAAAGCGGCGGCCGCTGTTACATGAAGGCGGTCTCTCAGATATCTTGTCCCCCTGTCTTACAATTTCTTCACCGATGAGGGGGTCCCCGTGTGATAGAGAACCAATGTGTATAATATTATTTTCAAATTTTGTATTTTATTATATATTCTCAATTTATTCAGGCTTGGGTTGTGGACGGTTCATATTATGTTATGTAACGCAATAATATTCTACTATTCCATGGATATGTTTATACTATGGATTTCCATAAGGTAAAACTAAATGTATAGTACAGAAATACATTAAACATTCATATATGGCCACAAAATATTTGGTTCATATCGTTTTATTGCACAAATTATATACTGCCTTTATATTTGTAATCTAAAACCTATACATTAATACGTCGACTGTATATTATCGCACTACTTAAAAAATAGAAAATGACATGCAAATGATTTTGCTTGGTTACGTTCCATACCCACTTCGGTCCGTATTTTGCATGTTGAGAAACCCGGCCATCTTCATTATAAGTAAATGTAATAGTCATCACGTGGTAACACGCCCTGTACGCACACTTGTTTATAAATATTGGGATATTTATATCAATCTGTGTATTTCATTCGCTTAGTATAAATGGTAGCGTTACTAATCTGTTGAATTTTAGTTATAGGATACAATTTAGACTAGTACCTAGTATTAGATACAAAATTATACTAAAAATATTTAATTTTGTATGTAGTAATTCATACGTTTATTTTATTTGAATATTAATTTTACTGAAACATTAAAATATTAATCAGTCACGATCTTTTACTTGAAATACCTACTTTAAAAAAAGATAAATTACTATTTTTTTCGAATTTGGATCATAATACACCTACAGAACGAGGTAGTATAGGTATACCTAACAATAAACTATTTCAACATGAATTAGTTGTTTGTCATTATCTATATCTATTTAGTCCATGCGCTGGGTTCAATTGCCGTTAATAATCTTTACAAAACACAGAAGAAAGTAAGATAGAAGCAGAATTTGACAAATCTGATAAATTTAAGCCTGTAAATAATAATATATTATATTAGATTTATCTACCAATACTTTATCGTGGGATCTAATTATATTAACACGATAATAATATTATATAATATCATAGTTATTACACGGGTAGGATATTTCCATAGAAATTTAGCAAACATTCTTTAATTATAAACACTCTAAATAATATATTATACGCTTATTATATATTATTTTAGTTGTGTAATTTGAGTACAAAAACTCAACATCAACTCAAAAAAAAAAACATTTTAAAAATCACAGATACTCGTACGTATAGGTATTTTGTAATTATATTGGGCTATAAAATCGGTTAGCTCACTAATTCTACCCTTCAAGTGTTCGTGGTTTAGTAAAATCTTTCATTATAACGTCCATAGAGTATTTCAATATGTAGAGAAATAATACTATACGCATTAATTTACATACAAAAATAGCTCTGCTAGTAAATGGTAAATAATTTTATTTGTTAAAAGTCTCAAGCCGCCACAAAAGCTTTTAAATACAAATTCACATGATTGTAGGCTTTTTAGAAAGGTTGCACATAACTAGGGCAGGGGGTGGCTGAATATTGCCCCCTATATAAAACAACGCTTTCGTAAGGGCCCCAAAATTCAGTGAGCCGCGTTGTTAACATACAATTCAATCGATTGAAGCCCTACGAAACCGCAAACTGTTCCTTGACTAGGCATTTACTTATTAACTTAACTTCGTTAAAACGACTGGAAAGTGATTGAGGAAATCTCAAGGAATATTACAATCTCTGAAACAAATTTGTCATCAAGAACATTAAATATTACTGCATTAAAAACCCAAATAATATAGGTAACACATAAACTATGATGTCAATTGTAGATACGTTATGTAAGTACAGTAAATAAGTGACATAGAAGGTGCAATTTTTTCGATTTAAACATGCAAACATGCAAAAATATGAAAAACAAAAAGTGAATATGACATAATGTATGTATAAACCAAATATTTTTGTTTTATTTTAGAAGCTTCTTTTGACTAAATGAAACCTTTAAATCCAATGTCATTTGCACTTACCTGGTTTTACAGTCACGGTGCGATATATAGTTTTATTGCATACAATAAAAAACGCTAATGTCCTGTTGTTGAATTGAATATTTCTTTTTTGCTCCTTTTCACAAATGTTATTTCTCCAAATAACTTATACTATCACTTAACAGATTATATACGAAAATCGATTGTACACCACTCATTAAATTCAGTCAATCAGTAATGCCAATTTGGAGGGTAATTGCAGTAAATTATATCGCTTCTAACGTTAGTTTCATTAAGGTGACGCATCAGTGAAACGCCAAATAATTTTCAATTGTACGCGCGACGAAATTTTGGACTCGCTGCCATTCACTGAGAGAATGTTGACCCGGGAACACGTCACTTTGCTGCGTGATGGCGACGGGTCAATTAATTCTAAAATCGTGTAAAGATGACTAAAAACGTTACCCATTAACATTAAAAAGAAAACATGTCAATGAATATATTATTATTGTTACTAATAGAACAATAAACAGAACATAAAATGGACGTATGTTGGATTTATATGACAATTAATATTTCGTTTGACAGGCGTCATTTTCACCCGCCACCCGCAATCCGCGCATTGCCTAGCGACGATCTTTTTAGACCGTGCCTCAACTAATGCATGGCCTTAAGGCAGATATTGTTTTAGTATTTTCACGTAATTTCTATGATTTTAGAATTAACTTCTGATTACAATGTTTTTTGTTTATCTGTATCTGTTTTATTTTTGTCCATGTCTCGAATTTATAATTTATATAAAAAATTGAAATTCAATATGCCTACATATTTTAAGGCTACAATCCTTTTATTAATTTGACAATAACAATATTAATTAGGTGGTACATTTTTATGATAATAATATAATATTAAGTATTATGTTAAGTATATGTAGGTTATACTTTAAAAGAAAAATATATTGTATTGAAAACAATTGTATTTTTTGATATTTCAGTTAAGATGAAGATATTAAAGGGATATTTAAACAGTAATAATTTTCTTCAATATAAAATTAAAAAAACTCTTTCCTCTTCAAACAATAACAGACGAAATGTACGGTGTTCCAAATTTATTATGATACAAAAAATACACCTTTTCCGGAAACGATTTTTTTTCATACAAATAGCGATAATCACACTAAATGAAAATAATAAATAAATATACATACGGTACAAAAACTAAATAGCTATTCATGTTATTAAAATGTTCTCTGTATTCATTTAAATAATTTACTCAAATTATCTTTAACTATGAGACGACCGTTTAGTTAATTTGTTTTAATGTGTAACCTGAATATTATGAGCATTGTCAGTATTTGATTTCATGCAAGATTTTATGAAATAAAATTTTTCAGAAGAAATCTAACAATTTCGAAAAATATTAGGTAGGTACATCTAAGTAGATAATGCTATTAACATTATAGTAATATCAAATTCATAGCCAAGGTGTGAATAAGTTTATGAATAAGTTCATCAATTAAAAAATACTTTGCTGATACCCTTTTTCTTAATGATCAAATATTTGGTGTCCAATTAACCAAATAAACAATGAAAAAAAGCCGTTTGCGGCAGAATTTTTTTTATTATTTCAAATATGCTTTCGCCAATTAAAATTTCTCGGCTTATTTGTTTCGAATTTGCCTGTTTTCTGATAACAATTATTTGAAATAATTCCTAGTTGAACGAAAGGGGAAAAAATAATAAGGGGCATTTTTTGATAATATCTGAGCGATTATTTTGATTAAATCTGAAATCAAAGAAAGCTATTAAAACGGTATGCAATACTGATTTTAAAAGCAGCAAAAGAGTTGATAAGAGACTGTTTTTTTACTATTTTTATTAGAAATTATTATTACGAATGATTTAGTAGGTAGTATATTAAACTGAAATAAAACAGCTTATAATTAATATACGGATTAATGACTCTAATAATTGTAAAATATCCATTACTTAGTCGACCGACAATTGAACCAATTACTCAGAATCACAAAATATTAGGTATATCTCAGAAAGACCACAATAAAGACCAATGGATAATAAGGCAGACAAAAGGATGCGATCTGATCCAGTTCGCTAAGTAGATGAAATGGCAATTAGCTGGAGATGTTGCTCTGTAAGTGGACAACCGCCAGACAAATTCATGTCAATCTTCATGATCCATGACGGCTCACTATTTTTAACACAGAAACAATCATGTAATCAACCCTTGAATCATGAAAACTTGGCTAAGGTCATGGCACTGTATGTTGCATTCGCATAAAAGCTGGTGACTATTTCACATGCAGCTTCTGACTCTTACTATTAAAACGTAGTTTTTTAGTAATGACGTCATGAGTCAGACATGACGTATTCGCGTAGAACAGGGGTAGCGAACCTATGGCAAGCGTGCCACTGGTGACACGCGAGATGTTTTGCATTGCACGAATTTGAAGAGAAAAAAATACTTACCTATAATAATAATAATAATAAATGGATCGCATTGTATAAAAAATATCTGGAAAATACTCTTCAAGAATAAGCATTACGTTTAATATAAATATATAATTGCATAGGTCGGTCTTTAAACTTTATGCGTCACATATAATATTATCACACTAATATCATCAGGCGGCGGAGGATACCGTGCCGCGAACCTCTAATTTTGATCGATTTGCGATGCTTGAGACCACTGCAGTGAGAGAATGCCTCATCTGATCGGAGCAATTATCATGTTAATTTGTGCGATAAGAACTAAACTGATTAATACATTAACAAACAATTTAATTTCTACCCACAAAAAATGACTGCACCAAATAAGAAACAAAAACTTGGTGAAGCTAAAGATCTACCATCGTAAGTTGGCAGCCGGTCGAATTTGAAACTAAAATTGTCTATCGAGGATAAATTTGTTACAAATGCCATTTAATTTTACAACATGTTTCTCGAATTATGGATTGCATAATATTTGTACAGAAATCTATTACCAATAAAAAATTATAAATTACCATTTTTTTGTTAGTTATGGTAATATTCTCAATGTCATACTAGCGCCCTCGCTGAAATGCCAATTTATGATGGTAGATCTATAGCAGTAGTAATTCTGACAGGCAGTTTCAAAATTGGTAGACCGAAATGTATGGCGTAATTGAAAAAAGCGATAAAGCTATACGTGTACTATGTTTTGTGAGTGGTATCTAGAATATCATTAGTTTTTTTAATAGAATTATAATATAAACCATTTTTTTCTCGTGAAAAACTGCTCCACACGTCAGACAGTTGAAAAATAATATTTAGGAAATTTTGGCACGCGTACATAAAAAAAGTTCGCCAACCCGGGCGTAGAAGATAATACTTGACTATTTAACGGTCAGGCTCAGATTCATATAGTTTTAATCAGTCGTACTTGAACTTCGCACGTCTAGTAAACATATTATTATCCTACTTTGTGGATTCCTTTATAAGTATACAATTTATTTATTTACAAAAATAAGCAGATCTGTTAGATCCTTAATGGATTAATATTAATGGTTGAAGCAATGAAGTCATGAATTAATTCAATAGGCATACAAATTTATTCATAAAATAAGCAATGTTAAATTTCAATGAAAATCCGTGCTTAATCAAGCAACTTGATTTTATATTTCATTAAATAAGGGTACAATTTACGAAAGATTGTAAGTAGATCAAACATAAAGTTAGAACAGATATTACTTTAAAGTCAAAGTAAATGAAAAATGGTTGATCTTATTCAAAAATATTATCAAAATACTTTATATCAGAAGATTTACTACGTTTTATTTTACGATTTTAAATATAATTTAATGTTATTTAAAACATTAAATCAGTGTTTTCTAATCGGTATGCCGCAAGTGTGAGAAAATAATTTATTTTCTAATATATCAGGATTTCGTAAACCTTAGATAGTATTGATTTTTATATCTTCAGACCTACCTACGGCGTGTTTTTAATTAAAAAAAAACATAACATTACGATCAACTTAATGTCATCTTTCAGGCGATTGTATTACTTTTAATAAATAATTTTAATTAAGAGATTTTAAAAACATCGTTTATAAT
Source organism: Rhyacophila brunnea (assembly GCF_057557595.1). NCBI lineage: Eukaryota > Metazoa > Arthropoda > Insecta > Trichoptera > Rhyacophilidae > Rhyacophila > Rhyacophila brunnea. The sequence goes on from NW_028233068.1 coordinate 24,061,158, forward strand.
TTATATAATATCGTGAAGATAAACCAGCAGTTTTAATTCAGTATAGACTACATGAATATAGAAAACTCGACAATGCCTACGAAAAAACCCGTCCCGATCCAATCCGGTCTCTACGGACACGACCTGATGCATAAAATGTGATATAACGCATTTGCAGTTGTGACAGATAGACAGTGTGAAGGATTGGTAGTTAGCTGTTCATTTATTGAATGGGAAGAAAGACATAGGTATTAAATTGCCATTTACTTTATAAATAAAGAGCTTTGACAGATGAGTAGAGGTTATATTAATAGATTTTTTTCAAGAACGAGAAATAGTTATTCACCGAATTTATTGAAGAAAAAAAACAACATGTATTTTTTGGCGGAATCTGGATACGTGCCTACGTTATCATAAACAAGCACTCTTCCACTGCTCTACAGTGGAGTAAAATATTTGTCTCTGGAAGAAGTATAAGGAATAAGACATTATAAACAACTCTAGGTATGACGTGAACCTAATTAAATAACCAATACCCATTTTTATTTCATTTATGCTATATTCATAGTTATTATATCATAAAAATGTTTAAGCTAATTACACGTGTTGCATTTCAGATTTAGACTTGACATAATTACAGTATTTTTATTGAAAATTCGAAACAAAAAGCCCAAATCCACTTCACAAAATGAAATACGCTTATCCCTTATTATTTTTGAGTAGCATGGAAAGTACTATTTTGATGATAGAAACAACGAAATAAACTTCGAATAAATGTTACAAAAGAAGTCAATGACATGTTGTTAACATATTTTACGTGATATCTTCATAACGAATGTAGCACCAGTTTCAGGAAAAACAAAAAATCTCTTTACATTTTGTTAATCGCTGTGTAACTAAAGTATTGAACAAAATTATTCTGCTGGAAAAATAATTGCTCCACATCGATACGTTTCGAATGAGAACTATTTCAATAAAAGTATGCTGATACATAAATAAAATGCTGTTCAAAGTGAACCTAAAAGTTATCTGCTTGTTTTTTTACAATTAAATTAGTAAGATAATACTGTAATTAAATATATTATCTGATCAGAATATAGACATGGTGTAAAATCATCACAATACAATCGAAGGATAATATGTTAGTAATATTGCCTGTACAGGTGCATGGATTTACTTGCAATAATAGTGTGTATTTTAAACTATCGTAATAATAACTGTTTACACGTAAAAATGCTGACTATCTCTCTAATCTCATTCTTCAAGCGTAAGCGAGGCGCGATATTGTCATTGTATGGTGCTATTTATTTTGACAGGTTCAGGTAGGTTCGTAGATAATCCGTAAACGTCAAAATCTCCTGTGCGGTGTAGTTCGCATTTCTTCCGATAAGTTTGCCGCTATGGTTTTACTGTGCAAGTGCATCACATACAATCTTGCAACTTACATGATAATACGTGTTTACAGGTGCATTTTCATGATAGCCGCGATAATACGTACTGTCAGCAGTAGATCCATGCACGTGTAAACGGGGTATAACAGTAACGATTAATAATATTGTATGGATGTAAGTAGTACACCAGTTTGACGTAGACTTAGATTATCAAGGAATATACATACATAATAATATAATATTGTACATTTTTATTGGATATCGTGTGACATCGGTCTTTTTTTTTTTTTTCGAAAGTAGTCAATTACTTTCGAGATAAATAAAATCGAATAAAATATAGCAAAAAAAGTTAAGTTTTAATTTGTTTTTGATGCTTCTACTACGTTTTATTAGGTACTGTGAAAGTTTTTTTTAATCCAATACTTTTTTACACAATGTATTGGAAATAGTTCGATACATATGTCGCAGTATACAGTAGGTCAGATATCACTGTCCCTAGATTCTCTGGGGATGTCAATGTGACCCAAATTTAATACAATCTGAGTTATTTATAGGATTGTATAAAACAATACAATTTAAATAATATATTAAGTAAATAATCTAGCTATTTTTATTTGTTTATCTTTGATATTATTATAATCTAGTCATACATGGAATCTGGATTTATTACAATATATTAAATTATTAATAACACTATCGCCCAAAAAAAATATAAATAATTTGGATGCGTGCTTATAATATAACTACAAGTAATGGATACGATGATCGCCAACCTTAAGACGGTACTTCAGTGAAACGGCAAATAATTTTCAACTATAGATGCGACGAAATTTTTGACTCGCTGGCAATCGGAGAGCAAACGTCGAGCTGTGAACACGTCAATTTGTTTCGTGATGTCGACGGGGGTATTAATAATTCTTAAATCGTGTAAAGATGACTAAAAAACGTTTCCTATTTACTTGAAAAAGAAAACATGTCTATGAATATATTATTTTTGTTACTAATAGAACAATAAACAGAACATTAAATGGACGCATGTTGGATTTATATGACAAATTATATTTCGTTCGGTACGCGTCATTTGCACAATCCGCGCATCGCCTAGCCACGATCTTTTTAGACCATGCTTCAACTGAGGTATAGCCTTAAACGAAATAACATTTTCAAGAAGATCGTATTACAATTATTATTATTTCCTCTTTACTGGTAATTAATATGTATTCAATATTTTCTTTCAATCGCCAATGGAATCCGTGTCCGAATTTGTGCGTATGCAGTTCGCCGTATCACACTTCACCGTAAGCTGCTGTATCGGAAATAGATGGCCGTATGGTATTGAGATCAAATTCCCGTTTAAATAAATAAAATCGGTGGCAAATTAGAAATACAAGCATTTCTTATATTTTTATATACAATTATGGATTATTCAAAAGTAGAATAGCTTGTACCTACGTGGTCGCAAGTATCAAGTCAGACCAGCCTGTCAAATATTTGATAATTATAGCGTTATTATCAGATATTTGATACCAATCAGTAATAATCATAAATATTGTTTTTAAATATAATAATTAATGGAACATTACTTCCTATAATTTTCCTCAAATAGCATGTATTTTTTTTATATAAATGCTATACGCCCATCTATTTCCGTTACAACATCTCACGGTAAACTGTTTGGAGCAGGATACCAAGAAACTATATAAATTTGATTGGACAAGAGCCATTGAAGACCGGTTGTGGAGGAAGTCAAATGCCACTATTGGTTGTAACAAATAAATAGAAAGAAAAGACCCGTCACGACAACCTAATATTTTTTTTATATGTACAGTACCATATATGTATAGTACCATATATGTCTGCATCGTCATAGGTATGTATTAACATTCATTAAATTAACATCATTGGAAGGTTAGGCGGAAAACAACTTCTGATGGTCTTATAACTGGAGTTGGCTTACATTTTGAGTACGTTAAAAGAAAAAGGTCTCCTCTTCATTTTTGAAATTCACAATTACCACTCTCTGCGATATTAAAATTATTACAATATATATTGATGTTTATATTTAAAATATTGGTTGAACAACCTCAATGTACTCTAATACTTTTATATAATACAACTTTTAATGTACGTAAGTACCTATAAACACATTAAAATAGTGTAAGTAGATATTATTTTTATCCACATATCTCAATTATGTATGTGACGGAGAGTATCCTTCTTTAGTTTTATTTTATATCTGTACAAATAATATTGTTACGAGAAGGTCACACATTGGTTCGTCGGGAACTTAGCCCAAACCGGGTTGGCCACTTTACTTTAATTCTCTAATTTATACTACATTAATTATTGTAAACTGTACACTGTGTTCATCTTCACAATATAAACCATTTTCCTACCCAAATTGTTGTTTATCGGATTCTCCACTCTATACTTCCACCCTTAACAGTATGTATATAGGAGTCAATATGATATAGGTATATGTTAACATTATACTATTGTTATATCTGATGTGTATTTCAATTTCGTATAAACGTTATGCAGAGATACACAATATTATCATATATATAACATATTACGTAGCGCATCTAATAATGGCAAAAATAATAACAACACGTTCATGGAAAAGATGAAAATTTACATAAACATAATATTATGAACACAAATTAAACAGACAGTATTTGTTGAACCACTCGTATTTTTCAGTATGATCTGCTCGCTTTTGTTTGTATTTAAAAATTAATACAACGTGAATAATTTGGTGTAGGTATCAATAAAAAATGTTAAAATAGTTTTAGCCACGATATTATTAGTGATTTCCATCGAATATGATAATTCTCATTAAAAGCGAAAGAAAGAAAACCAGAAAAAAATTGCATGATATTATCATTCATTTTCATTTAATATAGTCGTACATCTACTTATATTATTATTTGAGAGTAGAAATATGTATTTAAATAATATAGCATTTAAATGTACTTCCAAAATAAAATAATTACCAACCTTCTACGCTTCATGATGTAATCAAATATAATGACAATGTTCAAGGATTGTACGGCCATAATTCACATTAATGAAAAACGCTGTTGAATCCTAAAGGATCGAAATGATTTTCTAAAGAAAACCAACTTGAATAAATCACACAGAATGAGCTAGGACGGACAGGTCACGTGGCAAAAATGCAGGCACGCAGACCCCCTAAAAAGTTAACAAAAATAATATCGCAGAAGAAATAAAGTAGTGCAACGAATACACGCGACAAAGGTGAAACTATTTGTTTGATCTTCAAAATTTTCATCGTCTGGTCATTCTGGTGGATTTTTCGAAAACTCACTCATCATTCACATAGTCTTTGTGACGTATTTGTGTACGTAGACACAACCAAATTTTATCTTGGTATAGAGAATAATATGGACCTCCTTAGAGTAGAGGTTATATCGACATTATCAACCCCTTTGTAGTAGGAATAATTGTCTTGTTAGCTATTTATCAAATCCAAAATCAACAATGATTGAATACACAATATAGGTTTTTTGCTAACCGCAAGATAGAACCCTACGTATTTTAACCCCCTGCCCCTTCCCCCATTCCCAGCTGATTTTACCGAAAACCATAATATGTCGATGTTTATTTAACTCTTGTATTTTACCCCCAGTTTGCTGGTTATGAATATACCTACATATTCTATTGAAATTTTTGATTTTTTTCAAGTTAAATATACCAATGCTAAAATGTTATATGTTCGAGATTATAAATATACGGTTATTAAGATTGTTTGAAGAAGTGCCAGTCAACCTGATGCGCTGCGGCTCCACTAGACCGAAGATCGACCCCACAACCACAGTTTCATTATCAGGCGTTCTACCAAATAAGTCAATGTAGAGACGATATTATCAATTGCAAAACGTTGGAGCAGAGCTCAGAGCAGGAGCGGAGCCGGAGTACCAAAATTTTGTAGTGCTCCACTGTTCCGGAAGTTTTTTTATTGCTAAATTTTCGACTTAAATTCAATGAAAAAAGTATATTTTGACACTCTACAACACTGGAATTATTTGAAATATGGCCTGCTTGCATGGAAACACTGCTGAGTGACAAATAACTTCACTTTTTTGACAGAATAGGAAAATAATGAGACACGATTTGCTGTCGAATTTTGTTTAATAGAAATGACGATTATTTGAAAACTACTTACTTGTTTATTTTTTAAACATTTGTATACATACATAACATAATATATTATGTAGGTATACAAATTATGGTACTGTTCGGTTAAAGCGGATACAGCGGAAAACGCATTTTGAAAATAGCCGATAAACTGGATTATTTTTTAGGTTAACCTAACCAAACCTAACCTAACCTAACCTAACCCAACCTAACCTAACCTAAACTAACCCAAACTAACAAATAATCCAGTTTATCGGCTATTTTCAAAATGCGTTTTCCGCTGTATCCGCTTTAACCGAACAGTACCCAAATTATGTAGGCATTATATAGTGTATTAATACTTATTAAAACTTTTTACTCGGAGCGGAGCAACTCAAAAAAGGGTCAGCTCCAACTCTATGATCAAATGTTTCATAATGTTTTACGGTATACCTGTATTATACCTAAAACCCTTTTCATAGAATTCTTTCTTTCAAAACGTAGTCTTTCAAGAATATGGTTTCATTTATCTCGGTGATCGCATGCGCATGTGAGAGACAGATATTACTGTTGCAATGTAGCGGCAGCTTGATAGTGCAGCATAGCGGGGGCGGGTGCATGGTGGGAGTACGCGACAGTCGCATTACAAGCCACAAACCAGCAGACGACGAATATTGCAGTAGGCTATTGAAATAAGCTTTTGTGATACATACCTAACCATTGACATTGGTGCCAAAAATGAATCATAGTCAACGACAATTTTTATAATATGTTTAGGTATGCACTACAACAGAATTGTTTGAAGATGACTTTTAACCAAGTACAAGATCGTGTTATACTTCCCTTGCTATGCCAATGCTTATATGAGAAGTAGAAGTTCTATGATACATAGGTCACATAGGTGCCATGGAACACAAAAATAAGGGAGGTGGGTTACCTTTCTGGGTGTGGATAAATATGAGATAAACTTAAACACGTGTTGAAGAATATGTTATTTTCAATATTTACGCCTGTATCATAATATGCATTAAAGTATGTGGCGCAAACGAAATGCCTCTACAATACCCATTAATATTATTTGAAGACATTCGGGGGCCTTGAATTTCTTGCGTTTAATGGTCTAGATGTCGTTAAGTCATAAACCAAAACTGTTTTCAAAGTCTTGGCAAATAGCTAATGCTGTGGTATTACATTCAATAAATATAACGATACTATCGATCTGACACCTTCACTAATAGATTCCTTGTGATCGGTTTTCAAATAAAAGTGTAAAACATATGGGTATCGTCGCACAACTTTTCGAGATAATTGAAATGAAAAAAATATGCATTGGCGTGCTGCAAGGCTAGGTTACCGAAGGTGGATAGAATCACAGTAGTATCCTATGAAGTCGTAAAAATGCGTGCCTATTTTTGAAAACTCTAAGAATGAATATTGAAGGTATTTCTTTTTCAGAAATATTCAATAAAATAAATACTTATCTTTTTTCACACACACAAAATGCATATTATAAAGAATAAGTTGATAGACTCAAGTCATTAAATTTATTGAATTTTAGTTACGAGCTTCATATTAAGCTTCCTCGATAGCATTATTTTTTTTTTCTATAACAGTAACAATGGTTATTCATATCTGGTGTAGAATGTAATGGGGGAATGAGGCTTTCACGGAGACAGGCTTTTCCTTTGTTGGCCGCTGTGCCCAGATTCGCGATTCTCATTGTGGGGGAGGCTTTGTGTTTAACGGCTGCTACTGCACTAGAAGTACAGGAAAAATAAAAAATAATGACACTTTTTACTGGCATTAATTCATTATGATTGTCAATTACAATGAAGACATTAAATCAACCAAAAATTAATTATAATACGAGTATTAATACTATCGAACGAGGGTACTTGGTGTAATTTTAATTTAAATTTTAATGGATTTAAGTTTTGTACTATTCTATTTGAGTCGTTTTTTGCGACCCAGGTTTCGCCTTTCGGCATCTTCTAACACTATGTGCATTTATACGCCTATTGATTGCATTATTAGTGATAGGGGTTTTTTACAAACACTTTAACTATTCATAATTTGTTTGTTATATTTTTTACTAGCTGACCCGGCGAACTTCGTACCGCCTCAGAATCAATAATCTTGTGTTAACTTATTAGCTGAATTAAAATACTCAAAATGAATTAAGTTCAATAAATGTGCAAAAATCAAATCAAAATGAAATAGATTACATAGTTTTCGTTGGTTCAGATTTCGAAGCATGATAACTACCAAGTCAATCTTCAGTTGTAAATTGTGCGGTGGCAAGCCAGGCAGATCCAATAAGTTTAAAAATTCATTTGGATGGTTGGTTGCTTCGTCTTCGTTTATTACACAGTTGATAGATTTGAAGGAATGCATTGCACCAACGATTTGATTTTGAATTGTGAAGTTTAAGTTATCCACATCTTTGTTCTTTGCCGCAAAAATTGCTCGTTCACTCAATCAATTGTGATTTTTGTGGTTAGCAATGACGTTCGGGAACACTTTGTTGATAAGGTCATCCTTCGCTGAGACGAAATTTCAAAAATTCAGCGGAAACGAAATCAATCCGTTCGATTCGTCGACAGGAACACGGCAGTTACCGATAGTCAGCAATTGCTTTTCGGCAGATGGATCGTTTAGCAATGCAACTCGCATGTTTGTCGTCAGCTGAAGTTTCTTCACATAACGCCACATAGTCTATGATTTGAGGCAAGCGTTCATTTCATCGGCAGCGGTCGATCTTGGAATGACTGGTAGTGTTTGGCGGAAATTGCCAGATAGTAGAATCATTGCGCCACCAAAACATCTTGAGTAATTGCGCAGATCTTTCATAGTTCGATTGAGTGCTGCCAATGCGCATTTGTGCGCCATTGTGCATTCATCGCAGGTGATGTTTTTACTTGCTACCAAAACTTTGTCCATTGCTGAGTGTTTCGCATTACTGCTTGTCGGTGTTTCAGTCGTTTGAAGGTTTAACGGCAATTTCAACGCTAAATGAGCCGTTCAGCATCCATCGAACAACGTGGCCGCTATCCCAAAAGAAGCAACTGCTACAGAAATTTCGGATCTCGCACGAACAGTGGCCAAAATCAATGACATGATAAATGTCTTCCCAGTTCCACCAGGCGCATCGAGGAAAAATAAACCACCATTTCCATCATCAATTGCCTTCATTAACGTATCGTACACTTCCTTCTGTTGGGGGTTCAACATTGGTACATTCGATCAAACCTATAGGTTCAATGCATCTCGATCATATTCACGTTCACGTTCCGATTCTCGATTAAAAGCGTCATTCATTCCACGATGTGGCGTTGGCATTCCTAACTTGACTAACAAACTGCCGCACATGAGATAACACAGGTCTTCGATCAAAAGCAAAGCCTGGTTATGTATCTCCTCATTCACTTCGAGATCGGGATTCTCTGAACCGACACGAATTCGATGTAAAATGTCTTCTGACATGTCATCCTTGTACTTGTTCCACAGTTTAGGTGGATTTGATGGGAAGCATGTCAAAATAATGATAGCAAATAATGTGCGTATCTGACTTGGAGATGCAGAACCAATTGCTATAGCGATTTTCATGTCCCAATGAATATCGTTTTCAAGCAAATTGAGCTGTTGACATGCAGCACGAAATCTTGGACACACTACACCATTGACAGTTCGAAGTGATTCAAACTATGTCGGCCCATGAACATTTACCATCAACAACCCCAAGTAGAAGCATTCGTCATACTTCGGATGAACTGTGTAAATGCGACCAAGAGAATCATTAGAATGCACATCCGGATGATCAGGAACCGCATCGCCTTGCTTACGATGTTGAAATTTCTTCGATGAAGCGTTCTAAGTGTAATAACGTGGCGTCTCAGAGTAGAACAACGTGTGTGCAAACGAATCGCTTTGACAAATTGAAAAGAAACTGGTCAATGTTGTCGCTGGAGGTGTTACAGCACGTTGAGCAACATTCGATGCATTAAAATAAACTCGTTGACCATTCTCCAGATGCACCGCCAAATGTACACCAGTGGGATGACGTTCATGAATGGGGAATGAGAAAATACGCCAAATCGCTTCATTGCAGCTCACATATCGACAAACTTGATAGTCTTGATTTCATCGTTGGTATTGGGAGTTTGAACGCCAAAAACCACAATATCGCTGCCTTTGGTGACATATTTGCAGATGTATTTGATGTACTTTACTGAATTGCAATACTCATGTATCAGAGATGGCGGTGTATACGGATTTTTTTTGTGATTTTCTTACTACGAACAAAAAAAAAATCATCGAAACCAGTCAATCAGTTCTATATCATCAATAGACATCATCAAAAAAGCCGTTCCATACGAAATCTATAAGAAAATGAATGTTCTTCATAATTTCTTTTTCCGTGAATTTTTCCAATGTTTTAATAATTATTCTGCTATTCAGGGCAGAGACAAATCCAACAAATTAATGATCATAAAAATCGGTCAAGCCGTTTTTGAGTTATAAAATAAATGGTGTAATTAACCCGACTTTGTTTTATAATAGACTAGCTGAAGTACCCGGCTTCGCACGGGGTCGCTTCGTGGTTATATTTATCTTAGATATTTGAAAAATAATAAGAGGTAATTATTTCTTTAATATTAAAATATCTGTGTTATACAATATGGCAATATGAAAATAATTATAATAGGAGTAAAGGTCAAACATAAGAACACTAAATTAAAATCGAATCCAAAATATGAAAACGTTATTAATGTTATAAATATGTAGTAAAAAAAAAAATCTAAATTGGATGGAACAAACAAACAACAAACTTTGTATGTTATATAATAATAATTTAGAAACCGCACACAACTGACAAAAGTTTCATCGCAATCGGATGAATGGTATAGGAACGCATACGAATAGTAGAAGAAGATGATTTTCTAATTCAGAAACCTTCGTGGGCATGCGCATGACAATTCACCAAAGTTTCATTGCAATCGGATTAATGGTATAGGAACGCATACAAATAGAAGTAGAAGATGATTTTCTAATTCAGAAATCTTCGTGGGCATGCGCACGACAACTCACCAAAGTTTCATTGCAATCGGATGAATGGTGTAGGTACGCATTCGAATAGAAGAAGAAGATGATGGTTGTACTAATTCAGAAACCTTCGCAGGCGTGCGCACGACAACTCACCAAAGTTTCATTGCAATCGGATGAATGGTATAGGAACGCATACGAATAGAAGAAGAAGAAGATGATTGTACTAATTCAGAACTCTTTGCGGGCGTGCTCACAACAACTGGTCAAAATTTCATCGCAATCGGATGAATGGTATAAGAACGCATACAAATAGAAGAAGATAGAATAGAAGAAAAAAGAAAATAGTTCTAACAATTCAGAGACCTTTGCGGCGTGAGCACAACAGTTGATCAAAATTTCATTGCAATCGGATGAATGGTGTAGGTACGCATTCGAATAGAAGAAGAAGATGATGGTTGTACTAATTCAGAAACCTTCGCAGGCGTGCGCACGACAACTCACCAAAGTTTCATTGCAATCGGATGAATGGTATAGGAACGCATACGAATAGAAGAAGAAGAAGATGATTGTACTAATTCAGAACTCTTTGCGGGCGTGCTCACAACAACTGGTCAAAATTTCATCGCAATCGGATGAATGGTATAAGAACGCATACAAATAGAAGAAGATAGAATAGAAGAAAAAAGAAAATAGTTCTAACAATTCAGAGACCTTTGCGGCCTGAGCACAACAGTTGATCAAAATTTCATTGCAATCGGATGAATGGTATAGGAACACATACGAATAGAAGATAGAATAGAAGAAGAAGATGGTTGTACCAATTCAGAAACCTTCGCGGGTGTTGGCACAATTACTGACGAAAAATTTGTTGCAATCGGATGAATGGAATAGAAACGCATACGAATAGAAGAATATAGAATAGAAGAAGAAGAAGAAGAAGATAGTTGTACTAATTCAAAAACCATTGCGGGTGTTACCACAACAACTGACGAAGGTTTCATCACAATCGGATAAATGGTATAGGGACCATACGAATAAAAGAAGATAGAATGAAGAAGAAGAAGATGGTTGTACTAATTCAGAAACCTTCGCGGGTGTAGGCAAAATTACTAACGAAAATTTTATTGCAATCGGATGAATGGAATAGGAACGCATACGAATAGAAGAATATAGAATAGAAGAAAAAGAAGAAGAAGAAGATGGTTGTACTTATTAAAAAACCATTGCGGGTGTTACCATAACAACTGATGAAGGTTTCATTGCAATCGGATGAATGGTATAGGGACCATACGAATAAAAGAAGATAGAATGAAGAAGAAGAAGAAGAAGAAGATAGTTGTACTAATTCAGAAACCTTTGCGGGTGTTGGCACAATTACTGACGAAAATTTTATTGCAATCGGATGAATGGAATAGGAACGCATACGAATAGAAGAATATAGAATAGAAGAAGAAGAAGAAGAAGAAGATGGTTGTACTAATTCAAAAACCATTGCGGGTGTTACCACAACAACTGATGAAGGTTTCATCGCAATCGGATGAATGGTATAGGGACCATACGAATAAAAGAAGATAGAATGAAGAAGAAGAAAAAGATGATGTTTTTTCTAATTTAGAAACCTTCATGGGTATGCATACAACCACTTGCCGAAATTTCATTGCAATCGGATGAATGGTATAGGAACCATACGAATAAAAGAAGATAGAATGAAGAAGAAGAAGAAGATGATGATTTTTCTAATTCAGAAACCTTTATGGGTATGCATACAACCACTTACCAAAATTTCATTGCAATCGGATGAATGGTATAGGAACGCATACGGGACAGACACACAGACAGACAGACATTCATTTTTATATATTAGTATAGCCTATACTCTTCCCGCAAGTGCAAGCAATAAGTTTACAAAGTTTTATCGCAATCGGATGAACGGTATGGCTGCGCATTAAATACGAACAAACAAACACACAAATTTTAATTTTTATATATTAGATAGATAGATTAGATCTTCTGGCTCGCGGCATTGTAAATAACACTGGAAAATTAATCACACAATTCAAAAATACATAATGAAGCAATTATCGATACGCAAAATTTCATAACCTCAGAAAGTGAACATTTTAGAAGGCAACTTATCGTTTGAAAATCACGATCAAGATCGCTATTTGTCTATAACAAAGTCTTTCGGTATTATCTGAGGCTGAACTGAATCAACTGTCAAAAACGCCATGTTCATACTTTCTTTTGTTTGTTTGTTTCTTGTTTATTGTTTCTGTCATGTATCAGAGATGGCGTTGTATACGGATTTAATTTTTTTGTGATTTTCTTTTGTTTTCGTATGCGCGAGATCCATCGTTTAAATCCATTGATATCAGTCAAAAGCCGTTCGATACAAAATGTATGAAAAATTAATTTTATTCATAATTTTCTTTTCCGTAAATTTTTCCGATGTTTTAATAGTTATTCTGCTATTCGGGGCTGAGACAAATTTAACAAATCAAAGATCGTAAAAATCGGTCCAGCCGTTCTCGAGTTATAAATGGTGTAACTAACCCGACTTTCTTTTATATATATATATATATAGATTGTGATCGTTGACTTAATAGGTAGGTGATAAAGTTTTTATATACTTTATTGTATTAATTTATTATATAAGTTAGAATTAACTGTATTCGTTGTCAGTGTGTATTTACCTTTTGGTGATTGCACATAGTGCCTGAAGATGCCGAGTACAATAATTAATTACAATATGTACTTACCTGGTACCTTATACCGAAGGAATTATATCTACCTACCCACCATAGAGCACAGATTATCAAACTCATATTAGAGTGTCTTAAGCTTGAATTCCAAAACTGGATTTTTATTTATTTTTTAATTCAATATATGTGTGTTATCTGACTAACAAAACAATTAATAATACTCTACTAATAATACACGAATTACATATATAATGTACGATAACTTGCCATCTCTATATACATTTTTTGCTGTGTTGAAATTTGGATACAGAAAGTAAGAAACAGTTGAATGCATTTGAGTTCTGTCGCTGAAAGAAGATGCTTAGAACACCATCGATTGCAAAGACGTACACAAATGCACATTCTATATTGTGTATTTAACCGTATTTCTCACAGGTGAAGAATTAAGGGCGCGCGGAAGGATCTTAACTCTTGCTTGCTCTAACTTGAACAACCGAATGATACCACAGACTTCTCTTTACCAATGGGTATGAGAGCTACGGAGTGCAAAAGTGAACATTTTGGGATCGTCCAAGGTAACGGAGATATTCCAGTTAGTAGAAGTCAACGACCACAAACAAGAAGAAGAAAACATGTTAATCGTATTTTAGATTATTTTTCAAAATAATATTATAAAACATTTCATACATATTTCACATGTTTGTAATTCACTAAGAACTATTATAAATAATAATCTATGAAGTATTTTATAGAGGCTGAATTGAAATTTCTAGGGTACCCTGTTCTTATTCTCCGCGTAAAAGTTTCTCTATTGAACTTTAGTTGAGCGTCAAATGGAAACAAAATAATAATAGTCTTATTTTAATAAACTATTCTGTGACATATATGACGTCAAAGTTTACTGCAGTCACAATTCATAATTATGATGTTCATCAAGTAAATTGCAAATGATGATAACAGACGATGTCACATTTTTAAACGTTTTGCACAATTAGAACATTCTATTATATTATATACTCAGAGTCTATAAAAGTACGTAATAATTAATGGTTGAAAGTTAATATAATTGCTTAATTAGACCTGTTTTTGCATTGCTTGACAATCACATTCTATGGGAGTATTCCACAGTATCCCACAAGTTTAAAGAAAAGTGTTAATAATAATTATGTCTATTAAATTGTATTGATCGAGTTTTCACGAGTGGAAATAATGTAGGATTTAGTAACTTTGTAGCGTTCCACACCCGATTATGGGAAGTTCTTTATGGTATGCCCCAGCACAAAATGAAAGTGCTTTTTTGAAAAGTGCTTCCCATGATATACACCACGATATACAGCGAATATTAGCGATAGACATTATATCTGAATATAATATTACAGTAACAGAATACAATAGATTTTGCGCGTCTTTAAAATAATATAATAAAGGGTTATCAAATATGAGATAATATGTAGGTATTTTTAATTTAAAATAACAACAAAACGGTATAAGATATATTTTTATTTTGAAAATTAATTCATGCCTGAAACTAAGTTTGAATAGTTTCATTATTTGTTAAACTATTTCTTTTATTGAACAAATAATTCACAAGATTTAAGAATGTAAGATTATATATATTGAATATAGATAATTAGAAAACATCTATACTCTCTAGAAAAGGGTTTTTTTGCACACAGGTGCGAATCCAGTGGTTTCAGGTTCAAGTTATATTGGGTGTCGTACTATTTTCTAAAAATGAACTTTGTCTAGTGGGTATATACGTGTATAGTCAATATATAAATTCATTATTGTTGTAATACATTTTAACAACTTTTATACGCTATACAACTGTCTAACTTTCCACCATGATTTGCCAACTCACACTGAACACAAATGTCAATTTTGGTAAGGGATCAGAAAAAAATGGCTGCTATGACATTTTAAAAACTATACTTAGTACTAATTTGATAACCCTTTATAATATCTAGTCATGTAGGTAAAATTCTATAATTATTATTATATTTGTTTTAGTTTTTAAACCAAGTCATATACCTAATATGATACAATAATTTTGTTATATATTTTGTATTGTTGTATAGTGGATAAACGGACGATTACAAAACTATTGGTATAATAATTACCATTATTCAATATGGAAAATGTGCGCTTTCAAAATAAAATGTTGTTACAGAGAATTTAATGTATATAAATAGTACACAAACATTCATCACATATGAAAATTATAGTTTAAAAAATTATATGTGTCTAAAATTCTCCCAATTAATAATGTTGCCGTTCATGATTAAAACACAGTTAGGTATCTTTAAAAAAAGAACTAATAGGTTATAACATCATTAATATTTATTATCTAACTATAGTACCTACCAATAATATTATTATAGTTATCTCGGCATGCCTATTATAAATATTGAATTTGGCGTATTGTGTATGTGCCATGGCAGGAAATAAAAATAGACTAAAAATGCAGTGGCTTCGTATGAGTATCTCCGGGCGACCGATTGCATCCGTAATACGTCCCCTTTGCTATCAGTTGAAGCGGAAGCCTACCTAACGATACCCCTTGCGCCGTCCCTGGAAAGCTACCCCGTGAATATATATTTAGAATTTATATTTGTGGAAAATATCGATGCCGGGAAAAAATATTGAAGCTTTATTGCTTTAAGCAGACCGATTTTTTTAACTATTGTGTCATCATTATTATTATCAGCCGGGATCGATCCACTGTTAGATAAATGCGTCCTCCACCATCTTTTACTTTACGTTCGTCATTACAATGCATTTTCGGACAGCAGTGCCCTTTAGATACTACTACATAGTTTTAATTAAGTATACTGATTCCAATAGATATCACCATCGTCTCAGCCACTCTTGATTTAGATACTCTACTGGATGAAGGCCTCTTCTCGCTGGCTTTTGTTACCACGTGTTCCGTTACATTTAATTATTTCATATATCTATTGGCTTATTAGTCGCCCTTTATGTATTTTAAAATCTATCGGTGATCAAACGACGTGACACTTGCTATGTACAATTTATAAATAAAATGTTCAACAGTTTAATTTACTCTCTTAAGCATTTATTCATTTTTCTATCCCCACACGATTTGCCCTTTATAGTAATGTATATTTCAATAGTTTTACAACGCCATCTGATAGAGAGATGAAAAATCATAAATTATCTAGTCTCCATACGGCGCCTCCAGAGAAGGAAACGGTGTGTATCATAGAACAACGGGGCCCACCTGTAGCTATTGATCGATAGGCGGAAGGTGAAATTTTCGCCCCCTAAAACGAAATACTTTTGACTACGAAAAAGAATACCCACATATCGTCTCACCTAGACAGCGTGATATGCGTACACCTTCTATTATTATATAAATTATAGCAAATAATAATAATTGAAAAATAAAACAATATGATCTCCATTAAACGTCGTGTCTTTACACTAAATATTATAAGAACATAATTATTATACCGGCGAGTAGATGACAAAAATTAAACGCGATTCTTGATCTGACTCAATGTATTATTGTCTAGCCTTTTAGTTCACTTGAAATTAAACTATTTAAAATCAGGGAAATTCTCATCCGTAGAAACTCAAGCTGTTATAAAGGCTCAAGGCGGTTTGGCACAGTTGTATTGATTTGAGAAGCTTTTCCTTCATACTTGGACACTCCCAGAGGCTAAAATTTGTCACAAAGCAAGTCTGAGAAGTTAGAGGCAAAACCACTATGTCCGGGAAGAACTGAGAAATTCAATGATTCGTTGCTCAAAGCAAGAATACCAAATAGATATAACCGGCTATATGTCATCGATTTATCCGCGTAATACCTACAATCTTATTAGGTACTATGAACCTGACATACAATAGAATCACAGAACTATTTAAAATGGAAGTACTTAACATAATTGTGTTGACACATATCAAACGTCGTAAAGTCCACTGAATGTCAAACTGAGAAAATTGCAGTTTTACCATATCTTGTAATACAAATGGTTGTAACATGTGAGATATTGTAAGATAATTGAATCTAATACCCACGATGGCTACAAGGATTTTTCTTCTTAGCTTCGGTGCTCGACCTCTTTCTGGCTTTGTCTGGATCCACAAAATCCACTTCTACATCCATTTTATGTTATAATTGTTTAGAAATTAAGGAAAATGATAGGTGCCATCGTTCACATTTAGCTTGTGGACTTAAGGTGGTTTGAAAAAATATTGATCTTTCGAAACGTGATTTCATACGTAAACAGTGGACTTTTGGGGGTTTGCAGTATACCATAATGTGCAGATTTGCATACTCTATTAAACGTATATCAAAAGTCATTTTTTTCAATATGTGGACTTTACGGCGTTTGATATCCATCAACACAATTGTAAATTCATATTGTCGAAGGAAAATGTTAAAAATTTATGTAATTTTTCAAGTATTAATAATAATTATTAAATTATAATATATTTATCTCGATATATCAGTTTGTCTGTCTGTATGTATGTAAATCAGCGTAGCATGTACACACAAACTCTCTCTATGTGTCTGCCAAAGGTACAGAGTTGTATACCTGTTACAATAAGCTGTCTCTCATCTTACATGCGAAATATTTTGCGTCTTTGTTGCGTGATAGCATAAATAGATCACCCACATTCCATTCCTCTCATGCGCAATGTATTCAATCGCTTATTCATGTGTGTGTATTTCACTCACACGCTTAAAAAAACTATTGACAACATCAATGAAACTCACGTAAAATAATATACCGGATTTATCGATATAAGAATTGTATGGTTGTTAGCTATATAGTATTATTGAGATTTGAGTATTATGTGTATTATGAACATGGCCCCCGCAAAGAAGGTCGTTTCAGGATGTGGGGGCCACGATTATGAGATTGAGGTTGCATATAATATATACATTTTTTTTTCAAGTTTCTAATATTAATATAATTGACAACGGTGTAGTGGCAATTATTGCCTATTATAGTATACACCTGATACTTAACAAATGAATATGTGATTGATATAGTTGCATTCTCTATAATGTACTTTATCAACACACAGGAACAAGAATAATTATAGATAGTGTATTTTTTTTCCTTGTTCGTCACTAAATTCGATACAGCGCATATTAACGTGTTTATAAATTATCTTAATAATTTAGGCAAAAATAATACATTTAAGTATCACGTTGCACTATTTTCCTCATAACAAACTATAAGGAAAATATTTATGTAACCACTTCACTATACTCTATCTATCTTAGTCTTTCAAATGCATTCCATCTTACTCTAGCACATATTCCAAAGACTAAACTCATTCCGAATGCTTTCTCACTTACCCGTATGCTTAGATGTTCTTCAGGTCTTGGCCTGGAGTCAATCTGGTTATGTTCTAGCGTCGATTTATATTTGGAAAAGCAATCACGTTTGCCTGTCCTTGTAAGAGATGGCCCGTCGCCCCTGCCAGGACACGAAATATATTGCCTGAGATTTTCACATGTGTAGACTCACAGTGATAACCCAATCACTAGAGACAACAATATACACCTACTATATTATAAAAAATTAGGATTTAACTGACGTAACTTTGTAGACGGACCATTATAAAATATAGCAACTTTTGTGTGAGTGCAATATGACGCAATTTACATTGTAATGCTGGTACTTTCACTAACCGATTGCAAAGTATGCTGTAAATTAAATAGCATTATTAAATACCTACTGTGTACCTGCAGTGGACTAGCCACTACTATAGCTTTAAAAATTCCCGCGTTTTATGTATTAATTTGATTTAGGAAAGGGGCGAATTATGTACATTTTATTGAGTTTTCTTAATTAGTGCAAAGAAAAATTCTATTTCGCCATTACAACGAAGCTCTAGAAAAAGAATCAGAGTAGGTAATGGACTAAATATTAAAATTTTGGGTTTACACCTTCACCTTCAAAAAAAGTCTCTATAATGAATAATAAAATAAGGCAATTCGTTTTATAGTCGGCAACCTCCATTTTTATCTTATTTTTTTATTCTAATTCCGTAAGTACCTACTTTACCATGGAATGTATATTCATAAAATATCAAATCCACTTTTGTTTCTTAATTAAATAAAATTAAACCAGAGCATGATTGTAAAGTCGTTTATATTCATCTGTCGTCATTTTTTAAATTTTAAAATTAACTATCCTAAAATATGATTTTTTTTTAATTAAAATGGTCTTTAAAACATTTAAATATTTTTGTTTTTCGCTATTTTCGAATTGTTAACAAATTTGCGAAAAGAAAATATTCTATTTGCCGTCATAATAATTAATATGCTCGATGATTTTTTTCGATCATCTCAAAATGTCGGAATATGAAGGTTGCGGACTTTGATACTAACAGTCTCAAATGATAATAACACTTTTAAAGTATAAATGTTTCTAAGTATAATAAACATATTAAAGTATCCTTAAACTGTCAATTCGCTGACACATCTGAAGAGCCTAAAGAATTGGCCTAAAGAAAAAACCCTCTTTTTGAGCTGCGCTTCGTCAGTAAACCACGCGTGTAATGTCAGAACAAGTCAGATCTTTTATCTTTTTGAATCTTAAAAATTGGAAACATTTTAAAAATAGCATACATGTGCACATGGAGGTGACAAAAAAGCTGTCACCTTTCACAGTACTTCACATGTGTATAAATAACGCACAGAAATCAGTTGTACTAAGAAAACGGCAATAAAATTTAAAGCCTTGACAGTAATACTGTTTTAATACAATTTTTCTAGAGACGTATGCTTCAGTTTTTCAATCATACCATTTTTTTATTAATCTTTACCTCGAGAGGTTTATTCTTCGTTTTAAGAGAAATATTAGCTTATTTTTGTTTACTTTGAAGTCTGGGGGAAGGGTAATATGATTTAATACAAATAAATTTGGGGTAATAACCAAAAAAAAAATACCCAACCCCTACTCTGGAACGCCAGATCGATTAATGTAAAATGTGTTCATTGAGAATCATTTGATGGCAGGTACCTAAGAAAGACATGTCGGAAGATAACCCACATTGACGTCACATCATCGCTTTAACGATTGTGATAATATATTATGTGTAAATAGAAATTTAATCATCGTTTTAATAATAAAGTTACATATTATGAAAAACATAATCTACATACCATGTCATATAGGTAAATAACTTCCGTCGGGATATTTCTAATAACATATGTATATTACAATATTGTTGAAGGTTCTGTTATTTTATTTAGAAATAAAATCTAGGAAAGTTTGATTGTTGGCCCTAACTTTGTACATCGTATTACACGTATTTTAACTATATACCTACTGCAGTTAATTATATCTCCGACAAATACAACACAATCATAGTATGGTATAATTTTAAGCATTCAGTAAAATTTAATAAAAAAAGTTAATTACCATATTCGATTCAATTAGCATATGGGTAATCACATGGTGGAGGTTGTATCAACTGGCTTTTTTACGAGGAAAATTCACACAACTAATTACGTCTTTAGTGGCGGCCGTCCTTATATCCACATGAAGCCATGTGTCGCGGGATTGAACGTACGGCTCGTTAAAAATGCATGTTATTTTTCAATGTATATTTGATCCAGTGCAAGGAACATTCCAATTCACTATGTTACTTCGCTTCGTTAATTCACTAATAAATAGTCAATATTACTAACTATGGTTAGTTCTAACAAAAATCATTCGGAATATTTTCACCGGTACAATCTCTAGAATAAAAATAATCTTATCGAAATAGTATATGATGACGTAAAAACAGAAACATATTTTATAGAACCAAATACCGGAAAATATTATAACAAAATAGAATATTTAGATACTGAGACATATTTACATGGGATCTTTTTTCTGGCGTGCGAATTTCCCAACTTTCGGAATATGTGATTTTCACAGGACATAACATAACGAAGCGGCAGTAAATGAAAACTAACCCAACCCTGATGAGCGATTCCTCTTTTTCAATCAGTAATATAGTTGTAAATTACTGAATCATCTTTGTAAAAATATACTATGTTGACGATTCTGGGCTCAAATTACGATACTTAATAATTATTTATGATACGAAGAAAATAGATATTTGAATTATAGGAGTTTGAATCTTTAATCTGCAAATAATAAACTGAAGAGTTGTAAAAATAATATTATCAAAACCTTGGATTGATCAAACGAATGAGTTCATAAAACTGTTTTTCAGCAACCTCAATGATCAACTGACAGAAAAGAATAGTAGCCGGTACCAACAACATTACGCTAGACAGATTTTTAAAAGAAATACACTTTTTAATTATTGATTTATATAGCATTTGTAATTATATACGTACTAGCATTGTCGTGTGATCTATTAGTATAAAATATTATTATCGCTCATCTCTCCAATATTGTTCAGTTCCATGGCCGTTTATATGTTGAGGAGATCAGTCTAACACCATAACCATCTACCTCTTTGCGCCATTCTCTAAGACACGACATCAAAGACTCGTGATTGAAGAGTCAAATGGTGCGTTGCCACCTTTTTATCAGAGCTTTTAAACTATTTGACTGAAAGCGTGTTCTCATTTTATTAGATTTCATGACGTGATACTATGATGTTTCAGTCTCTGGTATCAGTAATATTTATCTTCTTATTCTTCAGTCTGCTGATGTATACTGCTAATCAGACCTGCCGCATTTCTTTTCATTGCGCGCCCATTGTTGTCTATATCATCTGTTCCTGTCATTAAACCTTTGGTGTCTCTTCGAGATCTAGAAGCTTTCTCCCCTACAGGTGTTTCTACTGACTTGTAGTATTATTATACTATAACGGAAGATTTACTAAATTCTAGATAAAACGTTATCGTGTATGAGTATGTCTCTGTGATAAATTTTTTGTAGGTACCTACATCAATCATCAATCAATATTCATTGATTGTACATCAAAATATATTCGTGAAAACTTTTATAAATACTATAAAACTGACCGTCAATTGAAAATTTTGTTAGACAAAACCAATGACATTAATATGGACGAAGCATCTGGAAAAAAAGATTCTCACTTTTTTGTCGAGTCTGCCGAATGGCATAATTTGTTCTAACGCCATTTACAATAAAGGTGATATTGCTATAAATTCCCGACGCATGATATCGCATAATGGAAATTGCGTGACGTCTACCCTATACATGTGCGAATGTCGATATATGTCAACGTACTGAGTACGTTGTCCATTAATAATGTCATTGGACAAAACCTATTAGGGTTTAATATAAGAAATATGCAGGAGTGCTGTAAATAAAAATATATCAAACATTATTATTATAAATAAACATAATTTTGAAAAAAAAAATATGAGGAATATAGATACTGTCATCTCCACCATTTACGAAAGTGAAAAGACGTTATCACTTTTATTTTTTTTAGGTTTTTCGTCTGGATTCGGGACTTGGAGGTGAACAAATAACACACCGGAATTGTGATCGGATACGACGAGGTTTATTACGTGAATATTTGGGGCTACATTTTTATATAATTTCAATCTTTTGCGGTGATCGAAATACACGAAATACACGTGTTTATAATTTTACTGTCAAAATCCTTCTTCCCTCTTCTGCGCATGCGCACCAAGATCCGGCGCAGCAAGCAATGTGCTGTGTTGCCATTCTTGTTAAATTACATATGACAACATTGTCAGTTTTATTATTTATTTATTTATTTATTTTTGCAATCAATCCTTACTATTTGTCTGCTTGATACCGATTCCCCTCCAGATCCACAGAGACCTCCACAAATGGGGACCATTTGGGAGTGTAACAATACCTAACATAAAAAATAGGACCTAGGTATATATTATATTCTATAGAAGATTTTATATTCAATATTAAATTTATTAATTAATTTAAAGTGCGACGACGTCATTAATAAATACAGTTAACACTTGACGCCCTATATAATCTTTTTATCAGTAAATTATTGTGATAAATAATTACGAAGTTGGTTGCCTTCCCAATTACTAAAAGTACCTATGATAACGAACCTGGTTGTAAGGATAGATTTGCATGTGTAATAGACTGGTGGAAAGGAGGATGGTGGTATCATTAATTATTATGGACGTAAGCTATATAGTGTAGCTTTACTTTACCAGGAATTATTTTCTTACAACACACGAAGGTACATAGCTATCTCCCTTACGAAATATATGTGAGTCTGAGGGGTAAACTGTGTTGCATTAAAACCCCGATGTTACCGGTAAAAATGTAACATATTATATATTATAATATTTAATACACGGTTTAGTGTTCTCTGAATATTAAGGTATATTTAACCGTATCCAAGAAAAAAGATAAGATTTAAAGCACAGGATATAGCGGAACATAAGAAGGTATCAGATATTTAATGTCGCAGAACTTTTTCAGACGCTGCGAAACTTATAAGCTGAGTGGATTATTTAAACCCAGATTCTACGAAAATACTCTTGTATTGGATATAGACTCCTTAAAACGTTATATATATACCGAGTAGGTATTAGCGCCTGGATACATTCTTGGATTTACTGCCAGCAATAGCGTGCAATAAAATTTTCGCGACAATAACTGTTTAGTGTATATATCAAAAATGCTGTGTCGTGCCAATCTCATTTTTCAAATGTCACCGAGACGTTTTTAGTGTTGTTTCGTAATGTGTTGCTTGCTCTCTATCGTTCTACCGCGCAAGTGTACATGTCACGCAAGTTGCAACTATCGCGAGAAAATTCCGAAGCCGCTAAAATTTTTCGATCCATGTATGCAGTGTTGCAACTTACACATTTTTCTTTTTATTTGTATGGTCACAAAAATACATTACTGCCAGCAGTAAATCCACGCATGTGTAAATGGGCTATATTATATCTACTCCGACTAAGTGCCTACTTTACTAATAACTATTAGGCGAAACTTTCATGCTATATACTGCAGTGCAATAAGTATAGTGTTTGAATGCAATTATATTCAATGTACATATTTAAATAAAATGGTTGATATTAGAAAGTAAATGTATAATACGTTCACAATATAATATTTATATGTTTTTTAAAGAACAACTAGTAAAGTGATTAAAGTGAGTAATTTTTTTTATTATTAGGTATAATACAAGAATATTGACAAATATAAAAAGTGAGGTATGTAGGTATCTTTCCTGTGAATTTATCATATTTAAAGGAAATATAAAATAGCATCTATCTAAAGTCCTTCTCTCATAAGTGAAGCATATTGATAACCGAAAAAAAAGGTTTAACATACATAGCTATCGCCCACCCAATTGCCATCACTATTGGTAAATTAATTCTAGACATTGCAGTTGCCGGCAAATTATATTATCGTTATTAACCTGAATCACTCCACTGATGAATGAAGGTCTCCCCAATTTGTTGCCATATTATATCTTAATCATATGCAGGGACGGCTCTTGTATAGGAGCAAAGGTGCACTGATCTCCCAAATTATTACGTAACTATGTAATAATAAGTACGTATTCAAATACCTACATATTGTATGAATTAATTATTGTAAAATATCTTTAATTTGTCGCCCGTCTGCACGCATAAAATGCGCGTAATTTCTGGCGGCCTGCATGTATGCGTAGGTACGTCCTTCGTAGTATTAATTGAGCAGGAGAGAAATCGAACCGCCTGGCGATGATTTTTTTTTCACGCTTCCGATAATGTGGGCTCAGTTGTGATCTTTTTTTATTTCCGAACGTGCAATATTTACCTCACTTGGGACACTGTGCCTCCCAATCTGAGCTTACGAGCGCAGACGACATTTCACGACAATGCTGTGTTTGACTGGCGCGAATAATAACAACTCACAAACGCTTTTGAAGTCGGTACAAGATTCCCGCGTAATATTTCAAATTATTATATTATTATTTCGTACGTTATGAGGTAAATGCTACGTTGTTTGCCATATAATATTGAATCGATCAAAATATCGATTAGAATGATATTGTGTTCATTAAGTTAGGTGTAGCAATCTCAACATACAAATACCAATTTTATAATTATTTTACCTTTAAAAATTAAATAATTTTATTATGCCTAGAGCAAAGTAAACTTGTAAGTAAGTAATTGATAAACTATTAATAACCTTTACATAATATAATATACATACTACAATTGTTTACGTACCTACTTATACTACTCTAAGAGAAGTAGTTATTTAACAAAAGCGTTACATTGTAACAATTTCTACAATAGTAGGTATTTCAATAGTGTATGTGGAGTATGAGCGTTATTTCGAACGTAAAAGAGGATAAAATATTTTTTAAGAAGATGAACAAAGCAATTTTCCAATGTCAATTATTGAAGAAAAGAAATATAAATTATTCTATCAAATACAATATTCGTGTTACCGAAGTATTTTTCATTTTGAATACGTCTTTCAAATCAGTCCCATTTGGAGTGCAATTCTGGAGTTGAGGTGTACAAAGTATTAGCAATTTTTTAACAGATAGTAACTATATCCCGTTGAAAAATCACCGATCCATAGTATTTATCAAAATGATATAGCGCGTAGGTATATGCGAAGAATGTGGGATGCAAATAACCGAAAGAGGAGTATAAGATATGCCCGAATTGCGTCAGTATGTGAACTTCAACCGACCATAACCCGCGTACTACCTATCGGAGCTACACAGATGAGGAGTTTACGGCTTTGTACCAATGACATATTGTCTAAAATACTTGCATCAGTTATAATTTATGGAAGTTAGGAGTGTCAAACGTGGAAACTACGTTGGCACATATGAAATGTATTACAATAAAAATCGAAAAGAGTTTGTATGCCTTTTGCATCATACCTATCATATCCAGAAGCTTGGACTTTATAACTTTGACAATAAATAAATGCTGTCGGTGAATGTGAGCGTCGTTTCGTTTCTCAATTCCCCCCCCCCCCCCCCCAAGATGCATTATATATTTAAGCATAAGCCTACCTCCACTCTGAAGGCTATTGCCGATTTTTTTCAATACCACAAAAAGGAAATTGCATGTCTTTGCATGCACTCCCTAATTTTATGATCACCGGCCGCCACTGATCATATGCATTGCATTACTGCCAACCACCGAAACACTTAACTATTTCTGTTTCGCTACCATTAGAAGACTAGATTTATCCAGAAATTGTCCTACCCACTTTTACAAAATTTACTAGGTACGTCGCATAACCTTGTTTATTTGGTCAATTATATATTTTTTCGTCTATCATGCACATTCACATACTACCATGTATTCGCCTAAGTTGCGAAACCTCGCTTCTATTAAATCATTCCATGTTTCCCATGCAAGTGTAGTTATCTGAATTAGTAAACACGCTCCCGCATCTTGTAATTTTTTTTCAACGTGTTTGACACAATGCATTGAGTGGGTTTGTTGAATAACAATAATTATTAATTGTTAAATGTATACTAATATAACTTTCAATATGTACAAGCCTATATGCCTTATTTTTAAGCAAAAATATTTTTTTACACATTTGATTTATGTATTATTATTTATATTATTAAATTTTATTCAACGAGGAGCAGAAGGCAAGTTTTATTTCAATCAATCGCCAAGTTCAAGTCCCAAAAAATCGTGTGAATTTCGTGTTGTTATTTAGTTCAATACAATATAATTATAGACGAACGAATTGAATAAATTATTACATAATAACCAATCCTCGTGCTGTCTGTTGAAATACATCCACATTGTAGAGCGGAAATTGCAAATTATTTTTTGTGTATTAAACATCATTACATTAATAATGGAATAAATTTCTTCTACATACATTGGCATATAAATATTAAAGCTCCAAAATATTTCTGTTTTTCTTAGAAACCACACTGAAAAGACTTTATCACCGGAGGTCACCAAAAAATCTTTAAGGACATAATATCATTAATTTCACGACAAATTTATTTCAATTTAATAACATAATTCTTAATACGAGCCAGTTATCTTATGAAAGCTTCCCTTGATGTCACAATGTTGTCGTTATTTTTGCTTAGGTTATATTTATAAATCAAAGTGAATTATTTATTTCTAAAGTAAAATTTACAACACGAAGTCGACGTAAAATTCTATCACAAAGTGATTGGTTTTTTATGTATATAATAATATGTATAAACATTTGACGGCTATTGATTTATTCTCTGTATAGTTTTAGTAATAAATTATTAAATTATTTATTTAATATACTGTGTACATATTAAAGGAAAATAATAATAGTTGAGGTAGAACAAAGTGGCGTTAGATTCAGTGCGAAAATATATATTTTATTTGTTCGAGATTAATTTTCATCTTGTAAATTTCAAATATCGACCCAAATCAAACTTTTTAATCTATGGTGTGATTTATAGTTTCGAGTTAATCGAGATTCAAAATTGAATGCGAATATATGCATTCCTGGTATATTTGTCTAAGTAGAATACTTCTACTACCTACTGAAAAAGGACCAAACCTATGCATATTTCTGGCAACTAGAGGCACCTAGCAGAAAAATACGAAACTTACAATATGATATATTTTTTGATAATTATCATTTTGAAGTATTTTAATTAATAAATACGTACGTCACGGAAAAACGAGGTTATAGAAATTTAATTTATCTTTGAATATATTAGTATCGTCGAGCCTCCTCTTTTTATTAAATTACAAATATCTGTCAGTTACCATAACATTTGTAAAAAATACGCAGGTGCCCCAATGTATATATTGTTGTGAAACAATATCTGATATTATAATACAATTCGCAAATGGATTGGGAGAGGTGTCTTACCTGTTGAGGGACATCTAAGCCTTAGGGGTTGGTCCATATTTCATTGTTAATGCCAATTAGGGGGGTAATAACGTGATCAAGCAAATTTCTTTGGATATCCATATTGGCCACTTGCATGAGGATGAGTTTAAATAGTTTTTTTTTTCATAAATTCTTAATACATGGAGAATTACTTGGAATATTTCCTTATACTCATATATAATTTTGTTTATTTTTTACAAAACCGTTTGTTATTGATATTTGTTTTAATATATATTTCGGTATCATTGCACTTTTATTTATTTTATTAGATTTTCCTGTTATGTTGTGAACGTTTTTTCATAATACGTAATGTGTAGTTATTCAAACACACAAATTCAGGTGTCGGAAAACTTTTAACTCAAATGAGGCAAAATAGATAACATAACGATGTAAATTTTGTTCAATTTCAAGATTTTGCGATAAATTTTAGATCTCCTTAATGGGACGCTCTACAGAATCGGCCTTGAGAATTGAAAATATGTTTTTTTACATGTGGTCCATAATAACTGGTCTACTAGTTAATATAAAAAGGTTGCCGCCAATGTTTGTCTCAATAAACTCCCTCCAAGTGAAGCTTGTGAAGTGAAGCTATGGGGTGACCAAAAAATAGTACTTTCTAATAAATGTTACTAAATTCAATATGTTTATCAGTTGTTTCGTGGGAAGTATTGCAACTGATATGATGGATAGGATAACTTTTTTGATTATGTGTTAATATTATGTTAATAATATATTAATAACTTTTTAACCTGAAATTGTCCGAGAACTAAACATACGAAGGATGTTGAAATACATATCTACCTACATTTTTATTTCATGTGCTATCCAAAAAATATTACTAATGAATAATGTTTATTTGTAATGTTTAGGACCTACGAATTAATTATTGTATGTAAATCCAATGGGCGAAATAATTTATATCATGAGTGCCTAAAAATAATTATTAACATGCAGTCACTACACACATTTTTTTTATTCGCCCATCTAACTGGCGGGTGAATAAAAAATGACGCCAGGGCTGTCGACGAAATTAATTATTTTGTACTTTTTAAATTTTATTTATATTATATTTTATTTAAGTTTTGTGCATCTAATATCCACTGTAATTTACGTAGTGGCATGGACCTGTTGTTTCTGTGGTCAACTAATTCAAGAAGTAAACACCAATGATAGAATTTTTCCAGTTTTAGTTGCATTATATTCCAAAACTCATTTCCGATTTTATAAATGGAAATTTCTTGGTGTACATCAGAGAACAGATAATAAATAGAATACCGATAGGCAATATTCAATACGCCGCATGGTGAAGCAGGCTTATGAATGTGTGAGTGTCCTACGAAAATGAAGCACGCATTATGCACGTGCAATAGTGTGTGTAATACACTAACATTAAATGAGCGTAAATGCATAAACCGAGAGCAGTTTTCATTATTCGACGTAAAACGTATTCTAGACACGTGTGTAAGTTTAACCCGGATTCTTCCTTACTCGAGTCGGTTACCTGCTATTGCCTTACTCGTTGTGTATTTCAGTTCTCATTATTTATGAGTTCCCTGGTGTACATAGTAAAAAAACCTACGAATAAAAAAAGACAGGAAGGAACATACTGATTCATCGCAATAAAAACTGGCAACCAAATTCACCATTTTGGAAAGCGACGACTTTGCGTAAACAAATATCGCGTGGTCTGCACGTGTGCGGTAAACTTAAATAGGTAATTTTGTGTATTTTATGATTGTGTATCATGCATTGTTGGCCATATTTGCCGGCCGTTCTTGATTGCCGTGATTTGTACACATGTTCGTTCCAGTCTTTTTTATTCATAGAAAAAAACAGTATGTTCTATTAGTTACATAAAGTTGACCTTGAATCTGTAATAAAATAATACACAATTAAAATATTTTCAAATGGAAAAAAACACATTTTCCAAGCTTTGAGCCGCGCTCACTCATGAATGTCATTCTTCATTTAGGTAATTATATACAAATTTTGATGATATCTTGCAAATTAAACAGGTATCTGACCTTTTCACTATATTATACATGTACCTACATGCAAATGTAATGTTTTCAAATACTTGATATGGATTATATCCCATCGTATTATTTTCTCGAAATCATAAACATACTATAATAGTATTTGAGTATCAACCTATGCTCAATTTGAATTAGGTAATAATAATAAAGTACCCGTAGATATATCAATAGTATGTTTGCTACGATATCCACCCAAGTTATCAATATGTACTTGCACAGGTTTGATTAAAAACTATGATGAAATTAACATTTTAAAAATACTAATTCATGTATTATTTTGACAGCCCTGTTTTCTGATCAGCGGACACTTGCAGGTGTTTATCAAATAATAATTTGTAAGATGGCCGACAATACCAATAACAATAGTAATGTTTTTTTTTAAATAAAATCTCCGATGATTAGTGATTTTTGCGAAAATATCGATTTAAATTAACGTCCTTACGATGCCGAGGTCCTTTTTATACTAGATTATACTTCAATCTGCTTCTCTTGAGCCCCCTCTTAAGGGGGGACATGCTCAGCGTAGGTCAAAATGGAGCATTTATTGCATTTTCAAAGCATGATACTGGACATTCCTTAAACGTTGTAGATAATCTATTTATATAATTTTGACGCCTTATTATCCATTGAATTTATTTTAAACATTTGATGACTGCATGAAGTATTTTTATTACATAAAATAGTATTCATTTAAACCTCTTACTCTAATGTTTTAGAATATAGTCATATTTCAGTACATGCATGTACAGTGGTGTTAAGATCTTTTACATTTATTAATTTTTAAACGCATTTATAAAACAATTAGTATAATTTATATCGACATTATTATAGTGAAATATTTACGATAAAAAATTATATTGATAATCTCTATGATCCCAAATTTGACAAGAATTAGGTATTTTATTATTCAAAAAATGGGCAAGATTAACACATTTGAAGATAATTCTAAGGATACTAATTATAAGCTATGTCTTTGACCATTCAAGTGTGATAAACATCCTACGATTACTTTATAATAATTATTGACCTAAGAATAAGGTAGTGTTTTTTTGAAGTACGCCATTTCTTTTGGCATTACCCAGTGGTTAAGCTACGACATACGGCCGTAGACATAAATTGATAAACTATAATTAAAGTAGGGAGTAAAATGATGTTAACACGCGTGTTTGAACATGTACCGTTTAAAAAAAATCGGTTAGGTACGCGAGGTTTAAAAGAATACTATTTTATGTAATAAAGCAGTCATCAAATAAATGCAGTCATCAAATGTTTAAAATAAATATAAAGGATAATAAGGCTTCAAAATTATATAAATAGATTATCTACAACGTTTAAGTAATGTCCAGGATCATGCTTTGAAAATGCAATAAAAGCTCCATTTTGACCTACGCTGAGCATGTCCGCCCTTAATATAAATAATTCGTGGGTCGGGATGTGAAGTCAGATAAGTCACAAATTGTCATTTTGAGATATAGCAAAAACAAAGTTCAAAAAATTCCCCACATTCCCCTAATTATAGTTATGTTTTTTTATGAATAACAAATCAAAGTACATGTAATTGGCTTTCAATTATATGTCCTAGAAGTATTTTAACTATTTTGTTTCATTAAAACTTAATTGGTTTAAAAAAAAAGAGAATTGAGTTATCTGGATTTGCACAAAAAATGATTGACTTACCTTACTACGCACGAAGTAATATTATTATTTTTTCCATGGTAAATCCGACTAATATTAGCAATAAAACACACATTTTATACATACATCTTATTGGTTTATTGAACAAAATATATATATATTTAAAATTAGCATTTTTATAACTTTTTTTAAGACTTTAATGTTATTTAAGTAGTGAAAAGGCACAAAAACGTGAATATTATAAAGTTTTATCATTATCATTAAACTTCAGTATGGATTTCTTCAATGGTATCAGGTTAAAATCCCTGACTGTCTCAAGTGACTCATAAAATTTTCTATAATACGGTAAAATATAATAATATGGAAGTTAGTCTATCAAATCTTTCGTCTTGTCTCGTCTTATATATGAAATTTGTTAAAATGCAGTCGTCTCGTCGAGAGTTCTTTGAAATTTCACTATTCCCGGTTCATGTTTGTTGAATTGAAGCCACTTAACATCTCTCCAAACAAACTTATTTCTATCTGTGTCTATTTTTCTGAGTTGCAATGGTCCTTTTAATCGATCCGAGTAGTTAAAAAATCTGCGCGAGTCATTTCAGTGACTTTAAAAGGATTTTTTTTGCAGCCTCGCACATTAATTTAGCCCAATCATGAGGATGTTCAATCATTCCACCAAATGTCTTTTTATTCTTCTCAATTATGCGATGGTCTCTATCGCACTCCATATTATGTGTGTGGCCAGAGACTAAACATTTGTTATCAATTTTGTTTACAGTCTCAGAATGTTTCACTGCTATCATGTATCCCCTCAGTTAAGTATTTTAACAGGCATGAAGCGATATCGTTAGTTCGTTAGCTTCTCTATTAGCAAGAGCCTCATGCCATACATAGCAATATCCCTGGTTATTACCACAATCATGCACTGTCAAATTTAAATCAATAGCTGTCGTTTGTTAAAGGCCAGGGAACTTTCAACAACTGGTGTGGGCAGACATTGCTGCATGTCAAATGTTACAATTTGGCAAGAGGGATCTTGCAAGCTGTACTCTTTATCACAACTCTTAGCAGAATATGCAAAGTCAGCTTCGTCATGATGCTTTTTGAATTCCTCACGATTTTTATTTCTTTCCTCATCGTCGGTGGAATTCTTAATTTGTATATTAAGTTTCGCGCATTTTTGGCAAATATCCTTATTTGGCCGTTTGAATGTTAAGTTCATGCTATGGAATATAGCGTAATGACTCTCATATGATGGGATTGAGAGTACATTATGTGTCTTTGCTATTTGGTTATCTTCTTCGTTGTTTATTTTTAGGGATATTTGTTCCTCTAGCATCTTCTTGAATAAGTATACCGGAAGTAGTCTCACTATTTTTCCCAAATCATGTTCAAAAAAATGGTGAGTTTTACCCAATGTTTTTATTGTACAACATTTACAAATTGGTTTCCGTAACAGTACAACAATCAAGTAATATTGAACTGTTACTTGTCGAAAATGTTGTTTTCCTCGTTCGCTTTGTCTAATACGACTTTTTTTCGTATTCATAATTTCCATTTATACTCTTTGTGTAACTTTTGCCAGTATTTCGTTCAACTTCTTTATCATTTTTGAAGGCTTTTGTATCATTCTTTAAGTGACGTTTTTGATGATTATTTCTTATGAATCAAGAATGAGGGTTACAGGTTAAAACATCGTTGTGATGTGTAATCGTGGAAGCATTATTTGAGAACGAAGGGTGTGGTTCTTCAACGTCACTATCATCAGATGGTAAATTAGACTAATAATTCTCGAATATTAAAATCAGGATCTTTTATGCTGTCATCTGAATCCTCAACATAAAAGTTATTGGAGTATGTGGTTGAATTTAGAAGCAAGATTATTTGTTTAGATATTGTTTTCGTGTTTTTAGATTTAAATAAATCATTTTCGATAAATTTGGTAAATTTTGTATAATTTACAAATAATACACATACCTACTTATTTTTATAAGTCATATTTATAATATGACTATTTGACTTACATTTTGTTGTTATTTTTTTCAAAATTTCTCAAAATATCTTTAAAAATACGCTAGATTCACAAAATCAACACTGAGTAGGTATGACGTTTGAAGGTAAGCCAACTATGAGTAGTAAGGTAAGTCACACAAAATGTTGACTTATCTGACTACTCATGTGACTTAACTGTGTACACACCCCGTAAAATAAAAAATATGTTTTGACTAAAAATGCATCTCGCCAATGGTGAGACGTACGACTTACCTGACTACACAGAACAAAAGATTATTTTTTTTTGTATATTGGCATTCATATCTCATTTTTGCTGTTTTGTGACTTACCTGACTACCCACGATTTTTTTCCAAAATCAAAGTTGGGGTCTTTTTTTCAAATCTCCTGTAATAAAACTCTTTCAGAATTCGATTCGATTTTTGGGCATCCTTTCCAACATCTTTTCCAAATCTAACCATCCCAATTTTCATGTTTCTTTTAAATTGTGAATGGATAAACCTTTTTATTACAATACTATAAATTACGCATCTTAATTATTATTTCCATAACTTTTCACCAAACACGTGATTTATCAATCGTAATAAAAATTAAATCAAGGTGTATGTGAAAAATATTTTGTAAGCATTATAAATTGAAAAAAATATTGGTTTTATTAAATACATACATATTTATTAAGCCGTTCATAAGCTATGATTTGCTAACCTCTGCACTGTTTCAATGGTGTTATATACATAATATAACTAAATATATTGCTCCCCTAGATTGTATTTGTTTTTAATGAAAAAGTTCAATATATGTAAATCAAAATTACAAACAAACGTTAAATCAAATTATTGACTGTGTGTAATATTGTAATATTACAAATATCAGACAAGGGGATTATGAAAACCAAAATTATACAATATCTCGTAGGTAAACGGATATTTCGGATATAAAGAATGAAATATAATTGTGGATTTATCGAAGCGTATTTTTGTGGAAAAGGTCAGACGTATCTTTAATGTCAAAGAGAATCAAATAATATTTTCTGCGGTTTAAAGTCAGTTGATTTTATAATTTTTTGTGTATACTTAAGCTTTCTCTTACGTCGTATTATCGGATTATGCATAACCAAAACTGTATGATAGATTGATTCATTGTGATTAATAAGAAAGTAGAAAAAAATATATGACAAGTATATAATAATGAAGTGATTTTCATATTATCATTGTGTAAATATGTGTTTTGTTATAGGTAAATTTGAGGTTTAATTTTTAAATAATTGGTTCTAAGTGACTACGCAAAAGGGTAATACTATTTTTAACTTATACTCTGTCGACCTAATTAAAAATATAATAATTACACTAGAGGGATTACGCACAACACTGTATTTGATTTACCGGTAATTTGAGAATAAATCTAACAATATTTCACCCAAGGGTGTAAATATACACATAATTTAAAGCGATATTCATGTAGGCATAGCGGCTTACATTGTTAAATAACCATACTACATAATAATGTTTCTATGACGTATTCATCATCGTTTCAAATACTTCTCGAGCACTGCTGGATGATTGCTTCTCATTGGTGTTTCTGCTATTTTCGGTTCTTAGTTTTTCATTATGACGTATTTCCACTAAGCTTAATCTCTTGACACACGTTAATTATTTCACAAGGTATTTACAATTAATTAACTGTGGCAAAATATTATTTTCGTTAATTTTGGACATGGTTAAATGCTCATCGCAACATAGATTCGATTTTTTTTATCCATTTGTATGTGCCCAGAGCGGTGTACGCAGAATACTCTTCATTGCCCATTAGGTACTTCTTGGGTACCATATGATGATGAATAATATAACTAATCCAACGGTGACATCATTATGTGCTTCAACCCATGTAACTTGCAACCCATGTAACTTGCAACCCATGTAACCCATGTACACGTCTAGTTTTAGTCACATCTATTTTTCGATCCTTGCGTAATATACCCAACATGCATCGCAATGTGTTGTTCATATTTTTCACCCATATGTTAGTACCTACTAAAATAACACATTAATAAACCCTTTTCGGTTGTGAGAGAGTTGCACTCCATTTCTGCTTAAATAATCAGATAATTTCATCTGAAATTCCACTATTAAATTTTTGACTTTGGGTTGATTTAATTATAACTAGGATTACTCCCGAGTCCATAAATACAAATCAATATTATTATTATTTTTTATGAATTACTCAGATATAATGCTAAAAACTATTTATAGCTTTATGTACACCTTGATTGTCAATAAAAATTCCTTTTATTAAATTAAAATCGAAAATAATTTGTAAAAATTATTGATTAAGTATGTATGTAGATGTTATATTATTTATGTAAGTATACCTTTACAAAATTTTTATTAAATTTTGAATACAGTGAAATAGTGTTTAATCTCAATCCATATAATAAAAACTAGGTCATTATAAGAAAGAAATTCAATTTTGGCAAACATAATATTCCTTATTTTTATTGTCGGAAATGATTTTTGTTTTTAATTCACTCCCACAACACGACATGATGAAATAATATTCAATATCCTCTAAAAACCTCTATTCTGCTAAACAAAATAATAATTTATAAAAGAAATTATTTACATTCTTCTAATTTCCTAGCGTGCAAGTAGCTTAATAAACTTGTTAAACGTAAAAAAATTTTTTTTTCAAAGTATAAATGCTTGGTCATTTCACAAATAAGTACAGTTTCGTACGATAGCATCTAGCGTTGTACCTAAAGTAATTATTAAACTTTTTTTCATTCTTTCGTGCTGTAAAATAAAATAAGTAATCAGAAAATGTCTGCAAAATAATTCCAATTAAAAGATAAAATCTGTTTTCTTTATCTCAGTATACAAAAATTACGTTTTTTAATAACACTAATAATTATTATGCTAACGCGACCCTTGTGAGTGACATTAACAAGTGGCCTTGGATTTTGACCTAACTTATGTTTTTCATTTTACCGCAGACCCTCATTAATTTTACCAACATCTTGCTTATATTCGTAACTGTGAAATGTGGCGTATCGAGGAATTTATTTACTGAGGGGCAGTCAAACCTGTCAATTGTAATTAATAATATTTATTGTTTATTTCCTACAGGTAGATAGGTATTCATCTAGTTTTTTGGATAATCTATTTTGTATTCAATGAATAACACACAATAATAAATAATGTAGTATTTTAATATCTCAGAAATATATTTAGAGGTGTAGAGATGAAAGTCTGATTAGAGTGGGTCGAATGAATAGAGGAAAGAGTTTATTTATTGATAAATAAAATGGTAAAATGACAGGGAAAATTTATGATAGAGTGTACGTACGGGTATACTGATTAGACTGACAATGTTAAAGGGCTGAGATTACTGAACGGACTGAGATAAGCCATTAACTATCACTTGCTATTTATACACACGAATATTCGATAAATTAAGAGAGTCATTTTTGATGTCGTTTCCAATTGGGAAATCTGCTGACCGCCGCATCATTGCAACTTCGAGGCATTTCGATGATAAACACCGAACCCTTTATCGAAGTATATCATACCTGTAGAATATGCTGATTTAAGTTTGAATGTATTTGCACAATATAAATAGGGTTCGAAATTATGTAAGTATGTTCATAATTATTAATGTTAATTACTTCTTGAAATGAATCAAATTTAATAATAATATATTCATTTTTTTCTTCTGGCTATTCTTAATTAATTATAGGATTTCTATCATCAGCACCATTCTGTGCCTTGTATTGGAAAAATAAACCATTCTCTTACTACTGCCTGTATCTACTTGAAAGTATAAGAGCAGCTAATCTAAAATATGTCAGCCGGGGCACTGAATTACGATTTACGATGGTAGTGCTAGTAAATTGATAATTTTAAAATTCAATGCGGTAACCTGTTCACAGTAAATGAAGATTTTCTATATTTCATTCAAACCAATAAACGTACTACCATTTATTTAATTAAGAAACACTCATCATTTTCTGTAATCAGTTTACTATAATATTGTGCTCGAAATATGAGCAATAATTATTATTGACACTACGATAGAATTTTACAGTTTCGTATCACGGTCTGATTAATAGTGGGCCTTAGTGCTTTTCATAAACAATCATAAAAGAAACAATTTGATTGAAGGTCACAAACTGATACAATGATAGGATCTATAACAATAATTGCGATATTGTGGTTTATTTATATCAACACATTAAATTAAGATTGTCTGTAATTAGTAAATTTGTTGCGTCGCCCTTGGATATGGAAACGGTACCCCAGTGCACACTTCATAATTTAATAACACCTGAATATCCATGAAAATACAATATATCAATATTATCGTACACTTTTAGTTCAGAAGGAAGTCTATACTACTCTAATGGTGCGCTTGATTTTACTTATGCGATCATCGCATAAGTAAAATCACCACCTAATAATTAATACTCATCTCGTATGGCGTGACGTTGGGTGAAATTTACGTGATTATTAATTACTGTGGATAAAACATTAAGTATTTTTTGTTTCTCTAAAAACTGCTGTGCATTGTCTGATCCACAAATCAGTAAAACAAAAATGCACTCAACGGACTATCATTTCAAATAGCGCCACCATGATATAATATTATGATGATAAGCTTCATTATTGCGGATTATCTTCAGCTGAGCCGATTCTACTAGTTTGTATCTGTCATTCAGGACCATTCATCCTATCGAAAGGTGAACAGCTCATTAATCAGACTAAGAGTATCCCATTTTAAGTGAACCACTCTTGCCATAGTATGTGGATAGATTTTCACCATAGGGCATCATTAGAAAAGGGGAAATGGAGTAAGTCGATTCTACCAACACCACGAGAGGTGCTCTGGTTTGTAGAGTCTTCTTTGACGAGGAATGAGCTTAAGTTAATACTGTGGCTAAGAACAGGGCACACCATGGGCAAGAGATTTGATGTCCTCATGGGAAGAAGCGAATCGCAGCTCTGCGATGAATGTCATGTTTTAGAGGACATTATACATATAGCACTGCAATGCCCCAAATATGAAGTTCACAGAGTACAGCTGCGAATTGCAGATATCTATGAGAATGTCGACGAATTGAAGGGTGTCCTGGCGGCGGGTAAGACGAAAGAGCTAGGCAAAATTGTAAAGTTATTTAACAGAATAGGAGTGAGGACCTGATCGACGGATCCCCTTCTAGAAGAGAAGAGGCGATATGACAGCGAGTCGCAGTCAAAGCCTCGGTAAAATCACAAAAAAAAAAAAAGTGAACCACTCTTATTATAGGTAGTAATATATATTGTTGCATGACACTGAATAGCCATGTGCCCAGTGAAAACTTGAGGTTCTCCTAGTCTAATGCATAACACACCACCTTCTCATGCCCTGGATTTTACTGTTCGATTCCCGGTGAGGTCACAGAAAATCTATGTGATTTGGTGTGCCAGTTATGTGTTTTTCTACGATGTGTTTCACTATTGTAATTGGGTCTAGTAGAATTTTTGTATTAAAAATAACAGGATATATGCTATCCTGAAATGAATCGACAAACAGCGTAGCAGTATAAATATTCACATATTAGGCAAATTTCTGATATATTAAAGAATATTAATTTTAGATGAACAATCACAAATAATATGTAATACACGTAATTATGGCATCCGTATACCTATATTATTCCGAATAATCAACAAAGATGACGGCTATCATTAAACAGTCACATTATTTAAATGCGTCAATATAGAAAATATTGTTTAAATTATAATTGATTTAATTTTTTTACTATTTCATTTGAGTCGTTTTTTGTGGCCTGTTTTTTGTCTTTC
Source organism: Rhyacophila brunnea (assembly GCF_057557595.1). Classification (NCBI taxonomy): domain Eukaryota; kingdom Metazoa; phylum Arthropoda; class Insecta; order Trichoptera; family Rhyacophilidae; genus Rhyacophila; species Rhyacophila brunnea. The sequence continues at coordinate 24,100,736 of NW_028233068.1, forward strand.
GGCGTCTTTGGGTAGTTATCGTAAATACAAAACGTAAATCAATTAGAATTTAAATTTGAATTCCATCAATTACTCTCGGTTGATAGTATTAAATTATTTTTTTCTCAGCCTACCAAATTAACCACACTAGAATGTTCCAGATATGCTATCAAGACGTGTTTTATTTCTAAAATTTCATTAGGCTCCTTCTTTTCGTAATTAAGCTTTGTTGTAGTATAATTTTTATAAATAAAAACCTTTTTTATTTAAAACGTAATACCTATTATATTCTTATTCGTGATGCCACTGATTGTAAACCAGTATTCATTGAGTAATACACAATAAAGTTTTAAGTGATGAGATATTTTTTTTATTTTTTTTATTGGAACTTTAGAGTGCTTTCACTGTCCCTTGAAAATTTTAACGGAAAAGCATCTTGGTGTTATAAAAAAACACGTAAACCAAAAGTACTGAGCTCGTTCTAAGTGATTTTTTACGGACGCCGTGTTATTAGGGTGGGGAAATAATATTAAAGCTCTATATTACCTCATTTTATTGATTAGGTGAGTTAGTTTTAATAGAAGCCATTAAAAAGAGATTTGCGCTTATTTAACGTGCCTTTTCGCTTTTGAACTCTTTAGTCTTCCCCTTTTAGTAGGTATTTGAATTATTTTTTTCATTACATCGTTAAATTAAATTGGTAATAAGTAAATTATTATTTTTTCATTATAACACATACCTATACTTTATATTTATAATCATTTTAATATTTTAATATCTGGAAATTTTCATTACATTTAAGGCTATACTTCAGTTGAGGCATGGTCTAAAAAGATCGTGGCCAGGTGATGCGCGGATTGTGCAAATGACGCAAGCCGAACGAGATATAATTTGTCATATAAATCCAACATGCGTCCATTTAATGTTCTGTTTATATTAGTAACAATAATAATATATTCATTGACAAGTTTTCTTTTTCAAGTAAATCGGTAACGTTTTTTAGTCATCTTTACACGATTTAAGAATTAATAGCCCCGTCGCCATCACGAAACAAATTGACGTGTTCACAGCTCTACTTTTGCTCTCCGATTGCCAGCGAGTCCCAAATTTCGTCGCACCTATAGTTGAAAATTATTTGCCGTTTCACTGAAGTACCGTCTTAACATTATAACAAATAACTCGTTTAGTTCTACAAATTAAGAAGCATTCATTTATTTATGCCTTTATTCTCCATCGAAAATCTCATAGGGACAGAGGCACGGCTGAAGATATAGGTACCTGTCCATCGACCGAATAAAATCGACAGAGAATATCATTTGCTTGCCAACCGCTGCCTACAATCGTGAAATAAAACAAACTTAGGAATTTGTCATGAAAAAGCGGTTGGTGCGTTTTCTCAACTGCAAAAATTTCATTTTGCGTTGCGAACTATGCAGAGGATATAATATAATCTCTTTTATCTACCCTTCTGCTTGGCGACGGATTTTTTCTGACGGGCCAGTTAGACGTCTCCAACGTTGATTGAGCATCAAGTCGATGTTAATAATATTATCAAACTTCATGCTTTGTAATTATAAGTCAAGTAGTGAATAATAAATACCCTATAAGACACGATAAAAATAAAACTTAAATCATGTTACAAACGGAGTATAAACAAAAACAAAACATAAAATAACAACAGTTCTTAGGTAACTAACTCTTTTAACCTACTACCAACCACAATGCAATCATGTTTAGCAACCCTCTATTTTGAATTATTTTGTTTTACTAATGAACTAATATTTCTCAATTGAAAGGTAGGTTATGGTATGCTAGTATAGATATGCTGTGGAGATCCAATATAAATAGTTGTCAATCATACTTATTTATTTTCATTGAAATAAGAATACAAATTATTGCAGATTATATTGGTTAGCTTTTAAAATTCAATTAACACCCCTCTAAATCAAACGACAATTAGTATTACATAAAAAATATCTTGTATCTATAAAATATTATCTAAATTATATAATATAATTAGGTAGATTTAGAAGATTCTTTTTCTCAAATCAGTATTCTTATTTCAATGAAAACCAATAAATATGACTGCTAAGCGTGCATTATTTTTGTTGGATCACCACAGCCTATCTCTTCTATCATGGGTTATTCTATGCAAAGTTTAATGGTATTTAAAAACTAACCAATACCATCTGCAATTTGTAGCTTAGTCCAATGAAAACAAATAAATATGACTGACATAATTTAGTTTCCACTATTTATGTCGAATATGCATACCTACCCTATCTCTACCCTTAGCCTCTGCCCAATTATTCATATGTGTAATATTAATGCAAATCAAAGGTCTCTCTCTAAAAATTCGTGATAGTTCACCTCCCAAGCTGATATATTTCAATGGCATGAGAGTATCGTGGTACTACCTACTTTCTTTTTCAAAATTCTTGTTATTTATGTTGCGATGGATTATAAAACGACATTTGAAGGTTGGATAAATAAATATATATACCAATGCCAAAAATACTTCATATTATCATAAATATGATGTGATGTTTGTTATGAAAACAAGTATCTCAAAACATTGCGATTGTTTGTGTTTCACTTGTGTATATTAAACAACTTTACTGTCCTAACAATTAGGTACTTTGCTTTATAATACTGAACTTTAAATTAATTAGTATTCCTGTTATAAACGTGGAGTAGTTTTATGTGATATACTTACATTAGGTATTGGTTTCTATATTGTGAACTCTGCCGAACGAAGCCAAATGGTAAACTTAAGTAATATTCAAAGTATTTTCGCATACAAATTCAGCTAACTCGAATTGCACTACCTACGGCAGTTGTTCTCAGTTTCTGAAAATGGTTTATAACTTTAAACTCACCTCTCAGTGCAGTGTTAATAATATTCTCTCATACATAAAAATTTAACAAGTAAATAATATAAGTGTTATGCAAAATGCGTTGTTACAAAATAATAAGTTCATACTGATTGATGTAGAAAATCTTTATGGACGTTTTATTATATTATTTTGATAATATTTTGAAATATTACTCGACCTACATAATGTAAGCTTTAAAACGAAGATTCTTCAAAGAAAGGTGTTTGACCGGCCGCCACATTCTATGGATTTTGTTAGCTGTATTGTGCATGATTTCGCTTTAATGTGTTATAATAAATACGAAAGCATAAATTTAATGTAAAGCTTTTATTAAGTTATTCTTTCTGAAGCTATAACCTTATGTGAAGTTTGATTTCCTTTAGCATCGGCGTCCATCCAGGTCTGTCCGAAGCCGCTTCCTCGCTCTCTGACTATGTCGCATTGCCTCACACTCAGTTACCTGGGGACTTCAAGTGATGAAAATACGCTGATATGTATTGAGGCTTCACCGTTACCTTTCTAGTGCTAAGTTATTTCTTGCTGATGTATTTTTTTGTTTGTGAATACTTACATATTGCTTACTGCACCCTGTCGCCATTTGACTTAAATAATGCATATTGAAATGACAGAAATTACAACCATTAATTTTATTACCAAAACATTTTTCTACATTAAATAAAGAGTAGTAAGTAATCTAATGATAATTTATTACATAAATTTCTGAATGTCTGCCACTGGATTCCAGTTACCTTTATAGAGCATACGGATCAAATAACTTCAAACTGCAGTGTCTTGAGCAAAATTCTTTAAAAACTTTACATAACTACGTGAAAGTTTTATAGAAATTACAATAATGAATGTTTTTTAAATATACCATTAAGCTCTTGTTGAGACTTGATAATTTTTGACTCATTCTACTTAATACCTATTTTTGACTTCGATAAGTCAAAATTGTTACGCATTTGGGTCTCATTCGTCATAATATAATGATATAATTAATAATCTTTTCTAATTCTTTGATAATCAATGTTTTTAGGGGGGAAAAATTTAAAACTATTAATTATTGAAAAAAATCTCCAATACATCCAAGACAAAGTATGTAGGTATTACTAACCATAATTTATTATGTAATATTAAATTGTTTTTTTTTAGAAACGTAGATACTGATTATTTACAATACGTTAAAATGTAAATAATTATTAGGTAAATAGCATCTTTCGTATTCTGTTACTAGATGCCTCTACCCTCTAGTAGTATTTTACTGGCATAAGTATCTAGTAGTATTATACTGGTTATCGAATATTCCATGGTATCGTACCTTTGTAGTAAAAACAATAGTAACTGAACATATTTATATCATCATGATATTATGATTTATATGTACGTAAACTATAATTTTCACTTAAGTGTAATATTATATCTATATAAGTCCAAAGTACATTGTCAAATCAAATTATTATTGAAATTATTCGATGATATTATGATAATATATTACAACATATCCATGTCGGTTCACGAGTAAACATAAAATTTTAATATGAACACTTACTGCTATTTTACTTTTAGAATAGTCGAAATAATATGTTAGATCCTTCATGAGGTGTAAAACTTATTTGGCAATGCGCAATTTATTAAGTTTAAAGATATATTTAAAGCTAATTTCCTCTCATCTTTTTCTTTACAGGAGTAAAGTGGCAGCACTTCTGCTAGACAAGCATCTTCAAATCAACGGCATCGGAGTAGGTCATGGACGAGGAAGTCTCGCCCCAGCACCAGCCGCCAGCAATCGCATGAAGAGGGAGAGAAAAGCTGCAAGAACTTTGGGTATCATCATGACAGCCTTTTTGGCGTGTTGGTTGCCATTCTTCTTATGGTAAGAAATACATATCAGCGAATACATTTTGGTATAAAATAATACATTTATTGGCCGAGCTTCAATATTGTCCAAAAAGTTATCACCAACGTATACCTACATCTTTAACATATTATGGCATACCCATTGGAGGAAATATCCAATTACACTCAATAATCTTAATTTGGAATCAAAATGCATACAAATAAATATTGTTTTAAATTATTTTGGTAATATATTTTGTGCTTTGAGACTACGGATTGTTATGATCTTTTTATCAGCTCATTTTACTTTGATAATGGTTATTTCGATGTAATTTTTAATATTTTCAATAAAAATATTACAAATTGACTTATTAAAAATTATAGTACCGTTATGGTATTGTATCCTATACACTAGGTTGGTATATACATATAACGAAAAAGTATGTGGTATATTTCTATTTAGCTAGGTATTACAAAAAAATACATTGTGTTAAAAAGAAAAATCTAATTTCACTGGCAAGTATCATCATTTATTATGATAATAGGTATACTTATGTGCATTTTTATAATGCCATTTATAAAAATATAAATTAGTTTTTCATTACCTTAAATATTATGAAAATCATTAAAATTACTAATTTGGTATAATCTTTTGTTTATGAATATTTTCGATAAAATATCTAGAAGTAGGTGTACATATTTAAGTGATTGCTAAGGATTGAGAATAAGTTGCAAAGGGCTCGTCGCTTAGTGAAAGATTGACATAAGGCTTAAGACTTGCTTAAAAGATCTTAAAAAGGTTGAAAATCACTTGTCCAGCGACCCTTTTGATGCTGAATAAATAAAAACCACTTTCGCTTATTTCAGCAGTTGTTGTTTTCTATCAAACTCTTTTATCTACTCATAAACCTCTGAATACGGAAGTACCAGAAGAACCTTCTACTTTCCACCCTTAAACCGATCAACGAATCACGGATCTGAGTGAAAAGGGGTCGTTCCAATGGAATATATTTCGGAAAATTTTAAAGTAACAACGTTATTACCACGGACGAATTTATTATTACCACATTTCTTTCAAATGATAATACCTGATATACAACAACATATCCATGTCCATCTATTATAGGTACCTAAGTACCATCATATAATTTTGATTTAGTGTTAACGGTTGTCGTAGATAATGGTGGTGATTCTTTATTAAATTAAAATACCAATTGCAATACCTACCAATAGAAGTTTCTAAGCAAAGCATTCATAAATTAGCAGAGTGCATGTTATATTAACGGGAATTTTAAAAAGTTATGGTTATTTGCAATTATTGTCCTAGCCCACAGGGTATTTTGGATATCTCTAAAATACCCCATAAGTTGAAAAAAATTGTTAACAACCGTAAATCTTCAGAAAGTCTATTAATATATCACAGTCGGATTCAAACCAGTACCCATGACTTTAATAAAATAAATAAAAATAAACTGCTAATGAAAATAATAAGTTAATTTTATAAAATATCACTTAATTTTTTTGGTATTTCAATAAATATTTTTTTGATCAACCGTTGAAGATAATATCTGCTTAAATTACATTAAACTTGACACTTTAAAATGTAAAGTACGTTTAGAATTTCGCATTAAATTTTCGTTTGAGATTTAAAATATTCACTTTGTGATAAGTACAAAACAAGTATCAGTTATGAAACAGAGTGTAAAATAATAGTGCTTAAAATACAACACTTTGACATACACAACGCATGAAACTTGAGAATCGTGAAAGCAATTTTTCTTTTTCATTTAAAATTTCTAACAAATAAAAATCAAATTTTACTTTTAATCTTTTACATCTGCATACTTTACCAACATTGCGATTAAAATTAACTTAATTAAGGCATATTATACGAAAATTATTATTGTTTAAGTATATAAAAAAAATATTCAGAATATTGATTTCTCAACCTTTTCGTATAATATAACTTACAAGCGTGTAAGATTTATAGCACAAATTGGATTATGTTAATATTAAGAAAATGAAGGCAATAAGAGAATGTATCGATTCTCTCCCATTCTATTTGTGTTACTTTCGCTAAGTAATGTTTCCTCCAGGAAAACGATTAGAAGTAAACAACAAACTCACAAAACAACGCAACAAGTTTGGCTCAAACAACTTTTGTTCTTAAGATTTGGGTTTGTTTTATTTGTTTTAACTTATGTGCCTTACCAATGGGGTAGTATTTCAAGATGGAGTAGCTACTACAGATTAAGTTCTAAGGCTCAGTTACAATACATTACACAGCGACACGAGATATTATATTCGAGGCAATCTATAATATATAAAATAAATCAAACGTTAAACAGATTAATCGGAAAGATTTTTTTATTCCGTGGATTACTTTCTAAGGCTCTTGAAGACTTTGAATAATAATATTGCAAAATATCTTGGGGATAATATAATATTATAACAATACTCTTATTATAATCAAACTTTCAGATAATAATTATATGTATTTTTTTTCAATAAAAAAATTGTTTAGTTATTAAGTTCGCGTGATTTAAAAAAATATTATTAAAATAACATTACAAATATTTTTTTTTTTTGAAACCAGAAAGCCAGGCATAAAGTGAACATTTTTGCGGTAATTACTTTTTCCTCCTGTCGAAATTAATATGTCAGTCAGATGGAAACTCCTCAATAATTTACAACATATTTAATAAAGTACCTACCACCACTCAAAAAAGGTTGGAAAACCATAGAGAAGACTCCAATGACGTGTTTAAATAATGGTAGGTAATAATGGTATAATATGACTTAAAACAAATATTTAATTGTTTTCTAGGTATTTGATCACAACTCTATGTGGCGACCTTTGCTACTGCCCTCCAGTAGTGGTTACGGCCGTCTTTTGGGTGGGATACTTCAACTCTGCTTTGAACCCTCTCATTTACGCCTACTTCAACAGAGAGTTCAGGGTAGCCTTCAAGAAGACGTTGGAGTCATGCTGCAGGGCGATTGTTAGAAGTGAGCCAGGAAACCACATCTTCACAGGGAGGAGTTTTGGAAGGAGAGAACTTCATGTTCATTCCAATGCCAGTTCAGAGATTCACATGAATAATTGTTTGAAGGTTCCGGCTACTGTAGACCAGCCGCCAAGTATGCTTCGAGAACATTTAACCCTAGGAGAAAGTGTGACGTAAAATGATACTCAAAAGTATTTATAAAACTAGATTATTATTAAGACAGTAGTAATGAATTTTAATATACTTATATAAAATTATTGTATTTATTTTAACGGAATTACGATAATTAATACATATATATATAAGTACATATATATTTGATGTATTGTTCAATTACAATTCTAATATAATATCTATATAAACGTAAATGTTATAGTAATTAATCATTATGAAATAACCAGTATGATATTATAATATTTTTAAATGTATATCTCCACAATTTCCATGTGCCCTTTACCTACCTATCGTATATTATTAAATGTTTCAAATTTTAATTTCAACATTCAATATTATATTATTGCGTCGTATAATAATTATGCCTACATGGAGTTATATTATATTATATTACTATTTTATTAAATGGAAAATATTATTCATACATACTGAACGAAATTACCAAAGCTACTGTAGTATTCTTTCACCTGGATGTAATAATAATTTATTGGATGGGAATTTAAAATATGTTTTTAAATGCATACCTGTTAAAATATATGAGTGAATTTATATTTAATTAAATTGGTATCTAGTATCTTTGTTATATGTTACAACAATATGTGACTGTTACATACGAAATATTAGAAATTGTTTAATTATATGTATAATAAAATTAAATAATTGTTCAATTCTAAGAAGTTGATTACAAAGAAAAAACTTTTACAAAAACTTCATATCAGAATACTTTATAAGAATGGAGATTTCAAAAAAAAAAAGACAATACAACAGTATGTCTGTAAAGTTTTCAAATTAAAGGAGTCTAGTGGATATTAGTAAATAAAATAGCTTCTCTATAAAGTAATATGATATTGTTTATTGCAGACGGCTGTTAGTCTGTACATAAATTATTACTTATATAATGTAGGTACCTACAGTAAAGGCCCGTATTTTTATTTAGCATTCAATTCATTCAACATTATATTATTTTCTTTGGAAGGTAGGCTGTGTCTAGAATTCATCGCGTCGCAACTAAACACTAGTAGGTATATTTTGAGTAGTAACGGTATTCAAAAACCTTATGTGTACGTCAAAGTCTTTTTTATTGGTATCGTTGGACTATACCTATATTTAAATACATTAACTGAATTATTTCAAAATATTAATTTTAAGGTACCCATATATTTTTTTTAATTAATGCCATCGGATATTTGTATATTATTTCACAATTAATACCAATGAATAATGATACTCAATTTAATTATTTTATTGTTCATGAATTTCTGTATCTTGAGTAAGTATATTATATAAATTGTGAAGTTTGTTTATTTATTCAGCACCTATCTAATATGTTGATACATAAATAAACCTTTACTTTATGCTCGATAATATAAAATTAATATAACATAAAACGTAATTACATACCTATAAAGAATTCATAGAACAGAAGAACCAATTTCAATACAATCACTAATAATTATTAGTTATTAGTTTTAAAAACATGAAAAATAAAAATATATATTTTCAAGTGTGACATGAGACTTTGTGATGTTAACTGTATCAATTAACATTTATTTTATTGCATTGAATGATCAATTAATGCTAATTACAATATAGATATTACTAACTCATTGCGTTATATTTGCTCATCTGTTAAAATCAATAAATAAAGCACAAAAATTAAAACAATTAATTATATTCTAATGTACTAAGACCAGACACAATATCTATTAAAATGTTTTTAAAGAATAATTTTAGTGTACCTAGGTATATTAAATTTATTCTAATATCTACAGCACTCACTTTGTGTAGATAATACGAACTTAAAATATAATAAATATTATTGTATTTGCGTACATACCAATCACTATAATTACTTACATACTATATTGTAGTTATTATTTTTACATGCTAATTTCATTGCATATTTACTATTATAACATTATAACATATCGACTTGTATTATGTAGTAGGTAGTTGTAAAAATTCAGATCTCATATCAAATGATTTAAAATATTATCTCTCTCTCTATGGTGTATATTATATCTTAATTATTATATATTAAAATTATAATACTTATATGTAGGTACTATAATTAACTATATAATTAAAAAGTACTGATTTGATATGTTATAAATTATTTCTTTATAAAATCGTAAATAAACCTAGTCAATTTGATTCCCAATGCAAATACGAATAATCCAGCATTAGAAATAATTATTGTTCTTAAACGTTTTACATATAATATAATTCCACAATACACAATTCCACATACATTTAGTTGTATTTTTTTTAATACAATGTTGCCAATATTAATTGTGTAAATGGGTAGACAGTGTATTAATGTTAAACTATAACGTGGTTAATCAATTGGGGTGTATTTTTCTTGTATCTTCTACCCCCCCCCCCATTTCATGTAGGTAATAGATAATAGGAATATTAAATAAGTGATAGAAGATAGAGTTTAATTTTTTTTAAAAATCCACTTTCACCGGTTTAATTTAATAAAACAGGAGAAAATATTTTTCCGTATCCCTAAATAAATACAAACACAAAATTAATTCATATTGTAATACAACTGTACACTTTTGCATCTACAATATTGGCTTTGATGTCATCAGTCATGTTATTCTGATTTAAAAAAAATGTCAAGTTACCTTCTACACTAGTGTTATTATGCTCCGTCTGGAGTAGTATCTATATAGTATATCTTTTGTTTATATTTATACAATACATTGTCCGAAAAGTTCATAAACCTTTATTATTTATATATTACCTTGTTTTTTCGTAACATAAAAGTTGTAAAGTATTCTGTAGAATAAATAGGAATTATGCCCATAAAAAACTCAAAGACAGTGTTTAAAGATGTTAATTTAATAAGGTCTCTTTAGCGCTTTGAAGCTTTTTAAATGCATAAATACCTAGAATGAAACGAGTTTTTTCACATTTTAGAGGAATAAGAATGGAAGCTTTAATTTTTACTTAGGCATAAAGGCCTACAATATATGACATTCTGTAGCGCATTCGTGTAGCAACAGATGTTTCCGCCGTCATTTTCATCTGTTGCCTACCTTCTTTACGTGTAAACTCGTAATATAAAACAACTTGCCTTTTCTACGTCTCTACAACATAATGATCAAATTAAAATATATTATTAACTGGTGGATATTATGCTAACGAATTTTGGTCGCAAAATCACATAATATAATTTATTACGATCTCTGAGATATATTATGATTATTTTCATATATATTACAGGTATTTCATAATTTTATATTTATTTTTAAGAACATGACGTTATAATATGTAGATCGCGCAGAATCTTGATCTCATCAGGTTTTCAACTCGATTATAATGTACATTTTTTAAAATCTTTAATATTACTTAATATTAATAACGTTATTTTTGTTTTTTGTGGCTTTCCTTTATTATTCTTCCCGTGTACAAGTTTGCCATTGTTTATATTAATTTTCATTCATTAACTATTATAGATACATCAATTTTGTAGATTAATAAAATTGATTGTTAAATATGTTTTACTAGTAGGTAGTACCTACTTATTGTAATATTTCATAATTTTATTTTGTTTCATAATATATTATATTATATTATACAAGAGAATGGAACGGCACATGGATAATTAAATATTCTATTGCTAACACAATATTATATAAATCTAAATTGGCTACAATTTTTAAATACCTACATATCAACATTTAAAACTGTGGATGGATATAATCATAATTCCAGGAAATTTCATTCAAATATACATACTAATATTAGATAAATACGTTGCAGTAAACTTATCGTTTGATTTTTGCTTTCAGAGATTAATTTAAAAAATATATTACACTATAAATACTTTTCAAACGTAAGAATCAATTTATACATATCAATTTACAAAAAAACTTTATTATTCCAATCACAACTCGAATGCGTTTAGGTAAAATTTAACTTTAATATCACCAAATAACATGAAAAATTTTTAACTTTGAATTTCTATTTCAACTTTCATGATCCTACTCAATATTGCTTTAATTTAGACACCAAAGTAAGTTCATAAAGAGAATGTGTTTGTTCATTGTGTGGGTTGTGAAATTTCAGAAGAAATAAGATGAAACAAAGTTGCTTTTTATGTTATCCGATAATAATATTGATTGTGTTTAATAAAAAGTATGTAGCCCACAAAAAAACATTTTTTACAAGAGAGGTAAAAAGACGTTTTATCAACGATTTTGATTAAAATATATCAAAATTGATAATAACCAATGAGTAATTTAAACTTGTTAGATACTTTATTATGAAATTAATTTTATATTACAAAGGACTCTCTTTCTCAATATTAATAATATTATCCGATCTCAGATGAATTTCTCTTTTGTATAATATGTAATAACAGTGTTTTTATATCAAATTCATAAAATTATATTCATATATTTATTATATGTCTATATACTGAGGTTATGTTTTTTAACTTAAACATCGTCGATATTATTCAATTCAAATCGTGTAGGCGTCTGTTTTATTTACCTATACTATTTCAAATCATATTAAGCTTTGTTCTACAATAATAAATTTATGTTACTACCGCTTATATAAAATAATATTAATATGTAAGTTGGTACGATCAAACTTAAACAACAATTAATACTGTTGTAAGTTAGTACCTGTTTCGATTAATTTTATAAATTGATTGGGCTTTATTAATTGTTACCGAGTTTTTAATTTAGTTTTGAAATGTATTTCACCATACAAGTCATATCATTATGTTATCATGTATCACAGATAATGATTAAAAATGTTTTATATAAAAATTAAATTGTATTTTTATGTTAGTACTAAATATATTTTTTTCACATTTATCTACCTACATAATGCTATAAAAATAAACATAAGTAGTAATATTATTGACAGCAATTATTATACAACTAGTGTACCTACTTTTTAAAAACATAATGTTGTGAATTAACTCAAATATTTTTTCTTGGACCAAATAAAGCCGGTTATAGACGTAATTGATCACTTTAGCGATTGCGTAGTTTTTTGCACAAGTACATAATATACAAGTTTATTGTGTCTACACAAAACTAATGACTTAGCGATATGAAAATGTTTGAATTTCTATACTAGGTACTATTAATTGAACGTGTGCAGCAGAGACTTACATATTTATAGACGCTATTCTGAATAATTAGTCGCGTGGCCATCATGTACCTACTTAATAGTATGCAAGTACATTATACTTATTGTGCAAGTATAATACCGGTCAAGTTTTCAGGTACATGTGTAGCAGGCTCAATTCTGTGCTTAGAACGTATTATTATTATTTCATCATGTATTTCTATGGCAACTATAAATAAATAGGTACCTTTACAGTTTACATTGTGAAAATGCGGTCTTTGAACCCCTGACGTCTGAGACTGTTGTAACTTAAAAGCAGAGTTTGTATTAAACGAATAATTGAGTTATTGACATATTCCTTTGTATTCTCTCTAAGGGATTTTGAATGTCGAAAATAAATTTACGTTTTAAACTACAGTATCAGCAAACAATATAAAGCATTATTTAAAATAAACTAAAGGCACTCGAGCCCAGTTTTTCATACTTTGGCTAGCTGAAAATAAAATTGAATGCCTAGGGATTTTAAAAGAAGGCAGGGTTTGAATCAATTAGCTTTTATTATTTAGTTTTACTATATTTTTTTAGGTATATATCAGTACGAATCCATATTTGTATATAATATAGTATTTTTTATTAACTTCATACGAAAATTAACCCATATCAATCATAGTATGTACCCACACTATTTTCCACGAATGCACGGTCATTTTTTTGCTTATGATACGTATATCTGATATCAACTCAGTTTTTATTTTTTTATTCATAATAAATTTAAATAAAAGACTTTGCATATAATATAATACATAAAATTTTAAACTGGGCAGGTAGGTATGCACAGCACAAAAAATTATAAACAAAATATATTTCTAACTATCATAAGACAAAAATGCATGTTCAATGGAAAAACATTGAAAAAAATAGCAACCCTATTGTTCATGTTCTATAAATAAGTATCCCAAGAGATGTGGGGAGTTTATCGAAAACACTTCATTTGAAAATAATTTAGATTTATTTTCTCCTTTGTCTGACATTTATCTTATCTTCTTCTTGTTTCTGTGTTTATTTTTTCTATTGAAAAAGTTTACCTAAATAATAAATTTATAGTAGGTAGGTAGGTACTTGTAATAATCAAAAACAAACAACAAGCGATCTATATCATAATACTTCGAATGCACATATTATTATATATATAAAAAAACGAAGCACTGATTGATTGTATATTATAATATATTAACGAAAAATTTAAAATATTGAAAGTCCAAAATAAATTTTTAAAAAAACCTAATTGGGAATACTGACTTACGATATTTTTGGAAAGATTAAAGAAAATAGTGAGTACCTATAATAAAGATATTATTATTTTAATATATATTTGTAAAATTTGACATCTAGCTTTGGAGAAATAAATTAAAGTGAGATCTACCTACTAGTTTCTAGTAAAATTGATATTGCTTAATAAAAATTTGAAGCACCGTCAAGGTAACACCGTAAAACGCGTAAGTACTAACTTATAAAACCACAGTATCAAGTAAGTGAGTCAACTACCTGTGCTAAAATTACGAAATACTCTCATCTTTGTGGTTTAGGCGGCTATCAAGAGAACGTGTATTACAGATCATTTTGCATCAAAGCAAAAAGCCTGCGAACGAAATTAATTTTAGACCGAAGCTTGCTATATAATAAAGTATATGTCATTTTAATATTTTAGTAGTGGGTACTATTTTCTTCAAAAAATAGGAAGTAGGTATCTACGTAAAATGTTTTATAAAAAAATATTAAATTATATTGAATGTATTCTTCATTCAAATATTATGTAAAGTGATCTGTATAAAAGATTTTGATTTTCAAGTAAATTAATAAAATAATAAGATTTTCACACTATAGCTGTAAAACATTAAATATTATAAAAAGATGAGCTTATTAAATATCAGTATTAAGTCATAATAGAGTAACTGGTCCCTAAAATATACTTATATTATTATTCGACTAATTGAGTTTCAAAGAGGACCAAAGCATACAATACAATATATTATTGCATTATTATTTAAAAGAAACTACATACCTACATTAATTACAATAATATCCCAACTACATAAGTTTTAAACGGTAGATCAATTAAAAATATTTATTAAACTATACGTAATATAATATAAAAATAAGTTGAAATGTTTTATATTTACGTATAAAATAATTTCAAAAATTGTATGTACAATCGAATCGTAGATTATTATTATTAATAGAAATTTTATTTTAGAAGCACTGGAAAAATTGTCAGTGAAGGTTGATTTCATCGATTAATAATACTATTTTCGTATAGTTTGACGTCTCAATCTTTAAAAGGCTGTGTTATTTTTCTAAGCCCGACAATTTGCACGGTTTTTAAGTATGTAGATGAAAATTTTATTATAATATAATGTACTTATAAAAGTGTATAAATACTGGGTGTTCTTTGTATTTTGTTCTTTTTAAAAGTTTTTTTAGTGGATTTGAAAAGATCTCCAATATGACCAAAGATAATTTAATACAACTAACTAACAAAACTTATCAGTATAAAGAAATAATAAAATCATTTTTAACACACTTTAAATGTTTCTGTAAAAAAATGTAAAACTGTTATTTATATATATACATAACATTATTTTAAGCCAGAGGCTTTCAAAGTGTGCGCTGCAGGGAATTTAAAAATGTAATAATTCCATGCAGCTTTAATTATATGCGTTGATAGACGTTTATGCTTTAGTGATCGGTTTCTTCGTGTGATCTCAAAAAAATCAACTGAAGCATACTTCTCTTTCCACATTACATACATTACGCGTGAAATCAAAACGAATGCGAAACTGGAAAGAAATTAGCTTTATTTGGTTTGATTCAAAGATTTAAGAAACTGTATGGCGTAAAACCGGCACAACCATTTCATTAATGAACAGGTCATAATACCACCTATCAAATCGTTTAATTCTTCTTGGAGTCAGACTTGATAATATAACTTGCTTTAGAGCTTGTAAATATAATATGTATATTGTATCCACTAAATGATATTTTATCCACCGTACATATAGGTACTAAATGATTATTGTGCAACTAAATTACTTTAAGATAGTTTTCCCGGTGCCAATGTAATATGCAGGTTAAGATTTTTAAAAATACTACGTTATAAATATTGGTATAATAATTTATATTATCGAGACTGCTAAGCCAACGGGGCGTTAGGAATGTTACGGTATAAACTAGTTATTTAAAGATTATTTCAACTTTATTTGGATTCAATCGATAATGTAGGATTACACGTACATTGAAAATCTATACTGAATGTGGAATGATACATTTTATAAAATGTTCCATTATAAAGAATTTTGAATGTGAAAATTTACTGTATTCGTATATTTCTTAGAATATTTTTTGACAGAATAGTTGGGCGCTAAAAAATATGACAACATCAATAAATTATGTTTTCGCGTTGTTTTCTTGTAAAGTTGTGAATTGTAACTAACACCCGTTTGGTTTAGCATAGCCGTTATTATTTGAAGATTTTTGTAAACACGATACCGACATTCTCTTCGTTCACAGACATTTTTTCTTACTTTATTTATTACTTACCTTAATAATTATTGATAAGTCCCTATGTAGTTATGTATGTGTCACCCTGCCAACTCAATGTAATTTAGGTATATGTTAATTCTTATTTCACTTATAATATGTAAATTAGTTGAAAACAGTATTGATCAAGAATTATATCATGTGTAGATATTATATATTGTTGGTACTAAGTCTGATATTGTGTTATGTTTAAGGTAATATATTACGATATGTGAATTTAAGAAAGAGGCAAATCGTGTAGTGTCAAATATATCACAACTTAGAGATATTATACTAATTATTCTAGTTTACACAAAGTACGAACAATCAATGTCAAATTAGAAATATTAATTATACGTAAAAACGTGTTTAGTTGATGTACCTTTGTATTAAAAATAAAAATATATCTATATAAATCTAATTGTCATAATAATATATACATATAATGCAATGTTAAAAATGTTCCGAAATTTTATTGTATGTGTGTAAAATTAAATGTATTAAAAAATAAAATATTGTTGGAAATAATTATTTGTTATCGAATCAAAATTAAAAAATATATCTAACGAACTTACAGAGAATCTTTTTTTCGTGATATTGAATATTATTACTTACTACATTTTATTATTCTACATTTGTTTCAGTCTTTTTAATAAAATCAGTTTGTAAATATACAAAAAAAAAATCAAGTTCAATACCGGTATTACCCGCCTATACGGTCAACTAATTTTGTATCTTTATTCTTCTTGACCCCCTACAAGTAGGTATATCGTATTTTTTCAGTGTCGAGAAAAATCCAATATGCATATATTCAGGAATAATAATTACCAGAAGGTTAAATCCTCATCGACAGAAACTAATTCAATAACTTTATTCTCTTGAATATTCCTTTCTTGTTTATTCTTCATCCAGAGTTAGATGCGAAAATTGATTAATAATTTATTGCAAACTGACAGACAAAATTGAATAAATCTATACCGTAAGTAAAATTATTGTATAAATCAAAAAATATTAATTTCACAGGAGATCACATATTATAATAAAAAATAAAGTTTTATAATATTGTGTTCCTGTTTGGTTCAACTGTACACAAATAAAATAAAATACATCCGTAACAATGAATGATGCTATTCCAGAATTGTTATTATTGAGCAAATACGTTTCTAATGATGTATGCAGTTCTTTGTCCAGCCGTAAAGGTAAACAACAATTTGGAAAAGCTCATCATCAGCGGAAAATCATCGAGGGTCAAAACGGAAAAGAGAGATCACCTACGTGATGGATCATCCAAGCGAACGAGGCTACGGACTTCTCAACACCTTTAGCTATGGCAGAATACAGGGATCGATGGAGAAGCTTAACAAAGACTTGTAAAAAATGAAGAAAACAAATTAATACAATGCTCAACGTGAATGTTCAAAAGCTTAAATTTATTAAGCATGTCTCAAGTATTATTACCCAAACCTCACAAGAAATATGCAGTTTCTTTTATAGAATTGAGATAATAAAATATAGATAATAAAAATAAACATATTATTTTCCTATTTTTATGTCTGCCTATCAACCGCACGGGTTATTAAAGAAAAATCATAATAATCGCGCGACTGAGTATAATATTGTCTTTCACAGTTTGGGTGAATTTTAACAAAGTTTTTACTCTAGATATTGGTTGTTAGCTGATATTCACTTCAATCATAGGGCCCTTGTCTTGAAATGAAACACAAAATGACAATCAATATTTGAATTTCACCCACCCATGGAATTCGCTCATTCGCTACTCACTAGATAATGATTTTTTTAATTACTACCTTTAAAATGCACGTTAATTCCATCGATCGGCCGCCTGGTCATTACGCACCGGGTGCGTCTTCACCGTCCAAAGTATTAAAGCGTCAATTACATTGAGCTTCTTTACGAGCTGTTTGTTGGCGAATTTATAATCTGCCTGTAAAGTCGCCCTGTGTATTCATCGAAATGTTAGCTTGTTCGATGATTACACTGGGCGACTTTACAGGCAGATTATAAATTCGCCAACAAACAGCTCGCAAAGAATCTCAATGTAATTGACGCATATTATTAACAAATAGTAATTAACGTAGATACCTAAAGATGACATTGTGTAATTAAAATTTGCATTCATTCACTCATATAGTGGTAGAGGATATATCTATATTGGTCGAAAACGACATAGAATAAATACAGGAACAAGCAGTCATAATATCTGTTAATAAAATATTCCACTTTTAAGTATTTTGTCTGGTTTTTATAACGTTGACTACTGCATCAAATAATTACAATAAACGAATCGATGAATTATCATAATCATTTAATTTGCACAGAAAGTTGTGCCTAAGGATGCATTGAGATTGAGATTCTAATCCACATGCGAGTTTTAACACAAATGCTAAATAGTCGCAGCATATATAAAAATGTTGAATCTTCAAGATAGACTTTGATGTAAGAACCATTTTTATACACAAAAAAAAATTAAAACACTCTTTCATTTTATAAGTTTCTATGAAAATTAGAGATCTAGAAGGTCTTTTATTTATTACGTTTTCATTATGATTTTGATGATTAGGTACCATAGTTATGATGAAGAAATGGGTTACATAATACATCTATGTTTTTGCAATACAATTCGATAATTTTAAAGAGATATTGATAACAGTACTTACTCATTAATATATTTGGCTATAAAAATGTACCTCTTAAATTTATATAAGTATATAATTATATTATATTCGTGGAAGCTCAATGAAAAAAAAATGTAAACGCAAACAAAAATGCCAGGTAACTTTTCACGTATGTATAGAAAGAATCGATTTATGAAAATATGGAAATTTACAATGTATAAGTAGGAGAAGGCCATGGACTTTATTATGAAATTTTAGGAAGAGTCTGTTATTCCCTATAATTTTAACCATTCGTTAACCGAATTGGTCGGATAATATCTTATACGTAAATATAAATAAGTAAAAATTTAAATAAATATATACCAGTGGCGTGCGGTGACTTTTACTTATAGGGATTCTGTTGGAAAAATACATAATTACTTACTCAAGATTTTGTAAATAATTGGATCATGGAGAGCTGCTGATGAAGTAGTTTGATCTGATTTATTACGTTAGTGGTAGTTTTGCGATATTCTAATGATATGTTTTTTATAAAATTCATGAAAAAAGAAAGTCAATAATAATAACCAATTAAGAAAATTACAAGCAATGTATAAATTATAGAACCATTCGAAGCAGTCTAGCTTAGTAAATTGTACCATAAAATTGTGCGATAAATGCATAATAATATTATTATCGATAGTAATTATTGAATTCTTCTGAGGATGCTTTTCATTTACAGCATCTATGAACCGCACGCTACTGATAGACACATCATTTAAATTTAATGGATATTTAAAATATTTATTTCAAAATTATGATTTCTGTTGAGAATCTTTGTTTTAATGTGTAAACGATGTCTTCAGAAAAATAAAAATATAAACTAAAATATCGCTGTTGAGCTACAATTAAATAATACTCATACATTTAAACAACACACTCAATATTAAAATACTTTAAATTTTAATATAAGACAATTAGGGACAAAAAATACTCATTATCCACATTTATTATTATTTGATCACACCAACAGCTTATTTCGAAATTATATATAATACCATAATAAATGTAGCTATCATAATCTGTTGACGATAAGTATTTTTTATGAAATATTTTTTTTATTAACTAAAATTATTCTTCCTTTCAGAATTCACGTCTGTAATAAAAAGAAATATTTGGTAAAGGGTAGAACGTACAGTTCTTTAAAATGAAATGGATTATTTTTGAATAAATTTGCATTTCATACTTTCACAGATTTCTCACAAAAAGTCAAAGTAATTTTTTAATATGCTTAATACGCGAAAGAAAGAGTTAATTGAAGAATAATAGAAGGCGTTCAAAAATAAATGGCAAGCTTCCGATCGTTGAAATATTAGAATAACTAAATATTATAATCGGTACCTACGTAATAAGGCTTATTTTTATAAAATTACTTTAAAAGCATTTCGAAATTGAATAATTTTCATCATTTATTATTATTATTAAACAATTTTAATTCATTTTCTTTTAGTACCGACTTTTCTAAAAAACATTCGCAGACAAAGACACACATATTACTAATTCCAAACGTTCCTAAAAGTTCAGGCAATACAAAAACACATATAATATGTATATATTGGGCATTAAACAACCACAGTGAGACTTAAAACTTGTTGAATATATAAATTCATAAATTTCGGTGGATATACGTGACAGAAAAAGTTATAGGTAAGAGAGAGAAGATTGGAAGGACCTAGGGGACGCCTTCATTCTTCAGTAAATTGATCCCGATGATGATGATAATTATCTTCTTGATGATACAGTCGATTCTCGAAAGCACAATATAATATGTAGATTATAGTCTATAAATGAAAGATACATACATTTTAATTTCTTTAATAGGGTTAACTGAGAATTCTTGGTATTTCATATTGCATTCTTTAAAATAAAACACAAATTATATACCTAATACTAATTAAACTAATTGGAATAGTACAACACTTATTTTTTTTAATTAATATACATTGTACCTAAAAACTACATTACATCCTTATTTATTTTTCTATATGAACCAAAATTACAAAACCAATAGTTTCTGAATAGTGCTCTACAAATTATTGGATCAACATTACAATAATTTCAATAAGAACATTAAAATTCACTGTAATCACAAACATAATTATATAGACACAGATTTAAACAAATAAACGTAACTAATTCAGAATTAAATATAAATGCTACTACTTTATATCATATTTATTCGACAATGATGTAATAAGAAATTAAATCGCGTTCATCTATGATGGTGACGTAATTACGATGTGTTAATCATTTTTATAATACTTTAATCGTTTTAAATTTACGATGTGTCTAAATCTTGATTTAACACATCATGCAACCATAATCGTACATATCAATTATGTAGTCACAAAATTCTAAGTAAATAATATACTTTGCAAATTGTAGGTATTACGTATAATTTTTATTTTTACAAAAGCATCCTTATTACAAACAAAAGTTATTGCACGCCTCTGATATTTTCTTATCAAATCTTTCCAATAAGAATTATTGACATATTGTAACACGGTTAAAGTGGTTAATATAATTATCCGTATAACTTATTTTATATCCTATATCCTGAATATTTATGACATAGTATCGAATCGTAGATATGTAAACCTATCCAAGTAAATAATGGTGTTTCGTTTGAAATAGTTCTATGTCGATTTAGGCAGGTGGGTAAGTAGAATATTTCACATATCAGACTTGATCTCACGTTGCCATTCCTGCTGTCTAGTCCCCGCATCTCGTTCGATTTCGCGGATGAATGCGTTCCAATCCCAATCGGCATTCAGACGATCTACGCCGTAGATATTGCTCTACGAGTCTATGATTCTGCAGCCCACGCCATAGACAATAATACAACATAGACTGGTTTCACGGAGTGATTTTTATGGTAGTTGAAACATTCCGTATAAATAGCGTGAATTATTATTTGATTATCAACAATTTATTATCTACAGCGTGGATACACATTTCTCTGCTTGTCTATGATGTTGCATTCTAGACCATAGACAAAATAATAACATTTACCGATTTCCACGAATGGTTTACTATTGAAATCTACATATTTTCGGAATAGCATAACCAATGTAAATTAAGATGTAGGTACCTAATGAACATCAAAAATATTATCAATACCTATGTTTTTTTTTTTAATATTTTTTATTTAAAGTAACTTTTTAGAAGCATTTATAAAAATAGCCAGACCGGTTTCGTCTTACGATATTATCAATTTGACATGGTCGAAAGACTAAACCGCTTTTCATGTAGGTAATTGTATAAATAAGAAAAAATACCATAAATATTTAATAAATTGTACCTAAATTAATAGATGAAGCTTTTATGACATATGACAGTAAAGCTGAAAGAAAATTCGTTAATTTATTATTATTTTTTAAGGCTTCGTTACCAGAATCTTGCCAGTGATACTGATCTTTACCGCGTCTACTACTTATGACTTCTCCTAGCTTCCACGGACCTCCGTACTTACAAGTACATTCCCCATACCCAGACACTCCGCAGAGATAAACACCTATCCGGTAGATATAATAAAGGGTGTTCACCTACGAGCTATTGTGAGCTGTCGTTTCCACGAGTGGTTATCGAATGCGTTTGTCCTAACAGACACAATCATTACGATCGTAAGCGTCTTTTTCTCTTTTAGACATGTCGCATCAGAATATTAAAATATACATTGGATGCCTCAGTTAATTGCACCATTTCATGAGTGCCATGAATCTTTCAGTGGCCACAGGCCTTGTATGTCGTAGAATGCCGAGAGGAGTGGAGTTAGCCCGTCAAGAAGGCTGTTCGACAATTGAATCACCCGTGTCACGATCTTCAGTCGTGAGATTCTGGCGAAGAAAAAGTAATATTCTATTTTACTAAATAATTTGTATTTTTTCCGTTCCTGGAGGGAGAGGGTCCATAGGTACTAGAAACCCCTACCTCGTGTGCGCTCCTGAAAGCTGATAATGAGGTGAGATACTAATGCAAAAGCCTAGTCCAGACCAAGAACATGCGTATATGAACATTTTCTATATCCAAGTAGGAAAACAAAGAGATATGGACATTCATATTAGCGCATGTATTCTATACATAAGACTGCTATTAGCAGCTATCGAGGGTAGTTTTTCATATTTTTGTATCGAAGTATTAGCACTCATGTAACAAGTCAGTTGTAATTATTGTTATAATAAGTGCTATGTTTTAACAGCACCTCTCTTGGGTATGCTAAATTTTAGAGCGAGATAGACAGTTATGACCATTTAGACGGCTAACTTATTGTAACAATTATAATACTTCGATACAAACATATGAAAAACTACCCTCGACGATAGCAGTCTTTTGTATATAATAGAGACAATCTTGATACAACTTTCGAACAGTTTATATACAATGTCCAATGTTAATCGAACCAGTCTATCTCGGTCTGGACTAGGTTTAGAGTTCATTTAACTACAAGTGATAAATAGCCTTAACGTAAAAAATCTTGAATTGATATTTTATTTTTGACCATTGTATAGCCAACAGGTTTCCCATAATACTCCTTAGTAACTTGGAACTTACAGTTAAAACTTTCTATTTCCATTCAACATCGTTACTTTACGATATTTTAATACAGTTTTCAAAACGTTATGCGCCTCGTCTAGTTGAAAAAGGCAGAATGGTAAGGTGCATGGTGCATTACATCGCATTGTTTCCGCCAGCGTAAAGAGGCGACGTGCAAGAGTGAACGAGTGCACTACACTCCGCCTCTGTCCTCTTCAGACTGCGCACTCCAGTGGCGGATGAATGTATCTCTTGACCTGCCCCTGCCATACTATCAACAACTAGCGTGAAAATGCTGACAAAGGATGTAGTTCTTCGAAGTAGATTGTGTTATATCTATGTGTTTATAATAAAGGACTATAAAGTCGCAAATACTGATTGCAAAGGGACATATAAAAAAATTAATACATATAGAAATTCGTTAAAGGTAATACAATGCAAGAGTTACACTATGTAGACTGACAAATGATTTTTTTTTCTAAGTCATCGGAGCTCTTTACAAACTGTCGAATAACAAAACAATTTTGGCTATATTATTATACATTTCTGTTTGAAAAACAAAGTCAGAACCACATGGTCATGGCTAGAGTTGGGTTTCGGGAATTTCTCGACGGGAATTCTCGAGAAATTTTCGAGATTCTCCATCCCGGATCTCAAAAATCTTTTCTCGGGATTCGGGATTTCTTTATTATCAAATATTAATTGAAAAAACGATTTTCTTTATGAAAAACGTGGACAGAAAATAATAAGAAAGACTGATCGGGGCATTTAACACAAATTATTAAGCCAACGTCGACTCAAAATGACGCAATTTTTCAACATCGGGGAATTTTGTGTCTGAAAAGCGTACGCGATTATCAGATGCAGCCATTGACAGTCTGTGTTTTTTGAAATTCAATTTTACGAAGTAATGTTTTGAATTATTTTTATTTTCCTACTTCTATTTTGTTTGTATTCTTACTTGAACAAAAATATTTTTTTTTTGAAATTTGTCTTTACTTAATTTTCTACATATCTCGAGAATTCTTTTCTGGAAATCCCGAATCTCGAGATTGAGATTTTCTCGGGAAATACCCAACTCTAGTCATGGCAAATAACCAAACGTATCGATTGAAAGATTAATAATCATCAACTTAATTAATTTGCTTACCTATGACCATATCTCTCCAATGGGGTAAGTACCTTTACCTCATAAGTACCTCTACGTTCATATCACCAAGGTTACCCGTGAAATTAGCATTGAACGCTAATTCAACCAATGACTCTTCATCTTCTAACTGAGGATAACTGAGGACTACCTCTCCTTAAAAAAAACCATAATATTATTTCTCTCAACATACTAACGTTACATAGATATATCCGTCAAACTATTCACCTACTGTTCAAAGAACCTACTGCTCGGTAGTTAAGATAAAACTACACCTCAGTTTAAAGCATGAGGATTCACATATTCTCTTTCTCTTGCTCATGCGGCTGGCCGTGAGCGATGCAATACGATTCAAGTGATACGATGAGATCACGCGGGCATTCTCATACTTATTTGAAAGTGACTTTCATGTAAGCAGTTCAATAAAATAAAAATAGGAACGGTTAATTCTTTTACCCTTCAAAATCTCAACGAAATCATTACTAGTGAATGTAGGTGGGTATACGCTTGGTTCGATTCCCGGTCAGGACACAATATTTATGTGTTTTTCTCAAAGCCTGGGTGTTTGTGATTGTTCAAATTTACTAACAACCACCTTGTACGAAAAACCAAGGATATGGTTATTAATAATTCTATAAAAATTTGGGTTTTTATACTTATACGAGTAATAAAATCTCAATATTTAAAAAAAATGGAAAGTAGGTATAAAAAAATATTTTTATCGAATATTTTATGAAGTGTTTTCCAATATTATCGAAGGCAACTAGTACCTATAGAATAGCTATGTTAAATAATATATCTACGACCCACTAGTTTTCAATTTCATGGAAATTGGTACATACAAATTTGTGATTAACTTCATTAAAAACGGCTGCATTTTCCGAGTAAATTATGAAAATGGAAGCGCTTTAATGCTATTATAAGTTAATATTACACCGCAGCTGCAGTCCGCAACTGTTACAGGGTATTTATAAAGTAGACAACGAATAAATAATTATTGGCTCTTGTCTTCACAGACTTACAAACAAGCAATTTACTTGTGTCATATCCCTTTCAAAAAATATTTAAATTATATTAAGTATACATACGTAGTAAATAATGTTCATCCTAAATACCTATACAAATCATGGCCCTGCCTTAGAGCAAAGTTAGAGCCCAACGAGCTTTGGACCATGTTTCCTTCTCTTGCCGAACTAAAGATGTTCGGTTAGTTATTTTACGTTTGTAACATCATTTTCTGTAATACGACATTTTCAGTTTTAAAAAATTATCATTATTCAATAAACTTTCATTTTATTAATTTAAAATGGGTGCAATACCGAGGCTCGGTTCGATATAAGTATATAAAAAAATTTCAGGTTATGTACTTACTGTTTTTTTTTTTTGAATTTAGAGATAAACAGATAAATTTAAACTAACACATTCGAGAGAACTTCTTAAAGTACATATTAGGATATAAAATGAACATTTATAAGTTTATTTTTTTAATTCAAAATAATTATTTTTCTCTTTAAAGAAGCCTACATACTTATTAAACATTTGATACACTAATTAATTGTCAGTAATCATTAAAATGTATTGGGTATATTGCGCCTTTTGTATTTTGTCTCTAGATACCTCCAGTAAATCAAAATAGCACTACACTTCTCCTTAAAGGTTTTTTCTAGCAAAAGTATAAACAATAAGAAAATTATATCCTTACTTATTTTGTCATATCTATACCTACATAGAAAAAGAAAAAAACACGTTTATTTATTAGAAAATTATAGATATCTGAAAAGATGTTTAATAGAAAGAAAAACTTATATGTATATTTAATGGCATCGTTATTTGAGCATATTTATGCAGAAAGCATTCAGTCCACAATTAGGAAAAACGAGTTATCGTGTTTAGCACAAACCAACACGTTTTTTCTACCTTCTGAATAAATCCGCCAGGCTGCCTGCATACAATTATATTCAATAAATGTGTTGCGAAAATTTCACATTCCTTAGAACACGCTACCTTTGATTTGCAGAAAGCAGCCACACTTCTAAATCATTAATATTGAATAATAGTAAGGATGCATTTTACAAGATCAGATACAATCATTTGATCTGTTTCTGCATTTAATTATTTTCACAAATTGTTGGTCTACTAATTTTGAAGAAATCATAATAATATGTTTCTCTCAGAACAGTGTGAAGGCTACCCCCAGTCAGCTCAGCTCCTCTTCGCTCTACGCTCTTCTTCTACTTTACCTTCTCTGGAAGCTACCCAAAATCACCAGTTTCTCCAAGGTATCCGGTCCGTAACGAACAATATGTCCAAGCATGCTAAGGTGTTCTTTACAGTATTATTTATTACCTCCGATAAAATTAGTAAAAAAAATGCAGCTGAAGATTGCGTAGGCATCTAATGAATACACTGTATTTATTTAAAATGTTTGCGTTTATACCTATTATACTTAATATCAGCAGGCTAGTATAATTAAATTATTACTGGGTGCTTTTAAATTTTCTTAGAGATAATAATATGTAAGTGAGTTTATATTTTATATTTACCATTGATAGTTATCAAACTTCATATTATGAATATTAATTTTAACTTAATGGGCATAATTGGCATTGTTCCGTTTCTTTTAATTGACAATTTTAACAAAGTAGGTAGGTATGTAGGTCTGTTTCATCAGGTTTTGATACAACGCCTATATTAATTTTATTATATTCTATAAAGTATTGTATTGCCATCTATACAATATTCAAAATAGTTTATTTGAATTTCAAAAAACACAAAAATTAACCATCACGTTACTAGATGTCAGTATTTCAGTAGTATTGCTTATTGTTTTATGATTATTTTCATCATTGAAATACATTTTGAAATACACTACTGATATAATGTTCTCGAAAGTCTACACCAAGATGTTTTTGAATATGTAAGTATGTGTTATAGTCATAATAACTTTTAATTTAATTTTGTTAGAGATGTAAAACTACGAATGGTGCGTTGAAATTCCCCTCAATTATTTTTATTGCAAAAATATAGGTAGGTACATTAATCAAGGAAATATTACGGAAAGTTGATAATATGACAGTATAACCAATCCAACATACCCCAAAATATCTTGGATTGGAAGGGTGATTAAATTCAATGTCGGCGTCCTCGAACGAATGGGAAAGGTTAAGAATTTCTGTGTGGTATTCTTGGCCCCATTATGAGAGGACATAATACATACAAGTAGGTACACATTTCGTCCAAGGAAAAATTAATGGTAGGTATATTCGGTATAATGTATCCGATGAAGACTTTTAACTTCGTGATTTAAAAATCTACATGAATAATGAATCCAACTCAACTGAACTATTTAGAGCAGCGGTTCTCACATGAAATTTAACTGTGGCCGCATAATTGACATTGACAGTTCTATGGAAATGTCTGGTGGCCGCACCAAATTTAATTTTTGTTGTAATTGAAAAAAATTAAAGCTACATTTTATTAACTAAGCAAATGGATCAATTTATTAATTGACAAGTCCATTTTATAAAAGACATTTGAATATTTTAGTAGGATATCTATTTATTTAAAGATAATGCAAATGGAAATTCCTCAATACTCCTTTTTTCCAATGCGAGCCGCATGGCTGCTTCTAAGTTAACATCATTCTGTCAACTGGCTTCGAAATTTGTATTTTATTAAGTGCATTACACTGAATTATCTTTCACAGTGTACAGTAGTAGGAAAATCGACAATATTAATAAAGCAATAATTTGTTGCCAATTCTTTGAATTGACTTTATTTTCAGAAACGGACTATTTCACACATTATCTCATCACAAAACACATTATGGATCATTTGAGCGTGGAAAGAAATTTAAGACAAGTCATGTGTATTCAACCAATTCCATAATTTTTGATATATTATCCTGTAAAGTGCTGGTGGCCGCATGCGGCCGCCAGGGCCTTACATGAGAACCACTGGTTTAGAGTATAGTGAATAGTGTAAAATCGCCCTAATAGTAAAGTTTCCTATAATAAAACAAGAAACAGATTATACTAACAAACCTAGATTCTTCTAAAAAATAAAAACCCAATTAACATGAAACCATTTATATTTATTTCTAACCGAGCTTTGGTATTGTGACAATACTGAAGATTCCAGATACCTAATCACTTAAGGTGAACCCTTTACTGAGCCTTTTTTAATGAGGCACCTAGCGGAAAAATACGAAGCTTGCAATTTAAGATTTTTTTTTGATAATTTACATTTTCAACTATATTAATTAATAAATATGTATCTGAAAACATTAAAACGAAAAATATTTTTTTAAAGTCAAATATAAACTTACAATTGTAAAAAATGTAATAAAATGTGAATTTGTTGAATCGGACCGCACATATTTATTATTAAAATTTTGTTTATTAAGTTTTCTAAGCAGCACCTAAGAGATTTTTGACTAATTCATAGTTTTAATATTTTTATATCTATTTTAAAAAACATCGATTTTTATAAAAAATATAAATGTGTATAACTTGAAATCCTTTTTATTTATATCAAATCAAGCTTCAATATTGGGATCATACATAAATATATATTATAGTAATAATTATTATAGTAATAATAGGGTGCGGTCCGATTCAACAAATTCACATTTTATTACATTTTTTACAAATGTAAGTTTATCTTTGACTTAAAATAAAAAATATTTTTCTTTTTAATGTTTTCAGATACATATTATTTATTAATTAATATAGTTGAAATTGTAAATTATCAAAAAAAAATCTCAAATTGCAAGCTTCGTATTTTCCGCTAGGTGCCTCTTTAAAAAAGGCTCAGTAAAGACTTCACCTTAAAGAAGCTTAAAAGTATCAGTATTAGACAATATTTTTTTAAAGTTTTATAAATAAAAATGAAACACCTGTCCTTTTTATATTGATATTTATTAAAAGTTATGTAGATATTCACATTAATAATATATAGGTAGGTACATATGATTAGTAAATATAAAATTCCAGATAACAAAATTTCTTTCATATAAATAATGCATATTATAATAACTAATTCAAACATTGTCTTTATTTGTACAGAATAAAATATTTAAAATGATTTTTAACTGCATAGTATTTTATGTTGTTATTATTGTATAAAATATATTAATATGCTATAAAACATATTAATTGCAATAGATAAAAATACTCTATAATACATTTTAGCCTTCTAATCAGCTATTAATAGAAAAATTAGCATATAAACTTTACTATTCATAACAGCGATTATTTGTCGTCTAAAGAACTTTTATTTCTACAACACTATTCTAACAAAAATTCGATCATTTATTTTCGTCGTTTTTTATACAAAGACGATCTTATTTTCTAATGGCACTATTAATGAATATTCTTACAGCCTACAATTGAAAACAGACATAACTTATTTAAATTAAATAAATAATACATGAAATATTTAAAATAAAAGGATTTAAAAAAAAGATTCGTTTGAATTTTGTCTTAAAATAATTTTCTATAAAACTAATAATGGGAGTTTATAAAGTCACAATATAAACCATTGGAATAGAACTACAATAAATATATTTTAAAGAAACGACAATGTGATTCTGGCAAGATATTGGATTAATAATTAAATAAGTTGGTAAATAAGTACTTTAATCAAATAAATTATTATTATAGATCGACGTGAATAATATTAGTATTTATTAAAACAGATCGATGATTCTGCAAATACTAAAACAATCTTTATAAAATGTTTGGTCAAATGAAAACTTATGGACTTCCTAATATTATAAGATATGTGCTAAACTAAACAATGATTTATTGATGACATATTATTGAAAATAAGCTTTTGTTATTATTACAAGTAAAGTTCATACATTATTAAGAAATTTGTATTTGGTTTACATAGCTTATATTATAAGTCATTAGTTGATAAATTATTATTATACTACAGTTCAAATCGTTCTAAATAGATTCTAAGGTCTAGTCATTGATTTGCGATGACGATTTTTTTCAAAAAACCATTAACCAACTAATTATAAATAATTTAGAAAAGTATAATATTAGGATAAATTAATTACCATAAGTATATTATACCATAGGTACGAATTAAAAACAATACTATACTTGAAAAATTTTTTTTAAATGAGTTCAGTCGGGTCGAAAAAATATAAATTCACTACCTACATTTTAGAAGAGGCGTCAGAATATTTGAGTTTTTGGCAACTACTGACATGAATTTCTATGTTTCCGTCAGGGAAGACAAATTTAATGGGAAATTACTTATCCTACCAGCGTATCTATTCTATACACAAGGTTGCTATCGGCCGCTATCCGTCAGTATTGAGATATTATAATAATTGTTACAATAAGTTAGCCATCTAAACATTCAAAACTGTCTATCTCGCTCTAGCACAGCCACGAGAGATGCTGTTAAAACATAGCACTTATTGTAACAATTACAACAACTTATTGTAAAAATTATAATACTTCAATACAAAAATATGAAAAACTACAGGTAGCTAAAACGATAGCAGTCTTGTGTATAGAATAAATGCGCAGGTGTGGTAGCAGTTTTAAAGCAAGGTTTTACTTTAAACAAACCATGGGACAGAAAGCGCGTCAATTGTTTTCAAATATTGATTGCGCTTTACGTGACAAACTTTAATACATTGTTATGAGACAGAAATAACTATTGAAAATAACATATTCTTTAACAAATGTATAAGTTTGTCCCATATTTGTCCATACTCAAGATCTACTCTAAGCGGTGGTAAGCCATTTCCTATTGATTTTGTGATCCCTGATTTTAGTGAGAATTTTCATATCAAGTGGCGTTGATTATTTCGTTTTCTTTTCTTCTTGGCGCATATTAACAGATATGCATCACTTTCAATACCTATTCAAGTTTATTTTCAATTTAAATCTTCCTTCTCCTTTTGCATACAGAATTACTTTTAGATTTCAAAAAATATACATTATTTTATTAATTGCTTTTTAATCAACTTTCGAGTATGACAGCATCTTTTCCGTTTTAAAGCATTTTAGATACTCGCATTTTTATAAATGCATTATTTATTATAATGTAAAAATATAACACATACCTACGAAAAAATACTGGCTTCCCCGAATAATAATTATCCCTATAAACCGAAATATTGAATCATATGACCTAAAGACGAGCTTAATTAGGATTCTGGGAGAATTTTGTTTGAGTGGAAAAAGTTTTTTTGACCAAACTCTTTTGATACGATACAATACTAAATATCGAAGTAGGTATGTGTGTGATATATATTAGTATATTTAGCACTGTATGTATGAAATATTTTAGTTGTGCAATATATTGCTTATTCAGGGAAAGAAGGGATAAAGATACACGGAGTACACTACACAATAATATTATTATATTTAATGCTGATATATGGAGAATACGCCGCATACATTTGGCAACGTTGTTACAATGCAAAAGCATATAGGGCAACGTTGATTAATTACAACAATTTGATTAATAAAGCATGATGGCTCCATTAGTTTTTTCTTCGATCATTGGAGCCACAGGATCTTTATCTCTGTCATCGGCCATCGCGATCATAATGCTGACGATATTCAAAGCGGAAATAATTGCCGCCCCCACAACAAACCTGAAAGATAAACGAAAAATATCATTAAATTGTATATAACAGTGGTGGCGAACCTATGGCATGCGATTTTTTTTATTTTGAATAGAAAAAATATACCTATAATAATAATACATGACAGATATAGAGTAAATATTCTTCAAGAATAAGCATTACGTTTAATGTAAATATATTATTGCATAGGTCGGTTCTCAGTTTTTATGTGTTACATATAATATTATTATCGCACTATCCTCATCAGGCGGCGGGAGAAGCCACACCGCAAACCCCTGATGTTGGTCGATTTACAATACTTCTGCGTAGCGAGAGAATGCTTCATCTGATCGGAGCGATTCTGGTGTCAACTTGTGCGCAAAGAACCAAACTAAGTAGTAATACAATAACAACATTGTTGACAGTTTTAAAATTGGTGGACGATGTATGGCGTAATTAAAGAAAGTAATAAAGCTATATGTATGCTATGTTATGTGAGTAATTTTTATTATACCTAATTCTTAAAAAAATATTTTTCTCTAAAAAATAATTGGGAAATTTTGGCACGCATGCGTGAAAAGGTTTGCCAACCATGGTATATAAAATAGTTTGACCCACTCTAGCTCATTAACATGGTTATCTATTGCGATATTTCTATATTTGAAATAATAATTATCATTTAAAACCACCATTATTATCCACATTATATTGACAATCTGAGATGGCCTTTGATTATCTTAAATAACTTCCTCCACAAGTCCATATCTAAAGTGGTCAAAACATACAGCAATCTAAAATTTTGACTATTAGATTGTTTAAAATTACTTAATATACCGTTTTATTGTCGTTCATAAGGTGCAAATAATTTAACCAGCCTAATTTTCGCATCTTCATTGATCAGCTGCACCAGAATTTTCACACTGACAGTGCCGATAACTTAGCATTGCATATATGAATAGCCCATAGAAACGGAAAAACATTTTCCTTTCAACATTGCCATATTGTGTAAAACTTATATTATCAATTCATTTAATTGTAGGTGGCAGTGGCGAGGGGTGGAGGTAGGCTGTTGAGATTCGGCATAAATAGTACACACTAAACTTTGTCAGTCAAATGTATTTGTTTTCATTGAACTCTACAATGTGTGCATTATAGTATTTATTAGTTTTTAAAATTCAAATAAACTCTGCCTAATCCAAGCGATAATAGATAATAGTAAAAAAATTCCTTTATTTATAAAATATCAAAAATTATGTCATTAAACCATGCATAATTTGAGATATTTTGTAGATGAAAGAATATTTTTTTATATTTATTATGGTTTGGTTCAGGGTTTAATGAATCTAAAAAAACTAACCACCACCTTATGTAATATGTATTAATAATTCAACAAAAAAACGAATAAGTATGCCTGAAAAGGCGTGCACTAATTTTGTCGGATCGCCCATATCATACTTTAACTATTACGATTTTGTTTAGGCAGGGTTTAACTGATTTTTAAAACCTAACCAGCACCATCTGCAATTTGTATTATTAGTTCAATGGAAACGAATAAGTATGACTGACAAAGTTTAGTATGCACTACTTAAGCTGGATCTTAACAGCCTTTCTCCACCCGTCGCCACTGGTAAAGTAAATAACAATATAGTCATTGTCACTGAGGTCAAAAAACTAAAATATTTTAATTTAACATAAAGTTTACCTAACCGAAAATCTCTATGAAAATTATAACGCAAGTAGATCTATATGGTTTTTAATTAGGTATATTATACTATTAAAATATCAATTTATAATACTCACCAAAATGAACTTCCAAACTCCGCCATCCCTTCAGAAGACCATTTATTTGCCAAATCCTCCTTTGTAAGAACATTGTACTGTATTTTGGTGTAGTATTCCACTACCCATAGAACGACAGCACCAAGATCGGATATCACTGAAAATAATAATGAATTATTTTGCATTAGAAATACACGGTCCCATTAATCAAGATATAAAATTTAGGTCTTGGAATCTCGTCACTATTTCACTCACTCTATCCGCTGCAAGCTTTCTCAATTTTCTTACATCAAAGGTTGCTTACTTCGTCCACTCAATACAACCACTTTAGTTTTCTGGACCCAAACCTTACTTTTCCTTTTTGTTGTTAAGAAGTCTACTACTTACTAGCCGTTGGATATTTTCAATACTTGAGATAATAATGACCTCCCTGGTGGAGTCATTGATCTTCCATATGTGAGACGAGTAATGAGTCAATTTATATTATACGAGGCAGTTAAACCAACTAAAGCCGTTTGAAGAATTTTTAGATTATTAATGTATCTAGTAATAAACCAAGACATTCCTTAAAATAAAATTTCTTATTAGGTTGTAACTAATAAACAGATTACTACTAATAGGTATCATTGACATTAGAAATGTATTATGAATATCAGTAGAATGCTGTCAATTTTGAGATAGGGAATTCCACAGAACAGATTAATAAATATAATTCAGATAGGCTATACCACAATACACTACATTTTGAAGCAGGGTTTTAAATGTGTAAGTGTCGTACAAAAATGAAACACATATTAAAGACGTGCAATAGTGTGTGTTACAACCTTCAAATACACCTATATTCAATGAGCGTCAGTACATAAATTAAGAGCAGTTGTCAGAATGAAAGACACGCTTAGAATTACGCATTCTTGACACATGTTTAAATTTTTCCCATATTCTTCCACACTCGAGTTCGGTTGCCTGTTACTCCACACCCGTTAGGTCAGTTCCAGGGAACTCAGAAATAATGGGAACTGAAATACATAACGGGTAAGGCGATAGCAGGTAACCGACTCGAGTAGGGAAGAATCCGGGTTAAACTTACACACGTGTCAAGAATACGGTTTACGTCGAATACTGAAAACTGCTCTCGGTTTATGCATTTACGCTCATTTAATGTTGGTGTATTACACACACTATTGCACGTGCATAATGCGTGCTTCATTTCCGTAGGACACTCACACATTCAAAACCCTGCATCAAGATGCGGCGTATTGAATATAGCCTATCGGTATTCTATTCATTATCTGTTTTTAACTTTTAATTTTGTGTTCCCTGGGGAATGCTTTTCAATGTTGGGCGTTTAAAATATATTACTTGATAAAACTAATGCGGGATTTATTTGGAAAGTAAATATTTTCTAAAAAATTTGTAAATTTTACATCTATATTGGCAATGCAGCAATCTCAACAACATACGGGTAATATTTAAGTCGGTGGATTTAGTAAATATGTATTTATACTAAGTACCTATATGTTATGATAATATTAGCTTATTTCCACGACTTTAAATAAAATGATTTAATTAATAAATTTAGGTGTTAAGAATATATTATTAAATATTTGAATTTTCTTGGAATAATTTAGGAATGCGCTACACGACAGCGTATCTGAACCGCACGGCACTAATTTATTAGTACCTCCCTCCTAATTGTGAGCAATGTTAATAAATATTTGAGACAACAATCAAAATTCACAGAATCGTCTGCTTTCTGTGGGTCTATTCTATACTTATCGAACACTAAATTGATAAATAGTATCAAACTTAGGGTAGGTTTGTATCAAAATATTAGCACTTATTGTAACAATTACACGAAGCCGGTTTTTATTGTTGCAATAAGTGCGATATTTTAACAGCAGCAAGATAGGTGCTGTTAAAATATAGCACTTATTGCAACAATAAAAACCGGCTTCGTGTAATTGTTACAATAAGTGCTAATATTTTGATACAAACCTACCCTAAGTGTGATAATATTTTTCACTTTATCACTTTAGCGGTCGATAAGCATAGAATAGACCCACTGATTTTATATAATACCTATTAGCTACACACAAATATAATGAAATTTAAGCTAGTATCTACCGATAAAATTTGAATTTGATGTTTTTGTTTTAGATTGTTTTTTTCTCATCATACTAATGATTACGTATTTACATCATATTGTCCTCTAATTGGGGGAGGGGTCATCCTTTATGTCACCCTCTTCCCAGTCTCAAAATTAGATTTAAATAAATGGGAAACAAAATGACTTTTAAAAAGTTTGTTGAAGGAACTACGTACAATGGCAAACAAAGCATTATACCTATACCAATACTACAACAGTAATCTTATACCTACTACTAATATATTAACATAGACATCGATACGTAATAATAAAGTAATCAGGGGCGGATCTAACTTAAGGGTTCGTAGGGACCATCCCTGCATCGTTATCATTTCAAAAATACATGTCCGACATTTTTTTCATTGTCATAATATACCTACTTAGTTACATGATTAAATTAACTATTTAATTTATTCTATCCATCTAAATCCGTTTTATAGCAATTTTATAGAGATGTTTATTATTATACAAATAAATAAAGCAATGAATATAAATACTGTAATAACATAATGATGATTACGCGGTATTCAAATAATGAATTAAATTAAATACGCTATATTTCAAGGTGACACCTATGTACAAATTAAGAAATCAATGGAGTATATTTTTCGCTGACCGGGTGACTCAGTCCCATCCCGTTGCCGTGGTACAAATCTCGTTCTAAGTATGTGAATGAATAAACGTTATTATACGCATACTGGGGAGCGAATCAAATAACCCCCAAGTGAGTAAAACGCTCACTATATGTCGTTGTTCAAAACTGATAATGGTAAGTCTATAATAATAATTATTATGAATTAAGTTAATATTTTTAAGCACGACTTTTAGGTGTGACTAAGTAACGACTCAGATAATCATATTATTTATTCTGAAAAATGACTCATTTCCTCATTAATAAAATCGTATTATTATAAGTAGCTTGGTACACAATTGATGTTATGAGACAGTATGTAGGTATTATTTAATCCATAAACCCCACCACCTAGAATGTCGTCGAGCCACCACTGAATGTAGTAGTTGTCGCAATCTACCTACAGGTACGCTACGTCGTATATTTACCCACAATACTCTTGCATTCAACGACTGTAATAATCTGTACGTAAATGTATATTTTTTGTAGAGAATTCCGTGACATTTGCGCGGAAATTATCATAAATCACCAAATATATCTATACAGAAATGAAAAGCCATTAAACTCTATAGTTTAAAGGCTTTTCATTTTCAGCATTCAAGCCAATAATTAAATATTAAATCACTTTTTAAAGTTTGTCTGCGCCATTCAATCATATTTAAGTTTAGTTATATTTAACTCTTATTTAAATTTTAAAAACTAACTTACACCATACTATAATATATTCTTAGTTCTAAGATATTTTTCTACGTTGATATATTACAAAATATTATTATCTTCATAGATCTCGTAAATAGATATGATTAACAAGTACCCAGTGACGTCCCGTGAGGGTAGGCAGATTGAGCGTCGCTTGGGGGCGGCAGCTACTCGAAGGGCGGCAAATCGAAGAGAATCATATGGTAGGTATACCTATATAGAAATAGCTACATAAACCTAGTAATACCGAAAATATCTTTCCATTAAAAAAATCAGCTCACTGGTTGGAAACAAAATGTATTAATTAACATAAAAGGTTTAAAGGTGCTGTAACTTTTTGTTGGTTTCGCGATGTCTAGTTTACTTCCGTGCTTTGTTAGTAATGTATCCATACAACACATTTCTTAGATATTTAAGTCATGAAAGGATGATAAAAAATACTGTATAAAAAACATGGCGATATTGTGGCGTTGCCTAGGGGCGGCATTTTGTCTAGGGACGTCACTGCAAGTACCTACCTATACAAAGTAGCCACCATAGCTTAACTACTTCCAAAAGTCACTATTTCACACTGTAGTGACCCGACCCTATTATATTGAGAAACATACTATTATTGGATTTTTCCTCTGTAACAAATTATTATGTATGCTTTTCTCAATGTTATAAGCGTAACTTTTTTTAAAAAATCGTGACATTTTGATGTGTAAGAATTTGATCTAAGGTATTTAAGGGATTTTCTCATATCAAATTATATTACTACATACTCCCGGCTTAAAAAAAGTATAGTAACTATGTACTTCCGACAAAAATGTATATACTAGTCAACTATTCAATGGCATAAAATGAAATAAAACCCTAGACAGTTACCTAGTCTGCTTAGGCCTTAATCCGCACCTGAGTGGTAACGGTGAAAATTATATAACAACAATGTATCAGTTACCTGCTAATGAGTTCAATAAGTATAGCCCCGGTACAAGTCGAGATGTCGCAGTGTTGACAGCAGCAAATAATGCACCGAGGGCTGCGAGAACTAGCCCGACTGACACGCACGCCACTGTGCCAGCCCATGCCGCCGGATGTAGTAACTCAGCTTCAGATCTCACCAGGGAAGGAACTAAAATTTAATAAGTTACGACATTATAATAATATCACTGTAAAAGTATAATAAAATTCTAAATATTAATATATTTATAGAACCGTAGTAAAAAATAAAAGTTTTAAAATCATCAATCTTGACAGTACCCGATCCGATAAAAGTAAGAGTAAAATTCATTAGTTTCTTATAATTAATTAGTAAAAGATCAAATCATTCTTTGGGCCGTGTAAATGTTTAGTTAATGAAGCGTTACATTACCAAAGTATTTTTCAAATTAATTGTGTTACATAATATTTTATTGGGTGCGTTAAAAAATTAACTACTTATTTCAATCTATAAGTAGGTACTTATAACGAAGATATTTTATAATGTATTCTAATTTATCTTCGAATGCAATGCGGTAACCTGATCGCAGTAATTGAAGATTTTCGATTGAACATTTCATTAAAATTAAT
Organism: Rhyacophila brunnea; assembly: GCF_057557595.1. Taxonomy (NCBI): domain Eukaryota; kingdom Metazoa; phylum Arthropoda; class Insecta; order Trichoptera; family Rhyacophilidae; genus Rhyacophila; species Rhyacophila brunnea. The sequence continues at coordinate 24,140,040 of NW_028233068.1, forward strand.
TAACATATTAGCATTTTATACCATTTAACAATCATAATTTTCTATATAGTTTACTATATTACATTCGATGAATAAGCAATGGGTACATTCTAGAACTAGTCACCAGCTCTACAATCTTTGCAGCTTCGTGCCCCTGACTGTATATAGTCGGCCTTGGCTGGTACCTATAATTAGTTACTTATTGCGTCATGAATCTCCGGGCAATGTTACATTTATATTCAGGATAATCGTGTTTAACTCCCAGGAAGTGAGCAATCCTCATCTCGACCATGTTTCTTCAGTGTATGTGGCACTACTCATGTTGCAGAAATCACTAGTGGTTTTATATTTTTGTTTCTTTGAAGTGCCACATTTTTTATGTCCTAGCTCCATGTAATTGTTATTTTTTTCTGTGCATTGGTTATACAATATTGTTGTTTTCGAGGTTTTTTCCATTATTAAAATGTCAGGTAAATTGGTCAATATTGTTCAACTAATAATAATCAACCCTGTTCATAGTAAGCTTAGGTATAGTGGTTATTCTCCAGAACAATGACTGGTTTTTACTTGTAATATATTTCACGATTGTTTGTTTATTTTTGCAACGTTATTGTGGAGATTTATATAGTCCAACCCAGCTAGAATTGGTCGCTCTCCAAATAAATGTGCTTTATGGCTTAATGTGGTCCTCCGTACCGCCGGCATTTATAATTTACAGTACCTACCTACTATATTTAATGATGTATTTTCGGTAGTTCCTGGATGCGATAAATTTCAATGAGATTATTTCGACAACGCAATCAGTACAGTAGCTAGCAAGTAAATTCGCGCATAGCGACATTCGCACATGTATAGGTAGACGCCACGTGACAAAATTTTGCAATTTCCATTATGCGATATCACGCATTGGGAATTTATAGCAATATCACCTTTATTGTAATGGCGTTAGAACAGTGTTTCTAGTATCAATTCTCATTTGAGCGAGCGATATTGATATGAAAATATGAATTATGCCATTCGGGAGACCCGACAAAAAAGTGAGTGTCATTTTTTTCCAGATGCTTTGTCCATATTAATGTCATTGGATAATTCTATCCCAGATTGTAATTACACGGCATTTCGTTTTCCCAGAGTGAAAGTCAATTAATTGTTCGACACATCATAATAATATAATATTAAAATCGTATAACGGAAAATCTGCGATCGGAAATGATACCATTATTGTATCATGCATAGTAAAGTTGAAGAGTCATGTTTACGTCAATTTTATCCGTCGGAATGTATTCAATGATTTACTTCACAGCGATTTCATTATCATAATAAAACGTTATGTTTTAAAACTAATTAAAAAAAATTTAATCTGCATACAATAATCTATATGCCAAGTAAAATAATTGATGTATGGAGTGATTTAAAAAAATTTTTTTAACAAAAATTTATTATAATTTTAATATAATGTAAAAGTAAAAGGACAATAATAAAAGCCCTTAGAACAGAACAAGCCCAACTGATTTTTTGTGAAAATAATTGTATTGTACTAAAATATTCCTTAATTATTTAATACTACGCAAAATTGAGATTGAGTCGTCCAATCTGATGAGCCTTGAAGTCATGGCGAAGCCTTTGCTAAAGCCTTGGGTGCGAAATTAAATGGTACGTCTGATAAAAATTTATTAAACGTTGTTTCCAATGTGAATTTGATCCAGAGCATAGACCGAATCAACTGGATGAATAGCTAATATATTCGCAAAAAAATGAGTTAAGATTATCTCCACTCTACGGAGGCACATAATATGTGATAAATATGAAATAAATACCTAATAAATAAATAAGAAATAAATGAATATGTAATAAAACCATATTATGGTTCGCTTATCTTTTGAGTTACCCTAATAATACATAGGTAGGTACTTATAATATATCCATATATATATATAGAAAGAATACGACGCATTCCTTTTTCGTCACCTAATAAACTGGCTTTAAACGAAGCACAAAAGAAATATCACTGCAATCATACTATAGGTATATTAAAAATATGATCAAAATGTTATCGTAATATCTTTATGGAAAGTGCTGACCTTAAACATACTCAAAATAATTTAAATTATCCACAAACATATTCTTTTTTTGTATATTTTACGGAAAATGCAAATAAAATTTCTGATTAACAAATTCACTGACATTTACATAGTACTCTCAGATACACTTTTACGATTGCCAAAAGTTAGTAGAAAATCTTTTAATAACATTCACAAAACCTTCACTAGAAGCGACGATTCTTTCCTTAACTTAGATAACACCCATTAGATTCCGCCGCCCCTAAGCACTCTATGACTTATCAACGCACACAGGGTGTCATTGGTTGTACATATATTTGCCACGCATTGCTATATATACACAGTGACGTCCCTAGATAAAATGCCGCCCCTAGGCAGCGCCAAAATGCCATCCCCATTTTTTATCATCATTTATTTTCATGACTCCGATATCTAAGAAATGTGTTGTATGGATACCTTACTAACAAAAGATAAACCACTAAAACACAGAAAATTGAATTTAAATATAAAAAGCAAATAAACACAATTTTATAAATTAGACATTTATCGAAAACACCAGAACTAAGGTCTTAATTTGGTTGATATTTCTGACACATTTGGTTTGACCATTTAGCAATACAGAGATTTATTATTTCCACACCATTTTTACTGTGCACGTAAACAAAATAATTTTAGCTATTTATATATTATACACCAAATGATTCTCCTCGATTTGCCGCCCTTCGAGAAACTGCCGCCCCCAAGCGATGCTCAATCTGCCTACCCTCACGGAACGTCACTGTATATACACAATTATTGTATTTTTAAATGAAACATAAGTATGTAGTTACTATTAAATTTCTCTTAATGTTTTCGGTAGTTATTCGTTTCTATAGCACTGTAACAGCTAACAGTGTATACAAAGTACGTGTGTGAGTTTAATGATTTTATAACAGAAGAAGTAAAATAATATGCCTACTTAATAATAATGCCATTAAAATCATGCTGGAAGTGTGTATGCTCGAAATAAGAAAGCGAGAGAAGATAATAATATATTTATAGCACAACAATAGGCCATTCAATACGCAAAATAATTGCGAATGATATGAAATGGCTGAAATTAATTTCACTGTATTCAATCACGTATTGAGTTGAAGTAAAGCTTACTAATAGAGTGAGTACAAAGATGTTGAGGAAAACCTTCTCAACTATGCGTAACCTAAATATATGACTTCTGTTTATACATACTAGTTGCAATCACAACACGTATTTATCTATACACAAACTAGATATGCAAATATAAAAAATAATTATACATGAGGAAATCTCTATAAAAAATCCAGTCCTAATCAAAAACGAAGAACCATGGCAAGAGATAAGGACAGCATACGAGTAAGACGGTAGGTATATCTTTCATACCAAGGGACTGGCGCCAAGCTTCCTGTGAGAGAATGGCTTGCAATCCCTTTCGCCCAATCACTCCAACCTCAACCTAGCACGGCTAACGGTCTCCTTGGATCTTCAGCAAAATTTGCTGAACAATTTCTTCTTTGACGGATACCTCGGATTTTACACATGCAGATTCACTAGAGCAGGGTTTCCTAAACTATGTTCCACGGAACACCAGTGTTCCTGAACCTGAATAGGTGTTCCGCGACCATTTGGAAAGGTTTTATACACTGCAACACATTTCAGTGCTCGAAATGGAAAATTTTACGAACCGGAGCGCTTGATAGTTTTACGAAAATATCAACTATATTATACTATACTACTTACATTAATTGTAAATATGATTTATATAAATAAGTGGAGCCACAATTTTGTGAATTTTATGAACCGGACGGCGCTCCGGTGCGTTCTGGTCCATTTCGAGCCCTGACACATTTAAAGATCTTCTACTAAGTAGAAGTAAAATAAGTAAAACTAAAATAATTAAAGAATCTACTTCATATTGAAAGGCGAGTGATGATCAATCTCCACTGATGTTTATGACGTCAAGTATCTAGATGGGTCATGGCTCCCACAAGGGGGGGGGCTGACAGGCCTCTAGCCAGGGGGCCTGGGCTTACGGGGGGCCCGGCGTGAGAGATCGACCAGCCAAGTGAGATAAACACACATCACAAACATGCACTATTAGAATCACTACAAGCGTACTAACATTTAATAATAAGTGGTTTCGCCATACTTACAATTTTTGATTATTGTCGATATTTGACATGTCCATAATTGTGCATATCAACATTAAAGTGGATATTTTAAAAACACAAAAAATCGCTAAAAATACCCTTAATTTTACTTCGAACACCATTTGGAATATGCAACTGTAGACCGTCACATTGCCTTTAACCTTAGTGATAAGTAGGGGGCCCGCCAAAGATTCTAGCCTGGGGGCCCACTTTTGGATGTGGGGGCCATGATCTTGGTACAGACGGAGGACCATCTTTTCTCACACCGTGCGCATGTAAAAGATGGGGTATATTGTTTTTAACTGACCTGCTGATAAGTCTTGTCAGTTTAACGACAGTTGCCAAAATTGGCAGAACGGTTAGCTGCGCTAATAAATAACCTACAAAATAAACTAAGTGTTCCGTTAAAATTTCCGGGTTTGCGAAGTGTTCAAAAAACAGTTTGTGAAACCCTACACTAGAGAGTCAGTTTAAATGGAATAACAATGGAGAGATTCTCATACTAGCTAACTACCATTTTAACCTTTTCATGTTTTAAATAGCTATGCCGATCCTAAAAACCAATGATCGCGAAGTCTAAATGGTTAAAAACCATATTACTTTACTTTGTACCGCTTATTAAACTATAATCACCCATATTATATTATAATAATATTATGTCAACTTGCAATAAATGTTAACATCCTATTTGAATTACAGTGTTTTCTTTTTAACAAACTGCATTAATAAATTGTCTTACACACTAAGAAGAGAGCAGTTGGCGCCCATATACTTACATACCCACATGTCAGTTGACTGACACCTATTCATATCTCTAAAAGTAATACATAACTGTTAGTCAAATTTTCATGACAGTATAATTCTACTGTATATTAAGTTACCGTTGAGCACTTTTCAACTATTATCTATAATTGCATTTTCTTAAAATTACACGTTATAATTTACTTCGCGTTGCGGATTTATCTGTAGCAAAATTCAATATTTTCGCCTGCATCTGTCAAAAATAGTCATTTTAGCCAAACAATTTTTGATTCATTGAAACTGTAAATTTCGTAGATTATTATTATTGTTATAGCTAATTTATTCATAACGTTGCCGAATCGGTGTCATTTTAACTTTAAACAAAATACTACGACGGTACGCGTCGAAGTTGTGTGAAAATATGACGCACCATTTCCTAAAATAATCAAAAGAAGTTAGTTTCAGAGTTTATCCAAAAAATTACATACTGAATACTAAAAATATTAACAGTTTTAATACTAAAATTTCAGGGTCTATTTTGTTATAGTTATCCAGGGAGTACCTACATATACGAGACATACGTAGGCTAGAAGCAAAAAGCTACTCTCCACTAAATCCTCAAATTAAACCAAATAACATACATAGGTAGTTATTTTTATTTAAAAAAATAGTCAAAGTGTCTCAGTATACTCTGTTAACATAATAATATATTGAAACTTATTATTTACCTACATAAAATTCGTAAAAACTGTGCAATTATTTTTATCCGCATATCTCAATATTTAGCGAGTAACTATTCCGTTCCATTTCTAATCCATTTTACTAAAAAAACTGTAGTTGTAATTATTGTAGTTATTATTAAAGCTTAAAGCAATACTTCAGCTGGGGCACAGTCTAAAACGATCGTGACTACGCGACGCGAAGATTGTGCAAACGGAGAACAAAACATAATTTGTCATATAAATTCAACATGCGTCCATTTAATGTTATGTTTATTGTTCTATTAGTAATAATAATAATATATTCATTGACATGTTTTTTTTTTCAAGTAAATGGGTAACGTTTTTTAGTCATTTTTAGACGATTTAAGAATTAATTCCCGCGTCGCCATCACAAAACAAATTGACATGTTCACAGCTCAACTTTTTCTCTCCGATTGCCAGCGAGTCCGAAATTTCTTCGTACCTATAGTTGAAAATTATATGTCGTTTCACTGAAGTATGCTGTTAAAGAAATCTGTAAGGGGTATGTGTATATAGGAGACGCTAATCAAATTATGTCAAAAATGATGTAATATAACCCAATATTTATGGAGTTTCTCATGTTTCGAATACAATCTGCTTCATCCCTTAAATACGTGAGCGAGAATTCACTGAGCTTACGACTTGAAAACTGCGGCATAGTAATACTTGTATGTATTGTAATTTTCATTAAAAGCCGTCCACTAAATCAATATTTAAAGAATATTTGAGAAGGAACGAATTAAGATTATTCATTATAAGGAGCGTCTTGTCGATGCTTAGAGTACTGGAGAATTATTAGATAGTCCTAGTGTTCCGCCTTAATAAGAAGATTGCAAAACACTGATGATAGTATAAAATTTACTGACGAAATTCTTTAGATGAAAACTGTTTTTTTCTTGACGAGTACGAGTACAGTTCACCATGTAAAGACTACGGTCGTGACAAGTGCTGCATTTTTTTGTCAACAAAAAAACTTGACAGTGAGTTTACGTTGACGTAATAAAAACCGTTCTCCAATCACATTAAATTTACTGCCAACGGTTCCTAAGTCAGGTAATACAATTACTATAACATACCACCCCATCATCATTCATTCATTCTTTGGTGCACATTGGACATGCCTATAGAGTGGTGGATTTCCATGAAGCAAATAAAATGATCTCTTTACCAGAAAATATGAAAATCTTTTAAGCATTCGTATATTTTCACAACTGGTGTATGTATAAAAAAATCCTGACAACAAAAATATTTTAACATTTAAATATTGATATATCGCATAAGCAATATTTTCCTAGTGAGGTCTCTAAACTAAACCAATCAACATACACATAAACCTCTCCAAACCAACCCGCCCCGTACCACACTAGGTCTTAATCGATCGTATCACGAGGTCCTACGTAAAGCATGACATAGCAATTGGCATTACTTTTCTCCTTATGTTTTCAGCCTTGCATTCTATATACTTAGTGAATACTTTAGTAAGTGGACTGAATAGTCAATAGAATGTTTATATTCCTTGTATTTTTATAATAATCATTGACTAAGACAATATACGACTCCACTCATTGTGTTGCAGAAATTTCCAACGGCACAGAAAAAAAACAAACTTGCATGAGAATCATATTATTTTATATTATATAATCTCATGCTATCTCAAAAAATATTATTCTTTCTCAATTCGTCGACACTTTAATAAAAAAAAATGGCAGTATTCGAATTAAGTTTCACAATCCTAATTAACAAAACAATCTATCAACTAAAATGAAAGATAAACGATCGTATTTACATTCTACGGTGGGTCCGTTATCAATTAAAAAGTAATTTGTAATATAATTGCGATGTTGACCATTTACTAAAAGCCCTAGATTCATTATGCGCCTGAGGTTTTAATGTACTTTAATTCGTCAATGCTTTCTCTAGAGTGTACGTTTTATGACGTTGCACTTTTTTGCACCTTTTACTACACTGATAGGTATGCCCTTTTGTCTGATTACATTGCATAAAATTAGATCAAATATACATCTGTATTCATATATGTACTTAGTATTAAATAAATACTAGGTATATTATGTAAAAAATATATTTTTAGAACATATTACAGCATTTTCAACCTAGAGCCGGAGTGAAAGTTATGAAGCGTATACTATACCAAACTTTGTGTTTTTGGATAAAAATTCACTTGCGGTTCCTACACTTACCGCTAAAATCGAATGTCCTCCATCCATAGGCAAAGTTAAGTTCTCGGCGTCCTTGAAAAAGTCCAAAGTTGATTCGTCCCCTACTGTTGTCTTGGGCAGTGCCGGCTCGAGTGGCCCTGGCGACGACCCAGCGCGGGGTGCCGAGAGCACCCGCCAGCAGGGCGCAACACGCGCAGCACCCGAAGAATGTTGCAAATATAAGGCATCGCCTAAACACGCGTAGTTTCATCTGAAAACATAAATAATTCACGTCTTCAGTGCTGACATAATATTTCATCTAATGACAGCAAATTTAATAAAATTTGATTACAAATTATAATGTTAGTTTCATTCGGTATTTTACTAACGACACAAAATAATTTCAAGTGATAAAAGAGCCAGGTATTGACAACTAACATAATAATACTTAGTTACTTAGGTATTATTATAAATAATTAATAACATTTAGTATCTGGATCTACAATCTAATGTGCCTGATTCGATTACGAGAAATCGATGTTACCACTTGTTCAACCTTTTAGGATAATGCTCTGAATCCAAACATGTATAAAAATAGTATAAGTATAAACTTTTTCCAAACGCGGGGTTCCAAACCGCGGCCCATGGTTTCAGAATCGGATACTTTACCGCTCATCCATCGTGAAAGTTATACTTAGTGCAACTACCCTGTTGTAATTTATGTGATCTGTAAAATTCGTACCTTTATTTTATGGGTGCACGTCACGATATGCCTTCTGTGTAATTTAAATTAATAATAAATATTTAAGTATGCACCTATTCGCGGAGAGTACCTTCTGTAAGAAAACAATGTCTGATACAGCTCATTTGAATCATACCTAGAGCTTGTGATTTTCCGTTTTCTTTTGTTTATCGAGATTCGAGAATAATTCTCGAATTCAAGATATTTTTTCTCGACCACCGACAATTTTATTTTGCTTTATTTGCTTCATAATCGAGACATTTTTTTTTATCATTTCTTATTCCAAGTTTTTTAACCGATGATTTTTTGTCAATTAATGAAATTTTCGTTTCAACTTCCTTTTATTATTTTTACCTCGTAACAATTCTAGATTACTCTTGATGATTCCTCGAGAAATAATAATTCTCAAAATTTGTAAACTTAATTTCTCGAGATTCGAGATTCATCTTTTCTGACTACTTCTCGAGATTACTCGATCACAACCGCTAATCATACCTAATTCCAACTTTTCGTAAGCGGGGCGGGGTCTTCCAGTACTCTCAGTGCGCCTAAGAGCAATACCTCCGCGCTGACAAGGAATCACCAAATTAATATATATATTCTGTAACAAAGTTTTGTATAAAGGGTATCTTTCATATCATGTTACATGTACTATTGAAGAGATAAAGAAAAATGAGATCATTAAAAATTTATGAAATGATATATATATAATATGTTTTAATATACATATACTATTTATATATATAGTGACCTCACCGGGTCCCCCAAATGAAAGGCCGCCTACCGGTACATACATACTCAGAGGATATTAAGTGTGTCAATTAAACGATTAAAAGAATGTACCTATATTAATACTTATGAAATGCAGGTTTTCGCGTCATTTTTAGGAAGTATTTTTTTTAATATGAAAATGATGTTTCTGTGAGGGGCCGATATGGTGCCTTGACTTGAGACAACGGCAGATAGATAACTATTATTATTTTAATATTGTTTATTATTCCCATACACATTGGTTTATGTTTTCATATATAAAATAAAGTCAGTAAAAATAATGAAGTAGGTATACTTACGATGGCGACTTTCCAAGGATCCTTTCTAGCACAGTCACTTTACTTCACAGGAGTCAGCTGAAAACTGTCGAACTTTTCACATTGAGACATAAGCTATGTCAGCTTATTTTTCACACTAATAAGTTTCTTCAAAATAAATAATGCACTTTCAGCTTCACACATTTACTGTCTATTCCACAAAGCTGTCACTTTCTATTTTCACAAATAATGTGAAGAAAAATAGTCAATGCTCATGTAAACTTTGTTAAAGTAAATATTATATGTGTATGTTATTTATTATTAAACAAGCAATTAAGGTAATACGTGTAAAAAAAAAACATGTAAGTACTCGTATGCCTACTGAGAAAATGTAATATTCATTCGATAATTTTATGATTAATGAGTTAACTTAACATACACACGAGGTTATTACCATTTTTGTAACTGAAGAGTCGCATGAATGACTTGTATAAACTTTCTAATGATCATTTTGTCATGTAGTTTCTCACGCCGTTTGATATCTCCCATCATGGAAGGCCATCTGTAACAAAAGGAAAATAGAAAAGTTAGCATTGAGAATACAAATACGATGCATTAGGCGTCTATACTAGATGCCTCGCTGATCAGATTTGATCTTAGGCGTTTCATATTAGTAATTTTCTAGATTTAATTTATGTCTGACACACATTATCTGTGTACAATGTTATTTTGTTTTCAAGTTCTCCTAGTTTTCACTGCTGCTTTGTCACGCTTCGCAGAGGAACGAATTTCTGGTGTTTACATAAACATATAATAATTATAGTATGTAGGTAAGAAATTACCTACATACACTTAATGAATTATCAACTGTTTTTAAAGTGCCCATTTTACGAAGAAGGTTAGTGAAATCTAGCAATACTTTGCAGTAGTTTACTACTAATATAATATTATCAAAAAAATATTACAATAATACAATATTATGAAGTTATATAGTACGATTGTTGCGACTTTCAAATTAGCTATGTGCAGGGGCGATTTTTTTTGTCGCAGATAACGCATTCGATCAGGTGAGGCTATGTGATTTTAACAAAACTATACAAAAAGTATTTTGGGATTGTTTTAAACAATATTTCCATGTTCGACGACGCAGTCTATAAAATTCTCAATGTTTTTGCCATTATTGCATAAACATACTACTTACCTAGTTAGTTTTGATAGCGCAATGATGATACAAAATTCGAAAGAACCTCGAAACCGATTTATCAGAAAACCTTTTTTGAAATATTCATCCAAATGAGACATGGGTAGTTCACATACAATAAACAAGCAACAATTGACGCCTTGAAAGCCAACACTATTCCTGTCATTTAAGTTATTCGGGACGTCCAGAATGCGCTTTGACGAGAATAGACACTGTGGCCATATGCCCGAAATCATTTTCAAACACATATTAATACTAATTAAGTATTGACATTATGAATAATAAAAAAATGATTAAAAGTTATTTTTTGTGTTATGATTTACAATAATTTCAAGTTCTGTCGGGGTTTAAATAATAGGTATATACTTTATAGAGCACTCCTAGAATTCTATAAATTAAACCAACTTATTTACTTAATATGTTTAAAAGCCATTTCCATTGTTGAGACTTGTTTTTTCACTCAATACCATTGACAAAGTAAATAACAATAATTTAATGTATAATAACTTTCAATTCAAGTTGGATTCCAACCATTCTTTAAAATAAAATGACACAAATTACCATACTATTATGTAAGTAGGCTAGGTTACCCTTAAATTCTAAATTTCCATAATACCATATCATTAAAAATTGTGAAAATTTGAACTGAGTTACAACAAATAATTTTAAATTTTCAGCTTAAGAAAACTGTTTCTGCTTGATATTGAATGACAAACAAAGAAATTTTCTAATATTTTTTTATGAGTAACAAGTCAATAGATTTGTATTGAACAATCTACCACGCAACTCCATGCTTAGCATAATATAGCAATTTGTTGAAGATTGATATAATCTAACCGATTCTCAATCATTGTCTGACGTTTTCAAAATTTTCAATTTCCAAATATTATAATGAGTCCGGATGCCAGCCTGTGAGAAAAACTCCCATAGGTAAAACGGACTTGTACCTAAAGCGAAAGTGATTCCTTATATTACGGTAAGTAAGTATAGGTAATCACCGAATTATTTAATCGGGCATTGTTGTAACGAGAGTGAGCAGTGGAAGTGAAAAAATCTTTTTGACGTATTTTACAAACTCGACATTCACGGTTAATTAACGTGAGATTTTTTCAAGTAAATCCGAAAGTTTCCTTCATTATGTGAGTGCAAATGAGGAAACAGTCATTGTGGTCTGAACATATTGTTCTCATTGAATAGCAACGGCGGATTCATGGAAAACTCCTCACACTTAGGAATGCCGCTATAACGATATCAGAACTAGGAACCGACTATTGCAGATTACCCATTCAGATATGAATCGATATGTCATGCATTTTATTTTTCTGTTGGATGTACCTACTTCAGCAATAGCCGTACTATCTATGTTTTTCCAGCTGTTAATGAATTCGAAACTGTATGTTTATTGACTCTATCGCATCTATTCTATACACAAGGCTGCTATCGGCCTCTATCGGCGGCTATCAAGAGTTGTCTATCTATCTCGCTCTAAAAGTTGACACAGCTGAGAGATGTGCTGTTAAAATATATCACGTATTGTAGCAATTATAATAAGTACCTACCTCAACACATAAATATGATAAACTACCCTTGATAGCGGCCGATAGCAGCCTTGTGTATAGAATAGATGCGCATATCAAAATACTAAAGAATCAGTACCGAATCGTTATTTGGCATCCATATAGTATTGAAACAAAAATGGTCATCCCTATATCTTTCATATACCTATGTTACGCCGAATGTGCGAAATTGACTATTACATGAAATAGGCAAAATTTTGCCTAAATCATGAAAAATGCAAGCCCGTTGCCTTATTCACGAATTAGACAAAATATCTGGCGAGTGCGTGAACTCGCATTTCGAATTTTTCTGCCTAGTTCATGCATTGGACAAATTAGATAGTAGCGCTACGGTGTTATTTTTTGCAATTAAACTAAATGTGTCGAATGCTCATGCATTGGTCAAAATGTACATATATTATCTATGGTCAAAATAGATGATTGCGCTCCGGTGGTGTTTTTTGCAACTAATCAAACTAACCAAATGTGTCAAATGTCATTGATTATAATATAAAAATATACCAATCAATAACTACAATGACGTTCATATCCATTTACTATGCGCAAAAAAATCTAGAACTATAATATGATAACGGAAGAATTTTATTGAAAGGTATTTTCGCGATTTGATTCGTTTTGGCAATGGTCGATTGTATGTTTGTGATAGTTTGTTGACACTTATTAGCTAACCTCAAAATGGACATTCAGTTGAATAATTTAATTCAGAATTACAAAACCTAACCTAACCTAACCTAATAATAATAACATTATATTATGTCCAATTATAACTAATAAAACCATCCGTATTAAATTTACTTTTTCTTCTGTCATGTTGACAGTTTAAGATTTCCATACCCTGGCGAATTCATGTACTCGGCAGAAAATTTACCTAATTCATGAATAAGGCAACAGGCTTGACTATTACATGAAATAGCCAAAATTTTTCCCATTTCATGTAATAGTCAATTACGCACATTCGGCGTAACATATACACATAAATTAATAATTACCTTTTTTATGAATAATCACAGCTCGTAAGTAAAATACAGTACTGCACCTCTCGATTGTCATTATGAAAGTATGAGGGATAAAACATATGAGAAACTTGATTTTTTTAAAACTTATACATAGTTTACCATGAAAAATTATTAACTAAAGCGAGTCTCACATAATAACGAAATCATGTAACACTGTGACTGTGTGAGAGTCGTTTTGTGTTACCAATAGCTCGCTGAAAAAGTGACGAAATGTATTTATTATTTTTATAATAATGATTCAATAAAAAGGTTTGTATGTATCACCCAAACGTCCATTTACTATCTGATATAGTAGATATATTTCAAATAGGGTGACTTAAATGAGGGATAATTCTATAGAACTATAATTTATTTTACTCTTATTACTCAAATAATTAATAATAATAATAATAAATAAACACTAATTATTAGTGTTTATGATTAATTTGTAGGTAGGTAGGTACACTTTACTTTTAGCCAGTATAAAAATAATTATTAATTTCAACATAATAAATTAATGCTTATAGCAGTTGTCTATCTCAATCTATTATATTATCTATACTCTGACTCCAAACACAAATTGAAAATCAACATGTGTATTTATTTACCACACCCATAATTCGAAACTATTTATTACCTACTTTGACTTCATAAGCTTTTTCATATATAATATGTAGGTACCTATATATATATATATATATATATTGCATTATCTATTGTTTGTTTAATGAATGATATACTTGCAAGATTTGTGAATGAGGCATCCTTTATCAAACACCCCAGAATCGAACATAAAATATTTGTAAGGAATACGATTTTTTCTAACGCTACAACAGACAATAAGCCTTGATTACAGTAGTGTAGTAGTAGTAGATCAGTGGTGAAATAATCACATAAACACTCAGGCTTAAGAAATTCACAATTTTTTAATGTGGTCTCACTGGGAATCGAATCCGGAACCCATAGTATAAAAAATCGGTGTCTTGCGTTTTAGGCAACGAGGGTCGCATACTCGCATGCATTGAACTCACCACCATTGAAATCATGCCTAGCATAACATTATTAGTAGTGAAAAGAAACAATATTATCATTAAATAAATTAATGTGTAAGATCTTCGCTAGATGATAAGCAGAATATAATAATATATTTTTAAAACCGTACATGACAAGAAGTTGTAACAGTTGAGACGGATGTGCTGTGAATCTTTCCCTTCCGCTCGTACAATTTACGGGTGTGCAGAAGCGGACTTTAACATGGTGATAATACTATAATACTACACTTATATTCTTTTTATCACACCATGAATAATATCATTACATATTATAATGGGTTCATAGATTAATTCAACATTAAAAGACGTTCTAATAAGAATAATAATAAACAAGTCGCATGTTTTTTCTTATTGCCACTAATAAAAATCACTTCAGCACCTGAATTTAACTATGCATTTGGCCCTTAGGCTTTTCATTAATATATTTAACTACAAACCGCAGAAATAAAGCGTTTTACTACATTGACGAATACTTACCAAGTCATACGCTCCCGTAAATATTAATAATGAAGTGGTCACGTTAGCTCAATGACATAAAGACGAATTTGCAGTAAATAAATACCCTTATCGCGATGGAGACATGGTTCATTTTCTTCATATAAATGCATGTTCATTATATGTAGCAATATTAATTTTAGCGTTAGCGAAATATGACAATAATCGTGTAAATATGATGATATGAAATAATCCCTCTCACTGTCGAATTTATTAAATATTTCAACCAGATTCAGATCCTATATCCATGAGCAGGCTGGTTTACGAGGGCCCTTTTATTTTTCACATATTAGTACTTATATAATAATATATATGATACGAGAATTAGATAGTATATTACACTAAACTATTACACTTACATAAAAGATACATGGGTATCTCCTTAAACAAAAAAATCTATGCGATGAAATAAATTATGCCACATCATTCACATGTAAGTATCATGGTTACATGTAAATTGTACATATTCGCCATAGCAAAATTTCATCGTCAGCTTTATTATCGGAAAGAGATGACCGTATAGCATTAATTTATTTTATAATGCGCGTTGTTCGTAAAGCATTTCAGGCAGTAATGTTCCAGTTTTATTAGATTCAATAAGAACATTAATTTAATATTGATTGGTATCAAATATTTGATAAAAACGCTGTCATTATTATCAAATAATAAATAATTACGACTTGATACTTACGAGCACCTACCAGAAGTTTATATAAATTATAAAATATTATTGTATTTGTAATCTATACTTACTATAATAATATCTTATATCCTATATATCTATACTTATCTATTTTCTCGTGTCTTTTCCTTATATTCCGATGATTTTTATTACATTTTACATCAATACCATCATTTCCCACACAACATCTCACAGTAATCTGTTTACGTACAAATTTCCGGACATGAAATTATAGAATATAATAAATTACTTACATAGGTACCTACTATAATTAAATTGTATTAGCATTATTGCGCAATATCTAATTTAGATAATATATATTATGAGAATAGTCAATTGAGAAATTTAAGAAAAATAGAAAAATAAAAAACAACCTCCAACACCAATTCGATACTGTGTTTGTAATAAGTATGAAGTTAATTTATTTTTATAGCATACTAGAAATAGTCCAGAAAAACTTGATGGATCACCTTGGCAATGACGTTTTTGTCGGTGGAAATAGTTGCAAAGTTGTGTGACCGGTAAACTATATAATATACTTATTTATGTAAGTTTCCTGTGAAGATTCAATGATATAAGTTCATAATCACGTTCATTGATTATATTCTAGGTAGATTGAGAAGTTTCGTTATAAAGAAATTTTACCTGGTTACTCATGATATATTATATTAGAATGAGCTGCCCATATTTGTTGATACTACTATATTTGAGGTAGATACCTATGTATGTTGATAGCTGTTAGAGTTTATAGACCTAGTAACAGAATGATCCAAATATAACTAATGTAGCAAACGTTTTGAATGCGCAATCATCGTGTCAGAATGAGTAGGTGTACTATTTTTTGTAAAACAGATTTGTTACCGAAGGTTTTAGCAGTGACGTTCGTAGGCAAAGTGCCCCCCTTAAGCAGACTTAGAAATCCGCCCCCTTTAATTTTTAGTTTCAAATTGTCTGTAAATTCGTTAGGTTGGTACCTACTTACATATTTTATTATTTATTTTCAACTAGATTAAACTGACGCCAAGGAACATTTCAAATTGACATACACATCATGTAGAGTATTAAATCATTTCCACAAAATCTACTCTCAAACAGTGGTGGTTTTAGGTACGTAGATGTATGTGGCGCTGACAGGTTTGGAGGCACCTTTGTGAAAATTTTGTTTGTGCGACAAACTGCCATTACAATATATATTATGTACAATGGGTATTATCATACAATAATAATTGTGTTGTCAGTTTTATACATATTATATTTGTTTAACAAGTCCTATTAGGTCCATACTAGGGTCATACTTAGGTCATACAAAATGTGATTTTTTCCAGAACCGGAATTCGAACACAGGACCCACGACACTTTACCGCCCTATCAAGGTACTTAAAATAATATTTAAAATAGAAACTCAATAAACTAAATTAATTATTATAAAAACACAGTGCTTGCTTTCATATTAGGTATATTTGATTAACGGGTTTAACAAGATGGTGGGCTTTGAAAACACCTGTACCTATTTCAAATCGTATTATTTTTTGCAATGCAAGGTCCTAAATTCAATTGAAACAAAATTGCTATAAAGAATATTAATTACATGTGCATTCTCAATTTGCTTAACGATACAATACAAAAAATGAACTTGGTGTCACCTTGGCATTCAACTTTTTTCAAATTGATGTTTTCAAATGCCTACGAGAGAAATTCAACCCATACTGAGGAAGTAGACATTTCTCAAAGTCGATAGTAATAACTGATGAGGTTAGATTTCCGCTAAAGCTCAATCGTAAATCGTTACATAAATTTATTCTCAGTACATACTCATTACATAGGTACAATCTATTTATAATATGACATCAACTATTCCGGAAAATGTATAAATATGGATTACTTATAAGTACCTATAAATTATGTTTCTATATTGATTTGCGCATACGTCTGTCTAGACTAGACTTTCAGCTAACTCTATTAGTGATCCCCAATCTGTGCGTTGCAGCACTACATTCCATTTCCTTCTTAAATATTATTCATAAAGATTTGTTATATTTGTATGTAAGTATGTATTATAAATACGAGTACCTAGTCGCACACGTTGCACATTTTGTTGTATTCGTAACATTTAAATAAATAATGTGCTTGCGTGGTGTGATATTATGTATACAATTTGTAAGTATTATTATCGTTTATTGGGAGTTTAAAACTTTTGCCTTGTTAATTACATTGTGTTATGTTGAAGATTTACTATTTATGTAAAACATTATTATTTAAATATTATTTGGCAACACTAGGTACCTAGCTATAGTGTAGCTATACACTAAAAACGTTGTGGAAACGCAATTAAATTGTAGGTATACAATAATACCTTCTAATTATTAAATTCCAAACTATTTTGTTCGGTTATTTTTCAGGTGAAATGTGCTTAATTAGTTTTCTTCAGTGTACCACGAATATTTAGTAATTTTAAAAGTATGCCGTGATATGAAAAATATTGAGAATGACTGCTCCATACTATATTTTATACTGTCAAAGTCAGTTTTACATTTCAAATATTTGTTTTTTTTAATAAATCAGCGCTCGTAATGGAGTGGGACGTACCGGAGCGCAGCTCCTGTTCGTGGAGAAATGAAAGGTAATATAAAACATTTACTATATGTTTTGAAGTTTATACGAAACTTATGGGAATTATAATAAAAAATATTTTTATGACGTGACGTTATCCTCAATCCGACATTATGCCCTGTCTTGCATGCCACAAGACTGTTATCCCATTTGACCGTCTGATCTTAGCAGATATATAACAAACAAAAATCTAATATACTTTTTTTATAAAATACATAAAATTATTACATAAATATGTTAATATTTTTGGAAAATTACCGAGCGCTCCGTTTGTAAAATTGTCCTTTCGAGCAATGTAATAAATCCATGCGCGAGTTTTCTATGGTATATTATCACTATCAAATCTAATTAGTTTAAACAAAATATTACTGAAACTAACTTACAACGTAGACTGGAAATGATGTGCTTATTATTTGATTAGTAATGTGTTATATTTCATTTCATGGCTTTTTACCAAAAATTTACAGTCAGCAACAGTATTAAAGTTGGAACTAAGAATATTAGTTTATTGTGATAATAGGTTAAATAACTTTTTTGTGTAAATTTATTTCAACAATTTATTCAAAATAATATACAAAATGGTAGTGCGAGTAAACAATTGCCCAAGTACTAAGTAATGAAACCGGCGTGACGTAATACCCACATAAAATGCCGGCAGAATGTACCCCACCTTGAAATTATGGGGTGTTTTGCTTGACTGATTCCACTACCTACACCTACGTGGTAATGATACATTTTTATTATATTTTTGTGCGTGGTGTTCGCAATGGCGTAGCTGCACAGAAAAGATAAAACTAAGTAAGTAAAAAAAGTGACGGATAAAAATATTTTTTTTTATATATATATAATGTGCATTTAATTCAAAACAAGGACTCAACGGGTTGAACAAATGACTAAACAACTCTTCCTCATAAAACAGAAAGGCAGTTTAATACAACCTCTGCACTCTAGTGTTATATAATAATATGCTTCGCTTACATAATAATGATAGTAATTTACTATTTTGTTTTTTTTAGTATATTTTTTTCTCATAAGTATTCCACAAGGAATTGATGTTAAGTCATTCGCCCAATCTAATGGGTACATACCCTGAATCCAACATACACTGAACAAACAATATTTATTTTTTGACATAATATTGTTTTTCAGTATAATAGTAACAGTAAATATAACCAGCGACCAACGTTTTACCAGCTATTCCACCTGGTAGATATTATAATAGAGGGTCGATGCATATGAAAATGCAGTAAGTACCTACGTCGGTTAAGAAGCAAGTATGGTCGATTGACTTAACACAATCACTGCTAACCTTTTAATTACCACATTTAAATGACACGTTCATTATATCTAATGGCCAACGACTCCAAACGCGCCAGTCGCGGTGTTTTTTTTTTTTAGAATTATTAATAACCATGTCCTTGCTTTTTCGTACAAGATGGTTGTTAGTACTTTCGAACAATCACAAACACCCAGGCTTTGAGAAAAACACATAAATATTGTGTGTCCTGACCGGGAATCGAACCCAGGAACTGTCGGGTGGAAGGCAAGGACCTTACGCACTGCACCACGAGAGCCGCCTCCCAGTCGCGGTGTTAGCACTAAATGAGAACACACTGACTGCTGACTAGATAATTACTTTTTAATTACCACATTCAAATAGCATGCTAATTATAGCGAATGGCCACCTTAATCGTCTTTAGCGACCAATGTATTAAGCGTATCTCATATGTTCATACGTATTCAGACTCGAGAATCGTAACTTCTTACAACCACGCCCAAAAGGTAACGCACTTCCAATTTTTTTCCCCTCGAATTAAACCAATTAATTACTCTTAAAATAATATTTACCATTTAGTGACTAAATTTTAGCCAATGAAATTTAAGCCATTCACAGCTAAGGACATGGGAAATACTTCATGGAGTGCACTTAACACAACCTCAAGGAATACGTCAAATACGTCTCATTTGTGTTTTTACAATTCCCAACTCCGCAGTTATCATATGATGCTATTTTTAAATGCATTTTCAATTAACCTTTTCTAATATTGAAAAGTTATGTTGCAAATATTTAATCATTAACTAAAATAAACATTACCGATTTTCTGGAAGACTTCGAGCTGCCACTGGCTGTATTATTTTGTTATATTAGGGGGCAAAGGCACCGGATGCCAGCCATTTTTGTTTTTGTTTTCACGAATAAATGCAAGCACCATTGTTTTGTCCGATACATATCTCCTAAAACTTAATTACATCACTGATCCCAGCGCAATATGTCTAACATGTTTTAGCAACAATGGCGAAGAAGCAGCTATGTCAGTAACCTTCTCAAGATAAGTCGGAAAGAGATTAGTGTTTTTGTAACATATTAAACATATTATTTTGTACTTTTATTTATATAAAAAATATACCGTTAAGGTCACATCAGTCATGTGAAAATTACGTCCACTTAGCAACACGATGATCGGAGTTTGTATACCGATTAAATCTCTCAATGATTTTTATAAGTTACCTACGTGTTGCAACGGAGTATATGTACATAGGTTCTTGTCGGTTTACAAGAAGCCAGCGGCCAACAAATTTTGAAAATAGCCGAATACTGGACTATGTGTTAGGTTAGGTTTTCATTCTTGAATTCATGAACTTTGCCAAAATCGGCTATGGAAATGAGCGCAGTTCCTGCCTAGCCGGTACATAATGTAAATGGCCGAAAATGGTAAAGAAAAAAACTCATGGGCCTACAAATCCTGAGAAGATTTGTTTTTACAACGTTTTTCTTAGCTCGTATTATTGTTTGTCCGGTGGCTGTTTATCCAGTACAAATCTTGCAATCGATTTTTAACTAACTTCCCGACTAGCTAGATATTTGAAACTTTTAGAATATATCAGAACACGATGCCAATGCATTCTTTTAATTCTTTTAGCCATCTTTAAGTAGAATTGAATTCATTTTCAGTCAATTCTGTTTTGTATGAAAAGTTATTTCGGAAGAAATCCGTAATCCAATCCACTATTATTGGTTGCTAAGTGGATGGTCCTAGCAACTAAATTATTAATATATACGTGCGATACTTTGGAAATCAAAATGATATTTCAGTATTCTATATTTCTGTTTGTTTGTTGCAAAATAGCAAATATTCCAAATTAAAATGAATGGCAGTCATAGACGCAGCCCGATTTATTTTGCGCAAAATTCCACTTAGTTTTTTTTTGTCAAAAGTGTTTTCAGTAAGACCTACTTATGTAGTATTTTAATTGTATTTGTCTTAACTCCGTCACTATGTGTACGTCTGTAAAATGTAACATACTCATACAAAAATTCGTACCAATTAAAATGTTTAATTATTCTTAAAAATCTGTTTTTTTTTCAAACCAGTTTTGCCTCGAATTATCAATGAATATCTTCTTTACAAATACTTGCCTACATTCAAATATAGGTATATCTTATGGTAAGTATTCCAATATTATTTAAGAGTCATTATATTTCGAGAAAAATTTCTTATCTCTGTGATGGTTACATTTTTTTCAACGGCTGCTGAGTTTTCTAACCATGTCTAACCATTGCAACACTTGAAAAGAGTTATCTGTAAATTTAATATATTCAGCAATCGACCGAAATGATTACGATCGAACTAAAGTTGAATGTTCTCGCGAACAAAATATGGTTAGGTACCTATTCAAAGAACAATTATTCTTAAATTCTGCCTAAACTGCAAATCACCGGTGTAGAAAAAAAAAACAAATCCAAACGGTGTAAGAATTATTAGGTATTATTATTGTTAGATAACTCGTGAAGCGCAGAAAGGTTGATCTTTGAGACCGTTACAAATCAGGTGCACGCTTAGGAAAGCGGTCTGAGGGTCCGGACCGCCCCTAAGCAGGCACACACACAAGGCAGTTAGGCGAATGGAATATTACTTCTTCTTCTTCATCAGGACCTCATGACTTCGGATAGTGACCAGGATGACTTTTAGTTATCAAATTGCCTTCTCAACGGACACTCTCCTTCTGGCATTCTACTATACGACGGCCTGGTCAGTGGAAGGGCCCGTCACCGTGGTACTCATGAATTGGTGCAACTTTTTAGAGCGTATAATGTTTTCTTTAACATTTTGACGTGGCATGTCTAAAAGACAAGATGCAAACGGACACTAACGATCCTAATAACTATGTTCGTTAATCCACGCGCATTCGACAACTATTTGTGGATGCAACAGGTCGGAATATCTCGTATATGAGCACTCGTAATTATAGCTGCAGGCTAGGTCTTAATGTAATACTCAAAGTGTCTGAATATAAGGAATGCACTCGGAAAATGCGAGGGTCCACGGTTGAAGCGACGAGAAGCAATAAGTAGTTGGCGGGGTAAATGCGGATATCAGTGACACCTGCTAAATTTTGTGAACCCTGCCCCTCTCACCGCATTAAAAAATCAACAATAAATTAATATGAATATTTTTTTCGAAGTGGAACCCCCCCCCCTCTCATAACTTTTTTCTGTGCACGCAAGCTCCCAAGGCTTGATAAATATATGCTTTTAATATCAAGCCGGTGTCGTATTAGCAAAGTTATTTGACAAGATGACAATTTCCCCAAAACTATTCACTGCTATTTTGTACAATATGATATTTGAAATTTGAGACAATTTTTATAATTAATAGATAAATAGGTAGGTACATCTAAAATATTAAAAAGGACAAATGTATATATTTTTACGATACGATACGCAGATATGTTTATTATTAAAACTTATTAAGTTTGCTTTAAGTCTAATGCATAGAAAAGTCGTTGACTAATTCATAGTTTTAGTATTGTTTATAAAAAATTAAAAAATATGTTTAACTTGATATTCTTTTTATTTATACAAAATCTAATTTTGATGTAGTCACAATATCTGGATATGAAGCTTTATTTAATATCACAACAAATTATGATTCAGTCACGTCATTCTGGACGAATCGGAAGGCTCACCATCACTAAAAAATGCCACGGGTCTGCAAAGTTCGTCCGGTCGCCTCCTCAGGATCATCGTCTTTTAATGTGGGAGAATTATTTCCAGAAGGCCGTCACACTTGCTGATTGCTTCGGTTGGGTGCATGCTAATAATAAGACCACCGGCTATTACTAATTTGACAGAAGGTGGTCGTGTAATGACCTCTCAAGCCTTGCATAGGACATAAAAACAATATTTAAACATTTTTTTTATTTCAAGCATTTTAATAATTTGTTTGAAGTATACAAAACATTGCGTCGTTTTCTTGCCAGGGTTGCTTTAATAATTACCGGATGCTCTTACGTTTTTTTAATTTTTTCTACGGTACCTGCATACAAATTATTTTCCGGAAAATATCTTATTATATTCAATTTAGCAGTATTTATGTGAGTAGTTATATAATTATTATTGCTATTATAAAACTATAAAATCATACTGAGACCGGTTACTAATCATATTTCTAACTATGATAATGATATACGTGGCTGTAATCGGATGGATATCGTAAAATTGATATACATCCAAAGACTCCGCTGGGTGGGATACATAAATAGTGGACGACAAATAATATCGAGTCATCGAAGCGCCTAAGGGCTAAGACTCACGGCAACGCAGACGACGTTGTGTCAAAGCAAGTCTTACTTGAATCCGAGTGTATGCAGGTTTTGCTGATTTAACTCAGTGTTCTTCAAACTTTGTCTACTCACGGGACCCTTATAATTATATATCTTAGAAAAATATATCTTAAAATAATATTTTTTTTTACACAATTTGTCGAAGTCTTTTTTGTTTGACTCGCGGAACCCCCAGAGAGGTGCCGCGGAACACAGTTTAAAGACCACTGCTTTAACGCAACAGCATCTGCGCTGTTATGTGTCTTAGCCTTGATGATTTTCTTGGCTAGACGGAGTAGAACGTGACTTCCAGACTTTCGGTATATCCAACTGATGATTCCGGGCAAGGGAGAGGATATAGTGAAAGCAACGTTGGGGGCGGCCAAGGCCGTGTTGCCAGTAATGACTATTTTTTTTTTAATTTACTTCAATTTATTACAATACACAATCATGTATTAGCTTAAAACGCTTAATAATACGCCCACACACAAGGGGTGGATGAGGAATCCATGCTGCCTCAAATATCTAATGAATACCTAATTTTTCACATTATTTTCATATAAGTAAACAGAATAGAACAGTACCTTCAGCTCTAGTTTTTTTTTTTAAATAACCACCATATAAATGACGTATTCATGTGAGTAATGCGTATATCGAAAATTGAATATTTAAAATGAAAAGTGTTCGTAAAATATATTGACTTTGTAGTTTTTACATTTGGCCGCTAGATGCATTAGAATCATTAGATGCAGTCACCCTTAATAGACACAAAATTCACCATTATCCATTTACCCGATACTTATAGAATAAACATTCAAACCGTCCGATATAAACTAAATAAATGTGTACTGCGTATCCGATTGCCAATTGCTTGGATATTATTTATCTCTATTATTATGTCTTAAAGTAACAAACAATATTAATTTGATTAGAATAGCTATTATGGATTAAAAAGGATTTACATACAAATGCAAAAATAAACAAATGATAAGTAAGTATATATTTTATTGAATAAACTTCTACATACGATTAATTGCATCTACGTGAATATTGTCATATTTTATTGCAAAAATAATACGTTTGAAGAATTTAAGATAGGTAGGTACTCATTCGGAAAAATAAAACATCTACAAAAATGTCGTTTGCCTCGACCGACTTAACTCTGTGGGTATTTTTTAAATCGCGAATATCCAGTTAAACGCAACGAGACGTAGAATTTAAATGCATTCGACGATTATTTTTATTTATAAATAATTAATCAATCATTATTTTATGAATATGACACTTACTACAGACGTGTTTAAAGCTCAGAGTTTTTGACCAAAGCTTGAATATCTTTTCATATTTACATAATATAACAATCATTATTTTAGATAAATTAAGATATAATTTTATAACGCAGTATATTCTAAAAGATGTTTTACCCAACCGCTAAGATGACAGGTAACTTTGATATTTTCTATCCCGTAGTTCATTTGACAATGTTCGCGATCATGCCTTCACTATGTGAATACTTCCCTACTATAAATATAATAAGGAGGCGAGGCCACAAGATATCGTGACAAATGACATTAAAAAACAAGTTAAATTGTAGTTTTTACATTGTATAATATATTTTTGCTAATCCTTCTTTCATTGAGTCATTTACGTTGACAGCTGTTTCGGGCTATAAACCAATCTTAGAATCGGTTGACTATAACTTATATTGTGTATGTTAATTTAAAGATATTTGGTGCATCCGTCTTTTTAAGATAGGCAAACAATAGTTTAGTTGGGACCTACGTTAAAGTGCCCACCACCACCCGTCATATATGCACAGCCGTGGATATGCACGGCCGCTTTCTATGACGCTTTAAACGTGTCTGAAAGAAGTGATTTTAAGTACTCATTCCGTCCCGAAACGGAGCCGCACGGGACTGATGCTGCAACCATGCACCGTAGTGCTTAAAGAAGAAAATTAAAAAAGAAAATTTTGTTTTTTGGACTGGCTCTGCTGTCCGCTAACGTTAGGCGCTTAGTGTACCCACATACTGAGTGTCACGAATTGAAATAGATGAGTCTACAGAAGAGTCGGGACTATCCCGCTCCCCATACGACGCTGCAAATTTCTCAAATGCCGTAAAGTTGGCCTCGGTTGCTATCAGATCTCCATGACCAATTGGACCCGTGTGTGGATGGACCCTGGCAAACAGCTCCGCTCGTTCGAGTTCCATAAGCGGGCAATCCCAGAGGATGTGTTCAACATCTTGGTGGTCATGCCCACAGGTACAACCCGGCCCATCTACTATCAAGCCAAACTCGTGGAGTCTGGCAGCGAAGTTGCCATGGCCGGTGAGGAACTGGCTAATCCAGTGCGAAGGTTGGAGTCTTCTAGTTTGGTGCCTGCAGAATACGTCTGGAAAAAAAAGGTAAGTGTGCCGCCCCTTGGGGGAGGCGGTCCACCTCGCCTGCCATGCCGCAAATGCGGTCTTGTACACAATGTCACTTACAGTCTTCCTGTAAGGAACGTCCTCGGATCTCTGTGGTGGTATCAGATGGACACCGGCGAGTGTTGTGCTGATCCCCCTCAAGAAGAGGGTGATCGATCCTCTGACTTGGACGTGCAGATCGAGGGGTAGCACCCCCGCGAGTACGGCAAGCGCGTCAGTAGAAATTGTGAGGTAGGCTTTGGTAAGCGAGATCAGCGCAAGTCGCTGCCCGCTTAGTAGTGCGCGTCTCACGAGAGTTAAGAAGTTTACTCAGGAATGCCAAATGCTGGAGGCGTAACCGGCAATTCCCATGAAAATTGCGCCGTATGCAACCTTAAGGGCTCTAGGCTTAAGTCCCCAATTGCTGCCCGCCATTCGGGCCATTCTCTGATAGGCCGAATTGGCCTTAGAGACGGCCGTCTTGGCGTGGTGAACGAAAGACAGCTTGTCATCAAGAATTACTCCCAGATACGTAACCCTTTCGGAGAAACGCACTGAGGTCTGGCCAAAACGAACCGTGGGCGGCCATCGAGTTATGTTGACCCGAGAACTACCCCTGAGGAGGACAGCTTCCGTCTTGCTCGGGGCAAAGGTCAGCTTGTTCAGCAAGCAATTAAGGATTCTGCCCAAGGCGACCGTGGCTGCACGCTCAAGTGCCGGTCGGCTCATCGCCCCAACAAGTAGAAGCAAGTCGTCGGCGTACGCAACGAGCGTGCAACCTGGAGGCAGTGGCAGGGACAGAACGTCGTCAAACAGTATGTTCCACAAAAGGGGTCCCAGGACGGAGCCCTGGGGACACCCCATGGTGGTCTTCCTGTGAATCAGGCTAGGGCCGGAGTCGTAGGTTATCTTCCTATTGCTGAAGTAACTTTGAACCAAGGCAAAGAGGTCCCCGGAAGCTTTGCCAGAACCAAGGGCCACCATGCAGTATCAAACGCGCCCGCGATTTCGAGAAAAATCCCGGCAACGAGGTCCTTGCCAGAGCTCTCCACAGAATCGATCACCAAGCAAATCGCATCCTCGGTGGACTTTCCGGGTCTAAACCCAAATTGTCTTTGCGAGATTGGACAGTTTTCCGACAGGTGGGACTCAATCCTGCTGTTTATCAATCTTTCCAATATCTTCCCGAAGACGGGAAGGAGCGTAATCGGTCTATACGCTTTCGGGTCACAA
Source organism: Rhyacophila brunnea (assembly GCF_057557595.1). NCBI lineage: Eukaryota > Metazoa > Arthropoda > Insecta > Trichoptera > Rhyacophilidae > Rhyacophila > Rhyacophila brunnea. The sequence continues at coordinate 24,167,511 of NW_028233068.1, forward strand.
GGAGGGCGACTGCCGGCTTTGGGGATCACCGTGAGGTGGCCCCTCTTCCAGCAGTCAGGGAATATGCCACTACTCATGCATTATTTGTAGATGCGTGATCTCGTGTGAGGCAAGAGACCACGCCCTTCTCGCTAGCGCGTTATCTATGCACAGTCAAGCCCCGGGGCTTTGCCGGCCGGGAGGCTGGCAAATAGAATCCCTAGTAAATCGGTCGTTATCAATGTCGAGCGACTCGTTGTCCTGCGGGATAACAGCATCCAACAGGACGGTGGCGGACTCTTCAGAGCTATTGGTGAACGATCCGTCGGGGCGCCGTACCGCCGACATGACTTTTCCGGGCCGTGAGCCCAGCTTCATCACGTGGAAGGGGGGGGGGGGCACGGATCATTCCCTCCAGTGCATCTTCTTAGCCTTACTGATTGCCTTTTTGAACTTGTGTCTAGTGGTCCTGTATGTGACCGCAAGCGGATGGTCTGCCTGCGGCGGCCCTTTCAGCGATCTTCGCGCTGTTTGTAAGGCCCTTCTGGCCCTCCTCATCCTAACAAATTGTCAGACAATTTAAATCAAGAAATAAAAAGGAGAGGCATTCTAAGTCTTCATGGGCGGCATTCTGTCTAGAAACGTCGCAGGGTATAGGAGTGTAAAAATAATCAAATAATTTATTAATTCAATGCTATGTTGAATACACGCATGTGGTTTATCGTGCACGCAAAATTTTCACAAGGGAGGGTGTCTTAGGCATTTAAGTGTCTACTTAACTAATATTGTCTCTTAAAATGAGTGACCTCAAATTTATAAATTGATAAGATACCATGTTTTTTTAGAGGTGTCCCATATTACTTACCAAAAATGCTAATATTATTTGGCACTTAAACTACAGATACATCTAGACACCACCCATTGCATTGCTAAATGAAGCTGCGTGCCGTGCGTTTGGTTTGTGGTCGAGCGAACGCATTCGTATACAAATTTTTGAGACCATAGTAGACCATTTCGCTAGTGCTCGCACTAGACGCTCAGAATTAAAATATAATTTTCTATTTTTTACGTTATATAGTATTTTTAAGCGGTCAAAATGCAACCATTAGGTAAAGATATCCATAATTTAAGTTATTTTAAAGAAACACTAGGTCACTGATATTAAAATATATAATAGTATACTTACAAATAAATTATTATGAACATGTATCAACTTACCTATGAAACGTAATACCACCTTCTTGCTTATCAGTACGGCTACCACATTTTAACACAACACACATAACCATCTTTTCTATTTAATTAACTAAAATATTTACCACTGACTTTATGTTTAACACAAAAAATATCAATTTTAGCAACACACGCTCGCAGGTGATCGACGCTTAGTTAAGCAACAAACTAAGATTTGGCGGCGACACCATAGCAAATCATTTCACACATCTGTAAACCTTTTATCTAACTCTAACGCGATTTGGCACGTTTTTAGAATTTAAAAAAATCTATTTGTGTCAATATTTGTTGACAATGTTCTTCTAACTAAGTGATCAAAATCAGCCCTGATCATTATCAAATTATGAAAATTAAGCTGGTAGGTACCTACTATAAACTAAAAAGATATTTTTAATATATTTTTTTTATGTATTTCATTAATTTAATAAAAACCTGTATGACCATCTAATATGGCGTTAATGATATTTATTTTAATAGGACAGTATAATATAAATAATAATAATGTTATTATAAATGTTAAATATACCTCGCTTGACCGATATTACGCCGTAACTACCTACTCTATTTTACTTCCTCTGCGGTCATGCTGCTGACATCAAAAACTCTAAAATGTGACTTTCACTGCGAGGCTGAACAAAATGAGATTGAAACAATAAAATTTGTGTTATGTACGAGATCCGTCCGATAAACGCTGCAGTGCCGTACTTTTGAAGGCGTTTTCTCCATGTAAAATTATAAGTGCATTGACTTTACTAGGGTTCACAACCACTGTGGTTTGTTATAAAACAACACATTATACAGACACACATACGAGACTAATGAATATGTGTCAAAGGTAATAGCACCCCGTCTAGTTGTGGGAATTCCCCGAATAAAGACTCCCCAGAAACTTCCGTCTTACACATAGTAATTGAATAATTATTATTGATAACGAGGCCCATTCGACGAATGTCTTGTTATATGATACCAATTTCTCACAAATTAATTATATTAGGTGAGACAAAAAACGCACAGCAAATATTTTTGAATACACAACTATATCAGTTTTCCGATGATAGAAAAAATTGTCCAAATCCCACTTTTGTGTTTTACTTATTATTAATTATTTACTTAGGTAGGTACTTCATATTTTAATTTTGTCGTTAAGTGGTCTTGTCTCTACGAGCACTCTTAACTTGGAAACCGTAATATCACTGAGTGAATTCGAAAACTCCAACTCAATACACTTTAGTGAGAATTTTTAATTTTCAAAGATTAAAAAGACTTTTTCTTTTAAATTTAAAAATAAACTTAAATAAAATAAGAAGTTTAAAAAGAATAATATAATAAATTAAATATTATTTTGTTATAATATATGTAATTTTGGCAAAACAAGATTAGCAATTTTACCAAAATTGATGAGATTCCATATTTTTATTCATCTAATTTTTAAAATTATTGTAGCTGTTTTTTTGTTTTAATAATAATGTCGTCTATAACTCCAAAAACTATTATATAATCGTAAACTGTTTATAAATTTGACATTACTCGGAATAACCACGTAAATCTGGTAATGTACGTAATAGTACGTAGGTAAGTGTAATAATAATTAGGTACTTATTTAAATATTTATAATATATATTCCTTGTCAAAAATATCGTTATGAAAAACAAACACGAAAACAATTACGAATTTTGCAATAAAATATTTTCAACTGAAGCAATAAGCACGCCACTGAAAAAATTATAGATGTACCTGTAGCTATAAAACAAAGATGGTGCTAATAATACTTATTCGTTACCACGAATAATAGTCTTGGGGACATGCATGGTATGTGTACCAACAATGGCTACAAAGTTAATTGTATAACACTTAAAATAATAAAGTAGCCATAAGGCTCTAGCCTGGGAACCCGGACTTAGGAGGGGCCCGGCGTGGAAGATCAACCAGTTAAGTAAGATAAACAAACACCACAAATTTGCTTTAACAGTACGAAAAAGTCGCCTGCGGAAAGTTGCCTGCGGCGCTATTAGGCGAGTGGAATTTTATTTTATAATTACTTTTAGTGTTTCCCGACTAATAATAATGACTATTTATCCAACATAGCGAAGGGTCGCATATTACTTTGCTATCACAAAGGGGGGTAGCGATCAGTGCTTCATGATATGATGCTGAGTGCCGACATTTCAAGCGTCTTTATTTAATAATACTAAAAATACACGGAATACCATTTATTTTACATGGAACCCCGGAGTTCCGTGGAACGTGGAATATAATTTGAGAAACACTACTGTAGCAAATTACACTGCCCTTAACGTTAGCGATAGGTTGGGGGGCCCGCTTCATGGTGTGGGGGACATGAAAGTAGCTATTACGCAAAATATAAATTATCTTTCATTATTATTATCCTAAGAGATTTTGGAAAACGCACTAACGGCTCATTTAAGCGACATTTTATTGTTATTTTTACATCTTCACTTCAAAATGTGCGCTACCGATTCATCTACCGTTTGAATTGACCACATTTCACAAATTTTCAATGACTTTACAGGTACTTGACGTTTATATCCGATATTTTCTTACACACCGTATACGATCGCCATATTTACTGTCCACGCCTGTCAGAATGATGTCTTCGTCGCTTAAGACCTTTTAATCCTTTATTTGACAAACGGATTCGATTATTTTTATTCAAATATCGTAATGTAGGCATTGGCGCACTTTTTTCCGGTGAAAAAACCATAATTTTGGTACAATTTACTACGTATAATATCTTTTGACAGCGGGGTACGCCACTGACGGCCATTTCATAGATAACGTGATATTCCAAATTTGATTTTTTTAAAATACTTTGTGGCTGTTCACTCAATCCTTTTTTATTAAATAATTACCTAGGCTACTAATTTCCATAGATCAGATAGTCATATTAAACTAACAAAGTTGCCATTGCAAACAATAAAGGAAATTAATACGAATTGTCATAGTCATCAAAATGTGTGATATTGTATAATATCTACCTATTTTTATCGTCCCTATCATCATCAATCTTGACCTATCTATTGCTGGATGAAGGCCTCCTCAGCCTTATTCTACTCCTTACATACACATGAATTGTTATATTTATCAAAATCAGTGATATTATATTATTATCTACTTATCTATATATAATGCCATTATTATCACGAGCCTCAATAAATCCACTGCTGGATGAAGGCCTCTCTACGTTGATTGTATTCTTGACAGTATTGAATTTCTAATGCTATTTATCTACATATTCATATCGTCATCATAATAATCATCATCATCAACCAGGATCAATCCACTGCTGGATGAAGAGTTCCGCAACCTGATTATACTACTATTGGTTTAACGAATTTGTGATATTATAGATATTTCTATCCATCTTATCATCATCGACTTGAACCAATCCACTGCTGGATAATGGCCTCCCTAGCCCGAATCTACTCCTTTCTGTCATATGAATTGCTGTATTTATCAAAATCGGTGATACTATATTTATTTACATATTCATATCGTCATTATCATCATTATCATCATCATCATCGTCGACCTGAAACAATCCACTGCTTAATAAAGACCTCGCTAGCCTGATTCTACTCCTTTCTGTCATATGAATTTCTGTATTTATCAAAATCGGTGAAATTATATTTTTTTACATATTCATATCGTCATCATCATCATCATCGACCTAGACCAATCCACTACTTAAAGACCTCCTTAGTCTGATTCTACTCCTTTCTGTGATATGAATTTATGTATTTATCAAAATCGGTGATATTAAATTTATCTACATATTCATATCGTCATCATCATCAACCAGGATCAATTCACTGCTGGATGAAGAGTTCCGCAACCTGATTCTACTACTATATTATACCTATTTCTATCGTCCTTATCATCATTGACCTGAACTCATCTACTGCTGGATAAATGCTTCCCATGCCTGATTCTACTCCTTTCTGTCATTTGAATTGCTGTATTTATCAAAATCGGTGATATTATATTATATCTATTTATATTTCCATTATCATTATGAGCCTGAATCAATCCACCGGTGGATGAAGGCTTCTCTAAGTTGTTTGAATTTCTGTCGGTCATATGAATTGCTATATTTATCAAAATTGCTCATATTATATTTACCCATTCATAATATCGTCATTATCATCATCAACCAAGATTAATCCACTGCTGGATGAAGGTTATCCCAACCTAATTCTACTCTTCTTGGTCATATAAACTGCAATATTTTTTTAAATTTCTGATTTTATGTACATACCCATTTATATCGTCATTATCGTTATCAACCTGTATCAATTCACTGCTGGATGAAGGCCTTTTTAAGCTGATTCCACATCTTTAGGTCTTATAAATTCCTATTTTATCAGATATATGTATTGCTTCATTATTTATCAACATTTGTCTCGATATGAATGTCCCGCACCGGGAAACTATATTGTTTAAGATTAATTTTTAAATCAAAATATGATTTTTAAAATATTATTCTATGGCTCCGAGCATTTATTTTTTATAGACAATGAAACAAAATGATGTTTTAATTTATTTTTTATGCTGCTAACCTTTTTCTATTATGTAAATGGGACCCGAAAGAGATTAATACTCGCGTTATATTGGATCGCTATTAATGATAATCACGATTGAGATGTATAATTATTTAACATATTTAAATGCACATACCTACACATATATTGTATTAAAATTAAAATGACAGTGGTAGCAATCGGCAATTGCCAGCTGTTCTGCTAGGCCTAGCAGCCTGAAATGGTGTCAGACGATATTGAGAAGGCCAGACTCCAGAATAGACTACGCACATGACTCCAAATTTGTATTGGCAGTGACGACATGCAGATCGTAAAACTGACAAATCAGATAAATTTTCAGTTGTCTGACGTGAATGAAAATCCATCCCAAAGGGAAAACTATGGCGCCATCTATACACACTTTACAATTATTATATTAAAATCCAACACCAAGTCACTATGACGAAAAGCTGTCTGCAAGACCTAGCGAGACAGACTGGCGAGAGCCAGCTGGCTCAGCTAGTCTCGTATATATTATTATCCTAAGAGATTTTGGAAAACGCACCGACTTTTTTATTTAAACACTGTTTTGTTGATTATTAAAGAAATTCACTTCAATTTTTGCAGTCCCAAATCTGTTTCCATTTGAATCGGGCACAATCTGATAAAACGCGACACAATCACAGATAATATCGTTTTTAAATAGCGTTTTATATCCGTCACCATGCATTTTTGCTACTTTACTGTCTATCTACCGCAAATTGATTATAATGTCGCTTAATACTGTCTGTTTAATCGAAATTTCACAAATCTAAATTAATATTCCACAAAATTATTCAAATCTTTAAGCAGCACATTGGCGTACAAACAAGAAATAAATGGATATTTCCTCAATAAATATTACGAAAATATAAGCTAAAACCACGTCACTGCTATTTATCTGTCAAACTGAAATAATAGATGATTGATTTTCAATTGTTTTCTTTTGTGATATAAACAAGTTCATTTGACGTGTCAGAATTCAAATTTAGAATTTGCAAAAATAATCGAAAAATGTGACATTTCTATTAGCATATTAAATAATCAATTTCAATCAAGACATTTATTGTTAATGTTTACGTTAATTGCATAATAAATATAATATTTTTAATGTCTCTATAAACGAGCATAAAAAACAATAGTCAATCACTTTCAGAAATACGTTTCCTATAGATATATTTTTGCCCATATTTAATCCGAAAATTCCTGGCTGTCACAAATCACACAACAATGTATTAATAGGTACGTCATTGCCTTGCCTCTTCACAATATTCGATGAGTTTATTTAAATTTAATAATAAGGCCACATTTCAACGATTATCATCATTACCAAAGATTAAAACTACATATAAAACTACGTTGATTAATCAAATTATCCTAAAAAAATATTGACGGAGCATCATTTTCGGTATGCAATTGCATGCATTTTTATTTATTTTGAACCATAGACAAAATACTTTTATTTTAGCTGTCATATTCATGACAACGTAGGTAGGTAAATTAAAAATGACGTTTACTATACGTAATTAATACACAAGGTTTTTACAATTTTATTAATAGATAGTATTTATATAATGTTGAATTAAACGTTTTATTACACAATATAAGAAAAATTCAAAACTAAAAAAGTCAATTATGATCATTTCATCCCATAATCGCACTATGAAGTAGGTACCTACGTCATATTAATATCCACTATTTGCATCCATGTGGTTACTATATAGAAGAATCAATGTGTGTCACTATGCTTATTAGGATTCCACTGCTGAATGAAGGTTATTCCAAAGAAAAATCCATGTTTTATACAAAAATAAAAAGTTAATTATGATCATTTCATCCCATAATCACACTATGAAGTACCTACATCATATTATCTATTATTTGCATTCATGTGATTACTATATAGAAGAATTAATATGTGTCACTATGCTTATTAGGATTCCATGCTGGGTGAAGGTTATTCCAATAATCCTCTTGGTCATATGAATTGCTATATCTATCAAAATTGATGTACCTACCCATTTATATCCTCATTATCACCATGAACCAGGATCAATCCACTACTCGATGAAGCCATCTCAGAACTAATTCCATTCCTCTTATATACATTGCTGCATTTATCAAACATTTTTATATAATAATAATATATTCATTTCGTCGTTATCATAATTAGACCGGATCAATACACTGCTCGATGAAAGCCACTCTAAGCTGATTCCACTATTTTTTGTTCTATGAATTGAACTGAACCGAATTTGTGAAATTGCGTATTACATGAAATCGGCAAAATTTTGTCAAATTCATGAAAAATGCAAGCCCGTTGCCTTATTCATGAATTAGGCAAATTATCTGCCAAGTAAGTGAATTCGGCAGGGTATAGAATTCTTAAACTGTCAACATGACAGTAGAAAAGTCAATTTATTACGGATGGTTTTATTAGTTATAATTGGACATAATAATATATTATTATTATTAGGTTCGGTTAGGTTTTGTAATTCTGAATTCAACTGAATATCCATTTTAAGGTTACCTAACACCTGTCAACAAACTACCAAATTTAATCATTCTATCACAAACAAACAATCGACTATTGCCTGATACCCAAGCACAAATCAAATCGCGAAAATACCTTTTAATAAAATTCTCCCGTTATCATATTATAGTTCTAGATTTTTTTGGGCATAGTAATTGGAAATGAACGTCATTGTAGTTATTAATAGGCATATTTTTATATAATCAATAACATTTGACATCTGGTTAGTTTGATTATTTGCAAAAAACACCACCGGAGCGCCACTATCTATATTGACCAATGCATGAGCATTTGACACATTTGGTTTAGTTGGAAAAAACACCACCGGAGCGGAGCGCCAATATCTAATTTGCCCTATGCATGAACTAGGCAGAAAAATTACTGCCGAATTCACGCACTCGACAGATATTTTGCCTATTTCATGAATAAGGCAACGTTTGCATTTTTCATGAAATAGGCAAAATTTAGCCGATTTCATGTAGGTAATACGCAATTTCACACGTAGGCGTAACATATACATACATATATCTACCTACATATTTATAATGCCATTATCATAATCAGTTTAGATCAATACATATATAGACGAAGTCCTTTCTAACCCAATTACTTCCTCTCAGATCTATGAGTTCCTTCTTTTATCAACATTTGTTTCGATATGAACGTCCCGCACCGGGAAACATTATATAAAATGTTAATTCAAAATTTGTTTTTTTAAATATTATTCTATAGCTGCAAGCATTTTTTTAGACAATTAAACAAAATAATTTAATAGTTATATGGCTAATCTTCATCTATTACCTCAAGGGATACGCGTGAGATTAATATTAACGTTATATTATTGAATCGCAATCAAATTACCTGCTATTCTGCTAGGTCTAGCAGCCTGGGATGGTGAATCTAGAATAGACTCTGCATATGATGCCAAATTTATATCGAAAGTAACGACTTGCAAATTGTAAAAGTGAAAAATCAGCGAAATGTCAAACGGCGCCGTCTCTGCATACTTCACAATTTTATTAAAATCCAATACCATACACTAGGACGCTAAGCTGTCTGCAAGACCTAGCGAGACAGACTGGCGAGAGCCAGCTGGCTCAGCTAGTCTCCTATATATTATTATCCTAAAAGATTTTGGAAAATACGTCAACTTTTTTATTTAAATACCACTTTGTTGATTATTAAAGGAATTCACTTCAATTTTTGGAGTCCCGAATCTTCTTCCATTTGAATCGGGCACAATCTGATAAAACTCGACACAATCACAGATAAAATCATTTTTAAATCGCGTTTTATATCCGTCACCATACATTTTCGCATCTTGCTGTCCGTGTACCTCAAATTGATTATAATGTCGTTTAATACTTTCTATATAATCAATATTGCAAAATATCTAAATTAATATTCCACAAAATTATTCAAATCTGTAAGTAGGACATTGGCTTGCTACAAGAAATAAATACATCTTTCCTCACTAATTACTACGAAAATATAATCTAAAACCATGTCACTGCTTTTTATCTGTCAAACTGAAATATATGATTGATTTTCAATTGTTTTCGCCTATAACAAGTTCATTTGACGTTTCAGAATTCAAATTTAGAATTTGCAGAAACAATCGAAAAATGTGACATTTCTATTAGCATGTTAAATAATCAATTTCAATCAAGACATTTTTATTGTAAGATATGTTTTCTATTAATTAATAACAAATTTGATTTTTTTAAATACTTCTTTGTGGCTGTTCACGAACTCTTTTTTATTGAATAATTAGGCTACTAATTTCGATAGATTACAATATAGTCATATTAAGTTGCCATTGCAAACAATGAAATAAATTAATACGAATTGTTATAGTTAACAAAATTTGTGATATTATAGATATTATTTCAAATGGAAATTTTTTAGCGCTGTATAATTCTTTGAGTACTACAGATTGGACCTCTTTATATGAACAAATTGATGTAAACACGGCATTAGCTATTTTGTATAATAAATTTTATAATAGTCTGGACTCCTGTTTCCCTCGCCGGCTCGTTCATCTACCGAAGTACTCATATCCTAAGTGGTTTACGCCAGAAATTATTTATAATCTAAGGTCAAAGGCATATTATCATGCACTGTGGAAAAAACATAGACGGACTGCAGATTATAGTAAATTTTCCTGTCTTAGAAACTCATTGAAGTGTGACATCTCTTCGGCTCACAAATCATATCTAACGTCGATTGGTCGAAATATTGTCTCAGATCCTAATTGTTTTTGGAAATATATTCATTCGCTTAGTTCCAGTAGTACTACAAAAGACAATGCCATGATGACATTGAATAATGATCCTATAGAGAACCATGTTATATCTGATGCATTTACTAAGCATTTTGAATCACTTTATAGCTCAATAGAACCGCTACTTGACCCCGATTCTGCTGGTCCTTCGTCTGCAACGCAAGATATTCAAATCTCAGCTTTTGACGAGAAAGATATGGAATATGGGTTTTCAAATTTGTCTCCCAAAAGTTCATTTGGTCCAGATGGCTTGCCACCTTATGTGGTTAAGGGCTGTTACGAACATATGTCCTTTCCGCTTAAACATATATTTAATTTAATCATAGAATCCAGCACTTTTCCTGATGCATGGAAAATAACCCGCCTAAGGCCGCTTCATAAAAAGGGATCTAGATCAGAGATCTCTAACTATAGGCCAATAGCAGTTCTTTCGGCTCCATGTAAATTATTTGAATCGATATTACATATAAACATCAACCGTCAAATAGACTCTCGCCTCTCCGATTCGCAGCATGGGTTTCGACTTAGGCGGTCCACAGTAACAAATCTTATAGTGTATAATAATTTTATTTCAAATTCTATGGATAAGTCAATTCAAGTTGATTCTGTGTACACAGATATTTCCAAGGCATTTGATCGTGTTGATCACGATATTTTATTACAAAAGCTTTGTACATTTGGCGCGTCATATAGTATAATATGTTTTTTTGCTTCTTATTTGAAAAATCGCCGTCAATTTGTTGATTACCATGGGAATGAATCGCGGATTTTTAGAACAAACTCTGGTGTTCCTCAAGGTTCAAATCTTGGCCCAATTTTGTTTTTAATATTTTTTGATGATATTGTCAAAGTTATAACCAATTCTTCTTGTTTGCTATTCGCAGATGATCTTAAACTTTTTCGAACTATTGAAACCCCATTATGCTGTGCGATGTTACAGTCTGACCTAGATGCTATCTCGCAATGGTCTATCTTAAATAAACTTGAATTCGCTACCTCCAAATGTAATATTATTTCATTCAATCGTTCAAGGCACACCTTATTGTTCCCATACACATTGTCTGGTATAATATTGAGTAGGGTAACGGAGATAAAAGATTTGGGAGTATTGTATGATACAAAGTTCACTTTCAATCAGCATATTCTTAACATCAGTACTAGATCCAGCAAAATGCTTGGTTTTGTTATGAGGGTTTCAAAATCATTCGAAAACGTCCGAGTGCTACGTACATTATACGTATCATTTGTGTTGAGTATTCTTGAATATGCCAGCATTATTTGGAGTCCTAATAGGTTCATGCACACAATTAAGCTGGATCGAGTCCACAATAGATTTCTTAGATTTCTCTACTTAAGAACATACGGGTTCTTTCCTTATGATAATGACAATAAAATGAATTTCCCGACTCGTTTTCTTCTGGGTATGCTATCAATGCAATCCCTGTCTACCCGAAGAGTGATTGTTCTTTTAAAGCATTTCTTTTTACTTCTTCGTGGGTTCATTTACAATCCGCATATACTGTCAAATATTAATTTTCATGTTCCCACCAATATCACTCGCAGCTCCACGGTCTTCAAGATACCTCGTCGCAGGACAGATGTTATGTTTCATGATGCTGTGTATCGTGCAATTAGCTTATTTGATGGCACCATAAAGGTTGATTTGTTTTTTATTAATTATATAATGTTTGTAGACGTTTTAAATAGGATAAATTTATAATTGTATATATTATCATATTTCTTTAATATTTACACATGCTGTCTTTTCCACTTTCTTGTCATATTAGTTGTTATTTGTAATTAAGATATTTTTATATATTTGTATGTATTATGTATTATGGCGCATTGGCCAAAAGCTGTAATGCCGTAATACTCTTTTTTATAAATAAATAAATAAATAAAATAAATAAATAAATAAATAAATCTACCTATTTTTACCATCCTTATCATCATCAATCTGGACCTATCCACTGCTGGATGAAGGCCTCCTCAGCCTTATTATACTCCTTACTTACACATGAATTATTATATTTATCAAAATCAGTGATATTATACTATCTACCTATCTATATTTATAATGCCATTATTATCACGAGCCTTAATAAATCCACTGCTGGATGACGGCCTCTCTACGTTGATTGTATTCTTGATAGTCTTGAATTTCATCATCGTCATCAATCCACTGCTGGATGAAGGGTTTGTTTTAACGAATTTGTGATATTATACTTATTTCTATCATCCTTACCATCATCGACCTGAACCAATCTACTGCTGGATAAAGGCCTCCCATAGCCTGATTATACTCCTTTCTGTCATATGAATTGCTGTATTTATCAAAATTGGTGATATTATATTATATCTATTTATATTATATCATGAGCCTGAATTATTCCACTGATGGATGAAGGGTTCCGCAACCTGATTCTACTACTATAGGTTTAACGAATTTGTGATATTATACCTATTTCTATCGTCCTTATCATCATCGACCTGAACCAATCCACTGCTGGATAAAGGCCTCCCTAGCCTGATTCTACTCTTTTATGTCATTTGAATTACTGTTTTTATCAAAATTGGTGATATTATAATATATCTATTTATATTATATCATGAGCCTGAATCAATGCACTGATGGATGAAGGCCTTTCTAATTTGTTTGTATTTCTGTCAGTCATACGGTCATATTAATTGCTATATTTATCAAAATTGTTGATATTATATTCACCCATTCATAATATTGTCATTATCATCATCAACCAAGATCAATCCACTGCTGGATGAAGGTTATCCCAACCTAATTCTACTCTTCTTAGTCATATAAACTGCTATATTTTTTTAAATTTTTGATTTTATATACCTACCCATTTATATCGTCATTATCGTCATCAACCTGTATCAATCCACTGCTGGATGAAGGCCTCTTTAAGCTGATTCCACATTTTTAGGTTTTATAAATTCCTGTTTTTATCAGAATTGGTCTATTCCTCTCAGATATAATATGTATTGTTTTATTATTTATTAACATTTGTCTCAATATGAATGTCCCGCACTGGAAAACTATATTAGTTTAGGTTAATTTTAAATTCAAAATTTGATTTTGTAAATATTATTCTATGGCTGCAGGCATTTATTTTTATAGACAATGAAATAAAACAATGTTTAAATTTGTTTTTTATGCTGCTAACCTTTTTTTAATATGTAAATGGGACCCGAAAGAGATTAATATTTTGATATAATGGATCGCTTTTTAAGATAATCACATATTATTGCTGTATATTCGAACGAATGAGATGTATAATTATTTATCATATTTAAATGCACATACCTACACATATATTGTATTAAAATTAAAATGTCATTGGTAGCAATCGGCGTTTCTGCTAGGCCTAGCAGCCTGAAGTGGTGTCAGACGATATTGTGAAGGCCAGACTCCAGAATAGACTACGCATACGACTCCACATTTGTATGGCAGTGACGACATGCAAATCGTTAAACTGACAAATCAGCGAAATGTCAAACTGTCTAACGTGAATAAAAATCCATCGCGAAGAGAAAACTATGGCGCCGTCTATACATACTTTACAATTATATTAAAATCCAACACCATGTCATTATAACGAAAAGCTGTCTGCAAGACCTGGCGAGACAGACTGGCGAGAGCCAGCTGGCTCAGCTAGTATTATATTATTAGCTAAATGTTACCTCTTATGCTTATAGTCTTATACTCACAGACAACATAAAAAAGTGTTAACTTGTGTGCTTATAATATGGATGTGACGTTTCAGAGACGGATATTAAACGAATCTATCTACGTTCACCAGGTCGTAAGCTTGCTTGTTCCATAAAAATAATGGAATAAGTACGTGCTATTATTACACAGAACTCATCTGGCGATATTGAAATCAGGAAATTTTGTATTGCCAGCGCAAGGCACTAACCTCACTTCTAAATTAATATTTTTTTTAAATATAGCATCTTCCCATAATGAATTGAATAGTTAACACATTTAAAATTTGTGAGAACTTATTAATATTTTAATCAAAATTTACTATCACGGAAGATCTGCGATGTGTAGCCAAGGTCCATGTGTAGGTCCAGCCTGGCATAGATCTTAGCCTTCTTAAGCAAGATTTTTGCCGATCCTTTGGTCTCTTTCTCCAGTCGATCATTCGCAAGTCACTCTATAAACCAGGGGTAGTCAACCTGGTCCCTACCGCCCACTGGTGGGCGTTCCAGCTTTCATGGTGGGCGATAGGGGTTATAAATCACCATTACTGTGGAACCGGTGGGCGGTTAGAAATTTTTTTTACTAACAGAGATACAAAAGTGGGCGGTAGGTATAAAAAGGTTGACTACCCTTGCTATAAACCATCAAGCCACCGAAAACATGGTCTTTCCGCACTAATTTTCTTTCTGAACTATTATTATATTAAACGTGAGGCAACTCATCGGTGCTTGTTCACCATATGTATCAAACGGCCCATCACAGACGTTGGATTTTGATAAATCTAACGACATGGGGCTCATTAAAGAGCTTATAGACCTCAAAATTATAGCGACATCGCAGAGATCATCCTCACCGATGGGGCCAACAAAACACCTGTAGATTTTTTTTTACTTATTTGTATTGTAAACACAATACACATTAAGGGCCCATGTGTCGTTTAAATGCCGAAAACGAATAGTATGTTATATCTTTGTAAATTAGCCCTGTACTTTTTAGGAAAGATGTCAACCATCCCGTCTCCATTATGTATTTGTAATTATTAATTATACTGGTAGATTCTCACGGAGGTCGTCTGCCACGATCGTCCCTAATTATGAAATATCATTTTGGATCGCTCCCCATAGTTGTGTTTAAAATAAAATCGTTCATATTTTTCGCGCGTGATTCAAACGATAATCGGCGATAGTCGGTATGGTAATCGTTGATGCAACTGTTAACAATCTTTGATTGAGTCATGCACGAAAAATAGAAATTATTATATTTTGGTCACGATTGCCAGTGTAATTTGAATTTAATTGTGGTATTAATAAAAATGAAAAATTTTGCCTGTGACGATATTTTGACTGCCTGATTTTTAGGCATTTTTACCAAAGGCTTCAAAATCAGTACACGGGTGAGACCTCTAAGTGTCTTAAAGCGCCACTGAAAAATTTAAAAACTTTTTGTGCGCAGGTATGTAGATAGGTAATTACAGCTACCAAACGGATTGGTAATAAAAAGTCTAAACGTCTTGCGAATTTCGACAAAGTCATCGGATTTATTTGATTTATTTTAAATATAATTGCTTGTAAACGAAATAGAAACTAAGTTCCTATCTCATTAGATAAGCAAATACTTGCCTTTAATTGGAGAAGTCGCAATAAGGTAGGTAGGTACATACTCTTTTAGGTACAGAGTATTTCTTTACTTTAATTTACTCAATAATTATGGTTTTTAATAAACAATGAAAACAAAAATGCAACAGACCATTAGCACCGAACATTGCAAAATATTCTGTTATAAAAGTAGTGTAACTATTTTATTCAAATGACAACAGATTTTCCTAGTGAGGCGTAGTGATTTATTAACTATAGTTATGTAGGTATGTATTGCGTATTTGACTTCGAGAAATCAACGCAGAGAAGCACGAAACCTCATATTAAAATTTCATAACAATTTGTATTCCAATAATAAATATCGATTTCTCGAAATAGACATCAATGCAATTATTTAAAAAAGGAACAGAGGCAAGGAATAGGGAAAAAAACAGTCCTGGCTCTGGTTGCGTAACATAGGACACAGGACTGGAATTAATTCGACAGAGACCTTGTTCCATGAGGCCCAGTAGCGGGCTTAGGAACTTCGAGGTCCGGCCACTAACTGATTTTAAGGCACCCACGATAAAAAAAAACAAATACCAATGTATCTCTTTTCTAGAACCACACCATGTAAATAAAAATAAACTAATATGACAATGGTGACACAATAATATTAAGTAAGTAATTGTTTACTTTGTTGTGTACGAGTATGTACTATCTGCTTAGGATTTCATCAGCCTCTTTGATGTTAACTGCAGGAGTTTTGTTATGCGTTGAGTAATATTGTATACTCCATTTGTGAGAAAAATGAATCTATTTAAGATTTTTTAGTAATTTAATAATTGTACGACAGGTTTAAAATATTTCGAGGCCCCTTTAAAATCTTCTATCGAATGTATAGTATCATCTGCATCAACGGATATCACCGTTATAAAGGCCCATAACACACAGTATCAAAAAAAATGTAGGTGTACTTAACCTAACTTGTATTTAGTTTTATACGTATTTATCAGCTGTTTTTAGATCGAGATGCCACTCTTGTAAATTTCTATATTATACCTACCAGCTACCTGCTCAATTAATTCAGTGGTTGGCCTTGAATACTTTTGTAATAAAAATACTAATGTAACGGTAAGTAGAATGTCGAAATATTTGTCGGCCATTATTGACGCGATACATGGTCATTGCTGAAAACAAAATGTATTTCCTGATAACTAATATCAAACCACACCTCGCGGATGTTTTTCTATGAGGGAAATTTAATTAAGCTGAAGTGTCCAACAACAGGAAGTATAATTAAGTCGAACCGTTGGGTACCACATATTCCCATTTTCTAAATTGTAGTGAATGAAAATTCAAATCTTCTAACAATTATAATAATGTAGATGCTCCGTAGTTATATTATATTGTGACTAAAAAAATGGATGGACATTAAAATGTTATATTTATTTCGCCAGAGATAGACAACCTTGAAGGGCACAAAACAATTTATGCCAATTATATATTTATTGTATAATTGTATAATTATATACTGCATAATGCTGTGATTTTCAGGTTCGATATTTATTATTTCGGCTCTTTCGGACACCTCGATATTAACTGTAACTTAATGTCATCCTAAAATAATATGATTTTAACATGGAACATGTTTACTCATGATCTCCGACGCAAAAGCGTTACGAAAAATAGATGTAGAATAACTATAGACGCGCAATCCGCCCGAGCAACCGGCGCAAAAACGATTTTTTTTCCGGCTCAGTACATGTTCAAACACGCGCATCAACATGATCTTACTCCATACTGCATTTATCGTTTGTCAATTTATGGCTACGGCTGTATGTTGTAGCTTAACCACTGGGAAATGCCAATAGAAATGGCGTATTTCAAAAAAATACTACCTTATTCTTAGGTCAATAATTATTATAAAACAATCATTATTCGTAGGATGTTTTACCACATTTGAATTGTCAAAGACAGCTTATAATCAGTATCTTTAGAATTATCTTCAAATGTGTTACTCGTGCCCATTTTTTTAAATAATAAAATGCCTAATTCTTGTCAAATTTGGGATCACAGAGATTTTAAAATATGTTTTTGATCGTAAATATTTCACTATTAATATTAATAATAATAATATTAATTAACTATAAATATAACATTAACTTTATAAATGCGTTTAAAAATTAATAAACCTAAAAAATCTTAACACCACTGCATATGGATGTACTTAAATATGACTACCTATATTCTAAAACATTAGATCGAGAGGTTTAAAAGAATACTATTTTATGTGATAAAAATACTTTATGCACACATCAAATGTTTAAAATAAATATAAAGGATAATAAGGCTTCAAAATTATATAAGTAGATTATCTACAAAGTTTAAGAAATGTCCAGGCTTATGCTCTGAAAATACCATAAATCTCCATTTTGACCTACGTTGGGCATGTAGGCCCTTAAGGCCCGACCCGTTTTGAGTGAGTACAATAAATAATTACCTATCTTTATGGATGCCGCGTAATCCACCTTTATTCTAGAATCTAGGGTACTTTTAATATCAAAAGATGATTGAAGTATTAATCAGGTACTCAAACCAAATTATTATGATGGGAATTTACTAGGAGCAAGGTACATAATAATAAAGGTAGGGTAAATCGTTTTACAGTGGCACCATGGGTACGGCAAATGCGGCTTGCAGTTGTAGTGGTATTGTTTGCTAACATTGAGACAGGCATTGTCGCAAGCAATTCAATACACGCGCGAATCGCCTATGGTGCCACTGTAGAATGATTTACCTTATACTTGTGCCAATTAATAGTGACTGAATAATATAATTATGGTTAAATATAGGTACTAATTTTCAATCGATTTTGAGTCCCTGTTGTCGAGCACCTCTTGCATCTATGTATAGAATAAGATAAGCCATCGTTGTGTGCAAATATCATTCATTTATATTCACTATGTGAACAAAGTAAAGATTTTTATACTGTTATACAAAAAGACTGTTTATTGTATGTTCCTGGTTTCTTATCACTGACATCCATCAAGACTTTTGATAGGGTAGGTGGGCACCTACCCACAAATATCGTAAGCGGTCTTTTTATATTTTAATAGATTATTTTAACTCTGCTATTATCGAACATATATATATATTGCAGAAGAAGAAAGGCGTATCCGGAATAAATATGTTGGTTATGTAAATTGCAAAACGATGAATGATCTAACTCACGATGGCCATAAACGTATTTTCTGTATTCATTGTAGTGATGTACTTATACTAACAAATTATGGTTATGCCATTAAATAAACTGTACACTTTTGAGGTATTTATACTAAAGCACGTATTGATTACCAATAAATTCTGTAATAATTTTGAGATGGACATGACATGACACAATATTCAATAAAATAAAAATGACTCAATGCCGCGAGAGAGAGATCACAACAAATGTAGGCGTAATGAAAATATTTAGAGATAATATTTAATTACATTTAAGTATAATATAAGATAGGTAGCAAATAGTAATTTATACTTACAATATCAAGTGTCATAAATGGAGTGAGACTTTTAGAATATCAAACATTCAGTATCTGAATAAACACGAATCTGACATTTCACTGCACTTCCAAGACACAACACACAACTTTGCAGCTTCACGTATCACTTTTTAAAACAATCATTACGTACGTTCATCTCAATATCGTTCTATCATTTACTTCAGGATCAAATACTATATAATAAACCATTAGCTTTTGTTTGTTTATAAATTTAAAATACACGTCACAGTGGATTGAGCCTCTTTCTAAATAGGCCGCGGTGAGGCGGTTTGTCGGTAGACACCTTCTATTCCGTTTGCCGTCACTACCTTTCGAAGCCTTCCACGTTCAAACAAATTCAAATTTACCTTTACCAGTTTACCTGTCTGGCTAGTATTGCCAGGTGATCATTTTTAATGGCTGTCGCGAATTGGATTATTGTGTTACTATTTTCAAAACATCTAGAGAACACTGCTATGTGATAGTGATATGTTATACCTATAATATTATAGTTTCAGGCGCTAAATAAAGACATAAAGCCCACCACTGAATTCTAGGATTCGAGCCCCGCCCGGCGTCTTTCAAAAATCGCACGTTATTTTTGCAATGTGTATTTATTTGGTTTCAACCATGGTTTCCCAAAGTTTTTACCACACCCCTTTTCGAGATTTTTTCAACGCCAAAGAAAAATCTTTATATTACCTATCTTGATCAATATTTAATTTAGATGGATAATCTTGAATTTTAAAAGTTTATTTTTAAATAAAATAACTGAAATTTATAAAACTATTTATTAACTTTAAATAAGAAAAATCATGTGATATCACTAAATTAACAACTAACTAAATATTATAATGATGGAAATGCAATAATAAAAAATGTCTTATCATAGCCCATAATCTAGAATTTAGATTCTAGGATAACGTGTAGGTATATAGATATGTTTTTACAATCAGAACTATTCGTTTCTATCCGTTTTTTTAATATCAGTTTTCATCCATCACTTCTCGGTAATCCAATTAATTTTTCTTGTAATTTTTCAGCACTCTAAAATGTGTCTTAAACCCAATCGGCAATCTTCATTGTAAGGATATCTTCAAATCAATTGTTAAAATGTGGTGTATATATAATAAAGTTTACTCCTGAGAGCCTTCTGCCCTATTCAGATCTCTTCAGCCTCCGCTAGTTAAGAATAAAAACCCAATGAAATGTGTGACATTAATTATTTTAATTCCCTTCTGTGGAAGATTACTACTTATGTATGTACTAACGAAATGTGTAATTTACTTTTGGGCTTTGAAGCAATACGGCGTGGCCAAAACATAAATTGATACAAGTGGAAGAATTATAATTAATTTATTGATTAAATTAATCTATTAATTATCTTACAATGTTTACGTTTCATTTAACAGCAATTGAATGTTTCGTTAAGTAGTTTGATCTGACAACACTACGCGGATATCAGCTTCGCTTATGTTCGGTAAAGTAAAATAATTATTATGATTCGGCAATATTCGGAGACTAAAGAATGAAGATGAAAATAATTGTACACAAACCTAATTGAATGACTCTCGAACTGTTTTTCAAAGTATTAGAGAAATTACATTTCCCATTTATTTTTAAGACAGTTGACTTACAGAATTTAAACGAAAGCAATATAACCATGGTAAGTATGTACCTAATTGTAATATTAATTATATTTAACTCCACAAAATTAAATTTCCAATTGGATAGGGAGCTATTTCAAGTATTCTCATACCATTAATTGATAAAGAGTAGGTAGTTATATTTAAAACAAAAATTGTGTATGTGTAGTAAGTATTATAGAATAATATTACAAATTTACAATAATACTACACCCAGAAATGCTTAATTATTCGCAAAGTAGGTACCTAATCGTATTGCCTTATTTTTGGGTAACAGAATTTTAGAGTAGATCCAGAAGTTCCACCACGGAGCAGTCGTGGAGATATTATGTGTGTTTGCCCAGAGTGGTCAGACCATAATGTATTCCGCAATTTCATCGACGCCACATTCGCAGTTTGAAGAATCGTCTAAATATTCCCACTTTTTAAATTTTTTTTTAGTTCTGGCGATTGAGAAGGCTGTATAATCGTATCTGTCACGCCAACTGTCTATTCTTTCCACTGCATGCCGCTCCGAGGTCTCCTAGAATGACGTAAAGAAGCTTTTCCTGGATATTTATAAGACGTGATTGTACCATGAGTGTGTGTCCATAAATTATATTGGGTGTCTTTCATCACAGATTTGAGCTGTGCGATGTACTTTACTCCAGGGTTTCTATTGTCAGCTATAAAATTAATATTAAATTACATACCAACATAAGAAATTCAATGAAAGATGACTCAATTATCTGCAATGACATTACTTATCTGTAATTCTGGATTACGGAATACACTATATCGATAGGTAATTGATATTGTCTAACTTCCAAATTGTATTTAAAAACATTGTTAATTGGAAGCATAATATGTGTAGGTAATCCAGGGCTCGAAATGGACCGGAACGCACCGGAGCGCCGTTCCGGTTCATACAATTCCCAAAATTATCGCTCCGTCTCGTGTAAATATTAATTTGACCGTCTGAGCGAGATAGTCATATTATAAAAAAATCTAACACAATCGTTTTTTTAAATACATATATGTATAGAATTAGATAAGTAACAGTGTTAATATTTTCGTAAAATTATCAAGCGCTCCGGTTCGTAAAATTGTCCATTTCGAGCGCTGGTAACCCATAAAATTATTAATTGAGTTAGGTCACATGTTAAGTTGCAAAATGTCACTTACGTACGCCTTTTTGGCTTAACAACCTAAAATGTTGTAGTAGGTACCGAAGTGTTTCACAGTCACAGTTATGTAGTGAATAAAAAAATAATGTAGTATCTAGGTACCTATCGTCCTAACATAATATTATCATTGTGACGTTGCATCCAAAGAGGTTGGACGATGCCTCTGGTATTCAATCACTTTGGTTCCATCGTTAATGAAACCTTCAACGAGTCCAACGGCTCCGAAATTCGGGCGAAATACAAATTTAAAGAAAACGCTTAAAAAGCCGAATCCACTATTTATAGTATTATTCTAATACGTAGTTATGTGGTTCGTGGTAAAAACAGTTTGAGAACTATAACTGTGGGAATTTTTTGTAATTAGAATTGCGAAATTTTAATGAAATTACGTGAGAATAGCAAGCACTTAATGGTAACTTTTGAGATAGCAATCATTATGTTAATTGTCAAGACATTGTATGCAGGGTGGGATTAGTTTATGGGGCACTTGTACCTATACCTAGGTCTCCGATCAAGTTAAATAAACCGGTGTAGTGTTTCTATACGAAAATACTACGAAATAGTGTGTCAGAGAATTTCAGCTAATTGTTAGAATTAATACAATGGTTCTAATTACTATTGCATTTTTTTCACAATGGTCATTACATCGTACAACTCTGCCGGTCAGTGCAAATGTCATACTAAAAGTTACCTAATTTTAAATCAACCTATGCTCAGTACTTGACCGAGGTGACATCCTGAATGAGTATTGTTATTGATTTATATTAATAATTCTCTAGACATCTATGACACCATTTCAAAAAACTACTAGTTGGGTGTAATCTAGTCACATTTGAGTCCAAACACTTCATAATGTTTCTATAAGTAATAAATTTTCTCCATAAACATAATTAAATTCTTTGTATTGTTGTTGTTCCCCAAGCTTTGTCTACTGGATATTATACTGTTAACAATTATGGTTTGGCTAGACAGGGTTTAATTGATTTTTAAAAACTAACTGACACCATCTGCAATTTATATTATTAGTTCAATGAAAACAAATAACTATGACTGATAAAGTTTAATGTGCACTATTAATTTATGACAGATTTCCACAGTCTTCCTCCACTCTTCGCCACTGCAATATGGCAAGCGGGTCCTTGTGTGAGCCAACTAAGGAATAAAATTACTCGATTTGGATAAAATGTGGTACCATTAAGGGAGAAGTAAAAAGAGATCCATTAATGCAAGGTGGTAGTTAAAGGGGAGCCTATTCCTTCAAACTCTTAAGTCAATTGTTGAGCAAACAGTATGTCCATTAAAGTCAACCTTCACACTGCGCAGCCCGTATAAGCAACATATTCTGAATAAATGTGCAAGAAAGATGATGGTTTGATTTTAGCACTGATGGCTGAAGTTTTCTCAAATAGCTGAAGAAATGAGCATGATATTAGGTACAGTTTGTGAGATGTGTCCTGTGAATGCTGAAACTATTTCCGAAGAACAGTAACCACCAATGCTACCAGGAAAACTTGGAACTGTTAAGTGAGGAATCCAGCAGTGAAATCACCCACCCTACAGTTTTGACCTCGTTGCTAAATGATTATTATTTCCTGTTCCCATTTTTTTTTTAAAAATATTTTTGACGTCAGCGCTTTTAAAGTGATAAGAAGTCAAGAAATCGGTGAGCGTCTGCTTTTCAGAAGTTATTTTAGTTTGGGTACTTGACAAATTGCATTCGACTATTAGTGGACTATATTATAAAATAATAAATCATTTGGATCTGCCGAGGTAGATAATAATATATTGAATGCTCCTCGTATGTTGTAATTATTTACCTTTGTCCAACAGGCAGTTTTCATCACTGACAACTAACACTAGTAGGAACAAAACTGATACTTACATAAATTGGGCACTTTCTTCGTAGCATTACAAAATATTTATTTTTCAATAATTTTTGACTGAGGCTTTCTTTTGATAAAATTTTTGTTTCGAAAAAATGTTCTCAGACTACGATCATTTGATAGCCATACTTGCAAGTATTGATCCTTTTTTTCTAATATCATTACCAGTATTGATTATTTTTCTTTCGATATCACATCTCTAAACATGAGACATATTTTCATTGCTGTCAGTTAGCTTATATTTCATTTATATCACGAAGGTACATTGCATCCTCACTTCATGAACAGTGTGCAGCTGATTGGTGATGGTGTAGAGCAGCTTCTCGTTTGAATTTTGATACGGTGCACCCCACTTAGTAATGTGAAGGTGAGTCTTCATGAGATAATAACACTTTATCTAGTCTAAATATTATAAATAATTAATTGACAATTAAAAAGTACGCTTTATGACAAGCATTATTATTTTCCACATCATCGCAACACCAAGTGGCAATCGTCCAATAGAACGGATCTCGCTGCCATATTTATTTATTTTTATCAACTCGGAAATAAAGTGAGTAGTTTCTTTCTCTAAAGGATCAGGATCAGGACAGGATCGGTCAGGCCGAGCGGATGTTGTTGAACCTCGAATGATCGTGTGCATTTTACCAAAATGTAGTTACCTACGTACCATGGCTGTGTTGTGGCTAGACAATGTTTCTGAAGGTATTTGTTGTATTATTCCTTGTATAAATTGTATATTTCTGTATTGACATTGATATTCGTTTGCGTGATGTACAGGATAATTGTAATTTAATATGTGAAACGTTAAATCACCTACATTAATGGAAGCTTTTCATTCCATGCATTGAAACTTTTTACATTATATCTTGTTGATATAATATCTGTGTTCAAAAACTAATTTCCAACGTGTTTCATTTATATTTTCTTTTTGTTGAATATTAATTATCATAAATGAACAACGTTGGATGGCGCCCACAGGCATAATGATCCTGAACAAAAAATGGCAAGTCCACCGCCTATTATAGGTTATGTGGTTCACGTGTTAGATGTGGTTTTCTAAAACGGTCGCTCTTACCCGCTTGAGGTTGTAGAATCTTTATCTACCGATTACTTAGGTCCTTATGTAAGAGTAATAATGGGAATAATCATATAAGATTGATTGTTTTAATTAATATCTTATAATCTTCGTAAGTATCATTACAGTTGTAAATATCCGCTTACTTTAGATTTTTGCTATCATCATCAGGGGCGCGACAACCCGGTGTGAGTCCTGGCCTCTTCCAACAGCTCCTTCCACCTGTCCCTATCCATTGTGGCCGCTTTCCAATTTGGTACCCCCAGAATACGGCAGTCACTGGCAGCTCCATCCAACCAGCGGATCTTTGGCCTCCCTCTTCTTCTACGTTCTATTGGATTGCTGGACATCACTCTCTTTGCCGGTTCATTGTCATTCATACGGTGCACATGACCTAGCCATCGCAGTCTCTCAATCTTAATTGATTGAACTGCACTGCAATCTTCGTACAGCCCGTAGAGCTCAGCATTATATCTTCTCCTCCAATTGGTGCCATCCCTGATCGGTCCATAAATACAGCAGAGAATTTTTCTTTCAAAGATGTTCAGGGCTTGTTCATTTCGCAGAGTTTTGCCATCTGGGATTGAAAATTAATAAAGATAGAAACAGATTGATCCAAAATATATTTTTCCTAATTATGTACAGGTTATGTTAAAAATCTACAACATTCATCATACATAATAAATAACATTGTATATTATCATAAGTTAAAGGAAAAGTATATTATTTACTATAATTTATTTCAAAAACATTATAGCTGAGTCCTTTTCCGCAATGTTTGTAAGCATGATATTTCAAGAAAACTTTTTGCAGCAAACAGATACGTGGGTAGTTGTAGGTACCTACTTGGAATAAAACAACCATTTCCAAAACATTTTATTTTATTTAAATTATATATGTGACAATCAAATATAATAATAACGGTGTTCTATAAATGAGTATTAAACAGAGAAATATAATTCAGCAATAATGAAATAATAAATATGCAAAGAAAACATCTACATTATTTATATCAACCAGTATAGCAAGCAATATCCAGTGATTTTTGGTACTAAAAGCTCGTTACATAGCTCCACAATATTAAAACCCTTCTTCAGAAAAAGAGTTATCACGATTAAGCTAGTTTTCAGCAATTCAGTTCATATTACGCGCCATACATTTGTCTATATATATACACCAGTCAAAAATGATTATTTAATCTCTACGATAGATAACTCTTTAAGTCATAATGGTGGTGAAGCACAGCACAATTGCATTGTTTGTGAACTACCAAGAAGAGTACAGTGCTACTAGAGGCATCTAGTGATGGAATACGAAATATGTTATTTAATACAGTTTATAGTTTATTTTAAAGTGTTTTAAAACATCAATATGTATCTAAAGACATTAAATTAAACTTACAATCTGCGCTGAGCATAATATAAACATGCACAAACAAATCGAGTCTATGTTGCAATGTGCAATTCAACAAGCCCGAAATCAATTAAAATCAAATTTTGCCGCAGTTAATAAATAAATTATAAAATATTAGCACACATCGAAAGGATTATTAAAATTTTGATTATTTTTAAGTTCTCTCGAAGACTGTGATGAGATATTTGAAAAATTCGTGGTTTTAATGTGTTTCTTTACTTAATTTACACTACTTATCCGGAGGGGCTCATTTAGTAAAGAAGGTGCAGTATGCAGATCCAGCTGGACCTTGATGTGCATTTGAGAGTGGAACTATGGACCTAGCATCTTCATTATCCGACAAGTCTAGAACTAGAGATACTTATTTTCTTTTTTTTATACTACCTATTCATAAGCTGTCTAAAACAATGTTAAGTTCACTTGCTTGGAGAGATACTCAAAACACATATCGCTATACTGGATGATTTATTATATAATTAGTTGTTCACAAAGGCAAGAATGATCAGGGAGAAAAAAACCTAAATAAATAATATAACTTCTCCCGTCGGTGGAATAGTGGCAGCCCACCTGTTTGTGAAGCTGTGTGTGCGGTTTGAATCCGGTGTCTGGCAAAAGTCACATGCTAATTTTTTAATGGGTGTTTGGATCCAGAGCAATAACTGTCATGTAGAAATTATGTTAAAATGAACTCCGCAAAGCTGTGGTTCCTTATTTTTTATTTACTCAACAATCCAGTGTGGATCTTGAACACCTCACGAAGAAGAATCCACCAATTAAACCAATTGGAACCATGCTTTGGGCCCAGACAATATGTGAATTTTATTTGGAAGACCTGGGATTTAAATCCGAGACCTATGACTTCATAAGCGTAATGTAATCAATAAATATTTTGTGCACAAGAAAATTTATACAATGAGTAAATGAAATGTACAATTAATAAAAAAAAATATCACTTTGGACATCGATGTTGACATGAGACATAATTTCATATTAAAGAAAATAAAATACAGGTATTACAGAAAAATTAACTGAATTCACACTGATACGACATTATAATTTAATATCAAATTATCACTTTCAGTATTTGCATCCTATGTAGTTCAGCCTACCATGCTCCAGCCTACGGCGAACACAAGATCCTGCCGTTTACCTCTCTAATAAGATAACCAATAGAATTGAAACATACCGTTCATATATATCGTGGAATGCCTTTTCTTAATTAACTCCTGTGAGTTACCCATCACAACACCGAGCCCACCTTAGCACAAGCATTGATTGCTGATCACAAAAAAATACAAAAGAAAAGAATAGTAATTTGAAAATAAAGATAAATTTCTTAATATGTATGTAAAAATAACTGCAACCAACAGTAAGTTGCTTTGTGACATATTATATTATACTTTTTCAATCACAGTTTTCGTTTTGTCAGCATGCAATACATACAATATATTATTATTTTGAAGAATGGCGAATATTTCACCTAGCTTTATACATTATTTAACATTTTATGTTACATTTACCTAATCTAATTCCATCATAATAATATATGGCCATCCTAATGTTAGTTAATCAAAAGGTAGT
Source organism: Rhyacophila brunnea (assembly GCF_057557595.1). Taxonomy (NCBI): domain Eukaryota; kingdom Metazoa; phylum Arthropoda; class Insecta; order Trichoptera; family Rhyacophilidae; genus Rhyacophila; species Rhyacophila brunnea. The sequence goes on from NW_028233068.1 coordinate 24,195,727, forward strand.
AGGTATATTTTTATAAATTCCACTGGTAAATCTTGTGTGTAATAATAATGTAAATCCACAATGAATATTTGTTATAGTAAAATATTTATTTTAATTACAATATAATAACAGTAAACTACCTATATATATGGTATATTTTATTATTAATAATTGTAAGTTATGAATGTAATAAAATAGGTGGGAATGCCATTCTAAAAAACTAAAGAGATATACAGTACTCTCTCAGTAATTCGCCGCTCGATTATCCGACAACTACTATAATCCGCCGTTATTTTTACTAGTTAACATCACAAAATCAAGCTCTATAAGTCGTCGGTATTCGTATGTAAAATTCAATAGTCCGCCGCGTGCCTATATCAGCTGTTCGCCGTCATATTTAACGTAGCTGAGGCATGGGAGCAACTACCGGGACGAGCAATAATTTAATTGTGAAAAAAGTTGTGGCCCTCCATGAATCAAGATGATGAAAACTGGGAACCGGAAGACTTAGTTCCATTAGAAGAATTGATTCAGAGGGAGACTGAAAACTCAGAGCTAACGCGAAATGTTTTATAAGAATAGATAGCAGAAAGTTCTGAGGGGTATGCGCCACTTCCGACTGAAGACGAGCTCGTAAATACATCAAGAGGCTTGGATTCTGAGGATGAAGGCAATAATTGTCAACCGACCGCAGCTCATACAGTCAAATCAGAAGATGCACTAGCCGGGACTGACGCGTTACCACTAAATGGGCAGAGGAAAAAACTGTCAACACATTCATCATGTTGCATAAATAATTACGAGATGACACATCATCCAACAATATATAGAAAAAAACAAACACTGAACAAGTGGTTGTGTTAAGTGATTTACTATTTAATATGTATGTAGTTAATAAACTTAGTTTATAATTTAATACGTCATAATTGATTGTGATCATAAAAAAAACCATAAGTTGCTAGTACAAATTTCTAAATAAAAACTATTTTTATGAAATACCAGTCTTAAGTTTTACAATATTTTGGATTTATGCACTATAATCCGCCGTTTTCACTAATTGGACACTTGTCTGGTTTTTGGGGTGATGGATTACTGAGAGAGTACTGTACACTCAAGTAATTTGTTGGCCTATTGTGATCTGTCAGATTTAAAGTACTAATATCTATATATTCACAAAAATATGGACTATAATATTATTCTAGAAGTTTTACATTATATTAATTATTTTACATAGAAAAATACAGTATTTTTCATTAAAATCAATATTTTAAACAGAAACCAATAATGTAATTATAACCTATAGATTTAATAAGACCTTATGATAACAAATTGAGCAAAAAATTTTGAATTCAAAAGACACATTATCAATAAACTTTACTGGTGTAATTAGGGTCATAACAAAAAAAACTTATTAATTGAAAAGAATATTGAAATCAGTGTAGCATAAGTTAGTATATTATATACTGTTATTAATGCTTATAAATAATGACTATACTCTAATTTAACTACGAGTCAAAAATAACCTGAGTCTTTTGAGGTGCTGTTATATACATTAAACTCCGTTATGTCTTGTAATACACCTATTCAAATCATAATAGCCCGGAGAAGCAAAAGAAATGTCAATATAAACATTATAAATTAGGAACTAATAAAATATTAACTTTTGCATTTCAATTACATTATTAATTGTATGTGTGTAATTGTATTCTTACTAATATCATAAAATATTACATTATATTATAAAAAACAAACAAAAATTTCTTGCATTGATCACTAGCAGTGATGTATTATATATGTACCAGTGGTGCAGAGTGGAGGTAGGCTGTTGAGATCTGACATAAATAGTGCACATACATAATTTTAGATATTTTATGGAGAAAAGAATATTTTTTATCTACTATCATTAGATACGGCGATCATTTAATTGAATTTTAAAAACTAACAAATACCACCTGCAGTTTGTATACTTAGTTCGATGAAATGAAATAAGTATTATTGATTAATTTAATCAAACGCAATTTTTTTAGTAGATACTTATTCCACTTTTATTATTTAATAAATTTAGACCAGTTTCGTCCGCCTCAAAGGGACATTTTCAACAAACAAAGTTGAAAATGTCCCTTTAAGGCGGACGAAACCGGTCCAAATTTATTAAATGATAAAAGTGGAATAAGTACTAAAAAATTTTGCGTTTTATTAAATTAATCAATAATACAATGCAGTTCCACCATTAATTGACAGTAAAAACAAAATAAAAGAAAAAATGAAATAAGTACGACTGACAAAGTTTAGTTACTATTTATGTTGGCTCTCAACAGCCTACGTCCACCCTTCGCCACTGATAAGTATGTCTTCAAAATCTGTTTTCGTACGTATGATTCAGAGTAGAATACTAAAATGTGTTAAAATTAGCATTGGTTATTTTTCCAACACAATCTTGTTTTCATGGTTCGCTTCTATTTAGCAGTTCATTAAAATAATAGAGGTGTCCTCGAATATCGTACCTACATAATTGGTACCGGAAAATGTTTACAAAATTTGAGTGTACAAAAGTAAAGCAATGTATAGAAAACATAGAAGTGCGTTATAAACATACCGTGTCTTTACCAATTGCCCCACGCAAATTTACATTCATCCTTGATGGTCAAAAATTTGTCTCGATCAGAAGTGGCAAACCTTTTTATGCTCAGGTGTCAAAAAATATATTTGAATGATTGGCATACTTACAAACAAATTTCGTTCACAATCAAGAGCTTTATTTAACTCCATTACGAAAAAAATCTAAGTGAATTCTAAGAAATTCTGTTTAGAATTCAAAACAATACAGTGAGAAATCATTTTGTCATTACATAATTCAGATTAAGGTTCATCAATTTTGCCAACAGAATTATCTGTGGCATAAGTTCACCAATACTAGTGTAGATGCATGAAGGTTTCATTCATATTCGATAAAAATCTAACCTTTAAAATATGTATAAAATAGTGTTTTGTACGAAATTAGAACCTACGTAAGTCGAGAACTGCCTGTATTCCATAGAAACAAGATCGATTGTACTGCTATACGCATTTACAGACCAAGTAACATAATATTCGAAAACTTTAAAGACAATAATTTTATTTAATACCAGTTTCATAGGTTGATAACAGACTTGATCAATGTGTTTTTATGTTTTCAAAAATAGAATAGGATGCTTTTTGGCCATGAGTATATTCTTTGTGACACGTGATTTTAATTTAAACTCAGTAATAAAAATATCTACATAGGTACATCATTCATAGTATGAACAAGATAGTCAGAATTTTTTTCAGTCTACGAGAGCAGTGAGCGTGCCCATAATGGCGATCCCTGATATTAATGCCAACAGCTGCTTAATGGATTCCATTTTGTCCTCCTCTTTGAGCAAATCTGGCAACACAGTAATCAAAGCGATGTGAAGGAACCCACCAGCAGTAAATGGCAGGATCCAAGATGTTTTAGCCTCTGAAAATACAAAATTAATGCATCAGACAACATTCAACATTTTTATAGAAATTTCTTTTCGTGCCCAGTTCTTTTTTGTCCATGTCTACTAATTAAATGAAGCAAATGCCCCTCCAAGAGTCTCTGTTGGTAGCTAGTCTGCTTAATATGTCTTCCCAAGTCATACCAGCATCGTATAAAATCTGACAATGTTATTTTATTTATTCAAATTCAAATTTATTTATTTTTACATACAGTGAACATCACAAATTTTAAATTTAAGACGTTCACATGTCATTTAAAAACAAATAAATGGTATTAAAACAGTGTAAAGAAGAAAGAAATATATGCAGTATCACAAAAACAGTATAAAAAGTCAATAGGTACAAAAATTATAAAGCATGGAAGGACACAGAATGAACAAAGTGGACCCTATTTTAAGAATTTATAAAACAACACCTGCTACGTAAAAAAACAGTGTTTTTGGATTTAGTGAAATGAGAACCCAAGTTTTAAACTACCCTTTCTCCTATATTATACAAAATTATTGGATTGTTTTGTTTCTGACAAAAGCATCCAGTATCATATCATAAAGCAGGATTATCAAGGCGACATTTGGTTCTGACTAAGTACAACAGGGAGATCCAAACATTTTGAATTGAAATGAATGTTGTCCAGCGATTCCCATTCAGATAGAGAGTTCTCTTAACAAAGTGTCATAATTAGTATTATCATAAGATAACGATGTTACCTAAAGTACTGCTAGCGCCACTGCATATTACGGCTGTCATCGCTCCGACCAGACCTGCTGTCGCCGTAGCCTAAAATAAGAGTAAAATGTAGCATTCCAGATTAATATCTCGTTTTCATCTCTACAAAGAAATTCAGAAAGATGTTATGTAATGTTTTTAAATATCAAAAAGGACTTATAAATTAAGGGAGAACGTTTAGGTAAGGTCCTTTAATAAAATGTGCAGAGAAAAGGAGTTAATTCAAAAGAAATTATGTATGGATAACAGACATTCATCACATTTTCATTCAGCCTTCTGCAAAATTATAAGCAAAACTGCTGTATTTGTGGTGAATAAAACCCACAAGTGATTCAAGATATGCCATTATATGTTGCAAAAGTTATTGTTTAGTGCAGGTTTTAGGCTGAACGCATCATCGTCGACAATTATGAAAGATCGACCATTACGGTCAATAGCGTCCGTTGTAGGCATTTAGGTATGATAGCTGACTTTTTATGGCCGGAATTGGAAGATTTCAATTAGGAAAGCATATGGTTCCAACAGGATGGCGCCACATGCTATACAGCCAGTGATGCCAACCGTACTATAATTATAGTACAATACTATAATTTTAATTCTACGAAAAATGTTAAATACTATAATTTTACGCCAAATATACCAAAATACTATAATTTTAAAGGATTCAAGACGAAAAATGTTCCTGTACTATATATTTTTCAGAAATACTATAACTCTTACGCCTTTGTACTATAATCAGCATAGAAAAAGATGGCAACACTGTATACAGCTCATGAAACACTGATTTTATTGCATATAAAAAACAAATTCGTACCAGAACTTGGATAACCCTTTATATATTATAAAGTACATTGTATTGGTATATCTCAGAGGTCGAAAGAAGCGGCTCGCGAAGTTGCATGCGGCTCTTAGCTTTGACGTTTGCAACTCTTCAGACATAAACTCCAATTTCACCTCATCTCAAGCAGCCTTATAACTTATGAGTTTATGAGATAGAGCCGTCGACACCGTTCGACATAGATGCTGGTTCACTCCAGATGCAGTTAATAGATTTAAAAAGCAAGGAACTGTGGAGCAACAAATCCACAGATCTCACCAGCCACTTGAAAGAACTCGAAAGAGAGAAATCCAATTTGATTTCTCAGCACGAGTGGTCAGCTATAAAACAACTGCCTATAATAGAAACAATAATATTAGATACATGGAATAGTTTGCGTGAAACATATGATGCGTTAAAAACACTAGCTTTTGGTATTCTCAGAATTTTTGGATCTACATATATATATGCGAACAAACATTCTCATCTATGAACCAAATAAAAAATAAACTGAGAAGCAGAATAATGGATGAAAATTTACAATCGTGTATTCAATTTTAAATAAGTAGCTATTTGCCAGATATAGTAAGGCTATCAAAAGCGATGCATGGACGCCGTTAAAATTTTTTTTTAAATAAATTTTTTTCCCCCCCCCCTAAAAATTCATTTCTATATACTTTATGTATATTACATAATATATGCGGCCCTCTGGTACAGACCTAAAAACTTATCTGTAGAATTGCCAAAAATGGAACTACGAATTACCATAGGATGCCATTTTGAAAATTTCATTCGAATGTCAGATTTTGTTCAGTTACGAGTCTTGATTGGGTAGTTTTCGACAGAGGCTCCAACATCCCATTCTTCAGATAAGTTTGAATGTTAATTTTTTTAGTGCACATTAAACTTTGTTCGTCATACGTGTTTGTTTTTATTGAACTATGACTACAATTTATAAGGATGGTCAGACTCGATGTGGAGTACCCGTGTGCGTGCAACCTATGAGCTGGAGCTGCGGAAGCGCTAATATGATGCTCGAACTCTCACGTCTTCCATCGACTCGGATCCCTTGGAAGGAAAATGGATATTATTCCGGGATGCTATAATGAGCTCCGCAACTACTGCCATAGGAGAGCGGCATACGCACAGGCCGGACTGGAGGTCACCTCATACATGCGAGATGATTGAGTAGAGGAAGCTCCTGAAAGAATTGCGAGACAATGGTACATACGACCCACAGCGCAGCGCGGAATACCAGACAATGGACCGCGTGGTAAAGCGTTCTGCCCGCCGCGATAAGCGCCGACGCCTGGATGACCTCATTCGGGATGCGGAATCTGCTACCTGTAAGAATAATCCAAGTGCTCTCTTCCGCATCACCAGAGCAATTTGCGGTAGGAAACGTCCAGTGGTCACTGCATTACGCAACTCTGACGGAGTGACAGTCACTGAACCTGCAAAGGTCCAGGAGCTATGTCGCCAACATTTCAGTGATGTCCTGAAACGCCCACCTCCATTGCATCCCTTCGATATTCCATCGGAGATCACCGCCCTCGGAATCACTACTGCATCGGGATTCTGCGAAGATCCTCCGACAACTGCTGAAGTTAAAAAGGCTGTCAAAAGACTGAAGCGCAGGAAAGCTCCTGGAGATGATGGCATCCATGCAGAATTTCTGCTCTGCGGACTGAGCGCTGTATTGCCATCCTTGTGTGACCTTCTGCACGAGGTGTGGGAAAGGGAGCAGTGCCCCAAAGCCTGGAGAGATGGTACCGTTGTTACACTGCACAAAAAGGGTAACCCACAAGACTGTAATAATTACAGAGGAATCACTCTCCTCAGCGTTCCCGGGAAGGTGTTGGCGCAGATTCTCCTGTACAGGATTAGAAGTCCCATGCTGGACGTTTTGCGTGCGCAGCAGAGTGGATTTGTCCCGGGGAAGTCCTGCTCAGAGCATATTTCAACTCTCCGATGCCTCCTGCAACAGTACCAAGAGATGAATATACCTGTCGCCTGCTGCTTCGTGGACTATGAAAAGGCATTTGACAGTCCTCATCGTGAATCTCTGTGGCAAATTCTGCTAGGCTATGGTGTCCCACGGAAACTGGTCGCCGTGATAAGTGCTCTCTACACCAATACAGAGTGTCGCGTGAGAGCAGCCGGAACATCCTCTGACCTCTTTGAAATCACGTCAGGAGTCAAGCAAGGATGTGTACTTGCGCCCTTTCTTTTTATCATCATGATGGATTTCATAATGCGTAAGACGGTTAGCCGCGACAGTGGGATACGCCTACATCATGATGACACAACCGATCTATGCGAAGAAAGACTGTGCGACTTGGAGTATGCAGACGACGCAGTCGTGTTTGACTCGACGATCGAAAGGTTGGAGGTAACCGTGAACAGGCTAGCCGCAAACTCGATGCGTGTGGGTCTTCATCTGAATGCCGCTAAGACCAAATCCATGTGCAGTGCTGCATGCATCGACACCGACACTCCTCTGCGGGTTTCTGGTCTGCCCATCGAGATGGTGTCCAGATTCAAATACTTGGGTGCCACGGTTGCCGATGATGGTGGTATTTCTAGTGAGCTTGGAATCCGCATGGGTGTGGCGGGCTCTGCGTTCAACCAACTTGGAGTCGCATGGAGGTCAAGGCTGTATTCTGTGAGGACCAAATGTCGTTTGTTTAACGAGTGCGTGCTACCTGTGCTCCTGTATGGCTGTGAGACATGGCATCTTACTAAGCTTCAAGAGTCTCGGCTTTTGAGATTTGAGAATCGATGTCTCCGCCGAATCTTAGGGGTACATTGGTATGACCGCGTTACAAACACCCGAGTTCGTGAGCAGACACAACAGCCTTCGGTGATTGAAGTTATCACGAAGAGACGATTTACGTGGCTGGGACATGTATTCCGGATGCCGCCAAAGAGTGCGGCACTTCGTACCCTTGTGGCACAGCCTCAAGGGTTCCGTCGCCGTGGCCGGCCCTTCCTCACCCTGCAGCGATGCTACAAAAGCGACCTACGTGTTGCAGGTCTGACATGGCGGGAGGCGCAGGAGTTGGCGATGGACCGAGGGAAGTGGCGCCAACTTGTGCTTGCCCTATGCCCCAATGTTGGGACATGACAGGGTGAAAGAAAGAAGAAGACAATTTATAGATGGCATTGGTTAGTTTTTAAAAATCAATTAAACCCTGTCTTAACCAAACCATAAGAGATTTGGTATATTTTGGGCGATACCACAAAATTGTGCACACTTTTTCATTCATACTTATTTGTTTAAGGCTTAATTACATTGGCAGACGCACAGACCCAACCCGATCCAACGATCGACGCCGACCGTCGTCGCCAGCTATTTGCAATTACACGCAACGTCTCAATCTCGTTGGTCCTTGATTTGATTGGTTTAAAATAATAATAGTGTTGCTATTATTAAAAATATAGATATTTCTTAGATTGGTGGCTACACTGAACGCATTCCCGCGCAATTTTACGTCAAAAAAACTGAGCTGTCAGCTGTCAAACCTAGCGAGCATCAGATCTGTTAAAATTTACGCGGCCGTTTGACATTTATAGAAAGTTTGTATACTTATTGTTAATTTCAGTGGCGAAGGGTGGAGGTAGGCTGTTAAGATTCGCTATAAATAGTGCACACTAAACTTTGTTAGTCATATGTATTTGTTTTTATTGAACTAAGACTACAATTTACAGATGGTGTTAGTTAGTTTTTAAAAATCAATTAAACCCTGCCTAAACGAAACCATAATAGTTTTGGTCTAATTTGGGCGATACGACAAAATTGTGCACACTTTTTCATTCATAGTTATTTGTTTTCGTTGGATTAAAAGTACATATTACACATATTGTTGGTTCATTTTTTTATTGCATTAAGCCCTGCCTAAACCAAACTATAATAAATGAAAAATATTATTCTATCTATAAAATATTCAAAGTTATGTATGATTTAATTGCATAATTTTAGATATTTTATAGATAGACATGTATTTTTTGACTATTATCTATTATGGCTTGGTTTCTTAGGGTTTAATTGAATTTTAAAAACTAACCAACACTTTCTGTAAATTGTAGTCTTATTTCAATGAAAACAAATATGTATGTCTGAAAAAGTTTAATGTGCACTATTTATGGCGGATCTTAACAGCCTACCTCCACCCTTCGCCACTGGTTAATTTACATCATGAATAACTGGGCGAGCTTGAATCTCCAAGCCGATTGAGTAATTCGAATATCGAAATCGAATAATCCAAAGACTAATTTATTGTAGCGAGTATGGCTAGGTATATTTCAACTGGCTCAGGCGGTCAGGACTCACTGAAGAACAGCGTGATCGCCATTGAATATGGCGGGTTTTTTTACGTTCCACACTATATCTTTGGCGTGTATTAATTCGACGAGGACTGTGTCCTCGGTGATACTCCATATATATATTTTTTGAGTTTTCGCCATCTTGTAGTTGTTCAGTTGAAATCGACCAGTAGAATGAAATGAACGACCGTTTGCATGACTCGCGAGCAGGCGCATATTCGGCTATTTTCGTACGCTTTCGCCAATCTTCGCTTGATAATGAATGGATCGCACGATGGATAATAGAAAATTTTCCACTTTCGTCCCGATCGCTCACGATCCTTGAAAATCATAGAGAATAGAGTTTGACAGTCGTGGCAGACGATCGGGCCAGACGCAATCTGCCAATGGAATATGGGCTTTACATTGGATTTAGAATACATATTACACATAGGTATTGTTGATTCATTTTTTTAAATTCATTAAGCCCTGTCTACTCCAAACTATAATAGATACAAATTATTAATCTATCTACAAAATATCCAAATTTATGTATGATTCAATTGCATAATTTTAGATATTTTGTAGATGGACGAGTATTTTTTTACTATTATCAAATATGGCTTGGTTCCGCAGGGTTTAATTGAATTTTAAAAACTAACCAACACCGTCTGCAAATTGAAGGGGTTATCGCAAGACAATGATATGCCACATAATTATGAGTGTGTTGATTTTGAATAAAACCAATTCCCAGGGCATACAATCACGTTTTACAAGACACTTAAAAAAAAAATTCACAGATGTCTCAATAAATATGATCAATGTGTAGTTCTTACAAATTCAAATTTTGCTAAAAAAATGGTTATAACAATGATATAATATGCCATGCTAGTCAAAATTGATATCGGTCAGTCATCCACACCTTCTGCTCCAAACAGAATAATTAGATGTGAGATATATGCTCATATCTCCAAACTATGTTTCTGTGGCATATCATTGTCTTGCAATAACCCCTTCAATTTTAGTCTTATTTCAATGAAAACAAAATACATATCACTGACAAAGTTTAACGTCCACTATTTATGGCAGATCTTAACATCCTACCTCCACCCTTCGCCACTGCTGTGCAGGTAGGAAGGTCACGCAGTGCAGGGGGAGGAAAATCAAAGGACAGATGCAACTAATACAACTTTTGAAAGTACATTTTCGATGGTGACAAATTTTACAGCGATTATTGATTTTCTGTATCCGTCCATGCGTGCAATTTGTGGCGCGGTCAAGTTTAATGTCAGGCATCGGATATGTGTAGAGGTCGTGATCGAGAATTCTCTAATAATTATGAAAATCCTTTATTCTTGTTCATCAAATATATTTTTTCTGAAATTTCGAAATTCACATTTCTGCTTTTCCCATAGACCTTATCATTCTCAAGAAATTACAAGCCATATCCACACCGGGCTGTAGCGCCGCGCAATTAATCTTTTATATTGTTATACTAAAATATCTTGGATAACACACCAATTTCTTTTTTAAACGTTTTCACTTCATCTTTAGGAGTCCTGAACTTACTTCAATATGAATTGAACACAATCTTCAAAAACTTCAAAAATCATAGATATACCTACCACTTTAAAATATGCCTTTCCTATACATCGCTTATTACGTTCAATATACTTTGTTTCCTCCCAACATTTGTTGTGATTATTTAAATCTAATAAGGCCAGGTCACATTTGGCCTTCAACAATTATTATAGGGAGGAAAAGATTAAAACTCCATATGAAACTGGATTGATTAATCAAATCCTTCACCTTAAAATGATACTTCACTGGATATCAGGGGGATGAAAGTTCCATACAGCGAACGTGACCACCTAATACTCAGTTTTCAGAATAGATGGTAGCACGGTCACACACGAAGTCGCATGATACAAGGCCATTTCAATGACCAATCAAAGCTCACCCATGGTCCAGCCAATCAACATTCGAGCTTTCGATCAGTCTTTTCAAATTTCATGTCAATTCTACATGATATTTTCAAAACAAAAGCAGTCGTCCAAGTGTCAAGTGTCAGAATAATATTGCTGTTCGGCGTTTTTAAACCATATTGATAAAAGGTTTTGCAATCCGATAGCTGATAAAATAAGTTAATGGGTAAGTCTACTTTTATTATATTATGTTTATAGGTATATACAATTGTATGCCCCTTGAAATTTCTTTGCAGTCGTGGTATCGAAATAATGATAGTACCTTCCTATTGTAATTTTCACGTTTGCAAATCTACCAAGGCAAATATAAAAAATAGGTAGGTAGGCATATAAAGAAGATTATGTTTGAGTAAATTACGTACCTACCTATATAAAATGTCTATATTATATTTGCGCATTCTTACAAAAGTGTAAATGGCGACCATTGTCATTTTATATTTTGAGATTAAGTAGATTTTAAAATTATTGTTTCAGAATCTACATCAATATGTTGTTGATCGTCAAGCGATGAAAATTTATAAAGAAATCTTCAAGCTACACAATACCTATATGAAATAATTAATGAAGTCATCAATCTGACAGGAAGTGCTGACAAATCATTTCCATGGTGGGAGTGTATTACTATTATTATTATTACATAATTATGTCCTCATAAATTTATATTGTTACTCATAATTTGTCAATATGATTATCATTGCAATAAAGTGTACCTATCTGAATTGAAATATCAACTTTTATTCATTTTTGTCACAATTTCGTTTTTATAATTATAAATACTTTTTTGGGTTCGGATCTATGGTTCTGTCATAGCCAAAACTTCTAGTCACGCCAATAGATGGTACCAATTATAGGGGACATCTTCTTGTATGGAACTTACGAATCTATATATATATATATATATATATATACGTCTGTTATCTATGCTGGATATGCACCCATGCTGCCAATTGATAGCTACACCGATTTCTTTTGTTTTCCATGCATACTATTTTTACTTTCAAATATTGAATCATTTGACCTGTCAGAATAATTCATAGATAATGAAAACAGATAGGTCGGTAAATGAAATTCATGGGACATTTAGTATAGGTAATTAATACATGATGTTTATAGTATTTTATTAATAGTAATTATATAATGTTACTTTTTCTTCTAAGTAACTATTAATACTCAATGTTTATATTTATTAATTTTCAATTCATGTTATAGGTATTGTAAATAACGGCAGTATGATACGCATGTTTGCTATTTTATTACTTCTAAGTAAAATACATTCTTATAGGCAAATAAAAGAGTCAATTATGACTATTTTATGAGTATGTACTAACACCAATTGGGACTGTTCGCCTTCAGCGGACGACTCCTCTGGAGCACTAGATGACCTATCCTTCGATCTTCAGCCTATTAGTCAACTGGACTTGTAAATTCGCAAACACCGCTCTTTTTAGCTAGCATTACAAATTTTCTAAAGCCTATGGTCTACATCGGAAGATCAGTCGGCGAAATACATTTAAAAAGAATAATAAGCTACCTTTCGCCCGAGAGAAAGCTAAAGGTCGCATTTGACCAATAAGACAGACAGGATGTAGATTGTAGGTAAAAATTCGGGTAAGAGATAGTCGCCAATTATTGTAAGAGGGAGGGTGACAGCTAATTGGGGGCGCAAGCAACCCTTGGTTCAAAAAGATATTCAGGCAGTACGTCTCGAGACGCTAGAAAGCAAAGTCCGCATCATTCGCGGCGAAAATTAAATTAAGTTTAGTAATTGTGTATGTTAAGTAGTTAAATGGAAAATAAATATATAATTCGTGTAAAACTATCAGTGAGTTTAATTCCTCGACCCTCCCAGAACTTCTGGAACGTGAAGTGTGTGGCAGCGAGGTGTTCTCATTTTATATAGTGTCAGTGCCTACCTACATAATATAATATTTTTTAGAATATATTTTCTTGACTTTCTTCAACACCAATTTTTGCTTTCATGAATAATACCAATCCATGTTACATGCCAGATTGTTTGAACTCTCTAGGGTAATATCGTTATTAATTAATAAAGTTAATTCAATTTTACATTTCTGTTCAATAATACTATTTTATTTTCCCTATTTTTGGAGGTGATAAAAATAATAAACTAGTTATTTTCTCACCTAGTGAGATATCCCGAATTCTGGCTAGTTCAGGGTATTGGTTGAACTCAGGATTCACAAAAATAAGTTAAATAAAAGTCTTTGTTTTTTGGTAAGCACGTGGCTTTGTATTTTCAATGATTATTTTTTTTTACAAGAAAGAAACTTATGTTAAACAGCGACATAGATATTTATTATTATCGTTTCTTTAGTTCCTTAATTAACTATATCTTAATTCACCTATATTCTAATTATTAATGGCCGACATTAGTTTTATTTTTGGCGCGCGAGTTCGCGAACGCAATTCTACGTCCGCTCGTGATTAGGGATTTTTTGCGACTGCTTTTAAATGTTTTAAACGCTCGCGTGATAATTTGGCGAGTACAGTTACCGCAAAAGAACTTCATGCTATCTCTCTTCCATTCTTGCATCTTTTACATCTATCTCTTTTAAACTCATAAAACAAAATCTTACATAGATTTACAAGCTATTCCTATTACAAAATTAATTACAATTTTAATGCTATGAATCTTAATGTAATATTTAGGTACATATTATGATCATTATTCTAAATTTTACATTTTCCTTTTTATCCAGATAGTCAAGTGATACGTCATAAGTCTTTCCTATTCTGTTAATTGACTATGTGGCCAAGCTGCACGTTTAGGCCTACAAAACTTTATTCCGGCTCCCCATTGAAGACGGGAAGTCCAGGAGTATGTTACTAGATAGTTGGTTATAATAAAATAAGCATTTTGTAATTTACTCAGTTGCAAAGCTCGAAATGGACCAGAGCGCACCGGAGCACCGTTCTGGTTCATGAAATCCCCAAAAGTATCGCTCTGTCGATAATAATTTGACCATCTGAGCTAGATAGGCCATATAATACAAAAATCTTACTCTTATTTTTATAAAATATACTTAAAATTAGATAACTATGTCAATAATTTCGAAAAAATTTTTAGCGCTCCGGTTCGTATAATTTTCCATTTTGAGCGCTACTCAGTAGTATATTTCGTATTTACTAATTTTGCAAAACATGGATCCACTCCTGTAGGAGTGGTAATTATCTTAAAAGGCTTTTTACGAGAAATGGTTTATAGCCATTTTTTAAATCTAATGGGATATTACAACATTGAATAAACAAAATGTATTATTTTTATAGCAATAAACTACAAAATACGATAGATAAAACTTTTTTTCTGATCATGTCAAACCGAATATACATCCCAATGAAAAAACCATCTATCCATCCAAAGTTCCTACCACATTAACTAATTAGGATGCTAAATCAATGGTTTCATGATTATTAGACTCATTTCATCATTTTATGACTATTAGATTTAGGATGCTAAGCGACCTTCAAGGTCTAGCGAGGCGGTTGGCTATCGTCAGCTCGCTCTGCTAGTAATAATAAGTAAATGTGAATTTTCAATCGAATATTATAGTAAACCTATTGAAATAAAAACTTACCAATTGAGCTTTTGCAGCATCCCACCTTGAAAATCCACTTCGAAGGAGAATAGCAAAGTCACCAACTTCATGTGGGATTTCATGAACTGAAATCAAAACCAAGAAATGTCGTAACATTGGGCCAAGTCGGTATCATTGATTTTAAAAAGATTATCATTTTATTGTAAACAAAGCTTTCATTCATTCATCTCAAGCAATAGATCTTATTAAAGCAATTAATCAATAAAATCCTTGGCAGCTGAAAATTATTTTTAGCTTTTTTAATTTGATAACCTAAAATTTCTTCATTTTCATGTTTCTTAGTGCTAAGAATCGTGATTAATTTCAGCTGTCCTCATGTCTCTTCAATGATAGCTGCATTCTACCATACACCTATTTAAGGTGTAGAGCATTGGGATTAAACTGAAGCCGGTTAAACAGATACCTGCAAATTTCTAAAAAAACTGAAAACTGAGTATTTTCCCTGACTTAACCTATCAAATTCTTAATAATATTCTGTAAAACTATTCTTTATAACACTACAACAGGCTAAATGACAGTAGTGTAGTGAAACAGTTGTATAGTATATAAAACAATCACATAAACACCCAGATTTTGAAAAAATCACATAAATGTATTGTGACCTCACCAGGAATCAAGCCTGAACCATGCGGATGAGACGCCGGTGTCTTATGCACTGGACTATAAGAATCACCTATACACCTTTAAACTTCAGCACCTCTTCTTCTTCACTTTTATATTAACCCCAATATTTGGTTTTAAAATAGATAAATCATTAATTCTCTTCCTAGGTGAATTGTATAATATATAATATTATACAATTCGCAGAGTGGAGGTATCTATACATAATGATTAGGTATTACGAAGATAGGTTGTCAGTCGTTCACTCGCACCATTACATCCTGACATTGGATGCCAATGCGCGTATTCATTGAAAACACATCATTATAATTTGACAACACATCATGGAATTCAACCGAAAGCCATGCTCTGCTGAATATTTAAAAATTGGTATCTTCGTAAATAACATCATACATAGGTAATAAGATAATGAACATACCAAGAATAGCAAATGTAGAAAGAATCCCAACCCTAAATGAAATAAGGAATGATCCTCCAACCGCTAAGCCATGAGTGAAGTTATCAATGGAATTTGCCATCAAGTTCAAGTAGCCTGATATCTGAAAATAGAAAAATTAATAAGGCTTATTACATAATATAAAATACTACTTACCTAATAAATGTAATATAAATTTTATTTATAATATAAAATCCAAAATATGCAGATGCCAGGGCCTGTTAAATTCCAAGGCATGTCTGTATTAAAGAATTGTCTGGAACAGCATAATGCACAAATAAGCCCATAAATATATTACTTAGTGTAAATGAAAAAATATGTTTTCATTGACTTTAATGCAACCTAACAAATAATCCTCATTATAGAGCCATGTCAAGTTTCTTTGATAATCCAGATCTTTATGCATTACTTGATTTATAATATGTAGACACTATATTTTACGATATATAATTAAAATGTTAAACAAAGTTTATTTTAATTCAGGATGTGAAATAAAAATACCAACAAGGATAAAACTCACATTTTAAAAATATCTAATATTATCTTTACAAAAGGAAGCATTCCTTCAAATGACTATGAAACAGACAGAATACTTAATTAAAAGCAATGATGCATTTCAATAAAATAGCACCAAACACAATATGTTATCTCATGCTTTATGAAGTGTATGAGTTATGTATTAGTACTTAATAATATTGTTTATGGACATAGTATACTTATGAAGTATTTTTGTATTATCATTAATATGAATACAATATTTGATTAGTAATTTCCTGTGTAAATATATTATTATAAATTTCTTGATAACATTGTTATTATCAAATCTCAGTTTGTAAAATGCACTGATGTTTTAAAAAAAGGAGTTTGGATTGGACTATACCTACAAGGAATTATATGAATTTTATATACCATTAGAAGATTCAAGACCTATGTTAGTGAGTACTTTAATTAGATACTATTGGATACTCTGCATTGTCAGAAATATATATAAGTAAATTGAGAAAAAGCGGCCTGTTTTAACATTTTCTTCTGTACTGTTAATTTCAATTTGGTCAATGTTATTGTATAAAAAACCTATGAACCGCACCGCACATTCCAGGTCGAAAGCACAAGGAAATTGGTTTTTTAAGATAAGGTTAAATAAAAAAAAATAAAAAATATGCATCTAATAAACCTCCAAAAATCCACTAAAACGGGTACCTATCTCCAATACGTCGGTCACGATCAACCAGTCGATCGTAGGATGCATTTTGCTAAATCACATTAGGCTTGTACAAACTGAGTCGTGAAAATGTAAAAAGAGTGTACATTCAGTTGTATTTTAATATGATTTACACCAAACCCATTATTACTTGTTGCAGTGTCGCAAAAGTGAGAAAGAGAAGGTGTGAATCCCTAAGCTTTAAACTGAGGCGTAGTTACTCTTCCTCATTGCTCAGTAGAAGAATAATTTGATGGTGATCTCTGTGTATTAAAAATGTCAATAGTTATGTGTGCATGTATGTTATAGTTTTTAATACAATTATTTCAGAAGGCTTATAGTGAAATGGTTATAACGAATTTTTCAGATTTTTTTGAGAGTAAATACATAACAACTTAACTGTCATTTATATTTTTTTTTTGCTATAAGTTCAGCCAAACATAATAATATGTTTGTTTTAGTTGAAAATTGAAGCGCCTAGTTTCAAAACCCCCTAAAACGATTTTAGGTAGTTTTGAGAAAAATGAGAAAAACTCATCTATTAAATCTCTGAACTTTATGTATGTATTATTTAATTTGTACATTCTAGAGTATTTTGGCTTATCCAGTTTAGGGGTATTTGAAAAGCACACCCTACCATTTTAGCGGGTTTTGAAATTTACCCTAATTTTTGATCATACGTATTTATTCATACGGCTTTTGGCGTTCAGTCTTTGGCCATCATATAGGTAACAAAAATATCCATCTAAATACATATCTAACTCAAAATTTTACGGGGATTTGAAACTAGGCGCTGCAATTGACAATGAGCGAGTATGGTAGATCACTGCCAGTTTTAACACTGGATAGTAGATCACAGTCTATTTGAAGTTGGACATGCTTGCACTAAAATTTAGGTACTTATAGATAGATCTACCAGTATAAATTGTCACACACAAACATTTGGAAATTCACTCAATATTTTATATGGTATGTTGAACTTAATTCCAAATTCGAATACCGGATGATTTATGTTGCTAAGGAAACGCATTTAGGTGTTTAGAAAATTAGACAATTTGGGAAGCATACTTACATGTATTTTGCCATCTTTTTGGGTATCATTTGTCGCAACTTTAGCGGCCTCTGCCTGATTCTCCAACATAGCTCTCTTCCACCAATTGCCCTTCAAGCACTTTCCACGAAGAACGCCATTCTTCAAAGAACTACCGCACACATTGGACCCATCAATATTATGTCCACAAGACCCGCCAGATCCATCGCCGTTATTGTTCAAGAGGCAACTGTCATACATTTCGTCTTCTCCATCGTCGCACAACACAGCACCACCATTTTGAATGCCCCCCGAAGACTTCTCCCGCTTTGTTTTCTCCGCATTTATCAGTCGGTGGATGTCTTCAATCTCAAGCGGCTTCGACGGCTTGGGTTCAGATTCTTTCTTTTCTACTTCTTCTTCTTCAGCTTTTGATGATGTGTCAGAAAATATTTTCTCCACAATGATGAAGAGAAGTAACCCGCCAAGAACGCAGAGACCGCATTTCATAGAAACGTGCTCATTAGCTGGAAATAAGAAGAAAAAATAAATAAACCCCATTTTCAAATTTATTTAGACAATTTTTAAAATTAGGTGTGCAAACAATACAATATTTGTTTATATGTGGATGATACTTATTAATAAAAAATGAGCTTTTGCAACAATCGTAGAAAAAACATGGAAGAAAATAATCCACATACCAAAGTCCGAATGCATTCAGAAGGAAGATATCAGTTATTAATTACAACAGCTGTTTCGGGCTATAAACCCATATTCATAAAAATCATCCTGAATTATGATTGTATGGAATTAATATTTTTCCCGGTGTACACTTTGATTACCACTGACCTACACAATGACTCCAAAAGCGAAATTCCACAAAGTATCCAAGAGTACGGTCATTCATGAATCATAATGATTATATCGATATTTTATCATTACAGTTGAATTGATCATCATTTTGAAAAACTTCAGACACATACATATTAGAAAAATTCCTTATAAAAAAATTAAAATGTTGGACGGAGTGAGACTCGTATCTTTCACTTTCCAGGTAAGTGCCTTATCCTTTAAGGTTAAGCTATCTATCTGTATATTATGCTAATTATTTCTAATAACTATGTTTATCTGAGGTAACTACTTTAAATTCTGCCAATCGAAAGATCTGCTTTGTTTAGAATGTACCTAGATCAATTAGGGTAAATGAAAATACTCAATAATTGTAACTGACATCCTGCGCTAGCCAAAATTTTATCATAACACGTATAGGTAACTTGTGAATAATGAAATAATTATTTTTTATTCATTACTGAATAGGTAATAGGTATACACAAGATTGAAGAATGTTAGATTCTTTATTTATTACCTAATTACTATAATTTTGAAAAGCATTCGAAACATATCGATTAAAAAAAAAATCTCAGAAGAAAAGTTGGATGGAGTGGAATAAGTTTGGTTAAAAGAGTTACTATTTTTTATAATTTGTAATTCTGCTTACTTATGTCTACATACATTGATATTTGATATGGTGAGTGGTAAGAGATGTTTACGTGGGTAACATAGGTACTTCGTCACCTTTCTATTTTTGATTAAACGATCTTTTACAAACTTGTCTTTTCCTTGACCATAATCAAGCATTAATTTCCAAGTTAAATAATATCATAATATATTTCTGCCTGTTCGTCTGCAAGGCCATTTCATTTCCGCGAGGTGAAGTTAACAGACCGAATCGTTTTTAGTCACTTCAATTTCCCACTTTCGTCAAACGAACAGACGACGATTTCGTATACCTTTTGCGCAACAGTATTGCCGCAGAATGCACAGCAAAATTAATCAGGAAAATCATGATTCGACATGCAGGCGAGAAATAATTCGAGACGAAAATGTGAGACAAAAAAAAAATATTACTGATTTATGTAAATCATTCAAATAATGACCGGTTTGCATCATTGATATTATGCAGTAAGAGATACAGAAAAACAATGATTCGTCAAAATACGAAAACGAAAATAACAATAAAATTAATTAATTAATAATTACAGTGCATAAACTTAATCAAGGGTATCAGTAATCAGACATGTTCTGCAGTAACCAAGTAATTCAACCAAAACTAATTGTAATTACAAAGAATAAAAATCAATCACCAATAATCCGTTGCAAGACAAATCTAAAAGGCTCCAAAGTGGAGATAACAGATTTATTACGGGGGTTAGCTGCTAGTTGTAAAATACATATGTGATTTCTATCCGGCCCAAATTTTCTGCTGTCGAATCTGAGTACAAAATCGAAACATTTTTTTTTTAATTTTAGGTCAAAGAATTTTTTACCGGTGAATTCAAAAGATTTCATATCAAAGTCGGCAGCATTTTCTTCCGTTTCAAAATTGCTTTGTTATATTTTTTCTTATTTTATCCTAGTAGCAATTTCTCGAGAAATGTGAATCATCTTTTATCATTATTCCTCGAGTTCTCTGGACGAGAAATCTCCACCTACTCTAATTCCAAAGTAATTATTTATTTCTTTCTAATCTTATTCGTACCGAGCAATATTATTATTATAAATGAAGTACCTATCCAAAGTGTTTTTCTGTAGGTACATAATTAATACTGTGTATATTTTCATACAATATAATAACTAAATAACTTAAGGGCGAACGTGCTCAGCGTGGGTCAAAATGGAGCTTTTTTCTATGTTCAAAGCATGATCCTGGACATTCCTTAAACGTTATAGATAATCTATTTATATAATTTTGAAGCCTTATTATCCTTTATATTTATTTTAAACATTTGATGACTGCATAAAGTATTTTTATTACATAACATAGTATTCTTTTAAACCTCTCGCTCTAATGTTTAGAATATAGTCATATTTCAGTACATAAATGTGCAGTGGTGTTAAGATTTTTTACATTTATTAATTTTTAAACGCATTTATAAAACCATCAGTATAATTTATATCGACATTATTATAGTGAAATATTTACGATAAAAAATTATACCTAACCTAACCAATTTTTTTTTAACGGTAGGTACATGTTCAAACACACGCGTTAACATCATTTTACTCCCTACTTCAATTATAGTTTGTCAATTTATGGCTACGGCCGCATGTTGTAGCTTAACCACTGGGGAATGCCAAAAGAAATGGCGTATTTCAAAAAAACATTACCTTATTCTTAGGTCAATAATTATTATAAAGCAATCATTATTCGTAGGATGTTTATCACACTTGAATGATCAAAGACATAGCTTATAATGAGTTTCTTTAGAATTATCTTCAAATGTGTTAATCTTCCCCATTTCTTGAATAATAAAACGCCCAATTCTTGTCAAATTTGGGATCACAGAGATTATCAATATAATTTTTTATCGTAAATATTTCACTATAATAATGTCGACATAAATTATACTGATGGTTTTATAAATGCGTTTAAAAATTAATAAATGTAAAAAATCTTAACACCACTGCACATGTATGTACTGAAATATGACTATATTCTAAAACATTAGAGCGAGAGGTTTAAAAGAATACTATTTTATGTAATAAAAATACTTTATGCTGCCATCAAATGTTTAAAATAAAGATAAAGGATAATAAGGCTTCAAAATTATATAAATAGATTATCTACAACGTTTAAGGAATGTCCAGGATCATGCTTTGAAAATAGAACAAAAGCTCCATGTTTACCTACGCTGAGCATGTCCCCCCTTAATAACATTAATAACAATAACATGTGATCTCAATTTATCTGCAGATAAGAAGAGAAAATATCATTAACAGCGGACTGAAAACTTGGAATGCTAATTTGATTAGTCATTACATTACTAATATATGGCTTGGTTTTAGTTATGTATTGTATGATTAGAACAGAGTGAAATATATACTACATTAATGATAGCAAAAGTGTGCGCTGCAGGCTGTTTGAGATAATCATAATTTGATGAGCAACATGCTTATGTGTCTTTCAGCAGCAAATTCGAAGAACTTTTTACCTCCAACAGCGACGCCGTTTTCCGAATTCTCAAGTGCTCATCAGTTCTCATTATTTCTGAGATCTGAAGAGAGGAATCTGGCGAATTCTTTTTGTAATTGCAATTTTCAGATTTTTTATCATTTATATACATAATATATAGTACGCCAAAAATACACTATATTTATGTATTTGTACTATATTTTTGTGCGGAATCACTATAATATTGGAAATTTAAATTTAAAAAATGATGTCCCATTGATTGCCACGATGATTTCATATATATGAGGAAATAATCCTTATAGCGAAAGGAACATAGATCTGAAGACCGTTAAAATAAAGCATTTACGTGCGATTTTCAAGGGAAAACTTTCGATTGGCACCTTTTCAGAAAAAAAAATATAAACTGACACTGTCGCTAAAGGGAAAACTTTCAATAGGGTACTCGGAATCTCAGAAGATAAAAAAAGGTAAATCGCCGAAAAAAATCCCAAAAATATACGTACAGATTACCTGTGGGTATGTGTAGGTACTTAAGTATATTTTATATCTTCTCACATAGGTACTGCGCTTCCGTTGCAGAACTATAATTCTATTGTAGATAAGACAGATTCTGATAACAGTTATTAGTTGTAAATATGTATAATGTTAACATATCCAATTATTAAATATAAACATCGCTATAATACAAATAAGAAGACCTACCACTGTTAATACTAATATCTTAGCTAAAGATAGAAAACTAGCGTTAGTATCGACTATTACTACATTGCATGGAATCGCAATAGATAATTATATAAGAAAAATAAGATAGTGGAATGCGACTCTTATTTTAAAATGTAATTAGTATTAGGTACTTATAAAAATATTAAGTATAGATATTGTATAATTTAACTAGATATGTGTATGGATTGCAATACCGAATGAATATATCAATACCGGTATTTCGGCATTTCTTATTGAATAGCGGTATTAATACCGTCAAAACATGCTATAGAAAAAAGAAGTACCTACCAATAAATATAACTATTAAAATCTATTTAAAACACTATTTTATGGCAACCTAAAGTTCCTACCTATATTTATTATGTTGACCTTTATAAATATGTATAGATCATGATATTACAGAATTGCTAATTTTTACAAATACTATAAGTCCGGGTACAGGAAAATCTCTCTCAAATTCAACGATTGTTGGATGTACTATCAACGATGGATCAATAGAGTTTTAGAATAATTGGAAATATTTGCAACAAATGTTTTCTTTTTCAAACATGTTAATAATTCATCGCGACAATTCTATAAGTATGTATATTTGAGGGATTTTGTTTTAATGTTATTTAACTTTTGTTGGTTTCAGTTAATATATTTGTGTTGCGGCAGCATAAAACTTATACTTACACTAAATTTAATAAGTATATGATATAATAGTGAGTGATGAAAAAATAACATTAAGTTCATTGCCGAAAAACATAAACGTGAACTTATGCTTTGTTAATACCGAAAATACCGGTATTTTAGATTTTTGAAACCGGTATTTCGGTATCGATAAATAATTTAATACCGGCATTGCAATCCCTAGATGTGTGTATTTAAAGTCATTATTTTATTATAAATTCACAGACAGATCCGTAATGATTTTCCTTGTATTTTCACAAAAACAATACATTATAATATTGCATATAGTGTTATCACGTTATCAAGTGTCGCGGTATTCCCCTTATTTATAGGTTATCAAAATAGAAGTCACCATTGAATATTTCTTAAAATATGATTATTAATTTTATCCATAATATAAAAATAATTAATCGTGTAAGTACAATAAAAATACTGATTGTGCACAATAATGTCATATGTCATGTCAGTCAGTCAGTTTACCATAATATTATTATCTCACGACTAAAAATATATCTAACTTTCCCTACCTATCTATGGAGGTCGTCAATGTGTATGAAGAGCTAATTCCGGATGTTCAACGCGTGCGTACTGCATGTGAGAAAAGGGGTCGCGGCGTATGAGTTGTTTTCAGAATCTATAAATCTTCATCAAACCTTTTGGATACACCGATACGACCGCGCCATAAACACTCGAGGCGCTTCTAGGCCCTCTAAAGTATCGATATTTTTTAACCGATACTAATTCATGTCGCTGAGACAAGTACTACTCCAAATGCCGCCTGAGGGCGCGACACTCCGCGCCGATGTTTGACAGCTGGATTCTATGGAGTGACGTTACAATAATAAGTTAGGCACTCCTCCCACGGCGCAACTGAAATCTGGTGGAACTGGTTGGTGATGGTACTCATAAACTGACCAATGTGATGATTCGCACACGGCGCTACTGAAACCACTTGAAATAATAATCACATAACCTCAAACTGTCAAACTGGGCCATCAGCCGTTTTGTACAAAAACCAACAACACGCGCGCTGCCGCGTTTACTTGAATAAAATTAGGTTATTTCAATTTTGCTTGTCTTGTACTTTTGACGTCTTGGGTTGTAAATGGTTTTTATGTCATGACACTTGTTCGCAGTGCTACAAATTTTGGTGAGAAAATAAGATTTTTCACCGAATCTAATGATGTTGGTACCACTGTTTTACGGTGACTGGAAACTTGAGAGACCGCGCGACTAGCATGTTGCATCTCTTCGCGACCGTTTTGAAGCCGACAGATTCCAGTCTCGCCGTCAGCGAGCCGCCATTGAAATACATTAGCTAGATACTGGCTGGAATTTTAGTTTCAGTTCCGACGGACATAAGTTGCGCCGTGGGAGGATGGCCTTACGCTGGCAATACGATATGGCAAAATGTGCAGGGCCGAGGAAAAGTGCGCGATCTAGTACCTACTTGACTACTACGCTTCGATGACAGGGTTTGATAGGGTGAAGCAAGTTCATATTATACTATACTACTACGCTACGAGCGTGAAGATCTATTCACCTAATCTACTCGGCAGTTTTGTATTAGCTTTTTATTTGAAGTTTTTACCTGTTTCTCCGTGCTCTCTCTTCCATTCGCTAAATCCGCTAAATAAACGAGTAAACTCAATCAAAGGGATCGAGGATCAAAGAACACGTGAGTGTGTGGCGACCTCAGCCTAGGATGACCGCTCCCGAGACATCTCGAAGCCTAAAATCTATAGACGCGTCACGTGATTTATTTGCGCCTCGTGAAAGCCCGACAGATTGAGGTGTGGGGTGGGCACTATTAGATTGTTATGTTTTTGAACGTTATCACAAATATTATGGAACAGCACAAAATACACATTTTATCTACCATTGCAGTTATTTGAAATAACATGTGAAATTATTAAGCACGCATTTGCTCATATGGGCATTTGCTATGTATTTGCGAACTAGGTATGTAGATAGATATAACATTCAATTTCCCAGTTGAGTGATTATTTGCCTGCTGGAGCAAGTAATAAAGTTGGCCGGATCAATACATAAACGGATTAATATGTATTATTCTTTAAAAGGCGAATTAAACTGTTACGATAAAAATAATATTTACTATGTATTGACAGACCTACAATTTTCCGATAGGGTGGCTTGCGTGAAAATTCGTTACATATTGAAAAGGCGGAGGGACGCCCCATTCTGTGATGTCGCGTGGGTTTTTCCACTGTAAACAGGGGACGTAATCGTTGGTGTTTACTATTTACACCTGCGGTTTTAAAACTTTTTCGTTTTACGGCGCCTCGATTGTATAAAGATTTTTTCAAAGCGTCTTAAAAAACTGATAATGAATGGTGATGGGGGAGCCGAGCCTATTGTTCACCACAGAATTTCAGATCTTTGAGTCAAAATATACCCTCATTTCCGACAGACATAAAGAAGGAAATAAAGTCATTCAAATCCGTTTGAAGATCAGTATGCTACTTCGAAAAATTGTTATTGTCGGTAGAGGTTTTCTTTATTTCGTGACTAGACAATATTTTTAGTCTTGACCGTATGAGAGAATCTGTTGAATTATATTAATGTTGTTTGGACAGTCCACGTCATTATATTTTTAATAATCATCATTTACATTGTTTTCCATCCGCTGTGAAATATAAATGAAACATACATACATGTGTATAAAATGTTTTTAATATTCGTATACAAATGTGTTTTGTATCTCGGTCTGGACTAGGCTTAGTAGGCTTACTACTATTTCACCCTGTCACAGTCGTCACGGACCATAGGACATGCAATAAGGCCACGCCATTTCCCCATGTCTTCTGACACCGTCCTGGGCCTCTTGCAACGTGGGCCCTGCAGGACATAGCATATTATATTCAGAGTGGAGGAGGATCAAATAACACGGAGTGTCGAACTCATAGTAAATACTTACTTCTCGAATAATTTCATAAGTAGGCACTAATTAAGAAGATAATATGTTTCGTATAACAATTAATATCGTTCGGGTTCCCTTTACAATGAAATATGATAAATCATACATAGTGTCCATGTTTTTTATTTACCTGGTGTGTTCATTTGTGCATGGTGCCAAGCTTCCGGCAATAGGTGAAGAAAAACATCACCCAGAAGAGCCCCGACGGCAAAGCTCAGCAATACTTTGAGTGACGGAGAATCAGCTGAAAATAAAGATAAATAGATTTCATTCAGGGTATTCTTTAAACAAACTACTATAGAAAATTGTACATGAAAAAATAATGTAATTTAAAAAGTAGGTACCTATAGTAATATAATTACGTACTAATCACCAATCTCACATAATTATTACCACAGACGCCGGACTGTCTTACTTATACAATCCACAATTTTATAAAATAAACGTGTATTTGATTCCGTATAAGGACTAAGTGAACAGTGAATAGCCAAACTACAAAGTACCCATTGACAGTACCTATATTATCAGTATTTTTCGCACAAATAGTTGGTTTTCTTATTTGTTGGTAACACAATAATCATAATCATTTTCCACGCCTTCAAATATTATGGTCGATTCAACCACAATTACTACACGTAGTTTCTGGCGTATATTTCGTAACGATCGAGAAGCGCTCTTCGAAGTTGTGTTGGGTTGGGAGAATCCCAAGAAAAACTTCCCAAAACCTCTGTTCTGAATGTTGTACACTAGAATGTGTGAGTTATGTACCTATAAGTATATTATGAAAAGACCTTCCTTCCCTTACCTTCCTTACCTTCCCTTACATCATGATACTTATAAGGGGAGTAGTTATTTGTTTGGTCAACTACCCCAGTTATTCTTTTATATTCAGACGATTGCTTTTGTATGTGACATGTGATATTGTATGGGCAGTGTTCAAGGAAAACGCGCGTTGGTATTTATATCATTGGCACAAATACACTAGTGGTATTACACGGCAGATAGCATGAAGTTATATTAATCTATGTTTTAATTGTAAAGATTTATCATGATCCTTTTAACTTGGTAATTTGGAAACGGGCTAAGTGCCCGCCCTTGTAACCTATACATATATTGAAGGTCTCTAGACAACACTGTCATTTCCGACTCGCTACTGTCTATCCTCTAAACATGAGCATAGACAATAATGTCTCAGTTGTAGAATTCGATAAAACCTCTACATACCACAAATAAAGATACTAAAAGATAGCAGTGGGTACCTGATTAATTACAATCATTTAATGTTTTCTTTGTTATCTTTTACGCCTTCAAAGGGTCTGTTTATATTAAGATTAATACTAATCAGAAAAAAGTACACATAGGTATAGATATATACATTCAAACAAGGTCGAACAAAAAGTTTTATTTCCCAACTGCTTAAAACTATTAAATAAAATATATCAGAACATAACTACTTAATACATAATAAGTAATAACATATTATAAAAATAAGAAGTAGGGCAAACTGTTAAGTGAGTAGTTAGTACCTACTATATTATGTATTTAGCGATAGCGCATTTGTGAAGTATTTATCCGTAGAGCTGAATCATAACTTATTTACATATAAAATTTAATACATAACTAACTTTACTAGTCATTCTGATTGTACTATTTGGGGTCAACAGAGATTGCATTACAAAGGTCGATCATCGAAACCGATAAAGACACAGTTTACAAAAGAAATATTTTATAAGGTCGTATTCAATATAAATCAATTTCGTTCGTTATAATATTATTATTATGTACCTCAGCATGAAAATTAAGATATATCGGAAATTAATCCAGTCTCTTGACAGTTAAATCTTACTACTGCAACGACGTTAACCCACATAAAAACAATAGGTATGTATATTTCTAGCACCTCCATGTTCTCCTGGTTGCTAGTGTTATTCTGAAATTGTTTCAGCATTCACGGATTACATCTCGCAAACTGAACCTACCGTGATGCACATTTCTTCAACTGCCTTTGACTTCTCCATTTCTTCGCGAAGGCCCATTGCTCCGCTTAGGATACTTTTACTTTTTACATAAGCGACTGTCTTGTGTCCGCTCATAAAATTTCATTCTTAGGTAAATAGATAAATAACTATGGAATTTGAAATTGAAACCCTACCTATATAGTGCCTAGTGAGGTTACAAAAAAATATGTGTTCATTTCCGTGCTACATACACCAGTACTCAGTAGGTGTTGCCCTATTATACTGAAATTTATTATGTAACTGGTAGATATGTAATTAAATATTAACGATCAATATTGCACTAAGGGTGATTCTAACAGACTTTCGCTATATATCTTCCATGCAGTATACATAATATATGGCCTGCACGCGTGAAAAGGAGATTCCACAGGACAAACGTTTAGGCCACGATGTGGGTAAGGTACCCACCGGATAATTTTACATACATGAAATCTAATTTGAACATCCATACTTAATAACACAGCAGAGTAAGTAAATATCCTATCAAAAAACAAATGCGTCAAATGCGTAAGGGATTGCTGAGGTCGAAAATAGTGTACAGAAGAAGCAATTTTTTTGTATACACGACCATAATAAGACCAGTAGTAACTTATGGTAGTGATAAGTGCCCTACTCAGAATGTAGAAGATAAATAATTAGCAGTCTTTAAGATAAAATATTGTGAAAATCTTTGAACATAGATAATTAGAAAACGAAGCTGACTGAATAAATATGAACCGTGAGTTAGACAACCATTGGTAGATTCTGAAAGTTGATGGACTATATTGAAAGAATGGTCGAGAAGACAGTGTTGCCAACCGTACTATAATTATAGTATTTGTACTATAATTTTGGTCCGCGTACTATGTACGATATAAAACAGGTATAGCACGCCCAAAATACTATAATTTTGAATATGGGAAAAAATATGTAAAAAGTACTATAAGTTCGATATTTCCGTTCGATAAATTGGTGCAAAGTACTATAATTTCGCAATATAAGAAGATTTGGAGAACTTGGAAAAAAATTGCTCGAAAAACGTAAAAAAATCCCTTGACTAGTTTAAAATGAAATTTCTTGAATTCTTCGGTAAGCATTTTTGGTCGGAAGAGGTACCTACCTACCTAAATAAAAAGGGGTCTCAGAATTTCTCAGTCTCCGTTATTTTTTTTTCTGAGAAATAAAAAACCTATACATTATCAACAGATGAAAACGCGTACTATATTTTTCCCCAAATACCTACTATAATTTTGGAGGCTCTGTACTATAATTCCACTTTGAAAAGATGGCAACACTGACAAGACACCAAAAAACCTGATCAGATACCAATTACCCCAGCGAAAATTAGCAATAGGCAGCAGGATGGAAAGGTCTATAAACAATGAGGAACATTATTTGTGGAGGAGGTCAAATGCCGCTCTAGGATATAGCAGCGACAGTGTTGCCATATTTTGAAAGTGGAATTATAGTACAGTGCCTTCAAAATTATAGTATTTAGGCAAAAAATATAGTACGCGTTGAGTGACCAATAATTTACTGCATTTTCAAAAAAATAAACGTGGGGTAATTGAAAGGCCTATAAACAATGAGGAACATTATTTGTGGATGAGGTCAAATGCCGCTCTAGGATATAGCAGCGTCAGCAGCGAGGAAGAAGAATAAAGTAGTAGGTATTAACAATATAATAATTAGTATTAGTTAAAGAAATCCCATACTATATTTGTATCTTTCTTTTTAATGATAATAAAATTCTTGTGAAAAACGCACATGAAAAAACGTAGATAAATAGACTAGAAAATATTTTAATTCAAAATGTTTGAACCAATCCTAATAATCGATACTGGCAACTATTATATGATTCTGCTTAATTCAGAACAAAAAACTTTTTGAAATAATCATATCACAACAATATTACATTACTTAATGCCTAAATAATTTGGAAGTAATAATTTAGAATCATAAAAAAGATACATTTTATTGTACGCAATGCACCTGTGTGATAAATTGTCTTGATAATTAGTGGAAATTGGCCTAATTCAGACAATTTGATTTCATTACAATAATTTAAATAATAAGTCAATGTACACAAATAACATTTAATAACACGAGGTGGAAACATTTAAGATAAGGCAGATTTATTATCGTATTCTGATGTGGTTTACATTTTAAAAAATCAACATTCCATTCTAAATTCTCACTACAATGTTAATTATGAGAATAGAAAATTGAATAAAATATTTTCTTCATACACAAATAATGTATTTATTTACTAATTCTTAGTTCAGTCATATTATTATCTCATATTTTTCGTATATTAGGGATACCTATCCAAAACCATAAGTCGTCAATCTTTTTACATAGGTAAGTAAATAAGTATTATGGCGCCTGTACACGTGCAAGGATTTACTGGCACAAATAGTGTGTATTTGAAACTATCACGATAATAACGGTTTACACGTAAAAGTGCTGACTGCCTCTCCAATCTCACTTTTCAAGCGTAAGCGAGACGCGATGTTGTCATTGTATGGTGCTATTTGACATGTTCGGATAGGTTCGTAGTTATTCGGTGAACGTCAAAATGTTCTGTGCGGTGTAGCTCGTATTTCTTTCGGCAGGTTCGCCATTATCGTTATACTGCGCATTCGCCTCTGCCATGCAAATACCAATTACTGCGTGAAAATTCTTCTGAACTTTTTTGATCCATGCATGCAATCTTGCAACTTGCACGATAATACGTGTTTACACGTGCATTTTCATGTTATGATCGCGATAATACGTACTGTCAGCAGTAAATCTATGCACGTGTAAACGGGGTATTAGTTTAAATTGAGTCTTGTCACGTTGTGGATACCTACCTATACCTAAATTCAAAGTAGGTAAATGCTGACCGATGGAAGAATATGCAAGATTGATTGTCTTTCACACTAACCCCCACCCTGCGGCAGGACGAGATCCTACTTGTACTTTGGCGGGCAGGAGGGTTGGACCTTTATCGATTTCTATCAATTTTACCCTGACGTCTCAACTGGATGGATCTCTCAACTTAACTCACTTTAGTTTCATGGCCGGTACGGACCCCGGCCACATTAAAGAACAGTTTTTTTCTTTCACTTCATTTGAACTTTCATTAACATTAATTTGTAAAATCAGTGTCTACAATTTCAAGGGAAGCAGCAGATGAGTACCCTATTATTTGTATTATAATGTTTTTGTAAAATTGTATGTTTTCGCATAAAAAAGATCACAAGTCTCCTTTATTTAATGTCTCTTTATTATTACTTGTTCAAATAAATTCAATATTTCTAGCTTAATAAACAATTGTTACCTCTAAATTATAGTGTTTTCTTTATTTATTTGGTATTTCGTTATGTACACATATAGAAAGCACTTGGCGCCCTAATCATTATTCAATTTATCATACACTTACATGTCTTGGTTTATACATAGTTTTCTTAGTCTACTTAAATTCCTTTTTTCATTATATTCTATAGATATTAGTTCACTGATAGTCACATACATTTGTCAGCGCGATCTCATGCCCTGAATAATTTAATTATCCTATTTTACTCTTTACGCTTACATCTTAATCATGCTCTATTCTTAACTTACAATTAGTCCAATCTCTATTTTTTTATTCACACATTCTCTCCTCTATTTTAGCCTCCATTTTATCGCATTTTTAGAGTCTCTAACATCTGTGAAGAAAACAAAATTACCGACTATCAACTTTCAGAAGAACACAAACGCCATAGCTGTCAACCTTATCTAACCTAACAGTAAAGCATTGTGATATATCTATGGGGATATTTAGAAGGCTAATAAGACGTGTCCACGTTGTTTCAGAAAATCTGCCTGTGGTGATTTTGACTTATCTGATAGTGTAGACGTGTGCGTCTTGCTGAATTCGATAACTATGCTTTAAACTCATTGGTTGAGACGGATCCAAGAAATAGTCGACGCACTTGGTGACAGTGCAAAGGCACCTTCATGAAATCGGAAAGGTATGACAAGTCAACCAAAAACACGTCATACTGCAGTACATAACAACGTGACACCACCGCAGCAAAAACAACCCAAGAAAAATTAAAGCACCTTACTGGGAAGTCTTACCGCATCCACCATATTCACCCGATATTGCGCGTTCAGATTATCAATTATTTAAGATCTTGATTTGAGTTACCCCATCTCCACCCGCCATGTATATGCAGCCGCGAAAATAAGATCTATGGAACATTCCCTCAAATATAAAATGTGTCAAGATGTCAGTAGTATTCAAGTTCACATGGAATAATATTTTTTCATTACATCCAGCACATTTTTATAAGAGAGGAATTGAAAATGTACATAAGGTAGTACATAATGATAGCTAATATGTAATTGACGAAAAAAATGTACTCGTATGTGTGTCTAACTTTGAAATGATTGACTAAATGATTTTCAAATAAATCCATGCTAAACGATTTATTAATTTTACTTTGCATAAATTATACAAACATCGTTTAATTGGATTTAATAAAATCTATTCGCGTGAACAGACTCGTTTTACAGATCACAATACTAACATAATTATGTACCTACAGCTGTAATATACCTGCCAATTATTTGGATAATAACACTAATATAATGTTAATATAATAATAAATTAATATTTAAGATTTTTTGAATCATTTAATAATTAATTATATTACTGATTTGAGGCCCCCTTTTAAATCTTTTGACGAATCGATGTCATTTGCGTTATAGAAACGCGCCACGGTCCCGGTGTATTGATATTGAACGAAAGGTTAACACCAAATCATGGTAAAGCAAGTTTGCTAAGATACTTTCACACTGTGGTAGTCCATATTGGCATATTATATTATGTGCTCGTTGTGGAGCGTAATAAAAAAGAGTATTTGTATAAATTTATTGTTTTACATGACATCTTCTATGGACATAGATTTTGGGTATGCACTGTCCCGAATACGCATTAAACTACTAATAATATTTGACCAGTGAACACCTCAATAGGGACGTATATTATTAGTAGGCATAATGTATATTGCTACTTTGTAGTTAGATGCGCGGATTTCATAAAATCTTATTATTAATGAAAAGGTCGACCGTCTAAAAACACCTTTGTCTTGATCGCTATCGGAAACGTGTCAAGTGCGAATTAATGTAATATTGATAAGACTTGTTTCACATTGGATAGGTAACGATTATCGAGATTATCGGTATATCTACCACCTTCAATATCATTGGAATAAGTAAATAGGTCTCAAATGCCACAAAATATAAGGGTGGGCAAACTATCACTAGGTAGGTATGTTGGTCGTCAAATTTACACAAGAAAAAAAAATTCTACATATTTTTTTGTAAGGTTAACGGTTTTATAACAATGTTTAGAAATTAATGTTAGCATTAAACTGTCTTCTAATTTTTTCAAACTGTAAGTTAAGTATTTCGAAAATACATTAAATAAAATAATCCTGTTTTATTCTCTGTAGGATTTTATGTCAATCCACTGTTGGACGAAGGAGTCCTCAAGTTATATTCACTCTCTTCTATTCCTTAATCTTTACTGCCACGCAATTCCGCAGAACCTTAATATTTTTTCAATTCACGGGTACCACTGGCTGGAATATTGCATTCATCCATCAACCACCCATTTAAGCGTTTTGGCATACTTAATTACGTCGTATATTCTCGGCATTTCCACCCCCCTCCCCTTTCTAGCGACTAGGCTGATTACCACAGAACAGATTAATAAATAGAATATCTATAGGCTATACCCCAATACACTACACTTTGACGTAGGGTTTTGAATGAGTGTCAGAGCATAAACCGAAAGCAGTTGTCAGAATGAAGGACAACGTATTCTTAGCACGTGTTTAAGTTTATCCCATATTCTTCCACACTCGATTTCGGTTGCCTGTTACTCCACACCCGTTAAGTATTTCATTTCCCATTATTTCTGAGTTCCCTGACTACAATATTTGGTGTATATGTTACGCCGAATGTGCGAAATTGAATATTACATGAAATGGGCAAAATTTTGCCTAAATCATGAAAAATGCAAGCCCGTTGCCTTATTCATGAATTAGACAAAATATCTGGAGAGTGCGTGAAATCGGCAGTAATTTTTCTGCCTACTTCATGTCTTGGACAAATTAGATAGTAGCGCTACGGTGGTATTTTTTGCAACTAAACTAAATGTATCAAATGCTCATGGATTGGTCAAAATGTACATTTATATTATCTATGGTCAAAATAGATGATCGCGCTCCGTGGTGTTTTTTGCAACTAAACAAATGTGCCAAATGTCATTGATTATAATATAAAAATATACCAATCAATAACTACAATGACGTTCATATATAATATAATACGGATGAATTTTATTGAAAAGTATTTTCGCGATTTGATTCGTGCTTGGGTATCAATTGTGCAATGGTCGATTGAATGTTTGTGATAGTTTGTTGACACTTGATAGCTAACCTCAAAATGGACATTCAGTTGAATAATTTAATTCAGAATTACAATACCTAACCTAACCTAATAATAATAATATTATATTATGTCCAATTATAACTAATAAAACCATCCGTATTAAATTTACTTTTTCTTCTGTCATGTTAACAGTTCAAGAATTCCATACCGTGGCGAATTCATGTACTCAGCAGAAAAATGACCTAATTCATGAATAAGGCAACAGGCTTGACTATTACATGAATTAGCCAAAATTTTGCCCATTTCATGTAATAGTCAATTTCGCACATTCGGTGTAACATATACATACATACATTAAGTCAAATTCGCTTTCTAAGTAGGTACATCTTTAAATCGAAATTTTAAATTAAATCCCTGCTGATTACAGGATTGAGTTAAAATGATGTCATCACATAAGACCATTGAGGAAAAGTTATTCGTCTCAGGCATGGTAACAGTAACAGAATATAATTAAACAATAAAAATAATTAAATGAAGACGGTACAAGAAAAGAATAATCCCATAATATATAAATAAGTACATAGGTACAGTTTTCAAACTCAATTATTTAACCTATTGAAATAAATTATACTGTATGCATTATGCATAGTACCTATATTTACTGTCAAGTTACATATTATTTACGAATCGCGGAAGTATTATACGCATAGAATTCAGTACCTATACGCCGAGGCTGGCCGCACGTTCGCCTCCAATGAAATTTAGCTTCTCGGGCATAACAATGCTTCAATCTTTAAGCAGTTTAGCTGCTCTTGAAATTGTAAATCAATGTGAGGAGGCTACGAAACATGAAAAAATGATTTCCGCAAAATACCAGTCAAGAGATATCATTATATTAACAAAGATACAAGAGATGAGAATTATAGTAGGTATTTCCCGCATTTTTATTCGTTTTCTTTTGGAGATCGGTTACATTTACTAATTACGTGGCTATATAACTAAGCTAATTACTTACATAATCCGCAATTCAATTTATGGGTGAAATAGACTAATAGTTTCCACTTTTTAATAAGGCAAATAATTACGGTTTGTACTAGCAAAGTTTGTACGCACAAAACGTCCAACAGGGAGCCATCATTCATTCGACTCAATCACTCGAAAATCTCATTGATGATCTCCGGGGCAAGCTTCAGAATGTGGGCCCACGATATTGTGTTTTAATTTACTTGATCCAAACTAATTGTGTAGGTACAGTTTCTTCAGGTACAGCTGGTACTAATACTCATTGAAATGCTTTCATTTCTAGTGCAATGATAGTTATTTAGTAATGTGTTTGTGATTCTATATTTAGAATCAACCAAACCTCTGAAAATAGTATCACTGAGACATCTGATAAAATCCATGCGGCGGAATATTTGCATCGAATGTCAGGGTAAATAGTCCGGGCAAATTGAAATAATTAATGCCACAGATAAATATTTTTTAAGTGAATCAAAAAACGAAATAGTTTTAATATTATTACGAAGAAGCAAATATACAAAAGCACGATTGCCAATTTCATTTCTGCCAATTTGAAATTGTTAAAAAAAAAAAAAAAAAACCTCAACATCTGATAACAAAATGATACTTCGAAAAATATTTAAGCAGTTATTATTCACGGAAATATCTTTAGAAATAATCACATTTTGTTTTGTTTTCTACACAAAAAAAATGCTACAGAAATGCTGCAATTTTGGTACGTTTCACTAGAGTCTACTATCAAGGTGTTGTCTCTTAAAAATATTGAAGCAATGGTATTCAGCAAAAAACCTCTCAAAGATATATCCATATCTAATGTGCTATCGAGTATCTAGTAAAATACTATTTACCTACTCATAATGATTGCAGTTGTCATTCATAAGTAATTTATTGGGAATCATCTTGTTCAATCTATGAACGCATAACGCGTTCCAATTATTATTAAACACTAACAGCGGAATGCAGAAACATTTGTCATAACTAAAATTTCCTTAGCAGAAAACACTATGCAGAAACACTGTCCTTAGTTAAGATCATTTTTATTGAAAATAATACCATATTTAAAAATTCTCGTTAGGTAAATTATTTTATAATTGTTAAACGATGACAAAAATATGACAACTGCATTTTATAAATGCAATAACTATAAATACATATTAATATTTAATTATAATACTCTTATGTTTCCGTTATAAGTCATTATACGTGATTCCACAGGCACCACAAGATTTTTTTTTAACATGGTAACACTAGCATCAAGTGTCATTCTTCATCTGGTATTTTGTATTTCTGCGGGCTGACGTATAAAAATAAAATAATATTCTGCAAGTACATGCCAAACGAATTAACACTATCAATATCCATATTGAGATACATTGTTAAATGAATTTGAGTGTATGGACTGTGTTATAGACATGCGAATTTATTTTGACAGCAGCTGTCAGTGGTAAATGGTAATACAGAAGGGGCGTGTTCATAACAAAAGTAGTCTATGGTTAAGGATTCCTTAACTCTATACTCGGGATTGTCTATAGTTAAGTCATACTTTTCGGCGACTTATCCTTAGGAACGAAATCTTTGATTGTGCATTCCGCTCTAAGAGTATGTAGCGACTAGTTTGTACTACTTATAATATAGAATACTATTCCCCGCCTATTATAGATATTATACATACAGTAAATGGGTGCACCGTGGAGTTGCAAGATTTTATACAAATCATGGAACATATTATTGAACAGCTAACGTTAAAAATTAATTCCACAAATAAACAACACGATGGATAGAAGCCAAAAACTAAAACGTCAAACCAACGTGCGACTCAGTTCTCAAATAATATTGCCAAACAAAATAATATAATACACATTATAATGACTTTAGTATTTAGGTGCATTAAAAAATACTGCGTATTTTCACAGCGCGATCTTTTTTAATATAATTCTTAGAATGGAATTTTAATTGTATGAGTAGCAGTTAGGTATTTTTTGCGCTTTTTATATCGTTGCACAAATGCCAAATGCGTTTTTTGTCATTGTTTTGGTTACTACTTACTTTATTGTATTAATCGAGAATTGTCTGTTCTAGAGAAAGCATTGTTCGCTGAAAGTACAATGCCGTTCTCTAACATTCTTTAATATTTGGTGTAAGTTTGATAAAAAATAGATAATTTGTACAGAAACACTAAATGTGCGAAGGAAAATTGGCCGAAACCGTTGGGTCGATTCACAAAGAGCAGAAAAGCATTCAGGGCGAATGCGATTGGTGGAAGCGGTAATTTGTACGAGTTTTAAATATAAGTAGGTAGCATTTATTTAATACATTTACTTGAAAACAATGTTTCACTCAGAAAAATTTGAAAATTGGACAACAATTTGATATAAATATTTGATAATATATACCGTATGCCCCAAGCTCATTTTCCCCACATCTTAAAGCGGGCCCCCGCTACTAGGGAATCCAATCCCGAGCCAAAATTCTGATCCCGGGATTTCGGGATTACAATTTGACAATCCGGGGATACCGGGACTGGTCCCGGGATTGGAATTTTTTTCCATAGTTAATATACAATTTTTATATTTAAAATAACATTGATGAAATCGGTCAAAAATAAATCTAGTATAATTTATACTATTTAAGACATTTATTATTAATATTGTATACATTCAATCTTGGAAATACACAAGTTTAATGGAGTAAATAATAATGTGAAATTCATATGAGATTGCTGTTTCTGATAGTAAAGACATTAGAATGGGTTAGCGAGATTTAAAATAGTAAAGCATATCATGGTGTAGGTACTTATGGCCTTTCCGCTTAATAAATCGAATTAGTCAGCCAAATATTAAACTGCTGTAAAACGTATGCGATCATGGTGGAATTACTTTGTTAATAGTGCTAAGCATTGTTTTTTTCTAATCTTTCTCATTTTTATTAATTTATGTGAAAAAATAAAATGAGCCGGCAACTTACACATGGGTATAAATCAAACTTCATTCAAACTCGGTTTATTTCTAATGTAGTTATTTGTTATTAAAAGTATTTTTTCTGTTATATTTTCGTTTTAATTTTATTTTCAATAAAAATTGATAAAAAAATCAATCTCGAAAGTTTCGGGATTATGTTTATCAATCCCGGGATTCATAGGTATCGAAAATAGCTCGGAATCCCGGGATTGGAATCCCTACCCGCTACCCATCGCTAAGGTTAAACGCAGTGGGACGCTTTACAGAATCATTTTCTAAATGTTGTTTCAGGTAAAACGAATGGTATTAGGTGTATTTTTAGCGATTTTTTTGTATTGTTAAATAAATCTCCTTGAATTATGGAGTTGTCGATTATCGACAAACAGCAATCAAAAATTACATAACAAAATGTCAGGACTTTACAAATAAAATAACGCCGCATGCGACTTTTTCCCATCTGGGCAAATTTGTGATGTGTTTATCTCACTAACCAGGTCGACCCGCCACGCCCCCCCCCCCCCCCCCCAGAGCCCGGGCCACCAAGCTAGAGCCATGTCAGCGCCTCCATTGTCGGGGCCATGCCCAAGCTACCTACGTACACACATGCTTATCTTAAAATCATGTTACAATACATGCCGTACATCCATACTTACAAGCAAAGTGGGTACTACTACGTGGGTAATTAAAAAAAAACACGTGAAATTGAAATAAAATAAACAGAGATGGACGTAATGTCATCATAACAAGGAAATTCCATTATTGTAATAATGTTGATTTAGTTGGGCTTTGAATCAATACAAATTTAATAGAGACTACCCCGAC
This sequence comes from Rhyacophila brunnea, assembly GCF_057557595.1. NCBI lineage: Eukaryota > Metazoa > Arthropoda > Insecta > Trichoptera > Rhyacophilidae > Rhyacophila > Rhyacophila brunnea. The sequence continues at coordinate 24,235,482 of NW_028233068.1, forward strand.
CAGCCACGGTATATTATAAACTGGTGGCGCTAATATGCGCATAGATGGAAATAAAATACGTCTTTATGTAGCCATGTAGGTATCTACATAATAAATTAATTTATTATGAAATATAACGCAATGTTACATATTCCTAGGCCATGGATGCCTATGTGAGTAAACCGGTTTTCAAGGAAAACTAGTTACATATTTATATGTACCATGATGAATATTTTTACCATCGATACCATAATTACACTAGCGCCATTTTGGTACATAGGCACCAATTAGGAACCTACACCAATATAACAATGCAAAACTATCGCTTCTGAGATATTTAGTGATAGCTGATAGTGAATGACAGATGACAATTTTATCAAGCATGTCTATTTATTATGTCGTCACAAAGCATTATGTTTTCGGACTTAGAACTGTGACTACTAAGTACGGATAAACGATAAAGGAATACTGGGCCGTTATTACAATAGTAATCCATCATTGACCACACGGTTTGCGGCTAAAGATTATAAATATATATCTAATCAATAATAAGTAAGTCTATAATACATTTTTTTTAATTAGACGTGATATATTCACTTAGATACAGCTACATTATAATATAATACTGAATACCATTACCTACGAAAAACACAATGCTTGTTTTGCTTCGAGGAAAACGACACGACACGCTGCCAACGTGGCATTTTTTAATAAGAATCTAACTTGCAAAATACGTATCTGGCGTATAGCGTTAAATCTAGCATTTTTGAAGTTATACTTCTTAAGGCGCGTTTGGGAAAACAGATCAGAGTGTATTTTTGGCGTGTGACAAAATTGCGCGCGCCGATGTAACGCATTTGGCGTGTGACGGAAGTTGCAACACAATTTATTATCACACTGTTAATTTATATTCATAAAACTTTATTTATATTGTAGTGTATATTTATTTTTCATTGAAAAGATTGTATATCAAGATTTGAGGCTATATTTATGAGTAAAATTATATATCAATAAATAAATAAATTTTGTGAATGTTGAGTTGGTAAATAATTCAAACAGTGGTATGTTGTAAATTTACAATATTTAGACACTTCATACACAAAATACATATTTTTACAGTTTCGGATAATATAATATTTGTCGTATATCCCATGTCAATTTATTTATTAGCGGTTTCTAATAATTGAAGACAATAATAATTATTATGTTTCATCACAAAACCCAATACTTATCACTTATCACGTTTCAGTTAAACCATTAAATAGGCTATGTTTTACTTTTGATTTGTAATGCATTATTATTGTTACCTAACGAAAATAGTTGTACAGTCATCTGTTTAAGCACTTTAGGCAAAGATGGTCGAAATAGCGGTTTGCTAAATTTTTCAAACATAGGTTTTGAGATTTTTTTCTACCAAAGTAGGTACATTCTGCAATAATATTATTTATTCGCATACATAATATTATTGCTGACGGTACCTATATCGATAAAACACCCTTGAGACCGAAATGAATTTAATCATCATAACACGCCAATAAAATTTGATTTTTTTTATTAATTCATCATGGGCACTTCTGAAACGATTATAACCGCTGTATGGCAAAGATGAGTTTTGGTTCAATACAATAATTATTTGTTATGTTACGCCAAAGAAGTATAACTACTAACGCACGTACATAGGTATACACACCGATTTTTTACATCGCAAATAGTTTCAATTTTCTCATAAAAAAGCAGAATATTATACCAACTTCCTACGAAATCAACACGCTGACCTGTTATACCTCAAGTAGGTATGTCAACAACAAATAATAATTTATGGTGCATCTAAGTATGTACTTACCTATTATTATAATCAGTGTTGCCAATTATTGTCATTCACAAAAAATTGCCAGATGGGGTATCGACACGTTGATTATACTAATATGTATCTACCATTTGCCGAATTTCCTACATACATTCATCGTTCGTTGTGTGACGTATTTAGTTGTTGCGAAACTATAAATTCTGCTTCAAAAATTGCTCTCGTGAAAACATGACTTTTTTTAAATGCTGATTTCTAGATAATACTTATTGTTTAGAAAATCTAACATCTATTCGGCCAACTAGCTATGTTCTTATCCTGTCTGGCACATTTTAGTAAAATACACTTTACGGACGAAGAATGTCACATTTCAACATGTCATGGACTTACTTACATGGACTAGAAGACTTATCGGGTATTGCAATCCCGTATTTTTCTTCTGGAATTAGATATAAATACAAATTGAAAAAAAAATACTTAATTGCACTACAAGATATCTCGCATAGCATTCTCTTGGTTAATGATTTAGTACACGAAGTAACTATGTACATATATGAAACAGCCTTTGAAAACACCTGAGATAACCGATATCAATAAATTGAAGATTTTCGGTGCTTTACATGTTTACGAGAGTAATTAAACACTTCATGTATATACAATATTCAATGTAATGATAAGCATCTGGATCGATAATAAATTAATCGGCCTATCAGTTGTACGTGAGAGATCAATCTACTTCCAATATAATTTAACTGCTGGTATAGATGAAGTACCATAAATTACTATGTTGCGATAAAATATGAACCCATCGCATTGACACAATACCAGAATCGGGGCTTCGAACCGTTATTTTTTTTTCGTTTCGGTTTTCTTTCCGGTTCAGCTCCGAGTGATTATTTTTTAAATGTTTTTAGTTGTATATTTTCTACTATAATTCAGAACATTTTATGGTACTTGTATGATAACCCGGCACCACGCTCCGAAGCCAATGGTTTTGTTGCACCGCACGGCCGTAGGCATACATTTTTAAAATAATATATATATTATAAATAATTATTAAAATCATGTCGAGATACGTCACATGATTTCTTTACATCTTGAATTTGACACCCTTGTTTCAAATGAAAGACAACAGCATATTTAACCGAAAAACAACGATTTTTTTTCCGGATCGATTGAGGTTTTCGTTCCGACAAAAATAACGGTTTTTCCGGTTTTCGGTTCAGTTCCGGTTCAAAGCCCTGACCAGAAAACCCCCAGACACAGCGTGTTCGGTAAATTGTACGATAACACCCCCTACGAGTACAATGTGGCAGGACACATTTGTGCACATTACAAATAACGCAGGAGAGCATTGACAACGAAGGACAATAATTATTATTCGAAAAGTATTTCACTGAGCAGTAATTATACGAATAATTTTCCAATTTGATTTGTAACGCATATTCGAGTTTTAAAAATGGCAGGTACCTATTAACGGCAACGTATTTATTACAACTTTTAATTTTATATTAGCGAGGCTTGGTAGACCCATATGGCTGTGGGATGGTCATTTATGATGGCCTTATTATTGTTTACTTACAACCTGCATTCATATAATACAGTGGTCCCCAACCTTATTATCGCTGCGGACCGGTCAACGTTTGCTAATTTTACCACGGCCCGCTGAGGGGGGACGTTGATTGTTTATATTTTAGATTGTTTTGATTTAATAATTTTAATTTAGTTGTATTTAAACATGTCTTCATAATAAAATATAGTTACACTAAAAAAATAATATAAAGTGATTTAATATTTTAACTCACTAGAACGGTAAATCAATGAGAACCCTGATCTTGTTTCTTTGCAACGAGACGGTTCCATCTGGTGGTAATATGAGACAATGACACCCGAAGTGTGTTGCTTATGTCCAGTTTATTCTGTTGTTTTCTTTTGGTTGCTGTCATTGCAGAAAACCCCGCTTCACACAGATAGGATGTCGAAAATGGCAATAGCGGCTTTATGTGGCGTCTCTTAGCTCCTGGTTAACCTCTCGTCCATGGAAAGTCGCACAAACCCGAGAGAAATACACCACAGTAAATAAAATGGAAATAGTTTAATGTTCCTTGGGCGGCCCGGTACCATTTGATCCACGGACCGGTACTAGTCCGCGGACCGGGGATTAGGGACCACTGATATAATACACCAATTACCGCAGTATGACCCGTCACAAATTCGCCGGACAGAACGAAGAGTAGGAGTTTTACATAGCCAATAATATTATTAGGTAGGTACTTACATCATCTATGACCATTAATTCTCTCAAGACACAATCGATATTCATAATCAATTTGTGGTAGCAATCTGTATCAGTATAAAAAATCCGTGGCTACATTATACCTACTTACATAAATAGGTATTGCAACATAGACAACCAATTTATTCACCGAAATTATAGAAGGCTGGGTTATTCAAATTAGATACAGAATTTTCATTCATAAACAGTTTTAAAATTTTATGAATGATCTGTCAACAGGTAATTTGTTTTTGTTAACTTACCAACAAAATTCCCTGATTTCAACAGAGACTACCTAACTATAAATTTCATACATTACATTACACCATTATAAATTGTTTTGGAATGTCTCCCTTCATTTGGGTTTCCAGAGTCATTTTTCGCGATCCGTTTGTAGTAAAATCCAGGTGACATCACTGAAGGAGTTAACCATGTACCAACGAATATAATATCAAATAACCAACATAATATGTAATAATCTAGTATTAAAACTGTAGGCCGGGAGATGGCGAAGGCTGTTATAAAAATGAACATGTCCAGACATTCGCAATATTCGTAATGCAATCCGCTAATGCACTATCACAATGATAGATCACATTATTACCTACACCAATTTGTGACTTCCAGTATTTTATCGCACGACATAAAAAATTGTTTTTGAACAGCACCCATATCTCATAATGTAGCCAAAAACCCAGTTATTCGAAAAACAGTAAAAAAAAAATGTCGACGAGATTCGGTAATTGAGCGGAAATTTAAATGTACGGCCCAAGAGAATACACGACAAAATAAAATTTTCTCGAGAAGAATATTACACAAATTGTAAATAGACACGTGGCGCGATTCCGGCGATAATGAGTTGACGTGTTTCAGTCGAATTTACAGTACAAGTACGGTGTACAATCGAGTGAAGTAATAAAAAAGTGAATAATGCACACCTAATCTAAGGTTAATCAACCCCCCTCCATAACATTGGGTGCTTACTAACACCCTCTTTTTGTGACGGCACCCCTCTGGATCCGTGTCCCGCCTGCGTGCGGTCATGATAAACCAATTCGCCACGCATTTGGTTAACGTTACCCTGGATTCACAGAGTTCATTCCTCATATTTGAAAGTGTTTTAGTATGGATACTTTTCAATCGCCAAACCAAGACGCCCTTTTGATCATACTCCTCTCCTGCACACGCGCAGTATAATGAGAGAAATAATAATATGTATTTCATTGTTCCGACGCGCGAAGCCGCGAACGACCGCCCGGTCAAACCAAGAAGATTTACGTTCTTAACTGAACACTTTTCCTCGCTCACGTGCTGTCAATATATTTTATATCAAACATAATATATTATACTTACCTATCTTGTTATTTCTAGTGTGCCCCAATAAAACCGTTTGCATAATCACTAATCAGTGTTCATTTTGTAGCAACCCACAACCAAAAACATTTCAACCCTTTCTCCTGCAATTCCACCCGTATTCATCCGGAGCCAAAAGGCTGTTTGTTACTACTGTAATTCAAACATTTTCCGTCGTATGCCTCAATAACCATTCATCTACCGTAATCAAATCGTTAAACTACAATAATTAGGGTTTACCTCACCTGTTTAATTGATTAAATTAATAAACATATCCGCGCGGACGATATTATTATAATCTGTGTTTTAATACATTATGTTACATGCCCCACCACTAAAATCCCAAAAATGAAGGTCTTCTGAGCACCCTAATCTTGGATCCAGCTAGGATGAGTTATCAGTACCTATACTGGTTTATACCATTTACATTTTACACGGATAAATTGAAAGGTCGTTTATTTATGCTTTATGGATTGATGAAAATATTGATCTTGTATACCTACTTGTATGCCCAGGAAATGTATTTTGATACTCGATGTGAATGAAATATTCTGATTGCAGCAAGAGAAGATGCTGTATAAATTATAATAAGCGATGTCCAACGAGTGACGACATTGGAAAGGTCAATACGTTGCCAGTAAGTGGGTTCATCCACACGCGACAGAGATTTGAAACGCTATTTGATATGTCGGTAATTACTCACTTACGTACGTAGGTCCCACGGTGGAGTAGCGCCTGTAAATTCGTAAATGAATGTTCGTATCCCTCCACATGTTATTTTGTTCAGTATTATTATATTGAATCCAGAGGAAGGACCCAATGGGTTGGGGGAGTGACTAGCAATGGCTTCTCGTAAAAAGTCTTGCAATATAACCCCCACTCAGAGAAGTCACAAAAATTTACTTAAAAATATGCTCCTAAGTAATTGTACCTACTTACTTTCATGGTTGTGAAAATGTATTACAGCATTACATACCGGCAACAGTTTAAAATGACCGTTTGGTACTTAATTTAAATTCAATACATACCTAACTCATCCTTACGTGGTAAAACCCATTACAAACAATTGTTTGGTAAAAAAATATGTTTAATAAATTTATCTTTCTAACAAAACTGTTTGAAAACTTAAAAAAGACAATAATTAAATCATACTGATGTATTTACGACACATATTTTGATACATTGATAACGCACCATATTGATCTTGCATTTAAAAATGGAATTATTGAATTATAGAATTTTAGTTTAATGTAACATAAAAATTTGGCTGGTTACTAAGATGTACCAACCTACCTACTTTGGTGTATTTACACATAAGTATCAAGCTTTTATGAAACAGTGTGTCGTGGCCGGGAAAATCTGGGGGGCGGGTAATTTTGGTAGCCTTCAGGGAAGACGAAGCAGGAGTAGAGCGCCAGCGCGCTGCAGCAACCATGTGAAGAAGCTTACACATGACTTACATTATAAATGACTGCGTTTCAGAATAGCCGCGATCCTCAGCCATGAGGGAACGGTCGAAAAGAAGCAAGAGGAAAATGTAATATACATTATAGGCATACCTTACTTACTAAGTACAGGACACAGTAGGTACACAATACTTGGTGGTTATCATTTAGCAAGTACATACTTAAACCATGGCCCCCACATCCTGAAGCGGGCCCCCAGCCTAGGATGTTTGGCGTTGGCGGGTAAAAGCAGCGTGACGCGCTACATTAGCGTTTTCCATGGTGTACCTACGCGGTAAAATTAAGGTGTATTTTTAGCAATTTTTTGTATTTTTAATATATACCTGCATCCATTTGAATTATGCAGTCGTCAAGTATCGGCACACACTTAAAAATTGCATCGTACAATCAAATATTTTAAATATTAATAACTATTGAAGTAAAATAGCGGCGCAGGCGACTTTTTTTTACTATTATAGCAAATTTGTGGTCTGTGTTTATCTCGGGTCTAGGACGATTTGGCACCGCGAACTGGCCTCCTCCGATTGGCCTCCGGTAATTGGCCGCCGGTACAATCGGACGCCGGCCCAATTGGACGCCGACCCAATTGGCCTCCGGGAGATTGGACGCCGCACAGTTGAATTAAATGCGCAAAGGAATAGACGTACGTTACGATTTGTTGGAGTAAATAAGCAAGTCAGTTTAATATGCTTCTTATATGTTTATTAAAAGAAAATAATTTTTGCCTCGCTAAAACTTAAAAATGTGCATAATCAATTAATGTATTGTCTATTCATGGGTACTTATTTATATTTACAACAAATATTAAAAATAATGTTAGATGTTAGAATGAAAATTACATTATATTTCAGCATTTTATCGACTTAATATTATAATAAAGCTTAAACATGTATATTATTATGCATAAATGCGTATTTATTTTTAAGATAGTATGAAATTACAAACAAAATATTAAGTAAGTTATCTGCTAAGTATAAATGTTTCAGTAGTTTGATTGATAAACTACTTAGGTACTGGGTGCCGGACGAATCCCGAAGGCCGAAATCCCGAATGGCCGAAATCCCGAAAGCCGGAATCCGGCGAATGGGTCGGCGTCCAATTGGGCCGGCGTCCGATTGTACCGGCGGCCAATTACCGGAGGCCAATCGGCGGAGGCCAGTTCGCGGTGCCAAATCGTCCCATTCCCGTTTATCTCACTCATCTGGTCGACTCGTCACGTCGGGCCCCTCCCCAGCCCGGGCCCCTAGGCTAGAGCCCTGTTAGCCCCCCCTTGCGGGGGCCATGACTTAAACTAACTACTTATACCGACATAGTTACTTATATATTATATATATGTACATACTTATAGACAATGTTTTATAATATTATAAATAATAACTTACCGATAGAAGATAATCCAACTTATAAAACCATTTAATTTACATAATGTAAAACGAAAATTGTATCAGTTTGTTGTTTCTGTTCATATGCCTTGGGTAAGCAATGTGCTGATAACAACCTAAACAGCTGTGTGATTGGATTATCAACTAAAAACATCGTGTGTATGAAATTAAGAGGATTCATATTATATTATGATATGAAAATGATAATTCAGTACGTCAGTTGGGTAAAGATAAAATTACTCGAGTATTTTTTTTTGACAGACAAAAATAATAAAAAGTTTCAATCGCCTCGCTTGTTGAGTCACGACTCACGAGTGAAAGTTAGAAAATTATGGAAGAGATTTCGCATGGCTATAATAATAATGATATAACGAATTCATACGTCATAACAGTGTATGTAGGTACCATGTAGCATGTCCACTGTCCAGAGCTGTTTGAACCCCTTTTTTAAGATTCGGTTCTGGGGTGCGGATCCATCAAAATGAAAAATCTGAACTCTGGCTCCGGTTCTTTAAAAAAAATCAATGAGCTTACTTACTTTAAGCTAAGCTTTAAAAACCTAGCTCTAAGTATATTGTGAATATTTTAGTTTAACTTCATAATTACAGGGTGGGGCATACGAACATCATATACTTACGTGTAGATATTCAATCACATTAGTAAAAATAAATTCTGTAAAACAATACGTCAGAACCACAGAACAGATTAATAAATAGAATTCAGCTATACGAGGGTGGGTCAATAAGTCCTTAGAAAAGCCGACAAGTGGCGCGACTAGTACTGTAAGCGGTTTGTTTTCATGCAGCGGCACTACCGATTCAGTATGCTGCGAAGTTTCAATCAGATTGGTCGGGTTGTTGTGTGTTTTTCGTACATTTAAAAAAAAAATTGCTTGTGGAAAATGGAAAAATGGAAAATGGAGAAAATTGAGTTTAGAGCTGTTATTAAACATTTTAATATAAAAGGGTTAACAGCAAAGGAAATAAAAAATGAGTTGGTTTTAGTTCACGGCATATCTGCTCCTTCACTTGCAACTATTTATAACTGGTTAAATGAATTTAAACGTGGTCGTACATCAACAAAGGATGAACCACGCTCAGGACGTCCTGTAGAGGTGACTACACCAGAAATGATCAATAAAATCCACGATATGGTGTTAAGTGACCGAAGATTAAAGTTGAGTGAGATAATTGAGGTTACAGGGATCTCAAAAGGTAGCGTCATTTCTATTTTACATGACAAATTGGGCATGAAAAATATTTCTGCAAGATGGGTGCCGCGTTTGCTCACAGTCGACAATAAACGCAATAGGGTGGTGGCCTCTAAAGCCCTGTTGTCGCTCATGCAACGCAATCCGGATGAATTTTTTCGTCGCTTTGTGACTGTAGATGAAACATGGATACACCACTATACTCCCGAGACGAAAGAACAGTCAAAGCAGTGGATTGCGAAGACAAACCATGTCCAAAGAAGGCGAAAACTGTAAAATCAGCTGGTAAGGTTATGGCTACTGTATTTTGGGATGCACGTGAAATTATTTTCGTTGACTATTTGGAAAAAGGAAAAACAATAACAGGGGATTATTATGCATCTTTATTGGACCAGCTAAAAAACGAAATTGAAGAAAAATGGCCTCATTTAAACAGGAAAAAAATCCTCTTTCATCAGGACAATGCCCGTGTTCACACATGTTTACGATCAATGGCTAAAATTGAAGAATTGAAGTTCGAATTGGTCGACCACCCACCGTATTCGCCAGATTTAGCCCCTAGTGACTTTTTCCTTTTCCCAAACTTAAAAAAATGGCTAAGTGGACAAGGTTTTTTTGCAAATGAAGAAGTCATCGATCGGACAAATGCTTATTTTGAGGACCTTCCGAAAAATTATTTTTCTGACGGTTTAAAAAAAATTGAGAAACGTCTAACCAAGTGTATTGAGCTCCAAGGAGATTATGTTGAGAAATAAAAAAAAATACAAAAATAAAAACTGTTTTAATGCTTTTTTCTAAGGAATTATTGACCCACCCTCGTACCACAATACACTACATTTGGAAGCAGGTTTTGGAATGTGTCAGTGTACTACGAAAATGAAACACACAATATAGACGTACATTAGTGTGTGTTCCAACCTTCAAATACACTAATATTGAATGTGTAAACCGAGAGCAGTTGTCAGAACGAAGGACAAATTTAGAATGACGTATTCTTGACACGTGTTTAAGTTTATCCCATATTCTTCCACACTCGAGATCGGTTGCCTGTTACTCCACACCCGTTAGGTATTTCAGTTCCTATTAATTCTATGTTCCCTGGTCAGAACGTTAATATAATAATAACTGCACCATACTTAGGTGATTGATAAAAAAAAATTATAGAACAATGGGACCTCTGGAAGCTTGATAGTTTTAAGGGCTTCCAGTTCGTGATTGTAAGGTTTCAGGTTGCAAAACAATTAAGGGGTTCTCAAAGCTCTGTTCCGGTTCCATTCGAATACGACTATCCTCGTTTCGATTAAATCATGTGAAAATCTGTCGCAATGGAAAAACCGCCACTTCATCCAAACTAGGCACCTACCAGTGGCGAGATGTAGAGGTAGACTGTCATGATTGAACATAAATAGTGCACACAAAATTTGTCAGTCATACTTATTTGTTTTCATTGAACTAATAATATAATTTGCAAATGGTGCGGGTTGGTTTTTTTAATTCAATAATTAAACTCTGTATAACCAAACCATAATAATTTAGGTAGGTATGCTATGGGCGATCTGACAAAAACAGTGCACATTTTTTTAGTAATACTTATTTGTTTTCGTTGAATTAAGAATACATGTCGCACCGTGAGTGTAAAACCATAGCAAGTGCAAATTTTTCAATTTCGAGATTTAAATGCAAAACAACTGTTATAGTCATAAACTTGATAATGTAAAATTGAAGTTACTGCAAACTTAAAAATTTTCATTAAAAAAGACAGATATTTGGGTTTTACAATACAAAGATTTACTTCCATTGTTAATGTAAAACCATAGTATCTGCAAATGATTATCCATGACTAATTGTGAAACCCGAGCATCAGACGCATTCTTTTGGTGTATGCAATGTGGCATTGTTTTTATTATTGTGATAGCAGGCAATTATTGAAATGATTCAGTGTTAAGACTTTGATAACGCATCCAGACGTATTCTACAACACATTATTGTTTCCTTTGATTCAAGTAATGTAGTGCAGTGTATTTTTTTTTTATCAAATATGAGTTTAAGGATTCGAATGATGGTGGAGTTAGCTTTAAAAGCTGAAAAACTTCTAAAAAGGTAAGACTTTGTGATAAAATATTATACTAAAATGATATACAAAACTAACCTTAATATTATTATTGTTATGAAACTTATTATTATCGACTTATCTTATGTACCTATGTATTTATTTTATGCACCTATAATAATAAACTCTTTCAATTAACACAACAGTATATCAATCAGATCTATGATATTTTTGTTTTTGCAATGTTACAGATTTTCAAAAATGTGACAAGTACATTTTCTGATGCTGAAGAACCCATGTTGGATATAGATAAGGATGCTGCTGGTTTGCAAGAGGAACAATACCCATTATAATATAGGCTTTTTTCAACCAAACAAGGACCTATGTGACTTTTGTGAAAAATATAAAAATTGCAGTAGCGAAGAGAAAAATATAATTCAAGTTAAATAATATATGACATTCATCAAAAAAAATAAACAATTATTGAGAACACAGAAGGCGAAAGACGAATAAAATAGTATGTTGTTATAATCTGCAGGCCATATTATCTACACCAAATGCCCAGATATCAGTGCTATATTATAAAAGAAAGCTTTCAACCTATAATTTTACCATCTTACACACATTAATAATAAAAATGGTTACTGTTTTGTTTAGCATGAAGGGACTACAAACAAAGGGGCCAATGCAATTGGTTCTTATGTTGTAAAATTTTTGGAAGACCAATCAATTGGGAAGGAAGTAATTTTTTATTCGGATAATTGTGCCGGACAGAATAAAAATTAATTTATTACAGCAATGTATTTATACGCCGTCCAGAATTTTAATATCCCAAAAATCACACACAACTTTTTGGTCGTAGGACACACCTAGAACAAGGGTGACTCTATAACACTCTTGCATAGAGATACAAAAAAATAGTCTTGAAGTCAGGTCCAATTTATATACCAATACAGTGGATTCCAGTGAATCACTGGAAATTGGCACTGACGAGATTTTTGATTTTCACAAGTTAGCAAATGAAATGGGCAATAATTTTCAACTCAACGAAAATAGTAAAAAGGTTAGTTGGGTAGACATTCGCGTTATTGAAGTGAGGAAAAACAATCCTTATTGCCTGTAATAACCCTTATTGCAAGTATGAAACAGAAGTGTTTGATATAATAAATATTAGAAAACGTCAGGGCGGACGTCAATCAGTACAACCTCAACTACACAAAGCATTTATAAAACCACCTCGGATCTCCGAAGCAAAATTAAATGACTTGATTTCCCTATGTTCATCAAAAGTGATACCAGAAATACACCACAATTTTTATAAAAAAAAACCTTCATCTACACATTTAAATACAGATTCAGATAATAATTGACGTCGATAAAATTAATTATAAAAACATTATAATTATTGTAATTTGCTATTTTTATTTTGGTTTAAAATTGTATGCATCTATTTTAATAAATTATAGTTAGTAAGCTTAAAATATCAAAATATTATAGGTAAATATCATTCTTGATTTATTTAATAATAATATAATATATTATATTATAATGGTATTACCAAAGTTCCCAATAAAAATCTTACTGCAATTCAGGTAACTGCGAAATATCAACATTTTCTATGCATCATGAAAGTGTAAAACCATAGCAACTGCTAAAACTTGTAATCTTGATGGATTTATATGAAAAAAAATGAAATTAATAAAAGAACATGTCATAATGTATACATACACCAAATATTATGGTTTTATTTTAGAAACTCTATTTATCCTGACCAAATGAAAACTTCAAACCCTTATATCTCCAAACTATGTAATTTGCACATACGTTGGTTTTACACTCACGGTGCGATGTTATTACAGGTGGTGTGGTTAGTTTTTTTTAAATTCATTAAGCCCTGTCTAACCAAACCATAATCTATAAAAAAAAATATTCTTCTATCTATAAAATATCAAGTTATGTCATAATTTTAGATATTTTATAAATAAACTATTTTTTGGGTATTACTTATCTACTATGGCTTGGATTAGACAGGGTTTAATTAAATTTTAAAAACTAACAAACACTATCTACAGTCTACACAATATTGTAGTACTTAGTTCAATGGAAACAAATACGTTCGACTCGTTCGTGTGAGAAAGTTTAATGTGCACTATTTATGTAGGATCCAGCCTACCTCCACCCTTCGCCACTGTTACCTACTACATAAACTTGTATCATGATTATTAGATTTATTTCATAATTGTATTACAATCCAAGACTATTTGATTAGGACGATGTATCTATAGTCTATGATTAGGGCGCAAAACGACCCTGGCTATCGCCAGCTAGCTCTGCTATTACCTAGGTACCTATTATAAGTTTCGTTCAACGAGCATTAAGCTGCGTTGACACGGTCCAAGTACGATCCAAGTACACTTGGACCGAGCGCCATCCAAGCGCACTCGTACGGGACATCTTCATACAAATTACTCCTATCCAAGCTACTTGGACCGCTTCCTACTCATCCAAGCTAGCTTGGATAGGAATAATAAATTAGTATGAAGATGTCTCATACGAGTGCGCTCGGTCCAAGTCAACTTGGATCGTGTCAACGCGGCTTTATGAACATCGAGCTGAAGAGGCGAGCGACCATTTACACACACAAATTAAACGATGAATATTATAATGGTTTTTTCCAACACAGTCAATCGTAATAATATTATCGAAGTTTTCTTATTATCTTTTTTTCTACTACTCGTATATTTTTTCTATAATCTAAATACTCGTACTTAGTAAATATAGCAAAGATTTTTTTTAAATTTTTTTAAACATAAAGTTTGGAATGTTTCGATATGGTTAGATGTCATCCGAGCGGCTACGCTACCGAGCGGTTCGAATTCCGGGTGTAGCAAAATTTACATGTTGTTTTTCACTGTGTGTTAGGACCCAGAGTATGGACCTAATTGATTGAGAAAGTGACTAACATCGATTTTTGTTCGTTGATCATTAAAAATGATCCTGATAAATTTTATCCATAAATCATATTATTATGTAGGTACCTATATCATGAGTAATTATTCTACCCACTTATTCTAATTCTAACCTAAAAATATGTAAGTAGGTATATTGAGTAAATGTTAGAATATTGTTAAATGAAAAAATATGTCACTCACCGCTATTAACATCTCCTTCTTTGTCATCAATCGGTATTATGAGGAGTGGCAATATTCCGCTGAGCCCAACGAGCAGAGATCCAAAAAATGCAAATAACCAAGGGTGGTATTCAAAGTCGCTGGCATACAACATAAAACTGTCAGGGACGATTTTCACGATTTCATTGTACACATACGACAGTCCATCTTCAGTAAGATTAGCCATATTTACAGATTATAATATAATATTCAAAATATAATTAATAATACGTTTGACACAGTCACTAACAAATTCTAGGTTCAAGGTTGATTGTTATGCATGAAAACACAAATATATCACCAAATACGCTGTATTAAAAACAAGTCACAATGCTTTTGCTACACATTGCAAATAATATTACCAGAATAGTTCACTCTTTAATTAACAATATAGGTATTATATAGACTTGAATAATGAGATTCGTAAACGAATGCCTATGATGATTTTGCCAGATGTTTTCGTAAACATATACGCGGTAGTGAAAAGAACTCGAACAGCGCGACGGTTGACAGTAATATTAACAATGAAACTCTTTTCACTGATTTACAACAGAACTGTTATTTTTCTTATCGATATCGGACTAGCTAATCTACACTGAGATCGAGCCAGTCGACGATGTAATGTTCTCTTTGTCAAATCAGTTTCACAAGATAATACGACTAGCGCACAACGCTTCTATCACAAACGTCAACATGAAACATCTGACTGTGATGCAATGCTTTTACAAAATGTTGTTTACATCTCGCTCAAAGCTCGACGCTGCTGCGGGCATGTTCCGTTTGTGCACAAAAATGACAGCGCAGTTATTCGTCGACAAATATTTTCTTGTAGCATAATATTAAATGGCGTGCATTTTTGAAGCAAGAATTAATGAAAGGAGTTTTACCTACCATTAAAACTCTTATTATTCTTGTTGACTCTGAAGTCCCTTGAGATGTTGATCGTATTTTTGCCTTGTGTTCTTCTGCGCTGGCCCCTTTTTACCCCCTTTTCTTCTCGATTATTTACCTCTCTGGTTGTTCATCTTGTTTTTTACCGGCTGGCAGGACTGACGCTTGTATCGCGGCGTGCTTTGTCTTTGGTATTCAATTTGATATGTCTCAAGGAAACCAGGTAGGTGTTCTCTGGACTTCAGAGTCAACAAGAATAATAAGAGTTTTAATGGTAGGTAAAACTCCTTTCATTATTCGCTATTGACTCTGAAGTCCCTTGAGATATCTGTTTGTTATCACCTGGTAAAGCAAGATAGATCCTGCAAGATAAGGTGGACAGCGCTCGGAATGGACAGGAACGCACCGGAGCGCCGTTGTGGTTCGTGGAATTCCAAAATATACCGTTCCGGCTCGTGGATTCATTTAAAATTGCGTTGCGGTTCGTTAGATTGAGATAATTATATATGAATGTATCTTTTAAAGTTTTTCTCAAAATTAAAAATTAACGAAGTTATGTTATGCCGGGCGTGCAAGGGTTAAAAATAAAAATTATGACATCCCTAAATTTCTTTCAACCTTCTTATTTTGTGTCGATATGTCCATGCCTAAATGCATTGTCTAAATAACAAGAAACAACCAGCTGCAAGCGTAAATTACTTTATTACCCAAAAAATGTGCCTTGCTGACACTATTTGAAAACTCTTAAAAAATAAAGTATACATTGTTTAAAAATTTCTAAAGGACGAAACATTTCAAATCTCAATACAATCTTGCCTTTGACTATTACGCATTGTTCATTTACTTACCTACTAATTTATTATATTATTTTATTCGGAGTGACAAAAATTATTACTTCGCTATTTATTTTCGGGTGAATGAATTGTGTTTTCGGTGGTTAAATAAATTAATATAAAAAAGTTTGATAATTTGACTCGTGCAAATCCGCTATAATATTCCTATTAGTTGCCTTTTAAAATATTTTGTATTATTTAAGATATAAATACGTTTCTAAACAAAATTGTTTATATTATTAGTTTGGTGTTTTTTTTTGCTACATTCTAGTAAGTTTTGTGTTTTAATTTTAACTGTGTGTTTAACTTGATTTTTTAATAAAAAATTGTTCTCCTAAAAGATGGTCAAAAATGTCATCAGGCGAAACGTGTTAACCGAAACTATTGAAAAATATTTTGTCGCAGGTAACGTAACGCTGGCCACATACCTACACAATTTGATCATTTAAAAAATGATATTGAGTGGTTATTTATAAAAATAATGAAGGTATAATAAAGTAGTAGGTAATTCGTGTAAATCTGCTAAAACCACATAACATTAGGAATTCACTCCAATAACCATTGAAATGGCAACAGATGGTATTCATCTCAACAATTGACTTTTGTTAAAAAAAGTTTATGACGTGTCGTAAACCCCTATTTTTACGATGTTTACATTTGTTTTGTAATTTAAATTATTGTTGAATTGCGACTATAGTACAATAAATCTTGTGATATAACTACTATATTCATTCATTTATTTGCCATAGGTCATGATGAGTATACTTTTTTGTAAGTGAATTTTGTTGCTTCTGGTAAGTTTTGTGTTTTAATTTTAACTTTGTGTTGAACATATTTTTAATAACAATTTGTTCTCTTAAAAATTGGTTAAAATTCTCAGCAGGCAATACGAATACCTTTATAATTATCATCGGTGTATTGTAAAAAGGGCGAATTAACCAAAATACTATTTTACAGGAGGAGGATTTTTAACCTTTGACATTTATTTATTAATTACCTGTGGATGAATACTGTCCTTATAATAGGCTTTATAATATAATATTTTAAAAAGTCTATTATGTTAAATTCGCTTTTTATTCGTAACACTAGGTGGATAATCACCCTTACAATTATCGTTTTTAATAAGTGCTTTCCTGTGGGATACAAATTCGCAATTTTCACATAATTATATTATTACATAATATATACCTATATACTATTGTCGCTGGTATCCAAACTGATTTAAGATAATTCTGGCCACACGCACAATTTGATAATTTTGTGGATATTTATAAAAATAATGAAGGCTACGTAGTAGGTACTTCGTGTAAATCTGCTAAAACATTAGGAATTCTTTCCGGTGGACAATACAGTGGCAACATCTGTTCTGTGATTCAATAATTATTATCATCTCAACAACATGACTCGTGTTAAAAAAATATTTATGATAAGTCGTAAACCCCAATTTTTACAATAAATATTGAATGAAGTTTTCTACAAAAATGTGTTTGGGCCATTGACGGTTTGGGCAGAAAAAATATTGAATAGCCTTCTGCAGAGTTTATTTATTTGGGACGTTCCTATTGTATTACAATTATTATTACATGCATTGTAGCTTGTGACTTTAAAAATAATAGAAATAATACATTGGTAGTGTGTAGAGAACTTTTACTTAATTTTTGTTTGTAAATTTGTTTAAAAAAAATAGGAATATCTTTCAATAAAAATGTACGACTATCATAATATCTGTATTGTATGTAGGTACCTATTATCATTTCCATGGCAATAATAATGTGAGTAGGGAAGGACAGACAACATAGATTGAATCGTTTAGAATAAGTAGGTACTAAAAAATTAGGTACCTATGTGTCCAGTGCGGACATCTAATTATTTTAGGTGGTGTTAGTCATAGATTATTAAATAAATACGGTGGTAGATGTATATTACAATAATGGTAACCAAAGCATCACCATTGTAACATAACATGCATACAATACAATATAAGTCCTTATAATGTTGAATATAGTAGGTACTAATTAATGACAATTTTATATTATTTTATAAGAATCGCGCTTAGCAACCTGAGTTTCACCTTCCGTCATGTTTTATCTTATATAAATGAAAATGACACACCATTGGTAATTTAATTACAAATAATGCTATGTTTACGTTGTTTGGATGACTTGAAACTTTTATTAGATGAAGGTACGGCCTTATGCCCCCTTATAGTGGAGAAGGTTCAAAATAAATCATTGAGAATCCTTTAAAGCTGTGTGGATAGTGGACACTATCCATGGTTTTATCCGATTGATTTCTCAAGACGTATGCTTACATACTGTATTCTGAAAGTTAAAAGAGAACTAGGTATTTAGGCTACGTACTTTTTTCCAACTTATATCTACCCAGTACAAATGAGAACTCTGCCATTATTGGTACTTAGTATTGATTTTATTATATATTATTTTATAACTTTTTTGATAATCTAAGTTGTTTGTTCTGCCAAGGTGCAATAATTGCTAATGATAATTGGGCAGGAAATAACTATATTCAACCAAATTGCTTCGGATGATCGTATATTCCACCTGCGTGAGAACGAGTTTATGTGAACGTTGTTTTATAAATTCTTAGTATAGGTAGGCACTTACTGTTTTTTCTAATACTATTTCTTGATGTTTGATATTCTGTGCTCGTATTTAAATGGAATTCGTAAAATTTTCTATAAGTACATAAATAAATTTTTAATTTGAATCTATAAGGTACTTATGTGGATATGTTGTTTGTTATGACTAAATAATTACAAACTTATCTATCCCAAATGAGACAGTAATATAAGTTATAATCAGTGACGAGTGGTGGTAGAGGTATCATGCACTGGTTATAGTGGTAGATAAAGTAAGAATAAAGAATAATACAATTTTTGACGGTATACTTTGTTAAAACAAGATTATTTCGCCTGCGGCGCTGACAATCCTTACCAACCTGCCCAATATAGATCCACGTAAGAAGTTTAAAGTTTATTGTTGCATTTTTATATCAAAAGTACGTAAGTAAAGAAAGGATTAGCATAAGTACTTAGTTTCGGAAAATTATACAGCGTTCCTGTTCGTGAAATTTTCCATTTCGAGCACTGAAGGTGGATGAACCTAACATGAGAATTAGGTATAACATCTCCTTGCTTTTAGGCTCAGTGTACCGGGCTGAATAGAGAGGTCAACATATTTTGTTCCCCCGCTGTAGAAGTCTGTGTGTCTATCGGTCTCTGGTAAAATGTCTTAAAAGTAGCTTCTTGGCGCCAATTACCTCTCTGCAGGATGTCATCTATGGGGTAGTTCTCTAACCAATTTAGAGAGGCGACTGCTGATCGAGTACTGCCTGGTGATTCCTGTACCCCTGCATCAGCGAGTACTGACTTCACCCAATTTCCAATGACTGCTCGAGTCGCAGGTTTTGGGGGGCCTCTTGACGAGATAAATAATGCCGGAATATTATCACCCTCTTCTCTTCTCTCATTGGAAACGCAGATAAGTTTTCGTAGCCAAAAAACTGGATCGATGTTTTGGCAACTGGAAGCGCTTAATTTCCATCCAGATTGGCGGTGCCTTGATGTGTCCGTCTTGGAACCAAACACTGGCCATAGAATTATATGGTCGCCATTATCGACTAGGCCATTATCCACTATACTGAGTAGGGTAAGGTCATGAACCCGTCGTCCCGATGTGAGTAATAATAGTATAGCTGTTCTGCGTGAAACCTCATATAGGTTGTATACTAGTGGTGTTGTTTTCTTGAGGTAGTCCACGATTATTCTAGGATCCCAAATCGGTGGTTTTGTAGGTCTAGTCTTGCGGGTGGATATGGTTTTTAACATATGACGCACTACTATGTTACTGCTGATGTCTTTACTGATCATAGGTTTGCAAAAGGTAGCTATGGCTGACTTATGTACAAGAATAGTGTTATATCAAAGACCTTCCTTATTGTATAAGTGACCCAGGTATCTAGCCACTTCAATCGGCTCGGGGGTATTATAGCTTATCGTATTGGCCATGCACCATGTCTTCCATTTGTCCCATGCCGGTCTATAAGTCTTCAAAGTGGATGGTCGCCAGCCAGAAGTGAGAAGTGATCTGTCCTCTACCGACCAGCTAGAAACTAACTCTGCCCACCCAAAATTATCCATAACTGGAGTGATAGGTCCCGGACTTGTGGAGGTGGATGGTTTGTCACTGTATCCACTAGAAATGACTCCAAGTGCGGGATCGGGTAGGGGGGTTCCAGTGATCTCTGCTGTAGGTCTGCGCTCCAAAAACACTTCTTCCACCATGGGGCCACTAGTAAATATTTTCCCCTTGCCATGTTCAGGTGTGCCAATACTTGTGGAATTAGATTCGGTGGCGGGAATATCCAGGCTAGTTTGAAGTCCCACTGTCGACTGAAGGCATCGTGGAACAGTGCAAGAGCATCGTTCGGATTTCGTGAGACATAGGTTGCGACAGCATGGGCTGTGTTGGACGCGAACAGGTCTACGTCTGGGAGTCCCCATCTTTGAAATAGGGGAGCTGTAGCCGCCATAACTAGGTGCCATTCTGGGATAATTTTGCTGCGTGAGAGATGGTCTGCCACGCAGTTGTATTTTCCTGGAAGGTATTGTGCAGTCAATGATATACTGGCCTGGTTGGCGATTTCCAGGATCTGTCGGCAAAGACTTAGTAGGCTTGCGGACTTTGTGCCCCCTTCGTTGTTGATATAGGCCACCACTGTTTTGTTGTCGGTTTGTAGGAGTAATTCTGATCCCCTGAGCGTTTGTTCCCGGAGTTGTATGGCTGAAAGTACCGCAAACAGCTCTTTTCGGTTGGAGTGCCACGTGGATTGGCGTTTTGTCCATGTACCTGATAGGTGGTACTCGTCTAACTGCGCTCCCCAGCCTGAATCGGCTGCGTCTGTGGTGAGGAAGTGATTGTAGGTTGCCCTGTGAATCTTTCCTGAGGAGCCCACCGCTCGAATCCACCACATGATGTCCTCTCGAGCTTGTGGAGGAATCGATGCTGATTTGTGAGGGTGGCTCCTCGATAATTGAGCGCTCGTACGTTGTAGACGTCGGCAATGCAACCTCCCCTGTGGAGTGACGAAGGTTGCAAAGTTGAGTCGCCCGAGGAGGCGTTGGGCCTGCCTGAGCGACCAACTGCCTTTTTGGATCTGCAATTGCAGGTGGTGACGAAGTGATGTGCACTTCTCTGTTGATAGATATTTCCGATTGTTGTGAGTATCCCACGTGATACCCAAGAACTCCCGCTGTTGGCTTGGAATCAGACAAGATTTTTTCTTGTTGATTATCCAGCCTAGAGCTTGCATGAAATCTATCATATAAGTCAGTTGCGACAGGAGAATCTCTCTGGACTGATTTGCCATCAGAAAGTCGTCTAAGTAAGTGACGATTCTCATACCCTTTCCCCGGAGGTGTTCGGCCACCCAGTTTGTTAACGAGGCAAACAGTCTTGGTGCTGCTGACAGTCCGAATGGAAGGCACGTGAATTGAAGGAGTTCTCCTTGGTAAACTAGCCGAAGAAATCGGCGATGTTGTATAGCTATAGGTACATGTAGGTACGCTTGGCTTAGGTCTATTTTTACTAACCAGTCTTCCCTTTGCAGGAATGTTGGGACCTTGAAGTGGTGGAACAGTTTGAACGGCCTTGGTTGTAGGAAACCGTTTAGGCGTTTTAGGTTGAAGACGGGTCGTTGACTGCCGTCTTGCTTCCTTACTAGGAACAGGGTTGAGAGGAAGCTTGGAGATGGTTCTGCCAATTCCAATACTCCCGATTCCTTCAGTTCCGCGATTTGTGAAGTGATCTCCGGCGATTGTCGCGTTTGGAAATCCTTCTGGAATTGCACGGAAGGCATTATTAGAGGGGGTTTCTTTATAAACGGAATACGGGCTCCCGTTATTATTTTTAATAATGGTGGTGGTGCACCCTTGGCCTGCCAGATTTCCTGGAAATGCTGGAGGCGTCCCCCTTTGAACGTGGTGAGGGAGACCCGGTCACCTGCGTCTTGGGTAAGTGCCCCTTGCACCACCTCGGTTATCTCTGGGAAAACCTCGGTTGGATGGGCGTGGGCCTTTCGGCAGGCCACCCCTAACCTGGTCTGCTATCCTCCTCGTATATCCCTGCCTCCGAAAGGTGTCCTTGCGTCCACCTGACGAAGTGCTAGGTTGACTCTCCCTGACCTGGTCAACCACTTTGGTGGTCTGATCGAAGACCTTCTCACGACCCCCACCTCTCTCTAGGAATACCGCCAGTTTATCTTTATTGAAGATGTGTTCGGCGCTAGGTGGGATCTTGTTAAGAGCCTCTCGGGTGAAGGTGTCTCTTATACCGGAGAGGATTTTCTTCCGCCTCGTCTGAACCAACTCTGCCCGCTTTCCACAAAGGATTCGGGTGACGTCCTCAGACACTTTGTTGAGTGCTGAAGAGGGCCCGAACTCCTTTACGATCGTCTCAAAAAGAGCCGTACCGATGGTGTGGTCGCTGACAGAGTCGACCACTCGCTGCAACGCGTCCCGAATACACTCTTTTTGAGCGAGCATTGCATTTTGGAGGCCGGCAATCGTACGCTCCATTAAATGTATTGTTTGCGATGAATGGTCGTAGGGGCGTAACTCATCGTTGAGTCCCAACTCAACGAAAGACGGGGCCGCCAAATATTGTTTTTGGGTTTCAGCGTAGCGAACCCCCGCCCAATTATCTGTGTCGAACAGTTGGAGCCTGGTAAGTTCCGCTACCCGAGCTTTGTCTGGCGTCGGAAAAGCAGGCTCCTGAACTATGACGCTAAATACAGGCAACGGAATCCTGTTGGGTTTTTCCGCTGTCTCAGGCCTTGCGGGCGGCCGTAAAAAACTTACCGGAGAGTCGATGTTTACCATCGGCTTCTGCGGAGTAGGCACCACTGCAGGCAGACCCTGTTGGGTCAAGATTGAAAAAATTTGTGATACCTTGTTGTCCAGGGATCTAACTGTTTCCCTTAGCTCACCCACTGGATCTTCCAACAGCAATTCCGATTCATTCGAGTCGGTCTCCATCGCTAGTCCCTCCGCGACGTTACTGGCTTCATTACGCTCCATTATTACACAATTTTCACAATTTAACTGCACTGACAAAATTTTTTCGCTTTCGAACAAAGCAATACAATCAAACAATTGAATACCAAAGACAAAGCACGCCGCGATACAAGCGTCAGTCCTGCCAGCCGGTAAAAAACAAGATGAACAACCAGAGAGGTAAATAATCGAGAAGAAAAGGGGGTAAAAAGGGGCCAGCGCAGAAGAACACAAGGCAAAAATACGATCAACATCTCAAGGGACTTCAGAGTCAATAGCGAATAATAGACAATTTTGAAAAGTTTTTAAATAACAACTGTCAGAATTTTAAATGAATGGTAAGTATTTATTTCAAAGTATCGGTATAAGCCCGCCAGTTTTAATGTTGAATGTAAAATATTGGTACAGCAAGAAATAATATTCAAAAATCAGTAGTAAAAATAAATAATCATTATTTAAATGACATGGGCCAATAGATAAAATCAATATCCATTATTATTTTGATAGTATGAAAAGTAAAAAACATTCAATGGGGCGCACGGCATTTTAGGGTTACCATTATCGCATATAAAGTATATTAGTCTATGCATTCATGAATATCGGTAAGAACAAACTATTTATGATTATATTATTATTAAAAGAAGATCAAATAAGAAGTCGCAGAGGTGCAGAAAAAAGAGCTAGATGGACATTAACAAAATAAATGCGAATAACCTCAAAGATTAAATTAATAATTGATCAAAAATATAGGTTCTCTAGGTAGGTACTACAAATATTACAGAGATCATTTTTTTTAAACTAAGTACCTATTATTGTCTAATTTTATAAAAAAAAATGAATCTCAGTTTGGGTAAAACAATAATTAATAGTATGATATTAAATTTATCTCAATTAAAATTGTATGCTTAATTAATTAGTTAGGGTTCCTGGATTTTTTATATTTTACATGTTTTTTACTCATCACTACAAAAAAGGTTTTTTTCAACGTCTTTTAAAATTACTAATTTAAGTAAGTATCTTAATTATTTATATAATAATATGTATATTATTAGTTTTACTATTAGTGTAAATGCCGAATCAGATAATAATTTAATATTGTTAATTTATTAC
Organism: Rhyacophila brunnea; assembly: GCF_057557595.1. Lineage (NCBI taxonomy): Eukaryota > Metazoa > Arthropoda > Insecta > Trichoptera > Rhyacophilidae > Rhyacophila > Rhyacophila brunnea. The sequence continues at coordinate 24,260,077 of NW_028233068.1, forward strand.
AGTATGTAATGTAAACAAGACCGTGAAACGTATTGCCATTGGCGAGCCAAAAGTCCGAGGACAATTATTAATAAGTTGTCCGATTTGTCTATGCTCTGATACTGATCAACGAACGAATAAAAAAATCGAGCTGTCAAAAGTTGCGATTATCGGAATGTTTTCCGATAATCCTAAAATGTTGTGTTATTTATATGTAGACTTGCATAAAATAATATAACAGTAAAAACAACACAAATTTTATGTTCTCTTTTATGTTTTTCATAAACGTTTTAAGTAATAGGTTGTACGTAATTGAAGGAAAAGATTTTTATGTTATCGGTTGACTGGGTGTGTATTCTAGATTATCATTTTCAATCATTCACATTGATCGACATCGGTCGTCTTTGGTAATAGGTTGTGGTTGTATGTAATTGATATATCATTGAAGGAAACGTCTTATTCTGTCATATGTTTGTTACCATTGATTATTATTGTGAATTTTTGAACACAAGAAATACATTATTGTAAACAACTGAAGTCTGTCTTATTATTTAATTCTGATACTGAAAATAATATGTAATAAGCACTATACAAATACACTGAAGTATGTCTTGTTATTATTGCAAAGTTGAAAATGTACATAATAGACACTACAATTTATTTAACTCCGCAATGAAGTAGAGATTAAGGGTTTGAATCTCATAAGGTAAGGTTACATATATCTTTGAAGTGCGCTTAGATCAAGAGTGTATGCCTAACAGCTACCTACAACTGATGGTTCGGAAGGTGCAGTTAAGTTAAGTTACATCTGATAGTTAAAATGAAATAGTATCTTAAAGGCACTAGAAGCTTGCTCAGGAGACTCGCATTGCATCATTGAGCCATTTTATAGATACACATATGCTGCTACACTAAATGGGCGTAAGGGATGAAATAATAGAGAAATACCATTCTAATAGTACAATCTGTTCTGGAGAGCCAGATAGAAAAAACAATACTATCCTACTTAATTTAACATAATAAGAAAGCTACTAAATAAGTTATTTCTGTAAAAGAAAAAAATCTGTCCAAAATAGATTTTATACTGACAAATTGATATTTATACTTACCAATAATTATTTAAATAATTCCCGAAAATTATTTAAATAATTCCCTATCATAATTTAAATACTTCCATTGCAATATTATAATACTCACCAATAATCATTTTTTACTTGCTGTTCATATTAAATAGTTCCCAACTTTTTTATAAAATACTTGCTCGATTTTTTATTAAAATACTTGCTGTTAATGCATATCTATACTTACCCAATAATTTGAAGCCATATTAAATGTATATGATAAAAGTGATGTCGGTATAATATTATCTATGGTCAAGTGTAACAACGGATGTCAGCCTACAGTGAATAAATAGACAATAATAAATTGGACATATTATCATACTGATACTACATGAATAATTTAGGTATCGGTTGAGTAATTAATGTACAATACAAAATGACATTAACATTACGAATATGTCAACTTTTCTGTTTTCTTTCCCTTTAATATTTTCAACAATATTGCGCGACTTGACAAATGTCAGTACCATAAACAATAAGAGATAAATTGAATGCAGGCAATCCTTTGGAGAGCCAAAAGTCAAGAGGACAATAATTAATTTAAATCGCTAGATTTGTCTATGTTCTGCTACTGATCAACGAACGAATTTAAAATTAGGTATCGTAATGTCTTCCGATAGGCAATCCTAAAATTTTGTGTTATTTGTATGTATACTTGCATAAAATAATATAATAGTATAAACAACACAACTTTTACGTTTCCTTTTATGAATTTCATTATGTAATACAAATAAAAAATAGGTACCTACATAATTGATAAATCTTATTTTCTAATGTGTAAGTTAACAAATTAATCAATAAAAATGTTTAAAACAATTATTTCAATTATTTGACTCTAATACGCAATCATTTGGACCGAAAAAAGTCCTAAGTAGGTAATTGTCCTAAACTTTTTATTGATTAATTTGTAGAATTACATAATAAGTAGGTACCTAGGTAATTTTTTATAGTACCTATGCATTTATGAAATTTTAAATTAAAACGTAAAACTGGTGTTGTTTTGATTGCTAGATTATTTTCAACAAATCTATCTCTATATTGTGAAAAATACAAAATTTCAGGATTGTGGGAAGACATTACGATAATCACAACAGCTCGAGTTTTTTTACTCGTTCGTTGATCGTCCGTTGATCAGTGTAGCAGAGCATAGGCAAATCGGACTTGTTGTCCCCGGACTTTTTTGGCTCGCCAATGAAGCGCCATGAAAACTTGAATGCTATTTTCATGGATAGGTATCTACCTACTATCTGTAATACCTGTATCGTACCTATCTAAAGAAAAACAAAATTGATGCTTCAAAGTATCGATAAATGATTGTCATTGCCTTCACAATATTGACTAGGTAAATGACAATAAATAGAATTTTATACAAAATTAACTATAAAATAACTCAATAGGTAATCGATTTGTCCAGTTTTTTTTATTACCTACCTATTGATAAATAATATTATGATACAAAGTCCAAATAATTTAGCTTACATACCTACCTTATAAGTAAATATAAAAACTGAATCATAGTGTAGCAATTATAACCAGTTTATTCAAATCGTATGTAGGTTGTACCTTGTACCTATATTGTAGTCTCTGGAAAAGAAATACGTTTTTAATTTAAAATTCTTTTTATTTCTATCTAATCAAGTTTCGTAATAATTTTAGTGTATTAATACCGAAGCTCAATTAATTCTAAATAAAAATGATTTTAAGAATAACCAAGACGAAACCGATCCTGATTAATAATATTAGACTAAGTGGAATTAGTAAGTACCTACCTATTACATACTATTGTGTTTTATATGTTGAAATACAATTTACCTATCTATTTCTATCAAGAATTGACATAATATTGTCAGGGATAAAAATAAGTAATAATAAGTTGAAACCGTTTAATGAACGCTCATTTATAACAGTTTTTTTTTATTGTAAAAAGGTAGCCAGACTTACACTTTAAATAAGTACAGGTTATTATTCTTTCTTGTTGGTACTGTTTTTAGATAGGTAGGTATTTATTGATTAATTACGGTACTAATTCACTGCGTTGTATTTAATTGCATATTTCGTAATTAATTGCTTCACTATAAATTTAATATCTATATCATTTTAGGACTATAAGGAATAGGTACCTACACATTAAAAAAAGCTTCATGTATCAACAAGTAGCTAGGTATGGATCATATTATTAGTTATGTCCTACTTTAATTTGAAACATATTTTTAGAAAATAAACAATATTAAATTTATGTGCTATAATAGTATAAATACAATGAAAAAAATCGAATGGAATGCATGTAACGCAGATTCGAAAGCCTAAGCCCGGGCTTTGGAGCTTTTGTATAGTTCATCGAGTTGAAATAGGAAAATGTAATAAATTCATTTGTTATAAATGTAGGTATGACTTAATGTTTGATTCATAATATAAATTATCTTCATTACCCAATTATTAGATTATTGACATTTTTATTGACAGTATTTTTGCCTAATTAGGTACATTGTAAGAAACATGTCGCAGAAATACTATTTCTATAAAATGGAGTTTAGATCCTTAGATGTATAAAGGCGAAGCTGACGACGAAAAATAACCTTACTATCGGTTCATTGACGTAGGTATTTTTTATATGGACAGAGTATGTGAACATTAAAATAACATCAAAGTTTTAGTCTACCAAAATCATACTAAGTATATTATTTTTCTATCGTAATAAACAGATAAATACAAATTGAAGTGAAAAATGATCTATATCTGCATTGTAATAAGGGTTTTATATCGTTATGGTTTTGTCATTCGCCAGTGCATATGTAAGCTAACGCCATGTATCTTATACATACATATTGTATATAGGTACCAGGGAATACAGAATAAAATTAATGGGAACTGAAATACCTAACTGGTGTGGAGTAACAGGCAACCAATCTCGAGTGTTGGAGAATATGGGATAAACTTATACACGTGTCAAGACACGTCATTTTAAGCTTTTCCTTCGTTCTGAAAACTGATCTCGGTTTATACACTGACGCTCATTCAATATTGGTGTATTTGAAGGTTGCAATACACACTATTACACGTCTATAATGTGTGTTCCATTTTCGTAGGATACACACATTCAAAACCCTTCTTCAAAAGTTAGTGTAGTTGGGGTATAAGCTATCCGAATTCTATGTATTAATCTGTTCTGTGGTAGGTACTTAAAACTGAACTGTACCTACATTGTATGTAATGAGGAATATCCTTATAGAATATTTCCAGATGAAAGAAATTACCTACTTACCAATATTTTGTTCATTTATTGTACGGAATGCTGTATCTTGTATATATATATCAATGATCCGGACATAAAAATTATTAACATAATGATTTTTTTAACAAATTTTATTTCAGTTTTTAATAGAAGATGTTAGGTACCTACTTCGGATAAAGTGTCCATGCCGTGAATCACCGTACACTATTTAATAATTTTATTATTGAGAATGTGTAATATAATAATATTATGTAGGTATAATTAGTCGTCTTTTTCCAAAACTACATATTATGCGGACTTGTGATAAGTATGTAGGTAAGTATATTGTATACATAAGATGAAATTAATTATAGTAATTATTTCGAACATTTTCTTTCACCGGGCTGTACTCGCCTGGCGAAATGCTGTACTTATTTTGGTCTGCCAATTTAAATGTTATAATTAACGGAATATAAGTCCCTTAGCTTCGAATGAGTGTTGTACAATGCGAAAGCTTCGTGTAATAATAAATTAGTCAGGACTGAAACGTGGACAAACTCTGCAGCTTTTACAGCGCTAGTAACTTGCAACTGCAATCATGTATCTTATAAAATAAATACCAGTCAGCCATAATCGCTTGTATAGTGTAATGCAGTTACGTTTTATAATATAACATTTACAACCGGCTGTATAATAACAAAAATATAGATAGCTCCATAACCATTATTAATATAAAAAGACAGTTTGGAAAATTATATTAGGAATGAAATAGGCAGTGCCTTTGAGGTACTTAATTAGTTATTTAAAAAACAGTTTTAACTAAAGTGATTTGGAATTCATTTAATATAGTTAACTATTGTTTTGTTCGAATTTCAGCCATTGTTTAATTCTTCCATTGCGATCAGAAGCACGCGAAAAATATTGAATCGAATAATACTTTTTATTGAATACATTAATCACGGATATTTTTTTTAAACATATGTTTAGTTCTGTTAAAAATATGTAGGTACCTAATAGTAGTACCTATTCAAATACAAAAATAAATATTTTGATTATTTTATATCATTAAACATTATGTTATAAATAATATATTACTGCATATACCTATTTGTTGAGTTTATGCACAATTACTAATTAGGTTACGATCATAATAACTTCCCTTAAGTTGTTTTTTTTTAATATGAAACATACCATTTACTTATACTTGTTTTTAACATAGGCATAAAGTAATAAATGATTAAGGAGGTAGGTACGTACGATAATGTTGTGTATATTTTTATAACCTATTAGTAGATCAGCAATTTCTTTCGTAAACTCTCTGTGGTTAATGTTTACGAAATTTGTAATGCTCTAGAAAAGTGTCGTTCATCAATCATCGTGTTTCTTAAATTAAATTATGAGTTTTTTTCTTCAGGAAAATGATTTTAACGTGTTCAACGTTATAGAAAACAGTGTTAAGTCTGGAAGTCAGATAATATTGGTTTTTGTGCTTCGTGGACAGTGATAACTTCTTCCAAACATGGATTCGTGGGGTGCTTTGAGCGTGGATTTTGCTTCCACTGCCATATCTCGAGATGACATGAACAGCAGCTTCAGGAGAAGAGAGAAGTTTGTGAGTTAATTCATTACTGAAAATTAAAATTAATAATATTTCACGGAATATACGTAGGTAGCATGTATTTTAAGAATATTAAATTAAGTATTTGAATGGTGGCAATGTGAATAAGTAACTTATCAACAGACAGATGACCATAATATATAATAAAGGCCGCAAATGTGCGATATCTAACAGGTATCTACTTATGAATGCAACTGTGCATAGTTTGAAAGCTACTTTTATTGAAAATGTCACTAATTATACTAATTTCATATATAAATATTCTAAAGGCGCACTAAGTTATCTGTCGATATAAAAGAATTTACTTTTAGTCTCATTTGCATTAATAAAATTAATCTGAAAATAGAATAAAACATTTGCTAAATCTTAATATTGTTATCGGAAGCTCATTGCAGATACTTAGGTACAATTATGTTTATTCTAATACGTCGTGTTTTATTATCCAAATGTCGAGTGGCGACTTATTTTTATAGTTGCGTACCTACATTCGCGGGCATTTTCGCTTTAGCAGATTTTCTGAATTGGAAAAACAATGATCGGAATGCGGTGACTCGTTACAACTACTACTATAATAAAATCTACAGTGATATTTTCAATTTAATAATTCACGAATGATTTTGAGCTTAGGCACCAGAGTATGGAACATTTTCCTCACGCCTTGGCCTAAGTTTTCCTAATTAACACTTTCAAGTCGAGGTTTCTTGAAATGAAATCAATCTGTATTTAAAATGTATTATTATCGAGTATGCAGGGGAAGATTCACTCTGGTGTCTTGAGGGAGTACATAGTACATACAATGCTATTTTTTTTATTATAAAATATGTAATTAGGTAATTAATATAATCGATGTGTGAATTATTTACGAGAATACTTTTCCACTAGTTGATTAATTATATTTTCCCGCCCAAAAAAACCCTGTCAATTTAGACATAATAATAATATGGCAAACATTTTGTCATAGACATGAATGTGATGTATTTTTTACCACGTTTTTCTTAGCTCGTATTCTTATTTGTCCGGTGGTTGTTTATCCAGTACAAATCTTGCAATCGCTTTTTAACAAAATTCCCGACTAGCTAGACATTTGAAACTTTTAGAATATATCAGAACACGATGCCAATGCATTCTTTTCAGCGCTCGAAATGGAAAATTTTACGAACCGGAGCGCTCAATAATTTTACGAAAATATCAACTATATTATACTATACTACATTAATTGTAAATGTGATTTATAAAAATAAGTGTGTTATTTTTTTATTAAGTATATGAAATATCTAGCTCAGACGGTCAAATTAATATTTCCACGAGACGGAGCGATAATTTTGTGGATTTTATGAACCGGAACGGCGCTCCGGTGCGTTCCGGTCCATTTCGAGTCCTGATTCTTTTAATACTTTTATCCATCTTTAAGTAGAATTGAATTCATTTTCAGTTAATTCTATTTTGTATGAAAAGTTATTTCGGAAGAAATCCGTAATCCAATCCACTATTATTGGTTGCTAAGGGGGTGGTCCTAGCAACTAAATTATTAATATATACGTGCGTTACTATGGAAATCAAAATGACATTTCAGTATTCTATATCTGTTTGTTTGTTGCAAAATAGCAAAAAAAATGATTTGTTGACAATTGCCTTATTTGTCCTAAATTATTAATAGGTACATAGAATTGTCAAGTTTATATGATTCAACAGAAAATTTATAAACGTGGTATATAAAAAGATCTTTTTATCTTGTAATTATTTAAATATTTATTTACGTGCAGATAATGGCACGCGTCATGGATTGTTATACCTAGTCATATTTATGTGGTGAATTTATGCATAGGTAATAATAGTATATCTCTTGTGGAAATTTCATATAGTGCAAACCGAGAGACAATAGGAAATTTTATAAATCCAACTATTAAACAATATATTTGATTTTTGGTACTTATGCATTATAAAAGAAATGAAAGAGGTAACAAAACTTAATAAAACTTTAAACGTACCTAAATATCGAAAATATAAATTTTGCACTTATCGTAATTTTCCTAACGTCTTGGTGTGTCTATAATCTATATTTACTGAATATGCAACCAAATTAATAATTTCTTACTCCGAAGCTACCTACATGTTAACCAATTTTTTGGAAACTTTATAATACAGGTGGTATTTTAAAGAAATTGGATTACTTATAAAGTTATAAAAATATATTTAATTCAATATGGTAATGTTTTGCGAGTTCTGCGTGTTAATAAAACCGACATAAATAATATTGTAATTTTAAAGAATGAGGTGCCAAAATGAAATCAAAGATTTGTTTACACAGCCCAACATATTGTTGCAGACCACTTAACTTCGTGGCCGAAAGTGGTTACAAAAAATCATTTATTAATCTTATAAAAATAATAGGATAGAGAAATATCGCATTTGTTATCCCCTTTTGCATTTATTTGTTGTGTTTGAATATGATTTTGTTTTCAATGAAATTCACTGATCAATAATTATTTGCGTATTAACATATTAACATATTGACAAAATGACAATATTATGTTTTATAAGGGCAGGTAACTGACAAATATTTTTGGAGATGTCATTTTAATCATGACCATAATATTTATGATTAAAAAACTATCTTGTTTTTTTTAATTATTATAAAGCTGTAGTACCCGTGATGAATCGTGCCATTGCCAACTCAAGTAGAAAGCCGATACATTCACAACGACTGGTTTAACTTTTCCGCCCCTCCCATTGTTGTCTAAGAATTACCTGTCATTTTTCTACAGAGTGCTCATACTGACGCATCTGTCGTATTCACCAGTGTTCACACAGGGAATCATTTGATTTGAATAGATAAGTTACATGATAAATAATACACTAGCATTAACACACCTTCAATGTAATGCATAGATCAATGCTTCATATTTTTTGGAAATCGATATTACCACCGGTTTTTGTGTGAAGGACTAGTCTGACTTTGATAACTGATGAATAACAGGAATATATTATTTATAATTTATTAACATGTTTGATTTGCGAATTTTTATAATTCAATTTGAAACGAGAAAGGGCAAATCAATATGTCAAGCAATCTGGGATCTGATTTTGACTGTTGAACAGTGGACCACTCGTTGCTTGTGCAAAAAGATATGTTCAAGCTTTATTAACCTAAAGATGGCACTGATCATGCACGTATCGAATCGATTATTTCCACGGAATATAACGATTTTTATGACGTACCTATACCTATCTTATAATATTATTGTCATATTCGTATTTTATAATACTTGCACAAATAATGCCACCATTATGTCGGATGATATATTTTCATTGTGTTTTTTTCTTTTAGTAACAGTTTATAACAAGTAAGTAACACAAAAAATATATAATTTATCAATCTGTTCTGTGGCTACGACTATTATTCCTAAACGCTAAACTAAACTAGATGCCTAATAATAAGTTCTGAGTTATTGGTTTTACCGATAGGTTCTGAATAATCCTCATTTTGTCAACCAGTCACTCACTTTTACAATAAGGAAGACAGAGAATTTTCCGTTGTATTATCTTTTGGTTGATCTCATTAAATTACGTTTCACGAAATCTTATTTAAGATCGGACTAGATGTCTACTGAAGTTTTCGTGACTAATCTTCTTTTACAAATGGCTCCCAAAGACTTAAGCACAGCATAAATAAAATAATATATTAAAGTTGACATCGTAACAATGTTTTGTATTGTGGTAATGTAGGTAAATATACAGTGGCGGCTCGACGACTTTCTAGATGGCGGGGTTTAGCCATTAATTAATAGATATACATACCTACCTACTTTCTCATAATATACATTATCTACCAAGCTACTTATAATAATATGATTTTTTTAATGTGGATATGAGTAATTTTTCAGAATAGACAATATGACAATCTGAGTCGTTACATAATCACATCTAAAAAGCGTGCATCAAAATATTTATTTAATTAATAGTAATAATTATTATTATAGACTTACCATTATCACTTTTGAATAAGTGACACCCCGGTCAGCGAAAAATAGACTCCATAGCTTTTTTAATTTTAATACCTAGGTGTCATCATGAAATAGGGTGTATTTAAATTAAATTAATTATTGTAATACTGCGTAATGATCATTACACTACATTATTTACAATCATTGCTTTACTTGTTTGTAAGTATAATAATAATAATTATAATAAATATCTCTATAACATCGCGACCGGTTTAGATGGATAAAATAAATTAAATAGTTTTTTTAATCATGTAATTAAGTAGGTAGGTATATTATGACAATGATAAAAAATATCGGAGGTGTATTGTTGAGATGATAACGATGTGGGGATGGTCCCTACGAACCCTAAAAGTAGAGCCGCCCCTGTAAATATACATAAGAGACCCGCTGCTGGTGATGTCTTGTGGGGGTAGGTAGATCGCGGCAAATTTTAAAGGGCGACAAACTAAGGAATAAGTAAGGATAATAATTTCTAGTTTTGACAGACGAGAATAGGATTCGTGTGGATGACGCTTTTTTCGCCTGCAGTGCCAACAGCGTTGTTGATGTTGATATTGTTTCGGCCTACAAATACATCCTCAGAACGACCAAACTATACCTCAACTTAAATAATACCAGCTAACGTTAATTATTTATTTCAATATCATGCCAGAATAGAGAACGGATTTTCTCGTAGGCAAGTCTATTTTTTATATGTATTTACATCTGCAGCGTTCAAATTCATATACTTACATCTAGTAAATTTCATCAACACAATTTATCTGGAAAATGGCCTCTGCAACGAGTCTTAAACGTCGAGGAAAGAAGGAGAAAGAACATGCCGCAAAAACCTAATAATCTATTATGATAATAAACAACCGAGAAAGTCTCAAACATTACAGTAGGTAGTCAGATTATCCCGCATTTTTGCAATCAAAACCGTGTACCTATTGACTATATTCAGCGCTTGAAACAGAAAATTTTAAGAACCGAAGCGCTCGATAATTTTACGATTAATCTAGTTATCTAATTTTATGCGTATTTTACAAAAATAAGTGTTTTCGATTTTTTGTTATATCACATATTTAGCTCAGATGGTAAAATTATTTTTATTCCACGAGACGGAGCGATAATTTTGGGGATCTCATGAACCGGAACGGCGATCCGGTACGCTCCGGTCATTTAGAGCCCTGACCGTATTGCAGTGGTGCCCCTTTAAAGTAGTGAATCTACTCTGTACCTATATCGTACTTAAAAATATAAAGTAAGCTTTCGAAAAGTTTTATTTTATGTAAAAATCTTAATATTATAACTAAACTAAAATGAATGTGAAATATATTAATTGAACTGAAGTTTACGAGGTTAAACTCCATTATAAGTTTTGGAAACAAAGCCTTTGTTGAGTGTGTGTCCCGGGCTCCAGCGCATTATGGGATCTTGAACAACGTAGTTCTGCATCTAGCCCTTTAAAATAAAATAATACACAGTGCTGCTTAGCAATAATGTGGGAACGTATTAAACAAAATCAATTTAGTTATAAAAGTATTAATATAGCAGTTTTGAGAATGCAGGTGCCAGACGAACAATGTTTAATTATACCTATACCATCACTACTTTATGACAGGGCGACGAAGCAAAATCAACGGACATTGTGTCTCTGCCAAGAATTACTTTTTGACAGAATATTCTTGAAAAAAACATATTATGAGGCGATACGATACGTCAAATTGAACAAAGATTAATTTTAAATTTGTGGCCAGACCACCAGGGGCGAACGTTGGCCAGTGTAATATGACAGTTGGAACGACTTTGGGGGCTAAGCGGAAAAGTTTCGATTCTGTGATGCCATTAAGAGCCCTTAAAATCCCACAAATGCATATTTTTCACGGGAAAATTGCTGCGCTACTTAGTGGAGTAGTTTTTAGTACTCTCCTTTGACAGCATAATAAAATCTGTAACATATTAAGTTGACTAGCTGAATACCGTATTTCTGCGAAAGTTGTTTAGAGTTGGCAACAGAAAAGTGGCAAACTCAGCTCAATAATAGATTAAAATAATTTATAGGTAATATGTGTAATAAATTTTGTCGTATTTTACGAGGTTGGAAACATTTTTGTCTGTGTGTGCAAGCCTTTAAATTTTAAATAACCTACTAATAATTTTAATTAACCTTAAGTTTTAATTACCCTTTAAGTACCTACTTATTTATGTCAGTTCATATATTATTGAGAAGGTAGGTACATGAAAAGGAATGATGAATATTTACAAATTTTGAAAAGAAATTTTTGTTTGCCGTAAATGGCGTATATTTTTCATATTTTTTTTAATCCATGTCTGATCCTCATAGGATTATAATGGGCCTCCTCAGGTTGAAAGTTGCATGAACAGATTTTTCTTTTAAAACAACATGTGAATTTTCCAGCCCCGGGATTCGAACCCCCTCGTGAGTTCGATAATAACGATACTATAAAAATAATAAACAAGATAAAAAGAACTTTTTATATACCACGTTTTTAAATTTCCTGTTGAATCATATAAAATTGACAATTATATGTATTAATAATTTAGAACAATTAATAAGGCAATTGTCAACAAATCATTTTTTTTGCTATTTTGCAACAAACAAACACATATAGAATACTGAAATGTCATTTTGATTTCCATAGTAACGCACATATATATTAATAATTTAGTTGCTAGGACCACCCTCTTAGCAACCAATAATAGTGGATTGGATTACGGATTTCTTCCGAAATAACTTTTCATACAAAACAGAATTAACTGGAAATGAATTCAATTCTACTTAAAGATGGCTAAAAGTATTTAAAGAATGCATTGGCATCGTGTTCTGATATATTCTAAAAGTTTCAAATGTCTAGCTAGTCGGGAAGTTAGTTAAAAATCGATTGCAAAATTTGTACTGGATAAACAACCACCGGACAAACAAGAATACGAGCTAAGAAAAACGTGGTAATAAAGTACGTTTAATAAAAAGATAAACAAAAACAAATTTTCAATGAACTATCTTTATTTGAGGATTAATAAACAGGGAGTTGAAAATCTTTACTCACTGAATAGATTTCGGAATAAATTAAATCACGATTAAGATTCAATCTAAATATAAAACAATGATAAACATAATATTATTATAATTGCACCGTCGTTATAGCTGGAGACTTCTTTACTTGACTAACAATACTAGAAAATTTCACCATTTTTTATAATTTTAATTTTATTATGCTAGGTTTGCATTGTTGTGATTGAGATTTCAATTACTATCAATATGCCATGTTCATTTTATGAATTCGTATTTTCCCCAAATAGTTTGGTCTATAATCTTTTAGATTCCTCCCTATTTGCACCTCCGAATGAAACAGTACGAAATAACACCGAAGGTGTCCAGGTGAAACAAACCTGGACCTTTATCTTAGGCACCTACCTTTACCTATTTGAGATCAATTCCGCCGCACGCCGTCATTACTTGAAACTTCGTATCCGGAAATTGGTACGTATGCAGTTCGCCGTATCACACTTCACTGTGAAATGTTATATCGGAAATATATGGTCGTATATTAAAGACCGTCTAACCTCTTTGGGTCGTATTTATAGTACTGAGATAAATTTCATGGCAAACAAATTTTGAAAATAGCCGATATACTGGATTATTTGTTAGATTAAGTTAGGTTACGTTAGGATCTAATAAAATTGGAATATTATTGTCTCCAATGATCCACGAACAACGCGTATTTTTTCATCTCGGTGCTATAGACATGACCGTATAGTATACGGTCATATCTTTCGGATAAGAAATCACACGGCGAACTTTACTGTGCTACGGTGAAATGTAATACATAAAATTTACCTAAAACCTTGAATCTTATGTTGTAGAAAAATAGCCATCCCAACATTTTTTATACGGGCTAAGAATAACTATCAAGAAAAACCCTGGAAACCTAAGATGTAATTCAGTTTAATTTGCGTTAAATTTTATTTTTTACATCGTATGCCATTCAAGGGTGCCGTTTTCATATAAATGTAATACGTGTGGTGTACATGAGCGGCCTAACTAAAGGTGTTCTTATGCTGCATTCTCAGCTCCTTAATTAACCTTATTGTACAGAACTAAGCAATTTAATGGTTTCACACGGAGTTACTGAATGGCATATCGAGTATCTATTGAAGATTAATTTGACTTACGTATAGTTTTGAAAAACTTTCTCGAAAGGTTCGCCATCACTGGTCTAGGCAATGTTCAAACGCAACCAAAAGTAAACAACAGGAAAATGATGGATTCGATAATTACATCGGCGTAATATATTTTGAAAAAATGTAAGCTCGGTCAAATGAAAGCATTGTATATATTGTGGGAAAACTTTAAATGAAACGTGTTCATTATAACATAATATCATACAATTATATTTTTCGGGTAATAAATATCGTCAATAATGCAGTCACCAATTTCCGAGATTATTAATATTAATAGTGTAATTTTTCTAAATCCGGGATGGATTTTAAGCCTGAGCTAATCTTTTTGCACAAGCAACGAGTGGTCCACTGTTCAGCTGTCAAAATCAGATACCAGATTGCTTGGTATATTGATTCGCCCTTTCTCGTTTCAAATTGAATTATAAAAATTCTCAAATCAAACATGTTAATAAATTATAAATAATATACATTCCTGTTATTCATCAGCTGTCAAAATCAGATTAGTCCTTCACACAAAAACCGGTGATAATATCGATTTCCAAAAAATATGTAGCATTGATCTATGCATTACATTTGTAGAAGGTTTGTTAATGCCATTGTATTATTTATCATGTAATTCACCTATCCAAATCAAACCATTCCCTGAGTGAACATGATAGACGCGTCAGTATGATCACTCGATAGAACAATGACAGGTCATCTATTATCATATATTATAGACAACGGGAGAGGCGGAAAAGTAGGACCCGTCATTGTGAATGTATCGGCTTTCTACTTGAGTCGGCAATGGCCAGTCTGATCAATGGATAATTACTTTTCGCAATAAGCGGAACCCATTCACTGCGGACCTTTTAATTTATATTTAACTACCACATTACATACCTCGGATATGATTTCTTGATTGAATTATATCTATCTATGTGGGAATCACCAAATTCGAATACGTGACACAGTTATTTTATGAAGTATTTTTTTTTGTTATATTACCACTATAACCATAAACTAAATGGTTAATTATTGATGATTCTTGAGTTTTTGGGTACGCAATAAGATTTTTTTTTTGAAAAACCGTTAATTTTACAACCTACCCATGTAATTATTTGATGTACTTTATGTAAGTATTATTTTCATGTTCGATTCTTAACTTTTTAGCTATAATTTGATGTTTTGATTATAATATATAATTTCAAGCTTAGTTAGTCTAGAGGTCCACGTATATACCTACATTTTTGTAATTAAAAAAAAACTTGACAAGCCACGTGGAATCTTGTCTGTCGATCGAACAGTGTTTTAAAAAAATGAAAAGTAATAACGAAGAAACGAAATTTAATAAGGTTAGGTCTCGGACACGATTAGTAAAAAATCTCTTATCTTTTCCGGAGAATTATATTTATTCAGAATGAATCATATTTCTAGCATTATTTTCATAATATTAATACTACCGACCGAATGTACCTACTTGATGGAATTTGAATTTAAATTCTAATGGATTTAAGTTTTGTACTATTCCATTTGAATCGTTTTTTGCGACCCTGGTTTCGCCCTTCGGCATCTTCAGGCACTATGTGCCCTCACCAAAAGGTAAATACACACTGACAACGAACACAATTAACAATTCTAACTTCCCTATATAATAAATTAATACGATAAAGAAGGTAAAAACTTTATCATCTACCTATTAAGTCAAGGATCACAATAAAAAAATAAAACAAACAAATATGAATTGTTAGAAAGTGTTTGTAAAAAACCCCTATCACTAATAATAGTAATAATAAAATCAATAGGCGTACCTACCTATAATCATCAAAACATTCAAAACCCTAATAAGAGATTATTAATTAATAATAATACTAAAATCAAGAGGTGTAATTCTATATTCTTAAATATAAAGTATATTCCGACTAAAATAAATAAAACGACTTGAACAATATTAATGAAACGTGCACTGTAATAGACTGCGTTTAGTAGAGGTTGATCTCATCAGTGAAACTTCTTGAAAAGAGGGTCAAGAGGTCAGATAGTAGTTGTGGAGTGGTGAGGTGAGGTACGAGAAGAAAACGCGCGCCTTCTCCTGACTGTTGTCGATCACGCAGGCATATTTGAGGGTGGTAATGACGTGTCTCAATATTCATAGCAATGACATAGCGGGGTATAAGAGCAGACATCTAAATTCAACCGTTATTCCTCACAATGATTTGAAAAATAATAATAGGTTTCTAAAATTTTATTTAAATCAAACCAGTTTTTCATCGCACTCTATCTATTTACTTTTTCTTTCCGCATTGCATGTGGATGAAGTCGCGAGGATCGCCATTGTATATAGTAAGTACAATACAAGTGTATGGTAGGTACATGTAGGTATATCCCTATAATATTATAGAGAAAAACATCGTATAAAATTATGTTTTACACAATTTTATTTTCGGTAGTATGTACGTTTTTATCTCATTCGGAATATTGTAGGTTATTGTGAAAATCGGAAATAATCGATCGATATAATCAATGAGTAACTAGTGTAAGCATACAATCACGTATTCATTGTAACAGGCTTATTTTCATAGATTGGAAGATAAAAAATTGATAATAATATAATATTTGTAAAATTCTTGAGTTGACATCTAATTTCTGAGAATGCCGGTGAAACAGGATTCTCATTTTAATTCATAATATTTATATAGTCAATATTATACAATATCCAGAAACAGAAAGTAAATATTATATGGCATTTTTATTTTGATGATAAATGAGAAAAATGCAATATTGGGTAGGCCGTTTTCGTCAAGGCTATACTCACACGTAGATATAGCACATAAATTGACTTATTCAAACGTAGCAGACTGCAATTTGTGGTACCTATTCACCCGACGTTACCGCAGATCGCTGCAAAATGCTGCTTTTATGCGAGTAACTCACGGTATGTGTACGCGTGGGGCGAGTCGAACGCAATCCGATTGCAATATCGGTTTTAAAATCAGACAATACCGATATATTCGGTATTGAAATTGAAACAAAATGTATTAATTCCTAACATAAAAGGCTTAACGGGACTATAAATTTTTTACCGGGTTACGCGATGTCTGGTTTACTTCCGTGGCTCTTCTAGGTGACCAACAATGAAACATGCTATAACATATTAATATTTCAAAGAGTTTTTTACATATATATTTTATTTATTGGTAGATACCTACTTCTGGTTTTCCAATTATTAATGTATTACAATCTAACGTATCTTCTCAGAAAATATAGTGGCCAAATATATATTTTGACAAATTTTATATTATGTAAATCGACTTATTTTTTTACACATGACCTCTATCCTAAAACATGTACATATATTTAACATTCTTCTTTTGCTTTATTCCCCTTTTCTCGTTCACTCCAACATTAGGTAAGTACATGTAAAAACTTTTAATCACGTTAACTGTGAATATGTACCTAAATCTCTGTTTCTTAATAATATTCATTAAAATTTCATGCACATTTATTTGTTCCGTGTGTAAGTGGAGACTCAAAAATGCTAGTGGGGCATAGGTCAGGTAGGTATTATAAACGCGTACATATTATAAACTTTTTTACCTCTTTTTACCATATCCTAAAATCTGCCGCTTACAAGCAATGAAGGCTTACCATCTTAGGCATGGCCCCCACATCCCGAAGCGGGCTCCTAGGCCAGGATATTTAGCCGCCCCCCAACCTATCCCTAAGGTTAAGGACAGTGTAATGTTCTACAGTAGTATTCCCCAATTGGTATTCCGCCAAACTCCAAGGTTCGATGGAAAATAAAGAGTATTCCGAATATTTTTAGCTTTGATTTTTGGTATTTTAATTAAATAAATCCACTTGAATTGTCGGCACTCGGCATCATATTATGAAGCACTGATCGCGACCCCCTTTTGTGATAACTAAGTAGTATGCGAATATTACAATAATTATTATAAAATACAATTCTACTTGTGAAATAACGCCGTAGTTGACTTAATTTTTACTATTAGAGCAAATTTGTGGTGTGTGTTTATCTCACTTAACTGGTCGACCCACCATGCCGGGCCCCCTCCAAGCCCGAGTCCCCTAAGCTAGAGCCCTCTCAGCCCCCCAGTTGGGGCCATGATCTTAGTTGTCAGTGGATATATATAATAGTTGTAGATGTAATAAGCTATGTAATAGTTTATTTAGACATTGTTTTCATTAATTTATAGTTAAATAGTAATTTGAGTAATTATTAGAAGACAAAGTGTTATTTTAATTATATTGCTGATTTATGCATAGCTTTTTGGCCAGACGAGAATGTCCTAGGACAGCAAAAGAAGGGACCAGATATATTTACAGGATGCAAGATAAATTGTAAAAAAATTACAAATACGGTACACGATGAAAATTGTAAAAACTTGAACTCTTCCAGAGTGAGAGGTGGCATATTAATATGCCAGATGGTGACAATGGGCATAGATACCAGTTATAATAATAATTATAATTAGTAAATACAAATATATTTTTTGAATTAATTGATAAGATAATAAAATAAATCCTGTTATTAAAAGGTATTTTTACTTTCTTCTTATTTTAATGAGATGCGTACAGCGTATGGGCAAGATAATATATTATTATGATTAAATATTTACAGATATTATATTATTTATTGTACCTAATTAAACGAGTACAACACAATATTAATTCTCTTTGTAGTTTGCAGCTAAATAGTTACCCTCGACATTAGTATTCATCAGCTGGATGAGAACTACAGCAATAAACCGAAAGCCTACATGGTTGAAAAGTTTTTGATCTTAGAAAACTAACAAGACGTGTGTGATTTATTAAAATGACGCAATAATAATTTTTGAGTGTAATGGTATAAAATGTAAACCATAGTAGCTACACTAATTTTTTTGGGTCACACCCCTTTAAAAAAACGTTTTTCAGTACTCCTTTTTCTTCTGTATATTAACTAATAGTAAATTATTGTAAGTGTAATTTTTGAATTTCAAAAAGCTATTTTCGAAGTAAAACAACTTGGAGCTAATATTATGAATGCAGGTATTTATCGAATTGAACTAGTCAAGATGAAATTGCACTTACACACACTAGTGTATACGTTTTCTAATATTCTCAATAGGTATTAATATATAGGTAATAAAATCTGTAAAATTAAAAATAATAACTAATGAGAAAAGGTTTGGTGTGGTCATGTGTTACCAATTTGTCTGTATTGGGCTCTATATACGAACGTCCCCATAACGGCCCAGGGGACGACAACGCTCCTCCTTCCATCAGGTCCCGTCAAAGCCCGCGTTGGGAAATCTTGATGTACTTAAATGAAAAATGGGCGAAAAATTGACGTATTTCTATGGATAAAATACATTTTAATATACTTACAGGCCATTTCGTAACGGTTATCACTATATCACGTTTCCGTTATTTTCATTGTTACAAATTAACACGAAAGGAATTCTATACACTAAACCAGCGATTTCTAAACTGGGAAGCGCGGAGTGTTGCAAAGGGTGGCGCGAAAAGTTTAACACAATTAATGTAGCCACAGGTTTGCAGTTTGCAAATGCATGGTTTATAAAACGGCAGCGAGTTATAAACTACATAAAAACAGTCCTATAAAAGGTTGTTTGCAAACCTGTCTGATAATATGGAGATAAATTTATAATACCTTACTTCTATACTACTGTGAAACGCGCTGGCTATCTCTTGAAAAAATTAAATAAAAAGGTCAAATTTAATCATAACGTTGAAATTTGAGGCAAATTTGTTTAGGAACGATAATTTTGTTGTTAAGCTTGTCTGTTTGGTTGAAATTTAAAAAAAGAGTGAATAAATCAATGCAAGGACCACCAATGAATTCACCTAAAAGTGAAGGCTATCATAAAAAATTTAAGCTTTGGAAATCAAAATTACAAAAAAATAAGTTCGGCATGTGGAAATATGTACAATATTATTGAAGCAAACAAAATTCTATTTACTGAGTCTTTGGTTAGTTTGCTAATGCACTTTTCACATTATTTTATTAATAGTAAAAAAAAGTCACCTGGGGAACTGCTTTGTTTCAGGGCTATTAAATATTTTAAATATGTGGTTGTGCGTTGCAAATTCATGATGGTTGATATACTTAAATGATACCTCCCGTGTTTAATTTAGGAAACACTACATTAGAGCACCACACTACCCTTAACCTCAGCGATAGGTAGGTGGGCCCGCCAAAGATCCTGGTCTGGGATCCGCTTCAGGATGTGGGGCCCATGATAGAATCCATTTGTCAATGAACGATGATAGATTTGGATTGACTACTATTGAAATTGATTGTGTTGTTGTATGTAGCACATTCGTCGCACGAAAATCAAATTAATTTAAAAATAATATAATATAAGTAGTAAAACCTTGTTTATTTATATATTTTTTTTCCATTTTATTATTAGTAAGTACATTGTTGACTATTTAAAAAGGTATCTGTATTATTTAAAGAAATAAAGGGGGGGAGGAGCCAAGATTATATTTTTTTAAAGGGAGGCGTAGTAACATAAAGTTTGGAAACCACTGCACTAAACGGTTGTCGTCGGCTATCTCTAATTCGTAATACGACGAAAATTTAGGTTGGTAGACATGTCGGTCAAATTCGGATATGTTCGTACTGCCTAATACCGGCAGAATACGTACAGTGATAAATAATGACGTGATCTCACAATTAGCTCTTTTTTAATGTTAAGTGATATGTCAGAATAGACCTGATAGTGTGAATTTCCACATAAATAATAGCTAAGATATACATCAGTACAAAGTACCTATCATATTATGTACAAATATTTTATGCATTCGAGTACGATGTGTATATCTTAGGTATATCTCACGTATACCTTATGTATATGTACGTATACGTATTTTATGCACTAGATAACGTATGTGTTATATATTGTGCATAGTATGAATTATACTTTTATTAGTTATTAAATCTGTATTATTTAATTCTGTTAATGGTAATCACTCAGACACTATCAAACTTAGTAGGTACATTTATGTATAGATTGGTATTAAGTGTGCATATGTACTTACATGTTTTGTATTACGAATGCTTCCCCGGGCATTAAAATACCTTGCTACGCTCCTGAACATAGGCATGGTATTACGTCACGGTTCCGCCACGTGTCTTGAAGACAAAAATAATGTTACTTCTGCCATGGCAGATTAGAAAAACAAGTAAATAAATTCAAACAGCGGAATCTTGCGGATTCCGGTGAAAACTAAAAGAAAATATAACAAAATCTTTCAAATCTGTCCGCGAAAATTTTCCCAACGAATTATTTCGTTGTATGCTGAATGCAAGATAAATAAATATCATACATTTATTCGGTCGTAATGATTTTTCAAACGATGATAAGATTAGCCAATCATTACTACCAATTTGTACAAGAGTTTAAAATATATGCACCTATATAACTATAATAAAAAGGATTTCATGGTATACACATTTCTATTTTTATAAAAATCGATTTTTTTTTAAAATAAATACAAAAAATATTTAAATTGTGAATTAGTCAAAAATCTCTTAGAAACTTTATAAACTAAATCTTAATAATAAATTTGACCATAAAATATACCTAATAATAAGATGGGGTCCAATTCAATAGATTCACATTTTTAAAGTTGTAAGTTTATCTTTGTTTTTCTTTTTAATATTTTCAGATACATATTTATTAATTAACACAGTTGAAATTGTAAATTATAAAAAAAATGTCTCAAATTGCAAGCTTCGTATTTTTCCGCTAGGTGTCTCTGGTAGGTAAAGACGTCGCCTTAACGATACTTACTTACTTCCATAAAATAAAAAACGTGTATAACTTAAAATCCTTTTTATTTATATGGAATCGAGCTTTGGTGTGATCACAATACAGAAGTCGATATACTATTATCACTGTCTTTACTGACGATCATCACTTTGACATCAATGTTAGAGACGTGTGTAACAAAATATGTCGTATAATCTTAAATGAAATATTTTCTTAAAAAAAATGTATATGCCTACATTGTAGAGCGATATCCAGTTCGACAGTTGAGTTGAGAGGGGACGGAATATTTAGGAAAAGGGTCTACAATAGCATACCACTAGGGTTACGAGCACCATTATTATGTACTTTGGGAAACATTATCACAACATGTTGGTACTTTTTTTGTGTGATTTACCGAGGCTGTGACTGTGACTTGCTGTCATATCGCCTCTTCTCTTTTAGAATCGGATCCGCCGATCAGATCCTCATTTCTATTCTATTAAAGAACTTTCCAATTTCATTCTTTTTTTACTTCAAGGTAGGTACGATAGAAGTATTTTACCGCCAAGTATGTTGTACATTTGTGAGAAAACCGGAAACAAAATATTTGTATAAATAATTGGTGATTCTTATAAGTCAGTCTACTCCAAACTCAATAAGCATGTGAGCTACTTTCAGAAATTGAGATTCACTGGTGAGCTACTTATACAATATTCCTTCTTTATATAATTTTTTATCATCGTACTTTATCGTATCATACATAATATTATTATTATTATATTATTTAAAATAAATTAGGACATCGGACTTCCAATCAAACGTAAAATGCGTACTTTAATTATTTATTTATAAACAAAATAATAATTAAAAAATATCTTGAGATAAATGGTAAAAATAATTAGGTACCTAGTGAAAAGAATGGCATTCACTTTCCTCCACATTTTTTTCAATTCTCGATGAGTACCTACCTTGTTACTCCCATCCGAATGCAATCATTATCAAGATGTACATCTGTGAGTCTATATTTACTTTAACCAACTTCATAGTGGAAAACGTTGATTCACATATAAGTAAGTAGAACAAAACAATGCTTTCATTTTGAACGCAATAATTTGAAATTAATAAAAGGAGCTGAAACAAATTGTCCAAGCAGCTCAACTTTTTTAAAGTCACTAAGCCGCAAATTTATAAATATGATAAAATATCCCACGCGAGCTACCGGTCGCTCGGATTCGACCGTTTGGCGATCACTGTTATAAGTTATATGCGGTGCATTTTAACTGCCAAGATAATGTTATATTAATTAAAACAAAACACAATGATAATATTATGAAGTGTTCATTCTACACCATATAAAAATAACCAGGACCGGTATAGTTCAATTTGTGTTTATTTTTACTTTAAAATATTTTTTGGAGGTATATAACGACGCGATCTTTATGCTATACGGTCATCTTTTTCTAGTAGGTACACCATCTCACTGTGAACTGACGAACTGCATAATATATACACGATAATATTTATGCGTGAAACAGCGTTGTATGAAAAGTTATAAAAAAATACTCCTCACATTGGATAATAAAATATCTCCTGAATATAATTTTCAATATAAAGTAAGTACCTATACAATTTTGAATGTTTTTGTCTGATATTATATTCTCATTCAAACACCAATAACCGTAATAAACATGAAGATATATTATCATTTTATCAATATTCTTTCTCAGAATAGTAATAATGGATCATTTGAAAACAATGCCTCAATTATTACAGTATGTACAATTCTACAATCGGATGTTTAAGTTTGAAGTCGATATACTCAATTTGTATTCGTTCAATTCACACCACTGGTGGTACATAATCAGTTGATTATTATCATTATTATTGATCATGGATCACAACAGAAAAGTAGCAAGTATTTTGGAAAGAGTGAAAATTATTAACTTATAAGTACCTACTGTCGACTACAAATCTGGCGCATGCTATGTTATATGAATTGAAAGAAATACTCTGTTATAAAATTGGTCGTATTATTTTAAGTACATACATAAAAAAATCATAATAGTAACGTATTGATAAGTATATAATATAGTTTAGTTATTCCATTATTCTTGATTGATCGCTTTGACATGCTTGAAAAGCATAAAACATTCCTATGCGAATACCCATGTAGCTACGTACAACGGAAGAACTTCACTGTAAGGTTGAGGTATATTTTTAACTTGACTTTTCCCGCTCGAACAGCGGTCTAGTTAACGCATACACGAAAGCAATATTATATGTTAAAAACTTGTACAAACGTAACATATTTGTACCTAGGATACCACATTACAAATTAAACACAAAAAAATATCTACCTTCTACCTACCCGATTTTCCATTCATCATGCAAATTCTGTTTTGGTTTTATTTTGTGCACTCAGTTTCCAAATATTCTCGTACTGTAGAAAAAGCCTATTGCGTGACGGTAAAAAGAACAGCGCCTCGGTTTAACATGGGGATTCATATATTATCTTTATCTCACTCCATGAGTCATGCAATACGAATCAGATGATGCGACGAGGTCATGCCGGTTTCATTATGGTAAATTTGAAAGTTAAGGAAATAAAAATTGGAATTATTAATACTGCCCCTTCAAAATCTAAACAATATCATATTGCAACTGAATGTCTACGTTATTTAAATTTCCTATTTGTAGTATGATGCGGTCGGCGCGTTGGTCATGCTTGGTGTACTTAATTATGAGGTTGGTTAATTAAATACCTACATGGATAATATTTTTTTCATTATTTAGTAAAATATAAAAGACTAACTTTTTTAGTTAACTGACAATGTAATTTGGGCACAATCGAACTTAAGTATTCATAGTCATTAGTACTATACCCCACTATGGGTCTTGGTCAAGTGTAAGGAATCGTCAAATTCTCTTCTGTCTGCATCAAGCTTTCTCCATTGACGTACTTCCAACGTGGATACTGTATATAGTTAACACTGCTCAACTACGACGGTTTAGGTCTTTTAATCTGCCCATTTCCCTCAGGTGCATCAGGATGGAGTTATTTGAGTGGTTTGGTGTCGTCCAGTGGCGCACCCAGGATATAATATTGGGGGGGGGGCCCAAGGAGGAGAATGTAAATTAGTCCCATAGGCTCTTTTTCTTCTTCACAGCCTAATTTCTCGTTTATCGGTCTTTTGTCTATTGCACTCGGTGTACCTACACCATGGTCCTAACATCCTGAAACGGGCCCTCAGGCTAGGATATTTGGTGGCCCCCCTACCTACCGCTAAGATTAAAGGCAGTGTGAAACACTAAATTAACGTTTTCCAAATTGTGTTTTAGTTCAAATTAAGGGTACTTATACGGTGAATTATTGGCGATTTTTAATACATCTACTTTAATAATGGAGCTGTCGAGTATCGACACATAATAATCAAAAAATATATTGCACAATTATATAAGTAATTGAAAATGGTCATGGCCATGAAGAATAATGGACTTTTTATACTATTAAAGTTAATTTATGATGTGTGTTTATCTCACTTATCTGGTCAACCCGATACGCCGGGCCCCCCATAACCCGGGCCTCCAGGCTAGAGCCCTGTCAGCCCTCCCAAGCTATGACCTACACCACTCCGGAATTCGGGTGGACACGGAGGATTTTTTGACAGTTCCATTAGGGATAGGGTTTCTAAAAAAACCCGACATTAGTATTTCGAAATTTTGTGTTAGAAATTAAAATCTAAGAAATTTTTATTTGTCTAAGCCCAAAGGTATAGTTTATTGGCTTTCAATTTCAATGTTTAAAACGGGGGTTTGTTAAAGTTTGGTAAAAGCTTAAAATGTCTTAAAATGGGGGTGCCAGGGCCCCTTGCCCCCCCCCCCGCTGGGTGCGCCACTGACTGTTGGTCACTAAAGACTAAAATTTTTGGGGAGGTGAGCCTTGAATTTTTATTTTCTGATTTCGGGGACCCGTGGTATGAAAAAGTTTGAGAAGCACTGGTCTAGACTCAAGAGCTACAACACAATACAGCCTAATTTCTCATTGATCGGTCTTTTGTCTATTGTACTCGGTGTACACCAGTCCGGAATTCGAGTGGACACCGAGAATTTTTTGACAGTTGCATTAGGGATTGGGTTTCTAAAAAAACCCGACATTTTCGAAATTTTTGTGTTAGAAATTAAAATCTAAGAAATTTTTCTATAAATGTGCTGGTGAATTACATTCTGATAATTTTTATTTTGGGGGGTGCCAGGGCCCCCTGGCCCACCCCCTGGGTGCGCCACTGGTGTCGTCTATCCTTGGTTGGCGATTGTACTTTAACACACGTTCAAGATCCTTGTCAATTTCCTTTTTAATGTTTTTTTTAATGTCAGCCCATTGTTACATCAGTATAATCCTAGCGAGGATATTATCGAGTTTTATATTGCATGTATTTAAAAGATTTAATCTAATAATAATCTATCGCCAAATTTAATCTATTAATTATTGAATGACTAGGTATAATCGGCCGCTAATTTAACGCAAAAAATCGTGCACCACATTGGCTGCATACCGTCAAAATATATCAATAAGACGACCAATAAATGGTCCCGTATGCATTATAAAATGTAAAAAACCATGCACACGTCAAACATAAGCGATTTTTTTATGTATCGTACCTACCACTTTCAAATATTGATTTTAATTTTCCTAATGCAATCAATTCTTTTCCTTATGTTATTTACGATTTAAAGCGTATACCTTATATTATAAAGATTATATTATCATTATAACTTATATTAAGTATAAAGATTCCAAATTATATGCAAAACATTCCAACAATAATATCTAACAATATTGATATTATACAATATAGGATATACATAGGTTGGATTTTTCATGATTGATGAGGTGACCTAAATTATTAATCTACTATCTACAAATTATCCACAAAAAACAAATTATTATTTATAAATGTTGAGTTTGATTGCAGAGCATCTACATTTTATAGGAATATGTACGAATTTCCAGAAATAACTCGAGATAGTTTCCAGTTTTCTCAAGTTTTGTTCGCGAGCGCCGCCACCTCGTATTAGATCCATCCAAAAGTTTTTAATAAGAAAATACACTGTTTTTGTAAAATTATTCGTTTAGTTTTGGTGAATATTCAATATTGATAAGTACTTTGGTGAATCGACATGGATATTCAATCGGATATTTGGGGACAGCTCGCTTTGGAAGCATCCCAAGTCTATTTGGTCGACGGTGTAATAGTGAGCCCATTTGCAAGTACGGTGAGCACACACACATTTACATATATTTAGAAAACTTAAGTCTGACAAACAACTAGTCAATATTAAATATATGTAGTCAATTCAAAATGATGACAAAGAAATTCTGTCTTACTACATAATCATTGGATTCATATAATTATAGATTAGGTACCTAGACGTCATAGTTTTAATCAACTTTTGCCACCTAATTAAATTTAATTAACTGATAGAATTACTTATAATATTATAATAAAGACTCACTGGATCAAAATATAGGTTGAAAATAGTCAGAAGCTTTTTAAATCCCAGCGTTAACGAGAAAAAATATTATTATTCAGAAATTGTTATATCGATAATGTTATGACTATCATTGGTTAAGGATACCTATGCAAAAAAAAATTTAATTTTCCTCACGCGCTTTCTCAAATAAAAGTAGGTAATCAGTTGTTGTCATCGATTTAAGTTTTAAAACATAACATAAATAATTTGTTATTTATTTTATAAGCAATATGTATGTACCTACCTACTTACAGACAGCCCGATAAAAAAATAATAACTTGTAAGTACGAATTTAGATAAGTTTTCTAATATGAATACTCGAAATGATTTGGGTCTATAAGAAAATATCATATGACTCTAATGTTTTATTGGTAAACATCGTATTCATAACATTAACATTCCTAAAAATGAAAGTAACAAATTGATAATATTCAGCGCAGCTGTTAATAATAATTATTAGTCGAATGATGGGTAGGTAAATAATTAGGAAGAGATGATTTTCCTTGGCATATATTTTGTGACAAGCTGTACATAACATTACTGTAAAATCGATTCTATTTTTGTCTAACATGTATAATCAGACGAGCAGCTGTTTCTTGCTTTGTGACAGCACAGACACATTTTAAAGATGTACCTATCTATAATATGCCTACATAATAATTAATAATATATGTAACTGAGAGCGAGACTACCTTATCTCCAAAAAGAATACTTCCGGGAAAATGTAATTTGAGATTTTTCATGTTATTTTGTTATGAATAGACTCAAATTTTGAATTGGGCCTGACAGATAATATGATAATTTAGGTAGGTACGAAATCTGTAGTTAACAATTTCGGCGTAATTCGACAGTCTGGCTCTGAAGTACAGAACAATTATTGATATATTATTATGATTTACCCGATACGAAAATAAAATAACATAAGAAAATTACCTACCATAAATTTATTTATATAGTACTTATATTTAGGTACATTTAGAAAAATGGATGACTTGTTATTGTTAAATAAGATAATGAAGGATTTACTCACTACATAATAATATACAATATTATGAATTTAATTCATTTTTAGCCAAATAAACATTTATTATCTACTTTGAAAAAAAAGTAAAGATACATAATACACTTACCTTTAAGATGGCGAGACGAAAATGAAACCACGTGAAGATAAAATATTATCGCAAATTTAAAAAATATTTTTTCTAAATTTTCCAGACAATCGAGAAGCTTCCTGACAAAGTATTGTTGAACATATTCAGCTATGCCCCTCATCGCGAAATTTGCCGCATGGCTCGCGTCTGCAAAAAATGGAGGATGATTGCCTACGACACAAAACTGTGGAAACATGTTAGTTTACGACCAGAAATTTCTGGTCTACATGTCGGTGAGTTGTCAGTATTTTTTTTCATTCTATAATATATTAGCTTCGATCAAAATAATGCTGTCTACGTCCGAATTAAAAAGATCGCCTGCGGTGCTTTTGATATTAATAATTGATTCACCAGATTCCTGTAATGATTCCCCTAAAATTTGTTTATAATAATTTGTAAGTACCTGTATGCATGGCCCCCACATCCAAAAGCGGGCCCCTCGGCCGGGTTCTTTGGCGGCCCCCCTACCTATCGCTATGTTTAATGGCATGTGTGACACAACAAAAACGTTTTCAAAATTTAAATTGTGTTAGATGTAAAAAAAGTAAGAGCCTTCAGTTTATTTTTAGCGATTTTTTGTAGTCTTAATACATCTACTTTAATTATGGAGTTGTCGAGTATCAACACAAAACAATCAAAAATTGCATCTTACAACTTCATTTTTTAAATGTTTATAACCCT
This sequence comes from Rhyacophila brunnea, assembly GCF_057557595.1. Classification (NCBI taxonomy): domain Eukaryota; kingdom Metazoa; phylum Arthropoda; class Insecta; order Trichoptera; family Rhyacophilidae; genus Rhyacophila; species Rhyacophila brunnea. Next base: position 24,289,322 of record NW_028233068.1, read on the forward strand.
CCGGTGAAATAGTGCTTTGTGCCAAGTGCGACTTTTTTTATTATTAGAACAAATTTGTAATGTGTGTTTATCTCACATATCTGATCGACCCGCCACGCCAGGCCCCTAGGCTAGAGCCCTATCAGCTACCCCCTTGTGGGGGCCATGCCTGTATGTTACAGAACGCTATGTTATACAATTTTATTTGACATTGAAACAATGAAAAATAACATTGTATAACGTTGGTTGTCCAAAGTTCTTAAGTCCAAATGCCAATCTAAAAAAATATAAACTATCGCATTGTAATAGAATAATACTATAATTCTTTTAGTGACAAGAAAAATGGAATAATCTAGAGAAAAAAACAATACATTTAACTACTACTTATTAAAGCAGTTGGCATTATTCAATTTTACATTTTGGTGTATCCTAAAGAATTTATTTTACTTCTAATGTAGGTACAGAACTTAATTTGCGAAACCATTTACAAAAAAAGATAGCACAGTTACTTCTAATAATGATTATTGATTCTTTTTGCTAATTTATTTCAGGTTCTTTGGAATCCTTGCTGGCTCTCATATCAATCCGGTTCGGGCCATCGCTGCGCTACATCGAACTTCCCATTGAACTGATCACCCATACCGTTCTTCATGAACTTGCAAATAAATGCCCAAATTTGACACACATGCTTTTGGATTTCAGTACAGGTAGGTAGGGATATTATTAATTTTTATAAATAAAAAATTGACCATCATTAATGATAACTTCTTCTAACAACTGTCCATATTCAAAATGGCCACTCTCAAATTAGGTACATACGCCATCATCTTTTCTATATAACCTAAGGTGGTTCAATTAGTGGGTTTCAAGCTTGACAGTCCTCTACTGCTAAGCGGCAATCCTGGTTCACAATGCAACTAGTATCAGCACTGACAACATTAGTATAACACAGATGTCCAACTTGTAGATACTCAATCATGTTGATATAATTCTCTTCTAGCCATGCAGTTGCATGATTTCTCTGAGATGCAAGCTTTCCCTACCAAATTGAAGTACATGTGCGTCTGTTTGTCTGAGGTCATCTTTATGGAAGGCTTCATGAGGAAAATCTATAACTTCATCAACGGCTTGGAAATTTTGCATCTTATTGGTAAGATACCGTATGAATACCCGCCATTAAGACTTCTTTGACATTATTTTATTAATAATAAAGAAGTGGGTCACCTGGAAAACGTAACCAACAAAATGGTCAAGGTTGACTTTTCAATGGAAAATCATTTTACTGGAGCTTCCGGATAGTTTGATCTATAAAAAGTTACTCTAGGATTTTTTTTCACGGGAACACTCCCTGAAAGTTAGTGGAACAAAAAGTGGAAGAGTGGCGGGATGTGAAGAATAAGATTCTCATGAATGCTGGAAAGCCATATGTCAGCAGAAAAGGATGGAATTCTAAGTTGTTTTTTTTTTATTTTTCAGCGTTGAAATGCATTTTAGGCTATATTTTTATAGTTTGAGATCCAAGAGAGCCGGATAAGTTTTATGTAAATTATCAAAAAATAAGAAAAATTTTGTTTTCTTAAAAGCCTTTTCCAGATGACACACTCAATGAATAAACGCCACGTATCGTGTAACAAGTAACAATAGCAGTATAAAAATTTCTGTTTATTTATTATAATATCAGAGGGGAAGAGAACACTTATCGAGGATTTAAAAAAATATTAAATATAAGCTGATAGTTTCAAAGTCAGTAACCTCCATAGGGAATGGGACAACTGGACTCTGGACAATTGGACGCCGGACTGTCGTAGACACGTATACAGAACGTAGACGAGGTATCAGTTTCTATCTACTACTTAGTAGTTTTAATTCATTTACTCTTAACATAATGTATTCTTTATTGCGGATTGAGAATTACTATGCCTAAGGCTTTATATAAAATAAAAAACTCTTTTTTCGTTGGAACTTAAACATATGCACGATTAAATCATTGATTACGTCTGCATATTTACATTCTCACCAACTATTAAATCATAATATAATCATTTAAATATAAATAATAATATTAAATATATTTTTTAAAGTACCTATAAGTACCTGACGTCTATTTATTTTCGAATTCCGTGGCGTCCAGTTGTCCCGGTGCCAAATCGTCCTAGACCCCTCCATATTCCACCAATTTGAATATTAATAATTGAATGAATAAAATAACCCTCATATTTGGCCTCTTTATATAATTTATCAACAGGTGCGTATTTAGCCAAGGAATCTTAGAGAAACTGAAATTGAAAACAAACAAAATGAACGTCAGTATATTATTGTTAAAACGTTTAAAAACTTTAGAATTGGAAAACAAATAATAATAACGTCATTTTGAATTTACAGGGACATATGAAAAGATAGAGGAAGAAGAAGAGGAAATTTATGAGGTCATTAATGTTCACAAACTGAAGTCGGCGACCCCAAACCTGAGAGTCATTAATTTGTATGGAATTAATTTTGTTGACGACTCTCACATTGATGCATTTAGTTCAAACTGTATTCAGGTATGAAGGACAAATCATTATTAAACTATGTATTTTATATTCAATGAATTATTGTATTCATTGATTGAGATTATTTTTCTTGAGTTAATTAATTTTTGTGGATGTGTTACAACATGTTAGCCAGCTTTCACATCAAAACGCGTCTCGCCCGCAACGTGTCGAATACGTCGATCTGACGTCATCGTTATTCACAAAACACACGTTGCCAAATGGAGCTCCGTAGATTGGTCGAATGCGACTTTTTAGTTTGAAAAAAACATCTGGATACACATGCAACTATTTTCACCCGACATGCGGCGCAGGTATAATCCCAAAATGTTGCACTTCGTCATTCATTTTGGCTTGGCGAGTGACGTCATTGTCCTTGCCAGGCCTTACTATAGGCACATAAGAAAGTTGCTGTTGCGCTCAGTTTTGTTTTCACGGTTACTACACGGTTTTCAATGTGTGACTGGGCTTATGTTTATAATAATTAGTTGATTAATTATTTAATTTCCTATTACATAAGAACTTTCTCTGCATATATATATTATGGCTATGGCCACCACATCCTGCAGTGCGGCCCCAGGCCAGGATCTTTGGCAGGCCCCCTACATATAGCTGTGATGCTCTACAGTAGCATTTCCGAAATTCTACAAATGAATTATCATTTAATTAAAACATATCAAATTGCATCACACAACCACATATTTCAAAATGTTGATATACATAAACTGAAAATATTATAGTAAATTTGTGATATGTGTATATTTAACTTAGCTGGTCAACCCGCCACGTTGGTCCCCCCTATTACCGGGCCCGCAGGCTAGAGCTCTGATAGCCCACTCCTTGTGGGGGCCATGATTATGGCGCATTAGCTAATAACTGTATCGCCATAATATTATTTCATAGATTAATAAATTGATTCATAAGATTCAAGAATGTAACATTTTTAGTGAACATAGATACTTATATATAATTCGGAGACACCTCAGAAATATACCAATTAGAAAAAAATCTTAGTGTCGGGTGGGACTCGAGCCCGCATCCATTGGATTCCGGCCAATGTGGTTTACCAATCCACCTGCACCATACCTACTCACAACGAAATTAACAAATAATCATGCATCCAAGGTGTTAATCAAATTTTGTTAATATTGGGCATATTAGCCGGAATTCGATGGATGTATGTATGAGTCCTACCTGCACTAATATTTTTCTAATATGTATATTCTGAGGTGTTTCTGAAGTATGTATGTATGTTCTAAGATAAATTTTCAGATAATAAGCTTAAGTACCTACTGAAAACTATAGTATTGCAAATAAAATATTAATCTCCAACTATTTTTAGATGTAAATAAGATTGTGGTTTTGTTTTCAATACAATATTGTATGTAGGAATGAAATAAGATTTAAAATATCATTCTTCTGTTGTAAAATGTCTTCGCTGTAATCCTAATTGGTGCCAAAGACATTTTGATTATTTATTTTTCTTCATAGAAATATTAATTGTTCTTTTCAGTTGGAATGTTTAGCTGTCAATTACTGTAATAAAGTGACAGGCTCAACAATGAAAACTCTTTTCCAAAGATCCCGACGTCTGAGATGTTTACTTATGAGTGGAACAAGTATGTTAATATTTTTTCTTTGACAAAATGACAATGTTTTTATAATGATAACTCACTATGTATGTAATGGATGCTGTAATCAGTATTCAATAAGATACACTCTAATTAAAATAAAATATCAATGTTATTTTTCCAGACCTACAGTCGGAACACGTGATGCAAGTAGAGTGGGAGAAGTCATCCATCCAAGAATTGGACATAACAGGTACTGACCTATCAACAGAATGCTTGATTGATATGCTCACCAGGATTCCCAATCTCCGATTCCTCAGTGCTGGACAGCTTAACGGGTTCAATGACTCTGTTCTTAAGAGCTTTTTAGAATCCGGTAATGCCAGGTATGTTGTACAATAATATTTTTTTTTTCATGGCTCAATAATCCGGTGTGGATCTTGGCTGTTATTGATGAGGTTACATAATGCATTCATCTTTAAAAAGACTGTTAAAACCTCCACACTCATCAAGCCTAAGATTGGAAATTGTGATTTACCTACATATTTCATTTCTGCATGGTGATTTATGGTCTTGGCTTCAATTCCCAGTTAGAGATAAAGTAAAACATTGAGTTTTAATTTCCATTAATGATTATAAATAGAGAAACTATTATGTATTCATATTAGTAATTCATTCATGGTTTCGCTTTTGAAAATGTTTTTATATAGTAAAGTAAATTACCATGTCTACTCCTAAACGTGGCATATGGGCCTCCAGAGTTGAGGTTATATTAACAAATGTTGTTTTGAAGAATGGGTGTTGGCAATTTGCCCAACCCATTGGGCCCTTGCACCGGATCGAACACAAATTATTGACGATATGTATTAATTTTTTTGTAGCGGGATTAAACCCGTGGATATTGGCTTAAGAGACTGGTGCTATACCAACTCAACCACTGTGGGTGCAATATATTGTATTAACATACAAATAATATAGTATAACCTACCATGCTTTACGACCGAGACTTGTTGAAGGAAAGTTAGCCGTAAAATAAAAGACTGTTAAAAAAATCATTTATTTCAATAGAAACGGTTCCAATTTTAGAAGTTCATAACTTGTTTCTACTTCAAATATTTCCATCTGCAGCGTTGTTTATTTTGATCTCTATAAAATGGGTGGAATAAATGCACCATTAATTATGATACCAATGTATAATTTAGTATCGATATTATGCTTCCTCTTGGACCGTATATTGAGAAAAAAATACCCATGATTGATTTTAATAAAATACATTTTTATGAAAAAAAATGTTATTAAACTAAGTGCCAATAATGTAAATAAATTTTCAGAAACCTAGTGGCGTTGGATCTGGACAGTTCTGACAATCTGACTGACGATGCCCTCCACAAGTTCCTCTCGAGATACGGTCAGCAGCTGTGGGGTCTGGTTTTAAGTGGAATGCCACATATCACTGATCAACTTTGGCAGAGTGTGTTGCCAATTCTAACAAACGCCAAGTAAGCTTAAAAAAATGTATTTACTAAATGTAAACAGAAAAACAATAATATTTACTCTAGAATTGGGTAGATGGTGTGGTGTTACATAATGGTCAGCCCAAGTGAAGGATGTTACGCGTTTCTAAAGATCTTCAGCTATGTAGACAGCGGAACGCAGGGATCGCTTGGACATTTTAAAGGAGTCATGATCCTCAACAGCTTGGGATATCAAAACAAGGAAACTGCTTTCATGTGACATTGTGTGTTTTATAACAACTTATTTTTATATTACGAAAATAAAAAATATGACATTTGATATTTTCTTTCTTCTGTTCCATAGGATACTAGTAATGGGAACACAGGAGAGACTGGGAGTTAATATTCATGTTGATCAGGTAAATTTTAAATATAAATATATTATATTTTTCTTAAACATGTCTGTTTTTAAGAATATCATAATAATATAGGTACATACATAGTAATATCAATTTAGTATAAGAATAATTACTTATTAAAAATTTGAGTAATGTATATACGAGTACATTTATATATATCATGCATCATTTGCATTTATATTTGAGAAGAATAAACTTTAAAGCTAATTTTTGGCCATGGAATAATTTATAATATACCTATATAATAATTTTTGGATTCGTAAAGTGTAACATTTTCAGCTGAGTCAAATAATATCTAATTATTATTCACAAAATGTAAGAATGTTGCATTCGTTATTGAATGTACCTATAGTATAATTTGACACTTCCAAAACACATCATTGGAAAAATATTTTTCTAATATATGTTTAGAGAAACATCTATTTTGAAATTGAGTGTAATACAAATTTTTTTATTCTCTGATTCTTGATGTAGAGAATATGTGATGATACCTAGTTAAAAGAAGCAACATCATATATTTTATTTAGGTTTCTTGCACATTCTGACAGCTAGGCAGTATCATAAGTTTCAAGAAGTCTCAGGTTTGATGTTCAATGCTGGGACAGTTTGGACATGATTTGAGTTACCCCATGTATATGCAGTCGAGATTTGTTGGCTGCCTTCCATGACGCTATAGACGTGACAGAATGAAAAGATTTTTATGCCACACTTCCTTATCCCAAAACGTAGCTGCACATGACTGATGTAACAACCATGCACCTTAGTGTTTAAAGAGTTTAGAAAATAAAAGAAGAATCTTGACTTGCTCTGCCATCATCTTTAATGACATGAAGTGACCCCTCTACCTGTGTACTGAAACTCTGCCGAAACAGAGGAGTCAGGAATTGAAAGTGATGAATCTAAAGGAGGGATCTGAATTATTCCGTCCTCCATATGACACAGCAAATTGTTCAAATGCCTCAAAGTTGGCCTTGGTTGATATCAAGTTGGTTTGGCCAATTGGGCCTGTGTGGACGGACCCTGGCAAATAGCTCCGCTCGGTCAGATCCCATCAGCGGGCAGTCCCAGAGGATGTGTTCAGTATCTTGATGGTCGTGCCAGCATGTGCATTACGGCCCATGTCCTATCAAATGAAAACCGTGCAGCTTGGCGGCAAAGTCACCATGGCTGGTCAGGAACTGGCTTACCCAGTGTGTTGGTCTTAGTTGTCTCATCTGAAGCCTGTAGGACACATCTGGAAAAAACAGATAGATGCCAACCACTTCGACTGCCATGTATTGAGTGCTATCTTGTACACTAATGTCCTGACAGTATGGACAGAAGGCAATCAAGAGGGAAAACATGCAGGTATCGCATAGTTGACACATGTTGTGGTACTTGCGTGTAGATGTAACATATAGTCGACTATATTCCTCACACCCCGAGCGTTCTGCTGCAAGATCGACAGGCGCATGTTTCTTTTCCTGATTGTCTCATATCCAAACCGTCCCAGCATGCGATTTGTGGTGACGTCTAACCATCAACCCTGATAGTAAGTTTTCTATATTTATAACATACTGAGATCGATTTCATCTTTTGACATTACACCAATTTATAATGTTGCATGATGAAACCGGTCTTAGTATATTATAAATGTATAAAATATTATTATTTTTACCATATGTACCAGTAGCCAGTGACCTTTGAGGTAGAGGAGACTCTTCCGTTTAAAATATGTATTTCTTGAACTTGTTATCTATACTTATATCAATTTGTGCAGAAAGTAGATATTTTATGAAATAATATACATTTTCAATTTGTGTGTGTGTCAGGGTATGGACCTAATAGATTGAGCAAGTGGCTGACATCCATTTCTCGTAAAAAACAAAATCTGTTAATACAAACCTCTAGTCTGTGGAGGCCCATATGATCCTATTAGGATCGGACATGGTGGAAAAAAAAAATTGGCAACGCGATCGAAATAAAATATGGATAAAAAATATAATATAATATAGATAAAGTAAATATTTATTTTCTATTCAATGTGATAAGCATAGTATGTTATAACAATATTATCTCATTTCCATTACTTTGGAAAAAATGTTTTAAGTATTTTTGGTCTTAGGTCCTTTTAGACATCAGTTCTGTTGTCTGTTCAGTGTAGGTTTCCGTTTTGGTCCGTTCAGTTTTGAAATGGCGGTGTATTTAGACGATCAGTTTAGTTATCCATTCTAACTTTCTAAACATATTGGTTGGTATAATACAGCACCTACCTATATTTGAAGAAATATAATATTATTTCAATCGAAATTAGAATAGTATGAAAAATATGGCAACATAGTAATCTACATGTCAATTTAACTGGCAACTCTAAAAACAAATAAGTTAACTGATGGAAAATCCATCCTGTCTCCTCTCCGTTTCGGTTTCAGTCAGCCGCTTCAGTTTTGCATTTACACGTCAGTTTAACTGACAGCTCGACTGAAACGAAGACCGATTGGGCAGCAAAACTGATTGTTTAAAAGCACCTTTAAGGATGTATTAAATATTTGAATAATTTAGAGATGCTCTACATCCACAGAATCTATGGACCGCACATCAACCTAATCATTTTACAATAAATTTTTCTGTAACCTGTGAATATTTTTTTTCTCGCACAGTTGATGGACGGCATTGCCAGTAATTGTGGCAAACTTGAAAGATTGGAACTACGTTGGGATCCCGATAACCTGAGATTTTCTGACAAGAGTCAAAAAGCCATCGATATTATCCGCGTCAAATGCCTTAAGATGAGATGCCTGGTGTTGAGGTAGGACTTGCTTTAATACCTAATATTACAATATTATTACGTAATATAAAGAAGACTTCAAAAAATTAAGCATGCATGTAATTTTCGGTGAATTATGTATCAGAAGTTAATTTATATTCAATTTCCTACATAATTGAATTTGCAATGCAGTGATATAATTAATATAACAATTAATTTGTACAGTAGAAAAAAAAATGGGGATTATTAAAAATGTTATACTATGAATCAACAAAACCTGCGGAGCATGGTAATAGCATATTTATTAACACAATCATTTAAATATCATGTTAATTATATCTAATGGCCAACTAATGCAAACGCACCAGTCGCGGTGTCAGCACTAAATGAGTTAAATCGGTTATGTGTCGTTAGAGGAGTTCAGAGAAATTTATTAATTTTCGAAATTGAATTATGGTCTGTCGGCACAGCTCAGAAAAACTGACAAAGTGTGCACTTTTATATAAATACTTAGCATGAACTTGGACATGATGAATGGGGATATCGTAAGTTTAATTTTAAAGATGTTAGGTGATTTTAAAATTTACCCAGGAGCCTCTAAATTCCAAAATGGTGGAGAAACTTTAAATTTTCTATAATTACTGTCCGATTTTTTGATTTTCAGCTTTGATATATGTATATTTTATCATGTTGAATACTAATGTGAAGTTTAACTCGACATTTCACAAATGTAAACCTATAAAATACCAAAATGGTTAATGATTTTATACAAATGTTCAAATTATTTACTTATGCCGCTGGACTATTACTTAATCTTTTGTGTACTAAAAATTTGAAGGATTCCTCAGAATTTATGTTATTGAAAATCATATTAATTTTTAGTGATGGCCGTTACTACGAGATTGTAAAAGCAAACTTCGAAAGAGCAGACAGAACCACGGTCGTGCGAACAACAACCAACTGTCGGGTCTCTAATTATCACCTTCTTTCAAACTACAAAGATCTTGTGTTCAATTAGTTATATTATTATATATATTATCTTATTTAGAGTTCATTACTTATTTGTATATCATATCCAAAATCAATATATTTATTATTAGTCTCATTATCATATAAATATAAATTAATAGTAACATAAAAGTCAAGTGTGCCACCTACTAAATACAATGTAAATTATTCATTTCATTTATCATCTAATAAATAAAATGTGACTTTCGTCGGAAGACTATTATTTTTAACCAACATACCTATTGATAATTATTACCAGTATTGTATTATTTTTTATTTGCAAATGATTTCTGTGGTTTCGAATAAATTTTTAAATTATTTTTCTTTGTGTCACAGAAATATTGAAAAAAATCTCAGTATTTAATGTAATTCAAGACACTGTAGCATTGTTTTGAATATCGATACCCACTTATGTAATATTAACATACTATGTTTTATTTGGGACGAATAGCATAGCTTTACAATAATTTAAGTCAAAATAAAATGAATTATGTTGTAATTAAAACAGCAGTTGAAAGGGTATATTTAATTATCAATATTGAATTGATTCTAGATATAGAAAGAATAATTCAGACTAGCTGTAAAAATGAAATATCTACTGACCGGCGCAACAACATACCGAAACTTCTCAGGGTTCAGCTTATAAACTTAGAAGAGTTCTCATCAATTGTATGTAATTAATTAGGAAGGTACTGTATTATTAAAATAAACAACATTTTACTGCGATACTAAATTAGATTTTATTATTTACAAGAGTCATTGTTATAATTACTAATATATTATTATAAAAAGGTGCCCACAAACAAAATTATTAAAATATAATGAAACACTTATTTGTAAAACTATTCCGAGTGTCTTTTCTGAAAGTATTAATTTACGAGTTTTCAAGAGGAAAACTCCTGAGATCAAAGCGAAAGAATATAGCAATTTTTTTGTTCAAGGCATTTCACATTACTATGTATTGAATGTATTTAATAACTCTTAAATCAGACAGGTACAATGTCCAATATTTTCACACAACTTACAAATGTTTTGTGTGAAATATTCAACTTTGTACCATTTCGACAATACAATTGGTTCTAATTGAATACTAATATCCAGAACTATTACACAATTGAATGCAGTTATCAGTAATTTTATTATTGATAAATTAATTATATTGGTTATCATAAATTTTCGTTTTGAAAGATTAATTAATCTCAAATAAAGTTTATTAGTATCACATCATTTGCTAATCTTACTTAATTTATGATGTATTTTCATTTTCTCTATGATATTTTATACATAAAATTTTGGATACTTAATGAGGATTTCTAAAAACTACATGAGTGATAGGAATACTGTAGATATTCTAGATTTCACTTTTTAATACAACATGGTGGTGGATACAAAAGATTATTAAAAACTTGAGTCTATGTGTAGGTATATGTTAAATATTCAATATAATGTATACAATGGCTATATATATTATTCTCATTTATAATGACTATTCAATTATTCTGATCTTACAAGTAGGCATAAAATCGTCGCTGCTCAGGCAAAACTCGCCATCATCAGAACAATATACACTTGAGATTGGCCATGATTACTGAACAGGACAAAATAGTGAATCTGGTCAATCAGAGTAAATGTTTAAAATAATAATTGATTTTTATACAACTTTAAACATTCAAAGAATATTTTTTATAATCTCAAAACTATGATTCTGTTGATGGTGATTCATACCTGAAGGGCAACGAAATAATATATTAACTATATAAAATTTATTTCTATAACTTCTATAACACATTCACGGGCAGTATAAATCATGACACCCGTAATAAAGTATTCTTTAACATTATGTAATGTAGTTTTTGAATTTTTTAAGACACCTAAATGTTATTTTTATCAATCATTGTGATCACAGTGATGCCCTACTGGTTTCTTATAAAATAAGCAAATGATAAGAACGCTAGTGGTTTAGTTCGTGAATGTGTTACTGGATCTATATGAACATATAGATATTTATTTGCAAGTGAATACATTATGGTGAAGTAAATAGGTTTATAATAAAGATATCTCTGAAATATTTAAATGTATAAGCAATATATATCAGTTAAATCAATTTACATCAGGTTTTGTTACATGCTAATATTATCTTTCATCGGTTTTACCCATCTTTCTAATTTCAATGTCAATGAAATTCATCAGCTATTTTTTCGGAAATCATTTGCGCGCATAGTAAACAGCAATAGAAAAAAAGACTGAATTTCAATGTTTGAAAATTATTACATAATATGTTACACTACTGAATAGGGGGTTTCAAATACATGTCATCAATGATATTATTAATGGACAACGCACTCAGTACAGTAGCTAGCAAGTAAATTCGTGCATAGTACACACGTACACACATGTATAGGTAGACGTCACGTGACAGAAGTTCAAAATTTCCATTATGCGATATCACACATTGAGAATTTATAGCAATATCACCTTTATTGTAATGGCGTTAGAACAGTGTTTCTAGTGTCAATATTCATTTGAGCGAACGATATTGATATTAAAATATGAATTATGCCATTCGGCAGATCTCACAAAAAATTGAGTGTCATTTTTTTTCTAGATGCTTCGTCCATATTAGATAATGTCATTGATGAATAATTACGGAAATTAAAAAAAATACATAATTCAGATAAAATCGAAGGAAGTAAAAATTAATATTACTAGCTATCCATTTTTTAATAAACTAATTTTAACCCCAAAGTCAGAAATATACTTTCCATTGTTTGTCACAATATCTTTAGATTTATTGTAAGTCTTAATATGGAATTACCAGCTGTCTATGCAAAAAATTTGATTGTAATAAACTAATAAAGAATGAACCTACACTTCACCAGTGCTCGCACAAGTGCTAAATTATGCTCCAACAGCAAGAAAAACTAACTACTAGAATGAGCTCAATGAGAGGGCCGACATACATGAGGTGACTACCTCTATCATATTAACACATCTGCGTAGCCGGCAACTGTCAAAATTTGTCACCATCGACGTAATATGTAATAAATTTATTCTCACTAACACTACGATGAAAATATTATCTTATTAATGTCCATAAAAAAATACATACCCACATAGAAAGACAGTGTAAAATAATAATGCTTTTTTTCACGTTGTAAATAGTTGTACAACAAGGCGGTTAATGCGTCTATGAAAAATGCTTTTCATAGACCATAAATGAAAGGCATTACAAATTTCTTTTAAGTGATATATTATTATATTATAATTTACCTAAACCCTTCTATTGGTCATTTTACACTTTGGTTTTGGGTGATGCAGATATAACTTGTATAATTTTTTTATGGATACAACCCGTAAAGATAGGCATACAAGTAGAGATTTTTCAGGTAAGTTCAGTTATTGCGATTTGCTAGTAATTTAGTTTTCGTAACCTAATTTATTTATGTATTAATATTTAAAAAATCATTGTCAAGTTTACAAGATTAATTAACATGATTAAATTTACTAGATTACCTATATTCAAAAACAATGTATAGGCATATAATGAAAAAAATGAATATACCTTGATGCTATATAATAAAAACGCATGCTATAGTTTTAAGACTATTGCGAGATAAAAGGATTTAAAAACTGTATAGGCGAAGGAGATAGTTCTAAAACAGAATAATTACGAATAAGTATTGCCAAAAAGTCACCCAATGAATGACCAATCGTGGCTTTAATTTATATCTATAATTTTTCTCTAAATCTCTCTAAATCAGTCCAATTATTTCCAAACAAGTGTTTCAAACTAAAACTACTTTTGAATATTATAACCACCATCCAAATCACAAACATACTCACTTCTACCTTAATATCAGTTTTAAGGGTTGTAAATAATAAATAATTTAATTTAAATAAACACCGTAGACTACATTCAATCCCTATCATTCAGTAAGTATAAATATTTCAAGTCGATCATCACCTCACATTTACACCTAAATCGGCCGCGGCTTCATCTAAGAGATTCAGATTATTGCTATTCTCAGCTTCGGACCCCGATTCACTATCAGTGGTGAGTTTGTACAATATATCGTGGCAAAGAGGGCAACTGTCCTTGATGTAGAGCCATTTCCTTAAACAGACTCCATGGAAAAAGTGATTGCATCTGGTGATTTTTGCAGACTTCATTTCTTGGAAACAAATCGCGCAAACATCATCCAAATCCCTAAGCTGTTCAGTGGTGGCTTCCGGCAGAGAATTGATTTTATTAACAGCAGTACGGCGCTTCATGAACACGGACCAACCGGATCGAGCTTCACACCAGATATTGAAATATGCATGGATGCACATCATCAATGCGCGGATGGCCCCGCCTGATTCAAATGTTAGAATCCATGCGCCGTTAAAGAAAAGTAAAATACCAAAACAAAACTCAACAGTGTTCCCGAATGCTCGAATGTAATAAACATAATCATCGAGTTTTTCCCAGAATGTTATACGGTACGCATCTAATAAAAATAAGGAATAAATCATAAGGCTTACGGCTACTTTTACGATGACTTCAACACTGAATGCACTGACTGCTAAAAGCCATGTTGACAAAGTATGGTTAGACCAGAGGTAAGTTAGTAAGCCCAGTGGAAATATGACTAGAAATAAACAAACTCCTAACGCTCTAACATGACGGTGAGTGCTTGGGCTGTGCGAGGCACTAAGAGACATAAGAATAGGATTCACAATATTGTGCACAAAATGTAAGATTGCCGTAAAAAGTAAACAGAAATTGCGGCATAGCCTGACAAATCTTTTCTCCGGATGCAAAGAGGTGAGTCCCGTCTGCAAAGCGAGTATATAAAAAAGAATCGCAGACACGGTACCGATATTTTTATCTTCCTCCTCATCCGTCAACAAAATCCACTGGAAGAAATTTCCAATGTAGTGGCAGAAGAATGAAATAACAGATGTCATCCCTAAAACGGCTGTTATTGTTTCGCAACCGCTGACCAGCAATGATTTTGTCATCGTCGCCAGCGATTGAACAGCTAATAAGGTGGTAACTTTAAAACTTTCATCTGATAGCTCATAGTTTTCCATAAGCAGTATACACGCATGTTCCATTACTCTTAATACCCAAAACATCCTCAACACACATGGAACGTTCAATCGTAACCATTCGGTTTCTACTAATGCCGATGGACCATGACTCCTAACGAAACTTCTTGCATGCTGATAGCCTAAATAAATGGTTTGTATTATAGATAGTATTGAAGACCATAACAGAAATTTTACAACAGATAACGGTAATAATGCCGCAAAAACAGGCGCATGATGTAGCATAGCTCGCGGTAGAGGTAAAGCAGCTAACACGGATGGCATCGTAAAACTGAACGGTAAGGCATATTGTAAAGTCCAATGATGCGGCCCCAAATTAATAAAGAAGAACGTCAGAGCGAGGATGAACTGCACCACATAAACTTCCATGATGATAATTCCAGGACCTTCCGGATCAAAGAGTCTGGTGACGTTCAGACTCAAAATGTCTTCGAGGATACTCGGAGCCATTATACCCCCATCGGATACAGTCGACAGCGAAAGAATCTGCTTCATAGCAGAAACATTTGTCCAGTACGATACGAAGACTATGCCAATTGAAGTTAAGTACCTGTACACGATGATAAGGTGTTTGGTTCTTAGAACGAACATGCATAGTGCCGCAACACATCCTGAAATGAGAAACACAAAATTATGTAGGTATCTGTTATCCATGAAACTATAAAAAAATAATATCGAAGGAGTGGTCAACAACCTGTCTATCACAAAGTATTTCGTGGTCGATCGTGGAGGACAGTGTCTGGCAAACTTTTTTACATAACGGCACTGGTAACAATAAAATAATATTGTTTAATCAACATACATACATACATAGGTAGGTAACATAGGTTCTGTTGGTGAGAAGGATACAATTTAATAACTTTGGGAAATGATTATCTCAAAACGTGGCTCTTAATTAGATAAAAATGTATGTACTTAATTGCTCATCTACCATCTGTAGATTTCTTTTGTGGCACACCTGAAAACTAGTGACGTCACACTAGTATGCCACGGCACACAGTTTGGCAGACACTAGCGTAGGAACAAGCTTATCTTGTCAAAATTATTGCAGGCAAAATAATATAATTTAATATGCAATTTTATCAATTCGTCTTCTCGACAATTACGTCATAATGTGTGATACTCTTGTGAAAAAATATGGGTAGGTGTGAGTCGCCTTAAAAATCCATGTCATCATTAAACAGAGGTTACCGAGAGTAATACCCCGTTTACACATGCATGGATTTATTGCTGACAGTATGTATTATCGCGGCCATAACAAGAAAATGCACATGTAAACATGTATTATCATGCAAGTTGCAAGATTGCATGCATGAATCAAAAAATTTCGGAATTCTCTCTTCTGAATTTTCATGCGACAGTTGGATTTGTTCGATATCTCTGCCTGCACAGTAGAACGATAGTGGCCAACCTGCCGGTAAAAAAACGAACTACACCGCACAGACTCATTTTAAGGTTAACCGATTTTCACAATCTGTCAAATAGTACGAAGTATAAAATGACAACATCGCGTCACGCTTACTCTTGAAGAATGAGATTGGCGAGACAGTCAGCACTTTTACGTGTAAACAGTTATTATTATTGCACTAGTGCTATAAGTAAATCCATGCACCTGTACATGCGCTATAATAATTTAAACTGCTGCAATTCATTTGAATTGCAGATTCATTTGAATTGCAGATTCATTTGTAGCAATCGTCATACTTCTGCTTATATGTCAGAACTGTATGTTAAAGCAATACCTCAACAACTGGTCACCCTCTTCTCTTTTGTTTACTAGCAATGTATTCAATACTATAAATTTAATGCAGGCGGACATTATTATTATTTTATAGCTTTCAATTCTAATATACTAAAAACGGTACAAGTCGGTTATGTGGAAGCCAGCGGCAAACACATTTTGAAAATAGCTGATATACTGGATTATTTGTTAGGTTGGGTTAGTTTAGGTTAAGTTAGGTTGTCATTCTTGAATTCATGAATTTTGCCCAAAATCGGCTATGACAATGAGCGCGGTTCCCGCCTGGCTTCCCCATAACCGACATGTACCTACTCTAAAAACTTTTGGAATCTGTGTCAATGCTTTCATAAAAAACGTTTCCATTTTGTACAACTGGGTGCTCTTGTAATGACGACTTAATATACAGTTTAGAATACTGATGATATATTCATATTGTACAGTGTACACCAACTGGGTTGTAATTAAATGTAAATACTAGCATATTATTATGATGGAACACTCAAACAATCAATAGAATTGATCACATGTTTTTTGGATTCCTTTAGAGTTATATTTATTTTAGTCTATTGCCTTTAGATAAAGATATTTCAATATTCTACATGAATTAATTTCTATTTGTCAAAATAAGAGGAGTCTAATCATGAAATATTATCATGTCATGTATGTGTATGTCAAAACATGACAGCTGGCACACCAGACACACTCAGTTATGCAAAAAATTGTAGACCAAAAAGAAAGCATGTAACTTACCGAAACAACATATTAGGATTTTTAAAAACGTGAATGCAATTGCCCTCATAAAACTATAGTCTTGCGCTAATTGTTCATCTAGGGTTGAGTTCGCGAAAACTGTAGATTCTGTTTCCACACTTGACATTGGCAATCCTAGGCTGAATTTTAACAATTCGTCCACCAGGAAAAGCGGTGGAACCCTCAACACGACCTCCGCAAGTCCCAGAACTTTCGTCAAAAGCGGCATTATTCATCTATAATGTTTGTTTAATATACAATCCACAAAAACTTTAGTAATTCGAGAAAAACCGTAATGTCTGATGTCACAGCTTTTGACAGTCACGTATTATAACAACAAAATAATATTTTTGCATTAGTGGCGAGTGCTGTTTTACCGATCATCATTGCAGATTTTCTTATCATAAAAAATAGTAACAAATTTTCACCGTAAGATGTCGAAGTAACTAAAAATGTTTGTAATGTTAAAAAATAAATAATAATAATATTTTCTTAGTTTTGTTGGTAAGCAAGATAGGTAGGTAAGTACATTATTTACCCAACTAACATCATCAAAAATACTGTAGGGCTAAATGCAGTGCTAGGTACTTTGGATTAACTGGAGGCATCTGGCGACAAAAATATGAAAGAAGATGTTGAAAAAAAACTGATTTTATAGAGATACATCATTGCCGACTCTAGAAGAAAGCCGATACATTCACAACGACTCTTACTTTTTCCGCCCCTCCCGTTGCCTGTCATTGTTCTAGAGTGCTCATACTGACGCGTACGTCGTGTTCACACACGGAATGGTTTGATTTTAATAGATAAGTTACATGATAAATAATACACGAGCATTAACACACCTTCTGCAAATGTAATGCATATATCAATGCTACCTACATATTTTTGGAAATTGATATTAGGTACCACCGGTTTTTGTGTGAAGGACTAGTCTGATTTTGACAGTTGATGAATAACAGGAATGTATATTATTGATTAATAACACTGATAGTATCTATATTTGATTTGAGAATTTTTTATAATTCAATTTGAAACGAGAAAGGGCGAATCAATATGTCAAGCAATCTGGGATCTGATTTTGACAGCTGAAAAGTGGATCACTCGTTGCTTGTGCAAAAAGTTATGCTCAGGCTTGATTAATCTAAAGAAGGCGGTGGATATATGCATGAGAATGAAGCAAAAAGAAGCTCCTGGTCCACTGATTAAGTTAGCTACAAGTGACTTCGCATTGCAGGTTCATTTGAAGAGCATCTTGCTGGCGTAAATACAACATGTCACCAGGGGCGTAGCAAGGTATTTTGACGAAAAATGCGCTCCTTATGTAATACGTCATACTGGTAGGTGCCAATGCACACTTATTACCAACCTATAAAATATACTAATTTCTGTGGTGTCCGGTTATCACTAACATAATTAAAGAATACAGCTTAAATAACTAGGCACCTACCTAATAAAAGGATTTTCAAAAATGTACGGCACGGCCGTCTAAAACCGTAAAGATGATACAAAATCATAAACCTTTTCATAATAGGTATATAGATAATACATTATAAAGGAAAAACATTATATTAATAATTATTAATAAATTATCCAGAAGAAAGACTAAACAATCTATAAACAAAACAATAATCGACAAGATAATTGTTTTACATAAATAACAATATACAATAAAACCTTACGATTTGCGCCGCAGGTTATATTTATACGATATAACATAAAGTGTAATATTAAGTGGAATAACTGGCGTAGTATTCATCGACCTTACCGCTGCATATTATGATACCGTAAATCATAAAAAGTTATTGAGAAAACTTTATGAACTTACCGGCGATCTCAACTTAACGACGCTCATAGGGACATTTCTGCAAAATAGACGTTTTTTCGTAACATTACATGGTAAAAATAGCCGATGGCGATCCCAAAAAAACGGCCTGCCTCAAGGAAGTGTGCTGGCTCCAGCCCTATATAATATTTATACAAACGACTAGCCAACACCATCGAGTACAAGGCAGTTTATTTACGCGGATGATACGGCCGTAGCAGCTCAAGGCAAGACTTTCGAAGATGTTGAAAATGAACTATCCGCCACGCTGGAGAAACTCTCAGTGTACTACGAGAGAAACCACCTCAAACCGAACCCACGGAAAACACAAGTATGTGCATTTCATCTTCGGAACAAAGAGGCCAAAAGAGAACTAAGTGTTACGTGGAGAGGCGATAAACTCGACCACTGCCCAACGCCGAGATACCTGGGTGTACTCCTCGACCGCACACTGACGTCCAAGCAACACTGCATTACTACAAAACTCAAAGTGTGCGCGAGGAACAATATTATAAAGAAACTAACCGGGTCATCTTGGCGAGCGCAACCACAAACCCTGCGCACGTCTACCTTAAGCTTATGCTTCTCAGCCGCAGAATATGCGGCACCAGTATGGAGCGTATCTGTGCATGCCAAACATGTGGATATATCAATCAACGAGACAGGTCGCATCATATCGGGATGCCTGCGACCGACCCTCGTTGATAAAATATACCCCATCATAGGCATAGCTCCTCCCGATATACGAAGAGAAGTAGCGGCGAATGTCGAAAGAAGGAAGCAGACGCATGATCCCAGACACCCACTCCATGGACATCAAGCAGAGACCTCAAGGCTCAAGTCCAGAAAAAGCTTCCTTAAAAGGACAACGGAAGTGGATTGCCTCCCAGAAGAGAGTCGTATCCAGAAATGGAAAGAAAGACTCTGCAATCCTTGGATAAAGCCAACAGAGGAACCCTCGCCGGGACACGAACTTCCCTTCGATGTCTGGAAGGCACTGAACCAGTGATGTCAACCGTACTATAATTATAGTACAATACTATAATTTTGATTTCGCGAAAAATGTAAAATACTATAATTTTACGCCAAATATACCAAAATACTATAATTTTAAAGGATTTAAGACGAAAAATGTTCCTGTACTATATATTTTTTAGAAATAAGTACTATAATTTTTACGCCTTTGTACTATAATCAGCATAGAAAAATATGGCAACACTGCACTGAACAGACTAGGTGCAAGACAAACCTCAAGAAGTGGGGTGTCTTAACCGGCGAGGATGTCTCATGCGAGTGTGGGGAGGTGCAGGATGCGAAGCAGATGTTGGTTTGCCCTCGAATTGGGATTGAGTGTGATGAGGAGGACCTGTTGAAGGCCAATGACAGGGCGGTCTCCGCTGCAACGTTTTGGAAAGGAGCGGTGTGATCCCGGACACGATAAGTAAGTAAGTAAGTAACATAAAGTTATTTTTATCATAATAATAAGAAGGTTCGTTCCCCATAATTTGGTCGTTCTAGGATATTTTTTTATTCTCGCACGTTCAACTAATCCCCGTTTCTGCGCTCCCACTCGATCTGCGCTCGGGGCGGCTGCGCCGTTCGCTCGCCCCTTGTGTCGCCGCTACCTGTCACGACGAGTAAATAAGCTACCAATAGTAGTAGGTACTACACTTCAGCATTATTATTTAGTTAAAATATCCTCTATAAAATGTTTATAACTGCACTCGGAATGGCAACAGAGCGATGTTAACATTTTTGGAGTTTACCAACTTGGACATTAGAAAAGAACAAATATGTGTATCTGCCCGTGGTGGAGGGCCACCATCATTTGACGTGTTGTCCGCTTCCTCAGTGATACTTTTTCAGCATAAAAGTTTGGAGGTGGGGCAAGGTGAAAGTCACCAACAACGGCCTTCTCACCTTTGAGGAGCATCGTGGATGCACCGCGTACCTGTATGTTAAAAGGAAGGGTGCCGGTCAAGACAGAGAGCGCGTCCGTGGATCTTGAACGGTAGGCTTAGTGAATGACAACCACGCACTGCTGGGGAAAAATACGAATCTTGCAATTTGACACATTTTTAATAGTTTTCTATAAATAGTTACACAATAACGCCCACGATTTCCGAGCGGCCTTCGCATCGGCTTATAACGTCGTGAGTCCCAGGTTCGAATCCAGGGTCTGGTAAAAAAAAAAATTGTTTTTTAATGTGTCTTTGGTGTCAGAGTATGATAGACCTAATAGGTTGAGTAAGTGGCTAACATCCATTTCTCGTAAAAACAAAAATCTGTTTTACTACAAACCCCTCCATATTATGATCTTATTAGGATCGGACATGGTCAAAAATAAATATAACAATGTACTTATGTAAAATTTCGTCAAAAAAAATTGAAAAAACAATATTTTTTGTTTAGTCAAAGATAAACTAAAAAGAAAATGTTATAAAAATGTGAATTTGTTAAAGGATCCTATCTTTATTTGACATATTTTATGAAAATGTTTTTAATAAAATTTGGTCTGTTAAGTTTTCTCTATTGCAAGGTAAATATATTTGAATGATTCTTGGTTTTAATATATTTTATACATATTTATTTAAAAAATCGAGCTTCAATATTGGGACCATGCCTAAAATAAAATTTGATAAAAATAAAAAGGATTTCAAGTTATACACATACTTATATATTTTTATAAAAATCGATGTTTTTTAAAATAAATATTAAAAATATTAAAACTATGAATTAGTCAAAAATCTGTACGAGGAAAAATAGAAAACTTAATATGTAAACTAAATTTTAATAATAAATATGACCATAAAATATAATGTTATAATAAGATGTGACAAATTCACGTTTTATAACATTTTTATACAACACATTTCTTAGATATTGGAGTCATGAAAGCATGATAAAAAAAATGGGGCGGCATTCTGGCGCTGCCTAGGGGCGGCATATTGTCTAGGGACATCACTTGACGAAACTTGGATCTACCACAACACATCTGAGTTCAAACAGTAATCAAAATAATGTACAAGGTCTGGTGAAAGTGCGCCAAAGATGACGACGACCCCTTTGTCGGTTGGAAAGAAAATGGCCACTGTTATTTGGGATCGCCAAGGAAGGAATCATTATGATTAATTACCTGAAATAAAGGCAAGTCCAGAGAGGTTTAAAATAGTGTGGAAAGTTTCCCGAATTTATTTTTCAACTGCTAAGTACCTACGAAAAAAAAAATGAAAAATCGATGAAACCATAAAAGCCGACTATGTTGAACAATATAATAATTGTTTTATTCCAAAGAATGTGTTTACTTGTTTTTATAAATCTCTTCAAACTACCCACGTACCTACGAGTATAAAAAATAAAATAAAAAATATGGTATATAGAAAGAAAATCTTAGATTTGGTTTAAATATTGCAAATATTGTTAGTCGACATCAAAAATATCCTATCTGGAATAAATCAAGATGTTTTTTTGGTCTACCAACAAAAAAGATGGCAAACAAAATTCCTAGGGGTCAACGACGTTTAAATTCGACATCTCTTGTTTGAAGTTGAGAGCATTTTTTATATGCATTACCAAAGTATACATTATCAAATAAATCTAGCTTTGCATTATACATTTAAGACTATTCGTGACGCTAGATTAACCAGGTGTGTTTTTAGATGCCTACTTCAAAATGTTAAATCTGGCAAGAACTTCACAATCTAAATAACAGATACATCATCAGATATTCAGGGGCTTCCGCCGTCTGACATTTTTCTGAAACGGGAGCCTCCCGAGGTTAAGCGATAAACGGACACTATTATCATTAGGTATCCACATACTTCCCTAAAGGTCAGTGCCTATTTCTGCACCTACCTATATTTTTTTTTCAGACATTTTCGTTTATTTTCAAATGATTTTATAACACTAGTATTATAGAATACTAATGTTTTAAAATGGATATATAAATAGGGTGATCATAATATTACATTCGAAAAAACAATGGATACGGGGTGTTTCCTCTGTGACGAATGAGCCCGTGGCCTTCGTTGGCTGCCGATTTGAAATATTGTCTCCAGAGACAGAGATTCAGATGATTCTGATGAATTCAGTGATAACTCACATATGAAGCACCTAGTTTCAAATCCCAAAAAAACGGTTTTTGAAAATTTTTGAGTTATGTGTGTTATATAATATCACTCATTTGCTACATTGACATAACCCAAAATTGCTAATTGTTCAGAAAACGAGTTTAAATGTTTTGAATCCAAATAATTTTGTAATATTATGATGTAAGAAAACTATTCTGGCACATTCTGGTAGAGTATCCTAATGAAATTATTACAATGATTTCAAACAGTAATATAGAGCCTCCCATTACCTGAAAAATATTTTTTGTGCTTTATGACACTTGCTGTAAATGTCCTTTTGAAGGAAGATTTATAAAGGAATATGACGTTATTGCTAAACAAAAAGTGTGATTGTGTTTTTTAGTGTTGTGAATTGTGTCAATATTGCAGAATTTTGTCATTAAAAAATCAATGAAATGCAGCATTTCAAGAAAGTGTTTATTAATATTTATTTTGTTTGTTGTATTAAACATTACAAAGTAATTTTTCAATTCTTATTCATCCAAGTAATAATTGAAAACAATGTTTAAATGTCTTTTTTACATTATTATTGGAATTTACACCCTTAATATTTTACACACTTGAACCTGCTGATTATGTCCATGAAAATAAAAAAAACGTTATTATTCTGCCTTTGACTTCTCGTACCACCTGTACGAACGTATCGATATTTCAGCTGATCGATTTACATGCTATTCGTAATAGGCATATTGCTTTTGCATTTCAATATTTCCAAACTCCCAAAACGCAGAGAATAACTTCATTCTCTCTTCCTCATTGATCTTCGTCGAACATTATTTTAACTTACATTTTTCCGGACAAGCCGGTTTCATCTTCCTCTTATTCCCAATTTTCTTGCTTATTGTATGCGATTCGTACTCCTTGCCGCTATTTCTCGCATTGTTCAATATATTCCTCTTCCAATTACCTTCATTCCTTTTACGTTTCACTCATTTTTCAGTGGACTTGTCAAAATGGTAGTGTCATTCTCGGTTGATACTAAACAACTTGCATTGAGAGTACTGCTAGTAATTAGAGAACAAGTGGTTTGATCAGTGATATTAGTTGGGATGTTCGGTTCATTATTACTATCATTCTAATAATTTTAAACCGGTATGTACCTAGGTTGTATCACCAATCAAATCTTCACAGTCTTCAGAGCATGACCCACTACAATACAAAGAATCAGACTCATCAGATGAAGAATTGGAACAAGATGAATTGCTGCACAAATATCTTCAGCATTGTAATTACTGGTATTATTTAACCGGCTGGGATCAAATATGTTTCCTGAAAAATAAAAATAAATACAATAAGTATGTATACCTACCTATTTGAATAAATCATATTATTGTATTGAATACAAGTGGAGGTGTTTCCCGTAATTTATTTGTTAAATATTTATAAGTTTTCAGAATATCCAAATTAACTATTATAATAACAGTATAGATTTGGAAAGTTAAAAGGCAGTAATTTTGTTTTACAAAATTGTGATATTTTTATTATAAAATGATACTTTTCCAAATAAGGATAATATAGAAAAACGCTAAAGCCTTTATAATAAAGCGTAAATTAGTCGAAAAATTGCAAAATCAATAGGTATACTATAAATAATCGTTTGAAGGGATCACGTTGTCAAAAGCTGTATTATTTTTATGGGCGATGTCGGATTAGAATCTGCACTATTTTCAGTCAGCCGTTTTACAGCCAGCTAAAGCCAGCCAGTTACGTTTAAGCATTAATTATATTAACAATAATGACACAAGAGAAAATGATATTTCATAAAAAATATTGAATGTAAGAAATATCTTTTCGGCAAGAATGTCCTAATGCTTATAATTCGATATTTATAATTACGAAATGAAAATAAAATTTTACGATAACGTCCCAAGTAGAAATAAACCACAAGCAGAGACGATAGTTTGCTGCAAAAACGTCATATTGAGAAATAAAACTAGCATTAACCACGCAGATTTATACATCAATAAAGTCACAAATTGAATTAATACGTTCTTACAGATAAAATTTTTATAAAAGGATAGAAACTAACCTTTGCTGCAGTAACGCCACAATGTAAATTTTGACACTGTTGCTGAAACGTGAAACGCACATCCATGACAAGTGTAAACTCTTAACTGAGATAGGACGGTGTTGCAACAAACGGAAGGGATAAATTGACAAGACGAAATAGCGACACATCTGCCCTCTCGTGGCGAGTTTTTGAAGCTCAGAAATGACGTTCAACCAGTAAAAAGTACACATAGGAATCGTTCTTTTGTAATACATAACTCAAAAATGCATGTTTTTGTGTTTATGTCATTGTTGCAGCAAATGAGCGAATTGTGTATTTAGATGGATGGCCAAAGATTGAACTTTAAAAAACACCAAAAACCGTCTGATCGCAAATTAGTGTAAATTTCAAAACTCGCTAAAATGGTTGGGTGTGTTTTTCAAATACCCCTAAAATGGAAAGCCAAAAGACTTTTTAAAATGTAACGAATTAAAAATAAATACATACAGTGCACAGATTTAATAGATATGAGTTTTTCTCATTTTTCTCAAAACTACTAAAAATAGTTACTATGGTGGTATTAATAGTTACTAATGATATAAAAGAAGAAGAAAGGTTACTGTAATTTTATATACAATAATTATTATTATAAAATATATAAACATCATTCATTTTTAATAACCTACTTGTATTAAACGTCACACCAATTTCATTTACCTACCTAAATGTAAAAATAATACGATTATTACTGAATCACGATAACCACCTACCTATTTTATATGGAAGTATGTGATACTTCGACGTTAATCTGACAATAGTACCTATCTATCTGACATTTATAGTCAATTTTTCAGGGGGTTCAAAAAACTGTTTTTGTCGGTATCAGTATTATTTTTATTTTTCAAGTGAAATGATTTAGTATTAGTTCTAAAACAGTCATTTAAAGATGTATGGAAATTGTAATGACATAATAAAATAAATCAAGCAGATAGATAATATTTCTTTTTAGTTTCTAGACACTTCGATGCAGATAGATACCATTTTCAACGTCAAATTTGAGCATTTTAGGATTTTTTTCGTAGAACAATAATATTTCCATTCGATCCGTCACCATTTTGTACAAAATACACCAATAATCTAGAATTCGCCAAAACTGCTGATAGATACTATTGTCAGATCACCGTCGACTTACTATAATATTGAGAATAACCTAATATGTACCTATATAATGTAGTTTCTTATTTATTAAGTCTGAAATTATTCAATTTATTGATAGATGTGTTAAAATTATCTTCATCTTACAATAAATGTCTTGATTGAAATTGATTATTTATGGGTGCTAATAGAAATGTCACATTTTTTTGATTATTCCTGCAAATTCTAAATTTGAATTCTGACACATCAAATGAACTTCGGTTCGTGAAATAAAACAAACGACAATCATAAGTCTATTAGTTTGACAGATAAAAAACAGTGACGTGGTTTTAGATTATATTTTCATAGCAATTAGTGAGGAAATATGTATTTATTTCTTGTGAAAACTCAATAGTACGCCAATGTGCTGCTTACAAATTTTAATAGTTTTGTGGAATATTAATTTAGATTTATAAAATATCGGTTATATAGAAAGTATTAAGCGACAATATAATCAATTTGAGGTAGACGGACAGCAAGATGCGAAAATGTATGGTGACGGATATAAAACGCTATTTTTAAAAACGATATTATCTGTGATTGTGTCGAGTTTTATCAGATTGTGCCGGATTCAAATGGAAGTAGATTCGGGACTCCAAAAATTGAAGTTAATTCCTTTAATAATTAACAAAATGGTATTTAAATAATAAAATTGGTGCATTTTCCGAAATCTCTTAGGATAATAATATATAGGAGACTAGCTGAGCCAGCTGGCTCTCGCCAGTCTGTCTCGCTAGGTCTTGCAGACAGCTTTTCGTCATGATGACATGGTGTTGGATTTTAATATAATTTTAAAGTATGTATAGATGGCGCCATAGTTTTCCCTTCGGGATGGATTTTCATTCACGTCAGACAGTTTGACATTTCGCTGATTTGTCAGTTTTACGATTTGCATGTCGTCACTACCAATACAAATTTGGAGTCATATGCGTAGTCTATTCTGGAGTCTGGCCTTCTCAATATCATCTGACACTATTTCAGGCTGCTAGGCTTAGCAGAACAGCTGGCAATCGCCGATTGCTACCAATGACATTTTAATTTTAATACAATATAAGTGTAGGTATGTGCATTTAAATATGATAAATAATTATACATCTCATTCATTCGAATATACAGCAATATTATGTGATTATCATAAAAAGCGATCCAATATATTCAAATATTAATCTCTTTCGGGTCCCATTTACATAATAGAAAAAGGTTAGCAGCACATTGTTTTGTTTCATTGTCTATAAAAAATAAATGCTTGCAGCCATAGAATAATATTTAAAAAATCGATTCAAAAAGTTTCCCGGTGCGGGACATTCATATCGAGACAAATGTTGATAAATAATAAAGCAATACATATTATATCTGAAAGGAATAGACCAATTCTGATAAGAATATGAATTTATAACACCTAAAAATGTGGAATCAGCTTAAAGTGGCCTTCATCCAGCAGTGGATCGATACAAGTTGATGACGATAATGATGATATAAATGGGTAGGTATATAAAATCACAAATTTAAAAAAATATGGCAGTTTATATGACTAAGAAGAGTAGAATTAGGTTGGGATAACCTTCATCCAGCAGTGGATTGATCTTGGTTGATGATGATAATGACGATATTATGAATGGGTAAATATAATATCAGCAATTTTGATAAATATATAAATTCATATGACCGACAGAAATACAAACAACTTAGAGAGGCTTTCATCCACCAGTGGATTGATTCAGGCTCATGACGATAATGGCAAAATAAATAGATATAATATAATATCACCGATTTTGATAAATAAAGCAATTCAAATGACATAAAGGAGTAGAATCAGGCTAGGGAGGCCTTTATCCAGCAGTGGATTGGTTCAGGTCGATGATGATAAGGACGATAGAAATAGGTATAATATCACAAATTCGTTAAACCTATAGTAGTAGAATCAGGTTGCGGAACCCTTCATCCAGCAGTGGATTGATCGTGGTTGATGATGATGGCGATATGAATATGTAGATAAATATGATATCACCGATTTTGATACATACAGTAATTCATATGACAGAAAGGAGTATAATCAGGCTATGGGAGGCCTTTATCCAGCAGTAGATTGGTTCAGGTCGATGATGATAAGGATGATAGAAATAGTTATAATATCACAAATTCGTTAAACCGATAGTAGTAGAATCACGTTGCGGAACTCTTCATCCAGCAGTGGATTGATAATGATGATGAAATTCAAGGCTGTCAAGAATACAATCAACGTAGAGAGGCATTTATCCAGCAGTGGATTTATTGAGGCTCGTGATAATAATGGCATTATATATAGATAGGTAGATAGTATAATATTACTGATTTTGATAAATATAATAATTAATGTGTAAGTAAGGAGTAGAATAAGGCTGAGGAGGCCTTCATCCAGCCGTGGATAGGTCCAGATTGATGATGCTAAGGATGATAAAAATAGGTAGATATTATATACAATATCACAAATTTTGTTAACTATAACAAATCGTATTAATTTCTTTCATTGTTTGCAATGGCAACTTAATATGACTGTATTATAATCTTTGGAAATTAGTAGCCTAGGTAATTATTCAATTAAAAAGAGCGCATGAACAGCCACAAAGAAGTATTTAAAAAAAACAAATTTGGAATACAATTACGTTATCTATGGAATAATTGCA
This sequence comes from Rhyacophila brunnea, assembly GCF_057557595.1. Taxonomy (NCBI): domain Eukaryota; kingdom Metazoa; phylum Arthropoda; class Insecta; order Trichoptera; family Rhyacophilidae; genus Rhyacophila; species Rhyacophila brunnea. The sequence goes on from NW_028233068.1 coordinate 24,318,417, forward strand.
TATCATCATACCATATAATCAATAAAATTATCTATGATTATTAATTAATAGAAAACTCATCTTACAATAAAAATGTCTTGATTGAAATTGATTATTTAATATGCTAATAGAAATGTCACATTTTTTCGATTATTTCTGCAAATTCTAAATTTGAATTCTGACACGTCAAATGAACTTGTTTATATCACAAAAGAAAACAATTGAAAATAAATCATCTATTAATTCAGTTTGACAGATAAATAGCAGTGACGTGGTTTTAGCTTATATTTTTGTAATAATTAGTGAGGAAATATCCATTTATTTCTTGTTTGTACGCCAATGTGCTGTTTACAGATTTGTATAGTTTTGTGGAATATTAATTCAGATTTGTGAAATATCGGTTATATAGAAAGTATTAAGCGACAATATAATCAATTTGAGGTAGACGGACAGCAAGATGTGAAAATGTATGGTGACGGATATAAAACGCTATTTAAAAACGATATTATCTGTGATTGTGTCGAGTTTTATCAAATTGTGCCGGATTCAAATGGAAGTAGATTCGGGACTCCAAAAATTGAAGTGAATTCCTTTAATAATCAACAAAATGATATTTAAATAAAAAAAGTTGGTGCGTTTTCCAAAATCTCTTAGGATAATAATATATAGGAGATTTTAAAAAAATAATGTGAATCGACATACTCATTAATATTCAAGGGAGTTCAATACCTTTCTTCTAATTACCTACAAAAAACAGTGTTCTGGTGGTTATTTTGCGATTATCTCAAAACTCGATTTTTTTAATATGAAGCGCCTAGTTTCAAAAGCCCCTAAAACGATTTTAGGTAGTTCTGAGAAAAATGAGAAAAACTATTTTTAGTAGTTTTGAGAAAAATGAGAAAAACTCATATCTATTAAATCTGTGCACTGTATGTATTTATTTTTAATTCGTTACATTTTAAAAAGTCTTTTGGCTTTCCATTTTAGGGGTATTTGAAAAACACACCCAACCATTTTAGCGAGTTTTGAAATTTACACTAATTTTTGATCATACGTATTGACGGTTTTTGGTGTTTTTTAAAGTTCAATCTTTGGCCATCCATCTAAATACACAATTCGCTCATTTGCTGCAACAATGACATAAACACAAAAACATGCATTTTTGAGTTATGTATTACAAAAGAACGATTCCTATGTGTACTTTTTACTGGTTGAACGTCATTTCTGAGCTTCTAAAACTCGCCACGAGAGGGCAGATGTGTCGCTATTTCGTCTTGTCAATTTATCCCTTCCTGTTCTACCTGATACATGTTCGTATATGTGGATAACTGGGTGTATTGTATTATAATTTCGTATATTTTATTATTATTTATATACAATTTATTAGTCTATACATAGACGTTAAAATGCATTTGTATTGTATTTGGTTTGGTATTTGTTATTGGTGCTTATTTAAATAATAATAATATATCTACATACACCTACATGGTGTTCTTCTTATGAAATTACATAATATATCATGTTTTTTGTATTATGCTTGTCTGCATAGTAGGTATAATATATATAACTTATTATACGTATAACAATAATTACAATAATAATATGTATAATTTAAACTGAAAATGCACTGGAAATGATTTCCTGATAAGTATTTGCAAAGAAAAAGTTCGTTGCCGAAAATGAATGTAATTAAAATCAAAATTGCAAATCATTGAAAAATTAAAAAAAAGATCATAAATTAGCAAAAAATTGAGTAGTTCGATACTAGAGGTTTGTTATTTTTTTTATAAAAAAATGTGGAATTAATCTTTACATAGTACATTCTTACTGTGTGTATAATAAATAAGTATAATAATTATTAATAATGTTTACGTTCATGCAAAATATACGGAAGCAAACTATTTTGAGTCACTATAGTAAATTTATAGTGTAGGTACATAAATAATGATATGTACGTACTTATAATTAATATAAGTACGAGTAGGTATATAACTTATTTCGGGCGAGCATAAGTATAATTATTTTATTTTTGACTTAAAACTATGCATCCGTAATAACTTATTATTCCATGTAAGTGTAAAACATGAACTGCGTACTTCCATGTGTTAAATAATAGTAAATTACATAAAAAAATATTTTAGAGGAACTACTTATATAAAACATATTAAAGCGGCGGTGGCGAACCTATGACATTTTTTACCATTCAAAATCAAAATCTAAAGTGAGCACAAAGTAATTTCTTTCTAAAAATGTCCGTCCAAAATCTGCTTTTTTTTCAAAAAAACTTGCTTTCGTCAGCTGAATGCAGAACTATTCTAACTCACATTTGAAATATTTCGCAGAAGAGTTCTTTGAAACAGCTTATTTCGTTATTATTTATATAAATAAGTGTATGTACCATTTTTTCATCAATAATTTTACTTAAATATGATGCATACACTTATCCATAAAATAATAAATAATTTCAGGATATTATTTCAAAGAACTCTGTCTTAAAAAATTCAAATGTAAATAAGAATAATTCTGTATTCAGCTGACGATGAATGCTATAAGTACCCAATTCAAAAGATCCTTTGGCACGCCACCGATTATAACACTTTTAAAAGTTTTGTTGGACCTGACCATAAAAAAGGTTCGCCACTCCTGCTTTTAAGTAAAGAACTAGAAGTGTGGTACTAAAATCTTTTCATTCTAACACGTTTATAGCGAATGGAAGGTGGCCGTGCACAAATCGCGGTTGCATATACATGATGGGTGGAGATGGGGTAACTCAAATCATGTCCTCTATCATAAATGACGTATGGTGCCCATAAATATAAGGGATCCTCACAGTAATAGCTAATTACGACGTGTCCGATCAGTTCTCGTTTATGGCACAATTATTTAATTTATTTAGCAGTTTTATATTTTTACAGCAAATTAATATTGTATTTAATTAATATAATTGTTGAATTATATAGTTTTGTAAAAATAATAACACAGGTGGTTAGGAGGATAAGATTTCACCTTTACAAAACTCTCTTGTTACTGATAATTTTATATTACTGCTTTAAAATGTCCCTAAATCATACAAAATAAATACTGTTATTGTATAATAGGTAAACTAATTTGCCTGGATTGTATTTTGATTCGTCTATTAGATAAAATGAATCATTTTCTTTAAATTCCACATTATTTAAAAAAAATACATTTTTAAATTTTAGATTTGTCAGCGGCAGTGATATCTTGGATAGCAGATACCTATTTATATAATTATGCATTCCAAGTGGTACTGGCTATCGTATAAAAGTTGATTTTTAAATGGAATATCGTAAGCTGTAAAAATAACGCAAGAAAAAAATGCCTACAAAGAGAAACACGTCAAAATGCGGAAATTTATAAAGAAAAAAGAAAATATGCAACAAAACTCTGCCGTGAACGAAAACGCGAAATGTTGAGGAAAATGGTGGAGGGTATGGAATCTCAGAGAAGGTGCAATGAAACTAGAAAATTCTACAAAACTTTCCGGGATCTAACTAAATCATACCAACCCAGAATGAACATTTGCCGAGACTCAAATGGAAAAATTTTAACTAAAAAAGAAGATATCATGGCAAGATGTAGAGAATAATTCTATTCACTATTAAATCATGCTGGCAATGAACAAGGAGAACATGACGATGAAATGGTATATCATACAGCGGAAGAAATCATTGAAGAACCTACGCTGAATGAAGTAAAGCAGGCACTAAAGGGATTAAAAAATAATAAAGCTCCTGGTGTTGATATGATAGCTGCTGAATTAATCAAAAAGGGGGGACCAAAGCTGGAAGAACATCTGTACAAATTAATTCTCAATATATGGAAAAAGGAAACACTCCCCGAAGAATGGAAGATGGGTATTATAGTACCTATACTTAAAAAGGGGGATAAGACTAAATGTGAGTTTGAGAAATTCTGTCGATCCCAAAGACTAAGGTGGGCTGGACACGTTGAGAGAATGCCCGAGCACAGGACGCCAAAAATCATGACCAAGTGGATCCCACAGTGGAAACAGTCTAGGGGCAGACCAAAGAAGAGGTGGGCTGACTGTATCGAAGAGGACTGGAGAAAGATGGGGAGGGCTGGAGACTGGAGAGGAGCAGCCAGGGAAAGGAGCGTGTGGAGGACAATTGTAGAGGAGGCCAAATCCCGCCCCGGGATGTAGTGCCGAGAAAGAAGAAGAGAAGAAAAAGAATCTTAAGCTGTAAGTATTTGTAAAAAAGGATCTAATACCAATTACATAATTATGACACTCATGATAAAATAAAAAGATAGGTATTAATAAAAAAGTAAATACCTATATAAAAAACACTAAATCGCTTATTAAGTCAAAAATAGCATCAATAGGTTGTTATATTTTAGAATCATATACTATTATATTGTTATGGTCCTCAATAGTTCTGATTAAGCATAGCCTACTTGCAAGACCTAGCAGAATAGTTGACAATGGTGGTATCTGAAATGAATAGTAATTAATTATTCCGGTAATATAGGTATGCGTATAAGAAGAAGATACCTAAGGTTTAATATTATATTGCTTTTCACTTGATATTGTAATTCACAGACAAAGAAACAATCATTATATCAATGGCGTGCTATCAAACAGTTAAATTGTCTTTAAATTAGATGGATTACTGTCTGATTAATATGCCAGATAGGCATTTCAGTTAATTACACCTTTACTGAGCTCGGCACCATAAATATCATTAGGTATAGCAAGATCGTGCTGGCGTTTATGTACCCTCGTACACAAAAGCTTTACGCGGGTGAAAACAATTAAAAATACCTATATGTGAATATGAATTTTTATACTTATTGTAAATAGGCGTTATGCACATTGGTCTATATAATATGCAACAAATAGTGAATTGTTATTGAAAAATACTTTAGAAGCTTGTTTACTATAATTATTGAATACCAACACAAGTACACACAAAAAAATGAAGGCCAATCGAAGAAGTTTTTATAAATTTATGAATCACAACAAGATTGGAATTAACTTTCAATTTAAAACTGAATAAACACACTATATTTTTTATATTGAAATATACAGAAGCCAGTGGCAAAGGGTGGAGGTGGGCTATTGAATTCCGACAAAAAAGTGTACACTTTGTCAGTCATCCTAATTTGTTTTCATTAAGTGTGTTGGTTACTTTTAAAATTTAATTAAACCCTGCCTAAACCTAACCATAATAGATAAAATAATAAGTACCAAAAATTATCTATGTACAGACATAATTTAAGATATTTTATCTTGGTATTATGATTTTGTTTAAGCAGGGTTTAACTGAATTTTAAAAACTAACCAACATCTAGTCTGCCATCTGTATTCTTAGTTCCATGAAAACAAAGAAGTGACGCATGACTGACAAAGTGTGCACTATTTTTGTCGGATCTCCACTGCCTACTTCCACCCTTCGCCACTGATCTATGTATAAGTATTATAACATAAAAATAATGTTAGTCAGCATCATCATTTTTGGCATTAGGTATCACCAATGACGGGTCTTGGCCTCCTCCAAAAGCTCGACTCGACTAGTTACACTAGTGGTATTCAAATTGTGAATGGCGAGGCTCCGAGTTAACTATACTAATCATCCAGGGCGCCGCAGGCTGTTCGAAAAATTAAAAAACCATAGAAATTTTAATCAACACCAGATAGGCAATTATTGAGAGTCTATATTTTAACCATAATAGTTTTCAATGATGGATTTTTTGTTATAGTTGGTATTCCAGTGGATCCTGAATTTGCGCCTCCATTGTTTCATCTCAAAACCTTGGATCGTTTTTCCATTCTTTGTTTTTATAGTCCACGTTTCTGCTGCATGAAGGCATGTGAAGAAGACTAAGCTCTATATGAGATGAATAAATAGAATATCTAGAGGAGGATAAGTATATTAGCAGTGATACGTCCATAGGACGAGGCTCTGATCCGACGTCTGTTTATTATTATGATGCGGTGTATGGCAGGTCTAAGAAGGTAGTTTTTGATACAAACCTTACAGCTAGTAAATTTGACATTATATAAACATTAAACTTATATTATTCTTAATTACATTTAAGGTTGCTCCTGGTTATGAGACTGCCAGATGCCGGTTCTGGCTTAATCCCCAAAGAATGACTAATTAAGTAGATGTCAGTAGGTACATATATAACATAAATATTGGATGCATAAAACAATATGATTTAATTATATATGAGAGTAACATGCAATACTAAATTGATTTTTACATTGCATGCTAAAGTTAAATCACCTGGTAGACATTATACCATTGCCCATTAGGTATTCATTATGTTTTTGTTTTGCGGTTAATTGATCTAAGTTTCACATTCAAGGTGAAATCCGGGAAACGATATGTCATTCATTCATCTATCAGCTCAGCATTGTTTTAAACAGTTTAAAAAACTGCAATAATTGTATAACTACCTGTCGGTATTTTGCAACCACATTTTGCTTTTAATCTTATATAATCTAATTTAATGGATCAAACCGAGATCACTTTACGGTTTGGCATAATAAAATTGTTAAATGTATAAATAATCAGATGCCATCAAGTTTACGATAAAGAAACCAGTTTTTATTTCATTAATATTTAGGTATCCACTGCAGATATAAATTTTTATATAAGTACTAGATTTTACAATGTTAAAAAATATTCTCTGCGACGGAAGGATTGTAAAATGAAAATAGAGACCAATTTTCCTTTGTTTTTTTAGTAACGCACTTTGAAGTTCTAAGTGATTATTAAATATTATTCTAAATTTTATGATCGTTTATTAATAGAAAAATTTGTAATAGTATAAGGAATATTTATCCATGTGTGGTCCTGAATAAATCTCAGATCACAAGTGTGACGAGTGTCATGTGAACTACAAGCAAATCTACAATGTGAAATGTCATGCAATTCACTTAATTATTAGCTTTAGAAACGCTTTTTCAGCCCCATTTCATGTTTGATCTACATCACAAAGATAACTTACTCTCTTACATTAATATGCTTAAATTTATGTTGAAAATAATAAAATTACTTAGAAGGTTCAACATTTTTGATTCAAATACTAGTTTAGTAAATGTTGTCATGAAATAATTATGGTTACAACAATATTATAATTTAATCATATATGTACCAATGTAGTTTCAAAAGTTAATAACTCCAGTTTTTGATAGAATCAGGTTAGCAATTAATACTAGTGCGTACGATTTTTAAAGCTCTAAAAGTAGGCAATGGCCTATTAAATTGTAATCTTTATAAAAACAGTAATTTTCAAATATTGTTAACTTCGCCTCCGAGTTTCAAACTGAAGGTTTTAACTCCACTCCAACCAATTAATACAATAACAAGAAATGATGTCAGTTGCCATGTGACCTAGGTACATTCATCTGTGACATTTTGATAGTTACAAATTATATCACCTCCCAATTTTAAGGTTTTCCAATAATTTTAGTTGACTTATTTATTTTTGAAAATGTTTTCAATGATTTGAAATATTATATTATTTTTTTATGTTGATTACATAGTAGCCACAGAGGTTTTATTCATTTTTTCGATACTATGAAAATGTGAGTTAACATCTTTTGAAATAATATTATGACTTAATTGGTAACAATACTTTTGGTAAAGGTTATCCTGGTGAGCAGCGACATTTTTTGAAATATTGTTTTTAATAAAAGTATTAATATAGCGATGCAAAAACATTACAAAAAATAGTTACATTATTGCGTATAACTATTATTTAATTGAAAATATTTTAGTAAGTACCTATAATTTATTATATGGAAGGAATAATGATTATTTTTACAAAATAAATTTTTATTTTGACGTTGCATGCTATCGATTAATGGCTTGATAATCTTTTTTATTCTACCGTAACGAAATAATTATAATAACAATGATTTAGATATTTAAAATTATGTTAAAAAAGATTTTCCTGTTGTAATATTAATAATTGAAAAATAGCAATATGTGAGCGGAAGATCGCAATGTGCGGTTTATAATATAAATCAAGTTGGTAGCTAATTCCAGATACAAATACGTGTATGGATAAAATCCACTATCTCCTTAAGTAGCGGATATTTCAAAAAATATTACTGAGAATCAATAGTGATGTAATAAAGGATGGTTTTTGTAATATACATATTCATAATTTTGTTATTATACATAACGAAGAAGTATTATAATGCACCAATTATTCAAAATAGGTTGTTTTTAAGTTGATGACATTATCTAGATGTTTATCATCATCATTTCACTACTAAAATCAGACGGCTTCACATGAATAACTTTCCAGGATAGTCGATTCGAGACCAATCTTAGTAGATTAGCCCATATTAGTCGGGAATGTTATCCCTCATAGCATGGCCCCCACACCCTAATCGGGCCACACCAGACCACAATGTTTGGCGGGCCCCTTAATCTATCGCTAAAGTTAACGGTGGTGTAATCTCAATAATACAACTGAAATGACTATTATTAAAATATAAATAATAAAAAGTCGTTTCACTATTTCATTGAATTTTATCATGGCAGATAATTAGTTTCGAAAGTCATAAATCATTACGAATTGGACATATTCCAACTAGCAAAAAATAAACTAAAATTCACTTAGTTTATTTAGTAGATCGAATGCATTAAGGTCGATAGGCATTTACTGCATACACGTGAAAGATGTGTTAAAAATAGATTTATAATCATATCCTTGGTAAATATTTTTTTTCAATATTATATAGATTGGGTATTAACATACAAGGCTATTGCACTCTTGTTTCAATGATTGTAGAAGTTTTAATACTTTTCAGCCTTTTGACCTTAAGATGGCAAAAACATCGAACAATCAATAATTATGTCTTAAAGGAAGTTTAACTCTCATTAAATGTAACCAACGTTACTTATGATTCATACTTTATCTATACAAAAAGTATTTTCGAAGTATTATAATAAAATATTTTCTCAGCCAACAAACTGATATATAGATTACTTCTTAATAATAATGGATCAATAAATGATGAAGGTGAAGACGAGTCTGATATCAAATAGAGAAAAGCAATGCCAAAAAATGCTATGTCGAATGAACTAATTTTTAGGGATATTAACATATTAGCTTCGCTTCGACCATGTCCGATCCTGATAGGATCATATGGGCCTCCACAGAGTGGAGGTTTGTATTGACAGATTTTTGTTTTTTACGAGAAATGGATGTCAGCCACTTGCTCAACCTATTAGGTCCATACCCTGACACACACAAATTGAAAAACAATTTTTGTACTTGCCAGACCCAGGATTCGAACCTGGGACCCACGGCTTTGTAGTCCAACGCTTATGCCGCGCGGCCACCGTGGGCTATTAACATATTAAATCGACTGAAAATCGTAAAGTAAAGCCTATTCCAGACTTAGAGCACCATGCAGACTTGTAAGTCATTATGATACGTGCCTTACCTAAAATGCCAGTTTCGGCGACCTAAGTTCAATGAAAAAAACATATAATATTCTTATTAGAACGGAGGAAGAATGAAAGAACATGTAACGTGTGTCTCAAAATTATTCATGTTAGAACGGTTACTTAACATCGACAACTCTGCATTATGCTCTAAGAACACATTGTATTATGTTTCAATGTTTCTCATCTACGCCGACAAACAATAATCCAAGCTCATTTGTATCATAACATATTAAATTTGCATGTCTATTTTATCGTGCCATCCCCTAGTGGAGATCGGCTAGCATCAGGGCCATCTTAGCCTTATCATCTGTTACCCGGAACAGTTCAGTGGGGCTATACTCGTACCAATCACGGAGGTTCTTAAGCCAAGAAATGTGGCGTCGTCCTATGCTACGCTTATCTTTGTTATTTTCTTGGTTGATAAGTTGGAGAATACTGTATCCTTTCCCTTTGTGGCCGAGGTACCTACTGTAGTTGTAGTATTTTAATAAACGTATGAATATTCGGAAATAAGTTTGTTACAACTTTCGAATAGTTCGTATGCAATATTCAACGTTCACCGAACTAATAGATTAGATAGATTTATAAGGAATCTAGTCTTCCCAAAAAATATAAATTATTTTCAAAAATTGAGCGCTAAAGGTAAAAGACAGACAGAGATTAGACGTGTTTGAAATCTGTTTCTATAGGCCGATTATGAGAGTCTCGTGGACGGCCAAACAGACGTAGGTACTATTTTATCATAAACGAACATTCGATATAAGACAGGCTTTCCGCGGTTCACCTGCGCTGAACTCTTCAATTTTCTTCCTACAGAGAGGATGTCAACTCGGAAACAATATTTGGGTTAGTCAAATATTAGAGAGGTGTAAGAAGAGTTTTTTCAGATGAACGGACTAAATAAATAATGCCACGGAGCTTACATTGAAATAGACCAACAGGAACCAAGCCGTTGAGTAAATTGTCTGAAAACCGAATCATACCGGGAGGGGCGCGTTTCTTCGACGCAAATGACGCAACCGTTTCATCAGAAAATTTAAAAAGGGGCCTACAAAGAATTAAAACCAGCCACAGTCTTTGAATTATAATAAAATTAAAAAAATGAGCATTTCTCACAAACTGGGTGTAAATTATGATCAAAAGCATAACCAAATTTTAGCATTTATTATTTAGAACTTTTAAAATACATTGTCAGTGCGTCGGGCCTCTTAATAAACGCGCCACTGCATCCCGACACTGACGTCCCGTGGGGGTAGGCAGATAGAGCGTCGCTTGGGGGCGGCAGTTACTCGAAGGGCGGAAAATCGAGGAGAATCATTTGGTGTATATAGATATAACTATAGTAATAACGAAAATATTTTCCCATTAATAAATTCAGCCCACTGGTTGGGAACAAAATGTATTAATTAACGACTGTATTTTTTTTCGAGCTCGCGATGTCTAGTTTACTTCCGTTGCCCTTCGAGGTCCATGGTGACAAGAAACGACACCGTGCATGGATGATACAAAATACCTTATAAAAAAATGGGGTGAGATTTTGGCGTTGCCCAGGGGCGGCGTTTTGTCTAGGGACGTCACTGCGTCCCGATCACGATCCTCAGTCATGTTCAAAATAATACTAATAAAAAACCGAACGGATTAATTAAACTTATCTCAGATGTATTAAGTCTATTTTGTGAAAAGTTAAAAAAGATCTTAAAGAAAAGTAAGTTATACCTATCATAGTATTAAACAAAAAAGTCTAATATTATACAGTCTCCACTCCACATTGTCTGATGAGGGCCAGGAAAGGTTTCGTCCGCTTAGAAGAATTAATATCAAATAACTATATGCTATAATTATATTTTTGAAATGTTTTAATGTGAGATAATAGAAATTTAAATATTTAATAGATACCTAGGTACCGCACATACTATATTATAATATTAACTATGTTCCATTCCAAGAACATCGTATGGGTATCCACAGAATAAAGGTTATATTAAGAGTTTTTTACGAGAAATGGATGTCAGCCACTTGCTCAACCTATTAGGTCCAAACACAACGTATGAATTTGAAGGCCTGGGGTTCGAACCCGGGACCTACGACATTATAATCCGACGCGGTAACCGCTCACCTATTAGTAAAACCTTGCAGAGAATGACATTCTTTACAATATTATTTATCGTATTCCTGCTGTTTAAAAGTATGTAGTAGGTAAGTAGCTACAATTTTTAAATAATGAATAAATTTAAAATTTTACTTAAGCACAATATTTCGGAATTGTTGAAAGTACGGTCACGGCCAAAATATTATTGTATCACTAGTTATTGATACATTATTTTTTAATTACGTATATACTTTATAACATTGCATTTGTTTGATAATTATTTATTATCATTAAAGCTTTAATTTTGATGCGTTATATTTATTTGAAAAACAATGTACATATTCATAAACTAGTGGGCCATAATATAGCAAACTACAAAATTGTGTAAGCGCTTCTTAGTTTTGTGACCATACCATACAAAATCAGATTAATCATGTTTCTATTAACCTATAAAATAATAACAAAGCTGAAGGTTTCTGACACATAATCTTTTTATTGCGAAGCGAATATAAAAACGATGCGATCTTAATCGTTAATAAAAGATGTATATTATATTATTTTAATTCAATCGTTTTGAGTGCTATTATGTATATTTTATTAGTTGCACATCCGATCTTTTGAAAAGTACCTTGGTATGAAGTTATTACAGAGGTATAATACCTATTTACTCTTAAGAACAAAAGTTTTAATTTTTGCTCCAACAATTTAGCTTAAGAGAATTAATATTATGTCATATTGTGCTAGTATAGTTGTTAATTTTTAATAATATCCGTTATGGGCATTAAACCATAGTAGAAATCCGACAAAAATAGTTTAGGTACAGTTTGCCAGTCACACTTAATTTTATTGTTTTCATTGAATTAAGAGTAGGTACATATTGCAGATCATGTTGGCGAGTTTTTTAAAATTCATTAAGCCCTACTTAACCAAACCAAAATAGAAAAAAATATTCTTCTATCTATAAAATATCAAAAACTATGTATCATTTAATGAACGGCATAATTTTAGATATTTTCCAGATAGACGAATATTTTTTTGACTATTATCTTTTATGGATTGGTTTTTCCCAGGGTTTAATTGAATTCAAAAAAAACTAACCAACTCTATCTGCAATTTGTAGTCTTAGTTAAATGGAAATAAATACGTCTGGCTGACTAAGTTTAGTGTATACTATTTATTTCGGATATTAACCCATAGCTTACGGGCCGCACAACATTGTGTTTTGCTAATTACTTTTCAAATGCAAATTAACACGTTAATTACAAAATTAATTAAAAGGGCCCGTAAGCATTATGTAATAATTCCACCCTTCGCCAATAATATAGAGCCCAAGTAAAATTTATAAAAAATATTTAAAAAAATCAATAATAATTATCGTTTAAAATTATTCTCACATTGAAGTTAAATCATATTCTATTCACTATTCACTATTGAATAATGACTACAAATTTGACCGCATGTAAATGCAATTAAGATTCTCTTTTAATGGAAAATTACTACCTAATGAAAGATTGAACCCTGAATCAATTTATTAATATAATATTATTCAAATACCTACAACTCTTCATTATTGTAAAGATCGCAAAAGTTGAATGACAAGCTGTCATCGTTATATCCAAGTAATAAATGACCACATTGCATACCAGTTGCAAAGACTCCATACTAGGAGGGACTAGGACTACATACTTGGACTCCATCACTGGGAATGCTGATGTTTTTTTTGTATCGACTTTACCTCAGCATGTCTATCGCAACGTATGCAAAACGATAGGCTCTGATGCGTAATATTATTGTCTATGACTGCAGCTTTGTCCAAAACAATTTCTATGGCATTCAATCTCATATAAATAAATACAGATTATTTAAAAAATAGAAAATAATTGTATCTAATAATTTTTAATATATGTAGATAATTGTTTAGGAAAGTACATAATTTAAACTCATCGATCAATTTTATGCCGTCATTGAACTATTGAAATGCCATCGAATTAGTGTGTACATATTCATCAGTAGTAATATCGTATTACCTTCTTATTAAAAATACCTGACAAGTGTGTTCTTTTTCTCTGATCTCCTCAGCCTACCCCCTTTAAAAAGTCATCCTTCGCCACTGTTGCATACAAGCTCTGTAAGTTTGAATAATTATCGTAGTTTAAATACTTTGGACGCTAAAGACGCACCTGGCGCGTATTGACCAGGCGGCCGATCGATGTAATTAACGTGCATTTTAAAGGTGGTAATTAATAAATCATTATCTAGTCAGCAGTGAAATACGCGACCGATCACTTTTGAATCAAAGGATTTGACCTTGTACAGTGGATGGTGTTATAAATTTTCATACAACCAGTATTGACAAATAATTTGAATAATTAATTCTCATCGCTTAGTACCGATCTTCGCCACTATTAAATGGAATGTTATATAAATATAACTAGGTACTCACATCATTAATTTCTTTATAATTTTACAAAGTTTTTAGTGATAAATTAAAATGGCATACAAATTTATTTATAGCAATACTCACAACAATATAAATAATATTTTTTTTTTATTTAAACCATGTCCAATCCTAATATATGATCATATTATGGGCATCCACAGAGTGGAGGTTTTGTGTCAACAGATTTTTGTTTTCACGGATGTTAGTCACTTGCTCAACCTATAAGGTCCATACTCAGACTCCAAACACAACGTATCTACCAGACCCAGGATTTGAAACTGGGAACCAACGACATTATAAGCTAACGCGTAAGCCGCTCGGCTATCGTGGGCGTAATAATATAGGAACACAGTAATAAATGCGGGTAAATTAAAAAAAGTAAAGTAATATTATAAACAATCACAATTATGAAAAAAGACAATTTGAGTTCTCAACGCAAAAAGTTCATTGAACATGACAATGAACGAACTATTACTACGAGAATAAATCCTTAGAAAATAGCGTAGATTGATTTATAAAACCAAGAGATGTCACGGAGACTTGAAGCTTTCGAGATGTGGCTATAAAAACGCATCCTCAAAATTCCTTGGACTGACCGGGTGACAAATTAATGTTGAAGTTCTCAATCGAATGGGGAAGGACCGAGAAGTTCTACGTAGTATCATAACCAGGAAACTACAGTACCTCGGCCATATTATGAGAGGACAAAAATACAGCATTCCCCAACATGTCATTCAAGGAAAGATTAATGGGAAGCGTAGCAGAGGACGGCGCCGCATTTTGTGGCTTAAGAACCTCCGTGATTGGTACGAGTGCAGCTCCACTGAACTGTTTCGGATAGCAGACGACAAAGATAAGATCGCCTTGATGGTGGCGGACCTCCGCTAGGGGATGGCACAATAAGAAGAAGATTTATAAAAAAATGTCAACCTGAAATGGGTCACAATCTTTTGTAGGTATTTCAAGTGGTGACCAGAAACTGGATGACACCGACGAGCTCAGCGCAGAACTTTTTGGTGACTAAGACTAAAATTCTAATTAGTTATCACGCATGTTTCATGAACACCACTATACAAATTATTTTATGACCATGCTCTCCTTGATTTATGATTGCTGCTATTTACCTTCTACAAGAATATTAGGTAAATACCTAGGTACATGCATACCTCTATTGTAGCAATTACTGAAATAACCTATTCATCTTTAATCTTTTGTTGAATTTATAATATATATAATGAAAGGTAAAAATCCTATTCAAAAGATATATTCAGCAAACAACAGCTACATTGTGATTTTAAGGTTTGGCCAATACGTTCCAATATAATATAGATAGTACTATTATTGTAGAAAAAGTACATTGTACCTACCTACATACTAATTAAAAACCTATTATGAATCGATAAAAATCAGAAAAAATGACAACGCTAAGTATTTTATTACACTTGGATGCAGTAGTCATGCACCGCTTAAAAGAGTGGCACATTGTAAGTGGCGGCGAATAGACGAGTGAAAAAAAAAATAATGCAATATTGAGAATAATAAATTTGTCATAGAAACGACATATTTTCACCTGCGGTGCTGACAGGATGTGTCGAATACAAACGCTAGTAGATAAAAATATGTGAGAAGTTTATTTTTTTATCGAATTTGCCCGTTTAAGATAGCCAAAAAAATATATACAATACCTAGGTTAATGGTTTGACATATATGTAGGTACAATTTGAGACTAAATGTAATGTGTAGCGGGATTTTAATCAATGTTAATACGAGTGATTTACGTAAATGTATCGCTCAGTGGTGTGGTGCTAAATAAATCGTGCCAGTGGGTCTATTCTATATACAAGACGGCTATCGACGGTAGTTTATCATATGTATGTATTGAGGTATTATAATTGTTACAATAAGTTAGTAGTATAAACTTTCAAAACTGTGTATCTCGCTGTAAAAGTTAACACAGCCAAGAGAGGGGCTGTCAAAACATAGCACTTTTTGACAGTTTAGTCCGTTAATTTATTGTAACAATTAACCGCCTCAATACATAAATATGATAAACTACAGTAGATAGTAGCCTTGTGTATAGAATGGACCCACAAGTCTTTTTTTTTTTTTTTAAATAATAATCATGTTGTGGAACAAACAGCCCATTTTATTTTGACATTCAAAATGTTCAATGAAAGTTAATGGTAAGGGCGAAATCATATTTTAATAGTCAAAATTATCGCTACTCTAAAATATATATTAATTAAACTGATTATAAGTATAAAATCCAAAGATGCCGAACGTAAAATCTGGTTCAATAAAACCAATGCAATTTCCAACAAATTTGGACTTTAAAAATTTAAGGAATTTTTGTGTTTGCGAGGTTGACTTGTATCAAACTTAAATAGAAGAAAGACCATGAGAGTATTTTTATTTGCTTCATTTTCATACATTTAGGCATCACCTCTATAGAAGAAGATATTATTCAAATCTTTGATATCAACTTTTTTGGTAAGTATCTACCGATCGATGTACTTAGTTTTTGTTAAAAAAAACTATCATTGATAAATTAACTTACTTTCATGATTAATCAATTCATATTTTTTTATTCTTCGTTTACAAAGAAATCATGAAGTTGCTGTTACTTCCGACAGATTTAAGGTAATCGTGGTGTTAAACTTGATCATATATTATTTAATTACTCAATACTTCTTAATTAGTTACATTTTTTTGTATGGCACGACTTAACGGCTACATTTTATTAGAACACCTTATCATTTTGATTAATTGTGTTAAATTATCTCGTATATTTTAAGTACGTCGATCTGGCATTATAATATAAGTAGGTTACGAATATGATAAAGTAACTTTATTACTGTTATTTTCACTTTTAAGACTTAAAGCAATCCTAACGTCACGCCTCCTGTACCACATTTATGCATACATACGACGTGAAGCGATATCAAAAATTCAGTCATATTATATATTATAATGTTATATCAACACAATCTTTTCACGTATATATGATATAATATGATCAACTTTTAACAGAGTGATTCACAACCTCTTTTGTTTACAGAACCCTTGAACTATTTAAAAAAAAATGCTGTGAATCTACACCTATCTGGTCTAGCGGCATAAATTACACATGGGATAGATGATGCAGTGACTGAGGAAAAATGTCTATATTTACTATTTCTGGTTGAAATGTTATATAAATTCTAATACTTATATTCCAGTTACATGTCAAAATAATCTTTAGAATTGTGATATACATAGATACACTTTCAAGAATATCAGTACATATTTTGTTGGTGTTGCAGGCGAAAAAAAATCTCTACGGAATCCATTCTCAAAAATTGTATTATTTGCATACATAGGTATCTTCTTTAAATTGCCACGAATGGATAGACCAATAAAACACACATAATAATAAATTAATATTGAGCCAAATTGTAACACGTGTAATGAGGGTACGATATTCATGTGACTATGAGAAAAGCACCGTCATACAAAATGGCATAACGCGTGCCTACCTGCCAACTTGCGACCATTTTCATTTACCATTTTTTCAAGAGGTTTTTGGCTGCCATTTAGGTCACCATATTGGATATCTAGACTTATGGACTTACAATGTTTTAGACCCTTATTTCGAATTCAGCATCCCCAAAACATATAAATATATTCATAATTGATATATAATATTAAGATAACTAACTATTTAAAATTTTATGACGGTTATTTTCTTCTGAGGGATATGTTTCATGTGACTTCGCTTCTTATGCCGTGTCTACACTGGCAACAAGTTGCTGGCAACCTCATTAAATTTTACGATAATTATCATAATTGCTTAAGAAATTCTACGATAATTATCATAATTTCCGTAAAATCTAACAAGGTTGCCAGCAATTTGTTGCCAGTGTGGACACAGCATTACGTTGAAAATTATTGTGGACTAGATACTCGTAGATGCCAAGTTTGGTGTTTTCTTCAAAAAGTACAGCTTGAAAACACAACTATAGAGAATTTTATGGAAGTTACATTAAACATTGATTATAATAATTTTCTTAGATACTAATTTATTGTTTAATAGCTACTTATTAGATTACTAAAACGATTAATCGGAACATTGGTAGTTAACTTTTGCAGTCTTTCGACGAGCTTACTGACTTGTCTATCGTGGCTGCGGTTACATTGAATTAAATGACATAATAGTTCATTAAAATAATTGCGTGCTTGATGAACGAACGGAATGGTCTTCGCTAGATTTATTTAAAAGTAATTACATAATTGATGGAATCAGGTTACGGGCACATTAAAGTAATCGCTCACAATAGCAAAACAATAAGTACAACAATATTGTATTAGATATACTGTGTATTTTACAATCGCAGTAAAGAAAGCAATCAGACACTAACTTATAAAACAACTTTATCATTCAGGATCTGTTGTGTTTTCCATATATTATGTATTATTATCATTGTCGGTATATGTCATTGCATGTATTAAATAATTGCCTTCAGGAAAGAGAGGTGAGTCTTCTTCAAGCTTCCGCCATTGCATTTGGATACGGTGCCCCTTTCTAGATACTTAATACAATCACTTTAGTTTAAGTCACTTGACTCCTCTTTTCCCTTTTTGTATATTATAGAGAAGTAATAGAACACTTCCAGACGCGAGAAGTGGGTTTTTAGTGGGGCAGAAATGACATGTCTGTTGCAAAATGCAAAAAGATCAAAAAGGATGGAACGCATTTTTTGTAAAAAGGTTGATTATCGTGATTCAATTGAGAGCGAAACGGTGATTTTCCTTTTGGCTAAGTAGACCTAAAATATTGTTGCAACAATCAATCGACGCTTGTTATTATTTGACTAGACGTGACAAATATTTATGGTATAGGTACTTTCCTGTTCAGTGAAATGAAAATATATTTTCACTATTTTTCACTATTCAAATGCGAACTGATTTGGAAATTTTCCACTAGATGTCGTTAAGATTTTCTTAGGTAGGTACATAATATATTTTATATACCTACTCAATTAACTTTCGAAAATTCAATATATTTGGCAGAATCAATGTTAGTTTTACAATGACGATAATATTATATTAGACATAGACGTCATTGCAGTGATTTAAAACTTTGAAATTCATCTGCGCTAACGTGGCACTTAAGGGGGATCCTATATGCCAACAGAGAACCTAGCGGACAAATACGAAGCTTGCAATTTGAGATTGATAATTTGATATATTGATAATTTACAATTTCAACAATATTAATTAATAATAAATATGTATCTGAAAACATTAAAAAGTTTTTGTTTTTAAATTCAAAGATAAACTTACAGCTTACCTAACCGATTTTTTAAACGGTACATGTTCAAACACGCGCGTTACCATGGTCTTACTCCCTACTTCATTTATCGTTTGTCAATTTATGGCTACAGCCGTATGTTGTAGCTTAGCTACTGGGAAATGCCAATAGAAATGCTATATTTTAAAAAATACTACCTTATTCTTAGGTCAATAATTATTATAAAGCAAACATTATTCGTAGAATGTTTATCACATTTAAATGGTCAAAGACATAACTTATAATCAGTATCTTTAAAATTATCTTTAAATGTGTAAATCTTGCCCATTTTTTGAATAATAAAACGCCTAATTCTTGTCAAATTTGGGATCACAGAGATTATCAATATAATTTTTTATTGTAAGTATTTCACTATAATAATGTCGACATAAATTTTACTAATGGTTTTATAAATGCTTTTAAAAATTATTAAATATAAAATTTTTTAACACCACTTCATATGGACGTACTGAAATATGACTATATTCTAAAACACTAGAGCGAGAGGTTTAAAAGAATACTATTTTATGTAATAAAAATACTTTATGCAGTCATAAAATGTTTAAAATAAATGTAAAGGATAATAAGGCTTCAAAATTATGTAAATAGGTTATCTACAACGTTTAAGGAATGTCCAGGATCATGCTTTGAAAATAGCATAAAAGCTCCATTTTGACGTACGCTGAGCATGTGGGCCGTTAAGGCATTTTAATTAATCTGCCCTTTAGAGATTAAGGTATTAACATAGACTATATTTTTATTTTACTCCATATCTGGATATCGCCATATTACGGTGGTCGGTTAGTAAGTATTATCGATTATACGGTGTGAAGTCACACATAAACTCTATTATGATGTTATGATATATCTATTGATAATAGTGGATCACAAAACTAATAAAAATGAGAAATTAAATATAACGGAAACTAGCACCGAATGTCTCATAAAGTTATAATTATCCACTATTACCTACTATATGAACATGATTTCAATAAAAATCTAATAAATGACATGTTTTGATCTTGCAGTTATAATAATAATTGATACTTTACCATTTTAATGATCAATTACCTACCTTACTCAGGTTATTCATAAAACATTGTCTTCCTGTGTATCCAATACTTTGATTTGTAGATTTTTCAAAATGTATGTATAATAAAAACATACTTTTATATGTATAAGTAACTTAGCGTTTAAAATAGATACTTACCTACCTATTAAAGTATGCTGTGAGCAGTGGATGTCCTTGCGTGATTCACATCTCATCCAAACCTTAAGAGTCCAGAGGGAATTCTGTATATTATGAAGTGTACAGCTCTCACAAGTTTATAGTACGAGTATGATATACATGCTAGTGGAAAAAGAACACGATGCCTTCTTAGATACGCAATTAAATTGAGCATCCATTGCACGAAAGGTGAGCGAGTCAGACTATTTCGAATATGGAAATATCCTTGTAATATTATTGTATGTTAAAGTGAATGATCCGCCTATCGGAAACACCTAGGGAAAAAATATGAAACTTGGAATTTGAGACAACAATTTATTGTTTATGTTTTACGTTAAGTTGTCAAAGGATCCCATATTATTTCAATTACGTATTATTTAATGAATACGTATTCAAATTGAATTAAAAATTTAATGTGTTTTATTTAAAAAATCATCGATTTTTCTAAAAAATAATATGTATAACCTGAAATCTTTTTTATTTACATCAAACTGAGTTTCAATATTATGATTATACCTAAATTAGAATTGAGTTTCGTATATTTAGGGTATAAGAATGTTGTTTTCAACATACCTATTTGAGTTAAAAACACAATTTAATAATGATTTATAATGGTTTCGAATGGCTAATTGGTATTAGGACTACTTCCTACGAGTATTACAAATACCTACTTACTGTAATTTTAAAAACATTTTAACCGACGAAGGTAGTATGGTGTGTTGAAAATTTAATATCTACGAAAACAACCAATTGCATTATTCATTTAATTACGAGTATTATGGTTTTCTCACAAGTGTTTATAGTAAAGAAAATTAATTATAATTATAATTTAATAAACGTTTTTTATTGAACATTCATAATTTGAAAACACAGTACATAATATAATATAAAACGTACGACGTCTGATGGGACCCGAAACCGCACCCACTGGTTTCGCACCACTATAATTTACCAATTGAGCTACCTGTGTCCTATCTAATTACGATGAAATTGTTTGCTGATAAATATTAGATAGTATATTATATACTAGCCAATTTTTAATAATCGATTTTTTTCTAGTATGTACCTATGTATAATATATCTGACGTCGTATTTCATAACATTGAAATAATATTATTATTGAAGTAATTTATATATATATATGTTGAGCATTAGAAATTATAATCCAAATGAAAATAATGGGATGTCATAATAATATCAAATATCAATCATTGGCTGGGTTTCAATAACTTTGTAAGTACATACAGTTTTTGCAGTACTTATCAATCATTCGATTATATCAATACTTTTGATATCCTTGAAGATTTTATTTTATTTAAGTGCATTCAACCGTAAAGATGAATATTGATAGTAGAATTGTGTCTATTTATATTTTTTAACCTTAGTCGAATTGTATTTTTAATTTGCTATTACCCAAGAGAGCAGTATGTACTTAATAATATTATCGTAGGTATTGAAAATAAAGGCAACTCTTTTCCCTAGAGATTTTGATTTAATCGAGGTTATTTTTTTATTGATTTCTAATAAATAAAACAATTTGTCTTTATAAAAAAAATAGTGAAAACAATTGTAATTGGTAATTTTAAAAATATAAATAGGCCATTGCCTTCATTTACTGCAAATACACCAATAATTTAAAACGGTTATGTTGGAACATATCTTTAATGAAAATAAAAAATATTAAACAAAAATTAAATAAAACGATATTTATACTCAATAAATAATTAAAATAACAATAAAGTAAAATATATAAAATGTATATTATTTATAATTTTCGCTGCTTAATGGAGCATATGGGGCTCCATTATGAACGTTTCTTAGTTATTTGCCTTACACACTGGCTCCTTACTCTGAATTAAACACGTATTAAAAAAACAACACGTAATTTTTGTCAGGCATTTTGATTATTTATCATATTTACTATGTGACTACGTAATTGAAAATAATATGTAAAGATCAGTAACTCGCGGATGCATGGATTTAGAGATGGGCACTGTATCTACTAAGGATTAAACGCACGTAGTAGGTACCTACGAAAAAAGAGTTAAAATCATTTTAATCTACGGAACTAACGTAACATTCACTATTTGCGGAAACAATATTTGTATGAAAAGAAAAATATCAATCATGCCCAAAATAGGATGTTTGACGCGTCACTTAAGTTGTGGTAATAGTTTAGGTTTCACAATCCAAGAACATTTAAAATACATACGGTAAGTTATTTTTGAATACTTTGTAAAAGCTCATTACATCATGATATAATATTAAATAGGTTGAACCCAGGGAGCATACTGGAAGCCGCGTTCACTATATTGTAAATTTTAGAAAACGATATTTTCAATATTTGGTTCTGTTTTATAATGTAAGTATATAATATGTTAAATCTTGTCATGTAAACGAAACGTGCATTCAATATTGGTGATATTTGAATATACCAAAACTGCTGTCTTGGTCTATATCAGTGGTTCTCATGTGCGGCCACCAGAGGATTTTTCCACCAGCGCTTTACAGAATAATATTTCAAACCATTTGAATAATACCACGGTTCAAAAATTTTGGTCGAAGTTATACGTTGACCAAGAATCAAGTCAATTCAAAGAGTTGGCAATGCACTTCATAAAAAACAAATATCGAAGTCAGTTGACAGAAAGATGAAACTTTTTAGCAACCATGCGGTTCGCATTGGAAAAACGGAGTATTGATGAATTTCGACAGTTTTTAAAAGGTGATTGAAGATTTTTTTAAAATATATTCAGCAGTTAAATTTGACAACGAAATTTAATTTTTCTCATACAATTGCTTTGTATAAGAATTACTGTGTTTTTATTGATGTTTTTATTAATTGATTATTTAAGCTACATAATATGGTACAGGTATGTATTGAGGTTGAGTTATTGTCAATGTATTGACAATATTCACCACACGAAGTATCCAATTCCAATACGTATGTCAATATCTCTAATAAGTGCATTGATGAATTGTAAAGCGTTTTCAACATATGTGTCAAAAATCAGAGTTGGTTATGTATCACATACTTAACAATGCTTACTTACTTTGCATGAAAATTTTAGAGAATTTATGAATCATTAAAATCGTAGTAAATATAACGGTATTTTATGTAAATATATAATATTATAAACGCATTTTAATTAAAATATAATTTATGTACAAAAGGATAGTATTATTTATAATTGCTCATATTCATTCCCATTCCATCAATGATAAGTATTGCTTAATCACATTATATATATAGAGTTTATTTATATATATGTATAATAGTATAAAATTAATTAACAAACTTAATTTATTATTGAAGTATGTCGTCAATTCACACAACATTAATCGTATTTACATGAATATACGTCTATGTGAAGGCCAAGTTTACTGTTCTGTCTGGTCGCATGTATATTACTTCTCGAACATAATATATATTATTGTGCAGTCCATCTTTACCTGATTGGCGTACAGGTAATTACCTGTTAACGATCGCTACCGAATGAATGCACACCAGACAGTAAAGATGAAAGTTGAGGTCCGGAGATTTTTATGAATAACCAATATATTAAAAAATATATATATTATGAATAAATTCAAGGCATTCAAACATATTCCAATTTATGTAAGTGTTTGTATATTGTAAAGATTCAATCACGTGTGAAAATGATATAAGTTTCCCACTCTGTAGATAATTTGTAGATACAGTCTTGATTAACTTTTACTTTACTTAGTTAATTATTTAGGTAAGTACCAACTTACATACGTAAAAGTGCGGCCATACCGAAAACAAGTCGCGCGACAACTCGTTAAATTTTACGATAAGTATGATAATTACGAGGGTGGGTCAATAAGTCCTTAGAAAAGCCGACAGGTGGCGCGACTAGTACTGTAAGCGGTTTGTTTTCATGCAGCGGCACTACCGATTCAGTATGCTGCGAAGTTTCAATCAGATTGGTCGGGTTGTTGTGTGTTTCTCGTACATTGTGGAAAATGGAAAAATGGAAAATTGAGAAAATTGAGTTTAGAGCTGTTATTAAACATTTTAATATAAAAGGGTTAACAGCAAAGGAAATAAAAAATAAGTTGGATTTAGTTCACGGCATATCTGCTCCTTCACTTGCATGACATGACAAATTGGGCATGAAAAAAATTTATGCAAGATGGGTGCCGCGTTTGCTCACAGTCGACAATAAACGCAATAGGGTGGTGGCCTCTAAAGCCCTGTTGTCGCTCATGCAACGCAATCCGGATGAATTTTTTCGTCGCTTTGTGACTGTAGATGAAACATGGATACACCACTATACTCCCGAGACGAAAGAACAGTCAAAGCAGTGGATTGCAAAAGGCGAACCATGTCCAAAGAAGGCGAAAACCGTAAAATCAGCTGGTAAGGTTATGGCTACTG
Organism: Rhyacophila brunnea; assembly: GCF_057557595.1. Taxonomy (NCBI): domain Eukaryota; kingdom Metazoa; phylum Arthropoda; class Insecta; order Trichoptera; family Rhyacophilidae; genus Rhyacophila; species Rhyacophila brunnea. The sequence continues at coordinate 24,343,345 of NW_028233068.1, forward strand.
TATTTTGGGATGCACGTGGAATTATTTTCGTTGACTATTTGGAAAAAGGAAAAACAATAACAGGGGTATTATGCATCTTTATTGGACCAGCTAAAAAACAAAATTGAAGAAAAACGGCCTCATTTAAACAGGAAAAAAATCCTCTTTCATCAGGACAATGCCCGTGTTCACACATGTTTACGATCAATGGCTAAAATTGAAGAATTGAAGTTCGAATTGGTCGACCACCCACCGTATTAGCCAGGTTTAGCCTCCAGTGACTGTTTCCTTTTCCCAAACTTAAAAAAATGGCTAAGTGGACAACGTTTTTTTTCAAATGAAGAAGTCATCGATCGGACAAATGCTTATTTTGAGGACCTTCCGAAAACTTATTTTTCTGACGGTTTAAAAAAAAATGAGAAACGTCTAACCAAGTGTATTGAGCTCCAAGGAGAATATGTTGAGAAATAAAAAAAAAATACAAAAATAAAAACTGTTTTAATGTTTTTTTCTAAGGAATTATTGACCCACCCTCGTATCTTAAAATTTAACGAGTTGTCGCACGACTTGTTGCTGGTGTGGCCTCACTTTAAGAATGTTAACTCATACACCCTGAACTTCTCGATAATTACGACTGAACGAGTATGTACGAGTAGACATGTCGAATGACAAGTAAAGAACAAAAATGTTTTATTATTTTATTTATTCATCATTGGAACTATAATCCAATGTGGGTTTTAGCCATCTCCAAGAAACGTCTCAACTCCCAGGATTTACCTCTAAATCCATCGACTGCCTTAAACTCAGGGATGCTGTTTCATTTTCTACACATTACAGCCATCCCAGTTTAGTCTGAAATTCAAGTGAAAATCATAAAGAATTTGATCTTGTAATTTTGAGATTCCATAATATACCTACCGGTTGTAGTCCCGAATCTATTTCATATTTATGAATGTTAGTGTTTAGATTGAATTAAGGAATATGCAATGTTAGTATACATAATATAATATAAAAGCGCCCGTGATGGATGAGTGGTGACGTGTTTACTTAAGAAGTCATAGTTATTAGGTTCAAATACCGTGTGTGTAAAATTTACGTGTTGGTTTTCAACGTGTTTTTGAACCCAACACGTGGACTTAATAGGTTCAGCAAGTTGCTAACATTCATTTATATTAAAAATCTGTTAAGAAAAAATGAGGGGGCTAAGATCTTTATATAATTAAATAACCCATGGAAAACGTATACGATTGAACAGACTTATGAGAAGCAAAAACTTAAGCTGTTAAATAAAATATTGTAATGTATATTGAAAATACACCAAAAATATAAAAAATGTAATAATTGATTTTAGTAATTTTTCCCTTATAGTAAGTGAGAAACGGATCAATGATATCCCTTTTAAGTAAATCACTTACGTCGTTTATAAACAAAACAAACACCTACATAAATAATCTAAAAATTAGCATTTATAATATCGTTCTTATATGTAGGTATATATCGACTATAAATAGTGATGGTCTCCAATAAAAGTCTTTTGGATACACGTACTAGTATTATACTAATAAGTCTATGGTTGGACAGTATACGTAATCAATATGATTAGATGCAGGTACCTACATGACATGTGATAAACAAATAACTTTATTACTTACCGCTGGATCAAAATAATATTAATAATAATATTGCGTTGTCTAGTTATTAGTTGACCATACATGCAGCGTTGCCATGTCTACTGAAATTTCAGTAGATCTACTGATATTTTTTGATATTTTTGGCAATATACTGAATCTACTGATATTTTCTGAAATCTACTGATATTTCTTCATTTCACAAAATTCCCACCAGCCGGGAAAAAACTAGCCATCTTTGAAAATTTAGGAATCTGCGGCCCGCGGCGAAATATTTTTCCTCTACTGAAATTTCAAATTTTGACTTGGCAACACTGCATACATGCATGAACAATGATGTCTCCCCTCAAACAAGCGACCAATAAATTTTTTTTAATTGAATTAATAGATTAATTCAAACTAGATTGGAATAAAGTTGTTTCCTCACACAAGTGGTTCCATACCATGCCGCTAGTTAGTTTGTTTTCCTATGACAGGGCTGTGCAATACACATTTCTATATTACGATAAATACTAAATATTAAATTATTATTAAAACTCTTTATTAATTCCATAAAGATTGCATTTTTCATACAAAGTTCATTGAAAAAATTCCTAGTGGTATGCTTAATATTCTCAAATAAGCAATCCTCTACATCAGGGTTTCCCAAACTATGTGCCGCGGAACACCAGTGTTCCGCCGAACCTGAATAGGTGTTCTGCGACACTTTGGAAAGATTTTATACACTGCAATACATTTAAAGATCTTATACAGTAGTAGAAGTAAAATGGTAGGTACTGTTCGGTTATCAGGAATACAGCGGAAAACACATTTTGAAAATACCCGATATACTGGATTATTTGTTAGTTTGGGTTAGTTTAGGATAGGCTCGGTTGGGTTAGGTTAGGTTAGGTTAGGTTAGGTAAGGTTATGTTAGGTTTGGTTAGGTTAACCTAACAAATAATCCAGTTTGTCGGCTATTTTCAAAATGTGTTTTCTGCTGTATTCCTAAAAGTGGGGCCACACCGAAAACAAGTCGCGCGACAACTCGTTAAATTTTACGATAAGCATGATAATTATCGTAAAATTTAACGAGTTGTCGCGCGACTTGTTGCCGGTGTGGCCCCACTTTAATAACCGAACAGTACCCCCTGCTCTACGTTGAATCAAATCCACAATAAATTTCTTCATTTTCTGTATTTAAGGATAGATACTAATTCTTTCTCCATGATAATAATTATCAAAAGAAATTTCCAATACGTTTTCTTCTGAGCATGCTATACAAAATATACATAATCATTGACCTAGTTTTCTTTTAAAACATTTCTTTCTATTTCTTCATGGGTTCATTTACTTATATTAATTATTATATTCTAGAAAGTATTGATTTTCATGGTCCTCCACCTGTAACTCTACGGTATTCGTGTTACCCTACCGCAGTACGGATGTGACATTACCTTATGCTGTAGCATCATCATCATCAACTGGGGTCCACTGCTGGATGAATGCGTCCCCTATCTCCTTCCACTCTTCTTAGTCCCTAGTTCTTCGCTGCCTTGTACATATACCTAACTTTACGAGTTCGTCTATCCGGTGGGTTTTAAGGCGGTCGTTTATTCGCTCTTGGCTATTAATGCACGACTGAATTTGTCCAGCGGTTGTACACTTGTCTAGAGTCATATCCAGCCTTTGCCATTCCATCTGCTTAATGGCATTTTTTACATCGCGATGCCGTGTATCGTGCGGTTAACCTATTTGTTGGTACTATAAAGGTTGATATATTTTTTATAAAAATGTTGTAGATATTATGTTAAGCAGGATGAATTTATAATTATTGTTATTAATTATTTAATGTTAAGTTACTTGTAAATTTATATTATAGGTGCTATTATATTGTTTTCCTAGGTATTTATGTATTTTTGTATATTGTGTTTTACTGATATTATTTTACAATGGTATATTTTCTATTTTACTATGTAGGTATTGTGGGGCATTGGCCATAACTAAGTAATAATACAATATAACTACCTTCTAAATATTTTTTTTGATAAGCGAAAGAATTGAGGAATCACGAAAATCATAAAACATGCTATTTTCATTTTTGCGGAAAGCCGACAGTATTACACTCGTAGTGTTTATTACACTTTGTAAAGAATAAGATTGCTTGACTAAAATAAAAAAAATATCTGTCGACTGACTTCAATTCGTCGATGATTATGTGTGATTTTTTTGTGAATTTCTTGGGTGAAAAAAAATATTCTGAAGAGCTAAGAAGAGCTACTGGCTTTATACCAGATCGATTTTTTTTAACCTTGGGAGATTTCTTCAGAGGTTCATCACCCTCGATCTAAAGGCTATTAAACTGACAAGATTGTTAAGTTATACAAAAGGACGTGGACTTGGAGAGAGGAAAGGAATCAGCATAAAGAGGGTTTCATATGCCAGTGAGTTGATGATGATGGTTATAGCATTGTAGCTAAAATTATAACAATAATAAAATCAATAAAGTTTGACGTATATGCAGATAACTAGATTAATTTTATCATGCTGTTATTTCGTGATCACCATTATAAACAATCATTAGGTAACTATGCATAATTATATCGTTAAATTTACGTTCCGTTGGCCGGTGTCTAAACGTGTGGATAAAAAAATCTGCGGAATCATTAATGAAGCGTCCTTGTCTAGACTTGAAATGGCTCTGAAATGCCAAAAGAACAATGTCTATTTCGAGAATGGAAAACTGAGAACCATAGCAAATTAGATTTATTATAAAACCGTGGAAGCCTTTCAACCTTATTTATTTATTATGTTATTCTGTGTCATAGATACAAGGCTAACTTGATAATATTGAGACATGGGGCTCAAATAGTTTTAAATCTCACCTGAGAAAAAGAGGAAAAAACTAGTAGGTGTCCACAAAGGGGGGGGGGGGGGGGCTTGTTTTGGGTTGAACATGACATCTTATCTAAAAGGTAGACTAAGAAGCCATTAGATCGACGAAATAGTTAAGTTTTGATGACCATTATGTGTACGTCATTACAGTACTAAGAGAAGTGGAATAACCTTTATCTAGCAGTATATAATTTCGGACTGATGCTGGTGACATGTATTGTTTCAACTATTAGAGAGTATCTTCAGAAATCGCCATTATTACAACCTACCTCCTATTACAACCTACCTCCAACCTACCTCTTCTTGCCGATTTTTTTTTAAGATTTTCCGGCCAAAAATTTTTTTACCGAGAAATTTAAGAATTTTCGTTCAGAATGAAAGTGTTTTTAGTTCTTTCGGCCAAAAAAAAATACCGACTAATTTAATATATTCTGTTCAGATTGAAAGACGAAAAGTTTTATTAGGGAAAAATTTAAAAAAAAATCGGAAATTTTCAAGAAATGAGAATTCTCGAAATCTCGAAAAAATAGTTTCTGGAGTTTTGAGAGTGGAGATTTCTCGATCACAACATCAAGTTGTAGTATATCGGTGGGCGGTTGCATTTAATAATAATATTGAATAATCTAGTACTTATTGGAATGCATATTAAGTAATTCGTATTGTTGTTTACATTAATTTATTTTTGTTTTGATTCGATTGCTTTGATAGTTTAATAGATAAAACATTCTATAAAATTTTATGCAAATATAATATAAATATTATAATCTTCCTTAGCAAATGCACTGAGTGTTTAAAAAAGTCTAATTATTATCTTAGTATATTTGATTTAAATTATATAATAATTTATTACTGTATGATTAAAACTCCTACTTGTTTTCTATCAATCATATCGAAAGGAAGGAAGCAAAAGTATTCATCTCGAACATGAATAATAAAAATCAGGTAGATTATTACTATGTACGTACAACTTAGTGTAAGTACCTACATACAATGTTTATGCTTCAAGGTGAAACGAAATTTTCATTTTCAAGGTATACTAACGAATTTGAACATTTGTTTTTTTGGTTACCTCTATCACTATGTTTTGATTAAGTGTAAACTAATTTAAATTGATTTTTAATTTGTACTACCGGATTTTTTACTCCTAATATATTGACGATTTATGAAGGTTTTGTTTTTGACCTGATTTGCATAGTACGGTGAAAATTAAGTAGATTAGTATTATACTGTTAAATTCCACGTGTGTAGTAGTATGTTGCGGTGGGAAGGCAATGACCCGGGAGCGTACTCCAGAACTTTTCTAACATTTCTTAAACAATATATATGATCTTATACGGAATTAAAAAAATTCAAGACAGAAAATGATTGTAAATAACTTGAATATATTCGTATCTCGTATTTTTTTACGTAAACATGTGAGTAAAATGATTAATGATTCCAATTCCTTTGTAGAAAAATCAGGATATCCAATATCAACAGTAGTTGTCAATGTCCTTCTGAGTGGATGATACCTATCATTGATTGGATATTGAGACATTTAATAAATTATACGTATTGAATATTATATGATGCACCAGGGAATAGTGGACAAAACGTCCGCACTTCGCAGGATTTTCTCTCACATCTGTAGCAAATTGACATTTCGTTTTTTATAATATCTAATTGGTTCTAGAGCACATACCCAATATAGTGGCCGAATAACTAATAGCTGTTCTTCATAATATGAAATCTATTAGAAACCTTCACAGAAGATTGCCGTGATTCACATTTGATTATGGGCTTGTTAGTGGGTCGGTTGTGTTCACCTTATGGTGAGGTAAAGTGAGTTCTAAAGATAAAATTTAGACTCCTTTACTACTTGGTGTTATATGGATACTATCCGTGGCTCAACTGGCTTTCGATTAGAGTAATAGGTATGCTTACATACTGTAGTTTAAATACTTGAATATATCAGCTATATTTGGAAATATATTTTTTTAAACTTATTTTCTTCTTCTTTTTCTTTTGACCATGTCTGATCCTAAAAAGATCATATGGGCCTTCCAGATTTTTATTTTTACGAGAAATAGATGTCAGCCACTTGCTCAACCTATTAGGTCCATACTCTGATCAAACACAAATTGAAAAAAAATATGTGTACTTGCCAGACCCAGGGTCCAAACCTAGGACTCTTGACACTATAGATCGGCGCTTAAGCCACGCGGCCATCGTGGGTGTAAGCAGTGTAAATGAGTACTCTGTCATTCATGAAAGTATTGACCTGTGTGTCCCTGATAACTATTTTAGAAATCGGGATTAAAGATGTTGACATATTCCACCTACATGGGGAAGAGTACAGATGGGTCTTGTTTTATAAATTCTTAAAATAGGGTCTATTTAACCAATTCGGTGTACTTCCATGTAGGATCTACTTTATAATTTTAGTACCTATTTACTTTTTATACTGTTTTTATAATACTATATTTCTTTGTTTTTATACTGTTTTAATACTATTCATTTGTTTTTAAGTGTCATTTTGTGAACGTTTTAAATGTATAATTTGTAAAGTTCACTATATGTAAATAAATAAATTTGAATAAATGGATCGAAATAAAAAAAACAATCCTGGCCCGACAAACTAACGTGGGTTTGCTTTCTTCAGTGTCCGTCTCCATTCATTTCTATCCAAAGCTGCTTACTTCCAGTTTTGTATGATCAAGGTCTTTAACTCTAACTCAGCACTATCCCTTTATATTGCGCGAGGTCGGCCAGGTCTTCGTTTGCCTTCCGGCTTTCCGAATGTCGGTTTTATTGCCATGCGTGATATGTCCATCCTATGCACATGGCCTAGCCTAGCCTTATAAAGTGACACCGAAAAATGATATCTAGATATAGATATTATCTATAATATATTATTCAGAAAAAAAATATTTCGTATATAAAAATCCAGTTTTCAATAGTATTAACTAAGTATATTATGAATCAACTTTTATAAAGTGGACGGTCAAATAAACATTTATATGATAATAAAATTGGTATAAGTATTATTTATGTCAAGAGTTATCTAATTGGGTGAGTTATAAAAATTCAATTAAATATATTTTACACTGATCGACTTTCTTCCTTATTATTATGCTCATAAGAAAACTAATAAGAATTAAATAAGTAAACTAAGAAAAGCAATTCAAAATAAAAAAGACGATATCATCATCATCATCATCAGCCTGAATCTATCCACTGCTGGACGAATGCCTCTTCAAGCTGCTTCCACTTCTCTTGGTCCTGTGCATTGCGTTGCTACGTACTTCCGCAGAACTTTATCATTTCATCGATCCAGTGACCTCTAGGTCTACCTTGCGGACATTTTATACTTCTTGGATACCACTGGATGACTAGATTTGTCCAACGATTGTCTCTTCTTAGAGCTATGTGTCCAGTCCATCTCCATTTAAGGCTTTTAATAAACTCTATTACATTGCAAACCCTTATCTGCCTCCTTATCCACTCATTCCTCTTTTTGTTGTATGCTTTCGCGTTATGCCCAGCATGCACCTCTCCATACCACGTTGTGCTACTCTAAGTTTCTGGATCTCTCCTTTAATTATGGTCCATGTTTCACACGCATATGTGATCACGGGAAGCACACACTGGTTGAACACTTTGCGCTTTAGGCACAGTGGAAGGTCACTTTTGAAGACATTATTCAGGCGGCCAAAAGCACTCCAACCTAGCTTCACTCTGCGAACAATTTCATCAAATATACATCCATCTATAGACACTTGTCCCACATAGAGGTAGCTTTTCACCTGTTCGAGCTGAGTGCCATTAATGAGGATCTCTTTTTTGCCTGCAAAGCAGTTGAACATGACTTTCGTCTTTGTTACATTCATTTTCAAACCTACTGTGTTGCTTACTTCAGCAAGTTCCTGCATTCTGCTTTGGAGATCTTTTGAGTCTTGCGAGAAAATTACTATGTCATCGGCAAAGCGCAGATGACTCAGATATTCTCCGTTTATGGGGATCCCTTTGTCATTCCAGTCAAGTTGCCTGAATAAGTCTTCAAGGGTAGCTGTAAATAGTTTAAATGAGATTGTATCACCTTGTCGGACTCCTTTGCTGATAGGAAATCTGCGCGATGGTTTATGGAGATTGACAGATGCGCTACTGTATATATTATTGAAAATATTTATATAGCACGCAGGGATTCCTTGTTTTCTGAGTGCGTCGAGTCGATTGAACATTTCTTTATTGAATCAAATGCCTTCTCATAGTCAATAAAACCCATGCATAGTGGCAGTTTGTATTCCTGGCACCACTCCATGATTTCTCTGACGGCTTGGATATGGTTCATAGTGCTGTATCCTCCTCTAATTCCGGCTTGTTCTCTACTTCTCTGCTTCTCTACTTGTTGTCTAAAAGACGATATATTAATAAAAAAATTGAAAACATTGTTTGAAAATAATAATAACATTATACAAAGGTAAGCAAAAAGGTTACACGTAAGGTATACATAACGAGTGTTTTTGTTGTTTAGATAGAACTTACTAAAGGGTTAACTCTCAAACCGAACTGTGATACTACACTCACTTTTTGACATTTGTGATCAGTATAATCTGGTAAATCATCATTAAAATAGTCACGATTGAACAACACTACCAAACTATCCAAATTTATGCTGAAAATCGTCGATTCGTGCAACTTATAGACGACTTCGTGATGTTCATTATTATTGTCCACCTAAGCCAGTGGTCGGCAAACTCATCAGTCAACAGAGCCAAATATCAACAGTACAACGATTGAGATTTTTTTTGAGAGCCAAATTTCCTAAACTAACTTACTATATACCTAGGTAGGTACAGTGTTAACGTGATATCATTGTTAATACAAAATGATTTTATTTATTGATAAAAATTAAATTATAGGTAAGGTATCTATAAAATTAAATCATGACAATGACTAACAAACACTTAATGTGAACAATGACCTTGCATCTCCTTGAAAATTTGAGTCAGGAATACTATTCCAGGTATTAATAATCATCATGTCTTCCTTCTTCAGGTCTTTCAAAGCAGACTACTAAACTTGTGCTGTGAAACATGTTCACATTTGTTTTTCTCCAACATGTCCATATCAGCACAGAGATGTTCAAATTTAGAGCTCCATAATTCTTTATCCATAAGCTTTATCTATAATAGAGTTCATAATCTTAATCACCAATTCCATAACTTTGCAAATGTCTGCGCACAAAGCTCTTCTTGACGAATGGTGCAATGGTAAGCAAGTATCTGGTGATTTTTTTCTTTGAAAATAGCAACAATCCCTTTTCTTACGCCGGCCATACTTAACGCCCCGCCTGTTGAAATTGAAATAATTTTATCGAGTGGAATATGATGTTTTTCCATACACTCAATTACAGCATTTGCAATATCCTCTCCATATGTTTGATATTTGAGTGGCAACAATCCTACAAGTTCTTCTTTAGGACCTGTAGATGAAATAAATCGTAAAAAAACGTGAAACTCGTTAACTGCTATTGATAAAGCTGAAACCAATTTAAGATCTTCGACTTGCTGGTTGGTTATATTCGAAGACATTTTAACTGTTATATCTTTCACTGTTTTAGCCCGTACGTGGTCATTTGTGGCAGAGCCACACTCAAGGGGCCAAAGAGCCACATGTGGCTTGCGAGCCGTGGTTTGCCGACCACTGACCTAAGCAAACTATCATTCCGTCGAACGTGTGAACTTTAATTTCAATTTCACTTTTTTTTTTTTAAATTTTTAGTTTATCTTTCAATTTAAATAAACCAAACCAAAACGGAGCATAGTATCAGATAAAACAAAAGAGCTCGTCGAAAAAATGCTGATAGAGAGGTACGCAGGATGGATCCACCTTTATACAGATGGGTCCAAAGATGAGAATAGAGCAGGAGCAGCTCTTGTGATACCAGAAGTAGGTATAAACAAGAGCTGGAAGTTAAACTCAGCAATACCAATAATGACGGCGGAGCTCATCGCGATAAACGAAGCAATTAAATACACTTTAAGCGATGATTTCTCGGCACAATCCGCTGTCATATAAACAGACTCCTAAAGCGCTTTACAGCATCTTGCCGCAGCAACTCGCTCACATAACAGTAAAACCATAGCATACCACATCCTTGACCAGATTGACGCCAAGAAAAATAGAGGAGGAGATCTATGCCTTCAATGGATCCCATCGCACGTAGGCATTGAGGGCAATGAAAGGGCGGATGATCTGGCAAAGGAAGCTGGCCATTTAGGGGTACCATATCAGTGGATACCAAAAAACCTGGACTGGAATGAAGCTATAAAGAAAATGTACCAAAGTATGTGGATAGATTTTTACCATAAGGCATCATTAGAAAAGGATGGAGTAAGTCTATTCTACCATCACCACGAGAGGTGCCCTGGTTTGTAGAGTCTTCTTTGACGAGGAATGAGCTTAAGTTAATACTGAAACTAAGAACAGGGCACACCGTGGGCGAAAGATTTGATGTCCTCATGGGAAGAAGCGAATTGCAACTCTGCGATGAATATCATGTTTTGGAGGACATTGTGCATATAGCACTACAATGCCCTAAATATGAACTTCACAGAGTACAGCTGCGAATTGCGGATATCTATGAGAATGTCGACGAATTGAAGGGTGTCCTGGCGGTGGGTAAGACGGAAGAGCTAGGCAAAATTGTAAAGTTATTTAACAGAATAGGAGTGAGGGCCTGACCGACGGATCCCCTTCTAGAAGAGAAGAGGCGATATGACAGCGAGTCACAAATCACAAAAAAAAAATAAACAATATTTCTCTGTTTATTATTTCTAGCTACTCGTACCTAAATATTTACTAATTAAAATTAAAATTATCAATAAAATGTCTCAAATTGTAAGCTTCGTAATTTTCCGCTGATGCCTGTGGTAGATGAGCTGCAGTAATCACCTTAAGACGGTAGATGAATAAAATAAGATGACTATGTATAAAAGATTTGTTAGAACTGTTAGAAGCACATATTTCAATATCTTGGTGATTTTTATTACGGGTATTATTGATTGATTTATATTTTTAATGCCATCTTTAGCGATTTGTGGCAATTAAAATATAATTAATATAATACATTTAATACAACTGTTACCGTTACATGGCTGTAAAAAATGGCATTGTCGCTAGAAACTACACGCTATTAAATTTAGACTGTATAATCGATTAAACGACCAATTGTTATTAGACCCATTAGGTATTTTATCATTGAACATTTATCATAATAGTGTATTCAACCCATATTCAATAATGTATATGCACAATACGTATTTCATTTAAAACGTTTAATCCAATTTAAGACCGTGTCATTTTTTTTAGTCAAGCACGGCCGTCATATACAAATAAATATGCATGCGTATGCAAATGAATAAAACATAAGTAAACGTTTTGTAAAAGTAATTTTTTGTTACTCCCGAAACGTATGAGACACTTTCATCCTTGGTTACGCTGTCAATGATATACGTTATAATAATATAATATGTACATTAAAAATATTCCACATTATATTGAGATACATTTTGTAGGTTAGTATATGATTTTTTTTCTGCCATATAGCAATTATTTGATTTGAGAACATAATGAAGGATGATGGCTTCAGATAGATATTTTTAATGGATAATGTTATGCTAAAAATAAGGTAGGTATTACAACTTTTCAGTCCGTAAATAAAATATTTAAATACGGCAGGTATCACACGTGTTACCGTTGAAATCGAGGAAAAATATGTTATGCATGGCACATAATAACATTGTCACCTTTGTATGTATGATCTTTTTACACAATAGAAACACAATACATCATGTTTCAAATTATAATTTTATTTTTTAACTTAATGAGATAAAGTGTCTTTAATCCAACATTTATTAAAATTTATGATTTTCTTCATATCGTTTATTAGAACAAATACAAACTTACAAATATGAAACCCACACAGATATTCTGTTTCATTAATAAACATTGATTGAATTTTATTTATTAAAGTAAATTGTATTTTTTATAAAGTTTCCAGATTTTATTAGAAATTGGCACTGGCGCCACCTATACTGTAGTAATTTTACGAGATAAAGAGAAACCAAGTATTATAATATGTAGCTTAAAGTTTGGAAGGGATCTTCATTTAGTTACATATTTTTTCCGACTTATATGCGGCGTAAATGAAAACTCTGCCATTCTTGGTGGTGTTGGATTGTGTCTCTGATAATTATCTAGGGAATCGAGGGCATCCGTTGTTTGTTCTCTCAAGGTGCAGAACTAACCTGCTATTAGTAATGCCAATTGGGACGGCAATAACTATGTTTAATCAAATCGCTTCGAATATTGATATATTCCACTTACGTGAGGTGAATTAAAGTGGACGTTGTTTTATAAGTTTTTAAGATAGGATCCATCAACCTAGTTCACTCTGTGTTCTTCCATGTACTTTTATTTTTATTATTTTATTTCTTATTTACTGACATTGCCCTCTATTTTTATTTAAAAATTTGTTAAGACTTACTTTATGTCATATCGTGAACGATTCTAATTTATAATTTTTTATGTTAATTATATGTAAAATAATCACTAAAATAATTTTTTTTGGAAGTACAATTTATATATACGTCAATTTGTACATTACGATCAAAATAATAGGTAGGTACGTACCTATCGATATATTGATAAAAACAAAAAAGCTGTTGACAGTTTAATTTAACATTCTTTGGAAATGTTTTCGGTTATATATACCTACTTATTTTTTGATTTTCATAATGATTTTAATATTTAATACCTTTGTATTTTAAGTGGTTTGAAAGTAAACATAGACACATTCAATAGTATAATATTATACTATTGTAAAATGGAATTCTACGAAGTAAATCTCGGTTAATATTGAAATATACGTTGCGTATATATTTTACAGAAGAAAATATTTGCACAAATGTCAAAAATTATCGGAATACAATATTTAAGTGAAATGCCGAAGCGAGAAGGCCAGAGCGGGCTTGCACGACTGAGAAAGGTACTTTACAGCCATGACCTAAAGCTGGGAATAAGAACAAAAATTATTTTTGTTCGTGTTTTCTGTACGAAGTAAAGAAACCCTATATATATACACACATGTGGTGAACAAACTTCCAATTTTTAATGAGGGTGTATATATGGATGCATCGCATCAGAGCAATGTTACGATTCAAGGTGAAATCGATGATAAAAATGATCAAACGGGAGTTAAAGATAAATTGATATATTCGTAATGTAACATTCATGATGTAAAACCATTCTAAGTATCAAATCTTCTATATTATTATTGGAAGCAACAACCTAGCAGAAGAAAATAAGCCTGATTCAAAGTATTAAGAGACTGGTTTGATGTCAGTACCATTCCATCCCTATTCAAAACAGTCAGCAGATATCGATAAGGGAAAGATTTAGAAAATCATCGAAGAGCTCGGTAGCAAACATAAAAAGAAAATGAAAAGGGGTTTTTTTTTTGTTTTGAATTACTTATATATTTTATAATAAAAAATTCGCCTGTCTTAATAATATTTATAATAATATAAAATGCAGCATTGTTTTGTTTTTTGTACATTATTTACATAATTTAGTCATTATCATATCGATCATTTGTTAATTATAATGTACTTGATAAGTTATTAAAGTGGTAATATTATATATATAAATATATATATAATTACTATCCTGTGCTGTATTATAACATTTATAATGCATTCGCCTGCTTTCAATTGATTGTCAAACGCTATATTTTTTATTGACGGCTATTATTACAGTTGTTACAAAAAGTATAACGTCGTTGAGGTAGTAAAACCTCCCCTTTAATACCTCATATCGTCGCCCTCAAGGAAGAACTCACCAAATACAGTTTTTGCTCAAAATGAGTTATTTATACAGAAAATCTTGCAATTTTTAACTCTATCTTAGAAAAATCACCAAAATTCCATCTATAGGTTTTATGTTAAAAATTACAAAAACAAAAAATTCACCAACTACATAGAAAAGATATTTGTGTTATGGAAAAAGTCAGGAAAAAGGTTACATGTTTTAAATGTAATGTACATAAACATAAAAATAACCAATCAAACAAAAAAAACCGTTTCCTTCTATGTTTTTTCGTTTTCTAATGAGAGCAATTTAAAATTTTCAAAAAGTTTAAAAGTCGATTATCTCAGGATTTTACTTTTGTTGGTTGGTGAGTTCTTCCTTGAGGGCGACGATATCAAGATGGTACCTACGATAAAAATTCATTGAAGTTTGGTTTAAACATTTTAACTTTAATATAGATATTCGAATTGATATTATATTATGTTATAGTTATCCCTAATTTTGATAATTACAAATTAGCCTACTAAAATTCAAAAGAAAAAATATAGTTGATTTTTTACGCGGACAATATTTTTGTATCAAGTCAATCATTAAATCAGCTGTTGAAAATCACATCCGTTCTTATCATAGTCAAATCAGCAAATGCCAATTGAATTCACTTTTTATCATAATATTTATAAGTATGTGAAAAGTTAAGTACACTTGAGACACAATATTTATATACGCGTATAAAATATTGAGGTCATTTTTTTCGTATAATCAAAGAAAATTCAATGACCTGCAAGTTTTTAAAATTGGGCTACAATGAATCCTGCTGTGAATATCAACAATCTTTTTGAAAGTTGCAGAATGATTTTTGTAACCTTTCATCTCATTAAATAAGCAATGATCAATGAATTGAAAGGTTTTGCAATTCTACACTCATTAAAGATCGTGTAGTAATGCAGTAGTATGTACCTATATGGCAATGGAGTCTAATAACGCCCAGAACTTTGTGCCTAAAATTATCTACCTTCTTACTTTTCTTTAAATCTCTAGACAAGTCATATGGTCTAAAAGACTTCAGATATATTCCTATTAGAAAAAAAAGATAAAAATATTCTTCTGAATGGGACTTGAACCTATAACGATTGAAAACCACGCGGTGTGCTTTAATAATTTAAGCTATCAAAACAATCCATCAATCACATCGAAATTTTCTAATAATATGCTACTGAGATATTATTTAAATTCCGTTAATATTGAAGACAATCATTTGTTAATTTGATTTAATAAATAGATACTTACCTAGATTCAGAGACAGTGTCAAGATCTCTTAAAATTAAAGTTAAGAACAGTGCCGAGCCAATAAATCTGCTTCAACTCGTACAATTTCGAAACAGTCAGTAGATTTGCTTACCTGGAATCCGATATCATCACCGATAATATTGAGGAATTGATCTAGAAATTTATCGCATCAGTAGAAGCTGCAAAGCCAGTGTATCGACTGTGAAAGCAACATTGTCTCATTCCGTTTTGGTCACCATGGGAGATATCTCGTCCTATGGACTTCAAAAAACGTTTCAATTCAGTATCCCCAAAAACATATCATTTTTCAGCTTACATATACATATTAAAATAATTTAATTTTTATGGCATCCAATTTGGGAAAAAAAGCATCTTCGAGATTTTCAGTATGGATATAGTGTATAATAAGTATTTATAGCATTCCCCTCAAAAATGCATTTTTTCCATACTCATGCAACTAATGAGACTTCAGGGCAATGCTTGCAATCAGCTTGAGACTAAATACATACTTGCGAATAAGATTCATTTTACATTGTTAAACATTAATCACTATTCATTTGAAAAGTTAAACTAGTACATATATATAGGATCACGCGTCACTCTTCAAAGTGACACCGTCCAGTCAATAATTAGTAGAATAATCACATTGAAAACAGATGCTGTGGAGATACTTGAGAAAAATCTGGTCTCAGAGAAGAATTTGCTGTAGGCAAATGAAAGTAGTTTATTTGAAAGAACTCATGCCTCAGATTGGGTTAGATACCGATGAAGATTCGTGAAAATATTATAATATAATAAGTGTTTTTGTAATAAGTTCTTACTTCACATATATTTAAAAAAATATATGAAGTAAAAACTTATTACAAATAATAACAATATAAAAAGAACTTTTTATATACAACGTTTTTAAATTTTCTGTTGAATCATATAAACTTGACTTTCTAAATAATACTGAATTGTCATTTTGATTTTCAAAGTAACGCACGTATATATTAATAATTTAGTTGCTAGGACCATCCGCTTAGCAACCAATAATGGTGTCGAAATAACTTTTCATGCAAAACAGAATTAACTGAAAATGAATTCAATTCTACTTAAAGATGGCTAAACGTATTAAAAAAAATGCATTGGCATCGTGTTCTGATATACTCTAAAAGTTTCAAATGTATAGTTGGTCGGGAAGCTAGTTAAAAATCGATTGCAAGATTTGTACAGGACAAATAGGAATACGAGCTAAGAAAAACGTTGTAAAACACTTATTTAAAACCGTTTTGACATTTTAGTGACATAGTACACGCTTATACTGAGAATCACATTAGCAGAATTTTTTAGTGATATCGGCGCAATTACAATACACGTACCTATAGTTAATTTTTTAACCGTATTAAATAATATAATATATTAGGTAAGTTAAATGTGATATTATTCAAGAATATTTTATATGCGTACATATTAGCATGATAAGACAACATTGCTTTAAAGACATGAAGGTATTTTTTTCTATTTATTATAGGTATATCCTTATTGCAATATACGCTAAATTATTTTAACCATATTATTCTGTGTTAACCGATACAATGATTTTTTTGAAAACAGTGCCATATTATTATGTATATGAGCAGTGTTCTGACTATGATGATGCTACGATCATCTTCTGTAAGTTAATGTTTAGTGTTTGTCGTTTAACATGTTGTACACGTATTTTAATCTTGTCACGGTGATTATGAATATTGTTTTAAAATATTTTTAATTATATTGTTACCTAGTAATACGTGTGTTTTATTAATAGCATGATGGATTAACTGTAAATATTATTTTTACCTAAGGTGGTTCCATGCACTAATGTCGTTAGTTTGCTGACTTCCGAAATGTTTCATTGAACCAATAAATAAGTATTATTATTATTAATAAAAAAAAGACCAACAAACGGCCTCTAACCAGTTATTTACGTGGCAGTACTTTGAAACAGTAATAATCTAGGCTGTGGTCACTCGTTTTAAGATCACCAGACAGCGGTCAATGTTTAAAGCATGTGGGAAGTAATGAGCAATGAGTAATTACAATGCCAAAACTAAAAATGCACTGTTGTCTTTTCGTGATAATATAGTCCAGGTGCTGAGACACTTTTCGTTTACATAATATGAGAAACGCAGTATTTCTTGTGATTCGTCTAACTAAGACAATAGTATACACGAAAAATTATGATAACTTTGAATTTTAAGGACATCAAGTGCTCTCCTCAATTTTGTAGGCATACTACTATCATATACGTACTTTGACTTCTGATGTGTGTTCCTACTTATTATTTCATATCTACCATCATTCTTCTTATTCTTCGACGGGACTTCATGACTGAGAATCATGACCCGAATAATTTGGCAGTCAAGCAGAAGCCTATTTTTTGACAACTTGGCTCTACCACTCACGGCATCCAGTTTATTTAGGAGTCGTCGGTCACAGCAATTGGAGCTTTGTTCATCTAGTAGGTGGAAAATTTTACACCCGTATAAAATCCAGCTGGTGCAGGAATTAAAGCCATGATATCATCATGTGCGTAACTATTTCGCCGATTGGGCTCTGTGTGTGTGTAAAATGACAATTGTGAAAAATAAACAAGACGATTTTGAATGGAATTCCATTTGTGAATGCGTAAAACTAGTTTGTATATTTACATTTCGACATGTGGACATCGTATTATTATCGTTCGCACGTGTATTTCATTTCTATGTTAATAAGTTCATTGGTTATGTTTTTTGCCGGAAATATAAGACTATTTACGAGTTTTTATGTTTTCTCAATTAACTGAAAAAAAAACTATTTAAAAAAAGTCACTTTGAAATTGAGCCTATCACGAATTGTTACTTGTAATAACGAGTGAGTTTATTATAATATAATATTTAATTTACACTTACAAAATTGTTTAAACTGTTATTTTAATCTAAATTAATCGTTTTTTTAATATAATTCATATTCATTAAACAAACTTAAAAAGGACACTAACTCATATATTTTAATAATTAGTGTTAATTGAACACACATGACTGAAATCATTTTTTTTTTTTAATCGGAGCTATCAATCATCAATCTTGTAAATAAAATTCATACAGTCTTTAATGTTATTATGGTGAAACATTTTAAAATGGTTTTGCATGCCCACACAGGACAGTTATTAATAAAAAGGATTTAATGGATTTGAAAGACTTTTATGAATCTTCAACTTTAGTTAGAGTCAACCGTTGCGATGGGCTTATAGTTCGAAAATGCTATCAACTTAAATTTGTTCTACCAACTAAACGTCAGTTCAATCAATGGGTAGAGCGCACCTATATTAACACCATCATTGGTATTAGATACATCTCAATGAAACTTTTGGCTGCCTCCAACTAACGTCTACAGGTAACCTAAGCTATCATATATTTACCTACATTATTACCACCACATTTGTTTGTCTATTTTTTATTCGTTGTATTGTAGATGAGTCTACGGGGTGGTTGAGTGTTTTTCACCCTTGTGGCATGGTCTGCCCAACGGAGTTATTCTACTTTCACATATGGAACGTATAGAGGCATAACTATACAATACGTAGTAATACTTTGTACCATGTTCACAGTTGCGACTGAACTGTCGAGCCGTGCGGACGTGTTTTTGCATCGCTATTATTTCGCTTTCGTTATCTTCAATTTTGACCCTGCTATTCACAAGTTTTTGATCCCGTTTCTATACTAATACCTTCGCCTGCCCTTGGAATACGATTTGTGAAACTTTTGTGTGTTTTCCCCTTGGACTTTCCCGGGAATTGTGACTTTTAATTCGTTTAATAATAGTTACGTAATTATTGTAACAATAATATTTATTGTGCGATAAATTGTGGTTGAGTGAGTGACGTGTGACGAGTGTTACCTAGCGCCATGGTCAACCACAAAGGGTACCCCATGCAAGTGGAAGGAATGTCCACTAGGAAGCGGAAGTCGGACGTGGCTGAGGGTATTGGTGACCCAAAGCAGGCCCCCAAGGTCAAGGATAAAAGGCCTGAGAAAGAAAAAGAGAAAGACAAGCAGAGCACTTCCACCACTTCAAAGGGCAAGGGCGTTAAGTCAAGGGCTGGTTCAACCTCAGCATCTTGCGAGGAGATCAGTCCCGTGGCTTTGAGTATTCTCTCTGAGTCTCAGGAGAGTGCGTCCAGGGCGACGATTGCCATCAAAAGGGCGCTTGCCACCCTCGAGAAGGACAGTCGTATTGCCAGAGCAACCGTGAACGCAGTTGCCGAGGAGCTTGAGATGGCAATCACTGAAACGTGGGCCATGGCGATAGAGCTGGAGGCACACAAGGCAATTGTGAAGGATCGTGCCTCCTTAACGAGAGCCATCATCCAGGCTCCTTCTAATGCTCCTCCCAGGGCTCTTTGGAGTGACGTAACCCGTAGAGAGGCTCAACCAACTAGAGTCTCCGAATGGCCACCAGTTCCTCCGAAAACTGTTGCCAGGCCGGGGGTGATGTTTTATCCGACTAAGGAGGGCCAAGAATCGACTGCCACAAAGGAAGCGGTCATGAAAACTATTGTGCCTGAAACTTTGGGAGTGCACATCACCGGGGTACGCAAGATCCGGGGAGGCGGGATCATCGTGCATCCCAAAAGTGACGACGAGGCTAAGCGGCTCATGGCTGCCCCTGGGCTGACTGAGGCCGGCTTAAAGGCCCAAGTCGCGGGGAGAAAGCTTCCCCGCGTCATAATTTTTAATGTACCCATTGAGACGACAGAAGAGCAGCTCAAGGAGGCAATCATAAACAATACCCAGGAGGCGTCTGGCCTTGCATCTGAGGGTTACGCTGGAACTAAACTGAGCCACAAGGCGGGACCGAAGACCGAACGTTGTCATATGATAATGTCGATCCCTGGAAAGGCTCGAGAGGCGCTGCTTAATGATGGCAGACTTTTCATGGGGTGGAATTCGTTCCCTGTGCGTGACTTTTGCGGAGTTGTCAAGTGTGCAAAGTGCCACTTATACGGACACATGGCTAAGGGTTGCAACGCTAAGGTTACAACGTGCGGCCACTGCACTAAAGAAGGGCATGACAGAGCAGACTGCCCCACCGCTGACGAACCGGGCAAGTGCCCTGCGTGCACGCGCTACAAGAAGCCGAACGGCCACTTGGCCACCGATCCCGACTGTCCCGCGCGCCTACACGCTATTGAGGAGGAAAGAAGCCGCACTGATTACTGTCCGCAATGATCTCCTTCGCTCAGATAAACGTGGGCAGAGGTCGAGCCACATCTGCCGAGCTACTTGAGGTTGCTCGGGATCAGAATACGGACATAATTATGATACAAGAGCCATACGCCTTTGGTCCCAATCGGGGCCTAAGCGGTGGCCGTATCATACAAGCTACCCCGAAATCTCTAGCTTGCATATTTGTTATTGACACCGCACTGACTGTGTTGCATCTCTCGCATCTATCCAATGAGCTCTTCGCGGTGGCGGAGATTGCTAATAACAGGGGGCTCTCCATTGTAGTTATATCTGCGTATTTTCAGTACAGTTCTTCTACCCTGTTTTGCACAAAACAACTGGAGAAAATCTTATATGCTTGCAGAGGCAAGCAGATAATTGTTGGGGCGGACGTTAACGTCCAGTCCTTGCTCTGGGCCCCCTCTGGGCCCAGACGTAACAAGGACAAACCTGAGCCACTCGAGGAGCTCTTGGCCGCCTTTGATTTGACGGTGCTAAATGACCCTAACGGGCCGGCCACTTTCTCCACCAGAAATGGTGAGTCACATATTGATGTCACTCTGACATCCAGTGGCGTTGCCAGACGCGCCGTGGACTGGCAGGTCCACACGGACGCGGTGGCTAGCGATCACCGTCTGATCACATTTTCGTTCAGAGTTGCGGGAGATGCGGCCCCATTGAGCCAAACCGAGAGCCTACTACTTCCCAGGCGCTTTCGGACGAGCGGTGTCAATTGGAATGCTTTTGACGTCAAAATTGGTGGACTGGCCTCTGCCATGTCGGCTGACGATCTCCACCAAAGAGCCAATGACTTGACTGCGTTCATTACTCAAACTGCGGAGTCCACGCTGGGTAGAACCTCTCTGAGGCCACCCAACCTTGCGCCATGGTGGATACCAAAATTGACGTCTTTGAGAAGGACCATGAGACTTGCCCAAAGAAAATTGCAAAGAGCTAAAAGATCTCAGAACGACTTACCCAGAAATGACGAACCTACGGAGATTGCTTATAAATCCGCAAGGGCAAAATTCAAAAAAGAGTTAAATAAAGCCAAGAAAAAGCACTGGCGGGATTTTGTCTCTGAAATGGGGGGCTATGATCCGTGGGGACCGCCTTTCCGCGTGATAAAGCTGGGCTCAAGGCCTGGTAAAGTCATGGCGGCTATGCGGCGCCCCGATGGCACCTTTGCGATGGACAGCGCAGAGTCTGCATCCATACTGCTGGAAGCTCTAATTCCACAGGACATACCTACGGCACATGAAGATGACAGAACCTGTCAACTAAGACTATCTGCAATCTTGCCGTTGGAAACTCACCATTCTCCTGAGCTTACCCAGTCGGAGGTGGGATTAATTTTTGATGGCCTCAGGGCGGGCAAAGCCCCCGGACTTGATGGGATCAGCAATGTGATTGCCAGAAGGGCGTGGCTTCGAGCACCTCATGAGATAGTCGGGCTGTATGCTGACTGCATGAGCAGGGGCATCTTCCCGGACTGTTGGAAGAAGGGTCTCCTTAGGATTATACCTAAGATGAGCACACGACCACCGCATGACCCAAAAGCGTACCGTCCAATCACTCTTCTGCCAGTGCTGGGTAAGATATTGGAGCGGTTAATCAGCAGAAGACTGGAGGACCACCTTGAGAGAATCTACCCTATCTCGGAGAGGCAATTTGGCTTCAGACCCGGCAAGTCTACTGAGGACGCTATCAGATTTGCACAGAAATTTGTTGAGGACTCAGAAGGAGTTATTGTGGCAGGCTTCTTTTTGGACATAGCCGGTGCCTTCGACACCGCATGGTGGCCATTAATTCTATCTAAGCTTCGGCTCCGACAGATCCCGGGGGACCTCTTTGCCCTAGTGCAAAGCTATTTTAATAAAAAGGAAGTTATATACGACTCTAGCACTGAATTGATTTACAGGGAGACCACCATGGGGTGTCCGCAGGGTTCCGTGCTTGGCCCCTTGCTATGGAATATACTTTTTGACGATGTTTTGACGTTACCTCTGCCACCGGGCTGCGCGCTCGTCGCGTACGCTGATGACCTTCTTTTACTAGTTGGCTCGTCGAGCCGTCCGACACTCGAGCGCGTAGCTAAGGACGCATTATCGAGAATCCTTAACTGGGGTAAGCTTAATAAGCTTGCATTTGCACCTGGCAAAACGGAAGCTATCCTCCTAAAGGGCAGCTCAAGGATAAACATAAATAAGCGATCACCCGCAGTGCGCTTCGGCGACTCTGCTATAAGGTTTTCTCGAGAGGTGACCTACTTGGGGGTCGTTCTGGACGAGAAGCAGACCTTTTTGAAGCATGCTAAAGTAATTGTGGCTAAGGCCAACTCAGCCTATCAGAAGGTTGCTCGCCTGGCAGGCAACAATTGGGGCCTAAAGCCTCGGGCCCTGAGAATCGCCTACGAGGCTATATTCATGGGCATCGCTGGCTATGCCTCCAGCGTGTGGCACACCAAAGCCTCGCTGACAATTGTGAAGAGGGCTCTGCTTAGCGGACAGAGGGCTGCTCTGATTGGCTTTACTAAGGCCTATAGGACCACATCTTCGGATGCCCTGGCGGTCCTTGCGGGGGTCTTCCCCCTCGACTTGCACGTTCAAATTAGAGGATCGATCACTCTCCTTATGAGGAGGATCAATACAACTCTCGCCGGTGTCCCTCTGACACCGCCATCGAGAGTGGAGGGCATGAGCTACAGAAAAACTGTATCTGAGCTGGTCTACAAAACCGCATATGCGGCATGGCAGGCGAGATGGGTGGCCTCCTCTAAGGGCCGCCAGACTTTTCTATACTTTCCAGATGTCTCGGTGAGACACATGACGAGGAGACTGGTGCCTACCCACTGGACTAGTCAATTCATGACTGGCCATGGAAACTTTGCGGCCAAACTGCAGGGGTTTGGTTTGGCAGGACATGGGTCGGGTTGCTCATGTGGACACGACCAGCAGGACGCAGAGCACGTCCTGTGGGACTGTCCACTTATGGGCCCCGAACGAGCGGAGTTGTTTGCCCGGGTCCGACCCCATTCGGGCCCAATAGGACACGCGGATATGGTGGCAACCGAGGCCAATTTTGCGGTCTTTACTAAATTCGCCAGAGCGTACGGGGGGCGGGACACTCTCGACTCCCCTTGCGACTCTTCAAACTAAAGTCACTCTGATAGTTGCCATATAAATTAACATCATGCATTCGCACTTCGGTGCAAGGTTGCATCACCAGTCCCGTGCGGCTCTGCTCGGGACAAAATGAGGGCTTAAATTCTTTGATCTGGCACACGTAAGGGTTATGTTAGCCGGCCGCGTATGACGTGGCTGCATATACATAACGGGAGCGGAGGTGGGAATTTTACACACCATACTAATCTGTCTTTCAAAGATTTTATCACAAATTACAATTTAATATGACTTTATGAATTTGATTTTAATAATAACCTAGTAAAATGACACCCTCCATGACCAGTTTTTAACATGTTACTTTTTAACCGACTACTCTTACAAATCAGTGCTTCAGAAGATCTTCATGACAAAGCTTAGTATTTGTAAACTATTTTTGTTTTGTTGTTTTTAATTTATTTAAATTGACATACATTCCGTTTAATATTCATATTAAGCTAAAAACATTATTTAATATACCGTGTCCTTCACTAGACATAAACCATCGTTATCTTTAGGATGGAACTAATAAGATACATGTACGATGGAATTGTGAGAGAATAAACTCAAGTGAACTTTTTACTTAATGCAGAGTGCGTACGTACTTTAATAATAGAACTGGTTTTCAGCATTGTCATGTTACTGGCCGAGCTTCTATATGTGTATGTAACTATACACGCCATGTATACTCAGATTGAATGGGGAAATCATTATTTATGTATGGTAACATATACCCAACCTAACCTATTTATAGTTTAATAATAAATTGTCAACGTTATCAAATTATGACATATTTAAATAATGACAAAATGTTTTCCTAATAGAAAAGAAAAAAGGAATTCTTATTGTGAATGATCATTAATAATATTTCAGTTTTTATAAAATACATAATTATACGTATCTATTTCATTATAAAGACTGCAGATAGTACAACGAATTAAATGTTTGTATATTATAATTTAAATGTACTTAATATAAAAAAAAATATTTTCAAAAAAATATCTTTACTGGGAAGATAATGCAAGTAAGGATGCTTAGAAGCTGATACCGGTGAAGAAGAAAGAGAATACAAAATGATTATAATGATTAATACTTTGGACGCTGAATACGCACATGCGCGTAATGACCAGGCGGCCGATCGATGTAATTAACTTGCATTTTAAAGGTGCTAATTAAAATCTCATTATATAGTCAGCAGCGAATGAATGTTTTAAAAATTCAGTAATTATAGCAAAACAATAACTAGTATAAGTACATTATTGATAGAATAAAAAGAAAACATGATACAGCCCTACAAATATTTAAAATACTACATATACATATAAACATACAACCTTCAAAAAAATTGCATCATTCACACATAATCAGGTATATTTTGAAGACCAAATAGAAAAAAGTCAACCATTTTAAATGTGTGAATGATGCAATTTTTTTGAAGATTTTATAATCTGAGATTCCAAAAATAGGAAAATATTTATTTATACTGTAATCAATAAAATGGGAAGAATATAAAAACCTGATCTGATGTAGGTACGCAAAAACCCGTATGAATGTTCACGAGAAATTTGAATACCTACTAATTTTCCTTAGAACCGACACTGAATATATTTCAATACGTCGATGTTTTAAGTTGTCAAATTTTCTATTGACGTATACGAGTTAAAATTAGAATATTAATTTCTTTATTTACGCAAGAGAATATTATTAAATACAACTTGTAGATGTTTACATCATGATAATATGAAAGTATACTAAAAACAGAATGAAAACAATGCTAAGGTACAATATAAATAACACATATAAAAAAGTAATATTATATTTGTTAGAAAAGTATAAGGAAGAACATCCTACATTATCTCAAATTTATGTTAAAACATATACACCTAGTCATATTATAATCGTCATCGTTATCATCATGTTAGCCACTACAAACGTTGGGAGACTCCTACAAAATATTACCCTATCTTGGAGAATCCAGTGAGCTGCATTCCAGTAGCTTTGACCAAGCATCATTAAATCAGTGACGTAGCTAGACATATTGGGCCTCTATGCGGAAGTCATGGAAGAGGGGCCTTTTTATGAATGATAATATGATACTATACAATAGAAAATTCATTATTAATCATTAGTATGAGATTTAGGGCCTTTTGTTTGGTTGGCCCGATGTTTTCCATGCCCGTAGCTACACACCTATCACCTAGTTATTTAATAATTATAAAATAAGTTATATTATTAAATTGCATAAAATATTTTCACAATACTGCTCGATTTTATATAAATACAAAGGAATTCAAGTTATACGCATTTTCATTTTTTATGATATATCATATTTTTGATGTTTTTTAAAAATACATATAAAACATCAATATGTACTATTAATTGCCTAAAAACCTACGATCTACAACCTACAACAAAACAATTTAAAATGTAAATGTTAGAAAAAATGTCTCAAATTGGAAGCTGCGTATTTTTCCGCTAAGTTTATCTGGTAGGTGGAGTATTCACCTTAAATATAACTTACTTTATACTGATTGTAAAATGGAATTTTATCGAGTAAATGGTAACTCAATTGTTGGTAATTATTTTTAAAAATGCAGATCAATGACTATTCAACAAAACCAGTTCACGGGGAAATTTTACTTATAATTTATGTATGAATAAGCTTACTTGCGCATATCTTTTTCCAGGAAGTTTTGGGTGTATATCTTAAGACAATTCGCAAGAAATTTATTATTTTGTGCGTTGTTTTTCCTGTAAAATGAAATCGAGTAATAAGAAATCCGTTTATTTATTTGATAATTCAAATATAGTATAATAAATTCTATCACTTCGAGACTCTCTCACGAACGGCTTAAGCGTCGGCCTTTGCTACAATATTCAAGAGAATTGTTAAAACTACGCGTATAATAATTATGATAACAATATATAATTTAAACTATAAATAACCATAAAATAATTATTACATATTACCCATTTAAAAAAAGTTTGCCTTTAAATTTTTAAAATGTTTTTTGATAGGTACTTAGTGATTATTTAAAACCCTTAACATGTAAATGACTAGTAAAACGTAGGTATTATATTACATTTTTTGTATTATATCTCTAGAAGTTTTGGTAAAACGTTTAACGGTTTAAATATTTTTACATTAACATAATATTATCAACATTACATTAAATAAATTATGCATATATTGACACAAAGGATTTGCAAAAATATTTGTATGAAAATAATGTATGTAACTCTTTTTAAAACTGGCGATATTTATGATATTTGAACAGATATTTTTATTTAATTTTTTATCATTTGAAGATCTTGGCATAAAAACAGCAAATGTCACAAAACACTTTTTTTTTCAGGAGAGGGTAGAAACATAATATCTTGGTTGTCAAAAAAAAATATTAGTTTGACAATGAGGTACGAGTATTATAGAGAAACCTTATATGCACTATATAAATGTAAAAAAAAATATAAAATTTATTTTGGTTAAATAGATATTTCAAAAAGAATGAGTGTGAAATTTGCTGTTTTTACACAATTTTTTGACATTTGTTGTTTTTATTGCAAAATTGACAAGATTGAAATGTAAATAGTATGACTAACACTATAATTTTTTTAAATAAAATAAAGGATATATATATTTCTGCTATTTGTAATCATTATACAACTTTTAATAAGGTTTGGGCATATTATTTACCTATTAACAAACGACTTCAATGTTTCTAAAAAATTAAGAATTACATATTTAATGAAATGTTTTTATCATGTGCGGGTTAATACTGATTAGTTTCCTATTATTACTGATTTAATTTAATAAAACACATTTTTTAGTATCTACTTATTCCACTTTTAATATATAAATCTGGACCGGTTTCGTCCGCCTCTGTTTTTTTGTCAACTGTTTTCAATAGTTGAAAATGTCCGTCTAAGCCATATAAAATATTTAGCTAATTTTAAAATATCTTTTGTTTAGCTCCTTTCAATGGAATTAATCCATCACATATTGTTTTAAATGCAATCGTGACTGGCATTTGATTTTTCTTCACAACATTGAATCTATCCCACAGCCCAGAGAAACTGACATGTTCGCAAAGCACTTACTAGCCTGGTCTATTTTGTACATTATTATAATTAACCTACAAATTTTTACCGAAAAATGCCAAAGATTTAACCTATATTTGATATTAAAAAAATCTTTTTCTCCGGTCTCTTTAGATTTTATAATGAAGGGCCCAGAATTTTCTTTATTGCATCCAATACCACCCTATTCAACTGAACTGAACTATCAACTGAACGATGATGGTAGTCACAGTTATTTGGTAAAAACGTTGCTTGGTTTTGTTAATTTTTCTCTTTCGAGACGTTTCATATATCTATATGCTAGTATTATCCATTATAAAATATAAAAACTTTATAAAAAGCAATAATTAAGCGAATCAAAGATCATTTGACAGCTCAGACACTAAATAGTATGAAATGTATGAATACTAACATTACTAACGCCGCCTGGTGATAAAAGTGTAGAACTACTGGACCTTTGCTGTTTTCATACAAAAATCCCTGGACTATTGCGGTTTTTAGAAAAGTGGCATATTTTTGAGAGCAGATTTGAGGGACTTATGATTTTTTTTTAAATATATATCTTTGTACAGTAATTGTATGTAATCATACACAGGGAATATAGAAATGCAATAAAATGAAAATGGAAAAAAAACAACATTTTTTGTTTTTATGCCAAGATCTTCATTTGTATTAAAGGATTTTGTGTTACGACCAACAAGCCTTGCATCGATATAAAAGAAAAAGATTTCCAATTAGACATTTTCTTTCGTCTAGAAACATGATAATTAAATAACTCATTAAACTAAGAATTACTATATACCTACGTTGCTAATGCATCTTGGAGAGAATCAAACTATAGTTCAGCGATAAAATAAAAAGAAGCCGTAAACGAATACTCGTTTTAAAATAGTTTTTTAAATTTAAGAATATGTTTTTTTTTAATATGTTCAGATATTGAATAGTTATCTAATCTAAACATTTTTTATATAACTTCTTAGAAAATTGCTTAACAATATAAAAAATTGGATCGACGTAGAATTATAATTTACATAAGTAAGTTAAAAAAATACAAGATACAAAAGCCAATTCCAGTAATATTAGAGGTACACATTGATGAAAAAACCCGTTTCCTTTATAAAATTCACTAAATAATTTGTTGTTATATATTCAAATTTCAAAGAGACTTAGCTAATTTTCTAATACCACTGATTTTGACGAAGCAATATTCTCTCAGTGTTCCCAGTCAGTTTATTTTCATGCGATTAAAATTTTTTTTTGTCATATTAAGAATATAATATATATTATCTATTAAAGTTGCTAAGACTGGATCATATATACATATAATAAAGTGATAAATAAAAACAATAAACCCTCAGTATGGTATTGTCGTATAACCTGGAAATTCCTGATCTACAATATTTACATATCGTCCAAAAATACTTTATACCTGCATAATGTTAGTATTATTATTTTTTGGTATTTTAAATAGTACCGGCTAACAGGAAAATGAGAGAAAACCCACTTTGAATGTCAAAAAGATATTATTCGTGTCAAAACATAGTAAAAAAAGACATAAAAGTCAAGCGTGTTGAACCCGCGGGTCGTGGGCTGCATATAGTTTTAAAATTATACTTTTTCGTAAAATAAAGCTTTTGGATGAAATTTATAATATCAGTTTGAAAAAAAAATATGGTAAGCTCTCGAATTGGATTTCGGACAGAAAAAAAAATGAAGGAAGAAAGCTAAAAGTACGATTTTTTGATTTTATATCCTACACATCTTCACTCAATGTGGTCCAGCCAAGTAAAAAAGTTGGATAATCATGATTTAAACTACTAATTATATTATGTATAAATGTAGTATACTGTATATAAAACACATTATGCTTGAAAAGTGAATAGACCATTAGTAAAAGAGATATCTAAAAACTTAGAGTAACACTGCATGGTACAGAGAGATAGATGCTGGAAATAACGCGTAAGAGCAAAGAAATGGAATACTGAGATAAGGAAACAATGAGGAGTACACAGCTCAAGGAATGACAAGGACAATATGCTCATCACATCTTTTCGTCCAGTGGTACCTAAAAGACAGACCTATTAGCACACGGAATTGATATAACCCGATGCTTACGGATTGTTTGCGGAAGTAGATGGCGACGCAACGCACAGGAGCGAGAAATTTTTGATCAGCTTGAAGATTCCTTTAGTCAGTAGTAGATTGATTTAGGATAATGATGATGGTTAAGATACCAATTTAAAAACAGAAAACAGGTACAAGAGCTTAATGGTACCACATTTCTAAAATGCAATAGAGAGGATATAATAGATATTATCATAATCCATCTGAATATTCTACCGCATATTTTTAATGGATGAACAACGATAAGCCTTGTCATTATTGTATACAAATACGACGATAGAATATTATGTTACTAGCCACTATTCAAATATAAATCATCATCACCTTCATCAGTTGGGGTCTGCTGGACGAATCTCCAATATAATAACACTCTTTTTGGTCCCTAGTTCTTTGCTTCTTTACGTTTTTGTGCGTCTCTGTTATCACTTAGTGCCCTTTGGGTAAAACTAGATAGGTACTGTATTACATTTTTTTAAAAATTTATTTATTTATCCACTCGCCAAGCGACATCTTCGGCCCATTGCCATTTCATCAGCTTAACAACGTATATCACTCTTATATGCCTCCTTATCTAATGATCTCTTTTTGGGGTCTTTACGCGTCATGCCCAACATGCACATCTCTATGCTACGATGCGCTAATCGTAGTTTTTGGATTAAATTTTTGTCACTTTCGACTTTTTGATTCAGCTTTTTTTGTGCTCAGTCTTCAACTAATTGTGCTATCAGCACATCTATTCTATACAAAAGGCTGCTGTCGGCGGCTATTGAGGGTAGTTTATCATATTTATGTAATGATGTGGTTAATTGTTACAATAAGTTAACCGTCTGACCTGTCAAAAAGTGCTATGTTTTAACAGCATCTCTCTTGCTTGTGTTAACTTTTAGAGCAGGATAGACAGTTTCGACAGTTTAGACGGCTAACTTATTGTAAGAATAATTATTATAATACCTCAATACATAAATAATGATAAACAACCCTCGCTAGCCACCGATAGCAGTCTTGTGTATAGAATAGATGCGCAGGATGTATTGTACATAAAATAAAAAGTGAATTTAATGTCAATTTAGCTAGTTTTCCATTTGGTATAGGTATGGTTTCATATTGAATTAGTTAATTAATTTTTATTTATTTTCTTCTTCTACGTGTTATTAATTTTTTGTCCTGTTCACTGATAAATATATGGTATTATGTAAGTTAAACATTTATTTTATTTAGATTTTTTGGTCCTTAACATTTTTACCATATGCTAAAAATTATGCAACAGTAAAAATTTCAGTAATAGAATTATCAAAATAATACTATTATTTTTTATTAGTTTTATATCATTGATATTTATAGCGGGTAGCAAAGTTATTTGTAAATATTTTATCAATAAATTATAAAGGAAATTGAATGCTTGGAATATTTTTATGATCGTGGATAATTATTTAGAAATTAGTTTTTTATGATACGTAGGTAATAAAAGATTATTGAACAAATAATAAACGCTGATTTTGTTACATGGATATTTTATTTGTTATTTTTTTCCACAATACATAATTATTATATTGTTACATTTTCAAAATTGATTCGAAACGAAGTCGGGCGTGGAGTTGTAATATAAATTGAAAAGCAAAATATTAACAAAAATGTGTTTACAACAAAGTATTGACATGTTATATTAAACAAGAGACATGTGAGTGCACAAATTCTAGAATAATAAGAGAATATTTTTATGCTAGTATTTTTTACCTATTTAATATTAAACATCTTAGTGAATAACTTTTTGATCCATCCAGTTTAAATAAGAATAGTGTCTGTAAACCAATGAGAGGAATACTGACCGGCTAACCAACAAAGAAATCACTGCAGAACTAGGCTATACTAAATCCATTATTATTTATTATCATTAAATAATTATAAGTTAAGTAAAAAAATATACATCCATATTTTAAAGATTTTCTAATTGTATTCAGTAAGTACAATTTTTCCCTTATTTAAATAAAAATAAAAACAGTAAAATTTACAAATTACACGTCATGGTAAAAAAAACAATATATAAGAATCAACATAAATGTAATATAATATATAATAAACTCATTTGAACGATTTATTAAATTAGGCACGTAGTAAGTACAGAAATTTTGGATAAATGTAAAACATGTGTACACAATATATATGTCGATAGACAAGATCACACTATTTCATGTAATTTCGTTTAAAATCATACAAAATCCATGCAATGTCTTTGTCAATGTAATTGGTATTATTTTTACCATGTTCGATTCTAATCGGAGTATATTATAATAGACATTCGTAGAGTAGAGGTTGTATTCACTGGTTTTTATGAGGAATAATTATTAATCATTAGAACAAGCAATTGGGTTCTTGCACTGAATCAAATATACATTGAAAAAACAACATCTATTTTTCACCAGCCATGATTTGTTTTTATAGAGTGGCATATAGGTACTAACGTAAAGTAATAAATTTTTGTAAAGATATAATAAATAATTACAAGATAAAAATAACTTTTTATATACCACGTTTTCAAATTTC
This sequence comes from Rhyacophila brunnea, assembly GCF_057557595.1. Taxonomy (NCBI): domain Eukaryota; kingdom Metazoa; phylum Arthropoda; class Insecta; order Trichoptera; family Rhyacophilidae; genus Rhyacophila; species Rhyacophila brunnea. The sequence continues at coordinate 24,376,096 of NW_028233068.1, forward strand.
CTGTTGAATCATATAAACTTGACAATTCTATGTATTAATAAATATAGAATACTGAAATGTCATTTTGACATTTCATATTGATTTCCATAGTAACGCACGTATATATTAATAATTTAGTTGCTAGGACCCACTTAGCAACCGATAATAGTGAGTAGTAAATATTACTTTTAACGAATTTTTTCCGAAACATACAAAACAGAATTAACTGAAAATTAATTCAATTCTGCTTAAAGATGGCCAAAATTATTAAAAATGCATTCCCGTCGTGTTCTGGTATATTCTAAAGTTTCAAATGTTTAGCTAGTCGGGGAGTTAGTTAAAAAGCTTGGACAAACAAGAAAAAAATATGTACGGGACAAACAAGAATACGAGCTAATAAAAACATGATAAAAATAGTATGTCTTATCCATCCTAATATTATAAAGTATCTAAAAATGTATCTCCAACTTAAGAATTGAACAAATACGAGTGAACCTTGTAACTAAGTTGTTTGTAATTGCTGTATAACTGCTTTCAGTATTTTGTGAATGAATTACCGTTTACAAAAAATTCTTTGAAAACATATTGAAATTTTTTTGTTTAAAAAATGATTTTAGAATTTTAAGGAGGGCAAGTCAAGCTAATACATCAAAATGATATAGTGTTTCTATGAAAACAATAATGCTATTTCAAGTATCATAATATCTATGAGATATACTTATTCCAATGGAAATAAAATATGTATATATTTTCATAGTAATCGGTTACATATTATTTGAACCCTGTTTCAGGCATATTATATTGGTCATTTAAAGGCTGATCTTAACTAATTTTTAAAAATTATAAATGTCACTTTGCTCATTAAACACTCCGAACCTTATTATTATTAAGTACTTATATTCATGTGTTTATTATGTAAGAGGCGTTGGTTAATCTGAAGCTATTTAGATATCGATTTCAAAAATATGCTGTTGATTAATAATATTTACATTATATCCACTTTCATAATGTTGTAAATACTATATTATTATATAATCGCGCACGCAGCGAATGAAACTTGACGTTTCGCCGTGAATGTGCTTTTTGATCTGTCACACTGTGGTTGGAAAATACCGATCGTGGAGCGATCGCGAACGTTCGTTGTCGGCGAGTTTAAATGGCTCGTAAGTAGTGATATTGTTATTGCAAAATCTATAAATTGGCTTGCATTCAAACTGGACTCACATTGTGAATTCAGAGGGAAGGAGCAAGTTGTTCAAGGAACGAGATACAACAAGGACGTGTGACGTGATAATAATAAACAATAAAGTGTTCTGTGTAAAAGCTTACATGAAGTTAACGACGCAGCCTGAATAGAAGTATCCAATTACTGTTAGACCTGCAAACTTTGGTACATCGCCAAGTGTAAGTACTCACATATTTTAAACAATTTTCTTCTTCAATAAAATATATAATTATAAAGTATGACTTCTTACAACTGCAAGTATTTTGATTATCTTTAAACAGTATTATATATATATATATATATATATATATATATATTTATAAAAATATTTACTTATTATACATATTAATCACTATTATTATAAAGATGTTTAGTATGTAATATCGTACCCGAATATAATTTAATATATTATATAAAGCTAGACATTTTAAATATGTACATTGTAATAATATTAAAATACAGTTCAATTTTGATGGACTTTCTTTTATGTAATTTAAAAATTGAAACCTTTTTATTTACCGTTTTTATATTTTAAGCAATAGTGCTGTAATATTAATAAATTTATGACAGTGTTTGACGCAATATTTGATTGGAGCATATTAAGTAACATTATTGATAAAATTTAACAAATAAGTAGTACGTATAATTTTGATTACCGAACCGACCATAAAAAATATTGAATGTTGTATATAATATTATTATAAAAACGGTCGCAAGGAATATATAAAAATGTTAAATTTAAAGTGTATTGGAATACAATTTAATCATCTTGATGTGCTTAATGCGCAATGATTAAATATAAAGTCTTGTTACAACTATTATACGACATGGGGTACCCACTATTATTACTATATTACTAGTTGATTACATATTGTAATGAACCAAAGCTCACTTTTGTTATACATTATTATACTAATGCAATATATTATTGGTACTTCTTCTTAATATTTATGTGTGTAAAATCTATAGGGATATAAGTTTAAAATAAAAAAATGAGTTCAATATGTCAGTTTAACCGTAGTGCATATTATTTTATATGATGTTAGAATTTTCATATTATGGTACGGTTAGGTTATGTAGATTCAAATGAGCATACCGATAATAGATACTCTTTTAAAAAAAATCTAGAATCAAAGTCCTATCGTGATATACACTTTGTTATTGATTACACACGATTCAATTTGCTTTTATATTATTTAATAGATGCATATTTTTTTTCTTATAACAGTTATTAGCATCGGCAAAGTATAATATATTTTTTTTATCGAAGAATTTATTTTTAATCACCAGTGGTCAAACAAGAAATAGATCCATTCTGAAAAAAATATATACAATCGATAATATTATTATTCGCAGTATTAAAAAAACAACATAGGTGACTATCAAAAGTTTTATAGACCAACATTTAGAATATACGCAGTTAAGTTCCCGGTCAACTGAAACAGCCATATTTTTGGGATTTCCCGACGACTGGATACATAAAATTGTTATGTGTAATAATAAATTAATAATACAGTCAGACTTTTGATGATTGCCAAACGTTGTAAGGACAAGACACTTAGAGATGAAGAATATATAGGTACCTGTGCGGTATGGACAGTAAGAAAAATAGCAAACAACAATGTTTTAAATTGTATTAATTTTTTACTTGGGTGTTTGGTACAACAAATGTAATGATAAATTAATTTTGTTTTTATACAAAAAACATTTTTGTAAAAAATAACCAATATCTTATAAGTTAACAAAACCGTGTATTTTTTTGTAAAAATGGTATAAAAACAAAATCCGGAGATTTTGGGTTCTAATATTTTAAATTTCTGACATTTAATAATCCAGATGTAGTCATATTTAAAATAAAATCACGTTTATTACAATAGTTTGTTTATATTTATTTAATTAAATGCTTTTAATAGTAAATGCAATAAGTATAAACATAGATTTCAATTTGGTTTAATGAATATTATAAATTCATTTTTTATTTACGAATATTAGAAAATGCATTTAAAACCGTGTCCATAAATTAAGAACTTTAAAATACTCATTTATACATATAAGGTATGTTGGTAACATTTGTTTTATAACGATCAAAATGAATAAAAAAATGCTCATTTAAACGGATTTAACAAACATTTTCTTCTTAAAATGCGTTCATAATAATTGTATGTATAAATTCAGAGCTTCCATTAAATTAACGATAGCTGATGAATATTATTTGAATATACTAATTTTATTTTCTAACGATTGAACTGAATATAATTTTTTTATGTGTGGATTTATTATTTTTTTTTATCTTGTTGTGGGTAATTTTTATTGCATTGCATTTCAGACAGTTATGATTCATTATTTAATATATTATTCAAGTCAGCATATTATTCAAAGAGGAAGTAAGTCGAAGAGTTCGATAACTCTTAAGATTTTCATAATTAAACTAGTCAGACCTTCAGAGAGCATGACTAGATAATATCTACACTAATAGCTCATAGTACTTTTAAAAGTTTTTAATGTCATAGCAAAATTAGATATTATTAAATTTGATGTATTTTGGAAAAGCCAAAAAAGTTTTCAAATGAATCAAAAAAGTAAAGTAAAGGTCGCATATAGAAAGACCCCTATCAAAATTATTTTTATTGCAATTTAAAATTGACACAAGTGTCATTTTTCTATAAACTAGCTCTTTAACGTCCGTAAGTACTCAGTTGTTACGAAAATTGATAAAGTAGTTATTCTTTTATCGGTTAACTTTCACATCTTTAGGTTCCAACTACATTGAGTAAAGTTTTCTTTTATTTTTGTTCGCATATTAATGAGCGGTATTTATAAAATATTATTATTTAAGATTTTAAAGCTTTTGTAAAATAATATTTTATAAAATAATATTACACATAATTTAAGTATTCAGAAAGCTGTTAAATATGACATTCTAATTAATTAGCTCGACGCTTGATTGAATCAGTTTTTTACATCTGAGGCATCTAAATACCTTAATTTGTCGCTGGTATTTTAATATAATTTAAATTGTACACTGTCGATGATAGTATATTATCAAATTGAATATAAAAATATTGCAAATTTTTCTTTCATAAAAATATATGAAGTCATTCTAGACATTTAAATAACATCTTTTTTTAGCGTGAACTTTACTAACGGTGTCAAACACGTTTAAATAGTTGTGGATCTATAAATAGATAATCATTCATCATATTGGGTAGGATATTATACTAGAAATTCAATGGCTTTATAGTTATTTATCATCAAGTCGCTATAGAGTAAATTAATAACATCGGCAAACATTTTAATTAAAAAAATTGTTTTACTTTAACACAAAAAAATAGGATTCAAGATGCACATATTAACGGATTGAAATTTAAAATAAGATACTTACAAATATTAACGATAAATAACAAGCATATTTTTAATAAACTTACGTATTTTAAAATATTTTCCAACAAGTTTGGGAAAATTCTGATGTATGTATATTATTATACTAAATTGGTTAAAATACACTGCCATCTACATTTGACATTCAATTTTGAATACATACACTGAAAATCTGTATATGAAGATAAGCGCATATTTATGTGATATAGCATAGTTACAACACCTGATAAATGATGATTACGTACTTTCAATGTTTACAGCTTCATCATAGTTGCATTTATTAAAAGAATAAAACAATCATGATATGCATTTTTGAGGGCAGTTGACTAAAGGGGTAAAATATTGTATTAGTAGAACATTACGTATTAGTAAAAAGATAGTTAAAAACATACGTTGTCTGAAAAGTTGTAAGAATTGTATTCTTTACATTATATCACATTCCATGAATTAATTCTAACTTACTTACTTAACCTGACGCTACAGACCATTTAGATTAATGGCCGACTACATTACCATTCGCCAGGTATCTTTACCCCGAGCTCTCTCTCTCTCTCTCTCTCTCTCTCTCTCTCTCCAGTCAGTCCCAATCAGCCTCTCTGTATCCCTTAAGATCTTATCCGCTCATCTCCTCCGGGGCAGTCCTACAGGGTTTCCAATATCAATTTAATGGAGAGCGCTAGATCAATCCATCACATGTAATATGATGTGTAATATTATTATTATTTTCATGGCAATGGATATTTTGAATGTTTTCCCAAGATTTGTATATTTAAACACACGAGAAAATGTAAATATTTTTAAATACAGTTTCTAAGAGAATTTACAATTTCACATGTAACTTTGTAAACATTGAAATCAATTAATTTTATTGGTTATCTATTTACGTGGATACCTTTAATGTTCAAATTATTATTTAGTAAAGTTATGTGATTTTTAATCCCTTCATAAGATTTGTTTTTCAAAATAATGAATTAGCTGTACGAAAGCCAGTGTATTTTAAATATAAAAGAATACACAAAAGAAAACGTAATCGGTAAATGATGACGGAATTGCGGCTTAATAATTTAAAATATTTTCAGGTTTATGTTATTAATATACTAAAAAAGTATATACCTAATTGATTCTGATATATATATGATAATTCAGGAAAAAATCTGTATCAACATAATTAAATTTGCACACTAACTGTGGGATATATATAATGATTATGTACGTGAATGTTGAATTTATTGTTGAATAGCTACGAGTACCTTAATTTCCTAATGGCAAGTAGATAACTACGTCAGATGTAAATAGTGTCAAGCACTTACGTCCTGGTAGTTGACGTCTTTGTTTTGTTGTCGGTGAACGGCTGCAGTCGCTTAACTTGTTTCGAGTCATAATAAAATTACTAATTCACGCCTTTGTTAATCCTGGCTACAATGATTATTTCACTAAGCAATCATAATAATTTGCAACTAGTGTTGCAGAAAGATTATTACGTTAGTAACGAAATATAAATCTTATCAGTTTCTCACATTTGATACAATCAAGCCAATCATAATAGGTACATAGTTTTACTTTAAGTTTAATTTTAAACCGACAAAAAGATTGTTCTAGGTAGCTATATTATATGAAAATTGACACATATATGTAGGTATATGCTATATTTAAGTAACCGAGTCGCAAAAACCGATCTGGACATTTTTAAAACCTCTTTAATTAGTTATGATGAAAAATAAAATCATATATTTACGAAACAAGTATGAAATGAAAACCGTTTTTGTGATTTTTTCTTGAGTAGAAAAAGTAAACGTAAAATGAAATGGAAAATTTTTCAAAATACTGTTATTTCTTAATGCATTCTTATCTAGAATCAAAGGGTATGGTATAGTATCAGATATTAAAATGGATACCTATTTATTTATATAAAAGAAAGCAGCGTAAAAGAAAAATTTTAAAAATCTGTAAAAAGAATAATATTTTTATGTCGTCATATCTAACACCGAATACTAAATTAATGAAAGTATGCCATGCCACCAAAATAATATTACCACGACGCGTATGAGTGTTATTTCTTTTCTTTATTGAACCATACGTCCCAAAACATAGGATGGTATCCTCAATTATGATAACTTAATATAATATTCTTACTAATTATTATAAAATATCGTAAGTAATGAGTTTAACTCGTGTTATTATGATATGATTTGAAACACAAAATATAAGACTAGAATCGGAATGCAAATTAAACTATTTACGCAAAAAGTGTTACAAAATAATCGTTGCACCGATATAATCTAACAGTATTAATTCTTTGATAATACTACTAATGACTGTGAAGTAATTTATTATTTGTAATATAATATCAAACGTATAATACTCGTATAAAATTACGAATGTGGCATATTATAATAGGTATACTTGACTATTTTGTAATCTTTTGCATTTTCAATCCACTTAATAAGTAAATTTTGTTCTCGTATACTTATAGAAGTTTTGTATTTTATTATTTTTTGTTTAAGTAAGATATTCTACATTATTTTTGGAATAAAAATGAGTAGTGACAATACTATGTTGGTTGTAAACTTTTGTGTGCGTATATTTTCCTTGTTTTATTCGAAGTGTATCTAAAATGGCATTGAAAAATGTCAATTGTTTTTTAATATGAGTTTAATTGACCGTATTTTCTCTCAAAAAATTATGAAAAGACATTTGAAGAAGTCTATCATTTTTACTTAATTGAGTTATTGAGAATTTGTTAATTAGATAAATATTTACCATCATATTTTCTATTGCTATAAATTTTAGTGCACGTCAATATTAGAGAAATTATTATACAGGTACGAGAAGTTTATGGTAATTAACAAAACAAAGCTCTACATTGTAACGTATGCTGTGGCTTAGTCCCCCAAAAGTTTTCACTTCCAATATGTACCTACCGATGCTTTAATTCTCCATAAAGAATCTCAAAAAGACAGAAGTATAGTATAAAATAATGACTTCTAAACTTGTTTCAAATCACAGTTTGCAATCACTGGGTCAATTCTGTGGTCTTGCAAAACATTTGGCTGATTGAGAGATATTTCTCAAGAGCAAACCGGCTATCGGAACATAAAAAGTTGCATCCTCGAATGGGTGGTATATTTAATAAAGAGGAGTCAGTCGTCATTTACCACGCAAAGGCGGTGGCTTAATAATCTTGCCTGGTATTTATTTCATATTAAAGTAATTATGGGTTACAAAATAATTATAAAACAATAAAAAGTAGAGTAAGAATATATTTAATGGTGTTATAACAAAATAAACAAAAGTTCCCGCATGAAAGCCTCTGCAAATGTATGATAGTGGACACTTTCATTTAACTATCTTGCTGTGAGCGTGATAGTACGTACGAGTATGCACCTATATCGTTGACTATTCTTGTGCATTCGTCAATGCAGGAGTAAAAAGTTATTTTAGTATGTAATTTTAATTATGTCAGAAGTGAATACTACAAAATTTTAATGCATATTATACGACAATAATTAACATTATTTGTGATAGCACATTGCAGAATTTAGATTAAAATGCAAGCTGTGTATTTAAAATCAATATTTGATGAGTTAAAATTATAACTTACTAATACCTATATTATATCGGACAGAATGAGAAAATTTTATTTTTCAATTGTATATACATATTACAATGTTTTCTGTTTTAATGATTTCAATGTTTTGTATTAAATAATAATTATCGATAATAATATAATAAAACGAAGTAAGTGTTACCAGTGTGTATAAATTACAAAATTTTAGCTTTTAATATATAAAATGACACGTCATAATAACAAGAAAACAAAACTTTTTTTTGCTACTTCAATTTCTAGGATAAACATAATATATCTACAAGGTGATAAAAATGAGATGCATTTTTAAACGTATCCTCCAATTGACCTCTTGTGTGCGTTGACTATTTACATTTACATATATACAAATATTATGGTTATGACGCTATAATGCTATATTATGTAGTAAAGGACGGAAGCGGTAGGTTGGGCAGACGATATGTACCTATGTAAAATATTAGGGAGATTTTTAGTTTTATAAACGGCCACTATGATACCGCAGTAATTATATTTTGATATACCTATCTATACTTTTTAATTTAATTTTCATAACCTGTTAGGTAAAAAAGTACCGTACGATAGTACGTATCACCACCCGTGTACCAAAAACGAACATTTTATAATGTCAATTTTATTACAAAAATATAGGCCGAAATATAAGATTTGAGACCAAGATCGTGCGAAAAATGCGAATAATATCTGTACTAGTTGTCTGAGTTCTTGCATTTTGTCAATCCAAACTATTTAAATGATGTTTGTATTATATTTGATTGTGAGTTTTATGTATTTTTTACATTATATTATATTTACGATGGCTGTTTTGTTTTTAGGCTTACGTGGAGAATATATTTTTTCAAACTCAATTTCACCCTTTTATATTAATAATTTTATCAAATATCACTTAATATTTAATCATATTTATTAAAAATCTGTATAATTGTAAGATATAATATTGTTATTCTAAATTCGAATGTATTTGATTTCATGTTTATAATAAAATACCGCCAGTTTTTAAAACTACAAGAAATATAAATAAATGTGCTCACTAGGTATTTTTTTGTCTCATGAATAGTCCAAGTTGAGTGCATAATATGTTTTATTTTTATTCATATACTTATGTCTGTTATAATGCAATATATATAAATATTGCAAAGTGATTCAGCTCATTGCACTTATTTACAAATCAGGAAATGATTGAATATCGTTTAAACCGCAATTTTATTCATTATCGCTCAACGTATTTTTTGAAGTCCTGGGAAAATAAAACTACCTGTAGGGTTTTCCAAATACTCATTCATATCAAATTACAATTTATGGAAAATATGATTTAATATTTTCATTGAAATAGGCATAAATTTATATACACATTTTTGTATTAAGTTAGTCCTAACGAAATATCCACTTTAAATAAAATTTTGAATCAAAATATACGTTTACATTTTAGTGTCCACTATTTATGTCGGATATTTAGTCTACCTCCACACTTCGCTACTGATACATAGGATGATTCTTTTGATCTTTATGGTGATTATAGCATTCAATTTCAATACCACGATATGCTACTCTAAGTTTCTGCATATCTCTTTAATTGGGATTCCATTATCTGAGTACGAGAAGAAGTCAATGGTTTAATATTTTTCATTTGTTCATCTGACAATTTTATAAAGTATACATCCATTTTTACTATAGATACTTATAATACCAGATGGATGTAGTTCAAATCCTGTTCGAGCCGAGTGTCATTGGTGAGATTTTTTTTGGTTAGCAAATGACTTTTGCCTCCTTTAGATTTATTTTAAAGCATACTTTGTTATTTACTTAAGTGAGTTCATGCATTCTGATTTGGAGTTTTTTGATGAATCAATAAATTGGTACTTCATTTGTTATAGTATTATAGATAAAAACGTTCCGTATTGCCATAAAACTATATTATTATTATTATTACATAGAACTACTCATATTTTTTATAATATATACAAAATAATTATTAGTACCAACTAATTACAATAAAACATTAAGTAAGTACTATAGGTAGTTTTAATTAGTTAGGTTAATAATAAGTGTTTTTTTTTTTTTTTAATTATTTATAATATATAATTTTGCATCGTGATTAAAAAGTTGATCTTAAGTTAATCAAGCAATACTTATGGTAATAATTATTATGAAGTACATAAAGGATATACATAATATTAATATTCTTCACGCGATTCTATAATAATGCATGAATAACCATGTATTTAATTTGTGATTTATTATATAACTTATTTATTAATTACACATGTTTTATTTGATTGATTGATAGAAAATGAATGTAATTGAATATTTTCTTATCATTACAGAGTAAATTGATCTGATTCAACTATATTCATAATGATTGCATAAGTATAATTGAGATCACGAGATTATAACAATAACATGATAGGTAGGTATTTAAGAGGTTTCTCAATCATGTACCTATCCTCTAGTGTATATTTTTAATTGTATTTATTAAGAAAAAAACAGTTACATTGGTTATAAATATTATAAAAATAGATTAGATAGAAGATATTGCAACCGGTATAGTTTACATATTTGAATTATAATATATGAAAATTATAATTGATATTTTACAATCGTGGTTGTTAAATAGTATTTATATTGCCCGTGTGTCATCTTTTTATCTCGATCAGCTTCCTTTCAACTCTTTACTGTTCGTTATCCGGCTATATTTTTAATCATATTCTAGTATAAAGTCTAGTCTAATCATATAAAGTGACAAGTACGCGTTCACGGCAAATTCATCATCGCCTTAGATGAGTATTGTATATATAATAATTATTGTATTAGTATTGACTTGATATTATATAACGATGGGTCAAATTAAATTTATTATTATGTATTCTTGTTTAAACGGTATCACAATATATAATTTTTAAAAACAGAAATAAAAATATTGAAGAAAGGGCTGACCAACTGATACTTAAACTTTACACCTTTTCACTCTACGGATGACGGCTCTCATAATTAAGCTATCGGCATACCTGTGACTCATGCGAAATAAATCTAATATCCGTGTCATAGAAAGTTTTCCAAAAAAATTGATAAGAAGTCACAAGCTATATTTTATTTTACGCTACTTAATACGCTATTATAAGTAGCTATTGTTTCAATGAACAATATATTTATTTTGATACATTCGGTTAATTATTGAGTTAGAGATATGACAATTTCTTTCTATTTTAAGTTACAAGTCTAACTATAATAATGTTTTTATTATTAATTTCCCAATTCTATCTAATATCTATAACGGCGTAACACCGTTCGATCAGTATATTAGTACCAATACATTTATTATTATAACTTGTAATTAGGTACGCCAATCAATATAATATCTATATAATAATATTATTATGTATAAAGTATTCAAAACTTTTCCAGCATAAGAAATAAGGACGTCAGATTAATCTTATTGGTCCAATTATATATGGTGGTTCATACTTGTTCAGCCAGTAAGATATACTTACTAGATACTATTTGTCACAATCACACAAGATGTATTATTATCTTCGCTATTAAGCGTTTTGAATAGAATTGATATGTCGCAGTTTGTGACATCAGCAGTTTTCATATTAGACACACTAATAGATCCAGACAAACCATATCCGTTTTAATACCATTAAGAATATAATACAAAACAACACTTATACAGTATGTCTTTGATTTTCCACCAATTATTAATACTTACTATTATTTTGAAAATTATAATGTAGTTAAAAACAATAATATATGATTATAAATTCTAACGGATTTAAGTTCAATGTGTACTATTCCATTTGAGTTTTTCGGTATCTTCAGGCACTATGCGTACTCACCAATGGTAGATACACACCGGTAACGAATACAGTTAATTCTAACTTATACAATAAATTAATACAATAAGGTAGGTACAAACTTGACCACCTACCTATTAAGTCAAAGATCACAATACAAATAATAAAACAAACAAAATATTATGAATACTTGAAGTGTTTATAAAAAATCTTACCTAATAGATCATTAGATATCTCATCACCAATAATAAATTCAATAGGCGTTTAAATCGTCAAAATCCAACAAAATAGATCATAAGATAACTAATCACTAATAACACATTCAATATGCGTACAATTTAATAGAGTTAACAAATGAGAATTATCAATAATATAAGTACCTACTGGTAATAAATAAGAATGGGTATTATTAATCCGTAAAAATGTCGAAACCCGGGTCGCAAAAAACGATTCAAATGGAATAATACAAAACTTAAATCCATTAGAATTTAATGTCAAATCTCATCAAGTGATAGTGTTAATAAATTATAATATTATGTGATTAGGTATGTCGTTAATTATACAATATTTCAAAAAGAAAATTATAGTATGTATCTATGTATGTATATGGGATTATTTATACTAAAGGTGCAGCAAATTGTTGGATACTGTATATTATTATATACCTATCTTACGAGAGTTGGTTAGTTATTATTTATTAGTTGTTGCGCACTTGTGCCCAGGTAGGAAATTGTGTAATCTGAAAAAAAACGAATAATTTCAGTGGGTACTACAGCAAGTTAAAGTGAATGTGAAATCTGGTTTGGAAGGACATCAGTGAAACGAACTCCTGATTAAATTATTTATATTCTATTTTTGACATGTTTTACTACCTACTTATTTAATTGCAGAATAACTAAAAACATTGCTTAGAACCAACAATAACATTATATTTAACTAACCCATTTAATGAAATTTAAACTTGGAAATAATAATAATTAAGTATTTAAATTAAATACTTACAATATTTTTATTTGTGATCTCAACATGTATTTAAATATGCGGATAATTTGAAAAAAAAACCTGTTCTTTTATACTATTATGATTTACCCATTTATTGACTAAAGTTTTTTTGCAATTTAATTGCAATGTTATGATACTATATTTTATAACTGCCTTTTTACACTTATTTTAGTACCCATGCATTTATTATTATGAAGTATTTATTATTTTATTTATCCCCATTACTTATAGTGCATATTCATGATTTTATTTGATAAAAAAACACTTCTTTTTATTTGACCGTAGTAATATAAAACGTTATAAAATGTCGTTCAAGGAAAATGAAAGGATTTTGGTTTTTTCATTATTTGAAGTAATTGTTGTAATTTCGTGAGATAAAATAATTATTACCTGATTGCATTTTAATGGGTTTTATACTCATTGTTCAATGTCAATCTGTATGTTCAATTTTTCAATACAATCTTTTAATTTAGGTAGGTAGTGTATTTATTATATTGTGCAATATTATAGAAATCCTTGAATAAAATCGTTAAACACACTGCCGTGGTCGGGTTAGTAGCGTTATGTTCTATTCACCCAACGTATCTGGGTCTGGGTTTATTCACTTGTTGGTTTTTCTATAAACATGTGTATGCATCCAGAAAATCAATGTATGTAATATTGTTGTTCGTTAAAATTGAACGAATGGTTTAAAACTTATACTCATAACAATGATAAGTCATGTTACACATTAGGTTTATGATATGATTAATCTCACTGTATGCTTGTGAACATCTTGATTAAATTTGGTCCAGCAAAGTATCTCTGGAATAAGAGGTATTTATTAACGATTTTTATATACAAGTCAAAAGATGTAGTTCCGTGAGCTAGGCGAAATATATAAATATACCATTGTTATGATTATCTTATGTTTACCAATTTTTTATAATAATTTATCAATTGTCAAATTGATATAATATAATAATTATTTCTCTTGTATGTGTACATAAAACGATAACACATGACACATAAAATATGACACAGTAATTATTCAATAAAATTAAAATACTATATTTAAATCTATAATTTTAACATTCCAATACAGTGTATTTATATAGATAGTTAAGTATACCTAAAGTATTTATATAATTTAAATCTAAAATATAATTTAATATTGTATTAGGTATATATGTTTTTAACAACACATATTGGTACATAATATTATTCTTTTAAATACTTGTATAGTATTAATAACTTCTAACTAATTACCATACTGCATACCTATAAAAATATGGACATCTGATGTTACTTAGCTACTATTGGTTCCATGTTGGTTTTTGGTTGGATTTTTTTATAACTGAGTGCTTATAAAAAACGACTTTTTGTCAACTATTTTCATAATTTTCAACTTTGCCGTTGTCAATGTACGACAACTGTGCTTACTCAACAGTTATATTATTATTATAGTCTTCGTGAGATATTTAAATACGTAAAATACAAAGTAGCACAAAGCAGTCGATGTGTAGTCTGTTTTTGATACTTTGAACGCATGGTACCATAATTTAAATTAAATGTTAACCGGCAAATTTTCTTTTAGTATTATTTGTCGACCTATACAATATGAGAGTCGAGCAATTTACGCAGTTAGTTGGTCGGCTGGAAATCAAGCCAATCCGCCTCGTAAAACTTCACCCGCTCTGACAAAAACATTTTCCACTACCTCAATGATGCATTTAGGAGTAAGCCTGGGTTGACCGTGGTCTAATGTGAATATTTTTTGATTTTTGAAACGTCTATTATGATTTCTTTTACACATTAGGTAGATTCACTATATCAAAAACGTGGTAAAAACAATGATACTATACAGTTTTAAAAGTGGCTAAAATTACTAGAGCGCTATCCGTCGAAACATTTTTAAGGGACGAATACCGAGTAGACAATACATGTAGATAATTATTATGATTATTTGTTATATAAAAAATAAATATACCTATAATGCCTACGATACCACTGTTAACATATCAATGCGAGAAGGCATTAACTTGCTATGAAATGATTATAGCAATTGTTTCAAAATAAGGCTAGCAATTGCGGTCAACTTCAGATGGAATAGATTGGCGCGAAATACCAAGTCGGCACGACAAGGTCGCTAGCTATCTTTCCTTTTATGACGAAAGAAATGCCAGTGTCATTGAACTTGCTATTCATGACTGCTGAGAAAAAAAAAATATATGAATAATTAATTATCCACTCGCACCGCACAGAAAACAACCACTATTTAAGATGATTTTTTTTGTAAAATTGCTATAGTACCCCGTGAAACACTGGTATAAATTATGTCATCAGTCAAATATAGCTACAATAATTGTAAAATTATTATAACTGGTGATATTTTAGAAAAATAAAATATTAAAGGTAGTTATTAATTCGTCACAAAATATTATAATTTAGAGTATTTAGGCTAAGAAATTTTGAAGTACATACCTCCACAATTTACGTTTGTTGATTATAAATACTCGTATCATATTTTTACGGCGATCTATTTGAGAACTTTCAATTTTAAATCACATATTTTTAAAGAAATACACAAAGAAAGATATGGCATGTTTAAAGTCGATTTTTATTTAAGATGCCGGCGAGATTTTTTATTCGCTTGTCAACAAAATCATTATAAAGACATTGCGAAAAATTTGTGAAAGTAGGGTTTCTACTAGTGTAAAATAATTTGTTTAAATAGTTTGTTTCAAATATATTTTTTTTATAGAAAATTTTCTTTTCTTTTTAGTTTTCTACAAATTTATAATATATGCAAAAGAAGATAGCTGTGCGATGGTAATCGAAAATTTTACGATTAAATCTTTATTTAAAACTGAGAATAATATTGTATGATAAGCTTATATGAATATATAGATAGCTTATTTTATTGGCTAAACAAGAGGGTTTAAATACAAATAATAATAAAAAAAACTTACTGACTAAATTACATGATAGTTATTTATATCCTACAGCGTATTATATATTTTAACTAGCTATCGAACTATTACTTTTTTGCGAACATGTATATAAATATCACGTTTAATAACACGATTGAATAATTCAAAAGCTCATTATAATTGTATTTATTTGTGAGTGGTTTATTATTATATATGTTTTTTTTTATATTTCAGATTTTCAAAACATCCGCCTTCTGAAAAAAACTGATTATAATAGACAGCGATACGTAATAAGGTAATAATAAATTGAAAGATTACAAGCTTGCATATCATATAAAATGTTTCAACAATTGAATATAATAAATGTTATTATATACCTACCTACATGATTGTATATAATAATTATATAAGTAGATATTAAATAATTTGCATATTGAATTATAGCTAATTGCTATAAAAAATGTAAGAACCTACTGAAAATAATAATATAACAACATAACTAAATGATCTGGTGAGATATTTCAAAATAAGTGTCATAATTAAATGAAATTAAAAAGAAATTTTAATTTATATGAAAAAAATTGATTTTTCTATTAATTAGATGCATTGAATAATCCTTGAATAATTTATGTTTAGAATAATATTAAATAAATCAAGATTAATTATTATTATTTAATAGGTTAAATGAATAAATTGTATTTAAATGAAAAACGGTTAGGTGAGTATATTGTATAATCCTTTCTATGGAGAAAGGAGTGTCAGTAGTGAAACAATTTGATATATTTTACGTGTGAATAAAAATGTAAAACTTGTATTAAAGAAAATTCACCATTTCTGTCATTTAACTACATATATATCAATCCACGGGTTGAATGTTATTTTATGAGGAATGGTTATGAACTAGTCGTCCAATCCATTATTGGGTTATTTCTGGATAAAGCACATATTGAAAAGAAAAGTTTTTGTGGACAAGAGTTTTACTTACTACTAACTTACTAACTAACATACTCAGCTTAAGACATGGGTTGTATGCCACTATATTACTTCACCAAAGAGAATTAAATAATTAGGTACATCAATAAATTTTGTTTATTTCTAATTGCTATACCTATTTAGTAACTCAAAAATATGGATGATAATTTTATTCGAATATAATATATTTTTTAACCGTGAACATGGAGATTGTTTTAAAATTTTTAAAATATAGTTTTGTTAGAAATATTCAGCCATGCTGTTATTGATAAATATACTAGGGAACATCCGCTGGACGCAGGTTTGAATCCCAATCAGAACATACCATATTTTATTAATTTTTTTTTGAATATTGTATATTTCTGATGTGTATTCAAATTATGTTATGTTTAGTCAATAAAGAATGTTATATTTTTAGTCTTGTGAATAATTCGTTTAATAATAAAATAGTTAATAATTGGTGTCTTTATATGAATAGCCTTGTTAGTTAGTATTCAGTGAATATTGAGTACTTATCTGATTTGTTACCAATGCTTATTTGGAATAGTACCGTATCAATATTATTTTATAAATGAACATCGAAAATCATCGATAATTTAGAACAAGGAATATACTGGGCTTATGCATTTATTTTTTTATTTGAATAAAGAAGGTAAGTCCACATTGTGAGGTATTACTTGGTTCCGAAGCATGGTTTTCGAGTACAATGCCAGCCGCTTAAAAAACGTTTATCAATAAACAAAAAAAGAAATACTAGTACTCGTTATTCAATCAATGCCATCAAATACTTTTTTAAATTTAATTTAATCTCGAACAATCGAAACTAAGACATTTATGGTGACGGTGAGTCATTTACAGATAGAGACTGACATACAATAAAAAATTGGTTGGTATTTTAACATTCCAATGTCGTTTAAATTATATTACCTGTATGAAAATGGTATTTATTTTGTGTATAAATATTAATTGATTATTTTTAAATAATCATATCATTAATACATCGTGTACTTACTCAGGTATCTCATTCAATAAATATTAGTATTTCAGAGCAAGGCTTAGTAACGCTTGAAGGGTGCAGCGGCAGTGCTTTTGTTTATCCAATTCTAATTTTTATCAGTAGCATAGCTTGCAGTTGCAACGGTTACATCTGGAATAATATGAAATTAGATCAAAGTTATTTAAATTTGTGACTAGTGTAATGTTTTTTTTATAAAACTCCAGATTTTTTTAAGCCAGAATAGTACCTAGTAAGAATTAAATGTAAACCACTGTGAATTTTTTAGTTTACTTTAGTTTTTGCCAGACAGAGCTTATAAAGCTCTCCCATTTTTCTGAAGATGTTTTTAAATTTTAATCGACATTTTTTTACCGGTAAGTCTAAAAGGGTTGTATATTTTCTTACTCAGAAAATTATTATTCACGGACGACAAATGACAACTGCTGCGAGTTGGCAATAATGAGTATCTAACGCTTCCCGCCGCATGCAGACGATCATGTGCAGGGATTAATATATAATCCATAACGATAGATATACGCATTAAAAACGTTGCTTAAACTATTTTGCATTAGAGCGCTTAGACTAGAAAAAAAATGCAATTAACTAATATATACAAAAAATGAAATACATGATTGATAATTAAAACACAACATGGTTTAGTGTTCTATGAAGGACGCTGTCTCAGCGTTAATCAGAGTAGTTTTATCCCAATGTATGTTGATTTAATTGAATGAAATCATTGATCAAAAATACATTTAAGCTCACACGAGTGAATTATGTTAAATAGATTAAACAATGTGTGTTATTTTTTACAGCCAGATTGTATCTAAATAAACTAATAATATGTTTCAATTAGATAGAATGGCGACGGGACTTTATTTATTTAACGGCTTGACAATATATTATTTTATTAATATACTTATGCATAATTATTGAGTTGATATATATTATATTAAACATATTTTGATTGTATTGTTTTACAATTTAACCAAAACGAAAACTAAATGATAAATGGCTTATAAATAACTATTGGATGCAGTAAAGAGCATTAATTTATTATTAATGAATTATAATATGATATAAAATTAAAAGTTTGTATGAAAAATAATCTTTTAGCATACCTACATCATTTAAAAATATTCATAACTGTTAACTAAGAATAATTCGCCAATGTATATATTATTATTATTATGCATGTGGCAAGCAATTAATCATTATCAATGTTGAAGTAACATTTACTAACCTATTTATGAATTTAAACTTCAGTTCATGGTAATCATGTTAGTTTTAATACATTGTTAAAGTAATCCTAGCATTGATACTAGAAGTTGCACTTCTTATGAAGACCATAGTTAAGTATTAATATATTAATAATTCGGGGCATTGTTTTACTAGTGCCATACTGGTTATATATTATATAATACTGATAAATTAATAAATTCATATTTAAAGTTGTGGCTGAAAAAGTACTTTTATTTTATACAATATTTTATGTCATTTAAAAAAATAAGTACGTATATTAATCTTCAATTCATATATATAATTTAATAAACATTGTCTATCTGTTTATATTAGTATTTTCAACTGAGTTCAAACATCATCCAGAGAAAAATTGATTAAGTAGTGTATTCATAATACATACAATGAACTACAGTAGTATTGATATATTAAAAAATAGTATACTTTATCAGTAAATATATTTCTTTAACTCTACAGCATAATATACAATGATATGCATTAAAAAACGCATTGATTCATATGAGATCGTACTAACTATAATAAAGAATAAAATATGTTTTCATAAAACCGTTTTAAATTCATGTATTGATATAATTTAAAAAATAAAACCATATGCATACAATCTTGACCAGTAGATGGTTGCATCACGTTAGTGTCATCAACTGTAAGTTATTTTAATCCGACACGTTCTAGAAAAATACTCGGATATCCGGTTGGTTGATCGCCCCGACATTTAAAACCACCTGAAAAATAATGATAAAAAATATTGACTCTGAAAGCATGCATCTTTTTAAAATTAAAACTTGTGACCATATTACTGAAAGATTTAAAGCAGTATTTTCTTATAATATAACACGCATTTTTAACCAATCAAGCGAAAATAATAAGTAGATATTTTTAATTTAGAAGAAAAGACACCATAATATAATGTCGTAACTATCTACCTTATTTGCATAGAGTAAATTTAAAAAGTTTAAAATGTGAAGTCATTAGTCGATTATGAAACTTATTAATATGATATATTTACTGAATACCATATTATAGCATTTTAAAACTAGGTGAGGTAGGTAAGGTGGGTTTATTTAGTAAAATTAGAATCTTTTATAAATTAGTGGTAGGTTCCTTATTATAATGGTTTATTTTGGTGCTTACATTGTAATAAATAACCTTAATACCTACTTATTTAACATGAAAAATATCATGTAATTAATATCGATTGTACAATACGTTTTTTTCTTTCTTAATAAACTAAAAGCTCATTATGCCATTTTTGCAATTGAGATCACGGTCATAGATTTTTTATAACCCTATAACATGCTCAATGACTGGCGATTTATATTTTAGATTTTTTTTGTTCAACAACAATATTGTTTTTCTTAGTGAAATAATAGATGAGTCAAGCAGCGTGAAGGTGTCATATAATAATGTTTTGATATTACTTTTAAATTTACGCGTAAATGTTTACGTATCGGTTCTACGTAATACCAGTAATAGGTATCAGGAAAATCCAAGTATTTTCATAACCAATACCAAAAACTATAACTACACATTTTTGTATGAAACGGTTTTAATTAATGTGGGTTTTCACAAGGTCGACCGTTTTTAAAGGATATTTTTGGAATGGTTTTTGTGACACTATTAAATTTGTCTACAAACGTTTTTCTGACGTATTATTTTTGGATATATCATAGTGATTTAATTTTTAAAATTGTCACGTACTGATTTTTGTTTATCGGTAAATTTACATTTTATACAAAACAACGAGCAATCCTATAAAATGTTACGTGAGAAAATAAAATATTTTTTTTTACATATTACGTAGGTACCTATATCATGATCATAATGTTATCAATATCATAATATGTTGCGGTGGTGAAAAATAATGTCTGTTGTATAATGGATTAAAGACAGTACAAACTTTAACAATCATACTTAAAATACATTATTACATCAATATTAATGAACTTGATAAAAATATCACGCGAGCGTGCCACCTGTCAACATTCTTGGATGTGACTTAGTTTTGCATCTGTCAAACAATTATGAGAGTATTATATCATCTGTTTTCTTTCACGACCCGATTAAAATAAACGATTCCTTTATTTTTGTGTCATGTTTATTTTTAAAAATTAAAATTGCATTGATGTGTATTTATCTCACCTACCTTATTTTTTAATGTTTTATCCCTGTCTCAATCTTCCTAACACATTTACATCTCTCATGCATTGCAGATAGATCAAGACAAATATATAATGTAATAATTACGTGATTTTATCATAGACAAATGACAAAGCAATAGCAATTTATTGACATTTCAAAAGCTTACTGAAATAGTATGTGTTTATTTTAAATAAATATTTAAATTATAAAAAAAAATCAGAAGTAAAAATATATTAAAAATAATACATTTTGCTTTATATATTGTGTCCAACAATAAAATTGTTAACATCTACGATCGTAGATGGTGCGAGCAAATATTATATTGAAAAGAGTATTGTGTGCATCATTATTTATTCTATAGAAATGCCACTTACTTTGGGTGCGATAATAATTTATAGTCTGACTACTACCTTGACAATTATTGTCCGCTGGGTGATGTCAACATTTTTCATATAATATTATTTTAAGTTAATTGTTATAAGATCGATCATTTGGTACTAATCGTCCGAAAAAAATCATATGCCACATTTATTATAAAATATTATAGATTTTCTAGTTGATGGCGTGATTGAAAATATACTACTGATTCTCTGAATGCTGGTTGTCCAAATTCGAAAGAAAATTTATTTGTAAGTAACCGAATCCAAAGGATTGAAACAATTGCACTTTTCTGAAAATTAAAATATATGAAATCATATAGTAATGTTGGTGCCTAAGTATATGCTACACATAATCATTAGAAGTAATGGGCAATATGGGTTTATGACAGCTGAAATAAGTTTTGTAATTTTTAGAATGAATTTTGTCGATGTGGCGAGCAAAGATCAAATCGATGCACGACCCACCACGAGTAATTGAGATAGTTGGATTCGTTATCAACAGAAGTCCGAACGTTTCTTCCATGAAATTGATGAAATTTTGGTTTTCTTTTTTCACTTTTTTACTGTACTGATACGCCTCTTTGACTGATTACCTCGCATTAAATTAGATCAAATGATTTTCACTTGTATTAATATATGTAGTAATAAATAAATATGTATATATTTAATAAAAAAGACGACAAAAATAAACGACTTGTCTCTGCTGAAGTATTAAAGAAAGGGAGGTCAAAGCAAAAGCATGTATCCATGCTAATAACAATGTTACCGTATCTGTGGCACTTGGATTTTTGGTTAAATGATCGTAATATAAAAAGTTTTTTTAAGGTAAACAATAAATATGAAGTTTTGCCATTAGTATAATGTTATATAAGTAGGTACTCATTTTCAGTTGTACGTTCTTATAAAGTATAAATACATGTTATTTTTTTATTAGTATTGTACTTATTTATATTTTAAGTCCAGTTTTCATATGGTTGTATGTCAATTAAAAATATTTTATTAACATATATTTTTTTAAATGGCAACACTTCTAATCACGGGAAGCGACGTAGCTATGTAAGTCATATGTCTTTCATTTATGCATTGCGTTGTTAACTAGGAAGTTTTACATAACGTCCATATTCTATTCACCAGGCCTTATTAACACTAGGTACGTAGTATGATTGAAAACAATATATTATGATCTATCCCAATCTGCATAGTAGAAAGTATATTTAATATATTTTCTTTAATAGTTTAGAAAAAAACGTTAACAATGTAAGTACACGCACAAATTCGATTTATTAACTATGTAATAATGACCATATTTTTATATCATTATATTACAATATTTATTTTGACCTTAGGTATGTTCCTTATTGAGACATAGTGTACTTATAAAGATTATTATCTTGAATATTGACAGCACATGTCTCATTTAATTAACGATGACAATTGAGTTATATATCACCAAAAATAATTGTTCTTTTGACAATCGAGAGGTCACAAAAATAATAAATTATTATTTTCTTTACCGGAAATGTACTGTAGAGAAAAAAAGAAGGAATAAAACCAACCGACCTTACAAATAAGTAGGCCTATTTTAAGCTAAACGTATTTTTTTTAAAATAATAGATTTTTTGAGCTTATGCAATGCTTATTTACTATTTCTAGTATACTAGTAGGCCGTGTCTTTATATTAAAAATATATAAGTACATGTTTTAATTTAGACAACGATGTATTCTCTAAGTAACAACGAGTACACTTTATATTATTTAATGAACCAGTTTTACGTTGACTGAATAGGCATTTTAACAATTATTTTTTTTCAAAATTTAAGCCAGTCATTAACATTCAATAATGAGAGTTGTAAATAAAAAAAACTCATTAAATTGAAGTGCAATAAAAACTAGATCTATGTTAGTAAATATTTAACGACATTGTAACTACCTACTTATTCACTATACTTTGATTTCATTCCGGTATAAGTAAATTTTTCAGGTGACAGACAAGGTTGCGAAAGATTTTAAGTTGCATTAGGAAAAATCATGATTTTGTATCTATCTATTATATAGGTAATGTTCATGGCCTTTTCCTTGTTTTAAAAAATACTGTTTTTATGGTACATGTGAATTAATCTAATAGTAGTTACTGACATATTTAATTCATATTATTAAGTTGTTACTTGAAAACAACTTCTCTGATACTAACAATGGTTATAACATCAAAACACTATTATAATTATAAAAAATACCTCTTTCGGTGTAAAGATTTTTTAATGTTTAAGTAGGTATATACCAAATTGTTTTTTTAATGTCTAAAATTTTTAATGTAAAAAAATTATTTATAAATTGAATAAAATGCATTTTTTCGGTAATATAAAATCTATTTTTAAATTTGAAAGGAAAATACCTTTTAAATAATATGATTGATTAAAATATACTCCTCAGTATGGCTAATAAAACTCATTCAACTACATTCCATTGATAACAAATACTATGTTGAAAAAACGTCTAATAATAAACAGCATTTAAGCATGTATCACTACTCCGTGAATATATTGTAAATATTTCTTATTTACTTTGAAATATACTAAAACTATTATTAGTTTCAATGTAAGTTTTTAATTATTTCATATATTTAATTTAATACTACTACTATAAAAATCAAATGATCTCACAATTCAAATTTTAATTTATAATCAATTACACAATGATTAATAACAATACACGCCATCAAAATATGTGTAATTATAGGCATTCAATTTATTTAATAGATGTATATCGATCAACATGAAATTGCATAGTTTAATAATGTAATAAATATTATTTACATCTGAACCGCAAGGTCGACCGCACTTCCGGTCAAAGGCATCCAAATGCGCAGGCGCTGAGATCAACTTCCGTTATAATCGGTTCAAGATCAAGTTTAGCGTTTTTTTTCACCATTATAATTTCTGATTGCATCGATTTAATTATTGAACAGTAAAAATAAGCCAGCTGTTTCACTTTGGCGAGGATACGCCTTACGTTTATAATATATTATCAAAGTGGCCTCAAGATAGTAAAAATATTTATCTTTCAATCAGTAATTACAAGTTAAATCAAATCAACAAAAATACGAAGTTATGAAATTGAACATTAAAAATTAGAAAGGGTGTTAAATTTGCTTGTTTGCAATTTATGTCATTAGTGAATAGGTATACGAAAAATGTTAGTCATAATATTGGTATCTACTCTAGTTATATACGGATACAACTCAACAATTCACCGTGTCATTACTTTCTTAATTTTTCAGTACAGAAAAAAATGTAATATAAATGATTATACAATTGATAATAGTTTAAGAATATATACTTATGTATACGTAAACTGTATAGGTTGATAATAATATACTTGCGGGTAGAATAGTGAAGAAAAATCTGTAATATAAGTAATTGGAGAATTATAAATCATCTATTAGGTGTGATTTAAATAACTAAAATAAATAATGTTTTCTTGCGTAATAACAATTAATTATCTTTGAATACATTTAATAAATAATATCTATATATATTATTATTCGAACAAAAGGACTTGACTTATATACGTTAAATATTCTGATTTATGTAAAAATATTATGTAGGTCAGTATTGCTGCCTATAATAATTATTGTCATATACCAAATACGTAATAATTATTAATTATCTTTGTGTTATTGAATAATTTTAATTTAGCTAATTATCATACATATGTTTAAAAAATATAATAACAATTATAATATATATGTAAGTAAAATATATTTTTTTACAAACCTACGAGTATTTTTGCACACCTTTTTTCGTGCAAATGAATTTAAATGGGAGGTGAATCATATAAATAAGTATATCAATGTTTGATTAAAAAAAGGATAATCTATTCATTATTTTAGGAATATGGTTTTTATTTGACCTTGGTACGTATATTTAAGATGTATTTTATTCAGAAAAAAACAATTTTCTTTTTTTAATTTGAAAATGGTATGTTTTTTTTCCGAACACGAAAAAACATCCGACATCTTTTTGGATAAAAAAATGTTAGGAAAATAGGGCGGACGGAAAAAATGCAAGTACTAAAAAAAGGTTGATCACCGTAATTAATTTAAAATCTCAAAATTAAATCTAAATCTAAAAGTTACTCAAAATTGATTAAAATAAAAGTAACACAGTACATAATTTTATTGTAAAGATATTTAAAACTCCCTTACCTACTCGTATTTTACCGGGATAAGATAACGGTGACGAAAAATCTATCATGAGATCTAGAGTAATTATTTCATATGAAACAATTTATGTAAATTATATAAATAATTATTCCACAGGCTTTATTCCTGCCATTACGCATGATATTTCATACTTTCGATGTGCTTCTATTATTAAAAGTGATGCAATAACGTTTGTTGTTACACCAGATAGCAAGTAGATATAAGGTGTAAAGATAAAACATGAATCTCGTTGTATGTATTAATTATTAACTGTCAATATTGTATATTATATGTTATAGACATTCCATAAACAGTAGAGATTGATTGAAATGTTGCAAATCCTTTCCGGGGTTACATTATTTACATGATATAAAATTAAACATAAAGTTTTGTAAAAAATAAAAAATGCAATGGAGCATATTAATATATTACATTATTATATTTAATATATTTATATTAATACTGCCTATATTGTTAATTGTATTCAGAATTTAATAAAATTATCTTTTATAGGCATTGTACACTATTACATATTGCCCATGATAGTCAGTGTGTAATTCAATAAAGACTCACGTCACATGCTATTACAAATTAGTGCAAATTAATATTTTAATCAGTTATAAATGTTATAATTTTGATGAATGATTTATCTTGTCATCTTTGTTAAGACGTTAGATGATTTAGATTATAATATATTGATACAATTATTGAGCATATATCTAAACATAGAATAAAGAGCTTTTAAATATTGTAATGTAATTTATTATTCATATAAAAATACAGCCCATTTATGAAGAATTAAAAATAAGGGATTCGCCCACTAAAAAAAAGTTGTTGAGAGACAGTAAAATATATTATTAATGATTATTACATTATAAGAACACAATATAATTGTATAAGTTTCATAATTTTGAAAAACACTTTCTGAGAAAACTAAACCCGGGAGATGTAAGGTTCGATTCCCTGTCGGGGTGACTTACTTTTTTCAAAAAAGATTTTTTCTATTGGTAATAATATATTTTCTCAGAAAGTGTTTTTCAAAATTATGTATGTTCAGTAATTAGAATGGTACATTCTTAAATCTTGTGAATTATTCGTTGAATAAAAGAAATAGTTAATTATATATAAGTTCCTTTATAAATAGATCACTATGCTGAATCAGTTCATCTGGTAGATATTACCATGTAAAATTGCATTTTTTTGTTTTGAAAAATGCAGTGTCATAGAAAAGAGTACGGGAAAAAGGTATTATTTGCCATGTGTAATTTTTAGACATGCATCATTCATGTACGACTGACTTGAAATAATAATATGTGAGATAGCTCCTGCTCGTGAAACAGTCGTACGCCAGCTTTGCACATGTGTCATGACTCGCTTGCATGGTAGGTGCTTCATGAACGCTGTGAAGGGTGGAGCAAGTCAGATGGGTCGTAATGAACACTCCTAAAACAGAAGCAAGTCAGAATACCCTATGAATTGGGTCGATGAGAATTTTTATTATATGAATCGAATGATGTTATCAGTAAGAACGAGACATTACATGTAATTGACGCGAAAACTTACAAGTGTCTCATTTTCCACTAGTCCTATTATAATTATTGATAATTTTGATTTAATTATCTACAAAAGCCGCATCAGCCACATGAACTACTGCAAACCCTAATTTATAAATAAATAAGAATTCTCTACCATTACATTATAATATAGTATCGCCAACCTAATTTTCATCGTTCATTGTAATTTATTAGTTTATAAGTAATCGAGATTAAAGATTGGTGTTTATACATCATAATACAATTTAGAAAAATAAATTTAAAAAAACAGCTGATAAATTAAAATATGATACATTAAAATGAAAAGAAACTGAAATTATTTGTGGTAGCTCACGGCTATAAAAAATAGACAATTTTTCTTGTAAGAAGATAGAAAAACGGTGACGATATAATATATTAATGAAAAATATGTATATCGCGGGCATATCTAATGTATATTATTATATTTTAATGGTTATGCATATTTAACTAATTGGTGGTTTATTATTACTAATAAACTTGTTAAAATAAATATATTCTGTCAATTAACTATTATGTCACTTTAAGGCCAGCACAATAAATTAAAGGCTTAAATAATATTCCCATTGCAAAAACGTTTTGTATGTTACGACTTGGTGTTAATTGACCCATAATTTGAATAAATAATATGTTATAAGGAATACATTTTGAATAAATTAAAGCAATATTATATGGAAATACAAAACGTACAACTAATTAGCTATATACTGAAAACATTGCCAATATACATAATATGAATAAGGGACAAGATTTTTCCTGAAATGGTTATTCGATGTTTATCATTAAAATAATGTTTGTATTCAATCAAATAATGGTAATTTAGTTCATTATTTTTTTATATTTTTTGTATTAGTAAAAAATAATATACAATTACTTAGGTATATTATTATTAATTATTGACATGCAATAATTCTAGAATTCATTGTTCCATGAAAATACAGCGAACGATTTCAGATCACAATCATCTTTAGTAAGTACGATTTCCGAAAAACATTATGTTTTACAACATGATAGATATCGGAATTTATTATTTTGTGCATGTGGGTGCACTTTTTATAAGTACATTATTACAAATTCATTTAAGGCATGCACGTACATAGGTATCTTCTTCTTTAAAGTCATTTATGAAATAAAAGTGAAAATCTTCTCGCCTAATTCAAATTAAACTATCATTACTAAAATATTTATTTTGGGCATTCAAGTATATATTAAATTAATTTATAAAATGTGGTGATCACTACGACATGGTATTCAGCACAAATTTAAATTGTTGTGAAATACGTATTTTACTCACGTGGTGAGATTTATTCTTACAATATTCACAACAGTTGATAAAGCTTACTATGTGATTGAAACATGCGTCGTCAAACAATGGGTAACGCGGAATCTATTGCAAAAAACCGCTAGTTTAGGCAGATTTAAATATAATTATGAACGCATAGTAATTAAAAATAATATGTAAACGTGACAAAACATGAAAATAAAATACAGAAATGTATAATAACGAATCGTCTAGTGAATACATAATACTTGAAAACACTGAAGAATAAGTAAAAATTTTCGGAATTACAATAAAATAAAATTAGTACAATTGGTTTGTTATTTACAAAGTGACATAATTTCACTTGTAGAAATCATAAGTCAAATGATGTAGTCCTTACAGTATGACTTAGTGGATTAGATAATAATCTTTCTCTATCTTCTTCTTCCTATTTTGATATCATCTTATATCAATAATTGAATACGTGTATTAATTAAAAAAATAAAAACTGACATTTTTATAGAAAAATGTTCTACATACCAACGCCAATAACTTCAACTATAGTCTAAGTGCCTCAAGCAAGTCAAAAAAATACAGCAAAATAATTAAATCTGTCGACGTTGTAAGTCCATTGCCGTGCTTTATTTATAATGGTGTAAGTAGCTCTGCAGTGGTCAACGGCATTCAATATAAAATAGCTGACGATGGTGTGTTGACACTTGAGAGTTCTTAATACCTAAAACTATAGAAGCTGCCGTGATTGCTTCACACTGTAAAACTACATTTTTTTAAATGTCTGCTTCATGAAGTTTTACTGCAATGACTCTGTATTTTGTAACTACAGGCAATACTACTTTTTGGTACTTAGAGCCTTATTTAATACACGTATTGACGACCAAACTGCTGAACACATTTCTGTCCTGGTCTTATCGTATCAGACCTCCAACGCCTTGGATATTGAGCCACTCATGGGGGTGGCGTAACCATTTTTATTCAGTTCTCTTTCAATTGTCCTAACTTGCTCCAAAATAGACATTCATATACATCATTCCGCATCTAATAATAGATATTATATTATTATCACCTTTTGCCAGAGTGTTTGTCTCTGAAGCGGTGGGTGGAAGTTTGAACTCAGTACTCGGAAATATTTTTTGAAATTATCTTAGAGCTAGAGAACTATGAAATATGTGTACTGGTTAATCATTCATTTTCCACAATACGTGCCATATTTTAATATTTTTTCTGTTGAAACATATACATGTTCCTGGTAAAAAAAAAACCTGAAAATGGTAATTCGGATTACATTATAGATTAGAAAATACTTCTGCCTATGATGCTACTAACGGGGTTTTAAGGATTTAAAGTTAATTATACTATTTGGTTTAAAACCAAATTCAGCAAATAGGCTTGTTAGTTATATAGTTGGGAGCCTTTGTAGACCAATCTGTAAGGTACTGGCTTCTTATCTAGGGACTCAGGATCCGATTCTCGTGAGTTCAAAATACATTTAAGTGATTTTATCAAAGCCTGGTTGTGTTTGTGATTGTTTATATTCTACTACTTTTCTTCTTCTTTTCTTTCTACCATGTCCGATCATAATAGGATTAAAATATGGGCCTCCACGAAGGTTTGTATTAACAGATTTTGTTTTTACGAAAAAAAATTGATGTTAGCCACTTGCTCAATCTATTAGGTCCATACTCTGACTCATGCATACATTGGAAATCAATTATTATTAAACAATTGTATTTTACAGACCCAGGATTTGAACCTGGAACCCACGACGTTATAGGCCGCGCTTAAGCTGCGCGGCCATCGTGGGTGTATCTTCTAATATTCTACTGTTATTGGGCTTCATAAACTGTTGTATAACATAGAATATTAAAAAGAATACCATGTGGAATATGAATGTATAAGTTTTAGTCGATTTTAATTTCTTTACAGTGTTTATTTAAATGAACAAAATAAACTATAACAAATGAATATCAATATTTTGTGTTTTTTGAAATATTGTTATACTTATAGTTAGGTATATGTAATTAGTTACAGTGCATTTTCTCTATTTCTAGTAAAATATAATTTATTTGTGGAAGTAATTTAGATTTGTGGTCGTGGAAGGAAGATTAGTAAATAATATATCCGGAGTCATAGAACTGTTGCACGTTGGGTGCTATCAAACTCTAAAAGTTTCCATTCTTGGGAAATTTCCTTTGAGTGAACACATACTAGCATGAGCGTCACCGGTGGTTGTCTATAAAATTGTTTAATTATACAGAATGTTTGAATATAATCACATAACATCATGCAATGTAGAAATTGATATTCAGTTGTCCGATTCAATTTGTTAAGCAATTGTTCATTCAAATAGTGGGAAGTGTTTACCTGTTTAAACTTACGCAAAACAAATTTATTCAACTCCGCAGAACGAGATGATTTAGATAGATAACCAGAGTTTTATACTTTTAGGTGAAGCAAATTATTGCAAAAGAAAAAAAAATGTGATAATATCACACCGGTGTGTGACGTATATTATCATGGCGAAATAGCAAAATGTCACGGTTTTCTCGTAATATCTTATTAAATACACTATGTACTGAATAGAAAATATTTAAATGATTGAATAATATTTTATAATTACGTCAATAAGTTAGTATTTAACTAAATTTATCATTATTTTGTTATAATTTTCGAGATAATGATTTGGTTGAGATATTATGTTTTATTGGGGTGCCCGTATCTGTGCAGACTTTATTATTACACGCTATTTCTATGCAGGTGTATCATAGGGAGGCTTTCATAACACAATCACTGCTAACCTTACAATTACCACATTTAAATAACACGTTAATTATATCTAATGGCCAACAGCTCCAAACGCCCCAGTCGTGGTGTTAGCACTAAATGAGTTAATAGATTAAGCATAAACTCATATGAGATTTTACAGACATTAAAATATAACCATTATCACAAACGAGATAATTCATGCCCCGTAGTATAACAGCTGACTTTTAATTAATATTGTAAAGTAACTAGTTAAGACTTTATTTATCGGTGTCTAATTGCGTTGATATTTGAATTTAAATTAAACGTTTACAATATAATTTACTACATATTATTTGGAGCGGGTTTCACTAAAGCAGTTTTAATATGATTATATAACCCTATCCATTCACTATTTGCTAATATCAAGTATAAGTAATTTATTGTTTGACTGAAATTTCACAACTTTTATATTACATTGATACTATATATTGTAAGGTTTGCATCATAATAAAACAGAGATCATTCAATAAATTAATTATTAATATGAATGAGATACTCTAATGATTATGCTTCATAATATTCTACACATTCTAGATTTTTTAGATATACAGTTTTTAATTTGTGTAATAGTAACTGTGTGTCATGCGAAATCATCATATGAAAATCAATATATATATATACCTACTCAATTATGCGCTACCTCAGACCATGTTACGAAATAAGTACCTAAATGAAAATTTATTCCTTGAATATTTTATGATCTACTCTCTAACATTTCTATTGAATATATTTTGTATTGGATGTATTAATTATTTTGTTGTTAGTAGATACGATAAAGACCGTCAATTATTCATAAGTATAAGAATGCTCCATAATCTGCGAAGATTGTTTTAATATGCGCACCTCATTGAACGACAACATGATTATATATAATTTACTAATAAATTAATATTTTCGATCTTACAGAAAATTTATTCATACCGTCATGGAAAAATAGGAGAAATATGTACGCCGGGAATTTCTTATTAATAGTTAACTGGTTGTTAATGTAAATATACAAGGTATGTGCCTATATTTATTTTATGAATGTTCACCGGCTAACAATTAATTAACCAATCATATACGAAGCGTTATTTTATTAAGGAAGGTAGAGTACCTACAATAAAGTCAATAATTAATAACCAAATGGATAATAATCGTGTAGAAATAATGATATCAATTTCTATTTCAATTCATTTAATTTAACATATTGTGGACATTACAAATTATAAGTTTAAAACGTTCACAACATGACATGAAACATTATTATAAATAATAAAAAAAGTAATAAAAGCGATAAAAATGAAAATATCAAAAGAGAACATAATATAAACATACAAAAGCAGTAACAATACTGACAATACTATTATACATCTATAGAAGTTCAAAGAAATACACCGAGTTTGTTAAGGAGGCCCTATTTTAAGAATTTATAAAATAGCGTACACCTAAACTCACACTCTCGCAAATGGAATATATCAACACCCAAAGCAATTTGGTTGAACATAGTTATCGCCCTCTTAATTGGCATTACCAGTGGCAGGTTGGTTCTGTACCTTAAGAGAATAAACAGCTGATGCTCTCTATTTCTAAGATAGTTATCAGGGACATACAGATGAACAATTATCGGGGACATACAGATGAACAATGAATTGCAGAGTTCTCATTTATACCTCGTTTAAGTCGAAAAAAATACGTAGCTTAATTAATATCTCTTCTAAATTGCAGACTGCAGTATGTATGCATACCTAAGAGAAAGTCAATTGGATAAAGCCACAGATAGTATCCATTCAACCTCATGTAAAAGAGTCTCAAGAATTTCTTCTGAACCCTATAAAATAAATAAATATAAATTATATTAAAGTATTCTTTCACAAGGCTTTGTTTCCAATATATTTTTGTTATAAGTATGTAAAAATAGTGATTAAATCCTTCTTCCTTCCTTAACCATCTAGAGAAGTGACTCGTAGAAGGGATGATAGAGGACTGAAAGAAGATGCTGAAAAACATGAGACTAGAGAAAAAAGACAAATATTACAAATAATTTCTACTTCTGTTTTGAAGTTATAGGTATTAAACGTGTAAAAATGTATTTCAATTAAACGATTTTCAAAGATATGTGTTATATGGTGAAAAGTTCTGCTTGCATAGGGATAAATACGGTTAAATAGATTTTATAGTAGATATTTTAATCTAATTAAAATTTATAAAACGTATTATTTTTTTCTGAGAGCATAGGGAAACGTTTTTGGAAAGGATTTGTCTAGTTTTTATTGATTTAAATAAAACGCAATTTTATAGTACTAATTATTCCAATTTTAAAATATTAACTGGACCAGTTTCATCCACCTCAGAGGTACATTTTCAACTAGTGGCTATAAGCTAGTTACTATAAAATTGCGTTTTATTTAAATTAATAATACAATGCATTTTCACCATGAATTAACAGTTAACACCATAAAATAAATTTGTCTTATTACCTACGAGTATAAGCAAAGAAAATTTATTTAGTTTGTGGTTCAGATGCTAACCAAAAATCGATTGAATAAAAAATAGTTTATCAATATTTAACATTAAAAATTGTTCGTAAAATAAAAATGATGTTTGAATAATATTAAATCCCACGATATAATAAAGGTATTTAAAGCTTTCCAGTCAAACAATATTGGGTATTAACTATTTAATATTATGCATATTAGGCTTTATTGACTAAAATATATTATATCCTATAAACTGCTAAATAGATAGGATAAATATATAATTAATTGTCTTATAGATTTATATTATTATTAATTTATAGTGATTATGAATTCAATTTGAATAAGTTTTCTAAAATGATCCCCTTTTTATTCTTTTCAGGATTTGACGTAAACAATTCAGGATGGGTTCCCTGCCCGAGCTTTCTATACTGAAAGGGGATCAAAGAGCTTTTGATACGAGGAAGCTACATACCGTGTTTGAAGAACACTTAAAAGCCACTAAATGCTATGAAGATACAGCTATTATCTATGAAGGTAAAATACAAACAAATTACTGATAATATATTCGTAATATTAAAAATAATATATCAATTATAAATTTAATTACCACCATTAAATGTTTATATCGTATTGTTACTCACGACGTTCGGGATAATTATACTGTTTTGTATAATTTTATTTAATTTTACAGAAAATGGCGTCAATAAGACTATTTCATACAAAGAATTGGACGAGACTTCGAACAAAATGGCAAAAGCGCTGATTAATTTGATCAGTAATAACTCACTTAATCCCAATGGCGATGGTGATTTTATAGTAGCTGTTTGCATGCTGCCGTCACACAAGTAAGTAAAGTAACAATATTTTTACAATTACTTACAGCCCTCACATATTGGTATTCTTTGATGTGCAACAAAACACTGATATATATGTGAGTTCGAAATAGTAGTGCCTGTCTCATGTAAATAAGAAGGCGGTGTAAAACACCCAGTTTGTAAGAATTCTAGATATATCAAATATATATATATTTCCACCGGACGGCATTTTCATCACAAATTTATTTATCCATAGACTAATCACTACTCTGCTATCAATTTGGAAGGCTGGTGCTGCATATTTACCATTGGATCCAACTTTCCCAGACCAAAGAGTCAAACACATTGTTGAAGATTCAAAACCAGTTATTTACATTCATGATGGATCAAGTAAGTTTATTTTATTATTATATGCATACTAAGTTACTTACCTACCTTATTATCCATAAATTTAGTAGAAAACAATTCTATATTCCCATTGTAATATAATGACATCATATTTTAAACAATATTTACACCACTTAATCAAGTAATTATTTACAGTATAAAACCATTAAGGGGGGACATGCTCGTCGAAGGTCAAAATTGAGTTTTTATTGTATTTTCAAACCATGATCCTGGACACTCCTTAAACGTTGTAGATAATCTATTTATATAATTTTGAAGCCTTATTATCTTTTATAGTTATTTTAAACATTTGATGACTGCATGAAGTATTTTTGTTACATAAAATAGTATTCTTTTAAACCTCTCGCTCTAATGTTTTAGAATATAGTCATATTTCGGTACAGAGCTGTGCAGTGGTGTTAAGATTTTTTACATTTATTAATTTTTAAACGCATTTATAAAACCATTAGTATAATTTATTACGAGATAATTTTTGTAAAATATTCACCATAAAAAATTATTTTGATAATCTCTGTGATCCCAAATTTGACAAGAATTAGGCATTTTATTATTCAAAAAATCGGCAAGATTTACACATTTGAAGATGAATCTAAAGATTTTTATTATAAGCTATGTCTTTGACCATTCAAGTGTGATAAAAATCTTATGAATAATGATTGCTTTATAATAATTATTGACCTAAGAATAAGGTAGTGTTTTTTTGAAATACGCCATTTCTTTTGTCATTCCCTAGTGGTTAAGCTACAACATACGGCCGTAGCCATAAAATGACAAACTATAATTAAAGTAGGGAGTAAAATTATGTTAACGCGCGTGTTTGAACATGTACTTAACCGAATTTTTTTTTATTTTTTTTTAAACGGTACATGTTCAAACACGCGCGTCAATATCATTTTACTCCCTACTTCAATTATAGTTTGTCAATTTATGGCTACGGCCGTATGTTGTAGCTTAACCACTGGGGAATGACAAAAGAAATGGCGTATTTCAAAAAAACACTACCTTATTCTTAGGTCAATAATTATTATAAAGCAATCATTATTCATAAGATGTTTATCACACTTGAATGGTCAAAAACATAGCTTATAATAAATATCTTTAGAATCATCTTGAAATGTGTTAATCTTGCCGATTTTTTGAATAATAAAATGCCTAATTCTTGTCAAATTTGGGATCACAGAGATTATCAATATAATTTTTTATCGTGAATATTTTACAAAAATTATCTCGTAATAAATTATGCTAATGGTTTTATAAATGCGTTTAAAAATTAATAAATGTAAAAAATCTTAACACCACTGCACAGTTATGTACCGAAATATGACTATATTCTAAAACATTAGAGCGAGAGGTTTAAAAGAATACTATTTTATGTAACAAAAATACTTCATGCAGTCATCAAATGTTTAAAATAACTATAAAGGATAATAAGGCTTCAAAATTATATAAATAGATCATCTACAACGTTTAAGGAGTGTCCAGGCTCATGGTTTGAATATACAATAAAAACTCAATTTTGACCTTCGACGAGCATGTCCCCCCTTAACAGAGACGATAGATTGTAGGTACACAGTATTTACTGTTTTTATTATTTATATTATGTAGTTATTTATTCATAAAAAAACTTATATTATAATTATTGACATAGTAGAAGTACAAAGTCTATAAAATACATTTCAAATAGTGGAAACATGGAAAGAAATATAAAACATTATACATAATGCGTAATACAGAGATCACAGTTAATTATGCTAAATTTATTATTAAATTCTAAAGCCAATGTGTTGTGTGAGTTATTTTTGACAAATTCCAACCATTCTATACGACTTTAGATATTTAAAAAGTAAGGTACGTAGTTTGTTGATTTTAAATGGTATCCAAAAGCCCTAAGCACCATTTTAAGGTTTTGAAGAAAATAATAAAAGTCGAAAGAAGTCTGTTTTTAATCAAACATGGAAGAGTGTGTGCTTAGAGTCAGAGTGTGGACCTAATAGGTTGAGCAAGTGGCTTACATTCATTTCTCATAAAAACAAAAATCTGTCAATACAAATCTCTACTCTGTGGAGTCCATATGATCTTCTTATAGGATCGGACATGGTCAAAAAAGAAAAATAGATTAATCGATGTTTACGATAGGTAAAATCAATAATTGACACATACAAGTATCAAAATAATAAGTTAAGTTTTTAATTTATCTAAAATAAATCAACTTTAATGGTGCTATCAATTGCCTTATTTCTATAGTCGCACCACGAGACAGCATCTTGAAACACCATATGTGTCGCTAGATTTCAAAATCAGCCTAGTCCATAATAGATGAATAGGAGAAAAACGGCTTTTTGTTTTCGCAAATACACTGTCACAAGGGTGAAAGTTTATACTATTTCGAGTATAGAATATTTAAAATTAATAAATTCCATATTTTGATAATGCAGAAATGTTAGAAAGCAGTAGTTCTTCAGCAATTCACAAAAAAGTCAAAAATAGCTAAAGGTGGACTTGGCTGATTATGAAATGTAGCGACACATATGAGTATACGTCCAACGCCGATATGTATATGAAAATTACTAAGTACTTGTTTGAAATACTTAAGAAAACACATTTATAAAAAGGAGTTATAAAAGCTGGATAAAAGGTAGGATGTAATATGAAAGTTCACATGGCACACAGTAAAAATGTATATTTTTTTATTTTGTAGGCAATACAGGTGCGGTGACCAGTGCCATCTTATTGAGTTATTCGGAACTAGTGAGCGAAGCCTCAAACCAATCTTCAGAGAGCATTATTCCAGTTGATTCTTATCTAAACAAAACCACAGAAAGTGTAGCTGTCGTGCTTTATACATCTGGGAGTACAGGTATCCCTAAAGGTACGTAAAGAGATATTTACTAATTACTATTTACTGTTATAGATGTCGTATTGATAATTGAAATACAACGATATAAATATCATATAACAGTGATAGCGGACCTATGGCGCGCGAATATTTTATTTTAATTTTTATTAAGAGAAAAAAAATACAAAAACATTATTCAAATAATGAATATAATATTATAATTAGGTACCTACTTATTTATATATTAAAAAAAGAGCAGATGAGACTTTCAAAATTGGTGGACTGAGGAGTATAGAATGATTAATTAAACCAATAAAGCAGTACATATTTTGTATTCTGGGACAATTGTATGCAGAATCTAGCCAGTAACACAGTATTATGAGACGAACGATAAATCACTCCTGGAGAAAATCAAGGACGAACAAAAAAAATTAGAAATAAGTTGGCGGTTATTTTTTGAATGAATCAAATATGTTAATAAGTAACAATATTGGGCACTGTTCGGTTATCAGGAATACAGCGGAAAACATATTTTTAAAATACCCGATATACTGGATTATTTGTTAGTTTGGGTTAGTTTAGGTCAGGTTAGGTTAGGTTGGGTTAGGTTATGTTAGGTTAGGTTAGGTTTGGTTAGGTTAACCTAACAAATAATCCAGTTTATCGGCTATTTCAAAAATGTGTTTTCCGCTGTATTCCTGATAACCGAAAAGTACCCAATATTGTAATACCGAATTTAATCAAATTGATCTAAAATTATAAAATGAATACTGAAACAGATAATAAAAGAAATAGGCATTGGCCATGTAAAACATATTGATTATTTAGATTATATTTTTTAGTGTATTTTAATCATTAGTTTTTATTTTACTTTAAAGGTGTACGTCTTCCCCACGAAGTTATCCAAAA
This sequence comes from Rhyacophila brunnea, assembly GCF_057557595.1. Taxonomy (NCBI): domain Eukaryota; kingdom Metazoa; phylum Arthropoda; class Insecta; order Trichoptera; family Rhyacophilidae; genus Rhyacophila; species Rhyacophila brunnea. Next base: position 24,415,018 of record NW_028233068.1, read on the forward strand.
CAGATTGCAATGGCAGTATTCTCAATTCCCCTTCTCGCCAAGCGAAAGAGTTTGCGTTTTCAAAACAGCCCTCACATTCGTCGACTCTATCTGCGAGCTGTGGGGTCCTCTGCTAAAGGGATTAGCAGTTCTTGTTGTCCCCAAAAACATCACGAGGGACCCTCAGCAGCTGGTGGACATGCTCACAAAATATAAGGTAATGGTTTACAACTAAAACTAAATACTATATTGATTAATAATATTAACTAAATGTGTCATCATTCTATTGATATGTTGTTTGTTTGTAGAATTATATATTGATTTTAGATCATTGACAATTGGTTTATTATTAATTTATAAAATCTACAGAGAGTAATATAAAATCTTGTGATTATAAAACTATGTCAAAATAAGATTGTTCATTCCTTAACGCTTGAAATTTAAATGACGTATTTAAATATATTTATACACCCACGGTGGCCGCGCGGCGTAAGCGTTGGACTACCACGCCGTGGGTCCCAGGTTCGAATCCTGGGTCTGGAAAGTACACATTCTTTTTCAATTTGTGTGTGAGTCAGGGTATGGACCTAATAGGTTAAGCATGTGGTTGACATCCATTTCTCGTAAAAACAAAATTTGTTAATACGAACCTCTACTCTGTGGAGGCCCATATGATCCTATTAGGATCGGACATGGTCGAAATTTGTTTTTTTTTTTTTTAAATAAGTATTAATTAGGAATGAAAATTTAATTGCATACAATTAGGTACGAATTTAAAAACTATCAAAATATAAAGTCAATGAGTTCAAATTTAATGTAAAGATACTAAATTTCCTTTTATTGTAATTTAGTTATGGCTATTCATAAAAAATACGGAAAACTCAATTAAATCATGCCTATTGTGATATATTAGTAGATAATTATATTTTATGACATTTATTTTTTGTGCAAATATACCGGAAATCTACAAGGCTACCTAAATAGTGTATTTACATTTTTTTAGAAATATAATTGCACAAAAATAGTTATAATTATATATTATTATTATTTCAGGTGACTTTCGTATTTGGTTTTTGGGTTGTCACCGTAAATATTCTGCCTTCTTTTTTCTTTCATATTTTTGTATGATTCGGGCAAACATAATCTCTTCATAATTAGATAAGTTCATGTCTCAAAGGGAAGGGGTGAGGACAGATATTTTTTCTTTCTGCAAACGCAAACTCTGAAAGATATCGAAATAGGTCATTATATATTATTATTTTTGATGATATCGTTGTAAGTGTCCAAAAAATAAAACCAGCAACATGAGCTGTATTGTGTAAAGTAAAAACTTCTTATCTTCCACAGATTGAACGTCTGGTGTTGGTGCCTTCTCTGCTCCGCTCAATGATGCTGTATATCTCCCTGGACTCCAAATCTCCTCGCCTGCCCGACCTTCGCTTATGGGTCAGCTCTGGTGAAACACTTCCTGTTTCTTTGGCTGAAGAGTTCTTCACCAATTTTCGAGGACCTCACCGAACATTGTGCAACTTTTATGGCAGTACTGAAATCATGGCTGACGTCACATTTTGCAGCGTGATGTCTTCCGAACAGCTGATGGGAGTTGATAAGATGCCTATTGGTAGGTGTACTTATGGTTTGAAGAGTATATTTATATATATTTCATTTTCTTTAACTATTAAGATAAAAAAAAATACCAAATAAAATGGTGCTAATGAAGAAATATGTTATAAGCAGATAGGTACCTAACAAAAATCATGAATGCAGAAAATTTGTTATAGTTTTATAACAATCAACTTTTTGTGTATTAAAAGAAACAATCAAAATTAAGCCACAGAATCAAATATGAAGAAAAAATTAAATCAATAAAATGCCCATTACACTTAAGTTAAGTAGATAATATTATATTCGAAAATTGTTGTTGTTATATTTAATATCCTTTCAGGCAATCCTGTATTCAATACGATCGTGTATCTATTGGACGATAGTCAAGAGCCTGTCCCAAAGGGGGAAACTGGAGAAATGTGGGTCTCAGGTGCTAATCTCAGCTCGGGCTATGTGAATGGACGTGAACCGGGAAGATTTGCAGTCAACCCGCTGGCAAGAAGTCAAGGTAAAAATTTTCTTTAAATATTACTACTGGCTTATACATAGATTTAGTGGTAATACACTCATAATAAAATATTTTAATTATGTAAAAAGTGGTTTGTATACAAAGAGTCAAATTAATCAAATTACCTACTGTAGAATGTAGATAAATATGAGCTGTAGATAATGTAGATAAATAATGAATAAATTGTTATAACTAGCTGGTATAACCAAAACTATAGTGTTTACAATGTAATGCATTTCTATCGATATTTTATAATGTATTACGTATTTATCTATTAGAATAAAAAATAGAATGAATAATATTAAATTTCCCAAATATCAGGAAAATACGCAAAATATATGCGATAAAGTAAAGTTAATGGTTCAATAATAATCTGTAAACTTAATATATTTTTTCTCAGAATTAAAATGCGGGAAAGTTTTAATTAATTAGATAAATAGGTAAACCAGAATTCTTTGCAAGATTTTCCATGCTAAATAAGTATTTTGGAAAATTGTTACTTAGTTTTGATAATAAAACTGGAATTTGTATTTTATATTATGAAAATTATTTACCTTACAGCATACTCAAAGATGTATAGGACAGGTGACTTCGCGAGGATTGAAAAGGGAACGTTGGTATATGAAGGGAGAACAGATTCTCAAATAAAAATTCGTGGCCATAGAGTTGATCTTTTGGAAGTCGAAAAGGCTGTCCATTCCATCAAAGGAATCGATAAAGGTAATTGACCATAATGAATCACGACATTAGATAATCTGTTAAAAATTTAAGTATGTATATAATACAAAGAGGAGACAGTCAGAAATTTAATTGTTAATTATTGTTTCAGGCGTGGTTCTTTGCTACAAAGCAGGTGAAATGGATCAAGCTCTCTTGGCTTTCATTACCTGCACTCCTGAATCCAAATATACTGGTCTTCAGATTGAGAGTAAGCTTCAAGATAAATTAGCTGCTTACATGATTCCACAGGTTTGTACAAAGAATTTTAGTGATCAATTTTATAATAATTTTCTGAATACTTTTTTGGATTCCTACTAAATTCGATCATTCATTCATTCACCGACATGTGTTAGAAATATTGGGGGGTATAAGTTGTACTATCTTTTATTTTTGATTAAAATGAGAGTTTACCTATATACATACCGTTCATTTATATTTATTTTTTGTGAAAAAAATAACAAAAATATAGTTATATGATGACAATATTAAGATAATTTATAAAAATGTGAAAGTAGTTACAGGAAATAATGTTAATATTTTTTAATATTTTAGGTTATCATTATAGACCATATTCCTTTACTGGTTAATGGTAAAAATGACAGACAGGCCCTCTTGAAGGCATATGAAAACACCAACAACAATGGTTAGTAGCCAATAAAATATTCTTACTGTTTAGTTAGAATTTACTCGGCGTAATTCTAATGATAATGTAAATAATATTAAAATCTATGGGTTGTTTTATCAGTCTATATTTTATAGTTACTTTGTTGTAGTTTTAATAGATTTTGACTTATAAAACAACCTGTAGAATTTAATATAATTTTTAATATTATTATTTTGAAAGATATCTTACCCTTTAGAATTTAAACATAAAAGTAAATACCTTTAAAACGCATTAACCATATCCAGTAATTTCCGGGAATATAAAAAGGAAAATCGAAGTGATACCTTATTGAAAGCTTATACTTCTGACTATATCAATAATAATTGCAATGCACACAAATATTCGTAATAAGAAATGTCTTTATGTTATTTTATTGTAGACGATGATGCGATTGCCCTGGACTTGGACTACACGGGAATTTCCGAATCAAAAATGTCGGCGGCCAAAACCCTGTTTGAAACAGTTGGTTCAGTCATTGGCAGGTCTACTAGACATACCCTCTCAGTCAAGTCCAACTACTATGAACTCGGAGGGAACTCGTTGAACTCTATTTACACCATCACAAAGCTGAAAGAACAGGGATATGAAATCGGTATGAAAACAAATAATATTGTTAATTTTTAATAATACATAGCGAAATGCTTAATTTAATAACATATATACGAGTAGATATTGTTACTGATATTAATATCTAAAAATTAAGTAAATATTGTAGAAATTAGGGATGTGGCTTACATATTAGGTACCTAGTCTCTGCACTGCCTTACTTATATATTAGTTAGCTCGGTGGCCGAATACTGTGCTCCAATTTAGAGCCGATATGCGTATACAAGGAATCGTCTACTCTACTCAGTGACGTCCCTAGACAAAATGTCGCCCCATTTTTTTATACAGTATTTTGTATCGACCGTGCACTGTAGTTTCTGGTCACCATGGACATCGCAGGGCAACGGAAGTAAACTAGACATCGCGAACCTAACAAAAATAATAATACTTTTTGTTTCCAACCAATGACCTGAATTATTTAATGGAAAGATATTTTTGTTATTACTAAGTTTGGGTAGCTATTTCTATATATACCAAATGATTTTCCTCGATTTGCCGCCCTTCGAGTAACTGCCGCCCCCAAGCGATGCTCAATCTGCCTACCCCTACTATCTACTGTCACTACTATCACTGACTCTACTCTACTCTGCTACAGTAGTTATTAATATTATCTCACGTTCTTTCACTAAAGCTCAGCATATGAATATAATTTAAAATCTAACAAGTGGATAGTTACCTACTTAATAATTATTTTAACATATATTTTTTCTATTAGGTATTACTGATTTCATTTTGGCGCAAAACTTAGGAGAGATTTTGAACAAAATTTGCTCCGATGGCAACGCTCAACCAAAAGAGGAGTCTGCGCAATATATTTCTGAACCTCTCCAAAATAGCAACAAAAATGACTGCATAGAGTAAGATATAATAATTTTAATATACTTAATTCCTAATTCCGGGATCCTATTTGCCAACAGAGAACCTAGCGGAAAAATACGAAGCTTGCAATTTAAGATTTTTTTTTTGATAATTTACATTGTCAACTGTATTAATTAATAAATATGTATCTGAAAACATTAAAAAGATTTTTTTTAATTCATCATGGGCACTTCTGAATCGATTATATCCGCCTTATGGCAAATATGAGTTTTGGTCCAATACAATAATTAAATTACAATTATCATGTACTATTGAGACACAGATGAATCACGTACGTTTTCATCAACTCAGGTAACGGCTTATTTTGTTTTGTTACGCCAAAGAAGTATAACTTTTAACGCGCTTACATAAGTACACACACCGATTTTTTAAACGATTATTATAAGTTGTTTTCAGATACATATTATTTATTAATTAATACAGTTGAAATGGTAAATTATCAAAAAAAAATGTCTCAAATTGCAAGTTTCGTATTTTTCCGCTAGGTGCCTTTGCTGGTATGCCTCTCCCCCTTAAACTTTTTATATAAGTACCTACCTAGGTAGGATTATTTTTCTTTTAAATATATTTTAATCAGTTGCTAACATTTTATTTTCAATAGACCATACCATGCATTTTGAATTTATATTAAATTCAATTGTGTATAGAAAATATAGTAGGTATTTTATTTTCGTTACAGAATGATTGTATCGAGTTTCTACGAAAAGGCCGATTTAGAACAATGGCTGAGACCGTCAATACAACACGACGACTATCGGCGGTTATTGGAAGCTGTCTGGAATTATCTGGTTGACGCCGACTTGAGCTTCGTTGTGCGGTCACTAGATGGAAAAGCCGCCGGAGTTTCACTCTCGTTTGATGTAAGGCGGGAACCCGAACTGGAGATAGACAGCGACTTAGCCATCGTAATGGACTTCTTGGAGTTTGTTGAAGGCCCAATAAGGTACGAAGTTTATATTATTATGATAATTTATAGATTAATGAATGGTTCCGTTTAAATTTATTAGGTTAGATAACTTGGATTTAGGACAAAAAACTGGAAGAGTGCCATTCGTACGGAAAAAAGAAAGGAACGTTAAAAAAAAAAGTTTGACGACATAAAGATGGATTTTTTAGGAGCTAAAAACGCTATATATTTTTTGCTAATCTTTATTACCCATCGGCACAACAACCATCATTACAAATAGTTATTATTGAAAGCGTAAATTAGTTCGACATCGCTGTATTAAGGAAACAACAAATAGGACAAACGAAAACTTCACCACATATTTTGACAGTATAATAATCTAAAACCTTGAAAAAAATCTCCACCAATTTTGTCAGTATAATAATAAATATAAATTGTAATTTCAGAGACGAGCATCTTCCTATGGCTCCCGGAAAAGTGGTCCATTCCTTCATGACTGCCACCCATGAGACTCTTTCACCAAGACAAAATGTTGCCGTGATGCAGTTCTTGGAAGAAGAAATCGTTAGAGTCGCCAAGAAACATGGATTTATTGGAATTTTCACAACGAACACTAGCCCGTTGACCCAGGTAATAAAATATTGATATTAAAAATTTCCAGTAGGTACCTACCTTAATTTTTTTAGTCTCCTCCGTGGATTTTATGAAAATTGCTGTTTTTGTCGTTATTACATTTTATGGCACCAAGTTTTCCGGACATCATAATATTTATATAAGAGACCATGGTGATATAATAAGTGAATTACAATTTTCACCCCGCAATATCGGTATTCACGGTGTAAATCAAGGTTATATTATTAACATGTTTTTATGAGGAATTAATAGTTTACAGCCAATTGGGTCCTTGCAATGGATCAAATATACACTAAAAATACAATTTGCACTGTATTTTCCCAGCCGAGTAATCGATCCCGCGACTTAAGCCTTTATCGACTAGCGCTCTACAAATTTCGTCAAAAAAACATGTGGATGACAGTGTCAGGCTTAGAGATGTGAAGGCCTGACCCTGACTCCTACGATAAAAATAAAATAAATACCAGAAATCACATCCTTTGATTAAAATTATTTATCATCATTAGTGGTTTACTTGTGGGTACAAGTGTACAAGTGGGTAGCTACGTATCTGTTTGAGTGGTTATATGCTTTGGACTGGTTTAATATTGGTTTAAGTGATTTTGGTGTGCTTCGGGCAATATTGTCTACTCAATTTGGGAGAAATACGATTTTTTTGAAGATTTTCGTATAATTATTTAGTAATTGTATGGCTGGTGTAAACTGCCACTTTTTAAATCTTCTGATGAATTCATTGCGATATCTGCCTCTGCAACGAGCTCGAAACGTCGAAGTAAGAAGGAAGATACGAGTACGTGGTGGAAACCCAAAAATCTATTACGATAAAAAGCAACCGTGAATGTCTCAAACATTATATAGATTATATAAATTTAGCATTTCGTGATATCATGCATTTCCGGCAATAAAGACCATAATTTTAGAAAATGTAAAAAATATGATAGTAAATTATTTTTATTAGAGGTTTTTAAAATATGATATATTTGTTTCTATGTAGGTATCGAATTTTACACGCCTTGTTGGGAAAACGGAGAATGTTAAATAATATTTTTTTTTCAATACAATGACTACTTAACATTTTTTTTATATTTTCAGCAACTTGGAACCGATGTGATGGGCTATAAAACCATGCTTGACTACCAGGTTAATCAATATGTCACACCAAATGGAAACCGACCTTTCGAAAAAGCTCCTGATTCACAAAGAGCAGTGGTTAGTTGGAAACAGCTGGAATAAATTAATACTTTTTTACCTATATTACCCAATTATATTATAAAAATAGCATAATCATGAGCAATATTAAAAACATAAGATATCTCTCAGTACCTCACTATATATTATAATATTATATATGTATACGATTTTTTCGATTTCTAATGGTAAATTTGACAGTTTAAAATACAATATAAATATATTTTAGATCTATAAAAATACAGTGGGTAATCTACTTATGCATATCAAAATTTATTAATAAGTTTCTGTTTAGAATAATATAATAATTATGTAGAGTAATATTGCCAATTATTTTTTTATATTCTCTTCTTATTTACATCTAGATAATTTAATAACTATCAAGAAATTGATTTATATACATTTTTTAATGTATGTATAGTGATATTAATAATTATATAATTATGACTGTATTGAAATATGTGAAATAACAGTGTAATACGTATTATTATGATAGTTTATTTTTCTAAAATAGGTATAATTAGATATAAAAGTTATCATATGATTTGAAATTGAGTGCTTATGATTATCTTATTCATGACTCTACTATTAATGAAGGTTTATTTATTAATGTGAATTTAACAGATCAGTTCAATATTTCTTATAGAATTATTCTTAAAATGCACATAGGTAGCAAAGGGTTTGAAGACAATTTAACTTATAAAATACTCAATATTAAGTATTCCTATATAAGAAGCTAATTAAATAATAACATACATAAGTTAAGAGTTTAATATTAGATTTTATGTTAAATTTCAATAAACTAATTAATTTATGGATTGGTCTTATAGGAAAATATAAATTATTGCAATAGAGATATGTCTAACTTCCATAAACATTTCGAAATGTTAATTTTAAATATTTCATACTTACAATATACCTACTTACGAATTATTATACTATATTTTCCCACCTAATTTAAAATTTGTAATAAAAAGCAGGAAATAAAGTTTTTATGTAGGTAGGTATCCAGTTAATAAACAAATGTAATGAAACAGATCAAATTTGTTTATGTTTTGGATTATTTATTATAAAAAATATGTTAATGAATTTTAAACAAATGATGTGTAAAAATAAACACATTAAAAATCTAGAAGAAACTTTTATCAGTATTTTTTAAATATTACGATTAATTATAAGTTGAAATGAGATTAATTTAGCCTATTATAAGATATTTAAGCAATATTGTATGTGATAAAAAGTTGTCTCAGTGTACCTACTATTTTCTATTGTAAAGTAAAATAATTTAATTAATTTAATAAAAAAATCATTCAATTTATAAATGGAATTTATTTTATTATTAATATATAACATATTTTTGTATAACTACTAATACAAATGCATTTATTCAATAAATTATAAAAGAATAACACATGGTGCAATATCACACAGGATGAAAAAAAATACAAGATTACATTTATTTTACAGATTAATAATTTTATTCGGATATACAGAGAAAAATATTATATTATGCACATAATAGTAAAATATATGATATACTAATTAAATTCATTGATAAAATAAATAATATGATAAGTTAATAAATATATTTGGTAATTTGTTGATAAATAAAAATAGATTTCTACTACATACCCAACTTAATATATTAAAAATAATAAAAAACTTGATATATTTATTGGATAACAAGTAAAATATTAATGTTCATAATTTATCTGCACAAAAATGACACATTCAATCCGAGGGTTTATTTAGAAAATTATTAATAATATACGTAGTTATTTCTGTTCGTTACTATAATACTGAAGAACACACAATTAATTTTTAAAGGTACCTAATCATAAAAAAACTAGTTATATGTATTTAAAATTATTATTATTACAATATGATGCTATAATACTATATTGGTACTAGCCGTAATTAATAAATTAATATCGTGAATAATTATTATTATTAAAACATAAAAATAGATACTGCAGTGGAGTGCGTGCCTATATAGTATAATGTAATCTGGAAAAGAAACACAGACCATATTCAAAATGTGAATATTGATAAGTAACTTGATCCAATGTTATCTTCATATAATGTACACAGTTGGTCAAGAGCAAACACTGTATATAGTCAGTCCCACTGATTTTCTTCAAGCACTTCACTCATTTCCTTCATATAAGTTTTAATTGCACTTTCTTTAGAAGGTTTCTTAGTCTTCATTTTTCTTTTTTTCTTCCTTTGCTGTCGATGTAGAGACTTTTTAGTAGCGGTATCTTTCTTCACATCATTTACATTTTCATTACTTTCAACATTGTCCATATTATAATCATTTACTTCCGGCTCAATTTTACTATCGATATTATCGTCAATAATAGTTTTATCAAGATCGTTCATATCAATAGCATTTTCTATGTCAAGTAATGGTTTTTGATCGTAAAATATATTATTGTTTAAATCATCTAGCAAATAATTTGAGACAATTTTTTTAGTCCCTCGTTTTCTTTCATCCGCCGCTCTTTTATTCCTATTGACAACACGTGTATCTTTATTACTGTCAGTTGCATCAACCATTATTATGGAATGGTTTGGGTAGTAGTCATTAACATTTCTTTTTTCAAGATGATTGTTTCCATTTATTTTCTGTATTATTGTGGAATCAGAAGTCAATGGATAACTTAATCTACCTGTAAATCGATCTGAAGCATAATGTTTCATTTTCATATCATGAAACGGAAGATTTTTATAATTTTTAAATAAATCTTCTTTTGTTTGCATTTCCGATTTTGGACGCATTTTTGTGTCCATATAATTAGTTATCATTACATTATTTTTTAGTTCGTCATTAGAAATCGAAGAACTACAATTTTTGGTTGAAACATTTACTTTACCTTTTCTTTTGGTAATATTTTGATTTAACATCGTTATGTTTGGTATATTATAAATATTCTTATGCGAATTTTCTTCGTTATATTTATTAATAACATATTCGTTATCAGTTGCTCTTTTCTGTCTGTGTTCTGAGGAAGCGTCAGAGCTCCTTGCTTGGGAATGAGGTGGAACTCTTAAGACATCCCACCCGGATCTGCTCTGCCACTCACCATTAGAGTTGTACCCACCACCACCCCCTCCGCTTCCTCCACCTCCTCCGCCACCACCGCCGTAAGCGTCTCCACCTCCTCCGGAGCCACCTGAGAACATGTAGTGAAAACAATAAATCAAACGAAAACATGATGTTAATATTTTTCATAAAAAAATAATAGTATTATTTACATTTTAAGATAAATATTACACATAATAAATTCAGAATAAAAATATGTAAATAAAATAACCACAAATTGATGAAAGGATAACTTTCAAAAGCATATTTGTGGTATCTGTATAAAGTTATAAGTGGTAAATAAAAGTTAAGTAAATATTGTGGCTCACGGTGGTCGCGCGGCTCAAGCGTTGGACTATCACGCCGTGGATCTCAGGCTCGAAACCTGGGTCTGGCAAGTACACATATTGTTTTCAATTTGTGTGTGAGTCAGGGTATGGACCTAATAGGTTGAGCAAGTGGCTGACATCCATTTCTCGTAAAAAACAAAATCTGTTAATACGAACCTCTACTCTGTGGAGGCCCATATGATCCTATTAAGATCGGACATGGTCGAAAAAAAAATATTGTAATATTTTACCTGCATTCCATCCGCCGCCACCGCCGCCGCCACTGGACATCCAAACAGGCTGGAATCATAAAAATATAGGGATTTAACTTTAAATATAATGTGAACGACGATAAAATAATATATTATATATTATGAGAATTATATCGAGATGCAGCACACGATCGTAAATGATTTATTTGCGCCTTGATTTGACATACATATTATTTCAAATGAAGAACATTAACATATTTATTTCGTATACGTAATATGTATTATGCTTGACGCATTTGTGTTTCCGAATTCCGTGAATGACTAAAGCTGACTTTTCCGGTTTTCGGTTCAGTTCTGATTCAAAGCCTAGATAATAATAAAATAATATCTAAAATATTCTTAAATAAATGAATCAATGTGTAACCATATGAGAATCTGCTTAAATTCTAATTAATCTTAAATTAAATAATATATATTAAACAAAAACTTACAGCATCACCACCTCCGTGAGAACCACCATGAGAACCACCCCCGCCTCCTTTTCCTCCACCACCACCCCCTGAACCACCCATCAGTTTCATTATAAGAAGTACCTGTAAAAATAAGTTATATAATGCTAACACGATATAGGTACAATATTTTGAGACACAAATCGAGCAACAAAATTGGTTCACTATAATATATTAGTTTCGTAGAAGTTACACTACATAAATGACACATTAAATTAATATATGAACATTGATAATTCAAAATTATTAAGTTAAAAAAAAATGAATTACCGTAGTTACTGATCGTTCGTCCTTCGATCTGATTCAGATCGAAGGACGAAATCTTTTTACGAGGAATTTTTGCTAATCATTCTTTGAATTCATTGAGTTTTTACACTGGGTCAAATATTGAAAAATGTTGAAAAAACATGGATTTTTTGTGGTGATGGAATCAAACCTGTGATACCTGGTTTTTAAAGACGACTGTTCTACGAACCAGTCTACCGTGGGTACAAAAAAGTCTAATAGTTTTTATATAGTTACTTATGACTTAGAATACTTATATATACAATAATAGATAATTCCTTTAATGGATTAAATGTCAATATGTGTACAAATACATTATATTCTTCTTAATGGAACTGGTGCGTTGCCCATCAGATGGCCATTAGATATAATTAGCATGTTTTAAAATGTGGTAATTAATAAAAATTAATTAAGTGTTCCGCAGCAAATGGGCGAAAAATATAATAAATAACATAAATGAGCGAAAAATATACCAGTTTATCAGTTTAGAAAATCCATTTGAGTGGATGAATCCAAGTATCGATTCTTATGATATTATGTGAATTAATTAGTAATATATCGTCATAATATGACGATATATGATATTATCAGAGATCAATCTCATAGCGTCAAATAATAAAATGCATCAATGCACTAAATTAGTTTTAACTATGATACAACAATATTATATTTTCTTTATTTTTTTGATAAACTTAGATAGATTCTTCTAACATTATTTATTTATCTTGCACATATAAAAAAATCATGCAATAAATAATTAATTATCTCAAAACTCTAAAATATTGTTGTTATTCTCAATAATTAACTGTATATACCTATATATTATATTCAGATTCGTATAATTTAAGAAGTGGATATATATTCTTTTTCAAAACGTTTTATGGACTGTTCCCATTTTGTAATGAGTTATCTACTGATTGCATTAAAATACAGAAAAAAAAAAAATAATGTATCTAATTCAGTAATATATTATTAAAAAAACAACATAATTCAGTAGACCTAGTTGTAGTATTGAGGCGACGAATTAAACCAGTTCATTCTGTTTTTAAATAAAGAAATTCGACTAAAATTTTCAATAATTATAATCGGATAATATACTGAAACTTTGCACCCATTTTGACGTAGTTTATAGCGGATGCCCATATAATATGGACATATATATACATATCTATATATTTGTAATTTTACATAGATGTAAAATAAAAAGCATTTAAAAATAATGTTTTTCTCAAACCTTAGATATTAAGAGAGAAATCATTGAAAGCATCATCCCTTTGAAAGACATCATACCCATCATTCCAACCATAGCAGGTACCATCTAAAAAAAGGAGGAAATAGTCATAATTAACTGGATTATTATTTCTTTTATTATTCTATATATCCATCAATACGATTGAAGACCCCAAAACTTTATTTATTGGAAACTATTATCACACTGTAAATAACTCTATAAAAATCATAATTAACAAAAATATGAAAGTAATTAATTACCATCATCATTTTCATTTTCATCATCATCATGGCCATCATCATCATCTTCTTCTTACCACCATCACTCCCTCCCCCGCTGTCGCCCTTATTTTTCTTCCTCCCTTCGGCGATCACCAGCATCTTTCCGATGTTGATATCTTCCATGGACTTATTTCCATATCGTACCCTCAGAATGTGACTGTCAAAAAACTCCCCAATCTTTTGGTCAATTTTATCGGAAAGAAGTGACGTAGACGAATTATCGTCGATAGTTGGAAACTCTTCTTCTTTTGGCAAAGGTAAAAGAGAGTTCAATGCTTCATCGGATTTAACTGAAAAATAAAATTAAATGCTTTCAACAAGTAATGTTATGGTCAAATTACATGACTAGCAAATTTATGCCAATCGTCGTGATCCGTAACCAATGTTAACGTAACAAAATTTTGTTATACACGACGATTATATTAGAAATCGTATCCTTCCATGCTTGCTATAAATTAATATCAACAATGAGAACAACAAAAAGTCTGAGATTTTGTTTAGGCAAGTAACTGATAATTGTTGTATCATCTGTAGTTTTAATAGTATCAGTCAAGAAAATCATTAACCCGAGTGACTTAATTTTATTTATCAAGAAAAACTTTCAAAATAGCAGTTGAGGCGGTAATGTATTATTTGGATATTTTTGGCCGTTGTCGTTCTCGGAATCGTATTACTTGAGCAATTATTGAGTCTAGCCAGGCAAAAATATCTATTTTAATTCTGTTAGATCCCACAATGATATAATATGATTGTGGGTTAGCATTTAAGTATAAATACACTAAGTTTTAATAATAAATATGACCATAAAATAATATATTGTAATAATAAGGTGGGATTCTTTAAAGAATTTACATTTTTTTAAAATTGTAGGTACATCTTTGACTAAAAATAAAAAAAAAAAACATTTTTCTTTTCAATGTTTTCAGATACATATTAATTTATTAATACAGTTTAAATTATAAAGTATCAAAAAATGTCTCAAATTGTAAGGTGATTGCTAGGTGATTCTAGTAGGTAGAGGATACACCTTAACTTTGGTTGGTAGTATGTAAAAAAAAATGTAATGTAGTCCACTATAACTTTTCTCATATCTGATATGTCAGAGATTTAAAGTAAGTATTTGGTAAATATTTTATTTATGTGTCGTCTTATATTATGTCCATTATACCGAATAATAATGAAGTATATAAAATTTAGTAGGCTATTATGGATAATGTAAATTTCCGTTTAAAGAGAGAATGGACGCGACTTGATGCCGCGGCACTTACAGGATATTAATGATAATTAGTATTCATGATTGTAACAGTGGTCGCAGGAAAACTACGACTTACGAAATATGCGTTTGGCCTTTTAATCTCAACCGTACTCTAATATTTGGGATAAAGTAATAAAATTATCAATTTTGAATCAAAACACTCGCCAGTCTGATGTGTCTGAATGTTCACAATGTAAAAGCGTTGGATAGTAAAGTATATGTACATTAGCTGGATATAATGAGCCAATGTGTTAATTATGTTATTATAATACCTATATTCACTATAGAATGACCGATTGTATATACATACTGCAAGGTAGATCTAAATTAAGATTAAGACGTAGGTACTTAGTTTAAAGAAAATCAATAATAATTAACCTATCGTAAATAGATGGTGTATCTATGGATTATTTCTTTGGAAATTGAATCAGTATAAAATTATAAGTTGACAGTTAATATAATTCTCACGTTGATCTAGTTGCTGATAAACACTTCATCAGCATAGAGTTGTTAAAATCTTGTGATGTGACGTTGAAATTGTACTGGACAAAGAATGTTATATAAGATTATTAAATAAGATATATATACTGAATTTTTATCTCAATAAGTTAATTATTGTGTCATAAGCTGTGTGGTATGTTGCATCATCTTATTGGAACCGCACATAATCCAGATCAAAATCATCTTATTTATGTCAGAAAAAATCAGTAGTTTCTGTAGAGTTATCCATTGACAGTAATTGCATTGCCATTTTCGTTTTCAAAAAAATATGGTCCAATTACACCTCCAGATCATAAATCACACCAAACTGTTAATTTTTGTTGAAATAAAGGTGTTTCAAGATTACTATGTGAGATTTCATAATTCCAAATGTGACAATTATTGTACTTATTTACGAAGCCATTTAACCAATATTCTGGATTTTCATGTTGTAATAATTTTTAATAATTTGCATACGCTTTACAACTACTATATTGTATCTTTCCACAATGATAAATTACCAAACAATACTGAAAACATAATATGTCAATTTTCGTAGGAATCCGAAAAAATGGCAGTTATGTATACATAATGTAAACATTGTTTAAAAAAATTATCGATGGTATCTACTAATTTGATAACCCCATATAAACACAAAAATGGAGGTAGATTATATGTCTTTAAATAAATATAATTTACCATTACGATCATTCGAATAATATCATACAGTTGTATTTTGATCGTAATTAAATTCAATCTGCGATTGTTATTATTTTTATCTAATGATTTAAAGAGTTTGACTTTTGGCTACACATTTTTTTATCTTCCGACAGTTTATATTTTAATATCATTTTTTTATAATAATATGTAAACCTATTTATTATTTTTATAAAAAAAAAAATTCACAAAGCTTCCCGTTACTACTATCTGTAAGTGCAAATATTATGATATTGTATGGGATTTCAGATTTGGTACATATTGAAAAGAGAAATTAGTTTACATAGATTTTTTAAAATTTTTGTTATATTGCTATATAATAGTATACTGTTATTATTGTTATTATTATTATTATTATTGTCATTAATCACTTTTTATAAATAATCTAATACAATTTGGCTTTCCCACACTATACTCAAAATACCGAAATACTACATTTATTTGTTTTGAAAATCTCTGATCGAGTATTCAGTAGAAATAGCGTATTTCAAAATTGGAATATCTGGCGTTACAAAAAGATGTTACATTTTAAAATAGGCAATATGATTTTAGTCTAATATATGACTATAACGACGGATTTTTCTATATATTTTGTGAATGCGTGTGCTATTTTACTCATAAATATGTGACTGTTGGTTAGAATGAATTGGACTTACCAAACGTAACATAACTTCCTAAGACTGGATACTCCTCATGTTGATTTAATACATCAATGTATTTTATGACTTTTTTCTGGATACAAGTGTATGAAAGATACAATAAACATTCCGAATAAATTCCGATAAAGGCATCGTCAGGTGCAGTTAACTGTTGAGTTGTTCCTACATCCGGGATTTTTTTTACAACACTGTACGAAAACACTTGGTTTATAAAAGTTAGAAATATTAACAAAAATAACAAACTGAAATTTGATCGTTTCTCCATTTTTTATATTATCGTAATATCAAGGATACAGATCGTTAACTGACTATTGTTTGAATTTTCTTTGTGTTTTATAGTATTTCATAAATAAAGGTTATGGGGTTAGGAGAACTTTTACTGGATTCACGAATGAACAACAAAATTGCACGGTTATTATACCAAGGTGGTTAAAAAGTCTAGTTTATCAAAAATATTTTTATTATGGAGTTAAATATTAAAATAAAATTTTCCCTGATACTTTTTTCTATGAAAATATGAATATCTTTCTTGAATTTCGGAAAATGTTATCAGTTTACTGTTGCGTTTGATTTTTTTAAATTCAATAGTTAAAGAAAAATCAATATTGTTGGTTTAATTTTTAGGACACTTTAAATTTTAATGTTGATATTAAAATAATTACATCAAGTACCAATTAAATATTGTGGGAATGAATATTTTTTCGAAACACCATGTTGAGTCTGCGGTTTTAGAATTATTTTAATAAGATTGTATTATTTTTTCACTTAGCGTAAAGCTGCGAGTTGATAAAAATGGTGGAGATAAATAATATTTAAATTGCATATTTATTTACTTTTTAGGTTATGCATTATCAAGCCATTACCGTATCTATCTTGATACTCGTAATACCTGTAAAGATTTTTTTCTACATTTCAACTTTTGATTATTAATACAAATATTGACAAGATTCATAAAGAATGGATATAATAAATTGATTCATACTTTTATCTTTATTTTTCTGAATTGTATTTGGGATTAAAGAAAACAATATTTATTTTGTAATAAAATTTAAAAAAAAATTGTGTATTTGTAAATAAATAAAAACTTTTGAACATAACAAAAACAAACACTTAAACAAGTATAGATAATATATTATGCATAAATAGTTATTTTAAAATAAATACATAACTTAAATTTCTAAATAAAAATATTCTAACAGTAAGCTTAAACCTTTCTTAGGTAATTTTAATAATATATTTATACATCTATCAAAATATTATACAGCTAAGCACATATATAAAGAATTGAATTGAGATTACACTTATCAATGCTTAGGATGTAATAAAGATACATTATTTTTTTGTTATATTCTTTTGTTTTATATTTATATTATATTTACATATTGTTGATAGTAAGCTAGTCATGTTCAATATGAACATTATGTTGTAAAACTACACACTCATGAAATGGTCACTTTAAACTTATTTTAGTTATGGCACATGACTTATAATGTTATAATATATATTTTGTATATAAGAGTAAGCCAATCTTAAGCCCAAAAAGAATACTTTCAGAAAAAATGGGATTTATATTTTTTAGTCACTTGAAATTGATGGATTTACGGCATTATGGTTTAATTTTATTTAGGTAAATTGGCTTTCAAAGATAAAGTCGGGCATTCATACACAGCAATAGTTATGTATTAGATATTTTCAAAATAATATTTAAATAATATTAAAACATAAAAATATACACCAGAAATCATTCTAAATATTATCGTATTGATTTATTAATTTACTTAGTATGTAAATTGTAGTTAGAAAATACATAAGATGGACATATTCTTCTGACATTGTGGCCACGATGAAATCACTTTGCAACGGCGTTAGTGTCATTTGAAAGTAACGCCACCAACACTTAAACGAGTCGCCTGCACTGCCAGAAAAAATTACCACCATTCTATATATAGTCTTTGCTGAAATGTACCGTCACAGTTATAATGATTTATTGTAACGGTTTTAAGTTTTATATTTTTGCCCTTTATTATCTGTAACGTTAGGTCATACCACATTTATTTATGTAATTAGATACGCTTGACCCATATAATGGAATAAAAAACCAATCATATAAGAAGCATGGGAACTCATTCGACTGCGATTATATAGTTGAAATTAGATTTTATTTCTAAATTCGAACAAAAATTATCAGCGAAAAATACTATGAACAAAAACATGATAATTTGTATGTTGTATGTCATTTTGATACCCCAAATTCAAGAAGGCAACAACTAAAAATTTCAAGGTTTTGAGTTAATAATGCCATTCGATGTAGAATGTATAATTTAGCAAAAAAAGTCAAAAATATCAATGTGTCATAAAATCGAATAACCCTATAATAATTCCGTTAGATTATACTGAAATATAAAATTTAATTGTGGATTGCTGAATTCCACTAAACTAAATATTGAAAAACACATGCATTTTCCTCAAAATAAAAGCTTCGAAATTAAAATGGGAATTTTTGCAAAAAATCGGACGCCATTATCTTGAAACAAAGTTTTTTGAGTTGTTTCCCTATTGAAATGTAGTAGGTATCGATTTGTATTATTAAAGAGATGGTATCAATTAATCGGGTTTAATTCATTAGATAAGTTTAATATTATCAACAAATTTTTCATGATTTAATGCCAGTTTAATATCATCTTCCTTTGATTTCTTTTGGTCATAATAATTTACATTACTTAAACTTTTTTCGGAACTGTAAGAAATACATTTTTATCGTCTAGTTTTGGTAGAAAACTATTGAGTCGACTTTGTATTAATAAATGTGATACGTCTTTTTTTCCGTATTGAATTAAATTCGGTTCGAATTTCAATTTATTAAATTCCCCATTATTTTGGAAAACTCTATCATTTTGGAATTGGTTTTTGTCCGGCTCATATTGAAAATCGTCATATCGTTCCTGATTCTGCAAAAACTGATTTCTGTTATGTTCATTCCAGCGAGGCGTTGTTTGATAATTATTATTATCTACTACTATACTATCGTCATACCGATCCCAGTTTTGCTGATTATCATTATTAAAATTGTTGTATTCACCATAGTTTTGTGCGTGATGATTATAGTTATTTTCATTCCAATTCTGTTCAAATCTGTTATTTTTATTATCAAAGTAGTTATATTCACCATCATTTTGCGCGTATTGGTTATAATTTTTTTCTTTCCAACTTTGCTCAAATCTGTTATTTTTATTGTATTCATTATTTTTATAATATTGGTTATCATTATTTTCATCCCAATTCTGTTTAAATCTGTTGTTATTGAAGTTATTGTATTCACCATTGTTATGTGCATATTGATTATTATTATTTTGCTCCCAATTCTGTCTGAATTTGTTATTATTAGTGTTTTGGACATTAGAGTCAAAGGTGTTTATATTATGATCATAATTCTCCTTATTAGAGTAAAATATATTTTTATTTTTATTTTCATTAAAATTATTAAATTGATTTTGGTTTTGATTGTAATTATCATTTTTCTGCCAGTTTCGAATAAAAGAATTTTTATTATTACCATTATTTAGATCCCAATTTCGCACAAAATATTCATTACCATATTGTGGTTGATTCGGTATAGAGTTGTGATTATTAAACACTTGTTGATTAGGTTGACCATCATAATTGTTATTGTCTGGATATACAAATTCTTCTTCATTGTCGGTTCTTTTTAATGGATGCGATTGAAATTTGTTACCGATACCCGATTCATGATGCTTTTTTAATTTGTTCAGTATTGCTTGTTTGTGGTGCATTTTGAACTGCTTAATAAGCATTATAGCCGACAACAAAAGCGATAGTTTTGAAGATATTATACCAGCAATGGTGAAGAGGCCAAGTAATCCTAGCAGGGCTGCCTGAAATGTACCTGTAAACACGTTATCTTATTTATATACGTTTTTTTCTCTTAAAATGAATGTTAATATTATCATGCATATTTTTAATATTTATTCTAAAACTATTCTTACAATAAGCTTCTACCAAAAAGATATTATGCTATGAGCAAAGTTAGCCAAAAGTGAGATATTTAAAATATAGGCATTAGTTTATTAATGAATGATTTTGCATTTATCAATTATATATTTTACCAATATATTTAATTGGGTAACAAATAAAAATAACCAAAACAAATAATTGGTACTAATATAAAAATAATAATCAGATACGCTTGATAAATATATACAAATATGCAAATGAACAGACGAAACATTTATATAATGATATATTTTATGTCACGGCATCGCTCTTTTCGAATTGAATTTTTTGTTTTTATTCGAGTTTTTGGGAATTGCGATCTTCAGTTTTTTTTCTATCTAGTAGAGAAATTGTAATGGAAATGGTGGACATCTCTAATTATTTCTATCGTAAACACGATTTATATCGTTGTAATGTTTATTATTTTGATAGTAATTATCATTATTGTTTTTTCATCTCTGATGATTTGATAATTATTATATTAATTATTGCGATTGATGTTATCATAATAATATGCACTATTGGTTCCAAATTTGAGTGTAGCTTCATCACGTCTCACGTATTCAGGACTTACTGAATCCTCATCATAACCATTTCTAGAATACGGACCACCGGGATGATAATCATCGTAAAATGGTATGTTTGGTGTGCCATGGCCTCCGTTATAGCCACCTCCGCCGCTTCCACCATAGTTGCCACCTCCGCCGCCTCCACCATAGTTGCCACCTCTACGGCCTCCACTATAGTTGCTACTTCCGCCGCTTCCACCATAGTTGCCACTTCCGCCGCCTCCACCATAGTTGCTACTTCCGCCGCTTCCACCATAGTTGCCACTTCCGCCGCCTCCACCATAGTTGCCACCTCCGCCGCCTCCACCATAGTTGCCACCTCCGCCGCTTCCACCATAGTTGCCACTTCCGCCGCCTCCACCATAGTTGCCACCTCCCCCGCCTCCACCATAGTTGCCACCTCCGCCGCTTCCACCATAGTTGCCACCTCCGCCGCCTCCACCATAGTTGCCACCTCCACCGCTTCCACCATAGTTGCCACCTCCGCCGCCTCCACCATAGTTGCCACCTCCGCCGCTTCCACCATAGTTGCCACCACCACCGTTGCCGCCGTAATAATTTCCATTTCCTGCATTGTTAGGTGCCGAGTTTCCGGTAGAACTAGCGCCAGACGATGCGCCGGTACTTGTCGAGCTTGCAGCCCAGGCACCGTCCGTTGTTGTGCCTCTAAGCTTTGCAAATAAGTCAAATCCTGTGTTTCCCATCGCCACTATTTGAAGTGCCATAAAACTGGCCAGTGAGATTGCAGCCGTTGCCAAAAGTAATGAAATGCCAGTCTTGAAAGCCAGTTTTCCGACAAGAAGCGTCATTATGGTGCCTGTAAAAGACGTTATCTTATACAATACTATTTTCTTCTATCTACAATCGTAACAAATGATTCTTGATATTTGTGAAAACTTCTAAGCAATAAACATGCTGTGTGTTAAACATCATCAAATTAAATAAACTTAGTTGTAACGGATAAATTAACCATTTAAAATTGAAGACGTTCATATTGATAGCACATGCGTATAATGAATCATGATATTAATAAGATCTGGAAATATATATTTGGGAATAATTAATAAGCCTTTACTGGGCAATTAACAAAAATAGTGAAACATTATTATAATTTTAAAGTAAGTGTCATACTATAGAAAGTTTTAATGTTTTATGCTCGTGAAGTCGGGTCATGTAATTTAAACTATTTTTAAGAGATTATCTTTATACCCTCTAACGTTAATCGGGATATTTATATAATTAATATATTCATAACTACTATTTAATAAAATTATTTATTTTCACTCAAATTCCTGTAATAAAAATCAGGTATCACAATAAAATGGTAAGTATATCATTATTATTAAAGTCTTTCATTTAACCGACTATTGAGTTTGATTAGCTTAAAATATATTTGAATATATCTATTGTAAAAGATTTTTTTTAAATTCGGTAAAAAAATCTATATCAAAAAATCTAATTAATATTGTAATAAGATAAATTTTCTTACAATATCTAAAGGTAAAATCAGATTATTGTATCTATAATTATCACAGTATATAGTTGGTAGATACCTAATTTGGGTTAACCCAAGTTTTTTTTTGTATTTACATACCTATATTATTTTATACAAAAAGTTTTATATTTGAGCATAGTAGGGCAGAAATTAGCCTGTTCAGACAAAATACAGACAGAGACATAAGAATTTCGATATAATAAGGCGAATACTCTGCTTACCTACCAGAGGCAAATAGCGAAAAAATGAATTGTTTGATTTTACACAATTAATTGATAATTCATACATATATTTATAGATAATCAATACATATCTAAAAATATTCCAAGAATTTTTGCACATCAATGGCGGCACATTCTGTGATCAGTGAAATCTTCTTAACGCATTTGTAGAACATTTTTGTAAGAAGAGAACCTGACTGATTTAAGGGCGGACGTGCTCAGCGTGGGTCAAAATGGAGCTTTTTTTCTATTTTCAAAGCATGATCCTGGACATACCTTAAACGTTGTAGATAATCTATTTATATAATTTTGAATTCTTATTATCCTTTATATTTATTTTAAACATTTGATGACTGCATAAAGTATTTTTATTACATAAAATAGTATTCTTTTAAACCTCTCGCTCTAATGTTTTAGAATATAGTCATATTTCAGTACATAACTGTGCAGTGGTGTTAAGATTTTTTACATTTATTAATTTTTAAACGCATTTATAAAATCATTAGTATAATTTATGATGAGATAATTTTAGTAAAATATTTACGATAAAAAATTATATTGATAATCTATGTGATCCCAAATTCGACAAGAATTAGGCATTTTATTATTCAAAAAATGGGCAAGATTCACACATTCGAAGATAATTCTAAAGATACTTATTATAAGCTATGTCTTTGACCATTCAAGTGTGATAAACATCTTATGAATAATGATTGCTTTATAATAATTATTGACATAAGAATAAGGTAGTGTTTTTTTGAAATCATGTCCCCCCTTAAGCAAAATGTAGAAAAAAACATATCATATTTACATACATAATTTGAAAACACATCAGAGAACTAGATATTTACCTAACTATTGGAAAAAAACTTTTTGAAAAATATAATTTTAACATACGGATTTACGGATTCGAACCCATACCCCTGAGATTTGCGCCTACGTTCTCTACAAAATAAGCTTTATGCGTATTATCCAATTGCGACAAAATAGCTAGTAGTATTTACGATTCTTTCTTAACCGCTCACTAAATTGCGCATTTTTTTGGCAAATTTAATTTTGAAAAACATATTTTATAGTGGTTATATATTACTATTAGCGCAACTGTGGCACGGAAATGTGCATGTTGGTCATAATGCGTAAAGATTACAAAAAAACCATTGGATAATGAAGCAGACAAGAGTACGTGATGTGATAGAGGACGCTAAGCAGATGAAATAGCAATGGGCTAGACATCTCGTTCGGCGAGTGGACAACCGCTGGATAAATGCCATCATACAGTAAGATTCAGGGGCGCCCACAGGGACGCCTTAAAATCAGCTGGATAGACAAATTCATAAAAATCGGTGAATTACATGGCAGCAAAGAATTATTAGGGACTGTGAAAATTGGAGGGAGCTAGGAGAAGCCTTCATCTAGTAGTGAATCGATCCGGCTGATGGTGATGGTATATTTCTCTGAAGTGTTTTCAAATTATTCAATGATGAATGTTAAATTCTTAAATCTAGTGAATTATTCGTTGAATAAAAAAATAGTTTATTGTGTTATATTTTATTACAAACATGATAGTTTTTTCAACAAATTGCGGACATTCTTTCTGCTTAAATTATAATATTATATATGTAAGTAGCTCATTTAACTAATAAATACGATCATTATATTGTATAAAAATAGTTGTGCATTATAAGCAAATGTATAAAATATCATATTTCAATTTTATGATATACATTTGTCACTGTGGATAATAATTTAAAATTAATATTTTGTAAAACAACTAGATAAGTATGTAGGTATATCTGCAGGATAGTAACTAAATAATGTAAATAAATTAGTTTTTATTTATGAATTAAAAAATGTATAGAAAATTAGTTATTATCATCAGAATTTCATTATATTATACTTGGGTTTGCCAAACTGCCCACTGCCAAAAGTTGGTAAGTCTCGAAATCATGGTATGGAATAATTGCAATTTATAAGTTTGACATGCTCTATAAGATCAGGCATAATGCTAATTTCTGTATGCTTTATGTGCATATACTTTGTATTGGATGTTCTTGAATTTTCTTTCTAGCATACATATTTATATATAGACACATAATCCGTTGTTAACTCTGAATACCTAAACTATCGACGTATCAACTTTTGGCAGTAACTCGACTGCCAATAGGAGAATATATGAGAATAAGCGGCACCGTGGCTATTTTTGATAAGGTATGCTGGATCGCACACAAAAATAGGACAGTAGAACGAAAGCCTCAACTACCATGATTATTTAGGGATATAGATAGTAAGGTTAATGCTAAATTGCTATTATATAAATAAAACAATAAAACACATTTTAATAGTGGAATTATTTATAATTATATTATAAATATATATTAATAATATAAATGGATTTTGGAAAAGTTGTCTATTAACTCATTTAATATTTTGATAATAACTTGAGATTGATGATCATAAGTGAGTCCGATAAATCATGATCTTTTATGTAACTGAATGATAGGAGTACTGATTAATATACATAAAAAAAAATATAAACACTGAGCCACTTTGCCAACAACGATTTGAATTTAAGCCTAAATACGTATTGTAGAGGCAGTCAGTTGTTTGAAATGAAAAATCAATAAAAATTGTATGAATTCGTTGATATAAAGCAATACAGATATTAATATAATTAATACAGCAATATTTATAATATATTATATTATTACGTCGATAATAATTTTTAACGTGTTACCTATTAATTGCTGTCTTAGTTTATACAGGTTGGCGTCCATCAAAGCTAACTGTTCTTCCCACTAGTGTTTCCATAAATCTTAAACAAAAGTAAAAAAGTTACTGAATATTAACCTTTAATACATTATACATATTATGCATTATAAACTGCTAAAATATTTATTTTTAACTTGAATTAGTGATTTATTTGGATATCGACCAGTTAGCTTTGAATTATTTCTTTTAAAATTAGTATATTATATTTAAACATGAAAATATTAAGAAATACATGTAGAAAGGAAGATTTTTATATACATTATATTATATTTATATTCCGAGAAGGCTCTAATAATTCCACTAAGTTGTTGACTTTATTTTATTTTAAATAACCAAAACCACCACAAAATAATATTACTACGAATAAAATAATATTTTTGAAGGATTATATGCTTACTTTTTATCATCTGGATCTTATCCATAATGGTCATATCCATGATCCTAGGGGTACTTATATCTACTGTAAATCCCCTTGAGATGCCATTCTCTCCAGTGCCGCTAATTTTTAAATTTACAGAGTGCGTGTCCAAGTATGATAAGAACTTGAAATAGACGTATGACATAAGTCTTTGGTCAAGATCATTAGGGAAACTTCGTGCAAGTTCTGCGACCTTTTCAGCCGCTTGTGTTTTATTAGTGTCTTCTTCCTTCACCAGTGTAAGTCCGGGTAGTAGTGAATAGTCTCCCAAATCGGCGAGTTGCTCGATGAAAAAAACTGCATCTAACTTGAGGCACAGCAATGTATAAGCTACGTCACAATTTGCGCCAAAGGAACGTTTTAAAGTATGTGTAGGATGATCATCTGTTATATTTCTGATTACTTGTGACGTTATGGACGATCCATTGAATCCACTTATTTGCACAACCAAAATCGTCACCACAAACGTTAATTTCAGTTTTATTAAATCCATTTTCAATATTTTATCTGTTTGTTATAAGGATTAAGGTTCAACACTTTTATATTCACAATCGATAACACACTCCTGAATGTTGTTAAGTAATGCTTTGAATTTTCCGTAAACATTTTGCTTATATAGTGGAAAAAAATCTTGCAAAAGATGAATATGTTTAAATATTTTAAGAACATATAAATGCCGGTCTTAGATAGTAGCCAATCAACTTGAAACTCAAATAATGTAGTTTGAACGATTTTATATCGTTTTACTACAAAGAATCCTGTTTTCGGTAGTTTTCATGTTGTTTTCACAATTCATTTATAGACAAATTAAAATGGGCATTTTAACGATAGAATACGTTGAACCGATTAATATTTAAATTTTATTAACAGGCGGCACTGTTATAAGATATTAATACGACCTAGTATCCCTTTCGAAATGAATTGCTCTTAATAAAACAAATAAATTGCTTTTTTTTCTTTTCATATATTGTGTTAACTGTCAATTCAGGTGGAAATGCATTGTATTATTAATTTAATTTAATAAAACGCAATTTTTTATAATACTACTGCCATTTTTATTTAACATATGCACCAGTTTTGTCCGTTTATTGTATCCTATATAATGTTCGGGATTGTCTTATTGATTTATCATAACTTCATAAATTGTACATGATTTATTTTTATTTACTTTTGACTCATAATATTGTTCGAATTAATACTGCTTTTATTTAATAATGTATTATAATATTGTAAAGTTTTATAATTGAATTATCTACCAAATCATGTTATTTTAATATTGATTAATCAAAAATATTTGTTTGGTGATATATTAAAATGTGTTATTGTAAGTGTTTATTGCTTTATATTTGTGTTTTATGTTAATATTATGAATGTTTGGTTATAGTGTCCTTTTAATGAGGTATTATAAAAATAAAAATTATGCAATTTTATTCATTTTAATAAAGTGTTATTGACATAATATTATTTGATAGGATTCTTCAACGTATTGCTTGATTGTTTTTGTCACATTTTGTCAATTCGTTATACATGCATATTGTGTTGAATATTCTTTAGTTGAAAATGTCCCTCTGAGGCGGTCGAAACCGGTCCAGATATTAAATAAAAGTCGATAAAGTACGATCAAATTTCCGTTTCATTAAATTAAATTAATAATACTAATTAATAAATAATAATTGAATTGCTAGTTAATCATGATTAAATTCAAAGCCAAAGTAATGAATATGATCTCAAAAAATACTAGTCAAGTTCAACATACTATTTAATGTAAATAAATCAGAAATAATTTTTACGCCGGCATATTTTAGAGTATTTTTTAATTTGAAAAATAAATGAATGTATTTTATTTTAAATAATATCTAATCGACATTACTCATCAATGGAAATTTTAAAATCCAAAAACTGGGAATACTTTTTACTCTACGCTTTTGTAAAAGATGAAGAATTATTTAAATAAAACTATTTTTTTTGAAAAATGTAATTTATTAAAGAAAAAATAACAAAAACAAAAATAAATCATAACAAAAATAATCACAGAATAATGAAAACAAAAATAAAATAATAAAACAAAAAATCACAGAAAGAAAATAAAAATAAAAAAGACTAGAAAAACTTAAACCAAACTAAATAAAAATAACAAAAAGAAAAAAAAAACAAGAAAAATATGGTACAATACTTTAAAAGATAAGTAGGTTTATAGAATGAAAATTATGTGGAGATAAGAAAAGAGTCATCGTAGCCATGAAGCTAACGGTATGAAGAGGAGAATACAGCTAATGAGTACACTATATTGAAAGTTCAAGATAAACAAAAATGGATAACAAAAAAATAATAACAGACAAAAAATATATAAATAGTTAACAAATATAAATACTGAATCTTTCAAAAGTTTACTTAAAAAATACCATAAATTAATACATTTTACTACAGCCTCGTTTGATTTGATAATTATTTATCAATAAATACTAATCTATAATAAATATTATAAATATTAAAACATTTGAGCTTCAAATATATTAATAATAACCATATTGCGTATGTATGATTAAATGAGCAATAACTTATATCAGATGCGTACAGTATACCAACCAGAATGCAGTGTAAGCAAAATGAATACTTTTTACTGCTAATTTAATTTATTATACTTGACGAATGGAAATGTTTTTTATTTTAATGCTGATGATTGTTATTGTTAACGCTTCCTTGTAAATGTTTCGGTAGTGCTATATCAATGGACCTTCCATATCCTGAATGTCCATATCCCGAGTGCCCACCGTGGACATCTTCATGACTCTGGGAATGAGTTTGCGAGTGAGAATAGACCGGCTTAGTGACGATCTCGTAGGTAGTAGATTTGTGTCCGCCGGAAGTCAAAGATTTGAGGCCAATGATAGCTGATAACATCAAGGACATGAGAGCAGTCATCAAGGCTTTTCCGGCTAACATAGCAAGAGCGCCCATTCCTAAGGCTCCAAGTGTACCTATGAACGATGGACAACATTATTAGTACAATTATAAGAAACTACAAACTATTTAAACATTGAATTTGAATCAATTTTAGTAACTATTTGATAATGAATACGAGATCAAGATATTCTACACTATTTACCATTTTTTTCTTCTTCGATACATTATATATTATACAATTAAAATATAGTAAGAAAAGAACAATTCATAATTATTGTTTCATTAATTAATATTTAGAATTATAAAAAAATAAAAAAAGGTGAAAAAAGTATGTAAACACGAATGTTGGCGCTCCTTAATGCGAATAGAAACACAGTTACTGCATTGAGGTATGGCCAACAATAAATCGGCCATAGGTCATTCATCGTGTACCTATGTCACATCGTGTAGAGACCGCATAAATTCGCCCTGGTTAAGTGTAACATAAGAGCGTGTTAGGCAAGGCATGAACAAAAATGAACCATAAGTGCGAGTGAGAAAGAATTCGGCACGTTTATATTCTCCGCAGTATGCGTTAAAGTAAGATAGAATTTCTACGGCTGAATTAAATATTATTTGTACACATCGTCCGTAAATATTGGTTTAAATGACTCCGAGCACGTATTATTGTTTTTGTGTTAAATATAAAGTTGGTGGTAGTTAATTTTAGTTAATTTAGTAGAAAATATGGTTAACTATGTTGTGTTTAAATTTGGTAGCTGTACTAAGAAGCAACATGATGGTATAACGTTTCATAGTTAAGTTAATATTAATAAAATAATTATTGAGGTTCTACTGTGCGTTATACGCAAGACACACGGCTACATATAACTGAACAATACACACTCTCTTGAGGTGTTAGGAAATTATATTATTGTTGAATAATAATAATATAAACCATACAATAATTTTAAAGTACATAATTCATATTTTATGTTTAGTCAAATAAAAATGATTACAGAATTTTTGAGAGTGGAATAATTCAATGCTGAATTTTTTGTGATACTATTATTAATAGGAACATGAGTTCTGGTCAAAACATATTAAAAGATGTTTTTATTATTTTTATAAATAAAAAAAATAATAATACTGTAATATATACATTTCATGGCAATTAAGTAGGTTGTTTTATTTACGGCATGAATGTTTTTATATTTCGACAATAATATTTCAAACATGGACAAATATATTATTCAACTATAACCTTGCTAATATTATAAACGTGTCGATACATTTGATTGATGCGTTGTTATGATAAAAAGGAAGACACGTGATTAAACTAACTTAATTTTTTTTTTTGGAAGAATATTTTGAAAGTCGGGTAGCATGATTAATGCATCTTTGACCGGATTCGAAATAAGAATGATGCACCTAATGGTTAGTTGATATGATAATAATGCACCCAGACACGAAAACCTAATAGCGCTTTTGTGTTTGGAGAAAATTTATTTAATAATGATGTATTTTTGCACAAACGCGCCACTGATCTAGAGTAATAATATCTTGAACAGAGATTTCCCGTTATTATTATCATGGTATTACTAGTATTTTTTTATAATGCACCACTGACACGTAATATTCAGTGAATTTAGTTGTAAACTGTAATGTGAGAATTAGCCGGGTCGCACATTTAAGCTCGTCTCAACTGCAAGACGTCAAATATGTCGATGTGATTTTCTTGATATTTACAAAACACATGTAACCTAATGTAACTCCAAAAACTGCTCGAATGTGCAAGCAATAATTTTTATTCGACTTGGAGGGCAGGTATAATTACAAATATCGCACTGAAACATGTGTAGAAAAGACTATTTCATTCGTTTGTCTATACGCACGGAAGCAGTTGAAACATGCGACCAATTTTGATTTATGACTAAATACCAGACGATACGATTTTCAATATGTGACAGGGTTTATATTATGTACGGTAAGTAAGTGTCTTGAAACAAAAGTCTTTACACCCTTTCAGACGTATAAAGTAATGTAACGAATGATAAGAACCCTTCAAAGTTGTGGTGAGAAAATCACAAATGCACAACCCTCGGCCTGGTTGTTAAAGAAGTGTACTAAGTTGTGCAATATTTATAGTTTCCCTTATATTATTGCTACTTTGGTAGTGCTCGGGTGAGGTATTTATTTTACCCTGCTGCATGACTTTATTAATTAATGATCTACGACTGTTATATAGAAAACAGGTTGTAATACCCAATCAGATAAATTAATAAAGGGGTAGGAATGACTAGCAATTTCTTTTTAGTAAGTTAGTTATAATTTGATGAAACATTTCTCCTATTGTCATGAAAATATAATTCATATGTGGTGATGGTGATTTGAAATCTGGTTAATTGCAATAATATTTAAAAATAATTTTTTTACTACATGGGATAATATAATGCATAGCTTTTTTT
The DNA here is from genome assembly GCF_057557595.1 of Rhyacophila brunnea. NCBI lineage: Eukaryota > Metazoa > Arthropoda > Insecta > Trichoptera > Rhyacophilidae > Rhyacophila > Rhyacophila brunnea. The sequence goes on from NW_028233068.1 coordinate 24,446,584, forward strand.
TTATTTTTAATAAGCATAATTCAAGCTAAATATTATTATATAAAGCTATATAATATTATATACTATGTTCATATAAAAAATCAATGCTTTAAACAGACATTATGGGGACACTGACTGTACACCAATCACGACTTGATATATTATTATTAATATGAAAAAACAGTTATTTACTTGTAATTAAATCATAAATAATATGACGTCAAAAATAGTAGTAGGTGTAGAAAATCAGCACAACATGTATTTTGATGTTTTTTAAAACTAACCCGTGTGAAGAAGGTACCTATGTGATTTGAAATAAATAGACCGAATCTACTAAGGATTTTTTAAGTAACGTAGATTATTTGGTGCGAAAAATGACAAAGTATCAGAAGGTTGGTATACTTTCACTTACCGCAATTTACAAAACAATAATGGTTATAATCGGAATATAAACGATAGAGTTTGAAAATAATTACCTGCAAGGCTAGACGTATTTAGAAAACTCAAAAAAAGTGACTGATTTCGGTATAAGAATTTTAACAAAATATTTAAACTATTAGAAGCGTATTTAATAAGAAAGTGTAACATTAATAAAGTATTCTTAATCGTGTTGCTCATTATATGTAGTTGAATTTTTAAATCGGTTGTTAAAATAACTATGAGATATAATCACCAAAATAACTGTATAATATTTTTAAATGTATTGTACGAACTGCAAATGGAAAGAATTAAATAGAATATAAAATATATGTAATAAAGCCTATAATCAGCTTATTGAATAATAATAATACATCGTTAATACTAATTTTTGTTGTAACTGTGACCAAAATATGCATGACTTGAGTATTTTCTTCGCTATTCTGGTTATTGAAGTTAACAATATTAAGGTTTATTGTAATAATTAAAAACATCTAGTGACGGAATGCAAAATTTTTGTTCAATGGCAAGGGAATTGCAGTAGATTGCGCTGGCTGGAGTAGACCAATGCTCGCGCTGAGCGTAGCGATAATTTAAAAAAGAAGAGAAGAAATATAGGAATAAAAAATCATGTTTTTAGATAAAATGTAAAGTATTTTTGGTATTTGTAATTAGTGATATAAATTTCTTTATAAAATATATATTTTTATATTCTGTTATTTACTTTAGAAACCATTAATAGTATTTATGACCATATTTAATAGGCATTGACATTAGAATGCGATAGCGCAATTAAATATACATGGAAAAAATACATAGTAAAAAAAGATCGTTTCTTAGAAGGCTCAATGTTTTTTGAATGATATATGTTATGTATAAATATTATAACAGACTGAAAAAAAAATACTCGCTTTAGTAGAGAAACTACTTTTCATTGATAAAAATACCAGATCAACAGTTCAAGGAACTCTCATTTTATAATTATAAGTATATTGTCTTTGAATATATATTATAGTTTTGCTTATTGTTTTAACATATGATATATGTATTATTTAATTAAACCAATTCGAATTGTGTATTTTCTATAGCTGTCTCCAGTAACTGTTACATTTATATTTAATGATAATATAGTTTTGCTATGTGCTAATATAGTTTTACTAATAACATCTGGTGACAGAATACGAAGTATGAAATTAAATTGAATGTAGTGATAATTTACATTTTAAAATTATTTAATAAGTCAACACATAGGTAGGTGTCAAAGAAATAAAAAAATATGTTGTAAGTAGGATCGTTAAAGAATTTTATGGGTATTTTTTTTATAATTTAAGTGTTATTTATTAATTTAATTATGTAAAATGTGTTATGAGAGGTTTTAATTATGTTTTATTGAATTTACAAACATGGATTTTAATTGAAAATAAAAATATGTTTAACTAAACCTTTTTATTTACTAATTGCTTATTGAATGTGATTTGGTGTTGTGGTTGACCTAGTGTTTGAATCAAGAAGTAAACTTGGGTTTGTCTCCACATTAATTATTTAATAACAGTTGATTATGATGAAATTATTGATATCTCAAGTGCGTGAAGTTCATCTATTGTACGTACCTACCTGTGACAAGATGTCAAGTAAACGATAACATGGGCGTATCAAAAACGGGATATAAAAATCGAGTTATGTTGTTCAGAACCATAACAAAAGACATCGCTCCGCTAATAAGCATGTCTTTTTAAAAATGAGACACGTCGTCTAAATATAAGTACGTATGAACATTTAATTAGATTATTAATTAGCTTATTTTGTATAATATTTAATAGATTTTTAGTCTGTCGTTATAAAAAACAGGTAAATATGGATGAAAAAATTGAAACATCAACTTTACCTTTCTTGTAAGGATCATTTTGCAAAATTTTAGTATTTTTTTATACGTTATTATTATTCTATTCTGACTATGCGTATATATATGGCTTATAATTGCTAAATATATATGTATACTATAAATTCAGGTGTCTTTAACTAATTCTGGAAAATGTGCCCATATTAGGGATGAGCTATTCTTGATTCATTCAATAATGGAACCATACTTTTGTAATCTTATATCATTCGTCCTATAAATCGTATATTTTCTGTTGATGGAAGGTAATAATATTACCCATTTGAACTTCCAGGTGGAATCAGAATTTCATATTTTTTTCGGTATATCGTATTTATTCTTGATAATAACTTTAAATAATATTCAATTTTGAATTGGGAATAATTTAATGAATGTTTAATATTTTTAAAATATATATTATTTTAGAATTAAACTGAAAAATATGTTACGTTATTAAAAGCTAAATAAAGATATTTAGTGCAGTATTACACATAGTATACGGTTTCAAGAACGTATTTATATATACGTCTATTTTTTCTACACCACTTGGAAAAGCTCCAGAAACGTACATTATTAAAAATACCGTTGAAAAAATCTTGGACCGAGTGACATTTTAACCCACGTCTTTATATCTATTTCATATATCAGACGCTGATGCCTATATATGAATAAAATTTTAGTATTGTTATTAACATTAAAATTACAAAATTTGATTACCAATATTGACGATTTTCAAAAATACCGTACAAGCATAGTTATGAAGTATCTAATATATTGCATAAATGGTACTCTACTCAGTAAGTAAATTAGTAAAGCTCTCGTCCGGTTTGCAATTAAACTGGTTTTGAATCCCACTTAGTTTTTGAGAGTTAATGAATATTTGTTAATAAGTTACAGAATATTTGAAAAAATAATTTAATTAAGACGTTATTCTTTTCTCTACGTGTATTAAACACTTAAAGATGAAAATGATAAATATTATTTAAATGAATATTTTACATTCGTAGCAATAGGTAAAAATATAATTCATGCGTTATTTTGATGAATTATTATGTAGATATAATTTGTGAAGCATTAAAAAATAAAAACATAAACATTAAATCAAGAGAAAGTATGAAAATTAACCATTCAAGTGATAGATCTTCATGCACTAAAGAACATGGCCATGAGCCTAAAATATACTTTTATTAAAATAAGATGCATAGTCGCTAATTATAATATGACAAGCGTTTACTTTTTTGTGCATAAAAAAGCGAAGAACTCATTATTTTCGGAATGTAAAGATTTATTTGGCGTGAAAATGGTTAATTCAATATTTTAATTAAAATTTTGCTAAGATTGACCATTCCTCAGATGGAGGAATCATTGAGCATATAACATATATTTTTAATGTACAGAATGATTAATACTATTGGTAAAATGGCGAGGAAGAAACAAGTTAATAAATACCATTGCAGAATTTTAATATTTTTTTCGATAAAACACATGCATACTATTATATAATACTTGAGATGAAGCATATAACGTGGTTTTTTTTAATCAGAAACGTAAAAGAAATTCAAAATATAAACATCGAAATTTTGCATATTATATTGACATTGAAATATAGAAGAAAGTGATAATTCTTTAAAAATGCATACTATTTATTTATTGGCAACGAATTATTAATTTAATCATTTTTTTGTTTAAATTTATAGATATTGAAAGATTTTAAGGTTGCCTAAATGAAAGATAGTTATCATTTAAATACAATATTTATTTATTTTTTAATCGTCATAACAATGTATAGTTCTAAAGTAATGTGAACTAATTTTTACTGCTAATTGATTTAATCACTCTTATTATACAAGTTTCTGAATAATATAAAATTGTATGTAAAACCTTAATTTTGACGTTTTGTTTATAATAAATATCTACCTACGCTTTCTATATAAAAATTCTTACATACAAAATTTATAAAAACAAGGATAATATTAACAAAACCTTTTGTGATATACGTTTAGATACGAGTTTCAAATACGCTTTACTTAGATAATTCATGTATTGAAAATTTTATATAATGATGAACATCATACTTTATATACTTACTTAATGGAATATTATTTTATCAAACATTTTTTATTTATATTAGATTATGTATATTGTCTGCGATTAAAAATCAAATATCAGTAATCTAAAAAGCAATGATTTAATTTCAAAGTGAATACCTTTCATCATCATTGCCATGGCCATGAGTCCACCGTATCCTCCCTTTTTGCCACCGCCGCCGCCGCCTCCGAATCCACCACCTCCCTTCCTGGCTTCTCCAATCTTTTCAACAGCTCCATCATCCAAAAGCCTTAGTCTCAAAGCATGACTATCTAAATAAGAGTTCAGCTTATACATTAAGAAAGAGTCCAATCTCTTCTCGGGGTCGTTCGGGAAGTTCCTTGCGAGATCAGCTACAATTTCTGCAGTTTTGGTTTGGTTGGCATCTACTTCTTTCACCACTGATACTCCTGGAAGAATGCTTAAGTCTTTTGACTCAGACATTCTTTCAATGAACGAGACAATGTCTAACTTAAGGCACGTAGGGCTGTACGTCTTTTCGCAATCTCTCGTAAGTGATCTCTTCGTGAAGGTTTCTGGAGATTCCTTTTGAACATAGCTAGGAGGAGGCGATTCCAATCCATTGTGATATGAAGGTTCATTGGTAGATGCACAGGACGTTCCGTTTATTAAAAGGAAGGTTAAGGATGTTGCAATTGACAAACGCGTTATCCACACCATTTCTATCACGTTAATTAAAAACTGCGGTGATAATTACACAATTTCACGGTAGGATTTTTTTAACAAAGCTATATTGCTTTGGTAGTATGTATTTTGAATGCTCGCGTTTGAATGATGTCTTCTGATTTGAAGTGTTCTGCTTTTATAGTGAATTGGTTCAATCTGCGGCAGTGATAAGCGCAACAAAAGTATTAAAACCGCGAGTAAAAAAACGTCCAAAACAGCGACAATGATTCGGCGGACGGACGCTCCAGAGTAGAAAATTTACAATACTTTCGTATTCAAGCCAAGATTTTTTCTAATGATACCTATTGACTAAATGCATAGTGAAAATGATCGTGACATTGAAAAGTGCTCCGAAAAAATTCTTTGTTGACAAGTTTCGGAGTTACCGAAAATTGAGAGTGTCTACCATTAAAATGTGGACAAATTAAAAAAAAATGCATAACTGATAAATAATTTACGCAAATATTGACAACTAATAATAGTCACATATATTTTGTTAAATGTATTAGCTAGACACGTACTTAAAATTTTTTTCTAAAGCTTAGGTATGCGTAAAATTATTCTTATATTATGATAACATGCAGTTTAGAATATGACAGAACAGAGTTAAAAACAGAAATAAATATATATCCGTTTTTTATACCATGATTATTACCGTTATAAGTCACTGTTAATATTTAATTTCAATGAAAATATATTCTATTGGATAAAAGATATTATAGAATCGAAAGAAATTAATATTTTTTAATTTCTTACAATATAAAATACAGATACTGTGATATATCAATCACGTGTATATAATGCCGGATGATTTACCAGCATTGCGAGTTATGCACGGTTTTTAAGAGTACCAATAGAAAACCTGGATGACTGATTGCGCCATGGGAGATGATTGCTACCCAAAGTAACTGGAAAGAATCGGCGCTGGAAAGTCAAGAAGATTTTTGGAAGAGACCATAAGTCTCCAGGTTCAAATAAAATTGTAAATACAAAAATAGGTACCATTATTTGAGCTTAATTTTTTGAAATTTTAATGGAAAGTAATCTTTAACTTTCGAAATATGGATGTAAAAATTCATGCTCCACAAATTTGCAGCATTATAAAACCACGATAAAGGACTGGTTAAAACGCTAATATTTTCAATATTTGTTTAAGTTGAAACCTGTTATTTCTGATAATACAATAGGAAGAGAATTTACGTATTTGAGATGTGGTACTGGCAGAGGATGCTCAAAATTCCATCGACATCCATGACGTCACATGACAAACATAGATCTGAGCACCATGGACAGAAGAGTGATCTCTGATGGCGTCTAAAGGAGGAGGTCGTGAAAGCATGCGCCTTCAAAATCGAGTGACACTATGAAAAAAAGCGATTGAATTAATATATATAACATAGACCAGCGCATGATCGCTCTAGCTACAAGTAAATTATTAGTAACGCTTGTAAATTCACCGATCACCATCCTTAGTAATGAGACAAAGGACATGGAGAGATATTAAGTTACGAATATAAAGGAGATGTCTAAGATGAAAATGACCAAAAAAATACTCTGGACAGTAGTTGGTATACTTTGGGCATATCATGTTGAATCACGAGAGATATCATCTTTTGCATCTTATTATTAAAAGGAATATTTCCAATAAGAAATACTCTCAAGAATCTCAGAGACTGGTTTAAACGCAGCACTCCATCCGTGTCTATAGCAGCAACACAGAGAACAGATATGGATATGGTACAGAAAAAAAGGAAACCTATTTATTGTTGTCCCTATTTATTATTATAATTTTCCATGTTTTGTTAAATTAAAATGTATTGTGCAGTAATTAGGTATCGGATATAATTAAGCGGGTATCCTCAAGAAGATTGATTGGTACGAATGGGCTAAAAGTTATTATAAAGATGCGGAGACACAAATGAATTAATCGCGTGCTCAGTCCCGGTCAAGAACATATTATATAATATTATGCATTAAGTATTTCCCATTCATATTGGGAAACAAAAATCCAATATCATATTTTGTTAGTATCAGAATATATCAAATGTTTGTATATTAACGTAAATGCCCGGAAACATTTTTGATACAACTTTAGAACAGTTTGTATACAATCTTCATCGAAACAATATAACATGGTCTGGACTAGACATAACTTACCGTACATTACATGCATTAGCGATAATATGCTACCTATAATTAATGTATCGTTAAGACTAGTATCCTGTATACTTTTCCTGGGAGACTTCTTGTTGATAAAATAATACGCTGGTATGGATTCATGGTAGACTAGTGCTGCCTCTCTAGTGCAAAATAATATAATATATGGCAATGTCATTTTGCATTGGTGTCTATGGTTTTTTCTGTTGTCTTTTATACTTTGACGCTATTACACACTAAGTGCATACCATCTCTCTTTTTGGTCGTTACCCTATGATTGAAGATCATGATCATCCTGAAATTCAGCAGTTTTCTGAACGAACAAGAATCTCCACACATCTCGGTCCTCTGTTACTCTCAGGGCAGAGTGAAGGCTAGCTTTACTAAACTTCCTCACTTGGTCACTTCAGAGTGCCAACCACAGAAAAGAAAATGAAGTTTTCTGGTGCCAACAATCTTCCTCAGCACGGCTTTGCTTTCCTTGGAAGATACTCGAAGCCACCAGTCACACCAGGTTATTTTCGAGAGCCTTTCCTTTATCTACCCAAGTCTATGGATTATTGAGTGGTTCATCCTGTGCTTTGTCCAAGATATATAAAACATTTGGCGCCGCTACCATATTTTGAAAGAATCAATTGGCTTCAGATCCCTTGCCCACAGGGTCTACGATTTGACACCGTACAAAAATGTTTACAAGATCGTAAAAAACTAATGTTTGCACAAGCATAATTTTCTTAAATCTTATAAAAATATATCTTTACAGTAATGTAATGAACTGTTTGTCACTCAAACTAAGACAAAATAGAACAATATGTATACAACTGAAGCTTTTCACTCATGATCAATGATTGCGAATTCATATATCTGGGATCATGTATTACTTCAAAAAATAACAACTGCCATGTACTTAGTAGAATTATATAGATTCTTAATCGAATAGAAAGAAAGAATTAATACTTTAGGTTCAGATAAAAACTTAAAAACTTATATTGAAAAAAACTAGAATAAAGGTTTACAAAATTTAATCAGAAATATATTTATCTATGGGTCAGAGCATTGTACCATATTATAAAACTGTGAATAGAAGCCGGATATTTTTTTAAAGTAGACATTGCGAAGAAATGAGTCGTAAGTGACGAAAAAGAAGCTCATGGTGAGGAAAATATAACCGATATATTTATAGCAATTCTATTGTCATCATGCATGCTAAAATAGGGTGACTTCATTTTAGCGGCCGTGTCTCAAGGGTGAAAAATAACCAATTATATACGGGAGGTCCTCTTCAAATGACCGGAAGGTAACACGATAATCGAGAGTCATAGTAATATATAGTTGTTGAACTGTGTAGAAAGATACATAATATATTTCAGGCAATGAAGGACATTTTATGTAATTAGTAAGAAGTGGATACATTTCTTACGACCAGGATCCAAGCAATGTTTTCAAGTCAAGTAGGCAGGAAATTTCAAAACAAAATATAATGCACTTTATAAATATAATTCATCATTATCATTAGTTTGAAGCTATTCACTGCTGGATGAAGGTCTCCCAAACTGTTTCTACGTATTTTGCCCTGCTAAATAATATTATAGTTTAATATATATATAGTATTAGTAATATTAAATATAGTTTTTGGTTTTAGTGAAAACAGAGATATAAACTGACTACTTAGAGATTATGCCAAAACAATCCAATACTTTTACATAATATAAGTGAAAAGGTAGTTTAAAACTTAGATTCTTATTTCACTAAAACCAAAAACGCTGCCTTTTTTGATAACAGGGCAGCATTGTGTTGCCATGTAGTTCCGCAGATATTGAGTATTTCGTCGATACAGCAAAATGTACCTAAGTTTACTTTTTGGAGTACAACTGGATCACTAGATGTGTCTATTGATTGTCCCTTTTTAAACTATGCATTCAGTTGATTTCTGTTTGAGGTTTCTATATCGATACCGCATACCCTTTTTGTTCTTTTATTTAATTATTCCATATTCAGCTACCATGCACCAACTCATACCACCCTGTGCTACTCGAAATTTTTGGATCTTCCTTTTACTAAAGGTTTATATTTGTGATTTCGGGAAGTATATACTAACTTACTAGCTGAACACTTTAAAGTTTAGGTACAATATAAGCATAAGGTCACCTTTGATAACATAATTCAGGTTACCATATAGAATTTTCGATGAATATGTAAATATTTATATAGTTTCCAGTAGCTGATTGCTTTGATAGTTTATTAATAATTGTATAGTTTGTTGTATTTTTAATGTATTTATTTGGATATAATGTAAACGAATGGTACCCACGCAAAGGTTTTCAAACTATCACCGATAGTATTCAGTTCATAAGGTAGTATGTAAACAAAAGAAAAACGAAAAGTAATATTCAAAGCGGCTCTCCAAAGGGGGACAAAAACAATCGCATTCGTTGAAAAGAAAAATAAACGAAAAAAGAAATGATAATAGGCGCGCGGTGAAGGAAAAATAAAATATAACAAATCGCGTCGATTTGGGGCAAACCGAGCGGACTGAACAGTTTGGATGTCGTTTGTTTGAGATTCTGAAACTGTTTTGATAGTTTTAATTTTAAGAATAGCGAACACTAAGTATTTTCTCTGAACAAAACCACTTTTAATAAATTACGAAACAAATTAAGCACCTACATATCATTATAATAATTATTTTATATTTTATTGTTATAATTATAGGTACGTAACCACTACAAAAAAACTTTTTGAAAAAAAAAATACTACGCCTAGCGGGATTCACATTCATATGATTTGTCAGGAAAACTCATTAATAATATATTTATTATTATAATGTTTATTATTATAATAGCTACAGTTATTTTAAAAAAATAGCAATATTATTAAATTAACGATTTGAGAACCATTTAAAATGACAAAAAAAACTCTAAAAGAGTGAGAGTAAAGCTGACAACAGGTGCCTTGAAATTCCTCAATGGGAATTTTATTCGTATAATATACTTTAACAATTTGCAATAGGTAAGTACTTACTATGCTATTGAAAATGTTACTATATTTCTACGAGAGAAATGGAAAAACCGAAATAACAATGTACTCAAGGTGTAGTTAGATAACCTAAAAATTTTATTGTAAAAAGTGGAATGCTTATTTGTAAAACATTCTTTTTAATGGTATGGAAAACTTGTTATTAGACTATTGCTTTTCAAACTGAGGGTCTCGACATGCTCTTTTGTTTCCTGCCAGAAAGGCACAAAATATGTCTGTACTCGGAAAAAAAATCTATTAATAAATTATTATTAATTAAACTAACACAGTAATCCACCTAAAACTATCCATAAAATACGATATGCTAAAAATAATTGAACTTTATTTTTACATTGTTTTAGTAACGTCTTTTTTTGATTATTTAAAATAAAAATTATTAGTAAAATATATAACATTGCAGTTTTAAAATTCATCCGTAAATGCATTACGGTCAACTTTAACAGACTTTAAAAAATATTAAGTGATTGTAAGATGTTCACCTAACCCATTATGTTCTTGCAATATTGTTCAAACATAGTATATTGAAACACAGACATTATGTAAATTCGCCAGATGCTTGAAGCAAACCTACGATTCACAGGTTTAGAGGTGGACGTTGTCACTAGTTTTCTATAGGACTACGATGACTGTACCTATACCATATTTATTTAGTTTCGGATGAAAAAATGCCTGAAACATATTAATATTGTAGACAATTATAGAAAAAATATGACTGGGTGAGATATGTGCTCATGTCTATCATTATCCTGGTAAAAGCTATTGTCCTTTAAATGATCGATTTATGCGAAATGCGAAATAATTAATTTCACAACTTAGTTAAATGGAGGTGGAGCAGAGCTTCGATGTGATTTCATGTTTTATAATTTATATTTTTTATATATATTTTTTATAATTTTTGTACCTTTCACTTAACTTTTCATACTGTTTTTGTGATACTGCATATATTTATTTATTCTTTACACTGTTTCTTTGTTTTTTAAATGTCACATTGTGAACGTCTTGAATTTATACTATGTAATGTTCACGGTATGTAAAAAAAATATAATTTGAATTTAAAGTACTCAAAATTTCAAGAGGTTATTTATTTTAATGTGTATGTTTCTGAGGATTTTCAAAACTATAAATTTTTATTAAAAATACATTACTCTTCTTAAATTTTGTGTACCTATTTGATATTTAATACTGATTAAAAAAATACATATATAACTAAATATTATTCACAGGATGAAAACGGCGTTGCGATGGACTGACGATAGTGATTCTTGGAGGCACCGCGTGGTGTCCAAATACTACTAAATTAAATCAATTAACATCTGTCATGCTATCAAATTATGTCAATGATAAGGCTATATTGTAATATTTATTAACAGTTATATTATATGCTTAACTTCTAGTCAATATTGCTAATATGAAAACAAAGTATATAGATCTCTATACAGTTTATAGATTTCAAAAATGAGACTAAGAAGTTAGCCACTTACTCCACTGATAAATTATCTCTATAGATTGACTCATTAATGAACATTTCATATAAAATATAAAAGTGCCTTTGTAAAAATACCTGGGTATGATTGTACTAATTTCATTCTTTCATAACCGGAAGAAGTGTTAGAAAAAGTCTATCTAAATTATTGCAATAAGAGTGCATATTTTAATTTTGCGTTCATTTTTTTAGAATGCCTTTGTAATTACTTACTTTTCCATAAACATGTCTACTAAATATTGGAATTTCCCTTCAATAAGTCAATTACTCTATGCCATGGTGGATCAACCAATACATATAAATTATAAAAAAATATGACGGGAATCGGTACATAGCTGCGTGATATTAATATTATTATGGAAATAAATATTATGTTTAAAGTGTTCGTCTCAATGAGTGAAATTCTTAATCATTTTCTATCAAAAACTATAAAACTTGGTAAAATCACACCATCTACGTGCTTTTGGTTTTTAAACGATTTCAACCTAAATATTTCAAGAAGAACTAAATGAAAGTCATAGCAAAGTGAATGAGTGCTTTTTATACGCTATATTGAAAACCACAACAAACAGTGAAGCATAAAAAATGACAGTCTTTTGCAGTAAAAAATCTTGCTGAGATTATTTATTTTATAACATAGTATGGTGAAAATTAAGTTACGATTTTGGTTACTATGCAAAATATATGAACCTCAGTCAACAGGAGATTGAAATATATTTTAAACAAATGACTAATAGGGCGTCTAAGAGATTGAAAATATAGTAAATATGCCAAACTAATTGCAATGCATATATTATGCGTAAAAAAGAAAAGAACGACTCAAAAATTTAAGTACAATTGACATAGATACATAATATTAATTGTCTTTCGTGAAAAGTATTAATGCGAGGCTAATCTCCCCTTTTTATTGAGGTCAAAATATATAACATATTATATACATAATAGAAAGGAAGTAAATAATAATCATTGGAAACTGCATTTAAGAAATAAAATCGCCCTGCTGAAAAACAACTAGGTTGATAGTGTCATGTTATAGTAATACTTACAACAAAATGTCATTCTTTCGTAATATAAATCCATATTATATAAATATATATATATTCTGGCTAATAAATGAATTTTATTTAAATTGAAATATATTCACAGTATTATTGCCCATTCATCTACTGTAATGTTATGATCTCCTTGAAGTCAATCATAATTATTATGAAATTTTATGAAATAATTACCTACCTGCCGATTTCAAAAACATTTTAATTAAACGACAAACCCTGACGTCAAATACAAAAAAAAATATCTAAAATTATGTTTAATTCAGAGATGCTAAATAAAAATGCCTGTTTATTATTATAAAATACTAGCTGAAGTACCCAGCTTTGCACAGGGTCGTTTTGAGGTTATATTTATCTTAGATATTTAAAAAATAATAAAAGGTTATTATTTTTTTAATATTAAAATATCTGTGTTATACAATATGGCAATATGAAAATAATTATAATATGAGTAAAGGTCAAACAAAAGACCACTAAATTAAAATCGATTCCAAAATATGCAAACGTTATTAATGTTATTAATATGTCGTAAAAAAAAAATCTAAATTGCATGGAACAAACAAACAACAAACATTGTATTTTATATAATACTAATTTAGAAACCTTTGCAGGTGTGCGCACAACAACTGAAAAAAGTTTCATCGCAATCGGATGAATGGTATAGGAACGCATAAGAATAGAAGAAGAAGATAATTTTCTAATTCAGAAATCTTCGTGGGCATGCGCACGACAACTCACCAAAGTTTAATTTTGAATAAAAGAAGAAGAAGACGGTTATTCTAATTCAGAAACCTTTGCGGGGCTTGGCACAATTATTGACGAAAGTTTTATTGCAATCGGATGAATGGAATAGAAACGCATACGAATAGAAGAATATAAAATAAAAGAAGAAGATGGTTATAATAATTCAGAAACCTTTGCGGGTGTTACCACAACAACTGACGAAGGTTTCATCGCAATCGGATGAATAGTGTAGGAACCATACGAATAAAAGAAGATATAATGAAAAAGAAGAAGATGGTTGTACTAATTCAGAAACCTTCGCAGGTATTGGCACAACCACTAACGAAAGTTTCATCGCAATCGGATGAATGGTATAGGGAACATACAAATAAAAGAAGATAGAATGATGACAAAGAAGAAGAAGAAGAAGAAAATGGCTGTACTTATTCAAAAACCTTTGCGGGTGTTACCACAACAACTGACGAAGGTTTCATATCGTAATCGGATGAATGGTATAATGACCATACGAATAAAAGAAGATATAATGAAGAAGAAGTAGAAAAAGATGGTTTTTCTAATTTATAAACCTTTGCGGGTGTGCGTACAATAACTGACGAAAGTTTCGTTGCAAATAGATGAATGGTATAGGAACCATACGAATAAAAGAAAATATAATGATGAAGAAGAAGAAGGTGATGGTATTTCTAATTCAGAAACCTTTGAGGATGGTATAGGAACGCATACGAGACAGATAGAAAGACAGACAGGCATACAGACAGACAGACAGACAGACATTCATTTTTATATATAAGATATAGCCTATACTCTTTGCGAAAGTGCAAGCAATAAGTTAACAAAGTTTTATCGCAATCGGATGAACGGTATGGCAGCGCATACAATACGAACAAACAAACAAACAAATATTATTTTTTATATATTAGATGTGTGATTAGTTGAACATTAAATATTGCATTGTTTTTGTTAAAAAGAGATTGAAATAAATGAATTTGTGTTGCCTATTTAATTGTAATACACTATAATCTAACATACTTAGAGATTATTAATAATTGTAAGTAGACGAATCAGAGTAGATCCAAACTCCTCTTCTAAGGCATACGTAGAATAAACTCCACGGAAATGGTTCAATATAACATTTGTAGATTTGTATTCAGTTTATTGCCAATCTCCAAAGTCAGTAGAAGACATACAGAGGAAAAAATATACACAATACCATCTTACTGATATAGTTGTATTTTTTTGGTATAGGCATAACAATCTACTAAATAAACTTGTAAGAAAGTAAACTATTTCATATATCTACTCCGCATTTAAAGAATCTTTTTCTACTCTGCAGTAACTAAAAATTGTACCTATTACATATTTTTAACAACATAAGTATTTAATATAAATAGGAGAAACAACTTAATGTATTGTACACGTCTCTGTCCGTGATTTCGAAATATATATTTGTATTTTTATCATCGTATTGATTATATTCATGATACCTGCCCAAACACAAAACATATTTATATTTTATTTACACCTGTCTTGTCTATTTTTATTGAAAATTATAACTCAAAACCTACTAGACCAATATATACAATTTTGTTAGAGCCAATTTAGTAGTTTTATCTCGGTATCTTCGGTTTCGAAGTTACCAGGTCATAGAAAATATAGAAAATTATAGAAAATAACGCCCTTGCAAAAATTCATCACGAGTGGGTAAAGTAGTCAGATAGCAGCGGTTGAGTGGTGAGGTGAGGTGTGAGTAGCTGTTGATAGCGCGCGCTTAGTCAGAGATAATAATACAATTTATTAAAATTTATGTTTGTGATTTTACTCTAAAAGTAATACTAGATGCAATAGATTAGATTGAAATCGAATAAGTCTATTTATTTAATCTGTGTATTTCTCTACTTTTTTTTTCGTCTTCACGCGGGCGATCGCTGGTTAGTAATATTAAATTTGATATATAATTTTATTCACGAAATAATATAATACAAAATATTGTTGCCACAACTAATTTATTGCGAGAATGAATCGAGCAAATAATAATCAATTTAAAAAATTCAAACCAATTTACTGATGACAAACCAATGACATAAAAATATACTAGTAATAACTATTTTTCGATATCTACATAAACTTTTAAAATTTATGTTTATAATTTAAATTGTTTAGATACAACATAATAATATTATATTGACCCTCATTACTACTACTAATACTTCATTCTGTTACCAACGTTGGAGTATAAGGCAAGTACAAGTTCGACCCATTTCCCTCGGTCCATCGCCAACTATCGCGCCTCCCGGAATGTCAGACCTGAAGCGCATAGGTCACTTTTGTAGCACCACTGACACGTTGTCGGAACCCTTAAGGCTGTGCCACAGCGGTACGAAGTGTCACAGATTCTGACGGCATCCGGAACACTGTTCTGGAACACAATGTTCTAGTGTCTCTTCTTGATTACCGCTCACGAATTCGAGTGTTTGTAATGCGGTCGTATCAGTGAACCCCTAGGATTCAGCGGATATATCGATTTTCAAAGCTCAAAAGTCGAGACCTTTGAAGTTTTGTAGGATGTCACGTCTCACAGCCATATGTACAGGTAGTACGCACGCGTTAAACAAACGACATTTATTTGGTCCTCACATGTGACTCGAAATTGGGTGAATATAGACCCGCTATACCCATGCGGATTTAATGTTCACTAACTACCTTAATTTATGACAAATAAATCCACCAGGTTAACAACTACATCTATCTCAGATAATAAATGTGTTTTGGCAGAATGATGATTCGTTGTAGTAACAAATTGGCATTTTATTGCTTGAATAGTATTTTTAAAAGTTACCTCTCATTGCGTCTTAAGTGAAAAATGTTCATGAAAATATGTGAAACATGGAGCCTTAGTGTAAAGAAAATTCATTAATAGTCACAAAAAACTAGTCGTAGAATGTGACCGCAAAAGATACCATTATATGAAAATCGCTGGGCAATTACACTACAGTGGTATCTAAGGGACTCTAAGCAATCACATGGCTTTTTTTAAAATTTTCTGAATCGATAAACCATGGTTGATTAATGTACCAAGTAGCTAAGATCATGTGGAAAATAGGAGGCTTTCATCCAGCAGTAGGTAGACCGCAGCTAGTGGTGATAATTACATAATTATATTATGCGAGAGTTGAGAGAATGTTTTTTATTTATTTTTTAATAACATAGTGTTCTCCTAATGATCAATTCATTTTCCTGCATCTACATCAAACTTTTTGAGAGAGAAATACATTTGATATTCCTGAAACTAGACGTTTTCCGCCTCTATGACTTTTTATCGCTTCTACACGTTAAAGATGTTGAAGAAAATATTTTTCGAATAAAACAAAAATGAATCCGTGCTCTAGTAATTTTCATGCAAACTACGATGAGAAGCAGTTGTTGAGGTTGCATAGAAATATGAAAAATTACAAAATAAAAAGAACTTTTTATATACCACGTTTTTAATTCTGTTAATTCATATAAACTTGACAATTCTATGTATTAATAAATACTTTTTTTGTACTTGATAGAAATACTGAATAAATATAGAATACTGAAATGTCATTTTGACATTTCATATTGATTTTCATAGTGACGCACGTATATATTAATAAGTTAGTTGCTAGGACCCACTTAACAACCAATAATAGTGTTTTAATTTTGACGGATTTATTCTGAAATAACTTCCCATACAAAAAAGAATTAACTGTAAATGAATTCAATACTGCTTAAAGAATGCATTGGCATCGTGTTCTGATATATTCTAAAAGTTTCAAATGTCTAACTAGTCGGGAAGTTAGTTAAAAATCGATTGCAAGATTTGGGCAAACAAGAAAAAATTTGTACTGGGCAAACAAGAATACGAGCTAATAAAAACGTGGTAATAAAAATTGGAACATGCCTTAGTAATTTTCATAGAAAGCACCATCTGGAAGAATAAAGGTTTTACAACATCTTTGAATTGCATACATATTGTACTATTTCTTATAAAATTCAAATTTGATAACAATATTGTATTAATTTTGTTAGGTATAGGTTCTGTATTTATAATAATATAAAAACGTATGACAGAGTATTATATTTAAAACTATGTACACTACGGTTAAAAAAAGCGGATATGAAAACTTAAAAGTTGTGATAATAAAAAATAACTTAATAATTATTGTATGTTGCAAAATAACTTGTAGATAAGTATAGTGTTGTGCAGTTATTCATTACAAGATTTTCTAAATTTTATGGACGTATCGTATATCATAGTTATTAACGGCAAGACTGAAGATTTTAACAAGACTCGATTTAATTTTCTTCTCTTTGCTTCGCCATGAGCTCTTTACTACGTATCGAAATGTTTATTTTGAAATTTTTAGAACACCTTTTATTTTCTTTTTTTATTGCATGAAAATGCCGTATACACGATCCACGGAATCTCCGTTGATAAATTTTGCTTTTTGATCTTTTTTGATTCACAAGCAGTTAACTAGGTACGTGAATCCAGAACACTGATTTCAATGAAATTATCAAAATGAATATCAAACTTTTAAAATTGGTAACACCAACGCTGGCAAATTAAATTGTCATCAGAGAGGTTAGTAGTATTTCTTTCAAGTATTTATTATTTACATACCTAAATTTAACAGTTTTTATGTTTTTGTTTGATTACTGTGGGTCTATTCTATATCGCAGTTGGAGGCTATCGACGATAGTTTATTATATTTATTTTAATTATTACAAAAAGTTAGCCGACTAAATTTTCAAAACTGCCTATCTCTCTCTAAAAATTAACACAGCCAAGAGATGGTCTGTTAAAACGTTAATACATAAATATGATAAATTACCGTCAATAGCCGCCGATAGCCACCCTTGGTGTATATAATAAACCCACTAATACATATAAGTATACTTAAGTGCACAACTGAGGAGACGTGGTATTCTCTGTACTGATGCCCAGCTATATCGATAGTCGGTTGGTTGACAGAGCAGGTGATTGTCACTCACACTCACAGGACATCTATATAGATGTTAATATAAGTAATGTGGTCTTTATTGATACACTTGAGGCATCTATGGAAATACAGGAAATATTTTACATATTAGGGACAAAGTATTTAAATAAATTTTAATTATAAATATATGTTTGTTTTTATTTAAATTTAGGTAGGTATCTCATTTTTTGTTTTTATTATCATTTGTCATTTAATTTTCTATATTATATATGTTAAATAATTGATACAAAATATTTAATCTTATAACTATGTATTCACAAAAAAAACTGAGCGATCGGTTTGGTAGGTGACTAGTGAAATGCTTGTAGATACTTTTGATATACATTTATTTGATTTAATTATATAAAATGTTAGTTTATAAATATTTGACGCAGGACAATTTTATTATTTCTTGTGCGTACTACTACTGCCAAGGCCAGCAATGGACTACTTGAGTCGGTAATGCTACACATAAAAACATTTTGAGGGAGGTACTTATTTAAAAAAAACTACACTAAAAATAGTAGGATAAAGTTATAAGAAAGAAATATTGAACAAAAGGTGCTTTCGTTAAAAAAGTGGTAACCGACATATTGAAAATGATTGCTTGGTCGATGTCAAAATGGGCAGGACGAGATATGGACCAAAAACGATATAGTGCAAGACCCAAAAAAGTTAATTATCTGCCATAAAAATGGATGGATGACATACAACCATTTTTGGATATGCAATTTATCAAGCATATACCTTACATGATACAAAAACAGAAAGAGGTCTACATCCTCGTCAATATACTCGACAATTAAAGTAATATATTGCACAATTTTGCGCATGCTATTCACATCCATATTCGGATGTTCTTCCAGAGATGCAAATGCTACAATTTTGAGTGTTATTCTTATTTGTTACGCCATTCTACACACTTAAAAGAACCTGCAGATGTGATGGGTAGAAGGAAGTATGTGGGTATTTTTAATATTTTAAATTTAATGGCCGCAGCTCACAGTTTGACATTCGAAAGATGGAGTTAAATTTATTTTGCCCAAAATGAATTCCGTGAAAGTGGGCAGTATTACAATGGCGGTAAAGTTTAAAAATGACATTCAGATCTAATTCTTAATTATGTCGCTCAAATTTATTTTCCATTTGTAGTTCAAGCAATTGGAAAAGCTTTAACTACAAGTTCAGTAAAGTGTTTGTTTGAATTTATTTAATCATTACTAACATAAATAATTATTGTTATATATTTCATGAGCGAAAAATACGAGAGTAGTTTGAAAAGTTTAGTAAAAAGCTATAAAATATTTTTTTTGAAACAGTTTTATTTTTCAACCCTGTGTCATTGTTCATACGATTTTCGATTATTTTCCACGGTATCGTCTGAAAAATATTTTCTGCCAAACTCTTCAGTAATCCGGTGATAACATCCAGATTCTATGAAAAATTCTACCTACCCAGATATTATTTTAGGTAGAAGTCAGCCTGACTTATACCAGAAAATATTCGAGGAATATGGAGAATGAGAATAGTCGATTTGTGGAAGAGAACATTTTTGTATGGTTGTTTTTCCTCCAACCTGTCTTTCAAATAATTTGTTGCCGCCGCATAATATGTCCCTCTTTTTATCTTACCCTTACATTCTTTGGTTAATTTTTTCCAGTCTTTATTGATTGGTTTGACTACTGTTTGGACTCTTTTTGGACTCAAGTTTCTTTGTCAGTCAAGAATCGGCGCGATTTAACATCACCAACTTTGCACTAAAATATCCACGTGACAGCGTTTTTTATTCATTGCTCCAACAAATTTATAAGTGAACGATTCCGATGACTAATCAATGTTAACTATGCATCTGATCTAACAAAAATTGAAAATTTAAAGAAAGATTGCCAGGAATGATTGAAAATTATGAATTGTGGCCCAATCCCATTGAAATTTAACAAAATTTTAAAACTTCCCATGTAAATAATTCTCATAATATATGGAAAATGATACATTTATATTATTTAAAAAAATATATATCATGGATACGTAATCGCTGATATTCGTAAAAATATTGAGTGTATGTTTTTTAATCCATAACATAATTAAGGCAAAGTAAAAACACATTATTTTAAAGCTTCAATGCATATTTTTCAAATGCAATCCATATGCACGTTCATCATATTATAAGATTTATAAATAAATGATTGATTTTTAATCTAATGGCTTTATTAAATTTATTTTAATTAATTAGACTAAGAATATCAGTGAAAGTTAGTTTTTTTTAAAAATCAGAAGCGTAAAAAATATGCATATAATAATATGTGCAGGTTTAATTAATATGGAAAACTTTTGCAAAAAATTCATTTTGTAAATGGCTCTCTACCAGCGGATCGTTTGATTATCATAATATATTAAGATGATACTCTTAATTACCTATCTAATTTTAATCATAAAATATGCAACTATTAAAATATTTTTTTCGTAATTAGTATAAAATAAAATAAAAAAAAGTCGAAATTGACGAAAATAGAAGCGCATTCGATTTGAAGTGCCCTACTGCAAATAATAATATGCATGCAATAAAATCATCAAAGGAATGATTATGATAATTTACCATTCGAAAATAAAGTATTAATTAAAAACTACTATTAATTAGTCTGCTGAGTATATTATAAAAAATAGATATGTAGCATCAGCCTTCAATTTGCATAATTTATGTGTTCTAAATTTAAACTATGGAACAGTTCAAATCTCTACAATTTGAGAAAATTATTATGCTTGAAATTCGATCTATATATATTTTTTAAATTTATATATTTTTAGATATCCATATTATGATAATAAAAGTAATTAAATATATTTATATACTTTATTTAAATTACTTACGAGATAATGTTACGCGTGGTTTTGTTGACACGTAAACCTACTTTAAACTACATTTTTATTCTTTATTTTTCACGCACTTTTTTGAGACTTACTTCTTATAGAACAAGAATATATTTTTCTGTAATTTGGTTTACATATCATTATTTTTTGGCATTTTTAATGATTTACAAAATATAGTTTATTTAGTTTTTGTATGCAAAATTAGACACTCTAATAATATCTCGTTATAGAATATAATATATCAATAATATAAAATTAAATTTAAAAAAAAATCGGTTTCTTCATTGAAAAAAAAACACAAACATAAAGCTTAAGTAATATTTATTAAATATTATAACAACTAAAGTAAATGAAGTATTCTAGGTACAATAGTAGCTGTCGCAAAAGTATTTCACTTATTTTTTTAAATACATAAATTGTTATTTTAAAATTAAACTTTGGAATTAATAAATTATTTTTATATAATTTTATTGAATATTTTTAGAGAAAACTAAATTGAATAAAGTCTGTGTAATTAACAAATACACCACTATTTAATACTTAATCTGATAGCATCACTGCGGCAAGTTAGATTGTGGCCCTGGAGGTTGGTAGGCGGAGTACGGGGATGCGTAACTTTCAGCAGATGCCTGGTATGGCATAGAAGCTTGATATACTCCTCCAGAAGGCTGATATGCAACCGTTGGTTGATAGGTGGCCGATTGCTGATAAGACTGAGGAGTCTCTGGTGCCTCTTGACCAACACGTCCCCAACGATAGTCGTGCGAATGTATCGCTTCAGGGCCTGGTGATGCAACGATTGTCGTCACGCGACCATTTTTTGAATCAAATGCTGATTTTAGAGCTGTCATGCCTGTGGGAAAAAAATGTTCACATATTTATTTTAATAATATGCTTTCATTAGTTTCAAAATCTCCTTTTAAAATCTAAATGTATTATAATATTATAAACAACTAGGTGGTAGTTCCACCTATCAACAGACTTATCGATGCGCTCAATGCGTTCAATGTATTCAATGCACAGACAGAGGGAGAGAGTATATGTGTGTGTGTGCGTTCTTTGACTTAAAAAATATGTTAGCTACCATAACTTATTTTATATTTTTATCTGAAATATCTTAAAAATGGAAATGACAATTGACTTGAACACATTTCTAGAATTTAATTCAGATTAATTATTAAACATTTAAGTGAAAAACCTATCCAAGAATGTACGAAAATCACAAGAAAATTATCTTGAATTATGTTAAACCATTATTTCCACAATTTTAAAATTAATGAAATCATCCAAATGGATAATTATCTTGTTAAACCGTCCGATAAAACGTTTTTATGCCTTGTAAAATATTTCCCATTGTTACAAGAAAATACCACAATATATATTATGCAAGTATAATTTATTTAATTTAGCTATTTTTTAGTACGCAATGCGAATTATAGCAATGCTATTTTCACTTGCTTTGGTCAACTGTTATCTACGTTCAAATAATGTTTTTAAAATAAAATTGAACTGTGCTGAAGACCCGTATGCACTTAATTAAGCCTAATTTTTGAGTTATTGTGAAGTTTTATATAAGATTGTCAAAACTAAATAAATCAACGTTTACCACACCGATATATTCATATTTAATAAATGACATGGGTGTTTTTTTTACAATTTTTCATAAAATAAATTAAAAAATATTTATATAATCATAATAGTATGGTTAATCTGTAAAGACATAATTTTCGAAATATAATAATGATTAATAATACGCCGTTTCTTGGAAAAAGAAAAAACAAACATGCAGCGTATGATATCATCTTAAATATAATAATAATATACTAATAAACATACATTTTAATTTGTTCGTTGACTCATTTCATTCATACTAAAACCATGCTCATGCAAATGTTATTCTATTAATTATTAATGTGCCATAGTTTTTGAGATATTATATTTTTTGTGCAATATGAAAAAGTGCACATTTACAAAATTTAAAAACTGACCTATATTTCGAACCATTGAATTCTTTGATGTGTTGCATACAAATCCTCAATATGAGGATTTATATCATCTGCAAAACACATTCGAAGTATGATCAATTTGTATTAAAACAGTACCATAATTTAAATAATAGAATTCATACACATGTTTCATTATATATACGTATATTCAAATAATATACTTACATATTTATGTATCCAAGTTGTGTGAAATACAAGATAATAGTAAAAAAAAATAGTCTCCTAATTTTATTCTCATATTTAGAGACTCTAAAAGCATATAACTTATTTTAATAAAATTTATTACTAAGCTGTGGTTATTAAACTATCCGTTTAACCATTGGGTATTTGCTATTGATCCAAGCTCACAATAAAAATAACTACACTAACTTTGCAAATTGCATATTTTGAACCAGTATTGTATAAAATATTCAGAATATTGTATAAATTTGAATTTATTTATATTAAAATATACTAACCTATATAAAAGTATTAAAAATACTCAAACATTATATTTATCGCTATTTTTTAAAGTTTTTTTTTTATATTTTTAAATACTATAAACTTTGTCCATTTTTTTCGTAAAATTTAAAATTACCCAATATTTGTGTTTACTTATTCTTTTGACATTTTTAAATCATATTAAAGATTCTGAGTCTACAAAAATATCATGAATGTTACCTGATATAAGAATGGCAATCAACCCTGCAAACACCCCCTTTATTGAAATAAGTGTAACAGCAGAAAGAATTATTGGAAGAACAATAATCAACTTTAATTTTAAGGCAAGCAATAAAGGTAGCATCAATTTTTTCAGTTTACTGGAACGGTTTTCTGAAAAAAAAAATTATATTTAATACAATATTTAAAATTTACACATTAAAATATTTTGTATAATGATTATCATAATGTTTGTAAGTATTTAATTTTTAATTTTTTTACGAGTAGCATAAAAAAAACACTTTTCCTATTATTTTAATTTATTTGTTTCTAGTATCTACATAAGTTTTATATAAAAAACTATGAATATAAATTAAAAGGCTATTAAATAAAACACAAATTTTTACATCCGTAGTAATAGTAAGAAAAAAACATAAAACTTTTTTTGTCGAGGTAAAAAAGAAAGAGTAAGCCATTTTGAATGCAGATGTCACTAGGTGCCTCGCTTTTCTTTTCTTCACTAAGGCGCTTTGATTTTCTTTTTGTAGTACCAAGAAACACAGGTGGCAGTGTTTGGTTCAATTTTTGATTTGTTTTTTTTTTGTTGAGTAAATTAGTTTGTTAATACTTTGTATCGATGACAATATAAATTGTGGCACAGAAATTTGGCATAGTCTTTTTGTACAGATAGTTATTATTTTGGTCTTCTGGTAGATTAAGTACCTGCTTATAAAACATAATTATGTAAATATTTTGTAATATTGCCCCAAGAACTAGTGCTAGTGTACTCGTTTCTAAAATTGCTAAGGGGGTTCAAATTTCTAGTCTAGTTAAATCATTCACTGCGGCGGACCTGTTAATTACTAATATATAATTACCACATTTAAATAACATGCTGATTATATTTAATGGGCAACACAATAGTTGCGTTGGAGGCACGTAAAGCACTTGCGGGATTAGCTTCCAATCACTCCTCGTAAAATAAAGGACCATTTATGCACCTTTCACAGTGTGATTGTCCATATGCACCGCCTTTAAGCGATCGCGGTAATTTATTTAAAAATATGTATAATTGAACTGTATACAATATTAATTATAATAAGCCAGTCATTGGATAGGTACGATAATAATATATGTTTTGTAGTTAACATAATGATTCAATGGTTACAGAAGGAGTTCTAAATCCCACAAGAGATATTCCTCGTATTGTACATACTAAAATTTTAAAAATATATCGGAATATAGATTTTTTCCATTTAAAATATATATGTACTTTCTTTATTTTATTTGTAAAACGACTGTGTTAAGAAATATTTATTTGCAGTTTATATCCAGGTTTTTGTCTTCACCGTTCGTTGAACTCTTTTCACGGATCACGACATGCAACTTGCGAGATAAGTACCTAGTTGCTTTGCTTATCTTTGAAACGTAAAACTATTATTATCTACCTACCTACATAATAATGCATTTTATTTTTCAGCTGCAAGCAGCCTGAAATAATTATAAAATGAAAAATAATACAGAAAGATATTTTTTATTCCGTCTGTCAGAAAGAAACATAATATGCAATAGGTACTATACATACTATGATGTGCTACCCACTTACATAAAAATACATAATGAGTTGAAAATTTTATTTTTATTATATTCATACAATTAATTTTTCTTGATTGTTCTATGATGTTTGAGATATCTATGTTGATGACTTTAAGAACTACCCTAAGATATTTCATTAAAATTCTACGCAGTAAAAATAAATTATAATTTATAAGGAAATACATTTTTTAACTACGAGTATAATAAATTCTTTGTTATATTTGATACTTACCAATTATCATGTTTTACTTTAAAATTAGGCAAAATGAACTGGCCATACAAATAGAGCGTGAAAGAAAAAAGCAATAAATGTTTGAATAACTAACTATGCATAATAGTTACGATTACATATTTTTAAACCTTTTGATTTTAATGACGAAATAACGTAAATAAAGCTTAAATTAAAAATATTTTAAATACATATTTTGTTCGATTATAACTTTCTATTAGCTGGAGGTAATAATTCAATTTTATTGTATACAAAACGACCTTGCCTTCATATTGAGGATTTGTGTCATTCCTATCAATCTTTTATAATATTGATAAAAACCATGGATGGATGTTATTTAAAAAAAAAAAAAAAAACGTCAAAATAACCATCAATAACTTCCTACTCTCAGCTCCCCGGAGAAAAGTATTAAAACAAATACAATAAAATAGACTAAGTATATAGTACTACATATTACATAAAGAGTTAGTGTAGTGAATTAAGTGCATTAACTATTTTTATATAACATTATGGTATTAAGTAGTGCATTTTATAAATAGTGTTTGTAGTGCACTTTATAAATAGTGTTTGTAGTGCACTATTACAATTATAATATAACTTCAATTTACATACAGTGATGCATCGCTAAAAATTGTGTATTTTACTAGTTTTTTACCTAGCACGATATCTTAGAATCTCGGGTAGATCTATAAATTATTATGCAAAAGGGTACTAAATATATAATATAAATAATAATAATATATTCATATAAAATAGAATGGAACATAGAATGTCTAAGTAGTTAAAATAAAAGTTCAAACATACTACAAGTAATATACCTATAATAAAATAAATACATGTCATCGGATTAATTCATTAAAATTTCCAAGAGTATCATTGATGCTTAGTGACGTACCCGCCGGCACCGACTGTCGTTACAACGGTAAAGTTTTTTCTCTTATAGTCATTTAAAAAGTGGAACAAGGTGATCGGCTTATTTATAAGCTGGCTTGATTCAAGTGGGAGAAAATAATACCGGTTTAATAAAATAATAAAAAAAACTACTGGATTTGTATTTAAAGAATAAAACTGTATAATGCAGATAAGACATTTAATTACTTGGAGTATACTTACACATTTTTATGAAAAATATATGGAAACTTGTGATATTGGTACTAATTGTATTAATTGTCTTTAAATGATATAAAGAAGAAAATATATAACTGTACGGTATCTTTTTTCCTTCATTTTGTTTCAAAGAAATAATTCTTTGAGGATAGGTACATAAAATTACACCATCACATTTAACTTTTTGGCGAGATTCAGATTAAAACGTGAAATAATATAGGAGATGAAAAATCATTAAATAATAGTCAGAAAATCACAATATAGATAACGATGAAAATTTGAATACATGACGTCTTGCACTAATGTGTTATTTGGTAAGAAAGTCACTATAGTAAAAGTATGTGACTTAAGTTTACTAATAGTTATTGGTGGTTTATTTAAGATTTAATGAAAGTTTAATATGTATGTCATTGACTATAATAAAAGTTTAAATATAAAAATGTCTTTAAATAAATTGAAATCTATTATTTTTGTCATCGAAGTAATCAAAGATTTTTTTCAAAAGAATACCAAGTATTAAAATATTTTTATAAAGAATGTTGCATTCTGTAATCTCTCTCTCTCTTAACCTTGAATATATATTTTTTAATCGTATGCAAATGCAAGTACGTTATATCTATAATTTTGAAAGTTCTTCACGTCTTCTAGTAATTAAGATAATTATTTGAAAATTTACTTTGATTAAAACTATAAGTCGATTGCTAAAATTAATGCATTTTTTAAGCGCTTCAAGATATAAATACTACTTGTTAACTTTGGTATAATAAGATATGATACACGTTGCTCAACTGGTAAATCACATTGACGTAAATCCAGTGGATGCGGATTCGAGTCATGTTGTTTTCCAAAGCTTATTAAATTTATACTGTGTATATATTATTTATCTGAGGTATTTTCAAATTACGTGAATTCCACTAAGGATGTGTAGTATCTAAATAGATTAACATTAAGTACCTGCAATTAAAATATTTTTTTGAAAGTTGTAAATCCTGTGTAATATACTTTTAAAATGTTTATTTAAAATTAAGAAAAACTTACGGTTTTCTGCTTTCGGTTGAATAGAACTCGAAAGCCCGTCGTTTACATTACAAAGCAGGTGATATCAAGCGTGTCTCATGCCTCTGCGTTCAAAGTCAAGGTGCGGGGAAGCCACCGAGGCTTGAATGTCGGAATTTGATCATGAAACCAGAGTGGCGCATGCGCGGCATTGTACAGTCACTGCCTCAGTGCAATGACACCGACTGTCAATGAATTGTTAATTAAATTTTATACCAAAGAAATACTTTAACAAACGGATATTTTCTTTTAGACTTACACAAATTAAACAATTTCCAATTTATATTCATATGCAATGGATTAATATGTTAATACATAATTAAAATTAATCACCTACTTGATTTGTATAATTACAATTAGATATTTCATGTTTAATTACCGAATAATAATTGTGTTGTCCATAAGGCACTTATTAAAAAAATGTGATTAATAATTTGGGATAACGATGTCGGGTAAAAATAATTGAATATGAATTAAACTAAAATACGTGCTAAATTAGCACTATAAAACATAATAAGATAACATCATTTATTTAAAAAAAATCTTTGAAAAAACTATATAAGTAGGTACTTAGGTGATAGCAAAAATGATACCGGGTACTATATAGAATATATAACTGTTTGTTTATGATTTATAATTATTATATATATTAATAATATAAAGGTTTTATGATAATCTGATTTTTCTGGAAAAATAATCATAATAAAATAATTTAATTATTTATCTTTAAATCTGTTAATAAATTAATTTGTGAAACCTGTGTGGCGGCCCAGATCTAAATATTGTTTTTTTTTTTTAACTTAAAATAGTAATTTGTAAATTATTTTACTAAAAGAAAAATATACCTTTGCTTGTTTTAAAATATTATTATTCAATCCGTTTTCGTTTTATATACCTACTAAAGTACCCATAATATAAATATTCGAATATTAATAATTAATATATATTTTTAAGTAGGAACAAGTAGACATGGTTTGATGTGGAAATATGTTTTAAATAATTTAAGTTTTAAGTAACGCTGTCTTATTAGACAGTATTCATTCTATCATCCTGTAACAGCTTTTAAATGAATTAACTATTCCAAAATATTTGTCATTCAAGCCTAAGAAATTTTTTAAATATTTTAATGATGTACTATATATTAATCTATGTAGGTAGATACTAGGTAAGCTAGTATTATTATCATTATATAAAGGGGGTGATATGTAACTACTTATGAAAATAAATCATCATTAATTTATGCATGTGTGGGTGAGGGCACACATGCCCGGGTTCGATTAGATACACGTGAATAAGTTACCATACAATATGTCGGACATACTTTACTATTGGAGCCTGACTTTCGGCCTCATGAGAGTAAGAGAGATACGCTTATAGGGCATCTACGAACATGAAGAAGACAATACCACACCAAAGTGGGTCAATAATAATTCCACGGTGTAGGTCACGATGTATCTGTACATAGAAAGGACTGATTGGAATTTTCATTATACCTACCGAACTATTTTTTTTATTTAGTAAATGGACATTATAATTGTTTTTTTTTATTGTTGACCAAATTGATTATTTTGATGACATTATTCTAAGCTCAGATAAAAATATGTAGTGAAGACACCGCTCAAATTAAAAAAAAATCAAAATATTTTACTATCATCCGATGATAATAATATTTGAAAATTCATAATAATTCAATATTCCAATAAAATTTATAATTAAAATAGTCATACCTACATTACTATATTGAAGTCATCTTATTTTTATTCATGTAGTCTCACTAATATTTCAGATGACGTTATAAATGAATAATATATTATTTACGAGTATTATATCACCAAAATAATAAACAGTAAATTTGCGAGCTTAGTATTTTAAACGTAAATAGGTTGCAACAACATTGCACTATCAGCTTAACTTCTAAGCGGAGCATATTGGCAAGCTATTATAGAGCTGAGGGTATATCAATATTTCGTGTTTACAGGGAATGGTTGTTAACCGTTCGCTTTACCCATCGTGTAAACTGTTTGTCAGTTTGACTTATGGTAGATTTTAATTGATAATTGTGTTACTTGTATTGTAAGCAGATTTATTTTTATCGAAGTGTTCGATAAAATAGGTGTTTTGGTAAATATTTTTCTAATCAAGATTATTTTATCGAAAGAATGATGAAATTCTGACGAATTCGGTAATACATTTGTAAAGTATTATAAATTATCATAAACGGTTACCAAGTTATTGCTGAAACTTAAAAAATAATATTATGTATTAATTTATTCTCATTTTAAATAACGTAATATATGTTGGTACAGATTTTTTTAAAGTAAGTATTTACCAAATTAATATTTTAAATGATTAAATTATTATTTTTTTAACAGGTGAGAAAGATTTCGATTATTTTAAATAACGATTGATGAATAAAAAGTATCGTCAAATTTTAAACTAAATAAAAATCCATTTTCAATGAGATGCAATATATTGATATAAGAATACTTATGTGTTTTTATATAGAAAATATTATGATTCTGTAACGAGTTATGTAGATTTTGTGAAGAAAATGAAGATGTACTTATTAAAAATGAAGAATAGGTTTTTTTCCAAAATTAACGTAATAACAATTATTTTTGAAAAAGTTTTCAAAGTAGGTACTAATGATAAAAAACTAATCTAAAAATTATTATTGAATCGTGTTCTAAGTGTGTAAACATGGTAATTATTATTTGTGAAACAGTTTTCATAGTATTAATATTTTCTAGTTACTAGTTAAGTACTTACTAGAAATACCTATATTTTTATACTGATAATTTAAAATGTTACATTATTATTGTTAATAGTTTGTATAATGTGACTTTTTGTAAATTTGAATAATATTTTTTTATAATTATTTATGTCTTAAAGAACGTTTATGTAGATATTAAAAAAAATGTAATTAAATTAAAATTATCGAAAAGTTTAAAATCTTTAAAAATGATAGGTTATATTCAATGATATTATTCAATGAAACCTATATAGTTAATATTATAATGTTTTAGGTACTTAACAATAAAAAATATTATTAATGATGGGCGTTAACATTTAAACATATAAATACGGTATTAGCATTTAACATATTCATATAAATGAGACACAAAAATACCCATTCATATTCACGGTTATCATAATTTTAAATAAAGAATGATTAAATTCTTGTACCACAGAGCGGTCGCGGAGAAAGTGCTTCAAGATGTGTTGGTATGAGTAAAAAATGAGGTCGTACTGAGATTTGATTTCAGCGGCAAGTTATATTGATTTTTTACAAATTGATAATATAATTAATAAAATTATTAGTATTATATTTTTTGAATAAGAAGAGATACAGAGAACTCATGCGAAGATATAATTCCCAAAGTATCAAAATCTTGTAGTGGTAAGCTGAAATTAGAGATGTCTACAACTTGTCACTACTAAATTTTCAGTGCAAAATAGTAAGATATAATAAAATAAAACTAAGTGGAAGTTAATAGAGGACCAAGATTTGGCAGTAGCTGTATAATATATCAAAATGCTAAAAAATAAAACAATTTGACATAAAGGTAATGAATGAATGGAGAGGTGACATATTTGTTTATTTAAATTATGTTGGTAACCACCTAATAATTTATTTAAAGTAAATAATATAAGTGATTATGTATTGTTAATATGGTGTTTGTATCTCAACATTGAAGCTGTAATAATTGATCTTATTTTTTCCTCGTATTATTGTTTAATTAATCATATTGAGATGCACATTAAATATGCAATTTTATTCATAAAATAAATCAAGTAAATAATAATTAATTACAATCTCACTATCACTTGGTATTTATTCGCCACGTATGTATGTATACATTTTTGATACGATGTCTGTTTCGATTAAATAATATACCTACTTTATCAAGACTTAGAGACAACATGTAAATTAAATATGTACGTGGCGTTTTAAATTTTTGATGTATTTAGTGAATATCAAAATATAATATATAAATTTTATAAAATCATTGTGAATTGCCACTAGTAAGTTGCATTATCTCTGAAATAAATTAAAAGATATATATTTACAAACTATTTATCTACAAATATACATCACGTTCTTCTTTCATGCGAAAAATATTAGAAAAAAATAATTTACCTGCGTAATTTAATATAATTACTACCTGTATTGATTGGATGTTTTTTTTTTGTTTTTAATTTATCCTATACGAAATATTTATCGGATTAAAATAGTACATTTTCAAGTGCCTACATGATAATTAATGAATGTTTATGATAGAACTTCAATTTTAAAATGAGTAGGTACGTAATATTATGATGGTTCAATATGTAATAAAGTACAATAAACATATTATTATAATTTAATGGTAAGATTATTTTGTTATTATAGAAAACTAATTCTATATACGATTAGATACTGTTCAGGTGTTCAATAAAATTTAATGGTTATTTTAATGCCGCTGTAAAATGTCGCTGGAGTTTTCCATCGCAACAAGTGTCCGCCATACAAAACAGGTACAGCTCTAGTCAGTGGGTCACTCAGACTTTCTATGACCTACACACACATAAACACACCTGTAAAAAAATGTTACACGCACACAGCCAAGCGGTCACGCATTCCACCAACTTTCATCCGGAACTGCGCGCGCATTCTTAGCGCGGGAAAAAATAATTATAAATAAATGCATGTATAAACAAAGGCGGGAGAGAAATGAGAAAATGAGACCGCGTCCTCTCTCTGTGACCCGGATACAATCTCAAAGCTTGGGGTGATGTGATAGCTATAAAAGATTGACTGCTCGCCATTGAATGACTATTACTAGAGACGATTTCAACTCGAATGCTTCTGTTAAACTATCTTCTATGATTTTTGTTTTACTAATACGTGATGATGAATTTATTATGTGGAAGAAATTTAATATTCCAATAAAATTAAATATTTGTAAAATAATATACTAAATTATTCTTCTAAATGTTATAAAAGTCTATACATAGTGATAAATACAATGACTAACTTTACAAAATATATTTTAACATTCAAATGATTTATATCTAATTCTAATTTGTATATATTTTTTAATGATTCATTTTCATTACAGCCTGCACCTAATGATATATTGATAAATAAATAAAAAACACATGATTTGGTTTTTAGATTGTTCTACTATTTTTTTGTTTAAGTACTATGTATTCAGAAAAATATTATATAGGGGATATATAATATTATATAGGGGATAGTTAAAATTAAGCGTATGTATATCGATCGCATGACACGTGTAAATTTTAATATTGCGAGAAACTCATTTTATTCATACAATCTGTTTTCTTATTGTTGTTATGTGACATTAGTAAAGAGTATTTTTATATGCAGTATTTTAAGAATTAAATTTGTTATTTATTACGTGGTATAATGAAACCATACATGTTTTAAAATATACGTTCTCTACTTAACTAACAAGCATGTAAGGACAATTAGTTAACGCATTTAACTACATTTAATTATCTGTATGAAAATATATATTTTTATTGTAGCACTGTTAGCAATATTTGCTTTATTATATATTACAGGTATGTATTTAATTATAAAAAACAAATATAAAAAATACAAGTTATATTGATATCATTATAGTTAAGTACAACAATAAGCGGAGTATATGAGCCTCCATAGAGTACATTTTTTTTAGAGAATGGGTATTAGTCATTCACCTGATGTATTAGGTTATTACTATGGATTTAGTACACGTTAGAAAAACAATATGTGAATTTTCTAGATTCGCGCTCGAGCCCACGTTATAGGTGGGTGCACTGCTATTTCTCCTCTTTTCGGAAAAAAACCAAATTCATTTTATAATATTCAAGCCCATTGATTATTAATTCCAACGCATCTATTCTATACAAGGCTGCTATCGGCGGCTATCGTGGGTAGTTTATCATATTTATGTATTGAAGTATTGTAATTTTTGCAATAAATTAGCCGTCTAAGCTATAAACACTGTCTATCTCGCTCTAAAAGTTAACACAGCCAAGATCAGTGCTGCTAAAACATAATGCTTTTTGACTGTCCAGACGGTTCACTTATGGTAAAAATTAACCACCTAAATACATAAATATGATAAACTACCCTTGATAACCGCCGATAGCAGCCTTGTATATATAATATATGGGGACAAAGTGAGAACTTATTATAATAAAATACATATACTCGTACTTACATCATAATATAAAAATACTTATTTTATGTTCATTCAATCTTATACAATGTTCTCTAAGTAATTCATACGTAAACTTTAAAAAATAGCATACAAATACTAATTGATGAAATAATGATCTGATTATGATTAACATACACACAATTATTATTTTTATGGACATAATATAATTATATAAATCACGTAATAATATGTAGCATGATTACTGTTGGGTCAAGGTGAAGTTTGAAGTAATTCATCTAATTAACTGATAGTTAAATTAATGGTTAACATCATATTGTACTCAAATTATTTTGATATTTGGTACATTATTAATTTAAGTAAATTTTGATATACCTTCCTACCTTTGTTTGCTGTTAAAATAACTTCTATTATTTTAGTAATATAACGAGAGATGGCAGTCTAAGTAAGTAAGAAGATCAGAATGATGCTGTGCGGTGTAATTTATAAAACTTTAAAATATTAATAAAAAAATGAAAAATATTCGCTTTACTCAAAAATCATTTTAATTTAATTTTTAAAGACATTATATCATTTATCAAAATATATTTCAGTATGACAAATTAATTATTTTGGATGTACTATTTAACCTAGATTAACGGTAAATATAAATACATAATAATGCAAAGTGCAGTAATTTTAAAATATAAGGATTTAAAATATAACGGTGCTGAAATATTAATATATATATACATAATATTAAAATATGTTATACATATAATAATTTACCTTCAACAAAACTTCTAGAACTGCCAGCTTCATTTTCATCATAAGAAAATTCGTGGGTTGCAATAAATCTTTCAATCCTTTCAACTAGCGACTCGCCAGTCTTTCTAGATATATTAATAGGCTCCTTTTCAACTGTTCTTATTATATTAATTCCATTATATACATTTATCTTCTCTTCTTCATCGAATTTGTCAATAATTGATGTCAATTCAAGATCGACACATTTTTCATTTTCACCACAGTCTTTATCAATATCTGAGCTAATTGATACAACACTGGATAACACACACATAACAAAGCACAAAGAAATTAATTGATAACTCATTTTGAAAAATAAATAAAAAGCCCCAATGGTAAATATTTTTTTTACGCGTGATCTATCGTCTTTCAATTACAATTGTCAAATAAATGTTTTCTATTGAGACCTTTTTATTTAACCAATTTAATTGAGTGCAGGAATGGCGTGCTATCTAAAATCGAATTACTTGTCATTAATAATTCATAGTGGACACTTTTCGTCCAATGAGTCCGATTCATTTAAATTCGTATCACACATTTAATGTAGAGAAGAGTAATGTTCAACAAATAAATTATCTGTAATTTTAATAATATAATCAGTATTATATGTAGGTACTGTATTCCAATTATACATTATGTCATTATTAGCCTACAATAAACTATTATTTTATACAATAATATATGGAAATAATGTCTTTTACGATACATCAAATACCTAAGCCAGTTAAAAAAAGTAACAATTTTTAATAAAATATTGCATAGCTTATGAAATCCATTTAGCTATCTAAAATAAACACATTTATATATTAAATATTTTTAGATAACGTTATTTTGATTGAAAATAATAAATATATATTGTGTTTTAGCGTACTTATTAAATGTGTATGAAGATAACTTCAACAGAACATATTTTATGTATGATTGACCTTTCAAATATAGCACAGAGTTACTTTAATAATATGACCATTAATTACAGTTCTAACTAATTTATCACAAAAAATACTCAGAAGTAGGTACTTATTTCAATTAAACAAAATTTAATAACTTAGTTGCACATAGAAACTCTATTTTAAATTATTATCTTTATCGAATAAAATTTTCTAACTGTCAATATATAATTGATTCCATATTAAAATAATATGCCCCCCTATAATTCCTTATAGTATCATCGTCGTAAAATATTTTAGATATCGTACGATATCACCCATAAATGCCACTTTTGATTATTTTAGACTTTTACTTCGATTTATACACTCTCAAAAGATCAGATTTCAGAAAATGTGATCCAATGAGAGTATTTTTAGGCATATTGATACTTAAAAGTGACTACTTAATTTAAAAAAATATCAATGATTTTTCAGCGATATTTTACACATCCCATTTTTCACTAAAATACAACACAATAAAGGTAATTATAATACGTACTGTACTGTAATTTATTGTGTCAATCTATACAAGTATATGTAGTAATGTGATTGCTTTCTTTACGGTACTGTCATTTTATTTTTCAATATTAAAATTTGCATCGCCGGAATTCATTGATAATGTGGGTATATCCTCCAGTTGTACATTCCATGGTAATAATGTCATAAATGTACATTATATTACTTAATATTATGTATATTTATTAATAATTGTAATACTCTTAATAATCAATATTTATGTATCTATATTTTACGTGTCTGACCTTTGGACCTTACCCAATATCACTAATTTTTCTAGGTTGACATCTTCTCTGAACAGGCCGGGAAGGTAAGCCGAGGGGATTTGTTGATTAAATTAAATCGTGATTACATGGACAACAGATGTCATGTTTATTTAATAATGGTCCTTAATTATTTATCTTCTCAATTTATTTTGAAATATCGTAAAAATATTTGAAATTTTATATAAAAATTTTGTTATTTTGACTTTAAAATCCTAGTAATAATAATTTGTCTTTAAGGAGGCCATTAGGTGAGACAAAGTATGTCAAAATCGTCCTACGATTTTCCACTATTTGAATACCTCCATTTACCGTACCCTGAAATTTCCTTGTTCCGCAATGTCAATAGAGTAGGCGTCTTTATTGAAAACTGTCTGTTAGAAATAAGACTATATATATAATATAAATATTATAATATCATCACGAATGCTATATATTGTTATATAAAATAAAATA
This sequence comes from Rhyacophila brunnea, assembly GCF_057557595.1. Lineage (NCBI taxonomy): Eukaryota > Metazoa > Arthropoda > Insecta > Trichoptera > Rhyacophilidae > Rhyacophila > Rhyacophila brunnea. Next base: position 24,483,727 of record NW_028233068.1, read on the forward strand.
AAATACTACTTTACAATACATGTTACTATATATTACATTACTTTACAGTGAATGCTGCTTCCTCATGTCAGACTCACCAGGCACCAATAGCGAGGTCTGTGCGGCTGATCAATGCACTCCCTAGAGATGCAGACATTTTTAGCAATGTATGTATTTTGGTTTTTTAAATTCTCTTTTATTTTTTAATTTGTATCATTTTTTATTTTATTTCTTTTCTATAATATTATTTTTGGCTTTGTTTTTTTCTCTACTAAAGTGATTTACCTGTAATTTTTATTCTAAATATCATGATGTGAACGTCTTCAATTAATAATTTGTTATGTGCTTAATGTATCTTTTTTAAATAAATAAATATACCGATCGAATTTTTGTTTTTGAGATTAAATTAGAAAATATACAGAATATAATATTATTTTGTAGTAATAATTAATTCATGAATTGAGAATGTCATATTAAAATAGACGAATTCGGTTTTGATAATAACTATTGAATTCTGTGGGATACATTATGATATATTGTTTTATTTTAATTTTAATTATAACAATGAATTTAAAGGGATAAATAAACACGTTAGATTAGGCATTGGATATTTCTTAAATAATCTTGAAACTGATTATTAGATGGTGTAAGTATAAGTTATTTGATTTTATTAAAATTATCAATACATTTTATAATTAATAAAAAATATCTTGATAAACAGTTTTTTTAAATGACACCTTAATAATAGTCATTAAGATTTTATACGCGTGTAAATTAAATAAGTTCATTTTCACCGTATGCGGAACAATAGAGGTATCAACATGCAAACATTATTTGACTTGAATACTAATAATATAATTTGTAGCTAAACATTTAAGAGATGTCAATAAGCTAGATAAAATTTTCATCTAGCAGTATATCAACTGACTATGGTAATATACAAGTAAAATAATTTATGGTTAATTGAAACTTATTACAATGATAAATAAAAAGGCTCTTATATATTCATTATATGTATTGCTTTATTTATATTACATTTTTAACGAGGTCAATAAATAAACTTATTATTATTACAAGTCTCTTTATATTGCGTACATGACTAAATTCTAAAAATCGTATAAAAAGGGAAAAAGAAATAAATCATAAAAAGGCTTTGGAACATAAAATACTTAACATAAAAATGGCACATATTAAATCATAATACAAGTCAATACTGGCACAAATTAAAACATAAAGAGGAAAACTAAAATAAACTTTGGTTTATGAAAGCTTTGAAAACTAATTAAATAGTAAACAGAACAGAAAATGTCAAGAAAGGTAAGTAAAGCATAAAAAAAGAAATCTTAAAACTACTAAATAATTTATTCATAATATCTTTAGATATTTTAAAATACAATAAATATAATTTATTCATTTAAAAAATTCAACACGTGATTTGAATTGATAAACGAAATAAATTGTTTTATGATAATTTTTGCGATATGAATGACATACAAATATAAGCTTTCTCATCGAAAATCTTTTAAAAATTTTAACATCAACACAAAATTTAATCAGAAATTTCTCTTGAAATCGTGGAATCGATTAAAATAATATGACGTTTTGTGTGAAAAGTATAAATAGATTATCTATTATACTGTATTGTAAAGCCATGGAAATGCGAAGAAAACTTTAATCATTGTCTTTGAATTAATAGATTTTTCTTCAAATTTAGCTAAAGCTATTAGATATATGTCATTCAAAGTATGTCGAGTTTGTCAGTCTATTGTTTCTGTCCAGCGTAGGCCATATCTTGGGCATCAGTCTCAATGGATCTGGCATAAGGATACGCTCCTGAAGCAACCCCTCCATTGTTGTTCCATCCACCATTTCCTCCGCCGTTTCCATATCCTGTGTTTCCATATCCAGAGTTTCCGTATCCAGAGCTTCCAAGACCACCAAGACCACCTCCAAGACCTCCAAGACCACCTCCAAGTGCTCCTAGACCACCGCCAACCTGAAAAAGGAAAATAATAAAGTTAACAAAAAAAATCTTCTTATACATATTATTAAATTAAAAGGAATGATATATCAGAATGGCATGAATTTAAAATCACTTTAAGATTGTATTTTTGTTGTTATATTATAACAATTTTTAATAGCTTTTAAAGTATTTGAGAGAACTTCGTAGCTTAGGAGAATAATTATTAGTTATTATAAGATGTAAATCATACTTATATTATTATGTGACGCTCATATAAGACAATTTAATATACACATCTTGTGTTAGATATAAAATTTTTTGAAAGATAAATAAAGTAAGTTTTAGATAATTACTTTATACCTACTATGTGAACTAATAATATATCAGAAAGTTAAAAGTCTCTATGCTTAGAGACATCTTTGCTTATTCAATAAATATGATTACGATATCAAAATTAGTAAAATTGAGGTTATTATGAATTTTAAATATAAAACATTGATTTATACATGTATAAACATCAACTCTATTATTGATGTGTTTTCTTTGGTCATTGTATTGACTAAAAATATTTTATAAAGTTGTAGCATTTATATTATATTGAATTTATTAATAATGTCAACATTTTATTTTTATTGTATTAAGTATGTTCAGTGAAACTAATTACAGAAGTTTAAGTTTCTAGTCAAGTATATCGAACATAGTATGTGCGAAAAAGTCATTGATAGTTGATATACATACATACATGATATAAAGTGCAAGAAAAGCTGAAATAATGTGTGTATATAAAGAAATTCACTTTAAAACTAGGAGCCACATGTTTAGATTTAATTTAATATTGTGCAGAATCAATTATTTAGTATCTAATATAAAAAAATATGAAATTGAAAAATTGAAATCATCAGCAATATTTCGTTATTTTGCTTGTTTACCGATATTATTTTTTTTTATTGTAGCTGTAATAGTTTTGATAACATACTTTTCCCAATAAGCTGGCGCCTCCTCCCAAGAGCTTGGAGAATCCGAGAATTGAGGCGAGAACTAAGGCGATCTTGGCAACAATCAAAGCCTTGGTGACCAACAGCATCAAACCACCTCCAAAGATAGCGACGATAGCCAGAATTTTAACACCGAGTCCGATTGCGATTGGGCCTAAGAGTTTCTTCAATTTTCCACGAGCTGAAAAAAAATAATACATCATTAATGTTAGTGAATGACTAATTAATATTTTATTTTACTTAATACTAAAACAATAGACACCTCAATATTTTGATCTGCTATTTATAGCGATTTATGAATATACATGTATAAATATTGTGTTGACGAAGTTTCGCAATGTGACGGTAGTACAATGAGATAATTAATAAAAAAATATTTATGTAATCTATTGTAATAAATATACTTAGTATATAATATATATTCTGTAGTACTTATAAATAATAATGTTTATGGTATAAATTTAATATATTTTTTTCTGATAAAATAAATAATATTATGCATGAAAATAAAATAAAAAAAAGTATTGTAATGATTCAGTTTATAGGAAAATCATGGCCTTACTTGTCATGTGTTTTTGTCATTTTTTTATATTATTAATAAGTACAATGCAATAATAATAATATGACGTTAAATTGTGTCTACCTTTTTAAATATAATGATAACATCTCTTTCAATAGTAAATTAATAGCAAAGAAAAATGAGTAAAACCTCCTAAATCTAATAAAAAACAACATTTTAAAAAGTCATGTAATGAGTAAAAATGATATAGTAGGTACTATTTCGTACGAAAGAAATAATTTTAATAAAAGATAGCTTATGATTTTAAAAGTTTCGGGATGTTATAAATCATTACAATATACATACCGACATATACCGCAGTAATATATATATCCAAGAATCACATTTGACTGTGAAGAATGACCAAGGTTAAGGTTTGTATTCAAGAAGCTCATTATTTATGACCATATTTATTATAAACACACACGTGTTGCATCTCTCAATAAAGCAAGGCCAATATATAATCAGAAAATGCATCTCATCGTTAGAAAGTTTTACCTTGACCGGAATACAGCGTGAGAGCTTTTTAAGGCTCATCAAAGAGATACCCAATTCATAATGAAAGGAATGCCGTCACGCGAGCTTTGAAAGCACAGGTTATTTATTATATGATGTAATATTAGATAAGATTACCTACTGGCTGACCTAATCAGTATAATATAACTATTTGTTATTATTTAAAGATGCTTACTTGATAGTAAAGTACACGTTGATGGTATTTTCCAAGAAAAATGTAATTATTATGTATACGTAAATATAGGTAATAATATTTTTAGTGTAGGTACGGTATTCATAGATAAGTAATAAAATTACACCAGGGGAGATAGAATATGTGACATATAATTAAAAAACGTATTAAAATTGATACTTAATTTAGGATTTTATAACTTAGGATTAAAACTAGTAACTACTATATTATGAAAAGTTTTAGGAATTTAAGGCAAAAATAAATTGACAAAAATTATTGTATTATTAACTTTGAAAACAATTTATTCAACTTGGGCACTAGTGTACTTGTATTCATTCAATGCTCATTACCTCAATTGGTTGAAAACGATTCAAAATTTATTAAAAAATATCAATATCATTTAAATGGAATTCAATTTATTTAAAATTGTAACGCCATAATTATACATATTTATTATACGCGAAGTTATAATATATATTTTGATTTAATGCCAATATTACTAATCGAATTTACAAGATACATTAATTTAAATGTTATTAGTAATAGTTACTTTTCCTAATAGGCTTTCAACTAAACTTTTTTAGTACTATATGAGTTTGGATATGTATGTTATTACATTTTGAGTAGGTGGAACCCGAAAGAAGCTATAAATCCATAAAACTACAGTAAGTTTATATTAAAATGTCAACTCCTACACATTGAAACCTCCTTTTGAAAGGATTTCTCTTGATTGATTTACTCGTCGCTTTTCTACGTAAACTCATCAATAAAACTCTTTGACACAGCTAAGTAAAGATAGAAAAGTAAGACAAGTAGAAATTTAATTTTTTGAAGCTCCTTATTTGTTTTTAATGCGACTGTTTTAATTTTACCTATATTTAAAAAAATAAAACCTAAACTACTTCTATTTTTTAATGAATAGGTACGTTATAATAATTTTATCATCAAACTAGCCCGACCTTATTTTAATAAATTAAACTTCAGATCGTATTGATTCAGGTTACGACTGTAATTTTATTAAATACATACAATTTATTTTTCAAATACACAAAAATGCTGTTTTATGAATAAATAAATGTTAATTTAGGGCTATATCAATCACTACTATTAAGTACTTACTTATACTGCTTTTTAATTTGCATAAATAATTCTCGTTTCTCACATATAAAATTGGTACTTATTGGTTTTAGAAAGATAAAAAAAATACGATGATTTTCATACACTTTTATTATATTATATTTTTATATTGCTTTTTCATTTACGATTAAACATATTTTATAAATTAAATATTTATAAAAATATTTTATTATTTTTATCTAAAAAATGTCAACGATCTAGAAAGTTTTATTCAGTTTTTTGGCGTATAAATTAATTACTTTTAATATTTGTAAACTATGACCTCAATTTAGGCTAAACTGTACTGTATGACCTCTAGATTTAGTTTGAGATTATTATCATGTGCGAGAAACCCGTAATCCACTGTTTAATGAACTAATTGTTAACTATCGTTATATTTGAATGTCCTATTCTTCTACCAACAACTAGATTAGTTGTGCGAATAATGTAAATAAGTCTGTATAGCAAATACCTTCTGTGAAAGTGCGTGCTGCGGAGGCAATTTCTTCTGGGGCAAGCTTAACTTGAAGGTTGTGGCTCTTGAGGAAGTTGGAAGCAGCATCAAAGAACAAGCTCATCAGACGAGCGGTTTTCTGAGATGACTCAGCTGGAAGCGAGCTGACGATTTCGTTTTCGGATTCCAACGATTTGCCATCGCGAACTGTGATTGTGGAATCTCTGTAAAATAATTAACATGGTATTTTAATTCGATACAATATACGTAATATAATTTATCTTTAAGCTCTATCATTAAAATTATAAGTATAGGTCTATACTTAATAATATTTGGAGTATGCATAAAATTAAAGTTTTTCTTGTTATATCATACAAAATACAGAAATAATGTAAAAGAATGATAAAAGATGCAGTTGTATAAGTTCAATAACGGAGAGTGATTATTTTTCATGTTTTATAAAGTAAATTCTATGAACTGATGTTATGAAAATAGAATTATAATTTTAAGACGATTCCAAAATGCAAGGTCTTCTTCTCAAGCTCTAAATCGCCGAAAATAATGGGTTTATTTTGAATATTGTGCTATAGATGAATAAATAAATAAAATAAAACGATCAACAATAAAAAGATTTTTTTTCTGATTAAAAAAAAACCACAACAGTGAATTAATAATTATTAGTTATCAGTGAATTAAAAAAATATATTTTATGTTTGTAATATTATATCGTCACGTTAAATTTATTTTTAATTATTTATTTTATTTTTCATATATTATCGTGGATACTTACTTGAAATTGTAAAAATGACACCAAATTATCAAATATTTAGTTTTATTGTTTCATTTAATCACGCCAAAAATACAATGTTGGTAGTAAATATTAAACAATATGTCATATTTCAGTTTGATTGAAATTAATTATATTACTCATTATTTTTATGAAGTAAAAAAGTGTTTAGGCCTATGAATGGAAACTCTCCAAAAGCAGATAAAATGTCAAGATAATTATTTAAAAGTGACAACAATGGCAATTTTATTCTTTTTTCTGCCAAAACATGATCCACGGAGCTAAATATTTAATTCCGTTATGTTCATCTTTTTACGGACGCGATTTACATATTTGTGTCAATAAAAATGAATTTCAATTTTTTTAAAATTATGACTCAATATACTTTCACATTTTTCGCAAAATGTCCAAATTAAACACTATTTTTACTGGCATACAATATACGGACGTACCTTATTTGTTTTATTCACAATATTAGCTTATTTTAATTATTATTTTATTTTTATACTATATTATCATATTGTAAAACATTGATGTATTTTAAATAGTTCGAGTTGAAATTGAATAAATTTTAAATTTTAAAATGACCAAAGTGATAAATTTGACGGATTGAAACTGAGAAAAAGATTACTTAAAATCAACTATTTCTAACAGTATTCTTTTCAATGTAAAAAGTCATCATAAAATCTATCTTTAAATAGATCACTTCCTTGATTTTATTAATTGATCCGCAATAAACTACTGATTTGATATAACTTTTACGTTTTTCACTAGTTTAAAACTAGCTAAGTACTTTATAGTGAGATAAAAGACGTATGTTTTTGTAAAGTAATAGTAAAGTGATGATTGTAGGTACGTATAAGTAAAAAATGTATAACATTATATTATTTATACCTACTTATATATTGCGATTTTGGAAATTGACATAGTGTTATTATTATGTTATAAAACGCAGTTTACTAGCTAACATCGTGAAAATAATAGTAGTTTTACGATAGCTTAATTATCATTATAATTTTATTTTTTAAAAGTGATCTTACTTTTTGTAATTCAGTATATTATGTGTATATAATCGTTGTAAATTTAGTGGTTTTTGAAGAAAAAATCTTCTTAAGGTAGGTAGATATTTTGACCAGATAAAATATACACATTGTGGGAAGTTATCGCTATGTTTCCTATAATATTTCTATGAAAATAACAATTCATGTAGCTGTGATTATTAAACTCAACACTAACACCAAAATACTACACATAATATATTCATTGATATTTTTTTATTAATCTCAATTTAAACACAAAAATAGTGATGAGCAGTTTCTAATACAATCTGCATTAACATAATAAAACACTTCTACGACACATCTTAAAATAATTAGCATGCCAAATTTTTTGACACAGTTAACCCAATTGCAAACGTAGAAACTATGCAAAGTGCTTGGTTATAATACAAGCTGGAGATAGATCTCTTAGAAGTACTGTGTCGTACATAGTAATTACTCGAGTGTCAAGGTGATATCATGTGCCTATTGTCTCCTCATTTAAATGAATGCAAATACCAATATGTATTTGAGTAATGGGTGTTCAGCCTATTTACAATTACCATCGTATATATGAGTCGAAGGAGGTCAGAGTACCATTGTATTCAAGATAACACTCACAAGTGAAAACAGTGAAATTTATGTCTACTTAGCTAATTCATTTAAGTTAATTATTGTTTGCCTAGTGGGACAGGCATTTATACTTAAATATATTTACATTAGTCAATCAAGAGAACTTTTATTTAATCAGTATAAGTAATGAATATCAAACACATGTATTATAGTTCAATTAAATAACAATTAATTGTGAAATTAATTAATAGATAACAATAAAAAAATAAAAATTATTTTATATGAATAAATCAATAGTTACCTACCTATTATTAAAAAAAAATCTATGTTATACTTAAAATGATTCCTACGTTTTTTAAATAAAAGTTTATTGAAATTTGACATCTATAAATCAATAACTGAAACATAATGTTATGTTGTCTTGTTTTTTTTGGTAATAATGAAAAGAAAGACGATTTAAATACCGAACAATATTAAATTTTAATTGTATGTTGACAATACTGTATCTAAATATATCTATACATCAAAGGGCAAACTAATATTTTTTTTATTACTATGTGATAGTTTTGATATTACATATAGATATCTAAGTAGACAACATGATTCAGAAATGAGAGAAAAGGCCTTAACAATATAGAAACTTATTATGTGGTGGAAAGTATATTTAGGTATAATATATTATAATAACGTGATGATACTACGTAAGTAGAAGTATCAAACTCATTCAGTTTTATGAAACGGTGAAAGTAAAATGTAATCATATTATTACATTGGCCGGTAAAACGTGCTTACCACTACTCATTGTATAATAATGCTGTAATAGATGATCTGTTATTGTTTTATAAAAGCTCTATGTTGCATTATTACTATTTTTGATAATATCACTATTTGATAGACGAGAGAAGCTTATGTACGATTGCTAAAATTTAAATAATAGTAGATGGATATTTTCATATTTCATTATTCCATATTTAATGGTCTGAGTTATTTATACTCCTGCATAATGCAGTGTTTTCTTTATTTTCATGATTAAAATATTTTTTTAACAACACTCTTTTTACAATTGAAACTAATACAATTTAAACCCATTATTCGATCCAAAGCATATTATATGAGAATCCACAGAGTGAAGGTTGTATTAACAGATTTTTATTCTAACGAGAAATGGATGTTATCTATCAATATATTAAATCATTACTCTCACTCCAAATAAACATTAAAAAACAACATGTATATTTCCAGGCCCATGATTCGAATCCGGGACCCACGTCATTATAAGCAGACACGATATCCGCTCGGTTATTGTGGGCGTAATTGTCTAATTAAAAACAAACAGTAGATATGTATAATAAATGGTCCATATTATCTAATTTTAATAGATAGATAATTAAATTATCATTATCCCACATTTATGACCCTGTTCGCTTCTAAGCGGATCACACGAATCACCATAGAGTAGAGGTTATATTTTTTTTACAAAGACTGGTTGTTAGCCATTCGCTTAATCCGTGTCCGCTTAACAATAGCGTGTTCTAGATCAAATAAAAATTAAAAAATACAAATAAATACGAAAAAAACAACACGATTAATTTTTGGGTCCAGGTGTGGATCGAACCCGCAAACCATAGGTTTGGAGATGGCCGCTCTACGAATCAGGCACAGTGAGTGCTATGCCTATATTGTTTCTCTATAAATAAATATTCACATTTACATTTTATGTCCCGGTTCAGATATTTTATGAAAATGTAATAATGATTTTTTATCCTTAAGATATTTTATGATCCTTGGAATTGTTTATAATAAGTTAGTATCTAAAATTAAAACAATCTTAAAATATTTTTAACTTGATAAGATTGATAATCACTACATAAAATTTTCAAATTTAAGCGGCGCTGTAAAAATAACAAATAATATATATATACCTTTCAAAATGAACTCCTGCAAAAAGCGGCACTTCCTGCATCCTGGCGGCTCTGTTGAGGGCAGTTACTCCCTTTATAGCTAAACATGACACCATATCATCCTTTCCATTGACACAAGCACCCATCATCCTCGCCAGCCTGTCCCATGATCCAGATGGCTCGATCTCGTTCGATTCAATATTATGATTATCCAAATCACTTGGCGCACCAAGGGTAGAAACGATAGCACAAAGCAAAAATGACACTACTACAGCCTTCATGTTTGAAAGGGTGTGGATATAATTCGGGGGTGTGATTATTTGTTATGGATATTAAGGAGCTGTTATCAGCTTGGCGGGACAAAAACGAATGATATGTATCGAGGAGAGTTCACCCTATTTATATTTGGTGTGACATCACTGTCACCTCCTACTCGAAACGCGTCTTACAATAAAGCGCATTAGCATTTTGACGCCGCCGTGAAAAAAAGTAAACTCTGAGTCAATATCCTCGGCCGTTGTAGGCTCGAAGAGGAAAGTTATCGTCACCTGTGTTAATTGTAATTACATCCGTTTAGAAGGAGTTTGGAGATACTGCGTAGGGCGGATATCCGTGATCTATGTTAGTTTTAATAAACCTGCTGAAGTATTATAAAAAAAAACATCCATTGTACACCCACAATGAATATTTTTATTACATTTCAACAATTAATAATGTGAAAAAATATATTTTAAAAATAATTCAAAATGACATAAAAATTACTACAGGCTAACGTCCTCATTGGTCTTAACCTCGTTGAATGTTTACAAAGTTATGAATACGATTAGTCGAAGCGTAATATGAAAATTATTTTAATATAACCAGTATTTTAATAACTTAAAATAACACAATAACTAATATACAAAATACTGGTTTATTATTAATTTACACAATTTTTTTTTACAAAAAAATAAAATATTGATATTATGTTTAATTTAATCGTCAGTTTCATAAATCACCAAGGGCTTTTTGAACTGTTTATTTGACAGGAAGAATAGTTTTGGAAATACTGGATTCTAATAATTACCAATTATATTTTCAGCCTCCCGGGGTTTGAAACCTTTTAACTATTTAGATCCTTCGAAATTGAGAAAATCATACAAGTTCACAAGATTGCCGCTGTCTTGTGTATTATAAGCCCTAGATTTTTTTTCAATTTAAAGTACATTCTAGATATTCTATCATTATTTATTTTTTATGTGTGTTTATCTGTATATATTTATGTCAATATTTTTTAGAATAATATTGATTGAATTGAGTAACTATAGAACATATTGTGGATGCAGTAATTTTCTATATATTATATAATGTGTAAGTACGTGATGGATACCCTGTACTTAGGTACAAATGCTTTGCTTAGTAGTGAACATGGTTTAGAAAAAGTACATAATTATTAATAGTAGATATCGATATACATAGGTTGATTTACTGACATATGCAGGCCGTCTTTATTATCTTCTCTGATCTTATAATTTTCCTGATTTCTGACACATATCTATTTTTACTGTTATAAATAATCTCGGTTCTGTTATATTGACCATGTATGAATGTCCAAATTTATTAAAGATATCAGGTTAATATTAATTATGTAGGTACTTTTTAAGTGAAAATTTTAAGTTTGTGAAAAACCGAAAAAGGGTAACCGTATGATTTATCGCCATTTTTATTATGGATTTGCTTATCGTATTCATCATTGTTTGTGTGGGTTTTGGCATAGTTGGAAATTTGATACCCCTTCCACTTGTTAAAGGAAATAGTGGAACATAATCTCAAAGAAAATATATGTTAAGCATATAACACATTGTCACACTAAAATTCATGTAAATGTAAGCTAAGGCAGGTGTTTTGAATGCACTATTAATCGTTATTTAGTGCGTTCGTAGAAAGTTTTTCAATGTTTTTTGAGGATTTCTGTATCAACATACCTTTGAACTACTTTGTTATGAAATTCTGAACCGAGTGATTTTTTTAAAATATACAATGAAAAATATTACTTCACTATAAATTGTAACTTATTTAAATTTTATCATGATATACCTACGTTTTATGTACATAAGTGAAATATTATATAGGTAATTGAAATGATAATATTATGTATGTTGAATATTACTTGTTTCTGAAATAGTTAGGCAAATGACTGCTGTACAAAAGTCTTACAGTGGTCTTTAAGAAACACTAGACCACCAAATGGTCCCTGGATGAGCTCATAATGTTGGCAGAAGGACGCAACAGCAAAGAACTGAGGTCACTAAGGAATAAAAGGAAATAAAATAAGCGTTCATCTAGCAGTGGTAATAATATAAACCTACCTTATTATCCATTTATGAAGATTTAAACTAAACTAAAATAAAGAGAATTGGACTAGTCACTAGGTTATTTAGAAATATAATAAAAATCAAGAATTTATTTATTTTAAATATTAGGTATATTTTGAGAGTATTTTGAGTTAATTACACGCATACTATGAGTATAAGTTCAAATTTTAGTGAAACCCAAAAAAAACGGGGGCTTTTAAAACAGTCTAATCAATAAAACAGAATTTAAAAAATGTTGTAATGAGTGAGAACCAATATAACAGATATAGGAGCTTTTGTGGATTTTTTTTTTTAATTCGTTTGATCAAAAGCTTTATAATAGATATCAAAAAAATACTACAAACTTTATGCTTGCACCCCAAAATAAAAATATTACAGTAATAATAGTTGTCCTATGACCGGATCATTTTGAAATTATTGGACAATAAAAATCATAATGTTAACGCTATTTGTATAAGCTTTTAAGTTCCAATTAGTTCTGCTAATTATTATAAAACATTCTTCCCATTTTATTTTTTTACCGAAAATATACAGAATTTTAATCTTAGATTTTTTATTTATGAAAATACATAATTTAAAAAAAACACAAAAACAAACATATTCTATGAAATAATAGAAAATAAACTTGACCGAATGATTAGAGTTAGATTCGAACTCACCCTCTTACTAAAAAATGTGAGTTCGAATCTCACTCGGCTCTAATTTCTCAAATTAGGACCGAGACTAATTGTTTAAAAAGTATTGTAAATATTTAATTAGATTTACCTAGCTTTACATAGAGAATACATTAATTGTAGGCACTTAAAGTTAGGTAAATATTATTATAGTTTAATCGAAGTAATGTGAGTGAGAGAAAAAAATAATTAAAACTAATAACACCACTTAAATATTCTACTTAATGACATTTAATTAATATATTTTGGTAAACATATTATTATTGTATAGAAATAAAATACAAAAATTATAATATTCTTATTAAGTATTGTTTACCCTGTACTTTATCTATGCAGTTGAATAGAAAGTGTTAATTATTATACAAATGTGTCAGTAAATAATTTTATTGTAATCGGATTTAAGATGTCTCATACGGATTTTTTTGCACGTTGGCCACATCTGACTCATTTGAAGATAAACAGACAAAAGAAATTTCTCCACATGCCAACCTTCGCAATGATTTTGAGCGGTCGTAATAACATTGGCATACCTTGCATTTATTAACAAGGTGATAATTTTTTGGGTCAAATCTGCCTATTTTCATTAAACTATACATAGAAACTGTATTTAGGAACAAATAAAACATGCAACTGTAATTACAGTATTGTAGCTCTATTATTAAATTAATCATTCTTATTTTATTAATATTGTAATAGTAAGTGTAATCTTAAAACTATTTTATCTCACCTAACCTACCCTAAGCCAAACACTAATAAAATACGTAGTTATTTGGAGATGGGTACTTCTTATAAAGAACAAGTATAATTATTATTTTTCAATTAAAAATATAGAGCTATATTTATTTTCAACGCAAAACATAATAAAGTGATAAATTATATAAATGATCGAATTATAGAACATTTAAGTTCATAAAACTCTGTAGCGCTATTAGCCTCTCTCTGACATTGTAAGGGCGGGTTTAACCCCGTAAATCACAAGTGTGGTAAAATTGCATATTGTTTTAAAATATGCATTTGTTCAAGAGCAGGTTAACAACAATTATACACAAAAGGTTTGTTAATATAACTTACGTGCAGTTAATTATACTCCGCGTAGAAGCGAAACGATATCAAAACTACTTACTAATCTTCAACATATTATATCTTTTTTATTTATTTTTATGTATATATTTGATAAATAAAAATCAATAAATAATTATTTTATAACATTCAACGTGTCTTCTAATAATATATGAGTTTGTATATCAAGAGTTTATTTATGTGCTTCAAATTTTGACAGCGATTTCAAAGTATTTCATAAAAATGAAAATGTCTACGCATCATTACTATTTAAATGTTTTTTACGCTTTCTAGGTTTTCCATAATATTTTTTATAGTTTGAATGTCTAAACCACGCCCGAAAAAAATAAATCTTGTCAAAAGAAAACGTATGTTAGGAATCACTCACATGCTATTCGACATGCTTATTTTTTCTTTACGCATTTGCGTAGTTTTGAGAATCAACACACCGCTAAGTGGGCCCGATTTATGAATACAAACCAAATGAATAATGAATCAATAAAGTTAATTGTATGTTAATTTTGAAACTGAAAGATATTTGACACGAATATATCGAGACACATATTGAAACTACCTGTTGTTGCTCATCATTGAAGCATTACAATATGATACTTATATTAAATATACCGTAATTATCTATATCCTTGAATGAACTGTAGAATGATCTGACAACGGAACATAATTTAATAAATAAGGACGTGTAGAAATTAAAGCACATTCAACCGTCAATCAGACAAATCATTTATACCGAGCATATGGCTACGAAAATTAATATTAAATATAAGTTGCTTTTGATAAATATGCATTCTCTCAAAAACAGTAATTTTTAATCTTAATTACTCGGCGAAACCCTTGAAATATTTTGTAAAATCTCAATGAACCTCTATTTTTTGACTTACAGATGTTAACTAAGAGCGGGAAATTACAGTATACAAAATTCAGGTAAAAAGCATATTATTTTATGTTTAAACAGTTTAATTAACTCAGCGTAACTATTTTAAACGGATACTTCCATTGGGAGAAAACCGATAAAATTCTGATATACAAATGCAGAATCTCTTAGCGCCGCAGTCTAAAATTTTGACACCTCTATGTGATCTACTCTGAAAAGATGCATTTTTATTTAATACGTCTATGGTTGTATTATCCAACTGAAATTATGAATACAATAATTCAAACTCAAAGTTTTCTTTTGACCTTGATTCCTTGGTGCTATTATACCAATGTACCCAACGCGAGTAGAATGTATCGCGCTGAGATTAACGAGTAATCATCACATTGGTTACTTTAAGCAAGATGCTCTCTGTAATTTCAGCGCGATAAATTCAACTCGTAGTGCGTATATTCAAATAAAGGTGCAGGTCAAATTTTGCAACTAAAATATAACCTATGATTCAATATCTAATCAAACTAAGTAACTAAAGTTCTTTTTCACTCTATTGCCAAAAGGGGCTTCTCATTCGCAAAATTTTACAAATTTTGCGGTACTCTGTACTCGGTTCGAGGAATTTTGATTGGAAATCATTAGCATCAAGAGTCATTTTCAAATAGGTAGTTTCAAACCTTTTATAGGGCAAAGGTCGAAAACGGTATATTTATCAACCACCTCATTTATCAGCTATTATAAGTCATACACTAAATATGGAAACATCAACCTTAGTGCGTCAAGACGTTGTCAAAAACGTTCTCTGGTTACGAAATAAACCATCTAATATGAAGTGTACGTCAATCGCTCGCAAAACACTATTTCAGCGATTGGTCGATGTATCGGCCATTGCGCGTTTGCGGTCGCGACTCGACGAATTCGCGAGTGACACTTGACTTTGCAAGTCATTTTGTTCCCATTTATATTATGTGTTGTGAAAAAAGGTATGTACATAAGTATTTAATATGCATTTATTTATCGATTTACATTATATTTTTTACAAATATATTGTGATAGAGTACTTGTTTCATCATTCTATTGCCAAGCGGGAAGTACATAACCTCAAATTTGCAATTCGCACGGCTAACTTCTAGAATTATTTTAAACATTAAAAAGCGGCTTAGAGTATATTAGCTTAATAGTATACTATCATAAATATATTTTATTTTTTCTCAAACTATTTGGGATCGGAAAAGTTTTCAAAATATCCGCCAAGAAATGGTGTTTTTTTGTTAGTTGTGACATCAATTGAATGCTAAAGTACCAAATTTCTATCAATATCGCAACTTAAATGTGGTTGTATTGTATTATATTTGACTGTAGAAGTAACATCCTCATCATCATCAGCCGGGGTCTATCTACTGCTGGATGAAGGCCTCCTCTATCATACTCCATTTTTCTCGGTCATTTTGTAATATGGTAATGTTGTAGGTCGGTAGGTACTGTTACGATAATATATTTTATTTTTGTTTCAGTTCATGAGTAAAATATCTAAGAAAACGGCTACGGTAGTACGGCTAGAGAGCCAAAACGCATATTATCTTATTTTTGTAAGCAATGTAATGTACCGCTTTGCATACTATGTTTTGAAAAGTATTACGTAAATGGGTGTAAAAAATAAAAATTGAATTGTAACTTTTCTTATGATTAAATAAATAATATGTACAACCATTATTTATTTGTTTTATTTGAAAAAAATATATCAAAAAATCAAAATAAAAAACACCTGAATGGGCACTGGTTGATAAAAAAAACCATCATAAATTATAGTTTTTCCAAATTTCTGATAGATATTTTTTATTTTTATATTGAAATTGTTTTAAGATATTAAATATCTGATGCAAAATGATAGAGATCGGTTCGAAATGAAGAAAAAAATGCTTTGCCCTATAAAGGATTAAAGAAGTGATTTGAAGCAAATATTTTGTAACTTTTACAATTTTCGAGTTGACAATTGACAACTCTGTTTAAAACTACATACTACATTAGAAATATATTTTTCTGAATGATAGTCTAAACTAAAACATCTATCAAGATTCATAATTTTCTAATTGTAGAATTATTAACGAAAAAAATATTTCAAAATTATTATACCTAATACGAACCTACGCTACCACAATTCAAATATTTCATAATTATATATTCAAATAATTAATTACTACTTCTAATGTGTATGTTTATAATATTACATACTAAGACATGATGCCATACTTAATTCATCTATCCTCGCCTCCCTGACTATCTTCTTTCAGGATACAACTGATGAGGGTATCAATACATATTGATATATAATATATATTTAGTGTATCAAAAAGAAGATGGTATAATTTTTTTTTTTAATCAAGTTGGTAGATAATTAAAGGATTTTATATTAATTTCACTAGCTTAGTAAAAATGTCGATGTTGTAAAAAAATATAGTGTGTGTTATGATATTATTAAAATATTTTAAATTATAATATTTTAAAAAGACATGTTACTGAATAAATTATGGACAAGCGTTGACCTACGCTCGCAAAAGAAAGTTAAAAAAATCTCCAGTGGTTGATTTTGTAATACGTACAACACAATACGAGCAATTCTCATTAGGTAGTATTACTTTAATAGCGTTATCTTGAAAGTTATATTACAAAAAAGTGCTACCGGCTAAATGCAAGTGATGAAGAGGTCATATTATGGTGACGCAATGAGACTTTTCTTTTTCAAGATCTCGCTGTTCTGCGTTTGACAGTCAACAAACTCAACCCGGACCCGTAACACCGGATGAAATAATAAAGCGCCTAGCATATTCATTTGCATGATTTTTAATATTAGAAAAAATCTTGGAACTGCGATCGAGACCGATTTCATTTTCACTTCAATAATTTAAATTTAAATAAAATAAATATTGAATCTTTTGCATTAATGGTTGTATTTTTGAAATAACGATATATTTTTTAGTGAATACTTAATATAGTTTAAAAAATCTTTGAATGCCTTTATTTAAAGTGAAACAGACTCAGTATGTCTCATTAAGTCACACAAATCTTTAAAATATTGTTAAAATAAAAATTCATATCTATGGTTTTTTTTACAATGGTCATACCGAAAAATTGATTAGTCTTAAAAAGTGAATAACTCACTACAGAGATAGAATAATCATTACATTTTTCTGATTTAAAATAGCACACAACGTCCATCATTATTTGTGTTTGCTCATAAAAACTTTTAAACGTAGGTTTTGATAAAATATATTTGATAAGGTTTCATTGATGAGTTTTATTACGTCTTACTTGACTGATTATGACTTATTACTTAGGTATAGTTAATATTTTATCGAAATCATTGTATAATGATTTTTTTTGTATGTGATGAATGATGATACCTCTCTATGAAGCTAATCCTTAAAAAGAGCGTGAGAGGACCGCGTGACGGAACTTTTTTTTCAAGGGGGTACATAGTGGTTATTGTAAAGTCAAAACATGATTTCAGCAACATCTCATTGGTTTATTCAGACATATTAGGTACGTCTTAAAAATTTAAAAATTATATAATTTTCCCTGTGACCAGGTACATAGATTCAAACCATAATATGAGGTAGGTACCTATATTCTAACGACAGAACAAAAAAATCCCTTAGAAAAATAAAACAATATACCTCGCGTCTCTGCATAGGTAAGGACGGATCATTTTGGTAAAGAGAGAAAGTACGTAGTTAGTCAGTATAAAACTAGGTAAAAACATAAATTGCAGAGTAGGGGCATACCATCTCTCTATCTGATCTGGTAACAGTTAAGTAATATGCGATTAAAGCTTCGTATGAGTTTTTGCGGATAAAGAACTAAGGAATATAGTGTAATCAACACATAAATGTTTTATTATATATATTTATATTTTCGTTTATATAATCCTAATTATCAAAATATTTCTTTACATATGAAATATCGATATTAATGGAAATAGGTTAGCAGAATGGACCTAAGAAATGAATATAGAGATATTTTGTCAACTAAAAATCATACATATTTTTACACAACATAATATTCAAACAGCTTTGGAAGCATTATATGACAACATTATTATAAGTATTGTATACCTCACATTACGAGTGTATTTTTACGCTATTTATAGGAAACAAAATACTAGTATTAGAAATAACAAAAAAAATATTTCCATAATTATATAAGTTAGGTATCACTTTTTATTTTTACAACGTTTTTATTTGGTCGTATTCTTATTTGTCCGGTGGTTTTTTATCCGGTACAAATCTTGCAATCGATTTTTTTCGACGACGATTTCGATTCGACGATTTTTAACTAAGTTTCCGACTAGCTAGACATTTGAAACTTTTAGAATATATCAAAACACGATGCCAATGCATTTTTAATGCTTTTAGCCATCTTTAAGTAGAATTGAATTCATTTTCTTGTTTTAATTGTAATTTTTAAAAAATATAACCATCGTATGGTTTAAGTGTTAGTTTTTTCTAATACCTATATTGTTTTTCCATCAATAATATGATTTGGATTTTGATTTTTTGATTTTTACGTGGCTAGGACATGTATTCCGGATGCCGCCAAAGAATGCGGCATTTCGTACCCTTGTGGCACAGCCTCAAGGGTTCCGTCGCCGTGGCCGGCCCTCCCTCATCCTGCAGCGATGCTACAAAAGCGACCTACGTGCTGCAGGTCTGACATGGCGGGAGGCGCAGGAGTTGGCGATGGACCGAGAGAAGTGGCGCTAACTTGTGCTTGCCCTATGCCCCAATGTTGGGACGTGACAGGGTGAAAGAAGAAGAAGAAGAAGAATATGATTTGAAAAAATATACTTACAGTATTAAATACACATAATATATTGTATTTAGATTAATACAATATGATATGTGCATTTTATTTACTTCCCTTGGCATTGGATTTCCATTTAAAATATCCAATAAAAAATAATTGACGGTGAGCTAGGGTATAATTTATGATTATAACGATCAAAATTTCTCTAATTTTCGTGTATCAGTGTAAGAAAGGGTATATTTTATCTTTTAAATAGGTAGTGCATGTACAAATAAATCCAATTATTTTTTAACAAGTGTACTTACTAATAAGTCAGTAATATATACGCCGAAGAATCTAAAATTCTTCGATAGCAAGGTGTAAGGAAATCACAGAAATGGTAAACAAAATATTTTTATATGATTTTTAATTTATTTGATATAATACAAAGTAAAAGTGAAAATATCAAAGAAAGCATAAATTAATATCGTTTTTTACAAATGTGATATGGAGTTTCTAAGGAAGAGATAGCGTTTTTGTATTTTTATCGTGTTTTTTTATTTATATAAAATGCCAATAAGACAAATAATAACCGGTTATAGTTTGTATTCTATCATAATTTATGAGTTTGAAATGTTTTTTTGTTTGTTTACTATATCATGATTATATTGTAAATAAATAATCTAACATGTAAATCACAATCAGATTTTTAGTGTGTATAAATATTTAAAAAAAAACCCCTAAAAGGGGATTGCATAATATTTGGTTAAATTTGGTGTTGAACATATTTATTGTCATAAGAGTAAAAACGTATAAATCGTCCTGTTGCGATAATACTTTCTATATATATATATTGAAAGATTCGATCCCTTTTAACTTTTATTTTCGCAAAAGTTCAATGAGTATATTATGGTACGTTTTGTTGATATTAACTTGATGCATGTGTAATATGGCAGTATATTATGTAAGTATGTACTGTACTGTGTCATAATATTTTTGGAGACTGTTAATAGTTCATTTGTTTAAACCGTATTCATAAGCATGTGCACAGGAAGTAGAATATCACTAACATATTTGCTCTAGAATATTTAAAAAAATATTAAACCCTTGGCTTGCTATAAGTTGGACACAATTATAAAAATCACGTTATTGTGGCATTGTAACGGGTCGTGTCTCAGTGTTGGGTGGCAACTGGAATATAAACTACAATTACGTGAAGCATAGCTATGGTTAAATATTATAACCAATGATTAAAGAATCTTTTTTAATACATTTCAGCATTAATGATGTGGTCGTACCAGCGTAGTCCTACAATTCTTTGGACATATTAATTCCTAAAAGTCGAGATTTGTTAGGTTTTGTCAGATGTTACGACTAAACTTCACTAACTACTATACAGGATTTATTAATGTACCATTAAAAATAATAAAATCAAATTATAACAATGGAATCATATAAAGCGATATCTAAGAATACTATGAGTTGTCTCACCAAGATATGGAAAAATCGTACCATCACAAAAACTACTAAAAAGACTGTTAGAAACCCTAATATTTTTAATTTTATCTATAGGTACTGTGTTGAAATCTGAACTTTCAGAGAATCCGGTAGGAAGAGAATTGACGTATTTGAAATGTATTGATGGCGGAGGTTGTTCCACATTCCATGACCAGAAATACACTTAATGTATACGTACTGAAAGATCTTGGCATCAAAAATGACTGGTTTAATTGTATTAGACGCGTTCGTCAATTATTCGGTCACGCGTGTAAGAAGAGATCCGAGCAGCCTAAGGAGAAAAGTGGTTTTTGGTAGTGTCAAAAGGATAAGGTCGTGAAGACATACGTCTTCCAGATGAAGCGACACTAAGAATAAAGCGACTGGATCAACAATAACAGAAGCAACAAGATCAGTGCATGATCGCAAGAAAATTGAAGAAAATTATTGGGAACACTTGTAAATTCATTGCTCATCTTGGCATGGCTATGAAGACCGATATAAAATATGAAAAATTATGTATATTTATATAATATTTTTTTTAAAAACGTACAAAAGGTTTTGCATCGCTTTCACAATATTACGACTATTAAGTACCAAGATGCTGTCTATAGTGTAGAAACTGATGCGAGTTATCTCATACGTACACAAATAATTTGAAATTATTTAAGCTCACCGAATACTTACTAGTTTCTTGGAAATGTAAGACAGATAATATTTAATATTAACGTGGCATACTTATTTCTTTCACGTAACTCTGGATTTAATTATTATTAATGCTTACCTTTATACTTTTACAAAACCGAATTCCATGTTGTCTTGGAGGGAGGTATTTAAATATTTTCATATTTACGAGATACTTATCTAAAATTGGGTCAAATAAAATATATTTGTCCCATGTTATAATACGTGTCCGAAAACTTGTACGTATGCAGTTCGCCGTATCACTTCATCATGAAATGTTGTATCGGAAATATATAGCCTTATATTAAAGACCGTCCAACCTTTTTGGGTTGTATAGTGCAGACATAAAATTCATGTCTAAATAAAACACGGTTCTTGTCGGTACGTACAACTTATAATATATTTTAGAAAATCATCACAAAAGATATCGAATAAAAATTATTCACAAAAATCTTAATTTTCTTTTAAGTCCAAACTGATTGATAATATAATATTTTAATATGTATAATAATGTATAGAAAACGTATCGTCCATCAACACAATGCGCCAGGCATGTCAAAGTCGAAAAGTGTTTTCGCTTTTAGCAATAAAACTTTCGATTAACAGAATTGAATTTCACATGTATATTAATATTTTCTGTTGTAAAAAAAACAAAAAGAATTAGGCAAACTGCAATAAGTATTATCTTCTAATTACCTACATAATATTATGTTTGCTCACATAATCAAATTATGTCATAAAAACGGTCATCGTTGAAAATTAGGTTCACTTTTTTTTTAAAGTGTTATTTTGAATACAAAAAGAGATGTTTATAAATGAATATTGCCTATAATAATATCTACTTATATTCATAATGATTACTATTTTTTTTTTAAAATAATTAATGACATTAAAAGATATAACATATTACTTACCTATATTATTAATTTAATTGATAAAAGTGATAGTATCACTATGCTTCTATGAAGGCAGAAAAGATACACGGTTTGGAAAGCCACTGTTTTGGATACATTCACGGAACCTTATCTAGATAAATCAGTTTAATTATTGTCGGGTTCATCTGCAACTATCTTGCCAATCCAGAAAATACGACTGTCAAATTATATGTTTTTCTCCATGGATTTCGAGCATTTGGAAATTGGGACTCTTTGCTTTGAGGACGATTGTAGATATTGGTTATGGGTTGGCTGGTAGAAAAGGTGCCACTTAGTTTATTACTCGAATCAGTAAATGGCTAGTAATCTTGAGTAATCCAGCAAACTGGAAGCGATATTTAAGATACTATCTATTTTAAAAGATTGAATTCTTAAAGCGTTTGTCGTTAGCATGCCATAGTCAGGATACTGAAATAGGGCAGGAACGACATACACGTTATGTAAAACGTCTCGCCATGTTGTTCGTTGATGGTCTTCTCTATTACAGGAAGTCATCTTCTGCGGAGGACAGCGCAATCGATACTCTCTCGGTAAGATTATTTGAACATATAAAAATGAAATCTACTATAAGATATGTTGCAGTTAATCCTGCGTATATGCCCGCCAAATACCGGTAATGGCTTGTTTTCGGAAGGTATCCAAAATTTAGATAATTTTGTACTGTTGTCTTTTTATATTGCTGTTATTATGTAGGTATATTATATTAATTCTCTATATTAATATTCAATTTAAAAGTAATTTATAATATGATGCACTTAAAAATTTCAAATACGTAGAAAGAGGATGGCTTAAAAAAAATGTAATATAATCACATAATGTAATATGAAATGAAAATAAAAAAAAGGTTTATCGACAATACCGGTCGTAGTACTCATCGAAAGTATTTCTTACAAATTATTAACGTTTTCTTAAAAAGTTCTCGGGTTAGTGCAAAAGAAAGTAAACGAAACGTGTTAATAAAAGATCGTGGATTCCAAATCAAATATTTCAGAAAGTAAATCTTTCTTCCAAAAATATGTCATTAGGGTAAACGAGTTTGTTTGACGAGGAATTTTTGTTTGCGAACGGTCAACAATGCTTGCTTGCCTAAATGTACGTACCTATCAACTAACAACCAGGACCGCACTATCAAATTAAAAATACATTTCTTTTTTTTACCATTTCTGATCCTTATAAGATCATATGGGACTCCACAGAGTAGAGGTTTGTATTAATAGATTTTTGTTTTTACGAAAAATAGATGGTAACCTCTTGCTTAATCTAAAAATATATTTATCCATTACATATTTAATAGAATACAATTTTTTGATAGTACTGCATTCCAAATTGAACCACGGCTTTCTAAATTTTACTCCTCCAATCCCGTACCAGTCGTCTTTACTAAGCGTTTACCAGCGTCTCGTATTTAATTCAATAGAATCAGGAAAGTAATGGTCTATCCACTTTTTGCTTTCCACCTGGATGTTCGGTAAGGATTATGTTTGACACCTATATCATTGGTATATGGTGCAAATGTCTTCTCTGTATGAGTGACAGTGATTTAATGTAAATGAAGAGCCTTTGTGTATTGTATGTATCCATGGTTTTATAATTATTTCATTATGATTCTATCACATTTTTCTTATCCTTATTGTATATGGTAACACAGAATTTATATCTTTCATCGATCTCCCATCTTGAGAAATTCTGGACCGATTTAATTGCTATAACCAATGTTAGTTTGACATTTTTAAAAGGAAGGTACTGATAGGGGTATTCTGATCTGTGAAAGAAAAAGATGTCACATTGTGAAAAGGGTTCAAGCATGAATTATACACTTGTAAAATAATCCATTGTTATCGTACAAATAAAAATAAAGTGAATTCTTTGGGTAGAACATTTCTCAAGGATGAAGATACCCAATCACCAAATAGGCTCCTCAATTGATAGAAAAAGGTAGGAAAAAGAGTTTTGAAAAACCTTGACTGAAGTATTTGAACTATGTCAAAAGAACCACCGTACCTTATCCTTGAGAGTAAGTTTGTGGCGGATAAACAAGAGTAAATACGTTTACTAGCTGATATTTTCATTGAGTTATAGCGCCGATGACAAATAATTGAGTGACACGTGGTTATTTTTATTCAACGTAAGCAGTGATCACCGTCTTTTGAAGAATTGAAGAATGCATCTAACGCACGCAGATGCCTGATGTCCTTTGATGTCAAACCTTTCTAATATAGAATGTTGAATAGTGCGCATTGCCATTAGCCATCTATAGAAAGCGAAGTTCTCTGCCCAAATACCAGATAAAACATGTCGATCCTGTTCATATCAGATCCTTGGAGGAGTTCATTTCAACAACATTTATAAAGCTGTCATTTGGAATAGTCGTACATGGAGAAAATTTTTCGGAAAGAGTTTGGAGAAAGAGCCTACCATGAGTTGAAATGTTGCTGATGAATAAATAAATTAAAAACTGATGCCATAAGAAAGCTTACCTACCTGCTATTAAAGGATGTTTTTTTAGTTTAAAGAATACCCTCTCTCCATGGTACAAAAATCATACATACTATAAGAAAAGAGTTTTTAGAGTCTCATAAACATTGTCTTCATTATTCACTAGAATAAAACTCATCTATTTTCCTACCTAGCTGAGAATACCAAAATCTTATCCACAACGTTTTGAAGAGTGAGCAATTCTAGGTTATAATATTTTGAAGCCCACATATTGTATGGATGTGTATCTATTTTAACGTTTAAAATTTTTGCCGAGAGAACCATTGAGACAATCGATTTCAGTCAATTTATTCCTACAAGATACATCAAATCAGCATAATATTTTCATTAATTTAAAAAATGACGACGCATTTAAATTTTATAAAAAAGTTGGCGTTATTTTATAGGAAAGTGATCGCTGACCAAAAAGGTAGTATACATTTCTAATATTATTAATTTTAAATCTATCCTTTGTATGATGTTTTAAAATTGCTGGAACTTTAATTCAGGCAATACAGCCAAAGTACATAATGAACGTTGAAAAAAGAACCTTAAAAGTGTATTCTTAATATTGTAACATGTTGTGAGTGGGTTTAATTAGGTTTGAGTTAAGCGAGTTCGAATATCGCATCAAAATATTATGTTATAATAATATATCGTATATTATACGATAGAGCAGTCGCTGTTTGGCACGCGGACTTCTAAGGCATTGATAGATTCGGAGCTTCTATTTAGAAAATGTTACCTGTGAGATAAACGACAATGAGATTTAGCTTTACATATTGATGTCTTTTGTAAAGGTACGCAAATTCTAAAAAAATCTTTTTATTCTTGTCACTTTTTGATCTTGGTACTTTCTGATAATTCAACCACCTCATTTTCTTTATGAATAGTTACCACTACGACAGAGTAAAAGTCAGAGTTGGTCGATTTATAAAATATAGTAGTACTTACTGAAGATACACAAAAACTCAATATAAAGGCCATTTACAGATATGTTTATAGCTCAGCCAAATATCGAAGCAATTTTGTGTATACAGATGTTTCTATGAGAATGTAACCTATATGTATAAATTATAATACCACATAGTTGATGCTGACATGTCATATATTATGTACCTACCTATTATGAATAATATGTATTTTTTTTTGTTTTTTAAATCATTAATATTATACACACTGTACTTAAATGTAGTACTGCTAACTAAGGTTATAAGTAAATAAAAAAGAGGTCATTGTCCTTTAAAATAAATTAAAAAGGAGGTGACGATATGAATGCAGGCTTGGTTATTCAGGGAATCTAGTCATGTTCCTTCAATAAGACATTTAAAATATATCAAGTTTCTTATTTATTTGAATTACTTACCCATATTTACACACAATAAATAGATAAAATGAACTAGACGATGTTGCCAAGAAAAAAAAAATTATAATAGGTATATATTTATGATAAATAATATCATCTCAAAATGATTTTAATATGTAAATAATATTAAAATTTGAATATAATCGAGCATTTGAATAATACAGGTAAGTAAGTCTGTGTTCCGTCATAATATCGTAGCAAATAGCCCAATGTCTGATACGGATCTTTCTTTGAACCAAGTGAGTATTATTTACTTAGGTCTATCATGAAAAATGTTACTTTTAAAGAAAATGGTTGTGAAAAACAAATACGTCCAATTAGAATGTAAGCTTTAGCATGTAAATTATTTGGGCATCTGGTGAAAGCGTAATTTACTTGCCAATTTATGAAAGAAGATATAAAATACTTCTCTACCGTATTCCGATCATAAAAAGTAAAATAAAAAATAACATACATTAGTTTATTTCTAGATATAGTTATATGAGTTTTGGATTTTTATTATTTATATGCCGTTTTAATTATATGATATATTTTACCATTTCTTTGTTTACTTTATACTTCCCGCATTAATCAAAAAATTAATAAAAATGAAAATCCATTAGTGTAGGTAACTAAACTTGACTTGGATGTACTAATGAACACAAATATATTTACTATTTTGTAATGGAATAATGATTATTGATTTTATTCGGAAGGTATTTTGTGGATTTATCCGTGCGTTCAATTATTGTGCAATAAAATAAATGTGTTTATTGGATAGGGTGTGTTTGTAGGTACTATGAAATCAATATACAATATTTATGTATCTAAAAGAATAATACTTATTTTTGCTATACAAAAATAAGATTAATATTTTATGAAAATACTAAAGATTTTTTCAATATTTTTATTGTTTTACATTATTTGAATACATACAATGTACTAGATAGAACTAAATTACTTAAAATATACTTAGAATAGCTATATATTTAATAAGTAAGACCCCTGATAATAATTTTATAAGGCACAGAAAGTTAAAAACCAAAATTCCCTTTCTATAATATAACATAAAATACGTGAACCTAAAACTTTTATAGTACCCTTCTTAAATTGTAATATGTATATAATATTAGATAATGAATAGTGGGCACCTACCTAATTTAAAAAATATGGGTATATCCGTTTCCCTTTGAACATAATTTTATATAATATATTATTATATATACCATGTTAGATGCTAAGATACTCTTATGTGCTTCCGCAGAGTGGAGGTTGTATTAACAGAATTTTGGTTTTACGAGAAATGGATATTAACCACTTGCTCAACCTTTCAAGTCCATACTCTTAATTCAAATATACCTATATTGAAAAACAACATGTGATTTTTTTTCTTGCCCACGATAGCCAAGCGGGTATCGTGTAAGCCTATAATGTCGTGGGTACTAGGTTTGAATCATGGGCCTGGAAAAAAATATATATAGACTGTTAAAAGGCAAAAGGACAATAAAATTTTACAGGAGTCACATTTTTGTTATGGTTTTCGGTAAAAGTTAAAATATTAAATAGACATAAACTTGAAATCCATGATGAGTAATATTTTGGTGTTTTATTTTGCCAATATGATATTAATTAATTATTGGATTAATTATGATATTAATTATATACGATATCAATTAATTATGGATATTAATTAATTATTGGATTAATTATGATATTAATTAATTATGATATTAATTAATTATGATATTAATTAATTATTGGATTAATTAAAGAAAAATCAACATAAATGATGGTTAAATCTCTTTTCCCACTTCACTTTCATTATGACAAGCTAAATTTAGATAATAATTCGGAACTTTCAACTTATATTCATTGGACATAACGTGCATTTAGTCGTGTGCAATATTGTTATCCTATAAAATCTATTTTGAAAAACCCGAGAATTAAGACCTTTTGCTTTTCTACAATCGATATATACCTACATAAAAAAGAATGAATTAAAATGAACAAAAACAACTAGATTTTGCATTGTCAAAGGTCAGGCATATCCATGATATGGGTGATGATAATCTTCTTCTCCTGGATCTTCTGGATAATTCTTCGAACGGTGATGGTGGTAGCTTTCTTGGACAGGAACTGGAAGTACTTCTATCTTAGTAACGTCATCTTTTTTTTCGTGATATTGTACATGGTGCGGTTCAATCATTTTTTTCAAACTCAAAATTGACGCCATGACAGTTGCTACTAAGCCCAAGATAAGACCTGTGAATAATATTATACAATAATTATTATTTAAGTTTTCCCTTTCTCCTTCATTTTGATTTCAGAGGATAAAAATAGTATTCTTACAATATAATATGAGCGAATTTTTAATTACGATGAAATAAAAAGGAAAACGGTCCAGAGATTCAAACCGCTTCTAAGATTGAGTTAGTATTCGATATAATAATAATTATCAAGCTAGAAACATTAATTATTAATGTTTCTAGCCTGCATATAAATAATTTGACGGCATCTGGCGAACAACTTTAATAACAAAAATAGTTTTGGTTTGAATCTTGTCTATATCGAGAATGGTGCTCATTATAATAATTTTGGATAACATGATTCAAACGACGTTGGTCGTAGATTTCAATATTTATCAGATAACGCCTCGTTTCTTTTCAGGCAAGCTAATGAATAGTTTTCGTTTATTATTAAATTATTTATAAAAATTGCTTATGCATAATATGCAATAATATTATTGTGTAGTATGTACCTATAGTTAAAGATTTTTACTATTTATAGGTACATACTACATATTATACGTATTTACCTAATTTTCACCTACTACGTTGTATGAGGGTCAATGCTCTGACTACTAGAGGCACCTAACGGCAGAATAAAAAGCTTGCAATGTTATAAATGGATGGAGCGACCAAGTGAAAGAGTTGACTGGGAGGGCACCATCTGCCCTGAGAGAAGCGGAAGATCGAGAAGGATGGAAAGTCTTGGTCGCTCAAAGGATGGCGAAATTTAAATGTGGTCACGCTCCTCAGCCATGAGTGCACGACCAAGAAGAGAAAAGAAGAATGTTATAAAGTTTATTGATAATATTGATTTTGTGTTTTAAATAGAAAAAAAAAATCGAAGATGATCAGCTAACAATTTAAAGAAACGTCATAAATTTATCACTACAGTGAAACATCTTACTTAACCTAGAAATTGCGCAGTTTACGATTTATTTTTGAGCTCATTAATTAGATAAGGAACATTTAATTATTATTACCGTTATTGGTATGCATTATTAAAAAATCTTTACTTTACTATACTTACCTACTTAAAAAAACATAATAAACTACCATCAATAACCATAAAATTACATGTTATACATAAATATATACCTTTTTTTGTAAGCTAACATTTAATAAAATAATATTTATTTTTCTTTTTCATTAGATTTTAGATAGGTACGCATTGGTTAATTACCAATAAATTATATTCAATATTGTAAGCTTAATATGCCTTTAGTAAGCAGAGCATTCACTTTACGATGAAGGGAAGTGGCTTGAGTAGTCACAGATTTAAAAAATAAAATTAAAAAAAATACATTAAAAATATTCATTTTCTATACATTTAAGAAAAAAAGCAACGTTAAAATTAATAATAAATAATTTAAAGAAATTATATAAAGGCGAATGCACCACATACCAGAGGCATCTAGCTAAAAAATACGTATCCTGCAATTTGCGACATTTTTTTTGATAATAATTGTTTCAAATAATAAATACCTTTTTTAATAATTAGAGTCACATTAGAAAATGTATATTTTGTTAAAATATCACATCTCATCATAACATATTATTTTTTGGTTCCTAAGTTTTCTCCGATGTATTAAAAGTTTTTCGACTTATTCATAGTGTTAATGTCTTTTATGTTTATTTTAAAAAACATTTATTTTCATTAAAAAATGTGAATAACGGAATTTTCACATCATTCAAGCTTGGTTTAATATAAATAAAAAGGATTTCAAGTTATATATTATTGTACGAACAGTTTCTTTATTCAAAGTTTATTTTTAAATTAAACAAATGTTTATTTTTCTTTTTAATGTTGCGGTACAACGTCATATTAAATATAACTATATATTATATTATTTTAGTAAATTACGATATTTAATAATAACATGTTTGCAATTTTACCGGTAGATATCCGTAGTAGCATTACAGAAGTTTTATATTCTGCCTCAATATTTTTTCATGACTTCGATTGATAAAAATTACGGATACCTATGTATCATGGTCAGTGTAAGAAATCTAACGGTTTAATTTAGTTTTTTTTTTAAATTTCAGAAACTGGTTATTCTACATATAATTTGATCTCTAGCTCAAGTGACAAGTAAAAAATCCTTCCGATTTCTAAGATAAAAAACTTTCATGAAAGCAAAAGAAATTGATCTACATAAAACTATGCAGATCCATCGGCTCTAAAATGTGACTGTAACATAATATAGTAAAGTAATGGATATTAGAATAACTTTTGTCAAATAAAAGATTGATAATAATTAATAATATGCGAGTAAAGAACCTTCTAATATAATAACACTATTGTTATATAGCATAATATTATTATATTGTGCTAAATACAATTTATTGATAATATGTTTACTTTAAAAATAGGTATCTACAACGCACAAAATAATTGAATATTATATTGTTTTGCAGGACGTGACGTTTTTATGTTTAACGCGTACCTAGATGGTAAGATTTTACGTTAGTTTATAATTTCTATTGTACTATATTTTAAAACGAAAACAATATTATGCTTAATGTTGTTAGCCGATAAACCCATATGGAGACATATTAGAGAAATGCAATATTAGACATTATTGGAATTTCTTGGTTCCTTTTTTATCGTATGTTATCAGCTGTTTTGTGAAGTTATACTCTGTTTACACGTGCATAGATGTACTGCTGATAGTACGTATGGTCACGGCCATAATAAAAAAATGCACGTGTAAACACGTATTATCGTACAAATTGCAAGAATGCATGTATGAATCAAAAAGTTCAGAAGTTTCTAAATTTTCACGCGACAATTGAACCATGAAATATCTGCGCCTGCTCATTGGAACAATAGTAGTGAACCTACCGGTAAAATAAAGGAATTACACCGCGCACTACTTATTTTGAGGTTAACCGATTTTCAGGATTTGCCAAATAGTACTATAAAATAACAACATTGCGTCTCGCTTACTCTTGAAAAATGAGATCGGCGAGACAGTTAGTACTTTTACGTGTAAACAGTTATTATCGCGATAGTTTAAAATACACACTATTGGTGCAAGTAAATCCATGCACGTGATTAAAAAAGGCTACATACATTATTATTTTGGGATTTTATACTTCTTGCTACATTCACGTATTTTTTGATTTCGATATAATACCTGGTATCGGTATCATATCGATACTTCTTTGATGTCCCTGGGTAGAACCCTATTATAATAGTTTTGGGAATTAATATGAATAATTCTTTTTCAAAACCATTAATAATTATTAAATTATTTTTCCTGCTTTTACCTTTCTTATCTCATGTCCAAAAAAATATTTTCAATTTAGTGTGAATTAGATCTAACCAATACTGTAAAAATACTATTATGTACGTATATAAAAAACTACAT
The DNA here is from genome assembly GCF_057557595.1 of Rhyacophila brunnea. NCBI lineage: Eukaryota > Metazoa > Arthropoda > Insecta > Trichoptera > Rhyacophilidae > Rhyacophila > Rhyacophila brunnea. The sequence goes on from NW_028233068.1 coordinate 24,516,129, forward strand.
TCATAATTCAACAAACTATTTTGAGCAATATTAATAATATATGAGATACGCATTATAAACTGTTTGAAAATCGTATTATGGTAACAAATGACTGATTAAGCCATTTAAACTGGATTATTTTTTATTAAAATGTTTTTGGGTTGGTGAAATCGTGTCATATAAAATGATAAAAAGCACCTAACGCAATGTATCAAGATAATGGAGCCTACGAAGCATCAATAATTGATAATTGGCCCTGCCAAATCTAATTCGATACTAAATTTCATTGCCATTAATACAAATTCAATTACTTTCAAGGCCGGATATTATAAGTATGATTGAAAGAAAGTGAACTAGATCATTTCAACTGAATAAAAAGGTAGAGAATAAAGAGTTAATGCAAACAATAACTACACACCTAAAAATACGGAATAATAATAAATTTATGAAATAATCACTAAGACAACATTAAACTTCAAATTTTTTAGAAAGAATTCTGTATATACCTATAATATATTTTGTGTTGAACTAAGGGAAGTTGTTTAAATCAAATAAAATAAATTTATAACATTAATACTTTTTTACTATAATATTAGCGAGAATAAATATCACGTCAAATCTTTACATTTATCAGTAAGTGACATTTTTAGCTCATTCAGCAATTAGCGTAAGCAGTGGCGGGCTTAGGGAGTTGGAGGCCCAGGCCCAAGGCATTGACTGACTTTAAACCACCCCCATAATACAAAATAAAGTAAAATATGGTAGTGGTGCCATAATATTATTAGTGGTTTATTATTTTATCTGTTTAATCTGTTTGGGTGGATGTCATATTATTATGTCCACTTAATGTTATTTGCAGAAATCTAGAGCTTTTTATAAAGTTTATAAAAGAACCACGGAGGAGACGGGCGGATAACATCAAGAGGAATGCAGAGAAGCTGGGTGTGATCAAACGGACATATAGAGCTCTGGATAGAGATTCCGAGAGGGTGGTTGTGTAGTTAACTATGCACCCGAATAGTCTGTAGCTAAGTATAATTAAAAAGTGTTTGAGCGGTTCGAATTGTTTCGAAGCCTCTTGTAAATCTGTTGACCAATCGATTGCTTTAACTGCGTGAAAGAAAATTTCTGCTCAGCATAAACCCTTTTATCTTGTTGATTAAATTTTTTATTTCACTATTACACTCTCATACATTATTCATGCTCATTTCACATGGTTTGCGAAAAATTCTTGCTAACAGAAAAAATATATTTCGATTTTAAACTGATTTAATTAACTTTAAAGTCTAAATCATTTTGAATTCTAGTCACCACACTAGAGGTGGGAAAACTGGTTGATTTTGAAGACTAAGTATACTTACTACCAGTATAAAAAATACTTAGTATCAAAACTTGTTCCAAAATACTTACTAGTATTTGGATTACTATATAGAGCGTTTGACGTGCGTATGTGACACAAGTCTCATACTAAACTGGAACTAAAACTTAATTTCATATTAGTATTTGAAATATCGGCTTCAATAGAATCGCTAAAAATACACTGAGCTGGGGTTTTCAAAATATTTCATTTATTATAAAATTTTAAACACATTTTAAATTCATAAGCTGTTTTTCTGTTCGGTTATAATATTCTTGTTAACATAATGAAAAACAGTGATTTTTTTTAATTTTAAACTACGTCATCACAGTCACCTCACCACATTTCCGAGGGAATAATATGCTGCTACAGAAAATTTATGACCTATTCTCATACACAAGATGATGTCATTCGCATGCATAGACTAATAAATTAAAATATAATTGTATTCGAGTGCTATCTCGCTCGCGCGCGGTTAATGTCAATAGTATTGAAAGTCTACCAACTAGCCAGCAAAACTCGCAATGATATCATCACAAGTTTTTTGAAACAAGTTTATTGGGCCACACGTACTGAGTATGGGTAGTTTCATCCGATACTTGAGTACACAAACTGGTGACAGTATTTCCAACTCACCTCTACACCACATCAATCCGTATTGTCATTCGTTATTTGTGAAAAATCGTAGATATACGCTTAGTGTTCTATAATATCGTAGTGGTTATTGGTTTTCTTCAACATCACAGTGAGGTTATAATTTTTTATACGGTTACGAATATGTTGGTACCTATGCTATCTCGTAATAATTACAATATATCTTATAAATATAATTTTACATTTGGCCAAAAATAACAAATAATGCGCACAGGTTTTCAACGCCTATCTTAATTTGACAGGTCATTTACTTGTATTTACAATAAATGACGTCCAAAATTTAAGTTTTTCTTAAACTTTTTTAGATTAAAAAAAAAATTAAGTACTTACATTATTTATGTTACGGTGCTGAAAACTGATTTGACGTTAAACATGACATTTTGCATTTAAAAGCCCATACAATATACAGATTGCAAGTGCATTATATTTCAAGAAAAGTTTCTTTTGAAATATCGATAATCTAAGTGAAAGTCTACTAGAAGTCAACTAAAATGTTTGTATATACCTATAATCTAAAAGCTGTACAAGTTCCATCAAGAAGTTTTTGAATTATAACCTATATTTTGAATATATATATACAGAAACTTCGTTTTTATTATTGGTATAGATTACTTTCGTACGTTATTGGATGAGCTTTTCTACCTAGTATATTAATGTTATAATTTTCATTACCTTTGGCGGATATTAGTGCTAGGCCCTTAATAATCAGAGGAAGTATAATCGTCTTCGCCGTGAGCAGTCCAAGCATCATTGGATAAAGAAACTTCTTGTGGTCGTGCTTTTCGCCCTTTTCATGTTTGTGATGGCATCCTTTGTGATGATGTCCGTGTTCATGTCCTTCGTGATGATGATGGTCATGGTCATGGTAATGGTGGCCCTTGTCACCCTTGCCACCCTTTTTGCGAACTGCATAGAATAATAATGTTATTATAAACCTAAAAAGCTGTAGAATGTTACATACCACTAATTATTATGTGTTATGCAAAAACATTAAATTAAATTTAATATAAAAAAAACAGATTGAATATTTTATTGACAATAGTTTCACGCAGATAACTATTTTGAATACTTTTATATTGAACCAACTTATTTACCAATACTAAGGTAGGATTTAAAGATAATTTAACAATAATTTTATTATTACCTAGTCTTAGTGTACGTCCTGAATGGCAACGTTCGGCGCAGTGTTGAGCGTTTTGCGCAACTCAAACGTATAACCGTGTGTGAAAATGTTCGTAGACAATGTCTTTTCTTGGTTATACATTTATATGGTTATACGTTTGAGTTACGCACAACGCTCAACGCTGCACCGAACGCTGGCACTGAGGCTTCACACTTAAAGTTCGATATATTTAGCGAGTATTATGAGCGTGAGTGTGTATTTTTGTAAGTATTGCAGGACTACTAACTGCGAGCATTTTAGTCTCACAAAAACTCCATATTATTATTTATAACAATAGCCCTTAATTTATTTATAAAGGTCATATTTTAATGTGCCTTTTTTATAAAAATATATAGAACGACCAAATTATATAGTTATAGTATTTTGTATTTGACCTGCTATCGTTTATATCACCGCATTCACTTCTCTTGCTCGACGTTTAATTTGTTGTAGAAACGATTTTTAAGAGATAATGTGGTAAATTAATGTACTATTACGTATATGAATGCTACTTATTTAAAACACCGTAAATATTTCTCATACATTAACAATACTACTACTATTGATGGCATGGCGATGATTTACTGAAACCCTGACATTATTTATGACGCTAGGGTACATCTGAAGTAGTTGCGAAGAAATTTAATATACAGTATGGAAAATATTTTATTTTAATACAGCAGATAATTAGCAAAGTTTTTGCTCTGGAAATCGTTCAGTCTCAGATAACTTACTCTAACATGTTTTGACTGACAGATTACTTTGAGCTAGGTTCGCATGCATTTATCTACCAAATATTATATTAGGTCACACCCATTATCTCTTGACTGTGACATATATAACGAGCTGTAACAGCAGCAATAAAAAAACATCCCTAAGATTCCAGTTTCATTTTCCTCTAAATATGATCTGTATCCAGTGTATTTTAAATTCAAATAGAACCCTGTCGGGAAAACACCTTTCAAACGGTTACTATTAAATCCCATGGCTTTATGTGAATAAGAATTTCAAGTTTATTTAATGCACATAGTCAAAAGGGTAATTGGCTCTAAAATGTGACAAAAATACCCTATATTTAACATATTTTTAGTAAAATTCAAAGAAAATCTATTTGTGTAAGATATTTTTTCCGTCTTTCTATTCTTTTGCATTTTTTTTGTTGTTGATAAATAGAGATAATGTCGACGAATGTTATAGGACAAGAACAATAAAAGAAGAAACGTTTTTCAATCATCACTACCGTAAATTGTGTGTGCTAGTTAAATATTATTTTAATAGTTGTTAATTGATTTTATGGCTTTTTACTGCATATATTTTTATAAAGGATTTTAATGATATTTTAATACTACCGACTTAAGAAAAGTCATACACGATCTATTACGTCATGTTACAAAGTAATACGTATTTTTGTTAATAGTAATCATATACTTGTAGCCAACAAACATAATTTATTTGTATTTCGATAATATTAAGAGGTGATTTTGAAATTTTATTTTTGTTTACTTTTGGACCAACAGAAAATTATAATTATTTTATATTATATTATTAATTTATGAATCAAGTATTTGATTTCAAACAATACACGTTTAGAATATCTCTCTAAAAATTATATTTTACATAGATATAAATTTTGATAAAAAAAAAATATCAAACATTATTTACCTTCTCTTTCGTTTGATTTTGCATTTTCAACAAAAACATTTTTTTTCACACTACCAATCTGTGTCATTTCTCCAAACAGCCTACCGGTGGCATTTTTATGTAAAAAATTAACTTGCACATTGTCTATATTGGATGTTAACGAATCATTTACAAAACTATGATTATTACTCGCTGGCGAATAATGAAATCCGTTTCCATAAAAACTTGATAGAGTTAAATTAGAAGCAACTGCATTCATTTTGATCTTAATTACACATTTTTTTTGAAAAGTAAGAAAATGTAAAGAACTGAAATATGCATAAATAACTTTAGTTTCATAAGTACATTTAAACACAAGTCATTTTAGAAAAAAACACATGCACCAATGAGATTTAAATTTACTAGTGTAAATTTTTTTATAAATTCACAGTAATTATTAATTATTGTAAATTAATTAATTAATTAAATTTTTTTTTAAAGAAATCACAATACAACACTTTTATAGAAAGACACTAACGAAATGATTGTTAAAAAAAGTTTTCTTTGGTTTTATAAGTTTTAGTCGTGAGTCGTGACTTTTGATTCAAGTCAGTGAATTTGACTAGCCAAATCTTAATTACCGTAGACAACATTTATGTGTATTAAGTCTGCAAGTGTAATGACATGTAAGTCTATAATTACACGTAATACATAAAAAAACCAATTGAGTACTACTGTTTGACATTGTTTTATACAGGTTATGTAGGCTTATGGAGTTTAACTAGTTTAGTCGTGATACTAACATTTCAGTGTACCTATGTTACGAATATAATACAACTTTTTTCATAATTGTTATACATATCTAACGAATATTCTTATCATTTAATTAAGTTTTAGGTATTCATATAATTGTAATATAGTGTAATCTAAATTAAAATACATAAAAATAGGTTAAAAATATGTATTAAAGATTGCTCAGAATCAAATACTGTAAAAAGATAATTTGTTCTGTAAGCCTTGAACCAAACGATGTCGTAATGTTTTACTATTTAATTTTCAAACTCTTAGTAGAATTATGCTACCGTTATGATATTAACTAAAATGACTTAATAATAATAGACCTTTAGTGAATCGATTCTGTTTTTAATTATGAGTAATAATTTATAATATTTATCTATAGGTACCTACTTATTATTTTAATATACGAGTATTTACATATTTACTCTCTGCTAATGGGTGCAGGTTATTGATAGTAATATTTAAACAAAACCACAGTCACTAATAAAAATTAATTCATATTGTTAACAAATGTTCTCATAAGAGAAGAACTGGTAGGGTCTCAATTTATACCAGTGCATTTTCATCAGCTTGGTGGGTATCCAAATGTACCCCAGGATAGGTATGCATGGTTTGAAATTTTCACACCAACATAAAGGGAGTAATTTAATCCCCACTGATGAATGATATATGCACACTTATTTAAACCGACGATGTGTTTGATGGGGATTTGAGGGTCATATACGAGGGTAGTCCCAGAAGTACCCGACCTAACAAAGAAAACACAACAAATTTGGAAAACAAATATTTTTATTTCTCTACGTAGTCTTCTTTTAGGTCGATACACTTTTTCTAGCGATGTTCAATAGCTTCGATACCCTGTTTGTAGTGAGAATCGTCGAGCTCCTCAAAATAGCCATCAACCGCAGACTCCACCTCTTAATTGTTGGCAAATCTTTTACCACCGAGCCATTTTTTCAAGTTTGGAAACTGAAAATAATCGAAGGCGGCTAAATCTGGTGAATAGGGTGCGTGAGGAATCAATTCGAACTTTAACTCATTGATTTTGGCCATCGCGATAATGGATGTGTGAACTGATGAATTGTTCTGATGAAACTGAACTTTCTTTTTCGCCAAATGCGGTTGTTTTTTCTTGATTTCATTACTCAAACGCTGCAATAAGTTTGCATAATACACGCCGTTGATTGATTTTCCTTTCTGAAGATAATCAATGAAAATTAACCCACGCGCATCCCAAAAAACTGACGCCATGACCTTGCCTGCAGATGGAATTGTCTTCGCGTTCTTTGGAGCCGATTCTCCCCTTTCAGTCGATTGTTTTGACTTTCTTTCATCTCAGGTGTAAAGTGATGGATCCATGTTTTATCAATGGTTATGAATAGATGCAAAAACTCTGCTTTATTGCTGTGAAACTTTGCCAAACACTCAATTGAAACATCCTCACGATGCCGTTTTTGTTCCGTTGTGAGTAATCGCGGCACCCACCTTGCGTACAGCTTTTTCATGTCCAATTTTTCAGTAAATATATGATCTACAGCACTTTTTGACATGCCTACCATATCTACTAGCTCGCGCAATTTTAGTCGACGTTCATTCAATACCATTTTGTGGATTTTCGTCACCATTTCTGGCGTGGTCACCTCATTTGGTCGACCACTGCGATGTTCGTCTTGGCAGCTCGTACAGCCTCGTTTAAACTCAGACACCCAATATGTTACTGTTGTAAACAAAGGAACAGACGCCCCCAAAGTAGAATCTAGCGCCGCTTTGATATTGGTCAGACTCAAGTCTTTCAAATGAAAGTATTGTATCACATAGCTATGACCAATTTTTTCCATGTTAATAAATTTACTGAGAGCGTTCACTGTTGATGGCTGACAAATAATTGTCAGGTCTTGTACTTCTGGGACTACCCGGTATCTATCATTAACGGTGCCTGATTTTTTTAAAGATAATGTTCCTTTGAACTAGGTCATCTGCTACCACCTAGTTTTGGTAAGCTCACAATTATTTTGTGGTTCAATTCGATGCAAATAAAAAAAAATTTGGTTATTTATAATATTATTTGTCGTGAACATATTGCAACGGAAACCAACGTTATGTGAGGTAGCACCTCTTATATCGGGACAACAACCCATGCATATCAGCAATGGACAGTTCATTAGATTGAATATTATATCTGAGATTTTATATTACGGCTGATGTCACTTTTTAAAAAGAGAAACAATGGCTGGAGCAGTATTCAACTTTATATGAACGCCTAGTACCTAATTTTAGTTATACTCAGTCAAAACTTAATGCTGCATGTTAAAAAATGTAGAAAGTACGTTAAGCTTTTAAAATTGATGCTTTTAACGAATACTGAGTGTAGAGTGATATGAGTTTATTAGAAAAAGTAAATATGCGATGTTGGGCCTAGTTCAACCACATCATAGGGGGTGGCGTTAGTACTGCCAGCTTTTACTCAAAATCAGCCAGATTTTGGCATTCTAGAACGTTACTAAATAACATCTACAGAGTGGAGGGAAAGCTATGAGATGATGACATGATTTGGAAAGTAGACGTAAGAAGACTGGCAAGAGACTGCTGCTTAGTGTCCATGATATTATGTGTATATGAAACAGACATGGACTAAGAAATAAAAAAAAATATTAATTACGAGTAGACTCCATAGAATTAGCTAAATTAGCTAGCAGTAGCCTTATTTATACTCACACATTAAGAGACAGAATGCAAGTAGTTAATTCATATGGTGAACTTTTCTTTGGATGCATATTAAAAGCTTGCAGGTGTCGTAACATTGGCTTTAACAACAAATGAAAATTTGATCCCATGCGTTAGTTTTTCTATTACTAAGACTGCCAACTAAATGATTTAACAATTTATTTGTTATTAAGTCTTGTTGACAATATTATACACGTGACACAATGATAATCTTGAAATATGCCTATACACAAGCAGTTTTTGCAACATCATAGTCGGGATAATACTAATAATAATTGTCTTAATCATTCGTAAAAAAATACCGTCAGGATTTAAAAGTAACAATGATATTTTGGTGATTATAATTATCATGTTGTACTTACCCACTGAAAATGTGAATTTTTTAATATACCTACCTATATGAGCAATACATTTACCAATATTCTACGTGATATCGCATACCTATTTCTTAGGTTAAATTATATGTTTAATAAAAATATGTATTGTGATGTCTTAAAAGTTGATTGGCACATATATTATAAATTCATCAGGTAGATGAAGAATATTTTTTTCATTGTAGATTATTAAAAATGTACTACATGGATTGCAAACCTGTGACGTGTGGACCATTTTTATGCGAATCGCGGACAAAGTTCAAAATTTAAATGAAATATTTTAGCAAAGTTTTTTATACTGGATTTATCTTAAATCCATAATTTTTTTTAAAATCTACTTCATCTTTAAATACTAGCTTATTTTATCGGCGTTTAAACAGATTTTCTTACATTTTTTATCAATAAACTATTTGCACTATGTCTAAATAATATGTACCTAATATTATTGCAATATATGCCAAACTATATTTAATTCAATGTAAAATTTAGCAATGCACTATCTTTGAATATTAATATAACTATACACAATAATTTTCTTCGATTAATATTTTTTATACGACAGTAATATGTCATCTTTATAATAGTTTGACTAAATCATGTGTAAGCTTTCCTTATAAATCATTCTTTCAATTCTCATCAAAAATATAAGTAATCAAAAAGAAGAAAAACATAATTATATTTTATTTATTTATATGATATATGTGACACGGGACTATTTTTTTCAAGAGTTTTGCATTAAAGTTAACACATTATGTAGAAAAAATTCTGTATAGTTCACAGTAGGTACCAGCCAACTAAGAAAATGGTTCCTTATTGTTCATGAATTAATAATAAATTTTCATAATACTATGTATACCTACTTCTTATCATAGATGTGATTAATTTCCATTACGTAGGTATATATTTTTGTTCTGTAAAAATAAATAGTTGTAAAAATAAATGGCTAAAACCTCGGTAAAAGGAAACACATTTTGACTTGCACCTGACTGGGTTTTTTTGAAAGTAGCCTTAACTTATTAGTGCCATCTATCATATTATACAGGTTCATCATCACTGTAATATTATGTCAAGATATAAATAAATGATGGGACAAAGGAAAGTTGTAAAAAATAAATTAAGAAATATTTTTAAACTTCATTTATTAATTAAGTACATCTTTTATAATTTATTATAAATATTATTCATTAATTTAAAACTACAATAAACCTGACCCCATTTTTACTATTGTAACCATGTCTTAAAAAATATTTACAATTTCAATACACACGGTTAAATAGTGTATTGTGTTTTAACAAGTTTAAGGTAAATAAGTTATAAATAAAATAATTATATTGAAATATTTTTGTAAACCTGTATTTTTCTGATATGAAAATATTTTTTTTTTCAATATCGAATTATACAATGATATTTTATTATAATATTATAATAGTATATACTTATTTTTATTTTATAGTTAATGCTTTATGCGCATTATTTTAGTGTTCTGAGAGATTGTTGCAAATAAGCCAGGCTTTGGTAGGGTGCGACTTTTCATTAATAAGATAAGAAAATGGCTATCAAACATTGATTGTAAAAGTTTGTTGCGCTACCATGTCAAAAAAAGATACAAAAATATATAAAAAAAAGAAAAGTGAAAAAAGAGTTATCTTTAGTATTATTATGTTTAAAAACAAATACGTCAATGTTATTAAAAAACGTATTTCGATATTATTAACAAAAGTATATCAATATACTAAAAAATGTATCACTGTATCTGAGATATTCTTTTTCATAGACCATAAACACTTTGACGAGGCTATTATAGTAGCTATTATCGTTTATTTCAAAAACTAGGACGTTAGCATGAATTGAGTGAACTAACAATGATCGTGTTTTATTACTTGTGGTCAGACTTGCGCCATTAATCAGCTGTTTAACGTAGCTGAACAGAATATTGAAGTTTGTTTTGAGGAAACAGATGCCATACCTACTCGAATCAAACTAAACATTAATAAATTTACTTGATAGATAATATGGTAAACATAATTTTTAGAAGCGATGATTTGCCAAAATTTTAAACATTTAATTTTAGCTGTTTTTGCTTTCAAATTAAATAAAATGTAAAATAAGTGTACGATGAGGATTTTGTTTATTAAACGATTTAATTTTTAGTATCGAAACGGTATATATATATTTAAAACCTTTTAAATAGTCAACCGTTATATTTTATTTTAATTATTGTTATTGACATTACGATGACATCGTAATAGATAATATTATATAATATATTATTTACTTGAAAAAAAAATATTATTTTTCGTTTTTTTACAATGTTTGATCCTAAAGCGCCAGCTAGACAATCATGCTTTACCACAAGCTTACCTGCATAAACTGGTTTGTATCAGGAAGTCCGTGTGTATGGACGGGAAAACTGTAGCTTGCGTAAACCGAAAAGCGCTGTAAAAGTGTTCCGTATTTTTTCCACAAACTATACCGCATAGGCAAGTCGCTGTCGTTTAGCCGGCGCATAGGAAGTTCATATTATATGAGCGTCCTCAGGGTAGAAGTTGTATTGACAGATGTTTGTTTTTAAGAGATACGGATATTAGCCACTTATTCAACCTGTTACGCTCAAGATGGCCGAGCGGTAATGTGTTCGCCTATAATATCATGGATTTCGGATATAAATTTCAAGCTTGGCAAAAAAATTTCATGTTGTTTTTTATGTGTGTTTGGACTCAATGTACCTAATAGTTTTCTTGGTGTCGTTGTGTATATTTAGTAAAACCTTTAGGGCACTGAAATCAAACTCGGTTAGGTACCTCCGTATTCCACCATATTGAACATAGATTAAATAAATATATTTACACAAAAAACCATCAAGCATATTATTTAGGACTGCAAATAGACTATTTTATTTTGAAAATATATTTTGAATATTGGATTTTATAGCAGCTGTTAAGGCATTGTCTTTAATTACTATATATAATATGACAAGTAAATAGGTTATTCAGCATAATAAGTTTAATGAACTTTTATTTTTTATTTATTAATTATTATCCTTATTTTCAAATAAATATTAACGATACATATAAAATGACAATTTACCTGACCCAATTCTTACCTTCAAAACAACGTCTTAAAATTAATATTTACATTTTTAATATACATACATAAATAGAAAATAATACCTATATGTATACTGCATAATATTTAAAACGTTTATATATTATATAAACGGCTTAATAGTATTAAATTAAGAAATAAATAATAAATAACTATGCTTATAAAATAAGATAAAGTCTATCATGCATTTATTTTTTGTTTTAAGTACATACGTACCTAATTTTTATTTTTATGTGATTTTGGTTGATAAAATATGTCACACAGATTTTTATTTTTCACATAAAAACTATTATTCCATCATTTTAAAGGAAATCATCAATACGTTAACAATAAAATAGACGTATTTTTCAATGAGTACATAAAAAAAATATTTCCTGTGTAGATTAACAAAGTTTAAATAATTTGTTTCTTTATAACTTTAGTTATATTTGGAACATTTTTTTGTTGAGTTACAAGTTTTATTCTTGATATTTCATTTATGGCATCCATATGTCTAAAATATTTTCTGTTTTTAAGCCTTTTTAGTTAAATCCAATAACATAGAATTATAGTGGTTGTTTTATATATGAAAACGTTCAATGCGTTATAAATTGTTGATGTATAAGTGTAAAAGAGTGCGTCATTTTAATTGGTAGTACTGTGTAACGGAGTGATATTAATCAGATACATTAAATCATGCTAAATGCTCAGAGAATATATGTTTTACCACAAAGAGAACACGTGAGATTTCCAACAGTCATGACATTAAGATTTTTAATCGTTTTTTTATTACAGTAAACAATATAAAGCTTCTTCTTTATTATATTTTGATTTATTAAATTACGATTTTGTGTATTTTTATAATGTATTAATAAAAAGGTAACTTTTCACAAATACGTACAATATTTTATCACCTATAAATATTTTTTTATTATATCTCTGCAGTTTTAGGTTACGATGAATAATATTTTGTTAAAGATTTGTTACATTTATGAGTAAATTAATTCATAGTCATGAAGAGAATTTTAAAGACATTAGTTTTTCAAATTTCAAAATGAATGGGGTATTGATCGATCTAATTTGAAATTTATTAAACAGAATATTTCCGTTTTTTATTTTGTGAATACAATGAAATACTAAATCTTGTTGAAAAATCTTATAATGATACAAAATAATTATGTATTGTTTGTTAAAACAAATTAAAAAAAATGTTTATTAAGATAGAATGATAATTACATGACGTGTATTATTGTCGACTTTTATTTTTCATAAGTCAATATTATGAAAAGATAAAAAATGGTGGTATAATTAATACTATATTATCGATTGTACTAATCATTACTAAATATTTTAAAATGGTAATACGGCAAGGATTTAATGTTAATGTGATCCTCCATGTGATTTCAATCCCATAACAGCTGCAAATAGAGCGAAGAAGAATCCAGCCATTCCGGTGGATCCTGCCAACAGAACTAAGCCGCCCATTAATAATGGAAGAAGTGCAAAAAACTTTAATTTATATGCGAGAAGAAGCGGCAGCATAAACTTCTTGTACTTTTTCTTAATCGATGAGGATTTCCTTGCTTCATCAATTTCCTTAGAATCAATATCTTGTATTGATGAAGGCATTGAATCATCTAAGAATGACTGTGATGTTTCGTTATCTGAAAAAGAGAAAACATCATATTAATAAAAAAATACGATAACTAATAAATTTTAAGTAAGTTAATTTTTCTAATATTTATTTCTATTATAATAATTGAATAAAAATGTGGGAGTTATTAAAAAAATCTATCATTTAAATAAAATATAATGGATGACAAGCACATAAAATAAATGACAATTAATACAGTAGTTAACTATAACATAATAATAGTTGTATTGTTTGCCCATACAAACGACAAAATAAAATAAACAACATTATTAAATATTAAAGTATATATTGGATAATTTATAATTTATTCGTTTATAACAAAAGTTATAAGTATATAATAATGATAATATGTTTTGAGATTAATTATTCTGAGATGACACTACTAATTATGAATTAGGAATCGTAGGTAAAAAAAATATAATGGATTATAATATAATGATATTGTTTACGAAATCTAGAGATATAAATATTCTACAAGTCTTACAATTCTAGGTTTAAAAATAATAATGCTTAAAATCGATAAATTAGTAAAATGTTATTGAATACCCAATATGGAAATATATAGTTTATGTTTATTATTAAAATTATTGCATAGGTACGTTAGTGCTAAATGAACACAACATAACATAATATCTATGTCAACTCCCAATCTTTGCGAGTTTGTGTCAGTTTATTCAAATAATATTAATGTTATGTGACGAAAATTAGGGTGGTAAAATTACTCTAGAATAGTTCGAAATATTTTTATCGTTCGAGTAATATTATCATCTATGTACACTTATGAAAAATCTTTATAATACATAAACCTAAGTAAATCTTCCGAGATATTGTAATATTTGTGTAGTCGTTATATTTTGTCAGTACTGAGCATCGCAATTTATATGTACTGATCAGGACAACTTCGTTATCCTCGTTGATACCCTATCATTTTCTTCTGCTACCCATAGCGACTATTCCGTGGCGTCTTTTTTATTATCTAACTCCAACGAGTCAAAATCCTTTCATATCCTCTAAGTCCTTTGACTTAGTAATTTAATGAGAATATAAATATTATAATACATCTTGTGCATATCTCTCGTGCATATACAGTTCGGACAATAGTGTGTTGTACTATATTTAACTATCCATGAAATTAAGAGAATCTTTTTCCCGCACCATTTTCTTAAACATTCAGACGTTTTCTTTCAATATATATATTTTCACAGCACAACAGCGTGATATTAAAAAGTTCCCACCACCACCCGTCATATATGCACAGCTGTGGATATGCACGGCCGCTTTCCATGACGCTTTAAACGTATCTGAAAGAAGTGATTTTAAGTGCTCATTCCGTCCCGAGACGGAGCAGCACGGGACTGATGCTGCAACCATGCACCGTAGTGCTGAAAGAAGAAAGTTAAGAGAGATTTTTTTTTTGTTTTTAGACTGACTGCTATTTGCTAATGTCCGCCCTATGTACCCGCATACTGAGTGTCACGAATTGAAGTGGATAAGTCTACAGAGGAGTCGGGAGTATCCCGCTCCCCATACGATGCTGCAAATTTCTCGAATGCCGCAAAGTTGGCGTCGGTTGCTATCAGATCTCCATGTCCAATTGGGCCCGTATGAGGACGGACCCTAGCAAACAGCTCCGCTCTTTCGAGTTCCATAAGCGGGCGATCCCAGAGAATGTGTTCAACGTCATGCCCGCAGGTACAACGCGGCCCATCTACTATCAAGCCAAACTCGTGGAGCCTGGCGGCGAAGTTGCCATGGCCAGTGAAGAACTGGCTAATCCAGTGCGAAGGTTGGAGTCTTATAGTTTGGTGCCTGCAAAATACGTCTGGAAAAAAACCGCAAATGTGCCGCCCTTTGGAGGAGGCGGACCACCTCGCCTGCAATGCCGCAAATGCGGTCTTGTACACAACATGACACATGTACACAAAAATATTATATAAAATACAACAGCAAAACAGAGCATACAGAATAATAAAAAGATTAAAATCACATAAAATTTATAGAATATACAATTATTAATCGATTAAAGTTTAAGTAAAATATAATAAAAAGTACAATAAAATGAAATCAGCATATCAAATTATGAAAATAAATTTATTGTATTTATGCTTGATTGACTGAACGGAGGTATTATAGAACGTGTCAATAGAATAACTATTAAAAAGAGAAATGAATCCGTGGTTGTGAAGATAAACAGAGAAGTTGGTTTTAAAAATAAACAACATGAACATAGATATCTTTGGCCTTGTCAATACTCTAGTTCAAATTTACCATTTAAATTGACCATTCTTCTTCGATTGATTTAGTACACAAGATCCTGGCACAAAATAAAAACGTTCTGGTTTAAGAACAACGGAAACTGGTTTGAACTTAGTACTCTTTACGTGTTCAGGGTAACAAAGTATAGAAAAAATGCCAACAATAATCGCCAATGTCCGATAATGAATATACTACGGAGAAAAGGATCCGTCTAATGACTTTAAGCTCACAACACACAACGACCGTTCTGTACTACGTTGTTGTTGATGATAACTCGTTCACTATGTTTATGCTCATTAGTTTTGTCATTGACTTATAATTTGTAAGAGGCCCATCAGCCTACTTTCTGTTTTCTCTATAGCACTGTAGCAGTGTTGCACAGTTTTCTTGAGACTTACCGATCAACATAGCTTAATTTAAACATACTGTTAAGAAAGAAAAGTACTAGCTTGGATTTAATTTAGCTATAATAATTAATAATGGTCTAGGGATGGAAATTGAATTTGAATTCTGGTTAACTAAGGTTGTGCAGTATTTCATTTGATTTCTTTTTTTTTAATCTGGGTTTAATCTTTCACGCACACTCACCGACTCCAAAGGTACAACCACTGTCTATATTAGTATTAAATGATCTATTAAATATACGTAAGAATATATTATTCATAATACACAGTCGTTGAAAAATCTGAAATGAAAATATTTTGTACAATAAATAATTAGTTTTAAAATCATAAGTTAACTACAGCTAGTTGACACAAGAAACGCTGTTCTAACGCCATTACAATAAAGGTGATATTGCTATAAATTCCCGATGCATGATATCGCATAATGGAAATGGCGTGACGTCTACCTATAAATGTGCGAATGTCGCTATGCGCGAATTTACTTGCTAGCTACTGTATTGAGTGCGTTGTCAATTAATAATGTCATTGGTAGTACCCAAAGATGCCGAAATAAAAAACCAAGATTACAAAAAAATATTTAAATAAAATAAATTATATAGAAATTAAATAATTAATGAAAAGGAATTTAATTAAATTAAAACAAAAACTAAAACAATACGCATTTTTAATAAACTTAACAAACTGATTATTGTATTAAAAAATGTTTTGTTCTTACATATGCTGTCTGACAAACATAACATGGTTGAAATACCAATGAATATTATTTATTGTTTTTATAATATAATATAATATCATTTGATTGGAATGTTTTGTATTGAAGTTAGTGGCATGCTCTTAAAACAAAAGGGTGAGCATCGGTAGACACGCAATATCAAAATTTGTCTCGGTCTGATTGTTTTAGAAATAATCTCGTGTCTTTCAAATGTGAAAACGTTCAACTACAATAATTTCATATTGACGATGTCAATATCAAATAATAATGCACGCTGATCTACTAAGGTGAAAGCCGCGGTTGTAATTTATAACTTCGATCATTGGTAACTTTTTGATGATATAAAATTTTCACTAGCAAACCTCAACCCAATTATTGGTTAAATATTAATAAAAATATGATAAAATGGTCTGAAACACTTTACACTTCGATGGCCCACTTAAATAATAAGATTACAACATCAATCATTTCCGTTAAAAAATAATACTTATTTTTGTTCAAATCTCTTTAAAATTTGATAGTGTCTATTTTAATCACACTTTTTATTAAGTTTTATTACAATCAACAATTTATTGATTCAATGAATAATTCAACATTTCAACAGTTTCATCCACTTAAAAGCGATTTTGTCAACTTAGTTGACAATGTCGTTTTTTATTATTAACTGCAAATATGTCAAGACCAAAATTTGGAAAGATTCTATGATTGGTAGTATTGGTATCTTGTTTGAAGCTCAATATTAACGAAATTTGAAAAATACTTCGATCGCATGACTATTAGTTAATTTAGTTGTAATTAAGAAGGATGCATGTGGTTAAATTGGTATAGCACGTTGCCGGAAATGCGATTCCCGCACGTCATTATTATTTTTTCAAGATTTTTGCCTATGTATGGTATGTACCTAAATAATTCGGAAACACCGTATTTACTGTATTAATATATGGGAATAAACAACTCAATTTATGTCAGTATATTGATCGGCAATATTAAGTATTTTACCGAAATTACAAATTCTCAAATAATATCCGTTTCCCAGAGTGTCCAATTATTGCAAACTCAGTAAATAGCCTACTGCAGATTATTTCTGCGTTATCCATTTTTTCACATAGTCAGCTATAGGTATCCGATGACGCAAATTTCATATAGTAGCCGACTCAATAACAATAATTATTTCCTAAATATTCTTTTCAATATATTATTTTGATTGTGAGTACGTCAATAAATAGCGGATCATAATTCATTGGACATGTCACTCGAATATAAATTCCCAGTCTGTCAGTATCTTAGTCTTGGAATCGGTCCACACAACATCTCATTCTTCCGAGATCGGACTTCAGAACAGTATCATAAATATTGTAACATAACTACTGTAACATACTCTTGTACCGACTGTTTACGCTGGAAATAAAACTCGCTCCTCCATCCATCGGAGCAACCTCTCCTTCTGACAATCTTATCATTCACCATCCACCATCCACCATCCATGGCTCCCAGAGTGATGACTCCCACAAATATGTCAAATCATCGTCGAAATTATAATCCAATGTAGGGATGGAGTGACCCTAAAAAATTCTATCCTTCCGTTTATACCAAGCTTCCTTCACTGCATTTGCCCCAGATATCCATCCTTTAAAATTCACGTTAATTACATCGATCGACTGCCTGGTCATTACGCACCAGGTGCGTCTTTAGCATCCAAAGTATTAAGATATCGCGTGACAATAATATAAAAATTATCAATATATATGTTGATAGAAAAAAAGAATTTTTAGCAGTTATGGTTGTAAACTGGCGAGACCGCCGTAGGAGATGGAGATGAAAAAGTCAGATTGGAGGTTGCTGTGATGAATGGAAGAGCGAGTTTTTATTGCAGCGTAAACAGTCGATAAAAGAG
Source organism: Rhyacophila brunnea (assembly GCF_057557595.1). Classification (NCBI taxonomy): domain Eukaryota; kingdom Metazoa; phylum Arthropoda; class Insecta; order Trichoptera; family Rhyacophilidae; genus Rhyacophila; species Rhyacophila brunnea. The sequence goes on from NW_028233068.1 coordinate 24,534,801, forward strand.
TTAGGTGTTTCGAGGTCCGAGGCTTGGTGGATGAAATGCTGTGCGGAGTGATACAGGGACTGTGATCTGACTAACACGAAGATTACTGATCGGATTAAGATTGAAACTGACTACTGAACTGACTGAACTTAAGGTTGATACTAAGACTTATCCATCGACCATGACCCGCTATTTATATACATGGATATTCGGTGAACCGCGAGTCATTGTTGATATAATTTGCAATGGGAAAATATGCTAGCTGAACACCATTAAAAAATGTCATGCTTGTAGAATATGCTGACTAACTATTATATGGGACGATTGTACGATAATTAAATGACTTGCTAATTCTTACATTGTATAATAATGCTGACAAATCCAGAAGTCATTGAGCGCTACTACAGATCAATGTAATGTCAGAAAAGGATAGGTAGTTGGTAAAATTAAAACTTCTAATCGCTATCGTATGATAAAGCTCAAGCTAAGGATTTTTAATGTGAAGAATGTGTGATCAGTAAACATATTTTATAAATTAGCCCCAATTGTCACTAAGTAAACGTTTAATTTCTTGAAATAAAATATAATTATCTTTAAGCAGACAAATTATCAGAATAAGATAACAATGTTATTAAGAACGTAAATGCGGATATGCAATGTGCAGTCTTGTTGAAATGTTCGTTTACGAAAGAGTGACATTTCTATGATCAGATTCAAAATGTATATGAGAAAAGTCGTTTACGCCGGTTTTTTATTTTTCAGATAACTTTATAAGTTTATTTAAAAATTGGCATACTTTAACTAAAATGCAAATAGTAAATAGAATTTTATATATTTTTATGTAATCAAGGTATAACAAGTCATCTATTAAACGAGTTCTGAAATGTACTTTTAGTGGTAGATAATGGTTAGTATTCCATAATATGTAATACGACTAGGTATAAATATAAATATATATTATTAATACTTTCGACCGAAGGTACTTGATGGAATTTGAATTTAAATTCTAATGGATTCAAGCTCTGTACTATTCCATTTAAGTCATTTTTTGCGACCCGGGTTTCGCCTTTCGGCATCTTCAGGCGTCGTGTACACTCACCAAAGGCAAATACACACTGACTGACTGTCAGTGTGTATTTGCCTTTGGTGAGTGTACACGACGCCTGAAGATGCCGAAAGGCGAAACCCGGGTCGCAAAAAATGACTTAAATGAAATAGTACGGAGCTTGAATCCATTAGAATATATATATTAATTTTTTTTCATTTGGCTCTAAAAAATATAGTGGATGATGTGGATATAGGCCGCCTTATGAAGAAGTTTCGTACCTGACAGATTTTTTACGAGAAATGGATGTTAGCCACTAATGTTAAAGTTAACAATGTTATTTCCATACAAAATGCAATTAGTATTTAGTATACGCATAATGAGCAGGTAATATAATATTACATATTTTGGTGTATCACAATTTTATGCTAGCAATTTAATTTGTGGTTTATTATGTCCATGGTCTGGATAAATACATATTAAGGAACATCACCTGAATATAGTATACACCCAACAATCAATCCGCGACTAAATATTACAATCCGCTGTGGACGCTTTTAAGGCGAAGTGCAGTGCTACTGATATTCATTTTTATTCTGGCATTTAAGAACAGGATATGAAGCATGTAATTTAATCAAATTAACTGATAATGTACATATAGTAGGTTAAAAAAATATATTATATTTATTACAATAAATCAACCGTTATAAAACCTCTATTCAGCATTTATTATAACATTTAAGTAGATAATGTTTTTTCAATGTGTCATCATTTTTTGAATTAGTCATAGTTTTGATGTATAGTACCTATGTTTAATTTAAAAGAAATGAAGATTTTCTAAAATCATTATAATTTATATACTTAACTAGAAATCTTTTTTAATTTACATTTATTGAACATTGGTATTGTGGCCATACCAGAGATCCAACCCTTATCCTTATTATGTATATTGAATTTGGTACTATTAGTAATAAAACACTCACTTTGAGCTGCTATTAAAATATATTTGCAGTATTTATTTAAGTTTATACTAGAACCAGTTTAGCCTGATCCTAGTATCTATATTTAAGAAAAGAACATTGTTTAAGTGATATACGTAAAAATAATGATAACCTAGGTTTATAAGAAAATTTTATTTATTAAAATGAAGTAATAATCATTAGATTGTATGGGTATTAATGTGATTATGTAAAGAATTAACATAATATGAGGCAATTAGTTTTTAAGTCGGTTACCTCTTTTTTTATTTATCTTGACTCTGTTTCTACAAGTATTAATCATTATGTAGGTATTTTAATAAAATACGAAATTCAGCTCTGTTTATTAGTAAAACAGAATTAAAATTGATTAGTTCATTAGTCGACATTTTTAATATTTTACAATTAACTTCTTCATCAATAAATCATAATTATTTAATAATTACTCATAATTAATAAATAATTCAATATCTCCTAAAGCCCTTTGTATATCTCAAGACAACCCAAAACAGCAACTGCATTACCTCTATGATGACATAAATATTTGGTTGTTAGGTATAAAAAATAATGCTACTTAGTAGTAAAGTAATACCGCATTGCAAGTAATGTGCGGAAAAAAATCATTTTATAAAAGTATCTTATGAAGAATGTAAAAAAACACTAAATAATAATATAGTTGGATGGTTGAGAAGCATGCCTAATACGCTCAGATAAATGTGCCAACCCAATTATTTTCCGTTTTCGATGACTTGAAGATTTTGCGTGAAATTATCATTTTTGTGATTATCTATCATTCATCTGGAAAGCAACTGTAATTGACCTTCGATGGATGGTCTTGGTAATGACATGATCGAATAATAAAATATAATAAAAGCAGAAGACGTTCAGAAGAAGCTTATTTTAACTATTACTTCAAAGCAAAGTTGATATCATTTGTTGTTTACTTCTATTGATATATATAATCAATATCAAATACCTGAAACAATCTACTCCTAGGTGCAGGCTTCTCCGAGCTGTTTATATTCCCATCAATCTTATGCGTTACGTTTACAGGCAGGACACGAAAAAGCATTCATTAGAATCCGATTAATGTGCTTTCTCAATTTAGCCACAATGATGAAATTAAATACAATCTCAACTTAAATTGTGTTAATATTGTTTACCGGCTTTTGTTGTATGAATCAAGGTACTGTTAATACGTACTTAGCTTAAATCTTAACCAACATAAGATTTTTTTAAATTATTAGTATATGCCATTATTATTATTTTCCGTTAACGTAATTTCTTACCCGATGCTCAAAAACTTGTCTGTTAAAATAATTCAATTGCCACGGATATTTTCAATATCAATGTGTCACTGATTAATCAGTGTGTCAAGTTAATTTCCTAACATCAGGCGGATATTGGTCGTATTGATGCGTAGCGTATAAGCGTTGCTAGTGGAACACTGCCTTTGTAAATAAGTATGAATGACTTAGTGTGGCAAGGTGACAAGTAAAATGACAGCAAAAATTACTTAAAAATATTTACCACTTTATTCCATTACAACGTTTCAGATATGCGCGGGCTTTGGTGTAAAAGTTAAAATCATATTAATTTTTATAAACTAAGTGAAAAGCGTTTTAAAAGAACAACATTAATTTAAAACAGATAAAAAATGGATAGAGGTATTAATAACTTGTAAAAATAATATGAATATCTAGTCTAATTCCATGTAACATTTTTATCTGTGTTCAACAAACCATGATGATTTAAGTGGACCAAAAATAATTGATAACTTTATTGATTTTCAGTCAAACTTTAGAATTTATATTGTTCATGTAAAAAACAATAAGTCCACGAAATATTCGGAAGTTTTTATTGATCAGAATGCAGAAATATTTTTATATGAAAATGACTACCTACTCTAAAAACATTCAAATTGATTTGGAGCCTTTTTCGATGATTGAAAATACTTAACTTTAATATTACTTATTAAAAACGTATCGGAAAGATTTTTATAATTTAATCGATGTGAATTTGAAAACTCAAAAGAAATCAAATAAAAAAACTTACCTATCTACTGTGGGAAGAAGTTGCGTGACTGAATAAGTATAATTGATTGTTTAAGCTTTATTCTGAAAAGATTGATACGTTCAAATCAATACGGTTCCGAATGGAACTAATGAGAGTAAAAATATTCGATTATTTATTTATTTATTTTTAACAACGATAAATAGCCTCCAGATTATGTATCCGTTCAAATATTTGAATAATAGCATATCGATAAAGGTTGTACATAATCTACGCGTCTTTCATTACGACCTTTTAAAATTATAATTATTATATTACGAGATACCTGATACTGCTAGCTACTAGCAAATATGGTACGGTGCGAGACTGCTTAGAAGTGAAAAATAAAATTAGTAATTTCAGTTCTAATATTATCGTGTACCGCTATTACAAGTAAAGTAAATATTAAATAAGTTAATAAAATGAAACTTACCTATTATGTGCCAGTGTATAATGCAAATGATAGTAAACAAATTCATATAATTGCTTTAAAAATCTTGAAAAAAGTAATTAATATTGTCGAAATAATGTATTTCAAAATTGGAATATGTGGCGGGAAAACCGGGTTACATAATAAATATCTAAACATATCCCTTACTTTTATAATATTACTAGCTGACCCGGCAAACGTTGTTCTGCCATATAAATTATTTCTAGTGAATATTTTGGTTGTTAAATAAAAAATAACGAATGTATCGTAAGTGTATGGGGATGGGATATATGACAGAAAGAGGAATAGAGCGCTGTAGACGATGACCGCCGATAAAAACAAAAAAACATCAACCATTCATTTTCTCAATTCAAAATGAGTAATGATGTTCATAATGAATGAATTACCTGTGGCAGGATCTCGTTGTTTAATGTCTATACAATATCTGTCTTGTCCCTTCCAGAAAATTAGCGGATACTGGAGAGCGTCGTATGACTGGTGTGTGTCAGCGATGAACTCCAGATTATTGTTTTTTCTTCGAATCACGATTTCTCGCGTCGATGTGCGGTCGCCAACCATGATTCCAGCAATGTCGTCAACAACATGCGCATTGAATCGACGCACGTACTCTCCAGCTGGTGTTTAATCAGGATTGATGACAATCGCGTGATTGTCACTTTGAAATTTGTGCATGTGTGCTTTGAAGAAATTCAATAATTCATTGTGCTCATTGAACAGGGCGTCCAGTTCGCCGACGATGCACCTGGCATTAGGCGAATTGAGGCTATTGTAGCCGCAACGTGCATCCACATGATTGATGTCCTCACCGCCCATGAAGTAGATTTGTAAAAAAATATTTGGTTCGTTTGGCATTGGCAGCAATGAGCCTACTTTTTGGTATACCTGGCCTTTGATTTTGAACGTAGAATGGAATTGTTGACCATTTGCCGGAGTATTATGAAATATTTCTGTTGCTCCGAACGAAGTCATTTGGAAACATGAATTGAATGTGCGAATGGACTTCAGGAACAGGTTTGAATCTGGAACCGTGCCGATGAGCATGCCGTTCAATGGTTCTGGTGGTATCTCAATTTATGGTAGTTGCACTTTTCCTGATGTGCAACACATCCCGGCTGACTCATGTTTGAATTTGAGCGCATGACAATGGGGACATTCTTTGTCCATAGCACCAATCAGCACTTTCGGATGAGCGGAATATTCAATATCTGGCTCGTATTCGAATGCGAGACGAAGGAACGAAGCGGATGTAAATGTTCGATGTACTTGTTGGCGTTGTCGGTCATTTGCTCTGCGTGTGTTAACTACGAACCGGCGCGCTTGGCTCCATTCTTATTGTCGTTGTTGATTTCGTTCAGCTCGTGCTTCTTGTGATTGGGATGCACGCAATTGTGACTGTTTGAATTGTGCTTACACGCACGTTTTTGTTATCTTGTTGGATTTGTTCGTCTGTTCTTTCTGCTCTACTATTTCGCATGTTTGTTGCTTTATTCGTTCGACATCCCAAATGGCCCCCCTTGCGTCTTGATGGCATTGTGCACTGTAATACACGCACATAAAAATAGATAAATTAAAATAAATCGTACAAAATTTTGTACGCACTGCGTTGTGATAGGCCGAATGAAATGTCAAAATGACGCGACGCTTCTCTTGAATTCTTCTTGGACGTAGCCCCGTCTGTCATTCAACAACCTAAATAATTTCGTTCTGTTTGAAATACGAACGACGGTTAAATTTGTTCATACAAAAATAATAAAATCGCGATTAAAAAATGGGAGGGTGAAGGTAGGAAGGTGAAAATTTGGGGTTATAGGTATTTTTTGATGCAAAATAATAAAAAAAATACAAAAAGAAATTTTCAAAAAAATAAAAGAAAAAATTTTCTGGATAGAGATACCCTAATCACCTAGCGGTATGAAATATACTTGTTGACCTATTCTCATACCTAAAAAATATACATAAAAAAATTCATAAAAATTCGACCACAAACATCGTGACACGAGATTTTTATATATATAGAGATATTAGTATTCGCAAACAGCTTTGCTTGGGGGTTTTTCTTAGGATTTTTGTATTTTTACTATTCCATATTACTTTATGAAAAACAAAGTGTTTTTTTGTGTTTTTAGTTTTTTTTTATCCAGAATGACAAGACTTTATAGATTTTGATTATGCGTTCGCTTGGTTAGATTATATTTTTTTTCTTTGACATATGTTGATATATTTTTTTAATTTTACTCATCTACCAGAAGGTTTTTGGATTATCCTCTGATTACGTTGCGCACTAAATTTTACTATGCATTTATCACGTAATTAAGTTATTTATTGTTCTATTAATCGGTTGACCTTATTACTTGTTATTATGGCAAAGGCAAGGCATATTGTGAATTGCAGCTGCTTGACGCTCATAGAATCAATGTAGATTATGTGAGAAACGATAAATACTATCACGTAAGTTTCTTTTGACCGGCCTGCTCTAAATCCATGCTATTTATTCATTGTAAATGACGCAAGTTATGAAACAGGCTGTACATGATCTCATGAAGTTTTAATTGTACAGAGATAACACATACCAGTCTGTAGTTATTCACTGATGATACTCTGGTACCACTCTTATGAATTGGAGTACTCTTCGATATCTTCCACTTTCCGGAAAGATATCCAATTCCATTTTAAAATTGAATATAAATAATAGTGGGAATTTATTATCCGGTCCCTAGAGAAGAGTTGTATTTTTAAACACACCACCCTCATTAAATACAAAGCTATCTATAGAGTATACACCAGTTGACGGTCGTGTTGACTTTAAGCGTAATCAGAAGTAGAATTGTTGTTACATTATGTCAGTCTATATGTTATCCATTTCTTCAGTTTGACACTACCAGTAAACATCTTTCTCTCCAGTCTGCTTAGATTATTTTTTAAAAACGTGCACAATGAATTAAAAGACACATCTATTGCATGTGACCAAATGACAACCTTTCATGCAAGCTTTTTGAGTATATAACTTTATGTATCTAGCCGCCCATTAGATGTGAAGCATCCTCCGCCATTACCATATCTTTAAAACATAAATTCTAGAGTCCTAATTTCAATACCACAAAAGAAAATTAAAAATTGAATCGTTTTAATTAGTTTTTTTAGTGGTGTATAATGTACATGATACTGTGGTCTCATACCATCCTCGGGTATCAAAATTCTCCGTCTTATTTCTTTCGTGCAGCTACCAGATTTTTATATTACATTAGCATCGATCTATGACCCTTTGGTTTCGTGCCTAGAAAACATATTATTATGTTTTTGGAGGTAATAATTTGTGCTCTTGGATAGTTTAACAGTTGGAAAGTTTAAGTACAAGTTCTTCTTGAAGGTCAATATGCTTTACCAATTTTTCATTTACAATAAAATTGTTGAAAATATATTAAAGCAGATTTGTTAAAAACATAATAATATCTTTGAATGGATTGTTTGAATGGGTTGTCAGGTATACAAAACATATTTTACAACTGTACTGATCAAATGTGAAGAACGTTGACATATATATAGATTACACGTAAAAACTTGGTATTTTTTTCAAAACTTTAATGACTAGCTTGCGTTTAGGAAATATTGACCTTGTTGTCATTCTTAAAAAGGGAATTTTGTGTATTAAACATAGTGAAAATATTTAATTGATATAAATTTTCATTTCTCAAATTTTGCTTCTGTTAGAAAGAGAACTTCGAAATAATCATGCTTAATGTTTAAAGTTAGGTTTATTTTTTAATTGTGAGATATTTTTTTTGCTTCTTTTTAATGAAGCATTCATTGTACGATCATCAAATAACAATAAAGGTAAAATAAGCATTTCCGTTTAAATATAAACTTTATGGGTCATAATGATTCTGTCTTTGGAATAATTTGTTTACAAACTGTCTTACTGATACAATGTATATTGTAATACAATAGGAAAAGTTATGTCAATGATAGTAAACTAAAGAGATAGTAGATAGCAACTAAAAATTATACATTAAATGTAAACCTACCTACAATACTAATTATAATATAAACATTTACCATTAGTATTAATATACTTCTAATGAAATGTTAAATAAAACTAAGTATATTAAATTAAGTTTTTAGTGTTTTCCATATTTTTGTACGGTGTCGAGTCTCTGGAGGCAAGGAAACGGAAAGCAATTGATCTTTCAAAATGTAATGTTGGCAGCGAATACTTCGTATTTATAGGATAGAGTAATGGACGAATAAGTAATTCACCCAGAGACTGTAGATAAAGGAACGGGTATCGACAATAATATGTCTGAGATACATTCAGGAGTTTTTCGGACATATTGTTAGTCGTGGTCTGGATAACCTGGAGAGATTGGTGGTTTTGGGTAGCTTACAGGTAAGGCGAAGCATAGAAAGATCGTCGGTCGGCGATCTGGAGCGACTAAGTGATGGAGCTGATTATGGACTGCATTTACTCTACCCTGATAGATGCAGAGACTGGAGATGGATCGGAAATCTTGGTCGCTTAGAAGATAAAAAATTCCAAGGTCGTCATGATCGTTAGCCATGAGGCAGTGACTAGGAAGAAAGTTAAGTAGGATAACATTAGAAAAACCGGGTTTCCTAGATAACATATTAGAAATCAAAAAAAATATATAATAATGCAATTTCTAGAATATAATATATCATACGTATAATAAATACATTAATTTTATTAAAATAATAATAGAATACCGGAAAATGTTCCAAAAATTTCTTTAAATAAATGACTAGCACGATAGACGCGTGGCTTAAGCGCCGGTCTATAGTGTCGAGGGTCCCAGGTTCAAATCCTGGGTCTGGCAAGTACACATATTGTTTTTCAATTTGTGTATGAGTCAGAGTATGGACCTGATAGGTTGAGCAAGTGGCTGACATCCATTTCTCGTAAAAATAAAATCTGTTAATACAAACCTCCACCCTGTGGGGGCCCATATGATCCTATTAGGGTCGGACATGGTAGAAAGAAGAAGAAATGACTACTGAAAAAACGTAGTGACAACGAAAATTAAATCACTCCCTCCCTTTTATAGTTTATTATATAATTTGACCATGAGCATACATACGTATGTGTGTGTCTTAATATTAGGGTACACAAAACTAATTGGAAGTGCGTCACATTTCGAATGTAGTACTTCTAAGATGGTACGATTCTCGGTGTGGAGAAAAAAGTCAAAACCCGTATTAAAGAATAGTTATATTATTATTTGGAATATTTACGTCCCTAACACTAATAAGAATTTAAGTTTGTCACCTAAACGCAACATGCTTTCAATATTGATTCATGCGTTTAGGTGCTTACGGCTCATAAAGCCATAAACCAAAAATAAGCCAACAATGTTGGTTTATGGCGACCAGAGTTACATAGAGTTATTATCATAATCATGGCCCCCACAAGAGAGGGGCTGACAGGGCTCTAACCTAGGGACCCGGGCTCAGGAGAGGCCCGGCGAGGCGAGTCGACCAGACAAGTGAGATAAACACAAATTTGCTTTAATAGTAAAATAATATTATCATTTAAAATTATGTGGCTGTACAATACAATACTTGAAAACTTCATAATTCAAATGGATGGATGTACCTATATAAAAAAAATATATACTCATTAATTTTACCGCGTACACCATTTGGAAAACGCTTCTGTTGAGCGTCACACTGCCTTTATTCTTAGCGAGGTAGGGGGGCCACCAAAGATCCTAGCCTGGGGCCCGCTTCAAGATATGAAGACCATGATCATAATTATTCTATTTAAATTATGTACCTACTGATATGATAATATTATGACATACGCATGGGAAATGGATCATATTTTTGGACCGTTTAATGAAAATTTAATGATATCTATGTTAGAAATTCTTGTACTAAATAAAACGATCTCCAGGAGTAAAATAATCTTTGCTTACGATAATACTTGTAACTTTACATAACAAAACTTCAAGCATGGCATATTATCTTTCGTTAGATTTGATACCCGATAGTTATAGCGGAACATATAAATGGACAAGTGCCCACGTGTCCGCTTACGAATTTGTGGGCCTCGGCTTCAAATTTCGGGTCTAGTAAATTCACATGTTATTTATGATGTGTATTTAGACCAAGAGCATATACCTAATAGATAGAACAAGACGTAACTAACATCAATTTTTCGTAAAAAATATATTTTATAATCAAATCATGAGGCAGCTAAGATCCACATTGGATTGTAGAGCCAATGAAAGAAAATATGAATGGACGTGTGAGATTTTATTATGAATAATAATCAATAAAAACTATCTTTTAACTATTGTAGTTAAAATATAAACACTAAAAATTTACCTAAGATGTATGTAAAAACACGATGTTTCTTACAGAAAATTGAGTCATCCTTTAAAGGGACTACCATTTTATACACGTATCCTTTACAGCTATAGATTGAATTTGATACATTGATTATAATTAGGGAATCCAATCCCGAGCCAAAATTCTGATCCCGGGATTTCGGGATTACAATTTGACAATCCCGGGATCCCGGGACTGGTCTCGGGATTGACATTTTTTTCCATTGTTAATATAAAATTTTTATATTTACAAATAACATTGATAAAATCGGTCAAAAATAAATCTCGTATAATTTATACTATTTAAGACATTTATTGTTAATATTATATACGTTCAATCTTGGACGTACATAAGTTTAATGGAGTAAATAATATTGTAATATAAATAATAATGTGAATTTATTATGAGATTGCTGTTTCTGATAGTAAAGACATAATGGATGGATTAGCGAGATTTAAAATAGTAAAGCAAATAATCATGGCGTACTTATGGCCTTTCCGCTTCATAAATCTAATTAGTCAGCCAAATATGAAACTGCCGTAAAACGTATGATATCATGGTGGAATTACTTTGTTAAAAGTGCGAAGCATTGTTTTGTTCCAATCTTTCTCATTATTAATGATTTATGTGAAAAAAATAAAATGAATCGGCAACCTACACATGGGTATAAATCAAACTTCATTCAAACTCAATTTATTTCTAATGTAGTTATTTTTTATTAAAAGTATTTTTTCTGCTTTATTTTCGCTTTTGTTTTATTTTCCATAAAAATTGATAAAAAAATCAATCCCGAAATCCCGGGATTAGGTTTATCAATCCCAGGATTCATAGGTATCGAAAATAGCTCGGGATCTCGGGATTGGAATCCCTAATTATAATGCAATTATGAAATAAACTATAAAATTATACTTACTTAGTAATTCAGTCCCAGATAAAACAGGATCCCGGTATGACGTCACAGTTAAACTAGGTATAAAAGTTCGATTAATAAGATTCGTATTGTATTTGTTATTATCGTCAGTTTCGAAAGCTTTTCTTATAGATGCACTACTGTCTTTCGATACATTGATAGTATCTGTAGATAGCAATATAATAGAGGGCTTTAAGTTTGCAATTCTCGGTGGATTTTCGGTCACAGAATATTTATCATCGTCGATTGGTATCATCCGTGGAGTAAATTGTTCAAAATCGGACAATGGTATTGAATCACTTTTTGTATTATTCCAGGAATCACTTTTATATGCCATGTTCGGATGTTTCTTGTTTTGGACAAAGTTAAATGTAACACTTGGCTTATATGTTGTTGGAATCCGTATACTGACACTATCATAGTTTTTAACGTCATACATCGTACTGGAACTTTTGTATGGTTTAGTTGTTGTATAACTTTTAGTATTTATAGGATCTAACGTGATATCCATATTTTTATTATAATTCTTCACTGCCAAGAACTGAGTAGAAGGTTTGAATATTTTTTCATTGATACTGCTAAATCCTTGATTTGTCGAAGCCAAAAAAGGTGGTGAAACTGTTTGTTCTTCATCAAATCGCCTTATTGTTCGACTCGGAAAACTAGGAATAAAATCGTTTTCAATATTTTGTATTGAGCTTTTTGTACTATTATTATTCGTTGTTATTAATTTGTTGCCACTTTCTGACATTTTCCAAAGCCTTGCTAATGAGTTTGCTGCAAACGATTCCGCTCTACACCCATGTAAAGTATTAAAAATACACAACACTATTAAACAGTAAAAATAAAATAAATCACTTTGAAGTGTACATTTCCAGTTATGTCGCAACATATTCGCGACCGTAAAGTTTAATAATCCACTTTCAATGGCGATACAGTAATTAATGTCACTCTTCAATTAAGTCTTCACACGACGCTTTTGCACTCACACCTGATCGCTTACTGTCTTTTACTTTCACGAAAATCACATACGTATAACATCGCGTGACGTGATGTCTAAATGCCAAATACTACTAAGCGCATAATATTATGATGCTACACTTGCCGTGATTGAAATCGAACTGAAAGAAAAAATAAGCATTTTATAGTTTATATATATCGTTTTAATGATCGCCCAATTGTTGTGCGACGACGGAACAAACCATAACATATGAATTCGGCTTAAACGATTTCGAATTTAGTTAGACGTTTAATTTTCGGAACGAAATAATATATACTTAGAAAGAAAAACAACGCATCCTTAGCGTAGCGATCGCGAGCGTAGACTGATTGTCATACTCCAATAATAATGATAGCTTCGATTCGACTTTTTTTTTGTATCAACCTGGTTTATTGTATGGATGCTTAATTTTATATACTGTACTATTGATTGCTGTATTTATTATTATTAAATTATAGTGAATTTCGCGAGGAATTATGGGTTATCACAACCGCGGAACTATAAGTGGCATTTCGCCATGCGGCTGTTGCGGGCAGACTTGACTGATGCTATCTGAGACGTTTCATTTCTGTATCAAAGCTGTCATTCAGATTTTCCGCCTCACTTCACAATATAATCTGTCGTGAGAGTGGTTTTGTACCCTACTCTCGCGAATAATTTTGTTTTTCCGTTGCATCTTAGCTAGCGTACCTACCGATATCAGGTAGAACTATTAAATAATAATTATAATACTTGAGAAAATTAAATAATTATGAATAATGGCATCTAATCAATACATAGATGTAAAGAAAACATTTTATACGGTCAATATACTAATAATACATTATATTAGTATATTATAATAGTATTTTTATTTTTTATTCAATGAATAGTAGGTACTTATATACGATTTTAAAACGTAGAATCTGTTGTTAAATATGTATACTTACATTCTGTTGAATTAAATAAGAGTACCACCTATAAATAAATGCAAGTACCTAAGAATATTTGCAAATTTTAATATTTCGATTCAAGATTGCAAAACATCGTTGCCAATATTAATGGAATTTGAGATAACAGCGTGGACGCATAGTTAAAGAAAATTTTATTGGTATTGTACCGGTTGCTTAAATGGTAAATAATATCATATTACCCCAATAAAACAGATTTGATGTAGTTTGAAATCTTGTGAAAAAAATGTTTTTTTTTAATAATATTTTCTGTTCTGAGACATTGTAAATTGACTACGTATGTCAATATTTATACTATTATTAAGTAATTTATTTACTGGTATTTCGTAGTGGAAATTATTAGATAATCCGTAATGTGGAAAAGCTGCTGAAATTCTGAAGTTAGGCTAAAAAAATCTCTATACAAAACAATAATATAACTAATAACGCGAGATCGTACTCCGAAGAGATTTCAAATTTTAAAAGAAAGTATTCAAGCTGTAAATTGTATTGATCATCTGATTTTAAAAAGAGACTTCTACAACTTTTTTAATTATACCTGTGAAGATATTATATATATCGTTTTAACTAATAAGACAATAGGAATAGAGCTATCGCACTCCGATTCTCCCGACTTATTATTCAAGTCCAAATTTAGCAATCAAAATGTAGTCCAAATTTTTACGGATGGAAGCAAAATTCCCGATTCACCTTCAGTAGGTGTAGCAGTGTTCTTCCCCCAATCCAATACGTCGGTTAGCAAAAGTGTCCACAGATTCACTTCCATCTATACAGCAGAGTGCTTAGCCTTATGCGAAGCCACTAAAATTGTACTTAATTACAAAAATAAAAATATCAACATTTTCACTGACTCCTTAAGTCTGATTCACTTGCTCGAAAATCCAAATTTCAGCATCAAAACTAATGACTACATTCTTAATATTAGAACCAAAATTTCCAAATTTAGCAATAGTAATGAACACGGTACAAATATACAGATATACTGAATCCCAGCATATAAAAGAATTAGTGGCAATGAAATTGCTGATGAATTGGCAAAAAATCTGTAAAATACCCATCAGAAAATATAAGAATTCCATACACAGATTTTAAAACCCAGTTTAAACAAACAATGAGCGAAAATAATAGTAAATATTTAGAAAATCTTGGGAAAGAAAAGGGAACACACTACTATCAAAACTATTATAGTAAATCTCATAAAACTTGGTTTAGTAAACATTGTAAAATAAAGCGAGATGTAGTAGTGACAATAGCTAGAAGCAGGACAGGGCATTACAGTCTCAACGAATCATTGTACAAAATTAAAGTGGTAGATAGCCCTCAGTGTCAGTGTGGACATCCCACTCAAGATTTTAACCACATTGTCTGGCAATGTGATGCCTATGACCAGGAGAGAGAGGTGTTAATGAATAAATTGGGAAAATGCTGGCTATACCCTCTTTTTACGATTAATTCGTTCCTGGCAAAACCAAATATTTCAGTTTTGAAAATTGTACATGAATTTCTCCAAAAATGTAACGTAAATGTCTAGTATATAGTGTAACAAAAATTTAATTCTGTATTATTAATAATGTAACTATTTATGCCTGTAATTAAACAAATGTATGTATACTTTTGTAAACCATTGTAAAGCAGAATAGCCTTCCATTCAGAGAAGAGCTCAATTGCTTCCAAATAAAAAAAAAAAAAATCCAATAAATTTATCAAATATAATGAAAGTGATAAATTTACAGATATTTTTGTGTTGCGTGTGAATATTAGTGCTACATAAGTCGTTAAATTAATAGGCAGTCGTTATTTTTTGTTTTGTATAAACTTAACTGACACGTAATTTTGACACACATTTTGATTAAGACACGAAAACAATTTGTTTTATTTAACTGAATTATATTTAATGTTCTAGTGTTCTCTCCAAGTATTTATAATAATTAATACTGTTAATTTGGCGATACTTTGATTTTTTAAAATTAAACGCAAAGAGACCATTAAACGTTATGTTTTTCAGTACTAATTGGCATATTTAGCACTTAAACAGGCTAAAATAAATGGAGCGTTAAAAAGATATTTCACAACCCATTTCACATATTTAAATTTAAAGAAATATAATTCATTTAAGTAGGTAAATTTGAATAATAATTGATAATCGATACATATTATTTTAAAGAATCACATAAATCGTTTCATTGATACTTTTTTTGGGCAATACGAATAATCATTACAAAATAATGTTGTTGATAGAATGCTATTATCGTTCGCACTCAATGAATATTTATGATTAAAATTTAAATATTTCTCGTACAAATTGAAGTATTTTAAAATGGTTTAAAAATAATCATTTTATTCCATTTTTTTTAAATAGACTTTATGATATTAAAAGTATTATAAATCAAGTACTTAGATATAAATAAATTATTATTATAAGAAACTACTATTCAGTTTATTTCATTTTTTTGTCAAGCAAGCAACGGGGCACTAAATATATTATTACAAGTTGGCACAGTTATTTTTGCTATCAATTTTATTGGTAGAATGAGTAATTTTTTTGATGTTGTTGTTTGAAGTGATTTTTTATATTGCTAAATAAACATCAACATTTACGGTTTTTGAACAGCGCCTAATATAATAGAAAAAAATATTAATGGTCATAAAGAATGGTTATACTACTTATTGAAAAATTTGCTTTCCGGTAGGTATTAAAAATTATAATTGGAAAAATTTTGTTTGTATTTTTTATGAAATTGTGTTAAGTTGTGTGAGCAGTGCTAATTATTGAAAAGCCAATACAAGTAGGTAGACTAGGTATAGGCATGGCCCCCATATCCTGAAGCGGGCTACCTATCTCTAAGTTTAAGAGCAGTGTGATGTTCTACAACACTAATGTTCAGGAAACATTAAAAATAATTATACTTAGCATACAATTTTACAAGAGATTATCATTGCATTACATAGTAACATATTTTAAAATGTTAATATTTCAGAGCAAATCTGTGTTATGTGTTTATTTCACTTAACTGCTGGACCTGCAACGCCACCCCCCACCCCTAAGCCAGGGGCTTAAAAACAAATTCTTCGATTTCCGACATTGTTTGAGATACCTAAACAAAAAAGGTTATTTGTACCGCTGTCCGTCACCCTTGCAAACACAAACTGGTATTCCATTAAAAATATAAATTTTATAGTCTCTTCTCTGTCGAGAGAATCTATTACCTCAAACGCCCTTTCAATTGAAAAAAATAAAAATAAATTCCATAACGGCGTATATTGTATAAATATGCATAGTCAAATGTGTAATTAATTAGTAACAAATAAATTTATTTGAAAATTAAGTGTATTTTGTTATTTACCTACCCACCTATTCGTTCAGTTTTCTACTATTCCTCGCAAAATACCTTAAACCCTAGTTTCACAGTATCTAGTAACCTAACTACTTATTAGCTACCCACCTATATTTTTTTTAGAAAAGTCAAACGATAATTAACTATGTCCACTCTTAAAGATGTAATAAACACTTATTGTTGTTAGGCGTTTTATTATTGTAATTGGTACTATTTCAAAATTATTTTATTATCGCCCTAAAACTGGTTGTTTCATCTTTACGACTTATTTAAATAAAATCAGTGCGGGTAACTTTGAAACTAGTTCTAAGGGTTTTTGTATTTTCATAAACTGCCATTAAACTTATTATGTATGTGCAGTATTATTTTATACATAAGTACATCAATGTCTTAAAATGCATTTCAGAAAATCATTGAAAAATATTGTCCTGCTTGATATAATATAAAGTTAGTATCAAATATTGGATAACTTTGAACGGTAATGCAAATTATTCATAACAATAATACTATCAGATATTTTTATGTTTTTTTAACTCTGTTCTATGGTGTCATATACTTTGAACATAATAATTGACAGATAAAAATTATGAATAAGTAATTTATTTGACTCCTAAATTTAAAAACAAATTTGACAAGACAAAAATTATGATGCATTATAATTCATATTATCTATACTACCAGAGAAATACTCGATGTATAAAAGTAATATATTATGTACATAATATGGCGATGGTATGACTATAATATTTTAACAGCATTATTTTTTAAACCCTTTTTACTATAATAGTAGATCAAACCAATGGGCAGTTACCCGAATCAACTGCGTTTGTTTTTATAACATATCTCTTCACCAATAAAATAACAGTGAATAAAATAATACTATCGTTCCAGCGTATCTCGTGGTGCAGTGCGTAAGGCTCTGGGTTTTCATCCGGGAGCCCAGGATTTTATCCCCGTGAGGGTGAGGTACACTACTGGCGTTAGGATAGTATATATTATTACGTATATAATTATTTTAATTCTAAAAAAAATATTTTAATCATATTATATTAAATGCACATATTAAATTTATAGAGTTAGATTAGCTATTTGTAAACACCCTAATTCGACCCCTTTTAACAATAAAAAATCCTTTAAATCAAGGTCGAGTAAAAAAGAGACGATCATAAATAGCCATTCCCTGTTTAAAAATAATATAATTACAAGTTATCGATTGAACAACGTCTGGCGGTTAACAACCCCAGGCCTTGTCAGCGTGATTGCAACAACCCATTAATCAGCAAGTTATGCAAGTATTGCCCACCAGCTCATCTACGGTCAGCACATTCTGCAAGTGTGACATACTTTAATGAGGTTCGACAGAGACAGGAGCGAAAAGCCGCGAAGTTGTAGTCATGTGACGGTCAGAATATTACCCAATTATGACCTACATCAATAATACCTTCTTGCAATTTATCGAATATTTATTTCAATAAATAGCGAGTCACAGTTATTGAAATAGAGCAGTAATCATCGTACCTTGGACTGAGCAGATCCCACCGCATAATACTATTTTCACTGAGCCTCTCTCGCCATGCTTCACTCTGAAGCATTCTCTCACCGTGACTGGGGCTCAACCATTCATTTTACTGAGCCTGGGACCGCTAACATCTCTCCTGCGTTATTTATTATTGTACCACCTGTTTACGCAGTATTAAACTCTCACCTCGATTCACTCAACAACCTCCGGTCTATTCACCTCTCAACACCTGTTCACCCCCAAAAATGTAGCAATTTCCCTAGTTATCAAGATTCATTAAAGCTAGATCTTTGAAATAGTAGTATATGTGACACTACTATCTGAGCCGCCGTTAAATTTATATTTTAATATTTCCAAATCATTTACTACGAGAATTTAGCTGTTCTCATTTACGAATACTAACTACCTAACTAGATCAATAATAACAGATTAAATTAAATAATATATTATGCAGATATGAGTAATAACTAATATGTAAATGATGGTAGATTCATCCAAGCATGTAATCTGGTAAAGAATATTTCAACCGTTAAATTGCTGAAACAAATAATAGCTCTTACATAAAATAGAACAAACTAATAGAGTATGAACATTCAACTGTTTAATAATATTTTTCTTAGAATTGCGTACGCTTTTAGTACCTTTCTTACCTTTATCTTTACACAGTTCAATAAAAATGTGAACTGTATTTTAGAAACTGTAATAATATCTAATTAATTGATTTAATTAAATACTAGATAAACAAAATACACCAGTATTATGAAGATGTAGAAACTTTGGCTATTTATACCAACTGCCTTCTTGTAGTATGATTGTCTTGTAGGGTGCCGGGGCTATAGCCCCCTGTCCCTTTTATCTGTATCATTGGCGTATGATGGATGTATGCACCATGTAACGTAGTTTTAGTTACTTGTTGGTTAACTCTTTTCTTTGTGTTGTGGGTTGGCGATGACGATAAGTAAAAAAAATAATTCGCAATTCGTCTTCTCGTGATTTTCTTCGTTTCTTGTTGGTCTTCTGGCCGTGTCTCGTTTTGGTTTATTCATGTCTGTCAGTTTGACGATCATCTTGTTCACATTTTTAATGGCGTTTTTCAGCGCCGTTAGCGTTTCTTGTATCTGTTCTGGCTGTGGTCTCTCCTTCGTGTTCATCCAGGCAGGCCTGAATGAATATCTGTCATTGGTTTTATCTGCTTGGCGTTTTTCCGCGTCAGTGTACGTGTACCTCGCGTGTTTTGGATGCCTCGAGCAACCTCTGTAGTTTGCCGGGTGAGATCCTCCACAGTTGGCGCATTTGGCTGGGTCGGTAGTGTTCGGCTTCGTGCATACCGCTGTGAGGTGATCGCCTGCACAGCAGACGCACATCGGTTTTGCATGGCAGCAGGAGGCGGCGTGGCCAAAGCCTTGGCAGCGATGGCACAGCCCGTCCGTCGTCCTCCTGCATAGTGGCTCTACCTGGATTGATAGCCCGAATATGGAGGCTAGTTGGTATATGTTCTTTGCCTCGCTGGTCCTTACTACATCGACCATGATCAGCGGTATCTGTTTATTCTGGTGTCCTTGAGTCATTCGATACGCGCTCTTTATGGTGTATCCCAGTTCAACGAGCTCATCACG
This sequence comes from Rhyacophila brunnea, assembly GCF_057557595.1. Lineage (NCBI taxonomy): Eukaryota > Metazoa > Arthropoda > Insecta > Trichoptera > Rhyacophilidae > Rhyacophila > Rhyacophila brunnea. The sequence goes on from NW_028233068.1 coordinate 24,554,980, forward strand.
AATTTCTTCGGCGGTCATCTCTTCTGGAATACCCCTGAGCACCACCTTGAGGGGTTTCTCCTCAAGGAGGTTGTACGAATGGAATTCAATCTTCTTGGCGTCTAGCAGCTGTACTGCTAATCTGTATGACTCGATCTCTGTGATGGTCAGTATGAACCCTGTTTTGACGTTCTTGGCGTCAGAGATACAGACTCCTGCCTCTTTCAGCATTACCATGTGATCTGTGAAAGCCTTTTTGTCGTGCAGGACGGTCGGTGGGATTTTTTTTGTTGTCGTGCGGTCCGAGTTGTTCCTGTCCGGAGTCTTCGAGGGCGCTTTTGCTCTTGAGTCATTCCTGGGCATTATCTTTTTTGCCGGTGCCGGCTCCTTGAGGAGTGGTATGTCTGGCTTTTTTGTGTGATTGTGGCAGGCTTTTTGGCTGCGTTTTGATCCTGTTGGTCTGATGCTTGGCGTTTTGTCACCTTTGTTTTCGGTCTTTCTTCTGTTCTGGTCCTCCATTTCCTCGCAGTAGAAGCGTTCGATGATTTTCATCATCCAGGATTCGAATAACTTGGCTTCTTCCTTCTCGGATAAGGTCTTGGCTGCAGTTGCGTAGGATTTCGGAGGGTCTGGCTTGCCGGTTATGGCATGTTTCTCCGGCGCGGCGGCACTGGGGTCTGGTTTTGATGTAGAAGATGATGTTGCCGCTGGAGTGGTGTCCATCATTTTTTGGGTCTTGTCTTTGGAGGGTTGGGTTGGTGCAATTTTCTCAGCCGGTACTGGTTTCGCGGGGACGGCGGATATTGTCGTTCTGCTCGAGGCCGGGGCTTTCGCGATGGCCTCGTCTGAGGACGGCTTGAGGCTTGAGGATAACCGGTCCAGGACGTTGATTTCCTTTATTATATTATTTTAATATTAGACGATTGATTTTCAGAAACCATTGGCGTTTTTATATTGAGCGTATTTTTTAAAAATTAAGTACGGTGGTGTCGGTTTTCTCTTAACAAAATTAATGTCTATATTGCGCTAAATATAATTATATTTATAAATATACAAACACTCTACTGGGCAAGGTACTAAAAAGGAATAAACGGTGCATAGTCGTCGAAGTATCCAACGTAGTTGAAGACAGGGAGACCACGATTCTGGTGGCATAACGTAGTAGAAACTTGAGATTTTTAATGCGTCTAACTGGCAATTTAATGAACAGTACTGGAGGCAACCACGGTCCAACCCGGGTTGTAGTGCCATTTTTCTTAAAAAATAACTCATTATTATTATCATTATTAAATTCATTTTATGTATGTAAACTTAATATCTTGAACGTATTAGATAAGAGATTCCTTTTATCTTTTGCAAATTTTGATTAATGCTAGGACTCAATACAAAAATGATATAACATTTGAAAGTAGATAAGTAAAATATATTTTAACAGTTTCTTTATTTCTAGTTCTTTTATCAAGTATTATGTCAAAACGTGACTTTGTTACTGATTTCAGGAGGTTTGGTAGTGGATTTTGGTTATTCCTTGATTTCATCTTGATTAAGGAAAGAGGACTGAATCTAGATTCACACACGTATAAAATAATGAAGACATGGATTTCCTATTGGGCATATAGTACATACTCTTTGGTCTATGTGTCACAATCCCAGTTAAGGAAATTTGTATGACATCTGAACATTAAAATATAGTTACGTATTGATATTGATAAAAAATAATTTATTGATTCTTAGGGATGTTGAAAATTAAAACCATCAGAATAGATAGCCATTTGATGAGCTTTTTATTTTGAAGAATTTACATAAATTATTGTTTAGGTATTTTTTTTTTGACCATGTCCGATCCTGATAGGATCATATGGGCCTCCACAGAGTGGAGGTTTGTATTGACAGATTTTGTTTTTTACGAGAAATGGATGTCAGCCACTTGCTCAACCTATTAGGTCCATACCCTGACACACACAAATTGAAAAACAATATGTGTACTTGCCAGACCCAGGATTCGAATCTGGGACCCACGGCTTTATAGTCCAACGCTTATGCCGCGCGGCCACCGACGCCCACGGTGATTATGTATATTCCCTGTATATTACTACAAAAAAAACTATGGATTTGTTTGAATATTAATTAAAAATAGGAAATATTATTTGATTTATATTTTTTATTGTTTATCAAAATATCAATAATTGTGTATTAGTATAGTATAGTATTATAAAATGTTGAAGACTTTATTGTGGTAGAGAAATCGAATTAAATATACACTACCGACAGAGAAAAAAATTATTTAATTTAAAAAATAGACCTAGTTAATTTGCCAATTTGTTGAATGTGTATCGTTATCAAAGCAATATATTGAATTATTGTATCCTAACGGAACGAGCTAGCAAAATAATTTGACGGCAGATTATTACGCTCAAATCTTTTTTTACTATAATCACCACGGTGGTATGAAATAACAATTTTGGACAATTTGCGGTCTCTTAGCATTATATTAGGTTTTATGCTCTGAATATTTCATTTCCCAAACATGATGTAGCACAGATACATTGAACACATTGATATGTACAGACATGTCTAAAACATATTGCTATTTTAAAAGCCTTTATAATAAAAAAAAAATACATAAGTAACTCCCACGGTGCCCGAGCAGTAACGTATCGGCATATACTATCATGGATCTCCGGATTGAATCCCGGGTCTGGTAAAAAATATATATTTTGATTGTTCAATGTGAACATACGAGCATAATAGATTGAGCAAGTGGCTTTAATTTATTTTTCACCAAAATAAAAATCTATTAATACATCTTTCACCTTGTGAAGATTCGTATAATCATGGTAATGTATGTGTGTGTGCGTGCGTACGTGCGTGTATATTGACTTATATTTCCTATTATAATTTAAAAGTCATTTGTAGTACCTAAGTACTAACATACATTTTTTTCAATGAAACAATATAAAAATTTTAAGTATATAATTATAATATAAATAATATGGAAGGAAAATGACAACGAGCAATGTTTGTCAGCCAACATAGTGTTAATAATTATATGAATCAAATAAACATAAAAAACTATATACTATATACATATACCTATTACTAGATAAGGCACTTAAGCCAATGGCTTCAAATTTCAGGATTCTGTCACTTTACTATCGATAGTAAATATAAAACATCATAAATATTGTGTGCAAAAAGAAAAGAGAGATAAACGTTAGAAATTGAAAAATAAATTTAATAATATGCCACATTAGTTATACTATAGTACATAATAATGAAAGTATGCACAGATAAGAAAAGGAATAAATCGATTGAATGCTTCTGAATTAGTAATTTTCTTTTATAGAAACATAGAATTTCTCATACAATAATCTCCAAAATCCAAAGACTTCAGCTCTGCAGAAAAGTATAGATTTTAGACTTAATTCTTTTTTATTTTCACATAAATATTATAAATGACAACTTAATAGATTAGACACGACGATAACAAGACAAATAAAAATATGTAAGAAAATTAGAATATAAGCTAAACTGGCCACATATGTAAGTAAAGCTCTGATATGAACTCCAAGAAATCCAAAGAACATTTAATTTAAGAAAACAGTAGCATACTTAAGCTAAGAGTGAGTGCATACAAATATTTCCTGCCTGAATGCACTTAGATAGGAATGGAAAAGTCATCAGAGACTGAAACATCAAAACAAAATATAAGTAGATTTAAATTGTGAAAATCAATAGATATGCTGACGATATTGGTGTAGAAAAAAACATGAACGTTGTCAATATACTCATCGGGGTAATAAAATTAAAAGATTACATTAGTGCGCGTTCTGTTTCGTTAATGTTGTACAGACGCTGACGGAGAGAGTTGCCCAATATTTGTATTTCTAAAATAAATCTTGAGAGAATAATATTAATATATTTTTTTGAATAAATTTAAGCTCTTAAACTAATATGCAATATAATATTATTTACTTATCTAACTACCTATATGCAATTCAGGATTAACATTTTTACTCCTGTATACGAGTATACTTACTCAATCTAGAAAAAAAATGTAAACATAAAAATATTACATAATATAATAATTGCGTAGGTGTACATAAATGTTGCAAAAATCAATTATTATGACACAGTGTTTTGTGTGATACTGTACTGAAGAATACAACCCAATAATTTTGATGAAAGTATTTTTATTGACACGTGAATTATATTCAAGGTTGCACGTATACATGTATGTAGATATTATTTTAAATGAATTCAGAAATCACTTTTGTTTTATTTTATGGGCCATAATGGTAAATACTTAACCAGGTAACCGCTAAGTAAGCGAAACATTCACCTTAACACAAGTGTGTATTTCTGTATTAACTTAAATACTTACGTACGGAGATAAGTTATAATTAATTAAATTAAAAATGAAAATGAAAATTAAAACCAAGAAAATTAAAAGTAAGAAATGATTATAATGGGTATTTGATAAAACTTTATTAATTTTTAATGTGCACAAACTAATTCCTGATTTATTTGTTTGGTGTAGAATTGTAGATAGTGATTCTGGAGCGTCTGTAGGTAAATAAATATTTTTGATGTCCGTTTAAGTGGTTTTATAATAATTTGTGTGTAGACGTGGATGAATATGTATTAGTTTGAACACACCTTAGGTATCCATAATAAAAATATCATTTTATTTAAATACATATTTAATAGAGGCTGCGTTTTTGAGGTATATCTAGTTTTGAAGCCAAATCATATTTGGTGTTGCAACTCTTTCAATGCATCTTAAAAAAATATTACAGGTCATAAATATTATTACTATAAAACAATCCTATGAGCGTGTTATTAGTTATCCAGAATACAAATACTGATATATAATTAGAGTATGGTATGTATAATAAATAGTTTAACACGATAATGGACATCTAAACTGAATTCAGTTTAAATTCTATATAAGTATTTTTAATATGTCATGGATAATTATTAAAAAACATAAATTCAATATCATGTTCACAGCATGGCATTTGGAGTTAAAATGAGATAAAGATATATATATGAATACTAGTAAAAAGTGTTAACTGATAATTTTCTCTAAGCGTAGCATTTGAATTTCCACAGAGTGACGCGTAATATATTATGTACAGAGTTTTTAATAGTAGAGTTTTGTTTTAAATTTGACTCGAGTCCTTGCACTTGATTAAAAACATGTTTGAACGCAAGAATGCATTTTACAGCCAGTTACGGGATTAGATTCGTGAGCTATACTGTAGAGATAAGTACTCTATTAACTAGGCTACCGAGAGTGCTAATAATATTAATAATATTAAACATAAATAATGAAATCATCTTACATAAATACAGCGAGTATATTAAGCACTGATAATAATAACGAGTCTATCGATTCATTTAAATATGTTCTATTTATGGAAATAATAAAAAATAAATCCCATAAATTTACCCTCATATTAAGAGAATATAATATCGACATTTGAATAACATTGATTGAACACAGAAATCTCTGAATCGTTAACAGTGTGTAAATTTTAAATATTGTGAGAATAAAGAAATAGTTAGCCCATTTTTATTTTTCCATATTTAAAAAAAAACATTGTTTTCTATCAGGGATATAAAAATCAACTCCAGCAAAATATTTTTTTCATTCAGTTACACCAAATAACGATTTCTTCTAACTTTGAACTCAGATATCTAATTATTTTCAATAGGAAGTAATCTGATTAACACCGTGGATTGTATCCATAGTTTAACAAAAACATTCTGTGGTCATTAAGTAGGTACCTACCTCTTGGATAATATATACTGTGTGACAATAATATTTATGCACTCGTAGAGCAACCCGTCCGGTTATTGATATTTCATCAGCTTAGTGACCTCTTTCGCATTGCATATTCTTGTTTTATTTATTTATCAATAGGTTTCTTTTGCAATCTTTCCACTTTATGAACATGAACGTTTTTATGTTACATTAAGTTAATTTCGTTTATATTAAGAGTCCATATTTTATATTATGCGTGTGAGTAGGGATTCCAATCCCTGGATCCCGGACTATTTTCGATCCCTATGAATCCCGGAATTGGTAAACATAATCCTGAAACTTTCGAGATTGATTTTTATTGTCAATTTTTATGAAAAATAAAATAAAAACGAAAATATAACAGAAAAAATACTTTTGATAACATAACTACATTAGAAATAAAATTAGTTTGAATGAAGTGTGATTTATTACCCATGTGTTACCAATTCATTTTATTTTTTCACATAAATTAATAAAAATGAGAAAGATTGGAGAAAACTATGAAAATGAACTGAAAACTGTGGAAAAAAAATGCTTTGCACTTTTAACAAAGTGATTCCACTATGATCTCATACGTTTTGCGACAGTTTCATATTTGGCTGACTAATTAGATGTATGAAGCGGAAAGGTCATAAACCATGATTTACTTATTTTAAATCTCGCTAACCCATCCATTACGTCTTTACTATCAGAAATAGCAATCTCATATAATATATATAAACACTAAATACAATATTGATTCTACGAAATTTTATAAATGAAAATCGTCTAGACTTGTAAATAGTTTAACATAAATTAAAAATTCCACATAAAATTATCATGTACGATGCAGGTAACATCCGCGAAGTGAATTTGAGAAATAGAATAAATGAATCAAAAAATATTTAGTTAGACGTTTCATCCATTTTCACCTAAACTGTCTTCTTTTTATAGAAAGTAAACCATTGCGCACAACCAAAAAAATACTATTCTGGAGACCCACTGGTGACAGGAATCACCGGACAATAAATAATCATTTTTTGCTGCCTTACGCAATTGTAACAACATCAGAAAAATAAAAAAGCAGTTTATTTAAATGAATTTAGAGAACGAAAAATATTAAAAAGAAAAAGTAGAGCTTGTTTAAGATACATAATGTTTTAATAGATGTAAAATGCATTAAAATCTGAACTCTATCGTAACATCCGGGGAAATTAATGCATTTGTCTTTAATAAAAACGTTATTTATTATCTCTCCTTTTAAAATAATAACAATTAAAATTTGAAAATATGACGGATCAACAAAAAATCACAGGCTGCCTGGGTACCAAAATTAGATCCAGATTTAATGACGAAACACTTGATGCTTTGGTATTACTTCGGGCATATTATTTAGAATAATTTTTTAATTATTTAAATCTTTAATTTTTTATATTCTCAACACAATATGTTATTTTTTTTATTTTAATTGCACTTGTATTTGTATTTATTATCTTTTCATAAATACATAAAAATGTTTTACTTTCACATTATTATTTATATGACAATATTATTTACTCCATTAAACCTATGTATTTCCAAGATTTAACGTACACAATATTAACAAAAAATGTCTTAAACAGTATAAATTATACTAGGTTAATTTTTGACGTTATTTGTATATTATATAAAAATTTTATATTAACTACTGAAAAAAATGCCAATCCTGGGACAGTCCCGGGATCCCGGAATCGTCAAATTGTAATCCCGAAATCTCGGGATCAAAATTTTGGCTCGGGATTGGATTCCCTACCTGTGAGCACTGGGCGACGCGTATTAGTTGCACATTTTTCGATAAACAAATAATAGTTATTACTTTTCAAGATGTGATGTTTGTTGCTCAAATGCGTTCCAAGAAAGTTTGTTCTGTGAGCAATCTTTCTATGAAATATTAATCTGTATTTCTCAAAGAAAACTTTGAGCTGATTCCGTTACAACGATTGTATGTATCTATGACTGCATTTAAAAAAAATATGATAAAATCTGTAGAAAATGAACCTACTTCGATAGTGATGAGTCTAATAAGTGTCGTTTACATAGAGGGATTAGATATTATTTGTAGTGATATAACTATTTTAAGATCTATTTTTACACCGCTTTCTAATAGAAAACACCCCAATATTACTACGATCTCTAAAATATTTATTGATTAAAATGATAAAAAATTATACTCAAAGCTATTAACTATATTATGTTTACTTAATTTTTAGTGCGAGTTAAATTCTATTGTTTATTATTAGGTATTACTATTATTTGCTTACGCATATAAAATATATGTGTATATTATATAAAAAATATATATGTATATTATATTCCAAAGAAAGCTAGGAATATGTAAAAGAAAAAAAATCATATTGCATTATACTTTCAATTCGTATGAACGTGCAGTTAGTTTATTGTTTGTTCAAATTTATGTCGATAGATGTCGGTAAATAACAGTAGGAAAAATATCGCAGTCTCGTGAATATACAAAAATATTCTTATATGAGATAAAATAAAAGTTAATACTATACATTTACATGGAAAAAATCGTTACTGATACTACGAAAATTTAAATTCTATTATATTATCAAGAATATTGTATTGTTTTCTATCACAATTTATTTTATTGGGATAATAATAAATTATGTATATTATATATTTAATAATTGATAATGCCATTAGTGCTGGGTAAGTTTCATGAATATCGATTTCAAGTTTATAATAATTAGAATTTGTGGTGGTGACGTGTGACATTTTGCATGCAATTTTTTTTGTTAACTTTATAATTCTTTGAGTGTACCTACAATTTTATTATTGAGACCTTTATCTAACCTTTATTTTTCTTTTTATTGATATTTTTTTTTGATTCATTTCCGTAAGTACATTTCCATCATATATAATATAAAATATCAAATCCAGTCTCGTTTGTTCATATGTGGAGATTGATTGCAAACTCGTATATCGTCTCTGTTCTGGCAGAACACACTAACTGGAGAATACTAGTTTTGAGTAATTTAATATTAATATAATTTTAATTAATTGAAATAATGGTCTATCATGTGAGTTTATTAAGTAATCGTAAAAAGGATGACTTTCAAATAAAGACTGTTTATTTATTAAGAAGGTTTCCAGACGGTAAAGTTTGAAATAAGGAACATTTTGGTACTAACTCAATATTTAATTTTTCGAATTAGTGTCTTCTGCCAGAACAGTGACGATATATTCATCAGCCGAAATTTTCTATATCTTACGATTAACTTTAAAAATGATTTCTTTATTAATTGTAATGATTAAGGACATTCGCTTTTTATACTTGTAATATGTTTTAAAAGAGAAAATATTCTATCCGCCATCTTAAATGTATAAGCCGTTTTTGCGAGCAAAATAGCGTAATATGGAGGTTACCGACCTTATTAACGACCATTAACAACCTTATTTACCACCGAATAATAGTTAATAATATAAAATATTTATTATATTATTAGAGTATATTATTATATTTCCAATGAGAATAAAAAATACTTGTTTGATTAATCGAAAACATACAACTTTTATGATGTAGAGTAGGAGGCATGTCAAATTTTAAATAAATATAATATTTGAATAATTTTGTTGCCCATAATACTTACATTCGTATTGTTTCGTACTTACGTCTGTTTTCCATGGAATAAAGGATATTAGCGAATCTTTTTCAAAAATTTTATTCAATCAATAAATATGTAATAAATATATTATTATAACAAAGCAAATACATAATTTTCAAAATTTACAAACCCAGTTAGAATAAGATGTATTTTCTATATTATATTTTATAAAAAAGCTGAAAATTAAACATTGATATTGCTAAATATACCCGTTTAAATCCGACCTTTAATGCATTTTTACAAATAATATTAATAACACATCTTAAATTATGTATGTATAGGAAAATTGAAATGGAGAATATAAAAATGGCAATATTTAGAAAAGTCAACAATAAAAAAATAACAAATTAAAATAAACATAGGAGGTAGATAAATTATAAATGAAATAAAATAACATAAATAAAAATAAACTTAGTGACAAGATTGCACTTTAAAAAACAATAACTTAAAAAAATCAGTCAGTTATTAAAAAGCCAAAGGCAATGTAAAAACTAAAACTAAACAACAAAAACAAAAAAACGTAACATCATAAAAAAACAATAAATAAACGTAAAAAAAAAATATAATGCCAATTTTATAGATATTGAATTTTAATAAATATTCTCTCTAGATGGCTTTGTAAGAAATGGCTTTAATAAAAGTAACCAATGTACTGCAATAAATAATTTTAAAATATTTTAGAAGAGGTACTTATAGTTTAACATAATAATCTATTAATTATGTACGATATTATTTTTTATAAAAAATACTGTATTATTCATTTCGTTTATAGGAAATGATTACATTAGCTTATCATATAAGCACGTATGGTTTGTTAAATAAATACCCTGAACACAATTTTCCATTGAAATACATTATTAAAATATACATTACTTATTAAATTTATCAATATGTAATATTCAATATTTTAATAATATGACAGGGAAAATAAGAGTATTAGAAAAACCGGGTAATATTATGGTAATATTATGGTGCAGATGTTATAAGCGTTAAAATAGTGTTACCTATTTAGTTTAAAAAAAATATTCAAATAGAATTTCAGATAATTATTTTTTAGAAATATAGCTAGTTAATTAGATTTTAAATAAATTAATCATCACTAGAAGACAAGAAATCAAGAAAGTTGTATTGACTGTAAAATATTATGAATAATAACAACATAAGTATTCTAATACTTATTTCAGCGTGAAATGCACGTACGCGATTAAATAATACTGTAAAGTAAGTATCTAAACCAAAAATAATTTACTACAGCTAATATAATTTAACTTTAAATAAATATATGCAATACGTAGTACAACAATGTCCATAAACATATTTGTTGAGACTATTCATGAGGCAATATAGTTAATTTTGATTCACTGGTCATTATTTAAATCGAAACCAAATAAAAAGCATTTGACGCATCGTCAGTAATAGAAAGTTTGTTATATTTCTAAGGATGGTACGAGCTGTATGCGAGCTTTTGCGCGTCTGCTTGTTGAGCAAGGCTTCGTCTGTCCCATCCGCCACCGCCACCTCCGCCGGAACTGGCCCAGCCGTGCGATTCATGTCCGCCGCCGCCTCCTCCGTGCTGTTTCTGGCCAACAAGCTTTTTCAGCGCAATGATTCCGGCGAGCAATAGCGCGATCTGTCAATCAAAATACAAGTTGGTTTATTAATGCATACAGTTAAAAAAGAGAACATACAAAAAATGGTCACGAATTTACACTACAATCACTTAAGTTCTAAAAAATGCAACTTTATACAAGAAGATATACGAATATATTATTGTAATCAAGTTTAATGCACAACATAAAAAAATCTTATGAATAATTTATAAGGCATCTTTATTTTTTACCTTTGTACTAAATATGGTATACATAAAAAACGTATATGTTTATCGAGATAATTCTTGATGTGACACATAGGTATATTTTATACACTATTAAAAAAAGCATTAAAGTAGGTAACTATATCAATAATTAAATAGCCTACTTATTATTTTATTCAATAATATTTTTTTATAAAGTAGTAAAATGTATATTATAATGAACTATTGTTTTATTTGAGATAAATTCGGAATTATAGTTCAATAAATATATAGGCTTGATTGAGTAGTTTAAAATCAAAAAAGCTTCTCTTCATTTTTTAAATACACCATATCCACTATTTGGACTGTTAAAAATAAGATTAAAAGTTTTTTTATTTTTAATTAAAACAACGGATTAAGTTTTTCAGTATAATATAATCAAACGTATTTTATACCCGGAACACCGTCAAAGCTATATAATAATTTTTATACCTACACATATCTCGATGGTATTTTTGCTCTTAAACTTAGTATTAATACAAAAAAAATGATTGTAACAACAAAATATAAATATATATATATATTTAAATACAATCTGCTAACAGTTTTTTAATATTTTCACTATTTACATACATACATATTTAATATTTAATGCAGAGTACAACGTCGCTTAGATAAGTTGAAAATAATCATAAATGATGTTTCTGATTATTTCACTATACTAAATTGATATAAATAATGTAATAAAACAAATGTTATATTTGATATGTATTTGAATGTATTAAGTTATCAAATAAAAGATATATATTTTAAGCTTTTCTCCCAAGTATCACGAGCTGTATGGCCTATTGCACCTTCATGTTGGAACTACATATTGTCCAGATCAAAATCATTTAATTCATCGCAGAAAAAAATCAGTAAGCGTTCTTCATTCATATTAGCTGTATTGCCGTTTTCGTTTTCAAAAAATATGGTCCATTTACACTTTCAGACCATACTCCACACCAAACTGTAAATTTTTATGGATGTAAAAGTATTTCAAGAATATTATGTGAGTCTTCATTACTTCAAATGCGACAATTGTGTTTATTTTATGAAGCTATTTAACCAAAAATAATCTTCATCGCTGAATATGACTTTTTCATGAAATAATGGGTCTGTTTCATGTTGCTTTAAAACGCGATCAATAAAAATTCGATGTACTTTCATTCAGTTTAAATTCTTGTAATAACTGTCGACGTGTAATTGATTGTTCTAGATTTTCATTCACATTTCGATTCACAACATCGATATTTCCAGTAGTACGTTTACATTTTTGATGTGTTAGATTTTTAACATCACTCGTCACATCACTTTACTATTTGACTCGAATTTTTCAAATAAATTACGAGTAATAAGCTCTGTAGGTCGGTTATTTTAACAATTTCACATAATGCCCGAAACGTAGCTCGAATAGATTTATTATTGTTGTTATAAATTTAAACAATTTCTATGCACTGTACAACTGTGTCAACAATATTTTCACAATGATTTTCAAAACAATACTTAATTCAAATGTCAATTTTGGTGTGAATCAGAACAACATGGCTGCAATGATATTTTAAAAATCTACTACTTACTACTAATTTTATATAATTATATATTCAATAATAATTAGTTAAATATTTCAAAAAAAGCAACGATAATCTGCATAGCTCACACAAAGAGCATCTCAGACAACAAGTGTGTATTATTATCTATATATAGTTGTATATAGTATGTACGACGAGATTATTATATTACACATCTATGAAGCATATTTGGGCGACTACATAAAATATTCGAAAGTCATATTTAAGTCTTAAAACACTGAAAAATACATATTCTTTTTAATACTACAATAGGCTATGAGATGAACCAATAAAAAATACCCAAGCTTTGAGAAAATCACATAAATATATTGTGACCTCACCGAGCATCGAATCCGGAACCACCGCATATAAAGCAAGCGCGTCACGCACTTGACTAAGAAGAAATTGTTGAATGCATAGAAAGTATAAATTGTGATTTGTGTATCCTTGAAACCACATAAACATGTAGAAAGACAAAACAATAATGAAATGGATCACTTGGCAAGCTTGATCAATGTGTGATAGAGATCTTATATAAATGCAGTCATACAGTGGAATTTAAAGAAAACACCAATCGACCACGACCACACTGAATCGATGTACAGATCAAGTCAAGTAGGAAGTATGTAGTAGAGAAGAACTAGAAGAGAAAAATGGAAGGAGCTATTGGAAAGTCTCATTCAACAGAAGATTGATCCCGGCTAATTAAAAATGATAATGACGATGGAATGATTTTGATCAGTTTTTTATATACCTAACTGATATGTTAATTAGTAAAACTAGTTTGAATACCATAACTGGTATGTAGGTAAGTGAAGTATTACCTTTTTTATTCAATTAAAAAAACCTACCTATGTACATAAGCCGTAAAAGCTTTAAGCAAAATGATGTGAGTAGGTATACATTCCGCATGTCATTCCGGCATTGAAAAATTAATGATTATGAAAAATTCTTAGGTCAGAACGTGTAAGGCCTCGAGTAACAATTTCGCTTAAATGCCTTGCACCGGTGACCGACTTCGTGAGCTGCAAGCCCTGCCGGTGTAAAAGTTCAGAATTACTACCTATACACTCACCTTTCGTCGTCCCAAATGGGGCTCGTAAATTGGCAATGACATGTCATTCTTGTAAGATAAGTAGTGGTTACATGTAATTTGTATGAAAACACATGTACAAAGGTAAATTGGCAGACACCGTCAAGCCGAATGGTACACATACAAGAAAAGCATTCATTCCGAATATAGTTCCCATCAATCAGCTATTTACAAAAGAGACAATTTATATACATTTAAAAAATATTTTAACAATAGTATAGTTGTGTTACAAACTGATTGATTAAACTAATACAACTACGCCAAGTTACTTAAATCGTTTACAAAATTAAATATGAAATTATAAATAGGTACTACATAATTGTTTTGAGCATACTATAAAATTCATAAATGGTCTTTTATTACATTTTTATGAAAAAAATATTGTAATTTTTAGTATTTGAATGAAAACAATCTAAGATAAAATAATTAAAATAAACTCAGTTATGTAAATATTTAAGGGATATATTTCAATATTGGGAATAAAATAGTTTATCTTTTACTATAAATCAGTTAAAACTTTGACTCTTATTTCATTAGGCATGATGTTGTTAGATTTGAGTGTAGAGCATAGGTAGATGTGAAAAATATTCTAACACATTTTTTATTATAATTTACTTAGACTCATTTAATCCTCAGGATTTCTAATATTCCATTCGGCTTGAATGACTTCTGCCTTTTTTGACCAATTGACGCATGTCGCGAGTTTTGACACATAACCGGAAATTATACGTATTACAAGATGCTCGAATATTTTATTGGTTTCGCATTACTCGACATATTAATTTATTATAACTCGATATAATTACAATGGCCACATGCTACCCGAGCTTACTATATTCAATGCAAATAAAATGAAAAGATTTTTTAACACAAACAAACGTGGGTTAAATTTTATTTACTTCTTTATTGAAACACAAGTTTTCTATAAATGTTCTTGTAACAATATTTCCATTATAGTTGAAATAACAATTAAGATAAATTATTCTAGATATAATCCAAATCCTTTCACTAAAAGATACGAATGTCAACTTTAATAAAGCATCCAAACATACTAATTACATTATCCTATTTTTAAGAACTAAAGAATCTATCCATACTGTGTTAAAAACGATAAAATATACATAGTTAAATTAAAATACTATGCTGTATAAAATCAAAGCCATTAATTCAGCAAGAAAACATGAGTATAATTGATAGTATTATAAATATTATATCTTGATTTTATAAATTTACATACTTGTACATTATTACAGATAGCTTTATATTCTTCCAGATTGAAGAATGTATTAAACGTAGATTTATTTGCTGATTCATACTAAAGTATACGTTATCAGGGTTTTAATCATAATATAATCGTGATTGCAATTTACTTGCGAATATTAGAGAAAATCTGATTACGGAAAAGAAAATTTGCAAATGATGGAAACAAAAAATTAAGCTCAACCAATCATGAGATTACTGGGAGAAAAAATCTAAAAGAAAGTAGAGCCACGCCATCAAAAACGCAATACGAAATTACAATTACAATGGAATAATATCTCCAGAAAATCTTTTTTCCGTCCGCAATTAAGCGCGCACCTAAAAGCGAGACTTCATAATCGTGCTTTAATTCACCGAAACAAAATTACATCGCTCACATGTCAGTCAGGCAGTAGATTTGTTAGCTCTTCGTTTGGACTACAAATGACTTTGGATAATCTAAAAAAATCTATGTAAGTAGGGTAACCGTTAAGAACTTTTTTTGTCTAGAAATACTCTCCCTCGGATGGTGATTAATTACAATGCGTCGTAAGAAAAATGAAGAAGGAATATGATTGATGTTTGATGTATTGCTATTTCAAGCGCGGTATGACGCTGGACCTCTCGTTGAAATCTGATTTCATTAGTTCGGATATATTTTAATCGTAAGATTAGATGTTGATGAGTATTATTAATAATCATATCCGATATGCAGTAGGATGTATGAATCTCACGTTTATTCCAGATATGTAAATATAAAATCGTGTAGACAAAATAATAAGCTTTTATTATTTAGAGAACTGACCAGTTATAAATATATAACTTATTAATTAATAAATTAAGTAGATAACGCACCACGTATCAAAATAAATTTACTTTTATATAACTAGTGTCTTTCAAACATCAAGAGACAGTTAACAACATTCAATAGAAATACTCCGGATTTTTTATGCCGGTTAAAATTAAGAAAGTCTTTCTAATAGTAGGAGAGGATATGGTTCAATGAAATAATACTGGCAAAGTCTTCTACCGTAAATGATTAACACATAAGGTGAGCAAATCCTATCTATTAATAAACCTAAATGTAGAATTCTGAGAAGCTTATTTTACCAGCAAATACATCATAGGCATAAATCCTGAACACACCTTATGTGCGTTTAACTCCTTTACATTATCATTTAATACTTATCATTTATGTGAGTGCGGATATGTCTAAACCACTGTGCATACTGTTTAAACCTGCATTCTTTGTGCCTTTCCTGTGGGTCTATTCTATAAACAAGGAAGCTATCGACGGTGGTTTATCACATTTATGTATTAAGGCGGTTAATTGTTATAATAAATTAACCGACTAAATTGTCAACAAGTGCTATGTTATAACAGCCTCTCTCTCGGTTGGCTGTGTTAACTTTTAAAGCAAGATAGACAGTTTTGTCAGTTTAGACGGTTAACTTATTGTAACAATTATATTACCTCAATACATAAATACGATATCGTCGATAACTACCGATAGCAGCCTTGTGTATATAATAAACCCACTAGGGTACCTACTTTTAGACATCCACCAAGCTGATGAAAACGCGCTGTCATGGATTGGGGTCTACCGATACTTTTCTAGTAATTACTGTTGTCAGTTTATGTTTGTGATTGTGAATGATGAATTTATGTGAGTATGTCTATGGTGTCATATACATACTGCATTAATATGAGTAAATGAATATAATCTCATATTTTTAAAGTATTTTTGATAGTTAATAATATTTTGTTAACTATCAAGAACAACGTGTTAAGAAAAACACTAGAATTTTTAATCAATTAAAAATATGAATGCGTATAAAATAATTCGTTGTACAAAATATTTAATGTAAGTACATAAGAAAACTGTGTGGGTACTAATATTTAGTTAAAGCTTCAGTTATCTTTTCTTAGTACTTATTAAGTATACAATTTAATAGAGTGTGACGATGGTTATAACACAATTTAAACGGTGAATTAGTACAGATAAAGCGAAAAGATTAATTTTTTTGTCAGAAAAAAAATGATTTAGTTTACAAAAATAGTATGAGAGTAAATTATGATTACAGTTTTAAATTAGTATAAATTTTATTGAATTGTTATATAGCACTATAAAATAATAAAATAAACAGATACATAAAAATGGAATTTGGAATGGATAAAATATGAATTTAATTTTCGAATAACTGTTTGAATTGTACCGATATACGAATAATTTGATTAACATGTATAAAGAAATAATGTAAGTAATATAAATATTACAAAGTATTATTTACTTTGTAATATTTAATCTGTGTTATCTTAAATGTATTATAATAAATTTTAGCACGGAGACGTGTTCGAGTTTAATATGTAAATTATTAGTCATAGCATCAAATCAATGTCAAGAAATTTATAAGTGATAACTGACGTGGTATGCGGTTAAGTAATAAAAAAAATACAACTGATTTTTTAATGAATTGGTTCTCAGATTATTCATTTAAAAATAATATAATCAAACGGGTGATTGACATAAGGCTACATGAAGTTATTGTTTAAAAACACTACTGTTAAACACAATACGTGTAATACAAAATTATTGAAAAAAATAGGAGATATAAAACATATAACTATATATTATATATAAAATCATTTGAACTGAATGGGATTCAAATTCAAACCTTTCACCTTCTTGTAAGAGCTATATTTTAAAATAATCAATCCGTATATGATTAATGTGCATTATTACTAATAAGTTGAGTTATCCTAATAGGTTGAGCAAGTGGCTGACATCCATTTCTCGTAAAAATAAAATCTGTTAATACAAACCTCCACTCTGTGGAGGCCCATACGATCCTATTAGGATCGGAAATGGTCAAAAGAAAGAAAAAATACTAATAACTACGCTACCTGAGGTATTTTAAATTCCGAAAAAGAAAGATTATAACCTTTTTAAATCTTAGATTAATATGGTACTTAGTTATAAAACGAACCTAGTAACCATTTTTTAAAGTTTGTGAAAGTAATGCCACTTTGTAGATAAACGAAAGTCTTGATTTTTTGAAAATGTTATATCATAAAAAATATTTTTGATACTGAAATGCGGAAGGAATATTAAATTTCATAATATCTGATAAAATAACTAATATTATTATTTTTAAATCTTTCGAAAACACAATAAATATGAAAGTTCTATGCATAGTTTTTAAATTTGAACTTATTATAAAAATATAGAAAATGGAAGTTAACTTTAACCGACGTTTTTTCATAATACTTTAAATGAATTTGGTTCTGTACACCCCTTTAAGATTTAAGTTAATATTTATATTTCGAAAAAAATAAATACATTTAATTATTTGCATTGCTAAATCTCACCATTAACCATTAACCGATAATTTTGGCATTGGTATATTAAAATACATACAGAATTCTTACAAAAAGAAGTAAAAATTTGTTATATACACATGTCATTATATTTTTATATTATTGTTGCAAAGCAAAGTGTAAATGAGACAATTCATCTTAAATCGTGACGAAAGATCATTCGATGTTTTAAAAAATATTAATTAAATTAGTTTACTATAATAGTTATAATGAATAGATTTGAGGTAAGTAGATATTGTTTTTTTTTTAATATTATATGAATAGGATGAATATTGTTCTTATTTATATATTTGTATAGAAAAAAGAGAGTGCAGAGTAAATATATGACAGTTTTCAATAATACTCTATTCAAGCTTGATTTTTTCCAAAGAAAAGGTGTCAAGTGTAACGTTATTGTAGCCGTTTGTCCGCTTTGCTTTACTCTCTTATTCTCAGCACGTAACTGTCAATTTTATTTACTGTGCCTCTAAAATGACGATATAGATTATATATATAAAATTACGGGTTGCATTTATCTAGAAATATTACTTACTAGCTATGTAATAAATTGAAGAAAGTTAGAATTTTAAAATAAAAATAGATATATCAGATATGTTTTATTTATATTTATAATTTTAATTTGTTATATTGATTAGAAATATACACATAAATATTTGAGTATAAATATCAAATTGTATTTAGTAACGAGAAAAAATGGTATTTAGTTTTAAAATGGATTGTTTTAATGAATACTAAATACGGGAGTATTTACCAGAGCATTTATATTAACACCGTTTAAGTTAAATTAAAATTTATGAGTCTATAATGCTCTACTTGAGTAAAAATTATATGGATACGAATAGACGTAGACGAATAGACGATTTGTATAACTATTCACATATTATAACGATGTATGTTACATGAAAAACCATTTAGACAAGAAATAAGTGTTTTAGTAAACCTTGTTAGAGTACTTATGTAAAAACTACTTGTATAATAAATCGTAAGACCCTATTGATCTACGTCATTATAATCGATATTAATTTTTTATATTTTGTAAGATTTTGACAACTGGCAAAGACGCAATAATATTTAATAATATGTGTAATATTAATACTAACTGCCATTAATATGCATATTATTTTATATACTCATGGTTTATGTAATTTGGTAAATATTTTATGTGGGTACTCATTTTTTACTAGCCGTAATATTATTATATACCTAGATCATATTATATTTCAATCAACATTGCAAACTACTTTTATATTATTATTGAACCGAATATTAATTAAATGTTCAACGGTTAAAAGGAAACTGTGGGTAAATTATTGTATTGTTTCTTACCTTCGAGATGATTAATGCTTTACCAGCCAAGAGGAAGAGACCAGCAATAGCAATTGGAACCATGGCAGCCATTTTCATTGCAAATCCCATGCCCATCATACCCATCATTTTCTTCATTTTCCCTCGTCCTATGAAAAAAATAATTGATTCAGTGAAAGCATTGGTGCTATCAATTTCAATTTTATTTCGATGAAACATGAAAAAGTACGATTCGATTTAGACTAATAACGTTATATTATTTAAAAAAAAGTAAGCGTACATAATCATTATTTTTATCATTCGTATTTCTTATAAAGATAAAAGAAAAAAAGAAAAATAAAAGAAAACATTCTCAATTTCATTTGTACGAAGAAAAATAAACTAATACGTATGTTGATAATAATATACGTAGATTATCGTCAAGTAATTTTATGAAATATTATATTTAATTTAAAAAAAATGGTATATAGGTATATTAAACTGATGTATAAAAAGTAAGTAATAATGCAAATAAAATATTTTAAGTGAATAAAAATATATTTTCATTATTATTATTGACTATAGACAATTAAAATGCATATTTAAGAACGAGCAGAGTTATAACATTTTATAAAACAGTAAATTTTAATTATTACTGATAAAATACAATAAATTGTCGATGTTGTATATATTATTTATGTTCTGAGCAATAAAATTTATTTATAGATTTCCATTTATTATATTGGTTAATCCATCAATTAAAGTCAATTTTATAACTTATCAATAATTATTATTTTATCAGATTATCGTCTATTTTATTTCAATGTATTTTTTTATTTATTATTTTAAAAAAGTTTTTAGATTTTTAAGGGAAATTTTATGGTGCGTCATAACACACCATTACACTGGTGAATTTTTTATTGATATACTTTGAATTCTTTTAAGTTAACAAAAAAGTATTTAAAGGGTTGGTTTAATAAATGCGTATACCTTCTTCCAAGCCACGTCCAAGTTCCTCAGAGTTGAATTTAGGGAACGTCAGTTGAACCGTTCTTGAACTTAAGAAGGCGGAAACTCTATCCAAAAGCATCGTCGTCAGCGCTTCATCCCTTGCATCAGTAGCACGTGGCAATATGCTTTCAAGTTCATTTTCAGTCACAGCTTTAATATCCATGTCTGATGATTTCACCACGTATAAACCTTCGCCCAAAGAGAGTTTTTCAATTTTAGCTACTCTATCAATGAAAGTGATGGCTTTCTTTTTAAGGCAGGGAGTAAATCCTCCTACAGATTTATGACATTCATCATAAATTCTATAAACTGTTTTAAGTCCGGCTGATGATACATCTTCGGCAGGAACGTCGGCTGCAGCGACGAACACAATTAAAAACGTTATACACGTGACACGTAAAAACATTTTCCCGTACATATTTGTTAATTATTGTTGGTAAATACAACCAACAGGTGTTATGATTTGCCGAACACTGACAGATGTTTGTATGAAATATCCAAAAGCTTGGAAGCGTTCACTGGGGCGAGACTGACTGACGACTGTTGCTCAAGCTCGAACGGGAGGTTTATTTATACTTTGATAAGTACAGCGGAGTTTGGCGATATAAAACGTACCGAGAGAATACTTCGAGAGTTCGTCGCAGTGGCGAAACAATATGAAAGAGAGTATATTGGTATAAAGTTGCGAAGAGGGTACGTGCAAAAGAGATGTACACGTGAGAGGAAGAGTATTTCGGTTATCTTGGGAATATCGCATGCGGACAGAAGGATGCCTCGAGTGACAAACGTGTGCTAAAAATTCCTACATAATAACCCTTGTCAAATAATCAATAAACATGAATTGAAGGCTGCATTTTTTTTTGTAGACACATTAATATTAAAATCTAATTATATTTCAACAGTTATGAAATGTATTAGCATTAATTAAAATTAGTATTAACTAACATTTCTTGATTTAAAAAAATATAGTTTTGGATACAGTACAGTAAATATGTAATTATTATGAATATTTAATTTAATTAACAAAACAATATAATACACATTTATTTAAAACAATAATAATATATATATTTACTAGGTACCTACTTTTCAAACATTGATTACATTATATTATATTATTATATATAATAATAAAATTTAAATACCTTGTTAAAAATAATTTACTATGGCTATGTAGATTTATGGTACAAAGTGAAAAGAATACTTCTTGCACACAATTTAGTTGTGTCATCTAAATTTAATACTTTGTAAATTTACAGAAACGGAAACAAACGAAAAAGTACAAAATTAGTACATAATAGCATTTACCTATCTCAATTTGTTTAATATGTATTTTTTTGAAACCGACAAAACATACAAAATAACATATTATAATGATAGGTACTTTAATAAATTTATGTTAACTACAACTTTTAAAGTATAAAATCATTGTTATATCCGCATACTGATGACGTTCATTTATCATAAATTTCTCTTGTTCGTTTTTGATGGATTGTTTTCATAAATTAATTGTTCAATTAGCAATACGATTAAAATAATAAATCGCAAGTACTATTGGGTATAAAATAAGTATGGCACAAACTGTTAAATAAGTATTTTATATTTATGAGAACATATGGCCGTAGTTTCTTTTTAAGTGACCAAAGAGTGGCACAAGAAAGAAATTCGCCTACAATTACATTTTATTCGTTGCACTCAATTCAAGTTTAATTGCCTATATTAAATGGTGACTTTCGTTTTGTTTGAACACTGCATACAAAATGCAGATTTATTCTGAATTTATATAATTTGCATATATAAGATCAAGATCATCCAAAACGTGGCGAGTAATTACTTCTTGATGGAATTTTACGGTATCTGTCCAAAAATTAGTTAAGTAAGTGAAATTTTGCAGTACTAATTCATTTCTTATATTTCAGCTGACCATTTTATTAAAGCGCACGGATAGAATAATAAGTGCCAGATTTAAATCTAATTGTAAATCTTGATAAAAAATAATACATGCCGAATGAAAAATAAAAATAACCAGTAGGTACTAAGTAGGAAATTATGATTTTTAAATTTCAGTATTCAGTATGTACCTAACTACTTTTTTTTTCATGTTGTACAATGGTATCTTCACAAATGCATTTTATGACATCGAATGATCTCACCTATACCATTATATTATTTATGCTTATAAGAAAGCCTTATAGATCAAACTAGAGGTTGTATTAACACACATTTATTTACTTCTTCTTCTTATTGTGCCATCCCCTAGCGGAAGTCGGCCACCATCAAGGCAATATTATCTTTGTCGTCTGCTACCTGGAACAGTTCAGTGGAGCTGCACTCCTACCTGCACAACTACCAATCACGGAGGTTCTTAAGCCACGAAATGCGGCGCCGTCCTCTGCTACGCTTTGCATTGATCTTTCCTTGAATGACAAGTTGGGGAATGCTGTATTTTTGCCCTCTCATAATGTGGCCGAGGTACTGTAGTTTCCTGGTTTTGATACTACGTAGAACTTTTCGGTCCTTCCCCATTCGATTGAGAACTTCAACATTTGTCACCCGGTCAGTCCAAGGAATTTTGAGGATACGCCTATACAGCCACATCTCGAAAGCTTTAAGTCTCCGTGACATATCTTGATTTAGCGTCCATACTTCCATACCATAGAAAAGAATTGAGAGAACATAACAACGTACCATACGCAGTCTCAGACCTAAGTTAAGATCTCGATTGCTAAGGAGGCGTCTCATTTTAAGAAAGGCGCTCCTTTCGATCTCAATTTATTTACTAAGAATGATGATTGTTAAACCATAATATTGAGTTCTTTCTTTGGATTCAACTCGGATTGAAACATTTAATTTTTACTGGAGGCAGGATTTAAAATCATATTCAAAACATTAGATTCGGGCGCTGCTACCATACTCTACAATATTGTTTATATTTTAGTACGCCCACGATGGCCGAGTGGCTTAAGCGTCGGCCTATAACGTTGTGGGTCCCACGTTCAAATCCGGGGTCGGGAAAATACACATATTATTTTTTTTCAATTTGTGGTTGAGTCAGATTATCGATCTACTAGGTTGAGCAAGTAGCTAACATCAATTTCTCGTAAAAAAGTGGTAATACAAACCTCCACTCCGGAGGCCCATATGGTCTTATTAGGATCGGACATGGTAAAAAAAAACAGTTGGGCCTTTTTTCAGATTTAGGTATATTCTATAATTAATAGTCAAGATGAGAAAATTTGATAAACTGGACAATCTTGAAAATGTAATATTCAAAGTGAAATTATTTAAAACTTAGGCTTATCATAGTAGTCAAATTGTTAGTTCTAGAGTATGGTGGCTGAAAAAATCTACATGACCAATACATCAGACATCTTATCTCCGGAAGTATTTAGAGCGGCTACTTGTCGGTTAGTAAGATCTGGTAAGATATTACTTTATTAAATGTGAACGGAAAAACATACGTAGAATCAACATTTGGATGTTATGAATATCTCAGCTTGAGGAATGAATGCCATCCGATCACTAGTCTAATAGATTTAAATCAATACGTCTTCAAGACCATAATATATCAACGTCTCATTGTGATATTTTCTAATTCAGAACTCAGAAGAAATACATCTTCGTGGCATACAAATATTCTCTTATATAATTCTTTGTATAGGTATATTACAATTCATTTCAGATAACGTTAAATAATATGACGTGTGTACATAATTTTGTTTGTCAGGTCTAACCACTAAGCTATCGAAATAAGTGTCATTCTTGTTGATTAAATCCAATACTTATGATTTAAACATGTGTTTGAATCCCACCCAGTCTAAAAAACAGGTTTTTTATAATGTGTCTAATGAATATAAAGCCCTATATAAAATGTATATATTAAAACAAACAAAAATAATATAAAAGACAAATCTGTACCTAATAAATTTCATGAATATTTTCCAAGTAGTTTTTGTATTATAATCTAATAAAATCGTGACAGTTTCCGTGACGTAGTTGCTTCAAGCTTACTCCCTATCCTACATAAAAAAAGTTTTAATATTATAATTCATTGCAATGCTGATATTATTATAATACTATCGGTAACAATTAGGGATTGAAATACAGGAATTTCAAAACCGGTATCCCAGTAATTTTCGATACCGAAATACCGGTTTTAAAAATAAGACAATACCGATATATTCGGTATTGAGAGTGTAAGAAAATGTGTAATTGATATAAAAACAGGACTGTATATTTTGGTGTGTTACGCGATG
Source organism: Rhyacophila brunnea (assembly GCF_057557595.1). Classification (NCBI taxonomy): domain Eukaryota; kingdom Metazoa; phylum Arthropoda; class Insecta; order Trichoptera; family Rhyacophilidae; genus Rhyacophila; species Rhyacophila brunnea. The sequence goes on from NW_028233068.1 coordinate 24,580,075, forward strand.
TTTGGTTTACTTCCGTGGCCCTTCATCGTCCTCGGTGACCAGCAATGACTAGCAGATTTTTACATATTATATTTATTGTTAGATACTTCTGTACCTATTTAATTTGTTGGTATTAGTATTTTCATTCGGTATTACAATCCATAGTAGCAATAATATTTATTTTTATGAGCTAAATAATATCTGCCAAGATATTTTTATTTTTAATATTTAAAAAAAAACTTGATTCACAATAATATAATATGTCAACTGTGATGAACAATATGCTTTACTTAATCATCTCACGGATACAAACTAAGATGTGCTTCACACAAAGCACTTTCTTAAATAATAAAACGTTTTCCCATCACCCAAATAAACTAAATACACGCAACCATTTTCTTATTTCAGAACAAAACCACTAACACATCAGAATGAATATCATTCAAATAATATCTTATTGTACGCTTGTGGTTTTGGAGGCGTCATTTTGATAAAGACTGAATTACCGATTAGACTGGTCTAAACTAACGCATCTAATTGGATAAATATTCCTCTATTTTTATACGCTTTGCGGCGTTCTTTGGTAAGAAAGCGAATTTTATTATACTTCTTTTTATTTATGTGTCTTTTTTGACTAGGTAACAGATGTATGAAAAAAGTTGTTAAATCATCTATTGTTTAACTTGCCCTTTTATCATAATTCATTTATTATGTATGTATATATTGCAGACAAAATAAAAGACTTTCATAAACATAATTTAAAGGTTTGATGAACGATAATAATCCAGCAAACCATTTCTTTTATTTAACGAATAATTCACAATTCTTAAGAATGTAATATTCTTTTATTGAACATACCTAATTTGAAACCACAAAACCCAGTAGTTTTCAAACCAGTGCCCACAGGGATTTAAGCCCACTCGCACTGACCACTAAGCTATACGTTTTCTATTATATAATATTTCTCAAAATGATTTTATAATTATATATACACAATATAATATATTACAATAAAAAAAACTATTTAAAATAAATTTTTGACGAGAAAGTAATTAATTACTATATAAAATATTTTTAGGGCTTTATACTTAAACCACACATTTTACATATTATTTTGTCAAATAATTTTTTGTTAATAGCTCTTTCGGTTATTACTATCGAGACTCATGCATTGGTATAACTAGATTATTTACTTAGGTACTCACAAAACATCAAATTGGTGAAAATTTAACACAAATATTATAAACATAAAAATAATTCAGACATATTTATACCTACCATTTTTTTTAGTATGTTTTCAAATTATGTATGTTCAATATAAAAATGTTACATTCTCAAATATTGTTAATTATTCGTTGAATAAAAAAGATGCTTTATTAAAATACGAGTATGATTTGATCTTTAACATTATTTTTCTGTCTAAATACATAATATTATAATGGAGAAAAAATAACTAAAAAACTAAGAGTACAGAATAATATATTGTCTGATTGATATGTATTTTATGACAAGTCTTAGTATTTCGAAGTTAATAATACACATACGAGCCATAGTATATTGTTTTGTAATGATTTACCGATAATATAAAGCAATTGGTAGGTACCGAAAAAAGGTAAGTAAATAAAATATTTAGGTCATTTATTTTTAAATTATTTATACGGGCATCATAGACATGAAACGACCAAGCAATAATTCAGTATAATTAAAATCATAATCAACGACTATCTTTTTACTACGCAGCCATACTTTGGTCACGTCTTTAACAAATTTCATGTATTGAAGTAATTATTGATAATGTGACGGCTCGTCAGAGTTCTTTGGCGAGAAATTGTCGTTTTTTTTCTACACAGCACACCATAGTGTAGCAGTTTCTCACGGACCTTCGTCTATTGGAAAGTGCACAAAAAATAATATACTGTGTAAGTACCTACATTATATTACAACAATAGAATCATTATTAATAATACGAAAAAATGATCATTTGAAAAATAATACATTCATGTTTCAAATCTTATATGGATAAAAATTTATTTAGACACAATGTTCTGACATCGTAGCATAGGGAAATAAAAATATATAGGCCATTTATTCGGTCGACCACCACGTCTCATATTATTTTTTTAACCAGACCTGTAAAGTATTATTTTATATAAAATGTTACTGGATGCGACATTGGAATAACAGGAGCGCAGAATATCATACTATTAGGCACCATTTCAGCCCCCCGAAGAGCCTCTTCCGAGTGATTGTCACACGGTCTTTCACGGTATTTTTAACATTTTTATTTATATATAAGTAATAATAATATTTCAATTACTTTTTTAATCTTTTGAAATGATAATTGCACAGCGAGTATCCTCTTATCTCACAGTGCTACTTCCCAGGACGGGATTTGACATACTCCAGAAGTGTCATCTACTGACGATTTTGTCCTTTATCAATTTACTCCAATTTTCCTCTACACAGTTAAGCCACTTCTTTATTTGTCTGATTCTGGGTAGCTTCATCCGGGGTAATCAAATGGTTAGGATTTTTGAAGTCTATCAATATTCTATTAACATCGCAATCTTAAATTATGACTAACAGGTTTTAGAATATACCAATGTATTTATGTTAAACAAAGCTGTCCATATTATGGTTTATTATTATACTGCCAACCCTATTTTTAATAAGTGGGCAATAAGTTTACACAATTTTTTGTTTCAAATACCAGTTAGTTGTAAATGTGTTTGCATATAATATAATACAACTGAGGTTTTTTTCAATTAAAGTAATAGAATAAGTCGAATAATATTAATTATTTTCAATAACTAGAAATTTTTCAATGAGGTTTAATTTTTTATCTGCACTCATGAAGACTCCCTTATAAATGAAAATTGTCTATTGTGCACATTAAATTTGCCCCCTCCCTGAATCAAAATGATGATTTAATATATCATTTGATGAAAACCGGTCTATATTAATCAGTCGACACGTCATAGGCTGCATACCGTTTGACCGCCGACTAATGAACGACACCGAATGATTTATTTACTGCCGAAATTTGTGTACCTATACTTACATCAAATCAATTAGTGTAGCTTAAATCTTATACCTACTATATTATATAAAATAAATATTTTAATATAAATTTATACGAAGTAAAATATTTAAAATTAATGTAGTCATCATTTTGGATTATATTCTTTTATGCAATAAATCATTTGAAGTATATTTTATTATTTATTAATTTTTCTGTACATATTCAATTATTCTTTTTCATAATAATTATTCCAGTATAATATCAGTAATATGTTATTTTACTTTTAATAATTTTTAATATTTGTAGTCGGTCTCTATTTATAAATAATTAAAATAGCTAATAATTCGTCTCAATTCTCTAAGTATTTGCCTTTTTTATGTATTTTTATCTACGTACGTATAAATATATTGTGCCACTTTTCTCATAGTCTAGCACTTTTTGCTATCAATTATTTCATTTGACCCCCCCTATGTTGACCCTGACACCTAACGTTACCCATTAAATGTATGATTACAAATTGACAGGCAGATGGGTCCATACTATGCGACACACTTTGGTCGAGTAAATATTGAATAAAGTACATTGTCATTAAAGAAAAGTAATAACTATTATAATTTGGAAATTAGTTTCTCGGTTTTAATACGATAATTAACTTTTAATAATATTTTATCGTATAAAAATCACGCATGAAACTGAAATATATCATAATATGCATAAAACAAACCGTATAAAGTACTAAAGGGCCCACATGCTCAGCGTAGGTCAAAATGGAGCTTTATATGGTATTTTCAGAGTATAACCCTGGACGTTCCTTAAACGTTGTAGATAATCTATTTATATAATTTTAAAGCCTTATTATCCTTAATATTTTTTTAAAACATTTGATGATTGCATAAAGTATTTTTATAACATAAAATAGTATTCTTTTAAACCTCTCGCTCTAATGTTTTAGAATATACTCATATTTCAGTACATCCATGTGCACTGGTGTTAAGATTTTTTATATTTATTAATTTTTAATTGCATTTACAAAACTATTAGAAAAATTAATGTTACATTATAAAGTGACATATTTACGATAAAAAAATATTTTTTATAATCTTTGTGATCCCAAATTTGACAAGACTTAGGCGTTTTATTATTAAAAAAATGGACATGATTAACACATTTGAAAATAATTCGAAAGATACTGCTTATAAGCTATGTTTTTGAGCATTCAAATCTAATAAACATCTTACAAAATATAATGATTGCTTTATAATAATTATTGATATAAGAATAAGGTAGTAATTTTTTGAAATAAGCCATTTCTATTGACATTTCCCAGTGGTTAAGTTACAACATACGGCCGTGTTAATCGTGCACATTTTTTGAATAATAAAATGCCTAATTCTTGTCAAATTTGGAATCACAAAGATTATAAAATATATTTTTTTTTCGTAAATATGTCACTATATAATGTTACCATTAATTTTACTAATGGTTTTGTAAATGCGTTTAAAAATTAATAAACATAAAAAATTTTAACACCACTGCACATGGATGTACTGAAATATTACTATATTATAAAACATTATAGCAAGAGGTTTAAAAGAATACTATTTTATGTAATAAAAATACTTTATGCAGTCATCAAATGTTTAAAAAAAATATAAAGGATAATAAAGTTTCAAAATTATATAAATAGATTATGTACAACGTTTAAGGAATGTCCAGGGTTATGCTCTGAAAATACCATAAAAGCTCAATTTTGACCTACGCTGCGCATGTGGGCCGTTAAGTAGATAAAAAGTTGACAAGAAAGTTCATTACTCATCAAATAAAACTTGATTGATCGATCAATCAACAAAAATATTATTAATTTTAACATACAGTAATAATTATATATTTTTCAGTACATTTTTTCATGACAACTTAACATTCTTCGAAGAAGAAAAAATATTGGAAGTTCCAAAAGTATAATACTTACTATGTATTTCTTATCGTTTTTACGTTTACGTTTAATTTCTCTCTAAGAATACCTTAGAATTTTGGATGCATATTTATTAGAAAATATCTACATGGATAGTAATAATAAAAATATTATCAACAACATAATGTTGTATATGGACAGTTTTATAGTATTTGCGATATAAATATATATATATTATTTTCACCTCTTGTAATATTAAACGGTTTGCTGAAAAAACATACGTCAATTTACGTTCAACCCAAACATTTAAAAATGATACCATAACTTTACTAATGTAACAAAAAAAATTAATCTGAATATTATGCATTTCATAGTTTAGTTTATTAATTTGTTTGATAAAATTATAAAATAATTGTACTAGTATGTATCTACGTGCATATTTAGCACAAATTAACATTTTTTTTATATTTTCTGTGGTATCAGGTAGGTAATTATCAATAGAAAAATATTTTGAAATTGTTTTTCTTTAAAGTAGTTTTTAATAAAGTTATTATAAAAAGCTTTTGTTGCGAGTAACACTCATCAGATATTTGTTAATCTAACTAGGTATTTGGTTTAGATAAAAATATGAACATACTTATACTCAAACAACATCTTCTTGGCTACGTGTTAAAACTATGAACTACAAGCTCCTTCCTATTTTAACTGCAATTCCATTACAAACTAACATGCTCCTCCTATTTATTCGATAACAGCGCCTTCCGGCTTTTGCCAAAATCTTCTTGTTAGAGAGTAATATGAAAATTCTAACCCACAGATTCAAAGTCATAAATGTATAAGGTAGCAGGTCAATGAAAGCTGCCAAAATATGTGTCATTAATACATTGTGTAAGTAAATTATGTTTATGTTATTGGTGAGTTGGAACAATTGAAGGTATCAAAATGATTCGTCATCTTCACTTCAATAGCTAGATAACGAAGAATCATAAAATTGACAGCACTTATAATACGAGGACAAAATTAATTTTTCCATGCGTAAGTGTATAACTGTTATTATAATGTGGTCGTGCGTGATTTTTTTAATACGGAGTTTAATATAATGAGATTTTTAGGTTGAGGAATCGTTACAAGTGGGTAATAAGAGCTTGGCGCGCGAGGAGGCTGCTTCTAGCACTTTTTTGGAATCTTAGTATTTACGAGAAAGTGATCTTGTAATAAGCAATAAACATACATAATATTTTATGAAAAGAACAATACACTAGAATAATCTTGTGTGAAGTGTTTCTCAACCTTTTTACACCTGCAGACCACTAAAAACATGAGAAACGTTTTGCAGACCGCTAACATAGAAAGAAAAAAATATTATTTATATAGTACGATCTGAATAATCTTCTGGCGATGTACGGGCGGGTAAAAAGATATTTGTAAATTATTCAAATTCAATATTGTTTATTTTTTTAAATTTTATATTTTAAACTTATTATAATTAATGTTCGATATACGTGGCTTCAGCGTTGTTTCAGATATCCATTTTGTTTCACTGTTTGGTTTTTATGAGTGATAGGCCGAAAAAATCTTCTCACATGCATATTAAATAGTCAAAAATGAGGACAATAATTTTATGGCTTTGTTACTAAGAGTATCTTAGAGATGATATTCCTCCTCCAGTAACATCCAAAACTGAGCCAATGTTTTTACTAGAGTCGCACCAGAAGACGAATAGATTAGATTTTTTCTCTCTCGAGTATTAAGTGTATATGAATTTATTCATATCTTCCAGGAAGGGATTAGTAATTCATATATTGCCTTCATGAGGATCCTCAATATCGGGATAATAGTGATTAAAACTTTGAATCAAAGTCCTTAAATGTAGTACAACTATGTTTAAAATTTATTTCTGGTTTAAATCAGCAGCAATTAAAAATCTGTCCAAAATTGAAAAAAAATATGTATATTAGTCTTGTATGCGACTATCACCAAGATCCAGTTTTTTAAACGCATACATTTTATTGCCCAATGTAAAAATATTTGGGGAAAAACCAAAAAAGAGAGAAATATTAGGTTCGTTACGAAGACTAAACATGTCCGCCATATTATGCACGTCCACGGGCTTTGAAGATTTTTTCTGGAATTTTTAGCATAAGACATTCGGACGCCAAAAATTTGCGGACCACAGGTTGAGAAACACGGCGACTTGATTATATGTGTAAGTTTTATATGTTATTAATCATATGCGAAATATAAACATACAAAATTAAAATACACACATGATTCAATTAATACCATTCACCGAGTTTATTTGATGAAATTAGAATTAAAAATTGAATTGATTTAAATTTTGCAAGTACTGTTATATTTGAATACGATTTTTAAGTGAAACCGTAAGTATTTTATCACACAAAATCATAAAAAACTGCTTTAATTATGAATAATATTATATCTTCATGTTTTATGGATTTCATGGAAATTTATTATACAAACCGTAATAATCATATACAGGTAATTGCCATAAGTTAACGTGTTTAGTGCCTGGTGTCAAAAGGTCCCAACAAACCAAAAATGATTCAAATATAATAATACGACATTTAAATCAATTTAAATGCAAACAATATACCTATATTAATGTAATATTTTAATTAAACAATACAAAAAAGTGTCATTTATTCGAAAATATCTAGAAAATAATAGTTTAGCGGCGAGCAATAAATATGCGAATATCAGTTGAAAAGTTTTCCAAGATTTTTTTAGTTAGTGTGATTCTTTAGGTTCTTGAGGTTTTTTATATTATGTACATCTACATACTAATTTAATAATTCTATTTTACATAACCACTCCAGTAATGTACCTATATAGTAATCTATTTTTTATCACTATGATTATTTCTTGCATTTTGGTGCCGTAAATAACGGGTAACTGGGGGTCAAAGAGCTCCCAGGCGTCCATAATATCTCCCAAAATACATCGTGGGGTCCATCCGTGTATGCTGCGAGTATACCTGGCATCCGTATAGTATAGCAGTGGGGAATAAACTTATATTTTTGTGTGAATGTGGTGTAAATAAATATAGTAATATAATAATAATGTAAATAAAAATAGCTGTGCTTATCACGGAGGCCTGCATCCCATGTGAATACTTTGGGCTACTTTTTGTGATCTGTTTTTGAAAACTATATCTGACAATACGATTACTGCCATTTTATGTACGTGTGTATTTTTGTGTTGCCTTCTACAATATAATATCGTCATCATGGCCCCCAGATCCTAAAGCGGGGCCCCAGCCAGGATCTTTGACGGCCCCCCTACCTATCGCTAAGTTTAATTGCACGTGTGATACGATAATAAAGCGTTTTCAAAATTATATTAGAGGTAAATGGTAAAAGTAACGACCTTTGGTTTATTTTTAGCGATTTTTGTAGTTTTAATACATTTACTTGAATTATTTAGCTGTCGAGTTTCAACGCAAAACAATTAAAAATTGCATCTTACAACCTCATTTTTTAAATGTTAATATCTCTCTCGTGAAATATCACCGCAGGCGACTTTTCTTTACTATTAGAGCAAATTTGTGATGTGTATTTATCTCACGTATCTGATCGACCCGTCACGCCAGCCCCCTTTTACCCCAGGCCCTTAGACTAAAGCCCTGTCAGCCTCCTCCTTGTGGGGGCCATGACCTTCATACAGAATAATGAATGAATATTGTCGATAAAACTAGCCTACTTTATTTCAATATTTTGCATACATAATTGGGTAATACGCATTGTTACAGAGGACTGAATAGTTATGAATAATGACTGATAGGTTACTGTACAGATCGATTATCATTTATCCATAGAGAATATTTTTTTAGCCCCCACCCAATTTAACATATAAACACCGTAAGTGGGATAAAAATTCTTCATTGTATACATTTTACCAAGCTTTTATTCTTGTTGTCTACTATTGTCCGGTACAGATTTTTTCTTATTTGCCCAAATTGGACGATTGAAGATTTTTAACTAACTTCACGACAAGCTACACATTTGAAACTTTTAGAATATATCAGAACACGACGAAAATGCATTCTTTTAATACTTTTAGCCATTTTTAAGCAGCATTGAATTCATTTTCAGTTAATTCTGTTTTGTATGAAAAGTTATTTTTTGACAATTGCCTCATTTGTCCTAAATTATTAAGACATAGAATTGTCAAGTTTATATGATTCAACAGAAAATTTAAAAACGTGGTATTACTTGTAATTATTTATATTCAATTTATTTAACACAATCAAAAAAAAAGTGTGCTTGTGCACTACATTGTCCATATTTTTAATCGATTATTTGGCTTGCGACGTCACCAGTATTATGTCGTCTTATCATTATAATTTAGTTATTTAGCATGAACACTTAGTATTTAGAAAACATATTATTTTATATCAACCGAGAACCCAAAATATACAAACCACCATACAGGGCAATGTGTCTACATATAACTAATTTAAACTAATATATTAAGATTTATAAGAATTGACAGTATTAAACTAACACATTTTACACGTCGTTGATGAGTATATACAAATATATATGCGTTCTTTATGTCAATACGATTGACGATTAATAATATTTCATATTTTTTAAAGCGAAAATAGAAAAAATGTTTGTTTATCATTAAATAAAAAATATATCAGATGATGATTTGGTACGAAAAAGTCAAGACATTTATAACGGTTTTTATATTCATATACACATATAGGGTCGTCCTAACTAAGGACTGAGAAAAGTGGAAGAAGTTAGGGAAAACTTAAATTCAAAAAAGCATGCATTAAATTATTTAATATTATATCAATAATATTAAATTTTTACAATATGAACATAATAAATAAAGCCGGTAAACTTATATTGTGATGATGGAGTTATAATATATACATAATATGTACGTACTTATGTATATATTTTGGTGACTAAATTTATTTAAGAAAATGGGTATCAAAGTTAACAAACAATATGTATTTTTTTTAACTAAGTAAGCCATGGATATTTTTATCACCCATTTATAGGGCATGTGAATTTTCATATTAAGTATTACCTTATTTTTATAGCTAAGCAACAATGATGATTATGATATACTTATTTAATTTTTGACCTCTCACAGAAGAAGCGGTTCGAGCTATTCTCACGCAGAGCATTGTTGTTATAATCAACCGTAACGCATGGTCTCATTAGATAATTTTGATGTAATTAGCAGGTAAGAATGCTGCTCAGTGCGTTCATAGCAAGTGAGTGAAAAAAATGAAAATGAAGAAACAAGACAGTGATTTAAGGGAAAGAGGATTTGAAATAAATCAATGTGATATGGTTTAACAATACACGGTACACCTACTGCTTATTAATTTCATGATAAAAATAATACTGAAGATACATAAATGAACTAATAATTTATATTTTAACAGAGTCATTTAAAACCCTACAATGACTTGAATTGAGGCTATTAGTATAAGTACTTTTGCATCGAATATATGTTCATAAACTAATCAAATTTAGCTCCAGTTGTCAGTTAAATAGAATTAAACAAAGGTTGATTACAAAACTTATAATCATTAGTCGACAATTTTTTAATATTTTACGATTAAATTTAAACATATTTTCTAATGAAATTTAACGACGTTAAGTATATTATATTTAGCTATCTACTTTTTCTAATTGTTCGTTAGTATGTTTGCAAAATGAAAATATTTCATTATCGTAAAATGGATGAATATGGACGGCTACTGACTTTACAGCCTCAAATTACACAGATAAACCATCTTTATTTCAAATAACAATATTTTCATGGCAACAATATAAACATTATTATCCATAAAAGATTTGTACCAGTCAAATATGGTCATAAATCATAATATTGAAATAATTTATATTTTACTAATGTTACTGTAACTTCGATTGGGTGAAAAATGGATGTAAAAAAATCAGTGTGTGTACTCATGTACGCGCGTTAGAAGTTATACTTCTTTGGCGTAACAAAACAAAAACAAAAACAAATCTTGTGATAACCTAAATTCTTTGACTAGCTTTTAATTATCTTGTTAAATTATACACTCAAGAAAAAAGGCCGCTTATTGGAACGCCGTTGGTTTATTTCTGTACACTTTAACTTATATTACTAAATTATATAATAATTTTTCGTTGTTTTTATTTTTAAAGTAACAACTGTCACTCTGATGTTTAATAGTTTGTTTATGTAACGAATTGCAAATAGTCTACAATATTGAATTCGTTGCCTAGGCATCGGAACTATAAAATTCTACTATCAAATTTGCGTTTGTATATAACAGCTGAGTGATTCACAGCTAACTTCATACTGTCGCACACTTTCGTAACGGTGTGCGCGCGCATCTCTCAATTTCACTATCTACCAAACACCCCAAAAGAAGTGTGTCTTCAAAAATACATATAGATACACAGAATAAAGAAATATTCTAATTTGTTTTAATTATTTTCAAACCAATGAGATAAACACTAATTCGATCTAGGAGTGTGAACATTGGTGGGTTATTTTTTTGCAAAAATGCCTTGTTATATATTATTTACAAATCAAAATTTTCGAGATAAAATTTAATATAGTGAAACCCCAATTCCACGGTTTTCAAGGAAGCCTGAAAAAAACAACGATAATAGCGGGAAACGATAAATTCTGGATATATAATTAAAAAAAAAAAAGCTCGTTCTAGAGTTTCTGTTGTTGAGGTTGCTGTAGTTCTAGTTTTCTTCATGGGGGAGGGGAGGTTAGTTGTGAATTATAAAAATTCATGATACGAGATGCAAGGCAAGCCTGAGCGCTGACTGACCTGTGCAAACAAAGCGACGTGACCGAAAGGTCTGTATATATGTATCATAAACAATAATTCTACGAAAGCGAAATGAAAAATATAAAACAATAACGGTCAATCGGGATAATATTTGTGACAGAACCATAATATTTAGACGATAGATCGAGGAAAACAATAAATTGGGGAACGGTTAATGCGGGCTTATTTAACATTGTTCCTATGGATGTTTGGCGGGACTTTCAAAAATGAACGATTTGTGCGGGAAAACGATTTATGCGTGAACGATAGATCGGAGTTCCACTGTAAGTAGGTACCGGAAATGTAGTTTATGTAAGTTTAATTAATTTAGTCTAACTACTTTTTAACTTATAATATAATATCTAAGCAATCATACTAGCATATTTAAATATCCTTTTTGCTAAAAACATAATTAAATATCATGGAAATCAACGCACATCATGGAACGCTGATCAAATGGCAAATATAAAAAACAGCATTATATTAGGCATTGTTAATATTGATAAATAAAGCCAAACTATTATTCTATTTACTTCTTTGTTAATATTTTTTTATAAAATATGTGCTTTCTTTTATAGTTCATTTTATGTAGGGAACGAAATTTTATATCTTTTCTATGTTTCACAAACTGGATCGGCAATTAGTTTTATAGCATGAAAATGTGTGATTCAATATTACTACCTGGTATTTTTATGTTATAAAATAACTATTTGATGAGTATATCATTTTATATAAAAAAATCCTTCAAAATTGTATGTGTTCTTGTTTTATATTTCCTACATCTAATATATTTATATGGGATAAATAAATTCAATCATATTATATTCGTAATGGTTCTCTGATTCATTTTAAAAATACATTAAAATACCAATGCATAATAATTCTAGTACGTAAGAAATGCAAGTGACAGTAAAGTTGTCAAAATAGTCAAGTGTGTTGTACATAAACATAATTTGAGAAAATATAGTAGGTACTTACATATTCGACATAGGTACTTCATATAGTTAATAGATGCCACATTCGATGAGCAAGTCTTCCATTATTAATTTACGGCGATGCTTATGTTAATTAGGTCAGTGACATTTCTGCACCTGGTCCATTCCATGACCGTTCTACCAATTTATATTATATTAAAAATGTTATATTATATGTACTTAAACAAAAATAAAATAAACAAACATTTGTTATGGACAGCTAACCATCTAATATTATTGTTGTTTTTATATCACCTTTTGTAATATTTTCAAATCAATTATGAATTTTATTCGATCTCAATGGTAACTACATAATATTATAGCATGTAAATGCATATAAATGACCTTTGAGCTTAAGTTATATCTAATTTTAAATATGTATGAAACATATATCTACGAATATTTTAGTAAAAAGAGAGCTTTATTAATATGATATTAATAAAGTTTTCATCACTTCACTTTCTAGTTAGATACTTAACATATTAAAATAAAGATGATTGTAATAAAGAAAAAAACTAAGTGAAAGCGTACTTATAATTTCTATGGAAACGATTGATTTTACATGAAATATGCCGATTTCAAATTTAATAAATCTGTATTGAGCGTGAGATTCATTAATCAATTTTTAGCAGAAGAATAAATTGGGATTAACATAAGTAAACAATCGTAAATAGTCATTGCTAATTTGATTAATAGAACATTTTGAAAACATTGAGACTATAAATGTATAGGTACAAAAAGATTAGTGGAGAATGTGTAAATCGCAATACGAGCCTACTGTCAAATAAGAAACTTAATCAAGCACATTCACTTGATAACAATACCTGTAATTTATACGCTGGATGATGACTCGAATAACATACCTGACTTTGCGAAGGTATTTTATTGTTTACACTTACGTTCTATCGCGACTCGCCAACTCAAAATGATCCGGTTCAATGTGTCATAACCTCTACCTGCGCGCATCTCACAGCTCGGTTTCCTCCAACATATACTATTTACATCGTCTTTTTACAATGTAGCTGATACAACATGATCTACATTTTAAATAACTCATTGTTTGAGATACAGTTGAATATAAAAAAAACTTGCTATAAAGATTATGTCCCCTCAAGACATTATACGCGATAAATGATACCTAATAAATGAACAATAAAATTGCACAATAAGACTATTCATAATAGGCAAAAATATTAAGTACCTATATTGATTATATCTTAACTAGGTATTTTGTTTATAATATAATATATAGGTATTAAAGTAATTTCCAATAATTGTTCTGCAGCCGTGGGATTCCATGATTAGGTTTGACAACGGTTTTTTTTAAATACAGAATATTTTTTCGAGCCAATATTACTAAGATAATTCTTATGTGATTTATTGATTTTCGGCCGACAGTTAAATAATTTTTTCAATAGGAAATTTGGGTAATTCCGTTCAAAATCCAAATTGAAAGCTTCTTTGCAAAATTTGAATTTCAAATTGTGGTCGAGTTTGCTTTTTACGTTCCCCTTGTTATATTTTCCCAATGCAAAATTCTCTAATTCTCGAAAAATGAGAATTTTCGAAATTTTGAAAAAATGCTTCTTCTCAAATTCTGGGATATTAGCCCTTCACTGCATATTGTCGCACATTTGCAATATTTGAAACAATTTAGATATAGCCATAAATTCACACGGCATTTTGACACCAAGAAACAAAATATTTTTCAAAAGAAAACATGCAGTGAAGGGTTAGCTAGCATTTAAATATTCTAAGTATGTTAAAAGTATCAAATCATTCGATACTGATAAAAAAATATTTATTCTGGTATTGTATCGGAAGAAAGGTACCAATTCTAAAGTATCTGTCAAAAATATCGATAATTTTTTGACACCCCTAGACACACCAATCAACAGTGCGGCATAGTAGTCTCGGGAAGTATAATTTTAGCATGCATTTTATTATTTGTCTAGAGTCTAGACTATTTCAAAATGTGTTTTCTTAGAAAATATTTTAATATAGCTAATAATTCTAACTCATTTTATACAAAATGAACAATAAATTTCCATTGATTTCATAAACAAGATAGAGATCTATTAACTATATTAATAAATATTTATTATCAATAATAAAATATCTATTTCATTATACTAGGTGAGTGATCAAAAAAAATTAGATTAAAATATAAGCCGATGGAAATCAAACTGATCGTGAAAGTAAAAGAAATAAAAAAGTTCTCTTCAAATAAATGGGAAAGTTAAGATGAAATTTAATAAAAGCGTACACGGGCATTTTCGCCAAAGTTTGTACATTGCGTTTTTGGCATGTCCCATGACTTTGATTGATTTTTTCATAGTTATTATATTATAAAATGTTGGAAAGTTATGTACTTTTAACATGCAAATTTATTAATTTACTCTATTCAATCAGTTAAATACAACTATCTGACCTGTATATATTTTTAATTGATTATTTAGATCGAAAGGTAGTGCGTTTTTACCATGTCCCACCCATAAATTCAAATAAACAAAGTCTGATTTCGTCATTAATTTTGAGTGTGTAAAATTAAATTCGTAGTGTTTTCAACAGCTTACATTATATATTTTTGGAAAATATATAGTTTTTTCGTAAATTTGTACCAATATTGAAAAAAAATCACGTTTAAAGTGTGTCCCAGGATATTTGAAAAAGTGGAACTCCACATTCCGTTACCACGATTTTAGCATGAAGGCGAAAAATTTTCACTATAAATATGTTTTTTTTTAATGTAGCAACATTTTTGTATAACACTGATCGCCATGTACACTTTAAATTGTTGGTGTGTGTCGGTATCGCTATCGGAACAGGTTGCTTTCTGGGTTGGTCATTTAAGAAGTTCCACTACTGTTACCACGATTTATAAGGTAAGAAAACACATATTTCTATTTCACATACTACACATATGGAGCTTATCTTTCATACTACAGATATAATAAAACATATCGCAGGTTTAACAATAAAACTAAGCTAAATTTTGGCTTCAAACACTTCTGAAACAGAATCCGTTACTTCCACTCCGAAACTATATTGGTGGTAACGTATATGTGGAATGTAAAAGTAACGAAATGGCATGCATAAAGTTGGGTTTACAGTGTGTGTTTAGTTCTTCATAGATTATAAAAAAAATTATTTTGTCTGTTCGTATGAAAAACAAAAATATTTTCATTAAAAAATATAGAAAATAACCTGACTATAATATAATAATATAATAAAGATTAAAAAAGTATGTGATATGTCTGAATACGCAAAAATAGCGCACATAAAAGTATGGAGATAAAAAAAAACAACAGAAGGAAAAGAAAAAACACCAGACTGAAATAATTGCGAGACAGGCACTGGCTCTGTCATACTCTTTCTGTTATACGCCACCAAAATTTTAAAACTTCTCCATACATTTTAGGCATAGAAATTTATAAAAATGTATGAAAAAGTATTTTTTTGTCACGTTTAACAGAAATGTG
This sequence comes from Rhyacophila brunnea, assembly GCF_057557595.1. Lineage (NCBI taxonomy): Eukaryota > Metazoa > Arthropoda > Insecta > Trichoptera > Rhyacophilidae > Rhyacophila > Rhyacophila brunnea. The sequence goes on from NW_028233068.1 coordinate 24,596,267, forward strand.
TACTCGATTAGATTTAATACCTAGAACTGTAGGTATTCACGAAATGTCAGAAAAGTACGTCTTGATTACAATCAACCTGTATAGCTACATTTTATGTTGATGAATACAATTAAATTTCAAGACAACATAAAGTCGAACTTGGTTATTACGAGGAAGATGGGACCGACTGAATTTGCTTGTTATAAGCGTTACTCGTTATATCAGAGAATAGGTATTTTTAAATGAGCATGTCACATTACACAAAAAGCCGAAAATAAAAAATTTGGAAACCATCGTAAAAATCCCCGAAACGAGCATGGCATTCATAAACTACAAAAGAAGTTGTTTATTGTAATTAACGCTGGTAGGTACCTACGGACTTCACAAACCTTGGATTTTTCAACCATATGCGTGGATACTTTTTTATTATTGTCGGTGAAACACCAATAAGGTAGGTACTTAGACACTTTACTAGTGTCATAAACGTAATCCGACCCCGGCGGCATCCTGTCCAATCGGATTTTATTGCTTAGGGTCGAAATGTTTTAAAACGGTCGACACATTAACAGTATTTTAGCTCGGTATATCCGATAAGTTGCTCGTTATAACAGTGAAAAAATTAAATGTATGGCGAAAATCATAAACCAATTGTCAACAAATGTTTCGTTATTACATCCGAGATCTCGCTATGTCAGAGATCGTAATAACCGAGTTTGACTATAATTATTTTCGTAAAAGTTATATACTCCGTGCCGCGCTAGGAACTCGCGTCTGAATCCCTTGCTGATTTTTTTTTTCATATATTGTTAATTTGCTTAAAAATATTTTTTATCTGAGTTACAAATAATATAAATGCCAAATAAAGTTATGGTAATGTATAGTGTGTCAAAATTATTACCTACCTTATTTTACAAGTATTGTGAAATTTATTATAAAATATGTCTATTTTAGTGATTAAGTTTGATTTGTTTTGTTATTTTGACGCACGTTGAATATTTATCTGTCTATCAAAAAATTCAAATAAATTTCATAAAACAAAAATTTGTTTTTATGGTAACATGTAACTTAAGCTTTACAAATTACACTCCGTTACCATTTCGTTCCATTCCGAAAATGTCCCCAAAAAAGTTGAACGTTAACTATTTTTCATTTGATTATTAAATAACGAAACTTATTTATTTTTCCAATAAAATTTAGTAAAAGTGATTATTGTCTTTAAAAAAATAGCAGAACGAACATTGATTGGTTTTTTCAAATACTAAAGGAAAAATGCTCTGCCATTATAGACATAGGGTAACGGAGGGGAACGAAATGTGCCCAAGAATTAAAATTCAATAATATTTTTTGACTATTTGTAGTTTTATTTTGAAGTGTATGGTTTTTTTAATCTAATAGAGCTCTTTTAAGTGATAAAAAGTGTTTCATTCATGTTTTAAAAGCTAAGTTTCGTAGTCACGGAACGGAAACTTATTATGCCCAATTTCATAATAAAAATGATATAAATATTGTATTAATCAATATTTTGCTGAAAAATTGCTATCACCAATTCAGCAATAGAACAAGGAATCTGCTAGCTATATAAAAATGGTTAATTTGAGTGAAAAAATAATATTACCCAAATTTCAAACATGTACAAACTTTGGCGAAAATGCCCACACAACTCTCGTTCAATATTTCGATTATACTATTATAAAGTTGGTATTGAAAACACGAGGCTGAAGCTCTTGCAAATTAATAATATATTAACGAAATATCTCATCAATCTTGTGGTTTGTGGTAAAAAAAACGAACACTTTTTCCAAGCAAGTACCGCCATAATTTATCATTGATTTGATTGACATAGCATAACATGGTTGCAATGTTTTATCGGTGCCATCTGCATTATTGAGGTAAGAAGAGATACATACTTTAAATTTAAATTGAATCACTTATGCATGAGAACGAGTACACTTTTTTAAACTAAGTTCCTGGTCGAATATAATAAACGATATTACAATTTTTGTACAGATTTAAAATTTAAGTGGGAATGAGAACTTCCACAATTTAAATATTAATAAAAATCTATTTGATTATAAGCCCTTCAATATATAACGGAACCATAATAATATTCCTTATTACACTTTTATTACAGATTTATCATTATTTCTTTCTGCACAATCCAAGAATAGATCTCCCATTTCTTGTTATCCTTTTCGATATATTAAAATGGAGCCTTAAAATAATATGAATTGCTGACATAATCAGTACAGTTTTCAAGCTGCTGGTACCATCACGGTCAGGTTTAGGTTTGGTTTCAATTCTTTTAAACATACTTATTAGGTGTAATTATTAGGTAAAACTAAAAAAGCTGATATATTACATCTAAATAGAAATATATTTTATCGACATATAATTGCCAAGGTAAGCATATATAATATTATTTTATATATCCCCAATTTTTTTATTTTTTGTGGACTGGCTACTTCCTGCATAACTATGTCCAATTACAGGTTCAGGATTGGTAAAAAACTTATATTAGTACCAAAATATAAAGGCTTCAATTTTTATTGTGAATATTTGTTGTCTCCAATATTATAAAATAAAAATCACACACTAATTTATTTAAAAAAAACTACGTAGCTCTTATAATCTTGATATATTTACGGGGTTTTATTTCGGGTTCTCAAGATTTTAATTCGAAGGTTCCAATTTCGAAATAAAATAAAATTTCTCAGGGTCTGGTTCCGATTTCATTTCCAGTTCTGGTAATGAGTGTGGGTGCACTGTACATATACAATGCCTACTGCTTGTGGATGTATCTTACTATCTTATCTGATTCCAAGGATGCTTCTCAATATTTTCTATTAAAATGTATAGAGCATTCCAATTTTTTTTATCAAGGTTAAGTATTCTGATATTTATAATATTATATCATTAAGTACTCTATAAGGGATTTGTGGAGATTTTATAGCGCTCACAACATACGAGTGGTAGCATGTATGCATATGAACTCGTGGATCCAAGATTCGAGCCCCAGGTCTGAATAAAAATTCTGACATTGTCTTGAGTATTATAGACTCAACAGCTTGAGCATATGGTTAATATCTATTTATTGTAATACAGTATTGTAAATAAATCTTTTAAGGTTACCAAGATCCATATAATATTATAAAGTTTTTTAAAAGTAATTTTTTTATACTTTTTATTTGATGAACTTTTATTCATTGTTGGTAAAATAAAGTGCGATGTAATTTTATTGTATATTTTTAATTTAAAAAATACGATTTTAAGCTATTATTTCAAATTGATAAATTCGATTATGTTTCGTGTAGCCATGGGGTGCGTGTATTATCTTGATTTTATCTAGCGAGATTATCTAACACTAAACTTGCTTTACCATACAGCATACGAATAAAAGTCATACCCGATTATCAGATCAGCCATAATTGTATCAGTTTACTGTTTCAATTTTAATTTACGGTGAATATAAGTAAACAGAAATTCATTAAAATTTCAACCAATCACCAAAAATAACACACAACTGTAAACATTGTATCTACTTAAAATTATTCAACCATGAGACAAAGTTGATCAAGTCATTGAAGCGCCTAATTAATTTCTTTTATAGCGCTACAAAATAGTGACATTTTATTTCAATTTCAATGTCTAAATTGCTTTTTATGGGAGAATTAATTTTTCAAAGTATTTAATAACCAATAAAATAAAATTCATTTGTTTGTCGTATATACTTAAATAAGTGTCACTAGGTTAGCTTGCGCAAATCATGGAAGTAGTCCATTTAAGCATTAAATTTTATGACATATGAAGTTCACATTCGTGGGAATTAATTATCATTATGCGAACAATGGACCGAGATTCATCTTCAAATGCTTCCCAGTTGCCATACCAATGCGTCCATAAACACAAAGGGATTTAAAGCTTATGAGTCAAGTACCTACAAACGGTGTTTTGCCGAGTAAAATATAACTGTAACATTATATCTATAATCTAAAAATCAATATTTGTTTGTTTGTTGTTTGTTCGTATTTTATGCGCTGCCATACCGTTCATCCGATTGCGATAAAACTTTGTCAACTTATTGCTTGCACTTGCGTGAAGAGTATAGGCTATATATTATATATAAAAATGAATGTCTGTCTGTCTGTCTGTCCCGTATGAGTTCCTATACCATTCATCCGATTGCGATGAAATTTTCATCAGTTATTGTACGCACACCCGCAAAGGTTTCTAAATTAGAAAAACCATCTTCTTATTCTTCTTCATTAACTCTTCTTTTCTGAATTAGTACAACCATCTTCTTCTTCTTCATCTTCTTCATTCTATCTTCTTTTATTCGTATGGTCCATATACCATTCATCCGATTGCGATGAAACTTTCGTTAGTGGTTGTGCTAACACCCGCGAAGGTTTCTGAATTAGTACAACCATCTTCTTCTTCTTCTTTATTATATCTTCTTTTACTCGTATGGTTTCTATACCATTCATCCGATTGCGATGAAACCTTCGTCAGTTGTTAAGGTAACACCCGCAAAGGTTTCTGAATTAGTACAACCGTCTTCATTTTCTTCTATTCGTATGCGTTCCTATTCCATTCATCCGATTGCAATAAAACTTTCGTCAGTAATTGTGCCAACACCCGCGAAGGTTTCTGTATTAGTACAACCATCTTCTTCTTCTTCTTCTATTTTATCTTCTTCTATTCGCAATGAAACTTTGGTGAGTTGTCGTGCGCATGCCCACGAGGATTTCTGAATTAGAAAATAATCTTCTTCTTCTATTCGTATGCGTTCGTATACCATTCATCCGATTGCGATGAAACTTTTGACCAGTTGTTGTGCGCATGCTCGCAAATGTTTCTGAATTAGTACAACCATCTTCTTCTTCTTTTATTTGTATGCGTTCCTATACCATTCATCCGATTACAATGAAATTTTGATCAAGTGTTGTGCTCACGCCCGCAAAGGTTTCTGAATTGATACAACCATTTTCTTCTTCGTTTTCTTCTATTCTATCTTCTTCAATTCGTATGCGTTCTTATACCATTCATCCGATTGCGATGAAATTTTGACCAGTTATTAAGGACATGCTCGCAAAGGTTTCTAAACGTTTGCATATTTTGGATTCGATTTTAATTTAGTGGTCTTTAGTTTAAACTTTACTCCTATTAGAATTATTTTCATATTGCCATATTGTATTACACAGATATTTTAATATTAAAAAAATAATTAACTCTTATTATTTGTTAAATATCTAAGATAAATATTACCACGAAGCGACCATGTGCGAAGCCGGGTACTTTAGCTAGTTATTAAATAAATATTCTTCTTCTATTATTATATATTATTTTTCTATTATAGTGAACATTGAATTGAATTAATGAATTCGATGTATTATTCTTGGTAATAGAAAAAGGTTTGTTATATATATATATTTTTGAAGCTATACTTATTTTTGGCGGGTTTGGGAAAATAGATCAGATGTATTTTTGGCGTGTGATGAAGTTGCGCGCGCCAATGTAACACATAATTTATTATTTTGATTATATTCATTTCGGTCTTAAGGGTACATGCGCATAGTGTCATTTAGTTAGTCTTTCAACACAATCAAGTAAAGAGCACGTATTGTAAACATAACCAATATTGTGTCATAATAAATATACTTATATGTTTATAAACAAATTTCTAGAGACTAACATTCTACACTATTAATCTATATTCATAAAACTTTATTTATATTGGAGTGTATATTTATTTTTTATTTTAAAGATTGTGTATCAAGATTTGAAGCTCTATTTATGTAAGTATTATTTGTGTGTAAAATTATATATCAATAGATATTTTTTTTATGAATGTTGAGTTTGCAAATAATTCAAAAAATATATTAAAAATTGATTTTTTATTAATTCATCATGGGCACTTCCGAATATATCCGAAATACTACCGAACCTCCAATAGAAGACTGTATCAAAATAAGTGTATCATAATTGTATTATGTACCTACCTACTTACCTAATAAAAATTGAATATTTTTTTGTTTTGTTATTTTTTTAATTCATCATAGGCACTTCTGAATCGATTATAACCGCTGTATGGCAAAGATAAGTTTTGGTCCAATACAATAATTAAATTACAATTATCATGTGCTATATGAGACACAGATGAATCGCGTATGTTTTCATCAACCTAATCAACTGTAATGTTAATAGACTCAGGTAACGACTTATTTTGTTTTGTTATGCCAAATAAGTATAACTTCTAACGCGCGTACATAAGTACACACAACGATTTTCCTTTATTAAACACCGCAACAGGCTGTGAAGCCCAATAATAGTGGTAAAACTCCCAGGCTTGAGGAATTTACATATTAGATTATAGATAATAATTATTTTTTATTTAGTTTGTAGTGATAGCGTAATAAAAAAACATTATTGTAGTAGATATCATACACATACCTTTATACCGTAGATGTATATTTAGTGTTTATATATTAACGGACACATTAAAATTATTGATTTTTGACTATTTAATTTTTAATAAAAAAAAATACCTACCTCTTACTACATCTCTACCAAAAATGTACATAATACATTATATATATTCAGATGTGTTATAACAACATGATATTATATTGTAATAACTCGTAATATTATGATCAATGTATTTTGAAAAAAAATATGAAATTCAGTCCAACTAAATAAAAAAGGGAAAATATATAAATATGCTGTCTATGAAACCATCGGTGTTAATTCGATGTCGCATCAGGAAAAGTCACATGTTGTTTAATCAACGTTAGTCATCCAAAGCAAAGACCCAATGGGACCCGAGATATATAATATATCGATACCCCATTTCAAAAAGGAAACAACTACTCAAAATTTCAAGGTTTCGGATGAGTCGTATAGGAACCATACGAATAAAAGAAGATATAATGAAGAAGAAGATAGTTTTTCTAATTTAGAAACCTTTGCGGGTGTGCGTACAATAACTTAAGAAAATTTCGTCGCAATCAGATGAATGGTATAGGAACCATACTAATAAAAGAAAATATAATGAATAAGAAGAAGATGATGATGATTTTTCTAATTCAGAAATCTTTGCGGGTGTGCATACAACCACTTACCAAAATTTGAGTAAGTTAATAATGCTATTCGATATAGAAAGGTCTTTTATTTTCAATTCAGCAAAGAAAAATAGTAAACAATTTCTTCAATACGTTATAAAATCTAAAAACCTTTTCTGAGATTATTAACTCAGTTATATATTGCAACTTCTGGGTTAATTCCTTATTAAACTGTACAATTTCATTGAGCATTGCTGAATTCGACTAAACTAAATTTAAAAAAGTCAAATTTTCTTCAAAATCAAGGATTTAAAATTAAAATGAGAATTCTCAAAAAAATTCAAACGCCATTATCTTGGAACAAAGTTTTTTGAGTTGTTTTTCTATTCGTGATTCGCGATATATACACCCATACATAATATTGCAGTATCTAATTGTATTAATGTTAAACTTTGAATGCTATGCACTTTATAGGTAACCAGTCCACAACCATAAATAGATAGGAAAGTTTATCTTACGTTTTAATTGCAGCGTGATATTTACTTGATAAAACTTTTATTAATACAACTTTATTTTTGTTTGCGTCTTAATATGTTTAAAGTACACAGTAAACTGTAAGATAATGAAGACATTTAATCAATAATTTAATAGTAAGAGCTGCTCAACTGAGAACTTAAGACAGCAAATAAGCATAGAAATCCAAAGAGCTAATGTAGTTGCTATTTTTGGTAAACTTAAGGTACCTATTCAAGGAGCTTTAGGAAATATTTTCAATATTGAGGACATCTACGAAATTTAAAGTTCTACAGAAATATTATTGTATATTTCTAATTTATATTACACTATTAATCATTTTTGATTTGTTGTATTATTTTATTGCTATATTATCCTATATAGTTGATTTCATAATTATGTGTTCTAAATAATAAGATATAAATTACATAAAATATAACAAAAGGTTTGCCATGTTAATAAAACAATGCCGCGTATAAAGTTTGTAATTAAAAATTGCAATATTATAAAGTGTGAAATGAATATACTATATGAAAGTCGAAATTAGTAACTTCTGCGTATTGTTTGAGAATAAAATATTTATCTGCGATACATACACTAATCATAAAAATTCTTTTTTACTTTTATGGCGCAGAAAGTATCCGAATCACCGCTGGGCAAGACGTAGCATCTGACATGGATCACTAACGCGCAAAATGTCTCATACTAAATTCGTTGAAAGGCTTTAAAATAACAATTATCTATTAATACTGAAATAATGCCCACTACTAAAGAATAAAAAATATGTAAATATTCTGGTATCGACAGAGTTAGTACAAACTTACCAATAAATAATAAATTAAACCTTTTTTGTTTCTTTAATCGATTAAAAAGAAAATTATTTATTTGTTTAACAATCAACGCTGTATTCATAGAGTTTCAATAAATTATGACTTTCATTCATCCGTGACTATATAAAATATTCACTATTTATTGTATACAAATCTCGTATACGAATATTGGCTCGGCAACTATCTCATTTCATCTTTGAAAAATTGTGACGTTTCAATATTGTTTTCCTTTTCTACTTCATCAAGTACGTAGACAACTATGTCAATGAAGATGGCACTGGCACACGACGAAAACGAATGACCCTTTAGATTATGTAGGTAAGTCATGAGAATAGTATCGGTGCATCGAGGACTTACAAATGATGAGCGTTTATAAATCCTTTATAATTTACTTAAAACTATAAAATAAATAGTTTGTTGTTTTATTAATTTTCTCTTTACTATAATTATTATATTACGTAGGTACGAGTATATAATGTTCAAATGGTAATAATACGAGGGTGGGTCAATAATTCCTTAGAAAAAAGCATTAAAACAGTTTTTATTTTTGTATTTTTTTTTTATTTCTCAACATAATCTCCTTGGAGCTCAATACACTTGGTTAGACGTTTCTCAATTTTTTTTAAACCGTCAGAAAAATAAGTTTTCGGAAGGTCCTCAAAATAAGCATTTGTCCGATCGATGACTTCTTCATTTGAAAAAAAAAGTTGTCCACTTAGCCATTTTTTTAAGTTTGGGAAAAGAAAAAAGTCACTGGGGGCTAAATCTGGCGAATACGGTGGGTGGTCGACCAATTCGAACTTCAATTCTTCAATTTTAGCCATTGATCGTAAACATGTGTGAACACGGGCATTGTCCTGATGAAAGAGGTTTTTTTTCCTGTTTAAATGAGGCCGTTTTTCTTCAATTTTGTTTTTTAGCTGGTCCAATAAAGATGCATAATAATCCCCTGTTATTGTTTTTCCTTTTTCCAAATAGTCAACGAAAATAATTCCACGTGCATCCCAAAATACAGTAGCCATAACCTTACCAGCTGATTTTACGGTTTTCGCCTTCTTTGGACATGGTTCGCCTTTCGCAATCCACTGCTTTGACTGTTCTTTCGTCTCGAAAGTATAGTGGTGTATCCATGTTTCATCTACAGTCACAAAGCGACGAAAAAATTCATCCGGATTGCGTTGCATGAGCGACAACAGGGCTTTAGAGGCCACCACCCTACTGCGTTTATTGTCGACTGTGAGCAAACGCGGCACCCATCTTGCAGAAATATTTTTCATGCCCAATTTGTCATGTAAAATAGAAATGACGCTAGATTTTGAGATCCCTGTAACCTCAATTATCTCACTCAACTTTAATCTTTGGTCACTTAACACCATATCGTGGATTTTATTGATCATTTCTGGTGTAGTCACCTCTACAGGACGTCCTGAGCGTGGTTCATCCTTTGTTGATGTACGACCACGTTTAAATTCATTTAACCAGTTATAAATAGTTGCAAGTGAAGGAGCAGATATGCCGTGAACTAAATCCAACTCATTTTTTATTTCCTTTGCTGTTAACCCTTTTATATTAAAATGTTTAATAACAGCTCTAAACTCAATTTTCTCCATTTTTTGTAAACAAGCAAATTTTTTTTTTAAATGTACGAGAAACACACAACAACCCGACCAATCTGATTGAAACTTCGCAGCATACTGAATCGGTAGTGCCGCTGCATGAAAACAAACCGCTTACAGTACTAGTCGCGCCACCTGTCGGTTAAAACTAATATAATATTAAACTTGATAACATAATATATATTTAAGAGATTCACTATGTTCTTGATCATTTATACAATGTAACAATTACTTGGAATTATTATTGTTATTGCGAAAAAAATTGGTACCCATTCTTGAAAAAACTGACCAAATGAGTGAAACACGTATCGATGAAATATATATATATATATATATAATTATACTGTGGTGAATTATAATTAAAGAACCATTTTATGGAGTAAATTGATTATCTTACCGTTGAATTAATTATTAATTTAGATGTTCAATCAACAACCTGCCTATACGAAATAACCGCAACCAAATAAAAAAAAGCAAACCGGATATTGATCATAAAAAAATATTAAATATTACTGATATTATTTGTGAAATGATCGTTATCAGATTGCTTGACAAAATAAAAACCTTATTCTATACACACTTCTTATACGTACTTCCGTATATTCTATCATCATCATCAGCCGGGGTCAATCCACTGCTGGATGAAGGCCGTCCCAAGCTTCTTCCAATTCACTCGGTCCTGTGTCGTTCGCTGCCACGTATTTCCGACGAACTTTACCAGTCCGTCAATTCAGCGGCTTTTAGAGCGACCCTGTGGCCGTTTCGTGCCCCTTGAGTACCAATGGATGACGGCATTTGTCCAGCGGCCGTCTTTTTGGTGACCAATGTGCCCAGCCCATCTACATTTTAGCTGTTTGGCAACGTCTATTACATCACGTACTCCTGTCTGCTTCCTAACCCATTCGTTTCTCTTACGATCCTTTCGCGTGATGCCCAACATACATCTCTCCATGCCTCGCTGTGCGACTCTTAGCCTTTGGACATCTCTCGTGTTGAGGGTCTACGTCTCGCAGCCATACGTGAGCACGGGTAGCACACATTGGTTGAACACCCTACGCTTAAGACATAATGGTAGGTCACTCTTTAAGATACTATTCAAACGTCAGAAAGCACTCCATCCCAGCTTTGTTCTTCGAGCAATTTCATCGTGCGTGCTTCCGTCTATGGGCACCTGCTGTCCGAGATAGACGTAGCTGCTGACTTGCTCGAGTTGGGTGCCATTAATACAAATAATCGCACGGTCCGAAAAACAGTTCCTCATCACTTTTGTCTTTGAGACGTTTATCTTTAGGCCGACCGTTTGACTGACATTTGCGAGTTCTTGCATTCTACCTTGGAGGTCTTTAGGGTCTTGTCTCGGTATATTCTATAGATATAAATAAATAAGTTATACTGATAAGAATAATTATATAATTGATATAATATGATCCAAATATTAGATGAAAATAATGTCCAAGTTACATAATAATTTTATGATAGGTATTTACATTACAGATATGGGTTGTCCTACGGTGGAGAAATAACAGAGTGGTCATCAATAATCTGAATGCGCAAGTCCGATTGCCGTATGTGAAGTAAAGTTACAGTAAAATGACCCAACAGGCTGACAATAATACTAATTTTTCATCGTTAAACAGTTTGTGTAAGTATATAACATCGTTCACATGCTCCGCTTACAAAAAATGGAAATTTGATCTATGGGGACAATGTTGTAGATATAGTTGAGAAAAATCTTTCTTTAGATATACCAAATTTAATGGTAATAATAAATAATCATATATTGTTCATCGCTCACCGCCGATATTATTAAATATTTATAAAGGTGAAAGCAAATCCTTTTATGCTTAGCTAGATCTTAAAACTTTCAATCAAACAGATGGTTTCACGACAACATTGTTGTATAAGGCCGTGATCAATATAAACCTACTGGACCTTTTAAAAATACTCTGGGAAATCGTTACTTATTATTTGATTGAACTGTTGTTTTCGTTTAGTGGAACTTCGTTATACATGTTAATTTATTTAAAATGATCAAAGTATGTAGATTTATAGTAAACATTCATATTATGTTTACTATAAATCTAATACAAATATAAAAAATATAAAAATAGCTGATGATATTTAAAACAAATTACGAGAATTAATTGAAATTGTGTATTTATTTGGTAAAAGACTAAATCAAACATTTTCAAATACCTAAGTAGAAAATTTAACAGTTAATGGAAAAATATCAATCGTTAATAATTATGATAAGATAATTAACAACTTATTTTAGTTTGATAAGTTACCTATCTTTGTAAATGTGACGTATCAAACGAAATTTAAAAGTAGATACTAATATGAAAAATTTTATAACAGATATCATTTGATATATTTGTGTAGAAAATATGAAAATTTGCGTTGAAATAAATTTCCCCTCCAGATACACAGATGTCGTTGAGAATTTTAATAATCATGCTCTTGCAAATAACATAAGTTTTTTTTTTAAATATTTTGTAGGATTAATAATATATAAATATATAATATAAATGTTGTTATGACAATAAAATTTTATCCATCAAATATTATAAAACTTTAATATTAATTATAATTGATAAATAATACTTTTTTATAATGCTATGTATTCTTAATTGTGTATTCTCACGATTTATTGGTAGGTTAACTTTTTTAAAGAATAAGATTTAATAAAAATATTTATTAAATAAATACGACTTCCATGATACCATTTATTATCAAATACTATACAATATTAATATCATAATATTACACTACACTGATGAAAGATGTCATTAAAATTCTTCATATTTTATACAATAAATTTTATAGCGCCACAGAATTTCCACCAAGCTTTTGACTATTATTTTGTGAGCATCGCAGTAGAAATTGACTGTCGCAGTCAATAATTATCAGAATTTCAATAAAAGGCTAAATTTTAATAAGAAAAATTACTATAAATGCAATAATATGACGGAATCCTTTAACAAATTAACTTTTTATAACATTTTATTTTTAATTAAAATATTATCTTTGACTTTAAATGGAAAATAGTTTTCTTTTGAATATTTTTAGACACGTCATAAACGTTGACAAACAGTGAAAAAAATACTGAAATTATCCGCAATGTCTAATAACAGATATGACAGAGAGAAGATGAAAATTATTTTCATACAATATAAGTAATCTCAAATATGTACTACAAAAATATTTTAACAATGATATTTAATAAATTTTTACTATTAATTATGAAACATTTGGTGCTAACGCATGGGCATATTTATATAATAAATAAATTTATATAAACAATCTCTTAAATTGTTTAGGTTTGACATTATTCAAAATAAGATTAAAATATTGCATGATATTTTGTCTTTTATATGAAAAAAAATATCTTGTACCAACTATTTTAAAGAAAACAAAATTTTTTTTTGTGTATTTTTTTAATGTGTCACTTATAATAATATTCCCTTATAGTAATGTTTTTAGTATTACCACCAAAACTGTAGTAATTAGAGTAGTGGGTAACTTTTATTTTTGTTTTTAAATGTTAAAAATATTCTTGGTTTAACTCATTTATTACTACGAAAATAACCCAAATTTACTCCACATACGAATCAAATAATGATAGAAAGTTAATTTGATAAAAATATAGTGACATATAATTGAATGATTCCGAGGTTAATGATATTGTACCCATACGTATAATATAGCCAAACATAATTATAGGCTAGTTAGACGACTTATGTTATTAAAATTCTTATTTGACTCTTAACTATTGTAGGTACGTAAAAAAAATCGAATATAAAATGAAACTGCAGAGATTTCATACATGACGTACTTATATATACATCTCTATTTGGCATTATAGAATAAAATGAGAAACCTCGATGCCTCATAAAGCGTTACATTTTTAACAATGTGGGTGTTACGATATTTATTGCACCTGTTATTGAATTAACATTACTTCTACTACTATAAAAACAATAAATTAACAAACTACATAAATAGTTATAGTTATTGTTAGGTAGTCATATTTAGGACCTAAGTGAATTATTTAGGGAGTTTGGAAACAAAGCCTTTTATTATTTCATTAATAATATTAATACTATCGACCGAAGGTACTCGATGGACTTTGAATTTAAATTCTAATGGATTTAAGTTTTATACGATTTTCAGTTATTGACATTGTTTTGGGCTTATTTTATATAATTTATTTTGTGATCGTTCAGAAGATAATATTTACGCCCAATATTATTTATGTATATCTTGTGATTGGAAATCAGCTTATTTTGCTACTCGATGTATTAATACTTTCAATAATTTATAATACATACAATATATTGTACATGCACATTGTGATCTATAGACTAATTAATTTTAATTGAAGAAATATATTAATATTAATTTAAAAATTTATGAAAAAGAATATAAATATTATATATATACACGCTCCAAATAAACAACGATATTGTAACGTTAATATTTTATTATTTAGTAAAGTAAATCGACAACACTCATTTTTTATTTGGATTATCCAGTGTTTTGCATTTTATTATATTTTTGATTACATGTAAGTATATAAGTATATATTATATGTATGTCATTAACAGTAAAATGATATCATTAATACCTCCGAATAAAAATATAGAATTCCTTTGTCTTCTTGACAATAAATTCTTTTTAATCAATATACATAGTTTATCTATATTTATTTATTTATTAAATTGAATCGAAAGCAACATACTCAAAATATTATGTGCATCTCGAAGACTTCATGAATGTTGTCCATTCGTGTTATATTATATGCAATGCATTTCTTTGCATTATAATCTGCACTACAGTTCACTATATAATAAAATTATGCACATTATTATGATGTACGATGAGTGAGCGCCTTTTTTTTAAATATCTTGTACCAACTATTATTAAAGAAAGAACAAATACAAATGTATATACACTAGAGTATTCTGGCATCATATATTTTAGAAAATTAAACAGACAAATAAAAATCCGTTTATACAAAAGACTCTTAATAAAATTTATAGAAATAAACTATCCACTAGAATTACGACAATATTTTGATGAACAATTCAAAATAAACAAAAAACCGTCAAAATTATCTTCGATCTTGTTAATACCACCATATTTTAATGGTGCTGAAGCATTATATCAATATTGTTATCCTATAAAACCTATTTTACCACGTTTTTCTTAGCTCGTATTCTTGTTTGTCTGGTGGTTGTTTATCCAGTACAAATCTTGCAATCGATTTTTAACTAACTTCCCGACTAGCTAGACATTTGAAACTTTTAGAATATATCAAAACACGATGCCAATAGAATTGAATTCATTTTCAGTTAATTCTGTTTTGTATTAAAAGTTATTTCGGAAGAAATCCGTAATCCAATCCACTATTATTGGTTGCTAAGGTTGCTTGGTGGTCCTAGCAACTAAATTATTAATATATACGTGCGTTATTATAGAAATCAAAATGACATTTCAGTATTCTATATTTATTTGTTTGTTTATTTTTTATTTACTTCATATCAAGTACAAGTTTGAGCATATTGAGCATAATAATTCAACAGAAAATTTAAAAACGTTGTATATAAAAAGTTCTTTTTATCTTGTAATTATTTAAAAGTTAGGATGTACAGGATATTAACCCACAGCTCACAAGTTCACTGGTGGGGCTTCCATCTTAGAATGCTTCAAATGTTTCCAGACTGTACCGGTTTTTGGGCCGGTAGTTTGTGAATTAGTTTCCCCAATGCATGGCATTTTGCATTGTCCTTGTGGTACAACCTCAAGAGTTCTGTCGCCATGGCCGACACTCCCTCACCCTATTGCGTTAGTATAAAGCGATCTACACGATGAAGGTCTTACATTGCGAGTGGCGTGAGATGTGGCGATAGATTGGGGGTAGTAGCACTACCACGTGCTTGCCCTGTGCCTCAATGCTGGGGTGTGACAGGGTGAAGTAAGTATGTTATAATAGAATAATAATCCTTATATGGCAACCAATTCCACCAAATTAAGAACATTGATAATTTGCCATCAGCTTTTATCAGATTTTATATATCCAAACTATTTGACTGATACTCACTTTTCTTATAATATACCTACTTAAAACGCTGGGTAATGAAATAGCTTAATATTATGTACGTTTAATGTATATAATATGCAATTTTAGTTAATGTTTATTTAAATTTGTTAAATATTCAATAATAGCTCAGTGTGTATGATTGCTTATATATTTAAATTATTTGACGTTATTTATTGTATTACAATAATGTATAAAGTAAATTTGTATTAAAATATGAATTTATTAAACATGCCTCCATTTGAAATGGTCGACGTGCATCATAATATGTAGAATCTAATTAAAAATATGACCATATATCTACTTACTATAAATTCAAGAGTCTATAGTGACCGTAGTATTTCTAACTATTATCAATACCTACCTACATGTACTAGTAATTTATGGTGTTACCCGATTGATTGAACCTAAAATAGTGTAGAAACGCTTTGAGGTTTTCGAAAGATACAGCCTACACAAGACTGAAGATTGCTACACACATACCTGCAATATGAAACTGCATCTGATTTATTTAAAAATCTCAGTTATTTTTTTTTAAAGCTTCGTTTTTATATATTTAAACTGTATCTACAAAGAGTAGTTTTCTTTTAATTTTCTTTGCTATTGGCTTATTTTAAAAATACAATATTACATGAATTTTATTTAAACGAATTAAAATTAGGAAACTAAAAGTTAAGTTGTTGTTTTTAATAAGTGCTTTAATTAATTGGTAAATATTTACAAATTTGTAATTTGTTTCATAATATTATACTCAATATGAGTGTAATAATTTTGTATTTATATGAATTTAATAATTTATGAATATTGAAATATATGAGTTTAATAATTTTCTGAGTTGACGTCTCGTAGATCGTACAAAAATAGTAAGTGTACCCGACTTTGAAGAAAAAACTGGAGTACGGTGGGGCGATGAACGAACCACTGATCAAAATGCATCGATTCAAGTTTATGAATAAAATGCTTGCCTACCGGCACTGATAATGTAATTTTAAAATGCATTATTCTAAGAATTTATGCACTATTTTCTTACTCTGACATGACAAATTAAATTGTAAATTATGGTATAATGTACTTATTTATACTGGTTATTTTAATTTTCTACGTTTGAGTGAAGTACATAACTATTGATTATTTAATTAATTAAACAAAATCCTTAAAATGACAAATCATGGAAGATAAAATAATTAACATTAGTATATATAGTATACCTATCATAATTTTAGAACCTAATATTTTGTGGATGGATTCTTCACTTGAAACAAATATAAGTAACTATTTTACCCGAAAATCTATAATTTTACACTTTTCATAATCTATGTATTATTTTAGTATATCCGATCCTATGAAGAACATAATATAGGTCTCCATAGAGTAAAAGAAGCATTGAAAAAGATTTTTCTTTTTACGAGAAATGGATGTTAGCCAATGGTCCAGCCTCCAAATATACATTAAAAAACAAGATATCTTCTATATTCCTAAAGATTAAATATCACATTTTCGCAGTATTAAAATTTATGTAATATCACGAAAAAGGTAATATTTAGTGACTATATTAAATACATAATAATTCCACTTGCGTGATGGTGATTTCTGTGAACGTTTTATAAATCCTAAAAATAGTCGTCTATATATTATACATTATGTTTTTTTTTTCTATTTTCTCTTCTGATTAAGCTGTTTTTCTTTTTAACAAACATTTTGTGAACAACTTGAATTTATAATTATTGTAGTTTTCCTTTTGTAAAAAAAAATAACAAAAACAAAAATGATAATAATAACAAAATGTCTGTAAAATTTTATATAATATTTAACATTTTTTAATTCCACTGACACCTATAATATCCGTGTGAGAAATGTGCCTAAACTTTTCCATTCCTTTATTTTCCACTGTTATTGGTGCAATAAATTAGCTTTCAACACTACATCGTTGATGTTGACTCATGTAATATTTTATAACATTACATAAATAATTCGATAGATCTATTGAAATAATTTATATTGTAGAAAGTCTTCAGCAATAAAAAAAGATTTAAAAAAAATATAGGCACTTTGCCCTCCATCCAAAATACCATCTTCACAATAATCCCCGAAGTGTTCATTGATTATCATTGGATAGATTAAATATATTAGCATAGGTATCTACCTCAAAGATAACTAAAAGCATGTTAGATCGATGAAAAAGTAATAGAGTTTAGTGGAAGTACGGGAAATCAACAGTTTTAAGGAGACATAAGGCATCAATGAGAAGCCTTCATCCAGCAGTGACGAAGATGGTAAAAACACAAAAACACGTCTTTTTTCGTCGCGGAATCATTTATATATTCAGCTTATTGATATATTCCATATATAAATAATATATTTCGTTCATTAAAATTTATAAAAAATATTACCTATAGGTAGGTGCATTATCTAAAATGATATATATTCCTTCCTATTAAAGTCAATTTAATTTGACAGGTATTTATTCAATTAGTCACATGAGAGATTTACTATTACACTTATGAAACTATTTTAATATTTACCTAGGAAATTTCTTAAAAATAGCAAGTGCATCCAACTGACACGCAATCTCTGGTCTAGTGCAACTGCAATAGCGAGCAAAGTTGTAGATAGGCGAGATGTCCATTTTTTCTCATTCTATATACCTACGTACTTACACACGAAACAAATTGCCTGCGATGCATTTACGTGCGGGATTCTCTAATGTAGTTATCGCACGCTCTGAAACGTTTATGGATGAGTTCCTTTTAAGAGAAATTGAATAAATGCCGGTGTTCATATCAAATCAACCACATTTCAATCGAAACAATAAAACAGCTTACACACTAGCTGTAGGCATCATTCGCAAGCCAGCATCTCCCCAATCAACAAATACAAGCAATAAGTTGAAGTGAAGGATTCAACGATCCGATATAAACCAATTATAATATACTTACAATAATAATAATATAAAATGTCTTTTAATAAAAGTGTTTTAATTTTTGCCGTGTGGTGTGTAGTATATACGATGGCTGCCCAAGAAGATCAGAGTCCTTTTAATACTGGACTTAAAATGTTAAGGAGGATTTATGATCACTGCGAAAAGTCTGAAGAAATTGTTAAGTGCCTTAAAATTCAAGCCGTCAAAATTGCCGACAGAGCAATTAAAACTGAAAATATTACAGTTTTCGATGGCGTATCAGTTGTAAAAAGGAAAGACGTAGAAGACGCAAGATCAATTGGATATAGTGATGAAGAAATTAAAACAATGTCTTCAGATCAGTTGGATAATCTGATTGCTGAAAAATCTGCGCGTTTTTTGGGGACTCATCAAATGTCACTAACCATGTCATCGTTTGTCGGTAGATCTATGGATGGTAAACAGACCTTCAATAAAATGATCGAAGAAGGAAGAGGAAAGCTCAAGAAATACATTGGCCCAATCCTTACCGCCATCGCTATCAAGGGTGGTTTTGTCGCCATGGCCTTCCAAGCTATTGCTTTAATTGCTGGTAAAGCTTTGCTGATTGGTAAGATTGCTTTGGTATTAAGTGCAATTATCGGATTGAAGAAACTCGTATCCAGCGGAGAAGCTCACGAAAAAACGACTTATGAAATTGTAAAGCATCCCCAAGTGTCCCAAAGCCATACTTACTCCTCGTCACATTATGGAGGCGGCGGTGGTGAATACGAGACTAGCGGAAGCGGCGGAGGACATTATCACAGAAGCCTGGATGCTGATCTGATGAAGCAAGAGCGTGCCTACAGTGCTCATGTACCGAGAAGTTAAGGCTGATAATCATAAACGAATATTTAAAATTTATTAATTCTAATGACTGATACCAAATATTTTTATACACCATCTATAAAGATATTAATACTACCTACCTATACTTTTCATTTGTATATATCTAAATTATTGTTAAAAATATGGTAGCTAGTATATGTGGTGTATATTAAATATATTAGTTATTATAATTGATTTAAAATGACTGAAAAATGACCTGCAAGATGCGATAATGATGGTAAAACGTACTGACCAACCATAGCGATAAAATATTTATTACTATTTAATTTAATTTATATTATTTTACTAAACCTTATGTATTAAAAGATTTTTCTGCTTAATATACTTAAATACGATAATTATTGTTGGTATTTATTATTGATTATTTATCAGAAAAAAATGTAAATTATTTTTAAATATTGTGCAATATTTTTTATAAAGATAAGTTTTAAGAAAAAAGGTTTTTTTATTTCATTATATGCTTCATTATTTTAAGTACCTACTTACAAACATTCATGTAAAAATATTACTTATTAAGTTAATGTAAGTCATATTTATCATTTAAATTATCTTTTTAATTTTATTAACTTTATCTGCATGCATAAATAGAGCATAATGAAGTATTTATATAATTATTTTATATATGTAAAAGGCATGTCAAAGAAATTGACGAATAGTTACGAATGTACCTTTAGATATATAAGAAAGTGTCACACATTATATTGGCATACCTATATATTAATTGGTGTGAGTAGATTTCCCTATCTATAATTAGCATAATTAACAGACCGCAAAGCTTGGTCAAGCTTATACTATCACATATTATAAATAAATCTTTTACGCACATATGCTCACATTTTTAGTACGTATTTATTATATTTTTATATTGAAAGCTAATAAATATTTTATCAAACATCAAACATGTTTCTTATTTTTTAAATTTATTTCAAAGCATATTAGGAATGTGTCAGTTAAATAATATGTTTATACATATATTTAAATTAAATTAGTACATGGATGGTTAATGAAGAATACCCAGGTATAAATAATAATATTATAATCATGTTAATAATTTTTAATATCTAGATATTATTATGTACAACAGATTTCAATGCATATACATCAAATATTAGTGAGTACTAATAAGATGTTTATAGAAAATTATTGTAGTACCTATCACTCAAACATATTATTAAACTTTAAATAAACACAACTCAGTTTTCTTTAATAATTTATTCAATAAATAACATAAATAATTACAGTACATTAATATATTCTTAACCTGTATAAAATACTTTACCATTATTCTTTCAAATTACTGAATTCATATAGAAAATAGTATTACAAAAAAATATCATACCTTATGATTGTTACACTGAAAATAAATAAGATTGACTTATAATAAACAAATACATAAGAGAAAATATAATAAATTTATCTTATTGAAATCATTTATATTTTTATGTAGTCATCAATTTTCACGGAACGCATAAATAAATAAACAATATTATATTATGACCGCAAAGTTTTGGTATTTAGACATCATATTATTAAATAAAATATACGTTACCTAATATAAGACGGTTGACATTGTTGTTATAGGTAGGCGCATGAAACTAATTATGTATACTAATAAAATATGTGGATCAATTTGATAAGTATATTATATTTCGATATTTTAATAAAATAATAATACGTATACATTATTTATATATTTTTCAGTTAACTACGTTAAAAGGACGTTCATCATACAACACTGCAGGCTGTAATTATCAAAACAAATTCCTATAACAGTTTTTGGTAGTTATATATTATAATATTTTTTACTGAGAATAAATTAATACTGTATTTTTTTTACAAATAGAAATATTTAACTTTCAAAAAATTCAAACAATACATATTATTTGTAATACAATTTCAAATCATTTGTCGTAGGTTTTATCGATAATTATTCCTTATTAATACTTATTGGTACAAAATAAATAATTTAAATACTTATGTTCTGTCTAATTATCCATGTCTCCTTTACCAGATTCGTCGTAAATTGAATATCCCATATTTTGCATCATTGGAGACTCCATACTAGGTCTGGAGTACTTGTAAGCATGTCCTCTGTATGCTTTATCCTGTGCCAATGTTGACCTCTGCCATCCTCCATGATGACTGTCATGGCCGCCGGAGTATACGATATGTTCTGTTTCAGTTCCAGATGATTTTTTGGAAATTGCCGACTGCGAAAAATTTAAACAATTACGATAAGAAATGTTTGCTTACAACGATCCAAATATTATTTTAAATACAAAACTAGTTTTTAATTAACTATTTTTGTGAATTCAACGAATAATTCACAAGATTTAAGAATGCAATATTCAACATACATAATTGTAAGATATATAAATAAAAAGGATTTCATGTTATACACATTTATATTTTTATAAAAATCGATGTTTTTTAAATTAATTATAATAATTATTAAAACGATGAAATAGTCAAATTCTAAACGACAGAAAATTGAAAACTTAATAAACTAAATTATACTAATAAATATGACCATAAAATAAAATGTAATAATAAGATGTGACCCTGCAACAAATTCACATTTTTTTACAATTGTAAGTTTATCTTTAAATTAAAAAAAAATTAAAAATCTATTTTCAGATACATATTTATTAATTAATACAGTTGAAATTGTAAATTATCAAAAACAAATCTCAAATTGCAAGCTTCGTATTTTTCCGCTAGGTTCTCTGCTGGCGTGCCTCTCCTCCTTAAGGGTTTATATAATTATGAAATAAAAATAAATGAAGCAAACACAGATTGGTTTTATTTTTGTGATAGTTTTGATTATTTTCTAAATATCACTTGGTATTTACCACGTAGAAAAATTATGTTAGACGTCATCTATTTTATTCACATAGTAATCTTTAGTATCGGGCATTTATTCAACTTATATTTTAATGTGTTATGCATAAAAGTAATGTTTGCAAAATAGTGGTTCTCAATAATACCTCAATAGGATGTACTATATTTTATATCCATGCCATTGTAATTTTTCATATGGAAAAATATTCATAAGCCAAGGAAATGTCGATAATATGTTGTCAAACTCTTTCAAATTTTATAATATTATAAATAAACCGTCAATCTCCATAAACCATTGCGAAGATTTCCTATCAGCAAAGACATCCGAAAGTAAGATATAACTTGAACAAAATTATTTACAGCTTTGACGACTTGTTCAGGCAATTTGACTGGAATAACAATGGTATCCTTATAAATGGAGAGTACCCGAGTGATCTGCGCTTTGCTAATGGCATACACATTTTATACTCAGAAGACCTAAAAATTAGAATACAGGAATTTGCTCAAGTAAGCAGCAAAGTAGCAAAGCAGGCTTAAACATAAATTTGACAATAAAACAAATTATTTTAAACAGTTTTCCTGAACAAAAATAGATCTTTATCAGTGATACTTAGCTTAAATGGTAGAACGACTATATATATTTATTAGATACTGGATATATGTATATCTGATGAAATTATTTGCAGAAGTTGCACTGGAGAGCTTTTAACTGCCTAGACAACGTCTGTAAATTGAAAATTACCTCTCATTGTAGTTCTTGTGAACGTATAATATATTTGAAAAATATAGGTATTCGAAAAGTAGAGGTCCATTTAACGAAAAAATATTAAATAAGTGAACAAACAAGGGTAAGGGATGTGATATATTGAACGTGCATAATTTTTTTTTATCTATAATTTATTTTTATCTATATTTTTTATTTATATTTGAAAACATCTCATGCATATATAGACCCACTAGAAAAAAAATACGACACTCGACGGGACAGAAGAGGTTTATTAGATGTGATATATTACACACGCAAGAAACTTCAAATTTAAATAAACTGGATACATAGATCTAAAACTGGACAATATCTAGAGAAATACAGCCATTCATTGATACTCAATGGGTTAAGACCGTCCGAGAGGTAAAATTAAGAGCTGTTGAATCAACAAAATAATTATGTGTATGGATATACGTGGCAATGTAACGTATAGAACCGAGAGGAGTGGAATCAGTTTGGAAATGCTTTCATCCAATAGTGCACTGTTTTCAAAAGTATGGTACGGTAAGAGTTTGGTGGGGGTACGCGCTTCACCGGGATTTGGCTACGCTTGGTGCAACAAACAGTAATACGAAATCAATACAACATCCATACTAGAAGGTTTATCGCATGCCGAAGAAGACCAATTATTGGAATTAGCTTCAGATGGATTTTTGAAAAATAAATATAAGGAGTGTACGTTAACATCATTCTGGTTGAAAATGCAACATGAGTATCCAGTTTTAACAGAGAAAGTTCTGAAATACATCTTGCCTTTTCCAACTTCATATCTACATGAAGTTGTTTTTTCAGCATTTGTAGGCATTAAGTCAAAAAAAAGGGAACAAGCTTTTGGATGTGGAACCGCATCTCAGATTAAAATTAACAACCAGGGAACCAAATTATGATCTGTCTCAACATTAACAATTGTATCCTTCTCATTTATTATAATGAATGTTATTTATAATATAACTTATATTTATTTTATTTATATATTATTATGAATGAATTTTATTTTTTGTTCATTATTATTTTGTTTATGAAGGTACTAAAAAAGGAAAAAAATAAATATATTTTGATTGTAATCAAAGTATGTATATGCAATTTTTTTTGACGAGGGGTACTCAGTGTTACGAAAATTATAGAAGAGGTACACGTTTGGGAAACACTGGAACATTGAATAGGACTTGGCTTATGATATTATAATTATTGTTAAAAATTATTGTCTATTATGAATACAAATCGGCAGATTAAAATTTTTGAATTTATTCATAAAAAAATTTATAATAAATTCATCAATTAATTACTTACGCAGTTTTAGAAAAAAATCCTTTAAACTGTTTATATAGCAAACAATGATTTCTGAAGTAAACTGATTTTTATTTACGTTCTACATTATGATTTTTAATATATTCCCTTTCTTATCAAAATTGTTAATCCACCAAGAATCGATAGTCAGATTAATATTTTTTTCTCATAAAAATATTTTGAATTAAATAACGTAATACGTACCAATAGTGCAAGAAGTAGAGATATTTTCGCAATTATTAAAGCAGCGCCAGCCAATAACGCAAGTTTTCCCATGAAAATCTGTCCCAAGATACTGGCCATCCCAAGGGCTCCATACAAGAGCATAGAGTGCCCCCCTTTACCTCCTTTCTTTTTCCTTCCTGTAAAATAAAATATTTTTGTTGATAGATGTAACACAAATTAAATCATTACTTAAATATTGAAAAAAATGATTAGCTATTGTATCTAGTAATATAGTATTATTTATAAGATAAATTCTATGCAATATGATAATGACTAATAGACCAAATTTAAAAACCCATTTAATTTTTTATATGAGATTTAATGAAAAGAATGAGCTTTAATAATATTAACTTAGTAATCTATTATATTATGATATAGTTACATTCTAATGTTTTATAAGTATTTAAATATAATTAAAAAAATATATAAAAATGATAATATTTGAGGATAAAATATTGCCAGTGTAAGCCACAGTTTGTAACTTTACTGAAAAGCAGTTAAAAATATATTTGTTTCGTTATTTTTCTTTAGGTTATAATTTTTAACTTCGTCATTGAAGAATTCTTGCTGATGTACCTACTCAAAGCATGCTTGAAACAATATTATAAATATAATCCAACCCCACAGTTAAGTAATTCTCCATATAACGTTTCTAACGATTATTTAATTAAGCTACTTGAAATATTAAGATATAAAGTATTTATTATTTTTGTTCCTTTCGTGATTTTTATAATAAAATAGAATTAAGGCTTTAGATAGTTAATTATATTTAATAATTTTAAAATATAGATGAAAGGGCATTTTGTTCAACTAATAGAAAAGTTTCCCATGACTCAGCCGTAAAGGAAAAATTTACTTTTAAATTATCCACTTTTAATTATTATTGATGAAAAAAAATACTGTATTAATAAGAATAATACACGATATTAATTAATGTACTACTTAACATGTGATAATTAAATAAAAATAAAAGAGTTGATAAGATCAATTATAAATTAAATGTAATATTATGTAAATGTAAACTATTTTCTCTGAATTACTTAACCTCAATTTACCGAAATAGTTTATGCGTACATTTGATGTAAATTTACGGGGTATGATTATACGCGTACTGTTAATGATATGCAATATGATTTTAACTGTTTTACAATTCTGATAACCTTATTTACATTTTTTTATGAATTGAAACTTTTTAAAGCGTAACCGATCGCTCATTTTATAGTTTTTTTGTATGTTACTGACACCTTTGTTATGGATAAAATAAAATAAAATATTGTTAAAAATATATTAATTGAACTGGCGTTGATGTGTAAGTATTACATTGAAATTATAATTTAACAGTTTTCAAAACATTGTCATTAAATTTAATAAATTGAGTATACTTCTTCCCTCCTTCACTTCCACTCAAATTATCGAAATCAAGAGTATCTATTTTATGATTGAAATAAGCATATCTAAACATGAATCAATTTCAATAAATGTGAATGAAAGGAATTTTCCATATATTTTTGTGATATGACTTCAGCACTCTTCACTTATAAAATTTACTATACGTTACTGAAGGGTATTTTTTCTTCGGTAATTGTGCCGCAGATGTCGTCATGAGCTTTTATATTTTTTTTTTACGAAAACAATTTATTCTATGTAGACAATTATAATAAATACCCTTTTCTGTCGGTGCATAGGCTTTTCGATCCAATAATTTATTGTTAATTAAAAATTTGAAATGTTTATACATTTTGATGCATCATTATAACAAACTACGATTATATTAGTTAATATTAGGTTGGGGTAAGTTAGATTATGTTACGTTAGGTTTGGTTTGGTCTAAAAAGAAAGTTGTAAAATCTCATGACATCATCTGCGGCACATTTACATTCTCTTCTTCTTATTCTTCTAATAACTCCAAAAAATATAATTTTTAATAAAATGAATACAATCATATTATGGGATAAGGTCCAGGTAAAGTAGTGAAACAGTGGTATGTTAAATGATTATAGTAAAAACAATAATTACATTCAGAAACACCTAGGCTCACATAAATGTATTTTAACCTAACTGAGAATTGAATTTGGAGCCTTCAGACGAGAACCCGCTATATTAAGCAATCGACTAAGAGGACCGTGATATACTTCGAGAACATTTTGAATATTATAAAAATCACTAGATAACGATATGTATTAAAATTACAACTTATATAAATAGAGCTTTCAAAAATATTTTTACTAACAGTTTTAATTATTGAATATTTGAAAAAAAAGTTTTTATGTTGACCTCTCTACACAACGATGTTGTTATTGATTGATGCATTGCAAATTTATTCCAATTATAGTCAATTACGATTATTGTTTATAGTAAAGTGAATTACCACCAAACTCTTAACTAAAGTATATTGATTTATATGATACATTAAAAAAATATATCGATACATTATTATTTGAGTAATAATTATTGACATTAGCACTTACCTTCAACAGAATCGCCATCTAATTTGAATTGGATAACAATTGACTTGACGTAGTCGTTAACTTTTTCTATCAGCATTTCATTCAAACTGGCGTTTGACGTTCCCTTTGTTTTCCAATTACTTAACCCCAAAGATCTCTGTCCATTTGGAATGCTATTCTCAGCGTCCCATTTTGAATCCCTCTTAATAAAAATGCTGTCACTGATGTTGATAGTCCTGTTGCGATGCATTTCATCGTCCAATTTCTCGATTACTTTTCTCTTGAGACAATCGAATTTGTTTTTCTGTTGTAAACATTGCTTAACTGTAGTTATAACACCATAATTAAAACTGTCTATATGTAAAGTGTTAATATTATCATGTGTACTTGAGTTATCCACTTGCAACGATAATGAACTATGCAAAAGAAAACTGCATATAAAAGTAAACTGTAAAGAATTCATTGTGAAAATTATTTTTGCTAATATGTTGATTGTCAATGCAACCACTTGCGCCGGAGATGTAATACAAAGAAGAGCCAAAAAGTAACTGTATCGTTTTTTGGAAGAAAATCTGTTTTTATACTTAAATCTTCGCGTAAAACGAAGCGTGACAGTTCAAAATTATATGTGTGCGTTATTTTATTATTTATTTATTTACATTGGCGCTCGCAATTAGTAGACGCCAAAAACAGACGTACATACACACTAAAAATAATGACACCGTGAAGATATAACTATCTGCCGTCAAATATACGAATTCATAAGATGATTATGTTAATAACATTAATGCCATGTGGACATATAGAGTGGAACAATAAGTTATAGTGACAAAAAAAATCGGAAAATTATATTACTTTCCCTGCATAGATTCTAATCTAATGAAATTTAAGGTCACAGTGAAAGCATGTGAAAATAGTACTTATCGTTTTTTGCTAGCCAATAGCCATGTGACAAAATAATAGCCACGACAAAACTATACTTAATATTTCTACGGAGATTGACGGCACAATACGGTTCATTCAATTACTCTTTTTTTGTTTAGAAAACGTTTTATTGCTGTATAGCATGCAATAAACATACGACACGTCTAGAAAGAATAATATTCATCAACACTCATGGCTAAGACTACGGAAAGAATTTAAATGTTAAGATAAACTAAATTTAATATATAAATGATGTCAAGCTTACTGAATAAAAATATTTTCCAAATATTGTCTTCCATTGAATAAAAACTAGTTCAGGTCAGTACATTAATCAGTTCAGTATATTAATCCAAGATATTTATTTAACTTTCATAATGGCTTATAAATAATATAGTAACTATTATAAAATACTCATAAATTCATAATATATAATACATATTACTTAGTCATAGCTTCTCATTTAGTAAATCATAGATTTGTCTCTAAAATAGAGCACATAAAATCGTATGTCCTGTACATATCTCAGTACTTATGCTTTTTACTAGGATTAGTTGTTAGTTCAGGGGGACGTGCGCTGCGTAGGTAAAAATGGAGATTTTATGCTATTTTCAAAGCAAAAATTAATAAATCTAAAAAATATTAACACCACTGCACATGGACGTACTGAAATATAACTATATTCTAAAACATTAGAGCGAGAGGTTTAAAAAAATACTATTTTATGTAATAAAAATACTTTATGCAGTCATAAAATGTTTAAAATCTATATAAAGGATAATAAGGCTTCAAAATTATATAAATAGATTGTCTACAACGTTTAAGGAATGTCCAGGATCATGCTCTGAAAATAGCACAAAATCTCCATTTTGACATACGCTGAGTATGTGGGCCGTTAAACAAATAATTTATTGAACTATCGACATTCGAATTTGTGTCATCCAAAATTCAAATACATAATATTTTGACAAGGATGCATGAATTTTAACCACTGCTTTAGAGTGGGTAAGTAATAAGTAGTAAGCAATTATTTAAAGCAGTGGTATTAAAAGTATATTCTGTGGTGTTCTGGAGGGTGCTGCGAACAAAATTCAAGGGTGGCGTAGGCTATTCGAAAAAAAATCAAAATAATCTTAATTCAATGCGTTGATCACGATTACAGATTTGTATATTTCGGTGGCTGTTTTCTTCAAACGATAATGTCATGTAAACTGGTCTTCCTTTATTGCTATGGTGCTCATTCGAATATTATTCAATAGTTACTTTATCTTCATTTAAATAAAACGAGGAATATCCAAAAGCTCTAGCGAATAGAATGTCAAGCAAATCAATTCGTAGTTCAGAAAATCTGTAAAAAAGCTACCGAATGTAATAATTTAGCGGATAATTTTCAATTAACAACTCATGGTATGTATATTCTTAGACTGCCGTAAAAGAATCTTGCAAAAGGCACCATGAAATGAAAAATATCTTAGGGAATAAAAAAAAAACACGTTTTTATGAAAGCGGATTTATTATAAAAATATAATATAGAATATCATATAAAATTACATAAAAAATATCTAATTTAAAACTTTTTATTTTAATATTAATCATACATCAAAACTTAAATAATATATTACTTATGTACTAGATATGTATACTTACATTAAATGCAATTAATCTGACTTTTTGGTTAAATGGGTAGGTCAAAACCAAAAGGGCCACTCTCCGTTACTTACTTACATGCGATATGCGCATGAAAATAATGACATAGTGTTGAGGGATTTCTAGATACATTATAAGTTATATTAATTTATATTAACTGAGTTACTTTGACCATTGATTAAATTAAAAATAATAGTTAATTTCAAATAGTGACTGTTTTGCATTTGAACAATGGAGTGTAGACTTTTTGTTTTTAACCCACTCAATTACAAATGTACTTAACTTATTATTTATGTTGAATTCAATATTTTGAATAATATCTAATAATGTTGACTTAAATTGAAAATTAGGTAATTTTATATATATATATATAAGTAACTTATTAATTAAATTTAATTCATAGTTATTTTAAAAAAAAACATTTCTTATTTATCCAGGTATTATGGAAAAATTTTAATACCTGTAAGAAATTAACTTCCATAACTACAATTTAATATGAATTAACAACTGTCACGTACCTACTATTCAGATTAAAAGTCAACCATAAAAATGAGTAATATTCTAACTACTAAACCTAATCTAGTACTATTTGGTAGAAGTAATAATAAAAAAATATATGAATCAGTTATTTCAATGTAAAATAGTAACCTAACAGTTTTCAATAAATTTAGAGGTAGGTAATCTTAGTAATATACTATAATATCATCACCTCAATACTACAACTAGATAACTTGATTTTCACTGTTTTTGAGAAACCTATTGAATAATTATGATTCTACATTTTCTTTCTCTACAAAATAATAAAACTAGATACGTGAGAAGTTAATGGGAATTTTATTAATTTTGTGTTTGAAAGTATTAGATAACTTTAAAACTATAAATGCATTAAATAAATAAAATAATATATCTACAATATTTTTTCATACAATTGATTTTTATTTTAAATAATAATAATTATAGTCTAGGTTTATGTTAATCAAGTAAAGTTTAAATTTAATTTTCCCAACAATGACCAAATCAGAGTTATATAGTTGTAGTATATTGAGGTGACGATATAAATTACATACTTACATTTTTCAATTACCTACCTACCTAACAATTTCACATTGAAAATTGTAAATAATAACAAAATGTATTTATTTTATTTTGTTGAATAATATAAATGCAACATAAAAAACACTTTTTTAATCTGTAAAAAATATGCTTTTAGTCATTTTTTTATATAATGTAATAAAACAAAAATATTTTAAGTAATCTCTATATTATAATTATATATAAAACGTGAATACCAAATATTACATATTAATTATATGCGGGTGTTTTTTTTATCTAATTTTAATATTCATTGCACTTTAAAGATATTCACGACATTAAAAAAGGTATTTTAAATGATAATATATTGTGTTGGTAGATTGATGATTATTTTATTATAAATTTATAGTGGTAGTTAATTTTGTACCAGGGGTTATACATTAGCTTTCAAAATGTATATATTATATGAAATATAATGTGTGTATCCACAATTATAATAAATATTACTAAGTAAAATATTTATTTTCAAAATTAGTTCTATGGAGAAATTAGTACTGGTAAAAATATCCATTATTAAATGACATTGAATGAAAGTAGTGAGCATATAAAAGTGAAAAGTATTTTCTTCCTGCTATGATCGTTTGATTACTATCTTTACTTGTAGACTTTTTTTCATATTGATAGATATGGAAACTTTACTATTAAGTATGTTTTAGAAAAACTAAACGTTTTCTAAATTAATCCAATCTTTTAAAACGTTAATTAATTAATTTGAACTTTGAATTTGTATTTAATGTGAACTTAGTTGTTATTTGTCAAAGTTTAATATTGTTAGATATTCACACTACTAGCTTACGTATTGGTTTATGAATTCCACGCAAAGTTTCTCGCTCCGTTTCCCGCCCTATTGTGACCGTGCTTTGTGACGAAAAGCTTTTCAAGGCGGTCCCTTAAGTCTTCTGGCGACGTTACTTGACCAGCTTTGAAGGTTCCATGACCGCGTTGGTTGCTTGACGTTGCGTAATATGGATCGAGTTCTTCTTCTGTTGCGGCATGATGGTTGTCTTTGAGGTATTGACCTGATTGGTAACGGTCTCCATAAGCCGATAGACCTAATATTGAAAGGATAATATGAAAGAAAATATGTAACACGGACTTATTAATAATCAAATTGAATTGTATTTCGGTTCTTTTTACATGTCACACTTTAAAAAAATGCATATAAAACATCTACAATACATATACCTAGTATTACTTTAAAGATATAAACATTTAATTGAAATGTGTAAAGTATACATTACATATATTGTTTATAATATATCATTAACAATAGATATCGGTTTTTTTAATAAACTCGTTAATATTCTGTTTTAATTATCCGTGTGTATTATCCATGTAAAGAACACAACATCTTTTTTATGAAAACTATACAGAAATAAGTAAGACAAAATTAGTTTAGTGTTGAAGATAACATGACACACTTGCAATAGTGCAAATAAATAAATTTTCACGAACTCTTCATTATGAATTAATATGTCGCAGTAAAATCATTGACGGACTGAAATTCTAAAACTAAATTTAATTTTAAATACCTAATAAAAATGTATACGGTTATCACGACCGTGACCGTATATTCACGGTATTTTTTTTTTCAAAGATTATGAATACGTATATGCATTAACATGTTTAATAATAAAAGTTGCCTGTACCTGGTCCTGAGCCACCATAATATCCATTCCCTCCAGAAAGAAACCCACCATTATTGTGGGCTCCACTGAACAAAGAATTGTAACCAAAAACGCTAGATGCAACCACAGCTATCTTTGCAAGGATCAGAGCTTTTTTACTTAATATAACCATTAGTCCGAAAAGTAAGGGTAAAAGCGTCGATAACTGAAATTTGAAGCCCAGCAGGAATGGTACTAGGAGTTGACGAGTTATTAGACGAGCTGGAATATAAAAAAAAAACAGTACAAATACTTTATATGAATAAGTACAAATATATGAAAATAAACACATTTTTTATGGTATACATAATATACTTATTGCTGTACATATTATTATCATGTAATTATATAAATTACTTCAGATTACCAACATCTGATTTACCATGAGGTTATAGCTGAAGGCTCCGAATTGGCAGTGGGCAATAAATATATTGAAATACTGATCCCGCAATTGGTAAATTTCAGTTGTTCTTTTTTAAAAATTACGTTTTAGTTAAATAAGTCTCTTTCGAGCCACCTCTCTAAGTGTAAATTTCATCAGATCTCGATGTGTTAGTCTTTTTTTGGGATCTCTGTCATTGTTCAGAGTTTTATAGCTATCTTTTTTGATACTGAACCCAGGGTATATATTTTCCGTATGAAACAAATTCATCTACTTATCATGGTTATCTGTTAGATTTGTTCAATTGATCATTTTTACTGATCACAAGTTTATCATCTGTAGCCCATCAAACTAACAAACAATAAGTAATATGATCTTTCTGTACTTCATTTTCCTTTTGGACCATTAAGTATTAGGGGCTTTATCGTTACTTATTATTTATCCATACGTGTCACATGGCCGGTCCATTTTGATAAATCTGGTTCATATTTAGGGACGTCGCTAGTAGACTTTCTTGTCAATGGGGCCAGAAATATTTCACAAAATTCTATCTAATCTATAATAGTATTTATGTCAATTCAATTAATAATATTCTTGAGAGAGGGTAATTGCCTACATTATAAACCTTTTGATAATTGTTTTATTTAGTTATTTAAAAACAAAACACTATGTAGGTATAACTTTTTAATTTTAAAAGAACTGGTTATAATCAAGAAAGTTTTTCGATCCGTAATGTAAACGCATAATTTATATACAATAATATGTAATATTAAATTTAAACTTTTATATATTGTATTAAAATTAATAAAAACTAACGCATAGCTTATGCATTGAAA
The DNA here is from genome assembly GCF_057557595.1 of Rhyacophila brunnea. Lineage (NCBI taxonomy): Eukaryota > Metazoa > Arthropoda > Insecta > Trichoptera > Rhyacophilidae > Rhyacophila > Rhyacophila brunnea. The sequence goes on from NW_028233068.1 coordinate 24,630,261, forward strand.
TATTTATATTTCTTATGATTTATCTATCTGTACCGCATGAGAGAAAACCTATGTTATTGTTTTGGAGAGAGTAATTCATGGAGAAGATTAATTAAAGGGGGTAAAGTGAGAGAAAACATAAACCTAAACGAAAATTATAATTAATTTGAAAAATAAACTTAAACGCAAATGTTGCAATCGTTTATTTGCTATAAAAAAACAAATAACAGGGTACTCACGTAATAGTTTGACAGATGCTTACAGTGCAATACTAGTACATCAAGACATATTGATAAAGTATTAAACGCTATTACAATTAATTTGAAATATATTGACGGGAAGGTATAAAGTCGTATTATTGTGTTGGATAGGAAACACGATTTTGAAAATGATATATCTCTGAAAATGTTAATTTCTAAAAGAATATGCTCAATTTGTGGTGGCTTGGTAGTTGATAAATGATATGAAAGTGTTAAAAAATCAACAAAGTAGCGTAATATATATTATATATAAAATAGTATGGTATCAATTATAATTATAATCAATCAAAATTATAAACATTATGGATAAGGTAGAGCCATCAGCTAAGCATCACCGCTTGGACAAATAAACGAGCTCAGGGATGGCGTGTACAGCCGCAACCAAAATGCCACCTGGATTTTAAAGTTTTCATTGTAATTTAAATTAATGTAATTTAAAGTATTGTAAAACACCAATTTAAAAAATATTTTAACAAAAGCAATGAGAAAATAAAAATTAAACAAAGAGTGTGTCGATTTTTTAAGCAACTACTACATTTATTTATTGTAAGCATATTATTTTTAATAAATTTAAAAAATATATATTAGGTAAGTGTTCTGACTGATAAATCTAACAAAAATCGTTAGTTCTTGTACTCTTAACATGTCGTAACGAGATTACTGCACACAAATCAGCGCTTTGAAACAGTTGTGGGAAAAATTTGAATCACTCTGGGAAAGTATTTATGCGAAAAAATAGTATAAAAGAAGCGTTTAATTATGTCGTTGTGAAATATATATCAGATTTAAAAATGTAACGCGAGATGGCACTCGATTATAAAACGGATGTAACTTTTGCGTCAATTCACCAATTTTGAAATTTGATTGCGTAAACATTAACTCGATGGAGTATGTTATTTTAATAGTTAAGTGAAATTTTCACACAATTCAGTTGTTTGAGTTTTTAATGATAATAAAATATTTTTCGTAGGTTCCTTGCAGATTTTAACAGTTTGCTAATAAAAATATACATTACAGTTTATTTAAGTTTTAATTTGTCGAATTTATAGTTAATTATAATATAAACAGTTTTTCCACTTGAAAAGAAGTAGTCATAATGTACCTAGTAACTTTAAGGTTTTATACTATAAGTTATTATTTTCGATGACTATTTTAAACACTCTAACCAAACAAAGTGAGACAAAATAATTATAATACTTTCTTCCAAGAACAATGCATTGGCATATATAGTTTAAAAATGATGTAACAGTTATAGCTATTTAACACGTGCAGGTTTAATACGTAAAAGAATAATAATTGCACCTTTGTTACACTCGAAAACGTTATGATGAACAATTTAGACGTACCGTGAAATAACATAATAATATACTAGTCATTTATTGTTATAGCAATCACCACGATGTTTATAAAAGGAAGTACAATCAGTCTTGAAAATTCTTGTATTTATGAATTGATAATCGTAAGTTCAATCAAATCAAAATGTATCTAAATTTGGAATTTCGAATATGGTTTTTTTAAAAAGGGCTGTGGCTTGGTTATTTTCAGAGCCCTTGGCATATTATTCATTGTTACCTAAAGCGATGGATGATAATGTGTCTTAGCTGACCTTAATATTATTGTTACCTTATTTAATTATGGAGTAATCTGTGCACTAAATTTTCTTGATAAAACAGTAATATTACACATTATCCTTTTTTATTAAATATAAATTAATACTATATCACAGGCAGACAATATACATATTATCTATGATGAAAATAATTACAAACAGCAGAAAAAATAAACAAAAACAATAATTGCAAATCACAACTGAATAATTTTAAATCTGGATTGACAAACAAACATTCTTTTCGTTTAATATTTATTACGTATTACAATTTATCACTTTATGTAACCATCCAACTGCCACATTATTTTATAAAATATACTAATACTAGTGGCTTATTGGGACAATAGCCCCAATCTAGGGGTATTATCTTGGCCTTACTTGTTTGGTTAGACAATAATTTTGACCAATTGTCAATTCATCGTATCATGTACTCTTTTCATCTTGCTTATCAATTGGTTTTTTGTGGTTAAACGCGAAATTCACACTGATAAAAAATATTGTAATACATTTCGCTTCAGTACTCTTCTTGTAACCTAGGGCTTTCATTCGACCACCAACATTGGTTAATTGGTATTCTCTGATTGTTAGGGTAGCATACGGAATTATATAATAATATAGATTTTAAGCTAGTGACAGCCCGGTTCTTCATATATATAAATACGGAATGAAGAGATATATTAATTCAATTTGATTGTTTCAAACCGATGAGATAGACAACAGTTAGATTAAGGCATCCGTTCATTTACCCAAAACTCACCTCATTGCTTCACTGTACATTCTATGCTACATATTTTTTTGTAATATTTTGACAACAAAATCAGTACCTATAAATATATTAAATTTTTTACCTGTACTGGGTTCGGCATCGAAACTTTCTCTGTCCCGTATTTTTGGATCAAGAACAAACTCTAAGACTCCGTTTCCAGTGAGTGTTGGTCCTACTCTCATATGCAAGCCTGGATGAAGAAAGGCCATGTCCCACTGCATAGCACGCCTGCTCATCAAACTACTGGCTCCTTCAAGAATGGACCTAGAATATATATTATTATCTATATTATTGTTATTAAATTGCATATTCCACTCGATAGTGAAGAAGTTGATAGAACTCCTTTCCAACTAATGGTGTTAGTTATTATTGTAAAACGCGTGATGGTAAACACACCAGGTTGTTTTTAGGTGTCTTTGGTCCAGAACAATAACCTACTTAATTGTATAAAATGTGTATAATAATGAAATTATTATTCATAAAGATCTGTGTTAATATACTCGTAGTATATAATATCAACTCTGTAGAGTCCTTTATTACTTTACTTGCGAGTAAAAATGGTAATTTTTATTTTTCCAAAAAAAAAAATAGTGAACCTCATGGATCGTAAAAAAACACTCGCGAACCAATGCAAATGTTGATACGTACTTAAACAATAAAAAATAAAAAATATAAATATTTCGTAATTGCAAAAATATGTTCCAAGATCAGTGGGTCTATTCTACACTTATCGACCGCTAAAGTGATAAAATGATAAAATTATCAAACTTAGGGTAGTTTTGTATCTAAGTATTAGCACTTATAGCAATTACAATAAAATGTCTATATTTTGTTGCAAAAAATACTATATTTTAACAGAACCTCTCTTGTTGCTGTTAAAATATAGCACATATTGCAATCATTGCAATTGTTACAATACGTGCTAATAAGTTGATACAAACCTACCCTAAGTTTGATAATATTGATCACTTTATCAGTCGATAAGTATAGAATAGACCCACTGGATGTGATAGGTTGTGGTAGTAAATAATTCAAATTAAAGTATGTAACAACAAAAAAAGTAAATTCGTCAAATTATACAGCAATACCGTATTATCAGAAAAAATAGATGTATTTAAACCGTTTGCATTCATATTAAATCAAATCTAGCAAGAGAAAATGAAAAATGCAATTTCATTTATTTTACAGATGAAATGTTAGAATAATAATAATTATGTGCATTAATATGGAGCACTTTCATCTTATGGAAATATTATGTATTGGTTATTTTTTATCACTTTAATACGTATAATTCTCTTAACTATAATAACACTCAGAGGAAATTTGAATAATTTAACAGATTATATACCTAATAATATAAAATCGATTTTTTTCTATATTTTAACTCTTAATTATTTTAATTGAAATAGAATTGTTGATATTGTGCTCGTAATATATTATAATGCGATATAACATATTAAATGCAGATTAAACTGACATAATTATTATAATAATGTTTTCCTGGATACTTGTCACATCACCCGGAGATTCTTTACACTTGACAACAGCTCGAATTTATTGAGAGAACCGCCACAAATTATACGGAAAATTAGATATAAAATATTTTTTTATATAAACCTAAAATCTCTTGGATCCTTATCCAAGAAGTTGCTAATATCTCTTGGACCACTTTCGTCCCGCCTCATGATTATTCCATCAGATATCTTGAACTCTTCGTTTTCTTCCAGGTCTTGCATCTTTTTCAGCACCTGATGACTAAAGCACGTCAGCAGATCATTGGATGGTCTCTCAGGTTTTAAACATACGTTCAATTCACTCGATTTAGATATTGTATGCTTGGGAGTTACATCATCGGGCAGTTGCACTTCTATGGTAAAAGCCACAAAAAATGTTACTAAAAATATTATGCTAAGTCTATTACATCTGAAGGATTTTGGTGAAGCCATTATTATAAATATAACGCACTAGGATTATTTAAAACTTTTTATTGGATGTTATAGAATTGCACTAATTTTATTAAAAAAATATAAATACAATGATGTTTGTGTGTAATTATTTTACTTTATTAAAATATATATTAATTGGATGTTTATTATATTATTTAAACAAAATTTAATATAATTATATATTATATTATTAAATTATTAAATTATAAGAAGCACAGATTAGTTGAACTCGCCACTTTCACGTTTTTTTAGCAGTGATTGCAATTCGCGAATTTTCAGCGCCTATATATAATTTTCTCTACCACGCCTTGCATATCCCTTTGTCTCTGGTTAAAAGCAAAATTACATTACATTGGAGGGCAACATTTTCTAAAACTAGTCTGATTTTAAAAAAGAAAAGAGTAATACGTATTGTTATGTGTTAAGATAGGTAAACTAATTAATAAATGTTGGTGAAAGAAGTAAGATTAGAGAATGGCATAAAAAATGATTTCAATAATTTAAAAAAATCAATAATATTATTAAATCAGTGCCTCTTTCAATAATTATTGTGGTCTGAGAAGAATGTAATTATTAAATATTATTCTATAATGTTTAATTTAGGAAAATAATAGATTAAAAATAGTCATCTTTATGAGCCGGAGTCGATCTACTGCTGGGTGAAGATCTCACCCAGGTTATTCTACTTTTTCCGGTGTTTAGTTCTTCGCCACCGTGCCCATCCACCGAACTTTATGAGATTCTCTATCAAGCGCGTTTTAAGGCATTCATGCGGTCGTTTGTTGTCCTTTGTGTACTACTATATGACGGCATTGATCCAGCAATTGTTCACTCGTCGAGTGACTTGTCTAGCTAATTTAAATTTCATCTACCCAGAGACCTCTATTACGTCTCTTGTCTGCTTCCTTATCCATTGGCTTCTTTTGTGTGTCTCCACGTGATTACTATTCGCAACATGCACCTTGCCATGCCACGTTACTAATTTTATTATTTTTGTATTTTTCATTGTTTATTAAGAGTCCATTTTCTACATACATACATACCTACATACATAAGCACTGGTATCGCACATCAGTTAAACATTTTATTAATAAAATTTAATAGAAGGAGTGACTTTTGAAAATACTTGAGGCCAAGTTGCGTTGCATGCCAGTCTAGTTTTGCAAGGAATTTCGTCATACATACCACCGTTAATTGCAATGTACTGTCCAATATAGAGGTGGATGTAGACTCGTTTTATTATTTCTTTTATTTCTCTGTGATATTTATGTTTCTCCTATATCCTATTCTGGAAGTCATTGTTCGCAAAGACAACTATAATTTATGCTATAACTATAATCTGCAAAGTGCAGATGACTGAGGTGTTTGTCGTTTTCAGTAGATACTAAAGCAAACTAGTTGGGTTGCGGGTTTGAATCCCAACTCTAGATAACATTATACGGTATTTTTTGGATCCAGCACCTAAAAATTTGAGTGAATAGTTTACAAAAAATTCTTTTAAAAAGGGAACTCGTAATGAAAAGAGTGTTTATGTTACTTTACCTTATTTTATATGAATTAAATATATTATTATAATTATTAATAGATAATTTTTCATTATAATAATTATCTTAACCACTCAAATTTCATTGTGGGTTCAAATTTATTTGTTTTGTATGTAAATAACATGACAAAATAGAAATTTACAGCTTTCATGACATGACATAAAACAATAAAAAACATATCTTAAAACTCATGTAACAACATGCACCTAATCATAAGTGTATCACTTCACATAAGTGGAATATAATAATATTCAAAACGATTTGATTGAATGTATTTATTGCTCTCCCAATTGGCATTATAAATAGCAGGTTATGCACATTGGGTGAACAAATAACGGATGCTCCCGATTTATAAGTATAAATCGGATAAGTCGGAAAAAATATGTGGTTACATATAAATCTCTTCTAAACTGTATACTAAAGTATGTTAACATGTACATATTTATAATTATTTACTTAAAATAATATAATAATAAATAATTTATAAAATGAACAAATATGTTCTGCAAAGTAGTTATATAATAATTACTAATAATAATATATTCTAGAAAAACATGCTCGAATACCATTATTCAGTATCCCTTAAGTTCTCACAACATTGTGAAACAATCAACGGACGGGAGGTGACGTTGTGAGAAAAACGTAAAAAGTGAACGTGAAAATATCAGTAAGTTAGACCTCTCACCTCACTTACATTTTTATTGCTATGTTCTTCACTTCCTGTCTGTCATTTATCTGCAACGAAAAATCATGCAAATATAATATGGCATGTATTTACTCTTACAATAACAGTGAATTTAAACGAAATTATACTATTTTCAATGGGTATCTTGGAAATGTTAACAAAAAGTTATATCTGCCTAAATAATATATCGTTTATTAACCTATAATACACTATTTTGTGTGTACCTATTGAGTAATAAAAAATATATCTACATACGGTTGTAATAAATCCATTTTATAAAAAAAATGATTATATACACATAACTACACAAGTAGATAGTGTAGAAGACTTCATGTATTCAGAGTATTCATGAAAAATAGTTGTTAACACTTCCCTCAATCCATTGGTCTGGAGTCTGGACAAGCACGCGGTATTCTAATTTTTAACCCACGGATTATTCATGACCTTGCAAGGGGTTCCATTATATATATATTATAATATTATATGTTATAAAGAATTGTATAATAATAAAGTCGGTATTCATTATAATATGACAATTATAAAAAGATCACCACAAGAGAACCGATGAAAAATAACTTATTGTAAAAATATCATATAATTGTATTATATTCATACGATACAATAATTATTAGTAATATTTAAAATTATTAATAATAATAAATATCCCACAAAAACAACGCGCTTGCAACCATTTTATTCAGCATTTACATCCCTTTTTAATACTACAACATGCCATGTGGCCTAAAGATAGTAGCAGTGACGTCCCGGGGGGGGATAGGTAGATTGAGCGCCACTTGGGGGTGGCAGTTACTCAAAAGGCGGCAAATGAGGAGATTCGGGGAGGGGTTTGCGATGTTTAGTTTACTTCCGTTGCCCTTTGATGTCCTTGGTGACAAAAAACAACACGTACAGATTGGCGAATAATTGGATTAACCAGTACGCACGGAAGTTTCCCAAAAAACTAAAGATGCACCCCCCTCTTACAGAGCGTCCCACCTACCGCTCATGCGGATCTATTCTATACTTTTCGACCGCTAAAGTGATAAATATAATCAAACTTAGGGTAGGTTTGTATCAAATTATTAGCACGTATTGTATCAATTACAATAAGTTGGTTGTAATTGTTGCAATAAGTGCTAAATTTTAACAGTACCTCTCTTGCTGCCCAAAAAAATCACACTTTTGGGAAAAAAATATTATAAATTTAATTTTGTATGTTTTAGTGGTAAGTATATATTTAGTTGGTGATGTATCCAATCAATACATTTTTTAGACATTGGAGTCATGAAAAAATGGGGCGGCAATTTGGCGCTGCCTAGGGGCGGCATTTTGTCTTGGGACGTCACAGGATAGTAGTGTAGTAAAACAGTAGTGTATTTATTAATAAAAGAGAAACAATCTCAAGCACCCAGGCTTTGAGAAAATCACATAAACATATTATTGTGACCTCACCGTGAAAGGCCAGTGTCTTACGTATTAGACTATGCGTAAGGAAAGTGGACATATCGCAGAGTAGAAGGTCGCGCAAATTCATTGTTATCTATTTTAGTGATTAAAACTAACCAAATGAAATAAGTTTATTCATTCATTCATAAATTATGTACCTTCATTTGACATCCGTATTCTATGCGAACGACGGCACGTACTATTACTAGTGTATAATGTAAGTGAAAACTATCAATCTTTACGTAACATAAAATGTCATTTGAAACACCCATAATCAATTTATTAAAATAATACAAGCGTTTCGGCTTAATTATTTTGTTAACACTCTTTGCACGAAGTAATTGCTCGTTCTTGAATTTGTCATATTAGCTTCATAACTAGTCAAAATTTGTAGTATTTGTTGGCCGCACTTTCACAGTTACTGTTTATATAAAAAAAATATACATAGGTACACGGTAGGTAGTAGATCGGTTCCATAAGAAAGACGCTAATCTGCAACAATGGATTTTCTCCCATTATCTTGACGCGAATTATAAATTCTATTCATTAAAATGTCTGAATCCGAGCGAAAGTATCTTCATTCGAGCATATTACTAACCGAATTGGGCGGCAGGAATGGTTAACAATGATAAAACGGAAGGTGAAAAATAAAGTTGTCCGTGAACAATTTTCAAGAGTATTTTTAGCATTGTCAACGGCATAATTTATCCAATCAACGTAAACACTAAAATATTCGATTATAATACTACATGTTCCCGACCTTTTTCGTATCATGGTTCTCTATTAGCAAGTAGTCAAGTAACGCGAATCTCCGACAAATGCATTTTTAATAGAAAACCTCAGATTAGTTTAAATATTATATAGATGGTAGATATATTATTAAAATCACATTTTATGACATTATCAAAATTTAATTTAATAAAAAAAATCAAGTTGAATACGCTTCATTTTTTTTTAAAATAAAATATGTAATATATTAAAACTATGATCAAAAAATATTTTCGCTTTGTTAAAGGAAACATGTATTACAAAAAACTTTTGGCCACCATTTTGCAATTATTTCGCAAAAATTTATAAAATAAATGAATAAAAACATACCTAACATAATAATATAATAGTCTGTCTACATTCGACTAAAAAGAAAGAAAGATAGAAAGAATGAAAGAATGAAAATTAAACATATTTGATGTTATATTAATTCATACAACGTCACTAGGTATTCTTCATAGTAATACACTCTACCATATAATATGCATATTCTTTGATAGTAAGTATATTATATGTTTTATTATTTACATAATTGACTAATAATTTCGAGTGTCTACCAAACTCACTATACATAATATCATTAATTACGCATCCTTATATCCAAGACCACGTAACGATCCTCAATATGATAATATAATGCCCTGAATAAAATTATTTAATTACCAATAAACACTTGACTATGATCTGCGACACGTTTATAAATTTAATACGTGTGGAGAAGGTTTGTAGAATTAAAATGATCGCGATGCTTTGCAAAACCTTCATTTATTATCAATGCGATCGCTATTACAACCTGCCATAATATTTATTGTCTTGATTTAAATAACATAGTAATAATTTTATTGTAATATACCTACCTACATATAAAAATATATTTTATTAAACACAGTCGAATCATTCTTCGGTTATTTCACAGATGTCACTCACATAATATATATGCATACTAGATAATAAAGGTTTTGACTTAGGTACATTATAATATTATGTACAATTTAAATATCAGCAATTGGAATATACCAACATTAAATTAAAATATTTGGATATACACACATTATTAAAAATAATTTAGATTACAAATTGTTCCTATTAAACCTAGATACTATACAATGGTTTCTTATCTATAAATTATTTATAAGCCTCTCCAAGCTGATTATATTTCTATCGGCCCTGTGAGTTGCATTGCCACGTACTTCCGCAAAACTTTAGCGGCCTCTAGGTCTATCTTGCGGACATTTTGTACCTCTTGGGTACCACTGAATGACTAGATTTATCTTTCCCTTCTTAGAGCTATGTGTCCAGCCCATTTCCATTTGATTATATTATATATAGGTATATTTATATTGATTACTGTTTACATACATATTTATCTTACAATATTATAATGTATTATCAAACATTACAATTAATATTTTTTTTAAATAATACAAAAATAATGTTTTATAACATTACCATCTATCGACTTTTCTTGAAAATAGTTAATACAGCTTTAAACGAAAAGCTTTAAAAATATATTTTATTTGAAAAAGGTGTAATTTTGCCATATTATTGGTTGTATTTTCATAAGGTTTTGTCTTACTCCGTATTTGCCACGTGGGATGGAAAATCCCACGTGAGAGACTATGACTCGGCAGCTGGATGGCGTGGAAAAAAACTTCCAAACTGTCAATCATGATTTTTGCAGGCGGGTAGGGTTCCAGACTGTAGTGTCATAGTTTTTATGATTCAGCATCCTCGATAGATTAAAACCAAAAATGCTGGTTCGATTTATATTTATCTTTTAAAATATGTTTATCAATTTATTGCTAATATAATATGAATACGTGAAATTATTTATGTTTTAATCTATATTGTTATGATATAAGATATACATTATAAGGCTATACTATTTTATCGTATTTGGTAGTTTAAAAAACAAATATCATTATTGTATAGTTAATGTGTCAGATTAACGACATATCTGAATCTAAACAATAATAAAAATGAAGTTATAAAATTATGTTTTTAATTTTAATTTTATTAAGAAGGTACTTACATTTAATATGAAAAATAAATATATTTATAAAAATCTTTAAAATATAATATGATTAGAAGAATAAGTTAATTACATAATATATACCATTCTTACTTCTACAAAATAAATATGCTATTATAGTTTAAATGCATTTGGAAAACTTCTATTTATATAATTACTTTCTTTTTATGCTTTGTTATGGCACTAACTTTAATTAACCAATCCTACGTTGATTTTTTGACTTAATCCTTTAATTTAATCGCTTACTTGATGGTGTCGTAATCTCTCCTTCATTCGATGCTAGAATTATAATTTCTTTATTTAATTGGATTAAAATACAGGTATTCTATTATTTATTGATACTGAAATACCGGTATTTTCGATGTTAAAAAAGCATACACGTTTACATTTTATGAAAATAAATTTAATGTTATATTTTAATTACTTACTACTATATTGTACCTATATTAAATTTAGTGTATACGTTTTATAATGCCCAAATGCAAATATATTGACTGAAACCAACATAAGTTAAATAATAATAAAATAAAATCCCTCAAATATACTTATAGAATGGACAAAATATTTGTGGCAAATATTTTCAATTATTCTATAACACTATTGATCCAAAGTTGATTGCACCTACATCCAATAAGCGTTGAATTTGAGAGAGATTTACCTAAAAAGTTCTACAATATTATGATCTATGCATATTTATAAATGTCAACATAATATTAATGTAGGTAGGTACTTATATTATAGAAATACCAGTACTGATATATTCATTCGGTATTGCAATTCCTATTCTTGATGATATCCTTATTTAGCTACTTCCATTCTTATTGGTCACTAGTAATTTCGAGAAACTTGATGAATTTATCAATCAAGTAGAACCTTTCATATTATAATTTACTTTATTATTATAAAATATATGATAATTCGAATTTATACATCTATGTCTACATATTAAAACGGTGACTGAAATTTGATTACACAACTTTCTAATAATTATATATTTTATGTAAAGTTTTATAATAAACTTAGTTAGAAAGTGTTAAAATATTAAATATTATTTATTTAAGTGAAACAATATATATATTTCATGTATGTTGGATTCACTTGTCGAAGTGACCCCTATTTTTAAATGCTTATGGCCCTCCGTCATCTCGAAAAATCTGAACTTGGCCATTAGTATGGAAACCTGACCGTGTGACCCACTCAAGGAAAGGTATGGACAGTATGACCACACCCACGTCTTGAAAATACTTTAAATACCAACTGCTGCAGCGATTCTTCAATACAACCAGATGACAAAGTTTTATGACATTCATCATCAACATTCTCTTTGAAACTTGGACATTGATTTTCCTACTTTTACCCGGTGTAAATGAGAACTATTCCATTCTTAGTAGTTGTATTGACATGTGTATCCCTGATAACTATCTTAGAAATCGGAAGCATCAGATGTTTTTTTATAAAAGTGAAGAACTTACCTGTCATTAGTAAAGCCAATAATTAATTATAAGTGTAATATATGTAACCTAACCAAATTGATTCGGGTATTAATATTTTCCACATGCGTGAAGGTAAGTTTAAAAGGACGTTGTTTTATAAATCTTTCACATTTAATATGGTCTATCGTTATAGGTAGGTAATAACTGTGTACACCAAATCGTTTCTGATATTGATATATTCCACTTAGGTGAGATGGTGTTAGGTTAGTTTTAATCAATTGTTAAAATAGGGTATAATTAGCCCACTCAGTGTACTTCCATTTTTTTTTATGATTATGTATATTATACTCTTTTTATCAAGCTTTTTTTTTCATCACGTCTTGAATGTATAATTCGTAATGTTTACTTAATGTACAATAAATAAATTTGCTTGGTTTTAATCGTCTATAATGTGTTATTGTTAGTGTATTGCCCAGTGTGTATTAACCACCTCATCTAGTAAATATTAAATTTGGTCGTACAGTTACTTAAAAAAGACTATATATGCATACCACAATTAAGTATTTAATATCATCATCATCAGCCTGAATCTATCTACTGTTGGATGAAGGCCTCTCCAAGCTGAATCCACTTCTTGGTCCTGTGCATTGCTTTGCCACATAATTCTGCAGAACTTAATCATTTCATTGATCCAGAGGCCTCTAGGTCTACCTTGCGGACGTTTTGTACTTCTTGGGTACCACTGGGTGATTAGATTTGTCCAGCGATTTAACATTATGTATTAGTATTTAATTTTATATAGGTACACGATGACATTATAAATAATAGTATTTTAACCTTATTCCACCATAATTATGTTTTTAATAATACAATTGGAGCATCTCTTTTATTTAGATGTGAATTTAATTTTTATATTTTCACACTGTCCGATCCTAATAAAATCATATCGGCCTCCTCAGAGGGAAAGTTTTTTTTTATTAACATTTTTTATTATTTACGGAAAATAACTTTTGGCCACTTGTTCAATATAATATTAGGTCCATACTCTGACTCCAAACATAAATAAAAAACAATATGTGTATTTGCCAGACCCAGGATTCGAACCTGGGACCCACGAAATTATAAACCAATGCTTAAGCTGCTTGGCCATCGTAGGATTTTTTTATTTACAACCAATTAGGTGGGTAAGGTACATCAGTTGATTTTTATTTTGATGTTTTCCTCTATAATTCACTGGGCCAGTTATGCCGGGTGAATAGGGCGCCCAGAGCCTGAATTATGAGTTGGAAAAACTTTAAGCAATATTTTTTTAAATTACGTTTTGATCGTTTAAATTTTTAGGGGGCTCCATATTGGTCTAGAGCTCTTTAAAGTGTAAATCTAGTTCTATAATGCAGCAACCATAAAGTAAGCAAATCATATAATCTGGAATCCTCGAGAGTCGAGACGTGTCCTGACTATTTACACTTTATTATCATTAACGTCAATATCATCAGCATCAGCCTGGATCTATTTGCTACTGTGTGAAGGAATGCCAATGGTGATTCCATTTCTCTCAGTTATCGTCTACCCCTATGGTGCTACTATATGGCTACGTCTTATTCAGCAATTGTCAGTTTTTAACAACTACTGTAACATAAGATACCCTTATTTGTTACTATAACTAAGTGTTTTAGTTTTTGTCTTTACGCGTAATGGCCTACATGCACATTTTCTCGAGGTGATACTCACTTTACAGTCTAACATAGACTTAGTCTATTTTACCATTTTCAGTTATTTTTGATAATATTATTCAAATTGCCAAAAAACAATTCATTTCCATAAATAGTATTTATCTGAGCAACATTTTTGACGCAGAACAAATTCTCTCAAAATCTCAAATCCTCTTCTTTGCTAATTATATCGATCGATTTTGTATCAATAGTCAGTCGCCTAATGTACTTCGCCAATGTCATCGTAACGGATTTTAGTATAATATTATTAACCGAGAAAATCATGTCAATTTACCTTTAGTAGGTAGTCGATGAATGTACTATACACACACTAATTAAACTGCTTTAGGCAGGTACTGTTCAAAATTAACAACAAAAAACCTTAATTCTATAATAAAAGTATAACTTAGCGATAACGTATAAAATTGACTAAATAAAAATTATTAGTAAATTCCAATTACAGTTTGAGATACGCTTTTTTATTTGAAAAATTCTTTTAATTAAATGATGCTACTCAACATGTGTTCAGTATATTATTTATTATTATACAGATAATCGTTTATCCGATAACATGCCTATCGGTGACATATTTATTTTGTCAATGATTTTTTGTTGATGTAGATAATTATTCTAACCAATTAGAGATTTTTGTCGTTTTTAAAGTGCTGGAACTACGAGTTATAAAATATTATCAAAAATTATTTCGTGTTAATTAGGAACGATAAAATAGGCCATTGAACATTTGTATGTTTATTACGTATGTTATTTTATTTTAATTTAAGGTATATACTCGTACTATGTATAATACTATTGATATTATTTGATATTTATGTGACAAATTGTAGTGGCATAACAAAAATCATATCGATGATTGTATTATAACTAATGCGATTACTAGATTAATTAATGAATAATGTATATAAGACATGTCGCCTATTGTCATCTTAATGGTATTCGAAAGAACTAAATATAAACAAAGATTTAAAATAAAATCGATAGAAAGTTATTTAGCTTTTAAAAGTATATTTATCTTTAGATCTTCATTGGCGATTTACCAAGACAATGCTCCAACTATTTGGCTCGCATAAATATAAATGTAAATGTGTGCCACTCTGGTGCCACTACTTTTAAAACTAACACTTGTATGCTAACTCTTGTTTATACCCTATTTAATAAAATGTATTTCCTCTTTTATAAATTAAGTGTCAATATGAGTATTTCCAAATTTTACCAGAATAATATTTATTTAATATATTATACAATTAGTAATCAACGTAGCCATAGTAACCATAATAGAGAAGTGAGCGACATCTGTATCGTAATAAATAATGTTTTTTGATAATTTTATTATATTTTTATTTTGAAGCACTTTAACTTCATAAAAATAATTATAATTAATACTGTTAAATTAGATTGTTTTTTTTATTATTTTTTAAACTATAAAACACATATTACCGTCATCAATCATTTGTAACAGTTATAATATGAAGTTGTGTGAAATTAAAATAAACGAGTCATGCATTTAACTTTCTATGGTACCATAGTACTATACTAGTATAGTATATTGTTGTTTACAAAATTAAAAACTGTTATTTGAGTAACAATAGTTAACAATAATAACGTTTTGGATTCATGAATATATTTTATGAAAAAGGTTTGGCAGATTATAATTAAGTACCTACATATCTAAAAATATCATAGAATTATTTTTATAGAATATAATTATAAAATATACCTACTGTAACGTGACTAATTTAATTATTTCTTAGTTAGCTAACAAATAAAAATAGTAGTAGGTTGGTATGGAATAATGCGTAACATCTTTATATTGATATCTTATTTGATACATATTTCTGAAGATATGTTTTTAGACCAGCTATACATAAATGGTCATATTGAAAACTTAAAAACTGTAGTGTCTGGTTGATAAATAATAAATTCGCTGCCTAGGCAACGGAAAAACTCTAAACTATATTAATATAATATATACTCGTCACGATTGCATTATCATACTGTAGAGTAAAGGCAGTGCGTTCGGCTGATAACCGAAAAATCGTGGTTCGAATCCAATCGAGTGCGATTTTTTTTGTATGAAAAAATAAATTATTTGTTACATTTCACACGCCAAAAATACACTCTGATCTCATTTTCCAATCACGCTTAAAGAAGTATAACTTCAAAAATCTTTGATATAGAAAAACACTACCGAAGTGTCGAAAGATAAGAGATATTTTAATACCATACTTTAGAATATAATTATACATTATATAATTAAATAGGCATATCTACCGTTTAAATAGATAGTGTAATTAAATTAATCAAGCTGTTAAACTTCTCTTGTGTTATATTATATAAATAGAGTATTATTTTTATTATCAAAAATAAGTAACAGTAACTATTATATTATGAGTAATTTAAATCATGGATAAGAGTATTTTATCGTGTAATTAATATATATTTTTTAATATTGAGAGAATGGATTAAAAAAAATAAAGTGAGCGAAAAGCATTACTTATAAAGAATATACGAATGATTTAATAAAATTTTAATGAAAATAATTACACATTCAGCTATATTTTTAATTTAGTTTTAATACTATTACAAATTTAACAAATATTAAAACCAATTCCGTCTCAAGACAGTATCAATTGTGTTTTTACAATATTTTATAAATGTGGAAGAGTACCTACTAATTTTTGTTGTTATTTTCATTTTAGAAAATGACGGTAAATAAATAAAAATGGGTAAGTAAGTAGAAAAAAAACACATTTTTTTTTTAAATATTTTATATATTCTTTCAATCGTTTGTATTATCAGATTAAAGCAAAGTTTACCACAAATACATCAACAAGTCAGTAGTTGTAATGTTAAATAAGTCAGAAGGTAACAAAGTAATCAATAAACAAAAATATCAAAAAACAAAAATATAACAAAAAAATTAAAAACAAACAAAAATCATATGTACAAAAAAACAAATTTAAAAAACTTAAAAAAAAACTAAATAAAACAGGTATGCATGTAGGCACATAGTATTTATAATATATATAAAAAAAATAATCTAAGCTTAAAATAGTGAGAAATATACATTGTCGATACGAATAACTAAATAATAAATGAAGGATATCAATGAAATGAATACATTGTATGGGGAAATAAGGGGTTTAAAATGAATTGAGTATCACGGGTTTCGATATACCTATAATATAATTCGATAGATTAACGCTAAATAATGAAGTAGCGAGAATTAGCGTAAGAAATAATAATATATATATTATAATAAAAAGGTTAACTAAAAGCAAAATGAAAAAAAAATATTTACAAAATTAAAAAAAAACTAATATAAGTAAGCCGTCGAAAATAAAAGTTAGTTAGAAGTATAGTCTTTGATTTGTACAGAACGTCTATTAAAGCAATTTGTCCCAAATTTGTACATTAAGTCTTACCAATACAACGAAAGAAACGAATATTTTAGTTCTTATACAAAATGTTATGCTGAACATTTATTCAATATTAAAAACAATCAAACAACATACAAAACTTTAAAATCAACAATTCAATAAATTAATATAAATAGCGAATAATAAATAACATTCAAAATGAATACTTTCAGACGATAAAAGTTATTTCGAGTACTTTCGTTTCAGTTTCTCAAGGTATTGCTTAACGATTAATAATGGCAATCCAAGGTACTTTTCGTTTTTTCTATATATTGACTTATTATTTTTTTAAAGTACGAACTAGAATAACTCAATTAAATTACCTATCAGAGATGAATGGTTGGATTATAATGTATAGGTACAGAAAATCCGTAAAATTTTACTTACATATTATCGTAATTTTGTATTATTCAAAAATAATACCGATTTACGATAAAATAAGATTTAAAAAGGTCAGAATAACTTTATAAATGATGTTAAATAACACTAGTCTTATTCAGCTTTCGTTTTTAGTCTAAGTAAGTCGATTAGAGTGTTCAATATCTTAGTGTTACTATTTTTTTTCTGTAAAAGTATCTGAGCCCCTTTAAGGTAAAATTTTGGAAAGGATTTACTGATTTGTTCCTTATTAATGAGAAATTTATTCCTGCTTATGGCCACTGTATGCCAACTCTTGGGCAGCGCGTCCCCAGCCACCATGTCCACCTCCTCCGTGGTGTTCGTCGTAGTGAGGATGAACCTCGAATCCACCAGATTCTCCCGATTTGGCTTCCAACAGCTTCTTGATGGCGATGGCGCCGCTGATGACAAGGGCCAGTTTACCAATAATGAGAGCCTTGAATGCGACCAAAGCGAGGAATCCGAGAAGAAGAGGGATCAGGGCAGCAGCCTTCAGCTTCAACAATAACAGAAGAGGGAGGAGAAGCTTCTTCTTCTTTTTGCGTCCTATAAACAAACATAAAAAAATATTTTATTCATCATATATGCATCATTGAGTAGAGTGTAATGTTAACTTTTATCGAAATAAATAAATTGTAATTATTGCTATAAAATTATATAATGTTACCTACATTATATTAAATTAGAGTCAAAAGGTTTTTAATTATAAGAAAATTTAAGTACTATTGAAGTCATTTATATTTTGTCAAAAATCAATGCAGAATTATAAATAGTAATGCATATTATATTATTTAAAGATAATATGTAATTAAATTAAGTATACATTTTTTATGAATGCATTATTATAATAATTAGCAATGGGCGACTTTTGTTATATTGTCAAACTGAGATACTTGTAAATTAATATTTATTAAACATTAAGACGATTTTCCGAAAGATTCGAAAAATGAATTGACCTCTTTCGGGAGGATGTTAAAAATGGAACCGGTTTTGAAATCGAATATAAAAATTATTACAACCGAACGCATACGCCCATACAAAGTGTGTCAATTTACTTGAGAATATTTTTTCAACGCCTAATTTACATATTTTTTTAAGCCAATCGCGTCAAAATCGACATAGTCCCGTTGCACCGTGACCGTGTAAGCCGGAGAAAATTTCGATGTGTAATAATATAAACTCTAAACACGGAGTTAACTAGTTAGGTGTAACTCATAAATACAATTAAATGACGGTGTCATGGCTTGTTTTAATGCAGGTAGCGTGTTTCACTTGCGAAGTCAATTGCTGTCCACGAATTGCTAACTACTCAATATCGTCTTTAATTTATTTTACTACACCTTAGTGAAGCGTGTCATTGGTGTTAATAAATCAATGATAATATACAGCAAACAACATAATATTTATATTAGTTTCTTTGATATACTTTTATCATACCGAATAAAGCTGTAACTTTGTCAAAGACTTGCTGACAGGATTTTTGGTTATTGAAAATGAAATTCCTGGCAATCTAACCTCAAAGAAAACTTTTTTTCGACAACATGTTTTGTCCACCCTTTACGCTTAATATCTTCAAAATTATTAACTAGCAACATTCAAGTATTGCTAATAGAAATCATTTTATATATATTTAAACGTTTCCAATTTTATTATTTTATGTTGCATTACTAAAATTATCAAGTTAAAAATATAAAAATATAAAAATAAAATAGTATGCTGATGTGAAATATGATGTATTAACAGCTGTGGCATACTGAATATAATCGATAAAATATTCTTTTTTCATCTTTGTAAAGCATGTCAGTAGGTTTCTTTCGATTTCAGGCTGTTTAATAAAAATGACTAGGTCACGGTAGGTGGCGAATATAACATAGCAATACAATAATATTATGAATAATATTGAAAAAAAGAAATCGGATTCAACATATATTTTTGGGACATATTTTTATAAATATAGTATCCTATACACCACACCATTCAATAGATTTCTCGGAACACAATCAGATGAAATTTACAAAGTAAAAAAAATATATATATAAATTGATTTAGCGTACCAACCAATATAATATTTAGTTATTCAATTAAATGTATTACTTTTTTACTATGGTACTCATTCAAAACATTTCAATTTAAAATTAAATGTACAAATACGGTTATTTATTCTCGTTTTAATAATATTGGACTGATAACATTGTTGAAAAAAAGGGTTTATTGTATCAATTAAAATAGACTAGAATTTCAGAATCAAGTTTAAGACCGTGTGAATCGTGATAACAATCTTTTCGTGAGAATATTTATGGCTGTACATCTATATTTAAGCACGAAAAAAGCACAACAAATTACGTGAAAGAGAACCCGATTTAATTAACCGGAATTATTGTTTTATATATTTTACATGAACATTTACATGATTAAAATATATTTGCGCTACATTCAGAAAGTCTAGCTTTATTTTGAGTTCCTATATAATATAATATAATATCTCCCATATAATGCGTTATACCGGCCGTAATTATTTTTATTTTTATGCGATTGTTTATGATTCATTTAATTATAAGCCGTCAGAAAAAATTATCATATCTACATTTTACTTTACTAGTCTGTTATATATGGAAAGATTTTTTTTACTAATGAAACAACATGTATTACGTCCGTATATTACTTTTTTTTTTGTTGATGCTATGTGATTTATGAGATGTGTAAGGAAATCCGACCTTGCCCCTTGGCAATAGTATTAAATTTACTAACCGTCAACCTGAATGTTCAGATAAAAAGTGGGTGAGACTTAAGTCATTCACCTGTTGGCAGAATAAATTATTCCTGACCACCGATCGACCGGTTTGACGCGAGAAGTTTATCTGAGAAAATGCTACTATTCTTTACTGATACAGGATGCGTGATTACAAATTTCTAGTCATATATACATAAATATAGTATAGTTATATACATAAATATAAGATATTATATGATTCATAAAATGAAAGAAAACTAAAAACGTTCATTATAGATTTTATTGGTCGTTATTCATAACTAAAATAATATTTTATACTTTTTTTCAACGTTTAATTATTAATTGAGTTAGCATTTACTTGGTAGAATTCCATTTTAGCTATCGACAAACCTATTATAAAAAAACCTGTAGAATTTAATATTAATTATATTTTCATTTCTTGTAACGTTTAATTATGTTATATCTTTATTGTACCTACTTGTATTATTAACTGATCTATTTTGATTACCAATACTGTTTCAATTATAAACGTTATAAATTACGTATAAATCATGAATGGAATCTGCATAATCATTATGTTTACAAATCAGTGAATTATTCTTATTTATTATAAATTATAAATTAAAATGCTAAAATGTTCACAACTTGGTCACTAAGCGACTTATATGAAATAGTTATCTCTTACTCAGCCGATGAGATAGCTTTCTCGGATTCAAAAACTTATTGATAAATATGGAGCGAATTTATTAATTTAAGAACTCGAGCCCTAATAAACGTTTATCACAGGAGCTTACTAACCAAAATATTTTTTTTATCGTTAAATGAAATATAATTATAACATAATTATTAATTGTTACAAAGATCTACCTATACCAATATAGTTGTTTTGTTTATGTCTGATATTTTCCAAAATTAATCTTATTTAAATTATGCTGAATAATTTTTAAATTAATAAAAATGATTATACATAATATAATAATTACTATAATCGTGGCCTTCGTGTATAAACAAAATCTTGTGCATCCACAAAGAGAAAATGCCGTCGTGTAAACTTTTCGTCCACTTTCACTTGACCTACTTTATCCTACAACACTGGCGTGATCTTCACCTCGTGGAAGGAATAAATAAACTCTCTCCATATGAAATTAAAGCTCTGCTGTAGCAAGCATTAACAATTCAAGGTGCATTAACCTGTAAGTAATTTTCTAATGTAACCTCATCTGATTCTGATATAAGGAAGAAACAACATCATTGTCAAAAAAATATATATTTTAGGGTAGTATTAGATTTTATATGCTACGAGATTAGCGTAATTATTGGTAGATCACATTTATTTGAAGCAATGCGCATGTCATACAGTATAACCTAAAGGGTTGGATAGATGGGTAATAACCATTTTTAGTTAAAAAAATATCTGCCATAATAATAATACATCTACAAAATGAATACCTGTATTATATATTTCGTTGAAAACTAGTAATTTCCTTTTAACCTTTATATATAAAATTGCTTATTTTCGATGGCTAAAACTGTATTTATGAGAGTAAAATCTAAACTTATGATGGTAAGTTATTAATATAATGTTTGTATATTTAAAAAAATATATTTTGTACGTGCATCTGGTTATGGTGAATGATAATAATATGTGAACTGTAGGAATTCCTGATTTTAATATTCATTTTGAACTCAGTAACTATAATTTATTTTTTATATTATGTAGTAAAAGCAACCGAAATGAAAAAAATACTACTTTATTACATCCAAAGAAACTCAAGGCATGAATTATTAAATTTATAACCGATGCTTCAAAGAATTTTAATCGTTTAAACATAATTGGTGGGTACTTTTTTAAACCACAAAACCGGTTTCAGTTCCTTGGTCAACGTAGATGGTGTATTATTATCATCTGAATCCCGGTAGGAGAAAGTCGACAGGTACAGGATTTTTGTAGGTCAACAGAGATCCGTCTGAGATCATTATTTTTTTAAATGCGTACCTACACGTTCCTATAATTTTATGACCGTTAACAATTTCACTCGATGTCGTCGGTATTTATAGTTGATTTATGTATCTAGACATTTTTATTATAATTATCATTAATATAATTAAAACATTACTTATAAAAGTTTAATCTTAAAGCGGGTATCAACCGTTCATTATAAAATAATTTAACAAATTATTATTTTATAAATGTCAGTGAAGCAAAATTTTAATATACCATTTGATTGCAATCCGCATAAATTGAACCATTAAATAAATAAAAATCGTAAATTGGTAATCATTTAAGGGTTATGTGAATATAAATACGTATCAGCGCACTATTTTATTAAACATAATTGTTTCAAATAAAAATTAGTAAAATGAAAAAAACTCAAAATCTATTGTACTAAGCTTTGTATGAGTATGTATATATTTTTTATCAATAATGGAGTATAGTTAAACATGTCTGATTTAAAAAAAGATGATTGATTATAAATATTAAACCGGTATTTTAATCAAATCAATGCCACCGGCACCCACCCGAAAATCAAAGATCATCTGCTGTATAATAATATTAATAATTGACAGTCAACTATTCCGCTCGATGATAATATGACAGATCCAATTAAGTAGTACAAGGCGAGGTCATAAAATAAATGTCTAGTTCAATAAGTATTTATTATATGTGAGCATTTTTCTATCACATCCGAGAGCATCCTTGTTTGGTGTTATCACCGGACAGTATTGAAAAGCGGTTTAGAAAGTCAACCATGCCGTATTCTCCAATTGTATAAAGTTAACCTGAAGATACTTTTTAATCGTTTTATAGCAGAGAAATTAACTCTGATTATACTTAATTGTCTTAGATAGTCTACCATTTATAATATAAAAAACACACACAATAATTTAATACCTACATAACCGATTTATGAGCCTTTTGTTAATAAGTTAAAATTTAGATCAATTTAGACGACAAAGTTTTGAATATTTTTTTTAATGGTATATTTTAGATAATTTTAAACTTGAAATTAAAGTTTAAAAATTAAACAAAAAGCTTTACTGACAATGACAATGACACTTTTTTACCATTAGCTATAAATCTGTATATGTATTACGCAAATAATATAATATCTATTTATCTCAATAAATAAAACCTTTGCAAACTTTTTCAGTATTTCAATAAACATAATTTGACATTTTCAGTTACTATTTAGTATAGCTAGTAAATGTAAGAAATCAAGTTATCAGTTCAAATATAGATATTGTCCATTAACATATCGAAGATCAATGAAAGTTAAAATTAAATTATTAAGTCACGAATACTTGAGTGAAAGTCGTTTGCTTAAGGAATTAAAATAAAAATGTCACTCGGAGAATATGTAAAAATCGTGTTCCATGTGTACGAATTCGTGAAAATCTCAAACAATTATATCGTACAAAGAAATTTAACATACAAGAAGTGATTATTTATTTTCTTATTGTCTTCTCATGAAAATTTTATTCTATGCCGATACGTTCATATTAAATTTACCTATAGATATGATGTTATGACTAAATTTATAAGTTTCAAAATAAAGTTAAAACTACTACTGAGTAAGCGTGAAATTACTTTGAATGAGTGAACTTTTTATGGTTCACGTAACTGACTGAGCCGTAATCACAAAATAAAGAGTAGGTACCGTCGAAAGTGAGTACAGTTTTTTTGGTAACGTCATAAAATGTATGATGCAATGTTGACCGATTCATTGATATTATTTTATATCACAACATGCATTACATTGCAAGATATACATATGAATAGGGTAGATTATAAATCACATTACTTAATATAAAAAATAAATGTATTTTTTTCATTTTTATGATACATAAGGTCCATTACGACTAGTTTAACTGAATAGCGAGTTATTTAATACTAAATCAAATATTACATTAATACTTAATATCAGTTTTATTAATTCAACTGGAAGTTAACCATTAAAAATAGTAGAATTGATGTTAAAAATGACGCTGTTGTGATTTCTTCTGATTTTATGCAACTTATAGGTATCATATTCATTATTATCAATAATTTATTTCTTATGTTTTCGTGTACTTTGTGGAAAAAAACATGAAACTCTAAGTAAATGAAAATATGTCTACAGAAAATTAATTTAATATCTGTTTGTGTATAAAAGAATATTTCCTACTATATATATATAAATTTCTGTTAAATGAATTACGGAATAATTGATAATTACCTTCTTCCATGGATCTCTTCATCTCATCGATGGAATCCTTGGGTACTTTGAATTGCAGAGTGTGTCCTTCAAGGAATCTGGCGACGCGATCTACTAAGAGTCCTTCGACCTGGTTCTCCCTGATATTGCTGTCTGATGAAAGAGGCTCGTCGTTCAGTGATCTCGCACCTTGCTGTCTGGAGGATTCGGGAGATTGGACAAGAGATACGCCGTCGGTGACATCAAAGTTTCCAGCCAAACCATCAACGAATCGTAAAGCACGCTCCTGTCAAATTTCAGAAAATATTGTAAGATTTTTTTAAAGCATAAAACCAACATATTCTAATAAAAATGTCTTAGTTTTATATTTAAAATAATCAATATTCGGTCTCAAAAATTAAATTTTCATAAATATTGTAGGTCATAAAGATAATATAATAATAGCATCACCAAAAACAATTTATATTTTAAATATATGACAATTTTATCTAGCACTCTAGCACAAAATATTTGGTAATATTAGTATAAATCTTTGATGTATATTAAAATGTGATGATATAAATGAAACATATGAAATTACTACAAACTGCCGTTGTAAATCATTGGTCACAGTATCAATAGAAAAAAATCTGTAATCACAGTTTAACGATTTTATCACTTAAAAACGCGGAAGACACAATATTTATTTTTAACACTCTCTGTAAAATATTTAAACAAAAACATTTTCAGCCGAGCTTAAAGCTTATGTGATGAGAATAATATTATCATACCTTGACACACAAGGACAGGTCACTTTCGCCACAATCCTTGACGAACTTAAAAGCTGATGCGACGACGCCATCGTTGGCAGCCACCGGAAGTGGTGCCTCTGCTGGCATAGCCACCGCATAGGTGGCCAGCGCCATAACTAAAACCAAACTCCTCATCTTGCTGATGAATATATTGAATATGTTCTATATGTTATGCTGCGCTTGTGTATTAGCTGCCAATCTCTTGTGCCCGTTGAATACGAACTGTAACTTTTGGGACCGCCAGGCTGGTTATATTGCCATGGGTATCGCGGGAGAGGGGGCAGAGCCGTCGGTGATTTTGACCCCCCTACCCTAGCGATGGGTACCTAAAGTCTTGTGTTATGTACCGTGTTTGATGATTTTCGTCACCCAAATCGGCGTCTCTCGTCGCTTTTGTCGAAGCGTCGACCCCAAATTTAAGACGCGATCGGTACCTTTGCGTATAAACAAAGCGGTGTGTTGTATTGACGTTTTGTCACGTGAAATATTATTTCAATCTACATATTGGAAAATATTCATATATTTTGTGATAACATATTTGATATCATATTTCAGTTATAAACCTATGTAAAATATTAATTTACCTTATTTAGATTTCATTGGCTTACATTCTTTTACACTTATATTTCCTATTCGAAAAATTAATTATCTAGTGTTATTGATACGGTTGAATTATTTATATTACGGTTGATTAAAACAGTTATATTGTAATGACGAATTTGATAAACATATATTATTGTCCATAAAAGTATACAATAAATAAGTACAATTAAATATTTAAAGTAAGGTTGGTTACCTACATATTATAAAAAAAATTAAACTTTCAAAAGTGTACTATTCTTTATGCTTCAATTAATATCAAACATTACTTTATTATTAGAATACTTTTTAAAAATATTTACCATTTGATTAAAATCTTTTCAAATATAAAAATAATTTATAAATAATTGGTTTAAAAGCTTAATTAATGCCGCTTATGACATCGTATTTGACATTATTTAGATGTTCAATTATGATATTAGGTATATATATTTTAGTACAATGATATGTGTTTACATATTTTGTTAATTAGCACAATAAAAAAATAAGTGAATTCTTTAATAAATTATTAATATGGTATATTGACAAAATATGTAGTTATTGTGAAAACTTAACTGTGACATTTAATATAACATGCGTTGAGTGTTGTGCATAACAGTGATAAATTAATATAAATATTGTTAAAACATCATCGTTTACTATTATACAATACTAAGTTTCGATATAAATTTATCGACGGGAGTAGAATATAAACTTAAGATAATAAAATATAATAACTTTACTGTTATATTATGATTTAAATATATTAATATATCGCAAAATGTTGCAATTTCTCTAAGATAAGAATAAATGAAAAATTCGAAATATAAAGTTTATCAAAAATATTTTTCTGTATTATGTTATTAGGAATTAATAATATTAAAAATATTTTTAAAAAAGAAAAAAAATGCTACAACATCGAAGATTATACTGATTTATTGAATTATGGCTGTATTGCCAATTTAAAAGGATAACTATTACAATAATACCTGTTGTTTAATAGAATTAATTGTCGATTCTTGGTAAAGAGGCACTAAATTAATTAAAATATAATATATTATGAAGTACTGATTTTACATTATTTAGTAAATATTATGACCGGTTTTGTACGCGCATTTGGCCATTGTCAAACAAATTGAATAAAATTGTAGTGTAAGTACTACATACTATGGGTAATTTTAATTAAATAATACCTTTCAACGATAATTAATTTTAGAATGAGAAAAAATTGGACGTAATAAAGACATATACACCTTTCCAACGAAGTTTATAGATTGTACAGAGCTTGCTCTAAAAAATGGCTCAAATTTTTAATATTCTACTTTTACATGACACATTGTTCCTTAATTATTGACAGTCCATCGTATAATATTAAACCATTTTTTGGTTAGTGTTTATTATTTCTATTAATAGTAAATAAGCCCTGATATCTAAAAAAATAATGGAAACATGTAGAAACTTACTTACCTAAATAATCTGTATTGTATAATATTATGGTGTATAAAAATGTATGTGCAGATGGCAAATATATTTATTTCTACGCATACCTACCTATAAAAATGTTGGATTTAAAAATATGCTACAAACACTAATTTTATGATATTATTGTCTGGAATAACATAGAAAAAAGCTTTGCATTATTATTAAATACTACAGTGTAAATTTTGTAAAATAAAATACTTTTACAACTAATGAATAATTTAGAAAAATATTATGTATATATTTTATTTATAATTATCACAATACAACATTTAGCTGAATAAATATAATATAAATACTTAAATAAAATCAGCAACAATTCACAGCTCTGTTTAATATGAACGCAAAAAAAACAATAAAAATAAATGTAACTAAAAATATAAATACACAGTATTAAATATACGAAAAACAAGTTTATCTTATGAGTTTGTAATTCAAAAAAAGGGCACAGGCTACTTTTTAATTAGTGTGAGATTTGTTTGAAAGAGTATAATAGTGTAAATGTTTATATTATTAAACTCTTTTCATTGTTGTGTTGTTTTGTTTTATTGTATTTTGAAACTAGATAGTTTTTTTTTAAATTGTCTCACTAATACAATTAAATGTGCACCTTGAACTTTTTAAATTAATTTGCAACTATTTAGTTACATCTAAACGCATTGTTGTTATTTTGCGTGAAGACCACTAGACAATGTGATTCATGCCTATCAACATATTGCACAAATTGTAAAAAATAAAGATTATTTATAAGCCAATAAAATATAACGAAAGTAACTTTTTTTCCATTCTAGAGAAATCATTAATAACTCTTCTCCTTCTGCTTATAGTATTTTTTACAATAATGCATTTTATCTACTCTTATTTTATATTATTTAGTTTATTATCATTCATGTTATTTTGCACTAAAAAAAATGTTTTTATGTAAGAATAATTAATCAAATACAATAAATATATTTGGTTGCTATACAGTTTGCTATAAAATGTATGATTTTTAATAAAATTTTAAAAGTATTAATTTTTTGATTTTTAAAAACAATACCTTATTATTATTATATTTTTTTGTACTCTTCTACTATTTCATTTAATATGTATATTTGATTATAGATATTTCAAAAAGAAAGCATTCGAATATATGTAAATAAAACAATAAATATACATCAATGTATGTATATGATTAAGGAAATGACGAATATATCAACAAAATTAGTAATACAACGATAGGATTCTGTTTACGAATTGCTTGATTATAATATAGTATATGCATATTATCATTAATTTTTATAATTTTCAAAATATAGACCCAAATTTACATAACGTTTTTTTTATTTAATAGCTATTAAACGTGTTAGTACTGTCGAGTATGGTGGACCCTGACCGTTTTGAATATCAATCACCACTATATTATTCTACGCTTAGGATCGCCATTTGAATATTCTAATTGTCTAAATTCTGTTTTAACTCCATTCAGATAATGAAATATTGTATTCTCTCTGCGAGAAAAATATCTTCAATGACAGTAAGAAATATTTTATTTATTAAAATAAGTTGCATTTATGAGATAAAATTCTATTTTAAGCAAAAAGAAAATTGTGTGTATCACTTATTATTTGACGTAAATACTTCATATTGTATATCCATACAACATATGTAGTTTTTGGCTTTCGTCGGTAATATAATTAATCATGTTCGATCCTAACCGGATCATATGGGCATCCACAGAGTGGTGGTTCTATTAAAAGATTTTTGTTCTTACGAGAAATGGATCTAAGCTACTTGCTTGACCTATTAGGTCCATACTCTAGCCCCAAACATATATAGTAAAAACAACATGTGCATTTAACAGAATTTACAAGCCAATACACGTTACCCTTTCATCATTGCATAATGTAAGAAGTATCTTCTTTATATTTAGGAAAATAGTTTGGATAGTATACAAATTAGTGACAAGGATGTCTGAAGAAAGCAACGAGTCTGGTTTAAATATGCCGTACTTTGCATATTCACGTGCATGTTTAGATCCAGAGCTTAAACTTAATAATGGATTTAATTCTTTGAAAAGTATTGTAAAAATTATTCATCTACCGGCCAACATTAAGATCGGATTGTAAAGTAAAATGAAAAATAAAATTAGATTCTGCCGTGAGACATTTTTATTGATGGGTACTAATAATTTTATTACATATTTTATATTCTTTAGAAAATTAAATTAAATCATGAAAAAGGTTGTAACGCCATGTAAAGAGTGGAAAATGTATAAATTTTACAATATTTCTAGTTCAAAATGCTCATGACCTACTGACCGTGGTTATCTATTGACTATATTGTATTACTCAGGTATGATCAACCATTTTTTTCATATCGATTAATATTAAAATTTTACTTTCTCTGATTTTGTATACGAATACTAATATAACCTAGTACTTATAGAAAAAATAAGGAAAGTTTTATGAAAAAAAGCAAACATAGCACGTAATATGTTATGACTCTACACGAAAAAGTTATTTTATATAAGATCGTTTTTCTATTACTATGAAATGAAGTTATAACATTTACTTTAACTAATATAATTATGTACAATAACTCAACAAAGTAATCTCCATGACGTGTTATATAACATTATTATTATTGGATTATTATGAAAATATATTATGCATAGCATACTTGTATATAAAAAGTGCACGACTAAAATAATCATCTAATGCGGGTCGGGTCGCTCATATAGTTTTTTTTGGTTCTTGTCTGTTTAGTGGATGCCAGCGGCAAACACATTTAGAAAATAGCTAATATACCGAATTATTTGTTAGATTAGGAAGGTTTTTCTTAATTGTTTATAACCATGTCCTTGCTTTTTCGTACAAGGTGGTTTTTAGGAATTTTTAACAATCGCAAACACCCAGGCTATGACATAAATATATTGTGTCCTCACCGGAAATTGAACCTAGAGCTCCCGGATAGAAAACTAGCGCCTTAGATACTGCACCACGAGAGCCGTCTATTATGTTTTACGTTAGGTTAGGTTAAGTTAGGTTATCATTCTTGAATTCATGAATTTTGTCAAAATCGGCTATAATAATTGCCGCTGTTCCCGCCTGGCTTCTAGTAAACAGACTTGGACCGTTTTTTTTATATATATTTTTCGTCGTCTTTATCATTTATTGTAATTTGGTTTGGTACTATGAAGGATTATTTCACCTTTTGTACGGCTATCCTAATGTGCATTTATGAGTCACGGTATTGTAAAATATACGTTGATTACCCAGCCATGAGATAAACATTCTTCCAACGCATCTCTTCACTTGATGTTTCTCCTGCAGTATGACATGTATGACTTCATACATCCTACTTATCATCACATGACCTAAATACTCAAGTTTCTTTTCTTTATAATTACACAGTGATTTAATATTATAACCGTAGTAAATTATTATCTATCTTGAATATTGCCGTAAATATATAGTTTTGGAAAAAAATAATGTTATTCAGAAGGTATAAAGAAAAATTGAGTCTAACGATGTGATTATTAGAATGACCACGTGTCCGCTGCCCATGCACGTGCGCTGCAGCACGTGTTGCTCATCTGCCGCAGTGACCTTGAACCTGGTTCTTATGTTCCGGTCGGCCGCTTAGAAAGTTACCTGCACCTCGCTATCAATGGCTTTAAGCTAAGCAGCGTCTGCCGGATATGGGTTAACGAAAAAGCTCAATAATAATGAGCTTTATCAATTTTATATGTTATAATTATTATTTATGTAGGTCGAAAATCCTACGTAATAAACACTGTGACAATAATATATAATAGTATAATATTATCAATTTCATTAATAATAAAATACATATTTTATTCAGCATTATAGATTGAAAAAGACACATATATTTTTAAATAAATTATTTTTTATTCAATGAATAAGTCACAAAATTTACAAATGTAGCATTCGTTTTTGAATATACGTAATTTTAAATATTTCAAAAACATATTTTAAAAATATATTTTTCCTATAGGTATATGTCTGGTACGTTCTAAATAGATTATGTCGATACCTCAATTACATTGTGTAAATACTCAAAAAGTATAGTTCTGAGATAATTAGGAAACAAGATTTTGGATATATGACATAGGTACTTATCTAATTTTTGTAGATTTTGATGAAATTCTAGGATTATCTAAAAATATATTTATACTATTTATAATATTATTAAAAACATAATTTTTATGTTTTTATAATAATATTAATGGAAGTTTTCAGAGGTTTTCACAGGATTAGCGTATAATTCTAAAGAATAGTAACCACTGTCATTTTAAAATAATCTCAGATTATCAATTGTACATTTCCTCATACTTAACCCAAAACTGTAAATTTTTGACTAATTATACTTTGAAACTGAGATATCGATGAATATATTATTATTTACAAAATATTAGTGTCCTAAAATAATTATTTTGTTTGAAAATCGTACCTACATCTGTATTATTTACACATTGTTGATAGTAGAGTAGATTGGTGATACTGAAGCATATTTCACTGATTACGAGATGCCAATATAATAAATTATGAAGATGGATAATAATATAAAGCCATATTTTTTATGAAATAGGGGTGGATTTATTCATAAAAATGAGTTTTTATTTAGGTACCCAGGTACTAGATTTTATTTTTGAATAATTTGGTAGTTTGTCGTTTGTTCAAAAATAATATAAAGGTTTTCAATACGTATACAATATGTTACTTATAGTAACAATTTAATGTGATCTCTTGGTAAAATATAGTATTAAAATTTTAAAGTGGTTAGGTAGTATTCTAAGAAATACGTTAATTTTAAAATTTAATACTGCAGTACATTATGCTATAATTTATGTATAATGATATATATTTTTTTGTATTTACACTTTTCTACTGTTTATTAACTTAATACTGATCTTTTTTTTAATGATATTTCTTTGTTTGTAAATGTCGTGGTGTGAATGTCTTAAAATAATAATTTGTAATGTTCACTAAGTATGTGTAAAAAATAAATAAAATTTGAATTTGAATTACTAGCCTCCTAGAGTTGAAAAGCGGTTTTACGTTTTCCTTTGATACAGAACCTTACAGCTCCTCAAATTTAAATATTTTCTTATAATAATCTACTAATATAATTCTAAAAAAACACTATAATTAAAATGTGTTTTTTTATCCACCATTAATACATTATTCAGTTCTTCTGCCATAGATAACTGTGTCTTCAGACATTAAAGTTTATAATCCAACCATAAATCAAATACAATATTGGAGTGAATCAAAATCCTTTGCCAAAAGTATAACGGATATTATCTTTTACTGTTACTTTCGTTGAAAACTTTCAAAACGCGGATATAATGATAGAATATCCAACTGTTGAGTCATGCTGAACCAAAAAAAAATGCCAAAAATACTTCCACGTGATACTGGTCAATCGTATTATGAGTAATGTAATGTTGTGTTAATTATTCAGATATTTTATCAAAGAAAACTTTTTTGAAACTTATGTTACAAATTAATATTATTTTTTGCAAATAATAAACTTATGTTTATTGATATTTACTAACTCTTCTCTTATTTTTCGTTAATCACATTTCCAAAGTTTTGATGGTAACTGAAAATTTTGTAACGTAATATATTTAATGAATAGCGATTGGCGTCCTGACTTAATATACTGCCTAATTGCTTCTGTCGCACTTTTGGGTATCTTATAAGATTATATTATATACCTATTATGTTATACGCCTGTAATTTTATACTACATTTTTTTATTATTATGCAAAGCGTATAGGCATTAACAGGGTTAAAGTTAAATTTAAAGGATGTTAACAGGGAATCGTTGTTAGTATTTTGATCAATGCATACTATCATGGATCAAACTACATGATATTTATACCAGATACGATATCGAACCGATGTCGATTATTTCACATAATAACACTATATTCACAATGTTGGCGGTACCTACCGATTTTTTACAATTTGTTGATTTTTTCCGAGCTACAGTTAATCTTTGAGGACAATATTTTATGCATTCTTTAGATTCAATTATTCTACGAGAAGTACCATTTAGAAATAGATACCCTTGTTTGAAAAAATACCAGCCTCTGCCATTGGCTATATTACAATTAACAAAGTCTGTTAGTATTTATTTTTAGTTAAAAAAATATACCGCTGTATTATGTTTAAATCGTATTTTAAATAATTCTGTACTAAAACGATTTTTATAAAAAGTAATAAAACAACATGAAAATATCATTCTATTTTATTCTTTTGATTTTATAGTTTTGAGTAATTATAATTATGTTATATTTCTAATGTTTATGACATGAGCAGAATCAGATTCCGTCAACATATTCTCCGCCTTCTTCTAAACTTGCAACATCTTGATATTTTTGATTTAGAGAAAAATATCCATTGCAACTTTTACAAGTTCAATACAATGGATCAGGAACTGTGCCCATACTCTTTATTTTCTTGTTTTTTTTAGTAATTTTTTTCGAATAATTGTCACAACAAATGCTAAAAATATTAATATTTTTTTAATATTAAATTTATATTAAAAAAATGATATTAATTAAAGATGTATACATTTTAATGAAGATCTATTTGATTATTAAATGACTTTTATTGTAAGAGATTTCAATATAAACAAGAATACTACGCTTGGCACAATTTTTCGGTTCCCACACAGGCTTCATGATTTGTACCGTGTAAATGTTAAGAGTTCACTTTTGTTTTGTTCATAAACTTAGCTGTAACAGTGTGAACTAACTCTGTTCTTCTTTTGAGATGCGATGCAATTAATATCAATAATAAAATTAAATCTGATAGGTTGATAATGTTTGTATCAAGCAATTATAAATACGAATAACCATTTTATCCGATGTTTAATTATTATCATCATAGTAGTAAATTATTGTAAATGCTACATTTAATAAAATGAACGTAATAGTAGACCTAAATTGGCATGGGTTGAACGACAGTTTTTAAAGCCCTGGATTACGAGCTCGAATAACGAGACTTAAAAACTTAGTTTTAGTTATTTAGTTTTCAATATTATTTTGGATCCAGACCATATTATACTGAATAGTTTGAGGAAATGTTTAATAACCAATTTCTGTAAAAGTAACAGCTAACATATATATAAGTTTCATTGTAGTGCTAATGAAACAAAAAATCTATATTATCACTATTTTGATTTCCTATCATAACTTTATGAATCATAAACAATGTATGAATTTATTACATTATAATAAAAAACATTAAACAATTAAAGTATTATGATATTTTTTTAGATTAAATGGATAAAAAATTTTGATGGTAGCATTGAACAAAAGGGTTAGTATATTTGAGCCCCTAATTTTACAACTGACAATCTCAAAAAAATACATACACGATAAACGCAAAAAAATCCTACAAATTATGTAAATGTATGTGAATTTTTAAGAAAACTTGAAATCAGTAAATAGTTAATTATCAAGTATCTAAGTAATAAGTTAGGTAAACGCAAATAGTATTGATAGCAGGTAAAATTTATAAATGTTAAGGCGACAATTGTCTATTTTAATTATAAAGAATTAATTTAGAATCGTTGTTTAAAAATATTTTTGTTCTAATCTACTTCTAAAAATTTAAATATTTAGGAAAATTAATTTGGATTACTATAAAACAATTAAGATTAAAAAAAACAAAAGTAGGTTATAGATTTAATATATTATTAAAAATACAGAAGCTATGTATAACTATATTAGCATTAATGAAACTGCAGCGAAATGCAGAACTGTGTTTTTTTAAGCTACCAACATCCTTTAGATACATTGTTATTTTAATAACAAGCATTATCTACTTTAAAACATTATTTTCAATGAATACAAGGTTTTTATATAATAATATTATTATAATAAGTAATATAACATTACAAATTTGTTTTTTAAATTTTTAGATCATTAGTTCAGAAATCATGGGACATTTACAATTTATTAATCTCTTAGTTACATATTATAAAATTTATGTACCTGCATACAATAAATTACCATGTTTGCTCTTAAGCGAAGCTCCTCCAAAAGAGTTAAAGTTATATGAACCTTTTATTTACAATACAATGTTAGCACTTTGTCGATCAATGCATTTTTATCATCCATAGGAGAACATCTATAATCCATGGCTTCAGAGACTATTGCTTTTTCATGAAGGCCACCATGTATGCTATAATACAAATATACATCACAATATAATGT
The DNA here is from genome assembly GCF_057557595.1 of Rhyacophila brunnea. Classification (NCBI taxonomy): domain Eukaryota; kingdom Metazoa; phylum Arthropoda; class Insecta; order Trichoptera; family Rhyacophilidae; genus Rhyacophila; species Rhyacophila brunnea. The sequence continues at coordinate 24,666,289 of NW_028233068.1, forward strand.
TTTCATTTTTGTTGTATACCGTCACCTCAATACTACAACTAGGTTACTTGATTTTCACTGTTTTTAAGTTAGCTATTGAATAATATGATTCTATATTTACTTCTGTACAAAATGTTAAAACTAGGTAAGTCAGAAGTTAATGGGAACTATATTAATTATTATGTGTTTGAAAATATTAGATAACTTTAAATTCATTAAATAAATAAAATAATAATATATCTATAATATTTTTTCGTGTAATTGAACATTATTTTATTGTTATTAGTCTATTTATTAGACCAGTGCTGGTATGCTGCGGTACACCGATGTGCCGCAAGATGATGATAGGCACGCCGCGGTGCATTGCTTAAAAAAAAACACAAATAATTGTGTATATTATACAATACTTTTACTTAATAGCCAAATTTGCGTACATGGGTGGTAATATATTTAAGCACCTGAATGAACTTAATAAAACAATGCATGGTCAGAATGAAAATATATTGACGTGCTCTGATTAATCCAAAGGAGTTAAGACAAGGATCTCTACAAAATGTACCAAAGGACCTAACAGACCATCATTGAAAACTAACAATTAATTTTGGATCCGTCTCAAAAACATTTAATTTTGCTGCAAAAGAAATGTCATCATTACTTACATACAGTCAATACGACTGGATTTGAAATCCTTTTGCAACCAATGAAAATTCTATAGAAGCGCTTTTCCTATAGATTCGAGCGGAATTGGTTGCATTGAGAAACGACGGAACGCTAAAACAGAACGTCGCCGATGTTCCATCGGATATTATAGATTTAATAATTACAAGATTAAAAGAACTTTTTAAATACCACGTTTTTAAATTTTCTGTTAAATCATATAAACTTGACAAGTCTATATATTAATAATTTGGGACAAATAAGGCAATGCCACCCACGGTGGCCGCGCGGCTTAAGCGTTGGACTATAAAGCCGTGGGTCCCAGGTTCGAATCCTGGGTCTGGCAAGTACACATATTGTTTTTCAATTTGTGTGTGTCAGGGTATGGACCTAATAGGTTGAACAAGTGGCTAACATCCATTTGTCGTAAAAAACAAAAAAATCTGCCAATACAAACCTCCACTCTGTGGAGGCCCATATGATTCTACCAGGATCGGACATGGTCGAAAAAAAAAGAAAAAAAGGCAATTGTCAACAAATCATTTTTTTTTGCTATTTTGCAACAAAAAAAAATATAGAATACTGAAATGTCATTTTGATTTCCATAGTAGCGCACGTATATATTAATAATTTAGTGTTTACCAATAATAGTGTTTTACTTTTAATGATTTTTTCCGAAACATACAAAACAGAATTAACTGAAAATGAATTCAATTCTGCTTAAAGATGGCCAAAAATATTAAAAGAATGCATTGGCATCGTGTTATGATATATTTCAAAAGTTTCAAATGTCTAGTAAAAAGCTAATCGGGAAGTTAGTTAAAAATCGATTGCAAGATTTGTACTGGATAAACAACCACCGAAAAAACAAGAATACGAGCTAAGGAAAACGTAGTAAAATACTTAAGTGACCTATTCTATCGTATTTTACTGGTTAATATGTATAAATGAGTCTTTCAATGTTTGGAAATTATTTGCGGGAAAAATATTGCAAGAAAACCTTACATTAATTGTTGATAATAAGTTATGCTGTTCATTAATAATGCAACGTTTTTAAAAATAACGCTAACTTATTAAAACATTTAGTTTATGTGGTATAATAATACAAAGTTTTTGGTTTTATAACATAATTATTAATAAAACCTGATAATTTACAATAAACGTATAATAGTCAATGATACAAATTCTCCGATAAAAAAAATGTAATGTTCATAATATTATGAAGTAGGTAGGTATAGTATTTTCGTTCAAGGCAGGTTTTTCTAGTTATTTTAGTTTACAGGTTGTATGAGTCATGCTAATGTAATATTGTATCTATCTTAAGATATCACATTTAAAAAAACATTTTTCTACCGCAAAAACAAGTTGATAGGATTTGAATAATAAAATAAAAATCGAAATGATATTGAGATGGTCATATTATTTTTTTATGTAAATTAAATGAACTTTTTTGCACAGTCAATATGTAAATTTTTAATGAATACATAATTTCTTGCTCGTATTTAGGATGTTTAGATAAATTACGTAAAACTAGATCTAGGGTGAAATAGTGTAGCACATTGTGACTAAATTGAAGAAATGTATCAGATGTTCTTTAAACTTTTAAGGAAAGCTAAAATTATCTTAATATATTTCAGTATGCTTATATATTTTTTTATAAAGCTATACTTGGATACTTACTATTTTATTATTTTCTAGGTGGGTACCAATTGACATTAGAACTCTATAGTCTTTTGTTTAATTCTGATCAAATTTATAATAATCACAATTAAAATTATAACTTATTTATTGTGAAATATATATAAGTACTTTGAAATTTTCTTTTAACTATGTAAATAGATTAATAATACCTATATGTTTAATGTAAAACATTTTTGGTATAATATTTATGTTTAAAAAATAGCCAAAAAAACGTGACCAGGTATTTAAATAGCTTAGAGATAATATTAAACTTTTGGTTCTGTATGTCAGTGGTATTCCAACTGTGTGCCACTATACTCTGCGGCACCGTGATCACTACACAAGGGCGCAGCAAGGTCTTTGATAGATAAATTAATACCTATATTAAATCCTAATAAAATGCTTGATGGATGGTTATAATGATAAATTCTTCTATTGCACCTGTTTGTGGTCTCCAATGTTTCCTCTCATGGCATAAAATTGGTTATGAACATTTTCTATTTTACCTTAACATGTAGTTCTTAAAATAATCATACGACCTTAATATGGATAAGTCTTCATGGTTTCAAAATTTAAGTGAATTGAATAAAGTTGCAGTGACGTTCATAATATATTTTTAGTAGATTACATTCTGTCAGCAAGGATTTTGCCTACGAAAATCTAATTAAAAAATCTTTAAGTACGTGTGTTAATTTTAAATATAAAAATAATGTTATAGAACTTAATAATGACTACATACAATTTAAGACCAAACATAATGTGTTGGAATTTAAAATCTACTTACGGACAAATTAATTACATAGCACTACATTGAGAGTAGTCGCATCCTATTAATTTGTAGTATTTAGAGTGCCGAAAAAAATGTTTTGACAGAATAAACACCACTAGATGAAAAAGTTTTAAAACCACCTTCTGTAAGTAAAAAATAAAATACAAAAATTAGAATACTTTGAAGGCATATTCATGGTAAAAATTTCACCTGATACAATAAATAGAGGAAAACTCAAAAAAAGTTCCAGTGGGTGCTGATCATCACGGCTAAAGAATCAAAAACTATGGTTGCATGAGAGTAGAAGCTCGATATTCCAGTGAGCTACTTATTGGTAAAAATTGCTTTGATGGTTTTTACCTTTGTGAAGATGTTGCTTAAAGAAGATTTATAAAAATGGAGTCAAAAGAAAGTTTAAATGAAAAATTATAACAAAGTAAAAAAACAGAAAATAAAAAAAAAAGGTTTCAATGGGTGTCACTTGATAGCGTAGAGATTTTTGAAGTGTAATATAATATTATTGTTTTACGAATAAGTGAAATAGGTTGCCATAATGAAACGTAATGGAAGTATACTAAAGTGTTTACGTACTATGACGGAGTGACTGAAAAACGTCGATGACACGTTTAACGTTTTTTTGAGAAGCGAATAGCTTGCTTCCGATTGTTACTTGGTCAATACTTGCTGCTCACTACACACGAAGAAACTAGTTCCTTGGTGAATACCGGGGCATTTTGCAGGGGAGTATTCCATTAAGCTTGATTCCATTCACTTAAAAAACAAAGATTTATTGTGTAGTGTAAGTTTTACCACAAAATGTTCATGAGGTTAATTTTGTCTTTGTTTACCATCGCTATCAGTCTTAAAATTGGTCTAGTCGTATCTGAATGTCTCGTGAATGATCTATCGAACAATATTTTATAATATACATTTATATAGATTTGAAGAGCTTGGTATTAAATAACGTTTGTGAACTAAATGCATGAGACACGTTCTCCAACTCTTCGATCACAAAGTAAGAAGATATCCGAGCAACCTGGGGAGAAGAATGGTTAAATCTACGACGACTGATGCAACAGACTCAGCGCAGTGCTCTAGAAGGAAAAAAAATATAGGTAATGCTTGTTATTTCATTAATTACAATTCTCAGTAATGAGGCATAAGATAAAGGGATATTCATAAAATACAATTTTAGTATGTAGAATATTAGAATATTCAAAAAATTAAAACATAAACATTTTGTTTAAATCTCTAATGAACTTAAGAAAATATAAATATGTAAACCTGCTAATTTAGAAGATATGGCGTCATGCAGAAAAAAAATATTAAATATAAAATTAAAAATGATGTTCAATATCATCTATAAAAAAGAAATGTGACCAGGAAAGCTCTCGAAAAATTAACGGTAACGTTGATTCATTGAAGAAAAGAAGAATTCGCAAATAAGCACTGAATAATTATGTAGGGTATTTAAAGATTTTGAGGACATAGGGATGGTGAAGAGTCCATATAAGATAATTAAATACGTAAGCTGTGTATATTCGACATAAATAGTCCAAACTAAACTTAATCAGTCATACTTCTTAGTTTTTATTGAACTAAGATAACAAATTGCAGATGGTATTGGCTAGTTTTTAAAAGTTTAATTAAATCATTCATATAGCAAGCCATATTAGATCAAAAATATTCTTGTGTCTATAAAATATTTAAAATATGCTAATAAATCATATATAATTGTTGATATTCTACAGATAGAAGAATATTTTTATCTATTATGGTTTGGTTAGGCAGTATTTAATCTAATTTAAAAAAATAAACTTCAACAATTTGTATTCTTAGTTCAATGAAAAAAAAGTATGACTGACAAAGTGTGCATTATTTTTCTTGTATCTTCACGGCCTACCAATACTATTATGATTTCGTCTACGCAAGGTTTAATTGAATTAAAAAACTTTGTATCATTAATTCAATGAAAACAAATATCTATCACTAACAATGTTTAGAGTGCACTATGTATGCCAAATCTCCACAGTCTACCCTCAGCCTTCACCACTGCAAGATATCATTATATAAATAATACAATATTCAATCAACGTTCATTTTTAGAAACATGGGAAAAATACCTATTAGAAAAAATATTTGTGATGAGCGGTTATTCAAAATAAAAAAATATTAAAGAAATTATACGATTGAAGGAGTTTTAACAAAAATAAAAATAAATTTAAGTTTTTTTTTTCCATTTGGGTAATTTTGTGCTACTTGGGTTTCACTTTAATGCATTTCCAGGCACTATGCACAGTTGCAATTGGCAAATACACGACTGACAATAGTCGGTTTTTAAATTTCTTAATTCAATTATTTTGATATGGTTGACTACACCCTTGCCCATTTATTAACATGTATGTGGGTTACAAAGAACATCTCACACGTACTTCGGCACACCTGTTTGTCTTTACGCATACACATATGCACATACGCATATACACACAAATGATTTGTGCGTGTACGTTAACATGATACGCACTCTGCCGTTCAGGTGTGACATTACGATAAATTTTAAAACTAATCGAAAAAATGCCCACGCTGTGGCCCAGCTTTTCCAAAAACATAATTTTATCGGCATAATGCCTAAAACAATCTGTCTTATTGCCCGAAATATAAATATTTTAAAATACCACGATTTTGGTAAAAAGCGCATCTCTAAATATCATATAATAATAAAACTAATCCGGGATTGGTTTGAGTTTCAACATCTCCACCCGCTATGTATATGCAGCCGCGGCTTGTGCAAAGCCGCCTTCCATGACGCTATAAACGTGTCAGAATAAAAAAAAATTAGTGCCACACTTCCTTGTCCCAAAGCGATGCTGCACGGAACGGTTTTAGCAACCACGAACCTTAGTGCTTAAAGAAAGAGTTTTATAAAATAAGAAGAATCTTGATTTGCTCTGCCGTCATTTATCTTAAATGACATGAAGTGTCCTCTGTACCCGTGTACTGAAACTCTGCCGAAACAGAGGAGTTAGGAGTTGAAAGTGATGAATCTAAGGAGGGATCGGAATTATTCCGTCTAACATATGACGCAGCAAAATTTTCAAATGCCTCAAAGTTGACCTTGATTGATATCAAGTCGGCGTGGCCAATCGGGCCCGTGTGTGGACGGACCCTGGCATACAGCTCCGCTCGGCCGGATCCCATCAACGGGTTGTTCCATAGGACGTGTTTAGCGTCTGGATATGACATTATTACATTTTCAATGTATTTTTTAAGGTCATGTAAGATGAAGATTAGTCAGTTGCATGAGAGAAGGATTCACACCACGCAATACATGGATATCAAAGTACAATGTATATTATGTTACGTTATAAGTGTAAAATTTTCAAAAACAAGTTTTCGATCCAGGGGGACATTTATGGTACGCCTAAAGGTTTCACAAAAGAGGGCCGACTTTGTCGATAAAGTGTCTCGAAGTATATATTATAAAGTCAGGAGAGTATCTTATATACTATGGAGCCTGTTTCCTGTACCGTAAAATCCGAAAAACCATGATAGACTGAGAACTATGTGTAGGGTGCACCTGAGATAATATGGTGAAATCAGGATTTTATGATGACCAAGTATGCAAATGTGGTGTGTGATATGCAAATTATATGACACTTGATTTTATGCAAGGAATCCCACTAAAAGGCAATGTCAATAATATTTTACAAGATAAATGATGTAAATATTAATATTTTAAACGAAAGTGTGTAGCTATTAATAATCCGACATGATTAACAATATTTTTAACAAGATAATCTATCTAGTCATGATTATATAAAACTAAGTGAAATATTTTCCAAAAAGTACCTAAAATCTGGTTCCTACATAATAAGATTTTATATTAAATATGTGTTTTTGTTAATCAAGGTATAAAAAGTAATCTTAATCCAATCCTGTTATTTCAATCGATTTCAATCCTGTTATAATCCAAGAAATTGCGGATCTTAAACTTTAGTAACTCTGATTTCTGAAGAAATTTACAAGGAAAAGTTGATTAACCATAATATATTATACCTTGATAACCTACAGTTATCAAGGTATAAGAATAGGGTATATTCAATAATATGTAGAATTGCGAAGTATTAACGATACTTTCAAAATAAGTGTTTAATTTATGTTTAAGTAGAATATTATTTTATTTCAATGTACTCTCAGTTAATATTGAATGTGCTTTTGCCAAAAGCACTCTGTCAATTTCACACGTTCTATCACCTACAGAGTACGTGCTTACACTCACAACCTAATCCTGGGAATCAGAATGAGAATTGTTGAGATGCTATGTCATTTCGTTGCGCATGTACAAAGTGGATGCATGTACCATTAATTGTCAAAAAAGCTCTTTAATTATGATTGTTGAAATTTATACTCTGTATCATCTGGAAGGATAAAGTTAAAAACATCGTGGTGATGTTGAGGATGAAAAATTCTAAAAGAATAATCAAAGAAGTCTGAGTTAGCCCACAAATTCTGCCTTATATTTGGGAATTATAAACTCGTACATTTTATTATTCAAGGGATGATTTCAGGTAAGTAAAGGCTAGAAATTTTTAGACACGTTTTTGTGCTCAACAGTTTATAAAAGAAGAAGACTAAATACAAAAATAAATTATCATATTATAATAATATTGCTGATCATTGATAAAATATTATTTCATTCAAAAGGTTGTCAACCGCGGAATTTCACTGCATGAATGAAGTAAGATTTTGTTTGCGTATAATTTTCAAGAGTAAATATTAACATAACTCACTGGGTGTAATACTTTTTGTCATTGTGTGCTTTTATTAGCAACCTAGTGATAATCACGGCATTCTTCAATATTTTAGTAATTTGGATAATGAGGTTAAAAACAATATCTCCGTTTAATTTTCACTTTATTAAAAGTTTAATCCGTACCTTAGAGCCAGTGTATCTGATGATTTTGCCGAAAATTAGTTAAATACATAATATTTAGTAAGTAAATTACCAGTATATAATATTATTTCAAAATATATTATTTTAAATTTAATCCCTTTGTTTAAAAAGAATTCTTTTTTAAATCAGTTCATACCAGGAATCTAAAATATAAAAATCATAAAGCTTCAGGTACGTTTATTATAACTGGAGTATTTCAAATACATAATATAATTTTCAGGCTCTCGTGATGATATTATATGAATGGAAACTATATTTATCGCAGAATATACAAACCTTCTATAGTCCTTACTAACCTTTATTCGAGAGCAGTGTTTCCAAATTAAATTATGGATGGTCCACTAAATAGAAAAGTTAAGGAAACCTATTTTCTTTAGTTGGGTCGAAAATGGCGACATATTCATGTAATATTCGATTATAAGTGTAATTAAAATAAAAGATTTAAAATAAATACAATAACATATTATTATGTACAATATAATATAATATATTGCATGGTCATAGAATAGGGTATACTTTATGAAACTTGTTAGTTTTTTAAGATCAACGCTATTCGTACGCCGTTAAATGAACTTTCTGACCTCCCAACATAATATACTAATATTATTAGAAACGTCATCTACGAGTCTTATGTATATCTTATATTATAATAAGACAATTATAATTCTAACTATGTGTCTCATTTCATTTATAAGAAAATAATGTATCCATAATGGTTTATCAAATATTAATTAAAAGATTCTTTATAATAAACTACAACAACATTATCAACAATGTAATACTAAAATTATGTTTTTTTTTTTTAATTTGGAAACTAAGAAATAATTATTGTTCAGAGTTAATACCCTTACCACTACGGGGTGCGATCTACACTACTGGAATAGATCCGCTACCTTCGACTTTCCTCTACCATACCTGCCTTCAGTTTTTACTGTTAGGAGTTATTGGTAGATATATACTCGTAGTTCTCCAGTTCTTCATCTGATCGTTTCAGTAGTTTAGCATCTTTCTATGTACAATTCGTCTTTTGACTAACTTATTAATTAACAACCCCTCTAAATTGTCGGTTATCCTGTGGGAAATATGGTCAAGTATACATCCCATTTATATCACTGATATAATTGCACATTAGAGACGGTTGTATGCTTCGTTGACGACGAAAATAAGAATATCATCTTTAAGTGTCATACTCATATTATCTCAAAACAATCTACTTTAATGATACCAGAATCAATTTTAATATAAACATAAATAACTAAATGTAGTTGATATTAATTAATGTGTTTTTGACGAGTATGCGTAAGGAAAAATCATTCCAAAACAAGATTGAGTTTCGACCAATCTTGTATGGGAATTTCTATATTTCTATGTACAATTTAATAATTCAAAGGTATTGATTTGACTACCTACTACCCGCCCTCGACGGAGATGGGCGGACAACATTCAAAGGGATGCGGAAAGGCTGGGGATAGTCAACTGGGAAGAGAGAGCGCTGGACAGAGATGCCTGGAAAAACGTTGTGCAGTCGGCCATGGACCTGAACGGCCCCTAGCGCCAGTTTAATAATTTAATAATATTGATTTGACCCGTTATTTTACGCATTTACGCTTAATATTTGTGTTTTGGTTAATTTGACGAAAATCATTTTTTAGAATTTCTTACTTTTCATTTCGCATTCCGATCATTTTTAAATTATAACGAATTGAGATACACCTATTTATTATTTAAGATTTTATTTAATTATATATTCTGTCCTGAATAAAATTATAATTGATATTTACTTGGTATTTTTAATTTAATTAAATAAAATTTTAAAAACTAGCTTTATAGCCCAGTGCTTAATTATTTGTGGAAGATAAAATTAAATTGCTAGTTTTCACACCTCTAGAATAAAATCAATCAACTTTGACCCGAAAACTGTGATTCAAAAATTTGTATAAAATTTGAGAAAGAACTATGATCGGTCTTCATCGAACGGAGAAAGTAGTACAAAGTATGCACAGTTGGTATTTTTTAGTAATGCCAACAGTCAGCGCCATGTAAATCTAAAACGAATTTTCGATAAACCAACGTGATATATGTTTTATATCGAATTCAAAATAATTCTTATTTGCATTTACAAACTATTAAGTTTTCGGTGATAAAAACTTGGTATGAATAAAGTGTGAGAAACAAGTTTTTTCAACGAAAAATGAAGAAATGAAAATACAGATGGATACATTTTCAATTTTGTTATAAGTAAATTAAAATCCGCTGCCTTTTTACTTAGGTATATTCAATTATAATTACCGTGCTGTATATTATATTTATATAACTATATATATATATCTGTATTTAAACTGTCGACGGCTATTACATATTATATTTACGGTGTATTCAGGACCTAATTTTTTTTTACCATGTCCGATCCTAATATGATCATATGGGGCTCTACAGAGTAGAGGTTTGTATTAACAGATTTTGTTTTTACGAGAAATTGATGTCAGCCACTTGCTCAACCTTTTAGGTCCATATCCTGACCCACACACACAAATATTATGTACTTGCCAGACCGAGAATTCGAACCTGTGGCCCACGTATAATAAATTTTGAAGAAAATCAATGCTCCAAACATCTTTATGATTTTTTATCATTGAAAATTTACTTGTTTTAACTAATTCTGAGGTTAAAATTATCTGTTTTAAAAAATGGGCAAAAGAACGAAGAATATTAAATTTTTTTTTGATTTATTATTCTCCATATAAAATAAATTCTTAAAAACTTTTTTATTTGTAATACATTTTTAACTGTATTTTATGAAAAATCATGAAAATAGTAAAAGAAATTTACTCTGTGATGCGTGCGATTAAAAACTTATTAATAGTTAGTTATTTGTGTAATCCATGAAGATCTTGCAAATATTGGAATAAGAAAATTAGTTTTTTAGACATAAGGATTCTAACTCATAAACAACCGTGGCTTCAGAGATGGGCGCTCCATCCACTACTCTCCTGTGGGGCACTATAATAAGCTGATCATATTATATTATAATGCCTTGAACATGTCATGATTATTTTTTGAATATATTTGAATATTATGGAAATATAATCATGTTGCTATCATAATATTGAACTATGTTTTAATCAATTTATTCAGTACTATTCACTATTCAACACATTTTATGCTTGTTTTCAAATTCAGTACTGGTTGCAAATATTATTTAAAAAAATATTAGTCAAATAAGAATTAACAAATATTATTTAATTGTATTGATAAATACGTATCATGACATCATAATTTCTCTACTTAAATGCCTATGGATTCTTTCCTTATGATATTGATAATAAAAAGAATTTTCCGAATCGTTTTCTTCTGGGTATGCCATCAATGCAATCATCGTCTTTTTACTTTTTTGTGAATTCATTTACAGTCTGTCAATGCTGTCGAATATTAATTGTCATGTTCCCACAATATCACTAGTAACTTTGCTGACTCCATGATACCCCGTCGCATGACGGATGAGATCTTTCATTTGTTTGAAGGTTGATTTTTTTTAACTATGTAATATTCGTAGATGTGTTAAATAGGGTTAATTTTTATTTGTTTTATAGTATTACTTTAATATTTACATAATAATATATTTTATCTTCTACCTTATTGTTATATTGGTTGTAATTTGTAATTGAATAATTTTTATATTTTGTGTTTAATATATATTATGACGCATTGGGCAATCTCTGTAATGCCATTATAGTCTTTTTTATAAATAAACAAATATTTTTTATTTACTCTGTCCACTTTTTTCGGTAAGTCTTTCACCACGTATTTACGTTAAATTTGATAAGACACTACATGATAAGATTTTCACAGCGACAATTCTACAGGTGATATAGCCTGCCGATCTCCACTTCAAGACTTTCAGACTTTATGTTATAAACTGTATTTTTTATTTGTTCTCTAATCCATTTATTTTCTTTCAAATCCCTGCGCGTTATAACTAACTTGTATCTTTCTACACCAAAATGTGTTATTCTTAGTTTGTGAATCACTTTTTAATTTAAGGTTCATGTAAAAATAAGTTCATTTTAGTTGAGTTATAAAAATGTACGTAGTTTTTCTGTAATATTTAAATTTTGATTGTTTAGGTTTTTTTCTAGTTTTATTTGAAACAATACGATCCTCCTACGCGTATGAAAGTAAAACTATTTCCCACACTCTCACCTCACGAAAAATTCATTTATAGTCCCAACACACATCCGGTACATAAAATGTGAAACCTACTACCAAATTTCAATTGTGTACCATCATCGCTTTTGACCAAGTCTACGCATATTGCAATTGGCCTGAATTCACAATCCAAAAAATCGGATATGCCAAGAGCTGTCTCTCCCACGAACATCTATAGTACCAAATCATATTATTTTCTTTACCAATATGTTCGATCAATTACACATTGAGCTTATGAATACACATACGAAGCATGTTTATTGTGTATTTAGCATCGATAAATTCATAAATGAAAATGACGATACTATACTTACCTAGATGGAAATAATAAACATATTTTTAGAAAATATTTAGTTTCTTCATGCTTTATAATTATTGTTAGAGGACACTTATTCGACCTTAATTCAGGTTATTTTATTAGTATATTTTTATCAAAATGTACTTATTATATTTTTTAACATTTGTATATTACAACTTTGCGTAATGTACATTAATAATAATTTAAATTTAAATGTTACTAATATTTATCCCAATCCAATTTTATTTTCTAATGTCTCATAAAAATCAATTAATTTTAGTAGGTAGGTAGTTACGAAATTAAATGTATGTATAATTGAACTATATTATAAACTAGTAAGCTTTACTTATACTTTAAATTCTACGGTGTTTCATATTCCTACATTTAAAAAATATAATAATTGCGTGGGTCTTAATTATTTTAATATTTTAACCTCAAAAGATATTATATATAGTGAACTATTGTTTATATACATGATACAGTCTGCTACTAAAATACATATAATATGCGATTAGCAAAAATGATCTTAGATCAAGCATCAATAATAATAGGAGATGCAAAAATTAAAAGATTGGCATCAAAATGAGAATTAAATTGATAAGAAATCTATGTTGAATTTGCAGCCAATTTTTAAAAGTAAAATGTAATCAAAGCGACTAAAATAAACACTTAAATCTATTTTCCTTGCAATTCGTATATGTATACCTCAAAAGCTTGAATGGTTAAAACAAATGAAAGACAGAAACTAGTTGTATTTATAATATGGCACCGGATATGGATGCTGAGAATATCGTAAAACAATTTAATCTTAAAATCGTTATCGAATATCGTTAAACGTAAAAATGATAGCCAAAATCATCGTTGACGTCCGATAACAGGTATGGTACAAACGTAAAAAGAGCCCGCAGAATATATAATAAACCTAAAAAATCGTGGTACTTGGTCATGCCAAAGGCTGGAGAGGACGAGAGAGAATTATTCTCTCCAGATGGATTGCGCAAAGCTATGAAAAAGACAGTCAGCTTATTAGTCAAATTATTCGAGTTACTATCTTTAGCCATAAGACCCAAACGGAGAAGAACTATTAAGTATACATATTTTTTAACAAAATATTTTGGACCGAGTAGGATTTGAATATTGTCTATATCAGTTTGGTGCAACAAATAATTCAAATAAAGACATAAGATGAATATTTAATATAATATTTAAATAAAAACTATCATTTTCAGTCTAACTTGTGTAAATAAATTAAATTTACCCAAACATAGGTACTATAATATGACTTGCAATATCAAATGTTTTCAGAAAATGGAATATTTATAATAAAAAAAGTAACGGTATAATTACAAAGGTATTGAAAAATTACTGAATAAAAATCCTTACGAGGTGACTAAAAGTCAATGTATAATAAACAAAAATATTTTTTACATGTAAATAATATAATATTTAAAATAACATTCTTAAAAATATATATGGATATAAATTGATGTTAATGAAGCCTTAGATACAGACTAATGCGAGAATAATAAAGCTATGCAAAATATAAGCTAATATACAAAAATTATTATAAACACATATATTATAATTTTTGAGATTGCACTAAAATTATTGACATGCATAGCATTAGAACCGAATCATTTTCTTCGAAAAGCTTGATAGGTTTTACAGATTTTAATTGTGAAACGTATGTATAATATAAACCACACAATTACAATTTATTGCAACGTTTATTTATTACCAATAAAATTAATGTCAGCGAAGACATTATCAATAAAAATACTAACCGTCTTTAAAACCCGTACACCTAAATACCACGAGAAAAAGTGACATTCAATAATGTAAGCGCACAATCTTATGGTTTGCCTGCCTACATTATAGTCGTTATGTGAGACTGAAAATCTTCCATACATTTCACCATTTACTTGACTTAGTGTTGTATACATGAAAAAATGATACAAACCAAAATATTTTATTTTATTTGATAAAGCCGCATTGACACGGTCCAAGTACACCTGGATCGAGTGCCATCCAAGTGACAGCTTCATACTAATTATTCCTATCCAAGTTAACTTGGATGAGTAGGACGCGGTACAAGTAGCATGGATAGGAATAATTAGTATGAAGATGTCTCATACGAATGCACTTGTATGGCACTCGGTCCAAGTGTACTTGGATCGTACTTGGACCGTGTCAACGCGGCTTAAGCGCATGTTTGAGAGGAAAATTTAAAAAATAATACGATACTATCAAATTCAAATAATGATTTTCCAACAATAATATCCGTCTTCAGATCTTTTTACTTCTATACATCCATACTTATAAAACCAATCTAGGTTACTATTATCTGGTGGCTCTACTTTAGGAATCATGAATCTTCACAGTGATGGAGTGGATCTGTTTTGTTCTCTTGCCTCTTTCAAATTAAGTTACTCCAAAATTTACGACTAATTGTGTTTGGACGACTACTTTTTTTGTATTTAATTTTCTTATAGGTGTCGCCTGTCATTTCTACATATTATATACTTTTTATGATTATACATACATGTTATTTTTCATTTTTCTGATTACTACTAATGTATTCTTTTTTTAAGCATTTTCAATGACTCCAATATATTTTTTATAACTGAATTTTATATTTTTTTTTTGCATCTTCCTATCAGATCACTTAATTGATTTAAGGTGTAAATTTTATTATTCCAAACAGTGATATATTATATTACATTGAGAACAACTATATAGAAAATTAAAAAAATATATAGAGCAACAATAATATTGATAAAAGACTAAAATAAATTAAGTGACAAAAGTTGTAAAATTAAGCGATACAAGTACAATATATATATATATAAATCAGTGAATGCATTACATCTTTGGATATCTATTTTGTATTTGTACAAAATTTTGTTCACCGTTAATCGAAGGATGGGATACGTATAAAATTTAAAAAAACATTCAAAACTGAATTATAAAGAAAATCTTTTATCAAATAGTAAGTTCCTTTGCGTATATAATTAAGATTCTAAGGTTGTTTATGCAACATTTTTATATAATTTAGTTAAAACTAAAATTCGGTTTTATTTGTATTATTTAACAGTGGCAATATTACTTGATATAATAATATACTTGAAACAAGTCTTTGGTGAGAGTAGATGCATTGTTATCCGGTCTGTCACCTATATTGCAATATTTGCCTAATGACTCTATACGTATTCTCGTTACGCATTGTGTTAAAAGCTGGCATACATAGGCACACTCTCCTAATGTAAACGTTTATTGAAATGTTTGTTTTAAATCGGTTTTCATTAAATTTCCAGTAACCTATTAACCGATAAGTTTACACTTAAATTAATATTCCAAAAATGCAAACATGAGATTATTTACTTATAAATTTGTTTGTCTTTTCAATGTAATAACATACATACTAGATTTATGTCATATTAGTAGTATTTGAATGAATATATTTAGTTATTTTTGTTAAAAAAACATTCATCTACAATATTGCATTATTAAGGCTATACCTCAGTTGAGGCATGGTCTAAAAAGGTCGTGGCTAGGCGATGCGCGGATTGTGCAAATGACGCGTGCCGAACGAAATATAATTTGTCATATAAATCCAACATGCGTCCATTTAATGTTCTGTTTATTGTTCTATTAGTAACAATAATAATATATTCATTGTCATGTTTTCTTTTTCAAGTAAATGGGTAACGTTCTTTAGTCATCTTTACACGATTTAAGAATTAATACCCCCGTCACTATCACGAAACAAATTGACGTGTTCATAGCTCGACGTTTCCTCTCCGATTGCCAGCGAGTCCAAAATTTCGTCGCACCTATAGTTCAAAATTATTTTCTGTTTCACTGAACTACCGTCTTAATGATATTTTAACTTATAAAATTTAATACTATTGAAAATCACAATTGGATCGTTTATAATATTACGTTAGTTCAATAATAGAGTACCTACGTATTATAATTTAAGTGTACGTTATTAGAATGAAGTGAAAGTATTTTTTATTTGTAGTTTATATAATCCTTTCATCATTGACCTAAGTAATAAAAAAATAATTAATTTTATATATGAAATTTTTTTTAATTAAATTGAGGTTACGCCACCCAAAAACATTTTCTTCATATACTATAGTTTAGTAATTCGGGTGGAAGAAATTTAAAAAAAAAATATTTGGGATCTATTCATTTATCCCTATTGAGTATATTTCAATAAATTTTAAACCTATATGATTATTCATTAAATATGTTTGAAACCACGGCGAGAGAGACAGTTAAACGAAAATTCTTTTATTTAAATAATATGACAAGTTTTATAAAAAATAAATTAAAATATTAGAAAAAAGAAAGACCTGCTTAGACAAAATATTGATTTAATTTTTATTTATGTTAATCACATTTTTTTATAGATTAAATTTGTGGAGACTCTTCGTATGGTTTCAAATAGTGAGAGTATTACTGATAGCGATTGCAGATTAATCTTCAGTGGGTAATATTACAAATTATTAATAAGAGCTTTTTATAAAAAAAGATATCTTACGAAAAATAAAGTTTAATACGAGTTTAAACGAAATTGCAACAACCGTATGTACTTTATTGTGACACTACGTTGTAGCATGGAAAAAGCACAATTTTTTTTTTGGCTGAAATGGAGATAGACAGCATCGCTTAAAATTGAAAAGAGAGGTTGCCAATATTATGATAAATCAAAATATTTTTTAACCAATTGTAAAGTATGTAGAAGAGTTTGCTTTGAATGTTGTAAAAGTATGACGTACACTAAATAATTTTCTTACATAGTATTTAGAAATTGTCACAATTATTAATCTTTATTTTTTTACTTTACTATTAATAAATAAATTTAAAACAAGTGAAAGAAGTATGCATTAAAAAAATAGTTGCATACATCAAACTATAATTAACTAGTTGACATATTATAGGTAGTGTTAAATAGATGTTTGTAGTAAGTTCACGGTGGTAATAAAATTTTATTATTTATGTGTGATGAATCTAATACGGTAGATATAGAATGAAGCTTAATTTGCAATGTTGTATGTAAGGACACATGAAATTTACTGAATAAAATAATACTCTACGAGAAAGTTAATGCGTTTATAACTCAAATAAATAAACACGTTTTAGTGAAGTATGGACTTCATTATTTACCTTTCAACGATCCTAGTTGCAATAATTTAATAATTCCTATGCAAATCGGTAACCCACTGATGATACTTTCTTCGGTGAGCTTGACCCTAAAAGGTTATATCTAAAGACACGACACGGTATAAATAATGGGTTGTGTTGGATCAACTAGCTTATACACGTATATTCTCATGGAAATAATAGAAATTAAATTACTGTTAATATGTCATGCAATTACACTTGGAAATTAAATGACGAATTCTATGAAAGTATATTTTCCTTAGATTGATAATAATATTAGTTTTTCGGATGTATTTCGGACTTATAAAACTAATAATTTTAATAATCTGAATTATTATTAAAAATTGGATTAAGGATTTGCTGACACACCAAAAAATCTCAACACCCTACTATAAACCCCAGAAATGTTGTATCACATTTTACATCATGCAGTCATAATATACAGTATTCTTCTTTTCCCTTCCTGTACCTTGAACAAGGCGACTGCTCAATCTGAAAACCAGCTAACAGCACTTTAGACCAAAAATTAGATATTGGTAGCATTTTGTTATAGAGCATATTGTTTTCTATGCTCACACAAAACTTAAAACTCCTAAACCTATAAATAAATGCGTTGTTCTTCACATAAAACAGCCAACTGCAGGTGACAAATTTCCAATATCGTAAATGGAACAACTCCGCTATTTATATAAAATATCTTTATAGGGCAGTTAAAATATTGTATTAATATTGCAGCTTATTTGTGAAACAAAATTCCACGTTTGTAGTATTGTTTTAAATTCCACTCGATAGTTAAATTATTAAGTTTTTATCTTTTTCCTGAACAATTTGCCCAAATGGAGTTAGCCGGTTTACAGATTTAGCAGTCGAATGGTATCTGAAATGGTTTAGATATATCCATGTTTAAAATATGACAAGCTCAACTGAATCACTAAATTTTTATATGTGAAATTACATAGGGATTGTCATACAATGCATAAAGACTCTCAAAATATATAATTCAAAAACATCCAACTCACTTAAAAACTTTACATTGATCAAAGTTTTAAGGAGCTTAAATTCAATTAACTTTCAGATCTTGATCTGAAGATTTCTTTTATTGTACCTAATTAAAAAAAAATCAACGAAGATTTTATGCAAATTTGCATAACTATTTTTGGAGACACGTTTATTACGAGTTTTTCACATATTTTACTACTCGTAAACATTTTACAGTTCTATCAACGCAGATTTCCATAATTTACCTTAAATTTTACTACTAGTATTGTAGATTATCTTTTACGATAAATTTTACATAGGTTATATGCCAAAATTGTGTGGAATATCACATAAAACGAATATAATGCTATCACTTAGCAATTTAGATGCGAAAATTCTTTTTCTTCCCATAGTCAAGAATGGTTATATGCTGTCTTCTTTCGTTTGGTGCCTCTTTTACTCATTCTTGCATCCTGTCCAAACTATAGAACCATACGTATAATGTAGCACCTACATTAATTTATAGTGATCACCTATATACGTTTTCATGATGGTAGAGCGGTTAATATTTCTTCTTTCGACCATGTCCGATCCTAATAGGATCATATGGGACTACACAGAGTGGAGGTTTGTATTGACAGATTTTGTTTTTACGAGAAATGGATGTCAGCCACTTACTTAACCTATTAGGTCCACACTCTGACTCATACACAAATTGAAAAACAATATGTGTACTTGTCAGACCCAGGATTCGAGCCTGGAACCCACGGCGTTATAATCCAACGCTTAAGCCGCGTGGCCACCGTGGGTGTTAATATATCAATATAATATATAATAATACGTGGCGGTTAATATATCCGCTTATAATGTCGTGGGTCCCGGGTTTGAATCCCAAATTTGCTAAAAAAAATCAGTTGTTGTATTTCAATAATATGTGCTTTAACCCATAGTATGGACTTAATTGGTTGACCAAGTGGCTAACTTCCATTTCTCATAAAATATCTGCTAATACAACCTCCACTCCGTATAGACCAACGACATATTAAATGGACAACTCACTTCATACCGGCGCGCACGAGAAATTGTGCATGAAAGTCATTCACAGATGTATAGGTAGATGTCACGTGACCATATGACGTATCCATTTCCATTATGCGATACAAGCTTCGAGAATTTATAGTAATATAACCTTTATTGTAATGGCGTATTACTGTCATGACTCATTGCGTTAGAAACAGATTCTCGGTTACTTACGACTTGTCGGAGATTAGACGCAAGTGAGCCCAGCGCATCACAGGCGACTGTCCAATGGTTTCTGTCATTCAATTGCATTGAATAAACATTATCTTAAAATGGCATTTTATAAATAATAAATAATACTTACACATGAAAAGTGATATCCCATCTTTCTTGGAGTGTTTAGTAGATTTTTTTTACAATTTTTAACTAGGCACATTGGCATTTTGTAACACAATAATAACGGTGGAGTCGAAACCTGACAGTCAAAAATGTTGTATGGGCAGACCCAGCGGTGTTGCCAGACCGCTTACAAGTAGAATGTTTATTTGAGCGTAGGATACCGATATTAAAATATGAATTTCGCCATCCGGCAGACCCGACACAAAGTGAGTGTCATTTTATTTTCTAGATGCTTCGTCCATATTGGTATAGACCCATAAATATGATCTTCTTAGTATCAAACATGGTTAAAAAATACTTATACCTAACTTGGTCATTACCTTTACCTTTGGCTCAGTAATTAGCAATATGAGATAATAAAGTTCTAATTCCTTAACGGTAAAATAAATAACAACATTGGCGGTCAGAAACTCACCCCATTGTATGAGAAATCTACTTCAAAATTCAAACCCCCAATTATGATTAAATACTTCTTGAGTGACAAACTATTAATATTTGTCTTAATGTTTAATGGTGTTTTAATGAGAAGTTTGAGTCTAGACTACACGATTTTTTTTGAATCAATATTTTTATATAGTTAGTTTGTGCATGCACATAAAGACAAGTCACCCAGAATGGTTTAGAAAAAAGGGGATGAGTGTATGTCCATGTGCCCCATAAAAAACTCTATGTACCTACTACTGGTAATAGTAGTGAAATTACTGTATATTTGTCAAATAATTGAATTTACATTTGAGACGCGTTCGTGTAAAATTCTGTACGCTCTGTTTAAAGCGTAGTGTCATTACGCACAATTAAAAAAATGATTCTGGCCCAACGTAGTAAACCCGTTCGCGGTGAAACCATTAAGAATAATTTCTCATTCATTTTCAATTTCGTTTACAGTATCATAAACTATAGGCGGTGCGGTATGTGCGATAAATTAACTGGCAACACGCTCAAGGCGGTTCTTATGCAGATCGCCGTGACACTCAATTCGCTTTTACATCCGTCGATTCCGGATGTTGGACACAGCCGATCTGTTCATTAACCCTGCTGTGTACACGTGACGCGAACTATTTAAATTATATTTATTATATTTTTTCCAGAAAAGTGATTATTCTTTGGAACCATTTTTTTTATGGACTGATTTGCAATTATCATATCATCATCAGCCGGGGTCGATCAATTGCTGGATGAAGCATTTTCCATATCTTTACATGTTCGTATATCCAGGAGATTTTAGGGCGTCCCGGTCATATTTTAGTGCCCTTTGGGTACCACTATAATATGGCGACATTTGTCCAGCGAATTGCTATTTTTGTTCTTGATGGCCTCGAACATATCACGTACTATTATCTACATTATTGTATTGGTTTCTTTTGCGATATTTTCACGTTATGCCCAGAATGCACTTCTCCAAACCACCTTGTATTGTTCGTATTTTTTGTATCTATATTGCATTCAATGCCCTAGTTAGACGTATTTGTTAACTCGGGCGATATTAGTGATATTGATGGGGATCAATTTTGAAGCTCCTGCATTCTGTTCTGAATATTTTAAGTTAATTAAGTCTAATGTGTATTTATTTTTATTTTTCTACTAATTTACAATATTGGTGTAAGATACCGTATTGTAGGATATGGATAGTGTTGCATGATGCATGATGCTCGATGCAACTGTATTGTATAAAAATTCTGTATGGAAAATTAACTATTCTTTGAGATTGTTCAAACTGGTATTCATCTATCTCCACAATTCGACGTCCTTATATTTTTCTTTGAATGGCCAGTTACTGTACTAGATATTATCTCATTTCTTATGATGCAGCTGAAGTATTTGATGTTTATAATCATTACAATTTTAACATTTATGTAGTTCAGATTTTTCAAGCGTTTTAAATAGTTATCTTTCGGTGAGATTTTACTAATTTACGATATGTGTACATTTAAAAAGTTTCAATGGTTTTAATTATGCCCTGTTCATCCCTCATATTTAAATATTTTAGAATATGTTACAAAATATGTTATAATATATAAGGATACAATTTAAATATAAAATTCGAAGCGAGGGGTTATCCACACTGTTACGCAATTTCAAAGTCCGCGTGAAAGGCAAAAAAATATTAAAATGAATGACACTACTGTGGACGCGAATGAAACCAAAAAAACGAAGAAGAAAAGAAACGACGAGGAAGAGGAAGTGATTGGAGAAAAAGTTACAACAAAAATTTAAAGACGTACATCCAAGTAGAAGACGAAAAAGAAGCAGATAAAGTGAAACAAGCTGGAGAACCCAAAGATCGCGGTTTTGTGATTAAAGCGAATGACTCCTGCTCTTATGGAGTAATAAGAAAAGTCGACATTGATATGGACCTCCAAGAACTGCAAATGGAAATCAAAAGTGATGCAAAAGTGACCAACCTTATGAGGTTGACAAGAAAAAGTGACACAGGAGAGCTTACGAAGACCTCGTCAGTCAGTATTAAATTTGGGGAGAAAATATTGCCGAGAACAATTCACATATATGGCGTCTCGTTTGCTGTAGAACCGTATGTGTTCAGGGTAATCCAATGCTACAAATGCTGGCAATATGGGCACATTGCGAACAATTGCGGCAGTAAAGTAGAAACGTGCCCCAAGTGCGGTGAAAACCACAAAACTTGCGAAAAAAATGAGGAAATTACGTGCATCTATTGCAAAGGTAGCCACGCGGCAAACAGCCAAAAATGCACAAAGTGGCAAGAAGAAAAGAATTGCAAAGAAGCAATGATTAAAATGAACATACCTTTCAAGGAAGCAAAAAAAAAATGTTAAGTAACAGCTATGCTGACATATTAAAACAAAAAAAAATCGTGGGAAGAGATGAAAGCGAAATAATTCAAAAAATAAAGGAAAACAAAAAGACAGAAGAAGTGGTGGTAGAAGCTTCAGGCTCAACAATAACAGCTACAAGTAGTAGCGTAAAGCCTACAAAAAATAAGAAAAAATCAAAGGGGAAGACAGAGGTTAATGCGATGGGAGAAATTATCAAAGTCTTGCTGAAAGGGGGAGACTGGCAGCAGATCATTAAACAACTAATAATTAAAGCAGTGGACTAGGTATGCAAAAACTTTAAAGAAGGAAATTTAGGAGAAATTCTAGGGGAGGTTCTGCAATAAATTGGATAAGAAAAAACAAATTAGGATTTTACAATGGAATGCCAGAAGTATGAAGCAAAAAAAGAATGATATAGAACTTTACTAAATAAGACAAAAAATAACAATAGCATTAATCTCAGAGACTTGGTTGAGGTCTGAATTAGACTATCGAAATTCAATTATTACACGATGTATCGAAAATACAGAGGGGATGGATACGGAGGAGAACGATTCTGGTGCATAAAACACTGGCGTCTAAAGAAGAAAGAAAGAAAGACGGAAGAGCTAGGCAAAATAATTATAAAGCTATTTAACAGAATAGGAGTGAGGACCTGATCGACGGATCCCCTTCTGGAAGAGAAGAGGCGATATGACAGCGAGTCGCAGTCAAAACCTCGGTAAAATCACAAAAAAAAAATATTAAATTATTCTAAACATGTTATCGACATAAAATAAAGGGTTTCATTGACACAGAATTATCATTTATAATTGAGTGACCTTTACAGAATTAGAAATAATCAAATATTATGTTTGAACCTAGTTTACTCAAAACTAACCAGAATGGACTTGGTTCACTTGACTTATGAACCACTCAATTACAAGTATCAAGGTACACAACAAATAAGTTATACCTCCTCCCATCACAGTTTAAACACACACACATATATATATATAGGTACATAAAATATAAATATCATACAGAGTACATTTAAATAAGGTTAGTACTAATATAATAGTCAAAATATTATTATCTTGGTAGTCTCAACTTGATTTTTAGTAAGAGAACTCACATCTAAACACACTCTCATTTAGTCAAATATATATTAGTACATATTATTATGTAGTCAAAGTATATATAGCAATATCGCAGTTTAGTTTAATATTGATTTGTGCGTGAACTAACATCTACTCAAAGTAATTTTAATTTTAATTAGTTTCTATTTATGTAGGTATACGCATTAATCAACCATAAACTACACCTACTTGCGTCTTATATTGTAAAAATAATAACGTTTCCTTATTATATAATATATTATGATAACAATATGATCAAATTACAATTCAAAAAAGAGGGTGCTTGGATATTAGTATAATAAATAATGTGAAAATATAATGAATATTGCAACTACTGAAATATAAATGAATAGTTCTACGGCAATCTCAATTATCTAAAAAAATGATTGATTATGAAAATATAAAATGCAATAATTTGTTTAGTTGATCAAAGTAGTTAATTCTGCCATACCCCATACGTAAATGAAGGGTTGTAATAACATATTGTATGATACAAATCGAGATGGCCGTAAGGAGAACACTTTCATTTGCGTTTCCCTTCGAAGGTTATTAGTCTGCCGAGACGTCTGCCTTATGCCATATTCATGAAAAAATATAAGCCTTTCATTATTGGCCATTATGATTATTAAGTCTTCAACGTATGCGTAATTGAAGGCTTAATAATCATCTACGTATTGATAAAGTGGGGGGAAAGGTGTAACAGAAAAGATTATTGAATACATTTTTTTAAAACTAGATCTGTGATCAACGATATCTCACAAATTATTCATTTGAACTCGTACATTAAAATAATCAATAAAGATGAATATTGTAACAATTACCCCATATAACCTACTAGCAGTATCACCCGCCGCTGCCCGGAAGTAGAATGGTTTAAGGCTATACCTTAGTTTGAGGCATGGTCTAAAAATATCGTGGCTAGGCGATGCGCGGATTATGCAAATGACACGTGCCGAACGAAATATAATTTGTCATTATAAATCCAACATGCGTCCATTTAATGTTCTGTTTATTGTTCTATTAGTAACAATAATAATATATCCATTGGCATGTTTTCTTTTTCAAGTAATGGGTTTTTTAGTCAACTTTACACGATTTAAGAATTAATACCCCCGTCGCCATTACGAAATAAAATTGACGTATTCACAGCTCGACATTCGCTCTCCGATTGTCAGCGAGTTCAAAATTTCGTCGCACCTATAGTTGAAAATTATTAGCCGTTTCACTGAAGTACCTACCGTCTTAATAGTTGAAAATTAAAAATTCTAACTTTAATTCGTTGAGTGCAGAGAGAGAAAGAGAGATAGAGAGAGCAAGGATTGAATCATCATCAGATTACCTATATTATGCAATCTGTCAGAGCTGAAAATTGCACATAGGGTGAGTCTCGCTGAGTCTTTTTGAATTGGATTCATTAGAAAATTTGGTAGCACTGCATCGCCCACGTCGCGCCGGCTCGGTTGGCTTCCTACCGATTAGCGATTTAATAACACAATTATTTGCATCTAACTTTGCCATTTGACCTCCGATCAAGCTGAAATAAACGCCAACATTTTTTCAATGTACACATACTGGCGACATTGTCCGCGTATGAAGGACCTGTACGCGGTGGCCTGTTTTCCGCAAAAACCGTAAAACTGTCCCCGTTGTGCAACAGATTAAATCTGAAATTCGAGACTGCAACTACGCACTCCAACTTGTTGGTCTCCATCTACTTTAAAAATTTTGTCGAAATCTGACTGCGCGTGTGGATTTGTATAAAGAAAAACCGATACGATGGTACAAACATACAAATATATTTTCGAAATTATAGTATAGATTTTAATTAATTATTTTATAATTTATCACCATCTTTACTATAAGTCGCTACTTATTTTGATTATTTTATAGCACCATATCGGAAATCAGAAAGGACTCGACAATGGTCCACTGTGATTTTAATGTTTATTGTATTATTTTATTTTAAAAAACACTGGTTATGTACCCAAAGATATGACTAAAGAAGAAATGGAGTGCTATTAGAGACATCGAGTGATAGAATATAAAACGTACAATAATAATTATAAATATTTTTTTTTTAATTCCAAGTTAAACTGACATTTAAAAAAACTGGTATAAAATGTGCATTTTGTTGAATACATAATATTTTATTTTATTTAATTTTATAAGTAAGTAAATTATTAGATGTTTTAATAATTCCAGGAAGCTTAGTAACTTTTCGTTACCGTACCGAAGAAATTTTTGAAAAATTTATAGGTAGATGGAATGTATTTTTATTTAATTCAAAAAACTAATAAGATGTACCTATAACGTGAAGTGATTTTAATTTATAATGAATCTAAGTAGTAATAGAATACAATTGGATAAAATGATATTATAAACTCAGGCACTTTCGTGAGTCAACTTAAAATTATAAATACAAAAATATATCAAGTATGGTTGAAGTTATTACAACGACTCTTTATCAATATGACGTATAAACTAATATATTTAAGTAGTTACCTACGTACTGTCATATTATTTCATCACAACTTTCACGGGCAATGAACTGCACTCAGACATATACAATTATTACACTCGCAAAGAATAATAATAGCTTTTGGGTCTATTCTATACTTATCGACCGCTAAAGTGATAAAGTGATAAATATTATCAAACTTAGGGTAGGTTTGTATCAAAATATTAGCATTTATTACTAACAATTACAATAAGTTGGTTTTTATTATTGCAATAAGTGCTATATTATAACAGCTACCAACTTATTGTAATTGTTACGATAAGTGCTAATACTTTGATACAAACCTACGCTAAGTTTGATACTATTAATCACTTTATCACTTTAGCGGTCGATAAGTATAGAATAGACACACTAATTTTATAGAATCTTGTTTAATGTTAGAATTGAAAGTTATTTCATTTTTTGTATATTATAATTTGTATAGTATAATATTATTATATATTTAATGGTAAATGATAAACATAATAAATAATTGTAGGATTATTGTTCATTTTAAAAATAGCACCTATGATTTTTCTAATTAACATTTTTTAAATCATGGATAGGTATTGCACTAAATGAAAATATATTTTATTATAATATTAAATTCATAGTAAGTAAGAGGCCTTTATCGAAAATAGTTTATTTAATAAGTAAGTACTTATATTAAAATACCTATTTTTGATGTCATTAAAGAATTAAAATATTTAAAGAAAATACACTTGCTATAGACGTCAAACAACAAAAAAATATTAAGTACTTAGGTAGGTAGGCACATCAATAAAAAATAATATAAAAAATATATTAAGTAAGTATACATTTTATTTTAAAACGCCAATGAAATTAATAAAATATACAAAATAGTGATATTTTTCTGTAACTTTCACAGCTAACGGCAAACAATGGTGCTTTTCTCTGCTTTCCATCGCGGTACTGCACCGAACGAATGCTAGCCTCTCTCAGTTAAGTGACCTTGAATCGAAACCTTGAAAAAAGTTTTCAATGTTAACGCCAGATGTCTCTTTGATTAATATAAATAAAGATATTTCAAATTAGGAATATTATAATAACTAATAAGCTTTATCTTGGTAAGAATATTGTAATATTATATCAGTGGGTCTATTCTATACTTATCGACCGCTAAAGTGATAAAGTGATAAATATTATCAAACTTAGGGTAGGTTTGTATCAAAATATTAGCACTTATTGTAACAATTACACCTATCTTGCTGCTGTTAAAATATCGAACTTATTGCAACAATAAAAACCAACTTCGTGTAATTGTTACAATAAGTGCTATTATTTTGATACAAACCTACCCTAAGTTTGATACTATGTATCACTTTAGTGTTCGATAAGTATAGAATAGACCCACTGGTTGTGTTTATTACTAAATTATGTTATTCAGTATTAGAGATAAATTGAAAATTTGTTTATATTTTCATGGCAACTATTAATTATATTAAAAAAATTTGTTATTAAACTATAAAATTATTTTAATATGTTATCGATGCACATAACAATAATGCATGGTAGCAATTTGCTATTGCTGCAAACATTTATATAGAATTTTTTAACAATTACTACTATGTACTAATTTACTTTAGTTATTAAGCCATGGATTAAGAAATCGACCGAAGCGCACCGGAGCACCGTTCTGGTTGATAAAATTCCCAAAATTATCTCTCCGTTTTATGGAAAAATAATTTGGCCGTCTGAGGTAGACAAGCCATATTATGACATTCAATCTAACAGTTATATTTATTTCTTTTCTTTCCGACCATGTCCGATCCTAATAGGACCATAATATGAGCCTCCACCAAGTGGAGGTTTGTATTAACAGATTTTATTTTTACAAGAAATTGATATCAATCACTTGCTCAACTTATTAGGCTCATGTACAAATTGAAAAACAATATGTGTACTTGCTAGACGCAGGATTCGAACCTGGAACCCACGACGCTATAGGCCGAAGCTTAAGACACGCGGCGATCGTGGGTAAATTAGGAAATTATGTGTTTATATATTTATCCATGTAAATATTTTTGTAAAATTATCGAGTGCTCCGTTTCGTAAAATTTTCCATTTCGAGTGCTGATTAATTAAGAATAACATAATGGACGCCACGTTTAACCAAAAACAAAAGTTTTTTTCAATTTCATCGTTAATTTAAGTTTGATTAATTTTTTCTCATAATAATAGACCCTCCTGACTGCTTTATTCCATTATTATGTTATTAACAAAGAATTAGGACAACACATAAAAGGTGCTTTACACGTTATTCCTGTTATGACATTTGAACTTATTTACTAAAGTGGGGAAGGTTGGAGGTAGGCTATAATAGGGATCCGATATAAGTAGTGCACACTAAGCTTCGTCAGTCATATTTATTTGTTTTTTTAATTGAACTAAGAATGATTTCAGAAAGTATTGGGTACCTATTTTTTTAAATTTAATTAAGCCATGTCTCAAGCAAACCATAATATTAAATAAAAATATTCTATATATCAATAAAATATCTAAAATTATATCAATAAATCATATATAATGTTAGATATTTTTCTATTATGGTTTGGTTTATGCAGGGCTTAATCGAATTTAAAAAAAGTTGAAATTTGCTTTCGTAGTTCAGTGAAAACAAATAATTATGACTGACAAAGCATGCATAATTTTTGTTGGATTTCCATAGCGTACCTCTACTATGATGGTTTGGTCTTGGCAGGGTTTACTGGCTTCTTATCTACTCGTCGTGACAGATTGTATGTTTATCCACACTGAAAATTGACAAATAGATGTCATAGCAGTGTAAAGTTATCTGTAAATGAACCTCAATGCGTACCTAACTTTATAAAGATGTCCTTTTTTGCTTCAATTTTATACAGTTAGGATTCATCTCTATAGTAGAAATTTTCAACATCTTAAGTCATTGCCAATATATTTGTTTATTAGTTAAACGCATTATTCTTCATATTTTAATTTTAAAAATCCATATCTACATCTGGATCTACTCTAAACAATTTTTAGTGTAAAAGATTTTTAGCCAAATCCGAAAATATACTGTGTCCTATTATGAATGTATGTATTAAAAACAGAAATCAAAGAGGAACCAACATATTTTTAAGGTATTAATAAGGTCCATTTATAATATTTAAAATAATGTGAGTTATATGTATCGATTTGTTGTGCTTATTCTTTGAAGATAAACGTCTTCATCAAGAAAATTGTATCAATTAAAATCAATGTCAATATTTTTTTTACATTTCATACATGCAATTTAATTACAATTATTTTTTAAGGGCTCATTAAACAAAACTTACATAAATAAAAATTATGAGGGTGCAAAATAAAATAAATTGAAGCTATCAGAATCAACGGTAACAAAGTTTAATATGAACATAATATGGTACTTTGTTGCCTTTGATTCTAATGGCCTCATTTGTACGTTTTCATTCTTTGTTTGATAGTCCTAATTACATATTATGGTATGTCGTTGGCGTTGCAATTGTTCTGGTAGATATGTGAGTGGGTGCAGTCTAAACTGTTATAACCGCTCAATAATTAATTACAGGCTCTTTTATTTTGTGTGCTAATTTTATTTTAAATGATCATGCACATGCTTACAATAAATAAGTTTCTTCTAAAGAAATCAAATGAGCTAAAGAAAAGTTATAAAAAGTGATTCGAATAAGAAATTTCATGGATAAAACGTAAAATTATTTGATTCGATCCAAACGCATTCATTTTATTTCATCGAAAATAATGTTTTTTTTTTAGAAATTTTTAAAAATAATTTTGCTATTTTATGTTACCATACCGGACCACTGCAAGATCTCTTCAGACACAATTATTATAACTATTAAAAACATATTTCTACAATACTATACCAGAAATACCAGAATACCATGAAACACTTCGCAATCGCTTTCCCAAAAAATCAATAACTTTTTCAAGCTTTAATCAGATCCTTTGTGTATGTCTCTTCATATTTTAAGGGTGAATACGGTATTTACCAGAAGCACCTAGCGGAAAAATACGAAGCTTGCAATTTACGACATTTTTTTGATAATTCACATTTT
Source organism: Rhyacophila brunnea (assembly GCF_057557595.1). Taxonomy (NCBI): domain Eukaryota; kingdom Metazoa; phylum Arthropoda; class Insecta; order Trichoptera; family Rhyacophilidae; genus Rhyacophila; species Rhyacophila brunnea. The sequence continues at coordinate 24,696,887 of NW_028233068.1, forward strand.
AATCTGCTTTAATTAATACTTACAAAATCAAAGATAAACTTACAATAAAAAAAACGTTTTAAAAAGGATCTCATCTCATGATTACATATTATTTTGTAACCATGTGTATTATTAAAAAATAGTTTATTAAGTTAACTCTAATGTACTTACTGAAAAGATTATTACTAATCCTTAATAATTAAAAAAAATATATATTTATAAGAAATAAAAATGTGTTTATCTTAATTTTTTTATTGATATCTATTCTAGAGGCAGAATATAAATTCCATGGGCAATTATAATTGATCAGTTTTTGTTTCTAATGATTATCATCGTTTCCAGTGGGAACAAGCATGAATATTTTGTACAACCTCACCATATATAAAATAAGGCTTTTTGCAAACAGCCACACTTCTAACTATCATAACTGAACAGGGCAGACGATTTACATCAAAATTGAATTTAGTCTGTGAGGACCTCAAAAATGCGAAAAGTTAGCAGAGTATTAAATTTCTCCTCAGTGGTAAACTCGAGTACCTATTAAAGATGGTAATCTTTCGATAGACTGAAAACCATGGTAGGGTCACTAAGACAATATTATGGTGTAATTGTTTTTTTTTTGATAATGAAGTCTAGACATGCAGTGACATAAAAAACATAGAACGCTTATTTTTATAGAAAGTATGTCCGATAGAATACAAATTAAATTAAATCTTGCAAGTTGATTGAAGAAAAATATTTTGTTTACTACTACGATTAACTTTTAAAGCTATATCATATAGTGTTCAAAGACCCAATTTGACAAAGAATGATACTTAGTATTAATGACTAGGTATAACCATATTATAAATATTTAAAAATCACCAAAGGCTTTATATGTGTACAGAAATAGAATATAAGATATTTTTTATTGGAAATAACATTGACCAAGCCTGCCCGCGTTCGAGCATTGGCAAACTTGAACTAGAAAATAATAATATGTTATCGAGTAGCGATTTGTCTCGTCTGTCGGTAGCCCAGTTTAGAAATAGTAGGTACTGATCACGCATGTTTCATCCATTAACTCGACTCAGGTAAGCTGATTTGATAATGATTTTTGATACATAGCAGTTAAAATAAAATAACTAACCTGATAAAATGTAAAGGTATTTTGATACACACAGGTAATGCTTATATATTTAATATTGTATGTCTCAGGAAAACAGACTATACGGATAAGAGAAATGTAGATATTAGACTATTACAAAAGTGACGTCCAATGCGAATTTTAAGAGTTTGTGGTCTTTAGATGTATACATTTTTATCAAACATAATGTCTATGGATGCCTATAGTTGTTGTACATGGATAATATTTAAGATCATATGGTTGGAAAGAATATAGAAGAGTTCCCGTTAGATAGGACGAAAAAAATTAAATCACCACGAGATTTCCATACGAGATGGCACTGATTTTTCTTCCAATATCCACTACGTCTGCAAAAAGAGTTCATCACAATGCAATGTATGATTGAAGACTCGGAGGTTATAATTATTTTTCCAAAGTTTATCCCTAGATAAGAGAGCATGATGGCTATTGATCTGAATGGACAAGTCAAGTGGCAACACTTCAGTAAGGATATGCAACGTGTCAATGAAAATAGTCCTATCCGCTTTAGTTGCGCCAGTAATGATAAATATTGTCCGTAGATAAGAGTTTATCTAATGATTATGAATCTCTATCGTGGTGGCATATTCAGTGACTTTCGTGAAGATAAAATCGTAAGCTTATTTAAAATGTTTAAGCTTTCAGCCGCGATTACTACCATTAGGTGAAGAGGCTTAACGTTAAGTTAATTAGTAACAAAGGTGAGTTTATGCACCATGTATAAGCACCATGAATTGCTTAAAAATATTGTGTTGATAGGTTGTCTATAAGTCTAACCTAAAAACGTACTCACATTGAACTCCTCAATCATCACACTGAAGACTAATAATAAATTTTAAGTATTTTAGGTGTCTTTTTGATGAACAGGTTTTTTTTTTAAATATGTATTTGATCCAATGCAAAAATCTAATGGGGTGGGTAAATGACTTACAAATAATATTCTTCTTGTTGTTTGTTGTTGTTGATAGATAATTTACTCTCACATTGTGTTAAGATCGAACATGTTAATTTACCTTACTTTGATGGAAATAATAGGTAGGTATATACTTTGATAGCATTACGATATGTATCCATAACAGTTTAAAATATCCCAAAAAATATAAAAAATATTAAAATTTATAGTTTTACAAAGTAAATAGATATAATTAATTGATAAATAAAGTCAAAATTTAACTAAATAACCTTTTCGTCACCAGTAAAAAGTCAAAACACATTTTGCAGTATACAATGATTACTCGAAACTTTTACATACAGTTATTTATTAGCATTATTTGCAGGTATCATTTTGCTATTATTAAAAATATTCTTGTTATTGAAAAGCGATAAAGTGGATAATAATTAATAATTTAAATTGTTAAAAAGTTAATTATATATTACATAATCATCAAAATCATTGTCAAACTAAAAGTCTTCGTTGAAACTGGTTGTATTAACTGAACGTTTTTCAACTATACTAAACTTAATAGCTAAATATAATCTAGTATAAAAAATATTTTAACTAGTTCAAATGATATTCGGATTGGAAACTAAAGCCACTTGTATGCAGTGAATGGAGAACTGTTACTCCAGTTTATCGGTTAGTAGAGTTAAGAATCTTGTTCTAAGATGTGGCCAAACAGGAAACAAGTGTTCTGGTCACTTGTTGTGGTCTACTCTGTTTATGCCAATAATAGACTTGAAACATGCCATTTAAATTAATAAAAAATTTTCATATTAGTCAAAGCCTTTAAATTAAATTATTATATTTATGGAAAATATTATAATTCATATTCAAAGAATTGACGATAAGTGATCAAATTAATTATTACAATTTATATATCACTTTTTATTCAACATGGTGTATAAAATATTTGATTTGAAATGTGTTTTACTTACTTAGTGAGCTTCATCAATTATTTTTTATACATGTTGAATACCATTTTCCACCACGAATTCGCTGAATTTTCAAAAAAAAAATACATTGAAATTAATTTTGTAAAAGTTTTATTAATACATATCAATATTGTTTCACAATTCTTATATTAGAAGTAAGGTAAATATTTCTGAGGTTTTTATAATTTGAATGTATTTAATTTAAATTATGCAATATATGAGACAGTAATGTATTATTGCTAATTTAAAAATGACTATTAGAATAGTAATAAACCATCACTGTCGATGATCGACATAGAAAAGCAGTTGAATTTGATGAAATAAATCAAAATTAAAAATTGAAAATATCAATTTTTAGAAAAGTGGTAGATAAAAATGGGCAAATATCGTAAGTAACAAAAAAAACATAAAAATAATATAAGTCGTTTTATTTCAAAATAAATTACACTGGGCACATATCATTCATTCAAATCAAGTCAATGACTATTTTTGGTTTCAGAAAAATAATCATACATAAAATAATAATATATTAGTGAAAGGGTTCACTGTCATTCAAAAACAAATAAAACAAAAATAAAAACAACACAAATAAAATAAAACGAAAAATAATATACAAAAAAATATACAACTAAAAATATTAATAAATAGTTTGGCATCACAAATAATAAAAAGTTCAACTTATAATACTGACTATTTGAAATAATAAACTTAAAGTAAAATCATATAAGGAGGTTTACAAAATGAAAATGCACCGTCAAGAAGTAATGAACATGATCTTGAAATATGACACGATAAACTTAAGATAATATCAAGAAACTTATGGAGAAAGCAGTCACAGTTGCAACATTCCCTGCAGAAGTATCAAGATTTCAGACAAATACAGTTTCTTCGTTAGTAACGTCATGTCCTCGTTGGACTAGCGACTTTTTTCGATACATAAAATTATTAAAGTGTATTTATTACACATTATTATTTTATGCAGAAGAAAAAAATATATTAATTTATAATTAAATAAATTAAATAAATAATAACAAAGATTTTTTTAGTTTTAATAACTTATTGAAATATAAATACTAGAAGATGTTGATGAGTGGATGATGTATGTATGTACGTTTTGTCATGGGTTTGTTAAAGTATGTCGAAGCGTTTTGTTAAGGTTTATGATGAGGGTTTTGGTGCGTACGCGGAGTATGCCATAGTTTGGGCCTCTTGATATGCTCTTCCCCATCCCGATCCACCGTGTCCAGCTTGTACGACGACTTCGTGACCGGAGTCATGACCACCTCCTCCAGAAACTAATTTCTTCAAACCAATGATACCAGCTAAGACAAGGGCGAGCTTGGAGACGATCAAAGCCTTACCAGCAAGGAGAGCGAGGGCACCGAAAGCCAATGGTACGAGGGTTCCTCCAATCAACAGAGGGATGATGAGGAGGGGGGCGAGCTTCTTCCTCTTACCACGACCCTCTTCAGTCAGAGAGCGTTGGAGATCTTCAGCAGACGGGAGTTTCACCTAAAAATAAATTTTAACATTTTCTTTCAAAATCCAAAATATTCATATGTTTTACTCTAATATAATTTATATTCGCGAAAAAAAAAATACTATATAAGATAAATTGAAAAAATCGTACTGATAATTTCATTTATACGATGCGAATTAAAATATCATCGATATCTATGTATTAATAGTGGACCTCCGGTTAATGATAACGCTCTTTATAAAACTTCACTAATTTTAACCAGTTAATTTACACAAATTAATCACAGTCTAACGCTTACATAAAGACTGGAATTATATTAAAAAAATACTAATAGTATTTATGAAATTATTTGATTGTTGTTGTATACTACTAATTTGATTAATGAATAATAAATTAGTGTATAACTATTTGTCAATTTTGTAGTTATTTATAACCTTTTAGAAATATATTTAAACTACATACTCAAGTATATAAAGTAATATTCAATATAATATTCTATATCAGGTCAACCTCTTAAATGAAATGCATTTATCTGATATATCTATGTTAGTATTACAGTGGCAATTTACTGTAGTAAACAACGTAATGATGCGTTTACGCATATAAATTCAAACTAGTTACAGTATGTTACTAGCGTATAAGTAGATACTTACTAAGTTAATCTTATGTGTTGAACCATGTCTAATAATAAGTATGCATTAAGTTAAATTCGTCAAATACATAATAATATAATATATTACCATGGTTAAATCTATTAAAGTGCCTACCTATATTATTGTTGTATTAAATGGTAGGAATTTACTTGTTATGCTATGATAAAAATATTGATATTATATTCAATTGAATAATCAATAACTACTTAATAATTTTAGTCATATAATATAATTAATTTAATATAATAAGAAATAATCGTATATAAAAAAAACAGTTAAAACATTAAATGTATATTAGTCAAAGGTACATTGATTAAAAAATAGTTGTAATTAATGAAAAATATTGTAAAATTTTCAACTATGCTATAGTTAAAGTAGGTATATCTAAATTGTGTACGTAATTAAAATTTAAGTGATAGAAATGTAAGTAAATAGCTAACAAATTATAAATTAAAATGGTTAAAAATCTCAAATCGTAACCAATAATCATGACCGTGAAATATCTTATATGATCATTCTAACTCCAATAAATAAATTATGCAGATTCAGTAACAGAAAATTACCGATGCGTCTAAAAAAGCATTAATCTACCTTGGTTTGCATTAGATATGATAATTAATAAAAAAAAGCCTGCAGCGAGATCTTATGAATAAATATTATATCGAAGCTTGTAGAGTGTAGCATTCGCATGTTTAATTTGATTTGAAAATTATTGGAGCACGGTGGGACTAGTAAATAGCGTAGACATACGTTATTGAATGCGAAGTTTTCTAATAGAGCTATTTGCTACAGTATTTTTTTTATTTTTTACCGAAAAACCTCGACGCATGTCAAAGAGCGAAGCGTGACGACTGATTGCCGTAATTATTTAACAACCTTTCTTTTTGGTCAAGTACCTACTTAGTTATTCTATAATCGATTACGCACGGTATTTAGTACTGCAGTTTTTTGTTAAACGTGATTCAAATTATATATTACATTCATTCACTTTGAATAACTTTCTGCGCTCATAGAGTTTTGGATAGTTTTTTTCGTAGTAAGAGTCTATTGTAAAATCGATTGTTGCTAATATTTACAGTGTAATCATTTGATAATTTTTAATATTCTTACATTATTTTTTATCACAACAATAATTTTCAAGTATTTTTTGTATTTTTCTTTAGAGTACGTTAAGCTCATAGTGGATTTAAAAAAATACGGGTTTTATCAGCACGATTATAAAATACTAAAATATTTAAATTTTGCTAATATTTAAAAATTATACGATTAGTCTAAAACTATATTTTAGTATTTTTTTATATTATATCAAAAATAAATATGTTTTCTGCAAAATAATAAATTATTTACGAATATGAAAAAATACTTTAGGATCTAACGTTATTGTGTATTAAGAATATGTTATTTTATTTTTTTGATTTATATTATATCAGTTGGTATCCATATTACCTGGAGGGTGTGTGACTGGAAGAAATTGAAGATTTTTTCCAAAATAAGTCCATTGAGGGTGTCTTCCTTTTCGTTCAAACTCCTGGGCAGGGAGGCTGCTAGTTCACTTTCAGACTTGACAGGACTCTGATCCACTGGAGCGACATTATCCTTAACAAGAGTGACTCCATCGAACACCGACACGTCGCTGTATGCTCTTGAGGCACGATCCAAAGCTGTAACCAGCTTCAACTTAAGGCACGAGGACAAATCTGTGACGGCGCACTCCTGGTAGGTCTTATACAAGAATCTAATATCTCCCATGTATGAAGAGGCGTCAAATCCTTCGGACGCTCTACCTTCATCATCGGGGATGGCATTTTGAACAGCGGGAGTGGATCTTGCGAGGGTGGCTGCAATTAAGCATGATAGCACTAGACACTTTCCGAACATTTTGATTATGTTATTGTTCACTGGTGCAAATATGATGCTATTATTGTGATGGTCTGAACTTGACTGTGATTATCCAAGGAGGCGTTATGCGTTTTATACGACGGGTTGATTGTCCATTGCCCCCCACTTGAGCTGCTACCATTTGCGCTCATTGTTGAAGCCTTTACTAGAGCACTTGTCAGCGGTACAAACGTGTAAACCGATGACGAGTTAGTTTATTCATAAATAGGGCTGTTTGTGGATTTTATTAACATGTAAAATTATTTTATTATAGAATTAATGATACGATGAACATGAAAATGTATGTTTTTCTTTACAATCTAGGCTTCACTGTTTATTATTTATAATACTTATATACCTGATCAATAACATGACAAATGGTTACTTGTTGGATAATATAAAATATTATAGTATTTTTCACATTGGCTCATTTTATTAATTTTATCGAAGTATTCATAATAAATTGTCATCTACCTGTTTAATGATATTACATCATATGGTCCCATTTTCATTAGAATCATTATTTATTAAATTTGGTTTAATAAATTTAAAAGTTATAAAGTAATTTAAATGAATATTATATATAAAATACAGCAATGCTTACACTATGCTTATGTTATAATTATAATTATGTCATTAAACTAAATTGCGTAAATTTAATATAAGTGAAATTGAATAATAAACACACGAAAAATTGCTTGAAATTCAAATTAATTTACATTTGCGAATCTTTTTTTGTAAAGTTTACGTACATTTCTGAAGCCTATTATTAGTCATATGTGATTCTTACTTTGTAATAAATATTGATATTTACTATTCAATATACTTTTAAGGTTGATTTATTTATGTATATATTATTTTTAATTTATATAGAGTTATATATACATGTATGACATAAAATTTAATTTGCAATAATTATAAATCCATTATTCATTGGTTTATTCTGTCCGTATATGAAAAAATTAAACAATAATAACTGAATAAATGTTTAGTACCTATATCTAATTTTAACATTTATTAATTTATTTCATAGTATTTTCATATAATAAATCTACTAAGGTGTGATAGATACATTCTATAAAACACATACCATTAAGAATCCAATTTATAATTTTCTGATTATATATTTTTTAATGTTTAAATTGTCGTCGCAATTCATTATTAATTGCAACGATTATCATAATATTGTTTTCCATATGAAAGTATTCATTTTCATTTGTTGCTATGAGAATGCATGAATGGCACGCGACGCAAAAATTCTCACGATCATTTTATCAATAAATTTAAATATGTTTAATTTGAGCAAACGTTTTTATTTAAAAATACTATGGCAACTGACATTCGTTAATCATTCATTATGAATGATACATAAATATGAAATTTTAATCCTAGCAGTATAAACATATTTATATTAACATAAAACTTTTACAGATATTATAACAAGGTACGAAAATTCAATTTTGTTAAAATGTCAATGGTTATTTTAATTATTAGGAAAATTGGTTAAAATAATGAATAATTTTTCCGTACATTTTTTTGTCTTTATTTTATCTTTCAATGATATAAAAAACATTAAATTACGAAAATCAAAAATAAGCGTTGCATGGAAAAAATGGAACGAACTAACGAGATTAAGTTTCCTGGTAAGTAATTTATCCTTTGAACTATTGAACCATCTGTGATTCATACACATTTTTATTACTACCATAACTACCTAACGTAACTGCTTAATTAAAATTCAGCCAAACGAAAGGCAAACATCTTCGTTATTAATTAACTAAGTAATGAAATTATTTTACTAAGTAACTTAATTATAGATGGCGGCCAGTGAAAACCAAATAATTATACTTTTATATGTATGAATAATTAAATTATGAAATTAATGTTAGCCACAGTCTAGACATATATTTTAAAATCAACATATGAATGTCCGACCCAGGATTTAAAGACAAGATCTTCGATTTTATAAGCCGACACGTTACCACAAGGTCTTCGAATTAAACCTAGTACATATTCAGTAGGTATCGAATAAAAAACCAATAGATTATTGAAATAATACTGTTTCTTAATTGTTATAGCTTCCCGTAATCACATATGCGTGTGCATGGACCCTAAGTAAAAAAAAGATACAGAAACTTAGAGTAGCACAACGCGGTATGGAAAGGTGCATGCTGGGCATAACGCGAAAGGACAAAAAGAGGAATGAGTGGATAAGGAAGCAGACAAGAGTTTGCGATGTGATAGAGTTCATTAAAAGCCTCAAATGGAGATGGGCTGGACACATTGCTAGAAGAAGAGACAATCGTTGGACGAATTTAGTCATCCAGTGGTATCCAAAAGGTAAGGTACAAAACTTCCGCAAGGTAGACGACCTAGAAGCCACTGGATTGATGAAATGATAAAGGTCTGCGGAAGTATGTGGCAACGCAACGCACAGGACCGAGAGAAGTAGAAGCAGCTCGAAGAGGCCTTCATCCAGCAGTGGATATATTCAGGCTGATGATGATGATGAAATAAATATTATGGTGACTAAAAATGTGATATTTTTTGTATGACATACAATTTATCATAACATACGATTACAAAGTAAAGTATCTAAAATTACTAATATGGTTTATTGTGAATCAATGATATGTGTCGTATATTACATAAATTGAAAGTTTAGAAAGAAAAAGTTCAATGTAACTGCAGTCAGCCTAACATGTGGTAGAAAATGAAAGGCTTGAAAGGGTTTCCTCGAGCAGTAGTAAATAAAGTTGGTCAGTAACGGTGGTTTCGATAAAAATCAAAACCACTGAAATTTGGAAAACAATAATTCGTGGCAATTATGTAAATTTGTTAAGGTGGCTACCTTTTGAGTATGATATGGCAGTATAAATCAAATTAGCATTCCCATCAACGTACGAGATTAAACGGAAATAGACCGAGACTAAGAGATATGAAAGAGTGATTTTAGAAGAATATTGCGTGATGACGATAACACACGGTACACCTTCTTGGATCGATTGACAAATACATTTATGTATCACGAACATTAGAAATCATATTGAAAATCACTTTGCTACTAAGTTCCCATCGTAAGCATTCATTTTAAATAATTACAAATAATCAAAGCATTTTACAACTCCAGAGACGTATATTTTTACAACGTTTTTATTAGCTCGTATTCTTATTTGTCTGGTGGTTGTTTGTCCGGTATAAATCTTGCAATCGATTTTTAACTAACTTCCCGACTAGCTAGACATTTGAAACTTTTAGAATATATCAGAACACGATGCCAATGCATTCTTTTAATACTTTTAGCCATCTTTAAGTATAATTAAATTTATTTTCAGTTAATTCTGTTTTGTATGCAAAGTTATTTCGTAATCCAATCCACTATTATTGGTTGCTAAGCGGGTGGTCCTAGCAACTAAATTATTAATATATAAGTGCATTACTACGGAAATCAAAATGACATTTCAGTATTCTGTATTTGTTTGTTTTTTTACTTCATATCAAGTACAAGTTTGAGCATATTGCGCATAATAATTCAACAGAAAATTTAAAAACGTTGTATATAAAAAGTTCTTTTTATCTTGTAATTATTTTATAACTGTAAATGATTATTGTAAATTTATAAATTTATTATATTGAGAATATATATACTATAAAAATGTACTTCATTCGATAATAAAATACTATTATTCTTGACAGTGATGATAAAAATTTCCTTAATTATAACATTATCATCGCTAACAACGATAATATGTGTCTAAACATAAATCAGAAGACAAATACAGATAGTCAACAAGTGTTACTTTGTGCTATCTCAAAACACAAAAATCTGTGTAAATAAAATAATACTGAAGCCAGTTATCGTATATGGATCAGAATGTTGAGTCATTAACAACAAGTTTGAAAACAGTCTTTTGATTTTTGAATGAAAAATCCTGACAGCGATATGTGGAGTAGAGAATATTATAGCGCATAGTTACAGCCACGAAGTCTACAAAAGATTTAGGTAACCTAACATAATCCAAATCATAAAATTTTTCGACTAAATGGGCTGGGGATGTTGAACCCATTCAATATGTCCATGTGTCGTAGAAATACAGTATGCAAACCACATCTTCTGGAAATGACAAAAAATGTGAATGGACAGAGCTGCTCAAGTCGGTTCAACCAGCTATTCGGCACATCAGACCGTCCGACCTGGTCGCCACAAAGACCAATTTTGTTGCATTTAGAAAGTTTGCGGCGTCGTACTCTAAGTATATTGTTTGGTAGTTTTGTATTAGCTTTAATTATTTACTACAACTTTAAATTTTGTTTCATTGTACTCCACTCTCCTGTTGGTACTCTCAACATAAAGTCATGTAGGGTAAATTAAGTTAATGTACACTTGAACGCATGGCGACCTATGTATTGGGTAACTGTTCCTGTGATATTATTAGTCATAAAAATACTGGTGATTCATATCTAAATGTATAAAAAACGTGATATGTTTGATCAAGATCGGGTGTGGTGCGATGTGGATGTGGCTTGGTAGGGCCATTCATTTTATTGACGATATTCAACAAATGGACCTGGATCGACTAGTTCATATTTTTTTTAAAACAAAACCACCTAGACGGAGAAGTATTAGAAGACCCTAATTGCAATGGTTAGATGGCATGGTCCAGGATACGCAAGTGATTTTAATCCCGGAATGAAAGATTATTGCTGAGGATTGACTATATTAGAGAATATGACTTGAAGAGTTCAAGACCAACATCAGGCTTTTGCACCTTGAATGATTATAATGCTGATTAATTATTAAAAAATTTTCAACTGAAGAAAAACTTAAAAAAATATTTTTTAAATTAGTTTGATGCAGGTTTTTTAATTCGATTATTCATATCAGTCAAAAAGCTACTTTATTAATAATAGAAAAATAAAATAAAGTTTTTGTTAAACATGCAAATTATTTTGTGTAGGTATACTATTATTATGTTATTCATATAGAACATGAAAATATTTAAAAATCTCTGAATCCATTTTAGTGTTTAATGAAATAGTGAAAGAATCGGGTACCAAAATTGGTTTAAAAATTAAATTAAATATTATTACGGAATAAATAAAGGCTAAGCGACCATCAAGGCCTATAGAATACCCCTAAATTGGGTTAGCCGGAAGTAACGTATAATTTATAAAAAAATGTAGATGTTTTATTACGTTGATATGTAATTTACCATATTTACCCTATAAAGAAATGGCAGATCATCTAAATAATGTTTATATGTAAATCTGCGTGTGCAATGAGGGCGGGGAATCTTGCAACTTTTGGGTAGCATCCGGAATTCATGTCTTAGGTATGTGAAACGCATGTTTCCGATCACATCCGCCACCAAAGAATAACAATGATGATTTCGAGTATATGCCACGTGACCAAGAATTGACTAAGACAAATACTGCGATATTAACTTATTCAAAATATCACTTTTGACTTATTTTATTACGACATAAATAAGTAAGTATATAATATTTCAACTAAAAAAAAAATACTCGAGAAAATTTGAAATAAGAATATTATCATATTAGTGTGAATGTTCATAATAATTATAGTGTCGAGCATTTAAAGAAATTTACAATAATTGCTACCCAGCGTATTACTTTTCCGGCGAAATCGTCATCTGATTAAAAAGTAAAAGTCTGTCTGCCACTTCACGCAGAAAATTCCCTCATAAGTGTCTACGGCGTTTTCCACCCTGATAATTTTTCTTGTCTCTTCAAGAAGCAAAATCAAAAAAGATGTTCAGTTATTCAATTTCAGTCAAGATTGTTTGTTTTGTTCCTTAACATTATTTTGTATGAGTTAAGTATCAAAACTTACAAAATTATTTGGCGACGAGTACAAGTTTTTCTGTTTTTGATTTTCACTGTGTCAATTAAATGACAAACCCATAACTACACCACACAGGAATCTGTAAAGCAGTGTTAACACTTTTTAGGCTAATTGGACGAGTCTCTCAATATTTTCTTAAATTTGTGAAACGTATGAAGAATCAACGAAGCATGTCGACCAACAATTAACTTTTCGGTACGCGATTATCTTGATGATTTATACACGAAAATTAAAAAATAATATATTATATTAAATATGTAAGTATTTAACTTGCAACTTTTGCATCAACCGCTATTTTGGCTCTAAATAAATATACTCTGAAAGTAAATAATAATTCGTAGTACAGCAGAATAGTTCAAAATTTTATAAAGACTTTAATGCAATAAAATAAATATTTCATTGGTGAATATTTTACTTAAGTTATATGAACATTATTTCAATAATAACGAAATATAAAGAAAAATCCTTATAATTTAAAATTATTATTATGGTAACATTGTATATTCAAATATTTGATAACTTTTCCTTACGATCCTTAGAGGATCATAATAGGCCTCCATAGTGGAGGTTATATTAACGGATTATTTAATGAGAAATGATTGTTAGCCACTTGCTCAACCTATTAGGTACATACTCTGACTTCATACACGAATTGAAAAACAAAATGTATATTTGCCAGACCAAGGATTCGATTCTAGGACCCATGACATTATAAGCAGACGCCTATGCCGTTCGGCTATCGTGGGCGTTTATATAGGTATTATACTTTTTGCGTGAGTGAGTTTTCAATAGTAATCTTTCTTTGTGCCTCAATCGCCTTATTTACCCAATTTTTTACTTAATTTACAGTGGTTACGTATGCATAATATAAAACTTGGTCTCTTAGTAACACAGATGTTTATAAATTAAGAGTTTCTCAACGTGGTATGGAGAGGTATATCTTCGGCAACATGCATAAAGACAGAAAGAGGATTGAATGGACAAATGATCAAACAGAAGTCTTAATCAACTTAGCAAAACCATTAGATGATGGTGAATCGGACACATAGCTTACACACATAGTAACCGATGCAATAATGCAATAATACAGTGGTACGTGAAAGATATATTATGATAACCATAACGCCGCTTCAATGTACGATAAAGAAAATATTAAGGTTCCGTAGAATTATGTGACATCAAAAAACAAAGAAACAAGACGAGAAGAGATATCTTGATAATGCCCTCATCCACCATACATTTTTTACGGTGATGTTCCGTGGGGGTAGGCAAATTGAGCGTCGCTTACTCAAAGGGCGGCAAACCGAGGAGAATCATTTGGTATAACATTATATAGAAATAGCTACTTACCTAAACTTAGTAATTACGAAAAAATCTTTCCATTAAAAATTCGGCTCACTGGTTAGAAACAAAATGTATTAATTAACATAAGAAGTTTAACAAGTCTGTAATTTTTTGTCGGGTTCGCGATGTCTAGTTTACTTCTGTTGCCCCCCCCCCCCACCGACGTCTTTGGTGACCAGAAAAGACACGTGCACGGATGATAAAAAATACTGTATAAAAAATGTGGCGTCATTTTGGCGCTGTCCAGGGGCCATTAATATAATTTATTCTTATGTTGTTATAAGTATATGTGTACGGAATTTAAGTCTCTGGGTATAATTAACAGTGTGACAGAAAAACGGAAAAATATTGAATTTAATTTCTTATATTACAGATTAGATAATATTATACCCTAGGTAGCTTTATACCGAAAACAATTTCTTCTGCACCCAGTGATGCATGGATGATAATGACGGGTACTCAGCAAACGTAATAATAAAAGGATGAAAGGAAAGTCTTGAGAAGAATCTTTGAAGTTGTTCCCAAGAATATGAAATCTAGAGGCCGAAGTATATAGAATGCCGGAATACAACACCAGTAAGGCGGGCTACGTATGTAACTCCAAAAATTTTCTCGTTAGATTGAGTTACCAATGACTACCGAATACTTGGAGTATTTAACTGGAAAGCTGCCACGCGGCTGGAGGATAGGTGGATGCAGTTGTTCAAGGAAATTAAAATGTCAAGACTTATCCTAAATTATTGCGCTACTGTTGATGATGGTAGTGATAACGTAGATGTTGGTACCTACGTATTTTCGAAACATTTTCAATTTTGAATCACATGATCATTGAAAAAGATAGATTGCTTTTATGTTGTCTTATAATCGTCACTGTATGACTTATTATTCCAACGGATGACTGCCAAGCCCATTGTTTACAGTTAACATATTTTGTGATAAAGTCAACCATTTAAATAACTTGTTGCTGTAGAGTGTAGGTGAAGGTCGTCATACCTTTTTGCACTCATTGTTTTAATTGTTTCGTATGCGACAAATTTGTTTCCAATGAAAAATTGTAGGTATTTATGAAATATTTTTTATGATGGTTTTAAAGATTATTTTTCTCACAATTTTAGCAGGTATATTACACTTTTATTAGTTTAGTTTTCATATTTTATAAAAAACGGTTTGACAGACGTATTCGTTAATGAAGGTGGAGTTAAATTATATATTTAAAAAATCTGGCGATAAAATAAAAGATAGAAATAAAATGACCTCTAAGATTGTAAATATTAGCTTTCAAATAAAATTTATATTTAATTTGTTTTTATAATTAAACAAATTTAATGTTACAATCGTATTTTTGTCATAGTAGAGCAGTTGGAGTTAAATGAAACATTGTTCAAGATAAATATTATTACAATCAGTAATTATGTAATTTAGATAGTCCAAAAATACTTTAAACTATCGAAGTAGAAGCTACATATTGCAAATAAATAAAATGGATTTCAAGTTTTAAAAAAAATCTTAATTTTTGGAATAATTGGGCATCATTTAGCTGACAGCTAGAAAGTATCATTTTAGTTTGTGAGGGAGCATATTAATAATATAAAAAATTAAAAAGGTAATGTAGCCGCTATCTTGGGTGTAGATACTAGCTGTTGCAAGGAAGTTAGGGAAGATATTCAATACGTTGGCGCTACCTTGCCTGTCATTAATATCATTGCAAAATCAAAATGTATGGAATGTACTAAAATTTATAACCATAGTATTATGAATTTTATAGTGTTATTCTTATATAAATATTTAATGTTACTTTATTTATAATTCAATGGATATACTCCTATATTGTCTTTCATGCATAATATAAATACCTATATACTATATGAAATATCCTAGATATAAACCAATTTGTTTCAAATAGGTTTTAGGTTTAGGTTTCATTCAGGTAAACATAACAAAAATACATTCCATGATTTATTCTGGATAGCGAGTATATGGGTGTTTTAGAGATGTAAGATATCCTCATAGTCACGATTTTCACATTATGATGGTTGAACATGGCTCTCAGATATAATTCAAGTTTACTAAAAATTATCTTTCCGATGAGAAATAGTATTTGTAGTATGGACATGTCTAGGAAATGTATCGAACTTTTAATTTATATATGTGTATAGCACATTTTAGTGCACATAAAAACGTTAAATGATAGAATACAATTATCAAAGTGTAGTTTAAGGACAAATATAAAAAAAAATATAGAAAGTAAAAATATCAATAATAGGGCAATTAAACCATAACTATCATGGTAGTTACGTTCCAAATGATTTTAATTTGATCAAGTTCGACTGAATGATTTTTTTTAATTAATGAAATTTAATTAAACATATTATATATTTCAGGAAATGGGGTTTTATATATTATTTTTGACGCTTTGCTATGAAGTGTAAATTATCAAAAATTAATATACGTGAGTATTGATTCATTTTTTTCGCAAAATTCTTGCCGTAGTGTCCTCAAAAATACACGTAGAAAGTTGAAATTGAAACAATAATCATTAAGGATTTGGGTCATTTGTCGATTTAATAAAAATATTTTAATAAATATATAACAAGAGTAACACTTCGTTGTTACAATCAAATTGAGGTCAATAATATATGACAATCGTGAAAAATCAGATATCTGAATATCCACATGAGGTCTATAAACACTAAAAAATAGCAAAGATATTGTGTATAAGTGCAATATATTATATTTGATACCTAATATTTTTTTTCAGTACGCAGTATTTACTCAGATAAATTAAACTTATTATAATTAAATTTACAGTTCAATAAACTACTTTTGGCTATTTATACATGCCACATACCTAAACCTATTATAATATACAATATTAGATATTGGTGGTCTAACATTGACATTCTGACATTCAATTTTTTTGCCAAAGGGGAGTTAAAATATTATACTAAAAATATTAAATGAAATTAAATAAAAACAAAAATAAGCTTAGTGCAAAAATAATTTAGTTTATTTTTTAAGGTAACTTATTTTTTTTATTTAATTTGAGATTTCAATATACCTGTAACCATACCAAAAATAAATGCAATATGAATAAATTTGATTTCAATTTATGTATATTTTCTTCCATACAAGATTCATGGAAACCACGATTTTTCAAAATCTTAGATGAACTTATTTTGAAACTACATTTTGATAATAATCCACAGACATTTTATTGTAAATAAATAAAATTTTATTTTAAAAAGTATTTTGATTTCTTTTTATTTTTTAAGTATATACCTATTGATAAACTAACAAAAATTTAAATGTTGATAGTCAGTAGATTGGATTTGTTTAGGCAGATATTATATAATTATGCTTAACTCTGCCGATAGGCTCTAATATAACTACCTACATTAATTCTTCATTTCTTTACAGTTATGGAAATATATTATTTTAAACATCCTTTGGTAATCGAAGATACAAAACTTTTGAGATGTTTTATCTAAATTTAAATCAAATATTTTAATTATGCTTTAAACTGTTGCTGATGTTTTATTATTATCAGTTTCGATTTTAGTTTAAGTGGTAATCGATATGTTTGAAGCCATACACTTTATTTAGCAAAGTGGATCTCCTAAATATAAATCTGATAGCTGTAAATACACCCACCCTACATATTTTCAGAAGGATAGTACATTTTTTTGAGAATTCCCAGTAGTTGAGCGGGAAAAGATAATTTTTGGATACTAGTTAAATTATTAAAAAAAAAAAAACTACTCAAATCTCTTGTTTATTTGTATATTATATACTTTAGTTATGAATTTTATTTATATATGAAAATATTTTAGTTATGAAGATTATTTGGACGTATTTCTGCAAACAAGATCCAACCCTCACTAGTACCATTCTGAGATAATTCAATATTTGTGAAATTGAATTGAATATTGATTTAAAAAGTATGCGTGAGTATTTTTTTTTTAAGTATCTCATCTGATGAAAACATGTATGGGTTGTTTAATTATATTACTCAACGATATGATAAAAAGAGGAATTTATAGATATTCACAAATTTAGCCCTGAATCTTTTTAACAAAATACACTTATTGTGGGTTGGATCTTTATATCAAGTAGGATATAGGCAATAATAAAAATGAAAAACAAATACATCTATGATTATAACATGTTTGCTTGCAGAAGATAAGGTTCTTGGCACATTTCAGATTGTTTTGCATTTTACTAATGAGGCACGATGCCACTTCCTGAGCATCTCTTCCGGCCTATCCTTCAACCCAAACGTTGCAGAAGCTTTTATTATTCGACCCGATATGTATGCCAAGATTATATACCTATAGCTGTCTTTTGTAGAAAACAATGTTTGTTGGTATACGGTATTAGAGGTAAAGTTTTTTTCTAAATCGAACGTCATAGTTTCAGTATCAGGATCATGACACTTTTCTTTTGTATTGCAAAGACATCACACTTATTGCAGGTATCTTTCATAAGAGGCTTGACCCGCAGATTAAACTTAGTAACAAATATGTTATTAAATTTAGAGATTGAAACTTTATTCAGGGTAGACTTTTCCACTTCCTCTACGTATAAATCATAGATTCGTTGGAGTTTCATTCCAGGCATCAGAAATCTTGCATTACAATTTTCACGCCGATAGTGTCAGTTTAGTCAGTCAGTTATAGAATCTTCGAACCTTATCTTTTTTAATGAAGTGTCAATCTTCTTTGGAGTTGTTTTTAAGGTCTTAACAAACAAATTTGTGTAGCAAGATTTCAAAATCAGCCAAGTCCATACTAAATGAATAGGAGAAAAACAGCTTTTTGTTTTCTCAAATACACAGTCACAAGGGTGAAAGTTTATATTATTTCGAGTATAGAATATTTAAAATTAATAAATTCCACATTTTGATAATGCATAAATGTTAGAAAGCAGTAGTTCTTCAGCAATTCACAAAAAAGTCAAAAATACGTAAAGGTGGACTTGGCTGATTTTGAAATGTAGCGACACATTTCTACATACTCTTATGCCAGACAAATAGTATTGGCAAGATACGGTAGTATCGTGGATGTGTAGCTCCGTTTAATCGGCCCTTCTTTCACACATGGAGCAATATACATCGATTGAGCAATAATCCCAATTCATAATATTTATGGAATTCATTTGCTCTTTTCCGTACAGAAACTACGTGATTACACTGAAGTCCACAGTTGTAGTTAAAATTAATTAAACATTTGGAATTTATTATTTTATTTCTAGAGATAACATGCGGCATGTTTTTATATTTATCTTTCTTCTCGAGAGAATTCAAACTTTCTTTTTGACCCTTTCGTGGCCTACCGCCTGTTGTAACAATTTGACCCGCATCCAAATTATCTGGCATGTTCAATATCAACATTTGAGTTAATTTCCATAATATTAAGGTTCAACTCACCCTCTCTTGTAACGTTAAACCATTTACTGCATTATTTTCACTTGTATAAGTATTTTTCCGGGCATCCAAATTATCTGGTGACGACTCAACATTCACATCCATAGTTTAAAGATTCACTATTCTTTCAGTAGACTCATGAAATAATCCCACATCCGAATTGCTAACTATTGATATTATCCAGTTATCTAGTATTAATTCTAAACAACTTGACCGTTTCACTTATAATATTTAAGATACTAATGGAATACTAAGTCAATTTAATATTACATCCATACTACTTGGATGTTTTTTGCAAAATTAAAAAAAGCTACCGTAAGGAAGGTATTAAACTTGCAAAAAAGATCCAAGCTATTTGGATCTGTATAGCAAAATTATTTAAAGCCGAAAAGTCCTGTACACTAATATGCAAAAAAGATCCAAGCTATTTGGATCTATATTGCAAAATTAATTAAAGTCATACAGTCCTATATACTAATACGCGAAAAAGATTAAGGTAGCTTGGATCCACATTATAATGTCGCAACAAATATCCAAGTGCTTTGGATCTTGCGTGAGTAATATTTTTTTTTTGCAAACCAGATTTTATCAAGATATCGTTTTACAGAAATGTCGTACACCTCGGATCTTTTTTGCAGAATATGGAGTACAATGTTCTCTACGCGTTGGTATATGTAACTCAATTTTGGTCATTCTGTGGGTTGCAGGTGGGTTGGGTTTGCAGAAATACGTCCATTTATAGAAGAATAATAAATACGTACTTTTGGTTCATAATGTTTATATGAAAAATGTAAGTAGTATATTTTATCGAAAAAGATTAGGTATTTTTTTATTTGATATATAATGAACCTTTTTTAAAAATCAGAAATTCAAGACCTTCACTACATAATAAGAAATAAATAAGTATCCATCAGTAATAGCATAATTTAAAAAAATATCAGAAGAGTAAATACAAATATCATATAAAATATATAGAAGTATCACCTTATAAGGTGAGTAGACTATATAATAAGATTTTGTAAAAACAACATGTACTTAAACTCATTAATAATATTTATCAATTATTACGAGGCATTTTGGTTTAATACAGTAATAGTCTACTTCATTTTTAAGGTTCAAATAGACTATATGACGATCGGGCACATATATGCTAAGAGCGTTTTAGTGTCTATGATCAAATCTATGCCATTCCGACATTTATACATACATGTTGTATGACAGCTATGACATCGTATTTACACTCTGTGACACCCTGTGACACAGGACGCCAACATAAGAAACGGGTTTTTCGACATATATAATATGACCGATCGTCATAGAGTGTATTTGAAGCATTAGTATCAACGGCATTACTAAGATATTATTTAGATATTTTTTTATGATTATTTCAAATTATATACAAAAGAAAGATCTGTTTAATTTTATTTATGCAAAATATTCTATTTACAGATATTTTTCAATCTTCATGAAAGTTATCACTCAATTTTGCTAGATTATTGTTATAAACTCATTTTAATACACTAAGACCTGCGAGTTATTTTGATGTCATCATGACTTAGCATGTAATCGTTATTTTCAAATGAATATCTCAAAAAAATACTTATTCATGTACACCGACTTCTGATTGGTAAAATACTAACAAAAGAATTTTTATTGACACTAGATTCTAGATAGGTGTTATAAACAAATGGATTGATATTATTCCTATAGGGATTTTATCATATTTTCCTTTATTAATATACCGCGCCCAAATGATTGAAAACACGTAAAAGTTTATCTAAAAATACCTTTTTCAGTATTTGAAACATAATAATAAAATTCCATTCTTACAAAATATTTAATATTATGATTCAATTTATTTATTATGATATCGAGTAGGTAAGAATTTTTATTTATAATCATCTGCAAAACAGTTGAAATTTCTTAAATAAAAATAGAAATACATAGCGTTCTTTAAATAAGACCTCAATTATTGAAAGCTTAAAAATCATAAGACTAAAAAGTTTATAAGGCGACAAATTATTTACATATCTCCCCAGCTAGGCAAATATAATATCTCGACCGTACTAAGGAATATCGTAATGCTTTAATGAAATTGTGTAACTTCTACTGAGTAACTTGAGAAACCCGAGTAAAATTTCATATTCTTAACAAAAACATATAAAACTGATTCCAACATCACCGGATTTCAGTACTTTCACATTGTTATGGGATCTCTGTATGAAGGTATTTAACATCTCCGATGCTACTAATGCAGTATCTATTGTAAAAATATCGTGTTCATCATTCATATCATTTTCGATCCTTAAAAACTTGTTACAAGGATTTATTTTTATCAATTTAACTACCGTGAAAGAAAGATATAAGAGAAAAGCAAAAACATCACACTGGTGGTTTTAATTTAATTGCTAACATGGGAAAAATACTATGCGCATTTTACCGTCTCAGAGGAGTTTGAACTGGATTGAATACAGATTATAGACGTCTCGTAAAAAAAAACTTCTGTATCTTACAGCCTTTAGCGAATATTCACCTATTTCTTCCATCTTTGTTTCTACTGCAATCCCAGATCATTCAGCGCCATTGCTTTTCATTTTTTTTAGCATATTTTAAATCTCCTATGACTGTTCAGCCTTACAAATCTCGGCCGCCTAGTTTGTCTTCTACCAGCTTCGCCGAAATTACAATATTATATACATGGTCAATCCTGCTTATATTTTATATGTCATCTGCTCATTTTGATTTATCTTTGAATATAATATATTGTAATTTATATAAGTACCTACATAATAAATGAAAAAAGTAGAGTTTATTAATTTTCAAACAATCTACATGATATTTCACTCATTTATTATTTTATTATAAGACAAAATACGTTAACATCACGAGCAATAGTGAGTCATAGGTTTATAGCAATAATTATTTGGGTATTATAATTGATAAATACATGTACGACTAAAGAATATTTTTAATTGGCGTGATTACTTTTAAACTGCGCTTGAGAGATAACGGATGATTGTTAAGTGTGTAAATTTGAAAGTCAATGTTCTTCAGTGGATTGGTAATATCTAGGTAGGTATATATAAATAGAAGTCATTGAGCATTTTATGTTGCTAAAATACGTAATGGAAATTATTATATTATTTATATTTATTGACAAAGCTCACAATCTGATTAAAATAAGTAGGCACCTAACGTATTGAAAAATTCTTATATATTCCTATGTAAAGAATACTGACTGATTTTATTAGAAATTTTGCATTTTCAAAATATTGTATGATAAATTAATAATAATATTTTCTAAGTGCATTAAATTTAAATAATAATATTATATTCGGTGGGTCACATAGTTACAATGGATATTACAAAGAGCGATTTTCTTTGGCGGAATTATTGCTATAAATAGTATTAAATTGATTACACGTGACCAATATAAATCAAAGCTATTATAATTGAAAACAGAAAGCTATCGAGATAAAAAATGCATGAATAAATTAAAACAAATTTTTATGTATGAATATTATACAGCTTGTTTGATATCCGATATAAAAATAGTAATGTCGGATATTAATCAAAACTCTCATCAAGCAGATGTTTAAATGTTAAACCACATAATTTCGCCCCGTAAAATTGAAAGTTGTCTGTTTCGGTTTTGCAAATCGATTTATTATGAGTAAAGCTAAGTGAAATTAGATATATATATATATTTGTAGTAACTACTGAGTAAAATGGTAATATCGTAACTTTATATTTATATATTGGTACTAGCTGACCCGGCAAACGTTGTTCTGCCATATAAATTATTTCTAGTGAATATTTTGGTTGTTTAATAAAAAATAACGAATGTATCGTAAGTGTGTGGGGATGGGATCTATGACAGAAAGAGGAATGGAGCGCTGTAGACGATGACCGCCGATAAAAACAAAAAAACACCAACCATTCATTTTCTCAATTCAAAATGAGTAATGATGTTCATATTGAATGAATTACCTGTGACAGGATCTCGTTGTTTAATGTTTATGCAATATCCGTCTTGTCCCTACCAGAAAATTAGCGGATATTGGAGTGCGTCGTATGAACGGTGTGTGTCAGCGATGAACTCCAGATTATTGTTTCTTCTTAGAATCACGAATTCTCGCGTCGATGTGCGGTTGCCAACCATGATTCCAGCAATGTCGTAAAAGGTGCATTGAATCGACGTACGTGCTCTCCAGTTGTTGTTTTATCAGGATTGATGACAATAGCGTGATTGTCCCTTTGCAATTCGTGCATGTGTGCTTTGAAGAATTTCAATAATTCATTGTGCTCATTCAATAGGGCGTCCAGTTCGCCGACGATACGCCTGGCATTAGGCGAATTGAGGTTATTGTAGCCGCAACGTGCATCCACACGATTAATGTCCTCACCGCCCATGAAGTAGATTTGTAAAAAAATATTTGGTTCGTTTGGCATTGGCAGCAATGAGCCTACTTTTTGGTATATCTGGCCTTTGATTTTGAACGTAGAATAGAATTGTTGACCATTTGCCGAAGTATTATGACATATTTCTGTTGCTCCGAACGAAGTCATTTGGAAACATGAATTGAATGTGCGAATGGACTTCAGGAACAGGTTTGAATCTGGAACCGTGCCGATGAGCATGCCGTTCAATGGTTCTAGTGGTATCTCAATTTCTGGTAGTTGCACTTTTCCTGATGTGCAACACATCCTGGCTGACTCATGTTTGAATTTGAGCGCATGACAATGGAGACATTCTTTGTCCATAGCACCAATCAGCACTTTTGGATGAGCGGAATATTCAATATCTGGCTCGTACTCGAATGCGAGACGAAGAAATGAAGCGGATGTAAATGCTCGATGTACTTGTTGGCGTTGTCAATCATTTGCTCTGCGTGTGTTGACTACGAACCGGCGCGCTTGGCTCCGTTTCAATTGTCGTTGTTGATTTCGTTGAGCTCGTGCCTCTTGTGATTGAGATGCACGCAATTGCGACATGCTCACACGCGCGTTTTTGTTATCTTGTTGGATTTGTTCGTCTGTTCTTTCTGCTCTACTATTTCGCATGTTTGTGGCTTTATTCGTTCGACGGCCCAAATGGCCCCCTTGCGTCTTGCTGGCATTGTGCACTGTTAGTAATACACGCACACAAAAATAGATAAATTAAAATAAATCGTACAAAATTTTGCACGCACTGCGTTGTGATATGCCGAATAAAATGTCAAAATGACGCGACGCTTTTCTTGAATTTTTCTCGGACGTAGCACCATCTACATAAATAATTTCGTTCTGTTTGAAATACGA
Organism: Rhyacophila brunnea; assembly: GCF_057557595.1. Lineage (NCBI taxonomy): Eukaryota > Metazoa > Arthropoda > Insecta > Trichoptera > Rhyacophilidae > Rhyacophila > Rhyacophila brunnea. The sequence continues at coordinate 24,721,826 of NW_028233068.1, forward strand.
ACGACGGTTAAATTTGTTCATACAAAAATAATAAAATCGCAATTTAAAAAATGGAAAGGTGGGGGCAGGAGGGTGAAAATTTGGGGTTATAGGTCTTTTCTGATGCCAAATAATAAAAAAATACAAAAAAAAATGTCAAAAAAATAAAAGAAAAATTTTTCTGGATAGAGATACCCTAATCACTTAGCGGTATAAAATATAGTTGTTGACCTATTCTCATACCTAACAAATATACATAAAAAAAAAATCATAAAAATCGGTCGAGTCATTTCGGAGGAGTGCGACCACAAACATCGTGACACGAGATTTTTATATATATAGAGATGTATTAAAATATATGATTATTAACCTGTAGTAATAATATAATCAATTAAAATGTAATTTGATTAGTAATAACAATAATGACGTATACTAAATTTAACATTTTTTTACATAAATGAATAAAACATCTACGATGGATTAATTTTATTTTATGTTTATTGAATTACTCTAATATACTATTTTATTAATACTAAACTTATTAAATGTTGAACACACATTATTTTGAAAACACTTCTGAGAAAATATATTAAAACCAATAGAAAATATCTTTTTGAAAAAAGTAAGACACCTAGCAGGAATCGAACGTGCATCTCTCGGGTATCCCTCCCATGCACATATACCACTATGAGAATGGCGACATACTGAATTGAAAAAAAATTAAACTTATGGCTTTTACCACTCTCTGAAGCGCTTTCCAAATTGAGCCACTATTGGCGATCGGCTTTTGTATTTTAAACCAAAGTAAGTATTATTTTAATAACTAACCGACGTCACGTTTGTCGCAATTAAGTATGACGTATTTAGTATAGTGGCCTATATTCATGGGCGCGATACCCGAGAGATGCAGGTTCTATTCCTGCGTGGTATCTTACTTTTTTCAAAAAGTTTTTTTTTATTGGTTATAATGTAATTCCTCAGAAGTGTTTTAAAAATTATAATATAATATGTTCAATAATTAGAATGATGCATTCTTATTCAACTGGTATATCTATGAAGGTATAAATATATTTTTAATGGATGTACCTATATACAATTAATTAATTAAAATAAATATTAATAATAACAGGATTCACAAGAATAGAAACGAATAATTTTAAAATATTTGAGAGTCTTAAAATATTTACAGAAATTTAATCCAATGAGCAATGCCGGTTTTGGTTTCAACATCTTTAGGCGTTGTATATATATCTAGTATTATTTTATTAGGTTATTTAGTTATTATTTAAACAAAGTATGATATTATTATTGTGCATTTGATAACCAATTGCCATATATGGTTTATACCGTGTACTTACCTTCTTATGTAAATACAAGGCAAAACTATTATAATATTTTTCTTTCAACCAAATTAATGGTAAATAGGTGTATCAATTAATTATTATGTACCAATTAATATATACAATATTTATTTTAATTTAAATTTAAATTAAGTAGTTCAAAAAATGAATGAAGAACATATATTACATATAAAAATGACACAGCGAATTAATAAATCGACAATCAATAATAATAATAATAATAAAAGACTATACCAAAAAACTACTGAAGAAAGATATAAAATAACATAATATTATAGGTAATCAGTACTATAATTAATAAACAAATATTTATAAAATGATTTATATCCTAGGTTTTCCCTCATATATAAAATATCTCCTCTAGTCCCCTGGATATTTCAAGAGTGCCCAAATTAGCAATTGCATTACCTCTTTGAAGTTCTATGCTTATTCACTGTCTGGGGTACTCTGTTGAATGATACTTATATGTTTAATCGTTTTATTAGTCAAGCGACAATCAATCTCAGACATCGCATTAAAAGCAGAAGGTTCCCAAAGCCTAAATGTCTCTAAGCTCAGGGTACAGACAGTCATATTTTTTACTCTGTTAGACCGCTAAAAGAACTGCTGAACCTGACGATTTAATCGATTTATTCAGATGAGATGCCGGAAGTGGCATCCTAAGCCATACATTTCCCAAAACAAAATTTAAATAAATTAATATATCAGGTGATAATATTATTGGCCTACGATGGCCGACCGGTTTACAAGTCGGTTTATAATGTAGTGGGTCCCAGATTCGAGTCCCTGGTCTGGCGAAGACACATATTGTTTTTCAATTTGTCTTTGAGGTCAGATTATAGACCTAATAGGTTTAGCAAGTGACTAACGTCCATTTATCGTAAACTCTGTTAATACAAACTTCCACTCTGCGTAGGCCCATATGATCATATTAGGATAGGACATGGTCAAAATAAAATAAATAAAAAATATTATTGGCATATTAACAGTGAATTATAATATAAATTCTAATATTTGGTATAAGAAGATTTATACTATGTATTATCATGAATACCATAAATGTAGCATAATTATAGTATAAACCATACTTTATTACTTATATATTATATAAAGTTGGTTGTTACGCATTTAATTTGAAAGTGATTGTGGAAATCATAACTCAGTCGTACCTACCTACCATGAAATCAAATTAAAAAGGAAAAATTAGGAATGAAGTTTTCAATCCGACTAGTATTTGAACCCAATACATCGTTTTCCCAGTACACAACACCACCTACTGCTGCTCCAATCTGCTACGGTGGTCAACGCATACTAAGCACCGTAATTATTATAGCTTTCACAATGTGTTTCAAAATCGGCAATCGGTAAAAGCTGTCAAATAAGTCGAAATGCAAAAGCTTGAGATTGTTGAACTTGTATTTGGCACGAAGGTGAATGGCCTTAAACGATAATGACCTCAACAAGAAGTGATATGAATCCGCGCTGTTACCTACCAGCATCGTAACGCAATCCGGAAGTCGAGTTGACGCAACGTGCTTTTCACATGACTAATAAAATTGGTATTTTTATCAGAAAATCGACGAAATGAATTTAATCATACACAAATAATTTTCTTTATTTAAAATTTGGCAGAAAATATTCAATGACAGTTCTTAAAATTATGACTAATCATATTTTCTGCTCTTACTTTTTGATGGTTGGCAATAATATTCAAAACAAACAAAAACACAGTTACTTATTGTATAATATGAATACATATATGAAATAAACTATATTAATAATATAAATAATGACTGGTTTTGTCTCACAATACTTGTAATTGATAACAAATAATTTTAAACTTTTTTAAGGTTTATAAATTATAAATTAAGCAAAACTATAGATAAATTCATAATTTTAATAACGTACTATCAATTATTAAAGAGTTTAATCAATCTAATACAAATTTTGTGATCAACAAGGCATATAAATTACAAATAATTCTAATAATGCAGATCATTGTTTTAATTTTCACGTAAAACAACAGATTTTAATATTTATAATAATATGCACATGTTAATTAAATGTATTTATCTTTTGGTTCAAGTAAGAAAAAAAATAATTGATATAAAGAAGACGTACATAACAAAATAATAAATTCATGCTGAGAAAATAAATAGAAATTTACAATATAGTCAGCAATTCTTTTGGCCTGCATAAAATATTTTTGAAAAAAATAATAGAAGAAGCAACGTTTTGAAACCTTAGAATATAATTTTTTTTCTGCTAGTTTACTAGCATTATTTTATTCTGTAATACGTCAAGTATTGATTATATACATTTAAATGTTAAACACAAATTTTATATGAAAATATAGCTTTAAGTTTATATTATAAAATGAAGAATTAAGTTGTAAATATCGTTATTTCAAAGAAATTCTATTTTTTTAATTAGTAAGTAAAGATAATTAGTTTTATCAACCGTATTACACTAAATATAAATTATAATTAGTCACAAACTACGTTTAATATCAATACAATCTAGATAATTGATATATGTTATTATAAAAACATGAATCATAAAATATCATGAATATGTTAATAAATTAAATTAACAAAAAAAGGTGATTCATTAATATTATTCAACTACATCGAAAGTAATTTTATATAATATAAACATAAACAAAAAGAAAAATGATTCACTCTGTACTGATAAGCAGATTTAATATCTTTAATTACAAAATAGTATCATTTATTTTATAATATTTAATGGTAGAACTATTTTTTATTGTTTATAATGACTTAGGAGTGTATTAAATTTTCATTCTCACTGATGTAAATTATTTGCGGTCTGTGCTTGCCCCAGTCACTTTCTGTTTTATGGCAATGTTTGATCAGTATACTTACCCACAGGTTGTTTAGTATGTAAATGAGTTAATATTTTTAAATTTAGGAAATCAAAGTGTAGAAACTAACATAATAATATGAACACGCTTAATAAATTTTCCGATTAAATCAATTTTAGATTAAAACTAAAACCAAATATTTTTTTGATTGGTTATTCAATGCTGCGTAAATCTTGGCCACCACAGGATGAATTTAATGAATAGTGTTATATTTCCAAAAAAATGCTATTTGATCAATTCTTTAAATCTTAACTTTTTTGTCTATGTCTGATCTTTACCTTTGTCTATGTCTGATACCATACGACGCCTTCAATAATTCATTTATTTTTTTCTTCTTAACACTACAACATGCTATGAGGCTCAACGAAAGGACTACAGTAAAACAGTAGTGTATTTAGAATATTATAAAATAAAGGAAACAATCACAAACACATAAGTTTGGAAAAAATCACATAAACATATTGTGACCTTTCCGAGAATCTAGCTTGGTGCCCCCGGATGAAAAACGAGAGCCTTATCCATTACCGAGGGCTGCCTTCAGTACCTATCTCGTAAGTATGCTATATAATAATATACTCTGTGGATGGAACTTAGCAACTTTCCAAAATACGAAAACTGATAAAGCACGTCAGTTGAGACCTTCCATAGACATTGATGGCACATGATTGAGACATGTCCCATTTTTCAGCTTCACTTTAAATGTAATATGATGATTTCTGGGTGATTTTCTTTCTTGTCTTTTTGTTACTTTTAAATATTAGTATCCACCACATGCAGCTATTTTATTATTATAATAGTTTTTCTCACTCATTGTAAAGTATACTATCGTAAATAAGTACCATCGAAAATTATTTTCCAGGCACATGATTTGAACCCACGACTTACGAATTTGGACATTCTTCAATAAAATACTATGCTTTTTTCGACAAAATATGACGTAGGTTCATATTATATTAACTTCTGTGAGGTCTTTGACTGTCATCGATTAAGAATTAAATACTAATAAACGGTACAAAAATAAAATCTTAGTAGTATCCAGATTTATCAAACGTTTTAAACTAAATAAATGGATTGTATTAAAAAAAGAGTGTACAATATATTGTTCACACTGTATAAAAAGTGAGTTTCATTGATGTAGTGCAAGTACCAGGATACATATAGATCTTCTATTTAAACACGAAATAATGTGAAAGTCAGAAGTGAAAAACCAGTGTGTTTTCATAATATTTTTTTTTGTAGAACTATGTTTGTTTTAAATATTCGTTTGTCTAGAATTATAAAACTTACAATATATTGTTTATAACATTATAAAATACGTGCGTTGCTATAGTAGTATTTGAATTCTGAGTTCAAATCTTAGCATCCGTATAAAATTGATGTGTTACACTTTTAATCACTAAAAAAATATCATTTTTCTGAATGTATAGATATATTATGTCAATTTCTCTATGTTTTACGTCATAAAAATGTATTTGTAAAATTGATAATAATAAAATATATTGAAAAAATCCTCTATAAGATGGATGTATGTGGTGTTGAAAAACGGTTACTCATTTTAATTCTAACATTGGATTTAATTCATTTTGCATTGTAAAATGATATGACAAGCGTCTTCTTAATGTATTACGAGAATAATTCACACTACTATAAAAAAAGCTTTGTATTAGTGCTTTCAGCTTAAAATGGTGTTTTATTCAATAAATGATGTCCAATCGTATTAATAGTACGTAAAGAAAATATCAAGTAGGTATCAATCAGTACATTTATGTGTAAAAATAGGCCACCATTTTTTTCTTCACAAATAATTTTATCAACGCATAACGCTATTATGCATAACCTTTGTATACAAAGTTCTTATACTTTCCACTGGGTGTAGTTAATACTCTTCAATAAAAACTTAGTTTTATTTAAAACTGATTCACTTTAACATTAGTATAAAAAGAAATCCCATGCATATTAAGGCACTTACTATATTTTTTAAATAATATAACTCGGTAATAATCTCAAAACAGATCATCTACTCACAGTTGTTTTCAAAAAGATAATAACATTATGTAGTTTTCAGTGCATTCGTATCAATACTCCGATCCTAATAAGATCATTATGGGCCTCCACGGAATGGAGGTTTGTATTAACAGATTTGTTTTTACGAGAAATGGATATTAGCTACTTGCCTAATCTATTAGATCCATAGTCTAACTCAATCACAAATTGAAAAACAATATGACGTGGATTAGAATCTGGGACCCACGACGTTATAGGTTAAAATTATTAAATACATACCTACACTAAAAATATTATATTTTAGAATAATTCTAAGTTATTGTTATTAATGTATATAATATTAAAAATGAATCTTCAAAATATTAAAAAAATGCTAAGTATAATATAAAATAATATGAAAGGCCAATGAAAAAATATAATGGTAGGTACTATATTATTTGTATTTAATTCTAACGTAGGTACCTAATATAATTATCGTATCACCACTGTATAATTTATAATATTTTTTTAAATATAATACGGTTTATTATTTTATTTACTTTATAACGGAATAAATACAAGAAAAAGTAAAAATGATTTTTTTATATAATTGAAAGTGAAATTACCAAAAATGTTGCGAGCCACCTTACATTGAATGCCCATAAGCCGAAAACAGGTGGAAAACGAAAGTCTCGATCGCAATAATTTCTAAGTTTACGTATTATTATGGCAAATAACGTCTGGTTAGTACAATACTATTACTTTTTAAAGACATGTTCACAAGAAAATTACACTCATGTGATATATAAAAAAAAAACTTAATACATATTTAAATTAACAGAAAAAGATACACGCATAATATTTTTGTATAACCAACTTCACAAATATACCAATTTATTTAATTTTTATCTAAAGGACAAAATATATAATTTGAATTAATATTAATATTATAATGCCTGTTACTATTACTTCTCAGTAAGAGTAACTGTATTGTGGCTTGAGACTTGCTATTTGGTAGTGAAAATAACATATATGTATAAAGGTATATTATAGGGTTTAGTGGAGACTTTTAATTTTGGTTTTAATACATTTTTGATTTTTATTTTAGTTTATCTTTTAATGACATTATTTAGAATTATTAAATATATAGACCAAGTTTTTTTATTAAGTAAGTAGCATTTTAAAGTAACATATGACTAAATTAAAGACGTATCAATTTGTTGTGAAATATATAATAATATACAGGTATAAATAATGTTTTTAATGACTAATTTTTTGTAAATTTAATAATTATCTGTTTTGAAATATTTTATTATTTGATAATTTAATAATAATTGATTATAGTTAAATATGTTTTATTGTGAATGAACCTCAAACCTACCAAACCTTCACCGTTAGTAGTAACCACGTGGCGACCGTGAAAGAAATCGTCTCGTGAATGAGCAGAGAACAAAGTAGCCTTAGGATCCGGTTCCGGTTACAACTACTGCCTACCGCCAACCGGATGTGAAGTTTCATTCATGGATTTCATCATTCGGTCACAAGTAATGCCTCGCACTTTCCCTCCACCCGGATTTGATGATTTTGTTTTTTTTTCGATTTCTTCAATAGGTAGGTATAACATACGCATTCTCATATAATAATAATAATATACATTATTACCACCAGATCAGATAAAGATTTTGATTAAAGATCTTTTGATACAATATACTTATTTAGTACCTACCTATCTTCACTTATTTTTTATTTTTATTATAAAATACAGCTTTCTTAAAAAAAAATTGGTTAAAAAAATACGTATGTATACGTAATAAAATAAATTATAAGTTCGAAGTATTTTAATTTAAACCTCTGAATAATATACCTAACTTTTAATATTATATTTTAGTGTCTTAATCAAAAAAAAAATATCATGCCCACGGTGGCCGCGCGGCATAAGCGTTGGACTGTAAATCCGTGGGTCCCAGGTTCGAATCCTGGGTCTGGCAAGTACACATATTGTTTTTCAATTTGGGTGTGTCAGGGTATGGACTTAATAGGTTGAGCAAGTGGCTGACATCCATTTCTCGTAAAAAACAAAATCTGTCAATACAAACCTCCACTCTGTGGAGGCCCATATGATCCTATCAGGATCGGAGATGATCGGAAAAAAAATCAAAAATATTGAAAAACCTTCTATTAAATTGATTCTTATGGTTCAACAATATGAATTTTTACAAAATTAATTATTGTATATATATATATAAAGTAAAAATACTCATATTATTTATTTTACAATTTATGTATTTTACATGATTAAAAATAACTGTAACTTCTACTCAATTATTTTATTTACGTTACATAAAAAATATAGTTTTAAAATGAATATATTACATATATTTGTAAAGAAAATAAAAACTCATTGGTACTTGAATTTGTTTGGGTATATCGTAATAAAAATATTATCTGATAATATAATATTGAATATCACCACGTCAAAGTTATGTAGGGCTAGATATTATTATGTCATTATTATTATAATATTATGTACTAGCTGAAGTACCCGGCTTCGCACAGGATCGCTTCGTGGTTATATTTATCTTAGATATTTGAAAAATAATAAGAGGTAATTATTTTTTTAATATTAAAATATCTGTGTAATACAATATGGCAATATGAAAATAATTCTAATAGGAGTAAAGGTCAAACATAATAACACTAAATTAAAATCGAATCCAAAATATGAAAACGTTATTAATGTTATTAATATGTAGTAAAAAAAAATCTAAATTGGATGGAACAAACAAACAACAAACTTTGTATGTTATATAATAATAATTTAGAAACCTTCCTAGGTGTGCGCACACAACTGACAAAAGTTTCATCGCGATCGGATGAATGGTATAGGAACGCATACGAATAGTAGAAGATGATTTTCTAATTCAGAAATCTTCGTGGGCATGCGCATGACAACTCACCAAAGTTTCATTGCAATCGGATGAATGGTGTAGATAGGCATTCGAATAGAAGAAGAAGATGATGGTTGTACTAATTCAGAAACCTTTGCGGGCAAGGGCACAACACTTGATCAAAATGTCATTGCAATCGGATGAATGGTATAGGAACGCATACGAATAGAAGTAGAAGATGATTTTCTAATTCAGAAATCTTCGTGGGCATGCGCACGACCACTCACCAAAGTTTCATTGCAATCGGATGAATGGTGTAGGTAGGCATTCGAATAGAAGAAGAAGATGATGGTTGTACTAATTCAGAAACCTTCGCGGGCTTGCGCACAACAACTGGTCAAAATTTCATCGCAATTGGATGAATGGTATAAGAACGCATACGAATAGAAGAAGATAGAATAGAAGAAAAAGAAGAAGAAAATGGTTGTATCAATTCAGAAACCTTTGCGGGCGTGAACACAACACTTAATCAAATTTACCATTGCAATCGGATGAATGGTATAGGAACGCATACGAATAGAAGAAGAAGAAGATGGTTGTACTAATTCAGAACTCTTCGCGGGCGTACTCACAACAACTGGTCAAAATTTCATCGCAATCGGATGAATGATATAAGAACGCATACAAATAGAAGAAGATAGAATAGAAGAAAAAGAAAATAGTTGTAACAATTCAGAAACCTTTGCGGCGTGAGCACAACACTTGATCAAAATTTCATTGCAATCGGATGAATGGTATAGTAACGCATACGAATAGAAGATAGAATAGAAGAAGAAGATGGTTGTACTAATTCAGAAACCTTCGCGGGTGTTGGCACAATTACTGACGAAAATTTTATTGCAATCGGATGAATGGAATAGAAACGCATACGAATAGAAGAAGAAGAAGAAGATAGTTGTATTAATTCAAAAACCATTGCGGGTGTTACCACAACAACTGACGAAGGTTTCATTGCAATCGGATGAATGGTATAGGGACCATACGAATAAAAGAAGATAGAATGAAGAAGAAGATGATGATTTTTCTAATTCAGAAACCTTTATGGATGTGCATACAACCACTTACCAAAATTTCATTGCAATCGGATGAATGGTATAGGAACCATACGAATAAAAGAAAATATAATGAAGAAGAAGAAGAAGATGATGATTTTTCTAATTCAGAAACCTTAATGGGTGTGCATGCAACCAATTACCAAAATTTCATTGCAATCGGATGAATGGTATAGGAACGCATACGCGACAGACACACAGACAGACAGACATACAGACATTCATTTTTATATATTAGTATAGCCTATACTCTTCCCGCAAGTGCAAGCAATAAGTTTACAAAGTTTTATCGCAATCGGATGAACGGTATGGCTGCGCATTAAATACGAACAAACAAACACACAAATATTATTTTTTATATATTAGATTATAGCGCCTGTCTACCTACGTGCATGGATTTACTTGAACGAATAGTGTGTATTTTAAACTATCGCGATAATAACTGTTTACACGTAAAAGTGCTGACTGTCTCGCCAATGTCATTCTTCAAGAGTAAGCGAGACGCGATGTTGTAATAATTGTATGGTACTATTTGACAGGTTGTGAAAATTTATTAAACTCAAAATGAGTTTCTGCGCAGTGTACCTAATTGGTTTCTTTACCAGAAAATTTATCACTACATTATTATAAATACTGCGTAGGTGCAAATATTCCACGGTCCATTTGTCGCGTGAAAATTCAAAAGCTTCTGAACTTTTTTGATCCATGCATGCAATCTTGCAATTTGCACAATAATACGTGTTTATACGTTCATTTTCTTTTACGGACGCGATAATACGTACTGTCGGCGGTAAATACATGCACGTGTAAACGGGGTATTTTATTTTATTATCATAGATAGATAATCATTTTAATTCTTGTTAAATATTTTCACGTTTAGTTTTGTCAACTTAATGAAATGTGTAGGTTGTTTTTTTTTCCAAAATATATTTTTATGTAGTATTGACAACTACGAATCATTTACTTTGGTTTACTTTGACGAAAGCATTTTTGTCTAGTCAATTGTTTATAGGTCACATAAAAATTTGTACTTTAATTTATGATTATATAACTACATTAATATTTAGCACCTAGGTATGTTTTTTACAGTTCCGTCAAAAAAAAAAAATATTTTATAACATCAAATTTATTTAAATAATAATATATCAATGATAAATCCTTTCTAATTATTGTTAATATAAATTAAAAAACAGTATTATGATAATTTTTAGTATAATAATTATAACTAGTGTGTGGATAGATGGAAGCCATAGTATAAAATATGAAAATGTCGTTTAATATTTAGGTATCTATCTAATGATTGATAAATACAGAAGATCTTTACATGTGTAGCGTAGTTGAATTTTCTCAATCTCTTATAGAAATTGCGGTACTTTTTAAAATGTGGAATATTTCAGAAAATAAAATTTCTATCGGCCACACTACGTACGTACCTACTTATACATTGGAATATTTCTAGTTTTGCGTGTGGTAAATTTATAATAATATAATGAATACTCATGGTTTAAAATACTCATAAAACAACTTACATCTGTAAAATTGTATTGTGACATAACGCTGTTCAAACTATTATATTAGTATATAATATTACATCAAGTACATAGTGACTGAGATATTATTTACTTTTAGATATATTATTATCATTAATGAGCTATAAAATTTTAAACAATGTATTTATTTCAACGATATCGTAGATTTATTTTAATTCATAATATTAATAGACGCTCTGATTTTACATAGATATACCTTTGCACAACAAACAGCTTCATTGAAAAATTTAAATAATAACACGATGCATTTTGTAATCATTTATTGTATAGTTGTTTGTTTCACAATAATATGTTCCTTCCATAGCAACATTGCAAGATCCGTAAAGACAATATTCCTTACATGTAGGTAAGGTGAACTTATAAAGGCATTCGCTGTCCAGCAACTTTCTTTTACTGAGAATCCACTATGAGACTGGTGAATAGGTTCTTGAGTGTTTATTATCATAAAATAAAATCTTTAGATTGTTAAAAAATAGGTACATGTAATTTGTATTATTGCTGTAAGTATTAATAATGGCGTTTAGTCCTCGCCAATAGTTTATTATTATTATTATTTTTATAAAAAATATATATATTATATTAAAAAAAACTACATATTAGGTCGGTATATCATTTATATTTATAAAATATTTTTTACATTTTTAAATTAGTTTTAATTCAGGTTTTATTTTATTCATTGTGTGTATATAATTCATATTTGAACTGATAAAAAAAAAAATAAAGTGATGGATTTTTTGTTTAGATCAATTAACTCGCATTGTTGGTAGAGCATTGAATAACTATTTAAACCTAGGAAGCTATTTATTTATTAATTGTTCAGTAAATTTATTATTGTTAAAATACTATATTTTATTATTATACGATTTTTAATGAAAATCTTATTTTATAATAGTAATAATAAATTTTCGGAAATCTGCCCTCTATTTAAAAAATTCTCTAAGTATACAAATTATTATATTTAAATTAAAATTACTACTGCCATCTCTGAGATATCACAATCTCTCGTTTCAATGTCAAGAAAGTTTTCTTTTTGAATGGAGGCTTTACTAACTGGGTAAGCAAGTTATGAACCAAGTTCAAGGTTTCACCGCGTGGTAGTCTTTTTGTTTGGTTCAGTAACCTCTGTCGTGTTTTGCGGTGTCGTTGTAACTTGGAAAAACATAGACGCAAACCGCATCGTGAATTATCTCATAATAATAAAATAGAAATGAACGTATCATGAATACATCAGATTTTATCGAGTATGACATCGATATAGATAAACTAATAAATGACTATTATATAAATCCATACTGTTATTAATATAATTTAATAGAAACTTAGAAAAAATCTCCTTCACAGTAACAAGTTAATTTTAGGGGTATTTAATTTAGTTAAAAGGGATGTTTTTCTAAATAAATTGCACGTATAAAAACCGTCATATTAGAAACAACAATTTATTTCTAAGCAAGATTCGAACCCACATCTATTTGATTCCGATTGAATAATAATATGTATGTACTTACTATAATTTCTATGTAGCATCTGGATCTCTCTTGGAATTAATAATTTTAAATTTATTTTTAATTATAAAATATATAATAATATATAACATAATAATATAATATTATTTGTGTATATTACAAAATAACTAAAGTCTTTAATAATAAGGTTATATACACCGACAGGATTGAGTAATTAAAAAGTAGCACAGTATTTACTAAAATGTTGATGATTTGGAGGTATTTTGATTCTGGGAACTCTTCGCTTTCAAGTCAGTGTCAGGAATTAGCTGTTATCAGCTAGCTAACAGAACCTGTAAGTGATGCTCAGGTGTGTATCTGAGAAAACAAATTAACATATACATCCAAATATGTAATGTGTTTCGTGTAATCTTGAGGCTTCCATGGGGCTGAAAGAAATATTTTTAATACTGAGGGATAATAATTTAGTTATAAATAAATTTTGTTATGTTCCAATAATGTCATAGTACCTATGTAGTAATCGTAAAAATAATTGATAATGTTTAAAAAATGTAATGCTTTCTTTTTACGGCATTAAGATGAATAGTCCACATATTGGCGAAAATATACGAAGCTTTCAATTTGAGACATTTTTTTGATAAATTACATTTTCACATAGGTATTTTAATTAATAAATACGTCCCCAAGAAAAAATATTTTTTGATTAAAGTCAAAGGTAAACTTACTAATAAAAAGAAACCTTATTTAATTTGAATTCGTTAAATGAACCCATCTTATAATAACTTACATCATATTTTATATTCTGTTTATTTTCAAAATTTAGTTTATTAAGTTTTCTCTAACTTACAGAAACTACTTTTGATGAATTCGTAATTTTAAAATAGGAAGCTCATTTTTTTTACCTCAGCACCTTGAAAAAAGTCTGCGCATGGGACTTATCTTGTGATGGTGAATGCTCAGCTTTAACTCAGTGTGATTCAACAACATAGTGTGTGAACAACATAGCAAGCAGATTATGGTGTATTATAAAAAAATATTCAATTTTAATTAATATTTGGTCATTCTAGAATAAGATGAAGGCAATTCTTGAACGCAATATGATAGTTTATATTGTATAACTATGAAATCAAATTTTAGAATAATAAGTTTAATTACATCTGAGAGTCGGTATAATTAAAATATACATTTTTACTAGATGATCTGTGGAAGCAACATACGAAAAAATATACCATAAAGTCGAAGGTTTAAATTTGACAGACATGTGGTTAAAGATATTTTTAATGACTGAGGAAATATACATTTTTTTATTGAGTCAGCATTTATTTTTTAGGATTACTTAGTAGATAACATGCTAGACAACGACTAGTGCTACAACTAAAATATCTATCGATTTCTTATTTCGGATATCTATACAACTTAATAAAATTTATGTTACAATTTGTATATACATCAGACAGGTAAAGTTTGAAAAAATAATTCATTACAAAATGGATATGTTTAGGGTCAGTGTGAGATAAATTCCGCAAATAATTTTGACACCATTTAAAAAATACACTAGGCACCAACGCTATCAAGAGAACTTGAACTTGCTGGATGAGGATCAAGTACTTATTTTAATCATTTAGTAACTGAAAATCAGATATGGGTATGGTATATTATAAATAATCTAAGTCAAAAACCAAGATCTACTGTTAAAAAAGTCAAGACATCTTTCTTCGCGAATGATAAAGTAATTTTTGGTCCTAGACTTCATATCAAACCAAGCAAGCATAACAGTAGAGAACTTTAGTGTCTTGGAATGCTCAGGTCAAAAAATGTATTGCTCCTTTACAACAATTTCCAAGCTGTAGTTCGAAGATTTGGGGGTTATGAGCTAAACCATTTAGCATGAAATCCAGACTTGACTATATTGAATTATATAGTATTCATCATTTTTAAAAACTTCGAAGACAATGCTTTTTAAGCGATGAAAGCATCATAAAGATGATTATCTGGCTTACAAAAGAATAGGAATGTTTTTTTTCCTTTCAAATAGGCTAACGTATTTGAAGTGGAAGTAAATAAAGTATATTTACGTGTCAGATAACTATAATATTGAAAAATAAAATTGATTTGTTATAATATTATAGATAAATAAATTAATAATTATAATGAGTAACTAACCTAGCCGAATTTTCACAATATTATTATATTGCAACTTATACATAATATTTACATTGAAAAACTGTATTTTTATGTAATATAGTATCCTAGAAAAGAACATATTATTTTTTTAAAATAAAGCGCGATATTTTAACTCTCTTCTTTAAAAATTAATAAACTACTTTTATTACACTACATTGAATTATTATTTTTTAAGTGAATATTTGATGGTGTTTTGAATATAACGTATTATAATATGACGAAAATAATATACGCTTTTCTTATCTTCAAATATCGAAATAAATTTCTTTAAAAAATATATATTATTTAAACGCTAAACAAAAATAATCTATTATAGATTTTAACTGAGAAATTTCTAAATATATTCTTATTTTTAATTTGTACGTTTATCTAAACATACTGTGATGATGATTATGTAAAAATATACTAGTATTAAATATGGGGGTTGGGGGTGTGTATGTTAGGATAAGTTTCCATAGCTATTTTGGTAACATATAACTTCAACACGGTACATATTAAATGTAAAACAATCAAAACTATGCCCACGATCCGTCATTCGGCTACCCTTGATCTACTTTAATCGAGAATTTACATTCAATAAATTGATGACGCTAAGTATGAAACTAGTTTTTGGGCCTCACCTTATAGCACTAATCTTGTTCTTAGATATGTCAGGTATACGTAGTAACAGGTATAAGAACGAAATAGTGGCACATTTTACTTTGCAATACCTAGTCATTATTATATAAAACACAGTATACCTAGTTGAGGAAATATATTATTGTAGAGATACGAAACAAAATATATCAACTACCATTGTTGGATTTTGTTAGGTAATTCATTCTAATTGATGAGAGCTTTTAACAGTTTTATAGACACAAGATTACCATTTAGCATTTTAAGCTATATGTAAAGCTTTGTATCAAAAATAACTGATAAGGATTAGATATGTTACTTAATAGTATGGTCAACAAAATAACTGAATAGACGATCGTAAAATTGTATTTATTTGTAATTTCATCACATAGGATTTTCCCAGGTTACCAATACTTACATGAATAATAATATTTTATTTGTCGGTATTATATGTTTTATGGCAATGCAATTTTTAAAATGAAATAAAAATAACTGTATTGTAATAATAGAGAATATTATAATAATTTAATTATATATTAAGATCAAATACCAATACTGAAAATAGTATGTATGTAATAAGCTAAATTCATGACAAAAATTACATTATTATTCTTTTTCTTTCTGCTTTAAACTGTATTTATTTAGGTATACATGATTAGTGATGTATACAATTACATAAAATATACAGTAACATCAATATAGATAGAGGATAGTGCAGAGATTTACTATATTTTATTTGAACTGTGGATATTGTAGTCTAGATTATGTATAAACTATTTTTATCAGAATTAAATAGAATCATTCTTTAAGGTGACATAAAATATCATCGTTTAGATTAAATTTATTTTATATACATTAAAATGAATATAATGTATTTATAAACCCCCAAGAATTAACAATGATTTATGTTACAAGAAAGCTATTTATTATACAGATATATCAATATATTATATTTTAATATAATATATAGGTAGATCGTAACAATATTAGCAGAATGCACCTAATTTTAATACCTTTAAATATATAATAATTAAATAATACTTACTATATTAACGAAATAATAATTATTATACCCCGTTTACACGTTCATGGATTTACTGCTGATAGTACGAATTATCTCGGCCGTAACAAGAAAATACACGTAGGTATAAATATGTATTATCGTGCAAGTTGCGAAATAGTCAGCACTATTAAGTGTAAACAGTTATTATCAAAATAGTTTAATTTACACATTATTGGTGCCAGTAAATCCATCCGCACGTGTACAGGTACTATTGCGTTAAGACAATACCTCTTATAAAAATATTTTTTGTAGAAGCATTAATTTTAAATGTAAAAACAAAGTTATACACAGATAAAACAAGTAATTGTTTTAGCTATAAGATTCGAAACCGTGATCTATGATTTTGAAGGCGTTCAACCAATAGCCACCTTGGGCGATGAGATATTAGAGTGTTTTTCCAAATGCCCTTATACCCCGTTTTTTACGATTGAGGTTCATTGAAGGGATTTGGCACGCAATGCTAATTCAGCAATGTGCTGGCTGAGTAAAATGCCTTAGTGGGATGATTGATTCGTTTACCCGCATCGGGTATTACTGATTTGAATTCGGCCAGGCCCTATAAAAATGCCTTGAAAAACCCCTGAAACCATCATTTTACAGCAAAGCGAATGATGTGGTTCAATTCATTTTCTACAGATGCGCATGTATAATATCAGCATGATTTTCAAAACCACTGAGAAGCTGTCATGTCCAAACATGGTTTAATCCATCGTTTCGAATCTTGTAAATTTCAAATTATGTAATAAATATAAAATAATATATATGTGAGAATCTTATAAAAACAAAAATGAAGGGTTGTTTAAAGTATTTTGACACATACACAAACTATATTTAATTTCTTTGATAGTGATAATTCTTAGTAGAAAAACATTATATTAATTCCAATAAAACAAAATACGTAATACATAGCTTAATTATCATTAGGACCAGTTTCGTCCCATTTAACCGGGCGACACCGGTGGTAATGATAATTAAACTATAGTCAGTAAGTATTGTGTTTTATCTTAATAGTATCACTAAAAATTATTGATAAAACCAGAGAATACAGAATTAATAGGAACTGAAATACCTAATAGGTATGGAGTAACAGGTAACCGATCTCGAGTGTGGAAGAATATGGTATAAACTTAAACACGTGTCAAGAATACGTCATTCTACGCTTGTGTCTTGTACTGACGACTGCTCTCGGTTTATAAACTGATGTTCATTCAATATTTTATGTATTTGAAGGTTGCAACACACACTATTTCACGTCTGCAATGTGTGCTTCATTTTTTGTAGAATACTCACACATTCAAAACCCTTCTTCAAATGTAGTGTATTGTGATATAGCCCATCTAAATTATATTTATTAATCTGTTCTGTGGGTATATAATATGTCTTCATCATTCCGCATCATCATCATCATCATCATTGGTACTACAACCAAATGTGGGTCTTTGCTACTACCTGAAAACGTGTCCACTATCCTCTATATGTAGCAATCTCTATACCTTAGTTTCGGGGATACTACGTCACCTTTTGCACAGTTCGTTGTTTGTTGAAGATAGACCTCTTTGGTAATTAATTGGTCGTCTTTCATTCCTTCATAAATGACTTGCCCAACTATCGCGTATTAAGCGACGAAGAATTATCGTACAATATGTATTTCTAGATCATGGTTGTACTTTTTTCGGACATCTTCCTCATTTTTCACATTTTTTAGTGAATTTATTAAAAAAAAAATTAGTTATCTCTCATCTGTAATGTTTGAAACTTTCACTGTTGTTTGTTATCGTTATAGACTTTGGGTTTTCGAGCAGGAAACGTTGAGCAAAGAAGAAGGAAGAACACGCGGTTAAAACCCGAAAATCTATTACGATATATCTCATATGTTTTTGATCCATATACCAATATGAATTTGGTGAGGGTTTTGTAAATTTGTTTTGGAAATATTGTAATAGTAACATAAAAGTTTTCAATATATGCACATTTTTTAAAAAAAAATGTTTCAAATATATTATAACATCATTTTCTAATACTTACATAAGTATTAATTAAAATAAATGTAAGTATTGTATGAATTATTCTTATTCAATTATAATAAATATCTCCGATAGCACAATAATGTCACTTCAAATTCTAATGGATTTTATCACTTCACTTTGTTTTAATATATGATAGAAGCTGAAGATATCAGCTTTTATTCTTATTGCATCACTAATAATTAAAAATTAGAAAAAGTACTAATATTAGTTATTATTGCCTTGCCCTATTTGTAATAATATTATATATATATATATTATTACTTATTAAAATGAATGCATTTATATAACAAATGACGAAATCCTGAATGGTAAAACTCCCAAAATCTCAAAAGCCAAAATATCAGACTGTAAATTTATTATTTAGAATTTATTCAGTTTTTTTACGGAATTCAATAAAAATATTTTTAAATGTATAGTTCTAATGCCATCTGCTTATTTAATTAACGAAGAGATACTATTTGATTTTTAAAGACAAAATTAAAGAAATAATAAATTATCAAAAAAATTAAATAAGTACAAAATTTTAATTTTTTTGAGCAGTTTTATTATGCTAAGTAGTCATGGGATTGACGAATTCAATATAAAAATTACGTTGTATTGGGTATACAGTAGACAGCAATCTGTGTTAATCGATTAACATAGTAAATGAAAAATAGATTGCTAAATATTTAATTGTAAGTCCATCTCGCTATGGAACATTTGGCAAGTAAAACGATCTAATATAATCTTCGATTAAAAAATAGTAAGTACACCGATCTTATAAAAAGAGTCATTATTTACTTGTTGGTATTTATTTTCATTACCAATATAAATCATCGGTGTTTAATATTGGGTTATAAAAAATACAAATATAATAACGTATTACGAGGGTGGGTCAATAATTCCTTAGAAAAAAGCATTAAAACAGTTTTTATTTTTGTATTTTTTTTTTATTTCTCAACATAATCTCCTTGGAGCTCAATACACTTGGTTAGACGTTTCTCAATTTTTTTTAAACCGTCAGAAAAATAAGTTTTCGGAAGGTCCTCAAAATAAGCATTTGTCCGATCGATGACTTCTTCATTTGCAAAAAAACCTTGTCCACTTAGCCATTTTTTTAAGTTTGGGAAAAGGAAAAAGTCACTGGGTGCTAAATCTGGCGAATACGGTGGGTGGTCGACCAATTCGAACTTCAATTCTTCAATTTTAGCCATTGATCGTAAACATGTGTGAACACGGGCATTGTCCTGATGAAAGAGGATTTTTTTCCTGTTTAAATGAGACCATTTTTCTTCAATTTCGTTTTTTAGCTGGTCCAATAAAGATGCATAATAATCCCCTGTTATTGTTTTTCCTTTTTCCAAATAGTCAACGAAAATAATTTCACGTGCATCCCAAAATACAGTAGCCATAACCTTACCAGCTGATTTTACGGTTTTCGCCTTCTTTGGACATGGTTTGTCTTCGCAATCCACTGCTTTGACTGTTCTTTCGTCTCGGGAGTATAGTGGTGTATCCATGTTTCATCTACAGTCACAAAGCGACGAAAAAATTCATCCGGATTGCGTTGCATGAGCGACAACAGGGCTTTAGAGGCCACCACCCTATTGCGTTTATTGTCGACTGTGAGCAAACGCGGCACCCATCTTGCAGAAATATTTTTCATGCCCAATTTGTCATGTAAAATAGAAATGACGCTACCTTTTGAGATCCCTGTAACCTCAATTATCTCACTCAACTTTAATCTTCGGTCACTTAATACCATATCGTGGATTTTATTCATCATTTCTGGTGTAGTCACCTCTACAGGACGTCCTGAGTGTGGTTCATCCTTTGTTGATGTACGACCACGTTTAAATTCATTTAACCAGTTATAAATAGTTGCGAGTGAAGGAGCAGATATGCCGTGAACTAAATCCAACTCATTTTTTATTTCCTTTGCTGTTAACCCTTTTATATTAAAATGTTTAATAACAGCTCTAAACTCAATTTTCTCCATTTTCCATTTTTCCATTTTCCACAAGCAATTTTTTTTTTAAATGTACGAAAAACACACAACAACCCGACCAATCTGATTGAAACTTCGCAGCATACTGAATCGGTAGTGCCGCTGCATGAAAACAAACCACTTACAGTACTAGTCACGCCACTTGTCGGCTTTTCTAAGGACTTATTGACCCACCCTCGTATAATCGAGTGATACCACAGTTTCGCGCTTCTGCCTACCAACTTCCGTTTAATATGTACAGCGAAATATTTCATGTATCGAAAAACATTCTGTTCCAATAACCTCAAGTATCGATTATAACAGTTAGTTTTTTAATTACTTCAATATGTAAGTAGGAACTAGAACTTTTACGGTACGTACACTTTGGGAAAACAACAAAATAATTGCTATAAACACGTTTTGACAAACGGTTTTCAAAGGAATTACATTATATTATAAAATTATGCGTATAATCAGAAGGTTTCTTAAATCTACTTTATTTATTAATTTTACCTCTAAAATTATTTTTATTAATAACTGAGGATCGTGACCTAAATTATTAAGTTAAATTAAATTTTATCAGACAGTCTTTTTCACCACTAAGCTGTACACATCTCGCCCCGAAAACCTCGCAAAGCTTAATGTCAGTGGTAAACATGTGGCATTTATAATGTGGTCCTCTTTATCTCCAAATTTTCAGTCACAGTTTTCCAAGTCAAATTCTATGAGTTTTCATTGGTATCGTTTCGGTAGGCTAAAAGGCTGGATAAAAACCAAAAATCTCGGCACAAATAAACTGAGAAGAGTTTGTCTCGAATATGTACATAAATTCGTTTGTCTGTTTGGTTGTTCACGACGTTCTCAATATGCATTTTCAGCACCACATTCTAAATGTTTTTATTCTCTGTAGCCTCTCAGAGCCTTATATAAAATTGGAAAACTAAGATTATTTGATTTCCAAATTATTTGCACTTTTGACATAACATTTGCCTTTGCACCCTTCTTTTGAACTCAGCCTCGCATCCGTCTATCTCATAAAAGGTTGTGAATTAGTATATTTAATCGTAAACGGAGCATAATATATTAGCCTTCATGGAGTACAGGTTGTACTTTTTATTAGAGGAATATTATTTTTAATCAATCTCCCCGTTCATTGGATCAAGCACACATTGAAAAAAATAACAAACGTGTTTGATCAGCCGCAGGATCGAACACTTAACCCTCGACTTTGTATATATAAAAGATTGCCATTTTATCAACTAAGGCAATGTAGTTACCTATGTAATGACTTATCCTAAACGTAACATTATATAAATATTCAAGAAAACTGAAAACCTAAATCAATAAAATAATTTAAGCGAGAGTTTAACCTTTGCTTGCGTCATTAAATAGATATATTTGAGTTACTATCGTTGAATATTAACGATCTAATTCCAATGCAAATATTCCAAGAAATCAATATTATCTTGTACCTACCCTTTAGCAAAGCTCTATTGCAATGGATAATTTGCTTAAAGCTTCGTTAATAATACATTCGACAGCCGATAGTATTCATCCGACCAATATTTATTTTAACATACCTATAAAATATTTTACAACTTAATAAATTTCAAAATATTATTGAAGGGCAGCAGAATGGAAAACTTAAAAATAATAATAATATATTAAACTATCATAATATCTCATGACAAATGCAGATTCCAAACTGTTGAAAGTTTCTTAAAAATTATCTGAATATTACAAACTCCGATGGAAAGTTTATCGACTATATTTTACTACATATTGTTATAACTATAATATTCCGATGCATTATTCGACTCGACACCTATTCGATATCTAAATAATTATTCGACCTAAACAAATCAAGATTAATTTTATTTAAGTATTTAAAAATTCTTCCGCTTTCAGAAAAAATATTCTATAACATCTAATCTAATATATAAAAATAAATATTTGTTTGTTTGTTTGTTTGTTTGTTTGTTTGTTTGTTTGTTTGTCTGTTTGTTTGTTCGTATTTTATGCGCTGCCATACCGTTCTAAACTTTGTGAACTTATTGCTTGCACTTTCGCAAAGAGTATAGGCTTTATCTTATATATAAAAATGAATGTCTACCTGTCTGTTTGTCTGTCTGTCTGCCTGTCTGTCCCGTATGCGTTTCTATACCATTCATCCGATTGCGATGAAATTTTGGTAAGTGGTTGTATGCACACCTGCAAAGGTTTCTATATTAGAAAAATCATCATCATCTTCTTCTTCTTCTTCTTCATGCTATTTTCTTTTATTCGTATGGTTCTTATACCATTCATCCGATTGCCACAAAACTTTCGTCAGTTGTTGTCAGTGGCGCACCCAGGATTTAATATTGGGGGGGGGGGGGCAAGGAGGAGAATGTAAATTAGTCCCATAGACTCTTTTTCTTCTTCACAGCTTAATTTCTCGTTTATCGGTCTTTTGTCTATTGCACTCGGTGTATCTATACCATGGTCCCCACATCCTGAAACGGGCCCACAGGCTACGATATTTGGCGGGTCCCCTACCTACCGCTAAGATTAAAGGCAGTGTGAAACACTACATTACGTTTTTCAAATTGTGTTTTAGTTCAAATTAAGGGTACTTATACAGTGAATTATTCGCGATTTTTAATACACCTACTTTAATAATGGATCTGTCGAGTATCGATACATAATAATCAAAAAATATATTGCACAATTATATAAGTTTTTGAAAATGTTCATGGCCATGAAGTGTAATAGCGCCGCAGGCGACTTTTTTACTATTAAAGCTAATTTATGATGTGTGTTTATCTCACTTATCTGGTCAACCCGACACGCCGGGCCCCCCACAGCCCGGGCCCCCAAGCTAGAGCCCCGTCAGCCCTCCCCAACCATGACCTACACCACTCTGGAACTCGGGTGGACACCGAGAACTTTTTGACAGTTCCCTTAGGTATTGGGTTTCTAAAAAAAATTTTTGTGCTAGAAATTAAAATCTAAGAAATTTTTCTAAAACGGGTGCTGGAGAATTATTACAAATCATTTTTTTGTCGTGTTTTATTGACTTTCGATGTTAATGTTTAAAATCATTTTGATAATTTTCATGTTTGGGGGGTGCCAGGGCCCCTTGCCCCCCCCCTGGGTGCGCCACTGGTGTAAACCACTCCGGAATTCGGGTGGACACCGAGAATTTTTTGACATTTCGATTAGAGATTGAGTTTCTAAAAAACCCGACATTAGTGTTTCGAATTTTTTGTGTTAGAAATTAAAATCTAAGAAATTTTTCTAAAGAGGGTGCTGGAGAATTTCAAATCATTTTTTTGCCGTGTTTTTATTTCTCTAATCTATCGGCTTTCAATTTCAATGTTTTTGGGGGGGCCAAGGCCCCTTGCCCCCCCCCCTTGGGTGCGCCACTGGTTGTTGTAGGCACACCCGCAAAGGTTTCTGAATTAGAAAAACCATCTTTCTCTTCTTCCTCCTCATTATATCTTTTTTATTCGTATGGTTCCTATACCATTCATCCGATTGCGATGAAACCTTCGTCAGTTGTTCTGGTAACACCCGCAAAGGTTTCTAAATTAGTACAACCATCTTCTTCTTCTTCTTCATTATATCTTCTTTTATTCATATCGTTCCTACACTATTCATCCGATTGTGATGAAACCTTCGTCAGTTGTTGTGGTAATACCCGCAAAGGTTTCTGAATTAGTAAAACCATCTTCTTCTTTTATTTTATATTCTTCTATTCGTATGCGTTTCTATTCCATTCATCCGATTGCAATAAAACTTTCGTCAATAATTGTGCCAAGCCCCGCAAAGGTTTCTGAATTAGAATAACCATCTTCTTCTTCTTCTATTCACAATGAAACTTTGTTGAGTTGTCGTGCGCATGCCAAAAAGATTTCTGAATTAGAAAATCATCTTCTTCTTCTATTCGTATGCGTTCCTATACTATTCATCCGATTGCGACGAAACTTGTGTCAGTGGTTGTGCCAACACCTGCAAAGGTTTCTGAATTAGTACAACCATCTTCTTATTCTTCTTCATTATATCTTCTTTTATTCGTCTGGTTCCAATACCATTCATCCGATTGCGATGAAACCTTCGTCAATTGTTGTGGTAATACCCGTAAAGGTTTCTGAATTAGTAAAACCATCTTCTTCTTTTATTTTATATTCTTCTATTCGTATGCGTTTCTATTCCATTCATCCGATTGCAATAAAACTTTCGTCAATAATTGTATCAAGCCCCGCAAAGGTTTCTGAATTAGAATAACTATCTTCTTCTTCTTCTTCTTCTATTTTATCTTCTTTTATTCACAATGAAACTTTGGTGAGTTGTCGTGCGCATGCCCACAAAGATTTCTGAATTAGAAAATCATCTTCTTCTTCTATTCGTATGCGTTCCTATACTATTCATCCGATTGCGACGAAACTTGTGTCAGTTGTTATGCGCACACCTGCGAAGGTTTATAAATTAGTAATATATAAAATACAACGTTTGTTTGTTTCACGCAATTTAGTTTTTTTTTTTACTACATATTAATAACATTAATAACGTTTGCATATTTTGGATTCGATTTTAATTTTGTGGTCTTTTGTTTGAACTTTACTCCTATTAGAATTATTTTCATATTGCCATATTGTATAACACAGATATTTTAATATTAATAAAATAATTACCTCCTATTATTTTTTAAATATCTAAGATAAATATAACCTCGAAGTGACCCTGTGCGAAGCCGGGTACTTCAGCTAGTATTATATAAATGTGTCACCAGTCATATGATCGACGAAAACTGCCATGAGACTGTCGACCTGAAGAAGAAGTTTTTTTAAGATAGTCGAGAAAGGGATGTGGGTGAACACGCCACTTCGTCTATTTTATCTATTCTTTTCTAAATTCGTGTCTCAAAAAATGTAATCATATAAATTTTGCTACCAAGCGGTGAAGCCCAATTATCTTGTTAACGACACCTATTCGATAGATGATGTAGTTGTAAACTCCTATATTTAAATTATGCATTGTCTGAGTTACCGTCGTTTTAATGATAATATCGTCGTTTCCATTGCAAAATTGTATATCTGCAAAATATGCGTTTTTGACATTTTTGTATAATTAAAACCGCAAAAATCACCTTTACACACATGCAAAATAACACAATTTGCAAAAATTGCATTATCGATTAAATTATGAAAACCTTTTTTGAATTGATTCAAGTGCCATACATTTTGTAAACTGTTTTTATGCTCCCCTGAAAACTTTAGATTTTGCAGATATTCAATTTTGCAATGGAAACGACGATATATATTTAGATATAAATGTTTTTTAATAAATAAACCAGAGAGTTTAAGTTCTTGTGGCACAGCTTCAAGGATCCATCGCCGTGGCCGACCCTTCCATATCCTGCCATGGAGCTACAATAGCGACCTACCCGCTGCAGTTCTGACATGATGAGAGGCGCGAGAGTTTGCAATGGATCGAGGGAAGTGGCCCTAACTTATGTTTTCCTTAACAGGGTAAGGTAAGTATGTTAGTAAGTAAGTACCTACTAAATTAAATATGTGTAGTTTATTATTTTGGTTGCTGGCGTTAACTTGTTTGGGTCTAGTTTCCAGCGATATTTGATGAAGCTAATTTTATTGAAAGGCCCCTAAATTGTCAGAAGAAATTAGTTTATCTAAGGGATAATGTTTTATGACAGTCGTAACATTTCCTTTCCAACATAGTGATATATCAGTATTAGGTATGTTAGTGGATGTGTGTCATCTTTCTGGGGTATTCAATAGTATCTGTCATTATTTTTGTATATTTCATATTATTCTCTACACTACTTTTCATTGTATATGTACACTGTATACTTTTATTGAGGATTATGTTATATTTGCCAACCACTGTTATATCATATTAATACTGTTCTCTCACTAAAAAAATGATAAATGAATATATAAGTAAATAAATAAATAAGTTTGTAGTTGGTCAAGTATATGATGACGTCATTATAATTAGTTTTTAGAATTATCTATAATATTAATTACGATTAAATTCTAAAAAATAAATAGTTTCAATGTTTCTAGACACGTTGTTATTAATTAAATTACTTTAAAATGTAAATTCTCAAAAAATGTATCAATTTGTAAGGCTAAGTATTTTTCTACAACGTGTTTAAGTTAGGTAGATTATTCGCATTAAATGATAAATTTGTACGATGGTTTACTAGATTTAAAATTTAGACAGTTAAAATAACAACAAATAAAATAAGTTATATAAAAGAGATAGATTTACCCGTTAAATTTCACGATAAATACAGTCGGTTCATCTTAATTGGATAGAAGACAATCAGGAAAGGTCGCTCAATTTCGTACCTCAAACCATACTCATTATATGGCAAATAAATGAAATTTTTATGTTGATAATATTTACTAAATTATTAACATAAAACTTAATAAAATGTTTATTCTTTGCCAAAAAAAACCCCAACCATAATATAACTTTGATTTAGATATCTTACTTATGTATATTTTATTTATGGTGGTAGCAATACTTATAACCTTTTAGAGCGATTGAAAAGAATATAGGGACCAAAAAGATAGGGAATTTTTCACATATAATATGTGCGCATTGTATTGTACACCCACCTAATTGAGGTACTTTAAAAATATGATACAAAGAACCCAAGCGATTATGAAATGTTCAACTAAGAAAATTGTCATCATTAAAGTCTTCAACGGAGCGAATCGTAAGCTTTTATCTGTCTGCATTGTTTTATTCTAACCGAATGCAGGATAGCTGATTACCTACCTAGATTTTAGTTTATTAATATTTAATACACGTTTATTGATTGATTCTATACAATATACCTGTGGCGAAGGGTGGAGGTAAGCTCTTAAGATCTGACATAAATAATGCACACTAATCTTTGTTAGTCATACATATTTGATTTCATTGAACTAATATTACTACGTGTAGATAGTGTGTGTTAATTTATTTAATTCAAATAAACTTTGCTTAATTCAAGCCATAATAGATAATAATCAAAAAATATTCATTTATCTATATAATATCTAAAAATTATGACATTAAACCATACATCATTTTAGATGTTTTATAGATAGAACAATATTTTTTTTATCAATTATGGTTTGGAAAAGGCAGGACTACACTACTACTAAAAAACTACCCAACACCATCTTAATATGTATTCTTGATTCAACAAACACAAATAAGATGACTGAAAAGGTGTGTTCTATTTTTATCGGTTTGCCCCCTAGCATAGCTAAATTATTATGGTTTAGTTTATGCAAAGTTTGATTGAATTTAAAAACTAACCGGCGCAATCTGTACATTGTATTCTTAGTTCAATGAAAACAAATAAATATGACTGACAAATTTTAGAATGAACTAACTATCTATGTCGAATCTTAAAAACCTACCATCACCCTTCGCCACTGCAATGTACAGTTAATCTTAGTAGGATCTGTCTTCAGAGAAGATTTATTAATGGAACACATTTTTTACGAGAGAACAATTATTGTTAGCCATTTGACCAACCTAAAAGGTAGGTACATCCTTTGGATTCAAAGTAAAAAAAAAACAGTGAATTTTTCAAATGCATTTTAGAGATATATTTTGTGACATCGTTAACCTCGTCAGTCGTTTTTCTTTTAATTCCCATCAACGCACCTCTAAGTTCATATTTAATGAAACAGTTACTGCTTACAGCGCAATAAATTAAATATATGTATAATATTTTGATAATTTGTTAAACTGACTCTCAGTCGTATGGAATATATCAATAATATTATCAATACTATATCAATTCATATAAAATATATCATATAAATAGGTACTAAACTACCCTTTTATATTATGTTGTTTTTTTTTTTTTTACAAAAGTTGGTAACGCAAATCTATTAAACAACCCAATGTTTCTGTATTGGATGAGCTTGGCATCAAATAGCATCTCTCGGTTAACTGAAAAAGACGCATTCTTTAATTTTTTGGTTACCTAGTAATAAGTGATCCAGCATGGAGGGAAGAGTGATCTCTAGTGGTAGTACCAAAGGGAGGGGATAACGAGGGAGTCTACCTTTCAGATGTAGTGACACCATCAAGAAAGCAACTGAATCAACAATAACTGAAGAAACATGATCAGCACAATATCCCTTCAAATCGAAAGAGATTGAAGTCAACGCTTGTAATTTTACTGATATTAATCCTTAGTAATGATGCAAATGATATAAAGAGAGATTACAATACAGAGATAGGAAGAATAATAGACGATCGGAAGTACTAGATAGATTAATTTATCTATTAAAAAAATAATTGAATAAAATGTTTAAGAAATTCTAAAAGCGATGTTTATGATGAAACTTGGCGATAATATTGTATATAAAACCAGTATGAAGAAGTCGATTACGTACGACTACTTTAGTAACTTAGTACTTTTAAGTTACTAATTTACTTAGATCGACTATCATGCAAAGTATTAGATACGAAACTGTCTAGTTGGGGTATATTGGATGGTTGGATTATGTAGCTAAAGATTCCTAAATAAATATTTCGTATTTGAAGAAGATAATATTTACATGCAGATTCTTTGGCGTGCTTGATCGATCTCATGTTACTGAATATTTGTGGTAAGAAAAATATAATATTATTACTATTATGTTGCTTGACTCATTTCTGTCGTAAGAGAAGATACTCTTTTATATTATATGTAAACATTTGTAACTAACCTCTACCTACAACAATTACAGTCAAATATTTTTGTATATTATATTGTGTCCTTAATAATATAAATTGTAGTCGGAAGCCAACAGCGGTGGAGTGAGGTTGTACAACTTCGCTTGCGTATTCGGGTCGCTATTCGCCTGGTTACTCGCGAACGGTTATAAATACGGGATACAACAAAAATAATATTGTTTGTAAATGAATTTGACAATAAACTCAACATGTGTGGTCCCATGTGATTTTGACAATCAGTGCCAGTGCTTGAAAAAAAGTGAAAAATATTTATTGTTGCACGGATAGTGCACTTTGTGCGGGGAGTGCGTCAAACGCTGTGAAGCGAGGGGTTGTCCACACTGTTTTTTGTTCACACTGTTGCGCGAATTCCAAGACCGCGTGAACGGCAAAAGCAATAAAATGGAAAACACCACGATGGAAGTGAATGAAACCAAAAAAACGAAGAAGAAAAGAAACGATGATGAAGAGGAAGTGGTTGGAGAAAAAGAAGAAGAATGGCAGACGGTGACCTCTGGAAAAAAACCCAGAAGAGACTCTGGGGTCACTCCAAAGGGAAACCAAAACATCGTCATGATAGCGACGGGAAGTAAAATTCCATTAAAATTGAAAATAGCGCAGATGCTGCATAAGGCAGGAGTAAAAGTACAGAAAATTTACAATAAAAATTTAAAGACGTACATCCAAGTAGAAGACGAAAAAGAAGCAGATAAAGTGAAACAAGCTGGAGAACTCAAAGATCTCGGTTTTGCGACCAAAGAGAATGACTCCTGCTCTTATGGAGTAATAAGAAAAGTCGATATTGATATGGACCTCCAAGAACTGCAAATGGAAATCAAAAGTGATGCAAAAGTAATCAACCTTAAGAGGTTGACAAGAAAAGGTAATACAGGAGAGCTGACAAAGACCTCGTCAGTCAGTATTAAATTTGGGGAGAAAATATTGCCGAGAACAATTTACATATATGGAGTCTCTTTTGCTGTAGAACCGTATGTATTCAGGGTTATGCAATGCTACAAATGCTGGCGATATGGGCATATCGCGAACAATTGCGGACGTACAGTAGAAACGTGCCCTAAGTGTGGTGAAAACCACAAAACCTGCGAAAAAAATGAGGAAATTACGTGCATCAATTGCAAAGGTAACCACGCGGCAAACAGCCAAAAATGCCCAAAGTGGCAAGAGGAAAAGAATTGCAAAGAAGCAATGAAAAAAATGAACATACCTTTCAAGGAAGCAAAAAAAAATATGTTAAATAATAGCTATGCTGACATATTAAAACAAAAAAAAATCGTAGGAAGAGATGAAAGCGAAACAATTCAAAAAACTAAGGAAAACAAAAAGAAAGAAGAAGCGGTGGTAGAAGCTTCAGGCTCAACAATAATATCTACAGGTAGTAGCGTAAAGCCTACAAAAAATAAGAAAAATTCAAAGGGGAAGACAGAGGTTAACGCGATGGGAGAAATTATGAAAGTCTTGCTGAAAGGGGGAGACTGGCAGCAGATCATTAAACAACTAATAATTAAAGCAGTGGACTGGGTATGCAAACAATTCAAAGAAGGACACTTAAAGGAAATTCTAGGGGAGGTTCTGGAGCAAAATGGATAATAAAAAACAAATTAGGATTTTACAATGGAATGCCAGAAGTATGAAGCAAAAAAAGGATGATATAGAACTCTACTTAATAAGACAAAAAATTTCAATAGCATTAATCTCAGAGACTTGGCTGAGGTCTGAATTAGACTATCTGAAATTCAATGATTACACGATGTATCGAAAATACAGAAGGGATGGATACGGAGGAGAGCGATTCTGGTGCATAAAACACTGGCGTCTAAAGAAGAAAGAAAGAAAGACGGAAGAGCTAGACAAAATAATTATAAAGCCATTTAACAGAATAGGAGTGAGGACCTGATCGAAGGATCCCCTTCTAGAAGAGAAGAGGCGATATGACAGCGAGTCGCAGTCAAAGCCTCGGTAAAATCACAAAAAAAAAAAAAAAATTGTATGCTGTAATTCACGTTAATTCACTCTTTCTTGAAACCAATCAGATTCTGACAACAGGTTATACATGAGGTGTATACGGTTAAGCTGTGGAATGCTGGTATGCTTACTATACTCACAAAGACTTGGACAGGGATTCTTGGAGGAACTGTTTGATGTCCATAGTATACACTGACTAAGAAACGGATATGGATTCAGAAGAAGATATTATTTTATCAACTACATTCATATTAATAGCAGGTATAAGAAAATATTTTTTTTATATATTATAGCTTATTACCATCATGACGATTTGAAGAAATAAAATTTGTATATAAGCGTTTATTATCTACGAAGTCGCAGCAGCTATGACCTCTTCTGGATCAAAACTATTTCTTCGTACTAAAGCTTATCAGGCACCATTAACGAGGGTTGCGCTCCCCAGAGACATATACATTGTCAGTGATATGCCGTGAATGTAGTTTTTAAAACTTTATTTTTTAACGTGATTTTTATTTTTTTCTTATCACTTTTCAGACAAATCTTCGTCATTATATTTTTTACTTAGCTTGCTTTTTTTATAAAAAAAATCATGCTAAATTTAAATTTCATATTGTAAACGCTCAGAATTCGTATTTTTTTAAGTCCCTACACATAAATAAATAAAATAAATTATTGTCAAAAAAACAATTTGTATTTTCCTTCAAAGACGTATCATCGTAATGCTTTTACTTAAAATACGGATACTCTCTGAAACGTTAAGTTCATACAAGCATCAGTTAAATATATGAAAATTTATGTTAATTCACATTTTGAATACTCACAGTTTAATTTGCATTTGTAAGACTTCTCACATACTTGCATGTACATTCTAGGTAACCATTAGACTATTTAAACATAAAATCGCTTATAACCACCGTAAGCTATCATCGTGGAATACGTAGGTACTAGATATAAGTAGGTACAAAAGTAACATCTTTAAATAGGTAAGATGAAAGAATGGAAGAGACTACAGAAAGTACACCACTATCCTTAGAAATATATTATTTAAATAAACTATCTAAAAATTACTATACCTGTAATAATCGGGAAAATACTATACCTTAGCCAAAGTATGCCATTAATAAATGAAGGCTTTTATTTTTTCACTTTCATTTTCATCCCTAAAATATTGTCATATATATTTTTCGTTTTATAAAATAATTTGAGTATCACTTATTGATGTATAGTCAACAGCCGGCGTGACTATATAAATATAAAACTTAGAAAATAAAAGTACCTATATTCAAGGGATTAATGTAATATTAATATTGGAAAATGAGTAGATATTGAAGAATATGCCGACAAAATGTTAACTATAACTGTAACGAGCCTTGTTTTATCGAATAAAAGTATAAAAATGAATGACGAATACTAAATATGAGAAACGTCAATTAGCAATTTAAATTTAATTTTTTTATCTACATACAATTTTATTTACTATATTTTATTTTTTTTATTCAATACCGAATATACATAAGATTTAAGACTTTTTTTATTAAAACATCAATTTTTGAAACCTCCGAAAATACCCAAATTAAAAAGTAGAACAAACGGAACTTGAACCTGACACATTTCTCTGTCTGGTTGGGTGCTCTTATCATTAATTACAAACTGATAAGGTAGTAAAAGTTGTGAAGTTCTTTTTAGTCTCACTTGGTCTATTTTTTCTGAGGTAATTATCTAAATAGTTATGCTTTCTAAAGTTTTAAAAAATATGTATTTTTAAATATATTTTATATTTACGTTATAGCTCAAGTTTTTTTAAAAATATTTTTTCATTCATCCACTATTATGTATTTGATATGGATTCAGATCAATGGCCAGACGACATCAGATGTATCACTTATGTGTATTATAAAAGAAGAAAATAGTTACACAAAGACTATCATCGAAATATTCGTCTTCAAGGAAAACGATCTCAGCTCCAGACACTTATGAAACTAACATCAATAACAACAAATGACGTATCAAAGATTGAATATATGGAAATAATAAAACTTTAATATTCATAATATATCATATATATATTATAAATCAAGAAAGAATCTTTTAAAGTGTCTTAACAAATACCCAATCAATATTATAATGGTTCAATATTACATCTCATAATATAGCTATTTAACATTTTATAAATGTTATAAATAGTGATGAATCTAATATTCTAATCAATGACAATAATTAATAATTTTCAACATCTTAGAAACACACATTTTATAAAATATTAATCACAAGCTCTCTGATATTATCAACCTGCATCCACAGCATTACGGGCAATGTATTTTATTTAATTGAAAAATAATATATCGTCGGGCCCCAGAAAAATTGTTCTAATTCTGAAAATAGCGTTTTAAGTTTTATTTATTTTTTTGTGCATGTTTTGTAAAAAAATCAGGTCTCTAGCATAAACATTGACAAAGTTAAGTTTTTGACAATGTTGCTACCTATATAATATATACCAATTACGCCAAATATTCTTAACAAGTATGTATCCTAGGTGATATTTCAAATAAAAGTCGTCATAATACTCACCTCGATCTCCATATTTTTTTTTATTTTATACTACATAATTACAATATTTAATAATGTATGTTTTGATGATTAACAATAGTATGGTCGGTATTATAAAATTAATGTTATAAATATTTTTATGATTTCAATGATGATCCCTTCAATAATTTAATTTTTTAGTTGTATATTATATAACATACATAATTTTGAAAACACTTCTGAGAAAATACATTATAACCAATAGAAAAAAATCTTTTTGAAAAAAGTAAGACCCCGCAGAAACCGAACCTGTATCTCTCGCGTTTCGCGCCGACGCATATATACCACTATGCCAAAGGTACCATATTTAATTATGAACAAGTACTTGGGTGCGAAACCCGATAGATGCAGATTCGATTCCTGCGGGATGTCTTACTTTTTTCAAAAAGTGTTTTCAAAATTATGTATGTTCAATGATTAGAATATTACATTCTTAAATCGTGTAAATTATTCGTTGAATAAAAAAGTAATTGTATATTATATTTTGATGTGTTATCATGATAATGGAAAAATACTATAAAATAAATACTATAAATAATGTATATTAAAAAAAATAAGTCAAACTTAAAAAAATCTCAAAATTATTTTATACAAGTCGAGTTTCTGGTACAGTGACAGTCGAGTGATGTGAGTTATTTTAACGGTGTATTCTACAACAATTAATTCTCATCATAACTTACCAGCATCATCAGTAAGTCAAGTAGTATTTGTATGATAAGCAATGACAGTTGCCGGAAGCTGGTACTGTACATGACCTTAAAACAAAACACTGCTAGCAGAAATTACGCTCTTATTTTATTGAAATATGAATTTATGATTTTTAACATAGTCATAAAGTATTTTTATATAAGTACCTACATATTGTTAAGGGACATTTTTTCAACATCTAAGGCGGATGAAATCAGTCCAAATTTATTTATTAAAAGTAGAATATTTAAAAAAAAAAATGGCGTTTTATTAAATTAATCAATAATACGATGCAGTTTCACCATGAATTGACAGTTACCACAATAAAAGAAATATACATACATACTATAACGGTTTAAAATGACATTATATATTAAAATAGTAAGAGGTATTTTAATATTTGACAAACATATATTATTAC
The DNA here is from genome assembly GCF_057557595.1 of Rhyacophila brunnea. NCBI lineage: Eukaryota > Metazoa > Arthropoda > Insecta > Trichoptera > Rhyacophilidae > Rhyacophila > Rhyacophila brunnea. The sequence continues at coordinate 24,757,320 of NW_028233068.1, forward strand.
GTTAAATTAAAAGTGTGTCGATTTTATTTTTCCTTTTTAACATAATATGATTAATAGCATTTACTGTCATTTGCATGACGCACTGGAGTAGAGTGGGCAAGATATTAAACTTAGAATAATATTTTGCTTATATATAATATCAATTGCTCTCAACAATATGTTTGAGATGTATTTTGCAGTTTTTTGGACATATTTTCGGGGCGGACTGGATAATCTGGAGAGATTAGTAATTTTGAGTAATCTTCAGGGAAGGTGAAGCAGAGGAAGAGTGTCGGTACGCTGGAGTGACCAAGTGAAGAAGCTGACTGAAGGCGGCCTTCACTCTGCCTTGTGAAAAGCAGAGGATCAAGAGGGATGAAATGTCTTGATCGCTCAAAAGATAACAGAATTTTAAGGTGGTCACGATCCTCAGCCATGAAGGGGCGACCAAAAATAGGATAATATTTAAACCAAATTTAAAATTTTTACAAATTGGTTTTGTTTCTCACTACCAAATTAGTAAGTTAAGCACACCATATAATAAGCTCTCTAGTTAAATACATAATATTAAAAATGTAAGTGATTTTTTCAGATGTATTTATTATAAATGCAATATTTTTATGATGCTGAAAACACTGGAGCAAACGTGCGAGTTACGAGAAGTTCTTGCGTTTTTATGACTTATCAGCTTACAAATTCCAGTATTTATAGCACGGTTGTACCACTGTATCCCCTAACATTCGCTGGGTGATATTGAGTTTTATTACCCAGATGCTTTCGTCTTGTTTTTAGAAGAACACATTTAGAAAGCCCATTCTAAATAACCAAACTTATGTTAATTTACTCAAATACTAAATCCTAAATGAAAAATTATTGATAAGACCTTGACAGGGCGCACACATAATAAATATTTTATTAATCATAGATATTTTCATTCATATATTTCTGTTCTTAGTGGCTCAATACAAATTACAGTAGGTACTCATCCCTATCCAGGAACAATTTTATCATAATATCACAAAATCCTTGGATATTGAATCACTAATTGTAGAAGTTGTAAAACCATTTTCAACCTACTTGCTGCCGTGAATGGTATTTGTCACTTAAAAACTTATATCCGAAGTATGCAAATTCTCTGTAGGTATTTGATTTTAAAAGCTAAAATTTATCTTGAATTGGCTCATTTCTAAATCTCCTCATCGGTGATAATCATCGGCCCTTAAAATTATATATGTCGACACCATCTATTCTATACACAAGACTACTTTCGGCCACTACGATAGCTATCTACGGTAGGTTTGTATCGAAGTATTAGCACTTATTGTAACAATTACAATAAGTTAGTTTTATTTTTTACAATAAGTGCTATGTTTTAAGAGCACCTCTCTTGGCTATGCTAAATTTTAGAGAAATCTTTAAAAGATACACAGTTTTGACTACTTAGATGGCTAATTTATCGTAATTTTTATAATATGTGCTAATACTTCGATACAAACCTACCCTAGATAGCTGATGTAGCGGCCAATAGCAGTATATAGAATAGATGTGCCGATCTCGATATAAAATTTTCTCGCAAGTTAAAACTATAACATATTATTAAAGTATAATTCTTGCATTTTAACTTTATAATAAATGAAAAATGAGAATAACTTGAAATATTATTGATTACACACACAATTCATGTAATATTAGAAAATATGTATTCTGTTTCATCAGAGAGTTGTAAAAACAAAGAAAAATATACATAGATAGAAATTTATGAGACTCTTACATGCACTCCAACTTAATTAAGAGGTTTCCAGTCGATGCACACTCTAAACAACCAAATAAATGGCCATCATAATCGTACAGAAATAAAATTTCTTTTTCGATACGTATAAAATAACAATTTTCGTGGCAAAACTGCCTGACGGTTTTACAAACGCCATATTAAACGTTTTCGTTAGATTGACCAAGTTCCGGTCTAAAGCAATGAGGCGTACTTTATTGTTACAGGTATTATTTTCTTCTGTTGGACAAACAAACATTAAAAGCCTCTAACGACAGCATTAAACATAGTTGGACAAATGGCGTTTACTGTATATGGACAATTCCAACGCTTCTGAATTATTCGCAATCGCTTCCTCAATATATTTACTGTGACCTATACATTCGAAACCAAACGCAAACATTTTTGTAAATGATATACCTAATGTAAAAATATACAATCAAACATTTTGATCGACTTACTTACTATTGTCTTTGTGGCTGTTAATTGCAGAATGCTAACACATTCTCTAGAATTGTCCTAAAATGTATACTGAAAGGGAATTTCATATTCAAGTCAGTCCAACCAGTTTTTGGGCTTAAAAGATCATCTAAACAAGTTGGCACATATGCTAATTCAAGTATAAAGATCTTTCCACTTAGTCTGCTCAGCAGTTTTGCATTAGCATACTATTTTATGTTTTTTTTTGGTTTACATCTTCCTTAAAACAGTAATTGAAATGTATTATTTTGCAAAATTGTCTAATACTATTGCGAAAATTATACTGTATACCTACTTTTACGTTGTAAATATATGGATACCTACTAAAATTTATTGTAAAAACGCCTCAAAGATTATACAAGATAAATATAAACACAACCAAGAAATTTGCAAAGTTGAGTATTTATTGTGGTCAAATGGAGAAATCGAAGAAAATGTTTTTGACTGTCATTGGAGGTTGAAGAGGGAGGGTGAAAATAGAGTCCCACAAATCGAATGCTGGTTTTTTTTTTTTTTTTAATATTAATAATAATTATGCCCTTAATTTTTCATACAAGGTGGTTGGATGGGTTAGTTGCATTGATGTGGGGCTAACTAGGTTCCTCCATTTATATCTTTAATTTTCTTTATGGCCAGGATTAAATATTTTGTTCTTGTGTTGTTCTATTGCTTAGTATTTCGTGAGGCTTTTGGAGGTCAATTTCATGATTATGCTGTCTACACCGAGTCCTGAGAGTCCATTGATCCCTTTGTAGTATAGGGCAGTCGTTAATGTCATGCCACACAGTTTGAGATGTGTTGCCGTCATATGGACAACAGTCATCATCCCTCAATTTAAATCTTTTTAGATAAGATCGCACCGCTCCATGGCCTGTTAGTATCTGTGTGAGTTGATATTGTGATATTTTTATGTTCCTGGCAATAGTGAGTTTATGTTTGGAATAAATTTCTGCGTTATTGATCCTGCGGCGGATGTTGTGTATCTGTGGTTCCATAGCTCTATTGTGTCTTCGTTTAGTTTTTGTTTTGCGTAACTTAGAGGCAAGTGTGTGTAGGTTGAAAGTCTTTTATCTGTTGTGGCTTGTTTGGCGTATTTATCAGCTTCCTTGTTTCCGGCTATTTAATGCTCGTTAGATTCACTGACCATTGTTAAAAAGTTAGACTTGTCTGTTTTTCAAGAAGAATAATGCTATTTGGGACTCATCATGGGAGCAAAACTTAGCGTCCTGTCAACTTGACGACTTAACTTGCTTTTCCCTCCATCACTCACGCCACGTTTTCACGACCATTATGCAGGCTTTACTGTGGCATAACGAACGTTGGGTACTCTTAAATGTAGTGCTGAAAGTATCGCACCAGCAACTTTCCAAGACCTTGGTCGGTGTGTACTAGAGTGTAAGTGACTCCTATTATGATATAATATATTACCGTCAATCGCTCGCCGTAAAATGCAGCAAACTTTTTGTAAGCTAAGATTTTTTTCGCCTTGTCGTAATCGTCTGAGGGTCGACTTTTCAACCGACATATCGGGATACTCCCAGACGACGTGATCGGCATCTTGCAATTTGGTACATATTATGCAAGTCTAAGAAGAATATAAATTGGGCCGAGCTGATAGAGATTGAATGCAAAATCATTGTGTCCTAAAATAATATAATTGTCTATTAAAAAGAATAGAACTTCAATTGAAGATATACTTAATAAAATAATCACTTAGTTTGAGGACTGCAGTATGGATGTTAATACACTATTTATATTGCTTAGTGCAGTGATTTCTACGGTACACTTGAAAAATAGAAAAGCGCATTAAAAAATAGTTTGCATTGCATCGACATTGGATTGGCGACGCATGCTTCGCGTGACCATTTTTTTTAGTTCACATGAGATAATATTATCAATCACGGTAGATACAAGTGCAAGGGAAACTTCGACGAAATAATTTAGATTCAATAAACATATTGAATATTATCATACACGATATGACATGCTATTCTGACAGATTTATTTTACAGATTACTAGAAATAAAGCATTGTATTCTTCGATAATACGAGTAGATACATTATAATTTGTCAGATGAATACAGAGCTAACTAATATTTGAAATAGTTTACAGAACAACAGCTTAATCTGCAAACCAGCCAACTGCACTTTTCACCAAAAATAAGATGTTGATGGTATTTTGTTATAAACCATGTTTTCTATACTCGCACAAAATTTCAAACTCCTAAAACTTAAAATAATTGTGTTATTTTTCTTCACTTAAAACACCCAACTGCAGGTGCCAAATTTCCAATATCGTAAATAGAACAACTCCGCTATTCATATAGAATTTCTTTATATATAAAAGGAAAACTAAAATAGTGTATTAATTCATAGTATAGCTTATTTGTAAAAAAAAAAAAAATTGTTAAATTACGCTAGATAGTTCAAATTATTATGTTTTTTCTCTATCCTGAATTAGCCAGTTTGCAGAATAAGCAGTTGAGCAGTGTTTTTTAATTAAGTTATTTATATAGACACACATCACTATGTTCATCAATAGTCCTACTTATTTATTCTAATCTAAGGTCCTACTAAAATATGATGTAAGTATACGTTTATGTATACAAGTAATAGATAATTGAAGTAGGTTGTTTTAAAGAACTCCGTTCTAAAATATGTCAAATATGAGCTAGAATAGTAAGTTCTGCATTCAGCTGACGAATTTTATTGAAGAGTGCGAAAATTATAAGTTGAAGTGTCTTGCCGTCATGGCGCTGCAATATAATATGAAAGGATTATCCGTATTATAGTTCTCGAAACGGCCACGCTTCACGTTAAACTTGCCGCAGTCTGGTACATAGATAGGTACCTACTCATAATATTATTTGTTGAATTTATTCCGTATCTTAGGTATTTTGGGTAAGGATTTTAAATTTTCAATAACTTTAGAGGCCATTCACAGACTGAAACCGTAGGTATGCTGCTTAGAACCGTGTGCAATACTAAACTTCCGTTCATGGAAATATATTTTCAAGTTAAGTTAGAAACATCAGTTTAATATGCACACAGTTCTAAACTGCATACGGTTTACGGCATACGATCAGTGTATAAACCGCATATGGCTTCAGTTTATGGATGGGCTCTTAGAAAACGTTGAGTAATCTATTTTGCGATATATATTTAATAATAATTGTCAACGCTCATTTTTTTTAACAAATTTAAAACACTTATCGATAGTAGTATCTACATAATTATAATTAATATAAAAATTTATAGTTCAATTTAGCAATCTCTCAATTGCTCAGTTATCGAAGACCTATTGTTTTTTTTACACGCTGTATACATAATTGACCTAACTGCATATGAGGCATCTAATTCCAAAAAGCGATAAGTCCACATTTGGTCAAAATCGAGAAAAAAATACGCACGTATTCTTTGTATAATTTTACACAAAATGTATTGATCTATAAATTCCAAAACGAGACATAACCCTACGAAAAAAAAGTCTGTGCTTCATATTATTTAAAGCTTGGTTGATTTCGCGCGTGTTTCAGTCAACCAATAAGGGAACGTTCAATATTGAAAAGGGCGTCTCCCATGCTGTCATACGGTTCTAATTTCGACATAGAATACAACGGAAAAAATAATCTCACGTTAAAACAAATAATTGAAGCTTGAAACATAAAAACGTTGTTTACCGAAAATATTGAATTGTGGACTTGTCGCTTTTTGTAATTAGACGCTTCATATGTAACTAAGTTGAATAAATTAACATTAAAGTTAAAATAATGATTATAAATTCTTTATATTTATTCCATATATTTTATATATTATTTGAACGAGGTGTAGTTATATGATACAATATAACGCCAAGAAAACATTAATTTCATTGGTTTTATTGATTGAAGGGGTATCTACAAGAGCCAGACTCTTCAGATGAAGCTATTAGTTTCAAAGTCGGTAACCTCCGTTTTTACTATTCTTGATATAATTCTTGATTCTAATTCTCTATAAATAATTTGCATCGTATGTGTATTCACAAACTAGAAAATACAGCTAAGTATATTTTGTTAGTTAAATAAAATTACATCGAACGTTGATTACAAAGTCATTCATATGCATCAGTCACCATTTGTAAGACTGTATGACTAACTTTAAACATTATCTTTTAGTAATTTTATTTTGATGAAGTTAAAAAAATTATATCTTCCCATTCGCTTTATCTAATTGTTTACTTATATGTTTGCAAATATAAAATATTCTATTAGTAGTCTTAAATATACTTATTTATACAAAATGGCGGAATATGAATGTTTTTGACTTCGAAATTAACAGCCTCAAATGAATTAACTACAATGCATGAAAATTATAACAAAACTCTGTATACAATATGTTATTCTAATCTTAGAAAATAATCTAATTTAGTTATTAATCTTTTTTATGAATAAAAATATAATATACGGTGTCGAATGTGTAATATTTTAAACCACTGTCCCTACAATTATGGATTAATTTTCATTTTATTTAATCTTTTTGTACATTTTTGGATCCAAGATACGGATATTATTAGTAGTATTCACTGCTTCTTACATATTCTTTGCTTTGAATCGAGATTACATAAACGCCAAATAATATATAATCTACCATATTTACCATATAGAATATAATATAATATAACTTTTTATGAACCTTCACTTACGAGTTGACATTTGACATCATACAACATTAACTACAGATACCTACTAATATACTTATCGCATATTATGTATTATAGAATCTGCGTACGTTTTCCAGTACATTAGCTCCACTCAATGTTATGAGCAGCTATTCGTTGTAAATAAGGCTATATAAGAATGTCATAACTCGTAAGATAAGTCAATAAACGTTTAAATTTGGTATTTCCGCTATTCAAAAAAAAAACTATCGGTCTTCGTTGTAAAGAAGCTCGTTATTTATATTAAAGTGTGTAAACTGTTTGCTAATGTTGTCGTAGAGTCAAAAAGGTGTTATGAACACTACCAATATTGGAATATAATTAACAGCGTATATGCAAATATGACGTTATAATAAGCAAATATTTGTGCTTTGTTTTGTTACGATCATTTTGTTAAGATAATTGTTTGCACATTACCTGCCTACAATAACATTTTTTTTTATTGTTTCCTTAACCATCTCTTTGCGATGTTAATAAATTCCGTCCATTCCAGTGATGTCACCTTGGTTAACCATATAACATTGATAATATTACAATATGTAAAAGAAAAATGCCTATGGGAGCAACATATTATTATAAGATTTCATCATTGTTATTTGCTGTTTGTTTTATATATAAAATGACCTAAGAGGCATTAAAACTTATTATAAGACACGAGTATTTCTATAAATTCTTCCAGCCTACATATAAGTCATAAAATTATCTTGATTTGCCCTTTACTTTCATATATCTTTATTACACGTGAGGATGTCTCTCTTTGTCGCATATAGGTACTTTTAAAGTCATCTCATATGTTCGTAATGTAATGCGATGCTCTGCTTGCAATCTACATTTATGCCAGGTAAATAAAATCGGACGGATATCAACTATCAAGTATCAGTGTTTAGTGGATAATGTAATTAATTTTGAAAATAATAATATTTTTTTATGTGATTTTACCGAGGCGTTGACTGCGACTCGCTGTCAAATCACCTCTTCTCTTCTAGAAGAGGATCCATCGATCAGGTCCTCACTCCTATTCTGTTAAATAACTTTACAATTTTGCCTAGCTTTTCCGTCTTACCCACCGCCAGGGCACCCTTCAATTCGTCGATATTCTCATAGATAACCGCAATTCGCAGCTGTACTCTGTGAAGTTCATATTTAGGGCATTGTAGTGCTATAATATGTACAATGTCCTCTAAAACATGACACTAATCGCAGAGCTGCGATTCGCTTCTTTCCACGAGGACATCAAATCTTTTGCCCATGGTATGCCCTGTTCTTAGCCTCAGTATTAACTTAAGCTCATTTCTCGTCAAAGTAGACTCTACAAACAACGGTACCTCTCGTGGTGATGGTAGAATAGACTTACTCCATTTCCCCTTTTCTAATGAGGCTCTATGGTGAAAATATATCCACATACTTTGGCATATTTTCTTTATAGCCTCATTCCAGTCTAGGTTTTCTGGTATCCACTGATATGGTACCCCTGAATGGCCAGCTTCCTTTGCCAGATCATCCGCCCTTTAATTGCCCTCAATGCCCATGTGCGATGGGATCCATTGAAGGCATAGATCTCCTCCTCTATTTTTCTTGGCGTCGATCTGGTCAAGGATGTTGTATGCTATGGTTTTACTGTTATGTGAGCGATCCTGAGCTTACCCAGTCGGAGGTGGGATTAATTTTTGATGGCCTCAGGGCGGGCAAAGCCCCCGGACCTGATGGGATCAGCAATGTGATTGCCAGAAGGGCGTGGCTTCGAGCACTTCATGAGATAGTCGGGCTGTATGCTGACTGCATGAGCAGGGGCATCTTCCCGGACTGTTGGAAGAAGGGTCTCCTTAGGATTATACCTAAGATGAGCACACGACCACCGCATGACCCAAAAGCGTACCGTCCAATAACTCTTCTGCCAGTGCTGGGTAAGATATTGGAGCGGTTAATCAGCAGAATACTGGAGGACCACCTTGAGAGAATCTACCCTATCTCGGAGAGGCAATTTGGCTTCAGACCCGGCAAGTCTACTGAGGACGCTATCAGATTTGCACAGAAATTTGTTGAGCACTCAGAAGGAGTTATTGTGGCAGGCTTCTTTTTGGACATAGCCGGTGCCTTCAACACCGCATGGTAGCCATTAATTCTATCTAAGTTTCGGCTCCGACAGATCCCGGGGGACCTCTTTGCCCTAGTGCAAAGCTATTTTAATAAAAGAGAAGTTATATACGACTCTAGCACTGAATTGATTTACAGGTAGACCACCATGGGGTGTCCGCAGGGTTCCGTGCTTGGCCCCTTGCTATGGAATATACTTTTTGACGATGTTTTGACGTTACCTCTGCCACCGGGCTGTGCGCTCGTCGCGTACGCTGATGACCTTCTTTTACTAGTTGGCTCGTCGAGTCGTCCGACACTCGAGCGCGTAGCTAAGGACGCATTATCGAGAATCCTTAACTGGAGTAAGCTTAATAAGCTTGCATTTGCACCTGGCAAGACGGAAGCTATCCTCCTAAAGGGCAGCTCAAGGATAAACATAAATAAGCGATCACCCGCAGTGCGCTTCGGCGACTCTGCTATAAGGTTTTCTCGAGAGGTGACCTACTTGGGGGTCGTTCTGGACGAGAAGCAGACCTTTTTGAAGCATGCTAAAGTAATTGTGGCTAAGGCCAACTCAGCCTATCAGAAGGTTGCTCGCCTGGCGGGCAACAATTGGGGCCTAAAGCCTCGGGCCCTGAAAATCGCCTACGAGGCTATATTCGTGGGCATCGCTGGCTATGCCTCCAGCGTGTGGCACACCAAAGCCTCGCTGACAATTGTGAAGAGGGCTCTGCTTAGCGGACAGAGGGCTGCTCTGATTGGCCTTACTAAGGCCTATAGGACCACATCTTCGGATGCCCTGGCGGTTCTTGCGGGGGTCTTTCCCCTCGACTTGCACGTTCAAATTAGAGGATCGATCACTCTCCTTATAAGAAGGATCAATACAACTCTCGCCGGTGTCCCTCTGACACCGCCATCGAGAGTGGAGAGCGTGAGCTACAGAAAGACTGTATCTGAGCTGGTCTACAAGACCGCATATGCGGCATGGCAGGCGAAATGGGTGGCGTCCCCTAAGGGCCGCCAGACTTTTCTATACTTTCTAGATGTCTCGGTGAGACACATGACGAGGAGACTGGTGCCGACCCACTGGACTAGTCAATTCATGACTGGCCATAGAAACTTTGCGGCCAAACTGCAGGGGTTTGGTTTGGCAGGACATGGGTCGGGTTGCTCATGTGGACACGACCAGCGGGACGCAGAGCACGTCCTGTGGGACTGTCCACGTATGGGCCCCGAACGAGCGGAGTTGTTTGCCCGGGTCCGACCCCATTCGGGCCCAATAGGACACGCGGACATGTTGGCAACCGAGGCCAATTTTGTGGCCTTTACTAAATTTGCCAGAGCGTACGGGGGGCGGGACACTCTCGACTCCCTTTGCGACTCTTCAAACTAAAGTCACTCTGATAGTTGCCATATAAATTAACATCGTGCATTCGCACTTCGGTGCAAGGTTGCATCACCAGTCCCGTGCGGCTCTGCTTGGGACAAAATGAGGGCTTAAATTCTTTGATCTGGCACACGTAAGGGTTATGTTAGCCGGCCGCGTATGACGTGGCTGCATATACATAACGGGAGCGGAGGTGGGAATTTTACACACCATGTTATGTGAGCGAGTTGCTGCGGCAAGATGTTGTAAAGCGCTTTTGGAGTCTGTTAATATGAAAGCAGATTGCGCCGAGAAATCATCGCTTAACGTGTATTTAATTGCTTCGTTTATCGCGATAAGCTCCGCCGTCATCATTGGTATTGCTGGGTTTAGCTTCCAGCTCTTTGTTTATGCCTACTGGTATCACAAGAGCTGCTCCTGCTCTATTCTCATCTTTGGACCCATCTGTATAAAGGTGGATCCATCCTGCGTACCTCTCTATCAGCATTTTTTCGACGAACTCTTTTGCTTTATCGGATACTATGCTTTGTTTTGGTTTGTCTATTCCTTTGACATCAATAATATTTTAATTAGATGTAATATTAATGGTTTTAGGAATGGCCGAAATACGAAAATGACGAAGTGCACATTAACTGGTATATTTGAAGTTTAATAAGGATGGGTAACATTAGGTGTCATTACAGTATTGGGAGTGTTAAGGGGGGACATGCTCGTCGAAGGTCAAAATTTAGTTTTTATTGTATATTCAAACCATGATCCTGGACACTCCTTAAACGTTGTAGATGATCTATTTATATAATTTTGAAGCCTTATTATCCTTTATAGTTATTTTAAACATTTGATGACTGCATGAAGTATTTTTGTTACATAAAATAGTATTCTTTTAAACCTCTCGCTCTAATGTTTTAGAATATAGTCATATTTCGGTACATAACTGTGCAGTGGTGTTAAGATTTTTTACATTTATTAATTTTTAAACGCATTTATAAAACCATTAGCATAATTTATTACGAGATAATTTTTGTAAAATATTCACGATACAAAATTATATTGATAATCTCTGTGATCCCAAATTTGACAAGAATTAGGCATTTTATTATTCAAAAAATCGGCAAGATTAACACATTTGAAGATGATTCTAAAGATATTTATTATAAGCTAATGTCTTTGACCATTCAAGTGTGATAAACATCTTATGAATAATGATTGCTTTATAATAATTATTGACCTAAGAATAAGGTAGTGTTTTTTTGAAATACGCCATTTCTTTTGTCATTCCCCAGTGGTTAAGCTACAACATACGGCCGTAGCCATAAATTGACAAACTATAATTGAAGTAGGGAGTAAAATGATATTGACGCGCGTGTTTGAACATGTACGGTTTAAAAAAAAATAAAAAAAAATTCGGTTAGGTACATGTTCAAACACGCGCGTTAACATAATTTTACTCCCTACTTTAATTATAGTTTGTCATTTTATGGCTACGGCCGTATGTTGTAGCTTAACCACTAGGGAATGACAAAAGAAATGGCGTATTTCAAAAAAACACTACCTTATTCTTAGGTCAATAATTATTATAAAGCAATCATTATTCATAAGATTTTTATCACACTTGAATGGTCAAAGATATAGCTTATAATAAATATCTTTAGAATCATCTTCAAATGTGTTAATCTTGCCGATTTTTTGAATAATAAAATGCCTAATTCTTGTCAAATTTGGGATCACAGAGATTATCAAAATATTTTTTTATCGTGAATATTTTACAAAAATTATCTCGTAATAAATTATACTAATGGTTTTATAAATGCGTTTAAAAATTAATAAATGTAAAAAATTTTAACACCACTGCACAGTTCTGTACCGAAATATGACTATATTCTAAAACATTAGAGCGAGAGGTTTAAAAGAATACTATTTTATGTAACAAAAATACTTCATGCAGTCATCAAATGTTTAAAATAACTATAAAGGATAATAAGGCTTCAAAATTATATAAATAGATTATCTACAACGTTTAAGGAGTGTCCAGGATCATGGTTTGAAAATACAATAAAAACTCAATTTTGACCTTCGACGAGCATGTCCCCCCTTAAGCATCAAATAATAATCGAAGCTCTCCGTTAGTATTTGGTATTGAATTCAATCAAAAATAACATAGCTTTTTTAACTTTCTGAATACTAATTTGATTTACCATAATATGCAGTTAACGTATATCTTTAAATACATACCTACATAAATAAGGCTTTTTTTCTTCATTTACCATATTATACGCTCCTAAGTTAGAGCATATGACATGGAAATGTGCACATTGGTTATAACACGGAAAGACTACAAAATCAAACAATGAATACGGTGGCAATCGCTGAACAAATGCAGTCACACAGTTTAGTCGTTACCCAAAAGGGCATTAAACGACTACACGGCTACCATAAAACCCGTTGCATCGATGAACTCAATAATTATGGCAAATATAGGTACGTGGCAGCCAAAACCGAGAAAAGTGAACGAACCTAGGGGAGGCTTTCATCTATCAGTGGATATACTCCGGATAAAAATGATGATTGCTGACGATGTAAAATCCAATATCAGTTTTATCCTGTTAAAAATTGGGAGATGAAGAAATCAATTCTTTTGACTTAGGTATTTGTTTGTTTTAAATTAATATTGAATAGACATCATTTGAAAACGTCTCGCGCATAATATAAACACTAGAAAAAATCATGTTGTAGAAAAAAATACGAAACCCGATGAGAATTGAACCTTATATCTGCTGGATTTGCGCCAGTATGCTTTTAAAATTAAGCTACGGGCATCTTATTATCTTATTAAATTACGACAATTTTAACTAGTAGTTGTTACATCATGTAAAGCTTATTGAATTGTGTTATAATGTTGGCTATCGGTTTTAGTATATTAAATTAAGGTAGGTATCAATTAATTCCTGAATTACTAACCGACGACGCAGATCACTCCATTATTTAGTTTTATAATGTACTTAGACTTGCTAATATTTTGATAGCGATTTCTTCTAGTATCCACGTTTTCAACTCCTTACAATAATAATATTAAGATTGTTTAGCATTACTAGAATACACATTTGATATATAATTTTATGTCACCATAAATACTACTTGAAACATCGAAATTGAAGGAATTCATTACATTCTCACATTGTAATAAATGTAATCGAATGAAAAATGACTTGATTTCAAACATACAACTCATTCAATTTGCCAAGCAGTGATCTTTTGAACTTGTTCACATGAGCATGCGTCTTAAATGTACATTATTGTATGTGCCTATTTAGCCGTCATCATTCTCGGATTTTTTTCTCTGCCGTCGATTACCGCAAAACAACTACGTATTTTTTTCGCATCAGCAGAGAATCGAACCCGCGGCACTTGTGACCGACAAATCCACTTAGAGTCATACGTGACTCCGATCGAAACAACTATATTATTTAATTCTACACTCGTCACATACTCTATTGAATACTATACCAATAGAAAATATTCTAGGGTAGGTTTGGTGATCACTTTTATGACTGTTGTCATCATAATATTCAACCACGATCGTATTGTCGAATGTCTCTATTAATTTCTATAACTCTTATCAGTCTCGAGTTATTTACTAATTCATAATAATTTCCGCTACATTTAACAAGTTGATCCATCCAGGAATTGTAGTACCAACCACCTAATACTAAGCGTTTGTTTAATGCTCCTCGAGTACCACTGTTTGACTGCATTTTTCCAGCGGTTTTCCACTCGCCGAGCAGTATATTCGACCCCATGTTATTTCTTTGTTAACACAATGACGAAAAGACGTAGAGGGTTGCGTTATCTCGTTTGAGCTGAGGTGTATCACAATCATAAGAAGGAGAAAAAAAGGTAATTAGAATTCTAATCGCACATACAATATAATATTTATTTATAAAAAAGAGTATTATGGCATTACAGCGATTGTCCAATGCGCCATAATACACAATAAATACAAACTATAAAAATGACTTAATTACAAAATATAACAACCAATATAACGAGAAAGTATGTGCTTATGTAGATATTAAAGTAAATTGATAAATACAATTATAAATTTAACCTATTATACACGTCCACAAACATGATATAGTTAATAAAAAATAAATCAACCTTTACGGTGATATCAAATATGTTAATCGCACGATACACAGCAAAATCCATCCTGCGACGAGATATTATCATGAAGACCATAGAGTTACGAGTGATATAGGTGGGCACATGAAAATTAATATTTGCCACTAGGATATACGGATTATAAATGAACCCACGAAGGAGTAAAAAGAAATGCTTTAAAAGAGCAATCACTCCTCGGGTGGACAAAGATTGCATTGATAGCATACCCAAAAGAAAACTAGTTGGAAATTTCATTTTATTTTCATTATCATAAAGTAGAGTCCTTAAGTCCTTACGTAGTCCGTAAGTAGAGAAATATAAGAAATCTATTGTGGACTCGATCCAACTTAATTGCGTGGACGGACTTGTTAGGACTCCAAATGATGCTGGCATGTTCAAGAATACTCAACACTGGCATATGCAATACTAATTATGTCATTATGGTGTCATAGTAATTATATTGTAAAAGTATAATTATTTACTTCAACTCATAATTCACGGGAAGGTAGAGAGAGGACAGCTGAAACGTAGGAAGAAGGATAAGTTAGTGACTTACTGGTGTATGCATATAACAGCAAACTGCATTCAAGCTATTTAATGTGATTTGCATGCATAAACCTAAATAGAGACCGTTGAATAGTGACGTCATGTTCCCAACGTAAGACGCGTCATGCCGTGACTAATGTTACCAACTTTTAATTTTGATTCCCCGATAATTAATTTAAAATTTTGAAATTGTGAATAGGTGTAAAAATGTGCAAACGGTTCCATATAAATTTAATAATTATAAATGAATAATTATCATGAATTTTAAATAATTTATTGGTTATAATATCATATTTATTTTATACTTCAATGCACAAAAGGATAAAGTTTACCCCATTGAAATTTCAATCGATCCTCGATATCTCTATACATTTTTAAAATTTTAGCATTTTTATCATCATGAATCCATCTCTAGCCCAACGACGACGGTCAGTTAACTTCAATCAAGACGAACTAAACCCACTAAACGCTTGTTGTGATGAACTCATTTTAGACAATATTAAAGTGACACTGACAGATTGCGCAGATCGCCGCCATTTTAAGTTTGGTGCGCATTACTGTACGCATATTCGTGACGTATGCATTTTTTATAGTTTTCTTATTCGGCCGGTAAACCACTAACTGCATTGAACGTGGTTCGGAACTATATGAATACGTCTGTTAAAGTCCAAGTAATTGGGGATTTGACGCGACTGACTCGGGATAGGGAGGGTAAGTTGAATATTATAATCCTATTTCTGGATTTTATTAATTTGACAAAACTTGTAGACATTATAATATTATACTAAACTTATACGAACTGAAAAGTCCAATAGTGCAATTTCAAAAAACAATCTGGTTATTCTTTTTTTTCTTTTCTCTATGAGAAATTGGAAACACAAATACTTATGGATTGCAATACCGGTACTTCAAAACCGGGTTTATAGTGTTTATCGATATTGAAATACCGGTTCTAAATATCTAAAATATGGACATTTTCAATATTAAGAAAGAAAGCAGATATGTTTACTTTTTCTAAAATGACTTTGATATTATTTCTTCATTACTCTCTTCTGTATTGCCTATTAAATTGAGTGTAGAAAATCTGTGCTGCCAAGACATAAATATTTAGAGTATGTACAAATAATAATATATATATTATTATCTCTACATATTTTCAAAGTTCAACAGAATATTATGTAGGTATATAAATACGTCTTGTATTATGAAATATGAATGTTTTAAAGAGATTTTTATATCTTTATTAATTAAAGGCACTTCTCGTTTTTGCTATATTATATTTTAACGAATACCGGTATTAACGCCGGTATTTAATAAGAAAAACCGAAAATACCGGTATTGTAATCCCTAGTTTAACTACCCTTATAATAGGACCATCGCTAGTGTCAGGCGTCGAATGCGGCTTCATTTGCGAGAGCGCGTACAATAACTCTTCGAGTGTAATCGATAGTTATGACTTGCAGATGGTTTAACCATTATTTACGCTAATCATTAATAATATAACCCTGAAAAGTCAATTCTTATCGGTCCTTTATAGCACTGCTACATGGCCAATGTCAATCAATTACATCAAAATATTGAATTTTTATATTATTTTAAATAATATTAAATAAACTCGTAATGAATGAAGTTCACAAGTTGTAGAAGATAATATTTTATACCTACTATTTTAAGAATATAATATTCACTTACATTAGTCAGAAAGTGATTTGGCGATGTAAAATTATGACTACAAAAATACACGTTATTTATGATTTCATAAATCTCCATTTTCGTCGATTAACTATAAACGTATTGTAGTTTTCTATTATTATTTTAGTAATTGGTAAATATTCATTGGAATGGATTTGGAATGAATTTTCAAGGGCAAGAGTAGAGTTTTTAAGTCATATTTTAGTAATTTTGTATTTAAAATTATGCATATTATGAAAACGTATGTTCCGAAATCAATATCATCCACTATGCGAGGCGTTGCATGATTGATGAATCTGACACAAGATTGGTGAGATGTCTCACAGAGTAATATTTTATTAATAATTGCAAGTTGCCTAAATAGTCCCAGCGTGTGCAATAATTTATGTTTTTACGATCTAATTTCAAATAATATAACAATATAGTAGGTATAAAAAGTCAAAAGATTATGTACCGCTTTCATGTATTTGATATTTCAACGAAAATTTTTGATGTTTTATTTGCCTTGGTTTGTAAAATAATCTCTGAAAATTGGACAACAAAACCAAAATAAATTTGAAAGAACCAATAAATAATATTTACATAAACGTATCTATCTTTCGAAAGAATCTCATATATTTTTATTTATAGGATGTTTGTTATACTATACTCGATTTTTATGTATTCTAATATTACATGCCTTTTTATATAGCATTCCAACAGTTGACATATATTTTTACAAACCTCATGTAGATAATTTATTTTGCCAACTATTTTTTTTATTACATTTCAATATTATTTAATCAAAAAATTACACTACACTAATGTAAATTCAAGCAATGGGATTATTAATAAGAATAGCTGCCTATACAAAATAAATTGCGAACATATTATGCATTCAGGCTTTAAGATAAGATGTGGTCAATTACAATATTATGTTTAAAAAAACATTGCTTAAAACCAGCGGTCGTATTAAGGTCAAGTATTAAATATTCAACCATCAATATGAGAACAGTTATACCTACTATAGAAGTGTAAATCAATTTTCATATAACAATTTATTCATACTTGAGATACCACTGATCTGTTATTGAAAAATTGTAAAACTTATTCACCTGTTGTGTATGAAACAACGTGATAAATCGTAATTTACAGACTGAATATTGTATTCCGTACATAGTATTATAATATTATGACAATAATTATAAAAAAAATATTTTAATATATAATTTAGGTATTATAATTATCACCATCTTACCTAGGGGTCGGCAAATCGCGCGCCATGAGCCAGATGCAGATTTTATCTATCGTCATTCAATTTTAGATTGAAAAAATAAAAAGCATAGAAAATAAAAAGACTATCTTTAATTTCTTTTATTTTGTTAACTGTCAATTCATGGTGGAACTGCATTGTATTGTTGTTTTTATTTAATAAAACGCAATTTTTTTTTATAGTACTTATTCCACTTTAATTAATATATTAGGACCGGTTTCGTCCGCCTCAGAGGGACATTTTCAACTTGTAAATGTCCCACTGAGGCGGACGAAACCGGTCCTAATATATTAATTAAAGTGGAATAAGTACTATAAAAAAAATTGCGTTTTATTAAATAAAAACAACAAAAAGACTATCGATTAGTATTTTGGAATGATATAAACTAAAACTAAAATTTATAGCTGTTGAAAGACTTTGTTGTGCTAGGTACACGTAATTATTTTCTTTTATCCAAAGTTTGCCGATTATTTCGGAAAATAAGAGGATTCTTTTGAAAAAAATATCAAATAAGCGATACATGGTAAAATACGGAGGATTTTTACATGCTTAAAAAAATCTGTTTTGAAATAAGTATTGTTTTTTCGACCACAGTATGACATATTTTGGAAATATTATGGTATAATTTTAAATTTAATAATTCTAAAGAACCGTGCAAGTATATCAAAGAAGAGCCACAGTTTATCAATTTCTGAACTCTGTCTATATTATGGTTTATCAATAAAATTATAGTAGATTTATATATGATGCGAGTAAGATACAAATGCATGCAATATACACTGCTATTTAAAATGGTACAGGTTGGGAACGCAAGAGGACGTACGCATATGATTTGAGTTCCCCCAATTCCACTAGTCATGTATAATACACTATCGGTTTATGTACGGTCGTCCTCTACGGCTCTATAAGGTTTTTTTTTTTAGAATTATTATTAACCATGTCCTTGCTTTTCCATACAAGGTGGTTGTTAGTAATTTTGGACAATCACAAACACCCAGGCTTTGAGAAAAACACATAAATATTGTGTCCTTACCGGGAATCGAACCCAGAACTCTCGGGCGGAAGGCCAGTGCCTTATCCACTGCACCATGAGAGCCGCCGGCTCTATAAGGTTGTTGGTCCTCGTATTCCAGTGCGTAAGGAATTGGACATTGGACTCTCGCCCTGGGGCTCCGAGTTTGATTCTCGTTGAGATCTAAATATATGTGTATGGTTTTTTCAAAGCCTGTGTATTTATGTGACTACAACTATGCTAATCTCTTACTACACTACTGTAATTAGGCCTCATTGCCTGCTATAAGTAGCCTGAAAACATAATATGATATAATATGAAGGTATATTTTTTTTTCATAAATTAAAAAACCTCGTCTCGGTGGACTGATGCACTAACCATTTACCATAGTGCTTAAAGAAAGGTTTGAGTCTGTTAATTTCAAAGTTTGTTAACTCCATATTTCGCCATTTTTAGATAATCTCAAAAAACCATCAAGCACCTTCAGGACTGCAAACAAAATATTTTTTTAAAATAAAAAAAAACATTATTAGCCAACACTTAGAAGAGGCAAATAGCGAAAAAAATTCATTAAAATTAATAAAAAAAAATCATGCTCAATTTTAGTTTTAAAACATAAAAAAATTGCGGCTAATGACTATAAACGACATTGTATTCAACATCTGGTTTAATTTAATTTAATTTAACTAACGGATGGGTTTGGATTTATTATATTATCAATAAACTATTCAGAATAAAAAACAATATCAAAAAATATAAAAATGTAGTTTATCGATTTGAAGCTGATAGCCTCAATTGTAAATTACTGTGACGTTTACGTACAATAAATTATCATTTAATTATAATCCACCGTCTTCATAGTTGTCTTAATGAGAAATAGGACAAGAGGTGCGATGGGTTAATATCATCAAGCAATTGAAAGATTCATACATTGGTCATACTCGTATTTCTACATTAATAAATTTAAAAATAATATAATTGCTCATAACCTGATGCAAAGAAAGTTGGAAAGCAACGGAGGTCAAGGATAGTAAAATAAGTACGACAGAAGTCAGGGAGCGTAACCAGGTAATTGACAGGCGCGATGAATAAAATTGCACGCGCGTGATGATTCACAAGATTCTTTAAAATGTATTACCTGCCCACTGCAATATTGAAGGAAATCTATATTCATTATGATAAGACAAAACAAAGAAATTGTGTAGAACCGCTTTTCAGTTTGTGTTTTACAATAAATAGCATTTGATCAAGATTTGTATTAAATAACATTTTTACTATTTTTCGATTTGATTTTACGATTAAAAGTCTTCTCTTTTCTTGGTGTGGTCTGATTTTTACAGCCGAATTGGATTATATCTCCATAATGGATAAGTCTTGTTAGATCACCAGTTTTGTTTCTGTGAATATACTATATCCTGCCGCCATACGAGTGAATGAAACCAAAGCCGTGAGCATTGAGTCATCTACACAATCACAGTGCTCGGAATGAACAATTTTACCAACAGGAGTGTTCGATGATTTTTCAAAAATATTAAAGTGTGACCGTTATTTTGTATACTAGATAAATATATTAATATTCTTTAAATATCCGACATGCAGAGTACCTATATTATAATGAAAATTTTGTAATATTATAACGATTTCTAGCGCCCCATGCAAAAAGGTCATTTCTAATAAATATGCTGTCAATAATTATATTATGCTTTTTTCTGCTTTTTAGTAAATATTGCAAATAAGCAGTGCATGGTTGGTTATATCTCGCAAGATATCATTGCTTTCTTATTATAGAAAATGTATTATTTACAATAGTTTAATTAGTTAATTTAGTAATAACATACAATATTAAATTTGTAGAAAACGTCATTATCTCACCATTGCTTGAAGAAATATGGGTTCGCGACATGTCACAAATACATATTTTTTACAAAGACTCCTAAGTATTTAGATTCGTATTAAATTTTGTGAATTTAATTAATTGTTCTTCTAATTATTCACGAACCAGATGCAACACGAACCAACCTATGCCGTATTTTTTTCCAGAGGACGAGTGAGAGTTTTGAAGATTTTACGAACCGGAATTGCGCTTAGGTCCGCTCATCTCCATTTCGAGCGTCTATACTATATATATATATATATATACGTCTATATATACGTCTCTGCTATATATACTTTTTATATTATATTTAATATTAGTAAATTACTTTATTTACTTATACGTTATGTTGATTTTTTTGGCTTGTATTGAACCCTTCTCATTGGTGATAATAATTAATTGGTATATAATAATTATATACCAAAATAATATATACGTAATGCAATAAAATATAATGCCTACTAACAGATCGTTTTAAAATGTTTATTTTTGAAATTGAGGTAAAACTCGTAAAACACTAATTGGATAAAAAAAAAGAAAGAAAATAATAAAAATTAAGCATGGTAGAGTTGCTAGTAATTATTAATATATGGAAGTTAATTATTAGAGCCGCGTTGTCACGCCGTTACCCAAATTATTAGTGTACAAAGTTAACAATCTCAAAGAAGTTTGAGCACTTTCATCTTAATGTTAATTTAATACAATTATTAAAATTAAAAATGCTTTCTTTTTAATAATCAAAATATTTTTTCGTTTCGTTTTATAATATGGGTTCAAGGAAGTATTAAGTGTTCGTCATTATAATATATTATATTAATATATATTAAATACCTATAGCATTTGATGGGTTGAATAAAATATTCAAGGTACATAAACAAAATTTTAAATCATAGAAATAGCCACAGAACAATAAATAAAGCTAAATGAGGTTTTTTTTCGATATTTTTCTGTAGCGCAGATAATATCATCTAATGTATACTATCAGTACTCACAAGTGTATATGAAATATTGACGTTTGATGCAAGACTGCAAGAGTACATACAAAATAATAGTGGAATAAAAACAATGATGTTATGAATGACGTGAAAGGATTACAAACGTATCAAACGGGTAAGAACATAAAAAAGGATGCGATGCGATAAAATTTATCAAAAAATGGTAATAGGCAAAACCGCAAATGAATAACGTAAAGTCTTAATATTATTATAGTAGTACCCAAGAGATTTTTAATTTCGTTTAATCGTCGACCTGGAAACAACGATCATCTAAAATGATATTTCACGATCGGAGGCAATCGACGCAGTCAATCGGGAGAATGATCAAGGCAGATGATCGCCTTGAAAGTTTGCTGGTGTAATTTAGCTTTTACGCTGCTTGATGATATTTTTATAAAACTCGATTCGTCGATACAGCGGATTTTTGTAATCTATTTAGAATTTAAATGTCTCTTGGATATATACAACAGTAAAAATACTATAAATACGTAGATATATAAAGGGGTCTTTCGTACAGTAACAGTGACATCAGTATACACTGGTATGATTATTGCTATTCATGATAATGTTACACAAACTGCATTTAAATCAATAATATCTATGGTTTGTTTATCATACTATTGAACCATTAAAAAGAATAAATTGTAAATAATTCAACTAATATTATTTGTATAGTTTTATCACAAAAAGTAAAGGTTGGTATAAACCTTCTAAAAGTAGTTATATATAATACGTAACATTGGTAGGTAAACCACATGAACCTTACACAGCTTTTATTTATGAATAATATAATATTCGTTATAATAATAACAAATATAACACATATTCAATGACTTACTTGCCTAGGCATATGCGATAAGCTTTTGTTGGGTAACGTAAAGGAAATTATTTATATATTATATTATGCATTATACCTACATTATATTAACTTGATTTGAACGTGAAAGCAAATAAGTTTATTGTAAAGACATGTTAGATTTTTCTCATATGGGATGCGTACTTAAAAGGAATAAAATTGATCTCTCTAATATGTAGGTCACTATGAAACATCTTTGCCTTTCACGTCTCTGTACATACCATACAGGTTGAACGAATTTCAATTTCACTATAGACCCATAAATATGTGTTATGTTGAACATCTTTCTTTACGTACGTATTCGACTTAATTTATATTTATTTTATTTCTACGTTATACATTGTATACAATAACTATTAGTTATATTGTACATGTTATACTATTATGACATGACACAATATTATTTTTTTATCACCTATTTATAACTGTTGATGGTTTTTGGAATAATAGAAATAATAATAATATTATGCTCTTTATTAGTTTAATTCTTCAAATAATCTTATGAGAATAAACCTAGTGTGTTTATAATATAAAATATGCAGCTTTATTTAATTTATACGTATGTATAAAAATTCATGTAAACAATTAAATAATATTAACTGTAATAGTCATTAAGAAATATCAGATAAAGTCAAACTGATATTTTGATTTCAAAATATCCGTCATAAATATGCCGAAAACTTTATGTTTTTAGTGAATACTTTTAAAACGTTTTCTGATTAAAATAAAAGGCTTTTTGTACGTACTAACATCAATAATTACGTTAATCTATATATTAATAAACTTGTTATACGTAAAACAAAAGTATTTTTATGATTTCGTGTTTAATTTCATGTATTCTATCTGTATTATTTGATAGCAGAGAAAGTACGCAATAACACACCGCAATGAGTGAAAACATGTATTTATCTAAGGTAATTTAGATAGTTTCATAAAACCACTAATTAATTGAATCTGTATATTTAGATAGGAGATAATTTACATATAATAATCATTAACAATCATGAACAATCTCAAATTTGAACACGTTTAAAATAATAATTATTATTCATTGAGTGAGTGGCCAATCTCGGCAGTCATGTTGTTCGTAACGATGTAGGCCACGAGGGGAAAGAAAGCTTATTATCCAGTAGGCGCTAGTAACCTGATTATTTGTAGTTGCTCAAAAAGTTGTTTAATAAAAATACATGGCGTTGTTATTTGCTGTAAGTACCTACCATCTGTCTCAAGTCTGCATCCGGACCTCGTGAGTATGTAAACTTGTACTCGAATGACAGTGAAATGCACTGCTCCCATTTTTATAATTTATGACCACAACCGGTACCTACCTTAAGTAAATAATAAAGAGTCTTCAAAATCAAATGAATACACTTTTTATATGAAACATTTCATGGTTAGAAAAAGTCAATTAAATCTTCATTTAATTCGTAAATTAGAAATGATATAGGTATTTATTAACATTAATAAAAAATCTGTTACTTTGAAGTAATTTTATGTGTCAGTAAACATATATATTAAAAAATCAGTATTATTTTTTATAAAATATTTAAGTACTTATATATTTTAAGAATGCAAAGTATGTACTTACTAGTCTTATTTTATTTTCTTGATTTCTCTAATGTAAATATTATTATATAGCAAATATTGTAATAAAAGTGTTAAATTTATTTCTTTTACTCATTTTGACGTTGATCTAATATTTACTACATTAATGATGCAAAGTTTATTATCGAATAAAACTGTCGGTTATTTCATATTGGTGTCGTCGTTTCTTATTTTTAGGTACTTACGCTGAAATGACTGCACGGTTGAAAGTGAATCATTTTACTCATTTTTTTTAGTATTGTGTATCGTGAGAGTGAATGTTTGTAGGCGGTGTATTATCAAATAAAAAGCATTTTCCAATTTTTGTTTATTATTTTTTTTTATTAAAAACATTCATCTTTAAATAATAACAAGCAAATCGTAACATAACATTGGCATCGGTTATTAAACTATTGCGAAAATGTGTATATGGAAAAATAATAAGAAAAAATAAAACAAATAATAACGAAACAAAAAAAAATATAAACAGATTAAAAAGAAAAGTGAAGATTTGCGGCGAGGTATGACGCAAGGAATGTCAAGGAACAAAACATAATATTAAAAAATAAATTAAAAATAAAGGTACAGTAAACATAAAATCACAAGTCTTAAGTGTGCGAAAAGGCACAATAAAATAATATTTCTCTCTCAAAGAGAAAAAGTCTTTTAAGGGTAAGTCACGTAAAAATAATATTTAAAAAAAAATAATAAAATAGACAGAGGTAGAATAAATTGACTAAAATAAAATCGAACAAAAATAATATAACGTCAGAAAAATGAAAGGTTGATAAATGAAAATACAATGTATAGCCTCGGTATAAATAACACCTAATAATAATGTTCGATGTTCGTATTCATGAACTTAACAAACTTCAATAATTTAAATAATTTAAGTGATAACGCGACGGAAATAAATTATAGCACTCAGAGGGCAGTCGCGACCGAGCGACGCGCCTCAGAGCTTTCTCCTTCACGATTAACAAAGCGGAGTATTCGATCGGTACTGCGTTGTGGCTTGCGCCAAGGGATGCCGCAACCAATCGGAAGGTTTACGGCAGTGTGATGACTCATTGTGCGGGTTTCTGGGCAGCATACGCTAAGTCTTGAGCATCGATAGCTCTTCCCCATCCACCTCCGTGTCCTCCTGATCCTCCGTAACCACCGGCGTCACCGTAACCTGATGATCCTGCGCCACTGTATTCGTGACCACTGCTACTTGAATGGCTGCTGGCGTGGTGTGGGTGTGCTACTACTTCGTATGTGACATGTTTTTGCTGAGAAAGAAGTTTCTTGAGACCGATCACGGCTGAAAGGACGAGGGCGAGTTTTCCGATCAACAGAGCTTTACCGGCGATGAGAGCGATACCTCCGAGGATCAAAGGTAAGATAGCGGCGGCTTTCAAGG
The DNA here is from genome assembly GCF_057557595.1 of Rhyacophila brunnea. Classification (NCBI taxonomy): domain Eukaryota; kingdom Metazoa; phylum Arthropoda; class Insecta; order Trichoptera; family Rhyacophilidae; genus Rhyacophila; species Rhyacophila brunnea. The sequence goes on from NW_028233068.1 coordinate 24,783,079, forward strand.
CAAGGGCGGCCATCAGGGGACCAAGGATCTTGGCAGCCTTCTTCTTCTTTCCACGACCTTCCACTCCGGTGTCAGATCCCAAAATACCATCGGCGGCATCTTCCAGAGAACGAGCTCCCGAAGCTACGGCTTCGACGACATCACTTCCTTTAAGTTCAACTTTGACGGTGTGTGATTCGAGGAACCTCTGAACACGGGATAATAATAAGCTTTCAACGGTTTCATCACCGGTCAGGGCACGAGGAGCGCCTTCCTTTTCGGCCCCGGAAGTTTTCACGACTGTCACTCCTTCGGTCAAAGCGAAGGTTTCTTTTTGACCGAGGAGTTTATCTACGAACGAGAAGATCTTATATTTGATGCACGACGACGAATCCTTTCTCAGGCAATCACTGTAGATGCTCTCCATGAGATCGTTCTCGGTTTGAATAGAGTTGCGGGAAGGTTGAACTGAGCGCGCTTCCTGCGCTGGCAGGGCGGCTGCGACGCCGACAAATAAAATGAGGAAAGCTACACGCCGTGACACTGACATGTTGATGTTTTTTTATAACGCGGATTGCACTGTTTGATAGATCGCACGATGCGACTCGATTGAAACACTGTTGGCTTATGGCTTGAAGATAAGTCGGCCGTCTCTTTTATAGCGGGCTAGCATCTCCCCGCGCGGCAAGGAGGTCACTTGACGGGAAAGACTCTCTCAAGCTGTGAACGGAGACCGCTCCTCCCTGCTAGCTCTTTCTCTTTTTTGTTTGCCGGTCGTTTTGGATCCGAAACGGAATCGAATTCAGAATCGCCGACTTCCTTTTAGTCACTTCGCATTGCACCTGTCGTAATTTTTTGGCTAATCTCAAATCCATTTTCCTCTTAAATCATATATGCAAATATTCAACATATCGTTTTAACGTAACTTTATAAAAAAATGATATTTTATATATGTTAATTTAATGTCATAATAATTATACAGTAATACTTAATAGATATTATGAAAAATTCGTAAACATTTACATATTTTTTTAGTTAAAATACATATTTTTCAGTCAGTTCACAACAAGCGTTTTAATTTAACTAAACCTGCATAATATATTGTATATATTTTTTTAAAGTATGATATTTCTAATAATCTTTTATTACTATTATTAATATCTTAAATAAATTCTTGCAATTTAGTTTACTAGTTTAAAAATTTCTAGTTTAGCCTTCAGTAGAATATTATAGTTAAAGGAATATAAATAGATAAGTTAAGAAGAAACTATTATTTATATTCAATAATAACATCCTTTATTGGACATTAGGATATGTTTCTGGGGTGTATCTGAATTATAGATAAACTTAATTAATTGTTTATCGCAGTAAAAAGATAAAACAGAAATCCTATCCGATAATCCACATCAAATGGCAAAAATCAATTAGTGATTAACTTCTAATGCGAAATAAATAATTTCGTTTTGTGCGATTAAAAATTATATTTGTTTGTTCTAGTAGAATAGTTTTCTCAAGCAATATGGTGCTGAGAGTGAAATCTTAGACGATTCATTATGAATGCATCAATCGTATTGATTATGAACAGCTGTTCTGTACTGATTTATGTTTACTTCCATTCTCCTAAAGAATTAAATGCAAAGTTTACTTATTAGAAATTGAAATAAGTAGCTTATTTTAAGTATTAAATTAACGATTATGACCTGTTAATAACGAATAAAATTCGCTATTTATAATGTCTTCTTCATTTTCTCTCTTAAAAAGAAAATATCAAAATATCCACGACAATATCAGTAATTTATTATTTATGACAATGATATGATTTTAAATAGATAAAACGAAACAATAAAAATGGATTAAAAAGAATAATCAATCAATTAATAATAACACGCAATACTTACTTGTAACTTTTTCCGTTATTATTAAATCTGAAACAAAAATGCTACGATCGTTCATTTATATAAGCTACCAATATTTTTATATTTCTAGTTGAAAAATAATATAATAAGCAGCAATCATATTATTACAACCATGTCATGTTATATATACTTGCTGTTTTTATATTTTATTTACAATTAGAAACCATTCAGCTAAATAACTTTTATTTTTTCTCACATGGTACCCAATTAGTTTATTAGTACTACACGTATGTATTACCTACTACTATGCTAATCTATTTAAGTTACACGCAATTACCAGGTAATTAAAAATAATATTTAACTAATACTCTAGCTGAATATCTATATTACTAACAACCAATCTAAGGAATTGTTGGCTATACATTATTAATTATAAACCATTTATTGATTTAATGATACTGGATAGATTGAAAGATTATTTGGAAAATAGATAGTGTGTTAATATCCATATCATTACACTTATTGTGTATAATAATAGTTTTTTTTTTAACTGGAAATACTAAACAAGAAGACTGTAACAGTATTTAATAACAATAATATAATACACTTATTATTTTTTAAATATAGCTTATACTTGTAACGTCCTGTAAAATTATAATATAAATAAATAAATTGATAAATTCCTTAATTAATAAATTATATGATCATACATTAAATAGCAACTATATTAACAGATTTTTTTAACAAGTAATTATTACTCCTTGGGTCCTTGCTATCATGGATCACATACACATTAAAAAAATCAATATAAGGTTTTTAATAGGCTCGAGATTTAAACCCGCACCCACAGAGACCTGTGTTTCAATAATTTTCAAATGTAGGGCTGATATTTTATTGTATATTTTGTATGTAGTCAATTTTGTTAAACAGTTCTTTGGTTAAGGAATTTCTAAACATTTAATCGAACTAAAAATCTGTGAGAGTTTCAAATTGATGACATAGTTAGTTATCACAGTTAGGCCAGGTATTTCGTTGATATCTCATGTGTGGGTGTAATAATTCGGTTTTATTCAGGTGTATTGTGATGGATCTCGCCAAAGAAGTGGTTTATCAAGTGAGTACGCAGGCACTCTTCTGGTTTTGACCGCTGGTCGGTCGTATTGGCCGACAGAAGCGACCTCACTTTCCCTACTTGTCACTACTTGCCTCTTTTACTCGGTTCACTTAGACTGCGGATATGAGGATTCCTCACCTGCTTGCTCCTTTCCGTTGCAAAAATTTTGCGGCTGAAACGATGTAAATTCCAACGAGGCGAATCATGCAAACGACCACTTACATGTAAGCATACATTTAATATTATAAACTCTTTAAGAACCAACCCCGCATATTTCCATCGAAGTTTAAATATTTATATTTCCTAAATATTTTTTTTTTTAATATAAATAATCTAAAATTGATAGGTAGGTAGATACTCTTAGTAAATCTTAGGTCTAGTTGGTTGCGATGCACTAGTATATGGAGACTTTTAGTATGTATTCTGTTTTATTTTTTTCTCCTCTTTCCACCTTCTATTACCAACCCTTAAGACTGGTTTTTAAACCAATGTAGATATATTTCTACAATAATAATCGTAGAATTAATAAGAAAATAATAGATAATAAAATAAAAGATATAATAAATAAAAGAATTAATAAAAAAATAAATAAACTATTGTGTAGAAATACTTCATTTATGTACTTTAAAATATGCATTTTTGCCAGTTACGAGTATATTCCTTAATATTTTGTATACGTGCGTTTGTGCCACCAAACTCAAATATAAAGTATGGATAATAATTAATTATTAGCTTCATACAAGAAGAAATACAAAAATAATTAACTGAACAAAGATTTGGTTTTATTATACTATTGTAGCTACTAGTTTTTGTATATATTTATCATTTTTATTACTCATTTAATTTATTATTCAATAATCCTACTGCTTGCAATTATAAATAGAGTAAATAATATTTTTCTTCGCCATCGTCACGCTTTAGACTGAGTGTCGTTATTACTCTTGAATACTGCTTAATTCTGCACAAGTTTTCTTCATTTTTGCATATTATCCTCTGTTATTCTTATGGCAGATACTATGAATTTTAGAGAGAACTCCATTACCTGATTACTAAACTTCAATAAAGATATTCGACCTGTTTCCCTTTAACCAAACACACTGAGCTCGGGCAAATAATATCTTCCACGAAATATCATAGAATCAATGACATTAATATGGACGAATTATCTGGAAAAGAAAATGACACTCACTTTATTGTCGGGTCTGCCGAATGGCATAATCTGTTCTAACGCCATTACAATAAAGGTGATATCGCTATAAATTCCTGATGCTATTTGTTGGGTCTGCCGAATGGTTCGGTTCGAACGGGATCGCTCAAATGAACATTGACATTAGAAACACTGCTCTAATGCCATTACAATAAAGGTCATATTGCTATAAATTCCCGATGCGTGATATCGCATAATGGAAATTGCGTGACGTCTACCTATACATGCGAATTTACTTGTTAGCTACTGTATTGAGTGCGTCGTCCATTAATAATGTCATTGCATAGAATATAATACAATAACATATAAGACACTCTTGTTGAAACCTACTACTACTGCAGTCAGTATAAAGACATTGGTTCTATACTCTACCTAGACACCCTCAGCAGCCGCTATCACCATTTTGAATACGTAAATAATATACTACATTCGTTATTTTTTTTATAAAATAGTCGAGTTTATTTTATGTCAAGGTTAATGACTAAAATATTTTAAACCACTCTATTTATAGATTATGAAAGATTTACCTATATTATAAAAGGTAAACTTTCTCATCGATATTTCATTACAAAGTATTTATTACAGATCTATGACACTTTCATCGTTAAAACTTGTACATATTATAATATATTTATTTTTCCATACCCATTATAAAGGTGAAGCATATAGACACCACACAATGCTTCAAAGAATTCTTGTTCTTCGACAATATTCTTGCTTCTTCACTTTACATGCCAATATATTTGCCCATTGGGTTGTGAAAAACGTCACAATATGAGTTATATTAATTATTAAAAAAAGGATAATAACAAAAAAAATATAATATGATTATGCAATATTGTTTAACCACGTCATGTTGACTGCATGATTTTAAATGATTTAAAACCATAATTATTAGTAATTAATACATATTATACAGACAAACGAAAAAACTTCCAAAAGAAACCAATTGGCAATATTTATATTTTGAAAATCATTTCAAGGATTATTATAATTAAAATATTATAAATTTCTGAAATTAATACTAAGTTTCCGCCAATCAATTGATTTTTGGGGCACTTTTTTTGAAAAAAAATCACAATTTTGGTCAATTGCTAAGATAAAGATAAATTGAGCTATTTACTAATCAGACTACCAATAATGATTAGATTGAGATACCTACTCCTTAAATTGTCAGTGCAAAGACCTGCTAGTTTATATTTTGAATTATGATTAGCCTATATTAAATCAATAGTTTGTATCCAATTAAACTATATAAACTATATTATATATATATAATAAAGTAAATACTGGCGAATAAATTCAATAAAAGTCAAAATTAACAATAAAAAAATAGTTATTTAATGATTTATATACTTATATGTGAGAGATACAAGATATTTCGTTGGAATTATAAATGTATAGGCTTTTCCGAATCAAATCAAGAAATAAATACCTTTTTATAAGTTTATAATTAGGGAATAATTAAATTTCTTTATAAAGTATAAGTGCTCTTATCAACTTTTTAACGATCAACTTTTTTTAAGTTCATATGTATAAAATTCGTATTGGTAGAAACTCTAACCATAAAACTGTGAATGACAATCACATTTATCATGGATACACTTTCAAAAACCAATAATAATTTCATTACGAGAAATCTCTTCTTTACTAGCTTAAACATGATTATTTATCAATAATAAAATTTAAGTTTACCACGTAAACATAGATTAAAAATACATTCATCTTTTAATAGATAATTAAATTATTGGCGTTTATTGATAGAACTCAATAATGAAACATTGTTTTTGTTAAATCTGTGATATTTGTATTATTCATATCCCAGTACTATTACGACCTAAAGTTATCTTAAGAATTTTTGAGTATGGGTTTAGCCAGAAATAGCTGTTAATATAGATTACTCAAATAAATTGAAGAATTTACAAAGACTTTAGGTACTTTAATAAACAATATACAATTTTTTATACAAATTTTAATTTGTTAAATAATTATTTTTGTTTTTTATAATCACCCATCAGAGTATCTTCTTGAATAAATTATTTGTATAAAAAATTTTAAACGTGTTAATAATTATTATTCCTTCTAAGTTATTAATAATTTGTTGCATTAAAATAACAAAGTGAAGATGCCCATGATTTCAATACGATCGTAAATAAACCACATGGTAAGAAATCGTACAGTCTCTGCCGTTGAACTCTACAAGAAGTTCAATGTTACACTCACTAAAAAGAGAAGAATCTACTTACAGATGCTTTGAAAGAGAGAGGGAATTCATATGCTGCCGCAGTGACTTTCAATGCGATATCGAAGAAGCCGAACCGTTAAAAAATATTATTTACTATTTCATTATTCCATTCATGTTAACTTGTATGAGTTTTCGATTAGAAGAAAATGTTTATCTCCTTCAAATATTTATCAAAGTAATAAATTCCGCTCAACGTCATTTACATTTTAGACTAAGTATCAATTTTATTTATTACCCACATACAATCATGATAAGGTTTTTAGGCAAGTAGTATGTAGTATTTTAATTAGATTTTAACTCAATTTTAAAAGTATGCTTGCAACTGGACATAATGCATAATATAATATTATTAGTTGTCTTCGCTATTATTTTTTAACGGAAATATAAATAAACAATAACATACATAGGTACGTAGTAATGTCACATTTGCGAACAAATTATGAAGAGAGTTTGTTATTTACCAGTATATAATATAAAGGTAATTTTACCATGTCAACTCCAGCCAAATCAATAGTAAGTCTTACATTTATTATATTTGTTTGTTGATTCCATTGAAAATTAGGTTCTTATTTAAAAGACTGACGCATAGTCATATATCCGTTAATACAACTAATGTAACCATCAATGGTAATTAAATTAATAATAATAATATTTTTGAACAACTTTAATGACAATAATTTAATCAATATTATTACCATGACTTAGGTAAAGTTTATCTACTTACATTTATAGAATATTAGTTTTGTTTGTGTATTCTATTGATGAAAATAAACATAGCAAATCTTAATATACAAGTTGGTTTTAATTCATCAAATTACACTATTAATTGCTTAGCAAAACACTCTCTTGTATCCTTCTTGCGTGCATACTGGTACTTTTGAATACCCTTCCAATAAAGTTCAAGTGGAACTCTGAGGGAACCAAATTTATACAATCCGCTTCATTTTGATATGATTTCTCTGTCTATTTTCCGACTATAATCCAAAATACTTGTTTAGATGACAGGAAAGGAAGTAGTTGAAGGAAATAAAGAGCCTGTGGTAGTTTGGCGCAGTGAATTACGGGTAATAACTCACAGAAGCCCAACTCCTCCGCAAATACACTGTAGGCCTACACCACATACGCTGCGGGCATATCCGATGTGTTCATAACATGCACAAGAACAACGCCCTCTATTCTATGTGAGTGCGGAGAAATTAAAACCGCTGAACATGTTATTGAGACCTGCTCTCTGTATGATTTCACTGGAATACTTTGTACCATCCACCAAGTTAATGAAAACGTACTGGCAAGAATTGAAGCTTTACCGATGCCCCTGTGTAGTGCTGTTGACATTGTAATTGTATATCACCGTGTCTGTTGTTAATGTATTAATCTATATAACCAAACGAGTGAATGAATTTGCATATTATTATTTCAATTAACTCTAATATCATTAATTTGATATAAATTATAAATAAGTATTACGAAATAAAATTTTAAAAAAGTAGGTATTTAAAACTAAGTATGTAAGATTATTGAAAGACACTGGAATAAATATACTCTTATAATGTGGTGTATGAACTGTTGCGGATATGCGTCTTTTAGAATCAAATACTGCATTATTCCAAATAATTATAAGTGATTTTGCCGTTTTTGATTTTTTGAGTGTTCATAAACCAATTATGGGTAATTCAAAAAATATTCACGGCAAAGTGAAGGCTCACTTTTATGACTTTCGTTAAATAATTTACTCGATAAACCATGCCACAACTTTCTCATGCTTCTTTTTCGACTCTAATTATTGCAATTTTTGATAATTTCACATGTTCAACTTTTAATTATTTTTTCTTACCGTTGTTCTTACACTTTTGCACATCCCACATTCGTACTCTTTGCCGGCGTTCACGTGTGAACGAAAGAAACATCGTAATGTAATGAAGCGGTGAATATAACAGTTTGAATATCTTCATTTTTGGGTTAAATTTTCAATATTTTCTTCATTATTTGTTTTGTAGATTTACATTATAAATGCAACTATGTGGTAATAATTAACGGAATAATGTTGATATATGAATTATTCTCAAAAAAATCATGTAAAATACTCTAAAATATAATATTTATTGTTTATGCTACATATTTATTTTAATTCTTACAATTGAAATAAAACAAATAATTACTGCCAGATAATTAGCTGGAAAAGTTATTTTTGCGAATTATTCATGAGTATAAAACATGTCCTCCCATGTGAGTATGAATTATCCATAAACGTAAGTTTAAGGTTTAAAAAATAAAACCTATGATTTAGAGTTATATATTTTTTGAAAAAAAACATACTCATTACATTACTCATCATTTATTTTATCTATAATAGTATATATTACTATTTTTTAATTATTTATTGACACTACAACAAGCTATACTGCTCAATGACAATTGTGTAGTAAAACAGAAATAGTGTAAATGAAACAATCACACGAATACACAGTCTCTGAGAAAATTACATAAATGTATTAAGACCGCACCGAGATTCAAACCCGGAGTCACCGGAATCAGAAGACAGTGCCTTACTCGCTGTAAAATGGTGGTAAGTAAATATACATTAAAACTACAGTCAAATAAATTTTATTTAATACACACATAATAAATATACCGTTAAAAAGTAGTGAAATAATCCTTTCATGATTCAATTCTAAAAATAACGGTATTTAATAAAATAAAATAATATAATAATATTATCTTCAATATCAATATTTAAAAAAAAATACGTACAAGTATTTTAAATACATTTTGATAGGTGTATGATTTTTAGAGCTAACATCTGTTGAACTAATTTTCGTTATTTAGCACAAAATTATAGCAATCTGAATGTTGACCATCATAATGAGATCATCGTAGGAGTGGCTATTTTCTACCGGTATTTTCATATTGAAATTGATGTCAGTTATCTCTCAAATATTTCGTTAATTAAATACAAAATTGTACAGTGTAAGTATTTATTATTAAGTCATACAAGTTGATAACTGATGAAGTTTTAATGTTATGTTAAACATTTTTCTTTATAAATTATAACTGTTTATTTATAAACACAGACATTATTTTCATTTGTATGTCATTCTTTATTGGAAGTTTCGTATAGCGCACATAGAAAAATAAAATGAAATAGTGTGAAGTCCTGATAGGTATTCAAATTGACTTTTTTATATAAACCATGTGGACCTATAAATTATTTTAAATATCGTATTGAAAAGGTAATTGAATACATATTTAATGAACAATATCATAGAAAATGTCATAAAAAATAATATGTAACACAAACTAAACAAAAAATTTAAAAAAATATTACTGAAGAATGTCACAAATTCGTTAACAATTATTTTAAGTGTTCAAGTACGCACCTACTTAACGAAATCGAAAGCTTTTTTTATAGCTTCAGTTATTAATTTTATTATCAACGTGAATTAAAAAAAATATGAAAGTACAAGTAAGTAAACCAACATTTTTTAAAGTAGTTTACCAGCTAAAGAATACAATACCCCTTCTTATTTTCATTCAGTACATTTATGATGGTTTATAACCGAATACGATCGGCAAATTTTACATTCACTATTCTAAATGCTGCCTATTAGCAACGCGAGAACTTTTGTATTATTTTAATAGATTATTTTAAGAATACTTATTATAAGAATTGAATTTAAAACATCGTTATTAAAATAGTTGTTATGTTATATTGAATAATACTTGTTCATAATTTTGAAAAACTTCAGAAACATATTATAATATATTGCAAAACATCCATAATAGAGCTTAATAGATAGCCCCCCCATTCAATCGGATAGTGAACGATGTAAAATGTAATCCTATTCACAATTAGTTTTTTTCAATAGTATCTATTTTTTAAGGTTTTACACATCAATTATATCCATAATTTAATTTCATAGTTACATATTATTTTGTTTTCACTTTTCAAAATCCCTACAGTTATGTAAAATTCAAATGTGTAGCTTATTATTTTTATTGAACATGGACTATAATCTCAGACGGTCTTAAAGGTGTCAATAGCTACAATCTGTTACTTGTGGGTTCCAAATTAGTGAAAATAATTTTAAATACAGTGTGCAACAAAGCACTATAGTCTTTGTCATTTGTGAGTAGGTAGGCTAGTATAGGTTATTTTGGATTTTATTCAACGCTGCCATATTTTATTCGATTAGAAATTAAATCAAACTTCCTCATAAAATATAATATTATATATTACTGTCTAATCAATTTTTTTTAAATGTTTAGTCCAATCTTAAATGAATACATTTGTGTATATTTTTATTATTAGCAAAGCTGGATTTTAAGTAAACTAAAAATATCGAAATATTAATCAAGTAAGATAGCATTTCTCTAACTCTTTTTCAAACCGAATAAAAAAATATTATACCATCGCTTACTAGTAGTCATAAATATCTTTGATTATAAATGTGGCCTTTTGAATAACATTTTTCATTTCAGTTATACGTAATATTATTACATTTATGGCTAGGTCACTGTCCCAAAAGCCTTTAAAATAAACAAATGAGCAAAAAACAGGTTTATTACGAAAAATGCTAATATTTCCTACGCAGATGCTATAACCTCTAAACTTTCTGTTTCATTTCCAAAAGAATCTTCGCTAACCAAACTAATATGTGAAAATGTATTCAAATCGAACAGCAATAAAAAAAACATTCCACGATCTATTGAATTATCTGTGCATTGACAATATATCACTAGGACAGTCTTTTGATAGATTGTATAATATTTCCAGAAATTATAATGTTGCAAGTTTCGCGATTATTATGAGTGATGTACTATTAATTTAATACCCTATATAAAAGTGACAAAATTTGTATTAATAATCGCAATGAATTGAAGTATAGGTATAAATTTTATATTTAATAACTGAGCCAGTTAACCTGAAGTGCTTGGGAACTTGATATATAAACAAAGTCGTGGAAAGCATACTGGGTTCATCCGAGCAGAGCGTGATGCGTGGTACTCGTATCTTCAGACTCATAAATGACGCACCGTTAGGGTGGAAATGGAGATATAACAACAAGCTCTAAGTGTTGTATCAAAGCATAATTGAGTAAATTACTTGATTGCTTCATGTACATAGATTGAAAAAGTCACAGATGGCAAAAGATATGTCGGTGGACAGACGCAGCTCTGATCTAAACTGAACAAGCTAGGAGGGTAGTATTGAACTGAATTTAAAGATCTCGGGTAGTGCCTAATTGAAAGTAAGCAGATATAAATAGACCTAGATTCGGGTGGATTCTTATAGAGGCAAAGACCAATAGGGGATTATTATGGGATCAGAAAGAAGAATAAATTACTGTTTAATGACTCACTTTAGTAATTATTGTGATAATCTTAGTCAACTTATTTTGATATAATATATTATATCAACATTCCTTTGAAGAAACATAAAAGTAAACTACAATGTTCCTTTGTATAGCTAATAGCATATAGGCCTTCAAAGAGTGGAGATTAAATTAAAAGACTTTTTAATATGAAGAATACCCTCCCAACCCATTTACTTATACACACATTACAACAATAATGCCATGCATTATTTGACCATTCATGGATTCGAACGCGCAACTCACGGCGTCGTACAGAGATAGTCGCTCTAGTATCTTAGCTAAAGTACAATAAATACTTTAAAAATATATTGTAAAATATAAGTATGTAGGTACTTATTCCAAGTTGGAACTTGAACCCGCATCTATCGAATACCAAGTAATGTGTTTGACCAAAAAAAAAAAAAAAAAAACTGGTGCAATATGGACTACACTGAAATTTTGTATCAACTATGCGTTCGAGGTGCTATCTTAAATTTAATTAATATTGGAGATCACCTTTGTATATTAATATATATGTTATAATTTGTCGCCGATTAAAATGGATTTATTTTATTAGTAATATTATCTTTGGATAGTTTTTGTCCAAAGCCATCAATTAAAAAAAAATATCAGCATTACTATGTTGTACTTCTTTCCATTCGTAACAAAGACTGAAAAACATAATTTAATTATGAACTTCAACTGTATTTGTTTTTGTTTTAAGAAACTCCAGCTTTTAATGGGATTTTTAAAAGGGAAATCAAAAGACGAAATTCGGGAAATAGAATAATTATAAAAGCTGATATAAGGAAAAGGAAGTGATATAATTAAGAAAATTCTTTGTTAATTATATTTTTTTTATTAAACACTGGATATAACTCTTTTAAAATGAAAAGTATTTTCATTGAAATATATAATTTTTTTCATAGAGCTAAACCAAAGTTTCCTTGATAACTCAATTTCCATTTGATCAAAAATATTCTAATATTAATACTATCGACCGAATGTAGTCAATTAACGTGGATGAATTATTTATTAATTATTGTTAAAAGATCTATTATTAGGATCTTGACGAAGAATACACATACATTGATTGAATTATTAGTGATAGGGTTTTTTTACAAACACTTAAACTATTCAAGAAATGAAAGTATAAATAATATTAAATTCTACAGGTTTTTTAAGAAAAGTTTTTTCGATAGCTATTTCGGTGGTAACACCATTATCAAAACTATACCTGTAGAATTTAATATTATTTATATTTTCATTTTTGTAAATTTTCTGTAAAATAGAATTCTACCTAGTAAATGCTAACTCAATTAATAAACTTAAACAATTCATAATTTGTTCTTTATATTTTTATTGCGATCCTTCACTAAATAAGTAGGTGATACAGTTTTTACCTACTTTGTTGTATTAATTTGTTATATAAGTTAGAATTAATTGTATTCAATGTCAGTGTGTATTAACCTTTTGATGAGTGCACATAGTCCTCGAATATACCAAAAAGCGAAACCCGAGTCGCAGAAGATGACTCAAATGGAATACAAAACTTAAATCCATTAGAATCTAGATTGTTATTGATTAAAAAAATACTTTCTGTAAATTTGGAGCATAAATAGATAATAAATTAAAACCATACGTATATATGTAATTCTTGATAAGAATGTATATAATCGTAATCAGACTATAATAAAATTTTGCTAAAATATAAGATAACAGAAAAAAGTAAAAAAAATATGGTCAGTAGGTATAGGAAACCAATTAAGCTCTCGAACATGAAAAGCTCTTAATTGACTGTGAGCCATGATAGGGCATATTTGAGACAATATGGTGAAATGGTGGATGTATGTATATTAAAATGCACAGCATATAATATCTTGTCTATATGCCTATTAAAATGCAGTGCAAACGAGATTCTACAAGTCGATTAAAATGCTGTCACCTTTGCTAACTTCCGGAACCATAATCTGTATTCATCGAAGACCTGGCACGAAGATAACTAGTGAATATGAGCATTTGATTTATTTATTATTTGTTTTTGCTCGTCAAAGTGTTACCGTATTATTGTATCAAGAATCAATTAAAAATGTTCATATTGATAAAAACAGAAACGTTTACAGAACAATAAAATAACAATCCACTCAATCGAGAACGGCAAAGATGAGTGAGAACCAAGTTGACACCTTAACCCCCATTTTATTTGCAATCTCATGCACTTTAGCTGTATTCTGCGTATGCAAATTATCTCTGCTCTTTACTTCACATCTTGTGCCTATAAATTAACGTAACTTTAATATTAAATACAGCACTCGGATTTTCGATGGGTCAACCGGCATGAAAACGAATATGTTTAATAAATTCACCGCATTTTATTAATCTAAATTATTGTAATTATAAAAATAAAACACAATATTATGTAGTACTAGTTCCACATTAATCAATACCGGCTTCGTTTAATTAAAAGGGATGTTATCAACTTACTGTATAAAAGAATATTATATAATAATGCAGATAGGTACTAATTTTTTTTTAAAAGCAAAATTATTTAAGTTTAGAAAATTATCATCATCATCATACGTAGCCCAACAATCCAGGGCTTCTATCTTACTTATCCTGGGCCAGTGTTCTCCAGGTATCTGCGCCGGTCACTCTAGAAACTCCGTTGACACCATCCAACCACCGGAGTATGGGCCTCTGACTATCCAGTCTGGTAACCAAAATTCCCTTCGGCGGTTGGGCACTGTCCATTCTTGCTACACAGCCCGCCAAAATTCCCAGAAAAGCTCTATTCAAAAATAATTCAATTAAATTTACTCAGTTTATCAGATAAAATATTATAAATTGCATTTAACTGCTTAATCATTCAATTGTAAAAAGTTACTATAAATTCAACAAATAGGTACATATATGTTGAGGAATTAAAAAGCAATGAATGGTCATTAACAGAAACCCTGAATTTTTGTTAACAAAAAATATAAATTAAACATAAACAATGAAACTAACATGACAAATTCTTAAATAAGTGGTATGAGTTTAGTACTACATACTGTATTTTTTTAAATAATGCGCTTCCACCAAGAGTTGACAGTAATTAACACCATAAAATAAACTAAATTGTTGTATTCCATGGTTGAAACATAGGCCTCTACAGAGTAGATAATATCTTCACGGATGTTTTTAGATATAATTATTGTTAACCTTTAATTATTCAACTAATTAAATTCATAATGTGAATAACATATAGCAGAAAATTTACGGGTTTCTGACTGGACCTTGATTTATACAAAGGCGTTCAATTCAATACTCTCCATAAAAAGCTTCTTTATGATAGTGACATGAGATTTGCAACTCAACTATTCGTATTTACCGATGGCTCAGTAGTATCCAATGAGAAGCTACCACCTAGGGATATGCTGTTCTGGATATGATAACTTCTTAGTTTAGGGCACGATGAAACGGATAAGAACCGAAGTGATTAAAACTAAAAACAATAAGCGTACTTCGATGATTCTTCAAAATGCGAGTGTAGCGCCAAATAACTATCGAGTATATTATGTTAAAATCAATCTGATGCAGCCATCATAGTGGATAAGGTGTAGTTAGGAAACGTTTAGAGACTTCTTTTGCACGGATACGACAGACAAATCATAATAATACCTAAGATGTGATGATATTATTATATTATATATATATATATATTATGCAAAGTTAATGGCGAAATCAGTGACAAAAACCCTAATAATGGTTTTTAATCAAAGTTATATTTCTTAATTCTACTTTATTGAGTTATTTACGTCGACAGGTGTTTAGGGCTATAAACCAATGTTCAATACTTTGACTATATTAAAGTCGACTATAATTTATACTAGAGTTCTAGCGCGTTAAAGTAAGTTCAATTAATAAACAAAAACCTTACCAATGCAATTCAAACGCGTCTGGTATAATATCTGGTTTTCCTAATGTGTTTTTAATACTTTTTCTGTGAATATATGCAAGGAAAGTTAGATATACATGTTTTTAGAACACAATGTTGACTTCATCATGTTATATATCCAAAACAGTGTACCATTTTCCTTGAGTTTCCTGCACCGCACTCTACGACTTGACTTATTGAATGCTCATGAACACTAAGAGTTCCCAAATAATCAAAAAAGGTAACGTTAATATATAACTCAATATTATGAAATACAATATACCTAGAGACAACCGTGACTATCTTACGACCTCTTTTAATACCCTATGCTTACGACTTTTACAGTTTTATCATTTGCACTATAGTAACTATATAATATACCATTAAATTTGTAACTATAGATTGCGATACTAAAATGAATTGTTAGTACTGATGTCAATTTGTTCTCTTGAAATGAACAAAGTTTTAAAGTATCTAGCTAATATTCGAAAGTTCGACTTCTGAAGACTTCCCACTTCGAACACTGAATAAACGCAATGTGGGATTTAAGATTATTGCGGGAAATATTCCCACAAAAGATATTATTATTTATTATAATACAGTCATACTACTTAATACGGTATGAATGAGATGTAAAATTATTATTTACATACGTCCTAGTTTTATTATTTTATTATAATGAAATTAAAAAGTAGGGTGTGAAAAGTAGATATGAATAAAATATTATTTAATATTATGTAAATTAATGGTATCAAAGTTAAACAAATAACATTTAAAATGTGGATGAACTTTGTTAAATAATTTTTGAGTGCTATTCGGTTAACTCATTGGATAAATAATTAAAAAAATATTTTAATCAAGCAAATAACTAATGACAGCAATGTGATGAAACAGTCGTGTAGTAGAGTATACGCTTCATAACTTTGCACTCCGGCTCTAGGATGAAAATAAAGTAATATATTATTCCAAAACTATGTTTTTTACATAATGTAATATTATCTATTTATTACTACATAATATTAATACAAGTGAATATTATTTTTGATCTAAGTTTAATGCCATAAACACCTACTCTCGAACACTGAACCCCCGACTGCTGTATGTATTGGACTACTACAAAAGTGGTGATTCTATGTTATATTGGATATAATTACAAACAATTATATATATAACAAAAGATACGATAGAAGAGGTAGGAAATTGGTGGGGGGGGGGTACTAACCTGAGACTTTTATTCTAACATCGATTCTAAATGTACCTAATACATTCACCTGAGTACTCTATGAGGATAACACGTTCTTTTAGTTTTTTTATTATAAAAAAATCAATATTATAATTTTCATTTTTGTTATTTAATGAATAAAAATATACAAGAATAAGAATGCAACATTCTTTATTGAATATACCTAATTTTATACAACAAGAATTCTAAGCCTCATACCAACATAGAATAATATTTTATGCAATAACTATAATAGTAAACAATCTACATTTCCGACCAATAGAAGATAATAATAATATTCGTATGTTAGTAGGTGGATGAAAATCATGAACCCACACATGTTTTTGTATGAATTAAATAAACGTTTCAAACAATGCTCCTAAAATAGTATGGGTACGGTCTGAAATTTAATTTACGGCAACATCATACATTTCTAGCTAATGGCCCTTTTACACCGCAACTCATAAATTAGCTAAATACTTCATGAACTTATGGAACTGGATCAAATAAAGCTAAAAAATGGACGATTTTTTCTCGTTTTAGTTGAATAATTTACTATATGTATATAAATGTAATTTTGAGGGCGGTCCAATACTCCAAATATAAGTTATCCGTTAAAAAAAATTAAAACTAACCTTTTTATTGATAATGTTATTGTTCTGAAATTTTCAAAAAAAATGGATGTCATCCATTTACTTTTCGGGATAATGGAACTTTAAGGTTGCATTGGAATGCATCGTTATTTTTTCTTGTTGCAACTAGGGAGTTAACCTCTACAAGTAGTATGCAAAAACATAACATTACGAAAGGCATATACTAGAGCAGCGGTGCCCAACCCATAGCTCGCGAGCAACGTGCTGCTCGCGTATTCAGATTATGTATTAAGCGCGCAGTGTATGTCAAAAATCGACAAAATTGCTGCACAACTGTGGCAACATCTCGTCGATAATCACCACTGGCGAAAAGGCGAGAGTAATAGCATATTAGTATAATGGGCGAGACGAAGCGCGTTCTGACACAAGTGTCAGTTTGACAATTATATTTATCATATAGTTACCCTAATAATTATGTCTGAATATGAGCCAGAGAAAAAGAAAAAACGGACATACACTTAAAATTTTCAAGAAGATTGATTCTAATATATCTTCTTTTATTCGTATGGTTCCTATACCATTCATCCGATTACAATGAAACTTTAGTCAATTGTTATGCCCACACTCGCAAAGGTTTCTGAATTAGTACAACCATAATCTTCTTTTTCTTCTTCATTCTATCTTCTTTTATTCGTATGGTTCCTATACCATTCATCCAATTGCAATTAAACTTTCGTCTGTAGTTATGCCCACACCCGCGAAGGTTTCTGAATTAGTACAACCATCTTCTTCTTCTTTTTCTTCTTCAATTCTATATTCTTCTATTCGTATGCGTTCCTATACCATTCATCCGATTGCTATGAAATTTTGATCAGTTGTTGTGCGCACGCCCGCAAAAGTTTCTAAATTAGTACAACCATCTACTTCTTCTTCTATTCGTATGTGTTCCTATACTATTCAATATTCATCCAATTGCAATGAAACTTTGGTGAGTTGTCGTGCGCACATTATTTCTATGCGTTTCTATACCATTCATCCGATTGCGATAAAACTTTTGTCAGTTGTTGTGCGCACACCTGCGAAGGTTTCTAAATTAATATTATATAAAATACAAAGTTTGTTGCTTATTTGTCCCATGCAATTTTGAATTTTTTACTATTATATTAATACTATTAATAACGTTTGCATATTTTGGATTCGATTTTAATTCAGTGTTTTTTTGTTTGACCTTATGACTCATATTAGAATTATTTTCATATTGTCATATTTTATTAAACAGATATTGTAATATTGGAAAGATAATTACCTCTTATTATTTTTTAATTAATATCTAAGATAAATGTATCCATGAAGCGACCCTGTGCGAAGCCGGGTACTTCAGCTTGTAATATATAAATGAGTTGGTATCTAGATTCTAGATCATGACTTCTTGCGGTTTTCTTCTAATCCGGATCTACAGGATCTATATTAAAGTCAATTCTGTTATATTTTGTTAAAAAACATGTCAGATCAGTTTATAATTAATACTCCCAGTATTGGATGTGAACATTATCTTCTCAAATCTCATAAAGCAGGAAATCTTAAATATGTCAAGTGGTTAAATATTATAATATTAATCATTTCAACAACCCAAATCAAGTTTCGATTTTCCTAGAGATAGCTTCCCTCATTAATCCGTTGCAGGTATAGAAAATAATTATAACAGTTTATATTTCTAAATATAAAAAAATCTCAACATCGTAATAGTATACACTAGAAAACTTTTTGGAGTTAAAATTCATAGTAAGACATTACTTCGAACGCTACTCGGTTCAATATGTAAGTATATTTTAGAGGTTTTTCATAATTCTGTATTTTCAATAAAAAAATAACATCCTGAATGAATGTTAAAATATGTTAAGCCATGAATACTGAATACAAGAAATTCTAACATAGTTTCTTGCTACAAACGATGTGATAGTAGGAATAAGACTCAACAAGAAAAAAAATAATACAAGAAGAATAAACAAAATCTAGCATGCGCCCGTAAGCATTGTGATGTAATTCAATTTTATTATAAAACCAGAAGTTTTTTAAAATAAAATTTGTATCAATGAATCGGGCCGGTCGTCTCCACGAGCTGTAACGAAAGCGGTAGGTACGTAACGAATGCGCAGTTTGCGTTTACTGCAAACAATATAAAAAAACTTGAAATTCATTCACCTCCACAATCACTGGAAACATTTAACTCTCTTGAGCCCCGATTTATTCAAAATCTTTATGTTTTTGTAAGTAAATAATCATGTTATATAATATTTCACATTTTCCAAAAAATAAAGCTATAAATATGCAAATGTCTTCTATGTAGTTGCAAAGTCAATGACAGATGAAAAAACATACGCATTACGCACTAAAATAAATGTTACTAATTAAATTATACGTGTATATTATATACTGTGGTGGATATATAAAATAATAGAGAACATTTTGAAAAGAACATAAAGGCTGATTGGAAGATTTTCGAAGATGTTCTATCCGTTTTAGCGACTTCATTAATAATTATTAATCATTGTGGAATTACTACTTTTACATACGCAAGATTTTTTCTTGGTAGTGGTAAAAATATGAAGAGATTTAGTACCTACTAATTTTATAATAAAATATATAGATGTTTGCGACGAATACTGGGTGTGCGGTGGTATGACTTTAGGAGCAACGAGGAGATAAGTGAACGCACCAAGCAGCCTCTCATCACGCTGAAAGTGAAGAGGTGACGTTGGACCTGGCTCGGCCACGTGCTGCGGATGCCAGAAGAGAACTTTAACCTGGCTTGCCTGTTCTTCAAGCCGACCGGATTCCGGCGATCTGGAAGGCCGCTAAATACAATCTACAAAACGTATACAGCGGAGCTACGCGATGCTGGTTTGATCTGGAACGAAGCAAGAAGACTGGCGAGCGATAAGGATTCTTGGAGGCGCCGCGTGGTGTCCATATGCTCTAGTTAAGGGGTGGATATGGCCAAAAAAGAAGAATTTTATAAAGGGACTTTGGGTAATCTTTACTGTTATTTTACATAAGGCATGTTCTTAGTTATATAGATACCAGCAAAAAGTTCCTTATAACTAACAAGCATTCCGATATTTTTTCGTACGTCACGTAATGGTTTTCCATTTAGTAGGTATATTATATTTTTTTCTAGGTTCACCAACAAGGATCGTATTTTTTTTAAATGTACTACTTAAATTTAAATCTCTCCACCAATCTCTACATTTTGCAAGAAGGCATTGAGAGGCCAATAATAACATTTACTCGATCGAAACAGCGAGGAATATAATATTATCACATCATACCCGGGGGGGCTTCGTGGTAATTCTGAATTGGACGTTACCCCCTGCAATAATTGGACGAGTAGGCAATTAACCTTTTTCATGTCAATCCTAGATGTTTTTTCAAATTAAATTTGTATTTTCTGGTAATGTATCCAAATAATTGTAAAACTATCTAAATACTTTTTTTCTGAAAATCGATCTATTACTTTTATTTCATTTCTTAATGGAGATTTTCATTTTGTTTGTATTTTTTTTTATTCAACGAATAATTCACAAAATTTAATAACGTAGCTAGCTTTTATTGAAAATATGTAATTTGAAAACACTTATAAATATAATATAATCACTAGAAAAAATCCTTTTGCATAAAATATGACACCCATCAGGATTCAAACCAGCGCTCCCAGAATTCACACACATGTGCTCTGGCTACTAAGCTATACATATACTATCTAATGTTGACAAAGTTAACTAACGGGTTTTTATAGTATTCTCTAAAGCGCTTTTTAAATTGCGTTACTTATTGTCAATCGGCTTTTGTATTTTAAATGAAAGTATTGAGTAAAATTAATTATTTTTAACTTTAATTTTTACGTTAAAAAGCGTCCCGTTGATTTCTTTTCACACACACATATATATAACTACATATTATGCTAAAAACTGTTGTGATGCTATGTATATATATATTTCAAAATCACAGACGGGAGTAAAAATAACAATAATTTTACCATACAGGAAAGTAAAATAATATTCTAGCGACAAAAATATAATACTAGTATACCAACACACGGCCTTAAAGGTTTATCAAGCCATTTCAAATAGCAATATGTCGAAATGATCTTTTTGCGCTACGCCATGCGAAATTCTAGTTCGTGAAATATTTTACTAGTTCAAGATCATGACATTTTTTTCTTTACGTCATAATGTAATACTTCAAACGACTGAAATATTTGTTTTCTTTTTAATTAAATCCATAATATTTTCCCACGATACAATTCTTCTATAGTTTAAACAAATATATTAGTTTGATCGTTTGTAAAATAAATTTTATGAAACTAATATCTTATATTGGTGGAATTAAAATTAATTAATTTTACGTTGGTATAGATATTGTGATTTTATGTTATAGTTTAATGAATATTTTATGGTGTCACCATTTGTAGCAGTAGTAAAAATAAAATTATTATATGAGAGTTGTTATGATATTGTCTTTTTTGATGATATGGGACTTAGGTTTATTATTTAATTACCCAAGTAACTGTTTAAAATTTAATTTTTGCTTACTTTAATTATTTTGAATTTCTCTTTTCTTGGTCGTTTCTTTACGAATGAGCATTGTTACTACCTTAAAGTAGTGACCTCAGTAGTATTCTGAATGACCAAGACGAAGAGTGAAGGCTGCCATCAGTAAGCTTCTTCACTTGGTCGCTCCAGCGCGTCGACGCTCTTACTTATGCTTTGCCTTTCCCAGAAGCTATCCAAAACTATCAGTCTTTCCAGGTTATCTGATCGGCACTGAATATTATATCCAAAAAACTGCAGGATACGTCTTGGACATGTTTTAGAAAGCTGTTCCTTTATCTGAAGTCTTTGGATGACTGGTTCTACCTGTGGCCTGTTAAAGAAAAACGAAGCATTCGGCGCCAATACCACATTTTGAAGGCATCGATTGACTTCCGCTCCCTTGCCTTCAGTGTTGTCGACTTGGCATGGTAAAGAAATATGTAGAACACTAATATTTGAACAAGCATAATTTTGAATATATGTACCTAAATCTTCTTTTGTGATTTTATATTATATTCGATGATTATGATTTTTATGCAATTTTAAAAATTATTAATTTTATTGATTTTAAAAACGTTCAATTAGAGCGAATACGTGGCAGTGAACATAATGTATGTCTGTCTGTCTGTCAATCTGTCTGAGACATTATTTTTATAAATCACAAGAATGGAAACATTTTATTATGAATGGTTTCTTAATAAACAAAATGTTGGTATGTTTTCCATAATTTGTGAATTTGTGTAGCAATTTTTGCCGAAGATAAAATACAGAATATTTAGAACAAAGACTCTCCCACCCTAGTTTCTGTCATTATTTTTGCTTAGAAAGCGCTCACTATAAAGAAAAAACATTTTTAATAACCGTATTTGTGGCAAAATGCTTATTAAAATAATTTTAGATCTTTTACTTGTATATGTAGAAATTAATGAAAATAACATTTCAGGTGTAAGTGTACAACATTATTTTATGTAGAATAGAATTAGGATGTAATACGAATAACAGAGAATAAATAATTACTTCTTGTAAAATAAGTGAAGGCCTCCCTAAGTATTTCTACCTTTCTTATTAGTTCTTTACCACTATGATTTCTTGCCTAATTTAACGAGTTCGTCGATATAATGGATTTGAAGGCGGCCATGTGATCGTTTAGTGACCCTTGGATGCCACTTTATAACAACATCTATCCAGCGGTTATGTTCAGATTGAAATACAAATTTATTTATTTAACATATAGTTGAACATCACAAATTACAAATTCAAAGCGTTAACGACATGACAAACGATAAGTAATAAAAATATTTAAATAATGATATAGGGTAATATGAGTAAATACAAGTAAATAAAAGTACATAGACACTGAATGAACTCAGTGGTCCCTATCCTAAAAACTTATAAAGCAATGTCCACATAAACTTACTCTCACGTAAGTGAAATATATCAATATCCGTAGCGATTTGATTGAACATAGGCATATAATGGCAGGTTAGTTCGGCACCTTGGGAGAACAAACAATGGATGTTCCCGATTTCTAAGATAATTACCAGATACGCACGAGTCAATACTACCAAGAATGGTAGAGTTTCTTTTCACACCGCGTATAAGTCGGGAAAATATGTTGGTGACTTAATATAGATGTATCCTAACCTTTAAACTACAGTATGTTAGCATATCTAAGAGGTCCACAGATAATATTCATACAGCTTAAACTAAAGAAGTCTATAATTTTCTCTTTCTATTCTGAAGCTTCTCCACCATAATGTCGTACTTTCACTGATACGGTATGAAGCACCTCTTCATGATTATTTCAATCACCGAGGGCTGCCGTGTCCGCTTATGAACTCTAGTATTTGTAATGCGGTCATAATGTATCTCTAAGATTCAGCGATGACATCGATTCTTAAAGCTTAAAAGTTGAGACCTTTGAAGCTTAGTAATTAATATACCACGTTTCATAAGCAAACAAGAGCACAAGCAGTACGCACGGCATTAATTGGTCCTCATATTGACTTTCATGCAACTGCAGGTTGGCTGAATGCAGACCCCGCCACATCCATGTGGATTCCAAGTATCTCAGCCTAACGACACTTATCACATTGCATACTCTTGTCTGCCTTATTATCTATTTGATTATTTTATGGTATTTTTACGTTATATCCAACATGCACTTTTACGATATCATAAGTTGGGCTATTCTTATTTTAATATACTATCTTAAATAAGGTTCATATTTTACTTACTTAATCTAGAACTGATGATATTACATAATTATGGGCTGATGAACTTTGAGGATGCTACTTTATAACATTTTTTTCTTTTTTTTTACTAGCCACGTGTTAAATTCATTTAGAAAATAACTGCGTGAAAAAATCATAGGCGAGAAGTATAAGTTTACTGTTCATTTTATTTTAATCGTATTACAATGTCATTTGTGCCTATAACTTGAGAAAAATACCAGTAAACAATGACAAAGATTGACACTAATACTGTTGAAAATTAAATAAGTAGAATAAAGAAAGTAAAACTGAGTAAAACATGTAACCTATTTTTTCATCTCGTCAGTAATATTTTTTTCGTGTACAGTAATATGGCAATGAAGGTGTCTGTATTATTATTCGCCATTAGAAGTCAAGGCAATAATTGATTACCCAAAAAAGAATTAGTGTTTAGTTTAGTTCTCATATTAATCATAAATAAAATAATGTTTATTATATATTATGTGTTATAGGATTTCGTACCTAAAATTTTTTACATCGATTCCATATAATTTTGTATTCATAACGATATCCAATTCACTTTCTATACAATACGCCGTGTCGATACGAGTCACTTAACATACAAGATAATATATATTTATAGTAATACTAGTAATGCACCTACTATGTAAAATATCTCTATCAACTGCGTGTAGTTAATGGAAATTGAATTTAAATTCTATAGAATATATTTTTTATTATAATCATAATGAAAAATACATAACTAGAAATGTTGCAATTTCTTAAACAATACAAAGTACCTACCTACATAATGAATGTATTTCAGGTAGCCATTTAATTTATCCACGGGATAACGTAAATCCCAGGACTGATATTAATTGTTACTTTGTCACCATAGGTAGAATATATTATGTATAATGAATACTTACAGGCTTTATATGGTACCCATTATAATTTTATGCCAACTGCATAACCGTCTTCCATAAATCTCTATCCCCAACTCTTTCCAGTTATCTCTGCATCCCTTTTGATATTATCTGAACATATTAATCAGAGGTGGCCCAGAGACCAACTGCCCATTGGGATTCCGTAATAAACTTTAAGTAGAACTCTATTGAATATAATATGTATAATTAATTTTTAATGATGAATGGACATAATATTAATATAATATAACATTTGTTTTAAACATCATCAAATTACTTAGCATTGTTTTGTATTTTTTATTATTTTATTCAATTCTTTTAACTTTTGTGAAATTTAATATTACAATAAAAATAATTAAGTAGGTATTAAATATTCTTCTAATCATAAAATATAGGTACATGTTATTAAAATCATAAAATGCGTAGGTATTTTACAAAGTTTTTATTAGCTCGTATTCTTATTTGTCCAAATCCAAATCTAGTACAAATCTTGCAATATATCATAACACGATTACAATGTATTATTTTAATACTTTTAACCATCTTTAAGCAGAATTGAATTCATTTTCAGTTAATTCTGTTTTGTATAAAAAGTTATTTCGGAAGAAATCCGTAATCCAATCCACTATTATTGGTTGCTAAGTGGGTGGTCCTAGCAACTAAATTATTAATATATACGTGCGTTACTATGGAAATCAAAATGACATTTCAGTATTCTATATTTGTTTGTTTTTTATTTACTTCATTATCAAGTACAGGTTTGAGCATATTGAGCATAATAATTCAACAGAAAATTTAAAAACGTCTAAGGTCTTTTTACTCTCATTTTTTTTTCTTCATTTTTATAAGTAATACAGTAACACCTGTAATATAGTATATAATTTTATTCGATCAGAATAATATACATAATAATATTACCTTATATTATAAGGTTGTAACAATTGGATGGCTGTGAAACTACACTGCGGAAGGCAAAGTAAATCTACCGCAGCCAAATCCAGTCAATCGTATTATTAACAACAAAAATTGGTAAAGCAAAGCACGTTTTGTTGAAGTTGAAACTGTGGAATTGGAATATTATGTTTAGTACCTATCGTAAAATCGTTACAAACGTTATTTTGAAATTTGGAGTTTAAGGTTAAAGTTACGGTAAAGGTTTAACTATTAAAAACTACTTATCAAAAACAGTTAATTTCCAATGAATCCATAAATAGTCCTAAATTATTCAAAACCATCCCTATCTGTATACCAATAGGTTGAATAAACCATTTAATTTAGCTAAAGTCTAAAATTATATGAATCTTAGCTAATTTCCATACGAAAACACTAACTTTAACCAATTTTCTTTAGCGGGCAATATAAACAAACACAGCAGTAAAGTGAACAAACGCTACGAGCTCAATTTACAAGAGATGTGGTATTTTTGATTAAACAAGTTCTCAGTAAAAACTAATCAATATGTAAATAACTTGATTCATTCAAATGTGTAGCATTGTGTTTTCTTTAGGTAAGTACATATTATTATGCATTTGTTATACATATAATAATAATTATTATAACATTTAAAATACATAGTTTTAAACAGATTTACTCTATACTATAAAAAGATATGTTAAAATCTTTCTGTCACGTTTTTTTTGTTGAATTTTCGCCTATTTACTGTTCTATTTATATTTTTGTGCAATCCAGTACTGTAAATATGGATAAATTATTAACTTAAATATTGTCTTATCGCTACACCTGTTAGAAAAAAACATCTAGAATATACCTCTGATGGGGGACAAAACCTTCTGATAAATTGGCTACCAAAGGTGACCAGTGGGTCTATTCTATACTTATCGAACACTAAATTGATAAATAGTATCAAACTTAGGGTAGGTTTGTATCAAAATATTAGCACTTATTGTAACAATTACACGTAGCCGGTTTTTATTGTTGCAATAAGTGCGATATTTTAACAGCAGCAAGATAGGTGCTGTTAAAATATAGCACTTATTGCAACAATAAAAACCGGCTTCGTGTAATTGTTACAATAAGTGCTAATATTTTGATACAAACCTACCCTAAGTTTGATAATATTTTTCACTTTATCACTTTAGCGGTCGATAAGCATAGAATAGACCCACAGGGAGGGGAGTGGAGCTCTAGTTGTAGTAATTTAATATAGTAGTATAATAATATTTAATTTAGATATTATTTATAATTTATCATTCTTAAGTCAATATTGATAATTAATAATATTATAAAATTACCTATATAGCGCGTTTAGGGGGAAAAATCTAATCGAAAAGCAACGTACGTGCAAAGAAGACAGTGTCAAGAAGGATGTAACGATCGACTTGAAGGACTATCAAAAGGGCACAGAAGACTGGACCAGCTACAGCAAATTTGTGAAAGAGGTCAATGCTTGAATAATATAACAGCTGTAGTACCATCGAAGAATAAGAAGCAATATATGAATATTAGGCTTTATACTACCCATCTAAACTAACTTGAGTACGCCGAAAAAACAAAACATGTTGAAAGTAGACTATATTATTATAAACTGATTTTGAATTTTATTAATTAATTTTCTTAATAACGAAGATATTCCCCTTAATAATAAAGAAAACACATAATGATCCAATCGTGTTATATGACTGAACGTCATATTACACATTAGTATTACATACTGATTCCAATGCAATGAGCAACTAATTAACCCTCATCTACGAGATGACTCCTCAACTATGACGACATTAATTCACTGTTATTTTAAGCTTATGTCACGATAATAAAATATTTAAGCATCTTTCAAATAGTATTTTTCAATGTTGAACTGAGCAACAACCCCCATTAGAATGGTAATACCCATACACATAGGATTAGCAAACGGTTAGGTTTAATTAATTGTATTGTTTTCTTTTAATGTGAACAGTTATTTAATTTAATCTCTGATTTTATATTGAGCTAGCTCTGAGAAAAAATTGTCAATCACAGATCAAATCATAGAGATGTCAAATAATCGTGAATGTTGGAGCGTGATGCTTTATATCTTTATTTGAAATAATTTCATTCGTAATATTTTATAGGATACTATTATGGTAAACTATAATACCTATCTATAAAATATAAATCATTTTACACCAAGTTGTCGTTTATTGGATACTTTCACAGCGTTCACAGTACAATGTTTTTATTAATTCAATTAAATTATCTTAATATCACTTTCATTTGATTGTCCTCGATAAACACCTTAGCAAATGTTGCCCAAATCGGCCGTAATAATGGAATAATTATTGTTTTGGGTCTACTATTAGGAGATGAGTTCTCGTTAATTGAAGTATAGTAACATTCGCATAGCGTTTGCGGTCAAGGCGAGATACCAGCTAACCGTGTTATGGCACAATTATTTCGATCCGAGACGGCTGCCAGTCTCTCGTTACTTTGCTTGGTGCTAATGGTTTACACATGTCCATTGCACTTGAACCAAATCAAGTGAACGTAAAAAACCAAAGTTGCGAAGTTTACGACGCCAACACAATATTTTTCACTAACTACCATATTAAAAATACTTGTTACTTTATCACAAAATAATTCTTTTATTATATCGCTGAAAATCAAATTATTCTAAATAAGCTTACCATATATAATAAACAATCCATTTTGCAAAAATTACCTTCTTGGCTCAGCGACCACATAATCATTTATAAAGTTCACTCTACTATAAGTAAAATGCATCCATGTAACTGACAATATTGCCATACTAAAAACAAACGTCTTGTCATTCTCGATCTCTTTTTTCACTGTCCATTTTCAATTCTTATCACTGGAAGCAGCTGTAAAACTTAGTTTCGTGATTCTGTATACCAGTGTTTCCGAACGTGTGGCATACGCCCCACCGGGAGGCAATTTGAATGTTTTGGGGAGCAAATCGTTAATATTATGTCGTTATTTTTTTTTGTGGAAAGACTTATTTTCGAAATATTTTTTTTTGATATTGCAACCCTAAATTTCCGAAAATAAGATAGCAGCACTGTTATACTTGTACTTTTCCTTATTATTTTGACTGAAAAATGACAGAAATTTAAAGTAGAAATTTGAAAAAAGATCAACATTACATTCATTATTCTCTTGATAGGTAACTATAAAATTTTGAAAAGAAGTGAGGTATGGCACGAATAAGGTTTGGAAATACTCTAAGAGTCAATTGGTAGTAATTTTAAATATGAACACTGTATGTAATAAATTAATATGTTTATTTCGATACTAGTCTTTTTTAATATCTCAATATTAGAAACACTAATGTACTGAAAATAAAATATCTCTAGCATATTAAAATATGTGTGATGTTAAATAAATAGTATATCATTTTGTCAAGCGTAAAGAATATTACGTTTGATTTTTTGAATAATATTACTTTCTACGATCGATATTACATGAATTAAATATACTATTCTGTATTAGTTTGCATTTCCCGTTGGTGAGTATGCATAGCGCCTGAAATGATTAAAATGGAGTAGTAAACGTAAATTAAGTAACTATGTAGGTAAAAGGTACCTTTAGTCGATAGTTATATTTAAAAAAAAAAGTAGTATGTTAATAAAATAATAAAATAAAATTAATGAATTATTTGAAAACATGTTTCTACAAAATAATATAGAAAGAAAATTCTGTACTATTTTTATTCACAGTATTACATTAAAGATCAGCAATGCACGCGATTCTTATCCCGTAGCCCTCAAGAAATTTTCATAGCAGTATTGATATAATTTGGTTAAGCACGATGATTTTTGCATGTAAATTTATAAGGCATCTAGAAAAAGGAAACGATTTCATATATTAGAAAAATATTACTTGACCAACAAAGTAGTCAAGTACATACTGGCTCAAGTTCACTTGCCATTGCTATCTCACCAATTCGCAAAACGCTTTCCTCAGCTCACTTTCTCTCGAGACACGTTCCTCGCGTATTGTGTATTTATTACACTTGCGCACTTTTTGGCGATATCCAATGCTAAATATTTTATAATAATTCGCAGAGAAATTTAATAAAAACATTATTTATCTTTTATAAATTAATTACCACGAAAATATTTTTTAAATATGTAATAATATTATATAATCACTTCGGCCACTCTCAATCTACTACTAGATTACGACGTCTCCTTGATGTGTCTTTTGATTTTTACCCTTAGTCTCATTACCGTGTATGTTTGCTAAATTTTATCATTTAATTAATCCAATGAGCTCTTGAAAACCCTTGATCTAAAGTTTATTTATCGAGCGATATATTCTGAATATATTTACTTCGTTAGATGTCGTATTGTAGTATTGAAATGCTCCCTTATCGTTATATTTATTTATAGATTTCTGCTTGTTACGCTCTTAGTTTTTCAACTTTATTTAAATTTAAGGTCTATGCTTTGTTTTCATATAAGTATTAGTTCTGGAAAAATACATTGGTTAAATAACACTTCAATTAATGTAAGAGATCACTTTTTAATATTT
This sequence comes from Rhyacophila brunnea, assembly GCF_057557595.1. Classification (NCBI taxonomy): domain Eukaryota; kingdom Metazoa; phylum Arthropoda; class Insecta; order Trichoptera; family Rhyacophilidae; genus Rhyacophila; species Rhyacophila brunnea. Next base: position 24,813,786 of record NW_028233068.1, read on the forward strand.
TTAATGTGTCTGAATGCACTCCACATCTGCTTTATAATATATTCATAATATATTATTATATAGTCTTTTGATAACTTAAATGATAGTTTAAAATATGTTTTTAAAATGTATTAGGAACTAACCTACCAATGATATCCATTGGCTGAATTAGAAAATACATTTATATTACAAAAAAGATTACGAAGGTAACGAAAAATTTACTTTACTATCGATTTCTTCCACTGAAAATATGTTACTCTGGTATTAATATGTTAGAGACCTTTGGTAAAATACCTGTCTATAAATACTTTATACAATATTATGATGATATATTTTAAAATAAATAAGTTATATACCAATTATTTGAAAGCACAACATACCTACAGTTTTTATTTCAAATTATTATTTAAAATCAATCGTTTTTTTATACGACATTTAATTGTATCTTATTTTTAGAAAATTACATAAATGGTAAGTAGTAATATTATATTATCAATAAATACGATATTTAAGTATTATATGAACTTTAATGTAGTGTAAATAACCTACAAAAGTCTATGTACTATTTGTCTATGTACTATGTATTATTATTTATTTATTCCAAATGCATTTAAAAATAATTTATTTAAATGTATAAAAGCAAATATTCATTTTAAATACTTATAAATTTAGATTGTCATTTAGTTAGTTTACTTTTCTGGTATTCTGTAACCATAGACCGTTTAAAATAGCTTTAACATAATTATTATTTTTATCTCTGTTAAGATGTTACTCTAGTTTAATAATTTGGTTGAAAGTTATATTATTATGTATTTGGATCACATGAATTTTAGTAAGTAGGCAATGTAATAAAATTTCGTTAAATATTTAAGCCGAAATGCGGTATTCATGTATTTTAATTTATATGTAGTTGATGTACAAACGATATAATAATATATTATACATGTTATCTTAAATGAGATAGCTTAAAAAATATGACCATACTTATTGGAAAATATAATATTTAACTATACTTACTATTAATTTTATAACATAATGATGTTTTAAAGAGTAATTGAAATGCAAATCAAAATTTTAATATTTTTATAATAATGATGATACAATTTAATTAGGTAAAATTTTTTATGTACATGATGTTGACTCAATCAATACTAACTGTGTTGGAGTGTTGGACTCTCACCAAGGTTGATGAGCATGCGCTTGATTTATTTGAGAGGAAAGTCCTATGTATTAAACTTAACCTGGAGCTCTACAATCTCTTCCATGAAGAATTAATACGTCTCCGTATCCGTATGCGTTACACTTGGTAGACTGCGATGGGCAGGCCATGTAGCAATAATCAATAGTTCTTAACCACCGACGAGAACCCTAGATACTAGACAGGATGGTCAGATGTCGTTTATCAGGCCCAGACTCCGGTAGTTAAATGGTGTCAATACCCGGAAGACACTAGTCTAGAATAGGGGGAGATCAAGTAAGTTATTAAAGGAAGCTAGAATCAGTCCTTAGTTGTTAGGCCACGGATGATAATGATGATGACGATGAGGTACATATTATTCAAGTACATAATTATAATAAATTGATTAGGTATAAAATACATGAAAAATTTTCACATAATAAAGGAGTTGGATATGTCTGTGTTTAAGTAGACAAGTATAAATATGTTAAATCTTATAATTATTCATTCATACATAAAAATATTTTGTATCAGATTTCAAATTAAAAAAAATGTGAATATGTCTTTAAATTAATAAGAAAAAATATTAAAAATACACGTACTTATTTAACACTTAAAAATAAAGAAATAAATTCATCTGGCTCTTTGTTTATTTATATAAATGAAACTTTTAGTTGTATAATAGCATCTGAGTTTTTTAAAGTTTCGTCGAAATCCTTTTTATCAAGTTTTAAATTCTTAACGAAGAAAAATGTCTTTATTCGGTATTTCTTCGTAATTCTTCGCAGAAAATTAAATTATTTCAAGCAAAATTACTCCCATGCCTACTCACTGAAAATAAAATAGAAACATTTCTTGAATACTTTTATTCAAACTTCTCATCTAGACACCTACTTAAAAATATTTTGTTATTTATTTTACGGTTTATGTATCTTATTGGTTCTGTATTTATATCATCAACAACATCCTAATCAGCGCAACATAACCAACTGCCGAATGAAGGTCTTCTCTAGGTTCTTAGTTATTCGTTGTCACTTACATCTACACCTGTATAATATCATACTTATATTGAACATACATAATTTTAAAATATCTCATGCACATACACACTAGACTTTGTTTTCAATTATTGTAGTATGTCAAAAAATAATCAAATAAAAATAAAAATAGGAACATTATTTTACAAAAATAAAAAAATTTAATATCAAAAAAAAAACGTAATTTCAAAAATGAAATAATAATATATAGTATGTATAAAAAATCAAACCACAGCACATTTTAAGATGTTTCACAAAGTCTAACAATTTCTTTTTTAATTTTGACTTTGTATTTTGAGTGTAATTTTCCAATAAAGCTACGGGCATCTTACTTAATTATGATATTAGTAGTCTAGTAGCTTGTGAATTATCCGTTTAGTACAAAAAATAGTTTATTTATGACTATATTAGTCGCCATATTATGATATACCTATTATGTTGTTTGAAAACTTGATTTTATCTTATATTTTATTCACAGTTATTTAAGCAAAAATATCGTTATTTTTATTATTATCATTAACTGTCATTTTACTATGCCACCACAAGTAAAACCACAAATCGACGGTTATAGCACTTATAATATAATTTAAAGCTGCTATGCAAGATATATTTATTTAAAGGTGCTGGTATTTACTTTAAATAATTATAATAATATACCTAGTAATATAACACGATATTATTTTTTAATACAAATGAAAGTAATATATTATTTACATTGCGTAGAGAAATACATTTTTCTAAGATAACTTATTTAATTACTTACACTTATTAACCAATCATATTCAAAAAATGCAATTTATTGTACCATTAAAATATATACGCAATTATTAATAAAATAATCCATCCTAGTTTATTCCAAATTTAAATGATTTTATTTTCAATATTTCATAATTTTATCTTAATTTAAAAAAAAAAAAAAAAAAAGCCACAAGACTACTATATAAACAGCTCGATTAATGAATTAGTAAATCTAATAATAGACGTAATAGACGTAATAGGCGTACAGTTTGTTGTCAATTCCATACAGACCCGGTCTCAAAGAACACGATCGCTTTCATGACACATCCCTAAATTCTACATTTTCAAATCTTTGAGAGAAATATTTTTTTAATAATATTATAATCATGATGTTTTTTATTGATAGAAATAAAAATAAATTTGTTTGTATATTTCTTGTACGTCAAAAAATTGAGTAGTATTGGAGGAAAACGCAAATTGTCTGTGAATATAACTGTAACTTATTATTTAAAATAGGTATGTAAGGAATATAATATCTACTACAAAAAGCGCAAAAGAATTGTCTTACATTTGGTGCATTATTGTATGTTGTAGTTTAATGACAGTGTTAAATTTGCCAATATCATATTGTTAAATGGTTATCTGTAGGAGGCGTATGACACGTGTAACTTTTAAGGTCTACTTAACATTAAAAGAAAGATAACAGACAGATTTTCTGACCGCAATCTAAATAGAGCTGCTCTCATATAATGTACATTCTGTATTGATGGAAAAAGTAGACCTTATTATATTATATAATTAATATCAGGGATGAATATGCATAAATACTAAAGATGCCATAAGAAACTACCCGCGTAGCTAAAATAGATTTATATGGAAAAAGTAGGCCTGATTATAATATATCATATCAGGGGTGGATATGCATAGATACTAAATATACCATAATAAACTACCCGCGTACCTAAAATCGATGAATATAAAAAAATACACAGATGAATTCAATTAATTAATGATAAATTATACGCAATCTTTTACAAAATAAAGTTTTATGCCTTGCAATGATTTTGCGAGAATGATGATTGTATTGCATGTGATTTTCGTTATATTTTTCATTACATATTATTATGCAGTTGCCAGAAGAATGTCTGTGAATGTAATTAAACTTTTCAATCTCAATAAAAAATAATTGACCATTCTGCAAAATAATGTTTTTTGATTTTTTTTATTATCTGTGTTTCTTGATCTGTGAAGAAATAACAAGCTCTCATTTGCGGTGAATATATTAATATTGACGGATTTTCTCAAATTATTATCAAAATTAACTAACCGTGGTCTTTTGGTTTATTCATTTTTCAGCCGCATTAAAACATTTACAGTTTCACTAAATGAACTCAAAAGTCAATTAAATTTTCACAACATCCAATTTCCCTTTATCACTTCAAGAAATTCACTTATATTTAAAGTGAAAAATAAACAGAAGAACACAAGTTTTACATTGAGATATGGCAAAAATGCATCATGCCCAATGTATTATCTAAAAAAAACAACGGTAAAAGTGGCAAATAAAAACGTCAAAATTCGTAGATTAAGAATCTCAGTGGTTACTGTAGAGGCAAATTTACTGAATTGATATAAGTAGCAAACAATATAACAATGATTGGCCTAATGACATTCAATCTTTAATAAATGATGACACAAGAAGAAGAACTTTATAAAGTAATCAAAATATCAGCAAAAACTCTGTGTGAATAAATAGATGCATTATTTATTTATTAATAAAAAATGGAAGTCAACTCCAAGAACCAATAATATGTGGTACCTATTATTTTAATTGTACGACCGTGCTAATGTTCGGTCAACTCCGGACTTGAGTATTGAACTGCAATCTATCAAGTTATTTGAAAGTACATTTAAAAAATATGTATTAATATTTTTAACGTAAATCCATCGTAAAAACGGCATCGTCATAGATGAAAGCATTTCTAAATACGTTTTAGTTATATTAACTTAACATGATATTAGGTTGTCTCTTTTTTTATAAATTCATATTTCAAACAGACTAGATAATAACTAAGAGATCAATAAAATTATTAGCTAAAAAATAGGTATTAAAAAAAATTATGAAGAGTCAACTGCTATCGAAGGTGGTTTACCGTATTTGAGGTAGTATAATTATTGATACAATAAGTTAGTCGTCTAAGGTGTTAAATCTATCTATCTCGCTCTAAAAGTTAACACAGCCAAGAGAGGCGCTGTTAAAACATAGCACTTTTAGACAGTTCAGACAGTAAGCTTATTGCAAAAATTAGCCGATTAGCCAAAATAATTAGCCGACCTCGATAGCCGTCAATAGCAGCCCTGTATATAGAATAAAGCCACATAGTGTAAGTACCGGTGCAACAAATTGCAAGTATTCAATTATATATGTTGGTAATAAAAACGTTTATAGAAATTACGTTGAAATTTATAGTTTATTAATGAGTTAACCAAATGTGTAAACTAAGAGAATGCGTGAACCAACTGTTCACATAAGTATGAGATGGTATGTAAGATATTATGGTATTATATATATACTAGCTGAGCCAGCTGGCGGTCGCCAGTCTGTCTCGCTAGGTCTTGCAGACGCCTTGATGGTGTTGGATTTTAATATAATTGTGAAGTATGCATAGAGTTTTTTCTTCGGAATTGATTTTCATTCACCTCAAGACAGTTTGACATTTTGCTGATTTGTCAGTTTCACGATTTTCAAGTCGTCACTGTCAATATAAATTTGGGGTCATATGCGTAGTCTATTCTGGAGTCTGGCCTTCACAATATCGTCCGACACCACCTCAGGCTGATAGGCCAAATAGAACAGCTTGCAATCGCCGATTGCGACCACTGCCATTTTAATAGAATAAAATATGTGTAGTTATATAAATGTTTCGTTAAAACACGTGCATTTAAATATAATAAATAATTATACATCTCATCGTATATAAAGCAATGTATGTGATTATTATAAATGGCGATCCAATATAACATGAATATTAATCTTCCACGGGACCCATTTAGATAATAAAAGGTTAGCAGTATATAAATCATAAATGCTTGCAGCCGTTGAATAATATTTAAAAAATCAAATTTTTACATTTTACGGGACATTCAAATCGAAACAAAATTTATTTTGGGTAGGGTTTGGGTATTATAAATAGGTAGGTATATAAAATCACAAATTAAAAAGAATATAGCAATTTATATGACCAAGTAGAGTAGAATTAGGTTGGGATAACCTTCATCCAGCAGTGGATTGATCCTTGTTGATGATGATAAAAAACTATATTATGAATGGGTAAATATAATATCAACAATTTTGATAAATATAGCAATCGTTTAACCGCTAGTAGTAGAATCAGGTTGCGGAACCCTTCATCCAGCAGTGGATTGATCCTGGTTGATGATGATGATGATTATGATGACGATATGAATATGTAGATAAATAACATTAGCATTTTTAATAAATATGGAAATTCAATACTGTCAATAATCAGATTGCGGAACCCTTCATCCAGTAGCGGATTGATCCTGGTTGATGATGATGATGACGATATGAATATGTAGAAAAACATAATATCACCGATTTTGATAAATACAGCAATACAAATGATAGAAAGGAGTAGAATCAAGGGAGGCCTTTATCCAGCAGTGGATTGGTTCAGGTCGATAATGATGTGAATGATAGAAATAGGTATAATATCACAAATTTGTTTAACCGCTAGTAGTAGAATCAGGTTGTGCAAGCCTTCATCCAGCAGTGGATTGATCCTGGCTGATGATGACGACTATATGAATATGTAAATAAATATATTATCACAGATTTTGATAAATACAGCAATTCTATTGACAGAAAGGAATAGAATCAAGTTAGGGAGGCCTTTATCCAGCAGTGGAATTGTTCAGGTCGATGATGATGAAGATAATAGAAATAGGTATAATATCACAAATTTGTTTAACAGCTAGTAGTAGAATCAGGTTGAGGAACCTTTCATCCAGCAGTGGATTGATCTTAGTTGATAATGATAACTATATGAATATGTAAATAAATATACTATCACAGATTTTGATAAATACAGCAATTCAAATGACAGAAATTAGTAGAATCAGGCTAGGGAGGCCTTTATCCAGCAGTGGATTGGTTGAGGTCGATGGAATGATAGAAATAGGTATAATATCACAAATTTGTTTAACCGCTAGTAGTAGAATCAGGTTGTGCAACCCTTCATCCAGCAGTGGATTGATCCCGGCTGATGATAATGACTATAGGAATATGTAAATAAATATAATATCACAGATTTTGATAAATACAACAATTCAAATGACAGAAAGGAATAGAATCAAGCTAGGGAGGCCTTTATCTAGCAGTGGAATTGTTCAGGTCGATGATGATGAGGATAATAGAAATAGGTATAATATCACAAATTTGTTTAACCGCTAGTAGTAGAATCAGGTTGTGGAACCCTTCATCCAGCAGTGGATTGATCTTAGTTGATGATGATAACTATATGAATATGTAAATAAATATACTATCACAGATTTTGATAAATACAGCAATTCAAATGACAGAAAGGAGTAGAATCAGGCTAGGGAGGCCTTTATCCAGCAGTGGATTGGTTCAGGTCGATGGAATGATAGAAATAGGTATAATATCACAAATTTGTTTAACCGCTAGTAGTAGAATCAGGTTGTGCAACCTTTCATCCAGCAGTGAATTGATCCCGGCTGATGATGATGACTATATAAATATGTAGATAAATATAATATCACAGATTTTGATAAATACAGCAATTCAAATGGCAGAAAGGAATAGAATCAGGCTAGGGAGGTCTTTGTCCAGCAGCGAATTGGTTCAGGTCGATAATGATAAGGATGATGGAAATAGGTATAATATCACAAATTCGTTCAACCAATAGTAGTAGAATCACGTTGCGGAACCCTTCGTCCAGCAGTAGATTGATGATGATGATGGCGATATGAATATGTAGATAAATAACATTAGCATTTTTAATAAATATAGAAATTCAATACTGTCAAGAATACATTCAACGTAGAGAGGCCTTCATCCAGCAGTGGATTTATTGAGGCTCGTGATAATAATGGCATTATATATAGATAGGTAGATAATAATATAATTCACTGATTTTGATAAATATAGCAATTAATATGTAAGTAAGGAGTAGAATAAGGCTGAGGAGGCCTTCATACAGCAGTGGATAGGTCAAGATTGATGATGTTAGGGACGATAAAAATAGGTAGATATTATACAATATCACACATTTTGATGACTATAACAATTCGTATTAATTTCTTTCATTGCTTGCAATGGCAACTTTGTTAGTTTAATATGACTATATTCTGATCTATGGAAATTAGTAGCCTATGTAATTATTCAATACATAAAGATTGAGTGAACAGCCACAAAGAAGTATTTAAAAAAATCAAATTTGGAATATCACGTTATCTATGAAATGGCAGACAGTAGCGGACGCCGCTGTCAGAAGATATTATACGTAGTGAATTGTACCAAGATTATTGTTTTCTCACCGGAAAAAAGTGCGCCAATGCCTACATTACGATATTTGAATAAAAATAATCGATTCCGTTTGTCAATTAAAGGATTAAAAGGTCTTAAGCGATGAAGACGTCATTCTGCTGTGCGTTAAATGTAATATGGCAAATCGTATACGCTATATGGGAAAATATCGGATATAAACGTCACGTACCTGTAAAATCATTGAAAATTTCTGAAATGTGGTCAATTCAATCGGTAGATGAATCGGTAGCGCACATTTTGAAGTGAAGATATAAAAATAACAATAAAATGTCGCTTAAATGGGCTGTTGGTGCGTTTTCTAAAATCTCTTAGCATAATAATATATAGGAGATAATAATATAAAGAGATGATATTATAGGATATGTATTTTATAATATAAACATATTACATATATATCGTTAATACGAGTCTAATAATAACAATATACTTACAGATCGTATCGAATGTTTTTACTACTTAATTAACTATAGCTTTTTGTGCCACACGATTCAATTAACTTGAAACATCTGCTAGAATCTGTTTTCTTTACTTACAAAATAATCGTTGCGGTTAGATTTTTTGAGGGCAGTTTGTGGATTTACGACATATTATCAATTGTTTATTCATCCAAATCGGTGTAAAAATAGAAAAACGAGATATCATACCATATTAAAAATAAATTAGAATTATTACTTTTGTATTACACACCTATTTTATAGTCATTAGATATAATACTACTTGGTGTGTTTTATTAATTATGAAATTAAGTATGCTCTATGAAACAAGCTTTTAAGACTAATTTACCGGATTGTATAATCTTGAAAATTTACCAGTATAGTCTATTAAGGGCGGACGTGCTCAGCGTGGGTCAAAATGAAGCTTTTTTCTATTTTCAAAGCATGATCCTGGACATACCTTAAACGTTGTAGATAATCTATTTGTATAATTTTGAAGCCTTATTATCCTTTATATTTATTTTAAACATTTGATGACTGCATAAAGTATTTTTATTACATAAAATAGTATTCTTTTAAACCTCTCGCTCTAATGTTTTAGAATATAGTCATATTTCGGTACATAACTGTGCAGTGGTGTTAAGATTTTTTACATTTATTAATTTTTAAACGCATTTATAAAACCATCAGTATAATTTATGACGAGGTAATTTTAGTAAAATATTTACGATAAAAAATTATATTGATAATTTCTGTGATCCCAAATTTGACAAGAATTAGGCATTTTATTATTCAAAAATGGGCAAGATTAACACATTTGAAAATAATTCTAAAGATACTAATTATATACCCACAATTTTTTGTATCTTGCTATGAAAAGTTTATCATCTAATTATAATATTACTAGCTGACCCGGCAAACGTTGTTCTGCCATCTAAATTATTTCTAGTAAATATTTTGGTTGTTAAATAAAAAATAACGAATGTATTGTAAGTGTGTGGGGATGATATCTATGACAGAAAGAGGAATGGAGCACTGTAGACGATGACCGCCGATAACATATTCATTGTTTGATCTCTTAAAAGTTAAATGTAAAGTGAAAAAAAATTATAAATTTTTTATCCTAAAGTAGGAAAATGAAATAAAGAAAATCAATATTAATTTTGAAGAGCAATTGAATGTACAATATTTTTTGTCAGTCCGTCTTTAGCCAACACGAATAAGCTCGATGGTTTGCCCACGCGAGAACATGCCACGTACAATTGTCCGTGTGAAAAACATGGTGTGCCCAGATCTAAGCCGCAAACAGACATCGTTTGGCCTTGCGACTTATTGATTGTCATTGTGAATGCCAATCTAATAGGAAATTGAACGCGTTTGAATTCAATTGGCACGACTGTAAGAGTTATTGGAATTCGTGGCAGCAAAACATTTTCGGCTCGGAATTTGCCATTCAAAATGGTGGCTTCGATAATGTTTTTCATCAATTTTTTAATGACCAATTGCGTGCCATTGCACAGCCGTGGTGGGTTCAAATTCCGAAGTAAAATAACCGGAGATCCAACTTTCAGTCGTAGAAGGTGTGTTGACATGCCTGGTAAATCCAGTGAGTTCAAAAACTCTGTTGGATAATTTACAGCTTCGTTGACATCGCAAACTGAATCGATCGATTTGTATGATACCAAATCGCCTGGCAACGACTGCTGTATCTTGAAGTTTAAATCGTCAACGTCCACATTTTTTGCTGCCAACATAGCTCTTTCTGCTAGCCACGCATGATTTATGTATTGTGTGCGTACATCGGGAAATATGCGGTCAATGAGAGCATTTTGCGAATCAACGATTCTGCAGAAATTAGTGGGCAATTTTATGCATCCAGTATTTTCATAGACAGCAACTTTTCCATCGCCGATATCTAACAATTGGTTCGAGAATGTGTCAGCAGATGGATCTTGTAGCATTTGCACGCGCATGTTTATTTTTAGCTGGACTTTTTCAACATTACGCCACAGTGGCGATGATTTCAAGCAAGCGTTGATCTCATCAGCGTACGTTGAACGTGGAATGATGGGAAGTGTTTATCTGAAATCACCTGAAAGGAGTAACAGAGTGCCGCCGAATAGTTTTTCGTTGTTTTTTATATCTTTGAGTGTTCTGTTCAACGCCTCAAGAGAATGTTTGTGTGCCATAGTGCATTCATCCCAGATAATAATTTTGCATTGTTTCAGCACTGTGGCCATGGACGATTGTTTTTTATGTTGCACATTGCGTCTGGGTTATTATGAATATTCAGTGGCAGCTTAAATGCTGAATGAGCTGTTCTGCCTCCATCCAATAAAGTTGTTGCAATGCCAGATGATGCAACAGCCAATGCAATGCCATTATTTGATCGTATTTTGGCGAGAATTAGCGAAATGAGAAATGTTTTGCCAGTTCCACCTGGTGCATCCAAAAAAAAGAATCCACCTTGTCCCGCCAAAACTGCCAGCATAATGCGGTCGTAAATGATTTTTGTTCATGAGTCAGTAGTGGGACATTGCGAGTAACAATCGCTGCCATTTCTGCAGTATCGTACTGCAGTTCACGATTCATAATGACAACGCAAAGATCCTCGATAGTAATCAATGCTTCATTGTACATAGCGTCACTGAATGTAATCGTTAGATCGTTGCACCGTGTACGAATGCGATGCAATATATCGTCAGTCATTGAATCTTTGTGCTTATCCCACAACGTGTCTGCTCGTCCCGGGAAACATGTAGTCAACACTATAGCGAATAGTAGACGAATTTGTGTTGCTGTACAGCCCAATGCTGCTTCAGCAAGCATATCGTCCCAGTGATTGTCGTCTTCGAGCAAACCGAGTGCAAGGCATGCATCTTTATATGTTGGATACTGTTGCCCATTCACTTTGCGTATATCTTGAAATGATAATGAGCCGGTGACATTAATCAACAACAGTCGCAGATAGAAACACTCAATCTGCCTTGGATTGACTGTATATACTCGGCCCAAAGTGTTTGATTTGAATAGGCCGGGGCACGCAACAATTGGTGTGCCTTGCTTGCGGGGCATCCATTTTTTTGTTTGATTCCATGTGAAATAGCGAGGTACTTCGGAATAGAGTAATATTCGTGCAAAGGCACCGAAAGTATCCGCACGATTACACAATTCGAAAAATTCGGTGAGTGTAGTTTTTGGTGGATTTATGGCACGCTCAAATGCTGTCTCGTTGGTGAAAAATACGCGCTGGCCGTTTTCAAGATGGACGGCTAAATGTATAACTGCTGGGTCCCGTTCATGAATTGGGAAACCAAAGATACGCCAGACATCTTCATTGGAGCTGATGTACCGGCCAATTTGGTAGCGCATTATTTCGTCGTTGTCATTCAATCGAGGAGCATTCACATCGGTATTTTGAATTTGAAATACAGCCATATCGCTGCCTTTATTCACATACTTGCAAATGTATTTGATGCTCTTCACCGAACTGCAGAACTCAACATTAATATGAGCATTGAATGTTTTGCTCAGCAGAGGCGAATATGGTACCACCCAACGATTGTCAATGTCAATGTCTGCGTTGTTGATATTTAGCGTAAATGATTGTCCGCCATTATCAGTATTTCTTCGACGATATATTGGATATCCGTCGACATTTGTGATCGTGTCGTTAGTGAAATGTTTAGGAAAACGCTTTGTACATGAAATGTCAAAATAACGCGACGCTTCTCATGAATTCTTCTCGGACGTAGCGCCATCTGTCATTCAACAACATAAATAATTTCGTTCTGTTTGAAATACGAACGACGGTTCATTTGTTCATACAAAAATACTAAAATCGCGATTAAAAAATGGGAGGATGGAAGTAGGAGGGTGAAAATTTTGGTTTATAGGTATTTTTTGATACCAAATAAAAAAAATTACAAAAAAAAATTGTCAAAAAAATAAAAGAAATTTTTTTCTGGATAGAGATACCCGAATCACCTAGCGGTATGAAATATACTTGTTGACCTATTCTCATACCTAACAATTATACATAAAAAAATTCATAAAAATTGGTCTAGCGGTTTCGGAGGAGTTCGACCACAAACATCGTGACACGAGATTTTTATATATATAGAGATATCGATAATTTAAAGTTTGATCAATCAATCTTGCAAACCTTCTAACTACCAGAACTCACTTTTATTTTAAATAGACTATTTTTGTTTTTATTTTTTTAAATTTCGAACTTCTATTTAAACATTACTAAATCATTTAAAATGTGTCTTGGATTTATGAGGTAATGTGAGGTTATAAGATTAGTCGACGTAATATAAGATATTGGTTTCTTCTGGATATTTAACAAAATTATCAAAATGTATTTATGGTTTTCGGATATTAATAAAATTTAAGATATATATATATCATTCAGATAACGTAGACAGATGCCTACTCTTAATACTGTTATTGGCTGTAAACCAATACTTACACGATGATAGTAAATACTTTCATGTGATCTCGAAGCATAATAAACGAACTAGTTTTTTTTTTCATCGGAAGTAAAATGTGTGTCTCATTTAATTAAAAAAAAGAACGAGGTCGAAATCTGTTTCATTTAGAAATGAACCAAACACATACGATAATATTAAAGCGTGTATGTACCAAGTATGGCCTAAAAATTGTTGCATAATTCATGAGATATCTGAATAACTGTAACGGAAATATGACATTCTTGAGGCACATCAGCATGCCTGCCTATTAAATGCTTTCCGATATGAAAATAATAATTGTCTCTTACTGTATTAAAGGCAGGCATATATAAAAACGTAGTGATTATTAATTCAGTTTAAAATATAACTTAATTAAAAGGATGAAAAATGAAACGAAAATACGTTGTAAATAAACATACTACTACTTACATATATAATTTTGGTCATTAAATAAATATTATAATACGATTATGTTTTCAGAAAAAGTTAACTCATGATAAAGATATATGTTAAAACGGCCAATACATCGTAAATATTGTGTTTAAAAATAGAGTAGTGCATTTCATTTGCTTATTGCTTCAGTGTCGACTAAATAGAATATAAAATTGTAGCATTTTAATTAATAAATAATTCAATATAGAGCCTGAATAAAGTTAACGCTTTCGCTGCTGAATAGATAATGAGATTTTAATTGCCCCCTTTAAAATGCACGTTAATTACATCGATCGGCCGCCTGGTCATTACGCACCGTGTGCGTCTTCCGCGTCCAAAGTATTAATATAATATTGTATGTAAAAAGATATACAAGGATTCATCATTAGCTAATCGCCAAATCATGTAGGTCATGGCACTGGAAAACATGTATTTTTACCCATTGCAGATGACTTGAGAGACGACGTGTAACTATATTATTACTTTAGTAGAAACTATTAGGTACCTACTTACAATATTTTAGTTTACCTGTACAGCTAAAGAGCTTGAAGAAAAACTTTACCATTGTACTTTAAAACACATTCAGTATGTAGGTACATTTCTAATTATTAATTCAAGATATTCACAATATGACATTCTATATGAAAAGAACAGGTAAATCGAGTTAATAGAAAAACGAGGCACAAAATAATCTCATAGCAGAGATCATCCTGGCAAAGCGCTATGAAATTATAAAAATAAAGTCGAAAAATGTAACCAGGACTAAAGATTAAGCTGATAGCATCTCATATTGCATTGTGAATTAATTTGTAGTAAACTGTTCATGCGTGCTTAGACATTTAGCTGTCAAATCTACAAAGTGTAACGTACCTACAAGAAGTATTTTAAATATAAAAAATATTTAATGGAACAATTAAATAAAATCATACAAAACAGTAGGTAAACCAAACCGAGAGGAAAACAATAAGTCAACTATTATAAATGTTGTTATTTAGAAATTAATAATGCTTTCGATGTTACCACAGTTACAATTCTATCATATCTATTCATCCAACTGAAAATTGTCAGCAATCATTATCACATACAAACAGTTAATACTGCTTCCTCTATATTATAAATAGTAAAAAGATAGCTAAATCTCTTTTATATAAAGCATTAATGATAACTATATAACATTAACGGAATATTATAAAAGTGTATATGAATACCGTTTATATAAAAGAAAAGCGATCAATTCAAAATTTTCTATGAAAGTATTTCTATGAAAAGTTTTTATGACAAATCGCTCGAATTAATATTTTAGAGTACCGGTATTACTTTAGAAAATCTAGATACTTTGTCAACGAAACATATCATATCATAAGGGAATATCTACTTTTTTAACCCATTAGAGATAATCGGCGCCAATTTGACGCTGGTGTTGAACAAGTGATTCTGGACAATCGGCGTCAATTTGGAGCCGCTTATCCTTAGTAAAAATGTTTTATTTTTTTTAAATATTTCTTAAAATCCTACAAATTTACCTACACGATAAAATGATAAGTATAAATTATTATTAAAGTGTTTCAATTTAAAAAAAATACTGAAATAAAACATTAAATCAAAAAGTTGTAGCAATTTTAGTAAAATTTACTACAAAATTAAATTGATTATAAGTATTTGTAGTCCATACACTATATATAACCTCTAATGTATCACATAATGTAATAATTGTCTATATTTTAATTAAAACATTATTCCTACCTATATTAAAAAGTAATTAATTATATTTAAAAATTATACAGAATTAAAATACCTAATGAGTTATCATGTCCAAAAGAAATTTATTTTATTACTCAACTGATAAAAAAACATACGTTTTATTGCCGCTAATTTTATATTAGCAGTGTTTTTTATATTTGTGTATTATATAGACAAGTATTTTATTAGGTATGTCATTTTTAATATAAAAAACAAACTCGAAATCTAATACGGCAGATAAATTAGGTTAGGTTAGAATAAGCTGTTTTTTATACATCGAATGGCTACATATCATAATTATATAGTGATACTTATAGTTGTATTGTATAACAACGTGATACCATAAATTTATTATTAGTAATATTTTTTTTTCATCGGGACGTCATGACTTAGGATCCAATCTGACAGCTAGTATTCAGCGATACAAAGAATCTGTTCTATTAAAAAATCTGTAGCACTCTTAATTTATTTTGTCCTGCTGAAGGAATGTTTTTCTCTACATATCCGATTCAAAGGAAAATCGAGCGAATTTACTAATAAAGAACCCCTTCACCGGCTTGGTCCTCTACAAAACTCACATCTGCTTCCAGTACAACCACATTTCAAGTATATTTGCCGTTTAAGTCTTGGAGCAGTATATACAATTTGGATGACAAAATACGTAACTAGATGCACTGATATACATATAGTAACTAAACTAGTGACGGATTGGTGATATTTTATTTAAAATTACCATTATTTACTAAATTATGAGCAAACATTTATCGCGCAAATATCATATGTTACTGAAACCAAAAATCGAGCATTGAATATCGTGTTTAAGAGATTTAAGTGCCATATTATGAACGTTTTCAAAGGTTAATTTTTTACGTACATAATATACCTACCTTTATTCTTTATTACATATTAATTTGATTCAGACCGAGAAACTATTATGTTTAGTAAATAGGTAACAACGATATTACCAGGAGAATGGTTTTTTCATCTGACCACATATCCACCACACTAAGATAAATAACGTGACTTGGAATTGTTTGTCATTAGACGTACCATTTATGTGTCAGCCAAGTTAGAGTTTTGGGTCCTAAAATGGTTAATAATCACTGGCTTAGGCTATAAACCCGCCATTAAATTACATATATATGTACCTATTGGTTACTAATAATTTATATATAATATGCAAAAATAACATCGATATAAAATCAGTGTAATAGTGGATTCAACCAAATGTCTTTGAAAAGTCGGTATTTTCATTCACTTAAAGTTCTACTAGCGAATTTTTTATTGTTTGTATTATAAACCAGACGTCACCATGTTTAATTCTTAGAAGATCAGATGGATTTTCATAGAGTGGCGTTTATATTACATATTTTTGTTTTTATAAGAAAAGGATGATTACCACGTCTCCCTCAACCTATCTTCTATTCCTTGAGTCTAAACAGAAATGGAAAAAAGAACATATAAATTATCCAGACCCGTTACTTTAATAATATTAAGCTATAATATAAACTAATATAACTATATTATATACTAAACTATATTATAACCGGATATGTTACCACTAGGACATATAATTATTTTCCTTTCAATAATTTCGTCTAACAATTACTTTCCGACAGCCTTTCTATAAGGCACGCTCACTTTTGACTCTCGTAGACCACTTCTGCTCTTGAGACATTTTTGCATGCTATCACAAGGCATGGTTTCCAATCCTGGCGTCCTAAATAATAAAAATGTATATGCGCCTATTAATTACCTACGTGGTCGCTCTTTGTGGCTTCTAGGTCAGAACTGTTTCCTCGAGTCAAGCCTATTAGGCACCATTAGCGAGAAATACAAGACTAGTCGATGCGCTCTTCGAAAACATAGACATTTTCAGTAATGTGCTGTGTATTTTGTTTTTGAAACTTTATTTTACTATATAGATATAATTGTTTATTGAACATACATAATTTGAAGAAATATATAACCGTCAGAGAGAGATAACGCTTCAGAGAATATTAAAAGAACCATTAGCTAAAATTCGTCACAATTAGATAAGATTCCTATAGCAAAGTGGTGAATACACGTGGACATTTTTTTTTTAGAATTATTATAACCATGTCCTTGCTTTTTCGTACAAGGTGGTTGTTAGTAATTTTGAACAATCACAAACACCTAGGCTTTGAGAAAAACACATTAATATTGTATCCTGACCGGGAATCGAATCCAGAACTCCCGGGTAAAAGGCAAGCGCCTTACGCACTGCACCACGAGAGCCGCCTACACGTGGGCATTTGCACGCAGATTTGAATCCTGTTGAGTGTCGTTTATTTTAAGATTTTTTCTATTGGTTATATATTTCTCAGAAATGTTTACAAATTGTGTATGTTCAATAAAAAGAATTTCTTGTGAATTATTCGTTGAATAAAAAAAATATTTAAATATAATTGTTTAAGTATATTTTTTATTTTTTCTTCTCTCTTGTGAGGGTGATATTTGTTATAATGTAAGTATCATGTCGGGAACGTCTTGAATTTTGATATGTTATGTCCTTAATGTCTTGTTTTCTTAAAAACCTACATAAATAAATAAATATTACTACATAAATACTGTAAACACTTTATATTTGAGCAGCGGATATTATGTTTCCAACCGGAATATACTTTCCTATGTTCTGTGCCAATCGACTCCCCGACAATCCGAGAAAGTCTTAGTGCTAAGATAATATAAAATATTTAAAGTTTGCTCCGTATATTATCCTAGTTAAATGATTGATGGAGAACACCTACTAAAACCGGACTCTAAAATGATTATTGCATGACAGGTTGGAGTATAATTTTTGCGAATGATCTACATACGGCAACAAAACAAGTGAACCGTGGAACGATTGACAGTAGATTAGGTTCTCTTTGATCTCGTGAACTTTAACGATGTGTCTTTTAAGCACCTACATAATATAATATCTTATTACCGTATTATTACTTCTAATAAAGGGATCATAGTATTGTTTTATGCAAGAATTTGCTAATATACTCGCCGTTATACCTTGTATCACAGTACTTAATATCATATAATTTAAGTAATCCCTAATATTATATTATAAAATACCTATATTATCGATGGCAGGTCCACGAAATTCTTCCATTTTGTATGCTGTTTTTATTATTTTTTTTATAAAAAAATGATTAATTTAGCTTAAAAATACATTTAAACTATTAACGGCCTACATGCCCAACGTAGGTCAAAATGGAGTTTTTATGTTATTTTCAGAGCATCACCCTGGACATTCCTTAAACGTTGTAGATATCTATTTATATAATTTTGAAGCCTTATTATCCTTTGTATTTATTTTAAACATTTAATGACTGCATAAAGTATTTTAATTATATAAAATAGTATTCTCTTAAACCTCTCGATCTAATGTTTTAGAAAATAGTCATATTTCAGTACATCCATGTGCAGTGGTGTTAAGATATTTTAGATTTATAAATTTATGAACGCATTTATAAAACCATTAGTAAAATTTATGTTGACATTATAATAGTGAAATATTTACGAAATAAAATTATATTGATAATCTCTGTGATCCCAAATTTGACAATAATTATGCATTTTATTATTCAAAAAATTGGCAAGACTAGCACATTTGAAGATAACTCTAAAAATACTGATTATAAGGTATATATTTGACCATTCATATGTGATAAACATCCTACGAATAATGATTGTTTTATAATAATTATTGACCTAAGAATAAGGTAGTATTTTATTTAAATATGCACATTTCTATTGGCATTTTCCAGTGGTTAGACTACAACATATGGCCGTAGCCATAAATTGACAAACGATAAATGAAATAGGGAGTAATATCATGTTAACGCCCGTTAACATGTACCGAACAGAAAAAAATCGTTTTTATCGATATCGATATATTTTAGTAATTCCTAACATAACATGTATCAATAGATTAAACATTATTAGATATGAATCAGAGTGGTAAAATTATAAATGCTGGATATGTTACTACAATTTATGATACGAATTAAAATTGGTACTGAATAACCGTTAAAATGAAATTCCAATTATTATTAAATGAGAGAAAGATTAACATACTTAAATTATAATTCATTACGTCCAATAATCCGTTAGCCAAGAAATATAGATACCTACATCAACTACGCGATTCGCCTCTTTACATATTGAAATTGATCTACACTACACAAACACAAATGAGGAAAATCTTTACACACGTATTACCAACATACTAGGTGCCACAGTGAAACGCAAAATAAATAAAACAAAGTTTTGTGATTCATTTTCGCATTATAAATATCTAATTAATAAAACTATATATAATAATTACAATTTTGAAGGGTAAATGGAATTTTGTGAAAAAGTAGTTTGTTTAAGAATTTACAGTTTACAAAATGATTTTTTTAAACCACGTCAAACGTTTTCATTAAAATATATTGATAAAATAAAATGGTTGGTAAATTGTAGATATATTTTTTAATACATATTATTACGTAGTAATAATTAAAATAATATAAATACCTATATAAATATTGTGTTTTTTGATTTACTTAGAAATTACTTTACCGTATTGGATTTTTTTCGGACGCGTAACGTATTTATCCGAATAAAAAAATTGGATACTTCAGTCATGTGGGTCTATTCTATGCTTATCGACCGCTAAAGTAATAAAGTGAAAAATATTATCAAACTTAGGGTAGGTTTGTATCAAAATATTAGCACTTATTGTAACAATTACACGAAGCCGGTTCTTATTGTTGCAATAAGTGCGATATTTTAACAGCAGTGGGTCTATTCTATACTTATTGAACACTAAATTAATAAATAGTATCAAACTTAGGGTAGGTTTGTATCAAAATATTAGCACTTATTGTAACAATTACACGAAGCCGGTTTTTATTGTTGCAATAAGTGCTATATTTTAACAGCACCTATCTTGCTGCTGTTAAAATATCGCACTTATTGCAACAATAAAAACCGGCTTCGTGTAATTGTTACAATAAGTGCTAATATTTTGATACAAACCTACCCTAAGTTTGATACTATTTATCAATTTAGTGTTCGATAAGTATAGAATAGACTTAATGATATGTGGGTCTATTCTATGCTTATCGACCGCTAAAGTGATAAAGTGAAAAATATTATCAAACTTAGGGTAGGTTTGTATCAAAATATTAGCACTTATTGTAACAATTACACGAAGCCGGTTTTTATTGTTGCAATAAGTGCTATATTTTAACAGCACATATCTTGCTGTGGGTCTATTCTATGCTTATCGACCGCTAAAGTGATAAAGTGATAAATATTATCAAACTTAGGGTAGGTTTGTATCAAAATATTAGCACTTATTGTAACAATTACACGAAGCTGGTTTTTATTGTTGCAATAAGTGCGATATTTTAACAGCAGCAAGATATGTGCTGTTAAAATATCGCACTTATTGCAACAATAAAAACCAGCTTCGTGTAATTGTTACAATAAGTGCTAATATTTTGATACAAACCTACCCTAAGTTTGATACTATTTATTAATTTAGTGTTCAATAAGTATAGAATAGACCCACTGCTGTTAAAATATCGCACTTATTGCAACAATAAGAACCGGCTTCGTGTAATTGTTACAATAAGTGCTAATATTTTGATACAAACCTACCCTAAGTTTGATACTATTTATCAATTTAGTGTTCGATAAGTATAGAATAGACCCAATGGTTAGCTTAAAGTTGGAAAAATTATTTCGTTTCAAGTTTTACGCATCGTTATGACATCACCAAAATATATTATAAAAAGAGCCACGCACCTCACGCTCTTGTCTATTATTTTAATATTCTTGTAACGCGTATATCTTGTCCGCTGTATACGTACTTACTTGAATTTCCGTTTAATAAATTTTAATGTTTTAACTTTATTGAAAGCTTTATTTTTTACCAAATATCTTCTTACCATCTAGCCTAAACATAAATCCCAGAAGGTAGATCATATGACAATTACCTTCAAGACGGCGGTCTTTAAACGAAACAGCTGTAATTATTACTCAAGAGATGCACTGACAGTAATCTAGTCTTTGGTAAAGAGACAGCGGAAGAATAACACCATCATAATACCTCAAGTTCCTTTTAACCCAAGTCACCTGATTCCTTTGCTTTCTTTCATGAGAGGCATAACAGTACGACGATGCAAATATGAGAAATCCTCCTAAACGTCTGAAAAAAGTACTTTATATTAATCAAATTGAATGATGTAAAGTGGTCATGGAAGACTTACGGTTAATAAATATCATATTTTGTAGATTACATGTATGTATTATAAGAATATAATATATTATACCATCGAATTTTAACTCGTACTTATAGTTTTCTTTATATCATAAAAATGAACGACATGTCTACCGTTCGCATAGTGTGAACAAAAGATATTGATTCAAAGAGACAGAAACTAAAACTTATAAGCATAAGAAAAAAGTATTTATTGTTCAAACAAATAATATTGCTTGGAACTAATAGTTTCATGAATATTTTAAGTAAAACTGAAGTTGCACTACTTGAAAAATTATAGACAAATCTCTATGTACCTACATATTATTCAACTAATAGTTTGAATTATGACAGTTATGTAATTATATAAATAATAATAATTATATAAAATAAATATTTTTCATAATAAATATAACTATTGGCATTCAAATAATACATAAGAATTTATTATTGAATATGACACGACGTAATAAGTATCAAGCTTATTATACTTTAATATATTATGCAATATTACCTGTCTTCTCTAAATAATTAAACGTTTTTTATGTTTTTATATTTTCCTATGATTAGTACTTGCGTTTTTTTTTTAACCGTTTTTAATAACTCCCCAAAATATTATTTATTACTGAACTTAATATTTCAAATAATTTAATTTGATTTATTTTGCTTTCAGTGTCCGACTGTTATTGGGACCATCACGTCATATTCTTTTATTCTATATTCTCAATATACATATTTTCAGGGATTTATTCTATTGGATGACCTAATTTAAAAAAATATGATGCTGAGGATTGAAGAAATACAAGTACAGCGCTAGTCCGGTTGAGTAAAACGACTTAAAAGTTAAATAAATAAATAGCTGTTTTCAACATTCTGTAAAAAATGAGGTATTGTTTCAATTTCCAAAGGTTGATATTTCTTTACTTTTATAAATATTTTTAGTATTAAACAGATAATAAACAGGACAAATACAATTAAATTACAATTCTACACATTGCTATGAAAGGATCGCATATTATTGTACTTCTATTCTTTACCAATAATTGACAATATCATTTTGAAGCGGACGAAATCGGTTCGGACTAATAATAAAATAATTGGGATTAGTACCACATGTTGTGTTATATTTATTATTACAATGTATTTCCACCAAGAATTGACAGTTAACACAGTAAAAGAATAAAAAACTTTTTTTTTCACACCACAACTGGTCATGAGACTTAATGACAGTAGTGTAGTGAATCAGTAGTGCTGAAGTAGATTTGGGAAATAAACAACATACCTACTTAGATATATTTAGACCTCACCGGGAATCAAACACAGAGCTCCCGGGTGAGAATCCAGTACCTTACGCACTGGACCACGTCAATATCAACATCGTCATACTTTCTTATCTGATTCCATTTCCCTAAAAAATACATACATAATATTATGAAAGATATCAAAGAAATGTATTTAAAAAATTACTTTAAGTTCTTAATGGTGATTTGTTGAACGTACAGTAAGTTATTTGAAGTTTCTTAAGATCCACACTACCATTTTCAAAAGGAAATTATTTGAATGTTCAGGAACGAATAATAAAGGTTCATTCATTTTCCTTTTCAATTCATGAGGAAATATAATAAACTGTTTTAAACTAAATCGCCGTATGTATTGAATCTTATTTTGAGAAAATATTTAAATAGTTTTATACCATTAGTTTCTGAAGAGCTTACACAACGAAACAACTTTATGAAATAGAATCTATTCACAATTCAAGAAAAAGCTTTCTTCAATATATTATTGTTATATTATAACTGCAGATTCTCCAGTAATTTATTACGTTTTTATTACGGTGAAATATGCTTTTAGGGATTATTTCTTGAATATATTAATATTGTCTAGTGGAAAATAGCGACATCCCGTAACTCGGTAGCCGTACTACAGAGACTGATTCAGTGCTACAGGGTTAAAAGAAATAAAAAGTGGAGCATCATATTGTAACTTCTACAATGATATGACCCCGTGTTTATTTCCCAATATTAAATGGTGACTGTTGGGAATAAATGTCTTTATATGTGAATATTATTTCTATTTGATATTGCATAGTGATTTTATAATAAAATTGCATCTGTATTTATTATTTGTAATTAAAAATGTATTTCTAAGTACAATAAACAAATTCTTAGAGTTTTGAGTGAGTGCATTGACTTGGTTTTTTGTAAGCATTTAGTCAAACGATACTTAGATAAAATTAGAGAAAATTTAATACGCTAAATTATTATGATAGAGATAACCATAAAATAATATCATATAATAAAATGGGATTCTTTAATGTATTTGCATTTTTACTTTTTTAATTGCAAGTTTATATTTGACTTTAAAAAAAATTATTTTTGTTTTTATGTGTTTAAATTCGTATGGAATAATTAAAACCATTTAAATGGAAATAAATTGTCAATATATTGTTTCAAATTGCAAGCTTCGTATTTTTCCGCTAGGTGTTTTTGATATAATTCACCCTTGAGAGATTTCAATTGAATTCCTTACCTTTGTGTTTAACTTATCAATTATGGTGAGGATGATGATGGCGGCCATTATGGTCCAGTCTGTAATACACTGAGCTATTACCCGGAGGCTTTGGGTTCTATTCCTGGTCACAATATATATATGTTGTTTTCTTAAAAACCTGAGTGCTTATGTGATCGTTTCACTTTTACTAATGCACTACTATTATTAGGTCTTATAGCCTATTATAGTCTTTAAAAAACTATATTATGTATACTTATGCATATTCATAATATATTACATATTTTTTTATTAAATAAATAAAAATAACAAGAAATACAATTTATGAAAGTATTATTAAAATAAATTCATCTTCTCTATTGTAATGAGATTTTAAAAAATATAATTCCGAAATTATATTTCATATCTTCGGTACCAGATTTTTAATCATCGCTAACACAGTCATGAAATTTGTGGACGTGAAACAAATGAAACAAAAATAATCGAATCGATAGAATTATATTTTCACATATTGTGTCAAAATATTTGTCTTAGCATGGAAGTAAACAACAATGATATTGTATTTTTTATAAAAAATATAAAATAAATATTCACATATCGTATATATTTTGTTTTCTCTTCGATTAATTTTCTTTTTTTGCTATTTTGGAACCAAATGTTTTAATATTTGATTGGATTTGAATTTTTAAATAAATAATTTTGATTACAAAGACATCTGTTCAAATTCCATAAAATAGTAGGTATGCTTTGTTAAGTAAACTTCCATCAAATTACGTGTAACTATAGTGGTACTTCATTGAACATATCGTCTCTTAAGTATGGAAGTACCAACCTTCCAAAAAGATATTCTTTAATATAAAAAAAAAGAATAGGGATCACAAACTTAAATATTTTTAATTAACCAAATCTTGTAGATCTAAACATAAAAACAAAAGAAAAGCAAACTATGATACAGATAAGACTAAAGACATTTTTTGAGATGACCGAGGGCCACATTACTTTTTAATGCCGAAAATGACTTTTAAAATACTATACCATATTTTTCAAAACCATTTATTTGAATTTAAACAAACATATTAGAAACAATTAGCACGTTGATAGTAGAGCTTCATATTATATCAAATACGTCAGATACTACAAAGTCTACGAAATGGGTTGAGAACATATCTTACAATCGATAACTGAAAAAATCTCTAGTTATTGGAAATTGAACTTCAAGTTAAATGGTGATTTATTTATATTATATATATTTTATGTTTTCTTCTGGGAATGATGATTATAGTTAAATTATAAATAATACTTGTACCTGACAAAATAAAATGTCTGAATAAATTCAAATAACAGAAATTATAATTTGAAAAACTTACATAATATTTCGCAATTAAGAGAGAAAAATCAAACATTTCTTGCCATTTTGAGAAACGGTAAAAATTGCAATATTTTATATTTATTTAAAGCATACTTTTTTGTGAATAAAAATGCTGAAAACTTTCCTACGCTGCTAAGTACTTTTAAAAGTGAAGTGCGCAGAAACTGAATGGGGCTCCATTGAATTCCCTAAGTTTGAAAAGATTTTTTTTCTTCATGATGAATTTTTCAAATATATAATTTAAAAAATTATGACTTAAGAAATTATCAAATACATACCTTAAGTTAATTAAATATTCTATTTAATATGCTTGTATTTAAAAATGAGATATTTAACACACAATATAATATATAAATAAGCCAAATAATTAATACATAGTTTTCATTAGGTTTTAATTTATATAATATATGTAGTAAATAGTACATTATATTATATCCAGCAGAATGTAAAATTAAATAAACCTAAGATAATAATATATATTAATGAAATATCGTGTATCGTGTATTCAAAATTTTATTATTAAAATTTGATAGTTTTAACATATGTGTAAAAAAAATACCAATGACTCTCTTATAATAATCAATAAATTAATAAATACTATTCAATACTAACTATAATAAGCTAAAAATAAGCTGACAAAATTAAAATTGGACTAGGTTGATTAGTCAGAAAAGGTCTTATACATATTCAATACCGAATAAACAAATTATTTGTTAACATAAAGTGATATAAAGCATTTTTTTTATTTTTGGCTTAGATAATATTTACATAATGTCATACAATTATACTACTGAAAATGTAATCAGTCATCAATCACTAAGTAATTTAATTATATTTTTTTGGCATATTGACAAGCTCAATTTACTCCAATTGACATAGAGTTGGGCTATGTTTAATTTTATCTAATAACCTTATCTACTTGATATTATATTGTAAAAAAAAAAATAATAGGTACTTATCAATAAGACAGTGAATAAAACAGTTATAATATGTTAGGTACTTGATTAACTAATATTTTTGTTTCATAAATTTTATTCGAAAGTTTTTAATAAATGTACGTAACCAAAATTATATATTTTTAAAGGAAATGATAACATACTTAACAATAATTATTAATTATTACGTAGGTACCTATTTTTTTATTCTTTCAAGCAGTTTTAAGAATGAACTTTTTTGTGATCTTATGATAACTTTATTATTAAAAGAATAATAAATAATAGATACTATTTTTTTCAATATAATTTACACTTAGATAAATTGCTTTCAGTCAATTTTTTTTATTATCGTTTGCTTGTCGGTTTTGATCCCGCATAGGCTAGATGTTGGGCGATTGGTGAACTGTGAGCTGAATACTCAACATGTCCAGCATCACTGTGGCTTTGCCAACCAGGTCCGTGTCCAAATGGGTAAACCTTGAAAAGTTTTAAGAACAATAATATATTAACGGTGGGGCTAAATAAAAACAAAACAAGTATGGCGCATAATAGATTATGAGAATATATCAAAAGATTTTTTTATTAGTTTAACGAACCGATGAGAAGGAAGGAAGAGGTACCACGAGGTACAACCCTTTAAGTACCATGAGCGAGTTTATTCACCAACGTTTTTATGTACCATCAGGACATAAGCAAATTAACTCGCAAGTTAATGTCGACATTATAGCAAGATTGGTAGTTCATGTATATTTAAACCAATATTTATTATTTTAGTGTAAAAATGTAGCCGAAAAAATGGAGAAACGTGTCAATTGGGCAAGATTTCACAATTTTGTATCATTCTATGCGTATTTCATATTTCTCACGTGATTCATTTTATTCCAAATATAGCTGACCTAAAGATATCCTCTTAATAAAATTTTACTTGCAAACCTGTGGCTCAGGATTTTAGAAGAGGTCACTCTATTACTAATTATCTACCGATGGCACAATTAATTAAGGGCGATATAAGAATTATAAATTAAAATTATGTTAATAATATGTTTTATAATATTCTACTTACAGAATAGTTTACGTTGTAAGTATTTGATAATATTATTATTCTAGTGTTAGTTATGTACTATTAATCATTTTGAATAACTCAAAAAATCGAAATCTATTAAAATTTAGAGAATACAATACAATTTTTTCAACGCAGCGAAAGTTCGAGCTAAAATGGGTTGGTCATGTCCAACAAATTTACTCTCCGATTTTTAGTCGCCTGGTTGGAATAGAATTGGAAAATATAATTAATGTTGCGATATTATTTTCTATGGTGTAAAACTTAATAATTTGCGTTTGTTTGACGTTTCGGATGAAAAAATAGGCCACGTTACGAACAACGACCAAAAAGAAGCCAGAGTCCACCCTGAGTACCTACTTGTAGCACAGGTGATGTTAGAGAAAAAGTATTTTTTATATCCATATTTTTATCGAAGTGAAATACATTAACAGTAGCATAATATTTAATATATTATATTATTGTGTTACATACATAATGTTATATATGTTGTATATATATTGTGTAACATACATAATACATTGTGTTACATACATAAAATCTTTTAATCATCAGATTAATAAAAAGGGCTTATATTATTAACCTACTTAATATTCAATGTTGATAGAAAAAAATCATCCCTATTTGACCAACTATCTCAAGCGCCAATATTTATATGCTTTCATGTAATAAAATAAAAACTATTTTCCGTGCTTAATTTTTTTATAAAAATACTATTTTCGGAATGTTACTGCGTGGTATGGCTTTTATGTATGACATTATTTTATAACATTACATTAGATGGAACGGATTTTTTCGGACCTTAGTATGTAATATTTTTTTTTATTAATACATTTCGAAAAAAATGGCATTCGACGTAATTTAGTTTTATGGAGACTTTGTTATATAGATAATTATTAAGAGTCAAAATTGGAAAATAAAAACAACAACCTATATTTGAAATTTATATTATAATATTTATAGTAATGTCATTCTTTTATATCAAAGTTTTGTGATTGCTAGCTTAAACATACCTCTTCGTGCGTGTGGTGGAACATCTTCTTCAGTAGTAAGAAAATGCTGATGGCAATGGAAACTAATGAAACAAATATAGCTTTCTTTGCCAATAGTATGACTCCGAGATACGCCAATCCGAGAATTGTGGCAAACTTCACCTTCAATCCCAATATAAATGGCAGAAGAATTCGCATCACCTTCTTTCGGCCTCGACCCTCAGCCATTAAATCACTGGCTACCTTTCTTATACCTTCTGGAGCAGAATCGGCAATGTTTCTGAAAATAAAATATATACTTAATATAATTTCATATACTTACGTAAATATATTCAAAACTGAACTGAGACAAGATTGTATAGTAGAAAGATTTTAATACTATCGACTGACAGTAACTTCATGAAATTTTAATTATAATTGATTTAAGTTTTGTACTATTCCATTCGAGTCATTTTATAAATATTGGCTAGTGCAGAAAAATTAAGTAAATTATATAGTTAATTACTTTTAAAATTTCGTGTTGCTTATTAAAAGTTGTGTTTTAATAATAGTTGTATTAAAATAATGTGATTCCAAAATTTACACACTCCAAAAATTAAAAATTCGTTCTTTATCCTTTACGTAGTAGGTTATAAGGTTTTTGCTCTTTTTTATTATATTGATTTCGTATATAAGCAAGAATTGACTATATGTGCCTGCAGATACTGAAAGACAAAACCAAGAATAAAGAATATAATATAATAAGAGACCTGGGTAATATAGAAAAAAATATTTGGGGACAGCTTTTTCAATTAGAAAAATGCTTCTGACCTAAGACTTTGAACCCTTTTCCAGATTGTATAGTTTCAGTTTAAATAATCCTTAAACAAGTTCCAGTTTCATATAGGTAATATGTGTCATTTTTTATGGAAGAAATAAATGTACAGCTGGAGAGTTTTGTTAATTTGTATACAAGTAAGATGTTCCGGATTTTACTTTGTGTTGCTTCATTTTCATACATTTAATTTCCATTTGGTCCAAAAATTTTGTTTGTGACCCTCAGCAACGACAATATTGACGATTCAAAACATAATATAATGTCTCGTAATCATAAAAACTCATTAATGTTATAATATTTATTTTCCATGTGTAATGTATAGTATGCATAATACCTTATGCAGTGTGAATGGGAAATTTTTCTCTTTCTTTTTTATCAAGTCGCATTAAAATGAGACAAATGCTGTGATGCGAACGTTAAACGATTTTTCATGTTTCAGAATGCCATGTGAGAACAAACAGCATTTGATTCGATACACAAACGACAGGTAAGCACGCATTACCTACTGATCCATTTTGTTAGAACTGGAAGTTAGTCGCAATGTGGATTTACTTGTAATGTTTAATTGGCGAAACAGTTACGAGTAGGTACGCAACCAAACAAACGTCATGGAAAGCCGCACAAAATGCAATTCCGACGAGTGTGCGCTTTGAAAATTAAAATGGCAGTTCCGGAGAGTTAATGCAGTTCGCATTTTCAAACCAGTTTTAATTACAAGTTTTCTTCTTTTTCTCATTTAGCTTTCCACGATTCATGATCTTATTTAACGAGTACCAACATCCGTTTAATGAACAACTATAAAAAAATAACTAACATAATTATTTAATTTTCGTTCACTAATTATATAATATCATATAATAACTTTTGAATTACATAAGAGTAATTAAAAAAACTATTATCATAATATAGTATCATAATAAAATCAAATATTAATTTACATCATCCATTATTACGTTTTAAGTACAACATAAATTAAATCGGAATTATATGGTACGTATTAAAATTCAACGATCAGTGTTATTTGTACAAAGAGATTTTCATTCATTGACATTGTTATTTTAAAAATATATAATTGATTATATTATAGTATTAAAAAATACAATACTATGTAAAAATGATTTGCAAAAGACTTAATAATAATTTGAATGATTTTAAAACACTGTGTTTTTTTTATTCTGACAAATCACTTCACTCAAAAGATCTGCTTCAAAATATCGCAAAATATAAATTTTATTTTGTCAATTAAAACAATAAATTAACTACAAATTGATTAAATTCAATAAACCTTTTTAAAGAGATTCAGTATTTCGACATCTAATCTACGACGAATCCTGTTTCAGACATCTAAAGGTATATATTTTAGGATTTCAATTCATTGAAAACAATCATACTCAAAAAGTAATGGTTATTTTTAAATTCCCAATCGCACAAATAGTATTCTCATTAATTATAGTTTTTATACATAATATACATAATATATTATCAAATTATTGCTAACAAAAACATATTTTATTTAACCGCATTTTGAAGCTTGATTTATCTCATTCCTTACAATATTTCAGTTAAAAGTGTCCTCACCCTCCACCCTTAACTCAATTCTAACATGAAAATTTATATTAAATATCATGTTATCACGCTACAAAGCTCTTTTTTAGACCTCACCTCATAGCCTTGACAACAGTGATATAAACTCAAACATAACATATTAGTATTTATAATTATTAAAGCTTTGTAAACGAAGCACGTGTGATATTAAATGTTTTCATATAAATGGTAAATACGAAGTCTTAATTAAATTTTGTAAAACTTTCCAATATATTAGTCATTGTTAGCGTTTTAAATAATATAACTAATATATTTTTTAAATATATTAATAATGTACCTCAAATAATACAATTCGTTTATGTTTTTTCTGTTTGTAAAACGTGATTATAATATGACCAGCTATGGTTCAATGTTCGAGTACCTTCGGAACTAAATTTAAAATAAAAATATGGTAAATAAAGGTTTATAATATATTATATTCTACTGACTCTTTTATCATATAAATTATTAATGATATACCTTACACCTCCATTAAAATAAAAAGATTACTGTACTTAAACTTCCATTTCTAATTTTATAACTGAAGATTCTTGGTGCCACGGAAATTAGATGAAATTATTAAATTGACACTTATATCATACAATTAGTATTTTAATCTTAAATTTATAATATATCTTACGCCTCGAGATAGATAAAGTGTTACTTGCCCAGCTATCGGTATTTCTTTAAACTATAATATACACAATGTTGTATACTAACTAGTATCAGATATTTTACCTATCATCTCGGTAGGTATAAACAGCTAATATTAAAGTACCATGCCAAACGTTAGATAGCTTTACAATACATTTTATATATTATGCCCCTTTTTTCTACATACCTACTGATAAGATTAGTTGGGTCTATTATACTACCAACATATTTAGATTTTTTCTGATCTACAGAAATATAATTCATTTCACAGGTGCCATACTAAATAATAATACTCGTATAAAGGTCAATTTGATTAATTTTATTTAAAAATTTACATACCTTGCTAGTACGGCCATGTTCCAATTAAGGTTTCTCTTCTCAAAAAAGTTTTTCGCCTCATCGGTAATATAGTTTTCTAGAGCCTGCTCTTTTTCAATGACACTTCTGGATTTTTCAAGTTTTTCAATAGTTTCCTTGCTATCCGAGGAAGTGGATCTTGGTTTTCCGGAGGTTTCAGTAGACTTTACCAGTGATAACCCATTGAAGATTTGATGAGACGGCTGATCAAAAAACTCTTTTGCCATTCTGAATACCTGAAACCATAACATCAAACAATGAGAAAACATTATTTTAATATCTTGATCGGTGAATATAAAAAAAATAATTAAAGACAATTAAATGTAATTTATAGCACCCAAGAAACGTAGTTATTAAAAATGGGTGTTGAAGCCAAACATTTGCAAATTTGAGCGCTTTTTTACTTGTAATTATGTAAGGTCATCTAAATTGTGATGCTCAATAAAGAATGCAATATATTTTAAGTTACTCATTGAATAAAAAAGTTTTAATTAACATTTTTACGCCCCAAAAAAGCCAAGCAGTAATGTGACGACTTATATTGTCGTGGGTCCCGGGTTCAAATGCTGGGTCAAGTAAACTCCCGTGTTGTTTTTAAATGTGTCTTTAGACCCAGGTAATTGACCTAATTGGTTCATCTAATGGCTTACAATCATTTCTTGTAGAAACCAAAAATATGTCAATACAACCTACACACTGTGGAGACCCATATGATCCTTGTAGGACCAAACACGGCGAGGTAATGTAATGTAATAAAAAAACATATTCGACTAATCATTGCATATTATCTGTATAATAATAATATTCCTTAAAAATAGTAACATTTTTATACATATTGTATAAAAGAATCTGCAAGTATATAATATTATATAAGTATATACATATAATACCAATATTTTATATCTGGGTTTATAAATAATATCAAAACATATGTTTAGTCGACACTGATGTAATGACCAAAGAAAACGGTGGTATATTATCATGTTTATAAATGGAGTATTTATGCTGTTGTTATCATTGCCTTAGATTTAACCTTTTCTTTGACCATGATCAGTTACATATTAATGCAATGAGTAAAAAGCTTTTTGCACAGAATTTTTAGTATAATAATACTTATTATTTCGTTAGAGTATTCATTGACATTAATATAATTATTATTGTTCAGCTATTGCACAAATTGCTTGCAGTAATTTCACTTCATGTGGATAATCTAGAGATGGTTTACCTATAGCTCTTGTAAGAATTAAATTTAAAAAATATATTCTACATATAAAAACAAAGTAACCTATAACTCAATTAAGGAATCTTTTCCAGAACAAGTTTCAAAGCAAAACAATAAATATATCATAACATGATATATTTATGACAGTAAAATGCTTGTTTATATTTTTATTTTAATATTTTTATATAATACAATTAAAACAGGTGTATTGTATTTTAACTGATACCTACATTTGGTAATGTATATTAATAATATACATATAATTTAATTATATTGTGATAGTTATTTATTTTCTTTAAATAATATACGTTTTCTGAAATGTTTTTAAAAAATATGTCTGTATTGATGTATTTCAAAATATAAATATATGGTATCTGTTATTAAGGCTTGAAATACCAAAACCTTTTTCTAACATACTGGCGCGTAGCCCATAAATACAATCAATCGTAAATAAGAAAAATAATTATCTGTCTACATGGGTACTAACCTGCATCTGTAAACAGGAAATAGAATCTTTTTGGAGGCACTCTTCAAATACACTTGGAGCTACCCCACTGTGGGAACCCTCTACGACAGGATCTTCTACGCCATACGTATTTCCGCCGGATGTGCTTGTCGTTACTACGCCGGAAGTAACACATATGGAAAATCCAAACAACACCACAGACAATAGAAAAATATCTATTAACTTCATTTTTAAAACTTTATTTAATTGTTTTCTCACTTTTTTGCAAAACTATATTTTTCCGGTTATATTTGTTTTTAAAATTTTTAAAAGCTAAATAAAATAGGTAGTATTTGCACAGTGTCGCAACCAAGTATGACAGTTTTATATAAAAGCAAACTGTATTTAAGCACCATCAAGTTTTAACTAAGTCACTTGCACAGTAACTTTATCTTACTGGTCGTTGAATGGGCATCGCATGCAACTATTATGCACATCGTTGATTTGAGAATTTATGATATGCAACGAGAGTCAAAAAATTCTATATTCTTTTGTATTACTTTAAAAAATTTGATTTTCATTTTTGACATTATTAAATTCCATAAAGCTATTTTTTGTTTAAAAATCTTCGTAAAATCTTTTTCTTTATTATCGTTTTACACCGTTAGGTGTATTTTATTCGAATTTTTGGCCTAAAAATCATTCAATCATTTGATAAACTGCCAGAAGGATGTGTCATAGTAGGTTCTATTTATTGTTCTATTATTTACATTCCAATTTTGTCTTTTTCGTTTGATCAACCAAGTTAATTTTACGGATTTATTGTGATGCCTGAGGATTCTGTCTCCTCAGTTTTATGCTTTGGTAACATATATTTAGTTTTGGCTGTGAATTTGAAATCTCAGCTAAGACTTATTTAACTGCACACTTTTATTAAATTTATATAGCTATACATAATGATTATAAAAACAACAAAAAAATACGTATCGGAGGTCATTCTACCAAAAACATTTTGTTACAGAATAACGCTTTGATTTTTGGTTGAGCTACAAACGTTTCAAAAAGTAATTGATAATATATTATTTTTAAATTTTTAAGAAGCTTTCGTCTTTGATTATCCTAAAGCGAATATTGCTAAACAACATAATTTATATCTTCATTTCGCTTCCGCATTAACATTTAGGATCTTTTATTATATCTAAATGAGCTAGAAATGATACAAGATTGTAGTGTATACTATTTATTTCATCACATTATATATCATAGTGCCTGATATTATGGACTACGTTTCATAAAAGTCATAAAAATAATTTTAGGATATATATACATACTTGTATCCACTTTTACATGCAGTAATAATGCACGACGTAACAATAAAAATATTCTCTAGATTTAGCTTTTATAAGGTACTTTCTGAAATTTGTTTACCTGTAATAAAATCTTAGTTACCTAATAGAAAAGATTAATAGAATAAAATAAAGTAGGGAAACCAAGTTAACGTACCTCAGCGCTTGATATACCTTTTGTTATTTTTTAGCAATAGCTTTGATAGCGGAGAACAGTTTTCTTCTCCACTGACCATCATACAGCAATATCACACACGACCGCCAACAACATAGTTCTAATTGACTTCATCATCATTGTCAGCCGGGGTCGATCCACTGTTGTATGAAGGTTTTCCCTACCTCTCTCTCAATTCTTCTCGGTCCATCCACCAAAATATATGAACTCGTTTATCCAGCAGGTTATATGGCATCTATGTAGGCAATTAGTGCCTCTTGGGTACTTGTGTATTGACTTATATGACAATTTAAAAAATATATAATATCTTCACTGAAAAAATAATTAATTATTTATTATTAAAAAATATGTAAGATATAAATTGTAATACATAAAGAAAAATTGTATATGTAGTATGTCATCAAAACAAAGGAACAATTAATTATATTGTCAACATGTTGAGATTTTTCTATCTCCTCCTCTCCACCTCTTTATTTTTTTCTGTTTCCGTTCCGAGTTAAATAATATTTTTTCTTACCCGTTTTCAAGCGGTATTTTGATTGAATCTATATTCCGATATGGATCTTGGACGGCTAAATAAATATTTCTTAACATTTTTTAATGGGAGTATCACTCAACCTATTAGGTCCATCATCTGGGTCTAGTCAAACATTGAAAAATATTATGTAATTTTTTCAGATCCGGGATTTGACTTCAAACCCACAACTTCCTAGGCAGACGTTTTTCCACTGGGTAGATTTTTTTGTATGATAAATAATGATTATTCATTATTGATTCATTCTATTGATGCAAGCTGATCTTGTAAAAACGGCATTTGGATTACCAAACCGCTCTCATAGCAATGTTACTTACTGTCACTCCTTCATCACAATCCCACAAAAAATGTTTGTTTAATTTATATTATTTCATGTTCAAAATGGAAGAATATTTCTCATTTGATGCACAGTAAGATAATTTTTTGTCTATCTAACTTATCTAGTTTTACCCGCTAACTTTCATGTAGATTAATTTTTCCTAAAACTATGCTATGCTGTACACAATTTTTCCTATATTTGATTGGTATTCCATGCTCACTTGTTACGTGAACTACGTCTACTATTTGGGTTCTATTAAATGTTTCATATATTTTCATTTAAACTAAGCAATCTTCTCTTGTACGTTAGAATCCTTTATTTTACTGTGAATCCAATTTTATTGACACGTTTCTCATACTACACAGAATATCATATTTGCACAAATAAATCTGTTGTTCCAGCGTAAAAAATATTATGTCACGTTTTCATTAAAACTAGATATTTATTCTGTATAATATTTAGTGTGTATAAAAAACTGCATGCCTTTTATATATATCTACCTGATTTTGATTATTTCACATTTTTAAAAATTCCGTTTTTAATATTTATATAAAAAAAACTTGTCAGTAAATATCTTAATTAAAATAACTCTTATATAATAATATATAATATATTATACGTGCAATTGTAGCATTGTCAATATAAGTTTTATGTCCAACATGTTTATGGGCATTTCCTAGGCCCGACACGCTACAAGTGCAGTGTAACCAACTGCAACCTGCAGTCAGTGGAAGGAGAGTGCATTCATTCAGTTTTATCATGCAACTTGTCTTTTAAGGGTCACGAGATAAAATATTTTCGAATAATCTTTTTTTATCACGCTATGAAAGTGGCGTTTTTGACAAGAAATATTTCAAAAAAATAATTGGATATATCATATCGTTTAACATAATTTACAATTTATCGTTTATTAATTTCGTGACAGATAATTTAAATCGTTTGATGTCTTTCACTAGTGATAATGAGTAATGTACAGTAGCTATCAACGTGGTTATATAAAAGATAAAGTATATATACTTACCTATATACCTGCAAATTATTGTCTAGTAATTTTTTTTATATACAATATTAGTCATATTATCAATTATTTGCCACAAAATTAAATCTACTAAAATTCATTAAGCATATTGTGCTCTTCATTTTCTTTTCTTTTGCAAACCAACTCAATGTCTCATACACGTATTTCTGTAACATTGATGCTAACAAACAAATAATCTCCCCTCATAATACAAATAAAGTTATCTTATGTTATAACATACATACATCTAATTATTTACTAGTTACTAACATTATTCTTTGTATCATAATATGATAAGTTATTGCGTTATTATCATACAGAGTAAGTTCTCACATCGTGAAGAAAACGTTATGAAAGAAGGAAACAGATACGACACACGTTGATAATCCAATAGAAGATGATACGAGTATGATACAATATTGTGTAGTAAAAAATACTAACTTGCAGACATGGTATCACAGAATCACAGTGATTTGTAAATATGTTTAGGATATATATCAATCTTTTCCACAACCCACTGTCAATAATATGTTTACAGGTGAAATCATATTTTTGATTAACAAAAAAATACGACATATACGAAGTTAGTCGAATTTATATAATCTAAAAATACATTCACCTAAAAATACGATAATACGAAAATATCAAACAAGAAGAAGAAACATTAATATAATACAGTTATCTACTGAAAATAAAAATATTTTAAGCTATATAGATATTAATTGAGTTAGCATTTACGTGGTAGAATTCCATTTTAAAAGAAATGAAAATATAATTAATATTACATTTTATATGTTTTTTAAAAAGGTTTGTCTATAGCTATTTCGGTTGTAACACGATTATCAAGACTATCTTGATAAAGGTATAGTCTTGATAATAGTGTTACAACCGAAATAGCTATCGACAAACCTTTTTTAAAAACCTGTAGAATTTAATATTAATTATATTTTCATTTCTTTTTATATAGATATTGCTTACTGTTCTACAGTTAGTAGTGAACAGTGACGTGGCAAAGTATTAGGAAAAGAAATTCATGGAGTGAATTCTTCATTTTATACCACCCTCTATTAGAGGTCAGCCAATACCAGAACGGTGTTCACTCTTTGTTGCCCGGAACAGTTTAGTATAGATGCATACGTATAAAATGTGAAAATTATTCAACTAAACAATATATTATCTTCTTTTTCCATATCCACACTAGTTCTTTTCTTACTTAATGGACTGGAGAATGCTGTATCTTTGTCTTCAGCATAATGTGGCAGAATATTTTGTTGTTATAATAATATATGTAAGTCCTCAGTTTTTTTTTCCATTCATTTAAGGATATTAACAAAAAAAATAGTGAAGAGTTTATAAATATTTATAAGATAATTAAACAGTGATATAAAATGAAGCAATAACATCAGCGCAGAATCGGTGTAGATGGAAAAAGATTATTGTCAATGCTTGTAATTTTAGTGATCACTATGCTCAGTAAGATATGCTCAGATATGAAGGGAGAATGATAACATGTATTATTTAAGAATAATTAATTAAATCTAGTTAGATACACTGTACTAAATTAAAAATTCAATTTACTAACAATATAGAAATCTAAATTATCAGGTCTAGTCGTAGTTTTGAAGTTTCAATAATATGTTCCACCAATATATTTTCTATGGTCAAAACAACATTGTGAAAATCTGAAACGTGGCTATTTTTATCAATATATCAAAGAGGTATGTGCTTATATGAGAATAGGCGGACTTGACATTTCATAATAATGGATTAACGTTGAAAAAATTTCATCTAACAAAGGATGAGCATGTGGAAGGAGATGTCGTTCATACAGAAAGCAAAACAAGATTTAGATCTAATACTGGCGGGATTACTGCCGAGATATATATGGTTATGCTTTGGAATTCCACCGAAAATATTTTTTTATTGTCATCGGCGAAATAAGTAGATACCTTTTTACTGCTATATTGATGGGACTGAAAGAACAATACATAGGTATGTCATAAATAATAGTAATGTTATCTC
This sequence comes from Rhyacophila brunnea, assembly GCF_057557595.1. NCBI lineage: Eukaryota > Metazoa > Arthropoda > Insecta > Trichoptera > Rhyacophilidae > Rhyacophila > Rhyacophila brunnea. The sequence continues at coordinate 24,853,014 of NW_028233068.1, forward strand.
AGGGTTTTTACAAGACAAATATCGAATTTTAATATATCTCGAGCTTCAATATTGGGACCATATATTGATATAAATAAAAAGGATTTCAAGTTATACACTCGATTTTTTTTTAAATAAATATAAAAAATATTAAAACTATGAATTAGTCAAAAATATTCTCATTACAATACAGAAAACTTAATTTTGATAATAAATATGATCATAAAATAATATATATAATATTAAAATGGGATCTTTTTACTTTCTCTTTTATAACATTTTTTAAAAATTGTTAGTTTAGCTTTGTAAAAAAAAAATATTTGTATTAAATATTTACAGATACCTACATGTTTATTAATTAATACAGTTTAAATTGAAGCGCCTAGTTTCAAAAGCCCGTTAAACGATTTTAGATAGTTCTGAGAAAAATGAGAAAAACGATTTTAGGTAGTTTTGAAAAAAATGGGAAAAACTCATACTCATCTATTAAATCTGTGAACTTTGTGTACTTATTTTTTAATTCCTACATTCTAAAGAGTATTTTGGTTAAACCATTTTAGGGGTATTTGAAAAGCACACCATTTTAGCGGGTTTTGAAATTTACCCTAATTTTTGATCCTATGTATTGATGGTTATTTGCATTTTTTAGAGTATAATCTATGGCCATCATATAGGTAATAAAAATATCCATCTAAATACATATATAACTCAAAAAATTTCAAAAACCCTTTTAGTGGGATTTGAAACTAGGCGCTTCAATAAATTGTAAATTATCAACAAAAAATGTCTCAAATTGCAAACTTCGGATTTTCACGCTATGTGCCTTTGGTATGTAGAGAATTTGCCTTAATATACGTGTAAATTTTATAACAGAATTAAGTTTATAGAAACGTATTCGATATTACAGAATAATAGATGAAAAGGAATAAAATGTAGATATTGTGTGTAGTTGTTCCTTTAACTTCTTGGTAATTAGATTAACCCACGTGTATCATAGAAGTATGACACACGTGTGTTAATTAGATGACAACATAAAAATGATATTCCCAGAAAAAAATCCTACGGCATTGGCTGAACAAATTTTATTGTCAAGAAATTATATTTGCCACTATAGTTTCTACCATAGAGGTACCGGCAAAGGTTAAATATTATGCTAGTGTGTTTCCATCAGCTCCGCAGAAAAAAAGCATATCGGTCTCAGATTTCAATAACATGATCAGTGTTTTTGATTTCTTCACACTCACAGAATTTTTCGTTGACTGTTCGACCTACTAATTGAGTTTTACACTGCATCAAACACAAAATTAAAACATGTATTTTTTTGCCAGCCATGAGGTCAAAACTGTGACTAACGGCATCAGACACGGGCGCTCTACCAACTGTACCACCGTAGATGAAAACACTTATAAAAACGTAAAGAAGAATTGATTTCTACTCAATGTATGCGGCTGATGTTTGCGGATGAGCTTAATAAATAATATAATTATACTATAACCAATTATATGATAATTACGTGTTTCTCAAATTTTCACCAACTATGTACGAGTATGTATATATTATGTATTTTTCGTGCAATAAACAAAGATATTCTTAAAAATCTTAGTATATAAATAGGTACTCTTTAATAATTTAAATATTATTCCGTATACATAATTATTACCACTAAGCCCAATTGTTTAAGTTGGAGTTTACCTGAACCTTAAATTTGAAGCAGAAGTACTGACTTGAGTTAATGATGGGCTTACAATACCATATTCGTTTGTGATTTTGTCGATCAATACTTAATTATTTATAAAATCATTTCAGTATATATTTTTTCATTGTCACGTTTAAAACCGGAGGGTGTCAATTTAAATATATACATATTTTCTTTGATAATCAATCCCTCCAAAAATTTATCTTAATCATATCAAATTTAAATCAGATTCTTTTCAATTAAATAAATATATAAAAAACTACATATAAAAAAATATTCGTTGCAGTATAACCCTCATTTTTCACGGACGCTTCTTTTATGACATCCGTGATAATTGAAGAGCATTTAATATATTTAATACGGTGCGTGCGTTAGTGACAATTGTGTTAGACAGATAAACCTGTTATAATGATGGGTGTGGATTTTATTTATTTCATACAAATAACATATAAACAAAGAATGCCGATAGTACCTAACATCCATATACGAAAGAAAATATTAATAGGTCAGCCCTAAAAAAAAAAATAGGTATCTCTTTTTGCCATAATTGTATAAAGCTCTTTATAAAGCTTTTATTAATCCAACGAAATATATTTTGCAAATTTTACTTTTACTGTAACACTGTTTTGTGGTTTCGATGCTTTTCTCTTAGACTTTAATATTATTTTTCACCTTAATTTAATTTATACCTATGCTTTGCTTACCACCAAGCACTTAATACAAATTTATTATATTTTCACGAAGTATAATTTGTCTTAAATTTATTTTATTTACCAGCTATGTATAATTCTTATATGAATTTAGTTATATCAATAAAATATATATTAACAGCTTTAGACTTGATTAACTTATTTTTTCGTGTAATTCCATGGAAAAATTATTAGCCTAAGCCTATGAGTTTTATCACCTTCATCTGCAGTACGTTAGTGAGAAGTGGAAAATTTAATTCTCTCCGTGAAAGATAAAGAGTTGAAGTTTGGAGAGCTAGTACCAAATTCATTTGTCAGGTGATTTTTACCAACATTTTTAATCTACTCTATATCAAATCTTCATCTTCTCTTTATCTTCAGTCTACCATGCCTTCCAGGTATTCCGGTACGTCAGGCATTGACTTTTCATCCAGAGGGCTCAATTCACAACAAGGTTACAATACATTATTATTCAAAGTTATCAAAGCCTGTGTGTTTATGTAATTGTTTCACGTTCAATACAATACTACTGCTACATTACTGTCATTAGAATTCATCGCCTATTAGAGTTTTCCTATAATTGTTTTTCGACCATATCCGATCCTAATAAGATCATATTATAGGCCTCTACAGAGTGGAGGTTTGTATTAACAGATTTTGTTTTTCACGAGAAATGGATGTCAGCCACTTGCTCAACCTATTAGGTTCATACTCTGATTCATACATAAACTGAAAAACAATATGTGTACTTGCCAGAACCAGGATTCGAACCTGGGACCCTCAACGCTATATGCCAACGCTTCAACCGAGAACGACTCGCTGGTCAATCCAGAACAATTGAGTAGAATTTGTATTTTTTATGTTTTTCATGCTTTTGCCCTATGCTGATTTGGTTAATAGACTGTAGTTAGTTAGTTATATACTAGTTTTTTTTATAATTTAAACTAGTGTATATATATTTAGAATGGATAACTAAAGTTGAAAGTTATCAGTATAACCGGGATAATGTATTTGATGAAATATTGGCTTTGGATCAAGTATTTACAAGCTGACTTCAAATAACGGTACCTTCAGTAATGAAACTGCGTGGCAAAAAGCAGTGGAAAATCATGGCCATAAATAAATTCTTCTATAATCTTACTTATAATTAGAGAGGTTGATTACCATGTACTCCTACTAATACCTAAAATACTACAAACGCATTCATAAATATCCGTTTCAAGATACCCTAAATGGTGCATGTCTGATTAAAAAATACATACATGCTTATAATAGAGTTTTTAATAATACATGTAGGTACTACATAATTTTACAGTTATCTTCAAATTGTATTATTTTTATCAGACTACTGAACGTTAAATATATTACATGGGCACATGTAGTACATCTATATTTTCCTCGTAATATTATTTTAAGATAAAAGGTTGTTTTGAATGTCATAATAGTACCAATTGTGTATAAAGATAATATTGTTCTTATGTAGATAAAATATCTACTCAGTATTTTTGATATATTATTTTTACGGAGTTATTTCTAGTATTATTTAATGTTCTCTTTAAAATAGTATTATCATAATTAAATTTAAAACAACTATACAAAATAAGGTTTACCGCTGTACTAAAATTAAAAATATTACCATTATATTATTTGCATTTGATACATAATTCTCTGAAGCTTGAAATCTAAAAAATGTGTAAATATATAGTTGTTTTATAATATGTACCTACTGAAGTTTATATTATACTAGATTTTATTTATTATCACATGTTACCATATCACGTATTCTGAAATCACGTCGGTATATCTGGTGAATATCACTTAATTTTGTTAAAATGTGTATCTCAATAAAAATAATAACCAGTCTGGTTTCTCACAATATAAAAGAACGCTGAGATCCGACAGTGATGGATTGTTTTAACTAGTTCGTTCAGATTTGAGAAAGTAGCGCATGTTGTCCATTATAAATAGTTGAATTTGTTCAGTCTTTGGCATTCGTATCTATTTGTCGCACCAATACAGTTATACTCAAGCTTTTGAATACCACAAAGCTTATTAGATATTTTTACTCTTAAAAGAAATTCATTCATTTTATGATCATAACTTTATTTGCATATATTCCATATTTAATTTGTCATTCATAAATTACGCAATAGAATCGATGTATTTATTTTAATTTCACTTTTTATAGACAGTGCCTGTTCAATCTTTTTCATGATATCATTTTAATATTTAAAATTAATTCAATTTATATGACGTATTTATCTGCTATTATTCACCCTTTCATATATTTGCTTTTCAAATAAATTGTAATAAAGTTAAATACCTAACAATATCAATTATATTGAGAGAGGTTAATTTATCAATTATTGAAAACTTATTGAGTTATCAGACTATAATCAAAAATTCCATCAGTATGTATTTTATTTATACTTATTAATATTGTATAACAACATTAGCGTAAATCTAAATTATTTAAATAAAGAAAAATAAAATATTTGTTCGAGAAGTTGTTTTTTTGTGAAAAACTATATAGATATATAAAATAAAACCATGCTCAAATTGTGCCGACAGCCTTTAGCAAGTTTCCTTATACTATTTTATTCTATACCATACACGGCTTAGACGCTGGTAAAATATTATATTTTATTTTCTAATATCATCTCTTCAGCATTAAAAAAAACTAAAGGAGCTTTTTTATTCATGCGATAGTCTTTGTACACCTGATCCTGATAAATTTTTATAAATTCTTTTTACATGTGCACAAAATTCTTTGATTTTTTCATAATATTACATAATATTTTCCTATATTTAAGTTATAAATATATTCTCTTCTAGAAAATGTACTTATCTGTCTTATATTACAATTTTATCTACTAGATCTTTTGCTTTATTAGTGATCTGATGAAGGTTTTTAAGAAAGACAATACAGTAATAACTTAGTAATTCAACCAGGCGTATATTTACTAAAAATAAAAATTATTCGAGTTATTATTGTTTAAATTAAATTTAGAATAATTGAACAATAATTTTACTATAATAAAATAACAAAAAAAAAACTATCGATATAAACGTCGTGAAATTTTGAACATTGATTGTAAAAACAATAAAATATCTCGACAATGAACTAATTTAATCTAGTAATTAATTAGTGAACAGTTATTCTTAGCATAAACGTTAGATTCTAGTTCAAACATAATTATATATTTTTTAAATTTTGAATGAATTTTGAACAATTTACTCTTTAATGGACCCACTTCTATACAATGACTTTTTCATTTTTTAATGAGTAGATTTATCGATTTTATTTGAAAATGTCTTTGATTGATTGTATTGGAAGTATAATACGGTTCTTTGTTTGGAAAATCTATTCAAAGTTTCCTTACAATACGTTATTATATTATATTTACCTAGATCCAAATTGCTTGTTAAGTATAATATTGAATTTCGATAATGAATACGTATTTTATCTGTTACTACTTACAATAAAGTGCAATTAACTATCGCTAAAACGATTTAACAGTTTTTATATAAGAAATTAAATCATTATTTTCTACAATAGTTTTATATTAAAATATATTGATGATAATTTTATAATTAATATACAAAACAAAAAAATACATGATAATAGTCTATGCAAGGAAAAAAGAAAGTCTTAAGCCACTGTGATAGAAATTTGACCACTTTTTTTATCTCGCCATACGTTTTTTGTATTTATGGTAATATTAACAGTTTTATTCATTCATGATAATTTAAAATATGTATCTTTTGTTAAGTATAATATATTACAATTAAAGTAAGAATTCTCATTATTGCCTTGCTAATATTCAAACCAAACTATGACATTTATGAAAACACTACAAAGAGAGTGTTAAGCCAAAGGGGTAGTGTCATGGCAAAATGAGTTATATATTATAAGATTAGTTAGATTGTTTAGAATATTATCTTCAGCATCGCAAAAATGCGTAAAAAAGAATTATTCGGTAACAAAGTGACAACTATTTTTATGACAAGGTTATGACGAAACGTAATTTTGTTTTTAATATTTTTAATTGTTTTCTTGTAAAGTTGAATATTATGCCTATTGTCCGTCTGTTTAGTAGAGCTGATATCACGTATTAAATAAATAATAATCTTAGAGTAGTTATTAGAGCCTCTTAATCCATAAATTTGGGTTTCAATCATGTATCAGATACAGTGTTATATTTTCAATGTGTGTTTGATCGAAAGTAGGTTGGACGTATAGCCGTCAACCGTTCCTTACAAACTCAACCTATATGTGCCTATTCGCTTTGATGATAATATATTATTTTTTAATTTTAAAATAAATTTAACAATTCATTATTATTATGATAAATACGTATGAATATTGAACGATTTTTTAACATCATGCTTATTCATTATAGTTATTACATAAGTATTTTATTATCACTATAACGATAATGCTAAGGTTTTAATTAAAATAATGTGGTTTTTCATTAACTTTACCTAGTTCACTAAGTCCTTATTTAATGAAAAACAAATATTATTTTTACCTTAGGTAGGTACCTGTCTACTTTATTCATAAGTGTTAACAGTGATTGTGCTTTAAAAAAATATCCCCATTGATAGGTGATTCGTCTAACCTTTGAAAATGGTGTAATTCATTTTGCTTTGAAAATCCTTCACAATCATCAGATACATATCGTAGTATATTCTTGGGTTTTCACCGTGTCTCCTTCTTCCTTCTTTACTCGACGTTTCGGGCTCGTTGCAGAGGCCATTATCAAGAGATATGTTTTATGATGAAATGTGGTGTAGGTATGTGAATGTAAACGTTGCTCTAAGAATGTCAAAAGGAATCCGATTATCTAAGAGCAAACGTTGCTCAGAGTAATCTGTCAATCATTACGACCGGAGATACTGGCTCGAATATTAGATTTTGCTGATAGTGCCGGAAGCCATGACGTTTTTAATCGTAATCCATCATCCCTTTTAATGTTTTCAGGGTTTCTGTGGATTTCAATGGCCTCCTTTACCAATCGTGCGAAATATCCTTTATTCCGACCCAATATCTTGGTCTCGAAGTCAAATTTGTGCCCTGTATCCATCGAGTGCTCGGCAATTGCCGACATCGTGTAATGTTTAAGACGGTATGCTCTCTCGTGTTCACTCACACGCTTCTGTACCGTTCTAGAAGTCTGGCCTATATACTTTTTCAATTCACTAGAACGGAATTAAACAACTTATCAGTGGAGTTATACAAACTTCACATGGACTTATCGCATCTACTGAAGATTGACGACTGGAATTTGATTGACCGGATATCCCACAACCAAGCAACCAGACGATATATTTTGGACACTGAAAGGCACAAGAAGAAATTGAGCAGTCTATCCGTTAAGAAAGGTGTTCCGCCTTCACTCAATTTGAATGTTGTTAAGAACTTGTCTTCAGCTGTCTTGGACGACGCAACAATAGCTGTACTCGGAAAAGGAATGAATTTTGCAATAACACCAAAACACATTCCTGTTGACGACATCATATGCGAAGTTGAATCTGCTATACACAAACTACCCGCTGCTGTTGCAGAAGAAATACGACAAGACGCCAGCCGTATCCTCAGGAAATCAAAACCGCCACAAAGTAACATAACGCCTGCGGAAAGTCGAGCATTACGCGATTTGCGAAAAAACGACAAACTGGTGGTTTTACCCGCTGATAAAGGAAACGCGACAGTCGTTATGGATGCGACGGACTATGTTGCCAAAATGGAAGAGTTACTGAAAACCCCTGTGTATAAACATGTAAAGCGGAACCCCACCGACAAGATTGACAGAAAAACGAGGGAATTAGTTCGATCTTCCGATATCCCTAGTGAGGAATACTGGAAAGTATTTACTAAAGCGCCGAAGACTCCTGGGATATATGGGTTACCCAAGATTCACAAGCCTGACTGCCCACTTCGACCGATAGTTAGCGCAATCGACTCTCCCACGTATAGACTTTCTAAATATCTGGCGTCCCTTTTGCAACCACATACCAACGCCACCGCATCATGGGTTAAGGATTCAACACATTTTGTCAAATTATTGGCTGATATGACTATAAAGCCTACTGACCTCTTAGTAAGCTTTGATGTAGAGTCACTATTCACAAATGTCCCCCTAGATGATACCCTAAAATTAATAGGTGAAGTTTTCTCCGCAGAAATGACTGGACTTTTCAAGCACTGTTTGACGTCAAGCTACTTTAGCTTTCAGGGCAAAGTGTTTGAACAAACCGAAGGAGTCGCTATGGGGTCCCCTCTATCTCCCGTGGTTGCGAATTTTTTCATGGAAAATTTTGAACAGACAGCTCTTGACACGTGTAGATTAAAACCTTCGTGCTGGTTACGGTATTTCGATGATACCTTCTTAATATGGCCTCATGGTATAGAAGCTCTAAATGAGTTTTTGGCCCATTTAAACAATCTACATTCGATGATTAAATTCACGATGGAGATTGAACAAAACGGAGCTCTACCATTTCTTGACGTGGAAGTTATCAGAAAATTGGATGGTTCTCTAGGACACAGAGTCTATCGGAAACCAACTCATACCAATCGTTATTTACATGCTTCTTCTCACCACCACCCTGCTCAAAAAATGGGTCTGATTTCGACTTTGATGACAAGAGCTCGGCGTATCTGCGAATCTTCGTATTTAAAATCCGAGATATCTCAAGTATCAAAGGCTCTTCAAGCAAACGGATATTCTCAAAATATGATCCAAAAAGCCACCAGAAGCAAAATCAACCTTAACCCGATCAGTCAGGAGGAAAAGATACAGTTCAAAGGCCGGGCCTATCTACCTTACATCAAAAACACCACAGATACTATTTCCAGGATACTTCGGAAACATAATATTGAAACAATATTCTCAACATCGACAAAGGTCCGAAATATGCTAAGACCAGTAAAGGACTCACAGCCTTTGTACTCGGCAGGTGTATACCAGATAAGCTGTCGTGGATGCCCAAAAAAGTATATAGGCCAGACTTCTAGAACGGTACAGAAGCGTGTGAGTGAACACGAGAGAGCATACCGTCTTAAACATTACACGATGTCGGCAATTGCCGAGCACTCGATGGATACAGGGCACAAATTTGACTTCGAGACCAAGATATTGGGTCGGAGTAAAGGATATTTCGCACGATTGGTAAAGGAGGCCATTGAAATCCACAGAAACCCTGAAAACATTAATAGGGATGATGGATTACGATTAAAAACGTCATGGCTTCCGGCACTATCAGCAAAATCTAATATTCGAGCCAGTATCTCCGGTCGTAATGATTGACAGATTACTCTGAGCAACGTTTGCTCTTAGATAATCGGATTCCTTTTGACATTCTTAGAGCAACGTTTACATTCACATACCTACACCACATTTCATCATAAAACATATCTCTTGATAATGGCCTCTGCAACGAGCCCGAAACGTCGAGTAAAGAAGGAAGAAGGAGACACGGTGAAAACCCAAGAATATACTACGATAAAAAACAACCGTGAAAGCCTCAAACATTATATCAGATACATACTATAATATTAATGTTGACCGTAATTCTTCTGCGAATATATTAAAATGATAATTTTCATTCAAAATAATGAATACGTGTCTAAAAACATAAAAAGTCAATGTTTTATTAAAACATTCTCATGATTCTAATGTAGTTTGAAAAATTCTTCAGGACAAGCGGTTTTTGAAAAAAAGTAGTTATTTTTTAAATGTAATTAATTTCAGTTTTGCCAAAAACATTACTCGTGCCCCTAACTCTCCAATATTTAGGTAAACTATAATACATCAGCTTAAATTGTGATACAATATACTTATTTTAGCAGCTAAATACGTATTTTAAAATAGTATATAAAATATCAAATCATAAATCGACGTACACTAATAATATGGGAATTAAAATAAACAGATACTTATATACATAAAAATATTATTACATACAATTGAAAAAAATGAATATACGAAAAAGAAACTTGCAGTGCTCACTCCTATGATCTTACATGCCTTAAATTCAAACGAAGAACAACTTAAATGCTGCACTTGTCCCGATATTTATTTTCTTGAGTGAGTATGCGTGCAAGTAGTTATACTTTATGACTGTATTGATGTGGAGTACGGTACGTTTCAGAAGTAAGTTACAGGTAATGAATATTATACCATTTTATATGTTAAGTCTTCTAATGAACATAATATACGAACATACTAAATATTTTGAATAAAAATATAAATTAACATTAAGATTAGAAATATGTTTTATTTTACAATCAACGTGTATTGAAAGTAATATATATATTGTATCCAATATTATGTTAGTAAGGAATACTATTGTGATCTTTCTATTGGTAAATTCTTCTTCTTATTAGTAAGTTTGTAGCTGAAAGTGGCTGTACCTACCAGGTTTAAATTATTACAAAATCAAAATATACTTAATACTATAATATCATCTCAAAAAAATATATTATAAACCTATTAATTCAATACTAAATACACAAAAAAATTAGGAATGCTAAATTTATATTACAAAAACTCAGAGTGGGAATCGAACTCCAAGCGTTCACTTTTCGGGTGAGTGCTTTAGTCTTTAACTTATCAATCCACATAATATGATTCACGAGAATCACAAATATTTAATAATTACGTTTTATGTAAAGTAATACATTACGATGGCCTATAATAATATCGTGGGATATGGTTCGAATCCTGGGTTTGGAAAATGCACATATTGATTTACAATTTGTGTTTGGAGTTATAGTCATAGTCATAGTGGGTAATATCCATTTTTGGTAATAACAAAAATCTGTTAATACAAACCTCCACCGTCTGGAGGCCCATATTAGGATCAGACAAGGTAAAAAAATAACTGACACCCGACAATAACGAAGTTCAAAGAAGTGCAAACAATGATACTTTTTCGATACACACAACATTTAAGAAATTTATGAAAAATATAGTGCAATAGTGTAACAAATATTGACTCAGTTTTAAATTACCATTGGATTTGTCAATTTTAATAAATATAACTAACAGCCATTATAATATGCACGATTCTTGTGTTCCGAGGCTATTGCTACCAGAAGCTACGGCTTAAAAGTATGCATTCAATGAATTTATTTGATTATAATATGGTTATGAACCATTTTTATAAAAGTATTAGTTGTAAAAACTAATAGAATTCTTATATTATAGGCACCGTGTTTTTATCTCATAAATACACCTGTAGTAGTGAAAAGTGCACCACCACATCGAAGAGAATAATCTCACCAACACACCCGCAGGCCTCTTCGAAAGTGTTGCCTTGGACTTGAACAACTGGACGCCGATATGTAGGTTAATGGGTGTTTCGCAGTGGCGACTCATCATATAATTTACATTTAATAATATTTAATTTATGTAAATTTTATATGTGTATAAAGAAAAAATTAAATCATATTTACTATTTTTTATAATGTTACCCTTATTTCTAATTATTTGTCTGTAGTTAGTCCAATTTTTACATTCTTATTTTTTCTCTTAATCCTTCCCATCCTTTTCAATATTTTATTTCGACTAAAATCTATATTATTATCAGGGAAACTTGATCAAATTAACTATATGAAAATAGTACGTATATAGGAATCACGTATTTTAACTTATATTATGATTTTATCAACGACATACCATAAAAATGCGATTTTTTTTAATAATATTGTTTTTTAGAAATCATTTTCTATGTAGTTAGGTTAGTACATAATAGTCATAGAGTGATTTTTTGATAATTTCTTCCTTAACTACAATTTTCTTATGTTATATACACAATAAGATAATGCATGCATTATTAATTAGGATCTAATTTAAGCAGACATTTTTTGCAGTAATGTAAGTAAATTTAAGCAGACACCTAATCAAAATTTACCTAAAGCAGTAAATTTCAATTCAAGAATTAAAGAATTAATTTTTAATAATTATCAATACTTTTTTTAATAAAAGGTAATTGGCACAAAAAAATAGTCATTGAAAATTTCATAATAATATGATTATTATTTTTGAGACAATTTTAAAATACGCTACATGATAAAAAGCTGATTTACAACAGTATTATTTATTTTGTTATTGAATTGTTCTCATGGAAAGTAACTTTCATATTACATTACTAATATTTTTTAGTTAACTTTTTGAACTTTCTCGCATTTTTTACTCATTTACCCACCATACTGCAGGTTGAATGGGGCCGATAAACTTGATCTAAAAATTACAAGTGATTTATATAATTAACGGGTGTCGGCTTTACGATGGTTCTCCATTTAACTTGCCTCCGCTAATTTTTGATTTATTTGCAAGATAACAGCAATCAATTCGTTTTTAGGTAGATAATCAAGAAAAAGGATAATAACAGCAAATGAAATTAAGAAATAAGATCCAATATAAGATTGATAGTGGAATCTACTTAGAAAAACTTCCTTTGATTTTCCACTAGGGTAGAGATTAATTAATAAGAAAACACTGTAATACAATAGTTCGGTAATCACTATTTATTTTTATTATTTTAGTTTTTCCTATGCGCTATATGAATTTTTTCGGGGGACTACAATAAGCGTATAATAAAATCATTATTGTATAATTTTTCACTGCAATTTTAGATGACTAAAAACTATAGTTTAAATTCTTAATTTTTTTATGATGAAGTTATATTATATGAATTAAATTGTTTAATATTCCTACGCTTCACGGTGAGATTGTGTGAAGTGCGCCGAGTCCACTTTTCTCAGATATACGTACGAATCAATGTATAATTTGGGGTAGGCCTGATACTCTAGATTTTCCAAAGATCCTTGAAAAATATATATATTTATAAGTATGTATCTGAAATTTGAACCTGGTGAGATTTCGTATAAGACACATGTTTCCACAATACCGACGAAAAATTCACTAATATGTATATAAAATACCTGCGATCAATTATTAAAAATCTTATTTTAGTGAGACGTATTATATGAGATAAGTCATTTTTCGTGTATAGAATATGGGAAACTTTATAAACCCATACAATTTATGAAACTGTATTATCATTTTATACAAGAATAAATAAGTACTTTACAATACCGATGAATAAAACCCCAGTTTTTTAGGTTGGTTAACTTTCTTCTTACATCATAATATATAATATAACACATACAGTATTTTGTTCGTAATAAAAAAGATTTTATGTTATTTTAAATTCATTTTTCGATTAACCTTGGAAAATGCTGAAATATGAATACTAAATCCAGAACTTTTAAAATTATTAATAGCTATGAAATATTAAATATTATTAAAAGCTTTAATCATTTTATTCTAATATTGGGTTTGACAGATTAAAACTTTTTTATCTATATTTCTAATAATAAAAAGTTTATACAGAAGATTTCAAAATTCGGAATTAGTTATGATTAAAAAATCTTCATGTGCAATGTATAGTTTTATTTTATTGGGATATAAAATAATGGAATTTAAAAGTATTTATCTCTTCATTCAAAAATTTAAATAAGTTTCTTGAACTTCTTTGAAAAATAGTTAAAATGATAAACTCGCGACTAGACTGCGATATGTATTCACTGAATAAAAAAGTCATATTTTAGACGACAGAGATTCCTAAATATTTATCTCCGTTGTCTGCAACCAAATCTATTTGCTTGTCATATCCATAAACAGATTTTACGAATCATAGAAAAATAAGGTTTAATGATGTTGGAGCCTATTGTGAATTTTTAGAGTCCTTCAAACTATTTTTAAAAGGTTTTTTGTGATATATCTAGGCATTATCAGTTTTACATACTCGTATATAAGTATACAAGACAGAGTGATATAAGAAAAATTGTTAATTAATCTATAATTAAGTAATATTTTTTAAACAACATCCAAATTGTTGTCAGTAGCTGTAGATATCTATTAGTAGTACCTACGTGATAGTTTATTACAAAAAATATATAAGTACTACATTTAAATCCTTTGTTATATTTTAAAACATTATTGTGTACTTTGTGTTGTCACAATCAATTTTTGTTTTCTTTTGTAAAAAACTGTAAAAATAATATAAAAATGAATATATTATTATCGAATAAAAATAATTAAAATAACTAGTTTTTTTATAATAAAGAAAATTAGCGTTTGAAATAATAAAAAGACATAGCTCTTTGAAACAACTTTATTTCGATCAGTATGTTATATGAATTTAACAAGGATAAATTATTAGTATAAACGGTACACAATTTTTTTCTTAACTCATAAAGCATTTTTATGCATTGTTTATTATTGAATAAATGCAAATAACAATAATTATTGCTGTGTATTAAAAAAACGTAAATGAAAAAATAAATAAAATACCTAATAATTTATTGGCGGGATGAATGACTGAAGCGTTAATGTTGACAGATGAATAAATAAGTAGGTAGAAAATTTAGCAAAGTAAAAAAACACAAAGAACTATATTTTAGAATAAATTACTAATCATAAAATTATTTATTTATGCACCTGTCAATTTGCTGCTAAATATGCCCAACCTCTGTAAGGTAATGGGATGTCGTCTTCATTGTCTGCCATTCGCTTTCTTCGGTGATGGTCTCCGCCGTGAGCTTGGACGTAGTGGACCTGGTGACCTCCATCGTGGTGTTCTCCTGATGATGCCAACTTTTTAACTCCGATAATGGCTGACAACATCAAAGCCAGAGCTGACACCATAAGAGCCTGAAAATACGGTGTTGTTAAAATAAGTAAAAAAAACTTTTGCAGAACATTTATATTTTACTATTTATCCATTATTGTTGAAGATATTTTTTTTAAATTCATTTATATAATATGATGCGCCTAGTTTCAAAAGTCCCTAAAACGATTTTTGAAAATTTTTGAGTTATATATGTTTTTAGATGGATATTTTTGTTATCTATATGATGGCCAAAGATTAAGCTTGAAAAAACGCCAAAAACCGTCAATACGTATGATCAAAAAAGGGGTACATTTCAAAACCCGCTAAAGTGGTTGGGTGTGCTTTTCAAATACCCCTAAAATGGAAAGCCAAAATACTCTTTAGAATGTTACGAATAACAAAATAAATACATACAGTTCACAAATTTAATAGAAATTATTTTTTCTCATTTTTCTCAAAACTACCTTAAACCGTTTTTATCATCTTTCTCAGAACTACCTTAAGTGATTTTAGGGGCTTTTGAAACTAGGCGCTTCATATGTGGTATCTATATTTTGTCAACATGGTTTTAATTTGTTGCAGTTTTCAATAAAAATATTAATCTAAAAATTATAAAATAATTTTTATCAGAAGCAATATTGAATAATTTATTATATTTATTTTTTTGTACATTAAAATAAATCGTAAATCAATTAATAATACGATCGAGAGAGGCTTGTAGTGCTCTCTTTTGATGATAAATCAACGTTCGCTTCGAAAACAAAACTATTACTTTTAATAAAACATTGTAGATGGTGATGTATTGAAGTATTTTTTATAATTTACATTGATTCATAATAAAATTATTGTATTTTAAATATAGTAATATAGTAATTTATATTTGTGTTATAATTTTGAATATAAGTTTGTGTTATTAATATGTATAATAATTAAGTATCTATTTTACAGCATTTAATTTTATAAAAAATTGCATTTGAATTACCATTATTTTTTTATAAAATATCAAGAATCTCTTAAAAAAAGATATTTTTTTAATAAATTGATGATATTGATATTAAAGTAATGTTTATTTAAATGAAAAGATTTTTTTATTTTTATACAACTAAAAAAACATTAAACCTATGTTATGATGGTCACAGTCTTTCAAGATATTAAATAAATCTTAAGAACATGTCTGCAAAAAGATATTATTTTTTTAATATGTTTATATCAAATTGTTTTATATACTGATGACAAAAATAATGTATTGAATAAAATTAAATAATTGTAATATAATATTATTTAAAAGCTCTACTAAGAAATCCAAAAACCTTTTTTGCATGTAAATTGAGAATAGTAGAACAAATTTAATATGTTGATATTATAATGTACCTATAATATAAGATTACGTTATTAAATTTGTTTAAATTTTAGTTTCACCGAACATTCAATTTGGAATTTACATTTCAAAAGGAAGATTTAATATAATGTTTTATTTAAATAATCCAGGACGTACATATAACTCATCTAAATATATCTTATCAACTTAAAAAATAATAATTGTTGAATATGTCAATAATAATTGAATTTTACAAAAAAATTGTCGCTGAAAATTTTAGGGAAAGAATCTATTTTTGAAGCATATTTTTGTTGTTGTGAAACTCATGCTTCTTTGAAGCATAATCAAGTGTAAGTCAATCAATTATTATACTTGGTTGGAAAAAAATCTTTAAAGTCAATTACCAACGCCTCTCACTACGATGTTTTCCCTAATGGATAGAAATGTCATATTTTATCTCATATTAAAGTCACCACCGTGAAATCTGGCGGTTCGTTTCATCGTTCATTTTTGTGCTGGTAGCATCAATATATTTTTTATCGGAATGAACATATAAAAAATCATAGACACAATTCTTGATAGCAGTTCTTTTACAATACAATATTAAGAAGGTTTAAAAGCAATAGTCACCTTCATTACGTATGTAAGTATTTTTTAATTTTCGAATATTTTAAACAAAGAGTGCAAAACTAATATTTTTCGTATAAAACGTTTAAACTATTACGACCATATAATCATTTTATTTAAAATTTCATCTTTCAATAGTATTTATAAAACCCCAAAAAATAGTTTTACATTCCACAATAATCTCGGTTATTACACCTGTCCTAGATAATAGAGAATTTTGTCACATTGTCACAACTGAAATATCTCTCGATTTATGTATTAAATACTTATAGGTAACTTTTTTATTATAAAAAAACTGATAAGTCGCACATATAGTCAAAATTTATAAAAAGTACGTAAATATGCAATTTTACAATATATTTAATGGTCTATAATTTCTCAAACACGCCAAAAAATATTTATGTCAACCGATTAACTATGTGTATATAGTGAGATAAATGAATGTATATATTATATTCAATTTTATTTTTCATATATTTATTTCAAAAGAGGATTTATCATATGGTAGAAATGAACATATTGTTCTATTTTAAAAATCAAATACTATAGAAAAAAACCAATGTTAAAACCACAGCATAGAAACATAATTTACCACCAATATTGATTTGTAAACTTATATCGGTTTTGTAATCATTATCACGTACTTTACCTAAAATTATTTAAATACTGACCTTCATGGTTAGAAGGCCTAAACCACCAAATCCAATTGCCGCCAACATCTTAGCCATCATCATCCCCATCAGCATTACAGCACCGCCTCCTTTTCCTCCCTTTTTTCTGCCAGTTTCTGAAATAAACAAAAAACAATTATGTATGATTGACGTGCGCTCCAAAAATCACAGTAAATTATTAGGATTGGAAGCTATATTAAGAATATAAGAACGAGTTGTATTATTACTTGTTATTAAAGATAACTTCATAACAACTCCACTGTGGTATCCCAAATATGTTTTGACATAACCCCATAGCGAATAAGATTCATTATATTATGTGAAAATAAATATTTTATGTGAAAAAAAACTCTCATGTTATTACTGAAGCACTATTTTTAATGATTTTATCATTACAAGAATAAAAAATAAATATTGTGTGAGTATTTATTTTGATATTATTATATTACTACAATTTATTACTCTGTATTGCCTGAAAAGATTTTGAGCTAACGATACATCTAAAAATGACACAATTTCTGATAAAAAGCGTTTTGATTAATTGTTGAAAACAATATTAACTTTAAAAATGAGCTTACGAATCTATTAAAAAAGATAAAAACATATCTGCCATTTTTTTCAAAATCAAAATAATATAAGAAGGCCGAATCTGAATAAAAAAAAAACCTTTAACAAATAATTATGGATTGCTTCAGCAGTCAGACATCAGTTTGTTACCTATTTGGGGAGTGATCACACTAGATATACACTAGGGTAGAATGTTGTCATATTCTTGTGGCAGTGTGGGCGACTCATTTAGGTATTGGTATCGTTACTTTTAAATGACAGCAACACCATTCCAAAGTGATTTCACTGCGGCCACATTGCCAGAAGAATCTGTCTGTACTTTACTCCCCACTGAATAAATGCATTGATAATATTTGAGACTTTCTTGTGAAATATTGAAATAACAACTTAGAAATCACCGTGGACATACTTTCTTCAGTAAGATAAGTAGATTCAGAATTCATTATCATATATCTCATAGTATTTTATATAGGATTTGAATTACCCAGAATTTTTCGGGGGTTATTTATGGTAGGTATTTAATATTTGACATGAACGTTCTTTTTTTAAATTCATTTTGTTTGTTTTGGGATATCAAGAGTTTGTTTATAGATCTCAGATAATGAGTTGTCTAAAGTCAATTATCTCAAAAAGAAAATCGACGATACTATTTTTTATCCATCTATCTAGAAACCGACCACAAGGAATATATCGATGAAGGTTTTGGTATGACAACGTCATTAACAAAATGCTATGGGGCATATGAAGAAACTATATGAAGATAGCACCAATAATATTCTCAATAAGTTGTGAAGATTTCAATATTATTGGTTTAGTTGTTTTTGAGATAATTAAATAAACGTTTCAATTTGATTAAGTGGGTATGTAATATAGCTTTATCCATTTGTTAGAGTATATAAAATATCAATTAAATATTATTATTATACCTATAACATTTTATTTAGTAAACAAAGTTTTTATGTATTACGAAAATAACTGTTTAAGGATTTAAAAATCGATAAATAGCAAGGTTAGATATTCATATTAAAGGCTTTAATCGTGTTGCTATTTTTTATTACTCTTTAGCGTTTATATCTTTTTTCCTATTGGGTAATATGAATCAAGTTCAAACCTTATGTTATTTTTTTAATTTCAACATCACAAATATTAAATATTATGATAAAGGTAAGGGTAATAATTTTAATAAACTATTTCTTTTCTTCAACGAATAAGACACAAGATTTATAAACGTAATATTCTAGGTATATATCAATAATAAATTTCTCAAATTATAATTTATGCAGAACTGAAAAGAACATTTCAACAAAATACTTTGTCAAAAATTTCTACCAATCAATTTTATTGTGATTTTATTTTTTTTATTCTGTAAAATTTTTGTTCACAAAAAGTACAATTAATTTAAAAAAAAAACTTTAAGCAAAGAAAAAATATTGTTCTTTAAAATATTGAAGTTCATGCTTTGAATATCTGATATATTGTATTTATTAAAACGTGTGAAAATGTACGTGAAAATTGTTCTTGAATTGAGAACTGTCATACTAAGTATTTACTGAACAGTAGCATAATTGCTTGTTAACAATTCAGAGTTCATAAGTTTTTGTCTCGAGCATCATTGAATATTGTCACAGCCAAGCTCTGACTTTTAATGAATTCACGGAATAATCATAAAGTTGAAACTCCCCAATTTAATAAAAAGAAAATATTTCTTTAATAATATTATTTTGAAATATTCTTACAATAATAATTGTCAATACATTTTACAATTAACTTCATTGTGTTTTTTTTAATATGAAGATGTTTTAGAAATGTCGTCAAAATGCAAACATAAAATCGTTTATGTAAGTTATGTATTCGTTATAATATCCATTGATATTATCAATGTATCCTTCAATAACAAATATTCATTCACTTTTGAAAACTTTGACTATCGAAATATTTGATACCTCTATTTAAGTTCTCAATATGAATTTTATAATTATATTCTTATATTTATTGTATTATATTTTACTATTTTGTAATGTTTTTATTTTCATATATCTATGTATGTCATTCACATTTGTATCTCAAACTATAAAACAATGTCATTTTATGGTGCATGCGCCGTATCTAAATAAATAAATAAATATTGTGGCAATCAGAATCACATTATAATCATATCATGTGCATTATGGGCTAGTATTTATATAGTAAACTACAATTTTCACTCTTATGACGTAGATAGAGTATATTGGTGACTACTGAGTGAATATGATATTAGCATGTGCGAATGGTCGTAAGTCATTTATATAGTTTATTTCAACTTTAGCGTAAAATATTTTTTATATTATTGTATTTTTCAGATTCATGATTTTGAATCTGCGCGTACGGAATCGGAGGCGGGTGGTTTAGCATCTGTTCAACTGTGGGGCTTAAACACAAATAATGCAAATTAATGTAGATACTTTTTTGTTCATAAATATATTAATGTTATGTATATTGTTGGGTTATTTTAATATACATAACTTATCATTGATAACGTTTAATTATTCTATCAAAGCATTCTTAAACTTTTTGTACCTACCTATTTATCCGATTTCAATATTAGAAAATTTATGCAAAGTATCAAAGAAAATCTGTGCTTATACGTTAATGAGATATTATTATTTATAAGATAAACGTATTTTTCGTAAATATGCATACTAATCAGAGCATAAAAATGTGAAAAAATAACCATCAATTAGTATAATAACATAATAATTCTGAACTCGTATGCCTCCAACTATCATTATGTCATTGACCATGACCAAGAAATAGTGATGATTTTTCGCTTAATTTATATTCGGATTTAAATCAATACAAAAAATTACAATAATAAAGTGATAACTATTAATCTTATAAAAAAAAACATACAGATACGATCAATATCAGTTATACTTAAAAATTTCCGAATAAACAATCGTCATCAAGAATAAATGATTAGTTTTTAAATATCAAAATATAATTGGTCAATATTATTAAGATTGTAATTTTATAATAGAGTATTATAATACTTATATCATAATTGAACATTTGAAAAACCTAGTAGGTATGTCCAATATAGAAAAATATATAATATCGCATTCAAATATATATTTTAAAAACATCGAATATATTACCTTGACTGTTACTTCGTCTTTATTATGTTTTATTATTAAGTTAGGTTCGTCATAATAATCAATAAGAAAGTCAAATAAAAAAATGTATCGGTATATGTAATAAATCTTCTCGATAAGAAAACTATTATTTACTCTTGATAATGTGTTTATGATAGTCCATTTGACTGTTAAAATGGATTTTTCTATTTTAATTTAGTTATATTGAAATGATCTCCTTGAATATTCAAAATAGTTTTTTGGTGTGAATTTATTTACCACCCATTAATACATAGTTACCCACGTAAGAAGCATTTTTTTCCGATCTAGTCCGATCTTAATAAGATCATATTATGGGCTTCCAGAGAGTGGATGTTTGTATTACCAGATGTTGTTTTTACGAAAAATTGATGTCAGCCACTTGCTCTACCTATTAGGTCCATACTCTGACTCATACACAAATTAAAAAAATAATATGTGTACTTGCCAGACCCAGGATTCGAACTTGGAACCCACGATGTCATAGACCAACGTTTAAGCTGAAGGTAAATCATACTATTATAATATTTATAATATTAATACTATCGACCGAAGGTTCTTGGTGGAATTTTAATTTTAATTCTAATAGATTTAAGTTTTGTGCTATACTATTTGAGTATTTCCTCAAAGCTAATCCTCGCTGAATAGTACAAAACTTGAATCCATTAAAATATAATATTTATGTTTTATTATGTTCCATAGATGCAACATATCATTATCTTTCTAAAACGTAATATCTGTAATAATAATATTTCCTTTACTAACATAAATATTATTATGAATATGTAAATAATAGTATTTTAAATCGAGTTCTTTTTTTAAATAAACTACATATTAATCATAAAATAATATTGTTTGAACAGTTAAACTTAATTAATGTAGGTATATTACATTTTACTAAAAATATTATAAATATATTTATTTACCTAATATAATTATAAATATATTTAAAAGTTTAAATTTACTAACCAACAAGATCTGACTGCTCATCGAAAGAGCGAAGAGTTTCAGATACAACTCCTTTCATCTCATCCCTTCCTAAGAGATCCGGAAGTTTAACGCGAAGCTCATGGCTCTGCAGAAAGCCTGCGACCTTTCCGGCAATAGTGCCATCGTTGAGACTCCTACCCCCTTCCGCCAAGTTCTGGGTGCTGACCAACTCAACGCCTTCGACAATCTTAAAGTCGCCGATCCCATTAGATTTTCTGGCCTTAATTAGTTGATGAAGAACGTTCCTGGCTATTCTAATACTCTGACAGGATATCGAAGTGTCCTTGTCATCACAGTGTCCAAATCCAAGATTATCACCAACTTCATTGTCAATTGAGTTTAAACTTCGTTCATCTTCGGCAAAAGAGCCGCACATTATATGAACAAAAACTGATAGGAAAATTAATAGTCCACTGTAGTTCACCATTTTTTATATATTTTTTTTGATGTTATTTTATCACTGTTGACGATCCGACGCACTTAGCTTCAAGTCACAAACTGTATAATGCTTTCTCACACCGTTCGGTTTATATAGCGAATAAAATAGATGGATTGCAAAAAAGCGACGAAAACTTCAAACAAAGTAAAGTAGGTGGAGTAACCATGGTCCATTAACTCTACGATGAAACTAAAAATGTTCTGATTTTTCCTATTTTTCTTTTTTCGTTGACTTTCAATCCTATCGCTAGTACCGGGTGTTTACAGCGAACCATATATTATTATATCGTTACCTCAATACTTTAACAAGTTAATTTAGATTTTGACATTGTGGCGAAATTATACTGTACAATAATTAAGAGAATTCACATAACCGCGTTAAATTATTTCTTCTATAGCAATATTTATTTATATTGTAAATGTAGAAAAGTAAGAAAAACCTGAATATAGCAAACTATTAGTGCATTTGTCAGTAGGTAACTATATTATACTATACCAATTAAACGCAGTGTAGTTTTTGGTAGTAGGTATGCTACAAGGATTATATTACCTACGTACAGTATTTAGATACTTGTCAGTCATATTATGCACTTATGAAGAAATCTGAACATATTACTTTTGATAATAGATACACAATAATGTCAACGTATAATAATATCACAGAATACGAAAATAGGTTGTATTATTTAGTTAAAATTTAATTAAAACCTGAACAAAAAACCATTAGAGATAAAATTTAGTTTTTTTTAAATTCTTAATTAAATATGATTTAATGGCGTAAAAGCATGATAATATGATCTAATTTTAAATTATTTACTTAAATGCTAATAATGAAAATCCATCAACTTTTAAGTACATTCTATCGATCTTTTATTTTTTAAAAAACCATGATAAATTTACGTACGGATTTTTACAGCCTTTTAATGCATATAAATAATGTATTGCTACATCTATTATATTATTCTTATGTATCGACACCTCTGTTAGTATGTTACTCATATAATGTGATATAAAATTTATTTTTTATTAGTAGGCAATGAATAATCGCCAAGTAAAGGACATTTGCCACCTATATGCAGTTGTAAAATTTAGGGTGCGAGGGTTATGAAGATATCCATTTTTTCAATGCCTTGCAATATATAAGGATTCTATATAGCGATAAATTGTGTGCTAATCGTGTCGTAATAAGTCATATATTACGTAATCTATTAAGGTGGCAATATTATATACTTATTTTTAATTGATCGGACCTTTTTTGTAATACTTCAGATGATTAAAATATCATACTTATGATGTTTGATAATATAATATTGTGTTACTTAAATATTAGTATATGCAAATCCTACGACTTCACCATACACCCTCTACATCCGCATTACCCTCGGAGCATAGGGAAAGTACAAGCTCATGCCATTTCCTTCAGTCAAGTGGCACGTTCCATACTTCTTACCATGTCAACTGTAGCGCATAAATCTCTCTCTCTCATACAACAATATAGCTGTAGGATGAAGGAGATTTATATTATCTAACTCAGAGCTCAAATTATAAATCTCTTTGAGCTTTCATCACGTTCCAAATGTTTTTGATCAAACATTTTTAAACCATTGATGAAATAGATAAAAAAGAATTATAATACAAATACAATATCGACGGGTCGAGAGTTCTCATCGCCTCCTTTGGTTGATATTCTTTTCCTTTTATGTTTTTTTTATCCAATGAGTTGGTATTTGCGCCTTATCTTCTTGGAATTAGACTAGGTCACTACAGGTAGGTAGGTTAAATGTTTGTTACAAATTGTATAGCAAATTTGTACATAATATAAAAATATATAAAATGGGAGTTAAAAATTAATATCAATTAATTGAAGCTCACGTCTAATAATAAGACTGCCAGAGGGCGATTCCACTATAATCTTTAAAGGTCACACAATTTAGTGGATGTCAACATAACTTTCAGAGGAATGGTCACGAGGCATTTGTGGATAAATTCCTATCGGGCATGGTGGGCTACATCCTTCCAGAGTCAATGAAAAGATAGAGAGCTAATACTGCAATGGGTGAACTGTGTCATAGTTGATTTTAATAAATTAAAAATGTTTTCAAGTTATACTAATTTTGTCAATTGATGTTTAAAATAAATGTAAAAAACATTTATACCATGACTTTCTTTAATTAAAATCTTTACAGTACATTGGAGAAAACTTAATAAAGTACATAGTTAAATATTTTATAAAAAAATCACATTTTTTTTAAATTGCAAGTTTATCTTTGACGTTAAATAAAATTTGATGTATCTAGATGCGTTTTTATAATTATGAGATTTTAAATTGTAAATGATTATCAAAAATGTCTCAAATTGCAAGATTCGTATTTTTCCACTGGGTGTCGCTGATATGTGGATTACGTCTTAAGAGGTTAAGAGAGAGAATAATGGGCTAATAGTAACGTGCTGAATCATCCAAAATGGAAAAAAATTTCAACCGAAAATTATGATTTTTATTAATCACTAAAAAATATATATAAATGAAAAAAACTATGTAAACACTGTATCGTTTTTAGTGTATGAAAAATATACGCAATTAATTGGTGAAGATCTAATTAATTTGGAATTATAATTCATATGTTATGTTGATTAAATTAAAAAATATTAAATTATAATTTTTGTAATCATTAAAAAATGCAAATGGTTCATCCGGTAGTTTGACAGTCATCTTCTGTGATTTGTATGGCCACTGTTATCTGATACAATTATTATTGTTGCTCTCCAGCCCGCAAGGTAAGGCAGGTGCATTTGTTTTGTTGTATTTTTTTGCATTTTTCCAAGTGAAAGCGATTAAAATTTTTCCGAAAAGTATACTTCACTTTCAAGTAATTACGATGTTGTAAAACTCTCGGGACAATTGGTAATTTTATGTCATTATACATTAAAAACATAACATTTTAAAGACTTACCCATAAATAAATACCAATAAAAAGGGTTTCTAGGACTAATTAAATTGAACGTTATTTTGTATTTCACATTGATATGTAGTAAGCATCATATTTTTATTTCTTACAACTGAAAGCATTAAGGGGGGACATGCTCGTCGAAGGTCAAAATTGAGTTTTTATTGTATTTTCAAACCATGATTCTGGACACTCCTTAAACGTTGTAGATAATCTATTTATATAATTTTGAAGCCTTATTATCCTTTATAGTTATTTTGAACATTTGATGACTGCATAAAGTATTTTTGTTACATAAAATAGTATTCTTTTAAACCTCTCGCTCTAATGTTTTAGAATATAGTCATATCTCGGTACATAACTGTGCAGCAGTGTTAAGATTTTTTACATTTATTAATTTTTGAATGCATTTATGAAACCATTAGTATAATTTATTACGAGATAATTTTTGTAAAATATTCACGATAAAAAATTATATTGATAATCTCTGTGATCCCAAATTTGACAAGAATTAGGCATTTTATTATTCAAAAAATCGGCAAGATTAACACATTTGAAGATGATTTTAAAGATATGTATTATAAGCTATGTCTTTGACCATTCAAGTGTGATAAACATCTTATGAATAATGATTGCTTTATAATAATTATTGACCTAAGAATAAGGTAGTGTTTTTTTGAAATACGCCATTTCTTTTGTCATTCCCCAGTGGTTAAGCTACAACATACGGCCGTAGCCATAAATTGACAAACTATAATTAAAGTAGGAAGTAAAATTATGTTAACGCGCGTGTTTGAACATGTACCTAACTGATTTTTTTTTTATTTTTTTTTAAACGGTACATGTTCAAACACGCGCGTCAATATCATTTTACTCCCTACTTTAATTATAGTTTGTCAATTTATGGCTACGGCCGTATGTTGTAGTTTAACCACTGGGGAATGACAAAAGAAATGGCGTATTTCAAAAAAACACTACCTTATTCTTAGGTCAATAATTATTATAAAGCAATCATTATTCATAAGATATTTATCACACTTGAATGTTCAAAGACATAGTTTATATTAAGTATCTTTAAAATTATCTTCAAATGTGTTAATCTTGCCGATTTTTTGAATAATAAAATGCCTAATTCTTGTCAAATTTGGGATCACAGAGATTATCAATATAATTTTTTATCGTGAATATTTTACAAAAATTATCTCGTAATAAATTATACTAATGGTTTTATAAATGCGTTTAAAAATTAATAAATGTAAAAAATCTTAACACCGCTGCACAGTTATGTACCGAAATATGACTATATTCTAAAACATTAGAGCGAGAGGTTTAAAAGAATACTATTTTATGTAACAAAAATACTTTATGCAGTCATCAAATGTTCAAAATAACTATAAAGGATAATAAGGCTTCAAAATTATATAAATAGATTATCTACAACGTTTAAGGAGTGTCCAGAATCATGGTTTGAAAATACAATAAAAACTCAACTTTGACCTTCGACGAGCATGTCCCCCCTTAAAGAGAATATTAGATTCAAGCAATCAGTTAATTTCTTAAAGTATTAAATATTCCAATGGTAATACATACATTGGAAGAATTAGTTAACGTATACACAATTTTAAATGCTATATATCCTCGATCTTAAATTTGTTTATATGGTTGGTATATTTTTTTAATTACACTGACCATTTCAAATACCCGACTTGTACCAGTATTAAGCCATTCATATTATAATATTACGTAATGTTGCTATTACTACCTGTAAAAAGCCAGACTGGGTACGTCAATTATTGTAAATATAGTCAGCCAAAAACACAGAACCATCATTATATTATTTAAATGAAAAATAGCAATAATTATATTTCTTTACTAAGGAATCGCCATTAACTATTGTAATGTACGTTGATAAAAATCTTTCTAGTTATAATCCACATGTTTGGTACTATATCTATAATATTATACTATGTATATATTAAATAATATTAAAGTAAAAAAGTATATTATCACCTTCGACGCTAATTAGATTATATAAGACTCCATAAAGTGAAGATTGTGTTAACAAATTTTGTATGAGCTGTTGGATATTCGCCCAAATCATCAAGTATACGTTGAAAAGCAAGGTGAATTCTTTAACGGATTCATGTTTATAAAAAGACGGTCACCTTACGCTATAAGATAACGTGGGTATTTAATAAATGAGACTAAAATACAATTACCTACCTACCGAAAATATATTTTTTCCAATAACTTGGTTTTCTTTTTATACTAACAATTTATTTTAATCATAATCCTCACTCCTCTACTTTCGTAAAATGTATAAAAATTAATGTAAAGTTAATACAAAATATGAATATTTAAAAGTCAAAAATAAATTCTCTTTGTTACGATTGTATCATTGGTTAGCCTTTAGAGTGGCTGTACAATCTATATTAAACATTGTTTTATTTTGATTTAAATATCTTTGCTCGCATTTTTCTAGCGTAAGCTGCTACAACTTGTACTTTTATTGCGTTTTTTAAACTCACAAGAAAATTTACAACAGGCGTCCGTACAGTGAGTGGTTGACTTTAAAAAATAAAAGTCAAATATTATTAATAACACATACAAACATTTTCAAAACTCGATAAGTTGAAATTTCAGTATTTCTGAAAAATTACAGTTTTTGACGATGGCAAAAGTCTCACAATACAACACCAATTTCAAATCGCAAGAAATTTATAGAAGAAAAAAACACAAACTTCCTTAATCTGTATTTAATATTTTTATTATTTTACTAATACTCATCTGATGAAGTGGAAACTCTTTTTTTTTGTAATATATAATAAACGTAAGACAGGAATCTCTTGGTGTCTGTCGTCAAGATGGCAAGTGACCTGATGCAATGACATTATTAATGGACGACGCACTCAAAACAGTAGCTAGCAAGTAAATTCGCGCATTCGCATGTATAGGTAGACGTCACGCAATTTCTATTATTCGATATCACGCATCGATAATTTATAGCAATATGACCTTTATTGTAATAGCGTTAGAGCAGTGTTTCTAATGTCAATGTTCATTTGAGCGAACCCGTTTGAACCGAACCATTCGGCAGACCCAACAAAAAGCATCAGGAATTTAGAGCAATATCACATTTATTGTAATGGCATTAGAACAGATTATACCATTCGGCAGACCCGACAATAAAGTGAGTGTCATTTTTTTTCCAGATGATTCGTCCATATTAATGTCATTGACCTGATGGCATCACGAGTACTCCATAAAGGAAAAAGAAAATGGTTTTGGAGGTTATTGTGATGGATACACTCGTGGCATCTCATCTGAATAAATAAGTTAGGTCGTCAGGTTCAGCAGCTTCTTTCGCTAATGTTTTAATAATGCTTTCTAATAATGCAAAAAGTACAACTCTCTGTCAATAAATTATAATATTGTCTGTTCTCTGGGTTTTAAAGAGAGTGGCTGAGATCGGTTGTCGCTTGGCTGATAAAATCAGTGAGTGCCGTTCAACTGAGTATATGAGACGGCGAATAAACATAGAAATCCAAAGAGCTAATGCAGTCGCTGTTGTAGGTAGTATTGAAGTATCCAAGGGACTGGATAAGGTATTTTATATTATTTGGGGAAACCTATAATATTTGAATATTAGTTTATTGATTTAAATATTATGTACTAATACTGTTAAATTTCACAAATTTTCTTATTTATTTAATTTAAATATTTTATTATGATTTACTATTTATAATTTTCTATGTAATTCTCAATGCGATATATTATACAACTGTATGTTTCCAATAAAGATTGAAATTAATTAAAAAAAATAAGCAAATAATACGTAATCATGATGTTATTTTTAATGAGATATGTAAATAAATAATATAATACATATTATATTAATAGTATTGAGCGTTATGCTCATGTTGTGCTCCGGAATTATATCGTTGCAGGATAAGTTAGTCAGTTAATTATTAATACATATTTCAATTTCACGTTTCCTCGAAATATTTCATATTTTTAAACCAAAATCATATTAAAAATTTATAGGTTCATATTATGACTTATTTAAACGACAAGCTGTCTTCTTTATATTTGAATTCATTGAGTTAAAATCGTTTTCCTTCTCCCTTTTTTGCCAGTGGAATAAGGGCTTGGCAAATTTCGAATGTCTAATGCTCGTAAAATACCGTGAAGATGCTTATCTTCAGAATAAGGGTACGGTCCATATTTACGACACATTATTAGATTAAGACGAGCTATACATATAGTCACGATACGTTTAAGGTATTATCTGTGAGATATATTCTCCATTTAAATGACTGTATGACGGTGGGAGTATCAAGAATATCGGAAAGCGGCATAATCATACCCTATACCCTCTGTGGGAAACATTATTATGGTGTATTTATTCATCCGGTTGAATTCTACAAATTATTATCGGGTTTTTTTCCGTGGCGTTTTCGACAAAACGTATGTTACGCTGTGGCAATAATTATTGACGGACAATAATATAATAAGTACTTATCTATCATTTTAGCACATATGTATTATGACAGTAGCTGATTTGAATATGTCTAATTATTGGAGGCCCATATTATGATCTTCTTAAGATTAAACATAGTAATGTAATGTAACATAATTTTAATTGCATTTTCTCAACTAATTCCAGGTATTTTTATATCTCTTCAACGGTGAACAAATCATTATGTTATTGGTGAGTATAAGTGAGGTTACTGGTTTCAAACTTGTAAATCTTCAATTTTTTTTAAATTTCAGTATCTCGCACTACCTTTTCACCACGTGTAAGTTGATTAGCTATTGTAATTGGTTGCAAATGTGGATATTCAATTTAACATTTATTTATATTACATATTCAATTATAAATTCAAACCATTCACATAATAACATAACAAATAAGATATTAATATAAAAATATAAAGTAATATGAGCCAAAAAAGAGTACATTAAAGCACATTAAGTGAAGTAGACCGTATCTTCAAAACATATAAAACAACGTCCACCTAAACTTGCTTTCGTGTAAGTAAAATATATCACTTCTCGAAGCGATTTGATTGAACATAGTTATTGCCTTCCTAATCGGCATTATTTATCACGTACATACAAGTACATACAAGTACATACATCAATATTGGTTTTCATTCACACCACGCATAATTCAGACAAAATATATAACTAAATATAATATGTATAACTCTTCTTAACTTTAAACTACTACAGTATTTAAACATGCCTAAAATAAAATCAGTCGGATAGAGCTATTGATAATATACAAACAGTTTCAAGTAAAGGACTTTCTATCATAAGGCAGTGCTTCAATACAGACAAATAACCTACTCGCAAGCCTACTTCTAAGTAAACTTTTAATACAGTAATTATCCATCACTATCATTAATGGAATCTTCATCAGATCTCATTTTTATATATTATATATCGACCAACTTTAAACCTGTCTTTTTTAATAATTTTAAAGTGTTCTTGGTCATTGCCATATAAACATTACTATTTATTAAATGTACAGTGTTTTTTCATTAAATGAGAAATGCATTATTATCTATAACAGTATTAGCACGTCACTGTAGAATTGCCCTCAGAGGTTTGTGACTCGCTGTTTTTCGTTTTTCCATGCAATAAAAATAAATGCGAAGACCAAGCGAATAAAGTGGAGCGCTCTTTCGCCGAATGAAAAATTACTATGCTCTTCTCACGCGACATTGCTGCGGTGGCACAAGTCGAATTTAGTTACATTAATAGTGTCAATTGATGTGAAAATAAGCCTAAATATTTAAATATTTTCCAACTACACTACGAGTTTACTGGAGTAGATGAAAAAGAACGATTTTGAGCAGACTTTTTGTTTTTCACAATTTTGTCATCGCAGATTTTTTGTCGCAAAATGTTATGTCAATAACATAGTTTCTACAAAAAATATTCTACAGCTTTTAATTTGAGAGAAATTATAAATTTTATAGATTGTTTTTTACTAATAAAATATTATTACTACAGGTTTTTAATAATATACTTATTACATATTATAATTGTAATTGAAGTCAACAGAAGTCTTATGTTTTCTTTCAATGATCGATACAATGATAAACCAATACGTAGAAGTCCGTAATTATCATTGAAGTAGTATAGTCATTATTGTTTTTTTCCCATAAATTATTACTTGATTAACAGACAATTGAGTAAAAAAGGTTTCTCTCCATCATTTATATATTAAGTAAAATAAGTAATGACAGTTTTAAGAGGTTTTTAGGTATATAATAAGTTATATTGTAGGCATTGTATTATTATATTAAATCATCACCCCAATACTACAATTATTAAATAACTTGATTTTCACTGTTTTCGAGATATCTATTGAATATAATAATTATACATTTCTTTCTCTACAAAATGATAAAACTAGGTAAGTCAAAAGTCAATGGGAACTGTATTAATTTTGTGTTTGAAAATATTAGATATCTTTAAAACCATAAATGCATTAAATAAATAAAATATTATCCATATTTTTTCATCAATTGAACATTATTTATTTTTTTCCAGTTAGACAAGCGCACTTTTCCATTTTTATTTTAAATAATAATTATAGCCTAAATTTATGTTAATCATGTAAAATTTTAATTTCATTTTCCCAACAATGTCTAAATCAGAGTTATCTAGTTAAAGTATTGAACATTTTGAACAACAACAATTTGAACATTTTAAGACTGACAGTTGTGCATTGCAAAAATTGAGAGCAGCCCATTTGCTTGCTACCTACTCAATTTATTGTTAATGGTAAATCATTGTAATTAATTGGTATAGTACTACTATGTTCGAGTGTTAATAATATACATATTTAAAAACAATCGTTTTTGACTGTATGGAAAGACATTAACAATAATCGGATGATAATATTTTTCTAAGTAATTGGAATTGATGCTAATTATTATTAAACAAACCGCTGAATGACTAAACAAATGACGAACTGAACCGCTGTTGCCAAACAGCTGAAATGGAGATGGGCGGAGCATATTGCTCGCCGAAAGAACGGCCGCTGGACAAATGCCGTCATCCAGTGGTACCCAAGGGATACGAAACGGCTACAGGGTTGCCTTAAAAGCCGCTGGATTGACGAACTGGTAAAGTTCGGCGGAAATACGTAGCAGCGAAAGACACAGGACCGAGAGAGTTGGAAGAAGCT
This sequence comes from Rhyacophila brunnea, assembly GCF_057557595.1. Taxonomy (NCBI): domain Eukaryota; kingdom Metazoa; phylum Arthropoda; class Insecta; order Trichoptera; family Rhyacophilidae; genus Rhyacophila; species Rhyacophila brunnea. Next base: position 24,885,974 of record NW_028233068.1, read on the forward strand.
TGGGGAGGCCTTCATCCAGCAGTGGATTGATCCCGGCTGATGATGATTATTAAACTATGTGGGAGTTTCTTTAATTAAATGTCCATTATTATTAATAATATAAAAAATGAGATTGTCGCTTTAAATATATTTATTTACTAAAACAAAAATACTACCCATCGTATAATACATCATCCGTAATTGGCTAACAACTAAATCATCTTGAAAATATTATCTCAGTATTAAAAATTGCAAAAATAATTTCAAAAAAATGGTTAGGTAGTGTATATATAGACATATCTTAAGTTGTACATTTGTATTTTACAGTAGGTAATTTCATAATCATAGATAGAATGATGTTATTAATAATAATATTTTTAAAAAGGAGAGCCGAAGACGAGATGACGAAGCATATTATAATAAAATACAATTTTCTAGTGTTTTACATTTTACAAGTTTTAAATTACATTAAAATACAGACATTGGCATAGGTCATAGACATTGAAACACATTGTTCGCTTCATATTCTGTCGCTAGATAACGCTTATAGAACTGCACTGCAATTCGCCTCACATCAAGGTGCAATATGTATTATATTTCTAAGTTGAATATAAAATTAATATTAACACTATTTACATATTTTTTTTTAAATATTTTTCAGATACCTATTTTCAAAAATAATACATTTGTTTTATCTAATTAGTTTATTCTTTAACTGTGTGTATCTATTTTTTTCGAAATAAAAACAGATTATGCTTGTAAAAAGTTAACTAACGAAATAAAAATAAGCCATTAGATTTTACAACAACCACAATAATATGGTATGATACAGACAATTTTATTATATGCACCATCTATTGACCAACGTTGAAAATAGTTTATTGGTGAAAAATAAATCATTGGTTTTTTGGTTCAATGTAGATTTTTTTTTCATTTTGAATAAAACATACCTAACTTTAATTTAAATATGTATTTCAAAAATCGAATATTGTTCATAAATTAAAGAAAATGAATAGTTTCTTTTCATAATAAAATAATGTGACTACATTAGGTACTTATTTGCGTATTTTAAATGTTTAAAAAGTATTTTAAACTTAAGATAAGTACCTCGGACAAACTTAGATTTTTGAACAACAGTTTAAAATCCAAATTTCTGACAATATAGTAATACCTATGCAATAACAGATTTCAATCATATTATCTTAAGAAAGAGTCAAGTATAAATACCAATCTAGTTAGGAATATGACCTTCATGATATAATATCAATAGTTCCATAATCGAGTTGTTTTTCAGGAAAACTTTTTCAGTAAAAATGTAATACGACGTAGGTATTGTTAGGTTATTATGAGTACCATCTTAACCTATATACTAATATTATGAAACTAATATATATTATATTTTAAAAGAATGAAAACTAATATTTTGGAGAACGATTTCGATATGAAGTAGTATTTCAATACTCCCGTGGTTTTAATAATAAAATAATAAAATAATAATCAGTTGCATGTTTATGGAGAAAAAATAAAAAAGACACTTTGCGTGAGTAGGTAATAATTAACGCATATTGAAAATTTATCAATAACTTTTCATATTGATTCATAGTTCATCCCATTATTCTTTCAAAAATCGTTGATATTTTGACGTTATACAAACTGTCATAGGTTTATAATATTGCCATAAGATATATTTCTAATAATCTAATGTTTTTTATATACTTATATACTTTTTGACACTACAACAGGCCATGATCTCTAATAGTAGTATTGTAGTAAAACAGTAGTATAGTAAGTAATAAAAGTGAAGCAATCACAAACACCCAGACTTTGATATAATCACATACCTACTTAAATATATTGTGTCCTCACAGGGAATTCAACTGGAGCCCCCGGATGACAGGCCAGCCATTTTGTCAGACATTCTATTATTTATTTATTCAAGTTGAAGCTACAGACCATTTGGCTCTGTGGCCGACTGCACAATTTCTTTCCAGGTTTTTATATCCCGAGTTCTCTCGCTCATTCTACTTCTCCAATCGGTCACACACTGTCTTTCTAAGTCTTGGTATTTTCCGGAGGTGGCCCAAAATCCTAGCGAAAGCATGACAGTTTTTGTGTGATACACAGAAAAAGTTCTAATTGTTTAAGTATATATTAGTATGTGCAATGGTGTATGATGCTTGTGCAAACATTAGTGTTCTTGATATTTCTATACGGAGTCGAGTCGTGGACCCTGAAGGCAAGAGAACGGAAGGCGATTGATGCCTTTGAGATGTGGTGTTGGCGCCGAATGCTCCGCATTTCTTGGACGGAGCACAGGACGAACCAGTCAATCATCCAGAGACTGAAGATAAAGGAACGGCTCTCGACGATATGTCTGAGAAGAATTCTGCAGTTTTTTGGACATATTGTCAGGCGCGGACCGGACAACCTGGAGAGACTGATAGTTTTAGGTAGCCTCCAGGGAAGGTGAGGCAGAGGAAGAGCGTCTACCCGATAGAGCGACCAAGTGAAAGAGCTGACTGGGGGCACCATCCATTCTGCCCTGAGAGAAGCGGAAGATCGATAAGGATGGAAAGTCTTGGTCGCTCAAAGGATGGCGAAATTTAAATGTGGTCACGATCCTCAGCCATGAGTGCACGACCAAGAAGAAGAGATATATTAGTATACTTACTTATGACGTATACAAGTACAGTGTAAGCAAAAGGTTCGTAGTTTTATTTTTAAATTTAATTTGTCTAAAATTTACTAAATTTTCAAATATAGGGAACTGGCAATATTGACCTATTTTAACGACGTTTGAACTGATGATGCGACAATTTGAATAATATATTTTGTCCATATAATTAACATACTCCATAGTGTATTTAGACTAACAAAAAAATAACCGTAACAAAAATAAAATAAAATATTGTAGAATATGAATCGAAATAATTACTCGATATGTAGGTTTAATTCATTTAGCGAGTCGCTATTTTAACTTAATTTTGATAAAAATATTACTGCAAACAATAATAATTATTGATCTCGTTGGTGTATTTCAAATCGAAAGTGAAAAAAATATTCGTTATGGTTTCATTGATACGTGTGTAATATGCTTTTATAAACTGCGTCACCGAAAATTATCTTTGGAAAGTGTTAAAGTATAAACTGCAAAATTGACAACAGGCAAACAACAAATATGTACATAGATGTTTTATTAAACTATAAAAAAGTCAGCATGTATAAATAGGGTAAATTTTGAACATATACGGTAGGTAGATACTAAATCTTTTTGGTAAATTTACAATAACCCTTTCTACAATAACATGGTGTATCAGTTTTATTATTTTATTTATCTAACACTACACATTTTTTTTAATGTTGTTGTTGAAAGGATTTGCCAACCCTGGTCTATTTCCTGGGTTTCTTCTCAAACCTTATGGAGAGCTCTAGCCCTATCGTATCAAACAACATACCCAGATAACTGAGTCTTCGTGTCATCGAGATATAAGCTTAAATCGTTCGAAGAACTCAGGGTTTTTACTTTGCTTTGATATAGTCGATATTCTTTTGAGAATTTTATTTGTGAATACGTCGATAATATTTTTCTATTTTTCGATTGAGCTCCGGTTTTCATACTCATCTATTTGTTTCACGTCGATGTTGTATACCTAGAATTCTGGCTTGTCAGAGTGCAGTTTGATTCAGTATAAACTCTTCAGTGCAAACGACGCTGTATATCCATTTGTCTACTGGCTTGACATTCTAGTTCTTTTTGGAGCTGTTCGTTTCCATGAAAGTCAATGACATTAATATGGACGAAGCATCTAGAAAATAAAATGACACTCACTTTGTGTCGGGTCTGCCGGATGGCGAAATTCATATTTTAATATCGGTATCCTACGCTCAAATGAACATTCTGCTTGCAAGCGGTCTGGCGACACCGCTGGGTCTGCCCATACAAAATTTCTGACTGTCAGGTTTCGACTCCACCGTTATTATTGTGTAACCTACTAAACACTCCAAGAAAGATGGGATATCACTTTTCATGTGTTAGTATTATTTATTATTTATAAAATGCCATTTTAAGATATTGATGAATGTTTATTCAATGCAATTGAATGACAGGAACCATTGGACAGTCAGTCGCCTGTGATTCGCTGGGCTCACTTGCGTCTAATCTCCGAGAAGTCGTAAGTAACCGAGAATCTGTTTCTAACGCAATGAGTCATGACACTAATACGCCATTACAATAAAGGTTATATTACTATAAATTCTCGAAGCTTGTATCGCATAATGGAAACGGATACGTCATATGGTCACGTGACATCTACCTACACATCTGTGAATGACTTTCATGCACAATTTCTCGTGCGCGCCGGGTATGAAGTGAGTTGTCCATTTAATATGTCATTGATGAAAGTACATAAAAATAAAAGAATATCAGTGTGTCTATCAAAATATTTCTGCTTTATTTTTCTTCAATATTCTTAAGTATTTGATCTTCTCAATCCTTACCTATCGGAACATTTATTTACATTATCATATCCTTCTAAGGAGTAAAAAAAGTGTCACCAATAGCTCATTCGCATAGCCCAGTGGTCGGCAAACCGTGGCTCGCGAGCCACATGCGGCACTTTGGTCCCTTGAGTGCGGCTCTGCCACAAATGCCCTCTGCATTATTTGACATGGCTACAATGAAGAATCAAAGAAAATGGAAGACAAAAACCGTGAATTTAGAGTTGAATGGAGCGACACTTTCTCGTTTATTCAAAACTTAAATGGCCTACCGACCTATATTATTTGTCGGGAAAACTTGGCGCATTAAAATTTGGAGAGACACTTTACAACTAAACACGCGTCATTTCGCACTATATATATCATGTCGGTGATGCAAGGAAGAAAGCATTTGAGGAACTTTAGACTAGAAAAATCAAGTTCTCTATTTAACTACTGAATAGTACATTCTTTCAATAATGTTAATATAGCAAGTTTTGTGGTTAGTAAAGAGATTTCTAGAGAGGAAATCAAGAGTAAATCGAGAAATCGTCTTATTGATGAGAACATAGAATCGTGCTTAAACTTAAAAACAACAATATACAAACCTGACTTACCCAATTTTTCAAAGGATATGCAAGACCAATATTCACATTGAGTATCTTTCAGTCATTGTTATGATTTAATTTTATGGATACCTAACTTACAATTTAATTGTCATCAATACATAAGATCATTATTACGTATGCTTTCAAGTTTTATTCAGTGTACCTATAGTTTAGTTAAGACTTTAACTAAAGTTTATTAAGTCAATAAACAGTGTACCTACATAATATATATTTAAGTTTAAGAAATTTGGCTCTCCAAAGAAATCTCAATCGTTGTACTATTGATATTTAGCTCTGTTGACTAATGAGTTTGCCGATCACTGGTATAGCCTAATATTTTGTAGAATCCGTTGAGGATGACTCCGCCTTCTGATTTGACCTCTTCTCAGGCAGTATAATATGAGCCATAATATTATTATCACAACAAAATCAAATTCGTCTATTTTGATTACTTATACAATAAATAGATTCTGTTATAAATATATTTTTATTGAATACTGGACATAATTTAAGCATGTAGCTTTCTTTATTAATTCAGATAAAATACATTAAATCAGAAATATGTTCAAGTCGATAAGTCTGATGTTATGGCACTTGCTTGACAAGCTAAGGATAATTTTTAAATTCCACTCAAATTTAGTTTTAGAATATATTTGTTATATTATGGTTTTTATGCTTTTCCAAGCTATAATCTATATATATAAAACAAAGTCGGGTTAGTTACACCATTTATAGCTCAAGAACGGCTGGACCGATTTTTATGATCTTTGATTTATTTGTTGGATTTGTCTCCGCCCCGAATAGCAGAATAACTATTAAAACATCGAAAGAAATCACGGAACAAAAATTATGTAGAAAATTCATTTTTTCATACATTTTGTATGGAACGGCTTTTTTGATGATATCTCGAGAACTGATTGATTTCGATGAATTTTTTTTTTGTTCGTCTCGGCCTCGAAAAGTTTTCTCGCGCATTGGAAAAGTAAGAACATTACAAAAAAATTAAACCCATATACAACTAATATATCCGTATACAACTAATAATAAACTGCATTCGGAGGAGTATATTTATTTACGCGATGCAATCAGCACCAAAGAAGATGCAGCTAATCTTGGTCGATTGACTATTCTACCGGCGACGTACATTGGCAGCCCGCGTCATATGCATGAATATGCGCACGATGCAATGACATATTATGTTCGTCAATACGGTCGTCCAGATCTATTCATCACCTTTACGTGCAATCCGAAATGGATAGAAATTATTCAACTGCTACTCCCCGGACAAACATAAAGTGATCGGCACGACATCACCGCACGTGTCTTCAAACTAAAAATCTTGTCGCGGATGAACTATATTGTTAAGCATTGCGTCTTTGGGGATACTCGATGCTAGATGTATTCAGTTGAATGACAAAAACGAGGCTTGCTGCATGCACACATTCTTATTTGGTTAGTTTGGTTAGAAGGATGCCGAACGGCTCATTCAGCGTTGAAATCGCTGTTAAACCTTCAAACGAATGAAAAACCGACATGCAACATTGCGAAACACTCAGCATGGCCAAAGTTTTGGTAGCAAGAAAAATCATCACCTGGGATGAAGGCACAATGGCGCACAAACCCGCATTGGAAGCACTCAATCGAACAAAAAAGATCTGGCCAATGACTCAAGATGTTTTGGAGGCGCAATGATTCTACTATCTGGCGATTTACGCCAAACACTACCAGTCATTCCAAGATCGACCGCTGCCGATGAAATAAACGCTTGCCTCAAATTATAGACTCTGTGGCGCTATGTGAAAAAACTTTTGCTGACGACAAACCTACGAGTTGCATTGCTAAACGATCCATCTGCCGAAGATTTCTCCAAGCAATTATTGCTGACTATCGGTAACGGCCGTGTTCTTGTCGACGAATCGAACGGATTGATTTCGTTTCCGCTGATTTTTTGCAATTTCGTCTCAGCAAAGGACGACCTCATCAACAAAATGTTCCTGAGCATCATTGTTAACCACAAAAATCACAATTGGTTGAGTGAACGAACAATTTTGCGGCAAATAACAAAGATGTGAATCAGTTAAACTTCACAATTCAAAATTAAATCGTTGGTCCACTGCATTCCTTCAAATCTATCGACTGTGTAACAAACGAAGACAAAGCAACCAACTATCCAACTGAATTTTTCAACTCATTGAATCTGCCTGACTTGCCACCGCACAATTTACAACTGAAGGTTGGCTCGGTAGTCATCATGCTTCGAAATCTGAACCAACCAAAACTATTTAACGGAACGCGTTTGGTGGTGAGAAAACTCATGGGCAATGTGATTCACGCGTCGATAATCAAAGGAATCTTCAAAGGTGAGGAAGTTCTCATTCCGTGAATTCCGATGATCACAAGCGATATGCCATTCGAGTTTAAATGAATTCAATTTCCGATTCGTCTTGCATTCGTCATGACGATCAACAAATCACAAAGCGAATCTTTGAGTGTTTGTGAATGTTTCTCTCATGGTCAATTGTACGTAGCATGTTTACGTGTCAGCAAACCATCCCCTTTGTTTGTTTTTGCACCTGACAACAAAATAAAAAATGTCGTATATCACAAGGTGCTTCAATGAAGGGTATCCACCCGAGTGCAACCCATCCAGCAAATAGTTTAAAAGAAAGTAGTGCAACAATGCTATGCGAATCATTTCGATTCACTTCAATAAAGCAAATGCCTTGCTGCCACGTGAATTACATTCATTTCAATGTAATTAAAATACTTTTCATTTGATTTGATTTTTGCACATTTATTGAACTTAACTCATTTTGAGTATTCATTTTAACATAATAAAAAACTGAATTTAATTCAGCTAATAAGTTAACTCAAGATTTATTGATTCTGAGGCGGTACGAAGTTCGCCGGGTCAGCTAGTAACGGGTGTTTTTTTTAGAGGTATAGAACTTTAAGCTGGCAGCACTTTTTTAATTGGCGGCCATTTTGTCAGCTGTTAAGTGATTTATGTTTAGTTTGGTTTGGCATTTCAACATGAATAGACTGACGCCTGAACAACGCTTCCAAATTGTGAAAATTTATTTTAAAACAAGATTGCCGTTGATCCCGATTTTCATAAGCGAATTTTGTTTAGCGATGAAGCTCACTTTTGGTTGAATGGATACGTCAATAAACAAAACTGCCGTATTTGGAGTGATGATAATTCTCAAGTGTATGTTGAGACACCGTTACATCCAGAAAATTTGACTGTTTGGTGTGTTTTATGGGCTGGTGGAATAATTGGTCCGTACTTCTTTAAAAACGATGCTGGTCAGAACGTTACAGTCAATGGTGACCGCTATAGAGCCATGATTACTGACTTTTTCGTTCATCAATTAAACAACTATGATGTGCAAGAGCTGTGGTTTCAACAAGACGGCGCAACATGTCACACAGCTTGTGCCACAATTGATTTATTGAAGGAAACTTTTGGTAACCGCATAGTTTCACGTTTCGGACCCGTGAATTGGCCTCCAAGATCGTGCGATTTAACGCCGCTTGACTATTTTCTGTGAGGATATATGAAGTCGCTAGTCTACGCCGATAAACTCAAAACAATTGACCACTTAGAGGACAACATTCGCCGCGTTATTGCCGATATACGGCCACAAATGTTGGAAAAAGTCATCGAAAATTGGACCTCCAGATTAGACTACGTCCGAGCCAGCCGTGGCGGTCATATGCCAGAAATCATATTTAAATTATAATGCCAGAAGAGCATCTTTCGAATAAAGTAAATTGCATGTCAATATAAAAAGTCATCTTTGTTTTATTCCATTTCAAAGTTCTATACCTCTAAAAAAAACACCCTTTATATATATATTAGTGTAATAATAATATAAATATATATTAACGTAATCAATGTTTTGAGAAATTTGAGATATTTTCATTTCCCCGGGTAGGTATTAATATACTTATATATTTATACATTAACAGCCAATTATTGTAATTCTCAGTAAATACGAGCTGTATAGAAACGTATATCTAAATTTTTAAAACACATTTAATTACTATTATCATATTTTGACATATTACAATGTTTGAATACTAATTCAATTCGTGTATCTTATGTTACCTTATATTTGCCGTAAGCATTATTCATTACGGTACACGTTCATGATGGCAGCTTTAGGCAAAGCTAGATTAGTCCGTCTGACTTCTATTAATGAAAAAGCTTTGTTGTACGTACTTATTTTGCTATTCTACTTTTGTGACTTCTTGTAATAATCATGACTATTTTGAATTTATTTATTTGGTATTCTGATTAAACTAGGGACTGAAAAATAAGGATTTAAAAAAACTTATATATACCTAGTTTAATATTTTTTGAAAAAAAAATGGTATTAAGATTATAAAAGTTGTCATATTTTCAGTAAAATAAGAATAAGAACTCTGTAATTATTCATAAATCCATTTGAATCCAATTTCAAATAGCATATTTTGCATTAAAATATGTTTTTACGAATAATTGTTAAAAAATTAAATAAAACTAAGTTTTTTCAACAACTATACGAAATTCCTACTGTGTATGAAGAATATGCAAACAGAATGTTAAAAATTACTATATAAGAAGATATTTTTAATCATGGAATCGTCAGGTAAGATTATAGTATTACAGTAAGTAAAATCAAGATAAAGATACATTTTCAAGTTGATAAAATATAATCGATTTTTAACAATAATTGTGTAATTAAGAATAAAAAGAAAATTACTATTGTTTGCAGGTTCTGTATATATTATTGATCGCATAAAATATGTCATGAAAAAAAAATACAAAAAAAACAACTACATAAAACTAGAAAATGAACCTCTCAAATTTGCTGAATCTATGTATCTAATAATTCCATTTAATAAAAATTAAATAAATAGTATTGTTTTAACATTTTTATCAATATGCACCCTGTTATCATAACTGATAAAACCCCAAATATTTTAAAAGTTGGGTTTCAGGTTCGGTTTTAGTTTTGGTTACAATAAATCAAATACGGTTCCATTCCAATACTTACCAATATTGTAACCTACTACCTACTTAGTAATTATAGATTTATTATGGATATTATTTTTTAATTTCAAAACTTAAAAAATAGTTGGTCATATTATTTTTTTATTGACACCTATAGATATTTACCCACATTAGTAAAATACGCCATAATTTTTCATATATTGTTTCATTATTTGATGTTTTATATGTAATTTGCTCCATTACGAGTAAACAAAGAAATAAAGACATTATAAAAGTTAAATTAAAAAAAATACAACGAACCCTCCCGGAAACCGGCATTTTGAAAGAATACTAGTTGCAGTTCGGGATTACAATAATTGTGAATCAAAGGTTCTAGTCCTTTTTCCGGTTTCAAATATTTAAGACGTTCTTGAGATCCAGGATCGACGTTATTGCACGCTGAAAAGTTTTAATTTATTAAACATTAAAGGAATCATTTGAAATTTACCTATTACAACATTTTTATGATAATTCTGAGATATAGTTGAAATGATTTCCATATAAAAAATAATATTTTGTACATTGCGCATAAAAAATATTGTTATCAATTTTAGTTTATAACCGCCATTATTGTACGGCATTTTATAGTTTCGTTGTTATATACGTACGGTGTACTCGATTTTATGTGATTGCTTATTTAAATATTCGAAATAATGATGGTTCTATGTTTTTTTTCGCTGCCTATTTAATATGTACTAAAATAATGTATAAATAATGGAATAAAATTGAGCTCTATATCCTTATATAAACAGATGTAAGCTAATTATTTGTATTATAATATAAATGCTTTTTTTCCCGTATAAATATTTTGCAATCGAATTAGTCAATTCGTGTAGTCTTTTTCTGCGGTTTTTGATAGATGAATATGATGATAATATGACATTTGCTACAAATAAATCTACCTCTCGTTACATGGAAATAATTAAATCATTAAATTTAATAGTATTTTCAGATTAACTTTAATATCTGTTGTTCACTGTGTTTTCTAGAATGGTGTATTGAAATACTGCTAATATTCTAATTTAAATAATTACCTATGTACGTATCTTCCATTTATTTCTAAATTTCTTCTTCTTGGTCGTACACTCGTGGCTGAGGATCGCGACCACATTTAAATTTTGCCATCCTTTGAGCGACCAAAACTTTCCATCCTTCTCGATCTTTCGCTTCTCTCGGGGCAGAATGGATGGTGCCCCCAGTCAGCTCTTTCACTTGGTCGCTCCATCGCGCAGACGCTCTTCCTTTGCTTCACCTTCCCTGGAGGCTACCCAAAACTACCAGTCTCTCCAGGTTGTCCGGTCCGCGCCTGACAATATGTACAAAAAACTGCAAAATTCTTCTCAGACATATCGTCGAGAGCCGTTCCTTTATCTTCAGTATCTGGATGATTGACTGATTCGTCCTGTGCTCCGTCCAAGAAATGCAAAGCATTTGGCGCCAACACCACATCTCAAAGGCATCAATCGCCTTCCGTTCTCTTGCCTTCAGGGTCCACGACTCGACTCCGCATAGAAATATTGAGAACACTAATGTTTGCACAAGCATCATTTTTGTGGCAATCGAAATTCCCCGAACTTCCCTTCTAAATTTAATCATTTGATAATTTATAAAATGTAAACGTCTTATTATTGGTTTATACTGGGATTCGAAAAAAAATGCTCAAAAACTTTTTAAATCAAAAAAAAGCAGACAATCCCCTTTTTAAGACGTTTTCTAGGAATGTTTCCAATAGGTTGTCTCTCTCAAGTAAATTGACCTAGAGACATAATAAAAGTATAATTGGAGGTCACTAAAAATGTCTTTATAACATAATATTAGATTATTTTTCAAAGGGAAAACCGTTTCTTTAAAGTTTTTTTGCCGTATAACGTTTCTAAGTGGATAGAAATTAGTCATCTCTTGGTATTTTTACGATTATTTTACTTTTATAATAAGTTAACGTACCTTCATAGCTTATTCTATCAGATAATAATATAAAAAAAAAACATGAAACAGACGCACATATATATAAATATGTATAATATATACGTAATATATTAATATAATAAATTGAAATGTATAACTAAAGATCAGTTGCGCACCCAGGATATAATATTGGGGGGGGCCCAAGGAGGAGAATGTAAATTAGTCCCATAGGCTCTTTTTCTTCTTCACAGCCTAATTTATCGTTTATCGGTCTTTTGTCTATTGCACTCGGTGTACCTACACCATGGTCCTAACATCCTGAAACGGGCCCTCAGGCTAGGATATTTGGCGGCCCCCCTACCTACCGCTAAGATTAAAGGCAGTGTGAAACACTAAATTAACGTTTTCCAAATTGTGTTTTAGTTCAAATCAAGGGTACTTATACGGTGAATTATTGGCGATTTTTAATACATCTACTTTAATAATGGAGCTGTCGAGTATCGACACATAATAATCAAAAAATATATTGCACAATTATATAAGTAATTGAAAATGGTCATGGCCATGAAGAATTATAGCAGTCGACTTTTTTTACTATTAAAGTTAATTTATGATGTGTGTTTATCTCACTTATCTGGTCAGCCGGGCCCCCAATAACCCAGGCCCACAGGCTAGAGCCCTGTCAGCCCTCCCAAGCTATGACCTACACCACTCCGGAATTCGGGTGGACACGGAGAATTTTTTGACAGTTCCATTAGGGACTGGGTTTCTAAAAAACCCCGACATTTTCGAAATTTTTGTGTTAGAAATTAAAATCTAAGAAATTTTTCTATAAATGTGCTGGTGAATTACATTCTGATAATTTTTATTTTGGTGGGTGCCAGGGCCCCCTGGCCCACCCCCTGGGTGCGCCACTGCTGAAGATATTAATCGAGATTGACACATTCCCCCTGATAGAGATATTCTTTTTTTATCGTTTTAACCAGTGTCCTAATATGAAAATGATTTTACTTGAATTGAATATTCTAGCTCACGTACAGCCTCACAACTTATAACACATAAAACAAAGAAGGGATAATCAGCATAATATTAATTGAACTGGTATTTACGTGATAGAACTCCATTGTATTGGTTTTGAAAACAAGTTTTTACCTTTTTCTTTAAGTTGTTAAAAAATACACTCTCGGAAAAAGTTTATTAAAATCTCCAACTACAGTTATTATAGTAGCTGAATATAGGCTCACAGCCCAAAATAGCTTACAATATAAGTAATTTATTTAATTATAATATAATTAACAACAAGACAACCACTAAACAAATTGTCATCTAATTGTCTAAAGCGATAGTAAATGACAGAATGGTACACTTAAAGGCCGCAAATTTGACGTTAAATTCTGTAAAATTTTGTGCCAATACAATTCATTTCACTGAAAGGAATATATTCAGCTTAGAAAAACCATTATCCAGTCATAAATTGATCTAAGCTGATGCTGGTGAAACTCTTAAATATATTTAAAACATCAAATATTTTTTCATTGGACATTAATAATAGTTTAATTAAATTTTAGCTCATTTAATAAATGCCTCTGTATTATGCTTTGGTTATATTATGCTCGTATTTATAATTTCTGTTAGAAAACAAAATTGTTAAGAAATTTTAATTACTTCTTTCAGGTATTTAAATTTAATTTGAATCAAGGATGTTTAAAAAAACAACGGTTGCAAATTTATTCAAAATACCAATATTTTTTTTGAAGAAAATAAAAAACCTATTTTGGTCAGTACTAACCTAAATTGTTTAATTGTTATATATGCTCTTTAAATAAAAAAATAAAAAGTCTTTTTAGTTGACAAAAGAGGTACTGGATCAAAGAAAATCTGGCAACGTAAATGTAAGGCACCCGGGGTAAAAAAAAACCCATTGATAAGCCCAATAGTAGATGTTGTATTTCCTGGTATCCACCCCCTTGCAAATCCATCATAAATCTATGCATAATATACTATACATAAATGGAGAATAAATCCTAATTCTTTGTGTGAGTGCGTAAAAATCGAACCTACTGAGCAACCCATTATTAATACCTGCATCCTAAACACCTTTTTATGAATTTACTGGGAGATGCTATGCCATCTACCAAACTAGTATGGATGGAGGCACTACTAGTGATTCTCTATCGATAATGGCATTTTAGTTTGGTGACTGTGGTTTTTTTTATTTCAATATTTATATGTATTTATATCCCTTCAGGTATGCGAGTGAATGAATGAAAAAACTACAAAATTAATAAGGAAATGTATTGTAATATAAACGTAAACGTATGTAATAATACTTTAGTATCTTCGTATACTTAGTTTAAAAAATATATTTTCTGAGAAGAACTTCACTACATTTTAATAATGTTTTTGTAAACTAAGGGAAACAAAAAAATATTAGATATTTTTTATAATATAAGAGTTTACTGACCCGATCTTATGAAGCTATAAATAAATCGTGTGAATGTAATATTATTGTATACTTATATTTTTTACTACAAAATTACTAATTTTACAAGGCTGAAGATAAGCCATAAGATTGATGATTAATTGAAATTTAAATTACGTTGTAATTTTCGATTCGCACGGTTTTTGTTGTTGTTGAAGGGTTTCCGAATAATTTATTAGACAGGAAGAGATCCTGGAAGTACAAAGTTTCCTCACAGCTAGAATTTACATTTCACAAGACTAACAAAAACCATGAGGCGATATCTATCCTGATAATCCTTCTAAGTTTTGGGGTAGGTACTTTATGAGATCATCGAAGTTTTACGATTGGTCCTCAATATATGAACCCTGCTGGGAAATGTAATGCGAGTTTAGTATACCCACATAAATAAATGTTCACCTGACTATATCTAATAGTTTACCTGGTATAGCTACACTTTATTTAACTATGTAATTTTAATGTAACCAATATTTAGAGTATTGAGAGCAATTTTTGCAACAATTTTTTGATTCATGTATGTCGTCTAAGTATTTTATTTTATTAAAAAAACTCGTGATTGTAATAATATATTTTAAAGAGAATTACTCACATGAAGATAGCTTTAAACAGATATTTTTTTTATTTACTGATTCAGTGTATCAAGAGGCTGTTAGTTTTAAAGTCGGTAACCTCAATATTCCGCCATTTTGAGATAATTGCAAAAATTGGCAAGCTGATTTAGGGCATACATTAGTGTTTTACTTTTGTAAAAATATTTTTTAACAGTTCGAAAAAGTAAAATAGCAAAATTTACTGTTATTAAAAAGAAAAAAAATATTGTCGAAGTTAGTTATATAATTATGAAATACGGCGGCTGATGAATATAAACAGTTTTATAATAATTATCTGGTTTAATTCTATTTAGCTAACAAATGGAGCTACATTCGATACACACTTTTTTTAAATATACATACGGTGGAAAAGTACTTACAGAATCAGAAACGAAAATTTTTTTTTTAAAAAAGTTAAAACAGTGGTTGCTGACTTTATTATAATATATATTTAATTTAAAAAAAAAACATCAAAATTATTTAAATATATAATATAACCCATTATTACAGATTTTGATTTTGAAATGATTTGAATAGTTTTAGTATTAGAATTTGGTATGAAATCGATCCCAATAATTTGTTAAAAAAAGTTCTCGTTAATTAATTTAGAATAATTTTAATCTTTAATATCAATTAAATTATTAAATTCTCATATTGACCAATTGTAACATTATACGAAACTCTTGATTCAATCTACAAAGTTATCACAATGGCTACGATTTAATATGGTTCCAATAAATGTGTATTTTTGTTATTTAAAAATTCATAAAATTCGAAACGCCAACAGTGTCAAATCACAGCAGTTGTAGGCATCTGGCGCCATGTGCCTTAGAAGTTCAAAAAAGAAAACGATTTAAAATTGGGAAAAAATGGGCTTCCAAGAATTTTCCATGTCTTAAGAGGTATGAAATTTCTGGTTTACGGTAAGTTAAAAATGATTTTCGCCTTTCCTTTCTCTTAAAATTTGCCTTTCTTCATGAATGAGATGTTTTTGATTATTTAGTCTATAAATCTAAAAGTAAAGAGATTTTTTCAAGTGCCTTTCACTTGAAAAGATTTTTTTAAGTTGTAGGGCCACATTAATGAAACTTACTGATTTAATTAAGAGTCTCAAAAGATCTTATTAATATGTCTTCTGTGAGCTTAATGCTATGGGATAAGCATAGTATAATATAGCATAATTTAATATAAAAACAGCTTAGTTATTTTACTGTTATTATTATGTTTACGAAAATTGATTTATTTTATAGTATGTATTAAACGTATTTCGAATGTTAATAAATTTAGTAAGAGAAACCCTTAGAGTTTAAAGGTAAGCAATTACAATATCACGTTGATAATGTAATTAGATTATTTTTCTATGAGAAATTATTGAATGTAGTGAATGGTATGAAAGCTAACAGAGATTTGTATCAAGTATGTGTTATACACGAATGTGCGTGGCTTTATGAAAGGCCAATGGCAAGCTACCGTTTATATATGAATGAAATGTAAAACGGAGCACTGCGAGGATTTGATCGCTTCATTATAATCCTAATATTATTATTTAATTAATTATTGATTTTTCAAAACAAAATAATAAATAAATATTTAAAAAAATTATGGACAAATGCTTTTATGATAATAATTATTATATTGAAGAGATAACATAGACTGAATACTGCGAGTTTTTACTTATTTTTCTAACTATGTACCTAATTTATTTAACTTTCTATATAATTTACCTTTTTGTGGTAGATATTTAAAAAAGTATCTTAGTTTATAAAGTGACCATAAATGTACGATATTATAAGTAATTTTTCATGTTTTGGGTAAATGTTAGGTGCGCTAATGGAAGTAAATCTGATCCGCGCACATTCATTATTAAACAGTACCTATCTATTACTAAAATAAAATGTAGCTATTGAAATTTCCAACAGGGCGCATATTTTTTTTAACTGATTTATTTAAAATTAGCTTACGTATGTAACACCTACAAAATACAAAATGTCACACAGTATGGAATTATGAAAAATTTACACTAATTAAGCTATCTTAAACTAGGTAACAATATTTAAATATTCTAGCAAAATCATTGACTAAAGCCAGTTTTCAGTTCTACGGAAATTCTCAATATGAGACTTATGAAAAGGTCTGCAGGATAATCAAAAGTAATTTCTAGGACCTACTCCAGATATATAGGCCCAGTGATTCAGCATACATTGATGAGCAAATACTTTTAACTACAAGGATACGTAGTGAAAAATGTGTTTTTTTAACTTGAAATATCTGAAAAAAAAATGCGTAAAACCATTTGACTAAACATATAACTCAAATAAGTTAATACTCTTGTATCCAAAGATTTTTCCGCATAAATTGCATAGATGCTTAAATTTGTTAACCTAAAATAGAATATTTCTTCCAATGAAAACAAAAATAATAGATAAACGGTTTTGTGGATTTTATGGAAAAAAATATGAATGAAGAAATTTAAGAATTATTGTAATATTTTTTTAATAACTATTAAATATATTAAATTTAAAATGTTGTTATCATCATTAAATTTGGCATATTTATTAAATGTTATTATTTGATTTCATGGTAATAAAATAAATGGATGTTCCGTTCAAAGATTTTAAAATTATTAAGTATTAAATGATGCTCACGACACATTGACAGTTGTAGGCTAAAAAAAGTATGAAGTCGTAACGAAATTTTAATTGACATTCAATATATTATCTGAAAGTATCAATTTCTTCAAAAATATGTTCAACTCAACCGGAAAATATTACGGGTGTTTATAAATCGAAGTGAAAGTGTCGGACAATCGATAAAAGTGGTGTTTATGATAAGACTAAATACTACTAAGATTTTTTAAATGTTTCCATTGTTATAAATTTATACTAAATTATAATTTATATAAAAATTGTATAATAAGGCTTCTCCAATCATAAATCAATTAAAATACCTCGAATACCTACTCATTCAGAGCTCCGGCAAAGCCGCCCATGTGGAACGGTTATTGAGTAGCCAGAGGAGGAGTTGATTGTAAAAAATATAAAATAAAAAAAGTGGGTCGACATCACCAGCCGTGAACTGAACCAAACCAAAGTGGTCTTCTCTCCGAGTCGTAGTGACCCACTAACCGACGGAACGCAATGCATCGCGGAGAGAAAAAAACCACACCACGAGACAAACGCCGCGAGTACTTGATATGCTTCGACCACTGGAAAGTTTCACCTAATGAGATCCGGCGCACGTCGTCGCGATCTTTTTAAAATTATTGCTACGGAACTTAATAATTATATAAAGTTTTATAACCATCAATATTGTTTAAATTATAATGGATTTAAGTTTTTTACTATTCCACTTGAGTCGTTTTGGCGACCCGGGTTTCGCCTTTTAGCATCTTCAGGCACTGTGTGCACCCACCAAAAGGCAAATAAATACTGACCACGAATACTATGACCTAACTCTAACTTATATAACCAATTAATAAAATAAAGTAGGTAAAAACTCCATTACCTACCTATCAAGGCAAGGGTCTAAATAAAAAATATAACAAACAAATTATGAATAGTTTGAGTGTTAGTAATAAACCCCCTATCTTATTAATAACTTTTAACACTTAATTTATTAGTTATATTTTTTATTGTGACCCTTGACTTCATAGGTAGGTGATGGAGCTTTTACCTACTTTAATGT
Source organism: Rhyacophila brunnea (assembly GCF_057557595.1). NCBI lineage: Eukaryota > Metazoa > Arthropoda > Insecta > Trichoptera > Rhyacophilidae > Rhyacophila > Rhyacophila brunnea. Next base: position 24,904,739 of record NW_028233068.1, read on the forward strand.
AATGATTGGTATTCGCGGTCAGTGTTTATTTGCCTTTTAGTGAGTTTACACAGTGCCTGAAGATGCCGAAAGGCGAAACCCGGGTCACCAAAAACGACTCAAATAAAATAGTACAAAACTTAAATCCATTAGAATTTAAATTCAAATTCCATCAAGTACCATCGGTTGATAGTATTAATATTATAAGTATTATTTAAGATAATACACAGCTCGATCAAGAGATGAATCACAGGATTACTATTTATTTAATGCTGATTTTTTCATGTATAAATATTATTCAAGATAGTTAAGTAAATACAGGTCCAAAAAGAGGCAAACCGATTAACTGATATTGCATTTATAAAGAGTTTTAAAACCACTAATAGTATTTTAAATAGTAGAATGATTGCAAAAGACTTTTAGGTGTTGATATAGTTAATTTCAAATGACACAAACACGTTTCAAAGTGATTTCGTCATGGCCGCAATGCCAGAAGAATTTGTCCTTCCTCTACCTACACATATAATAATTGTTATCGATCGGCCTAAGCTTCTACCAGCCTCAAGCACACTTGAAATCTTAGAAACGGTGGACGAGTTTGTATATATGGGATTGACCATTAGTTAAAAGGGTGGATGTAATGCGGTGACCCATGTTATCATAATATAGAAGGATCAGAGAATTTCAATTGCACGAAAATGACGCTTGTACAAACATTATATTTCTCCATAATATTTGTGTACGGTATCGAGTCATAGGACCCTGAGATCAAGAGAATTAAGATCACGAGAGAGTCTTCACAATGTGGTGTTGGCGCCGAATGCTTCGTATTTCTTGGACAGAGGATAAGGCGAATCAGTCAATTGTTATCCAGAGACTACAGATAAAGGAAGAGCTCTCAAAAATATGTTTGAGACGTATTCTTCCCATTCGCTCAAAAGATGGCCAAATTTCCAGATGGTCACGACCCTAAGTTGCGAGAAAACGATCAAAAAGAAGAAAGTATGCGTAGATTAATGAAAAGATGGATCACTGAATGTATATTGCATTGTATATATATATATATATACAAATGTATAACGCATTCAGAGTTTTATAACCATCTGATATCCTCTCCTCTTATTCCTCTACTGCACAGTTCATAACCATTCATGAAATATAATATGTGCTGTTCTTTTTGACATAAATGATGGTCCATAAATTTTTAGTAAAACTTTTGTCTCAAAAATAGCCAATATTTCTTATAGACTTAGATTCTTATCCAGCACCCTTTACCATTTGAACTTGATAACGTTGTATATTAGATAGCATAATGATTATTTTCATATGTCTATATTTTTATATCTCTCTATCTAGTTTCAGATGATAAGCCAGTCAGCTAGTTTGAAACCTCTCCAGGTCATCATGGATATTATGTTTGCATTATTTTGTCAAACATATTAGTTCCTTCCGCAATCTTACAAAAATCTATTAATATTTCAATATAAATATTATTATTAATTAGGTTCGTAACTAAGTTACCTCTTATAAATTTTTGTATAATTATGTCAAATCATCTTTATAGTTTCAGAAAAAAACTATTATAAAAATAATACTTACATTATTTGTTTGTAATATGATTATTACAATAATATCTTATCGTGATCATATTAATGTATAAAGTTATTTGTCAGTATTTATAATATTATTGTCACTAATTTAGTGTGGAATAACATTTTGTTGTTCTTTAATTACTCTCTCCACTTTTCAAGTTTATTATATTAATTAATAATCCAATATAAACATGCAATGAGCTTTCTTATTACATGAAACATTAAAAGAGACTCTAAAAATAAATCCAATTCTCGTAATTCCGACCATAAAACCTGACTGCCGTAACTACTGGCTTGCTACACCATTGTTCTAAATTGGCTAGAAAATAATTATTAAAATTATCTAGGGAAATAAAGCAAAGTAAGAAAAAATATATCCAAATTTTATACTAGTTTTTGGACATTATGATGTCTTTAAATGATCTGAACAGGTTAGGTTTAATTAATGAGAGATCTTTTCTATGGAGGTCCGCTTGGATTGGCGGTGAAAGCGATCGTGCCGGAGTGTGTAATAAATGTACTCGCTCACTGCGCCGAGATCTAAAGAAAAGTCTTGACACGATTAGCAAAAATTATTTTCTCACTTATCTTATATCTCACACATTAGCTCTTTAATGATTAAATTATTTCTATCATTAACACCCAATCTTACCTCCAATATTACATCAGTTTTTATTGTCCACGTCGAAACTTCTCAGAATAGGATTTGGCTTCCTCTACTGAAGATGGTATAAAGATCCTTTGTAATATTTTTTTTTCAAATACCGCTAGGATATTTTCTTCTGTTTGAGTTAGGTGAGGTAAGGTTAGGTTAGGACTCCTCGTGGTATTTTGTATATTCAGGTGGGATTCCAAATAGTTTATAAGTTTTTTCGTCCCTTCGTATAGATCGTGGACTAAAAATATGTTTTGCGGCGTTTTTATATTGTGAATATGTATCTAGTTTGCGTGGTATCTATTTACAATTCGTAAACTTCATCCCTTTCCATGTGAACAGTAATCTACTTAAATTGACTCAAATATATAACATCTACTTAGTTTTTGTAACGATACACTTGTATCGTATTATAATCGACCCTTTATATATTATTATATATAATATATATTTGATATTTGACATCAGTACGTTCTTTTATTTTTCCCTTATCTAATGTCAATATTTTATAAAATATTCACGTGTGAACATTCACATATTTGTATCCAATACGTACGTATTTGTGATGTTCTCTCCCTCACTGAATTTGCATTGAACGGGCGGATAAAACCAATAGCTGTAAAAATTCTATTTAGATACTTTCAGGTTATAGGGGTTTAAATGATCTATACATACGGTCGCTTTATTTTTAGCTGAAATATACGACGGATAAAGACGTTATAGAAAATATTCTTTATATATGCATAGTCTAAATATTGTAAATCTAAAAAATTGTTACTAATTTAAAGCTTATGGTCAAATTGTATGAAAAAGTATGCAAACATTTTACATTGTAGATTGTTACTCCACACTATTATTGCTGACCTTTATGTCAAAAATTGCATGCATTTCATCGCAATTTTGGCTTCACTAAACTTAATACGCCAATTAGTTTTGATAAAATAAACGGTTAAACCTATATTAAACAACCAGCATTTTCAATGTGCTAACTTCATGTTTTTACTTTTGCTATGGTTACTAATTCAACCATACTGAAAACGCTAAAGAAAAGATCATAAAACTTTCGTTATTATTTCATACTGACTTATATATTTAGCCTAAACCAGGATAAATTTGTATGTAAACAGATAAATACTCATTATAAATAACTGCTTAAAATTGTGCGAGTATGTACTTATAGTACCCGAATAAATCAAACGATTAAACCTGTGTTGCAAGAAATGATACAAATGGAAAATCAAATTTACCTACTAACTATTAGAACTACCCTTGGTCAAAAGTAATAATTTTAAATCGACTGTTTAGAAATTATGTGAAAGATTTTCACACATTTTTTATTAGTATATTTAAAACCACGTATCTGATATATTATACATGTCGATATTTTTTTTATTTTACTGCGGGGTGGATGTTATTTGTGAATGGATGTTTTTGATCTGGACTAGACGATAGGATTATGTTAAAAACGGAAACATTTTTAAGAATCGCTGTACATTATTTTCTTGAGACAGCTTACTATATATTATTATTATCAACAGAACATTAGCCATACAGATAGCGTTGATAGAGTATAATGTATGAAGCTTTTATACATTAGTTTCTGAGATTTTTTAGATCTCTATAGAAAATTTTGACTTAGAGTAATACAATGGAGTTAGAGACATGACGTATTGTTGAATAATATAACCTGAAACATAATACATAGTGTAATATATTGTATTCATAAAAATACGTCGTGATCATAATAACGTTATTGGATATTTCCTACTGACATTTTGATAACAATAATAACACTGTATATGGTGAATTAATTACATTGATATATCTTATATCTTTATTTTTATTTTATTGAGTATTTGTTTTATTTAAAAATTATTTTTGAAGTATTTTAATATACATAATATATATAATAAAATTGTATAGCAACCTATTTATATACTTAACTTGGCGCTCCAGACCATTCGCGTCTATGGCCGACTGAACAACAGTTCTCTAAGAAAATCTTTTTCTCTGCAGTCAGTCACACTCAGCCTCTCTGCGTACTATATAAGAATATAAGTATATAATTGAATTTATTAATATTAATAAATTATAATAGTAGGTATATTCTTCTTCGTCAAGATATCATGATTGAGAATCATAACTCTGATAAATTGGCTGTCTGATTTTTCTGAGCTTTTTTCACTACTTGACTCCATCCCACTTGGTTTTCAGCAGCACGCAGAACTTGTATCAGTGAAAATCCGCGGAATTCCTAATATTTGATCTATCCACCTGGATCTTTTCTCTGGACCCTCTTCTTTATCCTCCCTAACATTCGCTGTGACTTAAAATGATGAATGATTCCAGATTGTCATTCTTCCTGTCAGCTATATGAACAAACGATTGTGAAGACAAATTGAGAATAATGTATTTCATTTAGTCATCCAATAGACTATTCACTTATTCATCATCCACTTTTAACGCCATTGGGTCTAATACTTTGCAGAAGTTGTTCATATTGAGTATTAATTTCAGTGGCATTATCGAAATAAAATTTGTGGTGCTTAGTAATTTTCCATTAGCAGAAATAATATAAAATCTGAGTCATCGACCATATTAGTATTAGCTTAAATATAATTTAATATATACATTATATAATAATATACGCCTGTAAAAACTTTTTGAGTAATTTATTATTTTTTGTCCTTTAAAACGTTGTCAAACCAAATACTTTAGCTCCGTATACAGCATTTTAATGTACTTACTGTAAATTTAAGAATTTTATGTTTTATCAAACAAAAATGGTCAACAGGATTTAATATTTCATTTACAATCGGCTAACTGAACCTTTGAATAAATTGTTTGACCGTATTGCGAGTGGTAACAAAACCTTCTAGCGAAATTGTTTGCGGTCTATTCAAAACGGTTTTTATGTATCACATTAGAAAGTGAATTATTTTTGGTTCAAAAGGAAAAGAGTAAACTCAAAATGGGACATTGGTAAATGTTGATACCTTCGTATAAAAAACTAACGGTTTATTTTTTTCCTTTATTCATTTTAATCTTTTGTTATAACATTTTTTTATTTCTAATGAAATCCACAGATGGTAAATTAGTATATTTCATACTTTCACTCTAAATTTGTTCGCTATAAAGATTATAATATGCAAAAAAGCTTTTTATCTCGTGTATTTTGTAAAACAAAAGGTTTTATTTTCAAAAATTCTTCCAATACCTTTCTAAAGATCTCATCTTAAAGAATATAATTATTATTTAAGCCATATTATAACAAAAATGAATTCATGTAATTTAATGTTGGATGATCTTCTGAGGCTCAGACTTGTTTGTATTGAATTTTTTGTTATTTAATTTAAGACTATAGTATTTGACTACCTTCAAAAACAATTCACAATTTGACTCAATTTATTCCTAAAAGCAAAAAGTCAAAATTTACAGACATTCATCTGAAAAGTCTTAATTTAGTCTAAGCTCATAAGATACACCGACTCTTAAGCACAAATTTAATTACGTGTTGGATAACTTAATACTATATTATATATAATTTATTTTTATTATTATTACTTTAAAAAAGAACACACAATATTTCAATTGAGTTATAAATTATATTCTTCAAAGAACAGATTCTTCGTCATCGCCTCCAGGAAATATCTCTACTCCTTTAAGTTTGCCAGAAGCTCCTTCCATTACCTTTTCTTTCGGGATGCTGTGCCTTTTTTGGCATAGTTTAATCACCACAGTCTCTACCCTCCGATCTTCATCTTCCATATTATCTTGTATAAAAAGGGGCATTTTGGTATGTTCCATCCTTGAGGTATGGGGTGGGGTCGTCGCCATCAGTGGGTTTAATTTGAAGCTTAATCATCCTCGCATATAGCTCAAAAGATCTTTCTCAGTACTCTGCTTTCAAAGGTGTCCAGATTGCTTTCATATTTTTTTGATAAAGCCCAGCATTCCGACCGATAAGTCAATATAGATGTTGACCGCCATATGAGTAAATAAATCATCAATATTCTCCCCATTAAAGAAATATTCTAATATTTTTAAAGTAGAGATAGCTTAAACAATAAGATCCATAATTTTAAGTATTCTATACATGGGATTTGAATCCGTGACTCATCGATAAAAGTATTCTCCAATGCAAGCATTTTTAACATTCAATATGACAAATTTTGCAATTTATACGGATAACGATAATTTATTATAATATACTGATATAACATTATCTTGTAAGATTCAACTTATTTTTTTTTCTTTAAGAATTAATATCAACATTGAATATTTATGTGTATTACCATTTTAATTAATCATTTTAATAATATGTACATAATTTTCTATTTTAATAATAATACGATTTTATTAAACTTTCTATTTGCTTTTTAAATTGCTACCGCTGCCCTTTTCTTTGGTTTATTTGTTACTCAGATTAGTAATCAAAAAAATATTAATAAAACAACATTTTTAAATACAAGAATTCAAAAAATTGCTTTATTATCTCCAAGATAAATAAACAAAACATTAAATTTAATAAAAAGTAATTATAATTATACACAATCTCTGCCAGGTCCATGTTTTTTATCTCTTTAGAATGTTTTCCAAGCACAAAAGGTTTATTTGATTTTTTATTACACGAAAGAATTTTTTTCGAAGATTATTTAGGACATCCAGATAAAACAATATGACTAAACAAAACTCACTTCCCTGTAGCCAACAACGAAAATATATTATTATTTTACCTTATACACAATAATATTATAAAGGTAACGCTAAATAATATAATTATATTAACCCCTTTATAGTATCCTTATCGAAAATCTCAAAAAAAGTGATAAATGGGAAAAAAACACGCTATATTTTAATAAAATTAATGATTAATAATATGTATTTATTCTCTGAATGCATTAAACTTATTTTTTCAAACGGGTCCAAAATTATACAAATACATTTTGTACATACGTTCAATGTTACCTTAATAATTAATTATGTTAATAATATTTACCATGTGCAATAACAGTACCCATCTTATATTATATGTGTCTTTGTTTTTTGAATAGTTATTGTATCAAATAATGTATGTACTATTCTATTTTCCTACACTGTTTCGCTTGCGATTTTTAATAAATATTTTGGATATATCAACAATTATTAGAGCGCCATCTCTTTAAATTAAACGACGTCTTAAAGAAACGATTCTTCAAAAGTGTTTTCGTGGATCACCAAAAATTTTTTGTCGCTCTTATATAAATAATTTATTTTAATGTTGCTCATAAATACATTATTATGAATGAAGCTGTGACGACATCTATCAGAAGTTATAATAAAAAGCATTGGAGAAAAGTATATTTTTTTAAATTTATATATATTATCCTCGTACGTAATATATAACTGATTCGCTCAACCAATACCCCATTATCAAAATGTTACGCGTGTTTCAAAACTTATACGAATCATTTATATAAAAAGATTTCCTTTAAAAGGGTTAAAAATGCCCTCCAGTTATTCTCATTTTTGAAAATTCCTTCGAAAATAATCTGTAAATTTAAATCACTCTAAAAGTATGATACCTTATTAATTATTATACTAAATAATTATGATTTTTTTTAAATTATTTATCCATTTTAAAAGAGTTTTAGAAATTCTTCTGAATGCTCTTGTATTCTGTTTTATTAAAAACTTCCCACCAATATTTACATTAAAGTTACGCGAGAATAATAATTAAAAAAATCGAAATATACGTCATGATAAATTCATTGAAATACTAAACTTTTACATAATAATAATATATTTTTTTGTAGCAAAAATAAATATTATATTATCGAAGACCAATGGCTATATATTATCATTTATTACAGTTCAATATTTTATATTTTATAAAGTTGAATAAAAGACGTTAAGAATGGATTTTTTTTTTAAATGTCTACACTAGTGAAACTATAATTTGAATAGGCTTATTATCAATGAATATATTAATGTTTAAGAATTATAGAAAATATAGTAACAGCTCGATAATCCGATAAAATTAAGGACACTCTCAATATATTCACTTCGGTTGACTTGAAAAATTGGATCGCTAGAAAAATATAATAATGATATTTAAAAGGTGTCGTGATTCTTACTAGTAAAAAAATAAACTGCGTTTATTTATAAAAATTATATTATATATACATATAAACATAAGACAGTTGTAAATAAAACTTAACTCAAGGAAAGAAGGAAGAAGAACATAAGATGATAACCCAATAATCTATTACGTTCACTCCAGTATTGTAAAGTGCGGAGAGGTACCTTGCGTTAGATTTTTTGGCTTGATATGTATATATTTTTATCAAAAAATACATTTCGGATATCTTTATATATACAGGTAAAAATAAAATACTACCTATATTTTTTTCTGGCCATGTGTCTTCGTCAGGTGGCTACACGTGCCACTGAGGTAATTATAGATGCGATTTGACGTAACGCTAATATTTTTTTGGAACGTATAGGTATAATACTTACATACTTCATACATACAATATTCATGCAAAATTTATTATTTTTATATATAAAAATACAATATTACATACAAATACTAAAAAACAATAAGTGGTGGAAGAATTTCTTGATATCTTTACTTCTTCTCGCTGCCACCTCGGCTGCTCCAGTGTTCAGACGCTTGTCAGGGCGGACTATCTTAAATTTGGTAAGGCTATCAGTCCAGTTGGTCTTGGTTTAGTCAAAGTTAGTCTATCCAATGTTGTCCCAATTTTTTGCCAGCCATCAACTACTCATTTATTCTGGTCCTTAGTACGATACTAGCCGATAACACCATGTCACTTTTATAAGGCACCAATCCATTTTTTTTATCGACGTTTTTTTACTTTTGCTAATAATAAGTAAATTAATATTTTTATTATTCAACACTAAATAATATAGTCAAGATTTTAAGAATATTAAATTATTTATTATCAAAACTACATAATTTTGGAAAACTCCACAAACAAAAATATTAGAAAATGTGGTTAACACGTCCTGTGGGTCTATTCTATACTTATCGAACACTAAATTGATAAATAGTATCAAACTTAGGGTAGGTTTGTATCAAAATATTAGCACTTATTGTAACAATTACACGAAGCCGGTTTTTATTGTTGCAATAAGTGCGATATTTTAACAGCAGCAAGATAGGTGCTGTTAAAATATAGCACTTATTGCAACAATAAAAACCGGCTTCGTGTAATTGTTACAATAAGTGCTAATATTTTGATACAAACCTACCCTAAGTGTGATAATATTTTTCACTTTATCACTTTAGCGGTCGATAAGCATAGAATAGACCCACTGATTTCGGTTATAATTACGTTTGTAAACATTATTTACATTAATTGATTAAAAAGTTGGTTGTCTTTCAATTGACGAAGCTTGAAATACTTCAGATATACATAAATAAATATTTTGCATACATCGTAGATGGATCGAATATAAAAGATATAGTATTCACCTGGAGAGTAAAATATGTGGATTTGAACCCCGCTTGATCCAAGCTTCAATAAGTTTTATCCGAAAGTCGAGACCGTTTTTGGGTCTCTTTCCAGAAAATTATTTTCCTCAGCAGAATAGAAATCGAGATTTTTTTCAAATTTTTAATATCTTGTGTTCTCTGAAATAATCACCACAATTTCGAGTTTAGTTTCAATAGTTTTTTAAATCTTTCTTTACAAGAATAAACTATTTTTTTAGTGCCAGAAAATTTTTGTATATTGCATGCGTGCCATAAGTAGTCCAACGCTATCCAACCTCACCTATCCTCACTTTAACCTAAGAAATTTATAGTGAGTAAGTATAACAATTATTTTTAGTGCAATTTTTCAATTTATGTAGAAACAACATATGAATGATTTTATTAAATGAACGAGAATATAATATGTTTAAAAATATATAAAGAAACGATTTAATTTAATTTAGTTATGCATACGATATGTACATGTAATACGTCAATTTTGAAGAACTGCTAAAATAATGTTTTATGTGAATTATTTTAATATTTAAATAATCCTATATTATGCTTGTTTATAATATTATCATAAACTTTAAATACCTATCAGTATAATAATATGTAGACTGTTACCAAAAAATGGCTACAAGAAAACTTATTTTTACGAGTAAATAAGTAATAATGGATGGGGTGGCATTACCAAATAATAATCATTATGAGTTTAACTAATGTAAATATACACTAAAGCCTACTATGGCCGAGCAGCTTACGTGTCGTTTTATAATGTAAATATATCTGGCAAATACACATATTATGGTTTTTCAATTTGTGTTTGGAGTCAGAATATGGACCAAATAGGTTGATCAAGTGGCTAGCATCCATTTCTTGTAAAAACAAAAATCTGTAAATACAAACCTACACTCTATGGAGGCCAATATAGTCTTATTACGATCGGATATGGTCAACAAATATATACATTAGGAATTATATGTATTTTTTTTAAATAGAATATAATATTAATTAACTATCTATACATAGAATGTAACAACAGTGTGTAAATGCACAACTAAAAAAGTGTTACATGAGACTTTTTTGCTTAATAAAATTAATAAATTAGTTAATTATTATAAAAATGTTCACATACCTAATATGTTTTGTAGATAACAATAAAATGTCTTAAAAACGTATAACGTATTCGGTTTAATTATGTTTGATTTTATATCAAGTTTTTCTTATTTCATATATTTTGGTATTGGTATGTGGAATACATAATACTTACCACTATTTTAGGCTAGTAGTAATACTACAATTTCCATTATTCGTAAGAAAAAAATAATACGTATTATATAATTATTGATATCTTCTATAATATGCGAGTTGTAAATAATATTATGTCAGTTCTTATAAATTGTATAATACAATTAATTCATTATTTCGGTTTTCTTCTTGATACACGACATCAATATAATAATTAACATTATTAGGTGCAATCAAGAAATTTACTTCTCAATATTACTACTAATATCTGAAATGAAATATCACATACAATGTGTTGTACAAATACATACTAAGTAAAACTATATAACGTGGGTGTGTGGTTTAAACTTCTTCAAAAATAATGATAAAATTATTCTAAAGTTCTTCCTCGGCGAATTATTGTTTTGATAATTTTAACTCCGGTTCTTCTATTAGGTACTTCATTTGCTTGTTTTCTTAAAACCATGTTTGCTCTTTTCGCCATTTCAACTGCCGCCATCCACTTTGCTTTCTTCAAGTTCAGAGATTTTATAGCGTTAAGGGTAGTTCCATCAATGTTTCTATCAACGTGTTCATTATTTTCTAATGAGTGTATACTTGCAATATCTGACGCCTCATCAATTGCAGCGTGATTTTTTACCACTTCGAACGTGGGTTTTGCCCCTGCACTCGTATCTGGAAAATAATTATCAGGCTTATACAGATTATTATCTGATAAATTGTCGTAATTCCAGTATAAAACATTCGGATCGTATGGTGGTGGAGTTATATGTTGGGCTTCATTGGCGCGATAGTAATCATGTTGATCGTGATAACCATGAGTATTTTGGTCATAATAGTTATCGTCAGATTGATGAGTGTTTTCCATTATGTGCTTCAAATCCATCATGACGTCTTCTGGTGGCACTGGCATGTTGTCTTTTTGTGCAACCGATGTATTCATATACATAGTTCTCATTCCGAGTAGAGTTGAGATTATGAGCGATATTTTACTTCCGATCATTGACACTGTTCCAACTATAGCTGATATTGCCAATATCAGTGGAATCGTCGCAGCAACTTTTAGTAAGACACCGATAAGTATTGGAACAAGCATTTTATGATTAACTATCAGCGTCCCTGCAACAAAAAAATAAACGTATTATATTCAGTACCATTATAGAAATTCAGGCATTAAATGAGTCACGTGCACCCTACCTATTTACTAAGAAATCAGTTAATATTCATACATATGAAATATCTTTACTAGATGCGTTAATTTTGATAATCGGTTTTTGTGGTTTGAATCAAAGTACCAATAACAGGTACTTACTTTGGATACTCCTAGTACTATTACAAAATCTCTCCAAATTTTAGTTTTAACGTACTTACATGTACTAATAATTTTATTAACTATTTTCTATATTTCTTTTATTCAACGCCTAATTTACAAGATTTGGGATTGTTACATTCTTTATCAAGCATACGTAATTTAAAAGTATGTCTCAAATAAAATAAAATATTTATAAATTGTGTATATTCATAGTATTATGTTTTTAAAACTAATACACCACTGGTTCTAACTTCTCGATTAAATAAAAACTATCAATTATTGCATCTTACGTTAGCTTATAACTAAGGTATTTTTTTGGTTATTCTTTTTTATTCTTCTAACCACATAAACGAATAAAAAAACATGAAAAGTTTGGTTCATTTATTTTTAGATTATGAGTTTGTTCCAAATTTGGTGAAAAAAAAATGTTTTTATTATTTTTGATCGCTTTATTTCGAGGGATATTGTTGTGAACCATAATACGAGATCGAAGGAAAGTTCACTACATATTTACCTACTCTAATAATTAAAAAAATATGTTTCCATAGTGTGATACCTGCATTTTTATTTTTGATTTATCTTATCGTTGTTGAGGTGTATAAGCCTCCAATAAAAAAAATCTATTACAGGAGAGACAAAAACTGCTCCATATGCACAAAATGAACGTAGGCTTTAATTATTTTTTTTACGTCTGTAAAAAACTTATATTTTAGCTTTGGGTAAGTAGTTAAGAACTCATCATCGTCAAGTATTTTTAATAATTTCGATATGAATACTATCAACATTTTTACACCTGCGGACCGCTAACGCAGAAATTATTAAAATTTTATTTTGCTTATAAGCTTTTAATCTTATTATTATGACATATAGCTAATATTATAACAGATTATTTGCGAGTACAAAAAAATATAATATAAAAATTCTATTATTAATTGAAATAATCAGAAACTAACTTTTAAAGTCAAGGAAAAATTATACAGTTTAAAAAATGTTGTGCGTAGTTTTCTGCTGCACTTTTGCTATAATTGATAGCTTCAGTGTTGGTTTGGAGAGATTGAATGTTGCATTGAAATCCATCCAATTTCTCTGTACCGTTTTTAAAAGTTTTTTCAGAAATCAAAAATGCAGACAATAATTTAATGGCTTTATAACTTTAGACATAATATGTACTTATTCTTCTTACAATGATATCCAAAACAAGGACAAGTTTATATTTTATTTTTAGATATTTCGATTAGGTTTCCTTTTTTTGTAATCATAATATAAAACTTGTTGTGTATGTAATATAATATTGTTGTTGGTAGATACGAGTATTATGTATTAACTTATTATTTAGACAATTTAGTATCTGAGATTAGTTAAGCACACCTACTTGTACACTCAAATATAATAATAGAATTAATAGGAATTCGTAATAATCCTATGTTTACCTTAAGTAAAGGGTATACTTAAGTCTCATCTTTCATCTCACCTACACATAATTCATTGAAAACTATTCAACACTATTGATTTGATTTACATATTTCTTGGAAATAATATGTATTAATCTCAAATAGCCTGCTTCTATGTAATAAGGGTCTAATAGACTGACGTAATTATGCGTGTTATAATTATAAGACTATGATGTGATTAGTGATACATATTGTGAATGATTTATGTTGTTATTATTATTGATGTAGGTCTATTAAATAATCTTCACTATGATTTATTTTATTGACTCACGCTGCTTACCTAAAATTTAACACGATTATAGACATGACGTCTATAATGAAAATATATTATCGCGTGTGATGGATACGGTTATTAATGGTACTATACATTAAGTAAGCAAACTGTACCGATTACTGATTACTTTTTATATAAAAAAATAATTTAAAATAGTAGCAGAAGTATTAAATAACATGGATTTTTTTTAAATATAAGTTAGAATTTTGTGGCTAAAACATTGAAAAAAAAAATTTTTTTACTGTTGAATATGATACTCCTTTTAGGTAATAGTTTCTTACTCAATATAAAAAACGAGTTTTTTTTTTCTAACATCTTAATACAGAAAAAATTGATGCAGAGAGCTGATTTTGTGTAATAAGACACAATTGCAAAAACACTAGATATGGAATATTGTTTTTTGTCAGCAATTACCTTAACAATGTCGTGTTCAACGTTTTTTTATATTTGAGAAGAGTATATTAGTTAGATACTCAAGTATATGAATTAATATATTATAAACTGTATTTTCCTGATATTAGTTTATATAGAAATATATTAATAATCTAACTAGATTTTTACATGGTAGACTAGTTATAAAACCTTTTTTTAGCAAGATTTTTCAGAAAATTGAATGTCCAGTATTAGAAGCCTGTCCAATAATGGCTGCATTTACCGTATTACTATTAATTTAAAAAAATACTATTATCCAATAAACTGGAAATTTAGAAATAAATATACATATTATACAACTATCCAATTTACAATTTGAAATTTGAAATAACCAGAGTTTTGCGAAACACTTCATATTTGACAAGATAATTTTTAAATGGATTTAAGTGCATAAATTGACTTTAAATCTAAATATACGATTAAAAATTCTACATAACTACCGTTTTCAATATTTTATAATTAATGAGGGATAGATTTCAAATGATAAATTAATTAATATTCCTATACCAAGAAACTTATTTATGTTTATCGTATTTTAAGTAAAGCCAAAACATTCAAATCGGATACAGTGCCATGAAAAAACTAATACAATTTTGTACATAGAAATTTGTCAGATTCAAGCTAATCTTAGGAGTAAAATAATAATTATATAAAACATTTAAAATATTGAAATCTTTTACACGTAAATGGGTAATTTGGCAATGTGAAAACTACTGAATCACTTTTTACTTGTATGTATCGTGATCCTTTTTAATCTTCAGATCATTTATTATTTCTAAAACAAAAAGGATATTTATCAAATTTTATGTTATAGGTGAGTGGTTTTACGGAAATATTATTGACATGACGTTTATGCATTAAATATTTTTCTTTGATTTTTTTTCGCAAAGAACAAATTAATTATGGAAGATTCAGTTAAAAGATAAACCAACTTACTTGAGTTTTCCGGTCTCTTTGCTGTTCTGGTAAAGCTTTCCCGGGACGAGTTGCATGGAAGCGTGACTGCATGGTCGGAGCAGTTGTAACTTATATCAAAATTTTCCGAAACTCCTGTTGTCTTTGAAACTTGCATTGTCAATAACATCAATGATAAACTGCACAGAAATGAGCTTTCATCTTGTATCATCAAATGTCGAAGCAGCATTGTCACTTTGGTTGTGTTTTAATCAATGATTTTTGGAAAATTATATCAAACTCACTTTTACTTCAATTATGTAGCTACAGCAAGCATTGATAAATAATTATTTTACATTCGTTTTGAAACAAATTTATTATTCACAATAATATTATTTTATTTTAAATAATGACCTACCATCGTTTCGTAACTATTTCAGATACTATAAATAGTTTTGTATATTATTAGTGTCACAATAACTCATATCTCACAGTTTATTAGACGACATGTTTATTAGCTAGTTTAGATTGTTAAAACTTTTAGGTAAATATTCTATTGAAATGATAATGCTTTCAAATTTTTGAAGAAATGTTTTCTTACAAACCGTTTCGTTTCAAATATCAATGAAGACTAGTTAGTTTTCCCTCGTGCGACACTTTATTTATTATCTGCAACAATCCACATTCGAAGATGTGTCTATTTTTTATTATGAGTGATTTAATTTACTTAGTTTTGACCAGCGGTGCATGCGTGGAACGTTAATTTAACCTTTTAACCACCAGAGTCGTCACGCCTCGTGCACATTGCAATCTTCAAACCGAAGTCAATATTAATATTTTCATTTCGCTAAAACATTCTGAAAATTAGTAAAGTGTATAGAAATAAATATAATTGAAATATAATTCAGTAAATTATCAAGATACGTACCTATAACTCTTTTTTCTTGGTGCCACAATTTAGCAGAATTTTAAAGAGCCATGTATATCAAAATATTCAATAATATATCTGTGGCCCCCCATTGTGAATCTCAAACATGCCTAATTTATTTAAGTAAATACCTACATAGGATTAAGTTGAACTTACAATGTAAACTATATCAATTATGTACCCTTCATCAAAATCATGTTTGAACACGTACAACAGAAGTCACATTTGTCGTCATCTAGATAAAGTGACCATGTTTTTATGAAATCGCTTAATTCGCGAATTCTTGTTACAATGTATACTACGGAACAAATCAAATTGCACATTAATTTGTAGGATTCTTTTGGAAGAAAATATGCAGGCAAATGCGATAAAAATTACCGCTAAACAAGCATGTTCAAGAAAGTGCCGACCTCAGCCCTATCTTGACGCCCTTCCATTGTATTCAAACAATATAAAACAGAGGTATTTTTACCTACCAATATACAGTCAATTCAAATCTCTTCCAATGCAATAACGTCCGTCGAGCCATCATTTATCACAGACACGATCTTCGTAATTATCAATTATTATAATTTAGAATCAGTAACATTAAATACTAATCGTCCTGTAAAGTTGTAATCATTTTTAATAGAAGGGAGTAAATAAATTCAGGGGAGTATATTTTACATGCCAATCTGTTTATTCATTGGAGTCAACCATCAAGCAACAAATGGGGTATAATTTGTAATCACGCAACCAAGCTTTCCATTCTTAGAGTCAACCAAACCTACCTCTCCACTCTTTGTCCCTTACTCCTCACCAGTGGCAAAGACTCCATACTAGGCGATTATTTGAAGCCTACCTTCTTAAGAAAAATATTTTTTAATTGCATACTGACTTATTTATATAATCACTTGATTATATATTCTATAAAATAATTTATTTTGCCAACGAGAGATGCCGTATGTGTAGGAATGTATTACACAGATAATTACAAAACAATCTGCAAAGCCTTTAAAAAACATAGCACAGCGCGCCGTCTGTCTTGACGTAAATAGAGGTCGGATTATGTTTCAAATAATTCTCAATTTTTTCATATGGACTTTACGTCACGTAGCCCCACCCAGTCTATCGAATTGTATGAACTAAGGTCAACTCCGATCGCAGAGCCTAAAAATAAATAATTAATAATAAGATAATTAAAAAAAAATTCTATGATGTTTAATCGAATATTAATAAATATAGACTGTTTTTTTTAAATAAAAAGAACTTTTATCTAATGATTTTTGATGTGTATAAATGTTTTAAAAAAATACGTACTTAATTTAAGCTGATCGTTTAATTATTTTATGTCGTCAGTGAGTTTTTGAAGTTTCATTTAAATAGTTTATTAGTGTGTGCCTATTCATTAGTGGTAATATCGTATTATCTTCTTATTTCTCGTAAGTATACCTGACAGGTGTGTTCTTTTTATCAGATATCCACAGCCTACCTCTTTCCAAAAGTCACCCTGCGCCACTGCTCCTCACAATACATCGAATAAATTTTACAAAGAAGCAACTTGGGTCGATATCTGAGTTGTTGAATCCCTAATCTTGGTAGTAAAAGTTTTTTTGTCAATTCCACTTAGTCCAATACTTTTTGTAATAATATCCATTTGTCTATCCCAAGGTAGAATCTGGCCTCATTCAATGACTCCTGTTCCTCGCGATCTTTTCAGATTTATGTATTTTTAATTCTGTTCTCGTCCTCTTTCACATATTCGATCCATACTTGTATCTCCAAGGACCTGCTTTCAGATTGCAAATACTCGATTAACCAATATTTTAACCAATAACCAATTTTTTGCCATTCAGCTATATTTCCAGCTCATAAATCATTTTTATCACGTAACTATGATTGTCATAATTGACAGAATTTAAAATACTCTTATATCTTATATATTGTAAAAATCTGATAAAAAAATTAATTAGGCTAGTGACTAAATCACATGTGAAGCAAACAAAAATATTTGTTCGAATGCCACTTGGTAAAAAAGTTAATTAATTTATTTTCCCGTCGCTTTTTCTGGTTATTTATTATTTTCAATAAAGAATGCTGCGTTATTAATAATTTTGTATTTTCAGTCTGAAATAAAAAATAATTAATATAACTATTATGTTTCAAATAATATAATATATTATTATACATACATTTTTATATATAGTTAAGGACACTGTTAATGAATAATACAATGTTTTTTTCCAAAATAAATTAAATAATATATATATGGTTTTACTCGCCACAATGTCTCAGTACCTATTTTTATATACATGTACACGTAATTCTGTTTTTTTAACCAATGCTTTATAAACTGATTAACATGAGTAGATATTTAAAATACATGTCAAAATATATTACGAATTGCCTCATTTGACATTACATAATTAAAGCAACGTTTAAGATATTAATATAAAGGCGCATTCATGAGTTTTGCGCTGAATCATCCAAGAGCCATTAACGTCTCTTATTAATTATATTTTGATCTACGTTGAACACTAACGTTATTTAAATCCATAAAAAACGACGAAGTATAGGTAATTTAATTAGCATTTTTTCGATGCACGGGTAAATTTTCACTTAATGTGCTTTATTTTTTAATCAAAAAGACATTTTTAAATAAAAAATCCTCAAACGAAAAGCTTTTAGCCCCAATAAGCAGTTTAACTATGTCGAAGCTTATCCAATATGATATATTTTTATTAAAGGTGAATTTTTCACCATTTTATTTACTAAGTATATATTTTTTTCTGGAACAAAATGTAAATTTATCTTAATATTTTAAAATAATAATAATAATATTATTATATATATTTTTTAAATTATATGATAAGATTATTGTTGCTTAACTTACTTTTTAACAAATGTACCCCCCCCCCCCCAATGTGAGATTATTATAACTAAAATATAATTTATATTTTTTTTGACTCGTATTGGAGTGTGTTGCTACTCTCGAGAAATTATAGAAGTCTAAGTATTACAAAACTATATTACTTATATATGTTTATGATTTCGTGATTATTTGGTGGAGAATATTTTTTGATTATCTAAATATTCAATAACTTACACTTGGTATAGAAATCTCTGTAAAAATTATAACTATATTATATAGAGTTCAGATATAGTCATTTAACTGTCATTTACTTTTGTTTGTAAGAATTAAAAAGGCTATTTTATTTTATATAGAGTTCAGTAACAATGTTCTACATTTAAGTGGTATTGGTGACTCTTGAAACCTCTCCAAAAAGTTCTTTTGGAGATGGTTTAAGTCCATAAAAATTGTAGATCCAATGCTGATGATGTTGGTGACTTATTTCCTATATTTTACTATATTTTATAATCGTGCGTAGGGATTGAATATGTTTAATAACTCATTCCTTTTTGATTTTAAATTATGTCATAAGAGGTATTTTTTCCAATAACCGATAATTCTACATAATATAGTCAAACTCTAACAAAAATCAGTAAAACTTCTATACACATTATATTTAATTGTCAATAACTTACAAAACAAACAAATAGTATACAAAAAATATGATATATTTAAAAAAATATATAAACCAATACCAATATGTTTAATTTGAATGTGTTTATATTTATTTCAATTATGCATTCACACAATAATCAATACGTAATGTAAATATTATTCTACAATGTAAAACGATACTATAGTCATACATAGAAAACAAAAACGCTTTACAATAAATTTTGTATTGAATTATTGTTGACGTATCGGTTTTTGGAAATTAACCCCTCATAATTTTATCAATATCATGGAATCATTATCGTAATTAGTGCTAAATATTTTCCCGCTCATTTTATTACAAATTGAATTTGATTTTACGTGTATTAATATAACACTTCCTGTAATTATAATAAATTTGTGGAGGCCAAAGTAATTTTACAATAATAATATTATTATGTTATTTATAAAACTGTTTTGCAAAATTTGTTACTGTTTGCCATTGAAACTGTCACCTAAGTACCAATGCGTTATTTATGGCAAAGAAAATATCATTATGTCAATTAAATACAAATATATTGTTTCTTACTGAATTTAATAATAAAAAAACATCGTCTATATTTCAAAGTAATATTATATTTTAAACTAATGTAATGATGTACAATTTTAGATAATCAAGACAATAAAAAACTTTCTCTTGTTTTATGTATTGTTATAAATTTGGTGGTCTAGGTATACCTTGATTAATTTATTGTAAAAAAGAAATCAGTCAATTAAATTTAAAAAAAACATCATTTATTTTTAATAATATTTATGCATGGTCAATCATTCTATTTTTTTTATTCCGGGTATAATCCAACCTATTGGATACGTAATATTTCTTTAATTTTTCTATAAATTATACAAGATTAAAAACTATTCACCAACACCACTATTGTTATGAACCTGGAAAAATCCACTAACGGATGATAATCAGCTCTCTAGATTTATTTTATTCTTTTCAGCCATTTACATTGCGTTGGCATGTACCTACTACTCTACCGCCTAACTATATATATTTTTTAAACAATTTCAGTGATTTTGAAATAAACAGAATGATCTTTATAATGCGTTTTATTTTAATAAGTAATATGATGACTTGCTACTAGAGTTGGGTTTTGGGAATTTCCCGACGGGAATTTTCGAGAAATTTTCAAGATTTTCCACCCCAAATCTCGAGAATTGAAAGTTTTAACATTTTGGGAATTCTCGGATCTCGAAAATCTTTTCTCGGAATTCGGGATTTCTTTATTATCAAAAATTAAGTGAAAAAACGATTTTCTATATGAAAAGTAGACAGGAAATACAAAACGGGGCATAAAACACAATTAAGCCAACGGCGACTCAAAATGAGCGCAATTTTTGCAACATCAGGGAATTATAGGTCTCAAAAGCGTACGCGATTGTCAGACGCAGCGATTGATAGTCTGTGTTTTTTGAAATATTTTAATAAGTAATGTTTTGAATTAGTTTTGTTTTCTGACTTCTATTTTGTTTATCTTCTTACATAAATAAAAAAAAACATATTTTTTTGTCTGTTTTTACACTGATTTTAGGATTTTTACAGTTTTTTTTTTAAATTTCCTGATATCTCGAGAATTCTCGAGAATTCTTTTCTGGAAATCCGGAATCTCGAGATTGAGATTTTCTCAGGAAATACTCAACTCTACTTGCCAACTAATATTATTTAACACATAATTTTGAAAACACTTCTGAGAAAATATAAAATTATAACCAATAGAAAAAACATTTTTGAAAAAAGTAAGACACCACCCCGCAGGAATCTAACCTGCATCTCTCGGGTATCGCGCACAAGCACATAGACCCTTTGGCTAAAAGAGTCATACTTAATTGCGACAAATTTAAACTAATGATTTTAATACTCACTTAAGCGCTTTCTAAATTGAATTATATATGTTCAATAATTAGAATATTACATTCTTAAATCTTGCGAATTATTCGATGAATAAAAAAATAGTTAAAAATAATACTATAAAAAAAAACACTCTGTGGAGGTCCATATTATAATATTTCGATCGGACCTGGTTAAAAAAATGTAATTGATACCTATATGATTTTTTTAAATTTAACTGCGTGGTATAATATTACGTGTAAGAATACTACTGTAAAAAATAACAATATAAAAAGGTAAAATAAATATAATAAGAGATAACAAAAATTTGCCCATAACGAATGTCATGTAAAGACGAAAATAGTCATCGAATTATCGAAGTAGATTAAACACTACTGGCATTTTTCATTATATTACTAACTTTCCTAAGACTTTGTTTTTCTTCTTGCGTTTGGAGTTTTATCTGATTCTTTGCCTAAATAACTTTTATTTTCGTATCTCAGTGAGGATGTATTCCGCAAGGACTTTATTCGTTGTGAACACACATTATCTATTTTTATTTAGTGAAAGGAAGTAAAACCCTCGTTAGTTTCTAAGCCTCACACGTTTAAAGATTTCCAAAGATCTTTTCGTCGATAAAAGAACAGCATACTAATTAAAAATATAAATCAAAACATAATAATATATATATCATTATTAGTAAAAGATATAAATATTAAAAAAAATACATAAGTAAAGTCACAGCCACTCTACAAGCGCAGTACCAACTACACTTTTTTATATATAAATTAAATACATTAAGGTTATGTTAGGTGAGATTAAAATGATTATGACTTAACAAACATAATTTGAAAACACTTCTGAAAAAATATATAACCAAGAGAAAGAAAAGAAAAATGACAAAGCAGGACTCGAACCTGCGTCTCTCTGTATTCGCGCCCACGCACATCGACCACAATGCTATGAAGCTATTTCTAAATTGAGTTACTATTGACAATTGGCTTTTGTATTTTAAATCAAAGTGGGTATCAATTACTTTAATTACTAACTGACGTCACGGATCACTCCGAGATTTTTTTTTGTAACTTCTTACTTGAACTTTCTAAAATACTTTAATTAATTATTTTTTTATTCAACAAGTAATTCACAAGATTTAAGAATGTGTATATAGCAGATATATAAACAATTTTGTATGTGTTTTCAAATTATGTATGGTCAATAAAAAAAATTTTAAATTCATAAATCTTGTTATTAAAAAATTGTTAATCAGATTATGATTTAATGTATAATATCTCATAATGCAAAGAAGGGTAAAAGGAGGTTCTGAAGATTGCACAAAAAAAGAAGGTTATGTAATATGAAGTATTTTACATAAATAGAATATATTTTTTAATATCTAGTTATTCAATATAATAGTAGATGGCACCAAATAAATTTTAATTTTCGAAGTTTTCTAGAATCAAACGTATGTTTTGATACGAATATTTTGCAATAAAAAAGCTGAATTATCATTTAAAACTGGTACACATAGATTTCTATTATGTAATATACGATAAAATAATATTTTTATACCCACCTTTGCTTAAATCAATAT
The DNA here is from genome assembly GCF_057557595.1 of Rhyacophila brunnea. Lineage (NCBI taxonomy): Eukaryota > Metazoa > Arthropoda > Insecta > Trichoptera > Rhyacophilidae > Rhyacophila > Rhyacophila brunnea. The sequence continues at coordinate 24,927,953 of NW_028233068.1, forward strand.
CATTGACTCTTTATCTATGTTTAACGAAAAATAAACATAAGCGGATTGAAAAGAATTCAGTAAATATTATTATAAATTTCATCGTTACATAATTAATCAAAATATTTATAATGTATTTTATTTTAAATATTTATTATGTTTGCCTTTGAATAAAATTTAATTAACAACCAGAATATTTAAACAACTTTATAACAATACTTCATATTGAATAAAGTTTTCCGTCCGAAATGCGATCGCTTAATATACGAGTATCAGAATATATTGTATTATTATATACTCAGCAAATGCGAGTATTTACTTTTGATTCCATATTAAAAAAAATATGAAATTGTAGAAAAGTATAAAAGTTTTACAGCAGATTTGCCCATCATTTTAAAATGACTTTGTGTTAAGAAACGTGCTTAAGATGAGGAACGCTTTACATGCCTACCCTCATTATTTCTTTCTTAGTGAACGCTTCGTAGAATATTTTTTGCTAAAAGTATATCTTTTTTGTAAATTTATGTATATTATATCAAGTCTATTTTTATTATTTTTATATCTTAATATATGTGCAAACACACTGCTGTCATGTTATAATTGAAGAGTGACATTCCAAACCAGCCTAAGTCTAAATATCTGATTTTGAGATAATCATATTTTTTTGATTTGCAATTTACCTCTTAATTTTTCGGTACTATAATGTTTGCCAATTTTATAGAAAATTCAAATACTCGAAAACATTATATTTAAATAACATTAAAAAGTATAGTAAAACTTCAAAAAAAATCATTTAAAACTAACATACTAAGTACAGTTTGGGACACAATGAAGTAAAGTTGAGTGTCTTTTGTGAATACAATTATGATTGTGTAATAGAATGTGGTCATGGACAGGTCTGTTGGGATAATTAATGAATAAAAATAATATAAAATTTCTTTCACTTTATTGCATTTTTTGATAAAAAGGTAAACATTAACAATACTACAATGTAGGATCATTTTCAATAAAAAAAATAGTTTACTGATGTGCACATGAACTTATAAAAAACTAATTCTCTAATAATTCGTCTGACATTTATAATCTGACGTGTTACCATATTATATTATGGCCGCTTGGAGCGTAAATGTAGCAAAAAGAGTTCAACTGCGCATGCGCATATATCCTTAGGCTAGTTTGGAAAGAATCAACCGTTATCTTAGTGCTGTTTTGAGAAAAAAAAAGGCACATTTCGACATTAAATTTAAGAGACTTAGGATTTTTTGTAAAATATAAGTTTTGGTGAGAATATAGATCTCAGCACACTCTATCGGAGTCCATGAAAACATGAAAATTTGTAATTTTGGACTAAGGCCGGTTTAGAATGTCACTCTTCAATTATCTATATCACTCAATACCCTTTGGTATATATTAGTGTTGTTATAAATAAATTATGTCCTATATTTTATTATGACACTAAATAAATATTAGGTACATATTATTATACTTACTCTTCTTATTATGATAATATATCTCAAGTCGAGCTTTGGTCTCCTCCCTTGCTTTCATTTCTACTTATGGACATTGAGAAATACTATATATTTTTTTAAATAATATGTAATCTCGATAATTCTTGCTATTATTTAACTTGATTAATATTATATTTTTAAAACATTTACCAACTAATGCACAATAGCGGAGTTAGTGGAGCAGCGTTTTCTGAATGGTCTCAGCTCGGGTTTGATCGTGCTGGTGGGAAAATAAAATGCATGTGGTGTTTTTGATATACTGCAAGAATCTTGTTAGACTAGTAAAAAGACTAACAATTATTGTTTCTCGTAAAAAGTCTCTTATAATAGCCTCAACTTTTCGGATTACTTTGTGCTTTGTTTAAGAGCAAACATCGTTTAAGACATACGTACTTAATTATTATTAGTAAAATAAATAACCATGTTTGCTATGGACCTTCACTGAGCGGAAGTTATATTAAGATATTTAAATATACTATTTATTTATTCAACTTATAATTAAAAGATTTATTAATGTACTTAATGGTATTTCATTGAAGAAACATATTTTGAAAAAAAAATATTAAATTGCTTGGAATAGTGCCTATGTTATAACTAAAATTTAGAAAAATGCCAACGGTTAGTATTTGATGTAATATTAATACTTTGATTTAAATGTCAAATTCCGATTGCCAATAAGTATCGCAATTTAAAAAACGTTTCATAGAGTATTATAAAACCATTATTTAACTTCGTTGTATTTAGCTAGAACACATATAATAGCGTAGTGATCAGAGCACATGTGCGCGAATACCCGGGGCCGCAGGTTTGAATATTATAGGATGTCGTATTTTATTAAAAAAGACTTTTCCTAATGGTATTATATTGTTTTCAAATTATGAAAGATTTTTTACGAGGTATAGTTTTGAGTCAATCACCCAACACACTGGAGCAAATATACATAAAAAAAAAATTACCAGCCACGTGTTTACAACAGATACATTTACATAATATTTTGTTTTATTATAAACCAAAATATTCCAAAAGAATAATCGTCATATTATTTTAAAAGCATTTATTGCTCACATAATTATATTGAGTTCATTAAATTACACAATCTACTGAAATATTTTATATTCAAAATGTACTATTAATTAATTTTGCCAAAATTTAAAAATACACTTAGGGTATGTATGTCTAACTTGTTATCTTCCATAGAGCAGATTGTGTTTTAATATAAATAATGTGCGTGGCCTTGCAGTTAAAGTTATAATAAAATGAAACAAGTTTGATACAATGTAAAAAGGTGATTCGCATAACAAATGTCTGGCATATTTTATAATTAGCTTCTCTCTGCAACGCTACTGAGTGTAAAAACCCAAGCCGTTTTAAAATTAAAACACGCGAGGGCGCCCTTTAAGCTCTGACTACCGGAAAACATGTCGACGTTACGAGGAAGTTTACTAGTTAGCAGTACTTCATGCCGAAAAAACGGTTTTACGGCTTCTACAATATGTCCGATGAGACGCCATCCCACCGATTCTCCACCAGTAATCAATTAGTACAAATACTTTCCACCCATTACCCACTACGTCATTAAATTTTTTCGTAAGTATACCGTAGCTTGGCTTAAGGTAAGGTAAATTCTAAAATCTAGATTGGTCATGTGTGAATCGATTACTGCAGCAAAAATTTTAAGTACTGACATATATTTTTTAAAGAAATGTGCCCGCAGTTCACAGAAGACAACTTTCCTATCTGAGACATTTGAAAAGTATTGTACATCATATGGACGATGCAATAAATTTTTTTACGGCTTAGATTCATCAGTTTCGACTCCTGATTTATCTTTTTCAGCAGCTTTTAGTACATGGGGTACATAGAACACTTTAGATAAATGACCGCAGAGCAAGTAAATATTTTTTTTTTCTTCTAAGATCTTTCTACAGTATATGGCTGTTAAACCAGTAACGTATAGATCTCAGGGCAACGAATTGTGGCAATAAAATATTGTCATTGAGACATGTTTATAGATAGCATCATGGAAGGTTACCGTACACAAATCATAGCTACATAATATACAATATAGGTATAAACGGGATAACTCAAATCGTTATCTTTAAGTCCGTAGATTTAAATGTGTGTATTCCATAGCTGGATTCAAATATCGGGTCTGACAAATTCACATGTTGTTTTTCAATGTGCATTTAAACCCAGAGTATAGACCTTATAGGTTGAGCAGCAAGTGGCTAACATATATTATTATCTCGTTAAATAAGACTTTGTTATGAAAAACCTATTCTTAAGGCGGTCAAGATACAAGTCGGATTGTAGAACCAATCGTAAAATTGTGTGTGATAAATTCGTAAAATAAATTTTTATGTTGCCAAAAGAGGTCATTTATTATGAAGAAAGAAAATTGACACCACTGACATGTTTAAATAATAATAATTATTTTAATAACATAATATTAAATTGTATGTAATATTATGTTTAAAAAAATAAAACCTTTGATGAAACCATGCTAATTAGATTTTTATTTCAGTGATTTTAAATAATTAGATCGTAAACTCATTTGTTTTTTGATAAAGAGTATGTTTTAGTTTCGCTTCAGATATAAAAAAATATGCAATTTTAACCACATATTCAACATCTCCCATTAATATTGCGTAACGCAAAGAATATGGGAATCTCGTTGAATATTTTAATTTAAAAACACTATAAAAACCTGAAAAAACTAATAAGCAGTTTTCTACAAAACCGTATTTTCTCTTTTATTTAGTTTTATGTATTTTTGCTAAAAAGAGAAGCACATAAATTTCACATATTAAATGATATTCTGATTTCCAAGTAGTGCTATTTTAAATAATACTCATAAAATGAAATAGCAGGAAAGTACTTAACCACTGTCATATAACATTAAAATTCACATCTTACTACGGAAAAATTCTATTGTTTTTTATTGCTTGCTTAATATATTCTGTTCATATTCTTAGATTATAATATTATAAAAAAAAAAACTATGAATTAGAAACCAGAACTCTCGATAACACTGTATTAATCTGTTGTTTTACCATATACTAGGATGGTAATGATATGTATGTAGTCACCTTCAAGGATTGTAAAATACAATCCACAACTCTCTTCATCCATAGCATGTGGCCGAGCTAAATTTTATAAAATATTTTCACTTTATGAGCAATATTTTTTTTTCCTTTTCTATTATCTTATCGTCTCATTAGAGATAAAGATACACAAAATCTGTTAAAGATGCTCACTTACGATTGCTCTGAGTTTTCCCGAGACTATTTACTGTCACAACCAGAACACTTGACCTTGTAAGCTACACGGGCAATAATAATAAACTTTTCACCCATGAGGCGTATGTTATCAATTGCCATAACCAACCCTTACATACATTTTAGTGATAATAGGAAAGCGATATACACGTTTCAAATTAAAAATGGCAGAACGCCCACAATTTGGCGATAAATGAAAGAAAATGAGGCGACTTTGTGATTCACAATAGGCATCGAAGCTGGGACGTGGAGATTGGAGACAGAAAAAAATAAGATTTTATATTTTATAACTTTATAACGTTTTTATTAGGTCGTATTCTTTTTTGTCCGGTGGTTGTTTATCCAGTACAATTCTTGCATTCTATTTTTAACTAACTTTCCGACTAGCTAGACATTATTTTGAATTTTTTAGAATAGATTAGGAACACGATGCCAATGCATTCTTTTAATACTTTTAACCATCTTTAATTAGAATTGAATTCATTTTCAGTTAATTCTGTTTGGTATGAAAAGTTATTTCGGAAGAAATCCGTAATCTAATCTACTATTATTGTTGCTAGGGGTCTTGAGTCCTAGCAAATAAATTATTAATATATACGTGCGTTACTATGGAAATCAATAAGAAACGTCAAAATGACATTTCAGTATTATTTCTATCAAGTACAAATTTTTTTGGTCGTTTAAGCTAGTCAAGTCAAGTTTATATGATTCAACAGAAAATTTAAAAACGTTGTATATAAAAAGTTATTTTTATCTTGTAATTATTATATTTGATTTCATTGCCTAATATTAAACAAAATATTTAGTTATTTTCGTATTCTACTAAAATAGTTCACTTGCTAATAAACTGTGATAGTGGCTTACGTGAACGACCTCTAGACATGTTTGAGACTGATGAAAATAAAGTTTTATCTACAAAATTTACTTAAATTTAATATAATTTTCACGTTAATTTGAAAATTTTTGAATATATTATAAGGTAATTTATTTTTTAATAAAAGGTGTCACTAATAATATACTCTCATAAAACAGTAAATATTTACCATAGAAATGCTCGTGAGATTCTAATTATTAATTTTATCCATTAAACCAAAAAATATTTATAGAAACAGCTATTCATTTTTATTGATAATATTTTTTTCAATGTGACCGTCGTATTCCAGTGTGTAAAGCATTGACTTTTTATCCTGTGCTTAGAGCTCGATTCCCGATGAAGCTACAATATATTTATGTGGTTTTCTTTAATGCCTGTGTATTTATGTGTTTATTTCATTTTTACTAGGTAGGTACTACACTACTATTATTGGGTCTTGGCTTTCGAAAGAATATACTTTATAAATATACCTTGGTGTTCAAAAGAATTTACTTACATATATGTGTGTACATTTTTTTCTTCCTTTTTTTTCGAAAAATGGATGTTAGTCACTTACTCAACCTATAAGGTCCATAATCTGAATCCAAACATAAATTAAAAAAACAATATGTGTATTTTCTAGACACAAGATTTGAACCGTGGATATTATAAGTAATATATGTAAAAATTAAAAAGGGAATATAATTTTTAATATTTTTAAGGTAAACATTATTATTATTAATTTGATTATATCACCTTATTCAACCCTAATAGGATCATATCGGCCTCTACAGAGTGGAGGTTGTATTAACAGATTTTAACAATAAATGGATGTTAGTCACTTGCTTAACTTATTAGGTCCATTAAACCTCCGCTATTTTTTTCTACACTTTGCAGTTCTGAGAACCGTTGGTAGAAAAAAATCCATTCAACTTTTCACTCTAGCGATCTTTTTATTTTTAAAATTTTTCTGGTGACTACCAGTTTTTTGGATTGTCATTGTACAATTATTGAGGCAATATTGCGAAAACAACCGAACATACGACGTTCGTATAAAGTCGAAAACACAACGTAGATTTTTCGCTATTTTTAGAGACATTAAAATACGTTTGGTACGATCGATAGTAATCCAACTATTCCAGTAGGGTTTGAAAACATTTATACATAGGTACACTGACAGCAAGTGAGAGAAAACCACTCGACACTTTTGATCTAGGGTGATAGAGGAAGATGATCCGAATTCCATGGATTGCCAAGCGCATGAACGCTACTAGTCCAAAACATAGATATTAATAAACTGTTATTATTATTATCAAGTAGGTATGATTTTAATGATACATTATTACACATTCTTGTAGTATGTTTTTTATTGGTTATACAATCTGATTTGAATCTTGGACGTCTCCTTAAAAGGTTTCAAAACAATGTTTTTACGAATAAGCCACTTTCTCAACATATTATTAATTACATGATCAAAATATAACTAATTTATCGACTAACATCACAGCAAAAACTGATATTCAAGGATTTTTTCAGTATAACCATTATCACATCAGTCAGTCTCAATCTAATGCTGAACGAAGGATCCTCTTATGTTTTCAACCCTTATCGATTGACAATACCCACATCAATTCAATGACGTCCCGTGGAAGTAGGCAGATTGAGCATCGCGTGGTGGTGGCAGTATCTCGAAGGGCGGAAAATCGAGGAGAATCAATTGGTACATATAAAAATAGCTACCCAAACTTAGTAATAACGAAAATACTTTTCCATTATAAAATGCGGCTCACTGGTTGGAAACAAAATGTATTAATAAACATAAAAGGTTTAACAAGACTGTAATTTTTTGTCGGATTTGCGATGTTTAGTTTACTTCTGTTGCCCTTCGACGTCTTTGGTGACCAGAAACGAGACGTCCAGATTTGATAACAATTACAGTCTGACTTATTAACCAGTGCGCATGGAAGTTGCGTTGGCCGTCAAAACTAAAGATGCGCCCCCCTCTTACAAAGCGTCCCAATTATCGCTCCAGGTCGACGGTTTTAGTCTATCGCCACTAATTCCTCAAAATAGAGTAAATTAATATATTGCATAAATGACATATCGCAAAAATGACAATGACAGTGACAAACCACAGTATTAACAACGTCAAAAAATCTTTTTGGGGCAAACATATTTATAAAATGAATTTTTAAGTTTAAGTAGTACCCGTACAACACATTTCTTAGATATTGGAGTTATAAAAGGATGACAAAAAATACTGTATAGAAAAGAAAGCAAAATTTTGTCTAGGGTCGTCACTGCATCGATTCCACGTATTTCCTTACGATCCTTAAATTTGAATTTATGTTTAAATGCAATATAGTCTTATAGGTCGCCTTTCAAGTTTTTAATATGTCTTATATAATATATATCACTGAGTTGTTCATCCATGATCTGTTTTTTGAATGATGTAGCATTTCCATCTTCGCTTCAGAATATTTACATTTTATATTATACCCAAACAGTATTTTTGCATCTTCCCAGAAAAAAAACTGGGAAAAATACCAGCGAGCGACAGGTATTCTTGAGGCCGCCACGTAAAATCCATATCCTACAAAAAAAGATTGGATATTAAAGATAATGGTCCCACTAAACCATATCCGGTATTGACCTACGTTTTGATATTGTTAATGACTAAAAATGTATCAGCAGAAGCACCCCCCAAAATAAAAATTATCAGAATGTAATTCACCAGCACCTTTATAGAAAAATTTCTTAGATTTTAATTTCTAACACAAAAATCTCGAAAATGTCGGGTTTTTTTAGAAACCCAATCCCTAATGGAACTGTCAAAAAATTCTCGGTGTATATTATTATTTTGGAACCTCAATATTAAAAAATTGACAATAAAAAATCGGCGAAAAGAACGACTACAACCACCACAGTCGGCGGTGGTGTAAATTAAAAGAACATTTTTTTTCGGTGGAATTTGGCATAAATATTGTAGCTCTTGAGTCTAGACCAGTGTTTCTCAATTTTTTTCATACCACGGGCCCCCGAAATCAGAAAATAAAAATTCAAGACTCACCTCCCCAAAAACTTTAGTTTCAGAAACAGTCAGTGGCGCACCCAGGAGGGGGGGAGGGGGGAAAAGGGCCCTGGCAACCCCTAAACATGAAAATTATCAGAATGATTTTAAACATTGAAATTGAAAGCCAATAAACAATACCTTTGGGCATAGACAAATAAAGTCACGGCAAAAAAATGATTTGTAATTATTCTCCAGCACCCTTTTTAGAAAAATTTCTTAGATTTTAATTTCTAACACAAAAATTTCGAAATACTAATGTCGGGTTTTTTTAGAAACCCAATCCCTAATGGAACTGTCAAAAAATTATCCGTGTCCACCCGAATTCCGGAGTGGTATAGGTCATAGCTTGGGAAGGCTGACAGGGCTCTAGCCTAGGGGCCAGGGTTATGGGGGGCCCGGCGTGTCGGGTTTACCAGATAAGTGAGATAAACACAAATCATAAATTAGCTTTAATAGTAAAAAAAGTTGCCTGTGGCACTATTATACTTCATGGCCATGAACATTTTCAAATACTTACATAATTGTGCAATATATTTTTTGATTATTATGTGTCGATACTCAACAGCTCCATTATTAAAGTAGATGTATTAAAAATCCTTAATTTGAACTAAAACACAATTTGGAAAACGTTAATGTAGTTTTTCACACTGCCTTTAATCTTAGCGGTAGGTAGGGGGCCCCCCAAATATCCTAGCCTAAGGGCCTGCTTCAGGATGTGGGGAACATGGTGTAGGTACACCGAGTCCAATAGACAAAAGACCGATAAACGAAAAATTAGGCTGTAAAGAAGAAAAAGAGCTTATGGAACTAATTTACATTCTCCTCCTTGCCCCCCCTCCAATATTAAATCCTGGGTGCGCCACTGAGCAGAAGTTACCAAAGTTTTAGATTGCTATGCACTATATTACTGCTTTGACTGTATTTACATGACTGTATGTTAAAAGTACCCAAGGGAGAGAAAAGTACATAGAGGCAAAATTAAAAATTGTAGTAAATAACAAAAAAAGGCTGATAGAAAACTGCCAAACAATCTATGTAAATATATAGGAGCATTCATGCATCCAATGATTATTCCAACAATCATCTCTCCTTACTATGAAAGCACTATTCAAGATTGTATTCAGACATCCAAATGCACTTAATACCACCTTTAATCTCAAAAAAATTTAATTAGTGGCTAGCTGAATTCATTATCTACCCCAGATTACACATTATTTTCTATTTGTATAGTCATAAAATCCTTACATTTTCATTAAATATACATAAAATACATTTAAATACTTACATATAGTAATACTTATCTACTTAGTGAATTAAACCGGTAAGTACTATTCAATTTGGTATGTAAGTACTTACTGCTCGAGTTTATGAGTATATTGTAGATACACTGAAATATTTCTGATTAAATGATATGTGTACATTCTGTACTCGAGAAGGGATTTAGTACAAAACCAATAAATCCCTTGCGATTTTAGTGAGTGATTGAACAGATTTCTGTGCTTAATGAAAACCCCTGAGGATCGTGTTGCCCAAACTCTGGGTGGTTTCGAAGTTTGTTTATTTTGAAATACATACTTACAAATTACTATCACTATAATAGTTATAATTCAAATTGACTTTACCAATTGAATAACATAGTATATTTAAAATATGTTAATCCACTGTAACTAGTCAAAATATATTGAGTCAAATAATGACCTTACAAATAGATAAGACATTATCAATAATTATTATAAAGATGATAATTATTTTTTTAAATAACTATTATATATTATACATAATTTTGAAAAACACTTCTGAGAAAAAATATTATAACCTATAGAAAAAATCTTTTTGAAAAAAGTAAGCCGCCCTGCAGGAATCGAACCTGCATCTCTAAATAAATCGTAAATCCGCCCCGTCCACGCATTATCCTCTATGTTACGAGATGTCTTACTAATTACGACAAATTTTAAATTAAAAGTATTATATCTATGTTATTTAATTTAGATTACAATGTATACATAAATATTTAAACATATTTTTTTCTTTGATACCGAGGATAGATAATTTAATGGGAAATTTTATAAAACTAACCAACCTATACATTTTAAATCGATTGGATATACCAAACGTAAATATTTGCAAAGGACAACTGTACCTCTCCCTATCTTATGTTAGACCTACAAATTGTACAAAATCCATAGATATATTATTAATACTAAGTAGTACACTAAGTAGAGATCTAAATAAACATTATTTAAAAACGGTATTGACAGATAAGAAATATGTTATTGTATATAACCATTCCTCTTGATATAGATTAGTAAAAAAAATATAATTTCCTTAAAACTTCTAATCTAAGAAACATTAGTCGAATTTACAGTGATTAGGAAAAATGTTTAAAAATATCAAAAGACATTGAACGAATTAACTTACAAGAGAATCTAAAATTGACTGAGGCGTAGAAGATCGATCATTAGGAGATTTTGAGATATTGTGGGGTAACAGTTCCGCTTAAGTCAGTTTCTTTTTCTGGTTATTTTTTAAAATTAAAAATTTTGAATAGGTACCTACTCTATTTTTGAAAATATTTTATATGCCATTAAAATACTTTTCGCGATCGAATAGTAATTTTACAACGACATATATATTTTGAAAAATATATGTACAAACAAGACAACTAATACTGAAACTAACACATTCTTTAACTACATATATTATACATAGATACCTACCCAATTTTATAAAACATATATGTTTTCATTGTTTTTATACGACACTATAATAAATATTTTCCACAGGTAGACTGAGAGTGAATATTTAACACAATACCTAGTAACTAAAATGGAGTCACTACATTGTTTTATTGAATAATTAATGTAGACTCTACAATGTTCAATATTGCCTTAGAATTGCTTTCAATGCAATTTATTAACGTCCCTTTTAAACATGTTCACTTTACTTGTAAAATATCTACGTGGATTAAAGGATGTTTTATTATAGTTCATATTAAAAAAAAAAAAAAATTTGAATCGTAAATGTAACATTATTATTATGTTATGTAAGGGTATCAAACCTTACATATTTTTTTTTTATTTATTAGTTATTAAACATTTGCTCGTCCTCAATCTTTATAAAAAGTGTGGGAAGATGGAAGGTAAAAAGGTACATGAACCCATTTCCTATATCCAAAACAAATATGTCAATTAGAATACAAAATAACGTATTCTTTCAAAAAATAGCTTGCTCGAAAATTCCCATTTTATTACTAGCATACCTAGCCAATATATTGTGTGCTTCGAATGATGAATATAATATATATAAATAATTGTATTTAAAAAGGAAATAATTTTAAACATAAAATAATTATAATAATAATCGTTATCATTAAGAATGGATATAATTATTATTAACTAATCTGTAAATAAGTTAATACAATTAAAAATATAAAAATCCATACGCGAGCATTGACATATAATAATAATTGTACATTCATTTGATTATCTTCTGTCATCGAATAGCCAGTAGAAATAATGTATTTGAACAATTAGAATATCTTTCATGAGAAAAAATATTACATACTATAAACAATTATCTAAAAATATCTCATTAAGTTTTTAATTTAATATGAAACATTCCTACAATACTTATGCTGTTTTCAAAAAATAATTATATAATCAATCACAAACTTTACTTGCATTATTCTGCTACATTATTAACCCATAGCTTACGGGCCGCACAAAATTGTGTTTTTGCTAATTACTTTTCAAATGAAAATTAACACGTTAATTACAAAATTAATTAAAAGGGCCCGTAAGCATTGTGTTATTAACAGCTTCTTTGCCCACTTTTGGTGCATGCTTTTTATTACTATTCTGTTATCAAGATATCTCACAGGGAAACATCATAATAATGGTACAGTTTGATTATTTGTTTTACAAAATTACATACAATGACACGAATTATACTTTTAATGTAAGTATCCGAAAATTGTACCTGGTATGTAATGTTAATAATTTTGAAATTTAGAAAAAATAGTACAATGTCGTAGTATGATAAGTGAACACTGGAGCAATCCACCAATAAACAATCCTCATCAACGCGATTATGTATTTATGATTGGCTCATAATAAATATCTAGAGGTTAAATATTCTTGAAAATCTTCAAAAACAAAGGTAGATACTTATTAGATAATTTTAAAACAAAAGTTTATTTCATTCTAGAATTTTATTCTAATTAAACGTTATAAGATTTTTCAAAATTATGTATTTTCATTAGAAATAATCTATAATTCTAAAGTCTTGTGAACATAAAATATTTAATATTGAATGATAAAATATTATTTTAATCGCATTTTTCATTCTCTAATCATAATCATTCACAACTCATTGATTCAATAAGCAAATTTTCACATATACTCAACTTTTTTTGTCTCTAAATATTATTAAATAAATAGTTTGTTTATTTGGTTATATTTAGAAATATTAATTATACTTTATTATGATATACGTAAAATCATTTTTCATGATGTACAATTGCTACAAGAACGATCTACATACTGCAGGTAAAAATACTGTATGTGTCTATAGAACGTAGTTAATCGCATAGTTTTGTGTATTACATTTGCTATGGTGCTGGAACGTGATAATGTAAAGTAAGTAAGTTATAAATCATAATATATGAATACCCTATTTCTCTTAGGTAGTCGTTTTCAAGGGAGCAGTTTTATTTTTATAAATTGCTAAAAAAATCTCATAATAACATTGGTAAGCGGTGATTCCGTTAACTAACCACGATTCGGGAGATCGATATTTCACGACTGAAAACACTTTAGAATAATTACGAGCATCCGCATTCCCTTGGGGTGACCTGTAATTTTCTTGAAGGCACAAAAATGTTAAAAACCACAAAATCACAATGTCAGCGATTTTAAATACTTTTCAAATAAATGACAAAAAAGGCATAATTAACATTAATTTAAATACTCTTTGAAAATTACAATAAATGCGATTTTAGAATATAGTCTCAGCTCTTAATCAACAATATCTTTGTTTTGATATGAACGTCAGTATTTTGTAGTCTTGTACATATTTTCTAATTGTGTAACACGATTAGTTCTTTTATTTTTAATGAAGAGAAGATTTATTGAATACATCGCAATCAAATACACGCAAATTATTATTGCACAATTATTTTTTTAAACGATGCGTTTTACTAACTGTAAACGAATCATACCACCAATTATTAATCGTCACAGTATTTTTTAAATTCCTCTTTTGAAAAAAAACTTATACATTGTCTTGAAAATTAAATTCGCCGACGTATTCTATACATATGTTTCAATATTGCTGTGATTTACGGAATTTTTAATAACTACATAAGTAGATACTTAGTTTGACCTTTATACTTTAAAAATTTGTAGTAGCTTTTTTATTCCTCAATATTCTTTGTCAAAAAGTTTCATATTAATTCTTATCATTTTCTTAAGGGGGTACATGCTCGTCGTAGGTCAAAATTGAGTTTTTTTGTATTTTCAAACCATGATCCTGGACATTCCTTAAACGTTGTAGATAATCTATTTATATGGTTTTGAACCCTTATTATCTTTTATATTTATTTTAAATATTTAATGACTGCATAAACTATTTTTATTACATAAAATAGTATTCTTTTAAACCTCTCGCTCTAATGTTTTAGAATATACTCATATTTCGGTACATGAATGTGCAGTGGTGTTAGGATTTTTTTACATTTATTAATTATTAAACGCATTTATAAAACCATTAGTATAATTAATGACGAGATAATTTTAGTAAAATATTTACGATAAAAAAATATATTGATAATCTCTGTGATCCCATATTTTACAAGAATTAGGCATTTTACTATTCAAAAGATCGGCAAGATTAACACATTTGAAGATGATTCTACAGATATTAATTATAAGCTATGTTTTTGACCATTTAAGTGTGATAAACATCCCATGAATGTTGATTGCTTTATAATAATTATTGACCTAAAAATAAGATAGTGTTTTTTTGAAATACGCCATTTTTTTGGCATTCCCCAGTGGTTAAGCTACAACATACGGCCGTAGCCATAAATTGACAAACTATAATTGAAGTAGGGAGTAGAATGACCTCTACAACGAGCCCAAGACGTTGAGGAGAAAAGAAGGAAGAATATGCGGCGGCAACACAAAAATCTATTACGGTCTCTCCTACACATTTAAGAAAAGTTATCAGACTGTAACTTTATGGTAAAAAAGATTAACAAAACTGTACTAAACCTTAAAAAAAACTTCTTAATTAATTAAGTTATTCAAAATACTTAATTAAATAATTAATTGATAAATTATCAATAAAATATATTGAAATTAATGTTTTTTTAGATACCAATAATACTATACACTCTAAAAAGCTTTTAAGTATATTATTATATAACACTTGATAGTATAACTGATTTTTTGTTTATAATATTTTATTTTCGGGAGACAACGCCAAATATTTTTAATAGTCTCCTGCATACGTTATTTATGTATGAATTTATATTTACCTGCCTATTATTTATTATATCTGTACTCTCGATATGGTAATACATATTATACTTATTTAATATACATTGTTTGATATTCTTATAAGTCGGTACATGTAGAGTGGAGATAAAGTATGATATATTATTTTCTAATTTCAAAAATAGGTCGCTGGTCAATAATATCTTTGATGTTACGGAGATAACTAATAATAATAATTCTTAATTTATACATAAAAGATATTCAAATGAGTGGACACGGATTGCTCACATCCAGATTAAATCAAAGCATTTGAATTGGAAAAGTCTTTTATTATCACGGTAAACCCTTTTATGTCCGCAAGGTTTAACATAGTAAAATTTTATATCATTTGCATATTTTAAAATTTCTTTGAAGATTTCTCAAATCAAATAAAGCGTTCAGCATTGCTTAAAACTGTTTAGGAATTTCATAAATTAGTTACGTTCGACACGATAACTTTCTTTGTATATTCAGTATTGTAAGTGCTTAACGTCGATTATAATGCGTGCAATGAAGCAGAGGCGTTTTTGAGATCCGCCAAGACAAAGCAGGCCTTTATAACTAACATTTAAAGTCCAAACAAGCTTTTGCCAAAAGTTTATTGTAGACCTCAAGAATAAAGTCAAGCGTAAAACAGATTTTATATAAGTTTTGTTTTCGACAAAGATGAAGCTCTATGTCTAATTAACGAAAATTTTCTACCACTTTCAAACTTATAAAATAGAATTGATCAATTCCTGGTGAAAACAAACGTCTAATTTTTTAAAAGCTTTTCTTTTAATAAATCTATGTCAAAGAAAATTATAAGATTCTTAAAAAGCTTTTTTTAAACATACCTATTATAAAAGTCTCAAAAGGAAATAAATACTAATTAATTTGAAATGAAACATACTTTACTGTGATTTAAATATTTCCTTGTAATGAATAATGATTTATAGTTAAAATACATGTACATTTTTCTTCTTAGGTACCTCAAAATTAAAAAACAAAAGTAACAAAAAAAATATTTACATAAATGCGATTTTATAGTGACACCAAAGTAGACATAGAAAACGCAATTAATTATTTTATAACTTCCTAAATTTGGTTCGACTCATTCGGTGTACTTTCATGTAACTACGTTTTTTATGTTTTCTTCTTCTTCTTATTGTGCCATCCCCTAACGGAGGTCAGCCACCATCAAGGCGATCTTATATTTGTCGTCTGCTACCCGGAATAGTTCGGTGGAGCTGCACTCGTAACAATCACGGAGGTTCTTAAGCCACGAAATGCGGCGCCGTCCTCTGCTACGCTTCCCATTGATCTTTCCTTGAATGACAAGTTGAGGAATGCTGTATTTTGTCCTCTCATAATGTGGCCGAGGTATTGTAGTTTCCTAGTTTTGATACTACGTAGAACTTCTCGGTCCTTCCCCATTCGATTGAGAACTTCAACATTTGTCACCCGGTCAGTCCAAGGAATTTTGAGAATGCGTCTATACAGGCACATCTCGAAAGCTTCAAGTCTCCAAGTCTGTGTTATGTTTTATAATTGCACCGTAATATTTAAAACTTGTAAAGTTTACGATATTATTTTTAATTGATACATTAATTTTAATTCACTCGGTTAATAACATTTATATAGTAGTGAGGAGGGACTAATTTGTAAATGTATCGCTATTGGCTCGTTCTAACCATCCGAACTATTAAATCTACTTTAGAATTAGGTAAATTTATAGTATTCTTTGCAAAATTCATGTGTAGCTCTCTTCCACTTTTGAAGCCGTCAATCGCATCGGACAGTCACAATATGTTGTATTATCAAAATACATTTTAATTCAGAGCATAGAATAAATATATAGAGTTAATGGTGTATAATAATTTATTGCAGAATATATATCTGAAGGAGGCAAATAGCCACATGAAGATATTTGTATGATTATGGTTATTTCTGTGTATTGAATTATATTATGTGTATGATAATAATTGAAAGCGTCCCCGGAAAACGGGTCTATATAATACATCATGTCAAAAAGTGATTTTATTGAATAAAACGGGTATATATAGCATTGCTCACGATATTGGAAAGTTTTATTATTTTAACTGCCACACTTTTAGCAACACTAAAATGCTAACAGTAGGAAGAAGGCATATATGATTATTTTATTATCCAAAATAATTCATGAACATAATTATTATCACAGATATACTCCAAATGTCCGCATGACCAAATTCCTCTCCTGAAAAATTTTGTTTTCGCTTATAGACCCCTTTCACGGGAGCGCCTTCAATTATAAATATAATCTATATAATATGTATCTACGTGCCTTAATCAATAAATTTAAAATTTACGTGTAACTATCTTATTTTAAATCTAATAATGCGTAAATTTATGATCCAGAAAATCCAAAATCATGCACTTTCATCATCATGAGATTTACAAAATATAATTAATATTTATCGCACGTATTCACGCATTATAACAATAAAATTAAGATTACGCGTGGTGTTAAATTAGTGTTTTCTCTGGTGCATATAAAGCTTTCACTACAGTTTGTATTGTTATTGATATCTAACCCATATCGTTTAGTTAGTTGCATATGTCTGTATAAAGAAAATATAACAAGCATTTAAGAAACGCAAAATGCGTGTTTTTGCAACACTTTCATGACGTCAGTGAAATGACGGCGAATAGTTTGAAAATGATAATGCTGTCAAACGGATAATGATAATCATATGCAAACTTACTTATTTGTATTAAAAAACATTAGTTATATCTACATACATACAAGTAGACTTTTCATTTAACCATCTTATGAATGATTTCATACTTTCAATTTTATTAAATGAAATAAATACAATACCAGTTTTAAAAGTATGTATCTATACTTTTGTAATTTAAGTTATCATTTGTAATTAACCATATGAAGCGTCTAGTTTCAAAAGCCCCTAAAACGATTTTAGGTAGTTCTGAGAAAAATGAGAAAAACGATTTTAGGTAGTAGTAAAATGAGAAAAAATCATATCTATTAAATCTGTGAACTTTATGTATTTATTTTTTAATTAGTTACATTCAAAAGAGTATTTTGGCTTTCCATTTTAGGGGTATTTGAAAAACACACCCGACCATTTTAGCGGGTTTTGAAATTTACCCCAATTTTTGATCATACGTGTTTTTGGCGTTTTTTAAAGTTCAATCTTTGGCCATCGTTTGGGTAACAAAAATATCCATCTAAATTTATATCTAACTCCAAAATTTTCAAAAACTGTTTTAGGGGCTTTTGAAACTAGACGCTTCATATTATACTGCCTATACATTAAAGGTTATATTAATATTTTTCCGAGAATAGTATCATTTACACACCCCATTGAACCCATGAAAAGTAAAAGTCTTTAACTCATTTAATAAGCTATAAGTAAATACAATATTTGAAAACACATAAGAGAAAAATATAACCACTAGAAAAAATATTGAAAAAAATAATGCTCAGCTGAATTCGAACCTCTGCCCCTAAGATTTGCACTATTTGGATGCACATAGCTTATTTGGTGAAGCATACGCGCGCGAATCTCAGGGGCGTGGGTTCAAATCACGCTGGGTATCGTATTTTTTAAATAAGCTAATGAATGTATGTGAGGGTTAAATTTACCGTAAGGTCAATTATTACCAGAGTATGATTTGAGAATTTTAATTTAAGAAATCGTGGAGTAGGTATTTCAAAACATACAAAAATGAAATAAATAGTAAAATGTATTTTTTATCAAAATTTTGAGTGACTTTCAATCTTTAGAATAATATAAAAATATCTACCATATTCGTTAGATTGTATTATAGTTTGCTACGAAAAATGAAAATAATGAAATCTGAAACAAATGAATAATAATGTTTTAAGATGACACATAATAATAATGTCCGATTGTTATTATTTTTTTATTAACTAACAGGTGGTACATTACATCGAATATTTACTTCCTTAAGATAATAAATGAAATCAAATAAAATTTTATATCTAAAGGGACAAACATCTCTCTCCAGAGACGTAATATGAATTGTAAATATATTATGATCGCTGAAATTTTTATAGTATGTACTTTTATCGTATTTTAGTGAATAAGCAAATATACTAAATAACATATTTTTTTATTTTAAAATATAACTCTCAGAGAAATTTATGTGGGTGTAATTATAAGTAGGTATAGAGAGAAATTTTTAATTTATTCATTAAAATAGAAAAACATTTTGTCATGCAATATTGAATACTTACATTAAAAAGTGAATTCAATAACCCATTTTAAACGTTTGGTAGAAATTAAGAGTATGGTAGAAAAGTTTCATGAATATTAATAGCAAATTTATCATAATTATATTCGTAATATTGACTTTATATCTTTAAATTTATTTTATCATTATGGAAATAAAGTTTTTTCAGAAAAAAATTTATACATACATACTCATTAAATAGGATATATAATCATAAAATTTACTGAATTTCTGTACTTAAATACAACATAATACCAACATAAATAATGAACACTAACTATTATTCTTTTGATAAGCTACTTTATCTTTTGTAACTAGTCAAAATACTTGAGTATACTTGAAATAAAGGGAGTCTTTAATTATTTAGAGTTAGTTTCCAGATAGCTAGTCGAGGAGGGTTCTCCACAATTTGAGGACATAATATATTTCTAGTCGACCAACAAATCTTCAAAATGGAGTCCAAGAGCCTTAAAAGTAAGTTATATAATATTATGTAATATGCAATCATCTAACTCCAAACATCGAAAAAAGTTGGAATCAGATATCCACAGTCGGTGTTGTACCAATGGTACTCAATAGGTACCTGTATGTGACACTATTGTTATAATTAAGATGTTATATATAGTTATTTACGATTAATTAGTGAAATATTAAAAAAAACTCAAATAATATTTTATTTAAAGAATAATTTTATTGATACTATTTTTTATTAGCTCGTATTCTTATTTGTCAGGTGGTTGTTGATCCGGTAAAAATCTTGCAATCGATTTTTAACTAACTTCCCGACTAGCTAGACATTTGAAACTTTTAGAATATATCAGAACACGATGCCAATGCATTAGCCATCTTTAAGTAGAATTGAATTCATTTTTAGTTAATTCTGTGATGTATGAAAAGTTATTTCGGAATTAATCCATAATCCAATCCACTATTGCTATGAGTCTGGGGACCTAGCAACTAAATTATTAATATATTCGTGCGGTACTATGGAAATCAAAATGACATTTCAGTATTTCTATATTTGTTTGTTTGTTTTTTCTTTACATTAACAAGTTTTTTTTTTACAAGTGTGAGCATATTGAGCATATTGAGCATAATAATTTAACAGAAAATTTAAAAACGTTGTATTTAAAATGTTCTTTTTATCTTGTTAAATTAAAATTAAAAGGTATCATAACGCTTTAGCTGCTGAATAGATAATGAGATTTTAATTGCCCCCTTTAAAATTCACGTTAATTACATCGATCGGCCGCCTGGTCATTACGCACCGTGTGCGTCTTCCGCGTCCAAAGTATTAAACATAAAAGACTTTACTAAAATTACAAAATGGAATGAAAATATTTGAAAAAGTTAGAAATACGTAATTATAACTGAAAAGGTATTAATAGTTAAATAATTTTATTCATAAAATAATATGTACTTATACAAAATTTAAACGAAAATAAAAAAAAATATTCCATGTTTAGGTATAAAAAGGTAATTAAGTATTGAAAACACTTTTCCATGCTGCCGCACATGTTTTCAATTTATATTCCATTCAAATCCACGAAATAAATATTCATGATGCATATAAATCAATTCAAAATACTTACCTAAATATATCCGACCAAATTGAGTTATTGTGTACAAATTATCCGATTTGCCCCTGTGCAGCTGTGCTTAACCACCAGGCTAATCGAAACTATAGCACGGACACTAAATGCTCAATACTTACGTGTTGAAACACAAAGCGGTATGCATACGTCAAGGTTGGCTACCACTGCGTAACACCGCATAAAAATGCCTCGCAAAATACTCTAAACCCTCATTCATCAGACAATACTTCGTCAAGCAACCGGTTTTACAAAGTATCCATAAAAGTTATTGATCAATAAAATATAGTGAATACGTGTAAATAAAGTATGACCATATAAACCATAATAATAACAATGAAATAAATTTTCGTTAATAAACTACTGAAGTTGATGTGTATCTAAGACATTATAATCAAAATAAAGTGACGCTAGATGATGGATTCTGTGTGAATTAATAGTACTAAACCTAATGTTTTCCGAAGAAGAAATTATAGCCCTTCTTATTTTGGAATTAGATCACCATTTTTCATTCGTCAACAGACTTCTATCCTTGTTGACTTAAGTGCGTTAAATAAGTTAATAAAATAATAATAAAATATTTACAAAAAAATGGCACGATCAATTAAATTATTGTTATCAATCGCGTTAGTACGATTCGTACAAATTTCAAATTGCCACTATGGCCCTTCGTCATATAAGAACGACGTCACTGAATTATCTTGCAATGATAATGCAACGTGTATAGAAAACCTTACCAAAGAACTTGTCAATGGAATCAAAGAGAATAAAACTATCAGAATGTTTGATCTAGTCAACATTGAACCAATTGCCCCTGTGATGGCCGTTGAAGGAAGGTCAAATGAAGGAGCCCTTGCCAAGTTCTTCAATTCTCATGCAGTGAAGGTGAATTTTGGAAACTATGGAGTACGTGTGTTGAGGTCTCCAGCCAAGGGAGCTTCGATGGCAGTTGAAATTGAATACAATGGAAGATCCTTGAATGGCGAAGGTAATATATTTGGATTGTTTTCACGGACAAACATGAAATATGAACATATTAGCAAATATACAAAATTATGTAATGCAAAAGTTATGAAGGAACAACTTAAGTGGTACGTTTTATATCGTAAATAATTCAGTCCTTAGTGATAATTTGTATCGGTCAATATCTTCCCTATATCATAGATTTACTTATGTTAATTAAAAAAAAAAGGTAGTTAAGTAATTATAGTCTCTATACCTACATATACATGTATTATACATTACATATTGACTGCAATTATTATACCAATATTCTAAATAGTACTGTATGAGTAGGGTGGTGAATAATTATTATTAGGAATTCAATTCTGCAATATAATTATGGAAATCGTTTTATACCTAGTGTCTGAAATCTACGTACTTAGCGGAATATCTGAAAATCAATATCATGTATTAGGAAAGATGCTAAGTAGTTAACTAGTAGGTACACATGACTTAACTATTAAATATGAAATTGCTTTGCGTACCTACCCTTAATATAAGATCAGTCTAGGTAGATACTATTATAGTGGTAGTACCTACTGTAACTTATTATTAACTGGAACGTTAAGATTTAACTATTTCATTCAATATTTAATTATGTATTTTAATTATTCAAAGAAATATTAACACAATAAATAGTGAACACTATGTTAGTTGAATATTCTAATTGATTAATTTTAAATATTTAGGTGAATACTTAAGAATAATAATTTTTAACAAACATTATAACAATAACATATTGTATTAAAATGACTATTTACTACCAATAACTATTATTATAAAATAATTTCATTCTGAATACAAATTACTATAATATAAAATATGAAAAATCTTTAAACTTTCAAGTAAATATAATACTATATTATATTGCCATAAAATATGATATTACACGGGCAATAAATCCATAATCAGAATGGTTCATAACAAACTGTAAGTTTGTAAAAACTAAGTTTGTGACAAACGATTCTGATTATGGGTTTATAGCCCGAAATAACTGTCAAACATCAGCAATTCAAAACTTTAGAATTAACAAAGTTGTTTTCTAACTATCAGAAAAAAATATTTACCAAGTTAGTAAATTTTTATGATACAATCTTTGGAAGTAAACATATTTAGTTTGGTTAATAAAATTGTTATATTGTGGAACATTGACCATAATAAATGTATAATATTTTTTATTATTATTACAAAACGATGGATCATTTAATTTTATAGAATCATTTGTTATTTATTAATTTTTCAGTAAATGTATTTTTCTTACTTTCAACAAGTTATTTGTTTATTAGATGGTATCTAGAGAGTAAATGAAAGATTTTCATTTAAATACCCAAATAATATAAAATGCGTTTAATTAAAATTGGCATAATAAAATAACTTCATTCTGAATTCATGCTACTTTATATATATAACTTATTTAATCAACGTTATGTTAGTATGGAAATAATTTTATATGGATATTGTCAAAACAATGCTTAAAACATTTTCAAATGGTTTACTTATTTTCACTTTTTTATAGTAAAAAGGTCAACAAAGAGTTTCCCATAGTCTTCTAATTGGATGATTAACTACTAGAGACGATTTGTTTTCTTAATGATATCATAAAAAAAACATTTAAAAGTCACTTTGCTTGAGATCATTGTGTAGTCTAAAAATAAAAACAACATTTTTTGATCTAGCCTATGAAATCACATGCTACCGATTATTGTTTTAATTGCTACAATCATGATGAGTGTACGTATGTTCACAAGTCAAGTACTACTTTTATGTAAAACCAGATACTAAATAGCTGTATTATTATATCCTTTAGAAATATCATTAAAATACTTAAAATAAAAACAATCATTATACTCGTGGTGCTATTTATAGGCCTGCGGTGGTTCAAGGCTCTTGTAGCTATCATCTCTATTTCAAATAATCTTGCGCTCTCCTTTTCTATTCAAATGTCACCACGAGTTGTGTCTTCACCAGACGATGTCACATCGAAACTTTCCAGGCTTGTCAGTCTGGAATTTTTCGTGCTTCGAATTATGTTTGCCAAATTTCTCATTTTTGGCATCTAATATTGCTACTAGAATCTTTTTGTGAAATATCAGCAAACCGATTTCCGATATTTTATATATCACCTAAAATTACGATCTATGTAAGAATGGTCCTCAGCAGTGTTTTGTATATCCAAATTCTTATTAAGTTTCAGATTCTCGTGAATAATAATATTTGATCATTCCTAGTTCTATCTAGCTATCTATAGGTGTGATTTATTAATTTTATATTAATCAAGTTTTAATCTAGTATACGATAGAGTAGAATTTCGGCTAAATACGAGTATATAAATCAATTGATAAAATATGATAATACTTACTGATCTGTGTAGTATTGGTCGCCATTTATTCAAGTATTGTGAACAAAATTCACGACATACATAACTTAAAAACACCTTAGATAAAAAATACGACACCTGACCCATCTATCCACTGGTATAGCGACAATATGCTTTAATCAAGCTACGAGCCTCCTACATAATTACGATAATTTAAACTATTTGTGTATGTTCAATATGTAGTGTGTTACGTTTTATAATCTTGTGAATTATTCGTGGAATAAAAGAAATGGTTTATTAAAAATTCACGAAGTGTGTCAGTACCTGGAAATTGGTAGCAACCCAATATTGTTCACTTATTTAATATGAATATAAAATCAATAAACAGAAATAAATATCTTATTTCATAATATTACAAGTATCTCTACAGTGAATTTAATCTAAATATCATAGTATTTTTTGTCAATATAACAACAGAAATCTATTTCTTATTCATGATATTGGATGAACGTAATGATATAATAATATGTATTTTTGTTTTTCTTTTTCATTTGTTGATATTTATATGGTTTATTATTACTTATGTATTTTATACCTTTCTAGTTCATTGTTTCATTTTCTATACACTCAAAGCTCAATATTATTAATTATAATCATATAACATTAGGATACTTTAATGAACCTTTGTGAGAAGGAAGTTAAAAATGTGAAATTTATACATTTATTTCTAATTAGTAAGAAATTATTAAGTGAATTATTTTATGACTTGTCGAAAGTTTAGTTGATAATTATTATAAATTTAAAAAACGGTTCGTTCACTCAGATAACGTGCAATATGAAGATTATTCCGAGTAATAACGTGAGGAGATTATACATTGTACTAAGTTAGATTTTTCTGCTTCGCTTAGCAAATAAAACGACAAGACACCTGTCTTACGGGAAATGAGTTTCTGACATAAATTATTCTAGACCTTTTTATTAAAAAAAATAATATATTTTAAGCTATATTCAATATGGATATAAATAGACTACTGATTCAGTTTATTTTTAGAATACTTATTTATTATAAAATGGATAATTTAGTTTATATGTTTTTATTGCCCAATAAATAAATACAATGTATTTATCTAATTTAACAGTAAAGTTATAATATTAAATATTATATTATGTACAATGTTTATCATTTATTTTATATTTATTTAAGTATAAGCATATATAAAAATTCAAAAAAAGAAAACAGTATTGTGTATATAAACTTCAATGAAATTGAAGACTTAAGTATTGGTATTATCATAAATCTTTTTATTTTCATACGCTACGATACGACAATATCCAATAAATACACTCGTATTTTAAGGTATAAAACAGTTACAAAATTGCATATAATATATGAATTTTATTCAGTCGTACAAAAAGAATTATTTTTGGTATCTTTGGGTGCTGAGCCTAAAATAATCTTTAAACTTTGTATAAAATATGAATTACGATTCCCTGTTATTTATAATCATAGAAATTAACATTTTATTGTAACACACACCAGACTAAAAGGTACCTTCAGGCATCTCTCATAATGCAGTGTGTAAGGCGCTGGCCTTTCATCCGGTGGTAGCTTAGGATTCGGTTCTCAGAGATGACACAATATATTTATGTGATTTTCTTAAAGCCCGGGTGTTTGTGATTGTAAAACATCACTAATTAACTACCTTATACGAAAAGGCAAGGGCATGGTTAATAAATAAAATATATGTACTTACCTACATTAAAATAATATTATTTAAACTATAGTGTTAAAATTAAGAATAAACTCATATTAGAATACAATAAAATTTCACAGTATTTTTGGTAAACTTTGCAATTAGCAATTGCCTTTTTCATTATGTAATTGCCATGATAATTATATGTATGAAAGTTTAATATATCATTATAATCCTAATATCCATTTTATTCTATTTAAAAATGATAACTATTATCACTATTTCCAACAACGTCTATAAAATCAAGATACCACTCCCTTAAAGATACCCATAATTCTTAATTTGTCCGGTATTAGTTAACACAATTTCTGTATTATTTATACTAAGGTTCCTCATATTTTGTGAAAAAAATATCGGAACACATAATATAATATATATTTATTATTATTAATTGTTGATTTTTGGTTAATTTTGGTAGTGAAAGAAATACAATTAAGTATACAAAATATATCCCACAAGATTTGATATCGATTTGGACCATTTTGTCTGCGTGGTAATATTACATAATATGAGCTCTGGTCTACTTTTAAACACTGCTCTCCTCAATTCAATTGTGGTAAACGACGTTTTTTGTGTCAAGCGTTAATTTAAATACGATATTATGTAGTTATTTATTTATTTAATAAAAAAAATGATTTCTGTACTTAGGTGTTTAAATAACGATTTCATGTATTTTCGATTTAGGGTTTTAGAAATTACAGATCATTATAATATAAATTATTGCGAACAAGCATTAAATCAGGGTCGAAACATTCAAATCATTAATCTGCAATTATTACATCATTGTCAACGTAGATAAATATTAATATCAATTTAAAATACTTCACCGGTAAAAGAATATTCTTTATCGTACTATTGAAGTAGTACGATCTTCCACTATTTTTATTTGACACCGATGGATTTATTTTAATTTAAATGTTTGTTTTGATAATAAATGATTGTAAGGTATTTAATTATATCGATGTAATTGATTGTCAATTATAAACATTTTATTTCTGCATGTTTAATTACTTTTATGTTTACATTCAAAATGATTTTTCTATAGAATTAAAATAAATCAAATATTTTAATAATAGAACTTGTATAGTAAAAAAACTTTAATCATTTTTAATTTCATGAATATTTTTTAAGAAAATGATTTATTAAAATACCTGTATTTAATTTAAAATTATGTACGTATTCGTATATTTAAAAGGCACTGTCAGTTGTTTGTAAGAAGAAAATCACAGCAAGTTTATAAAAGCCGTTTTTAAATACGCTTTTTATATCTTAAATTCTTCACAATTTCATCTTATTAATCTGAGATGAAAATTTTCTTTTGTAGTTAGACATGATAAATCTATATATAAAAAATGCGATGCATATTACTTAATTTTACTGACTATAATAGAATGGATAAAGCCACGTTCCTACTTCAAGGATCTTATAATTAATTATCCCATTAATTTATTTAAAGCTTCACTGCTCATTTTGAAGATATTTTTATTATTTAAGGTACCAACATGATTAAATTAAAATAGACTTTTCTAAAATTCTTTATTTTGTAATACACATTTAATTTTAAATATTACATTTTAATAGGATAAAATAATGTTTTTTAAAAAAACTGTCAGTTTGTTTTGTTGAAAAGTCGTATTTTCACTTGAGTTATTTTAGGTGTAGAATCTAAATTTACCATCTCCAAAATAGTTACACATGTTATTATTTTAGGTATCTGTCATTAACTGTAAATGTTTAAAGTATCCTAATATATCTACATTGTTCGGTTAAATGGGTTGAACAAAATTGGGTATGCCTAGTTTACTGCAAAAAATATTAGGTAATTTTACACAGCATTTATATCAAGTTCAATGTTTACACTTGCTCAGTAAATGTTTCATTTCACAAATCAGCAAACACTGTAACCTTAATGACGATATTGTTACACAGATTATAGCACGTGCGTGAACAAAGTGTTGGTTAAATGAAGTTTATGGGTCAGGTGTTAATTGCTATCCCTTTATTTATGTGTTGATTCTTGACTCTTGATGGTAAAACATAATATACAGCATAATCACAGTAAAAATGATATGCTAGTTTGTTCGGTACACCATCCCAAATAAGAAATTAGCAATCTCATCTTAGTTAATCACCGTTCCTTTTCAAAGGCAGTATTTGCACCCTATACTGTGGGAAATATCTAAACAGACAGTTAGCGATGATTAATTATTGTTCAACCGCTATTATTTACTAGTAGCAAAATGATTTAGAAAAATATTATAAATACCCATACCTTGGCTCGATTATATTATATACATGGGTATTATGAAGAAATTCACTACTTAAATGTATAAAACAATTAATAACCTCTTTTACTATTATTTTACAATAAGATTAGTAAATATGCTCATCCTTATTATTTATATAATATATATTAACATTGAGTTACTGTATTAACACATTATTTTATAAAACCATGTTTTACAAAATAGAGAAACATTAATAATTTGCTTAAAATAGCTACGTATAAGTTTTAAATTTTAACCAATGCCATTTCTTTATATTACATATATTTACGTATATAAGTTAACATATATATATACATAATAATTTATTACTTTCACCTTTTAAGCTTTCCTATATTTAATATTCATTAATCTCTCTCGTATATATTTAATAAAATAGATTCAGTTTAGAAATGTTAAAATTTTAATTGTAAAATTACAAAATCACGGCAAAATATTCTTATGTTCTTCATCGTAATATTAATTTTACTATAAATAGTAATAGAATTACATTATTGATCATATAATTGTGTTTTAATGGGAAATATTAAACGTTTACACAATAAATAACCACTAGGTAGTTAATCCGGTTGACCATTTCAATCGACAGAAATGCTAATAATATGTTAATAAAAACATAATTTTCTCTTATGGAAACACGACAGTAATAATATAATTAATATTCTATGCTATTCATTCATGGTCTATTTATTACTAATTGCATTCGTTTATATGAAGATATGTGTAAATTATTACAAAGCTAGCGTGTAAATATGTGGCTGACTTATTTTGATGAATGCTTAACCACATGAATGGAAATTCAACAGAAAAGGTGTATTCTATTCGTGTAGACTCCAGTTAAGTGATATGGTTTGCAAACCATTATAAATGTAATCTTATTCACTGTGTTACTTATACTACATATTATCAAAAATAACATTGTTATACTCTTAAGAGAAACAGAAAACAAATAACATAATACAGATGTAGATATTAAGTAGTAATGTATTATAATAAAGTCCTACAGCCAGGTCCATATTAACACTTAACAGTTTCTGGGTATTGAGAATGTTAATATTATTTAAATATATTTACATAATTAATATACATCATCATTTAAAAAAAAATTACTCAGATACTTATCATTTACAATGAAAATATAATTACTTAACTCATTTAGTGCTAACACCGTGACTTTGGAGTCGTTGAAGACACTGGCCATTAGATATAATTAACGTGTTAAGTATACGTGGTAATTAAAAGGTTAGCAGTGATTGTGTCAAGCTTGCCCTGCAGATCATTTAGTTCCATTGCCAATAAAGGAAAATTTTGATGCATTTATAAAATATGCGGCGTCATACTCTTAACCTAAAGATCTATTTACTTAGATTGTTTGTCAGTTTTCTATTATCTTTTGTTATTCAATACAATTTTTAATTTTGCTGCCTTGAGCTCTTTTAGTCATGTAAAGTCAGTCGTAGCATATTTGAGTGTCATAAAAAATAAATTGTGGTGCTTCACATCCAATCGTATCGGTCCGTGACATGCCCGATTAAGATCGGGTATGGTGCGGGGCGAATGTGGTTTGGTGGGGCCGTTACACATTGACTGCTGACTAGATAATTAGTTTTTAATTACCACATTTAAATAGCATGCTAATTATATCGAATGACCACCTTAATCGTTGTATTAACTTCCGCTTGTCTATCCAGGGACCTTGTGCCTACTGGGGTTCAATAATCAAAAAGCTCTAGATCCATCATACTATTGAGTTTTTACGCCCTCAAAAAATTAACTGTATTTCGCTGAAATTATACGTAAAACTCAGCATTTGTTTACCTTTTTTTAACCTTCTCATTTTTGCGCCGTTTATAAATTTATAAATAAATTATTGGCAACAACCCTTTATGTATAAATGTAATATTTTTAATTTAAGGCAGTAAAGGGAGTGCTAAAAATTCAGTAATTTTGGAGAATTTAGTTTTCAAATAGGTACATGGATTGGTTTTTCTTGTTTCTTCGGTGAGCTTCAAATTTTATACCAACAAAGAGTGACTAGCTTTACGGTTATGCTGCTCTCCCGGAATTTTATCCTTTTTTTACAGTATCTTGAACCTCGATAGATGTTGGTTTTCAAGGACTTAAAAACAGTTGTATTCAGGGAACTCAGAAACTCAGAACTCTTTCTTTTCTGTGGTTGTACTTTTAAATATCGAGTTTCCCGTCAAATATTTTCGTTGGTGACTGACATACTTAAGTACTTGATCTTTTTAATATCAACATAATAATTAGTAATTTTAATATTTTCGGACACTCTTGACATCACAATATGAAGTAAACTCGTTCAATATTTATCAATAGTGTTGATTTAAAAAAAATATTTTCAATCTCTAGTAATTTAATTAAAGACCTTTCTAGCAATATTTCATTATAATTATGCATGCTATTAACGTAGAGCTGTTGCGCTTCTAGAGGCATATAGTTTCCAACTTGTCAACAACACTATATTGAATAAAGTAAAAAGTCTCTACCTCCTAGCAACCACAGTTCACCAAATCAAATACTTTTAGTTTCATTAAGTAGTTAAGTGTATAGAAATAAAGCATTTATTTTATAATCCATATTAAATTTGATTTTCGAATAAATGATATCAATCAAATATTAATAATGGTGACACAATATCCGAAAACATCGGCTGTACATTCTAATTCCGCGTCTAGTTTTTTTCTATTTTTCATGGCTTTTACCTAATATCTTGATCGAATGTCTTAGAACTATGTATTTAAATAAAAAAAACATTATTTAGAAAACTCCTCGGGAAATAACCTGACTTAAATTAGAACCACCGCAAATAGTGTATTCACTTATATATTACATATATTATAATAATATAATGGAATTAAAATGAATTTATTAATACTAATGATTATTAGTTTATACTTGAAATAATGAGTATTTTTTCTGAGAATCAGAGGTTTTTGGTATTATAAACATTTATTTTCCATTTTCAAATCCAAAATAATCTAGATGATAAAAAACTTTGCCTGAATAACTTTTTATGAAGAACTTTGTAAATTGCGAATTCTTATTGCCCTCTTGTATCACAAATTTTGACTGAAATTTATAAAAAACTTTTTTCTCGCAATTTAAATATTTTTCAAGCAAAGTACTATCGTTATAAGACATTTGTTTACATATACCTACATATATTTATTACAATTATTTCCAGGCCGAGGACGAAAAGGTAAACGAATCATGCAAGTAATTCTGCCACTCATATTGGGATTTAAAGCTGCCAGTACTCTGATCGTCGCTATTGCAGCAGTTGCGCTTCTCACCTTCAAAGCTTTCTTGGCAAGCAAGTTAGCGCTTTTAGTCACCGGCACCATGGTTGTCAAGAAATTCATGCAAAGCTTCAGCGGAGGGTAAATAAATAAATAAATAAATAAATAAATAAACTCAATATGAAATGAATTATTAATGTTTCTCTATGTGTAGTAGTAACATAATGTTGACCTCGAGGATAGTTTGGAAAGTAAAATAAATGAAATGGGTAACATCAATACTATCGGCCGATGGTACTTGATGGAATTTGAATTTAAATTCTAATTGATTTAGTTGTCTACTATTCATATTGAACTATAAATACATACCGTATTGTATAGATAACAACAATATATTATACATAAATATTCTTTATAACAAAACCCCTGAAAACTCATAACACCTACCTAAACAATCTTCAATTTTTTTAAATATACATTAACATAAATAATGTATTTCCTTTTTTTAATTATTTTCAGATCTGGTCTCCAACATCAACCATATATGTATAATCAGTACCCCATTGATTTTCCGTCTGCTGGAACTCATCCAGGATATACCATGGGTCAAACAGCGTACGCTGCCCCAGAAATGTATGGAGTCTCCGGAGTTGGAGGTCACCCCCACGAGATGCTTCAGCAACAAGCTGGTCAAGAACAGCCTCATGACGCCACTGGACAATACTCGCAAGGTATCCTGGAAATCCAAAATCCTAACATCACAGCCAAGGCTTACAGTCCTCAAGCCGCTAAAAGGTGGGATGGTATGTATAAGTTTTCGCACATTAATTTCAATGAGCCTAAAATTATTGTCAATAACACAAATATTTTCGATAGTTATTATGTTCCATTAGTAGATTATTATAGATATTCTTTGATTTCCGAAAAGCTACACAAAAAGAATTCCGAAAGAAATATAGGACAAATTGACGATTTGGGAGCATTCTTTTATGAAATATACGTTTCAAAGTTAAGCAATAACATCGACAATAAAAACAGCACTTTGAGAAATATTACGAAAAAAACTTATTCTCACAGAAGGTCTATTAGATCGCTAAATATTACGCGTCACCTAACGGCAATGTCTGAAAATAATGATTTCCAAAAAAATATTAAGAATTACTCACAACCATCTAAATCTCCATTATTATATTATAATCAATCCATAGAAAGTGAGCTGTTATTGGGAGTCAAAAAAATGGAAAGAAAAAAGCATCATTATCCTAAAATAAAATTACATGCAATCGAGATACTGATTGGAGAAATGAGCAAAACTATATATAACATCGGTAAAGATTATTTAAATTTTTGTCTGCAATTAATGGACATACATTGGAAGTTGTATACATCTATTTTAAAGCATTTTGGTTTATATTAGAGTGAACACCATACATTTTATGTATCTTGCGTAACATGTGGTAATAATTGAAGGTACTTAGGGTGAGGGTGTTATGGTAAAATAAATTATTTATATAATATACCATTTTTACTTTATTAAATAAATCAGAGGTGATTATTTAGAATACCATCTTCAGCATTCCAAATTTTTATCAGCAAAGGTTATTCACTGACGAACTTACATTGTTTTTGGATGTTAGTTAATATTTATATATATATATATTATAATGACGAAATGTGTTAAATGGCAAATTATCACTAAAACTAGTTTATGGCTATAAGGCTAAAAACTAGGCTAAGCAATGTCGAAATTATAGTATTATGAATTTTCCACACGCATTTTTTTAGGTTTACACTATATATTATTATAATCTATAGTAGCCGGATTTTGTACTTTATTATTTAGTTATTATCAAGTACCTATATAATATTTTAATCTGTAGAATTATTATAAAAAAAAACCTAAGCATGTGAGAGATTATCTTATCAGATTTTTTATAAATAAAATAAAACACAATGTGTACCAAGTAATACAATTAATCAAGTAGTACAAACATCCGTATTGATTTACTTCACTTCAATCGGATATTTTAATTGATGAAGATTAAAGTGGATAAAACCGATCTTAACGTTTATTTAGTAATGCGGAATAAGTAATATATATTTTTTTGTTTTATTTTAAATAATGTTTTTCCATCAAGAATAGATATTTTATTCCAATATGGAAGTCATTAATTCATTCGAATAATTAGTAATACACTAATATAAAGACGAAAAGATATATTATTATCAAAGTAATTAGTGTTGCAAAGTTTCAATAGAATAATATTTAATTAGGTCACTCACCCTATAAGAGGCAAATATAGGATTTATTTAAGGCACTACTTAGTCAATAACCAAACATAAAATGTTATTTTATTTGTATTTCTTTATATTGTTCATTGGTTCATAGTAGTATATAAAATTATCTCAACACATTAGAGTCTTTTACAAATAAATAAATATACTTACTTATGTTGGAAGTTTTTAAATAATAATTGTTGTTTTTATTTAACAGGCTTGAAAAGAAAATCCATGTACTATGAGAATCATCCGTCGGACGGATTCGGCAGCTATCAAGAGTATGAACCCTAATTATTCATTGAAATTTAATCTGAAACTAAATTTGTAACGCTGTTTTAGCACTACAAGCTTTAGTCTCAATTATATCCAACTGCGACATTTGTTTTTTAATATTACCAAGTTGCCGTCCAACGCATCTCTTTAAAAATTAAAATCACCGAATTTTTTCTAACTTTTTAAAAATGTATTCACGTAATAAATAAAAAAAAATAATAAAAGTATATATATATATATATTGTAAATATATTTTTTTATTGCAATTATTTCTGGATATAATTGAGATTAAGTATATTTATTTATTTATTTCTTGAACATGAATGTTTGTAAATAAGTAGGTACCTGTTATTTTAGTATTAAGTTAAATAAATTATTTGAAAAACCACTATTTGTTTTATTCGTTATGAAATTAAGAAATACATACCATAGATATTTTACCAGGAATATTATGTTACCATTCATTGTAACTCCAATCTGCTGAGGGCATTATGATTTACACAGAAGATAACATTGTTTAAAAATAGTTTTTAGCACTGTTTGTCCAATGCATTACGTTTTTACTCTAAATCAAACATACACGGAGATTATTGCATGCTATAATTGCCAGATACGGAATTTAAAATTATATACAAGGTTTCAAAGATCGACGCTTCAACAAAATATTCCATCGTGAGGTTCTAAAATATATTTATCATCGTCATCATTTCTCTACAATTTTATATGGATCTTGATCGTTGAAAGTTTTTCAACAGATTTTTTTATTAATAGATTTCTCAACCTAGTGATGATCAGCATTCTAAATTATACATTGACAAAACATTATGTAAAATTTTCAGACATATAATTTGAAATCATGATCGTCGGATTTATAAATAACCATTTTAATATCTCGTGGTATAAATTTGTACGACCATCAGCAAAAAATTGTCACCCAATATTACTATCTGCGTATGAAATGGAGCAAACCGCCTCCGTTAAAAAATATTTAAAAGTTGAAAATTATAAATAATAATGTAATTATGTAAAGATTTTTTTATTTTTCCACCATCAAAAAGATTAATTTATTATCATACTTATGAAATGTAAGGCATTACTCACCTATGTAGACACTGTAGACAGTACTGCAGCAGACCCATCAGAAGAGTAACAAAATAAATGTTTATTATGCGTGATAATAAGCAAGATAAATTATTATCATTTCTTAGATATATCACCATCATATCGGTTTTCACATTATATTTCATTCGGTGGAACAATTTTTTTTATGGCTCATTTGAAAAGTTGTCTCTACGTGAGAAATAAATTTAATTTGCGTCTCTAAAATTAAAAATACGCACTAACACGATAGTTTAATCAAACACTCTTATAACATTGGATATAAGATAAATACTAAAAAAAAAAAAAAAATTCAAAATTTACATTTTGTCACTCTATAACTATTTCAGATTCTGTATTTATTTGGTAACGTCAATAAATAAAACGCCAAATTAAATAATCTAGTATAATTTAGTACACTAGGTATAAACCTACATAAACTGGTAGAATAAATTATCCTAAGTAAAAAAGAAAATGTACTTAGGTACACAGTGCATAATTTAAAATATTATAATGTGTCTGTATTGTATTATAATACATCTTTATAATAGAACCTTTAATAGTCAAAGTCAACGGGGACGACATATTCTTCGTGTGTATTCAATAAAATAAATTTGTATTGTAGACACTATTACAAAAACTAAATTATCATTATACATTATTGAGTTGCAGAATGGAGGTTATATTATTTAAAGCATTGGATTTGTAAACACGTTGAAGCCGGTGGCGTTCACAGATTAATTAACGAATCCTTTACGAAAATTTTTCCTGTGCGACAATCTACTATTTCTGTTAAAAACATTGTTAAAATATAGCAGTGTATTCAAGATTTATATTGTGGAAAAAACATTTTTTCTTGTATAATTATATGTTTTATATTTTATTACAAAATGATCGCCATATGCTTATTTAAAAATGGTCACTGATGACACAGCTTTCTTACAAAAAAGAAATCCCCCGTCCTATTGAGTCACTGCGTTGGATCAGACACGGTTACTGTAACTTTATATATAAGTAATATCTAAATATAAATTATATAGTATAAGGAATGTAAAGTAAAATTCATGGTATATTTTTTGTAGTTTATTTCGGAACAATTTATCGTTTAATCGCAGCACATGTCAAATATCAATACTTATTCATGAAAATTTTAAACAATAAAAAATA
This sequence comes from Rhyacophila brunnea, assembly GCF_057557595.1. Taxonomy (NCBI): domain Eukaryota; kingdom Metazoa; phylum Arthropoda; class Insecta; order Trichoptera; family Rhyacophilidae; genus Rhyacophila; species Rhyacophila brunnea. The sequence continues at coordinate 24,964,450 of NW_028233068.1, forward strand.
ACAATTTCACAATAATACGAGAAAATACCGTCCAATAAATATTAAATACCTAATTAAAAGAATTTATAAAATGTATGAAGAACTCTACTAAAAGTGTAAAATAGAGGAAAAAAAGAGAATAGGAATGAATTATTAACTAAAAAGGTAGGAAGGTACTGAAAGGGTGAAGAAAGTAATAAATATTTATATGGCAATTTTATTAATATATTGATAACAAAGATTCGTAAATTCTATTGTCCTGTATTAAAAAAGTTATAAGTACCAAATAGAGTTTAGTTAAATTTATACTTTGATAATTCAGAATAAAATTAGAAACATTGAGATTTTTATTATAATGGTTATGTAAATGTCTTTTAAATAATAAATAACTACCTATAAATAAATAAATAAAACTCAACATAAATAATAAATAAAATTTATCAATCAAGTAGACATAAATTAGTTTGTAGGTGACGGATCAACGGATGAGATATTTTCAATGTTTTGAGGAGCTTGCGCCGTTTCAGCGGCTTCTTGAGGTTCAGAGGTCTTATCTTGTGGAACATGCGCAGAGTAGGCCAAGTCATGAGCTGACTGATCTGATCTTCCAAGTTCTCTTCCCCAGTCTCCTCCCCCATAACTATCATGCCCGCCAGAGCTTTCGTGAGAGTGATGAGGATGAGAAACCACCTCATAGGTAACGTGTTTCTGTGAAAAAGAATACAACGATAATAAGGTCCGACCACACTGCGTAATTGCAAAAAAATGGTCACGTCTCTACTGTATCCTGGAAAATACGTCCTAATATATTGAACCTTTATTTGACGCATAGCGAATATTATTGCGCGATAATATTTTCCACAAGGTATATCACAAAACCTTTAAATCTCCGTTTACATACATTTTTCAACTTAAGAAGCGACGAAAGAAACGTCAATAATGGTCGATTGTTAACTTTTCAAGATTATTGTTGCAATTGTGGTTATGTTTATTTTAGAATTTCACGAAAACTATGATTCAGAGTACCTACTGTAAATAAATACCGTGTAATATTTTCATCATAGATTATGTAGTCCTCGTCTAAACGGGACTAGACTAATTTAAAAGTAAATAAATTGAAAACACGGTAAAAAGACGGTCACACTAACTTTGATTGACGTGGTGTACGTTTTATATACTGGTGTTTCACTGTTTTTTTTTCAACAAAAAATAGCTGTTATTATAAAAACATAAACTTATACTTTGCTAGAATCTATTTTTATTTAAAAAAAAAGTTTAATTTTGTTTAATAAAAATACTAATGGTTTACCATAAAATAAAATAAGTTATGTTTTATATAGAATACGTTAAATTATTACTATTTAGATAAAATTGGTTTATAATGATTTGGTCTATAAAAATGACATAAAATGTATTGATACCCAGCGATTTTATGGCTTAAATAATAGAATCATTATTTTTACTGGAGATAATATTTTAACACTTAAGAATATTATTTTTTGGAATATTATGTGATTGTACAACCTTAAGGGGCCATTTATGAATAATAAAAAAGCTATAAAATCATTCTTATGGGAATAAAAAATTCTCACATTTATAATATAAGGGATTTAAGAAATATTCCCAGACGTATTCAGCTATATTATTTTTAATTTAAATATACGTATATTTTAATGTAATATAAAAAACGTGGGTATATATATATAGTTATTATAAGCTTTTATAATAATTGCAGATAATATTAACTTTTTAACTGAACTTTTCAGATAAAAATTCCCAGACTATTTTATATATTATCTATATTACAAAAATACCATATGACAATCTTATTTCCGGAATATACCTTTTAAACGTGTTATACACATGTTATGTTTACACATAACTATCATTAGCGGTTACTGTCCCCATTTCTGGAAGCGAGCCTAATGTACCGGTTTCTGTCTTACACTCAAAAATCAAAGGAACCAAAATAGGGAGAACAGACAAGATGGTCTAATCGCGTAATCACTTAGGTACTTACTTACAGTGATGGCACTGGGACTTGGCTAATATTTTGTAACTTTACATAAATACAAAATTATCCATCAATCTATAATTATTATGATTTTTCAGCTATCTATCTCACACTCACTGACTGTATCGAATCATGCTAATATTAGGTTCCATGACGACAAAACAGAACAACAATTAATATAACTATGACCTTTCAGGAAAAATATTAATTTCATATTAAAATAAAATTTTCCTATCTCTATTATGTTGATAGATTTTTAATAGCACAGATTTTCAATACGCCAAAATAAATCAAATTATATACCTAATTTCTGCGTTCCTAATCGATAGAAAGCCTTTGCTGCTGGATCTTAATCAATATAATATTATATTCAAAATAATTGGGTGACTAGGTACAACGAAATAATGACCTAACCTAACCTAACCTAATCACCGAACGATGACCAACGAAGGGACAAGGGTTGACTTCGTGCAATTCATGTAAGAAATCATAAAATAAGTGAAGCATGGAGCAGGATGAAAATAATTAGATATAAACAATAATTCATAACTTAATTTGTCTTTCTATTAATGATAATAACTAATAATAATAACTAATTTCTAATAATAATGTCTTTCTCTATTCTATATATTTCATTTGAATTTATTAATATTCAAATTTAATTTGGTAATTTCTAATATTGTAAAAAATCTGTAACTGTAAATTGTACATAAAAATGCAGACAACTACTCTCCTTGTACATAACAAGCAAGGTATAATATCAATTAAGAAGGCAATCCAATACAAATGTAAAACAAAATACTTAACGATGTAAACTATAAAGCAACTTGAATAAACGCATTTAAAAAAAACCTAACCTAACCTAACCTAAATAAATTCCATAAAATTTAATGTTTCATTTTTCCCCTGGCTGTTCTGTTTTATCATGTTCTGTTTTATTTTCACCATTCTTAATATGTCTAAGGCTTCAATAGCGCTTTTTTCAGATTTTATTTAACATTTAATATGAATACACTAAAATCAAATTCGATCACGCACTTCAATGTCAAAATGCACACGACATATTTTGTTATATTCCCAATATCAAATTAACTAGGCACTGGCTTTATCATATTCAAATGTAATTAGATATTAGTTCAAACATGATCAATCAAGAACAATTATTTGATTATTCAACACATTAATATCATGTGGCCATTCTGGGCCAACTTTTCAATTGTTTTTTTTTTTCAGTTCAGTTGTGACAATTTGTGACAGTTGTGACAATTTCAATTGTCACAACTGCATAGTTATTATAATTATTTCACGCTCAATAGCTTTGTATTAGTCCCATATTAACTGTATTTTTCTCCACTGACTCTACGGTTCACTTTAACTATTTTTACGAGAAATTGATAATAGCTACTTGCTCAACCTATCAGGTTCAGGCTCTGGAGTTCAACCACATATTGAAAAGCTACATGTGAATTTATCAAACCCGAAATTCAAACCCAAGACCCACGACTCCGTGAGCAGATCTGCTATCATTTGTCAATCGTAAGCAATATATTTAACGACTTTTTATAATATAATATAAATATAATTGCGGTTAAGTGCTATTTTGAAGTTACATAAAAGTATAATAAATAATCCTACACTAAAGATAAGTAGATTAACAATTCTATGCTATTCGTAATAAATAACTCATAATATACCAACCTGATGTGAAAACAATTTCTTCAGCCCAATGATTCCGGCCAAAAGCAAAGCAACCTTAGAGACAAGTAAAGCCTTTCCCACTAGAAGGGCCAGGCCTTTGAATGCTAAGCCTCCAAGTAATCCAATTTTCATCGCGGCAGCTGCCAAAAATGGAGCAAGGTTTTTGTATTTTCCTCTACCGCTCTCAGCAGCATTTGGCGATTCAATAGACATACCTATGAAGAGACTTATATTAAATATAATATATATGTACTCATAAAATTATACTATATATAAATATATCAATTTACATACTTTTATCATTTATTTTTAACCCCTTCCTTAATTTTAAATATGACAAGTACATTGACCAAAAAGTCCATCTGACAACTGAAACTATCGTTGATAATTAAAGTCTAATGGATTTAATTAAATTGGGTTATCTATAATCTGCTTTATTAACAAAATACGAACTATCAATATTGCATTGACAGTAATGATTAATTAATTATATTTTTAATGTGTTTACTACACACGAAAAGATTTAAAAATTGTTATGACATTGTTCTGTTTGTGAAATAAAAAAGGAGATTAGTCTTAAATCACTACTTTTTGAGAAAGACAAAAGAATTTGTCATTCATGACAAAAGAATCATGTGAATTTCTATATTTCTGTGTGAAATTTGGCTCGTGCCTTTTCTCGATCATGCATACACGCATTATTATAGTAAATAAGGCATATTCAACTCATTTGTAATAAATGACTTAATAATCTCACTTATCATTTTATATACACCAATATTAAATTATAGTAATTTAAAACAAATCACATAAAATATGCTTTAAAATGTATAATTGGTGATTTCCAGAAATAAATACATAACATAATTGTATATTCAATACGCATTAATGACAACATTTTAAATCGGTTAAACTCATAAATAATTTATTTCATCTGCTATTCTATTACGAAATAAATTCATAACACATAATATTTTATAAATAAACAGTCTCTGTGCTCACCACGGTGTAATTATTTGTTGAATTTATTTCTTACTTCTGATAAATAGTGCTTTATGATATTGTGTACTTATTTCAATTACTTGATATATATGCTCATGTATGTATTTCCCCTTTTCTTTATGAATATTAGGGTGGCGCCCTTATCATTTAATTCAGTTTGTAATATTATGTGTCGTCATCGTTGAATGGATTTCTCGAAAAGCGGTGTCGAACCCACTGAGAATACCAACTACAGCAACAACTGTCTCATGCTTTACCTTTACTAAACTAGTCACTAGTTAGCCACGTACTTATAATATCTGATGATATATTTATATTTATACACGTACAAAGTGTTCTTAGATAACAAAATTTTCTTTTCCAAAATCTCAACTAAGTTAAACAATTTATTATTTTATTTAACTAAACAACCATTTTCATACATTTTTTAATATTAATAATACCATATCCTTGCTTTTTCGTACAAGGTGGTTGTTAGTAATAAATTTTGAACAATCACAAACACCCAGGCTTTGAAAAAATCACATAAATATATTGTGTCCTCATCGGAAATCAAACCCAGAGCTCCTGGATGGAAGGCCAGCGCCTTACGCACTGCGCCACGAGAACCGTCCGAGGACCTCCTCATTCCCGTTATTGAGATAAACTATTATAATATCGACGTGCCCTAGAAAAACCATTATAAGTCTGAAAATAGCGTATTAAGTTTTATTAGCTTTTTATAATATCATATTTTTTGTGCATGTCCTGTAAAAATTTCAGGTCTCTAGCATAAAAATTGACAAAGTTAGGTTTTCGACGATTGTGCAATATATCAACATATTGCGTCGACTAAATTTGTGTTCACAGAAATTTCCGAAAAGTATAGCCATATCTAAATAAGCAACGTGTCGTGCGCTCTTTCTTTCGAATAAGAGGCTCATAATACTTGCTATTACGCTCTTTCACGGATATCTGAATAGACACCATGTTTTATATTGATGTATCACATAAGACTCGTAATTTGTTTTGGTATATCTTCGAAAAAGATTGATATTTTCAGAATTTATACGCATTAATAATTAAAAACTGGTCAGTAGTATTATATCCGAATGTGAAAATATTATATTACTTAATATAAAATAAATTCCTCGTAGAAAACAAATTAATTTGCATTAAAATTTGTGAAACTATATTATTTCATCACCTGCTTCTATTCACTGTGGTAAAGGCCTCCTCACGCTTTCTCCATTCTTTTTGGTTAATTATTTTTCACGGGCACGTGATTTCATCGAACTTAAATATCTTGTCAATATAGCATATTATTATAATTCTAATTATCTTACGTTCCTCTAAAACTACTGGATTATTGCATTCATTCAGCGGTCGTTTCATCTGCGATATATTATGTCCGGCCCATCTCAATTTAAGGGTTGGACATACCTAAATACGCCGCAGACTCTTGATTGCTCATTTATTCATTTGATCCTTTTTCTGTATTTGTGTGTGTTCGTCAACATATACGTCATTATTGTGACAGATTGTAAGAATCTTAATTTTTCGGATTTTCTGTTAATAATAATTAACAAGACATAAAAATTTGAATGCTTACATTGGAGACTAAACACCCTGCTATTTAAACTCAACAAAAGGTTCAGTTCAAACGTTTTATGCACTCTGCCGATAATTTCGATACGTATTATACCATCATGTATCCTAGTAGGAAAACATAATATACACTAATAAAATAAATTGCTCTTGAAATTATTACAAATTCCTACAAAAATAGTCGGTAATGTTATTTCTAAATTTGACAATTTTTATTATTTAATAGAAAACAAATCTTACCTAGTAAAGATACTTAATTTTATTATTTGTGTAATGGAATACATAGTAATTTTGGACTGATATTTATGACACAAATAAGTTAAATAGGTAATCCTTTTTATGACACTTCGAAATATTGAGTTTTTACAAAAGACCGATAAAATTTTGTGGGAATATTAACTTTTTATAATAATATTATGACTTCGGCTAAGATCAAAATAAATTCAAACATTAAATTATTGAATGTGGGCCTAAGTACAGCACATGTACATAATATTTTTACAAATATGACAATATAGCCAGTATTGTTATTATATTATCACTTTAAATATGTCTCGTAGACAAAATCATTAAATTTACTCACTTCTAAGTATCCTGGGAAAATAATTTTATTTGGCGGGATGTCCTAAAAGGATTAGGCGGGCTTTCACAGAGACACATTTATTGGCCGCAATAAAACATTAACAAAAATATACAAAATGCAGTCAAAGAAGCATTTATTCGTTTCTACATAAATATTGAATAATTTCTTTTAATTTTAAATTTTTGGGCTTGGTGCCTTATATTATACCTATATATTATTATAATAGAAATTTAGGAAAAGATGAAACAAATAAAACGTCGTGTAGATGGTGAAATGTACACAGAATAATTTCTTCGTTTAACTTTCCCATTGATTAGCGACTGAGAATTTTTATCATTAATTACAAATAAGTATTAAGTACCTACCTATGTAATCTTTGTGTTTATGACTAGTGACCTAATTGGTATTAATTTATATGATTTTATGATCAACGGTTTATAATTATCGTTATTTTCTTTAAAATTTAATTAGTACTTATACCATGTCTGATCGCGCAAAACATATATTGCATTTAGCATCGGGTGGACTTCAAAATAAATTATCAATTAATTTTGAAAAATCTAGTAGTGGTGAGAGTGGTAAGTACATACATTAACATACTTTTTACTTATTGATTATGATTGTTTTATTATTATGAAAGTTATTAGCTATTTAATCCTAGTAAAATTGGACAGAGTTTACATTTTGTATAATTACCTAAATAAAAAAGAATTAGATTTGAATGAAAATTGATATTAAACCCTGTTTCTTTGAAAGTTCATAATGAAACGCTTAGATAATGATATCCACTATTTAAAGAAAATACTATTTGATAACTAATTAGCTTATGTTAATATTAAGTTGATTAATTTATAAATTTAATGCATAACGCAATGATTGCTGGTTTGCGCCAACCCTCTAAAATAATTTAATTTTGTGCATTTCTTCATTGTAATTCATACTTATCTGTATTTTTATATATTTAACTACTTTATTATTTAAATGAGATATTTTATGAATATCTACCAAATCATGGTATCTAATGTGCTTGTGTATTGATTTACAGATTATACTTGTATATTGGATGAAGCAAGTGGCGTATTCTGCAATGTGAAAAACATGGTGAATGAAGAATCCCTTGACAACGATGAAGTCATAGGTAAGCATAATATGATATAACCACTATAACAACGTAAGACTATTCAAATATTATTCGATTCTTGGTGAAGAGACTGTGTGTGTATTAACCACTTATTAAAATATAATTCAATTTATGTAATATTATTTGACATAATTTGACAACAAACAGGACCGTTTTTTTATGCTTCAATAGAAGATTTTATTTTTTTAAAGATTTTGTGTTGGTTTATAAGTTTTATAACACTATCCAATCAAAGTAGAAGAAACTAACCCTCATAGGTAGTAAATTATGGGGAATAAGTATTTGAATTATATTGCGTTTTATATTGATAAAACATATTTTTTTGTTATATATGTAGCAGACGATCTATGTATTTTCTGAATACCACGAAATATTGAAATGTTAGAAAAGATTTAAGTTTTAATATTTCTGAAAAATAAGCAATTCTATAATGTTAGGTACTGTAAACTCATCTTTAGGAATGTTTTTTACTGGTATCACTCTGTTATCTACTTTTTTAATCATAGGGCATATACATTGAAGTATTAAATTATAATTTTATATTTTGTTTTTACAGATTCTAACGATACGACAGATAAGGATTACAATTCTAGCTATTCAGAATACTGTCCCAGTATAATTTCGTTTACATCAAGTGGTTCAGATATTGACGAATATTTTAAATGCGCATCTCCTGAAGTTTTGGATTACTTAATGGATGAAATATCGAAACCGCAAACTGATTTAATACAAACATACCGCAATGATTATCAAGATATTGCGATTCCGTCCACTTCAGTGCATTGTAATGACATAATCGCCATTCCAGAAATCATAATGGACAATGATACCTTGACAAATGAAAAACCAAATAATCCCAATTCGACTACACATGATGAAATGATGTACGATCAACGTATTCTCCATCTAAAGGTGCAAAGAGAAGACAACAAGAAATTAATTGGAAAAAAAATATTTTGAAAACATCAATCAATACTGGCTCCACATATATTTCGAAGGCAGGAAAAATAGTCGATTGGTGTATAAAATATCCAATAAAAGTAATAAAATGTGAGATATTTGTATTAGCATAAAATAATTATTAACATTATGATTGTTCTTTCCATATTTTTAATTTAAATTGTGTTATCAATAATCCAATAAAATTAATTAAATGTGATTTTTTTGTATTAACATAAAATAATTATTAACAATATGATTGTTCTTTCCATATTTTTAATGTAAATTGTGTTATCAATAATCCAATAAAATGTGATTTATTTGTATTAGCATAAAATAATTATTGACATTATGATTGTTTTTTCCATATTTTTAATATAAATTGTGTTATCAATAATCCAATAAAATGAATAAAATGTGATTTATTTGTATTAACATAAAATATTTATTAACATTATGATTATTCTTTCCATATTTTTAATGTAAATTGTGTTATTATGTATAAAAATAAACATTTTTTCTCTCTCGTAGTTACTTGCGTTATAATTTAATTTCTTACATAACTTTTTTTATCCTTCCATAATTACTAATTTCCTGAATAATTTATATTACTTATTGTACATATTAACAATATTTATATAAATAACTAAAATAATTACATTTTTTTTTTGATTTTTTAAAAATTATCATACTTAGATACTTTTCTGTAATAAAAACTTCGTACAAAATAACTGTATGTCAATATGTCTCCTTACTCTTTGTCATTATTTTGTATTCACGCTGTCCTATTTCGAGCTAAATAATGCGCTATAATGGTTGTTCCGTACAAGAGCACGATAACTATGGTTGTGTTTACTAAAATCGTATAGAGTAAGAAAAACGCGACGTAAAAAACCGTTCTATACCAGAACATAAGTCTGCTGTGCGGAGTCAGTGATCTATTTTGTCCGCGCAAAAGCATGTTGAACCGAGTCAAAACATCAAGCGCGTAATATTATTCCAAATAAAAACGATTTTTGGTCATTATCTTAGCTGTTAATCAATTAATTACCATTAAATTTTGATAGAAATATAGATCATAAAATGGTCTATCTGATTTACTGAAATAAGATTAGTAAAAACTCACTCATTTTATATGATGAATTTAATAGCGTAAATATTTTAGTTTTTTCGCTCTCCTGAACATTTGTGATTTTAGACTTACACCGGTTTTTCCTGGGGCCGTCGATATATAAATATAAAAAAAATCCTTGTTGTGCTTATAAAGTAGGTACCTAGTTTTTTGTCTCTTCTGTAAAATTTCAATTTTGTCTCATCAGAGGTTTTAACAGCTATACGATGATATTATATATTATCTACGATGAAATATCTCAACTTTATTATATCCTAGTCGTATAATCTAATTATTATTTTATTAATGTGTAATACTATAGTTTGTACGATTATAATAATAGTTCAAATACTGGCAGGTAAATGAGCTCATTTTAAAACTATGGTTTATTTTTAAATACACAAGATCCACCTTGGCCATCTCATGAAAAGGTTTCTTAACACATTTTTGTTAATATAAATGAGCAATGTTAGCCATTTGCTGATTTTATTAAGTCCATTCTACAAAACACATCATCAAATAAAACATTACATAATAAATAATTTGTGTAAAAGTTACACAAATTTTAGTACCTTTTCTACAACTAATGTAGAACCGCTTAACCAAAAATATGCGCAAATACATTTTTTCCCGTGCGAAGGAAAAAATGGGGCTAATATTTTTATTGCGTATATTTGATAATATTGCATGCCTTATTTAAATTGCGCCTGTTGTGTTGCCTTATTTTGCCTCCAATAGGTACATCCATTATGGTACGTTTTATATGTAAAGAAAAAGTAATAATTTAAAATAAAAATATTTCAAAATTAATAAATTGTCCAACAGCGCACAACATGATTTAGGGAAAATGTGGATAAATATTATTGTATGAAGCAAACATATCATTAATGAATTAAAGTATTATAATATATTTTCTTCAAACATATTTTTAATCAATAAACTGATACCACATAACCAGTATTGATAGCCACATTAAATAACATCAAAATAATGAACCTGGATGCGGAGGGCAGGAAAACTCATCAATATTGTCAGACGATAAAACATTGAATATTCTATTTTACAGTTAATGCTGGATTTCGTGTATTATGTTTGAAATAATATATTATTAGATTAAATAATAAGGCATATTTCATATCCTTCTGTATGTGTCTGTAGTTGTTGTCTCGATAAAATTGTCATAATTTGTGGAATCTAATAAACCTAATTAATATTATACTGTTAAACTATTTCCATTTACCCATTTTCAATCCACCGTCGGTGTCCTGACTGTTGGCAATCACCAGTTCTGCGTCATCGAACATTCTCCATCTGAGTGACCTGCTACTGGCAAAACTCCACATCTTATCTAGCAAAAGTTGTGTGACTTGATCATCCTCAGAGTCGCCGGCCGATCTGCTGTCGACAATCTTCGATATTTTTTCTTCATCTGTTGAACTATTATGTACATGCGTATTAGTATATCACTAAATCAAATTAATAATATAACGTATTTTTTTATTCGTATCCATGAATAATATAATCAAAATCTAATATTGCGATACACAAATGCATTGTAGGCTAAACCTTTCTATCTAATCCAAGATTTGGGGTTGTAATCAGATGGAGAAAGATACATAATAAACATCGTGTTTCACAAAAATTCCACTGACCATCGTCCTCGTGGTTAATGTTCATTTAACAAGAAGTATATGAATTAAAATTGGAAAAAAGTATATTTTATATTTGAAATGAAATGAAACCCACATTTATAATATTATATGGAAACATATTATTTTATTTATTTTAGTTTATGTACAAATATTAACATTCAAATAAAATTGTTGACGTGTACGTCAATTGCATACAATATTTAACTGCATGATTATATAACTTGTACTAGCGGAATCATGTTTATAATGTGAACATGATTATATAAACTTTACGACATTGGCTTCGACAGTTTGACATAAATGACTCAACTTTAGTCAAATGCATTAGTATTATGAATACTAGGTAATGTATTGATTTTATAAGCGTATTCGGACAATATACATAAACTGAATCCTAAGATGGTTGCAACATCGAAACTGCGTCGCTAATAACAACAGAAAACCACATAAGGTAATAAGTAATAACCTATCAAAGCCTTAATTTTCGACAAAAGTCTAGTTATCATTAACTTTTATAGGAAAAATCAAACAAATAATTCTTAGATAAATGATAATACTAATATCAATTATATATTAATACCTAATTATAAACAGTGGTGCTTAATTTAATCCTCAATATGACATATTATCTACAATGATTTAATTGTATTAATTAGGAAATTTTTAATAGGAAGATTTTTTCAGAATGTACGTTTTTCAATCAAGGGCTTAAAACTTTTAGATATATTATGTATGTGTCACATATTATATTATTATATAATAACACTGTATAAATAGATATATTTTTTTGCATAAAAATTACATAGACAAACAAAAATGTATTACACTAAAATAAAATCAGGAATACATAAATACAATTAGAACAAGTTTAAATATAAAATATTCTTAATAAATATTTGTCATTATTTCAGCTTGAATTAGTTATAAATAAATAATCTTCAATTGATTATAATTGATATGCATAGTAACAAAGCGATTGCGAGTTTTTACAACTGCAAAATGCACACGTTAATTTTCAGTGAATATTTGATTCAGAGGAAGGACCCAATAACTTCATCGAATCATGAGCTATAATGATATTTTATATTATTGATATAATATAAAGTAAAAATTTATTCTATTCATATACTATCTAATGAAACTATAGTACATTAACTGCATAATTAAGCGTAATCTACAGCGATAACCAAAACGTACGGCCATGAAATGGACAATAATATAATAGCTTAGTTTCTAAATTTTAAATCTAAAATTTATCTCTATTTGTTTTTATGACGTTCGTGATGGGGAAAATATGCATATTTAGAATGAAAACGTAATTTTTTTTAAATGATATTTTTGTTATTTTAATATTATTTTAATCACAATTAAGCTAGTGAAAAAAATATATTATGCAGAGTGCCATCCGACATTTTTGTGTCACCACAAATTGGGGAAGGACTTGTCATAACAAATCCCAAAATATTGTAATAATATTTATATAGAGCGCCAAATATTTAATATTTTGTTTGAAATGAGTGTCAAAATAAACAATATAATATAAAAATATTCATAATTTAATTAGAAAATTTGAATCAAATGGTAATGTTCGTAAAGTTAAGAATCCAACCCGTCAAAAACGTAATCATACTGCTGAAAATATCGATGTTTTGAATCAAAATGTGGATGAACTTGGACTTTCTTATGGCACTACATGGAATATCTTTCATTAAGATTTGCATTTGGAGGCGTATAAAATACAGTTAGCATAAGAACTTAAACCAAATGACCATTTAGTGCGTCGAAATTTTTCGCAAGAGCGATTTTTAGAGCAACTTGAAATAGACACATTATTTTATGAAAATACCATCTTCATCGATGATGCTCATTTTTGGTTAAATGGCTTCGTAAATAAGCACAAATGTCGAAATTGTAGTAATAAAAATATTCTGAGAATGAAACATTCTATTTTTATTAAACATACGGTACATAATTTTAAAACATCTCAAATATAATAAGATATTTTTAAAGCCTGATTATAAATTTAAAAAAAATAATCAAATTTTTCCTTTAAATTTTCAATAAGACTAGTACCTATTATTTATAGTGGTAATACAAAAGTCGTTCGTATTAAAGCAGAGCAAAAATATATTAAAATGAAGCTGGTAAAGTGGTCAATAAAACTAATGATTGAATAAACTACTTGTGATTTTTATTACAGGTTCATTTGTAGCAAGTTTCACACGGAGAAGCGGAGAGGTATTAATTATTAAAGACTCGGCGCTTTGCGCCTCGCGGGGGGGGGGGGGGAAACCCTGATGGCTTAAATTATTAAACATAGAACATGCTTTGCCTACTGATTCTCTGAATACTAGTCCAGATTCCAAAGAAAATTTATTTGTTACAATAATTTATTTGTTGTAATAAATTTATTAATTAACCGAATCGAAAGGATTCAAACAATGTTACTTTAATGAAAATTATGTAATTGCAATAATAAAACTAAAGAAGTAATAATAACAGACGAACCATACGTCGCACAGATTGAATTTAAATTGAAAATAATCGGCTCGCGTAAGTAATCGGGACGGGCTGCGCATCTATAGCTATTCTACGTCTATTTTTCGTAACGCTTTTGCGTCGGAGATCATGAGTAAAACATGTTCTATGCAGCGCTCGAAATGGAAAAGTTTACGAACCGGAGCGCTCGACAGTTTTCTAAAGATATTTACATAGTTATCAAATTTTATGTGTATTTCATAAAAATATGAGTGTTAGATTTTCTATTATATGGCATATCTAGCTTAGACGGTCAAATTATTTTTTCCACGAGACGGAGCGATAACTTTACGAATTTCACGAACAAGAACGGCGCTCCGGTGCGCTCCGGTCCATTTCAAGCCCTGGTTCTATGTTAAAATATGTAATACTTACAGATATATTATGTTTTATTCATAACATGTTTATTATGAAAAAATTAGGTCTAAAAATCTATATCATGAAATACTTCGAAGAAAGTTGTACAACAAGTTTTCCACGAAGACGTCCTACTGACCGGACATTCGTAATATTATAAGAAATCTCGCCTTAATCCTACATTCTAACAAGTCACTGGCTTGACTTGTATTTCTACTTAGAAAAGCCGGATTTCCTATTTAGGCTCTTAAACTATTTACTACTGAGGAGATATACGTATAAATCACATCATAATATTATGTTTGCTTTGATAATAATATAATTTTATGAATAGAAATTTTAATAAGATAAATAATAGCATTCATTAAATTATCATATCGTTAAGATTTTTAAAATAATTGTAGCAATATTTCATTCATTGCTACAGTATCATAGTTAGCAGAATAGTCGTCTCCAAAATCATAAATTGTAGGTTTGATCCCGCGGCTGGGAAAAATAACCACGTTGTGTTTTCAATTTTCCCTGATCCATTGCCGGCATCCAATAACTTAGGATAATAATTATTACTATTTAGGAATCATTTCTTGTTAAAGACTCCACTTTATGGATAACCATCCCATGGCGAAAAGATAAGATTAGTAGTTATATATTTTAAGTAGTAGTAAGTATTGTAATAATTAATGAAATGGCCTTTTTATTAAAAATAATTAATATTTAATTTATTAATAAAAATAAAGATTAAGGCAAAACTAAATTTACATAATCTTATATTGATTAAGACTTGGTGTTAATTATCTTCAATGTCCTCGTTATATTTCATGACAATACCTAGATGCATGTTCTACAAACGAACTAGTTAACCTAAATTTTACCCCACGCAAGTTGTTAATATATTTCTTACACGACGG
Organism: Rhyacophila brunnea; assembly: GCF_057557595.1. NCBI lineage: Eukaryota > Metazoa > Arthropoda > Insecta > Trichoptera > Rhyacophilidae > Rhyacophila > Rhyacophila brunnea. The sequence continues at coordinate 24,979,959 of NW_028233068.1, forward strand.
AACTAATTCTAACGTGAATTAAGTATTACATTATTATTGTTTATTTCATGTTGTTTAATATACATTTCTTTCCACCGAGAAAAACTGTATTAATACAATCAAACAACAATTCTATTACAAGCGGTAAGTTGGTAACAAACGATGTATTTTTAAATGTACCTATTTAAAAGGAATGGCTGTTTTTTTTTGTTAATTTAAATTTTAGCTCAACAATTTAACTTGCATTTAAATTCACTCACCGAAAATAAAATTGTGTTTATATTTATAATTCTCTTTGAAATGTCAAAGTTTATTTTCTGTACAAATCTAAAAAAATAAAAACATCTATCAACTCAGTTTTGTGATTTTTTTTCTAATATTTGTATAATGAAAATTAGAGAGTATAAGATTTAACATTGCAAATTATATACACTTGGTTAAATAAACTCTAAGAATAGATGATAAATGAAAACAGTTAAATTATATTGTAATTTACCTATGTAGCTACTTGTCAGTATTTTATTTTTATTATACATACAATAATATATAAATAATTATTCATATTATAAGATATTATAAAACGATTTTTTTCCCTACCTAATAGACAAACACGTTATAGGTATAGGTGAAAAATAAATTTCATAAATTAAAACGAAATAATTAAAAAAATCTTTTAAAGAAATAATATTAAATAAATATTCCTCTTGCCATGTTCTGTTAGTACTGCTCAAATAAATTCCACATAGAGAATATTTTAGTTTGAAATTGTTTTTTTTTTATTTTTACAACAAGAATTATTATAAAATTGGATTCCTTCTTTTGATAAGTAGGTTACTTGGAAATACAATTATAATACAAACAGTTTTTTTTTATTTTATTTTATAATTTCTTTCTGCCTGCTTCTGTTTCTGAATACCTAACAGCCATTATTCAATAACCTTGTCCATATATTATGATTAAGGTAAAAAATTATTAATTTAATAAAATACCAAAAATCACTGCAGTATTATAGGTATTATTAATCTAATATAAAATAACTGCTAAAATTATTTCATATTTATCGGTTTTTTTCATTGGCGTTACAATGCAATATAACTCTTACCCGCAGCGCGATGATATCTCTTAGGGGTGTACGATTATTAATTGTCAAAGATAAAAATTAAAATTTTGGGATATATTATATGAAAGCTAAGTTTGAACAATTTGTCTCACACGTATACTGGAAATAAATTTATATATGACTACCATGGCTTAACTATTCTTATCCTAATATACTAAAATATATTTGGTAAACTTTCAATTGACTTAAAAGTGTAAAATATTACTTTGCAATGAAAATTATTACTAGTCAATGGAAATTTTGCCAAATATAGTTCACTATGCAATGCTATGTTTTATAGATTATTCAAGCTTGGCCACTTGCTCAATCCAATAGGGTTGCTTTGGGTACAAACACCTTTTGACAACAATTAATATATGACTTTCACCGAATACGAATCCAAGGACTTTATCAGCAGATACATTACTACTCGTTAATCGTGGGTGCTTTACTCATTCAATTGATTTAATATGAATTCAATAATAATAATAATAATAATAAGAAGGAGCTTTATCCTAAAAGCAGTGTGAGCTACGGATTATTACATGTTAAATTTGGTATTATAATAATTATATCTGAAAGACTAGAGAGGGTTGAAGAATGTAATAATTATGTATGTTTCAAATTTATTGCGGTCAACCAATGATAAAGAATTTGTAATAATATAATGATAATAATATGAAAGACCCTAGATCCCTACATACACTACTTGATTTTTTGTATAAAATTGTCAAAAATTCATATCTTGTCGTACAATAAACTAAGACAATAATTAAATCATCCAACGTTCAACCTATATGGAGATTAACTTACTGATGAAAACATTAAAACTTTTTGAGTTTTCTAGAAACCATTTTGATAATACGCAAAGTTTTTATGTATTATATATGTTAAAAAATGACAATTTTACTAGCTATGAAACAATACTTAAGTAGATATTTCATCTCGCTCTCTATAACCCAGTTTTATCAACAATCTGACCATGTTCGATTCTAATAAGATCATATGGGCCTCGACGGAGTGGAGGTTTGTATTAACAGATTCTGTTTTTACGAGAAATGGATGTCAGCCACTTGCTCAACCTATTAAGTCTATAATAGACTCATACACAAATTGAAAAACAATATGACGTATACTTGCCAGACCCAGGATTCAAACCTGGAACCCACGACGTGTTAGGCGGACGTTTAAAATACTAATATGTTTTGTATAAAAATAATAAAATGTAAATAGTTATTTGAGACAGCACTATTATTTTCCTGAATGAAAATTGGATTAGGAAGATACCTGCTCATTATATCATATTAGTTTTTAAATTATGCAAAATATCACCAAACACATAGTTTTTATCAAAATTATAAAATTATAAATTACAATAAATTGTCGTGGTTTATTAGATATTTCGGTCGACACACCATTATCAACACTACCAGTTTAATATCTTATAGAATGTAAAGTAATATATTATATTATTACCATTTCACCAAATTGATTTCTATGAAATAAATGCTAACTCAATTAATAGTTATTACTATTTATTCTTGAAAAGTGTTATTTATACAATCGTGCTTTTTTATTTTGTGTAATTATAATCATTTGTCTATAAATATATCACCAGAATAATAATAAAAATAATTTAATTGAGATGACATCAATTCTCATAAAAATTTCATAAAATAAGAAATAAGTATTTTCAAAACGTCATATTAAACTAATGACAAATTAAAAATTAAAAAAAATAATATTACAATGGAACAAATAAAAAAATCTACTGAATTTTTAGTAATACATACCTACAACTATTTTTTTAACAAATATTTATTAACATTCTAATTGATTTATGTTTTGTACTATTCCATTTGAGTCGTTTTTTGTGACCCGGGTTTCACCTTTCGGCATTTTCATGCGCAAAGACTTCAACTATTCATATTTTATTTTTATACTTGATCCTTGACTTAATAGGTAGGTCATAAAGTTTTTACATATTTTATTTTAATAATTTATTAAGATAAGTTAAAATTATCTGTATTTTTATCAGTGTGTACCTTTGGTGAGTGCGTTTAGAGCCTAAAGTTGCCGAAAGAACTCAAATGGAATAGTACAAAACTTAAATCTTAATTCAAATTCCATCAAGCATATTATTTAAGATAGTAGATACATTAAGATAGTATTAATATTATAAATATTTATTTCATAATAATATATAATATTATACTAATTACTGTTCTTGTACTTTCGTGCTTTTATGGATATGTGAGAATTATTAAAATATTATTGAATCTACTGAATTTCATGGATGGTATATTATTAAAATTAAACATTGTTTCGTTATGTTTATTTCTATTATATATTATACGGAAATCTATAAAAAGGTCCAGGAAATGTAAATATAACAATGTTAAAATATAAATAAATCCGTGGCCGTTACCCTTGAAATATATTATTATGCAATATTTGCGGCGCGTAATAATAATATTATAAAATTTCCTTTACGTCAGTATAATTTTATTTATGTATATTCTGAAAACTATATTTAGCTCCTTTTACTACTCAATATATCTGTGAACTTAATTAGGTTTCAATAAATAGGACGTAATAAAGTAAATAAGTAAGTTATAAAGTTTAGCAGACTATGAGGGTATCTATGTAGGTACATAGTATATGATGGAGCTTATATTGACAGTCTTTTCTTTACGAGGAATTAGTTTATGTTATTTATTCTACCGACATGGTTTTGACACTGAATCACATACAAGCCTAGTGAAAAATAAATAAAAATATTATTTTTTGTCTAGCCACGGGATTGAATCCATGTATTCAAAAATGACCATTTTAGTAGCACGCACTGTGAGACAAGATGATTAAACATCATTTAAATTTATTATTTGTACAATAAATATTATTAAATATGATATTCATACTACATTAGAAATTATTGTATAAATTTAAAAATATTGTAAAACTCACATATTTTTTATTCGAACGAAGTTTTTAGCGATTTTTATATTAAATAATAATGGTATGAGTAAAAATACTATTATTGAATATAAAATAGTAATTACTGGAAAAGTGTATCAGTTTCCTATGGCTAACGGTCGCCAATACATTGATAAAAATATCAATCTCATGAAACATGTCTAACAAGTAAGTAAAACTAGGTTTTAAGGTCACGTACGTCAAACAAATCGAAACGTGTTCCGCCTAGGAGTGCAACTGGCACAGTGATTTTATTTACAATTTTCATCGTAATTGTTACACTAGTTTTCCTATGCGAGATATTTTTTTTCATTTGGTGTCAATGACTGAAATAAATTAAGTGTAATTCCTAAACATGTTATAAATGTATAATATGAAATCAGTGCGTAGTTAGACACATATTAGCTTCCCATTAATAAACTCATCGGATTAGTCATGATAAAATTTTCTCAACAAATGAATAATAAAAGATTGAAACCAAAAAAATGTACCATGTTTTATACGCAGGGGTTGAATATTAACACTCTTAATTACCACTTATGCTAAATCTAGTACATTTTAAATGGTGTAACTATAAAAAAATGCTTTGGTACTTAATTGGTAGTGATAAACAGTTTTAATTTTTATCACAAAATAATAACCACATATTTTATAAATAGTTTTAAAAAGTATTTCATAATTTAAAAATTATGTTACATTTACATAGTCAAAAAAAAATTAAATTACCGTTTGGTGAAATTAACAATGTCGTGTTTATAGTGGTTAGGGCATATTATATTAGCGAAGTAAGTAATTCTAACCAGCTATAGCATACTTGCCACAATTATAATAATATACATGACTACCGAATCAGAAATTAATCACAACGACGCCACCCTTGCAAACTATTTAATAATAATAGAAATTGTATACTTTCAAATTTTATTTTATTGCATTATTTTGTCAAAATCTTCGGATCTCTTAGTGAGGTTTGGTTGATGCGAGGATGCATATTTTTATATATTTTTTTAAATGCTATAAATATTCACCTGTAATGGGTAATAAACCAAGCCACACAATACGTTTAATTTAGACATACTTCCCTCTTAGATACACAAAAAACTAAACGAAGACACAGTAAAGCTATTGAACAACAGATACACAGCATCCACTATACTATAAGATCATGGAAATTAAATTTATTTTAATTCCGCCACCACTCTTTCCAGGAACATAAAATCATCACACAAACTCACATAGGCTATGGAGCACTGAGAGCTTATCTAAACAGATTTGATTCAAATGGAGAGACGATTATTGCTGTCCAGGTGACGACAACATGTCTCAAACAGTGTGACATGTCATTAACGACTGCCCATTATTAGAAAAAGATCAGAAGGCATTCGCAGCTTTATGAAGATAATACGAAAATCACGAAATATCAAACAACGAATCAAACAAACAAAGGAATGATTCGTAATAGATAATTTTTTTTAAAGTATCTAGGTATCTGAGTTTAATGCTTATTTATACACTTTTAACTCATGAAGCGGACAAAAAATGTAAATTTACTACAAATTCAATTTGCTAAAAAATAATAGCTTCTGCTAATTGGCTTAAAGATTATTCTTAATCCTAAGCCTTTTTAACTTTTTCGGTTTTACTTTCATATATTATTATGTTGGCTCAGTCAACAATAAAGACGAATTTTCAATGTGCGGTTTTTTCGTGATGATTTTGCCACATAAAAACGTGTATCTATTTGCTCATGTTAGGGTTAGTAATAATCCTGACTATTAGGGATTCTATCTCATCAAGTCTTTCTCATTTACTCTTTAACTGAAATAAGCAAAAATACATTCGTATGCTGTCTATATTATATAATATAAGGAACATTTATGTATGCTTTAATTTTACATTAATAGTGGATAGATATTCGAATAAGTATATCTGAAATATCAAACACAGGATTGCTTCAATTTGCCTATTTCTTTTAACTATGTACCTATTTATATTTTTTTTTCAAACTATCCATATAACCACAGACCATTCATTTTATAAGATATTAAGAAATAGCAATTCACGTCATAATATATATTTTCTTAAGAATCTTGGTCACTCCATATTATGGGGGTAGGTAAACATTCTTCTTAGCTATGATTATTTTAATGTAAATATTTTTAATAATAAAAGTTAAATAAATATGCAAGTATGTATTTAAGTACCTACTGAAAAATAAATAGGTCTTTATTTTTTGTTTTGAAAAATCCGTTGAAGAATCATAAATAGTTTTTATTTAGCAGAATTTTGAATTTGCATTGTTTAAAATCACTTTTGGGTATTTTTAATGAATCATACAAACAATGTGCTTAGAAAAGCGAATATATTATTACTAATATTTTATATATTTGAATAAAAGTCTGGGACTAATTCGTATTTTTATTTAAAATAAAATTTTATTTTTCAAACGTTCGCCGGGATTGAATTTACTCGCTTATTCAAACAAGCTTCGAAATGAAATTAATGATTATTATTTTTACTTCCATTGTATTTATCCATTTCGAAAAATTTGAATTATTTTCTCATGAACAGTTGGCATAAAAAATCCATTATTTTTTTCAGCTTGGTCGTTATTTTCAGACTCGATAATATTAAATTGATGTGCTTTTCTATATGTGTAGTTGTTTTTATCAAACTACACTTTGCTATAAAACCTACTGAAAGGGTATAAAAAATATAAATATTTTCAGTCCAATAACTAAATGTAAAATATCCACGTTCGCTCATAAAGCGAACATTAAATTAAAAAAAACAATATTTATTTTTTATTTCCAGCCGCAAGGTCGATCCTGTGACCTATATCTCTAAAAATGGACACTTTACTAACACAAACTACGGAGACGTAAGCAATTGTATCATTTTAACAAATATTTTTTGTTGTAACAGTTGATTAAATAATAAATATATTGTAGTATTGTTTTCTACATGATATAAACAAAAATTACTTTACAATCTGGAATCTGTATAATACCAAAATAAGTACTTATTATCTGTATTTTAACTATGAGTAAATTTATAATTCGAAAATAATAGTTTGGATAGCATGTATTATAAAATTGCGAATAAATATTATAAAATCATATTTTACTGTTTTCAGATGTGAAATATTACTTTTTTCATCTCATTAAAACTCATAATTTTTTTTTTTTTACACAAAATACTCAAGCAAGTAGATATCCTTTTTTAAAACCATATTTGATCCCAATAAGATTAAATGGGCCGCCATATGGTGGAGCCTGTATTAAAAGATTTTTTTATTACGAGAAATGGATGTTAGCTAGTTGCTCAAGGTCCATACTCAATACTAACCCGGGATACACGGCATTATTAGCCAACGTGTTATCCACTTGGTCATCGTAGGCGTATATACCTATACTAAAATTATGATACAAAATGAATGGTATTTATTGTTTTAAATTATAATACTTTATAATATATATTAAATTACAATGTACCTAAAAAATATAATGTTATATTATCTCTTATATTATATTTATATTTTTATTAATCAAAAGATTACATATTATTACCATTGATATAAATTGTATACAATTATGATCATATTAGTATACCTGTTTTGTGTGATTTCCAAGTCTTCGCCGACACTAATTGCGGCTTTTTTGAGCATCTTATTCATATAAGTGACCAATTTAAGCATGACGCAGGAGCTCACATCACGCTGGGAGCATTTCACATTCATCTTTCGGATTAGGATTTCTTCTAATTGGCTTCTTTCTGACGAGGGCACCTGTTGAGTCAGTAAAAATATCTCATCAAGTTAATATACTAAAATAAACCATAATATTATGACTACATATTATAAATACAACATATAAATAATTTTTTAACAATGTCTTTTCGTTCAGTATTCAGTAGACAGGAACTTAGTGGTTGTGAGGTGGGTTAGTATTCAATTCAAACCGGTTAAATATAAATTCAAAAAATCACTTGTACACATGTATACAACAGTTGATTTAAAAAAAATTTTAACTATAAATTATTCGAAAAACTATGGAATGTAGGTACCCTCAAAAGAACCTTCATAAAATTCGATGTACTATTTAAAATAAAATTTTAAATGAACACACATATATTTTTTAAAGTTTTTTTTAAATCAAAATTTTTTTTCTTATGTACAATTCTTATTTTCCATTCATTCTTTAAATGGAGATATTAAAATCTCATTTTAGTCAAAATATAACTTATGTAGCTACAACTAGTGGTTTGTCAGAAAAAAGCCTCAATATATGAGTACTATTTGAGCTTTGTCCTTTGCTTAGTATTTTTTTTTGTAATAAATTATTTAACCCTCATTTCGGTACCTACATTTTTTATTTAAATCATTAAATTTCGCAATAGTTTCAGTATTTTTTTTCATAATTTTAGGTACAATACGGAATTCCGTATATATTATAACACACGGAAAATAATATTTCTTTAACCGAAAAATGAAATACTTATAGAAATGTATTCTGCAATATGATTTGTATATCTCGAGTGTAGCATATTTAATAACAATTGATGAAAACGGACAAGAAAAGAATCGCAATAGCAAAGTACGTGGCTAAAATTACTGATATAGAAGAGTAGAACTTCCAACGTGTCTCCTGGGAAAGTTTTTTTTATTTGTACATTATGCAACAGACACATTCGCCGCAAGGGAAATAGTATGGCAAAGAATTGACGCATTTGAAATTTAGTAGGAACTGGAGACGGACACACGCGTCAATTGTTACTAAGATAAACATCTCTGGCATACTCCCCTTGATTTACCCTTACCGCAGTATACCGCTTTGGTCACATCACCCGCATAGTAACTATCTTAGCGTTAGATAATAGAACGGTAACCTGTACGGTTGAAGGCCGGATAGAATGTGGTTGTTCCGTCAGATAGATGGACGAAATTGAGAGTACCGCAAGAATTTCCCTGCAATTTATCGTTTGTGCTGTGAACTGTCGAAAGATGTATGTAATATAATATAGAGTCAATAACTATTAGACGTAACCATACACAAAAAATTTACCATCTCTAATAACAACAAAAAAATTATCATATTTCAAAAAAATAAATGTTTAATTTATTGTATATTTTTTCATTACCACTTGTCCACTACTATTATACTTGACATAATCTTTTTGAACGTTAACGAAATATTTTCAATGCATTAATACCATTTAGTGTCGTTTTGTTTTGGCTACATATATGTAGACTGTAGAGTATATGCTTCATAACTTTGCACTTTGGCTCTAGATAAAAATGATTCTAAATTCTAAAAGTATGTTTTTTTACATATTATATTCATTTATTTATTACTAAATTTGGTACAGTTCGGTTATGAGGAATACAGTGGGAAACACATTTTGAAAATATCCGATACATTGGATTATTTGTTAGTTTGGGTTAGTTTAGGTTAAGTTAGGTTACGTTAGGTTTGGTTAGGTTAACCCAATAAATAATCCAATATTTTGGCTATTTTCAAAACGTGTTTGCCGCTGTATTCCTCATAACCAAACTGTACCCTAAATTTATATTAATAGAAATGTATAGCATTTGATCTAATTTTGTGCGAGGTATATTTATCGTTTGACTAAATTTCCAATATTCATTGTAAAAGTATTTTCTTTTCGCATGCAAAAAACATCTAAGCTCAAAATATGAATCTTTCCACAGATGACAATGCAATTAATGGGCTTATTTAATTATTTTTCTTAGTAACCTTTTTCAGACTTCATGTATCCAAGATATTGCTACAATATAAAATAGTTTTTCTATATTATATTAATGGACATATTGTTTAAATTATTATTGTGATATTGAGGATACGATGAAATCATTTTAGAATGGTTATAGTATCATTTAAAAATAACACAAAGGCAGGTAGGGTAAGAGCTACTATTATGGGCCAGCTTCAATTATTGGCCACTTGCAGATAAAATCTAGTTTTTTAAGATATTAAATCAACATTGCCGTCTGTTAATTTATTAAAAAATCTTGTCAATTGTTCCTCCGTTGGTAAAACAGATAACTGTTACTTTTAGCATTACAAAAACACCTCAAAACTGCATTTTTATCTGACAGTTCGAGCGAAACCGTGAAATAAGTGGGATTTGTTGTAAATTGTACAAGGACATGACTTCTATTAAAAGGTATGTTAAACATTTAATATCATACAAAATGCTATTCTAATTGACAAAAGTATATATGTATTTGATTTATGTATACATCATTAGACATATATTTTGGAAAAAATAGGTGGGTAGTATCACTTCCCACCATTTTGAATGTGAACTTTTATCTTTAGTATTCTTTTTTATCGTCTGTATTTGGGATGAAGGTGGATAATTAACACACCGGAATTGTTTCGGAAACGACGAGGTTTATTTGATGATAATATATACTAGATTACTACATTTTATATAATTAATTTTTTTTGGATGACGAAATATGCGAGCGCAAACGAACAGTGTTTTCTCTCTGCTGTCAAAGACGCTTCTCCCCGCCAAAACAAAACGGAAACGTATTTTTTTTTTTGACAATGTTGCCGGTCAGATATTTATTAGACAGATATTAAACATTTTTTAATTATTTTCGCAATCAGCCGTTATTATTTGTTGGTTTCGATACCGATTTGGGCCTCTCAAGATACACAAAGACATCCCCAAATGAGGACCATACGGGGGTGTCACAGTAGATATATTATGATGGTGGCCAATAATTGATTCCAAATACGTCGATTTTCCTTTATCGGCCGGCCTGGCTAATAATAGAATATGTGACTAATTAGTAAAGTAATTAGTAAAACATTTATTTTTATTAGTTGAATAGTTTTTTAACAGTATTATTAATCATCTTTGTTTTTATTATATTTCTCCGACATTCGTAGATAAATGTTGGCCACCTGGCCCATAATTGTACTTTTGATGGCCAATAATAGACACCTTTTTCTTGATCGTTCCAGAATAAAAATGCATCAAAATAAACAAATAAAATATAGTCAAGAACGGAAGAATAGAAGATGCAATAGAGTATATGAAAGACCATAGTGAAGAGTCTTTGCGTTCAGTAACAAGAAGCACGCTAAAATTCAAAACTAAAATTCCTTCCCCAAAAATCCTCTACTGAAAAGTTTTGTATGCTGTTCCGATAGTGGGAAAACTTCAATGATTATCATTTATACTCTATGCTACGTGAAGATGTATGTTAACTTCTAGGTAATCTTTTTTTGATTTTTTGAAATTAATTTCCAACAAGCTCTACGTATTTAATTAAATATACCTCTCTCACTGTAACTCAATGTGTTCTTTGTATTTTTAAGTAATATTTTACGTATTTCTACTAAAATGACGATAAAGTTGCATTAAATACTTGATTGAACACTTAATAATGATGTGTGATCATAATATTACATAAATTGTTTTTTTAATTTTTGTTTAAATAATGTTATTAGAGCAATTTTGGGGTGGCCAATAATTGCATCTTTTGGTGGCCAATAATTGAAAAAAGTGGCCAATAATTGTAGATTTCTGCCTTTTTTTTGATTATTTTTTTTATGATAAAAAATATATTTTTTTAAATGTTCTGATAATTGATTATTATAAACAAATAAACAATTTAACAAATTATATTTTTTTATTTCACCTTCCTAATGACATGTGTTTACAAAAAATTAACAAAGTTGAAAAAATCCTTAACTGGCCAATAATTGTAGCAATTGTACCCTACATGGGATTTGACAATTTACCAACACATTTTGAAAAATGGTACAATATTATATTTTTACAAAAATGTAGAAATTCAAAATGTAGAAAAGATTTTTTTGAAGTACCTATGTGAGTGAAGCTTTGATAGCTGTGCTGTAAATGTTTCCTCTTGAATAAACCAGGAAGTCCTTTGAGTGGTTTATTAAATCATTCTGTTACACAAAAAATGTTCTCTTATTGAATAAAAGGAAACTTTAAATTTCTTCAATTTGATTTACTAGCCGGCTTCTGATAAGAATTATACGTTTTAAATGCAAATATTGTCTTTCCTTAATGTTAAAATCTAAATTTGGGATAACACTCATGTGGAAGATCATTCATATATTTTTTTTATATGTTTAATGATATTCTTAAAGCACCCACCTATATAGAGGTACTAAAATGTTACTCAAATTCAGCTACATGTAAATTGTCTCACCGAAATAAGATACCCATATAGCATTGAGATCGACAATAACGTGTCGTTCGTAGCGTATTGCAGATAGTATTGTTCCAAATTTATAAGATTCAATAAGACCATCAATTTGATATCGATTAGTATCAAATATCTGATTATAACACTATCATTAATATTAAAATCTGATACTTACAAGAACTCACTTGCTAACCTTCTTTTGAATCGTTCAGAATTATATATAAATAAATATATACGATTTGATTGTAAATAAATCTAATTTTCTTACATTCATATTTTCTTGTATTTTTCTTGTATTCTGGTTATTTTTATTACGTATTTTCTGATAATTGTAGACATGAATATGGTTATTTATATCCAATACAACATATCACAATAAACTGTGATACAGTGAACTGTATAATATATTATGTTAAATTTCCGAGCACAGTCTAAATCTACGTGGATTATCGTTTATTTTTTTATCAATCGATTTTTGGATTAGAAATCATCACATTTTTATTATATATTTTTATAAAACACCATCACATTTCTTTATTGTCGATGGTTTAGAAATATGTATTTTTTAATTGTATAATAATATAACAATGTCGATAGGTGTTTTAAACTGTAAATTAATTCTCACGATACGATAAAATATAGTAAATAAGATAAGTAGGAAACAATATTAGTATGATTTTAAAATCTATTCATATTTTGGCATATGGTAAAATATTAGTATAATTATAATCATCAACGGAGATTTTGTAAAACCACTTCCTAGAGAAAACTTTTATTCCTTCCAGTATGTAATGTTTAGCAGAATCATATTGTCAGTAAACATTTCTCAGAAGAGTTTTCCAATATTCCAAATTTCCGATTTTCGAGTTTAATGGCAGATACCCAAAATTTCAAGTTTTTACCAAAAATGCAGTTGTTTACAATTACATAAATTCTTTAGCATAAAAGATTAACTAGATTAAATAATTAATTAATTACACGATAATCAAAAATTAATAAATAAATAGTATCTATAGCAGAATCATATTATATATTATTTGAAAATGTTAATAAACGAGAAACAAAATATCACTTTTAATTAATATTTATGGAACAACTTTGTAAGAATAGTGTATGAACATGAGACTTTTCATTCTGAATTCAGGAATACTTGGTAACTACATAATAATATGTTTTTATTAATATCTTATACCTAATGAATTGTCAAAATAATACACCGTTTATAAAAAATATCTACTCTTCTATATTCTTAGAAGCTTGATGTTTGTTTCTCATGTACTAATGTGGTGACAATACATTATATTTAAATTGAACGATCCGATACTATGGGTTTACATTTACATCGTTTTTCAAAAAAAAAAAAATATATATTTTTTGTTATATGCTATCAATGTGAAACCTACACTGATATATTCCTCATGGATCCTCGTTGATCTATTTTTCTATATATTAAATGAATTTAAACATTACATTAGTGTACATCGATGAAGATTCAATTAAATACTTTTTGTTGATGTAATTAAAAAAGTATTAATGCAGCAATTCTGTCATGGATTCTTATATGTACATGGTTTGATCAACTATCTAACAATAAAATTCATCTTCGATATTATACATAACTCTCTTCGACGTCAACGCCGTAGAAGTCGATATTATATAATATGACATACATCTTGCTTCTTGCGTAGAATCAATGATTTGCAATACTTCTACTTTGTAAAAATGTATATTATTATTTTTATGCTCAGAGAATTGTGATGTAGTTTTTTAATATAACTTTTCATAACAGCAACAAAGAAAAACATATTTTTCTATGATATTGCAATAATTTTCTATATAAATATTTATTTTATGTTTGGTTTAAATGCATCAAAATACCTATTTACTATCTATGAAAATTTATCGTCGCTTTTGTGGAAACATTATAAAAAAAATCGTGAAAAATGTTATGTGAAATTCATAAATCCAGATAAAAGATAACAAATTAACAACGCGCCCCTTAATGTTTGGCTTTGAAATTACACGATTTAACAAATGAGGTACTAGCGTTGCTTTTTGTAAAATATTTTCTCGGTAAATTTATTAGTCTGGTGAAGGTCTGACAAATCGGCGGCCGCATTTCACACTCTTTATCATGCTTCTATGCACTTTATGTAAAACCGTAGAATAAAATATTACGTATCTAATGGTGGTACATAAATCATCCTAATCGTGGCTTATCAAAACCATTCTTACTGTCAACAATAAAAAGCAAAGAGCACTTCAAAAATAGATATCATCACGTAAAACATACCGTAAGTCAAGCTTAAACAATCAACTGATATATTATTAAAGTACATATATTAATTTTCTATGACATACTAATATAATGAAAAAATGTAGCTACATAATATTATAATCGTGCTTTTATATGCACGGTAATAAATTTTCAATATTATAGTGGTCATATTATTAAACATGTGAGGAACTATAAAATGTATTCAGGATAATGAGTATATAATATGACAATGGACATTATATAATTGATGAAAAAATAGGCAGATAAACATTTATTTGTTTTTTCCTAATGTTCAATAGCGATTGGATAATATAACCGTCCTAACCATTACACCGGTCATTTTTTGACTGGACATGATGGATTTAGTGCCAATAGACTTTTATACTTTTCCAATATACAATACTTTTCTTTCGGTGGTAGTTTTGCGATTTTTGCACGCTGAGTTTAAATTGTAACGACGAAAAACAAAATAATTGTATAAAGAAATAAATTAGTGTGTACAATTTTTGTTAAAACTTTAAATGGAAGTGGTCAGAACCAGAGCTGTTGTGGCCAACAAAAGTATCAAAAGTTCGGGTACAGACTCGGTTCCAGCTGGAAATCCTATTTATGAACAGGTATATTATAGATATTTTTATTTCTCCAAAAACTTAAAAAAAAATACTATGTCATTTAGTAGGGGAATATAAGTATTATTGTTTGTATACTTTCAACTAATTGAATAAAAAAAATGTTAAATATTACGTCGAATTAATGTATTCAGCAGTAATCATCAGAATCAGTAAATGATTACCAAAACTAAAGGTACAAGGGAACATTCGCAGTCCGATCCTTGTCAAAGTATTTCAGCTCTGGTCAGAGAACATAGATTCAAAAAAGACAATCGTAAAACAAATTTAGTCACGAATTTAGTCACCCAAGAAATATTATAATACTTCCAAAAAATTGGCCTAGATGTCGCAGTCTTTTGTTTATTTATTATTTTTCCTGATTTTTTGGCTGATGTCTTTTTGAAAAATGATTTATCTCCGATATAATAAGTATAGTCAAAGAAAATAGTAAATAACATTATTAACAAACTAGTTATCGTTTAAACTATGTTTTCATAAAAACACAAAGATATTATTTATTACGTATACACAGGTATTTCAAAGTGAGTCCTTTTTTTGAAGGTTCTGTCCTACAACTTACGTTATTAAAATTCTATGTTTCGTGTCTTTGCTAAAAGTGTGGATGGAATTATAATTACCTATTTGAACCAGAAATATTCAGTGATGTATCGTTTTCGTCTTGAAAATCTTTTTTAGAACGAATTTTTTCATGTAACAAATAACTGCTTATTGCTTTCAGAAAACATGTAAGAATTTTCACTAGATCAAACATAAATTTACTTGACATATTTATTATTAAAGTTCAGCACCTAAAATAAAAAAAGAACATTTCGTCTCCGAAGCAGTCATGCTTATCATCAATATAATATTAGTTTTTTTTTATATCTAGTAAAAAAGTCTTATTTTGATATTATCATTTCTAATAGTCAATTAAGGAATAAAAAAAAATATTCACCTTTCATATCATATAAAATATATTATAACACGCCTTTAAATATATTATATAATATTTATTTGTATCGTTTAGTTAATAATTTCGTATGGTGTATTTTTTTCTTACTTGTATCTTGAAACCAAATTTACTCGTATGTAAAATTATAATCGTCAGTACCTACCTTCTAAATTGTCAATCATTAAGTTAAATAAGATTACCTATTTATAGATATGTTTATGTTTTTATTATTTGGGTCAGCCAACAATCACAGAGAATAAGGATAATTATAATATAGAATAACATAATATGTGATGATCCCAGTAACAGACGGACACAAAAAGGTTAATTAATCAAATTAAATTAGATCAAAAATTAAAGAATTAAATTGTAAAGAATATTATTGAAGAGTTATTCAAAATGGTTTTAAAATACAAGAAAAAGACATTAGTAGTACTTTATCGCAAGAAAAATAGAAAAAATACAGAAAAGCATAAGAAAGTATGTATTTAGAGAAGACAGGCAATATAAGAAAGAAACATACAATAAAAACCGTCGTTCCAGATTAGTCATTAATTCAGAAGCAACTTAATTTGAAAGAGGCAATAGAACAAAATAGATCTAGTCGATCACTGTGAAGATTCAAGGTTCTGCAGAGTCGAGCTATCGGACAATAATTGTAACATAGATTGGTTTTATATAATATATATGAATGTATAGGAGTCAGACAATGATTAAAAATAAAATAATATTTTTGCTCATAACTGAAGTATATGGGACCTTCACGAATTATATAGCTTGACCTACTCGTATCTATGTGAACATATTCAACACCTATGTGGTGATTCCAGATTTTTTTTAATTTGATTAAATTGGCGACATTAAAATATATGATAGCATTAACATGATGCCTGGCTCGGCATTTTGTTATACGATACAAGTGTGGTGTACCTATTATTTGTATATTTCTGATTACTCATCTAAATATTCAAAATAATGACGATGTATTTTCTATATAACCACAGAACAGATAATAAATAAAATACCGATAGGCTATATTCAATACGCCGCATGTTGATGCAGGGTTTTTGAATGTGTTCTACGAAAATGAAGCACGCATTATGCACGTGCAATACATTAAATGAGCGTAAATGCATAAACCGAGAGCAGTATTCGACGTACAACATATTCTTGACACGTATGTCAGTTTAACCCGGATTCCTCCTTACTCGAGTCGGTTACCTGCTATCGCCTTACCCGTTAAGTAGTTCAGTTCCCATTATTTCTGAGTTCCCTGTATATAACATATTTTACATTATTAAACAAATACGAGGTGGTTTACTTCAGTCCATTACAAAAATATAAACTTACAAAACAAAGGTATATTTTTTGTCTTAAATGAATTTGTGAAGCAATATGTTTTGTCATTCTATTTAGTATGCTTTTTTAGTTATATTTTCATATATTTAGGATCCGTATCAGATACGGCTGGGCGTTGAGGAAAAACCTTTTTTCTATAGATTCTATAGAAGAAAGGTTTTTCCTCAACGCTCATCGCTTTAATATGGTAGAAGATAAATTAATAATGGCTTTTAGAATTTTTTTGTAAGTCATTTTCCCAATGAATTGAGTGTTTGTTCTGAACTAAATTTATACTGAAAGAAAAAGTAGGTTTTACAACACACAAAATTCAAACCCATATCCACGAATTCAGCAACGGCCAGTTAAGTACTATTCTATAAAAGCGAAAAATGTGTTTAAAATTAAAAAAAAATCTTATTTGGGTTAATCTGTGTGATTTACTTTTATTTAAAAAAATGTCACGTTTTAATGCCGATATCAAAATACTTAAAGAAATCCTTCCACTAATTGTTTTAACACAATTAAAAGCACAGTCTCTTGATAGAAACTGTTTCTCCAAAATTGGTGTTTTACCTTTTGTCACTTTGGTTTTACCGGTAGCTTGGATGAGTCAGCAAAAACCTCCCAAACCCTCCATTAGGAATACGAGTTAGTGCTAACGAGAAAGCCTCTAAAATGACTCCAGAGACGAAGTAAAACTGCCAACATTTTTGTATCATGGTAGATAAAGATCTTTTAGATAAATAATGTGAGAAATTGATAAATCTTCAAAAATGTATTATATCATAAAATCCAAACGTATGTGAATTGTAAATATATTCGTTTGCTGAAATGTTAATGATTGTTTTTTATTACAACAAGATGAACAAAATTAACGAATTCATCGCGTAGTAATAGAATTAATAACTTTGTTAAAAAAAATCTATATTATAGTCAAGAGAAACAGTCAATATTTTTATATCAAAAGTATTTATTGCAAGTTTTTTCACTTAAATATAAAATAAAAATTCACAGAAATACACCAAGAAACATAAGAAAGTGTGTAACTTTTTGGACATAGTTATAAGAAGGTACGGTTCTCGAGTGGTGAAAAATATAAGATATTATCGTAATCTGTTAAAGAATTTGTTATTACTCATATTTGCGTATGTGTGATAACCTATATTTAAGTTTATCACATAAATGCAACAGGCATTGAATATAGATAATATTGAAAGTCATTCAGGGGGATTTGTATTTATTAAATTTATTGGATTGTTCCTCATTAAATCATAAACCAAAACTGCCGTGAAAGATTTATCTATGGCGATTGGCATTTGCATTTCTACATTATTAATCTGTTATACATGGTGTTGTTATCTATATTAATATTATGTGTTCAACAAATTACTCTATTCTCTCTTGATTACACAAAAAAAATATATTATTGATGTATTTTTTTCATTGGATGTCGATATCGGTAATTGCATTACTATTTTATTATAATACATTCACATTTCCTGATAAAATCGTTAATAATACTGAATAGAAACATTATATTATGTAGATACTTCAACATAATAGGATTAAATGGAATGGGTAACATAATTATCTATAAAATTTATTTCAAATAATGGATTGACCGACAACTACACAACATACATAGACTGGGCATAGAATAATTTATTATCGAGCCACAGTTCCACCAGCTCAAAGCTAAACGTAGGTCGCCGCTATGCTTTTTGAAAGCATTGTGCGGTTAAAACACATTTTTGAAATTAATTATTAATGTAGCTAACGCTTTAATTCAACATTTTTGAAAAGTAGTAGAATCACACTTTTAAATTACCCTTTAAATGACGTTTTTAATGTTTCATTTCGACAATATATATATTAAGTAACTATTATTAGGTAATTAATTATTATTAGGTAATTAATTATTATTAGGTAACTACTTATAATTAATTAATACTATATATTCAGTTTTGTTTATATACTTAGATATTTAATAAATAAATCTAAATTCAATTCATAAGCAAATAGCGCAACGTGGCATGAAAATGTGCATGCTGGACATAACGCGGAAAGACCATAAAATAAACCAATAAATGTGGAAGCAAACATAAGTACGCGATGTGATAGAAATTGATAAGTAGATGAAATGGAAATTAGCTAGAGATCTCGCTCTATGAGTGGCAAACCGACAGATAAATTCCGTTATACAGTGGTACTCAAGAAGCACTAAACGACTACGGGATCGCTCTAAAACCAGCCAGATAAACTCATAAAATTCGATGGTTGTACTTGGAAGCAAATAAGTAGGGACCGAGAATAGAAAATAAAACTTGCGGAGGTCTTCATCCAGAATTGGATCGACCCTGGCTGATGATGATGATGATGATAATTAATAGTATTTATATATTCATGTGAAATAGAATTGTCCTATGTAAAAAAATTATGTTAGTAATTATAATTTACGACAAAAGAGTAACATATTTATATTATGCGGTTAAGTGCTTACAAAGTTGTAGGATTATCATATTTTTACTTTTTTCACGTTTCCAAGTCCTTTTGTATTAGCTAAGTTATATACGGCTACCACCAAATTTCCATAAAATAATGTTTTTAATGGAGTGATAAAAATACATTTAAAATAATCATATACTAAAATTTGCTTGTGAATTATCGTTAACAATCATCACATTTTCTTTTACGTTACAGTTTTTACATGTGGTTTATTAATATTCATACTTAATATATTATCCACTTACCTTGTCTGTGTTTACATAATATGAATTTGCCATTATAGGTAGCATTTTTTTGGTCTTTGAAAATAAAGTTTTCGTTAATATCTCCACAATATTGCACAGTGATTTATATTGGCAGTAATATGAAGTACGAGTTGAATACCCGTGCTTTGGCTTATCTAGAGATATTGTTTATGGGCAAATAAATATGTCGAATATAAAAATCTAAAGATATGAACCCTACATGTATAAAATTGAAACAAAAAATGTACCTCTGGTCTACTGATTAAGTTTGCTACAAGTGACTTCACATTGTAAGTTAATATGAAGAGAACTTCATATTTCTATGATTTTCCACTATCATTTCAGAATCGCATTAAATAAATTAAATAGTACTTGCCGTATATTGCCAAATAAGCATTGCATGTTTGGATAGGGTATAATAAAATTCGATTTTATTTTTTTATTCCATATAATATTTCCATATCATCAAAGCAGATAGTTGAGTATAAAATTTACATATAAATACTCCCTTGTAAATCGTGCATTCACCATTATTTGTAATAATCACCCAGAAAAATGCGGGTACGTAATTATAAAAATAGATTATGTAAATAAAGCAGCCGACTTCAAACCAGAATACAAGCCGTGTTTTGTTTTAAGAACTGCCAATGGAATAAGAATAAAGAATTACAAGATAAAAAGAACTTTTTAACGAACGTTTTTGTTGAATCATAATATATACTTACTTGACTTGACTAGCTTAAACGATCAAAAAAAATTGTACTTGATATAAATACTGAATAAATATACTGAAATGTCATTTTGACACTTCATATTGATTTCCATAGTAACGCACGTATATATTAATATTAATAATTAAGTTGCTAGAACCACCCCCTTAGCAACCAATAATAGTTTTACTTTTTACGGATTTCTTCCGAAATAACTTTTCATACAAAACAGAATTAACTGAAAATGACATCAATTCTACTTAAAGATGGCTAAAAGTATTAAAAAAATGTATTTGCATTGTGTGATATATTCTTAAAGTTTCAAAAGTCTAGATAGTCGGGAAGTTTGTTAAAAATCGATTGCAAGATTTGTACCGGAAAAACAACCACCGGACAAATAATAATACGAGCTAAGAAAAACGTTGTAATAAAATAAAATAATACGCAACCACACGTACAAAATGTCCGATTCGAAAATCGAACTGCCTTCAAAACTATTATTAAGAATCAAAATTCTTTGGTTATTAAAAATTTACATTGCTATATTCAAAAACGACAAAGGAATTATTCTAGGAATAGAACTAGTAATATAATACATTATTTATGTGTCAATCTATTTTGAAAAAAATAATATTCAAAGAAGTATTCTAATAAGTACGAATATATCAGTCAGACACTGAGATATATTATTTAAATTCATTTGAATGGTTTGAAATACTGCGAAGGCAGAGGGACGCCAAAAGACGAATGCCCCTTGACACTACCCTGAATATTCAGATGCCTCATACTCCCTCGGCGCATGTCACATTGATGCATGAGTCATTCTCATCATAAGGACAGATGCCACTCCCTAACGGCGTTTGCTTGCATTCTCTCTAAGACCGTTCTCGGTTGACCGCCCTTGAATCTCGTATTTTTCCCTAGCCGAATTAATCAACCACGTCCGACGGGTTAATGCCACTTCTAAACTGCTGTAACTAAATAATGTTCTTCAAGATAATTATTAATTGATCCTTTAGCAATCAAATATATTTCAATATATTATTATTATTTACTATAATGGTAACTTAATGTAGTGTTCTTACCAATAAATATTATATGTGGCTTGTTATCCCATATTTAAGTATATATTTTAAATTATAGTATTTTATATTAAAAATGCATACCTATGACAAACATCATAGACAAGATCATAAGCCGAGTGTAATTCATTCTAACATTCTACACTGTTAATTTATATTCATAAAACTATATTCATATTGGAGTGTATATTTATTTTTCATTGTAAAGATTTTGTATCAATATTTGAGGCTATATTTATGTAATTATTATTTATGAGTAAAATTATATATCAATAAATAAATAAATAAATTTTGTGAATGTTGAGTTGGTAAATAATTCAAAAAATATATTAAAATTTGATTTTTTATTAATTCATCGTGGGCACTTCTGAATTAATTATAACTGCTGCATGGCAAAGATGAGTTTTGGTGCAATACAATAATTAAATTACTATTATCATTTGCTATATGAGACACAGATAAATCTCGTAAGCTTTCATCAACCTAATCCACTGTAACATTAATAGACTCAGGTAACGGCTTATTTTGTTTTTATTTTGTTAAGCCAAAGAAGTATAACTTATAACGCACGTACATAAGTACACACACCGATTTTTTGGTACTCTAATAATTATTCAAAATATCGATATTTTCTATCGACATAATTACCAATACCAAATATTGATATTTTTTTAAACTAAATCCTTATACTTAACTAGGAATCGATATTTTTTCTATATGGTACCAGTATTAGATATCTACCGACTTTTTCTGTCTATGTGATATCCCCCAACCATGGTTTTGTTTTTTATCTGCTTATTATGTTCTCATGCACTCGCATGTTTTTATACGAGTGCGTAATACTGGCGGTATTTTCAATATAAGTAAATTCTAATAAATTATCTCATTGGTTAATAATATACTAATAATTTATATGTACAATTAAAAAACACAAGTGTACAAAGTAAAGTATTTCACACAATTTTCGTGTGATTTTTGTGATTTTGAATCACAGAAAAATATTTTAAAGCCAAAATCACCCTCTTCATAAAAAACGTACTAGGGATACATAAAAAATTGACGAATCTAATAAAAATATTTTTTTTTGTATAATATATTGGTCATACAGCTGTAATTTAGTAGAAGGTTTTATACACATATGTTGGTACTTAATCCGAGTATACTTTGTTATATTTAAAACATGATTGCGTGCGAACATTACAGCAGTTTAATGGGATATATATATACCTATATACAATTAAAAATATTATTTACCTTTATGAAATAACTGTGATATCCGAATATTGAAAAAAAGTATTTCATAAAATGACAATACTATAAATCTCATGACAGCGGCGGATTTCATGTTGTAATATTATTTGGTGACATAGACGATTAAAAAGAGGAAATCATGTAAATTGGTATTAGGTAGGGTAGTTAGATCATAATATTTTTATAGCTAATTGCAAAAAAAATTTAAACATTATGTATCCAAAAGTAATTTTTGACTTCTCGATAAGAAAGGGTGTTTAATTGTTCAAATATACATTAAGCTTATTATCATTTTTATTAACGCAAAAAGCCACTGTTACTCCTAACTCATTTAGGTACTAGAAAAAAAAAACTACTTACTAAATTACTTACTACCTATTTGTGAACGAATACATATTGCATATAAATTATATAAAATATACATAACTATTTTTTCAATCCACGAACAAAAAAGAAGAGGTTTTGATAAATTTGACCATTCTACTGTCAGACTGTTTTTATAATTATTCTCGTTTATTTATGAATTATGTCGATTTTATGACTATATGTACCTACTGTTCTTGGTGAAATTTTAAATGTACTGATACACCTTATACATAAAATAAAATAGCGTCAAAACTATAGTTTAACACCTACGTCACTCTTGTCCTCTAAATTCTAATTAAAATTATTGTTTTACAACAACAATTAAAAAATCTAAAATAATATACCGTGGATGAAATAATAAGCCACAGAACATATAAATTTTTACCTAATGCAATTTTACCCTTTGTATACTCCAGGTGATAATTAAAACAATCCTTTGAATACACAGAATAAATAATTTCTGTATACGTTGTGAATTTTGCCCCATTTTCCGTTCATGTTTTCGTCCGAAAATATGTAAAACTTCTCTAACGAATTATTTATAAACGTATGTAGTTTTACTCTTATCATATCGCTTACATTAGACATTTTAAACACGTACCAAATACACCGTGTATAAGAATGTATATTCACAGAAAACTGGAAAGTTGGAAAGGTCAACAATATCCCTAATATATTATAATAATATGTATGTATTAACTATTCACTGAATGTATATCTATATTTCGTGCATAGTTATCATATCATAACCGAGAGCAATTAAATCTATAATGTTTATTGAACAATAATTTTAAAGTAGGTAGATAATTTGAATGTTCAAATTTAATAATTAAAATCATTTTTATCCACCAAATCTGGGATATTTTGAAATTTACAAAATATTATTAAATTGATCAATAGTTTTCATAGTGTTTTTTTACAAAAACGACATATACATTCATTGAATGATTGTTTACTATTTTTAGGTATATTTAATAAAACAAACAATATTATACTCCGACGATAAGTATATATAATTAATTTCTCAGTCAATTTTATCGCGATCTTGACTCTCTTCATCACACATGACATGTTTTTTTATGCTACAATTCTCACGCCTCTGACTTACAAATTTCTAATTATTCTCATTATTCACATCAGTAATATCATAAATAGAGAGTGACATACAGTTTCCTAACAATATATTTATTGATTAATAATTATATATCTTAGTAAAGAATATTTATAATTATTATGAGAATTATAATTTATTTATACCTTCATTCGCGAGAAATTGTTGTAGTTATTTATATATTATGTAATGTCAAATAATAAATATTGAAAAATATAAACCCGTCAAATGGAAAAAAAAACTTTACTGCATAGTGTTCTAGATATTAACTATTTTTTAATATATTTAATATTATTTGCTTTTTAATATAAAATAAATTAATATTACATGGGTAGATACCTAATATTTCCAAATTGACTCAAAAATATTAACATTTTCAAGGCAAGGTGGAGTAATAATTTATTTGTTCAATTTTAATTAAGTCACAAATCTCGTATTAATAATTAAAAATTACCTATAAATTTATTTAAGCACAATATATCAAATCAAATATTTCTAAATCTTATCGGTTAGTATCAGGAAACACAGAATTAATGGAAACTGAAATACCTAATGGATGTGGAGTAACAGGCAACCGATCTCAAGTGTGGTAGAAAATGGGATAACCTTTAAACACGATGAGACAAAAATACGTCATTCTAAGCTTATCCTTCGTACTGCTCTAGGTTTATGCACTGACGTTTATTCAATATTGGTGTATTTGAAGGTTTCAACACACACTATTGCACGTCTATAATGTTTGTTTCATTTTCGTAATATATTCACACGTTCAAAACCATGCTTCAAAGTGTAGTCTATTTGGGCATAGCCTATCGGAATTATATTTATAATCTGCTCTTTGGTTAGTAGTTATTGCTGAATTAAATTAAAAACAGTACATTTCATCTGAAAAAATATTAATAACATACTTAACCTTTTTATTTTATTTAATTTCGCTTAGGTATTTTTTTGGTAAAATTTGGATTATCAGAAATAGGTACCAATAACTTATATAATATACGTCTAAATCTGCATTTATTTCGTTGGTTTGCATTTTGAATTTGTTCACTTATTACGTAGGTAAATCTTCATTACATTATAATATTATGGTATTTGATAATAAATTAAACTAATATTTTACTCAATGAATGCTTTATAAGATTTAAGAATATAGCATTCGTTGTAGAATAAACATAATAAAGGTATAAGTACACAATCGGTAAATGACATTTGCCGGGATCCGATAGATGCAGAGTTGGATCTCGTTCGATATCAAAGTTTTTTTTTTTTTAAATTGGTTTTGTTAAGGTATATTATTTCTACGGTGTTCTTAATCATTATATTATGATAATTATAAGTGTCTTATTTTAGTTTAGTGGTGATATTTGTCAATTCTTAGCAGAAATGCTTTGTTTTAATAAAAAATAAAATACAATACGTAGTACCTATTCCACATAATATAATATTTTTTTTATTTTAATTAATATGTTCTTTTGAAGTGGAAGAAACCGATCTTGATCATTAATAATAATATTTTTTTAGACCATGAGTGGAGGTTTGTATTGACAGATTTTGTTTTTTACGAGAAATGGATGTCAGCCACTTGTTCAACCTATTAAGTCCATACCGAAACACACACAAATTGAAAAACAATATTTGTACTTGCCAGACCAAGGATTCAAAGCTGGGACCCACGGCTTTATAGTCCAACGCTTAAGCCGCGCGGCTACCGTGGGTGTCAATATATTTTATAATAGGCATAATTATAAATTTATATTCTAATTTTCTTTTGATAATTATATATTATTTTTGAATATTAGTTATATTATTTTTATTTTTTACAATTCAATTTTCAATATTTGTATATTTTTAAATTTTTCATTGTATAATACTTAGGTTGTTGATGTTGTATATCTTTATAATCAGTTTTCTTTTATTAAATAAAACATAACACTAAATCAACTATCTAATAATTATATCGTAAAAATTCATTATATAATGACTATTTAAATATTATATAATAATGATAGTTACAAAAATATAGAAAGAAGTATGAATACAAAATACTGCGATTAATACAACACCTACATTTTGTCAGTTTTAATTCAATATAAAAATTATAGGAACTTTAATATTATAATTTATATTATATTTATGTTATTTTAGGTGGTTATATATATGATACAGTGATAGAATATATTATATTATAATATTTACTACACATAAATAAAATAGTATTGTGTATTTACCGTGTTATCGGTATTCAATGGAGCTGAATTTTCTTTTTCAGCTGCATTTCCGCCGCACATTGCCAGCACCACCAACAAAACAACAGGCAAAAAGTAGAACCCTGTCATAATTCAGCTAATTCTTATTATTTTGATTCACAAAAAATGGTAACTGTTCACTGTGTTTTATTCCTCCCGAAAGGCGAATGCTCCTAACAAAAAACTAAAATAAATACCCCCTTTTAAGCTTAAACCTCACTAGAGCATAGCCGTTAACAAAATGCAGTTTGATTGCAAGGTTGATGCACTTTATATATGTAGTGCAGTTGCATTTCCATAGTACCGGTCTTTTCTAAGATGTGATCGTATAAGTAGGCACGGATGGCTTGTTACGAACCACTGTCGCGAAACTCTTAGTATCCACCGTGTTTTTATTTGTAAAGTATTGTACATATATTATTAAATAAATAGTGTATAATATATTATATATTTATTCATATAGATATTTACGTACAATAATTATTTTATTCTTCCATATTAATTGGTGAACCCTTTGAATCAAAAATAAGATCTTAAAACAATTATTTAATGAAATATAATCAACTAATCATATTTGAAATAAAACTTTTTTTATTAATTGGTGACAAATAATGTAAAATTTAAGATGCTACGAATTCCCAACAGGTAGAATACATCCATAAACCCTCGCGGTATCTTGTATAACAAAGACAGCAGTTGCAATATTCTTTGGATTTCTATGCTGGTACACTCTTTCAGATACTCACCTAAATGACACTTTCTTCACTATGATGCTTGATATCCTTTATTGTTTTCAGTTTGGAGAATCTTCAGGGTGTGGCGATATTAGTTTTGGCTAAATTTTCCTGAGACATTCCCAAGCAACTGAAAATGTCTCACATCAAAACTTAAGTGCCACGTTATACACCTGATTAAAATCTCATACCGGGACGGGTATGGTTAGTGGAAACATATAAAAATTAACGATTTATCATCTGTGTCTCATCAGTAGTGCAACGATCTTACCACGACAATATTAAGTTAAGCATAGTTTTGTAAAGCCACTTACTGAATCTCAGTAATAATCAAATATGGACATATTGAACATTTTATTATCATCAATATTCATTTATATTTTACCACGTTTTTATCAGCTCGTATTCTTGTTTGTTCAGCACAAATTTTTTCTTGTTTTCCCAATACAAATCTTGCAATCGATTTTTAGCTAACTTCCTGACTAGATAGACATTTGAAACTTTAAAACACTTTAAAACACGATTACAATGCATTTTTTAAATACTTTTATCCATCTTTAAGCGGAATTGAATTCATTTTCAGTTAATTCTATTTTGTATGGAAATTTATTTCGGAATAAAATTCGTAAAAAGTAAAACACTATTATCGGTTGCTAAGAGGGTCCTAGCAACAAAATTATTAATATGTACGTGCGTTACTATGTAAATCATAATGACATGTCAAAATGACATTTCAGTATCTATATTTATTCAGTATTTCTATCAAGTACAAAAAAAAATATTTATTTATACATAGAATTGTCAAGTTTATGTGATTCAACGGAAAATTTAAAAACTTGGTATATAAAAAGTTCTTTTTATCTTGTAATTATTTTAATTTTATTACTTATGGTATAAATAATCTGGCCATTCTATCCGCATTAGTAAGAAAATTAATGTATGCTTTCGAAAAACAACTAAAATTAATAAATAAAACTTTGTTATAACATAGGTCATAGACTTTAGATTTACGTTAAGTACATATACAGAGCAAAGTTAAATTAACAAAAAAAAACTATAATAATATATACCACTAAAATATTATTTGTATATTTTTTATTAATTTTCATCGCAATCTATTATATGTTAGCTTTACGTTCCATAGAAAATTTGTTTTACAATGGAAAACTATTTTTGAATATTATTAATACTGTTTCAAATATCGTAGTTATATTAAATTGTACACCGACTTCCTCAATAGAGTCTATGGAATAATTGCGTGTATGTGATGTGATGATACCTTCCAATGAAATAAAGTACCTACGTGTTTCCATATCAGACTGCTGTTTGATTTATACTCAGTTACTCTATTTTAATATTTACTCATGTAGAAGGAAGCCAAGTTATTAAATATAACGGTATGCGACATATTTCAATATTGTACTTAAGGGTTAAACGTCCTATATAAAGTGAATCTCTTTAAATCTCTTCCATAAGTAAAAAAATATGTACAGTAGATTGTGATTTTAATTTCTTATAAAAATATTATATACCTACCTACCTATAAAAATACGTGCATAGGTAAATTAAAAATAAAATATTTTTTTGAAATACCGGAATATTATTTTGTTCAATCGTTTTTGAAGGTTTTTTAATTACTACGTAACGATTCATATCTCATGGTAACGGTCAAAAATTAAGGTTTTTGTAGATATACTTTTTAAACGAGCCAATTGAAAACTCCAATAGAATGTTTCAATTCACTGCTGACTAGATAATGACTTTTTAATTACCACCTTTAAAATGCACGTTAATTACATCGATCGGCCGCCTGGTCATTACGCGCCAGGTGCGTCTTCAGCGTCCAAAGTATTAATATAAATACTGTTGACAATATAGTAATTTTAAAAGGTGCTATAATCACTGATATCTGATGTAGAGGAAGGACATATTCTTCTGGCGTTATGACCACAACGAAATCAGGTTGGAACGGTGTTAATATGATTTAAAAGTAATGATACCAACATCTAAATGAGTCGCCTGCACTGCAAGAAGAATCTGACACCATTCTACCTACCAATATATTTCAATACTTCTAATTTTATTTCAAACGACGACGCTTACATTATTGTACTTTTATTATTTCCTAATAATACATTTTACATGATCGTGAATAATTATTCGTTTTATATGATAAGAAAATATACAGCACAACAATTACATATTATAATACATCTTTCCTATAAGTCAGTACGCTCAGTTTAGTTAAAACAATACCATATAATTATTATTTTTTGATATCTAACATCATAAGTATAGTTGGCCTCATAATATATAAATATTTTAATATATCCATAATATTTAGTGATTTTGGCATTGATAATAAATTATCTTTTTTTTAACAACCTTTACTTGTATTATTTAAATTTACAGGTATTCTAAAACGTGTAAGAGTTTGGACTACTTTTCTAATACAGGTATAAAATCGACATGTTCTCTATTTTTCAGGATATGGTAAATTGGAAAATGTTTCCGGATGTTTTATTTACTTACTTATACTGGCGCCACAGACCATTCCAGTCCACGACTAACTGCACAACCGTCCTTCAGCAATCTCTAGCTTTAGCTTTCTCTCTCCAGTCGGTCACACTCAGCATCTCTGCGTCTCTCTTGATGTTATCCACCTATCTCCTGCAGAGGCGATACAGGAGCTAAGTGCCTACTGATATATAGATATACAACTAAGTGCGGTTGTTTTACGCATAAATAAATATAAAGAATTTACGCAATAATTAGTACCTATCTCATAAATTCTAATTCAGTCAATACTGTGTGAGTATAAATAAACAAAAATAATAATAAATGTGACATATAATACGAATCTAAAATTCGGTTTTTTTCATTATCACTCTGCTTCTAATCACTGGGAATATATACATAGTTTTACGGGTGACGATATCATTATATTCGGTCATAAAATTACTTCCATTTCAGCAGCAGATATTAACAGATGAATTTATATTTATTCATATGTCTTTTACAGCAATGCAGTAAATCTTACTCACATACGCTCTACAAAGCCTCGAAATATAATAATGGTTTTAGTTAGTGGAATGAAACTGAAATGTAAGCCCGAAGCCCCTCTATAACTACTTTGAAGCGCAGCTGGAATCCCTGTTCTGTAATTACAAAGAAAACCGGAAGTGATTTTTTTTAAACATTGATATTCCAACTGTTCCATAAATTTACTAGTTAATATCGTACATCGTCATATTGTATCACACAAAAATTTAATACAAAAACAAAAAAAAATAAGATTATTTTTAAAATGGGATTAGGTACATTTTTTTTGACAAAACGGAACCCTTTTTTCACTTATTTCATTCTTATCTATAGTTGCATCGTGATACGTGTTTCCAATCTATGATCCACTAACTAAATAAACAATTACTTAATTCACCTTGTTACGCATCCGTATAGGAATATAGGGAAAGTATAAGGTCTAACCACTTTCTTTGGTAAATTGCTACACTTCCGCCATGACTTTGAGCACTTATATCACTTTGGTGGCATCGCTGCAAGGTGAGAAAGGATTGTCCACATTGGTAGAATTCATGGGACTGTGTTAAAAGAGTGCGGAGTGTCGTACGATCTGGCGATATCCGTAACATATTTCCAAGCCGCGTGAAGCATTTCTTTGTAACTATTTCACTCACTGACGTGTCCAGTCACAAAGTCAAGTGTTCGTAATGGGTTATTTAAAGCCGACACTCCCCTATAGGTTTTCGGTCTGCCTGACAAGCTAGTGACCAAGTGTAAATACGTAGGTGCCATGATTATCCTTCCATTGAACTTGGTGTCTGCATGATCATGGCAAGATTGCGTTCAGCCAAATTAAAGTCACGTAGAGATCAATAAATATAAATATTATAACCTTTGAAAATAGTGGCGGTTTTTAATAAAGCAAAAGACGGGGGTCACTTCATTTGAAAGTGTTAAATTATTGAAATAATCGAAACATAAAAAATCCTGACAAATTAACTATTGTTGTACTGTAATAACCATTGTTATACCTACCAACATTTCAATGGCGGTTTAGAGCACAGGCATTTTTTTTAAATAGGTGCCTCCAAACGTGTCAGGGCCACAGACCGCCACATACCTAAAACCACCACCATTTAAGAGTAGGTTTCCTGAAAATTCTCTAATTATCAATAGATGATTTTGTGTGCCAATTTAAACATTTTTTGTGTATTTGTCTGTTTAAGATAGTCGAAAATAAATAATAAAATAGTAAGTTGGTAGCTAACGAATTTTCAAATAATTTGAAACTTAAATGAAAGGGTATTCTAAGTCTGCTTAAGCGCGGCACTTTTCCTAAGAATGTCACTGACGTACGAGTATTATTGTATGAATATCTCTGTCACCTAAATCTTGCTACTAGACGAAGGCAGGCATAATTCAACTTATACTTTCTGGTAAATGATTGTTGAATTTAAATACATATTGTCATAGATTTAAAATGAAAAAATAGCTACATCGTAGAAAGGAAATGATTATAATAATTAAATGTAACCCAACAAACTAATTCCACGATAAACACGCAAAAGTTGAATGTTTTAAAAATTCAATTCTACACAAGACTAATATAAATATTTTCTATCATCAATATATTAATTTTATTATTCTAGAATAATCAATTATTGTCTTTCATGTGATTTTATACTTCTTTAAGGACTAAAAACAAGTAATCTGGGAGGATAGATATTATTTATTATAATGGTTAAAATATTATAGTAAATATAAATTCTACATTCTTAAATCTCGTGAATTAAAAATAAAGTTTAGTCACTAAATTGGTGTTTAAAAAAGTCGTCTATTTTTCAAAATTTTTAAGCCTAATAATTATTAGGTGCTAGATTTTATTTATTATTACAATTACAACGATTTTATACTTCAGTCATAAGCATAAAAATAATAAATTGTCAATTTGAAAACCTTGGTTTACACTATCCTCCCATGATTTACGTATAATTTATTATTTTTCGCGATTATATTTCGAGTTTTCGTGCTAAATTTATTGTTAAAGGTTCGTATTTCAATATCTTACATAATATATTGCTAGATGCGATAATATTATTTCACCAAATTTTCAATTGATATTATCGCCGTAAAAGTGATTTATTCTTCAATTTAATGCTATTCCGTTATCTATTTTATTTCTTACAAAAACTGTAGATTCTGTTGGTACCTACGTGAAAGCACTCAAATTAATTATATGCATTCTGTTACTAATAAACATTCAAATGATGCCGACGCATTTTATAAAAAAAATATATAGATTTAACTATTGGGATGTCAATGTGAGTTTCGACCGAGAGGATGGATTTAATAAGTTGAGCAGGTGGCTAAAATTAATTATGTATCGCAAAAAACAAAAAAAAATGTTAATACAACCTTCACTCTATGGAGGCTCATATGATTTTTTTAAGGACCAGACATGATTTAAAAAAAATGTCATAACATAAGTTATAACGCTAATAACTAAACCAAAATGATGGTTATTTCATCATTATGAGAAGCATGGTAACCCAAATGAGTCCTGGCTTCCTCCAGAAATTTTCGCTTTCTTTATCCTTATAGTGGTTTCATTCCAATCCGGTACTCCAAATATATTAATCAGTTGACAATGTCTCATTGAATTGGACGAAATCAGGAATACTTCATAGTATTGTATTTTATTTTAATTAATAAGATGTCTTTCCTGCAATAATTTACAATTAATACAATTAAAGAAAAAAAATATCCAGTAGCCATTTTTATTTCCAGCTTACCAGCAAATTCTAAGCATGCCTCTTCTTTTACATATAACTTCACATTACACCTATTAGATATATACGCACATGAATTATCATTTATACATTGCACATGACATAGCCTACGCAGCATTTTAATATTTATTAAATCACTTTTTAATAAACTGCGTCGCGCAGCTTTGGAATTATAATATACCTTAGTTTTGTATAGTCTCTTCCTGTTGTACAAGTACATCCGGGAAAAAATATAAAAATAATTTTCAGGGTTAGCTCATTTCTCAGAGTTCATTTTCAAGTATTTGTGTGTTGTATGTTTTTAGTAGAGCAAGATAGTAGAAATAAATTAATATGTCTTAATATAGAAGTGGCATTATTTTGTTCGCTATCACAATTATCTTGTTTATTTTTTTCTATAATATCATAATATATTATATAGGTTTACAAGAGACTAGATCAGGGACTTAAAGCTATTAGAAATTTTTACTGTATGATATTTTCAAATACAGATTCAATTAAAAATTTTAAAAAGTGTTGTATGTGTTCTAGAAATGCCAGTGAAATATGCGCGCAAACGGTGAATGGCAGAGCATTAGTTTATTAATCCGCAGGTCACTGGTTTAAAACCCATGTACCTGTGGAAAATAAAATTCACAAGCTATTCTTTTCAATGAGTCTTTTAGATACAGAGAACGGATCTTTTAACGTGTGACTAATAATCATTAAAACCCTCCAAGATCCACACCAAATTATAGAGTCAATATTATTATTAGTAAGTAGTAGCAGTGAAACAATCACAAGCTTTGAGAAAATCTCATAAATGTATTGGGTATCAAACCCATAGCCACCGGATAAGAATTCAGTGGCTTTGATGCATTTATGCAAAAACCGCTGTTTAAAATATTATATTGACCCATTTATTTTGTAAGCTTAATATTGTAATAATAATAATAATAATAATATATGAAACCTTTATTACTGATAAATAAACTTTAATAAATTAGAAGTAAAATACGTTAGTTTATTGAAAAATCTATTAAAACAATATATCATGAAAAATAAATAAATAGGTATATTTCTTTATGGGAACTTCTTGGATTCCTAACGGGTTAAAGTATTGTAATTTGAATATTAATTTCTCAATATATAACTCTTTTTTAGTTTTACATTATATTTTATTTTTCATCATCTATAATAAAATACATAAAGAAGTATAATCGTTAGAAAAGAAAGCTTTTAGATTGTATATACATCTACAAAATGTATGTTAGTGTTTATTAAATCTTACTTCTCGTTAAGGAAGTTGCCTTACCTATTCTACTGACCGCTAAAAGTCGCTGCAAAGTTGCAATAACAACATTCCTCTATATTCTCTTGGATCGAATAACCAATGAACTAAACACAGCTTCCACTAGATTTCATCTGCAACGGTTATAACCTCATTAAAATACAGTTGACATACAATCAAATAATTAATTAATTAAGTGTCATGAATTTTTCACGTCATACTAAATACAAACATTATGAATATCGCTAATAAATAACAAATAATGTCATAGTTTATAAAGCCTGTCCAATAGTCGAGAAATGATCTGTAAATAAATGAAAATTTATAAAATCATTCTTCTTGGTCGTGCACTCATGGCTGAGGATCGTGACCACATTTAAATTTAGCCATCCTTTGAGCGACCAAGACTTTCCATCCTTATCGATCTTCCGCATCTCTCAGGTCAGAATGGATGGTGCCCCCCAGTCAGCTCGTTCACTTGGTCGCTCCATCGCGCAGACGCTCTTCCTCTGCTTCGCCTTCCCTGGAGGCTACCCAAAACTAACAGTCTCTCCAGGTTGTCCGGTCCGCGCCTGACACTATTTCCAAAAAACTGCAGGATTCTTCTCAGACATATCGTCAAGAGCCGTTCCTTTATCTTCAGTCTCTGGATGATTGACTGGTTCGTTCTGTGCTCCGTCCAAGAAATGCAAAGCATTCGGCGCCAACACAAAATCATTATGATGATTAAAATAATCATTTTTGAGTTTTAAAGAAACCGTAATCGTCACCTTTGTGCTGCCTTTATTATTCATTGTTATAATTTCTTGGTGACAATGTTTACTGTAAAGTTTTTCATCAAACAAAAAAAATAAATCAAAAATAATTGTTGCCACTTTGGCGGACTTACTCTAACTGCATAATTAGTTTTCATTGGGTGCATAATATTTCTGTAATATTCACAGAATAGATTAATAGAAATGTCACCATGAACTAAGCTTTTGAAGCAGGGTATTTTCATGGCGCTTAGACCATATAACCCAAATATAACAAAGCGTACCGATGGGCCTCAATATTGCATGTATGTTACATTTACGTGACAAACTTTAATGCACATTCTCATACAGACGTAACTTTACTATTAAAAATAAGAATACCACACTCAATAGGGTAAGTCAGTTCCCATTAATTTTGTGTTTCCTGGAAATATTAGTTATTTTTTAAATATAATGTGCAGCTTTAGTTTTATTTTATCACTTTTTAAAATATGCATCAAAGACTTTGTTTTAAAAATTTCAGAAATTATTGATATATGATATTGATTGTCAAAGATAATATTTTGATGAAATATTTATTATTTAATAATTTTATTATCAATAAATTCGTAAGTAGGTATACTCTACCAAACACCATCATAATAAAAATTTGTCATAAAAAAATATGTATAAAATAAATACTTGTACTATTTTTTACAAGATATTTTTGTTACAAATTTACTCAAATCCATTCAAAGATAGGTAATGAAAAAAAACATATAATATATTATATTGGTTCAAACCGGCAACCCGTTGTTTCGTATTAATATAAAGGCAACTGCTCTACGCAATAGGCCAACGAATATGCTTATACTTGCAGCTATAATATAATTATTATGTAACGTATTAATAAAATAGTTTTTTTGAACATGTTCTTCTAATAAATGTAATAGTTATTAATTTAACCGTCAGCGTTAAGAATTATTTACTTACCTACTGATCCCATCAAACTCTCGTTAACCATTCATGTTATCTTATCAGAAAAGGTAATATTGACTAATCTGCCTAGCAGCGTCAATATACTTCTGTCTTACATTTTGGAGGTAATCTACATTATTTTCAAGATCAGTTTTACTAGGGCCAACCTCAATAGTTTTTATAACTCGAAGCCAACTCACATTTTTGTTACTTTAAGAAAATTTAACCACTAAAATTAATAAAATTTATTGTATTAGATTTCTATAAAATATTTATTTAAATAATTTTTCTTATATTTACAATAAATACTATTAAATAATATATTCACATTCCACAAGAAGTTTTTTCTCAATTGAAAGATATTTTGTATATCATGGTACTTTTTTTAAAATATAGTTATCATTAGTATTTCATTTGTATCCAAACATAAGTCAATTGAAAATAATTATATCGACTAAGATTACTTTATGGAATTTGAATTTAAATTCTAATTAATATTAGCTTTGTACTAATCAATTTGAGTAAAATGGAATAGTACAAAACTTAAATGAAATAGAATATAAATTATTAATACATTGAAAATATTAAAATTAATTCACTGGATTCATAAATATTATGTTCTATATTCTATAACTCAAACATTTTTGTCTGTTTTCTGTTTAAGATCTTTGGAATTCCTATATTCTCCTTGATTCCATCCCTGATAAGCCAACTCTTGAGCTCCATCTTCCCTGAAGGCAACAGACCCTCCTGCTTGTTCCCTGCCATAATATCCATATTGTTGGTGTTGATGCTGGTTGTAGTTATCAGCATAGTTGTGGACTCCAAGCCCCGCAGGTGAGTATTGAGGTCCATTTGAGTAATAATTGTTATGCCCAAAACCTCCATAACCTGAACTCAAATTTGGTTTGCACAATTTAAAGTAGCCAATGACTCCTAAAAAAATAATATGTTATTTAATTAATTGTTTATATATTAATGTAAATCGTTTAAAATGTTTGATAGTTTATTTTACTTAACTAACTATGTATAGATAATTATTTAACAAAATTAAATAGAAACGATATATTTGACTTAAATATTTAATATATCTGTGTTTATTAATATTAGAATAACTAAGCATATGTTTTAAAGAAAAACATCTTGTGTTTTAATATTTTCTAATAAATTTAATGGTAGTATAGGAAATATTTAATTAATCACTATTTCTGATTTTAATTGATTCTTAATAAACTGATAAATACCATATACATATATACATATCGATAAAATAAATCGTCAGAATCAAAAATTAAGAATAACATAATATTATGTTAGATAATAAATTTTTGTTCATTTCAAAAAGATTAAATATACTTTACCTGGGATAACTAAAGCGAGGAATCCTAATATTTTTTTGAAACTAGCGAGCCCCAAAATCAAGGGAAGGAACAGCAAAAGCTTCAGCTTGAACAATTTCAGAATTAACAGCATGGGGATGAAAAGCTTTTTCAGCTGATTCCTCTCTGTAAATATTAAAAAAAAAAATGTCAATAAATATATTGTATTCAAATTATTCTATAGGTGCATGATAAAATAATGTTATGACAGTGCCTTAGGGTATGAATTTGTGATGACATTTCCTGAAGAAGATTGAGACGAACACTGAGTATTGTAATGCTAGAAGAAGTATACTACTAGTACACTCTAGTATAGTTTTTTTCTGATAAATTCGTTGAATTGAATTGATAATATCGTCGGCGTTTTGTAAAAAGGGCGAATCAACCATTTTGGCGAAATTGAGATTTTAATGAAAACACAATATGTACCTCACTAACCTTGTTATGTAAAAACGGCAAACCTGTATCTCTACGGGAAAGTACTTAAAAACGATAATCGTAAGGGCGAATATCCACTTTGTGTAATGAAGAAAGGGCGAATATGACATATTGGGCCTTTTAAAATAAAATCTGTCCTAAAGTAGTGGTAAGTGTTATGATGTACGGGCGAACATACGATATTCGCCCTCCCTGCATATCCACCTACATATCAATGTGACTATTGTTAAATCAAAATTGTCGAGTTCGCCCAACGTCACTATCATTCGTGTCATTTTACTAATGACAGTAATGACAAAGTTTATTGGCGGGATTGTTTTTAGAAGTTTCCTCAGTGTAATTTATGGCTCGATGACATTGAGCTACTTGACAAGCTGCTTGTCGGCGAGTTTGAAAGTGGGCAAGTCAGCGAGTGCGATTGTGATGATGACACACAAAACTTTCCACTCGCTTAGAAGCCAGCAAGCCATTGATTTGAAACCATAATTTTTGGTACTATTTTGACAGGACGTATTGAGTAGTTCGTTTTTTTACCGGCTGGTTTGCCACTATCTCTCTACTGCGCAGACGCAGATTGGCCCACACGCCAGCGTGTAGCGTGTAAAGTTGCCCGGCAGTCAATTTTTATCGGTAGATTATTTACAATCTGCTTGTTAACTTGTTCGATGATGACACTGGGCGACTTTACAGGCAGATTGTAAATTCGCCGACAAGCAACTTGTAAAGTAGCTCAATGTCATCGAGCCATTAGTGATAAAAGAATGTTTTAGTTGACAATTTGTTAAACAATCGTTTGAAATATTGTTATTGGCTTTTTCTACTACTTAATGCGTCAATTACATTGAGCTACTTTACGAGCTATTTGTTGGCGAATTTAAATGCGGGCGATTCAGCTACTGCGATTGTGATGATGACACGCAAAACTTTTCATTTGCTGAGAAGCCAACAAGCTAGCGACTATTTTGACAGAACGTAGTTCGTTTTTTACCGGGAGGTCGCTACTACGCTCTACTGCCCACACGCCGGCGTGTAGCATGTAAAGTTGACCGGCTTTCAACTTTTCTCGGTAGATTGTTTACAATCTGCTTGTTAACTTGTTCGATGATGACACTGAGCGACTTTATAGGATAACTTACCTTACAGATAGGACCTTACAGATTGTAAATTCGCCAACAAGCAACTCATAAAGTAGCTCAATGTCACTGATGCGTAATTGAACAGCATTTGTATTCAATATTAAGTATTCATCGAGTGATACTACAACATACTTTACCTCAAAATGAGCGAGATGTAAGTTTTCTTATTTAATTTTTTGTATTGTACAGTTGTTAAGCAATTTTGGTTTCGATATGTAATATACATTAAGATAAAATACCGGAAATCAGGCTATGGAAAGAAAAAAAACAGCTGAGAGCCGCTGGAAAAGAGTATAAAATTGCGGCGGGAAATGTTGTTCAAAAAAGGAAACGATTTAATTTTTTCTGCAGAAAATGTACATATTATAATTAATGCAATGATAGATTTTTTGGGAATTTTGGAAACTCGGTGAAAACGATGGCAACCAAGATGAACGGAGACAATATTATATTTCATATAGTATAACTATTGAAAACCCCAAAAGGCAGCGTGTAAAAAATATTTCACACAATTTTATTCATTTTGTATCTCCAGTCCAGTTAATTTGTCCTTACTTAATAAAAAATAATCTGATGTTCCATAACTATTTTGATTAGGTATATATTGCCTTTTAAGGACAAAAACACTCTTAATGTTTACTAGAATATGGTTTTGATTTAATTTAACTTTCACTAATATATTGTTCTGTCTTGTAAAAGTTTAAATAAAATATTATAAACATAATAAAATTACTTTCCTTATAATTATTCCCTAAGAAACCCACATATCTAAGGGCGAACGTGCAACTGTTCCGTATTTTTTTATCACACATAAAGGGCAAATATCCATTTAAAATGATTTTTCCGACCTTTTTATACAAGTTTTTACATTTTTTTTATATTTTTAAGACAGTAGTTCCTCTAAGCTTTATTATGTATTTGTTAGAAATTTATAATCATCCATAGGTAATTAATAATTAAATGTCAAAAGTTAAAAATCTTCCTCCTGTAAAATAGCATTTTGGTTGATTCGCCCTTTTTACAAAACACCGATGATATTATGCTTTATTTATCACAAACATTATATACGGAAATATTAATATTCAATAAATTGATACAAAATAATTTAATGAATACTTTGATATTCTAAAAACCTAAATATATTATTAATTTGGTTGTCAACATGAAATGTTTTGAATTAGATACCTACCTAATTAGTTTTTAATCTATGTAAATAATCTCAGAAAAGCTATATACAAAAGTGTTTTCCTCGTGAATCGTACATTGACAAAATGACTAAAGTATCTAACATCAATAATATACATATAATATATATATATATAAATATGGCGTGTGTAATGTTGTATAGCATTAAATATTACTAGAAGCCAGCATTTTATAAAAAAATGACATTTTGAGTGATAGCAGTAAATGGCCTCATAAAAATATGAAAAAATCTTATGTGAAAGCTTTCACATTGACTTTAAAATGAATATTTTTCAGTAATTATTATGTAATATATTTTGATGGATTATGTTGACATCGTCAATCATAACAGAGTTATGTTCAATAAATTGCTATGAAAAATAATGAGAGGTGAATATCATCAACGCCACTCAATCTCCAAGATAATATGCTTATTATAGAAAAGCAGTCAAAAATATCGATTTCAAATTTTTTGCGAAAGCGACTATGTAAATTTATTTCTGATTTTTCTCAAAATAAAATTAACCTTTAACCATTTCTTACTCAAAATAATCTTCTATTATTTTTTATGTGTTTAATGTACAAATTACCCACGCAATCATCAAAATATCAGAAGTATTCTAGTCTTTCAAAGGTTATTTTTAAATTTAGATTGTTTGTAAATTGAATCTCATTTTTTTAAATATTATATAAATACAGCATTTCTTCCATTCAACGTATATTAATATTTAAAAATGCTTCAAATTAAACAGTTATTACCTTTTTTTAATTCCTTGCTTTTAAAAATTATTAAATTTGTTAAAATTAAATTTGAACGATTGCGGAGAATCTTTTTGCCTTTAATAATTCTACTTAAGGCCATGCATTAGTTGAGGCACGGTCTAAAAAGATCGTCGCTAGGCGATGCGCGGATTGCGGGTGGCGGGTGAAAATGACGCCTGTCAAACGAAATATTAATTGTCATATAAATCCAACATACGTCCATTTTATGTTCTGTTTATTGTTCTATTAGTAACAATAATAATATATTCATTGACATGTTTTCTTTTTAAAGTAAATGGGTAACGTTTTTAGTCATCTTTACACGATTTTAGAATTAATTGACCCGTCGCCATCACGCACCAAAGTGACGTGTTCCCGGGTCAACATTGTCTCAGTGAATGGCAGCGAGTCCAAAATTTCGTCGCGCGTACAGTTTAAAATTATTTGGCGTTTCACTGATGCGTCACCTTAAGAGTAAATACAATAATTAATTGGTAGATTACTGAAAAAATTGACAAAATTAAATTAAATTTTTCAGTAGGTACGATAAACAGAAAAAATAATAATACAATTTATTACGGAATTATTATCCCATTTGGACGAAATGTACGCTCAAAATTGTCTTCAGTAACTTTCTAAGAGGATTAATTGTCAGTTATTTTGTCTGTATTTTATCTAAATATGAACGTACCTAGACAATTATTGTAGATACGCACGGGGAGAATCACAATATTATTTTAAAAAAATCAACGCACTGCGATAATTATTGATAATTACTATGATTTTACATAAACAGAATTATGCTGCTGTGTTAACATCACAAAAAAACATTTAATGATACAGATTGTAGTATTTACTTTATTAATAAATGTTCTGCAATAATATATAAAAGAATCTATAAAATTTTAAATCGTATTTTATAAAAAAAATATGACACAGTGTGAGTTTTTAAATAGGTATTTTTTTTTTCTAAACAGACAATATTTACAAATTAATTTATTTATATACTTACTAAACAATGGAGCTTTCTTATCTTCAAGAACGTCAATTTCTTCGGCAATTTCATTAATAAATCTTGGCGAGTACCTTCCATCTTCACTGTGACTGTTGTCAATATCAATTTCGAATGCA
The DNA here is from genome assembly GCF_057557595.1 of Rhyacophila brunnea. Lineage (NCBI taxonomy): Eukaryota > Metazoa > Arthropoda > Insecta > Trichoptera > Rhyacophilidae > Rhyacophila > Rhyacophila brunnea. The sequence goes on from NW_028233068.1 coordinate 25,022,483, forward strand.
GAAGACTTTAAAAATCTAAAAGAAATAGCATTATTAACATACATAATTGTAATTTCCCATAAAATTCACACCAAATAACATTATTTTTAGTGGCCTGTTCTTTGCATATTATACCTAGATAATTAATAGATTAAAAAACAACATTCACCTAAACTGACTATAAAAGATAGTAGAATATTTAAGCAAGCAAGGTGAATGATAGTTATTACTTTCTTAATTAGAATCTCCAGTGGCAAGTCAGGTCTGTGCCTTGGCAGGACAAACAACTTACTAATGTGTACATTTTTTTAGATAGTCAGAAAGTACAGAAATATTCAACAGTAGAAGAAATGGCTGAGTTAACAAATAAAAATTATTTATTACATTAAACAAAACTTGGTAAGCATGCCCAGTAGAATTTACAAATTATACGGAAAAAAATTCATAATTTCCTGCATGAAAGTAAATTAATTGTAAAATTAAAAAAATAAATCTTTTGGAATATTCAGTCACTGGCAAATACACAGAATACCTGATTAAAGAATCATACATATTATATTAAATATTTTTTTAATATTTTGAATATTTAAAGTGTCTGAAAACCCATAAGTAGTAAAAAAAAATTACTTTAATTGAATACTTGTACAGAACTCAAATCAATTATAATTTAAATTAATTGTTTTAAACTACTACAGTTTCCATATAAGTAGATATTATTCTTTAATAGTCACAGAGTAAGAGAGAAAGACCACTTCGTCTCATCCTATGAGTTGTATACTTTCCAGCTACTACTTTTTAACTACTTTTACTAGCATTGACAAGTCGTTTATCATTCTTGATAATGGTGTTACAACCAAAATAGTTATCAACTTAAAAAAAACACCTGTAAAATTTTATTTATAAATAATGAATATTATTATTTTGTTTATTATACAGAAGTTTTGATATTTACTTTAAGTATCCAGCTGGATGAATAAAACAAAATTTATAGGAATTTTATTTTTGCAAAAGTGTGATTATTAATAACATTTAAAAATTATACTCTATCAATACCTACTTGAAAATATTAAAAACTGATAATCTTAGTTCTACAAAACATGGTAACGATTTACTTCTTTTTTTTTTTAATTGGTAAGTGGCTAAGTTTGCTTGTAAAAACTAAGACACGTGGCGCTACAAACTTAGTCGATACTAGGTCAGTTTGGTTTAGATATGAATTAAGATATCTATACACGCCGCGTTGACAGATAGACAATGCAATGCACATCTGACGTGGAATGTGAAATGCCTCAGTTTGCAGCGCCGTTTGTCTTAGCCTTAAGTGGACCAAACGGATATACACAGATTGAAGATTATATTAACTTTTTAAGGAAAAATTGCCAGCAAATTTGTCCAACCTACTAGATTCATAATAATATGTAATTATATTAGATCGAGTTGTTTTGATTAATATATATATTTATTTTTAGAAAAAAATGTCTAGAGTACCTTTCCACTTTTCTCATTGCAAATTTCACAAGTGCATCCCACTCTGAATCTTCACCCCTTGATTCCGTTGAAAATTCGTAAGGCTCGTGGGCGAGAGATCTTAACTGGTTTTCCGGCATCCGCACAACGCGAGCACCATCTGTGATTCTGAAAATATATTAAATAAATGTTAGTCTACGCAAAACAAAACAATATATTATCCGAGTATCTACGTAATATATTGAATGTTTTTTCTCCTTATTTTACTTCTGGAAAAACAAAACCAATCTTTCTACGTATAAGCAAAATTTAATTAAATATAAATAATATTTTGTCCATTTACATACCTATACACATTATGTATAAGTACTGGTATTTCATCAGATATTCTCATTTATACTTATACGTACATGTTAATCATTTGAGTAAAATTCCTAACAATTTTTCAATTGGAAACATCTCAACAACATACCAAAATTCCACTTAACCCAAGAGTTATTTTTCTAAGATTTTCAATATGTATATTTATAAGATTATAAAAATTACGTATTTTCATTAAAGACAAATGACAAACGCTTATTTTATTTTGTTTCTTATTTTTTTATTTTATAACTATTTCCACATTTTTTATAATTAGATCGGTATTATCTTTGTAACATCTAAAATCTACGGCCCTACAACACCTCCTGCCCAGAAACCTAACCAAACCGTAAGTATTTTAGAATGTATTAGTTTCTCAAAAACCACTTGATGATTTTCAATTCCTCAAACGCAGATGTTATGTTTATTATTTTATTTGATTAATAGCATTTGATTTCATCCAAAAATATCACGAAATTTTTGCTTCATAACTTATTATATACGTTATTGCTCTGCATAATATTACATAATAACTTTTACATAGTACTACACCCTAAATAATTAAACATATTTACATACTGATAAGATTCTTTTCCAAAGAATTCGTTTAGAGATCCCAACGCCTGCGATTTGAAGCACTCAGCTAAGTCACCGGAAAGACATGCCTGATTGGTTCTTGCCAAGTAGGGATCCTGATTTGGACCAGTTCCAAGTCCAATCCAATCTAAAATATTTCTGCCTTCCCTTTCCTGAAACGCAAAATATATTTTACATAAGCAATGAGAGATTAAACCGTGATTAAAGGTACATAGTTATACTACCTATATAATATGAAATATAAAATTACAAAACCCAGTTTTAAATTTAATAGTTGGAGTAAATGACGTATATTTACATCAAACACAACTAGTTAGTTTGTTTTCTGTATATTTCATTTCAAAATAAGAACAATCCAATACTTACATCCTTTTCGTGATAAATATAATAAAAAATAAAATCAATTGTAGGTAATTTTGGTACGTTTTATAAGCATTTTATAAGTTATATTTTGTGTGAAATTGCACATACGAGTATTATAATAATAATATGTAGGTACGTATTTGATTGGATTTTTACCATAATATGTGGGTCATTACTGTTTTTGTTATGAGATGCATCATAATATTTTCTATGGTATAATAGTTCTTTAAAGGACGAAATTTATAAGTAAAATAAAATATTTCACATAAAATATAATATTATTGATTTTTACTCTTTTTTGAGAGACTTATTATTCATTGCAATTCTAAAGAATAATTACTACGTGCTTTTGTTAAATCACTGACATAATATTCTTCAGACAAGAAAAACATCTTATTCGCGGTCTCCTTTTTTCATTTTTGTTCCCGTTTATATTATTTCTACTCGTAATTGTTAATAAAAGAATCGTGCATTTCATAAATTTAGAATGTCCTTGTATGTACGCAACTGATCAACATTATAGGTAGGTACTTATTATATATTAGTGTGTTTTATTTTAACTTAGCGTCTTAGCAATTCTAAAGGAAATGCTATAAAAATATAATGTGTGATTTAATTGTAATTTTAAAATTAAACAATATCCCTAATGTTGTTAGTATTCAAAATAAAACATAGAAAGAACGTATTTTAATAACAATTATTTTATAACGATCAGCACAATTTTTTTCTTTTTATGGTGATACTATCAATTAACCATATTAGCACCGGAAACTCATAGATTAACATAAATTAATTAAGTACATAATGTAATATTTTATTTTATTGATATATTATTGTCTTCTCATAAAAACCCCTATTTAAAATATAATTTCGTTTTCAATATTATTTTTAATACCGAGAAAATTTGTGAAATATATTTTTATTCATAGGTTTAAGTGATCTTTTGGCTTTGAAATCGATAAATCAACTACCAAAGCACTGAATAATATATTACTTACTATAAAATCTTTTCTATACGATAATTAAATTTATTTTCTCTTCTAATTTTAACATAATGCTAATTTCAAAACAATCATAATTCAGTGTTGGTATGACAATTCAAACAGTGACATGCCTATTGACAAATAGGTGATATAATTTGTTCATATAATATAATAATTAGGCAACTATGTCACGTACGTATACGTAATAATGATGTTAATTCAAAATTTTCATTGTGAGTGTTTTCATGCGTATATTATTGTGCAACTTGACACGAGTGTGCAAATAATGTTTGTTATTGACAGTTTCCTGACTATGTATTTACCAAAGCAATTTCCACGAGTACATTGGTGAAATATTTCTATAAAATCTAAATATGGGATGGCAATTTCTCTGTCTAAAATATTTTTTTTTACAAATAAGTAACGTATACTTTTTATTGTTTAATTAGATACCATTTTCTTGAAGTAAATATGTAAACAAAAATGATAGTATGAGAGTTTATGTGGGTCTATTCTATACTTATCGACCGCTAAAGTGATAAATATTATCAAACTTAGGGTAGGTTTGTATCAAAGTATTAGCACTTATTGTAACAATTACAATACGTTTGGATGTAATTGTCGCAATACGTTCTACATTTTAACAGCAACAAGAGAGGTTCTGTTAAAATATTGCACTTATTGCAACAATTAAACCCAACGTATTGTAATTATTACAATAAGTACTAATACTTTGATACACACCTACCCTAAGTTTGGTAATATTTATCATTTTGGCAGTCGATAAGTATAAAATAGACCCAATGAAGTGTATGAATTAAAATTTATTATAAAATAATTATATAACTTACTTAATTTTATTACGCTTCAATTGAAAACCTAGTGGCATTAAGAAACTAATATGTAGATATATTTAACATATCATAGTTATAAAAAAAATATAACTAAAAACCTCTAATAATAATATATGCTCTCTAAGGATGTTATATTGTCTTTTCGGCCCTGCTCTATGAAATGAAGGCTGGATAAAAACAAAAACAATGGTCAAAAAACTTGATATTATCAATTATTGTGACTCTATAAACGCAATCAACGTATTATCTGGAAGAATTAGGAATGTCGAATTAAAGATGAAGAAGAGGAATTGAATTGTAACGATTTAAAAAAAAATAGTAATATTATTTATTCACACCATGTGGCACGCTGAGAGGTATCGATATCATAATATTATTATTCATTGATACAAACTTAGCCAAGGCAGAATAAGAATATGTTGACTAAAAAATCCTTGCGACTAGTTTCATCCTAACACTGTATCCCTGTTCAGAGTAGAAATTAACAAAACTATGACAAAATCGTCGTAGTAACCTGAATACAGTAGAGATTACTAATTCAGAATTTTGCAATATTCAAGATAGGCATAGTTTCTAAGTCGTGAGGAAAACACTAAAGAAGAAAACAATTTGGACACAGATAATAATATCGTCAATCAAACGAATTGGCTTTTAAATATAAAATTTATATTATATATAGAGAAGGATAAAATCATTATTTAAATCGTTCAAAATTCAGTGGAACAGTTTTAATAAATTCGATAGAGGACTTTAAAATTGAAAGTGATTAATCTTTAACATGGTTGTTTACTTCGACAATGTCACTTTCTTTATGTAAACCGGTTTTTCGCGGAAAGACTTAATTTGGCATAATAGTCAAATCTTATTCGTTGAAAGACTTTCCAAATATGGTAGAAGTGTATGATGTGCATTGACCCTGAGTCATATTTTGTTGCAAAATATTATACTCGATGCTGTCATAGTGATTTGTGTTGTGAATATTTATGTAAATTTACATTTTTTTCATAACGTTCATATATAATTTACACATATTACTATAATATGAGTATGTTTATAATTAAAATTGATAATATTGTATTGTTCAGTGATTATTTAGCACTTACATTAACCGATAAAAATAATTTAAAAACGACAATTTTTTAAACACCTACGCGGTAATAAATTGCCATGAATGGCGTGAAATAATTAGTTATTCCAAAAGCAAGTAATTCAATTACAACGTGAGTAACCAGTGGCCATTGATATACTACTGGATGAATCATATTATGCTTATTAAAATGACGCCCGATTTTCAGCGACTCGGCCAGTGTTAAAACTTACTGTTTTAATATCAACGGACTTAACTCGATATAAGCTCACTTAATATTTGTCTCGTAAACGACCTGGCAATAATTATGAGTAAGCCGGACCTAGCTTGCATCTTACTCTAACTAATAGTCAGCGCATGACGACTTGCTCTGTCCGCTCAGACATGAATTTTTGGTAGCTTGCAAGCTTTGGGTTGCAGACCCTTAGGGTCACTATTCCAAGAACACAAATTTAGTTTTACAGCCAGGGTAATACGGGTAAAATTGAGGAATCCATGTTAACGGTCTTAACGCATTATACCTACAAGGAAATATTATAAAACGATATTCGTAATATTATCTTCTTTTGTGTTACATTTTTAAAATGACACTTGTATGGGAACTCCTCATCTAGTAGTATATCAATGACAGTGACACTTTTAAATGCAGTGAAATTATTGGGTAGGTATGCAATCGTCACTATTATAATACTTCTATTGACATAGATGATTAACACCACATTATAAAAACAGAAGAACAACGATTTAAGTACCTCAGTTTATATTTTTTTACATCATTGGTGGACCGAAATGCTACTGAGATGTGGCAACAAAAGCACGAAATACATCGTCAACATATACTTAATAAAAATAATAATTTACTTTAATACATCAAGGTATTAAATAATAGTACACTTAAATTAATAACTAATTATCTCCTACCTAATATGTCCATACAGAATTAAAAATGTATTAGATTAAATATTAAATATTCAAAGAATTTTGATAATAATTTATTATTATAACTCATTCAGAATGTAATCATAAAATGGATCGTAAACTCACTCCATTGCGACCCTGTGTGTTGACCCGCGGACGGACTGCCTCGTTAATCGTTGATGATGGAGGCTGATCAGGGAGCCTTATTCCACCCTGGCCGTGCGACTGTAGCGCTACCATGGATGCGGCCACCACCACGAGGACCCATTTCGCCCCAGATAACATGATGATCTTTTCCAATTATTATACTCTCCTGGATGAAGCAGATCTGAAATCAAATATAATGTTTTTTTCATAAAAAAAACTAAAACAAACTATTATTTATGAAAAAAAAACATTATTTTATGAACCATAGCGATATTATATAAGCTTAAAATTTAATAAAAATATTATTTATATACATAAAACAATTTTAAATATAATATTGTTAGAAACTAACAATATATATTGACTAGGTAACATCATAAACATGTATTAGAATTATTTACAACCTAGTATTCACGTATTTTAATGTAGCTTTCATTACTAATTTATTAAAAATTCCTACTTAGTTTATAAATAAATGATTTGACAACACTTTTATGAACCAAAATGAGTGATTATGAGGAACTCTAAAATGTTGAATAACATTTTTTTAAATAATCAAAAATACAATCTGCTGGTATAAGTAATTATCAGAACTTGATAATATTGATTTTATGTTGACGCATCATAAACACATCATGTTAAAATAAACATATCGCGTTTATAAAAAACAAACTTTCAAAAAAACATCCCTTACATAAAATAATAAACTAAGGTAAGAAAAAATATGTTCACGAAATAATAAATAACTTACATAATGTTTGAGTACAGACTAGAGAGTGTGCCTAAATCAAATCAAGTAAAGTTATATACATATATATATATATTATAAAATAAACGATTACCACGTTTTACACACTTAGGTATTTTATTAAGTAATAAATATATATTTTATTTTATTAAATACCTACTGAAAAGTACCAGATCTCAAAACCATACTCATTGATAATATTACCTGACGATATAGTAAGAAGTTTTCCTTTTGTATATCAGCATATTGCGCTATTTAGATGATTTATAAAATAACAACTATGGTCGACACCAATTATATATATATATATATATATTGTTAACAGATACCTATCTATTGATATGTACTTACTACTAAAAAACTAACAACCTAGATAGTCGTCAAAAAATTCAAGCCACGTCTTGTTTTATACCGCAATTGGTAAAATATTGGTTTGTATATATATAAAAGTCTGGACTCGAGACGTAATGCGGGTTTGTCAAAAATGCAACTTTTACAGTCGAAATAAATAATACAATTCAAGGCACGTGGTATTTAAATAATTATTGAAGTATGCATAATTGTATTAACATATTTATTATATTTGCATTTTTATTATACTTTACACTTAATACCGTCGACTTAAGCATCATCAGCCTATCAACGCGTTGGATTCCAACACATCTTTGCCGTTTATAGCTTTCGATAACTACATACTTGCATGGCGTGCCAATATCCGTCCGCTGCACGTGTTTTGCCTAACGCAATCAGTTTACTCGATATTTATCGTAATATGATGCTTTCACAATGTATCATGATTGGTGATAATATGCCATACTCCATCTGTTACGGACTTAGGCCACGTCCGCCCCTTAGCTGGAGCATATGGACATCATATAGCGCCTCCAAGTATCCCTGTCGCTTGCCAGTCTTCTTGTGTCATTCCAGGTCATACCAACATCCCATAGCTCTACCTTACACACATATGAGAGGATGCATGGTTCGTTATGTTATCTTCTCGTCACTCCTAAAGTCATACTAATGCATTTCCAGTATCCGTCGCAAACATTGGTTATCGAAGCTCAGTATATGGTTTCTCTGAGCCTTCATAAGCTGTATTCACAATCGTAAAGCTGCATTGATAGCAAAGATCATCAGAGAAGCATCAGATAGGCTGTAATTGTCAAATACTCTTAATCATATAATATGAAAATAACGTGAAGAATGAATATGTAGTAAAGAAGCACATGACTAGTGTGATATTATACCGTAAAAATATCTAACCATAACAAATACTAGATAAATAAATATGGGTTTGAAACTTTAATAAAACTCGGTCTTGGCCTCTACCAAAATATTTGCGTTTTTCGGTTCATCCATCTTACCTTTCGGGTGCAGAGTACTTCACGCCACACTATACTTTTACGCATGATGGACTATCAAAATTCGTACAATGTAATGAACATTGGTTTAAGTATGTCAGAAAACGGCATTTACTGACAATAACAAGGCGTAAAGTGTAATCAGGACATTATAATCAAACATTGTCAGTGGGTGTGTTAAAATGAAACCATATCATTAGTTTGTGATGATTTTCTGATACAAATCACAACAAATTTATGGCAGATGATGATAATAATGATGACAAATAGACGCTTCGTTGTTATTTTTTTTTTATAATACCTTCGCTCAAATTGTATGCATAATTTGAAACTATAGTAAGGTGAAATATGACGACAAAAGAATGTGAGTGATACATTTATATGACAAGAATATTAATATTTATACAAAATAGTTGTGAGAAAAGCGTAGCGGAAAGGAAACAAATAAAGATTCGGTATCCCTGTAACTACAAATAAAAGTTTCATCTTACATTAACTTTGAATTTATATTATATACTCGTTACCTACTCCTAAACTGAAAAAAAATATTATATATTATACGATTTATTTTAGTTTTTAATAATATATAATTATATTATATTATTTATAATAATATATTATTTTTCACCCATGATTACCTAATCGTTATAACACTTGTTTCTGAGGTTATATGTCGCAAATTTGATCATGTAAATGTCAAAAAATGCACGCTAATTTTTCAATCTGTGTTTGAACCAGTATGAAAACCCAATTGGTAAGGCGAATGACTAACAAACAACTCTGGCAAAAGTATTGTTTTATTATAGGTAACTCATTAAAATAATATGAAATTATACATATTATTTTAGTTTTTCTTCACAATGTATTAAAATTACTTTCACATTATTGGCTTTCAATTTCTATTCGATATAAGTATATTTATTTTGACAAATAAATAAGTAGGTACGCTACCTTTTACATGCAACACAAATTTGCCAATGTATAGGCTACAAATTTTAATGCTATTAATATAGATAATTATATATTTATATTATTGTACTAAATCTAAACAGATAGTAGTTTCTTATTTTACCACGTTTTTCTTAGCTCGTACTCTTGTTTGTCCGGTGGTTGTTTATCGCAATGGCAATCTATTTTTAACTAACTTTCCGACTAACTAGACATTTAAAACTTTTAGAATACATCATAATACGGTGCCAATGCATTCTTTTAATACTTTTAGCCATCTTTAAGTAGAATTGAATTCATTTTCAGTTAATTCTGTTTTGTATTAAAGTTATTTCGGAAGAAATCCGTAATCCAATCCATTACTATTGGTTGCTAAGAGGGTGTTCCTAGTAACTAAATTAATAATATATATGTGCGTTACTATGGAAATCAAAATGACATTTCAGTATTCTATATTTGTTTGTTTGTTGCAAAATAGCAAAAAAATGATTCGTTGACAATTGCCTTATTTGTCTTAAATTATTAATACATAGAATTGTCAAATTTATATGATTCAACAGAAAATTTAAAAACGTGGTAAGTATATAAAAAGTTCTTCTTATCTTGTTATTATTTATAATTGTATTTGTACAGGGATAAATATTTATTGGATTTTTTTATTTTGTTAGTGCCATCGTACATTTTGCTTACGAGTGTTTCTGTAAATTTATTATTATATTTCCGACCAAACGATGTAAAAATGTGACATAAGGTTTGTAATTGCCCACTAAGCCTGACTCAGTATAACAGATAACGAAAAATATCTCCGTAAATCGCCAGAATGGAAAATAGTCTGGTCAGATTGCCATAACAATGTTTCGACGATTTAATTTCTCAGTAAATAGAAAGAGTTCAACATAATAATTTGAAACAGATCCTTGGTGATTAATATTATCACAAAAAATAGGAATATAAAATATACGATCACTGCTTTCATCAAGTGAACATTTAGAGTTTTGACCTTAATTTTTAATATTTTCTTTGGCGTGGATTTTAAAAAGTTTTTAACATTTAATTAATAAATGAAAAATCTAAAAAAAGTCTTAATACTAATACAATTTATGAGGCCGTTAATTTTAAAGTCAGTAAAATTCATATTCTGTTATTTTAAGATAATTGAATAAAACCGTCAAGTACATTTTGGACTACAAATAGAATATAATTATTATTCTTTTTGCAAACAATCAGAAATAATAGAAAATAGCTAAATTAAATGTCATTAACGTATTAACATGAATGTTTAAAGTAAATAAAGTCGTAAAATGAATGCTGTATTTCAAAAACGTTACATGACACATTTAAAAAAAGGTGACATAAGTTGCAAAAATCTTCATATTCCCTAAATACACAAATGTAAGGTAATTTTTTTGTAGTTTTTTGGCACACTTTTTGTACACTTACTATAAAATATTATATATTCCACATAAAAACTTTTCACTATTTATTTTTATATAAGATTGTTTTCATTATACTACACTGTCGACTAAAACACATTACTGACTTGTAACGTTATCAAAATACAGCATTCAAGTATATTAAAAGGCAGCTGATATTTAAAATCAACATCTGGTTTATTCTATTTAATCAACAAACGAAGCTCGTTTTGATATTTTATTTATATTTATACTATCTTTTAAAATCAAAATCAAGAAAAATATAAAATAAGAAAAGTGGAGGTTACGGACTTTGAAACGAATATCCTCATGATATTTATTTGTATAATTTAAAACGAATATTTAATAATGTGTACTGTACGGAAAGTAATTTCGACATCATTGTGCATATCAGTGTAATTTTCTATTGACACTTTGATGCTAACAAAAAAGCTACACACAAATAAACGAATATAATTTTAAGTGCAATAATAAGATACAATCAATTTCTTAAAATTAACGTTACTTCTCTATAAAAAGTACATACACAAATTATTGATAAGTAAGCATGTTTAATAAGCCTTTTAATTACTTCTGTATTTCTTTTTAAGTTTTTTTTTTATAAAACTACGCATAAGACATATTCATTAATCAAGAGAATTACGAGTGAGAAACTACTTTCTTATAATAAAGTTACAAGTAAATTGCGTAATAAGAAAGTTCCTCGATAGTCCGATAAATACTGGAATAGTTTCTTAAGAGCTTTTATGAAATAAGTATGTAGTTATGAACATGACAATGCCCTCTTAGAGCACTTCAGTTGATTGCAAAATCAACATTGCACTTAGGGATTTTGCTAAAGTATCGCCACTTAATGAATGCTATGAATATAATAAGAGGAAAAATAATCTTTGACTGAGATATTTTTGCAGTATTTCTCATACAAAATAATTAATTTAATAAAAATAATAGATAACATTTTGAGTGTTTAGCATAAAATTTGAGCTATTTTAATAACCGCTTTTGAATGAGCTATATTAAAATTCATTAATCGACAGCAAAGTAATAACACTCGAAGTCTTACAAAAATACTATGTTCATTTATCTGTTTAATTTATGTTGTACTTTCAACGTATAAATTAAAAGTATTTAATAGAATTTCTGAATAATTTATATTATTATAACTACAAGAAAGGTTAATAAACATAAGGATAATAGAATACTTTATACTTCATAAATTAAAATATTGAAAGCAAACTTGAAAATAGATTATTATTATTGATAAATGTGAAATATAATTAGTCGCGTTAATATAATTCATTAAATACTAGAGCATGACGTAAATGTTAATATCAAAAATAAACTAAAAAAAAGTAATAACAAGAAAATCTTACATAAGTTTTAATGTTATTCTAAAAATAATTACAACCATCTTAATTCTATTAAATATATTTTTATTTACAAACTAGTACATAATACATAGTAAAACATATTTTTTATAGTACGATAATACCAAAGTATTATTGAATATTTTTGTATGAGATTTATTTTCGAAGTATTTAAGAATAATATTTACCCAGAGAATCCGTGCTAAGACACATTTCTTCCAAATTCAAAAAGTTTGTTTGTGAACACCATGAAAGTCAACTGTCTTTTTCAAGTATACTGAACCAATATTTTGTATATTAATCAAGAATTGTCCGTTGAGCAAACTCGTCACGTACGTGGATGGTAAATTGTTGATGATGACACTTGACAGTGACGCAAGGTCTCGGTCTTTTGAGGTTACGTTTTGACGGCACTTTCTGTGCGCTGGCTGGTATGAGAGATCAAAACCGTGGCACGCCTCGCAACGGCTCTCATAACAACTAAGAGAAGTTCAAAATTACTTACTCGCTCGAGGCAGAGGAGATTCGTCGAGTACATGAGCTCGGTAGATAACTGTACACCGTTTGAGACGGACGTACAGTAAAAACGTGAATGAATGTCGTACAATGACAATAGCATAATCCAATGGCACTCAATAATGCAAGAAACTCTATTTAATTTAAAGTTCTCCATGACTAATAATAATGAAATTTATTGAAACAAAAAAATATTGACTTTATTTTTACTGCAGTATGGATCAAAAGTGAATTGAATTGAGGTTCAATGAATTTTAAATTTTTTTTTTTTTTTGAAAATCATGATCAAATAGATTCTAACTGTGATCACATTCATTTGAAAATATTGAATGCCAACAATCAAAATAAATTTTGATGTCTTCCATTTTATTTATTACATTTGTATCACCTTCCAAACCATTCAATATTCATTCAAAACTATCATACAATATTAATAACATATGGGGACAATATAGGTTTTTAAATTCAAATGTTTGTCTTGCGATAATTTAACCATGCAACGAAAAATATACCACAAAAATTAATACACTAAGTCCATTTTTTTATAAATTTAAAAATTGGCCTTTTATAACAATAGTTTATTAATTAAATCGAATTCTATAATTTAAATAAATAGTGGTTTTATTGAATCAACAATACAAATTTCATATTCAATATTCTTGATAATTTTTAAATACAATAAGATATATCATGCAAAATTCATAATAATATATTTCGATAATAAGTACTTTAATCAAGCAAATCGTCAAGTTAATGGTTTATAATCATTCTTTTTTTAAAGTGAAAATAGTCTCTTATGATAATCTTTAGCCTATGGACACTCATGATTATAGTAACCTTAGCACCAAATATAATATACATACATATATGATACTAGGAGCATAATATTATTAAAATATACATAATCAATATGAATGTTATTTTAATATATTATATTCACGTACGTTTAATAAATTTTAAAATAATGGTATATTTGTTCCAATGTACTTTTCAGAATAAACGGCGTCACTTTAAAATGCTTTTACCATTTTCCTATATATGTAACTAAGCTAGCTATATAATAATATAGCATGGGGAAAGTGCACATAGCGATTTGTCTAGACGGGAAGCATATTTCTGCATCAGAACATTATATTCTACCATTTAAGATTCTGTGATGGTCCGCAAGGTAAAAGCACTCTACATTCTTATTTAATAAGCTTGTGCAGTTACCTTTTTTTAGAATTCTACAGTTTAAAGTTGAGACTATTAATATAAAATTATTATTAAAACTATACATGCCAAACTATTACACAATAATTTATTATTATAATGCATTTTTAAAAAACCCCTATAAGTTTTAATAAGAATGTTATTATTGAATAATATATTATATAAAAGTAACCCACTTAACTAAAAAAAGAAAATTTTATATACATACACCATTTTCATCAGTTAATATTGTATATTTACTAGTAATTGAAATATATTTCAAACGATTGCATTTTATTAAATTTATCAAAATTTCTTTATTAAGTTTATTTTATACAAATATAACTAAATAAAGAATGTTTTATCATTAATTTTATTTTAAGATTATCTTTTCTTTAAAATCAGTCTTTTAATAACTTTCGGCCTCTCTCACTGATGATGTATTTATAGCCCGGAAAAATTATACACATTTAGTTATTATAAAAGATTTTTACGACGTAAATACGATTTTAATTATTTAGTAAATGATAATACCACATACTAGAATGCATTTAGTGTAAATACTATTAAATTCGATGTAGTATTTAACGTCTAAAGTTTATTTATATGGATCACTAATTTTCAATTTACTTCCGAGCGTAATAATTGTCGTAATCGGGATTTAATTTGAAAATTGGTTTAAATCATTGTCTTTATAAACGTTAAGTAAAAGTCTATTCGGCGCTTAATTATTTCGGTTTTTAATTAAACTAACGATCCCCTTTCAACTTTATTGCTTTCCATTCGCACCCTTGTCAACAAAATACAACTTTAAAAGGTCTCTAGACCCAAAAAGATTTAATAAACATTCAATAAGATTTGCAATTTATTCGAAAACTATTTTGACAAAAAAATATTAAGTATACTAATACTATCGACCGAAGGTACTTAATGTTACTTGTTAATATTACTTGTTAAATTGTTAAAATATTACTATATTATTATTATTTGTTAAAATATTACTTGTTAAATACTAAATAATATTATACAACTATAATATAATTCTTCATTCAGACGTATAGTATAATATATTATTAACTTCCTAAAAATCAATGACATTATTTCAAAATTTTAATACCTTAATTATTCTTATATA
Organism: Rhyacophila brunnea; assembly: GCF_057557595.1. Lineage (NCBI taxonomy): Eukaryota > Metazoa > Arthropoda > Insecta > Trichoptera > Rhyacophilidae > Rhyacophila > Rhyacophila brunnea. Next base: position 25,037,937 of record NW_028233068.1, read on the forward strand.
ATTGTATGTAGTGTTAGTATATTAATTGCATTAGTAATATCTTCATTTCTATCGTATATATTATAATATACTCTAATTGTACCATTATTCAAAGAAATAATATAAGCATAATTATTTAACGAAGGGTAAATTGTTTCTAAATTCATTTTTTATAAATTCAAATGTTCTTTTAAATGGCCACGCTATTCTAGAAAAGAGTCTCGACCAAATTTTACACTCACATCCATTGCAAGGATAAAACTTTTAAACAATGTTTATTAATAATGCAAATTTTTATACTCTTATATTAATTTAACCGATCAAACTGACGTTTATAAAAAAAAAAAATTTATAAAAAAATATTGTTATAGCTATTTATTTTCATATTTATTTTTATATCTTACAATATTCTCAGCTTCAACTATCTTCAAATTAACTCAAACACTTGTTTCCTCTAAGAACACTTTAACGATAATACTTTCTTTGCTTTCCCAAATATACCTTTTATACTTCAAAGAAGAATGTATAGTGTATATAATCTTTGCATATCACCCCTCCACATATGGGTTTCGTCAAATATATTTTGTAATCCATATTAACTCACTGCCAATGGCCTCAGCATACCAACCATAGAATAAAATACCTTTTCAAGACGACAATTCTCGTTCCTTCTCTTTTCTCGCGAGAATAATTTGCACAAAAGAGACGTGATGTCTCACAGTTTTCTTAGTATTGTATTTTGATTTACTTGTATAGTATATGGTGGGAATGAAATAAAATCAATAGTAAGTCAATTTTAGTGGAGGGTGTAAATTCATTCATAATACTTTATAACATTGAAAACAAATTCTACGCAAGATTTTTTGTCACAGGGCAATTTAAGACGTATTTTATTTATTTTATCAGATAATACAGTGTAATATTACATACAAGGTTTAAGCAGTTACGATACTTTATCGATCACTGGGTGTTAATTTTAGAGAGGGGGACGATGAGAGTCTTCCCCCATTTTCTTCTACCAAATGACGTTACATGAATAATTCTACTACAATAATTGCAGGCAGTAACCGGACCTTGTTTCGTAACCCACGTGCTGGATTTAATGTTGATAATTCATTAGTCACATCGCATCTATGTAATAATTATTTTTGTCGTTCTTTGTGTCATGATATTTTCATTTTGAAATATTTATATAATCACAATATTGTTTATGATAACTTAAATTTTGACATTGTTAAAATATATAATGTTTAGCTTAGTTTAGTAAATAGTAAATGCGTAATATGTAACCTTATGTCTTAGACGAGATCTTAGCCTAAAGCGGAAAGTACATTTATAATTTTCTGTGTTGAAGGACACTGAACCAGAATACATAACAATAGTTGCAAGTATAGAGACGTATATACTTAAATTATATTTGACTGACAGGATGACTAACTTTAATATCCTTAAATAAATCAGAAAGAACCAAAAACTTATTTGCAATATTAGACTAACTATAAAACGACGGTACTCTGTTTACAGTAGAAGAGGTGTGAGATGTAAACGTCTACAAGACACATCAATTTATAATAATATAAGAAAAGTTAGATGCACGTGGGAGAAAAAGATACCCCATTTTGCGGCTAAAATGGCGTAATTGCTATAAATGTAACTCCACCAAACCATTCCGAACAGCAGTCAATTGAGCAAACATCTCACTCGATGGTGGCTAACTACCGATATAATATACTGCAAGAATACAATACAATATTCAAATTCAAATTCCATCAAGTACTTTTGGTCGATAGTAATAATATTATGAATTGAATAGCTTTTTTGTCACTATACCATTCAATATTCAGTTACAATATTATGTTGTAAATTTAAAAAATAAGCAAATATCAGATGTCACGAAATATAACTGTTATTTACCTAATGTATAGTATTTTTATAGCGTTTTCAAAGTTTAATATATTACGAATAATCTGCTATATGTATTATTACGTTGTATTAATGTATCAGATTCACTAATACTCCTAAAACTATAATAATCAAGTTACTGGGATGTAGTATTTTGGCGACGATAATAATAATTTATTTAATTAGCTACGCAAAAATTTGACAACCATTTTCATATTACGTTAATAATACATAATTTACATTTTGGGAATGATGAATTAAAATTATTAACATCAATTCTGAATATATAAAATTACTTTAATGTATAAAAAACTTTTATGAATTTCAAACAGAGCCTAAAGTAATATTTTTTTTTCAATCTAAAAATCTATTAAAAATATATATAAATAAACTACATAAGGTACATTTTATAAACGAATTTCGCAAATTCTCTAAAATCCCTTCACAATCTTTTTGTTGGATATTTAATTACTTATATATTTTTCATTTTTATCCAAGTAACTACTTAAATTAACATTAAAAATTCGTTTCTTTACTGTAAAACATTAATATTTAATTTTGCGTTGCCTAATGTAATTTAAATTTTTAAACTGAATAATAATTATTTCACTTAACGTAGTGTATCTCAGAAAATAAATGTGATGTAATGAAAATTCTGCAAATAAGTTTTGAAATATTTTGCAAAAATCTAGAACGTAGTATTTGACGGTAGCTTGGAATTACCCATATTCTTGAATCATCTACCTACCTTTTTATTTACGGTATTAGCGAAAGTGACATATTATTCTAAAATATATAATTACTAGCTGACCCGGCAAACGTTGTTCTGCCATATAAATTATTTCTAGTGAATATTTTGGTTGTTAAATAAAAAATAACGAATGTATCGTAAGTGTGTGGGGATGGGATCTATGACAGAAAGAGGAATAGAGCGCTGTAGACGATGACCGCCGATACAAACAAAAAAACATCAACCATTCATTTTCTCAATTCAAAATGAGTAATGATGTTCATAATGAATGAATTACCTGTGACAGGATCTCGCTGTTTACTGTTTATGCAATATCCGTATTGTCCCTTCCAGAAAATTAGCGGATATTGGAGAGCGTCGTATGAACGGTGTGTGTCAGCGATGAACTCCAGATTATTGTTTCTTCTTCGAATCACGATTTCTCGCGTCGATGTGCGGTCGCCAACCATGATTCCAGCAATTTCGTCAACAACAGTCGCATTGAATCGACGTACGTGCTCTCCAGCTGGTGTTTTATCAGGACTGATGACAATAGCGTGATTCTCACTTTGCAATTCGTGCATGTGTGCTTTGAAGAATTTCAATAATTCATTGTGCTCATTCAACAGGGCGTCCAGTTTGCCGACGATGCGCCTGGCATTAGGCGAATTGAGGTTATTGTAGCCGCAACGTGCATCCACATGATTGATGTCCTCACCGCGCTCATAAAGTAGATTTGTAAAAATGTATGTGGTTCGTTTGGCATTGGCAGCAATGAGCCTACTTTGTGGTATACTTGGCCTTTGATTTTGAACGTAGAATGGAATTGTTGACCATTTGCCGCAGTATTGTGAACTATTTCTGTTGCTCCGGACGAAGTCATTTGGAAGCATGAATTGAATGTGCGAATGGACTTCAGGAACAGGTTTGAATCTGGAACCGTGCCGATGAGCAAGCCGTTCAATGGTTCTGGTGGTATCTCAATTTCTGGTAGTTGCACTTTTCCTGATGCGCAACACATCCCGGCTGACTCATGTTTGAATTTGAGCGCATGACAATGGGGACATTCTTTGTCCATAGCACCAATCAGCACTTTCGGATGAGCGGAATATTCAATATCTGGCTCGTACTCGAATGCGAGACGAAGGAACGAAGCGGATGTAAATGTTCGATGTACTTGTTGGCGTTGTCGGTCATTTGCTCTGCGTGTGTTAACTACGAACCGGCGCGCTTGGCTCCGTTCCAATTGTCGTTGTTGATTTCGTTCAGCTCGTGCCTCTTGTGATTGAGATGCACGCAATTGCGACATGCTTACACGCACGTTTTTGTTATCTTGTTGGATTTGTTCGTCTGTTCTTTCTGCTCTTCTATTTTGCATGTTTGTTGCTTTATCCGTTCGACGGCCCAAATGGCCCCCCTTGCGTCTTGCTGGCATTGTGTACTGTAATACACGCACATAAAAATAGATCAATTAAACTAAATCGTACAAAATTTTGCACGCACTGCGTTTTGATATGCCGAATGAAATGTCAAAATGACGCGACGCTTCTCTTGAATTCTTCTCGGACGTAGCACCATCTGTCATTCAACAACATAAATAATTTCGTTCTGTTTGAAATACGAACGACCGTTAAATTTGTTCATACAAAAATAATAAAATCGCGATTAAAAAATGGGAGGGTGGGGGTAGGAGGGTGAAAATTTGGGGTTATAAGTATTTTTTATGCCAAATAATAAAAAAAATACAAAAAAAAAATTGTCAAAAAAATAAAAGAAAATTTTTCTGGATAGAGATACCCTAATCACTTAGCGGTATGAAATATACTTGTTGACCTATTCTCATACATAACAAATATACATAAAAAAATTCATAAAAATCGGTCGATCCATTTCGGAGGAGTTCGACCACAAACATCGTGACACGAGATTTTTATATATATAGAGATATACATTATGTTATCAAAATATATCAGGTATCTAAGAGAAAAAACCAAATATTATTTTTACTAATCATCACACATTACTTTGTAATGTTGCTTTCTTTTCAATTTTTTTTTTTTGTAACGTTTCTTTTTTCAAATTTCATTTTATGTCTTTTGCGTGCTTTTGTCAGGCTTGCAATCAAAGCTTTCTCTCCACGGCTTTAAATAGTAGATACTCCAATCGCAAAACTCTGGGCTTTCTGTTTTTCTAATGATATAAATAAATACGTAATTCATGATCTCAGTTTTATTTATTATCTTCATAACTAAATCAAGATTTATGTTTGCCTCTGTAATTTACATACATACTATAAACGATAGATTATAAGTACAAGTTCAAAATATTTAAACTGAAGGCTCAAAATAATATACGATACCAAACTATACATTAGTATGTATGTGAGTAATTGATAACTATAATCCTCGTAATACAATGCCTGTGGCAATGTTTTCTCTTCCAAGCGCTCCGGTTTTGATTCCCGGTAAGATCACCACGTGATCTTCTCAAATTCTGGGTAATAAATTTGTATAAATATTGTAAATGATCCACTGCTTCTACCTATTATTACGCTACTGGTATACTACTTAACTGTCAAGGGGTATTATGGTTTACTGTTTGGATAAAATGAAAAAAAAACATTATTCGTTCAGTGAACAACAAAAAAACAAGACATAAATGGGTTTGATGAATCGATATTACTAACTACTTCACCATATCATGCATAACTCTTGGAGAAAGCATTATATGGAAAATACATTACTTACATACAATATTTTTCAAATAATTCCACACCTTGCACCAATTAATTGATATGTCAACCGTGCAGGGCGTCGATTGCTCTTATATCATCGACGCATGATAAATTACGTTGATGAATCAATATTAAAATTTTTATTTTATTATTTTTTTAAGTAACAATTTTTATTCATTAATCACATCATTTTCGTTTTCAGTACATATTTTATGATTACTTTCTACATTTAAAATACTGTTGCTGCAAAGAGATTTTAACCAACATTTCATGGTAAATATTATTTTTAAGATACAATATCTAAACGCCAAGATAGATATGTCTAATTTATTGGTATTTAATATTCCAAAAAGAAATATACTTTCTGTCAACTTAATAGTAACGCTTAAGAAGACATTTTAAAATACTAATTGTTTCTCAATGTAGTTAACTAGTTGTTAACTTTCGCATTCCGTGACTGGTGTTTTGTTTGACCTTTCATAAATTTTGATGATATTCTTTCTTTAAGCTGTCTAATACTAACACAAAGTAAACTTGTTTCTTTGCTAAAGAATTGAGCGGTGAGATTACATCATATAGACGCCGTCTCTGTATCCTGCTGTCATTTGCTATGTTGTGAGTCATTGGCTTTTACCATTGCATTAAAAACAAGTGAAAGTGATTCTCAAGAAATTTAACAACAAACGACTATTGAATGGCGTCTTGCTAAAAATAGACTATATATTTATGTTGAGATATTGAAGTATTAAAAAAAGAGCATAATTTAAAAAAAGCGAAAAAGTTTTCAAAAAACTGACGGCACATGAAAACGGTTGAAATTTTTATACTAAAACATATTTTCTTCATAGAATCAATATATTAGACGATAATCATCTCAAACTGAGATTAACTAATAAAATTTTTATTTATAACAGTGATGTAAACTCCAGTATAATATATGGATACGTCATCGTATAGATAAGCACTTTCATATAATTACTCATTTTATCAGTATCAACTAAATATGATCAAAAAATGTGGCGTAAAAATTTAATTCTAAATACCTATATCAAACGGAAACTTTCAATTACTATCATACTATCAAAATAGTTCATCTTTTTTGATACAGACTTCTTAGTTATGTATACTAGATGATTTCAAATTTTAAAAGAATATATTATTGTCATCCATTTAATATCACGTGTACTGGCATTCAAGTACATATACGAAAAATAGGTATAAAAACTGTTAAGTGTTTAAATACATATACCGATATATCTGTGAGTATCCATCTCCCTGGCCATCTTTGGCTCCCGCCCACTGGTGATTTTGATTGTAACTATCATATTTTGGAATTTATAAAAATATTATAATGAGTGTAATGAGATATTATCAAAGCAGTTCATCCAGAGGCAAATACCTTCAAGAATCGAAAGCAATAATAATCCTGTTTTTTAAGTAAGAATAAAAAAATCCAAGGATGCTATATTATAAAATGTAGATATTTTTTAGGCAAAGTAGTAGAGCTTTGGCTAATGTTGAAATTTTAATTGTAAAAATTGAAGTATAACTCAAAAAATACCTAATTAGAATCATTTAGAAAAATAAACCAAAGAAAATATTATATAGTTTCATCAAAACCACCCTTAAGTTCTACATAGTTACAGTTCTACAGTTCTCAGAATAAATTATGAACTCGAAGAGCTTTAATAAATTTCAAACAATGAGACGATCAGACTCTAAAAATCAAAGCATAAAAAGCTTCCAACATCTTTAGTAAATGGATACCACATAATATCGGCCTGAAAAGTCTACCTGGAGGAAGATTTTTGGAATTTTCAAGAACATAATGCAGAACGACAAAAGAAGAAACATAATAATTGCAGACCGTTAAGTAAGACTTGTTAAAAATTATCGATTTCAAAATGGAGAAAACATTCATGAGAAAGATGTCAACATTTCAGTAAAAAAACAGATACTCGGTACAGAACTTTAGTCCAGCGATGATGATTAAATATATAGAAACATAGATCACTGAGAAAATAGACCAGTCTCGGGAAATAAAAACTAGAATTTTATTCACAAGGCGTGTCTTTTTGTGAGATGCCTCCTTAGCAATTGAGATCTTAACCTATATCTGAGATTTCTTGAAGTTTACTGTTATGTTATGTTATCTTATTTTTTTTCTATGCTATGGAGGTATAAACTCTACACCAGACGATAAAGAGTTAAGGCTTTTGAGATGTGACTGTGTAGATGCATACTCAAAACTTCTGGAATGATCGGGTAACAAATATTGACGTTCTCAACCAAATGGAAAAAGCTCATGTTGTATCAAAACCAAAAAATTAAAGTAACTTGACCACATTATGAAAAGATTAAAGTTAAAGAAAGACTAACATTAAACGTAGCAAAAGACGGCGCCGTATTTTGTACTTTGATAACCTCCATGATTAGCACGAAAACAGCTATGGTGACCGACCTCCGTTAGGGGATGGCACGATAAGAATACGAATAATTTGCTACATAATGAAAATGAACAACAATATAATTTAACTGCTACTGTGACCGAAAGGGTGTTCAATTATCTTCCTTGCAAATCCATGACATAATCCATAATATTACTAGTTATTTTTCACAAGTGTGCTTTTTTGGAAAATTAACATGAAAATAATTTTAATATGTAACTTATATGCTTATATTTGAAGATCATATCATTTTCATGTTTGGAAACCAATATAAATAATATTAATTTGATTATTATTTTATTTATTTATGCTGTTTTAAATAAATAATATTCTACATTTTATATCCTTGAAGTTTTTAAGATAATACGTTCTTATATAAAAAACATTTATTTGACCATCATGTATTAATAATGTAGTACCTAGTTACCCGTATTTTTAGGGTTTCTTCATTGTATGCTTTGAAGCTTATTGATTGTCTTTGTTACATGCTTCTGGTTTGTGGTTGCCTTCAATACCATCGTGGGTGAATATTATGTCACTGATTTTAGGTATTATTTAATATTTATTCGCATATTTAAAGAAAAACAGAATGCCAATAACACCCTTTGGGAATATTCTCTTATTTAAATTAAAAGAAGTTGCTCTTAATTTCTGCCCAAGCTTTAGTTGGGCCATTGAAATTTTCTGCAACGAAGAGCAATTATTTATTTTTAAAAAGCGGCGTCAAACGGCAAAAAAACAAGTTTTTTCTTAACTAGAATAAATAACTAAAATAAAAGTCGAAATCAAAATAGGAATTTGGCACACTCTCACGTATGATATTCAAAATCAGGATATTGGTAAAATTATCCGGTGACACTCTCAGCATAATTTTAAAGGGCGCTTCTCACTATTATTCCAAGGCCGAACAGGTATAGAAAAGTGGCGAATGATGGACAGAAAGAATATTATGTTAACTTGTTTTTAGTGTCCCTCTATTGACGTTATTATTATTTATAAAATATATACATCGGTATCTTGTTGTCTGTTGTAGCGGTAAAAAATATATAATACTTTAGAATAGAGATATCGCAAACCATTATTAGTATTATGGTAAAATAGATAATCAATCGTACAACAGCAAATTATCAATAAAGGATGCTTTAAATCACAATAATGTATATTGTGTCATGTGATTAATAATATTATAATATATACGTGGCTAAAAAAAATCTATCGCTAGATTGAATAATATTCTTGTCAATAAATATGTTTGCGTGGTATCGTATAGATGGCGGAAGGTTATTAATTGCAAAATATCCAGTTGGTACCTACTTATTTAGTTGTATTTTATCCTTCTTTTTTTATACGTTTATACTTGCATACGTTACTATATGTTTTATACTTGTTACGTGGATCTTGGTTGCGTAAAGTAGATACCTACATTCTGCTTGGTGCCTCTTCATCCTTCTCCAGTTATGTCACATTATTTTCTGACGCTGTTTTTGTGGTTTTTTTATCGCCATTCGTTCAATAAATGAAATACGTATCATTGGTGTATACTCACGTATCTATGCGTGTCAAGTCTTGTAAAATCTTGTCAAATTTTAACTATTCAATTTTTATTAATATGATGGCCTTAAACTTGCACAATGAGTTTATATAGCTACTGATTGTAACAGATATTTCTAAATATTGCTTGATTTAATTAAACGATAGCTGAAAAGTGACCGAATGATAGATGTCCAGCTCTGGATTTACCATGGAGCCTAAAGCGATCAAATTTTACTTAAAAAAAAATTCCTGAGCAAACAGTATTTTAAAATTACCTTTAATTAAATAATATTTGTCAATATCTATCATGTCCACTAGGTACCTCTAACGTTAATTGAATGTAAAATGTAAAATTTAACAGATTTTAATTATAACAAGATTTTTTCAAGGAAAAATTAGGCATTAATTAACATTTTTAAGACTGGAAGATCTATTAGTCCAGGGCCCTTTTCAGGGCAAAATCGGCTCTGGGAATGCCAAGGGTTTCTTTTCTCAATGACTCTCAGAATTAAAGAGTCCATAAAATTAAAATGAAGCTTCTTTCGGGGTAAATGAGATGTTTCAATCAATATGACTTGCAACCCGAACCAGTGAATAAAATATAACTACTAAAAATATTTAAACGACAATAATTTATGAGAAAAATATCGGTGATATAAGCACACATTATATAAAATACTGTATTTTGCAAATAAAACTATTTATATTAATTTTTGTACTCATTACCATAAAAAATATTATAGTTTAATTTTTAATTCAAACTGGTTACGAAAGTCTTTCCTTTAGATAATCTCATAATATTATCATATCTTTGTGCCTTGAGGTATAGACATATTTAACGATCCATTATGATAAGATTTTGTTTTTTAATTTCATTTTTGTCATAATAATACATTTTTTAATGAATTTTATTTTAAAAATTATATAATTTTATTCATCTGCATTTTTCTTTATCTCCTCCCGACCATGTCCGATCCTAATAGGATCATATGGGCCTCCACAGAGTAGAGGTTTGTATTAACATTGAAAAACAATATTATGTGTACTTGCTAGACCCAGCGTCCAACGCTTTAACCGCCCGGCCACCGTGGGTGGTTCTTTATCTAATAATATGTAAATATGTTCCGATGAGTTGTTTTTTTCTAATGTTATTGGTCCGTATTACTGATTGTATATTTATATTATTTAAACAATTGTAAATGTTATTGATATTCTAATTTACTTATATTGTTTGGTGCTATGATACACACTGTTAAGCTATACCTATATTGCTTTTCTTTTCTCCAATAAATTATCCAGATAAAACAATTATATTATTTTATTTATAATTTTAAAAGACTTCTTAGAAAATAAGATTTCTTATAACTAAATACTATTATTGCATTAAATATTAATAACGTGGTAGTGTAATATAAACTGCTTTTTTGAATAACGGTTGTTCGTTAAATCGGCGTAAAATACTATTTACATATTTTTTTAAAAACCCTAGTAAATAAACTAATATTTTATACTCAAATATTTGAATAAACTTTTTTAGTATAATATACTATATGAATAAATAATACTGAAATATTTCATCAAAATTTAATATTAATTATGATTCTCTCGGTAATGTAAATACTGATTTCAAAATTTATTTGCAAAAGCTTGATCGTTATTAATAACCAATGAATTGGTACCTGTATAATATTATGAAAATAATATGTATGCACAAAACAATTCTGACAGTTTGACAGACAGACAAACAAAGTGAGGTAAATAATATAAATATAACTAGGAACTTACGCATATTTACAATAATGCTTATATTGTAATATGCTAATAACCTAATACTCATTTAAATTCAATGGTTGATACAATGTTGTACTCTACCAATTTTTTGCAAGCACCATTAACCTTATATCATAATATTATTATCGAAAAAATGGTGAAATATAACAGCCTAGTGTAATATTATATAGATATTATGATGGAATTCAGTCGCGGAGTGCCACTAAGATTTTTTGGGTAGAGCTACACTTAATAATATACTCTTTATATATAATGCAAGCGATAGAGAACTTTTTCTTTTCCTTTATTAAAATATTGTAAGATAAAATTTCTGGACGGTTTAGTGCTCTTTTTATATGCAAATATTTAAAATTTTAACATAATATTATGAATACATACTTTGCTCCGTTTTTACCATGATTAACATTTTTAACTCTTTAGAAAGGTTTCCTTTGAATAAATACGTGTTATTATAACTCATTCGAGGGTTGCATCAGAAAAAATATAAACTCTTTCATATAATAATAACAAAATATTATTCCAACATACATAATAAATGATGGATCGAATCGTTGTATAAGTTCAATAAATTCTGTACTTACATAGGTATACAATATTTATTTCACAAAGGCTCACCCTCAGTTTTATAGGCAGAATCCACAGTAAGTCGATTAACTTGTGTGCGTAATGTATCGACAGAGTGAGGACACATGTTTGTAAAATAAATACATTACACCTAATAGTACACATAATAAAATTTTCAATAAAAATTTAATATATAAGTTATAGATGTTTATAAATAAATAAATAAATACATCCTCATTAAAGCACTATACAATAAATAACATTTTATATCTAACCTATTAATAAAAAGGGGACACACATACATACAATAAATTCTTGTGTTTGAAATATATAGTATTATTATCAATCACTTATAAATAATAAATTTTATGGTAATTATATGAAATGACACCAATATTATCAAGAATGTGTTATAGTAATTATATTTGATAACATACGATATCTACAGTTCTTCACACCAATGGTTATAAACTATTAAGCATACTATTAAAAAATAAATATTACTTTTAAACATTGATGAACAATGAGTTTGCATTTTTTTTCATGGTGATAATTACCTACACAATAATAATCTATAAAATAAATACTAGAATGAATTCATATTGTCTACAAAAATTTCAAGAGTATACATAATATTGTTCCATGTTGTTATTACTAGATCGTATTATTATTTTAAAGGGTAAAGGTGATATGTGAAGGTTGAAAAAAAAGAATTTTGGGTATCTATGCGAACTTAACCTCAATAATCTGTAAACTTTGTAGGAAAAATGGATATGTCACCAAAAATATGTACCTAACTATAATCATCATCAGCCGGGGTCAATCTACTGCTGGATGAAGGCCTCCCCAAGCTTTCTCCAACTCTCTTGGTCCTGTGTCGTTCGCTGCCACGTATTTCCGTCGAACTTTACCAGTTCGTCTATCCAGCAGCTTTTAGGGCGACCCTGTGGCCGTTTCGTGCCCCTTGGGTACCACTGGATGACGGCATTTGTCCAGCGGCCGTCCTTTCGGCGAGCAATGTGCCCCGCCCATCTCTATTTCAGCTGTTAAGTTTGGCAACGTCTATTACATCTCGTACTCTTGTCTGCTTCCTGACCCATTTGTTTCTCTTACGGTCCTATCGCGTGATGCCCAACATACACCTCTCCATGCCTCGCTGTGTGACTCTTAGCCTTTGGACATTTCTCGTGTTGAGGCTCCACGTCTTGCCGCCATACGTGAGCACGGGTAGCACACATTGGTTGAACACCCTACGCTTAAGACATAATGGTAGGTCACTCTTGAAGATACTATTCAGATGTCCGAAAGCACTCCATCCCAGCTTTGTTCTTCGAGCAATTTCATCGTGCATGCTTCCGTCTATGGACACCTGCTGTCCGAGATATACGTAGCTACTGATTTGCTCGAGTTGGGTGCCAGAAATACAGATAATCGCAGGGTCCGAAAAACAGTTCCTCATCACTTTTGTCTTTGAGACATTTATCTTTAGACCGACCGTTTGACAGACATCCGCGAGTTCTTGCATTCTACCTTGGAGGTCTTTCGGGTCTTGTGAGAGTATAACAATATCATCTGCAAAGCGCAGGTGACTGAGGTGTTCCTCATTTATTGGAACACATTTTTCCTCCCAATCAAGTTTCATAAATAAGTCCTCAAGTGTAGCGGTGAATAGTTTAGGTGAAATGGTATCGCCTTGCCGGACACCTTTGTTAATGGGGAATTTACACGACCCAACTATAATAAAAGTCTATTATTGTGAACGTATCACTTGTTCATTATTGTTTGAAAAATTACTATGTAACCACGGAATCTGATGTATATATATGAATATTTATGATATATGAATATGACTTTATTCCCAATTTTAACATGAAGAAGTTTACAATAACATTCTTTTATGATATTAATATATTTTATCTGGTTAATAAAAATGTTAATTTCTGAGATAAAAAAAAGAATAAGGTATCATAATGGAATATATGTATTTTCTACAAAGTCTACATAATATCATTTAGGCATAGTTGAAAATGATACTCCAAATTCTTAATTTTGACCTGAAAAAATGATCTTTACATGATAAAAATGCCATCGGATATAATATAGTCATTATATTTGATTTAAAATAAAACCACAACCATTTTAAATATGATATACCCCAACTTATTAAACATCATTTTTAATAAATGCTTTAAATTATATAATGATAAGAAAATTATAGTTTTGTTTATACAGAAAAAAATATAGAGATTTTGATATTTTCTATTTATAATAGTAAAATACATCAAAACGTAAAACTAGAAAATAAATTCTTCACGATACAAATAAATGAATGAGTTTTAATTATTAAACATACATACATGGTGGCATAAATATTGCGAAAGAAAATTTCGCTCTTCTTTGTTAAATATTTTAATGAATAGGTTCCAATTATTTTCATGAACCATTTTCTATCGGAACTAGAATAGTCTCGAAATAAAATTAATTTTCTATCTAGATGGAACTTCGAGTACGATCAATAATGTCTAAAATAATAAAATGTTTTTTTTTCCATATAATAATTTTGAAACTGCTTATATTCTGAAGTTTCTTAGTAATTTTCTAAAAGTTGTCTCACACGGTGATATGTTATACACTATTTTTGTAGAAAGTTTTTCATTTTCTACAAACAACAAAATGTTTTTCTTTTGATAAGAATGGTATTTCCACTGTATACAGGTAAATAGTTTATACAAAAGAAAAGTAATCTATCCCCATTGTCACTGTACCATCTTTTTATATTATGTAAATCACGAATCCTGTGGTATAATCATAATGATGAATTAATTATTGAAAATATTCTCTTATTTATTTTTTATAATGAAAGAAATCTATTTAATTTTTACGTCAATTTATGAGGTATAAATTTTGAATGAAAAATAAAATGTCACCAAAAATATTTACAAAATATTATAAGAAATTTTACAACTTTCTTGCTGATACTAGTTTGTTAATATCATTATAGGTCGTTATCATGGCTACACTTCCGCTTTCCGCGGTAAGCGTGGGGCAGCTTGGATGAAGTCTTGCGCAGTCAACGCCTTCCTGACCGTCCTTTGCGGACTTCATATAGCGGAAGAACCTCAAGATTTCAGGATTATCCGATGTCGGTTTTCGTAGCTCGTTTAGTTCTCTGAAATAAAATATTAATTATGATATTAAAAATTTGGATCATAATTCATTGGACATAAGTTCCTCGAATAGTCGTTACTCGAATATATGTTCCCGGTCTGTTAGTATCTCAGTCTCGGAATCGCTCCACACAACATCTCATTCTACTGAGGACGGACCTTGGAACAGTATCATAAGTATTGTAACATACTCTTGTACCGACTGTTTACGCTGCAAATAAAGCTCGGTCTTCGATCCATCGGAGCAACCACCAAATCTTGACATCTCTCTTTCTGACGACCTCTCCATCCACAACATCGTGACTCCGGTGACCTCCCACACTTATATAATATGTATATGATAATTACAACTTATGGTTTCTTTCACATAGTAAAATAAAAGTATAAAAATTATAAAAAATATATATATTATTATGTTATTGTACTTTATGTAATAAATTGTACAGGTTGTAATTATTCATAAAATTATCACCCATGTTACATTTTAATAAGAATCATTATTAATACACAATTTTGCTTATTGAAATATTTTAATTATTGGTACAAAACCGACTACTTTAGGCCCGTGGCACTGAATTGCAAATTTTAGTTATATAGCTAGTTACTTAGTATCTTCAAATGCAATATGGTTATCTGTTAGATATTTAATTGTATATTTTGTTCAATTATTGATTACCATTTATTTCAAATGCAACAATCTTCATATTCTATAAACAGACTGAATTGCATTCGAAGTATGAGCAATAGCTTACACTACTATCAAAGTTTAGAGCTTGGTGACACGACTTGAGTAGGTTTTATAATTGGAAATACTTTTATGGTTTCTACCATTTTACCAATATTTTTTTTTCACTGATTACTGGATTTTAATATAGGTAATTTATATAAAACTGTTGTTAGTTTGTATAATATAATATTTTATAGTCAATAAGATTGTTATGATGTTTGCAATACAAGTTAGAATCTTTGTCACTTTCAATCACACCATGAGATCATCTGGAAGACTAGAAATGAAATAAAAATAGTACAATTACGATTTCTTTCAATAAATAAAATAAGCAGCAATATATATTTTACTCTCAATCTTCCTTTTTAATAATAAATATTGACTATCAAGTAACATTAGAAAACATATACTTATTTTTGTGATATTTTCAAGATTTCTTAAAAACATTTTTTAATATCAACAAAAATATGCTTCTACTACATTATTTAAATTCTATAAAATTGTAGATATCGATATTGAAATTTGAAATCTAAATGCATTGTCTTATTTTTATTTTCATATCTGTCGGTAGGTATGTAAACCTATATATTTCGCTTTAAAAAATATTTTTATTCTTATATTGATTGGAAACTATAAAAAAAATACATGAAGTGTTAAGTATTATAAGAATTACCGAAATAGTATATTTTGAAGTATTCGTGTAATAAATAAAAATATAGGTACATTGTATAGTTGATAATATAAGATCTAGTCTTAAGTGAAGAAATGATAAAAATAATTAAGGATTAATCGATGCCAACATTTAGTTTAAATCGTCGTAATTTAGCAAGATAACCGTAACTTAATTGGAAAAGCATACTGCCGTAAATCTACCAGGTAGAGGTTCAAGTCCCGTTGGGTGTCGTATTTTTTTCTTCAAAATGATTTTTCTAGTGTACATAATATGCAAAATATGTATATTCAATATAATGTAATATTACACTCTAAAATATTCTGTCTTATTCGTTGAATAAAAAGAAATATTTTATAAAGAAATAATAGTATTCGAAGGTTATATACTCTGAAATATTTTTGCAATATTCATTATTGACTACCTACTCATTGAAATCTTGTCTTATATATATATTTTGTTATTGAATGTAATACAATATCTTTCGACCGAAAATTGATAGTAAGAAAAATATTTAAATATCATAAAAGTACAGCAAAATAAAGTATAACATAGATTACAACAAAAAAAAATAGTATAATGTGTGAAAAAAATTCTTGTCTAGGCTGATTTGTTGTAGTTTTTATAGGCATATAAGTAATTTAGAATATCATTATTAAGGAAGGTGTAATCATAATTTTTAATGTAAATTAAATCATTTCATCATTTATTCAATAAATCACGATTATTGATTTATCGTACACAATAGTATTTTTAGAATATTGAATCACTAAATTTTAATAGCATATACTATATACTTTAATTTACTGTACCTATCTCTAAAATGAAAGCTCACAAATGTTAAGTATTCCAAAAAATATTCTAGCTGGTTTTAAAGCAATGAATTATTGCCATCATCCCATTCGAATTCATTTTGGAATACACAAGGGATACTTTATCTCGATCATTACTTCATCATCGTCCAAAATAGGTTCAAAAGCTTTCTACATCTGCGAATATCGTGTAACACTTGACTGTACTCCGTGTATCTGCAACTCCCGTTTTATGTTTCTTATTGATACAGTCCAACCACCAGAGTTTTGGCTTGGCAGTTAACCTATGACCGTCTGACCTACTATACATGATACAACTAGTTAGTTAGAAGATGTCTCTTTGTGATTCATGGTCTTCCCATTAAAAGTTTTTATCTTAAATGAATATGGACATACAGTCTTCTTTGAGGAGGTTTTAGACATGTAGAATATTTTACATATGCCATCCTTCTATTTTTGGTCCATATGTCACCTCCAGCATTTTTTTTTGTATTTTAAAAATATTGAGTACATGCTTGTCGGTCATGTTCAGAGTAATTTTATGGTAGGTTGGCACTGGTCGAATCTGCATCTTGTACATCGGGATTTTTGTACGGTGGGAGAGAATTATAAATTTCATTTGACTTTGTAGACCAAAGTAGTACTTCTTTGATGTTTCGACGTTTCGTTTTATTAACGGCATATGCACAAAATAATTGATGAGATACAATTATTAATTTTAAGAGCCTTGGTTTATATAAATAATTATATATAATATCGATATTTCATTTTTTTCTCATTAATCCTTAGGTTTTTTTTCAGATAGTTTCAGACCTATAAATACTTTGACTAGTCACTAGAGACTAGATTGAATACTCATATATATATATATATAATTATTATGTCATACTTATTGGTTAAATTTGTATAAAGTTATTCCCAATAATATCAAATATGGCTTATAGAATCTTAACGAATATCTATTGATCTGAAAGTTACAAATATTTCAAAATTTAAAATACCTCAAGATGATGCTAGAAAACAACACCCATATATAATAACCAAATCAGTATATACCACACCCCTTTGGAAGTAATATGGAAACATTTCCTAAGAAGAATTAATACAGATGCATTTACAAAATTGAAAAATAGTTATAAAGTTGATTACTGCATAAATATAGCAAGGGCTAGCAAGAGCAGGCATATTCTGTTAAATGTATTACGTTATGTAGCATTCATTAGTGCTGATAACAATGACATTATAGTACAGGTAAAAGTAATGTTTTTGTTATTTTATAATAAAAATAATATCATAAATAAGGTTTGATGATTGGAAAACGAAGTTTATTGAACTTACTTTTAAGGGAAGAAAAATATTTTTTTTTTTTGTAAAGTACCTATTAAGATTGACGAAAATTGACGTCATGAAATTTGCGCAAATAAATACATTGACGTCATACCATTCACCTGCAACTGACATTTTATGTGGAGTAAAACAATTCTACCTATACATAATACCAATGGTATTTATATGCATGACGCTATTACATGTTCCCATAAAAAAGCTCCCAAAATCATTTTTTTATAAAATATACTGAAGGGTGACATGATTGTCAATAGACAAAAATGGTGTGAAATAATGTATATTTGTCAAAATGCAAAAATATCACAATGGGTAGGTAAAAAATTAACGAAAGTAAATTTTTTGACAGTTCATGACGTGAGTAGGGTCGTTTATAGTGTGTGAATCTTTATGATTATTAAAGATGCCAATTCCATCACATGTATGTGTATAACAATATGGAAATAGGTGTATATATATTTATTTTAATAATGGTCGAATTTACATACACCTGTAAGGTACCTATATACTAACATTACAGTAGAAAAGTAGAAATAAGTCAACACTTTTATAATCAATAAACATACTTTATGACACTCTTGAGTTATTTTAATTCAATCTCAAGATTAATGAAAAATTACTGACAACTTCAAAGCACCAATATGAGCGTCGATTATCCTAGTTATTTCAAGAAAATAGTAATAAAATCTTACCTACTTAGCTGCGCCGATACTAAATTACTATATGGGGCATATTTAGCTGGCGAGGCATACATCATGCAAACAAGTCGTTCCCGACACCTTTCCTGCATTAGGTTTTTTCCGTTTCCTTCAGCACTTGGCGCCCCAAGTCCCAGTCTTTGAAATACTGAATCCAGTCGAGAAAGAAGAGGACTGTAGAATGGATCATAGTTTGAAAGTAACAGCGAAGACGCTGGGATATTATGGAAAACCTGAAATCAAATAGAATATAGTAAATTATATTAAATAATAACCATGAATTTACATACATACAAGTTTGACACAAAAAATCTTCCCTCGAAGTGTCACTATTTTATTTAAATTTCTACCCTTTATGATAAAAAATCATAAACGATGAAAGAGTACAAAAATCCGGTGCAATGGCAAATATATTTTTATGTGTACGAAAATCTTCGTCTCTCAATATACATATTGGAAATTCTACGAATAATTGATAGTTTACCTGAAAAGGATGATTAGTTAATTAGCAAATGCCAAAAAAAATTATAATACTTAATTTAAATCATTGATTATTTCAAAACTATTCAAAACATCGCAATGGCTGAGGTGATGTAGAGTGCAGATATATTTTTTGTGTATTAATGCTCGCGTTACTAAAAAAAATTTAAGAGAACAAAATGGTGTCCGCGGCCCAACAATCACCACATGTAGAACTGACAACGTCGGTATAATACATGAGACAAAAAACAACTAGAATCAAATAAAATGTATCATAGAGTAAAGAGTATATTGTAAAAAAATTAAAATGATGCCACTCACTCCTAAAGATTTTTTTATAAAACTGAGAGAAAAGGTGAATATACTCGTGCTTACAACGATAATAATATATCACCAAGACCATCGACGTCAGACGATAAAGTAATTAAAAGAATCAAAATTACTTCAACCATCAGATGTATTTGGTAGTACATTAATTTACTTCTTCGATTACATCTTAACTCGACTCCAAACGGATGCAGTTATATGACAAACCCCAATGGCAGTGAACTCTAATAGAGCCAATAAATTATATTGTATATATAATAGAATTGATTTTATATCGTCGTATTGTTTTTAACAAATTTACAAAAAATATCTAATATTTCTACATTTTATGATATTACCAATGCCATTATTCAATTTATCATTTTATAAAATAAGTAAATATCTACCTACCTACTTTAGTTGGTTTAACTTTTTTTCTAAAACATTGAACCTGTAATATCAAAATGTCTAAAAACTTATTTTCAAAAGCAAAAGAGAATATAATATACTCCCGACACAAATTGAAATTCATTCCAAAATATATACATTTTTCCATAAGAACTCTCTTTAAATAATGGGTTTTTCTGGCATTGTTAGTATTTAAATGTCAACTTAAATTTTCAGGCTTTCATTTTACTTGTTCAAAGACAACAAAATATACAAACAATTCCTTCGATAACTTTTTACTGTAATTGACGGCTTTTTTTTGCGAAGACAATGAAGGTAGTTGAATATTGTTTTACAGCCAACTCATTACAAACAATAATAATATTATAAGAATTGTACTAGCCTTTCCCATTTATAGTATATTATACCGTGACTGAACATAAAATAATTTAACAGAAAACACAAATACCAATAAAATTTATAAAATCTATCTTTTTCTCAGATTTATTCAATTATATCGTTTGCTATCATATAAATCCATTGCATTCGAACCAAACCTTTAATATTTTGCTTATTTTACTCCGTTACGGGATTTGAACCTAAATTGGAAACGTTAAAACCACTACAATGTACCGCAAGTTTATAGATAAGATAAGTATTAGTAACGAAGATCTCAGTATCCGTTTAAAATATGAGCGATATTTCCATTATCTTTTGGTATTAATACTATTTATAAAAAATATATTTGCAGAAAGGTAAACGAAACAAAACAAAATAATTCCACGATAAAAAGAACTTTTTATATACAACGTTTTTAAATTGTATGTTAAATTATTATGCTCAATATGCTCAAACATGTAGTTGATATGAAGTAAATAAAAAACAAATAAATATAGAATACTGAAATATCATTTTGATTTCCATAGTAACGCACGTATATATTAATAATTTAGTTGCTAGGACCATCCACTTAGCAACCAATAATAGTGGATTCGATTACGAATTTCTTCCGAAATAACTTTTTATATAAAACAGAATTAACTGAAAATGAATTCAATTCTACTTAAAGATGGCTAAAAGTATTTAAAAAAAATGCATTGGCATCGTGTTCTGATATATTCTAAAAGTTTCAAATATCTAGCTAGTCGTGAAGTTAGTTAAAAATCGATTGCAAGATTTATACCGGACAAACAACCACTGGACAAATAAAAATAAGACCTAATTAAAACGTTGTAAAATAGTGGATATAATTCAATGAAATAATATTATTTTTTAAAATAAGATTTTTAACCTGAAACAATGCATTAAAATTTCAAATCTCTGTTTCAGATTTCAAAATATTTGCCTTTAGATCAGCGTTTTGACTATTTCTTTGATGCTATCCACAATATATAGATTTTTTATCTGTGTATCTATTTATTTTGTAGTTATAACTTAAAACTACTCGACCAATATTGATGAAACTTACGTAGCGAATATGCGTCATATACAATAAAACATAAGTCCACTTCCATGAAATGTTGGTTAACTAATACTACTATTTTAATACAACTTCTACTTATGAAAACCTATGATTGAATTTAGTTTATGAAGGTTTGTTATTTAAAATGAAATGCATCATTTCTGTAGTAGTAAAAAAAATATTTAAAAAAAAACAATGACGGAGTTATTGGAATTTAAAACTATCTGTCAAATTTAATTTATATAGGAACTCGCTAAACTGTGGTTTACCGGTCATTGTTTCTTACTTTTGTTGGGCGGCCATGTTGATTTTTAAAAATCCCGACGCTGATTGGCTATCTACACAATCTCATGAACTTAACATTCGGAACAATCTTTAGGTGGAATGGATCTACGTCGTTTGGAATCCATCATGATTTTGAAATCTATTTTCATTTAATTTAGGGTCTTTAGAAACTGATCAATATTATATTAGTGTGGGACCATACAAATAGCAAGAACAAAACATTATTACTTACTCAAAATTTTGAATCATTTTGAGAATATTGTATATAGAAACTTGTATATTATTACTACTCGTATAATACATTATTGGTATCAAATTATTTGAGTTTCGTCGATATCTTAAAAGGTTATGAAATTATAAGATATTTTTTTCAAACATAACACTTGCAATAATTCATTGTAGATCATGAATTAATTATATATATATAAATTATATAAAATAATTAAAGTGGTAGGGTAATATTACAGTAGAAGTGCACTCGTCTACATCAAATCATTGTCGATTGCGCATTTTAATACTGTCTTCCGTATTGAAGGGCACTAAATGGATATTCATAGAAATAAAACGTTCGAGTAGAAGAACCGCCTTGATCAAACCGTTGCTTATAGTGTTGATTCGAAAAATAATATTAGTTTCCTTCTTAAATTAAATATAAATAGACTTTGTATTATTAATTGAATATAATTATTGTTTATGTACTATTAAACACAACGTAAGTATAGCTAAAAGGAGCGTCAATCAAATGACGTTTATATTTTACATTGTAATATTCTTAAGACGGTACTACTAGTGAAACGGCAAATAATTTTCAACTATAGGTGCGACGAAATTTTGGACACGCTGGCAATTGGAGAGCAAACTTCGAGCTGTGAACACGTAAATTTGTTTCGTGATGGCGACGGGGGTATTAATTCTTAAATCGTGTAAAGATGACTAAAAAACGTTACCTATTTACTTGAAAAAGAAAACATGTCAATGAATATATTATTATTGTTACTAATAGAACAATAAACATAACATTAAATGGACGCATGTTGGATTTATGTGACAAATTATATTTCGTTCGGCACGCGTCATTTGCACAATCCGCGCATGGCCTAGCCATGATTCTTTAGACCATGCCTCAACTGAGGTATAGCCTTAAATATAATGTGGCATTTTTTTTAATAACGTTTAATGGATGACCACCATTTCGGCGCAACGATTCCTTTAATCTTATTTGGAATTTTTCGTTACGTATTTGAACATGCCTAGTATGGAAGTGTCTTCTTTTCTTTTTTTATTTAATTCCTTATTTTTTTGTATTCCACATTAAATTGGAAATATCAAGAGATTGCAGAAATAATTAAATTTTCGAGCTGTCATAATGCGTAGTTCATAACTTTTATCTCACAAACGATCATCTCTGTAGATATCAGTAGAAAATCAGAACCTAAATGGAATTCTATTAAGCATTTTTATCTAAGCTAATTAAATTCGATTCCTACAAATCAAATCTCGCAAAAACATAAAGTAATTCAAACAGAAGTATTAATAATACTTTTTTCTGTAGTGTTAGTTATATTAACTTATTTTTACGATGATTGTTTTTAAGCTATGTTTTACATAATATGTACCTTCTGTGTTTAATACACAATTATTTACATCAGAGAAATTGAATTCGCAACTCACAACTTCGTGGAAAGCCGATCAATCAAGGTGACAAACTCACAATTAGTGTCTGATAGTTATCTTAACTACAATAATAATTCTACATGTAAAGAGTACTATATTATTATAATATAGTTACTGAGCTTCGAAAACAATTTATACTGGTTAATATAGATAAAAAATATAACCGTATTGCAACCAAGTTACCTTATAGTCTTCTTGTTTTCTGTTTGCGTGTCTATAATAATTATCTGATATGTTGGGTAGATAAGTGACTTTGGCTCCTCCGGGGCCATATCTGAAAAATAAATTGAATCTTATTAAGAAGCATCTTATTGAATAGAATTATACTTAACTTAAACAACATTTTAACTTAATAATTCATCACGGTACTACCTCTTCAAAATATTCATAAACAAAAACGAAAATATTTCCTCCTGCGTTGAGCCACCAAAGTTGTGAACTCCCGGCACGTCAGCATCCATCCTACTTTGTCAACATTAAACGTGTCGTCACTGATGTGTTGATTAACTTTTCTATACGTCTCATTAGCGGAAAGTGGAGGTAGGCTGTTAAGGTCCGACATAAATAGTGCACGCTTAACTTTGTCAGTCAAACGTATTTTGTTTTCTAATATTAATTCTGTCGACCGACGGTTGATTTATTTATAATTTAGCATTGTAATGTTTACATTTCTTACAACTTTTCATAGATTTCTATATAATTTGAAAGAAATAAACATAACCAAACAATATCCATATTTAATAAGATACTTTCCAGGAAAATCAGTTTTTTCAAGAATATTTTAATTTTCCCGTATCCAACAGAAGCAGAAGAATACAAGAACAGTTAGTATAATTTAAGTATTTAAATTTAAATTCTAATGGATTTAAGTTTTTTACTATTCTATTTGAGTCGTTTTTTGTGACCCAGGTTTCGCCTTTTGGCATTTTCAGGTTGCAACTTACGAAAAGGTAAATACACACTGACAACGAATACAGTTAATTATAATTACTTAAATAATAAATAAATACAATAAAGTAGGTAAAAACTTTATCACCTACTTTTTTAGTCAAGGCTCACAATAACAAATTTAATATAACAAACAAATTATGGATTTTTAATGTACCCCTATAACTAATAATACACTCAATAGGCGTATACATGCTACATTCAAGAGGTGTGAAATCGTCAATACTGGGAAAACAATGACAAACAAAGATATATCAATGATACCAGTATTTTAACAGTTATATTCGAACTCATGTCTTTCACTAGTCTTATCTATACATCTTAAAAAAGTATGTATATTCAAAAAATCACAATCAAACATTTTTAAATATGGTGCATATTCAGTATTAAATAAAAAAAATATCGCTTGTAAGTTTATACTAGATATTTTACCGGAACAATATTTTTGTCATAAAAAGGTTTTTCATAGAAAATTCAACGTGAATAATAATATATCTTCTGATTTTCATCTGAATATTCTTGTTTTTCAATTATTTATGTAATTTGATATTACTTAGCAACATAAAATTAATTTAAGGCCTAGCAATTTCCCAATCGGCGAGTATTAGATTTCACCCAAGATATAATGATTAAGAGGAAGGAAGGACTAAATTGAAAGAAATTTAAAACTCGTAATCGCACTTTGAATATTATTTAGTTACGAATTTCATATAAATTATCCTACTTTATTAACTACATACTGTACTTTTCCGTAGAGATATTATATCCTTATGTTTTAAAAATCATCCATTATAAAACAAATCAACGAATCCCGGAAAATCATCAACCGTGGATGCAGACAAAATACAAAATTATATTTTAATTTCAACATGTTTGTACCATTTTTAGTACTTGAATCTACATAATAATTATTAATAAGCATCCGTTCTCAATATCTGAATGAATAAACCCTGTCTTGATAATATTTTTTTTAAATACTGGAATGAAATAACTACATAGTACCTATATAATTTTTCTTTATTTAAATTTTATTTAAATACATTTCCATTAGATAAAATGTGGAATTTAAAGAAAATCTTGATAAGTATGTATAATTGCTGTGTAGGCTATCTGAAATGTACAGTAAATAATACGTCATTGGTCAATCTCACAATATTGAATACATCTTTTCACAATTTTAATTTTAACTATAACTTATAAATTTTAAAATTTAAATAAGGAATAAACTTTCTATACAAAATGACGATGATCTCTTTTGTATATATAAAGTTTGCAAGATTTGTATGTGCAATATATTTATAGAACATTTTTTAAATGATTACTTGAGTTTTTATAAATGCAAAGCTTCCACAGGTGTAGATGCGTACCTATTCAATATAAGTCTCATTTTTTCCCGATATGGAATATAATATGACTTATACAAGATATACTAACGATGTATAATTGTTATAATTATTTTTTAATATAGTAGTATATAAATATATAATAATTACTCCACTTACAATACTAATAATAGTTTTCTAACATGAATAAATAATAAATAAGAATGTTAACGATTTTTTTTTTGTTAATGGTTATAATGATCATGCGTACCTAGACATGGCGACGTTAGCCAAATCGTTTTGGTTCCCGTAAAGTGAATCTGCAGGCAGCGTCCCTATTCCTTCTCCTGGAGGGTAAGTGTAGCTGGCTCCTTGATCTGTGGCGTATCCTGTGCTGTCTTTGAAGTCCAGTTCTTCATTTTGTACCTGCGGTTGGCCGAAGTTTGCAGATGATCCAGAAAATTGTGAAAGGCCTATAATTTTCACACATAATACATTTTACAACACACACTTTCCAATTCACTGATTCTCTACAACTATAATGACGATAAGGATAACGTGGGGATAGATTCCCTGTTTGATTTTTATTTCATTCGTGAAATAGTTTGTCTTTCAGAATAAGAATTACAAATATTTAGTATGCAAGTAAAATATATTATGTAAGTAAGATGAAAGAATATTAATTGTTTATGTTTTGCTTAATACTATATATCCTTGTCTTATCTTACCTTAATAATATTTCAAATTTTATAGTCTAAAAAACTAACGTGGAACATCTATTTTCACTTTACCCTTTAATATAAAGTAACGGTAATAATAAACTGCATATTATAATATCCACCTTTTCCAACAATTTTCCCAAGACTTCCGAGGATGCTGGGCAGGAACATGGCAATCAGAACACTCTTGACGATCTGAGCTCCAATAAACAGAGGCAGCAGCAGCTTCTTGATCCCGAAAGCTAAAAATCCGAGGCCAAAGCCCGTCAGAAAGGATGACTTCCCTTGGGTAACTAAAATATAGAGAAGGAGAAAACAGGTCGTGATGTGCCGTGCTTAGCGTGATTAGCAGCGTTTAATTGCAACTACGTTCAGTCTACTGTGTTTTTTTTCACGAATGATTAATAAATATCATATTAATAACTATTTTAGCAAGCAACTATAATAAAGCATTAATATTTTGTATTTTGTGTTTTTCTCCAAAGCGAAAAGCCTAATAGTGTGCTGGGCGGTGACGTGCGGTGACTTTTGATATCGAGTATGCTATTCGTTATAACTAATCTTATATAACAAAGCATCTACATATTTACGTATTAAATATTTTTTTACGTAACTGGATATCTATATTATACTTAATATAAATTCCTTATCGGCTACTTTCATATTTTCCCATTTTGTATAATCACAAAAAACCGGTAAACACGCTTATGACTGCGAATAGAATATTTTTGTTTTACAAACATATTAGTAAAAGATTTAAAAAAAAAACATATGAGAATTACCTAAACGTAGTTTAAATTAATTAAAAAACATTTTTAAATTTCATCAAAAAATATAAAAATAGCAGTAAATGAATATAACCGATTTTTCAATCAATCTCCAGTTTAAATCCAGTTTACTAAACGGTAAACGGAGGAGAATTTGATATTTTGTGATTATACATACAATGAAAAATACTTTAACAATGATAAGCAAGAATAATACATACAAAAAATAGAATAGTAAAAAATAGAAATAACCGACTTTGAAATCAATAGGTGCAAAAGTTATGAATGCGTTGCATCCACAGCATCTACAAATCGCACGCCACCGGTGTTGTGCTATTTGTGTTGTTTTAGCAGGGTTAATATATTATATTATATGCAATAATAAATTAAAATATTATAAATGTTAACAACATAATAAATTACTATAAGCTACCTCCTTATCATATTACTACAGCTACATTTTAAACCGATGAATGCTCTAAATAAATATAAGGATTAAAAGCCATTAATCTGCATTTATGGGTATATAATTTAATTTGCTTTTATTTTGCTCTTAATAATTAATCATGCAGTATATAATGAGTATAATGATGTAGTTTGAATTTCACCACTACTTATATTTCAATAAATTAATAATAATGGTTTGTTTCACTAATTAACAAAGGTCAGCTTTTGCCGGATTTTAATCGGATAACTTCAACAGTGCTGACAATAATACAATATTAACAATTTGCTTAATTTCAATAATAACTTGTGTTTCGTCAGCTCAAAAATGTTTTGTTATAATATCTTGTAACTAATATTAGTTATTGCTGATTACTTATATTAATAATATACCCCATCCGATTCAAAACGTAATCTAATTATTAACAGGCCATAAAATGATACATGATGAGATTTTAGAGTGGCCCTTTGGTCGTTTAGTATCCTTATGTAAGTACTACTATATTATGTATGTTGGCATTTGTCCAGCATCAACTCGTCGAGCGACACGGTCTTCCTTTTTCCATAATTTCATTATATTGGTGACCTCTATCACATCACGTACTCGTGTCTGCCTTCTTTAAACATTGGTTTCTTTTGTGGTTTTCTGCATCGTTTCATTTCATCCAATGTTGCATAACCCTTTATTTTGGATTTCTCTCACAAGGGTCCATGTTTTTCATACATATGTTAGCACGAAATATAATTTGGCTAAATGGAAGGTTACTTTAAATTTTTCTATTTATTCAGGTGCCTGAATGCGTTCCATGCCAGTTTTATTCTTCGGGAAATCGTATCATATCTACATACCTTAGTTTATGTTTTTATATATACCTATATTTTGTCCAAGATAGACATATTTTTTGACCCATTTGAGTTAAGTACCATTAGTAAGGATACGTTTTCAGACAGTTCTATAATTTATCTCTAGTTTTATCTTTTATACACAAAATCACATAGCATTAAAAATATATTATTCAATTATGAATCTATGCGGACCTTTTGATTAATATTTAATTACTACATTTAAATAATATGCTAATTATATCTAATGGCTACCTGATGGGCAACGCGTTGTTGCATTGGTCGCAGTGGCTGGTCTAACATTGAATATAATTTATATCAAGAAACTGAAACGGGATAATAACTACGTATATCTCAAACAAAATGTTCATATAAATGTAAGCATGATTTATGAGATTCTGTTCAGTTCTAAATATGGATAAACTGCATTCAAACGTCTGAATAGTAATTTCTTAAGTGACATTCCATAGTCCATATATACATAATATGCATGGTATTTATATAATTTATAACTATATGGTAGGATTATGCAATTTTCTTTTTAAGAAAGGAGGCAACTTGTTGTGATGTATAATATATGTCGCCAAACGAATAAAATGGTACAGGAAATGGTTCCTTGACAAAATGTATCATATAGAGCAGGCATGTCCAACACCAAGTAGGTTGTAATCTACTCTCCTCAAAACTTATATTAATTATTCACCACACCCTCATATTGTCTTTTGTTAACTTGAACAAAAATAATTAGTTAATGGCAATAATTAAACAACAACATAATATTTTTACCATAACAAAGAAATACTCAATTTCGATGAGTTTTCGCCTTCTTTTGGGCACTCGTTGTCAAATATTCTCACTGAACAAAAAGCCAACTGTGTGATAGTAAATAAAATCACTAGGGCTCCGTTAAAATTGCGGAAATTTATATCTTCTATATATCTCGCCCTAACTAACTCGTATGGTTAATACCTCTCCTTCAAAATTCCAATTAAACTATATTGTTATTACAACTGAACGAATTAAGTGACAAACTTTTTACATTTTCACAGCTTTACCAGGGAATGGGACAACTGGACGCCAGGACAATTGGCACTGTGGCAGACACGTATTCAGAACGTAAACGAGTAATTTTAATCAGTCTATGGGCCGTATGTATGAGATTCCCAAATTCTTTATAAGCTATTTAACCGATTTTCCATCGAATAGCTAATAACACTCTTTGTGACGTAAGCAATCTGACGTCACGCGCCATTAAAAATGGCTGCCTCAGCTAGCTGTCACTTTCAAATGTCATTTTAATTTTGCATTCATTGCAAAAAACATTTGGTTGAGGCCCTTATTCGTTTTGTAGATTCTGTAAAACATTTGCGAACTTTAAAAACAGTTCCTAGTCGTGCTGTTTACAAAATACGTATAATTTTGATCCCTAGTCTATAATCTAGATAGTAGGTAACTGATAAAATGCCTCGCTTATTTCGCCTATTTCGCTTGCAATATTTCTCATGGAGACATAAGATGGACTTACGTAAGATTACGATAAAATATCTCCGCTAAACCACCGCAAAAATATGTATCTACTGCTGTATCTGGCATTAAAATATACAATTGTAAGCATTCTGCGTTCTTCAAAATATTACGGTACCGCCTACCTACCTAGTTAATTATTGTAAGATAACTGTAATAAACGAGGCACAACTCTCAAATACACTGGAAACATCAATAGTATCATACGGTGATTGGTATAAATGATAATATTATACAGAGATCGTTACATATTATTGTCTTAAATCATTTGCATTTTCTGTCTTTTATTCTTATTCTCTTTTGAGATCTCAATAATTGAAGTGAAGTTAGTCATAATAATATTCAGTATTGCCACCAAATGTATTCAGTGCTGCCACCAAATGGAAAAGTTTACTGGCAATACAACCTTTCGTACAGTAGAATAATTATAAAATACATGTGATAAAATAGCTGATAAATTATTTAAATTTCATAATAATTATTCATGTATAATTATCAAATTTATATGGTACCGTTCGCACACTTTCAGACACATTTACAATTTCAAAATTTTGAATTATTTATCGGGGAATGAAATTTTATAATACGAACACCATGACACATGATATGTCACATTCGTGACGTCACTTAACAGCTAATTACGTTTTTACTCATGCATACAAACGTGCAGTATATAGCCTATAAGGTTTTTGGGAATCTCATGCATACGACAGTCTATCTACTACTTAGTAGTTTTAATTCATTTCACTCTAAACATAATGTTTTTTTACTGCGGATTGAAAATTACCATGCCTAAGGCTTTATATAAAATAAAAAACTCTTTTTTTGTTGGAACTTAAACATATGCACGATTAAATCAGAATTTACGTGCGCATATTTAAATTCTCACCAACTATTAAATCATAATTATTATAATAATTTAAATATAAATAATAATATTAAATATATTTTTTAAAAGTACTTATAAGTACTAAACGTCTATTTAATTTCAAATTGCGTGGCATCCAGTTGTTCCGGCGCCAAATCGTCCTAGACCCGCTTTACTACGATCGATCAAAATTCATCTCGTGATGGATGCGTTTGACATGTTAGAATAATTAAAGAGTACCTAAATGCTGTCTTCTGTATCAGTGAACTGATTAAGTTTGACGGATACACATAGGTACCTAGTGGAAAACTAATAGAAGTGAAAAAAACTTGAGACGGTAGAAGGTACAGGAAGAAACCCAGCAGTGGATCGACCCCTATTAATAATGGTGAATTTGCCCACATTATGCATGCTTAGATCAAAACTCCATACTAACATAATATTAGTATGCAAGGTTTCAATTAAAAATACAAGAAAAAAATAACGTGAAAAAATGTTATTATTTTGAGAGTCTTGAATTAAGTATCATTCCGTCAATCCAATGGATCTAACGATAAAAAAACAACTATACTTTAAATTAAATAGGTATTCATCCTAGAATTAATAATCTAGGACAGATACAGGCACATATATTATTATCTTCAATTCCGGATAAGACTTCTTAACCAATTAAGCTACCAACCAAAATATCTTTCTTGCTCATAGTTTGTATTAACTACCTACGACATCTGAAGAATTTTAAAATCAATCTTGAGGCTTTTAAAAATTTCGTATTTTAAATAAAAATAATAATATCTACATACCAATATTTTATACCATTTTTAATTTTTGAATAAAAAAACATATAATTGTAAAATATTGTTTGATATAAATATTCGCTAATTATTTCAGTATTGCAAAAACTGCGTTCTATTTATAAAATATATTTACATAACGCTGACTAAATAAAAGCCAATGTTTGCAGTGAAAAAACATTTCCGGAGTGATTATTCCATTAGTTACAGAAATACGCCAACTATAAACTGACGTGAACAACATATTGTGTATTTATTTTATTTAAAAGCCTTTTAGCATACCTGCATTTTGATGTGCACTAAATAATGATCGAGCAATTTTTAATGAATTTATAAATTTAAAATACAATAGTCAATAAATTGAGGTTTTAAATCGACGTTGATATTATTATAGTACTACACGTACAAACTACTCCATAAAAATACTAATTTAATGATTCGGGGTACAAAAATTCTAACTTATTATTATATCACAAAAATATGTAGAGATTCACACATTAAAAAACTGCGTAAATATACCATCCACCTTTTTTTTAGCTAGTTAATGTAAATATTTATTATAAAATAGGTAACCGTCACTTTAATCTCGGTTGTATAATATATGAGGTTTAAGAAACAAATAATAATATACCAAATGAAAATGTGCGAAAAGATGATAGCAGTGGTGATGATGAAAGCTGATGATATGATGATTTTTCACTCCTTGTCTGGTATTTCATCTGTCTTAAAGGATGATACGCTAAATGAAAAGATGATAATAATTAATTATACTTCAAAATATATGGTGACTATCAACTTTTGCAGTATAATAAATAAATATAAACGTAATTTCAATTAATAAGTTTATACTTTATTGAATTGAATTTATATTAAACTTGATACAGGTACCTATTTATTATAAAAGAGCACATACAAGTTCACAAAAATTAAAATTTATTTTTAATATGACGTATATATTTTATAATTAATATGAATACTAAAATAAGTAGATAAGTAAAGATGAAGATATTATAATGCTGAGTGAGTTTTAATTTATATTCTGATGATTGTTGTAATATTTATGTACAATACATTAAAACCGACGGTTTTCTTCCACCACCAGTAGTATTAACCAAACTTTCTGTTACATACAATTATTATTGATTTAGATGTAAAAATGTATCGTGTTGGGGAAAATTTGTTAAATTCTAATCTGTCTTTTTATATAAGAGTACTAAGGAGTAGATTTAATAGCAATATTTTTTTAAATAAATAAAAATATCATGTTTTAATACTGATTTGATCAAAAAAATAAATAATAAAGTAAATAAATTAATTGGTAGTTACATATTTATAGCTTACATTTGAACCCGAAGAATCTGGCAGCCTGGGGCAGATTCACACTCAGTACGTGGTCTTTAGCGTACGTATCAAACTTTCTCATTACCCTTTCATCGAATTCTTCAATTTCATTTACAGAATTCTCTTCTAAACTTCTCATAGATCGTGGTGAACCTCCCCTCATCCCAGTAGAATTTCTTCCAAGCAAAGAACTGACGGGTTCTATTTTTACACCTTCCAGCAGATCGTACGAGTCTTTGCTAAAAGTGTTGTCGACGTATCTTAGTATCTCCGATTCCAGTTCTTTCACTTTATCACTTCGACGAGCATTTGGTAGAATATCGCCTTCAACAAGATCAAATGCCTCTGCCATTTGATCAACAAAAGATTCTCCTTGGTGAACCTGAATTTTTTCTCCATCTTTATTGAATAAAACACCATCAGAAGCTGTAAAATTTATAAGTCTATGTTCAGCAGGTTTTTCATCTTGTAATTTAGGTTTGTAAACACTTTCAATATTATGCTCTGGCATAATGTCTAAAGAAGGAGATCGTACGTTATCTTTTACATTAATGAATGACTCACTTGGACTTGTATTAAGGATTTCATATTTGAAATTGGTTGGTTTCAGCATTGGTGAAATGTTAGGACTGTCTTTAATAGATTGTAAAGTGGCATTACTTAATGCTTCTATCGCAGCTGAACTGCCACTTCTTCTGACATTTGAATAACTACTTATAAAGTTTACTTGGGAAACTAATATTAGAAGAAATAGTGAAATGACATTCCCATTATTCCCTATGCTAAATGTTTTACTGGCACTACGACACATTTTGGTTTTTTCAACCATTTTTGATTTATACACTTTTGCAAGTCATTTGAACTGTTCGTTATTATTACAAAAATAATAAATTACTCCAAGTCAATCTTTGTTGTTTCCTATTACAGCAGTCAGGATATCATCTGAAACAAATAAAATGAATTATATTAGCTTTTTTATCTAGTTATTACAGCAAATATTTTTTTTTCAGATTAATTAAAATATATTATAAGTGCGACACCATACTCTATTAACACGAAAGATAAATAATTTTTTATTTGAATAAAGCAAAATACTAAAGCTATCTCGCTTTATGTATACCAAATGATAGATAGATCATTCTGAAAATCGGTTTGTAGCGCAAAACAACTGTCAATGTCAATAGTAAAATACACTTTGTTTTAAATAGAAAGTAAAGCATTACGTTTCGCATACGAATACCGACTAATACAAAAATAATTTTTGATATATTTAGTTATATATTTTATTTATAAAAGGTGCGGGACTTTTTAAAGGAAATACATAAAATACAACGTTAAAAGAATAATGGTAAAACAATACAGTATGTTAGCATATAAAAAATAAAATACAATAATTATATACTTTGAAAAAAAAATACAATAAAATAAAAGCACCATACGATCAAAATTATGGTAACAACAAAAAATCCCTTTCCAGTGTTTGGGTGGCTGAACGGAGAAGGTATTGATCATGACAATAGAAGAACTATTCAAAATAAAATGAATTTTATTCTTAGTGTTGAAGAATGAATCAATAAGTTTTCTTTTTAAAAAATCAACGGAAAAAAGTGTCACATTTTTCTGTCTGCATGGTCTGTATATTATGAAGTATTGGCATTATACAACATTTCATATTATGATTCGTATTAAAAATATTTTATAAAAAAATAGATATTTTTATTGGATTTCTTTAAAGCTATCTTCAATATTATTCAACTTTATAAACCTAATTTATATTATTTTTTCTATATTTGTGTAGTAAATATTACGATAAAATTATTATATTTATTTACATTTGTATTATAAAATATTTTCATATATTTCGTTTATTCTTATAGATATAAATAATTAATAATAGAAATACATAATATTGCTTCATTGCTTATGAAAAATGTATAATAATATAACATTTTTTTATTCAATTTTGACTTATTGGCTTAAATCCAAAATACTTTTGTATTTCGTATTTTTTGTATATATAATAATTTACGTTATATACCAATCAGTCAAACAATCCATGAAAAATCAACATTACCTACCTATGTGCTCGTTAAGCAAAAAATATAAGGTACGCTTGTGAAATAAAGGGAATAAACAAAAAGAATGATTGAACTACAGAACTCTTTCAATATTAATAAGAATATTTTAGACTATAGACGTATGTTACTAAAAATATAAACTCAATTATAGAATAGGCATTAAATAAGATATGATTAAAATAAAACGGATTTTTTTTATTGTTTCCAAATTTAAAAATACTCTCTATGTCAGAAAAAAAATTTCGTAAAGCTATTTGGTAGCTTTTAAAAGTTTAATTACTTTAACATACCTATCGTAATACTTTTTAAATTATATGTATCATCGGTAAAGATCAGTTATTTAAGATATCTGTGTTTTAAATATATAATTAACTAATAATTGAATCATATTACATCGTAGATGGATATATTATATGATGTTTTTAAAGTTGTGAATGATTCCCCAAAACCTTTTCCTTACTCTTCGTAAATTTATAGAATATAATCTATTACACCATTTTGTTTTTTTAAAGCGGTTTTTGATAGTAGTAACATGTTAAGTATTATTAGTTGCGGCAAAAAATGCATTTCTGTACAACTGCATAGTATATGCCCTACGTGTACATGATTTATTAAAAAAAATGAGAAATCCACAAATGAAGAGTTACCAATCACCAGTTATAAAGTGTCATCAAAATCGGTATGATGAACATTGCGCGTAATGAATGACAGGAAAATATAGAAAATCAGTAAGGCAGCATACAAAATGCGACGTGATTAAAAATACAAAAATCCTTTAATGAATACGACGTGTCGGAAGATAACTCGCATACATGATAACAGTTGGAAGAGTGCGATAATCTAGTGGCGCTGGTGAGATATATGACGACCAAAAGTATTCTACAAGTTACGTTGGATTAATGAAATATAAAGGTTCGGTGAAATTACGTGGCAACAAAGAATAAGAAACCGATTAAGGTGGAACGAATTTAGAGAAACAATTGAAATGAAATGCTTACTATTTTATATAGTTATTAATTGGAGCAAACCTATGCTTAAAATCCTACTTTATAAATCAATTAAGTATCTACTATTATTTTTTTTCAAAATATTATTTGAAATCTTAGAAGAAAACATACATACTTAATACTTAATATAATCATAAAAAAACTATTTTTTTAATAATTCACAATAGTTAATAATATAAAATAACGTTACTTAATTGAATATAAATAACGCTTTCCCAAAAGTACAATGGCGTAAGTCTGAATTTGGCTGTTTTGAGTTGAATGCAGTTCAATTACATTATTTTTCTCCATCTCAGGAGAACACTAGCGTATCTCTAAAAAAATATTTAATAAGATATACACCTAACTTCAGTGTTCTTTTAAACAAATTGAGTCAAACATTGAGAAGAACACTCCAGTAACTCTGATACTCCATTGTCCTTCTTATAATATCTTTATAGCAAAAAAACAAGTCGCTAGCTGAACACTGAGGTAACTGAGTTGCTCCAGTGTCCATCTGGGAATTGATTTTTCAGTAAGTGGCAGTACTGAGTTACAATACTAATTTTTGACAGTTGGGGCCAGGTTTTATTTTAATTTCCTTGAAGAACAAGGAAGTAACTCAAAATTTTTTTTTTTTACAAAACATACTGTCTTTTTAATCATTATATTATTAATGCCACTAAATTGATTTATTTTTTTCCAATTCAATATAAAAATAATGAACATTGTAAAGCCATTACTCATTAAATCAAAAAGTAAGTAAAAGTAAGTAAGTTCAAAAAGTTTATTTCGGCTCTCCTGGAAAATGGCTGATTTTGAGATACTATAGTGGACTTCTGGGGGTGTGATAATTTGAAAATACTTCAGAAAATATAGAACTAGATAATAAGTTTATAGATCGAATTCCGCTATTGTATTGTATTTCTCTGTGTTTTGAAATTATATAATTCTTTTTTTTAATTTTCAATGCGGTATTTCGACTTAATATTTAACAAAGAAACACAAAGTGAGAGAATAAGAACATAATCCTAGCTACATAGGTACAAACATGCGTCTAGTCATACCTTTTGTCTTACCTTTTTGCACTCTCTTGTAACGTAAACATGGACCGTGAAAGCAAGAGAAAGGTAGAAAATACAGGTAGATATTCTAATTGTGGTATCAAAGGTGAATGTTAAGGATTCTTTGGATGACCGAGCGGAAAACCCCTTTGATTGTCGCATTGCTTAGATCAGGGGTTTAAAATCTTATTTACTTATAAGGTATAACTACTACATTCAAAGATAATTATATGAAAGATGCAAACAATAAAATTATTAATTTCATGTAACTATGTAGATATTCTGTAATACATACAAAGATTAGCTAAAACCTGCAATATTTTTTTTTAGTTTTTGTTTTTCTGTTACGTTTTATTTTTTACATTTTTTTTGTATATAGAGAGATAAAATTTAGTCAAGTATGCCAATGAAGTGAAAATATATTCTATTAATATTTGAAAACCACTTCATTGGGTTCGGTGTGCTTGGGGTTTCAATATAATGTTCTAATTAACTTTTTTGTTAATGAGGCTATTAATATGATTTGTAGACGAATTTGTAAAAAAAACTGATAATCTTTCATCTGCTTTCGAGATAATGGAACTCAATCAAACGCGCATCGTCGTTTAGGCGTATTGCAAAGTGATGGTTGAAATCGTGGTAAGAGAAGTGGATCAATAATATAAAAAAATAAAGTATTATCAATAATTAGTCTTGACTGGTATTAAGACTTTCAATTGTAGGCACTTCTTGTAAAGAAAAATGACTCCCAAGAATAATTAGTCTTCGCACAATATGAGAAAAAAAATTAATCACCTTTTGTAAAATTATTTTCAATGCCTTATTTTCATTTGATAAATTCAAAAAATAAAATACAATGCTGATGTACTTTTAATGTACCTTCAATTTAATGAATAATATTCATTTTTATTAATCTTAAGACACGTCAGTTGAAAGAAATAACACAAATATTATTTATAACCCTAAAATATTTTTTTTTATAATATTTTTCTATTTCTAATAACCCATGACTAGTATCATCTTACAGCTGTAGTTATCAATTAATTGGTGACATTTATCCAACCAACCAACCAACCTTGATATATTATTTATTACTTAACGATGTGGAAAAATAGTATAAATAAAAAAATAAAACAAACTCAATCAATTCAATTCTTCCTTAAAATATCTGCATGAAACAAAAATACGAATAACTGATTTCTATTTTCCATCGGTACCTACGTAAATGTTTCTTACTAATGTTATACTTACATTCTTTTGTCTGCGGTAAAAGATTATAGAATTATTCAACCATCTTACATTTCGATATAAAAAGAATTTGACATTTTCAAATTCAAAAATTAGTTCAAATAATCTGTGTTAGTTTATTCTTTGGTACTATTGAGATACTGTCTTAAATAAATTAAGCTATTCTTTGGAAGAATCGGAGTGATCACTCACAGCACGTATCACAATATAATATTTAGACTGACACGTCGACTTTAAAAAGAAGATTTCAGAATAACGCTCATTTTCTGGAAATGTGCTCAAATATTTTGTAATGATTAATATTATAATAATATAAAAGAAAATTTCCGGGAAATAAATAATTTTTTTATCATATCATTGTGTATATTATTAGTAATAATTATCGCTGTCAGCGTTGGTATGGCTGCTTTTGTATCTTGGATGTATATATTTTTAAACAACAGAAAATATAATATCTTTTCTCTAATGCATCCTATTGAACATAATATATGTTATGTATACCTAATCATCTTTTGTGTAAAAGTCGGTATAATAATCCTCACAGTAATAGCTGTGTATCCAATATATTCGTTTATCACATAGTTGTAGTAAAAACAAAACGCAATAATCCTTACCACTTACCAAAGCTGTTTCCATAAGAGCATCCATCATTTATATTTTTTCAGTCACAGTTCTAATTCAGATAAGTATATCATAATATATATTTAAGTATGGTAGAAATAATTTCGGTTTTATTTCTGAAATCTTCAAAAGAAAATTAGTGGTTTGTATCATGTTTTTTTTTACATTTCTTCTGTACACAAGCGTTTATTTTTCATCAGAACTAAACGTGTGATCTTTAGCTATATAATTATTGCAGACTATTGTAGTGTTGCTGTGATAAAATAACAAAGCAACCATTGGATGCCCCAGATTGTTGCAATTTATGACTGTTACGGGTTTTCCAGTGGCTACAGACCGGGTCATGATCCGCAGTCATGAGGTCTTGCCGAACAAAAAACCCCATTCAACTAAATAATTTGTACTTTTGAGTTTTTACCCTTGTGTACGCGCTAGTGTATCAGCTGTATACATAAAAATATGTTTAGAATATTATCAAAAATTTAATATCACCGTAACCATAAAACAATGTCACTTTATAACTTGAATTGATTTATAATTAATTGGGTTTAACCTTGAACTGAATAATGGAACATTGAATATTGAACGCTGGCATAGCATTGCCGACCACTAACTTAGACTCTTCTCAATTTACCTGCGCCATACTTGGTTGGCCACATCACCTGCAGAAGGGAAAATGGCTTGAAAAGGCTCAATATGGTGATATTATGTAATATTGAAGGTTAAAGTGGATCCAAAAAGGCCACCGTCAGTTAACGGACTGAATAAATTAAAAGTGTTCAAACGAAATTTCCATTACCAGATTTCTCTCCTTGCTGACTAATTACTTTCAAATTGTAAAAATTAAATAAGGCTTATAAGAAAGATACAAATGGTTTAGGCCACTACCATCAGTCACGAAATCACACAAAGAAGAAACCAAATTAATTCTATTGTTTTTATTTATTTAAAAAATATCATCTAAAATCTGTTTTTTTTTTCAAATCATATTACATTCCACAGTTTTATAATTATTTATACGAGTATTATTATTTTGTAAAACTAAATTTCACATATTGTAATATATAAGGTAAAACTTATAATATGCATTTGTCATTATTTTGTTTCAAAATGGTTACTAGCTTGAAGATTTATATGTGGCCTTTCAAAATTATGAATCTCCGACAAAAAATATATTTTTTAATCTTGGGTAACTTAAATCAGTAGTTCCATTATATTTGAAATATAAGTTTTTGGATGAAAATAAAAGAGTTTTTGTAATATTGTGTATAAGCTGTAGATAGAACATAGTTCATTAGTTGCATTTTCGAATACTCTACGGGAAATTGCATGTAGGTATCTACTACAATATTTACTTCGTATTCAGTTACATGGTAAAGTTATTTTATTTAGACCGACCAGTGTGCCGCAAGATATTTTTTCTCACAATAAAAGTTAGGCATCTACTTAATATTGCGCGATTCATTATTTTTTATTTTGATAAATTATTAAGACTGTG
The DNA here is from genome assembly GCF_057557595.1 of Rhyacophila brunnea. Taxonomy (NCBI): domain Eukaryota; kingdom Metazoa; phylum Arthropoda; class Insecta; order Trichoptera; family Rhyacophilidae; genus Rhyacophila; species Rhyacophila brunnea. Next base: position 25,078,694 of record NW_028233068.1, read on the forward strand.
CTTTAGGTCAATTCAAAAATAGTGGGTAGCTTAAAAAGTTAAATATATAAATACGAACATTCAATATCTACATTGTATGAATATTCAGTGGCTACAAAGATAAACTTCATAGACTTTAAATCGGTACAGTTAAACTTTTTAAGTTTTATTTCAGGATTTTTTCTCAGAATCCTACAATGTTATATTTTTAAAAAAATACAATCCACTGAGTGTTAAGGTAGTGATAGGATTGGAGTATAAACACTGATAGTAAAAAATACATATTTTTTGACGTTTTGGTTCTTTCTGACAAAACAAAAACCCAACACTGTGTGTCATTTATTTAGGGTTTGTATTAACAGATTTTGTTTTTTCGAGAAATGGATGTCAGCCACTCGCTCAACCTGTTAGGTCCATACTCTGACTCATACCTACACAAATTGAAAAATAATATGTGTAGGTACCTATCAGACCCAGTATTCGAACCTGGGACCCACGACAGATTTTCATAAAAATTTGCGAAGGATTGTTATGTTAAATGCTTGTCGATATTCATTTCTCGTAATTTTAAACCTAAAACATAAATGTTACAATATACTAGTATGAAACATTTTTGGTACATCGCAGTAAATTTTAAATTAATTGAAAAAATACAAAAGTATTATTTAGTATGCCGCAACAGTTTTATAAATTAAATTGTGCTTAGTAAACGCAAAAAAATAAGACACTGTAGCATAGTATAAAAATTTACGGTATTTTTTTTAAACTTTTCTTTTAAATTTATTGTTGTAGACAAAAGGATATTTTAATTTAAATCGAACAGTGAAAGATATCCTTACACAAAAACCTTCATCTTCGCAAGAAATTTGGTAGATATATTATATATAGTATAACCTACGTAATACATATAAATATTTATATATAATATAGACTCTGTATCCTTGTCAACGGATTCAGTCTTCCTCCCTGAATAGTCGATATACGTAATTTTGATGCCTAAGTTTTAAAAGTTACATGGGATATTTTTAATAGGACAATAATAGAATGAGGCAAATGAATTAATGAATCCATATACAGAAAGAAATCGAATTTATTTATGAGAGAGGTTTTATTATGCCAATAATAATTTAATATAAAATAAATGTATTTTTTCATTTAGTTAAGACTATTCCTTTTATAGAGATATATTATAATATGACGTGCAGAACAGTATCTTCAAAAGCAACCTCACATTGTGACATATTCGTAAAGTATTTAAGCGATGTATGATACCAGTGTTCACGTGTGCATGTGAAACATGGAACCTTAATAAAGGAGAAATCCAAAAATTATTTGTAGCGCAACGTGACATGGAAAGTTGCATGTTGCTTATAACGCGGAAAAACCACGAAAAAAATCAATGTCACTCAAGGAACACTAAACGACGACAAGGATGCCCCAAAATTTGCTGGATAGAAATATATAATATTTTATATATTACCTTTAAATTATAAATTACCAGTATCTTCATAATAATGTATTTACACATGGATTATAGGTACATATTACAGATGTCATTTGATAGCTAATTTTAATACAAAAACTAAATCGAAAGATTTATTTAATAATAAATATACAATAGTATTTTTAATCGTTATAACTTTGTCAAAAACATGAACTTAATTTTATAGATTTCTTGGAATGTTACAATTCTCCTAAGTGCAAACATATTTCTAATACCAAATCAGGTATTTACATAATATATTCACTTAGTTACAATTTAACATGCATTGAAAACAAAATCATAACAGGTAAAAAGACTAAAACAAATAAAATTTTGGAAGGATCTAGCAATATTCTTTGTAGCTGACTGAAGAAGGGATCGGGAATGAAGGCGCTCCAAGATTGAAAAATATTATGAAGTAGCTCTGCTATACATAAATACTGGTATAGTAGTTGTACCCAGCAATCTTTATTGGCACTCAAAATGAAGAATTCAATAAATCCTACCGACTGGTATATTATACTATATCATATTTTTCAGAAATTTGAATACTGCGTCATATTGTATAAAATAGTATACGGAATATATAACAATGCCAACTTACTGTTTTATTTCATAAATATTGATTTTAATATAAAATGCTACAATAAGAAATTAATAATTTAGACATTATAGTATACCTACATAATATTACATACCAAATATAAATGCTGAAATATAATATAAATGCTGTGCGATAATGCAGTCTGACCTAGATGCTATCTCGCAATGGTCTATCTTGAATAAACTTGAATTCGCTACCTCCAAATGTAATATTATTTCATTCAGTCGTTCAAGGTACACCTTATTGTTCCCATATACATTGTCTGGTATAATATTGAGTAGGGTAACGGAGAAAAAAGATTTGGGTGTATTGTATGATGCAAAGTTCACTTTCAATCAGCATATTCTTAATATCAGTACTAGATCTAGCAAAATGCTTGGTTTTGTTATGAGGGTTTCAAAATCATTCGAAAACGTCCGAGTACTACGTACATTATACGTATCATTTGAGTTGAGTATTCTTGAATATGCCAGCATTATTTGGAGTCCTAATAGGTCCATCCACACAATTAAGTTGGATCGAGTCCACAATAGATTTCTTAGATTTCTCTACTTAAGAACATACAGGTTCTTTCCATATGATAATGACAATAAAATGAATTTCCCGACTCGTTTTCTTCTGGGTATGCTATCAATGCAATCCCTGTCTACCCGAAGAGTGATTGTTCTTTTAAAGCATTTCTTTTTACTTCTTCGTGGGTTCATTTACAATCCGTGTATACTGGCAAATATTAATTTTCATGTTCCCACCAATATCACTCGTAGCTCCACGGTCTTCAAAATACCTCATCGCAGGACAGATGTTATGTTTCATGATGCTGTGTATCGTGCAATTAGCTTATTTGATGGCACCATAAAGGTTGATTTGTTTTTTATTAACTATATAATGTTTGTGGACGTATTAAATAGGCTAAATTTATAATTGTATAAATTATCATATTTCATTAAAATTTACACATGCTGTCTTTTTATTGTTATTTGTAATTAAGATATTTTTATACATTTGTATTTATTATGTATTATGGCGCATTGGCCAATAGCTGTAATGCCGTAATACTCTTTTTATAAATAAATAAATAAGAACATCCCACTTTATGCATAATACAAGAAATATGTTTTACGAATCTTTTATTATTGCACTTTATAATAAATGATATGTTTGACATTTACCCTGCATACAGGTGGGAGGTATTTGCGTAAACACACACAAAATAACAAAAACATCTATTTATTATCCAAGTGGGGTATTCGGATCAGCATCTACAGCTGCAGATTTAGCAATACGTTTTTCAAAGTGTTTTAGTATGCTTTAATCAGGCACGTACACAATAGAGGGTGGGGTGTTTTTGGTCCGGAACCCTCCCAGAAACAAAAATATAAATTATTTAGGTAAATGAAATATTACTTCTTCTCCTTCTTCGTCAGGACCTTATGCCTGAGGATCGTGACCCCGACCATTTGACTGCCGAACAGCTTTCTCAACAGGTTCATCTGTCTCTTATAGCATTCTACTACATGGTAAACCTCTGCTACTTACCTAATTATTGAATTAATGCTACCATTTGAGGTATTTTTATTTGAATTTTTAATATTCTGACATGTCTAAAAGACAAAATAGCGTAGATAACACGCACATTAACTATCCTTGCGATTATGATCGTTAGGCTACCCGCATTCGATACCCAGTGTCTGGGTATGAATAATTTACCCGGTAACGTGTGAGGGCAACAATTGAAGCGAACGGAGTAAATGCGGAAATCAATAGCAGCTATTATATTTTGTTAAACTCCCACCATTATTTTTTTTCGTAATGGACCTCTCTCACACCATTTTTCTGTGTGCGCGGCTCGCTTCAATTAAAATGTATTACATCAAATATAACAGTGTTAAATAGTGCATCTTAGTTATAAATTTTGATTTGTAAGATGCTATCTTGTTTGTCATTATAAGACGAAAAGCTTTAAATCATATTTTAATCAAAATAGATAGTAGGTATTTTTTGTTGGTTTTGTTGTTAGGTGCACCAAAAATGCTGAAAATATATTACTGGTAAGTTTGTCTGATTTTCTGAATTTCTAAATATTTTTTAATCATTCAAATTAAATATTTTTGTTTTAATATGCCTATTAAGTATATACTAGATGTATGAATATTACATTCTTCATGAAACATGTAATATTCATAAATCTTGTATTATAAATTTTAGTTTAGATGGTATGGTACTGGAACCCACAACCATTGTAATGTGAGCAATTTTCATTGAAGTGCTATTATTTTTATTGTATATTATTTAATTATATTATATAAATTTTAATTATTTATTAAATTATTGTTACATAAAAAATAAGTATTATAGCAATAATATATTATAATTAACAACTAATGTATTTGCACCATAATATAAACCGTAAACTTGTATTTCCTTCAATGCTGTCCATCATATAATGTCACACACATGATGCAACCGTCTGAACTATACATAACAGGGGGTAAGATACCATAACCTCCTTATAAGGAGTTGAGAATTTTTTTAAAAGACCAGCGTTTCAGTCGAGTTACAACCAATTGATTGCTATCGTCTGGTTTCAATAGCGGCTCGAATAACAGAATAATAAGGTATTATTATACATCTCTTCAGTATCATATACTAACTGACATAAAATAACTCACAATGGTGATTTTTCCCGAACTGTTTGTCGTATTACCTTACGATTTCCGCTGCCGAAACCAATTCAGTCCCTATCTTTGTAAACAAGTCGGAGGATTTTCTTGTCAAGCACCGTTTTTTTTCGCATTGATATCTCGACAAACAATGTTAGGCACGCATGGTTTACGACATCTTTTCGCTTTCCATCGTACGGCCGATCTTTTCTTTGCGAATGTTCCAAGTGAAAAATTGTTTCCGCTTCGAGTAGATTCATTGCGTTTCTGCGCCGAGATCAAATTAATTTGCATGGCTTAGACACGACACATTGCGTATTTATTACAATGAAAAGGAAAATAACACAGAAAAAACGTGTTAATATAATTATATATACTTAACTTGTATAATTAATTTTCTTTAGTGTTAATCCTCGTTGAACGGCCGTATTCATTAAATAAACAAAAGAATTTTGGGTAAATATCTAGTACCTACTCTATTTCTACAAAAAATACTTGAAAAACAACTCCAAGCCATTAGTATTTAATTTAAAAAGCAAAATGAACATATTACAGAAATTAACGTAATTTAACACAATTAAAATGTTATAATATGCCTTGAAATAATTAAAAATAATAAACATTATCTCACGAGTTCACGAGACAACAATAACGGTTTTTGTTAATGTTGGTACTAACCAACTTACACAGTTTCGAATGTTAAATCGAACAAATTCTTAAATTCAGAGATCTTCTTCTTGGATATAGAATATAGATTAACAACATTTATAGGTAGGTACATACATGCCGTCTAATATGATTTCTATCATCGGTTAGTGGCCATATTTTTATTTAATTTCAATGCATTTTATTAATTATTTTCTATAATATTATATAGTATACTTTTATCGCACACGATCATTTTGATTTCTAAAGTTTAAAAAATACCATGAACCATTTTATAAATATTTCAACTATATTATGTATTCATATTGTTATTATTTATAATACTTATTATACTTATATTCTAAGCACATACACCTAATTATATAAAAAGTAAAAAAATATTTACAAGTTGCTTATCTAATTAATATTACAGAGGTAAAAATATTCTTTTATAGAGTTGTATCAAGAAATTTTATTGATATCATACTATGAAGTTAATAAATAAAAATATTTTGTATATTCTATCCTCTTATTCATGATTTATTATGGAAGAAATTTATTATGGATTTATCAAGAAAAAAAAAGATGATTATAGTGGTAACAGTTCAAGTTTAGTGGTATCACGCAACTAAAAATCAATACATGCCATAGGATATTCGACCGCTTCGTATATTCAACGACCATTACCGATATTGGTTTAAAATGTCAATGGTAATGATGAATTTTCTGATATATAATATAAATATGTCGATACAATGAATCAGTGGTTAGAAAAATACAACGTCTGATGTAAAAAAAACAAGAGGAGAGAAAAAGTAAAAGTGTCATTTTGATTGATCGTAAATAAAGAAGTCACGCTTCAAAGAAGAAAGTAACGAAAATAAAATGCGACAGACCAATTCGCAATGTTTTCAAAGTTGGCACATTTTGTTTTCATTTTTAATTTGGAGATAATATGTTTTATATTAATATGAATTGTTTAAAATTCCAAATGCGTACCTTGTTACATATATTATCTTGTAGAGTTCCTGCTTTACTGGCATATAGTCTTTAAAATTATTAATGCGAGCAGTGACTGGCATAATATTAATAGTCTGGCATATTCAGATATTCTTCTTTCAATGTGTGTTCGGACCCAATAGGTTGAGCAATTAGCTAACATCCACGTCTTGTAAAAAGAAATATATGTTAATACAACCTCTACTCCGCGGAGCCCCATATGATCATTATATGGTCAAATATGGTGATGTGATTTAATGTAATATAAATTGTAATATTATATCTAAATAACATGTAGGTACTTAATCAGTTTGTACAGTATTATTTGTTATAATGTTTCTGAAAATTATGTATATTCAATAAAAACACTGCATCACCTATGTGAATGTTCTGTACGTTCATGTATATCCAGTTTTTTATAATCTTTTTTTAATGATATAATAATATTATATAATAAAAATGGATTGCTAATAGTATGCTATTTTCTGGCTAAATCTTAAAAATGTGTATACATCTGCGATAATTTAGTTACACTGCTGGAGAGTAGGATTAATTTACGTTGATGTACACCAGCTAAGAAATGAACTGTTATTAAAAATATATTTTTACCACATAAGTGTGAAATATTATAGTTTTGGCAGAAATCAAAACAAAGTGTAATGTGCAGAGAGCGAGAGACAGCCATGCAATAAGCTGGATGTGAGAAAAGTCGATAATAGCAATCTTAACTATATTCCTATTGTCCATATTGCGTACGAAAATAAATTGCTACTATGCATATTCATTGTTAAATGGTTCCTTAATAATTGTACGTTAATTTATGATACAGTAATTATGGGATATAAAACAAACATAAAACTTAATGTTCACATGAAGACACATCTGTTAGCTTAGTTCAAAAGTTTACTATTAGGTATAAATGTATTGTCAATGAGGTGTATAAAATAAATATTTAATGTAAGTATTCACGAATATAAAGTACTTAAAATACGTTTGCGACGTTTGCATACTACATCTTACTATTGCCGATTCACACAATGTGTTCCTAAATAAACATTATATATCACTGTGTAACAGTAACATTCGCACTGATTATGCATAGAAAATAAGGTAGATAACAAACATGGTAGGTATATTTAAACAGTAGAACCAAAGAGAAACTTTAAAATGAAGATGTTGTGTGTATACAGATTACGTATCCTTTAAATATCCAATGAACGTACCGGTGTCATCTAATAGTAACATTGTATTCTTACATAGATTAAAACCAGTTATAATAAATATTTTATTTCTAATACATAACTTTCTAATACATGTATCATCTAATGTTTTTAAAAAATAAATTATATTAATTATATTATTATATTAAAACATAAAATAAGAAAAAAAAAATATTTGTCACCAGTATGGAGATATTTTATTAATGGTTTGAAAGTCGGGTTTCTCAAAGAATATATATTTCAAGATAATCATAAAAAACTTATGTGCACATTTTTCTCAAACATATTAGTAAATAATTATAAAAACGAACGGTGAAATAAAATGAATCCACTTAATTTATTAGATACTCAATCATCACCGCTAACTAACCTCAACCCGGTTTAATACTATTTTATTAGTAAAAAAGCTGGTTTTATTTTTATGTTTATGGTTTATTCATGATGGAAAATTAATTAGACAATCAACTACCTATATGAAAAATATTTATAAATAAATGTTTATATAAGACTTTGAAACCAATAGTCTCATAGCAAAAACAGCAACTGTTGAGAAGATCATCGATAATTTTCCTATACTTAAGAAAACAGCTAATAAAACTAAAACATAAAATACGCAAAAATAACAGGTTATCACAATAGTAAAACCAAACCTTGGTACATCAAAAAAATCATGATAAAGAAACAATTAATCACTTGCAGCATCCCTACCTCGCTTAGGTATAACAAATTAATGATTCTAAATGCCAATACGTAAGCGACAATGAAGATATAATAAAATCATGTTGTTTGGCAATTTCCGCTTTGTGACTATTACCGCTATTTGAAAATATGGTCAAAATTAAATAGTTGGGATTCAAAAATTATTATACACTAGTGTACACCATGTAAAACCAATTCCAAATAATATCACTATTGGGTGAATTCTGTTCTGGCATGGTGACCGCTCTAACCAATCAAGTAATTATTAGTATTTCTCATACTGTCACAGATTTTACTTCTTAGTAAAGATTTTTAAGAGTTTTACATATTTTTTTAAAAAAATAGTGTAAATCAAAAACCTTACTCATTAATATAATACGTGAAAGTTAATTACTTTTTATTACGAAAATAATTAGAGGTCTAGTGATTTGTTGCGATTATATTAAAATTCTATTAATTAGGGAATATGGTTGTACGCTTCTCATTTAGTTGTTCAACTGAAGAGAGAGAAAAAATATGGCTTCTTGAATTAAAATCAAATATTTATCATGATACACTACAAACAATACAAAATACTTCAGAAAATATCTTCTTTTTCACCAAAATTCAAATAAAAATCAAATTTAAAAGAAAAAAACTAATATGTCTTTGTAGTCTTTGATGTTTAGCAAACTTTGTAAATCACCCATTTAGGAAATCTTTGAAAATGGTTTTATTTTACAGCTAAATTTAAATAATTTTAAAATTTTATAAATTTAATGTTTACATATTAATAGATTTATATTCAGTGAATATATTTTATAAATAATAATGGAGTGTATTATATTGCATTATGTAACTAAACTGCGTGCCTAAATCTTATTTTTAGGGACCTTGGCGATAAAAGAATATTTCTAACTCAAATACTACTTAATTCCTTTTAATCACTATTACTTATTTACTATTAAAGCATTTAATATACACAGTAACAATACTTGTAATGTATTCCAACTTATTGAATTGCATCATAATAGAGATAATTTGCAATATAATATATCAAGAATGTTAGTGACAATTACTACTTTACAGGTGAAAAGTTTTTTAAGAATTATATTAGTTATTTTCATATTATATTTTACAGTAACTACCCTGAATCTCTTACAGAAGTTTTTTCGGATACCGATAATTCTATTTCAAATAATTTAACTCCATAAATAACTAATTTTCACCAAGGCGTTACTTTACACATTTTACAATCCCGATAATAACCACAAATAAATGCAAAGAGTGATTAAGTACCTTACCTGATTTATTTTTAAACTCAGAGTTTACTTGACTATAATTAAAAATAATTCATAAAATGAGTTTACTACTTATTACCCATTCACGTATTATCCTTGATGAACACCCAATTTTTACATATTGTTAACAACATGAAATAATGATGATCTTATTTTATAAACCTTCTAATAATATTTTTAAAAATTTATTAAATACCAATACTACATTTATTGTTCAACCTCTAACCAATAAACTAAATTGCCAAAATATTGGTCCATTCCATAACTAATGTGATAATATAAAAAAAATATGAAATGATTAAACAAATTCAGTTTAATTCAAGTTGTATTTTGAGTTGTTATTTAACTTTTTTTCCCACTTTGCTTGCCAATATGATTCTATCGGTGTTAAGCTGTAGAGTGAGTTAAACTCCTTTTGAACATCATCTTATCTACTATGCCGTTTCCTATGAATATGATTTAGTAAACTATAGAACAAATAATAATCGGATGATGCCAGGTCAGGAGAATATTATAGTGAATGTGTCATGGATTCCTATTCAAACTGCCTAAGTTTTGTATAGAGTTTCCTGCGGTGGTGTTATTACGATGGAAAATGAAACCTTTTTGGAAGTCCAGGGTTGGCATTTTTTCTTTAATTATCATAAACTAGCAAAATAGGGAAAAAATGTATATTATAATGAAAAATGTAAGTACCTATCATATTTTTTTAAAACTCATTATTTCTTAAATGCCTTAAAATACCGTGGAACTTAGTATGTAGTTTCCAATATATTATTTGTTCGCAATAAATCCTGTAAAAAATAGAGTCCTCATTTTTTTTACAAAAAAAAACTGATGAATATCGGGTTAATTTAAAATAACAAAACTACAGATTATATTTAATGTCTAATAACTTTTATGTAACACAGTACATAAAATAATATAATATGTTAAATCTATTCTATCTAAAATATCCAAAAGCAATGGCATCTATTAAGTGATATGAAATGAAATATACAATACTTGTCCCACGTAATGAAATAACGACCGACACAGAGTACAATGTTTTTATAACAACAATTAACACTGTCAATATCATCTGTTCAAAATATATGAAAGTTTTAAATTTAAAAAAAAAATATTTATTTTAATCTACTTTTGATGTTTTTTTTAGAAACTGACGTTATTATTATAAGAAGTGATATTTTTTTTAGTCAATAATAAAAAAAAACTCGTTAGTATTTATAGTAAGTATTTAGAGGTTCTTTAAACTGCATAATGATAGTAATTTAAGAAACAAAGAATTACCACATTTTTTGGTAATTCAATTAAATTAAACATTAAATTAAATGCATGCGTATTATTACATAAATTAAAACTGCATATGGCTAAAATCATCAGTGATAAATAAATATTATTTTAAAATTTAATGACTTATAGAAATCAATCAATTAAAGTGATACGAATAAATGTCGATATGTCCAATTTTATTTTGTGTATAGTAATTGCAATAAATGATTTATGCAATCGCTCCCCAGTATTTTTGGGTCATTTTAGGTCATGCCTGCATCCCGTAGTTTCGCCGCATACACATAGCGGCCGTCCAAAACGCTGGAATCCAGGTGGCTTAAAAAACGGCTGAGCCTGGTCCAAAGTCGCCTCTTCACTCTCTGCGTGATAAGAGTTTATATCAAGGGTTCACAAACTGTGTCCCGCGAGATTTATGTTAAATCTGAATTATTTTTTATTCTTCATATCGAATATTAAAAAATACATTTCAAATTAAATATCCTCTGGCAAAAAAGAAATGGTCAGAAAAATCGAATATTAAAAATTACATTTCAAATTAAATATCCTCTGGCAAAAAAAAAATGGTCAGAAAAATCGAATATTAAAAATTACATTTTAAATTAAATATCCTCTGGCAAGAATGAATGGTCAGAACATTTGAGCCTAGATTGCAGGATTTAGTTTTAAACTAACAATAAAATTGCATAAATCACATGATGAAAAAATTTTAATACTATTATTCAGTATATTAATAAGAGTAATAATAATGTATATTTAGTTAAAAATACAAGTTTACACAATGAAATATATTTTTTTCATTTTTTTGCCTTATGTTTTTTAAAAACAGAAAATATTTACAAAAAAACAGCGGCCGGCCAAATATTTTTGATTTCAAAATATGCCCTTTTACGAAAAAAATTGTGAACCCCGGGTTTAGATGCTTGATAAAATGCTCTCGTATCTCGTCACTTTTAAAGTCAATCAGCACCATCATAATGCAATCTTAAACCAGGCGGCATTTTTTTAGAGTTAATAAAAATGGCAAATTATTTTAATTTGAAAATACAATTCAATAATTATTAAAAACGATCTAATGGTTAATATACCTAACACAAAAAGTCTTTTACCGCAGGTGCTGTACATATCGTTTTTTTTTAATAAACACTTAAGTAATATAATTTGAAAAATTATCAATTGAACATTCTTACATTCTTGACTCGATAATGAATCAGGTAATTTAATGTCATCAAAAGAACCCGCTATTTAGCTTCTTGTTCCGCCACTTCAAAGTAAACCAGGTGATGTGACTGCAAACTGCAACATGTCACCCGGGATCTAATAATATTATCGTATGCTTACTTGCTCAACCACTTACCATGGAAATTATTCAGATGTGCAAAAGATAGCTGATGACTTTAACCTACCATTACAAGTTTGCATGTTAATTATCCTGATAATATTTTCAATATTATATCAGCAATTTTTAATTTACTTAACTAAACGTTTTCATTAAGAAACCGTTAACTCCAGAATGTACGATACTAAATAGATATGATATTGAATAATTCCTCTTCTATTTAGTGTTGTGATAAATAAAATTAATTACACATATTAAAATGTTTATTATAATATGTTAAAACATTATCGACATTGCGTATGATGGGATACTAATATCACTAAACACGACTTGATATACCTATCTGAGATGCTAATCTAACCTCTTCGATTTAAATGTAATTTTCTTATTTATTATGTATAGTATTAACTAACAATATTATACCAGCGCTTGAAATAAAATATTTTACGAAACGTAGCATTCGATAATTTTCCGAAAATATTAACGTATTTTCTAATTGCATCTATATTTTATAAAAATAAGTGTGTTAGATTTTTTGTAATATGGCCTCAGCTAGTAGCTCAGATGGTGAACTTATTTTTTCCCTGAGATGGAGTGATATTCTCAGGTTTTCATGAACCAAAACTGCGCTCCGGTGCACTTCGGTCATTCCGAGGCATGTATTAGACATACATAACATCTATTAAAATAAGTCAGTTTTATTTTTTTGTCTTTTACAATTTCTATATTATATTGTGTACATTCAAAATAAAGTCTACCATGTATAATTTTATTGCATCCTCTAACTAAAATCTCACAGATTCGTTTATTTATTTATTTTTAAAATTGCTATTAAAATGAAATGTTTATACTCATAAGAAATATTTTTATTTATTTTTTCCTTCCATCGTCATTATAATAATCTAAATTCATTTCTAACTTGCGACAGACTTGAGAGAAGACAATTTGAAATTGCTTTACTACTCGTGAATGCACGACCCGTAAATTTTATATTTTTACTGATGTGGATGCAAAACTTATTGTTTTTTTATACATATTTTATCATTTTATATAAATGTCATCTTTGCTATCGTTTTAATGTATTATATACCTATTTAATGTCACCGGTAGATTATTTTTCAATTATTTTTTTATAATTTTCATTATCAAATCATTACCAAGCTTTGTTCGTAAATTTATTGCTTATCTTTTACAATAGATTTAATTGTGTATACCATTTATAGAGAATGAATGCTCTGATATAAATTCCGTAAATTTTTTTCTGTTAAATAAATAAATTATATTATAATATTGCGTATCAATAAATTAAAAATCAAAACAACTCATCTGTCACGAATTATACTATATTATTATTTTCCGTGCACTTGCACATGTTATAAAAGGGTCATTGGCATTGAACGTGCATCGTGATGATTTTGTTTTCACTGTTCACTGTTTATAAAATCATTTCTCGAACTTTCTTTCAACAATAATAATTAAGAACAGTTTTCCATTTTGGTATGCAGTCTTCACAGAATATAAATGAGGCTTTTATCTTCACCTACCTGAAAATATTTCTACAATTCAGTATATGTGATTTTTATTATATATGTTTTTTTTGTGTTTCAAACATTGATTGATTTTGATCTCAGTTTATTTTTTCCGTCGTATTATATTGCTAAGTTAGAAATATATAATGCCTATTAGTCAATCAATATATTATAATATCAATAAATATTAGTAAAATACCCAAAGTATGCCTAGTGATTTGTCTTCTTTATCATAATATCTAAATTAATTTAGTAGTATCTACAAAAATGACAATAGTTAGGAAACGACATTTTTAAAATTAGTGTAAGTCATAATATAATAAAATCTATTACTTTTTTTTCATCATATTTATAAATGAAGCTGAATAAATCCTTTTAAAAAATGAAGAATAAAGAAATGGTAAAATCGTCAATGTGACAAATAATTATAGGAAAATCAAAAACTGCATTATAAGCAACAAAATGTAGGCAGACTTTTAATTGTTTTTATAGGTGTTGTCCTTAAATAAATCTTTGTTAGCGAGACTTGCTATTATCGACGATTTGTAATAACTCTAAGGTGCAGACTACATACATTAAATACTTAAAAATAATTAAAGTATATAAAGAATGTTGAGGATTTTACTAAACTATGTGTCTTTATAAATGAACAAAACATACAACAAAAAAAAAGAAAAATGTCACATAGGAGGTTTTAACAGACTAATGACAGTATTTATCTATTCGTCGTGAGATCTATGCGGATGGTGTAACAAACTCCCTCTTCGTTATTCGTTTGATGAATGGTTTCAGGTTGATATTATTATTTTTATGTTGTTCATTAAAATATATTTTGACTGGTTTTATAAAATGTATGTAGGAGAAGTACATATAAGTTATTTAAAAAAAATGTCGTGTATACCTTCGAAAGAACTTAACTAAATTTAATTGATAGTAATTACAATAGTGATAAAAAAAATTAGTAATAAAATTCTACTATCAATTATTATTAATAAGTGTAAAAAAGTTATTAGTTTTTTATTGTTTTCAGATACTATACACATATTATGTATTATACGCAGACAGTTGATACATAATAGCATAACACTTCACCTTAAGATAAAGCGTAATACTACTAGCGGACAAAATACGAAACGATTTATTTACATATATGTATTGTGTAGTCAAAATACCAAAGATCGATTCGATATAACTAAAAAAGATTTCGGTAAATGTGCCGCAGATGTCGTCATGAGATTGTATTCATTTTAGACCAAACCAAACCTAACCTAACCTAACCTAATCTAACCTACCCAACCTTATATTACCTAATATAATCTTAGTTTGTGATAATGATGCATCAAAATGTATGAAAATTTGAAATTAACAATTATTAGATCGAAAAGCCTATGCGCCGATAGAAAATGGTATTTATTATAATTGTCTTCATGGAATAAACTGTTTTCATAAAAAAAATGATAAAAGCTCATGACGGCATCTGCGCCACAATTACCAAGATTTCAAACTATTCACATGTTTGCCAGACTAGAGATAAAAATTGCAAATATATTCAAAGGCAGATGATCATAGAACAGCTGTATAATATGATACCGTAGTCATACACTAAGATTATAAAACGATTTTTATGACTCGGTCAGGCCAAAAAAAACCTACGGAATATTCTTAAATTTTACCAATATTAAATGCGTATTGAGGTCACGTGACTATTATTAATATATACAGACGTAACTATTAAAAAGAACATAATTATCCTAACATATTGTGTCCTATGTATCTTCACACTCGAGAACTAAACCTTAAAACTACACTTCTTGGGACCACACCCAGAATTCCGCACTTCCCACTTCGTTTTTTTTTTGTTAATTAAATATAAAATAAGAATCTAATTTAAATTAATCATAAATCTCTTGATAATATTTGTTAGAACGGTTTGATGAGAAAAATAACCATACAATTTGATGTAATGGTGAAAATAGGGTAGGTATTCGATTAAAACTTTCAGAAATAACATTTTAATATAAAAATCTACAGAATATGTGCTTACATCAATTAATTAAATAATCACCACATGTGAAATTATTTAATAGTTGTGTCTCTTATGTACAAATGTCTCTTAAAAATATGTAATATTATCAATTAGACTTTACCTGACTATATCTGGATCCAAAATTTTCCAATATAGTATTACTGTTAATTTCAATAAACTCACACTAATTATATATAAGTAAATAATTTTATTCAAATACACACACGTGACTTCACATTGACACTAATTATTTGTATTGGGTATCTGCGCATAAAGGCTATCTAATTGGTAAATATGTTTATTATTATTCACACTTTAAAGTCCATTTTTATTGCACGTATTGAAATTAATTTAATAGAAACTTTACAATTGCTCAACTATGAACCACTCGCGGACCTCGCAACTTATCACTGTGTGGCCCATAAACGAATGCCTTCGTCGTCTGCGTGAACAATTTGTATACACTCGACACGGAACTTTGAGCCCCTGGTGGCCTACTGCAATTTACCCGGGCAGACCAGTCAAAGAAGACTACCAGCTTCTATGATGGGACCGGTTTATTCATGGTTAGGTAACAATACTTAACGACCGCGTACTCTATACGTTTAAAGCAGTATTTTAGTTTACTTTGAAACTGTATCGTAAATTTATTGTTAGCACTGACTTAAACGTGGCTTATGCATAAATGTCACTAATTACTTAACACTGTTTAGCCGTTTTTCGGGTACATAAATTGCATCAAGACGAAAAATCTGTAAATCCGATAACTGACATAGTTTAACCAAAAATTAAATGCATAGTTTTTAATACTTACTTCTTTCCAACAAAGAGAAATTATTTTGAGTATCGATTATGTACACATAATAGTACTTATATGTTTCACATTAATTATTATGTAAACAGACGCCATCATCTTGACAAATTACGAATTTCATTACCAAGTTAATAAAAAATATATACAATGATAAGGCACTGTAGATATTATTCTGTATCCGTGTTGAGTAAATTTATTCTATTAACCAGTAATCAACCAACTATCAAAATGAAATGTTGAAAGTTTTTGGACTTCTACAATCGGTCATAACTTAAAATAATATCTCACAACCGGAATTATAAAAAAATGGCAAGTATTAGTATATATTTTATGAAATGTTTTAATACAGAAAGCTTTATAATACTTTAAAACCAAGTGGTTTCCTTGTGACTTTTAGTGAACCAATTTGTAGTTTAATTTAACGCAGATATTTAAACTAGGGATAGCGCTTCCGGTTCTACAATCTGACATAATTATATTCAGCAGCCTGCATCAAATCCCTATTAGCTGTAAGGAGATACCGGGGACGTAATACTTATACTGAAGTGATATCTCAATTCATGGTGATGCCATCTATGATTAAATTTGTGAAATATGCACGAAAGCATTCATATGATACTATACTAGCTTCTCTTTTATCTATACTTCGAATAACCTATTTATTAAATAACCTAATTTATTTTTCTATTGAATACCGTCAAATAGGGTGAATACTGACACCTTTTACCCTTTTGATCATGTATCCTTATACTCACTCCATATCATTCAGACACCCTTCAACATTTTCATATAAATATATATCAAATTCATTATTAAAAAATCATTTGTTGTAGGTATCGTTATATCTACAGGGGTAGTGCATTTATTATTAATCCATCCTTTGCAAGAGCTTTCAAATGATTTGTAAGACAATGTTTAGTGATAAGTAACTACTAAGAAACTAAAATTTAATAAATAACGCTAGCTGTTATAATTAATAGTCTATCACTATTTTTCAGTTACTTGTAAGGTATACGTATTATTAAATTTTGCAGCAGCACACTTCATCGTGAGTTGACTAACCAAAAATAAAAGTCAGTATAGCATTGAGATCAAAAAAATACACGTTGTTCGTAGATCATTGTGGACCGTAATGATCCTATTTTATATAGAAGCAATAAGAATAATAATTTGATAATGATTGATATCAAATATTAAAAATAATGCTGTGATTTTTACAAGCACCTATGACTTGATACTACTTATGATGACCTATCAGAAATTTGAATTTTATAAATCATCTGATATTATGATTATATTTCTAATTTACGTACCTCCATATTTTCTTCTGTCTTTCCTTTGTGTTCCTGTGGTTTTTATTACATACGTATTTTGTAAGTGTTTTTTTTTACATAAATTTGATCTCAATACTATATGGCCATATATTTCCAATACAACATCAGCTCAACCTAATATGTGATATGACCAACTGCTTACGTAAAAATTTCTAGACACGTATTTTTCATGAATGAATACTTTATTCGCGCCACAGACATTAGTAGGGAAGTGTGCATCATGTTAGAATATAATGTATGGATTAATTAATGAAACACGATTAAGTGCAACTCAACTCATGCTGGCCTACTATAATTATGTTCATGTGGACGATAGACGAACATGCCGTGTTTTTTATAATAAATTAGTATAATTAACGTACGATATAATTAATGAATTATTAATTTATTATTTAAGAAAGAACATCCTCTCTTTGAGTATTGTTTATTAAACAAATTTGTTTGACAATTAGTAATAAAACTACGATGTTGAGAGAAACTAATTCGTGGATAAAGTTATAAAAGGCTTTGAAATACTTTCGTATATAATATTATTACATCACGTAATTTGTTGGAAATAACGGCTCTAATTATTCAATTTGTTATCAGCAGTAAAAATATATCACACTATTTTCGCTCCAAAGCGTACGAATCTCTACAAATCTGTACAGAATTTCGTATTCATTTCAAATTAACAGATTTATTTTTTACGATTAATAATTTTAAAGAGTTTTCCAATTTTTAGTTCTTGTTCTGGATCACATTTATAATATTATATTATCGTATATTGAAAAAATATATACTTAAGACATATTTTATTAGTTTATGGTCAATCCTGCTAGCTTTAAATGTCTTTTATTGACAGCCCGGTAAACAAAAATGGCTATAAGTTAGTCAAATTTAAACAATAACCAATTTTCAAAAAAACTACTAGAAAAAATCTTTCTAAGTGCAAAGTGTGAAAAATTACAAACTTTGTAACCATTTCTTTGTAAAATTTAAAAGACTTCAAATAGAGTAGTCATTAGCATTATTATTCTCATGAATGTACTACAACTGGATAAAAACACTCATATTAATAGTGAAACGCGTAAGCTGAAATTTCACTCAGGACCCATATTTTTCCAAAACTAATTTTATTGCACATAAATTATTAGCATTATCTCAGCTGATGATTCCATAATATATATTATAGTATGTGATAAAATTATTGAGTTATAACACACATACTTTTTTACAAGATAACGAACGCTGGGTATGTTTTTTGTAACTTCATCAATTCCATTCAAAAAAGCTCTTCCAATAGATATCTTTTATGACATATATTTTCAATCAGTCATCTATGACACTTCAATCTGTCAAGTTAAATTCACTATTATATAAAATTGTTTCCCCGTCTTAGTCTATTGAACTAACATTACATTTATTATGATATTATTATGTTACATTATATAATATTATCATATACTCTGCAAAATACACAAGACGTTATGAAACCGAATGCTATAAATAATAATTCAGCATAACATATTTATCAATAAATACACTCGATTTCCACTAACTATTAACAAAATATTGTTTTCATGTAATACTTATCGTACCTAATAATATTATACGCTTTTTGTTACTACCATTATTAATTTGTATTAAATCAACAGTTATCTATATAGCCTCTAGATATAAGCGTTATTATTTACGGATATTTTTGTACTAGTAACACCTATCGATAAATCGTTCATGACAATACGCTGATTATACGTACGCTTGTTTGGTGAAAACATCATTATTATGATTTAGATACAATTATTAGGATTAATTAATACCGCCCGGAAAGTAAAAAAATATGTATTACATTTTTTCTAATATGTATGTTATATGTATATTTTGATAATAAAGTATCTAACTTACTTAGATTTTGTAGAATTCGATAGAGAATACTAATAACTTACATTTTTTTTTATAAAATATTTAAAACTCGTCATGATATTATACATTTTGTTCCAATTGAGACAACTAGGTATAACCTAGGTAAAAATATTTTAGGTTTGTAATAATCAGCTGTTTTTTTTAATAATCGCCATCGTATAAATTATCTTAAAAGTTAATATAATATAGCAATATGCATAATAAACTAATATTAGTTTTCAATTATTTTAAATGTTTTGTTATTCTTTTCTCAGAGTAATCTCTACTCTGATCTCAAAATTAATTGAAAATTCAAAACGAATAAAACGACAATTAGCTGTTGACTCGTTGGTTGAGCAAAAACTTTCTTAAAATACTTAACATGAAACAAATATTAGAACTTAATTTGGCGTGCGGTGATCCAAATACCGAATAAATTCAATTTAATTTCTCTTCTCATCTCACTGTTCTGCCTAGCAATAAAATGATTGTATGAAATCATTTAACACAATTATGATATATTACAATTTTAAAACGCATTCTAATGTGTTTATAAATAAGTCATTAATAAGTCATTTTTATTTAATTATTACTCGGTCACTAGGATAATTAGATAATAGAAACAAAAACATATTTTAATGAAAATAGTGAAGTTTTTTGTGCCCATTCTTTTTTTATTTTAGTTGCAATATTTACATTTACCAAATACATAGGTACTTATGATAAATATTACTAGTTTAAAGATGTGTATTTTAAATATAATGTGCACTCAATTATAAACCAATTAGCTAAATCGGCATACATTAAATTCACCACTAACTATTAACAATGAGAAACATAGAAACCAATTTTCCCCAACCATAGCAATATTGCAATATATAATATTTTAACAATACAGTATATAAATATAACAAGAGTTGGTTAATAAAAAAATCATTGCATACACAAATTGATATTTTTTTTTCTTTATCATAATATATTTTAGTCAACATAATTATACTTTTTAGTAATTCCATTACAATAAAAATAAATCGCATAGTTTCATGTAAATTACAACCCATATTTATAATCATATCTCAAATTATAGCAATTTCAAAATATCCGTTCCAATATAAAAAAAAAACTTTCTCGATGAGTCGATTCACCGAACTTCAATATCATTCCAAAGGCCGAAGAGATTCGTGTCAAATAAATACAATATTATTGTGTTTGTATAAACATGTGTAAAATGAATATCAGCTAAACCAGTATCATGAATGCGGAAAAAATATCAACCGGAATCTGCACTCAAAAAAAACTGAGTAGTTCTTGTTCTCATTTTAGTTATTTGAATAGTCATCGCGCGTTGGGTGCAGTAGATATTAAATTTATATTTTATTTAGAATGGGTATTGTTTTGCTATCATCTCATGTATCATTTTAATTTAATTATAGACCAAATAAAAGATTGGGTGTACAATAATTTCAGATTACTGTTAAATGAAGCCACTGGTAGAAAACAAACCCAGATTCTTTAAAATATCTTGCTTACTTCACAAGTATCATTAAGTTATATCGATGAAAGGTACTACATTACTGTATACAAAGATGTGCTTGTTATATAAGTTAACTAGTTACTATGTTAATATTGATATTTACATCCTACCTACAAAGCAGCTTTAAGATTTAATTAATATACGAGCGGTATGAGATATATTAGTTTAATAATTATCATTACCTAAGAAGAACATTGTATTTCTTACGTGATATAAATTATGTTACGTAAAAAACAGGAACATGATATTATAAACATTGCATCACATGTGAGATAAATTAGATTTGTTTGAAAACAAAAATTGCTATTAATTGATTGAAAAAAAATTAACAAATGAACACAGAACTTGCCATTTTCATATAAAACATTAATGTAATTAGATAACACATAGTACCTACCTACCTTCCATGTCATATTTGGATTTAAATCTTTTACCTACGTAATTATTATATATATTTTTTTTTCGACCATATCCGATCCTTATAAGATCATTTATGGGCCTCCACAGAGTGGAGGCTTGTATTAACAGATTTGGTTTTTAGAAGAAACGAGAAATATTTTAGTCGCAGGAATTTTAAAGTACCTATATACTATATTATATAATACTATTACCTTGATACCTACATAGAAAATTTCAACTTTTTTGGCACTCAGTGATCAATTTTTATATCTTCTTTTGACCATGTCCGATCTAAAAAGATCATACAGGCCTACACAGAGTGAAGGTTTTTATTAACAGATTTTTATTTATTTTTACGAGAAGTGGATGTTAGCCACTTGCTCAACCTATTAGGTCCATAGATACTCTGACACCAAACACAAATTGAAAAACAATATGTGTTTTTGCCAGACCCAGGATTCAAACCTGGACTTTACGATATTATAAACCGACGCTGATGCCGCTCAGTCATTGTGGGAAAATTTTTATTTACAAATAATTATTTATAATTTTTTTACAAAATCAGAATATTTGTCTGGCACAACATTTATTTATTTATTTATTTATTTATAAAAAAGAGTATTACGGCATTACAGCTTTTGGCCAATGCGCCATAATACATAATACATACAAATATATAAAAATATCTTAATTACAAATAACAACTAATATGACAAGAAAGTGGAAAAGACAGCATGTGTAAATATTAAAGAAATATGATAATATATACAATTATAAATTTATCCTATTTAAAACGTCTACAAACATTATATAATTAATAAAAAACAAATCAACCTTTATGGTGCCATCAAATAAGCTAATTGCACGATACACAGCATCATGAAACATAACATCTGTCCTGCGACGAGGTATCTTGAAGACCGTGGAGCTGCGAGTGATATTGGTGGGAACATGAAAATTAATATTTGCCAGTATATGCGGATTGTAAATGAACCCACGAAGAGGTAAAAAGAAATGCTTTAAAAGAACAATCACTCTTCGGGTAGACAGGGATTGCATTGATAGCATACCCAGAAGAAAACGAGTCGGGAAATTCATTTTATTGTCATTATCATAAGGAAAGAACCCGTATGTTCTTAAGTAGAGAAATCTAAGAAATCTATTGTGGACTCGATCCAGCTTAATTGTGTGCATGAACCTATTAGGACTCCAAATAATGCTGGCATATTCAAGAATACTCAACACAAATGATACGTATAATGTACGTAGCACTCGGACGTTTTCGAATGATTTTGAAACCCTCATAACAAAACCAAGCATTTTGCTAGATCTAGTACTGATGTTAAGAATATGCTGATTGAAAGTGAACTTTGTATCATACAATACTCCCAAATCTTTTATCTCCGTTACCCTACTCAATATTATACCAGACAATGTGTATGGGAACAATAAGGTGTGCCTTGAACGATTGAATGAAATAATATTACATTTGGAGGTAGCGAATTCAAGTTTATTTAAGATAGACCATTGCGAGATAGCATCTAGGTCAGACTGCAACATCGCACAGCATAATGAGGAACACCAGAGTTTGTTCTAAAAATCCGCGATTCATTCCCATGGTAATCAACAAATTGACGGCGATTTTTCAAATAAGAAGCAAAAAAACATATTATACTATATGACGCGCCAAATGTACAAAGCTTTTGTAATAAAATATCGTGATCAACACGATCAAATGCCTTGGAAATATCTGTGTACACAGAATCAACTTGAATTGACTTATCCATAGAATTTGAAATAAAATTATTATACACTATAAGATTTGTTACTGTGGATCGCCTAAGTCGAAAACCATGCTGCGAATCGGAGAGGCGAGAGTCTATTTGACGGTTGATGTTTATATGTAATATCGATTCAAATAATTTACATGGAGCCGAAAGAACTGCTATTGGCCTATAGTTAGAGATCTCTGATCTAGATCCCTTTTTATGAAGCGGCCTTAGGCGGGTTATTTTCCATGCATCAGGAAAAGTGCTGGATGCTATGATTAAATTAAATATATGTTTAAGCGGAAAGGATATATGTTCGTAACAGCCCTTAACCACATAAGGTGGCAAGCCATCTGGACCAAATGAACTTTTGGGAGACAAATTTGAAAACCCATATTCCATATCTTTCTCGTCAAAAGCTGAGATTTGAATATCTTGCGTTGCAGACGAAGGACCAGCAGAATCGGGGTCAAGTAGCGGTTCTATTGAGCTATAAAGTGATTCAAAATGCTTAGCAAATGCATCAGATATAACATGGTTCTCTATAGGATCATTATTCAACGTCATCATGGCATTGTCTTTTGTAGTACTACTGGAACTAAGCGAATGAATATATTTCCAAAAACAATTAGGATCTGAGACAATATTTCGACCAATCGACGTTAGATATGATTTGTGAGCCGAAGAGATGTCACACTTCAATGAGTTTCTAAGACAGGAAAATTTACTATAATCTGCAGTCCGTCTATGTTTTTTCCACAGTGCATGATAATATGCCTTTGACCTTAGATTATAAATAATTTCTGGCGTAAACCACTTAGGATATGAGTACTTCGGTAGATGAACGAGCCGGCGAGGGAAACAGGAGTCCAGACTATTATAAAATTTATTATAAAAAATAGCTAATGCCGTGTTTACATCAATTTGTTCATATAAAGAGGTCCAATCTGTAGTACTCAAAGAATTATACAGCGCTAAAAAATTTCCATTTGAAAAATTCCATTGCGGATTATGCCTATTCAGTGGAGGAATCGACGAATCATTTCTGTGCGATACATGCTTAAAAGATAAAATTGTGCAAGTAGAGGGATGATAGACATCTTCAGGAACGAGAGGCTCATCACACGCGCTGACCACCGTGCAACCAACGTTAGATAGCACCAAATCAAGCGTCCGACCGAGACTATTTTTCACAGAAGAAAATTGTTTTAAATTAAATAAATTATTAAAGCTGGTATAATCAGATTCAATTATACCAGCGGAATACAAATTAAAATCTCCCAAAATAATTAGTTTTTTGTTGGGCAGTACCAAATTTTCTATTATGTGAAAAATGTGAAAAAATGTGAATCTATTATGTGAAAATGTGAAATCATGAAATCTATGAACCGCGATAGATATATAAAGTTTAAGAATCGCACCTATATTTTATAGTTGAAAATAATAATACTGCTTCCAATAATGATGATTCATATAATTACGTACTGTATTCGTTACGTTTTATAACATTCATAATATAATTACGTTATTACAGTTTAAACGCAATACTACTAGTAAATCTTATGAAATATCTTTTTATTCAAAATATCCACTGTATCCGAAAAAAATCTAATATTTTCCATGTGTGGGAAAATTCATAAAAAACTCTTCAATTTTCTTATATCTATTGAAGGCAGCGATTGAAAAAGGTCCCTGTCTCTTCATATCTTCGAGCGTAACGTCCTTCTGTCGCCCGTGATTGGAATAATCCCAAAATATATTTTTAAATTTTCCTTTTTTGTATCATTCCATTGGAGTTTGTGTATCAATGACTTTATTAAAACAAGTTCACATATATTCAAGTATGACTTCAAAGGAAAGTAATTTTATTTTATGTAAACCTTTTTTTTCTTCAATTTAAAAGGGCTCTTAAATCTTTCAAATACGTATTGTTATCATTCAAAAAAATCTGACTTCTATTTATGTAATATTTGAACCCCACAAGTACGAAAAAGTATTTTCTAAATACAAATATTTTATAACATTGTTATACAAGTAATATTTTATATACGCTTAAACAGTAAACTTACTTATTATAACTAAAAGTTGCGTATAAAAAACATCAAACTCTCAATTTTTTTTTACTTTGCATACTGCATTTACATAATTATTATGCGTTCACATTATATGTTATACTTATATAAAATACATTGTCAACGCCTAATTATTATAAATGGTATCTCCCACCGTATAATTTTTGATTACACTTACATTTACAACATAATTAATTAGTTTTACACAAAACAAAAAAAAATATTTTTAACAACTGGAATAAATTCTAGTTTTGTAAGGATATAATAGAAATAGAATACTGAACCTAAGCTGTGGGCTAACAAATGGATTTAGAGTAGGGTGAATAAAGCCTAAAAGTTTAAGAGAGCTTTTTATCAGCGATTTTATCAACTTTAAATTTGAATGAAATTTTATTTTCAAAAGTAATACGTAAATCCTGTTTTTTTAGCAAGTGTGTATAAAAACTTTTAGTCAGATCCGATATTAAATTTCATCAAGCCTCGGTTAAGTTAATTGTAATCTACGAAAGTAAATTTGAGCCAGTTATTATGAAGGATTTGAAACATTTTCAATTTATTTATATTAAGTTGAAATATTTATTTTTAAAGTTATACATATGTTAAGTATATCTAGGCTTCTTCTACAAATATTTTTATTATCTTTTTAATAAAACTGAAGAATAAAATAAACTTAGCATAATATAAATTATAACTATGAAAGTAACTGTGTAATAAGTTCACATCGCCACCACCATTTAGATATTACATAATATTGCTTAAATACAGAATATTTCAGTTTAAAATATTGTGATAAATTGTATTTATTACTGAATAATCTTGATATTATAATCAACTCATTGTGACTAATTTCCAATGTTTTCGAAAATGATACTTCTATAACACCAATACCCACGCATCTATCTCTAAAACTGCATTTCACTACTCTATTAATATAGGTACCTTAGCTACAGGGATTAATATTTTCTTTTCACGTGATCTGGAGTGGATTCCTTACACCATATAGCTATCACTGATATAGCATGACAAATACCATGGTGATTCCGTTCATTAGCGAAAGTCTCTAGAATGCACTCCCTTATATTTTGATTTGTGGAGACGTTTGAGAAGTGAATCGTATAATGAAATATAGTAAATAGAAGAGACGATTAATAATTATTCCACTGACATTACAGTTAGTGCTGCCATTATAACAAAAGTATCAAAATATCCCCAGAAACAAATCATATAGCTATAATCTGCAGTCCGTCTATGTTTTTTCCACAGTGCATGATAATATGCCTTTGACCTTAGATTATAAATAATTTCTGGCGTAAACCACTTAGGATATGAGTACTTCGGTAGATGAACGAGCCGGCGAGGGAAACAGGAGTCCAGACTATTATAAAATTTATTATAAAAAATAGCTAATGCCGTGTTTACATCAATTTGTTCATATAAAGAGGTCCAATCTGTAGTACTCAAAGAATTATACAGCGCTAAAAAATTTCCATTTGAAAAATTCCATTGCGGATTATGCCTATTCAGTGGAGGAATCGACGAATCATTTCTGTGCGATACATGCTTAAAAGATAAAATTGTGCAAGTAGAGGGATGATAGACATCTTCAGGAACGAGAGGCTCATCACACGCGCTGACCACCGTGCAACCAACGTTAGATAGCACCAAATCAAGCGTCCGACCGAGACTATTTTTCACAGAAGAAAATTGTTTTAAATTAAATAAATTATTAAAGCTGGTATAATCAGATTCAATTATACCAGCGGAATACAAATTAAAATCTCCCAAAATAATTAGTTTTTTGTTGGGCAGTACCAAATTTTCTATTATGTGAAAAATGTGAAAAAATGTGAATCTATTATGTGAAAATGTGAAATCATGAAATCTATGAACCGCGATAGATATATAAAGTTTAAGAATCGCACCTATATTTTATAGTTGAAAATAATAATACTGCTTCCAATAATGATGATTCATATAATTACGTACTGTATTCGTTACGTTTTATAACATTCATAATATAATTACGTTATTACAGTTTAAACGCAATACTACTAGTAAATCTTATGAAATATCTTTTTATTCAAAATATCCACTGTATCCGAAAAAAATCTAATATTTTCCATGTGTGGGAAAATTCATAAAAAACTCTTCAATTTTCTTATATCTATTGAAGGCAGCGATTGAAAAAGGTCCCTGTCTCTTCATATCTTCGAGCGTAACGTCCTTCTGTCGCCCGTGATTGGAATAATCCCAAAATATATTTTTAAATTTTCCTTTTTTGTATCATTCCATTGGAGTTTGTGTATCAATGACTTTATTAAAACAAGTTCACATATATTCAAGTATGACTTCAAAGGAAAGTAATTTTATTTTATGTAAACCTTTTTTTTCTTCAATTTAAAAGGGCTCTTAAATCTTTCAAATACGTATTGTTATCATTCAAAAAAATCTGACTTCTATTTATGTAATATTTGAACCCCACAAGTACGAAAAAGTATTTTCTAAATACAAATATTTTATAACATTGTTATACAAGTAATATTTTATATACGCTTAAACAGTAAACTTACTTATTATAACTAAAAGTTGCGTATAAAAAACATCAAACTCTCAATTTTTTTTTACTTTGCATACTGCATTTACATAATTATTATGCGTTCACATTATATGTTATACTTATATAAAATACATTGTCAACGCCTAATTATTATAAATGGTATCTCCCACCGTATAATTTTTGATTACACTTACATTTACAACATAATTAATTAGTTTTACACAAAACAAAAAAAAATATTTTTAACAACTGGAATAAATTCTAGTTTTGTAAGGATATAATAGAAATAGAATACTGAACCTAAGCTGTGGGCTAACAAATGGATTTAGAGTAGGGTGAATAAAGCCTAAAAGTTTAAGAGAGCTTTTTATCAGCGATTTTATCAACTTTAAATTTGAATGAAATTTTATTTTCAAAAGTAATACGTAAATCCTGTTTTTTTAGCAAGTGTGTATAAAAACTTTTAGTCAGATCCGATATTAAATTTCATCAAGCCTCGGTTAAGTTAATTGTAATCTACGAAAGTAAATTTGAGCCAGTTATTATGAAGGATTTGAAACATTTTCAATTTATTTATATTAAGTTGAAATATTTATTTTTAAAGTTATACATATGTTAAGTATATCTAGGCTTCTTCTACAAATATTTTTATTATCTTTTTAATAAAACTGAAGAATAAAATAAACTTAGCATAATATAAATTATAACTATGAAAGTAACTGTGTAATAAGTTCACATCGCCACCACCATTTAGATATTACATAATATTGCTTAAATACAGAATATTTCAGTTTAAAATATTGTGATAAATTGTATTTATTACTGAATAATCTTGATATTATAATCAACTCATTGTGACTAATTTCCAATGTTTTCGAAAATGATACTTCTATAACACCAATACCCACGCATCTATCTCTAAAACTGCATTTCACTACTCTATTAATATAGGTACCTTAGCTACAGGGATTAATATTTTCTTTTCACGTGATCTGGAGTGGATTCCTTACACCATATAGCTATCACTGATATAGCATGACAAATACCATGGTGATTCCGTTCATTAGCGAAAGTCTCTAGAATGCACTCCCTTATATTTTGATTTGTGGAGACGTTTGAGAAGTGAATCGTATAATGAAATATAGTAAATAGAAGAGACGATTAATAATTATTCCACTGACATTACAGTTAGTGCTGCCATTATAACAAAAGTATCAAAATATCCCCAGAAACAAATCATATAGCTGGTTAGGCGTCAATTACATTGAGCTACTTTACGAGCTGTTTGTTGGCAAATTTAATAGCGGACGATTCAGCTACTGTGATTATGATGATGACACACAAAACTTTCCACTCGCTGAGAAGCCACAAGCCAGCAACTATTTTGACAGAACGTAGTTCGTTTTTTTACCAGGAGGTTGCTACTGCGCAGACGTAGTAGGCCCACACGCCGGCGTGTAGCGTGTAAAGTTGACTGGCTTTCAACTTTTCTCGGTAGAGTGTTTACAATCTGCTTGTTAACTTGTTCGATGATTACACTAGGCGACTTTACAGGCAGATTGTAAATTCGCCAACAAATAACTCGTAAAGTAGCTGAATGTAATTGACGCTTTACTATAATACAATAATAATAATAATAATTTATCTCTTGGTATTAGCAGTGAGAATTACCATAAATTACTTTTGTTGTTGTACATATATAATTTAAGCTGTCAATAAATATTAATAATAAATTATCTTTTCATTTTTTGATGCCTTTCATCATAACCATTTAATACCAGTTTTAAATATATGTGTCTTCACATTCTTTAGCACATATTTAAATTATGATATTTTACTCTGATAATAATACTAGATAATCAACCTATGTATTTATTCAGGGCCCCAATGGCCGAGTGATAATTCATCGACTTGTCATCTTAATCTAGGGTCTAAAATTCGTTTTTTTGGTCTGGCAAAATTCACATTTTGTATTTCAATAATTGGGACCTACATTATTGAAATTGATAATAAGTTGAGCGAGTGGTTAACACATATTTCTCGTATGAAAACTTTTAAGTAAACCATACAATTTGCACATCTGATTGTAGAGCCAATTGAAATACGAATTTGATTATAAGCGGCACAGGAAAATTATTATGACAACGTTTTAACATACGACAAAGTTTTAGATGAAAATGAAAATAATAGTGCCTGTACACGTACATGGATTTACTTGCACCAATGGTGTGTAATTTAAACAATCGCGATAATTACTGTTTACGCGTAAAAATACTGACTATGTCGCCAGTGTCATTTTTCAAGAGTAAGCGAGACGCCATGTTATGATTGTATGGTACTATTTGACAGGTCGTGAAAATCGATTAAACTCAAAATGAGTCTCCTGTGCGGTGTAGTTCGTTTTTTTACTGGCAGGTTCGCTACTATTTTTCTACTGCGCAGGTGCAGATATTGCTCAGACCAATTGTCGCGTGAAAATTAAGAAGCTTCTTAACTTTTTTGATTCATACATGCAATCTTGCAATTTGCACTATAATACGTGTTTACATGTGCATTTTTTGTTATGGCCGCGAAAATAAGTAGGTCGTTACTGCCAGGAGTTAAAAATATGCACGTGTAAACGGGGTATAGGTAACATAATATTATATTATAAACTCATTAAAATAAAAACAGTTGAACTCACTCTAACATAATTTAATAAGTATTCCAATTAGGTAAACTCTATGTTAGTAAAATACAAATTAGCATTTGAAAAGAAAAAAATGAAGACACAAAATTTCAAATGACACAACCAAAATAGTTGACTTTCTACAATACTTGAACGTCTGAACATGTCAATAGACGAACTATTAAAAAATAGACTATTTTCTCTGAAACACTACACATATTGATTGACTTATAGTAAATAATTGTCAGTGTTATCTACGATAGGTACCTACTTTGTTTATAAAAAAAGATAACACATGCAACCATAATTTGACATTTACGACTATTTACAAGTTTTTATCAATACAAAATGATATTTTTATTAAATATTTTGTATGCAAAACAGCCTTTTTTATTGTTTAGGATATGATGATAATAAACGTTTTTTTTATTAACTACATACATACAAAATAAACTGAGTGAATATTTATTGTACGTCAATTCCAATACCTACATAAATGAATGGAAAATAAATCTTCACTTTATTGATCTTTAAAAAATCTACAAACTTTTATAATCCTATCAGAAATTTCCAAAAAAAATTAGAAACTTTATTTCAATAATACAATTAAAAGCTTTCGTATTCTTCCTATCAGCTATCTAACAAACGACTCGTTAATTACTTTTGAATTACTAATCTCAATTTATTTGAAATCATGAGCTATTGAATATTAAATTTAATACTTTGTGGGATCAATTATTATTTGTGACACTTACGTCTTAGTAAGTGAACTATTTTAGTAGGGTAAAAAATCGTGCCTCGGTTATTAATATCCATTTGCATTAAAATTTGCGCACATTTCACGTGAAGTCACGTCTTCACTTTCTAACATTCGTGGAATATTTCACATACAAATGTATAATAAGTATACATTATATACTTTTTCTTTAAATATGTATCATAAGAATTATTAGTAAAAAACAATTCGAATTATATATTTATGTACCTACTGAAATAAAATTTTACAGGCAATTGTGAAAAACCCGACAGGTACATGAAATTTCGATGTTGATTTTTAGTACCAAAGAATTATTCCAATTGATCTGAGTTGTATACTATTCTATTGTCTCAAATAGAATAATACAAAGCTCAAATCAATTAGAATTTAAGTTCAAATTCCATCAAGTACTCCTCGGTGGATGGTATGAATTTTCCAAAAAAATATATTAATGAAATGTGAATTTCACAATTTTTAATTTTAAGTCTAGTAACGTGGTCAATATTTTTTATCTATTCTATATTATTGCAAGATACGATGACTGTACTGATATTGAACTAGGTACATTATCTTTAAACAGCAATGCAGTTGTTACTTATTGTCGTTAAATTAATTAATACTTACCATAAGGTTCATAAAGAAACCCAAGTATCTGGAGAACTCCGGGGCCACCCCGTAAGAAATTAAAAAAAAAAAAACAATAACACTAGTAAAAATGCAGGGACTGGAAAGAGAGGAAGGGATCTCAGGATAGAGATCCTTAGAGAATGCTTGTGTAGTCGCTCATGAAACACAATATACCATAGCGCCAATTTATGTTAGAAAGTAATTAATGAATGATTCAATGAAATTATTCATGTATTTATTATTATAAAGATTAAGATTGCATTTAGCATTGTTATAAAATATAAATTGTTGTTCTTGTGGTGAATTGTTGTATATTATATAATATTAGATAAGGCTCAATATGCACGAGGAATACGTATCATCAAATAATGAATATTACGTAATATATCAATTTAATCAATTGTGATAATTTACTATCTACAGAATAAATGATACGTCTCTGGAAAATCTATTTTTAAGGCTCTATATAAAGAGTATATGATATATAAAACACTACATAACATGGCAGTATTAGGCGGCTCTCGTGGTGCAGTGGATAAGGCGCTGGCCTTCCACCCGAGAGTTCTGGGTTCGATTCCCGGTCATGACAAAAACATTTATGTGTTTTTCTCAAAGCCTGGGTGTTTGTGATTGTTCAAAATTACTAACAAACCACCTTGTACGAAAAAGCAAGGACATGGTTATTAATAATTCAAAAAAAAAAAAAAAAACATGGCAGTATTATTAACACAAAATTTATAACCAATTAAACTCGTGACCCAATATAATAACTTAGGGATATCAGGCAATGGGAAGTAAAAACAAAAATTCAGATAGCAATAAGCGCCTTTCTCAAAATGACACGCCTTCGTAGCAATAAAGATTTCTACCTAGACATGCGTACATCAAGAAATATCACGGAGGGTTAAGGCCTTTACGATGTGGCTGTATCTAGACGTGACCTTAAAATTTCTTGAAATGACAGGATGACAAATTTTGACGTCTTTAAACGAATGGTAAAATAACGATAAATTCAAGAAAAAAGAAGACAAATCTGCAACAATCCGCAATTTATCAGCTTAGGAAATATCGATGGTACATTATTATGATAGAATAAGTGGCTAACTTCCAATCTTAATTATTAGTTGGTACAATTAATGTAGCTTCATTTAACGGTTATAAGTTTTAGACAATACAGTGAAGATTGATGTGATGGTTACTGATTTCTGATAAGGAACAGCACAATAAAATACTAAAATATTATAATATAACAATTGTAATTTACTTTATTGCTTTTTATTTTCCGGTTGATAGTCTGTACCGACCTTTTTTTTAAATTTTAATCATACGGAAATAACCCAGAAACATCATAATAATAATTCTCATATATAAATCATTTTTTTTTTAAATAATTTCCGCCTTCATATACCTATATATATCTCAAGTGCGCGTATAATGGATCCAACACAATAAATTTCGAATAAGACACACTTCCATAATTTTCCACTGACTGATTTGTACTATCATTTACTTGCTTTCGCACAGATACTTACCGAAATATTTAAATTCCATTTCAAGGCTCGTCTTGAGGTGTTAATTTATTTTTAAGAATATTTTTCCATTACAATGTAAGTCATTAGGTTATCTGATCAGTGTTTTCTATCACCTTGATCGATGTAACAGGCAATACCTGTGGAGTAAGTGAGAAATACCAACTCTTAATGCAACTGACTGCAAGGGAATTAAATATGCATAAAGCAGGAAATTTTTCGGTTAGTAGAACGTAAACGGTAAGTAAATATCCTGTTTATGTCTATCATGGTGCATTCATTATTGATTTCCCATAAGCTGACTAATGAACCATCCAGTCAAAGTATATCTTGCAAACCATATACCTATAATGCATATCTTTCTTACACTGAGTTTAATTTAGGTCAAAAGGTATCAACATTTTTACCGTTTACCACTAAAATTATGCATATACTTGAGATTTCTCTTTGCGATACGTCAACTGTAGATTTGAAAATGTGGTTTAAGATTTCTAACTCATGTTATTGTTCTTGGTAACGATCATCCTTTTCATTTTGTCCGTGATATTAAATTTAATATTTGTTACGTAAAATCTGTAAAGATTATATAATGACAATAATTAATATATATTAAGTGTTGTTAATATTATTATACGCAAGTATATAATACTATATTATTAATAATTATTATACAAATAAGCCGTTGAGTTTCAAATATAATTCTTTAAAACCTACAACTTTATGAAAACGTACTAAGTCTACCGATGATGTTTTTTTTTAATTAGTAAGCCTATTAAACATCTACTTATTAATTTTCCAATATCTACTTGAAATCCATTGAATAAAGTCTTCTAAATGGAAAATATGAAAACTTTTGTTTATTAACTTTTCGAAAATTGAGAAAAACTTTTTAAAATATGTCACTCTGGCTTAATAATATATTTTTAATAATCAGATAAAATTACGTACTTATATAAAAAAAATATCATATCCTCCAAAGAGCACTTTTTCAATAGTAGAAAGTATTCAATGTCGTTGTTAGGTGTAATTTTTTACAAATAAAATAAAATTAAATACATGTATTTATATTTAAAATACCCCCTACTGATATCAGATAGTAAATTTAAATGGGTATTTATAAAATTAACCAATTAAAGACGTTTAAAAGGAGAAAAAATTGAACCAACCAGAATAAATTGTGTGGTAAATTTGACAAGAGTTTATTAAAACTTCTACAATTTTTTTATTATTATGTAGATATTAAAGACTTCAAATTATGATTTTATTTTTAAATGTGCCGATTGTGTCCAATGGGTTAAGACGGTACTTCAATGAAACGGAAAATAATTTTCAACTTAACGACGAAGTTTTGGACTCGCTCGCAATCGGAGAGCGAACGTCGAGCTGTAAACACGTCAATTTATTTCGTGATGGCAACGGGGGTATTAATTCTTAAGTCGTGGAAAGATGACTGAAAAACGTTATCCATTTACTTAAAAAAGAAAACATATCAATGAATATATTATTATTGTTACTAATAGAACAGTAAACAGAACATTAAATGGATGCATGTTGGATTTATATGACAAATTATATTTCGTTCGGCACGCGTCATTTGCATAATCCGCGCATCGCCTAGCCACGATCTTAAACCACGCCTCAACTGAGGTATAGCCTTAAAGAACCCCAAGTAAATTTATGATTAAAGTAAAATTTTGATAATATTTAACAAAAATACTCTATTTCACATTGGTTTTTACTGCTTTACGTACTAAAGGTAGGGTTAACAAAAATGCTTTCAAATCATTTGAAACTCATAGATGTCATCTAAATTTTGTAGAATTACACCTTCTTATTATGTGAAACTGATTATTTTCCTAAACTGGTGTGTAAGGTGCAAATTACTGATGTATTGAAAGTGTGAAAAATAACAAACAATACGTACTTGATTTATCAAAATGTCTCTTTGATGCAATTTATGAACGTAAATAAATATATCAGCAAAGGCGTGTTAGCAGGAAATTGGAAATGAAATCGAAATTCTTATTGATTCTCAATATTGTACATCAAGCAACTTCAAATACGGCTATGGCTATGAGACGTGTATCGCATTGTAAATATTTATAAGCATGCAATATTTAAAGGACTATTGCTGGTTAGTCAAATTATAAAAGTGTAAAAGAGAAATGTGAAATACCTACTGAATTATATAAAAATTATTACAAGATAAAAAGAACTTTTTATATAAAACGTTTTTTAATTTTCTGTTCAATTATTATGCTCAATATGTTCAAACTTGTACTTGATATGAAATAAATAAAAAACAAACAAATGTATAATACTGAAATGTCGTTTTGATTTCTATAGTAACGCACGTATATATTAATGATTTAGTTGCTAGGACCACCCACAGCAACCAATAATAGTGGATTGGATTACGGATTTCTTCCAAAATAACTTTTCATACAAAAGAGAATTAACTGAAAATGAATTCAATTCTACTTAAAAATGGCTAAAAGTATTAAAAGAATGCATTGGCATCGTGTTTTGATGTATTCTAAAAGTTTCAAATGTCTAGCAAGTCGGAAAGTTAGTTAAAAATCGATTGCAAGATTTGTACCGGACAAATAAGAATACGAGCTAATAACAACATTGTAAAATATAGCATAATCTACGACTAACTGCACTAATAACATCATAAATTAAGACAATATAAGTCCACAGATCTAACAAGTACTAACATAAGATTTGATAAAAAAAAATTTCGACCATGTCCGATCCTAATAGAATGATATGGGTCTCCACAGAGTAGAGGTTTGTAATAACAGATTTTGTTTTTTACGAGAAATGGATGTCAGCCACTTGCTCAATCTATCAGGTCCATACCCTGACTCACACACGAATTGAAAAACAATATGTGTACTTGCCAGACCCAGGATTCGAACCTGAGACCCACGGCATGATAGTCCAACGCTTAAGCCGCGCGGCCACCATGGGTGTGATTAGAATACTGAAATGTCAATTTGATTTCCATAGTAACGCACGTATATATTAATAATTTAGTTGCTAGGACCACCCACTTAGCAACTAATAGTAATAATATTGGATTACGGATTTCTTCCGAAATAACTTTTCATACGAAACAGAATGAACTGAAAATTAATTCAAATTTACTCCTAAAAATGGCTAAAAGTATTAAAAGAATGCATTGGCATCGTGTTCTAATATATTCTAAAAGTTTCAAATGTCTGGCTAGTTGGGAAGTTGATGAAAGTTGATTGCAAGATTTGTACCGGATTGTAATAAAAACGTTGTAAAAAATATGTTTTATTTATTTAAATGCCGTATAAATTATGCGCAAAGATTTTAGGCTTGGCAATCGGAGCCTACCGTATTGCATACAATGCGATAGACAGACGGAAGTCACATGACGTAAAATTCACACAGAAAAACATCACCTTTCCTCGACAAATAATCGTATAAATACTTTAAAGACAAATCTTATATTTCATTCTTACATATACGACAGATTTTGTTTCCAAATAAATTATTTTTATAGAATATAAAATAATCAAATGATTGTATTAATAGGTCGATATGTCATTAAAAAATATTTTTCTTAAGAAGGTGGACTTTAAATAATCACCTAGTATGGAGTCCTTGCCACTGGCATATGGACATTTTACTCGACATCTTCAAGAATCTATATCTATCGACAGCCTTCTTTTAAATACTAACCTGAGAAGACTCAAAAAAGTATTAAATATAAATATCAGTATTCTAACCGTTTTGGGGCTAATTTCGAGGTACCATTATTACATCGTGTTGCAATCCAGAGCATGTAGCCTCCCACAAAGTGGTGTTCTTTTAAAATTATAATGAAGATTGATGGTTTACTTTACCACGAATGAGCATTCATAGATAGCACTTTAATAATATAATATTTTACATACATAATTTAAAAATACCTCAAAAACATACATCCTAGAAAAAATACGACATTTGATAATCTTGTGGATATTATTCATTGAATGAAAATTAATAGTTTATAATTATAACGATTTTCGTTTGTAATATTTTTTTTAATAAACATTATATCTAAACATATATTTATATATTACTATAGTTAAATGTGGATCGCTAATTTGACAGTTAATTCTTTCGTAACTGTTATATAATATACCCGGTGGCAATGTCGCCTGTCAATATTATTGTTGATGGGATCAATGCTATATTTCAATTCGCACGTAGAGAGAAAAAAGAGTGTGTTAGTGCTGTGCTGTACAGCGCTGCATTACGGACAGATAAATCAAAACAAATATTTCTTTCATAACAATTAAATTTTAATCTTTTTGCATGGCTTAATTCTCATTGTAAATTAATATTTTTTATTAATATATTATGTATATATTTTATTATTATTAATTATATACATATTCGTACCCAACTCTAATTACATCCAGCCTCAGTGCATCTTAAATATATTCATTTTTTATGCTTTCACTTGATTTAGCCTAGTTTAGGTTTTTTAAAGATAGTATTTAAAAAAATAGTTGAAAATTTGTGTCAAAAATGCGAATTTAAATACGAAAAAAGAAAGTGGAACTGTGGGCAACAGTTTCAAATTAAAATGCAAATTGTTTTCACGTGAATCTTCCTCATTTGAATTATCCACCAACTTTATCGGCAGCTGTCACCGAATATAGACATGTTTATTATTCTCTGTACACTTTTATTCGCAAAGCAGAGCTATTTTCGCTCGGACTACCAACTAGAGAAGAGAGTATTATGAATGGTACGTGACTTAAATAATGTATCGACAATTGTAAAAAAATGCGGTTAGACAATTTCGTTCAAATTATCTTTACAGTGATCACCATCAAGCAATAAACTACTAAAACGTATTATAAACTAAGCTTCATAAAAATAAATTACTTTCTGGTCATACATTATTAACGGCGTATTATTTTTTAAATATATTATCTATTTTGAATACAAAAATGTGTGTTTCTATTTTTTTATTCTCGTTCAAATAAAAATATATACCCAATGTCCCTTATTATTTTTTTACAGTAAACTGGTACAATAATATTCTGGCGAAATTTACGTATAACTAGTTTTAGCCCACGATTTCGTCTACGTGATTTCAGTACACACAATTTAAATACCTATACATATATATATATATATATATATATATATATACATAAAGCAGAAATAGACGAATTCCATTTGATTTTTTTCAAATCAAAGAGATTAACAATGGTTTGAGCTTTCCGTACTGATCATGAAGATTTCAGATTAATTGACTGCATCGTTCACAAAAAAGTTCGTTTCTTGTAAGAAGATTTGGTCTCGCATTTTTAATACCTACCTAATTATAGTAGGTAATTTATATTTATTTTTAATTTAATTCTAACTGTATTAAAAATAAATAATATATAAATTCCAAAAAAAATAAGCTATTGATCCAATTACATATACTTACAAAAGACAAAAGCGACGAACCTCTCTTGGTCTTTAAATTTAATATATTATATTTTGTGATTATTTATTGAATCAGGAAGTTTTAATATTTGAACCTATGTAAGTCACCAGCTATTTTAGACATTAAAAATGTATTGATATCCTGTCATTTTGCATTAGTAGAAAATAATGAAACAAATGAGATGCGAGACTCACCTTGTTGAAATGTAAGTACAGTGTGAGCCTACTTCCTACTTATTTTCTAAAACCGTCTATTTTATTAGCAACTTGACACGGTTTTTTTGTGAACGATAGAATTTTAATATACTTTGTACCTATTTTAAAATTAAGAGAAAAATGACTGATTTTAAATACTGTTATAAAATTTAATCAAAACTATAATTCGTAATATATTCAATATTTTAACATATTTTTGATAATTTTATTACCCGCACCTTCTATCAAAACCCTAATCGGTATTCGTATTTATTGTATTATGACGATATTCTTTATTTTTTTTAACATTTTTATAAAGGGCTATTGGTTTTTATACAAAATTTCAAATTAGTATTATTCTAGTCGACAACTATTTCCAATATATCACATTTTTTCAAGATAATGATTATTATTAATACTATTTCAACCAAAGTAGAATTTAATAATACTAAAATTATTATAGTGCTGATGTAATAAAACGCATTTCTATATCTAAGTACTTGGGATTTTAATAAAAATTAATACATTATATTTTTTATTTAATTGTGTTAATAATTATATGTCTCTTACCATTAAATTAAAAAAAAATGTTGCTTAATCAGCATAATTAAATAACAAACCAGACGTAGTTTCGTTCGCTCAGAAGAACATATTCAAACCACGACTTAACAATTATTGACAATTATTATTACGTATTATATTACATTGTAAGATCTAATTAAATTACATTCTGTACCACAAAGAATCTCGATAATCTAAAAAAAATATTTTTCATCATTGAATCTCGCCTGTATTATAAATTAAATAATGCCAGTACCGTAACTGCATCGACAGGTATCTACTTATATAGGTGCTGAAGTAGATAAGAGCATACTTTAAAATAAATGACATTGATCTTTGTAACACACTTTGAGCGTCGACTTTAATTACATGCTATCAATATTTCAAAAGAGGCTAATGTGTTTGTCTTATATTTGTATCCTCACAGAATGTTTAATATTAGTTTGGTATATTTTATGATTAATTTCAGATCATAATTATTGCATTAAGGTAGGTACTACCTAATAACCACACGGTAAGTACTACTTAACTATGTTCTTTAAGTTTATTATAATTTTCATTCATAATACTCGTAATATATATTTTTTAAAAATAATGAAGATGAATCAATAATATAGGTATCGGTACACGAACTTTGGAGAGAGTAATATTTATATAGGTACTTATTTGTCACTATAAATCGATACTTAAATAACATTATCTAATTATTATAAAGCTGATGGTTAGCTCCTGCTTCTAAAGAGCTTTTATTTTTACTGAGTATCTATCTCTTGGCTAATTTTTAGATTAACTCAAAAATTTTCGATGGAAAAATAATGTTATTTATGTTGTTGTTTTTTGTTTCCGTAATTTAACATGTACAATAAATGGAATCAAATTGAAAAAATGTATTTATGCCTACAATCTCATCTTTTTTTTCATCTTTAAGGGTAAAGGGAATGTTTTTATCAAAAACTGCATTATATACATTCATAATAATAATATATAAAATAAAGAAAATCATTTATTTACTTAAAAAACCAGTAATTAAAAAAGACCGTATGAAAAATGCGTTTATTGTCAGATAGTTTTTTTTATTACCTGCATTGTATTTTATGTTTTTTTCTGATTAAAATATATTTCGATAAGTTATTCAGAAGGTGGCAAAATGTTTTTTTTTAAATATTTGAAGTTATTCAAAATAATTTGTTTTAAGTAGTATTGTAAAAATGGGAAAAATATGTGGAAGGTTTGTAATATGTCTAGGACCTCGTGTTTTGTCAGGGCAGGTCACTCGACTTAATTTTTCAAACATTCACATTTGTAATTTTCATGGGAAATTATTTTTGTATTTTTACAACTTTTTCAAAATCTGTCCTCCGTAAGCTGGTTATTAGACTCATCCCTACCTATCCTTTACAATTCGTAACAATACTTACATAAATGCTGGTTGTCATTAAAGCGTCAATTACATTGAGCTTTTTTACGAGCTGTTTGTTGGCGAATTTATAATCTGCCTCTAAAGTCGCCCAGTGTAATCATCGAACAAGCTAACATGTTCGATGATTACACTGGGCGACTTTACAGGCAGATTATAAATTCGCCAACAAACAGCTCGTAAAGAAACTCAATGTAATTGAAGCTTAAGATACGAGGGTGGGTCAATAATTCCTTAGAAAAAAGCATTAAAACAGTTTTTATTTTTGTATTTTTTTTTTATTTCTCAACATAATCTCCTTGGAGCTCAATACACTTGGTTAGACGTTTCTCAATTTTTTTTAAACCGTCAGAAAAATAAGTTTTCGGAAGGTCCTCAAAATAAGCATTTGTCCGATCGATGACTTCTTCATTTGAAAAAAAACGTTGTCCACTTAGCCATTTTTTTAAGTTTGGGAAAAGGAAAAAGTCACTGGGGGCTAAATCTGGCGAATACGGTGGGTGGTCGACCAATTCGAACTTCAATTCTTCAATTTTAGCCATTGATCGTAAACATGTGTGAACACGGGCATTGTCCTGATGAAAGAAGATTTTTTTCCTATTTAAATGAGGCCATTTTTCTTCAATTTCGTTTTTTAGCTGGTCTAATAAAGATGCATAATAATCCCCTGTTATTGTTTTTCCTTTTTCCAAATAGTCAAAGAAAATAATTTCACGTGCATCCCAAAATACAGTAGCCATAACCTTACCAGCTGATTTTACGGTTTTTGCCTTCTTTGGACATGGTTTGTCTTCGCAATCCACTGCTTTGACTGTTCTTTCGTCTCGGGAGTATAGTGGTGTATCCATGTTCATCTATAGTCACAAAGCGACGAAAAAATTCATCCGGATTGCGTTGCATGAGCGGCAACAGGGCTTTAGAGGCCACCACCCTATTGCGTTTATTGTCGACTGTGAGCAAACGCGGCACCCATCTTGCAGAAATATTTTTCATGCCCAATTTGTCATGTAAAATAGAAATGACGCTACCTTTTGAGATCCCTGTAACCTCAATTATCTCACTCAACTTTAATCTTTGGTCACTTAACACCATATCGTGGATTTTATTGATCATTTCTGGTGTAGTCACCTCTACAGGACATCCTGAGCGTGGTTCATCTCTTGTTGATGTACGACCACGCTTAAATTCATTTAACCAGTTATAAATAGTTGCAAGAGAAGGAGTAGATATGCCGTGAACTAAATCCAACTCATTTTTTATTTCCTTTGCTGTTAACCCTTTTATATTAAAATGTTTAATAACAACTCTAAACTCAATTTTCTCCATTTTCCATTTTTCCATTTTCCACAAGCAAATTTTTTTTTAAATGTACGAAAAACACACAACAACCCGACCAATCTGATTGAAACTTCGCAGCATACTGAATCGCTATTGCCGCTGCATGAAAACAAACCGCTTACAGTACTAGTCGCGCCACCTGTCGGCTTTTCTAAGGACTTATTGACCCACCCTCGTACTCCGATTATTATTATTAGATTAGAAATTAGAATTATTGGCAAAATTACTGTAACGGCACAGATTGAACGCAAATAATTAATGAAATTCTCAAATTCGTGAGACAGTTAAGTAATTATTATTCACCTGAAGTAATTTAATTCATTTAATTCTCAGCTACAAATTTTAGTACATATTGTATGTATTTGGGGCTGATTACTCAATTAATTAAAAGAATATTTTTTTCCACGGTCATAATAAAAAAATTAAAAGTGTCATATAAAACTCAGCATTATGCCTTATTTTATTTGGAAAAAAGTTACGAGTGGATTTTAAAAGAATACACTCATTAGAAAACTATATATCATCATACAGAAACTAAAGTCAATGATGTTTCTTTTTAATTAAACTATTTTTATTTCAATAAATAACACATGGTATAATAATTTATGTCTAAATTTTAATATATTCAATAGATCTAACATTAGACACTGCTCACATACATCACTATTGATCATTGATAACAATATATTATTTTTAACATACTGTAGGCTAGATTAAAATAATTTAATATTACCTATTAATTAGTTAGTAAAAATCTATAAAAGTTTTATTAGCATGATTTTAAGAATCGTTTTTTCTATATCAAATTGGTATACTTACACATAAAACCTTGTCAACATGAAAAAAACGACAAAGCTTGGTCTCATTCAGCAATAATTGTAATATCTAATGTTGATTTGCATTATTTGCTAAAATACCTTCAATGGGTCAAATGCCCAAGGCCAAGTCCGCAAAGTCCATCACCTGCGAGTTGACCTCAATAACGAAATACGTAACAGTCGTTGCGCTCTCAGACGGCGGATCTTCGTAATTAAAATTAATGTTTACTCGTCTATGTTAAATTAAATTAAATTTCTTTTTTACTGCTGCATTAAAAAAATATTTATTTTCATTTCATGTGACACTTAACAGTCTTTAGATTAAACATTTTTTTATTAATAATATGCTTCTAATATCAGTACCTACATAATAATATAATTCTCATATGTTAATTTGGTTTTACATTTATTAAATATACGTAGTAAGTGCTTTCTATAAGTGCACCAAAGTATAAGATACTAAGTTCCATTTACATATATATATATATATATATATATATATATATATATATATATATATATATAGGTAGGTATAATATTTATTATTATGCTACATGAAATTATTTAAAAATATACGTAATATAATATAAATAAAAAGCAATTCTGTGTACTTATTTCAATATTTTGTCCTTCCAAAGGCATGCAATCCCGAAGATACTTTGCTTTTATGGGATTAATTCAACCCGACAATAGTCAAAAATTATTATCATGTACTTACCTAATTTTAATATATTAAACAAAATATTTTATATAGTTATTATGAATTTTATTTCCGATCCGGTAACTTAATAGAAGTTAGAAGATTCCTGTAATTCAAAACCTTCGTCTATTCGCCCGGTAGATTTTTATATACTTATAATATTACGTGCCTTTTAATGGTTTTAAATGATATAAAATTTGAATATAAATTTATTATTGCTTGACATTTTTTTTACAACAAAATTATCACCGCTATCTTTTTATATTGGTACGCTAACTTTATATAGGTATATAAACATTTAGCAATGCATGAAGTTTGATAACAATATATTTCTAATATGTTTACATATATACAGCATACAGTATAATATTATAACAGATAGATAAGTAACGTAACCTAAGTTATGAAAGAAGTTTTCACTGCACTACATTTCACAAGTAGGAATTTCAATACACAGTTTTTGAACTTTTACAATACTCTCACTAAAATTGCCAGATAAAAAACCTACTATTTTTTGTGATAGAAAAGTGGTAGAGAAACCAAACTGTTCCGATTTTTGTGGATTTTTATTTAGATAAGAGATGTTATCAATATAATTTATTTAAAATGAGTAAACTTACCAAGTGAGCAAATGACAAATCCATATATCACAACACTAACGATCCACTTGATTATTAAAGTCGATT
This sequence comes from Rhyacophila brunnea, assembly GCF_057557595.1. Classification (NCBI taxonomy): domain Eukaryota; kingdom Metazoa; phylum Arthropoda; class Insecta; order Trichoptera; family Rhyacophilidae; genus Rhyacophila; species Rhyacophila brunnea. The sequence continues at coordinate 25,123,572 of NW_028233068.1, forward strand.
TAGTATTATCAATCGAAACACTTGGCGAGCCATTTCAGCGTAGGTAAACATAACCTGGAAAGTTTGTAGTGTTGCTAAAACCGCGGTCAACCGAAGAGGAGAGGAGGTGCTTCCGTCAACTGATACGGTCCTACGTGCCGCCAAGAGTGGCGAGCCTAACCTCCTGTAATGTGTGTCGCGATGACGCTGCCTTCAGGTGAGAAAGATGCGTCTACGCGTGAGTGTGGGTTTCGTCGCACGTGAACCGGATATCGCGATGGTAACGGAACACGTCGACCACCGCCTTCAAGCGGCCGGCGATGGAACTGATCATGGCCCAGCTGAGTGAGAGTTGGTGCTCAGTTAATTTTGTGGTGGGGATCTCTTTGAAAAGCAATACGGCTGAATGCGGATCGAGTAAAGAGTGAGCAAGTTTTTGTTGTTGGGAATCTGTAACACGACTTCTCAAAATGTGTACACCAGAATCTATCGAAATTGTACAATGCAAATCACTAAATAATTTATAGTTTTCACTTTCACCACAGTTTAACCAAAATTCCAGTTTGACTACTAATTATTTAACATGCATAATTTAAAAACACTTCTGAGAAATATATAACCATTAGAAAAAATCTTTTTGAAAAAAATATACAACACCCACCAGGATTCAAACATGGACCCCCCGGGATTTGCACCCATATATCGAACCACTAAGCTAATACACTTTCTATAATAAAAGAATGTTACATTCTTATTTATTATTAATAATTCGTTGAATAAAAAAAAAGTTTATTAAGCACTATTATAAAAGCACATTAATAGATGTAGTAAATAAACAGATGGAATATTCATCCACAAAAATACTTCGAGATAGTTTTTGAGTGGGTTTTTAACCAAGACCCAATATTAGTTACAACTATTTATTTTTGTCTAAATGCACACATTAATTATACGATCGTGCCAATTACGTTCTAAAATTATTTGTACTGACAATTCTGATAAATCTAACTTTGGAGATATTTCTAAGTAATGTTCAATTATTGTAAAAACATAATATTATATAACATTTATCTAGTGTTTTAGGAAACCACCACTATATTATTATAGTAGAGTCCCGAGTATACACAAAAAACGATATTCCAGAAGGGTTGGATAATCGAGAATGAAGGATAAACTGTCGGAAGCAAGTGTTGCTAGACAAAACAGAAACATACTCGTATTCTCATACTTTAATAAAATATCAGATAATCTTACATGTCTAATATTAAAATTTCAGATAATTAATTGGAACTCAATGATAATATAATAGGTATAATATAGATAATATTTTATTAACAATTAATAACTCTGTATTTTTCACTGGAATATTTATATAGAGATTATATTTTTTTAGGCGACAAAGACCATATTTGGAGCTGAAATTGGTCGTCGGTTATTTGAAAGGAGAAAAAAACTGTTGAGTGTCATTCGGGTTAGTATACAAAGCAGTAGTTTATACAGTCAAAAGGTAAACAACAACGAAGGTGTTGTAATTGTCGAAAGATACATAGACTTTGAATATAGTGCCAATATCGATCAAATATCGACCTATTTTTAATTTTATATAGTTTTGACATTTCCTATTATATATACCATACCCGTATATAAACATTGAGATTTATTAAAATATATCCAAATTTATTTGCACCTAATACTTAATATACAATTAAAGAAAAAATATCGAAAATTATTAATGTGTAATTAAAAAAATGTTAAAATTGTACTTTCTACAAACTTACTTAACAGCGCTTCAGAAGAATTTTTTCTGTCTTCGTTTTAAAACATTCAAAATATAACTATTCTCTTTTTGATGATTCATCAAGGCGTGCTCGCATTTCACTCTCTTGAAGCTTGTAGGTCAATAATTCTTCTCTCCGGATGGTTTCAGATTTTTTGAGACAATTTGGAAAATTTGAATTTATATACACCCGTCAATTACCTGAGTGCTATATCTTAATGATTAGCTAGTCCTACGAGACTAATCAATACGCCCCCAAAGACTTGTTTTTAAAGTTTTAATTTATTGTTAACGTTAAGTATATTTCTTTTATTGTATTAACTGTCAATAATTCATAGTGTTAATGCATTTTATTATTTAATTTTATAAATTAATAATTAATTATATTTTTTTTCTGAGATTAGTAATTGCTTTTTATTTTATTATCTATTTATTATTATTATTTTATTATTATTATTTATTAGTTATTGATTATTATTATTTGTTCATTAATATTATTTATTTTATTTATTCATTCAAATAGTAATGTCCTTTTTGGGTACGTACTGAATTCTTAATTAGTTATATACACAATATTATTTAGTAAATAAATAATGCGTCAGCTTATTATGTCGTCCCAAGTTTGAAACCTGTGTCTGTAAAATATACATATTATTTTTCAATCTATACTGTTTGGAGTCAGAGTATGGACCTAACAGGTTCACCAAGTGGCTAACATCCGTTTCTCGTAAAATCAAAAATCTGTTAATACAAACCTCCACTCTGTAGAGGCTCATATTATGATCTTCCTACAATCGGACATGGTAAAGAGAAAAAAAAAGAAATAAATAACACAATTAATATAAAATTAAGTTCCCGTACCTATTAAGTTATCATTAGATTTTTATAATTAGTGGTACATAAATGGTATGCATTGTTCATACCACTGAATTCACTTGTGACAAATATATTTTGAGAACTGCTGATCTAGATCGTGCGTCGATTTGAATCTGATATATTTACCTTTTATACTGTTTTGCAGTTATACTTACTTAACAGATTGAAAAAAATTAAGCCCAGCACTAATATTATTTCACTACTTATCCACACTTTCATCACACGAACACAAAAAATTGTGAATAAATAATAACAGTCATTATATATACATAATTCTGAAAAAATGTATTTATAACCAATAGAAAAAATCTTTTTGAAAAAAGTAAGACACCCCGCAGGATCGAACCTGCATCCCTCGTGTATCGCGCCCGCCGCGCATAGACCACTATGCTAAAGCTGTCATACTAATTACGACAAACTTTAACTATTGACTCTTATAATACTCTCAGAAGTGCTTCCCAAATTGAGCTACGATTGGCTATCGACTTTTGTAATTTAAATCGAAGTAGGTATTACTTGAATTACTAGGCGACGTCACGGATTACTCCAGATTACTATTAAATTAAAGTAATACTAATATTACTATATATTGTTATAGACACTTTAATGATATCGATTATTGTCAATTTTTCTTTAAAATAGTTAATTATTAGAATAAGAAAATATAATATAATTAATCAGAATCAGTTCTGTCTTTCTAATCGGATGATATTGGTCCTGAGCATTATTACATTAAGTGGGTTTTTAACTCTCGAGGGACAGTTTAGTACTATTTTGATATATAATCCATATATTTTTTTCATAATCATTCAAACCAATAATTTTTCAAAATCAAAAAATAGTATTCCTATTTAAAAAGTCTTTGTGGGGGCTCAGAAAATCATCTCTAGGACCGCAAGCGGTCCGCAGGTTGCTTGTCACTACATTAAGTGAAATAAGTATCTACTGTAAGTGCATTATGTTATATTTTAACGAATGTGCATCGTATGTGTATACATATGTAAATATAATTGAATAATATATAATATATAATACACTAGCAATCACCCGCAACATTTTCCACTGACCGCTTTACGTAATTTCGATGTGAAAACGCAAACGGTTGGATGTACGCGCGCGGCCCTTTACACGCACCTCACCTTACCACTCCAACGCTTTATCTTACCAGTTTACCCACTCGTAATGAATTATTGCAAGTACATTATTTTCTAGAATTTTATCAGGAATAATCAAACATAACTTCAATTTACTACATAATAAATAAGGCGCAGTGACTAATGCCTATTCCAAATTATAGGGTAAAACTAAGTACTGTATATTAGGTATTGTTTTTTTGTTATTTATACAATATCTTTCGAAGGAGAATAATTAAAAATAACTATGTATTGTGGGAGCATAAATGTATCCATGAAATAATAAAAATATTGAACAAAAGTAAAATAACGGACAATTACTTAAATTTTACCATTAATTACCTACTTTTCATGTTCTGTGTAATATACTACCTACACACTCTTGTTACCTATATAGTTATTTAGTTATACTTAGTTTTTATTTCTCTATTTATAATTTCTAACATCTAAACGAAAACTCGTCACAACGATACATAAAGTATCCCTTCACTTATTATGTACAAGTAATACTAGGTATAAATATAAGGAGAGGTACATAAATTTAGCGACATTTATTTTATTTGTATTTTTGAAAAGTGTTGAGTTCCTAATCGTCCATGAAGAGAGCTTAGAAAGCAAACGGATAATCTTTATAGGTATAGATAAATACATTTATATTTTGCTGTGTGTAAATACGTTTTATATTTCACGAAATCCTTACACAAAGTAGGTGAGTATGGCTTATATACAAAGTTAAAAGAAAACATCTTAATATATTATTTATACGTCATTTATATATTATGTTTTCGTTAGAAAATACATATAGGATTGGATATATTTTTCTAAAGATTTTGTCTAGAGATCAAACTCGCATTTGACGTCTTAATAGAATATTCAATGGCGACCTCACAATATCATCCCTGAAGAATAATATTTTTAACTACTGTTTTCTTCCATTACCTACCGACTTATTGATGCAAAACATGGGCAATGTATTATGTTTGATATTATGCAAAAAAATAGGTAAAGATATTTAAATAGAAAAATAGGGAATAGCTAGACAAATTTTATCATCTAGTAACGGATACCGAAAGACTATGTAGTAAGTAAGGACCCAATTTAAATAAATGTACAGATTTAATGTATTATTCAATAGCTAATTACTATTGAACGATCATAGTATAAAAAAGAAACACTATCGACAAAATGTACATATGTACATGTAAGAATACTTTCCAACTCATAACATATATTATGTATAGCTGGACAATAAAATAATTGACATTTTCATTTGTGACTGAATACTAATTACGATCTTACAAACAGGGCTGGGTTTATCATAGGGTTAAATGGACTAAAGCTTAGATCTTTCGACAAAATAGAAGTTTCAGAATCTGAAGAAATTGTTTTTCATTTCATGAAACACATTTAGACACTTAAGTAAGGACTTTCATTGAAATATTTTTTTAACCATGTTCGATCCCAAAAAGATCATAATAATATTGGCCTTCCGAGAGTAGAGGTTGTATTATTAGATTTTTATTTTTACAAGAAATGAATTTTAACTACTTCCTCAACCTATTATGTCCATACTATGGATTTAAACACAAATAAAACAACATGTGACTTTTTTCCACAACATTATAGGCCGATGTGTTACCACCCGGTCATCAAATATAATATTATTAAAATCAAATTGTTATAAAAAGTACGCAATTACACAGTCAAATACAGACTATTTCTGAGATAATCAAATATTGTATTGTCGTGTTGCGTGTCAGTTATTCTTTTGAGCATGCGTAATAAAAATTATAATGAAATTACGTTTTAATGAGTTGGATTTTTGGGCCCGCCAATAAATATTAACACCGACCCTGCGGCCACACTATGAAGGTAGCAATAACAGTAGAACAACCTAATACTTGAAATTGCGCAGATCGCAATTTCCTTCTACTACGCACGGGCTACAGATGCTAAATTTAAGCATTATTGCTATTATTATTTCCATCTGCTCTTACATGAAACCTATTGCATCGTTTTTTCTCACTCGGCGACGCCTAACTACGTCATATTTTCTGTCAAACCTACCGAACTTCACGCTTATGTGGTATGTTTATAACTGGAAGTTTTGCTTGTTTATAGAGGTGGAATAAGAAGATTAAAAAGAAGAATATTACAAATTCACTGTCCCCATAAAAAAATAAATCAACTAGCCCAGGGCTCGGCAGTTTGTCAAGTGAGAAGAGCCAAATTGTCAAGAAAACAGGATATCATAGGTACCAGAGAGCCGCATATATGTAATATACATATTATATGGATTTTTAGGGGAAAGATTTTTTATTAAATGGTTGTAAATTTTCATCCGTTATTCTGCTCCTAATTTTATTTTTTATTTGGTTCATAGATGAAAATATTTGTTCGCATATGTAGAGCCAAAGATTGTGAGAATACCAAAAGCTAGTTTTTTTAACGCGTCATAATATGTTTCAAGGAAACTATTCCCTGTATGAAATACCTATTATTATTGTTTCTATTTTAGGCAGTTTTTTTACAGCTGTCCGCTTGTGCTATGAAATTAAATTGGATTAAAGTAGAGTAAAGAGTGGTAGAGAGTATTCCATACGAGTTTTTTTTTGTTTTGTTCGTCGGCTCTAGCTCATAAACTCATATGTTATAAGGCTGCTTAAGATGAGGTGAAATTGGAATTTATGTCAGAAGAGCCGCAAACGTCTGTGCAAAGAGCTGCTTCTGCCGACCCCTGAACTAGCCTGAGGATTCAAACCTAAACCCCGAAAGTCAAGAGAAAGATGTGCTATTTACTATAGGCGGTAAAAGTAAGGATAGCATTAATAATTCTAGCGTGAACTAGTTTGCTATTTGAAATTTGCAAGCGGTCATTGCGCCTTGTGGCTGCTCAGTCAACTTATTTTTCGATAGAATTTTGAAGATGACCGTATGTATGGGAACATTTTGTTATGAAAATGTATTCTGCCTTATTATTTGGTTAATAGTTTTCATAGAATCAAAAAACTAAGAATGAATAACCAATTTTCTCCAATAAATAAAATAATAATAAAATTGTATTTCAGAAAAACATATTTTACAAAATCTTTGAACAGAAATCGGCTGGATATATTATGTCAAAAAAACGGCCAATCGCTGGAAAGAACGTAATATAAAAGGTAAAAAATATAGGCAGCTAATAAAACCAATGTAAAGGTTGCTGCGTCGACGAAATCCAAAAACGAGTAACATGGGAAATGTTGTTAAAAGCAAATGCTACATTTTAAAATCTTCTTATCAATCTTGTATTTAATTTGAAAAATAGTTGAATTAAAAAAAAATCTTTACTTTTATGTACGTGCCGCCTATAATCATTTTTAATATAAGACAGAGACATCATGAAGACTCCTGTTTTTTGATATTGTATTTTTTCAACTAATGGAGATGTTACGGTTTATTGTTATTTAGTTTATTACATTATCTCGTATTAAAGTTTTTTCAAAAATATAAATATAGAAGCTTATGAAATATTTGACAATAACAAAGTAATATTCATACAAACCCGAAAAAGAAGAAAAACAAAATTCTATTATCTTTAATGTATTTTCTAAGCACAGGGGTTTATAATCACAAAACCCGGGATTACACTCGATTTGTTAATCATAAACAAATCTAAATATTATTAATATGTTGAAATTTTAGCTTATTAAGATATATTTATATAACGTATTTTCGTTAACTATTATTACATTAAATAATAAAATTACCAGTTCCCAGTAATTAACATAATATGTATAAAAATAAATCATATTCTCATTATTTATAAAAAAAAATACAACCACTTTTCCAAAAATTCTTATTGGTTACTTTAAGTGATCGTTTTAAGAACATTGTTTTTAATAAATAAAATTGTTTTAAATTGCTTGAAATCTAATATCCGATCAATTGAGTACAGTTACGATTTTTTTTAAACTTGTTCTGATGCAACTGTCAATGTATATTTACTTGCTTATGGTAATAGAAAGCATTAATACAAATGTTTTTATAAGCTGTTCATATTATTTAAAAAAATAAGCTTGACAGAATATGAAATGTGTACCTATATTTTTTTCAAAAAAATCACAATATAAGTATCATTTTTTGTCACCATCAGTATAAATTTCGATGTTCATTATTGGGATAACGAGATGAGAATTTTAAAAATCGGACTAAATTTCATCTATTTTCACCAATCCGGGATTTCCGGATCTGGATTGTACTTTGTAAACCCTAATATTTACAAAGACTCCTATTGCCATAATACAAAATAGCCAATTCAGTTTAAGTGTTTTCTTAGTGTATTTTTCTGCTAGATGTTTACTCTATACGGGCAGTGATATGAAAAGTGATATGTTTCCATATTCTCAGAACACAAAACACGCAAACAGATTTGTTATTACTTCATTATTTTTACATCACGTATACCTACTGTAAGTTACAATAATTGTGTAGTCGCACATCTATATCGTGTTATTTGATTATAAATTTCTTCTAAATACATAATATAATTGTATTTCTATATAACACACTTATTAAACGTCTACCTATCTTACTGGAGGTAAACGACCGCTCAATTTATTGTACCTAAAAGTTATTGAATATTTAAGTGGGTTATGAGAACTTCTAAAAAGAACATTGAACTATTGTTAGCTGTAAACAATGGGAAAAAACTTAAATTAATTTAGGAAAAAATAATAATAGTAAACGAGTACTTTCATGCCACATTAATGAAAGAAAAAAACTGACAAAAACATAACTATATTCAGGCAAACCTATTACCTATAATTATATTATTATATAGTAGGTATGATGTAAACAAAATAATTAATGCATCCTATTGTTTTCACTACTTACTTCTCCCATACTTTTTGTGAATAATATTCACGGTTTTTTTATAAACCTCTATGATGAATGTTACAATTTAAATTTTTTTGTTTTTAATATAACATAACCAAAAATAACGAAAAGTTGTTGGCACGTATCATAGTTTGATATTTACGACGGAATTATCAGATTTTTTAGTCTCATTTGATAGACAACATGACATTATTTATAATATGTATATATGTATAGATACTATCAATAATTAACGTTACCAAAAATTTGAACCTACCGTATCGTATCACAGTTCACCGTAAACTGTTGTATCGAAAATATATTGCAGTATAATATTGAAATCAAATTGATGTCTAAATAATGCACTCTAAAATACTTAATAAAACTACAACTCTACACATGGGAAAGAAAGAAAAAATATGTAAGTACGTAAACTATGAAAAAGTCATATCGAATATATTAAATTTACACAAAATTCTAAATGATTCAAAAATAAGTTAGCAAGTAGATAACTGACAATAATGATAGTGTTATTATCACCAGTTATTATACCAATCAATATCAAATTAATGTTCGTTGGATCTAATAAAACTGGAACATTACTATCTGCAATGCTCTACGAACAACTCGTCATTTTTTTTATCTAAATGATATACGGCTATCTTTTTACGGGACGACGGTTGACGGTGAAATTTAATACGTATAATTTACATGTAATCACTGTCAATAATAATGCTTTATGGTTATGTTGTTTTAATTTTTCATTTATTTAAGTTTACTATAAATAATATATTGCATAATTATACAAATCTACACGATTATGTAATAAAATCCAGTAAAATGAAGACAGTCACTGCCCAGATCTCAAAAAATAACTCAAATAGAATAGTACTAAACTTAAGGCAATTAGAATTCAAATTCAAATTTCATCAAGTGCAGTGGGTGGATAGTATTAATTTCCAAAATATTGCTAGTACGGTAAGATTAGATTAATTATAGTAATGAGAATTAACTGTCTTTGCTGGCAGTATACATTTACGATTGGTGAGTGCCTGAAGATACCGAAAAGCAAAACTCTGGTCACAAAAAACTACTCAAACGGAAAAGTATAAAACTTAAATCAATTAAAACATTCACATTTTTTCACACAAGTCACATTTTTTTTCCTTTATTTGGAAGCAATTGAGCTCTTTTCTGAATGGAAGGCTAGTCTGCTTTACAATGGTTTACAAAAGTATACATACATTTTTTTAACTACAGGCATAAATAGTTACATTATTAATAATACAGAATTACATTTTTGTTACACTATACACTAGACATTTACGTTACATTTTTGGAGAAATTCTTGTACAATTTTCATAACTGAAATATTTGGTTGGTTCTAATATTAAGAATGTAGTCATTAGTTTTGATGCTGAAATTTGGATTTTCGAGCGAGTGAATCAGACTTAAGGAGTCAGTAAAAATGTTGATATTTTTATTTTTGCAATTAAGTGCATTTTTAGTGGCTTTGCATAAGGCTAAGCACTCTGCTGTATAGATGGAAGTGAATCTGTGGACACTTTTGGCAACCGACGTGTTGGATTGGGGGAAGAACACTGCTACACCTACGGAAGGTGAATCGGGAATTTTGCTTCCATCCGTAAAAATTTGGACTACATTTTGATTGCTAAATTTGGACTTGAATAATAAGTCGGGAGAATTGGAGTGCGATAGCTCCATTCCTATTTTCGTATTAGTTAAAACGTTATATAAAATACGAGTATCTTCATAAAGTCACATTTTTATTAACATTTTTTTTTCAATAGGTGCGGCGACGAATTAATTGTGGGACAATGTTTGTTATTGTATGAGTAGGATTGAAGAAATGTGGTTGCAAAATTTTTATTGAAGAATGTTCATGGACATCAAAGATATGCCTTTAATTGTTTGTAATATTTAACATTGATCATTAACATAAATTTTATTTATATAACATTTTGTTATTTATATAAAACATTGTTGATATCAATATTATCCTACGATTCAGAGACGTGTTCTTTATCTGTTTTCGATTCCCAGAAGTTATAGGTAATCCAGCGTAGATTTTGTAAAATATGGTTTTTTCTCTATGTAAGTACCTACCTAAAGCATCTATCATGAGTTCTAAAAGCTCTTTGATAAGCTTAATGTCATGAAATTTATCAAATCTCAATACTTACGCTGAGCCGGCGACATAACACGTGAAGATGATTAAGAGTCAAGGAAAAGTCTCACGTTAAGAGAACCAAAATAAAAACGGGGAGTGGACATACCAGATTCAATGATTTGATCCTAGTGGAGAAGGCTCCATAGTATGTAATTATTTGAAGCTTACCTTCTAAGAAAAATAGATAGAAAGTATTTAAATTTAAATGCTTAAATAAAAAAATGTGCGGGAACCGATTAAATATATCGTCAGCATAATAATTAATATTTAAAAAATATATATGTATATAAATGAGAGCTATTCTACCGTCAGAATAATGTAGAATAAATAAATTATAAGTGACAAACCAGCGCCTCTAACGAGTATTAAATTAATATCGATTCACTCGACAATAATTAGCTGAGCTTATCGTATGAACTGCGTTCCAAGGGCATCGGTTCAGTCTGCTTTTATTCATACGAATCTATAGGCTTATAAGGCAAAGCTTATATATTTAGTGTCGAGAACAGTCACTTTAGCGCTTTATTTAAATAATAATTAATAATGCGATAATTAAAAAAAAAATCTATCTGTTCAATCAGGTCATATAAAGATGGAATATTTTTAAAAATAATTAATAATATTATCTCGTGATTATTATTTATCATTTAATTCAGTCATAGAACACATTATAAGTATATTAATTTTTTTGTTTAGTTGTTTGTCATATTGGGCTGTTGATAATATTTACCGTTGATATATTTTTAGGCGTATGTTAAGTGTAGGTATAATAAAATACATAATTTATAGTCATTGCTCAATTCCATATCGTCAGTGAGCTATTTAAATTTCGTCGATTTAGTCTTAGTATGGACGTTGACACTAGTGTGTACCTATTCATCATTAGTAATATCGTATTATAGTTTTATTTTGTTGACAAGTGTGCTCTTTTTCCTTGATCTCCACAGCCTACCTCTCTCCAAAAGTCACCCTTCGTCACTGCTTGATGCCTGATGACATACAAAATAACTGTAAAGTAGAGTAAAATACCAAGTGCAATTTAATACTCTGCTTTAGGTAGTCAAAATCAACTACAGACTGTCACGCAACAAAAGAAGTTTTACTACTCGTAGATTTTCTATAATTATTTATTAAACAATATGACGTATAACTTAATCACTATAGACGCTTATAATATTGTAATTACCCACACATTAAAGCAATTTTCGCACACAACTGCAAAAACAGAAACCAGACAAGTCCACTTGATGTTAATTAGAATGGTAATGTTATGTGAAAATGTAGTTAGATTCTCTATCCTAGTCTCTTGTTAAAATCCAATCAACCTTGACATTGAGTAAGAGAGAGATAATCACTCACACAATAATTAACAATATATGTGTACATAATATCGAACATGCTGCCGTATAAGCAATGTGATTAGTTACCAGATAGCTGACGAATTAATTAATTAATACGAATTTTGATAATATTATTTTTCTGGTAAATTTAAGAGTTTCTCTGAATTTATTATTTTATAATCAATACATAGAGAATATTTTCAGTCATGTTAAGATAATTCTGTTTTTGAAAACCCATATTTTTTGGGAAAATGCAATTTACAATTGAGTCGGTCAGAGCAGAAATGCCCACAAAAATGTCTAAACGGAGTTAACCATTGGAAGAGGTACCCTATTACCTCTGGAACCTTTTCCGATGGTTAACTCAGCTTAGACATTTTCGTCGGTTACGCCACTTCTGCTCTGACCGCCTCAATTGTTGACGCAATAATATTAATGATCTTGCATGTTTATGGTTTTGTAAATTCCAAATTTATAATATGAATAGACTCAAAATTTAAGTTAGCTCTAAAATATATGATAAATTATATAGGTACATAATCTATCCTTCATCTTTATTTTATTATTATTTTTAAGGTCGCAAGATATAATAAATATCTGTCTTGAAGTTTAATACGGAATTTTTTGGGTTAATGGTAAAAATCACACATTATTTAGGCTCTCAGAGAGACAATGTACTTATTTTTGTGCTAATAAAGACAAAGTTTTTAGGAAGGAGAAATAAAAATATCATATTATTCCACATTGTCAAAAAGTGGATTTGAATAAATAAAATTATCCGTTTTAACTCCAAACAGATGAAAGCGGCCATGGTCAAATTAATTCGGTACAATAATAGGCAGTAAGTAAACAGATATCCAAAAATATTTTTCTATAATTAGATCAAAGATTTACATCATAGATCATGTATTATAGACTTCATTAAATATAAAAACAGAACTTTTTGATCGCACCTCGCAAGTTGGTTAGCAGCCGGCCGTGAATCGGGTCAATGGGTCATAGTCTTAAATTTCTTTACACATTTTAAGCGCATGGCACAGAAATAAACACCTCGGAGTAATTTCTTTTATATGGTATTTGATTACGTATAAATAAAAGTAAACACGCTTATCAAAGTTATTTAGAGAATGATATAACTGTTTTACGAGCACTATAAAATCATAGTACAAGGAACCGACACTTTGAGAACACTTGAAATGAAATATTACGATCGACAATATATCGACATTTTACGGGCCGTGTTTTTTTATATATTAAACTATTGGTGGAAATTTTGAAATATATTAGAAATAAAACATAACCTAACTCATCCACAAACTGTTTAAAATTTGAACGTTTGGCGCTATTTAGTATTTTGTAAACTGTCAGATTTCAATTAATTTGATAAATGGGGAGCGTAGAGCTACTTAGTAGTTCGAGTGGTGAAATTATGACGATTAACAAGCAATTAAATATAATTTTCTGAAAAATAACCTTTTAAAGGGGATAATAATTTAAAAAAAAAACAGCTTAAATATTAATTTATAATTTAAAAAGAACTGCTGAACAATTGGCGTTTATTGAGCTGAAGTTTGAATACTACTATCTTTTTATGAGTATTTATATTATGAATGAAACATAATGCTTACACGTCTTTCCGATAGTGTAGCATATTATTTATTAGTCAGGTATTTAAGGTACCTTTTGACGGTACTTTGATATAAATGGCTTATAATCTTTGTTTTATAAAAGGAATTATATTACGAGTATGTCCTCAAATTATGTCACTAATATATATTAGCTTGGTTAACTATGTAAATTTACTACATAGTATGTTGTAAAACTCGATAGTACTTGAGGATAATAATAAAAATCGGAAAAAGGACAAGATGTAAACACCGTTAGCGATAACAACTTAGGTACTATAGACAATAAATATAATATATTTATTTTCTACAGTTATGAATGTTATCTGCGCACATTACTCTAATGGTTCCACTATATAACTATAGTATATTAACTGATATAAATAATTACTTTTTATGATTTTTTTTATTGTGAGATAAAATAATTTTGCATATTAGGTCCAATTTTGTTTTTCATAATATATTCATTATAAAAAGAGTTTCATCAAAAAATATAAATTTTCAGATCGTTCTAATTTGAAAATAACATAAAATAGAAGCTAATGTTAAAACCAACACGTTACACAAAAACGTTATTTACTGCTAATATTGAATTGTGGATTTATCGATGTTTGTAATTAGATGCCTCGTACATAATTAAATAATACGAGATATTACAGAGTAAGTAACATTCGACGTAATAATATGTATTTTTCATTGGAAGTTTGTAAACAATTGTCATGGTAAACACCACTAAGTGCTTTTTACCATTGCCTACTAATACTTTTACACTAATAGCCATATACCAGATAAATATACTATTTAATCGTTAAATAGGGTGCATTTCAATAGTTTATTTATATGCTGTATCACATAAAAATATTATCTTATTCACGTGTTATTTATATATATACATAAATTTAAAACACCTCGAATACATATATATATATATATATATATATCTACTAGAAAAGATTTCGAGACGCCTATCTCACGTATATACGCCTGTAAACGTCGTATCTAATTACGACGAAATCAACTAGTAGATTTTATATTTCGCATTTCACAAATTGCATTTATTTTAGTAGTCGGTTTTTGTGTTGTTAAATGAATTTCAATTACCTACCTTAATAATTACTAACCGGTGTCAGGATCTGTCTAAATTTTAATTATAAAGTATTTGCACATACTTATAATTTATTAAACTATTATTTCAATTCAACAGATAATTCACAAGATTTAAGAATGTAACACTATTTTTTGATCATACATCATAGCAGAACAATATCGTATATTTTTTTAAAAATATTTTTTCTAGTATGTATACATATTAATATAATATTATCTAAGTTATTTCAAAAACACGTATGTTCAATAAGAAATATTACATTTTCAAAGTTTGTGAATTATTCGTTGGATAAAAAATTGTTTGTTATTAATAATAATGTTTCATAGTTTGATTCAATAATATATTCTAATATAACGAAAACTAAGTATGTGTGGTATTAAAACCACAGTTTGTACAATAGAAACCGAAGACCTCCTACCGAACACATTAGCACGTTCACTGTAGCAATCTAGTGAGTATAATAATCTATGATTATATTTTAATCAAACCTTTCGTACCATATCGCATTAATCAAAAATTATTTTTAATTAAAATGAAAACGAACGCAATTCCAGAATCTCCAGAATAATAATAATAATGATTTTCAGTATGCTTATTCATAAAAAATAAAATATTTTTTTCTTAGTAAATAATATTTTTAATTTCCGGATTTTGATTGCTTCAATATAAATAAACATCCAAAGAGAAGACGAAACTAAAATATTGTACCGGTAAAATTTCATGCAACGTATTTTTCGAAGACCGTATTCATGCTTTCTAATTTAAATAAAATATTTATTATCTTGTCGTTTCGATCACAAATTTGTTCTTCGGCATAGAAATCAAACTCAAGTTATTTTCGAATGACACATCTTCGTTAATTAATGTTAAAATATTTAGCTGTAACTTACTTGACCAGAAATAATGGAATGCAAAAAAAAAATTGGTCAAAGTTTATTAACACTCTCTCGTATTAAATGTTTATAAAAATCAAGTTAATAAAAATCCAAAATAATAAAAATCAGCAAGTACTATTTACTCGGTACTACTTCCTACATGAGTAAATGTAGTTTGGCAAGGGAAAATAAAATAATGTTATTATTATTTTATTAAATTAAAAGTGAAATATTACTCATCATATTAATATGAATAACCTATTTGTAAATAATAAGGTCATGTTGCAACGCGACTCGTGACTCTGTTGTTGAGATTACCATGGCCTGCTATGGACTGATTGAATCAGGGCCGTACATTTATTTTGCCTACCCAACAGTGCTATATGCGATTGACAGTATAATTATGTTGTATTCATTCGAAATACTTTATTTCAATATTGGAATTTAACATACTTAACATTTTTACATAATATACTGTCTCGTCGGTCCCTATTAAAAAAGTCGGATCTGAAATTTTGTCATTTTCGGATTATTACCTAAAAGTAATTTAAACACTTTAAACATTTATACCACAATCACAGTTTTTTTTGTTTGTTTGAAAAATTTCGAGATACTCAAGTTAAAAATGACGGATCTACCAAAAGTGTCCGAATAACAATGTCGGTTCTTACCAACCGACATTGTTGGCTGGGCGTGGATGAGCAAGATGCGTCGGATCTGACAGTTGCTGCTATGTTCACCGGACAGATGGATGTTTTTATAAACGTTTAGAAAAGTTTCTATAACCCGTATTTTTATTCATTATGGCAAGCAATATCTCACAAAGGATATTTGATGAAACATCTTTGATTGCTCGTACTGAAAAATAGCATTTTGCAGATCCGACTTTTTTAATAGGGACCGACGAATATTATATAATGTATTTATATACCTATCTGAAAACATCCCTTGTAATTTCTTTAATGTTTTAAAACTTAATTTTAAATCATCGTTCAGTGGAGGTTGACCCACCACCAGATAAAAGCCTTCACCAGCTACATATATGCTTCTTGATCTCTAGTTCCTCTAGTCAAATACTTCAGCATTCGTCAATTCAACAATATTTTGTTGTCATTTAATACCACTTAAAAATCACAAAAACGATTCATCAGTTTCACAACCTCTATCGCGATTGGTGAGTTTTGTGGTCTTTTCGCGGTACGTCCAATATGCACAATTATTATTTCCAATTAACGTTGCGATACTTAAGGGGGGACATGCTCGTCGAAGGTCAAAATTGAGTTTTTATTGTATTTTCAAACCATGATCCTGGACACTCCTTAAACGTTGTAGAAAATCTATTTATATAATTTTGAAGCCTTATTATCCTTTATAATTACGAGTATTTTAAACATTTGATGACTGCATAAAGTATTTTTGTTACATAAAATAGTATTCTTTTAAACCTCTCGCTCTAATGTTTTAGAATATAGTCATATTTCGGTACATAACTGTGCAGTGGTGTTAAGATTTTTTACATTTATTAATTTTTAAACGCATTTATAAAACCATTAGCATAATTTATTACGAGATAATTTTTGTAAAATATTCACGATAAAAAATTATATTGATAATCTCTGTGATCCCGAATTTGACAAGAATTAGGCATTTTATTATTCAAAAAATCGGCAAGATTAACACATTTGAAGATGATTCTAAAGATACTTATTATAAGCTATGTCTTTGACCATTCAAGTGTGATAAACATCTTATGAATAATGATTGCTTTATAATAATTATTGACCTAAGAATAAGGTAGTGTTTTTTTGAAATACGCCATTTCTTTTGTCATTCCCCAGTGGTTAAGCTACAACATACGGCCGTAGCCATAAATTGACAAACTATAATTGAAGTAGGTAAAATGATATTGACGCGCGTGTTTGAACATGTACCGTTTAAAAAAAAAAAATCGGTCAGGTACATGTTCAAACACGCGCGTTAACATAATTTACTCCCTACTTTAATTATAGTTTGTCATTTTATGGCTACGGCCGTATGTTGTAGCTTAACCACTAGGGAATGACAAAAGAAATGGCGTATTTCAAAAAAACACTACCTTATTCTTAGGTCAATAATTATTATAAAGCAATCATTATTCATAAGATTTTTATCACACTTGAATGGTCAAAAACATAGCTTATAATAAGTATCTTTAGAATCATCTTCAAATGTGTTAATCTTGCCGATTTTTTGAATAATAAAATGCCTAATTCTTGTCAAATTTGGGATCACAGAGATTATCAAAATAATTTTTTATCGTGAATATTTTACAAAAATTATCTCGTAATAAATTATACTAATGGTTTTATAAATGCGTTTAAAAATTAATAAATGTAAAAAATCTTAACACCACTGCACAGTTATGTACCGAAATATGACCATATTCTAAAAAATTAGAGCGAGAGGTTTAAAAGAATACTATTTTATGTAACAAAAATACTTCATGCAGTCATCAAATGTGTAAAATAACTATAAAGGATAATAAGGCTTCAAAATTATATAAATAGATTATCTACAACGTTTAAGGAGTGTCCAGGATCATGGTTTGAAAATACGATAAAAACTCAATTTTGACCTTCGACGAGCATGTCCCCCCTTAATTATTGCATCTATTTTCCATTACATGTTCATGTTTCACATATGTGTTGCTACATTTCAAAATCAACCAAGTCCACCTTTAGGTATTTTTTTACTTTTTTTGTGAATTGCTGAAGAACTACTGCTTTCTAACATTTCTGCATTATCAAAATGTGGAATTTACTAATTTTAAATATTCTATACTCGAAATGATATAAACTTTTACCCTTGTGACTGTATTTGAGAAAACAAAAAGCTGTTTTTCTCCTATCCATCTATTATGGACTTGGCTGATTTTAAAATCTAGCGACACATATATACTTCTCTTCTAGTAGTAACCCTTAGTTGGAAGCTTTATCCCTCTTTCAAACGCATCGAATATTATCGTGAGATAATTCGCTGGGTGTGAAATTCAACTATCAATATTCGTCCGCAACGAGTATTATAGGCGACGGAGGCGGATTCCCCTTGTCATATACAGTGAATAGGTTATGCTTTAGACACAATATAATATATGAATGTACCCTTTGTATTAAAAGGATAATTATTTTTAAATTAGTCCTGTTAGCAGTATTAGGAAATGCATAATATAAAATCCCTTGTTAAATGAAGCTACCAATACTTCAATATAGTTTATATTGTTCACTAATCCCAACATAATAGCTAAAAACTTACTGTAATATCGTTAAAATCAGATAATCGATAAAAGATACAGACAATAGGAACAATGGGTTTTTTGTTCTATATCGGAACCAACGTCGATGTTATATTCCCACTAGAATAGAGGCAATGAATTTTTAAGCTCATACCACATACAATATAGTTAGCATAACATACTCGTAACATTATTATGCCAACATACATCACAAAATGTTTGAAATATTATATTGTCAATACTATCGACTACAATTTTAAATTATTAGACACCCCTACCACAAAGTACTATTAAAACATTCACACCTTAAACTAAGGACACGAAGGTTTGAACCCCGTGTCTTAATCAAATTTATACATTGTGTTTTAAATGTTATTTTAGATCATAACCATGTACCAATTAATAGCTTTAACTAAATGATAATAGTCATTATTTCAAGTCGCCTAAAATAATATTGTATATGTATTCGTTGAGTCTCATAATATGGTTGATCTTGAAGTGTTATCAGTAATATACGTATATACAGCCTAAGTTAATTTACTGTTGAATGAGTGGTTTATCTAGCTACCTTTAATTTTTTCTAAAGTTCTATGAATATTTAGTATCACTAAATGAGAGTATGTATTACTACCAGTAACTTTCTATTCTCCGAGCGAAATGTTCACCCCATTGCCAAGTCATTAGCTTGGCAACCACTGTCACATCTAGTAGATTTGTTTATCTTCTTATTCATTAGTTTATATTATGTTATCTTCAGTACAATTCGTATGTTTTATTATTTTCTGTTGAATAATCCTGCTACTTACTCAATCAAATTACAATGTAAATAAACTATGAGGATAAACTACTCAATCGGTGTCAGTATATTGATTGGCGATATTAAATAACTGACCGCAAATTTTAATAAATTTCTTAATATCCATTTCCGTAGTGTCCAATTATGGCAAAGTCAGTAAATAGCTTACTGCAATGATACTTTCCGCAATTTCAGTTTTTCCTTTCCAATAACGTAAGCTCCATATTATAGAGTAGCTGACTCAATTATAATAATTATTTCCTAAATATTCTTTTCAATATATTATTTTTTTTGTGAGTACGTCAATAAATTACGGATCATAATAAAATTCATAAGAGATGTCACTCGAATATAAGTTCCCGGTCTGTTAGTATCTCAGCCTCTGCATCGCTCCGCACAATATCTCATTCTACCGAGACTCAGACCTTGGAACAGTATCATAAGTATTGTAACATAACTACTGTAACATACTGTTGTACCGTCCGTTTAAAAAACAATTAAAACTCGCTTCTCCATCCATCGGTGCAACCACCAAATCTCGACTTCTCACCCACAACACCATGACTCTCATAAAACCACAGACAAAAACTTTTATAAAATGGTATCTTTCAATGAAACGTAAATCTACTTAACTTTTAAAATTATCATTAATAATTTACGACTTTAGTATTTTACTATCTAGTATACTATCAGTATTTTAATAAATAAGATAACTTATAATATTATGTGCAGCATTATAACTGGCAATCAGCATTTACGTATATGAAAATTTCGTGCAGTAAGATATTGTGATAATACAATTCTACCACAATTTGCTTGCTGTATATTCCACTGAAATTTTTGTTTAACCCGCATTTGATTAAACTCACGTAGCTCACCAAGCCTGATATGGCATTTGCTAATTGACTTCGGGCTATCTAACTTGTAAAACAGTTAATTGAGCTCCTTGAAATGAGAACTTTATAGGACTAATCGGTGTGGAAAACTAGTATTGTAATTAGAACTCTAGTAGAATTTATGTTATCTCTATTAATGTTAAACTTCATCTTCAGCTAAATTCAAGATTATATATTACTTTAGTTTATCTATATATTATATTTCATTTATATGCAATTAATAATATACTAACTACAAGTTTTCAAAAAACCCGCTTAATATGAAATCTAAGAATTGAGGATACCTTATCTAATTACATCTATGAATACGATTATATTATCATAATTATTAGTTAAATCAGGATAAACGTACTATTTTATATATTTGAAACAATTTGACCATCCGTATTAATACACAACATATGTTTTCTATTTTTTATATCAGTGTACACAAAGCATAATGGTTAACGCATTATTTTATAAATCCTTAAAAATGTTAAAAAGAAAAATATCTCCATTTAAAGTCAAAGATAACATTATTATATTAAAAACGTTACAAAATATAAATGTATTAAAGGATCCTTCCTTTATTACATTCTTATTGTGGTGTCATGTTAATTATTAAAATTAAATTTATATTTTCTCAAACGTATAATAAAGTTTTTTGTTAAATTCGTGTTTTTTATATTTATTTATTTATATCAAATCTAATTTCGATATGATCACGATACCGAAGCTCAATTTTAATAATAAATATGACTACATAATAATATGTAATAATTAGATGGGATCCATTCATGAGTTTTTAATTAATTTAATTTTATAAAGTTTTTTCTAATTCTTCGGGATTGTCTTAGATTGTACATTATTTATTATTTTATTTTATTTTTTTATTTATTTTTTACTCATATTTTCGTTTATATTCGTTTATTCATCAAGTGGTAATATTGTATATTATTCTGTATTGTAACATTTATAAATGAATTATTAATCAAATATATTGTGTTATTAAATATTGATTAATCATAAATATTTATTTCATAAAATATTGAAATGTGTTATTGTAATTAGCGCTTATTGCTTCATATTTTATTTTATGTTAATAATTTAGAGTATCTGGTTTAGTGTCGTTAATGATTCCAATTGCATTAATTTTAATTTCATCGTTATTGACAAAGTATTATTGGATGAATAAATCAATGTATTGGTAGATAATTTTTGTCACCTTTTAAATTATTTTTTTTGATAAATGCATGTTCTATAAAGAATTTCCTGTTGAAAATGTCCTTCTTAGACGGACGAAACCGGTCCAGATTTACTTATTAAAAGTAAAAAAGTACTAAAAAAATTGCGTTATATTAAATTAAATTAATATTAAATGTTTTTAGATAAATATTTGGTAATTAAATTACTTATTCTCATAAAAATATCTCAAATTGTAAGCTTCGTATTTTCCGCTAGGTGCTTCAGGCGTAGTATTCACCTGAAACGGACGAAATTAATTACCACCATCAATAAAAAATTATAATTTTATCTAAATAATATTAATACGGATAAAATTATATAATTATATGATGTCAAATAGCGTATTAACGCATCTTCCGAGGTGAAAGATATTATTGTAATGTTTGACTCAACATTATATTATTATTTCCAAATCACTTATACAGCTCTACGTGACAGTAAGCTTTAAGAGGTTTTCATGAGACATGCTAAGCCATAATAATCTAAATAACCTAACCTAACCTACGCACACTGTACATTTTATTAATGCGTAGTATTTTGAAATTATCATACAAGCTGATTTAAAGTAGGTAGGTACCTACGCCTATAAAAAGTTTATTCGAAGTCTGTAGTGTAACATAAAATTATATAACTTGTTTCCTTTCGATAATTTTATTCTTTAAACGTATACTATTTTCAATATATGCTCATTTTATATTCAATTAAAGCTCGTATATTACTTTTTTATCTTAATGTTACTTTGCCTATTCTTATGTGGTATAGTTTAAAATACGGTTTCAATCAATGTTCTTAACAATGGAAATTTATACACACCTGTTACAAACCATGTATTCATGTCAAGCCTATTAATTAAGCACTGGGAACGAGGAGAGCGAGGGATGCGATAAGCAGGAATGTTGGGGGCGTGAATCACCCGGTTGGCGTGATTTTGGAGGCGGCAGTAGTTCGAAAAGACGTTAGTCCTGCCAAATGATGAGATATAGCAATTACTAACGTACATTGGCTACTTCCAAAGGGCGGCACACACCACATGGTGAAAAAGCGAAAAGCGAAAAATAAAAATATATTATCTACCAATATTCTTATTTCAGAGTAAGAAACCTCAGAGCTATGACTATGCATTAAATTATTTCATTTTATATCATATCATTGATTACAGATAACATTGTAATTATAATGAGTAGGTACATAATATTAGTATATATAATATAACACTTACCTACATATATAATAAAGTAAAATCACAATGCAAGATGAAAAAAATATATTTAATAGTTTACAAAATAAGTTGCCAATTGATCTGGGTCAGTCATATTTTTTCAATGTATCTGACCTTTAAAAGTTGTTCAATTATTTTCGTCTGATAAATTTCAAAAATAAGTTAGTGGGCAAAATCGAGCGGGTTTAAATCAAACTTAGTATGTTACGCCCTCCAGTTAGATATTTGTACAGAGTGTACCACAAGAATAAATATTTGTTATATTTCTCATGGATTCTAAAACATCAATAGAAAATTCTTAACCCTTAAGTTAGACTCACCTACTTTTCAAAACTTACATAATATTATCATATTATTAGAGGCGAACTATTTTCTTATGGTCAGAATTCGATCATCATATTACAATTTATTACTTAATGTTGACATAATAAAATTTTATTTCCATATAAACACAAAATATTCCAAATAATTTAGAACCAAATATATATATCGCAAAAGTATTAATAATATGTTTCAATAATTATTTAAATAATTACGTATATCTATTGAATTAGCTGTAAATAAATCATTCATTTTAAAGCGCCACTACCAATATATACTGTTTAATCTACTTAGATGGAAACTAATATCTAAATATATAATTTTGTACACTACTCGAAATTCAGAAAAAACTATTAAGCTAATTTTGGTGATTGATACTTTGAATGTAATCCCTGGGCCCTAAAAAGAATAAAACAACATAAAATTAATTACAAAACGTTCACAGGGCAGACGAATACGATACAATAAAAATACGATGGCCGCGCGGCTTAAGCGTCGGTACATAATGAAGTGAAATCCTGGGTCTCGCAAGTACACATATTGTTTTTAAATTTGTGTAGAGTCAGAGTATGGACTTAATAGGTTGAGTAAGTGGCTGACATCCATTTATCATAAAAACAAAATTTGATAATACAAACCTCCACTCTGTGGAAGCCCATATGATCCTATTAGGATCGGACATAGTCGAAAGAAAGAAAAATATAAATGCAAGAAAAGCTAAATACACCGAATGTTCGCAAATATCACCAATATTGAATTCACACTTCGTTTACGTGGAAAACTTTAATATACATTCTTATACAGACGAAATCATTGGAAATAACTATTAGGTAATTAATAAGTTCTTATGTTTATTCCATATTTCCCCAAGATCGAAAATATGTACCTTTTTACAGCTACGTTCAGGAGGTAACAGATTTACTACATTTTTGTATTGTCTGTTTATAGGTCTAAAATAACAATGTATTAACGTATATATTTGTACACTTTTGTACGTTATTTATTTTGTTTTTAATCTGGTTTTTTTTTTGTTGTCTGGCAGGGTAAATATATTGTAAAATTGTGTTTTTATCTTGTAATATTGTGATATCTTGTGATATTGAAGTCGGCTTCATAATCTTCGTTGAAGGCTACTTATAAGACAGAGTAACTTCCGCTTCATCGGTTATTTGATCTTTGGTATGGTATCTTCGTCAGTATCCTCTAGTAAGGCTAAAGTTTTGATTGATGTTTGTTGTAATATGATCACGGCAACAAGTAAACTTACTCTAAAAATTAGTGTTATCGTTATATTCATCAGGAATATGTTCATGAGTTCGGTCATAGTAAATGATATTTGCATGGTGGTATTCAGTTTTATAGAAAAATGTGAAAAGCCAGAGGTCATAACAGGTGTTGAAAAAAGTCAAGACACATAAAAATAATGTGAAATGCATTACTTTTTGAGTGTCATTTTAAATAGCTAAAACTCTTAGTTATGGATATGAGATAAACTTAAACACCAATCAAAGAATATATTATTTTCAGTAGTTACATTTTTGTATGCATTAAAGTTTATTACATAAACCAAAAGCGCATTAATATTGGTAATATTTAAAAAACATTCCAGAGGCTTTATATTTCTTCTGTTTTATGGCTTCAACGCCATTAAGTCATAATCTAAATCCTGCTTTATAATCTTCATATATTACGACTGGTTTCGTATATCTATAAAAATAATCTGTTCTGTGGAATATTTCATAATATAACTATCATCTACCGATCTAAATATGCCATTTTCAATGACAAGGGTCCAGATTTCTAATTATTGCCTTTTCAATGGCTGTGATAATGACTCAAAGACAAACTATCTGAAAAATTGGGGTCTACCAGCCAAAACTAATATGTACCGACGGGCAAAACAATACGTGGACTTAATTCGCGTGAAGGCACTACCCAATATTATAGTGGAGATGGAGGAAACTAACGATCAAGGCCATTATAATACTTCCGCATACACCAAATAAATATATATTATACACAATGCTACTATTAAATAATCTTAGTTATAAGATCTAGATTGAGACCTTTGTTTCAATAACCCACTAGTATAATATTATGTAATATAATTATTATATTACATTTTTCTCTCTTTCGCCATTCTTTTATTTTTTCCTTCTTTCTAATATTAAATAATTTCAATTATATATAACTAGCTGACCCGGCGAACTTCGTACCGCCTCAGAATCAATAATCTTGTGTTAACTTATTAGCTGAATTTAATTCATTTTTTTATTAAGTTAAAATGAATATTCAAAATGAATTAAGTTCAATAAATGTGCAAAAATCAAACCAAAATGAAATGGATTACATAGTTTTGGTTGGTTCAGATTTCGAAGCATGATGACTACCGAGCCAACCTTCAGTTGTAAATTGTGCGGTGGCAAGCCAGGAAGACCCAATGAGTTTAAAAATTCAGTTGGCTAGTTGGTTGCTTCGTCTTCGTTTGTTAGTGCAAGAACGTAGTGGTCGCGCGGGGGTGGCGCGCCGGCATCTTGCGAAACTCAAACGTATAACCGTGTGTAAAATGTTCGTAGACAGTGTCTTTTTTCGGGCATAATACACATGGCTATACGTTGGAGTTTTGCAAGACGCTGCCGCACCACGCCCGCCAAATTACTACGGTCGAGCACTTACACAGTCGATAGATTTGAAGGAATGCAGTAGACCAACGATTTGATTTTGAATTGTGAAGTTTAAGTGATCTACATCTTTTTTCTTTGCCGCAAGAATTGCCCGTTCACTCAACCAATTGTTGACACGAAATTGCAAAAATTCAGCGGAAACGAAATCAATCCGTTCGATTCGCCGACAAGAACACAGCCGTTACTGATAGTCAGAAATTGCTTAGAGAAATCTTCGGCAGATGGATTGTTTAGCAATGTAACTCGCATGTTTGTCGTCAGTTGAAGGTTCTTCACATAGCGCTACAGAGTCAATGATTTGAGGCAAGCATTTATTTCATCGGCAGCGGTCGATATTGGAATGACTGGTAGTGTTTGGCGGAAATCGCCAGATAGTAGAATCATTGCGCCTCCAAAACATTTCTCACAATGCGCGTTTGTGCGCCATTCTACATTAATCCCAGGTGATGATTTTACTTGCTACCAAAACTTTGGCCTTTGCTGAATGTTTCGCAATATTGCATATTGGTTTTTCAGTCGTTTGAAGGTTTAACGGCAATTTCAACGCTGAATGAGCCGTTCGGCATCCTTTTAGCAACGTGGCCGCTATCCCGGAAGAAGCAACTGCTACAGCAATTTCGGATCTCGCACGAACAGTGGCCAAAATCAATGACATGAGGAATGTCTTCCCAGTTCCACTGGGCGCATCGAGGAAAAATAAGCCACCATTTCCATCATCAATTGCCTTCATTAACGTATCATGCACTACCTTCTGTTGGGGGTTCAACATTGGTACATTTGTTCGAACTAATTAGTTCAATGCATCTCGATCATTTTCACGTTCACGTTCCAATTCTAGATTGAAAGCGTAATTCACTCCACGATGTGGCATTGGCATTCCTAACTTGACTAAAAATCTGGTAACACATGTCTTCAATCAAAAGGAAAATCTGGTTATGTGTCTCCTTATTCACCTCGAGATCAGGATTCCCTGAAATGACACGAATTCGATGTAAAATGTCTTCTGACATGTCATCCTTGTAGTTGTTCTACAGTTCAAGTGGATTTGATGGGAAGCATGTCGAAATAATGATAGCAAATAATGTGCGTATCTGACTTGGAGATGCAGAAACAAATACTTTAGCGATTTTCATGTCCCAATGAGTATCATTTTCAAGCAAATTGAGCTTTTGACATGCAGCACAAAATGTTGGGCACACTACACCATTGACAGTTCGAAGTGATTCAAATGATGTCGGCCCACGAACATTTACCAGCAACAACCGCAAGAAGAATCATTCGCCATTATTCGGATGAACTGTGTAAATGCGACCAAGAGCATCAGTAGAATGCACATCCGAATGATCAGGAACCGCATCGCCTTGGTTCCGACGTTGAAATTTCTTCGATGAAGCGTTCCAAGTGTAATAACGTTGCATCTCAGAGTAGAACAACGTTCGTGCAAACGGATCGCTTTGGCAATATTTCAGCACGTTGAGCAACATTCGATGCGTTGAAATAAACTTGTTGACAATTCTCCAGATGCACCGCCAAATGTACAGCAGTGGGATGACGTTCATGAATGGGGAATTAGAGAATACGCCAAATTGCTTCATTGCAGCTCACATATCGACCAACTTGATAGTGCGTGATTTCATCGTTGGTATTGGGAGTTTGAACGCCAAAAACTACAATATCGCTGCCTTTGGTGACATATTTTCAGATGTATTTGATGGACTTCACTGAATTGTAAAACTCCACGTCGCAATGCGCCTTGAATGTTTTGGAAAAAAGTGGCGAATACGGAACAATCCGAGTATTGTCGACCACGATATCGTTTCACTTTATTTTCGTTGTGATAGTTCTACCGTTATCATTAGGTGATCGACGCCGATACAGTGGATAACCATCATTGGCAGTGATAGTCTCCGCCGTTAAACTTCATAGATGACGCTTGGAACACTTGCCGTCGATCATGCACGGTGATTGGGGGTTGATGGCGCCACACTGTACATGAATCATGTAAGTAATTACAACATCATGCAGGTCTGTATCGGTTTCGGAATCAGGAATCTTGGCACATATGATGTCATCTTTTTGGTCTGGTCGAATTCTTTTGACTAACCAAATAAGAATGTGTGCATGCGGCAAGCTTCGTTTTTTTCATTCAATCGAATACATCTAGCATCGAGTTTCCCAAAGACGCGATGCTTAACAATGTAGTTCATCAGCGACAGGATTTTTTGTTTGAAGACACGTGCGGTGATGTGTCCGGGGAGTAGCAGTTGAACAATTTATATTCATTTCGGATTTCATGTAAAGGTGATGAATAGATCTGGACGACCGTAATGACGAATATATGTCATTGCATCTTGCGCATATTCATGCATATGACGCGGGCTGCTAATGTACATTGCCGATAGAATAGTCAATCGACCAACATTAGCTGCATCTCCTTCGGTGCTGATTGCATCGCGTAAATGAATATACTCCTCCGATCGCAGTTTGGCTTGTTTCAATCGAATGAAAGTGAGGCGCTCCGTCTCGATTTTAAGCAATCGACGAAATCGCAGCAAATAGTTGTCAGCATTTTGACGAATCATCAAATGATGAACACTGGAAAATTAATCACATAATTCAAAATTACATAATGAAGCAGTTATCGATGCACACACAATCACAAATTTGATAACCTCACAAAGTGAACATCTTCGAAGGCAACTTACCGTTTGAAAATCACGATCGAAATAGCTATTTGCGCACCTAGCTGGTAATCGGTTCGATTATTCACGTAGATCGATTGTCGAATGATGTTCGAAGGATGGATTTTGAAATTGGTAGGTAGATAATGAGCAATACCAGCAATGAGATCATGTAATTTTATCCTTGGCTTTATTTTTGGACGCTGTCGAAGAAGTAAAAAAGATTCAGGCAGGACAACTTCCTCCAAAATTCGCCGGAGTATAAAACAAAGTCTTTCGGGATTATCTGAGGCTGAACTTGGCTGAAATGAATCAACTGTCAAAGGATAGATAATGCACACAACGCCTTTCATTTGTTTGTTTGTTTCTTGTTTATTCTTTCTGTCATGTATCAGAGATGGCGTTGTATACCGATTTAATTTTATTGTGATTTTCTTTTATTTTCGAATGCGCGAATGGTTCATTGTTCAAAATGCCAAATGTATGAGAAAATTAATTTTATTCATAATTTTCTTTTCCGTGAATTTTTCTGATGTTTTAATAATTATTCTGCTATTCGGGGCTGAGACAAATACAACAAATTAAAGATCGTAAAAATCGGTCCAGCCGTTCTTGAGTTATAAATGGTGTAACTAACCCGACTTTCTTTTATATATATAGATATAATACTCGTTATATGTTTTTAAATACATACATAATTTTTGATGAGTTAGAACCATACCAATAATACTCATTATAAAAATATTTATATTGAACGGGGAATATAATATAACGAATGTCTTATTCTTAAATCATATTTATAATTCATTGGATAGAAAATAGCCTAATTAAAATCTTTCTTACCTTTCTTCTTTTAGGAATTATTATTCGTTTACTATTATCTTAGGTTTATACTATAATTATGTGAAAAGTATAATGTTTACAGTTATTTTGACCTTTTAATGTGTGTATATTTTATTTGTTTTCTTTAAATATATAAATATCAGACAACAACTTAAATAAATCAAATATATAAAGAAATTCTAATGGATTTGAGTTTTCTACTATTCCATTTGAGTAATGGTAAAGTTGCTCAAATAGAATAGTACAAAACTTAAATCCATTAGAATTTAAATTCAAATTCTATCAAGTACATTCGGTTGACAGTATTAAGATAATATGAAGAAATATTGAGTTTCATATTCTTTAATAATAATAACTCTTTGGTGGAATATTGTAAATCATACTTTTATTTCAGGAGTATAATAAAATTATATTTGGTTTACTATATTATTCTTAAATTCCTCCATAATGTCCAATATCTTTGCAATGTTATGTACATTTACTTGAGTGACAAAACATCATGTCCATTATAAATTGTTTATAAATTTGTTTTCAATTTTTCATTTCTTGACATCTCTTCCATATATTTAATTGAATAAATAAATAAAATAAACAGTTAAATAAATGCTTTCTATTGATTAATAATGATTTTTATGCTCTCATGTAAAGTCAAAATGTACATTATATCCTATTCCTCCCGCGTAGAGATATATGTGATATTATTTATGATAGGTAACTAACAATTTCAATAAAAAAAAACTATTAACTAGGTAATTTTATAAAACTATTATATCAAAAGTCTAGTTTCATTAAACTAAAGAGATCAGAAAACATTGTTATGGTGTGTACGTATCTCAATATCACTAATGACTTTGCACCATCTTTTACAAGCTTAAACAACCTAATTATCCATATTAATGCATTTAAAATATCTTTTTTAATTACCTAACTTATACATTATTTTATTTATGCTATAATTATTACACCATTCGGCATACGAAGGATTTAGTGAAAACGATCCGTTTGAATTGACGTCTGACAGCATTTCGTATTCGTATGCTGACTGATTTTCAAACATATCATAATGTTATCCATGCAAAATGGAATGTCATGTACGAAAGTTTATTTTCGAATTTTTCGAATACTATTTCAATAATTTTATCGGTTAACATGGCACTAAATGAATATTGTTTTATAACCTATACACGTATAATATTTTATTAAAAATAAATACTTAATGCAAGAATTGAAATGTATGTACTGTTCTATTTGAGTAACGGTATACTCAAATAGAAGAGTACAAAATTTAATTCAATTAGATTTTAAAATAATTACAAGATAAAAAGAACTTTTTATATACCACGTTTTTAAATTTTCTGTTCATATAATAATCATATAAACTTTACAATTCTATGTATTAATAAATATAGAATACTGAAATGTCATTTTGACATTTCATATTGATTTCCATAGTATCGCATGTATATATCAATAATTTAGTTGCCAGGACCCACTTAGCAACCAATAATAGTGAGTAGTAAATATTACTTTTAACATTTTTTTTTAATTGAATTTACTGAAAATGAATTCAATTCTGCTTAAAGATGGCCAAAAGTATTTAAAAAATGCATCCCCGTGTGTTTCATCGTGTTTTCGTTTTCGTCGTGTCGTAAAAGTTTCAAATGTCTTGCTAGTCGGAAAGCTAGTTAAAAATCTTGGACAAACAAGAAAAAATCTGTACGGGACAAACAAGAATACGAGCTAATAAAAACATGGTAATAAATAATATTAAATGAACACTGTGTTTACTTAATCTTCCAGAAAATTTCTATCAATAGTCCACAGATGAACAAAGCTTTGTTTTATAACTTTAATGACATTACTCTCAAGTAACTTTGTTGAACTACCGACAGATAAATTTTTATAAAGCATAAAACGTAATAAATACGAGTACAATGTTCTTTAAATAATATTATGCAAATAGAGAATAATAAGATAGATACAAGTTTGTTATAAATATCATTTCATAACCATACATATTATTACGAAAGCAGTCGTTGGTCACACCACTGTTTATTTGTTAATTAATAAAATAAGTCACTATTCTACACAATATTAGTGGTACGTATCACACATACTCGGAGTTTAATAATAATCAGGACCGGTTTCGTTCTCTTCGCCAACCTATAAAATAGACAATATTGCAGATATTGATTCTAAGATAAGGACAACAATATAACTAAATTCTAAGATTCAAAATGTTAAGGCTATACCTCAGTTGAGGCATGGTCTAAAAAGATCGTGACTAGGCGATGCGCGGATTGCGGGTCGCGGGTGCAAATGACGCATGCCGAACGAAATAAAAGTTGTCATATAAATTCAAAATGCGTCCATTTAATGTTCTGTTTATTGTTCTATTGGTCTAATGGTCTAATGGTCTAATTGTCTAATGGTTCTGCTGGTTCTAATGGTTCTAATGGTCCAGCCACATTCTCCACCAACAATGGGGAATCTCACATTGATGTCACTTTGATATCCACTGGTTCTGCCGGACGCGTCGTGAACTGGACTGTCCATTTGGAAGCGTCAGCAAGCGACCACCGTCTGATCACGTTCGCCTACAGGACCAAGAGGGGCCACGCGTCTCTCGCTCCACTTGTGAGCGAGTCACTGCCGAGGCGTTTCAGGACCAAGGAAACCGACTGGGTACGTTTTGACCGCGAGTTTGCTGAGGGTCTGGACAGGATGGCCTCGCGCCCTCCACCAAAGGACATGCACGCTGCGGCTGAAGACCTCACGAATCTCATGATTAAAAAAGCGGAGGGCACTATCGGAAGGACGACCCCGAGACCGCCGAACCTCGCACCCTGGTGGAAGCTGAGACTGACAAGACTGAGAGACGCAATGAAGAGGGCCAGAAGGGCCTTACAAGCAGCGCGAAGATTGCTGGAGAGGCCGCCGCATGCGGACCATGCGCCTGCGGTCACCTACAGGACCACTAGACTCAAGTTTAAAAAGGCAATCAGTAAGGCTAAGAAGGTGCACTGGAGAGAGTTCGTCACTGAAATGGGTGGCAATGATCCGTAGGGCCCCCCCTTCCGCGTGATGAAGCTGGGCTCACGGCCTAGAAAAGTCATGTCAGCGGTACGGCGCCCCGACGGATCGTTCACCAATAGCTCTGAATAGTCCGCCACAGTCCTGTTGGATGCTCTTGTCCCGCAGGACAACGAGTCGCTCGACATTGACAACGATCGATTTCAGCAGCTTTGCGTCTTTGCGCTGCTCCCCTTAAACACTCCGCAATTTGCAGCCACTACCATGTCCGAACTAGCGATTCTGTTTGCCAGCCTCCCGGCCGGCAAAGCCCCGAGGCTTGACTGCATAGATAACGCGCTAGCGAGAAGGGCGTGGTCTCTTGCCTCACACGAGATCGCGAAACTCTACAAAGAATGCATGAGAAGTAGCATATTCCCTGACTGCTGGAAGAAGGGCCACCTCACGGTAATCCCCAAAAGCGGCAGTCGCTCTTCTTGTGACCCGAAAGCGTATAGACTGATTACGCTTTTTCCCGTCTCTTATATTGTCTCCTGATATTGGAAAGATTGATAAACAGCAGGATTGAGTCCCACCTGTCGGAAAACTGCCCAATCTCGCAAAGACAATTTGGGTTTAGACCCGGAAAGTTCACCAAGGATGCGATTCGCTTTGTGATCGATTCTGTGGAGAGCTCTGGCAAAGACCTCGTTGCCGGGATTTTTCTCGACATCGCGGGCGCGTTTGATACTGCGTGGTGGCCCTTGGTTCTGGCAAAGCTTCGGCTGAGACAGATCCCCGGGGACTTCTTTGCCTTGGTTCAAAGCTACTTCAGCAATAGGGAGATAACCTACGACTCCGGCTCCAACCTGATTCACAGGAGGACCACCATGGGGTGTCCCTAGAGCTCCGTCCTGGGACTCTTTCTGTGGAACATACTGTTTGACGACGTTCTGTCCCTGCCACTGCCTCCGGGCTGCACGCTCGTTGCGTACGCTGACGACTTGCTCCTGCTTGTTGGGGCGACGATCCGACCGGCACTTGAGCGTGCAGCCACAGATGCCTTGGGCAGAATCCTTAATTGGGGGTTGTTGAAGAAGCTGACCTTTGCCCCGAGCAAGACGGAAGCTGTCCTCTTCAGGGGTAGTTCTCGGGACTGGGACTTAAGCCTAGAGCCCTTCAGATTGCATACGGCGCAATTTTCATGGGAATTGCCGGTTACGCCTCCAGCATTTGGCATTCCCGAGTAAACTCCTTAACTCTCGTGAGACGCGCACTACTAAGCGGGCAGCGACTTGTGCTGATCTTGCTTACCAAAGCCTACCGCACAACTTTTACTGACGCGCTTGCCGTACTCGCGGGGGTGCTACCCCTCGATCTGCACGTCCAAGTCAGAGGATCGATCACCCTCCTCTTGAAGGGAATCAGCACAACACTCGCCGGTGTCCATCTGACACCACCGCAGAGATCCGAGGACTTTCCTTACAGGAAGACTGTAAGTGACATTGTGTACAAACCGCATTTGAGGCATGGCAGGCGAGGTGGACCGCCTCCCCCAAGGGGCGGCACACTTACCGTTTTTTTCCAGACGTATTCTGCAGGCACCAAACTAGAAGACTCCAACCTTCGCACTGGATTAGCCAGTTCCTCACCGGCCATGGCAACTTCGCCGCCAGACTTCACGAGTTTGGCTTGATAGTAGATGGGCCGGGTTGTACCTGTGGGCATGACCACCAAGATGTTGAACACATCCTCTGGGATTGCCCGCTTATGGAATTCGAACGAGCGGAGCTGTTTGCCAGGGTCCGTCCTCACACGGGCTCAATTGGTCATGGAGATCTGGTAGCAACCGAGGCCAATTTGCGGCATTTGAGAAATTTGCAGCGTCGTATGGGGAGCGGGATAGTCCCGATTCTTCTGTAGACTCATCCATTTCAATTCGTGACACTCAGTATGCGGGTACACAAAGCGCTTAACGTCAGTGGACAGCAGAGCCAGTCCAAAAACAAACATTTTCTTTCTTAACTTTCTTCTTTAAGCACTACGGTGCATGGTGAACGTCTTAAACTTATAATTTGTAATGTCCACAATATGTCAAATAAATTAAAATTGAAATTGAAAATTGAAATGGTTGCAGCATCAGTCCCGTGCGGCTTCGTCTCGGGACGGAAGGAGCACTTAAAATCACTTCTTTGAGACGCGTTTAAAGCGTCATAGAAAGCGGCTGTGCATATCCATGGTTGTGCATATATGACGGGTGGTGGTGGGCACTTTAACGTATGTTCTATTAGTAACAATAATAATATATACATTGACATATTTTCTTTTTCAAGTAAATGGGTGACGTTTTTAGTCATCGTTACACAATTTAAGAATTAATACCCTCGTCGCCATTACGAAACAAATTGACGTATTCACACCTCGACGTTCGCTCTCCGATTGCCAGCGAGTCCAAAATTTCGTCGCGCCTATAAATAGTTGAAAATTATTTGCCGTTTCACTGAAGTATCGTCTTAAAAATAGATCACATTATTATACCTATGACTGTAGAATCCTACATGGATCATAGTCAACTCTTGAGGAGGTTTTATAATAAACCGTTTCGATCATGAATAATATCAATTTACTTTATCCATTGAGTCCAAATATCTAAATATATTATACAAAATATCCCACACAGTGAACTGGTTCGTATATTGGCAATTTGTGAATCCGTGAATTTGATCTCACGAGTGGCAAAAATACATGTTGGTTTTTTAATGTGTATTTAATCCAGTACAAGCTCCTAACATGTTAATGACCCAATAAAAATTCTTTATATTTTTGTTATCAATAGAACTTCCACCTTGCGGAGTTGTATATTATGTTCAAATTAAGAAAGAACACAATACTGTTACCTTTAAGTATCCAATACATATTGAACAAAAAACCTTTGATATTTAATACTTCTTGAGTTAACCAATACAGGAACCAGCAACTCAGTAATTTACTGATGAGCTTTTTATTTACTGGTTGCACTAGGGGTTACTAAGAGACTCGTTGGCAGAAATTATATTATTCTAAAAAATAGTGTGGGGTAACTTTCTAATTATTTCTTTTAAAAACACCTCTGATAGCTTGGGTATTATAAATTGATAGCATAAAATAACAAATTCACCAATGGTTTAATCTTAATTATTAGTTCATTTTTTAATGATTTATTTTAATTTAAATAAAAATTATTTGTAAATTAAATAAACATAATTTTATGTTCAGTGAAGATTCGATGATCGCTTACAAATAACAAAAAAATATACCTACGTTTTAACATTTTAGCTCAATTTTATTATAAAGGCTTACTTTAATTTTGCGTGAACTTAAAAATAAACGCGTATTCTGGAAATGGTTCACATAAAACCCGTTTTTTAAATTCGCTAACCGGCTGGGTTACCAAAACCAAAAAGAAAGTTGCACTTCGAGTGATCTCGATAATAATTGTTTCTCAAATTGCATCTCGTCTTTAGCTTCAATCGTGAAATAAATGAGGTTAATGTGGCTTAATAAACTTCATATTCATATATATATATATAATATTAAAACACATGAATAATCCAAAATACTATAAGTACATCATCCGGTGTTTTTATTAAGACAGCAATAATCGAAATCAGCTCCATGATGCCATGCTAACATTTTTAATTCCGACAAAAATCATAAAACTATAATGAGATAGCGATGACATTTTAGTGAAATGAAGTTTAAAAGATATCCAAGCCATTTGTATTATTGAATAGTCTCAGCCAAGGTGATGCCCTGGCCTGCTTTTTAAATATTGCACTAGAAAGGCGATACACTATACCGATATGGCGATGTATATACATATAGCAGCAGCACAATACTTACTAAATCTACCTAGGCCATGGCGTACTAATACCGATATTGTCATGTCAAAATTACTACTTAAAAAGGCATTCACAGAACTTGAATCATCATCTAAAAAATTGGGCTGATTGGTAAATAACGATAAAACAAAATATTACAATATATACTTATTACTCGAGAAATGACAACAAAATTAGGGACATCACAATAATTACAGATGAAAACAAAATCATGTCAGTGAATAAAATATGCTACTTTCGTATTTTAAGGCATTTAAGGTGAGAAACACCAATAATCTCGCTGATTTAGAAGAAAGCTTTTCAAAACTAATTTTTTTTAAATTTTATATAAATACTCCATATTACGAAAACAGGATTTTTATAGAATATAATATTGTCCCCACATCAGCACCTGTATACCGTAGTTTAAGTATGAAAATTGAGCGTGACAGAAATCAACAAAGTATACGGCAATAAATCACGTATTAAGATCCGATTTCTTTAGTCAACGTAAAAAGAAATGCGTATATATATTATTATGTATTATACTACTAGCAAAAGCTGCGGTTTTGTTCGTGTAACATACTAAAATAAAAATGAAAAAATATATATAGAATAATGAGATATACTGGATCGATTTCATTTTTCTTTAAGTCAATACACATGCCTCTCTACTCGCCACTAACCTCACCACTTTTCCACTGCTATCTGACTACTTTACCAACTCATGATAAATTGGTACAAGTGCCTTATATTGGGGAAATTGTATCTTAACTTACCTAATCTTTAAGCTATCAAGATGAAGCTCTATTTAATTCGTACCAACAGAGTAATCTATAAGTTATGCAAGTTTTTTTAATGTTCGTATAATAGTTTTTGAGTTATAATACGACACAACAGATATCTGTGGCGAAAGCTGAAGGTATACTGGAGATTCTACATAAATAGAACATTAAACTTTCTCAGTGATATTTATATTTCAACATTAAACTAATGATGACATTAGTTAGTAAACCCTGACTAAAGCAAATCATAATAGATATGAGATAAAAAATGTTCTTTTAGCTATAAATATCTCATATTTTCCAATCAATCATACATAATTTAAGATATTTTATAGATAGAAGAATCTTTATTGATCTATTATGGTTTGGTTGAGTCAAATTTTAATTAAATTTTAAAAACCATTTGCAATTTTTATTCTAGTTCAATGAAAATAAATAAGTATGACTAACAAGGTTAAATATGCACTAAAAAATAAATATTTCGATATTATAATATAGGTTCCTAGTTGTTTAAGTAATCTTCCCAAACAATATTTTACAACTTTAACAAAACTATTTATCTTCAATTCTTAACCGTGTTAAAGTTTGCTGAAATATTAAATTAAAATTTCATTTGCAAAGTTCGTTTAACCAATAACCAAAATAAAGTAAATTTTGTTTGCGATTATATTTATTAAAGAAGAGTTTTGAATTAACTTGATAATACGATTGATTTAAATTATCTTGATACATAATGCTGATAATATGATTGGTGATCGTAATCCCGAAGAATAATTTTCGTAATATATTTTTATATTATGTTCACTAGTGGCTGACATAACAATTTAACTCATTAGTGGCACAGGTATCCATATGGACACATCAATTTTGTTGATGGTGTGACATGAGTTTTATTTGTTTTAAAAATTGTTTATTTACATTTTTTATGTATCTGTAACATAACAGAGAATGCATAGTGAAAATAAAAGTTTCATAACGTTTTAAAGTTTTGAGATAATAGCCGTGTCCATATGGACACGCGTGACACTTATGTTATAATTTTTTTTTTGTGTATTGTATGGTTTATTAGTAGAATTATTATAACGTATTATAGTTTTCAATACACATTACACACAAGCTAGTATTGCATTTTCTTCACTGCGTTCTGATTTCAGATGTTTCTTTTTCTTTCAAAAAATTAGTCACAGCGTCGATTTTTTCTATTTTTTTGAATAAAATAATTTAACCCATTAAATCGTATATCTGCTAGAACCATTGATTTTGATGTACATAGTTTTGAATATCCATCCTATCAAGATCCATCAGCGTTCTTATTTTCCACATTTTTCCCGAAAAATTGATATTTTATGCAGCTAGGTGTAATTGCATGTAGAATCTCCAGTTGCAGTATAAAATATCAGATTGGTCTATCTATGTTCTTTCATTCCTAGATTTCACTTATGTTTCTACTTTTAATTGTCTATGATTTAAATTATCGATTGTTCCACCACCATCCTCATCTGTTAAAACCGCAGGATCTGGTCGGTGGTGAGATAAATAATAATATTATATTCGTCGACATTATCATCATCACTAGCTTCATAAAGTGCATTCAATGCATTATTTACCAGCATTTCTCTTTCTTCAATCTTAGACATATCCCAGAAACTAAATAATTTGACAAAATGAGAATAATAAATTTTATAAAAAATATAGTGATAACACTGATAACAAATCATAATTTAAATTTGTAGTGTTAAGTTGCACGCGTGTCCATATGTACACGCATTAATTCATTATGCAATAACACCACATAAACAAAAATAATTCCATTTCGTAATTACATATCATGAAAGTGAACACCTTTATAATGTATTCAATGACAGAAATATTATTCTTTGAAACAATATAATCAGAAAACCACGATTACCTTTAACATAAGTCCATCATTTTTTGATTATAAAATAAATGGCCACTTTGACACTTGATATTAATTTTATAATGTCAGCTAGATCATTCAAATGACGAACAATTGAAGCAGTGTACGACGTTTATAAACCAAATTATTATTTTAAAATAACAATTAGGCAAAGTAAACTGTACTACAATAATTGCGTGTCCATATGGACACGGGTGACACTAACGTCAGCAATTGGGTCTGGCACTAAAGAGTTAACATATTAAAAACATATTTTGTTATTAAATATTTCAAATATCTACAACGAAATAATTGAGAGATTATTTTATACTTTCAGTACATCTTTAATTTATCTGATAAAAGTGACTTTAATTTCTGTCGACATTATAATATTATGTATGAAATCGTCCAAATAGCATTTCACTCAAAACTCTTTACGTTGATACATGTTCAAATGATTTTAACAGTGTTGTACCTATTAAAGTTTATTGTGCTGCAACAGAGTGGAAAGTCGCATATATTGCCGTTGTTATGAAGCATAATAATATCGAATATGCATTAAATTGTCAGTAGAAAACTAATATCGTACGCTTCCTTGTTGCTTCAAAGATAATCAAGACTTTGAAAACATGAGCAATATTGAAAAGTTAAAATACGCTCTCATACTTACAATCTCATCTCATACAATAATAATCGAGAAACTTCTACTCTGTTCCCTATCTGAATATTTAGAACAATATATAAATTGCAACTAGTAAAAACGTTGTTCATAACTGATATTATGATTCTAGTGTTTTCCTAACAGATATATATATATATATATATATAATTCATTATAAGTTAGGTAAAGAAAAAATATATATGATACATTTTCACTTTAAAATATAATTCTTAGATCATAATACGAGTAACTCATGTGAAAGGATCTGGGTTGAATATCAATAATTACTTGTACGGTATTACAATAATTAGTTATATTTGAAGTGTAACCCAATATATACATTTGTTGTCTTAATTTATTTATCTGTCTATCTGTAACGCATGAGAGAAAACTACACTGTGTAGGAAAGAGCAAGACAGGGAGAAGGAAAAGAGCAAGGTGATAGAAAATATACACGTAAACACAAATTTAAAATCTGAAAAATAAACTGGCACGTGAATAACGAAATCATTATTTGTTTTAATCGGGTCGTGAAATAAAACTAACAATAGGCGCTATTCTACTTCATGACCATGAAGATTTTAAATTATATAATTGTGAAATATACTTTCTGATTATTATGTGTTGATACTCGACAGCTCCATTATTAAAGTAGATGTATTAAAAATCGCCAAAAATTCACTGTATAAGTAGATACCCTTAATTTGAACTAAAACACAATTTGAAAATCGTTAATGTAGTGTTTCACACTGCCTTTAATCTTAGCGGTAGGTAGGGGGCCCGCCAAATATCTTAGCCTGAGGGCCCGTTTCAGGATGTGGGGGCCATGGTGTAGGTACTCCGAGTGCAATAGACAAAAGACCGATAAACGAAAAATTAGGCTGTGCTATGTTGAGTAGGTTTATGTAAAAGTTAAATGCAATAATACATTTTTTGTCCATCTTGAATTAATATTTTGGAACCTCAATAAAAAAAACTAAAAATTGACGATAAACATTCGGTAAAAAGAACGACTACAACACTACAGTCGGTAGTGGTGTAAATCAAAAAAAATTCAGTGGAATTCGGCATACATATTTTTAGCTCTCTAGACCAAGCGGGTAGCCCAGCCGATATTATTTGAGTAATGTTATAGCATACTAGGCGCACATGTCCAGCATGGTCGCTGTTAGTCACTAATCCGCTAGTCGCTGATGACACGCTCAACGGTTACCGCCACTATGCCATGTCAATTTAATAAAAACTAGGAGAAACTGTAAAAATATACCGCTGTGTATTGTGAAAATATGTAAAAATAATTATATGAAGAAAAAAAAGAGACTATGGGACTAATTTATATTCTCATTCTTGCCCCCCCCCCCAATATTAAATCCTGAGTGCGCTACTCTAATAAATCGACAATAATTAACAAACAACAACAAAAACACAGTCATTATGGCTTAAATGACTAGATTAATATATTTGATTTTCACCAATATATTGTTTATTATGTATCTACTTATATTAAATATGGCAAAATATTATTGTTGTATACAGTTATTTTTGTTGGGCATTAAAATATTCAATTTATCCCTGTCATTTAGTATTTTAGTTACTAAAATAAATTTATGGTGCCGAAATAGTTGACAAAAAAAACTATTTGGTGAAATTATTCAATATTATTTCATTCAACATAATTATTCTGCAATAAAAGGTTATCATAACGAACACTAATTTGCATTCGTTTTGTATAAGGTAAATGGGTAACAATAATTAATGCAATGGTTATTTCGAAGACATTTTATAATAATTGTAGAATATAAAGTAGACAACGTACCTTTTTGCATACTATCCATTCTACGAAGTAATTGAAACCACTGCACACAACTTTGATAAAATATCAGATTTCAAAGAAGAATTTACCTTTCATTTATCAAAGAAAATGCACTGTATTTAAATTCTTGTTGCGTTTATGCATTAATTATCTTTAGTAATAATTATTTCATATTATTAATATCCATGATATTATACACTGTAAAATCGTCATCAGAATATAATAAACTCAATCAATATCCAGTTTAGTATATTATACCAAATTATAAATATTAATGTAACTAACTAACAATTAACATAATGTAAATCTCACCACTATTTAAAAAGAAAAAAATCAATGATTAAATACATCTTAAAAACTTATCATAATATTGAATGTCACCCAGTATGTAATATAAGTCAAACTGAACCCGTTTTATTTGAGTAGTCAACATTTATACGTTTTTACGTTTTTTTACTTCCTCGAATAAAAAATAATAAGCTACAATCATATATATGCGACATGCTGCCAATTATTCGCTTTACTTGACTGAATCATGATAATATCCACATTTTCCGTTTGTTTAGTAGCAGGCCAGGTTAGTAAACTCTTTAACATGTGTATTAAACGGCCCATTATGTTTTTGAGTAATGTGTTATACTTTTTTTTAGTGACCTGGTGATCTTATTTCGAGTATTAAATTTTATGATTACTTTCAGATTTGCTGTCCAGTAACTGCTACTTGTTCGACTGTACAATTGCCAAAAATCATCTAGTATATTCACAATAATAAAATCACAAATGTAAATAACTACCTACTCGGTATCCATTTGTTGGTAGGTACTATATATTTTTTGACAATTT
Source organism: Rhyacophila brunnea (assembly GCF_057557595.1). NCBI lineage: Eukaryota > Metazoa > Arthropoda > Insecta > Trichoptera > Rhyacophilidae > Rhyacophila > Rhyacophila brunnea. The sequence continues at coordinate 25,166,139 of NW_028233068.1, forward strand.
GGTGTAAGTACAATTTTGAGCATAATATACCTACTAACTTTTTTTGCAAGCGGTGCTAGAAACCATATGAGATGAATAACATTAAAATATCTTTTTTTATATTTACTGTATATGTTAAACATTAATAAGAGATACCAAATATTTTTTTACAAAATTTTAAATTTAACGATGAGTATGCATTGGTCTGCGGTAGGTAAGTATCATTATTTTATTATAAATTTAGAATATTTTTTTCTTCCACTCCATACTGGTATGCATAATAATTTTCTAAAAATATTAAAAGTGTATTAGATTTTTTATTGAGTATAATATCTTGATTTATATGGACAAAATATGGTCAATAAATTTTTCGGATACATATATACTGAATTTCGCAACGTAAAAATGTGCAAAAATATATGATATTCCATTGAAAGTAAATTAGTTAAATTAACAATGCCGATGAAAACATGTTAGATTAAAAGAGTGGGTGAATTTTTTATTTTTCTAAAGATATTTTTAAAACAACAAAAAAAATATTATATAACCAATATTTATAATCTACAATTATTAATTTTAATATTATAATTGAAAGTCAACAAATTCTACACTTAGAAATTTTGATTACACCTGGGCGACATTGCTTATATTATCCAACATTATATTTAGAATAGTGTTATTTTCCCTGTATTGCCATTTTCCACCCAGTGATTCACTCACCTACAACCAAACGTTGATTACTGAGAAAATTTAATTAAGAATAACAACCTACTAAGAGTGATTGATGGTAATTTAATTTATGGTTTACACTGTTTGTCAACATTCATACTTTAATATAGTAGCGTTTAAACTTTTTTGTTCCTAGGCATCGTGTATAAAGATTTTTTCACGACGCCCTACAAACTAGCAATTACTAAGATGGATGAGCCTGTTATTCACTACACAGTTTCTCAAGCCTTGCAGCCAAAGTGTTGAGTGATATTTAGAGATTATATTGCTTCACCTCATAAGTGATAAAGTGTCATTTAAATAATTTAATGCGGATATATTTAAGATTTTTTCCAACTTGCCCTTATATTATAGATTTATTTACGATAGAATTTTCTTGGTTTTGAGCTGAAAAATAAATTTACCTAACCTCTGTTCTAATCCGTTTTATGTTATTACAATTTTATAAATCACAGTAAAGATAGTAATCTGGTAGTACTAGGTTAAGAGAATATAATAGATATATCTTAAAAAATATATTTTGGATTAAACTAAAACTTGGACTGAACTAAACTAAAATCAAGACTTGTGTCATGTCAAATATTTTTAACCCTTATCATACCGGACCCGGAAATTTCCGTGATTAATGTTTATTCCTTTTAATACCGGACCCGGAAATTTCCGGTTTTGTTCCTGGCCGTAATTAATTTAATATTTTCAGCTATCTATAGAATTTTTCGAAAAATTTTGTTTTCTGAAAAATACGGAAAATTCCGAATCGGAGATATTGGAGACAGTTGGCGAAAGTTGGAGACAGCTGGCGACAGTTGGGGACAGTTGGAGACAGTTGGCAAGAGTTGGAGACAGTTAAAGTGAGTTGGAGACAGTTGACGAGAGTTGAAGACAGCTGGAGACAGTTTTAGACAATTGGAGACAGTTGAAGACAGTTGGAAACATTTGGAGATAGTTGGCGAGAGTTGAGGACAGTTGGCGAGAGTTGGGGACAGTCGGAGACAGTTGGCAAAAGTTGGAGACAGTTGACGAGAGTTGAAGACAGTTGAAGACAGTTGGAGACAGTTTTAGACAATTGCAGACAGTTGAAGACAGTTGAAAACATTTGGATACAGTTGACTAGAGTTGGGGACAGTTGAAGACAGTTGGCGAGAGTTGGAGACAGTTGGAGATAGTTGGCGAGAGTTAAAGACAGTTGACGAGAGTTGGGTACAGTCGGAGACAGTTGGCAAGAGTTGGAGACAGTTGACGAGAGTTGGAGACAGTTTTAGACAATTGCAGACAGTTGGAAACATTTGGATACAGTTGGCGAGAGTTGGGACAGTTGAAGACAGTTGGCGAGAGTTGGAGACAGTTGCAGACAGTTGGAGATAGTTGTAGACAGTTGGCGAGAGTTAAAGACAGTTGACGAGAGTTGGAGACAGTTGAAGACAGTTGGAAACATTTGGAGACAGTTGGCGAGAGTTGGGGACAGTTGGAGACAGTTGAAGATAGTTGGAAACAGTTTTAGACAGTTGGAGACATTTGAAGACAGTTGAAAACATTTGGATACAGTTGGCGAGAGTTGGGGACAGTTGGAGACAGGTGACAAAAGTTGGAGAGAGTTGAAGACAGTTGGAGACAGTTGACGAGAGTTGGAGACAGTTGAAGACAGTTTTAGTCAGTTGGAGACATTTGGCGAGAGTTGAAGACAGTTGGCAACAGTTGGAGATAGTTGCAGACAGTTGGAGACAGTTGGCGAGAGTTGGAGACAATTGGAGACAGTTCGGATGCTCCGAATCCCGAATTAAATGAATTCACCGGCAATAATAGATTTTCTGGAATAATATCCAGACATACTCTGAAGGTCATTCCACAGATTGCAAAAAAACAGTATCCATCGCGAGTCTGCCAAGTATGTGCTGCGCATAAGAGGCGAGGAGAGACCAGATACCTTTGTCAAGAATGCAATGTGCGTCTTCACAAAGGATCATGCTGGCAAAAATACCAAACAATAAATAAATATTGATTGCATTGTCAAAAAATCTGAGTTTTATTCCAATTTCTCCATAAATATATCTTTTGTAAGCATTTTAGTACAACACTATGTAATGAAAGATTTTTCTGAAATCATGCCGGTGTGGGAGGGTTTTCTATTTATTTTTTGCCGGTATTGAAAAGGTTAAAATACCACTTGGTTTATAGGACGACTTAATACTACAGCCACTGTCAGTTGCTCAACTTCACAGTGGTAAGTTGCAATAAATAGACATTAAGTTTTAGTACTCAGAAAAGAATATATTCACACTTTACTAATTAATATCATTCGAAAACTCAGCCAATCCCATCCTACAAATTTAGATTGTAATAAGTAGAGTCTATCTCTCTATCGATGACAAATTAGATAGAAAGTGTCCCCCGTGAGCTCTAAAATACGTTTTTGATAGAATTAAAAAAAAGCTTCTAAGTTGAGACGTATGCTTCTTAAAAGCAATATTTATAATATTATAGTGAAATAAAAATACGATGGCCGCGCGGCTTAAGCGCATAACGCAGTAGAATCCTGGGTCTGGCAAGTACTCATATTGTTTTTCAATTTGTGTATAAGTCAGAGTATGGACCTAATAGGTTGAGCAAGTGGCTTACATCCATTTCTCGTAAAAACAAAATCTGTCAAAAAACAGACCCAAACCCTATTCGACCAAGTCCGGTCCTAATAAGATCATATGGGCCCTTCACAGAGTGGAGGTTTTTATTAACAGATTGTGTTTTTACGAGAAATGGATGTAAGCCACTTGCTCAACCTATTAGGTCCATACTCTGACTTATACACAAATTGAAAAACAATATGTGTACTTGCCAGACCCAGGATTCGGGTTTGGGTCAAAATCCCGAAGGCCGGAATCCCGAAGGCTGAAATCCCGAATGCTGAAATCCCGAATGGCCGAAATCTCGAACGTTGAAATCCCGAATGGCCGGAATCCCGAAGGCCGAAATCCCGAAAATAAAAAAATACAAACACCATTTTTTGTGGAAAATGGGTTTTGGTCTCTTGTTAAATTTGCGCAATTCAAGATAAGTGTTTTTTTTTTTTTTTTTTTTTTTTTTCTAGATGCCTTTATGGATACCTCGCATTTACTATCGAGGTTTCTTAAGGACTTTGGCACGCAAACTACTCTACTTGATGCTAGTCAAATGAAAATTGTGCCGGCTGAGAGAATATGCCTTATTGAAACTGTTCTTCTACCCGCATCGGGTATTGCTAATTTGAATTCGGCCAGGGCCTATGATACCGCCTTGCAAAAACCCTGGAAAATTCTTAGTAGCGCAAGGCGGAGGTGATTCTGATGAATATTTTGTCGTATTCATTGGGAACTGAGGACTGCGATTTGTAGTCGAGTTTTTTCCCGTGGTAAAAGAAATGTCGCATTGGACTAATGTTCTAAGTATATACTTATCCTATCTTATATGATTGCAGTCACTGGATCTGAAAGGCATGAATCATCTTTACATGTCACCATTTATTATTTTTACTCTTTTTATTACATCAATACAGAAATTAAAAAGGGCATCTCTTCCGGCCTCGTTTGCCATGGTCCCCGGAAGGTCTCGAATGTCCGCATCTGCCATCTGTAATAAAAAGTTCAGGTTGTGCCGCTCCTTGCTAAAGATTTGACAATCTAGGAGTAAATGTAAGACGTCCTGGTCGCTTCCGTCGTCGCATGGACACTTTCCATCAGATGTTATTTTAAACCGGTGCAGGTATGCTCGCATGACTCCGTGACCTGTAAGAATCTGAGTCATCTCAAAACACAGTCCCTTATGCACCCTGACGTCTCGTGCTGCTAAAATTGAAGGTAAAAACTTTCGGGTCAACTCCCCTGTCGATGAGTTTATGTATCGTGAGTTCCATTCGTTTTTCACCATGTCTGAAATTGTAATTTTCGCGTAGCTCAGAGGAAATTTGTCATAAGCTACCGCGGTCTTGGGTTCAGAGGCACCATGCCGAGCCAATTTGTCAGCTCTTTCATTTCCTTCTATCCCGGTGTGTCCCCTTATCCACTTGAAGTGCACCTCGGGGTGGCGCCGTCTCAGTAGAGCGGACTCGCTGTGAATAGAAAAGACAATCGGATTAGTAGACAACGGATTTCCAATTGCTTGGATTGAGCTTTTGGAGTCCGAATAAATACAAATACTATGGTTTTCGGTGAGCTTTCGCTGAATTGGATCTGAGCCTGCCCACTCCAGAGCGCATTGGATGGCATAGAGTTCGGTCTGCATTACCGTACAATAGCTGGCAAGGCGGTACTTACGAGCCGCTATCTCACCGCCATTAATGTATGCCACAAACCCTGCACCATTACCGCCATCAATTTTGCTCCCATCCGTGAAAATCGGCATGTTATTGCATTCGTTGCTTTCCAACGTTGCAGGATAAGAAACCACTTCAGAAAATAGTCTAGCCGGGTGTGGCAGCCTTCTATAGTCCACCGGTTTTTCGTAAAGCCTGTCGTCAGGCAGAAAACCTGCGAGGCCCTCCTCGCCCTTCTTAGCTCTGTAAATGAGAGCGATTTGTTTTAAACGTAAATCTAGAGGCATAAGTCCTGCTAGAGCTTGCGTTGAATTGAGCGAAGCCGTTCGGTAAGCTCTGCATATTCGTATCGCTAGTGCTCGCTGAACCGTATTGAGTTTTTTTGCTATGTTTTTCCGTTTGGCAGCTTCATGCCATATGCTGGCCGCATACGTGATCATAGGCTCAATAGCACAAGTGTAGAGAATTCGAAGAGCTTCAGAAGATACACCCCATGTGGGTTTGGCCATTCTTGCTAGTTTGAGCGAAGTCACCGCGGCTCTTTTGCAGATGCTGTCCGCATGCTTTGACCAATTTAGTTTGTCATCGATTACAACCCCTAAAAGTTTAAGATCCCTAGAAAAAGATAGAGGTTGCCCATTCATCACCAGCGAAGGCGGAGAGACGCGCCTCCTAGTAAAGAATAAGGCCTTCGTTTTCTCCGCGGAGAAAGACAGTTTGACCTTCCTTCCCCAGGCCTCGACGCTCTCCAGCACGCTGTTAGTCATGGATTCTAGAGAACCAAGTTCTTTGGATTCCATAATCAGCAATACATCATCAGCAAAGGCCTGTGCGTGTACACCTTCAGGAAACGGCATAGAGAGAAGATCTTCGAGAACTATGTTCCACAGTACAGGGCCGCAAGATGAACCTTGTATGCATCCCTTTGATGTCTCTTTGGTAGCAGATGCTCTAGCATATTCGACGAAGACTTCTCGGTCGGATAGATAGTTTTTGATGAGCCTGAAAATGTTAGCGGGACAATTTTTAGATTTCAACTGTTGAAGAAGATATGGCCACCATGCGTTGTCAAACGCGCCTTTGATATCAAGAGATACCGCCACTACGAGCTGACCATCGCGGTTAGCTCCCCTGATTCTATCAATTGCTGCATGAAGCGCGTCTTCAGTACTCTTTTGAGGGGTGAAACCGTACTGGTATTCGCTGAGCAGATGTTTAGTCTGAAGTTTCCAGGAAACTCGATTAATAAATAATTTTTCGAGTACTTTACCGAACACGGGCAGAGATTGCGCAATTTTTCAGGAGAGACAAAAACCCACTTGTTCTACAAAAAATAGTCGTTTGTCTCTTTTGTATAAATTGCGCAATTCAAGATTGCGCAATTATTGATTATTAATGTATTTTTTTATTTTTCGGGATTTCGGCCTTCGGGATTCTGGCCATTCGGGATTTCAGCATTCGGGATTTCGGCTTTCGGGATTTAGGCTTTCGGGATTTCGGCCAATCCGGATTTCGGCCATTCGGGATTTCAGCATTCGGGATTTCGGCTTTCGGGATTTCGTCCGGCACCCGGTCAAATATATATATATATTTATATATAGTTTTATTAATGGCTATAAACTGCTGCAATACATAATGTGATTAATATATTTTTTATAGTAATATTTATTTTCTTGAAAGCTGAAACATTCTCTGCCAATTTAAAAATCTGCATATTTCTACTGCTTTGAATGGGAAGATTTAATAAATTCTACGTATCAATTATATTGCACAATATATAAATTTGGCTATAAGATCCATATATACAATATATTTTGCATGATCTAACCCCTCGCTTTAAAAATGTTTCGGCCTTAACTTAGTAATAATAATATTTTTTTTATTATTAGAATATAAATCAATGGCAAGATACCCTGCCAGACAATATTACCTCCTATACATATATTATTTCAGCCTTTTTTTGGTATGGTTCGGTAGTCAGAAGAATGCATGTAAATTGATATACTATTTCGAATCGATGCATAATTTCTAAAATAATGCATCGATTCTAAATAGTATATTTTATATTATCACTTTACACGCACTCTTCTAACTACCAAACCATACGAAAGAAAGGCTGAATTAATGTATATAAACCAAACTGCTTACTTCTTGGTTTAAATCCTATAAGTTCAACCAACGACTGCTTCAAGCATATTAATAATATTATATAGTATCTACTTGTAAAATAAAAATTAGTGAACCATGCTAAGTTATTGAAATTTTACTACATATTGCCTAAATACAATAGCCACCATAGCATACAAATCTATCATTATGACGGATGATGGATGGATGGAGCGCCATGAATTAAGATTTCTTAGTTTAATGATTTTTTTTAAATATCCTTTAGCACCCTTGTGAATTAATCACGACACACACTTTGAAAACCATTACTTTAATGAATTACTGACTTATCATTTCATTATATTCAAGGCTGAATATGAAAATTGTGCAATATTTCTACTTGTAGGTGTGTTGTATGTCAAATCAAAATCACAGCAGTGTAATAATTCTACAATAATGATAGCTATTTCGGCTCTCACACCATAAACTAAAACTATTGGTTACTATGTATATTCAACTAATATTGTATATAAATACATATATATTATATTATTACAGCCCAATACTTTTGCATTAAAATATCTTATTTCATTCTTATAGGTAATGATCTGTGAAAAAAATATTCCTAAATGTTATTTATAGGTATACTAATAAAATATGTAACATTTTAGAATAACTTATTTTCCAAAACTGTACCTATTAGAAAGAAATAAGCCATTTTCATAGACTTGCGAACACCTTTCAAAAATGGAAACTGCCATTTTTTTGTTCTAAGCCTGTCAAATAATATTACTAGCTCGGTACTCAAAAAGACTCATTTAAGTGAAAAAACTATATGCTTACCTATATATTTTTTAATAAACTATTTTTATATTCAATTAATAATCTTCTCTTCTTCTTCTTCTTCTTTCACCTCGTCACGCCCATAGTTGGAGTATATGAACACCATGCGGCGCCTCCAAGAATCGCCGTATAAATTCTATAGCTGATAGTATTTAGCGGCCTTCCAATAAATAGAATAACAAGTAAACCAAGTTGAGGCTCAATGAATAAAATACATGGTTAAGTAGATATATGGAATTCTTTATTAAATGTATACAATTTGGAACACATTTTATATTACCTATATTATTATAAGAATAGGTAGGTCTTTTGAAAAATGTTAATGCTATTATAGTAGTAAATATTGGAATTTGATAAGAACTCGGACGCATAGTTATTGGTTAATTTCGTGGTGCTTAGGTAATGTGCAAGTGGTTAAGTTCATTGGCCGAAATCGGATCGATGTGAGATCGAGTTCCGCCCGCCACCAATATTTTTTTCAAAATATTTTTCTAATTGTTACTAGTAGGTATCTATATTTCAGGGGTGTGTCGAATTATGTATGAAAATATATATAAGCACTCTTTAAATAAACATTTTTGTAAATTCTCATTTCGATGCATAGTATCTCCATAATATAATAATATTATAACAACAATAAAATGGTTGTGTGTTAATTCGTATAACATTATACTGAATATTCTTTATGTAGACTTAATCCCTCGTTCAAGCTTATAAATTAATTATTACGTTTGGTTGTTTTAAACATGTTTTACTAGTCCCCGACACGCTAAACAAGAAGAAAATTTACCCGGAAGGGCCTTATTACTGGAGCTTCGAAAAGTTAATTAGGCGAATTTGTGATAAACATGAAATTCTATGCGTAGGTATTTTATAATAATGTATGCATATGGATAGTCAACTTCTACAACTTATCGTAGGGACGTGTTAAAGTATTAATGATCGCATAATAAATGATGTGTTATAATTTTAGTTATAAACAGGAATGCGAAATGTGTATGTATGAAAAAGTTTATAAGTGTAATAAAATACTCCGTTTTATATTCATTCGCTTACCTACATTATATTATTATACAATTGGAAACTTTATTACATATATTATGTAATATTATATTATCTAATGAAACAACACATAGTAGCTGTTATAGGCTTCTGCGAAGCTACAATAAGTTAACCGTTTAGACTGTAAATAATTACAAGATAAAATGGACTTTTTATATACAACCTTTTTAAATTTTCTGTTGAATTATTATGCTCAATATGCTCAAACTTGTACTTGATATGAAGTAAATAAAAACAATCAAACAAACAAATATAGAATACAGAAATGTCATTTTAACATTTCATTTTGAGTTTCATAGTAACGCACGTATATTTTAATAATTTAGTTGCTAGGACAACCCCCTTAGCAACCAATAATAGTCTTTTACTTTTTACGGATTTTTCTGAAATAATTTTCCATAAAAAACAAAATTAACTGAAAATGAATTCAATTCTGCTTAAAGATTGCTAAAAGTATTAAAAGAATGCATTGGCACCGTGTTCTGATATATTCTAAAAGTTTCAAATGTCTAGCTAGTCGGAAAGTTAGTTAAAAATCGATTGCAAGATTTGTACTGGACAAACAACCACCGGACAAACAATAATACAAGCTAATAAAAACGTTGTAAAAAGTGCTATGTTTTAACAGCCTCTAAAATAACTCAAACATGCATTCATCGGATTGACTAAATTGGTAGAGCACATAAACCTGAATCTAATATAGATTTTGCCAGTTTTATAAAAAAAATGGCATTTAATTAGTACCTACCTACCTTTAATATAATGAACATAAGTTTTATATATTCCTATATTCTTATAGAGATATATAAGAATATAGAAGAATAATAAGTAAACTAAAACATTTTTTTCTTCTTCATTCCTTTCTTTGGTGGATTTATTTTATTGACTAGGAACGAAATTCACGTGATTTATATTGTGATAATTATTGAGATACATTATGATCTTATTAGGATAAAACATGGCAAAAAATAAGTAATTTAATTAACCGGCCCATAAAAAAAACTCGTTTGTGATTATAATTCATTAATGGTAGATTTTTCATTGGCTAGCATTTAAGCTAAACCAACATCGACACAATTTAAATCAAAAATAAATTGTTACCCTGAATACCTCCCTCCATACGGATTCATTGAATTGATTTGGTGCACGGATCAGGCGATTACGTAGGTCGTAGACTATGCTCACAGGCGAACTTTTCGTTAAGCTCTTCTGCCGATCTATTCTATACACAAGCCGGCTTTCGGTCAGCTACGGCAGCTAAATATGGTAGGAAAGTATCGCATTATTAACATTTATTGTAACAATAAATTAACCGTCTAAACTGTTAAAACTGACTATCTTGGTCTAAAATTTATCACAGCTAAGACAGGTACTGTTAAAACATAGAACTTATTGTAACAATTATAACTAAATTATTGTAATTGTTACAATAAGTGTTAATAATTCGATACTTTCCTACCCTATTTAGCTACCGTAGTGGACCGAAAACAGGCTTGTCTATAGAATAGACCCGCTGGAATATTATTATGAACCCACGCAATTTATTTTATTTTGTTTTGTGTTATTTTATAAAATAAAAATGTGGGAAAATTAAGTAATGCAAAATAAACCGTACCAAAGATAAATTTATTATTATCTTATATATACTGTTATTCTTGACAAGGCGTTTAAGCTTATGATTCATTGACGAATTTAAGATTTCAAAATAATTTAAAATGAGACAGTAAAATGATATTCAGAACCAACATATATATAAAAAAATGGATATCTTAAAAAATACGGCTTTACTTTACTATCATAATGATATCAATGAGTAATATGGAAATACATTTCTTTTACGAAATACGTTTCCGGTTATTTGTTTCCAATTGTATTGCATCTTTCTACGTCTTGCCACTATCCCATAGCTTCATCCTATATACTATACGGATAGTATATAGTGCTATTCAAGGATGCTGAAATCTGGTTGATTCGAAGAACAGGCAAGCCAGTTTTTGAAAAAAATTGAGGCATGAGTACAATTATTGTGATTCCCAGATGGTATATTGAGTTGTATATTGCTCCGGCCATTTCTATTCAAATAACGAGTTTTTTTTTTCAAATACAATCTCCCATGATGTGCACCTCTAGAGTAATCAAACGGAAATCTGGATCAATACAGGTGCTATTACACAAACTTTGATTTTCTTTGCGGTGATTTTGAAACCGACGATTTTTTATGCTGCCTGTCTCAGTAAGATTCACCAATTTTGAATTTATATATTTTTTAGATTGAATCCTAATCTATGATATATTAAAAATGTATAATTCCCGGTAGCAAAGACTTAATTCGATTGGTAAATATTGCCAATGTCTACTGAAACAATATCAAAATTAAACACATTTTATTTTGTAATAAGTGATGACTATTCAAAAAAGTAAAATTTTCGCTTTGGTCTCCCACACGTTTACCTGGGTGAAAAATACCCTGGGTATTTGTACTTGCTAACTCATTCTACAAAAATAAACGGAATAAACACTGTTACTCTAATTTTTTACAACGTCTTTATTAGGCCGTATACTTTGTTGATTTCTGTCACGCTCAATTTTCACATATTTTCCGTATAGTCACATACTTAAACTACGGTACACAGGTGCTGATGTGGGGACAATAATATATTCTATAAAAATCCTGTTTTCGTAATATGGAGTATTTATATACAGTTTTAAAAAAAAATGTGTTTTGAAAAGCTTTCTTCTAAATCAGCGAGATTATTGGTGTTTCTCACCTTAAATGCCTTAAAATACGAAAGTAGCATATTTTATTCACTCTCATGATTTTGTTGTTAATTTCATTTGTAATTGTGATGTCAGTAATTTTGTTGCAATTTGTCGAGTAACGTCATGTATAATATGCATAGTAATAAGTATATATTGAAATATTTTGTTTTATCGTCATTTACGTATCAGCCCATTTTACAACGTTTTTATTAGCTCGTATTCTTATTTGTCCGGTGGTTGTTTATCCAGTACAAATCTTGCAATCGATTTTAAACTAACTTCCCGACTAGCTTGACATTTGAAACTTTTAGAATATATCAGAACACGATGCCAATGCATTCTTTTAATACTTTTAGCCATCTTTAAGTAGAATTGAATTCATTTTCAGTTAATTCTGTTTTGTATGAAAAGTTATTTCGGAAGAAATCCGTAATCCAATCCACTATTATTGGTTGCTAGGGGCTGGGTTCCTAGCAACTAAATTATTAATATATACATGCGTTACTATGGAAATCAAAATGAAATGTCAAAATGACATTTCAGTATTATTTCTATCAAGTACAAATTTTTTTGATCGTTTAAGCTAGTCAAGTCAAGTTTATATGATTTAACAGAAAATTTAAAAACGTAAATAAAAAACTCTTTTTATCTTGTAATTATCTTTATTTACTTTTAAAACATTAATTATGTCCGCATATTCTTCATTATTTCATATGGTTACTACTAAAACACTGAACACACCCTGTCACTCTCTATCACTGCGATAAATTACAATTTTCTACTCCATTTATCTCGATCCAGCGCTGCATATCGCGTTTAGTATATAAACCTTACAGCGAGAAATCCCTAATATACGAGGGTGGGTCAATAATTCCTTAGAAAAAAGCATTAAAACAGTTTTTATTTTTGTATTTTTTTTTTATTTCTCAACATAATCTCCTTGGAGCTCAATACACTTGGTTAGACGTTTCTCAATATTTTTTAAGCCGTCAGAAAAATAAGTTTTCGGAAGGTCCTCAAAATAAGCATTTGTCCGATCGATGACTTCTTCATTTGAAAAAAAACGTTGTCCACTTAGCCATTTTTTTAAGTTTGGGAAAAGAAAAAAGTCACTGGGGGCTAAATCTGGCGAATACGGTGGGTGGTCGACCAATTCGAACTTCAATTCTTCAATTTTAGCCATTGATCGTAAACATGTGTGAACACGGGCATTGTCCTGATGAAAGAAGATTTTTTTCCTGTTTAAATGAGGCCGTTTTTCTTCAATTTCGTTTTTTAGCTGGTCCAATAAAGATGCATAATAATCCCCTGTTATTGTTTTTCCTTTTTCCAAATAGTCAACGAAAATAATTTCACGTGCATCCCAAAATACAGTAGCCATAACTTTACCAGCTGATTTTACGGTTTTCGCCTTCTTTGGACATGGTTTGACTTCGCAATCCACTGCTTTGACTGTTCTTTCGTCTCGGGAGTATAGTGGTGTATCCATGTTTCATCTACAGTCACAAAGCGACGAAAAAATTTATCCGGATTGCGTTGCATGAGCGACAACAGGGCTTTAGAGGCCACCACCCTATTGCGTTTATTGTTGACTGTGAGCAAACGCGGCACCCATCTTGCAGAAATATTTTTCATGCCCAATTTGTCATGTAAAATAGAAATGACGCTACCTTTTGAGATCCCTGTAACCTCAATTATCTCACTCAACTTTAATCTTCGGTCACTTAACACCATATCGTGGATTTTATTGATCATTTCTGGTGTAGTCACCTCTACGGGACGTCCTGAGCGTGGTTCATCCTTTGTTGATGTACGACCACGTTTAAATTCATTTAACCAGTTATAAATAGTTGCAAGTGAAGGAGCAGATATGCCGTGAACTAAATCCAACTCATTTTTTATTTCCTTTGCTGTTAACCCTTTTATATTAAAATGTTTAATAACAGCTCTAAACTCAATTTTCTCCATTTTCCATTTTTCCATTTTCCACAAGCAAAATTTTTTTTTAAATGTACGAGAAACACACAACAACCCGACCAATCTGATTGAAACTTCGCAGCATACTGAATCGGTAGTGCCGCTGCATGAAAACAAACCGCTTACAGTACTAGTCGCGCCACTTGTCGGCTTTTCTAAGGACTTATTGACCCACCCTCGTAGTACTGGAAGTAGTATACAGAGTATCATAACTTCAGCCATTCACGATTTTTATATACGTAAAAATAAATCTATTTGTTGAACATACATAACTTGAAAACACCTCAGATATATACCTACTAGAAAAAATCACATATAAAAAAGCACTACATCAGACGCGATTTGAACCCGTATATCCACTGGTATCGCTCCAATATACTTTAACCAATTAAGCTACGGTCGTTCTACTTAATTAAGATAATTTTTAACTAGTAGGTCTTATTTCTTTTATTTAACAAATAATTCACAAGATTTGAGAATGTAACATTCCATATATTGTACAAACAAATAACTTGAAAAATATTAATAACTAGTGGGTATATAACTGAGGTGTTTCTGAATTATTTATGTTCAAATAAATTTGAATTTTGAAAAAAAAGAATTTATATATTTCTTAAAAGAGTTTGTGGTAATAATGAGGTAGGATATTATTCTTTTTATTAAAACACTTGATAGCGTTTCAAGAAAGTCTTTGGTATGGTTGAATTGCTAACAATAGAAAAGTTAATATTCTCTAAATTTCCAGTACTGAATACATTATTTATGAATAAAATGCAAATATCGGTCTACTGTTGACGCCCTTTCTCTGGCCACTTACTTATGGACGTTTATTTGCGACGTTTTTCGTTAAAACCAGGATTTCTCAAATTATGGTTCCTGTAGGGGTGTGAAATGGTATTTTAGGGGATGCGACAAACAGAGAATATATTATGTTATCCATGCATCATAAGAAATCAACGAGTTTTAAAATATAAATAATTTTGATTTCTTATAATAATGAATAAGATTGACAATAGGTATCATAGTAAATTGTGTGATTATAATTGAATAAATTTTGGTATTCAACACTGTGTATATTTCCTAAACTTGCTGAAAAAGCACTCTATATCATCATTATAATTACATGAACACACTCGTCTTCAGTAAATCTGGATTCCGTTATTGTTTTTTATTATGAGTACAAATCACTAAACATGCGAATCGTATCAATCAGTAAAAATATCCTATGCTTAGAGAGAAAGAATCATAAGAGAGAATCAGGGAGATAGGTTTAACTAAATTTTATGTTCACAATATTCTAATTGATTTTATTTACTGTTTAGATTTTTAGAATTTGTTCTAATTCACATAATTTATTTTTTTTTGCTATTTTTTGTTTTTAACAGCGGTACCGTATAAGTAGTTCAATATGTCGTTCAAATAATTAAAAATGCAGTTATCCATATTTAAATAATAAATTATATTAGTTTTACAAAGTGACTTAACATGTTTCATCAAACATTCTCAAGGAGTGCGGAGCATAGAAATGGTTGGGAACTCTTTATTGTATACTCTGTATAAAAAAGTAACTTTAGGTTCTTGTTTAATCTGTTTCTGTAAAATGTTTTAGTGCGGCGTTCCATATGTAATCATTGGCCTAACAAACTTACTGTATTATTAACTTTGTTATTATATATACAGGCTTCTTATGGATGCAAACTTAAAACTATTTTACAGGTATTAGTTTTTTGAACCCAAATTTTGCTTTTCGACATCGTCAGGCTCTATTTACAGTATAAACATACTATATACCTATAGTATATCTAATTATTATGGTAGGTATATTACTATTTTATTTTATACGATCGTAAAAATAACAATATTTGTTATGATTAAATTTATAAAAAAATATTCTTATTCCTTATTCGATAGTATTTTTTATAAAAGCTCCGTTTCCACAGTTTTACATCTTTAATATTATTTTCACTCTCTTTATTAATTAAAATTTATTGATCAATCAATTAAAGCTCAATGAGTAAAGCAATACGAAAGACCAGTTTAAAGTAATGAAAATTTCAAATACAACTGTCAAGTTTTAAAATGTCATATAAATGAAAAAAAATACAATTATATTGTTTTCAAAGATTCATTTTTGGTAGTAATTATATATTTGGATATAAATAATACCCCAAGCATATTATATTTATGATAGGTACATAACTATATTATGCCATACCATATTGTGATCCGACTGTACTCTGTCAGGGAATTTTTGTCTATATCCACATAGTTCAACCCCCTCGTCATAAGCCTCCAGAATTCAATAAGATAGTTTTGAATAGTTGTGTTAGGTTAGGTTAGATTGTTCGTGGTTTAATGTATACCATTCGTATCTAATATGCCTCATGCCAAACGGAGTAGCTCTATTTTATCATGTGAGACGACAAGAATACCACCATACAACGCATTACGTACATATAATATAAAAGACCTACCCTCGGTTAAAATGAAAACATAATTATGATGTTAAAAGAGGATTATTAAAATATGTTATAAATCATACTAAAAGTTCCATAGTTCATTATTACAGCACTATCCTCGAAGTAAAGTATTTGCATAAATTTTTCCTGTGCCATTGCAATGCCATAATATAATATATGTAGTACCAAATGATGTACTATCACAATATAGTATAGTATATTCAGTAAGTATTATGATGCTCTCACCTTTGGAGTATAATCTATATGCAGTACATAATTGAGTTAATTAGTACTGTTTACCCATTATTATGACGGTAATAGTAAGTAACATTATTAAAAGTCCGTTCAGTATATTGAATCCAAGTATTTTACAGCCACAGGGAAGGTTTTTTCTCGAAAAAACTCATCGTACTTAGGTATATCACTGCATAATAATAATATTTTGATGCTTTAACAAAAGTAATCCATTATCTAATTAGAGTGTATAATCAATCCATATACAATGTTTTATTTTGCTAAGAGAATGACTATTTCTTACGCTTTTACTGCCCTATACTTCCCACTTTCTGCATTATTTGCTTGAACTAATCATACTTGAAAATATCACCAAAATATACAGCTTTTCTGCAATGTTATTATGTAGTTAGGTTCTAATGGTTTATTGGATCGTATTAATACTTGCTCGTATGTAGGGATTGCAATCTTTCGACCATGTCCGATCCTAATAGGAACATATGGGCCTCCACAGAGTTGAGGTTTTGTATTGACAGATTTTGTTTTTTACGAGAAATGGATGTCAGCTACTCGCTCAACCTATTAGGTCCATACCCTGACACACACAAATTGAAAAACAATATGTGTACATGCCAGACCCAGGATTCGAACCTGGGACCCACGGCGTTATAGTCCAACACTTAAGCCGCGCGGCCACCGATTGCAATACCAAATGAAAATGTCAATACTGGTTTTTTGGTATTTATTATTCAATACCGTTATTAATACCGGTATTTGTTAAGACATTAAAAAATATAAGTAATTATCAGTAAATATAGCTATTAAAATCTCTTTAAAGAATTACGTTATGGCAAAAGCCTGTCTATATGTTGATATTTAAAGTATTGTAGAAGTGGTGAATTTTACAAATAATGTTAATACATTGATAAATTTAGTTAAAGCCTTCAATATAAATTCAAACAAGCCTGGCTGTATAATTATAGAATAATTGAACATTTGTCACGGATGTTTTCTATTTCGAACACTATTATGATAATTCATCACGACAATTATATAAATATATTTGATCGATTTTGTTTTATAATTATTTCACCTCTGTTGAAGTCTGTCAATATTTGTATTTTAGCAGCACATAACTGATGATTCATTTTCAAAAATATAAACGAGTGTGCTTTTTTAATACCAAAAATTGTGGTATTTTGGTTTTTTAAAACCGGTATTGAGAAATACTGGAATACCCGTTTTGAAATACCGGTATTGCAATCCCTACTCATATGTGATGTGATCAGCCCAGTAAATCATCATGGAAAGCCGATACAGCCATATTATCTAAGTCACACATTTCTCAATTTTAGGAGACACTGTGATAAGTAAATAATTATGCTTAATCGCAAACAATTCATACGACTATTTTCTTGTAAAAATTTTAAAATTTGGTCACGTTCCTCAGTCGTCAGGAGGGAGGGAAGAAAAAAAAACCCTAATTAACGGCTTAAACGATCTTCGTCAGATCAAATTTGATAAGCTTTTTATTAGCTCGACATAGGTACTTTTCTATATCAAAATGGCAAAGATCACACTTTTACGTTAGAAACGTTCATGCGTCTCGTCTCTACATAAATTAAAATTATAAATAAAATAAAATAAATAAAATATTTCAGTTCACTTCCTCATCGAACAGACCACGTTTCAAAGAGATACTTACTATTTATACTGTATACCTAGCAGAGTGTATTATTATTCACTGTGGCACAGTTGCATACATTTCAACGTGACAACGCCTTCTGTCATACATGTCACACTTGAACTATCTATATCGTTTCATATAACCAAAATTGTACCATAACGGGCGGTTATATTAAATTTAACCTAACGGAAACATAATATTCTCGGGGCTTCTTCAGTCCACTGTATGTACAATATCACCATGTGAGAGCTTTTTGAGCATACACCATGACTGCTTTGTTATATTTGAGCGTGTTTACATTTCAACATGAAATTAAAAATTTCATTTAGTACTGTAATCATTGAGTCAATTTAGTGGGTAGCAGTGGGTATATTCTATATACAAGGTGGCTACCGGTGGCTATCGGTAGTATTTTATCATATTTATATGTTGATGTATTAGAATTTTTACAATAAATTAGCCGTCTAAAATCTCGTTCTAAAAGTTAACACAGCCAAGAAAGGGGTTGGTAAAACATTTTGACAGTTAAGACGGTTAACTTACTGTAATAATTAACCGCCTCAATACATAAATATTATAAACTACCACCTATAGCCTCTGATAGTCGCCTTGTGTATAGAATAAACCCACAGATCTTATTAAGTAAATAGCTATGTGAGAAATATGAAATATATAATATAAAATAATATTTATTATTAAAATATTATGTATTAGAATTGTTGAGTGAACCACTAATATATCGATAATTAAAGTAAATAGATATATCAATAACAGAACTTATCGCTATGGATCCATACGTAATGCTCTTAGAGAACCTTAAGTTTTTTTTCAAAATACTTAAAATTGAGAGCTGTCTAGACACTAGGCATACAAAAGGATTTTAAATAATATCAAACATTGCAGCCCCCAATGCCGCCAATCCAGAAGGAGGTGGATGAGGATGAGCATTATCCATTGGTGACAGTTTTTGAAGTACCGGTAACTCAATAAAGTCCCAAATTGTTATTGTCATCAGCGAGAACGTGCATACCACATTAATGATGTAATGTGGTATTAGGATATTGTCCATTCCGTTTGTAGTATATTATTTGGATGAATTACAGCGTCATCTGTACTCTTATGCAGTAAAAATTACATAATGCTATTCTCGATTCTAAAAAAATAATATATTTTTAGTAAGCTTAATCTTACTAAACACTTACTTCGATTGTGATGTGTATTTCTCAATAGCTATGTAGGTATTTAATATGTAAAAATCACGAATGTGTATTCATTTAGAGAAGGGCAACCTAGATATTTTTTCCGCTCATAATAAATAAGTTTATTATACCGACACAGAATCATTATTTTTATATTCAGTTTACTTACATATTATTATATTATTCTCATTGAATATAAATAATATGCATTTTTTTATTCCTTCTGGCTTATTACGATTCCCTAAAAAAATCCTGAGAATACTTCTTATACATATAAATATATCTCACTATTGAAAACATTCAACTAATCTCTCCATTGTTTTGTTGTTTAGTAAACCGACAGAGAATATAGAATAGATAGATTACAGCTTCAAACGGTATAATTATCAAATTAGATAATATTTCCTATTCTATGTAAATATCTGTCATAACAGAATCTGACTTTAGTAGAATACATTGTATTAATATTAAATAATATGTGAAACGCTAAGTCATATTAATCAAAAAGTTCCAGTTGAAGTTATTATTGTAGATTAAGTTAATATGTTTAATTTACTTAATACGTTTATTTAAAAATATTTTCATTCTCAACAATTCGACTACCTCATATGAAATCAATATGAAATATTTTTCTCATAAACTGTCGTTACCAGCAAATTATTTTTACATGTCGTACCTACCTGTTTCAGTATCTAAAAATATCGTTCTGAATCAAACCAAGACGCACCAAGTAGACAAGTATTTTTTTTAACAGCTAACAATTAATGGGTGTATATTATTTAAATGACTATGCCAAATTGTACTACAATTCATAAAGCCGTATTCACATCGAGTTAAGGACACAGGGAAAGTTGGTAAATGCAAACATTTGAGCGAAGGACATATTCAATATAGTTAACAATTTTTATAATTACATAATATGTGAGTTTAGAATATAGAAAACTCTTTCTTTAGCATATAGGTGCATGTATATTAAACTCTTCAGCAAAAATTAACAGAAAGTCTAGTGGAAAGGTTCGACTACTCATTATGACGACGGCCCATGGGTACTGGGGAAAAATATACCCCGCTATTAATAATATAATTGAAAATTAATTTAGTCTATGAGCATTTAGTTCCTATGTCTAAACACAGTTGACTTGTTATTAGACTCAGCGCTTATAATTTTGAGCTTTGTGCAATGAGTGGATGGATTAATAGTTGTAAAAAATACTCCAAAGTGATTTAATATTTTGACACATTTAAAAAATGGAGATTGATCATAATATATTCTAAACACTGATTAATATATTATGATATTCATCCTTGATTTAGTTATTAACTATGATTTAAGGATACCAAATCGCCAATATGTCATGATTACTGGCATGGAATAAACTAATTCATCGGTAAAAAGGAATTACATTGACACATTCAACAAATATTCAGTTAGTGATGTTAATTATATTAAATTTAAATACTTACACAAATATTATGGTACAACAATATAATATTACTAAAGTGAAAAAACACATAAAAGTTAGTCAAAGCGGATATTATCTGATTATAAAGGGGGGCAACTATTTACTTTGGATATCTTTGAGAATTTTATATGATTGAATCAACGTTTAAGAAGGTTTTGACATCAATATAATATGCAGTGTCGCACCCAGGGGGAGGCAGGGGGCCCTGACACCCCCCAAAATAAAAATTATCAGAATGTAATTCACCAGCACATTTATAGAAAAATTTCTTAGATTTTAATTTCTAACACAAAAATTTCGAAAATTTCGGGGTTTTTTAGAAACCCAATCCCTAATGGAACTGTCCGTATCCACCCGAATTCCGGAGTGGTGTAGGTCACAGCTTGGGAGGGCTGACAGGGCTCTAGCCTGGGGGGCTGGGTTATGGGGGGCCCGGCGTGTCGGGTTGACCAGATAAGTGAGATAAACACACATCATAAATTAACTTTAATAGTAAAAAAAGTCGCCTAAGTGTTTCACACTGCCTTTAATCTAAGTGGTAGGTAGGGGGGCCGCCAAATATCCTAGCCTGAGGACCCGTTTCAGGATGTGGGGACCATGGTGTAGGTACACCGAGTGCAATAGACAAAAGACCGATAAACTAGAAATTAGGCTGTGAAGAAGAAAAAGAGCCTATGGGACTAATTTACATTCTCCTCCTTGCCCCCCCCCAATATTAAATCCTGGGTGCGCCACTGATAATATGTATGTACTTTATTACAAATTTACAACAATTAGATATTTGGTTCAACAGTCATCAGATATGCAGTGAGAGATAGGAGAGAATAAGAAACATCTTTCAATTTAATATAGAATAAAGGTAGGTATATCAAATTATTATTCATTAATCAGACAATTAATTAAAATTAATTTGACGTCAGTGTCAAATTATGTTAACATTTTTTTTAGTATAATTTGATTCTGCATGTATAGTTAATAAAATTCTATATTATTTTAATAATCAATCACAGACGAATACAACGAAGTTTTAAATATGAAGCAAATCAAAGTTTGACGTATTTTTTTACGTAAAGTTTTAAATATTTAGATTTAATCAATATAAGAATCTACACGATGACATAATTATTACTAAACATTTTTTTCTGATGATAGAACATTTCCGTATTTTATACGAAACCAAATCTTACGACTTTATCAATTTACCGAAATGATTCAGTAGACAATTTGTGAAGTCTATCCAGGAATTTATTTTTAGAATTGCTTTCTTGTTTTAAGATTAAATCTGCATTATATTGTTGTTATTAATTAAAATATGACTTTAGGTAAGCTTTTCCAGAAGAAGAAACGCTTTGATTTTGTCTAAAAGCTCATCCGGGGGTAACATAAAATTTAAATTATCGCCACAAATAATAATAAGCTTTGATAATTGGGCAGGTTCCTGTTTAATGAAAATAACAGCTGGATATAGAATTTCATCTTGTTAGGTTTTATGTGATTTAGGATTTTAATTCACAGCACGCTGAGACTGCCGGGAATCAGAAAACCAAAACCCTCATGAATAATGGAAGAAACCGTATGCGGTACGAATTTTATACTGAAAATATTTTGAGGTGAATAAATTTTAATTCGCCTTCAATTTAAAATGCAACATGCGAAATTGCTTTTAAAATTTTAGTAAGGCTAAAAATTATAATTTTACCCATGGTGGCCTAGTTAGTAGGGAGGCCGTCCCTAATGCCGTAGATTCGATACAAAATAAACATATAAGTATTTTTTTTATTAATATCTTTTTGGTCTATGACGAAATTGCAATGGGCTATCATCAAATGGCTAATAATCATTCTTCGTAAGATAGTTGATAATATTACCTCCACTCTCTGAATACCCATATGCCCTGCTATGAAGTGAATATTGTAATTTCCTTTATTGATATCAGACTTAAAAATACCAAAAACTGATTATGTAGGTATTGATAATTTAAATTATATTTAATAATTGTAATTATTGATTGATATTGACTTTATAATAATCATAAATCTGAGACAAAATTTTCAAAGATTAAATACATACGTAGATAAATAAGATAGCAATTATATAATATTATTATACTTACATAGATATGATGTAGAATGCAAATTATCATTTGACCTTTTTAGCGGATCATTTAAACCTCTACAGAGTGAAAGTTATTTTAACAGATCTTTTTTTAGGAATCAAAATACATACGTGCTATAAAACAATACATGATTTATTCCTGATTTCCCGGTTCAATACCGCTACCCATTCCTCCAGAGTCGAACACTCTACCACTACTAGACAGTAGGTACTGTAAAACATATAAATATTCTCTTTCTTATAATTAACAATATCATTTATATTGATGGTGGTCACTTAAATTACAGGTTTTCTAACAACCACTTTCCATCTCGAGCAAACCTTCGTTGATGTGGTTATTTCAACAGCGGCTAGTGTTGCTTTCTTTGTGATGCTACTCCATCTGGAAGTCGCACACTCTCTGGATCTTCTTTCTTTGACGCTACCAATGATCACCTTCCTCTCAAGACGTCTAAGATAATTAATTTAATAATATGAATTTATTAATATTAAGTAACATGCAAATCATTAATTAAATTAAGATTTGGAAACATTACGGGAATGCACATAATTTTCTCTTGGTTTTCGATCAAAAATTAGCAACATTCTATGCCAGATAAGACACTGTTTTCTTGATCTAAGAGCATACAGCACTCTTTAATTACTTTAATCGGAGAAAATCATATTTGATGCCGATGATCTATAATTTTATATTGGCTTATAATATCCTGGGTTCCAGGTGTGAATCCAGTTTCTAACAAATTTACATTTTCAATGTGTATTTGGAGTCAGAGAACAGAACTAATAGATTGAGCAAAATGTTTAGCATTCGTTTCTCGTAAACAGACAATTTTGTCAATATAACCTTCACTATGTAGAGGTAGAGTAGAGGTTATCATATTCATCACTATTATGCTCCTCTTAATAGCAAATGTGGTGATGTAATGTAATGTAAATCATCCATTGCAAAAATTAGTATAGGTGTGATCTAAGTACACTATTTTTCTTCATTTAATTGTAGTTATAATATGTTAGTTCTCTTAGCAAAGTGGCTCACTTAAAACCTCCTCATTGGTCTCACTACAGCCCAGCGAGTATATTCTTAACAGTTATCACTTTAGCACGTTTCCGTTATTTTTATTGATCCAAATTAACACGGAAGGCATTTTATACACAAAGCAATTATCGGCGGATATCTATAATAGTTGATAATTTTTGTAATATGGCGAAAATGTAGGTTGGTAGACACGTCAGTCAAATTTCGATCGAACCCAAGCGGAGAACACAAAAATGTTATATTGACACGTCAGACATCAACATAATTTACAATTATATTAGTCATGCCTAGGGATTCCAATTCCGGGATTCCGAGCTATTTTCGATACCTATGAATCCCGGGATTGATTTTTTCTATCAATTTTTATGGAAAATAAAATAAAAACGAAAATATAACAGAAAAAATACTTTTAATAACAAATCACTACATTAGAAATAAACTGAGTTTGAATGAAGTTTGATTTATACCCATGTGTAAGTTGCCGATTCATTTTATTTTTTCACATAAATTAATAAAAATGAGAAATATTGAAAAAAAACAATGCTTCGCATTTTTAACAAAGTAATTCCACCATGATCTCATACGTTTTACGGCAGTTTCATATTTGGCAGACTAATTAGATTTATGAAGCGGAAAGACCATAAGTACGCCATGATTACTTGCTTTACTATTTTAAATCTCGCTAATCCATTCATTAAGTACTCTCAGAAACAGCAATCTCATATTAAATTTACATTATTATTTATATTACAATATTATTTATTCCATTAAACTTATGTATTTCCAAGATTGAACGTAGATATATAATAGTTATTAACAATAAATGTCTTAAATAGTATAAATTATACTAGATTTATTTTTGACCGATTTTATAAATGTTATTTGTAAATATATAAATTTTATATTTACAATGGAAAAAAATGCCAATCCCGGGATTGTCAAATTGTGATGTAGGCCTGCAGGAAATAGTCCTATTCTACAATATTCTATCTATTTTATCATACAAACACATTCATTAACTATCACTCTCCTGGCCATGGTTCTGATTTTGACCACGTATATACCAAATAATCAGTGTATTTATTTTAATCACCAAAAACGTAAGAGCCTTTATTATTAATTATTATTATATCTAATGATAGTTGTATACTGTAATACCTTTTACACCTTATTATTTGTTTAAGTAAGTAACACTATCACGAAACCAAATAATTCCATTGTTTATTAATTTGATCCAGTGGGTCATAACCTTTTATCCTCTGTTGAGGTTTTCTAAGGGTGTGGTTTCTAAATTATGAAACATTGGCTGTATTTGGACGAAATAAAATGCTAATATCAAATATCCAATTATTTATTATTCAAAGTAAAATTGACACAGCTTTCATCGTAACATTAAGACATATCTTCACAATTTCGCCGAAGAATTGTTTTATTCATGTTTCTTTAGAAATAACTTTTTTCAAAGAAGTTAAAACGTATTTTTCTGTATCTACATAATTTGAAAAATATATTTTTAATTTTAAACTATGATAAAAATTCACAGAACCACTCCGTAATATCTAATTTAACAAACACTTTAAGTTTCATCATTTTTTATACAACATCATTATCTATTTAATTGGTTTCAGGAGACAAACTCTTCCATTTTTAATTATTTTAATAGGTACTTTATTATCTTATCTCAGCTATTTATTGGTAAATATATTTTTAAATAGTGTATAACAATGGTATCTTGTGGTCTTTTTATCATTTAATGGTACGTACTCTATTCCACATCATTATTGTATCTCCTCCACTCCGCTGAATCATCCGCCTTTCTATACTGAAATTGCTGACTCCTATCCCCATTTCACACATCGCTCGGTGGTTGCAATAGAGTGTAGAGCTGATCCCTAATAAAAACGCATCGACTACCAAGCCAGTACCTGCCACCGTCGCTGCCAAATCCAACCAATTCAATGGTGACTGACGCCACCTCGCTGACCTAATCACCGCTAAAAAAACTCAAACAGCTCAAAATCCGGTTGCAGTGCTATCCAAAAATACACGTAAACGATAAAACATCTATATGGCTACCAACAACGCCACAAAAAAACCAGACATGCCAATTATATTGAACCATACCTCACCGCCTGCAAAAATATACACAAAGATAAACCACCAAACGTACTTAACGACAACATCAAATTTTCCTAAAGTCCTTTTACTCCTGAAAGCCGCTGAAGTGGAAATCCATGAAGCGGTCAACTCAAAAAATGGGGCAAATATGCAATTCGCAGATATACAACACTACAAGGTCATCATACGGATCCTAGATGCTGTAAAGATCCCATTTCACAGTTTCAACCTCGTCACGGACAAACCCCATAAGATCGTCATCTAAGGCATTCCGGAATCCAACAGCGCGGCAAAGCTGCTCGCAGGACTGCGGTTGACGATATTTTCTATCTGAAATGCTTACCGAATGATTCAAGGAAACCGAAAGTTCCCCACACCACTCATCTTGATTGATGTGGACAGAACCGCGAAAGGCAGACATATTAAACTTAAAAATCATATTTTAATTAAAAATCCAAATAGACCCGCTACGCCGCTGGACAATCCAAGAACAATGTTACCAATATCAAGGCTTTGCTCACTCGACTAGCAGGTCCTGCCAAATACAAGGGATACCCGAGACATCCAAAATATGCACGACTCGCATGCACCGATGGTGACAAAGTACTTGCAGACAGATTAGTAGCAAACGCAGCTTGCCCCTCCCCCCTTTCTGGCAACAAAACCAGGTCAGCCTTTGACCTTACCAGATGAAAACAAAAACATGATCTCCCAACTGAGAGAACACTATCGCCTAACCGATCGGATAACTTGATAAGATATCCAACTGACGACAACGAATTCGACAAAGAAGCGTAATATGTAAATTTATTGCGCTCAAACTCCGCATAAAAACTCTTAAATTTCAACCAAGCCAAACACAAGAACAATTCCCTCAATGACATTCACTCAGATGCAGGGGATAAAGGGCCTAGCCCAGGTGCTCCGTTTACAAGCAAACAAGCTGCGAATACGATCGCAGTTACTTAGCATGTTTGTTTGATGCCATCCTAATAATAATAAAATCCGCTTAATATGAATGCGCCTAATCCACAGTTATTGGCAAAAATAAGCGAGTGTTTTTCTTTATAAGCAAATATCTTTCAGTATGATATGGGGATAGAGTGGCACGTCTCATGCCACTTGATATAATTTCATAGTATACATAGCAATATGAGAAGTGTTTGTGGTTGCAACCATTAATCTTGCCGGTTAGGTACTCTAATCCAAAAAATAATTAATTTACATCATATCAATCGATTTACATTTTTTAATTTGTATTAAATTTTATCTTTGGAAAATTTTAACACAGTATTTTTGGAATGGGCTCCAAATTGGTATTCATTTTCCATTAAATTTAACCACCGTCTTTTTTTCTGAAATATGCGTTACAAATATAATATAAAGTATATAATATTGTAAGCGGTGGTCTACTTGAAAATGATATGAAAATAAATTTCTAACGAGATTATATTTTGCAATTGTTTATTATTGTTAAAAAAATAAATAAAATCTACCAATTATATTTTAATCATAAAATTCACTGTTTCTCTTTTAATGAATGAATTTGTGGGAATGTATAGTCCAAATTGAAAGTGAAAAATTTGGATACTTCTCCGACATCACAATTATCCAATTATTATTAGTGGATGTTGGCCGCCTCCAGGATAGCTCAAGGCTAACACAGCCAAGACATCTCAAATTGCATCAAATTATTCATTTTTCTTCAGGTATTAATTATTTTAATTGGATTTATTGTGCTTTGCATTTCCTCCATCAAAATCGTTCTACATTAATAAACGTTATTAATTTATATACCTAATATACTCCAGATATTTTTCATACATTTTATTGATGTTCGAAAAAGGTTGTCAGTCCGTGCCTTATAGAAATTGTTTCCATTATTAATATGTATGAATTTTAACAATACTGGTTTTTGATACTGATACTGATAACTAAACTAAGAATTACAATATTATGCACAAAATCCCTTTGTTTAACAAAGTTAAGAGAACTGAAATGAGTTTTAGATTCTAAAAAATTGGAAACAAATGGTTTAAGGCATCATTTGACTTTGATGAAAGGTCAAACTATATTAAACTTTATAACCAAAGCCTGATTCAACTTGCGGTTTTATTTCTAGGTACATTAAATTCTTAACATCGAAGTGAGCAGATACTTTAGGTAAAATACACTGAAACTAGAAATAGTTTCCCCTAATAACGTGGTTAGGTAACTGCAAACAAAATTATGCAATACCTAGGTATATTATAAACCACCAAATTATAGAGAGTTACTAATTTTGATAGTTAATCCGTTTTATATAACAAAATTAATGATACAGTTTAGTAGCAATAGTAGGGTATGCCGTTATTATGATTATGTGATATTACTGTTTCTTTTTAATACCTACTGTGATACTGGGGATTAAGGTACTTTACGGAGAATGGCAAGAAAATGGACACAGTCTCGAATCGAGGAGTAGAGAATTGATAACAGACACACCGCCTACGGACGGATTTATTTCGTTACTAATTTACACATTCGTCAAAGTATGTTTTATATAATTTATATGCACGGTTGGAATTGATTTGTATACTTATTGTTGAAGATCACGTATTCTCTCACTCCAAAAAAATAAGCCTAGGAAAATTACACTTTGAATGGAATCTTTGTTCGTATTCACAAGGCCAATGACAACCGAATTATTTTCAAGTATCTGAAATGTCTGAAATCGAAAACTATGTTATTTTTTTTGATTTCACAAGGTAGCGCAGCGCGTCTTGCTAAAAGTGCGCCAATTTTAAATAAAATCAAACCGGCTCTGGTTTGGTCAATTGATCACAATAACAATAGTACATCTATTTATTCACACGTGTCATCGATATATTATTACGATGGTAAAACTACTTATATTTTAGTAGTATACATATTTACAAAATGTGCCGTATTTACAAGTTATCAATGGTAATCAAAAACTTTTTAAACGCACATAAAAAAATCGTCCCAGGTTTAAATCTCGTAACTGAAAGAATTTTTTGTTTATATATTATGTACCTATGTTTTATCCATGGTATGAACCCGATAGCCTGGGTGAATAGCTAGTTCCTCATAAAAACTTCAAAATTCATCCAGTAGACATCCATTGTATGCTTTGATTTGGAGAAAAAAATGTAATTTATATTTTATGCAGAATATTTTTGTTAGTCAATAATGTATTTTTGTTTCGTGGTACCTTCCACAGGTTCATATACCATTTTTTCCATAAATGTAGAAGTAGGTGTGTATGTGTGACAGTATTCACATTGCTTCTGTGTCACCTCGCACTCTTTCATGTCATCCACCTGAATTATCAAACCTTACTGATAAATTGGTAGATACATGTTTAAGTTTATATAAGAATATTATTATGTATAATATAATTTGGCACACCTGCACTAGGTAACCATGCTCCTAGCAACGACCCTGCTTAATTTATATGAGGCGTCTATTAATAAAAACTTATAAGTCCACAATTTAATATCATTGGGAAATTGCATTTTTGTTCGCCAAGACTCAAGAGTGATTGGTCGGTTTTAGCGCTAGATTCATTTTTCTACTATCTTTTATTTTAAAAATAAAACAATATGCATATTTCTATCAGTTGAATAAACTTTTTTTAATAAATCCATGAAAAATAAAATTATGGGTTTTTGTAGGTAGTTATGTTTTTAAATAGTTTGTTGTGTGCTTTTTGATCAACTTATCAGTTACAGAGCTTACATTACAATATGTTTTGAGTAAAATTGCACATATAATATGGAAATTTTGTTAGTTGTTTGATCACATGTGTGTGACTTATCGGTGGTTATGTTAATACTATGAAACGAACAATGGCAGACTATAATATGAAATAATAATTCTCTAAAAAAAAATATTTTCTATTATCGGATATGAGATCTATGTAAGTCATCAATTAGATAACGATAACACCATACTTCCTTGTTTTATTTATAACTGTTGGCAATAATAATGTAATAATGGCGAGTTTTTTTCCATGAAGTAATATATTTCTTTACTTAATTTTAACGTCTGCTTTTTCGGAATATTATATAGATAGGTAGGTACCTAACAATATTATTGTGTATATAATAGTTTAACATAAGTTTGTAACTAACATATTGTAGTAAGTAACTATCATTGATTGGCGTTATTTATTTTTATTTCTTTAAATATTTCTTTATTCTATGGATAATATGTACCTGCCGCAACTTGGTATCTACTCAGTTATTTTTGTGATCAATTAATACATATTATTTGCTGTCTGTCTGTCATTTTACAATTTCTCGATATTTTTTTCATTGTCGACAAATACGTAAATACTAATCGGTCTGAAATTGACATTTTTTTTCGATCCTTTTAACGAGACAGGAATTATTTTTTTAAAGAAATAACTGAAACAAGCATAGCACACAACTATTATAATACATATACATATTTTGAAAACACTTATAAAATGTATTATAAGCAACATTTTTTTGAAAAAAATACGACACCCAGCAGGATCGAACCTGCATCTTTCGGGTTTCGCGCCCACATACATAGACTACTATGCTATAGGCATCATACTTAATTGAGACAAATTTTGACTAATAGCTCTTAATACTTTCTGAAGCTCATTCCAAATTGAGTTACTATTGGCGATCGGCTTTTGTATTTTAAATCAAAATAGGTATTACTTTAATAATTACTAACAGACGTCACGGATCACTCCAAGATTTTTTTGATGTACTTAACTTACTTGAACCTGCTAATAATTTTAGTTAAGTAATATTATGCATTATTTTGTAAATAGCTACTTACTAAGAATGTAAGTATACTACAGTTACCTACTCTAATGTAAATCCTCGATAATATCACGGCTACAACTACACAAACATATAATAAATTTAAACATAACATCATTCCTATTAAAAATATCATAATTTGAAACATTACTATACTTAATCAAATATTTCTTATATTGAACGAATAATTTACAAGATTTGAAAATGTAACATTTTTTATTGAACTCTTAATTAGAAAACATTTATTATAACAATATTTAGGTGCCTATTATTGATTTCAAACAACAAAAACCAGTTACAAACTTATAACGAGGGCAATTGCATGACTACTAGTTAATTTCGTCGTAATTAGGTAGGGACACGGTGACATGGGTGGTTAAATTGATAAAATAAATTGTTCGAAATCTGATGGAAACGAATTCGAGTCCTGGTCGATGTGATATTTGTTTTGATGTTTTCTAATGTATGTTTAAACTTGTTTACAAAATATCATGTTATGCTTTTCTTGCATTTTCGTTCGAAATATCAATTTTTTTTTATCCATAATATATGATAATGTCAAACATAATATGTATATAAAATATGCACTTAATTTTCTTCAAATGAGATAAACTGTATCATGTTTCATTAGCTACGTGTGGTAAAAATAGTAAAAATACTTATTTAATAGATTTGTAATATTTATTATATACTTTTTTTATACAAAAACATTAATTTCCTAAACATGCTGTATTTATTATATAACAATAACCACAATCGATGAATATTTTTTTAATATCTAGATAAATTAAAAAAAAATACATACACATTTAATT
Organism: Rhyacophila brunnea; assembly: GCF_057557595.1. Taxonomy (NCBI): domain Eukaryota; kingdom Metazoa; phylum Arthropoda; class Insecta; order Trichoptera; family Rhyacophilidae; genus Rhyacophila; species Rhyacophila brunnea. The sequence goes on from NW_028233068.1 coordinate 25,197,808, forward strand.
TAAACTGCTGATGACAATAATAATAAGTAATAACCGATAAAACTCGAGAAGTAGTAAGTGTCTGTCCAATATTAATATTAAATGTTTAATTTTTTAACGGTTGTTTTAAAAAAACATTATTTAAATTGTAATAAATGTAATAATTGCACAAAGTTTGCAAATTCCTCCTAAAGATATTAAAAATACAACACGTAGTTGAAGTGGTGCATGACTTACTTTAGAATTAAAAATATAATAATTTTACATTTTTTACATTTTATTTAATTAAATCGTATCGTATCAATCATCATATTTTTTCAACTTTTAAAAATACTTAAAATATTCACGCCAAAAAACCATTAACATATACTTACATAGAATATAATACATATATTTTCCTATTTCTTAAGTATAATACAATATATTATTTCGTTTTCAATATATTCAAAACAATTAAAAGATTATTTGAAACGAAATTATTTGTTAAAGACTTAAGAAAATGAACTATTTATAAGATAATGCTATCTGATGGTTTAATATTTTACATTTTGTGATTACGCTACTTTGTGTATATCAAAATAATATGTTAGTATAATAAAATTATGTTACAACATCGCGATAAAAGTCCTACATATATATAATTTACTTCAGCATGCAAATTTAAATATGATATTAACAATATTTAATTATGAATGTGACTTTGAGTATCATATGAATATAATTATAAAAGCAAATTTGATTTATTGAAACTATTAATAATTGTAATATTATCTTAACCTACATTGAAGTGTCCCACGTTTGCGTGATTTTTATTTCCAAAATACATAGATTAATGCTTAATTAAGCTTTTTGCGTTTAAATGAATGCTAGAATCAGTCTCATTCATAATTAAAATTTCCTGGATTTGCCAAAAAATAAGAACGGGAAATAAAAGGAAAAGCATAAAATTCGGTGACATTTTGACAGTGCACTTAATTCATTCACATTATGTCAAATATTACGTGTTTCAAGAGTGCTGAATAATTGTATGCTAAAATGACACATAGGGACCGACTGGGACTGTCAGGGTATTGATATTATTTTAATGTATACGTATCGTATGATATGTACACTAAAAATGCGAATCCAGAAATTAATATTCCAATTTAATTTTTATCCATTCACATTAAAAATTATTATATATGACTCTCTTAATAATAATAATATATATCTCACTATTTATCTTCCAAGTCATTAATTCATGACCAGTAAATCGACATGGTTTACATATTAATTACAAGAAAGTTATATACCTACCTACAGATTTCTTTAGAACAAATGTTTGATAATAATATTATTGAAAAATTTATTAATAACCTATTATTAATTATATATTCAATATATCGTAGAAGAGACATTTTTGATTAATTCGGATGAGTTAGGAATTATGTGTAATATGATCAGTGGCGTGCAGCAACTTTTACTAGGTACTCGTACCTACCTATTTTTGCAGTCTCTATTGCTAGATGGTACTTCTGCGATATTCAAAAAAACATTTCCTTAATATATAATTACTATAGAATAAATATACTTACAGTTTTATTACATAATATTTTTTGGATTATTTCTGGAGATGCTCCGTATCTATGGACTACACGCCACTGATATGCATGCATGCCTAGTTATGACTATTTGTTTATGAATACCTACCTAATAAATACACGTATATATTTAATGAGAATACAATTTACTTTGATTCAACATTCATTGTTACCTGCTAACTATGTTAGCTAATTGAATTTACATTAAAAATATGAAAAAGGCTATGTGAATTATAAATATTTATCTAATGCAAGAAACAAAATGCAAAAATATATTTATAATAAATAACATGACATTGTGCAACTATATATTTGAAACCAAAATATAATATAACTACTGAATTTAGTACCTACTTATAATATTTAATGAGTTTTTAAAACTGCATATATTTTTAATCAAATCCATTTCACTAACTTCGTTTGGTGACTATTAATAGTATTTAAATGTAAATCAATTCTGCATTTGAAACATTATACAAAATATTAAGAAATTTATGTTATATTATCGACACGGGATGGACATGAACTTTACTCTGTACAGACCAGACGAACAGATATTAATAATTATTGTAATAAACTAATGAAGTAATATTATGTAATCTGTTTGTAACTGTCTTTGTAAAAGTTATCGAGTAGTTTATTCACTGTTTTTAACTGACGTTTTCACTGTTTATAACTGACATTTCTGATATTTCATTTTAATCACCGTGTATTTTTAAATGTTCTCTACTTCCATTGTATTTATAACACATTCTATTGCAGTTCATTTAATATAGTATAATAATTTGCCGATATTTATTTATATTGTTAATTTAACATCAATTCATTGTTTGAAAATAATATGTAGATACTTGCGTATTTGAATGAAGTATTTTTATTAAAAATAGATACATAATAATTTTGATTGAATAATCATAGATTGATAATTCGTAAATTATTATTTGATATTTCGAACTACGGAAAAGAGGGCCGTTTATTATATAATGAATGGGGTAAATCAAATGAATAGCATGACAATGATAGGCACATTTTGTGAAGAGTATCGATTATCTCAATACGTTTCCGGCTTTTTTGCGAGATGAAACGTTCGGTCGGCTCGTTCGCGCTTCATCCGCCGGCAAAAATACCTCTACCTGGCCAGAATTGTCATTTCCGTATCGGCGACGGTTAAATGCATGCCATTTTCCGTCGTGTCTTGCATCTCACTCCCCTTCTTGAATCTGACCTCCATGCGCATTCCCTGCGTCATTTCCGGCGCCAAATTTCGCCTGGACACAGTCATCGCCCGGCGAAATCCGGAAACTCTGCAACAGCTGAGTATGTCTTTGAATTCTTTTCGGAAATTATCATTCAACCATCCGTATAATAGTGGATTAGAGCAAGCACTTGACATTCCCATCATATGACAGATTGCGTATGATATAAGAAACGTCTCATTATCCGTAGGTGGATCAGCAGCTAAATCGGCATATAGATTAAATAGGTTAAGTGGTAACCAACTTATGCAATAGATAATAGCGATAGACATTAGTAGAGAATTTGTTCTCTGCATTCTTCTTCCCCGATCTCTTTCTTTTTTCGCTTCTCCTGCCAAATTTGTAGAAACGTATCTGTACTTCAATTTGAAATAAATTCTCAAGTATGCAGCCGATACTACTATAATCGGAAGCAAGTACTGCATTACAAGACTAAAAGCAGAATAATAAGCTCTGCCATGATCAATCGGCCATTCTTCCATGCAAAAGCTTACAGTGTCTATTCCGAAAAGATTAATTGTGTGCGTCTTTAAAGTGCGGTAGATGAACATTGGTGAAGCCATGATGATGGCCAGTAACCAAATAATTGTCAAAATTCCCACAGCACCCATCACTTGAAGACTCTCTCGGGTTGGGTAGATTATAACCTGCAAAATAATAACAATTAATAAAATAAAAATATAATTATAGTCGTATGATTAATTCTAACACTTGACCAAAATTTATTTCAACTACAAATAAATTTAAATAATTTTCGTATAAAATTTAAGATAATTTATTTTTAAACCGATATTATTCAAAAGCGTGTCATGGTTATATTATTGATTTTACTGTAGATTCTGTGAGTTAAATACTCAATTTTGTACTACTGTGAGCGTGGGTTTGTAGGATGTACCCAATAAATATTCGAAATTTGACACAAAAGAATCCTCAACATTTTCAAATTATCGTAGTATATTCTTGGGTTTTCACCGTGTCTCCTTCTTCCTTCTTTACTCGACGTTTCGGGCTCGTTGCAGAGGCCATTATCAAGAAATATGTTTTATGATGAAATGTAGTGTATGTATGTGAATGTAAACGTTGCTCTAAGAATGTCAAAATGAATCTGATTATCTAAGAGCAAACGTTGCTCAGAGTAATCTGTCAATCATTGCGATATTGTTTAAAACAATATTCTCAGCGTCGACAAAGGTCCGAAATATGTTAAGACCAGTAAAGGACTCACAACCTTTGAACTCAGCAGGTGTATACCAGCTAAGCTGTCGTGGATGCCCAAAAAAGTATATAGGCCAGACTTCTAGAACGGTAAAGAAGCGTGTGAGTGAACACGAGAGAGCATACCGACTTAAACATTACACGATGTCGGCAATTGCCGAGCACTCGATGGATACAGGGCACAAATTTGACTTTGAGACCAAGATATTGGGTCGGAATAAAGGATATTTTGCACGATTGGTAAAGGAGGCCATTGAAATCCACAGAAACCCTGAAAATATCAATAGGGATGATGGATTACGGTTAAAAACGTCATGGCTTCTGGCACTATCAGCAAAATCTAATATTCGAGCCAGTATCCCCGGTCGCAATGATTGACAGATTACTCTGAGCAACGTTTGCTCATAGATAATCGGATTCATTTTGACATTCTTAGAGCAACGTTTACATTCACATACGTACACTACATTTCATCATAAAACATATCTCTTGATAACGGCCTCTGCAACGAGCCCGAAACGTCGAGTAAAGAAGGAAGAAGGAGACACGGTGAAAACCCAAGAATATACTACGATACAAAACAACCGTGAAAGCCTCAAACATTATATTTTCAAATTATATTATTCAGTGAAAAAATGTATCTACACGGTGATCTATGGGCGTCAATGGTCGAAGGAATATTTTTTACCAATTAATTAATTTTATTGTTCAAGTATTTTACATAATACTCGTAGTATAGCAAATCTTCATTCAATTCATTTTTTCAACATCAACATACGTGAATATATAGTTAAGCTGTTAGTACTTATTTAAAAATATTATGTAGTTTTTGTTATATTTAAATACAACCATGTCGATATTTTGAAAGTGTATTTTTTTAAATGTTTATGGACTACCTATAAATCATTAGAAAAACTTATTGTAAAATAAATAAATTTTACGGTTATAATAATAACATGTACCTACGTAGGAATACAAAATTCTATTGTCGTAAATTGTGTTCTTTAATACACATAATCTGTAGAGAAAATGTTTTACGTTGATTATCTCAAAATTATATACCTACTTATCAAACTTGACTGTGTTGGTATTATACTGAGATAGAGATATATTATGTATTATCAGCTATGATTTTATTAAATACGTCTTTTGAAATATCGTTTATTAGATTGGTACACTCGCTGAATATAATTTATTTTGAATTTCAATTATGCAAGCGGAAATTAAACGGGTACCTTTCCGATCTTCAACATTAGTCACCATGTTTTAAATTGAAATTATTATTTTCATAGACTTTGAATTTAAGCGCACTGCCACAGTGGTATAATACCTATTAATACCTTTTTCTAATACTATGGGCTCCTCTAACCGATATTCACCCAGATGTCCGTAACTACGGGAAATGTTATTTGGCAGGGTAAGAATTATCTTTTCTCACATGAAATGAAAGGTATAGAAAAAACTAATTGAACATATTTCACTAATAAAGTATAATATTGTTTTTCATATTACATTTAAAATCCATTTCAATTTAAATATAAGATTAAATCATACCACACCGTAAAGATATTGTTCCCATAAAATCATTTTGCTATAATTTTAAGTAAGTAAGTGTAACGTTATCTAATAGAAATAAATATCATACATATTTAAAGATAAATATGTTCATAATAATAATAAATACACGAATAAGCTTTACAGGATTTAGATAATACACTAAAATGAATTATTTATATTATCTTTACTCAAAAAATATTTTTATAATAATACAAATTTTCAGTTGTATATATTGTTATTTAGGTGATACTAATAATAAAGACTTAGTATATGTTTCCCTCGCATTTCACTACTTACACTAATAAATATCGTATCACTGACTGGATTTAAAGTTTTGTTTATTATTTTCTAATATTTTTTAATGATAAACATAAATCTCAATTTATATAATAAAATAAATAATAAACATATAAATTATTATTAGCTAGTATAATATTATTCTTATATATTATTATATTAAACATCATAGCTAAAACAACCACTTTTTTACAATATTGATATCATTAGAAGATAAATAATACAAAATTATAAGCGACAAAAGATATCAAATATCAACATTTATATTCTCGCTATATTAATTGAAATTAAAACTAAAGTATTAATGTTTTAATAAATAATCAAGATTAAAGACATAAAACTATGTCTATGAGATAATTACATAATAATATGAATATTACTGAAATAATCTTTCAATTCAAAATGTTAATATTGATTTATTATCAAATCAAATATAACTTGTCAAACAAAACGGTTTATTTTGATAATAAACTAGGTAAGTAAAAATAAATAGGTAGGTTCACCTAATTAATTTTATTCATTTTACCTCAATACAAAAATATAGTAATCATTTAATTACAATGTTCCTATTTTCACCTTTCAATCATGTGTCTCAATTTCAATCGAGAGTATATACCTACTTAGTTAGAGTATGGCTAACAACCATCCCTCGTAAAGAGGTTTATTAATATAACTTTCACTTAGTGGTGAGCCATATTCTCTCTTTTACTCACTCTTTTACTGACTCAATTTTGTATCAAACAGCCTAGGTACGTACTATTTATTATCTCGTAAGAATAATACATGTAAATTCTGGTCACTATGTATATTAACACAGGAGTACCATTTAAAATTGTGTGTCTCTGATAATTATCAGATTAAGGTATCTTGGGAATCGGGGACATTCGTTGTTTGTTCGCCCAATGTGCAGAACTGACCTGCCATTAGTAATGCCTAGATAAGAGGATAGACATTCTTATAATATAATATTTTATAATATTTACTTATATGCCTACTTATCGTAGCGAAGATAAATTACAAAATGTTAATCGCAAAAATAAAATATTATATACCCTACAATATTGACTGATATTTATTGACCTTTATAAAGTATTCTATCCCTTACGATTTAAAAAAAACTGTATCTCTTCGATAGCGATATAATTATGAGCTTTATCACCTGGTATCTGTCGAGTGCAATCGCCGTAATGGATATGGTGGATACAAAAATACTGGTGGCCTGCAAGGCTCCGATCAGCTTACAGAAGATCGCCTGCTTCCCCAGAGGCCAGTGTTTGCTGAGGATCTCCATCAGAGTAAGAGGCATCGTCACCAGACACAGCACCAGATCCGAGACGGCCAAGTTTACGATGAACATATTCCGGGCTGTGCGCATCGCTGGTTTCTTTGCCACCTGTGGTTAATTGAAAAGAATTTAAATTAGTATTAATAAATATTTTATTTAGGCGCCTTTTCATCGACGTCAAAAAATGTACCACTTTAGACTAGCGAATAAACATATTCGTATATGTAAATTGTTCCCAACGACGGAATATTACCAGAATGTCTGATTCTGTAAAGGCGTCTGGGTAACATCAAATTAATGTTGTGTTTTTGGTCGAGAAGATACAATAGGTTGGGTAAACGGTTAATATTACATTATGATTATAATCATCATCATAAAAAGTCTGGTGACATAGCCAGTCATCATACTCACCATACTATTGTACTCTGCTAAAGATGTATTAGGGTTAATTATTATATGAAACAATCAGAACCAACCTGGCATAGAGCGCATTATTAGGCACGTGAAATGTATTTTCAAAATTGAATAACATTATGTATTAATCATAATTTTTTTCATCTACCAGTGGCGGAGACTCCATACTAGGCGATTATAAATAAAGCCTACCTTCTAAGAAAATAGACTCATGACATTATAAAGTCAAAAAATAAACAAAACCAAAATAATATATTGTTAGAATCTTCAAGTATTGAATTTGGAATAAATTGTAAATATGCTTATATACATATTATTTATATTTTATGAGGAATTCAGATTTATTTTCTATGACCGTCAAGTCACGTGACCTCATCTCCGTCTACCGAAATGTATTTAATACGGTAGGCTCAAAAGAAGAATCAACTCTGCCCAAAATAATTAAAAAAAAGATAATTAAAAAAAAATCTATAACATTCAATTACATATTATAAATATGGATTGTTTATAAAAATAAAAATAAATCGGTGTATGTACTCATGTACACGCATTAGAAGTTATACTTCTTTGGCGTAACAAAACAAAAAATCAAAACTTGTGATAACCTAGATTCTTCGACTAGCTCTTAAGTATCTTATTAAATTCCACACTCAAGAAAAAGGACCGCTTATTGGAACACCATTGGTGTATTTCTATACACTTTAACTTATATCACTAAATTAATTATTTAATTATTTCTCATTGTTTTTATTTTATTTTAGCCAACAATAATAAATTAACTTCCTAGGTAACGGAACAATTCTAAACTATAATATGATACTGTATAATCGTCACGATTGCATTATCATACTGTGGCGTAAAGGTTCGGCTGATAACCGAACAACCGTGGTTCGAATCCAATCGCGTGCGATTTTTTTCTGTGAAAAAATTAATTATGTGTTACATGTCACACGCCAAAAATACACTCTAATCTGTTTCTGTCTCTAATTTTTGTTATGTATAAATTTTTAGGAAAATACATAATTGAAAATCATCGCTCAATTTTATATCGTCAGTAAACTATTGAAATTTAAATGTGCTCAATTTCTTTGATGGCCACAGTCTACCTCTTTCCAAAAGTCACCCGTTGCCACTGCATCCCACATATATTAGTATTATGCATGTAAAATATGTAGCTTTAATAAATAAGAGAAATCAAAAAATTACGTGTAGCGTAACGTGGCAAAAAATGTGCATGTTGGGTATAACGCTAAAACACAAAAAAACCAATGGATAAGTACGCCGCGATGTAATAAAAGTCACCAAGCAGATAAAATAATATGTAATTGTCTATATGTCGTGAGTGGACAACGGTTGGACAAATTAATGCTATCATACACTAGTACCTAAGGGGTACTAAACTAACACAGGTATGACCTAAAACCTGCTGGATCAACGTAGCAACGAATAACTAGGGATTACGAAGAATAGAAGAAGGAAGGATAATGATATCAAACGAAATATGATAAAAATAACATAATTTTGAAAAACCTCAGAAACATACACATTAGAAAAAATCTAGAAAAAAACTTGGATCTAGTGGGACTCGAACTCAAGTCTTTCACTTTCCGGGTGAGTGCTTTGGCCTCTAAGCTATCGATCCGTCTATGATTCATGCGAATTATGTCTTATATTTACGTTTTAAACTAAGGTTCTTCAAATGTTTCCAATCAATAGACAATCTACGTTGTAGCTTAGAAGTCAAGGCACTCGACCGGAAAGTGAAAGACATGAGATCGTATCCCACTTGGTCCAACTTTCTTTCTAGATTTTTTTCTAATATGCATGTTTTTGAAGTTTTTCAAGATTATGATATTTCTATAATAAAGAATCAAACATACTTTTTAAAAACTTGTGTATATTATTCAATATTTAATAAAAAAAAAATACATTATGAAATATGATAACTTGATGGGTTATTATTACCTATGTCTTAGAAATTAAATTTTTCAACTCTACCCGGGCAACATACCAAATTTGTCAATGTGATTCTATTGTCTTTCATAAAACACATGATTTAACTTAATTTACTAGGGCACATAGCGTCGGTGCAATATTTTAAGTAGAAAAATTTATCTGTTTATCGCATGTAACAAATTTCAAACGACATGGGTCGCAGATAGACTATCATAATGTTGCACCGGCGCACGTTATTCATCTCAATTTAGCCGCTTGATATCACTACTGTGCGCATTATTACCAGACCTGTTTCATTTAAGACCAGTTAACGATTATGAATGTGCGACCGTACTTAAATTTAAATGTAAAGCACTTTGTCAGCACTTGTTCATCCATACATTCCACGTAATCATCTTATCGTAGACGTTGGGTTTTGATACAATTAAAGATCTTGGCATATTGTTTGACTCACATTTATCATTTTACTCACACATCACTTCTACGGCTTCGAGTAAACTTCTACGATTCGTCATGAGACAAACCAAGCCATTCAAGAATACGTACACTCTATTTGTGTCGTTAGTACGGAGTATTCTTGAATATGGGTCCATTTTCTGGAGTCTTTATGAGGTTTCCTTTAAGCTTGTTTTAGAGCGTGTTCAAAAGAAATCTCTTTGATATCTTTATTTTCATGTATATGTTGGGGTCACTCGAGTGTGGTGTTCGATGTGTAGGTAGAGGATGATGGTAATGACGAAGTCTACGATGTAGCGGGGTGAGATTTATTAGCAGCGTATCGGTACAATAGTATATTATACATGATAGTTACTAGCTAAGTACTCTGATTCGAGTGACATTGAGATAAATTGTTCTTCATTATTTATACAAAAAAAATTAACACATTAACATTAGATTCTGTTACATAATCATATTATACTAAATATAGAGTCAGCGTTTTAAATTGAGTAGCAAAAAGAAATATTATTTGTTATTACAGTTGTAAGAAAATACTATGAGAAATGTTTATTCAGCTCATACACCGTAATGGTATAATGTGCTGTGATATGATGAAATAATACACCGTCTTTCATTTCGCCTAATCGACTTGCTGGTCTAGCTGAGTTGTTTACTGGAAATGGATTGGGAATATATTACTGCAAAGTAATTTGATATTTTTATAAACAATAAATATTCGATCGCTTATTATTCTGCAGCTACACACCCCCTTTCCAGAAATTACGAAATTTCGATACTATATAATATAATTGAGTGGTTTTTTTGTGCTGAAAAAATGGATATAACAATGGAATTTAATTACGTGTTAACCTAAACGATTTGCTAATGTATAAACGATATTCTATCTATGTTCCGTAGCACTATGGAATATGCACTTTTGGTATGTTTTTCAGTAGCCTAGACGATCAGGAAAGTGTACACGTCTGCCTATACGTGTGACGTTATCATGCTGTCTGATGTCTTCTGGTGCTGGATCGTTCAATGTCGGTTTCTCTTTTGATGAGTTGTCGTCCTCTTCTGCCATTATGTATGCAGGTTTAAGGCGGTCTAAAGTGACTGTAATGTCCTTGCCTCGAACGCGAATGACGTAGGTTCGAGTATTCCGGCTGATTACATCGTGTGGGCTAGTGTATGGCGACTGAAAAGGTCTTTTGACAGTGTCATCTCGAAGTAGCACATGCGTGGTTTTATCCAAATCTTTGAATATAAATGAGTGTTTCCTGCCGTGGTGCGTTGTTTTGGCGGGTTGCAACTCATAAAAATGTTGTCGGAGATATTTGACAAAGTTGGCTGGTTCACAGTCGTTGGGTTGCTTTGAACCTAAGAATTCGCCTGGTAACCGAAGAGGTTTGCCATAGACCAGCTCGGCTGAGGTAGTTTTGAGATCTTCTCGCCAAGCTGCCCTGATTCCCATCAAGACTGTGGGAAGTGTCTCTGTCCAACGCGTGTTTTGATGGCATTTGATGGCTGCTTTCATTTGACGATGTAACCTCTCGACCATGCCATTTGCTGCGGGAAGGTACGCGGTGGTGTGAATGTGAGTTGTACCTGCCAGACGATTTAGTTGTCTGAACAGCTGTGACTCAAACTGTCTTCCTTGGTCCGTGGTGATTCGTACTGGAGTTCCGAACTGCGTGATTCATCCGGAGTAAAATGCTCGTGCCACTATCTCTGCTTCTTGGTCTTTCAACGGGAAGGCTTCTGGCCATCTAGTAAAGCGGTCTACACATGTTAAACAGTATTGATATCCCTCCGACGGTGGTAGGATGACAATGTCGATGTGGACGTGCTCAAATCTAGTTGACGGTGGCACAAACGTGCCTAATGGTGCTGAGACATGGCGTGTAACTTTATTTTTCTGACATTGAATGCAACTGCGAGCCCATCGCTTGTAGTCTTTTTCGATAGAAGGCCACACAAAACGCTGTGTTGCGAGTTTCGTGGTTGCGGTAATGCCAGAATGTGAAAGTTGGTGTATTGTATTGAATGCAGCTTCACGGAACGGCTTGATGATGAAAGGTCTTGCATATGCAGTAGACACGTCGCAAAATATAGCTACGTTAGCTTCCGGAATCTGCACCTGTTTCAGTTGTAAGGCGGATCCGTCGCGTAGGAATATCTTTAGCTCTTCATCTTTTTGTTGATCAGCTACCAGGCTTGCGTAATCGAGTGGATTTTCGGCAATCGCTTCTACTCTGGAAAGATCGTCGGCAACGATGTTGTCCTTGCCAGAGATGTGGCGGATGTCGGTTGAAAATTGTCCGATGAAGTCTAAATGCCGAAACTGTCGTGGAGTACATTTCTCGGCTTTCTGCCTGAAAGCAAAAGTGATGGGCTTGTGGTCCGTGTATATGACGAATGATCGGGCTTCTACCATGTGTCGGAAATACTTGACTGCCATGTAGATCGCTAGAAGTTCACGGTCGTAAGCTCCATACTTCTGCTTGGCTGGGCTGAGTTTCTTGGAGAAAAACGCGAGTGGTTCCCATTGATCATCGACCAATTGGTGGAGTGCTGCGCCAACAGCGGTGTCTGAGGCGTCACTGATGATAGCTAGAGGTGCGTCATTTTTCGGATGATCTAGCAGTGATGCTTTTGCCAAACTTATTTTGCATGCTTCAAATGCTCTGTTAGTCTCGGGAGTCCATGGAATAGGCTGCTTGTCTTTTACCTTACCCTGGAAAAATGTGTGCAGAGGTGCTTGAGTACCTGCAGCATTAGGTATGAACCTTCTATAGAAGTTCAAAATACCCAAAAACCGGCGTAGGCCCTTGACATTTTCTGGGCGGCTGTACTCCCGAAAAGCTTCCACCTTGTCGGGTAGTGGACAGATGCCATCCGCAGATACGAGATATCGGAGGAATTTGACCGTTGAGGTACCAAAGTCACATTTCCTTGAGTTTACCACAACTCCGTACTCCTGCAAACGTGTAAAGAGCGTTTGTAGGTGTTGGAGGTGTTCCTCTTCTGAGCTTGAAGCGATCAAGATGTCATCAATGTAGGCATAGCAGAAGTCCATGCTTTGTAGTACATCGTCGATGAATCTTTGAAAAGTTTGCGCCGCGTTACGGAGACCAAATGACATATATGGGAACTCAAAGAGGCCAAAAGGTGTCGTAATGGCAGTCTTCGGTATGTCTTCTTCGGCGACTGGGATTTGATTGTATGCTCGGACCAGGTTGATGGTGGAAAATACCTTCCTCCCGCGGAGAGCTTGGGCAAAATCTTGGATGTGACGTACCGGATACCGATTTGGTATGATTCTGGCGTTCAGACTTCGGTAGTCACCACATGGACGCCATTCTTCATTCGATTTGGCGACCAGGTGTAACGGTGATGCCCAACTGCTACTTGATGGTCGAGCGATTCCAAGTCTCATCATATTCTGAAACTCTCTCTTCGTAATCTGTAATTTATCTGGGGCGAGTCGCCTTGGGCGAGCAGCCACTGGTGGTCCCGGTGTTGTGTCGATATGGTGTTTCGTTGTGTGATGCGGCGTTTTTACTCTGCCATTAGGACGTATGAGGTCTGGAAACTGTTGCAACAGGTCGTGATACGCAGACCTGCCTGAAACGGTTTTGATCGACAGAACCTCTCCCGTACTGTGGTTTCCGGAAGTGGTGAGATGAGTGGTTTGGTCCAACAGACGTCTATTCTTGGCGTCGACTAACAATCCAAAATGGATTAAGAAGTCAATTCCAATGATGGGCTTACTAACATCGGCAATGACGAACCTCCATGTGAAGTCTCGTCGTAGGCCCAAGTTTAATGTCAGCGGAAGGTTTCCGTATGTAGCGATTACTGTTCCGTTTGCCGCTGACAATTCGTATGTCATTTTTTTTAGACGTCTTGGAACCTTAGAACGTGGGTACACCAGAGATCGGCACCTGTGTCGACTAGAAATTGTGTTTTCATGTTGCGGTCGGTGACAAATAAGCGGCTTGACATCGGGCTGTATTCGCTGGCCGCTATCAGTGATTGCCCGGAGCGTTTCCCTCTTGATGGCTGCAGGGTTGTGTGCACTTGTGTGCAGCTGCTCCGAACCTGTGATGGTACCAGCATTTGCCTTGGGTATCTTCTCTGTTGCGACTGGATGAACGTGTACGGCTTCGTGAGCGGTTATTGAATCTCTGGCCGTGGTTTTTTACCCGTGGGCGTGAGTCACGGCTGTGGATGCTGGCGATTTCATCACGGATCTTTGTCATTTGCTCGTGCAATGACACTGTGAGTTTCCGCATCCTGGTCTCAATCAGTGCTTCCATAGAAACCTCCGAGATTGACGGTCTTTCTGTGGCTTCTACCATGGCATCAGCCAGGTCCGCCACTTTATCCAGATCTGTGTCCTTTTGGGTGGCGAGCACTACCTGCATGGTGTGTGGCAACCTACCCATCCATAAAGTTCTTAGAACTTCGTCGGAGATGGCGGTACCGGCAAGCGTCCTTAAATGCCGTAGGAACTGTGACGGTTTCCGATCCTTCATCTCTTCGTGTTCTAGAAGACGTCTTGTTTTTTGTTATTACAGTTGTAAGGAAATAATATGACAAATGTTTATTCAGCTCATACACCGTAATGGTATAATGTGCTGTGATATGATGTAATAATACACCGTCTCTCATTTCGCCTAATCAACTTGCTGGTCTAGCTGAGTTGTTTACTGGAAATGGATTTGGAATATATTACTGCAAAGTAATTTGATATTTTATAAACAATAGATATTCGATCGCTTATTATTCTGCAGCTACAAATATAAATATTTTCCTTTTGACAATTTCTCAAACGAGTATTTTCCGACTAACTATCTTCAATGCATGCTCGCCTTTCATTCTCTTAAAGCATTTTTTCCTGCTCTCACGTGGTATAGTTTTCAATCCTAAGATTCTGGAAAATTTGAATTTTTATGTACCCGTCAATTACATGCGTGGTCGCGGCCAAGACCTATTTTGGGTGAAAGCTTTTTCCTTATGTCTGCCTCACCAGGCACCAATAGCGAAGGATATGTGGCTGGTCAATGCACTCCCTAGAGATGTATTCATTTTAGCGATGTAATATATATTTTGTTTTTAAAGTTTTTTAATTTGTATTTTCTTGAATTATTGTTGTTTTTTTATTTTGTTTCTATTGCTATACATTTTTTTCTCTACTATTTTGAATTACCTGTACTTTTTATTCTAAATGTCATGTTGTGAACGTCTTGAATTAATAATTTGTTATGCTCTCAATGTTTCTGATGACGTAATGCTCATAAAAAACTATGTGAAGCTCATGATGCTACATGCCATCTTCAAATTGGTTACCTGTAGCTTCTGGAAATCAGTTATAGATAATTTTCATGTGTTTGAACCGTATTAACGTATTCTAAAATTTTAATGTAAATAGGTAATATTATATATTTATTATATCTGCGAAAATGGTATCTTCGCAAAACCGCTAGGTATTGCTTCACGTCGTTTGTATGCAGAATGTGATATTAGAAGCTAGACTTTAGAATAACCTTAGTAAAGCGGTAGAATAACAAAAGGTCAAGCTAATCTACATTTCCGGCATAGACGACGACAGACAAGGGTATATACCTGATAACGTAACCACCATCTCTGACATTCATTGCCGTGACAAAATCATTTGTATTTCAAAAATAATTAACCACGTATTCGTCTTAAGCCTCGAGTATGCTTAATAATATTATTATGACGAACACAAACAAAGTAAATAGACAGGCAAAAATAGATAATAAAAACTAACAAAGAAATCTATGATTAAGATAAAATCTATCATTTTACTATAGCAATGCATTGTTTTGTGTAGCGGTAAAACAGGCTGCATTGGCGAAGTTATCGATTTAATGTTTTGTTACCTATAAATTATTTTGCAATGTTTCGCTATAATTTTCAGAAATAAAGTTCACAAAATATTTACAAACTCACCGACTATTAATTATAGCATTTCAATTATTGTAAAAAATCTAAATAGAATTATATTATTAAATTGAATGAAATATAATATGGTATTTCCTATTACCGGCTATATTTCTATTACCCTGATATTCTGTTATATTATTTGTCGGTAAATTTTTTTAACTTTATCTTTTTTATTGTTATTTCACTTAGTATAAAAATAATCAATTTCAGAAACAAAGATAATAATATGAGTATGTAGATGTTACGATGACTCCGCAAACTGCGAACGTGGTACTGGAGAATCCACGAAACACGTGTCATCATTGCACTCGTATGTATCATTGATGTGACATATTGGTAACCGATGAACCATAACAGTGACCATGATATGGATAAGAAAGAAGATCCTATTCATATGTATATATGGATCTATTTCAATACCATATAATTTTATTTTTAATAGTATATTAGGTATAGTGTGTTTGTATGCGACTGGTACGGTTAAAAATTGTTGTGTCGATGTACACTTTAAGTAGATACGTATATTATATAAATAGATATTTCAAAAACTTTCTCTTCATTCTATGAACTAATAAAACAAAGATTATACGATATAAATCCACCTTTATATATATTCTTTCTTATTTATATTTATAAAAGTAGAAACTATTTTTCTGGCTTTCTTGGCAGTAATTGAAAAACAATGAGACAGAAGATTAATCATTTTGGCGTACTTGCCATCTTATTAATATTACAATAAAAATACAACATTGACTTTGAAGATTTCTGAAGGTGGTGTAAATATGATATATTATAAGAAATGTGCAATTTATGAAAACAGTAATGTTCTTATTATTTTTAATTTTCTATAATTTATAACTTTAATTTTTCACGCACATTTTTGTAAAGAATTTATGGTGGTATTAATATTATAAAATCATATAGGTACTTATTAAAATATAGTCTTTTTATGAAACTTATTATTTATATACTTTAAAAAAGTATTAATAGTATTATATAAAGTTTAAAGTAGTTAACGTTGGTTAAAAATACATCTAATAATTTAATGGTTGTGAAAAAGACGTGATCTTATTTTTTAACACTATAACAGGTCATGAGGCCCAATGACAATAGTGTTATTAGTAGGGCCCGGATTTGTATGCACCAAAAAACATGAATATATGCATGCACATATGCGCTTAAAATCATTAAAATATGCACTAAAAACTAAAAAATATGCACTTAAAAATTGTCAGTTTTTTATGGAAAAAAATTCTAGATACCCTCTTAACCCAATATTACTGATAAAAATCGAATAAAAAATTAATAATTTTATAAATAATATACAATAACAAAAAAAAAATACAAATAATCAATATAAAGTTAAATACAATTTTAAACTTACTTACTTTTCAAAATAGTTTTTTTACAAGTACCCACCTACAATTGAATAAGAAATGCAATATAAACTACAAAACAATTAAAAAAAAAAAACAAAAACAGAAACGACACACTTAATTAATTCTTAAATACTATTTATTGCTATTTTTGTCCAAAACAATAAATTATAATAATTTTTTCAATGTGTTCTGGCGTAAAACTTTTCCTCATATCTGTCAGTATTTGTTTAAATGCAGAAAATGACCTCTCAACATCCACAGAGGTGATCGGGCAAAATTTAAATAAAGGTGCGTGTGTTGACTTGACGTTTTCTGGTAAATCCAGGCCTTTTCCATTAATATAAGCATCAATTTTGTATAGATTCTCTATATCAGGATTTTGAATATTATTTGCAATAAAATATTTGTGAATTTTTCGTTTATGTCTCCCATCTCACTTGGGATAGAAGACAATCGTCTTTTAACGTCATCTTCCACCATTTTCAGTGACTCTGTTAAACGAAGTCCTCGTGTCCCCAGTTTTGTGATTGCTTCAGGTAAGAAAGAGAAATGAGTCTCGATCACAGCGTTCTATCATCGGGCAATCTACTATATTTTGGCATATTTCTATGGACACTGAATCTTTTTTTACTGTTTTTTATTGCTTCAAAATTTTTTGAATAAAAATGAGCTGCGTTCAGCCACGTTCCCCAACTAGTCAGCACAGGTTCTGGGGGGAGTGGTAGATTAGGCTGGTTTTCTTTATAAACTTGGACTCAAAGTGGTGCCTTAATGAACACTTTTGCATCCAAATGTCGTTTTGCATCCAAGTGCAATGCGGTTTTCACGTGTTGTGAGATTTGAAATTTTTTTCTCAGATATTATTCGTTTTCCACACGGCTTGCAAAACACAAATCCACTATCAATAGATAAGTTTGGTTCATTTTCCACCCACTATCTTAAAAGAACACAAGTACTAGATTTCCCTTTTGGCATTTTCAAATAATGTAGGGATTTAACTTTGGCGACTGTGTATAATCTCACTTTTGACACGTAAACAATGACGATCATAGACTAATATAATGTGACGATGTTGTCGGCTATCAGTTTGGTTCCGTAGAGTCTATTGTCTAAACAAACTCGGGGATCCCATTAAAAAAAATGCAAGTGCATCTAAACTACCTACCTACTTGGTTTTCGATAATAATAATTTAAAGAAACTAAAAATTTAAATGCAAAAGCCCTAAAATATGCATTTATTGGTGAAATATGCACTAATCTCCGAAATATGCTCTTACGTCTCAAATATGCATTTATATGCACAATAAAATTTTATTTTTGGATTCTGTGTGTTTCAAAATGGATTTCTGTGCAACTCTCATAGCTGTGCATACACCCTAACAAAACATGCACTAGCATATAAATCCGGGCCCTAGTAATTAGTAATATACGTG
The DNA here is from genome assembly GCF_057557595.1 of Rhyacophila brunnea. NCBI lineage: Eukaryota > Metazoa > Arthropoda > Insecta > Trichoptera > Rhyacophilidae > Rhyacophila > Rhyacophila brunnea. Next base: position 25,216,573 of record NW_028233068.1, read on the forward strand.
AAATAATCAAAAACACGCAGGCTTTGAAATAATCACAAAAGTATATTGTGACCTCACCGGGCTTGAAAACGGAGCCCCCGGATGAAAGGCCAGCGTCTTACGCACTGCATCACGAGGGCCGCTCCACATATCAACAGAAAGTAATGTTGTTTGAGTACAGGATATTCAGAAAGATTAATGGTTCAATTTGTGAAAATGGATTAGAGTGGATCGTGTCATTTTAATCACGAATTGTACTGTAATTATGATGAGGTGGATAGTGTTGTCCAAAAGTTCCAATCGACGAGATACGTAAAAAAATTAACGATGCATCAATGTTGAAGTGTGCCCAACGTTAACAAAGCCGACTGGACGACGGGTAACTAAGAGTCTGATGATAGGAACTAATGGAAAAAGACCTCCACACTTTCATACTTTTCAAATAAAAGCTATGCATGGCAACAAAGTGGAGATAGTATAGATAGACCAATTTTAGAGGCGATCGGGGTCCATCCAATAATAGTATTAATTATTGTAAAAAAAAACTTTATAAAACAAAATACATACTTACATCATTGTTATTATATTTAATATAGCAAGATACCTAAAATCCGAACAGACAACATGTTTTATGATGCAGTATATCATGCGGTTAACGTATTTTATTTTACATTATGTTTTCATTTATGTCGGTCTTCTACTCGTATCTCTTTTATTTTCTTCATATTAGTTTTTGTAATATTAATTTCACTGGTTGTTTATGTTGCATTATAATTCTATATATTATTTTTATATATTAAATATACATTATTTATATTGTATTATATTATATTGTATTGACCAAAAACCAAATGCCTGAATATTACTGAGTAAATAAATAAAATAAAATAAAATGTTTCTCCTTCTATTCGTCTTCATTGTGGACAATTTTATTATTTGATAAAAATTAATTTAAAAAAATCGATGATTTTATACCAGTCCTGTGATCATTTGAAGCTTCTTGATTACAATAATATGACTCCTTTCCTTCCTATTCCTTAGGATTATCCAAGCGTTCACTCAGAATATTTGTATTATGAGAGGGATTACAATAGTTTTATACTTTTACATCAATGACTAACAACATTTATATGTATTTTTTTATAAAATTATAAGTGAAGGTAGAGAAATATTGTACATTGTCTGCTTGTCAAATTTTTGTAACTACACCTTCTTACGCCGTCTAAACTTCAACGCGTAAAAATAATTGCTTTTCGGTTTTGAATTTTCCATGCTTACAGTAAAGTTAATTTCGTTATAATATTACTAATATCCAATCTGGCATTATATTTTGTATGCTGTGACAGTGTAAAAAATATTATTTCTAAGGTTCTGGCACATTGTTTTTTTTCAACCATGTCCGATCATAAGTCGCACTTTGCATTTTCTACAAAATATAATAATATTTTTTTAAATCATTTTAGAAATAATTAAATTATATCGTTTACAGTTTGTTAGAAAAAATAAAAATCAAACGTCACTTTTTAAAAATCATGTTTTCACCATAATTACAGTTAACACATTAGTAATCGATAGTTTTCATAAATCACTAACAATCAATTAAAACTATGGGTAATACGATAGATTTATGGATTTTTTTTATCTACTATTAATAATTAAATAAATTCTGAAAAAAAATACAAATGCAACAAGTCATATTTAATTATTACTGATGCAATCAGCAGAGAAAATTCTTCATATAAACAATAACGTAAGTATTTTAAAACCATGTCCGATCCTAAGAAGATTATAATGATGATGTATCTATAGTCTAAGATAATATACTATATAACGTTAAAAAAATAGAAAATTATATTTCAATTCTGAGCGTCTAGTGCGAGCACTAGCGAAATGGTCTATGGTCTCAAACATTTGTATACGAATGCGAACCGCTCGCCCACAAACCAAACGCACGGCACGCAGCTTCATTTAGCAACGCAATGGGTGACGTCTAGATGTATCTATAGTCTAAGATAATGAGCCTCCGCAGAATCGAGGTTGTATTAACGGATTTTTCTTTTTACGACAAATGGATTTTAACCACTTGCACAACCTGTTAGGTGCATACTGGTCCAAACACACATTGAAAGTCAACATCTGAATTTTCCAAGCCCGGAATTTGAATCCGGGACTCACGATATTATAGTCGACGCGGAATTCGCTCAGCTTTGTGAATGTTATCATAATACTGTCATTTTATTATGTATCTAAAGTTTAAAAAAAATTCAAAGCAGTTTGCAACCATATCTTGGAGGTAACTATCCAAATATCACATATTAAAAATGTATTTTTTGATATGATAAATGATTGATAACCGAAATTATATTATTTAAAAAAAAACCAAGGTTATTTTCCTTTGGTGATATTTTTATGATCGAATATAATATTATTATTATATAGTATTGGTTTTATTTAACAGTTAAAATTGAGTTTAGAATGTTTCAATTATTGTATTTTTCTATTCGCATTAATAATTGTAATCTGTTTATATACGCAAATATTTTGTATGACAGGCGGATTTTTTTTGGGTACGTAAACCTTGAAATAAAAAATATGGAGATAGCTAGCATTGCACTCCAGTACCTACCCATAATTATTATAATACGTATTATTCATATTGTTCAATTATCATGTAGAAAATATTGTAAGAAAAAACGGAAAGCAATAAATAGTCCTTCAGAGGGATGTTTGCCAAACAAAGCAAGAAAAGGGTCTGAATTCTGAAAGAAAATAGATTGAACTGGGTTGGTTAATGAATAAATGATTAAAGGGTCGCCGTTGAAAACAAGGGGAATGCCTTTGCCAGGCACTCTGACGACAGATCTCATTCAAAATCGCAAAATCTATAATTTGTCAACGTCGCAATGTCTTCACGTGTTTTGTCGGTCAATGAGGCGGTGAACAAATTGACAGACAAAATGGGTTTAATGGACGTAAAAAGTATTTCTTAAGACATTGCGGATCTTTCGTAATAAAATAAATAATCAAAACAACACAAACTATTTCTGTATCCAAGCGGTAAACGACGGTAAATTCATATTTCATCAAAATGGGTTATCATGTCGAAATTTCATTTCTTGTCTTCTACAACTTAAAAATATCAGTAACTTTTAATATATTTGAAAACACAGATAATCCTTTAAATATCTTTCGAATTAAACCTTAAAACCTCTATTTATATATCAAAAATTAAAAACTACAAAATATACCTTTTTAAAGACTAGAAAGAACACAAAACAAAGAATAAATATTGGAAAATGTATAAAGTTAGTTATTTGTGGCGTGCGGTGATTTAAGCTATTGAAGATGCCGTTAAAATTAAATATTTACCTAATAGCTGCTATTTTCTATTGGCGGGATATGCATGGTATTACGTAGTAGTTATTTAAATAGTGTATGTCTAATCCTTGAGAAAAATGTTTCTGTAAAAGTTACAATAAAATTTCATAATACACACCTACATAATACAAATGTTACTGGTTGATCAATTACTTCTAGGGATGCTTTGTATATTATATTATAGCATCTATGAATGGCACGCCACTAATAGGTACTGTAAATCTTATCAGAAAAAATACCAGATGTTTAATTTGCGAAAAATCACTTTTTTTTCTCACCTAAAAATATTATCGTCCCGTTATCAATGTATCTACAAAAAATACATTTTTTAGTTAAATGTGCAGTTATTTTCAGAATATACGATACTACCTGAAGCAAAAATAACCAAAATAAGAAGCGAAAAATATATTAAATGTACCTCTTATAAATGCAGTCTCTCAAAAAATGTTGGTATTTAATTTTGATCCAGTGACAAAAAAGGTTGCTCAGTAATTTTTTTAGTAATACGATTCAATAAATTAAAATACGTTGATGTTTAGTAAATTTCCATTGAATTATCATAATCAGTACCATGGAAACGTCTTCATCGCCAGTTTCCTTTTTATGACATATTTCAGACCTTAATATCCAGCCTTTTTTCTTCCGTTTTGGTCAATCAAAAATACGACTTTAACAGAATTGTCGCATTTTCGTATTATGTGATATAACACGTATACAATATTAAGACATAAGTAGTCATATTTTTCTCGCCATATGACATTTTCATTATATTTAAAAACGATGTTTCCCATAAATATTTTTTTAAACTGTCTTACACGCTTTTATCTTTGCATGATGTAATATATCCAATTCTTCTCCGAAATGAACAGATTTTGGCCTACTGTTTACTAAACGTCTTTCGTTCAAACACAAATAACGTCGTACCTGTCTGCAAAGTTATCACATTTTCTTGTGTACCTTGTGTAACATAAATTTCAAGAAATTACGTGTTTTAGGCTTTGTGTGTTGCATGAAGAAAAGGCTAAAAGGAAATGACTATTTTTTTTTTACCTCGTGATACGGTAAATTTTTTCTTTTGATTTTGAATGCAGTTTTAACATCAAAGTTTCTCACAATATCACTCGATAGTAACGAGACCCCACTACTTATTATTAAGATAAATCAAGCCATATCTCCAAAATCATTGAAATTCTTCCTTCATTTGGGATGAATTAATCAGTTTTATTCTGTAAAGTTTAATTTGGTTTACCTTTTTATACCCTTTTTTATATATAAGTAGTACCTACTTATTTCAATGCATTTTATAATGACTGCCTTTGTAGATATTTCCTGAGAAAAAATAACATGGCGTCGGAATATACGTGCCAACATTATATCAATAACAATGATAGTTTTAATGCAACCCAACTATTATGTATTTTACTACATACTTATTATAATAATAATATTATTATACAATATTATTGTAAGTGGTATTTTAACATATAGTTTAAACATAATATTATTATTTAAGTAACCTTTTTTGTCATTGCATTTTTTAAATACATTATTTTCACTTAAAACTCATTGACAGAAGGCAGTAGCGTGCACAGAAAAATATTCACGGGGGTGTATCTCAAAAAATATGTATAATAATTTATTTCTGATTTTTTTAAGGCAGCGGGAGGGGGTGGGTTTCAAAATCTACCAGATGCCGTTGACTTTCGCAGTAGCCTGCGTACCACTTCTGTCACTTTAACCGCTAAGACTTTTCCGAGTACATTCTGTATAGTCAGACACTCCAAACTTTGAGTATAATAGAGCACACCTGACCTGCAGCTATTACTATAGACGTTCACTTACGAGTTATTACAATCTATCGCATCCACAAGTGGTGATTGAATGCGCGGCAAAATTAGTAATGTCGTAAGTATCCGTTTGTGTTGTTTGTGGTGTTTTGTCTTTCAGACATGCCACGTCAAAATATTAAAGTATACATGTCTCAGATGGATACATCAATTTATGAGTAACACAGTTCTTCTACTGACACAAGCCTTGCGTGTCGTAGAATGCCGAGAGAGGGGAGGCTGAGCCATTGAGAATGATATTCGATAGGCATATCATACGGGTCACGATCATCAGTTATGAGATCCCGACGAAGAAAAAGATATATTACTATTAAATTCCTGAAGCGCAAACCCTCCTATTCTCCTTTTCGTGTGCGCGTCTGACAGAATATCTTTAAAACAAATATATGCACCATTTCTTGTAATTACTTACATGTATATTGGGCAAGATAAATAATCGTATTAATTTGTTTATAAATACATATTACTATATTATTTCACTATCATGTAATATTAAATTAACTAATAAATTAGTAAGCGACATTTGCTTACAAAAGGAGGAATACCGCACAACTAATTTAAAATATTGGTCTTTAAAGGGTTATTGGTAAAGGAACGTTTGTAAAACACCACCATAATCTTATTATTCTGGAAAATTTGAATTTATATGCAACTGTCAATTAATTACACGCGTGGTCGCAGCGATGACCTCTTTTGAATGAAAACTGTTTCCTCGTGTCTGGTTTATTAGGCACCAATAGCGACGGCTGTGAGGTAAGTCAATGTATTTCCTAGACGTATACATTTATAGTCATGCGCTATGTATTTTGTTTCTTAAATTCTGCTTTATTGTTTAATTTGTTTTTTACTATAAGATTGATTTATGTGTTCTTTGTATTCTAAATGTTATGTTACGAACGTCTTGAATTAATAATTTGTTATGTACTCGATTTTTATTTTTTATGCTAAATCTCGTTTCAATAACATTTTTAGAAGGAAGTAAACAAATGCCAGGATTGATACAATTCCGCAAGCCCAAACCCGTACTTATGTATAATACGTCTGCTTATATACAGAGATTAAAATATTAATGCCTAATAACAACAATATATCAAGTGCTTTCAGCTAAAAAATATTCTTAAATGGGGTAATATAATTAAATTTATCAGTATTCATGTTTTTATCTTACCACAAGAACGACAAGACTATTTCCAGTGGCTCCAAATATGATGAGGACAGAATAGAAGAAAATTAGTATCCAGTATGCCGGGGGTTCTATGTTTCTGTTGTTTGTAAACTTTTCTATGAGAGAAGGTTCGATGTCACGTGATGCGTTGAGGATCCACGTGAGGTTGGCGTCGAATGCTGAGAGGTTCATGGCCTCCGAGGACAGACGGTCGAAGTCAAAGTGGATCTGCTCCTTGGAGCCAGGGTGGTGGACGGGGATCTTCATCTGCAAAAAAAATAATATCAAAATAGATTGTAATCATAATATATATAATAATATATACATAGTATATATAACATACATAATCATAAATCATATATTGTAAAACATTTTTCCTACTTGTTTACTTACAAAAGGAAAGACAAATAATTTTTCACAATTTCACGATTGCTTCATAGGATGTTTATCACACTTGAATGGTCAAAGACATAGCTTATAATTAGTATCTTTAGAATTATTTTCAAATGTGTTAATCTTGCCGATTTTTTGAATAATAAAATGCCTAATTCTTGTTAAATTTGGGATCACAGAGATTATCAATATAATTTTTTATCGTGAATATTTTACAAAAATTATCTCATAATAAATTATACTAATGGTTTCATAAATGCGTTTAAAAATTAATAAACGTAAAAAATCTTAACACCACTGCACAGTTATGTACCGAAATATGACTACATTCTAAAACATTAGAGCGAGAGGTTTAAAAGAATACTATTTTATGTAACAAAAATACTTTATGCAGTCATCAAATGTTTAAAATAACTATAAAGGATAATAAGGCTTCAAAATTATATAAATAGATTATCTACAACGTTTAAGGAGTGTCCAGGATCATGGTTTGAAAATACAATAAAAACTCAATTTTAACCTTCGACGAGCACGTCCCCCCTTAAGCGTTTTTTTATAAGATATGATATTTGTTACATAATAGGTACATAATATTAAATAAGGCACATTTAAAGCGCAGTGATTCAAAAACTAGCTTTACTGTGTTTGTTTCTTTCTCCTGGCAAGTAACCTATACCTACGCTGGAAATAATATTCATTATTTTTCTTCTCCTTCAAACCATGCGGGATTCCTATTACATTCAAGTTTACCCTTAGGATATTGTCTTTTGAACCCATGTCTCTTTTTCAAAAAAAATTATACATCCACGTTTTGTCATGTATCGTTATCAAAAGACATGTTTTGTTTTTCAAAATGGTCATAAATAAAATACTTCCATATAATATGAGTGAGTTCAGTATTATCAAACGTAGAATTTAAATTTTAAAAAAAAACCGTAATTAAAAATTAAGAATTATATCGACTGTTGGCTCATCTTTACAATATAAAAAATGATAAATATAAACAAGGTCTAATCACAAAATTTAGTAAGTACCTACCTACATATCGACTAAAAGCTTTTACTTGTCACGTTGTAACGCTGCGTAAGTATGTAGTTGATAAATTTTAAAGTTAAGAAAAATATTTTCCTCATATTATATAAATTTATTAATAATATTATAATCATGTTTTGATTTTTGATTAAGTCGGTGATAATTCTTTATTGATTATAGCTACTAATGATAAGTATACTAGATGTTATTTATAATTGAAAAAAATAACCGTTACATTTTTTGTATTAATCACATCACATTAAATAATATATTCCATTAATAGTATGTAAAAAAAAATTATCGTTGTACAGTTTTGTAAATCATTGTATAATTACCGAACTTTAATAGGTTATTGACTTGTTAAATTGATTGTTGTGTCTTCTCATTAATTATAATATGATCTAAAGTGGTAACTTCCAAATATAATATAAACTATTATTATTGTATTACGTATATTCACATTACATTGTGTATATCTATAAACCACTACTTTAGATCATATATCATAAAGGCCACAATAATCAAAATAGTATAAAGAATAAACTTCACATATTTTACTGTGAAATAATATCCAAGTTCGAGTCATACTTAAAAGAAAATCAATGATATTTTCTAATTAATTGGTGATACTTATAAACTTTTTCACAATAGTGATTTTCTTCTATAAACAAGAATTTAACATTCTTATACCTTATATGTATATGCATTAGGTATTAAATAATGATAAAATAGTTTAATAAAAATAAAGTAACTAATTTAAATATCAACTACAAGGAATAGAAATAAATATTAACTAAAATGGTTTAATCTATTATTAAAACTGCGCTTTCTGTGAAAAGATTATCATAAACTTTTCTATTCCTTGAAAATTGTGTATGCTTTCATAACTATTTAGAAATATTTTTATACGTACCTACTAGTTTATTTTATTGTCAATTCAGCTCATATTTTTGTTAAAATCATCAAAAGAATACAATACACTGTTTGAATATGAATGTACTACATTTTTCAATATAATCATAATATGCAGTTTTAACAAAGTTTTTTCCCAGATTTAAACAGATAAAGTATATTTTTCTTATGAAAAATTATTATTCTTCGTAATATAAATATTTTGCATATTTTGTGATGTTTTTAATATTCTTTTACGCTATTTATGCCCCATGATACTCTTTCAAAGCCAAACCACACGTGTTAGAGCTTATTTTTATAAGAACGACGGCTTTGAGAATATTTTTTTCTGGCATCGTTAATTTTAAAGATAAAAATAGATTTTATTAAAATATTATATAATTTTTCTAATAGTTGTTTAGTCGATAGGCGAGAAGGGGAAGATTTTTTTTCGTTTGGCTATAAAATTTTGAGTGTATTTTTCCCACACGATGTTTCGTAACAGATTTTTTGTACGGTAAATAAATGTGAACCATTTATTCAATCAATTATATAAATGCTGTGGGTTAAATTAATGTTATTTTTTTGCCAGTGACCCGGCACTTTTTTAGCTCTACAACGCTGTCTATAGAAGTTATATATAATAATATTATCGCATAGTTACCACTATACTAGTTCATTACTATATCAAGTTTAAAATAATAAGTAGATAATACTATAACACAAACAGTGCGTAGGTATTAAATATTTTTTCAAAAGATTCGCTAAAACCAAAAGTCACCGGACGCCACTGGTAAGTTGATATTTTAATATAATTTAAAAGCGACAATAAAATTCTAAAATTCAACTCTGAAAAATCATTATTAGAATATCTGTGAGTATTCCACCGTAAAAATCGAAAAATATAAATAAAAAAATATATATTTTCCCTCAGGCACTAAATTAATTAGATTGACTTTCAAAGCTTTTCTATAGAAACCACCAAGTAATAATATTGTCAGTTCATTTTGTGAATAGGTTCTTAGGTGCTTAAGTATTCTTCTCCACATAGAGGATTACAAACAAATCCTCAGGGATTCGGCTTACAATGATCGCTGAATTGGTACGAAGCTCTCAATATTTTTGACGCTAATATAAACATTTTTATTTGTAAACTTTGACAATATGAAAAATTATTGTATGATTCACAAATAAACATAATTGTAAAATATTATATAATTCAGATTTGCTCAGCTGATTTTGACAGTAATATCAAGTACTTATTGTATTTTTTCAAATATTGGGTAACCTATTGATATGGCTGGAGATTACTCATGAATGATCAACAACAATGTATTTATGACGAGATATCTCGCAGAACCAAACTTTCATGAAGTGCTTTTGGGTACCTGAATAGTATCTTCAAAAGCGACCTCCCATTATATCGTAAGCACGTAGTGTTCAACCAATATGTGCATGTATGCATGAGAAATATGAACTCTTAATGTAATAGAACTCCAAAAATTCCGAGTAGCGCATTGTGGCATAGAATGGTGCATGTTGGGCATAACGCATGTATAATAGTACGCAATGTGACAAAGGTCGCTAAACATATAAAATTACAATGGGCTGACATGTCACTGAATGGATGAACTCATAAAGTTCGGTAGATTTACGAGGCAGCAAATAACTAGGAACTGAGAGGAGTGGAGGGAGCTAAGAAAGGTCTTCATACAGCAGTGATAAAAATAATGATACTATCAAAATACATTTTTAAAACTGAATTTTCATTGGAATGTACCTAATATTAATTACATTGGCAGTGTCATCACCAATGTATGCTTTTAAATAATTCATTTGACAAGTATATAATGTTATGGCCTTTTTTGCGCCCTAATATCTTCAGCTAAAAAAATGAATTCTCACAACGCCGTAATGGTATTCGCCATTTAAAGTGGCGTAAAGTCACGCCTAACAACACTTGTTATTTTCGACAAATCTTGTCCACAATATACCAGAATGACTGGGTACTTGCTTCGGGTATTGGCAACATTTCGGTCAAATATTAGTTTGTTAATTCTTCTTTGGTAAGTAAAATTTACAAAGGGGATGTTTGCATAAAAAAAGGTATATCTGGATTCACTCCACATTTTTCATTTTTGTTACGTGTGGCTACGGATATCACATTCTTTCTTTATGTTAATTTATTATAGTGTGGCACCCACGCTGACCTAGTTTGTATAATGGTCTTTTACAGATTCGTGGATCACGTGCATATCGTTTTTTTTTCAACATGATAATATGTTGAAAAACTTGGTCAAACACAATATATTTGATCCAATACAAAAACGCAATCGTTTGGGTTAATTACAAACAACCACTCCTCATAAAATGAGTATGTAAATAATAGGGACCTCTACTCTGTAAAGACTTATTTGTTCCTCTTACGAATGAAAACGGTAATCTACTATTACAGTGAAATACATATTTTTTTTAATAACTTAGTAAGTAATCTATGTTTGGTCATGGAAAGTTGTTCGTACTAAATAATTGTGCGCAGAAAAAAAACTAAACTATATTATTTTAAAAGCAAGAATATTCACTTACTAACTTAAGAACACTTACTAAATTGTTTAATTTATGGTTGCCGCATATTTTTGGAGAAAAGTTTACAAGAAATATTAAAATCAAGCAAACATCGTCGGAGGTGCACGAAGGTTAATAATATCTCCATAATAAATATAATTATTGAAATGCAATACCCAGTAACTGAGTTAAATAAGAAAAAATGCAGTAAATGAATTAAATAATAATACCTACTTAATTATATTTAGATTGGTATTTAAGTATAGTTTTTTTTTATTTATCTAATTATTTCCAATGTTTATATTCAGAAAAATAAATTAAATATTTTTTACTACATAATAATTGAAAACTTTGCAATACTCAACAAATTTATTGTAATACTTCTCAGCAATAATTATTTAATTTATTAATATCTTAAAATTTTATTTTTGAAATATAAAATATCTTCTGGTCACCTCATATTAACTTTAATTCAGAGACTGTTTTTATGCAGCATTTTTTAAAGCAATGATGGAGTAAGCTATTTTGAACCAAATTTTAAAAAATCATTTGCTATGTAAATACTCCACCTATCAGAGACATCAGGCGGAAAACCATAAAACTATTCTAATTTGAAATAGTTTTTGATAATTTACATTGTGTACAAGTAAATTAAATACGTTCCTAAAATATTAATAATAACTGTAACTTTTTTAATGATTTTTATTGTTTATTTTAAAAAACATCAATTTCTATAAAAAAAAAAATGTGTAGGTATAACTTGAAACCCTTTTAATTTATATCTTATTTTATTTACACTAAAACTATGAATTCATCAAAAATAATTTCTATACATTATATAAAACTTAATTAACCTAATTTTAATAATAACCATGACTATAAAATAATATAAGATGAGATTCTTTAACAAATTCACATTTTATAACTTTTTAAATTGTATTTTTATATTTTTGATATTTAATAAACAATATTTTTCTTTCTAATGTGTTCAGATAACTATTTATTAATTAAATCACTTTAAATGTAAATTATCAAAAAGTATCTCAAATTGCAAGCTTTCTATTTTTTACACCAGGTGCTTCTGATAAGTGGTGTACCTTAACAAAAATGTCCATTTAATTTTACGAAAAATAAAGCGGATGTTGTTTACAATATTAGTATAGCATTGGTTGCCATCCACTTCACGAGCCTATGTATAAAAGATATATGAGTAAACATAGGTATACGCAAATACATACGACCGTTGGGTCATCCTTCTGCCCGTCGTTGCTTCTAGAAAAGGTCAATTTACTAGAGATTTTCCTCCCCTTAGATTGGTGCTTATACAGTCCTCTCGTTTTGCGACCCCATTCATCCATCTAAAGGACGGACCTCTTCCATCTTTTTCTTAGTTGCTTGTTAGCATTCCATGCTTTTTCATATGTACATATTATTATTATAATGGTTTTGAAACAAAGTTTTTGACAAATCTACAGTATTTTTTGAGTTATTGGTGTTGACAGCAGTGGCGATTCTCCCTTGAGAGCACTGGAGCGGTGCACACCCACCCACTCAATTTATGCGAAAAGACTTTTTTTAAATGAGTATATAATTTATATTTGATTAATTAAAAGTATCTATTACCGTAGTCATTAATTCATATACAAAAACAAATTCTAATATGTGTTTTTAACCGGCTATTTTAAATATTAATATTCGATATTCGCCATCGCTCGACCAAAGCGCCCAGTAATCTAATTTCGATTTCTTTGCAATGAGAAAGAGCGTCGTCTGTCGCGTGGAATAGCAATACGTAAATATTTTTTCTACGTGCTCGGGAGCGACAGTTTCAGTCGCTCTCGGCCCGAACGCAGATTCATCGGTTTTAAAACAATACAGCCCGTATCACACATACAATTATTGTTTGACAATTTTTATTCAATATTATTATAAAAATAAATTCTTTTCACAGTACGCATTTAAATTTCCGCACATGTTGACAACATTTCTCAAATTTAGGCGAAGTACAATTTAAAAATAAACTTCAAGTTTTTTTTCAGTTTGATAACTAAATTCACAATGTTTATCAATTATGATATCTCTCCAAACTAGCTCTGTAATACGTCTGACTTTTTAGATAAAAATAAACTCAAAAATGAATTGTCTGTTATTTACAGCTTGGATAATTTTTATAATGCTGACACATTTACGGAAACGGTTTTACTATTAAATTTAATTTTTACTATTCCGATGACATCAGTGGAAAGCGAAAGATGTTTTTTCACACTCAAACGGATCAAGTGTTTTAGTAGAAACACCATCGCGCAATCAAGATTGAACACATTATGTATACTCAGTATCGAAAAAAGAATGATACAAGAGATTCCTGACTTCAACAAACGCGTAATTGGAAAATTTGTGTCGATGAAAAACAGAAGAATGGATTTCTCATACAAATGAACAATAAATCCCGGTCACTGCCAGATACGAGATATTTCGGTAGTACTAATAATTCGGTCAAAACAAAATAGTTCGTGTCAACCAGTTTGTGTTAATGTTTAAAATCCATTTTTTTCAAGAAAAACTGTTTTAAGAGGTACAACAAATAATAAATAGTGAGTTATTTATGAGTTATTTTAAATGTACTAAATTAAAAAAACCAATAGTTTTATTTTTTATTTTTTGGTGAAGTTTTGATGAAGGCAAATGCCTTTTTACGGCAGTCAAAAGGTGAAAAAAGTGAACTCCCAGTAAAATAACTCACCGGTCGCCACTGGTTGACATTAAGTTATCTTATGCTACAAACCCATTTTCAAAACGATATATTTTCAACTAAGCAGGGTTGTTTCCTGAAATAGCAGTCAAATAACTTAAAATTGTAGAATCAACGTAAAATTTATCTTAAACCATTTTATTGTCGTTTAGCCATGTCAATTCAACCAATAAATAATAATCACTAGCACCAACCTGTATAAATTAACCCTCTCCAATCATAAAACGTCAGGAATGATAATTATTAAATTTGCAACAATGTGCAGAAGATCAATTTGAAATAATAATTGTATTGATTTCTCTACAAAATTGCAATACAAAAAATATTTTTTTAACTACGCTGAAGATGCAGTTCTATATAATCTCACGCCATAAATTAAAAATGTTAACTGAATGATTTTTATACCTTTCCAGCTTAACACCTTCAACGTTTGAAGACAGAGATGTACCAATAAACACTGAGATATCGCAAGTGGTGAAATTTAATGACCTATATTGACTACATATCTTATTAAGATAGGTAGAATACTAGGAGTTGAGTATAATACAGAGTGTGTACTTAAAGTACGATATAATTGATTATTTTTACAGCCAATTTACATTTTGAGTATACTTCTTCATAACAGGAATCCCTTAAACCATAAAGTCGTAATCTCCAGTCCATAAATATGAGCATCCAAAATATCTGAAAAGCGTATATTGACTTTTCTCTAAATTGGCTTTTTTGCTTAAGGGGGGACATGCTCGTCGAAGGTCAAAATTGAGTTTTTATTGTATTTTCAAACCATGATCCTGGACACTCCTTAAACGTTGTAGATAATCTATTTATATAATTTGGAAGCCTTATTATCCTTTATAGTTATTTTAAACATTTGATGACTGCATAAAGTATTTTTGTTACATAAAATAGTATTCTTTTAAACCTCTCGCTCTAATGTTTTAGAATATAGTCATATTTCGGTACATAACTGTGCAGTGGTGTTAAGATTTTTTACATTTATTAATTTTTAAACGCATTTATAAAACCATTAGCATAATTTATTGCGATATAATTTTTGTAAAATATTCACGATAAAAAATTATATTGATAATCTTTGTGATCCCAAATTTGACCAGAATTAGGCATTTTATTATTCAAAAAATCGGCAAGATTAACACATTTTAAGACAATTCTAAAGATATTTATTATAAGCTATGGTTTTGACCATTCAAGTGTGATAAACATCTTATGAATAATGCTTGCTTTATAATAATTATTGACCTAAGAATAAGGTAGTGTTTTTTTGAAATACGCCATTTTTTTTGTCATTCCCCAGTGGTTAAGCTACAACATACGGCCGTAGCCATAAATTGACAAATTATAATTGAAGTAGGGAGTAAAATGATATTGACGCTCGTGTTTGAACATGTACCGTTTAAAAAAAAATAAAAAAAATTAGGTTAGGTACATGTTCAAACACGCGCGTTAACATAATTTTACTCCCAACTTTAATTATAGTTTGTCAATTTATGGCTACGGCCGTATGTTGTAGCTTAACCACTAGGGAATGACAAAAGAAATGGCGTATTTCAAAAAAACACTACCTTATTCTTAGGTCAATAATTATTATAAAGCAATCATTATTCATAAGATGTTTATCACACTTGAATGGTCAAAACCATAGCTTATAATAAATATCTTTAGAATTGTCTTGAAATGTGTTAATCTTGCCGATTTTTTGAATAATAAAATGCCTAATTCTTGTCAAATTTGGGATCACAGAAATTATCAATATAATTTTTTATCGTGAATATTTTACAAAAATTATCTCGTAATAAATTATACTAATGGTTTTATAAATGCGTTTAAAAATGAATAAATGTAAAAAATTTTAACACCACTGCACAGTTATGTACCGAAATATGACTATATTCTAAAACATTAGAGCGAGAGGTTTAAAAGAATACTATTTTATGTAACAAAAATACTTTATGCAGTCATCAAATGTTTAAAATAACTATAAAGGATAATAAGGCTTCAAAAGTATATAAATAGATTATCTACAACGTTTAAGGAGTGTCCAGGATCATGGTTTGAAAATACAATAAAAACTCAATTTTGACCTTCGACGAGCATGTCCCCCCGATACACTTTTATTACCAGGTAGGTACTATATAATATTAATTATATTATGGTTCATAATAATGTTACTGACTCTGCAACTAACATTTTTTTTTTGCTACAGTAATCGAAGTATCTAGATTTGATAATTGATAATAATGGGAAAGCACTTCATAGTAATCTGGAGGTAATTGACTAACCCTGCAAATATCTACCTTCATTTGTTATAGTAATCATTATGACCATGGCCATAAGGAAGCATATTGTATTGTTACGGTAAAAATATTAATATCTGTAATTTAGTTAATAATATTGGCAATCTTGATATTCCTTTCTTTTCCCGCCAATGTATTACTGTAATGTATTTACTTACTCTTTTTATTAATTAAGCCATCAATCTAGTTACGGACTTGTTGACGGTAGTTTCGTCTGTTACTCATGAATTATTTATGTCTACGACTGTACTTTGAAAAGCGAAGAATACGTTTTCAAATTTTCAGTGTCAGCATACGTCTTATTCTTCCCTAACATTGGTAAATGTCAGATAGGTGTGGTATTTTATATTACCTACATAATAATTCTTTTATTTAGGTAGGCCAATCATCGGATACCTGTAAACCAGTTCTAAATTATATTATCATTTATTAAATATTCATTTTTCACGTACAATCTGTCAGTACCTATAAAACAGGTTGGGGCGTGGAACTTTTTTTTTTCAAATATTTAATAATTAAATTAAATTTTTAATGAGAGGGGCTGGGTGAGGTTTGTGGGTACTTTATCATTCGGACCGTGTCACGGTATGGTGTGCATTTTTAAGAGTAGGGATCATTGACCCTTTCTTATTTCAAGAAAACGGTCGTGCTGTAACCGTGGATTCAGACCGTTATTTAACTATGATCCATGAGTGTTTTTTATCTTCTCTCAAAGAAATGGAACTGGACAATGTATGGTTTCAGCAGGATGGGGCCACATCCCACACCTCCAGGTTTTCGATGGATTTTTTTGAAACAAGCCTTCACGCCTGCACGCTTGCCTGATTTAGTCCCCTATGATTATTTCTTGAGGATTTATCTCAAATCCCTGGTATATAACGATCGTCAACAGACCTTGAAAGATCTACAGAATAAATCCGAGCCGAAATTGCCAATATACTGGAATGCTCGAAAGAATAAACCGATACTTCCGAATTCAACTGAATCAGTATATTGACAATGGCGGCGATATTTACAAGACATTATTTTTAAAACAGTGTAAAATCAAATGTTAAATGTTGTGTGATAGGCGAAAAATAAGAATAAAAAATTTTGAAACCTGTACAATCTTTTATTTCATTTTAAAAAAAGGAAGTTCCCGCGCCCCACTCGTATATAAATAATATGATTTCGTAATGTTTTCAAAACATTGCGAATTCATATTATTTCATAATAATTTCAACATATTATTTCATACTGCGCCGGTCAATTAATAGGGGGTCACAATTGATTGCACAATTGGATTGGATTTGAGTTTCCGTTCAACGTATAGCACCGAATTACCGTTATATTTATTATATAGCATTGTACCCTTGTATTATTTGAAACAGTAAATAAATTCTAGCCTCCTCCATCATCACGAACAACTACTACCGTCTTTCATCAGAAATACCTATCCTCCGCCGAACCATAATACTTCATACATAGGTATTATGTATGAATTTTATTTTTTAAACAATAGCACTTATAATAAAAATACTATCGAGCGAGTTCCATTCCATTTGAGCCGAAAGAACTCAGTTGATAGATTATTGATAAATAGTAAAGACCCGATAGAATTTTAAAGGAAGTCCGGTATTTAAAGTTTACAGTGCAACAATTGCCCAAATTTTTACTGGGGGAAAACCACAAGGAAATTAAATGCTTATTAGATTTTCAGAATAGATGGCAGGCCAAGACTGGAAAGGGACATTTTTGAACAATTTATTAGATGAAAATCATACATTCGATAACGAAAAAGGTGCAAAATCTCTTGACATTAATAGATACGTGTGATGATGAATTATTTTATCAATATATATTAGAGATAAATAAAGCACAGTTGCAGAGACTATCCTATCCTTAACGACCAGCCCGTTCCTATTTTTTTATTTTCAAAATAAACTATATATGTATTAGCACTACAACGGGTCTGACACTAACCCAATGACAGTAGTATATTTAGTAATATAAGTGAAACAATCACAAACACCCAGGCTTTGAGAAAACCACATAAATATATTGTGTCCTCACCGGTAATCGAACCCGGAGCTCCCGGAAAACTCCCTATGGATAACTTCTGGACAAATACTTTCCCAAAAGGCTCTAAACGCCCACGGGGTCGCCCTAAATCCCACTGGATAGACGAACTCACAAAGTTCGTGGATGTACGTGGCAGTAAAGAACAAGGTGTCGAGAAGAGTGGAGGGAGCTAAGGGAGGCCTTCAGCAATAGATCGACCCCGGCTGATGATTATGATGATACATATTAAGTCCAAGATAATATACGTAATTTCTGACTTATTTCAGCTGAGTCATTATTTACAAGGGTTGGTTATAAATCCGCAAAGCAGTATATCCTTTGGTGTAAAGCCATTTATCTTTAAACGTAATTTAAGGTATGCTTCTGAAAGTTCTTCTATTGTTTTCCATTTTTAATAATACAACATTATAATGCCTGTGTCAACATTTTTTTATATAAATATTTTTATAATGAAATAATATTATTTAAAAACCTAAACTGTAAGAAATTATTTCTTGGGAAGTTTTATGTTCAGTTCAAACGATAGATTTTCTTGCAATCGGAGAAGTAATAACGTTTTACTAATCTACACTCATGCGACAAACATGGAACATACACAAAGTTCATTATTATCGTAAAATTAAACAGCGAGTTTGAATATAATGTTACTTCACCGGAGCAAATTATTAATTACACTTAGGCTTCACCAAAACTGTATCACTTATCATACTCCTATAATTAATAGGCAAATTAGTCATGGAAATTGTGCTACAGTAATTCCATGTCTGGAAAATTCATTTTATGACCTCTAGAACGTGTTTATTATAGTAACATTTTATTTTCTAATATATAGCCTGTCTGCAAATGAAGTTATCTTAACAAATATATTATTAATAAGATGCTGTAATTTTCGTGGATCAATTGGGTACATGTAATGGATTCAAACACTCATATCATGACTCAACAACGATGCAAAAGATTAAATTACCAAAGTTTTATCATATCTATACCAATATCAATGATTTAGCTTCATATTTTGTTTAATAATATGTTTATGTAAAAGGGTGTCATCTTATTGTGATAATATGTCCGCGATATTTTTGAGAATAATGATTCCCTTCACTTCAGTTGCACTGAATAGTATAAACTTTTGAGGTCAAACCACCACCATCAACTTGGTATGTGCTGGATCCAACAACTTTTACCACTTATCCCTACACAAAGTGACAGGTCGGCGCCCGAATTATAAATGGTAGTCATTCATCCAACTAAAAAGCAAAAGCGCTATCTGCATTCTTATTTATTCAACGCAATCTCCTAATAATTACTACATAATTGAAATATACTTAAAGCCATCTCTGAAATCTCTGACTGAGTGCGATATAATTTTTTTAAAATTTTTGATAATTTCATTTTATTTGTAACCCTTCGGTATTTTACTCGTCTTTGCTTGTCGCCTACTTTGGAGGTATCGTAATACACGTTTACAGCAAATAGTTCATAGCCATTAACTCAAACCATTTGTTCCATAATCTGGATTTAAAGATGCATTGTAAACAACAACAAGTAAATATTATTCAGCACGTGATTTAAACCTACGGCCAATGGATTAGAGCAAGCAGTATAATACCATAGACGCAAAAAGCATAATACTCCAGTTATATTAGGTCAAAATAGCCCCTTACCTGGAAATAATTCCCCTAAAGGGGAGAGATTGCATATTTATGGTGTTAGTGACCAGTAATAGCATACCAAAAATCAACACTCGTACATCCTATGCTCTACCCACTATGTTTTAAGATGTTCAACCCTATTACGGCTTCAATGTAAATTTATAGTCGTATTTTTGGTTGTATTTCTAGGTATTCTTTTGTTTCTATTGAATTTAATGTCTCATGAAATGTCTATTTTTACAATAAATGTTTTATCCGTAAGTACTTTACCGAAACAGAAAGCCTTGTATATGCACAACACTAGTTTCCAGTAAGTGCTACTGCCGCCATCTTGAAAAACACTGGTTGATTCTAAATGATTAGCCATTTTTGAAATAGTGCATGAGATGCACAATGAATAAAAAAGTACCTCAACATAATCGTCATATAAATAAATTCAAAATATTTGTTTAAAATATTTTTTTTTTATATTTACCATACCCTACCCTACAGCTCGGTAACCATTTCAAATATCATACAAATATTCATATTTTAATAATGTAAATTACTAAATTTGAATTATCAACTTTTGTTAATAAAATATAAGTAGTTGAAAAATTAAAAATCATCAGCCATTTTCCAATATGTCGGCAGTAGGAGAGAATATATTGATGAGTTAATATTAAGCACTAGTATTATATAATTATGTATTCTTACATGCAAAGACTACCATTTAGAGAAATTATTTTTAGGTAAAACCTTACTATAACTAAACTATAATATGACATATCATAACATATATGTATTATAAATATTCTGTAAGTCAATGTATGTTATTTGACATATTTCGGAATATCTCGTAATAATTTATTATGTGATATTATTTTGTAAGAAATAAGTCACAGATAATATTATAATGTCAAAGGAATATATTATAATACTCAGCAACAGGCATACAAACTGAACTCAATTTTCTTCTATTGTCAGATATAAGAATAGCGAAAATGAACTGCTCACAATAACCATTTCTAGCAGTACGAAATATCAAACGAAAGATACACTTAATTCAACAATCGGAAATGTGATTTGTCGACAGAACAAAAGAAATTCAAGCTCTGTAACGTCACAAATAATGAGTAGGAAGATCTCTATAATATTCTAACGTACAAATTTAATTATAACAAATTTAATAAATTGCATTTTATAATAATTTTATTTACCTTCTTTCCGACAAACATTTTCAAACGATCTGTTATATTATATACCATGAATCGTAGTTGTTTTTTTTTTCAATATACATATTCTAAAAATATAATACATTTGTAAATAAAAATAACGTCATATTATGGTGTGCATCCCCGAAATTCCACTCGATATACTGAGATTAATTTCAATCCCGAGGCAAGATTTTTTTTAACAAAATAGTACAATATATTTTGCCAACAAATGAAGTTAATTTAAAGAAAACTGAAACTTTTACCTGATTGGATTATAAAACTTCATTTAATCAACAACGAATAAAGTTCTACGAAATTAGAAAATTCTTTTTGTTAGTATAAATAAATACATAATATTACCTAAATATCTAGCAAGTACTAAAAACATGTTTTGGGGGCGGGATTTTTGAAAAATATTCATTCCGTAACTCTAAGATTAAAAATTCTTCCTAAAATTTTAATTATATGTACAAATAATAAATTCACACAATTTTCGAGATGTCTCGAGAGACAAAATACCTATACATATTAAGCGTCATAAAGGCGTCAACGTTTTTATTATTTTTTTGTAATTTATGTTTAACAAATTCATTTATTATTAGGTAGACATATTTATATGGTCGACATTTTATTATAGTAATGTAATGAATGTCATTAAGCTGGCTAGCACATCACAACTCGCCTCGTGTGCCTGACCGCCATAAATCAAAACTTCCGAGAACGGTCAGCCGGTGTTCCATGATACAACCTCGCACATCTGCCTAGCGATATCGACATTCGCCGCATCACGGCTGCTCCAAACGCGGCGACAGTCTGGAGAGAAATGGCCGATTGTGCGGCTGTGCACATGCGCGGAGTCGATATTGGCCCGACATCGACACGCAGGCTTTGGCCAATGCAACTCGACGCATGTCGCAGAGTCGCAGTTGCATCGGCCAATCTGCGATGCTCCATTTGATAACGTTTGTTTCTTGGTTTACGATGACGTCACATCGACGAATTCGTCGTAAGACGCATGCGGCGAGTTATGATGTGCGATCCCACTTACAAATGTTTGTAACAAAAATATAAATATAAAATTGTAGATCTCGGGTTCGAGTCTTCTGCCAAATTCGCGGTATTATTTTTCAACGCGTGTTTATACTCAAAGTCTAATACGTTCATAAAGTTTCTCATATCCCATTTTAGGAATAAATAAAACTGTTATGAAGCCTTTTCATGGGGCGGCCGTTGCATCCGTTGATCAGATTGTAGACCCAATAATCATAAAAAATATATTTGTAATTTTTGGTAAACGGAACTTTTCTGATCATATTATATTAATATTTAATAATAAATAGAGTATATTTGCTTATTTGTAATTTGAATTAATCATCAACTATTGAGCGGCTTCAAAAAATAACTTTATATGCTTTATGGCCAAACAATTAATAACAAAAGTATGTATAAAAAAATTATAAAGCAACACCTTTAAATAACTTTTCTCTATAATAAATTATAAATTTATATATAAAATACGTATGGTCACCATAACAATACAACACATTTTGACAGGCACATACACTGGTAAATCTTGATATATTACCACTGCTAACTATTTTTTATGGACAATAAATTTCCGGCAAAATAAAGATTCCCTTGTGACAAGAATGTATATCTCTGTTAATAAATAGCACTTAGTATTCAAGCGAAACACTGCATATTCGTTGTTTCAAAAGCGTGTATTTTATAAAAGCAGACACACACCCTACCTACCGATAAACTGGCCTAATTTCTTAAAAGCCCACTTTCATCTTGATAAATATAAATTCTTGACGCATCATTCAACTTTATCAAGATAAGGGCTGTCATAATCATAATATAATCGATGGTGATTATATGGGTACCTATTTTTAATTACCATATTGTATTTTTCAAATTATACTGGAGACTGTAATATCGATCATCTGCCGCAATCGTCCACCAACCCAATCGTGAAATATTACAATGGATCGTTGGTTCACTGGAGTCATAGGTACCCAAAATAGAATAATTCATATTTTTGTTTAAGACTCAATAGACGATCGGTTACAGTTAAGTCGATGACTACCATACGATCTTGGTAATGTAATGATCGTCAGGGGCAATCGGCGTGAGAATCTTTCAGTGTAATTTTACCTTTATAAGTACCAAGGAAAGTCAATTATTGGGATGCCTTATTTCTGAAAAATATTTATTTTTAACTATGTTTTTTGCAATTAAAATTCAATAATTGATTTGTAATTATGTACTTTTATCTAATTTAAAATGTTGTCCAAATTCTTGGGATTAATTTTATAATTATTGTTCTTAGTAATTTTGACAACGCCTATAATATTTAGGAAGCTGCTGTTTTTGGAAAAGATATTTTATCACGTTTTCTTTGATATAGATGTTATTTAAATATTTTTAACCTATTATATTACGTGCCTTTATGTATTTGTTATTTATAATATAAATTAAATATTTGAACGAAACAGAGCTTGTAAAATTCATTCTAGTTCATTTGTTTTTATTAAGTACTAGCTGAAGTACCCGGCTTCGCACAGGGTCACTTCGTGGTTATATTTATCTTAGATATTTGAAAAATAATAAGAGTTAATTATTTTTTTAATATTAAAATATCTGTGTAATACAATATGGCAATATGAAAATAATTCTAATAGGAGTAAAGATCAAACATAAGAACACTAAATTAAAATCGAATCCAAAATATGAAAACGTTATTAATGTTATTAATATGTAGTAAAAAAAAATCAAATTTGGATGGAACAAACAAACAACAAACTTTGTATTTTATATAATAATAATTAAGAAACCTTCGCAAGTGTGCGCACAACAACTGACAAAAGTTTCATCGCAATCGGATGAATGGTATAGGAACGCATACGAATATTAGGCTGCGCGCTAACGGCAAAGCGACTGCGCGCAGACGGCAAAGCGAAGTTTCGGATTCATCCGCCAAACATCGTTTGCGACAAAATGTCATTGCAATCGGATGAATGGTATAGGAACGCATAAGAATAGAAGTAGAAGATGATTTTCTAATTCAGAAATCTTTGTGGGCATGCGCACGACAACTCACCAAAGTTTCATTGCAATCGGATGAATGGTGTAGGTACGCATTCGAATAGAAGAAGAAGATGATGGTTTTACTAATTCAGAAACCTTTGCAGGCGTGCGCACGACAACTCACAAAAGTTTCATTGCAATCGGATGAATGGTATAGGAATGCATACGAATAGAAGAAGATGGTTGTAATTCAGAAACCTTCGCGGGCTTGCGCACAACAACTGGTCAAATTTTCATCGCAATTGGATAATTGGTATAAGAACGCATACGAATAGAAGAAGATAGAATGAATAAGAGGAAGAAGATGATGATTTTTCTAATTCAGAAACCTCATGGATGTGCATACAACCACTTACCAAAATTTCATTGCAATCGGATGAATGGTATAGGAACCAAGGAAGAAGAAGAAGATAGTTGTACTAATTCAAAAACCATTGCGGGTGTTACCACAATAACTGACGAAGGTTTCATCGCAATTGTATGAATGGTATAGGGACCATACGAATAAAAGAAGATAGAATGAAGAAGAAGAAGAAGATGGTTGTACTAATTCAGAAACCTTTGCGGGTGTTGGCACAATTATTGACGAAAATTTTATTGCAATCGGATGAATGGAATACGAACGCTTACGAATAGAAGAATATAGAATAGAAGAAAAAGAAGAAGATGGTTGTACTAATTCAAAAACCATTGCGGGTGTTACCACAACAACTGACGAAAGTTTTATTGCAATCGGATGAATGGTATAGGGACCATACGAATAAAAGAAGATAAAATGAAGAAGAAGAAGAAGAAGAAGATGGTTGTACTATTTCAGAAACCTTTGCGGGTGTTAACACAACAACTGACGAAGGTTTTATTGCAATCGGATGAATGGTATAGGGACCATACGAATAAAAGAAGATAAAATGAAGAAGAAGAAGAAGATAGTTGTACTATTTCAGAAACCTTTGCGGGTGTTAACACAACAACTGACGAAGGTTTCATCGCAATCGGATGAATGGTATAGGAACCATATGAATAAAAGAAGATAGAATGAAGAAGAAGAAGAAAATGATAATTTTTCTAATTTAAAAATCTTTATGAATGTGCATACAACCATTTACCAAAATTTCATTGCAATCGGATGAATGGTATAGGAACCATACGAATAAAAGAAAATAGAATGAAGAAGAAGAAGAAGAAGAAGATGAGGATTTTTCTAATTCAGAAACCTTCATGGGTGTGCATACAACCACTTACCAAAATTTCATTGCATTCGGATGAATGGTATATGAACGCATACGGGACAGACACACAGACAGACAGACATACAGACAGACAGACATTCATTTTTATATATTAGTATAGCCTATACTCTTCCCGCAAGTGCAAGCAATAAGTTTACAAAGTTTTATTGCAATCGGATGAACGGTATGGCTGCGCATTAAATACGAACAAACAAACACACAAATACACAAACACACAAATATTAATTTTTATATATTACTAGCTGAAGTACCCGGCTTCGCACAGGGTCGCTTCGTGGTTATATTTATCTTAGATATTTAAAAAATAATAAGAGGTAATTATTTTTTTAATATTAAAATATCTGTGTAATACAATATATCAATATGAAAATAATTCTAATAGGAGTAAAGGTCAAACAAAAGAACACTAAATTAAAATCGAATCCAAAATACGCAAACGTTATTAATGTTATTAATATGCACTAACAAACCAAAATTGGATTAAACGATCTTTGTATTTTATATAATACTAAGTTAGAAACCTTTGCAGGTGTGCGCACAACTTACAAAAATTTCATTGCAATCAGATGAATGGTATAAGAACGCATACGAATAGAAGAAGATAGAATAGATGAAAAAGAAGAAGAAATGGTTGCCTCAATTCAGAAACCTTGGCGGGCGTGAGCACAATACTTGATCAAAATTTCATTGCAATCGGATGAATGGTATAGGAACGCATACGAATAGAAGGAGAAAAGATGGTTGTACTAATTCAAAAACCTTTGCGGGCGTGCGCACAACAACTGGTCAAAATGTCATCGCAATCGGATGAATAGTATAAGAACGCACACGAATAGAAGAAGATAGAATTGAAGAAAAAGATGAAGAAAATAGTTTTATCAATTCATTAACCTTTGCGGGCGTGAGCACAACACTTGATCAAAATTTCATTGCAATCGGATGAATGGTATAGGAACGCATACGAATAGAAGAAGATAGAATATAAGAAGAAGATGGTTGTACTAATTTAGAAACCTTTGCGGGTGTTATCTCAACAACTGACGAAGGTTTCATTGCAATCGGATGAATGGTATAGGAACCATACGAATAAAAGAAGATATAATGAAGAAGACGAAGAAAATGTTTGTACAAATTCATAAACCTTTGCGGGTGTTGGCACAACCACTGACGAAAGTTTCATCGCAATCGGATGAATGATATAGGGACCATACGAATAAAAGAAGAAATAATGAAGAAGAAGAAGAAGATGGTTGTACTAATTCAGAAACCTTTACGGGTGTTACCACAAAAACTGATGAAGGTTTCATCGCAATCGGATGAATGATATAGGAACCATACGAATAAAAAAATACATATATAATAAAGAAGAAGATGGTTGTACAAATTCAGAAACCTTCGCGGGTGTTGGCACAACCACTGACGATCGGAATCGGATGAATGATATAGGGACCATACGAATAAAAGAAGATATAATGAAGAAGAAGAAGAAGATGGTTGTACTAATTCAGAAACCTTTACGGGTGTTACCACAACAACTTATGAAGGTTTCATAACAATCGGATGAATGATATAGGAACCATACGAATAAAAAAAGATAGAATGAAGAAAAAGAAGAAGATGGTTGTACTAATTCAGAAACCTTTACGGGTGTTACCACAACAACCGATGAAAGTTTCATCGCAATCGAATGAATGGTATAGGAACAATACGAATAAAAGAAGATAGAATGAAGAAGAAGAAGAAGATGGTTGTACTAATTCAAAAACCTTTACGGGTGTTACCACAACAACTTATGAAGGTTTCATAACAATCGGATGAATGATATAGGAACCATACGAATAAAAAAAGATAGAATGAAGAAAAAGAAGAAGATGGTTGTACTAATTCAGAAACCTTTACGGGTGTTACCACAACAACCGATGAAAGTTTCATCGCAATCGAATGAATGGTATAGGAACAATACGAATAAAAGAAGATAGAATGAAGAAGAAGAAGAAAATAATGATTTTTCTAATTTAGAAACCTTCATGGCTGTGCATACAACCATTTACCAAAATTTCATCGCAATCGGATGAATGGTATAGGAACCATACGAATAAAAGAAAATAGAATGAAGAAGAAGAAGAAGATGATGATTTTTCTAATTCAAAAACCTTTATGGGTATGCATACAACCACTTATCAAAATTTCATCGCAATCGGATGAATGGTATAGGAACGCATACGGGACAGACACACAGACAGACAGACATACAGACAGACAGACATTCATTTTTATATATTAGTATAGCCTATACTCTTCGCGAAAGTGCAAGCAATAAGTTGACAAAGTTTTCGATATAAGATCGCAATCGGATGAACGGTATGGCAGTGCATTCAAAACGAACAAACAAACAAACAAACCCACAAACAAATATTATTTTTTATATATTAAGATGATAGATATAAATTTTATCGTGGGTTCGCTGAATTTCAATTTGTAGTAAAAACTGAATGTATGTGATGTACACGCCACAGTAAAATGAATATATTTTTTGCTTAATAAAAGCTACAAATTAAATGTTACATTACATTTAATTTGTATTTTTATTCGAAATAAAATCATTAACTTAGATTTCAAAACTACGGAATCCATTATTATTGTGTTCATTCATAAAACAATTATTTATGTTTGAAAAAATATATTTATAAAAAAACGTTTACATATTATTATGCAATAAAAAAACTATAATAAGCCGATGGGCCATGTTCCTATAAATGTTATATTTATTTTAAAAATAATTCCTTTTTTGTCATGTTGTAATAATATTACTTTTATTATTTAATATTACAGGAAACATAATTTATTGTGAATTTTATTATTAATTACTGATTAAAATATTATCAACGAATTAACTAAATAAAAAAATCTTTATTTTTGCTTGAATGACAAAATACACTCTTACCCACCCACCACTCGGGGGGTAATGGATCCGAATTCTGAATCAGCAATATTTACAATGGTGTTTTTTGTAATGTCTGTATGGATCCATAGTATGAACTAAACAGGTTCATCAAATGGGTAACTAACTATAAGATTGCGGAAAATAAATTACCATGAAACCTCCATGTGACCAACGCTGAAACAATAATGTTGAAAACGCTTCTGAGAAAATATGTTATAACCAATAGAAAAAATCTTTTTTTTAGTAAGACACCCAGCAGGAATCGAATATGCATACCTATGTCGGGTTTTGCAATTTGCTATATACCTAGGTGCCATACTTAATAATTGCAACAAATTTTAACTAATGGCTCCTAATAATACTCTCTGAAGCGCTTTCCAATTTGAGTTACTATTGGCGATCGGC
This sequence comes from Rhyacophila brunnea, assembly GCF_057557595.1. Lineage (NCBI taxonomy): Eukaryota > Metazoa > Arthropoda > Insecta > Trichoptera > Rhyacophilidae > Rhyacophila > Rhyacophila brunnea. The sequence continues at coordinate 25,245,488 of NW_028233068.1, forward strand.
TTTTTATTTTAAATCAAAGTAGGTGTTACTTTGATTATATAATTGGGATAATTGACATGGATCATTTTTTTTCGAACATGTCCGATTCTAATAGGATCATAATATGGGCCTCTGGAGGTTTGTATTAACAAATTTTGTATTTTACGAGAAATGGATATCAGCCACTTGCTCAACCTATTAGGTCCATACCCTGACTTACACACTTTCTACGGTGTTCCTAATCATTATATTTTGATAATTATAAGTGCCGAATTTCAGTTTAGTGGTGATATTTGTCAATTCTTAATATAATAATTCCAAATATAATAAAAAATAAAATATAATACGTAGTACCTATGCCACATAATATAATATTTTTTTACCTTAATTATGTTCTTTTGAAGTGGAAGAAACCGATCTTGATCATTAATAATATTATTTTTTTTTCGACCATGAGTGGAGGTTTGTATTGACAGATTTTGTTTTTTACGAGAAATGGATGTCAGCCACTTGCTCAACCTATTAGGTCCATACCCTGACTCACACACAAATTGAAAACAATATGTGTACTTGCCAGACCCAGGATTCGAACCTGGGACCCACGGCATTATAGTCCAACGCTTAAGCAGCGCGGCTACCGTGGGTGTTATAGATAGACCTATATATCCACGGCTCTTCATATATTATGTCGGGTGTTGGTGAGAACCTAGGTAGCACTATTGAGAGAGACATCAATCAGACAATGAAAATATCTGAGGTTTGATTGCCACTCGGTCGGCCTATTTTACAACGTTTTTCTTAGCTCGTATTCTTATTTGTCCGGTGGTTCTTTGTCTGGTACAAATCTTGCAATCGATTTTTAACTAACTTCACGACTAGCTAGACATTTGAAACTTTTAGAATATAATATCAGAACCCAATGCCAATGCATTTTTTAATACTTTTAGCCATCTTTACTTAGAATTGAATTCATTTTCAGTTAATTTTGTTTTGTATGAAAAGTTATTTCGACACCATTATTGGTTGCTAGGGGTCTGGGGTCCTAGCAACTAAATTATTAATAATATATACGTGCGTTACTATGGAAATCAATATGACATGTCAAGTACATTTTTTTTTGATCGCTTAAGCTAGTCAAGTCAAGTTTATATGGTTCAACAGAAAATTTAAAAACGTTGTATATAAAAATTTCTTTTTATCTTGTAATTATTTCTAGGTTTTTTTCTAGTAGGTGTGTATAGGTGTTTTTGAAAAATAATGTTTTTAAGAAATTTGTAATTAAACTATCATAGTTCAACAAGTAGAGGTATAGAAAATCATAATCATATAAATTTGACCAATTCTGGTTTCATTTTGTGATATTTTTCTTTTTTACTAAGAATGTAATTTGAATCTGAATATTTCAAATTCCACACTGTTCGCAAACAATAAAAAAACTGCGTAAATATTTCGTGTGTACCTTTTTTATCCGGCAACCCTACCGCATTCCATTGAAGTGTCAGAATGTTTTTACATTTTTTATTGGCAATATTTACGAGATACAGTGTCAAACGCAATTTATTCGGTTCAAATATTGATTGCAAAAATTGCCAAACAACATATTGTAAACAACATGAAATGGAATACGATGTCCATAAAAAATAAATTTTATCTTATTTCCTTACGATTCACTAAAGTTTGATAATAAAATGCGTAGTACCTTCAATATTCGTCAATATTTCACGTATTAATCCCACAAAAAAGATATTTTTCGTAATTCATCAGTATCTAATTAAATCAATATCTAAAGAAAGTAAAAAGATACACACCATGTCATAATTATTATTAATGCATTTTTAATGCGTATATTAACATACCTATTACAAGCACGCTCATTATCTATTTACACAACTCATCGGCATGGTGATTACTAATTTATAACGTTTTTATTAGGTCTTATTCTTATTTGACCGGTGGTTGTTTATCCAGTACACATTTTGAAATTGATGTTTAACTAACTTCCCGACTAGCTAGAGATTTGAAACTTTTAGAATATATCAGAACACGATGCCAATGCATTATTTTAATACGTTTAGCCAACTTTAAGTAGAATTGAATTCATTTTCAGTTAATTCTGTTTTGTATGAAAAGTTATTTCCGAAGAAATCCGTAATTTAATGTATACGTGCGTTACTATGGAAATCAATATGAAATGTTAAAATGACATTTCAGTATTATTTCTACAAGTACAACTTTTTTGATCGTTTAAGATAGTCAAGTATGATTCAACAGAAAATTTAAAAACGTTGTATATAAAAGTTCTTTTCATCTTGTAATTATTTTTCTTTGAATTAACTTATAATGTGCGTTTTTTTCTACATAACGGTCAAAGAATTTAAATAATAATTAAACAAAATAATATTTAAATCGTTCAAATTAAATGTACCTACGTTTATATAAATATGCATTTACTTTAATGTATTCAATTTGACATGATTTTGTGTGTAGATACTAAGTAAATGTTGTTTATAACTTTATCTACATAAATAATACTATTCAAACTATTTAGAAATAAATAATTGAGAGGCGATCCATATTGTGTGTATTGTTAAAAATTAGTTAAAAGAAACATTTCAAAGTTATATTCCTTTAATTATAGCACCTACCCGAGTTGATCGGATTCTAGTTTATTCAAGATACCTACTATTATATTTCACAGTGATATTAATCAAATAAATTAATAATCACTACGTATAATCAATAAGTATCTATTGACCACGTAGCTTTCTCATCAATAACTTTTGACAATAGGGTTTTAAGTGTGTATGCATTATTTTTTTTAACTTATTTGAATTTAAGGCCATTTTATCCACTGGTCGTTTCGGTATTTTCATTCGTGAAATAACGAAATATTGATGCAAGTAGACTTAATAAATTAAAACTGTATCCATGTAAGAATTCTATAGTATTCGCAGACGACATAGCATATACGAAAATTTTAGTTTAGATTTACATAAAAACCATTTCACAAATATTCATAGTACCGTTGTAATAGGAATTATTAATAACAATATGTGAAAATGTGAAAATTAACGAGTGACAAGAAATGCCTTCAGTTAACAAAACAAAATTTTACTGATGATAATTTATATGTAAATTTAAAATTTAAATAATCGATTCACTTGATAAAATAAACCCTTTACAATAATTTTCAATGATGGCGTCTTTGGAAAATTGAAAATTAAATTGAGCGTAAATCGATATGTGTAGGTATGCTTTACGTTTTAAACTAGCGAAGGTTAACCCGTGACGCAAGATACAATTTCCCGAATAAATGATAATAATATAATATATTTTTTTAATTAATAAAATATTTGATATATAATCATTAAACTTTGCATAAGGTAATTAAATCATTGTGTGTAATGTATACCCTTCCATTTACCTAAACTCCAATGAAGCCTCTCTCCGTAAAATGAGAGTATATATACAAATGTACAAATATATTATTATATATTAAATATACAAAAAAAATCATATTATATAATATATATATAAAATCATATTTGTTAATCATATTATTTTCATCTACATTTATATAGATATACCGACGTTGGCATTGTTTGCTAAAGACCCAATAACTTGGGCGAATGACTAACAACTATTCACTCTAAAAAAGTCTGTTAATATAATATTAAACTCCTTTCCTTTAAATAGAGTAAAAGTAAATGTAATAAATACTAAGTGTACTCGTTACTTATATTATTATTTTCTATTTACTTAAGGCATTTCAGCTGAGGCACGGTCTAAAACGATCGTGACTACACGACGCGCACATTTTGCATTTGTCATAAAAATTCAACATGCGTCCATTTAATGTTATTTTTATTGTTATTTAAGTAATAATAATAATATATTCATTGACATGTTTTGTTATTCGAGTAAATAGATAAAGTTTTTTTAGTCATCTTTACTCGATTTAAGAATTATTTCCTCCGAAGCCATCACAAAACAAATTGACATGCGAACACGTATATTATCGCTCTCCGACTGGCAACGCACACAAAATTACGTCCCACCTATTGCTGAAAATTATTTGCCGTTTCACTGAAGTATTCGACGCTTGCATTCTGACAGTGCTGCTTTACGGTAGCGAATCATGGCACCTTACGAAGGCTCAGAGCAACCGTATACTGAGGCTCGAAAACAGATGTTTGCGACGAATACTGGGTGTGCGGTGGTGCCTGTTCTTCAAGCCGACCGGATTCCGGCGACCTGGAAGGCCGCTAAATACAATCTACAGAGTGTATACGGCGGAGCTACGGGATACTGGTTTGACCTGGAATGAAGCAAGAAGACTGGCGAGCGACAAGGATTCTTGGAGGCGCCGCGTGGTGTCCATATGCTCCAGAGCTAAGGGGCGGATATGGCTAAAGAAGAAAAAAGAAGAAGTATGCTATTAACGATTTCTGATGACATGAGTTTGTGTTGTATAATCAATCTCAGTTATGTACATACTAACCATATATAAATGAACGTAGTGTTTGAAGATCCTCAAAAGCAGATTTTTAATTACCTACTCAAAATCAATATTTTTGAAAATTTCAAATTTTATGTTGACACACCTGCAAGACAAGGTATGCTATCGCTGCTTTACACTGTATCTACTTAGATATGAATCATCGTTTTACTCAAACGAATTTTGTAATATAAATGAAGCAATAGATTCGCGAATTTCCTAGAAAGGTTTTTCGTGCTCGGGCTAATAAACGCTTATAAGTTTAGTAATCGGTGGAGTATGTTTTGCTTGTAACCACGCTTTAATCCCCAATCAACACATCCACGTCGAATGTGGCACGTATATTTTGGGAGTTGGAAATTCTATTTACTGTATAATTAAAACCGCCAATTACTGCTGAATAATAATAATAATGTCTTCACTTGAGTTTACTCAGTGTTTTTTGTACCAAACAACATGAATAATAATTGTCAAAATGAAATTGTGTGAAAGTTTGACGAATGTATTGTAAAGAGCTTAATTAAAAGCGACGTGATTCGTTTACGCCCTTCATTACTCATCTCCTTCTAAATAGTCGGCAATTGTTAATAATATGACATAACTTGTAACAGCCCCAAAAATACACACAAGTAAGTAATAGAAAAATTTTTCACTAGAAAAACGTCAAACTGACTGGCCAAATTGACAGAGTAATTATCTATAAAGATGTGGATTGCAGATTCGATTGCGCGGCTGGATAATAAAAAAACTATATGTATTTTATCTAACAGACCTATTCCAACTAGGTAACACGATAACATATTGTCTTCGTTATGTTTCTCGATCTGTAATAACAAGGATATTGCTCGAGTCAATTCTGGATAAAAAGTGGTTATCTAAATTGCAAGTTAACTTTTAACTTCCGCTGAGCATACGCTATGCCACTGATTTTTTTTATTATGTCACTTTGACGTCTGTTCTACCTAAAAAAAGAACTTTACTTATCTATGCGCAATATTTTGGTTAGTTTTATTATTGCATTATATATGGCGTTTATAAAATATATTTAATTATATATTCTGCCTACATTGTAATTCTTGAAAATATTTTACGTGATCAATAATATTTCACAGCTAGCGAACGTTTAATATGCCAACTCTGGCTTTGCGATCTGTGCGGTTTTAGTATTTATTTTCAAAACTTCCATGTCTCAAGATGTATTTGTCATCCTCTATTTCTCTCCATGCAGGTAGTGTGGCCATCCGGGCCCGCGTTAGAAAACGTCTTGCATGGCAGCTCATATCCCGGGATAAATAACTCCCGAAGTACGACATAGTATATTAATCACATTAATATTGATTTTGGAGGTAATATATATGAGTATGTTTGCCTAACAGAACTCAATAGATAGGTAAAATGGCTAATAACCATCCCTCTATAAAATATTTAAATTATTATTATATATTAAGATCGAAATTCGTACCGAATTACCAGTAATTTACCGCATGTTGGACAAGTCCTTTACCGATTACGCTAGTGACGTAACTTATATAATCAATTCAAATATTTCTTACAACTATGCAACTGACGTGTTTTAAAGTTTCGTTAAACATAATATTTTCAAATTTTAAATCAGTTTTTTTGAGTTTTTTCTAATAGGTATATTTATAATATTGTTCGTATTTATGAATTTTAAATAAAGAATATTACTTTGTTACATCTTGTACGTTCTATTGATATATTATATTAATATGTAATATATTTATTTAGTCTTAAATAACGTATAATTTAATTAAAATCGTTATATTATTTTAATTCCCCGAGGCAGCAGGTCGGGAAAAATACCCATATTATTATCATTTTACCATACCACTCTTGTATGTTCTTTAGCTTAGAGCTTATTCCCGCTTTGTATATTCTGTAAATATATATATACTATATAAGTAGTATATATTATCATTATATGACTTGAAATTACATTACATTCTATTCTTTGGTAGTTTTATTCTACTAGGAGTGGTGAATCTTCCAACTCAGGGCGTTTTCTTCAATAGAACCACATTTGAATGCATCCACCCATCTAGTAGAGAAACCGTATAAACAGCTAGCTAGGTACGTCACAAAAACAATAAATTATTACTGAGAGTGAGGTTTGAGTCCCGGATTAAAAATGTATAGAATCCCTGAAATATTTTTAGATGATTTTTGACAAAAAAAATGGGTTTATGCAGTAAATAATAAAAACATATCGAAATCATAGAAATATATCATTCGTATATTAATTTTCAGGGAAATATGAAATTAGAATCATAATTTTAAAACATTACATAAACCTAATCATGAAAATCTAAAAATTGCTACATTTATTTGATATTAATAGTAGGGTCGTCTTTTCCGTTAATATAAATTCATAATAATATGCTATTACCAGATATATCTCTTTATTAGTATTATAGCGAGCTAATAATTCTTCAAACCACCGCATTTTAAGTTATAGCTGGTGATATATATAGAATTACATTAAATTAGGAAGTACAGATAGTATAACTATCTATAGGAGTCAATCAATAACATAATTCATCATATACATTAAAGTCAAGATAAAGGTGCCACGGGCGCACACTGTGGATATCTAATAGATATTGTCATCTTAAATTTGAAATGGTTTTAAACGTATTTAATTATATGATGATTTAATTTAGAGTAAATTTTACTATCGAATAGTACCTAATTAATTACGTCTATATACGGCTATATACGTATCACAACCCAGAGTCGTTATTTTCTCATGTAATAGATTCCAAGCAAAATGGTTCTCTGCTGCCAACCAATAATCCTGGTTACTTCGCAAACTATGCACTTAACCTTCAGCCCATCAAAGATTTGGATATTCAAATCCTCTTCGCCTTTTGTACCTTCGTACTTCTTTGGTACTTCTGTGGCCCACTGTTATAAATAAAATATTATAGTATTGTAATAAAATATTTTGTGCATTAGCAAACGGGATTTAGATTCTGACATTCAGTATCACTAACATTTTACCACTATATAATATTTTTAACGAGACCATGTATTTGGCAACACGAACCGGACGCCAAGGCTATTGGACGATGAGACAACTGAATGAAGGACATCTAAACGCCACACAGATAAATTAAATCCTTAAATAAATGAACGTAGAGGAGGGAGAGATCCTTCTGGTATTGCGGTCACGACTACATCACTTTGCAACGGTGTTAGTGTCGTTTAAAAGTAACGAACCAACAACTAAATGAGTCGCCTTGACTTCCAGAAGAATTTGATACCATTCTACTTTATGAATTAAATCTGCATGTAGACAAACAACTCCAATATAAAATATTACGTATATATAAATTGTATGTAAAATAGGTTTTTAGTTATTGCTAAGACACAATTCGGTGGTATGCTTTAGCATCGCAATATTGGAAAGTGAACGCACACTATCAACTTAAGTATTTGCAATAACTATAAGCTTCCCACGGCGCCCACGTGTCGGTCGTCCAGTTACCCTAGTGTCCATTCCGTTATACTGCATTGTCAAATTCCTTAATAATTCTGAATTTGTCACTATTATCTTGTTCAACATAATATGTCGAGCATTCTTTGTATCATTATATTGAGACCTAAAAAACGGATTCAATGTTTCGTATAAAATATATCTTCGTGCAAGTCATTGAGATGGGGTAAAAATAATATTATTATTCTATCAAATGTTATGATCATGGTCAATACGGTCGTCGAAAAGGGTCGTAGTTCTACCTATAACATCGATATTTATTAACTTTACAATTTAATTTACTATCGGAAGGCCGCAAATATATCTAGAAGGAATAAAACGTTCTGTATTATTTCTCGTTTAACGAATAAGGTTTATTGGCCCTCGGGAATACCTCGCCACCCTTTTTATATTAATAAAATATGGCTTAATTAAAAACGGCGACCAGTAAGGCATAAAAATTCGGTCCAGCAGGAAGTTAATTATTTTGGGATTTGCGCGAATATTAACAATGAAAAGAAAAATTAAGTTGGTTATGTGAACAACGAATTACTTTTTAACACCAGATAACGACTTATTTTAATACAAAACGTATACATAGAATTATTTCTTTGTGAATTTGTTTCTGATATACGTCTTCGTTAATTACGAATAATTATTATTGAATATAATTAATAATATATCAAAATGTTTATTTAATTATTAATTATTTTGACTAAATTTTGTATAATTTAAGCTGAATATAATGTTAAAATTACTTTTATAATAATTTGAACATTTTAGACTCATTTAACTTTTACACATCTTCTAAATATATGTATTATTTATAATAATATAATATAGGAATCGGAAACCATTTCTCGATGGATGTCACAATGCAACATTTTTAAAATATCAGGGAACAGTCTTTTTAAGCCAATTAAAAGTTTTAAAATGTTTAGAGTATTTCGCATGTACAATTTTCAATTAACTACTAAAAAGTTTTTACTATATTAAAAACAAATCTAGCATTCTTCTTGACAGATGACTTTTTTTCTTACCTCATCTGGCATATTTTTTTCAACGATATTTGACAATACTAGTGAAGATGTATTAAATACCGATGTATATATTTCCTTCAAAAACCACTCTAAATATAGTGAATTAACAGTTTATCTCATAAATGGGGCATTAATTGAAACTTCACGTAGTCAAAGTTATATAATTAAATAGACTTTTAACAAGAATGTTGGTGTAATGCACATAATTTTCTTCTAGTTGTACCTACATGCAACTGACTCCGACAACAACAAATATTGCAAGTGTTCTTCCTCTAAGACTTTTACCATTTACTCTGCCAATCATGACAAGTCTCTCGAACCTGTCTCCATCCGGTCTCCACTCTGAGTTACATAAAATTGGAATATGTGACATTAATAAACATATCTACATAATTTTCATAGACACGGCAAGCTTTATCTGTTTATTTAAAAAAAAAAACATAAGTTTAAAATCCTCAGAAACAAACATACCATAAAAATCCTAGAAATAAAATTCGAAATAGAATATGGGATTCAAACTCACACCATTCACGATATGCATTCTTATTCTTTAAGGCTTAATCTATTGATCTCTATATGGTTACCACAGAAAGGTTACGAGCTTTGTTTGTCTATTTTTTTCAATAGTTTGATTTATATTGTACTTATGTACCATATATCTTTATACCATTGTATTGAAAAAATTTATTTCAAATACAGTATTCACCGATGAAATACACCGATATTGAATGAAATGGTGATGTTTAGCTACGTTTCACTATTTCACTGCCAATTGGGAAGACTTTGTCAGAACGATATGCATACATCATCTTGTCTAGATTCCACTCACGTACCAGGACACAGTTTATGTATGCGGTTGGTTATATTACGAAATCGTCAAAATATCACAGAGTAAAGTAATATATCTCAGCTAGGAGTAAATCGATGTAATAAAATTGTTAGTATATAATTTACTAGGTACACGTAATATTACAGTTCAAACGGATAAATAAATAAATACTAATATTATTTTTTATATCCATGTTTACTCGAAAATGAAGTGTATTTATTGACCACATTAAATAACTTTATTATTATAAGCATTGGTCCTATAAACTCAAGATCCATGCATCAGCACTTTTTAAGCTTGGTTCTCGACTAATTGCTAATTGACAGTCCTATGATACCATCGGCTCATCAAAGCCTCATACATAAAACTTTTTATGAGTCATTTGAAAATTTTAATAGATAGTTTCCCGAATATATTTCACTATAATAATATTAATGCTATTATTTATAAAATAAAATATAATGTATAATGTACGTATTGACAAAATACTAATTTTAAAATGTGCTGCTATAACTATTGACATCTGCAGGTCTATTCTATACATAAGCCTGCTTTTGGTTCGCTACAGCAGCTAAATAGGGTAGGAAATTGTCGAATTATTAACACTTATTGTAACAATTACAATAAGGTAACCGTCTGAACTGTCACAAGGCTGCTTTTGGTTCGTTACGGCAGCTAAATAGGGTAGGAAAGTATCGAATTATTAACACGTATTGAACTGTCAAAACTGTCTATCTCGGTCTAAAATTTATCACAGCTAAAAGAAGTGCTGGTAAAACATAGTACTTATTGTAACAATTATAACTTAATTATTGTAATTGTTACAATAAATGTTAATAATTCGATACTTTCCTACCCTATTTAGTTGCCGTAGTGGACTGAAAGCAGCCTTGTGTATAGTATAGACCCGCAGATAAACAAAAATATTACTTTAGTCTCAATTTCAAACAACTACATTTTATTCCTTTTATACTTTTTGTGTTTTTAATTTATTAAAGAAAAACATACAAGTAGCATATAAATATATAAAAATACATAATTTCAAATATTAATAATAGATAAAATTTATAATAAAAATAACCAGGCAAATCAAGCTATAATAGAAAAATAAACCAAGGAATAATATTATGTAAAAAAGAATGAAAGAAAATTTTCCCATCAAAAATAATTCTAGAGAAAATTAAATGATATATTTTCTTACTATTTATAATCACTAAGCATCACTAAAAAAATTAATAAGCATACGTCTCTAGAGAGCGCATTGACCAACCGTATATCCCTCGCTATTTGGTGTCTGATAAGCCTGACAAGAGGAAGCAGTCTTCATACAAAACACGTCATGGCTATGACCGCGCGTATAATTGACGGGTGTATACAAGTTCAAATAATTGGAAACTATACCACATGAGAGCAGAAGTCACAGTACGAAGCAGGGAGTAAAAGACGAGCATTCATCGAAGAAACATTCTCGCAAAATACTCGTTTGAGAAAATATCAAAAGAAAAATAGTTTGAAATACGTTGAAATAAAGATGTCGAATAAATTATTTCTTGACACTTTCTAGAGCAAACTTATAGGAAACGTCGTAAGGACTCCATATAATGGACCCGTATTCAAGAATACTCCATACTAGCGACTCAGAGAGTATACGTAAGACATTTGGGTTCTTGGATGGATTAACTTGCTGGCTTGCGCGCAAAGCTGTATAAGTGATGTGTGAGTGAAAAGTTAATCTTGAGTCAAACAATATTCCAAGATCTTTGATCTCAGATTGGCGCATCAGTAAGCTGTTTGAGATAATATAGCTGTTTATAATTGGTGATCTTGACTAAAAAAGGCTAATACAGACGCATTTGGCTATTAAATTCTAATTATTTTTTTCGACTAAATTTTAATTGTATGTAGTATTTGGCAATATGTTTGAAGTGAGCTCGTGGCGAATCGTTTTAAATAATAATGTATTATTTTATATAAGATTAAACGTATAGCATAATATAATATTCTGTTTTACTCTACTTTAAATCTACATATTATTGTTCAAACTTAACATTCAAAGACACTATAAATAATAATACATCATAATTAAGTTAATTCAATAGACGAACTCTGTGCTATTATAAGACTACTGCAATAGTTTATGCTTTCAAGCTTTGCTTGCTTATCAAGATAATACAGATATTTTTTTATCGATAAATCGAAATATTAGGTATCCCGTATTTCCATTATTGAGATAAAGTTCTACGATTCAGAGATGCACGTGTATGTCCGTCATTGATTTCCATAAGTTACAGGTATTTAAGGGTACAATCTAACAAATGTTTGGCGCCATCTGAAAAGGTTACTACAATGGCCTCTATAAATTATTCTTCGGTGAGATTAACGTCGTCAGATTTATCAATTCTAAGCACCTGTAATGATCTGGACATGTGGCACATATGGAAGATTCATCATCGACATAATACCTAACGGTTACTGGGCCAGAAAAATTAAGTAAAAGAAGACCATGACTTTGGTAAAGAGTCTGATTAAAATGGCTAAGGTCCACTTCGAGATACCTACAGCGAAAGAGAAAACGACAATATTCCCCATTAATAACAGTGACTAATAATTAAAATAATAACGGGAGTTTTTGTATTATAATATATTCTCTGAAGAAGGCATAAATGCAAAATTTAAACAGCCATTTATATACAAGGTCGAAAAAACCACAATAAATTTTATGTTTTCACGTAGATACCTATACTAATACTTATCGGCATTTCAAATCTAATTTATTTCTTTTATAGAAAGGTCTTTATAATATACAGTTTATTTTACTATTCCCGATTCCTCAATAAAGACAAGCGATAAAAGTGGAACTGAAATAAAATGGAAAAACGGAATGGACCTTTTCCTCCGCGAAATAATTCAACACTCGTATTAAACCGTATTTCTTGAACAACCGTTTTGAGCTGATGTATACGTACTGAACTTATAACAAAGCTTTATTGCGTATTGCTTTTTGTTCAAAGCTTTAGATTTTTTTTGTCATAATAATATAAGTATACATTTGTCATGGTATACGGCAACTAACAATATTATTCTTCTTCAGTTAAGATCATCTTGGCTCTTGTCGATTCTTTACCCATGATGTACCTCTTATACCTTTTTTTGGTTGTGACTCATATAATATTTGACTTTGAATGGTAACCTGGATCATTTAAAGAAAAATCTAAATATGAAAGGGAAGGGTCTTAGATTTTAAAATAGAAACATACATGCGTTATAGAAGTGAACTCGTTGGAATCTTTGTAGACTGTAAAAGTAATTATTATTAAACACATTTTGGACCTCAGTGTATTTAAAAATAAAAATACATGTTTTTCAATATTTATTATCCTTATTATATAACATTAGTATTTCATTTTATTATTTGTAAGAACAATTAAATTTTAAATTTTTCCATTTCTAAATTATATCGCATATGTTTTACACAACATAATTTAATATTTTTTTTATAATCATGTTTCGTCAGTAAATATTCAATATTGTCTTATAATATTATATACAAGTAGAGAAAGTAAATAACTACATACACAAATAATAAAAATATACTTAAATCTAAAACTCCACCATATTATTATAGAATCCCATTTATGCAAACTTCTTACGCAATAACAAACTTTAATTTAGACAATAAATAAGTCAACTTGAAATACTTACCCCTAACGAGAATTCAGCCTAAATAATTAACCTGCATTCATTAAGTAAGTACCAAACTTTCATAAATTTTTCACTCTCTACTTTTAATGAAATAGAATTTCTAGTAAGTATTAAAAACTATTGATGACTAATAGAAAATATACTTAGGTATTAAATAATTTGGAACACTCTCAAAAACGTCAAATAATCATAGAAACAATGTATCAAACGCCACAAATTCATAATTATTAGAAAATTTTCGCTTGATTATCAATTGTATCGTAAGCTTAATCGGTCAAACGTACAGCATGGACTGCGGTTGACATGACTTCAAGTTCTCACGAATGGCGACCAAAGTACAATATGTTTCCAGTTTTTTTTTATTAGTTATCAAGTTATCCCAAAATTTTGATGTTCAATATAAATATTCAACATTTACGTTGAAAAAATAATTACGTCCATTTAACATGATAATAATAATACAAATGACAATTTTATACGTTTATAACTAATATTTTTAAAGAGCGCGATAAAAATGTCATCAAAAATAAAAATATAATTACCGTAGCTTGGACTATGCCCAAAGGGGTTCGTTTGAACTTTTTATCATAACACACTTGATGGCTATTTTGACTAACCATCCCTTTATTGTTTAATTTCTTAACAAATGTTTTATCATAATCTTTTCCCATATTATAAATTGAATTTATTGAAAATTATCGATTTCAGTATAAAATAAATAAGTAAGTAGTTAATATTTTATTGTTTCTGTGACGTCACATTTTCTCAATGCTCCTAGTTAGATTTCTTTCCTTCCGAATTATTACATAATGTCAGGTCAATTCTTAGTATTAGAATGTGATATAAAATATTGATAACCCTTAAGTCAATATAAATTATATAATAATAAATATTTGTTTCATAGTAAGTCAATTTTGAATGAACACAATAACGGATGTCCTAAAAAATGTATACACTGTTTAATTATTTAAAAATAACTAAAAAAAATAATATCTACAGTTTTTTAGGGTCTACCTTTATGTGAATGCGTGGTTTGTGTTTGTATGTACACAATATAACAATTAAAAATTTAAGTACAATACATTACTAATATGTATTATTGTTATATCTTTTAAATACGTTTACATTTTTTCTTCGCTGACTTGTATCGGAAAACCCACTTGAACAATTTGAGCGGAAAATCACCTTTCAATACTAAATTGAGAGAGAAACCTTTCTGAAAGCATACAGGTGATACAGACAAGTGAATTCTATGTATACTTCAGTCTTTATAATCTTTTATAATATAACAATACGCATAGCTATAATAGTATCCCAAATTGTTTTACTCATTTTCATAAATAATTTAAAGTAAACTATATTTTCTGAACATCATGTAATTTCATCTAAAGATGGTATCTAAAACAAAAACTAAGCGCTAAGTACCTATACATTTACATATTAAAAATATATTGAAAAATAACGCATAGTTTACTGTTTATATTACGTGAAAGTAATTGCATTGCGGAGTAATTTACTAAAACATTAGCTTGCCTGCTTAGCTTACCTGAAATCATTTTACACCAAAAAATATTGCAGCTGGTTTCATTTTATGCGGAATTTGGCCAATCAATGCCATGCGATTAAATAACAAAGACACTCAGATGCCAATTTGTCTAATCTAATAATATCCAAATCTTATAACGCATAAATTTGTTTAAATATGACTGACTTTCTCTTATGTATGCTTACATTACTGTAGTTAAAAGTTTAAAAGACTTTTATGTTTAGCCACATTTGATATCCGATAAACGCTGTGTAAATGGAAACTCTGCCATTTTTATTAGTATTAATTGACGTGTGCATCCTCGATAATTATTTTAGAAATCAAGAGCATCTGTTGTTTGTTCTCCCAAGATGTATAACTAACCTGCTATTGGTAATTTCAATTGGTAGGGCAATAACTGTGTTCAATCAAATCGCATTATTTATTGATATATTATATCACATATTATTTGTGAGAGTGATTATAAAGATGGACGTTATTTTATAAGTTTTTTTTTTAAATAGGGTCTACTTAGTTCACCCGGTATGCTTCCATGTACTTTTTTTACTCGTATTATCTTGTATTTTTAAATTAATATTATTAACATTCTTTGTCGTGTTGTGAACGCTTGAAATTTATAATTTATCATGGCCATTAAAATTACGTAAAATAAAGAAATTTTAATTTGAATTTATAATTTAAAATGTCATAATACGACAATACGCAAGGATGATGGGTGAAAATGAGCACCAAGCCATCTGGAAATGATCGGATAAGACATAAATTGACAAATTTCTTCTCAATATGGAATTTAATCATAATCAATGACGTATTATATATTATTTTCATGTATGTAGCAAAACATGTAAAGATATTTAAAGGTAGTGTTTAGAAATGAACAATCGACTGCTTATTCTACAAATCAGCCAACTGCACTTTTGAACAAAAATGAGATTTTGATAACATTTTGTTATAAAGCATATGTTCACACAAAATTTCAAATTCCTAATCCTATAAAATATAAATGCGTTATCGTTCTTCACACAAAACAGCCAACTACAGGTGCCAAATTTCCAATATCATAAATGAAATAACTCCGCTCTTTACATTTTTTTATATATAAAAGGGAAGCTAAAATAGTGTATTAATTGACGTAATTGAAGTACAGCTTATTTGTAAAAATAAGTGTAGGAATTGTTTAATTCCGTTCGTTACTTAAATTATTATATTTTTGTCTCCTTTCTGAACATTTTGCCCAAATAGAATTAGCCGATTTGCAGATTAGGCAGTCGCAGTGATAAATGTATAAAACGCGTATCAGATTTTTATTGAAACATGAACACAAAAATTGTGGCTACGAAAAATACCATGTTTTTATTTTTGATTGTCAATTCAAATCTGCTTATCTGATAACCTATAAAATAATACTTTTACTCCAAACATGCATGCAACTGAAGAGCTTTACAAATTCCTATAATATTATTGGCAATTGACTTTTATAGTGTTAAGTAAAGTATATTGAAGTTAATCCCTCCAAACCAAAACCCGCCCGCACCACACTCGGTCTTAATCGAGCGTATCACGGGATCCTACAGTGGCGATGTGAAGCATCTATTTCAATTTTGCCTGGAAATGCCCTGGGAGAAAATACCCAAGACTGAGGTTGCTACGCTCAAGGTGAGCTTTGACTGAGTTTAAAGAATTAATTTAATGCAAGGTGCCAGGAAGAGAAAACCACATAGAAATTACGAAAAAGAAAATGATCTTATGATATATATAACAAAGAAAACGAAGCTAATCATACGGACAGCAAATATTATGTGAAGAGATCTTCACGCTCGCAGAAAGACGCCGCAATTTTTTTTATATATAAGATAATCGGCCTCAGTAGCAACCAAGTCGGACGGCCCGATGGGCCCAACAGATGGTTGGACCAACCTGAGCATCTCCTCCCGTTCGGATCACATACTCAGACATTCCCAGAGGATGTGGTTAGCATCCTGTATATCCCCTCTGCATGGACATGTCGGACGGCTTGCAAATCCAAGCTCGAAGAGCTTGCCAGCGAACCCACCGTAGCCAGTCACAAATTGACTGGTGTGATGGTCAGGAGTCAAATATTTGGCTATCTCCAATCGCCATTTGATGTCTGGAAAAAACATTTAAGTCTGCCGGCCCATATAAAATACAAATAAAATCTCTCGCTATTTTAGTCTTAACGTACTTTTGCTCTTGCTATTTAAAAAAAAATATCAAATATAAATTTACTTATAAATGAGGTTATTAATTTCAATGTTGATAACTTTCATTTTTACTTTTTTATATATTTAAGTATTTCTTAATTCTGATTAGTTACTTAGTACTTTTTCATCGTAGATGTATTCATAAAATAACAAATTTAGCTCCGTTTGTTAGTTATATTGAATTAAACCGGAAGTTGATTGCTAAGTCGTTTATATTCATTAGCCGCCATTTTTTTATATCTTACGATTATCTCTTTTTACATCTTTAAAGATATTCTTTTATCAATTGTTATGTCATTCAGGATATTATTTTATTTCGCCATTCGCTTTTTGTAATTTTTACTAAAATATTTGTAAAAATAAAATATATTTAATATTTATTTTGTAGTTATTAATTTGTGATTTTTACGATTATGTCGAAATAGCGGAATATCGAAGTTACTGACTTTGAAAATAATGGCCTCATATAGAAAAAAAGCTTTCTGTCAAAAGACATAAGATAGATTTTAAGGCAATAATAACGCAATTTTATAAGTCTTTTATGTCTGGCCTACTAAATTAAATTATTATAATTTAGTAGGAGGCCTGTTGTTTATTTGGCTAAAGCATATTTGCGCGATACCAGTGGATGTACGGCTTCAAATCCCAAAAGGCGTCGTATTGTTTTCGAATGCGATTTTTTCTAGTAGGTATATATTGTATATCTGAGGTGTTTTCAAGTTATGTATGTTCAACATATAGATATATATTAATATAAATATAATAAAGTTTAAAAATCACAGACATTTTAAATATACCAGAATGAATCATGTTATATGAATGTTCGATTTTCACCTAGTAATATTTCTTTCTACAAACAACCAAAAGTACCATATAATATAGTCTAATCAAAATATTAACGCGTAATTTTATTTTGAATTTCATATTCTTTATGCGCTGTGATATAACTTTTGATTAAAATACAACTTTAATGGTTCTCAGCTCGTTAAAACCTTGTAATGGCTCTTTGTCAATATTCGTGAAGTGGCCTTGTAGCCCGTTCAAAGGGTATCATAAACGCAGTAGTCTGGAAAGATTCTACCAAGTGATACGCCAAGAGCGTGGTTTCAGTTACTAAAGCCACTTTGTTTTCAAGGCGAAAAATAATCATTTCTAATTACCACATCGCTTTAATATTTTTTGTGGAAAAAATGTTGATTCTTTTTTTACTTTTATGAAAGTATTTTTCTCATAAGTCGCTATCTCGATGGTTTTTAGGGGTTTTTTATTTAACAGCAATTTGGCTAAAAACATTATTGAATAAATACATATTACTTATATGTCATCTCATCAGATAACATCACTGCAAAAAGATTACAAAGAATATTTAATGAAATTAGTTATTGGTATAATATTTTTCTCATTTGAAAAATGTATAAATATTTCAATTTATATTTAAACTGCCAGTGGATATACTGAGAGATTTAATATTTGGCGCTACTGTAGTGACAATGCATCGTATTAAAACTTCCAAATTTTCAAACATACTAAATACATCGTCATAGATGATGGCGTTTCGTCTATACATGGTAGAAAGTAAAAGTGAATGGTTTAAGAACCGAATGACCGTAATGCATATCCGTGACTAAGTGATTAAGTGGAGCGCGCATGAGAGGGATGCAATTTGGGTGTTCTATGTATTATATCGCGCAAAAAAGACAAAAACTCTTTCTAATGAAAATATACGTGTGTCATAGATAGATAGTACATTAATAGATAGAGTGATATACATATAAATCAAGACTTGCTACATATATAATGTAATAATAAAATGAGAAATAGGCCCATAACCAAACAGTGATAATGTAAATAAAAACAATTTTTTGTTCAAAATTGTGGTTTATTTATGGTTATTTTATTTTTTATCACTAAAGACCCTAAAATCAGTCAGTTCGTTTGGCTTACACGTGCCTAACCCCACCACTACTGCATAATTTTATTTTTGAAAAATATAGAATAGATACAGAGTAATGAAGAAATAAATGATTTACATCTTATCTAAAATTTATTCTTATAATACGCATGAAATTTCGTTCATAAAATAATTCACTTAATATAAATACTTATTTATTTTCAATTTTGTTTTGAAAATCAATGTTCTTGCAGTACTCAACGGCGTTATTCTTTCCGCTCGAACAATTTCCACGAAAATTATTCTCTATTAAATTATATACAACAGATTTCTTTACGTTCTACCTAATGTATTTTAAACCCCTTAATTACCCTCATAATGAACATGAACATTCATGACAGCTTTACTGTATTTTTTTTACATTTTCAGTAAAAATACTTGATTATTTTTACTAAATTGTTCAATTTAATATATTAAATTTAAAATACAGTAGATAGTAGATTAATAGGTAGTGATTGAACTAACGCAAATTTTACTTATATTAAATAATCAATTCTAAACAATTGGTAAAAATATAGAAGGTACATGCGTTCTGATATTAAAATAAATATTTTATATATACCCAATTAAAGAATATAAATCCACCCCATTATCTAAAATATTAAATATTATTAGTATTAATTGGTATACCTGCTATTGAGTATTTATTTTGAAGAATGGATAGGTATTTTATTCAATAATTAACCCCTGTAATAAAAATGCTTGTGTAAATGAATATTTTAAAAAATGACAATGACATTTATTTGATAGAACTTGTAACATATTAAATAATAAATTTGTCTTTGTTTTAATGTCACTTATTGATTTAAATGAATATGTATACATCAATCAATTAAATCCACAAAAAAATAGAATTATTCGTTGGAAAATGTTTGTTGTTTGTAAACGTAGTTATCCTTAAAAAATCACATAAATCAAAAGGGATCGATAGCTCAAAAGATAAGACTATTTACTTGGTTTCAATCTTACTCATTCTAACTTGTTTCTAGATTTTTTCCAATATGTAGGTATAGACAGGTATGAGTTTTTTTTCAAAACTATTTATCTTCCTCAATTTATATTTAGAAGATAATAATATTTATTTATTTCCATCTTCATTTTTATTTGCAAGTCAAAGAAATATAATAAATCAAATCACTGACTGATTACTCAACGACTTACATAATTTAAATCTGTTTAGTTCCATTAGAGAAACTTTGTATCAGTTTGGATTTAGAGTCTCTATTTACGAGTTTACTACGAGTATTATAATATCAGTGTTCACTTCATTTAATACCAAATTGATTAAATTAAGCACACGGATTCGCCAATACATTATGGTAGAATAATATTTTCTTCTTTCACTGTTGAATACAATAATCTATTTCCTTACAATCATTAGTGTTCCAAGCAAATATATTTAAATACTTTAATAGTAGAAACGATAATGATTAAAATGTAAGTAGGTAATTACATGTGATGGTTCATCCCATTTATGTACTATCTCTCCGAATATGATTATGATTATAAAAATGATATCATATTAATCACTATTAAAAATAATATAAGATGGTTTATAATATTGTTATGTATCTTTCAAATCACAAAGTTCTCAAAGTTAATTATAACTTTAAACTTATCACAACACCAGGCGAGAAAATTAACAGTACCTATCATAATAATATGTAATAATCGCAAAGTTGACCAAATCAGCGTCACTCTTATGCCGGATGTCTCTTCATCACACCCAACTAAATATTCTGTTCTTAATTTAAAAGATTATAATAATTTTGTATGTCTATTATATATTATATATGTCAATAACTAGTGGTTTAAAATATATAAACAGTTTTCAAAATTTAATTGTTTTTTGATAAAACATCAAACGTAGAGTTTATAAATTTTGGTGTAGTTAGTAATAGTAGTAAGTATTAGTAGTAAAAGATATTACAAGTTTATAATAATATATGATCAGTTTTAATACAGTATACTTAGAATGGATTAATGTTTTATAGATAATTTACTAAGTATATAAATAATTATTGCAATTAATTTACACATCATAATAGGTACATTTATAAATCATATCACAGAACAGAATAAAGCAATATAAAATGCAAAAGGTAGTCGCCATTGTCTAAGACTTTAAAGGCAATTTTGGAAAAAAGTCATTAAACACAAAAATTTTAAATCACCTGAATGTCTTTAAATATTACCAACATTGAACGCGCGTTGTGTTTACTTGTCAAAATTTAATACACATTATGGATACAGGCGTAAATATTAAAATTAGAATATTATTTAACAAATCGTACTTTTTTGCTCAAAATATAACAAACTTTCCATTATTGTTGTGTTCCCTAATTTTTAATCTTGTTGTATAATATGAATATTTGATTGTTTTCCTTAAGTTTTCCGGCTCACTTACCGATGTCGATATTTCAGATGATACCCTATTAGCGAATATAGCCGATATCTCAGAAGTGAGACAAGTAGAAGACGTATTGAACATACACGTATAAACACGAATTCTAAATTTAAAAAATGAGAGGAATCGTTTGTTTTAATCGGGTCGTGAAACAAAACAAAAATAATACTCTCATAATAGTTAGACAGATGCTTATAGTGCGGTAAAATTATATCGAATGATTAGAAACACATGGAAATTAGTGTGTTATGTAAAAGACTGAAGGGTAAATATATTAAGGATAGGGTGATGTAAAGCTTGCCCCCCACATCCTGAAGGGGGCCCCCAGGCCAGGATCTTTGGTAGGCCCCCTACCTATCACTATAGATTAACGGTAGTAAGGTGCTCACAGTAACGTTTTTCAAATAGTGTTCGAGGTAAAATTAAAAGTATTTATTATATTTTTAGCGATTTTCTAATACATCCACTTGAATTATTGAATTGTCGAGTATTGACACACATCAAAAATTCCATCGCATAACTACATGTTTTAAAACCATAAACAACATTAATATTTGAAGTAAATTAGTGCCGCAGGCGACTTTTTTACTAGTAGGGTCAATTTGTGATGTTTGTTTATCTCACATATCTGGTTGACCCACAACGTCGGGCCCCAGGCTAGAGCCCTGTCAGCCCCCCCCTTGTGGGGGCCATGATGTAAAGTACTGTAACTTCAAGCAAAACACACAATCAATGAAAAATATAAATATTATGGATGAGGAAGAACCATCAGCTAAGCATAGCCGATTGACAAATGAATGAGTCTAGCGATGGTGTGCTCGGCAAATTTAATAAGACTTGGTAAGATTGATGCAGCAGTTCACAGACAAATTATTTAGCCTAAAATACTAAAACAAAGACAGTAAGACAGAACATACACGTAAACGTATGAAAGAGCGGGAGTTGGGGAGGAGATAATTACACTGTCGACCATACTTTCGTATAAATAGCCCCAGTGACGTCCCGTGGGGGTAGGCAGATTGAGCGTCGCTTGAGGGCGGCAGTTACTCAAAAGGCAGAAAACCGAGGAAAATCATTTGGAATATAATATAGAAATAGCTACCTAAACTTAGTAATAACGAAAATATATTTCGTTTAAAAAATTGAACTCACTGGTTTTGTCGGGTTCGCGATATCTAGTTACTTCCGTTGCCCTTCGACGTCTTTGGTGACCAGAAACGACACATGCAGATTTGCGAATAATTAGTCTGATATTTTGTTAGTAATGTATCAATACAACACATTTATTAGATATTGGACTCATGAAAGGATGATAAAAATAATGTATAAAAAAATGAGGCGACATTTTGGCGCTGCCTAGAGGCGGCATTTTATCTGGGGACGTCACTGAATAGCCCCCTCCGGTGTATTACTTACATGTTTCAATTAATAATCTATTGTTATGAATTATGGCAACGTAAAATAAAATAATATGTCCAAAAATAAGACCAAGCCAGTAGCGGGATGATACTTAACTATCCGTAGCACTACCATAGTACAGTAATTTATTATTTTAACCTGACTTTTATTAATGTTCATATAAAGTAAATGCAATATTACTACGTAAACACTTTTATTTACTGCGGAATTTCCTAAGTGTTCCCAGAAGAGCATTTTTCAAAAATATTTATACGTTGAAACGTTTCCACTACATTATATTATTATGAAATACTCACACGCTTCTTGTGGGAAAAAAATCATGTTTGTGGATATTTACTTTAAATTTGTGTTAGAAACATATACAATAAAGCTGGTTATTTCACGGTTAAGTAAATAATTCATGAGTAAAAAAACATTTCTTAATTTAATTATTTTACAAATATTAAGTGTCTAAAAAAAGATATGATATAAACAATAATAATTACAAGATAAAAGAACTTTTAATATACTTACCACGTTTTTAAATTTTCTGTTGAATCATATAAACTTGACAATTCTATGTATTAATAATTTAGGACAAATAAGGCAATTCTCAAATTATGCTTTTGCACCAAACAAACAAATATGGAATACTGAAATGTCATTTTGATTTCCATAGTAACGCGCGTATATATTAATAATTTAGTTGCTATGACCACGCCCTTAGCAACCAATAATAGTGGATTGGATTACGGATTTCTTCCGAAATAACTTTTCATACAAAACAGAATTAACTGAAAATGAATTCAATACTACTTAAAGATGGCTAAAAGTATTAAAAGAATGTATTGGCATCGTGTTTTGATATATTCTTAAAGTTTCAAATGTCTAGCTAGTCGGGAAGTTAGTTAAAAGTCGATTGCAAGATTTGTACTGGATAAACAACAACCGGACAAACAAGAATACGAGCTAAGAAAAACGTGGTAAAATAAATATTAAATATGTGCGCGCTGAGAAAAAATACAATGAGTACAATTGAGTTTCCATCAATAATGACTTATATACGCGTAGCAATCATACTACAGACCTACAAACTTATCTAAGGAATGGATGGGGGACCCACAGTCGAAAACTACCCAATCAGGACTCGCAATTGGACAGAATCTGACATTCCAATGACGTTTCCAATATGGCGTCCATATGGTAGTTCGTAGTTTCATTTTTGACCGTTCTTTAAATAATTTTGTAGGACTGTACTCAACATTAAATGAATGACACACTTTAATTTATGTAGGTTGTGTGGTTAAAACAAAACATTAAAGCAATAATAATTGTCAGCATTTCCTCAATCATAACAAGATCAGTAATGTTTGTTTTGATTGGTAATTACGACAATATCTATTGTAATATGTATTGCATTAATATAAATAAGAATAACTATCAATGAATACTCACTCAACTCATCGAGTCTGTCACGAGACGTACCTACTTTTATTGTCACAAGTCCTTCACTCGACATAGTTATCTCTTGGTCATATTTATATCACCAGTACATCCGCAATACTTATCTCCACATTCACATCCTGATTAAATTATTATTTCACTCTTGTATGAACGTAAAAGGACAATCTACTTCCAAATAAGTATGGCATGAGAACAATAATAATGGTGAAAACAAACCAATTATATCGATCCTAAGAGAAAAAAATGGACCGTGTGTAATCCGAGCATAAGTACATCTTTCGTTTCCGGATGAGGGCTTTAATCATTAATCTACTGATTCAAATGCGCCTATTGTGGTTTTTTTATAATAATTACGCTATAAATTTAGTCAATAAATTTTTATTTGTATGATTATGATATTACTACTAACATGAATTTATTATATTTGACATCTGGAGTATTCATATTTTTTTGTTATGACGTCCTTGCACGTGTCAATTACAATTTTTTTTTTTTACTCAAGACTGACGTGAATATTCAAGAAATTTCAGAAAAATAAATGTATTTTCAAAAAAAAAGAAAATTACTTTCATAATAATTGTGTTATAAATAGTGCATATTAAATCTTGAATAAAAAATAATGATAGGTACCTACTTGAATCATTTTTATTTTTCTACTGTAATTTCTTAGTAAAAAATTCTTTACAATTATAATGTCGAAAACGTGCATCCTACAAATAAAAATATTTAACAAAATTATAATGTCAACTTTGAATTGTTAAATCATCATTACAACTTTCTGTTCGGAGCCATTATATTATTATATTCTCCTAATATTCAGATTACGAGATCTGAGTGGCTTACGCGTCAGCTTATAATGTCATGGGTCCCAGGCTCAAATCATCGGTCTGGTAAATACACATGTTGTTATTCAATGTGTGTTTGGAAGCGGAGTATGGACCGAATAGGTTAAGCTGGTGGCTTACATTATTTTTCTTATATACAAAAATCTGCTAATATGAACCTCCACTTTATGGAAACCCATATTATGATCTTCTTAGGATTGGACATGGTCAAAAAATATCAAGATATTTTTTTTTAACTGATTATTATCTAGAAAACATCACATATTGCCTGCTACAGAGAAATATCTATTATTAAAAGATAATAAACCATTATTTTATATTGTCTGGCTTATATCAGTAACAATACAATATTTAACATAACTCTAATCAATAATATTGAGTGTGATAAAATATTTATTATCTATTCAATTTTTGTATTATATTTATAAAAAAAATATATCTACGTACTTAATAATCTTATTATACAATTTTATTATAAGGTCGTTCTTTTAACAAATTAATGTCATTATAAAACAATATATCGTTTTTTTAATACCACTACAATCTACTCACCGAATTTACAATAATATTAGTAAGTCCTCGTAAGCACTGGCTTGTCATACCGTGGGTTTCGGGTTTTGCTTACTGGCAATGTCACATTCACGACAGTAATTGTGCCGCTTAGCTTCTTGTAAAAAAATATCCAAAATTATAGCAATATTTATAAAATAAAATTGTTGTATACATAATTATATTTTTTGAGTTGACGGGTTTACAAATTGAGTTTATATAATTGGTTAGGTGTATAAACTATTCAAGTCAACGCATGTAAATATTATTCATTGTAAATGCTAAACTATTTAAGTAGGTATAACCTATTAATTTAACTATATAAGAATTGTTTTGAAACAGAGTTTGTGTTCATTCTACAATTTTCGAGTTATCGATGTTGACAGCAGTTGTTTCCGGATATCAAACCTTCGTTTAGATCAGAACTTCCTAACTATTAATCAGCGAGAGATTGGGAGTATGCCGCGAGATATTATTTTAGTTTCTTAACAGCTGACGTGCGCCACGTAGGTCAAAATGGAGATTTCACGGTATTTTTAGAGCATAACCTTGGCTATTCCTTAAACGTTGTAGATAATCTATTTATTTAATTTTGAAGCCTTATTATCTTTTATATTTATTTTAAACATTTGATGACTGCATGAAGTATTTTTATTACATAAAATAGTATTATTTTAAACCTCTCGATCTAATGTTTTAGAATATATTATATTTCACCACATCCATGTGCAGTGGTGTTAAGGTTTTTTAGATTTATTAATTTTTAAACGCATTTAAAAAACCATTAGTAAAAGTAATATTAACATTATTAGTGAAATATTTATGATAAAAACTTATATTGTGCCCATTTTTTGAATAATAAAATGCCTAATTCTTGTAAAATTTGGGATCACGGAGATTATAAATATATTTTTTATCGTAAATATTTCTATTATTTAAATAGTAAAGAAATTTACTAAAGGTTTTATTACTAAATAGAAAAAATAAAATGACTAATATTGTCTTCGTAAGGCAATATAGAAATAAATAAGTAAACAAAAAAAACTTGTGATATTCTGAAATTGCCTTTTACGCACTGAATACATATTTTATTATTTACGTTTCAATACACCTTTATTGTATCATAAAACCATATTAGTTGTATGATGAAAATAATATAAAATAAGGTATGCCTCAAGTGAACTTAAATTTCCGAAACATTCACTTTTTAAGGTATCAAAACGTCAGATAATAGGAAGTGTTGAACCAAGATTGAACCAATGGGTATTATTTTGATCATAGATTATTATGTTGAATAAAGATCAAGGTACATCGTTGCCTTGATGGCGAATAGACTTATTCCACGTTTATACAATATAATATCTAGAAATAGATATTTGAAATTCTTGATTCTTACCATTATATATTATGTTTGCGTATTAGACCCTTTATCGATTTTGTGTTTCTATAAAATGTGGTATTTAAAAAGTTGTTTAGTCAAATAAAACTATTTTTGAAATTTGTGTGCAAGGCAACGAGATTTGAAATAAACGTCCATTTTAAATTCAGCATCATCGTAGATGCGGGCGTTTTCTTTTCTCCTTATATCAATGTTGACTAACTATGATATAAATATTTTTAAAAAAATCCATCTTCTTATATCATAATAATAATGTACCTACATAGTCCATTTTTTTAATGTTTAAATTTAATTATCTTGGTAATTAAATCAACGTCATACATTTTATTACATATTTATTTGGATACTGCTTATGAGAAATGAATTGGTGAAGGTAAACGCTATTATTTATAGAACCATGTGTTTTGAGCATCGGACAGTCCTCAAACTTGAATAAAATATAATATTCTCACCACATTTGCACGTGTGTTCTGAAATTCAAATATCTAGGTATGTATACGAAAATAGTCAGCTATATTTTCAACACTAAAATCTATATAATACACTTACATAATTTACATTTAAAAAAAGTCTGAAGCTATAAATGATTGAAAAACAAAAGTCATTATGAACCACTTTGTTTTCCCAAAGATGATTGTAATAAATGGTTTCTAGCCCATACAGCACTGCATGAATCTCGGACAAGTATCTATAGATGGTGGTATACTTGACGAAATTTTCCACCGGATAAAGTGATGAAAAGTAAATTTTATGTTTGAACGTAATTTTCAAGATCAACCTGCCATTGTGCCATAAGCTGAAAGTGTGTTCCATTGCTCGTATATGCATGTTAAACTAAATATCTCAGTAACAGAAAAATTCAAAAATGAAGAGTTCTAAGAGAATATTATATTAGGCATTACGTGTAAAGACAGAAAGAAAGTAAAATAGATAAGAGAGCAAACAAGGGTATGCGAAGTAATTAAAAATACGAAAACCCACTAATGGAGATGGCCCGGACATATAGCTCATTGGCAGGATGGCTGCTGGACGAATGCAATAATCTAGCAGTATCTGAGGGATATAAAGCCGTATCCGAAAATGTGTACATATTCGGTTGGCCGTATCACAGTTTATGGTGAGATATTTATCAAAATTATATTGCCGTGAAACACTTAAAAATACCGATATAAAATTCTGCTGAAAAGTAGGTATATTAAATCAAATTAATGTTCTTAAATTGGAGCATTACTATCTACAACGTTTCACAAACAACGCGTTATTTTTTTAATCTCAATGCTATATTATGACGATTTCTTTTCGGTAAGATAGCTTACGGTGAACTGTGTGATAAGTATAATTATTTACATTTAACCTCTTAGGCGACTGCAGGGACGCTGGAATGATAACATATAGATTCAGCGGAATTACTTGTAAAATATAAACAAGGAACCAGGAAGCGAATAAAGAACTTTAGGAGGCCTTTATCCAGCAGTGGATTGATTGCGTCTCATGATAATGATAACAAATTTATACACATCCACATGTTTTTAATAATACTTATAAAGTTGTTTATTTTTTTCACTGGGTAGTTACTATTGGGTCAGATATATATATATGTAAGTGTAGGTACTCTAACACAGTGGTCCTCAACCCCCGGTCCGTGGATCAAATGGTACCAGGCCGCCCAAGGGACATTAAATTATTTCCATTTTATTTACTGTGTTGTATTTCTCTCGAGTTACTTCGTACTTCGGGTACTTCTTAACCACAAAAGACCAACAAGCTAGTAAGGAATGGATCCGCGACCCATTTTTCAACAAACCAGGCAAATCAAGCATGTCTGTGCAAGAAAAAGATCAACTTCTGGAGATTGCAAATGACGGCGGCCTTAAAACTACGTTCGAGACAACAACTCTGCCGGTGTTCTGGATTAAACTCATGGCGGAATACCCTGAGATTGTCACCAAAGCACTTAAATCCCTATTTCCATTTCCGACATCATATATGTGTGAAGCGGGGTTTTCTGCAATGACAGCAACCAAAACAAAACAACGGAATAAACTGGACATAAGCAACACACTTCCGGTGTCATTGTCTCCTATTACCCCCAGATGGAACCGTATCATTGCAAAGAAACAAGCTCAGGATTATCATTGATTTATCGCTCTAGTGATATAAAATATTAAATCACTTTATATTCATTTTTTGGTGTAAGTTACTATATTTTATTTTAAAGGCATGTTTCAATACAATTAAATAAAAATTATTAAATCAAAACAATCTATAATATAGACAATCAATGTCCCCCCCCCCCTCAGCGGGCCGCGGTAAAATTATCAAACGTTGACCGGTCCACGGCGATAAAAAGGTTGGGAACCACTGCTCTAACACATTGGAGAAAGAGATTTTTTATTGCCAGAATTTTAATAGAAAGTATATTGATACCAGGGGAGGGCGTAAAACGTGCTTTTTATTTTATGGAATTAAGTTAAACATACAATGTGCGCGTTTTATGGTGTAATCGTAAAATTATTATGGCCTACATGCAATATTCAACGCAATTGCCAGGTGTGTCATAATAATTGGTCACATTTCGCACTATAAATTTTTCAATTAAATTAAATGAATTATCCACTCTTATAGCTGACGACCATAGAATCCACCATTGTGGCAGACATTTTCTCTGCCTGAAGCGTTGCTAGGCTAGAAGAATAATCTACACGCTACAGAATTATTGGTGTAGGTAAACGAGAGGCGTTAGCCCCAATGACAGGAGCTGTATCGCAAATAGTTTAAAAAACTATTTGATGAATTTGTATGTTTGTTGTGCTTAATGTAAATACGTCGCCTACTATACTAGAGTTACCTGGCTAAAAGGTGTTTTAAAAGACGTTAAAAATTAAAGATTAACGCACAATTGAAAAAAAAGGTTATAAAATGAGAATTTGTAAAATAATAAATTATGTTTATCATTTAAAATTACTTTAAGTTTCCTCTAATACAGTGAAAACATTTTTGAATTATTTATAGTTTTAATGTATTTTAATAAGTATAAACATTGATTTTTTGTTTTTACTATTATGCATAAGTTAAAATCCTTTTATATGTACCTATACCGAATCTCATTTTAGCATTGTTACAATATTGAAGCTAAAAATATTCCTAGCGTGTAGTAGAGCATTTACTATCAAATTCAGAAATCCACTCTTAAACCTGATTGGAAATAAGAAATTATAAAGAAAAATACCCGGGAATTACGCACGATGAAGCCAAACAGGTGTATAATTAAAATATCTGTCTGCAAATTTAAATAGTAACCATACTGAGGTCGGCTTACTGCAAATAAGCAAAAGCTTACAGTGAGATTGTTTTAAATAACAAAACTTCCAAGAAGAGTTTAAAGCAACAACAATAACAACATAAACATATCATTTTTAAAAGCAAATGCTACCTATGTCATTTATAAAAATCATGAACAACGATGGCCTCAAGTTTGGACACCAGAACATGTTTTAAATCTTTTTGACAAATAGAGACCGTACGATACATGTTGTTGACTATTCCAAAAATTTCAAAAATAGTTTTAATAGTTAGTCAGAATGTATAATAATTCATTAAAATATATTCTGCGAGAGAATGTTAGTTTTGTTTACACGATTATTTCTGTTGGGGTAAAAACTGTGTTCGTGGTTGATTTTCCAGTAGGAAAAAATATTTTTCTAAAAGTTAATGCTGTCACAAGATTTACCATAAACTTACTATGCAAGGTGTATTAGGCGTGTTATCACCCAAACAAAATAAATATAAGCTTCTACTTATCCCAAAATGGCGTGTTAAAGCTTTGTAAATATATATATATATTACTGGGTACCTGGGTAAAAAAATACATTATTATTATGCCTTCAAAATAGATATACGTTTATTGCACATTAATTATACGATGTATATTAATACAATAGTTTACTATGCCACAATTATACCGCAAAAATAATATAATATAATATAATGGTTTTAAGCAATTAATTACACACAACTTTACTATTCTATGTGGTTTAATATAATCCTTCTGGGTTCTTTCGAGTAGGGATGTTTAATCTGTTACTTTCAAACGCATAAACCTGGGCACAAAAACTCGTTTGAAAGCGCTCGTTAATGATTTTTCACTAATTAGAGAAATGATGTGAAAATATTAAAAGTGGGCTTCATATTACGATGATAATAATAGAATATAGCGGAAAATTTTCATCTGCCATGCCTAATAATATTAATATGTAGTTAGCTTTATACGACTCAATAAAAAGACAAAACTCTAATGAGCAACTGATTTAATTTGAATGCGGATTTTAGTTTTTCTACGGACATCAAGCGATAGAATATCTAAAATCAATACAAATAAAATTATTGTATATTTACAATGTTTATTTTCTTTTTAAAATAGGTATTCCCCTGGTATATAAGTACACATTTTGGTAGCGTATGTCACACATCAAAATATGGAACAGCGCCTTGAATTCGAAGGTTATGGGCTCAGGTCACGTCTGTGCTAATATTAAAAAAACTATTTGTGTATAATATCTCTGATGTGTTTTTTAATCTTTTAAAGTGTAAATTGTATTATATTGCATACTTCGTAGCCTGTTGCTAGATGTCCGTAGTATTACCACATTTCGTCTGAAATAAATACCACACCTATATCAAGAGCTAAATGTGTTAAATCTATCATATTTATCACTTTATGTATTCAGACAGTTAATTATTACAACAAGTTAACCGTCTGAACTGTCAAAAAGTCCTACGTTTTAACAGTCCCTCTCTTGGCTGTGTTAACTTTAAGAGCAAGACAGAGTACGCCAATTACATATTGAAAATTGAAATGCAAAATTTTGATAAAAAATCTTTGTCACGGGTCACGTCTGCTGCCCCAATGTAGTGTTACTCGCGAACTGTCAAAAATATCGAGTGACTAGTAGTAACATAATAGTTGTTTTACTACATGCTGCAATGACATGACATGTTTCAATACAAAATTTCGAGGTTTGGGTGGAAACAACACAAATAAGCCGACTCGAACATACCCGAATTTGACCGAATAGAGACGTATTTCACACGTATGTCTACCAACCTAAATTTTAGTCGTATTACGAATTTACCAATTGTTGCAGATAACTGCATGTGTATGGATTGGCTTCCATGTTAATTTCGACCAATGAAAAAATGAAAGAATATAAAAATGGAAGATTAAACATGCATTCAGGTATGTAATTATTTGATTAATAGGAGCAGTAATCGTTGCAAAAAATGTTTTATGGGGTATAATATTGCATGCTCAGCGTTATATACACGTAAATAAAATAAACACAAGATTTTGATTTATTGTCTACTTGTAATACATAATAATCTGGATTCTATAACATAAAAAAATAGATTTTTCAAATTTAACGCACCTAATTAATTATTCATTTGTATATTATTTATCAAAGCAAAATCTTTTATGCGAGAATCGTCAAAGCTTACAGTACTGAAACCTACTCTCCATAGAGCAAACGTCTACTGAATACAAAAAGTATATTATAATCCTTTTGAATGATTGAGACATTCTTAAAAACATTATTTCGAGCTCTACTTGTTTATTCTCATCACAGGTTTTGAAAATATGTACCTGATATTAATTAGTATGTATGTCATAACATTATTTTTTTTAAATATATTTTTTCATGAAAATTATTTCCGCAATTTACGACTTTTTAACAACTTGATTTTTGGCTTTTAGTTTTAGTGAGATACAGAAATTTCGATGCATTTTGGGGCTTGTTAGATTTATTTCAACAGATTTAAATTCTTTATATTATTAAATTAAAGAATGTTTATAACTTTATGTTTTTCTTTTACCAAATTAACACCCATCGTTATACATGCAATTTATTCGGCATACGTTCATTAACATCCAGATTGCAGAACGGCGTAAATATCCGCCATATCGTGTAAATACCTATGTAGATGGATAATTCTACACTACGTTCCACGATTTATTTATGTTTATAATAAATTAAATATTTTACAACATATACTTCGATATAAAGACACCTTCCCCGCCTCGGAAAAAATAACGAAATTTAATAAAATTAATTGGCTACCTATTCGAACATAAGAAAGCTGAAAATAACGGTTTGTCTTAATTAGATACATACAACATTATTTTTTAAATACGTGCGTATTGATTTCATGAATCAGATTATTTTTACATGAATAGTTCCAAAATATGGATAGCCTTACAAAATGATAGTTGAAATCAACTGAGAATAACCAAACGGTCGTATGTGAGGAAGGACCCTTCTTACTGATTCAGCATATCAGATGTACAGGACACGTATTATGGTACTGCCAGAAAATATATGATCCGAACGATTAGAGCTGTTTATCTAACTTTCTCGTAACACTATGGTATTATATTCTCCACTCCAAAATAGGCCATATAAATTATGCTCCGCATATAAGAGAAATTGGTAATGTTCGAGGTACCTAGTGGCGGCACTAGCATATTTTAGTAAGTGGAGTCAGATGGCGTGAAATATCTAATACATAATAATAATATATACCTAATCAATCAAAACGTATTTTATATCTTTATTAATAATTTAAATTATAACATTACTTATATGTAAGTCATTTATTTTGTATAGTGGCTGTTGCTTTAGATTCTTTGTCAATATACTAAACTTATATTTCAATAAATAATCCACCTCATACATCATACTTAGTACCTAATAATTCTGTACCTCAGAGGCAGACGGATGCAACTCCGTTTTTGGGGAAAATGAGTTTTTTTAAGAATCGTCATGCTAAAGGCTTTATCTATTAGTGGCAGAGAAATGAAAGTCCTAGTCCAAGATATGCATAGCATAAAGATGCAAATGCCATACCTACCTTAGAAGCAGAAGGATGCAAATCCAATAATCCACTAGGACAAAATTCTCTCAAACCGTCTGCAATATGTACTAGACGAGAACCAGCCATGAGAACGAGCTTTAGAGGAGGATACAGCACTATGGACCATATTATCCAAGTCATTAGAGAAATCAGAGCGGTAACAGGAATACAAGCTGCTGCTATCCATGGGTGACTATGAGAAAGCGTTCGATTCCATAAAGAAATTTTCAATACTCGATGCACTCAGAAATCAAGGAATCCCCGGACGCTATATAAATATTTTCAATAATATAATATACAGTAGCGCAACAACATCTTCATAAACCATCGCGCATTTCCTATCAGCAAAGGAGTCCGACAAGGTGATACAATCTCACCTAAACTATTTACAGCTACATTTGAAGACTTATTTAGACAACTTGACTGGAATGACACGGGTTCCCATAAATGGAGAATACGTGAGTCATTACGCTTTGCCGATAACAATAAATAGTAGTTTGCAAGACTCAGAAGGCCTCCAAAGCAAAATGCAGTAACTCGCTGGAGTAAACAACAAAGTAGGCTTGAAAATAAATGTATCAAAGAATAAAGTCATGTTCAACTGCTTTGCGGGCCAAAAAGAGATCCTCATCAATAGTATTCAGCTCGAACAGGTGAAAAACTACATCTATCTGGCACAATAGGTGTCTATAGCTGGATGTATATTTGGTGAAATTGTTCGCAGAGTAAAGCTAGGCTGGAGTGCTTTTGGCCGCCTGAATAATTTCTTCGAAAATGCCTAAAGTGTTCAACCAGTGTGTACTTCCCGTAACCACATGCGTGTGAAACATTGAGCCTAAGTAAAAGAGAGATCCATAAATTTAGAGCAGCACAACGTGGTATGGAAAGGTGCATGCTTGGCATAACGCAAAAGGACAAGAAAAGAAATGAGTGGATAAGGGAACAGACAAGGATTAATGATGTGATAGAGTTTGCTAAAAACCTCAAATGGAAATGGGCTGGAACATGGCTCGAAGAAAAGACAATCTTTGGACAAATTTAGTCATCCAGTGGTATCCAAGAGGTAAAAAACATCCGCAAGGTAGACCTAGAGGCCGCTGGATCGATGAAATGATAAAGTTCTGCGGAAAAACTTGGCAACGCAACGCACGAAGTGGAATCAGCTTGGAGATTAGCGAGGCCTTCATCCAGCAGTGAATAGATTCAGGCTGGTGATGATGATGATGACATTATAAAAATTAAAAAAAAAAAATGTGTTTTGCTTTGTTATATTTATACCTATAATTTTTTTAACTTATAATTTGTTTTATTTTGGCTAGGTAAATAAGATACAAATCCACATTAACAAAATATCTTTAGAGGCTGAAGGATGCAAATCAACACTACGTTTTTTATTTTATTTTTTTTAGATATAAAATTGTATTATATTTATTCCTTTCTTACATATTCCAGAAGTACTTTAATTGAATTAGAATAAAAAAAATAATGATCATTCTATGTATATTTTCTTAGAAGTTATGAGTATTCGTTTAAAATAAAAATTGTTTTTCGGCTCTCCTGAACAATTGGGTATTTGGATTTGCATCTGTCTGCCTCTGAGGTACAGATATTATTTATCAAATTTATTTTACTAACGTGAGATGAAATTTATCTACAAATAGTACTTTACAATACTAATAAAGAGTATGTAATGTATTAACCATTGATCAATAGTATTAACATTTATAATATAATTTAAAACTTATTTAATAGATAGATGACCGTTGATCACTGTTATCTGACTGGCAAACTAAAGCAGTGTGTGACAGGACATGCCCCGACCGACAAGATAATATAATAATAATAATATGTACCTACGTCAACTCTTACCTCATATAGGTACTCACATTTATGCAGCACTGGGTATTTTTAATCGCATCCCCGAACCAGCACCAATACATTAAGGGCAAACATGCATATTATGACGTGCTTAATGTTCTACACAGTTACGTGATATGGCATATGGCATATTGCATCTCATAATATAAACATTGCTTTAATTTGAAAGGATCCATCTCCCAAGTCCCTGCCACAGGGAACTATATATTCTAAAATCTGTTCTCAGAATTTCTGTGCTCCGCCAGTATCGTTGTATATACGTACCAACTATTTAGGTAGACTGTGTAGTGTTGTAGCATTAACAGGGTTGCGCCAAGAAACAAGAATCAAGTATGGGCAAACGGTACAAATAAAATATATAATTAATTTATACTTAACAAAATCAATGTAATGTGGCAGGCACGTGTAACATGAATATTTAATTGAATATTGATTATAGAATGATGGGGGGATCATCCTCATGGTCCCGAAAGGTAGAACCGCCCCTGGAGGTACCTATCTACTATTTTTTGAATTGTTTTTAAACATTTTATGCCAATCTCTAGTGAAAAATTTACTTTTGGAACATACGAGTAGGTACTTATATCTCTTTACATTAAAAACTTCTCTATATAGATAAAAGTTTATTCGGTAAGCAATATCACATCGCAGAAGGTATAGGAATTCTAGTGAGTATGTTTCCGTAAAAAATATTAATCTCTCAGAAGTTTTTTTCTGTTTTGCCAACATATTTTTCTTGATTTATGTATCGTTTGATAAAAAATTTTCAATTTAGATATTCTACCAATCTATTTATTTCGCAGAGAACTTTCACTTTGCTAGTTACCTCAAAGTTATAACGACCATTTACTTTTTTTGTCATTTTAATTCATATTTAGTAAATATTTCCCAGCCACGCAAATTGCCTCTTCATGATCACATCCAGCATGAAAGACCGTCGTGTCGACTCACAAACTCGAGTGCATATAACGTAGCCGTACCAGTGTATAAATAACAGTATGTGAATTCATCGATTCTAAAAGCTCAAATGCCGATAAGATTCAAACTCTCGCAAACACACAATATGTGTGGAAGGGAGCTTGCACACGTTGACCAACTGGCATTCGATCCTCACGACGATCATTACAATTTATAGTCAGGCCACGACACAAAAGTGTGTATTTTGGTCGTATTGCTAGTTATTGCTCATAATTTGAATGGATCTTATACTGCGAACTGTTTTTATAAAAAAGTTATTATTAATAATTCATATTAAAAAAAATATGCGTAAATCAGTGCAAGTGAAACATGCAATCTATAATGATCATTTGTATGTCAATATGTTCATTTCATGGTGAAGGTAAGTTGTTAAGATCTTACATAAACAGTGCACACTAAACTGTGACAGTCATACGTATCTGTTTTCATTGAACTAAGACTACAAATTGCTGATAATGTTGATTAGTTTTTAAAATTCAATTAAACCATGCGTAAACCAATCTATAAATAGTTATCTAATGGTCAAAAAATATCCGTCTACCTATAAAACATCTAAAACACACATAATTTGAAATCATCTCATGCATAGACCCGGTAGAAATATTTTGTTTTGGAAAATAAAATACATAAAAAATAAATATTTTTCTAACAAAGATTTTTTATAGTGTGTGTATTTTCAATACATAGAATGCTACATTCTACATCTTGTAATATGTATTCCTAGTCCAATAAAAGCATATGAGTATGACTGACAAAGCTTAGTGTGCACTATTTATGTCGGATCTTAACAGCCTACCTCCATCCCTCGCCAATCCTGTCTATAGAGATGACCCTAAGTTTTCACAGAATACAGCGATGACCTTCTAGTAACACTATGTCGACTTAATGCAACACCCAGCACCTTTTTAGAACAGTGGCTCAGATTTCATCACCATGAGCCACCCGTCCTTATCCCTCAGAAGAGGGAGAAGTGGAGATCAACCAAAGTAAGTGGCACAACCTTATGCTTATTCTATGCTCCAAGATGATCTATGCTTACTCTCTTCTGGAATGTCATAAGCTGAAGTTAATAAATAAAGTATCCACCTATTGTATTTATTTACTTATACTTTTAATTTTCCCTAAATATAATGAAAATTATGTCTTTGATGTAATTTTGTGTTGCCAATATTTTTAAAGGATTTGTCTACCTATAGATACTACCTATATCGGTGATAACAGGGAGTCGCATGGAGAAGACTTCTCAGTGGCGTACCTGTCATGGCGGAAACGCGTGCTAGAGGCGTGTTTAAATATTGTATTTGCTCTCCTTTTAGATGCGACTCATTTACTTCTTTGCAATAAACCAAACATTTACTAATAATAATTCTAACATCACCCCTGGTAGTGTAAAATATATTTATATAAAATCTTCAAATTACGTAAATTGTATTATTACGTACATATTTTTTTCAGCAGTTTTTTTTTTGTTAACGTTCATGTTTAGCAAATAACTCATGGATGCGATGATGTCATTAGCAAATATGATAACGTTTGTTACTTTGATTGTTATAATAATGCAATGGCCAAAGCTTTAATTACACTTATCCTTAATCCCACTCTTAACCTAACACTTGTAATCGGTCGACGACGTTCCATATTTGAGTCGGGTGTTACATTTTCCTTCCAATTAAGCCATTGTTATTGTAAAAGCCAAATATATTTCGTCAATCTGGTACCGACTTTCCACCAGATTGCATATTCATGTTCAGTTAGATCACTCAATTAATACGTCCTAACCTCTATAACAAACGGTATCTAACCTACCCCTATATTACAACTAATGTGGATCATTCAGGTAACTAATATTATATTGTGGTATATGTTATAATAATATCTTGTTTTATGTTATGCAGTATCATTAATTCAATCAAAAATCTGGCTCAACTGTGGATGCGCGTTCGATTCGTGCTTTTGGTAAAAATCAAACGTTATTTATGATCCAGAGTAATGAGCCAACTGGTTATGTAAATAGCCAGCAAACCTGTAAAGTATATAGGTAGGTACTAACTGTAAATAATAATTCATTTATTTATTTGAAGGTCCATATTATGTATGAAAATCGTATCAATATAGTGTATTATTCGAAGGTACCTATGTAAGTTTAAGAAATTCCTGATAATTTTGGAGATTCTCATTGACAAATTTTACGTTTATTATAAAGTGCAATAAAGTTAATCAATAGGCACCTAGTTATAATAAAAAATAATAGAATAAACTTTTAAAACGTTAACAAGCGTATTTTAAATAAATAATGTGAAAACAGGAGGTTAGAATAATGATATAATAAAAAGACAACGTGACTTCCGCTTCTTGTCATAGATTTTGACAAGAGACAAAATGAGTTAGTGGTAGGGATTCATTACACTTCTTCACTGCGGGCTCTTTATCGATTTTATCTCCGATTTCAGACACTTCTTAAAGATAGGGAGTACTGAATGATGGTACCTATTTATCGATCTAATGACGACAGGTACATGAAAGATTTATTAGGCATATACTGATTATTCAGAAGTAAAACCACGCAAAGTGGCCGCGCAGCACAGGTAGATACAAGTATATTAACTACCTTATAAAATAATTATAATAATATATCTAGACTGATTTAACTGACTAAAAATAAATCTTATACAAACTAAAACACGATAGAAGTTAGATATCCGAAGAAAAAAGAATGGATGATTATGCTGAAAAATGATGTCATGAAGATAACTCAAGTACCCTTTTCATACACTGAATAGGATAATTACGCCAAATAAGAGTGATAAATAGCTGTTTTTAGTTAATTTGAAACTGATTGCTAGTTAGAGTACAAATTGTTCATTGGTAGCCCACTGATGTACTAATCTCGTGGCACTGAACTAACGCAATTGTAATTAGCAATATTTTTTTTATAAATAAAGTATAATAGAGAAAACAAAAAAACAACAGTAGAACAAAAGTTACTATGTAATTCGTGTAAAAGGTTTTTGTTATCTAGTATTATATAATATGCGTAAAAAATATAAATAAAATCGAAACTATTTTGTTTACATTTCGACATATATTATATAGGTGGGTACTGAGACCTTAAAACAAAAAAGCTGTAATTTTTATGGTGCAAACAGCGTTTGACGAGTTCGGTGTCAATCCGAAAGCCTATTCAGCAGTGTAATAAAATAAATATCAAAGTGTTTTATGTCCGATGCTTTGTTGCCAAAAAAGATAAGTCAATATTTGATTGGTGACAGCGTATTCAAAAAGTTCAAAGCAGCTTTATCCCTTGAAAGGAGGCTTTTCTAAAAAAGGGTAATGTAAACTTTGGAGTTATAAAAAGTCAGATTGCTTTTAGTTGTGACATGATATTGCCATAAAACTCAACTTTTTGACACCTGTTTCATTCAGAATTCTATTGTATGACTGAATAAAACGGTGTGAGGAAGATCGCATATGAAGTGCTCATGGTAAATATATTTATCACTCCAAAAATGGCATTTTAAACAAAAGCGGAATGGAATAACGTCATTAACGGGAGAGTACACTGCTACTAGGGACATCTAACGAAACATGCAGATCAATTCAATTTAGTAAATATGTATCGTCATGTTTTTTTTTAATAAATCAATACATACCTAAAAACTATAAATATAGATTCCAAGATAATCTTTAATATAAAAAAAAACTTTTACAAAGAGAGAGTACATCTCCGACCATGTCCGATCCTAATAGGATCATATGGGCCTCCACAGAGTAGAGGTTTGTATTAACAGATTTTGTTTTTACGATAAATGGATGTCAGCCACTTGCTCAACCTATTAGGTCCATACCCTGACTCATACACAAATTGAAAAACAATATGTGTACTTGCCAGACCCAGGATTCGAACCTGAGACCCACGGCGTGATAGTCCAACGCTTAAGCCGCGCTGCCACCTTGGGTGTTTATTTTTTTATCTTTTAAATGA
Source organism: Rhyacophila brunnea (assembly GCF_057557595.1). Classification (NCBI taxonomy): domain Eukaryota; kingdom Metazoa; phylum Arthropoda; class Insecta; order Trichoptera; family Rhyacophilidae; genus Rhyacophila; species Rhyacophila brunnea. The sequence continues at coordinate 25,286,560 of NW_028233068.1, forward strand.
AGTTTGATTTTTATCTCAAAGTATGGGAAATTAGGAATAATTCATGATTCTAACAGGTTTAGGCTCAAAACACCGATTTTTTAGAAAAATAAAACATGTTTAACTTATAGGTACTTACTAAAAAATGCTCTAGTATTATGACAACACTAAATCACGCTTTTATATAATTATAAGTTTATCTTTGAAATCAAACATAATTATATTAATTTAACATCTAAATGTACGGTTTCAGGAAATTGTATTAAATTAGATATTTCAAAATTTTGCCACTAGACGTCGTTAATAGTACCACACTCTGAAACAGGAGTTTCAATAAGGTTGATCGCGAAATGATTTTTGGTTGATCATCAAAAATATTTTATTTATTTATTCATAATTTGGAAGTACAGTGGGATTTTATTTATTATACATATTTCTGTTATCCAATTTTTTAAATATCTAATTCTAACACCATAAAACAGATGGCAGTAATGCTACCAAATAATACAAAAATTGTAGATACATTACAATGTAGGATAAGATATTCAAGCTCTATATTGCATACGGAAGATCAAAATAAAATTGATGTATTCAAAATAAAATTACTACAGCTATAAAAAAATTCTATGTTTAAAACTTTTTTTTGTAAGATTCTATTTTAAATTAAAAATATATCTATTATATGCTATCTACAATATACTATAGTATTGGTGCGGTTTATAACTTTTTATAACTCATAGTCAATATTAGTATTTTGATATAAGTATATAATAATACTATACAATACTTATGTTAAGTATAGTATGAAACTAGATATTTTAACCATTTTATCAATACCTACTAATAATAACAAAGATACATTTTGCCCAAACATTAGCACGTGCTTGGGGTGGAAACATCAACCTACAATAATAGTTTTCATGTTTTCTATAACATCCAACTTATGTTCCCAAAATAGTATCTTTGCCAATAGCCCACCTGAATCGATAATAATTATTATGCGTATTTTTCAACCTTGTTTTCTGCGATGAAAATGCGGGAAATAATATAATTTTATTCAACATCTTGTGTACCGTCTATTAAATTATATCACAACACGTTACAGATTCAGCAAGACCGTGTTCGAATAATATGTCTTTCGATGATATTTTGTATGGTAATTTATTTTTTAATCATTTTATTTATTTATATAGTACTTTAAACATTTTTTTCCTCCCACCTCTTTGTTGTCTGGGAATATATGTTTAATAAATGGCCAACTAGTAATACATTTTCAAATATACTTTTAACAGAACTCTAAATGTTAGAGCTATATAAAATTATTCTAGACCAGTTGTATGTAGGAATGTAGGTACTCAATTGCTGGCCTGGTCTTTATAGAATTGCACTGTAAAGCTAATCACTATTTGATTCGACTTATCTTTACAAGTATTTATTAATTAAGGTAGACATAATTATTATCTTGAACTGTCATTTTCTATTGAATGCGACATTGTCCTCAATAGAAATACGGCTTGTTATCTAATAACCAAGGCTTACTATAATAGTCAGGCTATGACAAAAAACTTTAAAATTCGATGGTAGTGTAAGCTATTGCTCATACTTTGAAGGAAATATTATGGTAAACTGTTTGTAAAAAATGATGATTGATACATATTGACATAAATGGTATTAATGAGAACGAAATATGCAATTAATTGCTAACAAGTAACCGCATTCTATTCGAAGATTATCAATAAATATTAATACTATTGTAATTTGTAATTCACGTTAGTTTATATGAGTCTGATGCATGAAATATTACACTTTTATCAATTCACTCGTGTAATGACTGTTTAAAAATGCTTTAAAATGGTAAACAAAATATTTGCGTATTAGACTGCAAGAAGAAATTATCGATTCAATATGAAAATCCAACCACTAGCAGTATTAAATACATTTTATTATTATCTGTAAGTATGACATCTTCTAAAATAATGCTTCCCAAAATCATGGATAACCCACAGGAATTCTACGAGGGGGAGAGGGAGTACTACAGCGCATGTCTTTCAACAAAGACATTAGAAGATTCCATGTGAATTACTATTTCTAACGTTGAACCCGATAATGATTTGTTATGTAAAATACCCATCCCTTTCAATAAATTATTTTTGTATGCTTTTACATAAAGTATTTATGTCTTATTTTTGTTATACGTTATAAATAAAAGGTATATACGTACATGTATGTATACAGGGTACAAAATGGAACGGAACGCACCGGAGCGCCGTTCCGGCTCGTGAAATTTGTAAAATCATCGCTCCGTCTCGTGGAAAAAATATGTTGACCGTCTGAGGTAGATAGGCCATAGAATAGAAAATCTGACACACTTATTTTTATAAAATACACATACGATTTGATAACTATGTAAATATCTTCAGAAAATTTGTCGAGCGCTCCGGTTCGTAAACTTTTCCATTTCGAGCGCTGTATGTATAATAATAATTAATAATAAATAAAGTCAAATATTTTGTTTTAGATTTTGGGGGTTAAGTACTTGGCGAGAGTGAGCGCGGGGGCAGCGACGCGTGAAACTCAAACTTATAATAACCGTGTGTGAAATGCCTAAAAAAAGTCTACAAACATTTCACACACGGTTATACATTTGAGTTGCGCACGCCTCTGTCGCCCCGCCACCCGCTCGACCACCCGAACAGAGAGGTGGGGCATTTTAAAAAAGTACAGATTTTATTTTTTAGTAAGTATATATTATTAAATATATTTATATACCAATATTTATATAGTAAGATAGTTTTTATAATTCTATCTTACTATGTATACTGAATCCATAATAGATTATTCAGTTAACCGCTCATAACGCAATCATTAAATTATTAGTTCTTATATTATTACCTATTAATTTATATTTACAAAATTACTACATTTTTAAATACTATTATTTTAGTTATTGTATAATAACAATCGGGAAATCATTTTTTTTTAAATTGGGACAATAATGATGACTGAAAGTTTCAGTTATGTAAGTACATATTTGTATACCTATTTACGTGTTGTTTTTCTTTGAATTTAATTAACTATGTTGTTTAAAAAAAAAAAACCTGTCCCTAGGTACCACTGAAAGATAAATACTGTTTTGTTCTATTTGAAAGATTGAGTACTAGATAGGTACTATCTAAAGTGGATATAATAATTTACTATTTAATATTGTATCAATAAAAAAGTCTTCATAGTTTCCTTCGAGCATTAACTAGTTTATACAATAAAGTGTATAACAAAACAAACCAATTATTAACAACACTCATGTTATTCAACACGAAAATTTGCAAAATTACGGGAAATTTCCATGGCGCCGTGCTTAATAAAGCTAAGCTTTATTTGAGTGAAGTAATTGATAAAATACGCCTAAGTAGCTTTATAAAGTTGAGCGTCTAATGAAAATTATAACAAGGCAGATTAAAATAAGTTTAAGACCAAACCACTTATTACTTAATAATTTTGACTTCCAAACGCTTTAATTAAATTGGGCGCACTAAATTTGTTTATCCTATTCATTTTTTAAATAGGAAATTTTATTAAAATGCGTAAAATATCTTTTTCCCAGTATCAATTTTATGTGCGTCTACTTTCATTATAAAAGCAGGGAAATGTCACAAACATAATTTGCTATTTTAACTAACACTTTATCTTTAGAACAAAACTTTACCCTCAAAAGGTAGAAACTAAAATATAATGTATCAACCCTCTTTTAAAGAGATTTGTGTAATATTTATTTGGAGAGTAAGTGATAGATAAATCCATCTGTACCCTTTCAACCTCTACGCTATTATTTTGCCAAGGATGGTAAATGACAAAGTCCGTGATTATTTTGGCATTCAACTTGGATTATTAAAAAAATCGTTTTATACTAAACTGAGGGTTGAATGAAACCAAACAATTTCACTAAAATATCTATATAATCAAGTCAATTATTGAGGTGTGAGAGTATAAGTGAACAGTTTTCACATCACAAGATAATTGGTAGGTTCATACACATTTAAGTATGTAACCGAATTTACCTAAGTTTTATGCTGTATAACATTATAATAATATAGGAATTGTATTACTAACGTTAGTTTACACTCTATAAATTCCTATGTCTGAATAATTATTATGGTATTATTTTTATATCACGTACCTAATTTAAATATTTTGGTTTGACTTATCTTCCTAAACATTAAAAGTAATAAAAAATAAAGTAATATAATATATTATATTACTAGAATGTTAATAAATGGTAATAAATTCAAAACCATTACCTTATTTATATAGTTATATAGAATTTAAAGTTATATATTTCAATTTTAAATCGACTTACTCAACTTGTTCACTAACAGTCGTTCAATCTCGATTGTAAACAATTTATATAATATATGATTTATGTAGTGTTTACCTCAAAAAAACCACATTTTATTACGAAAATTTAATAACCTACCCGAATGTCACAATATTAATGAATTTGAGAGTATAGTTATTCTAATTAACATATATATTAATATATTATGGTATTATCGAAAGATATACTATATTACATTATACCTATATTAAAATTGTCGACACTATCTACCTACCATGTCAAAACATATCATGATGTTTTATTTTCGTGAAATAATTAATACCTACACGATTTAAATACATCACTAAATTATTGTATATTGTCAGTAGTTTGGAAATTTCATGGATGCCGTATGTCATTGTCATTGGTGCCTCATTCGTCAATAGTAATGTAATATTATCATTGTTACTATATAGAAAAATAATTCAAGTGTGAACTATGTATTCTATTAGGCTACCCATCCATAGCTTATCTTCTCCAACAAACACCCTTTTCCACAGCGATACATCTCATCTTACACATAATATTATACAATTCAGAATTTCATCCTACATTTTAGATTGAATCCTCGTATGGATCCAAAATGGTGAATCGAGAGTACCAAAGTATATTGTGGTACACCAGTCATTATTAATATATAACACCTTCCATTCAACGGCTATTGGTTTGGTAGGGAGAACACGGTAAAAAAGAAAAGAGATAATGCTAGATTGTTAGTCCAAACTACTGTCAATGTATCTTATGAACTTACAGTTGGTATCGATAGAATTATTTTCTCATCGGTGTGTTTAGTTTTTTTTTTTTTTTTTTTAATAATGTTAAAATAAAACAGTTCGAACAGTAATCAAAAACTTATCCATTCAGCAATCAGATAAAATAATAATGTATGCGTTACGAAAATTATTACTTTTTAGAAGAACCAACAGAAAATTGAGTTTCGGACAACTTTTATAATGTTTGTGTAATTTTATTACACATAAACATTAATTTGACTCATCCTTTTTGTCATATACGTATATATTATAATATAATTCACCCACTTGTCATACTTATTATGATGTATTTGCAGAAACTCTTTTAACAAATGATTTTTTTTTTGCTCGAATCAAAGAAAATTTAACGTCATTTAACTCATATCATGTATTGTTTTTGAAATAACGGTGAATGAGAGCATAGACAACAATCATTTTAAACAAAATGACATAAGTATACTCGTATCTCAAATATGAAAAAACTGACATTTATATTGTTTTTGTAATCCACCCTTCAATTTATCACTTTAAAAATATAATTCACAATTTAAAAAAAAATCTTTGCAGTAATATAATGTAATATATTTTGCATAAGTACATAATTACGTATAGTATCCTCCACGTAACTTTGCAATAATTGTACACAATGACAAGATTTGTGTGTAATACGCACTGCGTATAATTAGTGTATTAGTAAATGTCATGCGCCTGATTGGCTGATTTCATCAAAAAAATCTATTCCAAATTGGAAGGTTACGTGGAGGGAGGTCTACTTATCAGTTGTTTGATGATACGTATTGACGCGTGATAATTTCTATTCTATTAAATAATATTAACTTAAGAGTCATTGGACGCTAAAGACGCACCTAGCGCGCAACGATCAGGTGGACATTCGACATAATTACCATGCTATTTAAATGCGGTAATCAAAAAGTAATTATCTAGTCAGCAGTCAACGTGTTTAAACAATATCGTTATTATGAGTTAATTATTAATTAAAAATATTTTTGTTTCGAGCAGCGTTTTTGACTATTTCCATGATACTTGACTACAACACCACTTACTGTTATTTTTTGGTTTGTTTATTCCGTTACAACTTAAAAACTACTGGATCAATTGATAAGAAATTTTATAGTTTCATCTCGACATCTTTTAAATTTTTGAAACAAGACAAAACTTTTCGAAAATAACGCACATACTTGCAATATAATTCATTAGTAAGGCTAGGCAAAGTTATCAGAATAGAAGTGATATGAGATGAGGATAAAAATACGCGCGCTTATAAGATATATTATAACGTTATATTTCATCGATTTGAGAAAAAATTTAAACGAATGAAACTTGTTTTCCATATCTGCTTTTTATTTTCATATTTTAAACTGACGAAGTAAAAATAATATCATGTCAATGAAGAATGACACAGGTTTAAATAAAAATAAAGGTTATTTAAAAATAATAGTGTGCAATGTTACATAAATACTGTGGCTGATATGCCATACAAAATTAAAGTGTTAGGACGTAATATGCGTCTCATTTTCATGATAATCACTTGAACTTATTTCGGTCTAATCTTGGAGCTTCCACCGAGGAACAAGAGAAAGGATCCCGCCAAAACATTAAAGATATTGAAAGCCAGTATCACGGATAGTAGGACATGTATATTATAAATATTGTTAGACTGCACCAAAGAAAATATTCCTCTATATTCGAACATTAAATGTGCGCAATATTGAAGTAAGGAAGGATTACTTATTTTATACTCGTATTTATATTTTACATTATTTTATATTTTTTGCAAATTTCAAAATTATATTACCCACATTAAAATAAAGCGAATTTGAAAAAATATATTTTCGTAGGCTTGTGTAATTAATATAAATACTAATATTTCTTTAGATTTGATGGCATTTTTGTGGTCTTTGGTGACATATTCAATTATGTCCATACACAGAATTGATTAATAAGATATTTATGTAAAAGGTAGTTTTCATAGGCCAAGACTTTGAACCCACCTTTGGTTGACGCTTTAAAACCATAAAACGCAGTAAATGTCAAGACCGCCTAAATGTTCACAAATATTAGCAATATAAATCCGCTTTTCGTATACGTAACAAACTTTAATACATACTTACATGATATTATATGCGTTACTATAATAAATATCATATGTTTAATACGTAATAAAGTGTATCCCATATTTCTCTTCAATCGATTCTTAAGCCTTGTTATAATAGCCTCGCTCAGAAATCAACCGAAATTCAATTAATTTTGTGTTACTTTGGTGCACACATAATAATATAACCAAATATGTATTCTCACCGTTAAAACTCTTAATATATACAGAAATAGCTCTTGTATTCATTCACATGTTGTATATACTTCTGTGTATGATAAAAAGCTGTTATTGAGAATAATGATTAATTTATCTGCAAGTTAATTTGCATTAAAAATTCATGTATAGCAAGCATTTACAACTTCAAGTCAGCTGTATCTACAATCCAGTATCAAACCTGCCACACTCTTTCATTGTCTTTCTTCAGCCTAAAAAAATATAATATGTGGCCGAATACACTAAGACGACAATCCTTGTCGATCACAGCAGCAAAAAAATACTCAATTTGTCATGCGATGTGAAAATAGTGAATTATGTTATATTTTGGGCACTCATTGCATGCATCGTGAAACTATTATTATACTGTGCAAAAATCCTACTACGCAATTGGAAGGGAAAACTATCTCTTAGTTTAAAGCACTAAAATTCATATATTATTTTTCTCTTACTCCTACGATAGGCCGTGAGTGATCATGTGACATCAAATGATACAGCAAGATAACGCTGGCCTCCTCATGGCAAATTTGAAAACGACTTTCAAGTAAGCTGGATTAAGTATATAAAAAAATTATGTTTAATAATTTATCTTCAAAATTTCAATCAAACCATATTATTATCGTGATCGCATTTTATATTTTCATGGCTCAATTCCTCTGTCCGCGATCAACCAAAATACATTCTAATGTATAAGAAAATTTCATAAGGTGCTGTCATAAAACCGCCATGCATTAGCGGTATATTCCAATAATAATATTGTATACAATAAAACATCATTATGTAATGAATGATGACGTAAATTGCAAATAACAGTTAATACGTAAGAAAATAGGCATAGCAGCAACAATAACACTAAGCCGCCATTTTTTATTTACAAAATAATGTATTCAGTGCTACAAATTTAATATAAAAAATAATATGTTTTTCGACAGTTACCAATTTAATCATAATGTACATATTGCGTTCTGGAATCGCTATTAGGCATAATAAAAAAACGTATTACTTACTCACTCTATGTATAATATTTAAATTTCTTTATTTCTATTCTTTTATCATAATGTTAATCAATAATAATGTAGTATAGCGTAGTAAACATAATTAATAGTTTTATTTCGTGGAATATCTGAACAATATATTATAATATGATATATTATAGAGATGTGTATTAAAAATATACTATTTAAAAACCACAGTATATCGAGAAAATTCTTCATTGGTATACCTTCACGTTTCTACTCTCAAAGTAAATTTAATTTTCTCTTGTTATCAAAGCATCTTATTTACAAAAACCACAAAACTGTAGCATAACAACCACCAGTAGCTACGAGGGTGGGTCAATAAGTCCTTAGAAAAGCCGACAGGTGGCACGACTAGTACTGTAAGCGGTTTGTTTTCATGCAGCGGCACTACTGATTCAGTATGCTGCGAAGTTTCAATCAGATTGGTCGGGTTGTTGTGTGTTTCTCGTACATTTAAAAAAAAAATTGCTTGTTTACAAAAATGGAGAAAATTGAGTTTAGAGCTGTTATTAAACATTTTAATATAAAAGGGTTAACAGCAAAGGAAATAAAAAATGAAACATCAACAAAGGATGAACCACGCTCAGGACGTCCTGTAGAGGTGACTACACCAGAAATGATCAATAAAATCCACGATATGGTGACCAAAGATTAAAGTTGAGTGAGATAATTGAGGTTACAGGGATCTCAAAAGGTAGCGTCATTTCTATTTTACATGACAAATTGGGCATGAAAAAAATTTCTGCAAGATGGGTGCCGCGTTTGCTCACAGTCGACAATAAACGCAATAGGGTGGTGGCCTCTAAAGTCCTGTTGTCGCTCATGCAACGCAATCCGGATGAATTTTTTCGTCGCTTTGTGACTGTAGATGAAACATGGATACACCACTATACTCCCGAGACGAAAAAACAGTCAAAGCAGTGGATTGCGAAAGGCGAACCATGTCCAAAGAAGGCGAAAACCGTAAAATCAGCTAGTAAGGTTATGGCTACTGTATTTTGGGATGCACGTGGAATTATTTCCGTTGACTATTTGGAAAAAGGAAAAACAATAACAGGGGATTATTATGCATCTTTATTGGACCAGCTAAAAAACAAAATTGAAGAAAAACGGCCTCATTTAAACAGGAAAAAAATCCTCTTTCATCAGGACAATGCCCGTGTTCACACATGTTTACGATCAATGGCTAAAATTGAAGAATTGAAGTTCGAATTGGTCGACCACCCACCAGATTCACCAGATTTAGCCCCCAGTGACTTTTTCCTTTTCCCAAACTTAAAAAAATGGCTAAGTGGACAACGTTTTTTTTCAAATGAAGAAGTCATCGATCGGACAAATGCTTATTTTGAGGACCTTCCGAAAACTTATTTTTCTGACGGTTTAAAAAAAATTGAGGAACGTCTAACCAAGTGTATTGAGCTCCAAGGAGATTATGTTGAGAATAAAAAAAAAATACAAAAATAAAAACTGTTTTAATGCTTTTTTCTAAGGAATTATTGTCGTATATTGTTTAAGCCTCTCTGCGGTTTTCGATTTTATCTGTACAGATACCTAAGTACTACAAAATTAAATAACAAACATCACAAAGTAAACATATACATAAGACTCCGCTATTTTACCAATAATTTCTGAGCATTTCTGTTATATTGTTCACGTACTTGTTTTTATAAAAATAACAATCGTATTATTTCATAAATAATATTGTTTTAATTTTATATACGAGATAATCAGTTTATATTTTCAGTATTTCCTTTTATGTACAGATTCTAAGTATCAAATTAAATTATTTACTTATCTTGTTATACTTATTTTCTGATTATTATCACAATTACTACCCATTCATTTATACAAACAATACATATAATAACATTGTATTTATATAGATCAGGTGTAGACAAACAAGTAGGCTGTAATCGACAGGTCAATAGCAACTGTATTCGTTGTTCCTTGTTAATAATTTAACATTTTATTATTTACAAATAGAAATTGACATTATGAAGTACTTTGATATTATCCGGATCAATAATTAAAAAAAGAACCACATCCACCATAGGATTTGCATTTTTTCTGAAAGAGGTTTTCACAATAAAATGCTGACAGTATTTTCTACTAAAAACTTCAACTACTACTAACAAAAAATATAGTTTTTACGCGTTATTGCATATAATAAGTTTCCATTGCAAATTTTCAAAAAAAATATAACCTGGGTAAAAAACGAAAAAAATATTGATTTTTAAGCACCTACTCGGATTTTCAACATAGAGTTTATAGTGAAGTTAATATAGTGTAAATAAAAAAGTTTTATAGACAATATTGTCAAGTGAATTATGTAAATACCAAAATAGGCACCGATGTAAATGAAATGACTGATCCAAGCGACAGACAAACTTATAAAGGAATTTCTTAGTATTTATCAAAAAAACCTGTGGAAGTCTGTATAATTCAGTTATTTGTATTTAAACTATGATTATTTTTTTAATTTAAAATCTCCATGTGTATAAAGTAAGAAGTATATATATTTCACGGAATTTTACAAAATTTTATGGACAGCATAAGTAAAAATTACTTAAAAATAATATTGTTCCAGAGAAAAAACACACCGCATTTCAATAAATACGAGCTATCTACTTGTAGCATCGCTTTCTTGTATTTTTAATTTGATACCTACTAAAAACTATTTTTCAAATATCGATTTGCTCTAAAAAGTTTCTAACTAACATTTTCTGTAGAATATGAGTGTTATTTCACTAAAGTAATCACCCGGTCAGCAAAAAATGGTATTTAAATTTTAGATGTATGTATCACTAACTGTAAACAGACTGTATAAATTATAATAATATGTAGAGAGAAAGAATATAATGCATTAGATAAATGAAAAATATATTGCTTTTATGTTTTATATCGTTTATTGCTTAAAGATGGTGATTTTCTACAACACGCTAATGAGATTTGTATTTTATAAATTTATAAAATTATTATAATGTTGTAAATATATAATAAATAAGATATTATCTTAAGATTTTTGGCTTTTTTCACAAAATATTATGTACTTATATTAAGTTGACTTAATCTCTATATCACTATAAAATTTTCCTGTTTCGTGTTTTTCACGATTGAGGATCGATAGTCACGACACTGTTGAGTCGACAGTGATAGAGTATCCTCCACGTCACCTTGCCACTGTACACAGTGACAAGAATTTGTGTGTATACGCAACTGTATAATTGTATTAGTAAAAGCCAATCACTTGTTTAGTTTACTCACGTATGCCGTATAATTGATTGTATTAGTAAATTCCAAGCACTTTACTCACGTTTTAATTCAAAAAAACCTATTTCAAATGGCAACGTTACGTGGAAAGTACTCTACCTGCATTCTACTCCATCGTCCGCATAAATCTGAAGGTATTGAGACACGCATGGTATCGATCGGATCATCGTTTAGGTAACCTCACTGAAGAGTCTTTCTAAAACATTGTTGTTCTTTCTCGCTATATTGCCAAATAATCACAAAACTCGTATTTTAGAGACTAGATATTTCGCATTTATTAAAATTAATGTAATATATCTACTATATATTATAATATATATTTTTTTTCCGACTATGTTCGATCCTAATAGAATCATATGGGCCTCCACAGAGTAGAGGTTTGTATTAACAGATTTCGTTTTTTTTTACGAGAAATGGATGTCAGCCAATTGCTCAACCTATTAGGTCCATACCCTGACTCACACATAAATTGAAAAACAATATGTGTACTTGCCAGACCCAGGATTCGAACCTGAGACCCACGGCGTGATAGTCCAACGCTTAAGCCGCGCGGCCACTGTGGGTGTTTATTTATACGTAAATAAAAATAAATACCATTTTGTTCTTAAGAGGGGGCTCAAGAGGAATAGATTGAAGTATAATTTAGTATAAAAGCACGTTAATTTAAATCGATCTTTTCGCAAAAATCACTAATCATCGGAGATTTTATTTTAAAAAACATTATTATTATTATTGTTATTGTCGGCCGTCTTACATTATTATTTGATAAACACCTGCACGTGTCCGCCGATCAGAAAACAGGGCTGTCAAAATTATATATGTGTTAATATTTTTAAGACTTTTAACATGTGGCTCATCAAACTTATTGTTCTAAACTCGCTGCACTCCTTTGCATTCGCCTTTTCATCCATAATAGGATTTTTCGAAAATGCGAAGAAGACATGGATGACACACAATTTGGCTTCAGAAGTGGTTTGAGCACTCGCGAAGCACTTTTCAGCTTGAATGTTCTAGTGCAAAGATGCCTAGATATTAATGTTGATGTTTATATGTGTTTCATCGATTACCAGAAAGCATTTGATACTGTTAGGCATCCTAAACTTCTCGAACTCTTACAGGAGAAAGGCATCGATGCAAGAGACATTCAACTGATAGCTAACTTATATTGGAATCAAAGAGCGAATATTAAGATTGAAAACGAAATCAGTGGAGAGGTAAAAATTCGTCGCGGTGTAAGACAGGGGTGTATATTGTCACCTTTACTATTTAACATGTACTCGGAAGCTATTTTCAAAGAAGCCTTACAAGGTGAATCAGTGGGTATTATGGTTAATGGCAAACATATTAACAATATACGATATGCCGATGATACTGTGCTGATTGCTGATAATTTAAAGAGTTTACATCAACTGGTAGAAAAGATTAATGAGGTCAGTAATTCTTATGGTTTAAAAATGAACCTCAATAAAACAAAACTATTACTAGTATCAAAAACAGCAACACCAGACACCAACACAATTTTTTTCATTAACAGCGAACCAATCGAACGTGTGACCCATTATAAATATTTAGGTACATGGGTCAATGAGAAATGGGACCAGTCTCAGGAAATAAAAACTAGAATTGAGATCGCAAGGAGCGCCTTTTGCAAAATGAGACGCTTCCTTAGCAATCGAGATCTTAACCTAGGTCTGAGACTGCGTATTGTACGTTGTTATGTGCTCTCAATTCTTTTCTATGGTGTGGAAGTATGGACGCTAAACCAAGAGATGTCACGGAGACTTGAAGCTTTCGAGATGTGGCTGTATAGACGCATCCTCAAAATTCCTTGAACTGACCGGGTGATAAACGTTGAAGTTCTCAATCGAATGGGGAAGGACCGAGAAGTTCTACGTAGTATCAAAACCAGGAAATTTTAATACCTCGGCCACATTATGAGAGGACAAAAATACAGCATTCCCCAACTTGTCATTCAAGAAAAGATCAATGGGAAGCGTAACAGAGGACGGCGCTGCATTTCGTGGCTTAAAAACCTTCGTGATTGGTACGAGTACAGCTCCACTGAACTATTCCTGGTAGCAGACGACAAAGATAAGATCGCCTTGATGGTGGCTGACCTCCGCTAGGGGATGTCACAATAAGAAGAAGAATATTTTTTAAATGTTAATTTCATCATAGTTTTTAATCAAACCTGTGCAAGTACATACTGATAACTTGGGTAGATATTGTAGCAAACATACTATTGATATATCTACGGGTATATTATTATTATAACCTAATTCAACTTTAACATCGGTTGATACTCAAATACTATTATAGTATCTTTATGATTTCGAGAAAATAATACGATGGTATATAATACATATCAATTATTTGAAAACATTACATTTGCATGTATATAATATAGTGAAAAGGTCAGATAACTATTTACTTTGCAAGATAACATCAAATTTTGTATATACTTACCTAAATGAAGAATGATATTCATGAGTGAGCACGGCTAGCTTGGAAAATGTGTTTTTTTCTATTTGAAAATCTTTTAATTGTGTATTATTTTATTACAGATTCAAAGGTCAACTTTATATAACTAATAGAAAATACTGTTTGTTTCTACGAATAAAAAAGACAAGAAGGAACATGTGTACAAATCATGGCAATCAGAAAGGCTGGTAAATATGACCGACAATGCATGATACACAAACATAAAATACACAAAATTACAAACACATACGAAGTTTACGGCACACGTGCAGACCACGTGATATTTGTTTACGCAAAGTCGTCGTTTTCAAAAATGGCGAATTTGGTTGCCAGTTTTTACTGCGATGAATCAGTATGTTTCTTTCTGTCTATTTTTATTCCTAGGTTTGTTTACTATGTACACCGAGAAATTTCCATTTATAAAATCGGAAATATGGAATATGGATCGTGGGTGTTTACTTCTTGAATTAGTTGACCCCAGAAACAACAGGTCCATGCCACTACGTGAACCACAGTGGATATTAGATGTACGAAACTTAAATAATATAGGATATTATAAATAAAATTTTAAAAGTACAAAATAATTAATTATGTCTTCGACAGCCCTGGCGTCATTTTTTATTCGCCCGCCAGTCGGATGGGCGAATAAAAAATAATGTGTGTAGTGACTGCATGTTAATAATTATTTTTAGGCACTCATAATAAATAAATTATTTCGGCCATTGGCTTTACATACAATAATGGTACTATCTACCTATTGTTTCACTTGTACAAAAGTAAAGTTGCGCAGGCAATAAAAATTCACTTTCTTTTTATAATAAACATACACTAAATTCTACGTTTTTTAAAATATGCATTAGAATTAAACAATACCTATTATTTTTAATACGTAGGTCCTACACATTACAAATAAACACTATTCATTAGTAATGTTTTTTGGATAGCACATGAAATAAAAATGTAGGTAGAAATGTATTTCAACATCCTTCGTATGTTTAGTTCTCGGACAATTTCAGGTTAAAAAGCTATTAATATATTATTAAGTTTATATCGTGGCTAACACATAATTGAAAACGTTATAATATCCATCATATCGGTTGCAATACTTCCCACCAAACAGCTGATTAACATTTTGAATTTAGTAACATTTATTAGAAAGTACTATTTTTTGGTCACCCCATACTCGCTACACTTGGAGGGAGTTTATTGAGACAAACATTGGCGGCAATCTTTTTATATTAACTAGTAGACCAGTTATTATAGACCACATGTAAAAAAATCATATTTTCAATTCTCAAGGCCGATTCTGTAGAGCGTCCCCTTAAACATAACATAATATTGGCTACATAGACTGAATGTTATCTTATTTATTCTCAAACGTGCTATACTGTCACCTACTAAAATATGCAGAAACTATAATAGGAGCAATTTAGCTTACAATCGAATATATTCAACAACCGACTAAATATTCACTCTCCGTTAGATCATGGGAAAGTCATTTAAATTTAATTTACATACCCATCATCTACGTATTTAATTTTGAACTACGCATGGCACCTAAATATACATATCAACTAATAAATAATTTCAAAAAATATTATAATGTACAAACTGAAAGTATGTGAGAGTACAGATAACGTTTTCAGAATCCCTGTAGATACATAAAATGAACTTCAGCAAGGCTACGCTCTTACTATGTTAATTAGACGAGTATCATTAATCAGAATAATTAGACCAGTAATTTTCTATTATTTTCAGATATTATACTTTTACATAAATTTGATTTTTATATAGGTATTATTATGTTGTTTTCTTTATATTAGAGTATTAATACGTTCTAGGACGCGACAGTATCACTTTATGGGTCGATGACATTGAGCTACTTTACAAGCTGCTTGTTGGCGAATTTACAATCTGCTTGCAAACGAACAAGCAGATTGTAAACAATCTACCGAGAAAAGTTGAAAGTTTACAAGTTTACACGCTACACGCTGGCGTGTGGGCCGATATGCGTCTACGCAGTAGAGCGATAGTGGCGACCTCTTGGTAAAAAAACGAACTACGGCCTGTCAAAATAGTCGCTAACTTGTGGCTTCTGAGTGAGTGGAAAGTTTTGTGTGTCATCATTACAATTGCACTAGCTGACTCGCCCGCTTTTAAATTCGCCAACAAGCAGCTTGTAAAGTAACTCAATGTCATCGAGGCTTTAGACTACATTTTTAACCTCGCGGTAAATTCGTATATATAATATAATATTATATAAATATGATTTTAGCATTAATAAGAATCTCTTCACACGGCATTCATGAATGGTTAGCCCGATTCTATCTCCTTCGCCCACTTTCACTTCTTACTCACACGTGTCAGTGAAGCATGGTCGACCGAATAATAATTATATCACAAAAGTTCGCCATTTTCACACCCCATATTACTATAAATACGAGTATATGTTGCCCGGGGATGCTAATGGACTTAACTTCTCTGACTGTAATTACATACTCAAATACTCTGTACAACTTCAGCTATAATTCGTCTCCGGACGCTTCGTCTCCGGAAGTTGATTCTGACCTAACCATTAACTTGTTACACTAATTCTAAATCTCTTAGTCCGAATCAACAACATCATTCTCCAAGGATATCGCTACTCAGAAATTCAACATAATATAGTAAATCAGTATATCACATGAGAAAGATCGTCACTCATCCCACAGAAAAATTTACACATATTTTACATAACTTTTACACAATATTTTTACAAACTAATCAATGTAACTAGTTACTGAATAGTATTACCTTGGTTGAATTGAAATATGGTAGTTTCATAAATTTCTTCAAAATAATAATACAGAAACTTTATTTCTATTAACACTAAGCTGTCATTTCTAGTTTTCTGGTTATGAAGTTGAGAAACTTTATTACGAGAATTTCTTTTTATTGTACTCCGTCTTAACTTTAGCACGATTAAATTTCTTTCAACTTAGTTTTTAAGTGTCTTAAATATGGCTTAATAATAATACTTACTTAAGATCTTTTTGTTTACGAAAACTGGAATAATAATGCCTATAAATATATTATAGGCAAAGTAAACTTTAACCGTTTAATTAATAAAGTACTTGAAAGTTCACATCGCATAATAAAATCATGCAATTGAACTTATTTAGCAAATCAACGTAACTCCAGAAGCACAAAACCGATCATATAGACCGGTGATTCCTAACTTGCGTTTTGCGAGAATTCACAAAGTCTACAATTCGAAACAGTAAAAATCGATGAAACCCAGCCGTTACTATTGAACGTCGCCGCCTACTACGCACTGTTTACTTTGTTTCTGACAAAACATTTAAAATTTGTACGAAAATATTATAATTACTATATGGCAATGATTTACGGCTTTACTGTTTATTGTTAAGTGTGTATTTATTGGCCTGCCCAATAGCTTTGGATACAGGGCATGTTAAAATAACTATTCGCCTGCGTCCCTACTATAATAATATAGACTTTAAGGATATAAATTGTAAGAAGCGGCGTTTTTAGTTAAGTTTTACTTTAAAATACTGCTGATAAACACTTTACTTCGATATATCACTGCCTAATGATTAACATTACATTTTTTTTTTTATATCTTAAACTTGTGTCGGCCAAAATGGGAGGGCTTCCTGAGATTGTATAAGGTATTCCACCAAAGAAAAATGTTTGTAAATCACTGATTAAACTTTATCAATACTACTGCATCATTAAATTGATAAGGTTCAGCGGATATAAGTGAAATTGAGATAAGGATCGGTAGGAGTTGAAGGAGGTGGAAAGATATTCATTCAGCGGTGTATCGATCTCGGGCTCATAACTAAATAAACACTTACAAATAAATAGTTTATTTATCATGTATAGAATTTGTGTGTAGATAGCTATATATCTGTACATTAGAGGATGAACCACGGAAGTCCAGTTTTTACCGTTCTGAGTTAAATATGCAGAAAATTTTCTTTTATTTCATTACACAAATGAATGAAACACTGAAGTCCATAAGTAGTAAATTAACCGATATAGCTAATTAAAAAATCACTGAAGTCCAATTCACTTTAGTGCATAAACAACGGGTGTCCTTTTTACGATGTTTATGCTCTAAGAAAAATGTTAATAAACATTATAATAATTCCATAAACACGGAAGTCCAACAAACGTTAGATAGGTACGTATTATCTATACTATAATTTTCGTTTTTCTTGGTAAAAAAACAACGCGCAGTCGGATTTCGACAAAATTTGAACAGTAGACGGGAGCTGACGAGCCGGAGTGCGTTGTTGGGGTCTCAAATTTCAGATTTAACCCGTTGCCACCCGGGGACAGTTTTACGGTTTTTGCGGAAAAAAAGTCGCCGCGTACAAGGTCTTGAAACGCGGAAGTTAATGCTGCAACCCCCATTTTTTTATTGAAAATGTCGCTAAAATGTGTACATTTAATAAATATTGGCATTTATTTCAGCTTGATCGGAGGTCAAATGTCAAAGTTAGATTAAAAAAACTAATAACCGCCAGGTTGGCGTGGGCTACGTGTTACGCGTAGATCGGAATGCTTCACTCACGAACAATGTACGTAGTGGCATCAGAGCCAGAGTGCGTGGTCGGAGTCCCGAATTTCAGTTTTAACCCGTTGCACCCCGAGGACGCATCAGAGCCGGAGTGCGTGGTTGGGGTCTCGAATTTCAGTTTTAACCCGTCCCCGGGGACAGTTTTATAATAATAAATAGAATTTGTACTAATTTTTTAGATATTTAAATGCAATAAATGTACAAAAAAAAATCTAAAATATTATATTTTTTTACTTTTTATATTCAATTCCTTGCACTCTACGTAACTCCCGGGCAGCACCGGGTGATGCAGCTAGTTATACATAACAAGTTTTACAAAAATGTTTGATTTATTCTCCAAAGAATGTTACCACATGAATGAACCCAAAATTGTGGCTCTATCGCCATATACCTATTCAAAATGGATTTTCAATTAAATAAAATAAAAATTTAATTCGGGTTTGATTTGCCAATCAATGATACCTGTGACGCTTGCGATAGCCCTAAGATGAGTCTTAAAGATGTCAATATTTCTTTTGAATAAAAAGACACATTTTGGAAGACCACATACAGGAAGCAGCTGCAATTAAATAAGATTGATAAAACTCTTGCAAGAGAAAAAATTACCAGTTTGAAAGTAATAATAGTCGACTTTGAGAAGTGTTTACCTACTCCATATAGTTTCCATCTGAGAAAATTGTGGACTCTGAATTTTACAATTTACGATGATGCAAGTGGTGAGTGAGACACAACACTGATGTGGATGAAATAAAAAGTGGAAGGGGTGGCAATAAGATCGGCTGTTGCTTGATGAAAAGGGCATCTAGCAATGTTTGAGCAAATATTGAAGAGCTGACGATTTGGTATGATATTTAATTTCCCTGTGCAAAATAGGAATATCATGATTGTTTTTCATATACCTGGTTTCTGAAAACCATTCCTACGCTGAAAATCATAAATCACAAATTCCTATTACGAGGCCATACACACATGGAGATAGACACTGACCACTCTATAACAGAACGTCAAAAAACATGCTGAACGGTATGCAGATTGTTACTCCATGGAATTGGGTTCAATTTGTAGAGACATGTTAAAAAACAAGCCTTTTAAAGTTATTAACATGGAGTTAAATGATATAAACAATTATTGCTCTTTATATGCATCATCTTCAGCTCCTTTTGTGGCTCGAAAAAAGAATATTGATGGCACACCTTTTTTTTCTTTTTTAATTATATCTTAAGATGACGCTGGTTATCTACGTTATAAGGCGAAGTTCTCCGATGAAGATTTCCAAACTGTGGACCTCCGACCTTCTCGCTCGCCGTAAAACGCCGCAAACTTTTTCAAAGCTGACAAATTTTTCCCCGACAAGAATTCCACATAATTCCTCATCAGCTGATGTCCCGGAGAATGACCTAGAATAATTCCCATTGCGTTGTTTTTTTTCTAGAGCAATAATAAATTTCAAATAATCTTGTACTTATGTAAATTAAAAAATATATAATTCCTTTTCATATTTAGACTTACTGAAATATTTTGTGTATTTATAATAAAATAATTATTAATAATATGATGGACAGGAAATAAAAATAATTTATTCCTACCTATATGGACTTCCGTGTATTATCTATAGGTGAAGTATTGCTTAGTGGTACTTCTACATTATATGTTAGAACATAAAACACGGAAGTCCATTAATTTATTAATCCCAAATAATTTGGTATTTCTATCTATACTATGTTCAAAAATAAATTTAATTATGAATAATACCGTTTACAAGCCCTAATTACTATAGTTCTTTAAAAAGTTATAGAGTTTCAAACATTTAACCTACACTAAAATCACTCTCCTGAACAAAAGTCCAAACGTAACTTCCGTGGTTCTTCCTCTAACGTATTGATATTATTTACATATATTTCATTTCTAGGTATCGATAAAAATTTTAATCAAATACTAGTTTAATTATGATCACGTACTTATTTATTAATCAAGCGATCAATGCGAATGTTAAAATAAATATATTAAAAACTGATAGATCATCTACATTGTTTGCTTCACATTCATAATAGGTATATATTATAAACATGGAAAGTTTCCACCTTTTAGATTGTATTGCTTTGTTAAACCTGATATCGTTTCGTATTATTTAGTGGTATTATCTTCTTTTTAATTCTTTCCACGCGGACGGTACACCTGTTGTACACTAATTAATTGGACATTCGATGTAATTAGCATGTTATTTAAATGCGGTAATTAAAAAGCAATTAAATGCTCCGCAGTCGACAAGTTAATGTCAGACAAAAGAAAATGATTTTATAAGATAAAATTAAATATCTGTACTTATATAAAAAAATGATTTTTCAATATCTACTAGATATTTCTTTTTTAGAGTTCTTCTGTATTGTAATATTAATCGATACAAGCGTACATGTACGATTTTATACAAATAAGACATAATTTTCCTATATATAAATCACTTCTATAGAAAATTTATCAAAAAAGATATGGATAAGATCATTAATTTTATTTCTAATATGTACACTATGTACATACAGTTTTAGTCGAGCTGGTTTTTTATGTCGTGTATCTTTTCTATGATTTTAGAACAGGTAATGGTCACATAGCTCAAGAATGTAATCATTTTTATAAATCAAGAATAAAGTAATCTTCTTTGTTGAGACGGATTTTTAATAAGCATTGCTTCAGAAGTTAGCAAATGCAACACAATTTTCCTTAGCTTGCAGGATCTCTTTGAAAAGGCTCTGATGGCCTGATCTATTCTTTTAGCACCTCGTAACTCTCACAAGCTATATTCATGCGGACAGTCGGTCCTTTTCGAGTGAGATGGTCAAAGAAATTGTTAATCCCGGTCGTGACACCTACTTGTGATTACCGATAATAGTGCAAGGGTCGTATGCATGAGATTCCCAAAAACCTTATAGGCTATATACTGCACGTTTGTATGCATGAGTACAAACGTAATTCGTTGTTTAATGTGACTTCATCATGTGTCATGGTGTCCGTATAATGGCAATCTTATAAATTTTTTTTCAAAGATCAATAATTCAAAATTTTGAAATTGTAAATGTGTCTGAAAGTGTGCGAACGGTACCATATAAATTTAATAATTATAAATGAATAATTATTTTGAACTTAAAATAATTTATCAGTTATTTTATAATTCTACTGTACGAAATGATAAAGTATTGCCAGTAAATATTTCCATTTGGTGGCAATACTGAATACATACATATTATTATGACTAACTTTACTTCAATTATGAGATGTCAAAACAGAATATAAGAATAAATGACAGAAATGCAAATGGGTTTAGATAATATGCAATGATCTCTGTATAATATTATCATTTATACTAATCACCGTATGATACTTTTGATGTTTCCAGTGTATTTGAGAGTTGTGCCTTGTTTATTACAGTTATCTTACAATAATTAACTAGGTAGGTAGGTACCATAATATTTTGAAGAATGCTTCCAATTGCATAGGTATTTTAATGCCAGATACAGCAGTAGTTACCTATTTTTGCGGTCGTTTAGCGGAGATATTTTATCGTAATCTTACGTAAATCCATCTTATCTCTCCATGAGAAATATTGCAAGTGAAATAGGTACGAGGCATTGTATCAGTTACCTACTATCTAGATTATAGACTAGGGATCAAAATTATACGTATTTTGTAAACATCACGACTAGGAACTGTTTTTTTAGTTCGCAAAAGTTTTACAGAGTCTAGAAAATGAACAAGGGCTTCAAGCAAACGTTTGTTATAATAAATGCATTATTAAAATTACATTTGAAAGATGAAACAGCCATTTTGAATGGCGTGTGACGTCAGATTGCTTACGTCACAAATAGTGCTATACGCTATTCGGCTATATGATGGAAAATCGGTTAAATAGCTGATAAAGAATTTGTCAATCTCATACATGCGGCCCCTAGTCATTGATTATTTTCAAATAGTTAAAATGCTATGTAGTAACCTGTTCGCAATTAATGAAGATTTTTGATTGCATATTTCGTTCAAAATATTATCATTTATTTCAATATTATGAAACAATTATCACTAATTTATACAAACAATTTACCATATTGCATTCGAAGTTTAACCCTCCACACCAACCCGTCCCGCACCATACTCGATCTTAATCGAGTATATCACGAATCCTTACATTTGGATATGAAGAATCTGCAGTTTTTACGTCTAGGAATGTCTCAAGAGCAGATACCCAAGACTGAGATCGCTATCCTCTCAAGTGAGCTTTGACTAAGTTTAATGAAACACGTAATATAATGAAACAGTGCCATGGGAGAGAAAGGCACGGATGCTTAACAAAAATAAATAAATTTAATGATATGTGAGATACAAAAAATAAAGTTAAAACAATCCGGACAAACAAAATTATGTGAAAATCTCTTCACATAGTTTTACACATTTATATCCATGCATGATCTGAGATGAATCCCCAAGAGTGTAAATTTAATAATGTCCATGTTTGTAAACTCTAAAATGGTGAAAACGACTATAACCTGCCAATTTTACCCTATATGATCTTCCAAAAAATATTATATAAGTAGGTATTATTAGTATGCAATAAATTATAAATATAACATTTAATCATTTTTTGGAAATCAACGTATCTTACGAATGGCTTTGATTACATATACAAAAAATATACAGTTACTTTGAAGTCTTATAAAGAAAAATATAACCTCACCCCTATAAAATATTTTCACTCAAATACCAAGTAATATCACTGAATTAAACCAATAATATCCCATTATACCCAAGAACAACCTTATAAATCCTTTAATATCGATGACTACAAAAGGTGACATCGTTCTGAATTAACTAGCTATAATATTGAATTGATACACAATAGTGAATACGAATTGTAACACACATTTTTCTTTTGAAGCAAAACCAATTTATTTATCTGTCAGTATAATAGACACGCATGCTAGCTTATGTATCCATGATAGAGAATCAAGGATAAAATAGCTGAAATACTTAATCGTAAAGTTCTTGTCCTTCAATCAATCAGTGGTGAAGGCTCGTTACTAATTTATTATCTAACGTTTACTTAATTAAAAAATATTTTTTTAATTACGTGCATAAAACATAATAATATTCAACGATTAATTCACAAGATTGAAGAATATTTAAATTAAAATCTTTTGAACTATTTGTTGAATAAAAAATAGTTTATTAAATTATTAGCAAGTGCGAGTACATTATAACAAAAATTTGGAGACGTCCTGACATCGGCTAAAAATAGGTAATATTCATACTTTGATTTAAAATACAAAAGTCGATTGCTAAACAATAACGCAATTTAAAAAAAAACACTAGTTAATTTCATCACAATTAGGTAGGACACATACCTATACTATAGTGATTACACCACAAGGTCGCGAATCCCAGGAGGGCGGTTCGAATTTCGCTGGGTGTCGTAATTTTTTCAAAAAAAAGTTTACTATTGGTTATATTTCTCTGAGAATTTCAAATATGTAATCATAATGAGTAAGTTAAGCAAAAAGGCTTCTCTGCATTACCTAAACATTGAGATAATATACGGATAAAACTAATTAAACAGTAAAGTTTTGAAAGGGTTTTAGGTATTATTGTACGATGTTAATAGAATAAGTTTTGTTTACTGAGAAACTCAATCCATTGCTTAAACCAAAAATAAAAACATTATTTTTCTTAACGTGAACATTGACGAGAGTAGCTGCTTTTCATTTCGATGATGGAAAAAATCCCTTTTGCTTCTAACCATACAAATGCAGGTGTAATTAATAAATTGATTTCTTTACTATCGAAACCAGGAGATGTTACGATCATCGGCGCAATTATTCGGTAACCATTATCTCTGCATGACCTAAATTAATTTTAAGCAGCTCGCTGACTCACTTAAACCTACCCTCCTATATTGTAACGATAAATTTACACTTGAGCTAGCAGTAATACCAGCATCGCGGAATACGCCCACTTAATTCGACAGCTGGTTCCGACTGAAAGTGAGCAGGAGGATGCCTGGCGACATGACTGACTAGTATCAGTATCCCTTCTAATTATGAATAAGCTGGACGGTATTCGAAGCTTATGGCATCCACGCAAATATAACGTGTGCCTGAACTAAACCCGATGTGGGCATTCCAGATGTGTTTATACAATGGATCTTGAAAAAGTTCCCACTTTGAGAGTGTGGTGAGATTCAGAATACGGATTACATCATAGAGCCACGCTACAATGCGCTTTCTGTGAAGGAGTTTCTGACAAACACTAGGCCAAACCTAAAGTAGATGCGTAGATTAATGCCTTGTCAGTTCCCCTGTAATTTTTTGTATGACTACCTCTATAATTTTGTTTTCCTATGTCCTTTAAAACTAAAGGTTTTTTTTTATTCTTGCCATAATCACGTTACACAAATATACCTAAACCAAAACTATGTATGGGGATGATCTAAACCTAATCGAAAAAGACATAAGATTGATTTCCTCTTTCACACCAAATACAACGCTGGAGGCAAGAGAACGGCTTTGATTGCTTGGGTTCTATCACTTTAACCTTTACTTCGTACATCGACGGATCTCTTTGCTGACAAATTTATCTCGACGGATGCCTGCGGATGGCATCCATTTAAATTCAGTTTAATTGTAACTTTCTTAGAAAATTTTAATATAGTTAGTTTATAAAGTTTGAAGGAGATTCAGATAATTGTTTATGTATCTTTATTTTTTAATATACTGTATCCTGTGACCCAAAAAAAGTCTTACTTATTAAAAATACCTTGTATTTCTTTTTTTCGTTGTTTTTAATTATATTCATAGTATATATTTTATCTTTTAATATTTGAATAATTATTAATAATTGCCAAATTACCTAACTTCCGTGCTTTCTTTAACATCTGCATTATTTCATTGTTTACACGTCATGTAGACGCCGACAATTGGCGCCCATATTATGCATAATATACACTCTTACAACAAATTCATATTTAATATTTTTTATATGTCTACTGTTATCCATTAATATACCTATATATATATATATATATATATACTGTAGTTTCCACGTGATAGCCCAATTCCACGGCCTGAATTAAGAGTTGATTTTCAATATTTGCTTTAAGTAGGAGCACTTTCTCAACTAATATTATTGCAACCTTTTTTGAAAGATTTTTTCGGCTTACACCTTTGAGTTATATAATGTTAAAATATTTGCAATAATACATACTTGTTCTATATAATCAACATCAGAATTATCGTAACCTGCTATGTGTTCTTTCATTAACTTTCTCCACCTTCTAGTACTTCCCGATTTTTTTTGGTACCCCAAATATAAGACTCCATGGAAGTAGGTAGTACCTAGCTCTATGGAAGCTTGAAATTTTTCAGCCTACCTATTATAGCCTAACTATCCTGTTTTTACAGGTTCATTATCAATCATCACATGACTTAGTCAGCATAGTCTTCCAATGTTAACTGATTAAACAAATCTGCTCGATTCATAAAGATGGCCGATATTTTTTCTTTCAATTATTTTCTCATTTCATTTTCTCATTTCAAACTCATTTAGTGCTAACACTGCGACTGGCGCGATTGGAGTACTTGGCCATTAGATATAATTAACTTGTTATTTAAATATGGTAATTGAAAGGTTAACACTCACGGTGGCCGCGCGGCTTCGACTATCACGCCGCGGGTCCCAGGTTCTAATCCTGTACTAGTGTACACATATTGTTTTTCAATTTGTGTGACTCGGGTATGGACCTAATAGGTTGAGCAAGTGGCTGACATCCACTTCTCGTAAAAAACAAAATCTTGTAATACAAACCTCTGTGAAGGCACATATGATCCTATTAGGGTCGGACATGGTCGGGAAAAATAATTAAAAGGTTAGCAGTGAAGTAAGTAATAAGTCCCCCGGTCGATGGTATTAATTTAATAAACTATTCTTATAGTGTGTATTATATAAATAAAAGTAAGTACATAATAAGAACCATGTGTTTTCAAAAATATCAAATATGTATGTAGTTTTTGCACTACACGTAAAGCTAAAGCAACAAAAAATAAACGGACCACGTATTATTAATTTTGCTACTTACATCTAAAATACGTCATACTTTTCATACGTTCAAAAGATAAATAAGAATACATAGAAAAATCATTAAATACCCACGTATTTTTGTTTTTAAAAACATTAAAGAATAATAAAACAAGAAACAAACTTATGTGTAAATATGTCAGTCAGCCACTGCGCAATGTTATAGAGGTCGCTAAGCTGATGAAACGGCAATGGCCTGAACATGTCGTTAAGCAAGTGGATAACTGCTGGACCAACGCAGTCATATGGTGTTACCCAAGCGGCAATAAACAACAATAGAGCCACCATAAACTCACCGGATCAACGGACACTTCAGGTTTGTTGAAAGTAAGTGAATATGACGTATCAATCAGTCTATCAGCCCCGACTGAGAATTATTACGATATAAAAAAAATACATACACATTTCGAAAATTAACCCATAGCTTACGGGCCGCACAAAATTGTGTTTTTAATAATTACTTTTCAAATGCAAATTAAAACGTTAATTACAAAATTAATTAAAATGGCCCGTAAGCATTGTGTTGAATATCATATGGATACTTAATTAAAATTTAATTTCACTTTTAATTGATCAAAGTTTTATACTATTCTGTTTGACTAGTTTTTATTAATCCGGGTTTTCCATTGCGACTTCTACAGGGGTTGGTACACAATATTACCCTATGTTAAATATATAACTCACACCGATTATTATAGTTATTTACTACTTTACTAAATATTTAGGTACTAAACTAACAAATTAAAATGTCGTGAAGCTAAATTATTCGTAAATAAAGAATTTTCCAGGCACTAGAAACTCTTAAGTATTTTCTTGTTGGAAAAGTAAGATAATATTATATTGACCCACATTATTTTTATTAATATAATATAAATAACTAAAAATTATTAATTTATATAATATAATCTAATATTTGAAACTTTCACGGTTATTTATTATTGTGACAGATTTTTAAATTTTCTCCACGTGTACTTCTTCCTTCTTTTTTGACGTTTTGAGCTCATTGTAGAGGCCATTCTCAAGAGATGTGTTATTATGTAGTATAGTGTAGATGTACTAAAATTAAACATTACACGATGTCAGCGATTTTCGGGCACTGCATGGACATGGGATACAAATTTTGACTTTGAGACCAAGATACTGGGTCTAAATAAGAGATATTCTTACGATTGGTAAATCAATCAATTGAAATTCATAGGTCATGGCTTCTGGCACTGTCAGCAAAATCTAATTTTTGATCTGGTATATCTAGTCATCACAACACACACAACTGACATAGCAGATTACTAATCGGATTCCTTGACATTCTTAGAGCTGCATTTACATTCCTATACCTACACTACACTTCATCATAACATATCTTTTGAGAATGGTTTCTGCAACGAGCACGAAACGTTGAAAAAAGAATGAAGAAGTACACGCGGTGAAAACCCAAGAATCTATTACGTTATCATAATAATAATCATTTTTTTACCACGTTCGTCCTAAGAAGAATATACAAACCTCCACGGGTGTAAATTGTATTAATAGATTTTTTATTAGGTCCATACAATTACTCTGGATCCAAGCACACATTGAAAAATAATCAACATGTGAATTTGCTAGACCCAGGATTCTCATCCGGAACCATGACATTTTACAACTGATCGGCAATCGTGGATGCCACCCCAGTAATGAGTTAGGGTAGAAGTAGTATATGCATTAGTTACATATTTACAATAGGTAATAGAAGAAAGATATCGAAGGTGAAAGCCGGATCGCCAAAAATGATTAAAATTTAATATTTCAAAATTTAGGATACCTATATATATATTTAATTGTGAGTGTTGTTTTTTCCTCAATGAATAATGTCAATTTTTAACCTAAGTTATCCGTATTATTTATTCTGTAGTATTTATATCTAATATTTATGCTATTTCACCTCATTCTGAAAATATGATAATACCACTAAATACATACTATGAAAGGATATTGTTATTATTATGGGTATCAAAACAAATCATAATTGAAACTGTGGAAACTTTCCATGAATATAATCCTTAAAGTTTATCTATCGAATCAATAGTTTAAAAATGATTATTCTGATAGCCATATATTGTATTATCGATTTAATTAATACTTGAACCTAATTAAACATATCGTATTTGATTGTAGTTTTTATCGATATTCAGATATTTACTGTGGTAGACTGATTTGAAAATAATACAAACACCTACAACATGTCCATATTTCATTTATATACGACATACGTGTATATTCCACAACAATATATTAGGTTCCGACTGAATGCTTCTCTAACTTATTTGACACATCTCGATGTAAGATATTTTTCCCACTACATAGACCTACGTCCCCCAGACTTTATAAATTCACTGATTCAACTAGTTACTAATATAATGACTCTATTATGAGCTGTGTTATTCTGCGATACTATTAAATTACCTATCAAATATGTACAAGTGTTTTTTATGCAATTTAGTGAACAACTAACTAGTAGCAGTTAAGCACAACCCACATTGAGGTGGGTGTCACCTACTATCACGCTGTCGCGGTGAAAATTTTGTCTATGGTTTCGTCATTTTGCAGAATATTTTTAACGGAGATGGTCTCCGTAAATTCACCGAATAATGACACTGAGGAAGATTGCCTACTATAATGTATTAGTAATTTGAATTATTATTAATTATTCATGCTAATTTTAATTAATTTTAACAGTTTCTACGTGTGCGTACGTTAAAATTACGTTTGACATGACATCCATAAATAATATTTTTAAAAGAACACAACTTGCAGACCATAGATAATAGACAAGATTCTCATAGAAAATACATAGTCCCAACCGCTAAACACAAAAAAACGTGATTTTGACATGACATTCGAAAAGTGCAGTCCTGTGGAATATGATAAAAACGTTCAAAACGTCATGCAGGTGCTGATGCAGTGCAGTTCAAGTGCCCTCATTGTTGTTTTAGTGATTACATCAGATTTGCCAACTGACAATGTTCGTTTAAAGGTTCAAAATGTGCTACGGGATGGGAGCATCAGTTTGACAACATTTTAAGCACCAAGAACAACGACATTACACACTTTTCCCCGTAGCGGCAACCCGTGACAGTAGGCGATAAGAACCGTGACATGCAGCTCAATTTGGGTCGCCGTTTAGTCCCATCTTTTATTCATTCATAATAAATTTATAAACAATTTATAAACTACAAAGCAATTATTTAGCCATTTTAAAAACACTTGGACTGAAAGAATTATAACTACGTTTAGTAACGAAACACAGCGTACCTACATACATGTGGAAGGAATTGTCATAAATAAGTTTTTCAGCTTCGACATGAAAAAACTAGAAATGACTGTTTAGTGTTGTTATTTTTATGAAACAAACTATCAGTGACATTCTTTCAAAGAACTTTCTTTATAGAACTGCCAAGTTTCTGTTCAATTTAGTAATAGGTACCCGTAATTCAATATAAAAAATTCCATTTGAAATAAGTAAAATGAAAAAGAATAATCTATAGAAATAATAAAATTGTATATACGTGATTTTGAAATATTGATTTTAATAGAATTATGAATGTCTTTTTTTGTTATAATTGAAAAACATCCCGTCCTAAATTGATAAAACTTCCACATCTTATCGACTACTCACAATATTGGTTGTTACCTATTTAGTAACGCTTTTGAAGTTACGATAAAACATTGCACTTGCAACTGTTCATCACGTGTAAACAAACTGATCATATAGCAGCGGCGGAGTGGTGAGATTAGGTGCGGGTAGGTGGGCGCATGTCTAGATAGCACGTTGTCTTTCGCATTGCTTTCGGAGGGGGAGATTAGTTCATTTTTCATGTTGTATATCTGCCTACATTTTATTTCCGTATTTCACGCGGACGAAATCATGATAATTAATGAAATCGTAAAAAAATTTACAACACAGATTGCTAATAAAATTAGAGTAGCTTCAAGTCGACCCGACACAAGCTTGGGACGACTATTTAGTCTCTTACACAATAAAAAGAAACTTTATTTTATTCTTTCCGTAAACTAATTAAAATGGCAAAACGTCATATTTTATTTTCCTCACTCCATTTTTATTCCTCTTACAAAAAGGTACCATAATCGTTGAATTGATTTATATGTGAAAAATGGTGCTTACTTCTTGAAGTTTCTGTATATATATTTCGGAAGCCTTACACATACACACTGTCACAAAATACTCAGAGTTAACTGGTGTAATAGTCTCGTATTACAGCTTTATATAGTATTTATAGCGCCTGTACACATGCAGGGATTTACTGGCACCAATAGTGTGTAAATTAAACTATCGCGTTAATAACTGTAAAACTGT
Source organism: Rhyacophila brunnea (assembly GCF_057557595.1). Classification (NCBI taxonomy): domain Eukaryota; kingdom Metazoa; phylum Arthropoda; class Insecta; order Trichoptera; family Rhyacophilidae; genus Rhyacophila; species Rhyacophila brunnea. Next base: position 25,317,813 of record NW_028233068.1, read on the forward strand.
AACTAGGTATATACGCAAAAGTGCTGACTGTCTCGGCAATCTCATTCTTCAAGCGTAAGCGAGACGCGTTACTATCATTGTGTGGTACCTACTATTTGTTTTTTATGAAAACTGATAAACGTCAAAATTCTCTGCGTGGTTTTTTTCGATAGGTTTGACACTATCATTTTACTACGCAGGTGTAGATATCGCATAAGTGCAAACTGTCGCGTGAAAATTCAGAACATGCTGATTTTTTTTTATCCATACATGCAATCTTGCAACTTGCACGATAATACGTGTTTACACGTGCATTTTCTTGTTATGGCCATTATTATACATACTGTCAGCAGTAAATCCATACCTGTGTATAAACGGGGTATAAGTCTCAGTGTTACTGCCGAAACTGAAAATATTTAATAGTACACTACCATTTTTAGCGGTAATCATTTTGAGTTCATTGGATTACCAATTTAGTAACCGCAATCAAATTGAAATTACATGCCCTATTTAGAAAAAAATTCATTATGCCTTTGACAAACGACCGTCTGTCTAGTCAGTGAGTTGTAAACTATTGCCCATTAGCCATATGCTATTTTGAAAATAAATTTTCGTCTTGAATAATGGGAATATGGAAAATTTCAAGCTTCCGAACTTGAAATTATAAATCGCACCTGTCAATATTGTCGTAATATATTCTTCGGAATTTGTCAAGAAGAAAATTAATGAATAACAATTGACTTTGAGAGTGTGTACATTTTTTATATATTATTATTATTAAACTAGACAAGTATTATTATCCAAAACTGCTCTTGATATTTTATAAATTTAAAATGGAAATTAACTAAAAAGTAAAAATATTTAACAAACATAATGAATAGTGCTATTTCCTATCAACTAGTAAATAAAGTCATTTATTTTGATTTAAAATACAAAAGATGATTGCCAAAAAGCAGCGCAATTTAGAAAGCTCTTCAAAGAGAATTATAAAAACACTAGTTAACTTCGTCGCAATTAGATACATAATATAGCTTAGTGGTCAGGTCACATCGGTACAAATTCCGCTGGACACAGGTTTTAATCCAGCTGGGTGTCGATTTGTTTCAAAAAGATTTTTACTAGTAGTTATTCACTTATTTCTCTTAGGTATTTTCAAATATTCTTCTAAGACTTCTTTATACCCCGTTTACACGTTCATAGAGTTACTGCTAACAGTACGTATTATCGCGGCCATAATAATAAAATGCACGTGTAAACACGTATTAACATGCAAGTTGCAAGATTGCATGCATGAAACAAAAAAGTTTGGGAAGCGTCTGAATTTTCACGCGACAGTTGGGATTGTTCGATATCTGCGCTTGCGCAGTAGAACGACAGTAGCGAACCTGCCGGTAAAAAATGAACCACACCCCGCAAACTCATTTTGAGTTTAACCGATTTTCACGACCTGTCAAATAGTACTATAAATGACAACATCGCGTCTCGCCTATTCTTGAAGAATGAGATTGGCGAGACAGTCAGCACTTTTACGTGTAAGCAGTAAGTTATTATCGCGATAGTTGAAAAAATACACACTATTGACGCAAGTAAACCCATGCACGTGTTTAGGCGCTATTACAATGAGTTGTGTTTTCAAATTATTTATGTTCAGTAAAACAATGCTTTATTCTTAAATCTTGTGAATTATTCATTGAATAAAAAAAATAGTTTATTTAAAATAATATATTCCATACACGTTTTCATAAAGTCCTGCTTAGTCTAAATTCGTTACTTGAATGTCTCATTCTAAATATTTTACACATCCAAATTTAAGTGTGTATTATTTGTATAGATAATTAATATCTACACGTCGATTAAAATTTTGTAACACAAAAGTAAATAATTACATTTAAATATTTGAATGAAGAACTCTGCTATAAAATGTAAATAATTTTACTTACAAAAATCAGATAACTAAATTATCTAAAGTACGTCATGAAAAAATTTAATGTGGAATCAATAATTTGTCTAGATGGTAGAATTGTGGTAATGAAATAATCAAAGTAGTTTAAATTAGAAAAATTAAGAACGGGGAACAAACGTTAGAAATATAAAAGAAGTACGTCTTGACTCGGTAATCCTACCTGCTGATTTGAGCTCAATAATTTTTATTCAGCGTTGCGGTAAAATAAAAACCTCACCATTCTCCGATACAGATATGACATAAAAAGAGAAAGAGGTGAAATAAATATTTATGTCCTATATAATATATAAATAATATTGGTCAATAGTTAAGTGACAATCCAGTATTGTTGTACAAAGAACAAAAGATTAATTTTAATATCGCTTTTAAAACTATGCATAATAGAAACTTTCGAATAACACTGTTTAATACCAATTCGTCTGTCCAAAACTTTAAATAATTTATAATGTACGTATTAGAAAAGCTGTGATGTGAATAGGAAATTTTATGATTTTCTCTATCAACACAGCGGGTAAAGTTTTCTCTTAGAACCAATTTAAAATTTTCAAGTAAACATTCTATCTTGAGTAGCAAAGCCGAGTTTGAAAATCACTTTTCAGCCTTTCATAATATTTACACGATGATATAGAGGACGTAAATCTTACTCAGGATGATATTGTCATCAAGTATATTTATCAAGATGGGCCCTATTATTCTTCGTCAACATGGAAAAATATAATATTCTGAATAAATGTGTCTTTTGAAGAGTTTATTATTATTTCTATCAAACACAAAAGTCCCCACCTACTACATCTGTTTTTCAAGATTAAGAATTTATAATAATGTACCAAATAATATCATAAAGTCATTTAAAGATTAAGATTATATAAACATAATTTAGTAATAAAAATAACCATCAAATATTATTGGTATTATTCATCTCCAATGAGTACCAAACATAATCGTGATTTTAAAATCTGAGTTAGTTGTTAATCGAAAATAGAATGATGTTATTATGAATGTAGCAATGACTAGAATTATCGGCTTTTCTTCGATGTGTCACAGGTTGAAATCTTGTGCTCGAGCAAATTCAAAATGCATATTTTAATTCTAGACATACATTCAAGTGTGTGACATGAACATTATAACTAAAATTTATACTACTCGTGTACAGTATTATATGCATTTACATACACCAAAACTAGGTATTAGGATGATTGTCTCTTTCCCACAAATCGCAATACTTGCGGGAGGAAAAAGGCTTTCGATTCCTTTGATTCGATCACCTTAACCTTGTCTTTATACGTGGACGAATCTTTTTTCTGAACAATTTTCCTCGATGGTTGCCTTCAGATGGCATATATATATATTCTGTTAAATGTGTGCCTTATCTTGAAAATTTTAAAAATTGAATCTATAACAAAGAAAGAATGTGAGTCCGATAAGTACCCATACATCTTATAATGTTTGTATAAATTTACTGTATCTGCGAATTAAACATTATAAGTTTAGTCTCAATTATTAAAAATAGCGTGTCATTTTAATTAGATTTATCTATATATATTATTTTGCTATGTTTGTCAACTAGGTTACAGTGTTTTATTTGACACCTGCATTATTTTACTTATACACATTTAGAAGATAATAATTGGTGGTAATATTATTCAAATAATCAGATAATCAGTCCCGTGCGGCTCCATTCGGGACGAAATGTGAGCAGTTAAATATTCATTTTGTCATAATACAGCGCTGTGGAAGGCGGCCGTGCATAATCCACGGCTGTACAGACACGGCGGGTGGAGGAGGGTATATTGAACCCTTTTTATTGTCATAAGTACCTACATTTTTTAACTCATTTCACATCCTCAAAATTATATGTACAGTATATATCCGTTCTAATGTTTTGTAAACTTCATAAATCAAAAAGAACTTTTTCCAGTAGAGAGTTAAAACATCAAATTTTGAAATTAATAAAATTATACGAAAGAACAAACTTTCTATACAAATTCGCAACGCTTCCTGGTGCTTATTAAGCAAACATTTTCGTTGTATATATATGAATTAGAGATTTTTGTAATGGTTATACGTATTATGTATTCAAGCATCTAACATAAAGATAGGTTTTTGATAAATTACACTAACATATTAAATAAAAAATCTCATTAACATAAATAATCAATTACCCTCTTTAGAACTGCTAGATTTTTTTATCATTTTACATTCAATGATACTAATTACAACAAAAATTATTAATCTACCTACTCGTTATTCAAGAGGGCTATCAGTGTTTGTACATACGTTGCACTCCCACCCTTTTTGTAGATATAATACAATTTATTTCTAAATTAATATTTTTAATTAGTAAAACAAAGGTGAGTTTTTATCACAGGCAAAAAATGTTGTTTCTGTGTCAATTATTTACATCCACGATGGATACTTATTAGAGGAACGTGCTTTGTTTGTTTAAAATTGCCTTTGAATCTGTTAACAGTGGGATAAAACGAATTTGAATACACGTGTTAGGGATAGGTAACTACATATTATATATTTTTTTCAATTTATAAAAGATTTAATAGGTTTTACATAATCAAAACATATAGTATACATATACATAATATAAAAGAAAATTAGTATACTTTTCCTAACTGATAAAATTGGTATTGTTTATAAAAGAAGAATAAACAGTATCTAAATAAAATAATATAATATTATCACAAAACAAAAAAAAATCTTATAAAATTGAGTAGTTATCTACAAAAATCAATCTGCAAAAATATTTTTTCCTAATAAGAAAGATAACCCTTTAATTCCATTTATATCATTATCCACTCTCATTTTTTTCCAATATGACTTATCACTACTTATGGAATGTAGTTAACATAGGTACCTAATATTTTATAAATAATATTGGAAAACGCAATTTTATAGTACTTACTAATTTCAAGAAACCGGCTCGATTTAATATTTAATATTATATAAAGTGGAATTAGTATTATATTGCATATTATAAAAGAAAATAATATTGCTGTATTTTTCAAATAAAACATAAAACACTATTTTTACTTTTCACTCGGGTACTTTTACACAAGTACAATAAATAATTATCAATGAAATATAATTGAAACGTAATAACTAGGTACTACATTATTATTATCAATGAATACATCTTTTATTATGTTTGGTTTAAGATTTTCAATATGTCAAATTTATATGGAGCACATAAATTTCATTTTATGTCAATAATAATTATGACAGGATATAATAGCAAAATATGATCACAATAAATGATTCAGAAGAAATTGACATTCTCTACCATGGCCTCCTAAAATGGTTTTCTTATTTTTACATAGGTAGTGAATATTTTTTATATTTTTAACCTTCCAAAAATATCATTCATTCAAAAATAATGATTCAATATACTTTTTTTATATTACATAATAACTTGAAACATTCGACAAACCTTTTTAACCAGATTTCATTACATTGTTCCAATCCCTCGCGTCATTTAACTACTTACATGTTTTTGATATTGCCAATTAAATCTTGATCATTATCGAGGTATATATGCCCACAAATTGGAAATACATTGTATTTCATATTTTACAAGCCAATACAGAAAGATATGATTTTTTTTTGTAAAATTATGTATATTCAAATAAATTCATAATAATTAACATAAATTCACCTACATTCACATATTTATTAAAAAAATAATACTATAGTACTTTGGCCATTTAATGAAATATTAAATTAACTGGCGTTTACACGGTAGGACTCTATGATAAATGTTTTAAGACAAAGTTATTTTCGTTAATTCTATTTTAATTGAGTCATTTACGTTGACGGCTAGTTAGGGCTATAAAACTTTAATCGGATCGTCCAACTATAATTAAAGCTGAAGATTCGAATAACTTGTTTCCAATCTCGGTCGGTATAATATAAAAAATATTATAATAATACCTCAATTAATAAGCCACAGTGTGACTATGCAACTATTGTGAGAAGAAGAAGAACCAGATATTAAGATATTGACATACAATGAATCTCTACATCTTTAGCAATAATCGACTGTTCCAAATATGGTTCACAGCCCGAAACAGCTGGCAACATAAATAATTCAACTAAAGTAGAATTAACAAAAATAACTATGTTTAAAAACCATGACATTATCATAGGTCAAAATTACCTACTCGTACATAATTCTGCAACATAGCATCCAAGGAAAGATCTTGGCTTCTTTCTTGGCTTAACAACCTCCGTGATTGGTACGAGTGCAGCTCCACCGAACTTTTTCCAAGTAACAAACGATAAAACATATTTCACTGATGGTTACCAATTCCTGATGGAAGGTGGCATGGTATGAATGAAAATACAATATGTAACTGCCGTTTGATAAAGATGTACCTAGTAATTCTTCTTCTTATTATGCCATACCCTAGCGAAGGTCGACTACCATCAAGGCGATCTTGGATTTGTCGTCTGCTACCAATTACTGAGTAATTAAACACTACCAATTACTGAAAGTACTTCAAAATGTTGAAAGTATCATTAAAAATAATAATAAATGTTTTTTTGCATAAATAAAAATCTTTAATTAATAACTGAACAACACAATATATGAAATAATAATAAATAAGTATTCCTTTCTTACCTTCAAATTATTATTTTTCGTTATCTATAACAATTCTCCTTGTATGAAAAAAACTTGTCACGATTTGTTTAATAAAGTATCATTATCGGAAATGTACTTCATTTCCCGTAATAACACCATTGATTAAGTATTAAAAGGTTTTTTGATAGTGTTAATATTATCTTCTCATCGGCTACTGCCATAAAATCATCATCCGCTTATATTTTACGCTATCCATCAAAATATACCATTAAAGACAAGCTCAATATAAACAACTTTTACACTTTGCCTAATGAAGATACCATCATATGATTGATAATAAGCAGTGCTATCAACTTAATCATAAAAATACGCACGTTCTCACACAAAGTGTTTAAGTATTTGCACCATGATAATATTATTAACCACCAAATATTTATCTTTTTAAAATAACATTTACGTCCGCACTTTTTCTTCAAACTCAAATATCTCATATAATTTACATTACCAGACGCTATTTAATTGACGTATATAAATTATTATTTACATACTAACTAGGTTGTCTATTTTTTATTATTAATATAATAATATTTAAAAACAATATTAAGTAAATAAATAACTTTCAATAACACATTATTAATCGAATAAGCTCTTGAATTTAATTAAAATACATATTCTTAGATTAATATAAATACATACGTATTACAATGTTTTACGTTATAATTAAATTTAAAAAGTTGAACTAAATGTCAATTGTTTCCTGCAACTTTTCTAGAGTTTTGGTTTTTATACTTATTATTATAAACTTTTCCGTAAAATAAGCGCGCACTATTGTTTGTATCCGTAATCACTTAAGGGACGTCTAGCGTCGTTCTCGGTGCCGTACCGAGTGAAAAAATATGTCGGCGTCGCGGCGCTCGTGCTGTCTAACGAAATCGGGACGTCGAAGCAGTTTCGTTACTTTCCGACGCCTTGCGGCCGTTATTATAAACACTTGTTTTATTATTTTCTGAATGAAATTTAACCACGACAAACATAAAAATAATGTTTCATTTTTTTTTTAATTCTGGTACCTCTATGTAATTTTTTTTTCAATAATAATTCTGTATAGATCTACAGTCACCTTGATCGAAATCAATCTTTAAAGAATAAATCTTATACCTGAATCAGAAGAAAAATGATATGTTTGTGATAATTATTTGTGATTATTTTCTTTACTTATTTTACTTTTCTTATTTATTATGGATCTCGAAATGTAAATTCGGAAATATCACTAAATAATATTATTCAAAATAAACATTTCGGTTGCTAAGAGCTACCTTGTAACCAGCAATATGATTGTTGCGACAACCTAACTACCAAAAATATTCTTTTCGTCAATGTTTTTGTTATTAAATATAAGAAAATCTCTGTCTGCATTTTATTCAAAATCTTCGGTAATAACATGGTTTACTGTGAGTTGTAGCCAACACCTCCACTCTGTTTCTAGTTTATAATACTATATTCGATTCCACAAAAAGCAACATGACTTACTTAGGATTTCCAATGTTTCTCGGCGGTCAGCGTGCTCTAGCAATTAATTGTTCAAATAATTTTTGACACGAATCCACAAACTAATTAAAAAAAACTCTTTATAACCTATTATTAGAAATAATAAACAATTATTTATAAGTTATATGTTTATTTGTACTTTCTCACAGTTAAAAAAATAAATTGTAATTGTGGCATAAGTAGGTATAAATAAATTTATAACTGAACATTTTAAAAAAGTATTTGTTATTTCTAAAAAATGTTGACGAGAATTGACAGTAAAAATAATTTTAAGAAAATTATAACCTACTAAATGAGATATTTAAAAAATGTCTGGTATGAGAAAACTACAATTATTGCGTATTGACTACGTTGTCATGTAACCTTCTCCAAATTCTAAATTATTTTGAATATGTCACCCCACTCATCATCATCATCATCAATTAATTATTTTTTAGAACCAATTTATTACAACGTTATTTTTAACTCATGTCAATATTATGTTATTATTTTAGATATATTATCATTTAATCATTATTTTGTTTGACTGCTTGCAACTTGGTTGCTTGGACAATAATTATTATTCATCCATTGATTTTTGAGCAGCATTCATTGCTGTACTGCGTACATGATGTCCCATTTATTTATTTTATTTCTTTCATTAAACTATCACAGTAATTTTAAGGTTACCGCTTTCTATTTTCAGAATGTTATCTTACTCGCTACGTAAATCTTCACCAATCTATTTAGCAAATCGCTGCTGCATAAACAAAGCATAAAATGTTATATCCTTATACTCTGGCTGCTATTTTTTCCAACTCTTAAATCAACATCGTATTTAAACGAATGGGGACTGTGATATTTGTTTTCGTCTTTTATACAACGTAAAAATTGCGAACACAATCATTTCCACTTCTTTTTACTACAATTTTTCAAAAAATCATATACTTACTCACTGCGGCGGATACGTTTTTTCATTCGCATAACTTCCTCCAATTGAGTAGAAAATATAAATATGTTTTTTAATTCGTGAAAATTCAATTAATTACCTTCTCACATAATAGCATACATACTGTATCATTATTCAGATTTGTACAAAAAAATGGTCTAAGATAATTTGATAAGAACACGGATTAATCCATTCCATTATATTAGCATATTGAGACTGTGATATCGCAATATTGATAAAACATAATTAATTACGTATACAAATTATAAAATCCCCAAGATAAGATCAATAAAATTATACAAAATTAATGGAAATTTTGTGATAGATACAGATGGTACACAAATAATAATTAATCGATCAAAGTTAATAAAACATTAAGTAAAGTAAATCAATCAATAAAAAATCAACAAGATGCTAAAGGGGTTATTTATTGCAATTATTCATCAGTAACTAAATAAAATGCAACTTTATTTTTCGTAAAAATCATTGCTTTTTTTAATTTAAGAGTCCAAAGACAACTTATTAAAACACATTTGGGGTGAATAGTTATTGTGTGTTGATGTTAATGTTGATGATAGAGCGAGTGAAGAGCGGTTGTTGTCTGGATTGCGATTGGATGGTTAATTTAATGATTGCCAAGTACAGTTTACATAGGTACAATAAAGTCAATAATATAAGATATATGAAAACTAGTGAGATATATAGCCCGAGGCTTAACGATACTGAGTGATAAGATAAAAGCGGAGTGAGATATTCATTCAATCGCGATAGTTTGTTTATCGAGCCCCTCATAATTGAATAATGCTGACACTGAGTATCTAAATCTTAAATTGATATATGTATTTTTTTTAAAGAAAACTACTACAGTCGAACCTTTATTTTTTAGCGTTTTATTCTGTGAAATAAAAATATATTTTCTATTGTTTTCATTGTATTTAGATGTCGGTTGGTTGATTAAAATATATCCATAGTTTCAATTTGACAATAAATCTCTATGCCTCTCCCCCTTACCCATACTAATTTTAATCAAAAAATCAAATCTTTATTAGCTTTAGCTATTATACTAATAAAAATAAATCATCTTTTTAATAGGTCAACAGAAATAAACTAACAGATTAAAAATAGATTTTTCAGAAAAAAATAAAGACATCTTGAATTCCACATATCCGTTTCATCCTTCAATTCAAAAACATGTCAACAGATCACTTGAAATATTTGAGTTTATGCCATTTAGTTTTCCATAAAATATGATAGCACGTAAATAATATTATTGAATATAAATACTTACTTTGAAAAGAAATATGATTTTATATCCGATATTTTACCTTTCAGTCGATTTTTCCTCAAATCAATATACAATCCACATGTGTCAACTAGCAAGACAGGGTAGGGTGTTCGTTCACTGGACATGAATTTTATCAATACTGATACTTATTACCGTAAAAACGAATCATTTTTCTTTTACCAGTTCAATGAACTAACTATTGTCCGTTTCGATACGTAAGTCGATTTCATCAAAACTTCCCATTATAACAAACCAAAACCATTTTGAACGTAAATTAATAAGATTTATTTACATAATATACTTTGTCGGATAAAATGATGTATGAATTTGTTAAAATATTAACAAAAAGACTACAGTGATAACTTATAACTATTTTGCTTAGACTCCCAGCACAGAATACAATAATAATAACATTTTTTTCGAAATTGATGTCTGATTACTATTATGCATATTGTCAGTCTAAACAAAATTAGGTACCTATAAGCGATATTTTTTTATGCTAAAACAATTACATTGTTTTTTTTAATTAAAAAAAAGTTATCACTTGATATTCACCATCTGTATGTATAATCTATATGTGGTAAATATGTACCGTGATATACCTTTTAATAAAATATCCTGAATTATTGCCAGGTAAACGCTGAATTTCTTAAAAATGCGTCATTCCTTGTCAAAAAAAAATACAAAAATATTTGATAAATACTGTATAGTTATGTTAATACTTAGTCAATATTAAAAAGAATTCTAACTATAATTCAGTTTATTCCACAAAAATATCCATCTGATGACTTAAAAAAAATAATACATTTTTATTTATATAATATACTTAAGTACTTGACGTGTTTAGCCAATGTTTAAAGATTATGTGTGAATACCTGTTACTACAGTTTCCGAGAAAATATAAATTATATTTTGTAATTAAGTTCTACATCACAACATTTCAAATAATCTATTGACAAAATACCAGCTTTCATTAATAACACAATCAATGTTAACCTCATTCTACAATATGATATATTTGGTGTTTTCACATCAACCATATTAAAATTTAAAATTGACCAGTCAAAACTTTAATTCTTGATTATTTCTATATACTTAAAGTCATGGTTGCGTGTATCCGGAAGACAATCTATGAAAATAACATATTTTTTGATTAATATGTAAATTTGCTTAGAACATAAAAATATTAAATTCAAAAATAAATTTTAATAGTTCTTAAAAGTATTCGGTACGTTATATCAATAGTCAATCGTGAACAATAGTTAGTTAATACAACCATCTATTGAAGAAAAAATAATTTAAAATATTGACCTCCATAAACCTACTTACCTATTTATCTCTTAATCTAAAATTGCTTAAATATAATTTTCAGCATAAACTGCATTATTAATTTTTTTTTGTGAGTAATAAAAGAGGTGACAGCCTACTGTTGATGTATAAACTAAACTACTTACTCACTGACGTAATAATTTCGTTCATTTTATCAATACAATATATTTAATTGCATATCACAAATGTGAAGATTGCTATAAGTAAATGAAATAAACTTAATTTAATAATTAGCCTCAATAACCCTATTTATCTAAATTTTCATACCTCAAAACTGTATCTGCATTTGGAATTTTTTTTGCAGTAATAGGACTGTATAAAAAAATCATTAAATCATAGATTGCAAGGGGATTCTTCAATATATTTTATTTATAATTCAATTTTATTCAATTCAATTGTACATATTTTTTTACATAGACGTTTACATCATGACATTTAGAAACAAATACATATTATTAAAGTAGTAAATAGTATGTATATAAAAGTAATTAAACAGTAGAAAAGTGTAAATACAAAAAATATAATATATAAATTAGATACAAGGAAGTACACCGAATGACCTAAGCAGACCTTATTTTGAGAATTTATAAAATAATACCCATATATACTCATCCTCACGTAGGTGGAATATGTCAACATCCGAAGTGATTTGATTGAACATAGTTATTTTTCTTTCAATTGGCATTAGCAACGACGTGTTAGTTCTGCACCTTGGGAGAACAAACAACTGATGATTCCGATTTCTAAGATAGTTATCAGGGACACACAGGTCAATACTACGAAGAATGGCAGAGTTCTCATTTTCACCGCATATAAGTCGAAAAAAGTGGCCAAATATAAATATCGTCTAATAAGTGTTTAAGTTACAGTATGTAAGCATACCTAAAAGAAAGCCAGTTGGATAAAACCACGGATAGTATCCATACAACCTCAAGTTAAAGTGTCTCAAAAGTTTCTTTCGAAGTCGATCTACCATAAGGTCGTATTTCAACTGGTGCGGAGTCCAAACAATCTACCCACTCTCGAGTCGGCTTCTAACTAAGGAGTTATAAAAAAAATTTAATACCGTAACATCCGAAAAGACCCAGGAATTACGAAGGACGAAGCCCAACATTTGTAGTATATAAATTGTAGTGTATAAATGAATGAATTATAATAAGCATACAAGAATTATGCTAGTTTAATGTTATGAATTAAACGCATGTCATCATTTCATATTAAAATAAAAACACGGGAAGTTTACGAGTACCTACGCACGTACCTACATTGGTTAACAATGTTTATCTTTTACCGTTATTGGCTTCTGGAAACTTTACCAAACTCATTTACTTGGTGTAAGATGATTACTTATTTCACTCCTCAGAGCGTATAAAAGCTTGTTTAATATTATGTCCAACTTACTTATAAAGCTGCGTAGAAAACTTTTCATAACTACTTTATTACTTTTAATCTTTTTCGGAAAGTATAACAGTAGGTAGGTAAGTACTTATCTCAGTTACTGTAACATAATAATATTAAATAATTAAGTAATTTTATAAATACACGTAATATTGTCGTGTTAATGTATTGAGCAGGAGCGAACGTATAAAAATGATTTTGATTTTAGGCGGCGGAGGTGGTTAACAAAATCTAGCAGGTGCCACTGACTTCCACATTTACCCCGCTAACTAATTTTTCGTCGCTTCAATCATAGACTCCCGCACTTTTCCGGGTACATTCCACATACCCATACTCTTCACTTTGAGTCCAGCGATAAACATCTGGCATTGGGGTATAATTTAGAGTCTTCGCCTACGAGTTATTGCAAGCTATCGTATTCACAACTCAACTGGGTCTCGAGTGTACATGACCTAACGGTAATCATTATTAGGATCGCCAGTGTCCGTTTGTATCGTCTGCGTCGTTTTGTCCTTTAGATATGCTGAATCAGAATATTAAAGCAAACATTGGATTTTCTTTCCTTCCGTGTCCATTATATTATAATCAGCATTTCATTCCAGCAAAAGAAATGGCGTATTTCAAAAAAATACTACCTTATTCTTAGGTCAATAATAATTATTAAAAAATAATCATTATTCGTAGGATGTTTTGTCACATTTGAATGGTCGAAGGTGTAGCTTATAATCAATATCTTTATTATTATTTTCAAATGTGTTAATCGTGCCCATTTTTTGAATAATAAAATGCCTAATTATTGTCAAATTTGGGATCACAGAGATTAGTAATATAATGTTTTATCGTAAATATTTCACTATATAATATTAACAAAAATTTTACTAATGGTTTTATAAATGCGTTTAAAAATTATTAAATCTAAAAAATCTTCACCACTGCACATGAATGTACTGAAATATGACTATATTCTAAAACATTAGATCGAGAGGTTTAAAAGAATATTATTTTATGTAATAAAAATACTTTATCCAGTCATCAAATGTTTAAGATAAATATAAATAATAATAACGCTTAAATTATATAAATAGATTACCTACAACGTTTAATGAATGTCTAGGCTTATGCTCTGAAAATACCATAAAAATTCCATTTTGACCTACGTGGCGCATATGGGCACTTAGTACTCCAAATACAACTGTCATCTCCGAAAATTATTTTTTTTCTTAATTGTGAGTAACAACAGTTTTTATTTAAAAATGCAAAAAACTTGAATATTGTTCAGCTACATTTCACCCTCATCTATAACGATTACGTATTTACGATGCATATGTCAAAACCGTACCAACTTATCAATTCAATGAGTAAAAATATATCTTTATATAGAAACTTTCAAGTTTGTGATTTCCGCAAATAGCTAAAGTATTTTTGTTTTATCTTTTCACTACTATCCATAAAAATCTAAATTGAAAACCCAGACGGTAAATATTGTACTGAGATAATATCTACATAGATTATTTTGAGATATCGAATAATGAACTCTCCAAAGCTTATCTCTAAATATAAATGGATGACTCTCACTTTTTTTGCATTTCTATCTAGAAACCAGCCACGAAGTATAGATCTGTAAAGGTTTCGGATTGCTAGTACAATTAACAAATTTATAATTAAAATGACTGTTTATTTGAAACATCAGAACACCAACCAAACACCAACAGACGATTAACTTATAGTGGTGACAACGATCTAGTCTATAAGCTGTGGAAGTTTCATCAACATTGGACGAAAAGTTATTGAGAATGGAAGAAACAGAAACGAACAGATGATTAAATTGTATTACTTATCGATTATAATATGTAATATACTCGTATAATTGTCACTGCCAAAAGTTGGCAAGTCTCGATATTATGTTATGGAGTAATTGTAATTTGAAGTTTGACATGCTGTCATATTATTTTATAACATGACACACGATTTTTGAGGATGGCAACTAAACAAAACATCGACAGGATCACGCCGGATAGTTTGTACGCAGTTCGCCAAACTATTTCCGGCGCTAACGAAAAAGCAGCTTGAGAACGAAAAGGCGAAGCGGCACTCTCTCAGTTTTTAGCCTTCAAGCGAAGCAGACGTGTTTCTCGAGTTCCAAGTCCCGGGAACCGGGGCACATGGCCTTGATGTCCTGACGTTTTGGAGACGTTGATGAAGGCCCACTGAAGGACGTCCCCAACAGGCCAGGAGATCGAAGGTACCCCCATGGACCCGGCACGTTCAAGGACCGCGATGGAAACTGAAGAGCTTATTTTTTGTATTTGGTATTGATTTTTGTTCTTTTATGTTACGGTCCATCGAACTAGCTTTTTTATTTTAATTCTAACTTTGTCTGAACATTATATTGTGTTAAGCGCTCGTAAGTCACTTGATAAATAAATATACAACTTTATACAATGTCGCCCGCAAGTTAAAATCATTCATTAATTATACATTTGTTGAAATTTCTTTACTTGCTTTTTATTTAATTATCCTTATCACTATTGTCTCTATGCATCATCATAGAGTGGCGCTCAAACTGAGATCGTCATTTTAATTCCATATTTATTATGCCTTTTTATTAATCTAGGAACATCACACGAATGAGCGAAGTAACCGGACAGGTAACTGAGGTCTATAGAGGTAAAAGTCAATCTACCTACGACCCTGCTTCCTATTTCCCCGAGTCTCATGCTATCCCCATCCTATCCCATTCCATATCCCATATCCACTCCTCTCTTCCTTACGTCACAATCTGATCAATTGTCACACTCCCACCTTTCCCTACATTCCAATCCCCATCCCATTCCCATCCAAACCCCCTGTCAAATCAGAACATGACAATGCTCTCTAAAAGCTGAGATTTTCGGATGACCTTGATTTTTTTTCTAGCATACATATTTATTATTTCGATGAATAATCCGTTGTTAACTATAAATACCTAAATTATCGACTTACCAACTTTTGGCAGCAACCCTACGATATAATATCATCGCTCGAAATGGAATATTTTTTGAACCGGAGCGTTTGATAATTTTTCGAAAATATTAACATAATTATCTAACTAAATGTTGTATATTTTATAAAAAATAGTGTGTTATATTTGTTACTAATCTTATTATAATATAAATCCTACAGAGCACAGACGGTCAATTTGATTTCTCCTCGAGACAGAGCAATAATCTCAGAAATTTCATGAACCGGAACTGCGCTCCGGTGCACTCCGATTCATTTCGAGGCCTATATAATAGAATATTTCTCAAACTGTATTGTCTTATAAAGTACAGCTGTTGAATTTTCAATATAAAATATAATCAACTACTTACACAAAAAGTAATGGTATAGATAATATTTCAAAAAGCAATAGTTATTCATTTAGAATTAAATATTAAGTAATACTTAACATAAACAATTATTATAGAATTAACAAAAACTTTTATTATAAATCATTATGAATCTACTAAGGACACAATAAATATAGATTTTTTTATAAAAATAAAAACATAAAACAGATCATAATAGCTTATAAGCATACGACAAAGTGGGTTATTTTCAATTGCGTCAATCATAAAAAATCAATCATGGGGCGACGAGTTCCCAAATTTTCATACGATTTACAATATCTATTACACGCAATATTGACAAATCGTGGCCGTGGAAACATTTTTATATCGGTATGTATTGGATCGGTTGATAATATATTATTTGTGTTATATTTTTTTTCTCGGCATTTTTTTTCTATAACCCATGTGCTGTATTTCTGATGCAATCAAAGTTTCCTTCGATCCACACCAATTCAATTTACGAATTGATTTGACAACTGAGACGCGACGGAAAGGCACCATTCAAATGTCACATGAAAAAATGTAATATTTTTCTATGCGAATGGGTGATCGTAATGCCTCAAATACAAAATAATTTCAAAACTGCAATTTAATGTTTAAATTTATTTTAAATAATCACCACTAAATATTTTTTGAAAAAATCGTAATTTAAACGTATTTTTTCTAATTTGATAAAAACATCAATTTTTCTATTCGATTATAAGTCAATATAACTTGAAATATTTTTTATTCTAGCTTTATTCTATTCTAGTATTATCTCTATTCCAGTTTTAGTATTGTGACAGCACCAAAGCACAATTTAATATTTTTATTTTTTATAATTTTATTAAATAAAAAAATACGTTAAAACTAGAATTTTCAGAATAGAAGTTTCATTTTGTTACCACAAGTTATCTAACTACATTTTACAACGTGTTTATTAGGTCGTATTCTTATTTGTCCGGTGGTTTTTTATCCAGTACAAATCTTACAATCGATGTTTAACTAACTTCCCAACTAGCTAGACCTTTGAAACATTTAGAATATATCAGAACACGATGTCAATGCATTTTTTTAATACTTTTAGCCATCTTTAAGTAGAATTGAATTCATTTTTAGTTAATTCTGTTTTTAATGAAAAGTTATTTCGGAAGAAATCCGTAATCCAATCCACTGGGGTCTGGGGTCCTAGCAACTAAATTATTAATATATACCTCCGTTACTATGGAAATCAATATGAAATCTCAAAATGACATTTCGGTATTATTTCTATCAGTTCAAATTTTTTTGATCGTTTAAGCTAGTCAAGTCAAGTTTCTATGATTCAACAGAAAATTTAAAAACGTTGTATAAAAAAAATTATTTTTATCTTGTAAAATTATTATTGTTAAAAATATCCATGAATACGATGTAGTAATAAATTTTTTTTACCTTCTAACTTTACGTTTATTTTTTAACTAAATATATGTTTATTATGTTCTTAGATTACTAATGAGTAAAATAAATTAAATTACAGTTTTAGCCTAAACGTCCCTGTCATTCTTAAGTAGGTACATAACACAATTTACTAGTTTTGCAAAATTATTCATATCTCCACGTGCACAAATTTTATGATACCTTTATAATAGGGACTAATATAGACATTACAATAGCCCATGTCTTCGATTTCAAGGCTGTGGACAATAATTGTGCCTTGTCTTGCTTCAAGAATAGTGTACGGAATGCAACTCTAACATTGCAAGGGCGCGACATTTCACTGGATAAAATAGCAGCATGCTTGCTCTATGCTACATTTCTGAAACGTGAATGAAGTACGTAGGTACAAAAATCTAATCCACTTCTCTTGGTCTTTTATTCTTCGCTACAACGCACATCCACTAAACTTAGTGAAGTCGTTGATTCAGAAGGCTTCAGGATGATCTTGTGGACGTTTAATGCCCATTAATCACCATTTTACAACGTTTTTATTGGCTCGTATCCTTATTTGTCCGGTACAAATCTTGCAATCGATTTTTAACTAACTTCCCGACTAGCTAGACATTTTAAACTTTTAGAATATATCATAACACGATGCCAATGCATTCTTTTAATACTTTTAGTCATCTTTAAGTAGAATTCAATTCATTTTCAGTTAATTTTGTTTTGGATGAAAAGTTATTTCAGAAGAAATCCGTAATCTAATCCACTATTATTGGTTGCTAAGTGGTTGGTCCTAGCAACTAAATTATTAATATATACGTGTGTTACTATTGAAATCAAAATGACATTTCAGTATTCTATATTTGTTTGTTTTTTATTTACTTCATATCAAGTACAAGTTTGAACATATCGAGCATAATAATTCAACAGAAAATTTAAAGACGTCTTAAAAATTTATCTTGTTATTATTTTGACTTCATTTCTTCAATGGTTGTCCACTCGCCATTTCACCAACTTATATATTTTAAGTACTTAATTATCTAGTAGTGAATTAAAATTCTATATATTAATGACTGTAAGATCTTTCGATTAAATTCATAAAACTAATAAATTCTAAATTGCTGATAACATTTTCTTTTAATATATTTTTAAGGAGAATAGTAGGTAATTGTTAGCCATACGTATTTTACGTATACTATACATTTATTATAGTTGATATTATTTTCTTTGTAAATACTATATTAAAATTAAACTAAGTGAAAACTCCGTTCTATGTTATACGAAAATATATCTAAATTCTTGTTATACATTAAGAATATTATGGTGGCATTTATAACTTAGGAACGTTCTTCGTGTAATCTAATAGAAAAATATTACCTAGAATTGGTACCTAATTTCATTAATATGTTTTAGCACTGCCAAAGAAAATGTCTTATGTATATAAAAGTATTATTTCAAAAATTAATAATTAATTAAATCAATTACGATACCAACATTTATCTTTGAACATATAATAAATATTTTTTCATGCTTTGCAATTTTTTTATGCAACCACCACAATAAAATAATATCCTGGTATAATTTAATTATTATTTATTTTCAGTGCATTATACAAATGATCACAACACTATTTTTATTTGTTTTGTTTGTTATTTCATCTAATAATGTTTTTAAAATTAAAACTGCACCAAAGTCGCGTGTGCATTAGGCTATATTTTTTGTTAAATTTTAAACAATATATTATAAGATTATAATTCTACTGACCAATAAGAATATCATTTTATCCTATATAATGGTTATTAATTAATATTGGCATATTATTATTAGTAATGCTGTAGGATCAAATCTACACATTTTCTTACTAAGGTTATTGATTAATCATTTTTTCAATTTTCATGCAGAGCTGGCAAAATCATATTATATACATATTCATACATGTGATAAATAGTATTTTATTTTAATATAATATCAGCTTATGAAAATATTTACTAAACACAGGTGTAGTTATGGCTAATATATTATACTCCGATATAATATAAATAATAAAAATACAGAATTTCAATTGTCATAATAATAAAATTGTAACTGTTAAAATTTGTTAGTGTTAATTAATTAATCTCAACTCTTAACTGTCATGATATGAACTATCATATAATTTGTAACGAAGCAATGTTTTTAATATAGTCTTACTAAATATTTGCAATTATATGTACATAAAAACATATTAATATACATAATATGATAATTGATATCAAATGAGAATAGCATGGCAAAAAATGTTTTGTCAAAACATCAACCAAATTGAATGATCAATCATATTACAATTATAAAAAAATGCGTCTAGTAAAAGCTCTTATTAACCAAAGAGTATAATATATGCTTCTTAGACTTGGTCAATAAATGCATGAGAAAGGTAGAGGCTAGACGCTTTTCAAATGTGGTGTTGGAGGCGGATTGCTGAGAATCTTGTGCGAAAATCGAAGCGTACGAACTACACCATAATCAGAACTCTATATTCAAGACAGTCTCTCTTTTTAACTGACTGGCTCTTGATTATATAGCCCGCAGAGAAGACTGAAAAAGCTAGTGATGTGGGATTGGGTGATAAGCCGAAGGGATCGTGGAAGTGCTCCCTCCAGGTAGAGCTATCAAATCAAGAGTGTTACACTTTTCACGTTGAGCTGTATAATATCGCTGAATGCCAATCGGGATGGAGTACAATCATGGTGAAGCCTGTCAGACGGACAAATTATTATCAGTCATGAGGTACCGATGAAGAAGAAAAGTAGGTAGGTACCTACTTTTAATGAAATCAATATTTTCAAACTAAATAAATATCTTATTCTTCATCTCTCTCTTATCTCATTATACATGTTTGCTCCTTAGATAGAGCTTATGGTTTCCAGGATATATTAAGTACAGCAGTTTTCTTCTTTTTTTGACAACTACTGCCACTCTATCTGATGTAAAAAGGGACAAACAAATATATTTTAGAGGATTGTGGAGAAATTATATTTGGTTTTATTATGTTTCATGTTTGTTATATTCATATACATATTAATTTATTATAAATTAGCTAGTTATAACATGATGGTGGCTATCTCATCATTATTTTCATAAGCGGGGTAGATCCATTATTGTATGAAGGCATCACTTAGCTTATTCTCACTTTTATCAGGCCTTAGTTATTCACAGTCACCTACTTCCGCCAAACCTGATAAGTTTAATATTGCCATGTGGTTGTTTAGATACCCTTATCCAGTAGCTATCTACTCACCAAATGATACATTTAGCCTATTGCCAATTCATCGAAATAATCTCTATCACATTGGGTACTTTTCCCTCTTATCATTATGTTCTTTTCATATTGAAAGCGCCTAAACGTGGTCTAAGTCAGTTTGGTTCTACTAGTAATCTCGTAATACATATTTAACTATTTACAATAACTATAAATAGTAAATTAATTATCTGCCTAGTTAAACGTATTATACTCTAAAATTAACTAGTTTTAAATAAATACTATTTCATTTAATATGAATTATGATAATATTTGAAATCGATTCTATGTATTTTTAAACGATTTTTTTTATTTTAATATATCCCCTTAAATCATCGTCTATAAATATAATCATTAATAGCCGTAGAGTGTTACTTCAAAGAGAAAATATACTTTATAGTGGCTAGTTCAAAAATGATATACTCTTTGAAGTGCGCTGCTATGTGTGATGCGAAGCCCCAAAGGTAAACAAAAACACTTTAAACACTTTTAATTAAACGAGTTATTTCCCTTTTACACCAATGAAAGGTGAGTAATATTCAAGCACCAAGGTCTATCCATGTAAGTACATGATATGACAAGTACTCCTATTTTAATATATTTCGTAGAAATAAACACAATAATTAAGAATTTTTCTTTTCAAAATAAATCTTAGATATCTCAATATAGTTTTCTTTTTTTAGCAGTGGCTTACTAGCTAAAAAGCTCGACAACGGTTATTAGTCGAATGCTTCTGTCAATAAAATATATAATTATTCAAATTAATTACAAACAAAAATGCCACTGGAGTACTTACATATATTTTTATATTTCAGTGACAAACCGTAAATGTTGAGACGCAAAAAATCATTAATTTTGCATCAACCAAACCATTCATGTTTAAAAGACGTGCATAAGCAACAAGAAGACTATTGAAAATATTTAACCTGTTTTAAAATGCCGTTTTAATTAGTTGTTTTCCCCTAATATGTATTAGCCCAGGCAGTGGAAAAGACTCCATACTCGGCGATTATTTAAAGCCTACCTTCTTAAGAAAAATATTTTTTAATTGCATATTTACATATTTATATAATCATTTTATTATTTAATATTCTATAAAAATAATTTAATTTGCCAACGACAGATTTCGTATATGTAGGAATTTATTAGGTATATAAATTACAAAACAATGTGTAAAGTTTTAAAAAATATACCACAGCACCCCATCTGTCTTGTAAATAATGTGTAAACCAATTGAGAATTTTTTTCGTACGGACTTTACGTCACGTAACCGTCTATCGAATTGTATAAAATATGATAGGCTCCTATCGCAGAGAGTAAAACTTTCGTGCAGAAAATTGTTGTCATGACTCCACTTTGTCAAAAATAATTAATAATTAGATAATTAAAAAAATATATGTCTATGGCGTTTAATGGCATATTAATAAATTTAGATTGTTTTTAAAAATAAAAATAAATTTTATCTCAGTATTTTTGATGACTATAAATGTTTTGAAAAATACGTAATTTAAATTCATCGTCCATTAATTTTCTGTCGTCAGTGAGTTTTTGAAGTTTCATTGATTAGTGTGTCGTCATTAGTCTGTACCTATTCATTAGTAGTAATATCATATTATCTTCTTATTTCTCATAAGTATACCTGACCTGACAAGTGTACTCTTTTTCTCAGATTTACACAGCCTACCTCTTTCCAAAAGTCACCCTTCGCCACTGAGCCCAGGCCTCCTTCAATCGCTAATTCGACCCTTATTTTATATTAGTTTATCAAATTTGAAAAGCAGATTAAGTTGACAATAAAAACATACTTTTACTGAGATACGCATTTTATTTGGTATTTGAAAATATGATACACCTACGCAACATAATAATATTATATACAGCCATATCAATAATAATATTATAGCGAACTATACAGTTTTCTTTTCAAGCAATTATTATTGTAATAAATATGTAGGTCTACTACGCAATTCCTATATCTCAAAGTGCGTGGTCAGCTTTAATTCAAATAAATCATTTATTATCGCTATGTTAAATATTGTATTCTCTTTTTTGTACCGTATCCGTTATCGGACGTCCGCAATGATTTAAGCAATCTTTTTCCTGTCTGCTACTTTGGACAGAGATGAAGTAGGCATTGAGCTTAAACAGTATCTTAGATTGAGCCAGGACATTCATCTTCTGTCAGAATCTCACTTATTTACGTTATCTAAAAACTGAAAAATCTTATTTTATAGTAAGTATAACATACTTATTATATTTTTTATAATTCATTTAGCGCCTCTTGAGTACCACTACATTACTGCATTTTTTCAACTCTCGTCCACTCACAGTAAATTATACCCACTGTTATCTCTTTATCTTGATGATGTATATCACGTCACATAGGCATTCTTATCTATTGTTTCTTCTTTTCTTATTATTATCAATTGGTTTATTTTTTGATATTTCCTTGTAATACTCAACATGCACTTTTCCGTTCCGAATTACGGTAAATGTAAGTTTTTTTTTCAATTTCTTTTACATTAATTACTAATATATGCTTCATATGGACAAATCTGTTAAACAGTTTACTATATTTTTACTACACGGCTTCAATATTAAATCCTAACGTATTTTGAAACTAACGATTTATATTCCTTATCTCCATCTGAATCTAGTACCTACTACTAGATACTTACACTAGTTTACCACCAGTTTTTCCAGATCTAGCGTCCCGTAACTCCACAAAACACACGATGTGGATAGTATTTAGCGGTTTTCGATGACCTTAGAATTCGGTTAGTATTTTTATTACATATTTATAATATGTAGGTTTCTATTTTATAAATACTATGCATTGTCTTACTATATATTGAAACACATAAAGATTATTTAAAATAAACCAAAGTTAATGAATAATTGCGATTAGATTAATTCCGAACCCAAATAGAACATAGTTTTGGTTTGTATCAAAAGTCCGTTTCGTTACTAATTTATTCTTCCTATATTTTTGTGGATATGAGCAGCATTTTATTAAATACTACATTTTTTTAATACATCAGATAAAAAGTATAAAATTTATTTCGTATAAAACGAATAGAAATTAAATTAACTGGTTGGAACTTTCGAAAGAGTCCTACGCAGCATTGTATCAATCAACGTCATTCCCAGAATAGTTAAATTATTTTTTCATATGAATACCCAAAATCCTTTATTTTCATTTCATTAACCGTCTACAATTTTATTCGTCTAAATAATTTTATATACATTCATCCATCATCTTGCTTGAATAATAATATGACTACTAAAAAATAAAAATAATTTTTCAGGCTTTGCTTTATAATAAGAGATTTTATAATAATTATTGTAAGCTCTTTATGAATTAGTCATTAATTATCCTAAATTTAACTTTGATATTGTATAAAATTAATAACTCTATCATTTTTTATCTTAAAATTATTCCTTATTTTAAGGAAAATTAATTATTTATATAAGGTACGAGTATCTAAATCCATCATAAGTTAGCAATTTAGAAAGAAAATTATGAAAAAAACATTCAGCTGTATAATTTTGAAATTAATAGTATAGGCACCTAGTAGATAACCTTAAATAGACAATTTACCAGTTTTCCTTAAAATAATCATTTTTATCAAAGTGTAAATTTTAGATGTACTTTTACATTTATATTCTAAAATCTTGTAAATAATTCGTTGAATATAAGAATTATTTTAATAAATTGATTTTAAATGTCGAGTAGGGATTCCAATCCCGGGATCCCGAGCTATTTTCGATACCTATGAATCCCGGGATTGATAAACATGATCCCGAAACTTTTGGGATTGATTTTTTTATCAATTTTTATGGAAAATAAAATAATAACGAAAATATAACAGAAAAATACTTTTAATAACAAAAACTACATAAGTAATAAACTGAGGTTGAGTGAAGTTTGATTTAAATCCATGTTTAAGTTGCCGATTCATGTTATTTTTTCACATAAATTAATAAAAATGAGAAAGATTGGAAAAAACAATGCTTCACACTAACAAAGTAATTCCACCATGATCTCATACATTTTATGGCAGTTTCATATTTGACTGAATAATTAGATTTATGAAGCAAAAATGCACTAAGTACACCATGATTTGCTTTACTATTTTAACTCTCGCTAACCCATTCATTAAGTCTTTACTATCAGAAACAGCAATCTTATATTAAATTTACATTATTATTTATATTACAATATTATTTACTCCATTAAATTTATGTATTTCCAAGATTGAACGTATACAATATTAACAATAAATATCTTGAATAGTATAAATTACACTAGATTTATTTTTGACCGATTTTATCAATGTTATTAATTGTAAATATATATTTTTATATTAACAATGGAAAAAAATGCCAATCCAGGGATTGTCAAATTGTAATCCCGAAATCCCGGGATCAGAATTTTGGCTCGGGATTGGATTCCCTTATGTCGAATATAATTTCACTAACTCCGATATTGTTTTAATATCGGAGTTAGTGGAATTATACTCGAAATTTAAATCAATTTAATAAACTAATTCTTATATTCAACAAATTATTTACAAGATTTTAGAATATCAAATTCTTTATAATATTGAACATACATACTATGAAAAACCACATATATTCAATTGTCTACTAGAAAAAGGTGATTTCAAATTATGTATGTTCAATAAAAACAATTACCATTGCATAATAAAACTCAACAAGGTTGATCATAATATTCTATACATAAAGTAGCACTCATATTATTTTACTACTTTTGACGAGGAATTGATGTTAGCTATTCACGTATCCCAGTGTTATTTCACATTAAGCTCATGGTCATAATTGACAAAAAGCCTTCACTCAATCTTACTTATCCATTAATCTTTTAAGAAAATATTTAAACTGTTAACATATTAATGTTTTTTTTCTATACTTATGTGTAATATTAATAGTAATATATTATACACAATCATATTTATATATCCAAAATAAATAACATAACACAATTATTGTATGCTGTCTTAACAATAATATGTTTGGCATAAACGAATAGTGTCTCATTGTTTTACATTTTAAAATGTATTCTTAAATCGTCATCGTAACCATCGATTCAGTGCGCAAATGGTTCTCGTAGCTTAGAAAGTTTTAGTTTTTTAATTTGATATGCATTTTATCATTTATGATATAAATGACATACTTATGTAGCATACATTATATTTTATTTAATGCAACATTTTTTCATCCGCGATTATATCGGGTAAACCATTGAAGATAATATTATAATAAATAGTAGACGAATATGGGTGAAAATCGCTGTACATTATTATGAACGTGCTCTATTTCTTGACCCGATAAAATATTCTCTGATAAAGTAGCGGTGTGTGAAACGACCTGACATGTTCTCTAATATATTTTTATATAAAACTGTCAGTAGACATATCCTATTATTTGCCATGTTGCACAAATTCTTTTGACAATTCTAGCTACCCAAGTTACCGTAAATATGTCATTCAATGTCAATATGTATGTTAACTCTACATTTTTCGAATAATAGTACAACATTAAAAATAAAAGATAATATTAAATACTAATATAATTTTAACCTGAAC
Source organism: Rhyacophila brunnea (assembly GCF_057557595.1). Lineage (NCBI taxonomy): Eukaryota > Metazoa > Arthropoda > Insecta > Trichoptera > Rhyacophilidae > Rhyacophila > Rhyacophila brunnea. The sequence goes on from NW_028233068.1 coordinate 25,344,486, forward strand.
ACTTTAGTCAATAAAACTCACAGCATTACAGTTAATTCGGAAAAGTTTTTTGGTTTAACTTTGGCCAACATTGTTTTTAGTTAATATATAATATGAAACTCTTTGAAGATAAACGCCATTGGGCTACAGTATTGGAGGCACATTATAATTCAGTGTTTCACAAGCATAGAGAACCAAGTCCATTCTGGTTATTCTTGAGTAAGCTAGGTTCAAACATAATTTTTGAGTGTTTCTTATTCTGTAAGGGGTATAATTTCCCTTACACAATAATTTAAATGTATTCTACGTAACACTTCAGAATTGTTATCACATCCTTAAATATTTATAAATACGAGTACTCAAATATTATGTTTGAACCTAGCTTACTTTGTTATTGGTTCACTATGTTTGTGAAACACTTAATTCAGTGATTCTAAATCGGGATTGTAACTATGTTGTACTGGTAGACTTGTTGGTAACAAAGTAAACATTACATAGAAACTTATTATGTTTCACAATGAAGTAATTTTTTTTTCTGAACTGACAGCAAAGTGTTATTTTATATTATTCAAAGTATATTATAAGCGATAACTCAACTATCCGAGGTGAAAAAAATTATTATTTTTTGCAAAAGTATATACTTAAGTGAATTATAATTTCTATCGTCCACTGGAGGTAAGTACCTGGATCACAAATTACATAGAGGCAGCACATTATAATGGGACAGTAAACTAAGTAAGGAAGGTGAATAACACAATATTTGTGTATTGATTCCGTGGATATGACCAAAATTTTGCCTGCGGCACTAAATTTCTTTAAGTCTTGTGAATCATATGAGCAGACAACAGGATATAAATCTGAGTTTTAAAAAAAAATTTGGATGTAGATTGAGATTTTACAAAATGCTCCAAGGGTCCCACCAAGCAAAAAGGTTGAAAACCATTGTACTAAGGGTTATATGGGTTGGAAAGAGAAAATAAAAACACTTGAAGACCTGTTCTCTACAATATATTTACAAAGAGTTTTTTTACCACATTGCCAGGAGGGAAAACAATATGGAACTTGAAAAGGATCGCCGTAAACGGAAATATTTTGATGTATACGCAGAAGAGAGGGGTCGCCTATACCAATGTTTCTCAACTAGGTTCATGTAGCGTCAGAAGATATCAAGGAAGCCATAGGCCATAAATCAAGTTTTAAGATTATATAAAAACAAATAAAAACGATTAAAACTCAAGAAGTAAATCATTATAGAAATACTTTTTCATTAATATAATATTATATTTAAATATTTTTGCTTAAACTGCGTAATCCATCGGCAACGTGCCAATAATTGGCATTAATTATTAATCGTCACTTTCTTTTAAATACATAATATATAAAATAATATAAAGATATTCGTTTTAATAAACCATTTTTTTTATGCAACGAATAATTTACAAGATTTAAGAATGTAACATTCTATATATTGAACATACATAACTTGAAAACACCTCACCGTCGTGTTTTGTATTTTTTTCAAAAATAGATTTTTTAGTAGGTATATATCTGAGATGTTTTCTAGTTATGTATTTTCAATACATATTCGTTTTAATATTATTATTTTTTTAATATTATGTTTTTTGTAGATAAATGTAGGTATCTACCTAACTAAATACAAAATAAGGTTTCACAGATAAGTGTGTCTATTTAAACATGGTTGATTCTAATAAAACCACACCGTTTATCAACTTACTTACACAAATTGCAAAATAAAAATAACAAAAATTGATATGTGGTAGGTACTATTAACAACGATTTTCTTCTGATTTATACACTTCCATTATGATTGATTTCAACGACCCAAGTTTTAACTGTAGTCATCTACAGGCTGTAAATACAATATATTACTTATATATATAGTATAGCTACCACAGGTAGATATAAAATCCCAAGATAGCGAAAGGTGAAACCAGCAATATTTATGAAAAACATGTTATTTCTTTCTTTTCTAATCTTTAGACTAATTTCATAATATTAACGGCATCTTTGCTGTAGAAATAAACATTTCGTACTATTCAAAAAAGTATCGGCATAGACTAATGTGTCGGTATTTCCAACATTTTGATTTTCCAAAATGAATAATTTTCTTTTAACGTTATTAAATCAATAAAAAAAATATTTGTATGAATTTCTAACTTTTTCGCAACGCTATGCCTCGTGTGTCTAATTATAGTGCCCTAAGAAATATCAATTAGTGATATGGGACTGCTGTTCACATGGTTTATTGAATCTTAAAATCTATCAACCTTTATTTTACTATTTAAAATGGATACACGCAACGTATAATGGCAGTCAACTTTCGTATTTTAATCAAAGAATCAATTACCTTACGGTGTCAGGATCTCTCTAAATTTTAGTTATAACGTGCGTGCACTTGCTAATAATTTAATAAACTATTTTTTTATTCAACTTATAATTCACAAAATTTGAGACTGTATTATTCTTTATCGAAATGTTACATTCTCATATATTGTGAATTATTCGTTGAATTAAAAAAATGTTTATATAAATAGAGATCATTGGCGCCGCAGGGGAAATTTTTGAATGAAATGAATGAGAAAGAATGAAATCTACACTGAAAAGTTGTATCTTTTATTTTAAGCTGAAATTATTTTTGAAACCTGTTGCTAAGGTGAGATGGGTGCAATTCAAAAATACTTTAATATCGTGAGAAAAAGTATTCGAAGTCACAAACCTGTGCAATAATGGTACCTATCTATTATTTTGATCGTGTATCAGCATGTTATGTAAAAATAGTCTGGAATTATTATTTTATTAAAATAGTATGCGGCGTCCCCGATGATAACATAAATAAAATACTCACGTACTGGACCACTCAAATCAAAAACTCTATTTGTTTTAAATATAAATGTATGAATATTCATGTAAGCATGTTGGCAATAGATATTCTCAAGAGAGCCAGTAAAACCGTGAATGAAGTGCTTGCACAACTGTTCACAACTGGTCTGGCTGGCTTAGAAAAATGCCTCAATCGTCATTCACTCTAAAAAAGAGACCATGAGGATCTGAAAAATTATCGGCTGATTAATTTGTACAAAATTTTCACACAAATACTCTACAACCTCCTATAAACTATCGCAGGTGAAAACCAAGTGATAGAGCAAGCCAAGCGCGCAGCAGTGAAAGGGTCAAGAGCGAACTCGAATTTCTGTGTGCTATTTTTGGATTTTCCAAGTACAATGATGTTCCTAACTCTGCTAATGGGTTTCTAGACAAGATATAAGCAACGTTAAAATATCAATTTCGCGATGTATGTCACCGATCGTACGAGAAGATGCGTATCACCCTACTTTATCTTTTTTACAGGAGTTTCGTCCAACTCTCTTTCAGAGAACTAACATTCCCTCACACAGAACAAATCTGCAGAGGGGGTGGAAGCCTGAAGGGGGCAACTTTGATTTACTTTACTCATTAATGGGTGAGGTAGATTGGAGTGAGTTGTATGCAATTTGTGACGTAAATGACGCGGTACAGCACTTTTACAACGTTATTTATAATATTTTTGACCAGTGTTTTACAAGGAAGTCGCCATGTCGTGGTGGAAGGCGATACCCAAAAAGGTTTTCTGTTGTTGTTTGTTGTCTAATTGTCGAAGACATTGAGGTCAAACATTATTACCATAGAACTTGGAAGACTAAGCATATTCAGCAAGACTATGAAATGTTTAGTCTTTATCGCTCAAGAGTGCGGCAAGCTGTTCGACTGGTCTATCGAGCGCATATAGAAACGGTAGAAAATTGCATCTGCGAAAATTCTAAATCATTTTGGGACTATGCTAAATCTTTAAGAAGGGATGGTGGGTTTGCCAATTTAATGAGTCGGAAAGGCAAAGAGGTGACTGGATCTGGAGTGGCAGAGGCATTTGCCGGTCACTTTAAGTCTGTCTACGCAAGTAGCAGTCCGAATCTGGATGTTGCCTCAACGTCAAGAAAACCATCACGCGGTGCCCAATCTATTGATATCCATCCGATTGATGATGCCATTATGTTTAGATTCATTAAAAAGCTAAAAAAACACTCGATCTTTAGGACCGGATAATCTACCAACATTTTTTTTAAAGGTGTGTTTTGACTTTGTCAAAGGGCCGCTTTCATATATATTTAATTTTGTGATGGAGACGGGTATCTTTCCCGAATTGTGGAAGATGTCAAAGGTTACTCCAATCCATAAGAGTGGTACCGAGTCATCAGTGGAGAACTATAGGCCGGTGGCTGTTCTCTCAGCACCCGCAAAAGTTCTTGAGATGATCATGCATAACATGATTTATCCAAAAATTGAGTCATTTATAATGAATGAACAGCATGGATTTAAAGTTGGCCGATCAACGGAAACTAACCTGATGGTATTTGTAGATTATGTGTCGTTAGCACTAGATAGAGGCCATCAGGTTGACTGTTCTAACAATGACTTCTCAAAAGCGTTTGACAGAGTCGATCACGACATCCTGTTAGAAAAACTCCAACTAATTGGATTGTCCGATCGTTTTCTGAAGTTATTCGGGAGCTATTTTAGGAATCGTCAACAATACGTATCGTATGGCGTCTATCAATCACAGACGTTTTATACATTTTCTGGTGTCCCTCAGGGCTCAAACTTGGGGCCATTGCTGTTTACGATTTTTATAAATGACATAGGAATGGTCATTAAAAATGCTATGTTTTTGTTGTTCGCTGATGACCTGAAACTCTTCATGGAAGTTGTCACCTTGGACGATTGTCGTCAACTCCAACTTGATATAGATAATATATTAGATTGGGGCAGGCGTAACAAACTGGACTTCAATATTGAAAAATGCAATATTCTATCGTTTACCAGAGCCTCGCGAGTATTATTTTTCCAATATTCGATGCATGGCAGAGTTCTTTCGCGAATACCATCTGTAAGGGATCTTGGCATTACGTTTGACAGTAGGCTGTCATTTAGTGGTCATATTGCTATCATTTGTAAAAAGGCGCTACAAATGTTGGGCTTCGTCTTGCGTACTTCCCGGGTCTTTTCATATGTTACTGTATTAAAAATTCTTTATAATTCCTTAGTGAGAAGCCGGCTTGAGAGTGGGTCGATTGTTTGGGCCCCGCATCAGTTGAAATATGACCTTATGGTGGAGCGAGTTCAAAAGAAATTTTTGAGACTCCTTTATTTGAGGTTATATGGATACTATCCGTGGCTTTATCCAACTGACTTTCTCTTAGGTATGCTTACATACTGTAGTTTAAGTGCTAGAAGATATCAATATTTGGTCACGTATTTTTTTCGACTTATACATGGTGTGAATGAGAACTCTGCCATTCTTGGTAGTATTGACTTGTGTGTCCCTGATAACTATCTTAGAAATCGGGAGCATCAGTTGTTTGTTCTCCCGAGGAGCAGAACTAACCTGCCATTGGTGATGCCGATTGGGAGGGCAATAACTTTGTTCAACCAAATCGCTTCGGATGTTGATATATTCCATCTACGTGAGGATGAGTATAGGTGGAAGTTATTTTATAAATTATTAAAATAGGGTCTGCTTAACTCATCCGGAGTACTTCCTTGTACTTATATATTTTTTTTTTATTTACACATATATACTGTAGAATAACTTAATACTGATCTATCTCTTTTGTTATGTACCTAATATTGTTTTAATAATATTTCGTTGTTTCTAAATGTCATGTTGTGAACGTCTTAAACTTATAATTTGTAATGTCCACAATATGTAAAGTAAATGAATTGGAAAAAAAATGAATTGAATTGAAGATACTACGGCACAATACAGACTGTCATAGAAGTTATAGAACGATATCAAAAATATGGGCTATCACTCTACCTGGATTTAATTAATTATGAAAAGGCATTTGAACAAATCAAAAAATCTTCAATTATATACGCCATGTACAATCAAGGAATCTCTAGGCGCTATATTATAATCATTATGAATATTATAATATACCATGATACTCGTAGCTAGTATAAAGCTTCATAAACCATCTTACAAATTTCCTATCAACATGAAGTGTTCAGACAATATGTACTGTCAGTTTTCGCATATACCTACGCGTGAAACCTGGACCCTTATTGTAAAAGAAATCCTAGATTTACTAGTACCTATCGCAACTTTGCCAACGCAAAAAATAACAAACAACTAATAGATAAGGATGCAAACAATAGTAGGTACGCAGTGGTAGATGTTACCAAGCATATACAATCGCAATGGGATTGACATGTCGTTGGCCAGTGGACAACCGCTAGACAAATGCCGCCATAATTGTATGGTGCTAAACAACCAGAAGGACAGCCTGGTGATAGACGAGCGTATGTAACTCCCAGTGACTAAGCTAAAATTCTAGTGACAGAGAAGAGTGGAAAACCCAGCAATGTATTAATCCCGGTGGGATGAATGCTAACAATCATTGTATTTTAAGAGTTAGTAAGTAACTCATTCGCTGCTGACTAGATAATGATTTTTTATTTGCCACCTTTAAAATGCACGTTAATTACATCGATCGGCTGCCTGGTCATTACGCGCCAAGTGCGTCTTCAGCGTCCAAAATATTAATTGACTGCCATTACTAATAAAGCCAACTAGATCAGAAACCTGAGTGGTAATTGCTCATGAAGGCTGCAGGAAGAACGATAACGTGTTCGCGGTGGAGTTGTCGCAATGTTTTTGCGTCTTAAACAGGTCGCAGTTTTGAATGCCGCAAATGGATAAATCACATGCTATTTTTTTTAATATGTAATAAATTTGACCCAAAGCAAAGACCAACTGGTTAAAATAATGTCATTAAAATAACAGATAACATCATGGATGTTATAAAAATTAGGATTATCTTACATGAAAGACGTTTTTCGATGGCAAAAAAATATAAACAAATCTTGGACTGTGATTGGGGAAAGCCAAAAATCCATGTCGCTTTATCCGTATTTATATTCAGGATACAAACCGCCATAAAAACGTATACAGATAAAAAAAAGTTATGACCGATGAAGATTTGCGATATTTCTTTGAGGGAAATATTTCAAAGCCCCTGGAATATCCTTGTGCAGCCTAAGGGCTACTCGTAGAGCGCATTTTATCTACCTACGTAGAAAACATTGATATTGCTGTATTGTTTTATCCGGTTGTATTATTATTATCGTAAATCGAAATATGCGTAAACAGTATTTTTTTAATAAAGTGTGTGGGTGACAGAAACGTCTAACAAAAACTCTGAATGTTTTTTTTTTTATAAATTAATGCTTAAAATTTTACTAACCTTGTATCAAGGTGAATAATATTCGACCTGCCACGTAACAGAAAAATACGAAACTTATAATTTGAGACATTGTTTTGAGGATTCACATTTTAAATATTTAAATTAATAAATAAGTACCTTTCTAAAAACATCTAAAAAAAAATATTTGTTATTTAATGTTAAAGATAAACAAAAAAAAACATTAAAAATGTGAATTCGTGATCCTATCTTATTATTACATAATATTATTTTGTGATTAAAATTTAGTTACAAGAATAAATAAATACAATGATACAGATGTCAGAGTAATGTTATAATCGCGGGTATGGATGTACTGATAATTAATGAATTGACTGGTGGTGTACCGAAATGTTAATATGACCGAAAGACTGGACTGGAATGACGGTTGACTGTATCGAGTGACCGGACTCGAGATGAGTAGTGAGGCGAGTGATGGACTTGAGGTGAGTGACGAGTTATGGATCATCCTTGCTATTTATACAAATGCAGTCCATACATTACAAAAGACATTGATCAAATTAAACAAATCAAATTAGACACTATTGATCTAGGTTATGATTGAGGAAATGCTGACAATCGCTTCGTCACTTTGTTTTGTTTTGACAACAAAACATACATAATAAATTGTGTCACCCTTGTAATGCTGAATGGTATGATTGCTACAATACTATTGAATATAAACTATATATCTAGATACCTAGTAAAATTTCAATGCAAGTTAAGCAGTTTAATTTATTAATATTTCAACTCTATTGTGTTAATATATTCATTGCCAGACTCACATCTTTATATCTAGACTTTATTATAATATAACATCTAGATCAAAAGACGTTTTGAATCCCATTTCAGAGATTATGGTTGTACCCGGCTACCTTCTTACGTATAGGTACAGTAAAATTGTTAATGTGAAACGTTTGATATAACATTTACAATATAAAGAAATCTAAAATTGATTGTGGCTGTGTCAGTACTGGAAAATTCCATTTTCCAAACTTGTCATCTGTAAAAAAAATCACCGAAGAAAACTTTTTTTTCGTTGAAAAGGTACAAGGCTTTCGCATGTCAGATAATCGACTTCCCTAGTGGGTATTTCATTCTTAGTAAAATATCTACCTACCTTAGACGGAAAAAAATGGGCAACTTTCAAACAAACCAGAAAAGTTTAAATGTCCTATTTTTCAACAGAAATGGTTTCATTGCTTTATTTTCAATTTTTATTCCTTTTTATAACATTCAAAGTATATTATATGAAAAATTTTAAAAAAAATCCCCGTTAATAAAAAAGATTACATTTTTTATTAACGCTTAATTTTTTTTTTAAAATATTTCGTGAATTATTTATAAAGTTATCGATATTGGAAATATTTTTTTCAAAAGTCATTGAACATTTTATCAGAATAATTAAATTCTATAATAATACTTTGAAAGTTATTTCTAAAAATATTATTATAATTTAAGAATTTATAATATGTTAAATATTTTTCTTATTTTTCTATAAGTATCTCAATCACATTGTTTTATAATACGCAGTAAATCTAACTTAATATAACTTGAATTTTCTTTTCCACTGAAAATTAATTAAGCAAGCAGGTAGTTACGATAATTTCACGAGGAAAAACTTGAGCCCTGTAAATGACATCAAAAATAAATTGTCATTTCGCAATGCGAGATTTGGGTAAGCAGAATTTTTCACACAAAAAATGACACGTCAAAATTGTTAAAATTTTGTATGAAAGAAAAGTATGCGTTTATTTCTTTGGCCGTTTTATAGGAGACGCGGGGAAAGTGCTTTTGTAATTTTATTGATTACGGTTTCTTGAATAGACTGCAAAAGCGTTCCAGTATTTTCGCTTGAGATTTGGTGTTATTTAACAAATCGCAAAAACCATATATTAACAAGGGATGTCGAAATAAATATGTTGAAAACGAAAAGTTTATATAAGTTGGATTAATAATATAGTATACAATAATGGAAGGTAATTTCATGTAACAGTCAATCAACAACAACAACATCAACAATAAAATAATGATTGTTTCAATCGCCTGCAAGGCTGCCTATAAAAAATATCGAATTGGAAAAATAGAAATTGAGGTAAGAAATCAAAAATCATTTAGAATGTGCCCATCATAGAAAATACAGATCACAAAATTTCTTTTCAAATACAAATTGCAATAATATATCGTTTTATTCCGAATATGTCATTGTGTATAATTAGTTTGATACACATTAAAATACATGTATAATTAGTGTGTCTCGGTGTAACTCGGTCACAAATGTAATATCTTATAAAACAACATAATTATGTATGTATTCTGAATAATATAAAGATTAAAATAATATATGATTTAAAAATGTAATGTTTATTCATAATTTTTATAACTGTAAATAATTGGGGTATTACAATGATATCTTTTCAACTCCCCAAAAAATCTTTATTTTTGATTTATTTTTTGGCATTTTGAAAAAACTTTATAACCGTAGTTTCATTTATTCAAAATATAATAAGGTGCCTTCGTTAAAGAATATAGTGTAATAAAAGAGATAAAATATTTATATTTTCTATAATTTTTTTAATACTTACAAAATAATATATAGACTACAGGAAAACCACACGTAAACACATTACACGTATACATACCTACACTAAATGCATGTTATTTATAGTAAGGGCAACCATATTCTTCCCATAACGCAAATTGAATATTTGACAGTTGTCGCTGATTTGTGAAGACCATTATTTTCCAATAACTGTCAGCGCTATGTCACAAAACAGTGTTTTCAAAAAATGACGCGCGATTTACGTTTTCTTCAGATAAATATTTTAGGTGATTATATCTATTTGTTTGTGAAATTATTTAGTTTTTCTTAATTGTTATATTTTGTGTTTGAAGTGCTTGAATATTTTTTTGATATTAGGGGAGCAAGGGGGAATTGGAGCCTACTAAGGAAATTGTTGAAAAAAAGTAACAAAATGTTCTAATCGTTTATTATTAAGACTTGAAATGAGTCCTTTGGTTACACAGTAATAATAATACTGCAATTTCCACTCAAAAATTCTATAACTATGGTACAAAAAAACGTTTTCCCAAAAAACACATTTGGCTCCAATTACCCCACATGTAGGGTAATGAGAGCCAAAAATTTACCAAATATGTAATGGGAGCTTCATATTTTAATTTGCTTACAAACACTTATACACATTATAACAGACATAGGTACAATAAAATGTTAAATATTTATTATGTAATTCAACAAAAATATGCTCTAGTACTAAAAATATCAAAAGAATCAACACGTCATGTTATGAAACTAAGCAAAAAACACAAATATAATCTTTCTGGTTTCGGAGGGCATTTTCCAATGAAGTCACCGTCCAACCAGCCTTGAAAGTCGTCAGCTTTCTATTTCTGGGCATCTGGAACAATTAAAATCTTTTCTACTAGTAAAAGAGGTGTGAAATTTATATAGGGGTAATGGGAGCCACCTAGGCTCCAATTACCCGAATGTCAACCACTTTGAAGGTTGATAAATAACGCAACCAAACCATTTTAAACCTTGATTCTTAAACTACCAAACAAAAATACATGTATCTGGCTATACAATGGACACCAAAAATGATAAAACAAGTAAAATTTTAACTACTTACGTTGATGTTTATGTATTGTAAATTGATATAAGCACCTAGCCCAAAACACACTTCCACTCGCCACGCGCGTGCACGTGCCACTAAGCAGCCGACAGCGATCGACAGGCTTAGCCGACGATTGACAAAGATGTTTTGGTTATTTCCGAGTCATTTTAGTGTTGTCATACCTGTCTTGCAGTCGCTCCCATTACCTGCAAGCTCCCATTACCCCACGCTCCCCTAATTTCTAATATTATAAAAGATACGGAATACAGATGTACAGTATTTTAGGCCAAGCTTGCAACTATTCTTAATTGTTGAGCTTTACAAAGACGTAGATCCTTAATGAATTACGAAAGTTGCTACAAAAACGATCTACACGCTGCACGTCAGGCAGGGTAAGTGGCTCTTAAAATGGCGGTGAACTATGGGTAATTACGTTATTACGCGACTTGTGTTTACCCTAATATATTCTGATTATGGAGCATTACAAGGTTCCGATGCCCACAATTGACTGACTTGAGCCGGGACACTACAGCATCATAAAATATTTTTTATAATATTCATAATTTATTTTACCATATATTATTATTTCAAGGGGTTTTTGCTAACATTTTAATTTTTACTTGTTTTTTTTCAAAATTCATTGGGTCGAGCCAAGTTGCCATTTTTATGATGTTTCCAACTCTAGTAATATCTGCTTACACACTTACCGTTATTATATTAATCACTACTACGACTACTGCACCGTGTTCGATCCTTAGCCTTAGATGATCATAATATGGGCTTCCATGGAGGTTGTATTAACAGATTTTGTTTTTACGATAAATGGATGTTATCTACTTGCTCAACCTATTAGGTTCATACTCCAAACACAAAATGAAAAATAACATGTGTATTTGTCAGACCTGGGACCCATGATACGGCCATAGTGGGCGCTCTATCACGTGCTACATACTAATATCTTTAGCAATACAGTAATATCAATACAAATATTCCAATAATGATATAAAATCTACACCAATAATAAAATTGGAGTGTCTTTTTGTGATTCAAAATATTCCTGTTAACATTATATGTCACTTAACCAGAAAACGTAGTTATGTTTCTTTGGTTTGTGTGTGTTTCGTTACACCTCAAAGACTACTGAACCAATATTTACTAGTTTAATAAAGTTTCATTTCGATATCTCAAAAGATAAGTTAAGAACAAAAAATCGAAGAAAACTAACGCGCTTGCAACAATTCTTCACGAGTATATAAAATGGACAGATAGCAGTAGTGTAGAGGTAAGGTGAGATTTCCGACCATGTCCGATCCTAATAGGATCATATATGGGCCTCCACAAAGTAGAGGTTTGTATTAACAGATTTTGTTTTTTACGAGAAATGGATGTCAGCCACTTGCTCAACCTAATAGGTCCATACCCTAACTCACACACAAATCGAAAAACAATATGGGTACTTGCCAGACCCAGGATTCGAGCTTGAGACCCACGGCATGATAGTCCAACGCTTAAGCCACGCGGCCACCGTGGGTGTGCCATGAGTACGGTGAGATATGAGTACAATAAAGGGAACCGCTGCAACATAATTAATTGATCTGAATAAAATCAAAAAGAATCAGTCTATTTCTCCATTCAGTATATTTTTCTAGTTTTTATTACCGTATTTCTCGTAGACTCAATGTATTGAAGCACAAAACCATGATTAATTGTATCTTTATTAGACAACTGTTTAACTAGCGATGTTTTTCAAAGTTACATTTTTGTTTAAATCGATACGCTGTTGATTGCCACATAACGAAAAATTTCATTACAAATTTCATTAAAAAATAGTCTGAATACTTCTCTTATATTACTATACCAATGGATTATACCTTCTTTTCATTTTTCGTTTAATTGCATGACGCATTGTTTAACTTAGTTATATTTAATACGAAAAGCTTTCAGTTTAATAAAACGGCAATTAATATAACCGTACCAAAATTAATAGTAATTATTCAGAATTGTAATGCGAAATTTAATATAGATTGCACTACAATGAGATGAAAATTTGCTATTAACATGATTCCGTCAAAAGTCTTATTTAGTTTGATATTTTAAATGTAGATTCTAGGAAAAGTAAACGAATCGCTTTTACTTACTTTTAATATTTTTTGGTTTACCTTCAGCTTACATTTCATTATTTATTTCTGTTTTAAATACACACTTTAATGATGAATATTTTACCGTAGTTTTCCGTCTCCCGGCAATTCCATTTACGCCTAGTTGCTTTGATGCAAAACGTTAATTAAATATATAGTCAAAATAAACACCGTTGGAAGAAGCCATATATTATGGACCGGAGTGTGTAGTTGCATCTGCTACTTGCAACAAACTAGTAGGTAGTTATTTTTCATTTTGGTTGATTCATTTGAGTTACGAAAAAAAATCACTTTCTCACCTTTTGGGCATAGTGCGGTTAATGTAATCGATGTTTTTCTCTTCACTCGTACCCGATGCAGTGACGTCCCGTAGGGGTAGGCAGATTGAACGTCGCTTGGGGGCGGCAAATCGAGTACAATAATTTGATAGGTATATATTATATAAATAACTACCTAAACTTAAGAAGAACGACAATATATCTTTCCATTAAAAAAATCAGCTCACTGGTGGGAAACAAAATGTACAAACTGCTAAATGGTACTAACTAAATGTGTCAGAAATATCAACCAGATAATACCTCAGACTCAGGTGATTTGAGTAAGTATCTAACTTATAATAGATTTATTCGCTTTTTATACTTAGGTACTTATATAAATTTAATTTGTTTGTTTTAGTGGTTTATATTTTGTTAGTAATGTATCCATACAACACATTATTTTAGATATTGGAGTCATCAAAAGGTGATTAAAAATTCTGTATAAAAATGGGGCCGCATTTTGTCTCGGGACGTCACTGACCCGATGAGTCTTTTCCGCATCTCCTGGACAACGATTACGTCTTTCTGACTTGCTCCTATCTTCAGAGCGTTCACGATTTACGTTACGGTGGAGGGAAATGTAGCTTCTTAGCCGTGACGTTATGCATAGAAAACGTGTACAACAGACTTACATAATTATAGCCTCTGACTCATGTATTTCAAGTCAGTCGTTCACGAACGACCGATGTCTACTCGCAAGCCCTTTTCAGGACAGCTGTCCAGTAAAGACCATGAATATGTCTACCATATCATGGCATCCAACCACATATAAGGAAGGAAACATTGGATAAGAATATAATATGTTAAATTTATTGTTATCATTAACTAGCATATCCCTTCTTGATCATATTAACAGTCGTACCTACCAAAGAACGGATGAATGTGATACAAATGCGAAATCCACAGATGAAGGCTTTGCCGGTTTTGGTTTATGACCTATACCGTGTTCATCCAATATTTTCGAATGCTAGTTTACGCCAGATGGCGTGCAAAACGTATAATTGCGTTCATCCAGATTTTGTATAGAAGTGTCTCGCCGAATCCGTACATAGAATGCCCCTCTACCATAAGTTTAGCGAACCGATTGCAAAATTTGCCACAGTCGATGTTTGACAGTTTGCAACTGACAGCCCATGTTTGTTGATAATTGTCATAGGTACTTGTTTTATTCCGTATTTCATTATGATTCTGTGAATTATTTTATTATTATCTAATGGTATTATCTATTTTACAATTGATCATATAATTGGTGCTTCATTTTATTCAATCATGACTGCTTTATTTATACTAAACTTTCGTAGATGAAGCTAATCTACAATGCCGCAAATTTCGTAAAAGCGGCGACTAATAAATATAATATTATATTTTCAACAACTCAATTCACATGATTGTGTTGGAATCTATTTATGCATAATAATTATATGGTAGGTACCTATACTAGCACGATAACCATTTACTTTAATTTGTTTACCCTCCATGTTAAGAGATTTCCTATAAATAAATATTGTAATGATTATATATTTATTCAATAACGTAACATAATGTAGTATTAAATCTAAAAATAAAAGAAATACGAAAGTATGTAATAGCGAGTTCAACGTATAGAGACTACTAGGAATATCTAGCGGCAAAATGCGAAAATTTATCGTTTATTTGACAGTTTAGCGCCCATATACATCAAAAAGTGACCATAGAGGAATTTTTTTTTTCTATTAGGAATACTTGTTTCAAATAGACGTGCATGTACAAACACCGCTGTTTGAATGGAGCTCTATGGAACACGAAGCGATTTCTGTATACAGTCTCGCAAGCACCTTCATGAACACTCGACTAGTTAGTACATGGTTGTAAACGGAAACAGCGTATGTTTTGAGGGTAATAAACGATTCGGTTTGGCTTGTTCCATGAAGGTGCTGTTAATGGAAGACAAGCTAATAAACGCAAAAAATAAAAATCCCTCTGAATGTCCTCAAATATTATCAATATTAAATGCGCATTTCGTTTACATGACAAAATAATACATAACTACCAAAATATATTTATCACGTAGATATTTAAATTTATCGAATATTTCTCCACACTCGAGAATTGTACATTCTTACAACCATACTCAGTAGGTAACGCACTTTCCGTCATTTTTGTATTCCTTGGTGCCCACATATTGATTCTGTGAACGAAATTTTCTCTTACAGACTTTTTAGTCGCTTTGTTGTGTAAACGACAAGTGCCAAATCATTATTAATTAGTAATGTATTTTTCTTTTGACTCTACGATATGCCATGATGCTCAATAACAGTAGCGCAGTGAAACAGAAGTATAGTTAGTAATTAAAGTGAAACAACCATAAATACCCAGACTTTGAGAAAATCATACAAATATATTGTGGCTTTGTGACCTCACCGGAAATCGAACCCCGTCTCATTCTATGAGCTTTATACTGAAGCGTAAAACAACGTGTAGAACTTTATATATTTATGTTCATTATTTAATCACTGAGTGACAAGAGGTAATACGACAATTAATTATTAAAAATTGGCCAAATCAAAAAAAAATCAGAGAACAACTGTCATCAAAAATATATGATATTACTGTTCTCCGATTTTTTTTGTTCTGCGATTCATTTGTCATCGCTTGTGTTGATTCAAATGCTTGTTGACAAGTGTAGCTAAAACATTGTTTACTGGCCTTACGATTCTATTTATATGCGTGGGTGCAATTCACTCTTGCTGTCTATCTAGTTCAATTTGCGGAAACTTGATTAAAATACACCGCAACGCCCGTAAAATATATGCATAATAAATACGGAAAATCCATCACAAAACAGAATCAAATAATATTATTATTTCATAGATTAATTATCACAGAAGGAAGACTGGCATTATATTATTTTTCCTATTGTAGTTATCTTCACTGATATTTTGCTGAAAAAATCACTGGAATATGAAACATAATAATATGACTCAACATTATAATATATTATTGGCAATTGGGTAAAAAGGTCAGTGTGTTTTATTTTATATTGTATAGCATTTTCTTATACCATACAAATAGTAAGCTATTTGAGTACTTGCCAATGTAGGAAAAAATCGCATTGATAGTAAGAAGGTGTCTACAAAAAAAAAATTGATCTCATATTTCATTACATTTTTTTGAACTCGGTTGCCGTTACTTAATTTTTAATGGAACACTGTCATGAAATCTTTAATTAATTGAATATTGCTGGCTGTCATAATTAAAATATACGTAAATGGGATCAAATATTATGTAACAAGACGCAGAAACAATAATTACAAGAAAAAAAGAACTTTTTATATACAACGTTTTAAATTTTCTGTTGAATAATATAAACTTGACTTGATTAGCTTAAACGATCAAAAAAATTTGTACTTGATAGAAATAATACTGAAATGTCATTTTGATATGTCATATTGATTTCATTGCTAGGACCCCAGACCCCTTAACTGAAAATGAATTCAATTCTACTTAAAGATGGCTGAAAGTATTAACAATGCATCGGCATCGTGTTCTGATATATTTTAAAAGTTTCAAATGTCTAGCTAGTCGGGAAATTAGTAAAAAATCGATTGCAAGATTTGTACCGGACAAATAACCACCGGAAAAATAAGAATACGAGCTAAAAAAAACGTTGTAAAAATAGATAATTTGTTACCCGATATTCATACCCTCTATGGTTTCCTACCGAATTTTCATCTTTCTATTACAATAATTATTATTTTTAATAATGTGTCTATGTTTTTTACCACGTTTTTATTAGCTCGCATTCTTGTTTGTCCTGTACAAATTTTTTCTTGTGTGTCGAGCATAATTTTTTTCTTATTTGTCCAAGATTTGTATTGGACGATTGAAGATTTTTAACTATCTTCCCGACTGGCCAGACATTTGAAACTTTTAGAATATATTGGAACACGACGACAATGCAATCTTTTATTACTTTTAGCCATTTTTAAGCATTATATGGAAAGTTATTATAGTTGGTTGCTAAGGGGGTCCTAGCAACTAAATTATTAATATATACGTGCGTTACTATGGAAATCAATATAAAATGTCAAAATGACATTTCAGTATTCTATTTTTATTCAGTATTTCTATCAAGTACAATAAAAAGTTTTTATTAATACATAGAATTGTCAAGTTTATATTATGATTCAACAGAAAATTTAAAAACGTGGTATATAAAAAGTTCTTTTTGTTTTGTAATTATTTACATATTCGTTTCTTTTACAGTATTTCCATGTTAAGCCCAATATGCATCTTTTAATGTCATATTTTGCTAATCTTAATATGTGTTAAGGTATATATATAACACTAATGAATAAGGAAACAGGCAAGTACGCAATGTAATAAATCTATAAGTATGTAATTCTTTATAGCACTACACTGGCCATGAGGCCCAATAGTAGTGTAGTAATAGAAGTTAAACAATAACAAACAACTAGGCTGTGAGATAATCACACAAATATACTGTGACCTCACCGAGATCAAACCCGAAGCCCCCAGGTGTAAGGCCACCTTCCGCACTGGACTATGAGGCCTGCCAAAATGATGGGATGGCAAAAATGGTTTAATACACCGTTCGGCGAATGGAAGAGTGCTATCCATCAGGTACTAAACTGCGACCTGGCAACTTAAAAATATGTGATAGTAAAACTCTAAATACCGAGAGGGTGGAAAGATCTTTGTCCAGCAGTGAATTAACTTAGATTATGTGATTGAAGTGTGAAATTTGTACGTATTTTATAGTAATTTTGCTGGTAGAGTGAATTCTGCTGATGTGTATGTGTAACGAATAACCGTCATGTCTGACTCAAAAATGTGAGAAAAAAAACATAAAAAACCCACGGTAGGTCATTATCAGTATCAAACCGCCAACTTTTAGATTGACAACCAAAGTAAATTTGAAATTTTGAGAACACTTGCAATGATGCATAAAAATATAAATAAGATGAATGAAATGGATGGCGTTGAAATTTTGGATTGTATTGATTTCGGGTCGGCCGGTCACCCGCGTAAACTGCTCGGCTCCCATGTAAATTTCAACTATAACAGAAATCGCCCATTAACACGAAATCTAATACATCGTGCATTCAAAGCGTCATATTATAATACTTTGGTTATTTTGAATTTAACGTATTACAATGATTTTTTGTACCTTTGTTAGTATATTGAGAACCCGAGTGGAAGTGACGATAAAACGGTAGTGACCACGAGAATCTTGAATACTGGAAAAATTGAGAGCAAAGTAAATAATTTCACTTATGTGTGGCAAGCACACGACACACGTGTTGATTGGTATAATAGATTCAAAAATCGAGTATCTATTACGTTTCCAATGTTGATAAATTTATCGGAATTATTGTGAATTTATCATGACTTTGACTAACTACCTACTTAAAAGCCTCTAAATATTTATATTATGTTGTCTTTTTATATTTTTATTTGTATCGCTTATATCACTTCTTTTTTTCTTCTTTATAATAATTTTTCATGTCATGTTGGGAACTTCTTAAACTTATAATTTGTAATGTCTACAATATGTTAAAAATAAATAAATTTAAACTAAATTAAAATTGAAATAAAACATGTAGGAGTCATCACTGTGTACAAACCTCCACTCTGTGGAGGCCCATATGATCCTATTAGGATCGGACATGGTCGAAAGAAAGAAAAGAAGAAAACAGTTGGTACACGAGTATGTTACAGTAGTTATATTACAATACTTATGATACTGTTCCGAGGTCCGATCTCGGTAGAATGAGATGTTGTGTGGAGCGATTCCGAGACTGAGATATTAACAGACCAGGAACTTATATTCGAGTGACATGTCCAACGAATTATGATCCGCTATTTATTGATGTACTCACAATGAAAATAATATCTTGAAAATAATATTTAGGAAATCGGATATAGCTGACTATATGGAAAAATGGATATCGCGGAAACAATCATTGTAATCACCTATCTATTGAGTTTGCCATAATTGGAGATTACGGGAAATGGGTATTATTATCGCTGATCAATATGCTAACACGGATTGAGTTGTTTATCGCTATGAACATATTTTCATAATATAAAACCACATACACCGTATATGATATTTTATAAGCTTAAAAGATTTGAATTTGTATTTTCTTTTGATCAATCATTCATTACTGACACTCTGGATTCTAGAAAAAGAAAATAAAGTTACTTACACACGATCATAATCAAAATTTATGGTTCCCTGAATATTTGTTTTGTTTTTGAGAAAAACGGTTGTTTGAAGTTGTTTATAAAGCTTCGCAAGCATCATTGTTTCAAAATTAAATTTTCTCGGATCTACGACAAAGGCAAGTTCTTTCTTTGTTTTAATATTTTCCGAGATGCAGTTTGCTGTCTTTTTGTGGGTGAGCAGTCACTGTAAAATCAGTAAAGTTTATAAAAGTTTTTCGAAAATACACATGTCATATAATTAACAGGGGTTAGATAGGTATTTACTTTATATTGTAGTGTAAGGTCGTACCTTCTCTCTCTTTCTCTCTCTCTTTTCCATTCACATACATTCTCTCAAGACTTTTCTATGGTATGGAGATATGAACGATAAACCAGGAGATGTAGCGGAGAGTTAACGTTTTCGAAATCTGACTATATAAACGCATCCTCAAAATTCCTTGGTCTGAGCCGATGACAAATGTTGACGTTCTCAAACGAAAAGAAAAAGACCCAAAAGTTATGCATAATGTTAATAACCAGGAAAATTCAGAACCTCGACCATAACATGTATAGTAGTAATTCCCAGTCTGTTATCTAATGAAGATCAATTAATAGTAAACGTAGCAAAAAAACAGTGCCGCATTTCGTTACTTCTGTAAATCTGTGTGATTGGTACGAGTGCAGCTCCACGGAACGGTTCCAGGCAACAGATGACAAACAAAAAAATTCCCTGATGGTGGCCGGTCTCCGTTAGGGGATTACACGATACCAGGAAGAAGATATATAATCTAAATATCGTATTGTTTTATATTTATCCCATCTCTACTAGAATTGACTCCCGAATTCTCCCTGAATATCTCCCTTAACATATGTATTTGCGAGAAATGGTTATCAGATACTCACTCAACCTATTAAGACTATCATCCAGATCAAACCACATATAAATAAAATGTGAATACATCTGAGACGATATTCGAATCCGCGATCCACTGCTTCGGAAGAGGAGCGCAAGCGTAATTGAAATTCTACCAGTTATCACAACAAAAATTGTGTGTACTTTTGGTTTCTGGTTTATCATTGATCAATCAAATTAAGCCTTTTCATTCAAAAATCTACAATAGCCAAAGTTAATAAATATATAAGTTAATAAAAGTATATACATATTATAAATATACATTTCATTATTTCATATAACTCTGAATTCGGTCTTCAATCTTGATTAACTCAAAACTAATACAACGCATTTACAATAAGTTTGATCATGTTCATAATAGATACGAGTGTAATATTTCACATTAAAGTGGTACCTAAGTCATAAAATGTTTTGGTATACATTATAATATTGTTTTGAACGCTCCGAGCGAACTGTTATACGTTATGTTATAACATAACACATGGACGATAAACTCTCGCGAATCCCAGAAACTATTGACGGTCGAGTAAGAATAGGTAGGTGCCTACTTCGAATAATATATTATTGCATTAACTAGATAAGATTCACCAGGCCTGGACAGACTTATGCAGGACAGACTTATGCCAGAAAAAATCAGTTTCATGTTTACGTAGCGTTCTCCGTTGACAGTAACTGAATTACCATTTTCGTTTTCAAAAAATACGGTCCAATTACATCTCTAGACCATTAACCACACCAAACTGCTCATTTTTTGTAGATATGCTATAAAAAGTCCAAGTTCTTGAACGACGTGTACCTAATTGACTGTTCTGGATTTTCAACCACACTTTGATTCACCACATCGATATTTTCAGCAGTACGTTTACGTTTTTGACGGGTTGGATTCTTAACACCACAAATATTACTATTTGACTCAAATTTTACAATTAAATTACGAATAGTGAGCTCTGTAGGTAGATTATTTTGACCATAAATTTCAGGTAGATTCATTAGTGTTTTTAACAATTTTTAAAAAATTTAACAATTTGTATACATTGTACAACCGTGCATCTTTCCATGATAATTTTCCAAACAATACTGAACACAAATGTCAATTTTGGTGGGAATCAGGAAAAAAATGGGTTCTACGATGTTTTAAAAATCTATAGTACTAATTTTATAACCCTTTAATAGATTAATAATAATAATTCACAGGTATTTGAACCATTATTAGTGGCACGCTATCCTCTGCGCCGCTTCCGTGACTGTATGTGCTATCAACTACCAAAGATAAGACAAAATATGGCTACATTGAGGGAATATAAGAAAAAATTAAATAACACAAACTTTCTCTCTATGTTGACATAACGTGTCCACCAAAGAAGCGCTTTCGCTCGAGGAATCGGTGCTGGTGGAAGAGCGAACAGGAGGAGGCCTGGTGACGTGATTGGTTTACATCAGACGTGAGAAACTCCATTCTAATAATTGTGGATCCGCTGGACGAGCTTCCTCGCATATATAGCGCCTCTCTAAACCGAATCATGTGTGTCGATTCCACATGAGCTTTAATGATGGATGTGGGGCTTGAAAAAATTCCCAGTTTGTGAGATTGTGGAGATACATTCCACCGAGTACATCATGAAGTCCTGCAACTTGTATGTATGCTTTCCCCGGAGGAGTTTCACCTATTCACCAGACCAAACCGGAGGCTAATTATTATTGTTAGTTTTGTGGTTTTGTTTTATAATGTCATTTTCTTTTTTTTTACTCTCGCCATTTTATTATATTATAATTATTATTAATAATATATACCTAATAATAATACATATTAAATTCTCACTCAATTTTATTTATATCGCTAATATAACAGTAATGCTAATAATGGTATCTAAAATAAATGCTAGAAAACTATATAATCGCTATCAAAACACTTAATCTTTTATAACAATGGGAAAAGGTGCCATTTCAGTTTTCTTTTCGACGTAAATAACAAACTAAATGAATAATTTTGATCATAACTGTATGTCATTATAGAATACAATTGAATTCTTACCTAGATCAAGATATTACTTTTACTGCCCATAAATGATGGCTCTAACATCTTTATGACAAATTTGAAAGCCATTATTGCCACAAATAATACTTGCCATAAACATGAAAAATTATTAATAATGTTAATCGATTTTTGATACGAGTATCATCTGAATTGCCAACAGCATTTTTTTCAGTCAAGTATGAAAAAAATCAAATAATAAAACATATAACATTAATACATACACAACCTTTTAAAGAGTAGCATTCCTTATTGACATGCATAACTTGAATCGGTAGCTTAATAATTAGAGCACTCAACTAGAATGCGATATATGAAGGTACTTATATACATATATATCTTCTTAATAAAAATTGTAATGTTCTTTTTTTCTTACTATGTATTTGAGACTTTCCCGAGTTAAGTAGGTAGGTACGTATTTTCAATGTATTTATTGTACAACGTACATTTATTATAATAATACATATATACTAGGTATTTAGTATTCGACTATTGTTTATCAATAGTTTGACATATATTGAGTGGTTAATTATCTTTTATGTTGAAAAATTACCGTTCTTACCTTATATTATATAAACTTTAAGAATAATATCATATTATCTACGTATATGTAATATGCAGGTATTTGCCGAATCCGTCTCATTAATTTTAACTCAAAAGCTACTGAACTAATATTAATGAAACTTTCACAGTTTATATTATATTAATATTATCTCTATCTACTCAAATCATGGAGTCCCTTTATAACGTTCAACCCTTTATCTAAGTACAACTATATATACTGATTTACAATTCGTTCGATCCAAAGAGGATCATATGAGCATCCACAGAGTGGAGGTGGTGTTAACTGACATTTGTTTGTACGAGAAATGGGTATTGGGTATTAGCCACTTGTTCAACCTATTAGGTTTATACTCTAATAAACATTGAAAAATAATATGTCAATTTTCCAGACCCGGGACTCCCGACACTATAAGTCGATTCGTTACCATTCAGCTATCGTAGGTAACGAATGTACTCGTTACTTTGTGATCACCATTTTAATTATTTCCAAGTTCCACGATAAATCGTCTGAAAAATACTACACTTCATAACGTGGTTGGATGGCAGCGGTAGAATGTGGAGGTAAGGTGCAGATATAAGAGCGCGTGTCTAGATCTAAATGTTGTCTATTTTAGTGATTTTGTTGAGAGAACCAAAGAAGACTCAATCTCCTATGATCATGATATTAATTGATTTTAATTTTGATAACTGTGATGAAAATTAAAAAACAAAAACGTTCTTCAGTTTAAACAACCGTATATACGTGACATAAAAAAATGTACGGCAGCCATTGATATACTACTGGATGAATCATATGCTTCTTAAAATGACGCCCGATTTTCAGCGACTCGGCCTTTGTTAAAACTTACTGAGTAAGCCCGATCTAGCTTGCATCTTACTCTAACTAATAGTCAGCGCATGACGACTTGCTCTGTCTGTTTTGCGTTGCAGCCACCCTTAGGTTCACTATTCCAAGAACGCAAATTTAGTTTTACAGCCAGGGCAATACGGGTGAAATTCGGGAATCCATGTTAACGGTCTTAACGCATTATACCTACAAGGAAATATTATAAGACGATATTCGTAAAATCTTTTGTGGTACATTTTTAAAATGACATTTGTATGGGAACTGATCATCTAGTAGTATATCAATGACGGCAGCATACTTTCCTAGTAAAACAGCTCGTATAAGTATAAACCCCCGGGCCAGAAGATCCGGTTCATTACAAATGTTCACCTCAATGAATACAGATCTCTGACAACGTACATACATGACTTTTTTATTTTTCATTTTTTGCAATACAACTTGAATTTTCTGCATTGTACGTAAATTTTGAAGAATATTATTGTAATCTTTTATTTTTTTTCGTATAATATATATTATAATATAATACTCTTCATAATATTATAAAATAATATCCTTATACATGATGTGAAACGACCTTCTCTCTTCTCACATGACGCCGTAAACTTATTGAATACTTCGTTATTTTTCTTCTTGGAAATCCATTTCCAACAGCATATCGGCTGAAATGAAAAAAACATACTTTAGTATATCTACCATTTCAACCTAAAATACAGGCAACCCAAAAAGATAATAATAAAAGGTATTCTGGGATTCACTACAATAACGTCATAATGTGTGGCATACTATGCGACAGCGCATGACGGCAAAGATTGGGTTGTCCAATAAATTCTATAAAGTCAGTATGGCTATCTTCATAGATAAGATTTGGGAAGACGAAATTCGTCATCCACCTGCGACTTGTGTAGTTTCTCCGCGGCTTTACATCCCACAAAACAACGAACCAGCCACTGGTAGTTGAGCATGCTCATCAGTGGTTGCAACTGCAAGTCACGTGTTTATCGCTAAAATTAAAGAAAATCAGTCAGCGGTAGAAGCAACGAGGTGCGGTATGATATTATGCAAGGTAAAAATGGGAGTCCGATTCACAGACAAGTTGTGGGGTTGTGCTCTCCGATGGCGAGACACAAATGATGCACTGTGTACGAACGTCTAATACAAAAAGTATATTAAATTATACTTTTTAGATCTGTCAGTGATTGTGTCTGTGTGCGGCTTCATCTTTCTCCACATTAACTCTCCATTTACTTGGATATAGAAACTTTAACTTAGTTGTCAAGCCATCTGATATCTACGTTTTGTGGTGTATAATAATTTATTAATATTGTATGTATACAGTATGTTCATCGGAAAAACCTTCGCGGATTGCTTCCTACGCGTACAGAAGTGACGTGTATATATTTTCTAAGTATGAGTCCGCATTCAATGCATGTCTCAAGTCACATGGGTACAAAATAACTTCATCATATTATTTGTCTGCCCACTGGAAAACATCCATTGTTAGCTTTAGTTGAAAACATGCTGCAAGAGACGTTAATACGATATTATGATAATATAGATAAGGTTTGCAGATTTATATTTAGCTCAAATAATATATTAATACGAGGGTAACCGTTTATATTTCGGGAATAACAAACAAAAAAGATTTTTTTATAAATGAAAACAGTTTTGTTGTTTTTAAAAATATGTTACACGATAATTTATACACTTTTCCATACGTTTGAACCAATCTGGAAAGCATTTTTGCCACTTTGCAGAAGGTAACTCCAAAACATGGTTTTTGAATGCATCAACCGCCTCTTCTAGTGTAAAAAATCATTGACCACGCAATGTATCTTTGACTGTCGGGAATAAAAAGAAATTATTCGGTGCCAAATCGGGGCTGTACGGCGGATGACCCACCAATTTAATGTTTTAAGTGCTCAAATAGGCGCTTGTTTGAGCCGATGTGTGAGAGCTCGCATTGTCTTGATGAATGATGATTTGACGCCGATGGTTGCTTTTCCTTATTTCACCAAAAAATCTGGCAAACAAATGATTTTTTACCATTCAGAATTGACTGTTCTACAATTCTCTAAAGGCATAGTTGCGATATGGGCCGTTTTTCCGAAAAAACAGGCGGCCATTTGCTTCGAAGTGCTTCGAGCGCGAGAAACTTTTGTTGGTTTAAGCTCATTTTGGAAGACCCATACGGTCGACTGCTGCTTAGTTTCGGGCTCATACGTATAGATCCAAGATTTGTCACATGTAACAATCTTATAAACGTTTTTTGAAGCACCTCAATCATATTTTTTGAGCATTTCCTAGCACCAATCGACACGCGCCTTTTTTTGTGCGATTGTCAAATTATGCGGGATCCAACGCGAACATAGCTTTTTCACGTCTAAATGTTCATGCAAGATCGTATACGCGCTGGTGTTTCTAATGCCCAGGGATGCTTCAATCTCACGGTATATCACATGATGATCTTGCATTATCAGTTCACGCACAGCATCGATGTTTTCTGGAGAAATAACCGATTTTGGACGACCTTCACGCGGCTCGTCTGTGAGCAAACGACGGCCATGATAAAATTCGTTAAACCAGCGATATACCGTAGTTTTTGATGGTGCTTCATAGCCATATAAAACACTAAGTTCAGCGATGCACTGTTCCCGCGATAATCTACGTCGAAAGTTATAAAAAATAATCACACGAAAATTTTCACGAGTTAATTCCATTTTTTAGCTGAAATAAATTTTTCAAATGAATTTAAAAAAAGAAAAAGCGTCCGTTTATTAAAACGTTCAGAGTACTTTTGCCGTTAAAAATGACAAACTTCAAAATACAGAAGTCAAATTGCACCTAGCAACACCAGTGTTGCCAATTCCCGAAATATAAACGGCTACCTATGTATAATATACATATAAATCCTAAATTATGAAATTACATTAGTATCTGTATACGTATCAAACGCTTGATTTGTTTTTTAATTATATCGGTACTATTTTCCTTACAATCCGTATGGATCTGGGCGCTTCTTGAAATTATCTTCTTTTCTGCAAGTATTATTTTCATATGCATGAATATAATGATGTATCTATAAATACTTCTGTCTTTACGTCTTACTCTAGATATGATTCTTAATGTCAAATTTAAATTCGTTATCTACATACATAATTTACTTTATTACTCTTCTTTCTTCAGCTATATTAAACATAATAATTCAAGATAAAAAGAACTTTTAATATACCACGTTTTTAAATATTCTGTTGAATCATATAAACTTGACAATTCTATGTATTAATAAATACTTTTTTTGTACTTGATAGAAATTCTGAATAAACATAGAATATTGAAATGTCATTTTGACATTTCATATTGATTTCCATAGTAACGCACGTATATATTAATAATTTAGTTGGTAGGACCCACTTAGCAACCAATAAATAATAGATTTATTTTTTACGAATTTTTTTCCGAAATAACCTTCCATACAATATAGAATTAACTGAAAATGAATTCAATTCTGCTTAAAGATGGCTAAAAGTATTGAAAGAATGCATTGTCATCGTGTTTCAAATGTCTAGCTAGTCAGGAAGTTAGTTAAAAATCGATTGCAAGATTTGTATTGGACAAACAAGAAAAAAATTGTACTGGACAAACAAGAATACGAGCTAATAAAAACGTGGTAAAAAATAAAGCCGAACCTAATTATATTTTGCTGGAAATGTTCTTTTGGAGTTTTTTTTGGCTTGGTTTGTTTGGAGATAAAATAGTTTGGTCTAATATTGTAAACGTTGAAAATTTGAGGGAGTTTATCCGTTAATTTTTAACTTAACGTAGTATTCAGGTGGATAGAGGAAGGACATATTATTATTCTTCTGGCATTGAGGCCATAACGAGATCACTTTGGAACGGTTGTTTTTTTGAAAGTAAAGATACCAACGCTTAAATGAGTTGCCTGCACTGCCACAAGAATGTGACAACATTCTCCAGGTACGTATGGACAATTACTATAAGCCATCTTCAATCTACTACTAGATTAATACGTAAAGTAGCTAAACTTAGGCCGTTTATCCAATCAGTGTTATCCGAATGTCCGAAATCCACGATCCGAGATGACAATACCGTGATTATGGCAAGTCGCTACGACTTTTGTCTAATGATAATCATTGTCATTTACTGTTTCAAAATTTTCGGTATCTATGTATCGATCGAAATATTAAAAAATGTGATTTAGGAAATGGATGAGATTTCAATGTTTACAAACTACGACCCGGAACTATTTTATTCAGTACTATACCACTGGTAATAAACAGCTCGTAACGCGACAGTAAAATATATAATATACATAAATAAATTGATAACTTAGCTTAGTTTTAATAGCTTTTAGAAAGACACTTCAGGTCCAATAGTTTCAATATTATCAATTATCAATGCTTGAATTATCATTATTATTGCACTGAAGGTGGGTAATCCTTATAGGATATAAAATAAAATGAGTAATCAATATTTGCGCAATATGATATCAATACCTACCAGGAAGACTAAATAATATACCTACACATGTATTTATCTGAAAGTGGCCCTAAGCGCCTACATAATGCAGTGATACTAATATCGACGTACTTGCATAGGTACTACATAATATACCATGTCACTCACAATATTATTAATAATACCTTTGGGTCGACAACTTGAACAGGCTTACATAGTATCTCTACAAGTAGGACAAATGACTTGGTACATATATGTCAAACAAGTTGATGTTTTATTACATACGGCTATAATACACATTTACTTCTTTTATGCTTATCATCATGCATGGCCAGTCTTGCAAACTTTACTGTCATCTACAAAAATATGCCAGATAAGGTAAGAAAATTAAGATAGATGGCTGAATAAAATGCTAGATTTTTTGAAAATTGAAAAAGTGTCTGGAAACTACCATTTCAAAAAAATGTGTCACAATTATTATAAACATCGTTTTTACAAGAACAAAGATCGAAAAATAATTTAGTAGAATTTAGGTCATAAAATTAAAAATGAATGCAGGTAAGAAATTTAGTCGTCATATTCTATGTAACATTTAGTGTATTAATGTGTTAGGTGTAAGGTGTAGATATATATATATATATATATTATGTATTTGTCTTGATTTATCTGTCTGCAGCACAGCGCAAAACACACAGAATATATACACATTGGCCGATCAATAATAATCTTAACAGGTGGCACTGCTACCTGATATTTTCCTTAGTAGTAAGTACGTAAGACCACCATGTTGATTTTCAAGTAAATTTGATGTAATATTCTACCTTTATTATGACACGTTTTAAGCTCGCTAGATTTAACGCCATACGCCATATTATGGAAATTTTGCAAGCTAGTCGCATATTCAAAAATGCTAAATCTAGCAAGAAACACGCTAAGTTGACAAAGCTGTGCATGACTCGATAATAATAGCTCCTGTACACGCACATGGATTTACTAGCACCAATAGTGTGTAAATTAAACCATCGCGAAAATAACTACTGGTTTTACGCAAAAGTACTGACTGCCTCACCAATCTCATTTTTCAAGCTTAAGCTAGACGCATTGTTGTCATTGTATGGTGCTATTTGATAGGCTGTGAAAATTGGTAAACGTCAAAATGCTCTGCGCGGTGTAGTTCGTATTTTGTTTGCTACTATCGTTCTACTGCGCATGCGCATACGTCATGCAAGTTCCTACAATCGCGTGAAAGTTAGGAGACCGCTAAACTTTTTTAATCTATGCAGGAAGTCTTGCAACATACACGATAATACGTATTTACATTTTGGATTCATTCATAATTTTCATAATAATTAGTATAAGTATTACGATGTTTCTTGTTTCCGAAAAGGTTATCTTCGATACCATGATTAAAACTGTGTTAGTTAGTTAAATTAGTCTTCATTGTTTGTTAAAAATATCCGACTGATTTCATAATTATAATTTGCGGACTAATAAATATGTCTTGTTGAAATTATGCATCTGAGAGAAAAGAAAAAGTATTGCAAAGTATTTGAAGCACTCTCTTTATTTATTTATAGCTTAAAACAGGTTTTCCTAACCAGTGACGTCCCTTAGGTGTATACAGATTACGCGTTGCATAGGGAGGGCACATAATAAAGGGCGGTGAATGTAGGAACGAATATAAATATGACAACTTTTGAGAGCAGTGGGATAAGAATCTTAAGGGCTGTTCAAGAAAATGACATTTGGAGGTCAAGGTAAAATGAGGTGTTGTACACATTTTATGTAGACGAAAAGATCATGTGGCATATGAAAATGCAGACTGCATTGGATTGGCCAAATGTATAGAATGCCGGAGAAGTTAACCAGCAAGGCGGACTATGTATGCAATCTTCGATAGCAAAAGAGCTGGATGGCTGAAATTGAGATGGCTGGACTGCGCCTAATGATGACATTTATTGGGTTTTGTCGAACTTGCCATTGATGTATAATATTTATCACGTAGGTACTCTTGTAAGTAATGTAAGAATACTTTATTAAACTACACTGTTAAATTAAAGCACATTTGAGTGCGTGGTGACCTCAGGCATAGGTAACTACTGCTGAAATATTACCAGGCGTATATAACTACTAATGTTTCACATCGTCGTTACGATTACTACGTTTAGTATCTCATAATACACTCAACTAATACCAAGTGTTTTAGTACCTACAGAGTGGGTTGATTTGGTGAATCTATGTTTGTATTGTTAAAATAAACTACATTTTCTTTTTTTTATTACTACAACAGGCCACGATGCCTAATAACATAAACCTAGTAATAGCAAAATAGTATTCCAATAATAGCAGTGAACTATCAAGGCTTTGAGAAGATCATATAAATGTATTGTGACCTCAGCGGGAATTAAAGCCAGAGCCTCCGGGTGTGAAGCTAGTGCCTTACGAATTGGACAGCTATTCTATCTATTCACAGTTTGTGAGAAAATTATTAGACCATGAGTCCTTTTTCATTCACTTTCAAATGTTTAGGCTATATTTTTATATAATAGGGTTTTCTTTGGTCTCTTTAGTTAAAGCAAAGAAAATAATTAATAATGTCTACAGATTTTCCGACAATACACTGATTAATAATAATTCCCTGAATATTATTATTATTATGTATCCCCGTTGTATAAGAGTAACTTAACGTTTGTAACTTGTCAAAGTGCTATTCGTATGATTTATATAGTTTTATTCTGTAAGTTTCAGTAAACTTTTCCATACAATCAATGGATCACGAATATTATTGAGGAAAAACAAAAAATCCGTAGAAAAATACAAATAATATCCAAGTAGTACGTAATCAAACGAACCAAATTGCTAAAAATGGCATGAAAAATATAAGATAATACAAGTCATGTCAGCCTTAAAATAACACTAATGACATAAATAAATTAGATAAGTACTCTGGGAAATCAGTAAATACCCCATTAACAAAATTATTCTATGGACATTGTTTGTGGGTAGGGATTCCAATCCCGGGATTCCGAATCCCGGGATCCCGAGCTATTTTCGATACCTATGAATCCCGGGATTGATAAACATAATTGATTTTTTTATCAATTTTTATGGAAAATACAATAAAAGCGAAAATATAACAGAAAAAATACTTTTAATAAAAAATAACTACATTAGAAATAAACTGAGTTTGAATGAAGTTTGATTTATACCCATATGTCGGTTGCCGATTCATTTTATTTTTTCACATAAATTATTAAAAATGGAAAGAGTCGAAAAAACAATGCTCCGCACTTTTAAAAAAGTAATTCCACCATGATATCATACGTTTTACGGCAGTTTCATATTTGGCTGACTAATTAGATTTATGAAGCGGAAAGGCCATAAGTACGTCATGATTATTTGCTTTACTATTTTAAATCTCGCTAATCCATTCATTAAGTCTTTACTATCAGAAACAGAAATCTCCTATTATATTCTCATTATTATTTATATTACAATATTATTTACTCCATTAACTTGTGTATTTCCAAGATTGAACGTATACAATATTAACAATAAATGTCTTAAATAGTATAAATTATACTAGATTTATTTTTGACCGATTTTATCAATGTTATTTGTAAATATAAAAATTTTATATTAACAATGGAAAAAATGCCAATCCCGGGATTGTCAAATTGTAATCCCGAAATCCCGGGATCAGAATTTTGGCTCGGGATTGGATTCCCTTTCTGTGGGCACATCGTATATAATAAAGATGCAACACACAATATTGACATTTTATTTATTTAAGCTAAGTGACTCAGCTCAGCTAGCGGTCATATCAAAACTAATGACTGAGTATTGTTTAACTATATTTTCTTATATGTATAATTTATATTGACTAATGGTAAGGATGGAATGGTATATTGAACATAAAAAACATCCATGACGTGAACTTATTTACAATATGTATGTTATTTATTAGATACACATTAATAATTGTATCATTCATGGGAAAATCAACATAACTGAAAAGAACCAGTACTTCTCGGAGGATAAATTTCTAGTAGATTACACAATCAAATACGGCAACCCATTACCATGACTAGGCAATTTTAACAATAATGTTGTTTTTTTATGTTAGACCACCTACACGTTTTTTTTATGTGATAGCTAAGAACAGGGCTAGAAATGGACCGGACCGTGAAACCTCGGCACTAAGTCTGATCGTACATAGAAAATCGTCTCAACCGAAACCGTGTTAAGACAGTGACTTCACGGGGCTAGCTGAAACGAATGAAAAATCAGCTTCTACATGTCCGCCGATGCAATATTTTGTTATTCTAAATGCACCCGTTACATGCGACAAGCAATTTTTTCTATCGAAGTATCTAGTGTGCGATAATACATCAAATTATATGCGTTTTGTGAATGACAACAGAATTATATCGACAAAGTCGACATATTGCATTCGTGGTGAGTTTCTACAAGCGACCATGCTCCGTCTCGTGGAAAAATTAAAAATTGCTTCCCTATAAATTATATTTAAATTAACCATTTTATATGTGTAAGTATATATTTTTTTAAAGATTTTAAAATAAAACTTGTCGGACGCATGGCAAAAAAATGTATGTAGGTTCGACATTAAACCCCTATTTCTTTCTACAAGCAATATTGAACTTTTGTGCCTTTTTGTCAGAAGTTAAAAACTGTTATAGCCGTTATATGTATCTATAGTCTAAGGTTATAGCATTTATCCCTCCGGGCCTTGGAGTAATAAAAAGATAAAACAATGTCAGAAACATATCGAGGGCTCCACATGAACACGTACATGAAGGTAGCTAACTAATTATTCTTATAAAAAGGAGTAGATACCTACATAGTAAAATTGTAGTTATATTATAATATTATTGTAAATTTAATGTTTTATTAGAAATGTTTGTACAAAATGAAATTATATAATATTCGAATATTAAAATTGCGCTAAGTTATAAATGTTTAATTAATATTTCAATTCATAGTAATTTAAAAAGAACTTTGAGCTGTTATTGTTAAACTCAACTGAGGAGCTGTAGGAAATCACATTTTATTTATGTTGTTTTCATTAGTTAATGGTTAATGTATAACTTTGTAAGATAACGTCTGAGTAGTATTTTAAATGAAGGTAAACAAAATGAGGCTTCCAATTTGATTGCTTCCCTCCATTATCCATTACCAATGTAAACAAAAATTGTATTCGTTCACTCGCGCTTATTTATCGCTTCACTATAATATCTTTTTTTTTAAATACAGTATTATTATCATTATTCCAAATATTGAAAGAGTATTTCGACTGTTTGTAATATTATTATTATTCCTTTCGTTAATCCGAAAGTGTGAAAGCATTATTGCTGCCCATAGCAGAAAAATAATTCTACGTTTATAAATAATAGATACATACCTTCAGTAGCTACAATAAAAATATAATATATTAAAAATAAACTAAAGATAATTTTCTTTAATTTATAGCCTAATGCCTAATATATTGTTTCGTTAGATGATTGAGTCAAGCACAGGAACGTGGAGAGCAAGACTTTAAGATTGTTACGAAATAACTTCTTTTGCCTATTGTTTTTTTTTAATTTTTAGCTCTTCTTGCCAAATAAAAATAAACAACCGGGAAATTTAAGGAATTCCATTCACATTGAAACTCAAGAGCTTTGTTTACCGGGAAATCTAATTTTCTTGAGAAATTTCATTTGCTTTCCTTTAAATACCGGTTGCCGTCGGCAGCTTAGCCAATTGACAATTTCTCGAGAATCACGTTGATGATGTCTCGAGAAATGAGTATTCTTGAAAATTCGGAAAATTAATTTCTCGAGATTCGAAATTGGCCTTTTCTGATTATATCTAGAGATTTTTCGATCACAACCTCTACGCATTTCTTCTCGTATATAGCATTTACGTGGATCTTTCGTATTAAAAATGATAATTATTCTATAGTCATTAATTTATATTTTTTCATTTAATATTAATTTACTTCTTCGATTTAATATACAGTTTCATAACATTGTAAGAATTCATTCAAAGTAAATTAGAAAAGATTTGATTATTTTTGCTTATTGTTTTTTTTTTAATTTGGCGACCCTTTGTCAGCGCTGGGGACCCTACTCCTGTTGTACACACTCAGAGTACCGATAAATCCATCCCTGGTAATACCTGATTCCCTGCTGTAAATAGTAAATACATACGAACTTACTATACATACTTACATATTTAACTCACAACTTTAAATCGCATATTATCTTATAATAATATATTATATTTGACTTAGAATATTGCATAAATAGCATATCGAGTAACTAAGAAATGAGCGTGTTATCCACGAGATTTACGGTTAAATTATAATAGGTATGGTGCTGTAACATATTGTTACAAGAAATGAAAAATAGAAACAAAATGGATGAGAAAGAACCATTAGCTAAGCATTGCCGCTTGACAAATAAACGAGTTCAGGAGACACAAAGACTGATGCAGCAGCTCACAGATAAATAATTGAGTCTGATATACCAGAACAAACACAGTAAGACAGAACATACACGTTAACTTATAAGAGAGAGGGAGATAGGGATAAGACATGTGAGAATGTTGACAGGTGGTACTATCATCTGATAATATATGCTAGTGATTCGAAACGGTTTTATAAACCAGTGTATTTAAACACTAAATTGTCACCGGCAGGTAGTCGAGATAATTGAATTGACATAATGAAGTCAAAATTGTAAAATTTTATTCTTTGGACATTCCGCGAACCAACCATAGCTGCTGCACCTGACCGTGTTTAGCCCGTTTAGCCACTGGCTTCAGCCCTGGGCTACTAGCTAAAGGATCTTTATTTTATTATCTTGATGGAAACAAAATACAGACATACTAACTTATCTTAAGAATTGATGGGGAAGCCACAATCGAAAACTACCCAATCAAGACTCTCAACTGGACAGAATCGACATTTGAATGGCGTTTTCAATATGGCGTCCATATAGTAGTTCATAGTTCCATTTTTGACCGTTCTTGTGATAAGTTTGTAGGACTGTATCTGTTGTTTGAAAAAATATAACACATAGTAACTCAATATTTTCTCGAATTTATCATAAAAAGCGAAGGACTTTCTTGCTTCCTGGATACTATCTTTTCCAACCTATGACTTGATTACAATAACACTTGAGTCTGGATTTTTTTGTATACGTACAACAATAGTTGATTGCAATAAAATTATTTTTTTGAATTACTTTTCCATGCTAATTGTTTACAAACTTTAAAATATCACTAACAGTACCTACCTACCTAAAGAAAATTTACTTACCTATTTATTTTTTTGCCTATCGAGCATCATTGCTAAACCCTCCCCCCCCCCTCACTAGGATTTAGAAAAAAGCAACCCAACACTATTTTACTTAGCACTACACCACTGCGCTCAGCCGCCTACACAATACCTTGTAGAATTAGGAATATCTCCCAAGTTACTACCACTACACGTGATAATATACAGGCGGCCCTCGACTTTCGCACGCAATTGGTTCCTGAAAATGTGTACGAATGTTAAATGTACGAAAGTAGAGCAATGACAAAAAAACATCAAAAAGTGTACCTACTTAAAAATATTTATTTATCGATGGGTGTAATAAAGTTAACGAGGCATATTAGCAATCAGGGGTTTTCTTTATAAACTTTTCAAGAGATCCTAGTTGAAAACCACCTTATTCCTTGATTTTACGAATTTATTACGATGACGGGGAGTGGAAGGAAGAAGAGCATGCTGCATGGAAGCCTACAGTTTTTGCACCATCAACAAAAATCTAAATCTTCAGAAAAGTACAAAATAGCGAATTGTAGTAATTGTACGACAGTAGAACGTACGAAACTCGAGGCCCGCCTGTATTATAATCATACAATGAAGATAATGCCAGGTAAATACAAGAGGACTAAACATAAAAATAATATTATTGTCATCTCAAATTATTCGACAACACGCAAGGTCTAAAAACAAATGTACACAAAGGTAGATATATTATAAAAGATCTACTTGAAATCCATATCAAATAAAAAATGGAATAAATAAAGCACCAGATATTTTTTGGATTTGAATTAATTTATTTATTATTAATTATTAAACTGTATTCTTGGCCGAATATTATAATGGACATCTGTTAGATAAAACTATAAGCAAAGCTTCAGCCTCTGGTTTTAGTATATACAAATTCCACTAGATGACCAAACTTTTATTGTAATATTAATATAAATATTGTGAAATTATTGATTATCATAAAATATAAAATCAGTGAGTAAATACAATGGTCATTTATTTCTGCAAACTCTGTAAAAATTAAATTTATAAGTAGATATTGAAAACAAACAATAACGACAGTTTATGTTACAAACTCGTCTGTAAAGTCAATAACAATAATATTAATCTTAAATAAATCCCTAACTTCAATTTAAACATAAACTGACAATGATTTTTACTTTTTTATTGAAAACACTGTTATAAAATGTGTGTTCGTTGAATTCACTACATAGGTTCATATTTTTTTTACGTTAATGTAAGTAGATTAAAAGTTCAATCCAATATTATCAGCGATTTTTTAAAGATATTCCTCTAGACAGTTACTATTATGATTTATTTTAAATACAATAAAATAAAAATATGTTGAATTCCTTTTTATTAATGTCAAATTGAACATAGATAATGTTGCAATACAATATTTTAATGATCAAAATAACCGTAATAGGTATTTAATTTTAACATTTTAGGTAGATATTGGATCAATATGAAAAGAGATCAGTAAAATGTATTAAAATGCATCTTTCGTATTCTGTCACTAGATGCCCATAATAACACTACACCTTAATAATATAGAGAATATTTTATAGATAGGTACCAGGAAATCTTTTAGTCAGTTTTATCACGCAAAATAAAAAACTTCCAGGAAATTTTTTGTTATTTTTTTAAGAGTTAAAAATAACAATTACATAATTTCCTATAAGTACATAATTTTGAAAACACTTCTGAGAAAATATAATATTATAACCAATAAAAAAAATCATTTTGAAAAAAGTAAAGAATCGAACCTGCATCTCTCGGGTATCGATTATTCGCTGCATCGCTCCATATTTTCTCAGAAGTTTTTTAAAAATTCTGTAGGTATGTTCAATAATTAGAAACATTCTTAAATCTTATGAATTATTCGTTGAAAAAAAAATCGTTAATTAATAATTTCCTATATTGAAGAGGTTCTATGCAACAGACAGGCATGCAAATATGGGACCCCTCCCCCCAGAAACATAAAAAATACAAATTAAGTAGGTAATTGGAATATTACTTCTTAGTCTTCGTCAAGATCCCATGACGGAGGATCATGACCCAGATGATTTGGCTGTCGAATAGACTTCTCAGTGGTTTGGCCCCACTCCTTTCGGCATTCTACACCATGAACTAGAAAACCCGTGGCACACATAAATGTGTGTGACTGTCTGGGGCATTGAACATTTGGCTTAATATTCCAATGCGGCATAAGACAAGAGAACACGGATGACAAAAACAGACACTAACAATCCTAAAAATTATGACAATTAAGCTGCGCACACTCAATAACCACTTGTACATGTGACAACTTGCAATAACTTATAGGTGAATACCCTTAGGCCAGGTGTTTATCGCAAGACTCAAAGTGTGGAATACCTATGAATAAATAATGTACCTATCCATAAAAGTGCAGTATTCCACGGTTGAAGTGATGAAAAACTAGTAGAAAAACTACTGAAGTAGTTGGTGGGATAAATGTGGAAGTCAGTGTCACCTATCCTACTAGATTGTCTCATCCCCTCCCCATCTCGCCGCCTTCAAAATGAATAAAAAATATTTTGGACATTTTTTCCAAATAGACCTAACCCAAACCATTTTTTGTGTGCGCGCCTGGCAACAGGTAATGTATGAGAAGGATTAGAAAAAATTCTGAGGCACCCTTCGACTTGAATAGAATGTCCAGGTCGTCAGCTTGGAATACTCTAACCAGTCTAACCCTACATGAGGCCACAAGTCAAATGATTACTACAAAAGGTTAGTATTTAGTACAAGAACTTAGTAGGTATGTAAGCATATATTATGTAAATATATTATTATTTGGACCATGCATATTTCCTTATTCTTACAATAACAATACAATACTCTGCTTACCAGAGGCACTAGGCTTACCTAGGCTTAAAAACAATATAGCGCCTGTACACGTGCATGGATTTACTGGCAGCAATAGTGAGTATTTTAAACTATTGTGACAATTACTGTTTACGCGTAAAAGTACTGACCGTCTCTCCAATTTATTCTTTAAGAGTGAGCGAAACGCGATGTTGTTATTTTATGGTACTATAGACAGGTAGTGAAAATCGGTCAACCTGAAAATTCGTTCGTAGTTCGTTTTTTTGCCAGCAGGTTTGCCACTATTGTTCAACTGCGCAGGCGCAGATCGAAAAAAATGACTGTCGCATGAAAATTCTGAAGCTTCCAAACTTTTTTGATTCATGCATGCAATCTTGCCAAGTGCAGGATAATATATGTTTACCGATACATTTTTTTACTGTCAACAGTAAATCCATGCACGTGTAAACGGGGTAATATGTAAGTAAGTTTATCTTCTTTGACTATATTATTAAATTAAAAATATTTTTCTGTTTGATGTTGTTATAATATAATATGTATAGAGACATTCATCTTAAATATTTTTTTTTCAATAAATGGGTAGATTAATATAATTTTAAACATTATTGCGTACCAAAGGAAAACTCTGATAATTTTCATGGTTAGAAACCTAAATAATATGTAGGTAAGCCAATATTAATTATTATATTTCTGTGCACTATATCCAAATGTCATTGACTAAATCTCAGAAAGGTCTAGTATGAGTATTCAATACATAATTCTGTGGAATTACATACCTACGTACTGTATTATACAAGCTAATTGAGATGTATTAAATTATTGTATTTTTTAGTAGGTAGGTACATCATCACACATATTATTATAAATAGGTAGTATTAAATATATTTTTGAAAATACAGTAGAACCCTCAGTTTCATATGATTATAAGAAAAATGTATGATTTAAAAACTGAAATTTTCAAGAACATTGTAGTAAGAAAAGATTTTGTATGAGTTTTCGATTATTCTGATGTATCATTATCCGGACTATCCTGAAAATCGAAGTTCTACTGTATGTGACATGATAATCATATTTTGAAATAAGATTAATCAACATAATATTGCTGTAAGCTGTCATTATAGTTTGTAATATGTTGAATTTAATTCCTCTGAAATAAATTTTGGGCAAAGTTTATTCAACTACCTACTTATATAATATAATATTCCAATCCATTTTTTAGAATAAGTTTTGTTTATATGAAGTTTTATGGTTTGTACAAATCTTCACGGCAATATCAAAAATTTATTTTATTTTATGTCATGCAAAATGCAGAATAATTATTTAGACCTTTAACTAGAATGTCGACTGATTTTAATAGAAGCTGTAGGTGATTATTATTAATACTATTATTGAAGGTCTAGAAAAAGGAAGTACTGCTCTAATAAATAGTAAATATTATTATATAAATATAAAGAGTATACCTCATTGTTTTGATAATATATTATTATAAATATTAGTGGCGAAGGTTCTTTAAAAACAAGGAAAACCCTTCCAACAAATATTTATTATTTGGACATAACAAAAGTATGAACAAAACAACTAAATACTATTTTTTCCCAATATTCTTGCACACCCATTCCATTCCATCCTGAAACAAAAAGTCATATTTTAATTACTAAGTAGGTAGAGGCGGTCCTCGACTTTCGTACATTTCTTGAAATTTAAATTTTTGTGAATAATGCAAAAACTGTACGCTTCCATACAGTCTCTCTCCTCTCCTACGATAAGTAAATATTTTTAAATCCACTTTTTGATACTTTTTTTTAAATTGCTCTACTTTTCAACACAGGAACTAATTATTATGTATGAAAGTCGAGGGCTGCTTGCATAACATAACATTAGAACTATGTGAAAAAAATAAGTAGAAAATTGTACAAATATCATTTACTTTATAATAATATTTTTGTTTCTTTTACAAAAAAACATCTGCGATGCAAGCAGTTAAATCCCCTGCCATATTTTTTTAATGTTATATTAATAATAATACCTTAACACCAGTTCCTTCGATGGCAACACATGATTGAATTTGCCATGTTCGATCTCTCAGCAAGTGTAATCCTAAAGATTGGGCTACATCGCTGGCAGGTAATGCTGTCGAAAAATGAAGATTGCCATAGTTTATACATGATCGGTTAAGTCATTAGTAATCAATGTGTAATTATT
Source organism: Rhyacophila brunnea (assembly GCF_057557595.1). Taxonomy (NCBI): domain Eukaryota; kingdom Metazoa; phylum Arthropoda; class Insecta; order Trichoptera; family Rhyacophilidae; genus Rhyacophila; species Rhyacophila brunnea. The sequence goes on from NW_028233068.1 coordinate 25,385,271, forward strand.
GTACTAAATTCATATATTCTTATAGCTAGCTATATTAAGTGAAGAATTTATTATAATGAATCTTCATGAAATTCAGTGAAATAATGTAGGTAGATACAACCTACATAAAAATAATAAATAAAAATATTAACCTCTGTATAAAATGTAAATGCGTTAGACGTGCATGAATTTACTGCTGACAGTAGGTATTATCAACAAAAAAATGCACATATAAACACGTATTATCATGCAGATTGCAAGATTGCATGCATGAATCAAAAAAGTTCAGAGGCTTCTGAATTTTCACGCGATAATTGGACTGTGCAATATCTGTGCCTGCGCAGTAGAATGATAGTGGCGAAGCGGTAAAAAAACGAACTACACCGCACAGACTGATTTTGAGGTTAACCGATTTTCACGACCTGTCAAATAGTACTATAAAATGACAATACTGTGTCTCGTTTACTCTTGAAGAATGAGATTGGTGTGACAGTCTGCACTTTTACATGTAAACAGTATATTATCGCGATAGTTTAAAATACATAATATTGCTGCAAGTAAATCCGTGCATATTTTTACAGGCTCTATTAGGCTATGTTAGAATTTGAATATAGATATTGTGTCTGGTAATAGTGTCTGAATTTTTGAATAATAAACATAATACCTAATATGAAGTCTCACCTATACAGATTATAATAATTATTATAATGGTACGCACTAAAAACAAATTATCTCTCGTCCTTCTTAATTAAATTTTAAAAAACGATATTCGTAAGTAAAATACTTCCAGGATTACCTGATGGAACATCTTGTTTATTGGCATAAACTAATAAAGGCACTCCTTTTAGTTTATCATCGGTTAGTAATTCTGCAAGCTCTGTACTTGTTTCTTCTAATCGTTTTTTATCAGAACAGTCAACTACATAAATCTGAAAAAATAAATAATATGTAGCTGGTATGTAGGGAGAATGTTCAATTTATATGACCTCTAAGATTAATAACGTCCAAGAAAGTCATTCTTTTTTTTTAAACAGTATCTGATCCTAAGAAGATCATAAATGGGCCTCCATAGAGTGGAAGTTTGTATTAAGAGATATGTTTTTTTTACGAGAAGTGGATGTTAGCCAATTACTTACTCAACCGATAAGATCCATACTCTGACTTAAAACGCACATTGAAAAACAATACGTATATTTGCCAGACCCAGGATTCGAACCTGGGACCCACGACCTGATAATCCGATGCGTAGTCTTCAAGGTGTCTCGAGTATAAAAATAAATTATCACATACTACATGAACTAGTAATGATTTATTAATAAATTCTTATAATTATTTACCAGAACATCTGTATTTTCAAAATAATTTCGCCAATAGGGACGGATTTTTCTTTGTCCTCCGATATCCCAAACATTTAATTTAAACCCTTCTGAAAGTACAGATTTTATATTGAATCCTGCAGTTGGTGTGATGTGAGTAACATCCTCTGAAGCTAGTTTCTTAAGTAAAGTTGTTTTTCCGGCATTATCCAGACCAAGAAGCAACAATCTAAGCTCTTTCTCGGGTGAAGAACGTAGTTTTCTTAGTAGTGCCAGCAACCCCTAAAATTAGCTCAAACTATTATTTATAAAAAAACTTAAACAATACAATCAAAATCTTGGCTAAAATTAGTCAATATATTACCATATATACAAAATATGTAATGTAGTCATTTTAGACAAATCTGAATAATTATTATTTTGTACCTATTTGCCTAATTTTGAATGCTTCAAATCGCATAAATTTTCCGAGTTCAACTCAAATAAATGTTTTAATTATTTTCATGTTGGTCATAATCTTTCTTGTTTTTACGTACAGTTGCCATAGCAACTAAATTGCAACTTTTTACGAAAGCTGATGTTAATCCGATTAGTGAAACAAGATTGTGTCAAATAAGAAACACAGTAGTAGTAAAACTCGTGAAAATTAAATAAAATTTATGCTTTTGATGTTTTCACTTACCATTATCATGTAAATCAATACGCGATTATTAAAATTTACGCAGTCAAAGCAAATATTCGATTACTCTTAATTCCACTGACAACCCTGAACATACTTCAGGTGACTGGTACTGCCAACATGACAAAACTTCATAATTCTTTTGACATTACAAAATACAAAAGCGTCATTGTATTTTTATACTTGTCTTGTCGCGTGCATTACTACGACATTATTCATTCATACGGATCGACTTACGGATAATTAAATATAAATAAATCGGTAAGTGTATCAAATATTCAAGATCTTAGATTAAGCTCGTAATAATGACTTCTTTTCAAGTATTCTTCAATACTCGGCGCTAAACCACGCTGCTGTACGATGTTGCCGTATCAAAAAATAAACTTATTCTATAGAGAATTCAATTTTACCACGAGGCATTGATAAATTTAGTTTACCTAAATTGTTTTAATAAAATGATAGGTGCCTACCAAGTACCTACATTTACCGACCTATAGTAAAGTTATCGAAATATTGCAATAAGCTTACTTAATAAAACAGTGAATAATGAAAAGTGCCCATAGCAATTTGGTATAACATGTGTACAGCTTTGATTGATTAGGTACCTCTTTCCAAATCCCATAAGAAACTGAATGATTAACAAGAAATACTTGTATGCAGTGTGACGCAATTATATTCTTACCATCATCATCATCATCATGTATGGCACTATAACCCTTGGTGGGTCTTGGCCTCCTTCAAAAACTTCCTCCATCCTGGACGATCCAGCGGCCGACACTCCAATTGTTTTGACCGAGCATTTTTAAATCTCCCGTGGCACAGTCCAGCCTTCTCAATTTCGGCCATCCAAGTCTTCTCTTACCATCAAGGGTGGCGTACATAGCCCGCTTTGCCGGTATATCCTCCGGCAATCTATGCACATGGCCGATCCAGTGCAGTCTCTGCATTTTCATATGCCACGTGATCTTTTTTCTTGTATTTGCTGATATGTCAGAGTACCGGATGCAGATCTTTTTCATGGTACCCAATGCTGTGAATATGAACATGTGGTAGCACCATGGTCAATATAGATTGGTACTGGTAGCAGAGAGGCATTGAAATGTATGTCAAAAGCAGGAAAGGAATTTTTAGTTCCTTAAATGGCTGTGATGAGAAATCAGCAAATAGGTATATTAATGTTACCCATCTGCAAGTCTGCATAGGTATAACAGTATTAAAGCATTATATATAATAGGTTACACATATTTATTCTAAAACATCTGGCTGTCTTTGTTAATTATATGTACCTATATGTCTTCTCTTATTCCAAAACTTATTAGGTATAAAATGGGTAAATTACGGAGATTTTAAAGTAAACCTCCTATAGAGATGGAGCATAAGCATTATTGTAAAAATAATTACTTAATAAAAAGGAACTCTGGGACATATTACTTTCATACAAACTCTGAAATGAGAGAATGCTTATTTATTTTCTTACATACAAAAATGGCACTTACTTCAAAACTGGAATTTGGTTACACATTGGCTTATAATATCGTGGGTCCCAGGTTCAAATCCTGAGTGGCAAATACACATATTCTTTTTCAATTTGTGTTTGGAGTCAGAGTATGGACCTAATAAGCTGAGCAAGTGGCCAACATCTAATTCTCTTGAAAACAAAAATCTGTTGATACAAAACCTCCACCCTGTGGAGGAGGCCCATTTATGGTCTTATTAGGATCACACATGGTCAAAAAAAAAAGTATATTTTGGTACGTATTTCTCATTAAGTACTGTTTCATTTTTTTTTCAGGAAATTCAATAATTCTATTTTTAGAATAGCATGTTTGTCTATTCAGGATTTAATGGATTCGGACAATGGCCAAAAAATGATTACCTCATTAATAATTTCACTGCTCTAGACTTCGAAGCTTATGGAGGAATTAATAATGAAACTATCGACACGATTGATTTTCACATTAGATGGGCATACAATATAGTAAATATTAATTCAAAATTCATAATGAAAGGTTTTGTGGAAGGTGAACCAAATGTATCAGAAATAATTACTACTCCCACTGGCAACGCATTCACGAATATTGCTTGTTCTGAAAAACACATACTGTTTTATAACACTGAAAATAAATTTGTCTGGAAATATTATCTCGATAATAATGTTGAACAAAGATGGAGAAGATTGCCAAATTTCATTGATATTGAACAAAGCGATGATCTTAAAGCTGAAGAAGATACTGTTAAAAAGATTGTTTGCGGCACCATGATAAATATTGCTCTTTCTTCTGAGGGAAGGTTATTCAATATACCTTCTGAAATATCCACTGCCCATTGCATAGGAAGGATTATTGATATTTCATGTGGACACGAGCACGGAATGTTATTGACTGACCAAGGAAATGTATATACATGGGGAGGCGGAAGGTATTAATGATTTACTTGTCCACTTTTGCTTGAGATATTTTTTGATAGGTTAGCTAGTTCGAGGTGACTTAAATTTTAATATTTGTTATGTATCTATTCATCATCAGCCTGAATCTATCCACTGCTGGATAAAGGTCTCTTCAAGCTGCTTCCACTTATCTCGGTCCTGTGCGTTGCGTTGCCACGTACTTCCGCAGAACTTTATCATTTCATCGATCCAGTGGCCTCTAGGTCTATATGTATATATTATTAATTAGAATAAATCAATTAAATTATTTTTATTTATGACTGAATAATACAAAAGATTTAACCATAAGTGACAGCGAGTGTGACACAGCATTCGGAATGCTTATAATCTCTACAATATTCGTTACGAGTGAAATAGAAGGTCAATGATTGTGTAAATTATTTTTTCATATACGTAGCCATTAAATATTAGTTAGGATGACGCCATCAGGAAACTAATTTAAAAGAAAAGATGGTTAAATAAATGTGCTGTTTTTAAATTTGGTAGCCGTAGTGAGAAGCAAGAAGATGATATTACGTTTCATAGGTAAGTTGATGTTAAAAATATGTTTGTGATAAATTATTTTTACATTATTATATAGTGTTTTTTTGCTAATAACTTAAATTATGGATCTCTTTACCTAATGGTTACATTTTCACCGCTTAAAAATATTATATAATGTAAAAAAAAAAAATATTCTTAAGTCATTGGACAATAAAGATGCACCTAGCGCGTAACGATCGAGTGGCCATACATGCTATTTAAATGTGGTAATTAAAAACTAATTATCTAGTCAGCAGTCAATGTCAAACGTTCAGTGCGAGCACTAGCGAAATGATTATTTATTGGTGTCCGCAAAAAAAATGTAGGTGTGTCCCGGTTTGGAGCACGGCATAATTATTGTGATGCTGTCCTTGGGCACTTTCCTCTCTGGTACATTACTTTCTTCGCGATAAACGTACGTTTTACGAAGGAGAAGTTTCCAAAATAAACCCGTCTCATCTGCGTTGTATACTTGTACGCGGCGGACTACTGAATATGACAATTGAATACCGGCGAATTATAGAGCTTGATTTTGTGCTTGCAAATAGTAAAAATAACGGCGGATTATAGTAGTTGTCGGATAATCGAACGGCGGATTACTGAGAATGTACTGTATTATTATCATAATATTGAAATATTTCCTAGTTAGTGAAGTGTGTTATGTGGAAAAAATGTCATTTAATTTTCTTACCTGTACTATGATTACGGTAATGGAAATTAAGATAATGGGCTACGCAATGAAGATAGAGTGAATTTCTTAGAAGGATATCATTGCCATTAATAATTTGATTATCTTACTACAAAGCGCATTATGTTACTGAAAATATGGAATATTATTCTTTTAAATAACAGGATATGGATTTCCAAAAATAATCGATTTTGTGAAGGCGTTTCAAGTTTAAACATAATACCGAATTCACTGTAGGTACATAAAGTACCCAGACACCGACGATGGCCTTGCGGCTACCATGTCGGTTTATAATGTCAAGGATCCCTTGTTCAAATCCCAGGTCTGGAAATATCCATACCCAGAGTTTGCACCTATTTCGTTTAGCATGTAGCTAACATCCATTTCTCCTAAGATACAAAAAACATCTTTCGATACAACCTCCACTCTGTGAAGGTCCATATGATCTTAGGATCGAACATGGTATATATGTAAAGTATACATAATATATATTTAATTTCAGGTCTCGAAATCTAATCGAATGCAGGCAACTGAAAATAATCCCAAGAAAAAAAATCTGCGAAAGATTGAAAATAAGGACATTATAAAAAAAAAACAAAATGTGTCAGAAAATCATGCAATGCCCAAGCCGTCAAAAGACGACTTTTAAAACGTTTAAAACCATAATTGATTCCTTATGGTCTAAACAGTTGGTTATGGAAGAAAACTTGGTCTATATCACCCGACTAGTTTAAGAAGAAGAAGAGCCGGGGTTTACCTCTCAGCACAGTGGCGTACAAGGGTAAATAAATCAATATAAAATCAGTACATAATATTGCATTATACCTACATTTATTTTCCCACTATTGCTTCTTTTGGGGCTGGACTGTTTTATAACGAAAGCATTTTGAAAATTACCCACCATTGAGCCTATTATGTATCATCATAAACTTTGTTGTTTAATTTAATAAAACGCAATTTTTTTTTTGTTAACTTATTCCACTTTAAATCAATAAATTACGACCGGTTTCGTCCGCCTCAGAGGGACATTTTCAACTGAATACATTTTTTTTAAAAACAATATTTATCAAACAAAATCCAAAGCGACAGAAATAATCTAAGAATAGGTACATAAATTATCTGCCCAATAATACCTTCCCAATAACAAATTAATGAGGTTAGACATTAATATTTCATACTACATCAGTGGGTCTATTCTATACTTATCGAACACTAAATTGATAAATAGTATCAAACTTAGGGTAGGTTTGTATCAAAATATTAGCACTTATTGTAACAATTACACGAAGCCGGTTTTTATTGTTGCAATAAGTGCGATATTTTAACAGCAGCAAGATGGGTGCTGTTAAAATATAGCACTTATTGCAACAATAAAAACCGGCTTCGTGTAATTGTTACAATAAGTGCTAATATTTTGATACAAACCTACCCTAAGTTTGATAATATTTTTCACTTTATCACTTTAGCGGTCGATAAGCATAGAATAGACCCACAGGGGCACTAAACAAATTATTTCAAAATATTAACAAAACACAAAATATGAAACAATCAACACTTACAATAACATTAATATCAACAAATATTTATGATTAGTCAAAATTTACAATAAAAAATATATAAAAAATAAAATAAACAATATTATATAATATGAATTGACAGTTAACAAAATAAAAGAAATAAACTTTGTCTGATCAATACTATCGACCGAGGGTACTTGATGGAGTTTGAATTTAAATTCTAATTGATTTAAGTTTTATACTATTCCATTAGAGTATTTTTTTGCGACCCGGCTTTTGCCTTTCAGCATCTTCAGGCGCTGTGCCCACTATGCCAATGGCAAATACACATTAACATTGAATTCCAGCTTATTAATGCAATAAAAAAAGATTATAAGTTAATACACGAAGAAAGGGTAAAAACCTTATTACCTAGATACCTACTAAGTAAAGGATGAAGTATAAAAACATAATATTTTGAATTTGCAGTGTTTCTAAAAACCTGTTTTAAATACTATTAATACATTCGGTAGGTAAGCAGTTTTACAAAATAAAATAAAAAGTTGTGACACCACAGCTATGAGAAGTATTTCACCAGAAGAAAGGCTCGCCATAACTAAGAGGGTAAACTAAACCATTATTATTTATTGTGTAGTATGTACTTATTTAATTTTTATTAGTTGACACTTTTATCTTCTATAGATACACACTAAAATGGAAACGGGTACTAATAATAATATATTGAAGTGAGAATAATGAATACCTACCTACTACTATTGATAGGTACATGTATATTTATATTAACCCAATGCTTACGGGCCGCACAAAATTGTGTTTTTGCTAATTGCTTTTCAAATGCAAATTAACAGGTTAATTAAAAGAGCCCGTAAACATTGGGTTAATTATTGTTTTTTTGTTATGTTGTAATATATCAGTTGTGATTAATTTACAATAAAATTTAGATAATTTATCTATCCAATGGCTACAGTACCATATTAAATTACATACTTATTCAAAAAAAAGTTGGCAGTTATCAATTCAAAACACCTTTCATAAAAAATAGAATGAAATATTGGTAGGTACACTAACACGAAATTACCTTAAAATAGCTATCTTTTTAATATGTGGCTATTGAATTCTAAGCAATAGTATTCAATTGGAATTATGAACAGATTTTAAGGGGAGATATTTCAAATGTTTATTTATAATATGTTTTAAATGTTTATTTGATAAAAGATACAATAGGTATAATAATATATTGCATTGTTCTAACAATAATATACAAAAAATCTATAAAATATTTTAATTAAATTATATCTGTTTTTCCCCATTGCATAAATGCCACTGTGAAATTCTTGATGACACTAATTAAGAAAGGAGGATTTTTTCAAATTTTTCTGACTAAAGTAATAAATTATGTCATACAATATGTGCCTTATTGTGTTCGCAAACTTATAGCTATTAACTGGATAGTAGTATAGGTAAAACACTTTACAGAGTCACTGTTGTACGCTAAAATTGCTTCGCATCTGTTTTGGTATTATTTGTGTGTATGCATTAAGCCCTGTAATAAAACCCTACTTAGAACCGCCTGCAGTTATTACTTTATCTCCAATTGGTTATCCGTGCAGTGCAGGGGCATAAAAGGCGGAGTTTCTATTGTTATTGAGACTCACTGGTAATAAACATACCATAAACTCATTCTTTGCAATCGTCATATAGTAATTGTTATCAAAACGATACGCATACTGAATTATAATGTCCCGTTTAATTAGTCATAATATTAATGCCCAAACGTAGGAAGTTATATATAATATATATACTGAGAAGAAAGGTGACTCGGGTGGTCGAAATGAAACACTCGGTCGTCTCGACAGAGATCCGTTTAATACAATCGACAACAGAAATATGGGTTATAATATTATTCAATAACAAAGACAGGTTTAATTATTGCGTTATACATAAACAAAAATAGTCAACTAGTTACAACACAAATTTACTTAACTAATGGTAGGGATCTAAAGGGGTAATTAATTATACTGGTATAGGCATGGATTCGGAGAAAGGAGTCTCAAAAATCAAACAAATTATACAGAGATTTGTTCATATAAAACCACTTTAATATGGGCCTTTGTTTGCAACTACTGGGCCGGAGGTGCCCTGTGTGACAACCACTGGTTGAAGCTTTAGAGATTAGGCTACCCAAAACCACCTCATACTCCTCGAGTTGACCTTTCTCCGGAAAGAGGTACGTCTGCGGGTTTTCTGAATCCATTATTTCCCTCAATTAGATACCATTTCTATGTTCCATGAATCAAACACAGGTGGCAGTGGCATTTAACAAAAATAATTGATTAATTTAGAATCGAAGATTGTGAACTCTCAGCAACTGGCCAGCTATTCAGTGCAGTTGTGTTGATTATTAGGCCAATCGGGGACAAACAAAGACCTATATTTACGTGTATTTGGTGAGACATGGTACCACAAAATTTCGCTTAATTCAGATCGGAGGCGTTCAATGAAATTTACTTTTACGGGCAGAAATAGAGGTACAAGCCTTCGATGATGCACACAACGTCCGCCCCTTATTTATTGACTCGATTTATACCGACATAACTACGAAATCATAAAAACAAAAAAATAAAGTTACACTAATATGTCAAATCGTAACAAACATCGCGCCACTGACACACTTTCGGCGGGTATCCACAGGTGGCGGTATATTCACCGTATCGCGATGATTGTATTGGTTTCAAACCAATACGGTACGATCCGTTATAATTTAACACAACTATTATTTACTTTATCCCCCGATTAAAATATTGTGGCACCATACGACATACTACAAAATTACGAGCCTTAATTAATCTTAATTTCTAAACACGTTAATGACAATATCAAAGTCAGTAGATCGCTGAATAAATTTAAAAATAACCATGAGATGAAATTATATGTCAGGCCACGAATAACGGCGCTATCTCTACAAAAAGAAAAACACACACATAAATCAATAATATACAGCGTAAAAAGAAGAAACAATAATTAAAAACAAAGCCAATGGCACTGGAGTTAATTCTATACTAACAGGGCATGGTTTTGATATTATTTAGATTGAAGTGAATTCGGCGCGAAATAGAAGGGAAAGACGAAAACTAATAATACACAGGGTTATAAACGAATAAGAAAGCAACAGTAATATCGACACAGGGTACTTAGGTTTGTATGACGTGCTGATGTGTGAGATCTTCGAGACCTTCGGGTGAAGGTGCCGTAGAGGTCCAGGTGATGTCCTCAAGACGTCGAGGAAGAAAAAAGCTTCTTCACGTTGCGCCAGCTCATTTCAAAGCTTCCCCTGTGCTGCCAGAAAGGAGGGGGGAGTATTTCCTGGCGGCCGTGGGCTTCGTTATCCACCGCGAGAGGCCGTTAGGGTGTCCATTTTTGAGATTTGATAACCGCAGCAGGGAAGTTCGATATTTGAAAGATGCCGACGTTTTTTTTTTGTTGCCGGCGTACTTGAACTTTAGTTATTTACAATTTTAAGTTGAATGGAGTGGATATTCGAACGGTCAGGTGTAGTTCTTGATATCTGGGAGCGTCATGTTTCTCGCTGGTACGTTTGTCTTTTCCTTATCGGATGCTTTATTTTGTAATTGCTTCGCGTAACGCAGCAGGTAGTATGAGTCTGGATTGCATTGTTGACCTTGAAATGTTCCCGATTCGCCGCTTTCTTAAAACGACCCTTATCCCTCTGCCCTGTTCAGCGCAGGGGTAGACAACCTTAACGCGACGGGGGTCGCACGTATTGATTTGGTGACAATACATACGTAAAAAATAAAAACGAAATGTGTAGTGAAAGTAGTGTTGTGACAGAAGTTTCGGATGCATCAGGAGTTGGTTTAGGAACGGTTTGGATGGAGAAAAACAGAAGACAATCGGAAGCTGCTCATGGAAAAAAGTGACATAGTTTTCAAAAGAATTGAATATTTAAGAAAAATTAAAGAATATCGTGTTCAGGGGAAATCTATTATATTTACGGATGAAACTTACATACATACCACATCATATTCTTATTCTGACGGATCGAGTTCTGGTTTTAAGAAGCCGATTTCAAAAGGTACTCGCTTAATAATAATCCATGCTGGCTGATGGCAAAATGGATTTGTGCCAAATGCTTTATTAAAATTTAAATCCAATTTAAAAAGTGGCGATTATCATGACGAGATAAACTACAGTAATTATGAAAAATGGTTAAAAGAAATCTTAATTCCTAACCTACCACCTGAATCTGTTGTTATAGATAATGCATCATATCACAATAAACTGTTGAATCCAGCACCAACATCAAATAATAAGAAGGGTGAAATAATTCAGTGGCTACAGGATAATAATATACCTTTCTCATAGACGATGATCAAACCGGAGCTTTACAACTTGATACTAATGAATAAATCTCGGCATGTAAAATACAAAATAGATGCTATTTTAAATCATCACGGGCATTTTGTACTGAGATTACCTCCTTATCACCCAGAGTTAAATGGTCTGTTGTTAACCTTTTAGCAGCCCAGCTGATAATACTAGGTATAATCTCCAGGGCCCAAGAATTAAATAATATATAAAAAAAAAATTATCAGTGGAAAATTTTATATCAAGCACTTACATATTATGAGACATCATTTGAAGTTCGTCGAAAGGGTTTTTCATTCATAATTTCACGAAAATGTCGGAAAATTTGCACCAAGGTTAGGGTTATCACAACACTGCGAATTTACAAAAAATAGTTCAAAAAAAAATTATAAATTTTACAAATACACATTTTTTTTTGCAATATCAGTATTATTTTCACTGTCCACATAAACATCTCTAAAAGTTTTCTTCCGTATGGTAAATTTCGAAACACGGTTCAAAGCATAGTGCAATGTCACATTGCTTGCACACAAACCGCGTTTCCCTACGTTTCTTATTGTTTTTTGTATTATAACATACGTAACACCTTTTGGTGGCACTATTTTTTTTGTCCGTGGGTGGCATTTTACCCAGAAAATGCCTCTCCGTAAGCCTAGTGGGTAGCGGCACCTTCCGCTTCAAATTTGTCTTTGGCTGTGTCTTGTATTTTTGAATCAGTTGACCAATAACGTTCAACTGAAAGTCACCTAAGGGCTGTTTTTTACCAGTTTTTTGTTGGTACAATATATGCGCATTCAGTAATGATAAATCTAATAGATGGAAAAAAAGTTTTTTGTACCATTTCAGGGTTTTTTGTGATGAGTTTACGGATGAAAGCATCATGTCACTTTGGTCTACAGCGCCCATGTTTTTATTGTAGTCCACGATGGACTCGGGTTTTGAAATAGGAATTTTTGTCACATAGTTTACTTTTCCCGTCGGTTTGAATACATTCTTGTGCACTGTGGTCAACATTGTCACGTCTTTTTTGTCTTTCCACGCCAATGCCATGATTTCGTCAGTGTGAAATGCCTCGGTTTCCCCTCTCTTCAATTTTTTTACGAATTTCGGCATCCCAATTCGATTTCTTCTCACCGTTCCGCAGGCATTTGTCCGGTGGTCATACAGGTACTTGAACAATGTTGGGCTGCTGTACCAATTGTCGATGAAAAGCGTATGTCCTCGTTCCAAGTACGGTTCAAGTAATGTCACCACAACGTTGCCTGATATTCCGATGTAATTTTTCTTCTGAATTTCTGTTTTTTCCCTGTATAAATTATTATATCTAACACAAAGCCAGTTTTACAATCGGCCATTACGAAAATTTTAATGCCGAAACGACTTGCCTTCGTTCTGATAAATTGGCGAAATAAAAGCCTCCCTTTGAAGAGAAGAAGACTCTCATCGATGCACAAATTTTGATAAGGATACAAGTACTGTTTGAAAGAAATTTTCAGCTCTTGCAAGACCTGTCTTATCTTGTACAATCGATCTCCGGGAATTTGGGTTTCATTATCGCTAAAATGCAACATTCGATGCAAGAGCTCAAAACGATTCCTGGACATTGATTCGGAATAATACGGTGAAATCAAGGGTCTTTTGATAGACCAGTGTTCAGTAATTTTATTGCGAGAATTACGTGACATGAGCATGCACACTCCCAAAAATGTGTATATATCATCGGTTGTGCAGTCTACCCATCGTCGTAAACGATCACTCAGAACCGTGATATTGTTTGTAGCAAATTTAAATTGTTTATTTGTCTCTCGCACTATCATTTCAATAAAGGAAATGTGGATAAAACACTTGAAATAATCCATTTCAATTGCATCCGAAGCTAAACTATCTGCTTTGCATCCCGATTCAGTATCATCGAATGAAAATGCGCGCGGGTCAAATAAATCCGATTTCCACTCAAATGTCGGTCTTTCAGTAGCTTCGGATGTAGTTGGTTCATTTTCTTCAACTTCCAAAGTATCGTCAACTTCATCAACTTCGGAATCATCACTATCGTCTTCAGATTCAATCGTTTCTAAAAGATTGTCAATTTCACCATCTTCACAATATTCATCCATTTTGAATTGGAAAAATTGGTAAACTAAACTCGTAAATATAACACTTTTGTTTGTCCAAATTGAAGGCAAAATATAAATAAAAATAGTCACAGTACTTAGTCACTCGACACTAATAAAATTTTCAATCTGAAAACATCGAAAATGTTTCAATTCAATAAGTAAACTCGTAAATATAATACTTGTATACGCAAATCATACGCGAAATATAAATATAAATACTCACAACACTTCGTAACTCAACACAAATTAAATTTCAATAAGAAAAAATGCAAATTCTTTCAATTAGAACGCATATCAGACTATCATCCCGACGACCAATTATTACGCGATAGCGGTGCGAACTAATGAGTCAAAAATTTCTCAGTACATGGGAAGAAATCGGTAACCCTGAACGGGCCTCTCGGGAATCCCCTTTATTCTCGCGATGTATTTGACTTTTCAAACATTTCTGCCTGCAGAGCTTGCCCATAGATGTCAATACACGTATTAAAATTGAAAAAATAAATATATGACTCATATTAGGCTCAAAAACGGCGCGACGAGTTTCGCTCGTCACGGGCGCACGAAAGTAGACGCCCATGACGAGAACCACTCGTCAGTGGCTGTTAAAGGGTTAAAGGTTATGTAGGCAAGAACAATATTGAAATGACAATGGCATCTGTAGATTGATTGGTGGCAGAAGCCTGCAATCAATTGCCTATAGAACAGTGGCGGAATATCTGCGGTCATGTGGAAATAAAAGAACGCAGTTTTTTGGAATACGACATAAGAACGGATGAATTGACCAGTGAGATTATAATCCACACCGCAGATACCTCTGACGAAGACGATATGGATACGCACACAGACAGTGACTCAAATGGATGACATCAACGAATACCTTCAATAAATTATGTTCTTCCTACTATTTATATTACTTTAACAGCGTATCATATTGTGTACTTATAGTTGAAAATGCCATTTGAAATTGTTCTCCGAAGTCCTAATGATTATATGTATAATTAAATGACATTGCCAACGAAATTATGTATTGCCGGTATTATAATTGTGTAGTTCTCTATAAATTTATAACGATAGTGATATCGTTAAGGCTAATTCATAAATTCCAAAACATTGTATATTCCCAATCCTAACTAAATAAATAATAATACACGATTAAATTATGTTCTTCCTATTATTTATTTTACTTTAACAGCATTATACTTATAGTTGAAAATGCCATTTGTAACTGTTCTCCGAAGTCCTAATGATTGTATGTATAATTAAATGACATTGCCAACAAAATTATGTCTTTACGGTATTATAATTATTGTCTTTAATTGTTTAGTTCTCTATAAATTTATAACTAATCTGTTAAATAATGATAATGATATCGTTAAGGCTAATTCATAAATTCCAAAATATTGTATATTCCTAATCCCAACTAAATAAATAATAATACACAATGTTTTCATTGAATTGTAATTATCAGTATAAGTAACTAATATATAGGTACCTATGTTCTAATGTACGCATTTTTATTCTATATTTTATTAAAACAATAAGTCATAAAAATATGCTTATTTACCGTAATTCTTCATGCACACCCTGTGTCAATACTACCAAAGAACTCCAACACAACTGCAAATCGTTTTTAGCGTACAACAGTGCCGATGTAGAACGCCAGGGCTATACTCTTTGTTTTCACCCCCAGTTATTATAGATATTAATTTTATTAAAATAGTGTAGAGGTTATTTTAAATGACTTTTATGCGAATTTTTGTTAGCTATACTCAAATGCAGACATAGCCCAAATAAGCTTTAAGCATTCAAATGAATCTCTCTGGTTGCAAACAATTCATCATGATTGGGCTTTATTTTTACACTCCCCAGACACACAGTATGACTTAGATGGTAACCAGACAAAACAGGACATGGCAAAAGAGAACAGCCAGGGGAAAAATAAAACATTTATTTTTGTGGAATCTATTAATTAAATTCTTATAAAACTTAAGTTCATAAACGAAATGTATATAAATATTTATTGTTTTAAAATTTTCCATTTTTTAGGTGAAACCATCAACTGTTTATTAGGTATATATATATATATACATTTTTTTTACAAAACCGTTATTTTGAAAATAATGCCTTTTTAATAGCTTGCCAGCGATTATTATTAGCCAATTCTCATACAGGTCACCTTGAAGTGATAAAGAAAAAGTATGAGACCCTTAGTAATCAAGTGGCAATAGTTGTACATGATTATCAAAATCAAACAGATACATTGAGGTTTTTACGCCAAATAGCCAACATGCAGTGATTACATAAGTACCTACCTAGATATGTTTCGTTTATAAACTAAAGTTTTATAAGTATTTGATTAATAAAATGATTCCACAAAATGGATGTTTTATTTTTCCCCTTATTGTTCTGTTTGTCACTGTCCTGCTTTGTCATGGAACCGACTTAGATTTAACATTCTCCATATTATAATATATATGACAATGTGCTAGGTACAGATTGCGTAGGCTTAAACCTTTACATTATACCCAAGTTTTTAATGAAAAATACCCACTCATCCGGTCGTGAGTTTGTCATTGGTAAATAAAATTTATTAGGCCTTTCTGACCATAATTATGTGGTTAATCAGTAATATTTCTTAATACGCGCCCCCATAGATTTCAGCTTTCAAAAGTTCGGTCCTGGCAGATTACTTTAAAAGGCTTTGTTTTTTCGCTAACCCTTTTATAGAAAGTGCTTTTACTGAAACTAAATAACAATTAGAGTAGTTCAGACTACGTTGTGATTAAGACGTTATGGATTGTGACACGGATTCATTTATTGTAGCAATCAAAAACCACCCATGTCTTTGGAACCATAAGTGTGCAGAATATAGCAATAAAATAATTAAACAAAATGAAAAGAATTTATACAGGATTTCGAGGAGAAAGAAAAAAAAGCAATTTGTGCAAGTGTTTATTTTTATACATAGATACAAAAATTGAAACAATATAACAACAAAAATACTAAGTATCTACTGTCGGTATTAGCATTTGAAATATATTTTCACGATTTTTTTATACAATACCTATCATTTCATAGGAACCAGTTTCATCAACTAAAAATTTTAAACCAAGATAGGGATTTAATGATTAACCTATCCGAACAACAGTATTTTTCTTGTTACAAACTAATTATTTGAGGTATACGTAATTGTTTTATGTGCATTTTGGAGGGAAAATTGTTTTTCTATATCTACTTACTAATGATTAGGTATAATTTAAACATTTCTTATACAGTACATAATAGATTGATAATCGTTTTGGTGGAAATAATAAATTTTAATGCAGGTGTCTTGTAATATTACCCTTTCAAACATATAAGTACTTAATATTATCCCAGTGTAAATGTTTGAATGGACACAAGTTGATTTATAAATCATAAATGGCAAAATACCATAAACTATTAAGTCAATCGTAGATGGAGATCATTGATTATTGTGCTTGAATGAAGTCATTATGGGTAATAAGTATGTTCCAAAACCAATAAAAATGTCATTATTATAGAAGCTAAATATTTAAAGCTGTTATTTTTGCATCAGTGTACCATTTTATTAAGTGTTGCCAACCGTAATATAATTATTATAATAGTACCTACAATACAAAGTGTGAAATATGCCAAAATACGATATTTTTTATAGAATTGACGAAAAATATTCATGTACTATAGCTTTTTCAGAAATACTATATTTTTTAAACCTTTGTATTATAATGAGCATAGAAAAAGATGGCAACACTGGTAGCAGATTAAGGTAACTATGGAGATAGAAAGAAAAAATAATATATTTAACTAAGACTATGATGCATATTATTTATATTCTACTATATTGCCACTCTAATTTTCCTTCATCGCTCACAAAATAATCTGCAAATTGGTCTCGAATTGAAATTATATTCTTGTTTCTTGCCGATTAGTTGGTTGTTCAACATTTTGGAGGACTGATGGTTTAGCAATATTTTTAATTGCATGTACAAAATTATGCAGTATACAACACGCTTTTACTATGTTTGTGGAGAAAGCAACAGAAACATAGAATGGTCTCTGAAAGATTCTTCACTTTTAGCTAAAATTCCAAATGCGCATTCAATATTTCTCCTTGCACGAGATAAACGATAGTTGATAGCCTCTTTTTTTCATCCAAATTTTGCCCGCCATATGGTCTTAACATGTTTTCTGATAAGTTAAAAGCTTCATCTCCAACAAACAAATATGGTAATAATGGTCGAACATTTGAAATTTGTCGAAGTGGTGGAATATTGAGAGTATTTTCCTGTAGCTTTTTATATAATACACTTCAAAAATAGTTGCATCAGAGTTACGACCGTAAGATCCTTTATCCACAAATGTGAACATTTGATTTGAATCACATACAGCGAGCAAGATCAATGAAAAATATTTTTTATAATCATACGAAGAGCCGCTATCAGCTGACTTAATAATTCTGATGTGTTTCCCAGCAATAGCCCCAATACAGTTATGGAAATGGGCATGCATCTTGAAGCCTTCCGAAATCTTGAGCCATTTCTCTTCAGTTGGTGTTGGAATGCAACTAGCTTTCAGGGTAATCCAAATTTGTTGACAAAACATCTCGAACGATCAGCCTTATTGTGGAGAGTCCACATCTTAAGAATAATGTAGATCCGAGAACAAACACCCAATAGCTAAATATCTGAAACAGGAAAAAAATCAAACTGTATTTTTTTTAATTTCAGCACAACAACTTCAACGAAAGTGGAGAAATTTAAAAGACGGCTTTCACAGACATGTCACTAGAAACAAGAAAATTAAAAGTGGATCCGCAACACCTCTCCAACGACCATATGTATATTTCAACTAACTGTCATTTTTGATGCCGCAGGTTGAAAACAGAGGGGTGACTGTGGGATGTTTAGTCGCAGAGGATTTAAGAGAGGAAAATGACGAGATTACTCCCGGAAGACCAAAAAAGAGGAAATATACATTATCACCCCATGAAAAAGTCATCGATTGTTTAGTAAAACGATTTGAAGTGAAGATGGACAAGGAGCAATCGACTAACCAAAATGAAAACCTTTACAAGCATTTTTTTCTTCTTGCTACGTGAAGACTTTGATAGTATATCGAATAAATACAAACTGGATGGATATAAAAGCAGAAATTATCGAGGTGCTGAAAAAATACAACGCACTGACACGCTCTGAAAATAACGGTTCATTTTTTAGACGTCCCGATAACCGTTAAAATCCCTACAGTAACCCCAGTACCTTCAACGTCTAAATACACGGCTGTTTTCTCTACTCCACCCACTTCCTCCTTATCCTCTCATCAAGAAACCGTGCAACCACTTTCCCCATCTTCCGACAGAAGTGACAATTCAACAATTTTCGACGGCATTTTTTAATAGTATTATAGTAGGTACCTACCTAATCTAATAGCGGTTTTTATTTGCACAGTTTGTTCTTATGTGTAGATTTTAGTAATCATTTTATATTATCTTATGTAACAATGAAGTATATAAGAGTATCTTTTATCAAATAAACATTTAAAACATATTATAAATAAACATTCTTTTATTTTGAAATATCTCCCCTTAAAATTTGTTTATATTTCCAATTGAATACTATTGTTTTGAATTGATAACTACCAACTTTTTTTTGGAATATGGTAGGTACTGTAGCGGCTGGATATATAAATTATCAAAATTTTATTATGAATTAATTACAACTAAGTAATATAACAAAAAAACAATAATTAATATAAATATAATATGTACCTATACAAGTACACTGGCACATACCTATCAATAGTAGTTGGTAGGTATTCATTATTCTCACTTCAATATATTATTATTACCCATTTCCATTTTTTAGTTTACCTTATAGTATAGTATGGCGAGCCTTTCTTCTGGTGAAATACTTTTTCTCATAACTGTGTCGCATCATTTTATTTTTTAAAACTGCTAATAATTGTTGAAATGAGCACAATGACATTCTGAAATAGTTAAAAAAAATTGATTCATCTGACTTTAATAAAATTGAACAACTAAGTTATAAAAACTTCCTTCACTAAACCTATTTCTTAATATAGGATGTATCCAAAGTTTCCTATTTTTTGTAAGCTTTTTCTCTCTATGCAAGAGAAGAATTAACAACATCGTCTCTTCTTCAGAATCCATTTCGTAACTGAAACAATTACAAGATAGATAGGTACATGTGAAATGTAAAAATGCGAAGATTTAAAAGAACGTGTGGTAGGTAGGATGTTGATGGCACGTATTGTATGACATAATTAATTACCCCATTGCGACAGTGGCGTTTATGCAATGTAGAAAAACAGATATAATTTAATCAAAATATTTTATAGATTCCGCTGGATAGATAAATCATCTAAATTTTATTGTCAATTAATCACACCCAATATATTATAACATAACAAAAAAACAATAATTAATATAAATATACAAGTACACAGGCACATACCTATCGATAGTAGTACATAGGTAGGTATTAATTATTCTCACTTCAATATATTATTATTAGTACCCGTTTCCATTTTAGTGTATCTATTGAAGATAAAAGTGTCAACTAATAAAAAAAAAATTAAATAAGTACATACCTACTATAATAAATACTAATGGTTTAGTTTACCTTATAGTTATGGCGAGCCTTTCTTCTGGTGAAATACTTCTTCTCATAGCTGTGCTGTGTCACAACATTTTATTTTGTAAAACTGCTTACCTACCGAATGTATTAATAATATTTACAACAGATTTTTAGGAACACTGCAAATTCAAAATATTATGTTTTTATACTTCATCCTTTACTTAGTAGGTATCTAGGTTAAATCAATTAGAATTTAAATTCAAACTCCATCAAGTACCCTCGGTCGATAGTATTGATCAGACAAAGTTTATGATGATACATAATAGGCTCAATAATAGGTAATTTTCAAAACGCTTTCGATATAAAACAGTCCAGCTCCAAAAGAAGCAATAGTGGTAAAATAAATGTAGGTATAATGCAATATTATGTACTGATTTTATATTGATTTATTTACGCCACTGTACTGAGAGATAAATACTCTCGCAGCAGAGTGCAGTTTCAATAAATGTTTTTATGAATCGCCTTCAAAACTGTGGCTTCTATCGACCCAGAGCAAACGCATTTGAACCGTTCCGTTGACCCAGACGACGTTCGGCGGATGTTTTTGAAACTTCGTTTTGCTGTCTGTTCGCAGCCTTAATGTCTACAAATGCTGAAAAAGCAACTTCACATAGATATGAAGTTGGAAAAGGCATATGTATTTAAGGACTTTCTCTGTTGAAAACTGGAGTGTATCCAATATTGCATTTGCAACCAGAATGATGTTTTATTTTTTCATGAATCCATCTGAAGCTAATTCCAACAATTGCTCTTCTTCCGCATGCGATAAGCCTTCTAGCATGGATATTGTATTAATGTCGTATTAATGGTTGTCCCGCTAGATGCAGCTAAAGCCCGGTGCAGCGTGTACCACACTTTGGGAAACACTGATCTAAATGAAACAATTTATGATGATACAAATAGTAAATCTATTATAGTTGTATAGTAAAGTATGATATGGCATAAAACTCGGGGTGCATAGTTGGAAATGAAGTTGCCTCTTGTATTGTCAAATGGGTTTTAGAGAAATTTTCAACTGAAATAGAAGACAGTCTATTTGGACAGACAGCTGTAAGCGTACGGCCTCAGCGGGCGGGGCGCGCAGCGCAGCGTGCAGCGCTCTCTGCGTTGGCCTTAGTGCACAGTGAGCATTTAGCCAAAGTGAAAATTTTAATAAGCGTCTCATGCACGGAAATGTATTGAATGTGTTTTTGGGATTTTATATGCATAGTGGTGTATATAAGTAAAACGATAGAAACAAACGTGGAACATGCTTATCTAATAATAAAAGCTACATGCATTTTACACAATGTTATAAGAGATCTCGAAGGTAATTTTGATCATCATTACATCATAAATAATATTGCTACAGCATCAATTCTCAGGTAATAGACGAAACAACAGTTCCTCCGTCGCAGCGCGTGATGTAAGAAACCAATTTTCAAACTATGTTTTGGAAAACAATAACTCCGGCCTGAATAAATTTGTAATAAAATAATTTAAATTTAATGAAAAAATAACTATTTTGCATGTCTATTTATATAATCTGTTTTTCATACCTTTCATACTTGACCATTTCTTATGCGGATAAATGTGTAACTTTAAGATTGTTTATAATATGTACTTTATTAATTTTATGTTAACTGAGTTAACAATACAATATGGTAATTAAATAATATATTTTGAAGTTTCTGTATTTATTATAAGTATTGAAAATATCCACTAATGAACGAACATATCTACTAATAATTTAAATAATAGTGCGTTTTTCCCGCCACATAATAGGTCCTCAAATATTTGTATACATATACGTTCACTCACCAACACAATCAATCACACGGAAAACAGTTTTATTTAGCAAGAATATGCATGGAGTCTTTATAATCTATAGTTTAAGATTTAACCCTATTTATTTATTTAGAGAGAAGAGTATTATGGCATTACCAGAGATTGGCCAATGCACCATAATACATAATAAATACAAAATTTAAAAATGATTTAATTACAAATAACCAATATAACAATAAAGTAGAAAAGCAAGTATTTTTTAAATATTAAAGTAAAATGATAAAAACAACTACAAATTTAACACATCTACGAATATTATATAGTTCAAAAAAAATAAATCGAGCCTTATGGTGCCATCAAACATATGTACTTATGGTGTAGTCACCTACATAATAATTGGATTAATGTGCTAAAAGTTAAAAATGTAACATTTTTCACGCAATAAACATAATTTAGAAGAGCTCTATCTCTAGAGAGAGATATCTTAGTGGGGTTTGAACCTCTCATTCCGAGTAAGAGTTTTAACTATTAAGCTATCAACTTGAATGACCACCAGCAGCTGCATTCCATGTACCTACTGCAAGTTGAATGTATCGCCAGTAGTTATTACTTTGGTTACTCTACGTCAGTGCTCCGCAACCGGTGTGCCATGAGACGATGCTAGGTGTGCCGCGGCGTATTGCTTAAAAAACAAATAATTTTGTATATTATACAATATTTACTTAATAGCCAAATTTGCTTCCATGGCTGGTAATATATTTGAGCACCTGCATGAACTTAATAAAATAATGATGAATGAAATAATAATTAACAGAATGAAAATATATTGACTTGCTCTGATAAATTAGAAGGATTCAAAAATAAACTCAAACTTTGGTAGAAGGAGTTAAGACAAGGATCTCTACAAATGTACCAAATGACCTACCAGACCACCATTGAAAACAAGCAATTAATTTTGGATCCGTCTCAAAGACATTTAACTCTGCTGTAAAAAAAATTTCATCATTACTTTCATACAATCAATACCTTTTGCAACCAATAGCGGCCTTACACATTCTTTACCGCATGCTCAGGAGCGTACGCGCCGGAACCCGATATTTAGCGCGTAATATCACACGTGTCAGATGTCTGCTGCTACAATTTACATGCCAACTATATCCTGTGCGATTGCACAACGTTTTGCGCATGTTTTGAGGAGCGTGCGCCGGGATTGAGCGTCTAAAGGCATATCGCGCGTTCATTACGGCGTGATCGTGGAAGTCGTTGGAGCGTACAACAATTCAACGGTTTTAGCATGGTTTTAGTAAGAGTGTGTGTGAGTGTGTTATTTTGACACACTGCATTTTGACATTTAGCTCAAACACAGTTTCGTAAACAAACCGTTCTTGAGATAAAACAATTCAATCAAATCCTTCCGAACACAACATAACCAAAATATAACGCGTGAACAAGTTTAGCTTTATTTTTATACAAGAAGGCATCTGTACACACTTAATTTGTACATTATAAATGGATATATAAAGAAGAAATATTATACTAGCTGAGCTTGTGCAGGTGCAAGTATAAGTTTAAGTCAAAACAAAAAACAAAGAGTCTGTGTTTTGATCACCTACCCTTAATTCATGAATTACGTCAAAACTGTCCCGATGATTTTAAAAATTATTTAAGAATGAACAGTAGTTCATCATTTGATTACAGATTCATCCTCAATATCCCTGGTCTCCTAATCCATATTTGACATGTTTGCCGTTGGAAGCTCTTGGTCCTTCGTCAAGAGCAGCAGATCGTAATACCACAATGATGGCTCATATACCTACTTCATCTCTTCCGCCACCGCTACATTGACGTTCCTCTACTTTGTTTAACTCTTTCCGAAAAGAACCCCTAAGGCTTTGAATTTTTGAAGTCTCTATTAGCCTCAGGAAATCCTCTCTCTTTGAAGAAATTAATTATTTTTGCATACGCCACATCGCGTAAATTTCTATTTTCATATGCCGCCGATTTGATTCTCTACAAACATGTGAATATTTTATATATGTTCATGAGATCCGTAATAAATTGGCGAGAGAAATTGCGAACGTCCATTAGTGACGAACGTAGTAAAATGATTTGACGTACGGCATACGTGAAAGATTAAATGTGGTAAAATGTGTTAAAAAAACGACTTGACGTACAGCACGCGTGAAAGATTGGACGTGACCAACCCCACTCTTTCCGCTGTTGGCTACGCAACTTTAGACACACGATCATTCCCGTGCGACATCGCACACACGAGGCTTTCACGCAGACAAGATTGTGTGTGCAGGCCGCTAATGCTGAAAATTTTATAGTAGAGCTTTCCCTATAAATTCGACAGGAATTTGTTGAATTGAGAAACGACGGGACGCTAAAACTGAACTTCGCCAATGTTCCATTAGCTATTTTCTGGATTTCGATTAATAAAGAATATCCTCGGATTTCCGACAAGGCTACCGCAGTCCAGCTCCCATTAACATTTACTTTAGACTATCAAGTCAAAATATAGGTATAAAACTTTTACGTTCATTGAAACAAGCTCAGGTATCACATTAATTAGTTATTATATTGACAATATAAAAACATACAAATATTATGTACATTTAGTTCTTCCTCGTGTGTTTTAGACCAGACCAAACCAAATCTAACCTACCCCAACCTAATATAATCTTAGTTTGTGATGATGATGACATCTTAAGATGCAAATTTTTCTGTGAACGGAACGCCGCTCATACAAAAATGACGTCTTTGGACGTCCTGCTTTAAACGGGAAACGGGGGGTAAATCAATTATTTTAAACATACAAATATGTTGAACACACGACGGGAATGTCGTCACATACTCAGAATTCATTTTTACCACTTGAAATGTAAATTGATTTTATTTTTTTATTTTTGCAATACAATTCGCGGCGTGCAAGGTACTGCCATACATACACCTACCGGCAGTAAAAAGGTTAACCTAAATCAATAAGTTAACAAAAATCTGCCATAATATGATCTTCTATCGTATTGAACATAGTTTTAAAAAATATATATGACATATAGCTTTCTTAAAAAATGTACAGCTTATTCAGGCTTAGCTTCTAAAGATACCATGTATGCCCCCATTCAAATTTTCTATTGTGATAGATACATGATATTAATTGATTTATCCAGATGAACGTATGTTAATTAATAAGACTCCTCTAATGTTATTGTGGTTTAAAATATGGTTAATCTGACTAATTATAATTTGTTGTATATTTCAGCCGGTGCCAATTGGGACATGGATCGACAGAGTCACTGGATACGCCTGAGCTAGTCCAAGGTCTGGCAGGAATCAAAATTGTCAAAATATCATCAGGCGGTTGGCATAACTGCGCCATCAGTAGTTTCGGAGACCTGTACACATGGGGGTGGAACGATAGAGGACAACTAGGAATATTCAATAATTCTACTTCTAAATCAAAAGAAATCAATGATGACCACTATGAAAGCTTTACTAAAAACGTGTTAACAAAAGCAACGATTGATAGGTGCATTACAAACAATGACGATCATAATAAATGTGATATTGATGATTTGAAACAATGTGATAAAAACAGTTTAAAAACAACATATCAACTACCATCGAAAATCTCAAAATCTTCTCTACAAACAGAAGAACCTTCCAGAATTTTGTGTAAGATTAATGATATAGAAAACACAGGTAGTTCAGTAGCTCAAGATATTAAAATAGATTTACAATATGTTAAACGGAAAAAGTTGAACACAGACAGTTCTAATGGTGATAAAAATGTTTCATTGACAAACTATGCAATACCTGTATTGATTGACATCTATGATTCTAAGCATGAGACATTGCAATTAAATGTCGTCGACGTTGCATGCGGTTCTAAACACACTCTTATAAAACTCGAAGACAGCTCTATTTGGGGTAGTGGATGTAATAAATATGGACAGTTGGGACTCGACACTGATGAAACTCATGTGTCATCGTTTAAAAGACTTGACATAACTTCAAAATGTGCCACAATACGCTGTGGTACATGGGCATCGATTATTTCAATACATACATAAACATCATATTTTTTTTTGTTGATTTTACTTAGACCCTTTTTGATTTACCTTATGTTTCTAAAAGCATAACATCTTCATTTAGATACCCCATTGCAATAATTATATTATTGTAAGGAACTAGCAGGAACCAGCGATTGCAGCTAAATTTTTTGTCAATAAAATATTATTTATCGATTATGGTGTGGTTTAGGCAGGGCTTAATGAATTTTAAAAAAACTAACCAGTACTATCTGCAATTTGTAATCTTAGTTCAATTGAGAACAAATAAGACGTATGGCTGACAAAGTTTAGTTTGCACTATTTATGTCTCATCTTAATACCCTACTTCCACCCCTTGCCACTGATAGCTTGTGACTTGGCCAAAAGAATGTTGAGATATAAAGTTCATACAGTTCCATACTAAAGTAGCATATTTATTAGCTTTTATATAGCTATTATTAGTTATTGACTAACAT
The DNA here is from genome assembly GCF_057557595.1 of Rhyacophila brunnea. NCBI lineage: Eukaryota > Metazoa > Arthropoda > Insecta > Trichoptera > Rhyacophilidae > Rhyacophila > Rhyacophila brunnea. The sequence goes on from NW_028233068.1 coordinate 25,411,896, forward strand.
TACATAATAATATGATAGAATACAGGAAAACGATCTTTAGAAGTCTAGCAGTGAAATCTGGCAAGATTTTTCTCCTGTAAAATTTATTTGTAACAGCTGATTACTTTCGTTATGGCTTGGTTAGCAATCGCTCTTTTAATTGCAATTTTTACTTGTTTTGGTAGTTAACATAATGATCGATGATTTGGAAGAAAAGAAAAAGCATACGCAAAATTGCCGAATAAGGATGAGAAAATGGATTTATCAGAGAAAAAAATTAGGTGCATTTTGACTGCAGACTTTTAACAGAACTTTCAAGACCCCGAATGTTTTAGAAATCATTTGAGAATGACTAAAAGTTTTGAGATACTTTACTTCGAGTAACACCAACGATCGAAATTATAAATACCTGAATGAGGGACACTTTATCAGCAAAACTGATAGTACAAATTACAATTCAATATTTGGTGACAGGTGATTGTTATACATCTTTGGAATACTTATACCGTATTCCAAGATGTGCGATTTAAAAAGATTTATTGGAATGTTGCCAAGCTATTTGTATTGCATTGAAAGATATTAAAGTAAGTACATAACATGTTTGTTTGTTTATTAACATTTTATTAATTTAACAGAATATACATTGACATTAATAAGAATAAATATTGGAATTATAGTACAGCTCCAGTACTCCATATCGTTTTTATGATTATGTTCTTTTGAGAACTAAAAACAAAACCTAACAAACTACTGTCACCCAAAAATAAGTAGATTGTGTAGGTTTTTGTTTGTTTTGTAGTAAATTATATTAGGTTTGGGTTTGGTTTTTGATCTCAAAAACCTTCGACTACAAAAACTATATGGAGTAGGTACTTTATACCGGTTTTCTAGCAGATGAATTTCCCAGTCATGGCCCTTTATCAACAAAGGGCTAGAACGATAATTGTAGAAAATGCGTTTGGCATACTTGTTTCATGGTTTCGTGTATTTGAAAAGCCAATTGCACTGTGTCCTGAAAAAGCGGACATTATAATTAAAGCCACTTGTGCACTACATAACTGAAGAGGATATTGAGAGGAGTTTTAATAAACAGTTCTTGGAGGCAAGAAATTAGGGGTTTCCTGAATATCTCATTAATAACTGTCGCAATTATTCTAAGAAAGCAGTTGAAGTTAGAAACCATTTAGCTGATATAGATAATAATAGATATTGCAAAATGACTATTATAGCATGACATGTAACACAATTTTTATTTATAAATATAATATACTTAAAATGATTTCTGTTGCTTGCGTTTCCCTTATTTAAACCACTTGATTTTAAATTCTATCAGTTATTTTGAACCATGGTACTGTTGGCTTGTAAATAATATATTTCTCCAGTACGTGCCCCAGACTTTTTGTGATTTTAGTGACTTCAATAATGAAAGCGTTTCTCAAGGAACGAATTGTTGCCTTCAATTCTATTGGTGTAAAGCCATTATTTTCCTGTATGCAGTCTCTTGAATCCCTATTTTTATATTGAATGCAGGGCTCGAAATAGAACGGAACGCACCGGAGCGCCGTTCCGGCTCGTGAAATTTGTAAAATTATCGCTCCGTCTCGTGGAAAAAATATGTTGACCATCTGAGCTAGATAGGCCATATAATAGAAAATCTGACACATTTATTTTTATAAAATACACATACGATTTGATGACTATGTAAATATCTTTAGAAAATTTGTCGAGCGCTCCGGTTCGTAAATTTTTCCATTTCGAGCGCTGATTGAATGGATTGCACATCCTACAAATATGGAAATTGTTCATATAAAGTGATTGCCACCTACCGCTCATCATGTAGAAAAATATATTGACAGATTTGAAACGGGCGGTGGTAATCGTCAAAATGTTCTGTGCGGTGTAGTTCGTATTTTTTCAGGCAGGTTTGCCACTATCGTCCTAGTGCTCAGGCACAGATATCGCACAAGTTGCAAGTATATAATATTATGTAAACGGACTATAAGTCACACATGCAATGCACACCAACCAATGTCTTGGGAACTTGCCTCTGGGGCACTCTCAACACAACTTTGAAGAGATGCCTACATTTATGCACCCGCATAACGGGTGCACATATTATGCGGCGGATGGTGGAAATAAGAGCAATTATAATATTTTAATCTACGGTTTACACAAACCCTTTCTTAACTTTTATAAGTTACTAGCTGACCCGGCAAACGTTGTTCTGCCATATAAATTATTTCTAGTGAATATTTTGGTTGTTAAATAAAAAAATAACGAATGTATCGTAAGTGTGTGGGGATGGGATCTATGACAGAAAGAGAAATAGAGCGCTGTAGACGATGACCGCCGATAAAAACAAAAAAACATCAACCATTCATTTTCTCAATTCAAAATGAGTAATGATGTTCATAATGAATGAATTACCTGTGACAGGATCTCGTTGTTTAATGTTTATGCAATATCCGTCTTGTCCTTTCCAGAAAATTAGCGGATATTGGAGAGCGTCGTATGAACGGTGTGTGTCAGCGATGAACTCCAGATTATTGTTTCTTCTTTGAATCACGATTTCTCGCGTCGATGTGCGGTCGCCAACCATGATTCCAGCAATGTCGTCAACAACATGCGCATTGAATCGACGCACATGCTCTCCAGCTGGTGTTTTATCAGGATTGATGACAATAGCGTGATTGTCACTTTGCAATTCGTGCATGTGTGCTTTGAAGAATTTCAATAATTCATTGTGCTCATTCAACAGGGCGTGTAGTTTGCCGACGATGCGCCTGGCATTAGGCGAATTGAGGCTATTGTAGCCACAACGTGCATCCACATGATTGATGTCCTCACCGCCCATGAAGTAGATTTGTAAAAATTTATGTGGTTCGTTTGGCATTGGCAGCAATGAGCCTACTTTGTGGTATACTTGGCCTTTGATTTTGAACGTAGAATGGAATTGTTGACCATTTGCCGCAATATTGTGAACTATTTCTGTTGCTCCGAACAAAGTCATTTGGAAGCATGGATTGAAAGTGCGAATGGACTTCAGGAACAGGTTTGAATCTGGAACCGTGCCGATGAGCAAGCCGTTCAATGGTTCTGGTGGTATCTCAATTTCTGGTAGTTGCACTTTTCCTGATGCGCAACACATCCCGGCTGACTCATGTTTGAATTTGAGCGCATGACAATGGGGACATTCTTTGTCCATAGCACCAATCAGCACTTTCGGATGAGCGGAATATTCAATATCTGGCTCGTACTCGAATGCGAAACGAAGGAACGAAGCGGATGTAAATGTTCGATGTACTTGTTGGTGTTGTCGGTCATTTGCTCTGCGTGTGTTAACTACGAACCGGCGCGCTTGGCTCCGTTCCAATTGTCGTTGTTGATTTCGTTCAGCTCATGCCTCTTGTGATTGGGGTGCACGCAATTGCGACATGCTTACACGCACGTTTTTGTTATCTTGTTGGATTTGTTCTTTCTGCTCTACTATTTCGCATGTTTGTTGCTTTACACTTTTTCTTTGTTTGTTTGTAATACACGCACATAAAAATAGATAAATTAAAATAAATCATACAAAATTTTGCACGCACTGCGTTGTGATATGCCGAATGAAATGTCAAAATGACAAAAGAAAATTTTTCTGGAAAGAGATACCCTAATCACCTAGCGGTATGAAATATACTTGTTGACCTATTCTCATACCTAACAAATATATATAAAAAAATTCATAAAAATCGGTCGAGCCATTTCGGAGGAGTTCGACCACAAACATCGTGACACGAGATTTTTATATATATAGAGATGTAACAGAATATCCGGCATTGACTCAATGATATCTAAATAAACCATTGTTTTTATAAATTTTAACCAAAGTAATAAAAACGAAAGATCAATCGTATAGTTTATTGGATCATAAAATATAATGAATCAAACCAATCACTAATAATGTCTATTTTCTCTTTTTTTTATTTTTTGTAAGTAATTTTTTTTTGTCTGGTTTTTTTTCTATCTTTGGTCCCCAAAAACTGTCAAAAAATGTATCATCCACAGCCAACTGCAATGGTAGGATGTAATTTTTAAATTCATTTTGTAATTCGGTTTCTATATTTTGTTTATTTTCATTTATCATCAACAACATTTGTGTAGACTCTGCTCCTATGATATCCACAGCTTCAACGTTTTGAGGTTTTGCCATAATTTCTTGAAATCGTTGCATTACCTCGATAGAAATTAACGTTTTGGGAATGTTAAAGCGGTGTCGCCAATAAAGTTTTTTATAATTCAGTGGTGATGAAAATATTCTTTTTAGTATTTGAAACGTTAATGTATTGTGAAAGCTAAAAAAATAATTAGTACACATTGTATTAACAGTATTTACATGCGAATAACAAAGATATTCTTGATTTAACATTCAATAACTCACACATCTAATATACAGTCAGTAATTTTCAATAAATCTTGGAGATTCATCCCTGAACTATTTGCATTCACTTGAGAATTTCTTGAATGGTGCACAGTCCTCGAAGGTTTTATTTTACCATCATTTACCATTTCTTGTTTTTTATGTAAAACTGGCTCATCTAAAATGTGTACATTGATATTTAAAATTGTAATTGGTGGAATCATTTCATTATAATTATTGATTTTTTCATTAATTTTGTCATGTTTCAACCAACCCTGACTTGAAATATTATTTTGCGAGCTGTATTTTGACTTGTACATTCAACCCTCGACATTCGTACGTTCTACTTTTGTACAATTTGCTATTTCGTACATTTCTTAAAATTAATATTTTTGTTGATACTGCAAAATCTGTGCGTTTCCATGCAGTCGCAATTGATAAAGACACAGCATGTTATAAAACACTTAGTGGTATTCACCTATCTCTTGATGCTAATATGCCTTGTTAATTTTATTATACACGTCCATTGGTAAATAAATACTTTAAAGTACACTTTGATGTTTTTTTTTTTACATTAGTCTGCTTTCATCATTGATATACTACTAGATGAGCAGTTCCCATACAAGTGTCATTTTAAAAATGTACCACAAAAGATATCGTCTTATAATATTTCCTTGTAGGTATAATGCGTTGAGACCGATAACATGGATTCCCGAATTTCACCCGTATTACCCTGGCTGTAAAACTAAATTTGCGTTCTTGGAATAGTGAACCTAAGGGTGCTGCAACGCAAAACAGACAGAGCAAGTCGTCATGCGCTGACTATTAGTTAGAGTAAGATGCAAGCTAGACCGGGCTTACTCAGTAAGTTTTAACAAAGGCTGAGTCGCTGAAAATCGGGCGTCATTTTAAGAAGCATATGATTCATCCAGGAGTATATCAATGGCTTTCGTACACATTTTCAGAAAACGTTCGAAAGTCGAGGGCCGCCTGTACTTCTATTAGTTTCATTGAGATTTTACTGTATATTTTGTAGTTATTAAAAAGGTTATACACGTCAAAAATATAATTTACCTTTATCACTTGCAATAATTGGATCCAGTGTTAGAAAGTCAATCTTGGCAGAAAGAACACATTCTTTAAATCGTTTTATTACATTCTCCTGAGAATCAAGGGATAATTGAATATCTTTAATTATATTACAGCTCCATAATATCATCTTCTTTTGGGAGACTTTATATGGAAAATAATACGTAACTCTTTATATAAACAGTATATTTGTTAGATTGCAGTCATTTTAGATCACATATCCAGAGTACTCATCTCTAAAGCCGTGAGAGACCATTTTGGGGTCTTCCAAAAATCACATTAATTGTTCAATGTGTGTTTGGATGGCTAATAATCATTCATTGTTAAAGTCTGTAAAACATTCACTCTGTGGAGCCCATTATTATACTCCGCTATAGAGCAAAAATGATAATATACTATTTACTTATGTTCTAATTATAAGTAAATTATTAATTTATCTTCATTGCAGACCCTTCAAATATTAATTTTTGTGTTTTATCAGTCACAAAATACACGCATCAAGTGGAGTGAAAGAACTATAATAAAACAACCATAGTCTAATGTCGTAAGATAGACAACTAAATCAGTCATGATGCCCCTATCTTTTGACATATTATGTAGCGTTGTATCTATGTATCTTTGACATAATAGTATGTAATGTCAACAAATCAGTCAATTATGTAGTTTAACCATGAATTTTTAACATTGTCCTTTAATAACTTGATTTTTTCTTAATTAATATCATTATCAGAACACAGCTCAAGAACAATTAATACTACATGATATTAAATATAAACCATTAAAATGCCTCTGATATTTTTTTAAATGTTACATCATATTGACCACTGCGCGAAAAAGATGTTAAAACTGGACAACATATATATTATATTACAGCTATGTCATGCTATTTCAGATTGAATATAGAAGCTATCTATCTAAATGCTGCCATAGGAGAGATTAAAATGGGAAAGCCTGATCCAGAGTTCTGTAATGTTGAGAAGTGATCCTCTGTCTTGTGAAAAAAGATATTACATACTAGATATAAGATATTAGATATACAAGTATTAATACCTAGATTTATTTGATTTGTGTACAATTTTCATCTCTATACAAATATAGGTTAACTCTACCGAATGCATTGATTCGCATGAACATCTGAGAGGAAAGGCTCAATTAACATCTCATCTTATCTTTGTCTTGTCATAAGCGCATTATCTTTACACTGAATTTAAAACTATCAATATTCGTACAAACAATCCATTATATGGAGAAAGAATTAGTTTACGTACACTGTGATACATTTTCTGCTTGCACTGTGATCAAACATTTTGCTACTACATCCAACAACCAAAATTCACTCAGACTTGTTTTGTAATTAACACATCTCAATAACTCTGCTAATGTTTTAATAGATTCCTTAACACCGCTTTCAATAATATTTGGTATAACAGCATTTTGGTCAATAAGCTTGAACGTTTCGGGAAGAAGATGAACATTATATTCTTCTGCATTATTTTCTACATAGTTTACTAATATATCTAGAATGAGATCATCCAATAATCCTTGGCACATTAATTCATCTGAATTAAATTCATGTAAAATATTTTCCTCACTCGAGGAAGACATTTTTACAATAGGTACATTGGTACATACTAAAAAGAAAGATATTTCAAATAAAGAATTAGAAGTTCATTTGTTAGTTTCTTTTTTTTTATTATTTATATGTGCCTATTGGATGACATTAAGTACCTAACCAACTAGATTTATTTATTGGGATACATTGACAAAATAAGATTTATTTATTGCAACAACTGGTATGAATAAACCTCTCAAAGCAAAAGTGGTGTCAGCTTAAGGGCGGACATGCTCAGCGTAGGTCAAAATTGAGTTTTTATTGTATTTTCGATCCATGATCCTGGACATTCCTTTAACGTTGTAGATAATCTATTTATAAAATTTTGAAGCCTTATTATCCTTTATATTTATTTTAAACATTTGATGACTGCATAAAGTATTTTTATTACATAAAATAGTATTCTTTTAAACCTCTCGCTCTAATGTTTTAGAATATAGTCATATTTCAGTACATGAATGTGCAGTGGTGTTAAGATTTTTTACGTTTATTAATTTTTAAACGCATTTATAAAACCATTAAGTAGTATAATTTATGACGAGATAATTTTAGTAAAATATTTACGATAAACAATTATATTGATAATCTATGTGATCTTAGTTTGTCAATTTATGGCTACGGCCGTATGTTGTAGCTTAACCACTGGGGGATGACAAAAGAAATCAGGGATCACAGAGATTATCAATATAATTTTTATCGTAAATATTTCACTATAATAATGTCAACATAAATTATACTGATGGTTTTATAAATGCGTTTAAAAATTAATAAATGTAAAAAATCTTAACACCACTGCACATTCATGTACCGAAATATGACTATATTCTAAAACATTAGAGCGAGAGGTTTAAAAGAATACTATTTTATGTAATAAAAATACTTTATGCAGTCATCAAAAATGTTTAAAATAAATTTAAAGGATAATAAGGCTTCAAAATTATATAAATAAATTATCTACAACGTTTAAGGAATATCCAAGATCATGATTTGAAAATGCAATAAAAGCTCCATTTTGACCTACGCTGAGCATGTCCCCCCTTAAGACTTCACAAATAACCTACTGGTCTATTATATACACAAGGCTGATTTCGGTCCGCTATGGCAGCTCAATAGGGTAGGATAGTATCGAATTATTAACACTTATTGTAACAATTATAATAATTTTGTTATAATTTTACAATAAGTGCCATGTTTTAACAGCAATTCTTCCCTGTGATAAATTTTAGACAGTTCAGACGGTTAACTTATTGTAATTGTTACAATAAGTGTTAATAATACGATACTTTCCTACCCTATTTAGCTACCGTAGCGGACCGAAAGCAGGCTTGTGTATAGAATAGACCCGCCGCCGGTGGTGTGGTTAAGTAGGTACATACTTTCAAAGAATGAGATGAACCTCAAACTCACCAGCAGACTGAGGAGTGGGAATGCAGCATTCTTCACACTTCTTTAAGTCTAACCTGATGTCCAAGAAAATAACTGGTGTACAACATGACCATGAAACTGGTAAGTCTGTATGGGTGCGAAATCTGAAGCCTGACAGATAAACAAAAAACGATTATCATCTATTCCAAAATAAAATTCTATGAAGAATACCTTAGATTAAAGAAAACGAAAGCTACCGCATTTGTATGGATGCTGAGTGTAGTATTGTTATTGGTCTGAGCCATTGATATACCATATCGGATGGCCTTTAGTTGAACTCAGATAGATTTCATGAGTAGATACACAATTTCAGTTCAAAACGCATTCGGAGCCATACATTGGTCAACGTAATGCTATTAAATGATATGCAGTCAATGAAGTATCAGACTGATTAGTATGGAGTGGTAAACAACCAATGAGATTTTATACCGGGTTTGCCTCTAAGCTGAATGAGCCCAATATAGTTTATATCTTAAGAACACAAAGACTCAGATGGCCCGGTCACATTGGTCGACCCTTGTAGTACAGTGTGTAATGCGCTGGACTGACATCCGAGGACTCAAGATTCACAATATATTTATGATATTTTCTCTGAAGTCTGGTTGTTTGTGATTGTTTCAATTCTATTACTAACTATACTACTATCATTAAGCCTCATGGCCTGTTGTAGTGTTAAAAAGATTATACTTAGTTGTATATAATATATTTTATTTTTTTACTATAATAAATATTATGTATGTATTACTGGTACTTTACATGGCTGGAACACGTGTTCCGGATGCCACCAAAGAGTGCGACACTTTGTACCCTTGTGGCACAACCTCAAGAGTTCCGTCGCCGTGACCGGCCCTCCCTCACCCTTCAGCAGTGCTACAAAAGTGACCTACGTGCTGCAGTTCTGACATAGCGGGAGGCGCAAGAGTTGGCGATGGACCATGGGAAGTGGCGCAAACTTGTGCTTGCCCTATGCCCCAATGCTGGGCCGTGACAGGGTGGAAGAAAAAGAAGATTATTAGATGTAATCCGTATAAAGTTCTTCATAAGGTTTATAAAAGAACTCAACGTAGTAGGTAGTCAGCCAATTGATATTGAATTAATAAGGTTTCCAAATAGGTTTTATTCTTAACCTTTCCCTTACCATGGTAAAAAAAATTACGCCCGTTCCCATGCCGTCCACTCAGTGTCCCGCTAGAAATTTGGCATTTTAAGGCATTTTAAAAGCTAATTGATTGCTTCAAAAGGTAAAGTATGTTTTTAAATACTATTTAGTCATCGTTTAACATGTTATTCTGTGTATATCACATGCAATTATCTTATAATCGTGTATAATAATCGGACATCGATAAATGTACGTCATAACCAAACCACGGTGTGTCTCGATCTGTTTTAAATGGAACAACGAACACACGCTGTCATTTCACGGAGAGTGGGGATGGCTAATTCATCCGAAGCGGACGAGGGTGTTGTAAGGTAGAATAACACGTGTGCAGGCGTTCGTTATTACGTTCGCCACATAAAATAATAGATACCTAGCATATTATGAAATAATATTGGCTTCGATATATTTTAATGAACACATTAAGTTTTATTGCTTACATTTTGTCCAATATATAGTGGACAAAAACATATATCTAAATATATATCAAACTCAAAATTTTATGAAAACCTTTTTAGGGCTTCTGAAACTAGGCGCTTCACTTGAAGAGTTAAAAAATACCAACAACATGACGTGTAATAATAATATGTATTTTATATTTAACGAAAAGAGAAGTATGAATGAAAAAGTGTGCACAAAATTGTAGGATTGCCCAAAGCGTACCGAAACTATTATGGTTTTATTTCGGCCTGGGTTTATCTGATTTTTAAAAACTATATAACACCATATTATGTAAATTATTGTAGTATTAGTTCAATAAAAACAAATAGGTACGTATGACTCACAATGCACTATTTATGTCGGATCTTAACAGTCTACCTCCACACTTCACCACTGAGAAATAATATAATAGTATATTATTATGTATATACCTACATCAGATTGAGTATGATAATATTTATTTATATAATAATATTATTTGGTAAGTACTTATGAAATTAGAATGATTCAGTAATCTTAATATGAATTTCTTGTACCTACATACAATCCACCGATATTATGGACATATTATTATATATAGTTAATAATAATATATAATATTATAACACAATATCATGTAAACACAACAGGTTCACTATGATTATTTATTTACATATTAGGTATGTAAGTAGGTACCTACTTTATAATTTTATTATTGGTACTTGTAAAATTAAAAAATAAAAATGCTGCAAACACTGTAAAATATTTTTTGCAACTGTGTGTCTACTTCATAAACAAAAGAAACTCCACGTGTACTACCTAGTTGCACTTAAATTGCATTTGCTGACTCATTATTATTTTCGGATGAAAGCTATTATTAGTGATTTACGACGACAATACAATTTATTACGGTTCAACCATGGACCAACAAAATAATGTCTCATTTATAATCTTTTATAATTAAAAAAAACTAATATAGGTAGGTATTAGTAATATCGTCAAAAAAAGGATATTTTAGAATATCGTATTAACCGCACCGCACCGCAATTTACAAAGCTGCAGTTAACTATAGATACAAATATATTATTATTTGATGCTAGTCATTAGAACATACCTACATTTTCTGTAGCTGTCTGATTTCAATGCAGGGTATTTATTTAAACGGGTTTAATATTTGGGTTTGAATACAACATTTGAATGGGTAGGTACATCAATATTATGAAATTTATCGCATTGTATTATTTTCCTAAAATTCTAAAACAGAATGAAATAATATTACCCTTGCCAATATTTAACATATTGCATTGCCTAATATGATAATAGTATAAACATGTAGAACATGTGAATACGCCACGCCACATGCTGTGCTGTTTTTATTTAGCCCGCTCGAGAATTTTTTTCAATTGCCTATGTCCCACAAACTGATGTAATCTTTACAAACCTTGTAGCAAGGGTCTGTATTCTAAATCCGGGAAAAAAGGTTTTATAACTTGACTAGACAATGGTCAATAGCATTGGATCCTTTTCGTTAATTGTTTATGAATAAACGCCACATGTAGCGAAGTTAACACGGTAAAATGAACACTAATAACATTGCGTTAAGGGTTGCTTTGGCGTTTATCGTCAGATGTATTTGAACAATGTATACTTCAAGGTTCGATATATTATGGAAGGCTATAACTGATTGCATTATTCACAGAATTATGTTGAACAAAGACATACATTTCTATCTCTGACTAACAAATGACATTTTAAAATAGTGTCTCATGTTTACATTACTATTATGCGCGTTTCTCTAACGTATATCATTCTAGATAGCCCTATCACTGTCTTATCAAAATATTGATTAGACTTTCGAAAAATGATTAATTTTACATATAAAACATTCAATTCAACCACCTATATATTTTTCTTTTTATGCCTAAATATTTTATCTACAAATAGCTAAAAGTAGACGTTTATATACATAATAATAAGTGGGGTATCTATGATTTAAGGTCATTTCTAAACTGCGAGACCATCGTGGCAACGGGAGTGTTAAATAGTTCTGGGGTGACTGAGAGCGGTGATCCCGTCTCTTTCTATGTACTTGATACTTAAATGAAGACAAGTCGTTTATTTTTGTAGTCTTGATAATGGTGTCACAACCAAAATAGCTATCGAGTAATAAAACAACCTTTAGAATTTTGCAGAATTTAATATAATCCACTCGATTATTTACATGAAGAAAACCTAGGAACCGATCATCTCATTATGTGGGGGGTTATTTTTCACTAAAACGTCAGTTAAACATCACATGTCTTGCTCTTGTTGATGACACTTGTTTGAAATAATCATACTTCTTGTATCTGAAACGTAATAAAATTATTGTCGATGGTCATTTTGTTGGTGGGGGAAGCATTGCATTTGAAAAGCTAGTGCTCGGTCTTCATAAATCGTTAGTTTGTCTTGACTCGTTTGAAATACTTCTTAATTCAGCATTACCAACCGACGATGCAATTTGCATTCTCAATTGAATTTGTTCATACCGAGGAAGTTTTTTTACAATTTTCGCCATAGAGTTGAAGAAAAGGTCTGTTTCATCCAATTCATTTTGAGCCGGAATTGCTTTTTGCTGAGCTACTTCTTTCAGTAGCTCCAATTGTTCCTCAGAGTGTATTATTTTTTTCTTTTTCGTTTCTCTCATAAATTCGTCTTTGTTAACACCCCCTTTGTTATTATCAGCATCTTTTTTATTATGTTCATTACAATTGAATCTTGTCATATTTTCTGTGTCATCAATGGGAGATAATATGTTTTCTTTAATGTCTACTTGTGTATCCTCCGTGATTTCATTCTCGTGGAGGTCATCTCCAACAACATTGGTAATTGAGTTTCTTTGTGATGAAGGAATTCTATCCAAGAATGATAGGAGATCAGACCTCTTCTTCGCTGCTTCACCTCCTGAACCAGTGCCAGGTTTTCCTCTACGCCGAATATAATAATCCCGTACGTATGCCCATCTTTTACAGCAGTCAGTACCTGCAAAAATAAAAATAATGATTTTATTGGTATAGAGTCTTTTCGATCACTTGCTTTCCAGTATCATATATAAGTCAACGAAAAACAAATTTTGAAAATAGCCAATATTATACTGGATTATTTGTTAGGTTAGGTTAGGTTAAGTTTTCATTCTTGAATTCATGAAATTTGCCAAAATCTGGTATGAAAATTGAATTAATGTTCATATTGAATCTAATAAAATTGGAGACTGTATAGTATACGGTCATCTCTTTCCAATAGAAAGCTCACGGCGAACTCTGCTACGGTGAAATTTAATCTTTTACGTACAATTTAAATGTAACCCTCCCAAGGGCAATGAACTACGAAAAATCAGTAGTCTATTTTGTTAAAAATGGAATTATCTGAATTGCGTCGGAATGATAGATTGGAAACGTATAAGGATAAAGGCCCCCAAGAGTAGTGGATCGTTATATTATAACTAATAGTTTTGCTAGCAGTTGTTGATGCGGATCGTAAATAAATTCATCGCTATCGTTGTCGGTTCTTATGGTAAATAAGGAGATGCCGGTATCTATCTAAAAAGCAAAATAGGGAAAAGGATAAAAAAATAATACATTCAATATACCAGCACCAAAAGCACTACCCAGAACGGATAATGTTGTACCCCATGTGATAGTAGGAGATGAAGCTTTTGCGCTGCACGTAAACTTGATGAAACCTTAAGGACCCAGGATAGCAATCTCTACATGATCAATCAAAAGCTGTATAAATATAACTGTCGACTATCTAAAACTTGAGGAAAACTGAAAATACTTTTGGAATTTTTATGGGGTTATTTCAGCCTTTTTTTCCTGCCTATTGCTTCTTCTTCTTCTTCTTCTTCCACGGCGCTACATCCCGGGGTGGGATTTGGCCTCCTCCACTCACTCCGGTCTCTCGCCACACTTCTCCAGTTACCGGGTCTTCCTATATGAAGCCAGTCCACTTTTACAGCGTCAGCCCATCTCCTTCTTGGACGGCCTCTGCGTCTCTTCCGTTGGGGTAGCCATTTCATCATGATCCTTGGCGCTCTAACTTCAGGCATTCTCTCCACATGTCCCGCCCATCGTAGTCTTTGGGACTTACAGTATCTTATGATTGTTTGCTGTTCAATCAGCTCTTCCAACTCGTGGTTCATTTTTATTCTGTAGTTCCCATTTTCCAATGTGGGTCCAAAGATTTTGCGGAGTATTTTGCGCTCGAAGACAGCTAATTTGTTTTCCACGTTTTGAGTTAAGCACCAAGTCTCACAGCCATAAGTGACCACTGGCCTTATAATTGTTTTATAAATTGGAAGTTTACTTCTTCGGCCTATAATTTTCGACCCTACCAGTCGCTTGCAGGCATGCCAGCATTTATTCCCGGAGATAAGGCGGATTTTTATCTCCTCTGCTGTCTTATTTTGGGTATTTAGGCTGGATCCGAGATACGTGAACTTGTCCACCCCTTCATATGCATGCTGTCCTATGTCTATATTCTGCAGCGGTACCTGATCGCGTGTGCTGACCATATATTTAGTTTTTGACTGGCTTATTTGCAGCCCAGCGTTTTCTGCTTTTATTTTCATAGTGCCTTCATGGTCGATCATCCTCTGTTTGGATCTGCTTGTAATCACTATGTCGTCAGCATAAGCGCACATTTGCGTTGTACTGTTATCTACCCATCCTCTTATGTTGGTTTCACGAGCTATGGATTCCACCACAAGGTCAAATACCATAGTGGATAGCGAATCCCCTTGTCTCACACCTGATTCGATTTTGAAGCTTCAGTTTGCTCATTTTGCACAGTGACAACTGCTTGAGTATCCGTCAGTGTGGTCTTTATTAGCCTTACTAGTTTTAAGGGAATTCCCAGTATTTTTTGGCTTTGCAGCATCTTATCCCTATTCACGCTGTCGAAAAGCTTGTTTAAAATCAATAAACAGGTGGTGGAGTGTAAGGTTGTATTCGTGCGCTTTCTCCATAGTTAGCCTCATGAGATGGATGTGATCTATGGTAGATCTATTTGGTCGGAAGCCGCATTGGTATTCTCCCAGGATTTCCTCACCATAGATTATTAACCTGCTATACAGTACAGATGAGAAAACTTTATAAGCTGCGTTTAGAATAGTGATCCCTCTGTAGTTATCGCACATTGTTTTGTCTCCCTTTTTCAGAATAGGCACGATTATACCCATCTTCCATTCCTCAAGTAGAATTTCTTTTTCCCAAATATTGAGAATTATCTTGTGGATATTTGCTTCCAGTGTTGTGCCACCACTCTTTATCAGCTCGGCTGTTGTCCTGTCGGTTCCAGGTGCTTTATTGTTGTTCAGCGTTCTTAATGCTCTTCTTACTTCAGGCAGAGTAGGCTCATCAATAAATTCCTCAGCAGTGTGGTACAATACTTCTTCCGTTTCCTCATGACCATTACTATAAGCCTGATTTAAAAGTGTTGTGAAATAACATAATGTCCTCCTTTTCAATCAGCATTTGTCCTTCACTATCCTTACAGGATTTCGAAGAGTCTTGTAAAATTTTCTGGGATCATTGTTTCTTCTTTGATATTCCATATCTTGGAGTATTCTTTTCAACATCATTCGCTTTTTCTCTCGACAGAGCTTTGTTGCAGTTTTTCTCTTTTCTTTATTTTTTCGTAATTTTGGCGAGTTTCCCTTTGTAGGCATTTCTTACTTGCTTCATTTTTTTCAAACAGTGCTTGCCTGCAATCATCATCAAACCATCCTGCATCTATTTTTGCTTTGTTTTCCCCCAGAAATTCTGTGGCACTCGTGATACTACAGTTTTTTGTATTTTCCCAGTCCACATTCACATCATCGGTTATTAAAGTCATTTTTAAGTTTGTTTCTATAGATTCCTGGTATTTATCCAAAATTTCTTCATCCCTCAATTTTTCAGCTTTCCATTTAGTTCTTCTCTGGCCTTCTTTTTTCAGTATTAAGGAGATTTTTTGTTTTAATTTTGCTCTCACTTCGATCAGAATCGCAATTGGCTCCTCTGCAGACGCGCACATCCTCCACTGTTGTCGCTCTTCTTTTCGATATAAGAATGTGATCTATTTGGTTGCATGTATTACTTCCAGGTATTTTCCAGGTTTCTTTGTGGATATTTTTATGTTTAAACCATGTACTACTAATTATTAAATTATTTGCAGCCGCTAAAAAGCATAGACGTTCACCATTATCGCTTGTCATTTCATGCAAACTGTGCTGCCCAGCCACTTCTTTAAATGCTTCCTCTTTTCCAATATTTGCATTGAAGTCTCCCAAGATAATTAGAGCATCATGTGGGGAGACTTTTTCGCAGGCTCTCTGCAGACCTTCATAGAATCTATCCTTAATTTCCTCGGTCGCATCCTCAGTTGGGGCATAAACGTTGATGAATGTAATATTGAAAAGTGTACCTTTCAGTTTAAGTTTACATAATTTCTCACTAATTGGCTCAAATCCTAGTACTGCCCTGCGGATATCAGAGCTGATTAAGAACCCAGTTCCATAGCGACCCTGCGTACCTGCAGATCCACTGTAATACAAAGTGAAGTTTCTCTTGTTTATGAAACCTGCGCCCTCCCATCTTATTTCCTGCAATGCAGTCACGCTCATTTTATACTTATGTAATTCAAATGCAACCTCCTCCATCTTGCCTGGCTGCAACATAGTGCGTACATTCCATGTGCCACATTGTATATATAATCGTTTGTCCTTAATTCTTTGCTTGGGTCGTTGGTTTATGGGGAGTCCAGGGTCCAAGGCAGTTGTTTTGGTGTTCGTAATCAGGGTTATTTTTACCTTGGTGGGTGATTAGCCCTACGACGAACCCTCCTCCTTTATCCGGGCTTGGGACCGGCCATATCATAGGTAGAGTCGTTCCCTATTACTATAGGCGGAGTTCCTACCTATTGCAGACAATTTGTTTATATAATAATTATGTGCCTGCATATTATATAACAAATTTTAAGGGAAGCAAAAGTAGTTGTTCCAGGTCAAAAACGTTGATGACGTACTTCCATTATCCGCCACGTCTTGAAGCGGACTCCCCTACCTATCGCTAAGGATAAAGGCTATGTGACGCTCTACAGTAGCAAATGGTGTTCACGATAAAACCAATGTGTATATTTAGTGTTTTTTTTTTGTATAGGTATTTTAATACATCCATTTCAATTATGGAGTTTTCGAGTACCTATCGATACACAATTAAAAATTCTAAGTATCGTACAACCACATAATTTTAAATAATGATATTATTGAAGTAAAATGGCGTCGCAGGCGACTTTTTTTATTTTTAAAGCAAATTTGTGATGTGTGTTTATCTCATTTATCTGGTCGACTTGCCACGCCGGCCCCAGGCTAGAGCCCTGTCAGCCGCAAACCCCCTCCCACTCTATTACAGAACACAATGTCCATGGCAGAAAGGATTACACTCATATTTGAAAAAAATACTTCAACGGCCCAGAGGCTATTGAATGGCACCATAATTATGCAGCGCAACATTAACCCACTACGGTGATTACTTTTACTAGAAGCTTCACTATTGTATATATGTATATAATATATTCTTGAGTTTAACGTAATGTGTAATAAAATAGAATATTAAAAAATATGGTGTATGTACCTAGTATTTTCAATAAACATAAGTACCTGATTTTTCAAGTGTAGTCCCGATATTATTCCACAGATTTTGTTTTAACTGAGCTTTTCTATAGTTTTTGCTATTCACATTATATAAAGCTTCATTAATTCTTACAAAATCAATCAATATTTCATCATTTTCGCTGGTCCAAATTATGTTTGCAGTTTTAACACTCATTTTTTTTTTTTTAAACACCTCTAGACGGAAAAAAACGTTCCACGACTGTTTAGTGTTTGTTCCGCTATGACGGCCGTCATGCAAATGTCGGCAACGCTATTTGACGTTACGCTCACAACAACGCCATCTGTGGGTCTATTCTATGCTTATCGACCGCTAAAGTGATAAAGTGAAAAATATTATCAAACTTAGGGTAGGTTTGTATCAAAATATTAGCACTTATTGTAACAATTACACGAAGCTGGTTTTTATTGTTGCAATAAGTGCTATATTTTAACAGCACCTATCTTGCTGCTGTTAAAATATCGCACTTATTGCAACAATAAAAACCGGCTTCGTGTAATTGTTACAATAAGTGCTAATATTTTGATACAAACCTACCCTAAGTTTGATACTATTTATCAATTTAGTGTTCGATAAGTATAGAATAGACCCACTGGTTTGCATAGAGACAACGTTTTAGTGACCTCAACCACCGCTAGATTACGTCCGCACGACGCTCGTAACGGCCGTTAAATAATTCATATTATCGTTCATTACTGACGGCCTACAATATATTTTTTTAATAAATAGGTACATGAATAAAAAAAGATAATTATGATGCAGATTGTAGACCTATTTATTGCTAATTGACCGTCAACTTAAGAATTTAGTTACTTCTTCGCCTTCCAGTTTTTTCTTCCAGCGGAGGCTGTGTTCGCCAAATCGCTGTAGGAAATTATTATTATAAAAGAGTTTTATAGTGTTTGTTGGTTTTCCGTTGTCTTCCTCAGTGCTAATAAGGCCGATTGCAAATATCTGGTACAAAGTAAAACCAAGGGGAGTTGCCGCCCGGATGCTGTGCTAACGCAAAACTACCGCCCCGTCGCAAAATTATGGTACCTACTATAAAATAAATGAAGGATATGAATGTTGAAATAATTGATTCATTTTCATTGTTTCAATTTTTTTTAATATTAGAACAAAGATTATGTTTTTATTACCTACATAAATATTACGAATTATAAAGTTGTATAATACTGTGACGTGAAGCGATTTTAAGTCGATATACCTATTTGTTATATATTTTTTTAAATAATATAATATGTGACATTAAATCTTAGATAAATAAGCGCAGCTCTTGCACGGAACGTAATTACGTAGGCACTTCAAAGATTTTAACAAAAGCTTCATTTTATGTACATATTTGATTTATATACTTTTAATAATTAATAGTAATTAAAATAAAATCATGTATTCAGCAGCCTGCTTAATTTTGACGCCGGAGCGCTGCGGCCCTACAACACCCCTGCTGGGTATATGGTTATGGTCATTCATTAAGAGGACGTTCTACAGAATTGGCCTTGAGAATTGAAAATATGATTTTTTAACATGTGGTCCATAATATCTGGTCTACTAGTTAATATAAAAAGGTCGTGTCAAAGTTGTTTGTGTTAATAAATTTGCTCTGTGACTGATCCGACTCATATTTCACATTTATTTCATCAGGGCTGTCGAAGACATAAATCATAATATATATTTATAATTTTAAATTTTTATTTATAATATATATTATTTAAGTTTTGTGCATCTAATGCCGGGGCCACACTGGCAACAAGTTAATTTGCTGGCAACCTCGTTAGATTTTACGATAATTATTGTAAAATTTCTTAAGCAATTATGGTAAGTATCGTAAAATTTAATGAGGTTGCCAGCAACTTGTTGCCAGTGTGGAAATGGCTTAATATCCACTGTGGTTCACGTAGTGGCATGGACCTGGGGTTAGCTAATTCAGGAAGTCAACACCCATGATAGAATTTTTTTCCAGTTTTGGTTGCATTATATTCCAAAACTCTTCTGTAAAAATCGTTTCCGAGTTTATAAATGGAAATTTCTCGGTGTACATAGTAAACAAACCTACGAATAAAAAAAGACAAAAAGGAACATACTGATTCATCGCAGTAAAATCTGGTAATCAAATTCGCCATTTTGAAAAGCGACGATTTTGCGTAAACAAATATCACGTGGTCTGTACGTGCGAACACAAAATTACAAACTTCGAATGTGTTTGTAATTTTGTGCAAAATGCGAATGTAATGTTTTCAAATAATTGATATGGATTAATTATACCATCGTATTATTTTCTCGAAATCATAAACATACTATAATAGTATTTGAGTATCAACCTATGTTCAATTTGAATTGGGTTATAATAATAATATACCCGTATATATATCAATAGTATGTTTGCTACAAAATCCACCCAAGTTATCAGTACGTACTTGCACAGGTTTGATTAAAAACCATGATGAAATTAACATTTAAAAAATATGAATGCTTAATATTATTTTGACAGCCCTGTTTTCTGATCGGCTTCATCTCGCAGGTGTTCATAAAATAATAATAATTCTCCGCGCGGCAGAAATTATCAGTAATAATAATAATATTTCTTGACATAAAATCTCCGATGATTAGTGATTTTTGCGAAAAGATCGATTTAAATTGACGTAGTTACGACGCCGAGGTCCTTTTTATACTGAATTATATTTGAACGGCGGGCTCTTCAGCGGGCCCTTAATGCCGTAGCTAAGTAGGTGCTTCAAATAGATACCATCAAAAGCGGGAGGTACGCAGTATAATATCCTGAACGGTCACTCTGCGCGAACTTAGGTGCCCAATATTAAATTTATGTAATGCAGTCCAAATCGAGCGTTTGCTCCGCAATATTCTCCTCCATTCCCTATTATCTCCAACAATCACCAGAATGTATACCATTAAAAGAATTATCCACTAATTTATTAATTATAAATTTGTCTACCCATTATGATTTTTTATCCATGATTTGTGTTATACCTACTAATAAACGACTCACCCCCTCTCAAAACTAACATGCTAAAAAGTTTCTTTTCACTCATATAAATGTCTATAGATACCTAAAAAAAAATAATTTGATTTTCGGTATCTTCTCTCAATATCAAACTGTCTATCGACAACTTTATATTACATGACATTGCCGAACAAGTTATTTTTTTCCGACCATGTCCGATCCTAATACGATCATATGGGCATCCTCCACAGAGTAGAGGTTTGTATTAACAGATTTTTTGTTTTTACGAGAAATGGATGTCAGCCACTTGCTCAACCTATTAGGTCCATACCCTAACTCACACATAAATTGAAAAACAATATGTGTATTTGCCAGATCCAGGATTCAAACCTGGGACCCACGGCGTGATAGTCCAACGCTTAAGCCACGCAGCCACGGTGGGTGTCAAGTTATTACTCTCGTATAAGTGTAACGTAGAGACTCCCGAGATTGGCGTCTGTGGAAAATTCCACATGACAACGAAGAATGTGACATTTTGTTTCTTTCTTTAATTAAATTAGGATCCATGGCATAACACCAGAGACGTCAAGTGTGTGGTTAACAGCTACAGCGCTCGAATACATAGTTGTTATTTAATTTTATGTTTATTTTATAAAATAATGGTGTTAGATTCTTTGGTATTGTGGCCTATCTACCTCAGACGTAAATTTTTCACGAGACGGAGGGATAACTATGCCGATTTCATGAAACGGAACGGCGCTCCGGTGCGCTCCAGTCCATTTCGAGTACTGTAACAGCAGTAGCGTTAGATTATAATATATAAGTAGCCTAAGTAGGTACAGTAAAAAATGTGAATTGCGTAACATTTTCGCTCCAAAACGAGTGGAATATTCACAGTCTGGAGGTGTCGTATTAGATTTTTATAAGGAGTGACTGTTAACCAGTGGCAAGGGGTGGAGGTAGGCTGTTAAGATCCGACATACACAGTGCACACTAAACTTTTTCAGTCAAACGTATTAAACGAGTCAAACGAGCGAAAAAAAATGTTAGGCAATTCACATGTTTTACTGTATATAATATAATCTAACTTATTGTAGGTACATTGACTATGTAGGTACCTTTTGAAAACATTTTCGTGGAATGCAATAAATTTTATTTTGAAAACTACGTACTTACATCAGCAATAACTCGCAGGTATGTGTATATTTCCCGCTTCGATATGTTTCGATTAGTCTGTGATTTCATCCGGAATTTCTACGTACTAAGTACCTTATATTCATATGGATAGCTAGGTATATGAAAACAACTACATATATTTATTTACACACTTGGATAATATTTTTCTGCAATACGTGCACTTAGGGCCGCCGTGAGGGGTACAGCCACCTGTGTGCGAGAAAAAATTCCAACCTAAGTAACCTACTAATAAAAATAAATCTGAGCATTTATCAGCGACACATTTCATTACGTACATTCTTTGATGGTAATTTGATTTTTTTTTCGACCATGTCCGATCCTAATAGGATCATATGGGCCTCCACAGAGTAGAGGTTTGTATTAACAGATTTTGTTTTTTAAGAGAAATGGATGTCAGCCTCTTGCTCAACCTATTAGGTCCATACCCTGACACACACAAATTGAAAAACAATATGTGTACTTCCAGACCCAGGATTCGAACCTGTGAGTCTGTGACCCACGGTGTGATAGTCCAACGCTTAAGTCGCGCGGCCACAGTGGGTGTCAAATTTGATTACAGAGCTAATATTATCTTAAAAAGAAAATAATACTTCAAGAAATTGCATTGCATTCACTTACATATTATATGCAGGGCTTTTTGTTATGTAACGCGGTGGGACGGCGTTCCGTCACCCTTTTTCACGGTATTTTTAATGTTTCAAAATAAATTAGACGAAACAATGTTCGCGCTTACATAGTACAAGTTAATTTTCCTGAATCATCTTACATGAAAAAACATATCCTGAAAATCTATTGCGTTTGATATATGCATTGAATCCTATTACCTATTACCATTTCTTCAAGTGAATGTGAACATGAATTTTCACAAATGAATCCAATTATTAGCCCAATAAGAGCTTCGTTGAAGATCAAAATAGTTTCGGCACTTTTGCTTATCAAACTCGTCGGACCACCTTTGACACGTCTTTTCGATCCTTCAAAATACGTTGATCGGTGGTTACTCAGTGGAAGACATTCTGCCATATACTATAACACTAAGAAAAGGAATCGAGACGATTTCCCGGAGGAAGATTGGACTAAAGTTTTGAAATCACCATGGCCCCCACAAACGGGGGACTGACATGGCTCTAGCCTGGGGGATCGGCCTGATAAGTGAGATAAACGCACGTCACAAATTCGCTCTGATCGTAAAAAAAACGCCTGCGGCGCTAATTTCCTTCACAAATATTAACAATTGAAAACATGTGGTTGCGTAATTACATTTTTTGTTAATGTTTATTGATACAGTGACCCTTAATTTGACCTCAAACACCATTTTAAAAAAGCTACTATAGAGCGTCACACTGCCTTTAACCTTAGTGTTATAGGTAGGGGGCCCTCCAAAGATCCTGGACTGGGAGACCGCTTCAGGATGTGGGGGCCATGGAAATCATTATATACTTTTATTCAAATACCTATATGATGTTTTTACAATTTTATTTTTTACAACTTTAGTTGTTTGTTTGTATTTGTTTGTTTGTTTAATTTGTATGCACTTCGTGGTTTGTTGCTTTTGTTGCTTTAAATGATGTTTGAATATAATTTTCTTTAGTAGGTAAGAATTTTGGCAAGAAGTGAGTTCCGGCACCTTTGTTTTTTTGAGACTTTTTGAGTTTTTTAAAAGCCCTGCCTATATGTATTCATATGGATAAGAATATAATATCTGAAATTAATGATTACACATAAATCACTCGTTAAAATCGCCGGATCAAGGGGCGGTTTGCACAGACTCTCAGTTTTCATACTTAGGTACCATGGCCACAACATTGTGCAAATATTTTGTTACTCAAATGGGCCTGGATAATGTTATCCAAGAGTCAAGACACACAAATCAATATTAATGAGGTCAGTAGCTATTCCTATTCTACAGGAGCAGAAGGTGCACATTTAAAAAATACAGACATTTGCGTCAAGAGTTTTCATTTTAATCTAACTTTGGACGTTTTTAGCCTTGGCGTGGCGTTTTCTTTATTTATCCCTAAATCATACTTTTCAATATCAATTATTACAGTAGCAATATGCTCCCGTGGTATGAAATTTGAATGAACTCGATTTTGGTCAGCACTAACACTGAGCAATCATCTGTATACTTTCACAATATATTTTCAAGTTGGTTACTTTCTCGGCCCTGGACACTTGAACCATTCTTCTATAGACCCAACTTATAATAGATAAAGATGTAAATGAATCCTTAGTCATTTATTTAAAAAAAAAAACATATTAAATTTTTACTTACGTGTCTTATGAAAAGATTTTTTTTATAGTAATTACATTGATATAGCAATGTATAACGTGTTCAAACAATAGTGATATCCCAAGACAGTGCCGCCTTTTCCCAATTGAGTATTTTATAAGTTCGGTATATGTAAACTCATTACAAACTTTACTAATAAATTGTAGGTACCATTACTTCTCAACGAAATACAATAAACAGCTTTAAACATCTACCTACTTGTCCTTTAACGCAGCGCTCCGCAACCGGTGTACAGCGGCATGCTGGTGTGCGGCGAGACGATGCTAGGTGTGCCGCGGTGCAATAGCCAAATTTGCGTACATGGCTGGTAATATATTTGAGCACCTGCATGAACTTATTAAAACAATTCAAGGTCAGAATGAAAATATATTGAAGTACTCTGATAAATTAGAAGAGTTCAAAAATAAACTCGAACTTTGGCAGAAGGAGTTAATACAAGGATATCTACAAATGTTCCAAAGGAACTACCAGACCCACCATTGAAAACAAGCAATCAATTTTGGATCCGTCTCAAAAACATTTAACTTTGCTGCAAAAGAAATTTCATCAGTACTTTCATACAATCAATGCGACTGGATACGAAACCGTTTTGCAACCAATGCCGAAAATTCTATAGAAGCGCTTTTCCTATAAATTCGAATATTTTCGAAAAGGAATTTGTTGAATTGGTTAACGACGGGACGCTAAAACTGAACTTCACCGATGTTTAATTGACTATTTTCTGGATTTCGGTTAATAAAAAATATCCTCGGATTTCCGACAAGGCTATCGCAGTTCAGCTCCCACTCCCGAGTCAAAAAAGTCGCCTGCGGCGCTATTTTACTACGCTAATATTGATATTTTAAAACATCTGATTGTAAGATACAATTTATTATTATTGTGTCAATACTCGACAAATAATTATTCCTTACCCGACAACTAACAATTATTATATTAATATAATATAACCACACGAAAAATCGCTAAACATAAAATGAATACCATTAATTTTACCTCGAACACTATTTGAAAAACGTTATTTTAGAGTATCACGCTGTCTTTAACCTTAGCAATAGGTAGGGGGGCCACCAAAGATTTTGGCCTGGGGCCCCCCTTCAGGATGTGGGGTCCATGTTTTGGTATATAGATTGTTTTACGTGTGGTGTGCCGCGGAATTCTGGGAAGATCTTTGGTATGCCGTGGGTGGGAAAAGGTTGCGGAGCACTGCTTTAACGTACTTACCTGCCTTTTGCGCTTGCATCGGTTGTTAGATCCACAGACAAGAAATATATAATTTCCATGAAACCTAGTCATATACGTTTATAATGTATGTAATATAAAATTATAATTAGATAATAATTTACGTGTATTCTTATTTATTTGCCACCCCTAAATGACACATGACCTGCATATCCCTACAAGTCGTTAAAGCAATGCCTACTTTATGCCTTTTGGTTTACTTAGTAGAACCTTATGTACGTCATCCAAATATCAATACAACCATGATTCTTGCGCAACAGATTTTAGATGCCAACCTAGGAAATAACGTATATTACTAGCCTTAATGTAGACGAACC
Source organism: Rhyacophila brunnea (assembly GCF_057557595.1). NCBI lineage: Eukaryota > Metazoa > Arthropoda > Insecta > Trichoptera > Rhyacophilidae > Rhyacophila > Rhyacophila brunnea. The sequence continues at coordinate 25,437,678 of NW_028233068.1, forward strand.
TTTTCAAAACTGAAACTTTCCTGACCTACCCGACTACGACCAGTGCGAGCCGGTTGCTCGTAGAGGATGGGAAAAGGGGGCGTCCAGTGCGGTGCGTGCTAACCCCAAGGAAAAGCATCAGTGGTGTTCAGGAATAATTTCGCAGTAGGTATTCATACACGGGGGAAACAATCAACAAATATATTTGTATTATGTACTTTTATTTCATTAGCTGATCGCCGCTGCCTTAACTCTTTTCACCGCCACGTAATTTCAACATCTTTTGGAATGAATAGGTACCTACCTACTTACTGCCTCCAAGATAAGGCGGTAAACCTCGGATTCGTAGAGCATTCTGCTTCTCTCAGAGTGATGGCTGCCCCGAGTAAGCTCCTTCACTTGGTTGCTCTAGCACGCTGACAATCTTCCTCTACTTCGCCTTTCTTGGATACTACTATTAAAAAAACAACATGTGAATTTAAAGACACAGGATTCTAACCCGGAACCCATGACGTTATAAGCCGATGCGGTAACCACTCGGTTTATGGAGTATGGACAGCCATATTTTCATCTTCAGTATGTTACTGTTACAATTTTACTGAACATAAAATATTTAAGAGATTTCACTAACTATATACATTTTACAAAAAGGCGATGTCAAACCAGGAATCTTGCTTGCGCTTTGAATTGCAATAATTGCAATTCCAAAATTGCAACTACGCTAGCCATGGGCCCCACATCTTGAAGCGGGCCCCCAGGCTAGGATCTTTGGCGGGCCTCCTTACATATCGCTAAGGATAAAGGCTCTACAGTAGCGTTTTCCAATTGGTGTTGCGGTAAAATTAATATGTATGTATATTTAGTGTTTTATTGTATATTTTAATACATCCATTTGAATTATGGAGATGTCGAGTATTGATACAAAATTAAAAATAGTATCGTAGAACCACTTACTATTATAAAATAATAACATCGTTGAAGGAAATGTGTGATGTGTGTTTATCTCACTTATCTGGTCGACTCGCCTCTCCGGGCCCTTTTTGAGCCAGGGCCCCAGGCTAGAGCCCTGTCTGCCCCCCTTGTGGGGGCCATGCCGCTAGCTGCACTTTCTATCCACCAAACCAGTCAGAGTATCTTAAGAGAGAATAATAAGAGAATCTAAATTCAGGTTTTAATTGAGATTAATTAATTTTTAATTTATGGAAAAAAGCATTTATCCTCAATTTTAATGATTTTTCTGTAAAAACTTTTTTAATTTATATTATATCGAAAATATATTACACCAAATCATCAATCATCATGCACCCAATGTCTGTGCCTATTTTTAAAAAAAATATTAAACTAAGAACTATCAAAAAACGTTTTTTGCTTCTCCTGCAAAATTTGCTCAGTGAGGGTTACGTCCTTTTTCCTAAACACGGTCGATATTATTATCTATGTGTTGTGAATCCTATTAGAGACGGATGGCTCTGCTGCAAAGCCTCAATGACATTGAGCTATTTTACAAGCTGCTTGTTGGCAAATTTACAATCTGCTTGTAAAGTCGCCCAGTGTCATCATCGAATGAGCTAACAAGCAGATTGTAAACAATCTACCGAGAAAAGTTGAAAGCCGGTCAACTTTACACGCTACACGCTGGCGTGTGGGCCTACTGCGTCTGCGCAGTAGAGCGATAGTAGCGACTTCCCTGTAAAAAAATGAACTACTCAATACGTTCTGTCAAAATAGTACCAAAAATGACGGTTTCAACTCGCTAGCTTGTTGGCTTCTAAGTGAGTGGAAAGTTTTGTGTGTCATCTCACAATCGCACTAGCTGACTCGCCCGCTTTTAAATTCGCCAACAAGCAGCTCCTAAAGTAGCTCAATGTCATTGAGGCTTTAGTAAATAAATATATTTCTGTTCACGGTTGATATCTTTTTACCTATAAAATGTCTTTAAGTTATTTATTATATTTCTTAATAAAGTAGGCCTTAAATAATATCCTAGTAAAGAGTCTTCATCACTATATGTACCGCCATGCTATGGCAAGTACCTAATTAATTAATTGCCAGTAGATACATGGTAGATACCCACTAGATACTCTTAAAGCGCGATGGACTTGATAACGCAACGTCACTGAAAAACGGTGGCTGAAGCAAAGAGAAGGAGTGCAAAGAGAAGAGGTGCGTGGCTCGCTCCGTAAAAATGTATTGATTTTAAGAAAGACTTACTGCTCTGCTTCTACCCACTCTGCCGGAAAAAAATCATAGCACCCATTTTAAACCTCCTTATCACCCTATTCACATCCCGTCTCTGTTGTAGCATAACTTTACTTACCCTTAGAAAATTATTATCAATGCATTTCGGCAATGCATCATTATAAATTATTATATATCGTTCACTAGTAAAAAGATGCTTTTATCGCGCAATGACGACATAATTGTCTAATTAAGTACCTACCTAACTAGATAACAAAAACCTGGATCCTAAAATTTCGTCCATGAAATATATTTTTCTTTTAATGCAGTATTTTATTGAAGGTTGACGACACACTTGCTGTACACAACCATACATCCCTCCAAACCAATCCGCCCGCAGCATACTTGGCCTTAAGGCTATACCTTAGCTGAGGCATGGTACAAAAAGATCGTGACTAGGCGATGCGCGGATTGTGCAAATGACGCGAGCCGAACGAAATATAATTTGTTATAAAAATTCAACATGCGTCGTTTTTATGTTACCTATGTTTATTATTATATTCATAATATTAATAGTACATTCATTGAAATGTTTTCTTTTTCAAGTACATGCAGAACGTTTTTTAGTCATCTTTACACGATGTAAGAATATATTCCTCCGACGCCATCACAAAACAAATTGACGTGCGAACAGGCCTACTATCGCTCTCCAAATGATAACGCGGCCGAAATTTCGTTCCATATACAGTTTAAAATTATTATATTACATAACTTAAATTATTTGCCTTTTCACTTATGTACGCTCTTAATTCAGCGTATCGTGAGACCCTACGTTTGGTTGTGAAGCATTCACAGTGTTTTTTACGCCTCCGAATGTCTCAGAAGCAGATACCCAACGCATATGTTGCCACACATTTAACTTTGACTGAGTTTACGGAGACCTTATAATAAAAAGTCCCTATGGAAGAGATGAATATGGTGAACCAACAAAAATAAAGGATTCTAATTAATAAATATTATGATTCCATGAACAAACAGAACAGCGATAAATAGAACATGAAAAACAGAGCGGTAACAAAACAGAACACCGATAAACAGAACTATGACATTTAAGGAAAAATATTAAATTGAAATTGTCGTATCTCTATATGTTGTAAAAGCTCCTCATTGGTAACCACATCTCGATAGCCTTAATTTTTCTTATTGTCCGTTTCATTAACGTCTAACCTTCGACTCAGTAGACCAGTACGAGATGATGTAGCACCCGATCGTTTTTCATCGAGTGCTCAGATGTGTATGTCTTTATTGCAGAAAAAATGTTTCATTTAGATACGGTAAAGAATTAGTGTCAGTAACCGATTCAATAATTCGATGAAAGGTGCCATGTAAGCATGGTCCCGACACAAGTCTAACCTAGAGGCCTGGGCTTACGGGACCCCAGTGCAGCGGGTCGAGCAGTTAAGTGAGATAAACAGACACCACAAATTTGCTCTAATAGTAAAAAAGACAGAATATTAACGTTTTAAAAGGACGGCTATGCGATGCAATTTAATGTGATAATAATTCACATGCAGAATTTTATTTTATAATAATTTTTAGTGTGTTTCCTGACTAATAAAAATGACTATTTATCCCATATAGCAAAGTGTCGCATATTACTTGGCTACCACAAAAGGGGGTCGCGATCAGTGCTTCATATGCTGATAAGTGCAGACAGCTCAATAATTCGAGAGGATAAATTTAATATAAAAATACACAAATCGCGAAATACCATTTAGGGAACAATGCTGTAGAGGGTTTCCCAAACTATGTTCCACGACAATTTGAAAAGTTTATACACCGCAACACAATTAAAGATCTTCTACTAAGTAGAAGTAAAATAAGTAAAACTAAAATAAGTAAAAAAAATCTACTGATGTTAATGATCTCAAGTATCTAGGTACCTACAGGCGGAGGACCATTTTTTCTCATTAAATTAAATTTTAAAGTAGGTATATGAAGAAGTTTCCAAAGTATTTTTAGAACACATACATAACTTGAAAACAAATCTTTTGCAATATTTTCCGAAAACTAGTTAGGATGATTCCTGGGTTCGGAATCCATGTTCCGTGACAGCTAAACCAGTATGCTTAAGCGCAAATGACTAGTGAAAATCTAATTGATTTAATTAGAGACTCTGATTTGAAACAAATATACACAAATCAGCCTTTAAATGATGTCTGGGAGAGTTTGTCAGAAAAGTACCCCAATTTTTCAAAACAAGCTATTGTTGTTTTACTTTCGTTTTCTACAACCTATTTATGCCAAGCGGAATTTTCTTTTTATGCTGACGAAGTCAAAGTGCAGGAACAGGCTCGTTGCCACACCAGATATTAGAATGCATCTTACCAATATTGTGCCTGATATCAAGAAGATATGCAATTCAAGAACTCAAAATCATCAAAGGCATTACGTGCTTTATTTATTCGTATTTTTATGTTTATATTATAATTTTATGTTTAAAAATAATTACTAAATAAATAATACGTTTTAATAACAAACTTTTACTAATAGGAATTACCTAACTTAAAAATAAGCTAAGTTTGCGAAGTGTTTCATTGCAGAAAAAGTTTGGGAAACCCTGCGTGTAGAACATCACATCACACTGCCACTGGGCCCACCAAATATCTTAGCCTGGGGCCCCTAAGATGTGGGGGCCATGCATGTAAGGGTCATTAGGTATATTCCAGTTCTTATATTATTCTAGTGAATCGGCTGGCTTTTACACATTACCTACCCACCACCATTTCAATTATTCATAAAATCATAAGCAACAGCAAGTATCGGTTAATAATAATAATAATAATAATAATAATAATAATAATAATAACCAACGTATTGCATTGACTGCTTTATGTTATAGATATTTTATGTATAATTTAAAATAAAACTTAAATAATATTTAGTTTTAAAATACCTACTTACTCCATTAGACGATTAAATTATTACTATTTATTACATACATGTAATAATTGTACGTTAGATTTTAAGCATTTAGAATTTTTGGTTACGGGAAGTAGGTACTTTTTTAATAATCGATCTTTGAACAGTCCCTTTGTTATATGGACTGATTCAGAATACGTTAGCTTCTATTTCCCCTTTGTTTACCTTTTTCTTCTTATAGCCTTAATTGCACAACTCTCCCCAACAATGCACAATGGGGCATCCCTGGAATAAACCATATTCCATCCTTGTTGATGATTGTGAGGGAAAACTAGCAACCCTTTCAATCATAAAGCCTGCAATAGTTTACCGAACTACACAAATTTTCGCTATGACTCTGTAGCTCAGTGGGATAATAGAACCAACCTTTTAACACAACACTTGATTCCAAAACCAATAAAAATAATGATAATATGTTGTATTCTAATAGTTAATTGTCTCGAGCTATGAACTTACTGTCATAACGTTTTTTTAACGCGAGCCCCAGCAGCCGCGCTTACTAGGTAGTGATAGAGTGAGGTAGAGGAGAATAAATTTATAAAACTATTATAGGTATATTGAAATGTGACGATTTGCAAAAAAAATAATACTCACATCGCGACACTAACGCCACTTCGTCGTGCGTCAAGTCACAGTTGTCGTATTACACGCCCGCAAACTCAAATGTCATTCGCAAAATATTTTATATATAAATGTTAATCGCAAAATATTTTCAACAAATTTCATAACCCTGTACAATTTAGAATGTGCAATATTCTAATATATTATAAACGTGATATATTAATATAATATATCAAGAATAGTAATTATTACAACAATATAAGTACCTAGTTACTACTTATCGAGATATCACTAGCGCATACATAATTCTAGATCTTTTTCAGGTCAACATGGTTCATGCGCAACAAGTGTTAAGTATGTTATCTTGCAATTTAAATAACCGCATTGTATACAGAATTTATTACAGAGCTATCCGTGTTATTTTGGATCAAGAAAAATAACAGAAAGGTGTTATCGTGTTAACTCTAGTTGGGCATTGTAGGTGCGCTTATATTGTACGTAGGTACCGTAGTACCGTACCTATTGAGTATGGGTCCATTATCTGGAGTCCTTATGAGGTTTCCTATAAGCTTGTTAGAACGTGTTCAGAAGAAATTTCTTCAACATCTTTATTTTAATGTACCTACTTACTTAAACTTTTTTTTTACGGTTTCTCAAACAAGTATTTTCCGACTAACTTTCTTCAATGCATGCTTGCCTTTCATTCTCTTGAAGTTCATAGTTCACTTCTGCTCTTAAAGCATTTTCCCTGCTCTCACATAGTATAGTTTCCAATCCCGATATTCTGGATAATTTGAATTTTTATAGGTACATCCTTCAACTACATGCGACCTATTTTGGGTGAAAGCTGTTTCCTCATATCAGGCTCATCAGTCACTAATAGCGAGAGTTGTGCGAGTGGTCAATGCACTCCCTAGAGAAGTAGACATTTTTAGCGGTGCATTATGCATTTTGTTTTTAAAATTATATTTTATAGTTTAGTTTCTATTGTCTTGAATTAATGTTGTTTTTTTTATTTTATTTCTTTTGATATGAAATTATTTTTTGCTTTGTTTTTTCATAACTAAGTTGATTTACCGGTACTTTTTATTCTAAATGTCATATCGTGAACGTCTTGTTAATAATTTGTTTGTGCTCAATGTGTATTTTCTAAATAAATAAATTATTATTTGAATATAGGTTATCAGAAGTCATCTACTATATAAATACCTAAGTACCTACCTACTAACTTATTTTGATCGTATAAAATGTTTTATAAATAAATAAATTGATTACTACGTTGAACAAAAAAATTAAGAGACCCATTGAATTGGTTCTTTTGTTTGATATGTTCACATTTTATTACCTCGTTTTTATTAGCTCGTATTCTTGTTTGTCCGGTACAGATTTTTTCTTGTGCAGTACAATTTTTTTCTTGTTTGTCCAAGATTTTTACCTAACTTCCCGACTAGCTAGACGTTTGAAACTTTTAGAATATATCAGAACACGACGACAATGTATTCTTTTAATACTATTGGTTATCTTGAAGCAGAATTGAATTCATTTTCAGTTAATTCTGTTTTGTATGTTTCGAAAAAAAATCGTTAAAAGTAATATTTACTACTCACTATTATTGGTTGCTAAGGGGTCATAGCAACTAAATTATTAATATATACGTGCGTTACTATGGAAATCAATATGAAATATCAAAATGACATTTCAGTATTCTATAATATTTATTCAGTATTTCTATCAAGTACGATAAAAAGTTGTTATTAATACATAGAATTGTCAAGTTTATATGATTCCACAGAAAATTTAAAAACTTGGTATGTAAAAAGTTCTTTTTATCTTGTAATTATTCATGCTAAGCTGCCTGACAACAAGTAATCAAACAAACCAAACTACCATTAAAATACACCATCTGATGCAAAGAATATTATTTTTCTATAGCTACCAATTCCACTACACTAAAATCGTTACGGTAAATGTGTACTCAATATAATACCTAATATAATGTTCAAAAAGCTCCTGAATCTAGCATAATGGTTCAGTCTTTATGGCTGTAGTGTATTAGGTACGCCCGTTACAGCCACCCAATAATTTATGTCAATTCATGAAATGTATACGATTAGTTTAATCACAGTGGGTATTAGCATCTTTCACTATGCAGGATTACATGTACTTTAATTCACTGTAGGTACCTAGCTAATTAAAGTAATGAAAAATTTACTACTGACATAAAAAATGTAAATTACTATTAGTGCATAATATGTCCGCTATGAGCGTTCGCAGCGCAAAGGCTGTTTTAACATATTATTTTTTACGAGAAATTGTTGTGCATCTTTTGTACCTACATAGATAGTGTGGCCAATTATTGTGGCCCGAAACAGAAATTGATATATATTATTATGTATGGTTTCATAATATCTCCATTCAACATAACTTACTGACAATCCTATGGGGAAGGGAAATGACCAAAAATATATTTACGAGATACAAATAATTTTATACGGTAATCTACAAATTAATTGTGTGGTATCTACTACTATTTGATAGCTTTCGCTAAATTTGTTTCCAATAATAATCCGACCAATCCCAAGTTGTACCTACATGATATGTATTAAAAATCACATAGGAAATTGATTTTGGGATTCGAACCCATGTCCCAGGATTAGATTTAGTATCTAGATTAATCCACTTCACTGTGGTCAACAGTTAATATTGTATCTTCTTTTATTTTGTTAACTGTCAATTCATGGTGGAACTGCATTGTATTGTTGTTTAATTTAATAAAACGCATTTTGTAGTACTTATTCCACTTTTAGTAATTTTTAAAAGTGGAATAAGTACATACTACAAAAAAAATGATATTTTATCCCCTATATTTGTGGTAGCCTGCGTTGGATTGGCCGATACAGAAAAACAAACATCTTGTAGTTGACTTATTGTACCTATCGCCTTTTTAGGAACTATTTCGCTATAATTTTCACCAAATTCAGACAAATCTTTCAGGATAATGCGTGTGCGTACGTGGTCACGTGTGTGCGTAGCAGTAATACGTCACAACGTGAGAGTGTTCGTGTCTATAGTACATGTCCTAAGTCAAGCTCAGACGAGTGGTGCGAGGTCAGTAACCCTCAGCCGAACCAACGTCACCAATACACGCACTTGTAAACGCGTCTATGTGAATGGTTTTTTTCACCTATGTGTGTGTATACATATACCGGGAAATATACAATGGCGTTGGGGTGGCGGGAAAGATTCTAAGTTTTCCAAATTTAAACTTTTTTGGTGCTTTTCTAATTTGGATATTTACCATCAGAAATTAACTATATAATGATATTATCTACAGAGTACCGACAAAATCAAACCTATATAAGTAGGTACCGACATATGTTTGTTTATTTCACCGTTAAATTAATGATTTGTTAACAAATATCCTTTGGGAATATCTCATATCCAAGGGACAGACTATGAATGAGACATTTGTCTTACATTAGAAAATAATTAATAAAAAGGAAAAAATACCTACCTAAATAAGTACCTACCTATACTCATGTCAAGTCATGAAGTTTGCAGAATCACTTTTGTCTACATCAAAAAAGATAATGATTGTATGGATTTAAATAAAAATCACACGATTTCTGTTCCTGTGAATTTCAATGATCACGAGGGTAGGCTATCCATTGTCTTACTCAAGTATTATAATTTTTCAAACATAGTTTGACAATTAACAATTATTCATTAACTTCAGAATATAGCTGACCAAAATGACAAGAACGATAATTTATTAATTAGTAAAATACCTACCCCCTTAAAAAGGCCTCTGCCCTGTAAGGTAAAAAAATGATTTCTTAACTAATTTAAATCGATTATAGATGAGATTTTCTAGAGATCTAACACTAAACAATATCATATTATCATTTATTTATGTTGTAGCACTTCTGTATAGGTGTTTATTTAACTTAATGTCCACTTACCTAGGTGATGAAAATGATTACTCCTGTCCATTTCAATTACAAAAACGAATTAATAAACAATGAACCACCATTACTACCTATAACATAACCTTTTAAAGATGTATTTTAAGAGCGTTTAGAAAGATTGGCATTTTCGTGATAAATTTTAATTTTAATGGTGAGAAACAATCTGTTTGTAATCATTAGAGTTTTCGACACTAATTTTAATATTTCTGTTATTTGACGAAAAAACAGTTATTTTCTGAACAGCGCCACAACACCACTGTACAAAATTTAAGATTTTAATATTATAGGTATTTGGTTTTCTTCATTCTGTAGAGTAGATTTTATTCTTCCAAATATAGTCTAGATTCTAGAAGACCGTAGCCTCAAATCCAAACAAGGTGAATTTATTTTTGAAAAGAGTCTCTACTTCGCGTAAAAGTATTTACGTACACATCAAATTATGGGTTACTCACCTAAGTAGATACTTAGGTACATATTTATATTTCAGTATTTCCAGCGCTCGAAATGGAAAAGTTTACGAACCGGAGCGCTCGACAAATTTTCTGAAGATATTTACATAGTCATTAAATCGTATGTGTATTTTATGAAAATAAGTTTGTCAGATTCTCTATTCTATGGCCTATCTAGCTCAGACGGTCAGCATATTTTTTCCACGAGACGGAGCGATAATTTTACAAATTTTACGATCCGGAACGGCGCTCCGGTGCGTTCCGTTCCATTTCGAGCCCTGAGTATTTCCAATCATTGGTGGGAAAGCATATTTTATAATAAAGTTGTGTACATAATTTATGTACTATGCAGTATTTTATTATGTAGATGTTATTTTTAATGATTTCACCAATTTCACATGGTTTTCGGTTTCCCGCTTTATCGATGATTCAAGCTCATTGCAGAGGGCTTTCTCAAAAATGATATATTTGATGATTGATTTATACCATTAAAAATGATTGATTTATACCACTATACGTAATTATGGTACGCGTGAAAATTATTTGTATGCAATATTAAAAGCATTTTGTTTGCTTACACATAAAAATTAGTTAACCCGTTGAATATTTTAAACAATTAAATGCCGATAAATTAGTAATTATTTTTTATCAAATTTCGATGTAAAAAGCTTAATATGATAACTGCACTTCTAAAAATAATACGTAAATAGTATTACTACCAAGAAATACATGATATAACAATATGTAATTAAAAGAATTGTGAAGGTATTCAATATCAATAATGTAGGATAAAAATTAAAAATTTATTGATATTATGTACTATTATTGATATAAGTGTTTACCTATAAATTATCGTGATTATGCGATATGTTTGTGTCCATTTATATTATAATAATATGTGTATGTATGTATGACTATACATGTTGTGATACGACCATAATTCACGTCTAGTTGGGTAGGTACATGTGATTCCATGATTTATGTCGAATTTAGAATATAATTATTAATTTTACTATGTGGAAAATCGTATCATCTCTAAAATATATAGTTTAAGTAGGTATCATATTATTATATGCCATGCCGTGTTATAGACCGATTGGGCTCTATGATGCACTGAGGTTTAAGGGGATCTGTGCCTGACAATTACATACTATTACGCCTGACATATGAAAAATTTTGCATTGATTTTCACAGTTTTTCCGTAAAGATATTTTATTCATAAGACTCCGTGCCTACATATTATGTATGCTCTTATTGGCAGTTACATTTTCTATGACCAGTTTGTTTTACCAAATATGTGTAAGATAAAACACGGTATTTTTATTCACGAAAATAACGTCCAGTACAAATACCATTTCCGCCAAAATCTGAATTTATCTCAATAGATTTTTTCACGGATTTAGGCACGCACACAAGGGTGGGGGTTCCGAACCCCTCCCGAGGACGAAAAAAAATACAAATTATTAAGGTAATATAATACTACTCTTTCTTCTCTTTTCTCAGAATCTCTTTGGATAATTTGGCTGTCTCCTTCTCAACGGATTGACACATCTGCTCTTGGCGTTCTACGACACGCAAGGCCAGTGTCAGTGGTAGACCCGTGGCACTCATGGATAGGTGCAACCATCTGAGGCAGCATATGTTATATTATAATAATTCGACCCAACAAACTAAAAGACACGACATTATTAACGACACAAATTTAATGTACACTAATGATCTTAATAATTATGACTTTAAAACCATGTGTATTCGAGCGTATTCACTCGTAGCATATGTGAGCACCTGTAGTTGTAGCAGCGTGCTAGATTTCCATGTCTGGAATTTAAAAAAAATGGAGTGTCTGGGTATGAGAAGTGTACCCGGAAAAGTATGTGTGTGTGTCCACGCTTGAAGCTACTACGTGGGGTCCCCCACCAGCATTTAAAATTAAAAAATGAATTACTTATAATACATATTTTTTCGAAATGGAACCCCCCCCTCGAACCATTTTTCTTTATGCACGCTTGTGATGCATGGGTATATAAGAGATATGAGACAAATGGGAGCCAATAATAGTACGTTAGTGAAAATTTTCAAGTTTAATGGAGAGTAATTTGAATAAGGATTTCATTGGTTTTGTCAACTTTTACTATACTAAAAGATATTTGTAACTTTATCACATATTGACACACAGAAACTGACAATTAATAATTCAACCCTTAATTATCTAATTTCGACCCCAACGTAATTTTTGCTAAGCAACCATAGTATTATAAATAATACGTTCTCTGACCTCTTCCCTGTGGAGGGCACCCCGTAAAATATACATTAATTTCTCATTATTCTTGTATGTAGAGCATTTTTAAGACTCATAACGACTGCACTAAGTACTGGCCAAAGCCTTGTTTTTGAACCAAATGCGTTCATATTACAGACACATACAGCAAAACGCACGACAGACACGCACACACACCGACACACACAAATGCAGCCTAACAACGCCCCAAACGGACACACACATTCTCGTAAAACCAAGTCACGCACACACACCTCTTCTATATTGACGAAGTTAGCGAATTCTCCGGTTTTTCTTTTTGGCTCGTTCCCTTGGATATTTTTTTGTGCACTGCCTTCCGAGCGGGACGGCTCTATCGGGACCGGATGAGCGCGTCCCTCTCGCACAGCGTCTTTCGTACGTATCCTATTTCCTGTGTTCTGTCGCGAACACTCGCGTAAATAAAGCTACGCGGCTATTAATTGATCGATTTTTAATTACAATATCGCTCGGAAACTGAGGTGAAGCTCGACGGCTACTATGCGATATAATCTCATGTAAACAAAATGATAAATACTGACAATCAAATGTAACTAAAATATTCAGTCTACGTCTACATAATATTATGCTTCGTTGAGGAATATCTACTCACCCTAGGAAATCTCAATTTCAAAAATAATAAACAATTCATAATAATTAGATATCTGCTGTAGGAAGGAAAAAGGACGTACCTAACCCTCAATTTTTTGGGGAAAAAAATTGGATAATTGGAGCCACATGCGGCTCTTTGGCCCCTTGAGTGCGGCTCTGCCACAAATTTCCTCTGCCCTATTTGACATGGCTACAAAGAAGAAGCGAAGAAAGACGGAAGACAAAAACCGTGAATTTAAAGTTGAATGGACCGAGACTTTCGCATTTATTCAAAACTTAAATGGCCTGCCTACCGACCTGTATTATTTGTCGGGAAAAATTGGCGCATAACAAGAAGTCAAATTTGAAGAGACACTTCACAACTAAACACGCCCTGTCACGTCATTTAGCACTAAATATCATGTCGGTGATGCAAGGAAGAAAGCAGTTGAGAAACTTAAGAGTCAAGAAAAATCAAGTTCCGTATTTAATTACTGAATACAATCTTCCAACAATGTTACCTAATAATCGTGCTTAAAATTAAAAACAACAACATGCAAACTTGACTTCCCAAACTTTCCAAGGAGATGAAGAATAAGGCCATTATTCACATTCAGGGTTTGTCAGTCATTATCATGATTTAATTTTATGGATACCATACTTTATATTTAATTTTTATCGATAAAAAAGATCATTATTACGTATGATATCAAGTTTTATTAAGTTAATAAACAGTGTACCTACATATTATATAATTTATTTTTAAGAAATTTGGCTCTCAAAAGAAGTCGAAATCGTTATACTGTTGATATTAAATTTGGCTCTGTTGACTAATGGGTTTGCCGACCACTGGTCTGAAGGATAAGTGGAAATGCCGATTTATTATCCAAATTTAGCTGGCAATTTTTAAAAAAAAGAAGGAAGTGAAGTGTTAAAAACGACTTAACCACATTTTTTGTTGGTTTTTCTTTAACTAACTCAATAATTAGTAAGTATCAGATAAGAAGTATAAAAACCAAATTATTAATTATCATGCACTTCGTGGTTTTCTCTATCAAAAACCATAACAAAAACTTTTTATGCCTCCTGTAAAATTTGGATTCGGTGGATTACGTCACTTTTCCTTTTTAAAATCGATATATATATATTATATATAGTATATTATTTTAATACTTCAACAGGCCATGCTTAGATTATAGAAAAATGCCATGAGATCCATTGACAGTCGTGTAATAAAAAATAGTGTAGTAGGAGAGGTTAAACGATCATATACCGAAATCCTGAGAGACAGTAGTGCAGTGAAACAGTAGTAGGTATATGTAGTAATATAAGTGAAACAATCACAAACACTCAGGCTATGAGAAAATCAGGTAAATATTTATTGTGACCTCACCGGTGAAGGTTCACCTTCAAATGTGATCTCAACCTCAACGGGAATAGAACTCGCACTGGGATCGCTGGTTCTGCGCAATAGGTACCTACTTGCAACTGCGTTAATACAACAAATAATATTAATAATCGTTTTTATCGACAGCCTTATCTGGTTCTTATCAGTTCTTCTTATCCCATTACGAAGGTAGGCCATCATAAGTTCGCTGTATCATTTTCTAGCTGGTACATTCGGTGGAGCTGCACTCGTACCAACCACGGAGGCCATTAGTCATGAAATACGGCGTCGTCCTCTACAACGAATACCGTGGAATTTTCTTTGGAGTTGGAGAGTACTGTAGGTACTTATGTCTTCTCATAATCTGGCTGAGGTACTGTAGTTTTCTGGTTTTGATACTACGCTGAACTTCACGGTTCTTTCACCTTCGTTCGAGAACGTCAATACTTGTCACCCTGTTAGTCCAATTTATTTTGAAGATATGTCTATACAGCGGACAGCTACATCTCAACAGCCATATGCACCTATAATATATATAACGTATATCTAATAAGATAACGATAAGCTTCGCTTATTTTTAGTATTTACTTTCACGTAAAATATTTTAGCCTCAAAAATTCGTAAGCTCTAGGTATTGAGCTTAAATCTGTACCTAGTAATAATCACCAGTAAGTTAGTAATTAATATATATACCTACCTATTAAGACAAACGTACCTACTGCGCAAAACTATCGCGATCTCTTTGATGATTTTAGACACGGGACAGCTTTTGTTTGTTCCCCACTTCAATTGTTGAATTGTTTACAATTTACGGCGGCATAATGGACTGAACGTCTTCTACTGTCACATAACACACACACGCAAGCAATGAATACGCGTGGAGGTTATAAAGTAATGAGAATATCAGACCTATAAATTTATTAATTAAGTAAAATTCTCTAGGCATATGCTCTATTTCTATGTAAAGAAACACATTTTTAAATCCTTTTTCATTAATTTATTATTTGATTAATTAATTGTAATTAAATTAAATTTATTATTCATCCATTAGACTGCTACATTTAGAGGTTATTGTCCTGCGTAAAGATACCTTTAACATAATGCATGAAAATAATGAAAGGTCTAACAGAACAGCTGATAAATACATACTATTGATAACATAAATTAAACTGAATTGATCGCGATCTACATTGAACGTGTAATGCCAGCCTTACAGTGACGTTTGTCAATATCCATAATAATATTATCGGGATAGATTAAACAGATTATCCTTTTGGTGATACGTATCTTCACAATACTTATATTAATCTAAGAATGCTAATTTTAAGCATCTTTAAAATACTCCATCTTCTACGCTATGCATATACTTACTTATTATATTCCTAATACATATATTTCCCATTACTACTATCCCATAACAGGCACCGTAGACACAGCGTAGACCTTCTTTTAATATTAAATTTCGCCTAAATTTATAACTATCTTCAATTAAATAAAAATATCATGGTACCATAATAAGGTACCTATCTAGTTACTTGTTACGATACAGTTACATTTTTCTGTAATTTTCTTTACTTATAGGTACCTATACTTTTTATTATAATTGTATCTACATAAGCTACATATTTTATTATTATGTCGATAAACTTAATCTTTTCAAGGGATTGCCCACCAATTATCACTTCCATGAATTTGACATGTTCTGGAAAATAATATAAACCATTATATTATGATGCGTAAACACGCTAACGTATCACTTCTTATACGATACGTGTTTCATAACATATCATCAACTGATTAATTAATAAAAGATTTCATTGTGCAACATTATTTTATTGAACCTACATAATTTAAAAACACTTTTTGAAAATATACGATACCCAGCTGAATTCGAACCTTTGCCTCCCGGGATTCGCCCGCCCTTTGACCTGACCACTAAACTTTCCATATACCATCTAATTTATACGAAGTTAGATTCAAAACGGTGTTTCTACTATGGTAGGTATTTCTCAGAAGTATTTTTAAATAATTAGGTATGTTCGTTCGATAAAACTCTAATTATTGATTGAGGTTTGTCATAATAATATGTACCTATTCCATAGGAAACGAGTTTCGCGACCCGGATGTTTTATGTCATATAAATAAAACATAATTATGTAACCAGCAGATTTAAAATCTATCGTATTGATAAAATTTACAGTGTAAGCAAATCACGCGTTGTATAAATAATAAATAATTTCGTATGGTTGAGCACTGAGTACCAATTGATACCTACATCAATATTTAAAAGTACCTACCTACCCATATATTATATTATCTACATGATATGTTTGAATATAAAACCGGTAGGTATGTAGCTACCTACGTAGAAAGATTTTTTTAATAATATATATTTAACTAAATAATAAATAAATATATTGTATAAATTAAGTCTCATCTCTTGGTTGTCGGCTACTTTAAACACAATCGAAAAAATTCCACGTCGCGAAACGCACTGCCGTGAAGTGCATTTGATTTGCAGCGCACTTAATTTAGGGTTGAATAACGATATTTTATAAATGTTTGTTTATTATTAAATTATCAATTATTAATTATTTAATTAGTTGTGTCATCTAGAAAGCAATTTTCAAAATATTTCCTTTCTGTATAGGTGCCTGCTTAACTACATTCAATAAAGTGAGAACATAAATTTAAAGACGAGTAGTATAATTTAGTTTTAGAGTACATAATTTCAGTATTCTCAGCTCGTTATCCGAGAGAAGATCAACGGTAAACGTATCACAGGACAACGCCGCATTTTGTGATTTATAAATTCTGTAATTGACATGAGTGAAGTTTTACCGAACTATTACGGGTAATATACCATAGAACGAAAATTGACATATGGTGGCCAAACTCCGATAGAGAATAACGCGAGAAGAAGAGCAAGGTATCATTTAATTTAAGACAGTGATAGCCTAATGAATAGTAGTGGGTTGTCTATTGCTTACTTACTTAGGTACTTCGTACTGCACACTATCACGCCCCAGTATTGGGCCATAAGTCACGCCACTTTCCTCGGTCCATCGTCAAATCTCTCGTCTCCCGCCGTGCAAGACCTTAGAGTTCGTAGATGGCTTTTGTAGCACCGCTGCAGGGTGAGGGAGGGTCGGCACAAGGCACTTATAACAAACAAATTTTCCTCATTATCAATGAAACATACTACTGCGTAGCTTTCATGGCATCGATGCACCGTCCTCAATGCCCCTCTTCTACTACTGCTGTCTGTCCTGAGGGTAATTAAACAAGATAAATTTATAACGTTCTTCACTTCAATACATTTAGGTTGAAAAGTTTTCATGATCATTTTTGTTTCTCAGCAAAATCAAGATTTACCACACTATCTAGTTAATCGCTTGACTAATTAATGCACTACTACTACCATAATCAGTGACGTCCCTAGACAAAATGCTGCCCCTAGGCAGTGCCAAAATGCCGCCACATTTTTTTTCATACAGTACTTTTTACCATCCTTTCATGACTCCAATATCTACGAAATGTGTTGTATGTATACCTACATTACTAACAAGATATAGGTATAACACTAAATCTAATTTAAATGCCATCTCTGCTTCAATAGACAATATTGCTAGTCTACGGTTTCAGATAGGTACATTTAAAAATATACCTGACAACTTTCAAAATTCGCGAGTGACTGGCATTTTTGGATAAATTTTTAATTAGGTATGCACGTCTCATTGCTGTTCACTAAGAACGTAACGTCCAAGGACAATGGAAGTAAACTAGACATTGCAAACCCGACAAAGAAATTAAGTCCTGTTGAAAATGTTGTAGTACTCACCTAATTTATATATTTTGTTTCCAACCAGTGAGCTGATTTTTTTAATGGAAAGATATTTTCGCTATTACTAAGTTTATGTAGCTTTCTATGTATACCTAATGATTCTCTTCGATTTGCCGCCCTTTGAGTAACTGCCGTCCCCAAGCGACGCTCAATCTGCCTACCCGCACGGGACATCACCGATCATAATAGCAATTCTAGAAAGTTATTAGGTATTATACTTGATTGGTAACAAGGTATAAAAAATAATCCCTGCGTTGACGTTTTTAAAAAACTATAAGAACATTGTGGCTTCACATTTTGCATTAATTACTTACTTATTCTATGATTTGTAACCAAAGAATGATGATTCATAATACCTATCTAAAAATGTGCTTTTAATATCGTTATAAACAAATGATTCTACAATACTAAATCACTTATAGCTAATTTATATACTGGCTACGGTAACCATTTTTCAGCTTCACTTTCAAGGAAGCTGAAAAAATTTTGTAGAATTTTTTTATTAAGATCTTTATCCGAGGTATCCACAATTTATTATAAATATTATTTTAATAATTTTAATATGATATATCGTTTTTGACATCCCTGTTGGCTGGAATGAAAACAATCCGAGCATTGTCCCTCGATATAGTTTAGTTCGTATGGAAAGGAAACTAAAAAAGTTGTCCAAACCGAAGTGACCTTACTCAACCCGAAGTGCCTCTCTCTGCCTACAGTTATCAACTGCCTGACAACAATTTTGTTTTTTCTTTTTCGGAAATAAGAGTAGACATTTAATCAGGGCTTGGTAGTGTGTCCACTGACAATAATATTTTCCTAATTTTGCGGGTTTTTTTGTTTTTTGATGTTTTTTGATTAAATGCAAAATATTCATAAAAATATCTAATAATAAAATAAAGGCTCAAATTTTTGTTGTTTTTATATATTTCAGTATTACATCGATTAATTAAAACATTTTCAATGTAAAAGTAATAAAATGTTGAAAAAACTTTGTTCAAAAAATTTAAAATAAATAAGGCGCTTGACATAAAGATTTGTATAGACAGACGGCTTGAAATTTCGCATTTTGGCATCGTCAAGTGTATGAATTTAAAGCAGCAATATTTTATAACAGCCTATATTGACAGGATGCTAGATCTGTTAATCTACTGACGATAAATGCTTAAACTCTTGGCTAATCTCACAATCAAGACAAATCCTGTTTTGCCCTAGACATCGGCGCCATAGAACACTTTAAAGATTATTTTGCTCAACAAGTGCCTTTCATTTTGATATATAATACCACAATAAAATATAATAAAATCAGAAACAGCCATTTGGCGATTGTATTTTATAACAAAGCTGCTCAAAGTTTTCATTACTTATTTCAGATTTCAATATTGAAAAATAAGATTTTCAAAATAATATTTATTCATATACGTATATCGGTTTGCAAACATATTTTTTTATAATAATACGATAATACTGTATTGCATAGTAGAACTATTGGATACCATAAAGCGCAGAAAATCAAAGTATTTTCGATACGTTGTATGGTAAAAAATACCAAATTCTATAATATAAGCTTCTCATTCAGAGGCAGGCCCGGGTTCGCTTTTAATGAGACAATGACCTAATAATAGGTACATATCGAGAGTCCAAAAATATTAAAGAATGTCTATTTAAACAACATAGTACCTACATACTATTCTTTCTTTGTGTTCGAAAAATTAAAGTGGATACCTACTTATCAGTGGCGTACGGTCCATAGATGCTGTAGATACAAAGCATCCACAGAAATAGTAGGGTTGTGTACATATATAAGAAGAATATTAGTTTTTTTTATGTAAGAAAGAAAAATGCTTAAAATATAAAATTTACACATCGTCTCAAGATTCAATTAGTTACAAACCCTAAATAAATAATAGTAGTATGATTGAGTATAGGTACCTACATTGTTTTTTCAACAACAGGCCCACTATCAAAACTCACCGCACGCCATCGATGAGTATACTAAACAAAATCTACTAAAATTCTAATTGATCTTTATATTTATATTATATTTTAGTCATTTTTTACGACCCGGATCTCGCCTTTCGGTATCTTCAGGTATGTAATATGCGTAATTGCGTACTCACCAATGGTAAATACACACCATAAACTTAAATGAAATAAGTAGTACAACATTTAAATCGGTTGACAGTATTTTTTTTTTTTTGAAACACTTATATTAAAATTAACATTTAGGAATCTATTAGTCGCAGAAGAAATTAACATATTCGATGTTGACGTGTTTTTTTTTTAATTTGCTACAACCACGAAAAAGATTTCTCTCCTGGACTATTTATAGTCCATATATCGGTAAACAGCCTCGTACAGAGGACTATCATGACTAAATCTAAAAATATATGGAAGAAAAAATTATAATATATTATTATGGATATTTTTTTCTATCTATACCCCACCCCAACCCCTTTTCTGTGTGCGCGTCTTGTCTGATGACCAGTTATTATAATTTTATATTACCTTGGTCACGAAAGACAGTGGCATCATTTGTTAAATCGCATATTTTATTGTATGAAAGTAAACCCGAGTAAATAAAATAATATGACAAACAAATTAAATTAATAATTGTTATTTAATATTACTTACAATCCCTTAGTAAAACGCTGAGTAGAATTTTACAGTTGGCTAAACTGATTTAATTAGACACTGTCCTGAGAGGGGTATTAAATTGCCATCTGTGGAAATATGAACAACTTTTTGTGACGGGTAAGAAAATAATATGTTATATTAATAAATTATAGAGACCACCTTAACACTTTATTTAAATAATACTTATATAACGACATATACCTACCTAAGTGGGTAATATTTAAAATATTAATTTTTATTATAATTATACACGAGTAAGTAGACGACTCTTCTTCTTTGTGTGCCATCTTCTCTACGAAAGTGGACAATCTTCAACTAGATTTCGTACTAAACAGTTTTTTAATTATTAAACCCTTAAAATCTTCAATCATGATTATCTTCTGTCTAGTCCCTTAATTGCTGGAAATCTTCCCTATATAATACAATTGGTTGTGTTTCATAGTATATCCAAAATAATTTATAATGTATTCGGACCTAGGTATATGGTGAATTGGTACCTACCAGCGTTGCCAGATAATTATTTAACCAAGTCGGGATTTTTACCATGAAAAATTAAAAAAAAAAAACAGAATTTAGGGGCAAAAAGCGGGACATCCTAAAAACCGCATAGTTCAATATTTCTAATGTTTATTTCTATAATAGCAATCATAAATGACACAACATAAACTAAAAACCTTTTTAACTGTCAAAATAATAATATAAAACTTTATTTTTTCCCGACACTCGCCTATTTGGACTTGGCTGAAGATTTTACTTCCTGAAGAGTTTCTTTCTGCTGCTTAATGTATTGGTAAAATTCAGCACACGTGGAGGTATATCATGTTGAATTGAACAAGTAATTCCGATTTTATCAACTCAATAAAACATCTGTTTCTTGCATCTGACCATTTTAAATTCATCTGAGAAAATACCCGTTCGGTATAGCAATTAGATGTTGATATGCTTAAAATAAATGAAATTAGTGTGTAAACACGACGTTTGCATGCATCCATCGCGTTCTTTTATCTTAATCTAAACGTGTTTTTTTTGTATTATTTGTTGAATAATCGTGAATTTAGCTGTCTCGCGCGGGACAATCTATTTTGTATTGAAAAACGGGACGTCCCACAAAAATCGGTACGTCTGGCAATACTGGTACATACCCACCTATATTTTAAAAATAACTAATAATTCTAGAATCTAGATGCTTTTTCATTGCCTGTAATTATTTTATCATTCCTTATTTGGTGTACATACTCCCACGATATTTTAAGCTTAACACCCACAGCTTAAAACATTGAATATGTATGCTTGATGCCTCTTTCTTTCACAATCAATTTTTGACACAGTTTGACATACTGCAATATGACTGTGACCAAACACACGAAAAGATGAATTACCACGTCTGCTTATATGGTCCTACACACAGTGACGTCCCGTGGGGGTAGGCAGATTGAGCGTCGCTTGGGGGCGGCAGATACTCGAAGGGCGGCAAATCGAGGAGAATCATTTGGTATTATATAGAAATAGCTACCAAACTTAGTTATATTATAACCAGAGCTTTGGAGATGTTTTGTTCCGGATGCTTTTTTTTATTATTATCCAGTCGGTACTCGCAGCGATTTTAGTATGATGTCACCACGCTCAGCTAGAGATTTTTTTATTTTATTTTTGACTGCTCGGTTTCGTATACAAATGCTAATAAACTTGGCGCCTATACACATTATGAATATTTTTATAAATGTAAAACATCACAAACGAATAATAAATCAGTCATAATAATATAATGTCATTTAATCAGATTAAAGAGTTCCTTTCATAACAGTGGTAGGTATACTGCGCAAAAACCAATAATTATGTCGCGCCATAGTTATTAAAAGAAAATAATATTATATATTATTATATCAACGTTGGTAACGAAACAAGGAGAATTTATGGTAGAGATTTATAGGTAGGTAGGTACATACCGTATTTTTTAATTTATCCAAATATTTTTGCCAGTCATTCGCGAGATTTAAAAGTTGCCGGATGTACCTATTGCAAATAGATACCTATTCATAATGATTATTAATCCTTATTGACATTTGACATAATCAATTAGTATTTGTGCATATAATAGGTATTTACGTTAAGTACCATCTAATTGTAATAAAAATGTACCATATTTATCGTGCTGTGAATACAATACTGTGCAATACCTTCTTTTAAGTCGTTTTTTTTATAAACATATTTTTTGCTGATAATAGTGTGGATTTGTAGTTTATTTCAATCATCAACGGTTGAATGTTGAGACCATTAATTAATAGTGTATTTATGATTAAATTTAGGTTTATATTAAAAAAATAATGAGGAAAATTATTTTGTTTACATGTTGTAGGGTACAATAATAGCATAGAAATAATGGTGTGAAAATAATACATCTGCGTAGGTATTACTAAATGATACAAACCGTCAGACATAGGTATTAACCAAATGGCATCTCAGACTCTGGTGATTTGGGTAAGTGTCTAACTAATATTATATTTATTCGCTTATTTATTTATTGATATCTAAATTTAATTTTGTATGTTTCAGCTTAGTGGTAGGTGTATATTTTATTAGTAATGTATCCAAACCATGGCCCCCAGAAGGGGGGGGGGCTGACAGGGCTCTAACCTGGGGCTCGGGCTCGATAAGTGAGGTAAACACTTATCACAAATTTGCTCTAATAGCTAAAAATTCGCCTGCGGCGCTATTTTCCTTCAATAATGATATTATTTAAAATTATATGGTTACACAATACAATTTATAATTGTGTAGCGATACTCAAAAACTCCACAATTCAAGTGTATGTATTAAAATATACAAAAAAACACTAAATATACACATCAATTTTAACGCGTACACCATTTGGAAAACATTACTGTAGAGCGTCACACTGCTTTTATCCTTAGCGATAGGTAGGGGGGGGCAAAAATCCTAACATGGGGCCCGCTTCAGGATGAGGGGGCCATGCTTCATACAACACATTTCTTAGATATTGGAGTAATGAAAGGATGATAAAAAAATGGGGCGGCATTTTGACGCTGCCTAGGGGCGGCATTTTGTCTAGGGACGTCACTGCCTACACAATACACATACAGTATGGAAGCTATTCTAACAGACTTTTTACTAGAAACGACTATTAATTTAATCCTGAATCCGTTGGTAGCCAAACTTATTAAATCCGAATACACACTGGTTATTCGTAATGTGATTTAATCCAGTTACCATACTCAAATCCACAGCCAACCTCTATCTACTCCACTACTCAATGTACCTACTCCACTGCAGGGATATTACTCTATATCCCAATTTTTAAATAATAATTTAAAGTTATGACTCACGTTGGATGATAAAATAACAACTAAGCATACACCAATGAATCTAAAACACTATTTTATTAAGGTATCATTTAGTGTTTATTATTCAATCCATGTCACTCTTATTGTAATTTGCGCATGTGTTTCAGCTTCATCTATCTACTTATGAACATTATTGGCAGACCATTTTGTATCGTGAGCAGTTTAAAAGAAGACGTTTGGGTTGTTTTTGCAGTTACAACTTTAACCAAAGTACTTACATATTTATTTTCAAAGATGGTGTGTGCGTGACCGCATAAGGTAGTGGTTAAAAGAATTCGCGTTGACTTAGGTTATGGTCGCGCGGATGTGCATTTAAGGCTATATTCGTTTTAGATTGAGGTAATAAAATGTACGTCAAAATATTTTTTACTTGAAATGCTGGAGTAATTTCATTGTAATGCAAGTATTCGCCATAAAGGTACGTAGAAAAACTGTAGTATCAAGAAACTTAGGTACCTAGGTACTGACTTAAGTACCTACTTGAACATATTTATTAAAAAAAATAAGTCAGCTAAAAATAAGGTGCTTTCCAAAGTGGGTGTACCAGCTATCAAGCATATTATTATGTACCATAGCAAAATTGGCGACATAGTTTGAATTAGAAAAACATAGTATATTATTCTTATTAGAACGCCTCAGTGGAAATAATCAATAAGATGCGACGTATTGTTACAAATTGTTTATTATATCTACTTCTTCATGTGACGCTACAGTATCAGAGCATAGATATGTCAAACACAAGGTAATTAAATTTCGCGCGTCTTAGTTTGTCAGCCTGCAACACGTAGATTGTTCTTATAGCAATTATGCATGGTGAGTCAGATTCGGCGACGACGTCGAAACCCATGAGGCTATGCCACAAGAGCACGGAAGTACATGTCCCAGCCACGTAAGGCCTCTTCGTGATCACACCCGTCACCAAGCATTGACGTATCAATTACATTTATTATGTGTACTTTGTATTATCTTTAGTTGTAGTTATTTAGTAATATCGTTGCTTATAGCCAAAGATGTTAAATATATAGTATTATCGTAATATATAGTTGTTAAATATATGAAAGTGAACAAAAAAAAACATGTGGCACTTAATATTTTTAACATACTTTTAAAAATTAAGCTGTTTGATGATATATTTTTTTCTATACAAAAATGGGACTTGCGTTATACTGAAAAATTTGCATTAGTAATTTTTATAGGGTAACAAGAAAACGCTAGGTATATCTGAAAGAAGATTCAATATAGTTTGCTATTCTAACGTTATTTCTCAGTATTAACTAAGTATTAATGGACATACTAAAAACGTCTTGAATATTATACTGAACCCATCGATTGAACTGATATGGTGTACTAATTATATTATTTCAACTTTGATAATTTACGTAAGTATTACTTTGCATAAAATGCAAATTGAAAATCTGTATATTTATTTCTAAAATAAGTTAATAAATAAGAAAATAAGTTTATTTCGTTAGTTATATTGAAGATAGGTTCGTTTTAATTATGAATTTTAAAATGGGTAAAGATATTATCTCTAAAGTAAAACGTCACAAAAGACACATTTAGCTGGGGAAGGACAGTGATGCCATAAACCGTATAAAATCGTGTATAATCTTTTATTTTTATTCAATAATATTATTTCATTCGGTTTCGTTTTTATAAATCACGCTTCATTCATTTCCGGACTAATTGGGGCTGAAGATAATTTAAATAATATCGACAAATCTGTTTACCCAATCTAAAACTAATAAAAAATCTATTAATTTTACTAATTCTTTCTTGAAAAATTTAGATTTCTTTTCATTCTAACTATATTTTTTAACCTTCTTATTATAATCATACGAAACTGATTATCATATTATTTACTCAGGATAATCGAGTTTCTACTGTATATGTCATATGAATGCGTAAATGTGATATCTGTTACTCAATCATGGCATAATTTTTCCGAAATAGTATAACGAAACATTTAATCTTCAAACTTTTATATGTTTATTTCGGTAGGTAGAGGTGAATTTAATATTTCAGACGGTCAATAACACCAACATAATATTTGTTATTCGATAGAATTTGCTTTATAATGGCTACCCATTGGCCGATATAAATTGTCAGTATTATCAGTCATTTTAATTAAATTTTATTGTATATAATCTTTTAGTTTAAACTATTATTTTTGAGCACAAAAATCTACACAAAACCGTCTTATAAATTTGTACTGAGTCTACCTTATTAACGGTTCAGATATGTCTGAAATATTTATTATATTATAATATATACTATGAAAGCTAATCGAATAGAGTTTTATGGAGGTCGATACGAAAGATTAGCAGAGCGCCTTTTTACCGACCGCTCCAGTTCATTGACCCCGTGAAATCCCCGAACGCATCAAGCAAGCGCATAAAACTTATTGCAAATGCAATAATGCATTTAATTTAGCCAGCCGAACGCCAGAGGCGGATCTAGAAATAATGTTCTAATATCAGTAATTTCAAAAACTCACTAGCATACACCACGGTAGGTACTTGTAAGAAATGAACAAGCAACTATTAATGTTGACCATTCGTGGAAGTCTCAGCGATCTCATTTCTAAAGGAATCAAAAATCGAAATAGTTAAACGCCTAATAAATCAGTAATATTACTTCGTTTTCGCGTCTGTCACCGTTGGGTATCGTGACTTAATCTGCATAGCAGAAGTCAGGTATTGCCAGACTTGGTCGGATCATCATGTAGGCGACCTACCCATTCCGCACTGACCCTCAATGTTTCCGCTGACGAGTGACAATGATCCTTTCCAAATTATTTTTTTTCTTCTGACTATGTGGCCACAGAATCAAAACTAAATTCAGATATATTATATAAAACCGGCTATTCATGTTTATTTCTTTCGGAACGAAAATATTCGCCAACGTTTCTATCCATGGAGTCCATGGATATGGAGTCCATTCTATCATGGAATATTTTGACATATTTTCAATAACTAAATGAAAATTCATTTTTTTTAATTGATACCGTATTTCATGTACTCTAAAGCCCGTGTTTTTTCCTATTGTGATGTTTCCGAATTCGGGGAGCGTATTGTATTTGATGGTGTCTTACAATCACTGTCAAAAATGGTATATTATGGGAAATCTCTGACTCTAATCTAATCTAATCAACGACTCTAAAATGTGATTCGGAAAAATCGACAACCGAACGAAATTTCAGACCACAGATGAAACGAGGAAGGCATATATATAACTATACAAATACTTCTTATACTTACCTACTTACTACATAATATTATCATTATAATATACCTAATGTTACATTTATTGTCATACACAAATTTGAAAATAAATATAACAAAGACGAAAGTCATGTTCAACTGCTTTGCGGGCCAAAAAGAGATCCTCGTCAATGGCACTCAGCTCGAACAGGTGAAAAGCTACATCTATCTGGGACAACAAGTGTCTATAGATGGATGTATATTTGATGAAATTGTTCGCAGAGTAAAGCTAGGCTGGAGTGCTTTTGGCCAGTGTGTGCTTCCCGTGATCACATATGCGTGTGAAACATGGACCCAAAGTAAAAGAGAGATCCAGAAACTTAGAGTAGCACAACGTGGTATGGAGAGGTGCATGCTGGGCATAACGCGAAAGAACAAGAAGAGGAATGAGTGGATGAAGAAGCAGGCAAGGGTTTGCGATGTAATAGAGTTTATTAAAAGCCTTAAATGGAGATGGGCTGGACACATAGCTCGAAGAAGAGACAATCGTTGGACAGATCTAGTCATCTAGTGGTATCCAAGAAGTACAAAACGTCCGCAAGGTAGACCTAGAGGCCGCTGGATCGATGAAATGATAAAGTTCTGCGGAAGTACGTGGCAGCGCAATGCGCAGGACTGAGAGAAGTGGAAGCAGCTTGAAGAGGCCTTCATCCAGCAGTGGATAGATTCAGGCTGATGATGATACCTAATGACTTTCATAATTGTAATAAAGTTTTGTCATTTTATTATTGGTATTTAAAAATAAGTAGACAATATTATGTATAACGATTTATTTATACCCTAGCCGAGTTGTTAGAGCAGTCATATTAAGTATATTGTGAAGCCGTGAGTCGTGTGTTGTTCTTCAATATGTGCTTGATCCGGTGCAAAGACACAATGAGTTGGGTGAATGGATGACAACCATTATTCGTAAAATTATTATGAATTCAATTTTTTTTTTTTTACATAAAGTGAACATCACAAATTATAAATTTAAGATGCTCACAATATCACATTTAAAAGCAAATAAATAGTATTAAAACAGTGTAAAGACGAAAGGAATATATGCAGTAGGTATCACAAAAACAGTAGGTATAAAAAGTAAATAGGTACCTATGTAGGTATAAAAAATATAAAGTATGGAAGCACACCGACCGAATGAGCTAATGGACCATATTTTAAGAATTTATACTACGACACGTAGGTGGAATACATAGATCAACATCCGAAGCGATTTGGTTGAACATAGTTATTGCCCTCCCAATTGGCATCACCAATGGCAGGTTAGCTCTGCCCCTTGGGAGAGCAAGCAACTGATGCTCCAGATTATTAAGATAGTTATCAGGTACACACAAGTCTATACTACCAAGCAGGGGCGGCTCTTCCTTTGGGTACCTAGGGGACAGACCCCGGTCCCCTCATCATTCTATAGTCAATATTCAATTGAATATTCATGTTATACGTTCCTACCATAATACATTGATTTTGTATAAATTAATTAAGTATATATTTTATTTGTACTGTTTGCCCATCCTTGATTCTTGTTTCTTGGCCCATCTCTAATGCTCTATGTGAGTTTTGGCACCACCTACATAGTACAATACAACGATACTGCCGGGGTCGAAATTCGGTGGTCCCTTTAAAATCAAAGCAATGTTATTCTCAAAATTCATAAGGAAGCTGAACAATGCGTACATCTGTAGGCCGTTCTGCACGTGCTATGCACGTGCTATGCACATTTTATCCGCATGTGCCGATGCTGGACCGGGGACACTGTAGTAAATACCTGGTCTTGCATAAGTGTGAGTTTATAATATATTATCAAGTTATCTTGTCGGTCGGCTGTAAATTCATATCCCATGACCCATCGGTTTAGTTTATTAGTTAGTTTGCCAGTAAGTGATCAAATATGTCATCTATCTCCTTAAGTTTTAAAATATATTTGTTAATACATACTATAATAATTTATAATATTATCTTGAATGCTTAGATTATATTGAATGATAATAAAAAAGAGTAGGTAGGTATGTGCTATTTCAGTTAATTAAATCAATATTAATTTGTATTACCTACCTACCTAAATATTAATAATTGTAATGTACTAGTTGTGGATAGATGAATTTCACGTTAGTAAAATAATTTTGATTAATAATATTAGGTATTATGATGAATGAGGTGGTTCATTTATTGAAATATAAGTTCAGTACATTGACATTTGAAGACAAACTAGAAGTGAAACAATTAGGACCTCATCAACCAGTCACCAACAGATTTAGTTATTGTGTATGAACTAATCAAAACAAAAAAAGCATTAACCTCCGAACAGTTTACCAAAAAACATGGTTGACGGCAAGTGTATCCTTCAAAAAACTATGTTGTTTTTCTTGTAGCAATAAGATTCTTTCGAACGCAGGAGGCATATGACGATGAAGTAATAGCTAAAAAAGATATGTTTTTTACGCTTTGATTAATATTGATTAGGTAGGTACTTATTAGATATTTCACGCCATCTGACCCCACTTACTAAAAGATGCTAGAGCCGCCACTGCTACCAAGAATGGTAGAGTTCTCATTTACAACAGGTATAAGTCTTAATATAACTTCCACTCTATGTAGGCCTGTATGCTCCGCTTAGGTTCGAAAATGGCAATTTATTTTAATGTAAGTATATATAATACTTATAATAATTATTATTAATATTCACGGAAATATATTATGTCAATACATTCCTCGATTTCAAAAGATTTTTTTTTTGTTTTATTCATTAGTCGTGAAGGTGCTCTTGTAATACTGTGATATTTTATATTTCAGTGTAACTTAATTAGGTACTGTTATAGGTAATATAAACACTTACTGTCATGTTATGACGACTAAAAATACCGTTGGTAAATATGTAATAG
Source organism: Rhyacophila brunnea (assembly GCF_057557595.1). Lineage (NCBI taxonomy): Eukaryota > Metazoa > Arthropoda > Insecta > Trichoptera > Rhyacophilidae > Rhyacophila > Rhyacophila brunnea. The sequence continues at coordinate 25,468,051 of NW_028233068.1, forward strand.
TCTCCTTGATGATAATAATTCGTTTGTTAATTGAATAGAAATGGCGGCGTGCTGATAAAACGCAACCTGCGCGAATTAAGCGCGAATATTTCGGAGAGCGCATTTGAAGTCAGTAAAGTTATACCGGTTAACCGGTTCAACTAGTCGTTGCATTTTTCATCCTGTTTTGAACATCCGTCCTCTTGTTTTTCTATTCGGACCGGTTCGACACAAAGCTATAGATAATACCAACGCATAGTAAAGTTGATACACCTGATTTGATTGAAGATTGAACACAGCTTACAATATTAAATATTATTTTAAAAAATATATATTATTTGGCTGTATTATAAAGTGTTGACTGCCACTATTTATCGTATGGAAATTTTTATCGATCTAATGGCTGTGACTAAAAAATGTTTTTTCTGTATTTTCTAATAAAACGTAGGTACCTACAGAACACGTCCTCTGGGACTGTCCGCTGATGGGACCCGACCGAGCGGAGCTGTTTACAAGAGTCCGTGCACACACGGGCCCAATTGGCCACGCCGACTTGATGTCAACCATGACATAACCATGGCATGGTTTCAGTACACGAGTACAGAGGACACTTTATGTCACATGATTGCTACGTACGTGCAGCTTCGTTTCGGAACAAGGGAGTGTGGCACTAAAATCTTTTCATTCTGACACGTTTAAAGTGCCATGGAAGGCCATGCACAAATCGTGGATGCCTGTAAATACATGACGAGTGAAGATGGCAGCGCTCGAAATGGAAAAGTTTACGAACCGGAGCGCTCGAAAATTTTCTAAGGATGTTAACATGGTTATCAAATTTTATGGGTATTTTATATACATAAGTATGCTAGATTTTTTGTTATATGACATATCTAGCTCAGACGGTAAAAATATTTTAACCACGAGACGGAGCGATAACTTTACATATTCCACGAACCGGAACGGCGCTCCGGTGCGCTCCGGTCCATTTCGAGCTCTGGAAGATGGGGTAACTCAAATCATGGTACGTATGCGTCCTACTACAACTCCCCATAATGGTATTAACTATCAATGCTCGGCGAAAAGACATTGGGTAGGTTTATTCAGTAACTGTTACTTAATCCACATAATTTTATAAAGATCAAGACCATCTTCTTCTTATGTCGTGTCCATGCGAGAGATGTTCCTAGACTTATCCCAATTCTCAACCATGCCTTCGCCACCGTGCTGGCTGCGGCATATCATATCATCAATTAGTGCAATTGGTTGAAAAGAGCGAACAAATCACGTGTTCAGCAGTTTCCTTGACGTCACATTCGCAATTTGAAGGATCATTGAAGTATCCCGAATCGCACCACCAGATCTCCGAATAAAAGTAGCCACCGATGTGGGTATCTACATCGGACAGCCCAACTGTGTAATAAAAGACATCCGCTATATAGACTATCGACGCAATCACGTCTAAAATCTAGTAAAAGCTTCCTTCTGTCATCCGATGAGATTCCGAGGCCCATGCGAAGCATACGACTACGCAAGCTTCTCAGTGGTGTCCGATGAGAAGCTGCCATCTGAAAGCACGTTGGGCTTCGCATTTTGCAGAACAATAAATCGAATTCAAATCAAAATAACTAGGACCAAGATCAGGATAAAAAGTGTCTACTCAGGTAAATATTGTCAAAGTATGCTACAGCAATACAATCTTCACAGTTAAGTCATGCAATGGCAGTTTTCTTTGAAGGCGCGCTCGATTCGTCCAAGAGTTCAAACATCTTAAACAGGTGTGTATTTTTCAAAATCTGAAGTCAAAAATCTCTAAAATTCACCCACTTTATTCGGCATGTAGTACCTACTCTGATTTTGATATTTGGTTACAGTTTATCACACCTATGGTAGATTTAGTAACGTAGTCTTAAACCCTGTCATAATACAAACAAAATATAATACACGAAATGGATATAAATGATAATTGATAACACACGCCAGTATATTTTAAACAAACTGACTATTCCTAATAAAATTAGCAATAGAAATTTACAAATTGAAGTCGGTAAGTATCTAGGTAGATACTATGAATTTATATTTATTCTTACTTAAAGTTGATTCGTTTAATATTAAACGAAATCAGTAATCCGCGCCTACCACATAGGTAATAATATTATCTTAAACCACTAGTGTATTAATTATTTATACTTACAGATAAATAATTGTGATAAAAACACATATAAGAACAGAATACCTTATTTTATAATATTACTTATGCACTACGATGTATGACATAGCTATATGTAAGTATTCATAGATGTATTAGTTTGTAGTTAGAACGCTATTTGATTGGTGGACAGCTTGGCCAAAAAAATTAAATCATTCAAGTCACGAAAATCTACAAAAAAATGTGGCCTCCTTCCACTAGACTATTATTAGAGGCAACCTTCTACATAACAATATACATATTATTATCAACAATTTCGACTCGCTCTCGTCCAACTATTGGGGCAGGTCGTGTTGCTTAAAAGATCGCCGCGTTCCCGAGAGACGACCATCTTGTTTTATCGCCTTTGTTTTTTTTGGTTGGGCATCCATCTTGAGTTTTTTCCCTCCATTTTCGACGCTCCAAACTGGAAGGGATATGATCACTGCACAACGATCTAGCAAGCCACTTGCAACGATATAAATGTTGGATTAGGATTAGAATAATTAATCATAATGCTTTTACAAGGTGGCTACATGTGTTATATATGAAGATTGTATTTTTATATTCAGTTTTGAGGGTGTCCTATATTAACTACCTAATCTCAATATTGTATAAAATACATACATCTACTATTGGGCGACTTAGCTATATTTTAGGACACTATTTAGATACACGAATATAATAAAAAAGTAAGTAGGTATTTTTTTTCGACTATGTCCGATCCTAATAGGATCATATGGACCTCCACAGAGTAGAGGTTTGTATTAACAGATTTTGTTTTTTACGAGAAATGGATGTCAGCCACTTGCTCAACCTATTAGTTCCATACCCTGACTCACACACAAATTGAAAAACAATATGTGTACTTGCCAGACCCAGGATTCGAACCTGAGACCCAAGGCGTGATAGTCCAACGCTTAAGCCGCGCGGCCACCGTGGGTGTTAATGTAGGTATAGCGACTAATTAAATATCCAGTATTAAAGTAGGAAGTATTTCATCGACAAATAGATTAAAATCAACAAATTCAACGAGACCTACACCAAATTTTATCGAATAAATAATGCATGGAAATCAAGATACATATATATTATAATGAAGTATTTCAATGGATTTTCAGAATTTTATAATAGGTAGGTAGGGACTAAAATTTCATAATATGTATTATGTAATAATTGGTTGTCAGATATTGATAATTGAATAAATAACATATTGGTAGGTATGTAGATACATTTTACTAGTCAAAATCCCAAATAACCATGTTGTTACCAATATATTATCTAGATACTAACTACATTCACTTACTATAACATCTGGAAACCATTGTTAAATGACGACAGTGAATTATATTGAGGTGATCATAGGACCCCTAGTTCAAAACAGGACGAAAAAATGCGGTGCACCAACTTCAAGGACTGCATCATGCATTAGTATTGGTGCGTGCATGAAATTTTGAACATGTATTTTGTATGTGTAATTTTTTAATGTGTGCAGTTCCGTCGTGCTTCGAAAAGTTTTCGCGCATTCATGAACACGCACATCAATAGGGTGACGTTTATTTTAATCAAGAGCAATCAATATAACGTTGAAAAAAATATTTAACCTTTTTATTAATTGAACGTGTGTTTACATGGTAGAACTCTACTATAACTCACAGCAAACCGAGATTGGGAACTGGTTGTCTGAATCTTCAACCTAAGTTATAAATAGTCGACCGTTCCGAAGATTGAGTTATAGCCCGATACAGCTGTGAACGTAAATGATTCAATTAAAGTAAACTACTAAATTGGCAACGACGTGGAAATTCACGACATGCCTTTTCTCTTCAACACAATCTGTACTATTTTGGTGTGGGAGAGCTAAATGCTTGTAATATTATTTTAGTGTTTGGTCAGGATGGAGATTGTAGAAAACGACGATAAATTCTTTACAGTTAGATTGATTAATTTACGAGTTCTTCTACCGCAGATTCATTGAATATACCAGGGGGGGGCAAACTTTTTGGATGGAGGGCCAAATTCAAGAATTCAAATTGAGCGGCGGGCCGCAAGTTAAATATCTTTTTTGATATACACTATTTATTATCACGAAAAATAAACATTACAAAAAAATAATGAGAAGAATGAAACTGTTGTACATCTTTTAATTTTTTTTTTAAATCCAGGTGTTAATTTTGTAGTTGATATTCTCAAAACTGCTTGTAAATGGGCATCGGCGATATTTGATCGTAAAGAATTTTTGTTCACAAATATAGGTTGATCCAAAAATAATGAACATTTTTCTTGCATAATCTTTAAGTTGGTCGAATTTGTCTGAATTAAGGGCATTGTAAAATTTGGAGATTTCTTCACGACGATGCAATTCTCTTAAATTAGTGTCACACTGTAGATGAATAATCTCAAGTTGTAGCTCTGTCGGTACACTATCAATATCTATTGAAAATGGATCGCGTACTATTGCTAAACTTGTCTCAATTTTTCGGAAGTTACCAAATCTTTGTGAAAAATCGTCATTCAGAGCTTTAATAATTTTACCATATTCTTCAAATTTATATTCTGGTAAGTATAGGTATTCAGCAACTTGAAAGTTGGAAAGTGGTCCACGCTGTTATTCGATATTTTGTCAAAGGAATAACTTGAGTTTTAATTGAAATCCATTCAAACTTTTTACTATATCATGGGCATATATTTTTTTTCCTTGCAACGCGGATTTAAAAGTATTTAAATGTGTCACGATGTTCAACGTAGAAAATAGTGGTTACATAGTGTGAGACGAGACGCAAGGAAGACGTACTGAGATAATACATTTATGAAACAACGAATTATTCAAATTTTAATCTATTGTCAATATTTTTTAAAAAATATATAAAAAAGTTATTCGTAATCAGAAGTACAATTAATGATGGCGGACCGCATAAAAATACCCGGCGGGCCACAAGTAGCCCGCGGGCCGTAGTTTGCCCCCCCCCCCCCCTGGAATATACTATCGAGATTGAAAACACGTGATTACTACCTATAAGTGTTTAGTTAGCTCCCTATTATTACTACATATATTGATAATAGGTCACCAAAGATGTATTTTATACGTATCTACGTATACGTGTATACATACATAATATGACATATTTAATCTATACGTATTATAGAACAGATTAATAAATAAAATTCAGACAGGCTATACTCGAAAACAATACACTACATTCGCAGGGTTTTGAATATGTGAGTGTCCTACAAAAATGAACTACACATTATAGACGTGCAATAGTGTGTGTTACAATCTTCAAATACGCCAATATTGAATGAACGTCAGTGCATAAACTGAGAGCAGTTGTCAGAACGAAGGACAAGCGTATTCTTTACACGTATTTAAGTTTATCCCATATTCTTCCATACTCGAGATCAATTGCATGTTCCTCCACACCCGTAAGGTATTTCAGTTCCCATTCTGAGTTCCCTGACACGTACTTATCGAATTTAGTAAATAATAGGTATCCTAGTAAAAAAATATTTTGCGTATTACCCATTGTAGTTAAATAATGTAAATTTCTAAACAAACTGACGTTCAAAAATAATAATGGATTTTATATAAGTATTTGTATTAAAGTCTGTTACTTTATTTATATATACTTACCTATGGTGATATACACAGTTCAACTCCATAGCTGAGACTCTCTCTACATTTTTTTCACATTTCCCGCCAAACTCTCTCGGCGGCTCGGGGGTTGAATGTCAAATGGAGTTTCCTCGTGGACCATGTGGACAGTTTCGGTAAATAGTAATCCAATCACAAATGTTGGTCACACTATAAATTCAAAGTCGTTGACAGCAAGTACATGTGAAACGAAACAAAATGAACTCACACATACTGACTTATAAAATTCACATACTTCTGAAAAATACGCGCGATGCACACACACAATACATTCTTAAAACATGTGTGCTTTAAAAAAGCGGTTTTTAGACTCATCGACAGTGCATAAAGTAGCTATAGTAGTCCTCAACCTTGCTTTATATTTTTTTTTAAATGTAAGTAATAAAAAAATATGTACTTACCAAAATTTTGAACATTTTTTTATACTTCTGAAGACGGAGATACACCTAAACGTATCTATAAATATCACAATATACTACCCAATTCCATAGGTACCTATAAATATATCAGTTCACCAGTTACGATTTTTTATATAGTGCAAATAAAAATAATATCAACTCTTCGAAAAAAAGACGTAACCAAATCAAATTATACAACGTTTTTGTAAAGATTTTCGGTCAAAATTAAAAAAAAAATACAACATACTTACCTACATAAACCTTTAGTGCAAGAAGAAAATTATTTTGGTATTTTTTGTTCCCAATCCAATATTAATTATTATTGAGGTAATTATATAAAAACCTATAAATAATCTGGTTAAGTCTTTATTACCACTTCACTTCCTTCTTTAAAAAAAATATAAGCTAAAATTAAATAATAATTCGACATTTTTTGCAGCTTACATCCTTTGGACATAGCGTGTATTTAGTCGTGTTCAATGTTATTGTCCAATAAAACCTATTTTGAAAAAAAACTGAGGGTTAAATCCTTTTTTTATTCTATACTTAGTCGTATGTTTTCTGTGTTATCTGAATTGGTTTATTTTACCGCCATTTTATTATTAACTTACTTCACTGTACATTGATTAAATTATACGGTATCAATTTGAATTAATTAAATAACTCCACATTGTACTTACCTACGTGTACCGATCCTGGTATATCGGATTGACTTAGTGGGTAGGTACCAGATATTTGTAGTATGGTATGGTTGTGAAACCGCGTTGTTGAAAATAAATAAAACACTCATTTCCTACAGTTAGTTGCCAAGCTCCGTTAACGAAAAGCACTTAATAAGCTTAAACAAAATCATTGTGTATACCTAATAGTTATATGTGGCTTGGTAGTCCAGTGCGTAAGGTATTGGCTTCTTGTTTTTTCCTCAGCGCGGCCACAAAACTTATATTAATTATGCTTTTTTCAAACCTGTGATTGAATCTGTGATAGGTACAGTAATGTAATTGGTACCTACTGTCGTCTCTCTTGGATTTTTTAGTATTTTTTGAAAAACACATAGGTACCTACCTATGTATACCTACATATGTAGTAGGTACCTACTAACTGTATAGCTTTCCTGATGATTTCCACTTAAATTATCATAGGTGCTGTTTCTTCAAATTATTAGCAACCCTATATAGATATAAACACAGAACAGATTAATACATAGAATTCTGATAGACTATACCCCAATATACTACAATTTGACGCAGGGGTTTGAATGTGTGAGTGTCCTACAAAAATTAGACAAACATTATAGACATGCAATAGTGTGTGTTGCAACCTTCAAATACACCAATATTGAATGAGCTTCGGTGCATAAACAGAGAGCAGTTGTCAGAACGAAGTATTCTTGACATGTGTTTAAGTTTATCCCAAATTCTTCCAGACTCGAGACCGGTTTCCTATTACTCCACACCCGTTAGATATTTCAGTTCCCATTAATTCTGTGTTCCCCGGATGTAAACTATATAGTACCTACATATTATAAACATTATTTATTACAGAAAAACTTTTGTTTTCGTTTGGACTCTATAGGTATACGTTTAAAAATGGTTTGCCATGCTTTCTGCAAGTGCATCCTATCAATAATGCGTCTCACAATTTTAATTTGACTCACAAATTGCGAATAAATAATTTATCATGACCATACAAAGTGTGTTTTTGTTTTTCATTTTCTGACATATAAGAAATATATTAAATTTATCAAGAAATATGTAGAGACACTGTATCTATGAAACACTATGTAGATGATCTTCCAAAAAGTAAGTATATTCACCAGACCACACACTCATAGATATAATTAAATTTAATCATTTAAAATAATTAGATATCAGTATTAGTATGACACATGCGGTATAATGCACAGTGAAACTACGGAGAATGCAATAAGTACATACCAATAATAAAAAATCGGTGTGTGTACTAATGTACGTGCGTTAGAAGATTCTTTGGCGTAACAAAACAAAAACAAAACTTGTGATAAACTTGATTCTTCGACTAGCTCTTAATTATCTTGTTAAATTACACACTCAAGAAAAAGGACCGCTTATTGGAAAGCCGTTGGTTTATTTCTATACACTTTAACTTATATTACTAAATTATATAATTATTTATCGTTGTTTTTATTTTTAAAGTTACAACTATCACTATGACGTTTAATAGTTTGTTTACGTAAGGAATTGCAAATGGCTGACAATAATAAATTCGCTGCCCTGCAACGGAACAATTCTAAACTATAATATTATACTGTATAATCGTCACGATTGCAGTATCATTATGTGGCGTAATGGTTGTGCGTTCGGCTAATAACCGAACAATCGTTGGTTCAAATCCAATCGAGTGTGTTTTTTTGTATGGAAAAATAAATTATGTGTTACATGTCATACGCCAAAAATTTTCCAAACGCGCCTAAAGAAGCATAACTTCAAAAATACATAAGTAATTACTTATTAAATATGAAACAATAATATTATTATAGAGTAAAACAGTGTAAGTAAAAGATTAAGCGACATGGAAAATCTATTATCAATGATTATTAATCTAGCCAATTATTTACTACATCTACAAAAATATATCCTTATTATATCTTTAAAAAATTGATCAAATATAATGAAGCTAAAAAATATATCAACCGCATGATATACAGCATCATGAAACATCACATCGATCGTAATATTATAATGTGGTAGTACCTATGAAGTATAGGTACCTAAGTGATATTGGTGGGAACATGAAAATAAATACCTACTTTCTAGGATTTCAAATGAACTCACGAATAATATTACATATTGTATTTACACTTGATGATATCATTATTAATAACAGTATTATTGTCTATATTCACGTTGTAAATAATTTTACAAAATACCAACTACATTTATCTACTACGTTATTTTTGTAAATTTTTCGTTAAGTATGCACGAATAAATATATATTTTTTTCTATAAATATACCTACATCCAATTCGTAATTGTAGCATAATATCATGAATACCCGTGTCTTATAATATTATAATGTCTCTCCTGGAAGATTCCCTCGCATCCCTCCAGCAGAGTTATTCGAAAGTTTCAGCTGGTGGATGTGGAAGTGTAACTATGAACTAATTGGTAACATTTATGTTTTGTGTTTCCATCCATACATTTTATCACCCCAATGGTATATTATAGTCAAGTGTGATTGTCGTGAGGTAATCGAAATTGAAGATCTTATTCAAATATTTCCAATACCTACCTATCTGTTTGTATACAATAATAGAGTAGAATTTTTGCTAGCAAATACAGCTAATGACCAGGGTCGGACATACCGTAGGGTGAAAGGGGGTCTAACCCGGAGTAGAGGAGCCAGAAAAATAAATTTAAGAGGAAGCAACAAGATCCACACCGAGTCTGATAAAAGTGGGTAGGTAGATTCATTAAAATAGAATATTATTGGAATCAACCGAGAAAAAAGAATACATCACCGGAAGAAATATTTACATTGCATAATCCAGCAAACCCACGATCAAAAACATACAATTTGTGGGCGAATCAAAATATTGAAGAATTTATTATACCTACACATTTCAGTTTTTACTTTTATATCTTGAGCTTGCGTAATAAAAATTATGAGTAAACAAAATATACGTATAAGTATAATTATTTTCGGTAGGTACCTAACTACTTAGGCAACGTACTGGTATTCGGAGGCCCCAATGAACAGCGAGTATTTTTTTTTCTCTGGTAGAACTTACGAAAGGGTTAACTGTCAAACTGAGCCTGTGCTCACTTTTTGACATTTATGATCAGTATAGTTTGGCAAATCATCATTAATTACCAAATTAGAGTGAGACTTATCCAAAAGAGAGCCTCCAGATTCTATTACATCCTCAAATTTGGTGCGGTTTACACATTGGTGGCATCATCGGAACTTATTTCTTAACAAATGATGCTGTAACTCGCGTTACTGTGATCATTACCGGACAATGATGATTGATTTTTTAAATGATTTTTTTTTTTCGAATATATGAATGACATCGATCCGGAATAGATGTGGTTTTAACAGGATGGCGTTACGTACCTAACCATCAACTTATTGAAATCTAAATTTGGCGATAAATTTATTTCGAGAAATGGACCTGTCAACTGGCTTCCAAGGTCATGCGATTTGACAGCTCTATATGATTTTCTATCTGTCTGTTGAGCTACGTAAAGTCACTGGTTTGTTGATAAACCAGCAATAATTTTGACGCCTTTGAAGCTATTTAACTATTCGTGTTATACGCGATATTCGGCCAGAAGTATGTAGGTACTCGTTGTTTTGACAAAATCTGATGTCCAAAACGCGCTTCGTCAAGAACAACCCCGGTGACCATATAGGTTTTTGAAAATAAAAAAATGTGTCATTTTATCGGGCTTAAAAAACACCTTTATTAGCTCAGAATCTCTTCAACTGTACATTCGGCCCTGCCAGAATGAGCGACTAAAACTACATGGGACATTGATGATCACTTTACTGATGAAAATTTTTTTTTCTTACAAGTTAGAAACGATGTGATAATTTGTGTCCTTTTAATATCTAGCATATAATTCCCGCCGACAAGTGAATGAAACAATACGAAAAAATCATAGGTTATCATGTTCTTTTCAATGGACCCTTTATACCTAAACGACATTTTCTGACAAGTTTATTGCAATAGTGTTTATTATCAAGACTTTTTATCAATCCATAAAATGTACCTATATTAATTATTTATGAATGCTTTAGTATCACTCTATATTAATTGAAAATTATGGCATAAACATAGAATTTTTATATAAGTGAGTAATATTATTCTCCGTTGGTAGGTTTCTATCGATTTTCTGTCTGTTAATATTCATTATTTATCGCAAAGTCTATAAATGCAGGATTCTCATAAATGAGTAAGTTTCGAACATTGCTCCTAGAATAATGAGTTAATGGCGGCAATTTTAAGAACACAGCGCAAAATAATAATATAAATGCAAGCAGAGAAAAAAAAAAACTTCTAAAGCAGGTGTACCAACCGCCACTTACAATGCATTCATTGCCTGCAGTCAAAAGTATAAAAGGCGGGAACAACTAAAACAGGGCTGAACTTATTAAATAATAAATGCAGTTGTTATTGTATTTTAATACATATTTTCTTTGCCAATTTATCTGGTCACACATAGAACATATATTTTTCACCACATCATAAATAAATATTGATAGTTTGCTCTACGATAACCGTAAATTGTTTGTCTATTGCCTACATAATTTAGCTCAACATGAAGAGAGAATAATATATAACAGCCTTTCTACGAATTTTAGTGAATAATTCGATATTCAAACTCAAATGTAGGTAGGTATATACTATAAACTAATAAACTGATCTCCCATCTTAAATAATATGCTATATAATTATAATACTTAGATATATCTGTGGCGAAGGGTGGAGGTAGAATGTGGAGATCCAACATAAATAGTGCATAATAAAGTTTTCAGACATACTTATTTGTTTTAATTGGACTATAAATACACACTGCAGATTGTTGTTAGTTTTTAAAATGTCATTAAACTCTGCCTAAACCAAATCATATTAAATAAAAGATAAAGATTATTCTTTATCTATTAAGTATGTACCTATAGATACCTATATAATATATATCTATATTTCATATTTTTTATGTTATTTATATATGTAATGAACATGACAAATTACAAATTCAAAGCAACAATATGACATAAAAATACAAAGAAAAATAAGTGTTAACAATATTTATGATACCCACCCCACGACGGCTTATAGTGTCGTTAGTTCGAATCCTGGGTCTGGCAAGTACAGGTCATATTGTTTTTTTTTTTTAATTTCTGTGTGAGTCAGCGTATGGACCTAATAGGTTCAGCAAGTGGCTGACATCCATTTCTCGTAAAAAAGAAATCTGTTAATACAAACCTCTACTCTGTGGAGGTCCATATGATCTTATTAGGACCAGACATGGTCGAAAAAAAATAATAGAGAGGGTATTACGAGTAAAAATATATTACATGGAAAGACATCTACTGAATTAAGTATAGGCACACTATTTTAAAACAACTTATAAAATGACATCCACCTGAACGTAAAGAATAACGAAATTTGTTAAGATGAGACGCTTATAAAATGGTTGACATATGTTTTATGAATGGAGGAAGAGCCATCAACTATATTAATGACATCAAGCACTGAGAAACGAAGAAAACATCAAGTAAAGATGGGTTGATTGCATTGAACTGACACTACCAAAATGGGTTTTCAAAACTGGAAAACTACAACTCAAATATACAAGCGAGAAATCTTATCTTCGAAGCTACACATGATTACGGAGCATATGACGATACGTATTATATTCTTTTGAATAACAACATATAGTTATATATTTAATCATCCCACTTTGATTGTATAACTAAAATAGCACGATGCCTACGGCAAATCACCATGGGTCTACGCCAACCCTCTACGTGCTACGCCGTAGGTACAACGGAGAGAAGGTATTACAGAAAATGTTCATATCTAGTGCTTAATCTAAAAATCATATCTCATTGTTGTTTTTAAATACTACATAGGTATAAGTCATATTTTGCATCACATAAATATATCAGCAAATTAAATATTTTACTTTCGATTAAATTCAAATCTCTACTTTATTCTTAGTCGTTCCCTCATGACTGAAGATCATAACCATCCTGCAATGCTATTATCTTCTGAGTATCAAAGACTCTCCATCCCTCTCGGTATTTTGCTTCTCTCAGGGTAGAGTAAAGGCTGCCCAGTAATCTCTCTCATCGACGCTCTTCTTCGGCTTCGCCTTCTCTGGAGGGTACCCAAAACCACCAGTCTCAAATACTACAGAATGCATCTCAGATATTTTGTTGAAAGCCGTTCCTTTATCTGGAGTCTCCGCATGATTGACTGGTTCGTCCTGTGCTCTGTCCAAGAAATATAAAGCATTTGGCAGCGCCAACACCACATTTCGAAGGTATCAATAATTTCCTTCCGCTTCCGCGCTCTCAGGGTCCATGGCTTGACAAAGTCTATAACAATACATGTGAAACTGAACATGAAAATCCTTGAGGTAAATGAAATGAAAAATGTACTTGTAGCGTATTGTAGTACCTATCGCTGCCAACAATGTACTCTATAAGCTAAGTATAATCAATATTCTGTCTAGTAGTTTTTGGATTATAACGGAATAACCATAGACAGATAGGCAGAAAAAATAAAAAATATATTTTTAGTGTTTATGTAGCACGGAAGTAGTCAAAACATTGATCAATAGCCAAATATTTTGAAACCACAAACAGACACATAAATTTATTTTATTTTTAGTATAGATTATAAATTTTCGTTTCTAGTACCTAAATTAACTTTAAAAAAACGTGAATGGATTTATCGCCAAAATGAGGAACAATATTGTGACAGCCTACAGCCTACAGCAGCCTAAAGTAAAAATTATGGAATAACAAAGTTACATTTTATTGTTAATATTATCATTTGGTGTAATGTTATTGACAGTAAAAGGTTACGAGTATAAAATAACTATTTCGCACGGCACTGAATGTCCGCACGACCGGCGTTTTGATTGACCCACAAAATTGGCATCGAAAACAACATTTACGAATTTCTTCCAAGCAGGTAGATAGGTAAGAGGTATGCAGTTTGAATTGAGTGCAGCATTGTGCATTTTCTCCGAGATGACCCAAACAAACGCACGCGGACGCCGCGGGTCACAAGGTTCGCGATCACTGCCCGCCGCCCGCTAAGACGAATACCTAACACCTAATGCGCTGACCATACATTTCCGTGTCACACTTAGGTACTTATAAACATACAATAAAAAATAACCTCTTAATTAAACGTCATAATATACCTAATCATTGTAAAAATAACCAGTTGGCAATATTAAATTTGTAATAAATAAAAGTATTTTTAGTAACAGCAAAGTACTTATGTAGGTATATTGTAAAAATCATGTTTCATAATAATTAATACTATTATGGTAGATACTAAACTTTGGTGGACGGATAATTTAAATTCAGAATTTTTTTTTATTAAACCGTCATTAAATTAATATAATTACAAAGTTAAATGACGTCATATACCTAATCCATTTATTCGATGAAAAATGCAATTCTGCTACTTGCTTAGTCGATGCTTGAAAGAGCCACTCGTAATTTATGATCAATTTTCAAGATCTGTTTCATTTTTTCCCCGTCAACAATAGTGATTGTACACATTGCGGCACACCTGGTGGGATGCTCTGGTATAATAAACATCCATCAAATCGGTACAGTATATCACTATATTTTGCGGTTCTTATTAAGAACGTATATTTTGGATCGGAAGGAAAAATGAGGTAGTTGTAAAGTGTACAAAGAGAATAAACTTTCTTAAAATTTATGTAGTGAAGGGCGTTTGCGGACTTTGCGGTCAACAGTTGGGAGTGGAGACAGTAACGTCCCTGGGCAAAGTTCCACTCGTAAGCATACTTAAAATACCACATCCTTTCATTTTTAGTTTTAAATTGTCTAAAAAATTGTTAGGTACCTACCTATTTACCTATTTTATTATTTATTTTCGGCTATCTTATATAGAAATAATTACAAGATAAAAAGAACTTTTTATATACCACGTTATTAAATTTTCTGTTGAATCATATAAACTTGACAATTCTATGTATTAATAAAAACTTTTTATTGTACTTAATAGAAATACTGAATAAATATTATAGAATACAGAAATGTCATTTTGACATTTCATATTTATTTATATAGTAACGCACTATATAATAATAATTTAGTTGCTAGGACCCACTTAGCAACCAATAATAGTGAGAAGTAAATATTACTTTTAACGAATTTTTTCCGAAACATACAAAACAGAATTAATTGAAAATGAATTCAATTCTACTTAAAGATGGCCAGCAGTATTAAAAGAATGCATTGTCGTCGTGTTCTGATATATTCTAAAAGTTTCAAATGTCTAGCTAGTCGGGAAGTTAGTTAAAAATTTGTACTGCACAAGAAAAAATCTGTACCGGACAAACATGAATACGAGCTAATAAAAACATGGTAAAATTGACTAATCAATCTTTAAATTGACATACCTACACACTATTAGAAGATTTTCACGAAACCTACTTTTAAACAGTGGTGGGGTTAGGTAGGTTTTGGAGGCACACTAAAATGTTGCCTGTTCGATAAACTGCTATAACAATATGTATCACAATGTACCTATATTACATTACAACAATTTAGTCATGATTGTTTATGGTTCGATTATTTTTATCTACACTTTATAATGAAGCGACCGCATCGCCTGCTTCATGGAAAACCGCCACTGGTATCAAAGTTGCAATATTTGTATTTGTGCCTTCATTCGCCTTCATAATGTGCATCCCCTATGTAATGGATGACCAGCCTACCCTTTAAGGGCTTCACTTTACCTAGGGATGTCATTTCTCGTAGGTACCAATGTGCAACATGTTTAAATATTAATTCGTCTACAATTCGGTTTATTTACTACCCGGTGAAGCTCTAAGATATTAAAACCAAAGCCACCGTGTCACGTAATGAATTTTTGAAATCTCCATTTGCCACTACATAGAATATAAAATAATATTTTATAGTCTCCAATTACTTATCAAAAATTATGTGTATGGTACCAGAATGAATAAATGTTATGGTCATCGTATGAGAGGTCACAGAACATGTGAGTTATACGCGCATATCATTTGACCAAATAAAGTAACAATTTTCATAGCGAGTTTCGAAATTTTATCCAATGAACAATAATGCACTTTCTAATCGTTTTTTTATATGTAGTTGCAAGACAAAACCTCTTTCACTAATAATTTGTATGTCAGTTCTACTAATAATGGTTATTTAATAGACGGTATATTGATTCATGCAAATGCAGGGAAGGTTCTTGAAATCTATTTTACACAAATAAGCCGTGGTTTCATGATAATATTTACACATATTAATATAAAGGTTTTTGTTAACCCACAAAACCAATCCTACGGTCACTCCACCCATAGAATATTTTTTGCACACAAATAATGTGAAGCGATACAAAAAATATCACCGCTTTTTATGTTGAATTTTTGGTAGGTATATCAATAATGGAATCTTATCGAAATATTTTTCACTTAAATAAATATTCAGAAAAATGTGTTCATATTTTAGATTTAGGTCAGGCAGAAGGGGCAGAGGGCGAACACCGATCAGGTCAAGTGGCCATCTGATGTAATTTATTTGCAAAACCGTAGCATCTCCCACACGGAAATCAGATAATAAGGGAAAGCCACACAACGCTGATATAGATTTCGGCAGTTTTCCAGAGTGACAACAATCCTCAATCACGCCGGTGATGATAAGGAGAATGTTGGTGTCGTATAAGTATACAAATATTTGACTACCGTTATTATTTCTTACAAATAGAGACACAGACCACATCAATTTTTATTATTTCGTTTTTGGAAAATACCTAAGTGTATAATTATTTATAACGAAAACCATTATTATGTACTTTTTCTGCCCAATTTTGTTTTTTGTTGTGTCCGATCGGCGAAGGACATACTGTCGAGTACTTACTGTGTTGACAGATTTAAATAGTAGAAAATGCACATCACTGGAGGTGTCACCGTAAAGAAATCTTGTTATCAAAATATGAATGGCTGGACTAACCTTCAACTCAGTGCGAATTGTCTGAGTACTTTTGCATTTTGGTAGAGTCATTGTTCTGATTTACGGTAGCGAATCAACGTTTCTCATGTCGATTCAGAGTTACCGTATCATTTAGAACCGTTGCTTGCAGGAAATAGTATGTGTACCTACTACTTTACCAGAAAGAAGAAAAAAAGAAGCAAACTTTGCAGGCTCTCGTCAAGCAACGAAAGTGAATAGACAACGTTAGTCCCATGCTAGATATGCCTCAAGAGAGTCTCAACCTTCTTCTTCTTCGATGGCGCTACAGCTCAAGTCGAGCCCTGGCCTCCTCCACCGCCGTCCTCCAACCGGAACGGTCCTCCGCACGTCTTTTCCAGTTCATGATTTTTAGCAGTCTCAACCTAGCCTGCCTTAATTTTTTGAACTCAACCGTTTTCTGGCGTCTTTGAAGATCGCTAAATACCATCGGACCTACGAGGTGCTAGCATGAACTCGGCAAGAGTGCTAGCAGAAGTGGCAACTGGGATTCTTGGAGCACTACATGGTATCCATATGTTCCACCTAATTAACATTTATGGACAAAAAAAGTGCAATGGATGATGAACATACCTATATCATAAAAGTATGACGGGTGATGTTAAAGTATATTAAAAACCCCTATTGACGATACCTATTCAATTTAAATGTATGAAACGTAAAACATTTCCTATAAGTATTATAAGGTCATAGAGCGTGAGATTTAAAAGTAATTTTTCATGTGAAGAAGAAACAAAAGATTTTAAAATACAATTGGTCTGAAAAGACATTTCCTACACGTCATTCAAATATCATCAGATAATGTTATTTTTCTATATTTTAATGTTCTTTGGAATTTTTATAGAATTTAAAATTTAAAAAAAAATGTCGTGAGAACTGCGCCCAATTGAAAAGATGTATGTACCTATCTACTGTATTCAATTTTCTTTTGAAATAAGATTCCATACAAACGTCATGATGTTATTACGTATTTTGATGTAGACAAAACATGTTATTCACCTTATACAGCGTGTTCAATTTTTATTGCATAAACTAAATTAATATAAATGAAAAGTATTTGTAAACTTTGACGAAAACTCTATCATACTAGGACACGAGTAAGACTGACTGTTAATGTGAAACCGAATTAAAAAGAGGAATTCTAAAGGCAACAAATGTCGCATTGAACTAATAAATATGCTACGTTCCAAGGCATTGAACCGACACTTGAAACGAATCTTATATAATACTAACAAGAACAGTTGACATGTAGTGCACGGAAATAATATAGTGCATGGCCAAAAAAATTCGGCTCATTTAAGTGGAGGGTACTGCATGGCATCGTCGGACCCATCAATAACATACAGATGTGCGAAGATGGAGATACAATAACGGCATGCAGGATTTGTTCGGGGCCCCGCACATCGTACAGTACCTATCTACCTATATAATATCAAATTGAACCGCATTAGATGGCTGGACCATGTACACACAAAGAATGAGTCGCATGATAAAAAAACAAGTCGGTTATGGGGAAGCCAGCGGCAAACACATTTTGAAAATGGGCGATATACTGGATATTTGTTAGGTTAGGTTAGGTTAGGTTAGGTTAGGTTTTCATTCTTGAAATTCATGAATTTTACCAAATTTGGCTATGACAATTAGGGCGGTTTTCGGCTAACTTCCCCATCACCGACTTGTACCAAAAACTGTTTATTTAAACTATAAGGTACCTAGAAACGGTTCAAAAAACTATTTTTGTCAGGGTAGTACCTACCTAAGTGTAAAATAAATAACGCAACTATAAAATTTCTTATTTTAAATTAATTATTACATATAATGTGTCATTTATACCCGTTTGGTTTAGCGATCTCGGCAATTAATTATGAAACACCCCTTGCATGAAAACCGCAGGTGAAACAGATCTCATATTAAAACTGACCTAGGAATATTGGCAACCGGAGTGAGGCAGGCTCGATTCCAGCTGCGAACGCATTTTTATTTTTCGCCTCGTCTTCTTATGTTGGAGCGCAACGGGTGTGCTGGGCGAAGTCGGCGCGACGGGTTCGTTGCCCGATTTTCGACGGCTCAGCAGATTCGGATTTTGTGCACATCATCGGTGTACTCTTGTTAATGACACGTTAAAATATTATTGCAACTTTACTTTTTTCTTAATATATAATACATAAACAAAATATCTGTAGGTAGGTACTTGGAAGTCACTTTATCTTAAGTTAAAAAAAATACTTTCGGGAAAAACGAAATTTGTGATTATTAAGCAGATGAATAAAATTAGGACTTTTATAAATACTTATAGGTAGGTATTTGCAAAGTATGGGAAATCTCTACTTAACTCATTTTCCGCAAATCAAACTTGAGACACATTAGTATGAAATATATATATATATATACATATACATAAAATTTTACTCACCGCACCGGGAATCATTAAGTATATTATTTAAGTCAAAATTTTTAATTTAAAATTTGGTTTTTCTAATATTTTTCTATGACTGCAAACATTTATTTTTTTATAAACAATGAAATTAAATAATGTTTAAATTTATTTAGTATATGGGTAACTTTCTTCTATTGTCTAAAGGGGACACGCGTAAGAATAATATTCACGTTATATTGGATCGCAATTTATGATAATCACATTTATTGCTTTATATTCGAATGATGGAGATGTAATATTTATCATATTTAAATGCACGTGATTTAACGAAATATTTATATACTTACACATACATTGTATCAATGTCGTGTGGTAACAATCGACGATTGCCAGTAGTTCTACTAGACCTAACAGCTTGAGGTGATGTCAGACGACATCCTGTAGGCAAAAAACCAAAGAATAGACTACCTACACAATATTATGACCCCAAATTTATATCGTCAGTAACGACTTACAAATGGTAAAAGTGACAAATTTAATGTCAAAATGCCTGAGGTGAGTGGAAATCCATCCCGAAGGGAAAACTACAATGCCGTTGACGCATACAATTTTTCTAGATTTACTTCACAATTAAAATAAAATCCACAATAACGTCGTTAGAGGCCATGCTAGTCTATATAATTCTCAATGTAATAAATATAAATTATGTAACTGTTTGTTTGCAATACTAAAATACAAGTTTCAATTAATATTCAAGGTACCTTCACTCTTTATGTGTTTTTTTTTTATTTTGATTCAATTAATGATAAAGTTGATAATAATTATTATCCTTAAAATATAAATTGTCCACAAGGATAAATATACAATTCAGAATGAATATATTTTATCATTGTGGTTGTATAAGACTTCAGACCTTTATTCTAATCAGATATGCCGTGAGTTTAAAATATCTCTGTAGTCAGATGGGGCATAAATTGGGACTCCAACCTGTGATAAGTCGTTAATTTTATATGTCATTGTAAATCTAATTACTTAGACCGACTTACAAAGAGGAGTCAGGAGTTGAAAGTGATGAATCTAATGAGGGATCGGAATTATTCCTTCCTCCATACGACACAGTAAAATGCCTCAAAGTTGGCCTTGGTTGACATCAAGTCGACGTGGCCAATTGGGGCCGTGTGTGGACGGACCCTGGCAAACAGCTCCACTCGGTCGGATCTCTTCAGCGGGCAATCCCAGAGGACGTGTTCAACGTCTTGATGGTCGTACCCGCATGTGCATTCCGGCCTATAAATAAATAGTTTCAACGATATTCATTTTCTTAAAAGTCGTGTAAATTAGTTAATATCACATAAGACAGTATATAAAATGAAGATAACCTGTCCAATTAATAAATGTGTTTAGTAATTAATTATATACTACATAACTCTTAGATTAGGTACTAGCAGGTTTGTTAAATTAAATAAACCCCATATCTATGAAATCACCGCACGTTACTTTTACCCATACTCTAATACTTACTTGATTTGTCAATAATAAAAATATGAAATTGTTGCAACCGATAATACAATTTTATTATTGCTAAATTTTACATTATTTATGGAATAACCTATAAAATGCGTTGCGATTACTATTATTTTCATCCTCAATCAATGAGTGACAAACATAGAATTGTAGAACCAACGACGACATTGATAAGTTGTATCATTGTGTGGAATGTGTTCCCATGTACTTCTTCCGAAAAACTTATTCAAAGAAGTACCTCATCGATTCAGCGTCCTCTAGCTTTTATTTACTACTCGGACGTTTTCTGTCTCTAAGATATGACTGGATAATTATTAGAATTGTTTACCAATCGTTGTCTCTTCTTTGAGCAATGTGCTCTACTTTTTTACATACAGTATTTTTAGCTAACACCTACATACATATTTCGCATGAATACGTGATTACGGTAAGTACACACCGGTAGAACACTTTGCGTTTTAGGATAAGTACCTATAACTTAATTCAATAATTCAGAAATGCTACTTGAAATGCTGAAGCGATTAAACTAAACATTGACTTGAAATTAATCTTGATCACACTGATTAAATCGCCGTATAAATTTAAACAAAAAAAACACGCATCTGTAGGAACTGCATCCAGCTATCATCTGCAGTTAAAAAAGTGGTATGTGGCTTCGGTCGACAAAATGCACACGACCACAAACATATTCTTTCCCCGCACAATTGCTAACGTTACGATGGATGTGGCTCTACAGTACCCACTAATGTCATATACCTACCTACCTATCTAGCGTCATTACTCAAAATGTCGGCCGCAATCTCTCAATCGTTTTATTTTTATTCAATTAATTTTCTACAAATTGTTTTATTTTGTAAACAAAAATATTTCCCGATAATCGATTAATTCTTGAAGTGGACGCAGGTTGCATTTTATATAATATAAGCCATAAGGTATTATCTCTGTCTTGTATTTCAGTGTACGTATCTTTCGGTGACAATGACGTACCTATGTATTTTCTGAATTATTTTTTTTTAAAGAGAAGAGCAGATAATTTATTTTTTATATGGTTAACATTCCTAAATTCGTACAGTAAATGGATAGGTACAGTTTCCACACTTGTTTTTTTAAACATGTTTTAGGTACTTACATACGCCGTGCAGCTTTTTATGTAGTTCATTATCATAAGACGGAGTCATTCCATTGCTAGATGAAAATATTTATGCCATGTATTTTCTTAAGACACCATTCCATCCCTATGAACCTAAATAGTTCGTGAAATAATATGACATTACTTGAGATAATAATAATATCAAATTTATATGTACCTACCTATGTCACTTCTTGCGAGATTAGAATAACGGAAAAATTCTCCACGTAGATTTTCGTTATTAATTTTCCAAGATAAATAAAATAATTATTATCTGAGTTATATTATTTTTTTTTGTAATATTAAAATATTTTACAAAATTGTAAAGCATTTTAGAGTTATAAAAATTGTCCATTCGACATTCATAAAAAATTGTCATTTTTTATAATAATTAGATAGGTAGGGTAGGTAGGTATACTACTTGAAAAATAATACTTCAGTAACACGCATTATTTGGTTCCATGGTGATTTTCCCATCGAAGTTTGAGTACTTAAACACGTGGATGCAGTTGGAAAACTCTAGTAAAGACATTATAAAAATATTAATACGAACAGGTACCAACTTTTTATTCTTTTTTCTTTCGACCATGTCCGAACCTAATAGGATCATATGGGCCTCCACAGAGTAGAGGTTTGTATTAACAGATTTTGTTTTTACGAGAAATGGATGTCAGCCACTTGCTCAACCTATTAGGTCCATACCCAGACCCAGGATTCGAACCTGGGACCCACAGCGTTATAGTCCAACGCTTAAGCCGTGCGGCCACCGTGGGCGTTGTTTACCTACTTATAGTCATTTTTAATTAAATTTATTTTTATTCAAGATACATGATTTATGTTTCATTGAATATACATAATTTGGAACAGTCAAATTTACCATAGATAGGGATAATATGGTCAAAATCATCATCGACGTCTGATAACGGATAATAAAGTGGCAAAGGAAAAATGAAAGAAATCGCGCTCGTCATCCATTTGGTCCAAGACCTCCTCAAGAATTTTTTTTAATTACCTATGTTTTAAGGCAGTTAAAAATAAGTATGCCTACTTAAAATAGTTAATATAAAGTTAAAGAAGCGTGGTAATTTAATATTATCCACACAGACACATGCAGAGAATGGCGACTGTCCGCCGCTCGCCGGGCTGATGCGTCCGGCTGACGGACACGCTCGTCTTGTTTTTGTTTTGTGACGTTGATGGCCGGTCCTTAAAAGCCGCCCGCGGCCATCTTGCGTCGCAATTCGCGCGCGCGGGAAACCGCAATTCGTAAATGGAATGCCAGTCCGCAAGATGGCCGATTATTTCATTGCCATGAGCACAAAAAATGATTCCGATAAAAATGAGATCTGGGAAAGTATGTACGATGTAGGTATGTACTTTATACATATTTGATAACATCGATGAGTTCTAGTTTTTCCCCCATTTTTTTATTTCATACATACAACTTCAATGTTTCTGTGCGCGAGAAGTAAAGTAATAATATTAATCCACGTGATAAGCGCATTTTTATCAATATCAAAACATCTGCTTTTATACTAATTATACTATACATCTAATTATACTATACGTCTACGGCTAATTATACTATACGTCCTATGGGCTAATTTTTTCCAAGTACCAAAATCCTACTATGCTCATTTTTATGATTTCATTAGTAAAAACAAATCTTCATGCTTGTGTGAAACTACTTATTTGTTAACCATTTGCCATTTAATGTTTCAGAGCCATAACCCCGTGGCAAGAATCGGGATGAGTTTAATAATCGAAAATTTGAATAAACATCAGCAAACCGGAAAAACTAGTTTTCCACAATTACTTATATTGCCGATAAATACACTACGCACGGTGGTACGCCTAGCCACAGTAAAACGTGGATGAGTGATAGAAAACACTTGACCTGCGAGCCGTAAATCGCGAACAAATATATTATTATATTAATATTATAACATTATATATTTTGTACCACTTGACATATTTTTTTAAATATATATTAATCTCAATATTATGAAGAACCTATGTAGATATATCTGATATATCTGTGGACACAGAACAGATTAATAAATAGAAATGTAAAAGCCATCACCATGGACCAGACTTTTGAAGCAGGGTACTTTTATGGCGGACAGGCCATAAAACCAAATATAAAAAAGCATATGCAGGCCTTCAATATTGCATGCACGTTAAATTTACGTGACAAACTTTAATGCACATAACTATCATAGACGTAACTATTGAAAATAACATATTATTAATTAACACATTTTTAAGTTTATCCCATATTTTTCCACACTCAACAGCGTTAGCCTGTTATTTCACACCCGGTAGGGTAAGTTAGTTCCCATTAATTTTGTATTCCTTCGGTGGACTATCCACAAATACTTTTTTAATTCTCTATCATATTAACAGTAGCGTAGAATTATTTCTTCATCAACACATATGGGTACAATAATAACAATAATAAAAAAAAAAAATGGGTTAGATTCTTTATAGCTCAGATGGTCACATTATTCTTTCCACGAGACCTAGCGATACTTTTGAAGATTTTTTGAACCGGAACGGGGGTCCGGGCGCTCCGGTCCATTTCGAGCCCAGTAGTAGAACGTGACGTTATAGTACTGTTTATATACCCACTTCTAAAGCTGTCAGAATAGTTATTAGGCATTTGTCTAAACCTAAACTCTGAGAAGCGGTGAAGTTATTCACTGTTCACTGTTCCATTATTGCAAATAATATCTACATAATGCACTCTGCACTTATAAAAAATCATCCTTTCCACAAAACATCCTTTAGCTATTTGATAGGAAAATTACAGAAGGTTTCATCTGGAAAACATTCATCGTTTAAAAGTTACACACTTCTTACCTTTTTAATCAATTCTATTTCATGGTGTCATATATGCAAAAATAACACAGATCCATATATATATATATAGTTTACTTATTTAATTGTATAGTATACGTGCTACCTATACCTACTGTTTAATTTACGACTCAATCCGGAGTTTCTACTAATTATTAATGATGGTATCAGTACGTTCAAATCACTCCATAAAATAGATGTGTTAAATGTAAATAAAGAAAATGTCAATAAGTTCGCAAATTTTAAGTTTATATTCACTGCATAATAATAATTATGCGTGCGTGTGTGCAAAATAACTTAGTAGTCTAAATCGTGTACACGCATGAAGCGCCTTTATTTCGAAGGGGGCTCATACATACACAGTTTGTTAATTAAAAATTTAAAAAGGTAATCATTATAGTATACTAATATATCCAGCTACCTTATAATGGAACCCACACTGACAGTTTGTCATTAAAATAAATCTTGTATAGTGTTTCATCTTGTATAAGCTTGAAAGTAACGATAATATAGGGCTGCAGGCGTCCGAAATTCGGCGGGAATGCTCTGAGTCCCGACCAGGGAACTCAAAAATAATGGGAACTGAAATACCCAACGTGTAAGGCGATAGCAGGTAACCGTCTCGAGTAAAGAAGAATCCGGGCCAAACTTACACACGTGTCAAGAATACGTTGCACGTCTAATACTGAAAACTGCTCTCGGTTTATGCATTTACGCTCATTTAATGTTGGTGTATTACACACACTATTGCACGTGCATAATGCGTGCTTCATTTTCGTGGGATACTCACACATTCAAAAACCCTGCTTCAACGTGCGGCGTATTGAATATAGCCAATCGGTATTCTATTTATTATCTGTTCTGTGGTCCCGACACAACCTATAATTATTACCGATAGGCATATAGGGATTCAATAAAGCCAATGTCGCGAGCTTGTGAACTTCTTCTGTCCGAGGCACCATTCCACAATTTAAAATAAAATTTAAAAAAAAAAAACATAATTTGAACTGCCACCACTAGTAAAAATATCAATATGTCTCTACCCTGGAATGACATTCTGTAACTAAAAATAATAATTATGGAAGATTACTCTCATACTATATCTATATGAATATTAGCGGTTTATTTTTTGTATACACGTATGTTTCAGTGGCTATGGCTAAGGTTTTCTAAATATTCTAACAAATCGACTGCATCAACTGCGTCAAAAAATCGCCACTGAATAAAACTAAAAAATGCATAAATAAAATAGAACTAACGAAAATGACTAATATTATATTATATAGTTTTAATATTGATGATTAATGTAGATTTTGAGAATAAAGATGCATACTGTGTCAAAGTCTTTGAAGACCTGCTGATATTATTTTAATAATCTGAGAATCGCGTATTCCCAGAACTACATCGCCACGTCTTTTCCATAATCCCTGGTCATACCACAGTTCTCATCGTCTCGTGATTATTTAACTAATTGTTTTTTCAAAATATTTTATTTACTTATTCATTAAAGTTTAATATTCAAAATGTCTCAAAAACTGTAAAACAGGAATAACTAAATGGAAATGCGTAAAACAAAATTTTAAAATTAAGCCCGATATGGAAGAGATACGAGTGGATACGTGAAAGTTAAGGGTCCACATGCCCAATGAAGTTCAAAATGGAGAATTTATGGTATTTTCAAAGCATTAGCCTGAACATTCCTTAAACGTTGTAGATAATAATTTTGAAGCCATATTATCCTTTATATTTATTTTAAACATTTGTTGACTGCATACACGATCGTTAACATGATCTTACTCCCTACTGCAGTGTTATAATATGTATGGCTACGGCCGTATACTGTAGCCTAACCACTGGGAAATGCCAATATAAATGACGTATTTCAAAAAAAAATCCTTATTCTTAGGTCAATAATTTGATAAAACAATCATTATTCGTTGGATGTTTTATCACATTTGAATGGTCAAAGACATAGCTTATAATCAGTATCTTTAGAATTAACTTCAAATGTGGTAATCTTGCCCATTTTTTGAGTAACAAAATGCCTAATTCTTGTCAAATTTGGGATCACAGAGATTATAAATATAATTTTTTATCGTAAATATTTTACTATCATAATGTCAACATTAATTTTACTAATGGTTTTATAAATGCGTTTAAAAATTAATAAAACTAAAAAATCTTAACACCGCTGCACGTGGATGTACTGAAATGTGACTATATTCTAAAAAATTAGATCAAGAGGTTTAAAAGAATACTATTTTATGTAATAAAAATACTTTATGCAGTCATCAAATGTTTAAAATAAATATATAGAATAATAATATGGCTTCAAAATTATATAAATAGATTATCTACATCTACAACGTTTAAGGAATAAATACCATAAAATGTCCATTTTCACCTACGTTGGGCATGTGGGCCGTTATGACGGTAAAAAGTACCTATACTTATTAGAAAAAAGAAATTGTATAAAGAACGTTCTTTTATTACTATAAAATCCCGATATGCTGTTATGAAATTTACCAACCCTGGGACTATTCAAACTTGCTACCATCATAATTTAGTTATAGGTACGTATTGTATGCAAATTATTGATGTTACAGTTGGAAAAAATAAATATGTAGATATATTTATTATTATTTCGTTCTTCTGCAGAAAAATGTGGTTAATTTATCTGTCATTATAATAAATATCTAGGTTATAGGTTGGACACTGCTCGAAAAAATAGATAATCAAATTAAATTAGCGTAGAGAGACCTTCGCCAAGCGAATGATAATGATGATGATGCTTAGTTTTGTATACGTGTAACGTATACAGAGATTAAAAATTAATCGTAAAATGCAATGTGCATTTTTTTCTGTCTGATGATGTTGGATGCGCCCAAAACCGCATGGCCGTGCGCCCGACCACAAAGTGCATTACGTTCTGAAAAAAGACAAAACGAGACATGGTAAATTATTGCAATAAAAATAAATAGCTTTAACACTCTGCCCTCAAACGTCTTGCGAAGAAACAATAAAACCTAACACGGAATATCATCATCATCATCAGTCGGATCATTTTACTGTTTTACGATGGTTTCCTCTAGCTCTGTCTACTCCTTTGTATTTTTAGGAAACTTAATCAATTATTTAATCCAATAATAATTATGATTATGCCTTTTGAGTCACTATAGAACGACATTAATTTTTATAACAATGCCACGTCTAGCTCATTCCAGTTTCATCCGTTTTGTTACATCTATCACAGCAACCATGTTTTTTTCAGAGACGCGATAAGGGTGGCTGCCGCCCGGGTACCAGTTCTAATTCCCCTCCTCCCCCCATTAATATGTTTTATTGGAAATTTCAAAGAAATGATGAAACAATTAATTTATTGTAATATATAAGTATATACCTACCTGTTTATTATACATAATATTGTGAATTATAATATAAAGCGTCTTAAATCGATAGATATGGAGTACGAAATTATTTATAAATGATTATTCAATGACATGAATGAGAAATGGGCTGCAATCGACTTTTTCCATCATCGGGTTCATTTTACGTAATTGAAAATACAATAATATCATTATTGATCCCTGAATTCTACCGCCCGGGTGTTTCGCACCAAAACCCCCGCTTGGCGCATCCTTGTGTATTATCTTACTCATTGATTCTTTTGTGATATCATATCCAACAACCCAACATCAATAATTATTAAATAATCCAGTCTTAAAAGGGAATGTTGAACTGTCAATAAGTACATTATTGCTGTCTCCCAATATAGTGACATAAATATATAAGAGTACCTAAGTATATTATATAAAAAAGGATTAGTTATTTATTACTGACGGTACTATTTTTTTGGCAAATTTTGCAGCAGATACTGGGTGTGCGGTGAAGTAACGAGGAGATAATAGAATAGACTACGCAGTCTGTCATCGTGCTGAGAATGAAGAAGCGACATTGAACTAACTATGAATCAAAGATTTCAGACGGTGGACTTATCACTGTAGGTATTTCTTTTCTTCACGTAGGTACCATCTATATGTTACTTCTTATCATGATGACTGTATGCTAACTTTAGAACACTAGTCTACAGTATTAAAAGAAAAATCCACAGTACTCAATTGCTAACATTAATCCTTTAGAATTATTAATAACCATGTCCTTGCTTTTTCGTACAAAGTGGTTGTTAGTCATTTTGAACAATCACAAACACCCAGGCTTTGACAAAAACATGTAAATATTTTGTCATGACCGGGAATCGAACCCAGAACTCTCGGGTGGAAGGCCAGCGCCTTACACGAGAGCCGCCAACATTAATCCTCTATAGCCAGTATTAATTTCATAATTTAAAATAAATAATTTTCATAACGAATCGTTTGCTGTATTCATTGTCATTGTTAAGTGCTACAGTGAATATCTATTTTACATAACCCGTCATTGTATTTAGTGTGCTTTTTACTGGCTGTCGGGACAAACATACTCAATAGAAGAACCCATAAAACAATGAATCCTAGATAAGTCTTCCATAAGTACGTTTACGTATTTTTGCTGTTGTATTTTTTCTCTTTATTTAAGAGCCCACTTTTTTCCATTTTCGGTCATGCTAGACCGCATTTAAACACAGAAGTTGAAGTTGAAAAGCTCTGCAATTTACTTCTACGCTAATTATTACTGTCGCGAATACTTATAAAACAGCAAGACGTTAATATTATGGTCAGAAATCTTAAACCTTTTAAAAACTATAAATAGTTTATAATAACAAGCTTTTTGCGGGGAACGATTATAAACCATTTCGTCAACCTACTACTGAAATGTGGAAGCATGCTGGAGGAAGGATAAAGCTTTGAAAGCTCATCGTAAGTATTTTCACAAATTGATTGAAAAAACAACATTTTTGTATATTATCCAGGTAGTGGAAATGGATTTTAGACCCACCAATAGATATCGCCAACAAGACATAGGTACTTCTCGTGGATAACGGTTACATGTAAGTTGTACGTATGCAGTTCATCGTGGGACACTTATTCGTGCGCCGCAGTACGTGAAACATGAGTTCGTATAACATTATATCAAATGACGAGTTCTTCGTTGAACATTTCACCGTGGAATACATTAGTACGTATCTTACAAAATGCGGCGATAGTTTGCAAATAGTACTGTTCCGATTAGATTAACCTTAACCTAACCTAGTAAAGACATATCATAAAATTCGCCACATGTTGTAGCATACGTACAAATATACTCCACGGTGAAATGTTCAGCGAAGAACTCGTCATTTGATTAAATGTTACACGAACTCATGTTTCACGTACTGCGGCGCACGAGTAACTGTCCTGCGGTGAACTGTTTACATACAAATTTCCAGATACAGTGGATAACAACCATTTTTAGAAAGAAAGAAAATTCAATCACTAATACAGAAGTTAGTCAAAAGTCGAAACCCCCATTGGATTGTGGAAAAAATGGAAATAACGATAGATATATAATATGTAGGTAAATAAATACCGTTGATTTTTTGTGTTTATGAATATAATAAAGCTATAGAATAATTTTAGACTTGGCTTTTAGTAATGATTCACTTCACTGATCAAGAATAGTGGCAGTTTTTTTAAATCTTCTTTGAAGCCCAGAAAGCATATATTTTTCACAATCATAAATATAAAATATCCTTGCAGCATAATAATTATAAAACTGTATTTTAACAAGATTGTTTTTAAAGACATATTTTCACTAAAATTGGACTCAAAAACTGTTAACGCACAGGTCCATTACATAACGACCAATCAAAAATGTTTAAACTACAAAAAATGGATTTATAGATTAATACATTTTATCCTAAATTATATGTCACAATATGCCTAGTAATAATAGGTATATCATATTATACGCGCATTGGCATCATTAAAATATAATGCAATACATCAATAAGTTATATCTACGTTATACCTACCTACTATATGAAAATAGTGTATGAATACCTATTTATACTCAAAGCTCTCTCGTTAATTACGGCCACCGCAAGCCTGCAGGCATTATTACCGATGCTTTTGAATAAAACTTTAACCAAGGGAAATAAAAAAACGGAGGTATTTTATTCCCCTCTCGAATCAGAGGGTTTTTGACCTGCCCCAAGCGGGCGGATCCAACAACACTTTTGTTGGGTAGGTCATGGTGCTCGATAGGCCGTTCGAAAAGGGGACAGCCCAATTTATTCCTTTTTCAAACTCGCGATTCGAAAAGAGTTAAGTCGTTTTTTTGTTTTTATTATAATATCCACTTCAATGTATTGGTTTATCATCACAGCGTGTAGCTATGTATATGTATGTTTAGAAGCAATGTTTAGAGGTATTGCTTATGTCTTATATTAAAAAGATCACTAAGAATCGCATAAAGTATATCTACACATCAAGGTGGTTATTTTTAATTAACATATTAATTTGTATAACGTACAACATACTATTACAAGCGTGACATTCGACAGTTTTGACAGAAAATAATATGACTTAGTTGGAGTGACGTGAGCGTGAGAAAACGATGCAATAGGCTTCATATAAGCAAGGGCAGTCGGAAATAGTACCAGTAACAAAAATTAAATAAATCACAATCTACGTAGCTTCAAGGTAAATTGATTTACTGTAATAGGCATATTGTTATTTTTGTGTGGGTAAATACCCCCCTAATCTTTTATGATGGAAAGTTGTAGGTAGGGACGCATTTTGTTTAAAGTACGTTTTTGTAATATATATAGGTATATAAGATATATAAACATATAATACTTCAGTACTTAAGTATATTAGGTATAAATACTATACTTAATATAATTATTGGTAGTATCTTACATGAAAATAAGTGTTCCATGATTTGAATTTCACCGAAAATATACTTTCCCATTAAATTATATTATATTATAATATCGTTTACAGTTCATTATGGGTTTTCCATATTGATTCCGTGGGGTGGGGGACAATACCCTTACGCTTACACATTATTCAAAATCCTCTGAGGCTAAATTCACTTCCCATGCCAAAGTCAGCCGTCTTCGGGTAAGACGGCCAAAGATGTGGTAGTTGCAATAATGCTTATCCTAATTAAGCTTTGTTTTTTATACGTTTTGGTGCGTCATATGAGTTATACCCATGCAAAATACAATATTTGCAATAAAAGAAAAATAATCTCGAATATAAAATAAGTACGCAATAATATAAGAATTTCAAGCATGACCTGATTTATTTTACATTAAGTACTTTTTATTTTTATGAGACTGCAAACTGGATTTGATGAAACAGTTGAAGTTCATATTTCATAAATCAGCACTGTCCCTTAAAGTGACGAAACTCTTGACTACTCAGAGTACTTAGACGATTATTTAACACTAAACTTAATTTTAAAAATATACCAATAGCGAAAACTTGACAACATACATTCAATTATTAAATATTTAACGTGTAGGTATTTAATTTTTTTTTAACTGGGTTCTGTGCTGGAAATAATGCAATTCAATATATTTTTTTGATATATTTAAATAATGAGGGACGCAGAAAGGCCGAGTGTGACCAACTTTAGAGATAATAATTCAGGATAGAAATGCCTTAGGAACGGTTGTGCAGTCGGTCATGGAAATGAATGTTCAATGGCGCCAGCTATTTATGTTTATGCAAGTCACATAATATATAATCTGGGATGGAATCTGGATTATTATTAGGAATACGACTATAAGATCATGAAAAATATCCGCGGTGTATATAAAATCTAGGCTCCTAACAAACAGTTAGGAAGAAACCAGAAAAATAAAACTGTATCTTAGCAAATAAATGTGTGAGAATGCTAACGGTCGTCTTTTTCTAATATTTTCTATGAAATTTGCTGTATTTATTGACAATTTAAAACCAAATTAGATGGTAAGCAAGTATGTATTATTAATGTCATTATTTCATTTGAATTCATATAAATATAGAATACTAGGTACCTACCTACTGTACACACGTATTTTTAGTAGGTAGTCACATTTTAATTATTTGGTAATCAGTAAAATACTGGAGATGAAAGAAAATCCAAATTATTATACCTACCCATAATTATGATATATTTTTTTGTTTACTGATTATTATATTTTTTTCACTATTTCACTATTTTCCTCCAACATCCACTCTTTGTCACGTGTATCAATATACTACCTATGTATGTAATAAACTAAAACATACATAAAATTTAAATGTCTAATTAACTGGCTTCTTAGAATAAACAACAAATAATTCTAAATATAAAAAAAAACTAATTATTATTATATCTTCATTAAAAGTAGTCTTATATAGTGTTGAATTCATTCAAACTACGAAGCAAATACTAAAATAATTTTCGTTTCCTTGCTAAACGATTACTAAAGACATTCAAGTAATATTTTACTGTAAACATGTTTGGCAGTCTACCCACGAAAGCCTTAAACCAGGGCCAATGACCAACAAAATCCCTACAAACATTCGCACACATCTAACGACACCAATACCGATATATTTCCCGTAGGGACTGGAAAACTTCCGTAGAGGGTTTACAAAGAGATGTGAGCGTTGTCACTGACCTAATAAAAATATGCTTATATTGATTCGCAAAAACTATAACTCTTTTATTTAAAAATGGAATTCTTAGTAATCGTCCGTACTAAGCCAACTGTAAAATGTCGTGTCTGTCTATGGGAGACGGTTTCATTTCACTATGTATGTTAGTCACAAGATAACTCC
Source organism: Rhyacophila brunnea (assembly GCF_057557595.1). Taxonomy (NCBI): domain Eukaryota; kingdom Metazoa; phylum Arthropoda; class Insecta; order Trichoptera; family Rhyacophilidae; genus Rhyacophila; species Rhyacophila brunnea. The sequence goes on from NW_028233068.1 coordinate 25,501,647, forward strand.
GATACCTCGCCCGTAAGTTCTAAGAAAGTTATGGTGTAAATCCTCAAACTCACCATTCCTCTTCCTGTATTTTTAAGAATAGTCTTAGTTATAAAGAAATACAAATATAGTAATATTTGTTTTATTCAATGTCTACTGAATATACTACATACATAAGATATAAGAATGGTATATTCTTTATTTTAGAAACGACTTCAAGCCAGCTTAACAAAGCATAATTAATATTTTGTTATAAAAACCCCATGTTATGAATACACTTTTAATACTTTGGTCCAGAAAACCTATAACTGTATCTACGAAATCCTTGTTTACGATATAATATTATGTACATACATAAATAATTGTACGTATATATTATCGACCCTATTTATAGCTAATTTTGTCTTTTCATGAGAGTTTGGTAGCAGCATAACACTATACAAAATGTGCAAACAATAAATATTTGTTATATTTCCATAATTAATATAAAGAAATTAACGATAAGAAAAATAACTTTTATTTTAATCCTCGACATAAAACCAATTCATTTATATGATCATCAGAACATTTGAAAGTATTGTGTCAACATTTTATTTTTAATGAATGATAAAATCGTGCATCGCTCATATGCCGCGAATTTGCACGCAGGTGAATAATTCGGCGACGTAAGTGTGTTAGTAAGCCCTTCGCTACATGCAAAACAGTGTCTGTTATTTTAGACAATACATGCAGAGACAGAATTTTATTTTTTCACACAATATAGATAAGTACACTGTTTGTCATATAGGTTTGTTTTACAAAGGGTGTAGGATCACTTATTATTGACGGGTGAACACGAAAATAGCTTTTAAGGAAAACGGTTTTGGTGTAGAAAATTTAGCCCTCTTTTAAAAAATAGTTTTGATAATCAAGCTCAGTTTATTTAAGAAATATGACGTGTCTATTTAAATTTTGGTTATTTTAACATTTATATGGTATTTTAACGTTACGTTTTTAGTAAGTAGGTACCAACTTTCTTTGTAAATGAGATATAATTCCGTTTTTCCAATACTCACTATCTTGCTCCTCTTCTTTCGATGTCATTACAGCCCAATTCGACCATTGGCCTTCTCCACCGCCACAGAACAGATTAATAAATATAATTCAGATTTATCCGAATCCCAACACACCATATTTTGAAGCAGGGTTTTGAATGTGTGAGTGTCCTACGAAAATGAAACACATATTATAGACGTGTAATAGTGTCTGTCGTAACCTTCAAATATACCGATACTGAATGAGCGTCAATGCATAAACCGAGAACAGTTGACAGAACGAAGAACAAGCGTAAAATGACGTATTCTTGACTCGTGTTTAAGTTTATCCAATATTCTTCCACGCTCGAGATCGGTTACCTGTTACTCCACACACCTTAGTTATTTCAGTTCCCATTAATTCTGTGTTCTCTGTCCACCGTCTTCCTCCAGCCGGTGCAATCTTTTGCAGATCCTTCTAGACATATTCTCACTACCGTATATGTATGTTAACTTTATCTGACATTTATTTTTATGAATGTATGTATATTAACGCTAAGATTGTGTGATTTTTCAGATGTCAATCAATATTACCCATAAATTCTTTAGAATTTCAGCTTCATAAATATATCGGTGCTTATACGAGTAGGTACTTATTCTATATTATATAATATATTTTCTTCGATTTATGTAAATACTACTAGGGCATCTAGCAGTAGAATTTGATTGATGCAATTCAATACATTTTACTTAAAAGTTCATTGAAAATTTTCAACACTTTATTACATATTATTTAAAAAGTTACTTTTATCGTTAAATGTAGTTTAATTAAAAAAAACATCTAATTCTGTAAATTCATAGAATATAAAAATGTTTATAACTTGAAATACTTTTTATCTAAAGCAAATCAAGTATTGCTATGGTGACAATACCATTAATTAAAATATAATATACCTATATTGTACCTAAAATATAAATTGTTTATTTATCCGGTATATTGCTGGCCTGTGGGGCGATTTGACCTTATGTTGTATTTTATTACGGACCATTAACTTTTTCTAAGTATTTATTTTCGACATCAAATGTAGAGCTTTCAAAGAACTTAGGTACAACTAATGCTCCCCGTTCAGTGGAGTTCCGCTCAACCGAAACATTCTTGGGATAGGTCTTTTACTGTACTCTCCCTTCTATCAGGATCACATGCACATGGCATATCCATAATAATATATTATGTTACATATTACTATGTGTATTGTACATTAGTACAATACATAAAAACCTCTCGTGATAAATTCTGGTTATAATTGAAAGGTGTCGAAATAGTTCAGTCCATCCGGTGACTTTATAGAAATCGGTCGAACTAAGTACTTGGATTGAAAGGCTGTATATTAACAATTATTATGAGTGTCATTGTACAAAATATTGTTATTATAGGTATTCAAATCAGCATGTTTAATTGTCAATGTTTAGGCTTGACGAAAACATTAATTTTTATAAATTTTTAACATTTATTGTTCAAGTTATTGTGAAAACTATACCTCATTAGATATTACAGAATTTTAAAAACAGTTAGGGTTAAAAATAAACGCATATTAAATTTTAGAGTCGACTTACTCATCTTGGTCATCGATGTACTTGTATTCGTCCAATCCTCAGTAGTTCAATCATGGTTTATTTAAAGTGGAATAATATATAGATGGGTATTTGTTAATAATTATTTTGTAAAGAAATTAATAATGTTTAGCGTGCTCATTTGATAGGTACGTATCTTTGTTAGATAGCAATTCTTAGATATAGGTATACAGGTCAAAAAACTGAATATAAATGTACTTATCATAAATGCATAAAAAAATTTCTGAGGCCACCAAGTTATTCCGCTAAACCAATAATACCATCACATGCCTGCGGTTAGGTCCGATCACTTTGATATAATTGTATTTGCTACTGTACCTCTCCACATGCAATTTTGTTAAATAACCAATAATTCTTAGATTTCTCAGGCACCCAAGTTGTTACGACATATTTTTAAATTCGTTGCAACCAATAAATAAAAAATCGTTTTAAAAATTACACTTTCTCACATTACAGAATAAATAACTTTTCACACAAACATACTCTGTATGCAAGTGACAGAAGATGGAATAGACGTTCGTTTGTTTTTCTTTTTTTAAATCTTATATAAAATGAGTGAATAACAGAATAATGCGTTTTGAATTTGGAATGGAATACCCATTACGAATTTAATATATTAGATCATTATATGATTATATATAATATTTTCACTGAAGAAGGTTTTCTTCAACATCTCTGATAAAAATATTTATTCTGTCATTATTTAGCGTAGATTGTTAAATTTCAGTCGTTTGTGACGGCATGTGTGTGTAATTATTACGATTGCATTACATGCGAGAGGTCAATGCACACATTTGCAAAATGACTTTCATTGAAAATTTCTTCAATAGAAGAAATAACACAAAAGGGACTCGGCGTGAACGAATGCATTTAAAAATTTAACAATCGCTACGAATAAAGGTGAGATCAAAGGTTTAACAAAAATTAATCTCCTATCACTAAACCAAGCTATACCTACTGCCTCGTATTATGGATGGCAGTAGGTACACTTATAAACACATGTAATTATTAAATGTTCAACTAATACTAAAAATATTTTAACAATTAATATTTATTATTATTAAATCCGGTATCTTAGAGCTAGTGTGTCATACTTCTGTCAAATTTTGCATAAAATGAGTTAATTACAGATGTTGTACTTAAAGTATAATATATAAATCCAAAAACATGAAAGTCCAATCCAAATTGCATTTTCCTGATAGTGATCATTTTGGACATATTATGTTAATTAGTAGTGTTTAACTTTAAAAAAAAAGACCCAATTAAAATTTTATTGTCACTTGGATTCTGCAATGGTTGTGATTTGCGAATGTTACGATTAACCTGAGGGAACAGTTGACAGAGATGATAATATGCTACACTCACTATTACACTAATGATGGCTCAGGACCGAAACTTATGGATGCAGGATTGCACAAAGACGCTTATACATTATCAATACGAGAGATAAACAATAAACTGATGAGAAAAATTATGTAAACATATGAATCTCATAGAATAGTGCTTTAAAAAAATAATCAACTTTTAAAATACTGTTCTATTGGATAAATGTTTAAATACACAAAACTCATTTAAATTAATAAATGCCTCCATAAAATGCCATTTCTAACTTTTTAATAATTATGTAAATTTATGCTCGACTTGTAAATAAGTATGTATTTCTTTCACATCCATTTTTACAGCTTATATTTTACTGATTCACGTACTTTTTTTAACCCTGTAAAGGTATAACGAAAAATTCTAACAAACGGTTTTTAAGCCATTTTTTTATCAAAAATCGACGAAATTGTATAGTTTTCCACGTAACACAACGGAAATGACTTCATTATTTTGTGTCTTAATAATAAGGTTAAGAGTAACAGAACTGCATTGGTGTTGGCAACCCTAATATCCGTAATTCGAAAAAAGAATACCAAAACAAAACTTCGCACGCAGCCCTGCTGTTTCATATTCGTACATCATAATGGCGTCGTCAGTTAGTTGGGGGGCAACGACTCACGAATAATGTTTTCGACTTCCCGCCAACCAGAATTTATATTATTCGCCATTGTGAGCAGGCTGCGCTCGTCAGCGGGTGATGGCTGCCTGACCTACCACAAAAAATAATGCGTTGAGTGTTGCCACGGTAAATAAAAACAATGGATGAATTCAGAAATACAACACAATTTAATTTTAATTAATTGAATGAGAACTTTTGTTAGCTATAGGTATACGTCATGTAATATCAAACAAATGTTCGTTATAAAGTAATTAAGCATGTACTTAAATATTAGGTAGGTACCTACCTACTATATATATGGTTTAAATACCTTTCCGCCTGGTAATCTTATTAAAATGTATTGTTCAAAAATACATTTTTACGTAATATTATATTAAACAAATATGGCGTGAATGTATGTGATACGTGTAGCAAAGAAAAGAGAAGTTTTTTGTCATGAAATGATAGGTATCACAAATATAAAAAATACGCTCAACTTGCAAGTTACAAATCCCTATTTTTTATTGGGAATTTAAATGTTTGCATACTTAATTATACTGTACAATTAAATTAATTCAAAGTGAAGTATTGATTAACTTATTTTATATTATATATATTATGTAGCTAAGTAAATGTGTGTAATTTACTATACTTTATAAAGACTCTTTCGAGTATACAATAAGATCTTTATAACAATATGTATTAATATCTACATTATAAGGACCTACAACATCCAACATTTTTTTTAACTTTAAATTAACTGAGACAATATTTGAGATAACTCTATTGGCATCTCTATAATGGTCACATATATGATAATTGATAAGATTTTCCTAGGGAAAAACATTAGTATTATAATTCTATTTTCAAATAATCATATTGGTCTTTATTTGAAATATGATACACTGATGTATGTTCATATATTTAAATAATACTTACATGGATATTCAATTGCAATAAAAATCTACATTAAAGTCAAAATTAAAAAAGTTTAGTTGCCGTTAGGGTACTCAAAAAAAGTTTTTCATTTAACGCTGTTCCAACGATATATAGGTACACCCAACATTTGAAAGTACGATAAAACAATAAATTGAGTAGGTAACTCAACAAAATGTAATTATTTCGTTTTTTTACTCAAATTAAGCATTAGTATGAGCTTCACTCAGTAAAGTAATGTCTTCCTGAAATCGTTGTTTGAGATAATAACGTTTAAACATGACGCAGCAATTCAAAATTCATATGAAAATCGTGCTGTGCATCATCTTTGTACTTCTATAGTGTTTTTTTTTACCTTGAACATGCGCAAATTCGATTTCTTCTAGTGCGCATGAATTAGATAATATAGAGATTGTGATTACTGTTACGGTTGTTATTGCCGACTGCACGTACATCAATGTTATTGCATCGCTTTCTCTTACTCGACGTCGCACAGAGTATCTTATTTTCTGTCAAAACTATCGATCTTCATGCTAATATGTATAGTTCCATGTAGGTACCTATTGTCGATATTATATTATGATTTTTGGCTGGTCTTTAGACTTGTGTGTTACACATCATTTTAATATACTTATAACTAGAATTGTTGTGATATCTTAATATTTTAATAACACTTTATTACTTATATTAATTTTATTTACCAGAAATATGTTACTAAATAACTCTTACATAGTTAAAATATATACCATAGAGCATTAAAATAGTATTATCGACATCACTGGGTGCATTGTAATATGATCGCATTATTAGTTGGGGCAGAACGTTTCGTTCCAAAACACCCTGTTGAAATTGCATTTGAAACATGACGCGCCATTGCAAGTGCCCAATCCAGTGAGTCGGTTCAATGCATCAATAGTTTGGTTCGCAAGAAGTTAGCGAAGTGATGCCAGCGAAAGAAAGAGGGCAAAGAACTCGCACAAGGCCGCGCTGCTAAAAACTCGCCGGGAATTCAAGGAGACACGCAGTCCGCCCCAAACACCATCCCGAAAGTCAGGCCCATTCATTAAATTACATATAGGTACATTGTTTTCTACTTCATCACGTTAGTTATAATAACTACTCCGTAATTATTTTTGGGTCTACGCCGGACATTAACCGTAGACCGGTAAAATCCATCTAGATGCAGAACTAAGTAGCCAATTGTCAGTGCTAATTGAGAAAGCAATAACTGTGTTCGACCAAATTGATTTAGATATTGTTATATTCTTGTGCGAAGCTGAGTTTAGTTGGACATTGTTTTATAAATTCTTATTGTAGGCTATACTTATATCACTCTGTGTACCCACTTCCTTGTACGTATATAATGCCATAAATATGACTTTTTATTGCACTGATGTATTACTTTACTTAAATTTGTAGGTTAAATTTCTTTATAATATATTTCATGTAATGTAGCATACTAGTATACGTTTTGAACTTTTAATTTGTAATGCTCATGAATGTACATAAAATAAATTAATTGAATTTACTTGAATTAAGTAATTTTGTAACTACTATGTACCCAATGATATGTAAATCTAACGTTGTGCTAGAAAATATGTCGATTATAATCTTATAGGTATTCATAATTATGAAATCATACTGTTTATATAAAACTCTATAACAGGCCATGAGGCCCAATCATTAGTGTAGTAAAATAATAATGCAGTAATATAATCAAAAGGATCACACAAATACCAAGGATTTGAGAAAACCAAATTAAATATATTGTGACCTCACCGGAGTTGAACGTAGCGTCCCCCGGGTAAGAGCACAGTTTCTTACGTAAAGTTATTACCTATTTCTCATTTCCCAAGTCTTTTCTGTCTTTGTTAATTATTTAAACTTCATCAAAACTCTAACTCTATGTTAAACACTATTAAGTAAATACAATAAATACATAATATATAGGTACTCTGTATTTGGCATTAGTAATTTAATTTTTTATAAATCTCTATGTTGTAAATAATATTTTAAGGGCGGACGTGCTCAGCGTGGGTCAAAATGGAGCTTTTATTCTATTTTCAAAGCATGATCCTGGACATTCCTTAAACGTTGTGGATAATCTATTTATATAATTTTGAAGACTTATTATCATTTATATTTATTTTAAACATTTGATGACTGCATAAAGTATTTTTATTACATAAAATAGTATTCTTTTAAACCTCTCGCTCTAATGTTTTAGAATATAGTCATATTTCAGTACATAAATATGTGCAGTGGTGTTAAGATTTTTTTACGTTTATTAATTTTTAAACGCATTTATGAAACCATTAGTATAATTTATTACGAGTTAATTTTTGTAAAATATTCACGATCCCAAAACATGTAAACATATCAAAAGATTTTTTACATTTATTAATTTTTAAACGCATTTATAAAACCATCAGTATCATTTATGTCGACATTATTATAGTGAAATATTAACGATAAAAAATTATATAGGCATTTTATTATTCAAAAAATGGGCAAGATTAACACATTTGAAGATAATTCTAAAGATACCGATTATAAGCTATATCTTTGACCATTCAAATGTGATAAACATCCTACGAATAATGATTGCTTTATAATAATTATTGACCTAAGAATAATGTAGTGTTTTTTTGAAATACGCCATTTCTTTTGGCATTCCCCAGTGGTTAAGCTACAACATACGGCCGTAGCCATAAATTGACAAACTAAAACTGAAGTAGAGAGTAAGATCATGATAAGGCGCGTGTTTGAACATGTACCGTTTAAAAAAAAAGATTTTTTTTTTCGGTTAGGATCATGCTTTGAAAATAGAATAAAAGCTCCATTTTGACCTACGCTGAGCATGTCCCCCTTTTAGTAGTTGTAACATATAATTGAGCGTTTACACGCGCACACTCACGTTAAGTGTGAGTATGTCCATTTTGTTATTATTATAGTAATGTTAAGCGTACTTTTACTGTTATGTACTATTATTACTAGGTATGAAAAATACTTTAAAATGCAAGAGGAAAATCTTGATAATATAATTTGGAACGTAGGTACTGGAAAAAGAATAACATTTTGTCTGTAAAGATTTATTATAGCTATATCAACAATGATATTATTATCTCTAACATAATCATTGACGTTCCACGTATGTAATCTGATAAGTGAAATAATTAAATAAAAACAAAATATTTTTAAACAGCAAAATAAAAATAAACACATGAGTATATAAGTCAGAAAATAAAAAGTATCTCAGAAAGTAGAAGAAAATTTGGGACACTGAGAGACACGATTACAATCACAGAAAAGTTTAAATCTTAAATGTGAAATTATTGACCAATTGTTAACACGGCATTGTCATTGATTGGGATTGCGTATTACATCAATGATAAATTAACTCAATATGGGTTTGAGGATTTTTTTAATATTTAAATACTTATATCAAAAAATGCCACAATCACATACTGCTAAAACTGCTTAAGTACTACATTAAGAAGAATTGCTACAAAGTGACGATTGGTATGTTCTTGTATTTGGTCGTTCAACTGTACTTGTGCTTCTGATCAGCTTTTGTAAATATTGTCGGATTCACTACGACTGATATAATAAATGTCCGAAAAAATGTAGAACGCGTGTGAAGACAATAATATTGTCGATATCGATTATCTCGACAACAAATTTTCGTTCTGTTTTAGGACTTCAAAATATTCATCGCTAACACGTAATTTCAAAAAAATTATTTGCCTTGCAAGGGCTCCATGACTCAATATCATCCTCCTCGGTTGGATACTACTTTTATTAGAAAAACCTACAGGAGCAAGGCAGCAATTATTTCTTTATGACAATCAGTAACGACCAAGGTGGTTAGAACAGACTTAGGGATGATAATGAAAATATTATAAAAGGGCTCCAAGAGAGAAAACAATCACAGTAAAAATCATATCTTTTGTTTGAAAATAAAATTATTTATTCCATCTTTTATTTTTTTATTATAAATGATCGGTCCATTACTTTCGGGAGGCTGTGTATAATTTGCAGTTGACTGAAACGCTCGTAATTCTATTTTAAATTTTAGCCTCACATCACTAGTACCTTACAGGTAGGTGAGTACTTTGACTTTATTTTGCTTGCGGCGATCACCTTACCTAACAGGTCCCTAGATATTTTTAACTTGCATGCCCGAAGTAGATTTTAGTACCTACATAAATACTTGTCTACATTATTTTATATATTTTATACGAAGTTAAGAGCCCATATTTTTTTAAATAATTTAAGAGCTACAACAGATGTTTTTTAAATAGTCTTATTAGTTAAAAATTTAGATATTTTAGCTACCTTCCTATCAAGGGCTCGACCAGGGTTCTAAAATTGATATGTTGGTCGGGGTTGAAATATTGATATGTGTAGTAGAATTTCTGAAACAGACACCTAAAATTGTGCTAGGTATTCTTCTCCTTCTTTTATCCTGTCACGCCCCAGCATTCGGGTGTAGGGCAAGCACTAGTTCGCGCCACTTCTCTCGGTCCATACCAGACCTGCAGAGCGTAGGTCGGTTTTGTAGCACCGCTGCAGGGTGGGGGTGAGCCGGCCACGGTGACAAAACCCTTGAGACTGTGCCACAGGGGTACAAAATGTCACACTATTTGGCGTCATCTTAAGCATATGTCCCAGTTAGATACCTATAACCCATTCTATTCTATTGAGACTTTGAAAGAATACTTTTCGGTATTTTTTATGCAACGGTGACGTTTTAATGAATTTTTAAGCTCCTGAATTTGAATATATTATTAAACTTACGTTTTTTCTTTAATTTTAACCCGTTCGTAAATATCGATCTTCAATGTAGGTATGCAAGTACTTATATGATTGCAATATTACATTCAGTTTTTGTATATTTTTTGTTATATAAAAAAAAATTCTCCAACCCCTTTATCCCATCGCCTAGGTGCTGTATTCCATATTATAATATGAGGTTAGTAATCAACATTCAACATAATATATACATACTCATGGTTAATTAAAATATAAATACTTAGTAGAATAAAAATACAAGTAACAATTAACTAATAGATAGTCGTACACATGGGTAAATAGATATTATTTGTTTGACGTTTAGTTGTGTTTTACTACTCCTAAGCAGTAACTTTAACACTTTCTATTATATCTCTTGTGTTTGTTCGCTAATATTGCTTTTAAATATTTACTGACAGATTAATAAGTAAGTGCTATTGACATACTTGTATACTACCTTGTCCATAATAAATTTAAATGTAATACTTATTACTGAACCAAGTTACTTGTAAAAGATTTAACTCGATAATGTATAAAACTGAATATTGTAATATTTTACATCAATTATGCTATCTAACTGACGATTTTTTTTTGTGGTAATCCATTACAATATGCAATTAAAATCTTTAAAAATATAGTAAGTAAATAAATAAGAATAAAATAAAGAATGTAGAGTTGACATTAGGTACAACAAAGGTTTAAGTCAAATTTTCTGTAAACTTATTACCTTCCGGGAAAAATCTCAAAACGCAACCCAAAATCGCAGTCTAACATTTCTTCATAACTTCACAATCTGATACTCCGTACCTAATAAGTTTTTAAGCCATACCGCACCGTCTATATTTCTTTCTAGAGCAATTCAAAAATCATAATTGAAATATTGCTACGTAATTTTTTTATAGAAACATTAGTTGTAATTAATTGTAAATATCTTCTTCTTTGTCGAGACGTCATAGTTGGGATACACATAATTAGGTACTATCCCTACTCGCATTTACGAGAGCTTGACATCATAATATTTTCTGGTGCTATGCAAAATGTATGAAATCGGCCCATCTCGCAGAAGACTTAGCATTTCAATGCTGTTCTCTTATCTGCAGGAGATGTGGCCAAAAATATAAATGTACTCGGACATATTTCTAAGCATATTTTTCCCTCCAGTATTCACTTCAATACGAAGGTGTCGTATTGCTGCCTATTTATTTTCACGAGGTATATGTTTCAATACATAATATAATTTTCTTCCACCATATGCCACGTTTTTACACCCTTTCGGTAATGGACCGTGGCGTAAAAATAAGTAGCGTTGTTAAAGGAGAGTTCTAAGTTGTACCTGCTGGGAGTAGGTTTTCCAGAAAGAACTTAACCCTGGTTTGACAATCTATTATGCTTAAAAATAGCTTGAAATTATTATACATTATTTTCACAACAAAAATTAGTAAACTATCATGTCGGGGTCACCATTGTAGGATTGATTTTTGGTGAGTTATCAGTAAAACACGTGAGGCCACTTATGATATTTTATTCATTTGTTTTGATTTATTAAATAAAGGTAATAATTTAGACTTGTGTGCATGATTGTGTAGTATGTATGCCTTCTACCAAGCCCTTCGATAGGCGCTATCTACGGATATCAATAACATATTTCAAGAATATCATAACTAGTGACAGTACGTCATTGCAGATTCAAATCAGGCGTCTGGAAAATTCATATACGTATGTATCATTGGACGGTTGGATCCAGACAGTTAACCTAATAAGTTTAGTAAATGAATAACGTCAATTTCTCGTATAAAAAACTTTCCTAAGAAACCTCTAGCCATATTCCATACACACTAAAACTAATGAAAAATATAAAAATTAAATACAAACACATTTTCAAGACGCGTTTCAAATTGTCATTGACAGCAATATTTTTTATATCACGGCTACAAAACAATGTAAGCAAAAAATTCCTCTGTTAATTAAACATGAAGTCTACTCTGGTTTGATCAGTCATTTCCCTGCCCCATATTTTCCGCAGTGCATTGTATTGCAGCGAAACGCACTTACATTGCATTCACGGGATGAATACCAACTGGAAAAATGCAACGAATAATAGACAGAGTATCAGGAGCTTTCAATAGTTTAACAACTCCGAAGAGGAGTCGCCAATACAATTGAGCGATAAAAGTTTGCGTCGGTGGATTAATATCGCTACAATATCTTAAACATGTTATCTCCATTTATTTATTTTGCAATATGGGAAAAAGACTTTATAGCCACAATAATTGGCGGTCAGTGCTCTATTAAGCCCGTTTCAGACGGGACACTGGTGTCGCCCTCGATATAATATAGGAGGCCTTTGTATTAGGTTTATGAACGCCTCAGAGCTAATGAGTCAACGCGTGCCCGGTACATTTTTCCGTCGGCCCCTACATTCTCAAGCCGCCGATACACTTGTTTTATTACCACAGCCAGTTTTATGTTCTAATTTATAACGCGAAATTATGCGTAGACTTATTAGCTATGGGGCATTCAAAAACATAATATAAAGGCCCCTTTATTCGAATACAAAGGCCTCCTATATTATATCGAGCGCGACACCGGTGTCCCGTCTGAAATGGGCCTTAGCGATTGGGAACGATACTCACTTCAAGACAGAAATCTAAAATTATGAGTCATTATTAAAAATATAGACACTTCACTTATTTATGTATCATGTTACCATTTAATTAAATGACAAATACTATACCATTAGATTAGAATATCATACAGTATGTATTTCGTACAACTGTAGATCACCAAAATTTTAATATCACCAAATATACGATTAAATTATAAGGTAAAATGTAAAGTTTAGCAGAATATATGTAACAGACCAATTAAATCAAATGAAGACATACTTTCCGTATTCACTAAAGAATATTTAAAAATAAAAATGACAATAAACACGGATATGACTGATACCTACCGTACGCGCCAAAATGTGACCTAATATTGATATAATTAATTAAGACGTTTAAGACATTATTTTATTATAGAAAAAAATGAGGCCATACCTATAAACTACAGTAGTACAGTACAGTAGGTATTGAACTCAAAATTTACTACCAATTTTTCAATTTAAAAAGAACCAAAAAAAAAAAACAGCAAGATTTTTTTATTAAAATTTTTTAGTAAATTTGACAAGAGTTTACAAATATAGTAGTACAACTTAATAATTATTTATATTTAACTTTAATATTTCATCAAAATATATTTAGGTGTTGACACATTTTAATTTATAATTGTCTTCGTAATTGTAATGTAAAGTTTTAAGAAATATCTTAAAACAAAAAATACCAAGGAGAAGTGGTACCAAATTGATGCCAATTACCCAGAATCACTTGGTCAAGAGTGGCGTCAATTGGCGCCGATTGTTTCCAATAGGTAAAGAACACCACCAATCGAGTATTGTGATAAAAAATGTATTAAAAGAAGTGTACTAGTATCATCATCCATAACCAGGATCGATTAACTACTATATGAAGGCCTCCCCTAGCTCCTTCGACTCTTCTCAGTCTCTAGCTCTTTGCTATCGAGCACATCCCCACTTTATTGCCGAGTTCGTCTATCCAGCAGGTTTATGGGTGTCCCTGTGGTAATTTATTGCCCCCTAGGCAATGACATTAATATGGACGAATCATCTGGAAGAAAATGACACTCACTTTATTGTCGGGTCTGCCGAATGGCATAATCTGTTCTAACGCCATTACAATAAAGGTGATATTGCTATAAATTCCTGATGCTTTTTGTTGGGTCTGCCGAATGGTTCGGTTCGAACGGGTTCGCTCAAATGAACATTGACATTAGAAACACTGCTCTAACGCCATTACAATAGAGGTCATATTGCTATAAATTCCCGATGCGTGATATCGCATAATGGAAATTGCGTGACGTCTACCTATACATGCGAATGCGCGAATTTACTTACTACTGTATTGAGTGCGTCGTCCATTAATAATGTCATTGCCCCTAGGTACCATTGAATGACGGCATTTGTCCAGCGGTTGTCCACGTTACCCATCGCCGTTTTACCTGATTAGCGTCCTCTATCACATCGCGTACTCATCGCCCATCATTATGGCCCCCATATCTTAAAGCGGGCCCCCCTGCCTATCGCTAAGGTTAAAGGCAGTATGACGATCTACAGTTGTGCATTCTAAATAGCGTTCTTGGTAAAATTTAGGTTATTTTATAACAATTTTTATTTTTAGTATTACCCACTTGAATTATGGAGTTGTCGAATTTCGGACAAACATTAATCAAAAATTGCATCGCACAACTACATTTTTTTAAGTTGGAAGTGAAATAGCGCCGCAGGTGATTTTTTTTTTTAACTATTAGTGCAATTTTGTGATGTGTTTATCTCACTTGGCTGGTCGATCCGCCACACCGGGCCCCCAGGCTAGAGCTCTGTCAGCCCCTCTCCCCCCCCCCCTTGTGGAGACAATGCCCAATATACACAACGTAGAAACGCTAATATTCGTACATTAATTAACATGTATGTAGTAAGTGGAAGTAAATAATATATTTTGAACTGGTATTTACATAGTAAAAATGATAATTCATAATTACTGGTTTCCAATAAGAAAATATGAATAATTTTATTCTATTGCTAATGTTAGTATAAAATTATTACATCAATTTTGCTACCAATAAAACATTTAAGTTTTAAATAAAATAATATAAAATCCCTGCAGGGGTGATATTTTCCAATACATACCTATATATGTGTATACACTTTACAGTGGAATGGGCAAAGGCAAACACGATTTTCAATCAACCCTCAGTAAAATGAAACAAGAAAAACCACACGGTACGCATGCTACGCATTTTCCTACGATGCGTTTCGCTCTCTCTATGACTTCAACATCTTTTTTTATCTTCAATGATAATTATAATGGCATATTTTATTCCTATGTTTTATAACAAAAATATTGAAGAAAACCTGTTTCTATAAAAAAAGACCAAAGATATAAAAGTGAAGCAAAAAAAATATTCCTAGTCTACAAACCGTGAGAGTAATCTTGCATAGAAACATTGCACTTACACTTACGTCCATTTGAAACTTGATTTGCATTTGAACAGCGATTTTGATAAGGTATCTATAAAAAAAACTAAGAAGAATAAGTTGACTATTCTAGTTCCGACGACTAACAGAACCAGCTCCGTTACTCTCGACAATCCCAAGACCGATCATTTTAAGGCCGTGGTACTGAACTACGAATTACGATGGTATTGTTAGTTATTGATTATCTTCTAATGCAATCCGGTAACCTGTTTACAATAAATTAAGTTGTTCGATTGCATATTTCGTTCAAAGTATTACTATTTTTTTCAATATGCAACACTATCATTTTATGCAAACAGTTTACCATAATATTTCATTTGAACTATGAGCATTAACTAGCCGTAGGTACTGACAAAGTGTCACGGGCTGACTACAGTCGGCCTTGCAGTGATCCTTTTCCATTCCTTCTTGCAGTCTGTAGTTCAGATATAATAATTTATTAGATAGAAGACTGTGCACCTTTCACCTGGTCACTTTCACTGGTCAGCGAGTTGGAATGATTATATGCTCCGCCACAAATATGGTTAAAGAAACTATGTATGAATATTATTCATAGAAATATGCAACTCTTTCGTGCATTTGGTCGTTCATGGAATTCAAAGCATCCTCCTCTAGTACCGTTTCCAGCTACTTCGATCTAAACTTTTCACCAATACATTCCTCATAGACGGTTTTGCGATACTTATAAATAATGTTCAAAAGGCATGGGTGTCGTCGATTTACTTTTAGAGACAATGGAACTTAAACATTGCATTAGTGTACGTCGCTCTTATACGTTTGTAGCGAAGGGCGGATATAAGTTCTGGATGGATTTAAAGATCGGGCGAGTCTCACTAGCAACACTGATAATGATTTCTGTAGTTTTGATGTCTAAGTAAAATGCGTCCTTTTTCCGAGAGCAATTCCACCATTTGTAGTATTCCAGTTAGTCGATGGCATAATAATAATATCTACTTATACAAACATGCGTAAGCGTATTGTCACATTGTCTGGGAATAATGAGGCAGAGACAATAATAGTTATTTCAGTGGTTATGTATTTTAAAACTAAGCTTCAAAGTAGCTGAAATGATTCATTTGTTACTACTCCATAGTTACTAGTTAGGTAAAGAGACTGCTCAATATAAGTGCACGCACTAGTAACTAGTGACTACTAGGTAGTGATAGTCGAACAATGCGTTTGCCCTGTAGGTTAGTATTCGACTGGAACAAGAGGCTTTAGAAAGCGCCCCTAGTTGGAGTACAGCCCTGGCAGTATGGATGCGTACACATACAATTATATTAGTGCAAAAAATGATAACTACCATAACTGAAAAATATAATACCAAGCCCCAAAGTAATATTATTTTTACAATTTTATCTGGACAGTGAAAGGAGGATGTTAATTATCTTAGATCTAATGCCTGGTCCACACCGGCAACAAGTCGCGCGACAACTCGTTAAATTTTACGATAATTATCATAATTGCTTAAGAAATTTTACGATAATTATCATGCTTATCGTAAAATTTAACGAGTTGTCGCGCGACTTGTTTTCGGTGTGGACCCGGCATAAGGCTTAGTAAGTTTCAATGCATCAGTACATCGTCGTTACATTTTACGTAACATTTATTTTCTCCGGTGTTCAGCATTTAGCATGTTTTTTGAATGAAGCGACTTTTAAAATTACATATTAGAATATAAGATGCAAATGAAACTAAATTCAGTACATGCATACGTATTTAAAATTATATTCCACACATACTATAATAATTAATAGCGCTTATACACGTGTATGAATTTGCTGGCATTAATAGTGTGTAAATTAAACTGTTTACGCGTAAAAGTGGTGACTTTTCCGTCAATCTCATTCTTCAAACGTAAGCGAGACGCTTTGTATGGTATTCTATGGTACTATTTCACTGGTTAGTGGTTAGTAAACATCAAAATGCTCTGCGTGGTGCAGTTTGTATTTTTTCAGGCAGGTCTGCATTATCATTCAACTGCGCAGGCGCAGATTTCGCAAAAGTTCCTACTATCGCGTGAAAACTCAGAAGCTTCTGAACTTTTTTGATCTATGCTTGCAATGTTGCAACTTGCACGATAATACGTATTTACACGTGCATTTTCTTGTTATGGTCGCGATAATACATACATAATAAAATAACATAATACTATGTAAGTAAATTTATGCTCAACTTCAAAAAAGTTCTATTTTACTTATGCCATATTTTACATCGCCTTTTTACAGCTGACTTTTAATATTTTTTTCGATAAATTAATATTGACATATAAAATAAATGTCAGATTACACGAACACCGCAGATACGTTATTTCAATTGAACAGCTAAAAATATATTATAATTTGACTACACAATAGCTCTGCCATCAATAATATGTACCAATGATTGATGACTGCGCTTATTTAAAAAAAATCGGTTATTTTAATTACATTAAAAAGGGTATGCACCAGCGCTATGATATTAATTTATCTTCCAGTTCTAGTACCTATATATGGTAATTACCTGCCTCTATAAATATTTCAGGGCTTGGCAGAAGTCAAACCGAAAGTCCATGTATACTTACTTAAATTTATTATAATATCTCAATAATATAATATGGTTCAAAGTATGTATATAAACTTACGACAGTGTGCCTACAGTCGGCAGATATTACCTACTAGTGTGTGGTATATTAAAGGGTAATGCGCAGTGTGTGCTTTGTGAAACAATGACACATAGTTTCCGGCAAAGAACACAATCAATCTGAGAGCTAAGTCACTAAGCTATTGAATATAATTTCAAATTGAATTTAACGTCATCTCAAAACGAATCCACAGCAAAGACGCGTTTCTATATTTTTTCACTGAATAACAGCAGATAGTTTTATTAAGTTTATTTGACTAAACACATCTAGGCAGAGCATTGGAGCGGAGCTCAGAGCAGGAGCACGGAGCAGTGGAGCAATGGGGTTTTACCCGGAGCACCGAAAAATTGTAGTGCTCCACTGCTCCGGATTGTTTTTTATTATTGGATTATAGTTGGATTTTAGGACGAAAATTTAATATTTGACACTTTGAAACACTGGAATTATTTGAAATACGGCAACACTGCCGAGTGATAAATAACCTTACTTTTTTGACAGAAGATTGAAGACGATTTGTTGCCGGTGATTTTGTTTAATAGAATTAATAATGAAAAGGACGAATAATAAACCTTCAAAACTACTTATTTTTTTAAAACATATGTGTACATAATACCTATTATAACTTTTTACCTGGAGCGGAGCAACTTGAAAAAGGCTCCACTCCAATCCTCTGCATCTAGGTCATTTAAACAGACATCATCACGTCATCCCTTAACATATTAAGTCGGCCATCATCGAGTCGATCTTTGTTTTAACATCACCAACTACCCTGAACAATTCAGTGGCGCTGCACTCTTATCAATCATGGAGATTCTCCAGCCACGAAATACGGCATCGTCCTCTGCTACCATTGATCTTTTCTTGGATGATAAGTTGGGGAATGCTATATTTTATCCTGTCATAGCGTGGTTGAGGTACTGTAGTTTTCAGATTGTGATACTACATAAAACTTTCTCGATTGAGAACGTATTCATGTATGACAAGGCTTATTTTTCTGGAAAAGAGAACATACATAAATAACTCAATACTAATTTTGACGATTTAGTCATTTCGGTGGGGTAATGTTAAAGTTACAGAAAAGAAAAATAAAAATTCACTAATGTTTTTTTTTCAATTTGTATTTCATCCAGAGCAAAAGCCAAATGAGTTGGGTTAGGCTATTATAGCCCCTATTAAAAAGTCTGTTAATATTATAACTATCACTCTGTGGAGTCATATTATATTCTCCGTTTACGATCGAAAATGGTAATTTACTTTTATTAATGTGTAGTTTTACGAAATCGTAACTTTTCAATATTTTTGTAAAATTACAGTAGTAATAATAAAAAAATAAATACGCACCTGAAACCTGATCCCAAATAATATTCTTTTACGAATCTATGAAATTAAAAGTAAGTTTAAATTTAAATGAGATTTTATGTACATTTACCTAATAATAATATATAAGTAAGCAACTTTTTGAGCAAACTACAAATCTTTCAAGTAGGTACCTACAACTGTAACTGTATATAAGCTGTAGAATCATTCTTTCTTTTCCACCTTTTAAAATTGTTGCAAAATAATCTCGTACCATTATGTATCTAACTAAAGGGATTTTCTTCTCGTCATAACTGGGAATCGTGATCTAGATGATTTGGCTGGTTAATTCGAGCAGCAACTTTCTCAATATCTTGGTTTCGTATCTAGTGGCGCTAGGGACTGGTGATAGGCTATATGACCACAAAACTATATAGTTCGGACAGGCAAACAAATAAAAGTTTCTCTTCAGTGCCAAGCTCGCATTCCAGCTAGATACATACCCAAAAATATAATGATTAGATTAGATTAGATTAAATATAAAAATTAGATTCTAAGTAATTCATAGACGAATATGTAACATGTAGATATTTATATAGCTCATTGTGATCGATAGTGGCATATAATCAGAGTGGAGAACATAATGGAAAGCTTTAATACAAATGAAAAATAATTTACTCAACGAATGATGATGATGGTGAATGAAACGGCCTCTTTCTAAAGCCTTGCAATTGATATAATATTAAATACTACCAGTGCAAAGCTTTAAACAAAACCGATAAATTATCTATGAAATATAATTAGTACATTCTCCATTAACACAACTTAGAAATATCAGAGTTCATCCTTTGAATTTTCAATGCATGCGTAATTAAAAGAGCTCCCGCAGCAATCTTTTTCCGGTGTGCGTGAGGGACGAAGCTAGACGGCCGTATTGAAATTGAAGAGAGAGGGAGATACTGAGGAGTCAATCAATGAAAAGCGCATATTGCACATGGGGAGGGTTTGGGGAAATACGCAAAATGCAACTCGAAAGGGAAGTGGCTAATTGTGGAGGCTTTTTATTGCAATGGCGTACCCTCTTTCAGTTAATTTTAATGTTAAAAAATATATATCGTTAAGGTTATATCATCAAGTTTATTATATATGCAGTCAACATCATTTTTTAGATATTGTGTATTGTTTTTAATTTTGACTAGGATTTAAGAAGATTCTTTAGAAAATTTACTTGAAAAACTCCGTTATTCATAAATAACTAAACAGTAAATTACCTTGTTCGCTCGCACATCGAGCATATTATGCGCTAGACTAGACTCATAGACTTCGGTTTAAAATAGTTTTATACATATTTTTGTCAATAATTTTAATTATGAGAATTATTTTTAAACCTACTTAGGCTAAAATTTTGGACATTCAAATTCATTTGCGTGAAGATGCCTACTTCAATGTTGGAAATTGTTTTTTTTCGGCTAACTAATTTAGGGGCCTATTTAAGATGGCATTTAAAAAAGTCTTAAAAAATAAAGTATTTTGTGTATATTGTATTTATATTAATGTAATGTATCAACTAATATAAATACTCAGCTAAATAAAATTGATTTATAAAATAAGTAATTTTGTATTTATTATATTCACCTGCCGATACTGCAAATTATGAATGAATCAATACGTTCCCGAAGTGAACTATTACACGCACTTCGAGTTTCTAGTTTCTATTTCTAGTTGGTTGCACTGGCCCTTCCTTTACTTGCCCCTAGCTGAAAACTGCAACCCCGTCCTGGTTATGCCCGCTGTATTTTGTGGTGGGAGGATGCAACTTGGAACTCTTTACTTATACTTACTTTTATATTCATAGTTGATACATATGTATAATAGAATCGTTAGCAATACCTATAACAGATTTTAACATCTCCTATGTGTTCTAATAACATATTAGATACTTACTGTAAATTTATAATTTTCATAAAGAGTAGCTACCATTAATATTACTTAATTAAAAACTATAGATTTTTAGTTATATATTGAATATAAATCAACTGTCTCAGTTTCATAAGAAACATACTATATTATATCCATGAATATTTGAACATTTTTTCCATAATACTATGTGAGGATTGAAAACTAAAAAAAAATCGAAGATAGTCGATCCGAAAAATTATGACGAAAGAAGAAAATGACTAATATTCTAAGTATGTCAATTTCGTTTAGTCTGTCGCATTCAAATCCGGACCTTGTTTATTAATAGTGCAACGTTGCGGTACCTCTACACGTAGATTGGCGGGATGTTACATGCTTTTCTTGAAGTACGTATGCATCTCCCAGTGCGACCTAGGCAAATTCAGATAAACTCATAGAGTAAGAGTGTGATATTTTATATAAATGCATCTGTAATACAAAATGACATGCAACTGATATAATCAATATCCTCAATAACCATATTCCCGTTGAACAGAAGAAGGATTTTATCAATTTGATTCAATTACTTTAATATTACTTGCATGAAGCTTAGATAAGTAGGTACTATTAGCTTATGTCTATATTTCACATAATAACTATTTATAATTATTAATTGGAATAAATACTACTATAAATACCTAAGTTCTTGGAACCTACTTTTGCTACGAATTAAATCTAGGCATGGTCTATAAATCAGGTTACCATTTTCGAATAGGTACCTACTGCATTTTCTTGAACATAAATTACTGCCCTCGTCAAAGAACTGTCAAATGAAGTGATATTAGTAAGGAAACAGTGCATATTTTATAGCAAAAGTGCTCTTAATACCTACTGATTGTACTTGAGGCAAATTATCAAAAGACAGTAGGCGTATTTCTTGCAATTCCTGCGGTCTCAAGGAGAATTTTTGATTTCGCCATAAAAGGATATAATTTCAAAAAGACCTAACTGCGAATACAGTTCAACGAATACAAAGCAGTTTTGTTTGAAAGACAACCATTGGCGTGCAAAACCGAATTGAATGATCACAACATTAGTATAATAATAATCATATTATTAACGGCCCACGTGCTCGTCGAAGGTCAAAATTGAGTTTTTATTGTATTTTCAAACCATGATCCTGGACACTCCTTAAACGATGTAGATAATCTATTTATATAATTTTGAAGCCTTATTATCCTTTATAGTTATTTTAAACATTTGATGACTGCATAAAGTATTTTTCTTACATAAAATAGTATTCTTTTAAACCTCTCGCTCTAATGTTTTAGAATATAGTCATATTTCGGTACATAACTGTGCAGTGGTGTTAAGATTTTTTTACGTTTATTAATTTTTAAACGCATTTATGAAACCATTAGTATAATTTATTACGAGTTAATTTTTGTAAAATATTCACGATCCCAAAACATGTAAACATATCAAAAATCATTAGGTAAAATTTCTTTTTATTTTTTAAAATAATCTAAATTAATAAATAATTAACATGCGATTAAACGCCATAGAAATTATTTTTAAAAATTATCTAATTAATGATTAATCATTTTGGACAAAGTGCAGTCATGTCATTAAATTATGCGTGAATGTGTTAGGCACTGCAATTCCTATCGCAGTGCCTAAAACCATATTTCATACAATTCGATAGAGTGACAGAGGTTACGTGACGTAAAATCCATACTAAAAGATATTACAATTTCTTGACAAATTATCTGACATTTATTTACGTCAAGATAAATATCGCGCTGTGGTATATTTTTTAAACCTTTGCAGATTGTTTTGTAATCTGTAATAGTACATTCCTATATTATACGATATATTATGTCGTTGGCAAATTAAAATATTTTTATAGAATATAAAATAATCAAGTAATTATATAAATATGTCAATATGCAATTAAGAAATATTTTTCTTAAGAAGTTAGGCTTTAAATAATCGCCAAGAATGGAGTCTTCACCACTGGCATATATGTATATTATATTTTTATTTGGTATGTATGCTAGATTTTCTTCTGTTGAGCAGAAGAGATACATAATCTATATAATAATTCCATAACATCTTCCGAACATAATTAATAATATTTTTAGGTAGTTAAATATTGATACTAATACCTACCGAAAAATTGCATATTATTATGTTTATTTATCTAAATTATTATTATATTGGTACTAATAAAATTATTAGTTGCCGATTTTTAAAATATAATGTTAAATACTTTCCAACATTTTTATTGTACTATCTTAAAATCTCACAAAATATTGTAATATCCTATATACTTCCTTAGATCCATTATAATTATTGTACCCATACAAAGTTTATCCAAGATAATTGATATGAATTAATCTATCTTTAGAGTAGGCATTACGGAGCTAAATTTGATCCATTCGAGTGAAATAGTGTGATGCGACTGTTAATAGAGATAGTCCTTTAATACAGAATGCTCTCAGATGAGGATATTATAGCTTTGTTAAGTCTGCATTCAAACAATATACTATATTGTTATATATGCGTTGGTTTGGAAAATATTTCCCCATGATAAACTTTATACATTATATTATGTTGTCTTAATAAAATATTATGTTTATATTATCACAAATAGTAGTTTCAATTAGTAACGTATCTAGACGTCCGTTAAATAAATAGATGCATATGACTGAAGCGATTTGTGTATTTCAATTACAATTATTAAAGTATACCAAAATCTTACAAAGATGCGCATTTCTCACAAATTGATTTCAAACTATTACCGAAAACATAAAAAATCCTAGCAATTAACATCAACGCGGTATGTATAACACTCAGAGAGATACATAGTTATTTGTACATTAAAAAATGAACCACTTGTATTGTTATTTGTTTCATCACTGTCATCTTCAATAATAGTTATTTTTAGTTATAAGATGTAATTTTAGAAATAACATCTATAGATATTTTTATATGTACGTTGATAAACTTTTAATCGTGGGGGGAGGGGTCAAAATCAGTTAGTGCCTCGGGTCTCTACGTCCCTAAGCCCGCCACTGGATGAACTATATAAAAACTTACTAAATTGTTTGCAATCAAATTTAAGCCAAATCTATGAATCGAATGCCGAAATCATTATGCTACTATTTTCATTTTTTCAAAAGAAACAAATCATCCTACGACTGCGGCATTGCTAAAAGTCACCGCTTTAAAATCGATCGTCTTCCGTATAGAGCGTATGTGATTTTTCAACATTTTTCGATTTTCAAGATTGAAGAAATCCCGAATTCAAAAATGATTGATTCTCAAGAATTCGAGATTGGTATATTGATTTCTCGAGACTTCAAGAATTACCATAAGTTTTCTGAACATTTTAAAGCTATCTGTGGTATTAAAAAACGCTAAATCTGACAAGAAAAATGTTAGCAACACTTCGTGATAAAAATTTCTCGAATTGACGAGATTCTTATTGATGATTTCTCGAGAAATGAGAATCTCGAAATTTATAAGAAACAAATTCTTGGGAAACGATACACCTCGATCACAACCTATATTTTCGTACTCGTTATTAAAATTGCAAATAACTATGTTCATGTATGTACTGACAGGTATATTTCGTATTTTTAAATAATTACAAGATAAAAAGAACTTTTTATATTCAACGTTTTTAAATTTTCTGTTGAATTATTATGCTCATTATGCTCAAACTTGTACTTGATATGAAGTAAATAAAAAACAAACAAACAAACAAACAAATATAGAATACTGAAATGTCATTTGATTTCCATAGTAACGCACGTATATATTAATAATTTAGTTGCTAGGACCACCCCCTTAGCAACCAATAATAGTCTTTTACTTTTTACGGATTTATCTGAAATAAGTTTCCATACAAAACAGAATTAACTGAAAATGAATTCAATTCTGCTTAAAGATGGCTAAAAGTATTAAAAGAATGCATTGGTATAGTGTTATATTGTTGATATATTCTAAAAGTTTCAAATGTCGAGAAGTTAGTCAAAAATCGATTGCAAGATTTGTACTGGACAAACAACCACTGGACAAACAAGAATACGAGCTAATAAAAACGTTGTAAAATCCGTAGAGTCTCCGTAAAAATCCTTAGAGCAACGTTTACATTCACATACCTACACTACATTTTCATCATAAAACATATCAGTTCTTGATAATGGCCTCTGCAACAAGCCCGAAACGTCGAGTAAAGAAGGAAGAAGGACACACGGTGGAAACCCAAAAATCTACTACGATTGTAAAATCCGTATTACTACACCTATACAATTAGGTATAATTTAGTATTTTAACAAATATACAAAATATAATATTTACATACCTATATTTGATTACTAAAATAAAATACTGCATCACGTAGGTATATTATACGAGTATATAGGTTTGCAATAATCTATTCTCTTCTCGTACGTTTCCTAAACAATGTATACCATTTCACAGTGCACATAATACAATTGCTATCACAAATAGGTTGTATTCGGGTAGGTATAGATTTCCCGGAAATTCTTGGGACAGGGTGTTGTAAGGTACACGACACAGTGACTGGGACAGGGTGTATGGCGAATGGTACTATCGTGTGTGTTTCCTGTTTTAAAACCTAACCCGACGGTACTATGTATCCAAACACTGTTTGCGGATTACCCTAACCCCATTTTAACAGCTCATCAAAATGTTCTACAAAATAACCGACTTGTTCTTTTTATTGAACGCTGAAGTATACACAATATTAAAGAAAGTAGTTATCTCTAACCAATGACAATATTGACGGAATTATAAATCATA
Source organism: Rhyacophila brunnea (assembly GCF_057557595.1). NCBI lineage: Eukaryota > Metazoa > Arthropoda > Insecta > Trichoptera > Rhyacophilidae > Rhyacophila > Rhyacophila brunnea. The sequence continues at coordinate 25,527,722 of NW_028233068.1, forward strand.
CTTCAGATTCGTAGTTGTTATAAAATTTCTGCATGGATACTATTTACGCAGGTAGCTTGTATCATTCCGTTCAATTTGTTCTCAATTTTTTTATATACTATTTTTAATATAATATACTATATTCTGACGTTGTTATAAATTATGCTCATACTTCATAATATGAAAACCATACGTTAAATTCTTTCAGTGCTCGAAATGGACCGGAATGCACCGGAGCGCAGCTCCTGTTCATAAAATCCCGAAGATCATCGCTCCGTCTCGTGAAATTAATTTATTTAATATAATATAAATATCCATTCATACGAAACTTGTCGGAATCATTGTGCAGATATAATATTTATGGCCTCGATTTCCGTCCACACTGCCTACAACATTATGCTTTAATCTTGCATGCCACAAGTTTAAAGACTATCAGACCATCCGAGCTTAGCAGGTATATAACAAAAAAATCTAATACAATTATTTTCATATTATAATACTTTGGTGCATAAATCTACATAAATATATTCATATTTTCGGAAAATTTACGAGTGCTCCGGTACGTAAAATTTTCCATTTTGAGCGCTGAATTCTTTCTGTATTTTTGTAATGTTGGCTGAAGTTTTTTTTGTTGTGTGCGAAGGTATAAGAAGGCTCGTATACAAAGGCTGTACTTCTATTCTTCACATACTCCATTCATTAGTTAGCGAATATTTTCTATTTATAGACTATTTTGACTAGTATAATTTTGAACATACGTAACTACTCGGAATTCGTGCCCATGTGCTTGAACACTAAACTATACGTGTCCTATCTAATTGCAATAAAGTAAACTTATGGTTTTTACAGTACTCCTTGAAGCGCTTTCTATATTGAGTTACTTATTAGTAACTGGTATCAATGTATTGAATTACATACTTTAATTACTAATCGGTATCAGGATAAGTCCAAACTCACTTCTACCTGCACTTGCTATGTGTGTTTTTCAAAAAGATTTTTTATGGTGGTTATATATTTTTCAGAAGTGTTTTAAAATTATGTATATTCAACAATGTTACATTCTTAAATCTAATGAATTATTTCTTGAATAAAAAAATAATTTATTAGTGGAATTTTGAATTGGTGTTTGTGTTTCCATAATATTATATTTCCACGTAGGTATATCATAAAATGTTGACTCTAAATGAGTAATGAATAATGTCTACATACATATTTTTGTCAATTAATAATATATTTGATCATTTTCAAACCATTGGAGGGTTAACTAGTGACATAATATAGAGAAAGTAGGAAAACCGGAAAGGGCGGAGCTTGGGTCTGTTGCACCCCATAACCCGACAGAAACTTATGCGTTTATACGGCTGAATGTTCATTATAAAACTAGAATTTAAGTCTGTTTAATGGGTAGTACTTTTTTGTATATCAAAAGAGTCATTTATACCCACAGTTAATTTACGAGTCATAAAAAAATATTACGTTTTTTTTTTTAATAAACTTATCTAAAATGCCATGATAAATTGATATATTATTATAGTTATTAAAAAAAAACAAGTACATTATTAAAACATTTTTTTATGTGAATTCACATCATCATTCATTAATCACTGATAGATGAAGGCCTCCCTATTTATGGTTATTTCGGTATCTAGTTCTTCACTGCCACGTACATCAGCCGAACTTGATGGATGCTTCGATCTTGCGGATTTTAGAGTGCCTATTTAGTAGCAGTATTGTATGACTACACTTATTTCGCGGTCGTCTATTCGTTTACTTATGATTGGTTTTGGGACCATTTGTATTCTTTATTTCAAATAAAATTCGTTTTTCTTTTAAGTTTTCAGGACCCAGTAGTGTAATGGTAATGTATTCATATCCACACCTGTCTCAGTACTTATGTTAACGATGCGAAAATTCAGATTTGACAGCCAACAACTTTTTTTGATCCACGTGCATTAATTGTATTGAGACATATTATGTTTACGGATAAATGTATCTTGGTTTGGAATAAGTGTAAAGAAGAAGAGAGATATTAATATTTCACCATGTAAACGCTTCTTTAATTCCCATATTATTTAAGTAAGTACTAATAAAATTGTGTTTTATTTAATTAAAAATAATTAATCAAATAATACAATGCAGTTCACCATGAATTGACAGTTAGCACTATAAAAGTCATGATCATATTATTTACTTTATTATCAATGTTTACTAATACGTATGTGTTGCTACCAGAGATAAGTTATTAAATATTTTACTTAACTGCTACCTCATTTCGTTTCATTGTTTGTAATTCAAGCATTGCTAGAAAGATGTCAGTGTGTAATTAAAATAGTAAATCAAAGCCTCTTTGGGCCACTTCGCCGAGTGACCAGAGCATTATGAACGAGTGAGGCTTCAAAACGAAGCGGTAAAAGGCTTTAGAGGAAATTTTTCGCAGGTGCATTAGTGCGGCGAAAACTTTGCAGGCTTCTGTGTTCAGTAAACCTATTGAAAAAAAACCTTTCAAATCTCATTAGATCGTACGTAATAGCTGCATGAGGGAAGTCAGAAAATTCTGTAATATTTAATAATTACCTACTTGCCATATTTTATTTTACCATATTATGCACAGTTTTTCCTGATTGTGTAATTTATGTTATACAACTTAGTGATTTATATTATACATAATAATGCACATTGAAAATTTGCCGTATAAATATTAAACATATATTACTGGCAATGGAGTTTTAAAACCTACTAGGAATTAATTATTGTCTTTGGCGTCCGCAATAAAATTATGTTTAGATGTATTTCACGAAGGCTTTATCCTTATAAAAAATATTGTTATTATTATAAAATTTTTAAATAAGGTTGTGCACAGTTGCACTACAATAACCACGGTATACATAACTACGTGGTAGAACTAACCAAATACTAAATACTGCTAGTTTTGACATACGTATTTATTTTTAATAATATCAATTAACATTAGAACATGAATAATAGTGCCCATCTATCTAATAATTGATAATTAATAATATACTTGTATATATTTATTATTAAATAAAATTTAATTTGGTAATAATTTACTAATAAGAATAATTTTACTGTCATTATATAATTTATATATACATACCTATTAGCACTATTGAGAAAAAAATGAAGCAACTTGTGGAAATCAAAATTATTTAATTATGCGCAATAAAATGTGGTTGCAATTGACGAGTGGAGAAATTTACGCTTCCGGTTTGTTTATCACGTCATGTTTTAGGATTCGGATCCAGCGGCTGGGAGATTTTTTCAACGTTTTTTAAATATAGAACATTGCCAGAATATATTTAGCGAATGGCTTAATCCTCTTCATTGCCATGTCTTCAATTACATCAGGGTATTAATAGGAAAGTTGGCAACGGCAATACCATTATCCTCAGCTTGTAGGATCTCTTTGATTTCATTTTATTGAGCATGCCTTGCATAATAACAAACTGTTCCGTGATTGATACTTCACCGCATGTTCAGGTTTTGTCAGTCAACTGAGAACGCCCACTTTATTATATCAACTGCAGAAATAAAAAATGGCGTAACCCACACAAATCAAATTTTACAGGAGGCACAAAATCGCTTTTATTTAACCGGTTGTCGGTCAAATTTAAAATACAAAATAGACATAAACTTGAAGTGCATTATAATTATTATTAATGTGATTTTTATATCTCATATATGATATTAATTATTAATTTAATTAAAAATAAACCAACAAAAATGATGATTAAGTTGTTTTTTCCACGTTGCTTCCTTCTTTTTTTTAATTGTTAGCTAAACTTTGATAATAAATCGACGTTTGCAGGTTACTTTCTTTAGACACAACGTGTATTTAGTCATGTCATAGTCAAGTCATATGCAATAAAACCTATTTTGAAAAATGAGGGTTACGCCCTTTTTCCTTTCAAAAAGTCCATATTATCTCAAATGCGACATACCATGATTCTCAGTATATTGAGGATTTTCCATCATCGGTACAAATATAAATATCGAGCCACAATTTCCAGAGATAAAAGTTTGCACGTAGATGACAAAAATAAATGGTCAATTAGGTACAAAATGTTGACAAATCAATATTCAGCGTTAGCCTAAATTCTTGTTTTTAATCAAAAGGGTATATTATATTATGCTCCAACTATATAACTACCTAACTTCACTGGACATCTCTGGTAATAGTCTGTATATTATAATCAACTAATACTTTTTGATACTCATTACTGATCACTCAATTCCTCAAATTAGATTCCTTCACCCATTGTTGCCACAAAATTTCTCCTAACTCTAACTCTCCCTAGGTAGGTACTATTTTAATACTAACCAATAATTTCAAAATACATTATTGTTTAAAATTATGTCACTTTTATTACGAAAAACTTTTTGCGAATTCTCGCGGAACCTCTGGCACTTCTCGCGCAGCTTTAGTATTCCGGTTGGGAATTATTAAGTTATAATATTATAATCATATATAATAATCATACATATGGTTTACTGACTTTCCCCCTTGAAAGCATTAAAGTAGGCTTAATTTCTGCATTTACAGCCCAAATAGATTTAGTTGAAGGTAGTCTGTTTTTACAAAGCTCGAGTTAAATCGGTTATGTGATTGAATTTAACTATATAGGTATATATACTATACAAGAAATTGAATACATAAAATAGTAAATACATATATATACTTAATCATAGTATATTGTAGATATACTATTTATGTTGGTACAAGATTATTAAAATCATAGATTACACAGAGAATTCCATGTTTAAATTATATTTTGGTACACAATAATAATTATAAAAGGAAAAAACAAAATAACAGTGATAAAAGGTGTAAAATCAAACGATAAAAGTACATATTATATAAACTAACAATTGGTTTCATAAGTTTCGTCTAGTATATAAAATATCTCCTCAAGTCCCCTGGATACCTCAAGAGTACCCAAAATAGCGACTAAATTAAAATACTTCAAATATACTTAAATGGAATTTCATAGATGGTTGGTTCATGTACATAAATGGTAAACAAGTAACGCAGGGCAAAACAGCTGACATTTTAGAAGCCGAGAGATAGCCGAATAAGTATTGGCCAACCACATATAAGATAAATAGATAATGTTAAGCGAGACATTTGGGCTAGGAAAGTGTGTGGAAGCTACCTTGTGCACGGATTCTGCAGGAGACTTAGACCTAGGTTGTAATGCTTGAAGAAAATATTATAAATATACTAGCTAATTTACCTTGGGGCAGGCGGTAAAATTTTGAAACCAGGATGTAGAAAAAATCGCAAGTTTTTTTTTAAATGTTTTTCTAATCCTAATCCAATGAAATGCTTGGGCGAATCGCTAAAATACCATTCCACTTTCTGGAGGCCCATATGATCCAACTAGGATCGGACATGGTCAAAAAGAGGGTACATGATAACGCACGTTAATTGTGTTCTATAATATTCGGCTTTACTCTAAAATTTCGAAAAAATCTGAATATACTCAATTTATTACACCTAAGTAACACTTTTGTATAGAGATATTATATAATATATTCTAATTTCTCCAAAGTGAGCTGCCGGTGTTTCATATTATTTTATGATGCACATTATAGAACCAATATTTTGATAATGTTTAAAGGTGGCATTAGTTTCTCGCGATGTATTTTTAGTATTTAGGTACTAATTAGTGCTATTCATGGCAATAGCCTTGTCGCGTTTTACGATAAACGTTAAATAATTGCTCAGTATCGAATCTCCGCTCGTGGATACGGTAGTCTAACTTATTTTTTTCTAGGATTGATATTCAAATTAGCACCTATACATAAAAGATTTTATATTAGGTATGTTATATCAGTTACCTACGGTGTAACAAAAAATAACCCGTTCTTAGTATCAATATAATAATTTAATTTTTAAAAAAATGTTCATAATCATAAAGGTTACTTATTTAGATTATAATATACTAAATTAATAATATGCTGCTTTCTTTTGTCATAATTGAAGATGTTTACACTAATTGACAATAATTATTCTAGTACTTTGATATTCAATCGATATTTCAAGGAGATAAGTTTAAGATGTCATAAGTTTACGATATAATGTACAATTATAATTAATATCATATAATCTTACCTGCTCATTAATGATAATTAAATTTATGCTCAATAGATGTCTTTATTATCACATTATCACAATTATAATATGTATAGATATCCGCTATAACACATTCTTATAAATTTTATGCTAATTATCAATTAAATATCATTTTCAAATCAGACTGTAGAGTGTAGAGTGGAGACATTATAATATAAGTAATTTGATCTGTCATCCTATCGTACCATCGAGGAGATACGCTATCCAGACAAAAACCCTCAGGGTTACCTCATCAAGACCAGATGGTATCACAATAGTAATTTAAAAGGATCGCATATAGATTATGTAAGATGAAACTGTAAAATCTGACCCACTCTATATTCTGACAAATCTGCCACAGCCGTTTATCTGGCAGAAACCAAAGAGATTAAATTTAGTTATGAAAATACAAGACTATGACTATTTTTAGTATTGTTTTTTAAAAACATAATTCTAAAGAAATCATCCAACATCAATAATAAAGAGTTCATCAACCTTGTTAAATATTGTGTACATACAGTATTTAGTATTTATTAATAAAAATAATAATTTGGATATTTTATCTTGACAATATCAAAATAACAGACAAAACTTCACTAAATAATATACATATTATAAATAACAAAAGATAAAATCGGCAAATACCATATGGTAAATTTCAACTCGGCATGTTTTAACCGTAAGTAGCCATTTCAAAAGTCCAAAATGGGACAATGCAGTTTCTTTCTTATACGGAATAAGTGCATACTGTTTATTTAAATTTGAATGCAAGTGAGGTCACATAATCAAGTTACAGGTCGGCCAAATGCTAGTTCAGTTGACCAGCAGAAACTGTAAACAGAACAAACTAATTTAATTTTGAATCGAAGTCTTATAGAATAATAGACTTTGTTATAGTTTATTCTCTTCTTATTTTTACTTCGTAACAATTGGAACTTTGATTACAACAATTAAATGAAATAACATTATGTATTTATTGAAATAATACACAGTTTCTTTCTTCTATGTTATCTCCCAGTGCTAAGGATCGTGATTACCTTGAGATTCAGTCGTCTTCGGAGTGACCAATACTTTCCACCCCTCTAGATCCTCTGCTTCTCTCGGGCCAAAGTGACGGCTCCTTCACTCGGCCGCTCCAGCTCGCCGATGTTCTTCCTCTACTTTGTCTTCCCTGGATGCTACTCAAAACCACCAGCCTCTCTAGGTCATCGGGTCCACGCCGAATAACATTTTTTTTTTAAATACGTCTCAGACATTTTAGTGTTGTGAAGAGTTCCATTATTTGGAGTCTCTGTCCAATTAACAAGTTTGTCCTGTGCTCTGTACAATAAATATTAAATATTCGGTGCCAAAACCACATTTTGAAGTCATCAATTGGATTCCGATCCTTTGCCCTCATGGTCCATGACAAATATGAATAACGCTAATGTCTGCACAAGCGTTATTTTCCAATAATTGTACCAATTGTACCAATTGAAATCCCTAAACACGGTACATAATATAATATTTTTTAGTCTACATCATTTTATAGCTATCAAAATAAATGTAATAAATATAATATTATATCTATGTATATTTATACTAAAAGCTACATACGTATGGAAACCAATTATATACTTGCAACATTTCTAGAATATTTAAACAACATTTTCAATAGTTACTTAACAAAAAACTAATAATCGGTTAATTTTTACTTAATATATTTATCATCTACATTCTACATGGCTACGGATATTACTTGGATTGGTATACAATACTATTTTTCTCTTTTCCTAATAAATGAAACTCTTATTTGTGATAATAAATAGTACATAAATCTAAGAATGGTCTAAGAAATCTTTATTTAACTCTTTCAGTCGATTCTATTGGCCACTTTCTTGTGTGGAGAATGACCGCCGGCCACAAATATTTTTAAGGTCTTGCTTGGAATGCAGTTCGCGATTTGTTGAATTCTCCACAGGAGAATTGAAAACTCAATATTTCACACGATGCAACTTGTAACAGGAACCGTTAAAGCAGCTGTTATAATACCATTTTAAAGATAATTTTATTTGATAGTAACTTACATATCTTTAATTAATCATTTTTCTCATGTGCAAAACAATGTGTCTATGCTATTAGTTATTCGTTATCTTCGAAAAAATGATGATATATTATGATAATTTCTCTTATTTGGAGGCTTACTTAATGTGCATTATAACAACATGTCCTCTCCAGGAAACGCTTGGTGCTTCTTGGTGACTATAAGAAAATATAATTCTCGAGTATAGAGAAATAAGAACTAAATAAAATGAAAACACGTGGTAATAATATATACCTATGTAAAAGCATTAAAATGGGTCACGAAAAGGAATTGAACATTCTATACTGGTAATATTTGAGGATTGAATCCTAGGTCCATGGCGACTGGCTTTCCAGTTTATATCATCTCAGTCTGTTCTAATGTCCCATCTTATCTGACATGTTTGACTAAATTGATATTTTGGACGAATATGTAACCGGTTAATGTAATACATAATATATATCGCAATAGGTCCTAAGTGCTCAATGAATTTGATGAGAATTAAGAAAAAATTTTGTTTTCAGAATACCTACTCACTAATTTTAACGACAAAATATGCGTTTGTCGTATTGTGTATCATATTTTCGTATCTGTCTTAAAACTCAAGTTCGGTACATAACTTTTGAAATGCCATTTTCACTGATTGGCAGAGTCGTATGCTGCTATTATCCCCATACAAAAAATACAATAGTTATTAAAACCAGAAGCTCCTCGATCTGTGGGAGTTCTCAGAATCGACTGAAATTATCTGGCAAACTATTTCATTTTATTTCTATATATAATTGGTACATCTGTTTATTTAACTTAATTTCAACTTCATCTACAATAATTATTGACAAAAACATATATTTCCTTCATATAAATAAACTAAATGCTTTGTTTAATTATATGGCTTTAATATGATATGTTATTTTGTCTATATACTTACCTAATATTATGTTGTTAGAATACTCCCGATATGATTCTATCTTGGAGCGGAAATGGTATCTAATCCTTTTTGTTATGACAATTTTGTTGTACCTAGTTAGATTCACATATTATTTTCATATTAGGTTTATGTTAATATAATATATTATACCTACTCATTCAGGTAAAACAACAATTATTCATTTGCATACTCTTTCATTACGTCTTATTATTCATCAAAATTATTCCAGTTGTCAATACTAATATGCATCTACATAATATTTATTATTGTAAAGTAATTCATACAATGCCAAAACTATAAATGCACTGCATAGCACTTTTTTGGTTTGTTATTAGTGTTATTACTTATTACATATGACACATAATAATATTATATACGTTCATATACCCAGTACTCAATACGTTCCACAGGATCTCAAACTTGGTTTCAACACAAGGCACATGTCAAGAGTTAATCAATGATAAGGAATACATCTTTACACCAAAAATCTATATATAATATTAAGTAGGTAATTATATAAATATTTAGATACTGACAGATCTATAATATTGGTATTTACGTAATAGAGCTCCATGTAATAAAACATTAATAATAATAATTGTAATGTGTTAAATATAATATATATTTTTTAATAGTACATAATGTATAAAACATAATAAATATAATATTTTGTTTCACAAAAAATATAACAATCAGCGTATCTCTTCTATATATAAGGCTGCTATCGGCGGCTATTGGCGGCTATCAAGGGTAGTTTATCGTAATTATATATTGTTAACTTTGAGAGCAAGATAGACAGTTTTGATATTTTAAACGGCTAACTTATTGTAACAATTATAATACCTCAACACATACATATGATAAACTACTCTCGATATCCGCCGATATCCGCCGATAGCAGCCTTGTGTATAGAATAGATGCGCTCAGGACTGGTTTTTTCACTCGGAAATTTTCATCAGTTATATAATAGTCATCTAAATAACTGAAACAGATTGCGTTTTGTTTTAACTAATAGAACAATGTCTTTCACAGGCGGCGCTCGTGGTGCAGTGGGTAAGGCACTGGCCTTCCGCCCGAGCGTTCTGGATTCGATACCCGGTGAGGACACAATATTTATGTGTATTTCTCAAAGCCTGGGTGTTTGTGATTGTCCAAAATTACTAACAACCACCTTGTACGAAAAAGGAAGGACATGGTTAATAATAAATAAAAAAACAATGTCTTTCACAATAAATATTAAAGGCTAAAAAATATTCATTAATTATGATCCGTCATTAATTATCATCCAAATGGTTAAATATAAAAACAAAAAACAAAACATTTTCCTAAAACCTTTGTATATTACATATAAAAATATATAAAATATGGAAATAAAGTACTATTCATATATTTCTGAATCCTTCCTTAATAACCATTAATAATTAGTATGTATTCATTGTTTTTCTAGAATAATCATAAGCAACAACATTTGCCAGCCAGAACTGCCCCAGAATGGTCCATCACAAATTCTGAAATTCATTCTGAATTTGAATGTAGGTACATGACGTGATCATTTTATGTTTGTTATTGTGATTTAAACGTAAATCCTACTTAAATATTAATACATTTTAAGAATCGTATTTCTGTTTGTCCTTGTGACAAAGCCATTCTGGACAAGTACGTACCTACCTAATTTGATATATTACGAGTTGATTATTTAGTCAGTCCTCGTGACTCCTACAACAGAATCTAGTCCCCTAATGCGTGTAATTTAAATTCATACAAGCCACAAACAGCGGACCTTGAAATTATGCAATTCTTATAATAATGCATACAAAAATATGCACACGGTGCATTTTCACGGCACTTCGCTGGCCAGATCGTAGTTCGCTCAATAGATCGCGCTGCCCGCCTCGATGCATTATCAAAAGTTACTAATGAAACAAAGGGTAAAATCTTCGTAGAGCCCATTGTACTGTTGACACTTAAAAATAAATACTTCATAATACTTCCACATTTTCATAAAACCTAACGACTCTTCTAATTTCTGTCCAGTTACGGATGTTCTTCCACCGGTTTTTCGCCTTCTACCAGGCCCTGCAGGGTATTCTATTTCCTCTTCCGCATGTACCTTTGTCTTGTTGGAGAATATAGATAAGTACTTAATATTTTTTGCATGCTACAGGTACATACTCAGCTACCTTGCTCCATTTGACTTTTATCTTGATAGATTGTTATATAATTATATAAATATCTATTTAGTTTATTTATTACGAACCATACACATTATTTTCGTACAAAGTGGTTATATAATTACATAGTGTCGATTATGCATTTTAATTTGGCAGAGGTTAGGACAGTTAGCACTTTTATGTGTAAACAGTTATTGTCACAATATTTTAAACTACTCACTATTGCTGAAAGTAAATCCGTGCACGTGTACAGGCGGTAGTATGTATTAATAAGTTACCAAATACGTATGTGCTATAATTGTATGTATTACGGGTAAATAATAATTATTATACCATGCATAGTCTTGATTGGCATGAGTATTTGCATAACATCATAAGTATAGTTTATTCAATACATTGATTCTAATATTTATATATATTTCTTCAATTAAATGACATGCTATCTCGATAATGGCGTATAAACTGAAAGTACCATAATTTTAAAACTAACATTTAACGAATATAATTCATTGTTATTAATAAAAATATGTTAGTACTTACCTACTATTCTAAAATGAAAAATTTACTAATAAAATTAGGAAAAAATCAAAAAGATGATTGTATCAGCGGTATAACCTAAGCTTTTTTCATTCCAGATATTACCTAGCATTCTTTAAATATGCATCTAACTTGCAAAATACATACCTATTTGTCATAATAGCGTTACATCCAGTATTCTTCAATAGAGCAAACAGCTTTCAATTTGTCTCAAAAATCTATTGAATACTGGCCTCTTATATTTTATATACCCTATATTTTAACAAAAATAATTACAAGATAAAAAGAACATTTTATATACAACGCTTTTAAATTTTATGTTGAATTATTATGCTCAATATGATCAAACTTGTACTTGATATGAAGTAAATAATAAACAAACAAATATAAAATACTGAAATGTCATTTTGAGATTTCATTTTGATTCCCATAGTAACGCATGTATATATTAATAATTTAATTGCTAGGACCACCCCCTTAGCAACCAATAATAGTCTTTTACTTTTTACGGATTATTCTGAAATAACTTTCTATACAAAACAGAATTAACTCAAAATGAATTCAATTCTGCTTAAAGATGGCTAAAAGTATTAAAAGAATATATTGGCATCGTGTTCTGATATATTCTAAAAGTTTCAAATGTCTAGCTAGTCGGGAAGTCAGTTAAAAATCGATTGCAAGATTTGTACCGGACAAACAAGAATACGAGCTAATAAAAACGTTGTAATTAAAAAATGTAAGGTACAATATTAAACAATTTTTAACAACATTCTTTTTTCTTCAATCTTTGTTCATGTGAAAACAAAAAAAACTTGCTTTTTGATTATTTTTTGGCAAATTTGCTTACTTCCTTCTGGTACATTTTTACAAACGATAATTGGCAACATTGTATATTTAAATCATCTTTTATTAAAAAATATTATATCGTCATTATTTTATTTCAATGTTATTTTAACTTGTATTAATTAGTAATAAAAATCAAGACACTGGAATATTGATAATATTTTATGCACATTCCGCTGTGAAAACTGCAGCAAAAACTGGTTTTATTTCTCAATCCTTGTGAAAAACAAAGTATTAATAAGTGTATCAATTTTATTTTAATAGTATAATATAAGATCGTCATCTCGAGATTTCAATAAATAATTCATGGTTTGGTTGGCGCAACAATAATAATCGTTGTCGCAATTATTTCATTTATGAACATTAACAAATGATTGGGTATAGAATAATTCATATTAAATGAGATATACAGCAAATTTGATACGATGAAAACGAGGAAAGTAGAGCTCTAATTTTATTACCTAATAACCTAATAAACCAAAACTTTTGTGTCTATACGAAGCATAACATGAACATCCAACTGACTTTCTCTTAGGCATGCTTACATACTGCAGTCTGCAATTTAGAAGAAATCTTTATTTAGCTACGTATTTTTTTTGACTTATACGAGGTGTAAATGAGAACTCTGCTATTCTGGGCAGTGTTAACCTGTGTGTCCCTGATAACTATCTTAAAAATAGAGAACATCAGTTGTTTATTCTCCCAAGGTGGAGAACCAACATGGCACTGATAATTCTAATTGGGAGGACGATAACTATGTTCAAAGATATTGCTTCGGGTGTTGATATATTCCACCTGCGTGAAGATGAGTATAGGTGGGCGTTGTTTTATAAATTATTAAAATAGGGTCTGCTTAACTCATCCAGTGTACCTACTTCCTTGTACCTATCTAATTTATATTTTTTGTGTGTACACATTTCTACTGTTTAATAACTTACTATCTATCTCTATACTGCCCTTCTAAGGAAGAAGGCAGTAACTCGCAAAATTTGTGAAATTGAGTAATGAATGCCATCCGTTAGGTAATTTTGAAAGCTATATATTCTGTTCACTTTAAAATTAGTATTATCACTAAAATACCGCTAAAATCCTTAGTGAAAAAATAGACATCTTCTAAAATAGTACATTTTTTTTAGCAAAAAGGCAGTAATTGCACCGATTCATTGTTTATTATTTATTATTGTTGTTATTGATTGTTTATTATTACTTTGTATTTTAACATCCTACTAATAAAAATTACCACCGTTTTTTATTAATTCACACTACAGTTTGAGAAAAAACACATTATGTCATTTATCTCGAAAATTTGTGAGAGCCAGTTACTGCCTTCTTCCTTAGAAGGGCAGTATACTGGTCTATCTCTTTTTTATGTAATACTTTTTTATATTTCTTTGTTTCTAAATGTCATGTTGTGAACGTCTTAAACTTATAATTTGTAATGTCCATAATAATGTTAAAAATAAATAAATTGAATTGAATTGAATTCACGAAATATATTGAGGACCTATTAATATATACATTTTGACGTAAAACTTTTACGTTGGTACGCATAGGGAGGTCACCACGGCGTTAGCGATGTCACTATCTTTGTGTCACCTACTGTTGACAGTACTCAGCGCCTATTTCAACCAGTAAAATTATTTGAAAGATAAAAAAATGCTTACACGCTAAAATTTTGAATCTGCCAAAATGATGGTTATATTAAAACTACCTACAATTATTATGACACTATGAACGACGCCTAATACTTAACGTTTTAATGACTTTTATCATACATGTTCACGATGCCGAGACTATCTGCTGCACAAAAGCTAGAAAAATACCAAAAAACGGAAGACGGAGGTAGAGGATGGTTCAGAGATGGTATCTTAACCGTACTGGTTTCTGTTTACATCTCTTCCGATGCCGATGACTAGCAGTTCTTCATACTACGATTTATCATACACGCCCAAAGTAACTACGACATTCAAAATCGTCGAAGAACAATAACTAGTCGAAAACAAGATGCTCTACTCTAGATAACTAGGTATGTATATAGAACTACTAGACAGCAGAAACAGGCACCATAACACTACTCAATCGTGGGCCACAAATCTATAAAATTGATGAATACAATCACCATTACACGCATAACAACAGAATATATTCATAAGATATAAATGTGTAAGCCAGTCACCGTGGACCAAAGCTTTGTGTCAGGGTCACTTTATTACATATTGAGTAGGTACATATTATGAGACAGGTGTAACTGAAAATAATATATTCTATAACACGTGTTTAAGTTTATCCCATATTTATCGACATTCGAGATCCGTACCTTCTTATACCACACCCGGTATGGTAAGGTAATTCCCATTAATTTTGTATTCCTGTGCATAACCTTTTTTTTTAATTCACCTCCCTTTAAGTTTTACGGTGAGTATTATAAAAAAAAAAAAACAACAGTAGGTACTTGGCTTGGCCATGTGCTACGGATGGCTCAAAACGTTCTCAACCTAACCTACCTTTTATTCAAACTAAGTAAATTCTAGCATGTTAAAAAGCTTCTAACTTTAGAATTTCTAAAGAAATGCGGTGTCTTCAGCTAATCAGTTTGTTCGCTTTTCTTTCTTTGTTGTTCTTCAATATGTATGTTTGTTATAAAAATAAAAATAAATATTTAAAACAAAAATAATATCTAGTTACTTTTTTTAATGTGGAGAGTATTTGGTATGCAACATGTATTAATATATTCTTTATTAAATCATATTTTATTCATTGTGTACCTACTTACATTTTCATCACTCAGTTTTCATGAGTCAATCTATATTTTATGTGTGTTGATTGTTACCTGATTAATACAAGATGCGAATGCCATCAGCTAGATATTTTTCTAAAACAAGTTTCGTATAAATTAAAAGATTTTACTCTGGCTAGCAATGAGATGTATTTTTGCTGTCAAATGATGGTTTTAGTTTAATCAGGGGCGTAGAAGAAAACAATTAAAGTTTATTGTTAATAAATTGTCTATTATTTGGTACCTATATTATCCAATATATTATATATGTCTTGAATTATTTGTAACGTATGCGAGAAAACAAATTAAAATATGTAAGAGAGAGTGAAACGTAGAGAAGGTGTATTAAACATATACGTACCTATAAATTATAATGAAAATAAATGATATTCTCATAATAGTTTCACAAGTGCTTACAGTATGGTAATATCATATCGAATGTTATCCAAGAAATTTAAGGGTAATTATATAAGGGATAAGATGATGTAACCTACTGTAACCTTAGGCAACATATACTACAATCAAACAAAAAATTGAAACATTACTAAACGTCGCCATTTGCCAAACAAACGAGTTCAGCGATGGCGTGTTTGGTAAAGTCTGGAGACTACAAAGACTCCAACCGGCTGATGCAACAGATCACAGACAAATAATTGAGTCTGAAACAGCAGAACAAATAAGTAAGTACCTACAGTAAAACATAACATAACATACAAAACAAATGTTTGCATAGCAAGACATAATAATGCAATGCGCTAGGCGGACGTCTAACAGCCAAAAATATTTTATTGAGACAACCTTCACCATGTAGCTATGTGCCATTACACCTACCCCGCATTTGAGTTAAAATGGTAATTTACCTTAATGATATTTTTTTCATTCTTTAAATAGCATACCTTTACGAATCTTAGCAATCATCAATGCGATCTCCACAATGATGATTTAAAATATTAATTCCAGTAAGCTGCCCAATGACCGACCCCGGTTAACTAACGAACTGATAAAATGTATGTAGTTACCAGCAAAACATCATGGACGTGTGATAAAACAATGTTCTAAGATTCTTCAGCAGTGATATACTTATATTTTTAATTAACTATTTTTTTGAAGTTTAACTTCTTTAGGCGCGTTTGGAAAACCAGAGTGTATTTTTGTCGTGTGACATGTAACACATAATTCATTTTTTCACACAAAAAAACACACTCGTTTGGATTCGATCCAACAATTGTTCGGTTATCAGCCGAACGCACAACCATTACGCTACAGAATGATACTGCAATCGTGACGATTATACAGTATACTAATATTATAGTTAAGAATTTTTCCGTTGCTAGGTAGCGAATTTATTATTGTCGGCCATTTGCAATTCTTTACGTAAACAAACTATTAAACGTCATAGTGGCAGCTGGTACTTTAAAAATAAAAACAACGATAAATAATTATACAATTTAGTAATATAAGTTAAAGTGTATAGAAATAAACCAACGGCGTTCCAATAAGCGGTCCTTTTTTTGAGTGTGTAATTTAACAAGATAATTAAGAGCTAGTCGAAGAATCTAATATATTATCACGCGCGTACATAAGTACCTACAAACACCGATTTTTTTTTATTCAACGTATAATTCACAAGATTCAACAATGTAACATTCTAATTATTGAACATACATAATTATAAGATTTAAGAATGTAACATTACTAAATCTTGTGAATTATTCGTAGAATAAAAAATACAGTTACGTAATTAAAAATTATTAGAAAGTTCAAGTAAGTTACAACAAAAAATCTTGGAGTGATCCGTGACGTCGGTTAGTAATTAAAGTAATACCTACTTTGATTTAAAATACAAAAGCCGATCGCCAATAATAACTCAATTTGGAAGGCGTTTCAGAGAGCATGAAGAACCATTAGTTAAAATTAGTCACAATTAAGTTGACGCCTATAATAGCATAGTGGTCTATGTGCATGGGCGCGAAACCCGAGAGATGCAGGTTCGTTTCCTGCTGGGTGTGAGAAGATTTGTTTAATTGGTTATAATATATTTTATCAAGTATTGTGTGTGTGTGTGTCTGAGTGTCCTGTCCGAAGTTTTCCCTTATATAATAAACTGTAGAAGATGATATTTTTCTCCACGCGTACCACGTTGCCAAAATATTAAAACTCAACTCTAACTGCTATTTTATTCTCGGTACTACAGTGTCATTTCCATAATATTGTTGATGTAAATATGGCAATGATATAGAATACCTGTTATATTATTTGTGTCCAGCAAACATGGCTATATACATTCGTACTATTCTATCTAAAGACTCATCAATGAGGTATTCACTATGTACCAATATCAAACAATGTTTCTAGTTAGGTATAAACTAATAATAAATTTGTAAATTTATTTACTAACACGCCTCTGCTTAAACAAGTCCCTTCTGCTCTCACGTGTAGCGGCAGGTGATTTTGACCGGTTTTCACGATAATGGCTGCTCTACGCTCAGAAAACGAATATCTAACATTCATTATTTTTTTTCATTCAAATAATATGCAATGCGACCTTCTGGACTCAAATGATCAGCACATTTCTGTATAATTTACATCATTAATTCAGGATTTTGCGACAGTTTTGTACCTACTAGCGACTGATTGTCTTCTGGGCTGTATTGTTTAAATGCAATTTACAACCTCAAATAATAATTGGATACTTATGGTTGTCTGCTAACCTAACCTAACCTAATTCAGAATTAAGAAGAGAAATCTGCAATGCAGAAAAAGATATTGCGCTTCTAGAAAATGAGAAGATTAATCATAAGCTGGACAATTAATTAAACACCAAACCATTTTGTATATTATATTATTACCTATTAGGTAATTAATATCTAAAATATATATATTTAACAACAGGCCATGAGGTCCAATAACAGTAGTGTAGTAAAACAGTAGTATATTTAATAATAGAAGTGAAACAATCACAAACACCCAGGCTTTGATAAGAGCACAGAAATATATTGTGACCTCACCGGAGTCGAACCCGGAGTCCCCGGAACCTTATACACTGCACTACAAGGGCCGCAATTATACAGTCCACCAAGACTGCGGTGGACGGGCTATATTGAGATAATGGCTAAACGATAGGACATCAAGGATCATAACCAGGTAGATATCCAGACCTAGGGATATACCACGAAAAATATGGATTATCTATGTGGAGGAGGTTGCTTCGATTCCAATTAATGTAATATATTAAAAGTACAGAATATATATTTTTTTTACTGGCACGGGATCGATCCCGCATACGTGGTTTCATAAACAGGGGCTTTACCAACTACTTCCGCGTGGAGCACTCATTTTAGACAGTCATGATGAAAAACAACAACATGTAGGAATAATTTTTATGAGAATAAACAAATAACTAGGCATGTTATTAAATACATACTGGCTATGTAACCTAATATATAAAGGAATCATGAATTAATCTTTCAAGCTGTAATAATACGTATCCTTTCAGAAAAGCTGGGTTATAAATCGGGTTTAAGACATGTAAGTAATTTTATCATTAAAAAGACGATATACCGGTAATGCAAACAATTGCCGTGGCTTAGTAGCAAAGTTAGAGCCTAACGCGGTCTTGAACCGGGATCCCCTCTCTTGACGAACCGTAGACGGTCTTAGTGAGCCGACATAACAGTTAGTTCTTTTACTTTTTTAACATCATTTTCTGCACTAGTAGTGATTCATAACATTTTCCGTTAAAAATAAGTTATTAATTTTGAATTTAATAAATTTCGACCGTGTTTAGGAAAAAGAGCGTAACCCTTTGTAACACAGAACAAATTTTACAGGAGGGGCAAAAAACGTTTTTTGAATGATTTTGGTTTACTATTTTTAAAAAAATAGTCACATACATTGCGTGCATGATGATTGATGATTTGGTGTTATATCTTTTTAATCTAATAATAATTAAGGAAGTTATTACAGAAAATTATTAAAATTGAGTGGAAATGCTTAAAACTTAATTAAAGCTCAATTAAAACCTGAATTTAGATAATAATTTGGCATTTTCGGCTTACTTCCTTTTTATAAAACGTGTATTTAGTTGTATAATATATTGTTAATATCTAATAAAAGCACTTTCCGAAAAATCGAAGGTTACGCCCTTTTTCCTAAACACAGACGATTTAGTTTCTTTCGATATAAATGGTTTCAAATTAAGTAGACACATTTTTTTCTAAAGTGATTTAAGTACTTATGTTTTATAAATATAAAAAAATACTAGATTGTCATGATTAATTTAAAAATCTAGGCAAAACATATTCGATAAAACTACACGCTAATTATAAAATAACCATGAAATTATACTATGATAAATTTGTTCAACGACCCCACATTTTAGATGTACCTAACAGTTTTTTTTATAGTTATTGTAAATGTATCTTTATTTCTTTCTCTTTAAAGTTTTAGATAACAACTTAATACTTTATAATTTAAAATGTACATTATCAGTAAAATATACTTAGGTATTTGCATCTTTCCTATGTTGTCGCTACATGCCTACAGGAAACCTGCAACAACTACTGCTGTATCATCACCATCATCATCATAAGAGGCATAACAAGCCAGGGCGGGTTCAAAATTCTCCTCCAAGAACTTCCTTCACCCCCTCCTATCCTAGACCACTGTCTACGCTGGCCGCTCTAGCATCTCCGTTGACAGTGTTGACACAGTCCAACCACAGGCCTGCCAATAGATCTCCGATCGTCCGGTATGGTATCCAGGATTCTCCTCTATGGTTGTAGTCTGACCTACTACTGTATTTTGTTTTAAATAAAAAAAATAATAATCATACAATATTTAATAAGCATACCGACAAAATCTTCATAATAAAAAATGTATTCGTCGGTAATTACTCAATAAAACGTATCATTTACCATTCAAAATATGACTTAATGGTGTCAAAAGCATGATACAGTGGCATTTAAAAGCGTATGTTTGAAAATAAATAAACCATGATTCCTTAGTGTAATAATATATAATTTACTTTAATTAAATATTGTTATGAACAAAATAATAAAACCAAAAAATGTTGACAATCAATGCAAAAACAATTTGAAATAGCAGATCGTCATTAAGCCGTTATTTTCTTTATAAAATACAACTCATAATTTATCGCATAACTCTTCCTAATGAAACTTAACAACCTGGTCTATTTGACATTTTCCTTTATTTAACTACCTTAACTTGACTTAAATGAAGTTTCTTTTAAAATCCTGGTTTGTTAAAAATACTTTTTTTTTTATTTTTTCTTTAAGTTTCAAAATTTCACTGTACCTATTCAATACATAACAATAGTCTTTATATCATGTCACTTTAATTAGTTTTTTATTACAAAAAGTAACAGTGATTTTGTTATATTTTTATTTTCACTATTCTATTCATTGACATTTTATTGTATTAAAAACACATAATACATAATCGTAATAATTTCAACAGAATAATGATGCTCTCGAACAATGTTTTCGCTCATTTCTTACCGGTAATATGACAATTTAACATGAATTGAGTTTCATACAAAATTGTTTATATGTATTAAAATTGTTTGAATTAAATTTATGAATTTTAATAATATTTTACTCCCTACCGGAATTTAAGTATATTATAATAATATTATGTCAGGCACAAGGCTGCACCATTTTCCTCGGTCAAGCTACGTGAAACCCCTCTAATAAAATCCGTCACCAAGACTGATGCGTTAGCTCACGAATTCGAGTATTTGTAACAATGTACCTCAGAGTCAGAGTGTTTTAAGTCCAATTTATTACACATTTTGTAGGTATTTACCTAAATTATCATATCACTGAGGGCCAATTCACACGTTTCACAATTCATTCGAAGAGTAGGAACACGGCAAAAACAAGCCAATCGCATTTTTTTCATTTTAGAGATATAAATGCCAATTTATTCATCAGATGAAGTGCTCAAGAATGGTATCATTAAAACTACCAAAATCGATTTCATTGCTTCATAAATGAAGGGAGAATAAAGTGTAGTCAAGGCAAAAATCAGCTCATTATGTATGAAACTGCACAAAAACGTAGGATATGTTATTATTACTTTTTTCACTTTTACTATATTATTTCAAAATAAATGAGAAATTAATATTTTTTTTCACTTTAATTTACTTAATATCAAACCCATTTTCCAACCAATAACGATTTAATTCTTCATTTTGCTCTCCTGCAAAATTATCATTTTACCGTTTAGCCTGTTTTTGCCGAGTCCCCTTCGTCTATTGATAACATAAAGCCAAAATTACATTAACTGGGATAGACAATCTTCAATTTCGTTTTCCTAAAAGTAGAAATCTGTAACCGAATGTATAAATTAATTACGTATATTTTCATTTTCACTGAGAAAGTCGGCACAAATTTGTAATTGAATTATTAAATATTATGTATGTAAATAAAATTGAAAAAAACTGTTATATATAAATCAGTGATTAAATAGCGTTTTGTTTTTCTTCTTATGCAAATATTATAAACTAATATATAATTATATTATGTAAGTATAGTAATGAACATTTTTAGCGTAACCGCGTATTACAATAAAAGTGCATTTTTCTACACCATAACAGATTATATAATAATTATTGCAACTATTAACATTTGAAGTGCAAAGTCGAATGCAGCCACGTTGACCCAGATACTGGTTTACATTAAATATTGAGGTTTTTAGATTAAGATCAATTTACCGAAGTACAGCTGTGTTAGTCACTTAATTACATATCTATCGTACACCTCATTATGCAGTTTTATTTTTGCAATAGGTACGCACACAGACTATGGCTATACGAATACATATACAACGCAATATAATATGCGTATGCATTTGACTTAACTATCTGTATAAGAAAATTAAATACAACTACAAGCAAATTGTTATGCCCTCACAGCTATGAAAAACATTTTATTAACAAAAGTAGTGATAAAATGGAATATCATTTTGTCACTGACATTAAAACAACATTTTAAATATTTAAATGATCACTAAAATATTTTCTAAGATCTAGGTATTATTTAAAAGAAATCTATATCCATAAATATCTCTCTTTGGCGTCGTAGTAAATTAATACGGATCAAAGTAAATTTTCCTACTTATATTGTATTCTTCAGACGTAGATATATCTATTTATGTTTGAGTTCCCGATAATTACTTTTTAAGAAATTTGGTATATCTGTTACTATTTTCCCAATATTAAATATGCAAAACTAACATTTCATTGTTGACGATGATCAGGAATGCTATGGTTTTTGGCAATTTTTACTATTTTAAAAAATGTATTTTTCTTATTTCAGATTTAGTAAATAGGCAGTTTTTCATATTCATAAAATATCAAATTCAGCTCCGTTTGTTAGTAAAATAGTATTAAACTGGATTTTGATTGCAAGATCAGACGCCATTTTTATATTTTTCGACCAACTTTTTTATTAATTACTTAATTTTTTATTAAGTATTAATGTATAGGTATAATTGTTTGATACATTTTTAACACTACAACATATTTTTATGCGTAGGTATATATCAATGTGTACCTAAGTACAAAAACGGCCGCTCCTCTAATTAAGCTGATATGGGTGCAAAAATGCATGTTGTTTTTTTTAATGCATTTTTTATCGAGTGTAGGAACCCAATGGCTTGGAAGAATGGCTAACGAATCTTCCTCATAAAAAACTTATTAATGTTAATATAATCTTCACTTTGTGGACACCCATACGCACCGCTTCGGAGTGAACATATTATTATATTGACTGTTTATTTAAAATAATAATTTCTTCAATGTATCTACATAATATTATATAATTTTAAAATAAATAAATATATTATTTTATTTTTTAATAATAATAATAATAAATAACTAATTGGGTTTACTTTCACTGAAATACAGATAGATTCCTACACACTCTTGTAAATTGATTGTATCAACTCATAAAAATTAACCTTATACAGAATAAGTTATAGTGTTACTTAAAATTTATGTTGCTTGAAGGAATACGTATAATGAATTAAAAATATGCTTTTTTTATTGAACTATGTAAAATTATAGATGTTTACAGTGATAAAATAAATTCGCAATATTTTATGACACGTTTGTTCATAAACCTTAGCACTTTATAGTTTTCCATGTTTTTTATCACACATCTTCATTTGCTTAATAATTATTTCACCCTTTTCAATTTATTCATATTATGTACCAACTTATTGAATATATTCAATAGAAAATTTTAAATACTCGTAGTATGCTATAATAGGTAAAAGGTGTAGTTAATTTATTCACTATCGTCGAGATGAACCATTTGTAATTGGTTTAATTATTACGCACAACCACTAATTTTTTGATTTTGTATACGCACATATTTTATTAAAACACGGAACTAATCTTTTATGTTACTTGATATTGTTGGTTGTGTCACGATGCCCATGTATCATATTTCTAACAGCGATCTTATAATATTATGACGTAATACATTTAATTAGTTTTACATCACTTGCGGATGGACTACGTCTATTTGCTAGTCTACTATTCCATTTGTGTATTTTTTTGCGACCTGGGTTTTACCTTTCGGCATCTTCAGGCACTATGCGCACTCACTAAATAAATTTATTTAATAATACATTCAATGACATTTTCTCATTGGTTCACTGTATTACATTCCCATCACTCAAAGACATAGCTTATAATAAGTATCTTTAGAATCATCTTCAAATGTGTTAATCTTGCCAATTTTTTGAATAATAAAATGCCTAATTCTTGTCAAATTTGGGATCACAGAGATTATCAATATAATTTTTTATCGTGAATATTTTACAAAAATTATCTCATAATAAATTATACTAATGGTTTTATAAATGCGTTTAAAAATTAATATACGTAAAAAATCTTAACACCACTGCACAGTTATGTACCGAAATATGACTATATTCTAAAACATTAGAGCAAAAGGTTTAAAAGAATACTATTTTATCTAACAAAAATACTTTATGCAGTCATCAAATGTTTAAAATAACTATAAAGGATAATAAGGCTTCAAAATTATATAAATAGATTATCTACAACGTTTAAGGAGTGTCCAGGATCATGGTTTGAAAATATAATAATAACTCAATTTTGACCTTCGACGAGCATGTCCCCCCTTAAATTCATATTCTATTACGAGCCTTGAGCCGATAGGTACTTAGTGTCTTTTTTAAAATTTAGTTTAATATTTTATGTTTATCAAAAGAATTTTAAGCACAAGTTAGTAGGCATTGAATATCGTCGACAAAATAAGAATGTCTCGGCTGCAAATCGTGAGTGGTAAGTATTTTCAAGTTTAAACTAACGGTGGATCACTTTTCTAGGCAATTTTCAGAAATGCTTCGCTTCCAATACAGGTTTCCCTATAAGTTGTCGGTCACTCTGTACCGATTAACACAATGCACTCAGGCCCCTAAAAAGGAACTGGCTTCCGTACACGGCTGAGATTATAGTGCCTGCGTATGCACCTTCTTTTTGAGGATTTTTTAGCATGGCACTATTTCTTTGTAAAAATGTTGGCAAATCAATATTTTGTGTGTGTTGACTTTTTTATTATTGAGTTACTAAGTCTCAGTTGAGGCTTATTTAGCTGTAGTTACATTTATATAAGATTAATCATAAAAAAAAACAAAAAATACATATTATTCATAATGTATATTACATGTTAACTTCAACCATGTGGTACCAGCAGTTTACATTTTCTCAAAAACATTTGGATACATTAAATCGCTTTGATGTTTGGTAGAGCTATAATCTTTTCAAGATTAAGCGCTAGATTTACTTCTTAAATTTTCATAGAGCTTTCGTCTTTATACATACATAAACAAACTAGACTTGCTTTATATTTATTGACTCTTGTTAGTATTTATGTCAAACTAATCTAATTTTTATCATTGTGCGTTATCGAATGCGTGCGAATCAATCCACTACTTGATGAAAGCTCTAAACTGCTACATTCCTCTTGGTCCCGTGCATTATGTTGTTAAATGCTCGCGCAGTACTCTCTGACGAATTCTGTTTTTATTTGGTACAACTGAATGATTCAGTTTCTCCAGATACCCTATAGATTAATAAAACCCAACGTGGGGAGTATGCTCCACTGGGGGACAATTTGAATGTTTTGGGGGGCAAAAGGCTCAACTTGAAAATCATTTGAAGACGAAGCGAAGAAACAAGGATGGCAATAATTTTCTTCCGAGTTGTACATGTAACGTAATATACATTATTAATTTAATTACGTAATTACATAATTACTTACGAAAGTTAAATTAAAAATAGTATTGCCTATGTGCATTTTTATTTGAAGCAATTCATTTTTTTCCAAATTAGTTATGCCTATCAAATCTAATATTTTTAATAAAATATATAATTAATTTCTGGAATTTTCCAGAAATATAAATAAATATGTAATTTTTCCGACATCTTTATATGCAACGTTGGACGACAGACCTTTTTAGGAACAGACCTTGGCCTTTCACTAAACGCTTGGTCTTTGTACATTTATTTCTGCGCAGTTGCATTAAAATTGTACCAACCGGCATTAGTGTTTTCATAGTTTAAATGAGCAATTCTTATGACTAGTTCTTTAGTCAGGGTAATATAAAAATGTTTCTTATGACTTTGAGAAAATTCTACTTTAAATTGTCATTATATTATGAAAAATAACTGCTAAGATAATATGTTTATTATAACAACAATGATTTATTCGGTATATAGTCGACTATATTAGTGAAAAGTCATAGCAGTGGCCAAAAGTGGAGCTAGGCTGTTAAGATCCGACATAAATAATACCTACATACTAAACTTTGTCAGTCAAACGTATATTTTTTAATTTAACTAAAACTACAATGTATAGATTATTAGTATTTGTTGTTTTTAACATTTAATTAAGCCCTGCCTAAGTCGTAGTTGATAATAGTCAAAAAAATATTCTTTTATCTATAAAATATCTAAAATTATACCATTAAGTCATGCATAACTAACATAAGGCAGGGCCCTTCCTTACCAAGGAACCTAACAGGGAACTAACCAACATCATCTATAATATTATATATTCTTAATACAATGAAAACAAAAAGTCGATAGAAAAGGTGTGCACTATTTTGGTTGGATCGCCCATAGCATACCTATACTGTTATGGTTTCGTTTAGACCAGTGTTTCCCAGCCTTCTTCATGCCATGCCCCACCGTAGCCTTTTCAAAAGTCAAATGCCCCACCGGCATCTTTTTTTAAAAAATTTATGTCCGGATATAACTAATTATAAGTTAATTTCAGTCTTAGGTCCCCTCTATTAGTTATATCCAATCGAGCAAATATCCCCTTATCAATATCTAGCAACACGGCTTCACTGTCTCTTAAAGTAGATTCATCCATTTGTAGTGAAAATTTCCGTGTTTTCAGCTTTTCAACTAGCTGTATTTCAACGTTTTCACTCAATTTGTCTATTCTTCTGCAAACAGTAGTGTTGCTGAGCGGCATCGCCCTCACGAGTTTTTCATCTTGTTGTAAAACTGTTTTAAGAAATGCTGATATTGATGGCTTGATTAGATCCTCTCCTATAGTATGGTTTTTTCCACATTTAGCGATGAGCAATGAAATTTGGTAACTAGCCTCAAGACTACGATCGACATTTGCAGTTTGGGCAGAAAATATATTTGTTAATGTTGCACGTTTTCCAAATTTTTCCTTAAGATTTCGAAATAAAATAATACCTGAATTAATATGAGTACTATGTTTCGACTTCAAATGCGCTTCAAGACGACCTCGCTTCATTGTTTCTTTGGTAAAGGATTTCTCACACAGCAGACAAAAAGGTAGGCATTCGTCGTGCACAGCAGGTATAAAACCAAATTTTAAAAATTCCTCCGAATACTGACGTTTTTTTATTTTTGATTTTGGTTGTTCACTCATTTTGCTAAAATAATACAGGGCCTTGGCCAAACCTGTAGCCATAATATTATGAAGTAGCTGCCAAACGTTAAACTTCGATAATCAGTATTGCCAGTATGCAAAAATGTATGCATTAAAAATGCAAAAAAAGAAAAACTTACAAAATACCACTATACAATTATACTCCTGCACAGTTTGTGTTTTTAGATAATTATTGAAATTGTAATTGGTTTCATTCTATTTTAAGTACAATTTGCGTTTATTTCAATTTCGTACATCTCAGGCATTTTTTTGTATGACCGATGAATATTCCCCTTTATATGTGAAATGCCGACGTGTCTCATCTCTGAAACGTGGTGCCCCACCTCTAAGGCGTCATGCCCCACCGTGGGAAACACTGCTTTAGACAGTGCTTAATTTTATTAAAAAAAACTAACCAGGACCATAATAATGCCAACTGTATCTATTTCAATGAAAACAAATACGTATGACTGAAAAAGTTTAGTGTGCACTATTTATGTCGAATCTTAACAGACTACCTCCACTCCTCGCCACTGATACCTAGTGTAACAAATATTCTACAAAAATCATCTGCATACATCATTAATAACCGGAAAGTTGTTACTGATGACGAAGGATAGTTTTTTTAAGATTCGTTTAGTGCCCTTTAGGTACCACTATACGACGGCATTTTTCTAGCAGTTCTTCACTCGCCGGGGCCGACAGGTCCAACCCATCGCCATGGCATCTACTTGACAACCTATATCACACCATGCAATTTTGTCTGCTTCATTATACAATGATTTCTTTTGTAGTCTTTCCATGCTATGCCCAATATGCACGTAGTCATGCCATGTTGCATTACTCGTACGTTTAGGATTTCTCTGACTACAAGCAATCGTAAGCATTTACAGCACACATTGATTGAAAAATTTGCGCTTAAAATACTTTTGAAGATACGGTTCAGGCCTCGTATTTACTTCGTCTTAGTGCTGGCCCGTGGACCCCTAAATCTCGGTGATCGAGAGCGCCGGCAAAGTATTTTTTTTTTGGGACACCGAGGAGTAAAAAACCCTGAGCCGATCTTATATATTATCTAGGCTCTTCTTTTTAAATGATGTGTTTATTTTTATTTAGTCAAGTTAATTCCAAAAATACAATAATGATATCATCAAAATATTAAACACATTGTTGTATGCCATATCGTGTTCGGATCGTTATACAATACAATCATTTCTGGCACAAGTGCAGTTTGTCTCTTATAGTCTATGCATATTTTGACAATAAATTATGACGTATTTGCATAAATGCATCACGACTATAAATATATTGCCTGAGATGAAAATTATTTAAGATATAAAATATTTTGTATCATAATATATCTACCATAGCACAGAACTATACAAGGATATTTATACTAATACATGGATGAATACAAGTAGGTATGTATATATTCCACCAGGATCTATATTGTTAATTAAAAATATTACCAATGAACAATTCTGTATCCCAAAGCAGATTTTGCCAAAATTAAATGCAATCATTTTGTAGTTAAATTAATACATTTTTCAGAACCAATTCTTCCTATTTTTTCAAGTTTGTTGATATTAAATTGCTTTTTGCCAAAATTTCTATTTTTTTCTTAAGATATACTAGTTCTCAGCAGCGGCATTTTCTTTGACGCAGATGACGCAATTGATTCGCCAGAAAAATTAAAAGCGGGCCTCGAAAACGTTAAAACCAGTAAATTAATTATGAAATTATACCAAACTATTTAGAAAGATATGTGCTTCTTTCTAATTGAGCACCTAGGTAAAAAAAATATTAGGTATGCACTGAAGTATGTATAACAAAATCACTCATACAGATACGCACTTGTACAAAAAAATTAACCATTGAGTATGTTTCATAACTGTGATCGTCAATAATAATTATTTTTAGTAATTATTAAAAAACAATATTGGTATTTGTACTAAGTATGGGTTTTGTTTTATTTTCTTATCGTGGGAGGCTACAAAATCATTTAGTTCGTCGGGCCTTCACATCCATAAACCCATCACGGGTTCTCAGATATAGAAGGTATGAATGCACATAATGTTTAAATTAAGATGTGTCGTTTTATTATATTGTGATATTCTTGAAATTTTAAAAGTGAGAAGCCTACCGTATTATGAGACATTTCGAATAATGTTGAATAATGAGCATTAAACCCTTATTTAATTCATAACATATGTATGTTAGTGTTTATGGATTAATTATAAATAGAATTTTTTATTTTATTGGATTTACCTCTAACATGTCATAGTTATTTATTGGGTTTTAAATGATTTCGTCGCGCCTCCGACTGGACAACGGGATAATTGGACTACAGACATCTGGGTGCAACATATTATATGAATAAAAATCACGAAGAAATAGTTATACTTACATACGTTATGACTTTAATAATCATGCAGACAAATAAGTCTAATATAGAGTAGGTATCTATTTATAAAATTGGGAAGAATTAGCACATATTCTCGAGTTGTCGTAACGCACACGATGGTCAAGCGGTAATATATTGGCCTAGAACAGGGGTAGACAACCTGGTTGCTACCCCCCCCCCCCTCCCACTGGTGGGCGTTCTAGCTTTCATGGTGGTCGGTAGGGGTTTTAAAAACGTTTTCATTATGTTTTCATAAAATTCGCCGTGCTTGCTTCTGTGTATGCAAAGTATAAATAAAAAGATAGCTTAGCAAAAGTCTGACATAAAGTATTTGGTAAGTAATTATTATTATATGCTTTAACTTGCTGTAACTCTGCTTTATAAATTTAATAAAGTAAAGTTACTTCCATACTTTATAAATCACCATCACTGTGGAACCGGTGGGCGGTTAGAAAATTTTACTACTAACAGAGATAAAAAAGTGGGCGGTAGGTATAAAAAAGTTGACTACTCCTGGCCTAGAATGTCGTGGTTCCCGGATTTGAATCCTGGATCTGGTAAAAAAAATATAAGTTGTATGTATATCCACCCAGCGTATGTGGAGGCCCATACCAGGTTACCATCGGTAAAAAATAATTATAATTTACAGTGACATACTATTATTAAAGGAAGCATAATACCTATTAAGATCGAATATTTTTTTAGCATTAAAATATTTAGTTATCAAATGTAGATATATTATGATATCATTTCGAGGATGTGGCATCTCATTGTAATGTATATGCATTTAAAAAAAAATGACTTGCGAATTAATTAAAGCCTAAGTTTTGTTTACCACAAGTTATTTAATTAAATATATTCAGAATAATAAGACACTCCTACGCGTCTTTCGAAATGCATACAATATTTGCATAGTATAAACAACGCCATAGAGCGAGATTAGAGACAAAGTAAATTGAGATGAGTGGACAGTTAAATTGGCGGGAAAAGAAAATTTATGTTATAAAATACCGGGTTGATACTTTGATTGCGTCGGCTAGAAGAACGTCTTATTTATATCACTGAGGAGGTAGATTTACAAACCATTCTTTTAAAGGTAAGTAAGACCCTACTTACATACCTACCATTAAATTGTCTTAAATAAGAATAATTAATTATTGAGTTGTTTAGTTAACTTAATATTCTAAAGTAGTATGACTTCAATATAAAATTTATTATTTTAATAAATAATATTATCAGGAAATGTGTAAGTAAAGCATGCATCATATTCGTTACCTACCAAGAACTTGCCTAGCAGTTCAAAAAAATGGTATTTATCCTCTCCAAACCAACCGCCTTCACCACACTCGGTCTTAATCGAGCGTATTACGGGGCTTTACGTGTGAATGTGAGGCATCAGCAATTTTTATTACGCCTGAGAATGTCTCAGGAGCATACACCCAATACTAAGATCGCTACGCACTTGTGTGCTTTGACTGAGTTTACAGAGACTTTCTAATAAAACTGCCCATGGGATAGATGAACATGGTGAACTAACAAAAACATTATAATTAATAAATAATATATACTTGGTGTAAAAAACAAAGCTAAAATAATATGGCAATAAGATGCCGCAATTTTTTTAAATGCACTTAAATTGGCTTGTGTGGCCGACCGGGTCGGGTGGCCCGTCAGGCGGTCATACCAGTGTACCCCGAAGGTTCCGTAGAGATACCGATCATAATAGCACAGCAGTTGAGACCTTGGAACCAGATAAAATGTCATAACGACCCTTGGGAATATTAAGAATATAATAAACATATAAGGTTTGTTGTGAAGGCTTACAGAATACGTACTATGTATTAATTATTATACGTTACTATTTTTGCCACAAAAGCAATATATATACCTATTACCCATATATACGTCATAATTCAACATAATGCAAAACAAAAATTCTTATATTTTTTGGAATAAAAAAATCTTTATTATTATTATTTTTAATTATACTGAAACTACACTTAATGCTTATATTCATTTTAATACTTATTGAAATTTATTGTGAATTAGTTTTCAATTTTATTTTATCATTTTAAAATTTTTGTATTCATATATTTTATTATTTACATAGTTTTTATTTTAATACGGGGATTAACATCCGGGAGTTTTTGACCAAGGGGGTATTGTCCTATTGCCGGACAAAACTTCATGATTGATCGTTTACATTCTCGTTATATTCTGATTCTAATATAAAATAATGTTATGTAATACGTCATGTTACTTATAACTAACAATAATTATGTTTGATTTATAAGATTATCTATATTCCCCATGTTATAAAATAAAGTGCTATTTTTTTTCTTTCTGAAGTGAATAAAACTGTTATGTGAAACTATCCAGTTTCATCGTGTACAATTGTACCAACTAGACATGGCAGTCGATAACTTTACTATTTTTTTATCTTAAATATTATGTTACGATGGCCGAGTGGCTTAAATGCCGGCCTATAGAGTCGAGGGTCCCAGGTTCGAATCCTGGGTCTGGCTAGTACACATATTGTTTTTCAATTTGTGTATGAGTCAGAGTATGGACCTAATAGGTTGAACAAGTGGCTGACATCCATTTATCGTAAAAACAAAAATCTGTCAATACAAACCTCCACTCTGTGGAGGCCCATATGATCCTATTAGGATCGGACATGATCGAAAGAAGAAAGAAGAAAGAAATGATATGTTCACTATAACAAACTATATAAACAAGTCTTTGAAAGACTACAATAACTTCGGGTGTGATATTCAGTATATTTTTAATTTTCTTGTTGGCTTTAAGGGTGACTAATAAATGGTGGTGAACTCACATAAATTCAAATTCTTTCTTTTGACTTTGTCCAATCCTAATAAAATCATATGGAGCTCCACAGAGTGGAGGTTTGTATTAACAGATTTTTGTTTTTACGAGAAATTAATGTTAGCTACTTGCTCAACCTATTAGGTCTATACTCTGCCTCCAAACACAACCTGGAACCCACGACATTATAAGCCGGTGGGCCATCATGGGATGTGTATAATACTTAAAATAATGATGAGTATATTACCTAAAATAAATTGACTCATATAACACATTCAGGTAAAGGAAAAAATTGCAAAGTGGATCAATCTGTATTTACGATTATTACCTCAGAGTGAGGTCGATAAACGCTTTAAACTGAGAGGGAAGTTTAATTCATTGTAAACGAGTCTTGATCATATTATTATTTTATTATAAAATTGCAATCTTATTAATCTGTTTTGTGGTTGCAGTTTGCGCATGATACATGTTGTGACATTTTCGGTAAATTCTGAATCGAATAAGTATTATTTTTATTTTTTATTTTATTTTAATTTTATTTATTAAGGAAACAGTTAGATATTGATTACAAAAATTAAAAATAGAATAATGAAAGGTTATTGCAACCTGCAAAGTTTCCATGTATAAATTATAATATAGTTAAGCCTAACAAATATATCCGAATGTCTTCATTAACGATGCAAATAATATAATCCCTATGATAAAATAGGAAAAAAAACTGTCCGCTCGCACATCCACAAACTATAAAGATTTAAGAAGAACGGAATATTTAACGAAACTACCTCATACACTTGAAATAAATGGTGCTAAAAATGTTACATAAACTATGGCAACCTTCCACCAAAGATGCACACTATTAACATCATCCAATTATCTTATAATCATTAAAAAATAATATAAAGTGAACATTCGTTTAACTCACTTCTTAACTGGGGATTACGAATTAAAAAAATATGATTAGATGAAAACCAATAAAACTTTACACATTTTTTTATTTTCTGTTGAAAACTAAATGAATTTAAATTATAAAAAAAAATCATACAAGATACTACATAATTAATTAACACTTTCTTAGTATTTATGTATATTTTTTACCGATCCCGTAAGCCTATGAAAGTAAGGAATTAGTAGTAATTTTCTCAAATTTTAATATTTTTACACATATACACAAAAATCATTTTTTTAAACATTAGATAAAATGGAATCATAAAATCTCGGGCTTTCAACATTCTGAATGCCGCGATATGGTATGCAAGCTTTACACGTTCACAGCGCAGATGTCGACAAAATCATAAATATAAGCGAGTGCACAGATGCAACGAAACATAATGATAGGTGAGACATAGATGGATTCGAATAATTTTCCGAGTTACCACCTTGCAACGAAATTCACTCGCACAAAATAAATGCATCTGACATTAGAACAGCTACGTTCGTTACTCACTTGTTAATCGAATCTGACATTCGAGGCTGAGGATTTCCAATAATATCTAAACGTAGATGGTTTATTTTGCACGATGCCCTCGATACCATGTTTACCATTTATTAGAAACTTTTAAAATTTTACTTAATTTATTTTTATACCCTAATAATGTTAATATAATATATAAGTATACAAACTGAGGTACCTACCAAAAGAAGTGTCCGGAAATGTGTTCGTATACATTTCATCGTCAGAAAGTATTCAGAATAATTTGACCGTCTGAGCTTGATATGTCATTTATAACAATAAATCCAACACATTTATTTTTATAAAACACACATAAAAATAGATAACTATGTCAATCTTCTCGTAAAATTATCGAGCGCTCCGGTTCGTAAAATTTTCCATTTTAAGTGCTGATTTTTACGACTAAATTCCCATGGGTCTATCGATCGACTAAAATCCATCTATGGACTTTTATTGGACATGTCTGGCATATACCTACTATTATTTAATGGTATTTTTTAGTCACTAAACATTTCAAGAAAATTTTGAACACAACAAATAATAAATAGAATTCCGATAGGCTATATACCAATATAGTAAATTTTGACGTAGGGTTTTGAATGTGTGAGTGTTCTACGAAAATGAACCACGCATTATAAACGTGCAATAGTGTGTGTAATACACTAATAATGAGCGTAAATGCATAAACCGAGAGCAGTTTTTTGTCAGTATTCGACGTCTGACATATTCTTGACACGTGTTTAAATTTATCCCGTATTCTTCCTTACTCGAGATTGGTTGCCTGCTTCTCCTTCAGTTCCCATTATTTCTGAGTTTGAAATAAAATATTTATTTAAACTCCCATTAGGAATCCAGATGAACATGGGAACAGACCTTTTTTAAGGGAATTAGTAATTTTGTTTACAATATCTAAAGCTTTATTAATTCACTTATAAGTACAATAATATCGTTCACCGGTAGTGACTAATTTCATAATGTCTTTCTTCTTTCATTTGCAACACTCTTTTTAATATGTGTTTTGGGGCTTTCTTTCAACGCACATTATAGGTTGAACGAACTAACAGCTATTTTCCCCTTAAAAAGTAAGAAACATCTACACTGGATCACAGTGCCATTAAAAAAATATAAAACATAACAGTTAGGTACCCCTCTGCTTTTATTTAAAGTAATCAAAGTTTCCTTTTCTAACCATCAAACGCTCGATTTCCATCTGTTCAGTATCGCAGTATTATGAATCCAGTAGGTACTAACTTATTTACACATAATTTTCCCACATATACTTGGCAATGAATCGACTCACACATAAAGACAATGATTATTATCGGACAAGTGTGCCAGCGCTCATCGAATTACTGACAATTGCTAACCAAGAGCCCCACTCTCTAAGTACCTACCAATCTATGAAAGCTTTATTGCCATAATATAATTCTGCTTCCAAGATAAATAAATAATTTATACCTCTATATTATAAACTATAGACAAATTCAGAATATTTTTATTGCAGTGGTATTATGGAGAGTTTATTAGCATCCTGCAATATTAAATTATTATTTAATAATTAATGACTTGTTTTATAGTTTTTACCATTTTTTAATTTTAGATTGCACATAATATAGTAGTAATTGATGTTAATAATGACTTTTAGGTCACTTCTTACCCCTTCCGAAAAGTAAATTTGATACTATCAACTGCCTTCCTTCCTCCTAGGTTACCAACAACAACCATTATCGATAGTGTGATATTGACATAAGCAGGACATGACCTTCCCAGTTCATCACTCATTTAATTATGATCATGGGATAATAATTTAGATGCGGTGCAGTGTGGTCCTCCATGCTAGCGACCTTAATAAAACGTAAAAGATCACAATTTTTGAAAGGCATGCTTCGTATCTACTACTGAAAAAAAAACCACGATAATCTTCCTAAAAAACAGCATATTTAATAAATTATTCATTTTTATTTCGGAATTCTTAAAAAAATAAAAGTAGTAACCTTTAATTAGTATCGTAAAGAAATATCGTCCATGAAATGGCCTACATAGATGTCGGAATAAAGAGCCACCAAAGAAATAACGTACGTAATTTTTTTTTTTAAATAAATCGTAGATTTTAAACATAATAGCTTACCCTTTTCCGGTGTATAAATTTATGTGTCATAATTTATGACAGTAAAACCTTCGGCAGGTTTCGGCCTCTTTCAAAAACTTCCTCCATCCTGGACGATTCAGTGCCAACACTCTCTAATTGTTTTGACCGAGCATTTTTTAATTACCCGTGGCGCAGTCCACCAATCTCAATTTCGGCCGTCCAGGTCTTGCCATCGGGGGTTGCGTACATAGCCCCCCCTCGCCGGTATATCTCCCGGCATTCTATACACGTAGCCGATCTTCATATGCCACGTGATATTTTCGCCCACATAAAGTGTGTACAGGTCCTCATTATACCTTGACCTCCAAATGCCACTTACATGAATAGCTCCAAAGATTCTTCTCAAATTTATATAAGAATATACCTACTACACATTGGCGAAGCTTTCACGTAGTAATCAGTGAATAGCGTAGTAATCAGTAATTGTAGTTTTATAACCGCTAATTACCGTATTCTTTATAAATATTTTTTAAAAGTAATGACCATTTTATTTTTTTCGTCTGGACCACATGGCAATCTGCGAAACGCAATTGCAGTGGTAAAAATACATGAGCGCGTAGTTGAACGGTTGAAACCGGTTTGCGGGGCATTTTCCTTCGCCACTTTGCCACCGAACCACTGCTAACTTACCCGGTGCACTCGTCAACTAGTTCAAGGTGCAACTGTCGAATGTACTTCAGTGCATCAATATCAGCTTGTACCATATCGTCAAAATACAGAACAAAATAAATGATTTATCTGTCCTTTTTATTGACTTCTCATTGGGAGATTGACTAGATATCAGTCATGGTAAACAAGTCACTTAAATTTGAGAATTAATTCTTTGCATCAATTACACGTAATGTATCGTTCTTACTGATTAGGCCATTCGAGTCGCGAATGACAATTCTCATTGAACGCATTCACGAAGAAAGGTCGCACTTGCTTCTGTTTTTAGTGCGTTGACTATCTCCTGCTTTCACAGCGTTCTCGAAGTAGGTACCATCTGACTCGTTCATGAGCGTTCAAAGCGTTTGCAAAGTATCGAATGACACGTTCCTGTTATTCGAGCTTGCACGAAAGACTATCTTCTAAACTTAATTGTTAGCCAAAACATCTGAATCGGTCATGTTGTTTCACGACTGTTGACTGTTTCACGGGCACTTTCTTCACAGTTTATGGACAATTTTAAGTCATTACCTAGTACATAAACGACGAATGTCTAGTTACTAGTAGATACTACATTTTCCTATCAACAAAAGCTCTCAAAATTAAATTGAGCACATAAGAAACAATTTTTGTGATGTTTATGTATTTTCTCTTCATCAAAATAATTTCTTCCTTAAGAATATTATTAGTTACCCTAAATTCATTGTCATCCTATTCATTACTTGACTATTTTTAACAAAAATTTGTATATTTTATGACTGATCTTGTGTTGAAATATTTTATTAATTTTGTATTTAAATGTAAAATATTTTTTGTTTTATTGAATCAATGTTAATTAAATTTTGAAAGAAAATAATCTATTCACCATATAATTTCAATTATAGTAAGTATGTAGATAATAGATATTAAATAACCACCAATTCAATCACGGTTATTTGATTGTTTTTCTGTATTTGTGTTATCAGTATCACCGTATTTTGTATATTTCTTTTGCTTCTAAGAATCTAAGGAGTAGGTATTTCTACGGCCTCGTTGTTGAACTTAATTTCAACTAATACCAACTTTGCCCTGAACGTCAGCTAAGCATAACATTTTTAGATGCACATTTTTTTAAACAGCATTCACATTTATGCATATAATAACAGAGTATTTCTTAAGAATGACCTTTATAACGAATCTGAAATGTCGACGAAGAAAGGAAAAAGAACAATATCACAAGAATAAATATAAATTTACAAATATTTATAAATCAGCCTCAGGTAATAAGGTATCTTTAAATAACAAAAACTTGTAACACAATAAATATTTAATTAATTTGCAAAACATAATCATTAAAAAAACTTTTCTTTATTTCAATGTGTGCAAAAACGACGCTTGCTCTCTTGTAACGCAAAATAACCGTGCAATTTTAACCGCGAATAAATATTCCCTATTTTATCAGATAGCCATCGACAATTAAAACTTTAATTACGTCTTCTGTTTACGTCAAACGGTTAAAAAAATAACTACCATGAACACGAACCGGTCTTATAAGATAATTAAGTGAACACAATGTGAAGGCTACTTAAACATTTGCAACATCAAAATATTATGCGAACATAATAGTAATTATTTGTCATAGACAATATATTTAAATCAATGATGACAACTATTGCAGATTAATTTTAATTAAATCTATGCATGGATTGGGATATTACTGTAGTCGATATAATCTTGGTATAACACCTGAGTTACATAATATATTATGTCAGGTCTACATCAGCAGTTTACTTTACAAAGAGTATTTTTTTTTAATACAAAACGGTACCGTCCAATATATTTTCACCCGCTTGGGGTTTTAAATGTTTGGACCATAAATACTCTCTACATTAAAAATAATGACAGAAATTGTGCCGATTGTTATTTGGCGATTGTTGGAAAAAACTGATGAGGCTCGTTCGGACTACTATCTAAGGTTGTATTTAAATTAAAAGAGGGTATACAACCGCTTTCTTGGATACTTTCGATGTCACATAGGGGGTGGGGGAGGTATTCTACCTGTTTGGAGATACCTACCATGTCGTTAATAACATTGAAAAATATCGTATTGTAACCTGATGTTACAAGGCTATATGTCGACCTTGTACCTAATATGCCGATGGGAAATGGCCAGTAAGGAAACATGCAGTGGGTGTTAATAACCGTTTATTTTTCACATCAGATTTTCTAGGCTATCAATATTAATTTACTATTTGACTGCGGATTTATGGTAGTCCGGTTGAGGATTATGCCTGATAACGATGGTTAGGTCAATCTAGGAGGCGTTCTTTGGTCCATGTCATATTTCAACGTGTCACTCATTGATACTTAATTTTTTATTGTTTATACTGTTATAGATTTCTTATCCTAAACACTACCGCATATAATTATTTTCATGATACATTACCATTTTTATTAATGTGTCTCTACATATTATGTCATAAAATGTCAAACAGTTTTTATTGTTATTTCAATCAATTTAAGTAAAATTATATAACAGACTTAATATCAGTATACTTAATATAGTAATCAGTTAAATACCTTTCAATATTTTTCTCCGGTATGTGTATATTTTTCTTTTTAATGTGTGTACAATTTCAAATAGATAATCTCGAAATTATATTAAATTTTCTTTATAGTTAATTATTTAAATTTTTTCCAGTTTTATTTGTGACCAATAACAAAATTTATCCTTCTCCTAACCTCAGAAGCTCGTTTCCACCACCTGGCGACTACTTTAGGTACTTACGTATTAGCCAATAAGCACAATGAATATTTTCATTGTGCTGGAGAGTTCTAAATTTAAAAGTATACTTTCGCCAGTTTAGTAACGCGCCAAATTGTAAGTTTAATGATTAAAGCACTGGTTGGTTCAAATTATATAGCCTTCTTTTTGTAGAGTAGGTAACATGTAAAGGTTGATCGTACATTAAAAAAACTGATGTATTATTTCCACAGGCAACGAGGTTTCTAACGTCTATGATACCTACCATGAAGCATGTCTAATTTGCTGAATTTTAATTGCAGGGCGGTACAAAACTTTCGCTGGCAAATCTATACTACAGTTTTCATTAAAATGTAAATTATGATTTACGCTCCAAGTTACGGTTTTTATTACCAAACTTTTTTTTAATGAATTGTTATTAGATTATTATCTACTTGCTCATTGATATGGACCAAAAACATATTCTGATTATAATATGTACACACTATACATTGAAGTATTGTAATTCAAAAGATTCGTATTACTCCCTTACTTATGGTAGTTTAGTCTTTTTGAATGAATGGTGACCATCAAATACAATCACTATACCAAAGAGTTTGGATTGTAGGTAGAAGGATTCATATAATGCGGGATCCCATAGACTTTTCGTATACATAATATGCGGAACGCATTCTGACACTTGAAATAGGTTCTAGGGGTCATAAAGATATATAATGTTATATTCCAGGCGATATTAGTGGTAAATTTTTTTATTGAGGTTTTAATTTTTTTCTTATAACCCACCAAAAATTGTTCTGAGTACTTCAATAAAACC
Organism: Rhyacophila brunnea; assembly: GCF_057557595.1. Classification (NCBI taxonomy): domain Eukaryota; kingdom Metazoa; phylum Arthropoda; class Insecta; order Trichoptera; family Rhyacophilidae; genus Rhyacophila; species Rhyacophila brunnea. The sequence continues at coordinate 25,568,158 of NW_028233068.1, forward strand.
AAGACCGAATCAGGGATTGATTGAAAATGCAATAATTGTACCATGCCATCGGCATGGTTGTAGAACGGTTCGTCCCATTTAAAAAAATAAAAATAGGGGGTAGTGCAATGTGTTTAAAAATTATCGATTCTTAGGATCCTCCTTGGCCTAAATTATTTTATTTAGTAGCATTTTTGTATAGAATCACCCAGATTGGTTTCTTTACCATATATACGCATTTGACATTAGTTTTAGTATTATGGTTAATCCAGAAACAGTGTAGGTTGCACATATAGGTAGGTGAATAAATGAAATAACGATAACCACTAACCAACCATTTACTAAAAAAAAAAGAAACAGCAAGTCAAGTTTAGTGTTCAAACTGCTTTAAGTATCATGATCACAGTTTTTACAAACACTACTTACACATTTTCACAATGATATACATGTTAAAGCCGATTTCTTATAACTACATGATAATGTACGGCAGTAAGAATTACATTTGCATGGTTTAACTAAATAATTTGGTAGAGGTTTATTCGTCATTTGTCTTGGATACAAATTATTTTCTCGTAACTCATAGCCAAGTTGTAGGAAATCAATAGGCTCAATAGGGGATCATATGAGCTTTTCCATAAATAAACTTGTGAGTGTGTAGAGACACAATAATATAGTACATACTTATTTCACATAGTTTAATATTAATCATAACTAGTTTCATTCGCTTCAATGGGACATCGTCAAGTCAAAATTATTATTTGAAGATATTATTGACTAGTATGGAGTACTGTGATTTATTTTAATTAATACAATCTCTTACCACCAATAAATAAAAAAAACTTTTTTATATTATAACGCTTATTAGCAATGATATGGGACCGATTTCAAAGACGTATTCTACATGAAAACAAAAAATATATAAGTAATATGTAAGTATGTACTTAGGTATTTATTCTTCGTGTTTCAGGAAGCATGAATTACAATATTACATATATTTTGCGGGTGACCAAATCATTTGAAAAGATGATAGTAATATGTCTTGACATGCAATTCTCTACCATTATCATAAAAACCGCAACGAGCATCGATTTCAAGTGAGCTCTAATATATATAATATATTACTTGTTTCTATCTAACATCTTCAATATAGTATACATATTATTTATCGGCATTAACCTTTATGTGGGAAACTGTAGTACTACTACTGAATAGTACGTAGGTACCTTATTGCAATAGTATAAGTTTAGTTACTTCATAAGAAACTAAGGTTTCCTTTATTATTTTTAACATAAACTATATATTTTGGTAAATATAAAGAAATATTACCTGGCTATCTAAATAATAATATTCTCCATAAGCTGAATCATTGATTCCCAACCGGGTCGATGGAGCTCTAGAGGCGCGCGAAATCTGTCGGGGGGTAATAAGCTAATTAATGTTTAATATGACCTGCCCTTAAAGCAATGTGGTGCTTTCTTGGAAAGTGGAGACTTTTTTATATTTAGATATCTCAGCATAGTTATTATCAAACTAGAACAAATTTTACTAGGGACTATAATTATGAAAGAATAAAAATTGAGGAAATCAGTTTTCTTAAAATTTTTTATAATATATTTGAATACGTAGGTGCTTAATAATTATTGCATACTAACCTTACTGGCAGAAATATAACGTACCGGTAGGCAGGTTGTGCGTTGCTTAAGGAAATATATTCTAAGAGGGCGGCAGATTAAGGAAGGCATATGAATAATACAACTTTTGATTATGCGAATATTAGAAAAATTTTGTCAAACGAAAAGGGTTAAGAATAACTGAACTGGATAGTAATGCAGCTGATATTAGTAAAATTAATAAGGTAATTGTAAATAATAATCCCTAAACCAGGAAATAAGAGGCGTGTGTTCTAAACAGTAGCAATTATTTTCCTTAATCCACTAGCTGCATCAGAACTATTCAAAATCGTAACCAGACCCCCCCATTTATGCACCGGCTTTTGAACATAAACAAAAAATCCATGTAGCAGAATTCCATTAAATCCTGTATTTCAACACGTAGCAGCAATACAATCTCAGTGTGGAATGGGACACCAGAGAACTGTTGCTGGTGGACGACTGAGTTTTCGAGTGCTGGCGCTATAGACCCCAAGGGGTCGATTTGTGGTGTAGCCGTCATTGAAGAAGAAGAAAAGTGATGAGTTATAGCATGGGCTAAATTTTACAAAAAGTCTCCAAACCTGTCAATAAAGATTCGATCAAATAATAGATAGACACATACGAGTAAAACAGTTAATAAATCGTATTTTTTTTACAGAATCTTTACAATATAATAACGAGTAGACTGTAGTGCTTGAGAAAACATTATTGAACATTTGTGAAAACTGCTAGTTAATTTCGTCGGAATTAGACAAATTCAGTGGATGTAGGTTTGAGTCTACCTGGGCATCGCATATTTTTCTAGTAAGTATTGTTCTGAGGTGTTTTCAAATTGTGTATTTTTAATTATGTTTTAATTACACAAAAAAATTAAATTTATCAATTTTTTTTCTATGTCAGTTGACTTTTTTCTGGATTAATAAGTCTAATTATAGCATCAAGAAGTAGTACCTTAGCATCTTCTCAAGTGCATCAACATTATTTACCTACCAACGGATGTGCTGAAGTATGGATGTAGTAAACTAACTACCTCCATATTAACGCACGGTAGAGACATCAACAGTTTTTCACTTACATAATAATATTACATATATTATATACGTCACATCTCGGCATTAGGTGCTCATATAGTTAAGAGTACCACAATATCATGCGGAGTGTACGGTCGCATATAAGTTGGTGGTGTAATTTTAAATGTACGTGATATCGAGCCCATTGCAGTCATGTTAAAATGATTTTATTTTGTAAAATTGCACCGAGATTAGCAATACGTATATTTTACATACTTTCACTAAACTGGCATTATTATTTTTGTAAAGAGTCACGTAATGTTTAATGTTTATTAAAATAAAGTTTTTTGATTCGAATAAGTATTTTTTGTTGGACTTGATAATAAATCAATAGGGAATCAGGTAGTTAGATGAATACGTGTAAAACCAGGGTCTGAATTGACGTCTGTTTATTATGATGGTGTATAATTGTATAAGGTGGATCCAATATTTAAAATTGTAGCAGAAAGCGGTTTTTATTTTAATATCAAGACAATTATAACGTGATCCAGTTACAATATTTTAAACAGTCTTGCAAAGCCCTCCGAGGGTTCTCGGATGCAATCAGGTTGAATCCGAATGATCATGTATTGATACGCATTGCCTGATAACGTATGATAGTCGGTATTGCTTGCCTTCTCGGAATCATCCAGAACAGGCCAGACAAAATGTTGAATATAATAATAATATTGAAATACTTCAGAAAACATATTTATTTAAAACAGTTATAAGAAAAAAGTTAGGTCAATGGTACCTATTCGAACCTCACATCTTTTTACTGCTTGGGTGAATACTATATCCCCTGAGCTACTAGCGCAACTATAATTCATGCATATCAAATATTTATATACCTACGTGTTTTTGAGGTTTTGAGTTACGTAATAACGCTTTTCACCGAGTTAAAGTGGCCACCATTATTATAAAATCGAAGTATCTAATTAGTTACTAACACGATTTATTTAGCCGTTGTGAGTGGTGAAGCTAAATTAATGACGTCTTATAAAACAGGGGTCGGTAACCATGTTGCCACGAAGGGCGCAACACAAATTTTGAACCTAGCCTATATAAGTACCTACATATATATACTTTTCTTTAAAGCTGATAACTATCCTAAAAATCCCGATGGAACTTAAAATCTTGATATAACCCTGAAAATCACAGAAATATGGAGTATTAATATTAAAGAGAAGATTCATACATATCGACATAAATCAACATAAAAAATATATAAATAATATTTCAAATTCAAACACTAAAAAAGTTAAACAATAAACCAAGAAATAAAATTTTCAACATTATTATAAATTTTAATTGATAATATGTATTTTAAAATGGGTGTTCTTATATTTAAATATACATATATATTTTTATAAGTACATACTAATACATGCTATGCAAAAATTTCAATGCGACACTTGGCACTGTAAATCTTCAGCTAACTTATTATAGTCAGGTACATAATTATAAGTAGCAATTATCCTTTTCCTAGTGAGGGTCTGTGAGTCTTGATCGATATTATTTTTGATTTTAAGAATTTTTATGTTAGAAAATAGAGACTCTCAAGAATATGTCGTAGCACAGTATGAAGATATTTTAAATGCACATTGTCTTAATTTAGGTATCGATCCCTGTTATAAGGGACAGGTCAAATTAATAATTCCACAGGTTTAACACTGACAAAGACTCCGTGATGAACCCAGTCCGTGTAAAAGGCCCTCTGGTAACCAAATCATCTAGGTCATGATTCTAAATTCCGTGAGGTTTACGACAACGAAGAAGAAGAACTTTGAAATTTACAATCAATGTGAGTAAAAGAAAGTTTTAATAAAATTTAATTTGAAAGCTTTTAACCGACTGAAAATCAAAGGTTAAATAAATATAATATATTATTATTTTAAAACTGTATCTTCCGAATATTTGCATGAAAATACTTCGCGGTGGAATTATTTTGTTTTTATTGACTATTTTTTTTATCATACATATATAAACTATTGACAATCTTCGCAAATGTTGTAGAAGGAGTTATGTGAATTTTAATTGTACGCATTTTTACTAACAATACATCTAAATAATATTAAAGATTTCATCATCAACCTATTTGAAAGAAGGGCCAATTTATGCATTTTCAAATTTTTACGAGCCGCAATGTGTAAAAGTGTTATATGTGAAATATTATGTGAAATATACTAGACGACGAATAAATTTTATTATTTTTAATTCAATAGTTACATATTAGAATTTGGTCATGAAGTAGGTGCTTGTTATTTTGGGCCGCAACAAATGCCCTTATGTGCCGCGATTCGTGCATCACTGACTTATAACAACCTACTAAGAAAAAAATATGTTTGCTTATTGACTCGATAAGTAGATAGTCAGTGTAAGTTATATATGAGTTGTGTAGTATCAAAAGTAGATCTGTGCGTTATTCATCATTTCGAGAAAATGACGAAAAACGTTTTGTTGGGTTTTTTAGTGTTATAATAGCATAAAATATGTTTCCACATTTAGAAATTAGAAATTCAATTCAAATTCAACACTTCTACTTTTGTTTCCAAAGTATTGAACAGTTCTAATTCTGATACCAAGCCCTATTTTCCATCACAATTTTATACCACACAGATATGATTTTGATTCGAATATTATATTGCTAGTCGTACGTTATGGTCAGAAGAATTATTTGGCATACTTAGTTAAATTTCGATATATTTGCGACAGTTCTACTTTTGATACTATACGACTCATATTCAAAATACCGACGATAGTGCGCGGGACCAACTTGCCGACTGTATCGACTCAATAATATAGTTGTAGCATATTATATTTAGCGGTTGCAAGCTTGCAATACGGTATTCAATTATTTATCGATACCGAAATACCGGTTTCAAAAATCCATAATACCCGTATTTTCGGTATTAAGAAAGCATACAAGTTTATATTTTTCGAAAATGAATTTATTGCTATTTTTTCATTACTACTACTATAATTGTATATTCAATTTAGTGTATAAGATTAAAGCTGCCAAAACGCATATAGATATACTGACTGAAACCAATAAAATTGAATAAAACAAAATCTTTCAAATATACTTTTGATCCAACGTTATCAACATCCAACAAATGTTAAATTCGTGGTTGATTTCCTGTACCCGGACTTATAGTAGGTATTTGTAAAAATGAGCAGTTCTAAAATATTATGATATATACTTACATACAATCTTTAGACAAATTTAGTCATCTAGTGGTATCCAAGAGGTACAAAACGTCCACAAGGTAGACTTAGAGGCCGCTGTATCGATGAAATGATAATTTTCTGCGGAAATACACGGCAACGTAACGCGTAGGACCGAGAAAAGTGGAATCAGCTTGGAGAGGCAATCATCCAGCAGTGGATAGATCCCGGCTGATGTACATATTTATAAAGGTCAGCATAATAAATGAAGGGAGATATTTTATGTTGCTTTAAATAGTGTGTTAAATAGATTTTAATAGCTACAATAATATTTATTCTGTACTTATTTATTTTTCTATAATATGTTTTGACTAATACCGGTATTCAATAAGACATACCGTAATATCGGTTTTGATATATTCATTCGGTATTGCAATCCCTAATTATATAAAATTCGATTCTTTTTCTCAGGCTATACGCCATTTAGAAAATACTTTCAGATTTACAATATGAGTAGGCCAGTCCTCGGGCATTTTCTATAAATTCCAAGTAGGTAGGTACTTGTTATTTTTCTTCTACACCGATAAGGTGAGAATAAAATTGTGGTTGGGTCATGGCAAGATCTTCTGTGTACAGACCTTTCACCTTGTGAAAATGTCAGGTTCTAAATTAGAAATATCTAGATAACGCTATATTTTAGAAAGGGAAATACTAAGTAGGTATTCAACACTTCTAGTAGAAAATTCTTCCTATTATATTAAGGTTACATTTTACACTAATACTCGCTGTTTTCCACGAAACTATTTATGATTTAGATTATATCATAGGGTTATCAAATTCGTATGTATTATAGATTATTAAAACCTCATATCAGTCATTAGTTTTTCTAATTCTTACCTAAATTGACATTTGTGTTCAGTATTGTTTGGTAAATCATCATGGAAAGATACACAGTTGTACAGTGTATAGGCGTAAAAATTGTTAAAATGTTCTAAAACAATAAGGAATCTATTCGGCTATTAAATTTTGGCAAATTAAATTACGTATTATTAATTTAATTTTAAAATTCGTATCAAATGGTAATTTTTGTGACGTTAAGAATTAATTCAACCCGTCAAAAACGTAAATGTACTACTGAAAATATCAAAGTACTCGATCAAATAGTTGTGTTTTTCATTTTCCAGAATATCAGGATTGGAAACTAATGTACTATGTGAGAGCAGGGAAAAATGCTTTAAGTGGCCTACGAGCTTCAAGAGAATGAAATGCAAGCATGCCTTGAAGAAGTTTATTCGGAAAATACTATATATACCTATCACTGTATAATACTATATGTACATATAAATATATATATATATATATATAATTTGCCCTTTATATAACCCTTTATATCACTGGAATCAATTTTATAGAAAAATTGATTTGTATATGTAGTACATTTATTTTGTTTACATATACCTCGAAATGAACCGGAGCGCAGCTGAACCTAGTGTATGATATTCCTGAAATTGTCGCTCCGTCTCGAGGAAAAATTAAATTTACCATCTGAGCTAGGTTGGCCATATAACAAACAATCTAACACACTTATTTTCATAAAATATATATAAAATTAGAAAAATATGTCAATATTTTCGGAAAATTATCGAGCGCTCCGGTTCGTATTTCACTTCAAGCGCTGAAATAATCACCCAGTTAGTTTTATTTAGGTATCATCAATTATTTCGATAACCATGTTATTTGTATGCAAATAGCTGTTAGCATTATCAAAGGTAATCGGGACGAGTAAATCTGTACAAAAAAATATGAATATTTACAAATTACGTAAGCACGTAATAAACGAAGGTGTAATGCCATTTCATAGCTTAAGTTTGTTAGCATCAACAGCTTAAATTACCTTGGCATTTATATAGTTTTTCCACAATGAGGTTTTGCATTATCTTCGAACAAAGTATTACCGAAATGAAGTATCAAGCATGTTTCAAGTAATACTGCCATAGTATTAGTAAATCGTCTAATACGAGTGTAATACTGTAGGTATATAGTAATATATAATGTAATACTGTATATATAATATAATTATGTATATATTTTCAATACCATGCAACTTAGTAAATTGTTATTAGAACTTATTGTTTGGCGACATTTACCCTACTTAAAGATTGTTGAAAACATAATTATTTTAATAACAACTAATAACATAACGTAGACTTTGTAACTGAAATTTTATTAATATTATGATCATAATAATTAACTACCTCCTTCGATTCGTGTTTGCATGCATGTCTTGTTTTTTGCATTAATTATTTTCATTAATACATTATTTTACTTTACGTTCATCCGTAAATATAATATAATAATTACTACTTTAGCTCAGCTAGATACTAACTTCAACGTCTGTTTTACAAACGTAGTTTTAGTAGTAAATATGACATATTATTATGAATTATTTTATTAAAAAACAAAACGTATTATTTTAATTGACAAGTTGACAAAGTTGACAAATTTTATTTAAGCAGATGAAACCGGTCCGGAAAATATGTTAAATAGGGTAGCTAAGCAGCTGATATTTTATTTTATATACCTACCTAACTATTTGCAACTAAGAATTTATAGTAGACGAATTAAATTAAATTAACGCCATGACTCGAATTGAAAAAAAAGGTCGGCCTTACTTTCATGAAAATAAAAAGTCTGATTTGAAAGGTTCATAAAAATTTAAGCCTCGTATTCACTAGGGGACAAAATGTCCCTCAACATGACGTGCAACATAGAGTCTACGTTACCCTGCAACGTTGCTAATATACAGATTCTCTCTCTTTGTAGTAAGTACGCACCCACCACTTTTTTTTTTCTTTTATGTTTCGATAAACTACTCGTTAGAATTGATATATATGCAGCACTGACCAAGACAGCTTCCTCGGGCGACATTTCTGTGACAACTCATGTGAGTGTGTACAAGTAAAATGTTCCGCGACATATTGCCCCATTTGACCCCTAGTGAGTACGTGGTTTTATTAAGAAAATTAACTAATTAGACAATGTGAATTGTGAATACATAATTATTATGTAATGGAGATAGAATTATTGCATAAGTAATATAAATTCGAATATTATTTATAGTGCTGTAAGAATATTTGTATAAGTATAGATATATATTATTATGTATCTATCAACATAAAAAAATAATTTAATTTTACTTTAATAATAATATATTACATACCATTTCAGTTTATAATACTTATAATATAATCAATGATTGTCTACCCATATTAGTTAATTTTTCATAGATATTAGCATGAAGTTTTCGCGCAAAAACGAATGGGCACTTATTTTGATTAAGTCCAAACCAAGTGAAAAATTAATTACCTACCTACTTGTTAAAACATCTGAAAAAATTGTATACTAAAAATTACCACAGTATGTACCTATATTATATAAAAAGTAAATTACTATATCTGGCTGCACATAATATGGACCTGCAAATAGTGTTACATAATAAATTATTAATAGTGAAATAGTAATTACAAATTTTTTACAGAGAGTAATTGTTGCTAACCGCTGGCGTGCAGTGACTTTTGTTTGTAGGGATGCTGTTCCGGATTCAAAATTGCAATTGATTTCAAGATCCGGTGGTATACTTTAAGACTGAATATAGTTAGCAGACTTTTTATGAGGAATAGTTGGTAGATATTTACCCAATCTATTGGGTAAGGGCACAGAATCAAATACGCAATGAAAAAACAACATGCATTTTTTTACTATCTGCAGGTTCAAATGCATCCTAAGGCTTTAAATAAGGCTACTCTACCAATTAAGTGAATATTGCCACAATTTGCTACATAGGTATTAGTTGTTTAGTGCTATGTAACTAATTGAATCGTGACAGGAAACCGATGAAGTTAAGGTACATAATAATATGTAGTGTTATATTAGTATTATAGAATCATTTCGAATAAAGTTTAGTGACATAATCATTATTTCTACAATTTTCACGATAAATACCTACATAATATTTATATTTTATACTATATTGGTCATTTCTGAAAATGTAGAGCATCTACAGCATTTATGGACCGTACACCACTGTTGCTAACCATTCTTCTAACATATTTTGTCCTTAATCTGGATGAAAAACACTTTGAAAAAACAACATACAGATTATTTTTGCTAGATATGATATTCGAAACGGGTACTCCACCATGAGTAACAGTAATTATTAATTTAAACCAATTTTAACAATTATCCAATAATTATTAGGCATGTAGGTATATTGAAAACACTGATAGATTTGCGTGTTAAAAATACTTAGCCTATCAAGGTAATTGGTTCATTTCAAGGTGAATTCTGTAGGTACATATTAATTATAAATAATTATTATATTTGTGTAGAAGGTTTGTATTTTTTTTTGTGGCACTTAACATAATATTCTCATTTTTTCCATCTCATTCCCGGCCTAATATATACATCGAAGCATCCACCACAATACAAGCTTAACCATGAACAATTAATTATTATCTATTTCATCTGCCTGTTTTATACCTTCAACATACCTTGAATATCAGAAATAGCATATACCTAAGGTGGACCATAATAATAATACGGTCTATTATGAACAATGAACAACACGCAGCACAGCACCTCAACGCTGGCGATTTTCTTCGCCGAAAATTAAAAAGGGGTCTCGAAACAGTTTAAACCTGACATATAATTAATAAATGATGGCCAATATTTAAAAGGATGCGCATTTCTCACACATTGACTATTAAATAGATCGAATCAACTAGTAGGTGTGAACCGGTAGTTATCGCGTTCATTATAGTATTCATAGCCATACTTCAAGTTCTGAGTTTCTGGGTATGGGGAATGTACCCTGAAAGGTGCGTGATGCGTAGTTGAAGCGACGAAAAGCAGTTGGTGAAGTAAATGCGATCAGTTCGCTAACCCCGTGCCCTTCCGCACCTTAAATGCTCATTGATAAATTATTATGGATATTTTCTCAAAATAAACCCTCCCCATTAATATCACTATTTTGTTTGCGCGATTATGTGTATTAACAATTAAACGCATCACTTTAATGTAGCTAAGTATAATACCTGTATACTACTTTTTCTGATCGATCACATTGAATGTTTATTATTATTATAAATGAACAGTGGCACATGTGAATAAAAGCTATAATTATTTTGTCAACACACTTTTTCCACTAATAATTAGTATAGAGAACTGCAAGTTTTAAATAAATTTTCATTCGCACAAAAACATAAAGAATAATAGGTACAGTTTGTTGTTGAAAGGCATCATCGTGTTAATGGTTCTAAACTACTTAATATATATTATAGGTATGTATTTTATAGTTTTCCGTCAATAAGTTGATTATCAATAGATAGTTGGCACTATTAAAGTTAAATACTATTAAAATAATGTATAGGTACATACTTAATATTATAATATTATATTACTCATATTTTAACGTTGATTTCAGCGTGTAATACAATACGATTGTATGTGTATAGAGTGTGCATAAAAGTATTATTAGACATCCAGGGTTATCGACCGATAATACTTGTAAAAAAAAACAACCGAAAACCGCACGATAACATTCACTTTCATCGTATTGCATTCCGGCAGAGTGCATTTCGGTTGCACTCTCATTTGTATGCATTTTGGCAAAGCCGCCAGTCGGTCATTCCACTTGGGCTGGCAGTATTGGGGCAGCGTGACGTCACGCGTAGAGGCGATCGTTGTACCTACACAGCGCAGCATGTCTGTCTGTCTGTGTTACTGACCTGGGCCAAGCCGAAATCCGTTCGTCGCCCCCCTAACGAAATCCACGCCGTATTAATGCACGTGAATTTTGGCCGAGTGCAGGGTGTTAGAAAAAAACGCAACGATGTTTGTTTTTAAAACATCTACAAAAGTTAATATAATATGTAATATAATAGATATTTTATAACACACACCCACGCACACATTTCTTTTTGGTCGTTCCCTCGTGGCTGAGGATTGTGACGACCTACAAATGCAGTCATCTTCTCAGCGACTCTCTACCGTTCACAGTCATCTAATACTTTCAAGACAGAGTAAAAGCTGTCCCCAGTGAATTATTGGCTTCGTCAAGGCTTTGAAATCAGTCCCCGTCAGGCTATAAAACGCAAGAAATCCGCCGAGTATCCTCAAATATTACCAATATTGAATCCGCGTTTCGTTTAGGTGACAATTTTCTAATTAAGTATCCTTCAATACGTCGTGCTTAAGTTTATCCCATATTTCACTCAATAATTAAACCTTATTACAGCCTCACGCAGAAGGCAGTCCACTTCTCTCATTTTTGTGTTCCCTGATTAAAAACATAATATTATAATACTAGTCCAATGAACACTCGTTATCACTATAAACCATTTTTTTTAAATAATATGTTTAACATTGAATTAATATTTTTATACATTATACAATACAATATGTACCAATATGTTAATTGCCTACCGATTACCGATATATTATATTATTCAGTTTGATCCTAAACAGGTCAAATGAGCTTCCATAGAGTGAAGACTGTATTAATAGATTTTTGTTTTTGTTAGGCGGATGTTAGGCACTTGTCCAACCTATTAGATCCATACTCTGGGTCTGAACATACATTAAAAAACCACACGTGAATAATTTACCAGACCCGGGATTTGAATTCGAAACCCACGACATAATAATGCAAACATGTAGCCACTCTGTCATCGAGGGTTGTAAAGTCAACGTAGCCTTACGGTTTGTACTTAGATAATAACTTGTAATAATAATTGTAATAAAAACTAAAAAACTAAATTTCCATATTTATTATGGCATCACCAGTATCACGTATTACACATTGCTGTGTGTTACTGACCTATGTTGCATGATTACAGAGTCATAATCGTCTCCCCTTGCCAAAATGTCTGTATGCACCATACATAATAAATATAGTTAGTACACACTTCTATTGTTATCTTGTCAACGCACACAATTTGGTGAGATATGGGAATACTCGAAATTGGGTACGACGCGTACAGACTACAGGGAATTTATTTTGTAATAAACCTAAGTATTTTTTATACAGTTAAGTATCTATTTATGTTATTTAATATACAAACTTCAGTACAAATATTATAATGCATTTGATATCAATTTGGATATAATAAGTATATATAGTAAACATTTTTATTTTAATTACTTACAAATTAAATGCTTGCAAAATTATAACCATTGATTGATGGTAATTGATTTTGTGGATTAGTAAAAAATACTAGAATATTCAATTTGGTGCTGATTTATTTTTGGATTTGGGTTTGACTGTTTTTAACATAAATATATATCACTAATAGCGAGAGAATTGCAAAAATAAATAAATATTTTATCAGCGAAATTAAACAACATTTCGCTACTTTCATATACCGCATAATATACTCAAATATCACCTATATACGTAAATATTATCTTTTATAAAATAGTATCAAATATTCGAAAACAATACAGTGTCACCCGGAAAAAAATCCACACTTTTTTATTAAATTCATTACACACCAATATACAGATTATATTGAAGCGATTTAATTAATCAGAAATATATTAAATATTATCATACAATTCACTTTCAACTCACTGTTAACATTATTTTTAATATATGTACTCAGATATTTCATCTACCTACACATTATAATTATATTTAAAATCATCATCATTCAATCATCGTCAGTAAAGACATTTTTAACTAAAGTTGTAAATATTTACCATTTTCATATTACATACTATTCACGTGCATCTGTTGCAGGAAAAAATCTAGTCATTTGATTACATAATATCGTTTTTAACCCTTTATAGGGCAAAGCATTTTTTTCTTCATTTTAAACCTATCTCTATCATTTTGCATCAGATATTTAATATCTTAAAACAATTTCAATATAAAAATAAAAAATATCTATCAGAAATTCGGAAAATCTATAATTTATGATGGTTTTTTTATCAACCAGTGCCCATTCAGGTGTTTTTTTTTTTTGATTTTTTGATATATTTTTTTCAAATAAAACAAAAAAATAATGGTTGTACATATTATTTATTTAATCATAAGAGAAGTTACAATTTATTTTTTATTTTTTTACACTTATTTACGTAATACTTTTCAAAACATAGTATGCAAAGCGGTACGTTACATTGCTTACAAAAATAAGATATGCGTTTTGGCTCTTTAGCCGTACTACAATAAGCACATCTACAGCTCTTTTTTTTAGATTTACTCATGAACTGAAACAAAAATAAAACATATTATCGTAACAGTACCTACCGACCTACAACATTACCATATTACGAAATGACCGAGAAAAATGGAGTATGATGGGGGAGGCCTTCATCCAGCAGCGGATAGACCCCAGCTGATGATGATGTTACTTCAACAGTCAAATATAATACAATACAAACCCATGAAAGTTGCGATATTGATAGTAATTTAGTACTGTAGCATTCAATTGATCTCACAACTAACAAAAAAACACCATTTCTTCGCGGATATTTTGAAAACTTTTCCGATCCCAAATATTTTGAGTAAAACTAAAATATATTTATGATAGTATACTATATTTACAATAAAATATAACTATACACAGCTGCCTAAGCTGCTTTTTTATTTTTAAAATAATTCTAGAAGTCAGCCGTACGAATCGCAAATTTGAGGTTATGTACTTCCCGCTTGGCAATAGAATGATGAAACAAGTACTCTATCACAATATATTTGTAAAAAATATAATGTAAATCGATAAATAAATGCATATTAAATACTTATGTACATACCCTTTTTCACAACACATAATATAAATGGCAACAAAATGACTTGCAAAGTCAAGTGTCACTCGCGAATTCGTCGAGTCACGACCGTAAACGCGCAATGGCTGATACATCGACCATTCGTTGAAATAGTGTTTTGCGAGCGATTGACGTACACTTCATATTAGATGGTTTATTTCATAACCAGAGAACGTTCTCGACAACGTCTTGACGCACTAAGGTTGATATTTCCATATTTAGTGTATGACTTATAGCTCATAAATGAGGTGGTCGATAAATAAACCGTTTTCGACATTTGCCCTATAAAGGGTTAATCTATTTCTCTATTCCAACTTTTGGGTACCTACCCATACTTATCTCGGATTTACTAAATTAAATCACATTATGTACCTATTTTACAACATTTTTCTTACCTCGTATTCTTATTTGTCCGGTGGTTCTTTGTCCTGTACGAATCTTGCAATCGATTTTTAACTAGCTTCCCGACTAGCTAGACATTTGAAACTTTTAGAATATATCAGAACACGATGCCAATGCATTTTTTAATACTTTTAGCCATATTTAAGTAGAATTGAATTCATTTTCAGTTAATTCTGTTTTGCATGAAAAGTTATTTCGACACCATTATTGGTTGCTAAGCGGATGGTCCTAGCAACTAAATTATTAATATATACGGACGTTACTATGAAAATAAATATGAATGTCAAAATGACATTTCAGTATTATTTCTATCAAGTACAAATTTTTTTGATCGTTTAAGCTAGTCAAGTCCAGTTTATATGATTCAACAGAAAATTTAAAAATGTTGTATATAAAAAGTTCTTTTTATCTATAATTATTTGTAATTATTAGTAATTATTTTTATATTTTCTTCAATTAGAATTTTCTAAATTACAACAGATCTAACTATCACCACAAAATATTAAAAAAACTTTAATAATGTATTACAAAATATACTTTGGTGCAAATTGTTTTCATAGCTGATAAAGGTTTATTGACTTGAATGTGTGTATTACACATACCTAAATACTATTATAAATGTACATACAATATTTTGATTACGTATACCATAGCCACTGCCTGTTGCATTTCAAATATATTTTGGCCACCTATCTGATACATTCGCATGCCAGTTCACACAGTATTCGTACAACATACACCGCAATAACTATGTGTGTGTAATCATTTACACATACTACTAAACTAGATGCCAAAATACGTCAAGTCACATAAAAACGACTGCTAATAAAATACTATCGTAGTAGGTTGATGACGATTCGGGAGGTGATTCAATAATTATATTTATAAAAATAAAATCTTCCAACATATTTAAAAGAAATTTTAAATAACTATAGAATATTTTATATTATAATATCAAGTAAATAAAAAACATTGTTTAAAACAAATACTCTATATAAATCTAAAATTTAAGCTTAGCCTTCAGAATAAAATACAATAAGATTAAGATATAATAGGTCGACATTAGGGAATCCAATCCCGAGCCAAAATTCTGATCCCGGGATTTCGGGATTACAATTTGACAATCCCGGGATTGGCATTTTTTTCCATTGTTAATATAAAAATTTTATATTTACAAATAACATTGATAAAATCGGTCAAAAATAAATCTAGTATAATTTATTCTATTTAAGACATTTATTGTTAATATTGTATACCAGTCGGAAGCCAACAGCGGTGGAGTGAGGTTGTACAACTTCGCTTGAGTACTCGGGTCGCTATTCGCCTGGTTACTCGCGAACGGTTATAAATACGGGATACAACAAAAATAATATTGTTTGTAAATGAATTTGACAATAAACTCAACATGTGTGGTCCCATGTGATTTTGACAATCAGTGCCAGTGCTTGAGAAAAAGTGAAAAATATTTATTGTTGCACGGATAGTGCACTTTGTGCGGGGAGTGCGTCAAACGCTGTGAAGCGAGGGGTTGTCCACGCTGTTTTTTGTTCACACTGTTGCGCGAATTCCAAGACCGCGTGAACGGCAAAAGCAATAAAATGGAAAACACCACGATGGAAGTGAATGAAACCAAAAAAACGAAGAAGAAAAGAAACGATGATGAAGAGGAAGTGCTTGGAGAAAAAGAAGAAGAATGGCAGACGGTGACCTCTGGAAAAAAAACCCAGAAGAGACTCTGGGGTCACTCCAAAGGGAAACAAAAACATCGTCATGATAGCGACGGGAAGTAAAATTCCATTAAAATTGAAAATAGCGCAGATGCTGCATAAGGCAGGAGTAAAAGTACAGAAAATTTACAATAAAAATTTAAAGACGTACATCCAAGTAGAAGATGAAAAAGAAGCAGATAAAGTGAAACAAGCTGGAGAACTCAAAGATCTCGGTTTTGTGACCAAAGAGAATGACTCCTGCTCTTATGGAGTAATAAGAAAAGTCGATATTGATATGGACCTCCAAGAACTGCAAATGGAAATCAAAAGTGATGCAAAAGTAATCAACCTTAAGAGGTTGACAAGAAAAGGTGATACAGGAGAGCTGACAAAGACCTCGTCAGTCAGTATTAAATTTGGGGAGAAAATATTGCCGAGAACAATTTACATATATGGAGTCTCTTTTGCTGTAGAACCGTATGTATTCAGGGTTATGCAATGCTACAAATGCTGGCGATATGGGCATATCGCGAACAATTGCGGACGTACAGTAGAAACGTGCCCTAAGTGTGGTGAAAACCACAAAACCTGCGAAAAAAATGAGGAAATTACGTGCATCAATTGCAAAGGTAACCACGCGGCAAACAGCCAAAAATGCCCAAAGTGGCAAGAGGAAAAGAATTGCAAAGAAGCAATGAAAAAAATGAACATACCTTTCAAGGAAGCAAAAAAAAATATGTTAAGGGGGGACATGCTCGTCGAAGGTCAAAATTGAGTTTTTATTGTATATTCAAACCATGATCCTGGACACTCCTTAAACGTTGTAGATGATCTATTTATATAATTTTGAAGCCTTATTATCCTACATAGTTATTTTAAACATTTGATGACTGCATGAAGTATTTTTGTTACATAAAATAGTATTCCTTTAAACCTCTCGCTCTAATGTTTTAGAATATAGTCATATTTCGGTACATAACTGTGCAGTGGTGTTAAGATTTTTTACATTTATTAATTTTTAAACGCATTTATAAAACCATTAGCATAATTTATTACGAGATAATTTTTGTAAAATATTCACGATAAAAAATTATATTGATAATCTCTGTGATCCCAAATTTGACAAGAATTAGGCATTTTATTATTCAAAAAATCGGCAAAATTAACACATTTCAAGATGATTTTAAAGATATTTATTATAAGCTATGTCCTTGACCATTCAAGTGTGATAAACATCTTATGAATAATGATTGATTTATAATAATTATTGACCTAAGAATAAGGTAGTGTTTTTTTGAAATACGCCATTTCTTTTGTCATTCCCTAGTAATTAAGCTACAACATACGGCCGTAGCCATAAAATGACAAACTATAATGAAAGTAGGGAGTAAAATGATATTGACGCGCGTGTTTGAACATGTACCGTTTAAAAAAAAATAAAAAATAAATCGGTTAGGTACATGTTCAAACACGCGCGTTAACATAATTTTACTCCCTATTTTAATTATAGTTTGTCATTTTATGGCTACGGCCGTATGTTGTAGCTTAACCACTAGGGAATGACAAAAGAAATGGCGTATTTCAAAAAAACACTACCTTCTTCTTAGGTCAATAATTATTATAAAGCAATCATTATTCATAAGATTTTTATCACACTTGAATGGTCAAGGACATAGCTTATAATAAATATCTTTAAAATCATCTTCAAATGTGTTAATCTTGCCGATTTTTTGAATAATAAAATGCCTAATTCTTGTCAAATTTGGGATCACAGAGATTATCAAAATAATTTTTTATCGTGAATATTTTACAAAAATTATCTCGTAATAAATTATACTAATGGTTTTATAAATGCGTTTAAAAATTAATAAATGTGAAAAATCTTAACACCACTGCACAGTTCTGTACCGAAATATGACTATATTCTAAAACATTAGAGCGAGAGGTTTAAAAGAATACAATTTTATGTAACAAAAATACTTCATGCAGTCATCAAATGTTTAAAATAACTATAAAGGATAATAAGGCTTCAAAATTATATAAATATATTATCTACAACGTTTAAGGAGTGTCCAGGATCATGGTTTGAAAATACAATAAAAACTCAATTTTGACCTTCGACGAGCATGTCCCCCCATCGTAGGAAGAGATGAAAGCGAAACAATTCAAAAAACTAAGGAAAACAAAAAGAAAGAAGAAGCGGTGGTAGAAGCTTCAGGCTCAACAATAATATCTACAGGTAGTAGCGTAAAGCCTACAAAAAATAAGAAAAATTCAAAGGGGAAGACAGAGGTTAACGCGATGGGAGAAATTATGAAAGTCTTGCTGAAAGGGGGAGACTGGCAGCAGATCATTAAACAACTAATAATTAAAGCAGTGGACTGGGTATGCAAACAATTCAAAGAAGGACACTTAAAGGAAATTCTAGGGGAGGTTCTGGAGCAAAATGGATAATAAAAAACAAATTAGGATTTTACAATGGAATGCCAGAAGTATGAAGCAAAAAAAAGGATGATATAGAACTCTACTTAATAAGACAAAAAATTTCAATAGCATTAATCTCAGAGACTTGGCTGAGGTCTGAATTAGACTATCTGAAATTCAATGATTACACGATGTATCGAAAATACAGAAGGGATGGATACGGAGGAGAGCGATTCTGGTGCATAAAACACTGGCGTCTAAAGAAGAAAGAAAGAAAGACGGAAGAGCTAGACAAAATAATTATAAAGCCATTTAACAGAATAGGAGTGAGGACCTGATCGAAGGATCCCCTTCTAGAAGAGAAGAGGCGATATGACAGCGAGTCGCAGTCAAATCCTCGGTAAAATCACAAAAAAAAAAAAAAAAAATATTGTATACGTTAAATCCTGGAAATACACAAGTTTAATGGAGTAAATACAGGGCTCTAAATGGACCGGAACGCACTGGAGCGCCGTTCCGGGTCGTAAAATCGGCAACATTGTCGTTCCGTCTCACGGAAAAAATAATTTTACCATTTGAGCTAGAATGGCCATAATATAACAAAAAATCACACACTCATTTTTTATAAAACACATAAAATTAGATAACTATGTTAATATTTTCATAAAATTACCGAGCGCTCCGGTTCGTAAAGTTCTCCATTTCGAGTGCTGAGTAAATAATATTGTAATATAAAAATAATGTGAATTTAATATGAGATTGCTGTTTCTGATAGTAAAGACATAATGAATGGATTAGCGAGATTTAAAATATTAAAGCAAATAATCATGGCGTACTTATGGCCTTTCCGCTTCATAAATCTAATTAGTCAGCCAAATATGAAACTGCCGTAAAACGTATGATATCATGGTGGAATTACTTTGTTAACAGTGCGAAGCATTGTTTTTTCCAATCTTTCTCATTTTTAATAATTCATGTGAAAAAATAAAATGAATCGGCTACCTACACGTGGGTATAAATCAAACTTTATTCAAACTCAGTTTATTTCTAATGTAGTTATTTTTTACTAAAAGTATTTTTTCTGTTATATTTTCGCTTTTATTTTATTTTCCATAAAAGTTAATAAAAAAAATCAATCCTGAAATCCCGGGATTATGTTTATCAATCCCGGGATTCATAGGATCCCTAGTCGACATAATACCTATACTCATAAGATTATACTATGTATAATCCACCTTGATTAAAAAAAAATGATGAAGGATTCAGATTGATAATAATATTATGACTAATTATTTGATTATGGAATAATGTTGTATGTTGTATAACGCTCCAAGGACCTAATCACTTTTTTGTATTAACTTGCATTGTTACTGCATTTGTACGTGTGTTGATATTTAAAGGAATATATGTATAATATATACTTACACATACTATTCATTTATTATGGATAGCAATTTTATTTTGAAGTCAATATAAAGATATTTTTTTTTTTTTTTAAATAGGCACTTGACTTTTTCAGGTTTATAAAATCGCTTTAATATGATTATAGCTATCTCTTTATTACTTACTATTTCTGACAAAACATTAAAATCTATCAACTTCGCCAGTCTGCAATGATATTTGAAAAAAAAATTAATTTCACTAATTACTGGTAATAATTTTATAAGTACCGATATTTAGGTATGTATTGTGGCTAACGTTGCAATACAATAACTACAAAAACGGAATAATTAAATTATTGTTAAAATTTAATGTAGTGAAAGAAATATAAAATTGATAAAAAAAAACTTTTTCTTATTCAAATAGATCACCCCTTTCGTCACATCCTAAAAGTATTTTACGAAAAACCGGCTAAAATTATAATGTTAAAACACGCCCATTTAAAACAATAGAAAGATTAATATAATGAATAATCCATAAGAATTATAATATTATAAAATATCCTTACTTATTTGAATTGCCCCATAAAGTGCGAGAATCCGTAAATGAATGAGAATACAATCATGAATGAACCGAAGTTAGATGCAGTTCTGATGAAGAGAGGTGCATGAACTTTATGTTGGATCACCCATGTTTTGTGTGCACTCTGCCCAACCTACATTTAAAATTTAAGCATCCGTTTGTTTGCTCGAGATATTTGAAGCGGCAAATAACAAAATCATTATGCAAGTCTTACGCGAGGTGACCTAAGCGAATGCACCTTTGTTTTTCGATTGCTTTTTTTTAAAATACATATTATGACGTAAGCCGCATATTAAGTTTGTTGCACTTTCGATGACTGCACGTTGCATTTTTTGCATGCTAATTTATAATGATAATATGACGAGTTTTTTTGTTTGTTATTGTTTGGGTTGTGTTTTTGGCTAACGGAATAGTGTGTGGAATAATTTGATGTTATTTTATTGCGGTATGCTTTCATAGTAGGTAAGTACATATTTGTTTTTTTTATTAATTATTCAACTAATACGTAAGCACTGGAGTTTACAATCCCGTCATAATGATCATTTTCTTGATCTCGAAATTCTGAAATTCTGTCCGGCACTGAAATGCAATAATAGAAAATTTTATGATTTATTAAAAGGTTTATCGACTATTTTCATTACAGATTGAGCATAGCATGACTGGAAATGTATCGTATCGATCTTCCTACGCCGACTAGAATGAGTTGTTAGCATTTTATTATACTTATCCGAATATGGTATATTGTAGGTAGAAGAAGGTGGGGAAAATCAAAGATGTTGAATTTTCTCCCAGGTGTAACCTTCAACGGTTTTTTTTTAAAATCGCTGATGGCAATTTCAGTTTTATGGAAATGTCATTTTTGTGTAGAAGAAAGAAACAACAAACAATAGTGGCCCTAGTAATATAAATGAAATTTTTTTCAACATTTTTATGTAAAACTTTCCTTAAAACTGCATTTATATAAAATTATATTATATTCGTCTTGATTTCGCATGAGGTAAAACATGTGTAAACGACAACGTCTAGGAAAACCCAAGACAGGAAGAATACTATCAAAATGGGTAAGATGTGAGAAAACTTACTTATAAACGCCAATAATTCTTGATTTGAAAAATAAACTGACACGCGAATAAAGG
This sequence comes from Rhyacophila brunnea, assembly GCF_057557595.1. NCBI lineage: Eukaryota > Metazoa > Arthropoda > Insecta > Trichoptera > Rhyacophilidae > Rhyacophila > Rhyacophila brunnea. The sequence continues at coordinate 25,590,462 of NW_028233068.1, forward strand.
AAACGTTAATTATTATTCTAATCGGGTCGTGAAAGAAAACAAATGATAGAATACTCTCATAATGTATGAGAGATGCTTACAATGCAGTACTAGCATATCGAGTAAATATAAAGTATTGAAAGACATTAGGTACAATTAATTTGTGACAGATTGACGGAAAGGTATGAAGAAGTATTGTGCCGGATAGGAAACACGATTGTGAAAATGATTATTTCTATAAGAATATGCTCGATTCAAATTGAAGAGATATCGTGAGATCAATCAAAATGTTGACAGGTTTTTTTTTTAGTATATTACATTCATTGAAAAGGTTAAATCCATACAGTCGGTGTAGTTTGAACTTAAATTTCTGATGCACTAATTTTGTTCTATTTTTATAGTGGACTGCTAATTTTAATTATAACCAAATATTCTGTTATAATCTGGGATATAGGCTCAAATAAGAAATGGCGCATAAATTTGTTCGTGGAAATCAATGTCCATCCCGAGTTGTATGCATATGAAAATTATTATGTGGCTAACTATTTAAATTACAGATGTTTTTTTTCATATATTTTATTTTTAACCCAAAGTGTCGATTTTGGATAAAAATTTAGTCTGTGGACTCATTGACGTCAAAAACCTCCACTTCTTATAGATGGAGTTGCATTTATATCGAAGCACACGTAATATTTCTCACACAAAACCTGAAGCAGGCTGATTTTTTTTATAGTATAGCTTATTTTAAAGGATGTCATCTATAATCATATTATTATTAATACAACTTCATTACAGTTCACTTAATTTTTATATCTTGATTTAAAACACAAAAACCAATAGCCAAAAATGAACGCAATTTAATGCATTCCATGTAAAAGCTATTTGTAAATATTATTAGATATGATGCCCGTAGCTTAATTGCTAAAACAACTTCCTTCAGGCACCGCATTAAAAAAAGATTTTTTTTTGTAGTAGATATTACCTATATACGTATCTGAGATATTTTCAAATTATGTACTTACCTACCTATGTTCAATTACATTGACTTGGGAAAAATATTTAAGGCTACTACCTAGTTACCTTTTTATGACAGTAATTTGTTCAGTTAACGTGGTTTTTGATACTAAAAAACCTGAGTTCGAATCCTTCACAATTCAACTTTTTTCTGAAGTTATTCAAAATATTTTTTTTAACTACCTAATGAAATTAATATTTAAATTACCAAAAATGGACCCCTCAACGTATTTGTAGTATCATTATCTCAATGCAGCATGACATATTACTATCATCAAATCGAGTAGTTTACGTGCCAAAGTCCTTAAAGAAACTCGATAGTAAATGTGAGGTATCAGTAAAGGCATTCTAGAAAAAAAAAGGCATGACTTATTTTACCACGTTTTTCCTAGCTCGTATTCTTGTTTGTCCGGTGGTTGTTTATCCAGTACAAATCTTGCAATCGATTTTTAACTCATTTCCCGACTAACTAGACATTTGAAACTTTTAGAATATATCAGAACACGATGCCAATGCATTCTTTTAATACTTTTGGGCATCTTTACGTAGAATTGAATTCAGTTTCAGTTAATTCTGTTTTGTATGAAAAGTTATTTCGGAAGAAATCTGTAATCCAATCCACTATTATTGGTTGGTAAGGGGGTGGTCCTAGCAACTAAACTATTAATATATACGTGTGTTACCATGGAAATCAAAATGAGATTTCAGTATTCTATATTTTGTTTGTTGCAAAATAGCAAAAAAATGATTTGTTGACAATTCCCTTATTTGTCCTAAATTATTAATACCTACATCGAATTGTCAAGTTTATATGATTCAACAGAAAATTTAAAAACGTGATATATAAAAAGTTCTTTTTATCTTGTAATTATTTCATTTACATTTTGCATCGTGTTGAGTCATTTCTGCATGCTTATGAACATTATACGCAAATTTTATTTTCTTCCTAATCAAAATAAAACACATTCGATATACAATTATTATGAGTCAACCAAGTGCATTGACATTTTTTTGGTTGTGGTTTTTGTCAATATTTAAAACAATGTATCAGTTTTCCGTTCTGATTACGCATTGATACAATAAAATTCAAAATATATATGTACCTACCTACATATTTTATTATATGTTTATAGATACAACCAGGCATGTTCAACTTCAAGTAGGCAATCTACTATTCAGAATCAAAACTCGCGATGATCTACAATACTCTTTCATTGTCATTCTCAAACTTAAATTAACGTAGAGTAGAACCTCAATATAACGGACTAATGCGGGGTTAGGAGGTGTCCGTTAAAGCCGAAAGTCCGTTATATAAAAACACAAACAATATTCTGTTAATTCGTCTTCGGGTGATATATCCAGACACACCCGTTGTGGAGTGACGTGAATGTACGGTTTTTTATAATGAACTCTCTAAAATTACGAAAATGCGTGTAATGTAGTTGAATTTCGTTATCTGACGACTAGTCAATAAATATTAGTAGATCATCGAGATGCGATCTTATCACTGATAATTTTGTTTTTGGGCATGTTGCTTCTTCTTCCTCGCTATTTTCACATCCCTCCTCATTTTCCAAGATTATAACCTGCTATTTCACTTTCAGTCATGATGGATAACCCAGGGTTTCATTCATCTACTTCTAACCATTGTAAACGTATTGAAAGGAATAATAAATGCATATTTTTCACTTCAAGTAAACAAATTAAGCTGCTCTGCAGCTGTGTGAATTAGCGGCCAGCGTTGCAAACGTCGGAGCTACGTTCAGTCTACGATCATAACGGCATTAATATTCGAATTCGAGTACGAGAGGTATGTCGTGATTATCATGCGCAGAAAATTGTTTATAAGCGGTGACATTTGAATTTAAATAATATGTATGTTAACAGGATATTTTTTAACAATTTTCACATTTCATCGGATACTTTATCCGTTATATCGAGATTCTACTGTATTATATTCAGCTATTACACATTAAACACTTGTCTTCAACATCACAAAGAAAAAATATAATACAGTTTTTGTCTTTTTTGGGCGTTCATTGCATTCATCGTCAAACTATTCTCCCACTGTGCGAAGAGCCGACTGCGCGATGGTAAAGATAAACTACGCCTCAGATAAAAACCCGGAGATTCATATAGTCTCATCTTCTCACTCTTGCTGCAGACTGTGAGTGATGCAATACGAATTTGATGATACAACAAGATCATGGTTAATTTGAAAACAACTTTTACGTAAGCTGGCTAAGAAAATAAATTGGAAATAGTTAGTTACTGCTTTCCCTTTAAAATCACAATGAAATCCTAATATTTACAACGTAGGTATACGCTTTTTACGTTTTTACGACTCAATACCCATGATGCTATCGACCAAAATCCATCTCGCTGTCCACGCGTTTGACACGTCTGGAATATACTATAACTATACGTATGTTCAAATCCTCGACCTCTTGCGTATGGTGAACTTTCATGATATACTATATCTTATTTCTTCTTATTTCACTTTTCATTGAGGCAAAGGTCTAGTCTAACAATCTAATGAGACATAGAGTTGCTTTTAAATTAGATACCACCTAAGGTTACATAAATATGTAATTATATAACCAATGTGTACCTGCTCCCATATAGTTCCTAACGATATATTATAAACTATTTAGGTACCTACCTACGAAGGAACTTTTTATTCTTAACATGCTCCAATCACAAATTCCTAACTCAATACTTTTAAGTTATTTGCATCAAAATTGTATTGTTATGGGTCAAAGCCAAATATATTCAAGTCGCGGCACGAAACTGTTAATTTTGGTAATAGTTCTTGGTAATTGTTTTTATAGAAAATGATTATATTTTTATATTGAAAACAATATAATTATTGTAATACGTTGATTAATATGAACGAAATATGCAATCACACATCTTCATTTACTAAATGACATTTAGGTACCTACTGCAAATAAGTTAACGTATTCCCGTAACTCACGATTTAGTGCCGTGGCCTGACAACGATGTTACACCAATATATTTAGTGAACACAATGAAGGCAAACATTGACTGACGAATAGTAGGTATTGAGTTAAATTCGCAATACATATATACAATTTCTATTATCTAGGTACCTGATATTTTTCTGTGTCATGATCTGTGGATTAAAATTACCGACATCAGATGATGCTTTTAATTTATTTAAAATATTATCATTTTCCAGTAGCAATATTTAAAAAAAAAATATATGAACATGCATTTTAATGCAGGAATAATTGCATGGCCGCCATATCAGCGCCGTAATTATTATTAACATGAACGATAGACGGAGCCAGCGCTCATTTAAAATTAACCTTGACACTTTTTAACGAATTGCAATTCTCGAAACATAATGCATTCGACCGATAACTCTACAAACACTTTTCAAACCTGCGATGAAGGGACATTTTAATATTATTATAAGTATTACTGGCCCCTTCAATAGGTAATATTTAAATGTGCAAAAGTAACAAGATAGACAAGTCAAAAAACACTAATTTTCAGGAAAGCCAAAATATGATTGAGCTTTTGGACAATTTTAGAACACGGAAAAAAAATTGGGTTGTGGTGCATTTCGAAAAATATATCCATAATAATTTATTATTGATTTTTAAATCGGCGGTAGGGGGCGATGTTAAGAATCCAACATGTCAATGGCTCACAATCACATGTCAAAATATCCCCAAAATTTAATTAGAATGTATGTTTTTTTTATTTGTTAAGTAAATTTGCAACGTCAATTATGTTTAAATACAAATATACCTACCAATTATATAATAATATATTGTCGCATTTCTACTGCTTAACAATTTTTTTAAAGTATGTAGGTGCCGTGCCTACTACCTATATAATTTCTTTTCTAAACTTTCCATAAAACTGTGTATAATTAATAGTAAACTGTTTATTTAATTAAGTATAATTAATTATTGGTGGGTACCTACATGCATAATAATACAATGATTTTAAATGATTACTATTATAAAACAATGATCATAAAAGCTATTTACCTTCAATTATTGTATGAATAATATTTTTTTTAGTCAATAACGTAATTGTAAACTTTTTATTTCATAATAATTTCTTATATCTTAGTGGTAGGTAGTCGATCTTTTTGGTATCGCGACCTTAGAAAAAATAGATACAACAACAAAAAACTGTAAAAATGTATAAAGACACTACCTAGAATCAATTTGATTTACAACTTGACGATCTTGATTAATTAGTGACACCAATGTATAAATTAATGCAACAGAGAGATAATCAAACCTTATATTAAAGGTTGACAAACTGGGTCTGGATGGCGATCAGGTGCTATATCGTACTAGCCTGAGCATTAAAGGAACGGACCATAAGAAGGTAGGTGATTTTGTATTGATTTACCATGGATATATATTGGGCCAATTACCAATGAGAAGTCAATAACCCAAAAGAGCTTATAGCTACCACCAAGTGCAAAAAATCTACATAGCTCGGCCATATTTCCGCAATGAAAAGTATGTTTTACTCAAACTCATAATGCAGGGTAGGGAAGGGGAGATGTAGATAGAGATTCTCTTGGGTAAGTAACCTCCGTAAGTGGGTTAATTTTCCAAGTAGTCAAGAATTTGATACAACTAGCCCAGGATTGACAGGTGTACTACAATTTAGTCACCAGCCGTTGATAGAAGACGCGACCAAAAGATTTAAAAAATTTACCATCAACATTATAAAAAATATTTTACTTTTGTGATTTTATTACAAAAATGACAGATGCTTTTTTAAGGCTGTTGATGTATTTATATTTTTTCCAAATATAACAAGTCGGTCTATTGGGACCCCTTGGAGGTTACGATCCACCGATTTTGTACCACTCTATCAGCCTAATATGCATAATTATTATTAATTGAAAGGATTTTTTTTTGTATTTTTAGTCAAATGCTTACAAAGACCACAAAATGTTAGTAGCTGCCTAATATATTATTTTTCGTTAAGATTTTTTACGAACATTTAAAAATCTGTCTGATAAAAAAAGGGTTTTCAATAAACAAACTTATTAATAATTTTAATAAAAACATTTTTTTCTATTGAATCCACTTTTTATATTAAATAATTGTACCGGTTTTGTCCACTTCAGGGGGACATTTTCAACTGACAAACTGGTGCAATTGTTTAATATAAAAAATGAATTCTATACAAAAAATGTGTTTTATTAATTAAATTAAAATAATTAATACCTACAATGCATTTCCACCATGAACACAATTAACGAAATATAACAAAATTATATTATATAACAGGACTAATATTTAAATATTTTAAATTTAGATTCTAACAAGGCGATAGCAATATTGATAACATATTATACAAATGTCAATTTCCAGGAATAAAATACAAAAATATAGCGAGATATTAAATTTATTGTTCATGACTATCGAAACAAAATGAGGCGACTGAGAGAATTGAATTAAAAACAAGGCCAGTCGTTTGTTGAGATCACTAATAAACAAGAAAACATAGAGGAGACGACAGTGCATCCTGTTTGAAGCCAATATGTAAGCTACTACTAATGGCAATACAATATAATAAGGTTCGGTAAAAACATTTTTATTTTAATTGAAGATTCAATTCACGATTAAGAGAGCCTTAGGGTAGATCAGATATATTTTCGGTAATAATTATAATATATATGTTTTTAGTTGACTATTCCTACATCCAATATTTATATATTATCGATGATCACACAGTACTCTCCAAAACAACATCAGCCAAGTAGTTAGTATGTAGAAAAATCATGTACCTACTACAAATTCTTCTACGGTTTACAGAGATACATAATATCGAAAATCCTCTCAAAGAAAACTAAAATAAACATATACAAAACCCTTATCGGGAACATAATATTGATAGGGTATTATCAAAAAAATATAAGAGAGAAGCTGAATCTATTATTTTGAAATGAAGATATTGAAGAGGGTGGAGATAAAACTAATTCGCAAGAAAGTTATTATCATAGACTATACAGATTGTATCTACTAGGGCTTCGAACCGTAACTGAATCGAAAAGCGGAAAAACCGTTATTTTTATCGGAATGAAAACCGGAACCGAACCGAAAAAACCGATATTTTTTTCGCACACCTTCAAACACACGCATTAACATGATCTTACTCCCACTTCAGTTTTCGTGATGCATATCGACTTAATTTTCATAATTTATAATATATTATGGCTACGGCCGTGCGGTGTAGCATAACGTTGGTTTCAGAAATCGGAACCGAGCTATCATACAAGTACCATAAAATGTTATAAATTATAGTATAAAATGTTTTTTAATACAACTAATCACTTGGAGCTGAACCGAAAACCGAAATCCGGTAAAAAACCGTTATTTTTTTCGGAACGAAAACTGGAACAGAACCGATATAGGTATTAGATATTTTTACTTGAACCGCAATGAAAACCGAAACGAAAAAAATAACGGTTAGAAGCCCTGGCATCTACAACTACGTGTCTGAAAAATTATACGTATGCGGTATAAATACATCTACAAAAAATAAAACCACCACAATATAAAATAGACGGAAGAAAATAGTATCATATCATCTATATATATAAAACAAAGTCGGGTTAGTTACACCATTTATAACTCAAGAACGACTGGACCGATTTTTATAATCTTTGATTTGTTCGATTTGTCTCCGCCCCGAATAGCAGAATAACTATTAAAACATTGGATAAATCACGGAAAAAATAAATTATGAAGAAAATTTATTTTCTCATACATTTTGTATAGAAAGGCTTTTGACTGACATCGATGAATTTGAACGATGAAAACCTCGCGCATTCGAAAATAAAAGAAAATCACAAAAAAAATTAATCCGTATACAACGCCATCTCTGATACATGACAGAAACAATAAAGAAGAAACAAACAAACAAGAGAAAGAATGATAGTCGAAATGTCTAACTGTCAATATGCTGTCAATAGTGTAGTGTGCCCGACATTTCGTGCTTCATGTCAACAGCTCAATTTGCTTGAAAACGATACTCATTGGGATATGACAATCGCTGAAGCAATTGTTTCTGCATCTCCAAGTCAGATACGCACATTATTTGATATCATTATTTCGACATGCTTCCCATCGAATACACCTGAACTGTGGAACAAGTAAAAGGATGACATGCCAAAAGACATTTTACATCGAATTTGTGTCAGTTCAGGGAATCCCGATCTCGAGGTGAATGAGGAGATACATGACCAGGCTTTGCTGTTGATCGAATACATGTGTTACGTCATGTGCGGCAGTTTTTTAGTCAAGTTAGGAATGCCAACGCCACATCGTGGAATGAACGACGCTTTCAATCGAGAATTGGAACGTGATCGTGAATATGATCGAGATGTATTGAACCAATCAGTTCTAACGAATGTACCACTGTTGAACCCTCAACAGAAGGAAATGTACGATACGTTAATGAAGGCAATTGATGATGGAAATGGTGGCTTATTTTTCCTCGACGCGCCCGATGGAACTGGGAAGACATTCCTCATGTCATTAATTTTGGCTACTGTTCGTGCGAGATCCGAAAATGCTGTAGCAGTTGCTTCTTTTGGGATAGCGGCCACGTTGTTAGAAGGATGCCGAACGCCTCATTCAACGTTGAAATTGCCGACTGAAAAACCGACATGCAACATTGCGAAATACTCAGCAATAGCCAAAGTTTTGTTAGCAAGTAAAATCATCACCTGGGATGAATGCACAATGGCGCACAAACGCGCATTGAAAGCACTCAATCGAACTATGAAAGATCTGCGCAATGACTCAAGAAGTTTTGGAGGCGCAATGATTCTACTATCTGGTGATTTTCGCCAAACACTACCAGTCATTCCAAGATCGACCGCTGCTGATGAAATAAATGCTTGCCTCAAATCATCCACTCTGTGGTGCTATGTGAAGACACTTCAGCTGACGACAAACATGCGAGTTGCATTGCTAAACGATCCATCTGCTGAAGATTTCTCCAAGCAATTGCTGACTATCGGTAACGGCCGTGTTCCTGTCGATGAATCGAGCGGATTGATTTCGTTTCCGTTGAATTTTTGCAATTTCGTCTCAACGAAAGACGACCTCATCAACAAAGTGTTCCCGAACATCATTGCTAACCACGATCAACAAATCACAAGGCCAATCCTTGAGTGTTTGTGGCCTGAATCTAGAAAATGAATGTTTCTCTCACGGTCAATTGTACGTAGCATGATCACCATCCACTTTGTTCGTTCTCGCACTTGACAACAAAACGAAAAATGTCGTATAGCACAAGTTACTTCAATGAAGGGAATCGACCCGAGTGCAACCCATCCACCAAATAGTTTAACAGAAAGTAGTGCAACAATGCTACGCGAATCATATATATTCGCTTCAATAAAGCAAATACCTTGCTGCCACATGAATTACATTCATTTCAATGTAATTAAAATACTTTTCATTTTTATTTGATTTTTGCACATTTATTGAACTTAATTAATTTTGAGTATTCATAAAAACTTAATTAAATTCAGCTAATAAGTTAACACAAGATTTCTTGATTCAGAGGCGGTACGAAGTTCGCCGGGTCAGCTAGTATATTATATTTACCTATATAGAATTCATTCTAATTATTTATTCGAATTATTCAAAAGTAGGTACTAGTTAATTGTTCCAATTTTAAATGTAACCGATGGCCATCATGGTCTTCCACGTGAAATGGTGATTACGTTGGGTAGGACATTTATCAAGGATGGAAGATACGTATAGACTCCTTTGCGGCTAAGGTATAGCTATAGACTGAGAGCGCCAGATTGAGGAGTGTTTTTTGGAGGTAGACAATACACACATGGAGTTGTAATGCCGATGATGAACGGATAGGTATACATGTAGGTATCTACCTTAAAGTGAGAATATAAATAAAATATCGTTGAATAATTAGGAGTTCACAAACCAAATTATATTATGCAGTGGACTAAAATACATGAAAGTAAAATACCAAACCCATATACGATTTTTAACGTATAATGAGAAACCTTCCCCAATCCGATTTCAATCTAACTTTAAAATCAAAATTGAAAGAATGCATTCATTAGTTTTGGAAAATGGGGCATCTCTTTTGTATAATACCTGTACGTGGTCGAGATATTCTCTTTTAATTGCACATGTTTTTGTTGGCAGCATTGCTATTCTAAAGAATTTTCGAAACACGGAATGGCGGACAAACTAAAATGGCGACCTCGCTTTTAAATCTACCGACATTTTTAAATCATAGGGTTAAGTATGCTGTCAGTTATATTAATTTAAACTGGACTTTTTTAATATGATCGGTCTTAGTATTTTGGCTTTAGTGTGTGTGTGACTGATGAAAGATAATAGATTAATTATTTATCATTGGTTATTTGATGCGTCACGCAGTTTTAAAGAATCGAACAATTGATAATATTATGTAATATTATAATAAACATTATGCGTCTATTTTACCACGTTTTTATTAGCTCGTATTCTTGTTTGTCCGGTACAGATTTTTTCTTGTACAGTAAGTATAATTTTTTCTTGTTTGTCCAAGATTTTTAACTAACTTTCCGACTAGCTAGACATTTGAAACTTTTAGAATATATCAGAACACGACGACAATGCATTCTTTTAATACTTTTGGCCATCTTTAAGCAGAATTGAATTCATTTTCAGTTAATTCTGTTTTGTATATTTCGGAAAAATTCGTTAAAAGTAATATTTACTACTCACTATTATTGGTTGCTAAGGGGGTCCTAGCAACTAAATTATTAATATACACGTGCGTTACTATGGAAATCAATATGAAATGTCAAAATGACATTTCAGTATTCTACAATATTTATTCAGTATTTCTATCAAGTGCAAAAAAAAGTATTTATTAATACATAGAATTGTCAAGTTTATAATATGATTCAACAGAAAATTTAAAAACGTTATATATAAAAAGTTATTTTTATCTTGTAATTATTTAAAAGTTAGCCTCTGATTGAATTATAATTACGTAATACTTTCACTAATATGCACATATATAATTATAATGGCTCATCGTAATACAATAGTCACTTCAAATTATTCTATAAAACATGGTTGCTCATTGATAATTTACTGGTCTATGTGGCCTAAACGATCATTGTGCCGTTGAATATAATTTTCTTGTTGAATTTTAAATGGCGAATATTTATTTTCGCAGCCGCGTATCTAAAGCTTGAGCCATTCAAACTGATCTGTTGCACTTTTGGGGTGAACGAAACGTTATCGTTTCGGAACAGAGCTGGCGACTATTCCCAGTAATGCCAACGCTCCTTTGCACACTCACAACCCAAACATACAACACACAAAATATAATATAGACGAAATCTTTGCCTTATTATTCCAAGTACAGAACATCTACTTATACATTCACCAACTAACTATCAACACATAGTCACTTAGTATAAATCTTCAGGGAAAACATTGTCATTGTATAAATGTTTACTCTAATCGAAACTACGTAGTTCCTTTCATTTTTTGCACTATTTATATACCTACCTACCTATAAGTTCATGCAAATGTCGTATAATGACATAGTATGTAAATCTATTTTTGAGATATTAATATTGTTATATTTATTTATTCTACAGAGACGACGGCAATTTCCCACGAAGCAGATGAAATGGCCGCTTTATATACCTACTACGTATTTCTTTTTAAATGTGAGTAAAAAGTCAGGCAACTCGTTTGCGCTTAAGCAAAATATTATAAAGGGAAGCTTTAAACCTATACCTACCTCAAACAACCACTCACTGTGCACAGTATCAAAATAAATATAATATGTAATTGGCTTTATTGATAATTAAAACATGTTCTACAAAAACCTTACCTCTGGTTGTTTATCATATTAATTTCAAGACGTTCACAACAAAGATAACCATGTCAGCGAAAAAATATATTTTATCATCATCATCAGCCTGAATCTATCCACTGCTGGGTGAAGGCCTCTCCAAGCTGATTCCACTTCTCTCGGTCTTATGCGTTGTTTTAGCACGTACTTCGGCAGAACTTTATTACTTAATTGATTCAGCGGCCTCTAGGTCTACCTTTCGTCTATGTATCCAGCCCATTTCCATTCGAGGTTTTTAGCGAACTCTATTACATCATAAACCTTTGTCTTTTTTCTTTAGTGTAATATTAAAACATGTTCTAAGTCTCGCCTACAATTTTGCCGAAACACAATCACATTTTATCACTTGTACAGACTATTCTAACGTACACCTCGGAAACTTGGAGAGTTAATAATAAAAATTATGCGTTAATCAGAGACGTTAGCAATTGGCGAAGAAGATACAATGCTGAGTTCTACAAATATTAAATCGTATAAGTAATAATATAAGGTAAAGGTATATAATAGTAAAACGTAAAATATTGCAGCGATAAATTAGATTTTATAGCCTTATAGTAATACGCCAACGTACAGACTATTATTTTTTTGCAAAGTGCATAAGGCTCTCTAATCTTCTAATATATACTGTTTGTCACGAAATGGTGTACCAGAATGATAAAAAAGTCGTAAGTCGCTTTCTATTTATAGTAAGTCCTGTTTGGTTATGTGTAGGTACCCACATACTACATTGACCGGAACTTGAAATTCGACTGAAACAAAACTACACACACATGGGGAAGAAAAATCTGGAATTCAATGATAGAAAGTATGGGTGAAGCCAGAGTCCTGGAAATCGTAATTCACGGAAGACCCGATGTCCATGATCTTCTCAGCGAGTTTCCAAAACGATGAGAGATAGCTAGGACGCAAAGACACGAAGAATTCAAATAAAAACAGACCTAACAGTATACAACGAGTTTAAGAAGAAGTTATTTTGATCCAAGTCTAGTGACATTTGGCATACTAGCAAATTAATAATTTCACCCAATCATCACTAGAATCCCTGCATTCCACGTAGGTGTATTAAACCGTCTCGCCTGCCTGATAACGGAAAGCCTGTGCAACATGTTTACAGAGCTGTGGGTGAAAAATACAATGATTATAATTGTAATAATTCCGCCCATTTGTGCGTTTGGCATACTAAAATATTATTTAGATAGCGAAAAAATTGCGGCGAATGCCCGATAAACTCCAAACTCGCAGGCCAATGAACTAGAACAGTCCACACATGCATTCGTAGCTGCATTTTTTGAAGTAAAAGTTATCTGTCAAATACTCATTATTACATGCATGAACAGTACGTGCTTGTTATATAAACAGTACCGTTAGGAAGACACTTTTTTATGGTTTCATATATTTTAGTACTTAATAAGCGCAATTTATATTTAAATTAAAAATTAATGTATGTTTATATTTCAAAAACATCTTGTACGCACACACCAGTTACACGGTAGACATTTTTTTATAGTTTCATATATTTTAGTACCTACCTACTTAATAAGTACAATTTATATTTAAATTAAAAATTAATATTTGTTAATATTGCAAAAACATTTTGTACGCACACACCAGACACACGGATACTTTTCCATAGTTGGATTATTTTTTAAATTTGGAAAAAATTAATTAAAATATTTGCAATATTTTAACCATTATTTTCAGTGAAATAGACACTATTTTGTTATTAGGTACTTAGATTTTTTGTAAGTTTTTCGTCAATAAATATGTAATAATATCGTAAATAATGTATAATAATAGATAATAATGCATAATAATAAATCAATAAATAAATACCTACACTGTGTTTAAGTAAATAATTTGACAGTAGTTGTTTGGAGCAGCGCTCGAAATGGAAAAAAATACGAAACGGAGCGCTCGACAGTTTTCTGAAGATTTTTACATAGTAAAGTTATCAAAATGTATGTGTTTTTTTTTCATAAAAATAAGTGTGTTAGATTTTCTATTATATGGCCTTGCTCAGACGGTCAAATTATTTATTCCACGAGACGGAGCGATAATTTTACCGATTTCCCGAACAGGAACGGCGCTCCGGTGCGTTTCGGTCCATTTCGAGCCCTGGTTTGGAGTCGATGTGTTAAAAACATCCAACGCCACAGTGTGATCAGTAACAGTTTTACTATTTTGAATGCATAACGAAGTAAATAATATGTACCGAGAAATGAGGTGTTATTAGACCAATGCTATTTTCAAAACTTTTGGTATTATACATAGACTATAGGTATTATACCAGGATTATTGTTATTAAAAAAATGCATTTGTGAACAAGTAAGTATATCAGATTCTTACATGTCTTTGGAAAGGGATCATTTATGATGTACCTACACAGAACGAGACATATTTGTCCAATCGAGTATTTATGTCTTCGTCGTCAAAAAAAAATATAAAATCCTTTGCGTTTAGTTCTAAATTAGCCCATATTTGAAACTATTCGATTTATTTATTGTTAATTGTTTTTACCACACACCATATTAATAAATAGAATTCCGATATATCCGAATCCTAACACACTACATTTTGAAGCAGGGGTTTGAATGTGTGAGTGTCCTACGAAAATGAAATACACATTATAGACGTGTAATAGTATCTGCTGCAACCTTCAAATATACCGATACTGAATGAGCGTCATTGCATAAACTGATAGCAGTTGTCAGAACACAGGACAAACTTAGAATGACGTATTCTTGACACGTGTTTAAGTTTATCCCATATTCTTCCACACTCGAGATCGGTTGCCTGTTACTCCAAACCCGTTAGGTATTTCAGTTTTCATTAATTCTGTGTTCCCTGATTGTCACACTACATATCTTATTTTTTTATATTTAATTAAATTTTATAAATTGATACATCATTGTCTTTTGCCTTGATGTCATAAGCATGAAGAATATTTTTTTTTAATTCTTCAGTTATTTTCGTAGTAATTTACTATACAAAATTTAAAATAATAATAATTATAAGATACCTTCATAAACGATAATGGAATCACATACATATTATTATAATTTCAATTGAAACGCTCGCTCAATATTATTTGAGTCATTCATCAAATAATAGCTATCTCCCCGCATAAAACAATAATATGCTTGTAATTTCATTTGAAAAAAAATGTAATGGAATAAGATCTATGTACATATTTCTAAATAATTAAAGTGTTGAAAACTATTTAGCTTGAAGTTTCCCCACTTATATGCGTACGCATTCATTGGCCGATAAGAGCTATCTAAAGTTTGGCTCCTAGATAAGGAGGATCCTATCAGCCAATCGCCGAGTGGCGTCTGAGGTCAACTCAATGTCAAACCAATTGAACCATATTCGAATTGACAATACTGATTCGAAATGTTTAAAAATCACGCATTCGATAAAGCATTGTTCAATTTATCGTATCTATTACCGATATAGCTCATATATGAAAATATATTCAGGGGATTTTTTTTTCAATTTCATATTTATCTACTTTTAAGTTTGAGTTACACCTTACTTATTTTATTTTTTTGAATGTTATACAAAGATATGGAAGATAACCTACTTCTCTAGAGATGCAGTCTAAAAATGAAAAGTAACCTCTAGGAACACTAATTTTCATACAAACTCTCAAATAATAGGAAAATGCTTTTTTATTTGATTGCGTACAAAAATCGCATTTCCAATAAACTGGTATTTGCTTCATTATCGTCATTCAATATATTATTATAATTCAACATCTTTCGCGCTTACTAAATTTCTTTAAATTTCTCAAAATTATGTAGTATGTTCAATAAAATAACACATTATTAAATCTTGTGAATCATTCGTTGAACAAACATATACTATATATTAAATAACAATATATGTTTTATAATTTTATAAATATAATATAATTGATAAAATTATAAACTTGATACCTACATCTATCATTTTACAGGAATTATTCTAATTTATCATATACCTAATCATTAGATATTATTATCATCATCTGGTGATATAAAATTATCATTGATAGTTGCATATTATATAAAAATATTAAATTATATTATCAACACTGCGTGTGTAGATTAATATATATCCAACATAATATATTCAAAAGAACTTAAATATTCCAAAAATGTATAAATTCGTTTTAAATATCATCATTGATCATTAAAATATTACCCATTCAAAGCGGAATTCATTCTTCATTTGCAATAATGGCTGATGGCCATCTGTCTGATGATTAAGCCCCCCTTTTAGACTTGCGTGTCGAAACTAGTTGAGAACACCTGCTTTATAACCTATAACGAACATATTTCGCAAACAGTTTATTCCAAAAACAGTAAATAATATCATTTTTTTTTTCAGTTTCGCCGCAGGGGTGTCACATGGCGGAGAATTCGACGTGAAAATAATGGTCATTTTCCGCAGACCGCCATTTTTTTACACATAATAATATTCTCTAGTTATCCGCCCTAGCAACAAAATATCGTGTATGCTAACCCAAAAGAGCATAAATGACAATTTTCGATTATGTTTTATAATAGCCGTAGCAACTTTATTGATTGCATCATTTATGTTTTTCACCAACTTACCAAAAAATACTTTTAACTTCGTCATGAAATCTGACATTCTAAAACAAAATAGGTCCCATAAAAAACTCCTTTTCACTAAACTTAATGTCTCTTATGCCTTTTTGGGTTATCTCCATATTATGAAGGATAATGATTAATGATAATAATAGCATAGAAACTGAACTACTGCTACTCTCATACAGCTTGACTCATAAATCGCGCTCCAATTCGTTAACACCACAAATACGTAATTCTTATATTAATAAGTATTGATTTTTAAAAAAATCTATCAAAATGTTAAACTTGTGCAAAAAAAACTATATTTTATAATTTAAGGGCGAGAATAACGTTTTTAACAAAACTGCAATTTAAAAGATTTTACTGATAACTTTCATTTTACATAGGTGAACAATATGAGTTAAAAAAAATAAACTTTCAACTAAAAAAAACGATATAAAATGTGCGTCTTATGGAAATCAGATTGTTATTATTTAAATTATATTTTTAACATTAAGATGTATAGTTAATTAAGCTTTCTCGTACGCTGTAGAAATACTTTTTAATAATCCGTAGATTTAATGTATAATTTTTATTTTTAAAATGCGTATGATATTGTACTATGTAATGAAAAAATTTCAGTAAAAAGTTTTAAATCGTAATTTTTAAATTCTCCGACAAAGACACTCTTTCTGTAACATTAAAATATACCTACATTATATAATCTAGTTTGTCAATATTTAAAGAGTTTATACTAAAATAAAGCATCTCAAATGAAACGTATCTCTCTAATGTTTTACAGTCAATCCCTAATGTATGGATCATAAAAATTTTCAATATTATTATCATAAAATTAATATATTTATGTATACATTATATATTTTGAATACAGAGCGCGATTTGCGGGTCATTGTGTACATTGTGAGAGTTTGTGATTAATCGATGATCATGGAGTTGTATTGATCTTCTTCTTCTTCTTCTTCTTCTACTTGTATGCACTCCTACATTTACCTACTCGTATTACGACAGAGAGGAATGAATATTATTATAATTCATAGAACAATGAACGGAAACACATACAAACCACTAACAGTAAACCATATTAGTCGAATTAATGAACTGCGGTCATTAAATTAAAATAAAACAAACTACAAACATAATATTTTCGGTTACTTTACTCTATTCTAAGTAATTGTTCTGACTTCAACAGTGAGGCGTCTATTTCCAATACCCGCTAAATCCACAATCACGAAAAAATCATGTTTTGGTTGTTTCGTGTCTATAAATAAGAATCAGTGTGTATTTATTTTGCTCCTAAATACGTTATATCCCTAGGAAAAACGACTCTAAAGTTTCAAGTTATTTCCTATATCCGCCATCTCCAGACGGCAAATCGTTCCCATATCCGCCAAATCCTTCATCAGCCAATGAGCGCTCTGCATTGCGCGGTAATGCAAGATGGCGGTCTAGCTCTCAAACAGTGAATATCGTGTCCATTTCGTCCGTGTTTTTACCAAGTTATAATGTCGGAATTATTGAAAAATGTGCAAAAAAGTTCTCTAAATAAAGGACGGAAGCATATCCAGTAACGATGTTTATGGAAAAAAGAAATACAACGCAATGAAAGGTAAATGAAGTTGTTAATATTTCCCTCTAATTTTGAGAACGACTGGGTGTTAAACAAATTGCATTGAAATATTGTTTTGTGTTAAATTATTAATTTATACTATCATGATTATTCAAATACAGATCTATATAGAGTGTGCCAATATATACATGGCAGTTTTCAAGAATGCAACATCTCTATGTAAAATGAATTATAAGTACTTAATTATCGAAAGACTAGTGAATAAAAACCTTTATTGATGGGTTTACATTGTATCAGTCATTTGGCCCCCGAGAATAATTCAATGTAAATGCAACATAAATGTTTCGGATGAAGTGACATAAACAAACAAATTAATAATTATTTTAAGTTCCATCATTCATCTCACTGGCGGAAAACAATATTAATATAAACGCGTTTCCCCAAAAGATTTTTACACATAACTATCTTGAGTTTCTTTTGTGTGTACCTACTAATAATTATTAGGTCAATTTTAATTTTTTTTAAATATAAATATTACTTGTAGCAAATCCACAAGCCAGTGAAAAATGTTATTTAGACACTATTCATCTTCAAATAATAACCTACATAATAATATAATTGTAGACAGTGCCTATTTTTCAGTCAATTATTATGTAGGTACCTGGTGTTTTTGGTTTTATCGTGTAAATTATATTTAAGTAGCTTTTAATTTTACAAAAATAAATTGTAAATTACAAAGGACATAATAAAATAACATGCAAACACTGTCTTATATATAAGTATTCAGATGCTAATGCTCGTGACGCAAATTTGCCATAAAAAGTATTTCAAATTTGAATAGGTATAACAAATTCCTATAAGAATTTATCCCCAATCAAAATAAATGTTGGTCCCGTCGACTAAAACGAACGTATTAAAATAACACCGTGTAAATGTGAATCAAAACAAAGGTTTTTTTTCCAATAGAGTAATAAAATGTATGATCGAACATTTAAGAGGCCTAATTTTAGCACACGCGACAATTATTTTGTGTGATTTTTTTTACTTATGTTATATTGTTAAATGCTGTGTTTTTTTTATTTAGGTGATTGTATTACGTTTTTTTGTAAGCTTTAAAAGTAAGAAACAATACACATTTATGGCGCGAATATTCTGCTGCTTCTGTAGGGTCAAGTTGACAGCAATATTGATTGTTAATAATTGGTTGGTGATAAAGAAACCCATTGTTTATAGCGACTGCCTGCTTGACATTTTTATTATGGTTTGTTGATCATTTTAATGTGTAACACAGTCAAACAGTATTTTTAATGGTAGTTATCTTTATTTTAAATTTAAACGAACACCTACAAAACTTAATATGCAGGTACCTAGGTATTTTTTATCATTGGTGACGGCATATCGAATTAATTACGTAATGAAAGAATATACCTACGCAAATTTTTACTTTAGACAAATACCTATTTGTGGAAAAAGTTTTAAACAATAAACCTGCAAATATGTAAGCATCAAGTAGCTTAAAGTTTAAAGTAGAATGGCGTATAATTAATGTACGTAACTATCTGTTTGAAAATACCTACTAAGTACCTACAATATTGCATTTTTTTTTTAATAATGAACGATTTTAAAATAATATGCACCTATAAATTAATATTATATACCTACCTACCTACTAAATATTCTACCTGCATGCTAGTATTGTCTATAGCAGAGATTTCTCGCGATTGATCGCGCGCGCAAATGCGGCAGCGGACACATTTGTATGCGCAATGAAAAATGATAAGGAATCTAATTAGTATAATATTCTTTTTTTTATTTTTGTGAAAACCTGTTTTTTTCGAATTAACTGTTATTTTGTATACATTTTCAAAAAGGCGGTAACAATTTCCTTGTTTTCCAGTTGAGAACCCCTGTAGCTATAACTCTACTGTCTACTCTATAGTTTTTATTATTTGATGTCATTATTTTTATTATGGAATCAATTTTATTCAATAAAAATATTTAAAACTAAAGCTTGCATTTGCATAATTATTGCTGGTAACCCTGTATCATGCTGAAACAAATGTTAATTTATTACCATCGAACGACGCCAAATCCAACAGTGATTACTTCTCTACTACTTCTCTACTCCAAATCTTGTGATAACAATCAAACTCCACTACCTACCTCCAAACGGGTTTTGCATTTTTTATACTATAAAACGAAAATATTTCGGCAATTTATTGTTTAATCTTAAAGATTCATACTTTTTAACATACGTGCATTTTTATTTGTTAAATTGAAGCATGTAATTTCCTTATACAGAAAAAGACCATTTGCCAAAATTGCTTGCGTGTGGATTTGGCGGGTATTGGAAATAGACGCCTCTACTAGACTATTAATTCTTTAAAGTAACAAAATAATCCCTCGTGAAACTGGCACAAAAAGAAAAAAATCAAGAAAAATGAACTTGGATCAAATGGAAAAATGAATGACGTCTTCAAATTATTCATGTACCTACACCTAATAGTTTGAGATTTTAAAAATGGGGAAAATAGGGTAATTAAAGTATGGACTCTTACGCTATGAATACATTATGATCATATCACGTGAGAACGCGTTCTATAAACAATCAGAGCATTCAATAATAAAAACTGAAAACCTACTAAAAATATTGTGTCAATTACGTGAGAGTATGTGACTGAAAATGTGGAAATTTTCAGAAATTAAAAACATTCCATCACGCGTGAGGTTGGTTTTCGGTTTTGGCTGAAAATCTGCTACAGTAAGGGAGCTTCTGTCTGATATTTTATGTAAATCGTAATATTGTGTTTCCACCAGGGTACCCTACAATAATATTATTATTATTGCTTTTGACGCTACGACAATTAATACAGTGTCTGTAGTGTTGCAATGACAAAAAATAAAATATTTTATTAATTGTGATTATTATTTTCTTGATAAAATTACATTTAAATTTCGTATAAATCAATATTTTTAATAATGAATTGGTGTAAAATATGTATATAAAATGTGTAGGAATATGGATTATCTTTATTTATTATATTCAACGTAACTATGACGTCAGAGTTATAAAATCACTTCCCATTACAATAACAAGTGTATTTTAGTGCAGTCTTTTTTTATCCATTCGTATCTAATAATAATATGTTGACAAACAATAAAATATTCTTTATTATATTATATACATCTAAATATGACCAGTGGTAGTACCTGTGTATTGCGTCAGATGCTTCATATTTTACCACGTTTTTCTTAGCTCGTACCTAATCTTTTTTGTCCGGTTGTTGTTTATCCAGTACAAATCTTGCAATCGATTTTTAACTAACTTCCCAACTAGCTAGACATTTGAAACTTTTAGAATATATCAGAACACGATGACAATGCATTCTTTTAATACTTTTAGCCATCTTTAAGTAGAATTGAATTCATTTTCAGTTAATACTGTTTTGTATGAAAAGTTATTTCGGAAGAAATCCGTAATCCAATCCACTATTATTGGTTGCTAAGGGGGTGTCCTAGCAACTAAATTATTAATATATACGTGCGTTACTATGGAAATCAAAATTACATTTCAGTATTCTATATTTGTTTGTTGCAAAATAGCAAAAAAATGATTTGTTGACAATTGCCTTATTTGTCCTAAATTATTAATACATAGAATTTTCAAGTTTACATGATTCAACAGAAAATTTAACAACGTGGTATATAAAAAGTTCTTTTTTATCTTGTTATTATTTTATATTAAAAGTTACATACTTGCAACAAATTTGAAGCATGATCTATAACAAAAACATTGTTTTCATTAACACACACTTATTTTCTATATCAAAAACATAGAAGCAAAAGACAGTAGTTAGTTACTTATGGAGTTCTAACCTAACAGTAGCAACTACAATAATGACAGTTTGTATATTTTTATAATGACAAAAAATAAGAAAACCTCTATCTATAAATCAAAATCTTTGGTTGTAGGTATAACCATTTCGCCTATTCATCTTGCGTTAGGTTAGGGTTAGGCATACGAATAGCATTTGTAAGAGGATACTGAGATATCTATAATTTACTTTACATAATATAATGCGTATGGTATTGTAACAGTCAACTTTCATAATGATGCTTGATGAAGACTTTTTACAAGAATCAGATGTGGCCAGTTGCCCAACTCTTCGGATCCAAACAGTGACATCCCTAGATAAAATGCAGCCCCTAGGCAACGCCAAAATTCCCCCCACCCCCATTTTTTAAACATTATTTTTTATCATCCTTTCATGACTCCAATAACTAAGAAATGTGTTGTATAGATACTTTACTAACAAAATATATACCACTAAATCTAATTTAAATGCCAACGCTACTTAAATATACAATATTGCGAGTTTCGACGGTTTCAGGTAGGTACCTAAGTATGTACCTATCTATAATATGCAAATCTGCACGTGTCATTGCTTGTCACCAAGAACGTGGCGTCGACAACGAAAGTAAGCTAGACATCGCGAACAGCCCTGTTAAACCTTCTATGTTAATTAATAAATTTTGTTCCAACCTTGTACCGATTTCTATATGGGTATGTCTAATAATTCTTCTCGATTTGCCGCCCTTCGAGTAACTGCCGCCCCCAAGCGACGCTCAATCTGCCTGCCCCCACGGGACGTCACTGGATCCAATCTTCAGAACCAAATATGCACACTAGTTAAAAATCGAAGACAATATTTAAACCAATCAAGTGGGGTTCGAACCAGAGACCTAATGATCAAACTTCAACACGATAGCTTCCGCTCTAAAATGTGCGGCAAAAGACACTTCACGTATTTTCGATGCAGGATACAAGCTTGTTGACTGAATAGAATAATGTATGGTGACATAATATAATAATATTAATGTTTCTATGTCCACTCCCAAGTTATTTATTCGTATTGGGATCCCCTACCTAAATTGGTCGAAAATACTACGATTCTGATTCGGATGATATCATGGCCGCCGTTATATTAAATTGGCTTTATTAATCCTTAAATTCACTATGACAATCCTTTAATTTTTAATTTACATATTACTGTTCTAATCGATCGCATGTGTCATGTAATGTTTAATATTATTATAAATTAACAGTCGCACCTGAGAATAAAAAGTATAACTATTTTGTCAAGTAGGTACAGAGAACTACAAGTTTTTAAATAAAATTTCATTCAACAAAAAAAATATCAAGGATAATAAATACAGTTTGTTGCTAAAAGGCAACACCGTGCAATTAAGGGTTAAATTCCTTACGGCATTTGCTTTGCTAAACATATTTTGAAATTTTATATATTACTACTGTAAAGTAAGATTTCTCGTCATAACATAATATGCAAAACAAACATCGTATATTTATAAGCCACAATAAAACATCAAATTAATTTGTCTTCAATTTTTCAATTTTATATTCTATTTAATTGCAGAGATATTTGAGAGGAATTCTATTATTCTACTATTACACGGTCAATACAGCTCGTGGCTGATCAGTGTTTACATAACCCTTCTCCAGGTATCTCTATCTCCGGTCGGCCACACTAATCTATTTTTAATTCCTTTTGATATTTCTTCATAAAATGTATCACAAACCATCTAAACTCTTTAATGCAGATCCATTATATTGAACAAATACCTGTCCATTTAACTATATAAGGATTTTAAAATAATTAGTCTATGAAAATTACCATAACAAAATAAATGTTTAATAATAATTAAACAATTTTTAATGCATAGCATATTAAGTTAACTGATCAACAATTAAAAATGACCGCCTAAATTTTATTTGACTCTAATGAGTCAATTAATAGCTAAGTGTACGAGACACATTTGATTGGATTTTAGTTGAAATTGTGTGGTTAAGTGTTCAAATTATTTTAATTTTTAATATCTAACTTCTCTTTTACAATAAAATTAGTATTTTTGACACCTTGAGGCAATTTCCGAACTGATGGAGAAACGAACGTTAAAACAAACGACGTTCTACTCGTATGGTTCCTTCAAAATGACGTCGTCTCAAGGCCGACTATATTCATGCCGTGACACTGAATTGCGATTGTAGTGCTAGATATTGATTATCTCTAAATGCAATGCGGTAGCCTGTTAGCAATAATATCTTCGATTGCATATTTCGTTCAAATTATTACCATTTATTTCAATAATAAACAACCATCATGTTCTACAAACAGCTTACCATATTATTGCATTCGAAGTATGAGGAATAACTAGCACGACTATTGAAGTTTAGTGTTGTGTCACGACCCGACTATAGTAGGCCTTGCCTTAATATAACATTATAGTTTTGAGCTTTAATAGATGGTGGATGAGTATGCCAGAAGCACAAATATTTTCATTACGTTTATCAGTTTAGGATAGCCTTAAGACAGTAATAATAAAATATAACAGGTAAGTAATTAATTAACATGGAAGATTTAACAGAAAATATTGGGGGGGGGGGCGGAGCTTTGAATTTAGTTTGTGAAAGCACTTTCCTTAGCAGACTAGGAGTGTCATTGAAACTTTAATTAATATTGCATATTTAAAAAAAAAAGCTTTTAGTGCATGACTGACAAGCGGAATTGACAGTAAGCGTATGATGGATGATGCACTGCTAGCTGCATTTATTATTTCGCCGGCGTGCCAAAAGTGTTGCGTTGCATTTTCAGACCTGCCTCAACGGCGGGTGCATTGCCCTACGAAACACTGCCCAAAAGTGCAACGGCTCGCCTCAGTGCCAACAACTACTACCGGCTGCGCTCTGAAGGCCGCCGCCATGACATGACTGCCCCGAAACGAAAACAAAGATGCACTTTTTTTATTAACTCAATGCCAACGCAATTTAAGTGCTTCAAGGTCTTCGTGGACCGCTTGCACTTTTTCAATTTTCGCTGCGTGCACTTTTTATCAGCTCATATATTATATATTTTAATTTATTTAAAAATGCGCTTTTCATCATTATATTATGCGAACTTTTTTCGCGGCGATGAAAGAGGATAGCTCAAAATAAACTGATAGCCGTTTAAAACATTTAGCAATAAATATTATAAATATAATATTAATAGTTTTTGTCTGATATCCAACCTAAAAATATGGGTATTTTATTTTTCTCCCTGCCCATTCGCAATAGATTTATTTTTAGTTTCTAATATTGTCTGCAAATTCTTTAGATATCTGCACAATAATTTTATTAGTTATTTTCGGCCATCTTCAACAGAAAAATTTAAATACACACCATCTATCTACTGATAATTAGAACATTTCCACGAAACATACTCTCAAACAGTGTTGTTTGTTGCGCTGACAGTTCTGGAGGTAGGTACCATTGTGAAAAATTTTCCGTGCAATAAACCGTCATTATAATATGAATTATAATGAATAAGAACTAGAATTGCTATAGGACCAGTTGCATAATTTTATGTCGCAACCATTTAGGTATATGCGTTCCATATAATTTTAAATAAGTAATTGAAAAAAATATAATTTTTCGTATTTTTAATACATACATATACAATGGTAGGAGGTAGATATTTAATTATTACAATAATGGTACCTAATCACC
The DNA here is from genome assembly GCF_057557595.1 of Rhyacophila brunnea. Taxonomy (NCBI): domain Eukaryota; kingdom Metazoa; phylum Arthropoda; class Insecta; order Trichoptera; family Rhyacophilidae; genus Rhyacophila; species Rhyacophila brunnea. The sequence goes on from NW_028233068.1 coordinate 25,616,095, forward strand.
GTCCGCGTTCCAACCCAAAATTGTTCCTCCTCCCAAATACAAAAATGTTTTTAATTTGAAGGCTCGGTTAATTTCCCGACTTGTACACATTTTTGTAGAAACCTTCGCCTATTAGGACAGGATACTGAACCGTTCTACTGAGACTTCGAAATAATACTTTTATGTAAGTACTTATATTTTTATACAACTGTTATGCACGTCATTAGTCATCGATTAGATATCTTGAACTTTACTAATAAATAGGCTTATTATTATGAACATACCTATGTCGCCCTTTGGTAGTATGTAAAACACGTAGGTACCTACTATTACTTCAACATTAGATTCAGTTTACGTACCTAATTGAATTGAATATATTATATTTTAATAGTAATTATCGGGTATTATGGAATTTATTTTCTTCTTTTATGTCGCCTCCTGAAAGTTTAAATATAGAATATTATTGAAACGTGCGATTCTTTTGACTTTAAAACAATAGTTAATTCATACAATGAGGCGGTGCATGAACCCAAGTATTTTGTAGCCGTACGAAAAATCCATATATTTTGGCTGGAGAGCGAAATCTGATACCAGAATTCTCAAGAAAGTTGCAAGTATTGAATTGAAATATAAAACGGCAGAAAAAAATCAGTCGGGACTGAAGAAAGTGGAGAAGTTCATTGCCCTTTAATTGTTAGGCGGTTCAAAATATTTTTAATGAATTGCCTGGCGAAAAAAATAATCAAAGAAACAAGATATGTATAGCAATACCACAAATTATTGTTAGTAGCAAGACGCAATAATATTATTATATATACATACGTATTGCCATGTTTTAGTAGTGTTTAAGTATACCATTTTATTACAGATATTTGTTAGATAGTGTACCTAATGTAATGTTTGCTACAACATAGGACATAGGTCCTAAAATTATTATGATATTAAGAAGAATCCGAGCTTACACTTAATTTTTAATCAACACAAAAAGTTAAATCATGAATTTGTGTGTATATTGTTTGATTTTTTATTTTAAATATTATACTACTAATACACACGTAGATACCTACATAAAAATCAATATCAATGACTGAGTCTATTTATAGTTAGTGGTGGCTTTGACTTTTGGAGGCCCAAAGCACTGACTAAATTTTAGACCCCTAACGTATCGACCTTGTAAAAATATCTTATTCTTATAATCATTACATATTGAACTAAAATTAATTATCTTTGAAGATGGTGATAACATTATATTATATTAGGGTTTAATTCTGTGTGTATATGTAAGTATATGAATGTTATAGACCCTTTTGTAGGGATTTTTATGCTTTTGGTAATATTATATAATAAATTTGTGGAAAATACGCATATATTAAAAAAAATATATACTTATATACCACTGGCTTGAACTGTTTTGAGAACACCTTTTAAATCTTCTGTCGAATCAATTTCGTCATCTGCGTCAAAGACAATCGCCGCTGTTTACAGTAGTTAAAATAATTGTAATAAAATATAAATGATTCGTATAATTAGGTTTACGGGTTGAAGTACCAGACAGTTATACCGAGGTCGAGTAATGTATACTCGATATACTCCAAGCGAGGGTTTCGCAGACAACTTTTTAGGCCGGAAAATTCAGCATTATACCTACATAACCTATAGATTTTTAACCAGTGGAGGCTCAACGCATCGACTGATTTTAACCCTCCCACACGATAAAAAATTAAATACAAACCATAAATCAACTCCTTAAGTAAGAATAATATTATCATTCATGATGATAGTGGTGACAGTTATTTTGTTATGCTTTAGGTAATATTTATGTGAGAAGAAGTTTTTTGTATAATTTTTGAACAGTTTGAACCGTTTTGAGGCATCCTTTTAAATATTCTGACAAATTTGTTGCGGCATCTGTGTCATATAAAATCGCCATATCATGGAATTGGAGAACTTAAATGGGCTCACTGTATTTTTCAGGAATACTGTCGTGAAGGATTCTAGAGGGGATTCGGGACTATCTACTTATAAATACTTGTATGAAATAAAGATGAATAGAGGAAATTCTTTATGAAAACTACGTAACACTATTAGTTATCAAAGCCGATAAGTATGAGGATAATAATAAATATTTGGTAAGTACTTAGCCGATAATACGTAGGTAATCATTGTAAAACATTTTTTAAAACAAATAGGTCGTACGAAGCATGAAATTCTATGAAATTTCTTTTTCAAAATGGCCTACTCAAAATTTTCGCAAATAAGACTCACATGAGATAATAATAATATAATAAAAGTAATTACTATTCTCACCAATATAATTATGCTAGTGTATGTAAGATACTAGAAGCTGGCTAGTTTGGTGCTCAATACCATGACAAAACTAGAATACATACCTACATTCTGTGGGAACAGGCCTATGCGTTTGTATACACAATTGCAATATAAGTAGGTATTTGTTGTGTGTAAAAATGCATAGTCTATGATGATGGGCTTTCGTGCATTTTATAGTTGCCTGTTCGTAGTATAGATGGCCTCTATACATACATACAAGTTAGTGCCTACTTTAGTATGTAGGAGTGCATACAGAGGTAGCGTAGCAGTTACTCGTTTTGATACCGTAGGGTGAGACAAATTGCACGTGGAAATTGTGGAACGTTTCATTAAATCGAGGTAATATTAAAAACATGATTGTTAATTATTTAGTAATCTTGTTCACTAAAATTGATAACATACCAATAATTTATCGACATTTTTATATATTTCAATCACGTTCAACATTTTATTTCTGATAATATGTATGTAGTCTAAAATTATAAAACAAAATACGCATATCTGTTGAAGCTTAAAAAATATTCGAATGAGTTTTATATAATTTAAATAACTCAAAATACTATTCCGGGAAATCAAATCTAATTTAATAAACGGTGTTAAATAATGTTACGAATACCATTAAATTTAATGTTTTGGAATATAACTTATAATATGAGAAAAACCAAAATGCAATTTATATAAATCATCTTCTTAAATTATTTCATATTCAATTGTTTAAATATTGAATCATAAATATAATAATAAATTTAAATCTTTGAAAAACTGCTGGATGGTGACCTTCCTAAGCTGATCACATTATTATCTGTCCTCTACCTTGCATTGCCACGTACTTTCGTAGATCTTAATTATCTAGTTGATACAGTGGTGTCTAGTTACTATGTCTATCTTCAGCGATTGGGTTACATGTAAATTGTACGTATGCAGTTCATCGTGGGACACTTATTCATGCGCCGCAGTACGTAAAACATGAGTTCGTATAACATTTTATCAAATGACGAGTTCTTCGTTGAACATTTCACCGTGGAATACATTTGTACGTATCTTACAAAATGCGCCGATAGTTTGCAAATAGTACTGTTCCAATTAGATTAACCCTAACCTAACCTAACCTCACCTAACCTAATCTAACCGAATCTAACCTAACCTAGTAAAGACATCTCCACATGTTGTAGCATACGTACAAATATACTCCATGGTGAAATTTTCAACGAAGAACTCGTCATTTGACTAAATGTTACACGAACTCATGTTTCACGTACTACGCGCACGAGTAAGTGTCCTGCGGTGAACTGTTTACGTACAAATTTCCGGATACGCAGCGATTGTCATACGCGATAGAAGTGAAACGTTTTTGTTTAATTCTCTTCGTACACGCTGTTGTCCACTTTTACTCGTTTTATTAAGTGAATTAACACGTCTTCTTTCGCCGTAATCTTTCGATCGTTGTGCGGCTGATGTTGTCATAGTTGCATGAGTAAAATTCAATATTCAACACAAAAAAAATATTTCGAATACCCACCAAAATGTCTTACTGGTGTGATTCGTCAAAAATTGTACTAGTAAATAGTACTCGGGAGTCATCGATTGTCGTGACTTTTCGTCGATATGTGATACTATTTCGTTTTTCGTGACGGATTGCAAATCACCAGGACTCACTCGCTTTAAAAATAAATATTTTCTAGTAAGGAATTAAAATGCCAAAAGAATGAGTAAATTATACTTGAATTATTTTAGTTTTTTGTCAGTCAAAATTGCATACAAAGTTTTCGTTTTGCATTGCGAATATCGGTCATTGACATTTTGGGGCTATGCACTTCCTCTGATAACAAATTTTAATTAAAAATAATAACAAAATGACGAATACTTATACAAACATAGTTTTTCTAGTAAATTTTACAATCTTTTGTTATTTTCCGTCAACTTGCACAAGTGATTTGCCATTTATAATTAATAATACTGATATTTGAATTTTTTGTACCTACCCATAATTTACTCGTGAAATCGTATGAAATATGATACCTAAGTGAAATCTACATGAAAATAATATTTTTACTATTACTGACAATTAAAAGTTGGTTTTTAATTGTTTTAAAAATTATAAAAAATATATGTAATTGGTAAATTAAACTACTTATATAATATTTAGTACACTCACCTATTTTTTTTTAATTCTATGATAACTGATGCTACTTATTGCAGGTAAGTATTTATTTGATTGTTTTTAATTGGGTGTAATTTGATAATTAAATCGAATTTGAGGGAATCAAATTTATTGATTACGTCCAATTGTAAGGAATAATATTACAAAATTTACCAAAATCCTTTTTGATTACACGTGCAGTAAAATTATTAAAAGAATTATATTTCAGCATGGATTCTTAGAGTCATAATTTTTATTACGTCAAAACAATTACCATTTTCTTTGTGAAAAAAAATATATAACAATCATTCCGTGTTTCATGATTTTCATAATGTAATATGGATATTTTTGAGACTGTAATACCTACTAATAAAATTATCCGTTAAAAAATGCTTTTTCTAAATTAATGCACCTTAATTTAATCATTATCTGTAATATGTTTGCATTTGCTCTTTATCATCAGGATTGTAACAGCCAATGATGGGTCCTGGATTTCTATAAGAACTGTCCAACTGACTCATTTTGTGTGTTTGTGAATGTTTTCTGATTCGGTACCCTAATCATATACCTGCTAATCCAGATATTTTTGAGTCTGCCTCTTCTTATGTGCCCTATTTTATAGCTCCATTTTACTTTCTCTTTCGATACATTGCCATTCATAACATGCAGTCTCCAAAGTCTAAAGTATTTGGACATGTTATCTTTTTTTCAAATATTGTTGATGGATGTTCCTAAAATAGTAAGATGCTATTGTAATATAATAGTATCTCGATTTTATTCCATCATATTTTTTGTAAGTATTATAAAAAATGAAAACTTGTGATTTTTTTTTTGCAATTTCATTAAGAATTTTTCTTCACTTAATATGTTTATTAATCAATCATCAGTTTTTCATTCTTTTTTTACACATAATGAAGTTTATATATTTATATAGTAAGGGTAGATAGATACAACATACTAAATAATTATTAGGTAATGGTAATGATTGAAGCTTAGGAAAACCAACACAAAAATAAAGTAAGTGGTTAACTTCTGGCTATGGCTATAAGAAGGTACAATTCTCTAGTGTGGAGAAATATAAGCTAAACCCAAACGCATTTTAGAGAATATGTTATTTTCAATATTTATGTTTGTGTCATAAATTTGCATTAAAGTCTGTCAAGGAAACGAAATGCGCATTCAATATTGGTAATATTTGAGGACAATTGAAGACTCTATATTTCAAGCTTTTATTAGATTAGTTTTCCCGTCATTATGTCATGAACCGAAACTGGCTTCAACGTATATCTATCTACCACACCTTTAAAAAACCGGCTTGGTCTCCTACTGCTGAACGTGATACGCAGGTACTTATTTATTTTATATGATAATTTTACGCTACTAATCACACATAAATAATTAGTAGAACTCGGTCATTATACTTATATATTATATTTTATAGATTTTTATAGAGAGAGAAAAAATGCTAAAACTCTGTTGATTTTGGCGCGAAATTTCCTAGTCTATTTTTATGTGCATTAGAATATTATAAGTTCACTGCTCAGCGTTTCAATTTGGAAAGTAAACTGGCAAAATTTAATCGTCCAACAATCCCGGTGCAACAAACTTGAATGCAATGCACCGCACTATGACGTGACGTTGAGTGCACTCGGTGTATAAGCCAATAATCTCAGTAGTATAGCAAGGCTAAAAATGGCCAGTCCTCGATTTGTGCAACAGAGACACATTACTCAAAAAATGTTCGACGAATAAACAAAAAAAAAAGTGAAAAACCGAAAACGAAAAACGGACCAAAAATATCGCCGCAACAATGCGCGACCACCCCGAACGAGTGTAACTAAAGACCCTTCGGAATACTTTTTACCAGTGTTAAAAGTTAACGTTTTAAAAAAATATATGAATTAATTTTAGTACAACGTTTCACCGATCGAGTGACTGTCAATGGGAAAGCACGAAATAACCTATTCGATAACTTAACAAGTGATGAATTTTAATTATTAACAATATTTTTCAGTGAAAACTTTAGTTGGTGAAGTTTTACGTATACGAAATTCAAATGTAATTTTCTCTACTAAAAGAAAAATACAAATAATATTACTGACATCATTCCAAATTACGTTGTACCTAAATATAAGTGTAAATAAATTTAAGCAATTAGACAAAATTAAAAATATATTTTTTTTTTAATTTATAGAACCTACTTAACAATTTAAAAAAAACTTAACATAAATAAATTTTAAAGTGTGTGGGTACCTTTTGTGAGCTGAAAGTTTTCAACAAAAAGTGCATACGTTGTTTTACATTTGAAAATAGGTTTGGGCATTTGATAAAATTTTCGTTTTTATTTGGTGTATGTATTAATTATTACGTGTCAGATTCATATAATAATTATAAATGCTGATTTTGATAGCACAATTAAAAAAAATTGCTAGCAACTCGCATTACTTAAATATAAAATTATCAAGTGATTTTTTTGAATTTTTAAATCTATTTTGGCCATAGTTAAAAACTAGTTTTTTACAAGTCATTGAACAGAACTGAAAATTGAGAGATGACTATAATTTCTACATACCTACTTACATATTGCGTAGCACTTTCATAAAAAAATGATAAATAAAATTTATATGTATTTGACTTTTAATATTTCAGTATGAAAAACGTGGTTAAGGCAAAGTATAAAATATTTTCTACATGCGTACATGAGTATGGACATTAAAATTTGTGACGTAAAAATGTGTGGTTTTCCTTTGAATTAGAATCCGGAGTGGCTTAAAAAGAATAATGGATACATTAAAGCATCATAATCAAAATTCAAAGCATGCTGAATACCTGAAGAAATTTGGTTGTGAGTAGGACATATAATAATATATTTTAAAAAATATAAAAAACACTACTTTTAAAATAGTTATGTGTATATATGTGTGACATTTAAAATGGATTTTGTGTAAAGTGGACCATTATTGGAATAAATTTACCACGCTTAAAAAATCGAATTTCGAATGTGCAGTAAATGTACTTGACTGTGTCACGTGACATTTTTAAATGTCGCACTCGAGGTAAACTGGCGGAAAAAGCTGGCGGCCATTTTGGTCGTGCGCCCATTGATACTGGCATTGCTGCGAAGCGCAGGGAATCTAAAAATATACTGGAAAACACCCCACAATCAATAGGTAAGATAATTATAAATATGTTTTATTTGCACGTTCGGAACGATTATTATTATGGAACAGGGGCGCGTGTGTTACGTGCCTAGTGGTTTGTTTTTCATGGCCGTTATATTGGCAATAGTGGGATGCGAGAACTGTTGTCAAGTTCAGATCGGTTGCAAACTACCAACACAGATAAACTTTTGAATAATATGTCACTTTGGTAGGTATACATTTCTGTCTGAATAGTACCTAAAAATTTATAAAATAAATAGGTAGAAACACGTAATAATTATGGTATAACGACTTTTTTTATTTATTTACAATACTAATACAAAAATTTGTTATAATGGTATTTACTCGAACTACGAACAAAGTTATTATTTTTAAATTCCAACATTTAGTTAAATTTATTATTTTTTGAGTGCATCAATATTATATCCCGATATCATATTAGTAACGTGCAGAAGATTATGCAAGAATCTACATAATTTGAACATAGATTCAGCGGAAACAGATACACATACGTACGTATTAAGTTATTATTTCAATGCAATTGACTAAATACCTACTAAATTCGAAACTATCTCATTTTCCAGTAACCACAAAATATGAATTATTTTGATGCAGAACTGTTATCATCATACTCTGTCATCGTTCCGAGAAATAAATGTAGTCTACAATAAATATTTAGATCTTAAATATTATCGTATTATGACAATAATTTAAGTGTAGCAAGATGCTCTTAAATTTAATTAAAATAAAAACTTTACTAAATATACGTAGGTAAGTATGAATGTACACTGTACCTACACTTCCTGCCCACAAAGTATTGTTTTCTAGTTTATCTTGAAATTATCCTTTAATAAATGAGTTATAGTATTTTAAATAAAGTAATATCATACGAATTAATGTACTTACTATATTTTACTAAAATAAATTGTATGCATGTTTATGATTAAAATAATATAAAGTCGGTTACAGAGGAAAGTACCAACATACTTAAGAGGAATACTTTAGCATTTTTTGCAGCAGTACCTATACAAAAGTGTGTATGATAATATTACACAAATCTTACAAAATGTACAAGTGACATGAGAATGTTTCAATTTCTATACTGTGTACTTGCGCATGTATACTTGCCCAGATTTAACTGAACGTATCTGTTGCTCAAGTCTGAAATAGTCGCGTATATAATTCGATGAGTTTCTCGACGATATGGCTTAAGCAAGGCGTTTAAGCCAAGGCCGACTTTATTCAGGCAGTGGCACTGAAATTCGAATTACGATGGTAGTGCTAATTATTCACTATCTTCAATGCGGTTGCTTGTTTTTTATTTTATTATGATTATGATTTATGATTGCATATATCGTTAAATATAAAAGTACCTATCATTTATTTCAATAAGCAACAATCATAATTTTCTACAAGCAGTTTATTTTATTATCATTATGATTTATGATTGCATATATCGTTAAATATAAAGTACCTATCATTTATTTCAATATGCAACAATCATCATTTTCTACAAGCAGTTTATTGTATTAAGTATGAGCGATAAATAGCACTACCATCGACGTCTATAGTTTCGTGTCACGGCCTAACTGTTATTACAATAGTGGTTCTTATATTCAATTATAAACTGACGCCGTTCATATATACGTGTGCCATGTGGAGGCTACATGGCCGTCATGTACCTATACTTGAGAGAAAAAATGCGCAAGTATATCGTTCACGTATGTAGGTATGTCTATAGCTAGCTTTACATAAAAAAATATTATTTTCATACATCTCTTTCTCCTTCTTTATTGTATATTAATTGATTTAAATACTATATTTCATGAACAATATCTAAGGTAATACAATTTATTTTTTTATTTGTGACATAGTTAATAATGCTAATATATATAATATACGTATAATGCATATTAACTGAATATTATTGTAAACGACATGCTAAGCCACGCAGCCCTCGTGTTGTAACATAGCTATAATATATTATTTCAGTTTACAAAATACTAAATTTGTAATTGATTTATTAACATGTCATATTTTTTTATGACTATGTTATAATAATTATTTTATTGTCCTGTTTTTCTGCAAAAAAATATCAATTAGTGTCTCTTGTAAAGGTATGAGTATTTTAGAAAACACCCATGGTACAGTTAAATTTAAGTGTCGTTTCTTATGAACCACGCAGTACTTATAATATGTCAAGTCTAGACAATATTACCTACTAATATTTAGTTTGCACCATAGATTTCACGGAAAAGATTCTATTTTTCATTTCTATGCCAGTTCCTTACATTTTCCAAGACATTATCTCACAGTAAAAAAAACATGAATCGATGCATTTTTTACTACAATTAAAATACACAATAATACCGGATATGTTCGAAAAAAACAGTAGATATTCATAGTTTATTGATCCTATTTTAGCGTATCTACTCAAATATCTACGTTTTAGTTTGCGACTTAGAATAATAAAAAAAAACAGTTATCAATTTACATAATATATTGAAGTGAATCAGTAAATCGCACGCATAATGAAAATATTTAAATCTCAGCAAATATACGTCGATTAGATCTTTTAAAAAATGGAGATAGAATTCTAACGGTTATTTCCATAACGTAACATGATTATCGTCGAGCTGGCTGGAGATTTTCTTATACCGATTTTAGTAACGGTCAATCCTACATACGTATTATTATACATACCCACAATGTGTGTTATATAAATTTGTACCAACATTTGAAAATGCCTGCCAATTTTATTAAATTAAAAACTTTTTTTTTTTATTTTGTCATCAAGACGGAGAGTAATGTTTTTAGCAACATCTGTAACTTTCATTTTAAATTATCATAAATTAAAAAAAAAAGTGTATATAAAATTATATACATGTGTCTGTTTATTTATATGCATATCAATTAAGTATGAATCTGTGATTTTTTTTTTTCATTTCCTTATAATTAAACAAAATTGAAAATTAGATTAAATGAGCTTTTTAATAACAAATTGCCATTCACTGAACGCATGATGGCAAAAATGATTTACTCGTAGATTATATTTTATTCAAAAATGTATCAATTGTTTTATTTTTAGTCAAGGCTATAAATAATATGGTAGACGCCAAATTATTTTGACTAAAATTTCATTTAGTATCGACTTTTTTTTATTTATTTCTTTAGTTATATGTACGGAGTCTATATGATAATCATGTGCCAGTTTTTTTTTGTATAAAAAATACTGTCTGATATAATGATTTTTCATTTCTCCATTTTCTCAACATGTTAAAATTGTCCTAAAATCTTTAATGTCCAATAATATTTAACTAATAAACAGAAAACTTAACAAAATTTAGAATAATCAGATATTATAATGCTACTTTTTACGCATATTGTGGTACCTATATCTATATTTAATAATGTCATCTCACTATATTACTACCATGATTATTCTAACTACCAATCAATGGTACATAATAATATGTTATAAGATATTTTAATGTGACATTTCATATGATTATTTCTTGATACACCGTACTGTGAGCACGCGTTCTGAGTACTTCAGCCAATCGGATAGAGAACCTACCTGATTGCACATAAAAGTGCATCATAACGAAGCCAACTGCATCACGGTTTTCAGGTTAAGTTCGCCAGAACAGCTTGCATTTATTCAAGTCAAGTCACTAAATAACCGACATCTTCAAGTCTCTCACTACTCCTTAGTGAAGCTGATTCTGTCTTACTCTTATAATATATCTTATTCTCTTGCCGGTGAGATAAACTGACTGCATGTGAATAAACGAACGAGATGACGGTATAAATTTCATCTCGCTTCGGCTGGCGTCAAACGGAAAACTTCATGTCGGTCACTTGTTTCTAGTTTTAGGTTCTTCTATGAACGGCAATGCAAGTTAGTTCGGCTAGCGGAGGCCGCTAGATAAAAGTGCATCAACTGGAGAAAAACAGGGCTCGGAAATTATCTACAACACACATAATAACATAATAATTATCGATACTATATACTTATATTATATACATAAGATACTATCAACAAAATAATTATTGGTTTGTTTTATTAAAAGGTGCAAGTAAATTTTTAAAACTATTGAAAGTTCTCATTTTTTTTATTTAAACTCCCATAATATGTAAATACTACACAAACCATAAATGTGATGTTTTGGTCGTTTAAATTTTCACAATGGAGATGAACAAGCCAGAACTACACAATTACATAACTACATGCATTTTTTTACAAATTATCTTTTAATGATAACAACGTACACGCCATTGTGTGTTCTATATAAAATAAATAAACCTACCCTTTCTTATTTAATATAATACTACTTTACGTCACCGCGGAGGTCTAATATTTGAATTTTCTTTTATAAATTGATCTGCTGTACTGTATTGTGTACTGTAATAATAATTATATAATTTGTTTTTAATATACAATAAACTCCACAATGGCCGCGCGGCTTAAGCGTCGTCCTATAGCGTCGTGGGTCCCAGGTTCGAATCCTGAGTCTGGCAAGTACACACATTGTTCGTAAATTTGTATATGAGTCAGAGTTAAGTCTATACCTAATAGGTTGAGCAAGTGGTTGACATCCATTTCTCGTAAAAACTAAATCTGTTAAAATAAACCTCCGCTCTGTGGAGGCCCATTTGATCTTATTAGATCGGACATGGTAAAAAAAAAGCTTCTGACTGTACGGGATAATTATATGGAGGAGAGACATGTAAAGTATATTAAGAAAAACACGGATAATCAAATTATTCGTTATAACATTATATTAATAATGCTGACTATTATTTTTCATGGTTAATACATACGTATCTATTATTGATTTAAAAATTCAAGGTTTTTAATTATTTTTTAGAATCTTTTAATGATTTTCCAATATCAATAAAAAATTATCGTCAAGTATATCGTTACTGTATCAAATCCACATTTTTTTGTGTACTCAGTGTGTCAAAAGAAGTCAGTGCCATGATGTGACTAATGCGATTATTAATTTCTTCTTCTTCAGTTGCATCCATATTCTTTACTTCTTCTGATTAACTGACAGCGGAAACGATATCTGCATCAATCATAATAATATGATTAACCCTTATTATATTCATCGATGTTTTCTTTACGACATTTTCAAACCCGTTTTACATTTACTATCGGTATATATATTTCAGATAGTATATCACACAACGACTAAGGTTCATTTGAAACCTTGTTGTTCATTGCATGCATGAATAATTCACATCCGGATAATTGAAGTTTAATGTAGTATCAAAAACCCTTTACATCTGAGACCTTCATGCGCTTTGATCGCATTGACTATTATTACAATATATCAAACAATCTATGATGATAATTATTTGTGTAATTAGGTAATTAATTTTTCGCTTATGGCAACCCTGTTTCTATAACAGAAGAAAATTGCAGTATCGCGTTTTAGCCGTTCTCCGTCTCAAGTTAACTGTAATGATGTTGGGGATTGTATGGACCGATTACGCCTGGCAAAGTGCAGCAAAAATATCACACTATACTATTACCAGCCAAAGCTTAATCGTACATTACAAATAAATATTAATAAAAAACACATTTAATACATTCGATTATGAGAAAGTTAATCATTGTTCACACATAAGAAATATCAACATAATATACCTACCGGTGTGATAAAATTATTTAACGGTAGTTGGAGGGCGCCATTTAACTTTGGTTGACACGACTATATATATACATTTATGAGTATTTTCATTTTACATTTCAGGTCATACACGGTAAAAAAAAATGATTAGTGGATAACTAAGGAGAATAATTATTTTATAATTATATCTTTCACATGTCGGTTATTCGTATATTTAAGGGTTTTCTATCTTTTAGTCATAATGGACCTATAAACATAGAAATCTCAAGTCTAGAATAGTAATAGGACTGGCTAATTTTTAATTTCTAATTTTGTACTTAGGTAAGTACTGTATTAATAATTTCACTTAGCTTTTTTCTTCTCAGTAATAAATCCTAAAACGGGGTCCAAAACTGCCTACCATCAACTCATGTCTTTTGTTATTATCATCAAGTCATTAATGAAGTTACAACACTATTTTTTGGCAGAGTAGTTAATGAAAAATAATATATTTAATAAAATTGATTTTCTGTCACACTGTGATTAGCAACCTTCTACTTGACACTCTCGACACAACAAATTAAAAAAATCTTGGTATACTTATATTATATTTTACATGTTCCGTCTATTTTACAGCGTTTTTCTTAGGTTGTATTCTTATTTGTCCGGTGGTTGTTTTTCCGGTACAAATCTTGCAATCGATTTTTTACTAACTTCCCGACTAGCTAGATATTTGAAACTTTTAGAATATATCAGAACACGATGCCAATGCATTTTTTTAATACTTTTAGCCATTTTTAAGTAGAGTTGAATTCATTTTTAGTTAATTCTGTTTTGTATGAAACGTTATTTCGATACCATTATTGGTTGCTAGGGGGTCCTAGCAACTAAATTATTAAATAATATATACGTGCGTTACTATGGAAATCAAAATGACATTTCAGTATTCTATATTTGTTTGTTTGTTTCAAAATAGCAAAAAAATGATTTGTTGACAATTGCCTTATATGTCCTAAATTATTAATACGTAGAATTGTCAAGTTTATATGATTCAACAGAAAATTTAAAAACTTGGTATATAAAAAGTTCTTTTTATCTCGTAATTATTTTGATTCAACCTTGAAATAAACTGATGAAATGACATTTCATTATTCAGTATTTCCATCAAGTACAAATTTTTTTGATCGTTTAAGCTAGTCAAGTTTATACGATTCAACAGAAAATTTAAAACCCTTGTATATAAAAAGTTCTGTTTATCTTGTAATTGTTTTTCTATCGGATTAACTTCGGATTGGGTTTGAGAGACATTTAGAATTACTCTTATTAGGGATACAAATTAAGTAGATACAATCGTATACTAAATATTTAAGTGTCTTTGTCTCAAATTAGTGATTGCTTTAATCGCTTACAATAATAACATGTCAAAGTATAATTACAAGTTTATTTTCAAAAGCGTTATTAATAAACTGACTTAAACATAATTATTGTATTTTATAAATGTTTGCATTGTTTATATAACAAATACGTAAGGCAATAAAATTTATAGCAACCAATAACAGTTGTAATTCAAACTAAACGTAATAATTTCGTAATATTTCTTCATCAAATATTTTGTGTTTCGCATATTTTACAAAATGTGCGATAGTGGTTAATTCAGTATGCACCAGATATACCTACTCCAGTTTATATTATGAAATAGGAAATACAATAAAATAAAGGTATTATGTTTCATGTAAATATTGGAAACTATTCATACAACTATTAGCTCGTATTATTGTAATAAACTTTTATAATACCTATGTATAAACTCATGTTATCAATTGAGTTACATACATTATGTATTACTTAGAATATAATCATTGGTGTTTTTTAATACATTTTAATATAAACCAAATATTAGATTTGAATCTTTAAACAATATAGAGATAATATTTATTGTATGTCTCCTTTAACTCACCGTGCTACAAATGCTACGAAACTCTACGCGTCTACGACTTTTTACGAATTTTTCTATTCAACGTTAGAATAACCAATATTTAATATCCCGCTACAAACATACATGTCTTATACTAAAAATAGCATATATTATTTATTTACATTGTTCCAAGATGGTTCATTATTTCTTTCTTTCCGTGGTACCGTCTACTATCGAAGGTAGGCGACTGAATTTTCAGTAAATCGATATATCCTGGACCAATCGTATCAGATCACCACCTTGAACAATGAACCTATTAAAGGAGTTGCTTAGATGTGGCCGAAGTATCTACAAAAAACTATGTTTTACTGCCAAAGTAAATAATATTTTTACGTAGGTACTATATAAATAAAACTCTCGTGCAAATAGTTTCACCCGTAACCTAATGCAATTAAAATTGTATTTTTATTCAGTAATTGGATGCATATTACCTATATCGATTAAAATGATGCGCTTTTTCCTGTATCGTATAGATTGCATATTACTAATCGTATACCTACTACAATGATAAATACACAGTATGTAACTCAAACTCATCCAGTGTTACACACAACCATTAAATAATATAAAAAGCATTCAAATAATAAATTGATAAAAAATATTTTGCTACATAAATAATATTATCTTCGTTATAATTCTGCGGTGTGAAGATATGATACCTTCCCAATTTATATAAGTATTGCATGTTATCCATTCGCTCAATTCCTCGGGTCCCCAACATTCAATTGTACAAAAACTACAACCTTCGCACTGGATTAGCCAGTTCCTTACCGGCCATGGCAACTTCGCCGCCAGATTCCACGAGTTTGGCTTGATAGTAGATGGGCCGGGTTGTACCTGCGGGCATGACTACCAAGATGTTGAACACATCCTCTGGGATTGCCCGCTTATGGAAATCGAACGAGCGGAGCTGTTTGCCAGGGTCCGTCCTCACACGGGCCCGATTGGACATGAAGAGCTGATAGCAACCGAGGTCAACTTTGCGGCATTCGAGAAATTTGCAGCGTCGTATGGGGAGCGGGATAGTCCAGACTCCTCTGTAGACTCATCCATTTCAATTCATGACACTCAGTATGCGGGTACACAGGGCGCTTAACGTCAGCGGACAGCAGAGCCAGTCCAAAAACAAAAAAAAAATCTTTCTTAACTTTCTTCTTTAAGTACTACGGTGCATGGTTGCAGCATCAGTCCCATGCGGCTCCGTCTCAGGACGGAATGAGCACTTAAAATGACTTCTTTCAGACACTTCTAAAGCGTCATGGAAAGCGGTCGTGCATATATGACGGATGGTGGTGGGAACTTTAACGTATGTACAAATTACTGCAACACAGTATGTGAATTTTACAAACATACCGCATAGGTACTCTACGCTGGGCGGTAGGTATTGGCTGAAATGTAATAAATTACAAAGACGAATTCGCAGTGAAATAGTGTTTCATCTAAAATAAAAAATAATATTAAAATATGCAATAAATACATCGAACAATACGCGATAAAATGCCTTTATTATTTTTTTATTTATCGCACAGTATTAGGGGCACACGAAACGATCCGGGCGCTTTGTAAAACATTTGGCCTTGTTTCTTCGCACTCCGCGACTCGGACAAAGGAGACCTTGGTCGCGGGAGTAACCCCTCTCGTCTCGTCCCGCGAACAACTTCACTTGCATGCCCGCCGCGATCCTTCTGCGTTTATGATGCCCTGGCCCAATGTATGTCTGATGCATTCGTAATGTATTAAATTGACGCAGTACACACCACTCTTATGGTGCGTCCGGAAAAGTATGGATTGTTTTGAGAGGAACTTCTCAAAATAATACCTAATCAATTTCAAAGGGTTCCGTCTAAAATATTTCATTCGCGAAAAAAATGCAAACTCTCTCTATGTCATATAATATGTATTATTGTTAGTTGTAGTTAATTCGTTTTCAGTTTAGAAAACTACTCAGAAACTATTGCAGAATTAACAAATAACTTTAATTAACATTTTTTTTTATTCAACATAATTCGCGATTTAAGAATGTAACATTCTAATTATGTAATATACATAATTTTGAAAACACAACGTGACGTCGGTTAGTAATTAAAGTAATACCAACTTTGATTTAAAATACAAAAGCCGATCGCCAATAATAACTCAATTTGGAAAGCGCTTCAGAGAGTATTAAGAGCCATTACTTAAAAATTTTCACAATTAAATATGGCGCCTTTAGCATAGTGGTCTATGTGCATGGGCGCGGAACCCTAGAGATGCAGGTTCGATTCCTGCAAGGTGTCTTACTTTTTTCAAAAAAAATTTTTTCTGTTGGTTATAATATATGTTCTCAAACGTAAACCTAAACATCCTAAGCCATCATAATTATTAGGATCGTTAGTAGATATCCATTTATGTCGTCAGCGCCGTCTTATTTTTTAGGTATTAAATTTCTTGTTCGTTGGAATATTAAAAAAACCATTTGATACCTCAAATGGTTGCACCAATTCGTGAGTGTTACGGGTTTTCCATTGGCATTGCCTTGCGTGTCGTAGAATGTCAAGAGGAGCGGTGTCAACCCATTGAGAAAGCTGGTCGACAGCCTGACGAAAAAGAATTAATATTCCATATACGTAAATAATTTGATTTTTTTCGATCCCGGAGGTTCTTTTATTTTAAAGGATTTCTTTATTATCAAATATTAATTGAAAAAACGATTTTTTTTGTAATTAAAATAAATTAACAGAATTTGAGTGCGATCGTGTGATTTCAGTTCTACACAATTAAGCCAATGACATTAATATGGACGAATCATCTGGAAAAGAAAATAACACTCACTTTATTGTCGGGTCTGCCGAATGGCATAATCTGTTCTAACGCCATTACAATAAAGGTGATATTGCTATACATTCCTGATGCTTTTCGTTGGGTCTGCCGAATGGTTCGGTTTGAATGTGTTCGCTCAAATGAACATTGACATTAGAAACACTGCTCTAACGCCATTACAAATAAAGGTCATATTGCTATAAATTCCCGATGCGTGATATCGCATAATGGAAATTGTGTGACGTCTACCTATACATGCGAATGCGCGAATTTACTTGCTAGCTACTGTATTGAGTGCGTCGTCCATTAATAATGTCATTGGCCAACGTAGACTCAAAATGAGCGCAATTTTTCAACATCAGGGAATTTTGTGTCTCAAAAGCGTAGGTATGCGATTGTCATATGCAGCCATTGATAGTCTTGTTTTTTGAAATTCTATTTTAATTAGTAATCTTTTGAATTATTTTTGTTTTCCTACTCCTATTTGATTGTCTTCTTACTTGAATAAAAAAAAACAAATTGTTATAGAATGTGTCTGTTTTTACACTGATTTTAGGATTTTTACAGGGTTTTTTTTTAATTTTCTCGATATCTCGAGAATTCTTTTCTGAAATCCAGAATTTCGAGAATTCAAAATTTCATAATTTCGGAAAATCCCGAATCTCGAGATTGAGATTTTCTCAGCAAATACCTAATTACTCTAGCCATGCCTACTTCCTGCGCATGGGGAAAATGCATATCTTGTCAGGTGGTACCAATGTAATCGATTATCGACATTGAAGAAAATTTAAAGAAGCTGACAAAAACCAATTATTAAATTAGTTGCCAGTAATTTCACACTGCCGATTCATTTGTAAGAGACTAAATATCTACTAAATCTTCTATGATATTTATTTCCAATGGCTGCACTGAAAAAAAATCTTGCATTAGTGTGTCAAGCCTAAAAATGAGCTTTTCTTACAATGGACCATCCCCATCCTGAATTTTAAGGTCAAGCGTATTTTTTTAGATAAGCAAGGGATGCAAAACTTCTAGGCGATGTACGTTTACCAGAAGTCGGAATAATTTCTTATTTTATAGTAGGTACCTATTATGTATTTTGATCTGGTTATAATATTTTAGGTTTCCGATGGGACTTTTGGCATTAATTATAAGCTATTTTTATAAGGTAGGGTAGACTTGGCATTAATAGGTATATAATAAAATATTTAAATACCCATGTTAGTACTTAATTATTTATTTTTCTGTACATTTTATTAATTAAAACATAAATAATAAATTATTATTAATATGGTAACTATTTCAACTGCAATTAATTACTCAGTTACTTAGACAATATGATTTGATATTATATAATATTATAAATTAATTTCGTATATAAGTTTTATTAACAGATAATTTGGCAATTAAAAAGCAAGAAAAGATCTGCATTTTCAGGTGCATCCTATCCACATACGTAATGTTGTGACATTACGAGTATATGTGCAAATTTATTAATTATACCGGTTATATCATTTCGGTTTGTTTTTCAAAATGCAGACTATGACACAAGAGGGAAAAAATCAAAAAGAAAATCTAGTTTATAATATTATGGTGGATAATTAATTATTATTCAAATTTTCAACTATCTATGACAGTCATTATTTTGTGTCTTGACCGGGAATCAAACCCTTAACTCTTGTGTGATTTCTCAAAGCCTAGGTGTTCAAAATGGTTATTAATAATTTTAAAAAAAAATCATTATTTTACTTACATACATTTTAATATGTCTAATATTACGTAGGGATTAGTAAACAACATATTTAATCATTCTATTGTCCTTTTGATATACTTTTATTTTACTTGGACATTTTTAGGAACTGACGAATACACCTACTTTATTTTATCACCAAAACGCAGTGTTAAAAAGATATATTTACCCATATAATATTCATGTTCGAAGTGGGGTTTTCTTTAATACAATAATCGCATTATTTATAACTACAATCTTATGTAGATTGACTGCCTCGTGTTAAGTTTTATTAACAGTGATCTTTTCGAGAATAAGTGGATAATAGTAAGTCATTCCATTCCAGATTTGGATAATATATTATATAAGTAACTAGCTGAAGTACCCGGCTTTGCACAGGGTCGCTTCGTGGTTATATTTATCTTAGATATTTGAAAAATAATAAAAGGTAATTATTTTTTTAATATTAAAATATCTGTGTAATACAATATGGCAATATGAAAATAATTCTAATAGGAGTAAAGGTCAAACATAAGAACACTAAAGTAAAATCGAATCCAAAATATGAAAACGTTATTAATGTTATTAATATGTAGTAAAAAAAAAAAAAACAAAATTAGATGGAACAAACAAACAACAAACTTTGTATTTTATATAATTTTCCTTCACCCTCGCCTTCACCTTCGCAGGTGTGCGCACAACAACTGACAAAAGTTTCATCGCAATCGGATGAATGGTATAGGAACGCATACAAATAGAAGAAGAAAAAGATGATTGTACTAATTCGGAAACCTTTGCGTGCAAGGGCACAACACTTGATCAAAATGTCATTGCAATCGGATGAATGGTATAGGAACGCATACGAATAGAAGTAGAAGATGATTTTCTAATTCAGAAATCTTTGTGGGCATGCGCACGACAACTCACCAAAGTTTCATTGCAATCGGATGAATGGTGTAGGTACGCATTCGAATAGAAGAAGAAAATGATGGTTGTACTAATTCAGAAACCTTCGCAGGCGTGCGCACGACAACTCACCAAAGTTTCATTGCAATCGGATGAATGGTATAGGAACGCATACGAATAGAAGAAGATAGAATAGAAGAAGATGGTTGTACTAATTCAGAAACCTTCGCGGGTGTTGGCACAATTACTGACGAAATTTTTATTGCAATCGGATGAATGGAATAGAAACGCATACGAATAGAAGAATATAGAATAGAAGAAGAAGAAGAAGATAGTTGTACTAATTCAAAACCATTGCGGGTGTTACTACAACAACTGACGAAGGTTTCATCGCAATCGGATGAATGGTGTAGGGACCATACGAATAAAAGAAGATAGAATGAAGAAGAAGAAGAAGAAGATGGTTGTACTAATTCAGAAACCTTCGCGGGTGTTGGCACAATTACTGACGAAAATTTTATTGCAATCGGATGAATGGAATAGGAACGCATACGAATAGAAAAATATAGAATAGAAGAAGAAGAAGATGGTTGTACTAATTCAAAAACCATTGCGGGTGTTACCACAAAAACTGACGAAGGTTTCATTGCAATCGGATGAATGGTATAGGGACCATACGAATAAAAGAAGTTAGAATGAAGAAGAAGAAGAAAGAGAAGAAGAAGAAGATGGTTGTACTATTTCAGAAACCTTTGCGGGTGTTAACACAACAACTGACGAAGGTTTCATCGCAATCGGATGAATAGTATAGGAACCATACGAATAAATGAAGATAGAATGAAGAAGAAGAAGAAAATGATGATTTTTCTAATTCAGAAACCTTCATGGGTGTACATACAACCACTTACCAAAATTTCATTGCAATCGGATGAATGGTATACTAACCATTCGAATAGAAAAATATAGAATAGAAGAAGAAGAAGAAGAAGATGATGATTTTTCTAATTCAGAAACCTTTATGGGTGTGCATACAACCACTTACCAAAATTTCATCGCAATCGGATGAATGGTATAGGAACGCATACGGGACAGACAGACATACAGACAGACAGACATTCATTTTTATATATTAGTATAGCCTATACTCTTCGCGCAAGTGCAAGCAATAAGTTTACAAAGTTTTATCGCAATCGGATGAACGGTATGGCTGCGCATTCAATACGAACAAACAAACACACAAATATTAATTTTTATATATTAGATACATACCAAACCCAAAATTATAAATAGCAAGTCACGGTTTCGATGTGAATATTCTGCCACTGCTAAACTGCAGGCGCTAATTCTCTTTAGATTCATAATTTATTAATGTTAACATTATGTACATATACGTGTTTTAATAATAATTATTTTCATCACTATTTCATGTTTCAACCTTTGATAAGTACACAATGAATATTTGGTTAACCACAATATTTTCTTATTGTTTTAAAAATTTGACTTCCTTTTGTTAATATGCCAATCTGGAGATTGAAAGAATGATTGAAGAATATGAATCATTTTATAACAGGAACGTACCTAGATATAAAAAATGGGTTTCATGCATCATTTATTTAATTTCATCATTATCATCAAATCAGAAATTAGGAAAATACAGAAATGTGTGGATCTTTTCTTATACTCAGACGTTTCTCGTCACATTGACCCCAAAGATGCTACGAATGTTTATAGGTACACAGTTCAATCACCAAATCCTCCTGACCCTCCTTTCCCTTTCCGGGTTAATAATTAATCCTCTTGAGCGGTTGGGTATATTCCATCATGTAGACATGACCTGCATAACAGACTCACCATATTTTCACGTGTGTGACTATAGGGGGACCAACATACAATGCGTATAACTCATGGTTATAACTTATACTCCGTTTCCACGTGCAAGGATTTACTACTGACAATACGTATTAATATTTAATACATAATGCACTTGTAAACACGTGCTTATCATCGTGCAAGTTTCAAGATTGCATGCATGGTTAAAAAAAATTCGGAAGCTTCTGAATTTTCACGCAATAAATGGTACTTGTATGGTGGGTGCGCATGCACAGTAGAACGATAGTGTCAAACCTGCCGGAAGAAATACGAATTATACCGCACAGAATATTTTGACGTCTACCGATTATCTACGAACTTGTCCGAACATGTCCAAACCTCTCCAAATCTGTCATATAGCACCATGACGATGCCAACATAGTGTCTCGCTTACGCTTGAAGAATGAGTTTCGAGAAACAGTCAGCACTTTTACGTATAAACGGTTATTATTGCGATACACACCATTGGTGCAAGTAAATCTATGCACGCATTCACGTACGTTGCAAAAAAGAATCTATATAATTTTTCCATGCTTGACCTGGTTGCACTCAGGTATTACTTATGTAAAATTTGTCGTTTACTGTCGAATAATCTGATCGCATGCACGTGAAAATACTCATTATGAAGATTCCTAACACGTGGCACATGTCAAAATAAGTGCGAGACAAAACAAATATGTTTTTTTAATCGATCACGATATAACGAATTCGCACTCGCCGGGGTCGCGATGAACGAGGGTTACCTGCATGGACCCACATCATGAAACGGGCCCCCAGACTAGTATTTTTGGCGCGCCCCGTTATCTGTCGCTAAGGCTAAAGGCAGTATGACAATCTACAGTTGCGTATGCCGAATGGTGTTAAAGGTATAATTAAGGCTATTCAATGTATTTTTGAATACACCCACTTTAATTGTGGAGTTGTCGAATACAGATAAACAATAATCAAAAAGTGCACTGCACAACTACATCGCGGAGTGCGACATTTTTTATACTATTAGTGCAAAATTGTGTTCACTTGGCTGATCGATTGGCTGGGCCCCAGGCTAGAGCCTTGTCACCCCCCCCTTGTTGGGGCCATGGACTATGGTTACCTGTATTATGCAATTCCAAATTCGTATATCGTACACATTGATTGTGAGTAATGTGTAAGCCTAAGCGATGGTGCCCATAGAACGCGTCGGGCGGGCGAAGTCGGCGTATGAAGTGTTTATTCATAACCATAATCACACGTCTCTTCCCGCGCATTACCCTTCACCTATGTAATAAGCGGCCCAAGCAGCACAAAATAATTATTTTTACAGCGTCTCTCATAACAAAGCAATAAAAATATTATATTATTTCGGGGCTTGTCATTAATATTTACGACGACATTATTCAACCAGCGAAATATAGGACACGGAACAATGACTTCTCTGTAATTAAATAATTGCTTTTCGCCCGTCGATCGACGACGCTTCGCGCAGCGTGATTTTGGTAGCCGTGTTCAATGAATGGACTTCTTTGTATTTTCATTAAATCGTATCGCCGAGAAGCGAAAAACAGTGACTCATACGGCAGGTGGGGCGCAAGGCATCGTCAAGTCTAGTGTGCGCTGGCGTATTTGATTACGTTGTATTTTCGATGATTTACGCGCCACTTGTAGAAATTTTGCGCGAGCGCCGCACTCGCTGCGTCAATGGGCTTTATGCCTAAAGTAGTGTCACATAATATTATTGATACATTGAACAATTCTAAAAATATTACTATTATTATTAGTATTATCTTTTTGCTACAATTGTCGTTCATCTATACATGTATGAATTAATAAGCACGCAACCGACTTGTTTTCAAATACACCGATACAAAACTCAAATACAATCGTGATATCTAGAGTACGGTGCTAGGTACGTTGAATAATTAATCATAACAAAATATTCATAATAATTATTATAACAATCATATCAGAAGCAAGTTAAACGTGCCCAAACCAAAAATATTTTGAATTGGTCATGCCAAAGCAAAATTGTTTTTGGTTGACACAAAATTATTTGTCATTGTATAGGTAGCACATAGTATTTAATTCATTAGAAATAGCAATGATTTGTCACTACTTTATTTTACTTCAGAAACGGTGACTATAAAGATATTTTCTTAAAATCGTGTCACGAGTTTGATTTATACATAAAATTTATTTGTATTGTTACATTGAATTACAAATGAACACTTACTTACCAAAAAAAAACTTTACCTTATATCTTCTTGATGTATCAAAGTCGCTGTTTTACAACTATTACTATAGTATGTATATGTAAGTATTACCCCGTTTACACGTGCATGGATTTACTGCTGACAGTACATATTATCGCGGCCACAACAAAAAAAAATAAAAAAACACGTGTAATCGTGCAAATTGCAAGATTGCATGCATGGGTCAAAAATGATCAGAAGCCTCTGAATTTTCACGCGACAATTGGACCGTGCGATATCTGCGGAGTAGAATGATAGTGGCGAACTTGCCGAAAATGTCAGCATTTTTATATATACTATATTGCTAACTTATGTTTATTAGCATTTATTTCCTTATATTTTTGTCACATTTGCAATAGAGATGTCCTGTCAAGTCTTGAAAAAAGATCGATGATTGCTGGAAAAGATGCTTCAAAAAGTCGATGGCAAAATATCAATTTTAAAACAATAGCAATATAAATTCTTTTTCGTGTGAAATCAGGTACTATTGAATCTTGAATTTTTTTCGAATCGTTATAACTACCTGTCTAAAACAACACTGAAAAATACCTATAACTCTGGGTAACTCTTGTCTATTTAGGTACCTATATTTAATTCATAACTCTACAAAGCTCAGAGAAAACTTTTAGATTGCCAAGCGGAATACCATAAGCAGTAATATTTAAGATAAATTAAAAATTGGCATCCCTATTTTTCAGAGATAATCGATTAAATTGAGATCAAAAAATGGTTTTCCCAAAGAATCGATTTTAATCGGACATCCGCTTATGAGCGTCATTTTATTCCAAACTATTGTTCTGTATCAAGTCTGTATCATTCCAATAAAAATCACCAGATGAATTTATTATTTTAACCGTTTTTGACCGTCCAGGACGTGAATAAGACTTAACAGTCCATTTGTCATATTCCAATCTAGTCTGCGAAGAAAATTTCAATGGTACAGTCGATACGAATGGACGCCGGTTTTATTGTCAAGAACGAACTACAATCGAGATTAACATCGTTTTAGTATCTTTTACGACACCATAAAGCCGTTTATGGCCGAGAATTATTATTCTTCATAGATTTATTTACATGCCGTAAAGTTTAATCAATTATATTATTATAAAAGCTTCAGTGTGAATAATTAAGTGTAGACTTGACAATAGAGTACAGAGGCGTACTTACGCGCGTAGAGATTCTCCTTCTTTCTGGTCACATTATAGCCGTACCTAATTTATACTAAATCTCTTCGGTGGAGCGCCAACTCATTCTATCAATGTTATGACTATAAATTTATTACATCTTACAGGAAACACATCACACAAGATTTCATGAGAATTATAAACACATGATAAATAATTAATGCACCATTTCCCTATCAATTATCATTTTATTATAGTTAAGGCTATACTTCAGTTGAGGCATGGTCTAAGTTTTAGTTTTAGTCATCTTCACACGATTTAAGAATATTTTCATCCGACGCCATGACAAAACAAATCGACGTGCGGACACCTCTATGCTCAGTCTCCGATTGGCGACTAGTGAGAAATTTCGTCGCACCTACTGTTTGTAAAATTATTTGCCGTTTTACTGAAGTACGCTCTTAACACATTGATCGCCAACTAGTTTTACATAAAATAGTTAAAAAATGATTATTTGTTTTTAAGGTATTATTTGATAGGTTATGAAAGAATATAATGTTTTTTTTTTCATTTTAATGATTTTTCTACGTAAATATTGGTTTTTATGATGTGCCGGCCACATGTGTCCGTCGCGGCGCCAACAAGTTAATTTATTCTATTGCGCCGTGCCGGCCATTTCGCCGGTCACCTGTCCATATGTGTTGACGAGAGCATGGTGCCATTTCGCGGTCGAATTATATTTAGATTTAGATAGTATAATAAACAGAAAAGGCACAAATACGGAATAAAAGTTTTCAAATTGGGTAGTATAATACCTGGATACACATAAACTGGAAATATACGTATACATACCTTATAATCATTTTTGTTATTCTATTTTTTTATTATTTACATATTTTTTATAACTTACATTTTTATAATCTATTTAATTTTTATTTTTAAAAACACATTTACAATTTAAAAGGAAAACTTTTTTTTTCATTATGTACATTCTTTACATTAGTGAGCCTATATTTTGTGACTGGGAAGACATATTTTCAGGCCAAGTGGCAGTAATATACAGAAGGGCCATGCCGGTCACCGCGTATCGAAAAATGCACTGCGAGCGTGCCCGCCGGCGCTGTAGAACAACTCTAAGGCAGGTCTTCTTTGCCGGTCACCGGTGACCCCCATGGCCCCCTGAACGTAATCTAATGCCGGTCACCGGTGACCCCCATGGCGATCAACGTGTTAAGGAGTTTTGTGTTATTTAATAGCTGAAAAATTAGTGTTTCTGGTTTCTTGTTTACTATTTTTACGTATGAAAACCATGAGGAATCGATCGCTGTGGATAGCATCACTGATAATGAGATAGAACATTATATAGGGCCGTAGATTTATTAAATAAACAGATGAAGTGGTTCTATACAGAAACACTACTAAACAGTTTGACAGGTAATTCAAAACAATTCTAATCACTGGCGGCTCCCTCTATAGGTCATTCGGTCATTGACCTGCCAAAATAAATACCTTACAATCGACATAATAATATTAATAATATGTGCAATGTCATATATAATAATATTAATAATAATCGGTGGATTTGAAATTATAGGGCGCGCGATATTGTGTCAACCCAGTCTATTGGGCTTTTTTTGTTTGGGCGATAATTCCCCGAACAAAAATATTGCGTTCGCCGGCAGTCTGAAAATTGACCCAAATTGAATATTTTTATAAAATTTTCTCTCTCGTTTCTCATACATAAGACAGAGATCGATATAACACAAAATACGAGATCGAAGCTTGTAACGGTGCGTGAATTACTGTAATATCGGCAATGCCCGAGTGTGAGACAAAAGATTTTTTCACCTAATTAAATGAAACAGAATGATAACACTGACTAGATAATTGGTCTCAAGACGCAACTGTGTATGCGGTTCGGATTCGTTGACAGGTTTTGACGAATGCCTTTGGTTATTTTAATAATATATAAGGAGTTTTTGGTGATTTATAACATTTTTGTGAAGCAGTTAGTACGCACGCAGTAGCAATTGAAGTCTGTGATACAATTATAATGGAAATGGAAGCACGATTTGCATCCAACGATCATCTCATTATATCCGATTTGTTCAATAAAGAAAATTACACTGATTTTAAAAATAATTTTCCCACACGTCAAGTAAATTTGGTAAAACTGTTAGAAGAAATAAACATAATCAAGTTAAAAAATGAATTATTGGTGTTTTATCAACGAGATGATTTGCATGGCGCTATTAGTGCAGTTTCTCTTCTACATTTTTGACTCAGCAATAATTTCAACGAAACATTTTCCGAGTCGATCAAAGTTCTCCAATTTATTTGCGTCATACCAATGACAACAGTTGAAAGTGAAAGATGTTTTTCCACTCTCAAAAGAATAAAAACCTTTCTACGCAATAGGGCCAGGATAGACTGACCGCTCTTGCAATGCTCAGTATTGAAAAAAAATATGTGGGAAAAATAGACAATTTTTATAATCGTGTGATTGATGATTTTTCAAAAAGCAAAGAAAGAAAAGTGGACCTGATTTACAAAAAATTATAACGCGTTGTGTGCAATTTCGGTTAACGATGGGTTGGCGTTATGAAAAACGGACATTTTTTGAAGGGTTAGTAGGTACCGACCTATAACAATTTCTAGCACTTATTCTATAATGTATAAAAAGTCAATTTGCAATACGTCTTTTCAGTATACAACGAAAAGGCAAATTAAAATAATATATTCAAAATTGACCTGCTAGGTTTTTCCGGATTAAGCCGCCAATGATTCTAATAATTGATAATGCTGACCCCATTTTGTTACCAACCATTTTCATTTTCATTAACGAATTTACCGTCATAATATAACCGTCCCAATACATGCGAAAAGTAACCACGTTTCCAATCATTATAAGCTTGTATTTATACTCAATTTTCAGAAAAATTGGCAGTCCCTATATTAATATTATATTTATGACAATGGTATTGTCACATGTGCAGTATATTTCAAATCTCATCATCATATATTTCAAATCTTTCAAAAATCCGTTGGCCTTTAAAATACAGCTATTATACTCGTATTATGATATCATTCTAATTATCATAAAGCTCAAATAAAGTGAAAAGTATTAATGCTCCAGCGGAGCTATTCTATACACAATGCGGTAATCGACGACAGTTTATCATTTTTAAGTATTGAGGCGATTAATTTTTATAATAAGTAAATCGTCTAAACTGTCCAAAAGTACTATGTTTTAACAGCACCTCTCTTGGCTGTGTTAACTTTTAGCGCGAGATAGACAGTTTTGACAGTTTAGACGACTAACTTACTGTATCAATTATAATACCACAATACATAAATATGACAAAGTGATAATATGTACCACTTTAGCCATCGATAGCCGCCTTGTGTATAGAAAAGACCCACAGAAGGAAAATAGAGTACAGGAAAGCCTCGAATCCGTTGGCTCGATGGCCTACAGACAAACTTGCGAGGGCCATGAGTGGTTTTCCGGAGAAAGAAAACGGAGGACCGGGCAGAATGATGGAATCTACTTGATGCGGCCATTTAGGCTGCAGTACCAGAAAATAATAAAAATAAAATAAAAGCTTTTCTATGCTACCAAGTGTGCAGGTACTGCATACAAAAAAAACTATACTTATTTAAGAGACAAATAACTACTTATAATACCAATCTTCATACATAGGTAGTGTCACCATATCAAGATGCACGACAGTACGATGCTAATTTAAGTCAGTTTAAACAGTGATGTGTTGTAACGTGTTGTCTACGAAGTAACGCCTACTCGGTGACGTGCTTTCTCACGTGTCACGAATCAGGTAGGGGCAATGTGAGTATTGCCACTGTTGATATTTTCGACTGTACTTAGGTACCTACATCAAGCTTATAGCATAACTTTCTTTCGCTCGGCTCGTCTCCGACTATGCTTCATAATATATTGCATATACTTCATGCCATGGCCCCCATAAGGGGGGGGGCTGACAGGGTTCTAGCCTGGGGGCCCGGGCTCAAGGAGGGCCCGGCGTGGCTGATTGACCATATAAGTGAGATAAACACACTTCACAAATTTGCTTTATTATTAAAAAAAGTCGCCTGCGGCGCTTTGAGAGGTTTAACATTTTAAAACATCTAATTGTGTGATGCAATTTTTGATTATTATGTGTCGATACTCGACAACTTCAAGTGGATTTATTAAAGATACAAAAAAAAATCGTTAAAAATACACTTTATTTTATTTAGAACAGCATCTGGAAAACGCTACTGTAAATTATCACACCAGCGGGTCTATTCTATACAAAAGGCTGCTTTCGTTCGCTAAAACCGCTAACTAGGGTATGTTTGTATCAAATTATTAACACGTATTGTAACAATTATAATTAGCCGGTATTACTTGTTGCAACAAGTGATAGATTTTAACGGCATGCCCCTTGCCTGTGCTAAAATTTAGAGCATGAGCGATAGAGAGAGAGCGAGAGAGAGACAGTTTCGACTGATTAACTGATTACAAAACAATTACAATTATAATGTTTCAATATAAAATGTATGTAACAAATACTAACACATTATCACGTTAGCACGTTAGCGGTCGATTGTCGCCTTTTGTATAGAATAGACCCGCAGGTACCTTTAATCCTAGCAATAGGTAGGGGAGCCCGCCAAAGATCCTGGCCTGGGGACTCGCTTCAAGATGTGGGGGCCATGCTTCATGCTAAAACTATATAACCTGACAGTAGCCTGGTATGTTTTTATATTGTCCATCCATCTTCAAAGCCAGCATTCGCAAAGTTATTTCGTAGCTCATGGCATCAATTCTAGCATTATATTTTATCTATAGTATTTATTTTCGAGTTGAAAAACAAACTCATGTTCATTTTAAAGTTTTTAAATAATATGTAAGAGTGTCCATTACCTTTTTTCTATTTATGTATTTATTCAGAAAAAACAGTACTATAACATAACACAATTGGACAATACGCAACAACACAGAGTAGAAATAGAGAGTACGTACCTATGTAAAAATTACAAATTGCAAAGAAAATAACATGCGGTAGGTAGATAAAAAGTGATTTAATTTTTGACCATTTTTGTTTGATACTAAGGATACAATATGGGCCTTCACAGAGTAGAAGTTTGCATTATGAGATTTTTATTTTTACGAGAAATGGATGTTAGCCATCTATTAGGTCTACACAATCTAAAATCTGACTTCAAACAGACACTGAAAAAAGCAATATGTGTATTTGTCGAATCCAGGATTTGAACCTGGGACCCATGACCATCGTAAAAATTACCTAAATATTTTATGAAAAATATATCAACCTGTATAATACCAGGTACTTACTCTCAAATATGTTCATCGCACGATATACATTATACACTATACAGCATCGTGAAACGTCACGCCATTCGTCTTACAATTGGTTAGCATAAAAACTACAGAATTACAAGTGATTTAGTAATTATTTTTATTCGTGTCATAATACCTATAATAACTTCAAATACACCTTGTTACCATACATCATAATAAAAATTTATATTATATAAAGGATAACAAACTTATCTCATGAATATGAACTTTGTAACTGCGCTACCTTTGTAGAATTTAAAATCTGTATTTCTAACTGATTTATGGTTAACTATTTATAATTTTCTCGAAAATTCGTTTTCATACGCATTATTATTTCAGAATAAGCTAACGAAATCTGCATTCAGCGGCCTTCAGTTTATTATTTATTAAAACACCAACAAAATACTTCACGATTTCAATGCGCATTGCTTTACCAGGAAACTCGAATAATATTTGCGTAGTTTCATTTAAAAAATATGCTCAAACATTTATATTAGAG
Organism: Rhyacophila brunnea; assembly: GCF_057557595.1. Classification (NCBI taxonomy): domain Eukaryota; kingdom Metazoa; phylum Arthropoda; class Insecta; order Trichoptera; family Rhyacophilidae; genus Rhyacophila; species Rhyacophila brunnea. The sequence continues at coordinate 25,647,815 of NW_028233068.1, forward strand.
TTTGGTTATATAATTATTAATTTAAAAACGCATTTTTTTTAACTTTTTCCACTTTTATTAAATTAAATTAAGGCGATACATCAGTGAAACGGCAAATGATTTTCAACTATAGGCGCGACGAAATTTTGGACTCGCTGGCAGTCTGAGAGCGAACGTCGAGGTGTCAATACGTCATTTTGTTTCGTGATGACAACGGGGGTATTAATCCTTAAATCGCGTAAAGATGACTAAAAACGTTACCCATTTACTTTAAAAAGAAAACATGTCAATGAATATATTATTATTGTTACTAATAGAACATACGTTAAAGTACCCACCACCACCCGTCATATATGCACAGCCGTGGATATACACGGCCGCTTTCTATGACGCTTTAAACGTGTCTGAAAGAAGTAATTTTAAGTGCTCATTCCGTCTTGAGACGGAGCCGCACGGGACTGATGCTGCAACCATGCACCGTAGTGCTTAAAGAAGAAAGTTAAGAAAGAATTTATTTTTATTTTTTGGACTGGCTCTGCTGTCCGCTGACGTTAAGCGCTTTGTGTACCCGCATACTGAGTGTCATGAATTGAAATGGATGAGTCTACAGAAGAGTCAGGATTATCCCGCTCCCCATACGATGCATAAAAAGAACATTAAATGGACGCATGTTCGATTTATATGACAAATTATATTTCGGTCGGCATGCGTCATTTGCACACGCGACCCGCAATCCGCGCATCGCCTAGCCACGATCTTTTTAGACCATGCCTCAACTGAGGTTATAACCTTAATAATACAATGCATTTGCACCGTGAATTGACAGTCAACACAATACAATAAATTGGTTATAAAAGTTATCATTAATTATTAGATATAAGTAGGTACCTACCTACCCAAACATCTGAATATTTTTAATGCCAATTAATCAGTCAAAAAATTTCTACTTATGGTATTACTGAATTAATTTTCTATTTCTTCCTGATGGAAAGGCAAAAATAGTTATGTAGATTTAGCAACTTTTTTAAAATTTGATGTAACCTTCACTTCTTTGACACATTGGTCAAATACTTTTGACCAATGTGACAGTATCTTAAGATGAAACTATAAAATTAAGAAAAAGTTAATAATAAAACTGAAGATTACGAAGTAACTCCATTTTAATAATTTTAAAACAATGTTATTTTTGAAAATATATAACTTAAAAACACCTCAGACATAATATTATATACCCACTATAAAAAACACATTTGAAAAAATACGACGCCCGACGCGTTTGAACCCGTATATCCACTAGTATTGCTCCAATATGCTTTAACCGATTAAGCTACAGGACTCCCACTTTATTAAGATAATTTTAGTAGATAAGTCCTACATAAAATGTTTAAATATATTGATTATATAATATAATAAACATATTGTTCATAACCCCCCATCTTTAGCCGCTTGTTTATTAGAATATACGTAGGTACGTACGATATACTGCTATTTGCATTTTTTGTGATTGTTTATTTAAATATTCTAAATAATAATAGATCAGTACATTCGGTTGCTTATATAATATGTACAATTAATACTTGACACAATCAGTTTTGTCACAGGCATTACAATATAAACATATTCCTTTAGGTATAAGTAGGACATATTTTATATTCGAAATGGTCAATTTATGGAATTATATTAATATAGCACTACCTAACATTTATTTAAAACAATAATTCATGTTTCAGGGATCAACTCGGAAACATTTATAAATTTGTGTATTGTTTTGGTATTTTTTTTTTTTGTTACAAATGGGGGTTATAACAGTGTGGGTTTCCTACTGATTATCCTTTAATACCATATGACTTGCAGCATTAACTTGAATCGATTTAATCATTAGCCTTGGTAACTTTTTTCAGATTCACTTACATAATATATTTAGGCTACGTCTATATAGAGACAGGTTTCTTCAGCGCATTTGCTTATAATATGTATACCTACCTAAAATGCATTTAAACTTTTAATCTATTTACCATTTTTTATATATATGATGTTTTGTTTATATATCTTAACTCAGCTTTACAGATCTATAAAATAGATACTGACCTCCAGCTGAAATCTTGACGCAAAGGGTGATATAAATAAACGGCGAAGTCACTCGACCTGAAACAGTTGAATCCACTTCTAACAGAAGTAGGTATATATGCAAATGTTATCTATTGACCGAACAAATCTACAAAACCAGCTATGCCGAGTTGCATATATAAATTGTGCATACACATAGGTATCCACGCGTACATATATTTCAGCTTGCACATTATCACCAGACGCAGCCTTGACCCAATCTCGTTGTTCTGTGGTGCATTCAGTGTGTGCTGGCCCTACGGAAGTTATTGTAAACTATCGGCATGTGAGCGATTAATTTAATTGTCAATATGGCACAGAAATAGCCTAAGCTTAGTTATTTACCAAAAGTGAATCTATCAGTGTATTAAGAAAAATCACTATTACCATTGTAATAAAAATTATTCAAGAATTGTATAAAGTAAGATACAATCGTTTTCTTCCGTATGAGTATTATATATAACTTAAGTAGGTAGGTAGGTAATCAGTAGCGGGGTTGTGGATGTAGCGGCCTAAACGCACTGGGGGATTTTGACATCCCTCACGATAAAAAAGAAACTAAAAACCCTAGTTCACATTTCAATGTATCTCTTTCCTAAAAACACGCCTTTTAATCAAAAATAATTATTATTGTAGATGAAAATGATGATCAGTTTGAGTGAGTATCTACTTATGTTATGGACTCTTTCTACCAACTCAGTTCTCAGTTCTACCAACTTTCGGTAATATTTTATACTCAATTTGTGTGAAATAAACATTTTTTTAAGATTTTGGTATAATTTAATAATAATTGTATGAATGGATTTAAATGTTTCAAGGCCCCCTTTTAAATCTTCTACTGCATCGATTGAATCGCTCCTGTAGTTAATTATTGTTAATTACGGATTTATAAAATTTTGTAAAAAAAAAGTGTCACATTACATGGGTTGGTTTATATAGGTTCAACATAGTTTAAAATTACTTCTCTCTAACAATCTAACGTTTGACTATTTTAATACTTATCATTTTATTATTGGTATGAAATTTACTTAATCTATACAACATAAATGTATTTCCATTGTATTAAAATTTGAATTTTTTCATTTAAGTAAATATTTTCATTGTTATCTTAAAATATATTTTAATATCCTTTGTGCGATTATGTTTTAAGGTTTGGACATACCAAGGCTCATAGTTCTGCATTCATATACCCAAGTACATACATAATATATATATACATAATAAGTAATAACATAACATACGATATAATTAAAATTAAGCATGATGTGTACATAGTAATTTAAAACCTACACATCATTTTATAATGATCAGAAACGGCTGTGTCCGCTTAGAAGCATATTGTAAGCAGTAGGTATTTTAATTATTTAATCTTGTGATAATTTAAAAAAAATTTCTTTATAAAAAGTTTTCTTATATTTTAATCTAGCACTGTATTAATGTATAAGTATATACTTATCTAAACTTTTAAAACCATTTATTTCTCAATCACCTAAAAATTGAATTCAGATCTTTTTCTGTAAGAGGGTAGAATATTGCTGAAATAAGTTTGACAGCTGTTTATTTATTATATTGATTGTTTATTTACCATATTATTACTTATAATATATTATACTTACCATTAATTTCAACATACTACTTTTAAACCATTATTGACTATGTGTCCAACACGTATACAGAAGATTATATAGGTACCTAATATAGCTATTTGTTCCCAATTACACGAATATTATTCTTCAAAAAGTCATATTTGTGTATGAACATAACGATTCCTGGTGAATTCACAATACATTTATGTGTATATTTCAAAGACTGTTTGTTTATGGCGTTTATGCGATCGTTACGCTTCTACTATAGCAATACTGTTTCACTACGCTATTGTCATTGGGCCTCATGTAGTGTTAAAAAGAATATATACGTATATTACATATATATATGTTATAAATATTTATTTAACATAATAATATTATTAACAAATGGTTCGCATCAACTCAGTTAGCGGCCAATGATTGCAATAATAGGCTGGGCAGTCATGAAAATTCACACACACAGAGATCACTCTCAGAGTTACGTTATTGGAAGTACCTAGGTACACACTATTACATATTTATTATGTAATTTTATGACATAGGTATTACTCCGACACTACCGCTTTTCATATACACAAACAGATGATTTATTATGCTATAGTCGGCACACAAATGCATTAACAAACTAATATGCTTTACTAATTACAGATCAAGCGACGTTTTAGTGAAACTAATATAATTAATAACTTTGGTGTTTAGTCTTTTTGTAGTTATGATACTTAACTTAAAATCCTCTCTAAGTTCGGTCGCACGTAGAAGCTCGTCTCGACTACAACATGTCGAATTTGTAGATGTGATTTTGTTGTCATTCACAAAACACATGTAATCTAATATACTGCCACACAAATACCTACACTATTAACGTAGCATTCTATATAGAATTTATAGGTATTGCATAATGGCCAGGATCCGATGTATGCAAATTCAAGTTCCTCTTGGTGGATAACCTACCTATAATTTTTATTTCTAATAAATCTAATTCCGATGTGTTCCAAGTTATGTATGCATTTTTTTTAATAATGTTAACTGTCAATTTTTAGTAGAAAAACAATGACAGATTTTTTAACAAACGACAATTTTAATGAATATTGATTGCCTTCTACTTCGTCATAATTGCTTTAATTCCTCGTAACTTATTTTGTTGAAATATTAATATTGATTTTATACAGTTAAAGAAGGTAGGTACCTACCTAAAAGAAAATAGATAAATAATGATTTATGAATACTAGGTAAATTGAATTGATCAATTTTTAAAAAGTCAGTTTCATATAATTTTATTTAATTATTGTCCATACTTTCAATAAAATTTGAGTATATAAATAGCTGTTATATTTAGATCAATCGAAGCCGGTCTGGTTAGTATTAAACAATATGGGATAAGTGCTATATTATAATATTGTGTTTTATTTTATTTATGTAGGTACTATGTTACGTATGACATTATTAATTATATCCCAGTGATTATATATTATAGTAGCTGAAGTACCCGGACTCGCACGAGGTCGCTTCGTTGATACGTATAATTACATTTTTCAATATCAAAATAACTGCATTTATGACGCTAATTTTGGCAACAGTTACATAGCAATACAAAAATAATATGTAAACTTTCTCGGTATTTTTTTTAATCGTTAGGAACAAATAAGACTATATTCTGTTTTATATCGTGGTGTGTACCTACACCACTCTACATTTTTACATATGGTAAATATTATTTCACTGTTTGCATTGTTTTACTTATTTTTCTTAATGTATTTAATGTCATTTAGTGAAACGTGTAATTTTAATGTTCACGCGTGTAAATAAATAAAAGATATATTAATTAGATATTTCTATAAAATTGGCATTGCATAAAAATCAAACAAAATAGCAGCTAAACAAGAAATCGGTGACGAGGGTCGTCAGAAATTCAAATCGATATGAATCACTTTGGCGAATTGAATAAGTAATCGAAAAAATATCATTGCAACCATATTCGCGGAATCAATTTTCCTTTTCAATACAGCTCACATTTTTTCCATTGTCGGAAAATAAAATCTATTCGCAACTCGTAATTATTATTAAATTAACGTCAGAATGAAATCATAATTATTAATTTTCAGTTGAAAGTGCGCGCTCCAGTAAACATTGTAAATTCTAGTGCTTGGAAAATTGAAAAATTCGTTAAATATTTTTTTTTTGTTAACACCAAGAAAATTAATTTCTCTGCAATCAATGCCACAATTTTCAGAATATTAAACATTCACTTGCATAAGTTTTAGTAATTAAATTACAATTATTATTATAATTATGAAGTCTAATTAAATTTTTTTCACTGTACAATTTTGATGGAACGACATTTCATTAGAAATAAACAAAAGCTGTTTAAATGAGCAGATATAGTTATTTGTAATTTATTCTACAATATATTAATACACATCTGAGACCTGTTTCGTCAAGACGGACATTCTAAATCCAAATGATGAACTTTAATTTCGAAATTCTAACGACATTTGATTGATGATAAATATAATATTATGTATAATGATTCCTATCTACATGGCAGTGTTTTAAAATTTTAATTAGTTATCGTAAAGGAATCAGATAATTATTTATAAAATCTGTGGTTACAGAGTAAAATTTCTTTAGTCGCGTTTTTACGAAAATAAGATTTTAATGCCAATGTGTGTAAATAATAAAATTGTGATCTTTTTTGTGTATCATAGATTTTGTCACATGTCAGCAAAATAAACAGATATTTTAATTTGTAGAAATCGCTTAAACTGAGAAAATTATTTTTAACTCCCGACCTGAACCAGATTTTTCAAATGATGATTTTTGATAAACAAGCCAGGTAGATGCAAATTATATCAATAAAAATTCTAATCGTCATCTTCCACGATCGCAGTAGTTTCAATTTAGGAATTTTCTGAATTTGATTGCACACTCAATTTCGTGATAACCAAAACTAACAAACAACCGCAAAATTCGGTAAAAATTACATTAATCATTAATGTATCTATTGTATGGTATTTTAAAATGAATCAGTGACATGACAACTATTAAACATTAACAACTTTATCACGCCTCAATTTATTGAAATATATCCTAATAATTTTTTTATTAGTTAATTCTTTTAACATTCCACAACTTTTTCCATAATATTTGATATCTCTTGGAAAACGGTTTCCATCCTTTTTTGTTTGGCTGAATCCTTAAGACATATTATAAAATCTATATTTCGCAGTAGACACTATGACAACGATGGCAAATACGTCGCACGGTGTCCAACTTGGCACGCTAACAAAATTCAACGGCACGCCAAAAATAAATATTTAATTTTTTAATATTCAAAACGTTTAAAAGGTTAAGAAGATAGGAAAAAGAAGCAAAACGTGGAAATGCCTTGATACTTTTTTAAACCAACAATCTTCTTGTTGACCATTTTTTCTTCCATGTACTCATGTGAAAGTATTTTTGTACATTGAATCATTTACATTCAAAGACTAGAAATAGGTTGACAAAGGAAGATTCAGCATCATGTATTTATTTGCAATCAAAGACATATCAGCCTGATATAAAAAGTCTCACAAATAACATGAAACAAAGTAACCTCAAACAAAAATTGTTATTAAATGTTTTTATATTTTCATATTTTCTTGCATTTTATGTGGATCATTTTTATTATCATTACCAATGTATTTACCTAATTGTTTTTTTATATTTAATAAACATGATTTCGATTATATTATCATGTGTATACCTACAACGAAATGACACGCGCCATGAATTAAAAAAAATATCGGCTCATTTTGACACGCCGATTAAATCATATTTGTCATCCCTGCACTATGGTATGGTTTCTTGGCAAGTTTTTGAGAATTCTCGTGGCCCCTGGTTGGGAATCACTGCACTATATTCTAATGATTTCCATCAGTTGTTGATTTTATCAGAATTGTACATACATCAAATACCTTTGGTGAAAAGTGTTTCCTTGTAATTTTTATTTCTATTGTTTGTTAAAAATATATATTTTACGTCGTAAAAGCAAACGACGAAATAATATTCATTTTCAGTCGAATGGGATTTTCCATTGGCTGCAGCGTATGAAAAATGGGCACGCTCAAATTTGTTGCGTCACCTTAGACAAGGCCAAGCCAACTAAATCAGTCGTTAACAATTTGCAGTTGCGAAGCTCAAATCATCCAAAGAAATAATCAATAGAACAATAAATTGTTATGCAAAATGAATTATGAACAAAATCCAATCAATATTTATTAATAATTCAACAAAATTGGAGAGTTATTATTTGCTTATATAACTTTTACGTTCCTATATAATAACTAATATTAATACAAAATCAGAGAAAAAGAGTCGCAGGGTATTGTAATCAACAAAATACCCTATAATTAATAATAACAATGCCCTCAAAATATATTCAAAAACCATCGAATGTCTAAGTGTTAGAAATTTTAAGTATATTCTATAATTAAGGAAAGTAATACTATTCCATATGAATAATTTTTACTGACACGGTTTTCAACATCTTTTGATTTAAAAAAAATGTAAATATGGCGCTAATAAATAATAATAAATAAAATGTATCATTTATGTATTAATAGCAATTATTTTAATGTTAAAAACACCAATACGCGGTATTTTTATTACCTGGGCATAAGCATGTATTAATTTAGTAAACACATTAAAAACACTGAAATCCTTTTAAATGTTTATATCACAGAATATGGGAGTGGTAAATAATAACTCGTTTTTTTAACAGTGTGCCGACTGCCTTCATTTTTATCTAGACTTGACTTAATTAGAGATTTGGGGCTATGAGGGTGGTTGCATATTCCTCCTGGCATACAAGACGAGAAAATAGTAGGAATGTCATTTTCAATGTCTTTACCTTTCGCTAATACAGCTCGGATGCCGTCTCTCACTATCCTTATGCACTGGTGTTAACAAAAAAAAATATAAATGCAAAATAAATTAACCGGGAATATGTATGTCAAATTACTACAAACAATAATAATTTATCGCCTTACACCCCTTGACAATGCATTATTGTGTAGGTCATAATATACAGCCTGAAACCGATCGATGTATAATATGTAATCGAGAAAAACGTATTTGGACCCATAGAATAGGAATATACTTAAGGCTATAAAGTTATCCAGCTATCAGTTGAGGCATGGTCATGCGCGGATTGCGGATCGCGGGTGCAAATGACGCATGCCGGACGAAATATAATTTGTCATATATATCCAAAATGCGTCCATATAATGTTCTGTTTATTGTTCTATTGGTAACAATAATAATATATTCATTGACATGTTTTCTTTTTCAAGTATATGGGTAACGTTTTTAGTCAAATTTACACGATTTAAGAATTAATACCCCGTCGCCAACGAAGCAAATTGACGTGTTCCCAGCTCGACGTTCTCTCTCCGAATGCCAGCGAAAATTATTTGCTGTTTCACTGATGTATCGTCTTAATTGGTTCAGCAAATCGATAACATCAATTTCAAGTAAACCAAAAAGCTGCTAAGAAACCTATTAATCGATTCGATCGTCATTTAAAAAACCTGATTTAATTAATTTTAAGATACTATTATGTAAATTGGATGCGGTTCACGTGACCCTATGATGAATATTTTTAATGACAATATTTTTCGCGCGTGTAAGTATCTAGTCGAGTCATGTGCAGATTATTTTAGAAATGGCCATTATAATAAATCGCTATTATATTATTTAAATTGTGTTTCATTGTAAATAAAATGTTAGAAAATTGTCAATCAGAAAATCATTTTTCTATTGTATTTATACTGGCAAAATATGTTTTTCGTAAATTGCATCTAGTTCAAAAAAGTTTTAAGTTAACTACTTAAAAACCTAATCAATTTTATAGTTGTTTTTTTATGGCACTCTTAATTAAAATCGTCAAAGCACACGTAATAAAATGGTTTTTAACAAATATGGTTGCCCAATGTCACGATATGATTTGTAATACACGGCTGACGCAAGAGCACGAATGTAATGCCGGGGCCACACCGGCAACAAGTCGCGCGACAACTCGTTAAATTTTACGATAATTATCATAATTGCTTAAGAAATTTTACGATAATTATCATGCTTATCGTAAAATTTAACGAGTTGTCGCGCGACTTGTTTTCGGTGTGGCCCCACTTTAAGAATTCATCAGAAGAAAATTAGCAGTTTTCAGAAGCATATTGGAAATACCGTTTAAGTAGGTTAAAAGGCGTCTCTCCGCCATATAGGTACACATTGAGATATGTGCATAAAAAGAATGACAATATTAATTCAAAGATTTCAGAATGTAATTTGAAAGAATCTTATTCTATATATTGAATATACATAAAGATACGATAAGTATATAAAATGTTACATTCTCAAATCCTGTGAATTATTCATTGAATAAAACAAATTGTTTAATAAATTATAAGCAATTGCAACTAAAAATTCGGAGAGGTCCGGGAGTCAGTTAGTAATTATACGGTAGTATGGTAAAACACAAAAACCTATTCAAAAAAGATTTTTTTCTAGTAGGTATCGGTTAAGCACACCATTATATGAGGATTTTCCAAACCACTGCTGGAACCACTCGCATCACAATCGTCAAATAGAATAAGTACGTAAGCGTACAGCTATTATGAATATTGGAAAAACATGCGGGATAGACAACAATTATTATCACGGCAAACAAAAATAAAATTGCATTTTAATCGCATATTCGATTGTCGCACGCACACACATACATGTGCATACACCTACACATGCTCACTTCCGGTTGGAAACTTTTGTGTATCGAAAAATGGGGAAAAAATAACTCGAAAATAATATTTTATGTTGACAAGACTGTGGTTCTGAAACTTCGATCCCGTAATGACTATTAATTATTTACTTACTAAACAAAAAATATTTATACATATTGATATTGATACACTATTTTAGGTACACAAAAATTACATTTACAACATTAATCAAACAGCAAAAATATGCAACGTTATTATTATAATATGTTAACGTTTTTGCCTTAGGTAGCAGTGTTTTATAGTTTTGAATGTTCTAAAATACATACACACTTTTTTATAAGTAATTACATAATAATATGTTAAAAAAAATCAATACTTAATATATACCTACAAGATTTGAAAAAATTTTGGAGGTAATAATGTATCAAAATTATATATTTCGTATATCATGTAGTTGGTAGTACCGAGAATTAATACGTAAACCTTCTCTATAGTATCTACCTATGTGCCAACATCATATCAATTATAACTTTCTATCTTAACATAATATTTCTTTATTTCGATTCTTACTTTTTACCCAATTTTCCCAAATATTAAATTTTTTTCAAGTAGGTAGTTAGAGTTTATTTTTAAATTCATATTATTTGTCACACATTAACTCTGGACGCAGTATATGCACCCAATCACATTTTGGGATTTTTTTAAAAGAAGTATTTGTGATATTTTATCAGTACTATAGTTGGATGAAATGTCTGAAATTAAATTTAAAAAATGTAAAACATATTTAATAAATCCATATTCAATAGTAAATTCCATAGTCAATAATATTACGAGTATGTTAAACGATCAGATGGTCATCGTGTGATAACCAGACAGCTAGCGCCTTATTTCAACACTTGTAACTTTTCTATCAAAATCTTTATTATTATATTAAATATCTTTACACTTTCCCTTAAAACTCTCAAAATTTATATAAATCTAATACAAATGATTATAGCTGAATAGTTAATCTAAAATATCGGAATTCTTCTTATAGAAAACTTAATTGGAACCAGTGATCAGAAACAATAAACTTAGTAAAATGTTTAGAATCGTTGCAAAAAAATATGTAACCTCGTCGTTGGTATATCGTTTCATACCACTTCCGTTTTCATGAGGCTATTGTAAATTTGTTATTCAAATTATTGCTACGAAAAATCTCAATATTTTTGCTTTTTTAAAATACGCATTTTTACATATTGACTTGTGTGACAAGCATTCAATTCAAGGATTATGCACTATTTTTGACATTCGGAAATGCATTCTACTACATTAAATTTTCACATGCGATCAATAAACTTACTCGTTTATGCATTCACCTCGAGTTTTTTCATAAATTTTGTCCTAAACTCTCACTCAAATAAAATATGTAATAAATTAATATTGACGTTTTTCTCCTGTTTATATTTTTGACCTCGATAAATGTAAACTACAATATAACTTTATAACAATCAACATATTTTATAAGTGTAATATCACCTCTCTTAGATTTGGTATGAATCAATATTATATTAGACCGTCGCTCTGTGAGTGGATATTGTACCCATGAGACACTGAATGGTTACAGACTCTGCCGCTAAGGTTAATGTAAATGATTTAATAGGCTTAAAGTTTTTTTAAAAAGGGTGTCATTCAGAAATAAATCGGCCCTAAATAGCGGTGTTAATTGTATTTGATTCTATTTTCTTCATCGTCACCTTGGTAACTGAGAATCGTGATTATTTGAAATAGGTACTGTCAATTCTAGATCAACATTCTTTAACTTGTCCTATCTTCTCCAGGCGTTATGGTGGATGGTTTTGGGTTTCCAATGAATTCCAACTATCTGCTTATTCTACTTCATTAGTCTACCTCTTTTACCTGACACACTTCCCAAAATAAATAACCTTTCGAGGCTTTTTGGCCCATGGCAAACAGTGTGTTCAAATAATCGCATAATACAGGCCGACAAAGGGAACTCTGTCGCTGATGCACAGCTTGTTCAGTACTGAGCCATTAATTATGTGTACCATCCAAGCACCTTCAGCAGTCGTCACCAGCACCACGTCATATCGAATACATAAAGCATTTTTCTTTCCTTCGCTAGTAATATTCAAACTTTCACCGATGAAAACACCGAGTATGTACCAGTTGTTTATTTATTATGTATATTTTTTTTATTTCTTGAGATAATACGATTTCTATGTAGCAGTGTTTGACAAACTGTGTACCGCGAAGGCTTACAGGCGTGCTGCAAAAATCCTGGATTTGAATTTCTTCACAAAGATACTTTCGTGGTTGGAAGTGACATTTCTCAGCAATTTTTTTGAGAAGTTTGACGTTTTAATTTTGACCCTGCAAGAAGCGAACAAAAATATACTTATTTTCTGAGCTAGAGTTGTCATCATGTTGTATTTCGGTATGCAGTGAATATCCTCGATTATCTATTATAGTCATTATATCTCTTTTGCCGTATGGGTCGTTGTACCTTTATGAAATAGGTTTCTCAGTGCTCATGGAAATGAAATCAACAAAGCAGAAATAATTACAGATGGTAGATGAGGAGTTACGTGTGTTTTTATCTTACGTACCTACGAGTAGAGCCGAATTTTGATATATTTTTTTTAAATATTTTTATTTGGTGTGCCACAAAACAAATTCCCCTTCTCCAGTATGCCATCACGTAAAAACTTTCGCAGACCTGCCATATAGATATCGCTCCACGTTTTATTTCTTTATGTCGTTAAGTATCGTTAACAACCCCGGATGAAAGGCCAGCGCTTTACGCACTAGACTACGAGGCCCGCAGTAGATAGATCAATAGGTTTATCTGAATAAATAAATTGTATACATACGTACTTATGTATATAAAATATGACATATTCTTAATAGCAACATAAGCTGACATTGTAAGTAGGTGTAAGAATACAATAGTAAAATCATCATAAAAAATTCAGTACATATCTTCGATACTACCACAAAAATATTTTTAACTCTTCGGTTGTATGAAAACTAGCCTACTATATTATATAAATACATATTTATCACATGACAGAAATTATCTTTAATATGACAACAATAAAGAATAATTAAATTGAATCATGCAGATAACAAAATATTTATCAATTAAAATACAACATAATAATAATATGTTGTAGGTTCGTATGTATTCCATAAAATTGAATAATCTTATCACCAGGACTAAGGTCCATTTCAATGGGACATTGTCAACTGATAGTTACAAAATATAAATTTTATAGCTATTTATACTAATATTTTGTTTTATTGTCTAATGCTAACTACTAATAAGTGTCGTCTATAAGTCGTTTTAGTAACATAATTATGTAGATTTAATTGCACCGCCAGGCGCTCTACATTTGCGAAGATTTTAGAAGATCTTTTCCCCAGAACTGAGTATAAGTATATCATATTTATTTTGCATGAGTCATATGCAGGCCGGTAGCTCTGTGACTTACCTACTTTAACTTTTTCTAGATTTTTTTCTAATATTATGTTTTTGAGATATTTCAAAAATTATATAATATGTTAACAACTTTAATAACAAAGTTAAATTATTGAAGATATTATGAGGAGTAATTTAATACAAAATTCTAATAACTTCTTAAAGCGTACAAACCGGTCCTAATGATTATTTAAATAATATTTTTATTTTAATAATAATTAATTAATTGACTATCTACCAAGAAATCACATTTAACACCATAAAAGAAACATAATATTCACAGTAGCGCGCTTAGTGACGTAGAGTCCCAATCCACTGACCAATTTTGAGGCGCCTTACGATTAAAAAATAACAATTTATAATTTTCCAAATAAACCTATGCATTCATAATCAATTTATCATTTTAATGTTGTAAACGTTATACAAACATGGTTTAATTGAAATAGTCTCCTCTCTTATAAATCACAATACATAAGTAGTAAGAGGCTCCCTTTTAAATTTACCGATGAATCGGTTGCATCATTTTCGTCAAAGAAACGCGCCGTTGAATATTCATAATCACATCTACAACTAATATCGCATTCCTATTTTTTAAATAATTTATTTTGTCTTTCGTTAAATTTCTCATATTCAAACCATCATTTTATTTGCTCATAATAAATACTCTGCACAACTATGCGATATAACACTTCTGACACATTAAACCAATAAAATTGTTTAGTCGCTGGCAACATTAATTAAATATTCCAAGCACCACGCGTAGGTGAGTAAATTTATTTTCATAGTCAACGTAGTTTTCATTATTGACCGCCACTGTGACGATGTAATTAGCTTTAAAAGTTTTCCAACCAACTGAAAATGAGAAGCGAGTAGATCCACAAAAACGAGCTTACCAACTAAGCTTTTATAATTACGAGCTCTGAACGGACTACATTTTGAAACAGTCGTAGTCACGGTGAAATTGCATTATTTGAAAAAGAATCCATGAGGCTATGGAATGTCACACTTTCTGGCGGCGTCCGGAACATAATATATCCAATCCCTACTATTTTAATTCATTGTAGCTAGTTATAAACTCAAAATTCATTATGGCAATACTTTCCTTAATATTGTGTCAATAATAAACTGCGGACACTTCGGGTGTATGTACCAGAGCACTCGCTTCCATTGAGGCATTCGAGACAAGCTTTTCATTAAATAATTATACATAATAATTGTATTTCAATGCGTCCCATTAAACTTAAGGCTATACCTCAGCTGAGGCATGGTCTAAAAAGATCGTGACTAGGCGATGGGCGGATTGTGCAAATGATGCGAGCCGAACGAAATAAAATTTGTCATAAAAATTCAACATGCGTCCTTTCTATGCTATATTTATTATTATATTCGTAATAATAATAGTATATTCATTGACATGATTTCTTTTTCAAGTACATGCGGAACGTTTTTTAGTCATCTTTACACGATTTAAGAATATATTCCTTCGACGCCATCTCAAAACAAAGTAACGTGCAAACAGGTCGACTATCGCTCTCCGAATGGCAACACGGCCGAAATTTCGTTCCACATACAGTAGAAAATTATTTGCCGTTTCACTTATGTACGCTCTTAACCAAAAAGTTTTTAACTTAAATTGTATTAGCTAATCAACGCATGTGTCTCGAATATACGACTCATTTCCTATAACCAAACATTCCATCACCTATTAAATTGAATGATATTTGGCTTTAAAACAAAGCGTTGGAGCGGAGCTCGGAGCAAGAGCACGGAGCAGTGGATCAATGGGATTTTACCCGGAGCACCTAAAATTTGTAGTGCTCCACTGCTCCGGATGTTTTTATTATTATTATTAGATTTTCGTATTAAAATCCAATGAACATAATATTATATTTGACACGAAGACGAATTCAAGCGGCATGTCGAGTTGTATCCAGTATTCACACTACCTACGAATAAAAAAAGAAGGAATAGGCATATGTACAAATACGAATGGGCATATGCTACGTGATATTTTTTTACGCAAAATCGTCGCTTTCCAAGATGGCGAATTTGGTTGCCCGTTTTTATACTGCAATGAATCAGTATGTTCCTTCCTTTCTTTGTTTATTCGCTAGCAGTACCCAAGCGAGTGTCTAGGAGTTATTTTCAGTACAACTAAAATTAATTCTAAGTGGAGAAGAGGCAAATAATGAAAGACGATTTGCTGCCGGTATTTTTTTTAAATATAATTAATAATGAAAATGACGAATAATAAAGCTTATTTTAAAACTACTAATTATTTTTTTATTTTTTAACGTTTCTTTATATACAATACCTATTTGGAGTGGACCCGACCCGGAGTGTACCAGACCCTGGAGCGGAGCTGGAGCAAGCATTAAGTCCCGGTACGGAGCTGGAGCGAAGCAACTCAAAAAAAGTCTGCTCCAACCCTCTGCTTTAAATCACGCCCTTTTCTCGAAAAAAAACAGTCTACCCAGTAACCACCATATTATATAATATGATATTATATTACATCAACAAAAAAACTCTGTTATTTAAATAAATATATCTCGGGCCTAATAAAACATATAATATGATCATCGCAGTATCCCGACAATGACAACGAATATGCATATTATGACTCTACTCACACAACGTAAACGTAAATACGTATTAACAAGTATTGCTACGCCGTAGACCCAATAGGTTCAACGTATCTGCGTTGCTACCAACGTAGAATACATACCATTTCACTTATAGACTCCAAAAACATAATATTGCGCAAACTCACTCTTCTCAGTAGATCCTTTATGTCTGAGAATCGTATCGAAAATGCAGCCATCCTTATTTTTTTACATGCTACGCGAAAGAGTGTTTCAAGACAACTCAAACAAACTACTTACTACAAAGTTATTCATTTTTTTTTAATAAAATATATAGTATTATCTTGTTACTTATTTATTTTGGACAGCAAATTTCATGAAAAAATTAATTACCGACTTAAGCCGCGTTGACACGGTCCAAGTACGATCCAAGTACACTTGGATCGAGTGCCATCAAAGTGACAGCTTTATACTATTTATTCCTATCCAAGTTAACTTGGATGAGTAGGACGCGGTCCAAGTAGCTTGGATAGGAATAATTAGTATGAAGATGTCTCATACGAGTGCACTTGGATGGCACTCGGTCCAAGTGTACTTGGACAGTGTCAACGCGGCTTTATAAAAAAATATACTTATGTATCCCTTCTTTTAACTGAAGTTGAATTCTGTCGGATGTCTTATGTACCTAATCTTGGTGCCAAATTGAAATGTCATAATAACTACATATTTTATATTTTAATTTACTTAATTTATGTAGAGTTTTCAAACACCAACTGGAATCACAATGTGAAAAGGAGTGTAGGTACACACCAACATTTTTACGTCTCGCGGATACTAGCTGGGTTATACAGACTTCTGAAATTCCCATTTCACACATTGCGAAAAGTGATCATCGTCTAAGCTTTCAGAACGGTTTTCCCATTTTATAAAGGGAATTAGCTATAAAATTTTGCGATCGTATTACTGCATTACCCATTTCAGGAAGCTAAAACCATTTTATAGCAGATAAGAGTATTTTTTTTAAATTTCATTCCTAATACTTATACATATATTTCTCACCTCAGTTTCAACTTATTATTAGAAGATAAATAGTTTTTTTTTAAATTACTTTCAGTTATCACAAATGTGTATTATTTCGGACTCATATTATTATTTTTCTACATAGAATTCTACCCTGCCGTATATACCTACCATCGTTGCATACAAATCATACTTACAAAAAGTTATAAAACAGGGGTTGAAATATAATACAATGTGTTTTATTTTATTAGATTTATAATGTATTTCTATCCAGAATTATCATTTAGTTTTATCATTAAATATATAATCTTGTTTACATAATAATACATAAACAATCTGCAATCAATCGACGCGCTTTCACGCCATGGAACATTATATTATTATGCTTCAACTTCTAACGGAAGTGATGATGTTCTATTATATAGGTACAAACAAAATCCTGCAGGTGCTAAGGAATTCGACAATTTACTCCAACTACTTATAGTTTTCGTTGCTTTAACAACGTAATATCACTTTTCATGTACATTCCCCATGCCCAGACACTCGGTAGTTTCAGTGTAGCGATAAATACCTGGTCTGCAAGTTTAAGGGTGCATGTTTATCATGTTTCTATTCATTTTTCTAAGTACGCTGTTTTTTTTAATACATAGGTATATTATTACAAAACATATTTACTTATTTTATCTTCATTTTGTGAACGTCTTGAATATATAATTCGGAAAGCATAATATATAAAATAGATAACTTTGAATTTGAAATGAAATAAAATAACTAGATTAATTTAACACAGGCAAGTATTGTTGATTAAATTCGTGCCGGTCATGTTTATTGATTTTATATGAAAAGTTGAAGATCCACTGTTTGAATTCATACGAGAGCCGTGCAACAGTTTGCATCTGGCAAAATAAAAATCGCTCGTCTGCTCTCACACGGCCCCGACCAAAAAGTCCCGCAGACCCGGCGAGAAATAAACTGCTCTCGCTGTACATTGGTACGCCACCTGTGGCGTTGGAAATTTCGCGTATCTCCCGACTCTTCGCACGCGCAACTTCGTCTCTTTCTATCCCAACACGTCTGACTTCTACAAACTTCTATAATGTTTAGTGTATACTTATATTATAGCGAAAACACTATCTAAATAAAGGCACAGCTGAAATGTGCAGCTTCAAGGGACGTTCACAATAATATAACCATAGAAATAATTATTTTTAAATATATTAATAATAATCCTAATTTACTTAAAATTAGCATGTACGGTTGTAGAATATTCAAACACAAAGTATATGTACCTACCTAATAATTTTCCAAAAAGAAAACAGAGTTGATAAATAAACACGTAGAACTGGCTGAGGAAATTAAAAAATCCGTAGCATCTTACGATGATCGTTTTTAGCAGATAATTTATTATTTTCGTTCATAACGTATTAAGTATCACATGCCTTGAAATAACTGAGGGATGATTTTGATGATTTAAAAATCCAGTCTTCTTGAACACCTACATCCCACATCGCCCGGATATTATCTACGGTGAGAGAACTCTTGCAGAATGAGAAAAATAAATGAAAAAATTAAATAAATTTAAAAAAATATATCAAATTGTAACATGTACCTACATATAACTATAATCAGAACGAATATTACTATATTATACTGTAGTAGAACAACTTAACCATGAATATGCACATTACACTTACACAAAACCTATTATATAGTTTTGTCTCACTCGGTGCTCTTCCGATTATGTCTTGTTTCGTGCCAAAAGTATCAAACCTCACGTTTGTGATTAGTTTTTTTTTATTGATTTAATTAGTATATTGTTTTATGAAACTACGGTCTTCAATCAATATGCGCTCCTCGCGATGATATGCAGTTCATAGAAGTCTGGCACCAAAACTGAAAACACGCAGACATCGTCCATCGCTTCCAGACTTAAGTGACAGGTTAGAAAAAAATGAAAATTTCTAGAAAACAAACTTTGAATTGCATATCGAAGTATCGGAATGCCCCCTACTAGATTTTCCACAAAAGCCATTGTATTGAGTTGGATGCGGAATGGAAAGAAAGCCAGGATGCCAAAATCCAGTTCGCTTGAAGAAAATCAGACCAGGTTTAAACTCTTTTGAGCCATCCATAACACGCAGTTTAGCCAAACCCAACATTGCATCGTCATCTTCGATGTGACGAGTCTGCATTGCCCATTTTCTTATCTCCTCTTTACTGGCTTGATGCGAAGAAATTAAATACCTATATTTTAGTTAACTAAAAATCTTAATTATTTTTTTGTTAAAAAATGTTTGTAAACGTCCCTTTATACACACAAAGCCATAACACCTACGTGTTGTAAACTCCACTAGCATACAAACGTAGGAAGCAGTAGATACGCCAATCTGTACGATATTATTATCCTAGGTGTATAGGACACCACACAATCACACAGTTCGGAACATTCTCTACATACCTCTGATGCAATTAACTAGCGGCCACATATTGGTCTTGGGCTGTAGAGGTAATCACTGAACATAGGATATTTGATAGGGAATTTACCACTAATACCCTATTACACAATAACGCAGTAATTCTACAAAGTTTGACCGTCAGTTTGAGCAAGTTCCTCGTTTAACGCGAATATGAGTTCATTTGACTGGCGATTGATGATGTTTGCCTATTATTAAACCAATTAAATTCCCTGCTTCAGAGATAATAAGATATATTTGTGAGTTCAGTAGGCATTATTCTATATAATATACATGTACTTCGATATTAAAAGATTTTTTACACTTTTACTTAAATCTGTTCTCAATTTAATACTATTTTCAAGATTATTATTTACGATTAAATTTTCTTAAAATGAAAGTTGTTGGACTTTAATAAACGTACCATGTACTTAGATCATCTTATAAAAATAGTACTTCTTATGAAATTTTTATTGGTCTAATTTCTAAATAGAATTATGGATGTGTCATCATGAATGATATTATTTAAGGATTGTTAATATTCCCTTACTGAGCCATTCTGATCAACCACAATTTTACAAAAAAAGGATTACTAAACTAGATAGTAAGGTACATCAACAGATATCAGTCCTTATACCTGCGCATCTTATGTATTTCCACTATATTACTAATAATATATACCTACCACACGTTGTGGTAGATGACATATTTATAATTGTAAGTAAGTAGTAAATAACTATTCAATCCCCATTAATAATCGGCAAACAATAATTATTTGAATGAGCCAATAAATTATTACATACACCCTTACCTAAGTATATACGTATTAATTGGAAAAACATCTTATTTTAATTTAGACCAACCGGTGGTATTCGAACACAAACTATAGATAATCTACCGATCGCTAACACTAAAGTGAGCATACTTTGTATACAAGGGTATCTACTATATTATGATATTTAGAATATTATATAAATGTCCAGCTCATTCATGTAAATGTACGAATGAATATTTTTATCTAAAAATAGTAATTTCATGGACATATTATAATCGGTTATTATTCACGATACATTAATTAATGTGAATTGATTTCCTTATATTATTTTTCCACTAAGTACTTTTATTGAAGTGATCCAATTTCATGAAAATAATATTAATATTGAAATCGAATAACAAATTATTTTTGACTTTATCGGATCGAGGTTAAAGATAAAATTTGTTTTGTTTCCATGCAAGTCACGTATCAAATTTTAAAGTGTAATAATTAATATAAGTCATAATAATATATATTACTTTTTCTAAATTTGCTATCAATATTTTGAAAATGATAACAAACCTGCTTTGACCTATTTGAAAATTTCAATGGAAACTAGATATTATGAAAAGTATAATTTAATGAAATTTTCGGAATAAATTTACCGTTTTTCTAATCAAAGCAATATACATTTTTTGTATTATTCAACCATTATCTTCATACGCATATATAATAATTATTATCGCTATTAATAAAATATCTTTTATGTTAACATAATAATTAAAAATAATTGCAATAAAGTAAGAAAAAACTTAACCCTAGATAGGTAGGTACCTATATACATATATATTTCATTGCGTCATTTCTGCAACTTTACATAATTTGAACAAAGCCTACGTTTCTTATGAAACTGGTTCTAATTTTAAATATAATTTTTAAAATGCGAAATAATCCAGTATGTTTATATTTTAATATTTTAGTAGATAATCATAATATTTCCGTTTCTGTTATTGAAATGCGATTTTAATAATAACCATTTTTTCGTATCATGTATATTAATCAATTATTTTCAAATGTATTATGATTCCAAAAACAATCCGTAGACCAAGTCTTTTTCTCTATAAATTTTTGAAACGTGATTAATTGTTTTTTTTTTTGTTATCGTCCCCTATCGATTAAATCGCAGGCTCTTTCGTATTTGATCGCCTACGATTTGGACATTGAACCGCTTGCAGAGATTGCGTAGCCAAGAGAATCTCTTTCTACGTTTATGTCTCTGTTGCCTTCTGTATTTCCCTGCATTATTAAAATTGAAGTATATTTTACATATTTTTTATCACTTATGTGCACTTGATCTATGCGAAGTTCTCTTGTCGTATTGTCTAGTCTTTAGACTTTATATTACATAAAATATTGGTCATGGCCCAGAATATAAGATAATGCTACATTTCATCCATCAAAAAATATGCAATGTCTAATTATTCTAATAAATTCTAATTCTAATATATTCTTTTCACCACTCATAAATCATAGTACCTAATTACAGCCATCTATTTTCAAAAATCGATATATGCATAACTCAATACAATATGTATATTTAAATTAAATATGCCCAATTATATTAGCAGGTAACAACCCCTTTATTCCAATAAATATAAAGAATATAATAGAGGAAATATCAACATTAATTAATTTCATTTTAAATAGTCGATTTCCAAAATTATCTTAGTCTTAAAATATTATTTTAGATTCTAGAAGTTATATGGCATTACATAATATTGTGTTAAATTCTACATACTTATGTATATTTTTGAGATTTTTTACGTAGGTACGTCGACCTATCGGTTTAGGAAAATATTTGCCTGAAATTCAAATTACTTAGATATGTAAATAACTGCTGCATTACTTTTGAATATTATACTATTATATAATATTGTTATAATTATAGATATAATATTGGTATTTTTTTTATACTTTATAAAAGAAAAGATGTTTATAAAATATTTATATTCTTAGTCAAGAGTTCCTATCACGAACAGCTGAAGTTTAAATAAACTAGAAAATTTCACACATAAAAAATACAAAAATGCCCAACATCTAGTTGAGAACGGATGTCCAGAGACAGCAGTAGGAAAAGGTGGCATGACGAGGGGAAGGGGTGTGGACCAGGCGCCGGGAGCCAAGGGGGAGCAAATAAGATAAAAAGTGCACGAAAAATTGATATGAAGGGGTAGGCAAGCCACCCCCGGATGAAGGGGGGAGGCTATAAGGCGGGGTTGCCTACTGAGACAGCCGCCGGGAAACTATTGATCGGCTACGAATTTTCGGTCGCGCTTCGCCGTTGCAATTTCGTCTTACTTCCATGGGGAGGGTGGGGGCGGAAAAAGTGTGCGGTGCGCGCGGATATACGTGCACGCGGGGGGCGCTTATAATGGCATCCTTGACGCAGCTTTCGCGCCAGCCGGCGAGCTTTTCCGGTCGGCGCACTTTTTTCGGGAGACTGAAAGCTCTTCCATTGTCTTGCATTTTTTTGTAGTATGTCCGGAAAACTTTGGGGTGAAAGCACTTTGCATCTACAATTTCTAACATGTAACTTGACTAATCAGAATATTTTTAGTGTACTAATTTTAGCCTTTAATACATCAACGATAATTAATAAAATATTAATTAATTAAGACTACTATATTATTACGACTTATTTTCTACTAATTATTGCATTATTAAATACATATATACAAAACCTTATTATACATATTTTAAGTTTCCTCTACAGAGGTCGAGTAGATAGGTCGGCCTGAAACTGCAGATCGCGGGTTGTACCCACAACCGGACAAAAAATACAAGCTGTTTTTTTTTTTGCAATATGGTTTGCAATTATATAACGAATTGGGCAAATAACTAACTCCGTGGAGGCCCATATGCTCCGCTCAAGAGTGAAAATGATCAGATATTTTTTACTATATATCTGTGTTTTATAATATAAAATGGAGAAGTATATAATATAATCAAACTTAAGTGTTCGTGAATAAATCATGCTAGGATCAGAAAGAAATTAGTATTTTTATTCAAATCAGGAATGTAAATTTATTTTCATGATATGAAATTTAAAAATAATACGGACTTTCACAAAGTAGTTTTTTTTAAATATCCGCAGTTTTAAAACATAATTTAAAATCGATAAGTATAGCTTTGGTCCGTTTAAGCTTACAAAACCTGGTCTACATGTACCTATCACAGATTCTGGATTATGCACAAAGATGTGGAAGAAATCATTATACCTCCTACAATAGACTGAAATTAGGTACGCTGAAAAAATGACTAATGAATAACGTTGAATTTAGCTGCATGGCTTTTGTTTAATTTTTCTATATTTGCATTCAACCAAGAATTGACAGCAGGCAATAATGTTGTTTATAGTTTTTTTTTATTATATCTATATAAGTATACAATATTTTATTTTTTTCAACCCTTTAGCCACTTGTGAAAATTCCATTCAACAGCTCAGGGAAACTGGGGGAATAATAAATTGGCTCGGACCTCGAGCGGATTTTTATTGCGGATTTATGACGCTTTTAATGAAATTTATAACAGGAATGGACGCGCGACACTAAAACAGAATACGTTGTTTCAACTCTTCTACTTTTATTGTTGTTACATACACGATTGTTACCATTGCATTGAACAAGTTATTACATAATTTAATGTATAAGTTACAGCTTTCAATGTTTATTATTCTATCGTAGTCTCTCTTACTTGTGATTATTTTTGTTTGTTTTTTTTTTTTTTTTAATTAATCAGAACAAAAAACATTATCAAGAATGTAGCAATACTGGGATCTCACGCAAATTCTTAATATTTGAATCGACATTTTTTTAATACCGGAAATTTTCCCAAAAATACTATGAATCCGGTAATTCTCACGAGACTACCAAATCGGAAGAAATATGCTTAATTATCGATTATCGTATTAACTAAATCAGTATGTACTTTTTTCTCAGATATATTTCTGTTCAAATTCATAATAGGCTGTTCGAAATAGTTTCAATTGTCTTTGTAAATATATTTTTTGGCCAAGTTCAATCCTAATAGTTATCATAGGTTTGTATTAACAGATTTTATTTGAAGGAGAAATGGATGTTAAACACTTGCTCAACATATTGGGTCCACACACTGACTCCAAAAACACATTTAAAAACAATTATGTATATTTACTAGACCCAGGGTTCGAACCTGGTATTCCACAATATTATAATCCGATGCGTAAGCTACTCGGTCATCGTGAGCATAACTTATTCTTTTTTTTAGTTTTAACGTTTTGTTGATATTAAAATGAAATTGGTTACAAAAGTTCATAAAGTTCATGTTTTCAAATCACGCTGATAAAAATACTTTTCTTCAGTTGATATGTTTATTTGGACACAATCATCATAAACGGGCTCAAAAGATTAATTGTGTAAATGCTTTACAACGACTCCTCATTTTAAAAAGTCCGTTAACCTAACTATTATAGTTTTTGGACCTTCTTATAATATAAGTACCTACTACCTGTGCATGCAATATTTATGATTAAGTTTGGTTTTCATGCAAAAAAAAATCTTTCATGGTGTACGATCGAGATCAAAGCGGAAAAAAAGGTGAAATTATAAAATTGATACAAAACCGAAAAGCAATTTTCATCAGAACACCTACCTCACACCATATCGTGACGAAAACTCCCAAAATCTCCCACGAATTTTCTAGACATCACATTAATTCAGAGCGGTTCGTGGATATAATACAATCCTATTTATAAATATTTTTACTGAATTATTACTAATTAACAAGCACGTGTAGGTATATGCACAGTTTAAAGTAATTAGAATATAAAAAAGGTAAAAAAAATGTAATTGGTTTTTTTTCTAAATCGAATGAAAAGAAGAAAATAACATGCACAAAACTATCATAAATAAATATTATAAGCATTGAATAATCATATAACATAATATTATTTTAACTAGAAAATTGTGTTTGAAATAATAATTACAATATTGTATTAAGCTGACACGAGTACCAACATATTTCCATCGTCAGTTGATTGTTATACATATATGGGCGATCTAAATATCATTAAAACTTTTATGCGGACTTCATTAATCTAATTTTTATAAGTCGTTGAGTGTGGCAATTTATTATATTAATATCATTTTCACTGAAGCGAAACACTGCTCGATATATTGATTCCAATATCACAGGATCAAAAATACTGAAATTCCGAACTGGCGTGATTAGATTTTACAATTATTATATCGTGTCAACCTAATTTGATGTCATTTATCTTGTATTACATCTTGAATTACGTCATTACATCTTAGTATATCCTTCTTTGTTTCTTTATCATATCATTTCGCGTTATACCCAGTATGCACATCAATCCTTTATTGAAAGTCCATAATTCGTACGTCAAATATGTACAAATCTGTCGTAGATATGTTGGTACCAGTGGCGAAGGGTGGAGGTAGGTTGTTAAGATCCACAATAAATAGTGCACATTAAACTTTGTCCGTCATACGTATTAGTTTTCATTGAAATAAGACTACAATTTACGATGGTGTTGGTTAGTTTTTAAAACTCAATTAAACCCCGCGAAAACCAAGCCATAATATATTATTATAATAGTCAAAAAATACTCGTCTATCTAGAAAATATCGAAAATTATCCAATTAAATCATACATAACTTTGGATATTTTATATCAGATAGAATAATATTTGTTATCTAAGGCAGGCTTGGTAAGGCAGGGCTTAATAGATTTTTAAAAACTATCTAAAAGTATCTGTAAATTGTAGTCTTAGTTCAATAAAAACAAATATGTATGACTAACAAAGTTTAATGTGCACTATTTATGGTGGATCTTAACAGCCTACCTCCACCATTCACTATTGGCTGGTACCTACCAGAAGTATGTGTATTTAACTATTAAATTATCAGTAATTCATTCTTTATTCAACTCACGACACTGCTTTTCAAACTAAGACTATCTTAACAAAATGCAGCGTCTTGCATAGTCTCGCCTCACACAACTACCTTCAAAGAATCTCGCACACACACTTTAATGGTGCAGCGAAAATTTTCACCAGACCATTTTGTACGCGGCCACTTTTCTTTCTTCTTGTTTCGGGAGTTTTATCATTTTTTTTTTCACCCTGTATCCGGAGCTAAGTATTTTTACACGTTTTGAACAGAGAACATAATGGGTTATACTATACTTATAATTCGCGTTAATCTGAGTTTTGGATTGTTATTATATTATTATTATATAATAGGATGTTCCTATACATAACGATAAATTATCGTCATATTCACATATAGAAAAACCATTTTTTTCATTAGGTTTTATACGATATCAACTGTTTATATATTGTGATTTCTACGTAGGTAGGTACGTGATATGTATTGTTTTCTATATTTATGTAATTTCATAAATTAATCGTTTTTATTTACTCGTGCAGCGACTGAATATAAATAATAGTCACGATGAAAATAGTAAAACACAAAATCGTATTAATCAAAACATTCTACTTCTATTGAAACTTCTACAATAAAATATTGTATTATTATTTCAGGCTAATTATATGTTTAGATTTCATGCAAATTATTATATATTTGTTTTGAGCGTTTATATAAAAATCTTTTTGAAAAATTGACTTTTCATAGCATCTTTAGTAACATGTTGAAGCAACTTTCTCTCGAAAATCTATCTTTTTTATTATTTAATGACCCTATAAATCATCCGAACATAAGTAAGTCCTACTCTATCGACTAAACCTTCACCGATAGATTTCTCTTTAATATTACAGTGATCTATTTACAATGGGTTTACATTTAAAATGTATATATATTAATCTTTATTCAACATAATCATGTAATCGTAATTTTCTAATGTTTTAGTCACTTTGCAAGACTTGTTTATTATTTATTTGTTTGTTATTAAATTCTTATGCATTTAATTAACTGTTTTTTTATTCAACGAATAATTCACAAGATTTAAGAAGGTGACATTCTGTTTATTGAACATAAATATTTTTTAAAAACTTCAGTTGGAACTTCAGAGAGTATTGTTAGAGCCATTACTTAAAATTTGTCGGAATTAGATATGATAGGTTCCTATAGTATTGTGGTCAATGTGGGTGGGCGCGAATTCCAATAGACGCAGGTCCGATTCCTGCTGGTTGTCGTATTTTTATTTAAAAAAGATTTTTTTTATTAGTTATATATTTTCTCAGAAGTGTTTTCAAAATTAAGCATGCTAAAGTTTTAACTTTTAAAATCAAATATAAAGTTATTTACAATCACAATGCACATTCATGAATTATTATGAAATTCTCAACAGTTACTTACAGTTTTTCTAATTTAAGATTTTGCTTCGGTACCAAATTTCTAAAAAAAATCTATTATCTTTTTAACCTTAGTCTCTGACACTAAACACTAGTATACCATGTAGTAGAAACACCCATTATTTAACTGCGTGTTCTCGATTTTTGTTTTGGGTGGGGGTGAGGGGATAGCGATAGAAGGAAATGAAATGGAACAGGAGAGAGGCAGGAGTCCCAGATGGTGTTTGCGATTTCCAGAAGCAACACGTACCTCAATACATTTGCAATTGAACTTTACTTCCACACCACTGCACTGTTTTCAAACACACGAGTGGGAAAGAGCATGTGCGTATTCATTTGTTAGTGAGATTCAAAATCTTACTGTACAAATTAAAATATATACTTATACCCATATAGGTATGTGGTATGTGGCAAACAATGATTTTATGTTGGCAATAATTAGGTACCTGCCAATTCAATTTAAGTTAATTCCATATGTTTATCTGTGTATATAAACAATATGTGTATCTTTAACCAAATAACTTTTTCTTGGACATCTATAGTTTAAAAAAATCAGTAAAGATTTTCATTTGTCGACATATTTTTCCCGCATATTCGTCGTGAATGTACTTACATTTATTTAACATATACGATGTTATAATTTTATCTAAGTTTGAATAATATATTTTTTGACATTTCGTAAAACAACCAGGGCCGATCATTTTTCGGTTTATTGGTATACTGTATGTAAACAATGAGGCGTCAGGTGATTGGTATGGAACCAATGCACCCAATGAGATTTTAAATTGCTAAGTCGTAAGTGAACTTAAACCGAATGTGGATTCTATACGATTTTCGCTTGTAAGGACGTCTTCATGAGCACAGCGAAAAAAATCAAACCTACGATAACGATAATAATAAGACATAAACCACAATAATGATTCATTACTTACAAACACCATTGCAGAACAGAATTATTATAATAATATTATATGGTGGCTCTTGAGGTGCAGTGCGTAAGGTACTGGCCTTTCATCTGGGGTCACAATATATATTTATGTGATTTCCTCAAAGCCTGGGTATTTGTAGTTGTTTCACGTCTATCACTAAATACACTACTGTCATTGGACCGCTTGGCCTGTTGTAGTGTTATAAAGAATATATTATATGATATATTATGTATACTATATCATTGGCGAGGGGTGGATTGAACTATGAATACCTACTGCAGATTGTGCTAGTTAGTTTTTAAAAATAATTTAAACTCTGCCTAAACCAAATCATAATATTTTATTTACTATGCTACGAGCGATCCGACAAAAATAATGCTCACTTTTTCAGTCATGCTTAATTATTTTTATTGCATTAAGTACCTATACATATTATAGATGGTGTTAGTTAGCTTTTTTAAATTCATTAAGCCCTGCCTAAACCAAACCATAATAGATATCCATATAATATCTAAAATTATGTATAATTTATTGGCATAATTTTTGGTATTTTATAAATATACTAATATTGCTAATTAGACTTGTTTTATGCATGGTTTAATTGAATTTTAAAAATTAACTAACACTATCTGCAATTTGTAGTTTCAGTTCAATGAAAACAAATATATTAAACTGACAAAGTTTAGTATGCACTATTTATGTGGAATCTTAACAGCGTACCTCAACTCTTAGCCACTGGTATAGGCATATTTATTATATGTCAAATAAATAAAATAATTTATGTCATTGCTTTGGACGTATATAATTCCGAAAATCATCAAAGATTTCCCAAAAAATGTCTCATTCTGACCTTAATAAAGTTCAAACCAGCGATACGCTCGCCTTATCGCGAAGTTATAACTGCAATGATCTTTGGACGTTTCAAAAACATCCGCAAAAATATTTAGACTGAAACTCTGATTTGTTGCCGACGACGCTGCAATTGTTTACAAATTTAGATTCCAAAAACCAATATTCATGACAACAGGCATATCCAACATCAAGCAGGCTGTTATATATATCTATTATACAATATCAATATTGACAGTAATCAACCAAACTACCATTGTATTTCTTCAACTTGAACAAATAATATTTGGCTGACGACACTGAGGCTTTATAAATTTAACTACACTTGTATTTCACCTCACACAAAAAATCCCATCTATCGTGAAAATGTTTTTTTGGTCATCTAATTGGGCACTCATTGCACTCATCGTCAAACTATTCCCCTTCTGTATAAAGAGCCTACTTCGCAACGGTAAGGAAAAATACGTCTCAGTTTACAAAGCAAGTGACACTACGATGCCACGCGAGCTTTCGCATGGTTAATTTAAAAACAATTACTTTCACATAAGCTGCATAAGGAAATAAAAATAGGAATAGTTTATTATTTCCCTTTAGAATATCAATAAAATCATATTACAATGCATTTTACATTTAACTCAATTCATAGTGCGATCGACATGTTGGGCATGCCTGCATTACAGCAGTATATATTATAATAAGTACAGAGAAGATTAAATATTTACTTAGGCGTTGAAATTTATTAGTTTTGTTTAATATTCATAAACAAATTAATAGTCAGAATATCTTCTAATATGTGTGTCAAGATCTTAAAATGGTTTTACTGCGCGAAAATTCGAAAAAAAGATATTAAAAATTATCTATAAAAATAATACCGCCCACTGGAACAACCTTGCTTATGCTTAAATATATATATCTATAGATTAAAACAACTTTCATACAAATTTATATTGAATTTGGTTGAAAAATTAACTTTATCTACAATGCAATAAGCGTGCATACTTCAAATTCGCGTTTATGATTCTACACACTACAGCATTACTCTTCTATTATGGTAACACGTCTACTTTGAAAATTACCATTCTAATAAGCGTTGTAAAAATCGTAATAAATAAATGTGCATATTGCTCATTCGCATTCACATCGTTTACCTGTTTATTCTGTTGTCATAAAACAAACGTAAAATTAACACCATATTATTGTAATCATTATGTGATATAACATTTAAATACAAATATATATTAGACTATATAATGTAGTAAAGTTGATTCACTTAATTAAATAATATAATATCCTGGTACGTCTACTTAGAAAGACAGTGTCAACATCTAATAATACCCATGTTTTAATACATACCTACATTATATACTTACGTGTATTTTTTTTATTAGTAAAAACTTGACAAATTCGATCAGCATTTGATGTAACAACTAGGTACTAGTTTAAATCGTCGTAATTTAGTAAGATGCCCGTAGCTTAATTTGAAAAGCATACTGGCGCGAATCCAGCAGATACAGGTTCGTCGAGTGTGTATATGCATGAGATGTTTTCAAATTATGTATGTTCAATATATAGAATGTTACATTCTTACATCTTGTGTCTCATTCGTGAAATAAAAAAAATAGTTTATGAAATATTAATATGTTGAGTATTTTGATAATCAGGGTAAAACTTTAAAAAGATAACCAGTCTCAACCCTAATTTCATTTTTACAGAAATATTAGTTTATATCTACTATTCAATATATATGGGCAGTATCTAACTAACGTATTATGTTATATGCTGTTCCCAATTATAGTATAAGTCAATGTACGTAACAGTACAATTATTATCAATCTCATTTATTATCAAGTACACTCCCAATAAGGGAAGAGTGTAACGTCATAGTGCTACAATAAACACGTAATTTAATAGAAATTATGATGTTAAAATAAGCTTTTCAAAACCCATCTTGCACATAAAGTACCAAAAACTTATATAACAAAAAGAGACCGGAGAGGTGCAGGTATATCCATGAAAAATAACCCTATATTTTCAGGGAGTTTCAAAGACAAAGGGGCACACTCGAAAAATGCACATGCCACAGTGGAAAAGTTGCAGGGAGAAGGTAGTTGACTTCAAAGGATTCGGTAGTGACGAAAAAAGGTCTCGAGTGAGAAAAAGTTGGAGAGCTTCTGAGATGGGTCAATGCACAGTGTGAACATTCTGACGATAAAATTCCCTCGCAATTTTGGATTCTATGTGCAATTTTACGACGTCATTATTTCTATTTTTATTGGAATGTTGCTTTGAAAGATCTTACGAACACTTATATTACATTTTTTTTTAAATATTTAGTAAGTATGTACTTGTCTCACATTTATATTATTAACCCGAAAAGAGTTTCAACGATATTATCACATTGGTGACCAAAAGTTTTCAAACATTTCTTTCAATACCATACCTTTCCACCAATAAATGACGGTTTTCAACATAATATATGTAAATGTTGTAAATATATTGAGAAAACCTAAACCGCACGATTGCAAAGGTCCAATCTATCCACTCCCTATAGGCGCTCCATTATCATTCGCTTTGGAGGCCTATGTCACATCGCTTATTTCTCATTTTCTTAAATTTCTCTTACATCAAGGGCCCAGGTTTCACATATTGTATGTATTATCTCTGGAAGTACACAATGGCGTAATACTTACACTAGGGCATCCAAAAAAAACGAAAAATGCATTACCGGTAAAAGTTATTTACTTATTTAGAATACGGATTGAAATTAATCCTTAAAAATACTTATATAAAGTAATTCTCTAATAATTTGAGGTATTTATCGTTCTCAAGATGAGCTAATAGCCCGAAATATCTGTCAATATAAAGAGCTCAATTATCGCAGAATTAACAAAAAACTTTTTTTAAAACGATTGATATTTTCGTCTCAGGTAATTTTACCCAGAAATAAAATCTCCTATGAAGTACAATTTCATTTACGATAGTATGATATGAATAATATTAAATTCCACTAGTAAATTGATAACAGTATTGACCATTGAAATAGCTATCGAATAAAAGGGGCTGAGTAATATTATTATAAATACATATAATTACCACCCTTATACTAACTGTGGTAGTGAGTGGTGATAACGTGCTTCTTCCGAGAACGACTTATTGATAAAGTTCAATTTATTATATTAATACGGACAACAAAAGAAATCAAAAACATCGAAGATTTTCAATTGTTACTTAAATTTTAAATTGTTAAACAAATTACCTACCGACGCAATTGTTTCCACATAAGTGCTTACAGTGGCCACTGAAAGGGGGGACATGCTCGTCGAAGGTCAAAATTGAGTTTTTATTGTATTTTCAAACCATGATCCTGGACACTCCTTAAACGTTGTAGATATACTATTTATATAATTTTGAAGCCTTATTATCCTTTATAGTTATTTTAAACATTTGATGACTGCATTAAGTATTTTTGTTACATAAAATAGTATTCTTTTAAACCTCTCGCTCTAATGTTTTAGAATATAGTCATATTTCGGTACAAAACTGTGCAGTGGTGTTAAGATTTTTTACATTTATTAATTTTTAAACGCATTTATAAAACCATTAGTATAATTTATTACGAGATAATTTTTGTAAAACATTCACGATAAAAAATTATTTTGATAATCTCTGTGATCCCAAATTTGACAAGAATTAGGCATTTTATTATTCAAAAAATCGGCAAGATTAACACATTTGAAGATAATTCTAAAGATATTTATTATAAGCTATGTCTTTGACCATTCAAGTGTGATAAACATCTTATGAATAATGATTGCTTTATAGGAATTATTGACCTAAGAATAAGGTAGTGTTTTTTTGAAATACGCCATTTCTTTTGTCATTCCCTAGTGGTTAAGCTACAACATACGGCCGTAGCCATAAAACGACAAACTATAATTAAAGTAAGGAGTAAAATTATGTTAACGCGCGTGTTTGAACATGTACCTAACCGAATTTTTTTTTATTTTTTTTTAAACGGTACATGTTCAAACACGCGCGTCAATATCATTTTACTCTCTACTTCAATTATAGTTTGTCAATTTATGGCTACGGCCGTATGTTGTAGCTTAACCACTAGGGAATGACAAAAGAAATGGCGTATTTCAAAAAAACACTACCTTATTCTTAGGTCAATAATTATTATAAAGCAATCATTATTCATAAGATGTTTATCACACTTGAATGGTCAAAGACATTGCTTATAATAAATATCTTTAGAATCATCTTCAAATGTGTTAATCTTGCCGATTTTTTGAATAATAAAATGCCTAATTCTTGTCAAATTTGGGATCACAGAGATTATCAATATAATTTTTTATCGTGAATATTTTACAAAAATTATCTCGTAATAAATTATGCTAATGGTTTTATAAATGCGTTTAAAAATTAATAAATGTAAAAAATCTTAACACCACTGCACAGTTATGTACCGAAATATGACTATATTCTAAAACATTAGAGCGAGAGGTTTAAAAGAATACTATTTTATGTAACAAAAATACTTCATGCAGTCATCAAATGTTTAAAATAACTATAAAGGATAATAAGGCTTCAAAATTATATAAATAGATCATCTACAACATTTAAGGAGTGTCCAGGATCATGGTTTGAATATACAATAAAAACTCAATTTTGACCTTCGACGAGCATGTCCCCCCTTAACTATGACACTTTTTGGGAACAACCCTATATAAATAGTCTGACGCCATCGCGTGACGTGAAAGGTCGATAGATGAGAATAATTTTTCATCTACTTTTAAGACCAGCATCCGTGGTCCCGCATTCAGAAGTGGAACTTCTTATATTGTTCAATGAAAAAACAGATACGTAGTAGGTATCTGAAGATTCTGAAAGGGAAAAACCGGATCGCTAATAACCGGGTTGCAAACTAACGGGGTCGTTCCGTAATCAAAGTCCTTATCCAGCAGCAGTTGAAGCTTAACCGGTTTGGACATTATCCAGGAATTTTTAAAACGGAAGCTCCCAATTTTTCGACTTTGGTTTTTAACGGAATACTGTCTCGGAATTGTATATAAAAAAATTGGCAACCCTAGTCATTCAAAACAATTATTTATGTGTAATAGTACCAAACTTACATACCTAAATTAGATTTTAAATTACATTAAGTACCATCATTCGATTGTCTTAATTCAGTATGTATCGTCGTTTATTTCTTCAATAAACACAATATCATCGTTGACGCTCATTAACGGATATGGCACAAAAAAAAAGAAGAATAATAACCACTTTATAAATTATATTCAACAATCAATAATCTTTCTAGTATCAATAGTCTTCCGGAGCAAAAAGGTATGTAAATATCTATATTATGACATACGAATGTGTACTGTGACATTAATTTAATGGTAATGTACATACGAGTTGGCACATACCTACGTAAGTGTATACCACTAAGCATTGATTAGACCTGAACAGTGATGCATTCTCTGCACAATAAAAATGCATTTGGGGCATTTGCGTTTGTTTAAACTGAATGCATTTCTTATCAACATTTTGCCAAGGCTACCAATAACAAATTATTCATGCCTACACTTTTTGTGACTAACAAACGAAACATATTATATTAATAATAACTATGTCATCGATAAAGTGATATTATTTGGTAAGTTTTGTTTCCTATTCAGCGATAGGCCATGCCGTGGTCCATCCGCAATGAGTGATACAGTAATATTATTCATAATAAACATGTTGTAACATACCTAGTCACAAATTAATTATTAGCTACCATTGTATTATATTTTTGTATCTTTATTTGTCATCTTTTACAGTAAAGTTGTGATTATATTGAGATACACGTCGCGTACTGTCACGCTGTTGTCATGGTTTCATCATTTTGCAGAATATTTTTAACGAACACGATCTCTGTATATTCAATGGTGGAGTAACCTAGTAACGAGTCTCTATAAATTCAATAATATTTTGAGTAGAACCCAACCTACAAACCATAGATAATAGACAACATTCTGAAAAAATACATAGTGCCAACCGCTAAAAACATAAAACACGCGAATTTGACATGAGTCGAAAGTGTGTAGGCATGTAGAAAATGATAAAAAAAAGTTCATTGAGTCATGCAGGTGTCGATACAGTGCGGTACAACGTGAGGTGATCTCATTGTTATTCTGGTGATTCCGGCAGATTTTGTCTGATAACATTTTAAACACCAAGGAAAACGACATTAAACAAGTGACCACGTGATAGTACGCGACTTGCAGCATAATATAATCACAACTTGAGTCGATATACTAATAGAAAAAGGCTTTATCTCAATTCATCTTTTTCAAGAATTAAATACCTCTGTTATATATTTTTAAATACTATATCTAAAAATATTGTTTCAACGTCTCGTATCAACATCATTGGTATTTATTTGGTAAAAAAAAAATATTTATTATTAATATGGATGGTCACATAATTAAGTCAACTGCACAATAAACAGCATTATGAAAATATCTTTTCTCCGACGTAGTATTTTAAAATGCGATTTTATATTGCTTTTTAATAGTCTTTATACCCTACTGCCTTATTACTGAGAATGGTGATCAGTGAATGTCATCAATAATTTCCTTCCATCTGGCGTTGTCATGCGCTGATCTTCTTGCTTCCGTTATTATTCAGTCGATTTCTTAATAGTGTCGCTCCATCTGGAAGGCCCTCTCGACCTCATCAATACGACGCCAGCAGAGATCACTCTTCTCTCCTGGTTTCTGTTAAATATTATTCAAATAATATTGTCTGAGCATTTTGACGTGAAGCGTGCTTAACTTTGTTTTTTGTAGTAAATAATATATTCCATTAAATTCATTTATTGTACTTTAGTATGTTAATTACCCATGCTTTTCTCTCCCATGGCTCTTTTTATTATAGTATCTCAATCAGTAAACTCACTTGAGAACGTGGCGACCTTAGTTTTGGGTATCTGCTCCTGAGACATTCAGGCGTAAAAAAACTGCTTATGCTTCACATCCAATTCATCCAAACGTAAGACCTCGCGAGACGCTCGATTAAGACAGAGTATGGTTTGAGAGGTTTTCGTTCGTATTGTCTAAATGTTGTGTAGATATTAATTATATGATTGATTTAATAATAATATCAGTATGCTTTTCTGCTACATATTGGCTTTACTACATGCAATATAGATTACAATATTACATATTTCATAACATGTCACTGATTGTATGAGTATTTATTAATATAAATTCGTTATGTTTATTTATTTATTTAATTTTTTTAGTGAATTTTACTAACTTTTTCTATCACCGTGATATAAGTATATAGACATATCTGTTAATATATTAAAATAATAGGTATATTCATTTAAAAGATTATTGTCATCTTTTTTAATACTGCAACAGATATGAGGCTCAGTGACAGTAGTGTAGGTAGTTAATAATATAAGTGAAACTATCACAAACACCCAGACTTAGAGAAAATCACATAAACATATTGTGACCTCACCTAGAATTGAATCTGAAGCCCTCGAATTAAAGGCCAGTGTCATACGCACTGGACTACGAGGGTATAAGTATGGCAGGATTTTGTCGCTAAGTGGATTTCAGCAATATTGGAAAACAAAAATATATTATAATACTACTTTTTGGGCGCTTTATAGATGAAAAAAATAATTATCAAATGCCATCAATAAATGTATATGATGCAATATAAGAAATATAAAACGTATTCTTAAAATTTTCGTTGATAATAATATGATGGATAACAAACAATGTAATGACTGTTTTAATTAAAGCGCGGCAAGATCTAAACGTTAATTATGTTATAGAAAATAGTTATGAAGTTAACCTCATTTATAACCCTCATGAATCTTTCATAACCAAACCTGTTTACAAAAATCGATGCCCAACCAAAAATAATAAAACCAATATACGTGAAAATTACTAACACTGCTCCGGAAAATAATACGTTCAATGGTGTGCGTAAAACCGAAAGAGAAAGACTAGAGAATTTGTGGAAATTTTCAGAACATCCGAAAAGTACACTCACGCATGTGAATAAAAAACAGACGAACTTTAAAGGATATAAAAGTGACGGATGTACCATACGCACTTCTTTTCCTGGTTCGGACATCACACGGAACTCTTGCAAGAAAATGCATTTTATTATCCGAACTCTTCTTTCGTAATAAAAGTAAATCGAAAAGAAGGGGACGAAAATACGAGGGTGGGTCAATAAGTCCTTAGAAAAGCCGACAAGTGGTGCGACTAGTACTGTAAGCGGTTTGTTTTCATGTAGCGGCACTACCGATTCAGTATGCTGCGAAGTTTCAATCAGATTGGTCGGGTTGTTGTGTGTTTTTCGTACATTTAAAAAAAAAATTTGCTTGTGGAAAATGGAAAAATGGAAAATGGAGAAAATTGAGTATAGAGCTGTTATTAAACATTTTAATATAAAAGGGTTAACAGCAAAGGAAATAAAAAATGAGTTGGATTTAGTTCACGGCATATCTGCTCCTTCACTTGCAACTATTTATAACTGGTTAAATGAATTTAAACGTGGTCGTACATCAACAAAGGATGAACCACGCTCAGGACGTCCTGTAGGGGTGACTACACCAGAAATGATCAATAAAATCCACGATATGGTGTTAAGTGACCGAAGATTAAAGTTGAGTGAGATAATTGAGGTTACAGGGATCTCAAAAGGTAGCGTCATTTCTATTTTACATGACAAATTGGGCATGAAAAATATTTCTGCAAGATGGGTGCCGCGTTTGCTCACAGTCGACAATAAACGCAATAGGGTGGTGGCCTCTAAAGCCCTGTTGTCGCTCATGCAACGCAATCCGGATGGATTTTTTCGTCGCTTTGTGACTGGAGATGAAACATGGATACACCACTATACTCCCGAGACGAAAGAATAGTCAAAGCAGTGGATTGCGAAGACAAACCATGTCCAAAGAAGGCGAAAACCGTAAAATCAGCTGGTAAGGTTATGGCTACTGTATTTTGGGATGCACGTGAAATTATTTTCGTTGACTATTTGGAAAAAGGAAAAACAATAACAGGGGATTATTATGCATCTTTATTGGACCAGCTAAAAAACGAAATTGAAGAAAAATGGCCTCATTTAAACAGGAAAAAAATCCTCTTTCATCAGAACAATGCCCGTGTTCACACATGTTTACGATCAATGGCTAAAATTGAAGAATTGAAGTTCGAATTGGTCGACCACCCACCGTATTCGCCAGATTTAGCCCCCAGTGACTTTTTCCTTTTCCCAAACTTAAAAAAATGGCTAAGTGGACAAGGTTTTTTTGCAAATGAAGAAGTCATCGATCGGACAAATGCTTATTTTGAGGACCTTCCGAAAACTTATTTTTCTGACGGTTTAAAAAAAATTGAGAAACGTCTAACCAAGTGTATTGAGCTCCAAGGAGATTATGTTGAGAAATAAAAAAAAAATACAAAAATAAAAACTGTTTTAATGCTTTTTTCTAAGGAATTATTGACCCACCCTCGTATGATGCTTATATTTTAAACTCCAAATTTATAAAACGTCTCAAGTTTTTTGAAATCAGCCTTAGAGGACAATAGGGCTTTCCGATTATACGAATAGAGCTTAAATTTGTGTGCTGTTGAAGTGCATATATGCGTGAAATGGTTCGGGAACGTTGGCTTTTTCAAAGGAAAATAGAGTTTAAGTCAAACAGCTATAAGAGCGTTTTCGTGTTTATATCGAGTTGGAAAAATGAATAGAAAAAACTTTTGCAATGGATAATGATTAAATGTCATTCTTACTTCAATTAGGTATTGTCTGAATTTCATAATATCCTTTGATAAAACTTATTTTGTTCAACAAAGGGTTTTTTATGGACCATGTTTTCAAAGTACTAGAAGTTCTTCTTTTGAACCATACTTTCATTTCCTTTTCTGTATTGTTTCCAATTCTACTATGTATATTCATTTTATATTAAAAAATTACAAAAATATAGCGAAATATTTTATAGGTAGGTACCTACTGTAATTTTATCTTATCACTAGTATGTTAAATAACTAATTGTATATAGAATACAATAAATAAATAATATAAAATATACTACAACTTGGTTGAGCTATTGAATTATTGTTATTTTTTTTTATTTTATTTCTTTTCTGTAAAACTATTTTTTGCTTTGTTTTTTTCTCTACCTTATTTTTTCTCTAGTTGATTTAGCTGTACTTTTTATTCTAAATGTCATGTTGTGAACGCCTTGAATTAATAATTTGTTAAGTATGTCCTCAATGTGTATTTTTTAAATAAATAAATGAAATACTTTTTTTAAAATACAATATTTGAATATTTCAAGTTGTATTTATAAATAGTTAAAATGCATAACAATAACAATTACATTATTTCATCTTTCATATCTGTGTGAAAGATGTGTCTAAACTTTTTGGCTAATTGCCTTGACCCATGGTATGGCCCCGTCATCGGCTTTCAACACGTAATACAGGTGGATAAAGCTAGCATACAAATCATCATATTAAGATCTACTTCTTTCAGGCTTTTTGGTATTATGTGCAACTCATCGTTTACCAAACTGCAAACCTCTATACCCATGTCTACCATCGGTGCCTCCATAATTTTTTTTGTCACCCTAGAGAGCTTTTCCTGAATTTCAGTCGTGAGGCGTAGTAAAAGTTTGCACGTGATCTTGTAGAGCGATCTGCTGATTGAACCTACCGATCCCGAAAATAAGAAACAGTTAACAAACAACACAGTTGATAATACTCGTATGAAATAAAGCTTTTTTTTTTTTATTCAACCTCCTTTTCCCTAACGTATTTCTAAAACTAAGTGTGGCTCGTTGTTATATTCTCTTAATCCTTTTCTATGACAGAAATACCAGGAAATGTCACAAAAAATTGAGGCTTTCGAGGTGTGGCTGTATAGGCGCATCCTCAAAATTCCTTGTACTGAACGGATAACAAATGTTGACATTCTCAATTGAATGGAAAAGGTTTGAGAAGATCTGCGTAATATAGTATCAAAACCAGAAAACTACAGTACCTCGACCACATTACGAGAGAATAAAAGTACAGCATTCCCCAACTTGTCATCCAAGGAAAGAACAACTATATACGTAACAGTTGACGGCGTATTTCGTGGTTTAATAACCTTCGTTGTTGGTACGAGTGCAGCTCCACCGAACTGTTCCGGATAGCAGATGCTTATCTTATGCAAAGATCGCCGACCTCCGTTAGGGGATGTCACTATTAAAATAAGATTAAAGTTTTCAATCCAAATTTATAACAGCCGCTACCAATGTATCAATCGAAAACTTTTATTCTCATGTAGGTATTTTCATTAGTCACATACCTACCTAAATAAATCACATTTTTTTCGCGTTCACCGTTTTTTTATAAAATGTATGACTGCAATTTTAGAAATGTTGAAAAGATGTGACGAATAAAACGACCTAATTATATAACCAAACAATAGTGAGCCCGTGTCATCGAACCCGGATTATGCGAGGCAACGCAAAATATATTGGATATTTATTATTATAAAGGTATTCTATACGATGTTTAATTAATGATTTCAATTAAATGACATTTTCATTGTTTATTATAATAATTAATAATAATTATTTTTCTTGAACTTGACATTTTCAAGCACGAGAATTTATAGTACATATCACAGTTTCCCAAAATATTATATCACACGACGTAATGTCATTCAGTTTTCAACCACTTATATGTTGGCGTAGCACATCGGTTGAAACTGTGTAGCTTTAGCAGACACCTGTTGCAAGCTTCGTTCAGTACAAAACGCTGAATGTTGGATTAGGTTAGTTCACATCTAGGTAGGTATCTACTCACGAGCGAGTTCGCTCCGCATTCACGTGTAGACTGCAAACATTTTGCCATTATTGCCAAGCTGAAAAGTTTAACTAAAGGCCTCAGACTTAATAGAACTAATTAATATTCGATGATATGTGAATTGACAACTAAGGCAGAATTATTTAAATATTATTTTAATTGTACTATTAAGTTAATTCAAATAAGCTAATATTATTTTTATATTTATTATTTATGTTTTTTATTAATTATCAAGGCCCACTATCAGTCAGGCACAAAATTGTATGACTTTGATGGTAGTGCCAGTTGTTGCTCATCCTTCGAATGCAAATTGTTGCACATTCAATCGAAAATTATCGTTTATTGTGATTGCATTTCAAGATAATCAATAACTAGCACTACCATAGTAATTCGCAATTCAGTGCCACGGCCCACGACCTGAATATAATGAGCATTGATTCAGTTATAGATATGATTGTAGTCAAGATAATTTTTGTTTTCATCAAATCTTGTTTAAATAATAAAAATACATAATCAACAAAAAAACACACATTATAAACGGCTATTTTTTAACATTGATACTCTCTGAAATAGTTCATAAAATTACTGAATCAGTCGCCAATGTGATCAATTAAATACGAATTAGTCTAAAAATCTGAATATTTTTTTAAAATATATCGACTTCTATATTAGTAGGTAGCATCATAAAATATTAGCTACATTTTTTTTCAAAAGCAGTATAGTCGATTTTTATTATTTCCTGCAACATGTGACTTACTGAAATTAATATTCCCAAAACAACATTCACAGATGAGCCCAACCGAACCAAAGTTTATAATTATTCCAAAAAAGAAAAGCGCATACGTATTGATCGACCAGTAGGTACCTGTAAGTTGGTTATCTAGAGACGGCAATGCAGTTTTCTCAAGAAATATGTACATAATAATATATTTCTTTCGATATTATATTCTCAAGCTATTTTTTGAATTAGTCAAATTTGAATGCAACTATTATTTATATTGTTAACGCTTTTTTCAATCACAGGTTTTCATTGCGTAAAGTAAAGCAAGGAAAAGCGAATTGAGAATATTTTTATATATAGTGGATATAAATACAGTATTTAACTCTGTCACTATTCATTC
The DNA here is from genome assembly GCF_057557595.1 of Rhyacophila brunnea. Taxonomy (NCBI): domain Eukaryota; kingdom Metazoa; phylum Arthropoda; class Insecta; order Trichoptera; family Rhyacophilidae; genus Rhyacophila; species Rhyacophila brunnea. The sequence continues at coordinate 25,690,681 of NW_028233068.1, forward strand.
ATTCGCTCGTATTGCGACAGGATGTCAATAATACAACACATACAAATATAGAACCACAGACAAAATCACATATTCCCATCTATCTCGAATGAAAATGACAACCTAACTATGTACTATATTACAATTTTAGAACGTATGTTGTACCTTAGTTTGAGTATTCAAACATACTAAAAACGTTCTATAAAAGAGGTTTTTTTTTGCGTTGCCAGTAATCAGTGTATTTTTTGTAACGGACGATTGACTTGGACTTGTTTTTGGTAACGTATCTGCTGTGATTTTCATTTCCCCGTACATTTTTATATGAAAACCTTTTTGCTTAAAACGGTATAAAATGTAGGATATCAATGCAAAATTACTTACCTACATCTCATTTTATCATTAATGGTAGTAGGTATACTTATATTCAGATTCAATTTCAGATAAGAAGGAACCATCTACATAAAAGAATATTTCTTTTTTCAAACATTACAACCGACCAAAAGACCCAATGACAGTAGTGAAGTTGGTAATATAAATGAAAGAATCACAAACACCCAGACTTTGAGAAAATCACATAAATATATTGTGACCTCGCCGGGATCGAACCCGAAGCCCACGGTGGAAAGCCAGCTCACACCCTGAACTACAAGAGCCGATATCAATTATTCAAACCCTTCTCCACTGTTTTAGTTTTTTTTTATATATATCATCACATCTGTTTTTACTTGTTGGTGCGAATTAGTTTTTAGTTAATCAAATTTGATTGAATCGATATTATACGCGATGTACTCGTAGTAAGCAGGGGCGATTTTCTTTGACCCAAATGACACTACGGATTTGTCAGTCATTTTTGTAGATGGCCCTGCAAACATTTCAAACCATTGATAAAGTTATTAAATGATACTGAAATCTAAAAAAGTTTCATATTTATCGGACATTGAGTGTACAATGTTTTATGTTTTAAATTTTGTAATATTTTATTTTAGAAAATGTTTTATTTCTGGTGCTCACTCATGCTGGAGACTTACTTAGCCTCAAAATCAGTCAGTAAGTCAGACCTCGGTACCTTAATACTGAGAGAAGAATCCTGGATAGCAAACACATAACTCTTTTATATAAAATATGGCATCTTTTATCCAGGGTCCCTTGCCACAAACACTAATAACTCGAGCGACAAAATAAAACGCCGGATCACCCTCGCCAACAGGTGCTATTTTGGTGTCCAAAAGCTTTCAAAGAACAAAGCAGTCTCAATAAACACCAAAACAACCTTATATAAAACTCTCATGTTCCCGGTATTAGGTAAACAGGATGAGAGAAATATGGATATCTTTGAGAGGAGAGCTCTGAGAATAATCTTTGGGGCTGATCAAGAAAGCGGTATTTGGAGGTCAAGGTATAATGAGGAGCTGTACACACTTTATGGTGGCGATAAGATCACATGACATATGAAAATGCAGATACTGCGCTGGATCGGCCACGTGCATAGAATGCTGGAGAATATACCGGTGAAACGGTTTATGTATGCAACCCGCGATGGCAATAGAAGACCTGAATGGCCGAAATTCAGATGGCTGGACTGCGTCTGGTCAAACAAACTGGAGAGTGTCTGAGATCGCTGGATCGTCCAGGATGGAGGAAGTTTTTGAAGGAGGCCAAGAACCGCCAATGTTTGTAGTACCACTGATGATGATAAAATATAGCATAACCTATGAATGGCTGAAATAGAAAATTTATGATAGTAATTGGTGTAAATTCAAAAAATATTTTTTTGTAGAATAGATGTAAACATAATATCGTTTTTTTTCTTTATTTCAGTGGCTTCCCCATTGTGGCGGTGCGAGGAGTCGGTCCTTGAAGAGGGGTCCTGGCATGGCAGATTGCTCGTACGCGCGATGTCTGCAGGAGAGACGCAGCATTAAGCGCGAATTGCAACGCTGGACTAAAAACATGGTCTACGTTGTGGGTGAGTAAGCTGACTTTAATTTACAAAAAAAAAAAAAACTTATTGAAAACTACACATTTGAAATTCGGTGATTTTGTATCCCTCGTACCCACTGTAAATGATAATAATTGCGTTAGTATAATAACCAAAAGAAGTATAAGTACATATATTCTATTATAATTCATTACTAGCATGATCGGTAGAATCGTATATGATCCTGCTTTGATTTATTTAAAAATAAATAAGTAAATACAACCAAAACGTTGTACCTACAAAAACAAAACAAAACGTACCTACCTCATCGAATAACATTCTGTCGCCAAGGGCTACGCTACATTCATGTAGGCGCGAAATTTTCCGTTGACTTGTTTTCTGATAAGTAGAGTTTGGCATGACGCGTCCAGGGAGTGTGATAATTAATAATTTTGATATGAAACATTATAACCAAATATTTTATTTGACCGTAAGTGTTTAAGCACAATTTAATTGTATTCTTGTATTATAAATAGTATAGTTATATTTAAAGTTTACTAATTAGGGAAAGTACGAGTAGCATTTTTGACTGGTCAAAATAATGAATTAAAAATACAGGTATAACACTCTTCCCGGGCCATGGCACACACAAGGGGGGCTGACAGGGTGGGCCTGGCGTGGCGGGTCGACTAATTAAGTGAGATTACACAGTTCACAAATTTACTCTAACAGTAAAAAAGAGTCGCCTGCACTACTTTACTTCAGATCTATTAAATACTTTTATGTATATAAGAGGATCACATGTTTTATTTCGGTTCGACGACTTCGATGGGCGAAACGTGTCAGGTAAACATACATATTTGTTTATTCAATAAACAATACATATTAACCTGCTTTGAATAACACCTCGGCATAGTATTAGAAAGATTCGGCGTAGTTAATTATCGAATAGGTACATATCGTTATTAGTATACCTACTATCACAGCTTTCAGGTATTGAAATAGTTGTCGGCTTAAGTCGCATTCGTTACAAATATATTTTTTAATATAATATTTATGTGGATTATGTGATTATATACAAGCATTAGGACATATAAAGCTTAGTGGTCAGGGCACATGGACGCGAATCCCACTGGGTATCGTATTTTTTTCAAAAATATTTCTTCTAGTGCTTATATATTTCTCAGAAGTGTTTTAAAATTATGTATGTTCAATAAAAGAATGTTTAATTCTTAAATATTGTGAATTAGTAGCTGAATATAAATAATAGTTTATTGATTGTGTGTTTCAAATTATTATCATATTTTGTTCAAATTTATTAAACTAAGTTATATGTAGTGCATTGTATGCTGACGCAGGGGAGAAAAGGCAATATGACAGCTGGTCGAAGTCAAAACCTCGGTAAAATGGGTATATTAAAAAAAAAATCATCGTTTCGTTTACTTTAATAATTATGTTTACAGTCTACACAAAGAACAATATATACGACTCAAAGAAACAAATTCTAATATTTTTTGACTATTTTATATATAACTAGCTAAAGTACCCGGCTTCGCACGGGGTCGCTTCGTGGTTATATTTATCTTAGATATTTGAAAAATAATAAGAGGTAATTATTTCTTTAATATTAAAATATCTGTGTAATACAATATGGCAATATGAAAATAATTATAATAGGAGTAAAGGTAAAACATAAGAACACTAAATTAAAATCGAATCCAAAATATGAAAACGTTATTAATGTTATAAATATGTAGTAAAAAAAAAATCAAAATTGGATGGAACAAACAAACAACAAACTTTGTATGTTATATAATAATAATTTAGAAACCGCACACAACTGACAAAAGTTTCATCGCAATCGGATGAATGGTATAGGAACGCATACGAATAGTAGAAGAAGATGATTTTCTAATTCAGAAACCTTCGTGGGCATGCGCATGACAACTCACCAAAGTTTCATTGCAATCGGATTAATGGTATAGGAACGCATACGAATAGAAGAAGATGGTTGTACTAATTCAAAAACCTTCGCGGGCTTGCGCACAACAACTGGTCAAAATTTCATCACAATCGGATGAATGGCATAAGAACGCATACAAATAGAAGAAGAAAAAGATGATTGTAGTAATTCAGAAACCTTTGCGGGCAAGGGCACAACAACTCACCAAAGTTTCATTGCAATCGGATGAATGGTATAGGAACGCATACGAATAGAAGAAGAAGAAGATGGTTGTACTAATTCAGAACTCTTCGCGGGCGTGCTCACAACAACTGGTCAAAATTTCATCGCAATCGGATGAATGGTATAAGAACGCATACAAATAGAAGAAGATAGAATAGAAGAAAAAAGAAAATAGTTGTAACAATTCAGAGACCTTTGCGGCGTGAGCACAACAGTTGATCAAAATTTCATTGTAATCGGATGAATGGTATAGGAACGCATACGAATAGAAGATAGAATAGAAGAAGAAGATGGTTGTACCAATTCAGAAACCTTCGCGGGTGTTGGCACAATTACTGACGAAAAATTTGTTGCAATCGGATGAATGGAATAGAAACGCATACGAATAGAAGAATATAGAATAGAAGAAGAAGAAGAAGATAGTTGTACTAATTCAAAAACCATTGCGGGTGTTACCTCAACAACTGACGAAGGTTTCATCGCAATCGGATAAATGGTATAGGGACCATACGAATAAAAGAAGATAGAATGAAGAAGAAGAAGAAGAAGATGGTTGTACTAATTCAGAAACCTTCGCGGGTGTAGGCACAATTACTAACGAAAATTTTATTGCAATCGGATGAATGGAATAGGAACGCATACGAATAGAAGAATATAGAATAGAAGAAGAAGAAGAAGAAGAAGATGGTTGTACTAATTCAAAAACCATTGCGGGTGTTACCACAACAACTGATGAAGGTTTCATCGCAATCGGATGAATGGTATAGGGACCATACGAATAAAAGAAGATAGAATGAAGAAGAAGAAGAAGATGATGATTTTTCTAATTTAGAAACCTTCATGGGTGTGCATACAACCACTTGCCAAAATTTTATTGCAATCGGATGAATGGTATAGGAACCATACGAATAAAAGAAGATAGAATGAAGAAGAAGAAGAAGATGATGATTTTTCTAATTCAGAAACCTTTATGGGTGTGCATACAACTACTTACCAAAATTTCATTGCAATCGGATGAATGGTATAGGAACGCATACGGGACAGACAGACAGACATTCATTTTTATATATTAGTATAGCCTATACTCTTCCCGCAAGTGCAAGCAATAAGTTTACAAAGTTTTATCGCAATCGGATGAACGGTATGGCTGCGCATTAAATACGAACAAACAAACACACAAATATTAATTTTTATATATTAGATATTATATAATTATAAATTATAATTATAACGAAACATAATAATATGTAGTGCAAATTCCACATAACTTATTAACGAACAGAAACGGCACATATGGTCCGCAAGAATATAACATCGTCAACTTGTGCAAAACAAACACTCTTAGCAGTATATAGGTATACTATGAAAACAAAATGTAGTGATAACAGGGAACTTTGATTTTGAGTAAAAATAATACTTCACTTATTTTTGGCCAACGTTCTAAATTTGTTCTAAATGCGCCCAGAACAAACACAAATTGGATAATCTATACCAGTTTAGAGGAAAAAGAAATTTAGAAATTAACATGGTCTTGGGGAGAAAAGAATCGGAAAATTGTATACGTGCGAAAAGGAAGGAAAATGTAAAATTCGTCGTAGCGCATCGGGAGGTTGTTTTATCTCGCGTTTTGTATCGCTATCCTGCTCACCACCTGTTGTCAGGCCGGTGAACGTATAGTTAAAACTATCACACGAGACATGCACACACTGTATCACTAAAAGCTATATAAGTCTCACCCTTATAGTTGGCTGCACGTGTCTAAGCATTGAAAATTTAACATCTAGTAAGATGCAATCTGATTATCTTGGATATTAAAGAGACAAGGCAAATTAATAGGTTACTAAATATGTCCTACTATTTACATTCCCATATTATAATATTGACTAATTTAAAACCTATTATTTGCTATTTAGATGATTACTTTAAATCTCTTCTTAATATGTACTAGTGGCGAAGCGTGGAGGTAGTCTGTTAATATCTGACTTAAATAGTGCACACTAAACATATTTGTTTTCATTGAACTACAGTGTGTAGATAGTGTTTGCTAGTTTTGAAAATTCAATTACATCCTGCTTAATCCTAGCCATAGGTTGTCGATAATAGTCAAAAAATATTCATTTATCTATATCATATTATTCAAAATTATGCCATTAAACCATACATTATTTTAGATATTTTATAATTTAAGAATATTTTTATCGGTTATGGTATGGTTCGGCAGGGCTAAATGACTTTTAAAAAACTAACTAACACCAACGGTTATGATAATAATAATAATATGCACTTATTCTTAATTCAACGAAAAAAAGTATGACTGTAAAAGTGTGCAATATTTTTGTCGGATAGCCCACAGCATACCTGAACTATTATAGCTTGGCTTAGGCAGGGTTTAATTAAAATTTAAAAATTAATCAGCACCATCTGAAAATTAATGTAGGTACTTATTCTTAGTTCAATGAAAACAAATAAGTATGACTGACATGGTTTAGTGTACCCTATGTATGTTGGATCTTAACAGCCTACATCCACCCCTCGCCACTGCTGTGTACCTACATACTACCCGATAGGTACTCATTTTTTCGGTTCAAAAAGTTAGGACTGTCTAATAAAAATATTCAAAGATAAATCGTTAATCGATATTTTTATTCCACTGACATCTTGAAAATACAGTACCTAGATACAAGAATGTCACAAGGAAATGTTATTGTGTTGCCTTCAATGAATGTCATTGGTTGCCTTACACTGTTTTATTATTATTACGTGCCCAAAACTTAACTGACTTAAAATCGATGTCAAAGCATGTGCACTGATTTTAAAGTGGCAAGTCTTCGTTCAAAGTAAAGACATACAGTCATATTGTTAAAAAAACTTACCGGAAATCAGAACTATTATTGATAGATGAAGTAAATTATTCACCGGAAGCAGGAGTAAATAACTTCAATATACCGGAAATGCATTCTTCTCTAGTTCTGAGATCCCATATGGATTCCAAAACATAAATCCATTTTCTCCTGACCGTGATGCATTGCTACAATATGATAATAAATCTTTGATAGTTTTAGGTACTTTAATTTATGTAGTATCATTGACTAAGCGATAGTGCCCATAGAACGCGTCGAGCGGGCGAAGTCGGCGTATGAAGCGTTTATTCATAACCATAATCACACGTCTCTTGCCGCGCATTACCCTTCACCTATGTAATAAGCGGCCCAAGCAGCACAAAATAATTATTATTACAGCGTCTCTCATAACAAAGCAATAAAAATATTATATTATTTCGGGGCTTGTAATTAATATTTACGACGACATTATTCAACCAGCGAAATATAGGACACGGAATAAAATTAAACAATGACTTCTCTGTTATTAAATAATGACTTCTCGCCCGTCGAACGACGACGCTTCGAGCAGCGTGATTTTGGTAGCCGTGTTCAATGAATGGACTTTTTTGTATTTTCATTAAATCGTATCGCCGAGAAGCGAAAAACGGTGACTCATGCGGCAGGCGGGGCACAAGGCATCGTCAAGTCCAGTGTGCGCTGGCGTATTTGATTACGTTGTATTTTCGATGATTTACGCGCCACTTGTAGAAATTTTGCGCGAGCGCCGTACTCGCTGCGTCAATGGGCTTTATGCCTAAAAGTTTTTTGTAAAATATTATTTGGGATAAGTATTAAATAATAATAAAAAATAGTATACATATTAGGCATTTTATTTATAAATTTACATAACATTTTTAATATATTTTAGGATCCTTATCGTCTATGAAAGGCTTATATACATGTAGTACGTATCTATAAAAAATAACACATGCAGGTGTGTTGTATATTTTTACTGGTGCCCATAAAGGGTTAAAAATATTACATTATACTAATAAGTGTGATTTAAAAAATATGTTTTGTTTCTTCTACATAAATATCACTGGACCCGATGAGACTCGTAAGTGAATACGCTATTTACACTAACGGATGAGATCTTTTAAATTACAAATTAGGGCTCATACAATTATTGTACAAAACATAATAGAACATTAATCATTTAGTTTTAGATAAACGCAAATCAGTTGTTTATATATTTCATAAGTAAAACTTTTCTCAGTGAAAGCTCCCTCGTATATCTAAACTGTTATATACTCTTTGAAACGCAATATTCTCTTAAATGCAACATGGCGTCAGCGGACATCCGGTTTGTTTCCTAAATCAGGAAAAATTGCACAAGACGAAGTCTGGCGAGAAAGGGTTGGAGAAGGGTAAAGGGGCCATGGGGCAATGGAGCCAGAGTGAAAATGGGTTGTTACAGAGGTGGGGTAAGGTGTAACAACCTCCCAAATCCCCCTTTTTCCATCTACGAAGAAGTCAGTCATAACAATGAGTGTGTATTGGAAAGACTGCGAATTCGTGCATGTATGTATTAGTAGCGTTAACGATTCGATTTCATTGTATTGAGTGGCTGTAAGTGTGGTCGTAATGAATTTTTGTGCATTTTATTTTCTATGGAAAGTCTTCCGTATGCTTGCTGTATTGAAATTTTCATCAAGAAACGTATTTTTTCTTTGATGGTATCGTTTATTGATCCCTTAATATTGCATTTTAAATTTGCTTCACATTATATAACTTTGACTATTACACATACATACACACTTCTCAATTTCCATAATGATATAAGTGAAATATATGAAAATACTATAAAATAACACACAATTCCACTTAATATTTCAAAGGCAAATCGAAAAAAAGTAAAAATAAAAAGATTTTTTATTTTTAGTCTAAGAAAGTTGAGAACATCTATACTTACCAAATGTGAATTCAAAAAAGGTTCTATATCTTTATTACATATTAATGTATAGTTAATTTTATCATTAAAATTTAGTTTATTAAGGTTTCTAGCGAAAATATTTTTGTATGATATTGTATGAAAATATATTCTTCTAAACCCGCTGGATAGATGAACTCATAAAGTTCGATGATGCAGGTGGCAGTAATTAACTAGAGACCGAGAAGAGTGGGAGGTGCTAGGGGAGGCCTTCATCCAGCAGTTGATTGACCCCGGCTGATAGTGTTGATGATGATAATGATTGAAAAAACTTTAAAATGTGAATTATCAGAAAAAGTTATCAAATTGCAAGCTTAGCGTTTTCCGCCTGGCGGACCTTTTTCCTTTTCAACAAATTTAATATCTACGTACAAATATCTAAGTACAGGGACTTTACCTTATCTACTGTTATAATTTTGGCTTCATCTTTAACATTGAGAGTTACTTAACTACACGTATGAAAGTTATAAAACACTGTTCTGTATTATACTGCATTGAATTATTATATGATAATAAATTATACCCTCTCGTCTTATAATTTCTCTTCCAGTCTGTCATGTTGTCCTGGATCGTAATCGTTATCCTGTGTATTCCATTCAATTCTTCATCAATAATTCTAAAGATCAACATATTAAATTAATACCGTATAATACCATAATATATATCTGCCATTCACTTCCACTGTTACCGAAAGAGTGTTCTCCATCATAAACATTTATAAAATATACATAAAAAAATAACTTTGAAGTTATAACATTAAAAACAGCAGTTGCGCATGTACAAAAATTTATCTGAAATCAAATCTCTGTCTACACCTGCAAATATTGCTATCAATTTTGTTTATGTGTTTTTATTTGGAAGAAAATATTACGTCTACATCGCATATAACTACTAGAAAAGGTGTCATTTTCTCTAATACCTTCATGATTTTATAATAAATACCAGCGACATGCGAAATCTTTCATTAGTCGTTTGATATTCTGAAAAAATAATTTTCAACGCACGAAATACTCCACCCGACACCCTCAAGATCGGCGTCACTCCCGAAACCTTCATCCAAATTATCCTCGGACGCCTCTCCCCGTCTCTCTCTCCCCCATTATAAGTTCAATGCATTTTTTTACGTCTCATCTCCACGTTTTCTTGATTGTGTGAGAGCAGCTTTCGTGTTCAGACGCGTAACTTTCTGTATATGTACGAGTTGAACTTACGAATACGTTTAGGGGTGTCGGTGAGCTAACACAAGCAAGATGTCTGCGACTGGGTCAACTTAGAAACTGTGTACCTTCCAGAAGAGGGAATCCTTTAAACGGTAAACAATATAAGATTCTGCAGTAGATAAACTTCTAATCAAATTATGTATATACAAAGTTTTGGAAACTTATGTTGGTATATCTATATAACCAAGGTACTAAAAACCAACAGACCGCAGAAACTGAAGCAGAAAGCCGTTAATTTTTAAAACTTAGGTAATTCACAAAAATATATAAAATTGTGGTAGTTAAGAATATAATTCTAAATTATATAAATATCCTTATATTTATAATTGAGTCTACAATCCAGTATGTACCTACAGATCTTGGCCGCCTCACAAAGAGGTTTCATAACATTTTTTTACAAGAAATATAATATGTTAGTCACTTGCTCAACCTATTAGGTCCATGCTCTGGATTGAATCAATATGTGAATTTTTCCACACCCGGGATTTGAACCCGAGATCCTCGTCTTACTAAGCCAATACTGTAACACTCGTCCATCTATACCTACTACAGTATAATATTAATATTATAAAGCAGGATCTGAAAGATACAATACGTTGGGTGCCTAAATCAAATATATACCTACTCAATTCATTTTCTCTGAAGGCATACACACGACACACTGTCTCGATACAGATAATAACAGTATAATATTATATTAGGTACTTATACAAATATTAATATACCCGTGTTCTTACATTCAGTTCAAAATCTATCAAAAAAAATATTCACTCCGGTCACTAAGTACGTAGGTATTCCTTACAATTATTTTTATGAGCAGAAAACAGTGAAAATAACAGCTGAACGCAAAAATAGACGATTGACGCAATATTTATAATAGGGTAATAATTGTTTTTAGAATATGATTTCAAAAAAATAGTGAGGATAACTTTCACCAAATTTACACAATGCTTTTATTTCGTGGGTAAATCTGTATCTTACCGCAAAAATATGCGGTTTTCACTAATGAATTCAGAATTCACTTTCAATATCACATTATTGTATTGATGTAGGTATGTACTGAAGATTAAATTAGTAATATAACTGCTTTATATGAAAATATTTTTTGTCCAACATAGTAGGTACAACCCGTGGACATTTTGTGACAAAACATTGTTATTATTATTTATTTTCGTAACAACCGTATATAATTTAAATTTTTTGGTTGAACTTGTCCTCTCTCTAATACTAAAACTACCTACATATTAATAAAAATGAAGAAATAGTTATCAATTATTTATTTTCATTGATTAGAAATAAATAATGATTTGAAAAATACCTCAGTTACAGAATATTGACTAACTAACTACAATTTACGATTTCATATTTAACTGGGCATAATGGTATCAAGGTGGCTGGTGTATTTGTATTAGTTTAATCCTCATCCTCTCAATTATTCGATTCTATAATTTGTTTGTTTATTTTGTCTTGATAAACAATGTCGTATGATAGATAACCTGCATAATTAATAACTATAAAACAAATTTGTTGAATTCAAAATTTATATTTATAATTAATTACTACCGTACTCTTGAAAACAAATGAGTGCTTATGGTAAACTCTAAAATCAGGCAGCCGTCCACCTTCCAACTCCAAGGCCTCTTGCCTATATTAGGCAAAGTGCTGGAGCATGTAGTGCACATCTGACTCGAGGCTGTATCACCTACTCTGAAACAGAAACAAATAAATATGTATTAGACATTCCTCTAGACCAGAAGCCTTCGACAGTGCCTCGTAGTCTTTAATATCGTGTAAATTTTGAGTTTAGTGCGTCCCACGAGACATAATATATTAACTAATTCAAAACTACTTCAATAACAGACCCACACGTGGTGACCACGATGACTTGGGGTCTCACTAATAAACTCAACTTTGCATTGAATAAAACTGAATTTATTCTTCTCAAGGGTGCAGCTGATCCCAGTTCAAGGTCGCCCACCATCCGCCTAATTAATAAATACCAGAGTTAAAGCCACCGCCCATGACGACGGCCAGTCGGTGCAACACGACACAATGACCCATAAACAGCTGGTTGGTCGGCTAACCATCAAATGTTTTTGATGCACAGTAACCCCTCTGGCCTCCATGTGTACTTTACCCTGTTTCATCTCCCTGCATACGCAGACAGATCCCAATCCACACGGACTGCGTATAGTTATGCTCACCTACTGCCCGTCGCCTCGAGTTGCACCGACCGACCGTCGTCATGGGCGATGGCTGTAGTTAAAAGTATGATCACTGACTTATCCGGACATTTTACTAAATGACAAATTATCATTTCTGCACCACGCCAAAACATCGATGGCTAAAACCCAAGCAGCTTACCATCGAATCTCCTGACTCACTGGTAGTCACTACTCACTATGACCTTAAATTTTTAAAATAGGCTACGCAATCTTTACGACCATAGCTTGATATAGATACCACGATGCACGTGTTAATACTTATCAAGACCGAGACACTCTCAGTATCAGGGTGCCTAACGTTCGTTACGTCTCGATATAAGTCCACATAACGCATGTGGAAATGTAGCAGATGGTGGAGAGAAAATTAAGTATCGTACTATTGTATTTATTTTAATTTATCTAATTGGTGAGTCATTTAGGGTCTCTTTTATATTTCTCATGTCATGTCGATCAATAAATTAATATTATACTTAATTAAAACTATACTAATTGAATGACATAATAATTATCTACTTATAATATAATTATATAAAATACTACACTCTACTATTTTTAATGTAATCCTACTTTTTTTAAGTAGGTAATCATGAAGAAAATAACAGACTGACGTAATTTATGCATGTGATATTATTTATCATTGCGGTTTATTCATAAAAATATTGTTCGCATTGTGGATTATCGTAACTTCGTTAGCTATAGAGTAGGAATTTAAAAAAAATGGTATTTGGCCAGTCAATACGGTATTGTTTCATGTTTTTTTATTTTTCTGACAAGGAAACTTTTTGGGTAGGTATTTCCTCATAAAATTTAGTGTACAAAATTATTCGATTAAACTTGTCGTGTAGCAAATCTAGTGATATCTTACAAGCATTATATTTTAATCGTTTGTGTAATATTACAAAATATATTCGTTGTGAAAAAAGATGTGTTTATAACACTATGGCAAAATCCAATTATTAATTCGTCTCAATAGAGCCAAAGACGAGAGAGTGCCTTTTTGACTAAATCGACTCAAGTACCTACATGGATATGCTATAACTCGACCAAAAACCAGAAGTGCTAATAACTCTATAAACGGGAAAATTAATGATTTTACTTTTTATGGACTTGCGTAAATACTTAGTCAAAGGCACTGGGTAATGTGGCACATCAGTGTAAAAAAAACAGCGTTACTTGTCGATGTGCCAAAGACAATAGACAACAAGACCCCAACTAAATTATATTATTAGATTATTACATAAATCAAAATTGTAAGGCTCATAATAATCCTAGGAATGGGTAATGAATTCCCAAAAATGTTTAAACTTTATTACTTATCTCAAATGTGTCATTTTGTACATTGGTGACTTTGGCATGATTAGGACGACATGTGGAATACTGTGTATGTATATCAGATTGTGTATCAAATGAAAGGTATGTTTTTATTCAATATACTTAATATGAATTACAAAAATACTGTTATTAATAATTGTATAATAATTATGCCAAACTTATCTTTTTCTTAGATGGTATAAAGTTAATTTTATCTTTCTGCAGCTTTCCTCGACCCAGTTCAGTCTTTCATTTTTATTTCAATGTGTTTTCAATGTGTAACGTATTAAAAATACATATTTATGTGCTTTTAGTTTATTATCAAAAGTTTCGTGGTGCGTAAAGTAAACATCGTGAAGGATAAATACAACTATATACCTAGTTAAATCTTATTAGATGTAGATGAAACGTGTAGGTATGTGGGTCTCTACCTTCCTAATTCGTTATCCTGTAATAACGTTTTCAACTATGGTATACCTATATTGCAGTATTGACTAAGTATTTTTTTAATAAATATCTATGACTTTATGACAGCTTGCGGTTAATTTTAATCAAACATCAATTTTAGATACTCGAGACGTAAGTAGATGATTTTTTATCGATAATATTAACAATGTTCAAAATATATTTATTTTATTTATTAATTAGGTACCTATTTTTAAATATACTTACTTAATTCTAACAGTAAGTAAGAGTAACATGTATGGGGTTGGATACGGGTCATAGTTCAAGTCAACTTCTTGAATTCTGTCAAGGGGCAGCCTAAATCCTGTCCGAGCAAAATCTCGATAAAATAAAATATAATAGGTATCTACGTCTACGAGTACAATGATATCATAATATATTTCCATCTTGTCTGAATAGGTAAGATGGCGGGAAGTCGTCTGTAGAGATTTTGTCCTCCAGTCCGATATATTAAATATTTTGATTTTAATGGATGAAATTCATATAAGACTAATAAATTAAACATCGTCCATAAAAGACTGAAAACTAAAAATAAATTCACGATAGCTGAAATTATGATTTTGAAACACACACAATTCTAAAATTACAATTACATTTCGGGGTAAATTATTCAGATTTAGCCATCACGGCATGTCACTGATTCAATTACCGTGGCGAAATACATTACAGAAACACTTAGAATTGAAAAAATCACAATATGTTTTGTGAGATTACCGGGTTCGAACCCGGAGACACCGTACAGTATTTGACTATGTGGTGGCTGTTGATTATAAAATAGGTATACCTATCCTCTTTTAATCATCGTAAAATATGGAAACCCTAGGCATACTTCATAATTTTTTATATGTACTCTTTTACTATTAGGTAGGTACTTTATTAGGTAGGTACCCACCTAATAAATAATGCTTCTATTTTTTTGTTTTTTTTTAATACTATTTTCACACTATTCGTGTTTTATGTACCTATGTAAATAAATAAATTCGATTGTGAATGATTTGAAACTTGGTCATAATACGCACTTTCTGTTGTCCATTTACATTATAATTTATTGTTTGTAGTACCTACTCAGTATAATATATTGATAAAAGAGTATTCTCCCTTTTTTTGGAGGTTAACATTCTTCCTGTGACATCGACAATATAATTCCGGTATGGTTTCCGTTTATTTTACCACGTTTTTCTTAGCTCGTATTTTTGTTTGTCCGGTGGTTGTTTATCCAGTACAAATCTTGCAATCGATTTTTAACTAACTTCCCGACTAACTAGACATTTGAAACTTTTATAATATATCAGAACACGATACCAATGCATTATTTTAATACTTTTAGCCATATTTAAGCAGAATTGAATACATTTTCAGTTAATTCAGTTTTGTATGAAAAGTTATTTCGGAAGAAATCCGTAATCCAATCCACTATTATTGGTTGCTAAGGGAGTGGTCCTAACAACTACATTATTGATATATACGTGCGTTACTATGGAAATCAAAATGACATTTCAGTATTCTATATCAGTGCTCCGCAACCGGTGTGCCGTGAGACGATGCTAGGTGTGCCGCGGTACATTGCTCCCAAAAAAAACACAAATAATATTAAGACAAGGGTCTCTACAAATGTACCAAAGGACCTACCAGACCACCATTAAAAACAAACAATTAATTTTGGATTCGTTTCAAAAACATTTAACTTTGCTGCAAATGAAATTTCATCATTACTTTCATACAATCAATACGACTGGATTCGAAACCCTTTTGCAAATAATGCCGAAAATCCTATAGAAGCGCTTTCCCTATAAATTCGAGAGGAATTGGTTGAATTGAGAAACGACGGGTAGCTAAAACTGAACTTCGCCGATGTTTCATTGGCTATTTTCAGGATTTAGGTTAATAAAGAATATCTTAGGATTTCCGACAATCGCAGTTCAGCTTCCATTTTATACGACATATTTAGGTGAGCAATGTTTTTCAACTCAAGTTATAATTAAAAATAATAAGCAGTCTTGCTTGAAGGGTCTTGACCGACGACTTCGGGTTGCTCTTTAAAATATCAAGTCATATATAAAATTTTTACGTTCATTGAAAAAAGCTAAGTTATCACATTAATTAGTTATTGATTATACAGATACATGGCAATCTGTACATTTAGTTCTTCGTCGTGTGTTATGTTGTTTGTATATTTAATTATTTATCAAATAAAAAAAACATAAACTAACGTAATTATGTTGCATGGCCTCTATAAGGGGAAGTTGACATGGTTCTCTGTGAGCCCAGGCTCAGGGGAGGCTGGCGTAGCAGGTCAACCAGATAAGTGAGATAAACACAAATTACAATTTTGCTCGAATAGTAAAAAAGCAATAGAATAGTAGCGGCGCTATTTTACTACGCTAATTTTAATATTTTAAAACATGCGATTGTAAGATACAATTTATTATTATGTCAATACACGACAAATAATAAAATTGTTCTCAACCCGACAGCTAACCATAATTCAAGTAAATGTATTAATAAATACAAAAAATCGCTAAACATACAATCAATACCAATATTTTTCCACGAACACCATTTAAAAAACGCTATTTTAGAGTATCACACTGTCTTTAACCTTAGCGATAGGTAGGGGGCCCGCCAAAGATCCTGGTCTAGGGTCCCTCTACAGGATGTGGGGTCCATGTTTTTGTGTATAAATTGTTTTACGTGTGGTGTGCCGTGGAATTCTCAGAAGACCTTTAGTGTGCCGTGGGTGAGAAAAGGTTGCGGAGCACTGTTCTATATTATTTGTTTGTTTGTTTCAAAATAGCAAAAAAATGATTTGTTGACAATTGCCTTATATGTCCTAAATTATTAATACGTATAATTGTCAACAATATGATTCAACAGTTTAAAAACTTGGTAGGTATATAAAAAGTTCTTTTTATCTCGTAATTATTTTGATTCAACCTTGAAATAAACTGATTGGTGATAATTAAAGTGATAATTTTTAAAACGGGATCACTAAAATTATACCTATGTGAAAAGTGCACCGGATGTTATGACTGCAATATTGCGGTTTATTTAAACACGGCTATCTGTCATCTAAAATATAAATAATGTGCCTAATAAAATTTCTAAAGATAAGCCAGCGGTCGCAGTAATACAACACTAATCGGTCTCTCCGAATTACCACCACCCAAATAATGCTCATTTTATTTTTCGCAGACATAATAAACAATCATATTCATCATATCATAACACTTTCAAGAATGCGTGGGTATCATATACCATACCTTTGATTAGTGTTGCTAGTAGTAATAATTCCTGTCGATAAAAGAATGGCCAGACGAAGAAAAAAAGAAGCCGGTTGATTTGATATGAAACAAAATCCTGTAAATAAAAAGTCACACACCTGGCAAATTATTGCTATTGGCTAATACGGCCAAAATAAAATAAATCATTTAAAACATTCAAATACAACCATTGTTTAAATTTCAGTGAATATTTATTTTTTATAAGCAATACAAAATAACTCGGAGGCTTTGAAATTGGACGATATCACCGGCGATGCGATGTTGTTTATCAAAATTGTACGCACTCGCGCCAATATATATTATTATTATAGGTATGTGTTTTGTGTTATTATTAGTGGTGTGGAAAAGTTACTACTTACGGCATGATTTTTGTATCTAACTTTACTGATCTGCGATTTTATTATTATGGTATTATATTATTTCTTGAAGAAATAAAAGCGGCATTCGTCTGGTTTGTTTATACCTTCTATAATGTTGATTCTATGACACACATATTTACGAGCCTGTTAATAATTTCAGACACAAATGTATTACTAATATGATTTCAAACCCATGTAAAACTAATCCTTTGAACGAATTTATCACAGCACGAAAATAATAGGTAATGTAAAACCATAATATATTTCTATACGTAATCAAGATTTAAGAAATTATGTAATATCGTTAATTTTTAGAGCCGTATGTTTGTATCGCCAGATCGCTCCCTGACTCATTTAGTGCTAACACCGCGACTGGCGCGTTTGGAGTCGTTGGCCATTAGATATAATTAACGTCTTATTTAAATGGGGTACTTAATTAAAAGGTTAGCGGTGATTGTGTGAACGTCCTAAAACTGTCTGTGATAATTATTATATTTCTCAAACAGTCTGCGGTGCTCCTGGTTATTGGTCGCGACCCACAGTTTGAAAATGTCTTGCCACCATGAATAATTTACAGTGACAGTGTATCACCATTAAAAGTAATTTGATAAGCAAGGCAAATAAGATATTGATGGCAAGACTGCTGATATAATTCCACCTGAACAATTGTTCTTGTTTACTTACCTTACCTATCAAACCACCCTCGTATGAGGCGTTACGGTTAAATCTAAAAAAATACGTTTATAGCTATTATATCATTTAACAGAATATCTAATGATCAATAATCTTCAAAACCCTCCAAAATTATACAAAAAATATTTACAAATTAAATTACCGACAAAAACAAATAAATTTAGTATAGGTATGCCAATACAAAAAATGCGGTAGGTTTATCAAAATTGAGCACATTTTATTCATTTTAAAATTAAATACAAAGTAAAAAAAAAGAAATTAACGTCAAATTTCACGTTTGAAACACAAAAAACGTCTGAAATGTGTAGATGTTGGTTTTTAGAAATTACCTCGTAATAATTATGTGAGGATTTTTCATGTAGGTAAGTATTATTAATTAAAAAAAAAACAAACTTTGTTTTCTTGTTATGAGAAAATACGTATACCTACCTACCTATTTTATAAATCATTTCGCTGAAGTTCATAATTTATGAGATACTAAAAAACAAGATGCTTATTAATTTATCTAGTATTCTATTGTATAAAGGTAGTAAATTAGTTCATATCAGTGTAGCAGACTGCGTTTTTCACTTGACTAATCGTGTTATTTGATTATTTTGTTCATCGCTACGTCATATTATTAAATCAATAAGTTCAGTTTGTTTTTTAATTTGATCTAGACTTTCTTGGGTTCATTAATTAATCCTAATGAGTAGATATGTATCATGTTTAAAACATAGTATACTTCATAGTATGTGTTATCATTGTATAATATGCTTCATTTTGTCAACTAGATACTCAAATTAAGTATTTTTAATACTCGCACCCATGGCCCCACAAGGGGGGGCTGACAAGGCTCTAGCCTGGAGGCCCGGGCTCTGGGGGTGCCGGCGTGGTCCGTCTACCTTATCAGTGAGATAAACACAGTCATCAAAGATTTGCTCTAATGGAAAAAAAGTCGCATGCGGCGCTATTTTACTTGGAAAGTATTAGATAACATTATAAAATATGTGATTTAATTGTGATTGTGACAAATTTTGATTAGTGTGTGTCAATATTCGAAAACTTCATAACTCAAGTAGAATTATTGAAAAAAAAATCGCTAAAAATACACTGAATATCCTACATTTTAACTGGAACACCATTTGAAAAACGTTTCTGTCGAGCGTCACACTGCTTTTAACCCTAGCAATAGGTAGGGGGGGGCCGACAAAGATCCTGGCCTAGGGGCCCGCTTCAGGATGTTGGGGCCATACTCGCACCTTTTCCTTGTTTTGTATTTTCTCAACAACTGAGGCTTCAGCACTTCGCTAAGATTAAATACAAATTTAAGTTGGAAAGTTTGAATTGATTCAATATTTTTTTCTATATCACTGTATAGGTACCTAATATTCAAATTAAAACAATTTCGCAGCACACTGAAGAATACACTGCCCTTTTCTTGAAACTATTTAATTAACATATTTTGCATATTTCGCTTGAAAAAAACCAAATGCATTTTCTTTTAGCATAATAATATTATTATATTTTCAAAATAAATATATAAACGTATAAAATTTCATGTTTACAGTTTCATAATAATTAATAGAGGTTTTATGGTCAAAAATGTTGAAGAAAACCTTCTACTAGGAGGAAGCCTAAATGTATGAAATTGACTCATGAAAGAAACTCATTCATTGTTCGCTGAAAATTATCTTCTTATTGTTTTATGATAAACTGAAACACAATTTAGTAACTTGGTTTGATAGATACATAGAAGGCTGTATAGTAAAAGTATATTTTTTTCAACATTATTGGTTATAGTGGATAAAAATGCATATTGGCCATTTATTTCAGAAGTAAAGAAAAAAACACAATCTAAACTGAGCAGAATATGTTTAGGTACTATAACGGTAGGTATTAAAAACAATAATTACAAAAATAAATGATTCATAAGTAGTCAATTTGTCTATTTTTATATACATATCTGGATCGATGCTTGAATGAGCTACTTATAATTCTTGGTCAATAAATTTTAAAGATTGCGTTTTGTAATTTTGTATAGTGACTGTCATCGAGAATTGGTGGTGTGTGAAAAATATAAGTAGGTACAAGAGTCTTTACCGCTCGCAACAATATCACGCGGCACACCGATTGGGAAGCTTTGTTCTAAATAACTTTAGATCTCATAATATATCTACTTGTAAGTATGTTGATTTACAACTCCCGTACATTTATCAGCTACGATACGTTACGTCCATCTATATTCTAGATACATAACATCGTTCCTAGCTCCGGGCGAATATATTGTCAATAAAATTTATTTTTGTAGCGTAAACAGTAGATCCTATCGTGTACCTATTTATTAATTTTTCAATCCGAGAAATATTTAGTAAGCGGCGGTATAGGTAGGTACCCAGATTTCATATTTCCCAGTCCCAAACTCAGATTTTTGATCGGTGTCTAAATGTCTGTCCCATGCAGGACCTATTTTCATCCTTACTTTACGTACGAGGTTGAACTATAAAAATATGTTTGTCATTTTTTTGAAAAAAAAAAACTTATGACAATACATTATTGTTATTGAAAAAATATATTTTTGTCCTGATATTAAAAAGCAGCTTAATAAAATTTAGATAGCATCATAAAAATTGCGTAGGTACCTATTCATTTTTTATTATATGTTATAAACATATAAACTATCCATTATCATTCATTTCCCAATTGAAAAGTAAAATCAATGTACCTTTCTCGATCCCTATTTTGTAATATTGATTAAATTAACATGCTACTCGTACGTTAATAACTCCGATGAGTAAAAAATGTGGCTTTGCCAAAAAAGCCTAGGGTGAAAATTCCCGACGGCGATAATCTTTGAAAACTTATAAAATTTATTTTATCTACCAATTTTAATATTAATTTGCTAAGTCAATTAAATTAAAATATTGAACTTAATGAAAATATACTTGATGCTTTTGTAGCACAAATTGTCAATATATAGCATTGTAATGCAATTGTTACAAACGGTCACAGTTCGGTGTTTGGTATAATTAATAAGTTTTTTGCGTTATAAAAAAATCATAAATATTACATTACTAACCTAAACATTGAAAAAATATGTATTTTTTTGTTTTATTTTTCAATTATGCTGTTAATGGTTAATGAAATAATTAATACAATAAAGCATTGCCTTTGTTGAAATAATTAAACTTTGAGGAAACAATGGAAAATTGCCCTTTAAATATTCTTCGTTGCGCAATATAATACTTTTTTTTAATTTTTAATTGAAATCCACCAAATATTACTTAATTTTTCCTTTCGACGCCCGCACAATGGCCACAGTGTCATACGACAGCGTCATCCACTACATTCACGTATCCCATCAATACACTCCTCTTTTGCCAGTGTACACTGACTCAAATCCACCAACACCCTTGCGCGAAAACTGACTGCTTCTTCCAATACAATCACGCTATATCAAACCAACACAGAGGCATGCACACAGACGGCTATGATGCATCCAGCCAATACAGACGTAAAATAAATGCATTGGACGCCGCGCTCGTGTATGCAAGTAAACGCATACTCAAGGCTTTAGCTACAGAAATCTAGTATGCAGTTTTGCCGGCAGATTGCAGTGTAGTTTATGCACAATTGCAGGCCGGTCGCCTTTGTATTTAGTTTAGACCTTAGAAGTATGTAATTATAATGTATGTTATTGTTTTCCACGCGAAAATTGCAACCGCATTCGGAATTACGCAACCCACGGGTCTGACCGATCTGCCCGTTGGAAAAGCCGGAAAATTCGATGGGGCGGAGGTTTTAAGCGAAAATTTGTCTTGAAAAAGCGGCACACACGCGATCTTGCCGGAAGTGCGTTTTCGATGGTTTTTATTTTTGTGCTGCGCGCAGTTTTTTGTGACTATTCACCCTCCTCTATAATCCCTCCCAATAATTTGTTAAAGTGCTAATTACATATTAAATTGTTTTTAACAATCAAAGATTTATTTTTAAATAAGTACATATTTAATTCGGCAGTGTTGACATATCATTAAAAATATTTCGTGATTTTGAAGTTTTTTTAATTATTGTTTAGGAAGTGATTTTTATTAAATTAGATATAAATCATGTTTCACCGATTTGACTCAAATTTTCTCAGTTTAAATCTTCGACGAATTGTTTCTTTCGATTGAAAAGTCACAAGTTTATATTATTTTAATAGCGTTCATAGCCTTGAAGAACTTGATAATTCTTATTTTTATTATTATTAAATAAATAACCACATAAAAATAACGTCATCCTTCGCAAAAGCAGTCAGTTATCAGTGCTAAGGAAATAAATGTCATTATGATAATATGAATTGTTTGTAGGCTACTAATAAAAAGTTTATTATAATATTTATATTATATGTGTGTATAATAAGTGTTTTTATTTTGACGTATTGTGGAATAGTGTGATAATTTAAAATATATATAATTATATATTTTTAAAACACTTTTTCAGGTTAGGTTATAATTAACATCTTTTAGATGTTTCTTAAAAACAACCAATTTTATACTTACTTATATTGGGTGTATTTATAATCATTTATTAGTGATTTAAAGTAATAGTAACCTCAACTTCTGTTTAAATTATTTTTTCAAACGCCGACGGCGCCAAGTTTAAATTTTGTCAATTTTTCTACAATATTCTTTGATTAAATGCCAAATCTTTTTCCAACGTTGGATTCATTTGTGAATAAATTGCTAAAAATCAATTTATTTTTCATTAAATTCGGTTTTGTATGTTTATTTTTAAATTTAATAATAATGTTTATAAAGCCAAATATGCGTTCATTTATTTACAGCGTTGATAATGTGACGTATTAGGTAGGTACCTACCTAAAGTTTTCTCAGATTTGTCACAGATAATAGTTTACGATAAAATTTTTAGGCTACAAGAAAGTTAACATTGTTAATAATTAGCGCAAAAAGTCGAATAACTAAATTATTGTATTCAAAATAAGTTTTCATATTAGTAAAAGAACTGCTAAAATAAATGAATTTCTTTATAAAGTTTTTCTTTTTGTAAGTGGAATAACATCTTAAAATTTAATTTGAACTTCAAACGCCGCTATTAAACCAATATAGACTCTCATTAATGTACAATGATACTAACTGCTTTATTTAAAACATTTTCCTTAATAATGTTTATAATAATTAAGATTATTTATTTTAATATTTCATATAAAAATTAAATGTAAAGATCAATATCCTACTTCAGTGTATTAAAGATAAGATGTTGGTACACGTAAAGTAGTATAGCTAATAATAATTTATTAAAGTCATGATGGATTACAAATTAATACCGCTTATTATATATAATAAATTCAAAAAGTCTCCATAATATTGGGCCTAACGTGAAAAAATCCGGCGGCGAACAAAAAACTCACTCTCATTTCTGTGCGAAGGGATCGTTGCGTTGTGTATTGCATTATTGCATTGCGATAAAATGCAGACGGTATTATTGCAGTCGCGAGCGAGTGAGTGCATTTCGTTTTCGTTTCGGAAAGTGCATTCGTTTATCGCGAAGGGCAGATGTGAGCTGTCTGGACAGTGCGACATAATAATTTAAAAACGGCGAAACAGCCATGGCCTTCCTCAACGCAACCCAAAAAGCCGAATCGACTGCGTCCCGTCACGAAAAACCGGCTTCCCGCGAATTACAAATACCCACCGCTGCAACGGAACTTTATACTGTCTGATAATGCGGGAAAAATAAAAATCATTTCTTTGATATTACAATATTCATTGTCAATAAATTATGAAAATGAAGATGAAACTAGCCTAATAAATCTTTAATAAATCCATTATATCGTGATCTGCAATATGTACCTAAATCGTATAGGTACCTATTCTTGTAACATAAACCAAGATATACGTTTTTCGTGGATCCTTTAAACTTGACATACGACCTGTTGCAATATCAGCGACAATGAATACCTAGGTACTGCATAATTAAATCAAAAAGAGTACATAATTATAACCACTGTTAAAAATTATATTTTAATAAGAAAATAATATTGTTATACGACATTAAACAATCCTCAATGTAACACACACCTACGTAGCTTTTCAAAAATACGCCCCTTTCTTGAACCATAATTATCTTTTGAACATTATTCATGTAATAAAAGTCCAAAACATACCTATATTATTATTTCTTTTAATAGTATGCAATATAATAAGCAAGTAATAATACCTCGTTGAAATTCATAAAAAAAAATATCAAACATGTAAATATATTTAGACAAAATTATTACAACACTCCCGTATTCCAAACAATTACAACAATGATATACTTAGTATTAGTATTATAATATGTCTATTGATACGTTAAAATCCAACACAAATAATAAAATAATTATTAATAACTATTTTATGTGACCTTTTTTCAATATAAAGTCCCCAGTCCCCTACGTTGAAACTTTTGTAATATTAATAATTGTTAATTTTTCTTGTTTCAATAACTTGATGGGCCTTGACCTCCTCTTTGCAATTCTTCTGACGGATTATCTTCATATCTCTTGTCGCGCTACACAGCCATATCAATCTGAACCGACCAAATATTCTTTTCTCCCATGGGATGCGTACATAGCCCGTCTTATTGGTAGCTTTTCGGCATTTTATGTACATAGCTAATATGTAATAATAATAAAGAGATTATTATATACGAGCTCTTCTAAACGCTATTTTCTTTGCCAGGCCCAATATCTATATTCTAATTTCAAATATGATATCTATTTTTATCCATCTAATAGATACAAACACTGCAGTACCTTTCTGCAAGTCACTTACAATTACTTTAAGGTCCAACAGTTAAAACCACAATACACTGTAGGCACAATTTAATATCTTAGGTCATTATTAATTATTAATGGCCCACTGGAAGGTTATATTATGCGTGAATTTTAAGTTTATTTTCTTTAATTAACTACAATATTCCACGTTTCATGAAAACTAGCATTTAAGCTTTTGAGGAACAGTATGACCCTGGAGTAAGCTTTTTTAATATAAGCATCGGTTAAATATACAATTTGCTATTAGTGAAAGTTATTCAAAACATTTGACATTATCAATCGTACCAATTTACGATTTAAATACATATTGTAAAAACTTTTTGCCGGCTGTTTACCATCAATTATTTTGTTTCGGTTTCTATTTCTTGGTATCTATAGACCTGTATCTATAAATCTTATATTTATAATGACAATTTGTTGATTATGTGATTATTAAAACAAATCCTATGACTTAACCAATACCCCACCCCTACTTATTTATAATCAGATACTAGGCACATACAACCAAAACATTTGATTTATTATTGGTCTTTTAAGTGTGTAACTAAGCACAGATGCATACTTAGAAAAAAAATTAACTAAACGTAATATTTCAGATGTTGAGACGTGTGTGCAATGAAAACTAGAAAGACAAAAAAGCTCCCTGCGAATTTAGGGAAAAATTTTCATTTAAAAGTAAGCGCTTAAAAAGCGAGTGTTTGTAAAAAAAAGTTATTATTTATTACCTCCCCCTCCTGTCAAACTAACTACCACATGAAGATTGGACGCACACACCCGCAGCAATTTCCAAACGGTGCGTTTTGCATATGTGCACACCAACACACGCGTACGGACACGTGAACACACGCACGAGGAAGGAGTGCATTTTTTCAAAGACGGACGTACTGCAGTTTCAGTCGCGGAGGGGAGGGGAGAGTAAGTACTCATTTGCCTTCATTTCATACCATACCATTATACAACATTGTGTACTGTAAAAAAATGTAATGCACCCGGGCGAATCGAAAAAGCGTCGGTGCAATTGCGACGTTTCACCTAATGCATAATATTAATATTTAAATATTATATCGTATTTTTTACCCACCGATTAATGTTCTCTCGAAGCTGTGCACTTGACCGCGCACACACTAGCTTTTGAGGAAGCGCACATGAGAAATTGAATGCTGCACTTTACTCAATGCCTCAATGGAGAAAAAAATGGACTATACATAGATGGAACCTTCCTTCTACGTTAGTCTGTTATGATATTGGAAAGTATTTACCAAGTGTTTGAAACATGGTTAAGTTGGTAAACTCCAAAAATTTTATATGAACATCGTTCAGTTGCCATAGCAATTTTCTTATTCACGAAATATGGCGGCTATTTTTTCATGTTCATTGTGATTAGTGATTAGGTGATTACTTACTCGATTTTTCAACTAAATAATAATACCAAAGTATAGTATTATTGGCTGATTATCTATTCATCTTGATGGATTGTCTTTTATACGCTCTGCACATGTCATAGCATAAATAAATGTCATAGCAATGGTGTGAAGTTCTGCTGATCAGCTGAGGTTGAGAATACGTAGTAGCGATGATTTATGAACAAGGAATGACACTATGATTGTGATGATTATTTTTTTACAAATACTTAATTCCTATCCCTCCCTAGATCGTCCTTGCAGCTCCTGGCTTCGCAGATTACACGGGTACAGACATAAAGGTATTAAGGTACAGAAGACACTTATGTCACTAAAGATTACTATTTCTTTAAACACCACGGTGCATAGTTACTACATCAGACCCGTACAGCTTCGTCGCGGAACAAGGAAACCATTTTCATTCAGACACGCGTATAGCCTCATGGAAGGCGGCCATGCACAAATCACGGCTATTATGATAGGTATACATGAGGGATAGAGATATGGTAGGTAGGTAATTCAAACCACTGTACAAATACTCGCATGGATTGTTATTATTTGTTCCGCGAACAAAACATCGAAAAGTCATTTCTGGCTATAATATTCTACGTGCACTGTAATATACGATATTGGTATTTTAGGTAGTGGAAAGTTGTCAGACTCAAAGGAGTTGTCGATTTTATGACAAAAGTTCAGATTGAAATTGTAATATCAGTATCTCAGCATGTTCAATATTTCGATACGTGTATGTAACGTTGTAACGTATAGGTATCTGTGGAATTTGTCAAATTTAATACCTCATAGTGATGACTGAATTTACTATAAGTAGAGAGTGAACCTGATTTTTTTTATTAAAATCGATTACTTATCAATAATGATACTTATATACAACTTGGAACAGACTCAAAAACATATTTATTTATATAGGTTCGCATCCTAATCGTAGAGGTGAATTTAATATTTAAGATGGTCAATAACACCAACATAATATTTGTTATCCGATAGAATTTGCTTTATATGGCTACCCATTGGCCGATATAAATAGTCAGTATTATCAGTTATTTTAATTAAATTTTATTGTATATAATCTTTTAGGTTAAACTATTATTTTTGAGCACAAAAAGCTACACAAAACCGTCTTATAAATTTGTACTGAGTCTACCAAGATTATTTTTAAACTATTTTATCCAATAACTAAGTTACTTCAAATTAATATTTTTGTATTTACTTTTTTACTTCTTGAGTATTGTTTTAAATAAAAAAAAGGATTTTATTAAAATGATACTTTTATTCATAGTCTTATTTTTAGTCCTAGAAATGCTGTATCACGTTTTACAAAGTCGATGCATGGCAGAGTTCTCTCGTTAAAATCATCTATATGGGGTCTTGGCATTACGATTGACAGTAAACTAACTTTTAGTGGTAATTTATTTATTTATTTAAGAATACAAAACATTGTGGACATAACAGATCTAAATTCAAGACGTACACAACATGAGATTTACATTATAAGTCAAACATTACCCTCACAAGAGAGAAGAAGAGAATATAGAAAAAAATATAATAATAACAAAAAAAAAAAAAAACAAAACATACTTAAGTACAATTTAGGTAATACGGAAAAATATAATTTTTGAAAATAAAAAAATAACTCATCTGGATACCATATCTAAAAAGGCGCTACAAATGTTGGGCCTTTTCTTGCGTACCTACTTCTCGGGTCTTTTCGGATGTCACGGTATTAAAAATTCTCTATAACTACTTACCTAGTTAGCAGCAAACTGAGTGGGTCTATTGTATGGGCCCTCCATTAGTTGAAGTACGGCCTTATGGTGAAGAAGGTCCAGAAGAAATTTTTGAGACTCCTTTACTTTCGGTTGTATGGATATTATCCGTGGCTCTATCCAGCTGACTTTTTCTTAGGTATGCTTACATACTGTAGCGTTTAGAAGGGATCTTTATTCAGCTACATTTTTTTTCAACTTATAATCGGCGTAAATGGAAACTACCATTCTTGGTAGTAGTGGCGTGTGTATCTCTGATAATAATTATCTTAGAAATCTGGGACATCCATTGTGTGTGCTCTTAAGGTGCAGAACTAACCTGCTATTAGTAGGTAATACCAATTGGGAGTGCAATAACTATTTTTAATCAAATCGCTTCGGATATTGATATATTCCACTTAATTTCATAATTACAAACCGCCACTCTGTGAAGGCCTTTATGATCGGACATGGTCGAAAAAAAAATAGTTACTCATATTAATATAACACTTACTTTATGTCATATCGTGAATGCTTAGAATTTATAATTTGTCGTGTAAAATAAATACCTAAATAACATTGGAAACTATTATTATAGCTACCTAAAATTACCACTATTTGAGGGAAGGTTTCGTGCAAATGCTCTAATTATCAGTAGATGCTGTATGTAGATAAATGTCAATTTAAAGATTTTAGGTGTATTTGTCCATTCAAGATTGCTGAAAATAAATCATAAAATATCTAACTAAGAGCGGAATGCAGAAACATTTGTCATAACTAAAATTTCCTTAGCAGAAAACACTATGCAGAAACACTGTCCTTAGTTAAGATCATTTTTATTGAAAATAATACCATATTTAAAAATTTTCGTTAGGTAAATTAGGTAAATTATTTTATAATCGTTAAACGATGACAAAAATATGACAACTGCATTTTAAAAATGCAACAACTATAAATACATATTAATATTTAATTATAATACTCTTATGTTTCCGTTATAAGTCATTATACGTGATTCCACAGGCACCACAAGATTTTTTTTTAACATGGTAACACTAGCATCAAGTGTCATTCTTCATCTGGTATTTTGTATTTCTGCGGGCTGGCGTATAAAAATAAAATAATATTCTGCAAGTACATGCCAAACGAATTAACACTATCAATATCCATATTGAGATACATTGTCAAATGAATTTGAGTGTATGGACTGTGTTATAGACATGCGAATTTATTTTGACAGCAGCTGTCGGTGGTAAATGGTAATAGAGAAGGGGGCGTGTTCATAACAAAAGTAGTCTATGGTTAAGGATTCCTTAACTCTATACTCAGGATTGTCTATAGTTAAGTCATCCTTTTCGGCGACTTATCCTTAGGAACGAAATCTTAGATTGTGCATTCCGCTCTTAGTACCTATCTTAAGTTTACTTACGCAAAACTGATAGCTAACAGAAAACGGGTGTGTTTTTTATAAAATTATTTCTCGTGGCTGCTTTCTCTTAGCAACAGATTACACTAAATAATAACGTTACTGTGATTTGATGAATAAGCATAATATTATTATACTTTTGTTTTTAGAAGAAAAAAAACAACTGTGGAATAATTATTGTGTCTAATAGTATATTATACCTATAAATACACCTATGTGTTTAATAGAGATTGTTGGTAATTTGATTGATTAAAAAGAGTGTGTACTTTCTTTGTACTCGCATAACGCTGGGCGTTTTATAATAATTAGTTTTATTTTCTGTTTTTTCAATGAATTAAAATTAATATCTAATAAGTATTATATTTTGTTCTTATTATAATTCCCGAACTATACGCATACTACACCCACTATGGCCGCGTGGCTTAAGCGCCGGTATATAGTGTCGACGGTCCCAGGTTCGAGTCCTGTTTTTCAATTTGTGTATGAGTCAGAGTATGGACCTAATAGGTTAAGCAAGTGGCTGACATCCATTTCTCGTAAAAATAAAATATGTTAATACAAACCTCCACTCCTTGGAGACCCATATGATCCTATTGGGATCGGACATGGTCGAAAGAAAAAAAGAATACGCATACAATGACCTCTGTTGTCTCACACGTGAAAGTGTAGTGGCTTATATCTCGTATCTCAAAAAAATACCCAAAAATATTCAATATACCAGAATGAAAATTGGAGTCGAAAGGCGGTCTAGCCCTGGTTAAAATGTGTTGAAAAAATCAGACTACACCTTCGGTTCTTATCGAGGGATCTTGAAGCAGACACATAATATGGAGACACATAATGTATCACAAGAGTGGCGAAGACTTCATACTAGGCGATTATTTATAGTCTACCTTTTTAAGAAATATAAATAAATAACCTCAAGACAGTTCATAGGTATGAAAGTACCAAGAGTAAACAGAGATAATTATAAATTTATTTTTCTAAGTGGCAGACCATACGTCTCTAATAGGATTCAAATACTTACACAAACATATTGTTATAGTATATCCAAGTTACTAATACATGCAAACAGAGGCTTGCATAATCCAAAGTTTTTTTATGTACTTCAATTAATGGTGTTTGTCCTTGCCACCTGACTCACTCTCTGCTTCAATTTAATATGAAACGAGTGAGAGTCATAAGTCATCATAAGGTAAAACTTATCTATGTTAACTCTATATTTGTATTATTTTACGTACACCATGCAGCACTGACTGGCTGAGTGGATAAGAGGTCCAGCTAACGCAAGTTCAATTTTCGGTGCGGCATCACTTTTTTGTAAAATATCTATTTTGTGTAGGTACTGTAGGTATATATGGTAGGCAGTGTATGTATGTTGTCTTTTTTATTGAAACATATTTTATAAAAAAGTAAAATATAATAATATGTTATGTTCCGTAACTTGTATGGCTGTCTACTGCCATACATGTCTATGCCTTCTAGCCTCACTCCGCTGCGCATTTTACGCAAGTACTGTATCAGTGGAAAATCCGTGGTATTCATGAATTGGTACGATCACCTGGGGCATCCAATGTTTTCTTTAATATTCTGACGCGGTATGTCCAAAATAAAAAAACAGCGCGGACGACACAAACGGATTCTAACGATCCTAATATTTATGACTGTTAGGTCGCAATGATTCTTTGGTGAGTGAGCGTACGTACATATAGAACGCTAGATGTTCATTGCTATTCGACGAGTGGAGTGTATGGGTACTGGGACATCGGTGAGTCTATTCTATACTTATCGACCGCTAAAGTGATAAATAGTATCACTTTATGATATGTATGTATTGAGGTATTATAATTGTTTCAATAAGTTAGCCGTCTAAACAGTAAAAACTGTATATCTCGCTCTAAAGTTAACACAGCCAAGAGAGGTGCTGTTAAAACATAGCACTTATTGTAACAATTACAACTAATTTATTGTAATTGTTACAATAAGTACTAATATTTCGATACAAACCTACCCTAGATAGCTGCCGTAGAAGCCGAAAAACAGGCTTGTGTATAGAATAGACGTTATATCGACGTCAATAAGTATAAGTACTACAAAAAAATGCGTTTTATTAAATCAAACGACAATACAATGCAGTTCCACCATGAATTGACAGTTAACAAAATAAAATAAATTAAAGAATAGACTCGCTGCTAAATTTTGTTCACCCAGCCCTCTCCCGCCGCCTTAAAAATCAATAAAAAAAATATGAATAGTTTTTTTGAAATGGACCCCTTACTATTTTTTCTGTGTGCGTGCCTGTTTCAACAGGTACCCTTCGTCACTGATGTGATAACGGATTGTAAAATTTCAAAATCTATCTATCAGTTCCATGCTCTTTGCAAAGTTACTCCAGTTGTAGTACTTACTATCCATAATCCAACCTTGGTAATGGTGATATTTCGACGTTATTTATCTGCGTTCATTCCGACTGAATCGAGTAAATGCGGTCAGGGTAATTCCACGGCCAGTCAATCCAAGCAGGTATCTGCTTACTATGTTCTATGTACTTACTCAGTCCATCGTCCGTTCGTTACTTCGAACAGGTTTTGTTTCCGCCGATGCAGATTAACTGGTCATATTAAATATATTCTCAACGAATCCATTAAACACTTAAAGCATAAATTAGATATGTTCTTCACGTAATCACAATTTTACTACCCAATAATAGGTACTTCGGAATTACTGTAACTAATTTGAACAACGACAAGAGCTTTGTCGACATGCATTCACGATGAATAAAATTTCAACCAAATCCACTAGTATTGAGGATTGGTAAGTAGTAGTTTTGGTTTAGGTATATAACTAATATGTACCTACTGTTATCTCCGGAAAATTTTATTTTTGCATACTTACATGTGTTCAAAAAACAGTAGGTAGGTACTTAGGTATCATACAAAAAACATAAATCAAAACTGGGCACAATGTTATATATTTCGTCCATGCGATTGAACAGTGACGTCACTCGCCTAGCCAAAATGGATGACGAAGTGCGACATTTTGCTATTACACCTGCGAAACATGTCGGGTGAAATTTGTTACGTGCAACTTGCAACACCGGCTGTTTTTTTTTCAAACTAAAATAGTGCAATCGAGTAGTATGCGGAAGTAAGTACATTAGGTTACATGTGTTTTGTGAATACTTATCAACAAAATCCCGTCGACATATTCGACGTAGGTATTGCAGTCGCGATGAGTTTAGATGTGCGACCCGGCCAAAATAAGAATATTAGCGTTGTCAAAAATATTGGCATTGCTCATCATACATAATTTTGAATAATATATATATATTATGTATGTTACCGACTTTGCAGTTTTTATATTATCCATTTTCTTCTAACATAAGGAACTCACGTTATTACTGTCCGACAAGAAGATCTAGGAAATAACCGGAAGTCGCTAGAGTCGAAGTGCGATTAACTAAATAGGAGGGGCTTGTTAGTTCAGAGTTTTAACACGTGGACAACTCATCGATAACCGGAAGTTGTTGCAGTCGAAGTGCGGTTAAAAACAGGATGGGCTTATTAGTTCACAGTTTTAACACGTTGACAAGAAGATCTTGTTCTACAGTCCCTACGTTAAAATAGCTACATACATATTTACGAAAATAAATCGTCTAATCTGTGTAGTTAGTGGTAGGTACCTACTAAACCATATTATATCACTATTGTTTTCCCTAACCGACACATACACAAGGGCACAATTGCAAGCCGGTTATAGTACCTACGCATCTAAACCCAAAATTAGAATTTTATTAGGTATACAATTTCATCCGATTCTATTATATTTACTAAACTCGAGAATGAGCTGTCAAGTTTTATAAATATATTGTATCTACCTAGGTAAGTACCTATTATGATCGAGCATTGTTTTACAAGCCGTAATAATATTATTATTTATAATTCACGCATATAATTAAATTAATACCTATCTTGATGCTATAAAATTCATTGGCGTCAGCTGACAGGTGCCTGTTTTATTATCCGGACCATTTTCCCGCGTCTACAGACGTCATCCGCCATCTTGCCAGCTTTCTCGCTCTTCCGGATATCTATCCTCTCGCTCTGCAGCCGACTTGCAGACTGGACGTCGGATGCTACGGTCCATGCCACCTGTTGGCCAAATCACGAAATACACTCACAGAATATAAACTCGCTCTCGTAGAATCTCTACCATAGACACACTAGAATTTACGTGTGTTATATTGTAACTGAAATACCTACTACGAATTATAATAATATTATACACTTGTAAGGTCAAACTTTATTAATAAAAGTTTTTTCTATGAATCTTCGTTATAACGCAACAATCTAATTTTAATTTTCCAAATAAATCCATGCATTCAAACAAATCATCATTTTAAGTTTGTATGAATTATTATACATACTTAGGTAGGTACATGGTTTAATTGAAACAATCTTCTTTCATACAGTAGTACCTATATCCACTTACAACCACGGAATCTATCACCAAAGTTGTGTGTAATATTCGTAATTTCTGCGCTAATTTTCTAACTCTAAGCAACGCATAACCTGCCTACTCCCACGTGACCTCGATGGTTTATATATATATATATATTAATTTACCAAATTGTAAACGCACTAATCTTGTTATTACTTTAGGTAATATTTTATACTCAGTTTCTGAGAAATACAGATCTTTTTATTTAATTTCAATATAATTTAATAACATTGTGGTGTTATTTTTCGGAAGCCCCCTTTTGTTTTCTGACGAATCAGTTGCGTCATTTTCGTCAAATAAATGCGCCTCTGAGTCGAATTGGTGAATGTTCAATAAAAAGGTAATAGGTATCTAGTTGTTATCAGCGCTCGAAATGGAAAAGTTTACGAACCGGAACGCTCGACAATTTTCTGTAGATATTTACATAGTCAAATTTTATATGTATTTTATCAAAATAAGTGTGTTAGCTTTTCTATTATAAGGCATATCTAGCTCAGACGGTCAAAATACTTTTTCCACGAGACGGACCGATAATTTTACCGATTTCACGAACCGGAACGGCGCTCTGATGCTCTCCGGTCCATTTCGAGCCCTGGTTGTTATTTAGTATAGATATGTACCTAACTATTTTGAAAATTGTATTTTAAATATTAAAACATACATAGTATATAAACATAAACAAAAGATAAATTAATTTATGTTTAGTTAAGTATGTTTTCATATTATAAATTTAACACCAATAATATCTACTTTATTATTACACTTACACCCAAAAACATTTAATCAACCTGGTGTAGGTACCTACATGTTATTCCACATTTTTTATCGTTTACAATCTGTACCTACACAATTTTCACAAGCATTCTGTTAAAAACAAACATTCGCAATTATTTATATGTAAACGCATCACTAATAATTTATTGCGCAATATTTAACTTAACCAGCAACAACTTAGTTGGTAGCTATCTACTGATTAAATAGAGAAGGGCGGGGCACTAAACTTTATCCACAAAAGCTGACTTAGATAACAAAACGAACTGTTTAAATAACCGATTCACATTTTCCTATGAATAATTTATTAAGTAGGTACTATTCTCACAATATACGTATTGTCAAACTACGCCAAAATGTTGGTGAAAACTCATAGTAATCTAACCTTACCTAACGAGATTAGGTACTTAAAATATTATTTTCCATGAGTATGTTACAAAAACTTTTGCTTTTTGACTCACCGTAAACCACCACCCTCAATCCACTGATAGAAGAAGTACTCACATCGCTCTCTCCACTCTTCTCGGTTCTTACATCTACATTATCAGGTACTTCTGCTAAACTTAATTTTTCTACTTACATACCGATCCAGAGAGCTTTAGGTTGGTATATCGGACTTTTAGTATTTCGTGGGTACTACACTAAACGGAGCGACTTATCCAGCAATGGTAATATAGCATATTATCTATCTCCACATCGAGCTCTCCATTCCGTATTATAATAAGTTATCTTCTTCTTTATCCTTATTTATATATAGATATATTAAAAGTATGTGTACCTCCAATGTAGCATAATATCCAAGAATCCCTGTTGCTCGCCAGTCATATTGCGCCTTCAGAGGCCATACGAATATCCCATTGTTCCGTAATTTCACGTGAATGATGAATCGATCTTCTCTAGATCACCAGAATGTTGATGAAGAAAATGCCGGCCAGACGTGACACTTTCCAGGCGTATCGGATACACATGACCGATATTTATAATGTTGCAAATTCATCTTAAAGTGACTAAAAATACATGCATAGTTTGCCCTTCTATATTTTCTGAGAAAGCCATAGAGAAGATACGCAGTAATATCCTTCGCGTGTATATGTTTAAGAAACTTAGCATAGAGTTGGTTTGAGTGTTGAATATATAATAATAATATTATGAAAAACTATTAACTTTAAAAGAAAAAAATAATTGTAGCGTAGTAGTTAGTGTCTAAGCTTGTTTTATAAACAAGGAAATATGAAATACACAATTTCGGGCAGTTAAAAAGTTTTTCCTGTGCTCCAATTTTAAAAAGAAATGCTTTTTCGAGCACGCCATAAATGGGATCGATACCGCGTAGTTTTATGTTTTTTTTAAGTTCACAATTGCTTTTACGGCACTGAATAAATTATTATACGTCATCATTGGAAAATGAAAATATACGTTTTTTACCGGTGGCAAAACACAGCCACAAAATTGCCGCTAACGAATTCATATTTCAGGGCTACCAAATTTAAATACCCAATCGTTATTTTTTTAACCGATCATTTTTCTATTTGCAAGATTTACTACTCATCTACTTTTCTTAATCTTGTAAATTTGGCATAGGTATCTAAGTAACAAAAACACTCTTTTTTATGTTACTTAAATGCAAATTTCTACTTACATGCGGATACTTACCAAGGATTGCAATACTGGTTTTTCTAGATTAGCATTTAAGTTCCTGGTTGCGAAAGATTGCTGAAAACAAATTATTATGAAATTTCCCTCAAATTGTTCTTTAAATATTTTCATAAAAGTAGTAAAAGTACGATGCTAATATTATAAATATCTATACCTACAGAATAAATCACGTTTTTATTGGTTTGAGTATTTTTTAGTTAAGTTTTTTTATTGGTAGATATTGAAAAATAAGTTTTGATTTCATAATACTGAGAAAATAAATACCCACTTTTATTGAAGACGTTTTTAGGAAGATTTTAAAAAAATAGTCCTTTTTATACTAATAATGTACCCGGTCATCTTGTATGCGTGTCAAAAAGTGGATGATGTCAAAAATCGAAACGATGCGATGCGCTCACTGCGGCCGCCAGACGAATGATGAATTTTCCTCTTCTTCTTCTCAATTTTTGACAATGAGAAAAAAAAATATTAATTAAAGTGATATTTATAATCAACTTCGATTAATGATTAAAATCCACGATAACCATGAAAATTGAGATACATGAAAGTGTTTTAATCCGGTGGATCTTAAAATCTGGTAGCCCTAATAATGGTTAATGTTGATTTTTTATCGCATGCTGTCACGTCACTATTCAGCATCGATTCTCTTTGTTGTGGCTTTTTAAAAATGCATTCGCGATCATAATCGCTCTAGATAATGCATTTTTTCGACTAAATCGGCTTTTTTAGAATTTCACTTCCTTTTGTTTTCAGTCACTGTGTATGTAGTGTTGTCACGAACACGTGAATGGATGCTATTAACAAAATAAATTATCCTCTCTCTGATTCTAAATTATAATAATCTTGATTGTTTACAATACTACCTATCAATTTAACTATATTTTGTTCAATGAATAATACACTTTATTTTAGAATATAGCATTCGTTATTAAACATACATAATTTGAACACACTTCATAAGCATACCTCCTCACATCAGAAAAAAAATATTGGTGGAACTCAAACCCTTAGGGCAGTCAAAACAGTATCAATAGGTACTTCTATACTTCGGTATTGAAACTTTTTCTTTCGATATGACGGCCCTACCAATACCTATCCGCCCATTGTATTAGTTAATAAATTTCACCATTCTAATCACGCCGCAGACGTCAGAAGAATTATCTCAAATTTTGTTAATGATTAATTAATGATTTTTTTAATAAACTATTTCTTTTATTCAAATGAATAATTCATAAGATTTTGAGAATGTAACATTCCATATATTGAACATACATAACTTTAAAACATATACGTGTTCAAGTTATGTATGTTCGATATTTTTTTCATTAAAAACATTATTTTTTTAATTATTCATGACACTTAACTAAACTAAAATTTGAAGCGGTCGTCGTGCCATCTAGGAATCACGGTAAAATATCTTCATTCCAATTCATAATAATCGATATATTGACGAAAATTGATTCTGCTTGATTAATAGGTATGATGGTATAATTATTAGTAAAGCACTGGTTGGAATAATCCGATGGATGCTGGTGCGAGTCCCTCTCTCTCTATAGGTACCTACTAAATATATTGTTTGTATACTATGTATTATAATAGGTGTATTTGTATTGTATTCCAAAATACTGTCTGTCAAATTGTCATTTATCTATAATATTTATATGTTATTAATAAATTGAACCATTTCCATTAAAACCTTAAAAACATTCGAATATTTCCATTTCAAATTAAACTTTCAGATATTATAAGGGTGATCGAATAAACCTTTCGATGGTTGATCGATGATCGTAAACCAGTCGTTCAAAGCCTATTATAAGAATAAATGCGCAGAAACTGGCAAAACACCATTTTGAGAATTAAAACTAGCTTCGGGATCCGTATTTAAATGGTTTCACATGGCGTATACAGGACCGCGGCAAGGGTGGCTGCCGCCTGGTTTCCAGCACATTTTTTTATTTAAATCTAATAAGGTGTAAAAATAATTTCAAAAACTTTGTTTAATATCCGTGATGCAAACTTATGAGACAGATTTATTTTCTTCAAATGTAATACTTTAATGGCGCAATCAATTTTCATACAAAAAATAAATGTTTGCAGAAACTTTTTATTTACTAAGCTATAACACTGATCCGTCCAATTGAGACTTGTGATGAATAATTAGTTCCATATCAAAGAAGTTAAACGTTTAAATAAGAATATACGTAGGTAATATTTGTATATGTACCTACCTATTTACATTTCCGCCCTGTGGTGTAAGCGCCGCCCTTTAGAAGCAGGTAAAACCTACAGATGTACATATTTCACAATTAATATCATCAAGAGATTCAGTTTGTATATATATAATAGTTTTTTATCGTAAAATGTGTTTCGCCACCCTCTGAATCCTGCCGCCCGGGTATTTGTCAGCCCCAACATTTCCGCTTACGCGTCCCTGGGCGTATACCTATAATTTCATCATATTAATTAACAATTAGAATAAGTTGCGTTGTATTTAAATAATATGGCACTTATTTAGCTATAAATAAAAGGAGTGATGGAAATTTTCAAATGTAGCTGTTGTATGGCTTCGGCATGTTTGTTGTACATTGTTCAATCAAACACAAGCAGCCTGATAGTAGACAGACAGTCTATTTAAATGTGCTATTTTCACTTCGTCGGAACTTACGATGTTTAACTTTTCACAGCTTTTTCCATTAGCACATCTTCCATAGTCAAACATGTTTGCAATGGCGATATTCTTTGGTAGGTAACTAAAAAAAATCCTGGGACAACCATATTTATGGGACTTAAATTTGAATTTTGTTTATCTTCAGTATTTTATTGATCGTGATATATTATATTATTACTTTTTTATAAAAAAATATGCCATTAAAGAAGACAAAATACACTAAAATAGATATTTTACAACAAAAAAAAGATACCCAACCGAGAATTGAACTTGCACTAAAAAATCTATGGCTCTATTATTAGTCGGCCGTCTTATCTATGGGTTACTGGACACTGAGATCACTGTGCATAAAATAACAACCATTACACAATATTTAGAAAGGGTAGTTAGGCATTGTTGTTGGAACAATGAGTCGTTTCGTATACTGAAATAGAGTGTTCTGAGGATCTCAAAGACGAATATCATCAAAATCATAGAAAAAACATCAGATTATCCCAAGCCTTTAGTAGTGTTAGTAGAAGATTTGATAGACTTGGATAAAGTATATCTTTTTTATGTTATGTGCGTGGTCTTGTAAAAATTAGAGACATCTGAAACATTTCCAACGATGATAATTTATTTATATTGTTGAATTTTTCCTGATTTCTCAGGTTTTGTAATTATATTTTATATTACTTTTTATTTTTTATAATAAGGAATTTAACAAAGTTTATCAAAGTTAACATAAACAAAGTTTTTTTTTATTTTTTGTTTAAATAATGTCTATTAAAACTTTCATATACATTTTAAGCAGGACTCGAAATGACCGGAGCGCCGTTCCGGTTCATGAAATCCCCAAAATTATTGCTCCGTCCCGTGGAAAAATCAATTTGATCATTCTGAACTAGATAAGCCATATAACAAAAAGATCTAACAGTTGTTTTTATAAAATAGAGATAAAATTATTAATAGTTTCGGCAAATTATTCGGTCGGTAAAATTTTCCATTTTGAGCACTGATTTTAAGAACCATAAGTAGTTAAAAATATTTATTACTCAAAAATATTATCATGTTTCTAGTAGGTAGGTAATGTATTATTAAAAAGTTCTTCGCGTAGGGACCTACTTTCATTGAGACAATGATGGTACTCGTATAATACATTTCCTGAAAAGAGCGCCTTTGTGGTCCAATTTCATCTTGAAAAAAATTCACTTCCAACTCAAGTCTTTCCAGACAAACTATTACACGCCTTTCTTCATGCGTTTACACAGACAAGTACATACTGACTGCAGAACTCCGCGCGACGACTATTTTCCCAGTGCTTCTCAAATGCAATAAAATAATAATATAATCAATCGTAAGTAATCAGTAAACGATGATTTTTACATATTAATAATACAGTCGTAGTGTCAAATTTGTGATTATTTATATATTTGTATAAATAATAAATACAGGACAGTTTTTAGGTATATAGTCGTAATAGACAACATTTTATAACGACTCTATAACTAAAAGTTGTAGTATCCAGCAATAAAATTTCAATATGTAGATATGTAAGACCGTTGGACCGATATGGCTTCAACGTTATAATTTGAAAACATCTGAGATCAAAAAGAAAAAAAAATCTCTTTTTGTAAAACGCCGCCTGATAGAATATGCACTTGTGACCGCTGGATTCGCGCCAATGTGCCTTGCTAATTAAGCTACAAGCATCCTATCTAATTACTACGAAATTAACTATCAGTTTTTACATGAAATACCATGTTTGGCTATCGGTTTTTGTGTCTTAAATCAAGGTATCAATAATTAAGTGCCTTAATAATTACTATCCGACGCCTAGATAAATTTTAGTTATAACGTTGGTACTTGCACTTGATTTTCAATATAAATAATGTCACATTCTCAAATCTTGTGAAATATTCATTAAATAAAATAAATAGTTTATTTTGTACTAAAATTAGTAAAATAAAACTCAAATATATAAATTTAGTATACCTACCTATAAGTAGGTACTATTATAAAAAAATAGTCAAAATATTATAATCACTATTACCAAAGATGCGACATGGCTTGGAGGTTTCTAGTACTTAGGTCATGGTGAGTGGTGGTTTTCCATGAAGCTGATGAGATGGTCGATTCGACGATTTGCTAGAAACAGAAAAAAATCCTGACAACGTTTCTATTGCTGTAGCTGTAGGTATTATATAGCAGAGCCAGCTGTCTCGCTAGGTCTTGTATTATAATAACACTCAATGGCGATTTTTTCACATAGGCAGAAAAACAGAAAGGGTCCGCAAAAACTCCACGTACCTAAACTTTCATCGCTCTTTGTATAATATTCATAACGATGCAATTATGTTTAAAGACGAATAGATAGAGAATATAATTATGTGAATAAAAACCATAATTTTATAGAAAATATAAAATATGAAGTAAGTATGCACGTTTTAGGAACACTGATATATTGGTCCTTGTTTTGCAGCTCCTTTCGCAGAGTAGAAAATTGAAAAACCCCACCCCATTCTCCCCTCCCATGTTTGCAGAGCATTTCCTTTTTTTATTAATTTTTTCCAGTTTTTAATTTAATTGCGGTCTCGGCGGGCGATCTTTTTTGTTTTGTTACTTTTCTGTCTGCCGCTTTCGACAAACTGCACTGCTGCACCGCACTGTACCCAAAGTCGACGTTGTTCTCTTCCAAGACGCTTTGACGTTCTTTTGTGAGCTCAATTCGGCGCGTTTTCCCTATTGTAATTTGAACATAGAATCAATTATGAGAAGGTAAAAGATTTTTGTAATCTGCCATACCCAACTCTATTAATATAAAACTTTTATACTACCCCTGTGTCTGGTAAAATTATGTTTTGCATACCAAATTCAAATTTAGTATAAAAGTAACTAAGGTTACGACATTTTTATCTAAACCAAAAGAACTTCAACCTAATAGGTATGTATGAAATTCTAATGCATTTATGTTTTGTACTATCCCATTTGAGTCGTTTTTTGCGAATCAGGTTTAGCATTTCGCCATCTTCAAGCATTATGCGCACTCACCAATGGTAAATGTACACTGGTCACTGACAACAAAAATTCTTCTTCTTCGGCCTTATCCGCCACTTAGTTGGAGCATATGGACACCAAGCGGCGCCTCCAAGAATCCCTGTAGCTAACCCATCTCTTGCGTCGTTCCAAGTCATACCAGCATCCCGTAGCTCTGACGCATACACTATATAGATAGTTTTTAACGGCCTTCCAGGACGCCGGAAATACAATTATACCTAAAATAATGACAAATAAATAAAAGTTTAACTACAAAATAATTCA
Organism: Rhyacophila brunnea; assembly: GCF_057557595.1. Lineage (NCBI taxonomy): Eukaryota > Metazoa > Arthropoda > Insecta > Trichoptera > Rhyacophilidae > Rhyacophila > Rhyacophila brunnea. The sequence continues at coordinate 25,733,409 of NW_028233068.1, forward strand.
AATTACAATTTATTTGATTTTTCGTTATATTATGACGTATTAAATCTCCAATGGTTGACAATATAATAACGTTATATACCTACGTGAGTTGTTGTTGGCACAATGCGATAAATTGATAAAACTATGGAGTTATTTGAAAATCACCAATCCATTTAGTCTTTAAAAACACCCGATAGGTATCACTATAACCGGAAAATAACTGAGTATATATTACACGGTTTATCATAGCAACAGTTTTCAATTCGATAATGCGTTGCAAGAGATTGCGAAAAGTGCACGTAGGTGCATCGTTTTGTTTGCAATTTAGCCGTGCGACACTAATGCAATAATGTTTGTATGTTTGGCATGGCGTCCGTCAAAAGAATATCGATCCAACTTAAATAGGACGCTCCGATGTGTATTTTTCTGGCCGAACGACTACCTACTCGCAGTACCTAACTAACTGCCCGCTTTTCTATAGCTCTGTTGTTTGTTTGTCTTGCGCCATTGCGTCGACGTGAAAGGGTTTTAAAGTAATGAAAATTTATCTGTTTTAATTAAAATATTTTCTCAATTACGATAGTTTTGTTTAGTTTAGATACTGTGTAAGTCGCACCTACTTGTTTAGAAGTCAAATGTGAGTCTATTATTATCATCATTGATAATTAATTTTCAATTTGCGATCACAATGATATATAAATGTAGGTAATTTTTTATAATATTCAGTATCTGACAATCTTTGTATATAACGATCATCATTTTTTTAAGTCTCTTCTAAGCAGAAACCCATTATCAATGTTTTTCAACTCATAGGTCGCGATCCTCGGGGTGGTTGCAAACAATAACTCTTGAATTCTGAAAAAATGTATAATTTCATTCAAATTTCTTGCATACTTTTCCATGGATAGTAAAAATAAGTCTCCTATCTTGTTTCACGTTTATCAATATTTCAAATATAAGGTCTCGCGATGCGGCGATGGATATAGTATCCACCAGTATAAGTTTTCAGTTAACTGAGGGCGCCACATGCTAATATTTGACATAATACCTACTATTTATATTGTAATGAGCTTAGTTCTAAATTCGGATACCTGACTATTTATGATGGTAGATCTATACCTACTACGTATTTTTTAAAAATTTTGAATATTGTTTGTCGTCAGTAACCTTTTTTAATCAAGTTAATATTTTTTGATGAACAAACATTATAATAGTCAACTACCCTTATATTTGGTACAAATGAAAAATGTTAGGTTTCTGCAGGCGAATACCTATACTTACGTAATTCTTTTCTGAAAAAATATGGAAATTATATCACAAAATCTTTTTTTGCAAATTAGTTTTTGTCATTTTTCCGCATTATACTCGTCCTTGAACATGATACTGGATCATGAAATTGACGTTACAGTATATTTACTAAAAATTGAAGGCAGCTCTACATTAATGACTGGGAAAGACAACAAGATCTATTGGATGCCCTCATCAGGAAACGAATGTATCCGTAAATGATTACATAGGTATTAATATTTTACCACATAACCAAAATTTCACCCTTAGATACCATTGACAGATAATTTAAAATCGTAGCAGTATTTTTTCTGTTTGTTTTCTTCGTTTTATTGTAAGGATAAATTTATAACCCAAAACAGCCAATAAAATCTCAACATTTTATAATTATCAAAAACTATAATTATTTTCAAACTATTAAGCCACAGCCAATGCGATGGCTCTCAACCAGACAACATTAGAGAAGATTTGTAATGAATGATAATGAATTAAATTATAAACCACGTCAAAGACATTTTTAAACTATTTTTTTCTCATTCTATTAAAAAAAATCCGTGGGGTCGCATATTACTTATCTACTACAAAAGGAAGTTGCAACATAAAGAAGGTTGCGAACCGCTGACGGACCTCCACAGAGGGTTCCGGGAATGATTATTAGCCATACGTCCAACTCATTTTGGTCAAACGCACATTGAAAAGTTGATTCTACGTCTGGTAAAATATCACTCATTCTGCTTACATAATAATAATAATAATATTATATTATACTTAATACCTACCTACCTATAGAAAATAATATAGTTTCAGACTATAATGACAATAATAGTAGTTATTTCTAACCGAAACTGTACTTATGTGTTTACTAAAATATATATTATAAATTATAAGATTTATATAAACCACATCTCCACGTACGTACATGGTGTCACGTTGGTGACAAATTATTGTTGAAACAAAATATTTTTTTTCATTATTCACAATAGACGCCCACGGTGGCCGCGCGGCTTAGCCGTTGGACTATAACGCCGTGGGTCCCAGGTTCGAATCCTGGGTCTGGCAAGTACACATATTGTTTTTCAATTTGTGTGTGTCAGGGTAAGGACCTAATAGGTGGAGCAAGTGGCTGACATCCATTTCTCGTAAAAAACAAAATCTGTCAATACAAACCTCTACTCTGTGGAGGCCCATATGATCCTATTAGGATCGGACATGGTCGATAAAAAAAATTCACAATAGGTACATATATTATGAGTTTTGCTATTTTTTTTTAAATTTATTTATTAAGGAAACAAACAGTTATCTACATATTGATTACAAAAATTTAAAACATTATAATGAAAAGTTATTGCAACCAGCAAAGTTTCCATAAATTATTATTAGTTATTTTATAAAACACGTATTTTCCTTACATGCCAATCATTATTAAGTGTAAAAATACCAATAATCTACGCTATATTTTGTAACAATATATATATATATATATAGTATGTGTGTGTATAGGTACAAATTACAAGAAAAGAGGTTGGAAGAAAAGAGGAGAGAAGGTTGTAGGTATTTAGCGCTGTCTTGATATTTATTTACTTGGGTAAAATTATCCTTTAACAAGCAGACTCTGGAGACCCAATAGAAAAATTTAAATTACTTATACTTAAATTATTATTGTATACTTATAAAAATATTATGCTATGCACAATTTCCACTCTTTTTAGAGCTACACAATTCTTAAATTCTTATTTGGCAATGTTTCTGGGTTTTCATCTCATTTTAAACAATCTTATTACTAGATACTAAATGGAATGATCTTGCAACGGTTCAAGCCGTCCGTTTACTACAGCAATAATGAAAAAATACACTGTTAATCGGCTAAATTGGCTACTTCGTATTTGAAAATAACATACATGGGTTATCTTAACAAAAACGACATTTAAAAATTAATATCTCTGTTTATTAAAAAAAATCTTAGATACCTGAGTATTGCAGTTTTATTTTGTAAACATATTTATATGTGCATACACTAGTAGGTAATATAATATTCTTTGTATGCATAACTACTTCTGCCTCAGATGCATCATATTAAATTTAATTTATCCATAAATCTAGCTACTAAAATATCAATAGATGCAAAATGATATTCTTGACTACTCATGTATGCACGCCTTTTGTTCACACTGTCTTACCTGAGTGAATAAATTGCTCTGGTGTCAAGTAAGTGAAGGTATTGGTGAATACATGTATGGATTTTCGTAAAGTTTACATGCATACCTGCGCTATTCTCAAATACTGACTCACTTTTCATTAGCGGGGCTTAGATAATTTCAGTGTTGCTCGTTGCTTCAATTAAAACGTTCTAATCTGTTAAGCAATTTTATTTCTTAGACTTGATTAAAATTTACGGTTTATGGACCTCTTGTATCGCCTTAATATTTATTGGACCTTATTATAATTAAAATTAACCATATTGGTACTCGGCATCATTTCAAAATTGCATGTTAAAATAAAGTTGGTGAACGAGTTGAATTCGAAGCACTAGTATAATTAATTACTTACTCATTTTTATTCTTCCACGTTTAGCTGATAATAATATAATATGGAATATTTGTTTCAGGTTAATGGATAATTGACGGTCGTTAACAATAATTTACCACAGAGAAATAGCTCAGTTATATTTTAATTCCAAAAGCAATCTTTACTTTCTTTATGGTTGCTACATTACTCAGTAAGGATAAAAAATAATAATCCACTTTTAATTTACTGTAAACTCCAATCCGTCACATAAATCGTTATTTATGGCGATCTAAAATAGTCAGTATAATATTGTTCGTAATGCCATAGTACCTATTATGTTTTTCCAATATCTCATTAAGTATGTAGAAAATAGTTTTTTAGCTGACATGTGAACTTCAATAATTATTGAAGCTACTCAGCAAAATCGGTAACCTACATATTCCGGCATTTTGCGATAATCGGCAGAATCCGCTAAACACATTTAGGATTGGAGGAACAAAATATAGCTGGATTTGATATTTTATGAATACACATGCGATGGAAAAGTACTTACAGAATTATACCTATATTATCAAGATAAATATAAAAAAGGAAAGATTGAGGTTACCTTATTTGAAACTATTAGCCTTAACGGCCCACGTGCTCGTCGTAGGTCAAAATTGAGTTTTTAATGTATTTTCAAACCATGATCCTGGGCACTCCTTAAACGTTGTGGATAATCTATTTATATAATTTTGAAGCCTTATTATCCTTTATAGTTATTTTGAACATTTGATGACTGCATAAAGTATTTTTGTTACATAAAATAGTATTCTTTTAAACCTCTCGCTCTAATGTTTTAGAATATAGTCATATTTCGGTACATAACTATGCAGTGGTATTAAGATTTTTTACATTTATTAATTTTTAAACGCATTTATAAAACCATTAGTATAATTTATTACGAGATAATTTTTGTAAAATATTCACGATAAAATATTATATTGATAATCTCTGTGATCCCAAATTTGACAAGAATTAGGCATTTTATTATTCAAAAAATCGGCAAGATTAACACATTTGAAGATGATTCTAAAGATACTTATTATAAGCTATGTCTTTGACCATTCAAGTGTGATAAACATCTTATGAATAATGATTGCTTTATAATAATAATTGACCTAAGAATAAGGTAATGTTTTTTTGAAATACGCAATTTCTTTTGGCATTCCCCAGTGATGAAGCTACAACATACGGCCGTAGCCATAAATTGACAAACTATAATTGAAGTAGAGAGTAAAATGATATTGACGCGCGTGTTTGAACATGTACCGTTTAAAAAAAATAAAAAGAAATTCGGTTAAGTACAAATTTAAGTTTAAAAGAATACTATTTTATGTAACAAAAATACTTTATGCAGTCATCAAATGTTTAAAATAACTCTAAAGGATAATAAGGCTTCAAAATTATATAAATAGATTATCTACAACGTTTGAGGAGTGTCCAGGATCATGGTTTGAAAATACAATAAAAACTCAATTTTGACCTTCAACGAGCATGTCCCCCCTTTATTGTACGTTCTTTTTAATTTAACTTTTTTTTCAAATTTATTTTACATAAGTATCTATTAATTAACTTTACGAATTACAAATTCAAAGCGTTCACAACTGAACATGGGTGGAGGAAACAAATAAATATTAAGCCACTATTAACAATGTTTATATAATAAACAGGATAATTATAAGAGTAGCCAGAATATCATAAATTAAGTATTTTTACGGAAGTACACTAAAAGAGTTAAGTAGATCCCATTTTAAGAGTTTACAACGTTTACGTAAACCCATCAATGTCTTTTTACCAAAAAATGGCTAATATATACATAGTATACCTACCTACTCTTAATATGTAACAGATTTTGGGAGTTATTTTTTGCATGTCCGGAAATTTATACGCATGCAGTTCGCCGTATTAGTATTACACTTCACCGTAAAATTTTGTATTGGAAATATACGGCCGTACATTAAAACACCGTCCAACCTCTTTGGGTCGTATGGTACTGACATAAAAGTCATGTCTAAATAAAACACGGTTCTAAACAGCAAACATTTTTTGAAAATAGCCGATATACTGGTTTATTGGTTAGGTTAGATTAGGGTTAGTTTTCATTCTTGAATTCATGAATTTTGCCAAAATCAGCTATGAAAATTGAATTAATGTTCATATTGAATCTAATAAAATTGGAAACCGTATAGTATACGTTTATCTCTTTCCGATAGAAAGTTCACGGTGAACTATGCGACGGTGAAATGTTTTACGTACAATTTACATGTAACTGTTTTTTTGGTAGGTATGTACGGCATAATTCTCCCAAACGGCCAAATGTTGACCAATGCATCTAGGTATTTAGGCACTAGGTATATACTTATTTATTTTTTGGTTAACAGATTTTGCATAACAAGTCTAGTTTTGAAACTAGAAAGTAGAAAAACTAGAAACTAGAAAGACTCCAAGAATCTCACTATGTTTCTGGCCGATTTTCGTAAAAAAATTATACCCAAAGAATTTCTATAAATATACCCAAATGGGTAATAATAACCCAAACTCGATAAATATTGAGTCGAAATTATGATTCATTTACCATTGTTTTATGTACGAAGGTCAACCAATCATAAAATATTTAATTAATTTACCTTCTAACCTCGATTCTATCACGGAAAACGTTTTGTTTTAAAATATATTAGACTAGCAGCACGTTTTGTTCCGGATTGAACTATTTTAATATCTCTTTATTTTTGATAAGCACGTACTACAGACACATCTATGTTTTGAAACAAAACTATTTTCTAAACCACTCTGCTTATCGGTGATGTATAGCAATCATGAAAATTTGCGAGAAAAACCACTCGAAATCAGCGATTTATTTTATTTTCTGTTATCTATATCATAAAAAATATCAATTTACATGCGCTATTATTATTTTATTGTCTACTTATTTATTACAAAAGCCTTGAAGACTAATCGGGCAAAATATAAAAACAATATAACATTTTGATAAAATTAAACCGAAGGGAAAACTGTATAGGTAGGTACATGGGCCCCACATAGTGAAGCGGGTCCCCAGGCTAGGATCTTTGTCGGGGCCCCCTACATATCGCTAAGGATAAAATCAATGTGGCGACAGTAGCATTTTCCAAATGGTGTACGCGGAAAAATGAATGTGTATATTTAGTGTATATTTGGATACGCCCATTTGAATTATGGAGATGTCGAGTATTGATACACAACTAAAAATTGTGTCGTACGACCACATAACTTTGAATAATAATATTTCTGAAGAAAAATAGCGCCTTTTTTTACTATTCAAGATTTTTGATGTGTGTTTATCTCATTTATCTGGTCGTCTCGCCTCGCCGGGCTCCTGCTGAGCCTGGGCTCCCAAGCTAGAGCCCTGTCAGCCCCACCCCTTGTGGGGGCCATGGGTAGGTACATCAAAAACCTAAACTATAGAGAACCATATGAACTTATTATTGCAATGCTTGATAGCGATTCCACAAAATATTTTTAGTGTGATCAAATTGATAGGCATTACAAAATACGTTGGTACGTACATAAGAATACGACGGCTATGAACCCTTATCCACCATCGCCATCTTTTGTAGCCCTTTTCAATTTTTTTTTATTATAATTTACGAACAGCATAATGTAGTTTGCATTTTTTATTGATCACCTAAATCTAAATACTCATAAAAATGATGGTATTAAAAATACTAAATAGTGCAAAGCGTTTTTATCTCAGTACAGCTCTGACAAATCAATCCAGTGCTGACACTTGGATTGTGTACGTATCGTTCGTCTTCTGTAATATCCGTGTAATTTTACGTGATTTTTTAAATCAAAATAGTGGTTTATCCGGACAATTATTTTCTCCTACATTTTATTATTTTTTGACCGAAATAAAGTTGGTACCTGCCTACCAATAATATTTTAAAAGAAGTAAACCCATGTTACAAGTTTCAGAAACACTGTTCCATACGATATTATTTGTTTGTTTTTGATAAAATAATGTGCAATTATAATTTATCATACTATATGCACTATTTTTATCTGAATTTCTCATTTTTTTCAAACAATTAGCGATTACTAATTGTTGAGTTACAACATTATTATCTTTTTGATACGGATATCTATCTCCTAAGTAATTATGAAACTTATAATACTAACTTAATTTTATTATTATCAGTAATTTTCTTTTTTAATTACTCTTTTTGCGCTTTAAAGGTACCTACATGCTTAAAGATAGCAGTAAAATCAAAATCAGTTGAACAAATGGTTTCTTATAACAAGTTTAATTATTCTTATCCGTTCGAAAAGGTATATTATATAATTGTATATTTATATTTCAATTTAAATCTATATTTATCCTGCATATTATATTTAATTATAGATACCCTTCTAAAAAATTGCGTAAATATTTTTTGTTATTACCGTGAAAAAAAAACGCATAAAAATGCAAAACCGTTTTGATTTTATGAAAATTAATTAAAATGTCACTTACATAACCGTTTAGTTTAAATTTTAAATAGATCACAAAGAATTTTCAAACTTTAAAATATTTACCCTTACCTAGTTATTTACTTATAATTCGTCTTTTCTTTGTAATTCAGAATATTATTATATTATGTTATGGGTGAAATGTGTCATATATGAATATTTTGATGACAATAAAATAATTTTTCATCTTTTATTTGACTTTTTTTATATTTCCACTAAACAAATATTTTTTAATTTGGTAGGAGCGGCAATTTTGGCAACTTAAAGTACCCCGTAGTGGATGTCTGAAAGTGAAATTTTATTTCGGTCGACACTTAAATTAAAAAAAAAAATGTCTTATCGTGAACGTTCATGGGTCACTCAATACGTTGACTTGTGGAAATAATATTCCCAATTCTAATCCTGAGAATATACAATTTTCCACTTTTTTTTTAATTTTCTTTCTTAATTGAAAAAAACTTATTTCACAAAAAACGTGTCACCTTGCTGACATGTTTATATAATTCTTTAATAGTTTAATAATAATTGTAAAGGAAAATCTTGTGTTTCTAATGATGTAACTAAATCACAATCGAGCCCCCCAAAATTCCATCTCACATCCCCTATCGGTGTGTGCACGAAGTTGGATACACCTGTCAAATTACCTATACACTATAATTAAAAAAGTAAAATAAATGTTTTATAACTATAAACATACATAGTATAATATTTTACTAAAACGCAGCAAATTCGTATCTAAGTGCTGCAAGCAGATTAAATGTAGGTAGTTTGATAGTGCACTTGCGATAAGAAATAAATATTGCAGTTTTACTATTTTAGGTCAGTGTCTAATGCAATTTTGTCAACAGCAGTCTTTTTGTTTTTTTTCCATATAACCTTGTTAAAAACGTAAATAAATGAACAACTATTACCTATACATATTAAGAAAATACTACCACCATACTATTTGGACTTGTGAAATACCCACTGATTTTGGTCGTAAGTAATATGTTTATTTTATTTTAGTTATTATTATTGTTTTTTCATCTTTTTTTTTAAATTATTCATAACCATGTCCTTGCTTTTTCGTACAAGGTAGTTGTTAGTAATTTTGAACAATCACAAACACCCAGGCTTTGAGAAAAACACATAAATATTGTGTCCTCACCGGGTTCGAACCCAGAACTCTCAGGTGGAAGGCCAGCGCGTCACGCACTGCACCACGAGAGCCGCCTTGTTTTTTTCATCTTGTAATGTTGTCATCCATACATTATTTTTACCCACCGTTATGTTTTTCTAAAGCTTTATCTCAGGGAAACCATAGAGGACAAACTTTAATATTTATACCGGAACACCTGCATTTTTATAATACATCAATCTAAAACGTTATATTTGTGAGTATTAGAATATGTTCTTTAGACTACCTGTCATTGCTTTTATATTATAATTTCAGCATTGTCTCGGTAATTATTCGTGATATATTTTATAGATTATAGGTACGCATATTATTTGGTTTTGGTAACCACCACGTGTGAAAATATGTATACATAAAACGTGTTTCGTTGACTTACTAAACTTTACTTAGTATTCCGTCTACTTAATAAAGTCTACACTAAGGTAGGCCCAAAGTATGTGTCGTATACAAACAATGTCAAGTGATGAAAACCAAGCCATTGGTATTATCCAAATGGCGACATCTAGCATCATTAATACTAATATATTATGTAGTGTAGCACTGTCCTTAATAAGTATCACCTTAATCATTTTATAAAAAATATTATTTAGACTAGACATATTGCTTATTGAGTCGGATATATATTTTTGTATGAACCATTGAAAATGAAAGCTTATTCGTAGACCGTGCTCGTTGTAATTTGTGGTTTTCACACACGGGAGCTTTCGCTCTCTGGGTGGAGCTTTCAACTGAAAATTCCACTGAAACGCGTACGGCGCAACCTTTTGGTTCATTTACGTCGAGTTTATTACTTTATCCGGTTAATTTGCATTGTCCATGTGCGTTTCCGTGTGTTTTTTCCATAATATTTACACAAACTGTACCTACATTAAACTTAATCATATAGATCGAATACAATTAGCTCATTTTATCTACTTTCACATTTTTGTTTCTAATGATACATAACGGAAATATAAAATATTTAACAATTTATTAATACAATATTATTATGTTACAAAATTCACATACCTACTGTGTTCAATTTTAATAATACCATTTAAAATAAATCCAACACTTATCATTGTTTTACATTCTACTGGACTGGACCCTAATTGGACTGATTTTTATTTTTAATTTTTCGACACTATCTATATATTAAAGGAAGTATATTTATATCTTCTGACTATATTCTTCGTTATTTTATTGTACCATACCCAATTTTGGAAGTCAGTGATGATTTAAGACTTAAGTCATCTTTTCCATATCTGTCGCCGCTTTAATCGGGATTGGGTGCTGAGTTCAATCTAATTTCTGAGGTTCTCGATCCAGGACGTTTTTCTCCTTCTGGAATCTTGCATATCGGAAATTTTCCCTTGAATGATAAGATTTTAAAGTTACTTTACCTAGTTACTATAACAATAATAATTCTCCACCCCATTTCAATCGTCAGTTATCGTAAATTCATATGATTTCGGTACATTTTCAGTGATTATCGTTGTGTAATGACTTAGCATACATTTTTTCTGTCAGCCTTCTATGTAACACTTTTTAGAGTCCATCTTTAAGCCTGCTATAGGGCTATTTAAAACATAAAATACCTAGAAGAGAAAATTATCGATAGGTTCTAGGCGAAAGCACTCACTAGGAAATTGAAAGGCGTGAGTTTTGAGTGCGACTCGGTCTTACTTTTTTATGTTTTTCTGTGTATTTTTCTATAATCTTTTAAATTTATTTGAAATAGTTTTTAAGAGGTTTAAAATGTTGTCACTGCCGGTTATGGAAATATCTATTTACCTATGCAAAAAAAATACGGAACCCATTGACGTTTTCACTAATATGAAGTTAATACCACACTATTAACATAAAACGTTAGGTACTGTCTGCTTATCACCATACCACTGAATACTGAGTAGACTAATGGACGGCACCGATTAAAACATCGCCAAACATCATAATCATTGTCGAATGTACCTATAAAACTATAAATTCGTAAAGCCTATCGTAGTTGAAAACATATTTATATATTTATGATATTGGTATAAATATATAAATGTGAAGACATACCTACATTGTGACTGTATTTAAATGTCAAAAATAAAAATATATATTATTTCAGTGCCATGCGTGGGGTTTGTTGAACCTTGTGATATAACGCCTAATATCTTATTTTTTTAGCAGAGCTCACGACATCCACTCTATCAAAAAGTGCACTTTATTGTCGCATTAGCGTAGTAGTAATTTTATTCTCGAAAACTTTTTGCAAAAAAAGTGTCGAAAGCGTCGACTGCATACACACAGAGTGCACAGTACACAGAGTGCAAGATGCTCTCTCCAAACAAAACATCTGCATTTCGGTTGCATAACTCAGGCCAAACTGCACGCTTGCGAAATACGTTTCATTAAGTCGTACGTTCATAATGCCTGGAAGTAGTCAGCAACACAATTAAGACTATATCACTTTTTTATTATATTTATAAGTTGAAAACAACAAAACGTACCTATTCTCTAAATTCTTCAGAGCAATATACATAAATCAAAACTTTATAATTGCTAGTAGATACATATAAGTATATAATTATATATTATTTTTCTTATATTTCGGTAGTTTTTCTTTAACTCTAAGTCTCTAAATTAGTTACTTGACTGAAATTCACCATACAATAATAAAATGATGAAAATTCTATGAAGTTGGCAACATAAAAAGTCGTCAACTTGGCAACAACCCATTGAAACAAGAAACATACACATGAAGTAAAGTTTTATATGTTTTATTAAGTTTACCGCGAATATTTTAGTATTCAAAGTGATATTCAAATTGATAACACCAATAATTTCTTCTGGTAAGTTAATATTTTTAATAATATAGGTATGTAACTGATTTGATTTGACTACTAATAATAGTCATAAATCTGGTCTGTTTATATGCTATTTTATTTTTGTTTCTATATTTGATATACCAACCTAACAAACTTCCAAACAATTTTAAACTAGACATTAAAGAAATAGCATTCTAAGTCTGGTTAAGGGCGGCACTTTGCCTAGGAACGTCGCTGAGAATCCCTATATTTTTTGTAACTGAATAACAATAGACAAAATAAATGTGTGGAGAAATTATTAATACTTACAGTTATTTAATACTGAACTTTTGGACAACTAAACTATTACGATGCAAAAAAAATCATACGTAACTTTGTTCAAAACCACAAGTCGTGAACAGCTGGCATGAGAAAATGTGCAACGAGACTCCTAAGTGAACATAACATGTTATCGCAAATTCCGAAATGTGGTCGCTAAAAATATACATAAGAAGCAACTTTCAGTTTCATTAGCATAGGTACATTCTAATTAATCTTAATTATGTGTGAACAAATATTGTTGTCAGCTTTGACCTTAATAAATTATGAAATGGCTTAAAACATTTAACAATAAAAGTTTAATAATATTTGATTTTAAGTAGGTATAACTTTTTTTTCATTTTATGAAACAGCTATGACGAACCTATGGCATGCGTGTCACGTTTTCTGTTGGCACCTGAAAAAAATTGTAAATCATATTATAAGTAAACCTCAAACACTTATTAGCGAAACGTCCGATTTTTTGGAAATAAAAACCAGAAAGAAAATGCAATCAAGTTAGTTGAAGGCAAAAAGCCCACCAAAAAAGCGCTCGGTGCGCTCACTACTGAGTAGGCCCCCTCCCACCCGTTCATTACCCTTCACCTATGTAATAAGGGGCCCAAGAAGCACAAAATAATTATTATTATCAGCGTCTGTCATAACAAAGCAATAAAAATATTATATTATTTCTCGGGGTTTGTAATTAATATTCACGATTACATCATTCTACCAGCGAAATATTGGACACGCAGCAAACTAAGCAATGGGTTTACTGTTATTAAATAATGCCTTCTCGCCCGTCTATCGACGACGCTTCCAGGAGTGTGATTTTGCTTGCCGTGTTCAATGAATGGACTACGTTGTATTTTCGTTAATTCGTATCGCTGAGAAGCCAAAAAACGATGAATCATGGGGCAGGCGGGCACAGTGCGTCGTCAAATCCAGTGTGCGCTGGCGTATTTGATTACGTTGTATTTTCGATGATTTACGCGCCACTTGTGAAATTTTGCGCGAGAGCCCCACTTGCTGCGTTAAGTGGGTTTTACGCCGAAGGACGTAATTTTCACTTTTGCAGAAAACGGATCATAATTCTATTAAATTGGTTTTACTGTTGGCTTTTGAGTAAAGACAGGAAAATTTAGCTCGTAGAAAATTTCGTTACTTAGTAAAAACGCCTGAAAAATAGTCGTCGAAAAAATAACATTAACTTATTGTCAGAAATATTTTTTAATCTCCAACTTAAGTAGTGTTACTTCATAAATTTTTTATTTCCCTTTTCTGCATCTTATTTTTAACAATTAACCAATACCCACTAGCAGTGGCGATTTTAGTAACGTATAGGCCCGAGGTACCCACTCTGTCTAGTTCGTAAGGTGGCTGTATTTTTATAAATACGCAGTAATGGGTCACGGCTTTGAAGCGACCGCTAGTCAAAAAATATCATGTATCTTTGATCCAGTGCAAGGAATCCGTTGCTTTTTCGAATAGCTAACAACTATTACTTGTAAACAGCACTGTGTAATACAATCTACACTCTGTAGCGGCCCGAACATAGTACCTAGTAATTTACATAAATTTTTGGTGCGATCCACCACTGTTGAGTGTTGCCAGAATTTTGAAAATCTTTCATTGATTTTTATTTAAATATAAGTACGCATACTTTTGTACTTTCTCCGAAAAAATATGGAAAACCGCAATTGCCTACATATTTCGTCAGTTAAGACATTTTTTACATACCAGTTGAAAAATTCTTCGGGAAAAACTTATATTCATTTGTCTACTTCTAAAACAATGCCTATTGTGAATTCTAATTTAGGGAAGGGGTGCAATATTCAACAAAATTATACACTTAAACAAACGGTAGGTAGGATACCTAATAGTGTACAGCTACATTTTATATGCACAAAAAGACTTCGTGATTCACAAATGGTAGAAAATCATCTAAACTAAACCATCAAAACGCAAAATTTCTTGGTACTTATTCCACTTTTAATAAGTACCTACCTACCAAGAAATTTTTCGTTTTATTAAATTAATCAATAATACAATGCAGTTTCACCATGAAACCTAATTGAATTTCTATCGATCAATTATTAAAAATTATTTTTACACGATACGGAAATTTATAAAATTTTTGAAAATAAATACAATACGATACCAAAGTACGTATAGATAAAAAATAAGAAGAGTCGGTACTTACATTTTCTCGTGATTTATTTTCACATTTCAACTGATTCAAAATTTCTTTCAACATATTTTTTTTAATTCGTATCTATTCGGTTTGAATGCTTTTTTCCTTTTTGTAAATCGACCCGATGGTTTCGCTCAGTTGTTCTTCGTACTCGTACAAATTACCAGATACAATGGTGGGCAGCCGTATTTTATCAAAATATTATACGAGATACCGTTACATTATTCTTGGAAAATATAGTATTTCAATCCGCCATTCAATTCAATGTTAATCCTTCGATAAAATAAAACCGGCCCATAAAATGCAGGCACGTTAAGATTGAAATCAGTACTCTCAGTTTCATATTACCAGCCGACTGGTTATTAATTTAATTCGTCGACGTGGTGAGTGATTGACTGGATGCGTCATATGCAACGTGCCCTTTAACTCCGTTACCAAGTGCTTGTCGATTTATTTAGAACGCACGTGGGCATTTTCGCCAAAGTTTGTACATTGCGTTTTTGGCATGTCCCATGACTTTGATTGATTTTTTCATAGTTATTATATTATAAAATGTTGGAAAGTTATGTACTTTTAACATGCAAATTTATTAATTTACTCTATTCAATCAGTTAAATACAACTATCTGACCTGTATATATTTTTAATTGATTATTTAGATCGAAAGGTAGTGCGTTTTTACCATGTCCCACCCATAAATTCAAATAAACAAAGTCTGATTTCGTCATTAATTTTGAGTGTGTAAAATTAAATTCGTAGTGTTTTCAACAGCTTACATTATATATTTTTGGAAAATATATAGTTTTTTCGTAAATTTGTACCAATATTGAAAAAAAATCACGTTTAAAGTGTGTCCCAGGATATTTGAAAAAGTGGAACTCCACATTCCGTTACCACGATTTTAGCATGAAGGCGAAAAATTTTCACTATAAATATGTTTTTTTTTAATGTAGCAACATTTTTGTATAACACTGATCGCCATGTACACTTTAAATTGTTGGTGTGTGTCGGTATCGCTATCGGAACAGGTTGCTTTCTGGGTTGGTCATTTAAGAAGTTCCACTACTGTTACCACGATTTATAAGGTAAGAAAACACATATTTCTATTTCACATACTACACATATGGAGCTTATCTTTCATACTACAGATATAATAAAACATATCGCAGGTTTAACAATAAAACTAAGCTAAATTTTGGCTTCAAACACTTCTGAAACAGAATCCGTTACTTCCACTCCGAAACTATATTGGTGGTAACGTATATGTGGAATGTAAAAGTAACGAAATGGCATGCATAAAGTTGGGTTTACAGTGTGTGTTTAGTTCTTCATAGATTATAAAAAAAATTATTTTGTCTGTTCGTATGAAAAACAAAAATATTTTCATTAAAAAATATAAAAAATAACCTGACTATAATATAATAATATAATAAAGATTAAAAAAGTATGTGATATGTCTGAATACGCAAAAATAGCGCACATAAAAGTATGGAGATAAAAAAAAACAACAGAAGGAAAAGAAAAAACACCAGACTGAAATAATTGCGAGACAGGCACTGGCTCTGTCATACTCTTTCTGTTATACGCCACCAAAATTTTAAAACTTCTCCATACATTTTAGGCATAGAAATTTATAAAAATGTATGAAAAAGTATTTTTTTGTCACGTTTAACAGAAATGTGTACTCGATTAGATTTAATACCTAGAACTGTAGGTATTCACGAAATGTCAGAAAAGTACGTCTTGATTACAATCAACCTGTATAGCTACATTTTATGTTGATGAATACAATTAAATTTCAAGACAACATAAAGTCGAACTTGGTTATTACGAGGAAGATGGGACCGACTGAATTTGCTTGTTATAAGCGTTACTCGTTATATCAGAGAATAGGTATTTTTAAATGAGCATGTCACATTACACAAAAAGCCGAAAATAAAAAATTTGGAAACCATCGTAAAAATCCCCGAAACGAGCATGGCATTCATAAACTACAAAAGAAGTTGTTTATTGTAATTAACGCTGGTAGGTACCTACGGACTTCACAAACCTTGGATTTTTCAACCATATGCGTGGATACTTTTTTATTATTGTCGGTGAAACACCAATAAGGTAGGTACTTAGACACTTTACTAGTGTCATAAACGTAATCCGACCCCGGCGGCATCCTGTCCAATCGGATTTTATTGCTTAGGGTCGAAATGTTTTAAAACGGTCGACACATTAACAGTATTTTAGCTCGGTATATCCGATAAGTTGCTCGTTATAACAGTGAAAGAATTAAATGTATGGCGAAAATCATAAACCAATTGTCAACAAATGTTTCGTTATTACATCCGAGATCTCGCTATGTCAGAGATCGTAATAACCGAGTTTGACTATAATTATTTTCGTAAAAGTTATATACTCCGTGCCGCGCTAGGAACTCGCGTCTGAATCCCTTGCTGATTTTTTTTTTCATATATTGTTAATTTGCTTAAAAATATTTTTTATCTGAGTTACAAATAATATAAATGCCAAATAAAGTTATGGTAATGTATAGTGTGTCAAAATTATTACCTACCTTATTTTACAAGTATTGTGAAATTTATTATAAAATATGTCTATTTTAGTGATTAAGTTTGATTTGTTTTGTTATTTTGACGCACGTTGAATATTTATCTGTCTATCAAAAAATTCAAATAAATTTCATAAAACAAAAATTTGTTTTTATGGTAACATGTAACTTAAGCTTTACAAATTACACTCCGTTACCATTTCGTTCCATTCCGAAAATGTCCCCAAAAAAGTTGAACGTTAACTATTTTTCATTTGATTATTAAATAACGAAACTTATTTATTTTTCCAATAAAATTTAGTAAAAGTGATTATTGTCTTTAAAAAAATAGCAGAACGAACATTGATTGGTTTTTTCAAATACTAAAGGAAAAATGCTCTGCCATTATAGACATAGGGTAACGGAGGGGAACGAAATGTGCCCAAGAATTAAAATTCAATAATATTTTTTGACTATTTGTAGTTTTATTTTGAAGTGTATGGTTTTTTTAATCTAATAGAGCTCTTTTAAGTGATAAAAAGTGTTTCATTCATGTTTTAAAAGCTAAGTTTCGTAGTCACGGAACGGAAACTTATTATGCCCAATTTCATAATAAAAATGATATAAATATTGTATTAATCAATATTTTGCTGAAAAATTGCTATCACCAATTCAGCAATAGAACAAGGAATCTGCTAGCTATATAAAAATGGTTAATTTGAGTGAAAAAATAATATTACCCAAATTTCAAACATGTACAAACTTTGGCGAAAATGCCCACGTACGTACAAGGCTAGCAATATTTTAAGTGCATTAATTGCAAAAACGGAATATCACAAAATATCATCACCAATCACATCACCATATTACCTATATCATTGAAAATTCACTGAATGGAATACCTACTGCCCTGCTAAGTAAAAAACCAGGATTTTTGGTTTTAGTGAAATGAGAACCCAAGTTTTAAACTACATTTTCTCTTATATTATGTAAAATTATTGAATTGTTTTGACATAATCACTGTAAGTACCTACATATATTTAGAGATTATGTAAAAAACAATTTAATATTTTTTCTCAAGAGAAAAGATAGTTTAAAACTGGGGGTCTCATTTCACTAAAACCAAAAACACTGGTTTTTCACTAAACTTAGCAGGGCAGTATAAACTTGTATGGCAACAATTAGAATTGACATGCTGCGATTTAGAATAGAACCCGCAGTGACGTCCCGTGGGGGTAGGCAGAATGAGCGTCGCTTGGGGGCGGCAGTTACTCGAAAAGCTGCAAATTGAGGAGAATCATTAGATATATATATATATAAATAGGTACCTAAGCTTAGCTAAAATTCAGCTCATTGCTTGGAAACAAAATGTATTAATTAACATAATAGGTTTAACAGGACGGTATTTTTTTGTCAGGCTCGTGATGTCTAGTTTACTTCCGTTGTCCTTGGACGACACGTCCTTGGTGAGCAGCAATGACACATGCAAGTTGTCAGGTGTAGTATTTTTAAATGTATCTGAATCCGTGGACTCTCACTATTGTCTATTAAAGTAGAGATGGCATTTAAATTAGGTTTAGTCGTAGGTATATTTTGTTAGTAATGTATCCATACAACACCTTTCTCAGATATTGGAGTCATGAAAGGATGATAAAAAATACTGTATAATATAAAAGGGGCGGTATTCTGGCGCTGCCTAGGGGCGGCATTTTGTCGAGGGAGGTCACTGAGAACCCGTGAGGGAAACCGCGGTTTGCGACACACACGTCGTCTTACCGCGAAAACTTTGTTTTAAAATATTAAACAGTAAAACCCTTAGAGTAAGTAAAACCCCTTGACTATTAATATGCACAAACGCGATGTCTTTTCGTTCGCTAGAAGTGGGCAGATAGTAGTATGATTATTGTTTTGGTTACTATTGCGAAAAATCGCTTCTGTTGTATCACCGTGCCTCGCCTTGACGACCCCTCCAACTCTTTTTTTCCTGCCGAAATTATTTAACATAATATAAGTACATTACATTATGGACATAGTTATGCAGAAAGTAGCCAGACAAAATAATGAGATATGGTAATATATAGATCAGATGCGAGAAGGTTTTCTCTACATTCTGCTGAAAATAGCCAAGCCGCAAAAAAATTATTCTTGAAATAAAATACTACATATTTACAATTTGACATTTCACATTTTACATACATTTTTAATAATCATGTTGTTACTAAAGTGCCATTATCTCAACTCGACATCAGCGCTCGAAATGGAAAAGTTTACGAACCGGAGCGCTCGACAAATTTTCTGAAGATATTTACATTGTCATTAAATCGTATGTGTATTTTATAAAAATATGTGTGTCAGATTTGCTATTCTATGGCCTATCTAGCTCAGACGGTCAACATATTTTTTCCACGAGACGGAGCAATAATTTTACAAATTTCACGAGCCGGAACGGCGCTCCGGTGCGTTCCGTTCCATTTCGAGCCCTGCTCGACATTATTGTGGACTGGCTACATTCTGCATAACTACGTTCGTTTATGGTTGTACCTACATTCCCATGTTGACATGTTGCAACATAATCCTGTTTAAATTTAGTATTAATATTCATTTTTCTGTTTCTCAAAATTCTCAAAAAATGTAGACGATATTTATTTGAATTTTATTTGAGGCGTATCACTAACATTGAATATACTTTTATTTTGTAATTAATCGCCAATTTATTTATTTTATTTTCATATGTATGTAATTTTAGTGGCAATCTGTGCATATTTTATTGAATCCGTCTGTCATTGACTTAACAATACTGTTTTTTTTAATTGGAACTGCAAAAAAGGCCCGTGCACATTTCAGGGTTATTTTTTTGTAAAATGTAAAATTATATAAGTAACATAATATTTAACATTTATTAACAGCCTTCCTATCCAATATAAATTTTTAATATACGATTTTATAAGAAAAAAATTTGATGTCCAGCATCGGTATTAAATCTGCATATTTTACAACGTTTTTCTTAGCTCGTATTCTTATTTGTGCGGTACAAATCTTGCAATCGATTTTTAACTAACTTCCCGACTAGCTAGACAATTGAAACTTTTAGCATATATCAGAACACGATGCCAATGCATTTTTTTAATACTTTTATCCATCTTTAAGTAGAATTGATTTCATGTTCAGTTAATTCTGTTTTGTATGAAAAGTTATTTCGGAAGAAATCCGTAAAAAGTAAAACTATTATTGGTTGCTAAGTGGGTCCTAGCAACTAAATTAATAATATTAATATATACGTGCGTTACTATGGAAATCAATATGATATTTCAGTATTATTTCTATCAAGTACAAATTTTTTTGATCGTTTAAGCTAGTGAAGCCAAGTTTATATGATTTAACAGAAAATTTAAAAACGTTGTAAGTATATAAAAAGTTCTTTTTATCTTGTAATTATTTTTCTAATCCACTAATTCAGTAGAAATTTATACAACCTGTTAATATTTTATATACCTGTTACCAAATACAATTAAAATCCGTTATTTACAGAATTGTCCTCAATAATTTGTCATGTTAATGCATTTGGAGTGCATCGGTGCAGGGGTCGCGTGCAGTTTCTGCAAGATGCACTCTTTCGTGACGTGTTGCACATACGAGAGTAGTAGTATGCAAACATAAGTATTTTATGCTTGTGTAAGTAGGTATAGTATTCATCTCGATCTCAAGGACGGTTACGTTTTCAATTTTTGTTCACACAATGAACGCAAACCATTACATGCAGTGACCGTATAAAACAGGGGTTGCCTACCAAACTACATACAACGATGAACTACTTAAAAACTTGATGATTACCCAGTGGTGGTTTTCGTCAGTTGCTCAAACAACTTAAACAATACTATTTCAATATTCAGTACCTAGTCGGAACTTATTATTCACAATTTTTGTTCAATTTTTACATGACGTATTGCACCCAGTGGCGATTGCGGTCGCTTCGTAAGAAAGTAGAAACATCTTAAAGATGAGTATTTTCTTAATCTTAGACAAAATTATCTCAAGGGGCTTCCAAACCCGTCAACGCCTTCGGTATCTTAAACCGCCACGATTACACCGTCAAATGCTGTATTTAAGACTCGGTCACAGATTATCACAGGGGCTCCACTTTTCAACAAAGCCTCCATAAAATTTGAACATTGTTACCTATCTAATAAAAATATTGATCAAACCACATTTAAACAATTTACCGACAATATTTAATTAACGTATTCTTTAAAAAATAGCTACATATCAGTCTTGATAACTAATCAGAAATAGACGCAGGTCATGGGTTCGGACCGCCCCCAATAGGTTATTGAAAAATATACGAGTAATTTAAAAAAACACTCACATGTGAACCACTGGCTTAGGTGCTGCAGAGTGATTTACTGGTAGGTACAACAAATATTTCCACATGTTTTCATATTATGCATATTATGTACCTTACCTACATACATATTTGGACACCAATGGCTTGAGGTGTCTTTTGAGATTTAATATGCTCTTCAAAAACGTATTCTTATAAAGAGGTATTTGTCAACACGGATGGTCCAATTTTGAAATACATTATCTATACTGAATACCTACTCGATTTTCAAAGCAAATGAATGCAGTGCTACTGTCACTAATTTATAATTTAACTAAACGTTCACAATGGTATGGAACAATGGAAGTAATTTACCAAATATCAAAATTCCACACCTCATTTGCTCCCATAGAGAGCAGTACCGGGCGATTGCAACCTCAATTGTTTTTTTATGGATAGGAGGTACTTATATTACCATGAATATATTGAAATAATTTATGCATGCGCCGCATCCACAGCATCTAAGCACCGCACGCCACTGTTGGACACAACTATTATATTATGTGATACTGATAAGATGACCTGTTTAAAATGATTCTCTATTTGTAAATTGGTTAGTGGTCGACTACTTTGATGGACCAATAGAATACTTACTGTTAAATAATTTCCTCAATACATATTAGGTGTTTTATTATTAAAGTTATAAATTTAACTAATTACAAGTTTAGCAAAATAGTTACCTAGTTACTAGAAAATAAAACATATTTTTTTTGTTTCGATTAAGGGATTACAAAAAACTTCATGTAAGTACATATTCCTTATCATATTATTATGTATTAGAATCATCATCATCATCAATCATAATAATAATAATACATACCTACATCACCATCATCATCATCATTCGTCATCTCATCATAGCTACATACATTAATAATCACACACATAGTCAGCAAATAGCTGGTCATATTGAAGTGTAAATAAGTACCTACATATTAATATTTGAATAGCTACTTGCAAACAAACAAACAAACAAACAATGCAATACATGTCGGCTGATTATTCGCACCTACGCGTGTAATATCTATGTGTGTAAGCTTAGTTTGACTGTATTGGAGTTAGAACATAACCAAAAGCATGTTGCTTTGTCTCATTCTTTTATCCCCTTTAACATAATATTATTGTCCAGCGTCATTACACGGAAAATTCGACAAATTTCGCTAGATGAATGATTTATTTTTAACATATTGCGCCATTTCAAAATTACCACAGTGCCCTTAAATTCAAAAATTCCGACCTTGTCCGATCCTCATAGGACTATATTATGGACCTCCACAGAGTGGAGGTTTTGTATTAACAGATTTTATTTTTACGAGAAATGGACGTCAACCACTTGCTCAACCTATTATGTAGGTCCATACTCTGACTCACACACAAATTGAAAAACAATATGTGTACTTACCAGACCCAGGATTCAAACCTGAGACCCACGACGCTATAGGCCGACGCTTAAGCCGCGCGGCCATAGTGGAGAAAAAATCAATTTTCTATAATTACCATCTGATTTAATTGATTTTCAATTAAGACACGTAGGTGTGTGTTAATGTTGAATGGGTACTAATTAAAAGTGAAACTTGACATTTTGTAATTGAAAGTTCATAAAATACCAATATGGTAGCCAAAATACTAATATTCTTTAATTGAGTAAACTTGGTTACAATGATTTTTAGTTTAGACATGTATTTTATGGTGCTGTAATTCATACTAGTAACTATTCAAAGTTAATTTTTACCACGTTTTTATTAGCTCGTATTCTTGTTTGTCCGGTACAGATTTTTTCTTGTGCAGTACAATTTTTTTTCTTCTTCCCGACTAGCTAGACTTCCCGACTAGCTAGACATTTGAAACTTTTAGAATATATCAGAACACGACGACAATGCATTCTTTTAATACGTTTGGCCATCTTTAAGCAGAATTGAATTAATTTTCAGTTAATTTCGTTTTATATGTTTCGGAAAAAAATCGTTAAAAGTAATATTTACTACTCACTATTATTAGTTGCTAAGTGGGTCCTAGCAACTAAATAATAAACTACTATAAGTAGGTACAACAATCTAATTAACAAATTTCAAACAAAATAGTCATTTTCTTAAACCCAAAAAAATACAGACGGTAAGTAGGTACCTACCTACTTATGTTATTACCTATATGCTTACTTAGTCGTTAAAAAACTGTCTCACCGATATGAACAATAGATGCATTCAATATGTATGATTCATTTTTGTTGCAGATACAATATTTAGAGGATAAACACGCCGTTGCACATTTTGTGTGCAGTTTTCAGCAAGAGTCAATACCTGTGTATCTTGGTATTGTGCAGTAATCGTGTATATGCACTTTGCATCAGTTCGGCATAATTAATCGTACATATTGCTTATAAAAAAAACTGCAAACAATGTCTTTGTTAATTTTATTACTAAAATGCACATTTGTGTGCACAGGTGCAGTTCAAATTTTCGTTCTATCGACGAAGGAACCAGCTCAAATGAATAATCATCAACACATACACTTCTAGCATTCTACAGAAAAGCTTTTTAAATAGTTATCTTACTTTTATTTAAATTCGTAATAAACTGATTCAACAGTCTATACTTTATGTTTATGACAATTAATTGAAAGCGATGCCAATGTAGTCATTAATCGATACAATAACTTAATACAAAAAAACACACTAGATAAATCAGTCTTCATTGAAGTTGATTAACTTGTTTTTGTGCACAATAAATCTTACATAAAAAAAAATATCTGTACATAACTATTGTTTAGTACCTAAGTACGTAAGTATTAGACACACATTTTTAATATTATTATTCATAGATCATAAATTAAAATTATTTTTTGGTAAATTCAAGAAAATAGAATGGTATTAGTTTATTCTGACACTGCGGGCGACTCATTTGGGTGTTGGTATAGTTACTTTACATAAAATAAGTGCGAAAGAAAAATCATTAATTAATTATTTAGTTGAGATCGAACTGACATAGGTACTTCAGAGAACTCCATTTTACAACAGTATATTATTATCAATTTTCTATATTAATTTAGTAATTTGTGGAATTTAATATAATTATTATTATACCCACTGTTGAAAACTCAAGCCTTTGAATATAATACATTAATAAAAATTTGTGCATACCGTAAAATCGTAAAACTGTCTCTTAAAGTTTTAACATTGTATTATTATTTATTGTTGAATCAGTTAGTTGGTTAGTTAGACTGGGCTTTCAAGTGTTGCAATAATTTTGCAGAGACCGCAATGTCAGTCAAATATTTGCCCAGCATTGTTTGCCGACCTACCAACGTGTCTGACGAAAAATTTTGACATTTTTCTCATTGTTGCTACACCGCCGGTGAGGAACTCATAAATAAATAAATTACAAACAATAATAATTAATATGTACTGCATGCAAGTAAATATGTTATATTATTATCGACCTGAAGACACTTTGTCTGGGCGTTCGACATTTGCCATCAAGGTAGGTCACCAAATAAAATAAATCATGATATTATTTAAAATAAATTACATTTTATTTTTAATAAAAATAAAACAGTCTTTATTAGCCGCGTTTCTACCACTACTATTATGGAGACCATCACATGAAATTCATAGTATTTTGTATGCACTGCCATGGAATCGAGTTCATTTACCAATAATGTAACTGGAGACATGGTCTTAAAATTTAATAGACGGTACCTATTAAATATATCTTTAATAAACATAAAAATGTGGTTGAGATAGAGATTTTGTAGGCATATTAATTATTTTCCTACCTTTCCTCTGACCAAATCTTTCCATAAGTAAACAGTCCAATTAAAATTCCCAATTTCAGCAAAAAAGTCAATATCATTCATTTTAATTTATAAAACGACTTCTATTTGGTGCAAACCTATAACTATTTATTATTCATAAGCAGGTAAATATTGAAGGTATCTTACCTGTATACATTTCAATTCGTTTTTCATATAGGTAACTACACAAATGATAAAACAATCAGGTTGGTACTGTTGGTAGGCAGTTTTTCCGAATGTTTGATTTTTAGATTTATACCAAACGAACGTTTTTTTTTCAAACATTCATTCGATCTGGGTACCTCCTTATTATTATCAACCACAGAACAGAATTATTTCTGAGTTCCCTGTTATCAACCCACTAAAACCTCACGCGATAAACTTTACTTTTACAGAAGAAACAATCAAGGCTTTAAGAGAATTTTCAATTTTGAGTGTGTTAATAATTTGATTTAACTAAATAACATGTAGTAGTAGTAGGTAGTTATCATTCCATCATACCAATGTGATGACTGCATAATATATTGGAGGTACTATAGACTTACAAAAACAAGACAATATTATGTATGTTAAATCGTCGCTTTCTAGAAACAATAAGTATATTTTAATGCTGTATATATCAAAAACATTGAGGGTTTTATTGAAATATGCAGTGTGATAAAAATGGTCAGAAAATACAAAAATCGTTTTGACAAAACTGTCACATCGGAGGTTTTAACAACCCAACGATGTTATGCAGTTAGTTAAGTACTTGTATGTATCTCTATTAAAAGAAACAAATATTTCTTTATTAAAACCACTCCTTCATCGGGAAATAGAAAGCCATATTCATTAATGTAATCGATTTAAAAACACTTCTACTTAAATCAACTGATTGTTTTTAATATAAAACAGATTATCACCAATAAAACGACAATGCTTAATTTCATAATACCTATGACTTCACTAAATTTAAATATAAACATTAAATTGATGGGTGAAACGTTCAAAAATGCACGTTTTAGTATTCTGTAAACAGATGTTTTGGGGTATTAATTAATTCTGGAAATTTATACATAGACATGAGTCAGTTTTCACAAATAAATAACACAAAGTATCATACTATGACAAATTCTTATCTATACTAAGTATGAGATATAAAAATGCTCTCAAATATATTTTATTAAATAATATAATTATATATTTATTTATATGTAGGTATTCGCATGCACATATGAAAAAAATATATAAAACAAAGCACACAGAGGAATAATAATAAAATATTAAATTGAGTTATTATAATGCATAACAAAAATAATAAAATAGTCACATATTATGAAAAACAGGTTGAGTACCTAAGTATAGACAAACAAAATAGATCAATCAATGCAGCGCTTGAATGCCTGAACGTAGGCATCGAACATGTCAATAGAAAAACTATTTGAAATAGAATGAATCCTTGGTATGGAAGAACGACATTAAAAACAGCAATCATTTTTTTTTTGTTTTTACTTAGATATATTTTGTAGTCGTGTTGTGACATTTAATAATATATATTTTTAAGGTAGGTAGGTATATTACAAAAATGATCTTCGTATTAATGGCCTAAGGAAGAGGAAATTTAAAATGATTCATTTGTACCAATATCTTACTCAACTTTCATATATTGAAAAATACCATGAATAATATAATAAAGACAATAACTTACCTGAAGGATACCTATTATTAAATCTATTTAAGTATAAGTACCTACACTAACTGTATACGGTAAATGTATTACCTACATGGAATTACTACATTTTACTAGGTAGCTACTTATAATATTTAGTTAGGTAACTATTTTGTTAGTTATTAGAGATATACATTAGCACATGAAAAATTAAATTTATTAATTAACATCCGATTCGGCTCATATTAGAAAAATTAAATTTATTAATTAACATCCGATTCGGCTCATACAAATCGCATACCTTCATAAACCTATGAAAGCAGATAAATGTGCCTTTTAAAAATTAACTCAACT
The DNA here is from genome assembly GCF_057557595.1 of Rhyacophila brunnea. Taxonomy (NCBI): domain Eukaryota; kingdom Metazoa; phylum Arthropoda; class Insecta; order Trichoptera; family Rhyacophilidae; genus Rhyacophila; species Rhyacophila brunnea. Next base: position 25,760,874 of record NW_028233068.1, read on the forward strand.
CAGTGTCATATTAATAGTAGGTACCTACTTTTGTCCGTATAAGTCGGTTATGGGGAAGCCAGAGGCAAACATATTTTGAAAATAGCCGATATACTGGATTATTTGTTAGGTTGGATTAGTTTAGGTTAGGTTAGGTTTCCATTCTTGAATTCATGAATTTTACCAAAATCGGCTATGACAATCAGCGCGGTGTCCGCCTGTCTTCCCCATAACCGACTTATACCCTATTGTATTATTCTGCTGACGTTTCTATGTGTAGTATTATTTTACATATAAATAAATAGGTACATTGCATAATGTACCTACATGGTTGACAAACCATTCTATCGATAGTGCGATACAGGTTTATTATTCTGTTAACGTGTTCACTTTAAAATTGAGATGTGACCCATTCAGGCACTCAATAAACATTTAATAAAGTTCTTACTGTTTGAAGTTTGTGTTATTTCTTAGGTATCTATGTAAGTATGCAAGCATGCTTATTATTATATTATATACTTATATACTCTCTGGTAAATTAACTTACAAAATAAAACAATATATCTGTCCACTATTATTAAATTTATTAAAGTCGTTTAGAAACTGCGACGATTACATTATATAAATTATAATACCTAGTTACTTCAATTATAGATGTATGTGCCTACTTACTTGCCTGCGTAGGTGCAGGTGCAGACTGTATAGGTACGGAGAGTAATTATTTGACTATTCCCATGCGTATGTACGAGCTATCGTAGCTATCCAGTGCACTGACACTGAGTTTTAAAAGTTCAATGTGTAACTACCTACTCATATTTTTCTATTTTCTGATTATGCAAATACAACTAGGTACTATTATTGCCGTTCGAAATTTGAACGGTTTTCATATGTCATCAATAACTATTGTTCTTTATTAGACGGTGACAAACAAGCTATTTTCGAAACAAAAAAATCACTTTTCAAATCGTATTTGGCAGCACACTGGCTATTGAATAATATTTGTTTTAATTTTTCTTTGCAAAGACGGAACATTAAATTATTTTTATGTAAAAGTTGGTAGATACTCTCTGTTTATGTAATGTTGTTAATGAAGTTAGTTGCCGGGATTTTATTATGCTATGGGTAATATTTTATACTCAATTTGTGAGAAATACTCATCTCTTTTTTTAATTTTAGTAGGTATAATTTAATAATTGTATGACTGGTTTGAATTGTGCAAATTATGTGATGAATCGATCGAGTTATCTGTGTCAAAGAAAATCGCCATTTGCAAACCTGATCACTAGATAGTTGGGTACTTTATAAATATTAACGATCTTTTTTTTAACAAAGACAACATTTCAAAATAATATTATCTGAATTAACTACACTGCTTAATAAATAGACTTAGTTACAGAAATGTTGTTATGCTTTGGGTAATATTTTATACTAAGATACTCAATTTGTGAGAAATGCTCTAAAAAATCTCTTTTATAATTTTAGTAGGTATGAGTCAATAATTTTATGGCTGGTTTGAACTATTTCGAGGCCCCTTTTAAATTTTCTGATGAATCGATCGCATATCACCATATGCGCCAAATAAAATCGCCGCAAATAGTTACTTTATAAAATAATAATGAATTATTTATGGACCCTAATTGGCAACAAATCATTTTTATCTATAGTTATAGGTAGGTACCTACCTACATGCGATAAATTAGGTACCTAGGTAGGTTTTTACTTACTTATATATATTTCATAGGTGCAAGTAGGTTTTGCCGGTCGTTTATAGTCACTTGCCCATGGACAAATTTATTGCCCTTTATTAAAATGCATTCATTTATTCATACCAACTAATTTATTGTAAATTATTTTCACGACTTTTGAGTCAAGGTAAATTAACAAATGAAAAAGGCGATAGGTACCTATTACCTACTTGAGATTTGTTGGCCTTGGCGCAAATCGTGTCTAAGATGTCTAATAAAATGCCTAACCCAGCGGCGACCACTCGTTTATGAGTTGTATCTACATATTTAGCGGAAAATATAAACAGTAAACATCGAGGTATTGCCCACTGGTATTACGATAATGAAAAACAAAACAGTGAAAGACAATTCATTTATTTTATTTCCATACCTAACCACATACTGAAAAATCAAAATTCATTTCTCTTTTTTCAAATGAGAATAGATTTATGTATTGCAACCAATACCTAGGTACCTACCTGCCCTCATTAAAATGATTGAAAAATTACGAAAAATAAACTACATAGCTTAGAATTTTTCCAATGATATTTCTTAATCAAAGTTTTAAAATAAGTTTATCAAACAAAAATATTACCTAACGATTATATTATGACGTATTTCGAGATGCTATGTCTAAGTATACTTGTATACCTACTTACTTATTAGATTTGAAAGTAGAAATTTTTCGTTTACGGAAGAAGAATAGTATTTAAAACCAAACTACCTACTTGGTAGGTACTTATTAATTGTAAAATTAATCATCATTTTTTTAAATCAATGTTAATATATACCTAGGTAGCGATCTATTTGCCCACAGGCGATTTTGTTTGACCCCAATAACTTAATCGATTCATCACATAATTTAAAAGGGGAGCAATTATTAAAATATACGTACCAAAATCTCAAAAATATGCTTAGCAACTCATCAGTCAGTGTCCCGGGCTTCCACGTACTCAAATCCGCTACTGTATTTACGTACATGTTATAAAATATACAGATTTATTATTTAAAATCATTCTGTTGATATAATAATTATTTTGACAACCCGGTGTGGGTCGGGACTTTCTCTAAAAACTCTCCACCTGTTCATATCCATAGCTGCCATTCGTTGGGATACTTAGATATCTACGATTATTACCTACGTAAACTGTTACGTACATTGTATAAAAAATAACTCCAGGTATCCTAAAATTGTACGGTACCTAGGTACCTACTTAGGTACTGTGCTTTTTGTTCGAAAAATCACGTATGAGTACCTATAATAATATTATAATCACAATTTATCTATGTTCATGTACGTAGGTATATAACTACACTTATCGGACTTATTGTCATTAGAATAATGGTTTTAGAGTTTGTAATTCAAGATAATGGAAATTCATCCGTCCATTTTCCTCTAAGAATTTTTAGGTACTCAATGGTAAATAAATACACGCGGCCAGCGTTCAAAATGGACTGACTGGAGTGGACCATAGCATAGTTAAGGACGATAGTCAAGACGAGTCAAGACAATCGTCCCATCTCGTGGAAAAAATTAAATGAAATTCCAGTTCTTCAATTCATTTACTTTGCAATAACGATTTTTTTATTGGCCCTTTTTATCTATTCAAAAAAATCTTTACAATTTGTCAAAATAATTGTGAATGCTGACCGAAACTTACATGAATACGAATTCCATCAAGTAGGTACCATCGGTCGACAGTACGTACTTATTACCTAATATTAAAATTACGTGAGTTTTATAATATTCTATAGGATTTGGATTTCCCGTCTCGGGTTTTGCCTTCCACATCTGAAATATTATTAGGTATGTACTAAATTACCTGATTAAGATTAAAAGATCGTAATTCAGACATTATTAATTATTTAATGTATTGTGAGGATAAGGAAATCCTGGACTGTTTAAGGGTGACAGTTAACGGGAGAAAAGCGAATAAAACAATTTTGACAGTTTAGCTGGTGGAATTTTTTTTAGACTGAAATGTATAGCTCAAAAGTACATTATTGTCTTTCCAATATCTAACACACTTTCATATTTTCAAAAAATTATCGAGCATTCTGATTCGGTGCTTTTTCTATTTCGAGCACTGTCTAGGCATGGATGGTTCCACTCTCAAAAGTATGAGTGAGTAGTGTTGTTTGATGATTTACAATCTTAAAATCGATAAATCAGCAACAAAACTACTATAATTAGATATAGATATGACGTGCTTATCATTTTCTAGCCATGCTCTTATCGTAGGCACGCCGAGTCATTTTGTCACGTAGCCTCGTAGACCGACCGTGCTGTTAAATTAGTGTCAGAATTTCAGCGCCAGATGTCCCGGCTGTTATCGCCGAGTGTTTTAGAGCGTTTTTTTAGTTTTTTTCGTTGCACTAGCGTGACACGTGATGTTCGCTATTATATTTTTTATTGGTACGGTCGGTTCGGCTAGGGCGTGGCCGCGAAGCGAACCGCCTACGGCCGCTCAAATCGGCCCCCTTCTCTCGCCGCAGGTAAGCGGCCTACGCCGTAACAACAAAAACACTTGCCGAAGCGGCGTAGAGGGTCGGCGGAAAAGCCTACGGTGCCTCTGCGCCTACCGCATTTTCAGTGCCCGATGGAAAACCCCCTTTCAGCGCCGACCAATATATGCATTCACAACTAGTATAACAACGCTAGATTGACCTGACCCTAAACTATGTAAAAGTCAGGGGGAAAAAATAGAAATTACCGGAAAGAAAATAATAGGTACTATGTTATTAATCGCAATGACGGTGAATTGTTTTCAAATATTACCCCCTACTGTAGGATAGTCAGGGTAGTCAATAGAGCGTCTATCTCTGACATGAAAATTCGATCCCGCGCTACGCGTAGCTGTCGTTGTCGTACCTACACAGTGACGTCCCTAGACAAAATGCCGCCCCTAGGCAGCGTCAAAATGCCGCCCCATTTTTTTTATCATCTTTTCATTACTCCAATATCTAAGAAATGTGTTGTATGAAGCATGGCCCCCGCATCCTGAAGCGGGCCCCCAGGCTAGGATCTTTGGCAGCCCCCCTACCTATCGCTAAGGATAAAGGCAGTGTGACGCTCTACAGTAATGTTTTCCAAATGGTGTACGCGTTAAAATTGATGTGTATATTTAGTGTTGTTTTGTATATTTTAATACACCCATTTGAATTGTAAAACCACATAATTTTAAATATTAATATTATTGAAGAAAATAGCGCCGCAGGCGAATTTTTTGCTATTAGAGAAAATTTGTGATATGTGTTTATTTCACTTATCGAGCCCGGGACCCAGGCTAGAGCCCTGTCAGCCTCCCCTTGTGGGGGGCATGGTATGGATGGATACATTACTAACAAAATATATACCTACCACTAAGCTGAATCATAAAAAAATAAATTTAGATATTAATAAATAAATAAGCGAATAAATATAATATTAGTTAAACACTTACCCAAATCACCAGAGTCTGAGATGCCATTTGGTTGATATGTCGGACACATTTGGTCTGTACCATTTAGTAATATCTACGCAGACGTAATATTTTTACACCATTTTTTCTGTGCTATTATTGTACCCTACAATATGTAAACACAATAATTTTCCTCATTATTTATTTAATATAAACCTATTTTTAATCATAAATACACTATTAATTAATAGTCTCAACACTCAACCGTTGATGATTGAAATAAAATACCCAAATCCACACTATTATCAGCACAAAATATGTTTACAAAAAAATGACTTAAAAGAAGGTATTGTTATTCACAGCACGATAAATACGATATAATCTAGGTAGGTACCTACTAGTGTACATTTTTATTACAATTAGCTGGTACTTGAATACTAATTGATTATGACAAATGTCAATGGATTAATAATCATTATGAATATCTATTTTGCAATAGGTACATCCGTCAACTTTTAAATCTCGGGAGAGACTGGCAAAAATATTTGGATAAATTAAAAAATACGGAAGTATGTACCTACATATAAATCTCTACCATAATTTTCCTTGTTTCGTCACCAACGTTAAAATCTATATAGGTAATATTATGTTGTTTCAATACCTACTTACGTCGCTTGTTCGGCGCCACCTATGGCGCCACGGCTTTTGCGCGTATACCTACATAATATCACTGTTATGAAAGTAACTCTTTAATCTGAGTAAATGACATTATATTATTATATTATGACTGATTTATTATGGGTTTTTGGTGTTTTACATTTATCATTCATAATGTGTCTACGTGCCAAGAGTAGTAAAAATATTTTTTATTGGCATTTGTATACGAAACCGAGCAGTCAAAAATAACACAAAAATTCCTCGCGAAGCGTGGTGACATCATACTAAAATATGTACTCTAGTAAGTACTGGATAAAAAAAACATCTCCAACGCTCTGGTTATAATATAACTAATATAGGTAGCTATTTCTATATAATACCAAATAATTCTCCTCGCTTTGCCGCCCTTCGAGTATCTGCCGCCCCCAAGCGACGCTCAATCTGCCTACCCCCACGGGACGTCACTGTACCTACAGGACTGATACACTGAGACAGTGACCCTGTACCTACTTCACTGATAGTGTTCTGGTGCCGGGTATTCAGTAAGAGTTTTGGAACAACACGTTAAAATGTAATATATGCGCCGGCTTAATTATTAACAGAGTCTGTGATGAACTGACTATCATTAATTAATGTACAATGATCTCAATGCTGGAAACAGATTATGATCACGTCGCTTGAGCTCACGATAAGCTCTCGTCACAGGAAAAATGTTTGGTAATGTTGTTACTTTGTATTTTATTATCAGACGGATGTTCCCATCCCGTAGCACATTTTGAGCCTAAAACTAATAGTGTCGGTTAGTAAAATCTGCCAAAATGTAGGTGTCAAAACCACAATAAGGTCACGCCTCAAGCGTATCACGCCACACCTTATTTTTTTATGAAAATGTATACATTTTCTATGAAAAAGTAAACATACAGTGAACTACTTTTTGTGAGTAGTTGTTGTTAGCAATTTTCGCAACCTATTAAGTTTTCACTGTTGATTAACACACATTTAAATAAGAAAAATGAGAAATTACATACCTACCTATCATTGAAATTGAATGTCCCTTGGTGAATAATTTTGTAGTTTGTAAGGTTACTTCTGAGATGCCAATGGGTACGTACCCCCTTTGGAGGTAAGTACTTATACAAAAATCTATTCACTGCATTTACATATTTATCATTTAAATTATAAATGCATCCACAGTAAATTGAAAATAGGTGAGTAGGTGGGTAGTAGATATATTCGTAATGTAGGAATTCATAGGTATATTTAATGAAATGAACACGAAAAGTGAACACGAAACAGGTGTTCTTCATACCTACTCTCAAATGTTGAATTAGGTAATAGGTATACCTACCTACGTAAATTTTTTCGAAATCTAAATATGTACCTGGGAACACATAAATAATGGGTTGCGGTTTATGTTCTTTGTGTCGTAGTGACAAGGTTTAATTCTAGAGCGTGGATAAATAATATAGGATAAACTTAAACACGTGTTAAACTGTTAAATAATATGTTGATTTCAATTAATAGTGACTGACGCCTGTAATCTGTATGTATTAAAGTGTGTAACATAACCGAAACGCTCATATAATATTGGCAATATTTTAGGACATTCCAAATGCTTAAAATACGCATTTATAGCCTGAATGTCATTAAGTCATAAATAAAATTCGTCTTCAGATCTTTGTCTATGGTTATAGCGACTAGATTTGCATTTATATCTTATTAATCTGTTATCTTACCTACATACATATTCACAGTGTAGAATAATAATTATGTTTAACTGTCAAATGATAAATACCTATATCGTGGGTAACATACCTATGTACCTATAGTTATTTACCTACCTATGAGAATTTTAGACAAAATCCGAAAATATTATTTTGTTAATCATGGTTACAACATGCAAGTTTTCTTCAAAGCGGCAATAAAACGATCTAAAACGATTTAAGCTGGCAGCTGACACTTTAATAATATCATATCTACTACAATAATAGGTATATTAATAATATGAATGATAATTGATAACTGATGATAAGGAACATATTATTACTCACACCAATACGTATCTACCTTTCAGATAGTAATGTAATGAAACTTTTTGCAGTTAGAATTATTAGCTCGTTTGATAAATTGATTAGACTTGAAAAATTTCAAGGTGTGGTCTATGTAGGTACCTACCTATTTTATTATTGAAATAAAAAACATGTTTCATTGGCCAATTTATCATAGTATCGATAAGATAAGTCAATCGTTCAATGTGATAACTCTGATATCGTTTGCGATCAATATAATATTAAGTATTATATAATATGTAAGTATAGGTACTTAGTACTTACCTATTTAGTTACTTAGTAGAAATTTATACATAGGTATATTATAATGCACCTACATGGTAGATAGATACCAATATGAGTTCTTTTAAGAGGGCTTCGGCTATAAATCTAAATAGAATCGTATTATTTTATTTGTACCTATTTGATAATGACTTCAGATTGTTTTAAATTGATCTGACTGCTATAGAAAAAAAATGTTATCCTCTGCATTGCAGAGCATATTATTGGAAATTGCAGAGAAGCCTATTTTGGCGATATTCTTTGGATACTTACTCCCGTAAGGGAATGCGACCCATTATCAGATAAATCCCCAATAACCAGTCCTAGCCCTGCATGACTATTATCTATATGTAGGTAGTTAACAACACTATAACACGTTTCTGTTATTTTTTTTGATCCAAAATAACAGGAATATCGCTCCGGTCAATTCTGTATAGGTAGGTACAAAGCGGTTATCCGAACAGCAAATTAATTCTTAACATGAACTCACATTTCCTCAAAATAATGGAGGACACTTTTCAAAACATGAAACATTATTGGAAGGTTTTAGAATTCATTCTGGCCATTTGGATGACTTCCATGGCCCCCATATCCTGAGGGAAGCGGCCCCCCAGGCCAGGATCTTTGTTGGGCCCCCCTACCTATCGCTAGGGTTAAAAGCAGTGTGACGCTCTTCAAAAACTTTTTCCAAATGGTGTTCCAGGTCTAATTAAGGGTACCTATCCAGTGTATTTTTAGCTATTTTTTGCATTTTTTAATAAATCCACTTGAATTTTCACACAAATTTTCGAATATCGACATACAACAATCAAAATTTGCATCACACAATCATACCTATATTTAAAATGTTAATATTCTTTTTGAAAATTTGTGATCTATGGTTATCTCATTTATAAGGTAGTCGCGCCACGCGGGGCCCCCTCAGAGCCTGGGCCCCCAGGCTAGAGCCCTGTCAGCCCCCCCTTGTGGGGGCCATGATGACTTCACTGATTAAAATAATTGTGGAAATAATATTTTTACAATTCAAGTAAGTAGGTACAAGACATTTTCCTTGGCAGTGGTAAAAAAATAATAATATGATCGGATTAAATTGCAACTTTGCCAGCATTAAGTTCCTAACAAGAATTTATATATTATTTTGTCTAGGCGGCTACTTAGTCTACCTAGGCAATTTTTATAAAAAGAAACAATAAAGGTGACGGTGTTGTGTTGCGATTCAAAGCTTTGTCAGATTTGTAGGTCCTCTTGTGGAGATTTTGCCTTTGCGATATGTAGATAGGTACCTACTATCACTGGATATTAAAAAAATTACCTAGGTACCTACATCGTTTTTTTAGAATATAAAACAATGTTATTATTTAAATACGTTAATAGGCAACTAAAAAATATTTTTCTTAAGAAGGGGTAGGCTTTAAATAAAACTGCTAGGTTACCCACTAAAATTTATAAAATTATAAAAATGTCTTTGTCTTTATTTATTTATTTATTTATTTATTTAAGAATACAAAACATTGTGGACATAACAAATCTAAATTCAAGACGTACACAACATGAGATTTACATTATAAGTCAAACATTACCCTCACAAGAGAGAAGAGAATATAGAAAAAGAAATATATATATAATAACAATAATAATAACAAAAAAAATATATATATAATCAAAACATACTTAACCGGTTAAGTGCCCAAAGCGTCTTTGGACGCCCTAATTACACCAATTCTTATGTTAATTACTGTCAATTAACTAATTGCGGCATAGAAAGGATTAAGTATAATTTAATACAAAAAAATATAATTTTTGAGAACGGAAAATATACAATTTTATACAGAAAAATACAGTTTCAAAAATAAAATGCAAAGTACATCATTGAAAATGTCTATGTCTTTAGGGAGCGCATTTACTAGTCTTGCACCCCTCGCTAATGGTGCCTGATAGGCTTGACGCGAGGAAACGGTTCCAATCCAGAATAAATCATGACTGCGACCACGTAGGTAATTGACAGGCGCATGGAAATTCAAATTCATTAGGACACCGGGATTGGAAACCATCCCTCGCGATAACAGGCAAAAGTGTTTCAACAGCAGAAGAGACCGACGAGATTCAAGAGAGTGAAAAGTAAGCATGCCTTGTAGAAAGGCAGTCGGAAAATAATCATCTGACGAATTATCGAAAGGAAAATAGTTAAATGTTTTAAAATAAAGACATCGAAGAAATTTCTTCTGGACGCGTTCTAAAATAAGCTTATAGGAAACCTCATAAGGACACCAGATAATCGACCCATATTCAAGAATGCTACGCACTAATGAGACGTAGAGTGTACGTAATACATTAGGATTCTTGAATGGTTTGGATTGTCGCATGATGAATCCTAGAAGCTTACTCGCACGTAGAGCCGTGGAAGTTATATGCGAGTGAAAGGATAATGAAGAATCAAAAATTATCCCAAGATCTTTCGCCTCAGATTGACGTTTTAAAGAATTTTTTGACATAATATAATTGTATTTAATCGGAGTTCTTGACCTAGAAAAAGTAATACAAAAGCATTTCTCAGTATTAAATTCTAATTTATTCTTTTTTGACCAACTTTCAATTGAACAGAGATTTCTCTGTAACATGCAACAGTCCAATTCATTGCGAATTGGTGCATATAATTTCAAATCATCCGCAAAAAGTAAAAATTCTACTCCATCCATGGCTTTAACTATATCATTGACAAATATGAGGAACATAATTGGTCCAAGATTTGATCCTTGGGGAACACCTGAAAGAGTTTGAAAGACTTCAGATGCACACCCAGCGTACTCGACATATTGACAACGATGCGAAAAATAAGATTTGAAAAAATTTACAAAATTAATAGATCCGCCTACTGCACTTAGTTTAGTTAAAAGAATATCATGATCAACTCGATCGAAAGCCTTTGACATATCCGTATAAATTGCATCAACTTGACAATGATTGTCTAGTGAACGAGATATGTATTCAGTGTACTCCATGAGGTTGGTAACTGTTGATCGAGTAGATCGAAAACCATGTTGAGCGTCAGTCAGCTGACCATCCACATGTGTATATATATATTTATGTAAAATGGACTCAAATAGTTTGACCGGTGCAGAGAGAACAGCCACTGGTCGGAAGTTAGTTATTTCAGATACCGAGCCATTTTTATACACCGGTCGTATACGAGTTAAGCTCCAACATTCAGGGAAGGTAGATTTACTTAAACATAGATTGAAAATATACAACAAAGGATCGCTTAAAAGTTTTTTGCATCCTTTTAATAGCCATGGAGGAATGCCATCTGGACCTACTGAGGATTTCGGATATAGTCTAGAAAAAGCATATTTCATATCTGACTCATCCAGAGGACCAATATTTAGTATGGGCCAAGAAGACGAAAAGTATTCAGGTTGAGGTTGAAGTTTTGGTGGAATCGTGGAATAAACTGACCTAAAATATTCAGCAAAACCGTCAGCGATGGATTTATAGCCATTCAATACCCTACCCCCAAAAGACATAGACGATAGCTGTGCAGAAGAGTTACGTAAGCTCCTAACATACGTCCAAAAAGTTTTCGGGTCTGAGGTTAAATTCAAGGAAATTTTCTCAATGTACGCTTTGTGAGCAGCGTCAATGGCGCGATGAACTCTTCTGCGCATATCAGAGAAAGCACCATAATCATTCAGGCACTTCGAGCGCTTCCATCGTTTATGACAGATGGCTTTCAAGTCAATGGATTTAATAATGCTATGAGTGAACCATTTAGGGTAGCTGCGCGAAGTACCTGAAGACTTCTTAATGGGAAAAGACTTGGAAAATACACTATAAATATTTACATAGAAAACATCAATTGCACTATTAATATCATCGGTACTATATAAAGCATTCCAATCAATACTCTGCATTTCATAATACATTTGTAATAGGTCGCCTTTGAAGAAATTCCATTTATTAAAAAAGAAAGTTTCCGAGCTAACAGAATTGAAATTATTGCTATCGTTAAGACGACTATTGGAAAAATTATGATAATTGATTGGCAACTCAACTAATAGAGCAAGTCTTGTTTGCATATAAATAAAATTATCCATGTGCCTAGAACTAAATAGTGTGAATATACTTAGGTAGGTATATAAAACTATAAGTACCAAAAAAGCAAATTAATAATATTTTTCTAATACATATGTTAAAATAAGTAATAAATAATATTAAGTGTTTTTTCTGCTAATAATTCAGTCATCTTCGCAGGTTACTCTGTTTTTACGACTCTTTCTTGCAACTTATTTATAAGTAAATTAACTGATTAACTCAGTCTATTACAAAAACCCGTTACCGTACGCAGTCTGGTTTGCATAATGTAAGCACTAATAATTATCATAATTAAATGCAAATTTTTACTATTTAATAGTCTTATGTTGCCTTGAATTATTTGAGCTAAGTTTGAGTTATTGGATATTAAATGTCTAGTAAAATTAACTTACCACAGCGCAGTTGTCTGACGTTTAAATTAGCTACAAACATTGACATCAATATCTTTGTAGGTTGGTACCTAGTTACTTATAAATACACTATGTTCTCAGATTTCAATAAAATTTGATATATGTACCTACCTAAGTAGTACTATGTCACTCGTATGTATGAGAGGTAGGTAAGCTACAGTTTCTAAGTCCATTTTGACTACTTTACAGGAGAGCCAAAATTTGAGAATTTGGTATTGTTAGTGATAATAATTAAGGCATCTACCCACTTTCTTCCAATATGCTTGTATCAGTGGCGAAAGGTAGAGGTAGGCTATTAAGATCCAGTATAAATAGTGCACACTAAACTCTGTCAGTCATACGTATTTATTTTGTAGATATTGTTGGTTAATTTTAGTTAGCTATCTAAGTATATTAATAGATAATAGTCAAAAAATATTTGTCTATCTATAAAATGTCTAAAATTCTTAAGTCTTAAATCAAACATAATTTTTGGTACCTGTTTTATAGATAGAAGAATATTTTGTCTACGATTTGGTTTAGGCAGGGCTAGTGAATTTAAAAAAAACTAACCAAGACCTAATATTTTAATCGAGATCTAACTAGTATTTTTTGTAACATTTCAGACTGCCATTGAAAATGGGAATGTAATCGATTATGGCCAATGATCCCACTCTATGGCGCAAGTAACTTGTATTGTGTGTCTATTATGTACCTATTAATAAATAGCACATTTAGCGCATAGCAAATCAATCCATGAACACATCAGAAAAAAAGAGATGTTGAACAAAAACTTCTGGAGTGACAACTTATAACAATTTTATGATCCGACATGGATAATATTGCCTAAAACAGTTATAGATACTTACCTACATAAAATGTTTACTTCTTTACTATTATTGATAAGTATAGATTATAGAATAAGTAGGTATATTAAATAATAATATTTATGTCGATGCGTTGGTATGGTGGGTTATATATAATATTATATTATACAATGTAAGCGGTCGAGAGAGACCTACGTGAATAGAATTTAAATGATTCATTACTGCCATTCGTAGTTTTTTCACGCTAGTTTCATTTCGGCCATCATTATACAACGTCAAAAAAACTATCTGCCATACCAGCATTTATTTCTAGCCCACCAATAGGAGCTCGTCTAGTTGGTTACTAATTATTTATGCCGGCGCGGTGTTTAGACCGTGACGCTACACACTGTGAGAAAGGAAACTTGGACGGAGGAATGCGTGCCAACGCACAGTCCTAGGCTATTATAGTGTTTTTGACCGCGAGTCTTTGGAAAAATGCTATTATTGGCTGGCCGGTTAAAAGGGGGCCATGCAATCAAGAGCGGACCATGAACTCAATACCTCCGCGATGGAAGGCGCTTGCTTGACTTGCCGATTGCGCAACACTGCACGGTGCCTCCGTTATCGCCGCAACCTCAACCTATCATTGCAATATTGCAAACTCAAGTTTAAGTTTAACTGTCAGTCAATTACATAACTTACAAGTACCTACGTATCTGGTAGGTAGGTAGATACATAAAAACAAAAAATGATGATGAAGACTCTGTCTAAACGATTAGGTATTTAACTTTACTTTTACATTGACTTGTAAACATTAATGTAATTACAAGATTTTGTAAACATAAATGCAAATTGATTTACGTATCCTTGCATCCGTGTAAGTACCTACCCACATACTTATTGAAAATTATATTAAATATTGTGCTTTTTTAAAGTGTCCCGAAATAAATGTTTACCCCTTTAGATGTAAGATGTACGTAGGTAGATACCCAACACTACCGATAAAGTGTAGGTACCTATCTATGTTTTTAAAATTGATATTGAAATCTACACATTTCCTATTATTAAACACGTCAAAAATTTTGAAGTATTTCCATCCTAGTTACCTACTAATATTAAAATATTTTCCTACCTACCTAGGTAGGTACCTATTTATATATGGGATATAATAATATAAATTCGATGTTGTAGGTACCTGCCTACTTATTGTAATTAATTTATTAACTAAACAATAAATATACCTACCTAAAAATACCTAGGTACCGATTGTTAGATACCTTTCGACGATGATTTGTTTACATTAAACATGACCTTAATCAGAGGAGGTGAGCTTAAGGGGTGGTCAAAATTTATTTTAGCCACCAACAGAAAACATGGTGTGGTTTACATGATTAAAATAAATCTAAATAGGTATTATGTAAGAATGTAGGTATATGTTTCTATTAGCGATCATTATGGATATATAGATCTACGTTGTCTGCTATCGACCGCTGCCAAATCGCCACTTTGCGATCGAGAAGGCATTCTGTTTTTGTGGAACCTTATACCTATGTGCTGATGATGCTTTAAAATATTAGAAAAGGGCAATTCATCAATCTACCAATTATTGTAGAATGATTAGCGGTAGATATCTACCAACTCACATATTATTTTAAATAAATGAAAATAATTTAAAAATAATTACCAGAATACTAGTTATATTAATTTATTTATACGTATCTACGAATGTGGACGCCCATGTCCGTTATCTTACGCACGTAAAATAGGCAAATTAATAATAAATGTCAGAATAAAATATAAATGTTATCCATGTAGGTACCCACCTACACGTGTACGTGCATACCTACAAACTTAAGTATTTAAAAAAATATAAAAACAGGTAATTATAATAAAATACATCATTATGAAAATCAACGACGTGTTTCCTATTTTATGAATTTCAATTGAATAGTTAAGAATAGCAAAGCGCGCGAGATATTTTATTAATTGGGTTGGCATTTAGTTTGTCATTTAATTACTAAAACAATGTACCGTAGTACCTACCTAAGGTACCGTAGCTAATAAGTTAATTTAAAATGCTACATATTTTAAATCATACCTAAGTAGTGACTTTTTTGCATATACTTATATAAATAACTTATATAATTTACCATGCTAATTATAGCATCATTTATTTTCAAACATACATAGCTGCGCTTATAATATTATTTATGGATCTGATTTATCTGAGAAGACAATTTACACTACCTATTTTAAGATTTTATATCAGCAAAAATACCCCCACGCCTCCGACACCCGTAAAATTCAATAATAATTATTATATTATGTTTTTTTCCGAAATGGATGTTTCTTTGTGCACACCTTCACTGGTAGGACATATTTTATTAGACTATTTTTCATAATATTATGAATGATCTTTGTATCTACTAATTAAATAAATTGTAAAAAAATTAGGCAATTACATTGATCTAATTTAGTTAAGTAAAAATCATTGATAATAAATAATAACACACACAAACATTTTTGATGTGAAAACTGTCCAAAAATAAGCCTTTGGACTTTGGTGATAAAATGTTCAAATGATCCCAATGAATGTGAAATGTAAGGTTTAAATATGAATTTAATTATGTGGGAATGATTCATTTGGATATTCTGTATAGTCTTTTCAGTGTGCATTTAATTGCCACTCGTTAAATAATAATAATATAAAGATGCCACATACGTTGCCTCATGTTAAATGATTATTTTTTACGAAAGTGGAAGACATACTGTTCTTCTCTGTCTTTTTCTATCGCATAACAAAGGATGGAAATATTATTTCGATCGGTTTTATAGATCGATGGCTTCAATCCGAATGTTAATATTAAATACAGAATGGCAATAAGCCGTTAAACTTTTCCAGATGTAGGCATATAGTAGGTATGCATATTACCATTCTGCAATCGTGGTATTCGTAAACACGTCGACTTTTGTTTCAAATTTGTAGCTACTCTTTTAAATAATATTTAAAATCGAAATGGAAAAAATAAACATGCACCGGATATTTGAGCCAACGACTCATTGTTAGGAACATTACGTGGGTATTGGTTCATTCAAAGCTCAATTTTAACTTTTAATTTCAGCTATAGAATACGGCCTCGTTATAGATGGATCCGATTTCAATGTTGCAAATATTGCTTTCGATACAATTCTTACCTACATAATATTTATAGGTAGGTACATAATGCATACACATAGTTTCTTGTTATTAAGGTAAAAAAAATTAGAATGTGTAACTAAGTATAACTTGAAATCCTTTTTATTTATATCATTACCTTAAGTAGGTATGGTTTAAATATTTTAAACAATGATACCTATTAATGAATTAATAGTGAAAATTCCTCAACTTTAACTTTTACAAAATCTAATTCTTACTGAAAACAAGGTATATTTTCTCAAATATCTTTATAGTATTCATCAATTCACTCATCCGTAATAATTACCTACATATATCATCGTTGAACTGTTACAACTGCAGGTATGACAAAATTTGAATTTTACAAGATAAACAATAAGTAAAGTTTTATAACAAAAAAAATGATGGTGACCTTTCATTAATTATTTTGCGTCTTTGAATACCTCAATTGATTAATCTTAATATCAGGTAGGGGGAGGAGGTTATCATCATCGAGTATTTTGTAATATCACCGATATGATTGATGTATTGCGGTACCTACCTATATTCAAAATGAGACATGTTACCCGTTAATTATATTTTAATTTTGGTGGTAGATTATCTTTAGAGTTTTTCTAAACTACGCTGACTAATACTTATAAACGAAAAGAAAATATGACAATACAATTTTCTCAAAATCGTCGGGGGGTTTTGAGGTTTCAATAACACAACAACGGTAAATTAAAATAATTATACATCGGTTTATACAAAAAGTAAAAAAGTTTTCCGATTAAAACAATATTTTCATTCGAGGCAAAAACAGCTTGTTGTTTTCGCCCACCATAATATAACATGATAGGTACCAATGGAAATTAAAATCACATACATTTTAAATGAAGCTACTTTTTTCCCGAGTGAAAACTTTGCATCTTTCGAATAATTAAGTTTTCTTTTCGGATCCAGTTTTATCAAAATCAGTAACAATTATTATTGCTATGTTTACATTGATTTATTACAAAATGTTTGTGTTAAAATTAAACATAAATAATAAATGTAGGTATATTTATTTTTTATTTATATGATCCTACTATAAATAACTGCTACCCGCGGTGGAGTAGTGGATGAACCGTAAATCGTGGGCTTGAATACCGCATCTGAAAAAATCATATTATGTTCTACCTATGTAGGTATATTTTATTAGGATTTCGAACCTATTATAAACTGAGCAAATAACTAACAACTTAAACAAACAAATAAAAAATGACAATCTCCAATCTGTGTACCTACACCCATATTATCTTCAAAGAAAATGCTCAGACCTATTTTCTTAAGTACCTAGTAATTCAGGTTTTTACCTTGAATAAAAAAAAGACAGTTATTAAAAGGCATTATAATAGATAGGCACCAATTTCATTCAGCTGTAAGTATCTGCCTATTTATCACTCTACATATTCATAGGAGCAATATGCAATTGATATTATTTTCTTGGCGATTGTCCAGCGAGCATTGTCGGCAGTTCCGTCCAACGACACACCTGTCGACAGAGACCTTGAATATCCCCCCTCGAACCCCTCCGTACTTACTCACCTCTTACCTCATCTTCTTACTCTTGCATTGCACTTCGCACTCAATGCTACTACAACTCACTGCAATTCAATTGCATCGGTTACATTCAATTCAAGACGACCAAAAAGTGTAACTCACAAAATACGAGCTGTAAATTTAATAATTTATATTCTCATTCTCATCATAATGTCACTCGAGACAATAAGGAATATGTCTTGTGTTGTTTGGTGATTGGTAAAGGAATCCATTTTCCACCAGAACCCTGTTAATAGGCCGGCCCGCCCATGGCACAAATCCTAAAAAGACGTGTCCTGATGTCCTCACAATAACCTAAGATGAATTATTGGTTATGTTAGTACGAAATGATCAAAATCGATAAAAAGTAGATAAATTAAAATAGGTACCTATCATGTTTAAATCCTAAAATAAGCATATTGGTAATTATGGGGAGGGCATAGCTCTATTTTATATACCGACTGCCATCCACAATATTTATAGTATTTACCTACACTGTATTCGAGGATTAGACTGGAACCGGCTTCTGGTAGTCTTATACACATGATTTAGTTTCAATTTACTAATAATAATAATAGCCTTTAAGAATAATAATTGTAACCTTTTATTTGACAATATTTAGATGGCTAAAATTCAAGAAGGCAAGTCCAAGTCGTGTTACCTTACAACCATGTGAGATCTGTTAGTTATAAGTGTTGATACTTGGGTCATTCGGGTTCGGTTTGTCGCCGGGGAGGATCACACGTTAATATAAAAACCGCTCTCCGTCAAACGTTATAATAATATTATAACGTTTGACGGAGAGCATATATATAGAGACATATTATGTCCCTAGTAGACAGAAGAAACATACGCTGGCTTATGGCCATCCTCATTCCACTGCCATAACGCTTACCTACCCGAAACCTTTTTATTTTAAATTAATTAAGAAAATAATATTTGTTACAAATCGGCTAGGTAGGTATACTAATACGAATGTTTTACGTGTTTTGTATTTCTTTATAGTATCTATAATTTTGGTTTATTTATGGACATCGGTTGACTGTGATTTTCACGGAAAGTTGACCGTCGCGAATCATTGAACTCAGACAAAAATCCAAGTATTTTAATTCTAGGATTACCTATTCAAAATTCTAATGGACAGGCCAATTAGTATTATTAAATTAATGTTATTTGTATAAAATATATAAACATCTTGAATATCTTTACGTTTTGTCACTTATGTTCTATACCTATCATTCTTCTGAACTCCGACTATTTAATTAGGTATAATTGTGTGTAATTCAATATTATATAAATTTCAGTGTATTAAGACTGTATTTAAAATGACTATCTTCTCTTTGCCCTACATAATACCTACCGAAAGATATTTTTTATCTTTCTCAAACAATAAAACTCAAGTTACATCAACATTAAGCACTGTTCCAATAAATTGTTATTTTTTCTTGCTAAATAAATAAATGATATTTTTTATCGACAACCAATAAAGAGGTTATATTTCCTGTTTAAGATTAAAGCAACGCATAATGTTCCAAGAAACTATTATCGAACTGTTAAAAACATTTTTGCATGCTTGACTTTTTTCTGTGTTCTAAAAACGTATAGGAATATATTAATTAGGCGTATAATGGTGTTTTGTAGCGGTCTGTCGTATGGATTCCATTCTAATTTCAAGGCTCTCAGAGTTTGTATTGGCTCTGTTATGAACCTAGATACAATAGAATTGTGTTACAGAAACACTTTGCAACTATTTTTGAAATGCCAGTACAGTACTTAGTTAGATACTAAAGTGTGCCATAATAAAGTAGACCGAGTCAAACAAAAACTTGATATTTAGTAAAATTAAAACTCTCAAAGTACATATTTAACAAGCAGTAGATATAAGGCCATTGTGGAGCAATATAGGTAGATCTTTTCGGATTTTCATTTATGGTGCATATATGAAAATACAGTGCCTATAGTATCTATGTTTTTAGTGAAAATTAAATCTAATAATTCTTTTTATACCTACCTTATAATTATGCAGGTACCTACATATCTAGGTACCCTTCAAGTGCTTCGTATGCATATATTATTCGTAGTAGTTTAGAACTATTTTTATTTCTGCAATAAATACTTTTTAATGCGGGCATGTCCAACGCGTCGATCGTGATATGGATTTTGGTCGATCGCACCATATAGGTACCTACATACATTATAGGTATCCTATAGGAAATGTGTCGTGAAAATGAGTTTTAATACTTGCAAAATGATTGCATTGTGATTTTGAAGGGGAAGCATAAACCATTCCAATTTTTATTTTCCCAAATCGTATTGTACCTATCACTTGCAACCTGCACCTGGAGTGAGAGACAGAGAAAATGTGAATTCCCGCACTTTAAACTGAGGCGTACCTAGTTCATTTTATGAGTACAACGAGTACTTAAAGAAGGCCAAAACCTTAGACTATAGATACATCGCCAAAACCCATAATTTTCACGACGAATGGGAAATTAAGTTTTTCTTTGTGGTGATGAAAGAGTGGTGCTGTTGAAGTTGAAGAATGTTAATATAAGAGTGTAGTACATCACTATTAGTTTTGATACTATCTAGATTGGTGATGCACAAACCGCGTACGGCCCAAAATGCCAATTATTGGGCCCCAAAACAACAAGTACCTACCTACTTCATCACCAATTTTTTTATTGAATACGAAAAAATTCTAATTTCCTATATTACCTACCTACTGAGTTCTATCATGCAAATACATAATATTATGGACGTAATGCAGAGTGAGGAGTAATTGGAGTAGCTAATATGTAACTATTAAATTAAAAACAATAAAATGATATCTCGTTTATAATATATAGGTAGGTATCGATATATCATTATTTTTCAACATTTTATCCGCTGCGGTCCGTGAATAATTAGAAAATGGATAAATTAGCCCTTCTTTCAAATAGATTGTACACCACTGATCTCGATAGTAGATCACAGCCTACTTAAACTTAGATGCCTTTTATTAAGGTGTATAATTAAACATATTCTTTTTTTAATTACAACAGTCCACGAGGCGCAATGACAGTAGTGTATTAATATAAGTGCAACGATCACAAACACCCTAGATTTGACAAAATCAGATAAATATATTATGACCTCACCGGGAATCACACCGGAACCCCAGAATGAAAAGCCAGCGCCTTACGCACTGGACTACATGGACCGTGACTCTATTAATGTTTTTATATTAAACAAACCCAAATAATATTGCACATTGGTTGTCCCTTTATCAACCAAATCGTTCATATGTATATTATATTTTTAATTTGGTTATTTTTTTGAACACCTACTTACTACTTTAACTAATACCTACTGGATAGATACCTAATCTAATTAGATATTAATTGAAAAGTTACAAGTAAATTGTTATACATTGTCACGAAATGGATTGATTTGTTTTAATGATATTTGTTACCTCCGTGGTTAAATGGTAAAATAATATGCATTTCCACCATGAATTGATAATTGATTTAATAACAATGGGTTTTTTTCCCCCAGGCTTAGAACGGGTAGCTGAGGAGTTGATGGGTCGCAGGAAATGGAAGCACTACCAGGACGTACAGATAGCCAGAAACCTTCCGCTGTCGCAGGATCCACTGGCTCCATCATCAGACACACAGGAGCCTCAATCGGAGGAAGAAGACAGACCCATGATAGCCACGGCAGAAACGCTACAGCGCAATTCCAGCGCTTCAGATCTAAACAGCCCCCTAGACCCCGCGAACAACAGACAAGACACGGCCATACAACAGCACCAAGACAAAACAAAAGACCAAGATTTAAGTTCTCCGATACACCTGGACGAAGACTCAAAAGACAACGAGAAAGGAGAAGTAGAACAGAATTCTACCACATTAGACGATACTGCACCGCAAAAGGAAGATACAAGTGTAACAGTGACAGCTGGAGTGCAGAGTATTCTGAAAATAAAGACGATAGAGGAAATAAATACTGTTAGTAGTGATACAGGTGTTGGTGAAAGTGCAGGATGTGGTCCTACAGAGACAATTTTAGAGAGTTTAATCAAGAGGAGTAGTTCTGGTCCTCCGAGGAAGCAGCAGCCTGCAGATTGGACTCCGCAAGACAAGTGCTACTTCTGCGTCGATGGCGAGCTGGTTAGGCCAACGGCGAACGCGCAAGAGGCTGCGCCGCCACCACAGCACCAACCGGTAAGCATAGCCATTTAAGTACCTACATCTACTTTTCTCGGCGTTAAGACCAGATATATTTTTTTATCCTAGTTTGCAGGGACGCGCCAAGTGAGGGTGGGGGGGATGCGAAACACCCGGGCGGCTGGATTCACGGAACGGCAATAGTCCGTAAATAATTTTATTAAAAATATATTTTACTAAATTACCTAGATAAACAGAATTTTATAATGAAATATAATATAGTCCATACGTACGTTGTCTTCGTCCGTAAGGTGACACTTATCACAGAGCGGTTAATGAAAAAGTTAATTCGAAAAATAAACGAATTTTCCTATGTTCTTAATATGTCCCTATAATCTACTATTTTATGTAGAAACACAGAAAAGCATGCTTTCAAAGTATCAATGGGGTGGGCTAGTTTCATGGCATCAAAAATAAAGTGTTTCTGCAAAATTATTTTTTGTATGACATAATGTCAGAAAATGAACCGAGTCATAAAGGCACAGCATAAAATAATTGTCTCAAAGATTTTTTTCACGATTAGTAACTATCTTTCGTCTCATTGCATGGTATTTTTTTTATAAATTGTGCTCAATCTGGTTATTTAAAATCACTAGACGTTATAATTCAAAATATTATATATATTTTATAATGTGCCATACTTCTTGTTGTAATATAAATATTTCATTGATTAAATTGTTTATATTTCCACAAAAAAATATTTTTTATTATTTTATATCGACAATTTTCGGTTGACACCCAGGCGGCAGCTTCCCATGGCGTGGCCCTGCTAGTCTGTCCACAAAGCCACAATACAATTTTGACTCTTGTTATTACAGAGTACCTAGTCTAAGTAGACAACTCGACAAAAACATACACCATTTCTTCGATAGCTCTTTGGTTTCACAAAATGTAGTCTATGTTTATGATTCAGCCATTTATTAAGGTTCAATGTGTAGACAGGTGATGGGTTTATTTACAATTACCGTGTTTTCTCGGTAATCGTCGACCCAACTATCAACGATCTTCGATTGAGTCGGAAGCGAAAAATACGAATCATTCTATTTTGGACACGACTCTAGTGACGATCCAAAGAGACAACCATAATTACTAGTTGATTACTAATTACTGTTTTTCTCCATACTGAAAGAACAGTTTTATACTTTCTTTAATGTTCAACAATTACAATATTCATAAAGTTGACATAAACATCACTCACAGTCACGTGGTGGAGTGGCCGTTTATGAAGCCGTCTCGAGTTTAATCCAGCGGCTGAAAAAAAATATAGGTACGAGGGTGGGTCAATAATTCCTTAGAAAAAAGCATTAAAACAGTTTTGATTTTTGTATTTTTTTTTTATTTCTCAACATAATCTCCTTGGAGCTCAATACACTTGGTTAGACGTTTCTCAATTTTTTTAAACCGTCAGAAAAATAAGTTTTCGGAAGGTCCTCAAAATAAGCATTTGTCCGATCGATGACTTCTTCATTTGAAAAAAAACGTTGTCCACTTAGCCATTTTTTTAAGTTTGGGAAAAGGAAAAAGTCACTGGGGGCTAAATCTGGCGAATACGGTGGGTGGTCGACCAATTCGAACTTCAATTCTTCAATTTTAGCCATTGATCGTAAACATGTGTGAACACGGGCATTGTCCTGATGAAAGAGGATTTTTTTCCTGTTTAAATGAGGCCGTTTTTCTTCAATTTTGTTTTTTAGCTGGTCCAATAAAGATGCATAATAATTCCCTGTTATTGTTTTTCCTTTTTCCAAATAGTCAACGAAAATAATTTCACGTGCATCCCAAAATACAGTAGCCATAACCTTACCAGCTGATTTTACGGTTTTCGCCTTCTTTGGACATGGTTTGCCTTCGCAATCCACTGCTTTGACTGTTCTTTCGTCTCGGGAGTATAGTGGTGTATCCATGTTTCATCTACAGTCACAAAGCGACGAAAAAATTTATCCGGATTGCGTTGCATGAGCGACAACAGGGCTTTAGAGGCCACCACCCTATTGCGTTTATTGTCGACTGTGAGCAAACGCGGCACCCATCTTACAGAAATATTTTTCATGCCCAATTTGTCATGTAAAATAGAAATGACGCTACCTTTTGAGATCCCTGTAACCTCAATTATCTCACTCAACTTTAATCTTCGGTCACTTAACACCATATCGTGGATTTTATTGATCATTTCTGGTGTAGTCACCTCTACAGGACGTCCTGAGCGTGGTTCATCCTTTGTTGATGTACGACCACGTTTAAATTCATTTAACCAGTTATAAATAGTTGCAAGTGAAGGAGCAGATATGCCGTGAACTAAATCTAACTCATTTTTTATTTCCTTTGCTGTTAACCCTTTTATATTAAAATGTTTAATAACAGCTCTAAACTCAATTTTCTCCATTTTCAATTTTTCCATTTTCCACAAGCAAATTTTTTTTTTAAATGTACGAGAAACACACAACAACCCGACCAATCTGATTGAAACTTCGCAGCATACTGAATCGGTAGTGCCGCTGCATGAAAACAAACCGCTTACAGTACTAGTCGCGCCACCTGTCGGCTTTTCTAAGGACTTATTGACCCACCCTCGTACCTACCTATGTTTTTTTTTTCAATGTCTGTTTGATCCAATGGAATGAACCCAATGAGTCGGGCGAGTGGCTAACAAACATTCATTGTAAAAAATGTGTTAATATAACCTCCACTCATTGTAGGCCTATATGCTTCACTTGGGAGTTAGGTATATGACCGGATTTACCATAAAATTGACCGGAAGAGAATACTTAACAAGATGACAAAAAATCTAATAACTTAATGTTAAATTCAGTCCTGCCCTAGATAAGTGCCACAGAACAAGGGAACACAACAATAATTATTAGAAGTGCGATATATTCTGGTTGCAATTATAAGAAGGTAAAACTACGATTCTCGAGTGTGGAGAAATATTATGGCATAAACTTTTGTCGTGTTAAAGAATATGATATTTCCAATATTTACGTCAGTATCATAATAGGCATTGTCAGGGAGTTTGTATTTCTAGTGTTTAACTTGATACTCATTAAGTTATAAATCAAAACTTCCGTCAAAGTCTCAGTCTATGGTTACCGGCTTTTGCATTTCTATCTTACTCCGCTCTGTATACAAAACGATGGTCAATTGAGTCGTCGACTCGCAAACCTCACTTACGTTTCGTTTCGAATTTGGGTACCTATTTGTCATCACCGTTTTATGTAAGCAAAAATTAACTATATTCACGTGCTGTGAAAAACATTTTTTTTTTACATTTTTTTAAGTAGAAAAAGTAGCCAGAGCGGGTTCTGAGACTCAACGACTCAATATTATTGATGTAAAGAGAATTCTGTAAAATAACTGAAAAATCCATCTTTGCTATACGATATTAAGCGACTTATAATTAAATTGTTTTGTTCATTTAGAGTCCTGTGGAATCAGAATCCGAGTCAAGTTCCAGCAGATCAGCGGCGAGTCCTCCAAGAAGTAGTCAGTTCCTCCTCAACAGTCAGGCGCAGGCGCAGGCGCAAGCTCTGGCACATTTCTTGCAGCTCCAGCAGGGTGGGACTCAGCCCACCATGGAACAGGTAATATATTTATATTTATTAACTAAAATTTGTTATCAAGTCTCGTGACCATTTCAGAATCATTATTTGTAGGTAGAAGAAGGACATATTATTCTTCTGGCATTGCGGCCACGACAAAATCACTTTGGAACGGTGTTAGTGTCATAAGAAAGTAACGACACCAACACCTAAATGAGTTGCCTGCACTGCCACATGAATCACTATTCTACTAGCTACCATATATGAATCACTATAAAAAATAACCATACAAAACTCTAATTTGTCTCCATATAGCGATCTTTTAGAAAAACAAATACAGCTGACTAGTGAATATTCCAATATTATGCCACATCCGATGAAAAGAGGAAAAAATATCGTGTATAATGTTTATATAATGTTTTTATCATTACTTCATATTTTAAATGTATCTTATGTATGCATTTAGTTACTCATATATTTTTTTATTTCTCAGCAATTAGGTACCTAGGTATGACATCTACTGTTTTACGTTTTTTTTTTAAATCTCGTTTTAAAATTCTTTTCACATTTTTATCTTGATATTTGATTGCAAGACAACGGTTTATAATGTATAACTTATTTAATTTAATACTTTTCCCATCAGATGCAATCAATAGCGGCGTCTTTGGCAGCTGTTGCCGCTTTCAGAGGAGGCGCTCCACTAGGCGCTCCAATCACCGCGCCGATGCAGACATCTCTTCAACCCGCCTTACAACCCGCTATGCTACCCGCTTGGTACTTAGCCGCGGCACAGCAACACAGGTCGGCGGCCACTCCGGATAGGTAAAAAAATCTTTTTCTTTTTGACCAGATTCAATTAAAATTTATTTATTTTCATGAACGAACATTACAAATTACAAGTATAAGACGTTCACAGCACGACACAACAAATCTTATGCTTTTTATATAGGGTACCTAATTACATTCTTTTATTGTATTAATTGTATCAACTGTATAATTCATTAATTCGTTGTCACTGCTGAGTGACGTCCCTTGGGGGTAGGCAAGTCATGCGTTGCATACAGGAGGCAAATGAAGGGACGAATAGAAATATTATAACTTTTGAGAACAGTGGCGGTTTTCCACTCGTGCGATCACTTCATTATAAAGTAGGTTACTTATAAACATCTTAAATTTTTTTTAAAATATCAAAGCATAAAAAATCTGCCAACATGACTAATTTTGTATCGTAACACGTCATATTAAGTAAGTGGTTACAAATTTGGTTAATTAAATTAGATGCAAATCATTTCAAATTCGACTATAGAACGTTCATATAATGAATATAATATTATGTAGGTACTTGTAGTCTAAAATTCGTTTGACAAGTAGGTAAGTACCTACTTGGGCTAAGGGGATAATAAAACTTTCTATTAGTGTTACAAGCGTTTTACAAGTATTTTAAAACAATATTTAGAACGCTTAGATAAAAATCACAAAAAGCGCAATAATTAACATTGGCAACATGACGCAACCGATTCGTGGATGAGTTAAAACATGCTACTAAGTTGTTAAATTATATTGAAATTTGAAAAAAAAACGTGTATTTCTCACAAACTGAGTGGAAAATAGGTATCGCCTAAAGCATAACAAAATCCCTGCATGAAAGTAGGGTTTCTAATAGCTCCTGATTAAAAATAAAAATAGGTTAATTAAGTAGGTAGATACGAAAACCGAAAGAACAAAACAAAAAAATGCACCCCTTATGTAAATTTGTATCTTTGATATCGATTTCTCTTCAATTAACTTATATATATTTATAGTAAAGCAATTAACAGAGATAATCAAAATTAAAAATTGTTTGGATGCATTGATTTATTTAGAAAATTAAAATTAGATTGTTCATTTTTATCGTAAGGGCCTCGAAATCAATCAGTGCGTCGGGCCTATAATATTAACTATGTTCGAAATGTATAATTCCTCAGTATAAGATTCAATATTAATTATAAGACTATTCCAAGCTTATTAGTGCAGTCGGTATCTATGTACGTCAGGTATCGGAAACAATCGCTCTAATTAGGCCGTATTATCATACACAAATTTCCACTTCTTTCATAATATGTCAGGAAGCACAATAATAATAAGTATCTATCTATATTCTAGTAATTCCGAGCTTACGACAAATAAGCTTCTGGTAACGTTCTACAGTATAGTAATATCATATAATATTAATGATCATCGATACTCCGGTGAACATATTATGTTCTCAGAGAGGGTAGAAGACGTATTATATTTTTGGCGTTATCCTGATTTTTATTTTTGTGTAAGTACCTACCTACATGTTATTTGCGGGATTTTTTTATTAATATTTTATATTCAATTTGTATAAAATACGCCTCTTTTTACGATTATGGTGTAATCTATAGATTTTATGATCAGTTTTTGAACAGTAACGAGGCCCCCTTTAAAATATTATGACGAATCGGTTGCGTTATGTGCATCAAATAAATTCGCCGTTGCCAGATGGTTACCGTCATGGTCCCCACAAGGGAGGGGGGCTTACATTGCTCTAGCCCGGGGGCCAGACTAATGGGGTGGCGGCGTGGCAGGTTAATACTTTGGACGCTGAAGACGCACATGCGCGTAATGACCAGGCGGCCGATCGATGTAATTAACATGCATTTTAAAGGTGCTAATTAAAAATTCATTATCTACTCAGCAGCGAATGCGTTAACCAGATAAGTGAGGTAAACACAAATTTGTTTTAATAGTAAAATAAAGTCGCCTGCGGCGCTATATTACTATGCTGGTGTTAATATTTTTAAATATACGATTGTGTGATGCAATTATTTATTATTGTTGCAATACTCTACGACTAACCATAATTGAAGTGAATGTATTACATAATACAAAACACACAATGAATACCATTAATTTTACCTCGAAAACCATTTGGAAGACGCTACTTTAGAGTATCACACAGTCTTTAACGTTAGCAATAGGTAGGGGGGAGCTTGCTTCAGGATTACCTACTTATGCCGATTTACTTACCATATCAATGCACGTGTAGGTATATTGTTGTATCTTTCGTTTTGATGTAACTATTTTAACATACACACACATTCATGAAACGCGGCGATAGAATTAATAACAAGGTCTCTGTAACTAAATACTTGAGGAAAATGTCAACACACACCAAACAAAACGTCCAAAACGATTCAATTGTCCGACAAACTATATTATTTTACAGTTTCAACACTGAACGAATCACGTAGACGCTGTGGATTATCATAGTCACACATTGCATAAATGAAAGCACGTATCTTTGATAAAACTATTAAGTATACCAAAATATTCACGCAAATATAAGAAATTTTGAAAAAAATGTATGTGGTTAGATACCTAGGTATGTTATGTAGTGTTTTTTTTTTGTTTTTTATTATTTTATATTATGGGTGGTATGATATTAGTCAATGTTGACTATAATACCTACAACTATAATAATTCATAACGAACATTATATTATTTTAATCATATGAAATTTGTTTTTATAAATTATAAAATTGAGGTAATCTACATAAGTACCTATTCAACAAAACTCAGGTCGCTTTATATGCGAGGGGTGGTTGAATAATCTAACCTAATAATAAATAGTGTACATAAATAACACAACATACCTAACAACTTTTATTAATTAGGTAATTACTTTAAATACCTACTTAAAAGACATACTTTTATATAGGTACATAATGCAAATTATTATTTTAATCGTCACCCTATCTGTACTGTGTTGCGGGCATTAATATTATTATAAATCAACAGATGCTCCAGCGGCGCTGATAAGGGTACGAGTTCCCCGGGAGCGTCTCCATCTGGAGAGCAACCTTTGGATTTGAGTGCGAAGGGTGGAAGCGGAGGAGGATCAGCGAAGGTGGACCATGGCATGGGCTTAGGCCAACCGCAGTCAGCACTCGAAGCTCGACTCGCAGGCTTAAGAATGCCACCAATCGACCATAAGCAGATTTTCCAGTGAGTTATTTTCCATTTCATTTTTACAATAAACAAAGTGAAGTTTTTCAACCATCAAATTTAAAAATAATGAAAAACCAAAATATTAAGACATACAATAGAACATTTTCTTATCGAGTCGATAGAATTTCAACAGAAACGAATCATGCAGTCTTTGCACCATCGTGATTAAGATTAAGTTTGTTGCTTTCCTCGTTGTATTTTCTTCTTCTTCTTCGTCGGGACCTCGTAACTGAAAAACATGACTTGGATAATTTGGCCGTTTACTCATTGCATCAGTAGGTACAACTTTTACAAACGTAAAATACCGTGTTGTATCCAATTTTGATAAAAAATTATCATCACCCGATTACAAATTGTATCTAAGTATAAAAAATAACAAACCTTTGAATAAACATTTATTTTAGGTAAGTATATTGTAATCTCAAATGAAAAAAAACATAAAATAGCTAAATACTATATACGAGTATGTAGGTACATCGGTCTACGATGACACCATGAGTGCCTACTGGAAAAGCGATTCACAGTTTTATTGGTAGGTATTACCTACTTGATAGCATTGATCATTAAATGACACCAATTCACCTCCAAATCGCTCATGGTGCCACTGTAGACAGATTTGCCTATACCTTAGGGTCAGCTCACACACAATCGCCGAATACATGCGACAACTTGTGTCTTCCTGCGGTAGACAGCAGTAAGCTATAGTGGTGTGGATATTATGTATGCTTAATCTAAAAAAACCGTCCCGGACTGCGACATCTTATTAAGCACTCCCTATATGAAACATTCCGACATTCCAGTGCATTTATAAGTGTATATTAAATGGAATATAAAATAAATCTATCATCACTCAGTACTGGAAAGTACCTACATGAATTGATAAACTTTATATAAAAAATAAATTAGCAAATCTGAGGACGTTGAACCCGCACGATTTGGTCTTATCTTTTGCGGCTGGCGAGCTCCTCCAATGTTTACTCAACGGGGAATTAACTGACACATTTTGCAAGCTGCATATTGTGCAGTAATTGTTCTCAAACTGTGTTTACACACCTAATGACGCATTGTTTTGTTATCAATGGCATCGTGGCTATTTTTATCAATTGTTCACTCCAATTCCGCAGCTCGCAGCCTTTTTTGCGAAATGTTAAACTCTGTACTCGATCTATATCCATATAGTGATAATTATTGGGACTATTTCAGGATTTTTAAATTTATGACAAGTGACAATATTTACTACAACGTATCGAATCTATAACATATACATATATGTAAGTGATTATAACGTTACAAAGTAAAACTACATCTTTATTATAGGTAGGTACATAATTATGTGAATCAGTGGCGAAGACTCCCTTCTTAAGAAAAATAAATTCTAATAACCTAATACCTACAGAAACATCTGTGACTAAGTATTGAATTTATGATTCACATACATATTATAGATATTTTGCAGTCAAGTATATCGAATCTTCTACTCACACATGTAATAATCCAAAATAATATTGTGTTAAGTTTGATGATATTATTTTGTCTTTGAGATCTTAGCGCTGTTTTAAAAGTTTGAGCGTGACTCTGTGGAAGCCACAATCTTATTTAAAATAACGAAATTTACATATTCTCCTAATAAATTATAGAATTTAAATATATTATTTATAAAATACTATGTGGATAACTAAGTAGGTACCTACAAAACGTATATTTTTTAAATAATGTTTTTATGTTTTGAAGAATTGGCAGTAAACAATAACACATAATGCAATGAAATGTTTTATACGTTTAGTAGTTTAATTAACATCTCCAAATGGCTAAATTGTCAAAATTAAACAAAATGCATATACCTACCTACCTACCTATTCGAAAATAACAAAAGGGACGAATCCTTAGACTATAGATACATCGACGAATCTAATCGACGCCGCTGAATTTGTAAATGTTACATAAAAACACAGATTCATAATAATAGGTAATACATACAAAGTTGTCCAAATCGCTATTTTCTTTTGACTCTGCCTATAATTTTCGACATATTATTCACTTTCCTTTCGCACATTAAATTAAAATTATACGTAAATTTAAGTCTTTTTATTCAAATTGATAATATAAAATATTTGAATGCAGCATTATTTAATTTAATATAAATATGTTTCGTGTCACATAGGAAACATGCCTACACTAAACAGAAAAAAATACAATGGTTCTCCCATCGGGACAAATATTTTTTGCCATTTTTTTTTTAATTTTTTATACATTTTCCTGTTGTTTTAAATTATGAATTCCTTTTTTTTAATTTGCTAGAAGTATAATTGAGTTTCAATAAAAAAAAAATACTTCGTTACTTAATAAAAGAGATGGGAACATTATGGCACGCGGACCCACAAAGTGACTTTGAAAGATCACTAATAATTGATCACACATTTTTCAATTAATTATTGAAAAAATATTTCTCATTCATTCATAGTAAAATATTGTTATATTTTAGTGATATAATATATTATAATTCTGACCTTTAGGCATATAATATTTTTTATCTTTAACGAAACAATTTATTAGTAAATAAAGTTTTATAATCACTTACACTTTCAATGCAAAAAAATAAAGCGGAATTACCAGAATTAAATGGGAGCATTGTCACCGAATGAAAATGCATACGATTTCAAAAACTTGATCCAATCTGTATGAAATATATTTTGTCTCGGAAATAATTAATAGGTAGTATACGATCTGACAATTTTCATGCATGAAGATGTTAAGTTAACTCGTGTAAAAAGTGTAAAAGGCTTGTATCTATATAGCGTCGCTGTAGAATTGGTTTGTCGAATAGACCAAATGTCAAATGTTCAGGAGACGAAAAACAAAGTTCATTATCCTTTATTTAAATACAAGGAGGTGTTTAAATCGTTGTTTTTACAGCATATGAATGCTGTATTCATTACAAAGCAAATCAAAGAAACGGATGGTTCTGGTCCATTTAGATACAAAAAATCATTGTGCATTAAAAGATCGATTTCAACAAAAACGGATATTCGACAAACCAATCCTATAGCGACGATAGCTTAAAAGCTAAACAGCAATGTCCAAAACAAAACATATTCATATGAAGCTCAGATTGTTTGTTAACTTTTCGATCAACCCACTGGAGTCATTCCGTCAACTGTATCCAAACACATATAGATATTGATTTAAAAATTAATGTATTACACCTAACTCGGGATTCCAACGGGCCACCCATGGCATTTCGATAAATTCAGAATGGAATCAAAGACACTGAGAGATTGAATAAAACGTGTGCTATGCAGATTAATTATTTTAAATGTTTATTTATGTTTTTTAATTTAATTTAATCTGGTTTCGTAATCATATACCTACATATCTTAGCTTTAAAACTTTTAACTTATTTATATCTTATTTGTTTTAAAATTAGTATTTATATGGTACCCTTCTTTTTTTAATGATTCATTAATTTTCTCTTTTTACGTTATTTTGTCAATTTTTATTTAAGTCTATGTTAGAAAATATTGATGTTATGATCTTTGATTTCAGGAATCATAATAATAGTCGTATATTCTTACGAAATTTAGCTTCACTAATAATAATTAGTTTTTTATATACTATTATTAAATAATCAATATTTCATACCGAGGCTACGCAGCACTATGGTCTGCACCTTATCTGTAAGTGAGATGCAAAACAAAAGTACATTGCTCTTAGCGGTTCACATTTCGTAACAATTTATTCCTAATTTACAGTAGACACAAGATTCAAATTTGTTTAAACCATTTTGGTAAAGTTCGGCTGCATTTATAGTGACGCAATAAAATGCGTTATCAGTGTGCAATTTATTATTTGGCATTAACGCATATTGATAGAAGTGATAAGTATATAGCGTTTTGTGTTGAATATCCATAAAGAGTTTATCTTTTTTAACCATTTCGTAGTAGGTATACCCAATCACTACATATGTACCTATCATGATTCGCTTTTCCTTTCATTACACATCACGTCTCCAGATTTGTTATGCAGTCGTACATCATGGTGAAACGAACGTTATACGCGTATAACAGTTGTTCTGAGAGTGTCCCGTAGTAACCTCTCAAGACCTTAGTTGGCGTGCACTTACAGTGGTCTAAATAGAAAATTTTACAAGGAGCGCTTGACAATTTTCCAATTATATTAATTAATGTCCTTTATTCTATACCTATATTATCTACATTCGATGAAACAAATCCAATAATAATAATTAAAATTCTTATATAACATTGACAGTCTAAACGGATTAAATTTCTATTTTACATTATGTTTTACTATAATCATTAAATAATTTTATTATATCGTATAGATTATAGAAGTAGGTACATATTTTCAAAAATATGATAATCCTCTAATATGAAGTATATAATTTTATGTGTAATGTAGCTGCAATAGTTTCGATAGATTATTTTAGTAAATTTTTATCAGAGTAAAAAATTTACTTACTTACTTAAAAAGTGCTCTAAAAATGGCAGAAAATAAAACCTCAGTAAAACTTTTTTCAGTGGTTTAGGTATGGAATTTTGGTAGTATTTTTTTTTTTGAATGCTTGAATTAGCATCACGTGTTTATATTCCTAATATTAAATATATTTATATGTTATTAATATGACAACACAGATCGATCCCAACGTTACATACGTAGCCAGAGCCAACCAGAGCAACGGTTTCTTTGTATTTTTGTTTCAACAATCTCATTTTTTTATGTTTTATTTTTATGTTGCTTTATTCGCATTATCGGCTTGTGCATTTTTTATAAAATGTGCAGTTCAAAAAACTGAAGTTTAAATGTTGTTGCCGTCTAGAAAAGTCAAAGGCGGGAACAACAGAAAATACAGTTATTAATTTTTTACTATGTAATTATTTTATGATAATCGAATTTTTAGCTTATCACTATCAATGAACATAATAGATCAGTAACATCAATAAAAAAAATATAATAGATATATCATCATTATGAATAAAACGTTTCATTGGTGTCGTAACTCCTACCGATCATATGTGTTGCCACTTAGGTAACTATTTTCGCTAAGCATATAATATATTTTCATCAATCCAGTGAACTCGTGTGTTAGCCCTTAAATCTTTTAATACTAGGTATATATTATCAAATTCAAAATTATAGCCAGAATTTATTTGAACTGTTTATTTACTGGGCAATATATGATTATTGCCTAGGTACATAGTCGATATATAGATAACCATTTATAATAGTGTACTATAACTATCTGAACACACAATCATATGTCCAACAATTTATAGAAGTGCAACATGATATTTTCAACAAAATTATTTGATTATATTATTATTAGAAATAATAATTTTGTACAATTAATAGTCTGGATAAAAATCCTCAGAAACAAACAATAAATAATAGCTTATAATAAATAATTATTTAACCTTCATTTCGAATCTCGTAAAAACAATTTAAATACGATAAAATTCTAATCATAGTATGTTCGTATTGTTCACCTAAGGCAATAGCAGAATAGGCAAAAGCGACGAATAATCCGAATCGATGTATAATTCTATTAGTTAGTTATAAATTTAAAATATATATTTATTTATTATTACATAATTTTATTAGTTAGTAATCAAATTACGTCATAAGGAACTTTAGTGAGACCTTTAAATAGTAAGAAATTATTCGGTCTTGAAGTGTAACTGATATTTGTATGAAGAAAGCGAACCAGCGCTACGTTTGGGGAAAATTAGGGAGATTCAGTTTCCATGTAAAATTAATATATGAAACAAACTGGCTATTTTTCTAAAATTTTAAAATTAGGAAGAATATGGTAGAATAACATGGCTGCGTATTACTTAGCGTTACTATATAGATACCACAGGTAGAGTTGGGTTTCGGGAATTCTCGTTTTAAAATTTGATTGTTAGTAGGATTAAGCCTAACATAAAATATTTGAGTACGATTGTCAATGAGTTATGAAATTATGTTGTTAAATTTTCATATTTCCGTTATGGCATTAAAAACATCAATTACTGCTAACCGAATATATTGTTATATTTCTCCCCTAAAACGAATTTCTCGCACCGCCTTTGGCAGTCCAACTGTCGCCGGCAACTCTCGGGTCGTCGACCCGGCTAATTAAAAATATAAAAAAGCAAAGAAAAGTCTCTCGGACTTATTCTTGTTTGAATAATCTGTCGTAACCTCTCTTCCTAGCTTGTATGTCATATCGCATGTCACATGCCACGGGTGATTAATTATTACACTCCTTATCACGCATATTTCGCATACAAATATTTCTGCAAGCCATCTTTTTTCATTCGTCCGTATTCTAAAACGCATCAAAATGACGGAAGTTTTCTTTCACAGATGCAAAATTTAATTATATTGAATCAAAACTATAATAATTATCCACGAAACGTTGTGTAACTCTAAAGTACATAATCAAATATTATTCAATTTTACAGACTAATCCTTAAATACTCCTTAAAATATGTATTATAAAAATAATAAATTTGAAATAATATAAGATGCTTTCATCGTTAACTCAAAATATTGAATTATTAATAATTCTACTTTTGATTAGGTATATACTAATTAATTAAACCATTTTTTTATTCAACGAATAATTCACAAGATTTAGGAATGTAGCTACTTCGTACCAATGTGCTTTATCGATTGAGCCATGTGTGTCCTATATAATTACGACTAAATTAACTGTACCTAGTTGTAACATTTCTGACGATTATATGTTTCACGGTTACAAATAAACACTCGTGAGCTACATAACATGATAGCTTATTTTTCCACTTGGATTACAATTCCGCAATTACATATAGATATTTTAAGTATGCATTATGAATCAGTATAGTATGCATAGCATACACGAATTTCTAAAAATACTTGTCTAACCCGGAATGTTCCCTAAGTAAGTTAAAAGTCTGCTGAAAAATAAGTATTATCAGATGCATATTTTCTATTTGCAGCCGAGCGAAACCACGCCTCGCTGCCGCAGGTGGAAGACGAGCATATTCGGAAGCTGAACTCCAGATGGCTCTCCGAGATATCCAGTCTGGAAAACTGGGAACTCGGAGGGCAGCTGTCATCTACAACATCCCAAGATCGACGTTGAGAAACAAGGTGTATAAAATGGCATCGGAGAAGGAGCGGGAAGCCAGGCTCCCTGGCATTGGTCAGCACTCTGCAGTAGCCGATAGAGGTGAGTCATTTTTCAGGCATCTGTTATCATTCCTCACTAAATAACAATCAATGCTTTTGTACGAATATATTTTTTCTCATTTATACACGATTTGAGAACTGACATTTTGTGTGTTTCTGACAACTATAGTCATATTCTCTTTTTGTTTCAGCAGAAGATTCTAACGACATTGGCGACGATGACAATGATTCCATAATTGACGAGGACAAAGAAGAAGATAGAGACATGACTCGACCAGAGCTTTCCA
This sequence comes from Rhyacophila brunnea, assembly GCF_057557595.1. Classification (NCBI taxonomy): domain Eukaryota; kingdom Metazoa; phylum Arthropoda; class Insecta; order Trichoptera; family Rhyacophilidae; genus Rhyacophila; species Rhyacophila brunnea. The sequence goes on from NW_028233068.1 coordinate 25,798,205, forward strand.
TGGACGACGTTCTTCGTTATTCGCAAATTGAAAATTCAAATTACGGTACGTCAGAAAATCTAAGAGCCCTTCTTCAAAAAGGTGGGCAGAAGTTTTTCGATATGGAAAGTCCCAAAAGAGACACTGCTTCTGACCTCTGGCCTGGTATGGAACACGGAGCCATGGGTTCTTATATACAATCATTGTTGTTAGCTGGAGGACTAGGGGCGCCAGTACCGAAAATGGAAGATAACCATACAATGCCCATGATGCCTGAAATAATAAGACTAATAGAACAACGCAACAATATTCTTAAAGAGCAGCTTATGAAAAAAGAACATAATATTATGAATAATGGCAAACCACTGGATTTATTAGAAGATGATCAGATTAACAAAAGAATATTATCAAGGCAGAGTTCCTCTGCGAGTTCAGTCATAACGCGTAATGATAGGACAACTCCTGGCAGAAAAACTGATTCTCCTGATGACATCGCAATGGATATCACAGACCACGGAGAATCAAGAGAATCGCCGTCTAATGTTATTCTTAAGATTCCGTCCTTCAAACCTCTTGCTACGGGACCCAATTCAGGGAAAAATGGTGGTGAATCATTTCAAGATCCTGCCACACCTCCATTGCCTTATTTCAGCCACAGCCCGCATTCAGAAGTAAGTTCGGCTCCAAGATCTTCATCGCCAAGCCATGGACATCCAAAAGGAGTCTTCTCTCTTCGTGAAGTAATAGCCAAAAGCATCAATGAAAAGTTTACAAGTATGCAGCAAGGTGGTCCAGTAAATCACGTGAATGATAACAATAGAATGAGCATGGGATCACCTGGAATAGACGCGATGGAAAGTCTCAACGCATTCAAAAGAGCGCGTTTAAGTCCACCGATGGGAGTTCAGGGTATCTCGGTTATTAAAAATCTTGGAGGGCATGACTTGTCTAGAAGTTTTGGTAATAATTCTGCAAATCAAAATCAGCAGAATAATTCAGCGGGAGGGAAAGGCACCAGACCTAAGCGAGGGAAATATCGAAATTATGATCGAGATAGTCTAGTTGAAGCTGTCAAAGCTGTTCAGCGTGGTGAAATGTCCGTTCACCGCGCGGGCAGTTTTTATGGTGTCCCACATTCCACCCTAGAGTACAAAGTAAAGGAGCGGCATTTGATGAGGCCGCGAAAACGGGAGCCTAAAAATCCAGTAATCGAAGAACAAAAATCTTCAATGGCGAGTGGAAGTAAACTACCGGACTCGACCAACAGAACCGATAAACCGAAACTGCCACAAAAACCTATGTCTAAGCCACCAAATTTTCCATCAAGTTCTCCGAACGGTTTGAAAATGCCACCCATTTTCGACGGGAGTCTTCCATTGGGATATAACCCTCCACCGTTTCCATTTTGGCCTCATGCCCCATCGTACCATGGTATTCCTGTAGATTTTGGATCTCGAAATCCCGGAACATCAACTGGATTTTCTTCTAACCCTGAATCGTTTTTTGCATCTCAAATGATGCAAAGGCTACAAGAAGAATCTGCCAGGCATCCTGGACAAACGCAAAAGTTATCGAACTCACTAACAGCTAATGGCTCCTTTCTTGAAGGCATAATTAGATCAACTCTTGAACAGCCGGCTCAGAGAGGTAGATCTGCGTTAGAGGATCAGAGCGGTAGTGACGAGAGTGAAGCGGGAAGACGACGACTTCGCCCGGATGATCTTCTTCTTGCTGAAGAGATGAGAGAGACCGCGCGAAGATTGCGAGCTCGAGAAGTGGCAGTGGCCACTACAGCAGCTTCAAGTCAACAACCACCTTCTCATCCATCTTAAAAGTTTATTTAAACGACAATATTTATTAAAACATTATTGACAGCGCCGCTTCTATAATGACGGATGTTTTACAGGTTAACTGTCTGCCTTGAAATGAAGACTTGCAGATAGATTTGAATTAAACTTGTTGAAGGTTTTTCTCATCTAGGAAATGTGCTTCGCGAGATTGACATCGCATTATCATTGAAATAGATAAAAGAGGAAAATTATGCAAGAGATTCATATCAAAGATTAAATAAATATCCATTTTTCGATTATTCACGGGACTATAAAATATTCCGCGAGTTATCAAACAAAATACATAAACTAGATTATATTTTTGACGCTGTGTTCGATTGTATTCCGGATTTGACAATACCGTGAAGTGAAATCTTAAAAAAAATGGTCGTTCGATTTTAAAACATGATATTTTTGATGTCCTATCTCTCTTAAAAGTATACATATACCCAAAAATTAATTAAAAATAAATAAACGTGTTAAATATATGCATTTATCAGTGTTTGGCGTTCAAAATTACATATTATAATCAATAATCTTAATGTACGTTCGGTGTATTTTGGCTGAAATTAAACTTATACATATTTATTACTTATACCCTTGTAATACATATTTATGTTGATGTTCGTATCACGTTAATCTAAAAATATCTATGTGTCTTGATTGTCGCGTATACCTCATGTCAAAGTGTTATATTAGTGTTTGTTTCATAAAAAAATGTCTAATCGAGCAAACTTTTAAATTTGTATCTCATAATGTATTTACAAATGATATCATAAAAATGAGAAACATGATTGCTTTGAAGATTCAATGAAACCTGTGAAAATCACAGAAAATCATGTGCGGACAGTTTGCGAAATATGTAACTAAAGTATACGGGAGGCCATCCATTAACTGAAACCGCATGCGATTTGGAACCGTACTAAACTTATAATTTCTGTTCATTGAAATATATTTACATTAGTATAGGTATGAGCATGTATATATATGGAATATAAACAGATACGGTCAAATGTACTAATTCAAAATATATTTCCATTAATAGAAGTCATAAATTATCTATGGCACACAGTACATAGCCACATACGGTTTCTGTCCGTCGATTTTGTTGGCCTATGATAAAAAGCTTGAAGTAATAATAGCAATGAGGATAAGTAATCTCTTTTTGTCACAATATTTGATTTACCAATCGAAATTAATGGATTAAATTAATTATTAGGATTGTAGAAAATGTAAACAACAGTGAACGTTTTTACAATTTTATCGAAGAATTACTCTGGAAATATTATTAATATTCGAAGACCCTCAATGGTATGTGAACGCCCATTGATTTCGGGCCCCATTTTGGAGGAAATTAAAACAATCAAGTGTCAGTAAAAGATAAATATATATTTTAATATTTAACGCAGGTACCTAATTTTGTTTATTGTATTGTTTTTGTTCGTATTTTCAGACAGTTTGAAGAGACACCCTTGCGAAATTTAACCTGTGTAATTAGCTTCAACTGAGTGTTGTGAGCAATAATACATAATAGGGTTGTACTAAAACGATATTGTATACTCAAATGTCTCAGATTATAATAAAAAATGCGAATAAATATCACTAATATTATTTGGAAACTTTCTGACAACGCGAATGCCTTCTGCGCTTCAAGGAAAAGTTGTAAAAGGGTTGCTCTTTTATTTTCTCTATATGTCTGTACGACAAAGCCATTGTGCCTCAAGTACAGATTTTGTACCAAAATTATCATATCTTTGAATCCCAATCCACCTTTTGAGTATATTCATATTAGAAACTCTTAAATTTCCAAAACAATAAAGCCGTAACTACCTAAACCAACATTAACGGTGTGAACAATCTTAAATTGCATTTTTTTAAAGTGTTTTGTTTTTGTAATTTAAAATACAGTGGTTATCAGGTATAGATGTTATGAAAACGTTAATACTTTTCCTCAGACATGTTATTACTTCAAATTATATAACAAACAGTTTCGTATATTAAATTAACATGCTTTTAACAGAAATTGAAGCAAACCGTCACTCGAAGAGTAAATGAAACGCGATCATTTTCGGAAATACAATCCGGAATTTTTTTTAAAAATTATATCTATCTGTGATTAACCAAAATTTTGAATGTATATTTTCTCTACAGATATCTTAGGCGACTCGGAAAGGATAGTCCGTAGTTACTGTATATTTAGTAAACAAATAAAACTTTAACTAAATGTAAATGAAAAACGGTTGGCGCAAAATATTTGTAAAAAGTTAATCAGAATCTTTAACTTGTTTTTATTAAACAAAAGAAGTGCAATTAGAACGATTAAACGGTAACATATTTGTTATATTTACACCATTAATTATATACATATATATAAAGTTAGTATATATATCTATATACCTTAAGAGGGAAATTGTTTTTTTTTTATAACGGAGAGATATAAGATTGATTAATCAAATACTGGTATTTATGATGTAGCATCAATGAATCAGTTGTCAGGATCGATGCTAGGGGCTCTTTATTTATGCTCAGATTTAAAAAAAAAATATCACTAGTAGTAAAACGCATTAAGTATTTGATTTCTTAAAAACCGTATTAAAAAAACAATATTTTGATTTTACCCACTATAAAAAATATAACAGATTTTTTTCATAATATTAACTATATCTACAAGTACGTAATATAAGTATAAGATACTGACAGCAAACACATATCCAAAAAGTACATTTTATATTTAACTATAAAAAGTGAAATATCATAATTTAAACAATTTTTTCTCTCGTCATTTATTTTTACGTAAGTTTTTAATAATAATTACAGAAACCATTTACATGTTGGCATTTATCATTGACAATCAACATTATACCAGTAATAATTTAATAAAAATATGAATATACACCATTCGAACCATTCAAAGCATTCCTTATAACAATCAGAACGTTTTATCTAATAACTTTTTACATATATGTATTCTTATTTAATTTCTTATATACTTAGATACTGTTCGAATAGTAAATAGCCCCTACGCATTTGTATCAAAACAAATCCCTCTTTCGAAAAACGCCTCTCACAATCACAACCTACCAAAACCAAACCGATACCGACAGTTAAAAACCCGCTCGTAGCAAATGAATCCATCTCTAATTCTACGCTGCGTTCACCACACACTTGACTTTCGATTCATCCGGCGGCGAATTGACCGTAATCAAAAAGCCACCCCTTTTTTCAAAATCCGTTAACTTTCATTATAATTATCTTTATCGCAAGTGTATCATGTGAAACTACTTTTATACGAATTTTAATTATTTTTTTGTCATTTGTCATCAATATTCAACAATTAAGTGGAATTCGGTCAGAATAAGTATTATAATAACTTGCGTTGTTGTAAGTATTATCATTGATGTGTTGTTTTATCCGATTTATATTTTCCCATTTATATCCCAGTAAATCGAAAGTCAATTGTAATAGCATGTCATTATTAGCCGATCACGTGATCGTCAATATGGATCGGCATAATGATTCTTTAGTTCCACTGACGACTGCTATGACGGAATAAGCATTGTTACCGTGGTAAATGATGGTTAATATAAAATTATATATAATGTAATATTTATAGGTACAAATCAACAATCTCTTTTACATATCCCATAACTTAAATTATTTTGAGATTAGATTACAATTCTCAATTTTTTTAACTACTTTTATTATTTATTTATTTTTACATTTTTGGCATTTAATTGTATGTGTATTTCTTCAAAAACATCTAAAGTAAACGTAAAGTTTCAATCCAAAATGACAATAAAAACATTGATTATGATCTAAATTATTTTTCGAAATATTCACAATCACCGAAGAGTATTGGGTTTCCGAAATTATAGATGGATACATTTGTGAGGGTTTCATTATTTCAAACCGGATAATAAAATAAAGCAACCAATCATACAAGCTAAAGATACAATAATATAAACTACAAACAGAAGTCAGTTAATGAATAATTAAAGAAATCAGATTTACGATCATATTTACAGTATACCCGCGATCAAATATGGACGGATGCATATTTTCGTTGGACCAAATATTTTTATGTTAATGACATAAACATATCCATAGAACGTGGTGAGATGTAATCAGTTTAGATGAATTGTTGGAATATAGTTATTTTTGGATTTATTATTCTTATAATTACGGATACTTAAAGAAAAATATCATTCGCGGAGCGCGACAAAAATTAATCTTAAATGTTTGGTGCTTGAGGGAGTTAGAGCTCCCAAACTTTGGTTTAAAGTCTGTCTAAAATTTATCTAAAAAAAAACTTTATTATACTGTCTACGTGTGCTAAGCGTCATTCCGCAACAATGTTGTTTAAACTGTACATTAAAACCATTGGAACTTTGTAAATTACAATGTAACATTCCAACCAAATATGTGCCAGAAACATTTTTGTATTTTTCAATGCAGTTTTAGTTGTTGAAGCGCGACATAGCCGTCGACGCCCAGACAAAAAAAATCTACATCATTACATAGAGTAAATGAGATATTAGAATTTATTAAGTGTATTAGATAAACATTTAGTCTTAAGGTCGTACCTACCCAAATGATAAACCTCCGAACGGGCGGCGCGCTTAGAGCGGCCGCCCACTACTTAACCTTTAAATAATATACTCGTGCGGTGGTTTACTATGAAATAGCTAGGTAAAATATTAATGTAAGTCATGTTAATTCACAGCTAGGATGGTCAAAATGTTTGTAGTTACGTTATAAGCTGTCAACATTACGGCAGCCTGTACGTTTTGGTCCGCGCCCTCTGTTGTTGGAAAACCGAGAAAATTAAACTCGCCCGTGACATATCGCGGAACAGTGTGCGCGGGCCTTTAGGAAACTTACTTAGTATGTGTTCAAAATTATGTGCAATTTTTAACACTCTAATTTTAACTTTTTTCAAACACATAAATTTCCATATTTCTCAATGTGATATCTAGTTATTATCTAAAAAAAAAACAACAAAACCAGTAAACTTAATGCTACATACTTTTTATCATTAATATAAAATTATTATTATTCTCTTTTTTATAAACTTACAACTCACCTGTCGTTATTTTTTGTGGTCCAAGAGTTTCACATTGTGACGTTAATATCAAATTTACAAATTAAATAATATAATACATACTATTTATCTATTTAAATATCGTCTAACACAGATATTCAGTGTTTTAAAACTAATGTATACGCCCCCCAATGTTATAGCACGTGATAATATCTTGTTTAATTTCTTCGAACTTCTTTGCATAAGTGCGTGCCTATTATTAAAAAAATGTTTAAATTACTAATCTTGTTTTGGTTGTTTAGCAACACTCAAATGATACTATTGATTGTTATTCTTTTAATGAAATATGTAATATTTCTAACATGAACAAATTTGTATGAAATCTATTTGTTGGAATTATTTGTAAGATTTTGTTTAAGGTAGGTACGTTTAGAGAAAAAAGTCTTGAAATTTCCATACTTCAAGACAAATCACGTGTTTTTCATATTCCAATATTTGGTAAAAAGTACTTTATAATATTTTTATCGACTTTTATATTGACATAATTCTCTTTCTTTTGTACAAAAATAAAATTAACTACCTACATAAAATTAACATTCCACTTTACTTTCTCAATATTTAAAAAGACATTTTTACACTTTCCATATAAATCGACGTCATTAGATACTTAAACAATTATTTTCCAATTTAAAAAAAATTCCACTCTTAATCAGCTTTATAAAAAAATAACAATGCAACATTGTTATTAGTTATATCTTTTATGTAAATGACCTGCGAGGAATTACTTAACTAAGCTCGTTCTGTGTTAGTTTTATTTTTTATTAAGTTGAATAAATAATTTATTTTAATAATTTCACTTTTCATACAGGTACAAGTTTTATTATTATTATTATTATTAATTAGTATCGAAAAAATATTGTTAAAATGTTATCATAGATAATTTATTGAATTTTCCAACGAGCGTAGATTTGTATGTGTTTATGAAAAAATCGCTCAATGCCCTGTACATATTCATAAAATAAAGCATTTTTTTCATTTCGCAATTATTATTAAACGTAGCAAATAAAAACGTTATAGTTGGGATATATTTTCATTGATTTTCTTATTGTATTTAAATTTAAGCGTTTAGCTTTTTTATTGTATTTTAATATAAACCCTGATGGCTATAAAAATGTTTTTTATATACATTACATATAAAAACCATTGATATGTTGCACACGATTATCTGTTGTGAGTGTGTTGGTGTATGCATTATACATATTATTATATATCTACAGAATATTAAATCTACTATAACGATTAATATAAGAGCTGTCTTTAACAATATTATTATATTATGAAACTTGTTTTTTTTTTATTATATATTAAACATATTTTTATTTTATGTAATAAGAATTAAATATCATTGTTGTCAGCTTAACTATTTATGATTCAAGAAAAAAATGCATGGTTTAAAACTACAGTTTTATTATAAATCATAACTAATATTAATAGCAGACATTCACTCTCGGAAGATATTTTAAGAAATCATTTGTTTATTGCATATTGATTCCAATTGTAGCTTTAGTACTGGAAATATAAACCCACAGTGGTTCTCAATTACTGGAAGCGTTTCGTTAACTATTTGTTTGTTTTTATTATTACATTTTAGTTGTTAATCATAACAATATATACATATTTGTAAATAATCAATTATTATCAGTTGTCCGCCCCGCAATAATAGAAATATACTTGCAGTTATACTTATAATTGCAGCCAAATTAATTACATTATTGTTTATAATAACTTACGTACCATTCTTATTATTTTTCTCTTCATTACCAGTCCTCGACATCATCATAACTATTTACTATTATAATATATAATATAATAACGTTTTAAAATCAATTATATCTATATAATCAATCAACACGAAAAGATTAATTTGAAATCAGAAACATGTATATTTATTATACAGTACCTTCTACTTTTGACGTGTCCATATAAGAGACGCGCCTAGACGATTCCCAATCATGCCTTAACCACCGTGATAGCCGCGTCGTTGGCTTCAACTATATGTAATCGATGGTGCTGCTGGTTGGAACAAGCGAACCGACCATCACATGCTCCGCAGTTTCCTCGGCGCCACACTCGCAGTTTGGATGATCATCGAAGTATCTCCACTTCTTCATATCGGCCTTGGTCTTAGTTACTCCAGTTTGTGCAAAGTCCTGCGTGCTCCCAAATGGGAACTTCTCGTCGGACTACATTGAGAAGGTAGCTCTCGCCGGTGGTGCGATTCCAGTCAGAATGTGCACTTTTTCCACATGACTCGATTTCAAGTATCCCGTTAGTAGTATACGACAGGCAACATTCAAATGTTTCTCATATGGCGTGAATGGTTCCCTACAGTACATGCCTATTTTAGAACATCTTTATCGATTGTTATTTACACCAATAGATACATATACAGCTGGAAGAAATAGAACGATGAAGAATAGGTCGGCGATGTTTATTACAAATAGAAGTGCAATTTAACCACATTTTGTTGTGGCATTTTATTGGCTGTTTCTTTTTTTCGGGATTTGGGTAACTGATGTTATGAAATTAATTTTGCATTGTAGAAAACTCCGAAAGAGTTTGGCGTAGATGTATATAAAACACATATTTTTAATGTTATTTGTTAATGTTAGTCGCATTTAAGTATTTTGATTTAAAGTTCAAAACGCTCCCAGTAAAAGAGATGACATTTGCGATTGACAATTATATCTATTTTACTTTAAAAACCTTGTTCTTGTTTAAACTGCATATTTTTGTGAAAATTTGATATAATTTCTCATAGTGGCATAAAGCGGACTCAAGTTTGTAGATAACATTTACAAATAAATTTATCAAAATTACTTTATAGTGACATTTGAACGGAACGTTGAGTGTGTATTACCTACCGCATACGAGTCGGCCGAATCACTCTTTCGTAGTAATTTAATTTATGAAAATGAAACAAAAACATATGAAATCAAAATAATCGGTATTATTTTTTACGGTATAATTTAAATTGGCATATTATAAATTGGTTGTGATAATAATGAAAATGTATATTTTTCAAATCTTATCGCAAGGCGAAATTGAAATTTAAGACTGAAAAATTCCGATGGAAATTTCAAATGTTACTAAAAAAATCTTCATATTGGCGAATTTTAAAAATGCGAAGCTGTATGCCATGATTTTTTTTGCTTTTGTTTAATTAAACATAATTTTAATTTCATATGATCACCTGAATATAGAGTATGAAATACTAGTACGTACCGAAATATAGTAGTATTTTGATGTATATATACTTAACAGTTATTCAAAATATATAATTGAAATCCTTTATAAAATCTTTACGTCAATATTGTAGATCACCTAAATATATATCTGAAAATATTATGTTTTATAAAATTATTCTTTATAAGCCGTCATGATAATAATTATTGATTCAATTTCATTTGATTAAGTTGAATGTCATCGATTTTAAACAGATATTGTTTTCACATCCACATATATTTATATGTTAGCACTATGTGCACATTTTTCCATTCATTCCTTTAGTCATAGAGAGTTTCTACATAAGTATTATTGTATAGGTCTTAAATTTAAATACGCAAATTAATAATTTTACCCACATACATAATAATATAATATGTGAATATATTCTTGTGATCTATGATCTTCTTTGGTAACAATATTTCATACTCTATATAAATCATAATAATCGTCGTGAGTAATAATTTCACAAAAAAAAATCTTAATAATTTTGTTAACCCATCATGTAATCTTGTAAAAATAGCGCGCAGGGACCAATCCAGTGTAAAACAAACCATATCCTGAAAAAAATCATTTTCTCACAAATTCTACTAACGACTCACCAGTCATCATTTTCAATCTATCAACTTAGCAACTACACTCATAAATATATATATTATAATACATAAAAACAAATTGATCAAATATTTTTTAATGTTTTTTTTTTGTACGTACAATTATAAAGTTTAAACTATTATTTTGTTATAATACCATTCCATTTTTGACAATATCTTTATACGATTTAAAAAATCAAAATCGGCGAAATTTATTTAATAAAAAATATGAATGTTTTGGATGAATTTACTGATATATAAATTTGGTGTGTTTATTTGCCTTTGGTCGTGAAGATATGCTAACAATATGTGTAATCATTAATTTATCCCGTATAATTTTTAAAATTAAATATAATTCAGGAATCAAATGAAAATTAATAGGAAAATAATTTCGTCTATATGTACAACTATTACATATATCATATAGGTATGTGATTTTTTCATTGACCACACGCAAGCTGTAATCTAATATTTTATATTTCAAAAATATTATATTCAAGCATGCTCCAGGGTACTTTTACCCTTTATTATTTTCGTTTGCGATGAGAATCCAACTGTTTAGCACTGCTAATGTTTGGCAAGTAAGAATGCCATTTTGTCGTTTACTTGTTTCATCCATTTCGATTATTATTTTGAATGTAATGATCACATGTTTGAAATTTTGCATTGTGGGGATTTGTTATTTTCAGAGTATATTGAAGAAAAAATATGTTATCGAGAAAAAATGAAAAAAAATAAAATGATGAAAAAAATCTGAAAATTATACCTAATATAAATAATATTGTACTATATTTATAATGTGACAATGGAGTAACCAGTATTTATAATACTGTATTAAAAGATATTGAAAACATACCGACCCTTTTTTTATTCCTCTTATTATAATTAAATTATTCACAGTACCTACCTACCTTCATAAAATACCATTTTTTTTTAAATAAATCACAATAATCAATTTACAGTCTATTTTCTTGGTCATTCCCTCGTGGCTGAGGTTCATACTACCTTAAAATTCCGTCATCTTCTGAGCGACCAGGAATTTCCACCCTCTCAGTTCTTTGCTTCTCTCGGGACCGAGTGAAAGCTGCCCCAGTAAGCTCCTTCGAACGGTCGCTCCAGCGCGCCGACCCTCTTCCTCTGCTTTATTTTCCCTGGACGCTTCCCAAAACCACCAGTATCCAGCGCTCGAAATGGAAAATTTTACGAACCGGAGCGCTCGATAATTTTACGAAAATATAACATAGTTATCTAATTTTATGTGTATTTTCAAAAAAAAGTGTGTTTGAGTTTCTCAAACGGTCAAATTATTTTTTCCACGAGACGGAGCGATAATTTTAGGGATTTTATGAACCGGAACGGCGCTCCGGTGCGCTCCGGTATATTTTGAGCCCTGCCAGTATCTCCAGGTTATCCAGTCCGCGTCGAATAATGTGTCCAAAAAACTGCAGAATGCGTCTCCGACGTGATATTGTCGAGAGTCATTCCGTTATCTGTGGTAAATGGATGATTGACTGGTTCGTCAAGTACTCTGGCCAAGAAATATGAATCATTCGGCGTCAATACGACATTTCGAAGACATGAATATTGCCTCCTTATCTTCCAAATCTTAATCATTTGGTTATACCTTTTGAAATACTTTAAATATAAATCAACTCTACATATTATTTTAAAAATTGAAGTTTAATGATAATATACTTAATAATTATAATGTGTAGTGAATAGAGTATATAGTCTAGACTCTAGAGATAAGTCTTACTATGATTCTACTTTTAATGCTAACGATTAAATTACTAGTTTGATAGCTCATAATATCTACTTTAACTTTTAGCACTGAATACATTCAACCCATCATCTAATTACTTAGGTACCTACCTATTGAAAATCAACAAACATTTAGCTTATACAAATGTAACAAAACCGATATTATGATAAAAAAAAACATAGCTACTTAGTGAATTGTGCATTTACACATTTACATATCACTCTTCCACTAAAAAACAACTTCAATTATTATGTACAAAAAATAGTATTAAGTACATACTACAATCTGCTTGTTAGCTAGGTCGATGATGACACTGGGCGAGTTTACAAACAGATTGTAAATTCGCTGGCTTGTAGTTTGTAAAGTAGCTCAATGTCATCGACGCATAACTTGTAGAGCGACATCTGTTACTTAGTTATTACATTATAATATTATAGTGTAGTACATTATACTTAATATTAATACAGTGAATACCCAATTCAACAAAGAAGATATTGCATCAGTATCCTATGAGGTCAGTATGTTACACCTATCATAATATTTTTATGGAGTCTTTTCATTACAACAAATTATTCAGTTAGTAGTTTAGGTATGTACCTACTCAACTATCAATCCATTATTTTTAAATACTGAATTAATATAAGTACCTACCTAGATTCTTTTAAAAAGTCCTACATATATTATTATATATTTGAATAGTGTATAATTAACTACCTACGATCTTATTGTTTTCATGTGATCATTCAATGTTTGGTATTAAGCATACTAATATAATCATCATCAGCTGTGGTCGATACAGTGCTGGATGAAGGCATCCCCTAGCTATCTCCACTCTTCTGGGTCTCTAGTTCTTTACTGTCACGTACATCCACCGAAATTTATGACGTAGTCTATCCAATGGGTGTAAGGGCGTTTAGTGCCCCTTGGGTACCACTGTATGATGGCATTTATCCAGCGGTTGTACACTCGCCGAGGGAGATCCGGCCTATTGCCATTTTATCTGAATAATATAATACACCCCACAATCCACATGACTGATAATTGATGATTGATTGCCAGCCATTCTATCAATATCTAGATAAATATAAATAAGTAAGAAGTAGGTGTCATTATAGAAACCATCACAATAATTATCTAGCAACTATCAATTAATATTGCCAAAAATAGATGTCATGAAATACGCTTGTTTGTCCTGGTAAAACTATAATCATTCTCTCGCGAACACAGAACAAATTTAATGTCCCCTGCTCGCGAAAGTAGATATTTTTTGACAATTACTAAATTTATAGCTATCACTTTATAATTAATTGTAGCAGGCTTTGATCTTTGACGGTTAGCCATTTTATTGTCGATAAAGGAACTGCTGATGCCCGAAAAATTCAATGCCATTATGGAACACAAAAAAGTGCAGCTAAAACTTGACACAGCCCAGACAGCCTTGAAGTACGCGCAAAAATATATTACAACCAACTCAAGATAGGTACCTACATTAAAAAATATCCGCGAACGCATCCACGCGGCGAATTTTCATGGCCAAAATTGTATTACTATTATATTGGTATTACAGTATATAGGTATTATATACTTATAAAAAATACATCTTTACGAGTTTAATCTTTGCACAATATAATACTAACGGTCTAATTATTCTATTTTCTTTACTTCCCACCTGGGCGGAGTACATAGATACCTCACATGATGTGAGGTACATGATATATTAACCTTCTTTTTATTATTTTATTTTCTCTCGACACTTTTTTAGGTGCTGTGAATAAATATAGGAAAGTATGTACGACCATAATAAACAATTTTATGGTATATTAGATATTTAAATCATATATTTTATATATATATATATATATATATATATATATATATATATATTCGAGCCATATCAGCAGGGAGGGCAACTGTCATGTACCTTATAATTTTAAAGTCCCCTATTTTAACTCCTTTAACTTGCTTGTAACATTTTTTTATTTATTTTTACAAAATATTTATAATCTAGTTTCGTATTTTTAACCATGTCTGTTAGTGACCCTCATGTTGACATATGGGTCTTATCAAAAATAGATGAAAGAAAACTGAACATATTATTTAACAGGACTATACCAGCGCTCGAAATGGAAAAGTTTACGAACCGGAGCGCTCGACAAATTTTCTGAAGATATTTACATAGTCATCAAATCGTATGTGTATTTTATAAAAATGAGTGTCAGATTTTCTATTCTATGGCCTATCTAGCTCAGACGGTCAACATATTTTTTCCACGAGACGGAGCGATAATTTTACAAATTTCACTAGCCGGAACGGCGCTCCGGTGCGTTCCGTTCCATTTCGAGCCCTGGTCACTATACTGAAAAGGTGATTCAGAGCCGTATGCGAGGAATGTGCAACCACAAATTGTCCACTTTGTACAATAATCTCCGTTGTCTCATACGTTATAAATCTGGTAACTTCGTTGGGCAGGCCATGTCTCAAGGTTGGAAGACACCCAACCACAAAAGAGGATCCTCTTCAACATACCAGAAAGAAAAAGGAGGGTCGGAAGAAGTAGACTGCGATGATTGGAAAGAGGCACAGCATCCCTGAGAAAAAATCAGTGGATGAAGCTTGTGGTAGATAGGGAAATAGAGACGTTTCCTGGGAGCGACGGTGGTTATAGTACATGTGATGATGACGTTTGAAAGATCATTTTTAGTATAGGAAAAGTATTTAAAACTTTCTAAAATCAATGCCGAAAATAAATTAACTGGCAATCCTAAACATACATTTTCAGGTATATAGATAGATATATTATACATACTATACCTACTGATATTATACCTACGTGTTGAATGGTGTCAGATTCTTGTGGCAGTCTAGACGACTCCTTTAGGTGATGGTATGGTTAATTCACAAATGACACTATAGAATACTATAGATATAGATCCGCCAGTATACGTTGTCCGCTCAGTGAGGGCGCCACATGCTAACATTTGACATAATAACACCGGATTATTTATTATGGTATATGTATAACACCGTTCCAAAGTGACTTAATGCCAGGAAAATCTGTTCTTCGTCTACATATTATTGTGTATGTGTATTATGTAGTAAGTATGTACATTTATACATTTGACATCCATATCCATCATTATTTCCATGCCATAAATTGAAAAAAAATATTTCATATTTATTAATAATATTATTTTTATGTGTTCAGTTTGATCCGCTCCTGCGCTCATTTCCAGACAAGCGATTTCATTTTCATGGCCGCTTGTCGAAAAAACATTTCGTTTTAAAATTTAAAGTAATACCCCCCTGCAAAATGCAATTGGTACGTACCTATTCATTACAGCCAAATATGAAGACTTTTATCAGTGGCGCACATTTTATCGTTCATAAAACTTAAATTACAATTCTTCAGTTAACTTTAGTACTTTTTTTTCAGAAAATAACGATCAAGGACTAAATTTAGTGTTCTTGTGACTCTCGCAGTCCATTTCATAAGGCACCGGCTTATCACAATATTAAATTTGCACACATTGAGCATGTATCAACATTATTCGTAATGCGAAACTTTGAATTCAAATAAAAGAATTCCCTACATTTGTTAATTATTTAAATTATAGTTTTTCTTTGACATAATATCATAACTAAGTATCGTGATTTGGCCTTCGGGTGTCCTTATGCAAGCCTTGTCTTTAATCCTCTCGGCATTCAGCGTTACGCAGATCTTGTATGAATAGAAAACCCGTGATACATTTTCTTTAATTCATCCAACTACGCAAAACTTAGCTTTTTGTTTACTGCGTGCTTCTATTCAACCAAAAACTACGAGTATTCCAAATTATTTCATTTTTTCATATATATTTCCATATATTTGTTTGTATACTACCAAACAAATTAGAGAATCCGACGCAGGCAAACCGAGGAGAGTCAATCTCTAATCCTAATGTGAAGCTCGCTGACAATGGACGCATTTTCCGCTTAACTGTCTTCCAGTACCACATTTCAAATATGTCTTTGTCTTTCCATTACTGGCAGGTATATATATATATATATATATTATACCTACCATTCAATTCGCGGAGGCATAATATACACAACAAAATTGATGAAATTAGAAATGCTATATTGTTTGGTTAGTCTAACCCAGGGGAGGGCAAACTTTTTGGATGGAGGGCCAAATTCAAGAATTCAAAATGAGCGGCGGGCCGCAAGTAAAATACCATTTTTAGATATACACTATTTATTATCACGAAAAATAAACATTACAAAAAATTTAATGAGAAGAATGAAATTGTTGTACATTTTTTTAAATTCAGGTGTTAATTTTGTAGTTGATATTCTCATAACTGCTTGTAAATGGGCATCGGAGATATTTGATCGTAAAGAATTTTTATTGAGGTTCATGATCGAAAATGTTTGTTCACATATATAGGTTGATCCAAAAACAACGTACATTTTTCTTGCATAATCTTTAAGTTGGTCGAATTTGTTTGAATTAATGGCATTATAAAATTTGGAGATTTCTTCACGACGATGCAATTCTCTTAAATCAGTGTCACACTGCAGATCAATAATCTCAAGTTGTAGCTCTGTCGGTACACCATCAATATCTATTGAAATCGATGTTCAACGTAGAAAATAGTGGTTACATTGTGTAAGACGAGACGCAAGGAAGACGTATTGAGATAATACATTTACGAAACAATAAATTCTTCAAATTTTTATCTACCTATTTCAATATTTTTTAAAAAATTATAAAAAAGTTATTCGTAATCAGAACTACAATATTAATGATGGCGGGCCGCAAAAAAATACCCGGCGGGCCACATGCGGCCCGCGGGCCGCAGTTTGCCCTCCCCTGGTCTAACCTAACAAATACTCCTAAACTGGATTATTTGGTTAGACTAACCAAACCTAACCTAACCTAACCTAACCTAAACTAACCCAAACTAACAAATAATCCAGTATATCGGGTATTTTCAAAATGTGTTTTCCGCTGTATTCCTGATAACCGAACAGTAAAAAGTACATTATAGACTATATTATATAAACTCACCAAATTATTAAGTAAGTAATATTATTAAGTACGCCTATGAGACCATATTATTGCAACAGGCGTGCCGAAGTCATGGCCAAATACAAGCAGTGCCGCCTACACCCATCTCTTTCTTCCTGTGCGAAAGTAAAAAGAAAAGCTCCTCTGGCCCACGTTTCGCCATTTTTATTTTTTCAAATAATACTTTAGTCTGTGCAACTTCCCGCGCTTTTGGCTGCGAATTTTAACCCTTCAAACATTTTATGAGACGTCCAAGGTAAAGTGTACTTTTATTAGTGTTGGCTGTGGGATTCTTTTACTGTCAAACATCTACAATTTTAAGTATCGACCGTACACATTTTGTTTTGTATTCAATAGCCAAAAATGTAATAATAATATATTGATAATAATACTGTTTTTACTAGAATGCTAAAAATACAATACTTAGTTTGTATGTTTTAGTATATGCTTTTTAGTATAGTACATTTTGACAATTAACGTGGAAAACAATATTATATTAGTAAGTCGAGTAAGTATAGGTATAATAACTATTATAATATATGAAAGAATTTCAGATCAATCATAGAACAATATACCTACCTCTTAGTCTTACCTAAGTTATATAAAACAATATATTTTTCAATAAATCACCATTATAGATACCTTCACAGAATTTTTGTGAAAATTAATTTTCAATTTTCCAAAGGTGTAACAGGTAATAAACACATAATATTAAACAAAATAATAGACTTTGTTTTGACATGTCATTTCTTTGAAGGTCGGTGACAATTTTTGCTACAGCAAAGCCCATTTTAGATGCTGTTTCCAAAATCAGAGAATTTGTGTTTTCGTTGGACTTTCAATCTTCCACAGTCTAGACTCGAGGGTCTTAACCTATGTGCGTATTATTAATTGAGATATGTAAGAAATTGGTCATTGCTTATAATAAGTTCAGTTTTCTTATTCAGGCTACTCAGATTTTGAATTTTTCTCACTTTCTCATTCAAATATATATAGGTATAATTAGATACTTAAGTATGCACTAATTACAGACATTTATCTTTTTTGAAAAAAATACGGCACCCGACGTGACTTGAACCTGTAACCAATGTGCTTTTCCAATTAATCTACGGGCATATTACTTAACTACGAAGAATTTAACCAAGATTTCTTACATGAAATGCTTATCAAAATGCGTTAATAATGTTGGCTATCGGTTTTTGTGTATTAAATCAAGATAAGTATCAATTACATGCCCAAATTACTAATCTTATGTACCTATTTTCAATATTTAGAATGTTACATTCTCAAATCGTGTGAATTATTCGTTGAATAAAATAAATAGTTCATTAAATTAAATTTAATAATAATATAATATACATAGGTAAATACATAATACAAAAATATAGGGTCACTTTATTGTGAAAATATGACTTCAATTTGTACCTAATGCAGGTTAAAATAATATGTTTATATTGAGTTAATGATTATTATTATTACCTAGACATATTGTAATCTAACTCTACAAATGTCGTATATCGTATACTTATAAGTAGATATATACTATACTATTGTCCATATTCTATAAATTATGGTGCCATGACAAAACAGAACAGTAACAAAACAGAACATGACAAAACAGAACATGACAAAACAGAACAGTGACAAAACAGAACAACGATAAATATAACTATGACCTTTCAGGAAAAGTATAAATTTAATATTGAAATTTTCCTATCTCTACTATGTGATTTTTAATAGCACAGATTTTCATATAATATATCAAACTATACACAATGTTGCCGTACAGTATATTAGGTATATAGTGTTGCCGGCAAGCTTAGGATATCTCATCTTAATCATAATAATATGTTCAAAATGATTGGGTGACTAGGTGCAACGAAATAATAACTTAACCTAACCAAATCTAACCTAACCTAACCTAACATAACCTATAACCCAACCCAACCTAACCTAACCTAACGTAACCTAAATAGATTCCACAAAAAATAATGTTTCATTTTTCCCCTGGCTGTTCTGTTTTGTCACTGCTCTGTTTTGTCATGTTCTGTTTTGTTCGGTTTCCCTATAAAGTATACCTACCTAACTATGTAAAGGTAATAATTGTATGTATAAATATATTATTTTCATAAAGCTTTAATGAAAATAATACATTTACAAATAAAGGCAAAAATATCAGCCGATGGTAGAATTCAATCGTTAAAAATAATTTTAATGATTCCTTGTGTGTCGTTTTAATAAACACTTTGGGAATGTTTGCAGTACAGAGAAGGTAAAAATATTAAGAGGGCGACGTACCTAGTTTTAAAATTGAAGGCCGTATAATTGTGTATACTGTGTGTTAACGACCTCACTGAGACATTTTTGAAACATGCTATGGAAAGGATTTTTCACAGCAAAAATAATAGGTACTCCTTTTAAATTATATTTTATTCTTCTTAACAGAATGTTTTTTTACATGATAAAAATACATAATGCACTGTTATTCTTAGTTACGATATACGCATGGATTTACTGCTGACAGTAGATACGTATTATAGCGGCCATAACAAGAAAATTCACGTGCAAACATGTATTATCATGCAAGTTGCAAGAATGCATGCATGAATCAAAACGTTCGGAAGCTTCTGAATTTTCACGCGTCAGTTGGGATTTGTTTTATATCTGCGCCTGCGCAATAAAACGATAGTGGCGAACCTGCCAGTAAAAACTACACATCGCAGACTCATTTTGCGGTTAACCGATTTTCACGACCTCTCAAATAGTACTATAAAATGAAAATGTTGCGTCTCGCTTACTCTTGAAAATGAGATTGGCGAGACAGTCAGCACTTTTATGTGTAAACAGTTATACCGAGCCGACTCACCACTCGTTCTGGAGAGGGAAGTCTACGCTATACGCCAGTGCTGCCATCTTTTGAGAAATAACATCCGCGTCGCTAAAAATGAATAAAGGTTTTTAATTCTTGGACAACCCTCGTATATCTATTTTTATGTTTACGCGTGTTAATTGGATGGAATAAAACTAGGTACTTAACTAAAAATGGACTTAACGAAGGCCCTCAAAATCAGTCAGCGCCTAAAGTTTCTGAAGAAATCACCACTGTGAATTTAACATAACATTCTCACATTCAATTGTTTCCAATAAAACTCATTAAAATGTACTTAGGTAGATGTTAAAGATGTTATGTCTCCTTGTAATGTGTTGCCAAAGCTAATTATCCTAAAACCATAGCGTGACTGAATCAGCCTACCCCAATACTGTATAATGACGTATTCGCTGACGTATTCGCTCGCCTTTGCAAGCCGGACCACTAACTAGGTACAATAACGAATAAAGTAAAATGCACCAATATTTAATAGGATAGCTTTAAATACTGTTATTCAGCTTAAAAAATACACCGAAACAACGTCAACATAACTGACCCCGGTTAAAATTAACGACGTTTTTCAATTCGATGGGCACTGTATGAAGTGTATTTTATTGAATTATTTATAAATTAAAATCAGTTGATCCTTTTTCTTGGTAAACCTACCAAATGATAGTTTTGTCAAACATAATATTATTATTACTTTATCAATCGCATATAAGTACTTAATAATTGCAATCGCAATTACATTAAAAAATGGTTTGCCAAGAAACTTTACAATTATTCTTAAATCGAGGCCATATTCAATATAAAAAATAAATTAGGTAGATATCTAATTACTACCAGTGACGGGTTTAGTCGGACGTGGAGGCCCGACGCATTGAATGATTTTGAGGTTCTCACACCATAAAACAAACCAAATATATTTCTCATAAAGTCACATTCGTTAACCAAAAATAATTATTAATGAATCAATGGTGACACATAATAATATTAGTGGTTAGTTTTTTGTGTACAAGTACGTATGTATATGTTTGACGGGTCATTTAATGGACTACTCTATTGTTAGTTTCGGGTATTTCGTTTAAACTATTGGTAATATTTTTCCCTAGATCCCCCTGTAGTCTCACACGTGAAAGTGGGGCGACTTTGTTGGGCAGGCCATGTCTCAAGGATGGAAGACACCCAACCACCAAAGAGGATTCTCTTCAACAGACCAGAAGGGAAAAGGAGGGTTGGGACTGTTGGGAGACCTAGACTGCGGTGGCTGAACTGTATAGAAAGAGACACAGCATCCCTGAGACTAAGAGGCCATCCATGGACTGAAACCGTATGCGGTTTAGATCCGTGTTCCATACTAAACTTATGATTTTTGTTCATGAAAATATATTTTCACTAAATTTGTAAGTGTAAGTGTATGGTATAAACGAATACGATCAGATGCTTATAATATACTTTGTGAAAATATATTTCCATGAACAGAAAAGATAAGCTTAGTATGGCACACGGTTCAAAACCGCACACGGTTTCAGTCCATGGATGGCGGTGGAGGGAGCTTGCGGCAGACATAGGGGAATGGAGACGTTTCCTGGAGGCGACCAAGACCCACATTGGGTTGTAGTGCCGATGACGAATGAATATTTTTTTCTCACATTACCTATATTATGGAATATGCATATTTTATTATAATTTAATAATCGTTGTATGACCGGTTTGAACCGTTTCGAGGCCCCCTTTTAAATATTCAGATGAAACGATTGCATCATCTGCGTCAAAGATAATCGCCACTGACTATTTACTTAACTCCTAACCTAAAATGTAGGTTAACAAACAGGGCTCGAAATAATAATATGCTTGGACTGTCTGAATCTCGTCACTGTTGAAGCAACCGCATAAATACTGCGCCTGCATCGGTGTTTTCCTTTGTATTATTCGGCAAGCAGACTGACAGAAAACTGACCTTGTGCAATGTTCATTGTACAAGATGGCAAACGCGGGCGCAGACGAGAACGTGATCGCAGGCTCGGATAAACGAAGGGGAAATGAAACGTACCTACCTGTACCTAGTTGCTTGGGTACTGCTTTTTTCGGCCCCGAATGTATGCATTATGCATTTTGCAGGGGTCAAAAACTTATGGATCATGCATAACTTACACCAAAGTTTATAATTTCCTAATGTAAGTATGTACCTACCTAATAAACTAGGTTTGGTTCTTGTCTGTGTAGGTGTAGTGGATGCCAGCAACAAACAAATTTTGAAAATATCAATAAAATAATATATGGTGGAATTATTCGGTTACGTTAGGTTATCATTCTTGAATTCATGAATTTTGTCGAAATCGGTTATGAAAATTGCCGCTGTTCCCGCCTGGTTTCCAATAAACAGACTTGTAGGTACCTACCCTAGTTTTTTATTCAATCAATAATTTACAAATTTTGAGAATGTAACATTATTTTTTGGCATACATAATTCGGAAACACCTCAGAAACATAATACACTTTAGAAAAAAATCTTGTTACAAGTCGGTTTACGGGAAGCCAAGCGGGCACCGCGGTAATTTTTATAACCGATTTGGCAAAATTCATGAATTCATGAATGAAAACCTAACCTAACCCAACAAATAATCCAGTAGATATATTGGCTATTTTCAAAATTTATTTGCCGCTGGCTTTTCTTAAACCGACAAGAACCAAAATCTAGTCGCCCCCCCCTGCCCCTCCAGCACTATTGGATTTTGTTGAACGTGGTTCAGCCAATAGTGGGAAGATCATGACTATCTGGATCGATTGAGTGCATGCTCAATGTGGACAAAGTGAAATTGAGGAGACCACGCTTGATTTAAGCTGTAACGCCCGTTGGAAGAAGAAGCTAATCTAATAGTCAAATTACTTTACCCTACCATCAAACAAAAACTCATAATACTATATAAGTTTACATTCATTTAAATGTTACGCTGTCAATAATTTTCTGTACGGCCTCGCGATGTGTATCTAAACATTCTAAACAAAATCTAAGCTCTACGCAGCGTAGCGTTTACACGACGGCGACGTAGCACGCGTGTAGAGGTTGCACACCTCTGCATAATCGCTTGCGCCGAACTCCCGAACCAGCTGGATGGCATTACGTGTGAGTACCTACCTACGCGGATGCGTATTCACCGATGTCTGACATGCACTTTTGAGTTTGCTTGTATTGCAACTCAAAAGTTGTTTTGCTTGTATGCGTTTGCATTATTTTGGTACTAACTTAACATACCCGCCGAGTACAAACAAAGCGTCTCCTCAGTTTTGGGGACACGAATGACACGATACATCCGAATATAGAATAGTGTGGCTTTGGCACTCTAAAAATAGTCAAGCCATTTTCTTAATTGAAAAGGGGTGGTTATAGTTTTTGTCTGAAAATCCTACTGGAACAATTATTTAATAATATATATGTATCTACATATTTTCTCAAGTAGAGTTGCCACTTCATAACTTTTCACTCCGGCTCTAAGATGAAAATAATGTAATATATTATTATATAAATATTTTTTTACATACATTATTTTTTTTTTCTTATTACTAGATAATATATTAATACAAGTGAATATCATTCGATCAAACAGAATTCTAACAAATGCAAGGTAATCAGGCAAAGAGGCGTATCAATGTAGTAAAAAGTGCAAAGTTATAAAGCGTATATTCAATTGATTGCGCTATATTTTTTCATTTACATTTAATTCTTAAACGCTATTTTATTTTGTAGGTGACACCAATGACGTTGATTTAACGTTTACCTTGACGAAAAATTTGTAAAATATAATAAGTATCTACAATGTAATTGCCGTAAATAAGACGATTTGAATTTTGATAGACACATTCAGTAATATACTTAATTATAACGTGAGACAAAAGCGATATTTCAAAATGGTATTAGGTACTTTATTGGTCAGTATATAATATATATACTTGTAGTACAAACCATGGACATTAAGGCGATACTTCAGTGAAACGGCAAATAATTTTCAACTATAGGCGCGACGAAATTTTGGACTCGCTGGCAATCTGAGAGCGAACGTCGAGGTGTTTGAGGTGTCAATTTGTTTCGTGATGACGACGGGGGTATTAATTCTTAAATCGTGTAAAGATGACTAAAAACGTTACCCATTTACTTTAAAAAGAAAACATGTCGATGAATATATTATTATTGTTACTCATAGAACATAAGTTCCCACCACCACCCGTCATATATGCACAGCCGTGGATATGCACGACCGCTCTCTATGACGCTTTAAACGTGTCTGAAAGAAGTGATTTTAAGTGCTCATTCCGTCCCGAGACGGAGCCGCACGGGACTGATGCTGCGACCATGCACCGTAGTAATAAACAGAACATTAAATGGACGCATGTTGGATTTATATGACAAATTATATTTCGTTCGGCATGCGTCATTTGCACCCGCGACCCGCAATCCGCGCATCGCCTAGCCACCATCTTTTTAGACAATGCCTCAACAGAGGTATAGCCTTAAATAAAAAGCTCTCGATTTCCGGTGAGGACACAATATATTTATGTGATTTTCTCAAGGCCCTGGTATTTGTGATTACATATTTAAAATTACTAACAACCACCTTGTACGAAAAAGCAATGACATGGTTTTTAATAATGATAATAAAAAAAATGTTTCACGTTCATCTGTTGTATTAATTTGTTATATAATGTCGTGTGCATTTACCATTGGTGAGTGCGCATAGTGCCTGAAGATGCCGAAAGGTGAAACCCGGGTTGCAAAAGAAAAAACAACTCAAATAGAATAATACAAACACTACAAACCTTAATTATAATTCAAATTCCATCAAGTAGGTACCTACCCTCGGCCAATAGTAGTAATTTTATAAACAGGTAATTATTCTATTATGGCATATCTAATTTTAGTTATTTAACCTTCTTATCAATATTAATCAAATATTTGTATTATTTATATTACATATTATAATACGTATTCTTTCAAATTACAAACAATAATATCCCAATTAAAATCAAAACACATTTTCATAAAAATATCACGATCGTAATACTGCTTTTATCGTAAATCATCTAGTCACTATGGAGTAGTTATACTGCAGTCTTAAATTCTTTCATGAAAATATTTATGAAAGGTTGTTTCAGCGAGGAAAGCCCCAAAGTCTACGCTGACAAAAATGTCTATCCGTAAAAGCGACTCGACAAAAAAATAATGCACTCACGTTATTTCGGGGTACGGTAGGTCGTTAACGGAAGTACAGTCTCTTTGTGTAGGTGCATACTGCATACATAAATGCAATCCGTTCTACGTACAGGGCCTCAATCGTGAAACATAATAACTTGTTAGGACATTTAATTTTCCAGATATACCTACCTGCATTTACCTCCATATACTTACCATACCATATTAACTCATATAACGCTCACTACTTTAACTTCGTATCTATGTTTTTAAGTACGTATAAAACTTAATATTATTATTAATATAGATTGCAAGTGGTAGAGGTAGACGAACACCATGGCGCTCTGGATGAAGAGTTTACTTGGGCAGCCTTGATTTATGCAGATGGCAGTAAGATATGAAGAGTACCGGACGCCTAGAGGATATCTCTGCATTTCAAAGTAGCCATGATCCTCAGCCATGAGGAAATGGCTGAGAAGAGATTGTTTAATTGTTAACCCACTTTAAATAGTTTAGACCGGTTTCATCCGCTTTGGTGTAACGTATACTAATAGATAAAATAATTATTGAAAATTAAATTTAACAATAATTAAGTAAATGAAACTCTAGGAAATTCTCTGTTAAAAATAAACCAATCAAATTGAAACAGCTTTTCAGGAAACATGTGTTGGTAGAATTGATTTCAATAATAGAAATTATGGTGAATAATCTATTAATACAATATCTTTCCACCGGTACTTACAATACTTTAATTACATTAATAAACGGTTGTTTTGCTTCGTTTCTTTCGTGTTTGCTATTTACTTTCTATCTGTATAAGTAATTATCTACTCGGTTTCCTGTGAAAAATATACATATATGTATAATTATCTAGTATTATATGGAAACAACTCAAACTTTCAAGGTCTTGGGTTAATGTTGCCATTAGATATAGAAAGGTATTTTCTTTATAAAATTCAGTAAAAAAACACAAGTCAAATTTATTGGATATTATGATTATCATGAAATCGAAATACGGACATGTCTGCGTTAATTTCTTGTTGAATGATATAATTCCATTAAGCATAATAATTATGTAAAGTCAATTTCTATTAGACTACGCAACTTCATAAAAATGTGATTTTTCCCTAAAAAATCAAGGTTTTTTTATTTAAATGGGTAAAACTTTTTTAACGCCATTATATTAGGGCAAACTATTTTAATTCATTTCGTTTTGAAATAGATATCGGTATAAAAAATTAAAATTAAATAAAAGAGACGAAGACAATATTATACATTCATAATAATCATTATTCATTAATAGCAGCAGGGCTCGAAATAAGCAGGAGCGCACCGGAGCGCCGTTCCTGTTCGTGAAATCGGTAAAATTATCAGTACGTCTCGTGGAAAAAATAATTTGACCGTCTGACCTAGAAAGGCCATATAATAGAAAATCTAGCATACTTATTGTTATAAACTAGGTACACATAAAATTTGATAACTATGTAAATACCTTCAGAAAACTGTCGAGCGCTCCGGATCTTAAACTTTTCCATTTCGAGCGCTGAATAGCATACACCACAAGTATTTCAAAGGATTGGAAAAGATAGGGAAAGCACTACCATCAGTCATGAAAATATCGACGGGAAAGTATAGTACCTACTTATTCATACCTTTTTTTGTTTCACAAACTTCTTATAGGTACCTACATCTTGAAAATAATCTCAATTATATGTAGCATTATATATCTATTAAAATTGTGAAACTTTGGCTGACCCTTTGACTTTAACCAGCTTTATAAAAATCTGTGCAACAATCTATTTCTATTTTTTTTATAATTTTATTTAATGCCGAAAATGATTAATTGAATACCGAATAGGGGCCAGTCTTTTTCAAGTTCGGCACTTTCCAAATGCACTCGTTTTTTTGCATTTGTTTGCAGCTCAGTGTCGCACGCAACCTGACTAATTGGATGTTTCCAGCAAGCAGGTGATACTTTTAGGGGGCTACCATGATGTTGGTTGGATAGTACCTCATTTGATACCTACCTAGCTACTTAGGTAAGTACTTTACTACGACTGTTTGGGGAATTTGCGCCGAGACATGCAGCCCGTCAAACGTCACGGGTTTGCGCACATTTTTTTTATTTTACATCACATAATAATATAATAAATACTCTGGTATATTTTTCAACTTAATGTGTTTTATTTTCGTCACAATGCACCGTATTTATTCATAAATCCAAGGTCTTTCATGTTATCTAATAAAATATTATGTAGAAAAATTATTTTTAAAATACATTTATAGATTTGATCTGATAATCTACTAATAGGTAATTATTTAATTTACTCTGACAAGTTTCACGGTTTTCCGAAATATATAAGCCTAAGGTCAATGGCAGTTTCCATGATGCAAATTATTAGGCGATCGCTTCGTCAGAACATATCTAGTTTTTACCTAGATTTTTTTCACGTAGATACCTACCTACCTATGTGTGTACTAAGTATGAAAACATCATAACAACAAGACATGGCCCCCACATCCTGAAGCGGGCTCCCTACCTATCGCTAAGGTTAAAGGCAGTTTGGTGTTCTACAGTAGAGTTATTCAAGGTATAATTAAGGGTGTTCTGTACACTTTTAGCATTTTTTCTATTTTTCAATAAATTCACTTGAATTATTGAGTTGTCGGCATGATATTATTATAAAGCACTGATCGCAACCCCCTTTTAGATAAATAACCATTTTTATTAGCCGGGATACACATTATTATAAAATAAAATTCTACACGTGAATTATCATTTAATTTAATCAATCATATCTCGCTTAGCCAGATATTTTTAAATGCAAATGTTTTAAAGTAAAATAGCGTAGCATGCGACTTTTCTCATAGTAAAGCAAATTTTCGGTGTCTGTTTATCTCACTTAACTAGTCGACCCCCCACAACGGGCCTCCTCTTGGCCCGGGGCCCCGGCCATGCAACAAGACACGTGGTAATGGCATTGCTGTATTTTCACATCCAACAGCCAGTGACGTCCCTAAACAAAATGCCGCCCCATTTTTTATACAGTATTTTGTATTGTCCTTTCATGACTAATATATTAAAAAAATGTGTTGTATGGATACAGTACTAACAAAATACCACTAAAACATACAAAATTAAATTTAGATATAAAGAATAAATATAATTTAACTTAGATACGTACCCGAATCACCAAAATTTGAGGTCCTATTTGATTGATATGTCTGATATATTTTGGTTTGTACAATTTAGCAATTCAGAGATTTATTATTTTCACACCATTTTAGTATGCTATTATTGTACAACGTGTAAACAAGATAATTTTTCTTAGTACTTATTTAATGTAATCATAAATACACTATTAATTAATAGTTTCAACACTCCACCATTAAAATAAAAAACTTTCCAGGCCTTTTTTGTTGCAAAGTCAGTAACTATGTCAGCCAAACCTAATTTAAACGCACTCTTTGCTTCAATAGACAATATTGCGAGTACATGATTTCATATACATTTAGAAAATTAGTCCTGTTAAACCCTTTATGTTAATTAATACATTTTGTTTCCAACCAGTGAGCTGAATTTTGTAATGGAAAGATATTTACGTGATTACTGAGTTTAGGTAGCTATTTCTATAATACTCATATACCTACTGATTCTCCTCGATTTGCCGCCCTTCGAGTAACTGCCGCCCCCAAGCGACGCTTAATCTGCCTACCCCCACGGCACGTCACTGCTAATAGCAGTTTATCTATAGTATTTTCTAGTATTTTTTTGTAAGAAGGGCTCCATATACTTAAAACTAATACCGACCAGTCTACTTATATAAAGCAGATCATGGCCCTCACACCCTAAAGCTGGCCCCTAGGCTAGGATCATTAGCGCCCCCCCCCCCCCTCTGCTTATCACTAAGGATAAAGGCAGTGTGACGCTCCACAGTAGCGTTTTCCACATGGTGTACACGGTAAAATCAATGTGTAGGTATATTTAGTGTTTTGTAGTATACTTTAAAACATCCATTTGAATTATGGAGATTTCGAGTATCAATACACAATTGTTAAAATTTGTGTCATACAACCACATAATTTAAAATAATATAATTGAAGGAAAATAGCGCCGCAGGCAACTTTTTTTTACTATTAGAGCATTGTGATGTGTGTTCATCCCACGTATCTGGTCGAGGCTCGCCACGCCGGGACCCCAGACTAGAGCCCTGTCAGCCCCCCCCCCCCCTTGTGGGGGCCATGAAGCAGATCATCATCATTGTTTCTGCAAACAATTACTCCAAACTATCTGAACGGGACATTAAATTTGATTATAGGCATTTATGAACTGAAAAAATAGTTTTTTCGACATAGCTAACTTCAAAAACCTAACTTATCAACCAAAAATTTTAAATTTTAAATTTAAAAAAAAAAAACACGATAAAAAATCAAATATTATCTAAATCATAAAAACTCTAGTTCAGATTAACTTTTGAAAACATAATTTTTTTTAATTCTTTTTTATATTTAAATTGAAAATATGTATATTCATATTTCTGTGGGGGCGCCAATTTTGGATTGGCCCCCAGGCGCCAAGCACAATAATTGATGCGGCCTTGCTAATAATTACTAATGATTTAATTCAAATCAATTCACTTTATCAGGTGGCGTACATCTCAGCGCGACAGCAGTTTCTATCCAAATCGACAAATCGCGTGCGATCTACGTCATAATATTGAGTGTTTTTTTTCCACAATTTTTAAATACTTATATGAAGTGAAACTAAATAATCATTGTAACATATGAAGTGATAGGCATTATTTTGGTCTCAATCCATTATCTAATCTATATTGTGCCAAAGTGAACCTATGGTAAGATCATCCAGGTCGAAATATGTAAGACACGCTGTAGATACCTACCTACTAGATAGGTAGGTAGGTACATGCATGCCCCCCACAAGGGGAAAACCATACCATTACCATTTGGGGAAAACCACTGTAGAACTTTGCACTGGCCTTAGCTTAGTGATAAGTTGGGGGGGGGGCTCCAAACATCGTAGCCTGGGGGCCCGCTTCAGGATGTGGGGGCCATGGGTACATACCTACATAGATATTTTATTAATTTCACGATTAGATAATAAACCCTTACTAATTAAGGGGGATCCTTGTGCCAACAGAGAACCTAGCGGAAAAATACGAAGCTTGAAATTTGAGATTTGTTTTTGATAATTTACAATTTCAACTGTATTAATTAATAAATATGTATCTGAAAACATTAAAAAGATTTTTTTTAAGTCAAAGAATTTGTTACTTACATAATATTTATGTCATAGGTTACGTTAATATCATAGATAACAGACGTATATATATATAGGTTATTGTAACATTATTTTTATGGTTGTATTTATTATTAAAATTTATTTTATTAAGTTTACTTTTTTTGCGTTTAGATTTTTGATGAATTCGTAGTTTTAATATTTTTATATTTATTTTAAAAAACATCGATTTCTATAAAAAATATAAATGTGTATAACTTGAAGACCTTTTTATTAATATCAAATCGAGCACCTAAATAAAATTTCACCGCTATTTATCAATGTCATAAAATCGATGTTTTTTAAAATAAATATAAAAAATATTAAAACGATGAATTAGTCAAAGATCTAAACGTTAAAAAATTGAAAACTTAATACGTACAGTTGAAATTGTAAATTATTATCAAAAAGAATTCTCAAATTGCAAGCTTCGTACTTTTCCGCTAGGTTCTCTGTTGGCACTTATACTGGCACTGGCACTATACTTATACAATAATCCTAAATAATATTCACAATCACTTTTACGATTATTTTGCAGTTATGGCAACGTATTGATGCTGTCATCTATGTTTAAAGTTGCCAACTACTATTGTACGTTAATTTTTTGTTTTAGCGGTGAGTAGCAATACTAAAACAAATATCGTTTATGGATTCCGATGCTTGTTCTTACTAATAAAAATACTTTAACTATTCTCACATAGATGGTAGTAACTGCTGAAGATACAAGCCATTGAATTCATTTTATTATATTATATTTTTTCAAAAATATGTTTTTTTATCCTTTTGAAAATATTTGGATATTAATTTTTTAAACTGAAATAAATGAAAATAATTATTTAAAATGTAAGCTGATAATAATATACTTACTTAAAA
This sequence comes from Rhyacophila brunnea, assembly GCF_057557595.1. Taxonomy (NCBI): domain Eukaryota; kingdom Metazoa; phylum Arthropoda; class Insecta; order Trichoptera; family Rhyacophilidae; genus Rhyacophila; species Rhyacophila brunnea. Next base: position 25,829,970 of record NW_028233068.1, read on the forward strand.
TTATATACGGCTCGTTCATTTCGCAGAGTTAATGTCCAGGTTTCCGATGCGTAGGTGAGCACTGGCTTTACAAGTGTCTTGTAAAGAGTGCTTTTAGTTCGGCGAGATAGTATGCGGGACTTAAAATGTTTTAGCTGTGTTAATATTTCCAGAAAAAATCGAGCGCTCCGGTTCGTAAAATTTTCTATTTCGAGCGCTGAATTTCCAGTTAACTTCGCACTACTACTACCTAGGTATGACATGTATTTGCCACTCGAGTAGTAATCACAATGGGTTTTAAAACTGACCGCCGTTGCGTAAGTATATAAAAAATCATAATGGCAACTGAATGAGCAACCATTTCTTGCTGGATTTGCTTAGGTAGGTACGTAAAAACAAAAAAATATCAATACAAACCTTTATACCGTGGAGGCTCATGTTTGAGACATTTCAAACATGAACTTATTAGGTTCGGACGCCTCAATACATAAATATGATAGACTGCCATCGATAGCCGCCTTGCGTATAGAATAGACACACAGGAATACTTAATAATTTATTATGGAATTTACCAAGCCTTTATGCGCTTCCAAAATAATTTCAAATGTCATATCTAACGGTAATGACGAAACTTTTTATTTATAGTACAATTTCTTTGGTTACAAGTGTTCCACAATATTTTTTATCTAAAATAATAATATTTTTGACGCATCAAAATTATTCTTTACGTTGTTTTATTATTTTTGTTGTAAACTTGAAATATTTGACCAAAAATCCAAAATAAAATAAAAATTGCTTTTAGGACTTCGGCTGGCAGCACTATTCAAAATTCTGCAAGAAAATGGCCGATATTAGTAAGGACGAACTTCGCAAAGAAATTAGCGGTAAATATATTTTTTACTCTGATCTGTGATATTTCATTATTGAATTTAGGAAAACTAACATACAAATAATATTTCTGACGATTTTCTCATAGTGATCTGCACGTGTTTACTAGCAAAAATAGCATAGTTTACTCTTGCATTTTCGGCGTTTGTGTTTGCCCTCAAACAATGGCTATACGTTATAAAGTGATTCTCCATACAAATGACGTTTGGTTTAATATGCGAATATCTCTGCATTTACTTCATGATTTTCAATGAGCCATTAGGCAATATTAATTAGAAAAATGTTGCGCTGATTTCTGGATACTAAACGACCTCGAATAACGTTTAAATAAAGAGATATACTCGTAATCGTATATTTTTCTGAGGCCTTTTGTCCGGCTTCGTCCTAAATCAGTCTGCATATTAGGATGTTATTTCAGTTATTTGGATATCATTTTTAATGCTATTCAAATGTTTTTTCGTTTACAGTTTGATAAATAGTGGATCGTGTGTTATTCTAATATTACTCCGGCATTTCTTTGTGTGTTATTCTGTCACGAAATTGTCTAAAAATTGTTTTTAGTTGGCGGATCGATCGTCTGGCGGTAAATTTGAATTTTATCATCTGCGTCCACTTTACAAGTAAATGAAGTGACAAAAATAGTGTTAACTTTTGAATTGAATGTTTCGTGGCAACGATGATGATGATAGAGGCAATAACATTAATAAATAGACCACAAATAATTGTTATAAACTAAACTTTGTAAAATGTTGTCAGTGAAATAATAAGCCAGCCTATGATAATAATAATGTCCACATACTAATGGTGAGATTAATTAATCAAAGATAAACTGTCGGCTTCTTTATCAATGGCAGTTTATTAATTGTGTTTTTAAATACTTGTGTAAAATGGAATAGTTTGTTAAAAGGGGGCTGCACCCATCCCAAAGTGCATGTGTTGGAAACTTTATGTTTTCCCTGTTTTTAATTGTTACTTTTTTGAATTTTAGCAATCCTTAAAGGTGCTAACTTGTCAACGACATCAGCTAAGAAAGTGCGTCAGCAGTTGGAGGTAAAATTGGATTGCAGTCTGATCAACCGGAAGAAGGAGATCGACGACCTTGTTATGAACTATGTCAATTCAAAGGACGAGGACGGTTCTGAGGCTGATCCGTCTGATGAAGAAGGTTCAGACGAGGTCAGACCAATACTCTTTCATAAAATAAATCATAAACAATTCCAATATTAAGCCAAAGACACTTGAGTCAATATTCCTTTTTGATTTTTTAAATCACATTTTTAATTGTTTGGTGTTGAAATAAACGAGCCTTTTTCATAGAAAAACTTGCAGTGCGGTTCAAAATTATCTTGTCAAGAAAATATGTGAGACCTATTTTATCTCTATCAACAAACATACAAGACAAAACACATTTCATAGAAAATAAATGTACTTTAAATCTTCTCACTATGTGCCAGATGTTTAATGTGTGAAAAATTACTAATTTGTTTCCTGGTATGTTGGCAGTATGCATACAGATACCTATATCGAGTTTGAGATGTTTTTTGTTACCTAAATTTTCAAATGCAATGTTGCAATTTTATTGTTTTTGGGTATATATACCTATATGATAAACCCCAATCAACACACATGCAAAGTAAAATCACTAAAAAATAATATGTTGAACGTTTTCTCTATTGGATTACAAACCGATACGCAAAAAACTATACTGAAATATACAATATCAAGTTGATGAATCAGTATTGTAACGCCTTAACATTCTTACAAATCTTGAGAATTCATTTTATCTGCAATTCGTGAAATTGACACAGCACTATCAAACGTTTTTTATAGATCATCAGATTGCTTATGTATATTGTATCTGCTTTTGCAGGAAGAGGATGAAGACGCCAAGAAGCCAAAAAAGAAACCCGTTAAGAGACCGGCACCGGCATCAGTCAAGAAGTCAAAGAAAAGCAAAACGTCTAACAGTGAAGACGAAAGCGAATCAGAAGAAGGTTCAGGAGAGAGCGATGACGACGGAGAGTACAATGTGAAGAAACCCGTTCCCAAGAAGAAGGCTCCGCCCAAGAAGAAGGGAAAAGGCGGCTCAGAATCTGACTCTGACAGCGACTGGGGAAAGACGGAAAAACCTAAAAAGGCTCCAGCTGCTGTAAGTATTAGATACATTTTGCCTACACTCTGAGGATTCCCAAACTTATTCATTTCATGCATGCATCAATATTTTTTCCAGCGCCCTAGTCAGAACATACCTACCTTATGATTGCAATAAAACCATCCTCATTAACTTTTCCACATTGTTTGGGAAAGAATTTGAATTGGTTTCTTTGTAAGTAACTGGGCCTGTGAGGATTTCTATGCTCAAAACTATGAGTGTAATCCCTGTAAGTCAGTCACAGCGCACACTTTGTAAAATGTGCCTCTGTTAATTTTAATAATATTAATGAAAATTTTATTATTGATAATACATGGTTAAAGTCATGTTGTTTTTTCAATGTATTTGATCCAGAGCAAGAATCAAAAATGAGTGGGTAAATGGCCAACAACTATTCCTCCTAAAAGAAATGTTAATAGACCATTCAATCTGTGGAGGCCCATATGCTCCATTTAGAAGCGAAAACGGTATTAATGATAATTATGAAATCATCATATACATTTTTATATGCGTCGCAGGGTGGACGAGGTAAAGGAGGCGGCTATACCCGAGCCTACAAGCTGTCTCCTCAACTGGCGACCCTGATGGGAAAAGAGTCCATGGCCCGCCACGAAGTCGTCAAACAGATGTGGGCACTCATCAAAGAGAGGAATCTGTACGACCCCAACAACAAACAGTTCGCCATCTGCGACGATGACCTGTATAAAGTCCTCGGAGTAAAGCGCTTCCGCACCTTTGGTATGATGAAATATCTCAAGACCCACTTCCACGAATAGAGAGACAATATATTTTTGTAAATTGTACTTTGGTATTATTCCGTTGACCCGCGCAATGTGTTTAACTGTGTGTTGTGTGTAGTACTTCGGATGCAATTTCAACTTATCCGGTCGCCTGAATTTACAATAAGTTTGTACGCCCGTTTCTGTTGTACGAGTAAAGTTGTTCAGCCACGGCAATTCATAAATAGTCATCCAAAGTGTATACATGGTGTTAGCAGTGAGTGTTTTATTTTGGCATTCATAAGGAGATCACCACACGATTATCTCTAAGATTGATTTTTTCTATTTTTGTAAGTGATATCTTCAAACACATTTTCACACGCAGCTCTGACTTTAGGTATATATGTCATATTTTTTTTAACAATTATTGGTTTTGTAAATTTACTGAATATTTGGTAATTATACACTACTTTTTTACCGTTTATTACATCAATAATTAGTTTAATTCAATTCTAACTAGTGATGTATGTACTAACAGGTACATACATCAGAACTTTAAATAATATCCAGTACTCATGATATTGTTTATGGTAGACTTTCAATCATTAATTGAAAACTCAAATGAATCGATTCTCAAAAAGTCTTCATTATTTATCATACTCAAATCGACCAAATTAGGAATAGAAACATTATTTTCATGTTTATTCATTCGATTAAAACGTCAACAATGTCTGTCATAGTGTGAAACTGACATTTAAAATGTACATACATACTCTGTACTTCAATATCACTCACAATCTGTGTTGTGTGTACTACATGTCTGTAACTGTCTATTTATGCCAGGAAACAATGTTTTCAAAATGACTAGTCGAATTTTGACTTATTCCTTCATAAGTTACTCTAAAATTACACATTTGTTATGTGATAGGTTTTCTGTGACCATAATGTCACTGTTTTTATAAGTTTATAACACATTTAAATACTCAAGATACATTATGTTTTCGAACTATTCAATGTCAATAAAATAAGATTATTAATCAATCTTTATATCAAAAAGGTGCAAAATAAATGCTTATATTTTTTTTCATTATGTTAGTTTCGACATTGACATCATAAAGCTAATATGACAGATAGTTTTTTTTACCATAAAACTTAAGTTGAACTGACAACAAAAAATTTACTATTGACATGAATGTTCCAGTATCATCAATAAAAGTATTCCAGAGCTGTTTATTATTCCTGATGGATATCAAATTACTCACCTATTTTCTTACTTTCTTTTTTTATATTATTAGTACATACATACCTACCGACTGTTTTGAAATTTTGCAAAACTTTTTTTTACTAGATTTTTACTAAATTTTGAATACTAGATTCACCTTATCATTTTTTTTTTCATATAGAAAGTACTCTCAGGAACAAACAGTTCGCAACACAGATGAACATTCTAGAATGCAGTGTTTGTGTGGTTTAGGTTACGGTTGCTCAAAAATATGTTTCTACAGATTATGGATATAAATCTAAAAACTGCTGCTCTTTACAGATTACATGACACTATGGCAACTCACCGACCACACAAATCTGTGAATGATTGTGTATTCGCTACAATCCTCTTAAAGGATATTGTTGCACAAGTTGCGTAATGTTTTTGCTTGTATTCTGAGAGGTGTTAGATGCCTCTTCCTACTCATAATAATTATTATTTAGAATTCATCAATAATTATATCATTAGTGTATGTATACCTGCCATAGATTTTAATTTCTAACGAAATGAATTATTATTATTTCATTAAGATAAATCCTATTCCTGTTCATAGGTATATGTTGAAGTGTATTTATATTGGACAAATTTATAAAAACTCAGCACATTATGTTTTCTGGGATTAATAGAAAAGTTTCTAAATTGTTTGCGATGCCGAGTTCTAAAATGAGATTATTATTATGGTATTTTGATCAACACATAGACATAGACTACTACAATCTATTGTTATGGCTTTCGAAAGCCATTGTGTCGAGATATGAAATTTTCAAAATTTTATTAAGTTTTTTTTAAATAAATTATAGCATGTAAGTTAGATAATAAGTAATTTTGTGTCAAGATATTAATAAAACATGAATGTATGAAAATATTGAATAAAAAAAATAACAGAAACATCTTATTTTATTTTCATTATTAAAGCTGTTAGATTTTTAGAACCTCCAATACCTTTAAATGTCTGATTAAAGTGGAAAAATTGAATGGGGTCCGGTTCCATCAAATCAAAAATCGGAACCGCCGTTCTCAAATGGATATACATACCTAGTTGTAGTTATACTAGAGACTGACAACTATAATAAAGTGCCACAGTTAGGAGATAGCTTGCAATACTTATATTGCTAGCACCAAACACCTCAAGTTATAGTAAGTTGTCTGTCTATATTGTGAATGTTTTATTTTGATATCAAAACTCAGAGTACCTATGTATATTTTCAAGATATATTTACTAGGTGCAGCAAATAAACACCCCATTTTCTAGGTGATCAAACACTAGTAAAAAAGTTTTGTGAAACATTCATTAATATTTTTTTCACAACAAGTCACAAACTATTACAAAATGTAAAAAAGAAGTTATATTACTAATTAATTATGCTAATATTTTAAGGCATTGCAGTTTGGTGTTTTGAAGATTTGGAACCGAGGGTTCCAGTTTGCTTTTTTTTCCAAATAATTGTGTTTTTCTTTCAACAAATTGGCATTTCGTTGAACTATTTTCATGTCTTCACCGATCTCATGGCAAATAGTGATAGGCGGCTCGCTGGACTCGCACATACACACACTCCCGTTGTTTCACGAATCTCCTCAGTTGATAGTGTTGCCATGAGTATCGCTCCTTTGTATAGAAATTATTTTTTTATTTAAGAGAAATTTAAACGAAATAATACAGTTTAAAAGATGCGGATACTCAGAAAAGGCATTGTTTTATTGTTAAAAAGCAAACATTTTTTGTAATATAATTAATATTTTTGTTAAATATACTTATTATAATATATAGGTACCTAACAAAGAGATTGAAGACCACCTAATAGTTACATATTTATACTAACCATATATATTTTTATGTTACCATCTTGACAACAAACAAAATGACAAGTCAATCAGTAATCACTATGGCAACGCTCAACCAAATAAATCATTTATATTAGCAACATAGTCAATTATATGGATTTAATTACGGCACATTATTAAAGTTAATAAATCAATTTTGTTCTCTGCAGCAGTGTTATGGCTTTACTAAATGAAAATCTTGTAAATACTCTCACCCTAGATATAAAAAAGATACTTAATTCAAAACAAATATCCATCGATGATGGTTTTATAAAATACTATATGAAATATGTGTCACTCAATCCTAATTATGGTAAATATATTTCAAAGAACGCGAAAAAAGAAGATGTTGAAGCTTTCATTAAAATTTGCGTTGACTCGCTATCAGGTAAGTATTTTTTTAGCAAAATCTTTTTAATATGTTACCACCATTTGAAAAACATACATTCTTTTTAAATAATGTCAGTTCACCTTGAGGTTTGTCCGAATCACTATGATTATCGTTAATCTTCATTAAAAATTACATTAGACACAATTTTCCAGATGACAGGAGTCCTTCGATTTTAGCAATGAAAATGCAAAATCATTTCGAGGACTGTTATGACAGTCCGGAAAATCTTATTGAAAAAAATCAGAAAAACATCGATCAACGAACAGAGCCACTCTTGAAAGAAATCGTACAAGCGAGACCGAACTCTCAAGATGAACATGAAAAATTATTACGGAAAATATCTATCTACTTGGTATTGAAGTCTGGTCTGGGAAACCCAGGAAATATACAGGTATAAAAGTGTCAATGGACACAAACCAAATCAAATTTATTACTACACCTGAGTTCCATGACAGTCAGCTGTGTTTGAAATTTTTCTCAGTCAGTGTAGGTACTGTTAACATAAAATTTGTATGCCTATTATTTAATACTATGGCATTATTGTGTGCGTTCAGGTGCTTAATTTTGTGTAACAGTATGGGAATATGCTGAATGTGATACATATTTGTTATTGCAAGATAGGTACAGGCAAATTAAAGATTGTCCTGTTTAGGTGTTACGAGAGGGCACAGGTGCACTACACAGCGTTTTTACAATGGAAGACCTGAAAACATTTATTGATCAGCGAAATCTGGAAAAGGAAAGGCAACTCCAGGAATTGCTGAGTATTATTTCCGGTATAAGAATATTCAACAAGGACTGTGGCAAAGGTGGTGAAAGTATTCCAGAATGTAAGTCTATATGTAGAACAGTCACATGACTCCAGTAAATCTGTATTATGAATAATTGACCTGTAATCTATAATGAAATGCCTACTTCCAACCATAACATTTTTTATTACTACGTATCAGTAAATCTTGTCATTCTCAATGATTTTTTTCAATATTATAGTGAAAGGCAAGCATGTATTATGTATTCAGAAAAGTATTCAATCCTTGACACTTCTGAATGTTGAGTTTATAAACTTTTTTTATTTTAACTAGACTTGTATTCCAAAATGTCTATTCACTTAATTCTAGATATTTTAAAATAATAATGATATGTAAATAAATCTAACCTAACCTAACTCTTAAAAGCTCATAAATGTAGGTTAGGTACCTACTATTGAAAAACCTGTATACTTCTGAGGTTACATAAATATTTCAATGAAAATGTTTTACATTTTGAAAATAATGGTGTACCTATACCGAAACTTCAATAAAAATATTAAAATCAATTTAACCCTAACATAGTAAACATTATTTTCTTATGACTGTTTTTTACATATAGTTTAGGTTCGATTTGCTTATATTAATATCTCCAACGAATTTCACACACCAAAATTCCTCAGGGGGCAACAATGTTCAGGAGTTCCCGATCCTTTAGTTAACACAATGTTATTATTATAACATTTCAGTGACGGCAAACCTAACAGAAGCTGTGGAAGCAACCGGCTTAGCTTTATCTCACTGCTTAATTCGGATAATGGAGAGAGTAAACCTTTTAACTACGTCAATCGATATGTACATATCGATCTCACCTGACAATGGATCAATAAATATTGCTATACCTGAAGATAGGAATGTCGATATAAACGATTACAAACACGTTTGTAAGATTCTATCGATGTACAGGCAATATGAAGTGTTTGTAAGAAAATTGATCAGCTGCCTGGATAAGATACGCGTCGATAACAAAGGAGTCATTCTCAACTTCTCGGGGCGGCTTTATGACTTACACTCTTTAGTGAGATACAGAACAGCCGTTCCCGCTGACCAAGTGTTCGTAAGTGTGCTACTATATATTAGAAACAGAAACTGAATCTGAGGTTAACCCAATCTTCCCCCTTTTTCTATAGCTGCATGGTTTTGTTTACCTTATTCCTCAAGAACATATTTTGCAGGCACACTTTTTATGAAATCAATGATACATTGCTGTTCATCGATCATTTTCATATTAAATGCCATTACATAATTTGTGCAGTATTGAATAGTCATGTCCGAGGGTCAATTTAATTAAACAGTGGATTAATAGATTCAAAGAGACTGGATCGACATTGAAAGCTCGGCTCAACCTCAAGGTCGCCCACAGACTTTATCAAATGAATAAATGAGTCCGTACACTGTGATCCGAGATTGTCAACTTGCAAATATTCATCGGCATTACCACCATCAACATTGCAGGGAATGTTATCCCTGGCTTCAAAGCTTCAATTTTACAATTATCATGTTCACGTTTTAAACAGACCATATATTGAGACATCGTTGTATTTTATCGATGATCAGTTCTCAGGGTTGAACAACTTTGTTTTCTCAGACGAAGCGCATTTTCAAATCAATGGCTTTTTCAATATACAAAATTGACAGTACTGGAGCAATGAATACCCAAGATTGAAACACCAGAGACCACACAGGAATTGAAGGGGAATATCTGACAAATTTTCGACAAAGTTTATGGTTCCACCAATCTACACCAGGTCTTAATCGGGTGTATTAAGAGATTCTATGTTTGGTGTGAACCATCACCATTTTTTGTGACTCAGAATGTCTTTAGGTCACCATGCTCTCAAGTGTGCTTTGACTGAATTTAGACGACTAAGTTAAAAGTGCCCATGGGAAGAGGAGCACATAGAAGCAATATTTATATATAAGTACATATTATAACTCTTTATGTTTTCGGTAAGAAAGGTAACTTTCCACGAAGCAATGTTTTAGAATATATTTTTAGACTGCATTTTATTCTGGGCCCCCTTATACATATCCACTTAAGTATAATGAATTGAAATATCTCAAGTACTAAAAAAATAATTAAATCGGTACCTAGAAAGTGTGGTTTATAAATACAGAACCTATTGAATTCCTTATATAACAACACTTGACAGCGTTTTCTGAATGTTTTTAGTGTGATGTATTTTTTTACCATAATATTAATATTTTGAATTAGCAGCACTATATGCATTGTTTGAAAACATATGCAAATGGTGGCTTGCTATTGACGCCCTCGCTTTAGTTACTTACTCACTGGTAACAATTGCAAACTGTGTGTCATAACGATATGTACAAGTCAGAACAGGCCACCATTTTTCAATGCGCCTAAGTATAAAATATTAGTTTTTCTATGCCTACCAATTCAACCACACTAAAAACAATTTGGGATTGCCACTAAGTATTTTGATACAAAAAGTGCTTTCCATAATAAGTGAATTACATTTTGCAGCCGCACTTCATTGAACTATGGCTGTTATGGCGTCAAATGCAAAACGATATGTTTCTTATTTCTACCGTAAACAGTATCATGTGGAATCTGGATACATCACACGAGCAAATGGCCGCTCCTCACTCCGTGGTCGACGCTCTACTCCATGGCCGGCAGGTCGTTTCCGATGCTCAGAGAATGCGCCAAACTAAAAATTTCAAAATAGAGCCAAATCATAATAGGTGCCTTGTTATTTACCCAAATGACAAACCATTCGAAGACATCAGGCTTCAGGTAAGGTTTGCGAGTTTACCAAAACGAAAGTTTCGACCAATAAAGATCTATTTGTATTTATGACCTGGATTTGTTTCAGTATGGTTGAATTGTGTTTACACTGAATACATTATAAATATAATGCAATGCCGAGCTGTTCTGTTACTTATTTATGTGTTATCATCTTAATTGTAATGGTGATTAATTTTCAGCAAAAACTCTTTTTGCTTGTAAAACTAACGCCAGACGTTTTTATCTCAGTTCGGCCCTTGTAAATAAAAAGTGCGAACTTGCAGTCTATCTCTATAGCCTTGCAGTCAATAGCCTTAGTAATCTTATCAGCTCAGTATTCAGAAAAAGGTTCTATCTCAAAGATTTTGAATAAAAAATAGTTGAAGCTTTTCTTATTTTATAACTATTGTGAAGTCACCAACAAATGCGTTGTGTGGCCCATGTCAGCCAAATATTTTCCGTACTTGGACGCAGTGTTGGTGTTTCTGCACCAATAAAATTTGGCGTTCTCTCCCATTGGCCGGCTCAGAATATTATGATCATTGTTGCCATATCTACTGAAATTTCAGTCAGGAAAAGAAGAAAATAATTTTGTTAAAAAAACAAAGGTTAGTGGTTACACGGTCACATGATGCATACCATTGTGAAATGGCTAACATATCAGCCGTACTTCAATACCATGTCACCGTGTCGGGTGTTTTTACATGCATTAAAAGACTAATTTGTTGTGTTCAATAGATTAAATTATTCAACCTGAAAGAGTAACTTCAGAAAAACTTCATTCGGTCTTGCAGAACATTGGCAAGTCATGGGGATTTTATGTTCGAGCGGGGCCCTGTTTGGAAAAATTTCAAGGTTGTTAAGTTCCATTTCTATAGAAGGAGGTTTTCTACAACATCTTTGCTCCATCTCCACAAGTTTTTTCCACATCTAACATTGACGCATTTTAACTATCTGATTTCTTCTGTTGCTGATTTTCATCAAAAAATGCGCTGAAATAAATGGAATACCTTTAAAGTAAAATATGGTTTTTCTTTTAGTACTTGGGTTTCTGTGCGCTGTGTATTTCCATTGGTGCTCTCATTCCCGCAAACCCTGGCATGGGATTATACAAATGGGCCGGAGGTTATTATGCATATTGCTCGCCCGAACACGCTTCACAATTTGGATGCACCCCTGATAGGTCTATATTTTCTATTGAGATTGAATACGAATAATATTGAGAGTAATACTTCATCTTTTGATGTTGGTGTATTCTTGTTTTATAGCACCGTGTGAAAGCAAAATGAGTTTTTTTTTATAATCTACACAACACCAATACATATTAACAAAACATTTCAGGTATGTAAAAGAGACGCTTGAATATGTGAGAAACAATCCTGAGATGATTAATTTTCTTCAAATATATGAAGAGGTTTATGCCGTACGTAACATCACATCTCTAGTTACACGGCTAGTCGATATAGGTAATTATTTTTGGATAAAACAATTCTACAACAAATAATCGATAGAAAATAACGTAAAGGTTGTTACCTCCGAAAGGGGGGGGGGTGTAGGTAAATGCGCTGGACCCCCCTGATGATGAATGTCACGGTGATATCGTCTGCTTATGCTTCGGTCGGCTGCGGTAGTATCCCGGGGGATACCTTTATCTGGTATCAAGGTAATATTATGTAAAAATTTTATCTTGTAACCAGTGGATGCTTAGTGGTCGACCATTAATATCTTTAACGATAAAATGATTGTGACCAAAAAGTGTAAATGTTGCAGTATAATAATATGTAAAGAGGTATTTTTCAAATATCTCCGATAGCTTCACTTATATTATTTGCTAAACTAATAAGAATGATTACTCTTAATTACAATTTGATATCAGGTAAATGCGTAACAGTTTTTTTGTAACTATTGGGCAGTGACGATTTTAGTTTAAAACTTATTCATAACTTTATTTTCCATTTCTTTTTATAAAATCATTGCGGTGATATATTATTACGTATGTTACCAATTATTGCTGAACTAATTTTATCTTCGAATTAAAAAAATTGCTGGGTTGATTTATTTTTTCAGTTTAATATAATTATCATATTAAATTAATCCACTGTTTTTATAGCTAAGACTGAAGAAAAAGAAACACAAACCGAACTGCATCCGATTCCATCGAACATAGACAAGGACTATATATGGAATATTTGGGATTATAAAAAGAAAGCATGTCAACTGGTAAGAACGATTGTTTTCTTATACAAAAATATGTATACAACAGGCCATTAGGCAATGACAGTTAGGGATTGCAATACCGAATGAAAATATCAATACCGGTATTTCCTATTGAATACCGGTATTGTATATTCCAATATATGGAAAAACATATCTACCAATAAATATACCTAGATATAAAGATGTCTTTAAAACAATTAATATTTTATAGCAAAAATATCTAAATATGTAAACCTTTAAAAATAGGTAAAGAGATGTTGATGTTTACAAATACATACCTAGTAGTTGAACTATTGGCACTTTCTTCTTCGAATGATCTTTCAATAAATTTATATTATGTAGTGTTCTTAGATGTATATGTGCCCCACTGGTAATCCCACGTAACGTTTTATTATTTTATTGCACTTAATAATTTCTTTACTTTTATTCCGTAAGAAGTAAAACCAAACACAATATTGCCCACTGCTTTGTTCAAAAAAAATATATTTCTCCATTATTGTATAAGTTACTTCTTCCGTAGAAAACATCAAAAAATTAGATACCTACTTACGCAAGTCCATTATATATTATAGTGTATAATTATTATTTTATAGTGAAACCTCTCTACTTTCAATACCGAATATATCGGTATTGTCTGATTTTTAAAACCGGTATTTCGGTATCGAAAAATACTGGAATACCGGTATTGCAATCCCTAATGACAGTAGTGTCATTAGTAATAGAAGTGAAACAATTACAAATGCCCAGAATTTGAGAAAATCACATAAATATACTGTGACCTCACTGGGGTCGAACCCAGAGACCTCGGATGAAAGGCCAGCGTTTTACGCACTGGACCAAGAGGGCCGCCATATTATGTGAATTACATTAAAATTACTATTCAAAAAGACAGCCAATTGTTCAAGTAGAAAAATGTGCATTGATCAAAACAAAAGCAGTCTCTTGCACTGTTGCATGAATACTGCTAATTTTAGCAATGATTGATTTACAAATAATATGTATAAATATTAAATCTTTTTAGGCGAATATTGTGAACTGTAAAACACACTCAACGCAAACCCATTATAGTATGAACAAGTTGGAATTTGGGTGTCAGACTGACAACATGAGAGACAAGAATTTGCAAACCGTCAAAGACGAAGGGACGTCCATGCCTGCCATACAAAACCTATTCTTGTTTGAAGAGGAATTGCCTGAATAATTAAGTATTAGAAATACCTTCAGTGGCATCTGAATCAATTAACACTTATGAGTATTATCGTGAATTATGTTAAGATGCAGGCTGGGGAATAGAATTATTTTATTTGATGGATGCGAAACCGTAATTTTTGAATAATTTACAATATGGAATTATCAATAATAATCATTAAACGCCCTTCATACAACTGAAAGCATTTATTTTTATTAGTAGGTACCAGTGGCACCACATATCACCGAAAATTTGCATTCTTTCAAACACAAATTTGACCATTTTCCATGCAAAATTCCAAATATTAGCGAAATCCCATGTACCTAAACAACGTCTTTAATGATAGGAAGTACTAACTTCTAACTCCAGCATGATGAAATATTATCTCAAAAAAAAAACAATTACAGTCGAACTTGGTTATTACGAGGAAGATGGGAATGACTGAATTTGCTCATTATAACAGAGAATAGGTATTTTTAAATGAGCGGTCACATAACACAAAAAGTCGCAATTCAAACAAAAATACACGATTAGAATTTTTCCCCAAAACAAGCATGGCATTCATATACTATAAAAGAAGTTGTTTATTGTAATGAACGCTGGTAGGTACCTACTAACACTACCCAATTGGAACGCACTACGATCAGCTAGCTCAAGAAAAAAACTGCACGGCCAAAAAGAAATGTTAATCAATTTGTATAATTTTAATTTTACTTCGTGGGCTTATTTGTTTGGTATAGATCCAGGACTGTAGTGGTAGGTAAGTTGAAGAGAAGAAAAATACTGTCTAGGTTAAGAAGATATAGAATAGTCTTAGTTTTATTTATATTTCTGCACAATTATTATTTTATCTCGTATAAAAAAGTTCAATAGTTGGTTAAAATATCCCTTATAGATTACGTATATTTAGTTCGAGCAGTACTTAATTTAAATTTAGTTATTGTTTAGTTGGACGTTTACAAAATTACTCTTTATTGGTACACTTATCTACCCGTCACTCTTTACATTTTGTTTTCCATAATTATTGTCGAGCAAGCTCTGTTCGGTTTCACAAAAAGGACGCTTCCCCTAGCTACCGGGGTTCCCTTTTTAAAATTCTTCCGAACCCACGCCGACTCACGAAAGAACTCCCGTGATTGGCGAAATCCAATCGGATGATCTTTTGATTTGGCGAATCATGAGGTAACTTCGGCACTGACATGCAACGATTTTAGCATTGCGCGGCAAAATTATAATATTTGAATTTACAATTATAGGCAGTTTCTTCATTTAAACTTATAACCAGTGGTGATCCATTCTTCTGTTTTTCATCGACACAAATTCATTCTTTTTAGGATACTGAGCATATATAATGCCTTCAATCTTGGTTGCGTGATGGTGTTTCTGCTAAAACACTTGATCCGTTTGAGTGTGGAAAAACATCTTTCACTTTCCACTGATGTCATCGGAATAGTGCAAATAATCAGTAAAACCGTTTTCATAAATGTGTCAATAAGATTTTTTTCTATTAAAATCTTTAATAATGCTGAGGCAATATCAGCATTATAAAAAATATCCAAGCTGTAAATAACAGACAATAATTACTAATAATATGAATCCGCTTTCGGGAGGTTTTACTGGGCGTCTTACGTGCCTTGAGCGGCTCGCGCAACTCAAACGTATAAATGTGTGTGAAAATGTTCATAGACAAAGTCTTTTTTTGGTTATACGTTTATGCGGTTAGAGTACGGAACGCGCCTTGGCGACAGTGAGTGGCGCTGAAAGAAGTATTGCTATCTCACGCTATCACATACAGACGAATATTATTGCTGTCGCACTCATTCTCATTACAAGACATGATTGCTTGAGCGATCGACGGAACGCGCTCCTGGCGAGGTATTTGGCAAAGCGAAACCTACACGGGCGATGCCGGCACGTCGCGTAAACATGAACATTGTATGTATTTAAAATAGCCGGTTAAAAATACATACTTATTAGAATTTGTTTTTGTATATGAATTAATGGCTACGGTAATAGATCAGAACACTTTTATAAATGAAATACTTATTTAAAAAAAAAATCTTTTCGCATAAATTGAGTGGGTAGGTGTTCACCGCTCCAGCGCTCTCAAGGGCGCATCGCCACTGCTTATAACTAAGCATTTTATTTCTTAAACTATTGATTGCATACATCATCTTTCATACTTTAATGTTACCTTAGTGTTTACTTTTCATCTTCGTCCGGCATGTTACTTCCATATACCGGACGAAGGACTTTACGTAAGAATAAAATATTAAGCAGTTGAGCAAGGTGTTTTATAAAGCCGTTTCTAGAGGTCAGGGTTACGTTTCAGCTTATAATTACTAAATGATTATTTTACACCGGGAGAAGCCCGCCTGTAACAGGGATGTGTCACTACTGAGTTCACAAACCTTGGATTTTTTACATGCAATTTCAACCATATGTGTGGAAACTTTTTCAATATTGTCGGCATGTAATCAAATCCCGGCGGCATCCTGTCCGGTCGGATTTTATTGCTTAAGGTCGAAATGTTTTTAAACGATCGACACATGAACAGTTTGAAGAAAATTTTTGACGATATTTTAGCTCGGTATATCCAATAAGTAGCTCGTTATAAAAGTGAATAAATGAATGGAGAAAATCATACACTAAAATGTCAACGAATGTTTCCTCATTACATCTGAGATCTCGCTATATTCGTGATCGTAATAACCGAGCTCGACTGTATATTCATCGCACTAGTACAAAATTTAACCAGTTCTACGTAATATACTACGTTTGTTAATACTTACATGGAAATATTTTATTTGTTTTTTGTGTTATTCTTAGTGCCGGCATGTGCAAAACAAATTGAACCTATTGTTTGTTTGTTGCTCTATGAGTAGAATTACCCATGTAAATATGTTAGAGGTTGCTACCTGGCTCGCTGAGCCTAAAAATTTTACCTGGCCCTTTAAAAGTTTCCAGACCCCTGCTCTATAATGACAAATAGCAATAACTATCTTTTAATATATCTTTTAATAACAAAAGACATTAACCCTTTTACTCCCATTCGGCCGATATTTCGGCCACCATACCTATGCGAAAACTCTATCTGGGCCGATCCATTGGCCGAAAGTTTGGAACCAAATTTACGATTTATTCCAAATTTTTTCCTGGCATATTTCGTCTGGTGTAGACAAAGCACTATATTCACTCTGTGTCGGGTGTGACTAATATTTATTTTAGTGTCACACTTGTTTATAATTGTCATACCCTAATAACTCACAAGTCATAATTGCTCTTGCTGGCAAACTCGAGACCAAAGAGGGTCATAAAAATAATAAAACATTATTTTTATGACACATTTTAAATTCTGATATTTCTTTTAGTTGTTTTATGATTCATATATCACATTACAAAATGAATTTTGTAATTTTTATGAACTGACAGAACAAACAATGGAAATTGGTAGATGGTGAAAAAATACATGAATAAATATTATTATAAATGATTTAATGCTTTGAAATTTATTTTTGAAATTACTTCATTCCCATATCAGTTAGTCCTCGATACTGTATCGAATTCTCTTGCGATTTCGTGAATTGAATAATATTCTTGAATACCTTGACACTATACGATTTTTTTTGATTACTTTATAAAAATTCTATTTCATAGAGAAATAATATGTTTATTTTTTTCTGTTACTAGATAAGAATAGATTATATTATAAAATTTGATATATCAATTATAAATAAAAAAATGTTGTCACACTTGTTTTGTAGTTCAAACATAGTTTTATCCGTTCATTTCTAAATAAATATTGATTTTATTGTTTACATTATTTTTTTCTTTTGTTTTATTGATGTAAACTATCAATATTATTACTTATTATTGCTTTATACACCCACCATTGAGAACACAAAAAAAAAGTTTCAAATTTTTAAAACATGTCTAGAATTATTTATTTAAAAAAAACTAAATTAACGATTTTTTTGGCAAAAAACGCTTGGGAGTTTTCACATATATGCTAGGCTAAATCAGCTGGGAGTAAAAGGGTTAAAATGTCTGAGCCCCCCACTCCTTTCTGGCAATAAAAAAAACTAAAACCTAAAATATATTAAACTAGAAAGACCATAAACCCAAAAACAAATATGTAGGTAGGTACGAGGGTGGGTCAATAATTCCTTAGAAAAAAGCATTAAAACAGTTTTTATTTTTGTATTTTTTTTTTATTTCTCAACATAATCTCCTTGGAGCTCAATACACTTGGTTAGACGTTTCTCAATTTTTTTTAAACCGTCAGAAAAATAAGTTTTCGGAAGGTCCTCAAAATAAGCATTTGTCCGATCGATGACTTCTTCATTTGAAAAAAAACGTTGTCCACTTAGCCATTTTTTTAAGTTTGGGAAAAGGAAAAAGTCACTGGGGGCTAAATCTGGCGAATACGGTGGGTGGTCGACCAATTCGAACTTCAATTCTTCAATTTTAGCCATTGATCGTAAACATGTGTGAACACGGGCATTGTCCTGATGAAAGAGGATTTTTTTCCTGTTTAAATGAGGCCGTTTTTCTTCAATTTTGTTTTTTAGCTGGTCCAATAAAGATGCATAATAATCCCGTTATTGTTTTTCCTTTTTCCAAATAGTCAACGAAAATAATTCCACGTGCATCCCAAAATACAGTAGCCATAGCCTTACCAGCTGATTTTACGGTTTTCGCCTTCTTTGGACATGGTTCGCCTTTCGCAATCCACTGCTTTGACTGTTCTTTCGTCTCGGGAGTATAGTGGTGTATCCATGTTTCATCTACAGTCACAAAGCGACGAAAAAATTCATCCGGATTGCGTTGCATGAGCGACAACAGGGCTTTAGAGGCCACCACCCTATTGCGTTTATTGTCGACTGTGAGCAAACGCGGCACCCATCTTGCAGAAACTTTTTTCATGCCCAATTTGTCATGTAAAATAGAAATGACGCTACCTTTTGAGATCCCTGTAACCTCAATTATCTCACTCAACTTTAATCTTCGGTCACTTAACACCATATCGTGGATTTTATTGATCATTTCTGGTGTAGTCACCTCTACAGGACGTCCTGAGCGTGGTTCATCCTTTGTTGATGTACGACCACGTTTAAATTCATTTAACCAGTTATAAATAGTTGCAAGTGAAGGAGCAGATATGCCGTGAACTAAATACAACTCATTTTTTATTTCCTTTGCTGTTAACCCTTTTATATTAAAAATGTTTAATAACAGCTCTAAACTCAATTTTCTCCATTTTTGTAAACAAGCAAATTGTTTTTTTAAATGTACGAAAATAAAAAACAACAACCCGACCAATCTGATTGAAACTTCGCAGCATACTGAATCGGTAGTGCCGCTGCATGAAAACAAACCGCTTACAGTACTAGTCGCGCCACCTGTCGGCTTTTCTAAGGACTTATTGACCCACCCTCGTACCTTAAATCCTATCACATTTTTTTTTTTGTATATTATTTATTATTATTTTTGGTTGGAGGTTCACACCTCCTGTGCTTCAATGGAGTACCACCATTGTGCTGGGTGATAAAAATGAGAATT
This sequence comes from Rhyacophila brunnea, assembly GCF_057557595.1. Lineage (NCBI taxonomy): Eukaryota > Metazoa > Arthropoda > Insecta > Trichoptera > Rhyacophilidae > Rhyacophila > Rhyacophila brunnea. Next base: position 25,849,710 of record NW_028233068.1, read on the forward strand.
CTGCAAGTGCCATAATAATTATTAAAATATGTACATAATGTGATTCTTGTATTATTTCACCAAATACCAAAAGAAGTTTTCTTATTTATGACAAAGCTATTTATTATTTGTTAAATAAAATTTTCAATTATGCAGGATGTAGAAGCACAGTTTATTTATCAGATTCAATTGATATATTTTTAAGTTTCAAAAGATCTTTCTTGGCTGTTCTAATCATAGTTATGTTTTCAGCCGTTCCTTTAGCTTGATCTCGCTCCAATTTTAAAGCTGCTAATTCATCGATCAAAACCTTTAATGATTCAGGTGTGATCTCCGGTTTGATATTGAGTCGGGCTAATTTAATCTGCAAAAAAAAATCATTTAAAATAAATTGTGTGAAATCAACATACAGTATCGTGTGCAGTCATTGCCATAAATACCTTTCCTTCCTGAAGGTTCTGTTCGTAACTAGAAATCTTGCTTTGCAGAATAGATATTTCCTTTTGCATCATCTCTGGGCTGGGTAATTTTTCCATTGTGTTTCTCACTAATTTTAGTTCTTCCTTAAATTTCTCCAGTTCCTTAGCATGTTTTACATTCTCTCTATTCCTCTTTTTAATATCTTGGCGCAGCATCAGTATATATTCTTCATATTTCATACTTCTACAAATTTCATCGGCATACCAAAGAGACACACTTCCTTCTTCCATATTTTTCACATCAATAATTTTTTGGTACATTGCCATTTTAGAAAGTAATCTATCAGCCTGAGGGGATAAATCTTCGATGTTGATGCCAAGCTTTGATAGTAGAATGTCAATCCGGTTCACTAAAATGAAATTTCATACATATAACATTATAAGTATGTATTCTACTTGCTTACTTCGTTGCGAGTGGAATATTAGAAATGCAAAATATTTTCATAGGAAAAGATTTACAGCTTGTAAATTAAAACTAAATAACTTCTTTTCTTATTCCATCTGGCATATTTTTGTTTATGAGTATTGGCAACACTGATACCAAAATCCAAATTTAAAACGGTTTTTTGGATTGGTAATATTTTTTTAGAAAATAGCCCGATACTGCATTGGAACAGCCTTTCACCAAGTGCTTTAAAACCAATGACATTAATATATGGACGAATCATGTGGAAAAGAAAATGACACACAGTTTATTGTCGGGTCTGCCGAATGGCATAATCTGTTCTAACGCCATTACAATAAAGGTGATATTGCTATAAATTCCTGATGCTTTTTGTTGGGTCTGCCGAATGGTTCGGTTCGAACAGGTTCGCTAAAATGAACATTGACATTAGAAAGACTGCTCTAACGCCATTACAATAAATGTGATATTGCTATAAATTCCCGATGCGTGATATCGCATAATGGAAATTGCGTCACGCCTACCTAAACATACGAATGCGCGAATTTATTTGCTAGCTACTGTATTGAGTGCGTCGTCCATTAATAATGTCATTGTTTAAAACACTAATCCTGTGAAATTAAGCAACATAGTAACCAAGAAGTTCCTTTATTTTTATCTCCTATTTGACAAAATTTTTCAAGCTCTATTCATTAAAAGCTGATTTATAGGTACACTATAAGTGTCGCTAAATTTCAAAACCCGCTATAACACTTTTTAGAAATAATTAAGATATATATATCGTTGGATTCGTTATTAAAATCTCTACATGAAAATTTCATCGCCTCTTTCAAAATCCGCTACGATTAACTGTCATTTATGAAACAAAATCAATGTGTCTATCAAATTCCGCTATAACACTACTGAAACATTCAAAAACCTTTTTAGTTCAAAAAGTTTTTACTAATTTTCTCAACATAGAGCCGATAAAAAACATTTTCGAAAAGTTTTCACATGCATGTAGCAATATGTACTCACCTGGATCTAATTTAACCGTAGACGAAAGATTAGCTGCCTTTAGAGGTAACTGTTCATTTCGTGTATACATGAAAAGTAAACCTGGAAAGTATGGTATTAAAATATGGACTGTTGCAGATTCGGCTGTTTCATATATTTTAGATATGCAGGTATACACAGGTATGATGAATAACGTAAGGGAGGTAAATCAAGGACAACGAGTAGTAACAGATTTAGTACGGAAATATTACGGTTCAAACCGGGGAGTTACCACTGACAATTTTTTCACGTCGATTCCATTGACGGAAAATTTATTGGAAAATAGCATCACTTTGACAGGAACCTTGAGAAAAAATAAATGGGAAATTCCAGCTAATTTTTTGCCAAATAAATTAAGAGAGGTATTTAGTAGTACTTTTGGATTTACCAGCAGGTTAACTTTAGTTTCGTATGTTCCGAAGAAAAATAAAGCAGTATGTTTATTATCTAGTCAATTTCACGATGCTTCAGTTAGTGCGTCAAATGAAAAAAAACCCGAAATTATACTCCATTATAATAGAACAAAAGGAGCAGTTGATACAGGTGATAAAATGACCGCAGGATATTCTTGTGCGAGACCCACCAGAAGATGGCCATTCAGGCTTTTTATGGAAATGATAGATATAGCGGCTTTAAATGCTTATTATTTGTGGGTTTTAAAATATCCAAATTGGAAGAAAAATGATAGAAGTAGACGAAAACGATTTAACCGAATTTTAGCTGATGAGTTAGCAAGATCTAACGTAGAAAATAGAAAAAACAGTACAATAAAATTTCACATTCAACAGCAGGATGCTATTAATTTTTATTTGTCAGAAATTAGTTCAAGTAGCACAAATTTGGCCCCCACAAACGTAATAGAACCCAATCCTCCTGTGGCACCAAAGTCAGGATGTTGTAGATATTGTACGACCTCTAGAAGAAGTCGAATATTTTGCGAAACATGTGAAAAACCTGTATGTGTGGTACATAGGGTTGAAAGTTTTAATTGCCTTAGCTGTAATGAATCTAATAAAAAACAACATTCAAATTAGAGTAGCATTATGAAAGATTTTTAGATACTGGGGATATTATGTGTGGTGGCGTATTTATATATTTGTATATAATTAATTATTATGAAAAATAGTATGTGCATGGCTTACGTGTATTTTTAGATACCTTTGTATTTTGTTTTAACAATTTACATACTTTCATTACAATAAAATATTAAGAATTCATATCATATCAATTATAAATAAATTTCATAATCTTGTACCTACCCATTCAAATGTTACATGCAAAACCAAAGATGAAATCCATTTATAAGTATTCCACATTGAAATCAGATAGCTACATAAGTAATATTATGTTCTAATGAGTTTTAAACTATGTAACTTATGGTGCACCAAGGCTTTTAGTACGATATTCTAAAATATCCTTTTATGACGATATTAGGGTAAATAATACATACATATTATATTAGTTTTACTAAGAAGAATTAAAAAAAGATTCCAAATATTATTTTATTTAGTTTGTCCGTAATAAATTATATTGTAGTCATAAATAATTACTAATAGTTTTCGCCCGAAAATAATATTGAGTTCGGACGTGCTGACTGCAATGTTAACTGACTTTCCCTAATGGGTATGGAAAAATATGGGATATACTTGAACACATGTTAAATATTATGTTTTTTTCAATAGTTGTCTATGATAATAATATGCCTTAAAGTTTGTCACGTACATTTAAAGTGCATTCAATATTGAGGGCTGTCGGTATGCTTTGTTATATTTGGGTTTTATGGCCATAAAAGTACCCTACTTCAAAAGCTTAACCCATGGTGATGGCTTTTACATTTATATTTATTATTCTGCTCTGTGTATGTGTATACGAACCGCTATGATATCTTTCAGTAGGTCTCGTACAAAGAATAATAATTACTTACTTATATTTATTTTTATCTTTTCATTTTATACCAAATAATATTAAGTAGGTACCTAACTATGTAAATAAATAAATATAGTAAACCTGTTGCATTTATATATATTATGATATAATTTTAACTCCATGTGTCCCTAAAATCGGTGATTTTTAGGTAGGTACGAGTAATACATTTTAATATTACTAATTAATCATGTTGCTTTTAATTTCAGTTAAATAATGTTGTTTTATTTTTAAAATGTTATCATACTATATCTGATGTAGGTATAAACATAATATTATATTATTTCTCTGCACCCATGTCTGTAAAATCAATTCATTTTATGTAGGTTTACCATTTTAAATGGAAATCGTCCATACACAATGGTATTGACTAAATATGTAAATAGCATAAAATATCCTAATCCCCTGCGTAACATGTTTTTATGTACATATTATTATGTAATTTTTTTTTTTCTTAATATTTTTCGTTTAAGAGAATGAGTATTATTCTTAGAAATATAATAGTAGGTAGTTTTATTATTTAGGTTGTTTTATATTATATAAAGTTTTGAGTCTCCAGTTAAAATTTAAGTAGTTACTAATATGTAGATACCTATAGTCATTTTTAGTTTGTATAATATGTTATACTTAGAAGATTGAGTTAAAATTTAGTACTGTGGAATAGGCCTAAAGGGGAAACCACAGATTAAAAAAAACGCGCCATTGTACTGTACCTCCACGGTGGTGTGGAAATTAGTACAATTTTCCGTAAGTACGGGATCTTTCCCACCGTGATCTCCTGATTAAATCTAATGATTGGCTTATTATAATGTTGAGTATCTACGAAAATATATAAGTATTAAATTACGGTACCTATCATATATATAATATGTATAAAAGTAGTTTTTCTGGGGATACAATATTATATTAAATATATGTTTATGTATTTTATTATTGACTATAAAACCTCTTGTTATGAACTTATCTAAAAGTAGGTGTGATATATCTATAGTCTAAGAGGTATAGACTTAATACGTGCATATAAGTTCAAGTAGCGTAGTGATTTAATTTTTTTAATGTGTATTATTTCAACATAATAAACATAATATTAAAATATATTTAGTGGAAACTATACGATCGGAGTATTTTTGTTGTTTAATTATTCATATGTAAGTATATTTTTAATGTGTTTTAAAATCCGATTTTTAAATGATGGTGGTGTGATGAACGTGATGACGCAAGTCCACACAGATGTTATCCTACCTAATAACATCCCTCGTTCGCTTCGGATGAATTAGCCACCCCCACTCTTCGTGAAATGACAGCGTGTGTTGGTTGTTCCATTTAAAACAGATCGAGACATGCCGTGGTTTGGTTATGACGTACATTTATCGATGTTCGATTATTATACACGATTATAAGATAATTGCATGTGATATACACAGAATATCATGTTAAACGATGACTAAATAGTATTTAAAAACATACTTTACCTTTTGAAGCAATCAATTAGCTTTTAAAATGCCTTAAAATGCCAAATTTCTATCGGGACACTGAGTGGACAGCATGGGATCGGGCGTAATTTTTTTACCATGGTAAGGGAAAGGTTAAAATATGGTAGCCGTACTGATAAGCAAGAAGATGGTATTACGTTTCATAGGTAAGTTGATACATGTTCGTGACAATTTATTTGTATATTATTATTTATTTTAATATCAGTGACCTAGTGTTTCTTTAAAATAACTTAAATTATGGATATATTTACCTAATTGGTTGCATTTTGACCGCTTAAAAATACTATATAATGTAAAAAAACAGAAAATTATATTTTAATTCTGAGCGTTTAGTGCGAGCACTTTGGGCGAGCACTAGCGAAATGGTCTATGGTCTCGAACATTTATAGGCGAATGCGTTCGCTCACCCACAAACCAAACGCACGGCACGTAGCTTCATTTAGCAATGCAACGGGTGGCGTCTATATGTATCTATAGTCTATGGGTATACACTATTCTGACCTCAATTATCTACATTTATTTTTGACCATCAGTTTCATGATTATAAGAAAATGGTACAATTTAAGGGGGATCCTATATGCCAACAGAAAACCTAGCGTAAAAAGCTTGCAATTTTAGATTTTTTTTTTGATAATTTACAATTTCAACTGTATTAATTAATAAATATGTATCTGAAAACATTAAAAAGATTTTTTTTTAAGTTAAAGATAAACTTACAATTGTAAAAAAAATTTAAATTTGTCACATATTTGGTACATAGGTTACGTTATTATTACATTATTTTTATGGCTATATTTATTAAGTTTTCAATTTTTTACGGTTTAGATTTTTGACTAATTCATTTAATATTTTTTATATTTATTTTAGAAAACATTGATTTTTATAAAAAATGTAAATGTGTATAACTTGAAATCCTTTAAAAATGGACTCATTCTTTGTCATCAAAGGGGGGGGAGTGCGGGTAAAATTTATGTCAATAAAGCGTCACTTACATTGAGCTTCTTTACGAGCTGTTTGTTGGCGAATTTATAATCTGCCCGTAAAGTCGCCCAGTGTAATCATCGAACAAGCTAACAAGCAGGTTGTAAACACTCTACCGAGAAAAGTTGAAAGCCGGTCAACTTTACACGCTACACGCCGGCTTACTGCGTCTGCGCAGTAGCAACCTCCTGGTAAAAAAACGAACTACATTCTGTCAAAATAGTCGCTGGCTCGTGGCTTCTCAGCGAATGGAAAGTTTTGTGTGTAACCATCAAATCGCAGTAGCTGAATCGCCCGCTTTTAAATTCGCCAACAAACAGCTCGTAAAGAAGCTCAATGTAATTGACGCTTAAAGGGATAGTATCGTGTTGTAAGTTTGTGAAATACTGGGAAAAGAGGTAGTAGTATGTTTCGGAAACACTAGGAAGTTGAAGTGTGAATTCAAAATATTATAATAAAATATACAGCTAAATCAATTTATTTAATTAAAAATTCTGTTCAGTTTTAAATAACAATTTGTTGTCTAGAAAAATCAACCAGTGCTTCGATTTTTTTAGCAACTGAAAACAGTAACTTCTCTGATAAACTGGGTCCCATTAACTGGAGTGATAGCGGAAGATTTCTTTCTGACAACGTGATCGGCAAAGACAATGCCAGCACGCCGGCCATGTTCGCTGGCTGAGTGCAGAAGTCGTGAAACGCGCACTGGTCCCTATTGTTCTTCGTCATAAAATCGCTGTACAACGGAGCATCGCCCAATGTAGTAGGAGTCAAAAGAATGTCAATATTATCAACACTCTGTCTGTCAAAGACTCTTTCAAAATCTTCACTGATTAGCCGTCTAATTTTTAAAGCTTTAATAAAATATTTTTCATAATTCCTTGAGAGTAAGAAGTAATTTCCGGCCAATATCCTATTCCGTACGACTTCATTAAATCCTAGGGAGCGAGCAGTCGCGTACAGTTTATTAGTCGACTCGCAATCGGGTGGTCGAAGTCCATACTCCAGTCCATCGTATCTAGCCATATTGCTGGCCACCTCACATTGGTTTAGGACTGAATACACGGCAATGGAAGCAGACGTATATGGCATTGAAACCTTTTTAATCTCTGCACCCTCTTTTTCAAGCAGATCGGCAACATGCATCCACGTTTTGACAACTTCCTTTGACATATTTTCGCAATGATATTCTTGCGGTATTCCAATTTTAACACCTTTGAGATTAATTTTATCTGCATGTTCAGGAATTTCAATGTTATTAAACTTGTCTTTTATTGTGGTCGAATCTAGATTGTCCGGACCGGCTATACAATTGTATATTTTTAGGCAGTCATCAATGTTTCTGGTGAGTATTCCAGGTACGTCCATAGAATTTACTAAAGGTATGAGACCGTGTCGTGATACTGTTCCGTAGGTAGGCTTAAAGCCAACTAATCCACAAAGAGATGCCGGGTTTCTTGTAGACCCCCCAGTGTCCGAACCGATAGCGGCGAGACAGCTTCCCGAAGCGACTGCGACAGCGCAGCCCCCCGAACTGCCACCGGCGATCCTCCAATCAGAGCGGTTGTCCTTTAACACTTGTTTATCAAAATTTGAGCCCCATATATTTTTAGTAGGCCCATGTATAGAGTCCACAGTACCTGACCCCATTCCGAACTGATCCAAATTGCATTTACCCATTAGAATAGCACCTGATGCTTTTAATTTAGAAACAACAGTGGCGTCGTACGTCGGAATGAAGTTCTCTAGCATTTTGGAGGCGCAGGTTGTCGGAATACCATTCGTACAGAAGTTATCTTTGATTGCTATTGGAATTCCTGTCAGCGATCTCCTGGTTTTGTTTAGAATTTCTTCGTCACTTTGGCGACTAGTTTCCTCTGCAATCGACGAAGTAACAATAGTAAACGCATTAAGGGAATTAGTTTTTTCAATTCTTTTTAATGAAATATTCACGAATTCCGACGGTAAGAGTTTCAAATCATAATAAAGCTTCTGAACTTGTCGAATATTTAACGATATCAATTTATCCATTATTTTACGATCTATTTAAAGAGCATCTATATGCAGACGTTTGACTAAAATTTATTATTATTTTGAATTTGACAGTAAATTAATTTTTTAGGTTAGAGTTTTGGTTTAGTCCAAGCACCGGTAAGGTAAAACAGAAACCTACTATCCGTAAAAATTCAATAGCAATATTATTGTATTTTGAAATACACTCACCATACGCCTTATTTTCTGCTGCTATTGTATTGCTGTAATACTCCATAACTGATTTCGTCGATTCATTTTGTTCCATTTTATCTGTATGAGTATTTTTATTAGGCAAAAAAAACAATTTTTAATTCAATTTAAAAAATATACAAACGTCACACAGTGAAACCGAACCGATGAAATGGCTCCAGGGGGATGAAAGTTCCATACAGCGAACGTGACCACCTAATACTCAGTTTTCAGAATAGATGGTAGCACGGTCACACACGAAGTCGCATGATACAAGGCCATTTCAATGACCAATCAGAGCTCACCCATGGTCCAGCCAATCAACATTCGAGCTTTCGATCAGTCTTTTCAAATTTCATGTCAATTCTACATGATATTTTCAAAACAAAAGCAGTCGTCCAAGTGTCAAGTGTCAGAATAATATTGCTGTTCGGCGTTTTTAAACCATATTGATAAAAAGGTTTTGCAATCTGATAGCTGATAAAATAAGTTAATGGGTAAGTCTACTTTTATTATATTATGTTTATAGGTATATACAATTGTATGCCCCTTGAAATTTCTTTGCAGTCGTGGTATCGAAATAATGATAGTACCTTCCTATTGTAATTTTCACGTTTGCAAATCTACCAAGGCAAACATAAAAAATAGGTAGGTATATAAAGAAGATTATGTTTGAGTAAATTACGTACCTACCTATATAAAATGTCTATATTATATTTGCGCATTCGTACAAAAGTGTAAATGGCGACCATTGTCATTTTATATTTTGAGATTAAGTAGATTTTAAAATTATTGTTTCAGAATCTACATCAATATGTTGTTGATCGTCAAGCGATGAAAATTTATAAAGAAATCTTCAAGCTACACAACATATGAAATAATTAACGAAGTCATCAATCTGACAGGAAGTGCTGACAAATAATTTCCATGGTGGGAGTGCGTTACTATTATTATTATAACATAATTATGTCCTCATAAATTTATATTGTTACTCATAATTTGTCAATATGATTATCATTGCAATAAAGTGTACCTATCTGAATTGAAATATCGAATTTTATTCATTTTTGTCACAATTTCGTTTTTATAATTATAAATACTTTTTTGGGTTCGGATCTATGGTTCTGTCATAGCCAAAACTTCTAGTCACGCCAATAGATGGTGCCAATTATAGGGGGCATCTTCTTGTATGGAACTTACGAATCTATATATATATATATACGTCTGTTATCTATGAATGGCTCGCTCTATTGGTTAGAAATAATAGTTATGCTATTGGTTAATATTTGTATCCATAAAAGCATATATTGCAACATTAAGTACCGATTTAGATCGAAATGAAAATATTATTCATTAATTATTACAAAATCATAAAAAATAGGTTCCATGATTCCAAAGCATGAATCGCAATTTTGTTAATTCTTCAACTATTTTTTAGCCACAGATTTAAATATTATGTAATGCTTATAAATTTATAAATGGTTTAAGTACCTACATAAACATTACAATATATTTCAACACGCAAGCAAATTTAAAATTTTTCTCAATAATAATTTAGTTTAATGATATTTAAAGTAAATCTAGTATGTCATTGATTTGTTTTAATTTTACTAGGTACCTACTGATATTTTCAAATCCATCTTCATGCAATCTAGTTCACAAATTGTAATAAATTTATTGAATCAAAAAATATAGCTCTTGTGAATTTAGATCCAAAAATTTAAAATTGCAATTTTTGGAATACCTACCTACTACCTAGGTACCTACCTACTTGACGTGGCAAATTCATCCGGTTCGATTACCGTTGGCGGTATATAGAACAAAATTGTTGTCTTTGATTAAAAGTATATTAGTCCAGTGTTGCCATGTCTACTGAAATTTGAGTAGATCAATTGATATTTTTTGCCAATATACTGATTTTTTGTTTTTTTTCGTAATTCAAGAAATCTACTGATATTTGTGTTTCTCCATAATTGTAAATTAACTGATGATTCTTTTAATAATAAACTTGAAATGATTTACGCATGACCTTTTTTTTATGTTATACACTTCTAAAATGACATAAAAAGCATTGTAACTCTACCCAAGAGCGCCATTTTACCCATTAATATCATCATTGTTTACAATAAATTAATATTATTAGTTATTGTTATTCTTATTAGTTTTAAATCATATCTAATAAACCACATTTTTCAAAATCTACTAATATTTTATAAAAGAGTGGGAATTAATCGCACAATGCAATAATCAAAATTCACACAAAAAAATTACTTTAACATTTGGAAAGTAGTTTTCACATATATTAAATGATTTCACAAATAAATAGATGAAATCACATAAAATTGTTTGTTTCACAAAACAAAAATCATAAATCACTCATTGTAAATATAAATTCACTCAATTTTGACAACTGCACACATTTGTAAAATTGTTTTCACCGACAAATAATATATCGCACAAAGATAAGGTAGAAATTCACAAATGTCAAACTAATAATTGTAGCAGCAATACAATTTATTAGAAGGCAATCGCAAAAATGATGCTTAGGTGTCAATATAATTAATATTTAACGCAGTAATATAAATATGTGTATATTCGTGCTGCTATCCTTCATATATTATTTGATGTAAATCTACAACCAAATAACACCACCTAGGTATATCTTTTTCGGTTCATCGATATAAATTTTGGTAAATGTGGCGCAGATGCCATCATGAGATTGTATAAGTATCATTTTTGAACTAAACCTAACCTAACCTATTCTAACGTAATCTAACCTAATATAACTTAACCTAACCCAACTTAACTTAACCTAACTCAACCTAACCTAACCTAACCTAGCCCAACCTAATATTAGGTACCTAATAATATAATCTTAGATTGTGATAATGAAGTATCAAAATCTATGAGCATTTCAAATTTTAAATTAACAATTATTGGATCGGAAAACCTATGAGCCGACAGAAAAAGGTATTTATTATAATTGTCTACTGGAATAAACTGTTTTATCTGTCGTAAAAAAATCATAAAAGCTCATGACGGCATCTGCGGCACAATTACCTAAGTTTTAATTAACGTCACTTTCTAAATCGGTATTTATCAAAGAGATTGGTCCAAGAGAGTCCAATCTCTTTGGTATTTATAGTATTATTTGAATCTAAAAGTAGGTACCTAATACATACTTATGTTTTGCCAAAATATTGTTTAAAATCATTAAAACTAATTTTCATAGTGTTTGTATTCTTTTACGATTAATTGGTTATAATAGTATATTGATACGTGAAGACTACTTTTTCCTTAGTGCAAATCGATCATTTGAGTGTTGTAGTTGATTTGTGAATATCATTCATTTCCGATGTGACGAACGTCTTTTTAAATGTTGTCAGCGCTTTGTGAAAACAGTCTATTCAATTGTGCGAATATATTATATTCCCCTTTATGAAATCTACTGAATTTTTTGTCAAAATCTACTGAAATTTTAAATTTTGACTTGGCAACACTGTATTAGTCTATGCGTAAACCTTTGACGTGTCTCGTTTATCTTTTGATGTCTATTGCAACTGAACTGTCAGCTCGCCGATATTTTGTTGGACATTTTAATGTCTGATGGTAAATAATAGTTCATAAGATGTTAACAAAGTTTGAAACGAAGTCAGCCCGCGTGAAAGGCCTTTCCTTTCACCCCAAGAGGCCATGGATACTTTCAAGCTTGCACAATGGTGTAATCCAGTTGTGGGATTATCGTATGTGTACATTGCTGGAGAAATTTGATGAGCACGACGGTCCCGTACGTGGAATCTGTTTTCATAGCCAGCAACCTCTCTTCGTCTCCGGTGGAGATGATTATAAAATAAAAGTAAGAATCATGATTATGCTAACTTACAATGGTATTATACATACCTATATTGCATCATACTTCATATATTTTTTACAAATATTCTGTTATCATCACAAATTTAGGTATGGAACTATAAGCAAAGGAGGTGCATCTTCACTTTGTTGGGGCATTTGGATTACATCAGGACAACTGTATTTCATCATGAATACCCGTGGATCCTGAGTGCATCCGATGATCAGGTGATTTGCTGATTATTTTGACACCATGCAACGTATTTAAACAGATTTTTCGTAGTCATGCCAGATTCTCGGCGCTCCACTGAATGCACCATGTCGATGGTATTTATCAGCCTTCCGGGAAGCCGGTTGGCTTTAATAAAAGGCAGTACCTGTCGAGACTCCTTTGAAGCACCCGTACCAAGTAGCTAAGACAGGTCTAACGTTGTATCTTCACAGAACTTAATTTTGACTAGAGACTATTCAGTCTACTCTCAAATCTCCACATTTCTGACAAAAGTCTGTTCTAATATTTAAAAAAAATACCTATTTATTCATTCCATCAATATAATAATTGACTTGTGTAATATTAAGTATTTAGTAAACATGTAGAAACCAAATGGCGGTGCTTTTTACTGGTTCTCTGTCATCGTAATCTGTCAGTCACCATTTTGGATTTTAGCTATCTTTTTGTCATCGAATTATAGTACGCGGTCCAAGCCATTATAGTATTTCGGCAAAAATTATAGGACGTGTAGAAAATGAAAGTTTTTTGTTTGTCACATAAACATAACAGAGAATTCGAGAAATTCCGATGCCCTGCTTTATTATAACACCTCTTACGACCGAAAAATGCTAACACTGGCCGCCGTCATTAACTGTCATGTTAGTTTTTTAGAGTAGGTATACAACGCAAAACCACGTCCATAGACTAATATCGCACACTGAGATCTTATATTATTTATATTATACACCTAGATTATACTTACTACGTCCCTTGCTTCACGTTATCACGATTTGCTGTGATTGAAGTACGAACATTTTACGGAACTTTAAACATCGCAACATATGAACCCCTAACCTAACCGGCGAATTCAATTAATAAAATTTTTCAAAATTGTGGTATTTTTGACGTACTATACTATTTTAATAGTACGCGGACGAAATATATATTATATTATAAAACGATAATAAATAAAACAGGCTCCAGTTTATGAGCCCACGAAAACATTTCGCTTCCACAAACAAATGGCCCGGTCAAATAGCCTCGATAAAATTGCTCACACTGATTGAAATTAAACGTCACTGGTTTTCACTAAAATGCCACTTTTCCTACTTAAAACTTACCTTTCGGCATAATATACCTATCATAAATATTCATGAAGCGTGTTATCTTTCATATTAAATATTATACCAAACTAACCTCGTATTTTTTTTTAATCTTAATTTTCTCGGTTATGCGTTAATACGGAATACTGACTATGGATATATATTACAATCTTATAAGAACAATCACTAATCAAAGAGTAAATAAAAGCCATCCAAGCCATTTTCACTCGTATTTCTTATTTTATTGATCAAATTTGAGTCGGAATTATCTGAAATTATAACAATGTCGTTTAGTTAACACGGCTCAATTTTATATATAAAATATTGTTGTCTATAACGTTATTTAGAAAAATGTTCTTTATTTTCGCATACCTACCTACCTATTTAGAGGGTTTTTATACGAAGGTTTAAGGCTCGCACAAACTAACGCGAATATTCACCAAGTACCCCGTCAAAATATCCCGAAAAAAGCACCCGCCATCGGTACGGAAGGTCCGGTCAAAAGAGTCTCAAAAAAAGCCAATGCCACTGTAATGCTCCCTACTTACCTGTTGTTAATGAACAAACAACGTAACATTTATTCACGCAGGGGATCAAAAGATACAATTAAAGCCATCAACTTTCATTGTATCTTTTAAAAATATATTTGGCTATTTTTTGAGACTCTTTTGACCGGACCTTCCATATCGATGCGGTTGCTTTTTTCGGGTTATTTTGACGGGGTAAATGTGAATGGATGGCAGTGTCGGAGACAAAATGTATCAATAATAATATAAAATTATTGATATATTATTTGAATGTTCGATAGCAAAACGTCTTGAACATATTGAACTTTGTAAGATAATAACTTAATTCCCTTCCGAAATCTGTGCGTCGCATGCTCTTTCCCGTAAGCCAATACGAGCTTGATTGGCGAATATTCGCTGCGAATAATTCACTTTGGTGTGTAGATCGCACTAAGCACGAATGTCTTATGCTTCAAATACACTCTATGACGATCGGTCATATATATGTCGAAAAACCCGTTTCTTATGTTGGCGTCCTGTGTCACAGGCTGTCACAGAGTGTAAATAGGATGTCATAGCTGTCATACAATATGTATGTATAATATGTCGGAATGGCATAGATTTGATCATAGACACTAAAACGCTCTTAGCATATATGTGCCCGATCGTCATATAGTCTATTTGAACCTTTAGGTTACTTTATAATTATTTAAATTTTATGAAATGCATTCGCGAACTCTATTATGCTATACTAATTTTTGAAAACGGCGAATTTTATTAATTTAAAATGTTTGAATTTTATACATTGTAAATGATTTTTATATTTGTACTTATTGTCTACGCTTATAATAGCGTTTTTGCCATATAATAGCGGTTTTTTCCATAATTGTCTAAACTCAAAAAATGTCGCTTAGATGCTTTCAAGTATTGAAGAAAGAAATCTGATGTTTATCCAGGGTGTACGGTCGTAATATAGAGCCGATTTTTGTATTGAGTATTGCTTGAATTAGACTATCAAATTAATACATTCATATCTCACTTTACAGCTAATATATTTATAAAGTTGGTCATAAAGTGAAATGCCGTATAAAGAATCATTCATATCCATACAATTTCCTTAGGTTCGATTCCAATTTGAGAAACGAAAAGTCTCAAAAGTTTTTAGCTGAAATTGCATTTTATTTATTTCAAAATTCATTAAGTACTAAAATAAATGCATTCTTCATTAGGATCAATTTGAAGTAGGGGCTCTATTTGCTGAGAGCTTACCGCAGAGAAACGTCAGATTTTTCAAGTCTATACCTGAAACCATCCACAAACGCCACTTTTTGAGCATAGACAACCATGGCAAAACCGCTATTATAAACGTAGACAATAAAAAAACCGCTATTATATGCATAGATAATAATGGCTCATAGACTTAATGTCGATTGGTAATATATATGCCGAAAAACCCGTTTCTTATGTTGGCGGCGTCCTGTGTCACAGTGTAAATACGATGTCATAGACTGTTACATTTATGTCAAACGATCTATGACAGCCTTCAATGTCATAGTTTTTCGGCTAAGTGTGAACACCTCGATAATTTTGTGTGACACTCGTTCTTTGTCTGTGACATCTATGCCAAACGTGTTGTCATATATTATTGTTTATGGGTCATAGATCGTGCGGGAAGTGTTTCTTCTGTCTTTTATTTCGAACGTCATCTTGACAGTAGACACAGGTACACGGTAATAATTGTTATATAAACAGTAATGAAATGGATAAAACTGATAAATGAGTTTGCAAAATCGTGGTGAAATGGACCGATGACGTTGAATCTTGGAAACTAGTCCACTATTGTGGGATTGCGCACAATCCGACTGTGAAAACTGAGTTAAAATAAATGCTGCTTGGGTCGAAATAGTTGTGATTTGGAACTCAATGTTATTGCCAATCAATCGCTCACCGGCTGTTATTTTTCGCATACGGGTTTTTTTCGGGGCTCAACCTTACCTCACCCATCGAAATCTTCACACTACAAGCGTAGGTACAAAATGTATATACATGATAACTTCTGAAACCTACACTACCTACCTTCTGTTTCCTACATTCGCTGGCATTATAATACGATCTGGACAAGAACAAAATAGTTAATAAGTACAGGTAGTTTCAAATCTCACTACCTACAACCTAGCAAGCCAACTGATATGCAACTGATGTAGGTATTTCGATTTTCATTTGACAGATTGGCGTTCGCGAATACTCATCTAGACTAATATATTTTTCGAAGACGTACCAACCATAATGTGTGTCAAACGTCATGTTGGTAATATTTATCAGTGGCAAATATGTGACACAATAGATTTTACGGCATCGTGTGTAAACGGATTGGCATATACGGGTGTCATAGATTCTATGCCCACGCCTCTGTCATAATTTTTTTTGACATATATTCGCTTATGTGTAACCGGAATGGCGTAGATATGATCATAGACACTAAAACGCTCTTGAAATATGTGCCCGATCGTCATAGAGTGTATTTGGTCCTTAAGTACGGTCACAGAGAGCAGCGAACAATTAAATTTGCTTTAAAATTTTTTTGTTAGCTGCATATGATTATGTTTAATTATTTAATTTTTTAACACTATTTTTTTTTATTTTTATCTCTATATTAAGCTAAAAATTTGATTTTGAATGGCCGTCAAGTTTTAACACCAAACAATTTTTTTTCCATATTTTTTAAATGCATACCTTTGGGTTATTTAATTGCATGATTTTTCTTCTATTTTTTTTATTGTTTTTCCATTTAAATTACGCGAAAAATTAGCATTTTTCTATTTTCACTAAGCACCCCATCAAAATATCCCGAACCAAAACAACCGCATCCATTTGGAAGGTCCAGTCAAAAGAGTCTCGCAAATTAGCCAACACGGTGTAATGCTCACTAAATATTCCGGTTTTCGCGTAATTTAAATGGAAAAACAAAAAAAAAACACATGAAAAATAATGCAATTAAATTACTCAAAGGTATGCATTTAAAAATATGGAAAAAAAAATGTTTTGTGTTAGAACTTGACGGCCGCTTGAAATAAAATTTCTATAAGAGATAAAAATAAAAAAAAATACTGTTAAAAGTTTAAATAATTATACATAATCGTATGTACCAATCGAAAAAAAAAATCTTGGCATTTTAATGAAAATCAGTGACATTTAATTCAAATCAGTGTGAGTCATTTTATCGAGGCTGTATTATTGACCAGGCTGGTGGATGCGAAATGTTTTCATGGGGCTAATAAACTGGAGCCAGTTTTATTTATTATACATTTAAATTAATACGGATACAGAATACTGACTATGGATATATTATTTTATAAAAAAAATCACTATGTAGGTAATCTAAGAGTAACTAAAAGGCATCCAAGCCATTTTCACTCGTATTTCTTATTTTACTGATTAAATTTGAGTCGGAATTATCTGAAATATTAACAATATCGTATAGTTAACACGGCTAAATTTTATAAAAATATTGTTATCTAGGTAATAGTATAACGTTATTTTGAACAAAATTCCTCATTTTCGCCTGTTTAGAGCGTTTTTATACGAAGGATAAGCACGAGTGTCTTCGTGTCAAAAGTTACATTATTTTTATTTTATGAAATGCATTGGCAAACTCTATTATGCTATACTGATTTTTGAAAACGGGGTATTTTATTAATTTAAAATGTTTGAATCGTATTCATTGTACTTACCTAAACGATTTTTATATTTGTAAGTACTTGTCTATGCTCCAAAAGTGGCGTATGGATGGTTTCAGGTATAGACTTGAAAAATCTGACGTTTCTCCGCGATAAGCTCTCAGTAAATAGAGCCGAAGTAGGAAGTTCATTCCTCGTCCAAAATTAGAAAGCTCTTGACTGTCGGTCGAATAGTTCTTGTCATGTGTCTTATCAAATTTTATGATGTAGGTGTTCATGACTTGCTGTTCCGAATCCAGTCCAAATATTGAAATCTCCAATAATTGTTTATTTGCCCAAAATTGTTATCCATTTACAGGCATAATAATATTTTGTCCCAATATCGAAAATACATCATAAGTATTTTTTTCTTCAGCTGTATATTAAAAAATCGGGTCATAAATCAAAAATGCACCATAATTAGAAAGAGGTTAAGCGAAACGCTGTACAGTGAGGTAATAAGTGTATAGTACATTTTTTTTGTATGCAACTTCTCATTCCAAGAATAATATGTATATTAATTAATGATGACTATTTTCATGTGATAAGACCATCAGAATCTGGAACTGGCAGTCGCGGCAGTGCATTTGTGTCCTCACTGGTCACAATCACTATGTGATGTGCGCCACGTTCCATCCGACCGATGACCTGGTGGTGTCGGCTTCCCTGGACCAGAGCGTCCGCGTGTGGGATGTCTCTGGTCTGAGAAAAAAAAATGTGGCTCCGGGTCCGACTGGCTTGCATGATCATCTCAGAAACCCGCAGGCCACAGACCTCTTTGGACAGGTGAGAACCAAATAAATACCAGCTCTTTGATCAACATTCGATAAATAACAAACATAGGTAAGCATATTCATATGTGGATTCAATAAATCATTAAATGTGTAGATACTGCGAAGGTAAACTCTAAAATTTGAAATAAATGAATGGAAATTGTTTTTTGTTTTAATTACCAACATTATTATATTGACCATCTCAAACACGTTTCAAAGTTGGTAACCTTGATATTTCGCCATTTTGAGATAACCGCAAAAAATCGTCAAGCACATCTGGGACTGCAAATATAATATTTTTTCGTCATAGTAAACAATTAAAAAATACAAATAGTCAAATAATGCCCTTGACGTTGTTAGATTTAAAAAAAAACATGTTTAAAAGTTAGTTAAAATTGGTAGCTAATGAATATAAATGACTTTGCAAACAAATTCTGGTTTAATTCTATTTAACTAATAAACGAAGCTGGTTTTGATATTTAATGATGGGAAAGTACTACAGAATCAAGAAATATATAAAAATAAAAATTACAAATGGAGGTTACCGACTTTGAAACTAATACATAGCTTCACATATTGTACTGAGACGAAAACATTCACATTATAATGCACATGTAGCTATGATTGCCTGTGACATTAACTATTGTGCATCATCAATTATTGTACGTAGATAGACATCCAAATACACCGGGTCATCATTATTCAGAATGCTTTGATGGGCAATCATAAAAATTTTGTACATCATACGTACATATCGTCGGTGTTTTGTAAAAAGGGCGAATCAACCATTTTGGTGAAATCGAGATTTTAATGAAAATACAATATGTACCCTACTAGCTTTGTTGTATAAAAACGGCGAATTTTTATCTCCACAGGAAAGTACTTAAAAACGATAATCGACTAAAATTAAATTAATTAAAATTACGAAATAAAAAGCAGATGTGACATTTAGGCCTTTTAAAATATTATATAATAATACCTATTATAATGACAGTATTCTTTCTAAGCTTTATTATAAAATTGTTTGATATTTATAATCATCTACAGGTAAAAAACAAATAAATGTCAAAAGTTAAAAATCCTCCTCCTGTAAAGTAGCATTTTGGTTAATTCGCCCTTTTTCCAAAACACCGACGATATTACCTACTGTAATGTCAACGTAGCTGCCAAAGCTATCGCTTATACCTGCCACATTTCAATGCTTTTTTTACTGTGGAAGAATTTCCATCAGATATTGTAATATTAAAAGTTTGTAATATTTCTTCTTGTCAATATATAAATGAAGCGTTATTCATACATCGAAAGTGCCTTCTTACTGAAACTTTGTACAAATCATAATATTATGTTTTACAGGCTGACGCTGTTGTCAAACACGTCCTGGAAGGTCACGATCGCGGTGTCAATTGGGCATGTTTCCATCCCGTCCTGCCTCTTATTGTATCTGCTGCTGATGACAGGCAAATTAAATTATGGAGGATGAACGATTCAAAGGTAAATCGATTGTGATAATTATTGTAGTTGTAGTTATTGTCTGATTTATTGGCATGTCTATTTGAACTATTTAAATTATGGATTATTGTGGAATCTAAAAAATGTTGTTAAATTATATTTACTATTGTTTAACTGACATTGATTTTCAGGCATGGGAAGTGGACACATGCCGTGGTCACTACAACAATGTCTCGTGTGTGCTATTCCATGCAAAGCAAGAAGTGATGATCTCCAATTCTGAAGATAAATCTATTCGCGTTTGGGACATGACCAAAAGAACTTGTCTTAACACTTTTAGAAGAGAGAATGACAGGTAAATGATTAAAAATTATACATTATAATATATAGTCGGCTGCTATTCCTCTTTATATAGAACTAAAAAATCATAAATTGAAATGTTCCTATGTAAAGAGAATATATTTTTACTAATTGAATCGATAAGTGCAACCGTGATGTACAAATAAGTGATATCAAGAATACGTCGTAGTCATTGATGAAGGTGTTTTCTTTGCATTAGTGTCGACTAAATATAATATAAAGATGTAGCATTTACATTTAAATTTGAATTTATCAAAAACACCATGGTTACATGGTTTTAATCGCGTCTCTCTGTTAATATTAATTCTATAATGCACATGTTATATTGAACAACTAAATTTAGTTTTTACAAAAATTAATTTACAATATAAAATCAAAAGTGCAACAAAAGCCGACGAGCGTTGATATTGCTATATTCACAGCATGTAGAATATCCAACCATGCGCAACGAGACTATCTCTCGTCCCAACTTACTTCAAGTCCATCGTAGAATCAACTGCATTTTCAATCTCTATTCAAAATAAACTACAAAATGAACTCATTAAAATTTATATTCTAATGTTGTGTATAAAACATTTGCGTGTCTACCTTCAACTAATTAATCTTGCCATTGTTTATATAAAAATTTCAGAATAACTAATAGCACCTGTACACATACGTGGTACTGGCACCATTAGTGTGTATAGTAAAGTTACACTATAAACAGTTATTATCGTGATAGTTTAAAATACACAATATTGGTGCAACTAAATCCATGCATGTTTGCAGGCGCTGTAATGCTAACTTCTATTTCATTCTTAATTTTGAAGTCATTATTGTATGGAAATACACTTTAATTTTTTTCAGATTTTGGGTGCTGACCTCTCACCCTTCGTTAAATTTGTTTGCCGCTGGTCACGACACAGGAATGATTCTGTTCAAGCTGGAACGTGAACGACCTGCGTATGCAGTCCACAATAATTTGCTGTATTACATCAAGGAGAGAGCTCTGAGGCGCCTTGATCTCACCACTTCAGTCGATTCTACCGTCATGCAGATTAAGGGAAGCGGCAAGACACCGCCCTACAGGTATGCTATTTAAATATATTATTTTATACATGACTATTGTATTCACTCTTGCTTAGATACTGTTTATGATTCTGACAAGTTGTCGAGAGAATTCCCAGAAACTAGTAAAACATTGTGTTGCTTAATGGAATATCTCATCACCAACTCAAAGTTGGCATTCCATCAATCGTTAAATTTACACAACCGTTATCATTTTATCTTTCATAACATGTAAAATATGATATTTTATATTTTTCTGTTTTTTGTATCTGCAGCATGTCTTACAACCAGGCAGAGTCCTCAATTTTGTTAACTCACCGTCCACAAGGTGGATCGGAAAAGTATTCCTATGAGTTGTATAGTGTCCCCCGTGGTACCGAATCCAATACGACCGGCTCGGGTAACACTAACCCGGAAGAGCCTAAGAGAGGGTCTGCTGTGACAGCATTGTGGGTGGCCAGGAACCGGTTCGCTACACTGGACAGGAATAATCAGGTAATAAAAACTCCACTATTCAAACATAGCGTTGATGTTAATAAATCATAAAAAAACATTTCTAGATAGGCACTGACTGACCCATATACATTGTACTGAAAACATATATTGATATTTTTAGCTTGTCATCAAGAATTTGAAAAATGAAGTGACTAAGAAAGTTCCAACTCCACCGTGCGACGAAATCTTCTATGCCGGAACAGGCATGCTTCTCCTCAGAGATCCAGATACCCTCACTCTGTTTGACCTTCAGCAGAAACGCACAATTGCCCAAGTACTTAAGAATTTTTTTTATTTCATAGCACCAAAAATTTTTATCATTCATACATACTGTAAATCTAAAAAGCCATGGAATAAAACGCAACCAATCACGCAATAGATGTAGGTTCGAACCGCATTCGGTCTAAGATTTTTACTTTTAAGCAATGAAGATTTTTACTTTTTTAAATCTTGTGTATTCAGTCTTCAATAAAAAATAATACAATTATAAATCTGAGGGTGACATATTAAATTTGTAAATTTCTCTTCGTTCAGGTGAAAATTGCAAAGTGCCGGTATGTTATTTGGTCTGCTGACATGTCGTTGGTTGCCCTACTCGCAAAGAACTCAGTGACAGTTTGCAACAGAAAGTTGGAAACACTTTGCTCCATTCATGAGAGTACTAGAGTTAAGTCGGGCGCGTGGGATGATTCTGGGATGGTGTTTATTTACACTACAAGCAACCACATTAAATATACCTGCTCTAATGGGTGAGTGTCTAATCATATACGAGTACAATAATTACTAATGTATCAACTTTGATAATATTACTGCACCCTGCGGAATACATATCAGGGTTTACTTAACCTGCATTTCAAATAACCAGTCAAACCAAAACTTACTTTCATAGTAAATATTTTATGATCAAGATAGAAAATCATTACAATATGGTGATACATATATTTATTGTTTTAAAACATGCCTCGCTACCGGTGCAATAAATACACATAATATTAGTTGAGTGTTTCTATGAGATATGCATTATCTTGGTTGTAATTTCTAGTGACCATGGCATCATTCGGACCTTGAATCTTCCGGTGTATGTGACTCGGGTGAAAGGTCCTCAGGCATTCTGCCTCGACCGAGAATGTCGGCCGCGTGTGCTGAAGATGGATCCCACCGAGTACAAATTCAAACTGGCGTTGATCGGCCGTCGGTACGATGAAGTTCTCAACATGGTCCGCACTGCTAAGCTGGTCGGACAGTCCATCATTGCATATTTACAGCAAAAGGGTGAGTGGACCCATATTTATATAGCTATTAATAATAATATCCTAATACAATGCCCACGGTGGCCGCGCGGCATAAGTGTTGGACTATCATGCCGTGGGTCCCAGGTTCGAATCCTGGGTCTGGCAAGTACACATATTGTTTTTCAATATGTGTGTGAGTCAGCGTATGGACCTAATAGGTTGAGCAAGTGGCTGACATCCATTTCTCGTAAAAACAAAATCTGTTAATACAAACCTCTACTCTGTGGAGGCCCATATCGTCGCCGTTGATGTCAAGGGAGCCAAGCCACAAATTTGGCGAAAATGAGTAAAGTACACAAAAGCATTTTAAAATCATCAAAGATGCAGTGGTCAATGGATTTAAGCCACAAAACTCTTTTGACTACATTTTTTGTACATTTCAATATTCAGTGGTCAAGAGATATAACACACATAACTTCTAAGATACTATTTTTTTTAGTTATTTTTACAAAATAATAAAAAGATAACACCACAAAGTATATTCTCTGTTGAAAATTTTACCCTTATATCTTTAAAAACAAAAAAGTTCAATAAAAAAATGTTAGTTTTCTTTGTCACACAAAATCTTTAAGTGCCTGTTTCTTAGCAATATGATTTTGTGGACTGGCTCCCTTGACATCTACGGCGACGATATGATCCTATTAGGATCGGACATGGTCGAAGAAGAAGAATACAATGTAAGACTTACTCAAAATTACATTATTTATTTTGTTGTCTTTCAATTAGACAAGTTTATTTGTTACAGATAATACATAATATGTAATAATCATAACTGTATATATAAATAAATTTGTATTTATCTACCAGGTTATCCTGAGGTAGCTCTACATTTTGTGAAAGATGAAAAAACTCGCTTCACATTGGCTCTGCAGTGCGGCAACATAGAAGCCGCATTAGAAGCGGCCAAGTCCATCGACAGCACAGGTTGTTGGGATAGACTCGCCAAGGCAGCGCTCGCTCAAGGAAACCACCAGGTATTTTTCTATCTTGATATAATTTCCGATTCGTATTCTTGAAAATAACTGAGGCTACAAATTCAACAATACTAAAAATGCTTTGATATTATCGCCGTTTGATTAAGATTTCACATGAATGATTTTGGTGTTGTCTAGATTGTGGAAATGTGTTACCAGCGCACGAAGAACTTTGAAAAGCTCTCATTCCTTTACTTGGTGACTGGTAATTTGGACAAATTGAAAAAGATGATGAAGATTGCGGAGATTAGAAAAGATACTTCAGCTCAATTCCAGACTGCGCTGCTACTCGGTGACGCTATGGAGAGAATCAAAATCTTTAAGAATTGCGGACAGGTACCTACTCAATACTTATTATGGGGTCGAAAGAATTTATTTTACTTAATTACATTTATAACTAATGTTTGGTAGTACATATTAATGAACTTGAATGAATATGATAAAAGTCTCAAATACAATACAGTAAAACCTCGTTAATACGAATTCCATGGGACCGAAAATCACAAAAAAATTCGAATTACGAATTATGAAATGTATGGGGAAAAAATATTAAAATTTAAAAAAAATATTTTTTTTTTGATTTTCATCAATATTGTTTACGATCATAGATGTGCCTACCAAATTTCTGGTGCCATGTGTGTTAATGTGTCATAGAATGTCAGGATTACCTTCTTAAAATAAGTAATTTATGATGTTTTACGAAAAGTCTGTCACAATTTTCAATGACTGGCTCATGAAATAGTGTAGTTCATTACGATTTATTGAATATTTTTATATGCCAGGACTCGGAAATAATTTCAAATTACGAAATTTGAATTAAAGGTATGGTTTTATATGAAAATAATGTTCAAGGGACTTTTTTTTCGCGAAATTACGGCTAATTTCGAATTATTCGTGTTCTTATTAACGAGGTTCTATTGTATGTCGGTTTTTAGTGATAATTGGTTATTTTGTATATAAAATTTATAATCGTTTATAGACTATAGAAGTGGAAGATTATCTACTCCTGACATAAAATCATCATAATGTTACGTGTATACCTACTCTAGTCATGATCTGGATCATTATCTTTTGTTCAGAAAACTCTCGCCTATATGACGGCCGTCACTCACGGATTCAATGAGGAAGCTGAGGAAATCAAAGAAACTCTCAAAGTGGATGAAGAGAAACTTCCCCGAGTGAATCCCGCCGCAAAATTCATCAAGCCGAACGTGCCTGTCTATCCGTGCCAACCCAATTGGCCTCTGCTTACCGTCTCAAGGTGTGCGAGTGCTTAAATTTTAAATACATATACTTGTTGAAAAGCCAATATTGTAATATAAACTACATATGTAGTTTTGAGGCAAAGTCTAGTATGAGTTCACTCGTGTCCGGAGATTTGTACGTTTGCAGTCAGCCGTATCATACTTCACCGTGAGATGTTGTGTCTGAAATAAATGGCTGTATAGTATTGACATCAAATTGATGTTTAAATAAAACACTTACTTACTCTTTGCAATACTCGACAAACGACATGTTTTTTTTAAAAATCTTAATGCTATCCAACCATCTCTTTCCGGTAAGACAGCTGACGATGAACTGTGATACAGTGAAATGTAATACGTACAGGTTACAGTAACCAAGTTTACCATGTATTTTTCTTACCATAACAAACTAGTCATTGAAATTATCTGTATCAACTTGTCTATGATAACAGTATATCACAGCACTTTTTAAATAATTCAGAGGGATTGTTGAAAAGAAAATTATGAAAACATAATATTGTTATATTATACTATTTTTGCAATTTAGCTCCATGAAACTAAACAAATCTTTTCTGTTAAAAATGTTTTCAGAGGATTCTTTGATGGGCAAGCTATGGGCAAAGGCAGCGCGGCTGTGCAAGCTGCTCCAGCCGAGGCCGCGGACTCGGGAGAGCCTATAGGAGACGCATGGGGAGACGATGATGATATTCTCGACGGAGAGGAAAAACCAGAGGTAACTCGTTAACCGTTAACACATTTGGAGAACCATTTTTTTATGGTTACAATCTGAGTATATATTTAGTGCCCCACGATGGCCGGGCGGCTTAACACAATCGTGGCGTACCTTTTGATTAACTTTTAATTACCACATTTAAATAACATGTTAATTGGATCGATCGGCCTAACGGGGACACGGCAGCCGTGTCATCCACGTCGAATGAGTTAAGCGTCGGCCTATGGCATCGTGGGTCCCAGGTTCAAATCCTGGGTCTGGCAAGTACACATATTGTTTTTCAATTTGTGTATTGAGTCGGAGAATGGACCTAATAGGTTGAGCAAGTGGCTTACATCCATTTCTCGTAAAAACAAAATCTGTTAATACAAACCTCTACTCTGTGGAGGCCTTTATATTATGATCTTATTAGGATCGGACATGGTCGAATAATAATAATAATATATTTATCTGATTTAAAAAATGGGACAAAGAAGATCAAAGGCACTGACACGGTAGCAAATGAGAAGAAGGAATATATTGTAATATAATTTTCCAATACCAGGGTGAAGCGATGGCATCCGAAGGTGCCGGCTGGGACGTGGGCGATGACGACTTGAACATTCCAGAAGAGCTTCTGGGCGCCGGCGGAATGGCAGGAGGTGTCGGAGCCGACGGGGAAGGTGAAGGATATTATGCTCCACCCACACGAGGAAAGTCACTGCGGTCACTTTGGCCCGATAATTCTCGATTACCAGCTGACCACATTGCCGCCGGCTCTTTTGAGAGTGCTTTCAGGTCAATATTTTTTGCAATCACTTCCACTGTGATATTACACCCATACTGTGCTGTGAATCTTGGTGTAGCGTCATTCTTTCGATTCATATTGTAAATCAGACGCGGGCAACATATTTTCTAATGTAGCCACAAGTGTTGCGAATGAGAAAGAAAATTAGCCGCACCGTAGAAAAGTGAAGAAATCATATTACTTAATATTGCTATTGAAATAGGAAAAATTGTGAAAATATTTCCAAGTGTACAATAAAAATGCTTATTATGAAAGACCACCTATTCAATGTCGGATCTACTCATACTGGAGGCCTCTAGAGGCAAAACGAAGTGTAATAGAGGGGAGGGGATGGGAAGTATTGCATAACAATGTAATATTGTATCAGTGATTCATTCATATAGCGGAATGCTTCCAATGATATGCAGGACGTACACATGTATATAGTTTATTTTAAATTCATAACAATTAATAGTACATAATATGTCAATCGGTCACGCATGCTTATGAACGATTGCGATTATTTATTAAAAACTACATATATACCAAACAGGCAGCTCAAATTTAAAACATAGCAAGGGACATTTTTTCACAAATACATTTTATCGTATTTTTAAATATACAATCTCCCAACACACATACCTGCATTTTTTCAAAATTGCTTAATTTTTGAGATATTCAACATTATAAATCCTAGCAACTACTACTACAAAAAAAAAAATCGAAAGGGAGTGCAACAGTTTCTGGGTTATAATTTTGGATTTTGGCATACTTTTAAATGAAATTAGATTATGGTGTTCTTGTTGGATTATGCCACTCTGTGATTTGAAGTAGACTTCTTTCATTCAGTATAATACTTACATCCAAACATAAATTGGTAAATACAAGAACATTGTTTTCACAAGCACAATAAATGATGTATTTTAATTACCTTTCTAAAAATATTTTTTGATTTATATCGAGTTAATGTAACTCAAATGTATTATTTAACTAACTTTTTTAAGGTGGCATATCTGTGAGTTTTTTTTTTTATTTCCCCGAGGTTCTACACAGTTCTTGGAAATTTATGCCTGAATTAAACAATATTACTTATGACATCCACCCAATATATAATTCATTTGACATCACCAAAATTTTAATAATACTATCAATGTTTTTAATCAAATTTCTGTACATATTGATTCCAATTTGGGAATCCATTAATCCATGTATATTGAATACCATATTGATACCACAAAACCGTGAAAATGTTTAGAAAACCATTTTTTTTATTTGATATGTCAATAGAAAATTTCAAATTTTTTATACATGATACATATATGAATTAAATTATTTTATAATAATTATAGCAATGTGATTCATAAAAACATGTACATCTATTTTTTCTGAAGTCCCTTACTAGGTTTTGAATTTTAACAGCCGAGATAATAATATTATTCTGTTCAGATTGTAGGGGGTGGCTGATCATTACTCATTCCAGTTGTAAAATGTTCCCCATTTTGTTTTTATCTATATCTTGTCTAATATATCCTGACTATGTTCATATTTAACATGATTTAGGACACCTCAGAACCAAACCTATTAGAAAAAATATTAGTTCCGTATTATCACAAGGTTTGTATAAATAATGTAATTCTAAATCTATCCTTTGATTTCAGATTGCTGAATGAGCAAGTAGGCATTGTGAACTTTGCACCGTATGAATCGCTGTTTATGTCATCTTACACTGCGTCTGCCATGACTTTCCCGGGACTCCCGAGTCTGCCCCCGCTATTTTCACATCTTCAGAGAAACTGGAAAGAAGCCACACCAAAGAACGGACTGCCTGCCATATGTGAGTTTTAAACTCAAATAATTCATATTGCCGAATCTAAGACTGATTTTATTGAGATGTCTCAGATCTAGTAATATTCGCTACTATTAAATATTATTTTTGTACTGATTTTTTGTAAATACATCTATTAATGGATTGTTATATTCACATCGATCGACACTGACAATCGTTAAAAAATTTGTCCATCTCAAAAACTATTGTGTTTGCAGTACTGCTTTATATTTGCTTTATAATTCCAATCTAATTGGACGGTTCATGAGAATATTATATTATTTGCAGCCATAAAACTCAACGATCTCGTTCAAAGACTGCAGCAATGTTACCAA
Source organism: Rhyacophila brunnea (assembly GCF_057557595.1). Classification (NCBI taxonomy): domain Eukaryota; kingdom Metazoa; phylum Arthropoda; class Insecta; order Trichoptera; family Rhyacophilidae; genus Rhyacophila; species Rhyacophila brunnea. Next base: position 25,878,904 of record NW_028233068.1, read on the forward strand.
CTGACCACAGCTGGAAAATTCGCCGAAGCGGTTGAAAAAATGCAGACCATAATGTTAGCAATACCATTGCTTGTGGTTGAAAACAAACAGGAAATAGCAGAAGCTCAGCAGCTTCTTCAAATATGCCGAGAATATGTGCTGGGATTGCAAATGGAGATTCATAGAAGAGGTGAATGAGAATTTCCTTCATTTATTCAATTTTAATACTTTCATGATTAGTATAATATAATGCATTTATTATTGGAAATACATAATATCTTGACTGGATTTCAAATTCAAGACCCTTATCATAAATTATATAATATGAGAATGAAAAGCATTTTTTTATTATTATTTCTGGGTCTTGGCGGGATCTTGGCCAACTCAAATAACCCTTTTTTGATTCTGGACCATCCTTAAATCTGCCGTGGTACGGTACATCTATCTACAAGGTTTTAAATTAAGTCGTAATGGTCAATAATTGTGAATGCGTATAAAACTAGGTACATTTTCTCCGTAAAGTGTCTCCTCTATGATATCTCAATGATTAAATATTTCAATATTATAATAAACACTTTCTTACCAAACTTATTCATAAAATAAGTACATACATAATAATTAAAACTAAACAATGTAAATGTTTAGCCTTTATTGATAATATATTTAATATCTTTTTCAGGTCTACCGAAGGCAACATTAGATGAACAGAAGCGCATCTGCGAGCTGGCAGCTTACTTTACACACTGTCGACTTCAGCCGGTCCATCAAATACTAACCCTAAGAACAGCTCTGAACCTTCTATTCAAGATAAACAATTTCAAAACGGCTTCATCGTTCGCCAGACGACTCCTCGAACTGGGTCCCCGACCGGAAGTGGCTCAGCTGGCGCGGAAAGTCCTTCAAGCGTGCGACGCCAATTCCGCTGATGAGCACAGATTACTGTATGACGAGCACAACCCTTTCAATGTGTGCGGTGTCAGCTACAAACCGATCTACCGTGGTAAACCCGAAGAGAAATGTTCTCTGTGCGCAGCATCTTTCCTTCCCGAGTATAAGGGAACCCTTTGTCCCGTTTGCAATGTGGCAGAGATTGGTAAGGATTGTGTAGGATTGAGAATCTCCGCTATGCAGTTCCAGTCAAGATAAAATAAAACTTTGCGCATCCGGGCTATTCATCGCCTCTATGTTTAACTTGTATGTCTATCGTGTAATAGAATTCTTATATTGTTTTAAATGTCGGTACCTTTAATTAACAGTGTAGATTATTACATTTTTTGGGAAGTGAAATTATATTATTATATATTTTTTCTTTGTCATTATTACGGCTGGTTCTACAATTATTCACATGTGTATCTTGACCGCGTATTTTTTTTTTATAATAATTAATGGATGGTAGTCATTCAAACAAACAGTCTGCCACTCATATCTTTCCTTTTCATTTTAAAAACAATGGTACATTCATTTTCGAATTATAAATTTGTATCAATAATATCCATTTTTCGAAATGTCTGAAAAAAAATCTAAATATTTTCTGCCCTAATTGTTCTTTTAAATTTTAAATAATAATAATTCTTGCTTATACATACTCCACATTATGGCATAATTATTTTTTTTCATAGGTTGGTTATTTTATCAGAAAACTGTTGTTTTTCTTTCCTAAAAATTCCATTATTTGGGTTCTCACTGAAAACAGTTCTCATACAAGTTCTAAACTACCTTTTATATTCAATTAAAAAACAATATGCATTTTTAGGTTACTAGATATAAATATAAATATATTATAGAAAAACAATGTCAATATAATATAAATATAAATATGTAGCCAACAAAATCCATTTATTTAATTGTTGTGTGCGGGCAAAAGTGCTAGCTGGATTTCAATCATAAAATGCATTCTCTGTTAATCAAGTATTATTTTTTAATTGTATCTCGTATATTACTTTTAATTTAAAGCACCTTGATTGTTTTCTGAAATGTAATTGCAGTGGAAAGAAAAGATATTTGTATTATAATAAAGAAAAATGTTTATTATAAATGACTTTTATTGTGATGCATCGACAATCAACAGAAATCATAATATGTAATAAATAGACCATTAGAAAAATTTGTTGCATAAAATTCTTTAAACCACATACAGATTATTGCTTTTAATGTCATATTATTTGTCAATATTCTTTCATTGTATATGGAATATTTAGAATTACAATATTATATTGTTAATACAGGGCACACTAGTAGTGTACCAAGAGCATTTGGGAAGTGTGCTGCAAAGATTTCATTCCACAATAAAAAGTAATATTTTCTTACACTTTTCTTACAAATTTGTTCTACTTATAAGTAGTGAAATAAAAAAGTATTCTGCAGAGAAATTTACGAGTAACCTGTTAGTAAAAATTGTGCTTGCGTGATAATTCATATTTTTGAAGTTTTTTTTGTTTGGTTCTTTTGTTGAAAATTATTCTATAAACTCAATTTGATAACACCGGCTGTAGATGCTGTGCCTCTCCAAGTATATACAGTCGAACACCGATCTACCATTCTCGCATAAATTGTTTTCCCGCATGGATCGTTCATTCCCGCCAAACACCCATAGAACAATGTTAAAAAATCCCGCATTAACCGTTCCCCGATCTATCGTCTAAATATTATGGTCCCGTCACAAATATTATCCCGATTGAACGGTTTTGTTGAATATTTTCCATTTCGTTTTCGTAGAATTGTTTATGATACATACAGACCTTTCAGTCGGTGCTCAGGCTTGCCTCGCATCTCGTATCACGAATTTTTATAAGTCGCAACTGAAATGCCCCCCATGAAGAAAACTAGAACTCTAGCTGAGAAACTGAAAATAATTCAAGACGTAGAAAAAAATCCAGGAGAAAAACGAGTTTTTATATATCCTGCATTTATCGTTTTTTTTAGGGTCCCTTGAAAACCGTAGAATCGGGGTTTCACTGTACTGCATAATATATTAGGCTTATTGATTGAATGATCTGTAAAAATTGCATATCATTTCATTCAGTACATTACAACAAAACGTTACCAAAGATATAAACACAAAATTTGAATGTTCTAACGTACAAAATTTGAATGTTCCAACGTACAGAATATTGATTTTTTTATCACTACCAATATTAAACTAGATACCCATACTAAAAACATTGTGGACTGACATTAAATGGTATATATAAATTTTATATGATGTCTTCTGGTTAAAATCCAAACTCATGATGCGAATATTTTATCAAGTGATCTACTCAAAGCACTTAAGTTTGATTTTTTCACTTACTCATGGAAACGCTCCTACAACCAAAAATCTTACAACAGAATCCGCATTCAGTTTGGGCTCACCTGCATAATACCAATATAATCTCATTGGTTGAAAATAGTTTCTTACTCATCAGTAGAAACCTCATTGGCTGCATACCGCCTAATATCTAACCTGGCTAATACCAATATGCCGACCGATGGACGTCTCCAATTGCCTTAGGGTCCGTAATTGATTTGATGTATATGTTACGCCGAATGTGCGAAATTGACTATTACATGAAACGGGCAAAATTTTGCCTAAATCATGAAAAATGCAAGCCCGTTGCCTTATTCATGAATGAAGGTTCAAATGTGGGCAAAAGGTGGGCAAACTTTTTGGATGGAGGGCCAAATTCAAGAATTCAAAATGAGCGGTGGTCCGCAAGTAAAATACCATTTTAAAATATACACTACTATAACGAAAAATAAACATTACAAAAAAAATAATGAGAAGAATGAAACTGTTGTACATTTTTTTAAATTCAGGTGTTAATTTTGTAGTTGATATTCTCAAAACTGCTTGTAAATGGGCATCATGATCGAAAATGTTTGTTCACATATATAGGTTGATCCAAAAATAACGAACATTTTTCTTGCATAATCTTTAAGTTGGTCGAATTTGTCTGAATTAAGGGTATTGTAAAATTTGGAGATTTCTTCACGATGATGCAATTCTCTTAAGTCAGTGTCACACTGCAGATCAATAATCTCAAGTTGTAGCTCTGTCGGTACACTATAAATATCTATTGAAAATGGATCGCGTACTATTGCTAAACTTGTCTCAATTTTACGGAAGTCACCAAATCACCAAAAAATGAAAAATCGTCATTCAGGGCTTTAATAATTTTACCATATTCTTTAAATTTATATTCTGGTATATTCAGCAACTACAAAGTTGGAAAGTGGTCCACGTTGTTATTCGATATTTGTCAAAGGAATAACTTGAGTTTTAATTGAAATCCATTCAAACTTTTTACCATATCATGGGCATATATTCTTTTTCTTGCAACGCAGAGTTAAAAGTATTTAAATGTGTCACAATGTTCAACGTAGAAAATAGTGGTTACATAGTGTGATACGAGACACAAGGAAGACATACTGAGATAATACATTTACGAAACAACAAATTCTTCAAATTTTAATCTATTGTCAATATTTTTTAAAAAATTATAAAAAAGTTATTCGTAATCAGAAGTACAATTAATGATGGCGGGCCGCTAAAAAATACCCGGCGGGCCGCAGTTTGCCCCCCCCTGAAATAGACTATATGACGATCGGGCACGAAGAGCGATTTAGTGTCTATGATCAAATCTATGCCTTCCGACATATTATTCATACATATTGTATGACAGCTGTGACATCGTATTTACACTCTGTGACACCCTGTGACACAGGACGCCAACATAAGAAACGGGTTTTTCGATATATATATGACCGATCGTCATAGAGTGTATTTGAAGCATTAGACAAAATATCTGCTGAGTGCGTGAATTCGGCAGTAATTTTTCTGCCCAGTTCATGCATTGGATAAATTAGATAGTAGCACTACGGTGGTATTTTTTGCAACTAAACTAAATGTGTCAAATGCTCATGCATTGGTCAAAATTTACGTATATTATCTATGGTCAAAATAGATGGTCGTGCTCCGGTGGTGTTTTTTTGCAACTAATCAAACTAACCAAATGTGTCGAATGTCATTGATTATAATATAAAAATATACCAATCAATAACTACAATGACGTGCATATCCATTTACTATGCGCAAAGAAAATCTAGAACTACAGATAATATGATAACGGAAGAATTTTATTAAAAGGTATTTTCGTGATTTGATTCCCGCTTGGGTTTCAATCGTGCAATGGTCGATTGTGTGTTTGTGATAGTTTGTTGACACTTGTTAGCTAACCTCAAAATGGACATTCAGTTGAATTCAGAATTACAAAACCTAACCTAACCTAATAATAATAATATTATATTATGTCCAATATTAACTAATAAAACCATCCGTATTAAATTTACTTTTTCTACTGTCATGTTGACAGTTTAAGAATTCCATAGCCTGGCGAATTCACGTACTCGGCAGATAATTTACCTAATTCATGAATAAGGCAACGGGCTTGACTATTACATGAATTAGCCAAAATTTTGCCAATTTCATGTAGTAGTCAATTTCGCACATTCGGCGTAACACATATATGCATCAAATATAATATACAAACTTGACTAATCCTATCCTATCCTATATGGTAAATTGGCTCAAAATATGATAATTTAAAAATGTGATAGGTATATATGTTGGAATCACTGTTAACACCTACACCAATCCCTTATTTTAAAGTGGATTAAAAATGCTTCACGGATATAATAAAACATTTTATATCAATGTATTCCATGTAAACTTGTCTTAATCATTGTGAGATATTGAATATAATAAAGCAAATACCCATTAACCGGCAGTATTCATATTGCGACACAAGTGCCAAGGCGTCCTCAAGATATATTTGTCTGTCTCTAGTACATAATTGATTGAATTCATTAGACATATTAATAGTATGATAGGTTATGCAATATTTATGTCATTATGTTAATTTAAAATGTTTCAGGGACACATTGATAATTTGTATAATGGAAAATTACTTCCATTCTTTCCCTTAATGATTATTAATTGGATTAGATTCTACTGTCCTACCACCTCTTCATGTCTTTTTTCAGAAGTCGCTACAGTTGGGTATTAATTAATATTACATATCAATGTTGTAAATATTGTGGGAGAAAAATCCTTAATGACATATGGCAGTCATATATTTTTATGATTATAAAAAGATTTCTAGGATGAAAAAAGATGGGGCATAATAATGACACATTATTTTTTTCTTCAAAGTCAACAGATTGTCCAATAGATACCCCAAATGCTTAAATTTCGAACTTTACATGGCATGACGTGGGCCTTTATCTATTAATATACGCAGATGCAATTTCTACCCGTGTGTAAGATGGCCAATGTTTATGGCTGCTATTGTTGTAGTTTTTGTTACAATTGCGTTTGTTGTATCGTCTTGTCTTGCCTCGTCGTCGTTCCTACTTTTCAAAATTATCAAACATTGCTGCTTATGTGACACGTTTATAGTACGGGTGTAGTATAGTATGTACATGGGTGTTGATACTTCGTAAGTGTTATTATCGATAGTATTCAACGGTTTGATTAGAGATAATATAGATTCATAAAAATATCGGTAATCTCTGAATACAAGGAAATATTTTATAACATGACAACACTGTAACTGTCATCACTGCTGCTGAGTTTGTTGCCTGTTCGTCTTACAATACCTACGTCGAAATCTTCAAAATAGTAGGAACAGTCCTACAAATTTATCTAAAGAACAGTCAAAAATGGAACTATTAACTACATTATGGACACCATTTTGAAAATGTCATTCGAATGTCAGATTCTGTCCAGTTGCGAGTTTCGATTGGGTAGTTTTCGACAGTGGCTCCCCCATCCATTCTTTAGATAAGATTGTAGGTCTGTACTTAATAACGTATGGTGGCGTATGAGGGGATAGATATAATCTTGCCATTATCAACAGCGGTCACTGTAACTACAATAGGTATATCACGTTGCTTTTCCATGTACATATATATTATCCATACCACACTATAAAATATAAACACGTGCTATAAAATCAAAGATGGTTGTAGAATAGTGTATAATTTTGAAACGCATACAAGAAATACTGGTTGGAGAATACTATGGTCATATGTTGAAATAGACGAGTACTAATGTTTACTTGAGACGATATTTCTCCTATAAATTACCGGTGCCTTATTCTGAGGAAATATTTCAAACATACCTTCTCAAATGATGATTTTTAGAAAATTATTTTTCGCCGATAACGTCGTGGAGTCTTTATATCCTTTGTTGGCCATTGCCACTTTTGCCGGTATGACTCCATACTCATACGTTGTCGAAAATGGAAAATCAAAATCAGTTTTCAAATATCCATATTTTCTTCTAATGCTCATTTCTGTCCTTTCATACGTTTGGAGTATAACAATGGTAACAAAAAGAAATGAAACATCGGTCGGAATCTTTGATGATTCCATTTTTGTTGTAGTATCAGACAAAATTAAGGCATTTCTCAGCATACAAAGTATCTGCGCTATTTATTTTGAAGTTCTGAATAAATCTCAGAAACACGCAAAGATTTTGGAATTACTCATGAAAATTGATGTTCTATGGAATAGTATAGGCATCAGGAAAAACTATACACAAAAACGAGTGAAATTTTCTATCATTGCCGTACTGCTTTTCTGTCTTTTGAATATTTGTACATTTTCGAGTATATTCATTTCATCTTCATGGGCAAAAAAACCGTCCATGGAATTGATCGTAGTGATTTTTTCTCCTGGATTTGCCTGCACAGTTGCGTTGTTAATTTTTACATCATTGGTGGAATTGACTTCTGATGATTTTTCACTATTGAACACTCAACTATCAACTATTTGTAGAAAAAGAACTGAAAGTACACGCATACAAATAACGATTGGTTTGTCGCAAGATGACAAGTTAATGCTACTATGGAGAATTTATGATAGAATATGTGACTGTACAAACCATATCAATCAATCGTTCTCGATAACAATCTTGTTGACGATCGGAGTTTCCTTTACGTGGATTGTTTTAAATTTATTTTATGTGCTCAACTCCATCGCTTTAATTTTCGGAGATCACCGATCGAACAACTTGCACATATTTATATATTTTAGTCTCTTTCAATGTTCAGTGCATATAGCAAATTTGACTGTTATCATTAAAAGTTGCAACAAATGCTTAACCAAGGTAAGATTCATAGTGTCATCGCTATTTTATTATAAATAAATTACATAAGCAGGTTTCTAAAACATTAGATTTTATTTAAAATTTTATTGTCAATAATATAATATTATAATCTTATCCAGTTCTATGACTATTTAGGTGCTGGGATTTAGGTATCTATCATTAAATATGCCTACCTACTTTTTGATATTATACATTACGTACCAATGTACTGATATTAATGATAGAGGGTAATTTTTACCCTTTTCAGAATAATTAATATCATCGATCATAATTTTTTAAATTTGAAATTAATACATAGACAGCGATTAAAATGCTCAGGGAATATTATTATCTACTTCCCTAACAATTTAATCTGGAATTGATTAAAGCAATACATACTGCATAACCATCATTATGTTGTTATAATTTACAACGGTTGAGATGAATAAAAATATCAGATGTGTATTTATGACATGATAAGGGTGTGGTAATGGTTCTTACGAACGTCTAAGGTAAAGCTGCCCCTGATCTTATGAGCTTTATGGGAAGGTGTCTTACAAAATTTACCTATTAAAACACTTCATGACACTTGTCCAGGGTTATTCTAACTACACAGTATCACATTTCCGTTATCTTTTGTGATCCAAAGTAACACAGATATTACTCGGGCCAATTTAGTGTACATGGCGGCTATCAGTGGCGAAGGGTGGAGGTAGGCTGTTAAGATCTGCCATAAACAGTGCACATTAAACTTTTTCAGACATACATATTTGTTTTCATTGAAATAAGACTACAATTTACAGATAGTGTTGGTTAGTTTTTAAAATTCAATTAAACCCTGAGAAACCAAGCCATAATAGATAATAGTCGAAAAATACATGTCTATCTATAAAATATCTAAAATTATGCGATTAAATCATACATAACTTTGAATATTTTATAAATAGAACTATATTTTTTATTTATTATAGTTTGGTTTAGGCAGGGCTAAATGAATTTAGAAAAATTAACCAACAATATGTGTAATATGTATTTTTAATCCAACAAAAACAAATAACTATGAATGAAAAAGTGTGTACAATTTTGTCGTATTGCCCAAATTAGACCAAAACTATTATGGTTTCGTTTAGGCATGGTTTAATTGATTTTTAAAAACCAACTAACACCATCTGTAAATTGTAGTCTTAGTTCAATAAAAACAAATACATATGACTAAAAAAGTTTAGTGTGCACTATTTATAGCGAATCTTAACAGCCTACCTCCACCCTTCGCCACTGGCGGCTATCTACAATAATTGGTACCACAGTGCTAAACGAATATATAGAGTCCGATTTCTATAAGCTGGCGTACACGTCATCACGGTTGTTTATGAACTAGTGCAGTGGTCGGCAAACCGTGGCTCGCGAGCCACATGCGGCTCTTTGGCCCCTTGAGTGCGGCTCTGTCACAAATGCCCTTTGCCATATTTGACATGGCTACAAAGAAGAAGCAAAGAAAATCGGATGACGAAAACCGTAAATTTAAAGTTGAATGGACCGAGACTTTCGCGTTTATTCAAAACTACCGACCAGTACTATTTGTCGGGAAAAATTGGTGCATAACACGAAGTCAAATTTGGAGGGACACTTTACAACTAAACACGCGTAATTTAGCACTAAATATCTTATTGGTGATGCAAGGAAGAAAGCAGTTGAGGAACTTTAGAAGAGGCAAGAAAAATCAAGTTCTGTATTTAATTACTGAATACAATCTTCCAACAATGTTAATATTGCATGTTTTGTGGTTAGTAAAGGGATTTCTAAGAGAGGAAATCAAGAGCAAATCGAGAAGTCGTCTTATTGATGAGAACCTGGAATCATCAATAAGACTTAAAATTAAAAACATCTACATACAAACCTGACGTACCCAAACTTTCCAAGGAGAAGCAAGGCCATAATTCACATTGAGTGTTTGTCAGTCTTTGTCATGATTTAATTTTATAGATACCTTGCTTACAATTAAATTTTTATCAATAAATAAGATCATTATTAAGTATGATATCAAGTTTTATTCAGTATACCAATAGTTTAATTATTAAGACTTAAATCATTAACTAAAGTTTATTACGTTAATAAACAGTGTATCTACATAGGTGTATAATTTCGGTTTAAGGAATTTGGCTCTCAAAAGAAATCTCAATCGCTGAATTGTTGATATTTGGCTCTGTTGACTAATGAGTTTGCCGACCACTGAACTAGTGGAACTAGATTCCTAAATTCCCCCTGCTTCAGCGTCTTAACACTGCATTACGTCCGCCCCTCGCCAACACATTGTCAATGTGACGCGATGACCTGTACGCCAGCTTATACAAATCGGAGTCTAAGTTGGTACCCATATTATGTGTACTGCACCTCTTTTTTTGTAGAGTCTAACCAATGTAGATTCCTGTGGAGCTTCGTGCATCTCAATTCCAATATATTATTGGCGAACTCTATCTCACTCTAAACAAGTTAACGCGGTAATCTCGGCCCACGCTAGTAAAGATCACGGCTGACATTTCATATCCCGGGTTAATTAATTGTCGGAATACGACATATCATTTTAATCACTATTTTTATAGATTTTGAAGTCAAGTGATATGTTAGAATAACCCTGCCCTGCGGGTCAGTGCAGCTATGAATAATTTCGTTCCCTACATAAAGTTGTAATTTCATAATAAATATATAATTCCTGCGTTACAAAGTAAAAATATCTTAGGTTTTAATTAACCGAAATACTGATAATTAGGTAATGAAATTAAGCTGTATTTACCGGTTATTATGCTGAAACATTGAACTGTGCTTAATTCGTGAATAATTACAATTCAAGCTCATATTGGCCATTATTTGACGACGCATCAATCATTTCAGAATAGAGTGTATCGCACTTTCACTAATCATCGGGCATATCTCTTTTTGGCAATTTTATGAATAATAATTTATGGAAGTGATAGTTCTGGTGAATCTAAAATTGTATTGAAATTTGGGTACAAGTCTGTTAACTGGAAGCCAGGAGGGTACAGCAGCAATTTTCATAGGCTATTTCGGCAAAATTCATGAATAATTCAGGAATTATAACCTAACCTAACAAATAATCCAGTATTTTCAAATTTTGTTTGCCACTGGCTACCACTAAACTGACAAGAACCGAAATTTGTTTGAAATGCTTTATATTTTTGACAGATGCAGGTCAAAATACTAAATATTGCTACAAATCAATCTGTAGTGTGAAATAAATTGTAGGTACCTTATTTTAGCTCCACTGTCTAAATATTTAGGTTCCCCCAACGTACTTCTTTTTAAGAAAACAGTGCTATCTATAAGTCTCTAATGGACCCCAGACTTACATTCGTTCTTTTAAAATTTATTTCCCACATGAAAGAATGTTTTTAGTCATATCAGTCAATACTCAATACAATATAATTCTTCAAAATTTTCAGGTGGATGATTGTGTAAAATCTGTAAATAAATTAATGCTGGAATCAACAAATGCACTTGACGTCTTGAAAATGTATCCACAATCTGCTGTTGGCTTTGCTGATAAGGTAAACGAGTTACAGTAGAAACTCAATTTATTTACTCGTAATTGGGGGGGGTAACAGAATTGGTGGTAACAGAAAAATAATGTATACTTCTTTTTTAATCCTACTTTACTGATTTTTAACTTACGGAAATATAAAAATTAGAATAATTGATTTTATACTGAATTTCAAATCATAATTTATGGTAGGTACTTTTCTGCCTAGTCTTATGTCTCTAATGTCATTTACCATAATGTTTATTATGCTAAATATGTATCTACATACTTTTATTATTTTTTGGTAATCAACGAGTGTTCAGTAATTTTTGAGATGAACGGGTCGTGGAAAAACTATTCAGATCACTTTGCCTCACCTATCCGCACTGTAATATAATATGCAGAACAGATTTAGTACTGTGTTCCCTTCATGTTCTGATAATATCTGACGAAATGCTCATCTATTTCAGAAATGACCTGTATGCCACAACTAATAATTGCACAAGCTCTACATACATATTTACTTTTTTAACTGCAAATATGAAATCTTTAACAAATAATTTTTTTATTTATTATTTTGATATAATTATTATTTTTTTAGCTGCAGCGGTTTTCGTTGTATATGCTGCACAATAAACCAAAGCTAACAGCTATGGGATTTTTCAACATAGATAACACATTATTCTTTACTGTGAGTAATCACTAATCATTTAGTACATAATATAGGTATTATTAACGTCATATTTTACATGACTTACATTTGGGTAGCTGGGAGGCAAACGAAGAGCTGGTCATCCTCGTCCAAGATGGAAGGATAGAGTCTAGTTGAATTTTCGGGTGTCCAAAACTCGAGAGAAGTGATTTTGGACAGATCTGAATGCAGGTAGATGTTGAAAGAGAGCGAGACCTACATAGGGTTGTAGTACCAGGAAAATGGAGATGCACTTTGTAAATTGTATTATTACCTACTATTAGTAATGTTGTGTGTTCAAAAGGTGCACTTACTAGAATAAGGCCACTCACAGTGGCGGCTCTAGCATCTTTTAGTAAGTGGGGTCAGATGGCGTGAAATATCTAGTAAGTACCTACCTAATCAATATTAATCAAAGCGTAAAAAACATATCTTTTGTAGCTATTACTTCATCTTAATATGCCTCCTGCGTTCAAAAGAATCTTATTGCAACAAGGAAAACAAAATAGTCTTTTCAAGGATACACTCGCCGTCAACCATGTTTTTTGGTAAACCGTTCGGAGTTAAATGCTTTTTTTTGTTTTGATTAGTTCATACACAATAACTAATTCTGTTGGTGACTGGTTGTTTGGTGAGGTCCTAATCGTTTCACTTCTAGTTTGTCTTCAAATGTCAATGTACTAAACTTATATTTCAATAAATGAATCACCTCATTCATCATAATACCTAATATTATTTATCAAAAAAATTTTACTAAGGGCAAATTTTTGGGCAGTTTTAAGTCGCATTTTTAGACCAATCGAGCGAATGTTTGTTCTTTCCCCATTCCAGCGAAATTTTCTTGACTTAAACGCTTTTTGTTGAGCGAGCATAAGAATTTCGCTGGAGTGGGAGAAGAACAAACATTCGCTCGCTTGGTCTAAATGCGGCTTTAGAAAGCCGAGTTCGTTTTTAGTCTCAATTCGTATACAAATTCATTAGGTAAAAACCTACTTTTTTATTACCCACATGCTACCATACATCTTAGATAGACAAATCGCAAACAAAATGACAGGTATACTTGATATCACCTACTGAGGATTGGAGTATGTCCACTAATCCTACTCTCAAAAATAATGGTAGTTTTAGATAGGTACGTAAAGGTTTGTTCGGACATGACGTGTTCCGGATGCCGCCAGAGAGTGCGACATTTGGTACCCTTGTGGCACAGCATCAAGGCCTTCCCTCACGGCGCTACAAAGACAATCTACGCGCTGCAGGTCTGGCATGGAGGGAAGCACGAGAGTTGACGATGGACCGATGAAAGTGGCGCGAGCTTGTGCCTGCCCTATGCCTCAATGCTGGGACAGTGGGACGTGACAGGGTGAAAGAAGAAGAGGTTTGAGGCGCCGTCACGTTTGGAGGCACCCTGATGATTTTTTGAAACTATGATGCGGGCACTTTCTAACGACCGCGTCGTCTGCTTTATGGAAAACCGCTATTGATTTCAACAGAGTTGTAATGATTGCATTCATTCTTTCATTTGTCGCCCTTTGTAATTTGCAAGCCAAGCAATGCATGGCCCGCCTACCTCCACAGGACATCAATGGGTATATATCTTATAATATATGTATTACATTGGTGTTTATGTAGGTACTTTAGGTTGTTTGGTACATAATCATAAAAAGGTTCACTACCCCTGTCATAGGTCATCATACCTAAACAAATTATAATGTAATATAACAATATAGTGGAAGTGTTCATTGGAAATAAATTCTGAATATAATTTTACATCGTCATTAAAAATGTATATTTTTAAGAATTTATGTTTGCTCGTAATTTAGTAAAATTTCGCGATGAATTACATATTACAAAGTTCAATATTTTATTTCTTTCAGATGTTTGGAGCAGCAACAACGTATTTAATAATTTTGATTCAATTATCTTCAGCTGATGTGAAGGTTGAAATGAATAATAATAACTGTAACATAACAGGTTTGCTCATAAATTCTACCGGCAAAGGACATTTTTAACCTACACTTTAGAAAATAATTAATATAACTTGTACTTGAATCAAATATTTTTATGTGATTATTCATAAAATCAGCACAGAAATTCAGTTTCGGTGGTATGTACACATTCATGTAAGTAAGGGCTGAGAATTAATAGTGGAGGCATCCGCATATTAGTATTATCGCGGCCATAACAAGAAAATGTAGGGTAAACATGTATTATCCTGCAGTTGGCAAGACTGCATGCATGAATCAAAAAAGTTTGGATGTTTCTGAATTTTCATGCGACAGTAGGATTTTTTCGATTTACCAAACATTGCAAACAGTTATTGTCACGATATTTTAAAATATGTACTCACTATTGCTGCCAGTAAATCCATGCACGTGTACAGGCGCTATGATATTAATAAATAACAAAATTAAAAATCCCCACGTCATCCTTATTATCTATGCATTCAAAATTAGAACGCGACAATGTTCAAATATTTGTTTTTTACCACGTTTTTATTAGCTCGTATTATTGTTTGCCCAGTACAGATTTTTTCTTGTGTCCAGTACTTACATTTTTTTGTTTATCCAAAATTTGTATTGGACGATTGAAGATTTTTAACTAACTTCCCGACTAGCTAGACATTTGAAACTTTGGAATATATCATCAGAACACCACGACAATGCATTAAGATTTTAATACTTTTAGCCATTTTTAAGCAGAACTGAATTATTCATTTTCAATTAATTCTGTCTTGTATGGAAAGTTATTTTGGAAGAAATTCGTAAAAATTAAAACACTATTATTGGTTGCTAAGGGGGTCCTAACAACTAAATTATTAATATATACGTGCGTTACTATGAAAATCAATATGAAATGTCAAAATGACATTTCAGTATTCTATAATATTTATTCAGTATTTCTATCAAGTACAAAAAAAAGTATTTATTAATACATAGAAATTGTCAAGTTTATATGAATTCAACAGAAAATTTGAAAACGTGGTACTTATTTAAAAAGTTCTTTTTATCTTATAATTATTTATCCTAGTTTATTTTGACATATTTTTTTATTCTAGTATGTTAGGAGTATTATAATTATATATATATAATTATATATATGTATGGAATCAAGGCTTGAAATCTCAAAACCAGAATCACTCGAACAAATTTTATACCCATTTCAATTAGTAAAAACCCACCCAGTTACATTATCTTCGACTCGAGCAACGCCGGATATATCTGCTAGTAATTAGTAATATAAATACTACATAATTAATGAGAGTTTTGTTCTATTCCATATAAATTGTCCATCATCTTTAGAATCTGTAGATTTTTTTTGTTTGTTAGGTATGACTGAAATAACTAACTAAACTAGTCTAAATGAAACATTAGCAGTTCCATAAGGGTAGCAGACCATGTACTGTTTATGAGCATCAGATAATAGTATAACATAAGATTTTTTTAACCTGCGGCGCTGACAATCTTTGTGTAGGTACCCTAATTCTTAGTAGGTATAGATGCATGGCCGAATAGTCCAGTCATTTCATGTAAAAAAGGGGTTTACATAGAAAGTTTCCTGGGAAATCTTATACTTTACATTTTTATGTATTTAGGGGTGGTATTTTCGAATTATCACATTGCCATCTTGAATTTTTTCGGCTCACGCCATTATTGGATAAAAAGTTACTAGATAATACTTTTAAACAGTTTTCTGATTATAATCAATGTTATATTATTATTATTATTATTATATAAAATTATTAATAATAAACAAAAAAAACATTCACAAAAGTAAAATGCAGACGTCATTGTTTTATTTGATATTCTTATTTACATTCATATTAAAATTATAGAAATATGTATCACGACGCATGACTTTATTAATCATCATCATCATCATCATCGATAGAGGACATTGAAAATTGGACCAGGATTATCAAATAAGTCGTTGTAGCTCCAATCATCTGTAAACAATAGAATACAGTTATTATTATAAATTATAATTTTGTAAGATTACATATACGTAGGTACGTCAAATGTCATTGGGGAAGTTTTTTTTATCATACAGTAAAAAAATATTTATATGATAAGATATTCTATTGAAGATAGATTCATAAAACTACGACATTCATATTTATGTTATCGATCGAAAACCAATGGCTCACGCGTTACCTGTGGTACGCAAACAAATATAATATGTAAGTGGGATCGTCCTGGTAAAAACCGAGGCGCAAATTGTCCAGGAATTTTGGAGGATAAAGACTACATTTTTCGTTCGGGACGATACGTTATAATATCTTGTAAAAGAGTGAATTAATTTTGAGAAAGAAAAGCTAAAGAATTGACCAGGACGGGTTTTTTAAAGGCGGATAACCTACGGAATTTTGTTTTTGAGAGAAAAGGCATTCTGGGGTGTAAAAATGGGAAGAAAAGCTAAAAAATAAGTTTTAGACTTGATCCAGAGTGATTTTTCGGGAAAGTCGTCAGCGATCGCTGCCATCTGTGATCAAGTAACCATTTTTTTCAATTTATCATTTGTAGCTGTTGCTATCATTCATTAAGCGCCAATTACATTGAGCTACTTTACGGGCTGTTTGTTGGCAAATTTACAATCTGCCTGTATAGTCGCCCAGTGTAATCATCGAACAAGCTAACAAGCAGATTGTAAACACTCTACCGAGAAAATTTGAAAGCCGGTCAACTTTACACGCTACACGCCGGCGTGTGGGCCTACTGCGTCTGCGCAGTATAGCGTATTAGCAACCTCCCGGTAAAAAAACGAACTACGTTCTGTCAAAATAGTCGCTGGCTTGTGGCTTCTCAGCGAATGGAAAGTTTTAAGTCATCATCATAATCGCAGTAGCTGAATCGCCCGCTATTAAATTCGCCAACAAACAACTCGTAAAGTAGCTCAATGTAATTGACGCTTTACTACTATTGGCAGTTGAAATTTTCTAAATTGCAATATCGAATCAAGAATAAAATTTTCTTGGAAAATATTACTTACCGTGAAAAATAAGGTATTATCCACGCTGAAAAATCCCAAAGCTGTGATTTGTGGTTGTTTCAGTAGCATGTATGTGGAAAACTGGTGGAGCTGAAAATCAAATTAAATCATTAATGATTGCATCATGTTTTTCATAGCTACTATAATATATTGTGCACTTATATGATAACCGAATATAAAAAAGTGATTTAGGTACGCGATGCATGACTTATAGATGAAGCACATATTACCCATCCCCAAATCTGGCGAATGAAAACTGCGAGTAATAGCCTTAACTAAACAATCGTAATGAAACCTAAATTCGACTAGCGTGGCACTTCCTGTGATAGGGTCATGAACCATTATGCTGTTTGCATACATATTTTAGAAAATAAGAAACTTAAAACTTGATTAAATATGTATACATGCTTAATTCTTGTATTATTACAGAATTATAAATTACGATGTTAGTAAATACGTTCGCAACTTGACATTTAAAAGAAGGAAATATTATTAAAACAAATAAATAGATACAGTATTAGAAAAATAGTCAATACAAAAATTATAAAGTAGGTACATTGAAGTACGCTGAAGACGTAGGTAGACCATATTTTTAAGAATTGATAAAACAATGTCCACTTATCCTCATTTAATTTGCGGTCAACGGAGACCGTTATGCACCATGTTGTACATAAAAGCCTTAAATACCTTGTCAGCGACAGCGTCTGTCGAGCTTCTACATTGGTTGACTCTGTCGTATTTCTTCGTCAATACCATCATTAATTTATTAACCAGTACCCCAGTTCTGTTAGCCTAAACATATAAGAAAATGTTGAAAATTATGCTGTATTATAAAAATATATACAAAGAAACATTTACTTGTATTTTACCTATGCATTGATAACCTGCGTTAGATAATATTATATTGTTATACAGTTAAATTACAACGTTGTCTTGATATCTCATGGTCTGTTCAGAAAATTGGATTGAGCACGGAAGTCTAATTCCGTCAGTGTTTTATACTTGACAATAAAAATAGCAGGCATTTCATAAAATCTATCTGACATTCGGAGAGATGTTCTCTACGCGTAACATCATGGCCCCCACAAGGGGTGAGCTGACAGGGCTCTAGCCTGGGGGCCCTAGCTCAGGGGGACCCGGTGTGGCGTGTCGACCAGAAAAGTGAAATAAACAAATATCACAGACTTCCTTTAATAGCAAGAAAAGTCGCCCGCGGCGCTATTTGGTTATAATATGGTAAAATATGTGGTTGTGCGATGATTTTTTTAATTATTGTGTGTTGATACTTAACAACTCTATAATTCAAGTGAATGTATTAAAAACACAAAAAAACGCTAAAAATACACTGAATATCCTTAATTGTATGCGTCACACTGCCTTTACGCTTAGCGATAAGTAGGGGGGGGGGGGCTGCCAACGATCCTAGCCTCTGAACCCGCTTCAGGATGTGGGGGCCATGCCGCATGCGTAACATATTACTCGTACGTATTAATGTAATGTACTACGCTGCTATTATCTACACTCTACGATATGATGATAATTTGTCCAATATAATAGTGAATCACATTTAGTAATATTTTTGATAACAAATGATATTATTGTACTTAAATATATTTTTTTCAGCTTATGTTCGTAAATACGGTTATACTAGTGTTTTATGAAAAACTATGCAAATTTAATTGATATATTTTTTAAGAGTTTCTAAAAATTTTGTTTTATCATTGTAATTATTAATTCATATATTCGATAAATAATTTTGTCTATATATTATGTTCTGTCAGTTGATAACGCCCCGCTTCATTGACGTTGTCAAAACCGGCCATGATTATTATTAAACGAGGGGTGTATTTTCAAAGTGAACTTATTCCACTACTTGACGAAAATAAGTTATGAATGCCAGAATTTAAAGGGAAAATTTTTGAACTAATGTAGTATGAAGTATTTTTTGTATAGAAGAACCTTACAACAGCATTCAATCCAGTAGAAAAATCAACTTCAAAATCGGTATAAGTTACAAAAGTAACTTATTCCAATACAAAAAAAAACATTTATTATGTAACATCAACACCGCAAATAGGTTTTTGGCTTTTGCCGAAAATTTGTTGAATTGGAATAAGTTCACTATGAAAATACACGCCTCAATGTGGAATAAGTACTATAATTATTTAGAGTTTTATTTGAATTAATTATAAATATCACTTACGGCAATTTGACAAGAGTTGCATTTGACGATCGTCAATATAACGTTGATCAAATGTATGGATATCTGAATTAGGCAAAAGTAAAAATACACGTATAGCTTTTCTGGCTTTTTCGTTGAGGATATAAACAAAAGCACGCCCAATATATGAAAAAGGTTTAATACAAATATCATAAATGAAATTCCAAAGAATAGTAATAATTTCAATGAATATGATTTATTAAGGTCGTCCAAGCCATCGCATATTCTGTCATAAATCCTCCAAACTACGGCGATTTTCTCTTCCAACATTATTTGGTCATGTTCGCTTTTTATCGGTGTATTGTAAATGAAAGAATTTATTTTGAATCGATGTATCGGCTTGGATGAGTAATTGATCATTTTCGTGAGCTCCACATTCAATTTCGTAAAATTATCAATGAATATAACCACAAACCACACGAGTTTCATCACTATTATGGAGCAAAAATATCCCGGCGAAGATATTATAAGAATCAAATCAGGCGAAGGCTTCTTTGTCCATGATGAAATAATTAAATTTGAAGATACGGTGTTTGCAATATTAAACATATATACGAACACTGCAGCAAAGATTATCTGACATTTTGTTTTAGTATAGTTTTTCTTTACTCCAAACATATAAAACAGTTCGTCCACTTCTCCCAAAAACTTCAACATACGAACATTCCTTTCGCGTTTCAAAAATTGTTCAAACACGATAACTATGATGCAAAAAGCTCCCATGTATATACACAGCTTATCAAATATATTCAATACGGCAGAATCGTAGAAATATCCTACCAATGTTTCGTCTGTCATAATCACTTTAGATAAACAAAACAAGTAATAATACCACGTCAGTATTGAATATATAAGACTAGGATAGCTCACGACTGTTTTAGATTTTCCATTTTTGATAATATGAGTATAAGGCATGACTCCTGTAATTTGGGAAAATAGTGTCAAGGGATATACTGCTCTATGTATGTTATCAGCGTAGAAAATTCTTCTTATGATTTTTAACATTTTGCCGCTAAGTAATCCGTCAAATACGGAATTTGATTCTAATAAAATATGATTTACGTGCGTAATATTCTCAATCTTGTTTGATTCAATTTATAATTATTGCAATAATGAATTTTATGAAATTGCGTATAACTTGTCACATGAACGACGAAGACATGCAATACTAAATATTTCAAGTCAATCTTAATAAAGTATTAATGTAGGCAGGTAACAACGTGTCGACAGGCTAATCATTAATCAGGTTAAGTGATGAACATTAATGTTTGCTATTCTATTTATTCGTTTTGTTAATGCGATTTTGTATAGATTAGTAAACACTGTTTTGCACTACGAAGTTTTTTTTTTAGTTAGAATTACGTCGTTGTATTCGGAAGCATAGGTCGCCAACCATAAAACGTGACATTAGAATCACTTCATATTATAACTTTTGCAGAAACACAGCGAAACAGCTGTAGGTACATAAAGAAGTCCCCTGGAGGCAAATTATCAGATTTAAACCAATCAGATTGACTCCCAAGGTCAGTGAGACGGGTGGGGTAAACAATCGCCGATAACTGCATTTCGGCGACCATTTTATATCGTCACCTCAATCAACACTACAACTAGATAACTGATTTGGTCATTGTTGGGAAATGAAAATTAAATTTTACTTGATTAACATAAATCTAGGCTAGGGCCTGCCCATATTTAATTTGATCACTGAATCTCCGCTGGATCGATGAGATATTCAAGTTTAGCAGGAGTTTACTTTGTGGATCTCTTACTAAGAAGTACAATAGACAAATTCAAATGAGACATCATTTCTAATTGCTCTGCGCTCACGGTTAGAGGAGTGGAAACGTGTCACTTGTAAAAGATTTATACGTGACGACCAGGGAACACAAAATTAATGGAACTGGCTTACCTTACTGGTTGTAGCATAAATAACAGGCTACGGATTCGAGTGTGAAGAAATATCGGATAAACTTAAACACGTGCTTAAATATATATCATAATAATATGCATTATAGTTTAGCACGTAAATGTAACGCACATTCAATATTTGAGGACAGTCGGCGCGCTTTGTTTAATTTGTGTTTTATTGCCTGACCGTCATAAAGTACCCTGCTTCAAAATGTTGATCCATAGTGATGACTTTTACATTTCCATTTTATTCATAATCTGTTCTGTGGTGGCGACGAAAGATTAACCCATTGTGATAATCGTCGCCAATTTGGCGCCACTGTTACAGGGTGCAGGACATGGTGAAAATAAAATATTTTTAATCATAAGTACCGATAATAGCGACAACACGGAAAGGATTTCATTACGCAGTATAAATAGGGGCTGAGACATGTTATTTTTTTTTTAAATGTGTCCGTTTAGAAAAAGATTTGTTTGTTCGTGATAATAATTTATTAATATGTAGGTACTTACATAGGTAAACATATTTTGAACTAATGTATAAAGATGGGCAAACAGTAATTTTATATTAACTAGAATCTATACATAGTTTATATAGTAATATGAAGGACGGTACCTACCGAGAAAAATGGCAGGAATGTGTAAGAATGGAAAAGGAGCGAAGAAGGTTAAGCTTTAAATTCATTTATCGAACAAAATGAATAGCTTTATGAGCATAGTCAGGACAATTAGAAATAATAAGAAATGCAAGAAAGATGTAAGATATTTACAACAACGTTTCATCAATAGGTGACATAGAAAATTGCACTAAGATGATCAAATACGTAGTTGCAGCCCCACACATCTAAAAAAAAGGTGAAACACATTAAATACCAACGGAAAAAATATGGTGTCGATGATAGCATACTGATGTTGCTTTTTTAAAATCAATACTATTCCCGTGTATTAGGAATAGAAGTGTTGCTAGCTGTTATTCATAAAAATATATGCCAGACAGCTATCATAGATTTTCGCAAAATTTAAAAAAGTGTTTGGAAACCAGCATTTCAATAAGATACGCCATGATTAATACTAATAAAATAAAAATAAAATATGTCATAAAATGAATGCACATAAGAAGTTTAGCTAATTTTATTTATAAGATACGTTTAAAGTAAACCTTGTAGAATATACTAGCTTTATTAACGCAGACGATGGTGGAGCGGTTACGCGTTAGACTTATAATGTCGATGGTCCCGGGTTCGAATTCACATGTTGTTTTTCAATATGTGTTTGGAATATATTGAGCAAGTAGTTAACATCCATTTTTTGTAAAAACAAAAATTTGTTAATACAGCCTTCACTCTATGGAGGACCGTATGATCTCCTTAGGATCAAACATTGTAATATATATATATATATGAGAAGTTTTAAATTGTTTGAGATGTCGAAAAATCCTAGATTTAACGGCACACGCCAAATGTGAAATTTACAACCTATATTCCTATTAAAAAATGCTAGATCTGGCAATAGACACGACAATGACCACATCATAATATAGCAACTATTTGAGCAAATACCTACCTACCAAACAACTAATCCTTTCAAAAAGTCTGATATAATACTTCCACAAAATATGGGAGTTCAAATGTCATATTGTCATGGTGTGGAAATGGTGAATGCAATTTTTTGCTAGACATGTAGAAGATGTCTTGAGGAACAAACTAAATATCTATCACATTGACTTGAATAAAGCAGTTGAGTCAGTCGCTCCGTTATAATGAATCATCATTAGTTAATTGAATTTAAAAATCTAGCAACATAACATTATTAACGTTTTTAAGACATCAATTGAGGTACATACTTCTTTACTTTCATTTACATAGTTTTAACGCTAATCATAAATGGGGTATTCTAAGCATTGACGATTTTCGAAAGGAATATTAATTGTATGTAATATTATATTGATCTGGTATTAATTACTTAATGAATATTCCAGACCAACACCAAAATGATAAAAACCAACTACACAATATTTTCCATCCTCGGCGGAATACAAAAAAATAACACTTTTTTATCAGAACATTTTAAACTTTCCTATGGAAATGTAAGTATGTAAATAGTTTTTATTCAACTTTTGAATATTATTTATACAATGTACATTTGATCACGCGCATTGACGTAATTAGTGTTTTAACATTGCACAATAATAATAAACGTATTAATACGATATACATACGGTAAAAAACAGTGTATTGTCCACAGTGAAAAATCCCATGGCTGTTATTCTAGGTCTTTTCATTAAAGTATATGTAGAAAACTTGTGCAACTGAAAAAATAACCAATAATAGAAAATTTGTTGACGAGACAAAGATTTTTAGGTATAGTACGAAAACATCTTCTTGGCTACGTGTTAATACTGTGAACTCACTTGCTCCGCCCATTTTAACCGCATCTCCATTATAATCTAACAAACTCCTCCCATTTAGTAAACAACAGCGCCTGGAAGCGTAGCCAAGAAGATGTTTTCGTACAGTAGGTATGCATTTTTTTTAAATCAGAAAATATTTTCCTAATTTCAAAAATGTTTGATAATTTTGTTACCTACCTTATTAGCAATGCAATATATTAAATATTTATCCACACTTAATTTTTCATATTCATCGTTTGAAGCAAGCATTAGTTTGTTGACAAGAACTGATGTTTTTTCACCCTGTTAGAAATAAAAGAAAAAAACTTATTTAATAAATTGTAAAATATTGTTTTTTTTTAATAAATTAATACTATTACAATAAAATTATTGTAGTTTTATTTTTCTATTTAAAGATAAAGATCATTAAGGCCCGCCTCAGGTACCATGTTAACGCCGAGAATTAAGATTCTGGGGTAGATTTTGTGAGCAGGGGCGTGCCAAAGTGAGGGTGTTACGGGTGGGAAACACCTGAACGGCAGAATTAAGAGGGCGACAAATGTCCGAAAAAACACATTTCTAATGATATTAACAAAAATATTTTATTCAATTACATAAAATGTACTGTATGATGATAAAAACTCGCATGCGGCGAAATTTTCTTCCATATCATCAAAAAATATTCATTTATAAATTTTGATTCCGTGCTTCATTCGATACATATAATAAAATATATCGATTTAAAACGGTCTACATTACAATTTAGAATGTTATATTAGTATTCAATATGTCAAATATTTAATCATTTTCGTTACACATTTTGATAACAATATAATAATGATTTCAACATTTTTATTGCCACTAAAATAATATTTTTTTTTTGGGGCTAAAATTTAGGGCTGGTACCCGAGCGGCAGCCACCCTCGATGCGTCCCTGTTTGTCGCTAAGTCTTAGACTTTGTTGGAAAGATGTACGAATATATCTAAAATTATTGCTATTCTTACCTCGTCTTGTAATTGATTGCATTTCCAAATAGTAGCAGAAACATTGACTAACTGCACGGCACATTTCAGCAGACAGAAATAAAGATAAGTGTATAATTTGATTTCATATTGCCTTTTAAATAACCAAGATACTGTACTCATAGAATAGAATAAATTTAACACAATCGTCATAAAGCATGTCAACAGAAGTACCAGTGTCTTAATCGATGAAAGCGAATTTATCACGTCCATTGAGTCGCAAATTTTATCGTAAATCTTCCAAATAAATACTATCCTTTTCTCAAATATACTGTTTTCTGTTGTTATGGCACTCGGATTTATCGGACACCCAATAGTCTTCATTATTGAAAAATTCGAGACAGGCTTTTCTATTATTTGTTTAAGCTCTTTATTCAACTGAACAAAATTACCGATGCATACTTCGACAATGCATATGAATATTGTTAGTACAACTGAGCAGAAAAATCCTGGTAAAAAATTTACCACCATCACCATAAAAGAAGGTTTCGAGTGCCAAGAATAAATTAGCGCAATACATATTATATGCGCAATTATATTAAAAACGTATGTAATGACTGTTGCAATTGTCAATTTCACACGCAATGCTGTGTAGTCCTTCCTTGTTCCAAATTGTCCAAATAGTGCATCGATTTCGAGTAATATCTTACCGAATAGGATAATTTTTTCTCGCTTGTAAAACACTTCTATTGCAACCACAATAACACAAAAAAAACCTTCAAATATAGAAACTTTATCAAACACTGTGTAAAGAAGTGAATCGTTAAAAAATCCGACCATTGTTTCATTGTTAATTGTAACATATATGAGACTCCAAAAGCAAGTAATTGACGTGACTAGTAACACTATTAAGCTTTTAAAATGGAATCGTAGTTTATACTTTCCATTTTCTTCGATATAGTTGAATGGAGCGACTCCAGTGACTTTTGCGAAAACTAATATTGGACGGACACCTTCAATTAAACTATCAGCTTGGCAGAACTTTCTCATTGCGTTCATCATCTTGTTAAATTGACGATACAACGTATTTTAATTACTAATTAAAAATTAAGTAAATTAATTATAAATTAATAAGTGTCCGATAGTTAGGCTTCGTTTCCTTTAAACAGATTTTATTATTGAGTAATATTAACGCTATATTGAGTTATAACCGTTAGTCGGTATATATTATTATGTATACACGATGATGCTATTTCAATTAATAACTAATAACTATAGAAAAAAACATCTTAACTTTAAAAAATATGAACACGAAAAACTGTCAACACAATAATATGACAACGTGTGTTTGAATCTACAGAATTGGTCTAATAAAACCATTATTTTAGTAAATCGATAGTTGTATTGGTACAGAGCTAATAAATAGTTGGCGTGTCATCGGATATTTTTACATTTAAATTTCATAATATATGATTATCGTCATTAAATTGTTTCAAGTAGGAAGTGAATATGTTTTTGATGTTACACCTTGTAATTATAATGCGTATAACACGAAACGTGAATTTTTAATTTACATTAATTATTACTAGTAATTTAGTATAATTATGATAAATAGTATATATTTTGTCATTTTTATTTCCAATATTTTTTGGTTATATTAATAGGCAAGAAAATAATATAAGGAATTAATTAATACGTTCAGTGATGCATGCACATATTGTATTTAAAAATGTTTAAATTGGTAATTAACTATTTATTTTATTCAAACGAATAATTCACAAGATTTAAGAATATATCATTCTGATTATTGAACATTATATAATTTAGAAAAACACTAACTGAGAGAGTATATCACAACCAATAGAAAAAACTTTTTTTTTTTTTGAAAAAAGTAAGCCAACCGGTCGGCAATCGAACCTGGCATCTCCAACGGGTAAGCGCCCCAAACTCGTCGCATTCAGCCATTATGCTACGGAAGATATACTAATGACGACAAATATTTTAAGCTATTGGCTATTAAATACCTACCACTCAGCGCTCTTCGAAATCATGTTAAATCATGAAGAGCGCTGAGTGGTAGGTATTTAATAGCCAATAGCTTAAAATATTTGTCGTCATTAGTATGTCTTCCGTAGCATAATGGCTGAATGCGACGAGTTTGGGGCGTTTACCCGTTGGAGATGCCGGGTTCGATTCCCGACCGGTTGGCTTACTTTTTTCAAAAAAGTTTTTTCTATTGGTTGTGATATACTCTCTCAGTTAGTGTTTTTCTAAATTATATAATGTTTAAATTGGTGTTTATGAATAATATTAAAATATACAATTTGGTACACATATTATTATAAATGCATTTAATTACAAAAACACTATATTTGTATACATTACTCTCACCGCCATAATGTGTCCCCCCTTAAAAAGCCTGGAAAAATTATTTATCAAGGAATAGAAGTGATACAACCGAAGCCATCGATAATTACCCCAATATTTGATCAAAAAACGGTATTACATACTAAATATATTACGTGTATTAATGTATTATGTAATAAGAATTTAGATGTTTACGTATATACTTGGATGGACTTTCCATCTATTAAAATAATAGTTATGCAATTGGCGTGAAATAATAATAATTCTTTCAATATTTTGTGTAATGTAGATCTTCGCTACGCCGCTACGAATCATTGCTTTAAAGTTAGAACGGCTCTACGCAGTGGCGCTATATAATTCGGCGCAATTGTAAAATAATGATGTCAATACATTATTTTGTAACGTATTGATTTTTATATGGGTAAAACAATATAATCACAGTTCATACGTAAATGTATCGTTTTATTATCTACAGTATTTTATTTGTAATCTGCTACGCCGTGCTACGGAATATAATATACTTAATATCATTCACTTTCAGGGAAAACTACACAGCCGTCCTCTTGGTATCTCTCTATTCCGAACTCTCTTGCTCTCTCGCCATTAGGTCACATTCATCCTCATACTCTGTGTCTGAGTATTCGCGCCCTCAAGACATTGACTATATTGAGACAGCATTCGTAAGTACTGATGCGCCACGATTGGTTTTCTTTAACCGGTTCAAGTAATCTAAGGAGAAAACATAGATAGCCTTCTCTTATATGTATATATTAAACGTATATTAAATCATTATCATAATAATACGATATATGGTATAGATAAAATGAATATTAACAATGTAAAATTAAACAATGGAATAGAAGAGAATTTCGTATTTTTTCTGCTTCTTCAACTTTGGTTCTGTCAACCTTTAGGGGATAAATAAATAAAACAGTTCCTTTAAAAACCGTTAGTCAACTTTCCATCTTTATTGAATTTAATATAGAAATTTAGCACCTGTTCGTTCACACATTATTTATATAATAATATATACTTCTCCTACCAACTTAGCTTCGACATTAACTATACGTATTATGTAACTAAAATCAAAAGTAAAATTATTACTTTTACTTCACAAAATTTACTATGCTGCTAAAACCCGTGTCGTATAATATGTATTTTATATAATATGTTGAATACGACGTAGCAGACATTTTTTTATAAAATGATTATTAAAAATAATTTTACGAGTAAAAGTAAACCATGGTGATTTTTATAACAAATCAATGTTTACATTATTTTAGATGTAATGAAATTAGATATTTTTCTATATAGAAAAATATGGAACTTATATAAGACGTAATTGCTTAAGTTGAATATATTATATTAATCCCAGCCGTCTCCTGGTGCAAAACGATCATTTTTTGTTCTTAATCTTATGAGTAGGTATTAGTAGTATGTATTATTGTTGAAATCATCAAAATCTGCCGGCGACGTTGTAAACTGAATCAATATTATCAAATATGTAGTTGTAGCTCCGACTATCTGAAATAATATTATTAAATTATAATTTTTATTATTAAACTACGTTCAACTTTTAGATACTTATCTATAATGATAGTGTTTAAGAGATATTAGGGAGTATACAAATACTATTTTATATTATTTTAATCTCTAAAAATACACAAATATTAAATTTAATGTATTGGTTTCTTGCTCTTAATCAAAGACAGGCTTAAAACAGCATTGTCTCGTTGGAGCGTAATTTATTTTCGATCAATTTAATATTAAATAAAAATATATTTTACAACAAAGATTCTAGATAAAATAACGTAATTATGGATGAACTTTTTTAATAACTATGAACAAAACTAAAAATATCCAATATTTTCCTCTTTCAAAAAAATCTTACAGTGAAAAACAGCGTATTATCAACATTGAAAAATCCAAATGCTGTTAATTTTGGACGTTTCAGAAGTGTATAAGTAGACAATTTGTGTAACTGGAAATAATAAAAAATACATTATTATTATTTTACTAATTCAACAATACAACTACGTTTCATGTCATTGTTACAACATCTCAAATTAATTAAGACACGTTACATATTATAAATAATACTATACATAAATCTGATTATGAAATATGAATATACCGAGATAATGTTTTATTCTATGAGACGAACTAATTATTATATTTAGAATTGTTTTATTATGATCATTAATTTGTTAAATACTTCTTCGTGGGATCATAATTTTCATATTCCCACCAAAATCACCCGTAACTCTGCGGTCTTCATGATACCCCGTCGCAGAACGGACGTGATGTATCGTGCGATTAACCTTTATGATTGAAGGTTCATTTTTTTAAAACTATATGTAAAATGTTTGTGGACGTTGTTGCAAGGGATGGTGTGATGAGGGGTAGGTAATGAATAGAATCAGAAGGTTTTGATGCGTATAAAAGTAATTCCCCAAATTTATTATCCCTTAACACAAATTACAAATTCAATTTACAGCTTGTACAATACAAAGTTTATAAATTAGATTTACGACGATAGTGTTTGTAATAAAAATTGTTTTAACGTTGAAGCGAGAAGCGTGTGATTAAGACGAACGGATTTAAGGTACTGATTTCTTGTTGGATTGCCACGTCTGTTTTTATATTGAAAGTAGACAAAGAAAATGCTATCCACGGCGTGGGTAAATTATTATTGCTTTCGTTCCCACACCGCGGATTGATTCCTGGAATTTTGTCTGCGAAATTTGATTAAGGTACAAACGTTATCAATCCAACAATGGATTTCTCACGACACAAAGACAGGAATGCACTGTTTACTCGTTCATTCCTGTGATGCGACAAATGACACCCGACACGCAAGTATTTCTTCGGCCGGCGGAAGACTATCATATGTCCGTTCGCACGGCAGCGTTTTGCTGATTATTAAAATATTGAATAAAATATATTAAAATATTGTGATTATTAACATGTTGTAATTTTTAGGTTTTAACTGCTATCTACACATTGCACTGTCTGCGGACTACTTCCACCCTCAACGTGTTTAATAGATTAAGTTTATAATTGTTTTTATCTAACTTTAATATTTACAAAAAATTATTATTTCTCTTTTACTTTATTGTTATATTGGTTGTTATTAGTAATTAAGTCACACTCATAATTTGTAATTAGTATGTTTTATGGCGCACTGGCCAATCGCTATAATGCCATAATACTATTTTTTCCAAATAAAGAAACTTCGATTTTTAGATTCCTACTTTATTAAGATACAAATCCATAGAAATCACGGAAATATTTAAATAAATGCTATTTATTTCTTACCTTATCGGTTATACTGTACTCGACAGAATTTTTGTTATATATTATTTTATCAAATTCACTGGTTGAACGAAGCATCATTTTGTGGATTAGAACCGCAGTTTCATTTGCCTAGAAAATATTTGAAAAAATACCTACAACCATGTTAAACGGCAAATATGTTAAAAATATGTTTTTAAACCTAAAGGAAATAATAATATCAGGAAAAAAACGTTTAGTAAGGCAGGTGTATTAGTAAATGTTTTAATTCAGATATTATTGCACTAACTTAATATATAAGGGATAATTCTTCTAACGTTAAGATTATTTGTAGTTTATATACCTAATAAAAAGAAACGTTTACTTACTGCAGTATAACATCCATGACACTTTGTAATCAATGTGATTGTATTGGTTAGCATGAGCCCTCCTTGATATAAGCAAAATAGAAGGAAAACGTACAGTCTGTCCATATGGTTACCCTGTGGCAGCCATGTAATGATACTCATCGTATAAAATAAATTTGACACAATGGCCATAAAATTCCACGCAATTATCAGTAATATTTTCAATGACGACGATGCGTTTACCTGATCAATAAAATCACACAGCCCATCGTAGATTTTCCAAATCACGAGTATTTTTTCATCTAATAAAAACTTTGTTATATTCTTTGGAGAGTCATAAATTTGTACGATTTCTGTGGTTTTTTTTGAACTGTTGAAGGCTGTCAGAATTATTTTTGATATCTCTTTGTTCAACGATGAGAAGTTGCGGATGCCAAACGTCACAAAAAATGCATATACTATAGAAATCGATGCACAATATAAAGTAGGACTAAAATAAACTACTAACATGATCGTTGAAGGCTTCACACTCCATGACGACATAAGATAACTGCTCAAAGAATAATTTGAAGCATTTAAAACAAAAATGAAAGCAGTGTGAACGAAAGATGTAATCCTCATTTTAGTGTATTTTTTTTCAACCCCTATACTTTTAAATAAGTCATCTATAGTTAGTAAGAGTTTCAACATGATTGCTATTCTTTCCCGCCTGTGGTAGATTTCGAATGCTATTCCAGATACGCAAAACATTCCACAGAATAATGATAGTTTATCAAATACTTTCAATACAAACGACCGGTCGAAGTACTGAACCATCGTCTCTCCAGATAGGATTACAATGACAAACCCAGAATAATAAGCTGTCGCTAGTATTATGAAATAAATAAGGCCAAAATAACTGACGGTCGTTCTTGTTTTATTTTTCTCTATGATGACGTTAAATGGAATTCCTCCGGAGATTTTAGAAAAAAATAACAAAGGACCGATCGCCCCCAAAACGTCACTGGCATAGAACAGACTTATCACCTTTTGTTTCAACATTTTTAATGAAAACAATAAAGGTAGTTTGCACATTATCTTGCGTCAAGAAGAACCAATAAGCAAATAACTGACTAAAATAACATTTTTGTTATCTAATATTGATTGATAAAATTTGATGACAAGGCATGAAAGAATACGTAACTATGTATTTTTTATCTGATGGGAGTTTTATTAAAACATATTGTAATTCTTTTTGTCACTTAATATAATCATTTTTATTGTATGGCAAACTTGGAGTAATTATAATGAATAATGTGTTATTAATACAAATACTCCCTGTTCAATTTTTATGATGAGATATTATTTAAATAATTGAGTGACATTTAAACATAAAACGTACTGCAAGGTCATTTGACATAATTATTTATCAATGAGACGTATAAAATTTTACGAATCAATACAAATTAAAATCAAATTAAAAGCATTGAAAATATATATAAATTTTTAAATAATTTGAAAATAATGACTTGAAAAAATCAATTGATATAGACATCGATTCAGAAGTACAAAATAAAGGGATAATTATTTCCACTTGTGAGCATTTAAATAAGACAAATTTGTAACCAAAATAGACGACATCATACAACCAAATTTGTTTTATTATTGCTCATATTTTATGATGTAGATAGTAAATACATAGAGATTGTAATTCTTCCGCGTCATTACTATTGACGTTAATACTGACGATCACTCTGCAATAGGTATTAAGTAATTATGGATCAGCTCTCTCCAACTTCTCTTATCTACAACAAGCCTTGCGGCGAATAGTATAGATTTCCCAATGAATTCCTTCATCCGGTCACTCCACCTCTTCAGTGTTCACTCTTTGCTCTTTTCAAAGTAGCTAAGTATATATTTTAGTCCTGGTATCTAGATATTTTTAGAAACAAATGAGTTTTCGACAATCTGTGGCTTCGGTGAGCGACCGGGGGTGTGAAGAAATTACTCAAATCAATTTGTAAGGTACGCCCGGGTGTAAGGTTATCTTTGAATGAAAAACAGTGTTAATATTTATCCTTTTAATGCTTTAAATACGTATTTATGATTTGAAAACACTTTAAAATATTTACATTCAATGAATTATATTGTCGATATAATATGCACCTATTAGAATTACTGCAGCACTGTACTTAACAAAATAACATAATGTTCATGGATTACAGTCGCGGTGAGTTTGCGTGTGCGAAGCCACTAAGAGACACATTGTTTTGTTACCGCATAATACGTATACACTAGCGCCAGAAGCGTTCCTAAAATTGCTTTCGGCAATATTGCTTACTACCGTTTGTCTTATTGTTATCCACGTTATCTCAAAGCTTTAACCTCGATGCCTGTTTATTTTCTTTTTGTCTTGGTATAGATATTTTCTATTTATATGTCAATATTGATATTACGATGCTGTATAATTTTTATGGTATATCGCAGTGTTGTTGTTCTTGGGTGAAATGTCTTCTCCCAATGATGTCATAGAAAATTGTATCAATATAATTAAATACGTCGTCGCAGCTCCAAGCATCTAAGACAAACAAAAAAATATCTTTAAATATTAACGCAGTGATTTCTAAAATCGTGTACCGACCCCTTAAGCAGCGATTGCCAAACTGGGAGGCACGGAGTGTTAAAGCGCAAAAAGTTTAACATAATTAATTAATGTAGCCACAGGGTTGCAGTTTGCAAATGCATATTTTATAAGACGGCAGCTAGTTATAAATTACATACAAAACAGTCCTATAAAAGGTTGTTCACAAACCTGTCTAAAAAATTGAGACTAATTTTATAATACCTCGCGTCTATACTATTGTGAAGCGCGCTGGCTATCTAGTGAAAAAAAAATAAAAGGGTCAAATCATAATGTTGAAATTTGAGGCAAATTTGTTTAGGAACGATAATTTTCTTGTTAAACTTGTCGATTTGGTTGAAATTAAAAAAAAAATAGTGAATAAATCAATGCAAGGACCACAAATGCATTTGCTGATTTAAAAAGACAAAGTGAACAAAGGCATTCATAAAAAATTGGAGCTTTGGAAATCAAAATTACAAAAAAAAAATATAAGTTTGCCATGTTTTATTCTATTCTATTTTAAAAAACATCGATTTTTATAAAAAATATAAATGTGTATAACTTGAAATCCTTTTTATTTATATCAAATTTTATTTATGTACGGTCCCGATATTGAAGCTTGATTTGATATAAATAAAAAGGATTTCAAGCTATGCACATTTATATTTTTTATAAAATCGATGTTATTCATTAATACACTTGAAATTGTCATTTATCAAAAAAATGTCTCAAATTGCAAGCTTTGTATTTTTTTGCTAGGTACCTCTTTAAAAAAGGCTCAGTAAAGACTTCACCTTATGATTTCTGCGCCAGCTATATTGAAGCAAACAAAAATCTATTTACTGAGTTCTTAGTTGGTTTGCTAATGCACTTTTCACATTATTTTATTAATAGAAAAAAGTCGCCTGCTTTGTTTCAGGGTTATTAAATATTTTAAATATGTGGTTGTGCGTTGCAATTTGATGTGATACCTATATGATGGTTGATACATTTAAATGTTAGCCCCTGTGTATAATTGTGGGGCCCATTATAGAATCCATTTGTCAATGAACGATGATGAATTTGAATTGCCTACTGTTGAAATTGATTGTGCTAATAAACAAGCACATTCATCGCATGAAAAACAAATTAATTTAAAAATTAATATAAATTAGTAAAACCTTGTTTATTTTTATATTTTGTATTTCATTTTTGTATTAGTAGGTACATTGTTGACTATTTAAAAATGTGTCTATATTATTTAATGAAATAAAGGGGGGAGGCGCCAAGATTGGATTTTTTTAAAGGGAGGCGCAGAAACTTAAAGTTTGGAAACCACTGCCTTAAGGGGTGCTAGAATGTTCAAAAGGGTAAAGAATATGAATAGATATGTCTCACCGTTACCTCTACCTGTATGTATTTTGAAGTCATGTGATATTATGTGTTCGATGAAAAATTGTTCATTCATTCCGATTTCAGTTCATTCAAAAGAAATATCGCAATTATATGGGGTATCCCCAGTAGTTTCATGTTTTAAGTAAGTAGATAGTTAAATTTTAACCATAGTCGCATTAAAATAAACTTTTGGATCAGTTATTTAATGCCTTTTAAGTGGTTATAAGTTAAGTTTACATAATAACAGATATTACGTTATTATTCGAATAAATACTGCAAGATATCTTTGCCAAACTGAAGGGGGATTGTAAAATGAGAGGTAGCTTGAATTATTTTGGAAACACTGATATATAATATCAAATTAAGTATCAATTATTATTCATTATCGACCATTTTTTAAACCATGTCTGAACCAAGAATATCATTAACGGGCACGCAGTGACGCGCCGTGGGTGGCCGCCCCCACCAAATACATAGGTATATATATTTTAAATATAACAAAAGTCAAAGAAGAGTTAAAACAAATATTTTATTTTCATCATAATTCTGTCATATTTTACATACTTATATGTAAAACGCCTTAAATCGATAGATATGTACCTATGCAGCACCAAAGCACAATTTGTAAAATAATATTAAATTGTATGAAAGGAAATTGCGCCACCGGCGATTATTTTACATCATCAAGTTCATTTATGAATTCACATATTATATTATGTTATTAAATATCATTTTAAAAATTCTGACTTTTGCCACCCTCTGATTTCTGCCACCCAGGTGTTTTGTACCTCTAACACCCCGCTGGGCGCTTCCCTGCCAAAATATTTTTATGTTTACAATAAATGGATGTTAGCCATTCGCTACATATTAGGGTCATACTCAATAACTCAAACATTATCTGAATTTGCCAGACCCATAACAGGCAAAAACTCACGACATTATAAGCTGACGCGGTAAACCGCTCGACCATTATTAGCGTTAAACATAGTTTGGATATAATTTTGGTTTTTTTGGGTTTTTTCATATAATTTGTGATTGTTTGAAAATTTCGATATTATTGGCCTTTTCTGAGTATTAATTTGGCAGAGAATTATTTTTGATGATCATTTATACAAATTGGAAACACAATTAAAAAAACGACAGCTAACAATATATAGCTATATTAATATATAAGTACCAACTCACAGTAAAAAGAAGAGTGTTATCAATGTTGAAAAAACCGAGTGCCGTCAATTCTGATCTCTTTAGTTGCATAAATGTTGAAAATTTACGCACCTGAAAAAATATAAGTACTTAAGTTATTAACTTTTTTTTATTCATCGAATAATTCACAAGATTTAAGAATGTAACATTCTAATTATTGAACATACATAATTTTGAAAACATGGGCGTGAAACCCGAGAGATGCAGGGACCTGCTGAGTGCCTTACTTTTTTCAAAAAATATTTTTTTTATTGGTTATAATATATTTTCTCAGAAGTGTTTTCAAAATGATGTATGTTCAATATGCTTAGTTGTTTCTTTAACAAAGTTGTTAAGTACCTTATTATAATGCCTGAAATGAAAATAATATCATTTTATTATTATGGATTTATGTGTAGTAAAATTCTCACGAAAACATATAATTACAAGTGGCTAATTAATTAATCATACATAGTATTGATCTAAAAATATATCCCGTATATGTAAATATAATCTTTAAATTTGTAAATAATAAAATTGATGATTTCTTACAACATCTGTTGTGTTTTCTCTGAAATAGTTATCTCTTCCAAATCTTCTTTGTTGATTTGTGGAATGCATCAGCAACTTATTGACAAGTACGGCAGTGTCACGTGTCTTAAATTTTTTAAAATAATAATTAATGTTATATGTAATAGTGATATAATAGTATCATAACTATTAAACAAATATAATACGTGATGATACTAGATAGCATATTATGATTTTAAAAATAGTAGTACAGTAGATATTATTTAATACTCTACTGCTTGCAGTTTCTTGACTTTTTCCTATTTTCGTGATTCGAGAATTTTTGAATTAAAGAATTTGACTCAAGGGAACAAAATTCAGGAATTTATTTTTAACTCTTCCTGCAAAAAAAACATTCGAAAATTTTATAGCCAAGAGCTTTTTTAAGCTCTATCAGGCAAAAATAAGGCCTTTGACAAGCCGCAGCTCATAAAAACTAATCCATGACATCGATTGATGATTTCCTAGAAACCACTGAAAAAATATCACGAGAAACGAAACTTCTCTCATTATTTTTGGAAAATTCTCAAGTCGATAAATCTAGAATCTAGATCATAAGCTCTATATCTAGATCATCAGCTAAGTAATGCAATTTTGTTCGGCTTTGATTGTCTATATATACAATATATTTTATACATACTCCCCAAACATGCACTTTTAGATGATCAAAGTAGCTGTTACTACCAACATAGTCCTATGATATTTTATTTACATCGGTACCCATCTTCGGTAGATAATAACATCATTTTTATGTGTATGTATTTTTGTGTATTTTTAAAATTGATGGCCGCCTTAACCATTTTTTTTGAATCCGCTAGTGGTATATACATGCTAGAGACGATTTTTTAATACGAACTAAATAATGACTTACCTCGTTTAGACATGAATTGGAATACACAACTGTAATTAGTATATTGAATAATTGCCAAGAAAATTGAAGCACACAGAGAAGAAAAAATATTGTAGCTTTTCCCCCTTCTTCCTCTATAGACATCAAAACAATTGCATTCATTGCATAAAATAAGCTCAAGACAATTGTTATGAAAGACATCCCAATTAGAAGGAGCATTTGTATGCTGGAAACTTTGTTTATTTGGTCCAAACAATCACAAGTCTTATCGTATGCTTTCCAAATATTCATTATTCTATTGCATAATAGTGTTCCACTTGTGATAATTGTTTTACTCCACGAACACGTGCGATCATTTTGTTTTACTTCAAATGAGTTTTCAATAATTAAACTAATTTCCTTGTTTAATTTTGAGAAATAGTTTGTTACTATCTTTATGTATGTGACATGTATAACCAAGACGATTGTACAGAAGTATGAAGGTGTATATATTGCACTTATCATTATAAAAGATGGCTTATTATGTATCAAACCAACAAGGTAAGTGCAACAACATTGGTTTAGGTTATTAATGATAAAAAATAAGATAAATGAAGAAATTATTTTTGTCCGTATGCGAGAATAATGTACTTTCAGGCCGAGATCTTTTATCATTTGATCAACTTCACAAAGGAGTTTTAAAATAACGGCCCGTCTCTTTTGTTTGCAGTGTATTTCCGCTACGATTCCCGTCAAACAAATAGCTCCCAAACCCATGAAACTTTTATCAAAAAGCTCGAATAAAACGGAATCTTCGAAAAGCCTTACGATTGTTTCTTTTCTAACTGTCACTCGAACGACACTCATAATGAAAAACAAAAATGATGCTAGACTTACAACAAAAAACGGTTTACTTAATGTTGTTCGTGGTTCATTTATTATGTCATAATTAAATGGAAGAATCCCACCAATTTTTGCAAAAAGAAACATAGGTTGAAGTGTTTCAACTATATCATCTGCGTGGAAAAATTTTCCAACAAGTTTAATTATATTCTTTCGCATCGTTTTAATTCGTTAAAAAACTCCTATAAAAATTATGAGGAATGAAGAATTTCTTAGATACCGGTTATACACCCATAAGTATGAACTAGACGTGTGTAGGTTAATTGTGTTATATCTCAATTATAAATTTCAAAATTAGACAAATTCTTTCGGCAATATTACAATGTGTGAATCATTTTTCTTGAAAAGAATGTGACGACTAGTGTCAAATAGTTTTGCCAGGTATCTACTACATAAAAAAAATCCTAAAATTGATATAACATGTCCTCGTCCTTTTTATGAATTTTTTTAACAGAGACAGTCCATTATTGATTTAATAAATAATTAATGATGAGTAAAGTGACAATGGAAACACATTTTTTTAACATCGTATATCACTTAAATTGATTCGTTGTTGTAAAACATGTCAAAAATTACATTGATATGTAAGTGCTACACCACTTACGGAATAGATTACTATTTAATGTCATTATATTGTGATGGTGGGATGACGCTATGTAATTAGCGTTCATAATTATTATTTAACACAATCGATACATAAACTGGTTGCCAGAACAAAATTAAAAAATCAGGCAATGACACAAATTTATTTCGAGTGCAATAAATATCAAAACAAATCAAATTTTAGATGCCTTAAAAAATAAAAATTAACATCTTCTTGTTTTAAATAAGCAAAAATTATAATATATAGATACATACTTCAAATACTGTAAACATATAATATTCAATTGAATTTAAGTGAAGGATTTTATTTTATTTTTAACGGATAGTTTTGACTATCCGTATGTCTTACCGCAAAAAAAATATTCAGTCCACTATTATAATAAAATTTATTTAAATTTTAAATGTAATATTGTACTTATTCAATATTTCTGATTCAACTGATGACGTAGAAAATTGGATCAAAATAATTAAATATGTTGTTGCAGCTCCCAGCATCTACAATAAGAATATTACTATTATACATAATAAGTAGTATAACTTACAGCTTACAGAGGTAGTTATACAATATTTCGATGGTATATAATTTGTATTTTTAGTTTACGCTAACATAATCAGAGCTTAAGTCTTTTAAAATTTTCAAAGAAACGTATTATTATTAGGTAGGTACTACTTTATCAAATATTATTTATACGAGGGTAGCTAAGACGTTGACCACGTTCATTGGTTTATCGCAAAGTCAAACTGAGTTTCCCGAGGGTGAAACTATTGGTATATTATAGGTAGGTACCTCCAGGTACATTATACTATTCATCAATAATCCCAAGTATTTCTAATAAAATATGCACTGCAATAAATTGTCGTTGTTGCGTCACTCGAGTCTAAAAAGCTATATATAGTCAATCATCGTATAATTACTAAAATATAGTTTAACACCCTTATACTGATTATAATTAAATTATCTATTCTAAGATTACAAAAGAAAAATTACGAAATTTAGAATACATGCTAACGAACGTTTTGCACTCACTGTAAAAAGCAGAGAATTATCAACACTGAAAAACCCGAATGCGGTGAGCTTTGGTCGTTTTAAAAGCAGAAATGTTGAAAACTTGCGCATCTGAAAACAATTATTTGTTCTCAATTAAAAAAACGTATCAACAAAGAACCCACCACGAAATAAATTAAGAATATTTTATAACAATGTGGTGAAAATTAACATAGATAGCGAACATGCAAAATATAAAAACAACCGAGCAATATTAAAGAAAAACTGACATAATTGTCTTAAAAATACTATCATTTCTTATTTATACAGCTATAAGCATTAAGAAACTCTGTAAAAGAACATACATCTATATTTTTGCGTGTTCAACTTCTTTTTAATTAATTCGAAGGATTGCTTACATTCATGAATCATTTTATACATTGCATCAATTGTTTGTTATGTTGGTGTGTGGCTAATCCATTGTGAGACAAATCAATTGCTTTAAAAAAGAGTCGGAATATTTCCCCAATTTCCTTGAAATTGCTATTTGACATGACCAAATTTCTTAGTATTCAAGGTAACACAGTAAATCAGGGTTAGGTATTATAGATATTCTATAACAGATATTCTTTCCATCACCATTATTAGTTACCAATGTACCATTCATTACAAACATCCAGGGCTTACCTTGGCAAAACCAGTGCGGCCGATATTTTTGATCCCCCCCTTCAAAATTGAGTCATACGAGAGAAATAAAATGCTTGTAATATGCATTATATAAAAGCTCAGTATATTATATGCTACTTACTATATCTGTTATATTTTCTTTTAAATAGTTATTTCCGCCATGGCTGTTAGATTGAATCGTCGAATACATCAAGAATTTATTTATCCATATAGCAGTATCACGAGCCTAAAAATAACACATAAATATATCAAACCAAATTTATTTATTTTACATATACTGAACATAACAAATTATAAATTCAAAGCGTTCACGACATGACATAAAATAAGTGTTAATAAATTTAAAAATAAAAATACAGAGAATAAGTAATAAAATAAGAAATAAAATAAGTAACAAAATAAAAGTAGATGGAAGCACACAGAGTGAACTTTGATAGACCCTATCTTAAAAACTTATAAAACAACGTCCACCTAAATTCACCCTCACGTAAGTGTAACATATCAATATCCGAAGCGATTTCATTAAACATGGTTACTGCCCTACCAATTGGCATTACTAATGGCAGGTTAGTTCTGCACCGTGGGAGAACAAGCAACGGATGCCCTCGATTCCTAAGGTAATTATCAGAGACACACAAGCCAACACCACCAAGAATGGCAGAGTTCGCATTTACGCCGCGTATAAGTCTAAAAAAATATGTAGCTAAATAAAGATCCCTTCTAGTCTCTAGAGTCTTGTAATTTTTATTAATGTGCAATTTTATAATTTAAAGTAAGTTCTTGCCTCAGTTAGGCAGGAGTTTGAGTGCAAATCCAGCATAAGTATATTGAAGGAATGCCATGTAAATTGAAACAGACATATCAATAAGAATATTTGAGATGTTTCCACGTTAACGGCTCTCGATATCCAAAATATTGCATTCATTCCGTAAAATAAACTTAAAACAATTGTGATGAATGACTGTGCAGTGAGAAGTAGCGTTTTTATAGAACTTGATTGTTGTATTTGATCCAAACAGTCACATGTTTTATCATATGCAATCCAAATATTTATAATTCTTTCATACAGTGCTACGCCAGTGAATACTGTTTTTTTATTCCATGGATGCATAAAATTGTTTTGTTGCGCTTGGAGAATGAAATAAGTTTTCAATCATGTTTTCAATTTCTTTATTTAGTATTGCGAAATAG
The DNA here is from genome assembly GCF_057557595.1 of Rhyacophila brunnea. Lineage (NCBI taxonomy): Eukaryota > Metazoa > Arthropoda > Insecta > Trichoptera > Rhyacophilidae > Rhyacophila > Rhyacophila brunnea. Next base: position 25,920,641 of record NW_028233068.1, read on the forward strand.
CTTTCGGTCAATTTTATTAATATTACATGTATTACTAAGACACACACACAATAATAGCCCGGTGAAATGATTATAAAAATCATTGAGGATGATGGCGGTTTCTGTAATATTTTAATCAGGTACACGCAACATGCTTGGTTAGATTGCATCAGAATGTAAAACAAAACTAATGTACAAATTATTTTCGTTCGTAAATTAGTGTAGCATTGTTTAATGCCAATACATTTTATCATTCCATCTACTTCATAAAACAGTTTTAAAAGAATTGCAAGTCTATGTCGCTTATAATATATTTCCATCGTCATTCCTGTCATGCAAATAGTCCCCAAATTAATGAACACCTTCTCGAAGATCGTATACAGAACCGACTGTTTGAAAAAACTTATGAATGTTTCATCGTTGACCGACACTATCACATAGCATATATAGTAAAATGATGTTAAAGACATGGCAATAATAAATTGTGGTATGGATATCTTTATTTTTGGTTCATTTTTAATATCATAATCAAATGGAAGTACCCAACTATTTTTCCCGAAAAACAACAAAGGCTCGAGAGCTTCTACAACATTATTTGCGTGACAAAGCTTTTTAAAGAACACCAGCGTCCGTTGCGTTTTTGTAAAATTCAATTCAGTATTATTTCTATACTTCTTTTTAGTATCACTTCTTGTCTCCGATTTGAATTTATCAATATTGTTCATACATATATTAACATACATCCCTGTTTCTCATAATATTTGAATGGCTACTAATTTTATACACACCTTCTCTCCAATTCTTTTTCTCAAGTTTTGAGTTTTCAATAATTTCAAAAATATCGATTTTTTGATAAATGACATACTTACGAAGTTTTTTTTTAAATTACCGTTTAATAATTGAGTAGTCATTGTCGAAAATATACATTTATCTTTATGACCACTTTTTTTTTAATTCGTTTAATTATTGTAATTGTGAAATTATTTTGAAAATGTGTTAAATTCAAGTACCTACATATAAGTTTATTTTAGACACTGTTATCGATTCTTGCATGGGGGAAGGGTGGAGTGGTTTGGGAAACCAATGCAAGAAGGCAAATAATTAGCGTGACTGACAAGCGGCAGGCGTAGGGAACTCCCTTCTGACTGCAGATAAACTAGACGAGTTTCCTGGATTTAGTCTTCCACGCAAATATACTGCATATCGACCCTTAATCGGCAGAACAAGGTTTTTTCTTAATTATTTCCGTAATTAGTTCTAAAAATGAATTCTGTTAATTTGGTTACTAATAATTGGTTACTGCCTATACGGAAATTATTAAACATTTGCATTAATGCTTTTAGTTTTCGAGATAGTGGCGGTAACGCTGTTTTGCTTATGTCTATGACGCGATATTTTTTCCAGGCATGTCGCTTACGCTATTTGGCGTAGTTGTTTTTATTTATAAATTTCATGCTAATTATCATGCCAGGGCATTAATAATTAAGTAATAAAATAAATAACATAAGTACCCATTTATTTTACGAAAGGGGGCGTTGTTAAATAAATTAAAAATACTTTTTAAATTAATATTTTTGCTTGTAGATACTTAACCACATAGGTAAAATAAAAATAAATGATTGGTATTTTTAAGGGTTCGCTTATATTATTAATATTATTAGGTATTGTTATTTTTCAAAATGAAATATGTACGTATCTACTCGTACATAATTAAGTACGGGGACCTACTAATTATAATAAAATAAAATTGTAATCTTACAAAAAAATTATTGTCCCTTATTTTTTAAGCAGTAATCGCTGTATTATCCTCATTCACATCTTCCTGATTGGATTCCGGTAAAGTATCTTCCACTGATAATCTTTATGATACATTTAACACAGATACTTTTAAGATCGTTATACTCGATCTCCGATATTGGTGATTTAGCACTATACAGCAAGGGTGGCTGGCGTTTAAAGCATCACAGCATTTGATCGGGATCTGATGACATTTTCTAGGTCTAACAGTTTAGTCCTACTGTCACCAGAGTAGGTACAATATTTGGTAAGTTTTTTTAAATTATGCATTTTGTAATTCACCAAATTTAATTTTGAACTTTGAAGCAATGCAAGTAGCAGCGAGAGATTTCCAGTCACGGAATTCTGCATATGAAATGATGACCTAGCGTTGGAAATGATGGTGGGTCATTCTGATAGTGCCAGTGCCCAAACTACTCTGATTATAAATGACTCAATTCTCGCATGAATGGAATCGACCAGCATCGTAGTACGACCAGTTGGTCTATTCTATACTTTATCGACCGCTAAAGTGATAGATATTATCAAACTTAGGGTAGGTTTGTATAAAAGTATTAGTACTTATTGCAACAATTACAACCAACGTATTGTAATTGTTGCAATAAGTGCTGTATTCTAACAGCAGTAAGAGAGGTGCTGTTAAAATGTAGCGCTTATTGCAACAATTACAATCAACGTATTGTAATTGTTACAATAAGTGCTAATTCTATGATACAAACCTACTCTTAGTTTGATAATATTTATCACTTTATCACTTAAGCGGTCGATAAATACAGAATAGACCCACTGGTAATAGAAAATGTATTTCTATCAATTCAATGAAAGTTGAATTTTTCATAATATAAGATAGCATAGCCAGTGTTGCCCGGTTCTTATTCTGACCAATCACAGTATAATAAATCCTTGATTTTTTCCCGCTTTGTCAGTCCTATCCAAAGATTTGTGCATTATTTCGGAGATCTCATTACTGCCACGTTTACCATCAGCTTCACCCCATAAAAAGCAGTATCCATTATTTTTTCCACTTTCATAGATACTTTCATTATAGTATGCGTATTTTCGACTACGGAGTTTTTTGCACCTTCTCGAGGTCAAAACTTGTGCACAAAACATCATTGTGATTTTTACTTTTGGCCAGATCATTAAAGAACATCTCCTTGCATTTATCCTTTATGGTAAGGGGACATTTCTAAGTATCCATTTCAATTAGCCGAAGTCTCTTGTCACCAGACATATTTGTTATTTTCTCTCAAAAAGAACACTATTATCTTTTTTGGTAGATGAAAACCCAAGTTGAACTTACTGTCTATTATTAAATACGTTTCTGAAAACATTCTGAATCACGACATTAGTGGATTCATTCAAAGAATCCAAATTTTCAGTATAAATTTTATATATTATATTTTCAACATTTCAAAAATCTACAGGAAGATACTATTATTCGTAGATTATTCCGACAGTAGTGAGATGAAACGGCGGGTAATTATTGTCTAACAAACTCTATTACCAGGTTTATTTTATCTCAGCCAGTTTTACTGGACGGCGCGAGCTTTGCTCCCAAATCGGTTTTCGCACAACTCACTACCAGACGGACCACCGAATAAACCGTACCGTTGCTTACACTATCAAATAACGTCGGTTACGTTGTTTTGCTCTACTTTATAATGCGGTACAAGTTAAAACGCTAAAAGGCACAGACCCTAAAAAAATGTCATGCGAATGAGATCGGGCTCTAATATTTTTGTCACTTACGCGCTAGGTGATATTGAACGGTTCTCAGTTTAAAACGCAATTTACCAAAAAGTGTCGCTTACGTTGTTCTGCCGATTAAGGGTCGATATGTATATGAACCGAATCCTGTACGGGCATTCCAATTAATGTGCTCATATTATGCATAAATGGGGATGAAACAGATTCCCTCTATACGAGACCTCGAAGATGTTTCAGCCATGCACCTGGATAAACCTGAAGTTGTTGCGTCGATTGGTACCTTGCCGGTTCCACTGTGACTTTTAATGATACCAGTTTTGTGATTCTCTTTTCTGGTGTCTTTTTTCATTTTATATCTAGTCTCTTATCTATCTTTTTATAAAAAAATTACACCCGACGGGACTTAAAACTGTAACCGCTGGATTCGCGCCAGTGTGCTTTCTCAATCAAGGCACAGACATCCTGCTTAATTACGATGATTTTAACTAGTAGTTGTTACATGAAATGCTTATCAAATTGTATTCTAACGTTCTCTATCGGTTTTTGTATATTAAATTAGGGTAGGTATCAATTAACTCCATAATTGGTAGAGCACAGTGGCGCGAATCTAGCGGGAACAGGTTGAAGCCCCGTCGGGTGTCGTATTTTTTTCTAATAATTTTTCTAGTGGGTACATGCATGAGATGTTTTCAAATTATGTAGATTCAGTATATATTATAATGGTTACATTCTCAAGTCATGTGTCTTATTCGATAAATAAAAGAAATAGTTTATTATACATAATATTTATTGCTTTTGAATTAAAATATTTTAAAATGTTATTTTTGTTACAATACAAATTTAACTTTTTTGATAAGTGTGGGTTATTTTATAGAATACCATTACACATTAGGCATTCGGTGAGTGGATAATCAAAATGTTTTATACCTACACGTTACTTATTTGTATATAGATAACAGGGATGGCCAGTGCGTCGATCGCGAAGGTATTTTTGATCGATCGCGGACTGTCACGACCTCGGACTTCGGATCTTATACCTAGAGTACCTTTTAGGGGTGTAGAGTGGCCTGAACACGCCCTTGGCCTCGTAGTCAAATAAACTGCACCGAGCCGCACCCTTGACCACCCAGAGGGACGTTTCTTTCCAGAAATAAGTCCCACGGCCCGTGTCTTTGAGGCTGAGGACACGGTTCGTGGAAGACCAGGTGTGAATAAATAAGAAAGCATGCGAGACGACGAATGAAATTGGGCTTCACCCCTTAAACAGTATAAAAAGTGACCAACTGTCGCTAACAATAATGTATGAAACATGTCAGTAGAATGTGTAGACAAAACGCCAATAAATTGCAATACCATGTATAAAGAATGAATGGGAAAAATAACTTGTATTGTAATTGAGAGAGAGGAATGTTAGATAGTGCAAGGAGAAGAAAAAGAGTTGTTAGAAAATAATATGTTGAATGGCAACAATGCCATAATTTGACCGTTGGAGATATTGCAACGTCGCCTTGAAAAAAACCGTTGAAAGCGGATTTCAAGATGGCGTGAGTGTCGGAAAACAGTCAAGCAATGAACTCACGAAATTTTGTCCTCCGTAAAACAAATTATAAAACAATTTAATAATTATATAAAATCCACGTAAATATACCCTGCCGTTATAAAACTAATTCCGGTGCGTTATTTTGCCCAGCCCAAATCCTAAAAAAAAACCATACTAAAGATAAAAAGTGACAGTTTACCAGTTACTAACTAAAAATTGTGATACCAGGGTTCGAATTGAACTTTGTCTGAGCTAGACCGGAACCCTGGATTTATCATGTGGCGCCCAACGTGGGGCGCCACATGATAAATCCAGGGTTCCGGTCTAGCTCAGACAAAGTTCAATTCGAACCCTGGTATCACAATTTTTTGTTAGTAACTGGTAAACGATCACTTTTTATTCTTAGTATGGTTTTTTTTTTTTAGGATTTGGGCTGGGTAAAATAACGCACCGGAATTAATTTTATAACGGCAGGGTATATTTACGTCGATGTCATATAATTATTATATAGTTTTATAATTTGTTTTACGGACACAATATGTCTTTTTTTTAAAGAATTATTATAGGTTATTCATCACACACAATTTATAAGCGCAATTGATTCCAAAATTTTTATATCCCCGAGCCGGTAACATAAACTATAAAAAAAAATTCGCGTGTCGATAGCATTTCGCGGCTATTGTATATTATAAGTAACCAGCTCGGGGATATAAAAATTTTGGAATCAATTGCGCTTATAAATTGTGTGTGATGAATAACCTATAATAATTCTTTAAAAAAAAGACATATTGTGTCCGTAAAACAAATTATAAAACTATATAATAATTATATGACATCGACGTAAATATACCCTGCCGTTATAAAATTAATTCCGGTGCGTTATTTTACCCAGCCCAAATCCTAAAAAAAAAAAACCATACTAAGAATAAAAAGTGATCGTTTACCAGTTACTAACAAAAAATTGTGATACCAGGGTTCGAATTGAACTTTGTCTGAGCTAGACCGGAACCCTGGATTTATCAGGACATAATAAGAATATTGTACTATTTCTTGTTCAAACGAGTCAAAACTACTCGATTTTCCAGCTCTTATAATCTGCTAGTTCCTATCTCTTCTCTTACATGTCATTATCAAGGAATACACTCATGCGAAGAACACAAGTGATGAGAACTTGGAAGAAATTCTACAGGAAAACATTAATAAAATAAATAATGTAAATTCCTATCCTTACAATTTGACGAGTTGGTAGATTACACGGATATTGCACAAGTATGCGTTTTTATTCGATTGGTTTTTAAAGACATGTTTGCTTCAGAAGAATTAATAACAGTTTTGCCAATGGAGGACGATCCAAAAGAGAAGATATATGCATTTAAGTAGAATATTAATCCTACTCCATTTCCTATTCATAAACTAGTATCGGTAACGACTGATGGAGTTCCTGCTATGGTTGGGAATCATGTCGGGTTTATTACTTTATGTAAAAATGAGTAAACAATACCCAGTTTTATCCCCAGTTATCATTGCATTATACACCAGCAGGCTATCACAAGGCTCTAACCCAAGGGAAGCCCTTAGCCGGTCGACCAGTTAAGTAAGAAAAACACAAGCCGCAAATTTTCTCAAATAGTAAAAAAGTCGCCTGGGGCGCTATTTTCCTCAAGGGATATTTAAATTTTAAAATACATGGCTGTGCGATGCAATTTGATGTGATATGATTATTGATGTAATTAAATGATAATTAATATTGTATATAATTTATTTTAAGTATGTTTACTGGCAAAGTATTGCATCTTGGCTACTACAAAATGTATAGTATTCGATATACAGGTCAATTATGTAAATATGTCGAAATTATAGTTAATGTGTACCTACTTATTTTTTTAGAAGTGAAAGACATAATAATATTACTTAAGTACCTATATTATTGTCGTTAATTCGATGTTTCTGTATCGTTATTTTTTATGTGTATTAAAAATCTGTTTTAAAAATACATAGGTATTTTAATTTTAAAAAAAATGGTGTTTTATTGTTCTCGCATGGTATAATTACAAGTGATATCAGTCGATCGCCATAAATATTTTTTTCAACTAGTCGATCCTAGAAAACAAAAGTGTGGCCACCCCTGGTATATAACGTATAATCAATGAGTTTGAACTATAACTAGAGAAGATCCAAATACAACACATTAGTGTACTTGAATTATTATTAGCTATGGCCAAATTAACATTGTGTAGATTATTGTCCGGCAACTTCATCTTGGCTCCGTGGCAAAACTGTGAACTACAATCCCCTCCAGTACAGCTAATCGAACTTCCGGCTTCAAATAAGGAACGCCCCCAAAATATTCATTACATTTTTGACACTTCGTATTGGACGCATCTATCAATTTACGTAATTTGAAGCTTTTTATATTCAAAAGATATCTAAAACAATACGAAGTGATGTTCGCATTATTATTATTATTCTTTTGATTTATTTCGAAGAAGAAAAAGAGTCGTATTTAAAAGGCCAGCCTATACAATATTTAAACAAGCCCATATCACGGGTTTTGGTCATGTCAGATATATGTCAAAATTCAGTAGGTATTGTAATACTAGAAATATTTCCCCAAATACTGTGAATTATGTTTGTATATTATTATATAGTTGTGTGTATCGTAATCTATTTTATTAATATTTTTAGACGTATAATAATTAAGTATAAATGATCATTTAAATACACTGGCAGTGTAATAATAAATTGGCAAGAAGAATATTTTCAAGAATAAACATTATTGAAATAAAATAAAGTTAAATTAGCTAAATTAAAAGAAATAAACCACCGTCAAAGTATTTATTGGACGAGCTGATCAAAGAAAAAGGCTCAACAGTAGGTAGTTCGTCTACCACCATACCACCGTGATCTTAACCCAATAGAATTTATGTGGTCACTTGTGAAAAGAAGAATTGCAAGTAATAATGTTGATTGCCGAGCAGCTGACATGCAGAGGCGGCTAACAGAAGATGCTTTTGGAACGATAACACCGGACGATTGGAAAAAACAATGTGAACACACAATACATTTGGGAGAGGATTATATGGTAAAAGATAGATGTTGTGAGACTATGAGTGACCAAAGTTTTGCTTTTAGTGTCGATTTTGATAGCAGTAGTGAAAGTGAATTAGTATCAAGTGATGATGAAGCCAATATGTCTGGTGTAGAATACCTCACATGATGATTGGTTTAATCAATTTTTAATCGTTTCCTTGGAAACGTACTTTTAAAAGTTGTGTTGATGACGTTATGTATGACGTTATCAATTATTTTATTCTTATTTGTATTTACGGTTAGTTAATTAATTGTCCTTGTATTTTTAATCCGATAAGTAGCTAAATATTGTTTTAAAATTTATAATGTTAGGTTGACGTAATTTAATTTATAGAAAATTATTTTCACAATAGGTAGGTATGTGTTTCTACAACAATTTTACTAAAAATACGATATAAAAGACATCATTTGTAAATTATAAAAAAATGTGATTGGGTCATCAATACAATATTGAATATGGTATATCTTTCACTTCTACTTATTTAGTCATAATTTGTGTTCTCCTATTTTTTAATTAATAAATACCTGCAGCAATATTATCAGTTAATGTGGGTTCGATGATATATTTCCTTCCAAATTCAATAATTAAGCTATATTAATTAACCTAATATAATAGTAATAATTAAGAGGTGAAATTATTTGAAATAATTTTTCTATTGATACTTATCGAACAATAATTAGACTTCTAAATTAATTACTTACTGAGAATATATATTTAATAAATATATAATTATAATATATGTATTTAAAACCTAATTTCGCGGGATTTGTTTTCTCAATAAATGACAACACTGGGAAATATTCTATACACGACAAGGGCGACTTCCTGTTGTCGCCTAAATAATTTTGTGGTACAGTAGCAAGAAAATTTTCTTCAACATCTTATATTAGGTATGCATATTTGCTTATTTGTATATTACGTGTTTAAAAAAAACTATTTATTTCGTTTCGTACAACAATACAATTATTACATGCATTATTAAGTTGCACTTCTAAATAACTTTCTAATTCTCTCACTAAAAATAGATACCTACTCGTTTTAAAAATAATTGTAAAGTGTGATGTCTTGCAATATCTAATGGATATGTTTTCCTTGACTGTATTAAAGCTATAAGCTGAGTGATACAACATTGGTTTAAGTTAATAAAGGTGAAAAATAAGACAAATAAATAGATTATTATTTTTTATCCGTATGCGAGAATAGTGTATTGTCAAGTCGAGATCTTTTATCATTTAATTTACATATTATTCTCGTACATTCGTACATAATATTAAAAGCATTGCCTAACATGGCATTTCCCTTTTTATGAATTTCACTTATAAAAAAGGCCATTAGGTATTGAATTAGTCTATATTTAATGATATATTATAATGCTAACGTAAATAAAGTGAGTAATATATCATCTGTAAGGGACCTTGACATTACGTTTGAGAGTAAACTGACATTTATTAGCCTTATTATAGTTACCATTTGTAACAAGGCGCTTAAGATGTTAGGCTTCGTCATGCGTACTTCCCGGGTCTGTTCGGATGTTATTGTATCAAAACTTTTCTTTAATTCTCTTGTTCGAAGCAGGCTTGAGAGTGGGTGTATTGTTTAGGCACCGCATCAGTTGAAGTCAGGCATTATGGTCGAGAGGGTTCAGAAGAAATTCTTGAGGTTATATGGATACTATCCGTGGCTTTATCCAACTGACTTTCTCTTAGGTATTGCTTACATACTGCAGGCTGAAATTTAGAATAGATCTTTATTTTAGCTACGTATTTTATTCGACTTGTACGAGGTATACATGAGAACTCTGCCATTCTGGGCAATGTTGACCTGTGTATCCCTGATAACTATCTTAGAATTAGAGAGCATCAGGAGGGCGATAACTTTGTTCAACCAATTTGCTTCGAGTGTTGATATTTTCCACTTGCGTGAAGGTGAGTTTATGTGGACGCTATTTTATAAATTCTTAAAATAGGGTCTCCTTAGAAATCTCGATGTACTTCTTTGAACTTCTATAGATGTCTAATTGTATTTTCACTGCATGTGTATGTTATGTTCTCTTTTTATATTTTCATTTTTATCGCTTTTATTACTTTTTTTTCTTCTTTATAATAATGTTTCATGTCATATTATGAACGTCTTAAACTAATAATTTGTAATGTCCACAATATGTTAAAAAAATTGAATTGAATATTTCAATATAAATATATTGTTTCGTAATTTACAATGTTTTTTTAGGTCGTATTCTTATTTGTCTGGTACAAATCTTGCAATCGATTTTTAACTAACCTCCCGACTAGCTAGACATTTGAAACTTTTAGAATATATCAGAACACGATTGCCAATGCATTTATTAAATACTTTTGACCGTGTGGCGCTATCAACCCGTGCATGATCGACGGCAAGTGTTCCACGCGTTATCCACGAAATTTGGCGGCGGAGACTATCACTGCCAACGATGGTTATCCACTTTATCGGCGTCGAACACCCGGTGATAACGGTAGAAATATCACAACGAAAGTGAAAGGAAACGATATCGTGGTCGACAACACTTGGATTCCGTATTCGCCACTTCTTTCAAAAACATTCAAGGCGCATTGCAACGTGGAGTATTTGCAATTCAGTGAAGTCCATCAAATACATCTGCAAATATGTCACCAAAGGCAGCGATATGGCAGTTTTTGGCGTTCAAACACCCAATACCAACGATGAAATCACGTACTATCAAGTTGGTCGATATGTGAGCTGCAATAAAGCGATTTGGCGTATTTTCTCAATCCCCATTCATGAACGTCATCCTACTGTTGTACATTTTACATTTTACATTGTAAACGAGTTTATTCCAACGCATCAAATGTTGCTCAACGTGCTGAAATACCTCCAGTGACAACATTGACCAGTTTCTTTTCGATTTGCCAAAGCGATCTGTTTGCACGAACGTTGCTCTCATCGAAGAAATTTCAACGTCGGAAGCAAGGCGACGCGTTTCCTGATCATCCGGATGTGCGTTCTACTGATGCTCTCGGTCGCATTTATCCAGTTCATCCGAAGAATGACGAATGCTTCTACTTGCGGTTGTTGCTGGTGAATGTTCGTGGGCCGACATCATTTGAATCACTTCGAATTGTCAATGGTGTAGTGTGCCAAAAATTTTGTGCTGCATGTCAACAGCTCAATTTGCTTGAAAACGATACTCATTGGGACATGACAATCACTGAAGCAATTGTTTCTGCATCTCCAAGTCAGATACGCAAATTATTTGCTATCATTATTTCGACATGTACCACGGTAACAGGTACGAATGTACCACTGTTGAACCCCCAACAGAAAGAAGTGTACGATACGTTAATGAAGGCAATTGATGATGGAAATGGTGACTTATTTTTCCTCGATGCGCCCGGTGGAACTGGGAAGACATTCCTCATGTCATTGATTTTGGCCGCTGTTCAAGGAACAAAGAAGTGGATCACTTAAACTTCACAATTAAAATTCAAATCGTTGGTCCACTGCATTCCTTCAAATTTATCGACTGTGTAACAAACGAAGACGAAGCAACCAACTATCCAACTGCCTGGCTTGCCACCGCACAATTTACAACTCTGAAGGTTGGCTCGGTAGTCATCATGCTTCTAAATCTGAACCAACCAAAACTATGTATGTAATGGAACGCGTTTGGTGGTGAGAAATCTCATGGGCAATGTGATTCACGCGACGATAATCAAAGGAATGTTCAAAGGTGAGGAAGTTCCCATTCCGAGAATTCCGATGATCCCAACCGATATGCCATTCGAGTTTAAACGAATTCAATTTCCGATTCGACTTGCATTCGCCGTGACGATCAACAAATCACAAGGCCAATCCTTGAGTGTTTGTGGCCTGAATCTAGAAAATGAATTTTCTCTCACGGTCAATTGTACGTAGCATGTTCACGTGTCGGCAAACCATCCGCTTTGTTCGTTCTCGCACCTGACAACAAAACGAAAAATGTTGTATATCACAAGGTGACTCAATGAAGGGAATCGACCTGAGTGCAACCCATCCAGCAAATAGTCTAACAGAAAGTAGTGGAACAATGCTACGCGAATCATTTTGATTCGCTTCAATAAAGCAAATGCCTTGCTGCCACGCGAATTACATTCATTTCTATGTAATTAAAATACTTTTCATTTTGATTTGATTTTTGCACATTTATTGAACCTAATTCATTTTGAGTATTCATTTTAACTTCATAAAAAACTTAATTTAATTCAGCTAATAAGTTAACACAAGATTTATTGATTCTGAGGCGGTATGAAGTTCGCCGGGTCAGCTCCTTTAATATAAAACATAAAAACTGCTTTCATGGCCCCCCACAATTGGATGAGTGACAGGGCTCCAGTCTGGGGGCCCAGCGTTGCAGGTCGACCAGTTAAGTGAGATAAGCACACACCACAAATTCGCTTGATTATTAAAAAAAAGTCTATGTATATACCTACATGTGTCTGTGTGATGCAATTTGATGTGATATGATGATTGATATAGCTAAATGATAATACACATGTAGAATTTAATTTTATAATTATTTGTAGTGTGTTTCCTGACCAATAAAAATGAATATTTATCCAATATTATGTCGCTTGCCTACTTACTACAAAAAGGGCTCGCAATCAGTGGTTCATAATATGATGTCTAGTGCCAACTACTCGATAATTCAAGTAGATTTATTTAAAAATACAAGAAATACACAGAATACCATTAATTTTACTTCACGGAACCCAGGGATTTCACGGAATATCATTTGGGGATTCGGGGAACACTATTGTAGAACATAGCACTGCCCTTAACCTCAGTGATAGTTAGGAGGGCCCGATTCCGGAGGTGGGAGCCATGACTTTTTTTTAGGTACTAACGGCCCACGTGCGCCACGTAATCTAATTAATAATTAATCATTATTTGTAGGATGTTTATCACATTTGTATGTTCAACAACATAGCTTATAATCAGCATCTTTAGAATTATCTTCAAATATGTTAATCGTGTCCATTTTTTGAACAATAAAATGCCTAATTCTTGTCAAATTTGGGATCACAGAGATTATAAATATAATTTTTTATCGTAAATATTTCACTATAATAAATAATGTCAACATAAATTTCACTAATAGTTTTATAAATGCGTTTAAATATTAATAAAACTAAAAAATCTTAACACCACTGCACATGGATGAAGTGAAATATGACTATATTCTAAGACATTAGATCGAGAGGTTTAATAGAATACTATTTTATGTAATAAAAATACGTTATGCAGTCATAAAATGTTTAAAATAAATATAAATGACAAGAAGGCTTCAAAATTATATAAATAGACTACCTACAACGTTTAAGGAATGTCCAGGGTTATGCTCTGAAAATACCATAAAATCTCCATTTTGACATACGTGGCGCACGTGGGCCCTTAACCAAAAATTAAACTCCCCGATATACCGTAGTGAAAATATACATTCAATTGATGTTTGTAAGTGAATGCTTTTATTTTATGTTTAACAGATAGTCTTGAGTCTTGACTATCCGTATGTATTAAAAAAATATTCCATTATTATAATAAGATTTATTTAAATTTAAAATGTTATATTGTACTTATTCAATGTTTCTGATTCAACTGATGACGTAGAAAACTGGATCAAAATAATTAAATATGTTTTTTAATTAACTATTTCTTTTATTCAAACGAATAATTCACAAGATTTAAGAATATATCATTCTGATTATTGAACATTATGTTCAATTAAAAATGTTGTTGCAGCTCCCAGCATCTGCAATAAAAATATTAATAATTAAAACCACGTAATTATAAGTAGTATAACTTACAGCAGTATGTATACAATGTTATTAATATTTTGAGTTTACGCTAATAGCCTAATCAGAGCTACAATCTTTTTTGAATTTTAAAGAAACATATTATTGTTAGTTACCATTTTATGAAATATTAATCTATACGTGGGTCGTGTCTGAAAACTTTTACGTATGCAGTTCGCTGTATCACACTTCACCGTGAAATGTTATATCGGAAATATATGGTCGTATATTAAAGTCGTCCAACCTCTTTGGGTCGTATACTACTTCTTTCGTTAGGTTCTAACTTAACAGTTAGGTTTTCATTCTTGAATTCATGAATTTTGACAAAATCAGCTATGAAAATTGAATTAATGTTTCATATTGATTAATATTGAATCTAATAAAATTGGAGACCATAATATATAGTACACGGTCATCTATTTCCGATAAGAAAGCTCACTGCGAATTGTGCCACGGTGAAATGTTTTACGTACAATTTACATGTAACATACGAGGGTAGCGAAGACGTTGATCACTTTCGATTGGTTTATCGCAGAGTCAAACTGAGTTTCCTGAGGTCGAAATTATTGGTATATACATAGGTATGTACTAATAATTTCGTATAGATGTAGTTACCTCCAGGGTGCATACACTATTCATCAATAATCTTTCAATCAATAGTCTTTCTAATAAATATGCACTGCAGTAGTCGCTGTTGCGTCACTTGAGTCTAAAAAGTTATATATCGTATAATAACTAAAATGTAGTTTAACATCGTCATACTATGCTAAGATTACAAAAGACAAATTATGAAAATTTTGACGAAAAATGCCAACGAACGTTTTGTAGAAGGTAGATACTCACTGTAAAAAGCAGAGAATTATCAACACTGAAAAACCCTGATGCCGTGAGCTTTAGTCGTTTTAAAAGCAGAAATGTTGAAAACTTGCGCATCTGAAATTTTGTTCTCATTTAAAAAACGAATTAACAAAGAACCCTTCACGAAAAACATTAAGAATATTTTTTAACAATGTGGTGAAAATTAACATAGATAGCGAACATGCAAAACATAAAAACAACCGAGTAATACATATTAGTGAAAAATTGACATAGGGTATCAGTGAATTCACACTTAAGGACTATGGACAATTATAAAATTTCTAAAAAAGTATAGATATTCTTATAGTTCTTCTAAAAAATATTGTACTCATGTCTATAACTTGTGTAGATTTAAATAAATTTAATAGGTAGAATGTGCAACACATCTCTGTTTAATAAAAAATAATATATAAACTAATACAGAATAGCCCAGTAATTGAACACAAAATCTAAAGAATGAACCTGAAAAAAACCAGTAAATAAACTAAGCATATTAAACATATTAAGCCTTTACTATTTTACAATTATAGCAATATGTGAGCACAATAAATTGTGTATAGTTATGTAATGTTATTACAAATTTTATTGCATTGAATATAATTTTTCTTATAAAATCGGAAAATTTTGAAATTTTGTTAAACGTTTAAGTTGCTCATTTATCTGCCGCCACATCATAAAATTGTTATTGTACTGTAAATATTCCTTTTTTGCAATGTAATCATAGATAAAAAGGTTAAGGTCTACTTTTGAACCATAGTACCTAAATACCTAGGTACTTAGAATTCATATGGTATACCTAGATAATTTTAACCATTTATTCCGCAACAGCATTTCTCGCATAGCCTTCACTTATATGTATATATTAAACATATATAAAATCATTATCATAATAATACGATATATGGTATAGATAAAATGAATATTAACAATGGAATAGAAGAGAATTAGAAGAGAATAGAAAACGTATTTTTTCTGCTTCTTCAACTTTGGTTCTGTCAACCGTTAGGGGATAAATAAATAATACAGGTCCCTTAAAATACGTTAGTCAACTTTCCATCTTTATTGAATTTAATATGGAAATTTAGCACCTCTTCGTTCTCACATTATTTACATAATAATATATCCTCCTCCTACCAACTTGGTTTCTAAAATAACTAGAGGTACCTAAGTATTATGTAAACCCAAAAGTAAAATTTTTATTTTACTTCACAAAGTTTACTATGCTGCTAAAATCCGTGTCGTATAATATTATGTATTTCATGTATGTTGAATACGACGTAGCAGATATTTTTTATAAAATGATTATTAAAAATTATTTTACGAGTAAAAGTAAACCATGGTGATTTTTATAACAAACCAATGATAACATTAGTTTAGCTGTAATGAAATTAGATATTTTTTTGTATAGAAAAATATGGAACTTATATTACATAAGACGTAATTGCTTAAGTTGAATATATTATATTAATCCCAGCCGTCTCCTGGTGCAAAATGATCATTTTTTGTTGTTAATCTTATCAGTATTAGTATTATGTATTATTGTTGAAATCATCAAAATCTGCCGACGACGTTGTAAATTGAATTAATATTATTAAATATGTAGTTGTAGCTCCGACTATCTGAAATAAGATTATTAAATTATAATATTTATTATTAAGCCACGTTCAACTTTTAGATACTTATCTATAATGATAGTGTTTAAGGATATTAAGGAGTATACAAATACTATTTTATATTATTTTAATCTTTAGAAATACACAAATATTAAATTTAACGTATTGGTTTCTTGATTTTAATCAAAGAACAGCATTGTTTCGTTGGAGCGTAATTTATTTTCGATCAATTTAATATTAAATAAAAATATATTTTACAACAAAGATTCTAGATTTTATTATATTACGTAATGATGGATGAAAATGTTTTTAACAACTATGAACAAAACTAAAAATATCCAATATTTTCCTCTTTCAAAAAAATCTTACAGTGAAAAACAGCGTATTATCAACATTGAAAAATCCAAAATAATGCTATTAATTTTGGTCGTTTCAGAAGTGTATAAGTAGACAATTTGTGTAACTGGAAATAATAAAAAAAAACATTATTATTGTTTTACTATTAACTAATCTATGTCAATAATTAATTCAACAATACAACTATGTTTCATGTCATTGTTACAATATCTCAAATTAATTAAGAAACGTTACATATATATATATATATACATATATAGTATAATACTATGCATAAATCTGATCATGAAATATACCGAGATAATGTTTTATTCTATGAGACGAACTAATTATTATATTTCGAATTGTTTTACTATGATCATTAATTTGTTAACTACTTCTTCATGGGATCATAATTTTCCTATTCCCACCAAAATCAACCGTAACTCTGCGGTCTTCATGATACCCCGTCGCAGAACGGACGTGATGTATCGTGCAATTAACCTTTATGATTGAAGGTTCATTTTTTTTACTATTATGTATAATGTTTGTGGACGTGTTTAATAGATTTATTTTATAATTGTTTTTATCTGACTTTAATATTTACGAAAAATCATCATTTCTCGTTTACTTTATTGTTATATTGGTTGTTATTAGTAATTAAGTCACTTTCATAATTTGTAATCAGTATGTATTATGGCGCATTGGCCAATCGCTATAATGCCATAATACTATTTTTTCCAAATAAACACTCTTTGATTTTTAGATTACTACTTTATTAAGATACAAATCCATATAAATCACGGAGATATTTAAATACATGCTATTTACTTCTTACCTTATTGGTTATACTGTACTCAACGGAATTTTTGTTACATATTATTTTATCGAATTCACTGGTTGAACGAACCATCATTTTGTGTATTAGAACCGCAGTTTCATTTGCCTAGAAAATATTTGAAAAATACCTACAATCATTTTATGACATTTAAAAAAAATTAAACCAGTGTGAATGAAAGACGTAATCCTCATTTTAGTGTATTTTTTTTTCAACCCCTATACTTTTAAATAAGTCATCTATAGTTAGCAAGAGTTTCAACATCATTGCTATTCTTTCCCGCCTGTGGTAGATTTTGAATGCCATTCCAGATACGCAAAACATTCCACAGAATAACGATATTTTATCAAATACTTTCAATACAAACGACCGGTCAAAGTACTGAACCATCGTCTCTACAGATAGGATCACAATGACAAACCATGAATAATAAGCTATCGCTAGTATTATGAAATAAATAAGGCCAAAATAACTGACGGTCGTTCTTGTTTTATTTTTCTCTGTGATGACGTTAAATGGAATTCCTCCGGAGATTCTAGAAAAAAATAACAAAGGACCGATCGCTCCCAAAACGTCACTGGCATAGAACAGACTTATCATCTTTTGTTTCAACATTTTTAACGAAACCAATAGAGGTAGTTTGCATATTATCTTGCGTCAAGAAGAACCAATAAGCAAATAACTGACTAAAATAACATTTTTGTTATCTAATATTGATTGATAAAATTTGATGAGAAGGCATGAAAGAATACATAACTATTTATTTTTTATCTGATGGGAATTTTATTAAAATATGTTGTAATTCTTTTTGTCACTTAATATAATCATTTTTATTGTATGGCGAACTTAGAGTAATTATAATGAATAATGTGTTATTAATACAAATACTCCCTGTTCAATTTTTATGATGAGATATTATTTAAATATTTGACTGACATTTAAACATAAAACGTTTGTTTGTAATCATACGTACTGCGAGGTCATTTGACATAATTATTTATCAATAATACGTATAAAATTTTACGAATCAATACAAATTAAAATCAAATTAAAAGCATTGAAAATATATATAATTTGAAAATAATGACTTGAAAAAATCAATTGATATAGACATCGATTCAGAGGTACAAAATAAAGGGATAATTATTTCCACTTGTGAGCATTTAAATAAGACAAATTTGGAACCAAAATAGACAACATCATACAACTAAATTTGTTTTATTATTGCTCATATATTATGTAGATACATAGAGATTGTAATTTTTCTACGTCGTTACTATTGTAACTGACGATTACTCAGGATTATGTAGATTTACTATTAGAGAGAATTTGTGATGTGTATTTTATATCACTTATCTGGTCGATTCGCCACGCCGGGCCCTTCCTGAGCCCGGGCCCCCAGGCTAGAGCCATGTCAGCCCCCCCCCTTTGTGGGGGCCATGACTCCACTTCTTCAGTGTTCACTCTTAGTTCTTTTTAAAGTAGCTAAGTATATATTTTAATCCTGGTATCTAGATATTTTTAGAAACAAATGAGTTTTCGACAATCTGTGGCTTCGGTGGGCGATCGGTGGTGTGAATAAATTACTCAAATCAATTTGTAAGCTACGCCCCGGTGTAAGGTTATCTTTGTATGGAAAACAGTGTTAATATTTATCCTTTTAATGTTTTAGATACGTATTTTTTATTTGAAAACACTTTAAAATATTTACATTCAATGAATTATATTATCGATATAATATGCACCTATTAGAATTACTGCAGCACTGTACTTAACAAAATAACAAACACAATGTTCATGGATTACAATCGCAGTGAGTTAACGTGTGCGAAGCCACTAAGAGACACATTGTATTGTTACCCTATAATACGTATACACTAGCGCCAGAAGCTTTCCTAAAATTGCTTCACTTTCGGTAATATTGCTTACCGCCTTTTGTCTTATTGTTATCCACATTATCTCAAAGCTTTAACCTCGTTGCCTGTTTGCTATAAAGCTGTTTATTTTCTTTTTGTCTTGGTATAGATATTTTCAAAAAAAAAAAAACATATAGTCGATATTGATATTACGATGCTGTATAATTTTTATGGTATATCGCAGTGTTGTTGTTATTGGGTGAAATGTCTTCTCCCAATGATGTCATTGAAAATTGTATCAATATAATTAAATACGTCGTCGCAGCTCCGAGTATCTAAGACAAACAAAAAAATATCTTTAAATATTAACGCAGTGATTCCCAAAGTCGTGTACCGACCCCGCGATCAGAATTGACAGCACTCGGTTTTTTCAACATTGATAACACTCTTCTTTTTACTGTGAGTTGGTACTTATATATTAATATAGCATTATTTGCTAGCTGTCGTTTTTTTAATTGTGTTTTCAATTTATATAAATTATCATCGAAAATAATTCTCTGCCAAACTAATACTCAGAAAAAGGCCAATAATATCGAAATTTTCAAACAATCACAAATTATATAAAAAAAAACCCAAAAAACCAAAATTATATCCAAAATATGTTTAACGCCAATAAAGGTCGAACCATAGACTATATATACATAGGGTCGAACGGTTTACCGCGTCAGCTTATAATGTCGTGAGGTTTTGCCTGTTATGGGTTTGGCAAATTCACATATTGTTTGAGTTGTTGAGTATGAATTCCTTATATGTTGAGCGTATGGCAACATCCAATTATCGTAAACATAAAAATATTTTAATGCAGTCTCCACTCTGTGGAGGCAGGGGAGCGCCCAGCGGGGTGTTAGAGGTACAAAACATCTAGGCGGCAGAAATCAGAGGGTGGCAAAAGTTGAATTTTCAAAATGATATTTAATAACATAATATATGTGAATACATAAATGAACTTGATAATGAAAAATAATCGTCGGTGGCGCAATTTCCTTTCATATAATTTAATATTATTTTATAAATAGTGTTTCGGTGCTGCATAGGTACATATCTATCGATTTAAGGCGTTTTACATTATCACACAGAATGTTATATTATTTAATAAGTTTGTAAAATATGACAGAATTATGATGAAAATAAAATATTTGTTATAATTCTTCTTTGACTTCTGTTATATTAAAAATATAAATATATATATTTGGTAGGGGTGGCCACCCTTAGGTTCAGACATGATTAAAAAAATGGTCGATAATGAATAATAATTGATACTTAATTTGATATTATATATCAGAGTTTCTAAAATAATTCAAGCTACCTCTCCTTTTAGAATCCCCCTTGAGTTTGGCAAAGATAGCTTGCATTATTTATTCGAATAAAAATAACTATTTATAACGCAATATTCGCAATATACGCAAAAGTCGATTTTATTGCGACTATGGTTAAAATTTAACTATCTAGTTACTTAAAACATAAAACTACTGGAGATATCCCGTATACTTACGATATTTCTTTTGAATGAACTGAAATCTGAATGAATGAACAATTTTTCAACGAACACATAATATCACATGACTACAAAAATGAAATACAAAATATAAAAATAAACAAGGTTTTACTAATTTATATTCATTTTTAAATTAATTTGTTTTTCATGCGATGAATGTGCTTGTTTATTAGCACAATCAATTTCAACAGTAGTCAATTCAAATTCATCATCGTTCATTGACAAATGGATTCTATCATGGGCCCCACAACTATACACGGGGGTCAACATTTAAGTATATCAATCATCATATAGGTACCACATCAAATTGCAACGCACAACCACATATTTAAAATATTTAATAACCCTGAAGCAAAGCAGGCGACTTTTTTCTATTAATAAAATAATGTGAAAAGTGCATATTATATCGATAATATAATTCATTGAATGTAAATATTTTAAAGTGTTTTCAAATAAAAAATACGTATCTAAAACATTAAAAGGATAAATATTAACACTGTTTTCCATACAAAGATAACCTTACACCGGGGCGTAGCTTACAAATTGATTTGAGTAATTTATTCACACCACCGATCGCCCACCGAAGCCACAGATTGTCGAAAACTCATTTGTTTCTAAAAATGTCTAGATACCAGGATTAAAATATATACTTAGCTACTTTAAAAAGAACTAAGAGTGAACACTGAAGAAGTGGAGTCATGGCCCCCACAAAGGGGGGGGCTGACATGGCTCTAGCCTGGGGGCCCGGGCTCAGGAAGGGCCCGGCGTGGCGAATCGACCAGATAAGTGATATAAAATACACATCACAAATTCTCTCTAATAGTAAATCTACATAATCCTGAGTGATCGTCAGTTACAATAGTAACGACGTAGAAAAATTACAATCTCTATGTATCTACATAATATATGAGCAATAATAAAACAAATTTAGTTGTATGATGTTGTCTATTTTGATTCCAAATTTGTCTTATTTAAATGCTCACAAGTGGAAATAATTATCCCTTTATTTTGTACCTCTGAATCGATGTCTATATCAATTGATTTTTTCAAGTCATTATTTTCAAATTATATATATTTTCAATGCTTTTAATTTGATTTTAATTTGTATTGATTCGTAAAATTTTATACGTATTATTGATAAATAATTATGTCAAATGACCTCGCAGTACGTTTAATTACAAACAAACGTTTTATGTTTAAATGTCAGTCAAATATTTAAATAATATCTCATCATAAAAATTGAACAGGGAGTATTTGTATTAATAACACATTATTCATTATAATTACTCTAAGTTCGCCATACAATAAAAATGATTATATTAAGAGACAAAAAGAATTACAACATATTTTAATAAAATTCCCATCAGATAAAAAATAAATAGTTATGTATTCTTTCATGCCTTCTCATCAAATTTTATCAATCAATATTAGATAACAAAAATGTTATTTTAGTCAGTTATTTGCTTATTGGTTCTTCTTGACGCAAGATAATATGCAAACTACCTCTATTGGTTTCGTTAAAAATGTTGAAACAAAAGATGATAAGTCTGTTCTATGCCAGTGACGTTTTGGGAGCGATCGGTCCTTTGTTATTTTTTTCTAAAATCTCCGGAGGAATTCCATTTAACGTCATCACAGAGAAAAATAAAACAAGAACGACCGTCAGTTATTTTGGCCTTATTTATTTCATAATACTAGCGATAGCTTATTATTCATGGTTTGTCATTGTGATCCTATCTGTAGAGACGATGGTTCAGTACTTTGACCGGTCGTTTGTATTGAAAGTATTTGATAAAATATCGTTATTCTGTGGAATGTTTTGCGTATCTGGAATGGCATTCAAAATCTACCACAGGCGGGAAAGAATAGCAATGATGTTGAAACTCTTGCTAACTATAGATGACTTATTTAAAAGTATAGGGGTTGAAAAAAAAATACACTAAAATGAGGATTACGTCTTTCATTCACACTGGTTTAATTTTTTTTAAATGTCATAAAATGATTGTAGGTATTTTTCAAATATTTTCTAGGCAAATGAAACTGCGGTTCTAATACACAAAATGATGGTTCGTTCAACCAGTGAATTCGATAAAATAATATGTAACAAAAATTCCGTTGAGTACAGTATAACCAATAAGGTAAGAAGTAAATAGCATGTATTTAAATATCTCCGTGATTTATATGGATTTGTATCTTAATAAAGTAGTAATCTAAAAATCAAAGAGTGTTTATTTGGAAAAAATAGTATTATGGCATTATAGCGATTGGCCAATGCGCCATAATACATACTGATTACAAATTATGAAAGTGACTTAATTACTAATAACAACCAATATAACAATAAAGTAAACGAGAAATGATGATTTTTCGTAAATATTAAAGTCAGATAAAAACAATTATAAAATAAATCTATTAAACACGTCCACAAACATTATACATAATAGTAAAAAAAATGAACCTTCAATCATAAAGGTTAATTGCACGATACATCACGTCCGTTCTGCGACGGGGTATCATGAAGACCGCAGAGTTACGGTTGATTTTGGTGGGAATAGGAAAATTATGATCCCATGAAGAAGTAGTTAACAAATTAATGATCATAGTAAAACAATTCGAAATATAATAATTAGTTCGTCTCATAGAATAAAACATTATCTCGGTATATTTCATGATCAGATTTATGCATAGTATTGTACTATATATGTATATATATATATATATGTAACGTTTCTTAATTAATTTGAGATATTGTAACAATGACATGAAACATAGTTGTATTGTTGAATTAATTATTGACATAGATTAGTTAATAGTAAAACAATAATAGAGATGCAGGTTCGACCTGCTAAGTGTCTTACTTTTTTCAAAAAATATTTTTTCCATTGGTTATAATATATTTTCTCAGAAGTGTTTTCAAAATGATGTATGTTCAATATACTTAGTTTTTTCTTTAACGAAGTTGTTAAGTACCTTATTATAATGCCTGAAATGAAAATAATATTATTTTATTATCATGGATCTATGTGTATTAAAATTCTCACGAAAATATATAATTACAAGTGGTTAATTAATTAATCATACATAGTATTGATCTAAAAATATATCCCGTGTAAGTAAATATATAATCTTTAAATTTGTAAATAATAAAATTGATGATTTCTTACAACATCTGTTGTGCTTTCTCTGAAATAGTTATCTCTTCCAAATCTTCTTTGTTGATTTGTGGAATGCATCAGCAACTTATTGACAAGTACGGCAGTGTCACGTGTCTTAAATTTTTTGAAATAATAATTAATGTTATAAAGATATATTACTAAATAATGATATAATAGTATCATAACTAACAAATATAATAAGTGATGATACTAGATAGCATATTATGATTTTAAAAATAGTAGTATAGTAAATATTATCTAATACTAGTGCTTGCGGTTTCTTGACTTTTTTCTATTTTCGAGATTCGAGAATTTTTGAATCAAAGAATTTGACTCAAGGAAGCAAAATTCAGGAATTTATTTTTAACTTTTCCTGCATAAAAAAAGATCTGAAAATTTTATAGTCAAGAGCTTTTTTAAGCTCTATCAGCCAAAAATAAGGCCTTTGACAAGCCGCAGCTCATAAAAACTAATCCATAACATCGATTGATGATTTCTTAGGCTGCGCGCACACGGCAAAGCGACTGCGCGCAGACGGCAAAGCGAAGTTTCGGATTCATCCGCCAAACGACCTTTGCGTTTTGTTTTCGGGCCGATTGCGTTTCAAATGCGTCGATATTTCGACGATGCTGTCCAAGAGAAAACACGGTTTTCAAGGGGATTCATAAACGCTTTTTTTGAAACTGCACCCTGCTGCGAGAATATTTATCTTTCATTACAGTGGCGTACAAGGGTAAATAAATCAATATAAAATCAGTGCATAATATTGCATTATAAGTACATTTATTTTCCCACTATTGCTTCTTTTGGAGCTGGACTGTTTTATATCGAAAGCGTTTTGAAAATTACCTGTTGTTGAGCCTATTATATACCATCATCATCAATACTATCGACCGAGGGTACTTGAAGGAGTTTGAATTTAAATTCTAATTGATTTAAGTTTTGTACTATTATTATTTATTAATACAATAAAAAAAGATTATAAGTTAATACACGAAGAAAGGGTAAAAACCTTATTACCTAGATACCTACTAAGTAAAGGATTAAGTATTAAAACATAATATTTTGAATATTTGCAGTGTTTCTAAAAACCTGTTGTAAATACTATTAATACATTCGGTAGGTAAGCAGTTTTACAAAATATAATAAAAAGTTGTGACACAGCACAGCTATGAGAAGAAGTATTTCACGAGAAGAAAGGCTCGCCATATCTATACGGTAAACTAAACTATTATTATTTATTTTGTAGTATGTACTTATTTAATTATTTTTTTTATTAGTTGACACTGTTATCTTCTATAGATACACTTAAATAGAAACGGGTACTAATAATAATATATTAAAGTGAGAATAATGAATACCTACCTACTACTATTGATAGGTATGTGCCTGTGTACTTGTATAGGTACAAGTATATTTATATTAATTATTGTTTTTTTGTTATAATATATTAGTTGCGATTAATTGAAAATAAAATTTAGTTAATTTATCTATTTAGCCGCTACAGTACCATATTCAATTACATATTCATAAAAAGTTGGTAGTTATGAATTCAAAACACCTTTCATAAAAAATAGATTGAAATATTAGTAGGTACACTAACACGAAATTACCTGATATAGTCTCATGACAATAGCTATCTTTTTAATATGTAGCTATTGAATTCTAAGCAATAGTATTCTATTGGAAATATGAACAGATTTTAAGGGGAGATATTTCAAATGTTTATAAATAATATGTTTTAAATGTTTATTTAATAAAAGATACAATAGGTATAATAATATATTACATTGTTCTACCAAATTAGATACAAAAAACTATAAAATATTTTAATTAAATTATATCTGTTTTCCCCATTGCATTAACGCCACTGTGAAATTCTTGATGACACTGATTAAGAAAGAAGGAAGATTTTTTTAATTATTTCGGACTAAAGTATTAAATTATGTCATACAATATGTGCCTTATTGTGTTCGGCAAACTTATAGCTATTAAATGGATAGTAGTACTTTTTGTTTTCACCGCTAGTGCTATTATGTAATAATTTATTTATTGCACTATCCGAAGAATTAAAAAAAAACCTTTTTTTTGTCGCCTTAGTGGCGAACTAAGATAAATAAAATATAAAAATATAATATGTAAACATTACCTACATAATTATTAAGTATTTCTTTTTCACCATTTTACCTATATTTATTTTTTCCACTATTGCTTGATTTGGAATAGAATTTTGTTATATTATATCGAAAGCTTTTTTTAATTTGATGATATTTTCATAGTGTAGAAATTATTTTTAATGACTTTCATGCGGATTTTTGTTAGCTATACGCAAATGCAGACATAGTCCAAATAAGCATTAAGCATTCAAGTGAATCTTTCTGGTTGCAAACAATTCATCATGACTTCGACAACAATAACAATACAGAACATGATAAAACAGAACAGCCAGGTTTTCTCCAGGTGTTCTGTTTTGTCATGTTCTGTTTTGTCACTGTCCTGTTTTGTCATGGAACCGACTGAGATTTAACATTCTTCGTATTATTATATATGACAATGTGCTAGGTGCAGATTGCGTAGGCTTAAACCTTTACATTATACCCAAGTTTTTAATGAAAAATACCCACTCATCCGGTCATGAGTTTGTCATTGGTAAATAAAATTTATTAGGCCTTTCTGAACATAATTATGTGGTTAATCAGTAATATTTCTTAACGGCCCACGTGCTCGTCGTAGGTCAAAATTGAGTTTTTATTGTATTTTCAAACCATGATCCTGGACACTCCTTAAACGTTGTAGATAATTTATTTATATAATTTTGAAGCCTTATTATCCTTTATAGTTATTTTAAACATTTGATGACTGCATAAAGTATTTTTGTTACATAAAATAGTATTCTTTTAAACCTCTCGCTCTAATGTTTTAGAATATAGTCATATTTCGGTACATAACTGTGCAGTGGTGTTAAGATTTTTTACATTTATTAATTTTTAAACGCATTTATAAAACCATTAGTATAATTTATTACGAGATAATTTTTGTAAAATATTCACGATAAAAAATTATATCGATAATCTCTGTGATCCCAAATTTGACAAGAATTAGGCATTTTATTATTCAAAAAATCGGCAAGATTAACACATTTAAAGATGATTCTAAAGATACTTATTATAAGCTATGTCTTTGACCATTCAAGTGTGATAAACATCTTATGAATAATGATTGCTTTATAATAATTATTGACCTAAGAATAAGGTAGTGTTTTTTTGAAATACGCCATTTTTATTGGCATTCCCTAGTGGTTAAGCTACAACATACGGCCGTAGCCATACATTGACAAACTATAATTAAAGTAATGAGTAAAATGATATTGACGCGCGTGTTTGAACATGTACCGTTTAAAAAAAAATTTAAAAAATTCGGTTAGGTAGATGTTCAAACACGCGCGTTAACATAATTTTACTCCCTACTTTAATTATAGTTTGTCAATTTATGGCTACGGCCGTATGTTGTAGCTTAACCACTAGGGAATGACAAAAGAAATGGCGTATTTCAAAAAAACACTACCTTATTCTTAGGTCAATAATTATTATAAAGCAATCATTATTCATAAGATTTTTATCAAACTTTAATTGTCAAAGACATAGCTTATAATAAACATCTTTAGAATTATCTTCAAATGTGTTAATCTTGCCGATTTTTTGAATAATAAAATGCCTAATTCTTGTCAAATTTGGGATCACAGAGATTATCAATATAATTTTTTATCGTGAATATTTTACAAAAATTATCTCGTAATAAATTATACTAATAGTTTTATAAATGCGTTTAAAAATTAATAAATGTAAAAAATCTTAACACCACTGCACAGTTATGTACCAAAATATGACTATATTCTAAAACATTAGAGCGAGAGGTTTAAAAGAATACTACGAGTATTTTATGTAACAAAAATACTTTATGCAGTCATCAAATGTTTAAAATAACTATAAAGGATAATAAGGCTTCAAAATTATATAAATAAATTATCTACAACGTTTAAGGAGTGTCCAGGATCATGGTTTGAAAATATAATAAAAACTCAATTTTGACCTTCGACGAGCATGTCCCCCCTTAATACGCGCCCCCATAAATTTCAGCTTTCAAAAGTTCGGTCCTGGCAGATTTCTTTAAAGGATGTTGATGGCATGTATTGTATGACATAATTAATTACTCCATTGCGACAGTGGCGTTTATGCAGTGTAGAGCAACTGATATAATTTAATTAAAATATTTTATAGATTTTACTGTAGCGGGTGAATAGATAAATTATCTAAATTTTGTTATCAATAATCGCAAATAATATATTATAACACGAAAACAATAATTAATATAAATATACATGTACATACACAAGTACATAGGCACATACCTATCGATAGTAGTAGGAAGGTATTCATTATTCTCACTTCAATATGTTATTATTGGCACCCGTTTCCATTTTAGTGTATCTATAGAAGATAAAAGTGTCAACTAATAAAAAAAATAATTAAAGAAGTAAATACTTACTACAAAATAAATAATAATGGTTTAGTTTACCTTATGGTTATGGCGAGCCTTCACGCTTAAAACAGATTAAATTTAATAAAAATATTTTATAGATTCGATACCTACATAAATATTCTACAATCATAAAAAGGAGGCATGATTCTATTAAAGATACATACCTATTTAATATCGAATATAACCAAATGCACACCTACTTGTGTTCTTCCCAAAAGAATGGTGTTATTTTAAATATGTATTTCATAATAATATGAATAGGTAGGTGGGTAATTCAATACGTATATATAGGTACTTATATACATATTTTCGGTATAGGTATATAGGTATATAGGTATTCATCAAAAATTATTTAAATTTGCATATTACGAACTATACCTTAACATTGTTTATTCGTTTTTTTTATTAAGTGAGTAGTTACAGTTGGTGACATTTCTCATTAGTTAATATTATTAAACTCCCAACATATTGCACAACGAGAAAACTATTGTTTACGAGAAATGACATTTTAATACGCTTACCTACCAAATGTATTAATCGTATTTACAACGGGTTTTTTTAGAAACACTGCAAATATTCAAATTATTCAAAATATTATGTTTTTATACTTCATCATTTACTTAGTAGGTATCTAGGTAATAAGGTTTTTACCCTTTCTTCGTGTATTAAGTTATAATCTTTTTTTATTGTAGCTAGAATTTG
Source organism: Rhyacophila brunnea (assembly GCF_057557595.1). NCBI lineage: Eukaryota > Metazoa > Arthropoda > Insecta > Trichoptera > Rhyacophilidae > Rhyacophila > Rhyacophila brunnea. The sequence goes on from NW_028233068.1 coordinate 25,950,038, forward strand.
ATGTCAATGTGTATTTGCCATTGGCGAGTGCGCAAAATGCTGAAAGGCAAAAGCCTGATCGCAAAAAAATTCTCAAGTGGAATATTACAAAACTTAAATTAATTAGAATTTAAATTCAAACTCCATCAAGTACCCTCGGTTGATAGTATTAATCAGACAAAGTTTATGATGATACATACAAGGCTCAATAATAGGTAATTTTCAAAACGCTTTCGATATACAATAGTCCAGTTCCAAAAGAAGCAATAGTGGGAGAATAAATAATGTAGGTACCAGTGGCGAAGGGTGCAGGTAAGCTGTTAAGGTCCGCCATAAATAGTGCACATTAACCTTTTTCAGTCAAATGTATATGTTTTTATTGAAATACGACTACAATTTACAGATGGTATTGGTTGGATTTTAAAAATCAATTAAGCCCTGTCTTACCAAACCATAATAGTATTGGTATATTTTAGGCGATATGACAAAATTGTGCACATTTTTTCATTCTTACTTATTTTTTTAACTTTAGATTAAGAATACGTATTACACATATTGTTAGTTCATTTTTTTAATTCATCAAGCTATGCCTAAACCAAACTATAATAGATAAATTGAAGATTTTACCAAAACGGTGACTTTCATTATTGTTCAGTTGATAGTTCAGTTCAGTTGAATAGGGTGGTATTGGATGCAATAAGGAAAATTCTAGGCCCTTCAGTATAAAATCTAAAGAGACCGGAAAAAAGATTTTTTAATATTAAATATAGGTTAAAACTTTGGCATTTTTCGGTAAAAATTTGTAGGCTAGTTATTATGTACAAAATAGACCAGGCTAGTAAGGGAGAAGTGCTTTGCGAGCATTTCAGTTTCTCTCTGGGCTGTGGGATAGATTTAATGTAGTGAAGAAAAATCAAATGCAAGTCACGATTGCATTTAAAACAACATAATGGTGGATTAATTCCATTAAAAGGAGCTAAAAAAATATATTTTAAAATTAGCTAAATATTTACAAAACCCAATAAATGCATCGTTTAATTTGCTGATAGTGAAGGTGTCAGACGAAGCTAATCGGTTTTCTTTTTTCGTGTTAATGGAAATCCATTGTGTTAATGATTTCATTTAATAAAACACATGTTTTTAGTACTCATTCCACTTTTAATAAATAAATCTGGACAGGTTTCGTCCGCCTTAAAGAGACATTTTCAACTGTTGAAAACAGTTGGCAGAAAAACAGAGGCGGACGAAACCGGTCCAGATTTATTTATTTATTAAGTGGAATAAGTAGATAATAAAAAATGTGTTTTATTAAATTAAATCAATAATAATAATATGAAGCTAATCATTATTAACCCGCACATAATTAAAACATTTTTTTAAATATTAAATTTTTTATTTTTTACATACATTGAAGTCGTTTGTTAATAGGTAAATAATATGTCCAAACCTTATTAAAAGTTGTATTATGATTAAAAAATAGCAGAAATATATATTCTTTATTTTATTAAACAAAATTATAGTTTTAGTCATACTATTTGCATTTCGATCTTTTCAATTTTGCAATAAAAACAACAAATGTCCAAAAATTGTGTAAAAACAGCAAATGTCACACTCATTCTTTTTTAAATTTCTATATAACCGAAATAAATTTAATATATTTTTTACATTCATATAGTGAATATAAGGTTTTTCTATAATTCCTCATTGTCAAATTAATAAAATTTTTCTTGACAACCAAGATATTATGTTTTTACCCTCTCCTGAAAAAAAAGTGTTTTGTGACATTTGCTGTTTTTATGCCAAGATCTTCAATTGTATTATCCTATCTATAAAATATCCAAATTTATGTTAGATTTCGTATTTTTTTTACTATTATATATTATGGCTTGGTTTTCGCAGGGTTTAATTGAATTTTAAAAACTAACCAACACCATCTGTAAAATGTGGTCTTATTTCAATGAAAACAAGTATGTATGACTGACAAAGTTTAGTGTGCAATATTTATGGCGGATCTTAACATCCTACCTCCACCCTTCGTCACTGGTAGTTACAATACGATATGTATGTAGGTGGGTACTAATATTTTTATATTTATTTTTTTACCCTTGTACGCCACTGTAATGAAAGATAAATACTCTCGCAGCAGGGTGCAGTTTCAAAAAAATGCGTTTATGAATCCCCTTGAAAACCATGTTTTCTCTTGGACAGCATCGTCGAAATATCGACGCATTTGAAACGCGATCGGCCCGGAAACAAAACGCAAACGTCGTTTGGCGGATGAATCCGAAACTTCGCTAAAATGTCACGAGAAACGAGAATCAACATTTCTCATTATTTTTGGAAAATTCTCAAGTCAATAAATCTAGAAACTAGATCATAAGCTCTATATCTAGATCATTAGCTAAATAAAACAATTTTGTTCGGATTTGATTGTCTATGTATACCAGGGATGACCACTGCGTCGATCGCGAAGGTATTTTTGGTCGATCGCGGACATAATAATAATATTGTACTATTTCTTATTCAAACGAGTCAAAACTACTCGATGTTCCAGCTCTTAAAATCCGCTAGTTCTTATCTCTTATCTTACATATCATTATCAAGAAATACACTCTTGAAGAACACAAGAGTGATGAGAACTTGGAATGAAGAACACAAGACTTTAGTGATGAGAATGGTAGAAATTCTACAGGAAAACATTAATAAAATAAATAATGTAAATTCATATCCTTGCAATTTGACGAGTCGGTAGATTACACGGATATTGCATAACTATGCGTTTTTATTCGATTGGTTTTTAAAGACATGTTTGCTTCAGAAAAATTATTAACAGTTTTACCAATGGAAGAACGATCCAAAAGAGAAGATATATGCATTTAAGTAGAATATTAATCGTACTCGATTTCCCATTCATAAACTAGTATCGGTAACGACTGATGGAGTTCGTGCTATGGTTAGGAATCATGTTGGGTTTATTACTTTATGTAAAAATGAGACAGCAGTACCCACTTTTATCAGTTATCATTGCATCATACACCAGCAGGCATGGCTCCCACAAGGGGGGTCTGACAGGGCTCTAGCCTGAGGGGAGCCCTGCGTAGTGGATCAACCAGTTAACTAAGAAAAACACAAGCCACAAATTTGCTCGAATAGTAAAAAAGTCGCCTGGGGCGCTATTTTCCTCAAGGGATATTTAAATTTTAAAATACATGGCTGTGCGATGCAATTTGATGTGATATGATTATTCATGTAATTAAATGATAATTCATATTGTATAGAATTTATTTTAAGTATGTTTCCTGGCGAAGTTTTGCATCTTGGCTCCTACAAAATTTCTAATATTCGATATACAGGTAAATTGTGTAACTATGTCTAAATTGCAGTTAATGTGTACCTTCTTGTTTTTTTAGAAGTGAAAGACATAATAATATTCCTTAAGTACATAATATATCATTGTCTTTAATTCGATATTTTCTGTATCGTTATTTTTTATATGTATAACATATTTGTTTTCGACAAACATATTTGAATTGTAAAAATGGGGTTGTATTGTTCTCGCATGATATAATAATTACAAGTGATATCAATCGATCGCCCTAAATAATTTTTTTAACTAGTCGATCCAAGAAAACAAAAGTGTAGCCACCCCTGATGTATACAATATATTTTACTCCCCAAACATGCACTTTTAGATGATCAAAGTAGCTGTTATTACCAACATAGTCCGATGATATTTTATTCTACTTCGGTAGATAATTTAACATCATTTTTTTGTGTATGTATTTTTGTGAATCTTATTTTTAAAATTGATGGCCGCCATCCGCTAGTGGTATATACATACTAGAGACAATTTTTCAATACGAACTAAATAATGACTTACCTCGTTTAGACATGAATTGGAATACACAACTGTAATTAGTATATTGAATAATTGCCAAGAAAATTGAAGCACACAGAGAAGAAAAAATATTGTAGCTTTTCCCCCTTCTTTCTCTATAGACATCAAAACAATTGCATTCATTGCATAAAATAAATTCAAGACAATTGTTATGAAAGACATCCCAATTAGAAGAAGCATTTGTATGCTGGAAACTTTGTTTATTTGGTCCAAACAATCACAAGTCTTATCGTATGCTTTCCAAATTTTCATTATTCTGTTGCATAATAGTGTTCCACTTGTGATAATTGTTTTACTCCACGAACACATGCGATCATTTTCTTTTACTTCAAGTGAGTTTTCAATTATTAAACTAATTTCTGTGTTTAATTTTGAGAAATAGTTTGTTACTATTTTTATGTATGTGACATGTATAACCAAGACGATTGTACAGAAGTATGAAGGTGTATATATTGCACTTATCATTATAAAAGATGGCGTATTATGTATCAAACCAACAAGGTACGTGCAAAAACATTGGTTTAGGCTATTAATGATGAAAAATAAGATGAGTGAAGATATTATTTTTGTCCGTATGCGAGAATAATGTACTTTCAGGCCGAGATCTTTTATCATTTGATCAACTTCACAAAGGAGTTTTAAAATAACGGCCCGTCTCTTTTGTTTGCAGTGTATTTCCGCTACGATTCCCGTCAAACAAATAGCTCCCAAACCACCCATGAAACTTTTATCAAAAAGCTCGAATAAAACGGAATCTTCGAAAAGTCTTACGAATGTTTCTTTTCTAACTGTCACTCGAACGACACTCATAATGAAAAACAAAAATGATGCTAGACTTACAACAAAAAACGGTTTACTTAATGTTGTTCGTGGTTCATTTATTATGTCGTAATTAAATGGAAGAATCCCACCAAATTTTGCAAAAACAAACATAGGTTGAAGTGTTTCAACTATATCATCAGCGTGGAAAATTTTTCCAACAAGTTTAATTATATTCTGTCGCATCGTTTTAATTTGTTAAAAAACTCTTATAAAAATTATGAGGAATGAAGAATTTCTTAGATACCGGTTATACACCCATAAGTATGAACTCAATTATAAATTTCAAAATTAAACAAATTCTTTCAGCAAGCTGTTACAATGTATGAATCATTTTTCTTGAAAAGAATGTGAATGAATTTTATTAACAGAGACAGTACATTATTGATTTAATAAATAATTAATGATATATCTTGCTTACGTGAGTAAAGTGACAATGAAAATACATTCTTTAACATCGTATATCAATTAAATTGATTCGTTGTTATAAAACAAGTCAAAAATTAAATTGATAGACGGCCCCCAGAAAAACCGATATAAGTCTAAAATCACAAATGTTCAGTAGAACAAAAAGCTAAATTATTTAAGCTATTAAATTCATCATATAAAATGAGTAAGTTTTTTCCTATCTTATTTGAGTAAATGGGATAGACCATTTTATGGTCTATATTCCTATCAAAATTTAATGGTTATTAATTAATAAACAGATGAGATCATGTCAAAAAATCATTTTTATTTGGAATAATAATACGCGCTTGGTGTTTTGACTTGATTCAACAAGCTTTTGCGCGGACGAAATGGATTACTGACTCCGCATAACAGACTCATACTCTGAGATAGAACCTTGTTTTATGTCGCGTTTTTCTTACTCTATACGATTTTATTTTATACAACTATATTTATAACGCTCTTTTACGGAAGAACCATCATTGCGCAATGATTAACTCGAAATAGTACAGCGTGTCTATAAAGTTTTACAAAGAGTATGGGGATATATTGACATATTTTTTTTTATACAGAGTTTTAATAGGAAAAAAGTATTTAAGTATATGTTTTTTTTTAGAAAATGCAAATTATTTTTGAGAATATATATATAAATAATGAGAATATGTACATTAACAAATATAAGTTATTCAGGAAAAATGTAATAATGGAATAATAAAGAAGTTGTATAATAAATTAGTACATAACACTGGTAACTATAAGATGAAACTGTTGTTTTATACTTCACAACACAATTTTCATAAAAACTATAGAAAAAACATAATGTCAATCGTGATGTATAATACCAAAACAATTTTAATTTATTAATAGTCAATTCAATTATGAAAACTAGGAAAAAAATAATGATTTCCATTACCTGTATTATTGTAAGTTAGTTAATGGTTTACAAAAAGAATATTCTGAGCGAATGACTTTTAATTAAATAAGTAATTACCATTTTAGAAAAAAACATTCGGTTTAATACAATAATATAAATTACTAACTGCTATGCTTATTTGAACATAAATGTAGGTAGTAAATAACTACTGAAATATATTCATGAATATTTGGTACAGATATACCTACCTAAGCATCATAATATTTGCAAAAATATAGGTTTTCTAGTTTGAAACGTATGACTACGTATTAACAAACGGAAATGTTATGTACCTATATCTAACAATTATTAATGAAAGACAGCTTTATCACTTTCCTTCTCTGATAAGACCACATTGAACTGCTCACTATCAGAAATGAAATTCATATAAAATCTATAATCAATATACTAGGCTTGTATTACAAGCGCATACGATAATTATAGATAATTACCTATCTAAATTGATATTGATACAGCATCTCAGCTAGTTATGTAAACAAGAACAATTCATTTGTCAGTACCTACCTTCTATTTTCTTAAAGAGTAGGTATGTCTATTTGAGCACCTAATATTATAATACTTTTCTATAATTAAACAGGTAGGGACACTTATTAGATTATAAAATTTCATATAAATTCTGACCATATTAATTATCGTTTGTATTTTTTAATCTTTATCTTTGATATGAATGTAATTGCCAATAATTTAAAGTAAATAAAGATTTATTATATTCTATTGTCAACATAAATCATGAAACATCAGTATTATTTTTAATTGAGCTCAATTACGTTAATTAATATGAGGTTTTATGATTGAATTATTATATTTAAAAGGTTAAAATAAGTGTGTACATGTACCTAACCGATATTTTTTTAAACGGTACATGTTCAAACACGCGCGTTAACATAATTTTACTCCGTACTTCAATTATAGTTTGTTAATTTATAGCTACGGCCGTATGTTGTAGCTTAACCACTGGGGAATGCCAAAAGAAATGGCGTATTTCAAAAAAACACTACCTTATTCTTAGGTCAATAATTATTGTAAACCAATCATTATTCGTAGGATGTTTATCACACTTGAATGGTCAACAATATAGCTTATAATAAGTATCTTTAGAATTATCTTCAAATGTGTTAATTTTGCCCATTTTTTGAATAATAAAATGCCTAATTCTTGTCAAATTTGGGATCACAGAGATTATCAATATATTTTTTTATCGTAAATATGTCACTATAATAATGTCGACATAAATTATACTAATGGTTTCATAAATGCGTTTGAAAATTAATAAATGTAAGAAATCTTAACACCACTGCCCATTTATGTACTGAAATATGACTATATTCTAAAATATTAGAGCGAGAGGTTTAAAAGAATACTATTTTATGTAATAAAAATACTTTATGCAGTCATAAAATGTTTACAATAAATGTTAAGGATAATAAGGCTTCAAAATTATATAAATAGATTATCTACAACGTTTAAGGTATGTCCAGGACCATGCTTTAAAAATAGAAAAAAGCTCCATTATGACCCACGCTGAGCACGTCCGCCCTTAATAAATAAATAAGCGAATAAATATAATATTATTTAGATACCTACCCAAATCACCAGAGTCTGAGATGCTATTTGGTTGATATTATGTCTGACGCATTTGGTTTGTACCATTTAATAATACCTACGCAGGTGTATTACTTTCGCATATGAATATGTGTAATTTATGAATATCTATTTTGCAATAGGTTCATCCGACAACTTTTAAATCTCGCGAGTGACTGACTGGCAAAAATATTTGGGTAAATTAAAAAATACAGATGTATGTGCCTACCTTTAAATCTCTACCATAATTTTTCTTGTTTCGTTACCAACTTTGACATCTATATAATATTATTTTGTTTCAATAACTTTGACGTCCCTTTGACGACCGGTCATCGCTCATTTGGCGCCACATAATTGGCTTTCGCGCATTATACCTACGTAATATCACTTTTATGAAAGGAACTCTTTAATCTCAATAAATGACATTACATTATTTTTATGACTGATATATTATAATGTTTTGGTGTTGGGCTTGTAACATTATCATAATCATAATATTCATAATGTGTTTAGGTTCCAAAAGAGTCGTATTTTTTTTATTGGCATTTGTATTACAAAAGCGAGCAGTTTAAAATAAAAGAATAAATCACTGACTGACTGAGGCGGAGAATGAGTAATAATAATACTGAGTAATAATTAAAAAAAAAAACATCCGGAGCAGTCGAACACTACACATATTCGGTGCTCTGAGCTCTGCTCCAACGCTCTGGTTATAATATAACTAAGTTTAGGTAGCTATTTATTAATAATACCAAATGATTCTCCTCGATTTGCCACCCCTCGAGTATCTGCCGCCCTCAAGCGACGCTCAATCTGCCTACCCCCACGGGATGTCACTGTGTACGATACATCACCATTTGACATGGTTTATTTGAGTTTAGCACAAACTATAGATACATAATAATATGGTATCTACAGTTAAAACTCAAATAAGCGATGTCAAATTGTGATCAAATTATTATAAAAATGTTATTGTTAGTTAAAGCAACACTGTGTATTTAAACAAATACAACTAATATCAATAATTATGTCACTACTTATCAATACCAAGATTATAATATAGGACATAGGTCTTTAATGAGTAGGTAATATTAAAAATTCTCAATCACCAGCTGATGACATCATTTTGTTAACATTACTTCATCCCTTCTCCAAAATATATTTACTTAGATAAGCATTAAATACTTTAAAAATTATTTACCATTATAATTTTATTTTTACATTATATTGTGTTGCAAGCAATGGGTAACTACATGTATTCAAAAAATCCTGCCGCCTAATCCTTTTCGGCGAACGGCATGTAATAAAATAATATAACCCCTTGGGTAATTTTTCTCTTCGAGGAATATTCAAAATACAAAATTATGCATAATATACACAATGTGTACCCTTTTATATCTTCAAAAATACTAAGAACACGTAGACGCACGTGTTTATGATGTTTAGCCGACTTTATTATTTTAATATTTTCAAAGCCAGCCATTGATAAATGCCATTTCAAAGTGCAATGAAAAGGATTGTTTAACTTGGTTGGGTCATAAAAAATAGTCCGCAATTAGTAATGTTTTCAAACTGAAGCATGATAATAGTGATTTTGTATTATCTGTGTGCAAGATTAATTTAATCAAAATATGTAATGCCATTTTCTACTAATGATATAATAATATTTTGAAGTTAAAACATAATATTTTAGGTGAAAAATACTTGTTTTTATAGTGATAGTCATATTTAATTAAAATATTTCTTTTTCTGCTGGGTATTTATGTAAATTAAATTTATATATTAGAATATTACAAACTATTTTTTAGTTAAGTAAGCAACTGCAAAGTTATTTAATTTAATACAATTATATATAAATAACGTTTTCAGCTGGATATTTGTTTTCTATTAAATAATATAATATTTTCAAATTAAACTTTACTGCATTGTTTTGTTGGGTATCTATGTGGGAGAGTAATCAACCGAAAAGAGTTAGAGGGAGCTTGAGGAGGTCTTTAACCTGCAGTGAATTTAAATTGGCGAATCAAAATTAATATACTTTTACAAATTTTAACATAATATTAATTACTGAGTAGTTTTTTAAAGTAGCTATGTAAGTGAGAAATATTTCGGTTTCTACTGGGTATTTGTTTTGTATTAATACTTTGGACGCGAAAGACGCCCCCGGCGCGTAATGATCAGGCGGCCGATCGATGTAATTAACGTACATTTTAAAGATGCTAATTAAAAAATCATTATCTACTCAGCAGCGAATGCGTTAAATAATATAATAATTTTACATTCTGACACAATATATTGACTATCTTTTAAATTAATAATGCAAATACTTACTGCAAATACCAATATTTTTTGGAGATAAATCAATATGTTTTTCGAAATTAATGTGGTACGTCAATGTAAACGATGCCTTATATTTAGATCTCCGTAAAAGAATGTTATAGCAAGCATAACTACCTTCTTATTCGTAAAATAAAACGCAGTGCACTTTTTATCGAGATATGACTATACTCCTCGAATATTTCTGTGAACACAAATTTGGTTGATGTGATATGTAGATATAGAGCACCATTGTCAAAAACCTATCTTCGTCAATTTTTATGCTAGAGACCTGAAATTTTTATAGGACATGCATAAAAAAATTAATTTTGTAAAAAGCGAATAAAACTTAAAACGCTATTTTCAGACTTAAAACGGTTTTTCTGGGGGCGGTCGTATATTTAAGTGCTACACCACTTACGGAAATAGATTACTATTTAATGTCATTATATTGTGATGGTGGGATGACGCTATGTAATTAGCGTTCATAATTATTATTTAATACAATCGATACATAAACTGGTTGCCAGAAAAGAATTAAAAAATCAGGCAATGACACAAATTTATTTAGAGTGCAATAAATATCAAAACAAAAAAAAATTAACATCTTCTTGTTTTAGATAAGCAAAAATTATAATATATACATACTTCAAATACTTCAAATACTGAAAACATACATTCAATTGATTTTAAGTGAATGATTTATTTAATTTTAAACGCATAGTTTTGACTATCCATATGTCTTACAACAACAGAAAAATTCAGTCCATTATTATAATAAAATTTATTTCAATTTAAAATGTAATATTGTACTAATTATTCAATATTTCTGATTCAACTGATGACGTTGAAAACTGGATCAAGATAATTAAATATGTTGTTGCAGCTCCCAGCATCTACAATAAGAATATTCGTATTTTTTTTAAATACATAATAATAAGTAGTTTAACTTACAGCGGTAGTTATACAATATTTCGATGGAATATAATTAGTATTTTGAGTTTACGCTAACATAACCAGAGCTTAAGTCTTTTAAAATTTTCAAAGAAACATATTATTATCAGGTAGGTACTACTTGTCAAATATTAATTTATTCGAGGGTAACTAAGGCGTTGATCACGTTCGATTGGTTTATCGCAGAGTCAAACTGAGTTTCTCGAGGGCGAAATTATTGGTAAGTATATATTATATGTAGATACCCTCAGGTACATAGTATACGATTCATCAATAGTCCCAAGTATTTCTAATAACAATATGCACTGCAATAAATTGTCGTTGTTGCGTCTAAAAAGTTAATAGTCAATCATCGTATAATTACTGAAATATAGTTTAACATTCTTATACTGATTATAATTAAATGATCTATTCTAAGATTACAAAAGAGGAATTACGAAAATTTAGAATAAATGCTAATGAACGTTTTGAAGAAGGTACTCACTGTAAAAAGCAGAGAATTATCAACACTGAAAAACCCGAATGCGGTGAGCTTTGGTCGTTTTAAAAGAAGAAATGTTGAAAACTTGCGCATCTGAAAACAATTTATTCTAAATTTAGAAAAAAACAAATCAACAAAGAACTCAACGCGAAATAAATTAAGAATATTTTATAACAATGTGGTGAAAATTAACATAGATACCGAACATGTAAAATATAAAAGCAACCTAGCAATATTAGTGAAAAACTGACATAAGTGTCTTAAAAATACTATCATTTCTTATTTATACAGCTATAAGCAATAAAAAAACTCTGTAAAAGAACATACATCTATATTAATTTTAAATTTTCTTTAATTAATTCAAAGGATTGCTTACATTCATGAATCATTTTATACATTGCATCAATTATTTGTTATGTTGGTGTGTGGCTAAATATTTCCCCAATTTCCTTGAAATTGCTATTTGACATGATTGTCGACCAAATTTCTTAGTATTCAAGGTGACACAGTAAATCAGGGGTAAGTATTATAGATATTCTATAATATAATATATTCTTTCCATCACCATTATTAGTTACCAATGTACCATTCATTACAAACATGAAGGGCTTACCTTGGCAAAACCAGTGCGGCCGATATTTTTGATCCCCCCCTTCAAAATTGAATACTACGAGAGAAATAAAATGCTTGTGTAATATGCATTATATAAAAGCTTAGTATATGATGTGCTACTTACTATATCTGTTATATTTTCTTTTAAATAGTTATTTCCGCCATGGCTGTTAGATTGAATCGTCGAATACATCAAGAATTTATTTATCCATATAGCAGTATCACGAGCCTAAAAATAACACATAAATATATCGAGTCTTGTAATGATTATTAATGTGCAATTTTATAATTTATACTAAGTTCTTACCTCAGTTAGGCAGGAGTTTGAGTGCAAAGCCAGCATAAGTATATTGAAGGAATGCCATGTAAATAGAAACAGACATAGCAATAAGAATATTTGAGATGTTTCCACGTTAACGGCTCTCGATATCCAAAATATTGCATTCATTCCGTAAAATAAACTTAAAACAATTGTGATGAATGACTGTGCAGTGAAAAGTAGCGTTTTTATAGAACTTGATTGTTGTATTTGATCCAAACAGTCACATGTTTTATCATATGCCATCCAAATATTTATAATTCTTTCATACAGTGCTACGCCAGTGAATACTGCTTTTTTATTCCATGGATGCATAAAATAGTTTTGTTTTGTTGCACTTGGAGAATGAAATAAGTTTTCAATCATGTTTTCAATTTCTTTATTCAGAATTGCGAAATAGCTTTCGGTCAACTTTATTAATAATACATGTATTACTAAGATACACATACAATAATAGCCCGGTGAAAAGATTATAAAAACCATTGGGAATGATGGCCGTTTCCGTAAAAATGAAATCAGGTACAAGCAAAATACTAGGTTAGATTGTATAAGAATGTAAAACAAAACTAATGCACAAGTTATTTTCGCTCGTAAATTAGTGTAGCATTGTTTAAGGCCTATACATTTTATCATTCCATTTACTTCATAAAACAGTTTTAAAAGAATTGCAAGTCTATGTCGCTTATAATATATTTCCATCGTCATTCCTGTCATGCAAATAGTCCCCAAATTAATGAACACCTTCTCGAAGATCGTATACAGAACCGACTGTTTGAAAAAACTTATGAATGTTTCATCGTTGACCGACACTATCACATAGGATATATAGTAAAATGATATTATAGCAATGGCAATAATAAATTGTGGTATAGATAACTTTATTTTCGGTTCATTTTTAATATCATAATCAAATGGAAGTACAAAACTAAATTTCCCGAAAAACAACAAAGGCTCGAGAGCTTCTACAACATCATTTGCGTGACAAAGCTTTTTAAAGAACACCAGCGTTCGTTGCATTTTTGTAAAATTCAATTCAGTATTAATTCTATAAGTACTTCTTTTTAGTATCACTTCTTGTATCCGATTTGAATTTATCAATATTGTTCATACATATGTTTATTACAGGAATGTATGTTTCTCATAATATTTGAATGGCTACTAATTTTACACAAACCTTCCCTCCAATTCTTTTTCTCAACGATTTTACTTTTCAATAATTGCAAAAATATCGATTTTTTGATAAATGACATATATACGAAGTTTTTTTTTAAAAATTAACGTTTAATAATTGAGTAGTCATTGTCGATAATATACATTTATCTTTATGACCACTTTTTTTAAAATTCATTTAATTATTGTAATTGTGAAATTATGTTGAAAATGTGTTAAATTCAAGTACCTACCTATAAGATTATTTTAGGCACTGTTATCGATTCTTGCATGGGGGAAGGGTGGAGAGGTTTGGGAAACCAATGAAAGAAGGCAATTAATTAGCGTGACTGACAACCGTCAGACGTGGGGAACTCCCTTTTGAATGCAGACACACTAGACGAGCTTCAATTAGTAATGGGCTCATATTATGCATAAATGGGACTGAGACAGGTTCCCTCTTTACGATACCATGGACCATATCGTGGAGTCCTGCAACGTATCTTCAGCTATGCACCTGGATAAACCTGAAGTTGTTGCGTCGATTGACACCTTGCCGGTTCCACTGTGACTTTTAATGATACCAGTTTTGTGATTCTCTTTTCTGGTGTCGTTTTTCATTTTATATCTAGTCTCTTATCTATCTTTTTAGAAAAAAATTACACCCGACGGGACTTAAAACTGTAACCGCTGGATTTGCGCCAGTGTGCTTTCTTAATCAAGGCACAGACATCCTGCTTAACTACGACGATTTTAACTAGTAGTTGTTACATGAAATGCTTATCAAATTGTATTCTAAGATTATATAATTTAGAAAACCACTTTCTGAGAGAGTATATTGTAACCAATAGAAAAAATCTTTTTTGAAAAAAGTAAGCCACCCGGCCTGGAATCGAACCCAGCATCTCCACGGGTAAACGCCCCAATCGGTGCATTTTATCCATTGTGCTACGGTATGACATACTAATAGCGACAAATTTAAACTATTGGTCACTGTAATACCTACTCTTAGTAGTCTCTCTCTAAATTATATAATGTTCAATAATCAGAATGATATATTCTTAAATCTTATGAATTATTCGTTTGAATAAAAAAATAGTTAATTGTATTCTAACGTTATCTATCGGTTTTTGTATATTAAATTAAGGTAGGTATCAATTAACTCCATAATTGGTAAAGCACAGTGGCGCGAATCTAGCAGGAACAGGTTGAAGTCCCGTCGGGTGTCATATTTTTTTCTAAGAATTTTTCTAGTGGGTACATGCATGAGATGTTTTCAAATTATGTAGATTCAGTATATATTATAATGGTTACATTCTCAAGTCATGTGTCTTATTCGATAAATAAAAGAAATAGTTTATTATATATAATACTGCTTTTGAATTAAAATATGTTAAAATGTTATTTTTGTTACAATACAAATTTGACTTTTTTGATAAGTGTGGGTTATTTTATAGAATACCATTACACATTAGGCCTTCGGTGTGTGGATAATCAAAATGTTTTATACCTACACGTTACTTATACTTATTTGTATATAACAGGGATGGCCAGTGCGTCGAT
Organism: Rhyacophila brunnea; assembly: GCF_057557595.1. Lineage (NCBI taxonomy): Eukaryota > Metazoa > Arthropoda > Insecta > Trichoptera > Rhyacophilidae > Rhyacophila > Rhyacophila brunnea. The sequence goes on from NW_028233068.1 coordinate 25,965,090, forward strand.
CGCGAAGGTATTTTTGGTCGATCGCGGACATAATAAGAATATTGTACTATTTCTTGTTCAAACGAGTCAAAACTACTCGATGTTCCAGCTCTTATAATCTGCTAGTTCCTATCTCTTCTCTTACATATAATTCTCAAGAAATACACTCCTGCGAAGAACACAAGTGATGAGAACTTGGAAGAAATTCTACAGGAAAACATTAATAAAATAAATAATGTAAATTCCTATCCTTACAATTTGACGAGTTGGTAGATTACACGGATATTGCACAAGTATGCGTTTTTATTCGATTGGTTTTTAAAAGCATGTTTGCTTAAGAAGAATTATTAACAGTTTTGCCAATGGAGGAACGATCCAAAAGAGAAGATATATGCATTTAAGTAGAATATTAATCCTACTCGATTTCCTATTCATGAACTAGTATCGGTAACGACTGATGGAGTTCCTGCTATGGTTGGAAATCATGTCGGGTTTATTACTTTATGTAGAAATGAGTAAACAGTACCCAGTTTTATCCCCAGTTATCATTGAAATATACACCAGCAGGCATGGCTATCACAAGGCTCTAGCCCAAGGGAAGCCCGTAGCGGGTCGACCAGTTATGTAAGAAAAACACAAGCCGCAAATTTGCTGGAATAGTAAAAAAGTCGCCTGCGGCGCTATTTTCCTCAAGGGATATTTAAATTTTAAAATACATGGCTATGCGATGCAATTTGATGTGATATGATTATTTATGTAATTAAATGATAATTCATATTGTATATAATTTATTTTAAGTATGTTTCCTGGCAAAGGGTTGCATCTTGGCTACTACAAAATTTCTAATATTCGATATACAGGTCAATTATGTAACTATGTCGAAATTACAATTAATGTGTACCTACTTAATTTTTTAGAAGTTAAAGACATAATAATATTACTTAAGTACCTATATTATTGTCGTTAATTCGATGTTTCTGTATCGTTATTTTTTATATGTATTAAAAATCTGTTTTAAAAATACATAGGTATTTTAATTTAAAAAAAATGGTGTTTTATTGTTCTCGCATGGTATAATTACAAGTGATATCAGTCGATCGCCATAAATAATTTTTTCAACTAGTCGATCCTAGAAAACAAAAGTGTGGCCATCCCTGGTATATAACGTATAATCAATGAGTTTGAACTATAACTAGAGAAGATCCAAATACAACACTTTTAGTGTAGTTGAATTATTATTAGTAGATTATTGTCCGGCAACTTCATCTTGGCTACGTGGCAAAACTGTGAACTACAATCCCCTCCAGTCCAGCTAATCGAACTTTTTCCGGTTTCCGGTTTCATAAAGGAACGCCCCCAAAATATTCATTACATTTTTGACACTTCGTATTGGACGCATCTATCAATTTACGTAATTTGAAGCTTTTTATATTCAAAAGATATCTTAAACAATACGACGTGATGTTCGAATTATTATTAGTATTCTTTTGATTTATTGCGAAGAAGAAAAAGAGTCGTATTTAAAAGGCCAACCTATACAATATTTAAACAAGCCCATATCACGGGTTCTGGTCATGTCAGATATGTTAAAATTCAGTATTGTAATACTATAAATATTTCCCCAAATACTGTGAATTATGTTTGTATATTATTATATAGTTGTGTGTATCGTAATCTATTTTATTAATATTTTTAGACGTATAATAATTAAGTATAAATGATCATTTAAATACACTAGCAGTGTAATAATAAATTGGCAAGAAGAATATTTTCAAGAATAATTATTATTGAAATAAAATAAAGTTATGAAAGAATGGTTGAAAGACAATAATATTATATTCGAAGAAAATATGGTTAAATCTAAATTAAAAGAAATAAATGATAGAAATAAACCACCGTCAAAGTATTTATAGTTCGTCTACCACCTTACCACCGTGATCTTATCCCAATAGAATTTATGTGGTCACTTGTGAAAAGAAGAATTGCAAGGAATAATGTTGATTGCCGAGCAGCTGACATGCAGATGCTTTTGGAACGATAATACCGGACGATTGGAAAAAACAATGTGAACACACAATACATTTGGGAGAGGATTATATGGTAAAAGATAGATGTTGTGAGACTATGAGTGACCAAAGTTTAGTTTTTAGTGTCGATTTTGATAGCAGTAGTGAAAGTGAATTAGTATCAAGTGATGATGAAGCCAATATGTCTGGTGTAGAATACCTCACATGATGATTGGTTTAATCAATTTTTAATCGTTTCCTTGGAAATGTACTTTTAAAAGTTGCGTTGATGACGTTATTTATGACGTTATCAATTATTTTAATCTTATTTGTATTTACGGTTAGTTAATTAATTGTCCTTGTACTTTTAAACCGATAAGTAGCTACATATTGTTTTAAAATTTATAATGTTAGGTTGACGTAATTTAATTTATAGAAAATTATTTTCACAATAGGTAGGTATGTGTTTCTACAACAATTTTACTAAAAATACGATATAAAAGACATCATTTGTAAATTATAAAAAAATGTGATTGGGTCATCAATACAATATTGAATATGTTATATCTTTCACTTCTACTTATTTAGTCATAATTTGTGTTCTCCTAATTTTTTAATTAATAAATACCTGCAGCAATATTATCAGGTAATGTGGGTTCAATAATATATTTCCTTGCAAATTCAATAATTACGCTGTATTAATTAACCTAATAAATAGTAATAATTAGGAGGTGAAATTATTTGAAATAATTTTTCTATTGATACTTATCGAACAATAATTAGACTTCTAAATTAATAACTTACTGAGAATATAATTGATATAAATTTAAAACCTAATTTCGCGGGATTTGTTTTCTCAATAAATGACAACACTGGGAAATATTCTATACACGACAAGGGCGACTTCCTGTTGTCGCCTAAATAATTTTGTGGTACAGTAGCAAGAAAATTTTCTTCAACATCTTATATTAGGTATGCATATTTGCTTATTTATATATTACGTGTTTAAAAAAAACTATTTATTTCGTTTCGTACAACAATAAAATTATTACATGCATTATTAAGTTGCACTTCTAAATAACTTTCTAATTCTCTCACTAAAAATAGATACCTACTCGTTTTAAAAATAATTGTAAAGTGCTGATGATCTGATGGATATGTTTTCCTTGACTGTATCAAAGCTATAAGCTGAGTGATACAACATTGGTTTAAGTTAATAAAGGTGAAAAATAAGACAAATAAATAGATTATTATTTTTTATCCGTATGCAAGAATAGTATATTTTCAAGTCGAGATCTTTTATCATTTAATTTACATATCCTCGTACAGTCGTACATATTAAAGGCATTACCTAACATGGCATTTCCCTCGCCCTTTTTATGAATTTCACTTATTAAAAAGACCATTAGGTATTGAAATAGTCTATATTTAATGATATATTATAATGCTTACGTAAATAAAGTGAGTAATATATCATCCGTAAGGACCTTGACATTACGTTTGACGGTTTGAGAGTAAACTGACATTTATAAGCCTTATTATAGTTTACCATTTGTAACAAGGCGCTTAAGATGGGCTTCGTCGTGCGTACTTCCCGGGTCTTTTCGGATGTTACTGCATCAAAACTTTTCTTTAATTCTCTAGTTCGAAGCAGGCTTGAGAGTGAGTGTGTTGTTTAGGCACCGCGTCAGTTGAAGTCAGGCATTATGGTCGAGAGGGTTCAGAAGTAATTCTTGAGGTTATATTGATACTATCCATGGCTTTATCGAACTGACTTTCTCTTAGGTATTGCTTACATACTGCAGGCTGCAATTGAGAATAGATCTTTATTTTAGCTACGTATTTTATTCGACTTGTACGAGGTATACATGAGAATTCTGCCATTCTGGGCAATGTTGACCTGTGTATCCCTGGTAACTATCTTAGAATTAGAGAGCATCAGTTGTTTATTCTCCCGAGGTGCAGAACCAACCTGCCACTGGTAATGAAAATTGGGAGGGCGATAACTATGTTCAACTAATTTGCTTCGAGTGTTGATATCTTCCACTTGCGTGAAGGTGAGTTTATGTGGACGCTATTTTATAAATTCTTAAAATAGGGTCTCCTTAGAAATCTCGATGTACTTCTTTGAACTTCTATAGACGTATAATTGTATTTTCACTGCATGTGTATGTTATGTTCTCTTTTTATATTTTCATTTTTATCGCTTTTATTACTTTTTTTTCTTCTTTATAATAATGTTTCATGTTATATTATGAACGTCTTAAACTTATAATTTGTAATGTCCACAATATGTTTAAGAAAAATTGAATTGAATTTTTCAATATAAATATATTGTTTCGTAATTTACAATGTTTTTTTAGGTCGTATTCTTATTTGTCCGGTGGTTGTTTATCCGGTACAAATCTTGCAATCGATTTTTAACTAACCTCCCGACTAGCTAGACATTTGAAACTTTTCAGAACACGATGCCAATGCATTTTTTAAATACTTTTGACCGTGTGGCGCCATCAACCCCCAATAACCGTGCATGGTCGACGGCAAGTGTTCCACGCGTTATCCACGAAATTTGACGGCGGAGACTATCACTACCAACGATGGTTATCCACTATATCGGCGTCGAACACCCGGTGATAACGGTAGAACTATCACAACGAAAGTGAAAGGAAACGATATCGAGGTCGACAACACTTGGATTCCGTATTCGCCACTTCTTTCAAAAACATTCAAGGCGCATTGCAACGTGGAGTATTGCAATTCAGTGAAGTCCATCAAATACATCTGCAAATATGTCACCAAAGGCAGCGATGTGGCAGTTTTTGGTGTTCAAACTCACAATACCAACGATGAAATCACGCACTATCAAGTTGGTCGACATAATTGTGAGCTGCAATAAAGCGATTTGGCGTATTTTCTCATTCCCCATTCATGAACGTCATCGCACTGTTGTACATTTGGCGCTGCATCTGGAGAACGGCAACGAGTTTATTTTAACGCATCGAATGTTGCTCAACGTGCTGAAATACCTCCAGCGACAATATTGACCAGTTTCTTTTCGATTTGCCAAAGCGATCTGTTTGCACGAACGTTGCTCTACTCTGAGATGCCACGTTATTACACTTGGAACGCTTCATCGAAGAAATTTCAACGTCGGAAGCAAGGCGATGCGGTTCCTGATCATCCGGATGTGCGTTCTACTGATGCTTTTGGTCGCATTCAGCGCTCGAAATGGACAGGAACGCACCGGAGCGCCGTTGTGGTTCGTGAAATTCCAAAATATACCGTTCCGGCTCGTGGATTCATTTAAAATTGCGTTGCGGTTCGTTAGATTGAGATATTTATGTGTGAATGTATCTTTTAAAGTTTTTCTCAAAATTAAAAATTAACGAAGTTATGTCATGCCGGGCGTGCAAGGGTTAAAAATAAAATTTATGACATCCCTAAATTTCTTTCAATTTTCTTTTTTGTGTAGATACATCCGTGTCTAAATGCATTGTCTAAACACTCCAAATAATTGCATACTTACATAAAAAAAATAACTACAGCTGCAAGCTACAAAAGAATTGTGCCTTTGCTGACATTGTTTGAAAACCTTTTGTACTTAAATAACTTAAATTCAATAAAAAATAAAGTTGGCACCTACATATTTGTATAATAATTTCTAAAGTATGAAATATCTCAGTACAGTCTCGCTTTTACCTTTGACTGGTATGCATTGCGAATTTACTTACCTACTAATTTATTACTTATATTTTATTGTGAGTGATAAAACTTATTTATTTTCATCGCCATCTAATCGCCGTGTTAATTTTATACCCACGTCTATTTTTGCGGGCAAAATTTTCGGTGGTAAAATTAATATGATAAAGTTTGGTAATTTAAATCGTACAATTCCGCTAAAATCTACTTATTAGTGATAATCGCTTGTTTTTTAAAACATTTTGTATTATTTAAATTTGTTCTCTTAAAATTTAGTTAAACATCTCAGCAGGCGATACCTTTCTATATATTACATATAAGTATATTTTTTTGTCGTCGGTATCCAAACTGATTTAACATATAATGCTGTTGACCAGTGGCCACAAGCAGAATTTTTTCGTTTTGAAAATGATAAATATGAGTGGATATTTATAAATTTTATGAATGTTTAATTAAGTAGTAGGTACTTCATGTAAATCTGCTAAAAAATTAAGAATTTACTCCGATAAGCATTTAAGATCGACAATACAGTTGAAACAGGGTTTTCTGATTCAATGTCATTTCGACAATTCACTCGACGTGTTAAAAAATATTTATGACATGTCGTAAACCCTTATTTTTACAATGAATAATAAATAAATGCACCATTATGCCATTTTCCTACAAAAATGTTTTTGGTATGAAACTATTGAATAGCCTACCGTAATTAGTTTATTTTTAAGGGACGTTTCTATTGTGTTATAATTACATACGTTTTAACATGCTACTTTAAAAATAATAGAAATAATAGATACCTACTATGTAGAGAACTTTTAGTTAATTTTTGTTTGTAAATTTGTTTTAAAAAAAACGAATATCGTCCAATAAAATTTTATTACTATCATAATAATAAATTATTGTTCTGTATTATCATTATTCATCACCGTGGCAATAATAATGACTATAATGAGACTAGGTAAGGACAAACATCACAAATTGAATCGTTTCGTTTAAAATACACTCACAAATTAGGTAGGTACGTGTTCAGTGCGGACATCTAATAATTTTAGATGGTAGTCATAGATTAAATAAATACGGTGGTAAGTTCTTTAATCTGAGGTGGTAAGTGTGCGTATATTACAATAATGGTAACCAAAGCATCATCATTGTAACATATAGGTTATGGTCTCCACAGCGAGGGGCTGAAAGGGCTCTAGCCTGGGAGCCTGTGCTCAGGAGGAGCCCGGCGAGGCGAATTGACCAGATAAGTGAGATAAACACACATCACAAATTTGCTTTAATAGTAAAAAAAAGAATTTTCTTACAATACTATTATTTATAGTTATGTGGTTATACGAAACAATTCTTAATTGTTTATCAATACTCGACATCTCCATAATTCGTATGGGTGTTTTAAAATATACAATAAAACACTAAATATACAGATTATTGTTACCCCGTACATACTGCCTTTATTCTTAGCGATAAGAAGGGGGCCCCACCAAAGATCCTAGCCTGGGGGCCAGCTTCACGATGTGGGGCCTATGGTATAGGTATATACATACATTACAATATTAGTCCTTATAATGTTGAATATAGGTAGGTACCTACTGATTAATGACAATTTTATATTATTCTATAGGAATCGTGTTTAGCAACTCGAGTTGCACCTTCCGTCATGTTTTATCTTATATAATTAATGATACTTCTTCTTCTACCCTGTCATGTCCTAATATTGGGGCATAGGGCAAGCATTGGCGCCACTTCCCTCGGTCCATCGCCATGCGCCTCCCACCATGTCAGACCTGCAGCAAATAGGTCGCTTTTGTAGCACCGCTGCAGGGTGAGGGAGAGGCGGCCACGGCGATGGAACCCTTGAGGCTGTGCCACAAGGGTACGAAGTGCCGCACTCTTTGGCGGCATCCGAAATACGTGTCCCAGCCACGTAAATCGTCTCTTCGTGATAACTTCAATCACCGAAGGCTGCTGTGCTCACGAACTCGGGTATTTGTAACGCGGTCGTACCAATGTACCCCTAAGATTCGGCGGAGACATCGATTCTCAAAGCTCAAAAGCCAATAATTAATGATACACCATTGGTAATTTAAAATGCTATAATTACGTAGTTTGGTGATGATGGCTTGAAGCTTTTCTTAGAAGTAGGTATGGCCTAATGGCCCTTATGGTGGAGAAGGTACAAAAGAAATCTTTGAGGATCCTTTGTTTGAAGCTGTGTGGATGCCATCCATGGCTTTATCCGATTGATTTATCTTAAGAACGCTTACACACTGTGTTCAACCAAATCGCTTCGGATATTGGTATATTCCTCTTGCGTGAGAACGAGTTTATGTGAACGATTTATAAATTCTTTGTTTTATAACGTCTTAAATAATTAAATGGCGTAGTTAGCTCTATCGGTGTACAGATATGTACTGTATAAATTTTGTATTTACTCGTCTCTGTATAGGTACTTACTATTTTTTCTAATAGTTGCTGCATCTATTTCTTTATTTTTAAACACTATTTTAATACTATTTCTTTGATTTTTTTAAAAATATTCTGTGCTCGTCTTGAATCTATAATCTGTAAAATTTGTTATATGTAAATTAATTTTTAATTTGAATCTTTATGGTAGGTATGTGGATATGTTGTTTTTTAAGTTTAATTAATTAACAAACTGAACTATCCCAAATGAGACAGTAATATAAGTTATAAGCAGTGACGAGTGGTGGTAGAAGTAACATGCCTGCTGATTATGGGTGGTAAATAAAGTAAGAGTAAAGAATAATACAATTCTTGACGGTATACTTTGTTGAGACGAGTTTCTTTCGCCTGCGGCGCTGACAATCCTTGCCCACTTGCTCAATATATATCCACGTAAGAAGTTCAAAGTTTATTGTTGCATTTATACATCTAACGTACGTACGTATGTAAAGAAAAAAATTAAGCATACCGTTTTTTCGGAAAATTATAGAGCGTTCTTGTTCGTGAAATTTTCCATTTCGAGCACTGGTCGCATTTATCCAGTTCATCCGAAGAATGACGAATGCTTCTACTTACAGTTGTTGCTGGTGAATGTTCGTGGGCCGACATCATTTGAATCACTTCGAACTGTCAATGGTGTAGTGTGCCAAAAATTTTGTGCTGCATATCAACAGCTCAATTTGCTTGAAAACGATACTCATTGGGACATGACAATCGCTGAAGCAATTGTTTCTGCATCTCCAAGTCAGATACGCAAATTATTTGCTATCATTATTTCGACATGTACCACGGTAACAGGTACGAATGTACCACTGTTGAACCCCCAACAGAAGGAAGTGTACGATACGTTAATGAAGGCAATTGATGATGTAAATGGTGACATATTTTTCCTCGATGCGCCCGGTGGAACTGGGAAGACATTCCTCATGTCATTGATTTTAGCCACTGTTCAAAGAACAAAGAAGAGGATCACTTAAACTTCACAATTAAAATTCAAATCGTTGGTCCACTGCATTCCTTCAAATTTATGGACTGTGTGACAAACGAAGACGAAGCAACCAACTATCCAACTGAATTTTTAAACTCATTGGATCTGCCTGGCTTGCCACCGCACAATTTACAACTCTGAAGGTTGGCTCGGTAGTCATCATGCTTCGAAATCTGAACCAACCAAAACTATGTAATGGAACGCGTTTGGTGGTGTGAAATCTCATGGGCAATGTGATTCACGCGACGATAATCAAAGGAATGTTCAAAGGTGAGGAAGTTCCCATTCCGAGAATTCCGATGATCTCAACCGATATGCCATTCGAGTTTAAACGAATTCAATTTCCGATTCGTCTTGTATTCGCCATGACGATTAACAAATCACAAAGCCAATCCTTGAGTGTTTGTGGTCTGAATCTAGAAAATGAATGTTTCTCTCACGGTCAATTGTACGTAGCATGTTCACGTGTCGGCAAACCATCCGCTTTGTTCGTTCTCGCACCTGACAACAAAACGAAAAATGTTGTATATCACAAGGTGACTCAATGAAGAGAATCGACCCGAGTGCAACCCATCCAGCAAATAGTCTAACAGAAAGTAGTGGAACAATGCTACGCGAATCATTTTGATTCGCTTCAATAAAGCAAATGCCTTACTGCCACGCGAATTACATTCATTTCAATGTAATTAAAATACTTTTCATTTTGATTTGATTTTTGCACATTTATTGAACTTAATTCATTTTGAGTATACATTTTTACTTCATAAAAAACTTAATTTAATTCAGCTAATAAGTTAACACAAGATTTATTGATTCTGAGGCGGTACGAAGTTCGCCGGGTCAGCTAGTTTAATATAAAACATAAAAACTGTTTTCATGGCCCCCACAATTGGATGGGTGACAGGGCTCCAGTCAGGGGGCCCGGCGTTGCAGGTCGACCAGTTAAGTGAGATAAGCACACACCACAAATTCGCTTGATTACATTGATATACTACTTGATTATTAAAAAAAGTCTATGTATATACCTACATGTGTGATGCAATTTGCTGTGATATAGCTAAATGATAATTCACATGTAGAATTTAATTTTATAATTATTTTTAGTGTGTTTCCTGACTAATAAAAATGACTATTTATCCAATATTATGTCGCTTGCCTACTTACTACAAAAGGGGCTCGCAATCGGTGGTTCATAATATGATGTCTAGTGCCAACGACTCGATAATTCAAGTAGATTTATTTAAAAAATACAAGAAATACACAGAATATCATTAATTTTACTTCACGGAACCCAGGGATTTCACGGAATATCATTTGGGGATTCGGGGAACACTATTGTAAAACATAATGCTGCCCTTAAGGGCCCGCTGAAGAGCCCGCCGTTCAAATATAATTTAGTATAAAAAGGACCTCGGCGTCGTAACTACGTCAATTTAAATCGATCTTTTCGCAAAAATCACTAATCATCGGAGATTTTATTTCAAGAAATATTATTATTATTACTGATAATTTCTGCCGCGCGGAGAATTATTATTATTTTATGAACACCTGCGACATGAAGCCGATCAGAAAACAGGGCTGTCAAAATAATATTAAGCATTCATATTTTTTAAATGTTAATTTCATCATGGTTTTTAATCAAACCTGTGCAAGTACGTACTGATAACTTGGGTGGATTTTGTAGCAAACATACTATTGATATATATACGGGTATATTATTATTATAACCCAATTCAAATTGAACATAGGTTGATACTCAAATACTATTATAGTATGTTTATGATTTCGAGAAAATAATACGATGGTATAATTAATCCATATCAATTATTTGAAAACATTACATTCGCACTTTGCACAAAATTACAAACACATTCGAAGTTTGCCGCACACGTACAGACCACGTGATATTTGTTTACGCAAAATCGTCGCTTTTCAAAATGGCGAATTTGATTACCAGATTTTACTGCGATGAATCAGTATGTTCCTTTTTGTCTTTTTTTATTCGTAGGTTTGTTTACTATGTACACCGAGAAATTTCCATTTATAAACTCGGAAACGATTTTTACAGAAGAGTTTTGGAATATAATGCAACCAAAACTGGAAAAAATTCTATCATGGGTGTTGACTTCCTGAATTAGCTAACCCCAGGTCCATGCCACTACGTGAACCACAGTGGATATTAAGCCATTTCCACACTGGCAACAAGTTGCTGGCAACCTCATTAAATTTTACGATACTTACCATAATTGCTTAAGAAATTTTACAATAATTATCGTAAAATCTAACGAGGTTGCCAGCAAATTAACTTGTTGCCAGTGTGGACCCGGCATTAGATGCACAAAACTTAAATAACATATATTATAAATAAAAATTTAAAATTATAAATATATATTATGATTTATGTCTTCGACAGCCCTGAAGAAATAAATGTGAAATATGAGTCGGATCAGTCACAGAGCAAATTTATTAACACAAACAACTTTGACACGACCTTTTTATATTAACTAGTAGACCAGATATTATGGACCACATGTTAAAAAATCATATTTTCAATTCTCAAGGCCATTTCTGTAGAACGTCCTCTTAATCTCAGTGATAGTTAGGAGTTGTTAGGAGGGCCCGATTCCGGAGGTGGGAGCCATGACTTTTTTTAGGTACTACTAACGGCCCACGTGTGCCACGTAATCTAATTAATAATTAATCATAATTCGTAGGATGTTTATCACATTTGTATGTTCATTGACATAGCTTATAATCAGCATCTATAGAATTATCTTCAAATATGTTGGTCGTGTCCATTTTTTGAATAATAAAATGCCTAATTCTTGTCAAATTTGGGATCACAGAGATTATAAATATATTTTTTTATCGTAAATATGTCACTATAATAAATAATGTCAACATAAATTTCACTAATGGTTTTATAAATGCGTTTAAAAATTAATAAAACTAAAAAATCTTAACACCACTGCACATGGATGTAGTGAAATATGACTATATTCTCAAACATTAGATCGAGAGGTTCAAAAGAATACTATGTTATGTAATAAAAATACTTTATGCAGTCATAAAATGTTTAAAATAAATATAAAGGATAATAGGGCTTCAAAATTATATAAATAGATTACCTACAACGTTTAAGGAATGTCCAGGATTATGCTCTGAAAATACCATAAAACTCAATTTTGACCTACGTGGCGCACGTGGGCCCTTAACCAAAAATTAAACTCGAAAACCCGATATACCGTAGTGAAAATATACATTCAATTGATGTTTGTAAGTGAATGCTTTAATTTTATGTTTAACAGATAGTCTTGAGTCTCGACTATCCTTATGTATTAAAAAAATATTCCATAATTAAATTTAAAATGTAATATTGTACTTATTCAATATTTCTGATTCAATTGATGACGTAGAAAACTGGATCAAAATAATTAAATATGTTGTTGCAGCTCCCAGCATCTGCAATAAAAATATTATTAATTAAAACCACGTAATTATAAGTAGTATAACTTACAGCAGTATGTAGGTATACAATTGTATTAATATTTTTAGTTTACGCTAACCTAATCTGAGCTTACAATCTTTTTTGAATTTTAAAGAAACATATTATTGTTAGGTACCATTTTGTGAAATATTAATCTATACGTGGGTCGTGTCCGGAAACTTGTAAGTATGCAGTTCGCCGTATCACACTTCACCGTGAAATGTTGTATCGGAAATATATGGCCGTATATTAAAGTCGTCCAACCTCTTTGGGTCGTATAATGTATAGTACTGACATAAAACAGATTTCTAAATAAAACATGGTTCTTATCGGTTTACACTTTACAGCAGGGGGTGGTAAACTGAGTATATGTACATGTGGCCCGCTGGGTATTTTTTTGCGGCCCGCCATCATTAATTGTACTTCTGATCACGAATAACTTTTTTATAATTTTTTAAAAAATATTGACAATAGATTAAAATTTGAAGAATTTGTTGTTTCGTAAATGTATTATCTCAGTACGTCTTCCTTGCGTCTTGTCTCACACTATGTAACCACTATTTTCTACGTTAAACATCGTGACACATTTAAATACTTCTAACTCCCCGTTGCAAGGAAAAAAATATATGCCCATGATATGGTAAAAAGTTTGGATGGATTTCAATTAAAACTCAAGTTATTCCTTCGTCAAATATCGAATAACAACGTGGACCACTTTCCAACTTTGAAGTTGCTGAATATACCAGAATATAAATTTGAAGAATATGGTAAAATTATTAAATTATCTAAATGACGATTTTTCACAAAGATTTGGTGACTTCCGAAAAATTGAGACATTTTCAATAGATATTGATAGTGTACCGACAGAGCTACAACTTGAGATTATTGATCTGCAGTGTGACACTGATTTAAGAGAATTGCATCGTCGTGAAGAAATCTCCAAATTGTACAATGCACTTAATTCAGACAAATTCGACCAACTTAAAGATTATGCAAGAAAAATTTTCGTTATTTTTGGATCAACCTATGTAAATGTGAACAAATATTTTCGATCATGAACCTCAATAAAAATTCTTTACGATCAAATATCTCCGATACCCATTTACAAGCTGCTTTTGAGAATATCAACTACAACTGCTTTACAGGAAGCCAGCAGCAAACAACTTTTTAAAATAGCCGATTATAATAGTAGTCATTTTTTTGAAATTCATTTAATTATTGTAAATGTGAAATTATTTTTAAAATGTATTAAATTCAAGTTCCTACCGATAAGTTCAATTTTAAGCACTATTATCGATTCTTTCATGGGGGAAGGGTGGAGAGGTTTGGGAAACCAATGAAAGAAGGCAATTAATTAGCGTGACTGACAACCGTCAGGCGTGGGGAACTCCCTTCTGAATACAGATACACTAGACGAGCTTCCTGGATTTAGTCTTCCACGCAAATATAGTGTATATATTGATACCGGGGGAAAGATGAACTCACAGGTCTTCTAGGTAGATGTGCGGATCCGGCATCACTTCGGGTTGCAGGTCATGTGTGGACATCAGGATACATAATTCAAGATAAAACACGTCTTTGATTTGACAGTCCCACGTGGAACTACATTTATTTACGCTAGGGCATAAGCAAACATTGATAATATTACATTATTTTACATCTAAAGAGGTCTTAAATTAGTCACCACACTGTCTTTATATTAGGGGTCGGTTTATCATTATTATCCCGCGCACTAAGCACTGATTCACTTTTTCTCGCACTAGGGAATTGATTAACTTTCATTGGATTTTCGCGCGAGTCACCGATTGGTATTACAACGATTCCGGGTTATTAACGATTGATTTAAAAATGGGCCGGGAGCGTCATCGATAGCGCGCTCGCCGGCGCGACGGTTATTTTTGCGTTATCCCTTCATTGTAGGCAGATTCAAACTGACTTTATTTTTCAAAAGTATCTTTTAATTTTGGCGGGTCTATTCTACGGAGAAGAAGAGAAAGGGGCAGGTCACTGAATAACGGGAAAAACATTTCGGGACGGGCCAGGTAATGAGATGCATCTTTTCTGAATGACCGTTTACGAAATGTTATTTGTAATATTTTCGCGTAAGTCAGCGGTTCTAAACATTCTACAGGGGAGCTGGATATTTTTGTTGTTAAATTGCTGATCTGGAATTTGAAACTGTCGGGCACCAGGGCCTTGCTTTTTCTTTTGGTAACAATATATATTGAACTGAATCCTGTACGGCCAATCCAATTAGTAATGTGCTCATATTATGCATAAATGGGACTGAAACAGGTTCCCTCTTTACGATACCATGGACCATATCGTGGAGTCCTGCAACGTATCTTCAGCTATGCACCTGGATAAACCTGAAGTTGTTGCACCGATTGATACCTTGCCGGTTCCACTGTGACTTTTAATGTTACCAGTTTTGTGATTTTCTTTTCTGATGTCTTTTTTCGTTTTATATCTAGTCTTTTATCTACCTTTTTAGAAGAAAAAAAATACACCCGACAGGACTTAAACCTGTAACTGCTGGATTCGCGCCAGTGTGCTTTTTCAATTAAGCCACGGACACCCTGCTTAATTACGACGATTTTAACTAGTAGTTGTTACATGAAATGCTTATCAAATTGTGTTATAACGTTATCTATCGATTTTTGTATATTAAATTAAGGTAGGTATCAATTAACGCCATAATTGGTAAAGCACAGTGGCGCGAATCTAGCGGGAACAGGTTCAAGCCCCGTCAGGTGTGGTATTTTTTTTTAAAAAGATTTTTTTCTAGTGGGTATATGTATAAAATGTTTTCAAATTATGTAGGTTCAATATATAGAATGTTACATTCTCGCGTTTTTCGTTATTTTTGTTACAATACAATTTTTTTGATAATTGTAGGTTATTTTATAGAATACCCTTAGGCATGGCCCCCAAAGGGGGGCTGACAGGGCTCTAGCCTAAGGGCCCGGCGTGACGAGTCGATCGATAAGTGAGACAAACACAGACCAGAAATTTTGCTCGAATAGTAAAAAAAGTCGCCTGCGGCACTATTTTAGTTTAATAATTATTAATAATTAAAATATTTGATTATACGATGCAATTTTTAACTGTGTGCCGATACTCGATAACTCCATAATTCAAATGGACGTAAATATTAAAAATACAAAAAATCGCTAAAAACACACCTCAATTTTACCGCCTACACCATGTAAAACGCTAGTGTAGCGCGTCACACTGCTGATATGTAGGGGGGGCGCCATAAATCCTAGCCTGGTGGCCCGCTTCAGGATGTGGGAGCCATGCCCTTAGGCATTCAGTGAGTGGATAATCTAAATGTTTGTTACCTACACGTTACTTATTTAGAAATAACGTAGTATGAATGAGTTTGAACTATAACTAGAGGAGATCCAAATACAACACTTTTAATGTGTTTGAATTATTATTAGCTATGGCCAAATTAACATTGTGTAGATTAGCAAGAACATTTTCTTCAACATTCTATATTATGCATACATATTGTGTTTAAAAAAATATTTATTTTGTTTCGTATAATAATCAAATTATTACATACGTCCATTGATCAATGCATACGTCATACATTATAAAGATGCACTTCAAATAACTTTCTAATTCTCTCACTACAACATAGATAATCGTTGTAAAAATCTTGCAATATCTGATGAATATGTTTTCTTTGTATCAAAGCTATAAACTGAATGATACAACATTGTAAATAAAAAAAAATCTTGAACTTGCCCCTAATAATCCATATCCATAATATACATAGTATTTATATTACATGAATTATGCGGCTCTTTGGTAGGTACCTTTGTTATCCTTTTTCCTTGACAATTTGACAAACTGCCGACCCCTGGTTTAAGTTAATAAAGGTGAAAAATAAGACAAATAAATAGATTATTACTTTTTATCCGTATGCGAGAATAGTATATTTTCAAGTCGAGATCTTTTATCATTTAATTTACATATACTCGTACAGTCGTACATATTAAAAGAATTACCTAGCATGGCATTTCCCTCGCCCTTTTTATGAATTTCATTTATAAAAAAAGACCATTAGGTATTGAATTAGTCTATATTTAATGATATATAATGCTAACGATTGTCTCTTCTTCTAGAAATGTGCCAGCCCATCTACATTTGAGGCTTTTAATGAACTCTATCCAGTGACGTCCCTAGACAAAATGCCGTCCCTAGGCAGCGTCAAAATGCCACCCCATTATACAGTATCTTTTAATATCCTTTCATGACTACAATATCTAAGAAATACATTATTAACAAAATATATACCACAAAATTTAATTTAAATGTCGTCTCTACTTCAATAGACAATATTGCGAGTCCACGGTTTCAGATATATTTAAAAATACACCTGACAACTTTCAAAACTCGCGAATGACTAGCAAACATATTTAGATAAATTAATTAGGTACCTAAGTATGTACCTACCTATAATTCAAATATAATTCGCAAATCTGCACGTGTCATTGTTGGTCATCAAGGAGTGATGTCCAAAGACAACGGAAGTAAACTAGACATCGCGAACCCGACGAAAAAATACAGTCTTGTTAAACCTTTTATGCTAGTTAATACATTTTGTTTCCAACCAGGGCGCTGATTTTTTTAATGGAGAGATATTTCCGTTATTACGAAGTTTAGGTACCTATTCCTATATATATTTAATGATTCTCCTCAATTTGCCGCCCTTCGAGTAACTACCGCCCCCAAGCGACGCTCAATCTGCCTACCCCCACGGGGTGTCACTGACTCTATCACATCTAAAATCCTTGTCTACTTCCTTATCCACTCATTCCTCTTTTTGTCCTTTCGCGTTATGCCCAGCATGCACCTCTCCATACCACGTTGTGCTACTCTAAGTTTCTGGATCTCTCTTTTACTTAGGGTCCATGTTTCACACGCATATGTGATTACGGGAAACACACACTGGTTGAACCCATTGCGCTTTAGGCAAAGTGGAAGTTCACTTTTAAAGATTCAGGCGGTCAAAAGCACTCCAGCCTAGCTTTACTCTGCGAACAATTTCATCAAATATACATCCATCTATAAACACTTGTTGTCCCAGATAGGTGTAGTTTTTCTCCTGTTCGAGCTGATATCTTTTTTTGGCCCGCAAAGCAGTTGAACATGACTTTCATGACTAGAGGCCGCTGGATCGATGAAATGATAAAGCTCTGCGGAAGTACGTGGCAACGCAACGCACGGGACCGGAGAAGTGGAAGCAGCATAAAGAGGCCTTCATCCAGCAGTGGATAGATTTAGGCTGATGATGATGATATCATCTGTAAGGGATCTTGGCATTACGCTTGAGAGTAAATTGACATATATTAAGCCATAGGCATAGTTACCATTTGTAACAAGACGCTTAAGTGTTGGGCTTCGTCATGCGTACTTCCCGTGTCTTTTCGGATGTTACGGTAGGTATTAAAACTTTTGTTTAATTCTTTAGTTCGAAACAGGCTTGAGAGTGGGTCTGTTGTTTGGGCACCGCATTTGTTGAAGTATGGCCATATGGTCGAGAGGGTTCAGAAGAAATTCTTGAGACTCCTTTACTTGAGGTCCTATGGATACTATCCGTGGCTTTATCCAACTGACTTTCTCTTAGATATGCTTACATAATGCAGTCTGTAATTTAGAAGAGATCTTTATTTAGCTACATATTTTTTTCAACTTATAGGAGGTATACATGACTCATGAGAACTCTGCCATTGTGGGCAGTGTTGACCTGTGTATCCCTGATAACTATCTTAGAAATAGAGAGCATCAGTTGTTTATTCTCCCAAGGTGCATAACCAACCTGCCACTGGTAATGCCAATTGGGAGGGCTATAACTATGTTCAACCAAATTGCTTAGGGTGTTGATATATTCCACTTGCGAGAGGGTGAGTTTATGTGGACGCTATCTTATAAATTCTTAAAATAGGGTCTCCTTAGCAACCTTGGTGTACTTCCTTGATCTTATATATATGTATAATTGTATTTTCACTGTTTTTGTACGAGGATTACGAAATTTTAGATACATATCCCCACTATTTTTCGACGTCGTCCCGTGGCACAGGTCCTTGATTCCCTTGTCGTAGAACTCCGCCTCCGCCGTCCTCAAAAATTGACGGAGGACATCCCATTTGAATGAGTCCAAAAGGTTCAAAAAGATCTAAGCGCTTTTCATACGATTTTGTGTGTAAGCTTCCATCAGCATTTTGGACACCCAACGAGCACACCTTTACTACCCAAATTTTCCCCTCAAAATCGTTTGTATGGTAGACTTACTGACGTCTGAGATCAAAATTGCGAGCTCACGGACTGTCAAACGGCGATCTTCACTAACTTTATTATTGATTTTCTTCAACAAAACGTCATCAATTGAGGGCCTCCTTCCTCTCCCCTCCTCTTCATGAATAATCGTTACTACCACTCGAAAACTCAGTACACCACTTTCTGATTTTCCGCTGGTTCATCACATTACCATAATTGGATGTGAAACGATGATGGATTTCAACAGGATGGACTCCCTCCTGTTGAGAAACCAAATGATTGAATGGACCTCGCAGGCGGCGGGATTCGACAGCGGAGAGTCTATCTCAAACGGATGCAAAGGTAATATTGAAGCAGCTACCGAGCCGGCTCACCACTCGTTCTACGCTACACGCCAGTCAGTGTTGCTATCTTTTGAGAAATAATATCCGTGTCGCCAAAGATGAATAAAGGTCTTTAATTCTTGGACAACCCTCGTATGTTCTCTTTTTATATTCTCATTTTTATCGCTTTTATTACTTTTTTCTTCTTTATAATAATGTTTCATGTCATGTTATGAACATCTTAAACGTATAATTTTTAATGTCCACAGTATGTTAAAAAATGAATTGAATTGCATTAAACATTACAATATAAATATGTATATTGTTTCGTAATTATATACATCAATTTGATTCGCTGTTATCGAACATAATATTATCCAAAATTACATTGATATTATGTAGGTGCCACAACACTTAGGCATAAAGTCCACTAAAGCAGGCTTACGGGGGGCGCTCACGCATTTTCTATGTGAATTATCGAAAATACAACGTAATCAAATACGCCAGCGCACATTGGATTTGACGACGCTTTGTGCCCGCCTGCCCCATGAGTTACCGTTTTTGGCTTCTCAGCGATACGAATTAACGAAAATACAACGTAGTCCATTCATTAAACACGGCAAGCAAAATCACGCTCCTCGAAGCGTCGTCGATAGACGGGCGAGAAGCCATTATTTAAGAACAGTGAACTCTTTCTTTAGTTATTGCGTGTCCGATATTAATTACAAGCCCCGAGAAATTTAATAATATTTTTATTGCTTTGTTATGAGAGACGCTGATAATAATAATTATGTTGTACTCCTTGAGCCCCTTATTACATAGGTGAAGGGTAATGCGCAAGTGGGAGGGGGCCCACTCAGTAGTGAGCGCACCGAACGCTTTTTTGATGGGCTTTATGCCTAAGTCTTATGGAAATATATTATAATGTAATGTCATTGTGTGATAGTGGGATGAAGCTATGTAATTTACTTTCAATAAGTAGTATAATTAATACAAACGATACGCCATGGTTCAGTTGCCATATTATAAAATATCAGTCATTGAAACACAACTTTATTTAAAGTGTAATAAATGTTCAAATAAATCAAATTTAATATAAAACATAAAAACTGTTTTCATGGCCCCCACAATTGGATGGGTGACAAGGGCTCTAGTCTGGGGGCACGGCGTTGCAGGTCGACCAGTTATGTGAGATAAACACACATCACAAATTCGCTTGATTATTAAAAAAGTCTATATACCTACATCTGTCTGTGTGATGCAATTTGATGTGATATAGCTAAATGATAATTCACATGTAGAATTTAATTTTATAATTATTTGTAGTGTGTTTCCTGACTAATAAAAATGACTATTTATCCAATAACTACAAATCGCAGTCCTCAGTTCCCAATGAATACGACAAAATATTCATCAGAATCACGTCCGCCTTGCGCTACTAAGAATTTTCCAGGGTTTTTGCAAGGCGGTATCATAGGCCCTGGCCGAATTCAAATTAGCAATACCCGATGCGGGTAGAAGAACAGTTTTCAATAAGGCATATTCTCTCAGCCGGCACAATTTTCATTTGACTAGCATCAAGTAGAGTAGTTTGCGTGCCAAAGTCCTTAAGAAACCTCGATAGTAAATGCGAGGTATCCATAAAGGCATCTAGAAAAAAAAAAAAAAAAAAAAAAAATATTATGTCGCTTGCCTACTTACTACAAAAGGGGGTCGCGATCAGTGGCTCATAATAATTGATGTCTAGTGCCAACGATTCCGGATACCGAAGAAGATCCTCGAAGGAAACCCAAGGGGGAAAAGGTCAGTGGGAAAGCCACGCACACGATGGGGTGATAACATCACAAAAGATGCCAACCAGCTGCTAAAAATCAGAAACTGGAAAAGACGTGCGGAGGACCGTTCCGGCTGGAGAACGGCGGTGGAAGAGGCCAAGGCTCAACTTGAGCTGTAGCGCCATCGAAGAAGAAGAAGTGCCAACGACTCAATAATTCAAGTAGATTTATTTAAAAATACAAAAAATCACTCAAAATACACAGAATACCATTAATTTTACCTTGCGGAACCCAGGGATTCCACAGAATATCATTAGGGGATTCGGGGAACACTACTCTAGAACATAATACTGCCCCTAACCTTAGAGATAGGTAGGGGCCCGCTTCAGGATGTGGGAGCCATGACTTTTTAGGTACTTAAAGAAAAATTATGCTCCCCGATACTTTAAGTAGTGAAAATATATTTTCAATTGATGTTTGTAAGTGAATGCTTTAATTTTATGTTTAACAGATATTCATGAGTCTTGGCTATCCGAATGTATTAAAAAAATATTCCTCAATTAAAATAAGATTTATTTTAATTTAAAATGTAATATTGTACTTTAATATTTTTGATTCAACTGATGACGTAGAAAACTGGATCAAAATAATTAAATATGTCGTTGCAGCTCCCAGCATCTGCAATAAAAATATTAATAATAAATGTTTACCGTCGTACGGCGGCGGTATACAATATTTCGGTGGCACACAATTCATATTCTCAGTTTACACCAACTTCACCAGAGCTTGAACACTTTTAAAATATTGAATGAAATATATTATTGCTTTTAGGTCCCCTTTATCAGATATTAATAATATAATATATTATGAGGGTAGCTAAAACGACGACCGCGTTCGATTGGTTTGTCGCGGAGTGAGCCTCTGTTTCTTGAGATTCAAGAACATTTATTTTCTCGAGGCCGAATTCTTTTAGGCTTTTCTTAGATAAAAATTGTTTTTGAATATGAATTTAAAAATTTCCATTCCGGATAAAGTTCGATGGCTCTTTTTTTAGTTTTTCTTGCCAAAAAAATCCACAGCGAATTAAAAAAAAATCTATCTAAAGAGTTTTACTTGAGTCAAACATTTTTCACCAGTGAATTTCATGATTTCCGTTGCGAGAAAGGTGGCGAGAACGAAGAGCGCCCAAAATAAAAAAGAGATGCCTGATTTTTTTTGTATCGGCGAATATGGAATTGCAGAGTTTCCATTTCAGACCAAAGTCGGCAGTTTTCTTTTCCATTTCGAATTTCCCCTTGTTATTTTTTCCTAATAAAAATTTCTCGAATCATCAAAATTTTCATGTATGATTTCTCAAGAAGTGAGAAATCCCGAAATTTGGAAAAAAAAATTCCCGTCTTGAGAATTCCCCGTCCCAATCTTTGCCTACAGGATACATACCTATACTATTCGTTGATAGGCCAAATTATATTAATCTCGTATAACAAAAATTATTTGTGCTACTGTCGTTGTTGCGTTTGTCGTGTCAAAAATGTTCAATACGGTACGTCAATAATAATTATTGTATAGTTAATCAAATATAGTTTGTCATCGTTATACTGAATATAATTTACTAAAAAATATTATATATAAGATTATAAAATAAAAATAGGAAAATAAAGAATTTTTAAAAAAAATCTTGCAAATGTTTTGAAGCACTCACGGTAAAAAGTAGAGAATTGTCAACACTGAAAAATCCTAATGCAGTGAGCTTTGGTCGTTTTAAAAGCAGAACTGTTGAAAATTTACGCATCTGAAAACAATTTGTTATCAGTAATGACAAAATAACATCAACAATATTTTGAACCGAGACATAAACCAAGAATATTTTATAAAATTATGTAAAACATTCCAATAAGTCCTTGCCATCAAAATGTCACTTCGGGTTACGACAATTGGCCTATACAGTGACGATATGTAAAACATTTTTGTGCAATATTGGTTATAATATACTTAACTAAATATATGACGAAAATTTTGACCACATGATTAAATTATGTAAGTATATATTATTATGTACGTTATAAAAAGCTCTTACTATATCTGTTATATTCTCTTTTAAATAATTATTCACTCCATGACTGTTAAATTGAATCGTCGAATACATCAAGAATTTATTGATCCATACAGCAGTATCATGAGCCTAAAAATAACACATATATTATATTAAAATAATTAGGTAGGTAATATATCGAGTCTTGTAATGATTATTAATGTGATTTTTTATAATTTATAGTAAGTTCTTACCTCATGTTGACAGGAGTTTGAGTGCAAAACCAGCATAAGTATATTGAAGGTTTGCCATATAAATTGAAACAGGCATAACAATAATAATATTAGTGATTTTTCCACGTCAACGTCTGTCGATATCCAAAAGATTGCATTCATTCCGTAAAATAAACTCAAAACAATTGTGATGAACGACAGTGCAGTTAAAAGTAGCATTTTTATAGAACAGGATTGTTTTATTTGATCCAAACAGTCGCATATTTTATCATACGCCATCCAAATATTTATAATTCTTTCATACAATGCTACGCCAGTGAATACTGTTTTTTTATTACATGGATGCATAAAATAGTTTTGATTTGTTGCGCTTGGAGAATGAAATGAGTTTTCAATCATATTTTCAATTTCTTTGTTCAGAATTGCGAAATAACTTTCGGTCAGTTTTATGAGTGTTACATGTATCAAAAGGATACATGTGCAAAAAAATCCCGGTATAGAGATTATAAATACCATCGCAAATGATGGCCTTATCCGTAGCAACGAAACAAGGTACATACAAAAAAATTGATTAATTTGACCCAGAAAGCTACACAAAACAAATGCAAAAATTATTTTTGTTCGCAAATTAGTGTAGGATTTTTTAAGTCCAAGACATTGTATCATTCCACTTACTTCATCAAAGAGTTTTAATATAATGGAAAATCTATGTCGCTTGTAATATATTTCTATTGTTATTCCTGTCATGCAAATAACCCCCATATTCATGAATATCTTGTCGAAGATCTTGTATAGTACGGAATCTGAGAAAAAACCTACGAACGTTTCATCGTTGACTGTCACTATAGTAATGCATGAGTAGAAACATACAATTATAATCATATTATATATAAAATGTGGTATGGATAACTTTGTTTTTGGTTCATTTTTTATATCATAATTAAAGGGAAGTATGCAACCAAATCGCGCGAAAAACCACACAGGATCGAGAGCTTCTACAACATTATTTGCGTGACAAAGTTTTTTAAAGAACACCTGCGTCCGTTGCATTTTTTTAAAGTTCAGTTCAGTTTTTTATGGTTTTTTGTTTTTGTTATCACGTTTTGTATCCGATTTAAGTCAACTGTTCTCATGCATACTTATATTTCCAACAAGAATGTATGTGTTATATAATATTTGGATAGCTACTAATTTTACACACACCTTTTCCCCCAATCCCTTTTCTCAAAGTTTTGACTTTTCAATTTCAAATATTGATTTTTAATGAACTAAAATAATAAATTTGAATTTTAAATGATCGTTTAATGATTAAGTAGTTATTACCGGAAATATGTATTTATTTTTATGACTACACGTTATACAAATTATCTTAATAGTTATTAAGTAAATTATTGTTTGTTATTTTATTAAGTGTATTAAAATTAACTATCTATTCTAGGTCGTGTACTACAACTTGTACATATACCATCCCCGGAAGAGTTTCAACTATGCATCTGGATAAACAGAAGGCTGTTGCTTGGATTAATACATTTCCCTTTCAATTGTGACTTTTTATGTTACCACTTCTGTGGTATTGCTTTTGAGATTATGTTTTCTATTATCTGTTTTTCTTTTTTGTAAATCCATTTTTTTCTTGCTTCGCCATGCTTTAAAATAAATTTACCGACCACAATAAATTAAAATATTATTCTATGATACAATACAAAATTAACTTTGAAATCACTAACCTCTCGGTTAACATCATGTTTTATTTTATAAAATACCTATAGATTAGCATTCGGCACTTAGTTGCTTATTTAGAAATAATATATTATCTATGAGTTTCGAGGAAGTTTTATTAGCTTTAGTATTTCAATATTTGAAACCAATTCTGTTACGTTTTTTAGTGTTTGAATTAGTATAATTTAGCATTCAATAGGCTGGCGTATGTGGATTTATTAGAAGATGTTCTTTAACGTATTTACATATTATCAATACGATATTATACTATTATATACTTTGATTGATTAATGAATAGTATTTTAATCTACAACTAATTACGTTTTACAATTACAAACATTATAAAATTGTACCTCTAAATTCACCTTGTTCGTAAAATTATATTTTACCTTAAAATATTATGAATTATGCAAATTAGCTACGCGCGATTACACAAATAATATAATGCTGTAAATAGTGAGCTTCACAAAAAATAATCGATAATGTACTATGAATAATAATATATGGGCATTAATAGGTAATGTATTTTCTTGGTATGTATTCTTTCTTACATATTTTTAAAGATTATATTATTATGAGTAAGTATGGACTATCTAATCTATTGGACTATCTAATCTATTGGACTATCTAATCTATTGGACTATCTACTCTCTTCTTTACTTATCGGCCGCTAAACTAATAAATATTATCAAATTTAGGGTACCTCTCTTGCTGCTGTTAAAATATAGGACTTATTGTAACAATTACAACCAATTTATTGTAATTGGTACAGTAAGTGCTAATACTTTGATACAAACCTACCAGAAGTTTGATAGTATTTATCACTTTATCACTTTAGCGGTCTATAAAGTATAGAATAGACCCACTGGAATATATCTGAAGATACTATTCTACAATCCCACACAAAATATTATTTCAACGAAATATAGCAGACTATAATGGTCTTAGTATTTTTTCCACAACACTCCTACAAACTTTACTTTTAAATACCTACTTACATATAGAATTATTATATACATGGGATTTTTTTTACATTGGAATATTGCAATAAAAATGCACTATGCACAGTTATAATATTTATATCATAATTATACAACTTGGAGTTTGTTGGACAAAAAAACTTGTTAACATATTGCTGAGTTATTAATAACATTCAAATCGAAGATTTCGTCATATTGAAGATCTGCACTAAATCGTTTGTGTTGGTCATTGAAAATTGAGTCAAGATTATCAAATACGTAGTAGCAGCTCCGAGCATCTACAAACATAATAGTTTATTTTCATACAATTATATATTTAAACGGTTTAATTACTTAATTACGATTACGCCATTCCTCTCGTTTTATAATGTACTATAACCTATTTGCTGAAAATTGTATAAAAACAGCAGTTCAATCACTACCGAACGGTTCAATAGGCGTGAGCTTTATTAAGCTTTTCCTTCCATCTTGTCCCTCTGATCCAATCAGCTTAATTATATTTTTTTGTCAATAGAACACTGTAAAATAGAAAATTCATCAACAACTATCCAACAGAACATTGCGGTCCCCTCGTGTAATATTCTAAAACAGAACAGCAATCGTATTGTTATAATGATCGTAACATACACATTGAAAATTGTGCAAGGCGCTGGCCTCTCATTCGGGGGTTCCGAGTCCGATCTCGGTAAGGTCACAATATATTTATGTGATTTTCTTAAAGTCTGGATGTCTGTGATGGTTTCATTTATATGAGCACCCACATTACTAATGTATTATGGAATGTGGGCGCAGGCTTTCATAATTAATAGAATACAATCATTTTGTGTTAAATAACTTACATTTGACTACACATCATGATGATCATTAAATCTGTGAAATATGTACTGTTATGCAGGTACCTACATAATTTAAAATTTCAATGAACACTAGGCAAAATTGCACCGCATGTCACATTTTGTACTATGGATAGATTGAATAAGTGTATAAGAAAACCTTAAAAAAATTTGATATTTAAAAAAAACGTACAAGATTTATGATTGCAATAGCATATAATTGAAAAAATTTCCACTTTGTAATTTGAGGTTTACATTTTCAGAGTTCTCTGCGAAATCCATATTATTGACGAACACCGCATTGCCGACATCAGTAAGTTTTCGAATACAGATATCATATTAAAGTTTCTTAATCGTTCTGGATAAACTATTTTAATATATTCAATTAGAAAACGGAAAACAAATTTCTTGTAAAATTACCGTGAAATATAATGTATTGTCAATGTTGAAAAATCCCATCGCAGTAAACTTTGGACGCTGAAGTTGCATATAAGTGGAAAAACGGTGCACCTGGAACATTTAAACTTATGTGATTTGCAATTATGTAAAGTTATTCCATAAAACAAAATTACATTACGTAGCACTAACCTACAATGTGCAAACAAAACATTGTAAAGAAAGCCCTATACACCTACTCAAGAGAGTATATCATATTTATAATATAAGTCAATTTGAGTATCTAGTAGGTAGTTGCTTATGATTTTACTACACACAAAATGCAACACGAATTCATATTATGAATTCAATTATTCTTCATATGCCCTCTCGGTCCAACTCTTTTTCTACATGTTTTTTAGGTATGTTCCTGAAGTTTTTCAAAATTATGCATGATAGAAATGGTATTATAATATTTTTTGTAGCTTACAGTGTCGATTAAGCCTTCGTTAGTTAATATTTCTTGCTTGTCGATTGAAAAACTTTTAGATTTGCTAATCGTGTTCATCAAAAGTTTGTTAACCAATAGAGCGGTTTTAATGGCCTGAAAATTGTAGAATGTAGGTGTAGCTATAGCTAATATTTTAGTACAATAAATTAACAAATCAAAGTTTAATAAAACCTATGCTTACCTCATTTTTGCATGTATTTGTATATGAAATAGTAATGATCAAATTGAATAGTTGCATTATGCTTTGCAGAAGACAAACGTAAAGGAAAATTAACAATTTTCTCGTTTCTTCTTCTTGTGATATCCAAGCAATCGCAGTCAAGAAAGAAAATAAATTTGCTACAATCGATATAAACGACATACCGATTAATAATAACATTTTAATGGTTGAAAATGTATTTAAAAAATCCAAACAATCACAATTCTTGTCAAACAATGTCCATATTAATATAATTCTTTCATTTGATGAGTCGATAGCATTTTTCTTCTGCCACGGATAGACCGAATCATTCAATCGGCTTGTTTTTCTAGATCGGTAAAGTAATATGTCACCGTTCATCTTTATTATTTCCCGGTTTACTATAGTAAAACGATCACTAAGTATTTTTACAAAAGTGGCGTTGATAGATAATGAAGAAGAACAAAAATATGTTGGTGAAAAAACTACGAAAGCGAGAAATATGGATGGTCGGTCAGGCCAAGAAGAAACAAGAAGACGGCCGGATATTTGATTCAACACGTTCAACGTAGAAACTAAAATAATTCCAATTGATATTCTTGTGCGTACAGACGTGTAATTGACTTTCACGCCCAGGCGACTTACAAAACTATCAATTTCAAGTAATAATTTTAGAATTTTTGCCGTGTTGTGACGCTTGTAAAACATTTCAGCCATGAGAATTAATATCGTCGCGTATCCCATGTACATTATAGCCCTTTCCAACGCCCTGAATAAAAATGAGTCTTTTATAAATTGTATCATTGTTTCATTATTAGCCACCACCATATAAAGGCAATACTGGAAAATACTGACAGGAACCATAAAACAAATTAGGCCAATGTAACTTATAGTTGCCCTCGGTTCATGCTGACTCATTACAATGTAATTGAAAGGCATTATTCCTCCAAGTCTTCCAAACAAGCCTACAGGAGCGAGAGCTTCGACGATATTGTCAGCATGAAATGGTTTTTTGAAAAGATCAAACATTTTCTAAAAGTTCTTCAAATATTTATTTTGATAGTGACGAAAATATCTGTTGTCTCCTTTAACATCGCTTAGACATTGTAAACGTTATCTGTAATACAAATTACATAATATTTCAAATTACATTTCCATATAAAATTATAGAGGTACATATCAGTGGCGTGCGGGAACTAATAAGCGATAATGGGCAAATGCTATTAAAAATAAGTAGTTTTATTGTTATCAAATTATAACACGCAATTTACCTATTTAAAATATGTATTACGGAAACATTAATTAATACTAGTAGATAGGACAGTCGACTCCATTTAGAAGTGCTATCTTGTTCGTGCTGGCTTGCTTCACCTTCGTTTTTTTGCACTTATCTTGGGACCCACATTCTTTATTCAAGTCATCAAACACCGAAATAGATTCAGTAACTTTTTCAAGCAAAATAAGGAAATATATAATATTAATACTATCGACCGAAGGTACTTGATGGAATTTGAATTTAAATTCTAATGGATTCAAGCTCTGTACTATTCCATTTAAGTCGTTTTTTGCGACCCGGGTTTCGCCTTTCGGCATCTTCAGGCGTCGTTGTACACTCACCAAAGGTAAACACACACTGACAACAAACACTCTTATCTCTACCTTATATAGTAAATCAATACAATAAAGTAGGTAAAAACTCCATTACCTACCTATCTAGCTAGAGGTCACAAAAAATACAACAAACAAATTATGAATAGTTGAAATGTCAGTAAAAAACCTAATTAGTAAAAACCCTATCTTATTAACATTATTAACAACAATACACTCGATAGCATATTATTATAATAAATTGTCAAAACTTAATTAATAATGGATCATTATTCTTTATAAACAATAAAAATACTACACTCAAGAGGTGTAAATCGTCAATTCTAAGAAAAATAATTAATGGAGTTATTATTAAGGACTAATGAGATATTAGTCCTTAATAATACTCTTACATGGTATAAAAGTAGGTACGAAGAAGAGAGGTAGAAAGGCGAAACCCGGGTCGCAAAAAACGACTTAAATGGAATAGTACTGAGCTTGAATCCATTAGAATGGAAATATATAAGATTATAATATTTTTGAATAATTTAGGGATGCGCTGCATCCTCAGCATCTATCAAACGCACGCCACTAGGCATCTAGAATTTATTCGATCGGTAAAGTATACATATTTTCATATTGTTATGTGAGTATATTGCATATATTTATATGATTAAAATTAAAGTAAACTCCAATAATTCCATAATATGGAATCGTGTCTAGAGCAGCAGACACAGCCAAAAGAAAACCTAAAAACGAGGAAACTCAAATGCATTGCAGGCAAAATCCTCAGGATAGAAAAAATTCAATTTTTTTCGAAATCGGGGTGAACAATACGAGGAAAGGACGGGTAGATCTATAGACCCATACATCTACAAAAAATAATGCAAATACATTTTCGAAACAATAAATATTATGCGATTTGTGTTAGTTTTTTCGAAGTCAATTAAAAATTTATATATCTACCAATCAACATAAAATGTTCAACAAATTCAACATAACAACACTCTGCTTGGAACTTCTGCTATAATAAACTTTTGATGTTACCTCAGTCTAGCCTTTATTCAATTAGTCGTAATGTTTAGGAAAGTATGTCCATTAAATAATGATCATTTTTATTGCCTTCATTAGCAAGCAGTTCATCATCAAAATGTACATTAAGACACATATACGGACAACTAACTAATTAAGAATACCCTTTTCAACACGAATAGGGAGTAAGTTTTCTAAATACATACTATGTTAATAAAACTCATTTTATCATTTCCTTAGTCTCAGGTTATTTTTTGTAAGTTTATTATCTGTAATTATTAATCATTTAACATTCGTCGATTCATGGGTAAAACTCATTAATGAGTGTTATTAGCATATTCATCACATTAATAATATTATTATAAATGAATGATGTTATATTCAAAAATATACATACACACAATATAATAGTTAATGCAATTAATTATTGAAGCCATATAATTATTGTAATGATAAAAATAAAATTAACATTAGGTATTATATAAAGTAGTCAACTAAGATTAAACAAGTAAGTATATTAGATATTTATTTGGGCATTATTTTAATTTTTTTTTTAATTCAGGGGAATAGTAAATTGTGTATTCTCCTGAAAAAATACTATGCGACGACAGTATATCAATGCTCTAAGACAATTTTAATAAAATATATTATATTATGTTACTTCTAGGAATCGCAATCCCGCATAGAGGTTTCCATTCCAGGTTTGGTGAAAATATATTAAATTTAGTCATTCTTTTAGTATTTATTTTCTATTGTGGTAAGTAAATATACAAATCACGTCAGGAGTCAAGCAAGGATGTGTTCTTTCGCCTTTTCTTTTTATCATGATGATGGATTTCATAATGCGTAAGACGGTTCGCCCCGACAGTCGGATACGCCTACATCACGATGACACAACCGATCTATGCAAAGAAAGACTGCGACTTGGAGTATGCAGATGACGCAGTCGTGTTTAACTCAGCGATCGAACGGTTGGAGGTAACCGTGAACAGGCTCGCCGCGAACTCGAAGCGTGTGGGTCTTCATCTGAATGCGGCTAAGACTAAATCCATGTGCAGTGCTGCATGCATCGACGCCGACACTCATCTGCGGGTTTCCGGTCATCCCGTTGAGCTGGTGTCCAGGTTCAAATACTTGGGTGCCACGGTTGCCGACGATGGTGGTATTTCTAGTGATCTTGGACTCCGCATGGGTATGGCGGGCCCTGCATTCAACCAACTTGGAGTCACATGGAGGTCAAGGCTGTATTCTATGAGGACCAAATGTCGTTTGTTTAACGCGTTCGTGCTACCTGTGCCTATAATATGGCTGTGAGGCATGGCATCTTACTAAGCTTCAAAAGTCTCGGCTTTTGAGCTTTAAGAGTCGATGTCTCCATTGTCTCCATCTCGATTTCCATTTCTAAACAACTCTACAAGGCAGTAACAGAACCGAATGGAAAGATACGAGTAGACTGTGAGACAAGTTTATGATTGTGTAATATTGTAATCATAACTCGTGGCATCTTCAA
This sequence comes from Rhyacophila brunnea, assembly GCF_057557595.1. Classification (NCBI taxonomy): domain Eukaryota; kingdom Metazoa; phylum Arthropoda; class Insecta; order Trichoptera; family Rhyacophilidae; genus Rhyacophila; species Rhyacophila brunnea. The sequence continues at coordinate 25,997,091 of NW_028233068.1, forward strand.
TAGATAGTGACATTGAAAATTGAACTAAAATAATCAAATATGTCGTGGATGCTCCCATCATCTGTAAAAGAAATATTTAAATTATTTAGTGATATCCACTATGCATGAAAAAATATTTTCCAATTCAAAAATAAGATTCTACTATCACTCAATAGTCAATATCAATAGCCATTTTGTAACATTTTTCGTGTAAAAATTATGAAAGTCTATTTAAATAATAAGAACATTCAATTAATATTGTACATATGAGTAAATTGTTCTCTTTTTTATTTTAATTAAATTTCAACATGATAATTTCATGTTACTCTATCTTAAAAGATGGTGAGCATCAAATACGTGTTTGTCATAAAATACCAGAATCATGTTTTATTCGAAATTTGAATATTAATATTGGAGAAAACTAATAAATTAGTAAAAATAAAAAATAAATCTAGAATATGGTTTTTCGCCAACATCTTTGCGTCAATTAGTGTTGAGCGTCATTATGTTATAGTAAATATGTTAACAAATTGAGTTCTGATAGAATACGAATATCTTATACGTTATACGAATGCGCCGCATCCTTCGTATATATGGACCGTACGCCACTGTTCATTTAATTTAATTTTATGTATACATATCAGTTATTTTAATGGCAATCAATTATTACCATATGGTGTGTAAAACTCCCACCTCCGCACCCGTTATGTATATGCAGCCACGTCATACGCGGCCGGCTAACATGACCCTTAGCCGGCTCGCACATCACAACTCGCCTCGTGTGCCTAACCGCCATAAATCATAGCTTCCGAGAACGGGCAGGCGGTGTTCCTTGATAAAACCTCGCACATCTGCCTAGCGATATTGACATTTGCCCCATCGTGGCTGCTCCGAACGCGGCGACAGTCTGGAGAGAAATGGCCATTTGTGCAGCTGTGCGCTTGCGCGGAGTCGACTTTATTTAGATCCAACATGCAGGCTGTATGACATGCGACATGTTGCATCTGCGGATCGTCTCGCGTTGCAGTTGCATCGGCCAATCTGCGAAGCTCCATTTGATAACGTTTGTTTCTTGGTTTACGATGACGTCACATCGACGAATTCGTCGTAAGACGCATGCGGCGAGTTCTGATGTGCGAGCCCTCTTACGTGTGCCAGATTAAAGAATTTTAGCCCTCATTTTGTCCCGAGCAGAGCCGCACGGGACTGGTGATACAACCTTGCACCGAAGTGCGAATGCATGTGTTTAATTTATATGGCAACTATCAGAGTGACTTTAATTTGAAGAGTCGCAAGGGGAGTCGAGAGTGTCCCGCTCCCCGTATGTTCTGGCGAATTTAGTTAAGGCCGCAAAATTGGCCTCGGTTGCCACCATGCCCGCATGTCCTATTGGGCTCGAATGGGGTCGGACCCGGGCAAACAACTCCGCTCGTTCGGGGCCCATAAGTGGACAGTCCCACAGGACGTGCTCTGCGTCTTGCTGGTCGTGTCCACATGAGCAACCCGACCCATGTCTTGCCAAACCAAACCCCTGCAGTTTGGGCCGCAAAGTTTCCATGGCCAGTCATGAATTGACTGGTCCAGTGGGTCGGCATCAGTCTCCTCGTCATGTGTCTCACCGAGACATCTGGAAAGTATAGAAAAGTCTGGCTGCTCTTAGGGGAGGCCACCCATCTTGCCTGCCATGCCGCATATGCAGTCTTGTAGACCAGCTCAGATACAGTCTTTCTGTAGCTCACGCCCTCCACTCTCGATGGCGGTGTCAGAGGGACACCGGCGAGAGTTGTATTGATCTTCCTCATAAGGAGAGTGATCGATCCTCTAATTTTAACGTGCAAGTCGAGGGGAAAGACCCCCGCAAGGACCGCCAGGGCATCCGTAGATGTGGTCTTATAGGCCTTAGTAAGGCCAATCAGAGCAGCCCTCTGTCCGCTAAGCAGAGCCCTCTTTACAATTGTCAGCGAGGCTTTGGTGTGCCACACGCTGGAGGCATAGCCAGCGATGCCCATGAATATAGCCTCGTAGGCGATTCTCAAGGCCCGAGGCTTTAGACCCCAATTGTTGCCCGCCAGGCGAGCAACCTTCTGATAGGCTGAATTGGCCTTAGCCACAATTACTTTAGCATGCTTCAAAAAGGTCTGCTTCTCGTCTAGAACGACCCCCAAGTAGGTCACCTCTCGAGAAAACCTTATAGCAGAGTCGCCGAAGCGCACTGCGGGTGATCGCTTATTTATGTTTATCCTTGAGCTGCCCTTGAGGAGGATAGCTTCCGTTTTGTCAGGTGCAAATGCATGCTTATTAAGCCTACCCCAGTTTAGGATTCTCGATAATGCGTCCTTAGCTACGCGCTCGAGTGTCGCACGGTTCGACGAGCCAACTAGTAAAAGAAGGTCGTCAGCGTACGCGACGAGCGCGCAGCCCGGTGGCAGAGGTAACGTCAAAACATCGTCAAAAAGTATATTCCATAGCAAGGGGCCAAGCACGGAACCCTGCGGACACCCCATGGTGATCTCCCTGTAAATCAATTCAGTGCTAGAGACGTATATAACTTCCCTTTTATTAAAATAGCTTTGCACTAGAGCAAAGAGGTCCCCCGGGATCTGTCGGAGCCGAAGCTTAGACAGAATTAATGGCCACCATGCGGTGTCGAAGGCACCGGCTATGTCCAAAAAGAAGCCTGCCACAATAACTCCTTCTGAGTCCTCAACAAATTTCTGTGCAAATCTGATGGCGTCCTCAGTAGACTTGCCGGGTCTGAAGCCAAATTGCCTATCCGAGATAGGGTAGATTCTCTCAAGGTGGTCCTCCAGCCTTCTGCTGATTAACCGCTCCAATATCTTACCCAGCACTGACAGAAGAGTGATTGTACGGTACGCTTTTGGGTCATGCGGTGGTCGTGTGCTCATCTTAGGTATAATCCTAACGAGACCCTTCTTCCAACAGTCCGGGAAGATGCCCCTGCTCACACAGTCCGCATACAGCCCGACTATCTCATGAGGCGCTCGAAGCCACGCCCTTCTGGCAATCACATTGCTGATCCCATCAGGTCTGGGGGCTTTGCCCGCCCTGAGGCCATCAAAAATTAATCCCACCTCCGACTGGGTAGACTCAGGAGAGTCTCCAACGGCAAGATTGCAGATAGTCTGAGTTGACAGGTTCTGTCATCCTCATGTGCCGTAGGTATGTCCTGTGGAATTAGAGCTTCCAGCAGTATGGATGCAGACTCTGCGCTGTCCATCGCAAAGGTGCCATCGGGGCGCCGCATAGCCGCCATGACTTTACCAGGCCCTGAGCCCAGCTTTATCACGCGGAAAGGCGGTCCTCACGGATTATATCCCCCCCATTTCAGAGACAAAATCCCGCCAGTGCCTTTTCTTGGCTTTATTTAACTCTTTTTTTAATTTTGCCCTTGCGGATTTATAAGCAATCTCCGTAGGCTCGTCATTTCTGGATAAGTCGTTCTGAAATCTTCCAGCTCTTTTTTTTCCTTTGGGCAACTCTCGTGGTCATTTTTAAAGACGTCAATTTTGGTATCCACCATGGCGCAAGGTTAGGTGGCCTCATTATTACCATATGTGGCGTGGAAGAATTTTTAGAATATGCAATAAAAATATTATTCAAGAGCAGGTTCACATTAGGTCGGACCGACACATTTATCTGGCCGTATAAATGTGTCGGACGTTCATTGGCGTTTGTATTTAAATATCACCGCTCACATTAGTGGGATCCGATAAAACTGTGAACGTGTGACGTGTGCACAGCTAGAGCCGACAACCGACCAACGACAAAAGTGTCGGTCCGACCTAATTTTATTTACTTATTGTATGGAAGAATCTTACTGTAAAAAATAGTGTATTGTCAACATTGAATAATTCCATAGCGGTTAGTCTTGGCCTCTTCAGTAGTGTATACGTTGAGAAACGGTGCATCTGAAAATAATGAATTTACTAAATATGTATATTAAAATATTGGAGAGGTAGGTACTAAATGAAAACTGATATAACGTCAGTGAAAAGTTTTGAAACCATTTTGAATTTCGATTATATTATTAATCGACGATGAGAATAAATTTATTTGTTTTTCTGGCAGTTAGGCCCAGGTACAAAATCAAATTTAAAAAAATATCCCAAAACTATAAATCCTTCATATTTTTACTCGAGTATAATAGTAATCTCTAATATAATAGTATGCCAACAAACGAGTTTTATATTGATATGATAAAAATTAGAAATAAATTGAAGAATAAGAAATATTAACTTCTTACGTTATCATTTAGTTAGGGTTTTATAAACAAATATCTAAATAAATTAAACTACGCATCGCACTATGAATTCTAATAACCAGAATTTTCAGATAGTATTATAATATAACAAGTGCCGTTCCATTGATCACATTAAAATTGTGATGAGAAAAATAAATATTATGTATGCAATCTGTTTATAAAATAAATAGTATGCCGACAGCGGCCGAGCGGGTTACGCGTCGGCTTATAATGTCGTGGGTCCCAGGTTCGAATCGTAAGTCTGTAAAATACACATATTATTATTTTTCAATGTGTGTTTGGAGTCAGAATATCGACCTAATAAGTTGAGCAAGTGGCTAATATCCATTTCTCGTCTCTCACAGTCATTGCTGACCAGTTAATTACCACAACTCGGCAGTGCTCAAGACACGCCTGGCGTGTAGCAATTAGCATGATAATTAAATGTTGTATTTAACTGGTCAGCAGTGAATGTATATGTATCTAATGGCCATAATTCAATTCATAATTCATTCAATTTTAATAATTCACTGTAAGTACCCTTAATTTGAACTAAAACACAATTTGAAAAACGTTAATGTAGTGTTTCACACTGCCTTTAATCTTAGCGGTAGGTAGGGGGCCCGCCAAACATCCTAGCCTGAAGGCCCGTTTCAGGATATGGGGGCCATGGTGTAGGTACACCGAGTGCAATAGACAAAAGACCGATAAATCAACGAGAAATTAGGCGGTGTTGTGTTGAGTTGGTTTGTGTATAAGTTAAATGCAATAATACTTTTTTTTGTCGATTTTCAATTAATATTAAAAAACTAAAAATCGACCATAATCATTCGGCGAAAAGAACGATTATACCCACTACAGGCAGTGGTGGTGTAAATCAAAAGAACATTTTTTTCAGTGGAATTCGGCATAAATATTGTAGCTCTCTAGAGTCTAGAGTCTAGACCAAGCGGGTAGCACAGCTGATATTATTTGAGTAATGTTTTAGCATACTAGGTGCACATTTCCAGCATGGTCGCTGTTAGTCACTTCCAATCCGCCAGTCGCTGATGACACGCTCAACGGTTACCGCCACTATGCCTCCAATTTAATAAAAACTAGGAGAAACTGTACAAATATACCGCCGTGTATTGTGAAAATCTGTAAAAATAATTATATGAAGAAGAAAAAGAGCGTTTGGAACTAATTTATATTCTCCTCCTTGTGCTCCCCCAATATTAAATCCTGAGTGCGCCACTGATAAGACTATTAATATTTGGGAAAACCTACTTAAATTTTCAGCCAATCTGATTTTTCCAGGTGAAACATCATATTATTTTTTCTTTTCCATTGCCAATTCTCAGTAGATAGTCGGAAAATTGTAGTGCGTCAAATGTATCTGATCTCTACGCTCGTATATTGATTTAATAAAAGCTTCAAGATTTGTATATATCTCCACAATTGCAGTGACTGGCAATGTTTTACGAAAATCACCATCAAGGGTAACAATTAGCCCGCTTATTTTCTCGAGTGCTTTGCAGCGATCGATCCCGAGCTTCAAACCCATGTTTGTTCATCATTGGTAAAATCGTTTTACATTATTTGAAGACCTTCGCCTTTCCGATTCCTGATAGCCGCAATGTAAATTTCTCAATATTGTACAATTAACAATAACTTTGTTTCAAAACCATTGACCGTCTACACGAAATAAATGTGATACGAGTAATTATTGTTAATAGGCAGTGACGTCCCTTGGGGAAAGGCAGATTAAGCGTCGCTTGGGGGCGGCAGTTACTAGAAGGGCGGCAAATCGAGGAGAATAATTTGGTATAATATATAGAAATAGCTAAAAGTATTTTGTTCATATGCTGTACAATAGCATAGTAAAAATGGTGTGAACATAATAAATCTGTGTATTGCTAAATGGTACAAACCAAATGTGTTTCAAAAGACTCTGATGATTTAGGCAAGTGTCTAACATAATTACTTTATTTATTCGCTTTTTATATCTAAATTTAATTTGGTATCTTTTAATGGTAGGTATATATTTTGTTAGTAATGTTTCCATACAACACATTTATTAGATATTGGAGTCCTGAAAGGGTGATAAAACATACTCTATAAAAAATGGGACGGCATTTTGGCGCTACCCCTTTACCTAGGGGCGGCTTTTTGTCTAGGGACGTCACTGTTAATAGGCATGTAAACATAAACAAAATGAGAGAAGTTTTATTATGATTGATATAATATATTATATGATTATCCTCGTGTCAAGTTCTATTTTACTAATATTTTTTTATTTTTCTCTTTCTATTAAAAACGTAATTTTATGCGGGTTGCACGCTACATGGCTATTGGCTACTAGAAAACGAGGCCACGATACGAAAAAGGTTGAGAATTAGTGACTAGATTGATTTGTCAGATACTCGGCTGTAAATTACTCTATTTGCAAATTTGATATTGAAATATGAAATCTTTAATTTCAGCATATCAAAACAATGCAATAGGACGTATATCATGCCCGCCACATCCTGAAGCGGGCCCCCAGGCTAGGATGTTTGGCGGGCCCCCCTACCTATCGCTAAGGGTAAGGGCAGTGTGACGCGCTACAGTAGCGTTTTCCATGGTGTACGCAGTAAACTTATGGTGTATGTTTAGCGATTTTTTGTATTTTTAATATGTGCATCCATTTGAACTATGGAGTTGTCGAGTATCGGCACACAGTTAAATATTGCATCGTGCAATCAAATATTTTAATTATTAATAATTATTGAACTGAAATAGCGCGGCAGGCGACTTTTTTTACTATCAGAGCAAATTTGTGGTCTGTGTTTATCTCACTTATCGGTCGACTCGTCACGCCAGGCCCTTCCTGAGCCAAGGCCCCTAGGCTAGAGCCCTGTCAGCTCCCCCCCCCCCTTGTGGGGGCCATGAAGTATATACTTACTCTTGAAAACTTTGTGTACCCGTCTAATAATAAATTTATCCTAGCGCTAGAATCATATTGATATCATCATCATTTTAAACTGCCATTGTTGTTATTATCTCTTACTGATCCGCTTTTCAATGGGTTAGGGTTAGACAATATAGTTACATACTATTACTATATTATAAATAAAAGATAAAGCGATACCTATGAACCTATGAACCTATGCATGGCTCATATTATGTGACTATAAAAAAATATTTAATGAACCTTATCGGCAATGCTCTTTCTCATTTGTGCCTCCATTCTCATTCCTTCTCGTTCGTTTGTTAAATGCATCATTATTTTATTTACTAGAATCGCCACTTCATTTGCCTAAAAAATAATTACATATTATATTAATTAATATAGGTGGCAAGACTGAGACTAGGATGATGAGACGATTCAGATAGTGTGGGGAGGGACGCCAGGGACCTGTTGCTGGTGAATTACTGGAGAAGTGCTCAGCGGAAGACCGAGTGTCGTGGAGACGGGGAATCAAGGTGATATGGGCTCGATTTTGACTGTATAGTTATCGATGAATAAGAAGAATATATGCTTAAAAATATAATAGTGTTATATGCACTTTAAAGCGAATGCAGCAACCGAAATCTACCATTTCTTTAACCCTTGGTTTTTAAAATAAAAGAATTTCTATTACCTATGTATTAATCAATTCTAAAATTTGTATCTAAGTATTATATTTCTTTCAACAAAATAATTATTGACTAAAGTGCTACATAGTTTAGTTTCTGTAATATAAGATTTAAAATCTCCTTTCACCTTACGACGTATGTACATATATTTAGAATCAAATCAAACAACTATGTTTAAATTTTATTCTTTGTATTTATTACATCTACGTTCAATGATCCACATAATAATTAATATTGAATGATTTATTCTACAATATTACACAGTACCTAGGCCATGGCCCCCGCAAGGGTGGGCTGTGGGGTCTAGCCTAGCGGCCCGGGATCAACGGGTTGGCGTGAGGGATCAACCAGATAACTGAGATAAACACTAATAGTCACAAATTTGCTCTAATAGTAAAAAAAAGCCATAACATATTGGTTTTAATAGTGTGTGTCGATACTAGACAACTCCATAATTCAAGTGAATGTAATTAAAAAATAGAAGAATCGCTAAAAATACATTGAATACCCTTAATTTTACCTCGAACGCCATTTTAAAAACGCTACGCGATAGCGATATATGGGAGGGCCCGCCAAAGATCCCGGTCTGGGGGCCCGGCTTAGGATGTGGGAGTCATGACCTAGGCGCATTATAGTTGTTGGTAAATAATCTTCTTACCTTATTCTGACAGTAGTTGCACTGCTGGATAGCCATCAGTAAGTTGCTAATGTTTAATACACATTGTATAATACAATAGTAAAGATATGTGCACAATCTTTCGTCAACTTTTTCTGTAGCTAATCTGGCAATAGTACCAAAAAAATAAAACAAATATACAACTATGTTCAAAAAAGATATTCCGATTAGTGATAAGATTTTTATAGAGGAAGATTTATTCAACTCGTCCATACAGTCGCATAATTTGTCATAGACTTTCCATATTATCATAACTCTTTCGCCAAGATTAATCCTTGAAACATCTTTATGTATTTGACTTTGAGTCGCTGTCAGATTATCTGATAATATTATCCGTACAACTCTGTTAAGCTCTTCGTTGAGATTTTGAAAGTTGTATCGATTCAGACCAACCATTGTAAGATAACTTATCATAACACAGATGCACAAATAACCAGGAGAAAATGTCACAACAAACACGCACATAGATGGTTTATTTTTCCACAACGAAACAAGCACAACACTCGTAATTTGATTCACCAGATTAAAGACCGTTAAACAAACAATCGCTATACTTAAATTGATTTTAAATCGGGTATAGTTCAATTTGGCGTTTAGAAGTTCCATAAAAGAGTCAATTTCTGTAAAAGTTTCCAACATTGTCACAATTCTTTGGCGCTTATAACAGATCTCGTAGAAAATTCCGTACATGTTAAAACAGACTATGTACACGTATGCTCTTTCCAATACTTTAAACAAAACTGAAGAATAGAAGTAGCCGACCATTGTTTCACCTGATAGCGTCACGTTTATTAGACAATATGTGAAAGCTGTTGCTACAGTGAATGCATAAAAACTTATTAGATAGTTTACAACAACAAATAATTTTCCATTTTTCATAACATAATCAAAAGGAGTTGTAGCGATTAATTTACCGAATATAATTAAAGGAAGAATTGCTTCCGCAGCACTATCAGCATGAAACATGTTTGTTAATCTATCCATTGTTATTTCAAAAAGTAATATCTTGTATCGAACATCGCTTTTCACTTTCCTAAAAAGAAAATATGTTGAAATGTGTCAACTAGGTAGCGTCCATTTACTGTCGGCTCAGTTTGTAAAATGATGCTATTAAACTTTAATTATGACCAGTAGGCCAGAGTTTTCCACCCAGTGGGTCGTGACTCGTGACTAGTGACCCAGTACAGATAAAATATACCTCTCGTTCCGCGAACAATAATTGGAAGTAGGTACCTACCTAAATATACTGGGTCACGGCTATGTTAAGTTTGGAAAACGCTGCTGTAGGCTATATAAAATAAACTATGTGGTTATATTACTACTCAGGCGATGAATAATCAGCGATATGACCACCAACATCAGCTCTAAAAATGATTTAAAGGGTTTTCATTACCGCAATTCTTATACCTAACGTGAGATGATTTTGCATGGCACGCGAATGTTTTATGCTGATGAGAAGAAAAATTAGATATGATGATTTTAAAATATTAATTTTTTACAAAAAGGTTTTACAAACAAATATATGTAGGTATTGGTAAAAATATTATTAAAAACCAAAGGAAGTACGCATAGCCCTGTCGTTATTTTTTAATATTATATCTATAAGTCATAGGTATAGATATAATATTTAAAAAATAACGACAGGGCTATGCGTATTTTCTTTAGTTTTTAATAATATTTTTACCTATAGTATCTACTTCAAAGAGATTGGACTCCTCCATCTACTTTCAAATCGATCAGCAAACGGAAACGACAAAATTGATGCATTGTATAAAAAATAGCAGGCAAATACTCTTCAATAATAAGCATTACGTTTAATTTATGCATCACACCTAATATTATCGCACGACCTTATCAGGCGGCGGAGGAAGCCGCGCCGCTAATCTGATTTTGATCGATTTACAATACTAGAGATCACTGTAGCGTCTGTAGCGTGAGAATGTCTCATCTGATCAGAGCAATTCTGGCATCAATTTGTGCGTAAAGAACCAAACTAAGTAATACAGTAATACTCAAAAACTCAATTATAATTTTAAAACTCAACTATTTTTTTTTCATTTTTTCCCCTATGAAAAACTGCGCGGCACGTCACAGTCAAAAAAAAATTGGGAAATTTTGGCACCCGTGCGTAAAAAGGTTCGCCAACCCTTATATAAAGAATGTTGTCTTAAAATGTCTAACCACAAATGAAAACTAAATAATATTTCATTTCCATGATTTTTTTTCTTTCGTTACTGCATTATTCAGGCATAAATAATTCATTCAAAATTCTAAAGGAATCCGTATTATCAGACGTTAAGTGATACAAAGTAATGGATTCATGATTATTGTTTTGAAAAACCGAAGCTTAGAAAACCCTCGGTAAAATTATAAAAATAAATCTTGGACCGAGCGGAACTCGAGCACATATCGATCACTACCGGGCGAGTGCAAGAGCCAAGTAATTATCATTCTTGCGAATAATTCCAAATATCTACGTAGCTGATGTTTTTTTCAATTCAATTTCAAATAAGCTCTATAATTTTCGATACGCCATAAGTACAAAAATATAAATTACCGTTTTCGCTCCTGTACGTAGCATATGGGTCTCCACGGAGTGGAGTAGAGTGGAGATTAAATTATAACTTTTTACGGGGAAGGGTTGTTAGCCCTTTGCTCAACGCATTGAGCACAAGATCACAACGCACAAAATCGAACCTGTATTCCCGGCTTCAGAGATGGCTGTTTACCAACTACGCATCCGTGGGCTTTTTTGTAATACGTACCTTCCATGAATATTTTTTCAATATTACAGTGACTACATAAATCTTTTTTTTAAACTTGTCCGCGCATTCGACTGCCCGGTCGGTACGTAGGTACATGTGCATAATAATAACTATGCGAGAGTAGGAACGTATCAGATAATAATTATTAATCTGCCCGCCGAAATGGGCGACAAGCCTTCGGCGACCTCAACCATAGGGCTTGCCGGCTTGCGCAGACAGAGAGCGGTCGGAGTTCTGCGTTCAACCGACCGTTGACCGCTAGCGTTCAGGGACAGCAGACAGGTAGCGGTCAACAATTTGCGTTCCATTTTTATACAAACGTTGTAGTGACACAGGCGCTGCATAATGCGAGACCGCTATATTCCGACTGCGAGTGGAAGTGAGAAAGCACCGCTGTTGCGTACTCACTCCCCCGTGTGGTTTCGCTCTATGTTGTTTGACTGCTCAAATTCCATTCAAATTTTTATTTACTTTCGCATTTCAATACAAAGCTTTGATGAATTATATAATTTGATTACATTTGACATTGACTTGTAAACTAAATATAATCTAGGTACTAAAATTACTGCTGTAATCAATGCATTTTATCAAACCGGATATTTAAAAACTTAATATCGATGATTTTAAACGAAGTGACATATAAACTTATTTGTTTGTGTACCTACTATCACTCCCCTCCATTTTGCGTGTGTGGATTTTTCTCAACTGTCACTTTTTGTTTTGTTTTCTTTTTTATCGTCTGTATTTGGGATGAAGGTGGATAATTGACACACTGGAATGGTTTCGGAAACGACGAGGTTTATTTGGTGTTAATGTATACTATATGGTTACATTTTTTTAATAATGTTATTCTACGGAGGGCAAAATGTACGCGTTCGCGATTTTACTGCTTGTCACGATCTGAGCGCCAAAAAAAAAAAACCGTTGGACTCGCGAGCTGTGCACAATGCGACGTTGCCATACGTGTTTTTTCTTTGGACAATGTTGCCGGTCAGATATTATTTATTAGTGGTATTATACATTATTTAATTATTTTCGCAATCAGCCGTTATTATTTGTTGGCTTTGATACCGATTCGGGCGTCTCCAGGTACACAAAGACACACCCAAATGGGGACCATACGGGGGTGTCACAAGCGCACCTCTCTGGAAAGGCCCGAATGGGGTCGGGCCAACTAAGGGCTGATTACGATAGCGTGTGTAACTGGACAGTGCGGTGGCTTGATAAGGGGTGGTTGCGTCTCTAGACGTTGAAGGATCGAAGCCCCACCGGTACGTCGGCGGCCGGAGAGACTCGGATGCAGCACTGTAGCATAGTGGTTCGCGGTTCCCAGGCCTACCGTAAAGCTGCTGAGAGAGGAGGGCGTCGCGCCCAGCCCTCTCAACACCCTCGGACCGTCGGCAACCGGAGAGTTTCGGATGCAGCACTACGCCGCTTTGTGGGCGTAGTGGTTCGCGGCTCCCCATGTCTACCGTACGGGCGGATGCTGAGAGAGGACGTCGCACCCAGCCTTCCCCACAGCGACCGTCCGAAAATCAGTCGATCCCTCGCGAAAATGCATACCGGCGCATTACTCGACCCCCTTTTTTTTTGCTCGCTTGCCCTGCCGCGGCTATCGAATTACACGCACTACACTGATATTATACTAATATAATATGCAGAAAACTTAATTTAATACTTAAAATGGCTTTAAAGTTCATAAAAATAATTTAAAAAATATATCAGGGCCCGAAATGGACCGGAACGCCATTCTGCCTCATACAACCGCTCCGGGTTGTAAAATTTTCCACTTCGAGCACTGAAATAACTTATTATACATCGCTTCCAAACACAAAACACTTAAAACTAACTAATCTATGATGCTAATGGCTGAGGATGCTGCTTGGCTGCTTTCCGCTGATGGAGGCTGCTTTGCTCAGCTGAAGAAGGCCGCTTTGTAGCTCTCTTCATCATGGTGCATCTGGGCCAGGGCTGATTGCAAGGCTCACAGACACGCTGCTGTTGACGAAGAGGGCTCAAGCGGCTGATGATGCAGGGCATTTGATGCCGTTTTCCCTCGTTGGAGCCAGGGTCTTGCCCGATACACTCGTCCGTGGGCCAAGTTCGCTGGCGGATGCAGTTGGTCGGGAGTACATCGGGAGCCATGACTTCGCAATCCGGGTGTTTCTGCTCTTTTCTTCACTGGCTTGGCTTTGGCAGCATCCTCTTTCTACTGCTTATTATTATACTTTGTTGAGCGCCACCAGAGGCAAGCCTCTGGATGTTTCTTCCTCGCCGTTTCCTATTCCGGTGTTTGGATCTCAGGGTGTGTGTCCGGGTGAAAGAAATTTCACCTGCTTCTTGATTCCAGACGATCAAAATCAAGAAGCGTAGTCCCACGTTGATTGGGGCCACTTATCACTCCCCTCCATTTTGCGTGTGTGGATTTTTCTCAACTGTCACTTTTTGTTTTGTTTTCTTTTTTATCGTCTGTATTTGGGATGAAGGTGGATAATTGACACACTGGAATGGTTTCGGAAACGACGAGGTTTATTTGGTGTTAATGTATACTATATGGTTACATTTTTTTAATAATGTTATTCTACGGAGGGCAAAATGTACGCGTTCGCGATTTTACTGCTTGTCACGATCTGAGCGCCAAAAAAAATAAAACCGTTGGACTCGCGAGCTGTGCACAATGCGACGTTGCCATACGTGTTTTTTCTTTGGACAATGTTGCCGGTCAGATATTATTTATTAGTGGTATTATACATTATTTAATTATTTTCGCAATCAGCCGTTATTATTTGTTGGCTTTGATACCGATTCGGGCGTCTCCAGGTACACAAAGACACACCCAAATGGGGACCATACGGGGGTGTCTCACTACCTGTATCTATAATATTTGATATTTCGATTCTAACCTTTTAATTTTACCCATAACCTCACATGTCAAATTTATTCTATTATTGAACTATGAAAACTATAAATCTCGCCAAATTATCAAGTATTTATGCACGTAAATCAATCAAGTGTTGATTTAAAAACAATATGTTAGTATTAAAAACGATTTATATAATTTGCGTCACTTAAATTAAGTATCAATCTTCTCTATATCGATTCATTTTTCTGATCCAGACATTGCAACGGTTGAGAGGTACGGGGTTCTTTGTAATTGCGGGAATAGAACTCTAGAACGCTAGCGTTCCAATTGACCGGCGCGGTCTGACCGCCGGCTCTGTGCCCATACAGTATGAAGTCCGTACAGTACAAAGAACGCCGAACTCCGAACGCGGAACGCAGACCGCTCCCTGTCTGCGCAAGCCCTAACGTTGAGCGACTGAAACTTGTCAAATTTCTTTTATGGTTTTAACTGTCAGTTCCTGGTGGAAATGAATTGTATTATGTAGTATTAGTTTTACTTATTTTAATATTAGTCTGGACCGGTTTCGTCTGCTTCAGAGGGACATTGTCAACTGGTAAATATTATACAACAATACAGATATTTATACCAGTCAATTTTAAAAGGTAGATACAAAGGAATTCTCTGTTCAAAAATAAATCAATTAAATTTAACTTGATTATCAGAAAAAATATTATAATCGTATTTAGGTAAGAAATTAATTTGCATAAAGTAAACTCTTCAAATATAAGAAAGCAATAGTTTTAGCAAATTCATTCAACGTATATATAAAATAGAATATTAAAAATATACCATAGACTTTATTTTTAACGCCATTTCTACATATGTGTTTTCTTGAACCAACGCAGTGCAGTGAAGCTTTCAATAAAAGCTTAAATTCGCCACCATGCTCCTTGCTCGCTATCAGAGGGACTTTCTTTCCCCACACAGCATCGATAAGTATACGTGGGTAAGTCGCAGCTTGACGATTTTCTATGTGGTGGGGTTTCGCCATTAATTATTAAATATACATACCTATCTACTTTCTCATATTATACATTATGTACCAAACTACTAAATAATAATATGATTATCTGAGTCGTTACACATCTAAAAAGCGTGCTTTAAAATATTAACAATTAATAATAATAATAATTACTTACCTATTTAATTAAAAATAACTTTAATTAGTAATAATAATAATAATATATCAGTTTTGAACAACGACATACAGCGAGCGTTTTTACTCACCATGGGGGTATTTGATTCGCTCCCCGATTCGACACCGCTTGTGCATCCGGTCTTAGTCCCATTATAACAGAGTACATGTCCGCTGTGGAGATTGACGATATCGTCTCCTTGTCGTCTTACCTCGCTGAGCCCGACAACATCCCAATGGATTTTTTCGAGTTCTTCTTCGAGCTCTAGAAGTTTGGCGTTGCTGGATAATGTTCTCGCGTTATTAGGTGGCAATGGTCATCGGTAGGCAGCCGTTACCGTCTTTCCGGGGATTCTTAGCACCCTCTGCCTTCCCTTGCTGATTGCTGCCGTGATCAGTGTTAGGTTGGCCTCCGGAAAATAAGGGCCGAGATTTTTGTTCTTGTTCCATGGGGGTATTTGGACATATTGGCATTGATTATAATGAATGTTTTTTTTTATAATTATAACTCTTATTTATATTTTATTACGAATGAATTTTATTTTTCGTTTATTATTATTTTGTTTGAAAATATAAATATATTTTGATTGTTATTAAAGTACTTATATGCATTTTTTGACGAGGGGTACACAGATGTCGAAGTTTGGGAAACACTGTTCTAGAGAGCTACAATATTTATGCCGAATTCCACCGAAAAAACACCACCACCCACTGTAGTGGGTGTAGTCGTTCTTTTCACCGAATGTTTATCGTAGATTTTTGGTTTTTTAATATTGAGGTTCCAAAATATTAATTGAAAACGGACAAAAAAAGTATTATTGCATTTAACTTATACACGAACCTACTCAACACAACACAGCCTAATATCTCGTTTATCGGTCTTTTGTCTATTGCACTCGGTGTACCTACACCATGGCCCTCAGCCCCACATCCTGAAACGGGCCCTCAGGCTAGGATATTTGGCGGGCCCCCTATCTACCGCTTTGATTAAAGGCAGTGTGAAACACTACATTAACGTTTTTCAAACTGTGTTTAACTGTGGCACCCCAGGAGGTGCAAATTTCTTAAACTTATAGTATATATAATGTAGGTACACTGTTTAGTAACTTAATAAATTTTAATTAAAGTTTTAAATCTTAATTAAACTATAAGTACACTGAATAAAACTTGATATCATACTTAATAATGTTCGTATTTATTGATAAAAATTTAATTGTAAGTAAGTTATCCATACAATTAAATCATGACAAACACTTAATATCCATCTCCTTGAAAAGTTTGGGGAAGTCAGGTTTGTATGTTGTTGTTTTTAATTTTAGGCACGATTCCAGGTTCTCATCAATAAGACAACTTCTCAATTTACTCTTGATAAGGTTCATGCTTGAAAAAGATTGTTCGCATGAATATGTAGAACCAGAAAGTGAAAGTAGGGCAAACGCTAGTTTTTTCAACTGATCATATGAATCAGGAATACTATTCGAGTTGTTAAAAATCATTTTGTCTTCCTTCTCCAGGTCTTTCAAAGCAGACTACTTGTGCTGTGAACCATGTTCATATTTGTTTTTCTCCAATATGTCCAATCAGCACAGAGACGTTCAAATTTAGAGCTCCATAATTCTTTATTTTTAAATCCAGCAATTGCATTTCAAAGTTGGCAATGTCAACATTAAGGGGGAAAAATTAATTCTGTTACCTCAGCATTAAGACTTTTTTTTTTAACAAAGACTGACGTCGCTTTGCTGTTTCTGAATTGCTGAAACCTGTTGAGAAAAGCTTCCCTCTTATTTAAAATTGCAAATGTCAATATCAGAATGATTTTCTTGTCGATGTTTCAGTAGGCTTAGTTAGCAGAGATATATATATAGATATTTTACGAAAAGAACTCTCTATCTATATGAGCGGGAATTTCTTAATTAATTAAACCACCATTTTCACTGCAAGACAGCTCAGCTCATATTCGATATAGATCCCCATAGTGCAGAGGCAGCCCAAAATTTATTGTTTTCAGTGTGGATGCACAAAAACTTACTTACCTATTAAATAAGAAGATCTAATCAGCGTTGTTTCTGCTTAGCAAACACCTCTACAAAGTAAAGTAAAAACACCTTTCGATTTCCACAGATTTCATTAGAATCGTACAAATTATCTTCAAAAATTGACTACACTGTGTAAATCAGTGCTTCTCAAACTTATTCATACCACGGGCCCCCAAAATCAGAAACAAAAACCAAGGCTCCCCACAAATTTTAGACTTTAGTGACTAACAGTACTTTATTTACCATTAATTATTATTATAATGTAT
Source organism: Rhyacophila brunnea (assembly GCF_057557595.1). Classification (NCBI taxonomy): domain Eukaryota; kingdom Metazoa; phylum Arthropoda; class Insecta; order Trichoptera; family Rhyacophilidae; genus Rhyacophila; species Rhyacophila brunnea. Next base: position 26,014,714 of record NW_028233068.1, read on the forward strand.
ATTGAAGTTATACTTCTTTAGGCGTATTTGAGAAAACGGATCAGAGTGTATATTTGGCGTGTGACAAAGTTGTGCGCGCAAATGTAACGCATAAATTTGGCATGGGATGGAAGTTTTGCCCGCCTATGCGACATAATTTATTTTGCGCGGCGACGTTCGGGTGTTCTAAATGCTGGAGGTTTGTAATTTTTAGCTGTGGCTTGGGCCAGTTGAGTAAAGATTGAATGTTGCAACTATTATTATGATTATTAATAATCCATTTTTCATTTTTATTTAAAAAAAATAATAGAACATTTCGAGCATTCAAGCAAAAAAGAACTTCAAATTTATTACAGCCAACAAAAAAAATTTATGAGAGATGTGATTGCATATTTTTACACAAAAAATCAATATCCGGTAGTCTGGTACAATGTTTGGAATGGTAATTCGCAGGGTTTTATCCAAAGTCTCAGTTGAAAGACAACCTGTGTTTATTTTTTATTACCAGTAATGCTGAAAATGCTGTTTTGCATAGGTATGTTATCGCAAAAGGAATTATGATCAACAATGCTGCTTTTACGATTAACGGAAATTCTTCGTTATATTCGACTCTGATATAGATGATCATATTTTAAAGATTTAGAAAAATTTGGTGTTCTTATGGTGGTGTTATTATTATATTGTACTTTTGGTGTTCATTTAAGTTTGGGCAAAAATATTTGTTGAAAAATCGTTGTGATTCAGCAATATGATGATCTAAGTATAACACTTTTAAATGAAGTCGAGAGTGATATTAATTCATAGGTGGTTAGAAACTCATTCAAGCATGAAAACATGTCTGCATCCTTGCATACTTTTTGACCACGAAGAAAGTTTTTTTTTGGAAAGCCTGAATTTGGTATTCAGAATTAAAATGTTGATATCTTTTCCCTGAAGAGAACAATTCAATTCACTTACTTTGTCAAAAAAAATCCGCCAAATATGAAGCAAAAGACATATATTTTTCGTCACTAAAGTGGGAAGAAAGATCTGATTTCTTGTCATGAAGAAAGAGACGAAGTTTATTACTAAGTTTTATAAATCTTTCCGCGAGAAAGCCATCGTACTTCGGTATGATACAGTAAAACTTTGAGCACCGAACCCATCTCTTTGCATTCAATTTTAAATAGTCATGAGTTTACAGCTCGATTTTTTACGAAATTAACAATTAACACAACTAGATTCAACACTTCAACTTAGTTAGCAACACATTTGTTGAAATACTAAATGTTATCTGTGTATTACGCAGTGAAAATTTAAATCATTTATAAATATTAGTAGATTATTTATCCATATTGGATAAAGTATTGTGATTGTGTGGAAATTCGACTGATTTGTATTTGTTATCGTCCAGTGATCACGTTTTTATGATTTTTTTTTCAAATACTGAGATATTTCGCGGCTTCCTGGCAGGAGCTCCTGGGCCCCCGAGGGCCCCCAGTTTGAGAAGTACTGGTGTAAATGATGACATTATTAATTGATTAAAACAATAAAGTTGCAAAATAGCTATAGCATCACCCATATTGTAAATAACTGACAAAATTTATCCAAAAAATCATATTTACGACCTTACATATTTAAAAGCTCTCTTTCAAGGAATTTATTGTTATTATAAAGTCTTCATTTAGGTACTGAACTAATTTAAAAATACATTAGATAGTGATGAAAAATATGTCAATGTAGTCTACTTCTATTTTGTAGGGTGATTTTTTCTTTCCAAGAGAAATTATGATGTGAAATTTATAAAACAAACAGGAGTATAAGCCATCCGTGACGTTTAAGAATAAAATTATAAATAATATAAAGGTTTACGAGATGTATACAGGAGAGAAAAAAGAATATTTACCCATTTTGGAAGGATTGAACTGAAATTCATCCACCCAACATTTATTATACCTGCATGTAAAAAATACAACAAAAAATCATAACATGCTTCTTAAAACTGAAAAACCTGTTCATTGAAAACAAAACAGTCAGTTTTTAAACTACTTAACAACTTGTTATTTATAGCTACAAAAATCTAATATAACATTAATGATAACCATTTCTTTTTGGCATTTTTGTTTTCTTTACTTAACAATTTCTTATTACCCTAATAAATATACCACTTTCATATAAGTTACATAAATAATATGCATCGATAGTACAATAATAGGAAATCATTTCTCAGAAACATACCACATTTATTAATAATAATTAATCAAATAAACCTACTTATAGCAAATGTTGAAAATATAAATAAATAATAAGGAAATTGAATGAAATTTTATTTAAAATAGTTATTTTATAAGATTGGATGAACTAGCTTTCATACAAATAAACAACAAAAATGTCTGTCTTCTCTGCAACTCCACTGTTGCGAGGAAATAAAAATTAAGCACTATTTTTGGTGAAATTGAGAGTATACGGAAAACATAGTGTTGTTAAAAATACTATTACGCATGAATTCATTAAAATATACTAATATATACGAAAGTGAGAGTTGAAGGATGTTTTCAACACGTATAACTGTGTTCATAATATTTTTAAATCAGTTAATTGTTCATTATTACGTCAGGGCGATTGAAAAAAAAATCCTACTTTAGGAATAAGAAAACACTTTAATAAATCGTGAAAACCTATAATACATTATACAGCGAGAAATGAAACAACGTTCCAAGCGACAAAATATTCATATGTTGATTTTGTTTTGCAGTTTCACTTCTAAAAATTGAAGATTGTTTTTACGCTACTGCTTCCTATAATGTTGTCCAAACGGCAGTCGCGACATTGTTCCAGCTCACACTTCATCAAATGAGTTGAAATCAAATTCGACTTGAATAATAATTTACACACAAACACTTTCGGACACAATTTAGGTGGACGACAATGGAAACGCACTGAAGAGATCCCAAATGACATTTAATCATTTTTAATTATTGTTACATTAGTTTTAATACCGATAGAAATATAAGAATTTATGCTCTCTAACCTTTGGTTCACCGACAAACAAGTATCTAAGGCCACTTTCTTTTACTTTATTACTAATCTTTGATCACTCATCAACGGCACTACATACTTACCGACAAATCAACAGCAGCATTTCAAAAAGTCTTTATCATTACACAATTTATAATGGAGGAAATAGTGAACAGCTCGGTTAACAAAAAATAAATATAAAAGATGATTCACATTTGCTATCAAAGCTGTCGACACATTTTTAAAATAAATAATTAAAGTTTACACATGATTTACTTTCAATGAATTTAATAAATTGAAATTTCTTTAAAAACCAATACACGCCAACGCCACCATATTGTTGGCATTGGCAATAAGTACATTTGAGGTGCTGGCGACTAAACGATTACAAGTGACACAAAATTAAAAAATGAGTTGGAAGCAGTTTTCACATCAGCATGTACCTATTTATGGGTTAAACAGGATTCAAACAAACATTTAACCACTTGTGTGAAAAGATATAACCATTTTATTACCAATATTGAAATATATATCTGTGTGACAATAAGTCTTATTTTTTTTAATGAGTTGATTACGCCAAATAAATTTAAATATATATTATATGCATGCGAGAAGTCAAACAGAAACCATGCAGTTCTCACAAAGGGATCCAAAAATCAATCTTCTTTTGGCTCTCCTGGAAAACAGTGATTTTAGACTAATTGCCTTTTTTCCTTCACACCCAGATGACATAATCCCATGGTCATGGTGTATAAAATGTTATTATTAATTTCATAGCATCTGTATATAGCCTTTTAAATGTTTCAGCTTGACTTGACAGAAAAAAAAACAATATACATGAACAAAATATCATTTGAGAATGATACCTCATTAATTAATATATTATGAATATTGACAACCGTTACCTAGAATTTCCAATTGCATATTTAACTTTTAAGTTGATTTACCAAATTTGCCACCAGTACACTCGTATTAGTTTAATCCTCAACACTTCATTTGATCGGAGTCAGTGTAGAAATTAACGATTTTGGAATCGTGTTATCAATGCTAACGATGAGAGTGGTGTATGTAATTGACGATCGGTTATTGATAATGTATGGTCCACGATAATTCATCATCTTAAAGTTGTTTCTCACACCCCCCCATCACACCTTTGAAATATAAATTTTATTAACAAATAATATTTGAACAACAGTTTGTAATCGAATTAAGAGTATTAATTTATAAACTAAAAAAAGTTATAAATATTCACATGGTTCAATATGGTAAAAAGAAACCTTAATATCTGCCATAAAATCAACGATAATGTATATATTATCGTCCCTGGAAACTTCAATTACTTGTAAGACACAAAAAAGATTTCTACGGGAGACACGACACATTTTCACAATTCCAAACCGTGATCTCGCCAAGTGGATGAATTCATTGTACTTACACTATTTTTTTTACAAATTTACATTATTTTTTTAGTGCAGTTTATTTTGTAGTATAAATAAGTTCAGTACACAGAGAGTAATTTTTCATTCACCACGATTATTATCGTTTTTTCCGGCAGAAATTTTAAAAGGTATGTATTTATAGATATTTGAGTTGCGACAATGCAAATTATTTTCGGAATTTTTGGAGCTAATTTCAAGCATTGAAATAATATTGTCACTCTTTTTCGATTTCAACTTCAAGAATCGTGAATAAAAATGAAAGTCAAATGAAGTTACGAGAGAAATTAAAAACGAGCATTTCCTATAAGGTAAGTCGGGGGAATATGCCAAATTTTTACTTTGACAGATTACTGATTGTAAAATAATATATTTATATTCAAAATAAAAACATAGTTTGTGTATTGGAAAAACACTTTATTATAATATTTAGCAGCAATACTATTAAAAAATTAACTGGAATATATATAAACTAAAAAAACTAAAAATGCCATCTTCCCCCACTTTGTCGGGGGAAGAGTCACAAACTAAAAAAAATCTAGACTTCGTACACAGGTCGCAAATGTCCGGATTGGACATGCTTGTTGCATATAGCCATTGTTGGCACCTTACACATGCAATCCAATCAACTGTAGGGCCTTCTTTATCAAAGTAATATCCCTTGCAAATGGCGCAATAGTTTTCTTCATCACTCAATTCACTAACATCAGAAAGGCTAATTACGCTACAATACTACAATATAGAATTTTTATATTATTTTTCAATGACAGAAGTACGTTTTAATGATAATGCAATAATGATTAAAGATGAGGCTTTGCAAAATACTAAAAACTGAGATGGTGGATGACCAAAAATATTCGAAATGGCATCTTCCCCCATTTGTAGGAGTAAGATGCCAAGGACAGAAATAAAATAACGCCGGTGTGCAAAATAACCTCAAATAGTAAAACGTGATACCAAACATAGTGTATTATTTAATGGAACTGAACTTAACCATGAATCAAATCAAATCTTTACGCTGAGAATATTTTGAGAAAATGTGTTAATAAAGTACCACCAAAAAAATGGGTACATCCCTCGTTTTATAAGCGTATTTTTTTAATTTAAAATTTAACAGGACCAACGCCTAGCATGTGTTCTCCGGTACTAATGACCGATCCTAAAAATGGTTACTGCACTGACATGTAGCAATGGACGAATAAATTAATTGAGCTTTGGCATCTTCCCCCATTAGGCATATTCCCCCGACTTACCTTACATAATAGTTTATTTATTATGGTGTACTAAGGTCAAAAATAAAGATAAAATTATCTAGTCAAAAAAGCAAAATAGGCAAAATCCAAATCAAATCTATATCATCTGTTCCTTGAGTAATCAACCGCTTCATTACATTATTTTACAAAAACAATCTGCAGAATGAATGGTCTCAATCTTTCGAAAATCAATTATGCATAATGCATATTATGCAATCGACTATTACATTCTGTAATATTTTACAAAAAACATTAGGTAGGTAAGATTTCCTAAGATTTCATTATGATCTTAAAATATCAATACTATTAATTTATCATAATTTACATTATACAATAATATTCATTAAAATCCAACCACAATTCAATTTCCTAAAAGGCAATACGCATCCGCGAGCTATCCAAAAGTAACGTGCGCATATTATACATAGATATTTTCTTTATCCGAATATTCCTACATATCTACATTATATCTTTAATATGATACAAATCTATAATGCACATAATATGTATCGGCTAAGGCAACCTTTTCTTCCGCTTCGCATATAATTATTTGGGTGTTTTCCATTTATGATACAATTTATTACTTATTCCAAAATATAACACAAAAGTGATGGGGCGACATATCGGAATGTGCCACGCCCCTGTAACAGTCACGCGTATGGATATTATACCAGACTGAAATTGTTTCTAATTTAAATTGCGACGATTTCTAAAGGATTTCATAATAATTTTAGAAGAAGATCGATGGAATGAAAATGTAGCATTGTCTTTCGTAGAGAAAGAACGTAAGCAAAAGATATAAATAAAAATGAGAGAAAAGGGAGGTACAAACAGTAATAAATATAATTTAAATAAATTCAACAGTGTCAGTCGGGGATGTGAGTGAGCTCAAATTAAGAGTCTTTACAATAGGATCAGTGTTCTTGCGGAGCTTTGTTTATAATCTACCTTCTTCGCGAGTTCTCGCATTTAACTCTCTAGCGGGCATCGAATACACTGACAGTTTTCGGACAGACAAATTTAGCATTCGTTCTATCATTAGTAGTTGTCACTTTTACAATAACATTTGTATTGTTAAAAAAATTAATGGTGAAAATCGCTTCTTAAAAACATTACATAGCACTTCTGCAGTTTTCACTCAGTCATCGATTCAATTGAACAATTACTGTCAAGGTGCACCGTGGGCCGCATTCAAAGGCGGTCATTCGCAAACATAATAAAACAAAATCAGTCACGGTTTTTGTGAGTTTTAAATCAAACTAAAAGGATGTCATCACATATTTTAAAAGAAAACAGGAATCCTTTCCGCTCGTTTCCGACAATAAAATTAACCGAAGCACTCCATCGATTCGAACACATCATTATAGTCATTAATTTACACACGTCAAAGTGTCTTTTAATTATTTATATTTTATTATTCAGAGTGATTTTAAAATGTACATTCATAATATTATACAAGTGAGGCATTTGAAACGCCACACTGACTTGTTTGGTCCGCTCACTGTCTGATAGCATTAATTTAGCCACCTATTAAACTTTAGTCTTCTTGGTGCTGGATCGGCTGAAAAGCTTTCCGCCCCTCCGTTTCTTCTCCGTTTTCTTTCCCTTTCCAGAGGAACGTTTGGGAGCAGTGCGGAGGACGGCTTTAATCTTTTTTTGACGGGTGGTGACTTTCAAGGTAGCAGTTGCGACTTTTTTTTGTGGCCGGGAACGTGGCTTGGTGACTTTTTTTTGCGGTCGCAAGCGTGACTTGGCCGCCTTTTGAAGGGGCAAAGGGACAGATAAAGGTCTGACCGATGCTTTCCGTTTTGCATTAGAACGCAGAGTCCGGAACGACACTTCAATGGTTTTCTTTTTATTGCGAATAGCCGATTTTTTGACAATCTTCTTTCTATTGGCAGAAGCTTCTCCGCTAAGTGTCTTAATTTTTGGAGCTATATTTGCTTTTTTCCTAAGACTCTTTGCGGGGGCGGCCTTTTTTATCGTCTTGGGGGGAGTGAGTTTTGCTTTTCTGGAGGGACGAAGCGTTGCAGTAGCAACAAGGAGTGCTTTGCTCCGAAGAACCCTAGAAGGAGGCGGAGTGTCAACCACAATTCCTTTAAGGCGCTTGGCAAGGGGTTCGTCGCCTGCCTCCCTTTTCCTCTTGGCACGGCCATTTCGCTGCGGCGGGTCTGCCATGGGAACGACCGGGCGAGCGCACAGCGATGCGGCCGCACTCCTCGTCAACCGTTGGATGCAGAGAGGTGAAGTAGGAGGGATGTTTCGATTCCGGAGCTTTTTCTCGGGAGGAGGCTTTCGGGCAATGGCCACACTATCAGCACGTTTCGGCACATTGGGAATAGGACAAGAGGGCGTCGGCTGTGAGGCGGGCGCCAGATCAAATACCATGAAATCGTCCAGGCGTGGCTTCTTCCTGGCATACGTGTTCTTGACTTCTCCCGCGAAGCCTACGGTGGAGTCGCGCCGGTCACTTTGCTCTGGCTCTGCAACGCCAGGGACGACGACACTGCCAGTTGTCACGGGCGCGGTTGAATTTCGCATCGCTATTTCAACCTCCTTCGTCTCCGAACGCCGGGAAGTAGTCTCCAATACGACAGGAGAAATTTCCGTAAACGCGGAAAGCTTACGCGGTGAGGTCAAATCTGAACGTGAAGGGGGTGGATGGCGAGCGGACGCAGGGGAGAGAAGGCGGTCGGATTCGCGTGATCGATAATGCCGGGCTGCGGGAACGGTGAAGGGGTCAGCTCGAGAAGTGTACGTGGCCACTTCAGCGTCGTCCGCGTCGGCAAGAGCCAGAGTTGGAGCTGCATCCGGGGACACGGCGGCCACAGGAGGAGCGGTGGTGATGGTCTCAGGAACAGGATCACCGTTGGATGATTTATCTCTACGCCTGCGCTGCGCCAGATTCGCATTTGCCACCTCCTAAAAAATAGTCAGCATCCGTCAGAACACATCCCTGTTTTCCATATTTTATTTTGCTCTGCTTTCACAAACATTTAAACTGGATTTTATATTGATTATTTAAATTTGAAAATGTGACCAGATACTAAAAAAAAAAATATTTTCCATTTGAATACTACAACAGGCCATGAGGCCCAATAACAATAATAGTATTGAAACAATATCAGTTGCAGAGAAACACCAAAGAGGAAATAATATAGATGTATAGTGACCTCATGTCGTCTGCTGAGAAGCCAGTGCCTTACGCATTGGACTTACACAAGGACCAGCATATGTTTAGTACATAGGATATATTACCTGCAGAGTGAAATTGCGCTTTTGGGCATTCCTGGTGACGGTGACGGCGCGTCCCAAAGATTGCCGTGCAGTCGTCCTGCTCGGTTCGGTCCCCGCTATCTGGAAACGTTCACAAAATGCATGAAAACATCACCGCTTGATGGAATTGCTTAGATGCTATCACTTTTTCCGACCATGTCCGATCCTGATAGGATCATATGGGCCTCCACAGAGTGGAGGTTTGTATTGACAGATTTAGTTTTTTACGAGAAATGGATGTCAGCCACTTGCTCAACCTATTAGGTCCATACCCTGACACCTAATCGCATGGTACAATATTAAACATACACCACCATCAATTAATGAATTCCACCTCGCAGTCTAATTTCAAATAAGCTTCATTATTCAACTATCCAAAACTGAGGAAGATTGCAATGACCCAGTTCTAGTCCCACTCTTGGATTCAAAAGAAGAGGTACATATATGTAAAACTAAACCATTACCGAATATCCCATTGCAATAGCAAATGATAGTCAAGACATTTATCACAGCATCAATATAGAGCACATCTAAATAGGATGAGGTAAAATGAATTTGAAAGTGAAATGAATGATGCGACTGACCCAAGGATGCGCGAGCACCTGCTCGGTTGTCATCCTCTTCCGCGGGTCAGCAGCCATGAGACCTTGCAGCAGACTGAGGGCGGATGGAGACACCTTCGACCATGCCGCTCCTGTAATCCCCAAACAAGTATTAATATCCACTCAAAAGACCAAATTCGCTCAAAAAGAACATTAATGGACTTCATATTATGGAGGTATCTAATCTGGACTTGTTAACTATTTGCCCAATCCTGCTAAACCCCCTAAACCAAAGAGGGAATGAGGCGAGAACATTACAGTTATCATACTCAAGAACCCAGAGAGTGTGATGATATCACTCCCTAGGAGTATTGGAAATAATATATACATAATGATAAATTTTCATAATCGGGTTCCGTATCCAAAGTTTGCAGTCAACTAGAGTGATATTTTTAAAGCTGAACAAGAACAGAGTATGCAATTACATTAACATATTAATAGTTAACGTAATTATAATCAATCATTGATTATAATATTAGTGATCCACCTATATTCATATAATATAACTGTTAACTTGACCATTTTATAATTATTAATATATTTTTTTCACCATCAGATTTATTTTTATTTTATGTAATCATTGTTTACCGTTCTTCTTCGACTACTAGACGTTACCACAAATGTGTAACTTTGATATGGGAACATCATGCAAAGTAATGCACAGGAAATGGAGAGTGTAGTCGACCAACCATCGCGGTACTTGTGAACAGACACAATCCCCATAATCAAAATGTCTCTGCATTTAACACTAAGCCTGCGACTTCCTGCTACCTGCGGTAATGTCAAGTGGTCGTTGTGGATGGAGAATCTTAGATTACTTTTTTTATGTTAGGCTGTACCTACTGTTTGTTTTCATCAATAAAAAAACCGATAATCTGCTGACAAGACACATGCCTAGTACAAAGCGTTTGTGAGCAGTTCTATTAGTTATAATGTATGTTTGATATAATCTGTGATTGAAGGCAAAGGTGCACAGTTAAAAATAACAGTTCAAGTGGTGTCTCACCGTCCAAGGTGAACTGTCCTTCTCGGATGCGGTCAATGAGCTGAACCAGCGGTTCGTCCGTGGTCCCCGCCCGCCATGGCAAAGTCCCAGACAGCATGCAGTACTGCAACATTACATTATCAAATGAGTTTTTTTAATTAGTCACATTCTCTCAAAATCATCATTGACTCGTTGGGTATAGATATAATATACAAGAATTTTAAACACAAAGGAGAAAAAAACATTCACCAGTCTTGTCATGATAAAAAAGATTTAGTCTCATCAACCGCGTGCAGTAGTGCTGCAGGATAATAGGTCTTAATTTTTAATTCGATTCCTCTGATGATTCAAATAAATTTCATTAAGTTATGCTGCTAACATTTTCAAGTCAGATGCTTATTTTATTAAAAAATATCTTTTCAACCGAACATAGCTGTTCGAAAGTGGTTTTATTTTCCAGACGATCTCTATTTCAGTTAATCAGTCAATGGAAATCAAACCATACATTGATAAAATCATACTTCGTAAATTAAAATAAAGGCGAAACTCAATAATAAAATGAAAAAAACAAAGGGTGCATTGGGTGTATTGCAAGTCATAGTATATTGTTAAAATACCACATATATATTGAAGAAGGGAAATCAAAATATAATTTTTACCAAAATGACTCCCAAGCTCCAAAGATCACAAGTGTCAGTGTAGCCACTGGTTCCTCCGCGAACCTGCTCCAAAACTTCTGGCGCTGCATAAGGAATGCTGGAAGTAAAATATTCACGATGATAACTATAACACTAATAATGCAAAATTAGAAGACCGATAATAGGCTGCAGAAAGGCAATGTAAAATTTTCATACATCAAAATAATCTTTTCATAATCACAAACAGTCCTGTTTATTCATTCGTGTTACTAAGTTTGCCTTTAATTTATAGGTATTATTAAATTGTTTTCCATTTTGGCACAGGCCACATGGGCTTCCTCCGCAGAGTGAATGAATTAAAAAGTTATTTTACGAGAAAGGATCATTAGCCATTGAGTTCTTTCTCTGGATTAAACACATATATATCTATAGGATAAATGATTTGCCAAACGTGTGATTCAAACCCATGACCCACGCTTCAGAAGCATACACTCCGCCACTAATCCAACTTTTAATTAAAATTCATCATATTTAAAACTTAAGTGTGGTAATAATATTAAAATTATCCTCGATTAATTGTCATAGCAGGATTCTTGTAAGCATTCACAGCAACCAAAAATTAGTAATGGCCTCTTTCACATCTTTTTAGAATAAGGTTACAGAAAATTTTCATAATACAAATACATTACATCGCCATGTTCATTCCTAAAAGGATCATATGGGTCTCCATAGGGTGGAGATTATATTAACAGATTTTTGGTTTTGGGGGAAATGGATGATAGCTCCTTGCTCAACCTGTTAGGTCTCTGGGCCAAAATACACACATCTGAATTTCCCAAATCCGGTATTCAACTCGGGACCCATGACATTATAAGCCAACACGTTACTGTTTGGCCAATGTGATCGTCAATACGTATAATTATTAGTGTAAAATTTTTGAATGTTAAATAGGTTAGTCAAACTGATTGCGTAAATACCTGAAGCAAGGAGTGTGCATGCCGGAAAGCGACCGCCCAACGTCGGCGCCGTTGAGGCTGTCGGGAGTCTGCCGGGCGAACCCAAAATCAATTATCTTTATTGGTGCATCCTCCTCCTCACTAGCAAATATCAAATTCTGAAAGAAATAACAGTCGCATCTTAATTTGCATATTGAGCTTTATTAAGTTAAAATTTGAATCATCATCACCCTTTTCCGAGGAGACTTTATTATCTTCACTCAAAAGTTACTTCATTCATTACATTACTTACATTACGATGAGTGGACTATTTTTTCCATATTCGTGCAGTTTGTCAAGTCAAAAAACAATAATATTCAGGATAGGGATATATGGGCTCTCGCTCCTTGTAAATACTATAATACTATATTGTGTGCAATTAAGTTAACACATATTGTGGAAGCATACCTCAGGTTTGAGATCCCGATGCGCTATCCTGTTGGAATGGAGAAAGGAGACCGCAGAGAGCAGCTGTCGCATGACGGCGGCGGCAACCGGCTCTTTCAGAGGCGCTTTCGCCGACAGTTCACCGCCACTCAGGTATTCCATAACAATATATGTGTGGAGCTGCAATTAATTGTTAAAATCAATGAATAAAATGTGTATGCATCAAATCTATATAAATCTAAAGGCCTATCCTATAATATTATGGTAAATCAATGGTTAAGACGAATTAGGGGTGACATGACTATTTTCAACATTTTGTAAACGAAGTATTGTTCTCAAATGATCATCCATTACTGCTCCAAAAATAATATTGATATTTCTTCATATTTATGTAAGTAAAGTCTAAATATTCAAATATACAGTTACTATCAAAATAATAATGATATTTTATACACCATGTCCATTCGATTTACTCCAACGTATAATAAAATGGTTACATATATCTTTCACACAAAGACGTCATATTTTAATCCTACTTCATGTATAAATAGGTGTGGTAATGTGAAAACTGCTCCATACTAAATTATATGTCATTTGTCAATGCCAAATGAATCAAATCTATGTTCCGATGGGCATTTAAAGATGCCTTAAGTTAATTTAAATCAAATTTAACGCAGTTAATTAATAAATTACAGAATAATTGGCATACATCGAAAGGATTGATCCTCAGTACCACAATTATTATTCTTCAACAATGACCGAACAATTGTAAATAATGTTGTAATGGATTTGATGTGAGGATATTTTAATGACATATTTTACAAGGATCTGTTGTAATTCATTTGACCTATATTCAGATAGATTCAGAATATCACAAATTAATACACCTTTTCGTACATTCGCTCTTGTTTGCCTAGTATTTTCAAAAAAACTTCAACTAAGCATTATCCATTAATAATTTTTTACATCTTGGTTACCGCTGAATGGCCAACTTTATGGAGTGATCAACCATTTGTTCAACAATCTTTCATATAACGAGGGTAACACAGATAAAAATTAATCTTACAAAATCTTGGTACACTTCGTGCAGTTTGACTACGTTGGGATGGCTCTGGCACATCTTCAGCATTTTAATTTCCTCTTCACACTTCATTTTCTTAGAGATAATCTGAAAGCAAACCACATCCCGTGATTATGGACAATGCATAAGGTAATGTATTATTAGATATATATTATATGGAAATCTATATTCATCATCTGGTGTTCACCGAGTCACCTTACGACCAAATCCCACTAGCCGTATCCCACAAATGGGTAAATTATAAAACAGACGTATGAAGCAGTAGGCAGTGACATACCTAGGAAAAGTACTGACCATAAGCAAACACCTTTATTATGTTTTGTCACAAATTTTATGTAAACTCATCACCTACTTACCATATTTCATTATTGTGTGTATTAAGTGGATGTTTTAAACTCTGATATACAAATTCCCGAATACTTATTAAATTTATAGATAAATTCTCGCTAAAGATAAAGTCAGTAGTAATTGACGTGATAATAATATCTAAAACCAGGCTAAGCATTCAAAATGAATCATTGTTTTAAAACAGGCCACATTAAATTTTTTTAGATTACCGAAAAGGTGGTTATGGTTATACTCTGGGCTTCGAACCATTATTTTTTTTTGTTTCGGTTTTTATTCCGGTTCAAGTGAAAAAAAATATATCGGTTCGGTTCCGCATTCATTCCGATTGAATGGCAATGAGTGACCCAAGAGTCTATGAGTTTTTTCTGTTCGGTTCCGGTTTTCGTCACTACAAAAATAACAGTTTTTCCAGTTTTAACTAATACAAGCCCTTGATATAAATTGATTTTTACATAAATTTATAAGACGAAAGTTAGGTTCGGTTATTTAATACCATGAATCGTATGAGACACACAGGTATATTTTTGTTTCACGAATAACGCTATGACAAAGTCTATCATGCGAGACAATAAGGAGGATAGAATAATACACCTGTCATATTTTATTTATACATCTTAGCTATACATATTTTACATTGTTTTCGATTAAAAACATCAATCACCACACTCACACAAATGCAGTTAATTTTCTCAGTTTGCATAGGCATTATGGGTATACTACATATTTGACAGAAGGCCCAATTTATCCATTTTCTAATTGTTCACGGGCCGCAGTGATGTTACATACGTTTTATAATTTTAAAGATACATATCACATACTCTAATCACTATCCACTCTGCATTACGTGCATATTTTGACGATGGAACTTAAAATATCATTTTAGGCTGCAACAAATGTAATTTTGGGCCGCGGGTTATGCATCACTGAGTTAGACTAATAAAATTGATGTAATAATATTCTCTTACCTTAACAGCATAAACTTTTTTTGAAATCTTGTGAACACATTTTCTGCAAACAGAATACGATCCGTCTCCGAGGATGGCCTCACGCAAGTTCACATCATACGTCTGGAAAAATTTCGACTCCTGAAATGGCAAAATGACACTTTAGTCAGCGGATATTCATCGATAAATAATATTTTATTCGGAGGAAACATTGAAATTAAATAATTATACCTTAAGTTTACACCTGATCAAATTGGTATTGGTGGGTAATTTATTATCGGTGTCATCGTGCAGCTCCTGCACTTTGAAGATATCCTCCGAAATGAGATTCTCAGAAAACAATATACTAGGGGCGATGTACGAATAACCTGTAACAAAAATAATCTGTTCAATAACTTCAACTAAATATAATACTGAATATTATTCATTAGTACACAACACAGTTATTTCACACTTTATTGATGAATCAAAGAAACAGTCACAATTTCATTAATTAAAGTCATCAATTGTTTTAATTTGTGCTAATAATAGCTTGATTAATTATTGCTATATTCGGAGAATTAATGGTCGAGTCGAGTCTAGATGCTGTTGTCATGATGTCGCCGATTCTAGTGTGTACACCCCCGGCCCAAAAAAATTATTCGCGTCATTGTTAGTATGCCATAATGCCAGGTAATTCTTTTGCAAATTTATAAATAAAATATAATACTTATAAATTTAATGTGATAGAGGTAAACATAATAGGGATAGGATTCCCAGACGTGATTTTCAATGTTACCAATATCTGATTATTTATTACTTCATTTAGTGAGCATATCATCACTATAGTGAACATTGAACATGCATGCGGAGATACAAGTTCTTCTAGTGCACAGGAATTACGCAGGGCGATTGTCATTATATTATAGTATGGTTACTCTACTCGACTGCACTCACATCAAAGCTATTGCATCGCTTTCCCTCACACAACGCCACTCCGACTATATCTTGTTTTCTGTTAAAAAAATACAGGACAAGGTATCTAACAAATCATGTGGCTAAATACCTTTAAAGAGCTTATCGTGGTTAGGTGGGGCGTCGGCCGGCGAGTCTTCGGGCAGCATCCGAGTGAACTCATCACTGAAGTTGCTGGTGTCCAGCTCTCCCGAGATGCACGGCTTGAACGGGGCCGGTACAGCTTTGCGGGACACAGCATCCCAATCCAATTTCTGTAAGCGCAATAAAATTACATACCAACAAACTTATACATCTTGTCCTTCATTTTCATTGTACCATTTGTCATCTAACTGTTAAACTCAACAGCAATTGAAGTGTTTGTTGCTAGTCTGTGGTAATCTTAGTAGGGTATCGATGTTTATTAAATGCATGAAGTTAAAATATGAAGACATCATTTCATTACCTATCTATATCATGAAATGTTTATTTTTTTAAATTTAATTTCTCTACACATGCAATGAGTCCGGTATGCGGCCATTGATCGCTCCGACACATCATACGTTACACAAAAATGTGGCAGGAAAGGGTACCTTAAAGAATGGATGTTTTTTCAGTTCCTCCGCATCGCCCTCACCGCCGCCAAGCCTCTTCCGAGGATCTTTCACCAAAAGTCTAGAAAACAAAAATAATTATTTTTAATAAAGATTCAATAATATCTTGATTAT
Organism: Rhyacophila brunnea; assembly: GCF_057557595.1. NCBI lineage: Eukaryota > Metazoa > Arthropoda > Insecta > Trichoptera > Rhyacophilidae > Rhyacophila > Rhyacophila brunnea. The sequence continues at coordinate 26,031,296 of NW_028233068.1, forward strand.
GGTTATGTCAATGTCGTGTTTTCTACCTATTGAGACAGGTTAGATTTTATTTAATTACATGGATAGAAAATGTGCATCTTATCACCTAAATTCTAAATGTATTGTCACAGTACATGATTTCTCTTCATCATATCCATTTGCTGTAATAAACCTTGCTTAAAAATGAACATCTCTAGTTCCTAGCAATACTTATTTACCAGGTTCATTTATATGTAAAACACCGGGTCTGGACCGTTGGGTGTTATCATCTATTATTTTAGTTAGCTAGGTATGACATTTTGTGTAAGACAATAGACAAAAATATCCTTAGGTTATTTTATGTGGACCTAATAGAGAGAGCAATATCATAACCACAAATGCAAATATGTAAATAACTCAATGTAATTAACTCTCTCAACCAACCACCTTGTAGAAAAAAGCAAGAGCATGGTTAATTTTTTTTTAAATTAACTGGGAGTTCCTTTCCTCTAGGCACAGTCGCACATAAAAAAATCGTTGGTGATAAATCAAAACTGCCAGTAACCTTGCAACTCTCTTCTTTGCACACAGCTGGGAAAATGCTGGGGCAGTGACGCGACTGGCTGACCACAAAGAGCAACGTCTGCACGTGCAGCACGTGTCGAATAATATTTGATGCATGTGACATCAGATGAAGGGTAAGCAGAAAGAAAGATCATTGTCAGTTTGGAGATAAAGTGAAAAAACTTAATATCTTCCTTTTTATATTATTTACTAAACTGAAATGAAAAGTTATCTTACATGTCAATTCAATATTAATTACAATTCACTCTAGTTAAATATATAGTTTTGTTATTAAGAAAAAAAATATATAAAATATAAATATTCTTTGTCAAATGTTTGTCATAATGATCTTTCTTTTGAATTTCAATGTTTTCTTTCTGATGTCAGTGTTTGGACAATGATTTTTATTATTTTTTTCCAAGTATGCCATCTAATAGCTTATAACATTCTTCACGAGATGGCGTCATTAACTCATTTTGTGGATAATGATCTTTCTTTCCGCTTACCCTTCAGATGTGTTTTTCTATCAAAACTGTTACATCCATGCTGTGTGCGACGATACACTAAGTTACATGTATTTTGAGAAAAATGCCAACAAAATCACATCTATACAAGTTCGACATATTGCAGTCGAAACAAGTTTCTATGTGCTATCAGGCTAATGAATGATATTCCCTGAGAGCATTGAAATGTTCTGTAGAATTAAATAGAGATAAAAGCATTGCCCACTGACTTCTTGATGAAGTCGGTGACTTTGGTGCCAAGCTTGTCGGAAATGGGTGGCTGTCCCTTGAGGATGCGGCGGCTGATATCGGCCTGCGTGTTGTTCACGCCGTCCACCGTGAAGGGGGACCCCCCGGTCAGCAGCTCATACGTTAACACACCCACTGACCACCAGTCCACCGCCTGCAACAAACAACACACATACTTAATGGTATTTTATAAATACTTACAATAACATATCTTACAAATTACACAGAAAGAACAGGGATGTGTTCATACAAAGTGCAAAAAGTTATCAATGTTAGTTTCGATTATGTTACAAAAAGGAATGAAAAATATTGTGTTGTACAGTCCATCATAAATTGAGGTAAATTGGCAGAATATAAAAACTACACCTATCTCTGTCCTGTAGTATACATTTGCTATGTACTTAGTAGGTATAATTTTGTGTAGAATAAAATATTAATTACCTACTAAAATGTGAGTTTAATGGGTAATTCAAAATACATGGGTAGTTATTGATAGGTAGTAAGTAGGTACTTCATCTACCTAACAATGAGAGAAGCAAAAAATATTATAATTTAGTATTAGAAAAACCGTAAGTAAATAAATAGATACCATTGCAAAAGTATTAGTAGCACTTTCACTAAAAATGTAAAAAAAAATGCGAAGAAACCATGGGCGTGAGCAAGACGAAGCATACTTTCGCCTTGCACTGCGGATATGCGTGTCCCTCTCGCTCTCAAGCTGTCACTTCACGCCAATAACATTGGTTGCTATGCGCAGTTTTACTAGACGCAGTGGCGCAGAAAAAAAGAGGGATCGAATTGATTTAACGGTTTTTTATACTTGCACGAATTAATACTGCAGTTTCAACATATAATACCAAGGCCGTCTATAGTCAGACCGCGGCACTGAATTGCGAGTTACGATGATAGTACTAGAAAGTTATTGATTATCTTCTAATGCAATGCAGTAGCCTATTTGCAGTAAAGCTTCAATTACATTGAGCTTCTTTACGAGCTGTTTGTTGGCGAATTTATAATCTGCCTGTAAAGTCGCCCAGTGTAATCATCGAACATGTTAGCTTCTTCGATTTTCGATTGCAGATTTCGTTCAAATTATTATTTCTATTTATTTCAATATGCAATAATCATCATTTCCTACAAAAAGTTAACCATATTGCATTATATTATTATTATATATAGAAATTCAGTTTACTTGCCGCGGCTTGAATACAGTCGGTGTTGATATTATAATACTAGGCTAAGTAAACATCACAGGGATCGCCAGCCAAGTAAACAAGGCGGACTTTGAGCTTTCAGAATTCATGAATCATATATTCATATATTCATGAATCATATTAGAACACATGTGACAGAAGCGATTTTTTGTTTTTCTCTCAATTATTAGTACCGGCCATAAAAAATGCCATATATTTTTTAAGTTTTTTAATACATTTGGTATTTTTATTGTGAATAAAATACTTAACTATAATTGGAATGTATACTGCCACCTACTAAATTTTCAAATTACATAATATAGCCATTTATTAATGCTATTAATGCAGAAATTGATAGCTACTTTATTGGTTTGCATTTAAAATAATAGTTGTCTTGTATACCGGTGAAGGAAGAGCATAAAATAGAGAACCTATATAAAGACAACATTGACACTCAATGATGCCCGGAATAACACGATCGACAGTAGGTATGCGCTATCGCTCTTGCTAATTAAAAGGTCTATGAATCGATTCCACCCTTAGACTATAGATACATCTAGACGCCACCCATTGCATTGCTAAATGAAGCTGCGTGCCTTGCGTTTGGTTTGTGGGCGAGCGAACGTATGCATGCGTATACAAAAATGTTTGAGACCATAGACCATTTCGCTAGTGCTCGCACTAGACGCTCAGAATTAAAATATAATTTTCTATTTTTTTACGTTATATAGTATTTTTAAACGGTCAAAATGCAACCATTATGTAAAGATATCCATAATTTAAGTTATTTTAAAAAAACACTAGGTCACTTGATATTAAAATACTTACATAATAATATACAAATAAATTATCACGAAGATCTATCAACTTACCTATGAAACGTAATACCATCTTCTTGTTTGTCAGTACGGCTACCACATTTTAATACAACACACACAACCATCTTTTCTACTGAATTAACTAAAAATATTTACCACAACTTTATATTTAACACAAAAAATAGCAATTTTAGCAACACGCGCTCGCGGTTTATCGATGGTTAGCTATGAGACAAACTATGATTTCACGGCTACACCATAATAGCATAAATCTTACGCATATGTGAATCTTTCATCTTACTCTATCGCATGTGGCGGAGAATATAAAGATGCCGAATACTTTCTCACTCGCACTTATTGTTCATTTTTGTCCAGGCCTTGATCCCGCCATTGTCGAGTAAAACATACATGTTTTCCATCACACATCACATCAGCGGGATTCAATCTCCCGGATAATAAATACTACAGGCCAATCGTTCGTCTCCATAAAATTGCATTGTATTAGGATAGAGAGTAATAAAGTAGTCATATTATATTATATCGATGTCGAGTTAAAAATAGTAGGGACTCCTTAATTCATAAAAATCTGACCCTCTTCAATTTAAAATGCTCGCACGCTGTTGCGCGTAACTGTATATTATTGAACACTACAAGCGCACACACACAGCACACCAGCATTCCTGCTTTCCCAGCAAAATTAAATTAATATGACTTCTGTTTTTCTCTCATATTGGAAAGTTTAAAATTCGTTAAATAATAACTCAATAACAAATTGCACGCTCATCTTGTTACAAATTTTAAATGGATGTTGTGTTCTCACGGATTATGAACTGAACTTCAAATCAGATAATACGCTTATATAGGTAGGTACCTACCTACCCATCTAGTTTTCCGGAAAAATACTGCAATAAAAATAACCGGAACATGCTAGTAGCTATGCTAAGTAGGAAGTTTCATAACAAAGTTAAGTAAGTTAGTATCTATTATTACAAGACATCCGTAAAATAACGTTATATTAAATCGATGCCTTTAGGATACTTATTGTTGGTTAAATATTTGCGTGAATTTTTACTTTATCTTCAAGCATTGGATAAACGTGTTTCTAAAAATAACTCTACCTATTCTAGAATTACATTATACTGCACAGATATTAAAAATAACAAGCATTTAACTTTCAAGAATGACAATAAAGAAAGTGCCAAAAAGTAAAGGCAGCTTCCATGAACACACCCAAAAGCCAAGCATTCCTAAATTAAATTTAATAACGTTGGTACTGTAGTTAGGTACCTACCTTATAATAAAGATACATAAATTTGTTTAAAAACTAAATACTGAAAGAAATAATACCAACACAAAAAATACAGGCATTATATTATTATTATTAATTTAGCAGCCAACATATTTTTATTTGATACATACCTACAACATTCTAAAGTAGGCGTCATATTTTCTAATGTTTATTTTATTATTTTTACCTATGTGTATTCCTAAAATTAATGGTCGGGAAGAAAGACGATGGATGACGAGTAAGTGCACCGAAGTGGGAGAACGTCATCATGGATAAAACAAAAGAAGGCCGTTGGAGCGAACAGCTGGTGTCCTGCTCGATTTTTTGCAGTGCGTGGAAATAAGCCGTTAACATATAGCTTAGGTATCCCAGCTAGATCGGGTTGCATAAGATAACGAACACAACTTTTTCGTTTTTCGTCATACAAAACGATCCGTCCAGAATGTTTCCTTCGAACCCCCATTTACAGATAATAATATTATCAATTTCGTGGCAAGTGAAATTTCCGTTGAATTTTTATTTTAATTGAAATTGGAATGGTTCATGATGTTAAAAAATTAAACTTGCCATTAGTTACCTACTTATACCTACATCCTACATCCTACATTATAATAATTTCGATAAAACGGATATGGCACCCAATGAAGAAAAAGAATATAGGTACCTAATACAAGTTCACAATAAATGATTAAAAATAGTACCTACATAATGAAATGTAATGTTTTAGAAAGACATTAGTAAGCCATAATATAGACAATAGAATAAGTCGGTAAGACTGGGATGCTCAATACTCAATGACAATAATTTTATTTGCATTTTTCATCCGCGATCAGCTGTCGAGGCGCGCTTACTGCAAGAATCGATTGAACATTTTTTTCAGCGCGATCACATCGGATGTACAAAACCGTCTGCGTTCACGGTATTCTAGGCAAATCTGCTATCAAATTGATAAATTATCTAATCACAGCAATCATGTTATAATAATTTAATACCTATTACGACATGAATTGATAATTATTGTGTTCGCTTTCTTACCTGACAATACTCGCAAAGTCCCTCTCAATATAATGAATAAATAGGTTGGTACTTACCAACTTACCTAATTACATGTAAGTACTTAATTATTATTTTGACATCAGCTCAATCACACAATTATTAATCATTCGCGAGCTTATATACCTACCAGGGAACTCAGAAATAATGGCAACTGAAATACACAACGGGTAAGGCGATAGCAGGTAACCGACTCGAGTAAGGAAGAATCCGGGTTAAACTTACACTCGTGTCTAGAATACGTTTTACGTCGAATACTGAAAACTGCTCTCGGTTTATGCATTTACGCTCATTTAATGTTGGTGTTTTACACACACTATTGCACGTGCATAATGCGTGCTTCGTTTTCGTAGGACACTCACACATTCAAAAGCCTGCTTCACCATGCGGCGTATTGAATATAGCCTATTGGTATTCTATTTATTATCTGTTCTGTGATATAATACCTACCTATTACTCCCACTGCCGCAATCGTATATACCTACATAATTGTGAAGAACTACGCAATTAGCCAGGGAAAAAGAGACACTATAGGTATTAATATTTAATAGATATACCTAGTAGTAAAATAGTAATTATCGTCCACATAGTAAGTCATAAACTGCACTTTTGAGTGAATCATAGTAATATTAGGAGACCTTGTTCGTGCAGTGGTTTGTCAAAACATGCTAATTTCAATTGTGTCATTATTCAGCTGAAATAATATAAAATATGAAACTATTATAATAATAATATGAGCGAGAGCTTCCGATCAGATAAAGCTCGGCATTCTTGGGTCGCCGTATCACGAAAAGTAGGTTTCAGCAGAGAACGGAGTCGGTCCCGTTAGGAATGTATTCGAACCGGCCTGGCAAATGGCAAACGGCAATAGCGACCAACTCGCGAGCCGGTGCCGGATCGGATAGCGGGCAGCGGCGAGTCGCGCCATCGCCCATCGGCAAGAAATGAAATGAAATAAAAGTTGCCCAGAGACACGAATCGAAAACGAACGGAAAGAAATTGTACCGTTGAAAGTGGAGGTGTTTCGACGCAACGCTACAACAAAATACTCCACTCCACAACTACATAACAGTATGCAATAAAATAATAAACATAAGAATAATATTATACCGATGCAATTTATTTATAATCATCATTACATAGTATGATGAAAGTTTTCCTATAACAAGAGTGAGCCTTATGAATTTTTGGTAGGCATTAAAAACGCTTAATGGAATTTCTGGATGTTTTCATTACAGTAGATTTGGTAACCAGAGCAAAATTAATATTTTGCAAGTTGGCAGATTGGCATTGAAACTTTATAACCGCCATCTGTGTCTTAAGGGGCGGCTGAAGAGCTCCGTATTCAAATATAATTTAGTATGAAATCGACCTCGGCGTCGTACGCACGTTAATTTAAATCAATCTTTTGGCAAAAATCACTAATCATCGGAGATTTTATTTAAAAAAAAAACATTATTATTAGTATTATTACTATTGTCGACCTTCTACATTATTATTATTGTGGACAATCTTACATTATTATTTGATAAACACCACCTGCACGTGTCCGCTGATCAGAAAACAGGGCTGTCAAAATAATATAATATTTGTAAAATGTTAATTTCATCATAGTTTTTAATCAAACCTGTGCAAGTACATACTGATAACTTGGGTGGATATCGTGGCAAACATACTATTGATATATCTACGGGTATATTATTATTATAACCCAATTCAAATTGAACATAGGTTGATACTCAAATACTATTATAGTATCTTTATGATTTCGAGAAAATAATACGATGGAATATATTATATAATCCATTTTGGTTGACAGTTTTTACTGCGATGAATCACTGTGTTCCTTACTGTCTTTTTTTATTCGTAGGTTTGTTTACTATGTACACCGAGAAATTTCCATTAATAATATCGGAAATGAGTTGGAATATAATGCAACCAAAACTGGAAAAATTCTATTATGGGTGTTTACTTTTTGAATTAGTTGACCCCAGAAAAACAGGTACATGCCACTACGTGAACCACAGTGGATATTATGCCGGGTCCAAATTGGCAACATGTTGCCGGCAACCTCGTTAAATTTTACGATAAGTATGATAATTATCGTAAAAATTTTTAAGCCATTATGATAATTATCGTAAAATTTATCGAGGTTGTCGCGCGACATTGTTTTGCGCCAGTGTGGACCCGGCATTAGATGCACAAAACTTAAATAAAATATATTATAAATTAAATTTAAAAAGTACAATATAATTAATTGCGTCGGCAGCCCTGTCAGACACTTTTTATAGCGACAGTCATTTTTTATAGTCATTTTTTATATGCCCGCCAGTCCGATGGATTAATAAAAAAATAATGTGTCTAGTGACTGTATGTTAATAATTATTTTTAGGCACTCTTAATATAATATATAAGTTCGCCCATTGGCTTTACCTACCACTTGTTTCACTAGTATAAAAGTGAAGTTGCGCAGGCAATAAAAAGTCACTTTCTTTTTATAGGCAGACAGTAAATTCTACGTTTTAAAAAATATGCATTAGAATTAAACAATACCTATTATTTTTAATATGTAGGTCCTAAACATTACAAATAAGCACTATTCATTAGTAATGTTTTTTGGATAGCACATGAAATAAAAATGTAGGTTGATATGTATGTCAACATCCTTCGTATGTTTAGTTGTCGGACAATTTCAGGTTAAAAAGTTATTAATATATTATTAAGTTTATATCGTGGCCAACACATAATCAAAAAAGTTATCATATCCATCATATCAGTTGCAATACTTCCCACCAAAGAACTGATAAACATATTGAATTTAGTAACATTAAATGTTATTAGTAAATTTATTAGAAAATAAATTTTATTAGAAAGTACTATTTTTTGGTCACCCCATAGCTTCACTTCACAAGCTTCACTTGTAGGGAGTTTATTGAGACAAACATTAGCGGCAACCTTTTTATATTAACTAGTAGACCAGTTATTATGGACCACATGTAAAAAAATCATATTTTCAATTCTCAAGGCCGATTCTGTAGAGCGTCCTCTTAAGGCTATACTTCAGCTGGGGCACGGTCTAAAACGATCGTGACTGCGCGACGCGTGCAGAACAAAACATAATTTGTCATAAAAATTCAGCATGCGTCCATTTAGTGTTATGTTTATTGTTCTATTAGTAATAATAATAATAATAATATATTCATTGACAAGTTTCTTTTTCAATTAAATGGGTAACGTTTTTTAGTCATCTTTACACGATTTAAGAATTAATTCCCCCGACGCCATCACAAAACTAATTGACGTGTTCAAAGCTCGACTTTCGCTCTCCGATTGGCAGCCAGTTCAAAATGTCGTCGCACCTATAGTTGAAAATTATTTTCCGTTTCACTTATGTACGCTCTTAACTTTTCGATACGAATGACAAATGCGTTTTACATATTATTCATCTAAATATTCAATATCTTCCATCCATGAACTTGAATTACATGAATAATAATTATGATTTAATTCCATATTGAAAACCCATTTGTCGATTCATCTTTTACTTAATCATTTTCAGGATAGGTACCCCGTTTATTATTTTTAGTCATCGTCATATTCTGCGATTTAAAGATAAGAGACTAGTTATACCTATAATATGGATTCTACAACGCTTTAGTTTAGTTAAATTGGTAGTAATGGGGAAGCTATGTATATTAATGGTCGTCATCTGGAAGTATTATTGTATTGTACATACTGTCGATGCTTAGGTTCCGGTATAACTGTTTCGTGTTTGAAATGGTGAATGTACCTAGCAATTAATAAGACAAAATTATGTACCTAAATAATGTATGGAATTGACTGAATCTAAAATCATGTTGAAATGCTCGCGGTTGACCTATGCGGACGACAACATCGTGAAGTTTGCTACAAATGAATATGCCATGCGAAATGACCAATAATTTTAGGTGGGTTAGGTAGGCACCTAACCTTTTTCCAGCTCCACTTTCATATTATATGATTTAGGCTCCGCCTATATAAATAAGATTTTCTTCAACATCTTTGGGTGAAATACATTGAGTAGGCAGGTAATAATTTTATTGTAAGTCATGGAAAATCAATAAGTCATAAATACACAAATACAAAGTTACGATTGGACGACACACGCGTTCTACTAAATTACAAACAATCATCGACAATGTGGAAATAATCAAAAAATCATCTAATAAGATAAATAACAATATTCATAGACAGATCATGCCATAGACAGAACCACAATACTTTTAGAGATACTATTATAAAAAAGAACTACAACGAGTAGAAGGTTTATTATAAAAAATAATTTTATGGAATTAAATAAGACTACGCACCTTAAACGTCTGGCAACTTATCAATGCAGGCTGTAAAATTATTATGACATGTTCAATTATTATTTTATGTAGGTATAAAAATATTTCATCTGGAATATTCCTTTATCGTCAATGGACAAATATAATACACCCAGTATACCTGAATGCATCGAATATTAGGTAATAAATAATTTTGTATCTACTTCCATTACCCGGTTAACATAAAAAAATATATTAACGTATCCGTGCGGCACCATGCATTTTAAGAACGACGCGTCTATTATATTCAAAAATATGCAGATACTAAGAATAAGTACCTAGATACTATAACTTATTTTAAACGTTCATTATAATAGTATTATCTACCCCAGTATGAACGAAAATATAGAGGGCATCGAAATAAGTATCCGGACATGTCTTGAAGTCATGCATAGTTTCAGCTCAGTGAGATTCTGACATGACAAGCGGGCCTTCGTAGCCTACAACTGTGAAATTGTTTGATTTTTACTACCAAGAGTCAAATTATGGAGAAATGAATGTAATAAGGGTGGAGAGACACCATTAAAAACGACACTTACACCGGGCGACATGTGGAAGAAACGTCCATTAGTAATTTTAGTGGACAGATGACTGAAGGTTTCTCGAATAATGTAAGTGATGAGAATGGATATAATATGTAGTTTGGAAAATACATTGTGAAATATTAGATATGCCAAAGGTTAATGTTAGACGTGTCCTTCAGAAGAACACTAGGTGCCAATACTACCCAGAGAACTTCAAGTCGGCGTACCTCACCCCTAAAAGTTGTTCAAAATGGAAAATCCATTGGGTTTTGGGATAAAGGATGACTTTTGGTCGAAAAGTTCGTGCTTCACAAGACAACCATATTAGGATAGTTATACTAAGATAATGACTGCTTGGTGGGGAGCCTTATCATTGCTAAGGTCGTGGAAATGCTCACATCAAGCGTACTGCTCCTTCACTACGCAACAATGTGCTGGTGTACATTGCACATGTTTAAAGGTTCCATGAATAAACAGAACATGAAGAAACAGAACGGTGATAATGATAGAACAGAACACCGATAAACAGAACTATGACATTTCAGGAAAAATATAACATTTAATATTTTAATTGTCATATCTCTATAATATGTTGTATACAATTTTAATACGAGGGTGGGTCAATAAGTCCTTAGAAAAGCCGACAGGTGGCGCGACTAGTACTGTAAGCGGTTTTTTTTCATGTAGCGGCACTACCGATTCAGTATGCTGCGAAGTTTCAATCAGATTGGTCGGGTTGTTGTGTGTTTCTCGTACATTTAAAAAAAAAATTTGCTTGTGGAAAATGAAAAAATGGAAAATGGAGAAAATTGAGTTTAGAGCTGTTATTAAACATTTTAATATAAAAGGGTTAACAGCAAAGGAAATAAAAAAATGAGTTGGATTTAGTTCACGGCATATCTGCTCCTTCACTTGCAACTATTTATAACTGGTTAAATGAATTTAAACGTGGTCGTACATCAACAAAGGATGAACCACGCTCAGGACGTCCTGTAGAGGTGACTACACCAGAAATGATCAATAAAATCCACGATATGGTGTTAAGTGACCGAAGATTAAAGTTGAGTGAGATAATTGAGGTTACAGGGATCTGAAAAGGTAGCGTCATTTCTATTTTACATGACAAATTGGGCATGAAAAAAATTTCTGCAAGATGGGTGCCGCGTTTGCTCACAGTCGACAATAAACGCAATAGGGTGGTGGCCTCTAAAGCCCTGTTGTCGCTCATGCAACGCAATCCGGATGAATTTTTTCGTCGCTTTGTGACTGTAGATGAAACATGGATACACCACTATACTCCCGAGACGAAAGAACAGTCAAAGCAGTGGATTGTGATAGGCGAACCATGTCCAAAGAAGGCGAAAACCGTAAAATCAGCTGGTAAGGTTATGGCCACTGTATTTTGGGATGCACGTGGAATTATTTTCGTTGACTATTTGGAAAAAGGAAAAACAATAACAGGGGATTATTATGCATCTTTATTGGACCAGCTAAAAAACAAAATCGAAGAAAAACGGCCTCATTTAAACAGGAAAAAAATCCTCTTTCATCAGGACAATGCCCGTGTTCACACATGTTTACGATCAATGGCTAAAATTGAAGAATTGAAGTTCGAATTGGTCGACCACCCACCGTATTCGCCAGATTTAGCCCCCAGTGACTTTTTCCTTTTCCCAAACTTAAAAAAATGGCTAAGTGGACAACGTTTTTTTTCAAATGAAGAAGTCATCGATCGGACAAATGCTTATTTTGAGGACCTTCCGAAAACTTATTTTTCTGACGGTTTAAAAAAAATTGAGAAACGTCTAACCAAGTGTATTGAGCTCCAAGGAGATTATGTTGAGAAATAAAAAAAATACAAAAATAAAAAGTGTTTTAATGCTTTTTTCTAAGGAATAATTGACCCACCCTCGTAACACAGGTTTTCAATACGCCGTAAAAAATCAAATTATATCATTTTCTTGATTCCTAATCGCTGGAAAGCCTCAATTAAACGGGATTCAACTCAGTGTTGCCGCCAAGCTAGATATATCTCGTCTTAATCAATATAATTCTAATATGTTCAAAATGCTTGGGTGACTAGGTAAAACGAAATAACGTGTTCAATAATTCTGTAGATTGTACATGATTATCAAAATCAAGTACTTACAAGTAAGTTTTTACGCCGAATGGCCAACATGCAGTGATTATATAATATATTAAATATTTATATATAGGTACATAGTTCTTAAAAGTATTTAAACTAATAAATAAATACGACAAAAATGAATGTTTTATTTTTCCACTGGCTGTTTTGTTTTGTCACTGTTCTGTTTCTTCGTGCTCTGTAACGATAAGGGAGACAAGGATGCGGTGAGAGCCTGGTTTTTAAAACATTAAATTTTTAGGCGACTATACTAAGAAATACATCGATTTGATCTATCATCGTTTTCATGATGATACAGAATTGATAGATAATAAAAGGAACACCTCATGTGTGAAAGAATTGAAACCGATAACAATGCCGCCATTTTTAATAAATCAGTAATAATTAGTGAATGTTTTGTGGTGAAAGGTTTAACTACTTATCCTTTACAATTTTACATTCTCGACCAAACGTTTTATATAAATGTAAACTGAGCAGACTAAACTAGGTATATGTAAGATTTAGTTAAAAATTAATGTTCACAAACTATGAATCGGTGAGTTATGGCTCATGATCATATTATTATTGAACAGATATTTCATTAAATATAATAGTATATTATTAAAATGGTATTATTATAAATGATAATAATATTGACATCATAAATAGGCGTTGGACAGCCTTCAAAAATCAGTAGGTACATTATGGCAATACCACAACGATACGAGGGTATAAAAATAGTAGGTACCTATATATTATTAATTAATAAGTTATTACTTATTCTTATTACCAAGTTACTAGTAACAATCCGAGTAACACACTAAAACACAAGTTTCCTTTCCTATTCTATTATGTATCATACATAAGCCACGGGGATAACTTATATTTTTGTTAGTTCACTAATACTTTACCGGAAGTGTGACTGCGTCCGTACTTTACTTTCAACGATGGGAATTACAATTATGTACTATTTATTGTCTGACCATTTCGATTTCGGTATACCTACGTATTACTTGTGGGATACTACCGACATAAGTAGTGTTTATTACAATTTAATGCAAATAAAAACTTGCGATTGTGTGAATCGTTCCAATTATTTCGAATTAAGGTCAACACTGAGAACAAAACCAAACCAACTCACAAACGTCCGTCCGCTATTACAGAACTATAAGACATTTCGTAGACTACTAGTAGGTAGTCGTTAGAAACACAGTTTGTACCTACCTAATACATTCTTTAATTGTTTTAATAGTTACAGACTTAAAAAAAATATAATCCTCCCCGAAATGTTCCCATATGATCAATATATTGTACCTGCATTGTATATTATCAGCATACTAACTAATATTGGAAGTACGGATGCAGATTACAAATATTTACAGTTATAACAGCCGTTAATTTTACTCCATTTAAAATCATAACAGCCTTTCTCTGGGAAGGCTAGGTAAAGTATTCATGACCAAAAAATCTCTCGCGGCGCTGTGGATTCTTGCAAAATAATAGTAGTGCCTGTTATAATACTCTTTTAAATGTGTTTTCACATACAATACCTACATTCCATGTAGATTTTTTAGTCTGCAGTACTGTTTATAAAACAGGGTACCTGCACGCACTTATCAGTTAGTTAGTTTGAAACTGATACGATTGGGTATGTTACATGTGACATGTGTATCACAAACACGAATAGGTACTTATAGATAGATAGATAGTGGTTTTTGGTTTAATGGAATATAGTCAACCCTGCGCTATAAGGATAAAATGTGTATAAAACCATTCATACGGTTAACAATTGATTATTTAATTCGGTTTCTATTGCTAGATTGAATTGTATTACTTTCGCTAACTATGTATTTACATGCACGACTTCCATGCAAATAGGTAAACGCAGAAAAATATCAAAGGTGACCTTAGGTTATTAGGTTATTGTTATTACACATTTTCTCTATTTCCCAAGTAAATGTGGTATTAGGATGTAATTCCAAAAAAAATATTAAGTAATTAGAACATATTACTATCACATTATCAATTTCATGTTAGGCCCGTAATAACGTAATAAAATTAGAGTCTCAACGAGTGCCTACATACATATGTATGTAGGTGAGTATACATTACATAACATCATTAATAATTGTATTAATTTTGTGACTTCAGCGATAGTCAACTTTTCAGGCTATGCGCGACGACAATAATAATAGTATGATTATGAAACCGCTCGACTGTATTTATAATTAAATTGGTAAATTTCAAGGTACATTGCGAAACAATAAAATCGCTGTAGTTGATAATAATGATGGGTTATGAAATTACAATAACGCTCTGAATAAATTCAGCGATTAGGTATTGGTGGTAATCCACTATATTTTTAAACGGTAGGTACGTATTTACCACATAATGGAATTTCTTTAATTGTATGTGATATATGTGTTTAATATAGTAAACTGACTGGAGACTAGGTAACACCTTATGACTCGCTCATTAAATCACGTAATTCCCAATAAATATGAAACTGACTTTGGTAAGATATATTTATGATATAATAAATTATAGGTAAACACACTTTATTTTGTTGACAACATTTTACTTTGTGCGTACCTGCGTACCTATACGCCTTAAAATTACAAGAATTATTTTACTATATTTTAGTGAATACAAGTAATTTTAAATTGAGATATAAATGCAGTGTTTACGGTTAGTCACTACTGGGTCGATGGCGCATTAAAACAAAATATGTAATCAAAGACACTAAAAATAAAATACACATTTTTCATCAAATCCAGCAAGAAACAAACAAATTAAATTAACATTTCTAAATATCAAAAGTTGCTCGAATTCCTAGATATATCTACATGTGATGTCCATTTTAGATCCTGATACAAAATATAATTATTACAATATCTGTTATGAAAATATATTAAAAAAACAGTTCCCAAGTTGTGGCCAGCGTGAGATCGTGAGATCGCGAGTCGCCGCATTGGTCGAGTGACGGTAGGTATGTAGGTAATACCTACTAAATCTAAAACTACATATAAGACTTGTGCAAATTTAAGAAAGGCGAGCGTCAATACTTCACAAGGAAAAGAATTTTCGTGGTAAACATTTCCTGAAACATTGCACGAAGTTGTCAGATATCCTAATAAGGAACAATTTTCACTATTAACTGAGCCGTAAAATAACTCAGCATTACCTACATAATCCCGAATTTACTGATTGTGATTGTATTGTAATTATTACACCTCGATCATATAATATTGTCAATAAATGACCTTTTCCCAATTCCCAATATTATATCTTCATATAAATACAGATTTAATATTAGGTATTAATTTAGGCCAAATGGTATTGTTTTACCTGACGTCATAGTCTCCCTACACATTAGCGTTTTTAGAAGCACCACAAAAACCTCGAAAACGCCGATAGGCATGAGAACCTCGAAAAGTAGCGCCATTTTCTTCATTAGTATGTACCTACGGCATTGTATGCGTTTGTGATGAGTTAGTGACAGGCGAGTTAGTGACAGGCGGAAGGAGCCACAGATGTTGAGTAAGTACTAAATATTTGGCAGGGAACTTACACCAATTCCAGAAATTGACAATGCTACCTACTATTTATCATTTTTTTCTAAAGGGACGAACCGTCATAATATGACCCATGCTAATGGCATGCTAAACGTTACTGCGTTTTTAATCATGTTGTTTCTCTTTATCATTATTATGGACGATATATTGTTACTTCGCAATAAAGACAAAACGAGAGAGCTAGGGAACGCGGAGGGGGGTGGGGGCTTCATTTGGAAGTGGGCCTATAATAATATGTTTTAAGTTATTATGCGGTGTCTCGAACACTTCACAATCGTGACAGAGTGGTATAGCGCTTCTTTGGTGGATATTAGAAATGATACTATAGTATAATATCTATAGTCATTTTTTTATAGCAATGTCACTTGCCGAAACGAATGTTCTATATGTGGTTCGTGATGAGAGCATCTATAAATAATAAAATACAATAAATGCTTTTAAATAAAGTAGAACTTATTATTGGGGAAAACGACGATGATATTCGTGTTCACTAAGTGTGGGGACTATAACAAGGAGCAGAAAAAGGTTTTCATAATAATGTTTAAGCGAGACAGCGCTACATAAAATATTAACAGGGTAGTACCTATACCCTATAAAGATTAATTTTGTAGTCCGGCAACATATGTTTTTATTTTGTTTTAATTACTACCAATTATAGTAGGTACCTACCTAGGTACTTAGTGCAACATATCACTAATACACGTATTGTATTGTGACCACACGGAGAATCTAAACCGGAACCTTCAGTATGATGATCCAGTGCCTTGCATATTGGACATTAAATAATAATGATATAGCAATATAGGACTTCGCTGAAACACCATGATAGAGGCCTTCATTGGGGAGTGAACCAATAACAAGTTGATTGATACGTATAATATCATTGCATAACTCTAGTTCGGCTAATCTAATCAATGGCAGAGCGGGTGATCGCTCACGTCATGCGAGTCGCGCGTCCGAGGCAGAGATCGCTCGAGCAAGTTTAGTTTAGTTAGGTGAGGTGGCATGGTGACCCACTGACACACATTTCACTACAAATAAAATAAATATTATGGTCAGGGGGGGAGGGAAGAATGTCAGAGGGGGGCTTAGATATTAGTGAGATACTATTATGGAGAAGGTTGCATGTGAAAATGTTACAAAACCCACTGGGAGGGGGGGCACTTATGAAATATTAGCAACCGTAAAACAGCCGTGCGTACTAACAATAATGGATGAATAATAAATGTTCCATTTATTTAAAGTACACAAATTATATTATTACACCGATATGGTAATTCATGGTGCAATATTATAAATGGACCGCGTTATGCATCATTAGAAGATCCAGCTACATGTCGCACAGTGGGTGCAAGACTATAACATTTACAAATAATGTACAATTCTGTAAGAACCTACGTAAAGTATGTAAGACGTAAAAATAAAAAAATAATCGAGAATCGTTTAATTAATAAATAAAAAATAATATTCAAGTAAATGGAATAAATCCATTCGTTTGTCTTCTTCTTCGTGTAAAAGTAACACATTATAATAATAATAGTCTTGTCTCTAGTACGTATACCTATCTAAAATGCTCATAAAACGTATTCTTTTCAATGAAAAAAGGACTGAAAAATCCAATTTTATTGTATTCATAACCAAAAACGATTTACGATTACTAATACGAACTATTTGAAAATGACAGCCAGGGAATACGAAAACAAGGGAATTGGTTTACCTTCTGGATTAGGCTGTAAGAATAATGTATAATTCTCAAATATGGGATAAACATAAACACGGGATAGAAGAATTTGTCACGTAAACGAAACGCGCATTCAATATCGGTGATATTTGGCACTTTCCTGACCGCCATTGGCGTCATTATTATCGTTGGTCTATATTCTTTGACAGCGATGGCAAATACGTGGCAAACGTGCCCAACTTGGCAAGCTAAAAGTTTTCGACGGCACGCCAAAAAAAATGAATTCATTTTATTTTTTAATATTCAAAACTTTTATAGCAGAAAAATATAAAATCAAAGCGAAGTCGTGTTGATGTATATTTATATTGTGGCAACACTGGACAGTTGATGTCTATATTTAATCAAAGGAAGATTCCGCAGCATGTATTAATTTTAAATCAACGACATGTTAGCCTGATATAAAAGATCTCGAAAATAAAAGGAAACAAAAAACCTAAAACAAAAATTAGTGTTATTAAATGTTTTTATATTTCCTTATTTTCTTTCATTTTATGTGTTTCATTTTTTTTATATTTTTAATATGACGTACCCAATTGTTTTTTTAATATGCAATAAATATGATTTAAATTCTAATGGATTTAAATTCAAATTTCATGAAGTACCTTCGGTCGATAGTATTAATATTATAAATATGATTTAGTTAGATTATATCATGTGTACACTTATAAAGTAATGGCACGTGCCACGAATTTAAAAAATCGGCTTATTTTGGTACGCCGATCAAATCCTATTTGCCATCCCTGCCGTATACTGCAATGATGCACAAACCGCGGCCCGTGGGCCGCATGAAGCACAAAAATGGCATTTGTTGCGGCCCAAAATAACTAGCACTTCATCACCAATATTTAACTATTAAATTTAAAATGTCTTGTCTAGTATAATAATATATCAAATTTTTCAACACTTAAACCCACTGCGGCTCGTGAAAAATTAGAAAATGGATAAATGGGCCCTTCTTCCAAATAGGTTGTGTACCAATGCTCTATAGTCTATCTAAACCTATACTATACTCTAGCTAGACTCAAGTATATAGCGACTGACTTTCGCATCTCTATCTACTATAACTCTAAACCCTGTCGCACATTGAGAATCGTCTCGTCTGTGATTTATAGTCAAGTCATTGTTGGGCACAATGTAGCAACTGTCCGTGCGCATATGCAGAGTCCTTGCATCTAATTTAATCATATGTCTTAGTAACCCTTTTCGACTTCACATAGTTGTACTGGGACGGTATGTAGGTACCTACATGTTATCACGATTCTTTTTCGAGGAATGGTTCTTAGCAATTAGTTCCATGTTTGAATCGTCGTAAAGTATCGACTAATCAGCCATCTGTATTTTTAAAATACCTAGTTTATTTGATATTTGTAATATGTTATTTAAAATAACTTTTTAATTCTATATTTGAATATATTTTTTTAAAAGGTCGTAAATATTAAATAGAATAAATTAAATAAATGTCTATATTTCTATTAAACCTGTGCTTTTTTTTATTCGCTTCGCGTTGAACTTTGGACGGTTTTTTATTATAAAACAGTCGGATTAAAATGGACCACTTCTTATAATAAAATTAAGCTTGATTCGTGTGTAGCCGCAAGAAAAATAGTCTAAAAATAGGCACTTGAAGGAGGTCTAAAGAGTGAATCCATTAGGTATTTTGTATAATATTCATTATTCCATTAAACATCTCGCGATAATTCAAGTTTTTGAGAATGGTGAAAAGAAATGAACCATCAAACCATTGATAATATATTTTAAATAAATTAAAAAACATCATCTCGCTTTAAAAACATAATAATTATTACACAAGCCGTAATAGCTTTTTTTAAAACAGCATCAATCTAATTTTTAAGTTTTCCGGCATGCACGCATAAATCGCATCTTCTTCAGCAAATGCATTCTTCTAGCGGAGGTTTGCGAAGGTCAGACGTTTGTATTAAATGATGATTAAATACTGGATTTTTTACTGCAAATGCGATGCTATTTATTATATTGCGTTAAGTACGGGCGGGCGCTGATTCCCTCCCTCAGAACCAACGGCACGCCGTATAGCCTACGTTGTCACAAATACCATCAGCACTTAGTGCTGCTTAATTTCGGTGTTCGACCGAGAACCATTTTAGTCAATATGTTACCCACCTGGCAGTACGATTACGTTAACATATTCAGCGTTTACTTGGTAACAATTCATGGTAATTTGTAAAAACTATCCAAGACTGTGAAAAATATTTAACACAACACGTATTTTCCTCACATAGTAAGCTTTGTCAAGTATGAGTAAAAACGTTTTACATTAATTTGAGTTTATATCCGTGCTTATTCTGAGGATAACAATGCCGTATTTTTACACAGTTTTGGACCATTCTGTATTGCGTTAATGACTTTGAAGCTAAAAAAAGGTTGTGTTAAAATGGACGCCTCTTTGTCAAAACAAACATAGTATACTAACATATTATTCTACTGCAAAAAACTATAATTATAATAATTATTGTCAATGCCATAAGTAAGGTGGGAAGTAGAAAAAAATCAATATGACGTGGAGACGGAAAATCACTCGATAGCTACAACATTAACGAAAAAAGAAAACAATTACTTGATTATAATATGATGGAATAGTTTAAGGTACCAAGACGAAACGGGTTTTTACCGTCGCCATCTTTAGGAATCGCGATAGTATATCTTAAGAAAATTTCAGGTGAAACTTTTAAATGCAATTTTCCACTTTTCGCCGCATCGCGAGACCTGATAAGTGACGTCACCATGTCGAATTGAAAGGGGAGGAGGAGGGTGAAGTGCTGTCAAGCAAAATGCTGAAGTTTCACAGAAGCATGAAAAATTACGAAACGAGGTTACGGACGTTCGGCGAGCACAATTTTTTTCGGTCAAAGTGTTCGACCTAAAAAAGATCGCTGTGGCCATAATACATATTATTTCCCATTCTCATTTGTACGGAAAAAAATAACTAATAATATTATGACAAGAAAATTAAATCGCCATTAACGTTTGTAAGTTTAACTTTAACAGAATAATAAATAGATAGAAGGGCCCTACTTTTAAATAAAATTGCTGTTACTATTTTCAATTGCCTGATAATTATAGCTAATCACGAACATCTATATAAAATGTGTTCCTTCCAATTTTGAAATTTACCACAGATTTGATACAGTTTGCATATTTTGGATTCGATTTCAATTTAGTGTTCGTTTTTTTGACGTTTACTCCTGTCAGAATTATTTTCATTTTGACGTAATCTTGCATGCCGTAGGGTTAAGTAAGTACCTAATTGATTAACGAAGCGACCTCGTGTGAAGCTGGCTACTTCAGCTTGTAAGAAGATAAAAGTAATCGAGAGAGAATTAGTAAAAGCGTAAAAATCAAGAAATTCTCTTCCAAATCCATCCAAGTATCATAAACTTATAATATTTTTGCTTGATTAAATGTGTTTATTTATTATCATAAATACTGATACTTTTATTATGACGTGTAAAACTTTGCCGATATCATTATCTGTATTACCAAATTAACCAAATGAAAAAATGCCGTACTCGAATGTTATTACGTCAGTGGTTCTCAAACGTTTAGACATCACGACCCACTCGATAATAAAATCGCAAAATCTTGGGAAATTTTAAAGTTTAGTGGTAAACTTAACTGATAAAAATCTACAGTTTTAATTTATGATAAGAGGATACGGATATATTTTGGATAAAGATTAAAAATGAACATGAAAAATAATTGTCTAAGCTAGGCATAAAACTTCCCTTGACAAAATGCCGACCTATTTTTTATACAGTATTTTTTATCCTCCTTTCAAGACTGCAATAGCTAAGAAATGTGTTATATGGATACATCACTAACAAAGTATATAGGTACAACTAAAACATACAAGATTAAATTTTTCTTCAAATGTGGGGCTTTTCTTATTCACAAAACTTGGCAACATTTGTAATAATATTTTTAGCCTGAAAATTATACAATTCGCATTATTAAATCTATAAACGATACAATGACGGAGCAACGCTTCGATACAGACTAAACTCGTGGACCATGAGTGGTAGGTGGGACGCTCTGTAAGAGGAGGATACATCTTTAGTTTTGACGGCCAACTCAATTTCCCTGTGCACTGGTTAATAAGTCAGACTGTAATTATTCGCAAATCTGCACATGTCGTTTCTGGTCACCAAAGACGTCGAAGGGCAACAGAAACCAGGTATCGCGAACCCGACGAAAAAATTACAGTCCCATTAAACCTTTTATGTTAATAATTAATACATTTTGTTTCCAACCAGCAAACTGATTTTTTTAATGGAAAGATATTTTCTGTATTACTAAGTTTATGTAGTTATGTATATATATACTAAATGATACTCCTCGATTTGCCGCCCTTGAGTAACTGCCGCTCCCAAACGACGCCCAATCTTCCTACCCCCACGGGACGTCACTGGTCACGTATGTATGACATTCATGATTACGAATAAAATAATAGATACGTACATCTAAAAATATAATCAGAGTGACTGTCATCGAAACAAAACAAAGCAATATACTTTCACTAATTTCACTCACTCATAAGTGTATCTTCAATCGAATCTCATTTGTATTACTAACCAACAACAACTATTAGTAAGCTGAAGATCCCACACGAAAATATAATATATGTTTATAATACTAATATTAACTTTAAGTACCTACCTACACACAAATATTTGTTACTAATTCATTTTTTTTAAATAATAAAATAAGTTATTACGTGAATATAATATGATACTCAATTTGTTTTTTTTTTCGTTTCGATCTGTTTTGGCTGACCTAACCTCTGGCGAACCCCTCGTTTGAGCGTCGCGATCCAGTGGCTTGAGAATCACTGCATAGGTAAACCATACAAAAGACACCAACATATAAAGTAAAATGGGATATTTATTTTAATGTCAGTGCATATTATTCATTGTGTGATGCTGGCCAAACAACCCTCTGCTACGAAACTCGGTTAGATAAGAATATATTCTATTATTATAAATAACACGAATTAACATAATAATATTTATATTCAAAATACTTATACTACTTACCTACCTGACTGTTAACAAAATTCATCAGGTAGATTAGAAATTTAGAAAATGGTTTCTGTGAATATTCAATTATTATATTATGGAGATTAATACAATATTATTATTATTAATATTCCGTTGACTTATAGGGATTATTGGAGAAAGTTGTTGTAATGACTAATTATGGTATCAGACCACTAATTAAATATTATAATCATTATCATTAGACACACATTATGCATTTTAATTGATGTTATGCATGCCTTGTTTAGGTAAACTAAATGAAGTATTTCAGTTTAAATTATCTTGTTAGGTAAACAAGTGCATCCGGTCAAAGAATGTAATTTTAATAATTACTATTATAATATCTTAATTACTACGTAAAGAAAACGCCATAATTTGCTTTCCTGTATACCCAAAATTCATTATCATTAATAAGGAAATTACCGATAATAATAATATTCGTTGGAGTATTATTTTAATAACTTAATTACTATTATATTAATTTCACAATATAATGTAAATGGACATTTCACAGTATTATGTAAACGGACTATGGACTAAACTAAGTAATAGGAATATTATAAATATAATAATATTGGTGTCAATTAAATACAAATCGAATATGCTAGTATGGACCCGTAAATGGATCATTCTATCATCTTACTATCAATGGCTTTTACTAATACTTTCTTATTATTTTTTTTTTTTTCAAATATCAAAATAAGATTCTGAGATAGTGTATCGGTTGCCGTATGCAGATTTATCCAATGTTATACACTAAAATAATCAAATATAAACACACCGCCGTGTTGATTTCGACGTGTGCTAAATCTCACCGGAACCTACGAAATTTGACTGTTTGTACAACAAACTAGTAAATATTCGTCTATGGAGGGGTAGAAAGGAAAGTGTTCCATTTTTGAAAATGGTTCCGTAATACAAAATTATTATCGAAGCTCACGCATTGCGAGAAATCAACAGGTACTCGGCGCGAGTGCGAGCGAGAGGCGCAGCCGAGAGTGACGGCGCCATACAAGAAAACACGTGCTGCCATGAAAAATAGGACATCCGGAAAACCGTGCGCGCTCTTCCGACGTACCGAGAAACGGCGCGCGAGCGAGACGGCGACATGCGACAGCGTGATACGTCTCATGTAGGTAGAATAATTTTACTAATAATGGGTCACGGTCTCTGTAAATTATTGCCGATAGTACCTAACTGCTAAGTAGTGTGCTTGTCGATTAGATTGAAATAATAAAGCAGATATAAATAATAAAGTAGTGTTTAAACTTGAAAATCTTAAAGTAATACGGTTAACATAAACATAGCAATACTACATAAATGGGTAACCTGCACACGACATAAAACATAGCATGAAAACTTCACGTTCAATAATATCTGCTCTCGGAACAATATTATCATTTATTTAGATATCATAGATTTTATCTGTCGATAAAAAATATAGTCACTTACTACGTGTATTATAAAGTATAACACAAACACAAGCCTTGCTTAAACATCTCAAATATCTTTTGAATATGAAACCTTCATTTTGCAAAATCTTGTTTATTTTGTATTTAACGATCGTTTTAGTTGATAACATCACAATTTCTGATTATTTTATAATATATAATTTAGTTAGACAGTCGTACGATATCATGTCGGGTGTAGTACATACATTTTTTCGATGTACATATTCCACTTGCGTGAGGTGAGTTTAATTGGAAGTCGTCTTATAAAATGTACTTCCTTGTGCTATTTAATTGTATAATCTCACTGTGTTTCATCAAAATTACGTATTTTCTTTGTATTTCTTTCTGTCATGTCGTGATCGCCTTAAGGGGGGACATGCTCGTCGAAGGTCAAAATTGAGTTTTTATTGTATTTTCAAACCATGATCCTGGACACTCCTTAAACGTTGTAGATAATCTATTTATACAATTTTGAAGCCTTATTATCCTTTATAGTTATTTTAAACATTTGATGACTGCATGAAGTATTTTTGTTACATAAAATAGTATTCTTTTAAACCTCTCGCTCTAATGTTTTAGAATATAGTCATATTTCGGTACATAACTGTGCAATATTGTTAAGATTTTTTACATTTATTAATTTTTAAACGCATTTATAAAACCATTAGCATAATTTATTACGAGATAATTTTTGTAAAATATTCACGATAAAAAAATATATTGATAATCTCTGTGATCCCAAATTTGACAAGAATTAGGCATTTTATTATTCAAAAAATCGGCAAGATTAACACATTTGAAGATGATTTTAAAGATATTTATTATAAGCTATGTCTTTGACTATTCAAGTGTGATAAACATCTTATGAATAATGATTGCTTTATAATAATTATTGACCTAAGAATAAGGTAGTGTTTTTTTGAAATACGCCATTTCTTTTGTCATTCCCCAGTGGTTAAGCTACAACATACGGCCGTAGCCATAAATTGACAAACTATAATTGAAGTAGGGAGTAAAATGATATTGACGCGCGTGTTTGAACATGTACCGTTTAAAAAAAAAATTAAAAAAATTCAGTTAGGTACATGTTCAAACACGCGCGTTAACATAATTTTACTCCCTACTTTAATTAGAGTTTGTCAATTTATGGCTACGGCCGTATGTTGTAGCTTAACTACTAGGGAATGACAAAAGAAATGGCGTATTTCAAAAAAACACTACCTTATTCTTAGGTCAATAATTATTATAAAGCAATCATTATTCATAACATGTTTATCACACTTGAATGGTCAAAGACATAGCTTATAATAAGTATCTTTAGAATCATCTTCAAATGTGTTAATATTGCCGATTTTTTGAATAATAAAATGTCTAATTCTTGTCAAATTTGGGATCACAGAGATTATCAATATAATTTTTTATCGTGAATATTTTACAAAAATTATCTCGTAATAAATTATGCTAATGGTTTTATAAATGCGTTTAAAAATTAATAAATGTAAAAAATCTTAACACCACTGCACAGTTATGTACTGAAATATGACAATATTCTAAAACATTAGAGCGAGAGGTTTAAAAGAATACTATTTTATGTAACAAAAATACTTCATGCAGTCATCAAATGTTTAAAATAACTATAAAGGATAATAAGGCTTCAAAAGTATATAAATAGATTATCTACAACGTTTAAGGAGTGTCCAGGATCATGGTTTGAAAATACAATAAAAACTCAATTTTGACCTTCGACGAGCACGTCCCCCCTTAAACTTATAATTTGTAATGTTAGCTCGTGTTGGTAAGTAATTTTGAATGGTGTCCTAAACAAGTGCAAAATTGGACCATGCTGGGCATTTATAGACCAAGCTAAATATTATCAAAAAAATGATATCCAAAAGTTAAAATTAAACAACATATTTCGACAGCAAAAAAGAAATGTCGATTGTCCTTTGGAAAAGTTTCATTATTGCTCTGATTGCAAACATTTTTAATAATAAAAAACAATGGGTACCTAATATAGACTGTTTGATTTTATCAACTTCACGAAATGTAGCATTGGTCTAACAATGCATAGCGCAATCCAATTAATAATGGGCCAAGTGAATAAAAGTAAATGCTTTCTTGAATAAAAATATTTTTGATGCTAACTATTATGCTTCCAATGATGAGTTTAGTGAGAATTGTTATTTTTATTAACTTGCCCTATGCGGTAGCGGGTAGACTGTAGAGTACAACGACTTACGATGTCGTGTCCAAGGCTTCCGCTGCGCACGACCTCTGGCGCCATGTACTCGATGGTGCCGCAGAAGCTGTAGGCGCGTCGCTCGTTCGGAAGGAACTCCTTGGAGAGTCCGAAGTCCGTCAGCACCACGTGCCCGCTAGCGTCCAGGAGGATGTTCTCCAGCTTTACGTCGCGGTAGATGATTCCCAGCTGGCAAAAAAACAAAGACACAGTCAACAGATTGCATAATATAATTTTCGGTAGGGGCGGTTCGATGTGGTTGCCATCCAAATTGTGTTAGGAGTACATACATATTATTTACTTGGGAAATGTCACGTACTGTTTGCACAACAATGGAGCGATCTGATATTATCAATGCGATGTGGGACTTTCCCTCAGATGACAGAACACTGAGATTCAATAAACAAGGCATATATACCGGAATACTGTATTCATACACAGTTTTTCCCCGGCATACTCAATGATAAAATAAGCCCTGTCGTTCTATTAGAATATATGACACAAAATAATAATAAATAATTTATTGAGTTCTACTTGCAGGATGTAAATCATTATACCGTGACACCATGGGTAATTCGCATGTGTAATTAGTACCCACTGTTTGCTACAATGCCTGTTTCAATGCTAGCAATCATTACCAATACAACTGCGAATCACTTTTTCCGTACCCACGGTGCCACTGTAGAGTGATTTACGTATACTGAACTTTTTTTTATCGTCTATAATAATAGATAAATGCCACCAAAGTTATAGACACAAAATTCAAGTATTTCTGCAAATACGTTAACAAATGGGGGATAGGGAATAACATGCCATAGTAATATTAAACTAGTTAATATTTAATTAAAATAAAATACAATCAAATATGTTTATGAAACCCTTCTTCTGACACAATGAGCCTTTTTTGTTAAATTAAATTTAGTCTATATCACTATATAATAAGGTTTTCTTCAACATCCTCGAGTATAATAATATATTTTAGTATTGATCATGAGCGGTGTTATTGGTGTTACCAATAGATATTTATACAAATTTTCAGGCTTAATACAGTTTAATAATTTTCAAGTAGAGTTTCTTTAAGTAGGTACATACCTATTTATTATTATTATTTACTATTAAATAACTTATTAAACAAAAAAAAACTGCGGTACTTGTTAATGGCAAAACAATAACCTAGCTGGGATTTAAAGGCTATATAGCGTCTACCAATTAATTTAGAACCATTCTCCAGTTTAAATATTTTACCAAAATACAAGCCTCTTCTTTTGGCTGTGATAAAATTTAGAGCGAGATTGACAGTTTTGACTGTTTAGACGGCTAACTTATTGTAACAATTATAATACCTCAATACAAATATGTAATAAATACTCTCACTTTATCACTTTAGCGTTCGATAGTCGCCTTGTGTATAGAGTAGACCCGCTGATGGTTATAGCACACGAGCTCACGTGACGTGATGATTTTCTAGTATAACGACTTTCATCTAACCTAATCATAAGTCCTAATAATCTTACATTACATTTCAATGTAACGAAATGTAATGTTATGCTTCCCCATACATGCACTCCATAGTAAGGAAATTATACTTAATAGAGGTAAATAAGTACATTTAATTTAATTATGTCAGAGTTGACGAGTGGTGAGCGCAGCTTACACCTGGCTAAATAACAGTACGATATCAGCAAGCTATCATGCAAGAAGTAGGCAGGCAGTCGGAAAAAGTTTCGTTAGAAATAAAACCTTGGCCCAATTGGTCGGGCGCAATATTATAACAACGCGCGAGCGACATTTTGCTAAATATTTTTTACTGTTCGGAGACCGCTCATTTATCGCAATCCGACAGACGAAATAATTTCGTGTTGTGTCAATTTTTCACAACTTGCCCTTCAAATGAAGTATAATGTATTTAACTAATAAACGAATGAAAATATCCTACCTACCAAAGGGCGTCAGCTGGTTGATTAACTGGTTTTAAAATGAGACATTGAAGTGGAACACGGCAACGGTGGATTGATTATGTGATATACCGAATACTGAACACAGGAAATTAGGACGTACTTACGATTAATGAGAAAAACAAGCAAAATATTTATATTCAATACTGATAGGTACCTCTACATATACCTAAACTATTCAACACGATCTATTCTAATTTTACTTTAGACTAAGACTTAATGTCACAAGTTAGAACATAAGGCCCCAGGGGCCTTATGTTAGAACTTGCGAGTTGTAGTCGCCTGGTCGACATGACGTCATATGACATCATTGTGACGTACTGCCGGAGTGATAATAGCATTCGAGAAATTAACGCTAGTCAAACACTGGCATTATTCATTGTCCCCATACACAAATAGGTGTTTCAGCACAATAAAATCTATGGTGAGCAGTGTGTGTTGGGCGGCTTGCCTCGAGCGTGTATTTGCTTACGTCACAATTACGTCATATCGTCGGGTGACACACGAGTCGATAGTTAGGAAATCGCAGGCCAGGAAACACACAATTAATGGGAACTGAAATACGTAAAGGTTCAAATAGACTATATGACGATTGGGCACATATGTGCCAAGAGCGTTTTAGTGTATATGATCATATTATCTATGCCATTCCGACATATTATACATACATATTGTATGACAGCTATGACATCGTATTTACACTCTGTGACACAGGACGCCAACATAAGAAACGGGTTTTTCGGCATTTATATGACCGATCGTCATTGAGTCTATTTGAGCCATAACGGGTGTGGAGTAACAGGTAACCGATTTCCAGGGTGGAAGAATATGGGACAAACTTGAACACGTGTCAAGAATACGTCATTCTAAACGTGTCATTCGTTCTAACAACTGCTCTCGGCTTATGCACTGACGCTCATTTAATATTGGTGTATTTGAAGGTTGCAACACACACTATTGCACGTCTATAACGTGTTTCATTTTCGTAGGTCACTCAAATATTCAAAACCCTGCTTCAAAATGTAGTGTATTTGAGGTACCTATAGCCTATCTGAATTATATCCATTAATCTGTTCTATGAATACAAACTAACATCTTAAATCTTGTGTAATCCTACGACAGTCATATCGATATAAAACGTATCAATATTGAATAAAAAAATATATTAGTAGATATAATAAGTGCGAGGTGGGTATTACATAACCAAAAAATGGACTACTGCGAACACCAACTACAATCAATCATGTTAGTACTTAATACTTGATTTTAATTACAAAGTTGGTAGCCATGTCTTGACAGGATTTGAAATCTTCAGATAACGTAGTTATTACTATGTATTGACAGGTATAACAGACGGATCAATACAATATCATCAATACGGACACACTCAGTATGCCAAGCGACCCATAGGTTAAGCACCCCTGGCTCAACGGAGAAGAGCATTTATTTAGAAAGTGAAGTATGTAAGTTTAAATCCAAATTTTTGTTTTATAGTAGGTATTTTTCAAGAGTTTATCAAATTTATGGAAAAATTTAGTTCTATACCTACATTTAACGAAATTGAAACACATTTAATTAGATACAGTCACTGCCATTTTAGGTTTGTTCTAGTTAGTGATGCTGACTGTTTTCTGACGTTTCGGTTGATTCTATTCTGCAACCCTAGCGCTGACCCAAACGGTTGGAGACGATCGAAGATCGGTCTATGTTCGGAGGCTTAATAATATTCTTTCATGTGACTCGTAGTGCTGCCAACAAGCGGTCAAAAGTGACGGATGACACAACCATAAAGGCCTTTATGATAAAGTATCGATATTGCAATGTCACATTAGTTCGTTTGGTATTTTTTTTTTAAATACTAATTTAATTAAATTACTTACTGTGCTATATCGCCTGATTGCGCATTTGGCATGCAATTGTGTATACCCAAAATCGACTCATACCTTATGCAGCTGTTCAAGGGCGAGTATGACTTCAGCGACGTATATCCTGACGTCAGCCTCCGCGAAGCACTCCCTCTGGTACAAGTGGGTGAACAGCTCCCCGCCGCTCACGTAATCTAACAAAAAGAAACACCGGTTATAATAAGAGCCAATCAATAATACACAACGTTTTGATAAACGTCGGTTTTTATTGTTGAGGGTATCCAATGACTGAAGTGATGCTGATCGAAGTATTGTCCGTCGTTCGCATTGAAAAGATTGGAAATTTCCAATCAACATGACCATTTCTCCTCCGACCGTCCCTGGCTTATCTCTGACTGTCCATCGTTTCTTCAACCAATAATATTTACGGGTTTTACATCACCCAAGAACTCTGTGTTAAACGCATGCATTGACGAAGCATATTATATGTTCCACAGTAATACAGATTTGCAGATTCTTCACTTCCTTCCTTGCACGACGTCCAGGAAACGCGTCTACTCCATACTCCTCTATGCCTGCCGTAAATTCCCCAGACTCGGGGATGCTGTGTCTCTTTTTACGCCTCACAACCACCAGATCTGCTTTTCGAGTATAGAGGACACTTAATGGCAGAGCAAGTCAATATTCCTTTTTTTATTTTCTAAACTAAAACGTCTCGGGACAAGGAAGTTTTGCGCTAAAATGTTTTCATTCAAACACGTGTATTGCGTTGTGGAGCACAAATCAAGATATGATAACTCAAATCTGTGTTTCCCATTTGGAATATTGAGGATCCTCTGGTGGGGTGGTTGGCTATCTTCCATCCTTGAGACACACCATGCCTAAAGGAGTCGCCCCACTGTCACGTGTGGAACCGACAAAGAGATCACTGTACAACATAGTATAGTTCGGACAAATTGTAGATTAGGAGCAACAAATTATAACAAATGATTTTTTTCCATATAACGCCCATTAAGAAATGCATGAAGTGAAATTTCTAACAAGTTAATAATAAGTAATAACAATAACTTACACCTGTAAATAATTAAATAAAATGATAGCTAGCTCCGATTGGTTTAGGATTGTACAATAATAATTGTACATACTTCGTAATAAAGAAAAAGTGACACAAGAAATAGGTAATAAAAATAAACTCAAATCCAATTATATCTCACACCGAAAAGACGTGATAAACTAACCCTTGTTTACTTACTACGTAATATTGTATTAAGTATTGTGTCAAATCAATAACTTCTCTCGCTCAAGACATCCATCAGTTAAAAATAATCAGTAATCACATTAGAACTGCCTTCATCCGTCAGTTGATGTAGATGCACAATAAATTGCAAGAAGGTGTTTAGATATATTGGTGCTGTCGTATTCCAAAGTTTGTGTTTAGTAAAGTTACAATAATTCGAGGACCACAGAAACTGGTTAGATTTTTAGAAAGTTGCAATGATTCTTATATTGCTGCCAAAGTTGTTTTTTTTTCTCTTAAAATTTTGTCTGGCATCCACCGATTTCTCGAGAGTAGATTTATTAGTGTTTAATATAATTTATTATTATCAATTCCCGGCGCTCAAATTGATTCGAATCGTTTGAACAAATATTTTTGACTGCGGAAAGTACAATCAGACGTATTGTACAACGAACTTAGCGTGGTACAACACATCCATGTTTATTTATTTCTTGAGCCGATGAGCTGGTAGTCCGTCGTAAAATATGTAGAGCAAATAATTCGGTCTCATACGACGTAACAAATCGAAAAACTCCCAATGTCGTATAATTAGTATGTGGATCATGCTCATTAAAAAAGAAACAATAAAATTATAGCGAATCAATATAAAATTTTGTTACTTTTACCCCGAAAGGCATATCAGTGATTCCCAACCAGGTCCACGGAACCCTACGGCATAACAAGGCAAGACAAACCTTAAATCACTCCTTGAGTAAAAATACAAATTCGCGTTACATTACACGCGTATGGTCGCGGCCTTAAGAACTCAATTGTAATTTTTAAAGTTTTACAATATCATTCTTAAAAAAAAAATTTTAATTTTTCCCCATGAAAAACTGCTTGGCACGTCAGATTGTCAAAAAATTATATTTGGGAAAATTTGGCATGCGCGCGTAAGAAAGTTCGCCAACCCTGATCTAGAGCAATGATACTCAACCTTTTTTTTCTTCGGGCCAAATACATATATATAAGTAACGCGGGCCGCATCACTATTGGTGTGCCCACCCCCGCTTTTTTATAAAACATTTTTGAGATTTTAAAAATTATGCGTGTTTTTTAAATTAATCGTGTGCAATAGCAGCACTCTTATATCAAATCTGATGTGGACCATAATGACCATCCTCATCGGGTGTCACTATCTGTGCGTCAAAGTCGAAACGAATCTCAAGATATACGAAATTCCTGATAATAAATGTGTTTCGGGCCGCACATAAAAGCTTAAAGGGCCGCAGGTTGAGTATCGCTGATCTAAATCTATTTTAAAATTCGTAAATGCTTTGCAGAATCTATAAAATTAATGCGGCTCTCAATTTGTGTAGCAAACGCTAGTTATGAACTCATGGTGTGGCGATTTTTGACGACACTACTGTCACCTGGCTGTCAATGACAGAATAGGAGGCAGCCATTTGCTTTTTTCCCATGGACACATCGCTTTACGCAGTGACGTTTAAATTTTGTATGACAAGAAGTCGCTAATAATGCGCTAATAAGTGGATCAACCACTATTTAGCTTGAGTGAGGTTGCGACATTTCATGCATACGGCTTTTAAGGTACATGTTTCGGACGCATTTTGTGATTAACGAAAGTTCACATTGGTTAAATACTGTACATACATTGCATTGGAAAAAATCAAGCAAATAGGTAGGCTTGTTTTTCTTGAACCGTTGAATAGATATGGCATTAGAAAATATTATAAACCTAAAATACAAACCAAGAATAAGATG
This sequence comes from Rhyacophila brunnea, assembly GCF_057557595.1. Taxonomy (NCBI): domain Eukaryota; kingdom Metazoa; phylum Arthropoda; class Insecta; order Trichoptera; family Rhyacophilidae; genus Rhyacophila; species Rhyacophila brunnea. Next base: position 26,064,837 of record NW_028233068.1, read on the forward strand.
AAGCTTGGAGTCAGTCTGGAAGGCGTAGTGGAGTGTGACGAGGAAGGGGCACTGGCGGACGGCCTCGAGGACTTGCCGCTCCGTTCTGGTGTGCTCAGCTGTCTTTTTCTTTTGCACAATGATCATCTTCTTCAAGACCTTCATTGCGTACAGACAGCCTTTGTCAGCTCCAGTCTGCTTTCTCACCAGGAACACCTTGCCGTACGCTGAACACAAATAAAAATCAATTAGTACAAAAATACATTGACCAATTAAAAAAATAAATGGCGTAAATTAGATACAATTAGGTTTTCCCGAGCCTGTAAGACAAGACAAGCATATTATATAATATTTTCGATAAGTCGATAATTTCGTAAGTTGGAAAAATTAGTTGTGTTACAGGTAAGGATTTTTCTATAGATATAGTATAATTTTCACAAGTTCCCTTGGTCTGACGCAGTCCATTACTACTCAATTATGACTGGCCCTCAGAATAACACCAATATGCAGTATATAAATTTGACATAATATTATCATTAATTATTATTTTGTCAATAATTAGTGTTTATGAAGGTACTTAATATGTTTTTAAAGGTCATTATTCTGTTATCTAGAGTCAAGACAAGTGATTTGCGAGGATAACTGAAACTTTTAAATTTAACAATATTGTAATGTCGCGAAACTCGAATTAGTTTTAAAGTGTGTCGTTAACTCAAAAAGGTTGAAAAACACTGATCTGTTTCCCAAACATTTAACTTTGCTTCCACCATTTTAAGGCATTGTTTTAACCGCCGCACCCCATCTCAGAACACCGGACATTGATTTAGAATAAATAATGGTATTGATATGATTATGAGTTAACGTATTCAATAAACGTACAAAACGTAAAAGTACGTACAGACATTATCTATGTACGTACTATCTATGTAGGTAGATTCTCTGTGTAAGCAATCATTTTCTTGGAATCCACACTATCCATCACTGATTGATTAAAAAAAGGCAACGATTTTTTTCAATATGTGAGTATGTATTAGGTATCATTTGAGTAGCTTAAAAAAATAGTTTAATAAATAATACGTGTAGGTACCATGATTGTGTATAGAATCTATTCTGTGGAAATAATTTTACTTCAAATATGCATCGAGCTAGCCTTTTAAACCCGACGACAGTGCAAGCGATAGCGACAGGCGACACATCCGTTCCTTCAAGTGCTACATGTACTATATTTAATATAATCTCTAGTAATAGTATAGCCTGCTTGCCATCCCCTGTCGCCGTTTCGAAAGGCTAACTTAATAGTTACCATTTACCTATGCTATGTTTAAAATTGGGTCGTATTAAGCTAAAAAAGTAATAGTTACAAGTGGATTCGAAGTTATTTAGTAAAGAGAAATAGGTACCTAAGCTTAAATGCTTAAATGAATTTTTCTTTCATATAACTTTTCAAAATTAACATTAGATAGGAAGTCGTTGAATATGATTAAAACATTGACAATAAATTAATCACAAAACGTAGGATAGCCCGGAGGAGCTTTACGCGGCCTAAAGCTTATGATAATTTATTCATGTAAATACTAAATAAGTCCTTAGATAAGAGAGAAGGATTTAGGCTGGATAATAATTATTACGCAGTGTAATAGTATCTAAATTTGTTGTTGACAATGCCAGATGCATAGTCGAGACCGACATATATTAATATGTGCGTGAACAAATTAACATTATATTATAAAAGCTGTTCGAAAATTGTACGAAATTTAAATGGTCTGATGCAAATAAGTATGTATTTTTTTTGTATGAAAAACATTTTTTACGGACGATATTCTTGTTTACTTTGCAACATCGATGTTTTGTACCTACTACGTACTTCAATCTATAAAAGGCTCCGTGACTTGAAATTAGGGGAATGGTACGACTGGCCTCCGAACAATTGGACGCCGCACCGTCGTAGACACGTGTAGACGAGGTATTTTAATCAGTTTCTATCTACTACTTAGTAGTTTGAATTCATTTTACTCTTAACATAATGTATTCTTTATCGCGGATTGAGAATTACCATGCCTAAGGCTTTATATATAATAAAAAATTCTTTTTTCATTGGAACTTAAACATATGCACGATTAAATCATTGTTTACGTCTGCATATTTACATTCTCACCAACTATTAAATCATAATATAATCATTGAAATATAAATAATAATATTGATTTTTTTTAAAGTACCTATAAGTACCTAACGTCTATTTATTTTAGAATTCCGTGGCGTCCAGTTGTCCGGTGCCAAATCGTCCTAGACCCGAAATTACGTTTTGCATTAACGCTTGTTTTCTTCATAACTTAATAGGTATCGTGATTTTTGTTAACCGACGACATACTATGTTATGTAACTTTAAATTACTTATCTATAAGAGTTTCTAAGTAACAAATATAATATTAAAATACATGGAAATTTCGAATTAAATTCTTACATGTATTTTGAGGTATGGCGATGAAGTCGATGCTTTTAAAAGTTAATATGACAAAATTCCAATAAGTAGTGTGTTTAGTCATTACCATTTGTGAGTTGTGTGATAGAAATTGAAGCTTGATAATTTTAAAATATTCCGAAAAGGATTAAATCAAACATGGCACGTATTTATTTTATACGGATTACGAGATCAGCATTTTTTACATAAGAATAAAACTTCTACCATAACTACTTAAACAATAATTAAAACGACTCTAAATAAGAGATAAAAAAATTAATGAGTTTTTATATTAACTATTTTGCTACAAATATTTTTTTAAATGGAAAAAAAAATCCTGGATCGCGGATCGAGAACGTCAATAGGTAGGTACTAACCTAATCCCGAAATCCTGAGATTGAAAATTCTCTTCGGGATTACAATCCATCCCCACTGTCCATTTAACACCGAAAGATATTAAGTCATCAAAATTAGCTCTGTGTCCGAAGTGCGTTGTAAAACAGCCAATCCACGAAATTTGATGGGCAATATTTCTAATATAGCAGTGGACGGCAACCTTTGACCCGTGGGTTAAAAAATGACCCGCCAGCATGATTCCGTTGACCCGAGAGCGAATGTTTTAATTCACGAAGAAAGTTTGTGCGCTTAGCCTTACTAAATGAAGTTATTGAAAGTGTTGTGAAGACTATAAAAATAATATTAAACACGTTCGGGTATAGCCATAGATAAGAAATTCATCTTTTTTTCATAATAAATTTAGTCTGAATTTGTTGATAAGTAAGCATAGCTATATCTAAAAGCGTAAAAAATGTAAGATGGAAACATGTAATTAAATTATTGTATAGTATTTTTTAACAAATTTTGAAAGCTCATTACTTATTAATCTCAGAAATTTCACACAATTTACCAGCAGAGTTTGGCTAATGCAGCTACTATGAATGTTAAGCAATACTTATTACAAATTCAATGAGTGTGACTTTATCATTAAATTCACCAATAACGTTCCCGGAGTAAACAAAAGTTGTATGATTAGGCTTACCATACGTCCCCGTTTGACCGGGATTGTCCCGGTTTGACACATTGGTCCCGGCCGGTTCGACATTTTGTCCCGGTTGTTGTTCCGCGTAACAACTTTTGTCAATAATACATTTAATTATTGTCGTGACTGGCCGTATATGTAATGAGACGGCAGGGAAAGGTGCGAAAAAAGTTCATTTTTTAAATTTCTGCTGCAGCAGACCTTCTGCATTCTTCTTTTATACATACTTTTAATATTAAAACAATTTTTGATGAACGAGAAGTACGACTGGTATAATAACTAAATAAAATATGTAATTTAAATTTCTGCTGCAGCAGACCTTCTGCATTCTTCTTTAATACATACTTTTAATAATAAAACAATTTTTGGTGGTTAAATTTTTTTCTTTGCCCTATACCCCGTTCCTGTCCCGGTTTAGTTTCATAATTATGGTAAGCCTATGTATGATGATTCTTTCCGCAAAATGTTATGAGATATAAAAAAACAATTACGCCGATCTTCCCAACGTACCTACATACGTCATAAACCTCGATAACAAACTTGTGCGGAGTCTATAAACTATAAAGGGTTTTCATAAAATTCGTCTATATATAGTTACGCTCGGCAGGACGTGAAGATGAATGTTGGGGGCATACGCCCTGTCTCAGAGAATTTTGGGGGCACCCTCGTTACGAAACTTGACAGAGCAGATAAACATTTTCTCGCCAACTTGCAAGACATCACTTTACGACTGTAATACTATTATGGCGAACGCGCCAGACTCTACTCTACATAGACTATCTCCACCTGGTGGACCCGGCTTACTTCGGACCTAGGCGCCCTCAAGAAGATTGTCAGAATGTATCTCTAAAGCGCACGCTGCGAGCCAACACCGACCACCACCGACGTCCTTATAGACCCTGATGGCAGTTTTTAGCACAATTCAATTGATAACGTCTTAATACCTATAACAATTATTATTAATTTATGTTTTTGCGTTAGCAGTATTGAATGGATTGTTTACAAATACATATTAAGAAGATGGCATGCTTATTTCACGAAATCGAAATCGATCATTTCAGAAGATTCTTTCCAATTAACCTTTTTTAATTTATATGGGTATTAAAAGACGAGAATATACCCACAATTATAAATATTGGAGATCGGTTGATACTCCTTACGTGATATAAAATTTATATATAGGTATCACGTAACATTTATATTTAATATGTGCCGCGTTGTATCGCGCATACAATGACGGAGGAGCCAACAGAAGAGCAGGCTACGTACGAATCTCCTAAGGCTAAAAGAAGACCTAGACAAGCCGAGATTGAAATGAGTGAGGAGTTTTGAAAAAACTCTGCCGAAATAATTGGAAATCGGTGGTGCTGAACTGAAAAAGTTTCTAGACCCGCCAAGAATCGTAGAGTCAAAGGCTATAAATTATCCCATTATGGCAGTGGTGCACAAACGCGGCCCGTGGGCCGCATGCGGCACAAAATAACAAGTACTTCATCTTAATCACCAAATTTTTCATTCATTATGATAAAAATCTGTGTTCGATATGTGAACAAATTATGCAGTAGCAATGGTATATAATCCGAATCGTCACTGATAGAAAACTTTATTATTTAACCCATAGCTTACGGGCCGCACAAAATTGTGTTTTTGCTAATTACTTTTCAAATGCAAATTAAAACGTTAATTACAAAAATAATTAAAAGGGCCCGTATGCATTTTAATATGATTATATTTTCACGGGTATAGATTTGCGACCGAAATTCATCTTTTTACAATGAGTCACACCGTCTGTGGTGCAGGTGCAGTCTATTTTTAGATATTGTTTACAAAACGCGCATTTTAGTGTTAGTTCTCCAGGAATTTTGTCAGTGCATGACGTTTGTAAATCGATACTAAAAAATCGCTTGTCTTAACAGAAAAAATTCAGTTCGATTATGAAACATTTGTTTGTGTACATATGTATGTATGGTGCGTGTATACAGTTCTTTATGTATTTTAATTGTTTTCTAACAAATTAATCGTGTCTGAACTAAATGAGGATAGCAACCACAAACATTGAACCCGATATCAAAATGCTTGCTGCCAGTATGCTGTGTCATAAATCTCACTACTAAGTTCCATCGTGCAAATGTGCACATAATTCGCAGTGGAGAGTGATTGATGTTGCTGATAAAATTATGTAAATATTTAATTAAAAATAAAACATAAAATGTATATCTCATCTAATATATCATTATTTTTCAACATTTTTACCCTTTGCGGCCCATGAAAAGGTAGAAAATGGATAAATTGGCCCTTCTTTCAAAAATCTTGTGCACCACTGCATTATGGCTTTCATACAATGGACACACACTCACTAATCGTTTTCCTTGAATGTTCAACTTAAACATTCATAGAATATTTTTTTTTAAATGTAAGTTGCCGAGTGTTAATTGTTTTATAATGTATATATTATAATGTAATGTATATATTATAATTTATAATGTACACCCCCAAGAAAAAGTCTTTGGCGTCCAAGATATTCTGAGCAATTTATATTATATCTCAGATTAAATTTTAAAAATGCACATAAAATTGAAGCTGATTCCGAGAACCGTAAATGCAAAACACGTCATGGCCCAATTTGTTCATATCGGCCAATTCATCATACTACTCGGTCGGTCAATGCAATTGGTATACTAAAAATTGCTTCGTTTTCAATCCATCCCTACTTATAGTATATTATGTAGAATGCTTGAAATTGTTTAGGGTCACGCTCGGTATTAGAGAAAAACCACTACACCACTGTCGATGATGATTTCATTCCATATGTCAATGGGCAGGGTGTTTATGTGGACGTTTGCAAGTCAATATTCACATTTGACTGGATAGATGAAAATGATGCAAACTGATTAAGATTACCTACATATTATTTAGGTTCATGAAAATGTTATAATCTGTCAAATAACGCTGAGTGAATGAATAGGTACCCAAACTAATATAACAGTAAACGAATCGCGTTGACGGTCGAAATCGGCGTGAAATTAATTTCTCAGAGAGCAGAGGCAGACGGCAAGGGTAAGAGGGTGACCGCTGTCTAATAAAACTTCCCCGCAAGGTCGAGTCGCGCCAGACGCGGTGGCAGACGGCTGACTAGCGAATATAACTATAGGGTAGCTTACTAGCGGACGACTAGTAGGTTACCTAACTAGGGGATGCGTTCGGGGAATGGGGTCACGCGGGTTTGACGCCCTTTACGAACACTTCAATAAGGGCACCGGCGGGAATTTCGTATGTGTGCGTGAGTATGTATACACGCAATGCGAGAGATAAGAGGTAACCGGAATCTACAATAAACTATCACACAGTTTTCTTACTTGTATGTTAAAAAGTACAGAAACACAGACTAATTTTAATACATTATGTGGAAAGTAATTCTATATTTATGAATATCAATTAATAAGAATTTTCTGACATCCGATTCAAACTTGAATATAAAAAAATATGAGAAGTCGAAAGAAAGATCGACAAATCAATAATTAACATGTTGGTAATTAAGAGAATAATATTTTTTGAAAGCAAAATTCCAAGAATTTTCAAAAATGTTGGCCAGAAGTTAGACACGTGGTCAGTAAATCGACGAAAGACGATGTAAATGGTTAAGTTAGGTAAAAAGCGCGAAAAATAGGCTATATACCTATAATATCTTTAATCATACGATAACAGACTCGCTAGTCGTAACCCTCAAATTCTTACATTGTGCATACCTAAATGTTCATAAACCTTTAACTAGAACAGTAAATGAGAAATGTATATACCTACATACCTATTAGGTATATTAAATAAACTGTATTTTTATTCAAATAATAATTAATAAGATTTAAGAATGTACCCAACATTCTTTATTGAACATACATAATTTGAAAACAAATGTATACTTAACCACTAGAAAAATATTGTATCTAGAAGAAAAAAGGCCACGAGGACCAATGACAGTAGGGTAGTGAAATAGTAGTATAGTAATAGAAGAGAAACGATCACAAACACACAGGTTTTGAGGCTGCCCCACTATTAAAATCCCAGATCCACCAAATTAAAACGAAGTTTTTAAGGACTCATAGCAAGGACCTAATAGGTTAAGCGAGTGGCCAATGAATTTCAAAGAAAAAAGCAGTGACGAAATATTAATAAATTCGTAAATAATAAATAAAGAACTAAGTTACAATAGTATATATTGTTTCAATGGACTAAACCGATAGAAAAGGCATGGAAATTAATTTTATAGAATTATGTACATATTATTTTATATTTATATACATTTTATATTATGCTATTAATTGCAGGGAGTAATTTAAAATGATACCGTCTTTCGTCGAGGAGTATCATTAGTGTCGTATCGTAACTCACACACTAATGATAAAATATCGATGTACCTACCTACCTACATTTGAAAATAGGATAATATGCACAATATGATTTAGGCAATGGTGTAAAATTTATATTTAAAAAGTCTTCATCGACCAACAGACCACATACGCGAAAAATGTTGTATAAACCACATTTACTTCAATTAAATAATAATATTTTTCATATTGAAATATTTTAAACTTGCCAAAATTATGCAAAAAAAAGAATCCATCTGCAATGACATTGCATTGTACCCATAATATATATTATTATACACTATCTATCTATACAGTTGTTTGTATCTCCTGTAAAATTTTGAATTTGTGGGTTAGGTGTGATATAACAATATTAATATCGATATTAATTTTGTTGAACAACACATTATTGTATACCTAGAGATAATGTAGATATCGCATTAAACAACTTCAGTGTATTTTATTTTTTAATGAGGCAGTCGAAATAAACAAACGTCGTTGACTTTGAAATTTTAAGGGAACGCGACGAGTACGTTGTATAAAAAACTAGTTTGTGAGTATAACGAGAGCTATCGTATCTTTATTAAGAATATACGAAATATTTTTTCATTGATTACGCAAATAATAAGAATGGCGGCGTAAGATATGCGTAATACAATATTAAAAAAAATATTCGCAACATGTCTAGAGATTCGTATTAACCCGGCGTCTTTTTAGCGATGAGAGTGGTGTGGTGTGGCGTGGCGTGGCGAGGTTCGCAGCAGGTGTCGCGGGAAGGACGCGGCGGGCGCACGCATTTGGCAGGCGCCGCGACGCCGCCGACGCCCGGAGCGTCGAACTCTGCCCAGATGAGAGGGCGCAGATGACATGACGAGGGCATGACCTGGTCGACAACCTCAAACATCAAACAGCCTACCTACGCCGTAATATTACTGTAATACAATTTATTGACTTTTGGTGTAAAAGTGCTGGGATTATATTTTCGTAAACAGCTCAATTGCAAGCAACGAGCGGCTAGCCAAACAACATTAAATTTATATCGATAAATATATATGCTCATGATCGTATTATTATATTAACTTTGCTTAACTGACGGGTACGGTTGTGTGATTTATGGTTACTTGTACGACTTCACATCAACACAGTAACCAAGGCAATGTATTATAAATAAACCAATTATAATACTGTTACATTTCAGGAACGAGAATCACTAAAGGTATGAGCCTATCTGCTACGATAGAAGGCTACGGTTTGTCGCAACTGAAAACAACTATGCCAACTAGAAATGCTCGCAACAGTTGAAGTAGGTAGGTAGACCTAACCATAATGTGGCACTGGAGTAAGTGAACAATGGTGTATGTTTAATTAATCCACAACATGAACAGGGTCCACGAAATGTCCACGAATAAGATCATACTATGAAGTTAAAAAAGTAATTTTTATTTGATTAATCTCACCTCCAGTCCCGAGCACCTTCAGAATGTCGAAGTCTGCCATCCCCACGCACGCCCGCCCGTTTAGCGTCACTGGAACAAACAAATACGGAATTGTAATACGTAAATACATTAAACATACTATGCAATACAAATCTGTACCTCAGACCCAGAAAGCCTTAAGTCCTTCTTTGCCAACAATAAGTTAAATAGAGATTGTGTACATAAATTATTATATCTGTAAATACACACTTTTCTATTCATAACAGAAACCAGAAATTATTAAAACAATAAAGTAGTAATTACAATAATTACATAAACAATACAAGGGTATTAAAAACCCTAAATTGCCTTTTCACAAAGAGCGTTCTATATATATAATTCAGACAGCAGTAAACATTAAAATCATTAAATGAAAAAACACAAATTTCAAATCAATATGCAAACTTTATCTCTATCCGTGGTAAAAATTCAAATTTGGAAGGAACAAACCATACTTACTTTATATTGGCTACTTATAAGTTCGGACTAACACTTAGCCCAGTCGCACATTGAAAATTAATTAGCATAACATAAAATTGTGCATGTTCACGCATGCATGCATTGTTCCTGAAGTTTTCCAAATTATGTATTTTTAATAAAAAGAATGTAACATTCTCTAAACTTGTTTATAAAAAATAATTTAATTACTTAATAAACATACTTATAATATCTTTAGGTATTGGAAACAAACAGAATAAAATAAATAATTAATAACCTTAATAAAATAAAATAAGGTACCTAGTAAATGGAGGAAAAATAATATTAAAACTCAAAGCAGAAGACATCAATCATTTGACTTCGACCGTGCACACTTATTTATTACTGACTAGAACTTTTTTTATGAATGACTTGTCGATTTTTAAAAACCAGAACATGTTATTTTACATAACGTTAGACCTTCAACTCGTTAATACAGTCACCCTACCCCTTCCTACATACCAGGGAATGATGTACGGCGGATGACACCCTGTCGGCAAGCGCGGAAGTGCCTGGCGGATAGAAAATATACTAGATAACTACTATGTTTAGATTCGCCATTGTAATATGTCGATTCTTCAAATTCTTGAAGTGTTAAATGCGTACTAGATTGCAAAACGGCGTAGTGACAAACCGTCCGGGACGTACGGTAAATCTACGTTCCTATAAAATATTATTAAAATAACGGACAAGAAACGCTTAACTTTGGTAGAATAATAGGGTTCATCAGCTTCGTACAGAGTACAGATATCGAGAAAAAAATACAAAAAGGTAAAAGTAGTCTACCTACACGAATAACTTTGGCCCAGTTTTTTTGTATATTCGTTATTACATTAATTATGTGTCATATTATTTTTAAGAAGCATTTTAAAAAACGTTTAAAAAATATTTAGTATAGATAAAACAATGTGGGCCAACGTTTATACCTACTCCAAATTGGGTAACTTTGGCCCATGATACTAATTATACATAATTATTTACTAATCTTACAGGGATTTTAAGGTATTTACAACTTTGCTGTATGGTTCAATCGTTTAATGTAGTGTGTCACTGTTACAGTGTGCATGATGAGAGGGAGAGGGAGAGGGGAATATGAATCATTTCTTTTGTGGATTTGCAATTCACATTGCAAATATTGCTGATCTAAGTTTTTTCATGGAAATTAAATACGGAGAGTTTGGGTGAGAGGTCTTCACATTGAGCTATCGGTCCACCAAATCACATGCGAAATAAATCTGATACCACGTCATCGGATCATCGCAATCAATTTTATTTTAAATCAGTTTGTATGTTTTCAGATTTTTTTTTTGAAAGATTTGAATCGATTGAAATACTTAATGGACATAGTATGTACCTACTCCAATGATACAATATTACCTTCCCAAATATCCCATTTGTATCACAACATTGTTATAAATTAGAGATAATATGATGCAGAAGACGGTTTAAGTGTATAATAGCTCGGTAATTTCTCTAAGTAAAAACATACAATATAGCCACTTGAATAATAATATTTAATATTTATAACGTTTCTATGTTACTATTAATTATATGTATCTAAATATGACATTAATTAAGTCTTTAATGTACTAAGTAAATGACTAATTTTACATCTACATACTTTCGTAATCATTGTAGTGGAAAAACTAGGGATATACCTAATACGTCATCGGTTTTACGAGTTCGAAGACACAAATTAAAGCTTCATATTCTACGGGGAAAATCATAAACGTAAACAAAACTTTGAATTAATAGATACATATTATTTTGATATGAATCTCGTGACTATGGACTGGTTGGTGGGTGACTGAAAAAAATTAGATAATTTATAATATGCAATCGAAAATTCACAAAATTACCTTTTTACGAATACAAACAAGAAACAGGAAGATGTAGGTCAAATCTATACTTATTATTAATTACTTACGTATGAGGAAAATGAAAAAAATAGATAGGCATATTTGCATATTTTTCAGTATACGCAGACGGATCACTGAGTCAAGTGAATGGGATCTACGAACCAAACATTATTTGCAAAAATAAAATTAATACTAACTGGAAAATGTATTTAGAAGAAATAGCTTTCCAAAATATTAGGGAACAATATTTAAACTTAAACTAACGTCTACAGATTAATTCAAGTGGGTACATAAGGTCAAGTATTAAAATAATACCTGTGCATGGACTATTATTAAATATGGCCAACGTTTTCAACATCGTACACTTTACATTCAGAACACTATATCGTTCAATTATTATCGTAAAATCTGTTTATCGGTTATTATCGTAAAATTCACCCAGTCTCTATTTTGTCTTTTACATGCAGGTCTCCCATAAAAAACGTCTAATATAAAAACGTCTAATATAAATACGTCAGTAATGTAAAGTTTGTAAATATGTATTATATCATAATATAATATAAATAATAATAAAAATAAGTAAGTAGATAGACGGAATAGCGAATAAAATGTTTTATAAAATATGTCTCATAAATCATAATACTAATGTACCTACGCCATTGTTACGCTTTATAAGTACCTACAATGTAATCATCCCGATTTCCCTAATGATGATAAATAATGTGCACCATCATGGAATTTGAACTAAAGAATGCAAACCTGTAGGAAAAAACCAACGTTTGATAGCAAAACAGGTACAAGTAAGTACCTATATACTTTTAACTTTTAATTGTCAGTACACATTTACCTAATGAAAAAGGAAAATACTACAAAAGTCCAAATACCTATCAATGGTGTCATATATTATATTTATTAACTTACATAATAATTGCTTTGTTTTGATTTAATTTGATAAATTGAACAGCAACGTCACGCGTGCATAAAGATAACAATTTTAAGAATTTAATCACAAGAATGTCTCGAACTGTCACAACTTACTCATCAGAATATAGATAGGTACCTAAGTAAATATTTCATTACAATATTATTTTATTAGTAATTAGTAACAAATCGGTTTTATCTCTCTGCTATATCTTGGTGGAAAGACATTGCATGCATTAAATAAATAGTGAACACTTAATTTATTATCAGTACAACTTCAACATTTTTTTTATTATCACTGCAAGACTGGTTTCGTTACTATCTTCATCAAAAACTCCAAGAGGAGTATTAATAAAAAACTGTTGAAAAAATCTAAAAAATAACAAAAAACAAATTGTTATTCGTGACTTAGGTTAGAACGCCAGATTACTGGCGAATGGGTCGCGGATTCGAAACCCGAAGCTGGGTAAATCTTGCATTGAATGTGTACAAACGCTGTATATGCACTATTGCATAATGCATTCATTCACAACCATGGTTAGACTGGTTAGAGCAGGGGTAGTCAACCTTTTTATACATACCGCCCGTTTTTGTATCTCTGTTAGTACTTAGTAAATTTTTCTAACCGCCCACCGGTTCCACAGTAATAGTGATTTATGAAGTAGGGAAGTAACTTCACTTTATAAAATTTATAAAGCAGAGTTACCGCAAGTTAAAGCATATACTAATAATTACTTACGAAATACTTTATGTCAGACTTTCGCTAAGTTTGGCAGAATAAATCTTTGTAAAACAAGTTACTGTAGTTAAATCTATCTTTTTATTTATACATTTTATTCATAGTTTCACTTACATAACGTGAACTAAACTTGTGCGAGGGCGATACAAACAGTATATTTTCTGAAATTTATATTGTCACGGGGAATTTTTTGAAAACATGATTTTTTTTAAACCCGTACCGCCCACCATGAAAGCTGGAACGCTCACTAGTGGGCGGTAGGGACCAGGTTGACCACCCCTGGGTTAGAAGATCCCTATAAAATAGTGTGTGAAATCTCGTTGAACCCCCCCCCCCCCCCCACCGGTATGACACATGAGTACATATTAGGTACCTACACATGGTTGCAAACAAACATTACGGAATTATTTTGAAAAAAAAATGTGTTAACTTATTCTGATAAATAAAATTGTTCCAAACTTCATTGATAATCACTCAATTGTAAAAGTCAAAAAACTTTACTTTTGCTTCTGCAAAAGAACTTCGTAAACTCTTTAACATTTTCACGGTTGCATAATATTATAATGCAATATTGTTACTTGGTGTTATCAGTTGCTTGGTACTTTCAATAAGTATGAAAAAATATTTAGTACTTAAGTACCTAAGTAGATAATTCAGTTCGTACTAAAATACTCTTCTAAAAGGCATAATAAAATGCAATTATTTTATTATTTTCCGTCAGCCGTTTAAAAAAAAATGAAGGGTGAATTACTTAGTAAAGGTTCAGTCGACCGTCACAATTAAAACCGTTGCATTGCAAATTACAAATTAGCTACTACTAAGCAGCTTTACAATAATTATTATTAGGAGTGAGTGCTTTGTGGGAAATTGGGAATTGAATAAAAATGTCTGAACAATTTGTAGACTTTGTAGGGAAATGTATGTCATTATAATGCACTGTCTTTTCTCGTCTCAGAAATTTATATGTCATGATCATATAAAATGAATTGTTACCATAAAAGGCATAAAACATAGTATTATTGCTCTGAGATAAAACGTTATTATTACAAACGTGGTGTTTTAAATTACGAATAAAGTAATGATCGAGGTTATAGCATGTTTTTTACAAATCAGTGCGTGCTGCATCCCTTTAATTTTATTAAACGATATCATTAAGGTGACGCATCAGTGAAACGCCAAATAATGTTCAACTGTACGCGCGACGAAAATTTGTACTTGCTTCGCATTCATTGAGAGAACGTGGAGTCGGACGCACGTCACTTTGCTGCGTGATGGCGACGGGCCAATTAATTCTAAAATCGTGTAAAGATGACTAAAAACTTTACCCATTTACTTTAAAAAGCAAACATGTCAATGAATATATTATTATTGATACTAATAGAATAATAAACAGAACATAAAATGGACGTATGTTGGATTTATATGAGAAATAATATTTCGTTTGACAGGCGTCATTTTCACCCGCGACCCGCAATCCGCACATCGCCTAGCAACGATCTTTTTAGACCGTGCCTCAACTAATGCATGGCCTTAAGTACCTAAGTCATTTTTTGTATAATTAACAACTAAGTAGGTACCTACATGATAACTATTATGTAATGACATGCAAATATTTTGGTAAAGGGTAACTATAATTGATTTCATCCGATATTATACGTTTTGAATCTTAGGAGTTCACAATATGTACGACCGCGTCACGAAGTTCGTGAGTGAGCGAGTCAGTCCTGAGTGTCCCGACTGATGTGATCACAAGGAGATGCTTCATATGGATATGATGTGTGCTCCAAATGCCATCCGATAGTGCAAAACTCCTTGTATTTGTAGCACAGCTCAACGGATTCCGTCGTCGTCTCTCAACCCGCACCAATGCCACAAGAGCGACCTACTCGCTGGATGACTGATATGGCAGGAGGCACTGGACCTACCATGGCGGGACCATGTGCATGCCTTATGCTCAGAAACTGAAGCGTGATATAATGAAGTATGCGTTCTAATGCCAGCTCCAAACGACACTTTATTGAGATGGGTGTTCAGAGCCGGATTCTATGATAGTGTACGGCACAACCATGATTTTGATACGTTCTCTCATTACACTGCGATTTTATACACAAAAAACGACTACAGGCACTAGAATAGATATTTTTTTAAAGTAATGCCCATCCGCATTCGAACTCGGGCTAAAAAATTTACTATCATGATAGTTGAGCGTTTTGAGATCATATGGGATCGATTCCAGTGCGTCTAAATTAATGTATATATTTACAAAAAATAAATCGCTCTTACCACGTTAGGCTAAAATACCAACAACCTCAGAGCACGTGGTAGTATGACACCGGTTCTGACATTGTGTGTGTATTTTGATTACAGTACGTGTGTAATCGTATGTATGTGATGTAGGCGTGAAATGTTCGAAATTACTTGCACCTCTTTTTGAATGTATTAATACAAAAGCTGGATACGTATTAGTGCCATGTACCTGTCGGTCTGATTCGGCAAGCGGACAATCAAGTTATAATACATACAAGTCTTAGCAACTGTCATTCACAAAAATATGCCAGATAGGGTAAGAAAATAACCTATAAGGCAGAAAAAAATGCAAGATTTTATCAAAATTTGAAACTAGCATTTGAAAAAATTATGTTATAATGATTTACAAGATTTTTACATTGCTTTTAGAAAAACAAATAACGAAGAAGAGTATTTTGCAAGTAATAAAATAAGTCATTTGGTATGTAACATTTATTTTATTTGTAAGACAAAATGTATAAAAGACCAGAATGTTGAACTCCGAGGAAAAATTTTATAATATTCTCGCTTTATTATGGAAAAATTTAAGCTGTTTGCTAGATTTATCGCCATACGCCAGGGCCAGATGAGAATTTTGCAAGCTAGATTGCCTTTACAAAAATGCTAGATCTGGCAAGAAAAAAGTTGGCAACGCTGCTACAGACAGATGTCAAATTATATTATTTTTGTAGAATATAAAATAATGAAGTCATTATTTAAATACGCTAATAAGCTATTAAAAATATTTTTCTTAAGGCTATAATAAATAAATAATAGCCTAGTATGGAGTATTCGCCACTGGAATATTGTTTGCTGCAATACCTGTTTCAATGCTAGTAAACAATACCACTACAGCTGCAAGCTCTTTTACCGTGCCCACGGTGCCACTGTATAGTGATTTACTTGTATGTAGGTACCTAGTTCGTACCTGATTCAAATTCATGTAATTTAATAAATACAAAGCAGGTAAGTACTGCTATATTTTCATTAACATGCAAATCTCGATATCTAAAAGTGGATACATCACTATAATAGGTCAAATTTATGAACAAATCACCCTTATTGCAATGTATAATATAGGTAAAGTTAATCGTAATCTACGTACCACAATATGTTTACAGTTGGCAGACAGCAACTGTAGATGCTTTACTTTAGTCACTTTAGTGCAATGACAGTGACACCAATGCTGTGATATGAACGGAGATTTGCAATAATGACCATTGTTGAAATGTGTGTAGGTACAACTAATTTTTCAATGGCAGACCCTTAACATTCCCAGATATGTATGGACTGTATAGTTTTAAGAACCTCCTTTTATTTTTCACACAACTTTTCAAAATTTCATGTTAACAATACGTCACTGTTCTGGCAGAAGACACTAATTCGAAAAAATTACATATTGAGTTAGTACCAAAATGTTCCTTATTTCAAACTTTACCGTCTGGAAACCTTCTTAATAAATAAACAGTCTTTATTTTAAAGTCATCCTTTCTACTATTACTTAATAAACTCACATGATAGACCATTATTTCAAACATTTTAACAACTTCAAAGTCAAATTACTCAAAACTAGTATTATCCAGTTAGTGTGTTCTGCCAGAACAGAGACGAATATATAAGTACTGTACTTACTGAGATACAATTAATATAATATTAAACCGATCCTTTGGATTCATATTATTTTAACCCAAGGGCAAACGTAAAGTCAATATTATTATTAATGAAGCAAGTAGACATGTATTTTAATTTCGAAAATTTTAATACGTAAATGATTTAAGTAATATAAGATTATTGGAATTGGATGTCAAAGTTCGCAGTAAGTACATAATATAATTTATTCAATACAATTTAGACGCTTATTGATTTTGCAATAAGAATAAGTTAGTATAAATACGTAGGTACTATTATTTCTTGTCTATGGAAATCCACTACGACTATATTGACAAAAATAATGAACGTACACCGGCCAGGTAGATATCTAACGATGTATGTACTTTGAACTCTACCAGTTCATCAATCCCATTGTAGGCGTGTCATTAAAAACTGACTTTATTTCAAATAACTGATATCTATATTGCACAAATAGCATCAATTTATTTCGTCTCGAAATGAAAAAGATACCTCTAAAGACCATTCAATGACAATATTGAAAAGAAAATGTTTTCCTAATCAGGCATAGCGTCTGTCATAAGAATAATATACCGTATAATAATGTAATTGTGTTCGTGACGCCTCGCTGTTGTACTAATCCTAAGTAGACGAACGGGCGACCTTGCAAAGGTCCCAGACCCAGGCGAAACGATGCCTCCCAAAATGCAAATCTTTGACACGTCTAACCAACGGTCTATAACCCCAAATCAAAGGTCTGCCTGCAACTGGCAAAGAGTTGTTGACATACACGTTCTTATCTTCATTATTTACGAAGTCAGTTTAACATTATTATCATTCTCACTTTCTTAGTAATAGTAATCGATGAATAAGCTAAATGATGGATTAGATTCGGAGATTATAAATTTTTGAATTGTGAAATTGTTTGTTTTTTGCATTATGTAGGGTTGCTGATAAGATGGCTATGTTTTGACCATAAAGGGCCAGGCGCGCACACAAGGAGGGGGTTTCACCCCTCCCCTCGTCCAGATACATAAAAAATACAAAGTGTTTAGGTAAAAGAATATTTCTTCTTAGTCAGGAACCCATTGCTGAGGATCGTGACCCGGACGATATGGCTGTCGAACAGCTAATCAACGGATTGGCCCTACTTCCTTCGGCTTTCTACGACACGCAAGACCTGGGGCCACTGGAAAACCCGTGGCACTCATAAATTGGTGCAACTATCTGGGGCATCCAACGATTGCTTTGATATTCTGATGCGGTATTTAAAAAAAGCGTGGACAATACGAACGGACACTAACGACCCCAATAATTATTGCCGTTCAGCCACGTGCACTCGATAACCACTACTGGATGCTACAGCTCGCAATAATTAGTAGGTGAACACACTTTAGTTAATAACGAATGGTTTATACCTGCATACCAATGGTTTATCGCTAGACTTAAAGTGCAGAGTGTCTGGGTATGTGGAATATAATATTTGGAAAAGTACATTAATACGCAGTAGAAGTGACGAGAAGCTATAAGTAGTGGGTGGAGAAACTGTGGAAGTCAGTGGCAGCTGCTAGATTTTATTATCCCCACCCTCTTACGCCGCCTTAAAAATGAATAAAAATAGTATGAATATTTTTTTTCAATATGGACAACCCAAACCACTCTATTTTGTGAGCGTATGTAAAGGAGAAACATTCAACAATAATTATAGTAGCGGATGATCTGGCAAAAAATGAGGGATGCCATCCAATCAGTGGATTTCAGAATGCTTGAACTGGAATGAGTCCATAAAGTGTGCCAAATAATGTGAATAGATTTCCACCACAGCGCGTTCCGACACAAGTGCCGGCCACAGACGGACAGTTCTCGTAACAGGTTGAACATGCCAGTTAATAACTATACAGTTATCTTTGGTAGATAATCTGCGGCGCCCATAGACGGACACTTTTCGACCTTTCAGATATGTGCCATGTTCAAACTGCCAGCGACCCCCCACTCCCGTGTTTTTGTAAAACTGTTGGAATTTCAACTAGCCGAAAGTTCTCGTTTGACGTTAGATGCTGGTAACGTAAAGTAGGAGTAGCTGGCGCGATTTGGCGGCAAATTTTGACAGTTCTGTCATAGTTCGTTCGTAAGAAGTATATTATTTTTGTTGCGTGTTAGTTCTTTTGCGAGATACTCATATTATATAATTACGAATATTGTGGTGTCAACTAGGTACCGCAAACAATATTTTCCACTACTTAAATACAAAAATATGTCTAGGTATCATGGAAAATAAATCTAGACAAAAGAAATATGTACTTACGTAAATTTAGTATTAAGTTAATGTTATAATATGTACCAAATTAATAGATATTATTCAAAACCAATAAGTAAATTGTTTTGGTGATTGAATAAAACATATTACACAAATTTAATGTATATAACCCTGATTTAAATAAAACAATACGTATGTATTTTATCTTAATTAAATTTTATTAAAACAACAATAAGTATACTATGAATAATTTATTCAAAATAAAAGAATCTGGACATATATTTACACAAACAATAAATTGTAATCATAATAAATCTAACAAAGTAAAAATATTCGTAGATCAATCGTTCGTTGAAGTATACCCTACTTAAAACTAATTTAACACATGGTACCCCTGTGTATGATCTCGGCGAACATTTTTTGACACTTGATCTGCCACAGACAATAACTGTACGTATATGGGCACGTCTGTTGACAGTTCGACAGATTTAAATGGGGTAGTCTATGTCGTCTATGGGGGCCTAAGGGGAAATGAAAGTCCATTCTACTTTCCCCATGCCCGGTGCTCGGGTTTGTCGAGTCGCCTGTGAGCAGAAACTGGCAAGCCGATATTAAGGCTAAGACCAAACCACACTTTGGTTAAAAGAATTTATGTTCACATGGACACAAACGACTTGCAGCTTTGCGATGAATGTAATGATCAGCAGGATATTGTACACGTAGCAGTACACTGTCCCAAAATTGAACGATACAGAATAGAATAGGCAATAGACCTATGCCTTGCAGATGTCTTTGAGAACGCATGGGAACTGAAATATGACCTGGTAAGTATTAGGGATTACAGAATGGGTCGGTAAAAAAGTTTAAAAAAATCTAAAATCTAAAATTACAATTGAAAAAATAGCAGACCACCATCGTGCACGCGTTTACTGGGAAGATGTTTAAATATAGCATTTATTGATTTATAGTAATCTCGGTGACAGATTTAAAAAAGAAATGAAAATGTGTTTGCTACATAGATGTAGTATTTGCTGTCACACGCATACAAAAATCATTGTGCACTAAAAAGTTAGTAAGACAAAAATATGTTGTACTTAAATGAATTTACATATTATCAGTTTTGATAATGGATATTTCGCAAAAACAGAGAACATTAGTTTGTTCTGTGCGCAAAACCATACTATCGATGGTTGTGTATAATTATAAAAGTATGTAGGTAATATTGAATGATGATTGTCCAATATTACATACAGGGTCGGTTTTGGGGCGATTTTGCGTCGCAATAGAAACAAAGTCGTTGTCATTAACATAAAAATTGTTTTTTAATTAAAATCAATTATTTAATTATTGTAAGACATTATTTTATATGATTGACATTGAAACCTGTGCAGTAGAATTTTATTCTACCACAGTACATAATATTCAACATATTATTTCTGATAACTTATTCAGAACCATTAGTACAGAACCTCTAATATCGTACATTGAATGTGAGCTCATTGACATTATGAGTAAAATTATTTTGAAGTAGGTACCAATTTTATCTAATTAATATTGTTACTGTATAAGCTGGGAATTCATATTTTCTAAAAAATGTCGTTTTTTTAATTAGCTCCTACCCCTTCTTCTTTCCGTCTTTGTTTTTGTTTGGGAATGTAATATTTGCGCCCTACGCCTAGGGACATAACGCACGTCGTGCCAGGACCGGTCCTGATTACTTATTTTGTATACCGAGCTCCATGGCCCCCACATCATGAAGCGGGCCCTCAGGCTAGGATCTTTGGCGGGCCTCCCTACCTATCGTTAAGGATAAAGGCAGTGTGACAGTAGCGTCTTCCAAATGATGTACGCGGTAAAATTAATGTGTATATTTAGTGTTTTTTTTGTATTTTTTAATACATCCATTTGAATTATGGAGTTGTCGAGTATCGATCGGTACATAATTAAAAATTGTATCGTACAACCACATCATTTTAAACAATATTTTTTTACTATTGGAGCAGATTTGTGATGTGTGTTTATCTCACTTATCTGGTCGACTCACCACGCCGGGCGCCTCCTGAGCCCGGGCCCACAGGCTAGAGCCCTGTCAGCCGCCCCTTGTGGGGGCCATGCCGAGGTCTGTCACAGCTTACAAAATAGCAACACATGTAATGTTAAGAAAATGCAAGTACCTCTCTTTTTGGCGATTCTACTGATGTTTGTGAGTTCGGGATCTTCTTCGTGCGGCGGCGGGTGGACATTGGCGGGGGTGGGGGCAGGGATCTCGTCAACGACTTCGACGGAGCTGGAACTGCCCGAGACCCTCTTGCAGGCGTCGCTGTCCACCACGTCGGACGCTCCGTCGCAGACCGGCGCGTCCTCCGCAGCGGGCAATCCGTTGACCGGAGCGGGAGCGCAGCACCGGTCGATGGAAACGGGGGACCTCGGGCTGTAATACTCGTCTTCGAAACTCTGCTTTTCGTCCTTGATGGCGGCGGCGGCGTCGGTGATGTCGCTGCTGATGCCGTCGCGCCGGTTCACCTGCCTGCCGTTGACGTCCTGCGACTTCCTGCCGTAGGAGTCGGGCTGGCGGCCGTACCCTCCCGCCGACCCCGTGTCCATGTTGTTGAGAGACTCCCTGTCGCTGCCTTCGTAGTAGCCCGATTCGTGGTCGTGGTTCTTGCGCACCACCATCTCGTCTCGCATCTTGTCCCGCCTGGTCTTCGAGCGTCCGCTGACGGCGGTTTCGGTAAAGTTCGAATGAGTTTCAGGCGTCGTTAGCTGTCGCCGTTCTTGACATTTGGCGCGAAGGCGTTGCGTCCCTTAGCCGGACGTGACGTCACCGCGCCGGATTTTTTACAAGAGTGCGAAAAGGACAATCGAAAACGCATTGCCTAAGGGAATTAATTGATTTTACCATTAATTTATATTAATTCAAAATTCAGAAAGAGCCCGCTTGCTATTCAAGATTCACACTAACAAACTTGGTATATAGGGAATAAGTAAGTATGTACCTACTTGATTTTGAGAAACCATTCACTTAGTAGAATTTCAAATTACTTAATATTGATAGTATTAAATTCCTCAAAATACATATTAAAGAAAGGAGTATACTACTTCGTGCTATATGTAGGCTATAGAATAAGTAGGTATCTATATTACCTACCGATAAAAAAATATTAAAAGTTTGGAAAGACTTTACGTGTCCATACTACCTACCAAGAAGCACAGCTCTGTTAACATTCAAAATTGTAAAATGTACTTACTCGATTAGAAAAAATACGTTCTAGGTATACACATTATAATATTATCTGGAATATCCATGATTGGTTATAAAATGAAGAAAATTTTATGCAAACCACATTCAATTCGAAAGATTATTATCTCGTAGAGTAAATCGTTTGTGTGCTGTGATACTGATAACTTAATTGAGCTAAAATGCATCGTTGGCATCATTAGGCCAAAAGCAATGACGCATTTTCTTTCTTCGATCATAATTTGACGAGAAAAACACAGAGTCAACGACCACACGACAATTTCCTATTCATAATAATTATTAGTACAATTAGGTGAGTACCTAACCAAGATAATAAAATTAAGTGTGTGGACAGTTTGTGGTTTATTTTTCCTCTGGGTGTAATGTAAGTACTTAATAGTGGAGTACAATACTTGCGGATGTCCACTAAAGTGAACAACGCACGAGTGCAGGGCGAGTCCGGTGTACATAATTAGATAATAAACTAAAAATGTCAACAGAAAAAAAAATCGTATATAAATGTGTCAGTTGTTCGGAGGAAATGATCCTCTTGACTCTAGACCTAGAGTCTTGAGGTACGTACGCCTATTATATACCCAGCCCCCAATGCTGCATTTTACAGCGTCATTAGGAATATAGTAGAATACTATGGTTTACTAAGTATAATATATTATTATGTATGTATTACACTAGGTAAACCACAGACAGATTAACGTATAGATACGAATATCATTAAAACAATCATGTAACCGAATCCAACTAATCTGTGATATCTCGAAATATAGAAGAATCGATGTCGGCCACTTTCCAAGAGGTTGGCGGACAATAATGCAAATAAGCTTACCATATTGTGATACCTACTTAACTATGCTACTTACTACGCTATAAGCTAGATTCTAGAATGATAATAAACGGAATGTATTTGAAATCCCGCCGAAATGAAAAGGAAATGCCGACAGCTGATGCTGCTAAATTCTATTTGGAAATTGGGACCCCAGTGTCAAAAAAAAACAATAGACATTAAACGGTTAACTTTTGACTTAGGTACTTTTAATTTCCTATTAAAATCGCCTATCCCCGTTAGACCTTAATTATGTCCTATAATATGATGTCCTAATCAATTAATTGTGGATTACGAAATAAATCCAGTAAGTAATTATTATGATAATTTACGTGTTCTTTTTTAGTAAGTATAAAAATGACTCCATTTGCTTTATTCTTTTACACGATTTGGTACTTACAACTATGTCATTATACCTATGTATGGTCTAGAAAATGAGGTCCCGTTAGTATTAGTGCTGAGAGTCCCGTACAGAGAACACCAAATTAATGGTAATTGGCTTACCCTACGGCTTACTGGGTATGGTAAAACAGACTACAGATGTCGAGTGTGGAAAAATATGGGATAAACTTAAACGCGTGTTAAAGAATATATTGTTATTGACAATAGTAACTAAGCAATTAGAACAAGGGTTTTTGTTTCAATGATTTATCGCATGATAATTCTATCGATTTTTCCTTTTCAATAGTAGTCAATCCAAATTCATCATTCTGTACATGGGAGGTAAACTACACCATGTCGATTTTTGGCAAAATTGAGATTTTTACATAGCTCGCGATGCTCTTTCCTGTGATATACTCAACTATGTCGTAACCCTGCCAGAAACGAATATAATGAAAGGCATATTACACTATGTTATGTATTATATCCGAGGGATAGAACACTAAGAAGATATGGTGTTCATTACCCCATTGTGCTAAGTGATAAGTGGTTAGAGGGAAACAACACCGAAACGACTTGGTGCAGTTGACCACTGGCCATCAAAGTTTTTTCGTGAAGTTTTTGTTAGAATACTACCGGTTTTCTCATACTATTTGTTATGATCTTTGGTTTAATGATACTTGAGGTGTTTCTCTACAATATTCAAGGAAAATTTAAAAGAAAATGCATTTGATTCCTAAAATAAATGATGGTTAATGTACATAGTGCTGTTTACCTCTAAAAAGTTTTACACATTCAAATTACATGGTGCAGAATTCTCTAAAAAAACTTTTACTGCAATCAAAATACCTACCTTTAAGAAAGTGAAAGAACCATTCGATTTGCGTGATATTAATAATTTTCAGTATTAAAAGATAACAAGATATTAATTTTCAAATTTTATTAGGAGAAAAAAAATAACAATCTCTCCATAATGACACCATGGGATTGGCAGCAATTCATAAGGAGCTGTTCTAATAAATTCCGTGTATATAATTTAGAATTTAGTGATTTTAAAAATTTTAAAGTTCTATTTGATGGTACACACTCACCTTTTGTTAACAGGAAAGTGAATAATGATAAGGAAGCATTTTTACTATCTCAGTGCACTCATCTCCAAATTCGTCAGGAAAATATAGGAGATCTCCATTATAAAACTTCTTTTAATGAAGAAGAATTATTTTAAACAATTTCGTTAAAAAGAAGGTCTAGGAGATTTCCAGCTTCTTTGGGGCCACGTAGAAATACTTTAAAGCCTATTTCCTCGGCAAAATACAACGATTTGATGGCACTTTTACCATTTATACCCAGTGAGTGTCACGAATTTTATAAGACGCTGCAAAAAAAAGACCAGACTCCAGATTTCCCCGAGGATGATTGAATTTATTATCAATATTTTTATGTACCTATCATATTTTTTGTGTATAATAATTTGCTGTCTAATTTTTCATACTTAGATACTTACTATCACTATAATCATAATAAAATTTGAAAATTAATAAGTATCTTGTTATCTTTTAATACTGAAAATTATTAATATCACGCAAATCGAATGGTTCTTTCACTTTCTTAAAGGTAGGTATTTTGATTGCAGTAAAAGTTTTTTAGAGAATTCTGCACCATGTAATTTGAATGTGTAAAACTTTTTAGAGGTAAACAGCCAATGACATTAATATGGACGAATCATCTGTAAAAGAAAATAACACTCACTTTATTGTCGGGTCTGCCGAATGGCATAATCTGTTCTAACGCCATTACAATAAAGGTGATATTGCTATACATTCCTGATGCTTTTCGTTGGGTCTGCCGAATGGTTCGGTTCAAACGTGTTCGCTCAAATGAACATTGACATTAGAAACACTGCTCTAACGCCATTACAAATAAAGGTCATATTGCTATAAATTCCCGATGCGTGATATCGCATAATGGAAATTGTGTGACGTCTACATATACATGCGAATGCGCGAATTTACTTGCTAGCTACTGTATTGAGTGCGTCGTCCATTAATAATGTCATTGTAAACAGCACTATGTACATTAACCATCATTTATTTTAAGAATCAAATGCATTTTCTTTTAAATTTTCCTTGAATATTGTAGAGAAACACCTCAAGTATCATTAAACCAAAAATCATAACAAATAGTATGAGAAAACCGGTAGTATTCTAACAAAAACTTCACGAAAAAACTTTGAACAGCCATTGTGAAAAAGTGTCTTTTTTGACATAGTGTAGTTTACCTCCCATGTACAGCATTGTTCATTGACAAATGGATTCTATCATGGGCCCAACATCCTGAAGCGGGCCCCCAGGCCAGGATCTTTGGCGGGCCCACCTACATATCGCTGAGGTTAAGGGCAGGTGGTACTCTAGTAGTGTTTCCTAAATTAAACACGGGAGCTATTATTAAGTATATCAATATAGTATCAAATAGGTATCACATCTAATTGCAACACACAACCACATATTTAAAATATTTAATAGCTTGAAACAAAGTAGCACCGCGGGCGACTTTTTTACTATTAATAAAATAATGTGAAAAGAACATTAGCAAACTATCCAAGAACCCAGTAAATAGATTTTTGTTTGCTTCAATAGGTATATCAGGCGCGGAAATCATTATTTACAAGTGGAAACATGGCGAACTTATTTTTTTTGTAATTTTGATTTCCAAAACTTCAATTATTATTAATGTCTTCTCTTTGTCTTTTTAAATAAGTAAATGCATTAGTGGTCCTTGCATTGATTTATTCACTCTATTTTTTATTAATTTCAACCAAGTAGGTAGACAAGTTAAACAACAAAATTATTGTTCCTGATCAAATTTGCCTCAAATTTCAACATTATGACTTGACCCCTTTTACTTAATTTTTTCACGATATAGCCAGTGCGCTCCACAATAGTAGGTATAGAAGTGAGGTATTATAAAATTAGTCTCCATATCTTCAGACAGGTTTTCAAACAACCTTTTATAGGTAGGACTGTTTTTTTATTTACTTTATAACTAGCGGCCGTTTTATAAACTATGCATTTGCAAACTGCAAACCTGTGACTACATTAATTGTGTTAAACTTTTCGCGCCTCCCTTTGCAACACTCTGCGCCTCCCCAGGGAGGCACGCCCAGTTTGGAAATCGCTGATTTTAAAACAGCAAAGCAGTCCTGTATGCAACAACCTGATAATCCGCGGAAAACTTCATGAAGAAGCTACGACTATAAAAAAGTAAAAATATCAACGAATAAAGTTTATACCTATTCGCCTGCCAACTCTAAATATTTAGTGTACCTATTAGTAATTTATTATGATCCATCATCAATCGATAAATTTAATAATGTCGTGACGATGGAGTGGGAAAAAGTGATCAAAATTTAGGATCTCGTCGAAATTATGCAATATTATTGTTTGTAGGTATTAAGTACGTTTCTTAAAATATCTATCAAAATATCATACCATTATTAAAGCGGCGTAGAATAAGTAAAAATGCTGAAGAAACAGTAAGTAGGTAGGTACCTAATTAAATTTAATCAAAACAACAAAAATCAAACATAACCTCACATTTTGTAATGTATAGAATGTTGACTTCGCGGACTGAAGAATTATTAAACAGAAGATACGGCATAGGTAGGTACCTAAATATTATATAGGTACATAATAATATTTATGGGAGAATCTCACAGCAACATTTATATTATTTTTGACGTAACTTACTAACTTCGCTTATCTAAATAGGTACCTACCTCACAACAAAATAATGACGTGTATTTATAGTAAAATAATTGGGACTTACTTACCTAACCTCATAAAATACAATTCTCAGGCTCAAGTCTGTATGATTTAACAGTATAACTTACTAAAGAAAACATTCATAAAAATGACGAAGTCTCAACATTTCATGGACTTATTCATGACAATACAATATATTTTTTGTAGATAAATTTAATAATATAGGTACCTAGGTACCTAGTTGCTATAATATGAGAAATGAATTTGACGTTTATGCGGATGTGTGCACTGCGTTACGATTTGAACTTTATCAAAAGTGTTTAATTATGTACGTATGTACCTACCACTATTATAGATAGTAGGTCAACTACCAACAAGAACACTACTTACTAGGGATACTTATGTATAGTTGCACTTCGTATCTATAATATTATCATCTAATCGCGAAAGCGTTCATAATTGAAACATCAAAAGCATAGGTCGCATGGATTCACACACAGCAAACTTTCCATTAAGGCCAGGTTATGTTATGTATGACACCGAAGTGGCAACAATGATCAACAGTGGGCTCTTTCCAAATAATTCGGCCGTGACTGAGAATTAATCTAACCTATTAAATTTTCAAACTTTGGACCTAAAAACGAGTGCCGTGCATTCATGAGATATCATAAAAACACGACAAAAATAATTACACAATATCATAGGAATCCATAAACATGGGCACAAGACAGATTTATTTTATCCTTGGTAAAACTCACTAGTGTAATAATTTTAAGATGCTTTTCAGCATTGTCACGAAAACACTGCACAAACACGGTGGAATTTTTGTCACAAACAAATTTATTCAGTCGCCCTTGCGCGAATATATAACAATAAGTGGATAAATCAAATATAAAAGTAAGACATTATTCTATTCAGTATAATATGCGAAACGTCAATAACAACACCCGACGACACATTTACACCAACTGGAGGCAGCGAAAATAAACAGCCACGACTGGCTGCCCTCTCCACTTTCGAAAATAGGTTGTCGGAAACCATTAGTCAGCAGCGTTGCCGGCATTGCGTTTTTCTTGACAGATCTAGCATTTTGGAATAGGTGTCTAGCTTGCAAAATACGCATCTGCCATTTACGTCAACTGTATTGTTTTTCTACACCGCACAGCACTTTAAATGTGTCTTAAAAAACTATAATATTACATCAGATTTGCTTTAAAATGTTATCTGACAAGTAAAATAAATGTAAGATAATATATGATATTTAAAATCTCGTTTCAGTATTATTTCAAATTATTATGACATATTTTTCAATGCTAGTTATTGGCCCATTGTAATTTATTTTGAGATAATTTAGTATGTTTTATACCAATTAGGTTATTTTCTAACCCCAAATGCCATGTGTATGTATCGCAAACAAGAACTATTAATATCGGGTCATTTCACTGCCTGCTCTCAACGTGTAAGATCTTCTTCTTAATGGCGCTACAACCATATGTGGGGTCTTCGCCTCCTCCAGCGTCTGCCTCCACCCACGTCTGTTCTCAAAGCTTCCCGCCACTTTCCAAGCCACCGCCCAAGGTCTTTAAATCCGACACACAATCCCTCGCCACAACCCTATCACACCATCCCTACCTAGCGTGCAGGATAACTAACTTAAAATCTGAGTCCGAAGGTGAGTAAACCTAAAAACGAAATTTTTCAAGCTATATACCTACATAATTAAATTATATTTTATGTATGCCAATTTCTTTATTTAGCAATCAGTATCATCCAAATCATTGGTAAGTAACTTGTTGGAACGAAACCTCGTCATATGTCGAGAGGTTACTGTGGTACACATTTTTAACACACTAGCACTGCGTCATCGCCGTAGATGACATTGACGTTTGCTTAGTTTCATTTTAAATTATCACTTATCGACCATACGAATCATCGACCGACTCAAAATAATGAAATGACGTCGCAAACAATTAGTCACAAACCAAAGCCTCATGAATGTAGGTAGTTGTCGAGCATTATAATTCAACGTCAAGCAAATCATTATGATTTCGAAAGACCCTATTGTACTGGCAAAAACAGTATGTAAAGTTCAAAAATTTTGTTTTATGTATAGCCTCTGTATTTTTAATAGAAACTTTTTGTTTTTTTTTTTTTTTTAATTATTATTAGAAAGAATATAATAATATTTTCAAGTAGAGACAACCACAGGTTTCCACTCTCACAGTTCCTGTGTGCCAATGTTAATCGAAAGGGGTAGAATTACACCGTGAAAACTAACACCATGAGATTGTGGAAAAGAATTGTGATAATTTAGTTATTTTATGAAGAACAGTATTGTTCTAGTAATATAATAATGAGACTACGTGGCGCCTCCTAAACGTCTATTTACGTACTTTGATACCGGATGGACAAGATAGACGAGGAAGTTTGGTAGCATAATTCAGATGTGTTTGTGTAATGTGTAAATAATTTGTGTAATTAATGTAACGCGGGGCATCATCTTATCGAGTAGCAATCACATAAACAAAACCGACGCACAAATAGTTAAGTTGGATGCTTACCCTAATCTGTGGATAGAGTTTAGAGCGATACAGTAGAACCATATTAATACTAATAGAGTAACTAGATCTAACACGAGTTATATGATTTTGCACTATCAAAAACTTTTCCACATAACTAATATTATGTACAAACCAGTGGCCAGTGGACCATCCTCAGAAAAAGTCGATTAAGTATTGTGTATTCATTGTGCAATTGTAGGTATAGTAATATTAAATTAATTACAGTTTATCTAAATATTCCACATTATTAATACTACGTAAATATGCAATCATTACGCGCCGACAAGATTAATTTTTTTACAAAACTCTAAGTAATGATATGTAACAAATAGTGTGAACATCTTATCAACAGCATCCCTGTGACAGTAATAATTAAATTACTATTTATAACCGGTTATTATAATACCTACCTACTGAATAATATTATATGCTAAACGACAGTAGGGTCTCGAGGCAAGTTTACCAAAACTACATAATACGGAAAGGTTTTACAATAGTCTAATATTAATTATAATAAATTCCGTAAATTACATTTTTAGTATATAGGTAACCATCGAATTTTAAAGTGGGAATCTACTACCCAAGTACATAAAATGCAATCTAATTAATAAAGGTTTTCATTCACTGATATGCTTAATTCTTATCCCTACCTAAAATGGCTGCCATGTTTTTCGATCAGCTGTGTTTGTTTTAACACGAATGCGCGAACATCGGACAATCTTTATATTTGCTGCTTCATTTAGGTATATGAAGAAAAGCGAAACAAAATATATTTTCGCATTGTTTTCGGAAGAGAGTGTATGATTGCTATGATCACTTTATTGGAATTATACAGGAGTGTAATAAAATAAAAAATTATTATAAATTATAACACACAAGCGACCATCATGTACCTACCTACAATCTACATTCTACAATTTTATTATTTTAATTATGTTTTATTAATCACTAACCTTTTCTCGATCCTTAAAATTATTAATACCTAATTATTGTACCATGAGTACCTACTTACGTAATAACTGCACTGGAATTGTTATAATTTTATTCTAAGATTAAAGTAAAATAAAATGTTGCTTTTCAAATATAAGCACCTATACCTAATTAAACCTATAGGTAGGTAGGTAGATACACTATGATCAGTGGCGTGCCTAATATTTTGAACCATCACCATCTCTGTAAATTCGCTGAAAAATGACACTGATGAAGGGTGCCTACTATTATAATGTATTAGTAATTTGAATTAAGTATTATTAATTATTCATGCTAATTTCAACTAATTTTAACAGTTTCTACGTGTGCGTAAGTTAAAATTACTTTGACATGACATCTATAGATATTATGTTGAACACAACACAACCTGCAGACCATAGATAGACAACATTTTTATCGAAAATACACAGTGCCAACCTCTAAAAACAAAAAAAAACGTGATTTTGACATGACATTCCAAAAGTGTAGGCATGTGGAATATGATAAAAACGTTCAAAACGTCACGCAGATACCGATGCAGTGCAGTTCAACGTGAGGTGACCTCATTGTTGTTTTAGTGATTTAGGCAGATTTTGCCAACTGAAAATGTTCGTTTAAAGGTTCAAAATGTCTTACGGGATGCAGTGGGTCTATTCTATGCTTATCGACCGCTAAAGTGATAAAGTGAAAAATATTATCACACTTAGGGTAGGTTTGTATCAAAATATTAGCACTTATTGTAACAATTACACGAAGCCGGTTTTTATTGTTGCAATAAGTGCTATATTTTAACAGCACCTATCTTGCTGCTGTTAAAATATCGCACTTATTGCAACAATAAAAACCGGCTTCGTGTAATTGTTACAATAAGTGCTAATATTTTGATGCAAACCTACCCTAAGTTTGATACTATTTATCAATTTAGTGTTCGATAAGTATAGAATAGACCCACTGATGCAGATGCAGTGCAGTTCAACGTGAGGTGACCTCATTGTTGTTTTAGTGATATAGGATATAGGCAGATTTTGCCAACTGAAAATGTTCGTTTAAAGGTTCAAAATGTGCTACGAGATGGGAGCATCCGTCTGCTAACATTTTCAACACCAATAACAACGACATTACACACTTTATTCCCGTAGCGGCAGCTTACTGTGGCGTCACGTGATAGTTCGCGACATGGACCTCAATTTGGGTCGCGCTTTAGGTGTTTTAAATCTCAGGCAGATAGGTAGTAAGTGAATTTTGTATTTGACCATAGATACTACCATACCACAAAAAATCTGCTTTTTTCGAAGAGTTAAAAGAGTCTTGAATTTGAGACGGAATTTTTTTTTAGAAGCACTGAGGGGTGCTGCATGATTTTTGCATAGGGGGGGGGGGTCAATATTTATAGCTACATCACTGCTGAGTGTAGGTAGATGATGAATTCAACATTATTTTACATATCGGTACTAAAGTAAAAATCTCCTCCACTTCACTGGGCCCTAGAGATAGATGAGAAATTGCTGTTATTTTGCGGTTTGACATTTTGATTATAACGACTGATAATAGAATATTATTGTTATTTACCAAAAGATTGATGAAAGATGAGTTGATTTACTGAATATTTTAATCCAATACGGTAGTTATGTAGTATTAGTAGGTAGTAGTAAGAACCCTAGGTAAGTAAATACATATTTTGTATTTCTGTTATCAGTTATCGTCAATCCGCGTAGTGATAAGAAACGTTAGCCGACGAAGACTTAGGTACTTGGTTCGCAAGTTTGTGGGATTGCTATAATATTAATAAATATATTAAGTACTTAATTAATTTGTTATATTATTATGACTTTCCATACCTAACTAACACGGTAGGTATTGTATTATGCCAGCCGTTCACAATCTAGGCAGATAGGTACTAACATTTCCCTCCATTTTGGTAAGTGAATACAAACTGTCACTTTTATTTTGTTGTCTAGTTTTTCGTCTGGATTCGGGATGTGGAGATGAACAAATAACACACCGGAATTGTTTTGGAAACGGCAAGGTATATTTACGTTCATATATTTTAAACGGTTACATTTTTATACAAATTCTTTTCGATTTAATTTTGACGGATAGCGAGGTTAACACTGCTTACAGCGTTGCTGTCAAAAACGCTTCTCCCGCTAAAACCAACGGTCACTTGAGAGCCGTACAAAATGCGGCGTTGCCATTCGTATTTTTTTAACGCTATTCAGACAATGTTGCCGGCAGATATTTAACATTATTTAATTATTTTCGCAATCAGCCGTTACTATTTGTTGGATTTGATACCGATTCGGGCCTCTCCAGATACACAAAGACATCCCCAAATGGGGACCATACGGGGGTGTCACAGTACCTACGCATAAAAATAGAGAGACGCTAAAGCTTTCTTTTTGGCCTAATGATCCGTAGCTATGGTAGGCAATTAAACCAACCATAATGACATAAACGTAATGTTAAACAAAATATTTGTGTAGAAAACCATGAAAAAATCATCACATGGTTTGAGCAGGAGCGTAGCCCGCACAGCTATATCATCGCAAAATAATGCAAAGCATCGGGGCCAATGACATTATTCGGGCCCAAGTCATATGAGGAACCCTAAATCCGTTTTTCATAAACCATTTTTTTACAAGATTTGCATAGCTATAGATTAAAAATACAACATACTTACATAAATCTGAAATCATTTTTAAGCCCATGCAGGTAAATAAGGATTTAGGTAGGTATAACTTAAAACTGAAAAAAAATTACTTCGTATGCAATGCCTGTCGTCTGATTACGATCTTGTTTGATATTTTAGACATAAAATATTTGAGGATGTGGGTACCTATTGAATGAATTTATTGTATTTCAACGTGAAATTTTATCACGGGGGAAGCGGAAGTGATAATATCAGTGGTGATTAGCTGTGTACAAACAGGATTAAAAGTGGCGATTCAAGCAAAATGCATGTATTGTCAGTGGCACATTTTCATTTATTAAAACATTGGAAGAGCTCGCTTCGTCAGAAAGTACAAACATTTTTTGACGTATTTTCACAATCGGAGTTTTTATTGGAGTGGGAGACATAACGATGTTCATAACACTGTTGACATTTATATGGTAAAAATCAATAGTTGTTTTTGGTCATATTGATATTTTAGTTTCTATTAAGTACGTAGTCTGCTTTTTAAGATGTGTGGTTAGAAAAAACACCATTTTAACAAAAGTAATTTAAAGCCCAGTGGGTCTATTCTATGCTTATCGACCGCTAAAGTGATAAAGTGAAAAATATTATCAAACTTAGGGTAGGTTTGTATCAAAATATTAGCACTTATTGTAACAATTACACGAAGCCGGTTTTTATTGTTGCAATAAGTGCTATATTTTAACAGCACCTATCTTGCTGCTGTTAAAATATCGCACTTATTGCAACAATAAAAACCGGCTTCGTGTAATTGTTACAATAAGTGCTAATATTTTGATACAAACCTACCCTAAGTTTGATACTATTTATCAATTTAGTGTTCGATAAGTATAGAATAGACCCACTGGTGTATGTACTCGGTCGCCGCTCTAAGTACCTTATGCAAAGAGATCTGTTCTCTCATTATCCGAGAAATGGTATCTGTAGTATTTTTGATATAATAGCAGACAAGCCAGGCTTTTGAATTTTGTCCACTCCTTATTCACTGTGTTGACTTTGCTTTTCCTGGCTTCTTGGATTTTCTTGTTAGAATACCGATTCGTCAGAAAATTTAAAGGTGGCCTTAATTTTTTTTAATAATTACCTATGTATCTATTTAGACTTCACAGAACAAACGCTTAACAGTGTTAACTCGTGAGATCATGCGTTGCCAAGAGACAGCAAATTAAGGCAAAAATTGCGAATCTTATACCTACCTACATCTTTGATAGTAGATCCCGTGGACGTGAATTTTATTCTGAAGAAGTCTGTTTAAGCGAATACATTTAATTAAACGCGACTAAAAATCATGTTGACGGATTCCGGCGTCCTGGAAGGCCGCTAAACACAGCAGCAGCACCGTGCGGTGTCTGTATGTTCCAACTAAGGGGCAGACATGGTCAAAGAAGAGGAAATCATGCTTGCATAAATTATACAAAATAAAATTAATAAATCATTAATTTATTTGGAAAATTATAATTCGATTGTTAATTTTCCTATCGTAGGGTCTCAAAATCAGCAAGTGCGTCGGGTTAAATGAAACAGAAGACTGAAGAAAATGTAACTTAACAATGCTCGTGTATCCAGTAGCAGTTTTAGGTTCATGAAGGCCCAGGACGCTGACAGGAATGGAGAACCGCCGTGTTAAAAAAATCCCATGTGTGATAATCCGCTATTCGATTAAAAATATAGCAGTAGTTGTTGCCAGTATGTATTGCTCTCTGATTGATTTTTGGGCAGAGATACGAATCTTTTTAAGATGTCGGTAGTTTCTGACGAAGCGTCACATCTGCTACATGGAAAACCGCCACTGGGTGTAGAATAGAATTTGTTATTATTTTATATTACTCACCATAGTTGAGAACCCGTTGCATAGTGTCCATAACTGGGGCAGGAGTTGCAAATTCGTCGTCATCATTTTCCTTCTTCGTTTCTACGTCATCTCTCTTCGTAACACTGTCAGCTCTCACGACATTCTCCATTTTTGGGCCAATTTTACTATTATCCTTTATATATTAATATTCCAACGAATAACAACACTTCCGAAGATCGCTTCATATACTAAAATGAGTACGGTACATAGTCGTACTTATAAACAAAACGTAAACAATATCTAAATGAATGAAATTTCTAGCCTATTATAAAACAAAAATGCTGACTGCAATAATTTGCACTGCAAAACCGATATGTAAGTAGCACCACGGTACCACTCGACCTTGCAGTTACATATTATATCAAATTTGTGCAGTATGTACATTTATTTCATTCTGATCGATCGTACCTATCTTTTGCACATTCACCCAGGTCTCCCCAAGCATCTTACTTGTGACAATTATAAAATGGCATCGACTCGTCGCTATAAAGCTACGGGTTGCGTCACGCTTCCTATAGATTACCAATATTACCATATATTATAATAGGAGGCAGTACTAGCATATATTTGCATCTAAATACATACCTAGTTAAGAAACATGAAGTCTCCCTTTTCTTTGGCAGTTATGTTAATACGTATCAGAATGTATCAGAATAATTATTTGAATACCTACCTATACAAAAACGAAAAAAAGTCATACAATACAATGAATTAGAATATAATTATTATACATTACAATTATATTGGTTAATAGAATTAATTATTGCTAATCCGTTCCTAATAGTTTCCGAAATGTTTCGAATGTCATAAACATGACATCATATTGTGGCGGCTGGCAACACCACATCGGGAAAATACCTAACTTGATAAGTATTTTACTATTCTGTCGAGTATATGAAGTCACACCAAAAGAAAATTATCAGCTTTCCGAACGACTAAATAGCAAAATTATTTTACTAATGCATTCGGTATAATTTAGGTAGGTAAATTTTTCAGGTAGCATCAATATTGTTTACGATATTGATGTATTTCTTTTACATGTGATGATTAACCGGTAAAACATCGTATTTATTATGTACGTTCCATCAACATTTAAAGAATATGGGAAAGTGGGAAAACCAGTCAATACTATAAACGGTAGAACACGGTTTACTCAATAGAAACTTCAACCTTTTCGATTGAGTTAAATAAAATAGTTTGTCAATATTAAAATAAATCTGACTATTTTTGCACATAACGATCTTTTGGCGGGAAACGGAATTAATAATTACACCCACTTCAATAAAAATAATCTAATTGTAAGGAATGTTCGTAAATGTATGTAGATGATAAAGAACACAAAATGCAACAAATCGAAAAATGATATGTTCAATTATTTATTCAACTGGGACAGACGTTATATATTATTAAATACAATGTTATGTATTGAAATAACTACTTTGATTTCAATGTTATTGTCAGAACAACATAGCCTCAAAATTTTAGTTTGAAAATAGAACACCGACTGTCAGTTTACCGTAGGGTTGCCAGAGTTATCGTAAATTCATTATAATAAATAAAATTATGTACATTCACATTCGAATATAACCAAAAAAACAAAAACAAGTGTTTATTGTGAAAAATAATTATAAGTTGAGGTTATCCTTGATCTTTATGAAATTCTAACGAAAAATTATTACAATTAGCACTGCCAGTGGCGTAACAAGGGTGTGCGAGCGTGGCATCGCCCCTGGCGTAGTTAGGTAAGGGCGCAAGATGGAGTTTCATTGAATGTGAATCAATTAAAAAACGGAAAAACTCATACGAAAATTATTATCAAATTATGAAGGGGCGAATCTTTTGATTTTGATAAAAAGTAACGTTATATCATAAAAAATCGCCTGCGTCCAAATCGTTTTGGTAATGATTTAAAAAAAAAGTGTCTATTTAATACAAATAATTTGTTGTCGGTTATTTAACTTTCGTCTGCTTAATTATAATATGTAGGCACCTAATATTGAAAATTCACTATCTTTCCTTATAGGAAAATTGGGGGTCTTGAATTTTTTTCAGTTTTAGTGGTGATACATTTTTGAAAATATTTTTAATACCTAATTAGGTAGGTATTTATTCTGCATTATTTAATTCTGTTAATGGTAACCGAACACAATCAAACTTAGTATTTTATAGATTGGTAGTAGGTGCCTAGGTGTAGACCTACAAGTTTTGTATTACATAAGGGGCACATTTTACATTACTGTCCGAGGTGCTAAAATACGTACTTTACTATGACCCTGAGCACTTCATTCACATTTTCATCATGACTGGATATTCTTGATAGGTAGGTAAAAACAATTATGTAGATGAGTGCACTGGAGGGTGAAAAAGCGCCGGGAGACAAGGGGGCGCTAGGCTGCTCAAAATGGCAATGTATATAAATCAATAAGTTAAAGAAAAGGGGGACAATACTGCAATAATACAAACAATAGGTACCTCTCACCTTAACCTGTTTGATTAGTTTTACAGGTATGAAGTTTTATACCTACATGTAAAATAAAAACATCACATTTAAATTATTTTACCTAGTACTTAATTTGTAATAGTAATAGTTTTTAAGTTTTTAATGTAGGTATCATTTTAACTGATATAGTGGAGAGGTGCTGAAGAAATATATGCTCTAAAGTCGTAGGCCCAGCGGTAGGCTTAAATTTTATGCGATACAAACAATTTATCTTTGTTAATTACCTACGATGGAAAATAGTTAAACACACCATGGATTCGAATCCCATTGGCTGGATAATATCCACATATTGATTTTTTCAAAGATTTGTCAGCTGGAGTTTCTTATGTATGCAATCTTCGCAGACTCATTCTTTTTCTAAGGAAACAAAATCTATATTTCTGGCAGGCATTTCGAGCATCTGTCATACATAACTACTTTATTTTGCTTGTCCTAGGTATAAATAATACATAATGTAGCCTATTGGAACGGAAGCCAGAATGGAACAGGATATTAAATTTTATAAAATTATCATGTTACCACAGAGTACACTGGAACTAACTTCCCTTGTTTCTGATCCTATATATTTTCTCACTGCCCCTGCCACAGCTCCTTTTACTCTATCGCTTACCGAGATGCCCGTCCCAAATTTGAGGTATTTGATCTCAGCCAGTTAATTTCTTGTACTGCCACAATATCAACATTAAGTTTTGTATGTTCTCGAGTTAGTTGTGATCATCATATTATCCTTTTTTCATTGGTGGGATCAATATTTTCCGAGGCTGGTGTTGAGGTATTGTAACTTAGGGACTGACACTAAAAATGCATTTCGTACAAAACATTCTTCTTCTTATTGTGCCATCCCCTAGCGGAGATCGGCCACCATCAAGGCCATCAATTTCAATTCAATACCGAATATATCGGAATTGTCTGATTTTTAAAATGGGAATTCCAATATTGAAAAATACTGTGATACCATATTGCAATCCTTAGTCAAGACGAATGACATACCATGCACCTAAATTGTGAAGTGAAGTTAGGCCTCTTAATATAATTGAATAAATAGTGAAAGACTGCGAAATCATTAATGTGCGACCTGGCGGCGGCGCTCATGTTGTATCTTGTCTATGGTTTTCGATTTCGAAGTATTGTAAAGTACTGAAACGCGAGAGGAGGGGATATAATTCTCCAAGCCGCCGCCTATCACCGTAAAGATTTCGCACTATACCTGTGTCTTGTATAAAGGTATATATTTCCCACTCCTAAGCTTTTCAGTATGCAACATGATTAGACAGGTGGCAAAAATGTCAGAAATAACTGAAATGAAGGAAATCATGCAATAACAGTGGAACAGTTTGGCACTACTCATGTGATATTATATTTTGTGAGGCTACTGCTCTTCTGCACAGCGGCTAATACAGTTGTTGCCGCCATTCTGCAGCGACTTCGCAGACACCTGTACCACAGTAGCATGGCGTACATACGTACACATGTGACGCCGCAGAAATGCAATTAGCTAATTAAAGCTCTTGAGACATTTTCGCCTGCTATCACGAGGGATGGTTTCCAATCCTGGCGTCCTAAAGAATTAAAATTTATATGCGCCTGTCAATTACCTACGAGGTCGCAGAGATGACCTATTCTGGGTCAGAAATATTTCCTCGAGTCAAGCCTATTAGGCATCATAAGTAAGGGGTGCAAGACTAGTCAATGCGCTCCCTAAAGACAGACATTTTCAATGATGTGCTGTGCATTTTGTTTTTGAATTTTACTGTATAAAATTGTTTATGTTTTTTTTTATTTTTTCTTCTTCTCTCTTGTGAGAGTAATATTTTGTTATAATGCAAGTAAATCTCCTTGGGGAAGTCCTGAATTTTGATTTGTTATGTCCACAACGTTTTTTTTTTTTTAAATAAATAAATATATTAACATTAACTTGTGAAATTATTGTAACTCATGTGAATAATGAAAATACCATACATAATACATCATTTAATGATAATATTGTCTTTATTATTTTGTATGTATGCCTTACATCATAAAAAATAATTTTATTATATCAACTAAAGAACCTTAAGAACATTATAAGAACAACAAATAATAAAATTTAGAGATAATAACAATAAATTAAGGGATGAAAAGAATCACAAGAAAATAAAATACACAGTAAGTTGGCAAATACTCAGTTATTACAATGTTCAAATCCAATTAGATATGCAATTTCTCAATATAAATATTGTTCCTATAAAAAATGTGTTGCCATTTTAAACATAATTTAATCCTTGATTTAAATTATCATTTACAGAATGGATTTCTATTACCATGGTGAAAAATTTATCTAATGTAATGGTCGGAACGCATTACAAATGCCTGCAATAATCTGGCCGACAGGCGGATCCGCATTAATTCTGATCAATTGTAGAATAGAAACTTGCTTCACTAAGAATTGATTACTTCTTATAAAACTTAAAACATAAAGTAGGATTTTATTGATCTATTGTTGTGCATATTCCTGATTTTGGTCTGCATACTGTTGATCTGCATAGTCAGCGGCATACTGCTGGTTCGGATCGCTATACTGTTGAGTGGGGTCAACGTATTGCTGGTTCGGATCAGCATATTGCTGTTCGGAGTAGGCTTGATCGGCAGCACCATCATACGCTTGATACTGTTGGTCGGCGGCAGCATAGTTCTGATCCTCCGACGCATACTGAGGGTCGTACTGCTGCGTTTCATTTCCTTCTGTATATTCCATTGCTGCATTGGGTTCGCCGAATAGTTCCTGTCCGCTGAACGCTTGATTATTGTCATAATTGAGGTCGTGCTCGCTATCATCTACAGTTTGCGCTATGGGGTTCCGGTCTGTATTGTTATCAGCGTTGGGAGAGTTGGGCGGATTGAGTCTCCGAGCGGTAGCGTCTGTCGATTCGGACTCTCTGAGTTTTTTCTCAAACTGCTCTTCTTCCCTCGTGGGCAAAACGGTGTTGGGCAAGTCGGGAACCCCTTCTACATTACCGACGGCGGGCTGGCGATGGCGGTCGCCGGCCTCAATGCTGTTCTTGCTGGCCTGTCGGCTGACGGTTCGTCCCGGATGGGGCTGAGCGCCGGTGGACCCAGCGGAAATCCTTCCGGCCTCAGGGGAGTGCTGGTCGCCGGGTCGGGCGGTTCGGAACTGTGACGAATTCTGTCGGGAGATTTGGTTCGGTCGGTTATTTCCGGCCGGCGTGTCGGTAAAGTGCGAGGGTTGTGCTGAAATCAAACATTTATTGCTTAACAGATTCGATACAAATTTTTCGGGTTTCAGTTTGATCACATTCATAAATCAACCTATAAATAAACTCAACAGTGACAAAAATAAGAACATGATTATGAAACTTGAATCAATGTAGATTTAGTACATTTCAAATAATTATGTTGATGTGCAAATAATTTACAGTTTTGCAATGTTAGTTAGACCTTTTCATGGCTGCTTGAGACCTGTGCGTGTCTGAGTATGATTTTTTCTAGTTACAAAATTGATATTAAATAAGTTGTAAAACAACAATGAATCTTCAAATAAAAGACATGCTTTGTAATAAAAAAAGTTCAAGTCGATCAGTGCCTAAATGTTGCAATAAACCATTTTTTGCATTAAATAATCTATGAAATTTTGAGCATCTACTTATTACTATGTTATCATTATATTCTATTACTTGCGAGCTAATTTTTACTAATACAGAATGCATTGTAAAGTTTAAAGCGTTTCGGAAGCAATAATTTTTATGACTTGTGATGTGTTGTTCATAATTTTTTTATTTTCCATTCAAACAAATGGCACAAATGTGGTTACAGTTTTTAAGTTTTTATAAAAAAAGGAAAGCAGGAAAAAAAGTATAAAGATCATGTACAAAATAGTTCTATAACTGGTTAAAGTCTATCAACTGTAAAAAGTCAGTTAGCTAAATCGGACATGCTGTCCCTGTCTTTTGACATATTATGTAACATTGTATCTACGTCTCTTCGATTTATGTAACATCCATAAATTAGTCAATCACGCACTTTAACTATGAATTCATGACATCCTTTGATAAGTGTTTTTTTTTTTTTTTTAAATGATGACACTTTCAGAAGACAGCACAAGAATACTACAAATAAAAAATAAAACCCATTACAGTTAAAATACAACTGACACTTGTAAAATGTTACATCATACTGAC
Source organism: Rhyacophila brunnea (assembly GCF_057557595.1). NCBI lineage: Eukaryota > Metazoa > Arthropoda > Insecta > Trichoptera > Rhyacophilidae > Rhyacophila > Rhyacophila brunnea. Next base: position 26,107,272 of record NW_028233068.1, read on the forward strand.
CAATGTTGACATTAGATACCACGATTTACTGTACTAAATTCTCATTAGCCAAAGTCAAAGCGCAACAGCATGTTTATTCTAGCTAACTGCAATCCTAAATCGGATGGAGTATTGTCTTTCATAAGATAAATATAAGATTTATTGTGTTAAAAAAAATCCAATGTGTTTTAAAGACAACTGACATGAAAAGATTACAGACTAGTGTCAAAAATAGAATAAATGGGTACTCCACTATCAATTATTGTCAAGAGTGCTCAACAAAATAATAGTGATTCTCTCTCATCAATGAAACCATATTGTCTCGCATGCAATGGCTATCGAGATAGAGTCGCTTGTGCAGTAGTAAAGCAAAACATGGGTGCGCATCAGTAATGTACCTGTCGTTAGGTTACTATCATTATTGTGGGAGTTCTGAGACACTCTCACCGACAATTGGTCTAGATTATTTTGGAGAGAGGCCATTTCTTGTCTGCAACAACAAAACACGCAGAATACACAACATCAAACATTTCCTTTGTTAGAAAACAAAATGAACCAAAAGAGCTTGAACCTCCCCGTCAGTAATTCTTCAAGCACATTTATAAAACAACATACAAGCAGATATTTGAATTATTGCATTTGTGAAATAATGACTTTTTTTAATTCACGATTACAGTGATGACTCTTATTCATTCATTACTTGAAAATGTGTCAAAAATGTTAGTGAACAACCAAATATTAGATCAATCTACGTTTTTGTCAGACTGAGATATAAAATGGGTCTTCTATAAAGATGGAGCCTAAATGTATGTAATTGAAGCAAAAAAAGGACCACTGGTCCACTGAATAAGTTAGCTATAAATGACTTCACATTACAGATTCATTTGCAGAGAACTTCACACTACTGATATTATGACATTTATTTGCCAATTCGCAAGGTGCATAAAAAGACAATCCGCCACGATGAGTAGATAAGTGGCCAATAATACTACACTTCGGCATTATTATTTAGTTGAAAAATCATGTAAAATTTGTGTAAAACTGTTTATCACTGCACTCGAGTAAGTAATGTGAACATAAAAAATGGTCACCGTTGCGTATGTAACAAAATCGAAATGGCAACTGAGCGATCTTAATATTTGTTGAGTTTACGAAACCATACTTCATGCGCTAATAATAATAAAATAATTTCAAATGTCATAAGAGAAATAATGTAAATTATAGGTCAAAATCATTGCTTTTCACTAATAATGATAATAAATAAAATTATTGTTGATTAGCTCGATTTCATTGCTTTTGTGCTTCTCCTTACCGACATTAATGTTTATTAAAAATCAGATCGTTATCGGCAGGTTATAGTAAGTTTTAGTGTACTTATAAAATTGCAGACCAACGGCAATTTTATCAAAATCGCTAATATGGGGAGTATTTTCAATTTGTAATGTTCTATTCTTTTTGATTGATCATTAAAATCCTTGACAAATCATTAAATGTTATGAACACCGTCATTCCTCACTGCTAGCAGTGGATAAATTGCTTAATCACTAATCCATAACACAGTTAAATTAGTAAGCTATAAGATAATGAATTCCCATAAAACTATAAACGTTGGTATTTGATATGAAATACAACAAAGTTATTCTTATATAATATAATGTCATAATTCCATCTACATGTTTTATTACATTTTTTACAATTTTTCAATGAAGTTTCACCAGGAATTCATTAATTATAACGAGGTTGTGTTTCCCAAAACCATAACTCCTACATCAAAATAAACACGTTGATTCCAAAACAACACTGAAACAACGCACTACACACAAATTATAATATTATGTTATTATCATGAAAATAATGAATTTTATGAAATGCACCTAACGTCTATGCTATATTCATCCATACCTCATTAACATCTGAAGCATTTATTTAGGCACCTATAATTTTTAAATGCTTACTGTTTAGACAGTTATTTTAAAAATACTAGATTTCGGTTTTCTTATAATTATTTTATCCCTGAAGTGCTCGATTTGTATAAAACATGTATAGATTAGATAAATCTACTATTTATTTATTTTATAACTTTAAAAATGATCAATTATAGATAGACACAACATACTAAACAATTTATATTTCTTAAAATATGTAATCGATGATTTTAATAATATAATTATTGATATATTCTCAAGAGGAGTGTGTACTGACATATTGATACCAGATGGAAATCTCCCACAGGAGACTACCTCAAAGGGCGGACCGAACCATCATATTTCCCAAAATACCACAGCCTACGTCCACTCTTCGCGGTGATCGCAACCCTCGGCCGAGCGGAACCCGTCTCCTTGAAATTCAAATTCGTCAAAATCCCGCCAAAACAGACGCGGTCTATCAAAAACGGCCGCTCGCGCCGCCACTAGTCAATCCGTCGGTAAAACAGGGAGCTTCCCGACCGACGGATAAAACAGGACGCCGCGAATCTGGCAGTTGGATCTAGATGGGCGCGAAAGCTCTCTCTTGCCTGATACGTCGACCAGCCAGCATCTCTCTTACGTCAACCGCCGAACCAGCAGCATCGACCGCGAAATCTCTTCTCGCCTTCGCTCGCCTCGGACGCGAAGCCAAGCCAGCATTCCGGACAGCCCGCCAAAAAAGACCACATCTGACATCGGCAGATCGCCACGCCGCAAGCACTGACTCGCCTCGGATGCCAAGCAATCAATCAGCAGCCCAGCCGCGACACCACGTTGCAGCCCGTCAATTACCAACCGACCGCCAACGACGACAATAACCTGTATCGTATCTGTAACGACTACCCTGCAATACGATGAAATAAACCAGCCTTGACCAAATACCCCGTGCGTTTCTGTCCCCCACCCCCGCTTTGACCTTGACGTTATCACGGCCTGCCATCTCCGCTTCAGAGCGCGCGAAGGCCGGTGATAAGTTGATCGCCGTCAACGTGGGGCTTGTGGGCAGGATTGTGTCCACCGGAGCCAGCATCGACCCTGAGATACGCCAGCAGAGTGAGTACAACTGTGAACTTCCTCAAACAGTGACATTTGCGAGTACTCACTCTACCGGGGGAGAAACACACGGCCGGTAGTCACAATGTCATATTGACCTTGTTTCGCGCTTGCAATCGCGACATCGAGACACGAGGCGATGCGTTTCTCGCAGCGGAAATGACGCACGAGATCGCGCGGAACGTACTCCCGCGAGTTCATTCGATGTAGAAAGCCTAGCCAGACACTGCTGGGGGGCCGCGCAAAAAACCGCGTGGTCCCGAAACCTGGAATTCAGCACACCAGTGGCGCCTGACAGAAGCAACAGCCTGGATAGCAAATAAGCATGGACATCGGCTCCATCGCAAGACGTGACAGCAGCATCGTTATGTTCCTCCGACCAGCGGTATCATCCGTCGACCCTGGCCCACGGAGGAATACGTAAGATGTCATGGCCAACGGCGTCGCGACGCTACACGGAGATGCCCCGGCTACCGACGCCGACGCTCTTCGTGACCGACGTCACCCAGCACAGCGAGGTGCCAGCCAACGGCGCTCGTACCTCAAACCCAGGCGAAACATCTGCCACCAGCGCGGATGTCTCGCCTAGCATAACCACTAGCCTTATCAAGCCTAGCGAGTCTTAACGCACTGGAAGACGACACTCCTCGCAAAGACCCAAGGTCAAGCTTCAGTACCAAACCCCATAACCAGCCGCTTACCATTTGGCACCGGCGTTATCACGGAGTGCCCCGGCGCGACGCCCGGCACCTTCGTGATATACCTTACGGCAGACCGAGGTTGGTCGCCTGGTCTCTGGTTGCCCAACCGGCGGTGACCAGCAGATACATCAGACACCGCCTCAATCGCCGACGGCCCAAGGCTACATCGGATCTGCAACCTGAGGAACCAAGAAGACTGAAGCGGAAGCCAAGATTCCAGGGACACAGCAAGACCCCCAGCATTAATCGACAAACATCCGACGCCAGCGAGGATGTCACGCCCGCCTTAAAACTACGACACCTATGGCCAAACCGCTTCGACGCCTTGGACGTGCGAGAAGACGACGCTCAAGAACTCAAAGGTCCCACTTCCAACACCAGACCCCATCACCAGACGTCTATTCTTGGAACCGGCGCTATCACGGAGTGTCCCTGACTGACATGTCTGACACCTCCGCGAAAACCTCACGAGGAAGCTGAGATTGGTGCCCTGGTCTCTAGTCACACAATGGCGGCGACTAGCAGGCGCAACAGGTCCCACCTCACTCTTCGACGGCCCAAGGATGCGATGAGCTGGTCGATTCGAGGGAACCACCATGTGGAAGTGGAAACCTCAGCAGTTTTGACACGAAAGAGCCTCAAGCACGCCAAGACCATCGGACGCGTCAAAGCCGCACAGAGGTGAACCGGCCCCCAAGGACAAGCGACGGTAGGCTGATGGAAAAGACGACGGTTCGGTCGTTTCCCGGAGAGGTCGTTTGATACCAGATGGAAATCTCCCACAGGAGACTACCTCAAAGGGCGGACCGAACCATCATATTTCCCAAAATACCACAGCCTACGTCCACTCTTCGCGGTGATCGCAACCCTCGGCCGAGCGGAACCCGTCTCCTTGAAATTCAAATTCGTCAAAATCCCGCCAAAACAGACGCGGTCTATCAAAAACGGCCGCTCGCGCCGCCACTAGTCAATCCGTCGGTAAAACAGGGAGCTTCCCGACCGACGGATAAAACAGGACGCCGCGAATCTGGCAGTTGGATCTAGATGGGCGCGAAAGCTCTCTCTTGCCTGATACGTCGACCAGCCAGCATCTCTCTTACGTCAACCGCCGAACCAGCAGCATCGACCGCGAAATCTCTTCTCGCCTTCGCTCGCCTCGGACGCGAAGCCAAGCCAGCATTCCGGACAGCCCGCCAAAAAAGACCACATCTGACATCGGCAGATCGCCACGCCGCAAGCACTGACTCGCCTCGGATGCCAAGCAATCAATCAGCAGCCCAGCCGCGACACCACGTTGCAGCCCGTCAATTACCAACCGACCGCCAACGACGACAATAACCTGTATCGTATCTGTAACGACTACCCTGCAATACGATGAAATAAACCAGCCTTGACCAAATACCCCGTGCGTTTCTGTCCCCCACCCCCGCTTTGACCTTGACGTTATCACGGCCTGCCATCTCCGCTTCAGAGCGCGCGAAGGCCGGTGATAATATAAATACATAATAGCCATCTGCCATCAATTCAATATTAAGTCTTAGATTGGTATAAAATATATTAAAATAGACATATGTACCTATCATAGTATGATTCAATAAAATAAATACAAAAGCATAATTACAGTGAAACCCCGATTTTACATGGCCGGAATTCACGTTTTCCCGCTTTTTGCGTGTATTGTAGTATTATTAATACCTGATTTCACATTTTCTTTTCCTGTGATTAACATCTGAAATACATAGTGAAAATTCAATTAAAATTAAGAATTAATTTATTTAGCACATTGAACTATGTATGTATGTAGATAAATGCACAGCAATCATTGAAATTATAAGTTGCAGTCGCATAAGCGGATTCCTTTTTATAAATACGCCTGCCGTATCCGAGGCCAAGTTTACAGTGCTGATGTTCATGTGAATTTCTTTTTTATAGACACGCCTGCAGTGTACAATGCCAAGTTTGTACAATGAAGTTGGTGGGCGATTTTCTTACTTTGGCCAGGGTGAGCACACAGTATTTTTCATAATTTATTTGTAAAATCGAAGTTCCACTATATGTGATTAAATTAGTTAAAATCAAAAAAAACATACATAAAAACTACAATATGTACAAATTTAAGACAAATTCATGCATAAAAACTATTAAAAAAAACTCAAACGCCAAACAGAGGTAGACTGAAATGCTTATGCTACGCTACCTTTTCATTTTCAGTTTCGAGATCACTATGACATTCGCTAGTCGTCGAAGTATTGTAAAGAGAGGTGTGGCCATTAGTGAGAGTGGCCGGAGAACGGTTGGACACGGTCAGAGTCTCGAGAGACGTATCGTCGCTTCTGAAAGTGCTATTCTTTGACGTTTGGCTGCTCGCAAACGTTGAGCGCTTCTGACTATCCGCGGACACGGTGCAATATTTAGAAACACCTCGACCCCCTGACAGCCTCGCTCTGCCATGTAGAGCGCTGCTTGTAAAAAAACTAGCATTGTCCTGTTTATCGTCTTCATCATTTAAAAGACTGTTATTGGGGGTATTGTGATCTGCATGAATCTCATTAGCCGATGAATCAGATTTGTTAGCATCTTTGACGGATAAATTGTCAAAGTAGTGTGAATCGCTTGCGAAGCGACTATAATCTTTGAGAGCAGAGTCGGGAGTGCGGGCGGTGGGGGAGAAAGCGTGCTTGTGTATTGTAGGGCAATGTTTTTTATAATTGGCCCAAACGCCGCGAAGCTTCCGCATGAGTTCTGTGTTTCTCTCCGCCAATTCGGACTTTTCGCTCCTGCAAAAAGCCGCAACGGTTGCATATAATATAATATAGGGAGTAGACAGCATTGCAAACATTATAAATCGCAAACAGATAATTTTGCATCCGAGCAAACCTCATACTGTATAGTGCGACTTCTATATTCTGGCTGACATGTCATCGCAGCCAGTTTGACAATATTGTAAAAATAACAATAAAAAAATGATTCAGCCTTAAGAAAATATTTTTCTGACAAAATTAAACCATGGATAAATGAATGACTTATTTTTCCTTTGAACAATCATACTATTATTAGAGTTGCTCTCATTTTGCTCTAAATAACTACCATCGGTTTTGTCCTTCTTTTCATACACAATATTTGAAATAAAACATAATGCTTCATCAATTATCAACAATTTATGTAAAAGCTTAATCGAAAGCTACCTTTTCACGTGAAACCAAAATTTTGACTTTATTATCAGAGTATGTAACACGAATATAACAAGAACCATAATGAAATCAAACAATCATTATGTATAAACATTTTTATTATTAAAAGTGAGATATATTAACAGACAACAAAATATTTGAGTAGATAGTCATAACATAATGTAAAGGGAGAGGTTTGACCTCAATAGATATAGAGAAAGTGGTTATATCAAAAGATGCTTTGATAAAAGCCAAAATATTATAAGAACACTTTGCAGTATAGTGGTATACCAACCTCAATATGTAATAATATAATAATATAAATTCGCAAATTGGAAATGTAACAAAATGTTTCCAGTAACAATTTATAAAGATAGAAATTTCTAAAAAGTAATAAATATGATTATACTATGTAGGCTGTTACTAGAATAGCAAAATTATCGAAACAAGATTCAAAATACATCATTAACATCGAGAACCTCATATCTTTGGGAAAACTTAATATTTTTAAGCTACATTATTTAACGCAATAGTCATACCAGGCAGTTACTGTTATGACACAACAAAAAATGGTTAAAGGAGTATTACTAAATTGAACGGTGAACCCGTAGTGGCCGTAGTACGTAACAGTAACTCTGTGCTAACCACTGATAAATAGTAGATCTTTAAAAATTGGTTCTTCTTTGGATGCCATTTTTTTGCGTTATATTTATTGGCAGTGGTTTGTCAGACATTATAATCGTCATTGGGAAAATAGTCCAGCGGCTTCCGGTGCCTTCTGCAGACTAATTCCGACTGATTTAATTACATATTGATACCGGTGTATCTATTGGTTGGTGAATATCAGTAATTCCTTTACAAAAGTAATGTAATATAAAAAAATTTGGCATTATAAGAATTTTATAGTACCCGAAGAGTGGTCTTTTCAATTACCTATTTTACGACATCTCTGATTGTCAAACAATACAAAACCTTTTGTTCCCGGCGATATAGAAAGCAAAGAAATAGAAAGTCAGCAAAATAAATCTATTTTATGAAAATAATATAAAGAGATCAGTTGTCTTCCGTGTTACATAATACTTAAATATATTGTAAACATGCAGCTACTCCAAAAACATTTTACGCAGAATCACCAATCACCACTGATATGGAAATAATATTATCAATTTATGCAACTACATATCCACAGCAAACTCCAACACGACATCAATTTCATGGACAATATTATAAAATGTAACAACCGGCAAAGGCATCAATCATTCTACTCTTCCATGGGAACAGCTTCACTTTCATCTCGCGTTTCCAATTGATTAACCGTTTCCGCATTATCTTGTAGTGTTTCGACAGAAAGCAGACTTTTATCAGTACCTTCTTCAATTGCGGCAGACTCTGTGACATCGTCAATTCTTTCCGGACCTGCGGTATCATCGTCGGCGGCTACTTTAATTTCTAAATCATCCGCATCGGCAATGACCGTATCTTCCTTTAGAACCATCGGTTGATTAATTTCCTGTCCCGCTGTTCCTAAATTTACATCTACTTCTCTGTTTCCGTTTGACAAATTCTCTACATTTATTACACTATCATCTATATTCTCTATCCTGACTTCTAAATTTTTAGTTTCTATTTCTTTGCTCTCCAAAATATCAACGACGGTCACTCTGGGTTCTGAGCGTTTCCTAGATTTCTTATGTTCCCTCTTGTCAGATTTTTGACGGGGCTTGGGCACGACCTTGACGCTAATATCGACTTTAATCGGTTCCTTTTTCTCGTGTAAAAAGGGTGATTGGATATAGAGCGGAAATTTGACCACGGAGGCGAGCTCGCGATCGATCGACTGCGTAATGCAACGTTTGCTACTCGACGAATCTGACTCGCTTCCGATCGGCCGCTTGGGGGTAGGTCCGGTACCGTTCGGCCGCCCTTTGCTGTCGCAAGACGCGCACCCTGTCCCTGTTCTCTTTGTCGTCGGCCGTGACGGGCCGGTCGAAGTGACGCCCGCCCCTGTATCAACAGACCAACAAAACAAAGCCGCATTAACCAACTATCATAGCCAAGGGTGCCGTCTCAATTTTGTGTATACCACACATCGAGGACCAAGTGTGATAATTTCAATTTTTGTAATAAATATGAGAGAAGAAAAGCGTGTAGCAAAAGATAAGAAAGCATCTTTTCATGTTTGTCGACACTAGCAGTTATATATGTTAGCAATCAGCAATATTATAACTTATAAACACTGGGGTACTGCTTTGTCAATTACATATCATTGTATTTTCGTATAAATTGCCACAGCAAAGTTCCATCTCTCAATGAGAAGGATTTTGAAAGTAATAATAAGCATCAGCATCATCGCATGAAGAAATTGGTTTAACCGTTGTTAGATGTAACTTTTATGATTGTACGAATTATTACATTATTATTTTGATCATTTAAAATACAATATACTTATAATATGTTAATATCATATTTTGGTAGGTGAGGTGTCGAATTTGTAGTAAAAATCTCTCCATACGTAGGATTGTCATGTTGAAGTAATTTTCTTTGTAGAATATTCCACATTTTTAAGAAATCGTTAGCTATCTTACAACTTAATATAAAATATTTTATAGATTGTTCAATGATAAAATAATTCATTCATGGTTTTTCTTTAAATCATTACACAAATTTACTTGTGTATAAATAAATATACTGGGTATGTACAAGAAATCAAATAAACTACTGAGAATATTACTTATTGTATAAATTATTGTATGTAATTATTAGTGTTCATTAGGATCTCATAGGGTAGGATGCTTTGCAAAATGAATAGATATAATATTATGTGATAGAATTTAGCTAGAATCTTCTTGGGATTTTGACTTCTATCTTAAAAAGCTAGTGGTGGCGTTTGGCTGATTCGGTTTGATTAATTTTAAAAATTAGAAAAATTAAAAGCAATAAAATAGGTGAATAAAATTTATTTATAACTATCGAACTGTATATTTAGATTTTTACATTTGATAGTGTTAAAAGAAAATTATAAAGCTGGAATGGCAAAAAAACCGTGCACTGGTTCCACCACTACCTTTGACACAACAATTATTATTACACAGCATGGACCTACTATTTAATTTAATTATTCAAGATAAAGGAATGAAGAGAATGAAAATGATCAAGTGAACAGGAAAAAAATCTAAGTTTGAGGTGCTCGATAAAATTGCTCCTATAAGAGCCAAACTGCTGTGTGAAGGTAAAAAATTAAGAATTTGGGGTATATTTGCAAGCCTAGCTTAAATATATTGTAGATTTTATAGGAAATATGTACATATATGTCATGATTCCCTATCTTTTATAATCTTGAAAATTATCATTGCATGATCTCATTAAATATATTAATCCTTTCCACGCGGACGGCACACCTGTTGTACACTTATTAATTGGCCATTCGATATAATTTATTTAAATGCGGTAATTAAATAGTAATTAAATGCTCCTCGGTCAACAAGTTAATATCATAACAGAGTATCATTGTAAACACTGTCGTGTTAAATTTAGAATAAAGCCATATTTGGTACATCAGATATCCGTGGGTACAGCATTTTTTCAAAATATTATTTTATCAATACATTCAGTATATCTTAAATTTCAATGTTAAATATCATTGGGCAGTTAACTATATTCTGTAAACTTTTTATTGGACTTTGTAATTGTAATACTTAACAGTTTGTAATAACATTCAGTGTTGTGTATTTGCCATGATATTATTATGTATTTATGACAACTTAAAATATTATTAACTGAAAATTTTCTTTCCCATTGAAAAAAAAGGTAAGATTAAAATTAAACTATCAATTTCAAGTAGAAATAAAATAGGATAAATGATTATTCAATCATGACTCCCCGAGATATATTGAAGATACCCCGAATTCTTAATTTTCGACCTTTACACAGCACAGGCCCTTAATGATTGATTCTAATGGAAATTCTGTGTCTGTGATCAAAATATCTGAGGGGTAATAAACTCTAACGAATAATCAACACGTAAATTTTACACAAAATAATGCGGGGTGAGTCTTGGATTTCCGTAAGTATTTGAAGAAAGAAATAAAAGAAAGACATTAAGAATGAGTATTTTGGAAAAAGGAGTGATATTTGAAAATGCTATAATTACTTGTGCCTTTGGCTAGCGTCGTCCAGTTTGGACGTCAACAAATGACACTCGGCGGTGAGTTTCTCCATGAGACTGTTTTGAGAACAGACCATCGCTTCCAGCTCGCTCACCGTCTGAGCTGTGGGACCAACGGGTTGTCAACATTAGACTCGTGTTACTAGCATTAGCATGTGTCGCCGTCATTAATAATTATTGCATATTCATTCAACGATTTTAAGTCCACAGTCGAGGTTACAATTCATCAGAAAATCGTGAAACACAGTCAGGCTCATAGGTATCTAATACAAATTCTTTCCTGGGTTTTCACCACATGTAAATGAAAGTAGCGCAAGTAGCGCAGTCAGACGATCGAGACTAGTGAGTAGTGAATCACTTGCTAGTATATATTTTTTGATTTTATCAAGTCTTTTAAGGATCATAAGAAAAGTCATCTACAATAATTCCGAAAACATATTCTACTGTTAGGCTGATTGTGCTTTTTTGATTTGCATATTTATGAATTGAAAACTTTAAAGATTTTTCTATGACTTTAATTAAAATGTGAGTTGAGAAGTTAACAGAATTTTATTAAATGTTAATATTTTTGGGACCGTTAAATATTTAATAAATTTGATCAATCTGATGGATAAACCTATTGCCATTATATATATTGCCTATTAAGAGTGCAAGAAAAAAATTAAAAAATCTTGCCGGGCAAATAAAACAGAAACAAATAAATATTAGTAAATAAATAAGCAATAAAGGTGGAAATTATCTATGTTATAAAACAATCTTTACCTGTTGAATACAACTCTACATAACGGATTGCTAATATGTATGTATATAATTTCACTGTTGTAAACATTTATAATATTACTTATGTGCGTTCATCATGATAGACGACAATATTTAAATATCTTATTGTAGCATCACATGGAGTCCGGTGTAGCGATGAGACTCCCGATTGCCGTAAACAAATTATGTCATCACGCGACATTCAGTGATAAATATTTGTATGATTCATATTTTAAGATATCCAATCTTTCAGTTAACAATGATTGATTATGCTCAGAATAATCAGACTGAAATAATTTATATTATTTTATTGATTAAAGCCTTCCGCCTATAAAACGTGCAAGAAGTTATTGTCGGTGGTATTGATTAACCGAAGAAGCTAGACAAATTTTTACTCGCAGATGGACTGCTCCATTCAATTACGTTATTTCATAATTTAATTAAAGCGCCGCACTATTTAAAACCTTAAATTCTTCCAAGTGAATTGTTAAACTGTAAAACTTCCATAGAGCATTGTTTCTATCACCAGCCCATATTTTATTATGTATATTCATTTCCTCTGATAACTAAATGAAAACAAAAAATTTATAAAGTGGATTATTATGATTTTCGCAATCATTGTCTTATAGCAAACTCACAGTACTGATAAAAACTAAAGCATTTGGTAACGGAAAACGGTGAAAATGAAAAGTGACCTTTCTATGGAATAATAAGAAATGAATGCTTACCGTGCTTGTTTTCCATGTTCATTATCATGTTAGAGAGTTCTTTCTCTTTGTTGGCTTCTTTGTCTTTATTCGAATTCGGAGAGGCCGGACGCAGGCTTTTCAAATTCATCTGAAAATTAAAAATATTTTCCGTTATTATTTGTATTAAATAATATGCAATCTAATATATAAAAATTAATATTTGTTTGTTTGTTTGTTCGTATTGTATGCGCTGCCATACCGTTCATCCGATTGCGATAAAACTTTGTTAACGTATTGCTGGCACTTCCGCGAAGAGTATAGGCTATATCTTATATATAAAAATGAATGTCTGTCTGTCTGTCTTCCTGTCTGTCCCGTATGCATTCCTATACCATTCATCCGATTGCGATGAAATTTTGGTTAGTGGTTGTATGCACACCCGCAAAGGTTTCTGAATTAGAAAAATCATCATCTTCTTCTTCTTCATCATTCTATTTTCTTTTATTCGTATGGTTCCTATACCATTCATCCGATTGCGACAAAACTTTCGTCAGTTATTGTACGCACACCCGTAAAGGTTTCTAAATTAGAAAAACCATCTTCTTCTACTTCTTCTTCATTATATCTTCTTTTATTTGTATGGTTCCTATACCATTCATCCGATTGCGATGAAGCCTTCGTCAGTTGTTGTGGTAACACCCGCAAAGGTTTCTGAATAAGTACAACCATCTTCTTCTTCTTCTTCTTCATAATTCTATCTTCTTTTATTTGTATGGTCCCTATACCATTTATCCGATTGCGATGAAACTTTCGTTAGTGGTTGTGCCAACACCTGCGAAGGTTTCTGAATTAGTACAACCATCTTCTTTTTCTTCTTCATTATATCTTCTTTTATTCATATGGTTCCTACACTATTCATCCGATTGCGATGAAACTTTCGTCAGTTGTTGTGGTAACACCCGCAAAGGTTTCTGAATTAGTACAACCATCTTCTTCTTTTATTTTATATTCTTCTATTCGTATGCGTTTCTATACCATTCATCCGATTGCAATAAAACTTTCGTCAATAATTGTGCCAAAACCCGCGAAGGTTTCTGGATTAGAATAACCATCTTCTTCTATTCACAATGAAACTTTGGTGAGTTGTTGTGCGCATGCCCACGAAGATTTCTGAATTAGAAAATCATCTTCTTCTTCTATTCGTATGCGTTCCTATACCATTCATCCGATTGCGATGAAACTTTTGTCAGTTGTTGTGCGCACACCTGCGAAGGTTTCTAAATTAGGATTATATAAAATACAACGTTTGTCGTTTGTTTGTTCAATGCAATTTTGATTTTTTTTACTGCATATTAATAACATTAATAACGTTTGCATATTTTGGATTCGATTTTAATGTAGTGGTCTTTTGTTTGACCTTTACTCCTATTAGAATTATTTTCATATTGCCATATTGTATAACACAGATATTTTAATATTAAAAAAATAATTACCTCTTATTATTTTTTAAATATCTAAGATAAATATAACCACGAAGCGACCCTGTACGAAGCCGGGTACTTCAGCTAGTAATATATAAAAATCTTATTACAATTTTAGCAATATTAATGGGAAGCAAAGATTTTGGTAATTTGACAATTTTTTGTAGAATCGTAGGCTTTACAAAAACTTTGTTTCAAATATTTCAAACATTCAATAATTGAGTCACCAAGCTCTGGGCGAATTTTCAATAAAGAATTGTAGGTAGTGTAAGAATTTAGAATGTACGTATGTGCTATATTGATATGTCTACCAGCCTATCGAGGTGCGAGTTTTAAATTCCTCCCTGTTTCGTCAAAAACTCAAAATGAATATCGACTTGAGTCGCCAAACCCCGTCTAGGATAAATAACAGGTTACTAAATCAACTCTACATAGCCGACCAATCAGATGTCGCGATTCAAACCATGATTATTAGCATATGTTTAAATCGCTATACAAACGTCACAACTACTAGCATCAACATCATTGTAAATACACAAAACAGTTTTTCGTGATTTACTCGAAACTCAAAAAAACCTCCAGAGCATGTTTAGCGACTAAGCGACTCAATTAATATATTCATCAAACTAGATTGCCATACTAGTAGTCTAAATAATAATAGACATGATCTGAAACTTGAAAGCAAAACGGTGTACGAAAAACTGACCTCCTTCTCGACGTTGGCGAGTTGATCGATGAGACGAAGATTCTCTCTTCGGGAGTGAACAAGATCAGCGTCGGCCCGGTCCAGCCGCTGCCTCACTGACTGTATCTGATGGCAAATAATTTAACTCAATCACAAATCAATATTCATCTATAATTGGTTACGCATATATGTATTCTAATTAAACTGCTGTGGATTATTGAATGAATGCAAGTGCTCCGGTATGCGATTGTAAATTCTATATTACTGAATTCAATATTTTGTAAATGAGGTATTGTTTCTAAATGATCCATTATTAATGGTACCTATTTTTATTTCTTTATGTTAATTAATATTTTTAGTATTTGAAGGAGGATCAGTCGAGCCAAACTGTAACAAATAATTTTAGACAAAGCAGCTACATTGTCATGTTGAAATCCTATTTCTTGTATGAATATGCATGCAGTGATGTGAAAACTGCTCCTCACTTGTTTTTTGTTATATTATTGAAGTTATACGTCTTTAGGCGCGTTTGGAAAATCAGATCAGAGTGTATTTTTGGCGTGTGACATGTACAACACATAATTTATTTTTTCACATGAAAAAAATCGCACTCGATTGGATTCGAACCACGATTGTTCGGTTATCAGCCGAACGCACTGCCTTTACGCCACAGTATGATAATGCAATCGTGACGATTATACAGTATAATATTATAGTTTATTCCGTTGCCTAGGCAGTGAAGTGAGTTTATTATTATATGTACGAAGAATTGTTCCGTTGCCTAGGAAACGAATTTATTATTGTTGGCCAAAATAAAAATTATATGTGATAAGCTGTCAAAACTAAGCTTAATATTTTTAAGTGTGATAGGTACGTTACTTTTGTTTGGTATTACATATTATTTAGTTTATGTGAAAACTATTTTCTAACTGTTTGAATATTTTTGGTTGATGTGAATTTTGACTAACGCGGTGTGCGATTATTTTATTTTGTTACGCCAAAGAAGTATAACTTCTAACGCGCGTACATAAGTACAGATACCGATTTTTTTATAGAATTTGATAAGCTCCTTCATAATGAATCTAAACTCTTATGTGAAAGGAATTTCGGTAATCGGTAATGTTTGGCTCACTTCAGAGTTGAGTCGGTTGGCATCGTGCTTGGCCTGGCGCTGGTGGCGTTCCAGCATAAGACGGCTGCCAGCTAGCTCTTCTTCCACCGCCGATTTGTCGGCGTGCGACTGCGCAATGTCCGCTTGGAGTGAAGCTATAACCACAATCGCAACAGATATCATATCAATGGAATCACACAAAAAATGCTTAAGAAAATTCAAGTTTCTACTGTGAATTAATACATCAACCTAGCAAAGAAATTGACTACATATTATATCAAAAAAGTTATCGAAATATATGAATGATTATTTTAAAAATAAAGATGAAGAAAAATAGACTTACATTACAAAATCTAAGAAAATACACAATGGTTTTTGAATAATATATTGAATCTGTACAGTGGTCTTTTTCATTTATTTACAAAAAACTTATTTAACATTCACCAATTTTATTCTTGAGCTCCATTTTGAGATCTTCGATTTGCGAATTCTTCTGCACCAGCTCTCTTTTGAGGTCTGTCTCCTCACGCCTCTGCCTCTCTAGCTCCAGCTGCAATGTACCAATGTACCAATGAACCATCCAACATGCAACATTACCATTCAAAGATTCAGAACACATGTCAGTGAACAATATAATTAACTTTTATTTCCACCGCCTCCCTTTACACAGCCAACAGTTAAATAGACAAATATGCGACCTGTAGCTTGGTGGCGGAGTCCCAATGGGTGGTGAGATCGCTGGTCAGCTGCTCTACTTGCGAGCAATACCGCCTCTCCACGGCGCTCCTCTCTTCCATCACTCTTCTGGCCTGTTCTCCCAGTAACTCTCGGACTCGGCTCTGCTGCCTCTCTAATTCTTCCTGCAATGAATACGTCCTCATAAATTCCATCGGGCCTCCTATCACTTTACAATAAAATAATAATATATCAAGTTTCAAATTGTTCACCCTCAGCCTCCTAATTTCCATTTCGAGCTGCGTCTTGTCGTGGCTGGCCTGATAAGCCATGTCAGCCGACCTCTTCATTTTGGTCACCATATCGGAATCCACCTCCTTCTGTCCGTCGAGAGAGTCTTTCAAACGAGAAACTTGAGCTTCCAACGCCGTCTTTTCTCTGCGAGTCAATTAAAAATATCCATAATATAATTCCATCAACAAGTTACCACCCATGCCGTATATTAAATAAAATGCATAAATATACAGTATTATCAAAACATAATTTTAAGGATTTCATCATTCTTCGTCACAAAATTATATGATTAATTTTCATTTTATTTATTATTTTAATTTGACATTGTTCGATATGCCATAAAATTTTAAATGAATATTTTGTGAACAGGAATGAATCTAACCTTTGCAAATTGTCAATCTGGCGTTTGAAACTGTCAAGGGATGGAGAATCTAGAATGCCTTCTGCCACTCTCTTGCGGTATTCGTGGTTATCATCCTGAAATGAAAAATGTAGCAACGTAAGTTCTAATAAATTCTTACAACAGATTTATAACCGTCAACATGATAAAACTATCGTGTGCCAGTGACAAAAGGTGTATACCTGAAATTTCTTCAAAGCGATATTGGCTTGCGTTAGCTGCGCTTCGAGCTCCGATATTTTGGATTCGAACACGATGTTGGGTCCTTCCAAGCGCTTCGAAGGCTTTAATGATGATTTCTTTATCTTCAAAGACGAATACTGGAACATTTTAAAACTACTATTTATATCTAGAAGCATTTAGTTTCTTAACATTGATAGGTATGTTATACAAAATTGACTTATTTAATTTCAAACGACATCGACCAGCTTTTGAGTTAAATTAAAAAGTTTGGCTATTATAAGAAAATTAAAAGTGGCAGTAGCAGTAGTGTTTGCCAGAGCAAATTATTTTTTTTTAGTTGGCAAATTGTAATTGAAACATAGCGTCTTGTTTATAAATAGCCGCCATCATTATTTTTACTCTTCGATAAGATCGACATAGGTACATGTTTCACATATCTGTCATTATTCATCTAAATATAAATATCTGCAATCTGTAAACTTGTGTAAATAATTACGATTCAATTCCATGTTGAGAAAACCATTTGATGATTCCTCTCTCGCCCGATCATTTCAAATTAGCCCGTCTTCATTTTCACTCATCATGACCGCGTATCGTCACAATATGCTACAGTGTAGTCAACATTTTAATACCTACCACCCACTTTTGTATCTCTGTTAGTAGTAAAATTTTATAACCGCCCACCGGTTCCATAGTAATGGTGATTTATAACGTAGGGGAAGTAACTTTATAAAATTTATAAAACAATTTATGTCAGACTTTCGCTAAGTTTGGCAGAATAAATCTTTATAAAACAACTGACTGTAGTTAAATCTATCATTTTATTTATACTTTGCATACATACAGGCATGATGTGTGATGAAATTACATTTTAATTAATGAAATTATTTATGAGACCCCTGAGGCTGATGCTGCGAAACTAAATACTGGATATCTGACTCAATTTTTGTGAGGAACAAACGAAATTCTCCTCTTTCGGAAATATTCAGGCGGTTTCTTTCTTTGGCCACAATAATATGATTAACAGCACTAAAGCCTGATTCCATAAGATATGAAGTAGGTGAAAGGTATCAATAAACTGAATACCATTTTCCACATATTTGGATATAAGACAGGCATTTTTTTTATTTTACCATAGGTTTTCATATCCACCACTATCGAATCTATGTTTACTTTCTTAATCGTATCTAATTTATAACAGTTATTCTTGCAAGTTGTATCAGCATCTTCAATATTTGCAGTAAAAGGATTTTTCATACAGTCATACACCATAAATTTCCAATTTTTTTCGTTTTTCGTTTTTCGTCAATCGTTTTTCCATATCCAATTTAAGGTCGTTGAGGTGGCTACTGAATCTGTAATGTTTTTAAAAATTCTACCGCCCACTATGAAAGCTGGAACGCCTACTAGTGGGCGGTAGGGACTAGGTTGACTACCCCTGTAGCTACACCGATTTGGCAACTTCAAGAATTGGGCATAACAATGCTTGAGGTTTTTGACATATCATCGCTTAAGAAACAACACCGCGGAAGTCAATTAATTAAAATTTTCAGGGGAAACAAAAAAACGTCTCAAAAAATTGAAAATTGATACCTTTTAACTTATTTTTTTTGTGTTTAGTTAAAAAAAAAACATTTTTTCATTAAAAAAGATTTTTTCCATAGAAGGAACACGGTGTAGGATTTTTTTACCTACCGAATGTTATTCAAAACTCAAAACCGCCAAATGGGGACTTACACGGTGTTGTTTCTTAAAAGACGATATGCAGGTTACAATAATGAAGTCAGCTACAGATCAAACGAAGCTATGAGTCCTTTTTTCATCGTCACATTTATATGTTTGGGCTTAATAAAGTAGAGAAGGTTTACTTCAACATCTTCGGTAAGATCAAACTGAAATATTTGGAAAGATGAAAAAGTTACCTTTCCGTCACTTTCAAGACCGGTGCTGTCTCCATCGTTTTCATCGGAATCACTTATGCCTCTGGCAGCACGACCCTCCATCACGCTAGAGATCAAATGATTCTTCTGCTTCTCATGCAGCGACTCATTCTCTGATATAACTTCTTTCACTTTTCCCAGCAAATTGTTGAGCTCATCCTGAACCAAACAATAATTTCATTATTCCATATCGTCTCTGTTCTGGCAGAACACACTAATTGGAGAATACTAGTTTCGAGTAATTTGACTTTGAAGTTTTTAAAATTAAGAAGATTAAAGTAAAAAAAAAAGAAAAATTTTCTTATTTGTTTAGAAAAAAACGAATTAGTGTTTTTTGCCAGAACACATTTTGTCTTTTTCAGCGGTACTGATTACACTAAGTGTTATTTAGTGTTTTCTGCCAGGAGAAAAATGCAGAATATTCTCAAGCCATTGTCATAGTTTTAGGGAAAAATTTTAAGTACGTAAAATCATCTAGGTATTTTTATAAAAAAAATGAGATATATACATACTGCAATAGTATATTCTTATAGAGCGTAGAGATTATAAGTAGGTACATATGTAAATAATGACAAGTAGAAGACATATTAATTAAGGGGGGACATGCTCGTCGAAGGTCAAAATTGAGTTTTTATTGTATTTTCAAACCATGATCCTGGACACTCCTTAAACATTGTAGATAATCTATTTATATAATTTTGAAGTCTTACAGCCTTACAGAAGATACAATAAAAACTCAATTTTGACCTTCGACGAGCATGTCCCCCCTTAAGGGAGTTTCAGAGTAACTATCATTGGTGGAAAAGTAGCATCGTTAGAGTCATCATCATCAGTCTGAATCAATGCACTGCTGGATGAAGCCCAAGCTGATTCCACTTCTCTCTGTCCTGTGCGTTGCGTTGCCACGTACTTCCACAGTACTTAACCATTTCATCGATCCAGCGGCCTCTAGGTCTATTTTGCGGACGTTTTGTGGATCCACTGGATGACTACATTTGTCCATCGGTTGTCCCTTTTTCAAGCTATGTATCCAGCCCATTTCCATCTGTGGTTTTTAGAGAACACTATTACATCGCAAACCCTTGTCTGTTTTCTTATATAATCATTCCGCTTTTTCTCATTTCGCGTTATGCCCAGCATGCACCTCTCTATACCACACTGTGCTACTATAAATTTCTGGGTCTCTCCTTTACTTAGGGTCCATGTTTCACACGCACTTGTGATTACGGGAAGCACACAATGGTTTAACATTTTGCGCTTAAGGCACGGGTCATTTTTGAAGACATTATTCAGACGGTTTTCAGCCCAGCTTCACTAAGAGCCAAGTCTTGGCGAACAATTTCATCGAAAATACATCCACCTACAGACACCTTGTTGTCCCAGAAAACATCAATTGAGTTACTGCATATGGCTCTTGCAGACGAATCATAAAATAAATTGCATCTCTCATAATTATTACGAAAAAGTGTTTCAGCAGTGGCTTAATAGAAAATTAACCATGTGCATGTAGTCAAGTTACGTGGTGATTCGTGAAAGGCATGACCACTTTTACGACTGGAAACATGGCTTTTCTGGTTTCCTATTGCCTCGGGTAGATACATCACAAATGAAACAATTGCGTCTTTCATGTTAGAAGAGTCACGTGAGCTTTGTTAGTAGAAGCACATATTGAATATGTAGTTAATTCGAACACGTTCAAGTTGGGTGTACAGAGGGGTGGAGCCCATACGAGTCACGACCTTCGGCCATGAGGTTCCCATTATGAAGAAGAAGAATGATGCTAACACCAAAGTAACCAATACACTGGCTGGATACAATGGCACCATGCCTATATTCTTGACAATGGCCAGCGTTAAATAATATACAAAGTCATACTGCATCTCTCATATACATACAAAACTAAGATGCTCACACAGTGTAATTGTAGTTCCAAGTTAAGTAGTGAGGAGTTGGATTCACGACTACTTCCGATGCTGCTACCGTGACTTTTCGTGTATTACTTGCTATCGTCTTAGGTAGACGAATTACAAAATAGACCGTGTAGGTATATCATATTGTGCAGGTGAATCAGAGGTGCGCTCGCGGTGCCCATCGAGGATGTGAGGAGTTAGAGCCACGTCGACTCCTTGGCATGGTGCTATATCTTTTCGTGTATACTATCGTCTCAGGTAGACAAATTGTAAAACAAACTTTATATGATTCCGACGAATCCGATGTACGCGCGGGATTCTCATCAAGTACCAAGTTACGGAGGTGAAGATTGGGAGTCACGACCACTTCCCGACCTGGTACCATAACCTTTCGTGTATACTATCATTTCAAGTAGACAAATCACAGAAGAAAGTGTGTCTCTCTGATTATGTATACGGGTTGTTAGGTAACGCACCTGGATTACATGTAAATAATCTTTTTAATATATTTTATACATCAGTGGCTTGTTGTCGATTTTGATTATAAAATTATAAATGTATAAATAAAAGGACTATGATGATTAAAAGCAATATTTATAATTGCTAATCAGGCTCTGTCAATCTCTCAGATCATATTGTTGTAGAATGTAGAGAATATAGACACTAAGTAGCTTGCCAGTATAAGGTGAAAAGCAAAAATCGTTCTGGCAGAAAACACTAACTCAATTAGTTGTTATTTCCAGGCAACATTTCGTAATTTTTCATTTAGTGCGTTTGCAGAAAACTTTTTTTAAGTAAATGTATATTTTATAAAAATTAGTGTGTTTTTCCAGACGGTAAAGTTTGAAATAAGGAACATTTTGGTATAACTAACTCAATATGTCATTTTTTCGAATTAGTATCTTCTGCCAGAACAGTGACGATATTCTCTCTGGATAATATTGTAAGAATTAAAATTGAATGAATACTCTTTTAGTAAAATATACACATTAATGCACTTAAATAGACTCAGAATTTGAAATTCTGCTACTGATATTAAAAATATTACATTACACAAATTATTCTTATGGTTTTTTCACATAGCTATTTCCATTGTAAAACCGTTATCAACATTATGAACTAACGGTTCTCCTTGCTTGTACATATTATGTTACTTACAGAAAGAGTCAAATTCTTCCTTATTATTCACTCTAGTATTCATTACAAACATAATTCCAGTATTCGGGAAACTTTTTAACATAGGTAAGTACCATAGTTTAAAATAATTTAAAAGTAGGTTATTATTATTGTTTAATAGTTTCCATATCCTTAGGTAGTTTCTTATTAGTTCATCATAGAGTAAATAAGAATTCTTTTTGTAGGTATACATATAAGTAACATATTGAAGGCTTGTATTAATTTAATAAACCCTATCTCATAAAACTTGAATAATTGTGTACAAGTCTAAAGTACAACATATCTCATAGAAATAGAAGCATGTTTTTCAATATTGAAAAAAATGTATTAAAATCCAATCAATATTTCAATTCTAATTTTTTTCATAAAATATGAGTCTATTTGAGAAAAGGTGTGGGATAGAACTTATCAAACAAGCAATCGAACATTATAGCCCGTTTACACAATGACCATAATGATAAAATGCAAATGTAAACACGTATTATCGTACATGTTGCATGCCTGCTTGCATCAAAAAAGTTTAGCGGCTTCTGAATTTTCATGTGATAGTTGCAACTTGCATGACAAATACGCATGCGCAGTAGAATGATAGTATTGAACCCGCCGGAAAAAATACGAACTACTCCGCGCAAAGCATTTTGACGTTTACCAATTTTCACAATCTGTCAAACAGCACTATACAATTACAACAACGCGTTTCGCTTGAAGAATGAGATTAACGAGACAGTAAGCACTTCTGCGTGTGAACAGTTATTATCGCGTTAGTTTAATTTACACACTATCGGTGCCAGTAAATCCATGCACGTATACAGACGCTAATAAGCAAGGACAAATTATTTATTTATATAATCTTGATAATAGTGTTACAACTCGACTGGATACAGACTAAAAAACTAAATTTGTCGATTTTAATATTATTTTAACCCAATGCTTACGGGCCGCACAAAATTGTGTTTTTGCTAATTGCTTTTCAAATGCAAATTAACACGTTAATTAAAAAATTAATTAAAAGAGCCCGTAAACATTGGGTTAAAATGGAATTCTACAAATTAAATAGGGACCACCTAAATAGTATTTTGATAGAAGAAAGTGATTTCTTACCCTGCAATAAGAACTCTCCCTTTCGAGTTGTTCAATATATTCTTCTTGTTTTTGTATGAATCCCATGAGATCCGGATCTCCCGTCATATATTTCGCAGGATTGGATTGCTCCGATATCGGTCCCCCGGAAAGAGCTGGATTCGTATCTATATCACATAGACCATTTATTGTATTCACACGATTATCGATATATTTTATTGCTTTACAGATTGGTACCTAATACTATTATTAAAACATTCGGATTACAGTATGACGTATGACTCTACATTCTGGCCGACACGTCATCATAATGTGACATCACATGTAATATTGAGAACTAATATTCATCACTCTGTTTACATCTTAACTAAGAGATCAATGTAATCTTTCCTGTTAGGAGATTATGTATGGTGAGTACCTAATAGATTTTGAAAAAAAAATTGTTTGACAATATGTAGTTTTACCACTGATTGAAGTAAATGGTAAATAATATACTTTTTTCTTACCATTGGCGTTGATGTGGAGAGGAATCGTGTTATCTGAGGGAATATACGTTCGGTAGTTGTCCCTCGGGTAAAAGGGATATCTTTTAGCCAAGACGCTGGCTTTAGACGGTGGAAAGTAGACAGGATTGTAAGTCCTCAGGCCTCCATAAGTAGTAGTGGGGTATTTCAGCTTCGAAGCAAAATCATATCCTTCATCACCCGACTCATCTAAATTCTTAATGGAGGTGGCTCCAACTTTAGAACTTCTAGACTGTAAAATGTATGCATAACGTATTTCAAATAATGAAAAGATAACAGAATCGACATGCAGGAAATCTTAATAATCAGCAAAATATCCAGTGCTCGAAATGCATCGGAACAGAGCTCCGGTTCGTGAAATCCCTGAAATTATCGCTCCATCTCGTTGAAAAATTTTATATTGCATTCCGTTTCGTGTGTTATTAAAAAGTAATTAAATTCACTTTGGTACCTACTTTATAATATATATATATTTTAAAGATTAATGTGATACTTGTCAGACTCATGGTAAAAAAATAATACTTACCTATTTATGAGTTGTCTTAAACCCTGTTTTCACCTGCGGCACTGACACCATTTGCATGCCACAAGTCTAAAAACTATTATTCCATTTGACCGTTTGAGCTAGGTGGGTTAATAACAAAAAAATCTAAGCCATTTATTTTTATATAATTATAATATAGCTACATACAATTAGGTACCTAGATAAATATGTTAATATTTTCAGAAAATTATAGATAAAGTTTCCATTTCGAGCACTGAATTGATTAATAGTCACACAGACAAACATTTATTACTTATTTATTTTATAAGTGGCTTCATAAGGAGTAGGTAGGTAAGTATGTTCTTTCACAATAAAATCTTATGCAGCTTGTATAATCAGTAATTCCTAAATAATAAATATAGGGGGAAGATATAGGTAAGTGGGTAGGTTGGTACCTAAATATAAAAAAGTTTGTTACTTACACTCGGCGCATAGCTTTCTGAGAGAAAATATCTGAGGCGCGAAACCGCTTCTTTGTACGCGTATTCTGTGTAATCGGGCAAGCGTTTCTTTATTCCATACTCCGACATCTTGGGTGCACTTTTCCTGATTCAAAAATACCAAAATCACTACCTACTTACTACATTATTATCATTTACGATCGATACACGGATTCATTTTCAATGTCGTCTCCTTTTTCATCCATGCATTGTAACATTTTGTTAAGTTATAAATATTAGATATCATGATTTAGTTTGTAACACAAAATAAATAGATGATACCGGACATGGGAACTCAAATTTATACACGTCTTATTGAATTGGACACTGTTCTGTTGTCATGAGATCGTTATTCGTTGCTAGGCGCATTTTTGTTGTTATGTTGCTATAGCAACAGTCGATATTTGCACAAACCGCTTTTATCACATTGTTATAAATATTCACTCTCTTCTTATTTCTCTCAAACTAAATCTATTAATAATGTAATAATATGTTTATAGAAAACTTAATACAGCCCTATAATATGATCAACGTTTATTATGCTACTTTTATCTGTAAGTATAAAAAGGTAATATCACGTAGTGCATTGTCGAATAATTTATATTGGAGAAATCAAATAAAACTAAACAAAACCATGAAATTAAATGAAATGACAAAAGTGTGATGACTGATGTCCAACCAATCAACTCATCAGATTTCCGATCACCGAAACGCGGGATGATTTAAAAGTTTCAAATTGTTAATATTACATACATACATATTATATTGTCCAAATCTAGTCCAGAACAAGAATAGCTATTATTATAATATAAACAATGTTTTCCATCCCCGTCGTAAAACAAATTTACATGGACAAAATCAGTATAAAATATTGTTAAATGTTCGGAAATATTATACCTAAAGATCGGAAACAGTTTTCGAAAAGTTTGTTATACGTCCAATGTTTACTTAACCGAACTGTTCCTGTTTTCAGTATACAATACAATAGCATTAAAATAATACAACATAGGTGGGCGCCAATATAAAGTTTTTTCGTCATATTGATGGTGAAAGTTTATTGAAAGGACAACATAGAAAGTTTATCATTGCAAAAGCTTTGTTAGTTTTATTTTCAATTCTTTTGATCGGTTACAATCAATGGTTACATGAATAAACAGAACATGAACAAATAGAACTTTGACAAAACAGAACAGCGGTAAACAGAACACGAAGAAACAGAACGGTGATAAAAACAGAACACCGATAAACCGAACTATGACATTTCAGGAAAAATATAACATTTAATATTTAAATTGTCGTATCTCTATAATATGTTTAATAACACAGGTTTTCAATCAATACAAAAATCAAATTAAGTATATAATTTCTGCATTTCTAGTCGCTGGAGAGCCTTAATTAAACGGGACTCAACTCGGTTTTGCCGGCAACCTAGGTACCTATATCTCGTCTTGACCAATCCATGTTCAAAATGCTTGGATGACTAGATACAACGAAATAATGAGTTTAATAATTCTGTGGAATTGTGCATGATTATCAAAATCAAGCAGATAAATTGAGGTTTCTACGCCAAATGGCCAATAATATGCAGTGATTATTAATATAGAACATTACATTTTTATTTTATAAACTTAAGTTTTATAAGTATTTAATTAATAAATAGATACGACAAAAATGAATGTTTTATTTTTCCACTGGCTGTTCTGTTTTGTCGCCGCTTTGTTTCTTCGTGTTCTGTTTCGTCCGGTTACCCTATCGGTCGATGTCATTCGATCGACCGTTCGTTCTATTAGCAAATTCAACGAGATATCAGAAAAAAATAAAAAATAAATATATAAGTTAGAATTTAACTTTAGAACACTGCACAATAATATCGCCATATTTTCAACTAAACATAATTATTTTCGCAGTTTTATTTCAAATCTTCTCTTTGAATGATTACAAACGTTGAGGATGGATGCCTCTTTACATTAATTTATTGGGGGCATCTCAAACCCAGCCGTCTGCCTAGACCAGATATACAAGATTAATAAAAATGATTACATAAGTTGCTTAATTTTTAATAAAAACAATATTGACTTCAATGTTTTTTTTGTATATCAAGGCAACTTGGATGCTCGGCGGCAAAATGATTTTCCACTTTGTTTCTAAGTTCATGTTGAGAGAGGTTGCAATATTTTTGTTTTTTCCATGCGCAATTTTAAAATCGTCGGGTACCTACCCCCCAAAATTTTCACAATTACTCCATTTTATGTCATATACCTCTGTTCCTTGACCTCTGGCCTACGACTTATAGGTATCTATATTTATCTACATAATATTATGGCTCTGAAACTATTAAGGCTATACCTTAGTTGAGGCATGGTCTAAAAAGATCGTGGCTAGGCGATGCGCGGATTGTGCAAATGGCGCGTGCCGAACGAAATATAATTTGTCATATAAATCCAAAATGCGTCCATTTAATGTTCTGTTTATTGTTCTATTAGTAACAATAATAATATATTCATTGACATGTTTTTTTTTTTCAAGTAAATGGGTAACGTTTTTTAGTCATCGTTGCACGATTTAAGAATTAATACCCCCGTCACCATCACGAAACAAATTGACGTATTCACAGCTCGACGTTCGCTCTCCGATTGCCAGCGAGTCCAAAATTTCGTCGCACCTATAGTTGAAAATTATTTGTCGTTTCATTGAAGTACCGTCTTAATTTATTAAATAATAATAATATATTATTACCTAGTGGTTGTAATACCAAAGAGATTGGACTCCTCCCCAGAGGTAGCACACAAATGTCAGTGTGTACTCGTTTTGTGAGAGAAAGTTTTATTTCTCTGAAATTAGGTACACTTTGCTGCAAATGGGCCATACTTGGACATAAAAACGCCCCACTGAGTATTTTTTTTATCAACACAAGCTTACAACCAATTTATGATAAACGTATTTTCATTATAAAAAGTTCCCGCAATAAAAACTTTATTAGGATTCAGGGTAATAAGAAAAAAAGTCTTTCAATCTCTTTGTGTAATACACAATTGCAAGTAATTGGAATAATAAATAAAAATGTTGCATGATCATCAGCTACTCCCAGTTTGTAACTCTTCGTTGGATTTATTTAGTTAGAACTATACAGGAGACAATAATATTGTCAATTATATTATAATTTTATTAGCTATTCGGTTTAGTTAATTGTGATTATTATTTTACAGTTTACATTACTTAATATTTAATGTTTTTCCATTGGGTCGGTAATATTTTGATCTAGACAGAGGCATTCAACTAAATTTACTCAAACCCTTTTGAGTTAAATAATATTAGGTGGATTATGGAACAATTTGGTTTTAAAAATTAGCGCCTTTTTTCTGTTATTAGATACTACTATAACCATATACAATATTGATTTGATGGACGAATATCAATATATTTAGAGATTTTAAATCAATTAATTATGAATTATATTTAGAGTACCAATGTGAATCATTGTCACAAATGTTTCATACGGGTTACACAGGTTACACTCCGTTAGTTATGCCACTGCCCAAACTGTAACATATTATAATATGTACATACAATATTATAATTAATTAAATAAAAATAACGGAACTCACCCATCTTCCACTAAAACACTATACACGGTATTCTTGGCGTAGTATACCTATCAAATTATTGTCTTAATCTTAACACTCAAAAATTCTTTGACTGACCTGAATCTAGATTTCTTATTTTTGTGATAGTTTTCTTTGTCAGTGGTGACATTTCCATAGGCGGAGCGAGCTCCCAACCGCGGCTTCGATAAATAACTAGTCGACCCCATTGCCACTTCGCTATTCAATTTGCCCAGTAAATATTTGTCGAGCGTCGTGCCCGCGTACATTTCATACAAAAAACGCAAATTATATGAAAACCGCCCCGGGAAACTCAGACCCTTTTATAAACTCGCTTTTGTGCACTCTAGCACATTTCGTCCCCAGTGGCGTTTCAACACGGTGTTAGCAAAAATGTCAAATCAAATAAAGTATCCACTGAGGCCGCGCAGCCCATTTTATTGTACCGCAGCCAAAGCTTTCAGTGCCCACTTATAGGTTATGCAATAATTATAGTACATATAAGTCAATAAGTCTTTGAGCATAAAACATATTTGTTTAAATAAGCATGAATACGAACAGTACAAATCTCAATACTATAATTTATTACGTAAGACCCGTTTATCGTAACAATACATTCGAAAGGTATGATCGACATTCTGAAGATGGTCTCACAGGCCGAAACGGCTGTCAACATGCTTACAGTAGAAATAACATAGAAAACTTTGTTTCAAAAATCAAAACCATTCATATATTCGAGCTTGGTCATCGTCTGTTTCTAGATTTCGTAAATTTATAATGAACTAACGAGACAGACATCTCTTTAAGACGAGTGGATAACACTTTTTTCCGTCTTAGTTATTTACACTATATAGAGGACACCCAAAATATTATATTAGAGTAAAGTAGATTAGGTTCTTGCACTGGAACTAACGGCGTTAGTTAACGCACATTGAAAAAATAACATCTACTGTTTATAGAGTCGCGAGACCGAACCAGCGATCCAAACCGGCCATACCTTCACAAAAATATATACCTACACCTATTTTATTATTACTACAACGTTTTTCTTAGGTCGTATTCTTATTTTTCCGGTGGTTGTTTGTCCGGTACAAATCTTGCAATCGATTTTTAATTAACTTCCCGACTAGCTAGACATTTGAACTTTTAGAATATATCGAACACGATGCCAATGCATTTTTTAATACTTTTAGCCATCTTTAAGTAGAATTGAATTCATTTTTAGTTAATTCTGTTTTGTATGAAAAGTTATTTCGATACCATTATTGGTTGCTAGGGAGTCCCCTAGCAACTAAATTATTAACAAATAATATATACCAATATCAATATATAAATCAATATGAAATGACATTTCATTATTCAGTATTTTTATCAAGTACAAATTTTTTTGATCGTTTAAGCTAGTCAAGTCAAGTTTATATGATTCAACAGAAAATTTAAAAACGTTGTATACCTATAAAAAGTTATTTTTATCTTGTAATTATTTTTAATAAAGTTTTGACGTCATGAAACTGAATGAATCCTTGAACGTCACGGAGGGTGATAGAACTATAACACACATAGCAACAAGACGTCAAGAGCTTCAATTTCCATTTGGGGCTTGTTGACCTATAGGGATTTCTCTCGCTGTCCAGCCGGGCCATTCCGCCCTCGTCACAAGCTATTGATCAACAGACTGAGCAACAAATTTCAGATACCTACCTACCTACCTAATTCAATGATTAAATTATAATTAAACTCTTTCACTTTCAGTTAGAACGTAGAAGCATATTATGTTCTTATTCCTGAAGTTACAACCCTGTGTAGGTCTTGGCCTCAAGGTCTATCCAAAGCCGCTTGTTCCCAAAATGTGCATATACTTTCCTGGCATTATATCACAATAGATCCTCATTTACGTACCTACCGGTGTTCGCCATTGCATTGTGAACTAATTTTCATTAGGCCTCATTCATCAACCCGCCCTACTATAATGATGCCTATTATGGACTTGTTAAACAGGAACGTCTTACTCGGATATAACATTGTGATACGCCAATGCTTTCACATAAAACAACAAAAGAAAATCCAAATTCTTGGTCATATTGCCGTTTCGTTTCGCAAACATAAATCTCATAGAAAGTGTTGAGAAACGTAAGTCGGATGTTCGCCCGGAAAATCGAAATGTGGTAACTGGCAGTGTCTTGCGTGTCAAATTTATTGAAAATTTACGAAAACGGGATAACAAAATTATAATATAACATTATAATATGGGTAATAATATGACATCGATAGCACAAAAGAAAGTTAAGCAACTTTTTTTATTACCTACCTACGCGCCCGCCAACCGTCGAAAACTTAATTTAAGGAAATGAAAATTTACCTACTCTAATCAATATTATTGACGGTACGGTAGGTACGTGTGTACATAATTTGCTTGAAATTACTTACATCGCAAAAATCATCTGAGCTATTAATCAAGTTAACACTCGCGGCACCGAATTAGGTATCAACTTGGTATCAACATTTTCAATAGAAAAAAAATATTTATGTATGGTGCATGTACATGGCAGCAAATAACTAGGGACTGAGAAGAGTGAAAAGAACTAGGGGAGGCCTTTAACCACCAAGTGAATAGACGCCTGCTGCTGATATTAATATGGCTTGGGTTAAAAAAAGATTTTGCAGCATGACTAGTGATCTCCGTGATCAGAATTTACTTCATAATAACTATGACAATATGACCGTGCAACTCGAGTGTGGGCTTATGAAAAATGGCGTTCGACATTTTTTTTTAAAACGTTTTAGGTGATTATGCACGTTTATTTTTGGCTATGTCATACCGTACCTGTTCGGGGTATGCTGGAAGTTTTTTGGACTTTATAGGTTGAGCCAGTGGCTGACATCCTTTTCTCGTAAAAACAAAATCTATTAATACAAACCTCCACGCTGTGAAGGCCCATATGCTGGAATTTATCCAAATAATATTAATTTACGCTTTTCATGAGCCCCAAGTTGTACCTATATTGTCATAGTATTCATAGAATATTATTTTATAAAACCACAATCATTGAGTTTCACATTGAAGCCTATGGTACCGTATGTGCAGTGATATTCCGTGGGGGTAGGCAGGACATGCGTTGCTTAGGGACGGCTAAATAAAAAGAGCTGCAATTGAAGGAACGGCTATGATCATTACAACTTTTAGAATCAGTGGCGGTTTTCCATGAAGCGAAGAGCGAAAGTACAGCCATCTTAATTTTTAAACGTCAAACAGGGGGCTCCATACTTGTCAACGCCTCAGATCTTCACGTATCTAAAACGACCGCCGTTTGGGAGTAGGTTTCGTGGAAATGCTCTAATCCTCAGTAGATTATAATATGTACCAATGTGTTTTGTTTCAAGATTATTGTTGCATTAGGTGCATAGATATGTATGCACCTAACAATTTTGCATACATTTTGAGACTAAACATGAAACGGCACGGCATTCTAAGTCTGCATAAGGGCGGCAATTTTCCCAGAGACGTCATTGTGTAAGTGTAGGTACCTACCTAGAACAAATAGCCACGGATTGACTGTTATCTAGATTTTAGTCATAGGGCCCGGGCATGTGAAAAGGGAGGGGAGGTTTTATATGAAAATATAATGAATATGAGTTAGGAAGAAGTAACAAATTGGTTGCCATCACGCGACAGCTCAAGTCACGATAGTTTCTGTGCCTGGCGCCGAATACCGCGACTTTAAAACTAATCCTAAGATGGCTGCCATTTTCCGACCGACGTCATTTTTTATTTATTTTTCGAAAATATTAGTATCTCTTGTGGGATGTTTGACCCATTTCGTTATTTCCTAATTATGTAGGTACAACCTACCGATAGATAATTGACACAATAGGTATATCGCCCTTATTAGGCGTTTCTTAATTATGATAAAAAAAATCGCGGTTATAATAAATTATGCATATATTAATGTAGATAATTAGTTTAATTAATATTAAATAGGTATGTACCAAATTCATGGCCCCCACATCCTGAAGCGGGGCCCCAGGCCAGGATGTTTGGTGTGCCCCAAACCTATCGCTAAGGTTAAGGGCAGTGTGATTCTCTACACTTTAGAGTTCCCTAAATGGTATCACCAATGGAACCCCAGGGTTCCGTAAAGTAAAATTAAGGGTATGTATTCTGTGTATTTTTAGCGATTTTTATATACATATATAGCCATTTCAGGAAACACACTAAAAATAATTAAAATAAATTCCTACACGTGAAATATCATTTATTTACTTATATCAATTATTGTCATATCACATCGAATTGTATCACATAGCAACATATTTGTAAATGTTAGCATTTTTTAAGTAAAATAGTGCCGCAGGCGACTTTTTTTACTATCAGAGTAAATTTATGGTGTGTTTATCTCACTTAACTGGTCGAGCTGCCACGCTGGGCCCTCAGGCTAGAGCCCTGTCAGCTCCCCCCCTTGTAGGGGCCATGACCTAATTATATTTCATAATCAAGTGCGAAAACATTTTCAAATCTGTACCTACATTCCTTTGTAAATATGTTTAAGTATTTTTATATAAAAACTAGCGAGTCCCCGGCATGCGTTGCAATGCCACTCAAAGAAAGAAATTGTTTGTATTTTAATTCTGTTTATTGAAGTGCTTTTGGATAGACAATGTTTTATGTTTTTCCGTCTGGTGCGTACACAAATTCCAACGCGTGAGCAGGCTACATCATCATAAGGGGCACGACAACCCGGTGTGGGTCCTGGCCTCCTCCAACAGCTCCGTCCACCTGTCCCTATCCAGTGTGGCCGCTTTCCAATTTAGTACCCCCCGAATACGTCAGTCACTGGCAGCTCCATCTAACCAGCGAATCTTTGGCCTCCCTCTTCTTCTACGTCCTATTGGATTGATGGACATCACTTTCTTTGCCGGTTCATTGTCATTCATACGGTGCACATGACCTAGCCATCGCAGTCTCCCAATCGTAATTGATTGAACTGCGCTGCAATCTTCGTACAGCCCGTAGAACTCAGCATTATATCTTCTCCTCCAATTGGTGCCATCCCTAATCGGTCCATATATACGGCGGAGAATTTTTCTTTCAAAGATGTTCAGGGCTCGTTCATTTCGCAGAGTTAATGTCCAGGTTTCCGATGCGTAGGTGAGCATTGGCTTTACAAGTGTCTTGTAAAGAGTGCTTTTAGTTCGGCGAGATAGTAAGCGGGACTTAAAATGTCTTAACAGACCAAAGTAGCATTTATTCGCAGACATGATTCTCTTGTTGATTTATTCTGTAATATCATTATGTCGAGTTACAAGAGATCCAAGGTATATGAAACTGTCGACCGTATCAAACTTGTATGCACCAATATCTAACTTTGGTGCGACTTCTCTTGGTGTGGCATAGACAGGCATGTATTTAGTTTTTGCCTCGTTTATTGGTAAACCCATTCTTTTAGCAGAGGCTTCTAGTGCTGTGAATGCCTTTTTCAGCGCCAATTCTGATATGGCAATGATGTCGATATCATCGGCATACGCCAGCAGCTGCACAGGCTTAGTAAATATTGTGCCGCTGCCACGGGCATCAATCTTTGCATCCCGTATCGCCTTTTCTAGCGCAATATTGAAAAGAAGGCATGCCAGAGCGTCACCTTGCCTTAGGCCATTCAGTGATATAAATGGCTCAGATATTTCCGCTTAAAGCTTTACCTGGCATTGTACTGGTGTCATTGTCATCTCTACAAGTTTAATTATTTTCGTCAGAATTTCAAATTCTCGCATTGTTTCGTATAACCGGTATCGATTAATGCTACGAGGGTGGTGATACACCCCTGTTACAGGCGGGCTTCTCCCGGTGTAAAATAATCATTTAGTAGCTTAAGTCGAAACGTAACCCTGACCTCTAGAAACGGCTTCATAAAACATCTAATCTGATTCCTTGCTCAACCACGTAAGTATTTTTTTTAATTTAAAAAGTAAAAATGATGATGGATGAAAGAGATAATTTTAAGACTAAATATAAGGATTCAAAAATAATAAATTTTGCCGCGCTTGTCGGCAACGTCCAAATTTCAACGCGCCTGCGCCAGGGTGGTCCTCGTGATTCGTGAAATCAAAAAACATCACGCGATAAAATTTGGCCAATCACGAGAGTCCTTTTTGTGGAATGGCGTGGGTACGCGAAGTTTGAAAAAGAAAAAAAAATAAGTAAGCGTCCCCTTTCCGATAGGATAGGACCTGCGACTATAATCGTAAAAACCCAGATATAAATTTGTGAAACTAAAAAGGATAAGAAAATATAAGACCACGTCACGAACACGAAAGACCGAGTTTTATTTATACTCCAACCGTTTGAATCTTTTTTTTTGTGAATCCGGGGTTCGATGGACTCCTGAGCTAGTCGCTGGAACCCCGGGGATCTCAATGGCGCCTTGGCAACGTGAAGCTCGAAGAATCGCATGGATTCTTCCGAACCCGCGAAATAAAATTTACGCCCGCGAACGCTAAATAAAAGTTTATGATCCAGGAGCCGGAACAACCAAGAAATGGTTAACTAAAAAGTAGACTCCGACGTGACCCTTATCAAAGAAGAAGTGCTGTCTCCAACATCAAACCGGGAGAGCCCTCCTCTGGTGTTCGAAGACAGTCCACATACGGAGCTGACCGCGCCTAGCGTCGTGCTGGAGACCGTAGCACCAGCGCGTCTCCAGTACGACGAATGGCTGCACAAATCCCACCTATGGAGACCAGACACATCATCGACGGTATCCAGCGAGGAGGGCTCGTAGAGGCCACGGCCCACTCGCGACGAAAAACGGCGAGCAAAATGCCGATTTTCCTAGGGTATCACTAACATGCTGTGTACCCTATTCGACCACGGGATATTTGGTGAGGAGACAAAAAGGAAACGGGAGGCCAGGGAGCCTCAAAAGAGGGCTGAGAAGGCGCGCAAGCTGAGAGGAATCAAAGAAGCTGTGCGGGCGCAGGCTCGACCACGAGGAGATGAAGCAGGACCAGTCGCCAACCCTCGAGTCAAGGGTGAACGCCGAGTTCCTGTTGGAAGTGAAATGTGTAGATTATACGAATAAAACATCCGGAAATTCTTCTAATTACGGATATAAAGTTAATTAAGGACAAACTTTCTGAGCCTTGTAATCTTAAGTTCATTAGTACGAAAAATGTACATTCTAGTTTTAAAAATAACGCTTCGCAAAGTGACGCCAATTCTTTCCGTTCAAATAAAGTAAATATGAATGAATTCGAAAACATTAACATTGAAAATCGCAAACAATTTTATAAACGGGAAAGAGGATATTCTACAGTAGCGCGAAACCTGTTTCAAAGTTACGCCGTGTTAATAATTTGAATCCAAAGAGAAACGAGGAAAATAGTATACGACCGTCACTATTATTTCTTTACAAATTACCAATCGTAAATTTAACACAGCGAAAACGGAACGGGAATAATACGGCATCACTCGACGAAGTGTATATAGTTGTTATGTTAAATTTTAATAATAAGTTAAAATTAGGTATAAGAGGATGAAAGTAGAGATTGTATGCTTGTGAAAAAAAAAAAAAAATGAGTCATTATGCCGTAATAATGAAAAAAATAATAATAATAATAAAACGTGAGAGGCACCGCAAATCGGCGCGGCGCGCCTTGGAATAGGATGTCGGGCGCGTAAAACGAAACAACAATTTTTTTTTAAATAAAATGGGTTTCACTAAAAATAAAGTTAATTACACAGTTTTAAGTGTACTGATTCAGAAATAAATATAATAAGAGGGTGGAATATTTCAATTTTTAATATCAATGTGATTTATACAGTCAATACAATGTTGCAAAATAATTATGGGTATTAGGGTAAAATATTAAAAGTGATAGTAAGTACCATAAGTACAATGGGAAGATTTTATATAAAATTAGTAGCTATTTAATGTATGGGGTAGGAGTAATTAATAAAGTAAATTCGAATAAATTTAAAGTACAGGAAGTCTAATGAACGAATAAATTACTAAAGAAAGAGAAAGAATAAATACAGATGAAGACAATTTGGAAGCACAAAGGGAGCCACCTCTCGAAGTAAGCGCAATGGTGTGGAGAGTGCGCACTCTCCTTTCTCGCGCAGGTTCATGGAGAGACTAGGGACGTGACGCCTGAAAGATATCGTGAAACAACAAGAGGTACCTCCGAAGTGTAACCATCTATAAAAAAAAGAAAGGGAAAAGGATACTTATTGTGAAAATCCATCCTAGTACCTGTGGGAAAGCCGTGCCGCCGTCAACGAGCCTGCACCGCGATTTCCTAACTCTCGTCTCGTGTGGCACCAGACGAGATGACGTAATTGTGTCGTCACGCTCGAGGCATGCCGACCGCGCACAGAATAACCATAGAAAATATTATTATGATACACCTATATGTGTATGGTGACAATGAATAGCGCCGCTGTCGGAGTAGCGTAATATTCTCGAGTGCTATTATCACTCCGGTAGTACGTCATAATGATGTCATATGACGTCATCTCGACCGGGAAGCTTGCACTCGCAAGTTCTAACATAGAGCCCCTGGCCGTTGTACCGCTATACGATGCCTTGCCCGCAGTAATAGGAACAGATGGAGACACAGTACCTGTCCATCTATGAGGTGATACTCCAGAGACCAGCAGATCAGTGGAAAACTTTCCACAGGAAGATATCCGCTGCTCGGAACGAGCCTGGCTCAATAGTAACGCCACTACCACGCCCTGGTCGCGAAGGCAGACGACGTCCAGCTAGGTATGCTCCTATTGAGCAAGAATAAAATAAAGGTAAAGCGTAACACGAAACTATAATTCCGAACGAGGGCCAAACGTCTACAAATGTAGCCTCTCGGAATACAAAAAAACTGGACAGCCCAAGAGTCGAAGACTGCAGCTCCACGACCCCTCCGCTGACTAGTATAAAAGAACGAGAAGAATAACAAAAACATTACGAAAACAAAATAAACGCACGACATTACAGGAGAAAAATAAAATAATAATAAATTATGACAAATGATAATAAGAAAGGAAAATAAATCAAACTCTGACTTATTCAGGAGCATTGCTTTGAGCAGGAAAATAGTAATTAAAATAAATATAGAAACAATACGTAAAGTTAGTTGTTGTTTTTTTTTTTTTTTTGTTAGAATAGTTAGATTGTAGTTGAATTTTTTTATAAACTGTTATCATGCCATGTACTTAACGGATGAACAAGGAATTGGATGGGTGGCCGATGAGATCAGGGCGTACCTTTCGACTTTAATCCAGATGGGGCGAATTGATACACCCCTGTTACAGGCGGGCTTCTCCCGGTGTAAAATAATCATTTAGTAGCTTAAGTCGAAACGTAACCCTGACCTCTAGAAACGGCTTCATAAAACATCTAATCTGATTCCTTGCTCAACCACGTAAGTATTTTTTTTAATTTAAAAAGTAAAAATGATGATGGATGAAAGAGATAATTTTAAGACTAAATATAAGGATTCAAAAATAATAAATTTTGCCGCGCTTGTCGGCAACGTCCAGATTTCGACGCGCCTGCGCCAGGGTGGTCCTCGTGATTCGTGAAATCAAAAAACATCACGCGATAAAATTTGGCCAATCACGAGAGTCCTTTTTGTGGAATGGCGTGGGTACGCGAAGTTTGAAAAAGAAAAAAAAATAAGTAAGCGTCCCCTTTCCGATAGGATAGGACCTGCGACTATAATCGTAAAAACCCAGATATAAATTTGTGAAACTAAAAAGGATAAGAAAATATAAGACCACGTCACGAACACGAAAGACCGAGTTTTATTTATACTCCAACCGTTTGAATTTCTTTTTTTGTGAATCCGGGGTTCGATGGACTTCTGAGCTAGCCGCTGGAACCCCGGGTTTCTCAGTGGGTCAATAATTCCTTAGAAAAAAGCATTAAAACAGTTTTTATTTTTGTATTTTTTTTTTATTTCTCAACATAATCTCCTTGGAGCTCAATACACTTGGTTAGACGTTTCTCAATTTTTTTTAAACCGTCAGAAAAATAAGTTTTCGGAAGGTCCTCAAAATAAGCATTTGTCCGATCGATGACTTCTTCATTTGAAAAAAAACGTTGTCCACTTAGCCATTTTTTTAAGTTTGGGAAAAGGAAAAAGTCACTGGGGGCTAAATCTGGCGAATACGGTGGGTGGTCGACCAATTCGAACTTCAATTCTTCAATTTTAGCCATTGATCGTAAACATGTGTGAACACGGGCATTGTCCTGATGAAAGAGGATTTTTTTCCTGTTTAAATGAGGCCGTTTTTCTTCAATTTCGTTTTTTAGCTGGTCCAATAAAGATGCATAATAATCCCCTGTTATTGTTTTTCTTTTTTCCAAATAGTCAACGAAAATAATTCCACGTGCATCCCAAAATACAGTAGCCATAACCTTACCAGCTGATTTTACGGTTTTCGCCTTCTTTGGACATGGTTTGCCTTTCGCAATCCACTGCTTTGACTGTTCTTTCGTCTCGGGAGTATAGTGGTGTATCCATGTTTCATCTACAGTCACAAAGCGACGAAAAAATTCATCCGGATTGCGTTGCATGAGCGACAACAGGGCTTTAGAGGCCACCACCCTATTGCGTTTATTGTCGACTGTGAGCAAACGCGGCACCCATCTTGCAGAAACTTTTTTCATGCCCAATTTGTCATGTAAAATAGAAATGACGCTACCTTTTGAGATCCCTGTAACCTCAATTATCTCACTCAACTTTAATCTTCGGTCACTTAACACCATATCGTGGATTTTATTGATCATTTCTGGTGTAGTCACCTCTACAGGACGTCCTGAGCGTGGTTCATCCTTTGTTGATGTACGACCACGTTTAAATTCATTTAACCAGTTATAAATAGTTGCAAGTGAAGGAGCAGATATGCCGTGAACTAAATCCAACTCATTTTTTATTTCCTTTGCTGTTAACCCTTTTATATTAAAATGTTTAATAACAGCTCTAAACTCAATTTTCTCCATTTTTGTAAACAAGCAAATTTTTTTTTTAAATGTACCAAAATAAAAAACAACAACCCGACCAATCTGATTTAAACTTCGCAGCATACTGAATCGGTAGTGCCGCTGCATGAAAACAAACCGCTTACAGTACTAGTCGCGCCACCTGTCGGCTTTTCTAAGGACTTATTGACCCACCCTCGTATCATAAGCTGCCTTAAAATCGATGAACAGGTGATACTTACGTGTTAATATTGAATTCAGTGGTCTTTTCTAGAATCTGCCTTAGAGTGAATATTTGAGTAACACATGATCTCCCTCGTCGAAAGCCTCCTTGGTAGTGCCCGAGTATTCCTTCTACAATGGGTTCCAGCCGCTGGACAACAGTTTATATGCAGAGTTAAGGAGTGTCACCCCTCTGTAGTTACTACATTCTAGTTGGTCTCCTTTCTTGTGCAGGGGAAAAATCAGCCCATCCTTCCACTCCTCTGGCATCTTTTCTGAAGCCCATACTTGGTAGATTAGGCTATGTAAATGTTTGAGCAGGCTTTCTCCCCCATATTTTATTAATTCACTCTGTAGGTTATCTATTCCAGGCGATTTGTTTGTTTTTAACCTTGACATGGCACCTTTTACCTCATTTAATGTCGGTGGTTCTTCGTTATCATCCATGCCACTTTGTACTGATTCCTGGTCATGAGTATTAATGTTAGTGTTGCCGGCATCAGTATTTCAATTTCAATTTCAATTTCAATTTATTTATTTTTAACATATTCTGGACATTACAAATTTAAGACGTTCACAACATGACATTTAGAAACAAAGAAATATAAAACAGTAAGTGTTACATAAAAAAAGAGATAGATAGTATGTTATTAAACAGTAGAAATATGTACATACAAAAATATTAATTAGATAGGTACAAGGAAGTACACCGGATGAGTTAAGCAGACCCTATTTTAAGAATTTATAAAACAACGTCCACCTATACTCATCCTCACGTAGGTGGAATATATCAACACCCGAAGCAATTTCGTTGAACATAGTTATCACCCTCCCAATTGGCATTACCAGTGGCAGGTTGGTTCTGCACCTTGGGAGAATAAACAACTGATGTTCTCTATTTCTAAGATAGTTATCAGGGACACACAGGTCAACACTGCCCAGAATGGCAGAGTTCTCATTTATACCCCGTATAAGTCAAAAACAATACGTAGCTAAATAAAGATTTCTTCTAAATTGCAAACTGCAGTATGTAAGCATGCCTAAGAGAAAGTCAGTTGGATAAAGCCACGGATAGTATCCGTACAACCTCAAATAAAGGAGTCTCAAGAATTTCTTCTGAACCCTCTCCACCATAAGGCCATACTTCAACTGATGCGGTGCCAAAACAATAGACCCACTCTCAAGTCTGCTTCGAACTAAAGAATTAAATAAAATTTTTAATATCGTAACATCCGAAAAGACCCGGGAAGTACGCATGACGAAGCCCAACATTTTAAGCACCTTGTTACAAATAGTAACTATATGGCTAATAAATGTCAGTTTACTCTCAAACGTAATGCCAAGATCCCTTACAGATGATATTCGTGACAGAACTCTGCCATGCATCGAGTATTGGAAAAACAACACTTTTGAGGCTCTGGTAAACGACAAAATATTGCATTTATCAATATTGAATTCTAGTTTGTTACGCCTGCCCCAATCTAATATATTATCTATATCAAGTTGGAGCTGACGACAATCGTCCAAGGTGACAACTTCCAAAAAGAGTTTCAAGTCATCAGCGAACAACAAAAACACAGCATTTTTTATGACCAATGCTATGTCATTTATAAAAATCGTGAACAGCAACGGCCCTAAGTTTGAGCCCTGAGGGACACCAGAAAATGTGTAAAAGGTCTGTGACTGATAAAGGCCGTACGATACGTATTGTTGACGATTCCTAAATTAACTCCCCAATAGCTTCAAAAATCGATCAGACAATCCAATAAGTTGGAGTTTTTCCATCAGGACATCATGATCGACATTGTCAAATGCTTTCGAGAAGTCATTGTAAGCACAGTCAACCTGGTGGCCTCTATCCAGTGCCGATGACACATAATTGGTAAATACCATCAGGTTAGTTTCCGTTGATCGGCCTGCTCTAAATCCATGCTGTTCATTTATTATAAATGACTCAATTTTTGGAGAAATCATGTTGTGCATGATCATCTCAAGAACTTTTGCCGGTGCAGAGAGAACAGCTACCGGCCTGTAATTCTCCACTGATGACTCTTACAACTCTTATGGATTGGAGTAACCTTCGACATCTTCCACGTTTCCGGAAAGATACCTGTCTCCATTGTAAGATTATATATAGGTATATGCAAGTGGGCCTTTGACAAAATCAACACACCCCTTTAAAAAAAATGTAGGGACGTTATCAGGTCCCAAAGAGTGAGTATTTTTTAGTTTTTAATAAATTTTAACACATCACTCTCATCAACTGGAAAAATATCAATGGACTGGGCACCGCATGATGGCTGTCTCGACGTGGAGGCAACATCCAAATAAGGAATACTACTTGCGTAGACAGACCTGAAGTGACCAGCAAATGCTTCTGCCACTCCATGTCCGGTCACCTCTTCGCCTTTCCAACTCATCGAATCGGCATATCCGCCATCCCTTCGTAATGATTTAATATAATCCCAAAACGATTTGGGATTTTCACGAATGCAATCTTCTACCGATTCCATATAATATGTTCGATAGGCCATTCGAACAGCTTGCCTCACTCTCAAGCGATAAAGGCTAAACATTTCATAGTCGCGTTGACCATGCTCAGCCTTCCAAGCTTTGTGATAGCAATGCTTGATCTGAATGTCCCCAATAATCTCTCGAGAAAACCACCTCGGGTATCGCCTTCCACCACGACATGGCGACCTCCTTGAAAAACATTCATCAAACACAATATTATGTTGATCACAGAAACCCACCCACCGGGCAAGAATACGGTGCTTTTCTGTGAGTATTATGCCATTGTCATCCTTTCACATTGTGATACGAGGCTTGAAACCCTTCCTAACATTATTTATCATTCTATAGAACAGCCGACTTTCTTGGACTTTATAGTGTTCTTGGAGTAGGATCATTTCCTTTTTTAAATAATCACATTTCTTTTTCTTGTGTAGTTTCTTTTCGTCACGCCGGCGCTTTTTATACTCATCGTCTGATGCCCGTGTTTTCTTCTGTAGCATCATTAAGTAAGCCTCATTCTTTCTCGTAGTGACTTCGCGGCAATCTTCGTCAAACCATTCTGATCGTTCACCTGTTTTTCGGCGTCCTAAGGTATCATTAGCTGAGGATACTATGGCAGTCTTGCACTCTTCCCAGTGTTGATTCACCTCTTCATGGTCTCCAACCTCAACATTGTCGCTCAGGTGAGTGTTCAAGCTCTCCTGGTACCGAGCCAGTTCCTGCGGAATCTTCAGTTTCTCTGTGTCAAAGGGTTTTGCTCTTGCTCCCATTTCCTTTTTAGTGTTTGAGATCTTTACTCAGCTCAACTTTTCCACACACTAGGAAATTGTCTGAGTCTACATTAGCCCCTATGTATGTCCGGACGCTCATTAGATCCGATCTGTGCCTGTTGTCTATCAAAATATGGTCTATTTGGTTTTATTGTGCACCCATCCGGGGATTTCCAAGTTCCCTTATATATATCCTTACGGGGAAACATTGTGCTACCAATAACCATATTTAGTGACGCTGCACAGTTAATTAGTCGGGTACCATTGTCATTACTTTCATTGTGAAAACTATGTTTTTCGACAATGGCAGTGTAGATCTCCTCCCGTCCTATTTTGGCATTTAGATCACCGAGTATTATTTTCACATCGTGATTTGGGCAACTGTAGTATGTGCTTTCTAATGCATTGTAGAAGTCCTCTTTTTCCTCATCTGACTTATCCTCTGTAGGGGCTATACACTTATAAGTTAGCAGGCTACACACAGCTGATTTTCCAAATTTGGTATAGGAACGCATACGAATAGAAGAAGATAGAATATAAGAAGATGGTTGTACTAATCAGAAACCTTCACGGGTGTGCGCACAACAACTCACCAAAGTTTCATCGCAATCAAATGAATGGTATATGAACGCATACGAATAGAAGATGTGGGTCTATTCTATGCTTATCGACCGCTAAAGTGATAAAGTGAAAAATATTATCAAACTTAGGGTAGGTTTGTATCAAAATATTAGCACTTATTGTAACAATTACACGAAGCCGGTTTTTATTGTTGCAATAAGTGCTATATTTTAACAGCACCTATCTTGCTGCTGTTAAAATATCGCACTTATTGCAACAATAAAAACCGGCTTCGTGTAATTGTTACAATAAGTGCTAATATTTTGATACAAACCTACCCTAAGTTTGATACTATTTATCAATTTGGTGTTCGATAAGTATAGAATAGACCCAATGGTTGTACTAATTCAGGTAAGCCTTAGCGGGTGTACGCACAACAACTCGCCAAAGTTTCATCATAATCGGATGAATGGTATAGGAACGCGTACGGGACAGACAGACAGACAAACAAACAATCATTCATTTTACAACGTTTTTATTAGCTCGTATTATTATTTGTCCGGTGGTTGTTTATCCGGTACAAATCTTGCAATCGATTTTTAACTAACTTCCTGACTAGCTAGACATTTAGAATATATTATCAGAACACGATGCCAATGCATTTTTTAAATACTTTTAGCCATCTTTAAGTAGAATTGAATTCATTTTCAGTTAATTCTGTTTTGTATGAAAAATTATTTCGGAAGTAATCCGTAATCCAATCCACTATTATTGGTTGCTAGGGGTCTGGGGTCCTAGCAACTAAATTATTAATATAGACGTGTGTTACTATACAAATAAATATGAAATGTAAAATGACATTTCAGTATTATTTCTATCAAGTACATTTTTTTTTGATCGTTTAAGCTAGTCAAGTCAAGTTTATACGATTCCAGGAAAATTTAAAAACGTTGTATATAAAAAGTTCTTTTTATCTTATAATTATTTATATATAATATAGGTATATTTTTCTAGGCCTGCAAGTCAAATTAGTCTCGATCCTAATAATTTCAATAAGTAATAATTATTAATGCATTTATTTTGACATGATTTTAAACAGTGGCGCACCCAGGGGGGGGGCAAGGGGCCCTGGCACCCCACAAACATTATCAGAATGATTTTAATCATTGAAATTGAAAGCCAATAAACTATATAAAAAAACACAAATAAAAACACAGCA
This sequence comes from Rhyacophila brunnea, assembly GCF_057557595.1. Classification (NCBI taxonomy): domain Eukaryota; kingdom Metazoa; phylum Arthropoda; class Insecta; order Trichoptera; family Rhyacophilidae; genus Rhyacophila; species Rhyacophila brunnea. Next base: position 26,152,062 of record NW_028233068.1, read on the forward strand.
AAAAATGATTTGTTATTCTCCAGCACCCTTTTGAGATCCCCGGGGTTCCAGCGACTAGCTCAGGAGTCCATCGAACCCCGGATTCACAAAAAAAGAAATTCAAACGGTTGGAGTGTAAATAAAACACAGTCCTTCGTGCTCGTAACGTGATATTGTTTATATTTTACATTTTCTTAATTTTTAGTTTTACAAATTATATTTGGGATTTTTACAGTTGTAGTCGTCAGGTCCGTACCTATCGGAAAGGGGACGCTTACTAACATCCTTTTTTCTTTCTTTTTAAATTCCTCGTACCGACGCCATCCAGCAAAAAAAAGGACTCTCGTGATTGGCCAAATTTTATCGCGTGATCTTTGATTCGGCGAATCACGAGCCTGACCCTGGCGCCGGCGCGCGAGGATTTCACGCACAATGCGCGGCAAAATTTATTATATTTAAATCCTTATATTTAGTCTTAAAATTATCTCTTTCATCCATCATCATTTTTACTTTTTAAATTAAAAAGAAATACTTACGTGGTTGAGCAAGGAATCAGATTAGATGTTTTATGAAGCCGTTTCTAGAGGTCAGGGTTACGTTTCGACTTAAGCTACTAAATGATTATTTTACACCGGGAGAAGCCCGCCTGTAACAGGGGTGTATCAATTCGCCCCATCTGGATTAAAGTCGAAAGGTACGCCCTGATCTCATCGGCCACCCATCCAATTCCTTGTTCATCCGTTAAGTACATGGCATGATAAACAGTTTATAAAAGAATTCAACTACAATCTAACTATTCTAACATAAAACTCTATACTTTAGCTCTATTTTTATTATTTTCTATATTTATTTTGGATTATTATTTTCAGCTCAAAGCAATGCTTTCGCGATACTTTTAAATAGGTCAGAGTTTGATTTAATTTCAGTGTAGTACATTTATTTTGTGTTACTTTGTTTTAATTAGGTTTTCTTGTTATTTTATTCGTTTTTATTAGTCAGCGGAGGGGTCGCGGAGCTATAGTCTTTGACTCTTGGGCTGTCCAGTTTTTTGTATTCCGAGAGGCTACATTTGTAGACGTTTAGCCCTCGTTCGGAATTATAGTTTCGTGTTACGTTTTTCTTCTTCTGGTGCAATAGGAGCGTACCTCGTTTGGCGTCGTCTGCCTTTGCAACCAGGGCGTGGTAGTGGCGTTACTATTGAGCCAGGCTCGTTCCGAGCAGCGGATATCTTTCTGTGGAAAGTTTTCCACTGATCTGCTAGTCTCTGGAGTATCACCTCATAGATGGACAGGTACTGTGTCTCCATCTGTTCCCATTACTGCGGGAAAGGCATCGTATAGCGGTGCAACGGCCAGGTTCGTTGACGGCGGCACGGCTCTCTCACAGGTAATAGGATGGATGTTTACAATAAGTATCCCTTTCCCTTTCTTTTTTTTTTTTATAGATGGTTACACTTCGGAAGTACCTCTTGTTGTTTCACGATATCTTTCAGGCGTCACGTCCCTAGTCTCTCCATGAACCTGCGCGAGAAAGGAGAGTGCGCACTCTCCACACCATCAAGCTTTGGTATCATGAATTTTCGGCTACGCTGCCTTTGGATGCGCTTACTTCAAGAGGTGGCTCCCTTTGTGCTTCCAAATTGTCTTCATCTGTATTTATTCTTTCTCTTTCTTTAGTAATTTATTCGTTCATTAGACTTCCTGTACTTTAAATTTATTCGAGTTTACTTTATTAATTGCTCCTACCCCATACATTAAATAGCTACTAATTTTATATAAAATCTTCCCATTGTACTTATGGTACTTACTATCACATTTAATATTTTACCCTAATACCCATAATTATTTTGCAACATTGTATTGACTGTATAAATCACATTGATATTAAAAATTGAAATATTCCACCCTCTCATTATATTTATTTCTGAATCAGTACACTTAAAACTGTGTAATTAACTTTATTTTTAGTGAAACCCATTTTATTAAAAAAAAAATTGTTGTTTCGTTTTACGCGCCCGACATCCTATTCCAAAGGCGCGCCGCGCCGATTTGCGGTGCCTCTCGCGTTTTATTATTATTACTATTTTTTTTTATTATTGAAACCCCGTTGAGAAATTTACGGCTTATTGACTCATTTTTTTTTTTTTTTTTTTTATCACAAGCATACAATCTCTACTTTCATCCTTTTATACCTAATTTTAACTTATTATTAAAATTTAACATAACAACTACACTTTGTCGAGTGACGCCTTATTATTCCCGTTCCGTTTTCGCTGTGTTAAATTTACGATTGGTAATTTGTAAAGAAATAATAGGGACGGTAGTGTACTATTTACCTCGTTTCTCTTTGGATTCAAATTATTAACACGGCGTAACTTTGAAACAGGTTTCGCGCTACTGTAGAATATCGTCTTTCCCGTTTATAAAATTGTTTGCGATTTTCAATGTTAATGTTTTCGAATTCATTCATATTTACTTTATTTGAACGGAAAGAATTGGCGTCACTTTGCGAAGCGTTATTTTTAGAACTAGAATGTACATTTTTCTTACTAACGAACTTAAGATTATAGGGCTCAGAAAGTGGGTCCTTAATTAACTTTTTATCCGTAATTAGAAGAATTTCCGGATATTTACGATTATTATCTTCACTTTTAACTACACTGTTTACACTGAAACTTCCAACAGCAACTCGGCGTTCACCCTTGACTAGAGGGTTGGCGACTGGTCCTGCTTCATCTCCTCGTGGTCGAGCCTGCGCCCGTACAGCTTCTTCGATTCATCTCAGCTTGCGCGCCTTCTCAGCCCTCTTGTGAGGCTCCCTAGCCTCGCGTTTCCTTTTTCTCTCCTCACCGAACATCCCGTGGTCGACTAGGGTACACATGTTAGTGATACCCTAGGAAAATCGGCATTTTGCTCGCCGTTTTTCGTCGTGAGTGGGCCGTGGCCTCTACGAGCCCTCCTCGCTGGATACCGTCGATGATGTGTCTGGTCTCCATAGGTGGGATTTGTGCAGCCATTCGTCGTACTGGAGACGCGCTGGTGCTACGGTCTCCAGCACGACGCTAGGCGCGGTCAGCTCCGTATGTGGACTGTCTTCGAACACCAGAGGGCCCTCCCGGTTTGATGTTGGAGACAGCACTTCTTCTTCGATAAGGGTTACGTCGGAGTCCGCTTTTTAGTTAACCATTTCTTGGTTGTTCCGGCTCCTGGATCGTAAACTTTTATTTAGCGTTCGCGGGCGTAAATTTTAATTCGCGGGTTCGGAAGAATCCATGCGATTCTTCGAGCTTCACGTTGCCAAGGGCGCCATTGAGATCCCCGGGGTTCCAGCGACTAGCTCAGGAGTCCATCGAACCCCGGATTCACAAAAAAAGAAATTCAAACGGTTGGAGTGTAAATAAAACACAGTCCTTCGTGCTCGTAACGTGATATTGTTTATATTTTACATTTTCTTAATTTTTAGTTTTACAAATTATATTTGGGATTTTTACAGTTGTAGTCGTCAGGTCCGTACCTATCGGAAAGGGGACGCTTACTAACATCCTTTTTTCTTTCTTTTTAAATTCCTCGTACCGACGCCATCCAGCAAAAAAAAGGACTCTCGTGATTGGCCAAATTTTATCGCGTGATCTTTGATTCGGCGAATCACGAGCCTGACCCTGGCGCCGGCGCGCGAGGATTTCACGCACAATGCGCGGCAAAATTTATTATATTTAAATCCTTATATTTAGTCTTAAAATTATCTCTTTCATCCATCATCATTTTTACTTTTTAAATTAAAAAGAAATACTTACGTGGTTGAGCAAGGAATCAGATTAGATGTTTTATGAAGCCGTTTCTAGAGGTCAGGGTTACGTTTAGACTTAAGCTACTAAATGATTATTTTACACCGGGAGAAGCCCGCCTGTAACAGGGGTGTATCACTTTATAGAAAAATTTCTTAGATTTTAATTTCCAACACAAAAATATCAAAAAATTCTCGGTGTCCGAGAACTTCCGAAATGGTGTAGGTCATGGCTGGGTAGGGCTGACAGGGCTCTAGCCTGGGGGCCCGGGCTGTGGGGGGCCCGGCGTGTCGGGTTGACCAGATAAGTGAGATAAACACACATCATAAATTAGCTTTAATAGTAAAAAAAAGTCACCTGCGGCGCTATTATACTTCATGCCCATGAGCATTATAAATTATATAATTGTGCAATATATTTTCTGATTATTATGTGTCGACACTCGACAGCTCCATTATTAAAGTAGATGTATTAAAAATCGCCAATAATTCACTGTTTAAGTAGATACCTTTAATTTGAAACAGAATTTGAAAAACGTTAATGTAGTGTTTCACACTGCCTTTAATCTTAGCAATAGGTAGGAGGGCCACCAAATATCCTAGCCTGAGGGCCCGTTTCAGGATGAGTGCAATAGACAAAAGACCAATAAACGAGAAATTAGGCTGTATTGTGTTGAGTAGGTTTGTGTATAAGTTAAATGCAATAATACGTTTTTTGTCCATTTTCAATTAATATTTTGGAACCTCAATATTAAAAAACCAAAAATCGACGATAAACATTCGGCGAAAAGAACGACTACACCCACTACAGTCGGTGGTGGTGTAAATCAAAAGAACATTATTTTTCAGTGGAATTCGGCATAATTATTGTAGCTCTCTAGACCAAGCGGGTAGCACAGCCAATATTATTTGAGTAATGTTTTAGCATACTAGGCGCACATGTCCAGCATGGACGTTGTTAGTCACTTCCAATCCGCCAGTCGCTGATGACACGCCCAACGGTTACCGCCACTATGCCTCCAATTTAATAAAAACTAGGAGAAAATGTACAAATATACCGCCGTGTATTGTGAAAATATGTAAAAATAATTATATGAAGAAGAAAAAGAGCCTATGGGACTAATTTACATTCTCCTCCTTGGGCCCCCCCAATATTAAATCCTGAGTGCGCCACTGATTTTAAATATGTGCAGTAAATGGCGCAACAGCCTGGGGTGGGCCATCCATTCATTTAACGTGACCAGACAGAGACTTTGATGGTTTGGATTATATTGGGTTCCCCAAAATCCTCGCAAAGGACTTTGCGGTTGTGACGTATGTGTCACACTCCATCTTCATAATTCGCTCCAAATAACGCTCTCGGGATCTTGTCCGACTTGTCGTTGATGACCCAAAATTCCAATCCATATTATGTGAAGACTGGCAATGATGTCCCTGGGTAAAGTGCTCTTTACCCTTTTCCAGTTCCCTTTCGTTTTTAGTTTCAAATTACCTACTCAGTGACGTCCCGTGGGGGTAGGCAGATTGAGTGTCGCTTGGGGGAGGCAGTTACTCATAGGGCGGGGCGGCAAATCAAGAATCATTTGGCATACCTATATATATATAAAAATACCTACCTAAACTTAGCAAGAACGGCAATATCTTGCTTAACTAAATGGTACAAACTAAATGTGATTTTAATAAGTGTCTAACTATATATTTACTTACTTTTTTCTATTATTTACTATATTTATTCACTTTTTGTCTAAATTGAATTTTGTATGCTTTAGTCCTTTAGTGGTATAATATATATTTGAGCTCGGTTATTACGATCACGGATATAGCGAGATCTCGGATGTAACAAGGAAACATTCGTTGACATTTTAGTTTATGATTTTCCCCATGCATTTATTCACTTTTATAAAGAGCTCTTTATCGGATATACCGAGCTAAAATATCGTCAAAATTTTTCTTAAAACTGTTAATGTGTCAATCGTTTAAAAATATTTCGACGCTAAGCAATAAAATCTGACCGGACAGAATGCTGCCGGGTTCGGATTACGTTTATGACACTAGTTAAGTGTCTAGGTACCTACCTAATTGGTGTTTTCGCCGACAAGCTTGAAAAAGTAACCACGCATATGGTTGAAAAAAAATCCAAGGTTTGTGAAGTAAGTAGGTACCTTCCAGCGTTCATTACAATAAACAGCTTCTTTTGTAGTTTATGATAGCTAACGCTTAACGCGTAACGCTTATAATGAGCAGCGAAAGAGTAACGCATAAGCTCGTTATAAAACGAGCAAATTCAGTCGGTCCCATCTTCCTCGTAATAACCAAATTCGACTGTATTTTGTTAGTTATGTATCCATACAACACATTTTTTACATATTGGAGTCATGAAAAGATGATAAGAAATACTGTACCTACTTATAAAAAATGGGGCGGCATTTTGGCGTTGCTTAAGGGCGGCATTTTGTCTCGGGACGTCATTGTACCTACTTATCTGAAATCGCATTTTTCATATAATCATCCAAACTGATTCTTTTACAAAAATAAAATCTTATTCATTATTATAAAATCCTTGGCGGGCCGCATAGAACTGTGGGTTGTTTATCACTGATGTATATGAATATATTTTGTAATAAATAAAAATGTATTACGTTGTTTGGTGAAGGCATATATTCTTTTTCTTAGGATTTATTCTATATTAATTACAAAAATATGAAAATACAGATATGATACATAATATTTCACTACTTGTATACATAAATTATTCAATTAAATTTAAATAGTAAGGTAAATAATTTTTTGCCAGTATTTGTTTAAATGCAATATTTTGTTTCTAGTTTTTGGGCAACTTTATAATATTAACTATGACCTGTTATTTAACGAAATCACTACCTACATATTTTTGTCTCGTAACACTTGGTTGAATGACGTCCTTCCAGTTAAGTTGACGACGTGCTGACTTCACGTGTTAAATCTCTCTCTGTGCAAGATTCGGAAAACAATTTTGTTGAGATGTTCCAATAGATTTTCAGGTTGTCACCGCGTGTTCTTTGCCCTTCTTTCCTCAACGTTTCGAAATAGCCTCTGTAACGAGCTCGAAACGTCGAGGAAGGAAACTAGTGTATCCGAAGTGTAGAAAATAAACATTTTTTGCAAAAATATTAGTTAATTATAAATACCAGTGCAGATGGGTAACTAATTCATTATTTAAGGGCAGCACATTATAAGGGGGTGCCAAATTAAGGAAGGAATGCGAATAACACAACTTTTAAGAGTAGATCCCGTGGAAATGATAACATTTTAACATTCTTTTAATATCTGTAGATAATATGTGTATCGCAATTTTAGTGAATTTATATAAAATTAATTAGATTTTAATTATATACATAAATTGAAACCTAATGAAATAATATGTATTTACTGTAAATAAACTCCGTGCATATTATATCCAGGGCCGCGCCAAGGGTAGTCAGGTAGACAGGTGCCAACCCAAAATCACACTTTTAAAAAATATCCGGTTATTTTTCATTACATTTTTAATACTGCGGAAGAAAATTGGGATGCAAGATTTTTTTTACTATCCGTTAAATCAAGTCATTAGAATAACGGCCCTTTAGCCTTATGGCTTTGTGATTTGGTTAATTTCCTAGCTATATACAATTACATTTTCGCATAGCAATATGTATGTATGCAATACATGTATTTACTTTAATTGTATTCTGTTTAATCTAGTTTCAGTGTATTTTCCCATCCGGATGCTGTGTACCCCCAACACCCCTGCTTGGCGCGTCCCTGATTATATCATTAGGTAATAAATAATAATTATACTGTAAATAATAAATTTATTTTCATCATAAAATTTATAATAAAATGTAATGGTATGAATGAAACCAGTTCAAAGGTGGATAAACGATTATTCAGAATTAAATTGAATAGTACTTATCCAATACATAGTAATTATGTTCCAAAATAATGCAATATAGGCGAATAAGGCGAAATCAATATGGTGGCCAGATTGCAAATAATAAATATATTACATACCTAGTACATAATCAAACCTGTTGTTGTACTGTAACATGTAATTTTTGCATCACAATTTGATTTTCCTCCAAAAGTTTCAGGATTTATCTTTGCAATATCTGCACAATTAATAATTTATGAAATTGACTTGAATGAATCTAAAATTATGTTTGAATTTAAATGTTTACGGGCTTTGACAGTCGAGGGAGATAGCAGTGTCAGTTTCCTACAAATGAGACAGCAATGTGAAACAAATTGTAGTAATTGTAATAATTAACCTTAGTAATCTCTTTTCAGCTTAAATTCCATATAGGTATTTAAATATAGAGATTTCCTTTAACGACTTTGATGTAGACAAATTAAAAAAATATATTTATAATTTTCATGAAAACATCATTGTGCATAATATATCGCATCCTCGCAACTAAACTGCCACAATCCAAAAAACGTCAAACAGAGAAAATCAGCTTTGAAGTTTTTACCTTTCGCATTTTTGTACTGTGTTTTTGAAATATGTTTAGATATCGAATGAAGTTTTGACTTGAATTTGATGACTTAGAGATATGAAATTTTCGGTACATATACTATGAACGATAGACAATGAAACGTGGTAATTAACTCAAAACACGTAAATTTGGACTTTAGTTGCGAGGGTGCGATATGTCTGCCAAACTTTTTTACCTGATGCCATTGGGAATGGGTAATTTGTTTCGTGGCACATCAAATAAAAATCGCACAAAATATATTTAATGACTGTAGTTAAGCTAATCGAGGATATTAACACCAAACCAAAATCAAAAATCGGAAAATTAGACTTTGCACACAGGATCGCTTTTCAAGTTAAAGTCACCACTGCTAATGTCAGATGTGCACAGTATCAAGATACAGTACACATGTTGCAAGCGAGAGGATTTAAGAAAATGATGCAGAGGTTTTCCAGTGTATTCTGCACTTCTCTTAAATAAGTAGAGTGTAATACAGACAGATTCACAGAATTCTTTTTTTACAGCACACCTGGAACGGTGGCACATAATTTGGCAAACACTAGTAGATTATTTTTATTATTACAATTATTACAAAATACATTGGTTTGCATCCGCGCTAGTAGATATAAATACTTGTTTTACACAACTACCCAGTGGTCTAAAAGCAGAAGGTGCAAATTCGGTACGATCAACTTTCCGTGAAGCACGGTTTTGAAAAAAAAATACACCATTTGTAAAGTAGATATTGACAAAATAAATAACACTTTCACGTCACACCTTCATGTTATGATTTCTACAGGAGTGTATTATACGTTAGTGATGGTTGATAACATTTTCCCTTATGACAAAGTAGAGATGTGGTCATGATAATAATATGATAGTTGTAAAAACAGTATGATTTTTATTCTAGGTATTATTACAGATGGTAGAAAATATAAACATAAAGAAAAAAACATGTAAATAATAAGATAAGGAGAAAATCGTCTATGTAAGTTCAATACCGCGGAAGAACCATTTGTCAAAATGTTCAGGAGGGACCAAAAACCTTGCGATTTCGTCAATAAAAAAGATAAAAAACAAATTTAAATGCAGTTTATTGCGTCTTCCTGTTTTATATTAGAAAATATATGTTTACTATTGTATGCGTCTGTAGCCATTATATTGACATAGGATTATTTTGTAAATCAGTTGGACCTTACGCGGTATTGCCGCAACTCTCCGCTCGTCAGCTGTATTGGATCTAGGGATATACGCGGCCTTGCATGCTTCTTTAGTATGGATAATTCATGCGAGGTATTGAATTTAAGCGAGTGCAAGTAGTCTATAGGTCAATTTCAAAATTTGAATGCACCAATCAATGCGGCTTGTGCCGTTCAACCGAGAGCGTCAAAAATACGTATTTTGAACGTATTGAACTTACATAAACAAAATGTTATTTCGTTTTGATCAATAACATTGAACACGGATAATTTTGTCAATAAAACACTCTTTGTACAAGCATTAGCATTAACTAAGCATTATCGTCAACTTTAAAATTGAATTTAAACGGAGAATCACTGGCAAAATTTAATGATACACTATTTTGACATTGATTATGTTCATCATTATTTACATTTTCCGTGTGGTTATCACTTTTTAGAGTTAAATTTGACTCGCCATTTTCATTTTTCTCAACAGGATTTTCTTCGGATCGATTAAAATTAAATCTGAAGGAGTTTTCACCGGTTGTCAGCAAGGCTGTCTTTCTAAGGAATGTTGACTTGTTACTCGATGTGGAAGCATCCGTGAAAGATATTTGGTTGTTTACTGGAAAAAAATCAACAACACGGTCAAATGTTATTAAAAAATAATATCATTGAGAAAATTTCGTGGGTATTCTGCGAAAAAGCACTAAGTCAAAATTTTGCTGTTTGAGGTGAGGTGATGATGAGGTAATCTTATTAAGAGTACGCTCTATAGTCTACAAAAACACACACAGTCATATCTATAAAACTGGCGAAGATAATTTATGTTATAAGTCAAAAAGACATACATCTATTCAGAGAAAAGGCACTAAATGGACTTAGTGCATTTGCTTCTCTCATTCTCAGGCTATATTCACAAAATTCTGCGTGCGAAACTGCACTAAGTCATACTCAAAGCAATATCGCAGAAAGTAATTTGCCTTTTATATATATAAAATAAGTTAAGACCGTCCAAACTTTCAAACTCGATTATCTCAAAACTAGTATTTTTGACTTAATGCTTATTCGCAGTATACCCACGATTTAATGTAGTCAACAAAAGAAGAGAGCATTGTCATATCATAGCCAATGAAATTACAACACATAATATTAAACATTGAAAACTTTTATAATTTACTGTATATAGATAACAATATGTTACAGAACTCTATCAAAAAAAGAAGAAGAAAAGGGTGGTATTCAACTATATCTTGACAAGTTTATAAAGAAAACACCTCATTGCTAATATGCCTCGTTAACTATATTATACCCATTGATAAAAAATATTTTAAAGTACATTTTTTGATGTTTTTTTTTACATCCCTCTACTTTTGAAATTTCAACATTCGAAAACATTTTCAGGAATCGAAGGCTGCCTGTAGTAGATACGAGATATCATTTCAAACGTTTTTAGGACCTAAATATTTAAGAATTTTGAGCTTTTATTTGACAGCAGATGCCGGTACCTACTACCAATAGATTCAATAATGCAAAAAAAGTATTTTGAACAAAATGTCACTTACGAGGTGTCATTTCTTAACCTTTCTTATATATAAAGCATAATACTATTACAGACCTTTCTTAGCTTTCTTTGCTTCTGTGGCCATTTTAGCACGGTAATCCCCAAAATGAAGTCTCATAAGATGTCTTTTTTTCACGGGAGGCTGCGTATTGTTCTTCAGGACATTTAAAACTTTTTTAGATTCTTCTTCTGGAATTTAAATTTTGATTTATTTAATCGGTTTACTTATATACTAAATACACACATAACCATGCACGCATTCATACCAATACATCTGCAAGTCAAACTGCAAAGATACCAATAAATGATTTAGTAACGAGTAGTGCATATGTTACGCCGAATGTGCGAAATTGAATATTACATGAAATGGGCAAAATTTTGCCTAAATCATGAAAAATGCAAGCCCGTTGCCTTATTCATGAATTAGACAAAATATCTGAAGAGTGCGTGAATTCGGCAGTAATTTTTCTGCTTAGTTCATGTATTGGACAAATTGGATAGTAGCGCTACGGTGGTATTTTTTGCAACTAAACTAAATGTATCAAATGCTCATGCATTGATCAAAATGTACATATATTATCTAGGGTCAAAATAGATGATCGCGCTCCGGTGGTGTTTTTTGCAACTAATCAAACTAAACAAATATGTCAAATGTCATTGATTATAATATAAAAATATACCAATCAATAACTCCAATGACGTTCATATCCATTTACTATGCGCAAAAAAAATCTAAAACTATAATATGATAACGGAAGAATTTTATTGAAAAGTATTTTCGCGATTTGATTTGTGCTTGGGTATCAAACGTGCAATGGTCGATTGAATGTTTGTGATAGTTTGTTGACACTTGATAGCTAACCTCAAAATGGACATTCAGTTGAATAATTTAATTCAGAATTACAAAACCTAACCTAAACTAACCTAACCTAACCTAATAATAATAATATTATACTAGCTGAGCCAGTTGGCGGTCGCCAGTCTGTCTCGCTAGGTCTTGCAGACAGCTTGGCGGTCTTGGATTTTAATATAATTGTAGAGTATGCAAAGAGTTTTCCCTTCGGAATTGATTTTCATTCACCTCAAGATAGTTTGACATTTTGCTGATTTGTCAGTTTTACGATTTTCAAGTCGTCACTGTCAATATAAATTTGGGGTCATATGCGTAGTCTATTCTGGAGTCTGGCCTTCACAATATCGTCCGACACCACCTCAGGCTGATAGGCCAAATAGAACAGCTTGCAATCGCCGATTGCGACCACTGCCATTTTAATAGAATAAAATATGTGTAGTTATATAAATGTTTCGTTAAAACACGTGCATTTAAATATGATAAATAATTATACATCTTATAAATTCGAATATAAAGCATTGTATGTGATTATTATAAATGGCGATCCAATATAACATGAATATTAATCCGCCACGGGACCCATAAATAATAAATGCTTGCAGCCGTTGAATAATATTTAAAAAATCAAATTTTGAATTAAAATTTAACCTTAAATAACATAGTCTTCCGGTGCGGGACATTCATATCAAAACAAAATTTATTTTGGGTAGGGTTTGGGTATTATAAATAGGTAGGTATATAAAATCACAAATTAAAAAAAATATAGCAATTTATATGACCAAGTAGAGTAGAATTAGGTTGGGATAACCTTCATCCAGCAGTGGATTGATTCTGGTTGATGATGATAAAAACGATATTATGAATGGGTAAATATAATATCAACAATTTTGATAAATATAGCAATCGTTTAACCGCTAGTAGTAGAATCAGGTTGCGGAACCCTTCATCAAGCAGTGGATTGATCCTGGTTGATGATGATGATGATTATGATGACGATATGAATATGTAGATAAATAACATTAGCATTTTTAATAAATATAGAAATTCAATACTGTCAAGAATCAGATTGCGGAACCCTTCATCCAGCAGTGAATTGATCCTGGTTGATGATGATGATGATGACGACATGAATTTGTAGTAAATATCGTCACTGTTCTGGCAGAAGACACTAATTCGAAAAAATGACATATTGAGTTAGTAACAAAATGTTCCTTATTTCAAACTTTACCGTCTGGAAACCTTCTTAATAAATAAACAGTCTTTATTTTAAAGTCATCCTTTTTACGATTACTTAATAAACTTACATGATAGACCATTATTTCACACTTTTTAACAACTTCAAAGACAAATTACTCAAAACTAGTATTCTCCAGTTAGTGTGTTCTACCAGAACAGAGACGGTATAATGTCACCGATTTTGATAAATACAGCAATTCAAATGACAGAAAGGAGTAGAATCAGGCTAGGGAGGCCTTTATCCAGCAGTGGAATTGCTCAGGTCGATGATGATGAGGATGATAGAAATAGGTATAATATCACAAATTTGTTTAACCGCTTGTAGTAGAATCAGCTTGTGAAACCCTTCATTCAGCAGTGGATTGATCCTGGTTGATGATGATGACTATATAAATATGTAGATAAATATAATATCACAGATTTTCATAAATACAGCAATTCAAATGGCAGAAAGGAATAGAATCAGGCTAGGGAGGTCTTTGTCCAGCAGCGGATTGGTTCAGGTCGATAATGATAAGGATGATAGAAATAGGTATATTATCACAAATTCGTTCAACCGATAGTAGTAGGATCACGTTGCGGAACCCTTCATCCAGCAGTGGATTGATGATGATGGTGACGATATAAATATGTAGATAAATAACATTAGCATTTCTAATAAATATAGAAATTCAATATTGTCAAGAATACAATCAACGTAGAGAGGCCTTCATCCAGCAGTGGATTTATTGAGGCTCGTGATAATAATGGCATTATATATAGATAGGTAGATAATAATATAATATCACTGATTTTGATATATATAACAATTCATGTGTAAGTATGGAGTAGAATAAGGCTGAGGAGGCCTTCATCCAGCAGTGGATAGGTCAAGATTGATGATGATAGGGACGATAAAAATAGGTAGATATTATACAATATCACACATATTGATGACTATAACAATTCGTATTAATTTCTTTCATTGTTTGCAATGGCAACTTTGTTAGTTTAATATGACTATATTCTGATCTATGGAAATTAGTAGCCTAGGTAATTATTCAATAAAAAAAGATTGAGTGAATAGCCACAAAGAAGTATTTTAAAAAATCAAATTTGGAGTATCACGTTATCTATGAAATGGCGGACAGTGGCGTATGCTGCTGTTGAAAGATAATATATGTAGTGAATTGTACCAAGATTATTGTTTTCTCACCGGAAAAAAGTGCGCCAATGCCTAAATTACGACATTTGAATAAAAATAATCGAATCCGTTAGTCAATTTAAGGATTAGAAGGTCTTAAGCGACGAAGACGTCATTCTGATGTACGTTAAAAGAAATATGGCGAATCGTATGCGGTATATGAGAAAATATCGGATATAAACATCACGTACCTGTAAAATCATTGAAAATTTCTGAAATGTGGTCAATTTAATCGGTAGATGAATCGGTAGCGCACATTTTGAAGTGAAGATGTAAAAATAACAATAAAATGTCGCTTAAATGGGCCGTTGGTGCGTTTTCCAAAATCTCTTAGGATAATAATATATAGGAGATTATGTCCAATTATTATAACTAATAAAACCATCCGTATTAAATTTACTTTTTCTTCTGTCATGTTGACAGTTCAAGAATTCCATACCCTGGCGAATTCATGTACTCAGCAGAAAATTTACCTAATTCATGAATAAGGCAACAGGCTTGACTATTACATGAATTAGCCAAAATTTTGCCCATTTCATGTAATAGTTAATTTCACACATTCGGTGTAACACATACATGGACGTACATGCGTAGTAACTTATTTACATTTTATCTAATACAGTTTTCTGTTTTCATAGATTTCTGTCTGGATCTCTTCTTATAATTTTGGAAAACATATCTACATGCATTATTAATTTTTGGGATGTCACTGTGTGTTTTTCGTCTTTCACTCCTCAACGTTTCAAACATTATAAATGTATATGCGTAAAATAAAGTTTAAAAGTTTTCAAAGGCATAACTGGAAGGCCAAAGTATCATTCAATACACACTTCATAAACATTTAGACTAAATCCTGAATCCAGCACGATTTGTGGATTCCGAGTAGTCAAAATCTTAAAATTGTGAATACTAATCCTGACGTTGATGTTGACGTTGAACTCCTGGATTACAATGTCTAATTTGTACCTACACATAGGGGTTGATGGGTGGATATAACCCTTCGACATCAATAACTTAAAAATACTAAGCCGTGAGCAATTATAAAACTGGAGCACGATGCAATCGTATAATGCATCCCGCTGAAGCCTATGTATAATAATGGATATAGCATAACAACATGGATGGAAATTGTTAAATAAGTTAAATTTAGGAATACGTAAAAACTAGTCGCAAATAATGTACCAACGACAAAATAACCGCACGTTAACGAATCTTAAAAATGAACATGTTAACTTGGCTGGTTACCTTACCTTGTTTAGGGTTAAGATTTTTCTTTTCCAATGTGATTTCGAGTTGCTGGATACACCAACATAATTCCACTTCGAATCTCCTCTCCGACTCTAATACATCAGGATTCTGGGGATCTGACGATGTTGACGGTTGGGCCGGAATATTTACGACACTTCGAGGAAAACTCTTTGTTTTTCCATTCTTATTGTGAAGTTTTGCTTTCGGCGGCATGTTGAAATTGGAAAACGCTTTGGATTTTGACAATAATAAATTATTTTGACAGTTCGGTTTGACCATAGACAATGTAAAATTATTTTTTACCAAAAAAATGTATTTGCAGCAAGGATTATTCCTTATAATGGTTCAAATACACTATATGACGATCGGTCACATATATGTCGAAAAACCCGTTTCTTATGTTGGCGTCCTGTGTCATAGAGTGTAAATACGATGTCATAGACTGTCACATATATGTCAAACGATCTATGACGGCCTTCTATGTCATAGATTTTCGGCTCAGTGTAAACACCTCGGTAATTTTGTGTGAGATAGGTACATGTATTATTGTTCATATAATTTGTTTTTTTTTTTATTTTAACAATCATATTATTATCTTCGTAGATCATTGTAGGTAGAACAAAGAGATTGGACTCAGGTAGAATCATAGGTAGAATGATTCGAATATTCCAAAGGACAGTGAGTAGTATTTTTTTTAGTTTTCTTATAGGATGGCAACCCTAGTGTTATCAAGTTTCAGTTTTGCCAATTGTCCAATTTCAATTCACTTTAAATTGACTAAAATATTTTTGAAATAATCTGAATCTGAATCTTGGTTGGTGATTTTGCAATGCAATTCATTTTCCCCTAAAGTATGCCGCTCGGAAAATTTGGAAAAATTGGAATTGCATGGTATGTCTACTCCAGTATGACAATTTAAGTCAAGTATTCGATTTCACCATGACCTGTCAGATGAATGATGTAACACTTTTAGGTTATAAAATACAAAACCACCCTAGATAAAAATCAATGGCATTTCGCCTATGATTTCTTTCAGACTTGCTAATAGATAACACTGTCCCCTATCTGTGATTTTTTTTTATCTTCGGTTATTTCTTCTGAAACTAATTCAAACGGCCCATCCAATTTAGGTTATGATTGTCACACTATTGAACTATCATAATATTAGGTAGTTGTTCCATTTTATTCTTTCACATTTAATATTGTTTAGGTATGCAATCGAATATATTTATTTAAAAGTAGATTGTCTGTTTCAGATATTGTAGATATATTACAATAATACCCGTGTCATTACTTTTCGGAGAGTCCGGGAGGTCTGGGTTCGAACCGGTGAGGACACAATATATTTGTGATTTTCTCAAAGCCTGGGTGTTTGTGATATTTCTTAATTACTAATAACCACCACGAAAAAACAATGACACTGTTATTAATAATTCAAAAAAAAAAACAGGTACACATGAACGTGCTAAACATGAGCTGTGGCAGATTTCTCAATGTGTTCGCAAGTGTATATATAATATAAATGTACCGTGAATGCGCGCCGAACGAATTTGTATATTTACAGTTTGTCAGTTTTTGTTGTGAACACTAAGATTTCATTGTTGCTGAATTGATAAACAGTTTGTGGCTTTGCCTGCTGCTCATAACTGCCATAATTGCTAGTGTGTAGGAAACATTGGTTATACCTAATAGGTATTGCAGATTACCGCATGACCATTTATCATTTTGTTTTTGGCGGAAAAAATTTATCCCATGTAGCCAATTATATTTAATACCTTTATCTGTCGAGGGAGATGCTTTTCGGTCCAATAATTGTTAATTTAAAGTTTGATAAGTTCATACATTTCAATACATCATTATCACACACTTAGCTTAGGTTAGGTTAGATTGGGTTTGAATAACAAACACACAACCTGCTTAATTTTGGGTTACAGTAGGTTAGGTTAGGTTAGGTTTTGGGTTTTTTAGGTCTCAAAAGGCAACCATAAAAACGATATGGAGTACTGTATCTTTACCAAAAAACCTTTGGTTACCTAAGTATATACTGCTATTTGCGATTTTTCCATTGAAATCAGTGGTGCACAATCTATTTGAAAGAAGGGCCTATTTATCCATTTTCTAATTTTTCAAGGACCGCAGTGGATAAAAGTGTAACTAATGATATATTATACTAGACGAGACATACATTTTATTATTTTAAATTTAATAATTCCATATTGGTTATGAAATACTTGTTATTTTGGGCCGCATGCGACCCACGGGTTTCGGTTTGTGCATCACTGATTTAAATAAAGATCATTGTATAAATAAACCTTTTTAGGCTTGTAACGTTAATACAAAGTGTTTTTGTATATAAAAGTGCATTCCTGCCTGTATCTTGTACCACACTCAGGTGTAATGCGAAATGAATTGCATTTAACCATTCACCTAAGAATCCCTTTTTCAGTTTCACTTTCATATATTTAGGCTACAGCATTATCTCTCCAATGTCTTTTATGTACACCATGTGAAATTGAGAAGTCATGTGACCAAATCAGTTATACCTATACACAGTAATTTTCCTTTTTCAGGGGATTCCTTGTGGTTGCTGGTGTATCTTCATTTGCATACTCCAAGTCGCTCATTGTTTCCCAGAGGACTGAGAGCATGAAAGTTAGAGAACGGATCAGAAATAGTAACACCGGAGATTTTGAAAGCGTCAGGAAGTTCGGATAAAGGTAAGCACACAAGCCGAATCAATATTTTGTGAAATCTTTAATTTCACTCAACAAGAAATAGCCAGCATACATAGTGCACTATAAGTTGTACTACAAAAGTGACATGTGAACTGTACAGAAACACTCGTGCGAGTACAATATGACAGAACAGCATTGAGAATGAATACAATTTTGATCGAAAAACATTTCGGCAAGCAATTATTATAAAATTTTACATTAATTTGTAAAAAGTGTTTTATGCTGAGGATTGAATAAATACAAATGCATTGGTGACTAAGTTGAATAAATCGTCTTTGAAGTTAAATAGGCGATTATAAATTCCAGATAACTGTTTTCAATATTTTTTCATTGTGAGGTGAGTGAAAACATTCAAATTAGAATTACAAAAACAAAACTTTTTACACTATGTCCAATGTTTGGAATATAACAGTAGCGAAGGGTGGAGATCCGACATAAATAGTACACACTAAACTTGTCAGAATACTTATTTGTTCCCATTAAACTAATAATACAAATTACAGATGGTGTTGGTTAGTTTTTAAAATTCAATTAAACCCTGCCTAACCAAACCTGTAAAAATTTGTATTTTTAATTCAATGAAAACAAATAACTATGACTGGCGATGTTAAGTGTGCACTATTTATCTCAGGTCTCCACAGCATACTTCGCCACTGAAATAATATAATGCTTATAACTTTTCTTATAAAGCAGTTACATGTTTGAATTCTGTTTCACGGATAAATATGTACATAATACATATTTGGAGATGTGAAAACTGCACCTAGTTCAGTTTTTATATATATATGTCACTTGTACACATTTAATTGTCAGCACCTGCACCATTGTAGGTCCTATAGCACGTGTGTCATGTTTGGGATTTCTGGTGGCACACGCACGCATTGTAGAACCATGTAAAACCTTAACCATAGGCACACAGATTGTCTCGGTCAACGTAGCACCCAGCGTTGTAAACTTACATTTTTCTTGACAGATCTAGTGTTTTCGAGTAGGCATATTATATCTTGTTAGAAATGCATCTAGCTACCCAAAATCTAGCAACTATAGATCTACCATTGTAAGTTGGCAGCCGGTCGAATTTGAAACTAAAATTGTCTATCGAGGATAAATTTGTCACAAATGCCATTTAATTTTACAACATGTTTCTTGAATTATGGATTGCGCTTGCGTTTATTTAGCTCTCATGGCGTCAAAATATCAAAAACACATTATATTTAGTGTTGATAAATAAAATATACCGACCTATTAAAAAAGAGATCAACAAGTAAAAAAAGCTTTTTCCTTTTAAATAAGGAATGTACTAATACATAATTTTATATTTGATACAGTATTTTATAATCGAATGAGTGTTTGTTGCTAATTTAGGTAGGTACGCTGTTTTTCTTGCTCGCAAGATTTTTATTGTTTGTACATTTGAAAACATAAAGAGCATTTTAGATTATTAATAAACGAATGTGACCTTTCAATATTTGACATTATTCGATAGCTACTTAGCACCAATTATTTGGTAAGTATTTAAAGTAAGCTATATTTTAATATAATCAACAACGAATTATGTCTCCGCAGACGAAGCGCAAGCCGAAAATAACTTCGCAGTAAGTAGTGTTTACTGATTGGGCGTTATGACAAATTTATTCCAGACTGAGTCAAATGTTTACATTTTGAAACGTCAGCGTGCAGAATTCGGGATATATATTGTATTATTGAAAATACAGAAGAAAAAAGTATAGTGCATAATGGCAAGTAGTTCTAAAACAGTTCATGGGAATGCCAGAGACATCATTTTAAAAGTATGGCAATTCTGCGATGATGAAAAAGGACAAAAAGAATTGATTATTTATATCGATAATGGAATACAACGGCCAGTCACCATGACAGTTGAAGATTTATTTTCAGTGTTACCAAGTTGCATTTATATTGCAACGCAAGTAATTTCTTGTTTTTTTTAGTTTTGTTCAAAGTTATGATATAAATAAAAATCTATGTCGGATAGCAATATAAATGAATACTTACTTATTATTTGTGTATGTAAACGGATTTATAAAGAAATTTAGTATATTAATTAAACTGACATTTACAAGTTTGAATTCCATAATATGACCTCGACTGGTTTTATTTTTACCGTAAATTGTCCTGAGAGTGACACAGAATCGGATGATAGTCTATCTGGAATTGAAACATTATGGTAGTTATATAATTTCTACATTGTTTGTGTAATTTATAGTTATCGTGTTTCATTTAAAATTCCATTTATGTTGATACTATTTAACTGTCTTTAGAGTTTAATTTATTTTCGTTTTTTTTATTATATTTTTCCCATGACTAAAATATACACAATATTACTTTATATTTTCCAATTTCTGATTTTTCCAACTATGCATTTCTTCCTCGTGGTTATAAAAAAGTAACTCGTTTTTATTTTGATTGTGTTCATTTTTTATTTTAATAATATTTGTACAGAAATCTACTACCAATAAAAAATTATAAATTACCTTTTTTTTGTTAGTTATGGCAACATTCTCAATGTCATACTAGCGCCCTCGCTGAAATGCCAATTTATGATGGTAGATCTATAGCAACAACAAAAACAGCTTTAAAAGTAACAAGAAAATGCCAAAAAAAATGCAATACATTTGGCAGATGATCTAAAAAAACGCATCGACTGATTGGGGACTGAATTTTTTAAATGCCAGGCTAAAAATATTTGGTGACACAAACTTCACAATGATTTAGATTCTGGACTGAATGTTCTTCAAAAATTATAATTTTTAGAAATTGCTGGATAAAATAAATTGGCCGAAAGAGTGAAAAAAACAAAAATGCTCTAGAATCTTAATTTAAAAAAATCCCTTAGGAAATCTCGCGCTATCATACATATTTCAGTGTGTTACTTTGCAAGATTTGCGAAATAAGACAGTACATACCTACTTAAAATGGATTTCATTGTTACAATATCAACGAGATTGAACAATCTTTTCAAGAGATTCAGTGTTTACTGGTAATTCATGATAATTAATAAAATTAATTTATCATACATTTTTGCTACATATTACAACATACTATAAAGATTGCTTTATGACAAGTGTTTTGCTCGCATGGTGATATTGTTGCAAAACAATCTTTATAGGTATGTGGTGAATACCAGGTGATAACACATGTTAAAAAAGATTGAACAAACCTATTTGAGATATTTTCACCTGATGAATTTAATTAAATTTATTTTGCATAGATGCTTAACATAATATGGTGCCATTTACTTATTGTTTCAGGTTTCTCGTGTATTTTGTAATATAAAAGTGGTGTAGTCAAAATAAATTGTAACAATTTACTGAAAATATCTTTCTATTAAAACTTAAGACGGAATCATAAAAACATAAGAAACTCAATTAAGTGAACAAATACAGGAACAATTCACAAATCGAAAGCTATTAATTGATCAGTGATTATAAGGCGAAAATGGCGATGGCAGCGCAGCTGGACCCCTCCAAGATGCAGCTTGTGCAGGAGTTGGAGATCGAAATGATGTCCGACATGTACAACAGACTCACAACGGCTTGCCACAAGAAATGTATTCCACCAAAGTACGCAGAAGTTGAATTAGGTAATTCTATTTGATCTATCTAATCTATCTGATTTTATAGAAATATATAATATATATATTAGAAGAGAGCTTCTCGCTTGTCGTTAGACCCGCAGACTTTTTGAAAGCTAAGAAAATTTCCCTTGTAGAAACTGTGTCGCAGTGACCCTCAGTCGAACTGAACCTGAAATTCGCCACATAAGGAAATGGCTAACCATATAATATGTTTTAACAGGTGAGTGGATAGCACTGGCGAAGAGTGGAGATAGGCTGGATTCGATAAAAATAGTGCAAACTATACTTTGTCAGTCATACTTATTTGTTTTCATTGAATTAAGAATACACATTACTAAGGGCATGGCGCCCACAAGAGGTAGGCTGACAGGGCTCTAGCCTGGGGGCCGGGCATAGGAGGGGGCCTGGCGTAGCGGATTGACCAGCTAAGTGAGATTAAGGGGTACCCTATATGCCAACAGAGAACCTAGTGGAAAAATACGAAGCTTGCAATTTGAGAATTTTCTTTGATAATTTCCAATTTCAGCTGTATTAATTAATTAATAAATATGTATCTGAAAACATTAAAAAGATTTTTTTTTTTTTTAAGTCAAAGATAAACTTACAATTGTAAAAAAAATGTGAATTTGTCACATAGGTTACGTTATTATTACGTTATTTTTATGGTTATATTAATAATAAATTTTATTACGAGGGTGGGTCAATAAGTCCTTAGAAAAGCCGACAGGTGGCGCGACTAGTACTGTAAGCGGTTTGTTTTCATGCAGCGGCACTACCGATTCAGTATGCTGCGAAGTTTCAATCAGATTGGTCGGGTTGTTGTGTGTTTCTCGTACATTTAAAAAAAAAATTTGCTTGAGGAAAATGGAAAAATGGAAAATGGAGAAAATTGAGTTTAGAGCTGCATATCTGCTCCTTCACTTGCAACTATTTATAACTGGTTAAATGAATTTAAACGTGGTCGTACATCAACAAAGGATGAACCACGCTCAGGACGTCCTGTAGAGGTGACTACACCAGAAATGATCAATAAAATCCACGATATGGTGTTAAGTGACCGAAGATTAAAGTTGAGTGAGATAATTGAGGTTACAGGGATCTCAAAAGGTAGCGTCATTTCTATTTTACATGACAAATTGGGCATGAAAAATATTTCTGCAAGATGGGTGCCGCGTTTGCTCACAGTCGACAATAAACGCAATAGGGTGGTGGCCTCTAAAGCCCTGTTGTCGCTCATGCAACGCAATCCGGATAAATTTTTTCGTCGCTTTGTGACTAGATGAAACATGGATACACCACTATACTCCCGAGACGAAAGAACAGTCAAAGCAGTGGATTGCGAAAGGCGAACCATGTCCAAAGAAGGCGAAAACCGTAAAATCAGCTGGTAAGGTTATGGCTACTGTATTTTGGGATGCACGTGGAATTATTTTCGTTGACTATTTGGAAAAAGGAAAAACAATAACAGGGGATTATTATGCATCTTTATTGGACCAGCTAAAAAACAAAATTGAAGAAAAACGGCCTCATTTAAACAGGAAAAAAATCCTCTTTCATCAGGACAATGCCTGTGTTCACACATGTTTACGATCAATGGCTAAAATTGAAGAATTGAAGTTTGAATTGGTCGACCACCCACCGTATTCGCCAGATTTAGCCCCCAGTGACTTTTTCCTTTTCCCAAACTTAAAAAAATGGCTAAGTGGACAACGTTTTTTTTCAAATGAAGAAGTCATCGATCGGACAAATGCTTATTTTGAGGACCTTCCGAAAACTTATTTTTCTGACGGTTTAAAAAAAATTGAGAAACGTCTAACCAAGTGTATTGAGCTCCAAAGAGATTATGTTGAGAAATAAAAAAAAAATACAAAAATCAAAACTGTTTTAATGCTTTTTTCTAAGGAATTATTGACCCACCCTCGTATTAAAATTTGGTTTATTAAGTTTTCAATATTTTACGGTGTAGATTTTTGACTAGTGAATAGTTTTAATATTTTTTATATTTATTTTAAAAACATCGTTTTTTATAAAAAATATAAACGTGTATAACTTGAAATCCTTTTTATTTATATCAAATCGAGCTTAAATATTGGGACCATACCTAAATAAGATTTCATATAATAAATATATATGAGGCGCCGAGCGCCAAAGGAGCTCAAGCACCATTTAACAAAAGTGCTACAAAATGGCCGACAAGTTTTCAGTGAATTTATTTTTTTAATTTTAAACTTGAATGTTGAAATGGACGATTATTTTCTAAGCAAAGCAAATTTAAAAAAATCAAAGTATTATTTGCAATAACATTTAATGAAAAATATCTATTGGATTCCAAAAAAAATGGTGTTTGAGCCCCTTTGGCATATAGAAAAATGAAAAAAGGTGGCACTTGATACTTTTTTTTGTTGCATAAGCTTCTGTGGCATTAACATTTTCAAACTCAAATAATGGCATTAATTTAAAAAAATAAATCATTTAAAAAAAATGTTTTAATGAAAGGGTTTGGATAGCAATAAAAAAACATTTTGATATAAACAAATTTTATTATGCCAAATAAACACTGAAAAAATGGTCAAATTTGTTATGATTGTTACATAAGTTTGTTTGGCATAAAATTTGCCTTATAATATTAAATACATTTTTGCCATTACAGCAATGATTTCAAAGCCTTTGGATGTTTTTTTTTGTAATAACCGTCTATAAACCCAATATTATTAATAATACTAAATCAAATCGTTACTCCAAACTGGCCAAAATAACAAAATCGTTATTCAAATTTAACACCATCATTTTTTCTCAAGGATTCGGGTGATTTTTTAAATACTTTTTTTAGTGTATATCTTTCGTAATTAGATATAAAATAAGATGAAATTAGAAATAAGAGTTATTTTCCTTTATGGAAGTAAAAGTTTAGTGGACATAATTACTAAAATGAAGTTAATAACCATATTTCAAAAGTAATCTAAAATATTTTAAACAACAGCGTATGTGAAAGAAAAACGGATAAAACATGTTAAACTTACCATGATTTTCCTCGTTTACAGGTTTAACACACATCGAAACTATTTTTCTAATCCTTCTTGAGCTTAATTTTAGTTTTTTTCACTGTTGAGAACTATATTCAATAAAACAAATCTGACAGCTGTTTTGGTCTCGCGCTCTCTATAGAATATTGGCGGATAAGCTTCTGTGGCGTGTCGACATAACGACCAAAACAATTATGCCACAGAAAATAAATCTCTATTGTAAAATATCTATAATTATTTGAGCGATAAGACTTTGTGGCATGATACATATCGATTTATAGAAAAAACCTACATTCAAATGTCAAAAATCGTAAAGTTGGCGCTTAAGCTCCTTTGGCACTCGGCGCCTCATATATATATATATCAAATAAAAAGGATTTCAAGTTATACACATTTATATTTTTTATAAAAATCAATGTTTTTTTAAATAAATATGAAAAATATTAAAACTATGAATTAGTCAAAAATCTAAACCGTTAAAAATTGAAAACTTAATAAACTAAATTTTAATAATAAATATAACCATAAAAATAAAGTAATAATAACGTAACCTATGTACCTACCAAATATGTGACAAATTCACATTTTTTTTACAATTGTAAGTAAGGTATATATTTAATTAATACAGTTGACATTGTAAATTATCAAAAAAAAAATCTCAAATTGCAAGCTTCGTATTTTTCCGCTAGGTTCTCTGTTGGCATATAGGATCCCCCTTAACACACATCACAAATTTACTCAGTAAAAAAAAATTAAATATGTGTTTGCATTGATAGATGCATAGATGGCATTGCAATTTGATGTGATATGATGATATACCTAAATGATAATTTCCATGTAGAATTTGGGAACACTACTGTAGAGCATCACACCGCCCTTAACCTTAGCGATAGGTAGGTGGGCCCGCTAAAGACCCTGGACGGGGGACCCGCTTCAAGATGTAGGCGCCATCACAGAGGGTGTGGGTTAGTTTTTTTTAAATTCATTAATCTACCTACGCCAAACCATAATTGATGTATATTTTAATAGCATAATTTTAGATATTTTATAGATTAATGAATGTTTTTCGACTATTGTCTACTATGGCTTGGATTAGGCAGGGCTTAATTGAATTTTAAAAACTATCTACTATAATATACACATTGTAGTCTTGGTTCAATGAAAATAAATACATTTGACTGACAGAATTTAGTGTGCATTATTTATGTCAGATCTTAACAGCCTACCTCCACCGTTCGCCACTGGTGGATGGAGGGGCAAGTGAAAGAAGTTGATATAGTAAAAAGTGATATAGCCTGTCTAGGCTAGTGACATACTAATTACTCCCACCAACCTCTTGCGCGTGGGAGGAATTAGGATTTGCACACTTTTTTTAACAAATTATTGTAATCCAAGATCTAATTAAGTAAGACCTACATATTTTATTACGCAATAATTTTATTTTGTTTAATTATGTTCCAGGGAAAGGAGAGGCTGTATGTTTAGACAGATGTGTGGCAAAATATTTGGACATTCACGAAAGAATTGGTAAAAAACTCTCCTCCATGTCTATGCAAGATGAAGAGGCAATGAAGAAGATGGCAGCAGACAATGCGCTAAAACTGACTTAAACCCTAACTCATTCGTTTCAATTCATTTGCAGTTTGACATGCAGGCAAAGCCAAATCTATGTTTATGTATAAAAATATGAATTTATAATTTTGAGTATGCACGAGTGATTGGTGGAATGAAACAACTCTTACCTTATTTACTGGCATTTAATAATTATGTGCATATACTTTATAGGGCAGAGATTTGTTTGTTAAATATAATTTTTGTTTTAATAACTATTTCCGTCATCCGCCATCGGTTTCGACAAAACTGGAATCACTGAAAATTTTTAAATGGTATTGTGAAATTAAAATACCTTTTTTTCTTTGGCTTTAAATACTTGTTTTCTATATTATCCTCCAGAAATGTTGCCTTGTGAACTTGACTTGCTTGAGTTTGTTAGGTCAAATGTGGTTTGTTCTGGTCATAAATGAATAAATTCCCTTCATTATATCTACTACAAATAATAATACATGGTTTGGCATTTATTGTATTGTTGGGTATTTCCTTAATATGCATTTAATATTTAGTTGTAGAGATTTAAAAGGTATGTATGTTTTGTCAGTTTTTATTGAAAATAAATAATTTTCTGTTACCTACTGTCTTGATTTTTTTTAGCAACCTCTGAATAATATTTGAATTGATGCATCTAATTACAAAAAGCAACATGTCCACAATTCGATATTTGCGGGAAACAACGTTTTTATGTTTCAAGCTTCAATTATTTATTTTAACGTGAGATTATTTTTTCTGTTGTATTCTATGTCGAAATTAGAACCAAATGGCAATAATTTGTTTCAGCCGATAAACTCTTAATTGTAATAAATATAGGCAAAATAAAATTGGACGTAGCGCTACTTGTACCTTATTTTAATTTTTTTCGCAGAAGGCACATATTTCTGTGGCACTGTCATGAATTTGCCGGATGCTACAGCATGGGAAACGCCATTTTTAATATTGAACGTTCCCTTATTGGTTGACTTAAACACGCGCGAAATCAACCAAGCTTAAAATAATATGAAAAAAGATAATAAAATCAACAAGTCAAGTTTTTTTAGCTTCATACTGCATTGCTAAAAATGGAAAACCATTCATAGATGGAGGGTTCTTAAAAAAAAACATTCTTAACCTGATCAGTGCCACGGACGAGTTAACTCGCGGGTTCTAGTAAACGTCATAATTTCTGAACAAACTATTTGTTTATATTTTCTAAACAATATTTATCATTTTAGTGTGAAAATATTCACGAGAGACTTGTTGATTTGGTATGTTTTCACAAATATTTATCATTCTGTTCCTATTTCATATTTTTAAGGGATTTATTACAAGTGTCCACCTAGGAAAAATTGGCTGGCAGTTGATACACCCCTGTTACAGGCGGGCTTCTCCCGGTGTAAAATAATCATTTAGTAGCTTAAGTCGAAACGTAACCCTGACCTCTAGAAACGGCTTCATAAAACATCTAATCTGACTCCTTGCTCAACCACGTAAGTATTTTTTTATTTATAAGTAAGGGCCTTCGTCCGGTGTGTGAAAATCACATATTGGGCGGAGGTGTAATTAAGATAAATTTAATTTAATTTAAAAAGTATAAATGATGATGGATGAAAGCGATAATTTTAAGACTAAATATAAGTATTTAAATATAATAAATTTTGCCGCGCATTGTGCGTGAAATCCTCGCGCGCCGGCGCCAGGGTCAGGCTCGTGATTCGCCGAATCAAAGATCACGCGATAAAATTTGGCCAATCACGAGAGTCCTTTTTGCTGGACGGCGTCGGTACGCGAAATTTAAAAAGAAAAAAAAATTAGTAAGCGTCCCCTTTCCGACATATACGGACCTGCGTAACTAATTGCAAAACCTAAACATGTAAAGAAAGTGTAAAATATAAGGAATACCAAGTTACACGAGACAGACGTGGTTTTATTTAATTCCACCCTCAAATATATAATACTTTTCTTTTGTGAATCCGGGGTTCGATGGACGCCTGAGCTAGCCGCTGGAACCCCGGGGATCTCAATGGCGCCTTGGCAACGTGAAGCTCGAAGAATCGCATGGATTCTTCCGAACCTGCGAAATAAAATTTACGCCCGCGAACGCTAAATAAAAGTTTATGATTCAGGAGCCGGAACAACCAAGAAATGGTTAACTAAAAAGTGGACTCCGACGTGACCCTTATCAAAGAAGAAGTGCTGTCTCCAACATCAAACCGGGAGAGCCCTCCTCTGGTGTTCGAAGACAGTCCACATACGGAGCTGACCGCGCCTAGCGTCGTGCTGGAGACCGTAGCACCAGCGCGTCTCCAGTACGACGAATGGCTGCACAAATCCCACCTATGGAGACCAGACACATCATCGACGGTATCCAGCGAGGAGGGCTCGTAGAGGCCACGGCCCACTCGCGACAAAAAACGGCGAGCAAAATGCCGATTTTCCTAGGGTATCACTAACATGTTGTGTACCCTATTCGACCACGGGATATTCGGTGAGGAGAGAAAAAGGAAACGGGAGGCCAGGGAGCCTCAAAAGAGGGCTGAGAAGGCGCGCAAGCTGAGAGGAATCAAAGAAGCTGTGCGGGCGCAGGCTCGACCACGAGGAGATGAAGCAGGACCAGTCGTCAACCCTCGAGTCAAGGGTGAACGCCGAGTTCCTGTTGGAAGTGAAATGTGTAGATTATACGAATAAAACATCCGGAAATTCTTCTAATTACGGATACAAAGTTAATTAAGGACCCACTTTCTGAGCCTTGTAAACTTAAGTTCATTAGTAAGAAAAATGTACATTCTAGTTTTAAAAATAACGCTTCGCAAAGTGACGCCAATTCTTTCCGTTCAAATAAAGTAAATATGAATGAATTCGAAAACATTAACATTGAAAATCGCAAACAATTTTATAAACGGGAAAGAGGATATTCTACAGTAGCGCGAAACCTGTTTCAAAGTTACGCCGTGTTAATAATTTGAATCCAAAGAGAAACGAAGAAAATAGTATACGACCGTCACTATTATTTCTTTACAAATCACCAATCGTAAATTTAACACAGCGAAAACGGAACGGGAATAATACGGCGTCACTCGACGAAGTGTATATTATAGTTGATAAGTGAAATTTTAATAATACGTTAAAATTAGGTATAAGAGGATGAAAGTAGAGATTGTATGCTTGTGATAAAAAAAAAAATGAGTCAATAAGCCGTAAATTTCTCAACGGGGTTTCAATAATGAAAAAAAATAATAATAATAAAACGTGAGAGGCACCGCAAATCGGCGCGGCGCGCCTTTGGAATAGGATGTCGGGCGCGTAAAACGAAACAACAATTTTTTTTTAAATAAAATGGGTTTCACTAAAAATAAAGTTAATTACACAGTTTTAAGTGTACTGATTCAGAAATAAATATAATGAGAGGGTGGAATATTTCAATTTTTACTATCAATGTGATTTATACAGTCAATACAATGTTGCAAAATAATTATGGGTATTAGGGTAAAATATTAAAAGTGATAGTAAGTACCATAAGTACAATGGGAAGATTTTATATAAAATTAGTAGCTATTTAATGTATGGGGTAGGAGTAATTAATAAAGTAAACTCGAATAAATTTAAAGTACAGGAAGTCTAATGAACGAATAAATTACTAAAGAAAGAGAAAGAATAAATACAGATGAAGACAATTTGGAAGCACAAAGGGAGCCACCTCTCGAAGTAAGCGCATCCAAAAGCAGCGTAGCCGAAAATTCATGATACCAAAGCTTGATGGTGTGGAGAGTGCGCACTCTCCTTTCTCGCGCAGGTTCATGGAGAGACTAGGGACGTGACGCCTGAAAGATATCGTGAAACAACAAGAGGTACCTCCGAAGTGTAACCATCTATAAAAAACAAGAAAGGGAAAAGGATACTTATTGTGAAAATCCATCCTAGTACCTGTGGGAAAGCCGTGCCGCCGTCAACGAGCCTGGCCGTTGTACCGCTATACGATGCCTTGCCCGCAGTAATAGGAACAGATGGAGACACAGTACCTGTCCATCTATGAGGTGATACTCCAGAGACCAGCAGATCAATGGAAAACTTTCCACAGGAAGATATCCGCTGCTCGGAACGAGCCTGGCTCAATAGTAACGCCACTACCACGCCCTGGTTGCAAAGGCAGACGACGCCAAACGAGGTACGCTCCTATTGCACCAGAAGAAGAAAAACATAACACGAAATAATAATTCCGAACGAGGGCCAAACGTCTACAAATGTAGCCTCTCGGAATACAAAAAACTGGACAGCCCAAGAGTCGAAGACTATAGCTCCACTACCCCTCCGCTGACTAGTATAAAAGAACGAGAAGAATAACAAAAACATTACGAAAACAAAATAAACGCACGACATTACAGGAGAAAAATAAAATAATAATAAATTATGACAAATGATAATAAGAAAGGAAAATAAATCAAACTCTGACTTATTCAGGAGCATTGCTTTGAGCAGGAAAATAGTAATTAAAATAAATATAGAAACAATACGTAAAGTTAGTTGTTTTTTTTTTTTTTTTGTTAGAATAGTTAGATTGTAGTTGAATTTTTTTATAAACTGTTATTATGCCATGTACTTAACGGATGAACAAGGAATTGGATGGGTGGCCGATGAGATCAGGGCGTACCTTTCGACTTTAATCCAGATGGGGCGAATTGATACACCCCTGTTACAGGCGGGCTTCTCCCGGTGTAAAATAATCATTTAGTAGCTTAAGTCGAAACGTAACCCTAACCTCTAGAAACGGCTTCATAAAACATCTAATCTGACTCCTTGCTCAACCACGTAAGTATTTTTTTATTTATAAGTAAGGGCCTTCGTCCGGTGTGTGAAAATCACATATTGGGCGGAGGTGTAATTAAGATAAATTTAATTTAATTTAAAAAGTATAAATGATGATGGATGAAAGCGATAATTTTAAGACTAAATATAAGTATTTAAATATAATAAATTTTGCCGCGCATTGTGCGTGAAATCCTCGCGCGCCGGCGCCAGGGTCAGGCTCGTGATTCGCCGAATCAAAGATCACGCGATAAAATTTGGCCAATCACGAGAGTCCTTTTTGCTGGACGGCGTCGGTACGCGAAATTTAAAAAGAAAAAAAAATTAGTAAGCGTCCCCTTTCCGACATATACGGACCTGCTTAACTAATTGCAAAACCTAAACATGTAAAGAAAGTGTAAAATATAAGGAATACCAAGTTACACGAGACAGACGTGGTTTTATTTAATTCTACCCTCAAATATATCGTACTTTTTTTTGTGAATCCGGGGTTCGATGGATACCTGAGCTAGCCGCTGGAACCCCGGGGATCTCACAGTGATAGGTTAAGGATGTCTAAAAATCATTATTGTAATTTTCCAAATAAAAATGAAATTTTGCAAAAAATTAAAGATACCCCTTTATCTGCTCGAACTGTTCAACGAATAATAAATATCATGAATGAAGATATAAATCACCAATTTGAAAATGACTTGAGGAAATGTGATGTTATTAGTTTATCTTTGGACGAGAGCACAGACAGAAATGGCATTGCACGATTAACATTGATAGCAAAATTTTATTCTGACTAAAAAAAGAAGTGTGGACTATTTCATCAATGTATAAAACAGCAAAAAAAGATATTTTGCACTGTGTTATAAAACGCATAAATAAATATGATAACATCAAGAACAAAATATTTTCTGTTACGACAGATTGAGCGGCTGCAATGATCGTCACAAATAATGGTTTCAACACATTGTTTGAAAAATACCTTGAACGACCAAGTGGCACGTGTGTCCAGTACTTTGAATTACCTGTTTTGTGGCACGCCAATGCATTTGGGTTGCCGACCGCTGTTCTTGAGGATCTTAATGCACAATCACAATGATAGATCTGAATGCAACGTGGTTGCTTTTTTCAGACGATAACAGAATAATATTGTTATTCTGCAGTTAGACTAAAATATCTACAGACTCACATCACGTGGATAGTATGACACTGGTTTTGACATTGTGTGTTTTTTACAATATGTGAAATGAAGCCCCTAGTTTCAAAAGTCCCTAAATTGATTTTAGGTAGTTCTGAGAAAAACGACTTTAGGTAGTTTTGAGAAAAAATCATATCTATTAAATCTGTGAACTTTATGTATTAATTTTTTAATTCGTTACATCCTAATGAGTATTTTGGCTTTCCATTTTAGCGGTATTTGAAAAGCACACCCAACCATTTTAGCGGGTTTTGAAATTTACCCTAATTTTTGATCATACGTATTGATGGTTTCTGGCGTTTTTTAAAGTTCAATCTTTGGCCACCATATAGGTAACAAAAATATCCATCTAAATACATATCAAACTCAAGAATTTTCAAAAACCGTTTTAGGGGCTTTTGAAACTAGGCGGTTCAAATGTTCGAAATTACTTAGAGGCTTTTTTATTGTGTTAGTGCTATAGCTGTTTACGTTTTAGTTCCATGTAGGTGTCGGTTTTGTTAGACAACGAGGAATCGATTTATAATATACCCACAGACAGACGTTGGCAAATTATATAATTTTTTTAGAATATATTATTTTTCTTAAGAAAGTAGGCTTTAAATAATAGCCTAGTGTGGAGTCTTCGCCACTGGTGTAGGTAATGTGTAGAAATAAAAAAACAAAATTTTTATAGATACATATTATTATTGTATTATGTGTGAATTACAAAAATAAAAACAAATTCCAAAAGTTAGTAATAATTGGCATAGGTTTCCTAAATATATTCGGTAAAATTTCCTCATGAATCCATAATACGAAAACAAAATGATTATTCAATAATTCCAACGAGACTTGCTTCATTTGCGGTTATTCACAGATATTTGAACATGTCTGACTGTTTATTATTATAATGATGTTTTCTTATTAAGTCGGAATCATATAGCAACAGTTTTGACAAAATTACTATGTCATATTTCAATACACAGTTAGGTATTCAACTTACGACTGAGTTACTGTAACTTTCCTACACTTCAGGCAATTTCATAAAAAATTTTATTGAAAAAAGAACTCTTTTATATTAAATCTTTTTAAATAAATTTCAAATGCAAAATATTGTAAATCGAGAAGCATCTGTATTGAAATTTTAACTTTTATATTGGTTATGTTATACACTCGATCATATAATATATTATATACATTTAGCAATCAAGTGTTTGTATTACTTGAACATTTTACATTTTAGAGTATAATATGCGGTGTTTTTGGTGTTTTGAATTGACGCAACCGACCCCCATATCAAAGATGTCCAATTGCACAATATTAATTATTAGTATATAAAATAGATTTTTGTTTACTTTTATTAGGTACCTAGGCAGGGTTTTTTTCTACAAAATGGTGGAGGTGGCAAAATAATTACAGAAAACCCTCACAATTCAATGAGATTATTGAGATTTTATTCAATGTTGATTTATTGATCATTGAAATATTGGTGTCGCATTATATTCGATGATTTGATGATTAACTCTACTGTTATGTCAAAATTAAGGAAAAAATATAAATAAACCTGACCTAATCTAACATTAGGTATATTAAAATATTTATTCAAAACATTCACAATTTATTTCTTCTAGATTGTAATATGTTATTTATTAATAACACATTAATCTTTTTCAGATAATTAATTTAAAGCAATTCTTAATTATTAAGTATGTAGGTACACAAGATGATGAAAACACACAGTATGGAACTGGTTTGTTACTTAGTGCATCAGTATCATCGACAAGTGTCTTTTCATTCAATTTTATCGGTATCATCTACGGTCATATAACCCGGAGTGTACGACAGCACAATATCGGCCAGGACGTAGAGATTTGAGAAAAAAAATACGACGCCCTGCAGCCAAATCATGTTGAAGGCGTTATGTCCTTCGAATTCCAGTGAGTAACCGAAGATGAGCCACAGAGACTGAGACCCTGCCCACATTGAGCACAGGAAGAAGGCTTTCCAACGGGTCATGTCCAAATCCGAAATGCACAGTGGAATCAGAGACAGAAACCAGATGAAGTACTGCGAGGTGATCACGGAATTGTAAGCAACGAAGATGACGGTCTGGCCGAGGACAGCGAAGTTTAAGGTTTTCATTCTGCCGTAGCGCATTCCCAGATACGTTAGTATGAGCACCTGAGGGATGGTTTTATGCAAAGTAACAGTGAAGTCGTGAACCGTCAGCGTCAGATATTGCACATAGAAAAACAGGGAGAAGTTGTGCCGCGTGTCTTTTCTCAACATATGGTACATGAAGGTTTCATAGAGAAACACGTAGCCATACGCCCTGTAGAATAGTACAGTCAGCAGGGTGAGCGTCGCCAGGCAGCTGAGCGTGAACAATATTTGCTTTCGGTTCGGAATCAACTGATACAGGTCCGACAGTATTCGGGAATTCTGTGTGATCTTATAGTCACCCAAGGCGATGAACATAGGCAGACTGTAAATCAGAGGATAAATCCTGAAATGTATGGCAAGGCCGAGGATACCTCCGGATAGGGCATACTTTTTGATTCCTCCAACCGCATCGGTCTGATGAAAGAGCAGCGACATCAGTACGAAGAGCGAGGAGAGAGAATCGGCATTTCCACGCGTCGAGATCACCACAGCCAACGGATTGTACAGCCAAAAGAGAGCGCTATGAGACGCCATTCGGTTTACCGCTTTGAGATCAGCGGGCTTACCGCTGCCGCTGACCGCTAATATTTTGTTTTCCCGGACCAACTTCTTGATAGTCACACCCACCAGGATGTCAGCAAGAGAGAAAAGGAACTTGCCGAAATGCCTGTTTAGCAGAATGTTTGGGATCAACAGTATGGCGAGTATTGGAGAGTACCTGTAAGTGTGTCTCTGGTATGGGGATTCATCATTCAGAATATGCCTCGCAGCATCTGTGAAAACTTTGTAATCGACATCGGTGTAAGGCACGATGGACACTTGATCCTGGTATTGACCGTACAGGATCAGAAACAGCCTTATGATGGTTGCGATCACCAGGTGAGTGCCGAATGGCAAATTGAAAAACTTTTGGATGACCCCCATATTATTTAAGTTTGAAAAGGGTACACTAAAACTAAAGTTTTATTATTTAGGCATATTAATTTGTTACGACTGTTAAAATAAACACCATTTAATTAAGAAATTGAAATTTATTGTTTATTCAAAATTTTCATTAATTCACTTGATCCTAATTTTACACAACTATTTTACGTGAGATGACGATGTTTCCAGATGTCCAAAATGTGAATCGCACTGCAGTAAAGATTTTTTTATCATTGAGAATTCCTCTTTTACATTTATAATTGTTACAATCGAGTTTTCATTCCTTTGGCGGCGTTCATCAAGCACCCCTTGAAT
Source organism: Rhyacophila brunnea (assembly GCF_057557595.1). NCBI lineage: Eukaryota > Metazoa > Arthropoda > Insecta > Trichoptera > Rhyacophilidae > Rhyacophila > Rhyacophila brunnea. Next base: position 26,187,898 of record NW_028233068.1, read on the forward strand.
TGCTGAAACTCTTTCAAACACTCATTCTGCTTTACCGATTCTTTCTGCGTAACACATTTCGCATATATCCCTGCGCTCTCTGCACACTTTGCTAAGATCTGCGGATACATCCGAAACCGGGCGTTCGCCTTTTTAACTGATTCCATTATGACCGGGAACAATAACCCAAATCAAACTACAACTATCAACAAATGGTTTTTTTTCAATTTTACGGTAGAATAATGAAATATCAATATTATTACAAGCTACCTAGATTAAAGTATTCGTTGTCGAACACTGTCTTCAGGTTGTCAAATAATTTAAACCAATCCTTTTCTGTAGCGCTGTTCGGAAAATTCGTAAGGGACGGGTTCGGCAAAAAATCCGTCGTACAGCGGCTTCGAAAAGAAAATAGTCAGCAACGTCACCAGGGCGACACCTTGAGAAGTCCTGGGGTATCTGTAGAAAACGTTCCGATGCTTTAAAACCTTTGCTCGGTTTAATGGACTATTCATATTAATTCGATCCATTATAAGGAGTTGGGCACAAATCCAACAATATTGGATTGAAAACTCGTACTGTTAGTTAATTCTATTCTTTCAATATAATGTCACTGTCAGGTGTTAATGTCAATATTCACTATCATTTATTGCCACCGAACGGCAGCAATGATCACAAATGTATTCAACTATTTAGTGTCTGCGGGCGGTCCGGAGGTTCCCCCAGTCGTCAGGGCGGGGGCGGAGGGCGGTTCCAATCGGATCCCCGAACAGCAGAGAGACTCTTTGTGCCACTTGAGGCAGCACTGTCGCATAGCCTCGAGGACGTCCGCACACCTCGACTCCTGGAAGTTGTTTTCTGAAATGTCATAATGGGTTTATTGTGAATAAAATATTGTCCAAGAGAATACTGACGAGGTCTCGCCAGAAGAGATTTTTTAACCTGCCGCAGCTGCATAACAATCTGTGCTATAGAGTGCCAGTTCATGAAGAACGCCAGCCGAGATGGTAACTATAGGGATATCTTATCATGCAACGCCAATGAAGAAGAGATAACATTGCTCTTTGGATTAAAATTACCTTTTAAATTTTATTATTCTTTTGTTTGTTCAACAATACTACAGACCTACAAACTTATCTGTAGAATGGCCAAAAATGGAACTACAAACTACCATAGGACGCCATTTTGAAAATTTCATTTGAATGTCAGATTTTGTCCAGTTACGAGTCTTGATTGGGTAGTTTTCGACAGTGGCTCCCCCATCCCATTTTTCAGATAATTTTGTAGGTCTGTAAGTGTATTATTTTGAATGGTTATATTATCATCGTTTCATAATAAAGATTCCATTAAATCACAGTTACTGTTGGTTCGATTTCGCCTCCTTACATCCTTTATTAAAATAAAACAGAGATATCTTCGCATTAATTTATTTTTCAAAGAAAAATATGCATATTCTTATATTATTATAACCATTTACAAATTTTCATCATTGTTACAATGTTTTATTTACTTAATTTAATAACATTTTATTCTATAGCATTATGTAATAAATTTATGTATACATATCTCTCTCTATAATATAATTTAATAGTATTATTACACCATCTGCATTCTGCCTGTTCATGGCCCGACTCCTATAATTTACAGTGAACATTATCTTTGTCAAATGCCCAATGAATGATTAAAATAATTTGACAAATTATGAACATTTTATATGAAATAATTCCATGAATGATTGAATACTAGTGTAGAATCTTTTTACTATGTCTTGTTTTTTTTCAATTGTAGATTGGGTATTGATTTTAGAGAAACCATAAATTTAAACAGTATGTTCAAATATCCATGGGATGCATGGCAACTACGACTACTATGCTTTTTTGCAAAATCTTTTGAAACTACACAAAATCAATTATGATTTCTATTTGATGAGAGTATTAATGGTAAATTTATAGTATTATATTATGCCAACCGATTAAAAATAAAGAATGGCACAAGATTTAGGCCAGTATATAAACATACATACATAGGTTTACCGGTATTATTTTAGTGTATGTTGAACAAAAAGTTTGAATTATGGCTGGATCTCCAATGATTGATGTGATAACACTGATAACAGGGTATTAACACACTTATTAATTTCATACGATGAATGTATTAATAAAATTAAAACAAGACACCATGTAGACACTATTCAATATGGGATATTAAAATAACCTTTGTTGATTTTAATTGATCATATTTTCTTGTTCAACCGCACCAAATAATATCACATGACAAATATACAAAGCCACGTATTCACTGTTTGCGAACCAGTAGCGTTCCGCGAACTTGTAACCAGTGTATCCGCTTTAAAGAAGACGTGCTTTGCGAAAACGGTCGCTCCACAATGTTTATCTGACTGTTAGCAAACATGTCATCTGAATTAGTAGCAAGTTCTGCTTTCATATTCATTCATTATTTGGTAGAAGATTATAAAAGGCTTCCTTGTTTTTGGCGAGTCGATTTCTACAAAAACAGGGATAAAGATGTTCTACTACTGGACCAGAAATCTCAAGAATTAAGTGGGCATTACAGAGAATTTATATGATCGTCTCCGTCAAATTTTGAACATTGTTTACTTCGGTACCACCATGAATCCAAATAAAAGATACTAAATTCCGAAAAGCTATATCGGGTCAAGATAAGCTGGCTTTGACGTTAAGATTTCTAGCCACCGGTGACAATTTTACCAGTCTGCAATATTAGTTAAAATTTTCAAAATAAGCAATCAGCTTTTTTGTTCCTGAAGTTGGTAAGAATATTTATTATCTGTGCATTGAAAGACAACATACACTTGTGTATTAGCATCTTGAGGATTCCACAATATCGGATTGTTTAGAAAAAGTTCTACATGAGCTTAACATTTTTCTTCTGACTCTCCATTACGAATTTTTACAGTCTGTGTTGCACTTGTGTTAGCGAAAAAACTTACAGCGTTCAGAATGCATTCTGTGGTTCGCAAACACGCTAGAAGCATGAGAACGTATCCACTAGGAACGATCGCAGAGCACTACTGGTTCGCGAATGTATCGAATAAGCGGCTTGATAATGTTCTTCAAGCAACTATAAAATAACATAGTTTTTCTTTCTTTCTTGTGTTGTAACTAAAAACTAATAAAAAATGTGTTTTCAGTTTTTGATATAATCTTTATATTTCAGAAGAAAATTATGTACAAAAGAAAATATAATAAATCATTACTGGTTTATACTTACTAATTGTACGGAAAAGAAAATACCCTATTCATGATGAATACATACAAAATATTATTACAATATTATTTATTGATGATAAAATGATTTCTATAAAATAAACTTTATACAAAAAGAAAATATAATAAGTCTTTTATGTCGTAGTGTTGACAGCACCCTTCAGTAACATTGGATGCATTATTAGCAGAATAACGTATAAGATTAAGTGTGTATATATTATATCCTTTTTAACATGACAACAGGTGATGAAACCCAATGACAATAGTGCAAGTACTAAAAGTGAAATGATCACAGAAGCACCCGGGCTTACATAATATCGGAAAATATATCGCACCGTGAGTGTAAAACCAAGGCATCTGCAAAAGACATATTTTGGATATATTAGGGTTTGAAGTCTTCATTCTGTTAGGAGAAATAGAATTTCTAAAAAAAAATCATAATATTTGGTTTATATCTACATTATATTGCATGGTCTTTCAGTTACTTCATTTTTACATTATCAAGTTTACGACTTTTGCAGTTGTTTCGCATTTAATCTCGAAATTGAAAAATTTGCAGATGCCTTGGTTTTACACTCACGATGCGATATTGTCACCATCACCGAGTTGAGCCCGGAGCCCCCGGATGACAAGCCAATGCCTTAAGCATTGTACTATGAGGATATTGATTTTCGATTACATTATATTAACGCACACAGAAATCGAACATGCATTATGAGATAATATATTTGGCGTAAGTATATTATAAAATGTATTTAAAATGTTAAAGTACATATTATTCAAATTAACATATCATAAATGATTACGTTTTCCCAATAAGGTATGATCTTCATTTTGTAATTTCAAAATAGAATTTGGCTCTCTGAAAAATTAAGGACAGATGACTAATGGGGGGGGACAATGAAAGTTTTGTAATAAATATAAATAAAAGTAATTCTATAAGCTATTAACGCACTTCTGTATTGTGATTGCCAGCAGATAATAATAGGCACAATATACTCTGATACAAATGATTCAATGTTTCAATTGACGTCATTATATCAATGTCAACATTGATCTAATGAAAATATATCAACACAATATAGGAGTGCACCTACTTTAACACGACTTCAAGGAGAATAAGCAATGCTGTATACACGATAACTTAATTTATTATTGTAATACGTCTATTTAGATACCGATCCAAAAAAGTTTGGTTCTAAAAATTCATCGAGTAAATCTTCATTGCATTATTTGAAGTAAAGTCTGGATATTACCACCGATCATAAAACAATTCTATCGATATTTTTCAATACTTCGAGGTATTATGTACGCGTGACAATTTTCAAGGATACCATAGATGTGCTGCCGCCATTCACATTGACATTGATCTTATTAAATATTGTCAAAATGTAACCTGGCTCTTAATACAATATGCCTCGCTACTGAAAATAATTTTAAAAAAATACAGAAATGTCATAGCTGATAAGTGATAAGAAATAATATTATCGCTTGTAGTATGTAGTAAGTGAGGGCATGCAACGTTTGCCTATAAGTAACAATAGTGTTATCTTTAGAAAACCATTAATAAAAAGTCATACAGTAAAACTTCAATATAATGTTCAACAATAATCTATTCATCAGATAACAAAATTCAGCTTTATTACTTATTAGTTCCATTTTTGTAATTTTAGAAAGTTAATTACAAAAAGCTTTTTTCAAAGCAGGATTGTCAGAAGCAAACGCCTCGACTTCGAACATTGACATCACTCCACAACAGATGTGTCTGGATATATCATCTGATGACAAATAAATAAGAAAACCTACTCCATTATGTAACGAACTGTCGGCACCAACAGACACCCTCTTTCTTGCCCACATTAATGAGGTTTTACTGTACCTATATCATTTGCCTATTGAAAGCAATAAAGTCCAATAAGACTATATGGAACATTTTTGCCTTTGCTTCAAATAGCCTTAAATATAACTATCAAAGATAATTACATTAGCAGAGAGAATATATTTTTCATTTAGCTGATGAATATTGGGTAAATTGACTGAATATTTAAGTAAGGTAAAAATAAAAAACCATTTTTTTTATAGGTATATATGTTATGTGTATGTCCCAACTGCTTTCTGACAAATCGTGAGGGTTTTATAAAGCAATGGTAAATGTTGGCATGTGATTAAACTGGGGGAAAATGAATCAGCCCATATTTATTACACATCATTGTATGTAACTCAACACCGCAACAAAAACAATCAATGTGTTTCAATAAAGTGTGAAATCAATATATTGTATATAATGTACATTGACACCTCATCATCCTCCCCCAGCATTGTCTGATTATAGGTTTAATGAAGGGAAGCAATCTTGACAAAATGAATTATAAGATAAAATTATTTGCTTAAATTTGGTCAATTGACGAAAATCAAATTACATGTTCCAGCGCATTTGAAAATCTGTTTTTTATTAGTGTGACCGAAACATTTAAACAGTCACGGATTGATAATCCAAACTACCTGTGATGCCTACGAACCTGGTTATGACTTTACCCATGAAAAATTAGAAAGAGATTTAAAATGAATCCTGGGAATATATCGTCACCGTTCAGGCAAAAGTCACCAACCCTGAAAATGGCAGTTTTGAGTTGAGTATGTCACCGGAAGCGTAAAATTATGTTCTTTAAGATGCAAAACTCACCTCGGTACATTAGTTAGTAAAATTTTGTTTAAATCCGAATTATTTGTTTTTCACTAAATGACTTTCGATAAAATCTTAACAAGCAAAAGTCATTATAGGTGAATAGACATTATTGACTCTATAAAAAAAAAATCCTTCGTTATAAATATACAAGCAAAAGTCACTATACTATGGATGGTGAGTTTTACTGATGCTTCTTTTGGCTAACATTGTTCAGATTATTAACAAGCAAAAGTCACCAAACCATAATTTGAGCTACCTTGCCTCCTTTAAAACCTTCCAGATGTTTTAATTAGCATCAAAAAGTAAAAGTACATTAAATAAATTATTAAGAAGACATGAGAAAATAATTTAATGTAGAAAAACCCTTCAAAACATTAAAATCTGATTTTTCCTGCATTTTCAAACTTTCAAATTGCGATATCTCAAAACTATGTTTTTAGGGTTGGTGACTTTTGCCTGAACGGTGACGATATACATGCTTCTTATATTCGTTGGTCATATTAAATGCAGATCTCATTTTATGGAGAATGAGTACACAGCCGGTTTAGCAGATATAACAATGGACATAACAGGTATGTATTTGTAAGGTATAAAACCATTTTCACACCCAAACGGAGCATATGGGCTGCCTCCACAGGGCGCAGGTTATCGTAATAAACTTCTATTTTACAATTATTAATTGTCATTAGCCATACGCTCAAAGCTGCTGGGTTCTTGCTTCGAGTCAAACACGCACTGAAAAAACCAACATGTGTATTTGGCAGATGCGGGATTCGAGCCTGCGACCTGCGAAAACGGCGTCTGTCCACTTACAATCTAAATATACATAACATATTATTGCTTCCATAGCAAACCTTACTCTTATTATAGGGAGTGTAGTATATAGTGTGTTATGTTACGTACATAGTATCAATAAAATCAATAACATTAGACTAAAAAAAATAATCACTTATTACCTACTGAAGGCAATAAATAGAAAAAACAAATTCAAAAATAATTTCGCTTTGGAAACAATGATATAGGTATTTAAAAAAATATAATATGTAACAAAAAAATAGAGAGAAATCTATAAGATGTATCAATGCAATGATGTCAGTATATACAAATTTTCAGCAAAGTATTGAGTACATACCTAAAGTAAATTATTATAATTTAATCGAACATTAAATTTGTCTATGGCCCTTATAAGATCACAGTGGCGAAGGGTGGAGGTAGGCTGTTAAGATTCGCTATAAATAGTGCATACTAAACTTTTTTAGTCATATGTATTTGTTTTTATTGAACTAAGACTACAATTTACAGATGGTGTTAGTTGGTTTTTAAAAATCAATTAAACCATGCCTAAACGAAACCATAATAGTTTTGGTCTAATTTGGGCAATACGACAAAATTGTACACACTTTTTCATTCGTAGTTATTTGTTTTTGTTGGATTAAAAATATATATTACACATATTTTTGGTTAATTTTTTTAATTCATTAAGCCCTGCCTAAACCAAACTATAATAAATAAAAAATATTATTCTATTTATAAAATATTCAAAGTTATGTATGATTTAATTGCGTAATTTTAGATATTTTATAGATAGACATGTATTTTTTGACTATTATCTATTATGGCTTGGTTTCTCAGGGTTTAATTGAATTTTAAAAAATTAACCAACACTATCTTTAAATTGTAGTCTTATTTCAATGAAAACAAATATGTATGTCTGAAAAAGTTTAATGTGCACTGTTTATGGCAGATCTTAACAGCCTACCTCCACCCTTCGCCACTGTAAGATCATCAATGGATATAAATAAAAACATAGGTAAATTGTTCAGAGTCGAGAGCTATTTAGATTGTGCATTGCTATTTTCAAAAAAATATAGTTTCTGCGCATATAATATTACATAGTTGAAGGGAGGCAATGTTAAGAATTCTGTAAGGTAAGGTTGAGATAAAAATGTACGGAGTGAAATCAATTGAAGTATTAAGTACCTAATTGATTTATTTTAAACTCTCAAAAGGCAGATTTATAAGTTGAGAGGATCCACACGGCGGTTGAATTTATAAGAAACCAATAAATTGATATGTTATACAATATCATAAAGTTCACGCAATTTCTGCTACGGAGAATGGGAGAATGAGAGGATCACAAATTCGATCGATCGATTTGTCAGTTGAAAAATGTGAAAGTAATCCAAAAATGCAATCAACAATAAGCCACCCGGCGGAACCGATATTATTAATTAGATAACAGTGGAATGAAATGTACAATAGGCGAGTCCTGTTCCTGAAGGAGGGCGTCCAGCGGGCACTTCGAGCGAAAACTTTCTCATTTGCTTTGGAGTGAGGCGGGCGGGATGGGCGGTCGATCCTCGCGGGCCGGGCCGCTGCCACTCGCGCCCGCCGGCTATTGACCGTCCGCCGCTCCGCCCGAAGGCAACGCTTCCCGAACCGGAGCTTCGGCGACGACTTCCGATTTTGGAGCCGGCTTTTCTTCCGCTATATTGCTTTTAACAGTGCTAATTTTGTTATTACTCGCCCCAAATAAATCATTCTCCATGGAATCTGCTTCCGATAGAGCATTAGCGAGTCCTTTAGGGGCGGGATTCAGCGGGTCGGTTGCCTCACTCTCTGATATGAATTGCTTAATATTGTCTTTTGTAGATAGGTCTCTGATATTTTTGTGGGAACCATTCTCGGTCCTCTCGTTCTCTTTGTCGTCACGGGGGTCGAGCGGGTCTCTGTCGTCGGACGGGGAGTCCCGTCTCCGAGCCAGGGGATCGGCACCAGGGGCGGTGGAAGGCGACCTACGCGGCTGGGGCGCGCCCACCAGATGTGAGGGGTTGCCAGCGTTGACCATACGGTTGACGGCGTTCACTCTGTCACTCCGGCGCCACAAGGTCACCTCTTGCTGTTTGAAGTAGCGTCGGTCTTCGGTATCCATCAACACCAAATTCAGGTAGTATCTAACAGAGAATTTATTGTTAATGTCCCGCATGGTGGGAGTAAGTTCGTATCCGGCCAGGAACACTCTGATGGGAATGGACTCTCCTCGGACGGGTGCACCGTCCATTATTTCGTATTTAGCGACAGTCTCATTCTCAGTGAAAGTGTGCGGACTGGCTCCTGTGGTCTCACGTTTGATGATGGATATCTCCATGTGCTTAATTTTGATGCGGACCAGTAGGAAATATATTTTGCCTACTATCACGTCTTTGAGGTGATATTTAGACTTGTTGTACTCGAACTCGATGTGCAGACAGTCCTCTATGCCCACCTCCATCTTGATGGAGTTGTGGATGTCCGGGTAACTGCACAGCGTGTGCACGGCGATATCTATCTCCTTCACGACGTCGGTGAGCCGCCTGATGACGGTCGCGCGGACAAAATACCGCAGTCTGACGTTCGAACCGGAATACACTTCGTAAGGTTTTTCGACGTTCGCGAATTCGAAGGAATAAGAAGTGTGCTGGAGCAGGTCGCCGGGACGAGCGAGCTCTTTCACCAGCGATATGAATTCGTGATGATTTCCTCTGTCGTAGTACAATTCGATCTGGCCTATCAGTTCGACCTTTATTCCTTGGTGCTCCAGTTTGGTGCCAGGTTTTCTGACCGTGACATTCACCTTTCCCGACACGGTCTCGCCGTCGTAGTACAGCAGATGTTTATCTTTCTTGCCGTCGTCTGAATTTTTTAATTCGACTACTTTTCGCCTGTCAGCGTCGTCAAAGACGATTTCGATGTCGGCCGTCTGCCCGAAACCAAAAAAACTCATCTTGGCGGACTCGAACGGGCTCTGGTCCTCTTTGCGGTCTTCGCGCGAGCCTCAAGGATACGAGACGATCGGTTAAATGGAATAAAACATTAATATTTGCTTCGAAACGCCCGCGGACGGGCGAGAGATGATTCAACAAAATACAAAGATGGCGACTGATCAAATGTCAGATGTTATGTGATCGCCGATCAGGCCGACATGGAAAAATAAATTGATGTAGAAAAATGTCAGCTCACCTTTCAGGCACGTCTGAATTTTGCAGGCGGTCAGCTTGCACGGATCCTTCATGTATACCTGGTGTCTCCGAGGACGATTTAATCACAAAAATGAAAGACTGATATATTATATTAAAATTAAAGAATAAATACGGCGCAGGATACAAACCAGCGGCGGGCTATTTTATACTCTTAGCACATTTTTCTTAGCAGTGATGTGATTGTATTATTTGAAAGGGGAAATGTTAAGTAGGTAGGTAAAATGCAATATGATAAAAGTATTAATTATTAGTGCTTAGCTAGATCATGACTATTACTAAATAAAATACTTTTTAGAAAGAAAAATGGAACAACCACTTATTTTAATTTTATTAATACCCAGGTACCTACCTACTTATTTATGATTAATGAAAGGAGTTTTAGCTACCAATAAAACTCTTATTATTCATGTTGACTTTGAAGTCCTTGGAGATAGGGTTTGCTCTTTCTTCTTCGCGTGAGGTTATATTCTACTAATTTATTATCCTTTTTCTTGTCGTTGGTCATTCCTCCGTTTTTATTTACTGGGCATACCCGCGCCTCTATTTTTTATGTATGGAGTTTGGCATCACTTTGTCTTCATTATGATATGACTCAAGGAACCAGGTAGAAGTTACCTGGACTTCAAAGTCAACATGAATAATAAGAGTTTTATTGGTAGGTAAAACTCCTTTCATTATTCGAATTTGACTTTGAAGTCCTTGAGATATCTGTTTGTTATCACCTGGTGTTGGGTATGCCAAATTCCTGTATGTGACAATGATTCATTGACGAGGTATAGACCATCGTGACTTTCCATGTATATGGTTAAATAGAGAAGTTAATGGGTTCTTTTCCCCTTCTGATGGTGGTGTATCCATCGTTTTCTGGAAGTTGTCGTGAAATGTCGACTCACTACGCCAGTTACCTCTCTTTAAGATATCATCTATTGGGTATATTTACAGTTTAAGGAAGCCACCACTGAGCGGACACTGCCTGGTGGTTCTTGTACCCCTGCTTCCAACAGTACTGACCTTATCCAATTCCCTATAACTAGCCTGGTGGTTGGTTTTGGTGATCCTCTTGAAGATATAAATAATTCCGAAATATCCCCACCTTCCCCTCTCCATGGGTTTGACATGCAGACGAGTTTCCGTAACCAGAATACTGGGTCGATGTTTTGACACGTGGAAGCACTTAGCTTCCATTCCGATTGACGATGCTTGGCGGTATCTGTATTTGAGCCAAACATTGGCCATACAATTATGTGGTCACTTTTTTCCACTAATCCATTGTCTACTATTACTGAGTAGTGTGAGGTCATGAACCCTTCGTCCCGATGCGAGAAGCAGCCGAGTAGGTAGCTGTCCTGCGAGAGGTTTCGAATAGGTTGTACTCCACCGGTGTTGTTTTCCTAAGATGATCTACCACTCGTCCTGGATCCCAAACCGGTGGTTTGACGGGTTTCGTTTTATGTACCGAAATTGCCTGTAACATATTGTGTTGTACTACCACGTTGATGCTGATATCTACAATGATAATCGGTTTGCAAAATGTGTCTATGGCGGACTTATGCACCAGGATGGTGTTGTACAACAAACCCTCCATGTTGTGCATGTAGCCTAGGTATCTGGCCAATTCCATTGGTTGAGGGCTATTATGATCCATTAGGTTCATGTTACCCATGTCATTGTCTTCCATTTGTTCCAAGCTGGTATATAAGTTTTTAGAGTCGAAGGCCGCCATCTGGAAGTAAGGAGTGCCCTTTATTCCACCATTCAATTTGATGTTATTTCCACCCCACCCGAAATTATCCATAATTAAAGGGACAGGTCCCGGGTCCTTGGAGGTGGACGGTTGGTCTCCATACCTACTAGTGTCGTATGTAGGTGAGGCATTGTATAAGGAGGTACTATCATTTCCTTCCTGTTGGAATGCCATGCCATGCTAACTGGTCTTGTTTCCACGTACCTGATAGGGGGTGTTCATTCAGTTGGGCTCCCTAGCCTGTGTTAGCCGCGTCTGTTGTCAGGAAGTGATTGATGTGTGTCAACTCTGAGGAGCCTATCACCTGGAGCCACCACAATATGATGTCCTATTAGGCCTGTGGTGGGATTGTCGTCTATTGGCGAGAATGGTACCTCGACAATTTTAATGACTGGAGCTTTGTAGCCGTCGGCAATGCAACCTTCCTCGTGGATGCAGAAGGGATTGAACATGACGTGCCTGCCTGAGGGACCAACTGCCTTTTTGTACCTGCGTTGTGTCAAATCTGAGGATCCTATCGCCTAGGGCCACCACACGATGTCCCGTTGGGCCTGTGGTGGGATTGTCATCAATTAGCGAGGATGAATCCTCGGCCATATGGATGACTGGAGCGTTGTAGCCGTCGGCAATACAACCTTCCTCGTGGAGGTAGGATGTGAAGTTGAGTCGCCCCAGAAGGGATTGGATATGTGCCTGTCTGAGGGACCAACTGCCTTTTTGTACCTGCGTTATGTCAACTCTGAGGATCCTATCGCCTAGAGCCACCACATGATGTCCCGATGGGCCTGTAGTGGGATTGTCATCAATTGGCGAGGATGGGACCTCGGCCATATTGATGACTGGAGCGTTGTAGCCGTCGGCAATGCAACCTTCCTCGTGGAGGTAGGATGTGAAGTTGAGTCGCCCCAGAAGGGATTGGATATGTGCCTGTCTGGGGGAGCAACTGCCTTTTTGTAAGTACCTGCATTAGCAGATGGTGACGGAGTGCTACACACTTCTCCGGCGACAGAAACCTCCGCTTGTTGTGTGTGTCCTACGTGATGTCCAGGGACCCTCATTGTTGGCTTGAGTGCAGACAGGATCTTTTAATATTTATTAACCACTGTAGGAAGGTTATCCTATATTCCACCTGAACCGAGACTGTTTCTCGGATTGGTTGGCTACTAAGAAGTCGTCTAGGTAAGTGAATATTCTCAGCCATTCTTTCCTAGGCGTTCGGCGACCCAATTGGTCAGGGATGCCAACATAATCGGAGCGGTTGGCAGCACGAACGGGAGACACGTGAATTGTAGGAGCTCCCCTTGGTAGGCTAGTCGAACGAATCGACGATGTAGAGAAGCCATTGGTACCTGGAGGGACGCCTGGCTTAGATCTATTATTACTAGCCAGTCTTCTGTTTGTAAGACGGCTGGAACCTCGTAATGGTGAATTAGTTTGAATGGCTTTGGCTGTAGGAACGCATTCAAACGCTTTCGGTTGAAAACAGGGCATAGGGCCCCGTCTTTTTTCTTGATCAGAAACAGGGTTGAGAGAAAAACTGGGGGTTTGACTCGCTTCTTCTAGAACCCCTGAGTTCTTTAAGTCCTCGATCTCGAGAGTGACCTCTGTTGATTGTTGCGTTTGAAATTCTTTCCGTAAAAGTAAAGAAGGACTTACCAATGGTGGTATCCGCACAAACGGTATGTGGGCTACGGCTATTATTTTTACCAATGTTGGGGGGGGGGGGGGGTACACTACGCCATGCAGACTCCCCGAAAGTCTCTTGGGCGGCCCCCAATGTTGTTGGTCGTCCAGATGCGGTCACCTTCGCTTAGAGTACGGATCCCTGGTGGAGCCCGTACCTTCGATGGAGAACTCCCTTCCCACAGGACGTCGCCCCTTGGGAGTAACCCGGCCATACTGTGAGTTTGAGGGCCTTCCGGGACTCTGAGCTCAGAGGAATCCTTGATAGTGCCTCCCGAGTGAAGGTATTCTTCCGGTAAGGATCTGAGTCATGTTCTCGCAAATTTTATTATGCGTTGTCCCCAAAACCCTCTTCCATTTTTTGGTACAGGCTCATCGCTGTTATGATGTTTTGATGATTGGTTTCCCAATCCACTAACCCTTGCATACCCTTTCAGAAGCTGTCCCGTTGAGAAACATCGCATTCTGGAGGGCCGCGATGGTCCTCTCCGTCAGATGGTTAGCTGATGACGAGTGGTCGCACCCACGCAACTTGTCATTTAGACCTAACTCTACGACCGTAGGGGCCGCCAAGAATTGTTTTTTGGGCGTTGTGCCACTCCTTGCCGGTCCCCCTGCTGAAATAATGTACGTAACGAGGATACCTCAAACGGCAGCATCTTAATCGACGCTCGTACGTTGAACTTTTCCTCCTGTAGCAGTTCTGCTCCGCCGTCTGGTGTCCATTGCTTTTAGAATATCTTCCTCACGGTCATTCAGATGTTGCGCCATAATCACTGATCACTTAACGTTCACTTAACTATCACTTAACGTTCGTCCAAGATAATTTTTTTGATAGTTAGAATGAACTGTCAGACGCAACATGTAAACAATAAGGCCTACCGCGCATGAACGATTTACTATCGTACGGTCAACAATCAAGGAGTTGTAACCATCGTATTGCAATGCAACCCCGCGCATGGACGATCGAGCGAACGGCCGAATTGAAAATCTGTGTTCAAAAACAAAATTTTACACCGATTCGAACCGGCCGGGGTCCCATTGGCAATGCTTTTAAATGAGAGCCCGCGCATGACCAGTCATGGCCGGCCGAGAGTGCACTCATACATGCACGCACAAGTGACGCGGTCGTATGGAGCGCACGCATACATCGAACCGCCACATTTGACTTGACAGTTGTTCATCGATGCGTACCTATTGGCTTTGCATTGGCAATGACACTCAACTGGACGACTCTACAGGCAGATTGTAAATTCGTCAACAAGCAGCTCGTAGAGTAGCTCAATGTCATTGACGCATTAATCTCAAAATGTGTCTCTCCGCGGTGTTTTCGTTTTTTTGCTGGCAAGTTCGCCACTATCGTTCTACTGCGCAGGCGCAAATCGAAAAAATCCCAACTGTCGCATGAAAATTCAGAAGCTTCCGAACTTTTTTGATTCATGCATGCAATTTTGCAACTGCATGATAATAATAAAAAATGTAAGTTTACATGCCACGATAATTCATACTGCCAGCAGTAAATCTATGCACGTATGTACGGGTACCTATTATTTTTAAATGATAAAACATTCAGCAATCATCCAAGAGGTTGAAGCACTCCCCAACCTCTTTGCAATAATCTAATCTGTAGTTGCAATGTCATAATAAAATTTCAGTCTACCTATAATAATTATTGTTATAGGCTAATCTCACAGCATTTAAGGATTTTAAAATAGGCTACCTAGGTACCTATAATTATTGTATATTAGATATTATATTTTTTAATAGGTACTAGGCACAACTATAGAAAAACTATAACAGGCCATGATCCCCAATGACAGTACCTAGGTACCTAGTGGATTTAGTAAAGACAAATAATCACAAACATGGCATTGAGAAAATCGCAGTATATTGTAACCTCACAGATCTCAGGGCCCCAGATAAAAGACCACCTTAGAAGGGCAGGAGTGTAAATTAATTTGTAGGTACTTCTTTAGAAAAAAAAATAATTCTAGATTTCTATTATTTCATTTATAGAGGTTCAGTAGTTCTCATAGATATTTATTTATTATGATAATTTTGATGAATTTACACTTAATAGCACTTTATACTTTTAAAAAGTAATAATAAAAATTTGAAGGTCGGGAAATTTCAGTTGTCTATGGTTGGTAAATGCGGGTAGTTGGTTGAGAAAGTAGGATAATATCTGATTTGCTGTATAAAATGTTGGATTTGTCGAAGACACACATGAGTATCGCAGCAGGAGTTGCTGGTACCCTTTTCCTAGGGTATTGCATTTATTTTGACCAAAAAAGGCGTAAGGACCCAGATTTTAAAAGGAAGCTTCGACAGCGTGAGTAAATTCCATTATTCACCGTTGAATATGAAACTATCGTTCAAATACAATTAAAAACATTTTCTTGTTTGTTTCTATAACGTCTAGCATAGATATTTTCAACAACCATTTGCCCGTACTATTATTTTATGTCACAAATAGCGTTTTTCTTCTGTGAAATCAACGGAAAACAGAATGACATCTCAGTCGTAGGTACATTCGAAAATTGGATAACTTAACCCCCATGGCACAGGTCAAGGTTTTAATCGATTTTACTTCGTATGGAATAGTACACCCTTCAATCCCTACTTACGACGTTATTTTGATGTATTATGAAAAATGATTGCAATCTGCATCGCCTTGATTATTGCATGCTTGAATCAGAGCCAATTCTTTATTGCAAGTAATAGACCCTTGCCAAGAAATTGATTATTTACCAATAATACTTAATTTATTACTGCAACATACTTAATTTGTTTTGAGATACTTTAGTTATCAACAGTGTGTGTATCCACAAGTATTTAATATTCTGGATTTAAGTACTTACATTGAAAAAAAACAACATGCATTTTTTCCCAGCGACGGTTTCGAAACCGCAACCATGGTTTCAGAATGGCCAGTCTACTAACTAGGCCACCGTGGGTGCAAATGTGTTTTTTCAAACCCAATGAGGCCAGGGGGTGGGCCTATGAAAGCCTATGAAAGTTGTAGGAAATTAATTATTTTGGTACAAGTCGGTTTACGGGAAGCCAGATGGGAACCGTGCCAATTTTCATTCAAGAATGAAAACCTAACCTAACCGAACCTAACATAATCCAGTATATCGGCTTTTCAAAATTTGTTTGCTGCTGGCTTCCCTTAAGCCGACGAGAACCATTATTTTTATTTAATGTTAATTTAGAATTGAAAAAAATTTTAATTTTACAAAATTTGATTAGGTAGACATTCTTATTTATTTAATTACTCCCCACAGATTAGGGTTCTTTTGAGCTTAAAGAATGGCGATTCACAAGATAAATTATTATCCTCTCAACTCTCTGTGCAAAAATCTCATCGCCTTGCTTGAAAAAATGCTATATATTTTAAGTAGGTATTAAGTAGTAATCAGATCTCTATATTCTATGGATTTGCTAAACCGATTGGTAAAATCTGCCATCAACATTTTGATAAAATCAAAATACTAATGGCGCACCACCAGTATGAATTCAAAGGGAAACGCAATTGAATACTACGGCTTACTATAATATTTATGTTGGTTATAGGACGCATGCAAGCGAGACAAACCAACAGCTTGAAGGACCAGGACGCGCTGCCAAATCTCAAGGATCGACAGGCCGTGCAAAAATATTTCTTACAACAAGTAATTGTCATTGTATTTTGTTAAATTGTTATTATTTCCAATTATGACAGGATGTCCAAAAGTCAAAAACATCAGCTCATTGTAATGTTGCTTGTTATTGGCATTAATTCATACTACTTACAATGACCATGAGATATTAAAATCTTTCTTACATTGAGTCACTCTGACGATATAGGCTCTGGCACAATCTCTGAAACAAATACGATATTGGATCGCTCACAAAGATATCACGGTCTGTGTGACGTTCTTATATTGCTGACCACTATGATGATCGCGCGATCGCGTTCTGTGTGTCCGAGCCTTATTTGATTTTGGTATCACTTTTCAAATCCATGAAAACATGTTCATAATACAGGAAAGCTATGTTAAATGTCATCCAACCAAACGTACATCCGATCCGCAAAATAGAATAAGATAGAAATGCAAATGCAAGTCACAATAGACCAAGATCTCCAGGGCAGTGTTTGTTTATGACTGAATGATAATGAGGCCATTAAACACAAGAAATACAAAGCCCTTGAATGTTCTTGCAATATATTACCAATATTGAATGCATGTTTCGTTTATTTGACAAACTATATTGCATATTATGATTCAAATGTAAATGTTGAAAATAACATATTCTTTAATACAGTATAACCTCGTTACGTGCCCGGAATTCACGTTTTCCCGGCAACTGCGTGTAATTTTTTTAGTCCCGATGTATTTCAGTACATTTAATACCCGCATTTACTTTTTTCTTTCCCGCGATTTACGTCGGAAATATTCAAAATATGCGAGTTACGCGCGCTTGACAATGATTGGGTCGTGACATTCGAGCGGCGTAAGGTGTTTGGAGGGAAAACTCTGTGTCTTTAGAACGGCGCACGGTGATTGGTCGGCGAGCGACGCTGTGATTGGCCCGAGTTCGGTGCATAACAAGGTGATTGGTCCATTGGTCGCCATCTTTTCTTTTGGCATCGTGTTTGTGTTTTGTATACACTCCGTCTGTCATTATTCTGTCACCCCCTGGATTTAGGGATAATTCGGGCATTCAAGCACTACTATAGAAGAAACTTGGTACAGAAGTTATGGTGTCAGTTAGAACGAGGTGAGGACCCCAACAAATTTAAGATGTCCATTTTAGATGCAATGCATTATACCGTTAAGGCATGGGGTGAAATAACCGACTCTACCATCAAGAATTGTTTCCGGAAAGCTGGGATATACAAGGAACAGGATGAAGACGCACCCAGTACCCAAGAAAATATCCAGTGTGATGTTATAGAAGGCTGGGAAAGGATTTCAGACCAACCCCTGGAGGATTATGTAAACCTTGACTCCAATGTTATGACATCAGACTTGGTGGAAGTTGATGACATTGTTGACAGTCATTTAACACCAGCAGACTTGTCTGCTGAAGAACTGTCTGATGAAGAAGAGGTTGATATTCCAACAAAAGAAGAAGCAATGAGGTTCATCGAGGGTTTAAAAACCTACTTTGCAAGCTTTGCTGATATTCAAGATGACACTTTTAAATGTTTATATAGTCTTGAAAGAGAATTACATAACAAAAATGCAACAAACTAATATACATGATTCTTTTAATAAAAAATAATTTTTTTTAATTGAATGTTGTTTTTTAATAAAACGTTATTTTTTTAGAAACATAAAATTTAAATGTTCTTTTTTTCAATACCCCCCTTTTAAATTTTCCCTCCAATTAGGTTTTTTTTTCAATACCTTAACCCTTTTACTCCCATGGGGCCGATATTTCGGCCCACCATACCTATGCGAAAACTCCATCTGGGCCGTTCCATCGGCTGAAAGTTTGGAACCAAATTTACGATTTATTCCAAATTTTTTCCCGTCATATTTCGTCTCGTGTAGACGAATCATTATATTCACTGTGTGTTGAGTGTGAGTACATTTATTTTAGTGTCGGCTTTATTTATAATTATGTCACACCCTATTAACTCACAAGTCATAATTGCTCTGCTGTCGAACTTGAGACCAAAGAGGGTCATAAAAATAATAAAACAGTATTTTTATGACACATTTTAAATTCTGATATTTCTTTTAGTTGTTTTATGATTCATATATCACATTACAAAATGAAGTTTGTAATTTTTGAACTAACAATGGATGCCACTGTACTTTTGGTAAGATGGTGAAAAAATACATGAATATAAATATTATTATAAATGATTTAGTGCTTTGAGACTTATTTTTTGAAATTACTTCATTCCATATCAGTTAGTCGTCGATACTGTATCGAATTCTCTTGCGATTTCGTGAATTGAATAATATTCTTGAATACCTTGGACACTATACGATTTTTTTTGATTACTTTATAAAAATTCTATTTCATAGATAAATAATAATTTGTTTATTTTTTTTTCTGTTACTACATAAGGATAGATTATATTATAAAATTTGATAAATCAATTATAAATAAAAAAATGTTGTCACACTTGTTTTGTTGTTCAAACATAGTTTTATCCATTCATTTCTAAATAAATATTGATACATTATTTTTTTCTTTTGTTTTATTGATGTAAACTATCAATATTATTACTTATTATTGCTTTATACACCATTGAGAACACACAAAAAAAGTTTCAAATTTTTAAAACATGTTTAGAATTAGTTATTTAAAAAAAACTAAATCGACGATTTTTTGTCAAAAAACGCTTGGGAGTTTTCGCATATGCTAGGCTAAATCAGCTGGGAGTAAAAGAGTTAATAAACGTAAAATAGGGGTTATACTGTACATATTTAAGTTTATCCCATATGTATCCACATTTAAGAATTATTCTACTTTCTAACCCAGAAGGTAGCCCACTTCCCTAATTTTTATGTACCTGTTCCGATTGATACACTGGTGGGTTGAGTAGATTCGTTAATTTTTTTAATCGTTAACTATCCTTTTTATGACATTTTATAATACCTATAACCTACAATGGTTTAGTAGTTTAGTGGCTCTGATTCTGATGGTTTAATTGATTCCAAATGCATCCAATTCAAACCAAAACCAATTGGAGATTCTAATAGGATGCATTTGGATTCAAGTAAAACCCGTGTCGACGTGCTCAAACTTCACGGCTGCCAAAATTCAAACCCCAGTAAGGGTTTTCAGAAAAAAATGTTCAGATGTCAAAGTCAAATAAACATAATTTAATGAATTCCATTGATAATTATAGCAATCCCTCTACTTTCTAACGCATTTTCAGGAACCAATTAGGTGCGAAAGTCGAGGGCCGCCAGTATATAATTAATATATACCTGTTTTTATTACTATGAGGCGCTACTGGACATATTACATTGGTTTCCAACTTATGTGTCGTCACTAGTCGAGGATTTATATCGATCAGCACAACCATTACTCAATTTTGTAATTTGTTTTTCCAGATTCAGCTTGGAGAAGAATTACTGAATGCGGGCAACTTGGATGAGGGTATTGAGCATTTCGGAAGGGCCATAGCATTCTGTGGACAGGCGCGACAGCTGCTCGAGGTAAATACCATTCGTACAATATTCACTATTTTGTGGTTCTTAGATTGACTGCTTCAGAACCACTAATCATTCAGAAATGTGTAAGGGCTATAATCACTTATATTTGCTTACTACACAAAAAGTAAACTTTTAATCAAGAGAAGATAATACCACTTATCTCACATCATGTTATGGTACGTTTACATTTGACACTTATATCGTCATATTTATGTATGACACCATATTCACTAAGTGTAAACAGTAATTATATTTGTACCAGCCACTTATTTCGCGTGTGTCGACACTCACCTGTCACTTATTCAATCTACTATACGCAAATGTAAACACCGTGTATACGACAAGTCCGAACTTGCAGCGGCATATCACCGAAGTTCAGCCACCGTCTACTTTTATGTCAAGTACCTGACACATTATTCGTAGTTTGACAGGTAGTCAAGTGCCTAGGTATATGTATTTCTAAAACAATGGACAAATAATTATTATCATACATCGTGAATGTATGCCCAACGCTTACGTAAATAAATGTACTGTAGCGATCTGTCAAAAATCATAGACAGTGAGAAATAAATCGGATGTGCTGTGTTCTATGGATTTTGTGCGAAAATAAAATATCGCTTGTTCTCGGCACATACGATTAATAAATTCTGATGCAGTCTGTGAAGAAAAAAATGCGCTTCAAATGGTATTAATTCATTATGGCCCACAACTGCACTCGTATTACGATAATATATTGAATATGCAATGACGATTCACTTCTTACCAGTTGCTAGATATCGCAATGTTACTGTTAATCGTTCTTCTACACTTATGGCATTTCTAAATTGTGTGTCTTGTTTTTTGGCAAAAGGTCCAATCTTGCAAACTAAAGTTCACAAATTGAGGTGGATCTTCGATTTTAAACTCTGACATTAAACGGAAAGCACCTAGTTCTTCTCGTCGCTGAATCCATTCCCGCATCCATTTAGCCGTTTTTTCCTCATTTTTGTTGCCAAAAGACTCGCTGCTATTTTCTTTTTTTTTGATATTCCCATATTGACAACTGACAACTGATATAACGTTTTTGAGAAGTATACGAAATAAGTGTCCGAATAAGTTACAATGCCATATGTAAACACCGCATATATTTATTCCAAATGTTGCATTGAATAAAGTGTAGAGACTTTATTTCAACGAGAAGTATACAAGAATTTTATGTCAAGATCCATGCAGGTGTAAACAGTAAGTGAAATTTTATGTCAGACACATAAAATAAGTATAACGGTATAAGTGTCAGATGTAAACGTACCATTAGAGACTATTACTCACAGAACATTAAAACTAAATTAAGAAATATTTTTTTCTGTAAATGAAGTATTTGGGATTTCTCCCAATTGTAAAATATAGGTATGCAGTGTAAAAATTGGTATGAAATTATATTTCAATAAAGATAACACCTTAAATTTAAGACACTTGAAAAAGATGGTATACAAAATTACCTTTTGCCTTGCCACCTGGCCTTTACCTCTTGTATTGTTTTGCCACAAATACCATTCACTACGTTTCTTCCTCTGACTTTCCGGTCTCGGACCATAGTCACGCTATCTATCGTCAGAGCTTCTTACTATATCTTTCAGCACATAGATCGCTCTTATACCATAATTCCAAGGTAGTGGTGGAGACTCCACACTCGGTGATTATTTAACCCTTTGGCTGCTACGATGTTGTGCAAAATCCGGTCGAAGATTGCTACCAATAATTGTCGATAAATTAAAGTATTGTATTATTTTTAGACACCTTACCACTCTAATTGATTCTGCGAAATCGGAATATTTTGAAAACACGTTTTGTAATTAGTTTATCGTTTTGAATAGATAATGAGGCTATTAGATATCCCCCGCTTCGTCTGCCTTTAAAATTAATTGAAATTCTCTTTCTCGCTCTATCATACTGACGACCACGTGTGCGAGCGAAACGAACTATCGAGTTTTTATTTTTAACAGCTATTGGAAACAATCGGTTTCTTCAAAATATTATTTTAATTCAATTCAATTGCGTTAGCTAACGACACGTACTCCCCATAACATCTTATTGAGAAAATATTGGAAGAAAGTCGCGTTTAACGTAATATCAAGGATGAATCTGAATTCTTATATAATATATAAAGATAATGCAAGTGATTCAAAATTATCAAGATATCAATTCATATCACAAATCATAGAAACTATTGAAAAAGGTTGGATGGTAGAAAAAAATTATTTATCGGATGCACACAATCCCACACGAGGGATAATACAAAATAGTGGAATTAGGAAATTACCCGGCCGAAAAGAAAAAGTTTGCATTGTTTGCAGTAGGAAAAATGGTGGCCCCGTTAAAAGATCGCGTACAATATGCTTGAGTTGTGAAAAAGGTCTTCATGGTGTATGCTTATCGGAACATTTAAAATATTGCAAATGATTTTTATTTCATTATTTTTTTTATAAATGAAATTGTTTTTATATAGTATAAATCCACTTTAATTTAATAGAAAATCTACGGTCCCTTCAGGGAGTCACGATCCGTGTATTTTACTTTAGTAAATTAGAAATAAGTAAGTTAGTATTAATTAAGTTAGTATAATCTTTAGTATTTTTAGGGAAACACTGTTCTAAAATACTTTTCCCACTGTTTCAAATGTATAATCTAATATATAAAAAATAATATTTGTTTGTGTGTTTGTTTGTTTGTTTGTTCGTATTGAATGCACTGCCATACCGTTCATCCGATTGCGATAAAACTTTGTTAACTTATTGCTTGCACTTTCGTGAAGAGTATAGGCTATATCTTATATATAAAAATGAATGTCTGTCTGTCTGTATGCCTGTTTGTCTGTCTGTCTTTCTGTCTGTCCCGTATGCGTTCCTATACCATTCATCGGATTACGATGAAATTTTGGTAAGTGGTTGTATGTACACCCGCAAAGGTTTCTGAATTAGAAAAATCATCATCTTCTTCTTCTTCATCATTCTATTTTCTTTTATTCGTATGGTTCCTATACCATTCATCCGATTGCAACGAAACTTTCGTCAGTTATTGTACACACACCCGCAAAGGTTTCTAAATTAGAAAAACCATCTTCTTCTACTTCTTCTTCATTATATCTTCTTTTATTCGTATGGTTCCTGTACCATTCATCCGATTGCGATGAAACCTTCGTCAGTTGTTGTGGTAACGCCCGCAAAGGTTTCTCAATAAGTACAACTATCTTCTTCTTCTTCATCATTCTATCTTCTTTTATTTGTATGGTCCCTATACCATTCATCCGATTGCGATGAAACTTTCGTTAGTGGTTGTGCCAACACCTGCAAAGGTTTCTGAATTAGTACAACCATCTTCTTCTTCTTCATTATATCTTATGGTTCCTATACCATTCATCCGATTGCGATGAAACCTTCGTCAGTTGTTGTGGTAACATCCGCAAAGGTTTCTGAATAAGTACAACCATCTTCTTCTTCTTCTTCATTATATCTTATGGTTCCTATACTTTATACATTATTCTTTATACTTTATACATTATTCGTATGGTTCCTATACCATTCATCCGATTGCGATGAAACCTTCGTCAGTTGTTGTGGTAACACCCGCAAAGGTTTCTGAATAAGAACAATCATCTCCTTCTTCTTCTTCATCATTCTATCTTCTTTTATTTGTATGTTCCCTATACCATTCTTTCGATTGCGATGAAACTTTCGTTAGTGGTTGTGCCAACACCTGCAAAGGTTTCTGAATTAGTACAACCATCTTCTTCTTCTTCTTCATTATATCTTCTTTTATTCGTATGGTTCCTACACTAATCATCCGATTGCGATGAAACCTTCGTCAGTTGTTGTGGTAACACCCGCAAAGGTTTCTGAATTAATACAACCATCTTCTTCTTTTATTTTATATTCTTCCATTCATCCGATTGCAATAAAACTTTCGTCAATAATTGTGCCAAAACCTGCAAAGGTTTCTGAATTAGAATAACCATCTCTTTCTTCTATTCGCAATGAAATTTTGGTGAGTTGTCGTGCGCATGCCCACGAAGATTTCTGGATTAGAAAATCATCTACTTCTTCTATTCGTATGCGTTCCTATAACATTCAACCGATTGCGATGAAACTTTTGTGAGTTGTTGTGCGTACACCTGCGAAGGTTTCTAAATTAGTATTAAATAAAATACAACGTTTATTGTTTGTTTGTTCCATGCAATTTTGATTTTTTTTACTACATATTAATAACGTTTGCATCATAGACTATAGATACATCTAGACACCACCCGTTGCATTGCTAAATGAAGCTGCGTGCCATGCGTTTGGTTTGTGAGCGAGCGAACGCATTTGTCTACAAATGTTCGAGACCATAGACCATTTCGGTAGTGCTCGCCCAAAGTGCTCGCACTAGACGCTCAGAATTAAAATATAATTTTCTATTTTTTTACGTTATATAGTATTTTTAAGCGGTCAAAATGCAACCATTAGGTAAAGATATCCATAATTTAAGTTATTTTAAAGAAACACTAGGTCACTGATAATATATATAATAATATGCAAATAAATTATCATGAACATGTATCAACTTACCTATGAAACGTAATACCATATTCTTGCTTATCAGTATGGCTGCCATATTTTAATACAACACACAGAACCATCTTTCCTACTTAATTAACAAAAAATATTTACCATTGACTTTATGTCTAATACAAAAAATAGCAATTTAGCAACACGAGCTACGATGCTACGTGAAGCGATTCTCCACGATTTGTTGGCGATACTTTTATAAACTAACGAAAACATATGTAGACCTTTTATCTTACTCTAGCGCGTGTCGCAGAGATTATAAGGATGCCGAATACTTTCTCACTCGCACTCATGCATCGTTTTTGTTCAGGCCTTGGTTTGCATACTTTGGATTCGATTTTAATTTAGTGGTCTTTTGTTTGACCTATACTCCTATTAGAATTATTTTCATATTGCCATATTGTATAACACAGATATTTTAATATTAAAAAAAAAATTACCTCTTAAATATTTTTTAAATATCTAAGATAAATATAACCACGAAGCGACCCTGTGCGAAGCCGGGTACTTCAGCTAGTATTAAATAAAAAATTGTCATTCCACCCAGAATTTGACTGTAAACAAATAAAAAAACGAAATTTGTTTATATTGTAAACTGAAATTTGTATTTGAAATTAATGCTTTTATTATAAAAATGCTGATGCGATGAAAAAAAATACAATAGTTATAAGTTCTAACCCTACCCAGTCACAAAACATAATATAAATCAAGTTATATTACACAACAATAAAACTAAATATATCAAAAATGTTTCATACCGCTGAAGCAGTAGTATGTTCCAAAATTAACTTAACATTTCAGGCATCAAATGCAAAACGAGGATCGTTGTGGCCAATATCAAAAACAACGATATATCGTTGCGTAGCATTCTAAGGGTTAAAGCCTACTTAAGAAAAATAGATTTTAATCACCTGAAGCCATTTTGAAACTAAAAAATACAGTAGAGCCATCTGTCTCTTGACTATTATTACAAAACTTAATTGAATTTAGCATTGACCCACACATACTGTTTTCGAGTCTAGTGAATCTTCTACTAACATACGCAAACAAAGGCTTGGGATAATCCAAAGTTTTTTGTATGTAGTTTGACATGGTTTGTCCTTGAGATGTTTGTTCTGTCTAATTCATTACCTATATGAAACGTTTCCGTAAGACTACACCTTTGTGCTTATTGTCTATAACTTACTGTGTTATTTTACGCGCATTGAATATTCTCTTAATAGCCTGGCCTATTGGACCTGAGGTTTGACTACTGAACTCATAAAATTTATTTTGCGCTAGCTCGACATGGTTAGGAATCACTTTTTTTTGCAAAATAACTATTTTGGTACCCATTGTCTTTTTTAGTATATCACTATTATAAAACTACACTATACCCATGATGGCCGCGCGGCTTAAGCGTCGGCCTATAGCGTCGTGGGTCCCAAGTTCGAATCCTGGGACAGACAAGTACACATTGTTTTTCAATTTGTGTATGAGTCAGAATATGGACCTAATAGGTTGAGCAAGTGGCTGACATCCATTTCTCGTAAAAAAACAAAATCTGTTAATACAAACCTCCACTCCGTGGAGGCCCAAATGATCCTATTAGGATCGGATATGGTCGAATGAAATAAAAAAGTAAATATAATATTTTTACTTTCAGTAAAGTATCAGTAAACTAATTAATTTGAAACAAAATTCAAATTCCCTGTAAATATTGCTGTCCTAGGACGTTTTTTTTTCAGTTATCCAACATAGCCTAACTTCCTTCAATAGGCCCTTTGCCACTAGGAATGTGACCTATATATTTTTTTGCAATAATTCTTTCGAAAGTGTTCTTCGTTGTACAATGCAATTCAAATCATTCTAATTTATTTGAGTTATTTACGCAAGTGAACATTACAAATTCAAGATATTCACTAAATGATATGAAACATACATACATACTCTTGGTGATGTTCTCTCCACACGTGATCATTTTTTTCATCCGGAAACACAAATCGTATGAAAACTAGATGGTCACTAACAAAATGATAATATTAAGGAATCACTCATGCCTCACTGAGTGACAATATTCATCGATTCAATGTTTTTCACCGAAAAATTGTTTTTGTGTATGTGCATTAATTTTGATTCGTGTAATTGAAATGAAAGTTACTGTTATTTCTGTATTTGTTTGTAGGTACTGCAACAAAGTTTGCCAGCACCTGTGTTCCACCTTCTTCTGCAGCGGTTGCCGACTATCGTAGGCTCCTTTGAAGCTCAGCGAGCGCAGATCATCAATGATGACGATCTCGAATAGATGCCTAACAAAGAGGTCACATTGACAGGTAAAATACACTCACATGTAGATTAAAAAATAAATGATCGGTAGATGTGAACTTTAAGCTGTTGACCAGCAGTTATTAACTCCCAGGCGTTTTGTCTGTTTTACCTACTGGTATTTATTCACAGTGATTCCCAACCAGGCCAAAAAAAAGTTTTGTCACTTTTTCTAATAATTGTAATTTAAAACACCCAGATAAAAATTGTGTATTTTCAATTAAAAGATTCCCAACCGACGTCATAACTAAGATTGTTATTTAATTGGCTCTATAACCCGATATGCATCTTGGCCACCTCTCGAAGAGCCTTCTTAACAGATTTTTGTTTATAAGAATTGGATGTTAGCCACTCACTCAAACAATTAGGTGCACGCTCTGGGTCTAAACATTGAAAAAACATGTGAATCCGAGACTGACACATTACCGTTTTCCATTGTAAGCGCCTAAAATCGGGATAACTCGTGTAATATGTTTATATTGATCGAAATTTCAAAATTGGTAGGCCCTTCTTTTGGCGGAATTTGAGACATCTCAGTAGTTAGTGTTAGCAATAATTCACAAGAATCACTGACCTAATATCTGAACAGTCTCATTCTTAGCAGACATCTTTTATATTGTAATTTGCTGTTGGATTGAATTATAAATTACTCACGATTTTCTCCACATAACAAGAGGCTTATGTTAATGTTATATTATAGTTATTTCTGTTTTTCTTTTTCAGATTTCGTGTATCCCAGAATGAAGGGGGGGGGTCTATTGTTAGGATATCAAAATGTTCATTTATGTGGAATGTAGTGACCGTATGTGTAAAGGAAACAACCAATGACCATGAACACTCTTTAATTCTTTAAATTAATTAATGTTCCTGCTTCTATTTATCCTTTTTATCATCAATGTTACCAACTTGATTAATATTTTGTTTTCAAGGATTCTAGCCAACACTTACTTTTCACGCATATTTAATTGGTCCAGCTTTGTTTACATTATTTATGTCAAATAAGTTTTCGACTTTAGATATGTATATATGTATGTCATCAATTTCATCATTGATCGTTGTCATTCCACTTCTGGATTCAAGTCTAAAAGCTTTTCCAATTGTCTAGGAATATTTTCTGTATTATTTTCATAGCCATCTTGACACAGAGGCATTTTTTCCAAATACCCCGCAAAGTTGAGCGGTCCACTTACCAAAATACATTCTTACTATTTTAATATATTCTAAAAAAATATTGAAAACAATAATTTAAAACAAAAGTGAACAATGTAAATATTGTTAAAATCGCGTTCCTCGATAATTTTGGCGGATCACATTATTATGTATATTGTAGGTATGGAATAAATTGCCGAAAGTACAAATCCTGCTGATTTTGTATTATTAACTATGAAAAAATCTGTATTCTATTGTAGTTTACGCACGCTTCGTACTATTAAGTGGCTTATTAGTCTAGCTCTAACGTTGTGAAGTGCTCCTGTATTCGTAAAATGACAATTTCTCAATGCCAATAACAGGTGTGTGTAAACTAAACTAGAAAATGGACACAACATAATGTACATTTTATAAACATGAAAGTTTGTTGTTCCGCCCCGATGTTAAAAAGATGGAATAAATCATCTGTTTATTGTTGAATGTATGTATGTATTCATTTATCTTCTAGGTGTATAATATTAAATATTTTCTAGTCAATATTGTTTTTATTTGGAAACACTAATTTCGATTATTACCTAGAGATTAACATTTTTGGTGAAAATAAATGCTTTACTATAGTAACACCGGTAGCTTGTTGTCTTCATCTGGGAAAACTTTTCACTATCTGTTGCGAAAAAAACTATTATGAACAAGCATTGCAATAAATAAATTAATCAAAACAGACATAATAGATTATTATGTACACACCTACTTACATAGTAAGTCCCATGGGTTAGAATGTCTGTGTCAATGTTGATATAATATACCTCTGTAAACAAAATGGGCTGTTGTCATAGTTTTCCACAAACAGAAGCCTAGAGACTGACAGGTTTAACGCTAGGCTCCCCGGCAACTATGCAGCAGAGCCTCACATTAAACTTGTCGGTCTCTAGCAAAGATAACGTTTTTAGTATTAATAATTAGAGCAACCAAAACCAATAAAATGAAAAGTACATTATTTTCGAATGAATTAATAATAATTGTGATTGGCATAGGATTTTACAATAATTTACATTTTTGATGTTGTAAATGTGTAGAACAATTTCTTTACGTTCTGTTAAATCAGTAGATGATAATCTTTCTTTTTTTATGAAAGTCGAAATAATTATTGTCTCTTGTGGATACAGAGCATTCACTTATATCATATACAAGTAAAATTGGAATTGAAACAATTATATTGCTTGCACTAAATTACCACCATTTGACTGAGGTTACATTGTAAAGCATGTCACATGAGGCAGTAAATAATTCAATATGAGATATATTCTCACTTGGCCTGATAGAACATGAAGGAATTGAAGAGGTTTTAAGAGATGGTAAATCAAATATTTTTAATAATCCAGCGATAACATAGTTGTACTTAGATAAGTACATACATGCATCACAAATAATTTAACAATGTCGGTAATTCATGATAGGATTACTAGCATGAGATATCGTCATATTATTTTTCCCTGTAGTAATCTTTGAAAGTTATCAACTCTGTCTGGACATGCAATATACTCATAATTGTATTTACTTTCGATTTATATTGTTCTTTTATGATCAACCATTACATAGTGATTCCCAACCTTTACTGTTCAGTGGAACCCTCAGGAGTATTTTATAAAACCTCAAAACCCCTACCTAGCTGTGACATAAATTTCAAAAGAAACACTCCTTACTATTTTGATCTCAATTTTTATGTGAATTCGTTACCTACCATTTTATTATTTCTGCATTGCTATCTTAATTGGAGAGTTGCTGCAAACATTGGCAGCCTGTCAGTAACGGTATGTCTAATCAAGATATACTTTCAATATAGTTAATTTTTTTTAAACGGTCAGTTTGCCTATTTTTTACTTTATTAAGCTTCAATTACATTGAGCTTCTTTACGAGCTGTTTGTTGGCGAATTTATAATCTGCCTGTAAAGTCGCCCTGTGTAATCATCGAAATGTTAGCTTATTCGATGATTACACTGGGCGACTTTACAGGCAGATTATAAATTCGCCAACAAACAGCTCGTAAAGAAGCTCAGTGTAATTGAAGCATTAGCGAAAGTTTTTTTTACAAGCTTCCCCGAATTCCACAGAACCTAGTTAGGAATCACTGACATACTATGTGTACAAACCGTACTAACATTACAAATTAAACAAATTTGTATGAAATCACTAATGGAATCATTGAAAATACCAATGTTAAATGTAGGAAAAATAATAAAGTATATGAATGACGTATGTTGCTATGGTTACTTTTGCAAGCATGGATGGCAGGGACTTCATTATTTGTTTGTACTCTTCTGTTTATATTAATAACAATACATAAATGACCACAAAATTTGGATGTATTTCCTCGATTTGAAAAATATTTTTGTATTGTGTATCGATGAAAGAGAGTGTGCGGAGAGAATTGAAAAGGAAGACGGCGAGGCACGAGAATATTTTTAATAGGTAGCGAGTGCATTTTGTTTTTTAAGTAACGCTGTTGAGAGATAATAAAATAAAAATGTTATATAATTATTATGGAAATTGATTTATCACATAATTATCTTGTTTTATTTTCCCACACTTCCACTTCCATGAACAATCTATCAATTATTATATTTTTTGGTGTTCACAAGACCATGCCTACACCAAAAAGAAAAATTACCAAAATTATGACACACAACTTTTGTCAGCTTATAACGCCGTAGGTTCCGGGTTTGGCAAAACTGGTGTGCCGCAACATACTAACGATTGATAAATGTGTAAGATTTCATCCTATTTCCTTTATAAACCATAAAAGCTCTAATAAAAAGTCACTCGTCAGAGATTTGTTGTACATTATTGGCCTATGGACCATAGATGCGGAGCGGAGCATCAGAAATATTCGTTAATTACCCTACAATAATAATTGTTGGGTTGAGCAAGTGGCTAACGTCCATTTCTCATAAAAACAATAATTTGTTAATAAAACCAGCACTCTGGAGACATGAAGGTATGACAAGGAATTGTGAGTGCCCGTCGTTTGAGGATACAAAATTAAAACAACTTTATCCCAGAAAATATATCCCTTTTGTAATTACAAACCCATATACACAGAAGATTTTTACATAAAATTGTTTTTTCTTAAATTATATTACATTAATGATTTGAAACTTCACTTCAACAAATATTCTTTCAATACTTTTTTCCATTCATAAATAAAAGTGTGAAACATTCATAACACTTAAATAAACAGTTTATTATTTACATTGAGTAGAGCAGACTTAGGGGCTACACTTCTAAAGACTATCCGATCGTCGATCAACAGAAAGGCTTTTTTTTAGTTGTAACACCTGTACTAATTTCAGCAAATTTATTACAAAACAAAATGTATCAAATTTCATATCATTCGATTACAGGTAGGTGAAATATTTATTTATCGCCATCTATTTTAGATAATCTATTTAGAATATATAACTTATATTAAATCATACAGAACAAAAATATGCAGGTGTAAGATAAAATGAACACATACTTGTGCAAAAATACTAAGCAAAGATTGAATCCCTGAACTCCTCGGTGGGGTAGTAGGTAGCTCATTCATTTTTCTTTTTTCGTTGTTTCTTATTGAAAGAGATACAGATAAAATAATATTTGTGAAATAACCTCAACCTTACAACCTAATCGTCACTGAAATGACAATACTTGGAAAAGACCCGCTTTAATCCAAATTCCCGGTAAATAAAATATCTTTCATATTTAAAGCCCTACAATCATTCAAGCCTGAATATAAAAAATATGGCTATAAGATTTTTTTCCATTGTTTCAAGTATACCAATAGCATGACATTATTATTGTATCATTTAATGATACAAGAAGTTTTATAAACATATTATATATTTTACAACCTAATATTTTTTTTGTTTGTTCATAAAATTACAATTAGTATTGAATACAATCAGGTCTGATCCTAGCAAAAGTGAAGCCAGATTAGAGCACCTAGACAGGGCCATACAGTGAAGGGTGGCAGTTATTGTATTATATCCCATGCGAATCGCTTACTTGTAACAACCATTCTTTGTTAGGCATTGAAGTAATTACTTTCTTCATTATTTGTACGATTTACTACACAGTTTCATAATATAAAAACATATTTTGAGCTGAATATATGAAATAATGCAGTATCTATACTTCGACACCGGTTCAACGGGAATATGGTAAGATGTATATAGTCTCATATTGAATTTGTCGGGTTGTATTAGATTTATTGTAGAGTTTAATGCATGACTTATAATCTATTTTTTTTATATTGCACCGATAGAACTAAGATTACAAGAAACCTAAAAAATAAAAATCAACAAAAAACATAATTTCGGTTATTAAAATTTGGAAAAAAAAATACACAAATTTATCCATTCAATGAAGTAAAATAATTTATAGAATTGCTAAGATATTAAATTAGATAATTATTATAAAATATTAACATGTAGAATGGATTTATAATCAGATATACACACAGGCAGATAATGTATCCCCAGCCATAATAGTTGAAATATTAATAATTAATACCTCTACTCTTATACACATCTCTTGCTTAACCCATGACAAAAGCACTTAAAAATAGGCAACAATTTATAACAGGCGAATGAAAAAAATAAATATACATATGCAGCTAATTCCAAGCTTTTAATTTCACCATAAATACTATGCATGAAGAGACAAATGAGTCACCTAGAGTCATCACATTTTTCAAGACAATCACCACATCAAGAAAAATAGTTGGGTATCAAAAATAGTTTTTAACCATGTAATATCATATCCAAGGGTGGGTCGAGCATGAGGTGCAGTAAGAGCGCTCGACCCCCTCCGTGTACCAAAGAGCAGCAGGGAAAGTCTCAGTGAGAGTGTGGATATGGTATAAAAATAATTTCCAAAGATCACTACAGAGTATAGTTTGTGATTTTTTTAATTTTTCGAGATTCAAGAATTCTCTAAATCAAAAATATTTGTTTTCTCGAGAATTAATAAAGTCTATTCACAGTAAAAGTCAGGAGCAAAATTTTTTTTACCCAGAAAAATTTAGTTCGGAATCAAAGTCGAAAGCTTTCTTTAGCTCTTTCAGCCAATATAATCGACATATCAAAGTTTCTTGGACAGCTGAGCCTAGCGACAATTTCTCAAGATTTTTGATTGGCCTCTTCTGATTATTTCTAGAGAATTCACAATAATAACCTCTACTATCGGATGAATTCTGTCCTGGCCAAACCAATCAAGAATCCATATTTCTCACACTGTCATGGCAGATTTCACATCTCAGGAAGAAGACAGAATGAGTTTTATATATATTGAAAAATAATGCAAACCGACAATGTTACTCATTATTCACAGGCGATCATCAGTTTTTATAATTACGAAAAATAGTGCTCTTGTGGTTTTTTTAATGTATTTCTCAAAACCTGATTTTCGTGAGTGACTCCAAGTTACTCAAATAGTATAGTACAAATTATTATTAAAGAATAATAATCAATATTAAACATGAATATATTAAGGAATGGTGTTTTCTATAAATAAATTTAACAATCTGAGAAAATAATTGACATTTTAGTTAACATAAACAGCAGAAGCAGTCCTATTAGAATCGTTCAATATGATAGGACACTTCAATATTTTATGAAAATAACAAATTTTGAGTTCATAACATACCGAGGTATTTTTTGAGTAAAATTTTAGAAAAGTAAGTAGAGGTTATTTAAACAGACAATAATAAGGAATAGTTGTCAGTGATTGGATCCATGCAACAGATCCAAACACACACGTTTGACATAGACACGGAATTCTAACCACTACTTCACTGCAGATGCATTGAGAAACGCAAGAGTTTTGCAAAAAGGCAAATTTATGCACATAAGTCAATTGAGGGGTTTAGAAACATAAATGGTAGTTTCCATTTCTTGTAAAATCTTGGCAAATCATTAAAAATGTTTTATATCTGTCTAATTTGTATTATTTTTCAAAAAAGTATCTTTAGTTGTTTGGATACTAATAATATATAACATTTTATAATACTTTATTTAGAAATTATACCTATAAAAGAGAAATAAGACAATTTTATTGACTTGCCAACACTTTTTAAAAATGGAAACTGCCGTTCTTGTTTCTCGAGTCTTATGTATTTCTATTAATAACATGGCATCTCAAGGATGGAAGACGACACTCGAGTGGTTTCCTTTCAATACACCAGAAGAAAAAATTGGTCAGGAGACGTAGACTGTGGTTGGATTGTGTAGAAAGGAACAGAGCATCCCCGAGGCTAATGCCTAGTTTACACCTGACGAGTACGTTGAGAGAGTGAACTCGATCGAATACTGAACAATCTGAACGTGAAGTACAGTACTTGGTCTAGTGATCTGACGAGTGAATATAAACTGTTTCTATTTCCTGGGCTGAGTGAAAACACCCACGACCTGTAGCGCTGTAACCGCTCACATACTCGGAGTGTTTGAACAGTCATTCGATGAGTGTCGAAGTGTCGAGTAGGAAGTTCATTGTTAACTGTGATTTTGCAGCGTCTTTGTTTATTTGTTTTTACTAGCTTATTAGAGTAATGGCAACAAAGTGGGACTCAGCAAAAATAATTTCGTTCATACAAGAATGTAAAGCATATGAGTGCTTAACGAATTTCACGTCACCAGTATATAAAAATAAGCATATGCATGAAGCCACATGCAAAAAAATTATAAATGTAATGAATGAAGGGAAATTTTGGTGTTCTAGAACTAAAAGCAAACTAAAAAATGTACGTTCCACATATAATATATTCATGTTGAATTGAACAAGACACGTAAAAATTAAATGTCTTGCCAAAAACTTTATACATGTGTAGACGTTTATTCGGTGAAGTATGCTGCTTGGTCAAGTAGTCAACCAAGGAGACTCTGCCCAGTACTCGTCAGGTGTAAACTAGGCATAAGGCAGTGGACAGCTTTGCGGCAGACAAAGGGGAGTAGAGACATAGTGCCGATGATTATGATAATTATTTGAAATATTGTCAAAGATTTTTTGTGGTTTTACTAAACTAAAAAGGCATTTTTATGACCAAAGTTAACTCATGTAGTGCTTACAACGTGACTGGCACGTTTGCAATAGTTGGCCATTAGATATAATTAACATGATATTTAAATGTGGTAATTAAAAATTAATTAACAGGTCAGCAGTGATTGTGTTATTAAAGAACTAAAATTATATCAAAGACAATTTTATTGTCATGAGTACACATACTATGCTGCAGTAATGAGAGATGCCGTAAAATAAAATATTAGAAATGGGTTGAACCAAATAACCATTTTTCATGTTTGGAGAAGAATTGAAATTTGTTAATAGATAATATTATTGTATTAACAACTTATTACATGAGACAGGTTTATAATACCATGCAAACTAAAATGTACATTGAAAAATTCATGTACATTTATTATGTAATGTCAATTCCATTGACTTTTGGCACTGCTGTAAAAATGATCTGTGACATATTTTGATAACATTTTAAGAACTCACATAGATATCAGAATCTTTTGTCGAAGTCAGTGGTCGGCAACTAGTGGCCATACATTTTTTTTACATACTACATAACATAGATTAGTCGAACATACTAACATAACATTTGACTCCTATTTCAATAATAATATATTGTATATGAATAAAATGACTTTAATATGTTACAAGTTATCTTCAATTAGATGGCAAACACAAAAAGGCACTTTCGTTATTATTATTGAAGATTTATTAAATGAATAGATTTATTAAAAGATTTATGGATTTTTATAAAAAAGCAACAAAATACGAATGTTTTAACTCCTTAAATGACCCCAAACCAAACCCCTTTAAACACATACCAAAATAAATACGGGTGGAAATTTTATAATTGAAATATATTATATTTATCTGTCATTAATTTTAGAAAATAACAAATTTTCTTCCTGACTGAACATCGGCATGTTTCAATTTGAATTTGCACCTCAGCACCTTTATTCCATTGCACCTACCGCGAGTGGAATGTATCGCGCCTGGAATATTGATTAGTTGCCTAGAGTATCCAAGGTATTAACAATTCGATAATCTTAGTGCGATACATTCACTCGCGGTGGGTACATTGGAATAAAGGCAGAATAAATTTTAAAATGGATATTATAGACAATTTCGTTAGAGAAAACAGTCACATTAAGCAGGGAGACAGATGGAAATACGTACGGATTACAATTTTTAATTCAGTTTCATTTTTGTAAATCGCATCTCATACTTTAAATATTTTTGTATTTTTAAAGATTGGAAAACTTAATAAAAATTGATAATATTTCTTTTACACTTCTTATCTTCTCAACACTTGCTAACTAATAGTTTAATGTGGCCCATAAGTCTGAAAAGGTTGCCGACCCCTGATTCTAAGTAATAAAATTAGAGATAGGTACATTATCTACATATTATTATAACAGACATAATTCGTTATTTGATTTCTTAATTAACCAGGATCCACAGGTAACGTGATGTAATAAAATAATCATGTAAATTTAAAAAATTGTAAACCAATTCTGATATCATTTCTTGAAGATCAAAATATTATATGATTGAAATACTTGGAATGAATCCTTCAAAGTTTCAATGATTGTTCCGTAGATGCGTATGCCGGAAATTCTGGCAGAGGGAAGTTATATTTGACAGCGGCCGTCGCGGAATTAGCACTCCCTCTGATATAGTCTTGAGCGCACTTCATGACATCGAGGGCGCCGCGGTCGATTAGATTTTGTGCCAGATGCCTTCCTAGCTCCTCGAATCCATCCAATACTTCTTCGGCAATATCAAAATGTTTAGAAAGGCCACAGAACAGTTTGATTTCTTTCTTCCCGACTTCTTTTGTACTAGTCTCTTCTGGCTCTATAGAGCCGTTGACCTTTATCGACTCGACGATCTCTCGAATTCCGTTGATGGCATGGCGGACTTTTTCTTCCTGTTTCTTCTGAATGAGGAAGGTGCATTTCTTAGGGTTGTCCATGTCATACTGGGGAATAATCTTGGCGTCGCCGCTGGTGAGAATAGCATTGGCCACCACCTGATTGGCCATTAGTGGACACTTCTCAAAGTCTTGGCGAAAGTCATGGACTTCGGGATGCAACTTGCTGAGCGTCTCGAGGAAGTCAGGGGGGAATTTGAAGACGGGACAGACTCCGTTGAAAGACTTGCGGCATGGAAGCAGCAGTTTTTCATGGAAGCTGATAAGGTTTTCAATGTCCACGGGCTCCACTCTGTTCATCACCTCATTTAAGCTTTTCAAGCGGCAGCATTTGCCATCTGGGACGGTGGTCGCGTCACTATCGGGACAATCCGCTTCCTCTTCTGTTTTATTGAGTTTCATATTCGGCTCGTCACAGTCAGTGGTGGATTCTGAATTTAATTTGTGTTTACCGCGGCTGTTTACCGCTTCTTTGTTGCTAAAATCAGACTTCCCATCCTCGTGATTTCTGACTAAGTCGACAGTTCCATTCGATTTTTGTTCGGCCTCCATTATGTTGCCGCTTGGAACGGAACGATAAAGTTTTGTTGCGGGATCATAAGGGCAGGTTTTTTTGACACCAGTGATTTGGAATGGGGCGAACGAGTGCACGATAGATTCTTGCAATTTAGTTTGACCGTTAAGACTCCACACAGCGCCGGTTATTTCCATCTTTCTACTATCAGCATCGCCTGTGATATCGGTGGATATGGCAACGGGAGCGCTGCATCCTCCGCCTGAAGAAATTAGAACAGCATTATATGACAGCAGCTGAGTATATTGCCTTTGAAAATTTATACAAATTTTGTATTAAAAGCTTTTAATTTTTTTTTTAATGATGAAAAGGGTCAAAATCAAAGTGCTTAAATAAGTCAAATTAACTTGTCTGTTATGATGAGACTTATCAAGTTGGTACCTAAAGTTCTGAGAAAGGTCCTCTCGGCTAATATTCTGCAGTAAGTGTCGGCGTGGTTGAGTGGCGCTATCATGTCCAGGATCTTTTGGTGATCGGCTCGGCATTCGACAGCCAAGGCTCCCTGCCCGATTGCGTACAGCACTTCATCGCTAGGAAGAACCTGGTAGAACAAATTAAGCCCATATATTGTCCTGACTGCTTTCTTCTTTTGGAAAAACATTGTTATATCAAATTCAAGAATAAGAACATTTGATAACTCTGTTATTCTTAATTTAAAATATCGTATACATTATTCACATTCGTGATAATAACTAAATTTTGCATCATTAGTATAAACTCTTATTCATATTTCTAAGATCAGGATTGAAAACACTAATCACAAGATCCTGTGATAATTTTTTTTGTTCAGGATTGCAATACCTAGCGGTGGCGAGCCTATTAGACTTGCAGAAATTCTGCAGGCAAGTTAAAGAATTGTTTATGAAATCTATTTTATAATAATATATTGACACCTCTTATATAAAAGGTCCGAACCGCGTTTTTGGCTATTTTAACTTGAGTGCCTTTATCAGATAATTTTAACGATGATATCAAAAAGAAAACAAAAATTATATCAATATTTTACAGGCATAAGTAACTAAAAAATATTTTTCCAGCATTTAAATTAACGTGGTGTCATTAAAATTTATTAAAATCGTACTATACAGAAAAGTTACCATTTTACAGTTCTGACTTTATACCTTATATATCGATATATATGTTTTAGAAAAATAATGCAATACTGGCCACCGCACCGTCATAATAATAATTATGATGCACAAGTATCTGATTTAAATAATTTTTACGAATGTTTTTGAGTGATTATAAAATCTACTTATAAATGCACAAACATCGCATTTGTATGTATTTTTTTTACGTAATTGATTCTGCCCGAGAACAAGCATCGCATGTATATATCAACTATTTTATATTCACTATCGCTTTAGGGGGTGGGCTCTAATAAACTATACATTTCACTAATTTTACAAAGATACAAAATACTTCTAAGTTATCGACATGATGCTGTTCCTATTTTTTCAAATTTCCCCCATAGTTAGCTATTGGCATACCATCCCTTATAAGGTTGTTTTTTAGTTTTTGGCAAGTAAGCATTAAAAGGTTCACCATTGGTACTATTTAGTCCATATACTGCAGAATCGTCTCAATAATTTCTTTTTTGGCTGATAAATAACTATAAAAGATATTGTATTACTTTTCATATATTTGACAGCTGACTGTCAATAATCAAACTGAATAATGGGAGATGTCCATGAAAGAATATTATCACCTAAATCTTAATTCTATATTCTTTAGATCATACTGGTGTCAATGAAAGCATGTAGTTACAGAATTAGTTGAAGGATAATTACTTGCGAAATCCTGTCATCCCATCCCATCCTCACAAGGCCAGCTTGGGCTAATACCAGCGCTGCATAGTTGGGATTCTCAAGTTGATTTTCGCCAAGGCCATTCTTAACAATAGTCTCCGTGTCTACGTTGCTTTTGATTCCGTTCTTGGGGCAATTTTGATCTAGTTTCTTGAGACGTGTGTTTAAGTTGCCTCGGATGTCGACAACTTTCAAATGTTGATGCGTACGGGATATCTGGGCTGTCCGACGCAGGGATGAAGTACCTATTACATGATTAGTAATTAAATTAACTAATTTTTAACTCTGACACGCAATATCATATTCTATGTTTATAAAGAATGACAGTATCTTACCGATAATTGAACCTTTAGGTAAGGTCGCCAAAGTGTGTCCTTTGAAATCCTCCCTGAGCACCAGAGCATCCCTGGGATCCTCTCTGAAAGAAATATCATTTTAAACCAAATTCAATGTATGCCAATTTTAGAGGTGTGCGAATATTCCCAAAGTATAATTCAATGAACAGCTTGACCTTGAAGGGGTGTACCTCTTAACAAAACTACTTTATTTTGATCAACTATATTGTGAACTATCATGTCTCACGAATGATGTCTTCTGCAATACAGAGTGTATTTTACTATAGAATATTTTTTTTTTAACATGTCCAATACTAATAATCATAATATTATGGATCGTAATATTATGGGCCTCCACAGAGTGGAGGTTTTTGTAGTAACAGATTTTGTTTTTACGCCTACGATGGCCACGCGACTTAAGCATCGTCGTGGGTCCCATGTTCGAATCCAGAGTCTGGAGAGTACACATATTGTTTTTCAATTTGTGTAGAGTATGGACCTAATAGGTTGAGCAAGTGGCTAACATCCATTTTGCGTAAAAATAGAATATAGTTCCACAATTTTTATTATTAGAAAGCATAGTTGAGAATTTTGGTTTAGAAATGGATGTCAATCGTTTACACGTGATTGAAAAACTATGACAACGTATGCTGTCACAGACCTTTGAACATAGATATGAAAATCTATTATGTCTTCTTTACGTTTCGACAAATATATAACAATCTGTCACACATGCTAGTGTTTCAACTTGAAATTTATTAATTGTGATTTCACGAAATTAAAAATGAACTACTTAATTATGAAAATATACCACATCAAAAATAAGGTTCGATCTTAAGACTATAGATACTCGGTTCGATAGCTCGGGTGGGTACAAAAAAAAAGGAGAAGACTATACGACAGAAGCAATATAAACATTCGTCATCGATAGTGACCATAGACAATATACAAATTATCCCTGCCTAGTTCTAGCGCACGGAAAGAAATGGTATCTGCATCTAACATGGTGTCATTATAGCTATTAATATTACTATAATAAACAGGAGCATATTATACAACAGTAGCAAACGTATTGAAAAGGAAACTACTGTTGATGCATCTTCCACTTTACTACTAGTAAAGCCTAAATAAATATTTCAATGACAGTTCATACACAAATAAAACCCAAATTATTGAACTGTTGATTTAGAAGAATATTAGAAATTCAATTATTGTCATAATCATGAATGTTTACAGATAGCATTACTTTGGGAAAATTTAAAATATTCCGGTTTATACATTTCTTCATTTTGAATTATGTAAATAATATATCAATTTATATTTACCAAAATGTATAGCATAGACATAATGGTGTTTGCATGACGTGACAGAATAGTAATGCTCGGAAAACACCAATATAAATATTTAATTGGTCAATTTACACAGGCATTAGTATTTATAACGTAGTCATTAATTAGTTGTCGTGTAACTTTTCACCTTCGTCTTGAATGACAATGTATATTAATTAGATACCAAAGTCTAAACAATGTATCCACGCAGGTCGACACAATAATCACAAAATTACAGTTGTACAAAAATATCTGGAAAAAATCTGATACGACGATAATTTCTTTCTTTGTAAGTGACTTCTGGTAATTCATGACAATTTATAAAATTACCGATCACTTATTATGCGACACAATATATAAAATAAATGAAAACATTTTTAATCCTAATTGCTCCTAACTCCTTATTTAGTAAAAAAGATTAATTGACAGCACCACTAAAATTCTTTTTGCAAATTGCTCACTTGTAAAGTTGTAAATTGTCACTAATGCAATTTTGGCTTAGCAGGAATATGTAAGTTCTTTGTATAATTGAGTCGCTTAGTCGCCAAATCCGCTCCTCCAGGCAATTTTGCAATAAAATTAGTTTTGAATGTACATAATATGTGCTAAATCGATAGGTCTACCAGCCTATTTAGGTGTAAGTTTTAAATTCTGCCTGTTTTGTCAAAAAAACAAAATGAATATTGACTTGAGTTGCCAAATCCGCTCTATATAGCCGACCAATCAGATGTTGCGATTCAAAACATGATTATTAGCATACGTTTAAATCGGTATATAAATTTTACCACTATTAGCATCAACATCATCGTACATGTACAAAACAGTTTTTCATGATTTACTCGAAACTCAAAAAAACCTTTAGAGCGGGGTTTAGCGACTAAACGACTCAATTGATAATAATTAATAAGCGAGTGGAACAAGTGTCATAAGTGAACAAGTGTCTTCAAATTAAATTTGAGGGAAGCAATTTATTGGAAGCACATAAAATTCAGTACCTATATCTAAAATTAATTCACCTTTCTAATACTGCCCCGATGGCCATGTTATTGGGTAGCGTGGTAGGCAAATCCTTGAGAGAATGGACGACCAAGTCTACGGATCCATTCTCCAAGGCTTCCTCTAAGTCTTTTGTGAAGAGAGACTTTTCGCCGATCTTGGGCAGTGAAATGTTCAGCACTCGATCGCCAAGCGTTGTCATTGTCACTGGAAATAAACAGAAAGACAATATTAGTCAACGGATCAGAAAGGTAGTAGGTTGGATGATTTTTTTTCTGTCATAGCTAGAGGAGGAGGATACTATCCTATCATTACCATCGACCACTTTCAACCCAGTGCAGGATTAAGGTCAACATTTTTCATTTGTTGAATCATCGGATTGACTTACTTACAGTATTTGTAACAACCTCAGAAACATAATATGTATTACAATTTTTTTTATAAAAACCAATTCAAACAAAGGGAAATTTTATGTATGTTTCCAAAGTTGTTATACAATAAAGAATTGTACAGGCAGCCCTCGACTTTTGAACGTTCTACTTTCGCACAGTTTGCTATTTCGTACATTTCTTAAAATTCAGAATTTTGGTGATAATACAAAAACTGTGCGCTTCCACGCAGTTGCTCCTCTTTCCTCCGCTCCCTGTCACCTTCTCAAATATGTAAAAGGGTGGTGTTCAACTATCTCTTGACAAGTTTATAAAGAAAACACCCGATTGCTAATACGCCTCGTTAACTTTATTATACCCATTGATAAATAAATATTTTAAAGTACACTTTTTGATGTTTTTTTCACATCCCTCTACTTTCATAACAGTCTACATACATTCAAACGCATTTTCAGGAACCAATTGCGTGCGAAAGTCGAGGGCCAATTGTATTCTTAAATTTTGTGTATTATTCGTGGAATATATTTTTTTTATTAAGGCCATGCATTAGTTGAGGCACGGTCTAAAAAGATCGTTGCTAGGCGATGCGCGGACTGCGGGTCGCGGGTGCAAATGACACCTGTCAAACGAAATATTATTTTTCATATAAATCCAATATACGTTCATTTTATGTTCTGTTTATTGTTCTATTAGTAACAATAATAATATATTCATTGACATGTTTTCTTTTTAAAGTAAATGGGTAACGTTTTTAGTCATCTTTACACGATTTTAGAATTAATTGACCCGTCGCCATCACGCAGCAAAGTGACGTGCTTCTGGCTCGAGATTCTCTCAGTGAATGGCAGCGAGTCCAAAATTTCGTCGCGCCTACAGTTGGAAATTATTTGGCGTTTCACTGATGCGTCACCTTAAATAACTCTTTGTTGTTGCAAATGCTAGTCATTAAAGAATGCAACTTGATAATATATATTAAGTATATAATCATTTTGTAAAATGGAATTCTATCAAGTAAATGCTGACTCAATTCCTTCCTTGATTTCATGATGATTAGACCGTGAACATGTTGGATAGTGATTTGGAATCAGGGAACTCAGAAATAATAGGAACTGAAATATCCAACAGGTAAGGAGTAGCAGGTAACCGATCTCGAGTAACGAATAGTCCGGGATAAACTTAAACACATGTCAAGAATATATTATCATACATTG
Organism: Rhyacophila brunnea; assembly: GCF_057557595.1. NCBI lineage: Eukaryota > Metazoa > Arthropoda > Insecta > Trichoptera > Rhyacophilidae > Rhyacophila > Rhyacophila brunnea. The sequence continues at coordinate 26,232,087 of NW_028233068.1, forward strand.
AATACTGACAACTGCACTCGGTTTATGCATTGACACTCATTCAATGTAGGTGTATTACACACACTATTGCACGTGCATAATGCATGTTTCATTTTCGTAGGACACACATTCAAAACCCTACATCAAAATGTAGCGTATTGAATATAGCCTATCGGAATTCTATTTATTATCTATTCTGTGTTTCGAATGATATTTTGTAGTCAAACTGTTAATATTAATACGCCATGCATCAAACAATTTTATCATCGCCAATCTGACTAGATACTGGTACAGATGAAACTAATAATTTTATACAAAGATAACAGTTGGAATTATCAAATGTAAATGCTCAAAAATAATTTTGTTGCCGACTAATGTCATTTGAAGAACTACAGAATTGCATGAATGTAATCTTTAATATTTTAGATATTGTTTTCTACATCTTGCTGCCATACAAGTGAATGTGGACTTCGTAGTCCAGTACATAAGATGCTGGCCTTTCATCGGGGGGCTCCGGGATCTATCCCGGTGAGGTCACAATATATTAATAATATGATTTTCTCAAGAGCCTGGGTGTGATTTCACTTCTATTACTAATAATTACACTACTGTCATTGGGCCGCATGGCCTATTGTAGTGTATAATAAATTTTTCTTAAAAAAATGCATGTACATAATAAAATATATACATTTGAAAAACATGTGGAAAACATACCGTTCAAATTTATAATGCTTACTTAAACAATATATTAACCATTTCCGTAAAAATAAACTTAATGGCTGACTGATATGATTATTATTCATTAAAAAAACACCTAATTAAACACAAAAATGTTATTTACAATTTTAATATTTCAACATAAAAAAAATTACTTCAATTGAGTGATTAAATGTATTTTAAATAACGCAAAACCATCTCGCCAGGAGGTCAGAAGACCCAAATTGCAATTCGTATTCCAGACTGGAGGAGGGTCGTCACGAAGCATATTATACAGGATAGGAGAACAATTCTTAAAAAGACCAGGGCTCATAATATGCTATATCGCCATGGATGAGTATTTAGGAGGACTAATATAGACCATCAATTGAACCGTTGCTCACATATTAGAACTCCATTATGATGGTTCTGAACTTTTCAAAACTATTAGACAAAATTCAAAATTCAAAACTCAAAATTGTAATGGAAATTCATTTTCCTGTTGATCCAGTCTCGAAACACTTTATTACAATTGCAAATTCGAAGAATGTTTACAGAGAATGCTAATATTAACCAGGGGTCATTTTGAAATGCGCATTCAATGACGCAGGCGGGAACAAACCAAGTCCGTAAGCGAACATAATATATTATTATACAATTTTATTATAAAACTTTAAAGGCTGACAATTAGGCTCCTGCCGACTAGGACAGATACGTGTGTTCGACGTATCATCCCAACTGATTTGCTCATGTCAAAATCGTCCTAGCATTGATATCAAACCTGAAACTTCCTGCTATTTGTGGTCGCGACTAGTTGTCCTTGTCGGCAGGGTCCTAACCTTGTGTGTTTTTATTGTCGTCTCACCTTGACCACTGTCCAGTGTTATTTTAATCTTACCAAGAATTCTTATAAATCACCTGAAACACGACAACCCAGAGTGGGTCGTAGCTTCCTCAAACAACTCTCTCTTTAAGTTTTTAGAAAATTTACCATTTTTACTAATTAACACAGAATATCAATTAATTTATCAAATGTGTCAGAATATTATTTATTTCTCTTTACTATCAAACATGACAGGTATCGACCCATTTCATCTAATTCAAAACATTTCCATTATGTAATACCTAGTTGAAATTAATAATATAATCTTAATAAGAATAAATGAGCGTAAAATATAATTTTGGTAAATTATTGGCACTCTCAATTATCAATGTTTTATGTAGTAACCGACAAAATAATGATCACAATTATTTTTAATTGAAGCTCCTATCTGTATCTGTAATCAGACGGTGTTTTACTAAAAGGTATCAATTTGTTTTCTTGTTAAACTAGGTTAATTATTATATTATTTATATGTAGGCTTACCATACATCCAGGTTTGACCGGGATTGTCCCGGTTTCACACAATGGTGCCGGCGTCCCGGCCGGTTTGATATTTTGTCCCGGCTGTTGTTCCGCGTATGAATGATTGTCAATAACAAATTGTCATTGTTGTGAAAATATTTTAATATCTACATAGTTCGAGTAACTCAATTAAAGGAATTTTGTAATTTGTATTACGTAAATTTGTAGATGTGAAATATAAAAAAATTGTTCAGCATGGGAGTACCAGATTTCTTTCTCTGTTGTCGGCAGTCGAAAGAATTTTAAATATATTCGAAGAACTGAAGTCATTTTCTTTCTCAAGAGAACAGTCCACGTGCATTGCGAGATTTTTTGAAAGTGACGCAGGTGAATTATATTTTTGGTTAGTGCTCATGGAAAAAAAGTCAAGCAAGCGCCACAGACATTGTTTTGGAACTAAGAAAATTAAAATCTAATCTTCAGGAAAGGATAGATAGTATCTTTGTCCTGCAGAGAGCGAAACAGTTATTGAGAAAACTTAGTAGCCATGATGTTAATACATTTATAACAGAGGTAACCGCTTTTTATAGACAATGTATTTAATACATTGAACTGTGGGAAAACAGTTTTGGTGGCGCTGAGATCTTCGCATGGATTGGACTTCAACATGTACTGAAATGTGATGAGATTAAACGATCTGCTGTAGCTATAAACGCAATGCATGGTTCTGATGATCGACAAACATTAATATTGACAGTCTTTTTAATGAGATGTCACTCGCAAAAACTTTTCTAACATCAAAAAATGAAGAGTGGAGTTCAACGACGACCCAAATTGGGTATGTTGACAAGTGTGTCGAATTATTCAAACATTTTCAGGACCAACACATCGATGTACCCAATCTAGTAAAAGTTATTCAATATATTTTGTGTCTACCAGGAACGTCGCCGTGTTTTCTCGATTATGAAACACATTTGGTCGGATGACCGAGGCCGCATGCAGGAGTCTATGGTACGGGTGCTACTGTACTACAAATTGAACTTCGGTATTACGTGCAACTTTTATGAGAAGATTAAAAAAAACGGTAAAGTGCTGAAAAAAGATCATTCCAGCGAGAAGTATGACTGGTACAATAAAGAAATAAAATAATTTTAATTTCTGCTGCAGCAAACCTTCTGCATTCTTCTTTTATACATACTTTTAATAACAAAACAATGTTGGGTGGTTAAATTTGTTTCTTTGCGCTATACTAATTATGGTAAGCCTAGTTATAATGTATACAGATTATGGGGACAAAAAGATTGCATGGCATATGAAAATGCAGACTGCGCTGAATCGGCCACGTGCATAGAATGCCGGAAAATATACCGGCGAGGCAGGCTATGTATGCAACCCCTGATGGCAAAAGAAGAACTGTACGGCCGAAATTGAGATGGGTGAACTGCGCCACGGGAGATTTAAAAATGCTCGGTCAAAGCAACTGGAGAGTGTTGGCGTTGGATCATCCAGGATGGAGGAAGTTTTTGAAGGAAGCCAAGACCCGCCGAGGGCTGTAGCGCCGCCATAAATGATGATGAGTTATATATAAATTGCACTTTAAAGTTCAAAATGTCCATGTTTATCTCAAAAAAAAAGACTAGAGGTTCCATTTTTACGTGCCGTATAAAGATTGTGAATGAAAAATTTGAGGTTTTTCTGTGAGAACAGAGAATTTCTGAACAATGTGTAGACTTTCTAATTAAGATGTATATGCCATTATGATGCCCTGACTTTTCTCATCATGGAAATCAACATCAGATATGCCATATTCTTAATTTTCTACTACTATTATATGACACCTGGGCCCTCAATCAAGTCAAATAAGAATGAATAGTAAAAAAAAAATAGCGCGACATGCCATGAAAAGGTGCATATTGGCCATACTTTAAAAGATTCTGGTCGATGAGGGCTTAATAATTAAAAAAATTACTAACATCGTCCGTAATATGTATTCTTTATTCAACAAAACCAAATAAATATGACTGAAAAGGTGTGCACTCTTTTTGTCAGATCGCGCATAGCATACCTAAACTATTATGGTTTGGCTTAGGCAGGGTTTAATTTAAATTTAAAAACTAATCAGCACGATCTGCAAATTGTATTCTTAGTTCAACGAAAATAAATAAGTATGACTGACAAAGTTTAGTGTGCACTATTTATGTCGAATCTTAACAGCCTACCCCCACCCCAAACCCTTGCCACTGCACTATATCATAATATCTTGACAACGGCTTAACTGTCTGTTTCCTGGAGGAGTGTATCAGTAGATATTAGACTGGTCAATATTATATAAATTTATATATTGTTTATGTCGTCAGTTTAAACAGTAAACAATCAGTAAGTACATATAATATTATAATGCAATATCAGGAAATGATGAAATTGACAAGCGATCGATAGAGGCAACAGTGTATAGATATTAGATAGACCAAGTGACTAGGTTTATAAAGTTGTCATTAAAAACCAATACAAGTGTTACAAATTACAGACTTCACCTGAACTTGGCTGTTGAGTGGAGGTCACAACACGGAAACCAGTAACCAACCATAATAATCTTTACGCTCCAAATATAGTCAGTCCTTAGATGCAAACGCAAAGTGAATACAAATCATGAAATTATCCTCTGCGAGTATTTATACTAAATAAGTATGAAAACAAATAAATAAATTCGTGGGTTTATAAACAGAATCAGTAAATCTGAATTGTGAAACTCTAGGGTGGGTCCACAGAACAGATTAATAAATAGAAATGTAAACGCATTCCCATGGGCCAATGTTTCGAAGCATTGTACCTCATGATGGTCGGGTCGTAAAACTTAAGTATAACAAAGCGTGCCGATGCCTTTAATATTGATATCATAGAGAGGTAATTATTGAAAATAACATATTCTGTAACACGTGGCCTGTTATACTACACCGAGTAAGGTAAAGCCAGTTTCCATTAATTTTGTGTTCCCTGGGTGGATCTTAAAGTGGTAATATTGTTCAGTCTGGGTCAAAGAATAATGAATTGGGAATATCACTGAAAATAGAATAAATAAATATATTGACGTAATTTTAAATCCGAATCTGAATGCCTGAAAAAGGCTGACACGATCAGCTAGAAATATATTCTATGAATCTATCAATTTAGGAGATTAAGATTTCAACAAAGACATCTTTTATAGACTTAGCTATTATATTATCATATTATTCTTTGTTTTTTTACAATAACTCTTTATTTTTTAATTTTAGTAAAGTGATTGATTGAAATAAAATGATAAACAATGAAATGGAAAGTTAAAAAGATTAATCAAAGTTTCCTAACTGTTGAACAAACAATTGATAAGATTTGCAAAACAGATTGAATAAAAAAATGCTAGTCATCCTGAAGAACAAAAGAGTTAATATATAATTTGTATTTCACTGGTTGTTAGTTTATTAAAAGAAAATAATGAACAATGATACTCTCATATGAATTTTTGCTATTATAACAGGATAACCAGGAGTGGACTGTCCCAGTAAAATTGCAATTTTCTTAATTACAAATCGTTTTTACAAAAACTGGTTCCTTGTCATATTGTGATCATTACACTTTAACCTTTTCTATGCCTCAAGATATTACTATGGCAGTATCTGACAGGCCTTAGATTTTTAACGACACACGTTGAACGTAGAGCCAAGCTCTTACTAAAATCGATGTAACATCGATAATTTGCGGCATAGTATTTCACATGTGTAATTTTTTAGATTATGCAAATATTGACTGCGACTAGTAATTTGAGTTTAAAGTCAGACGAGATAACTCGCGAAATTTGTATGTGCGGCCTGTCGATCATGGTCTCGGATCAAACTCACTGATGGCACAGATCCGGCCCATTCAACAGAAATTATTCTGCTTTGTATTAAAAAAAAGATTTTAACATTCATTAATCATAGGTAGATAGGTACTCATGTATAGTTTCATTCTGGGCCGGTTGACTAGAAAATTTCTCGAACTCGTCTCTAACTACCAATCCCTCTCTGGATTATTATACCATATTATAATTTTACTAAAATATCAATATTTTTATGTACCTAGTTTATGATAATAAAATGTTATCTACACGTATTTGATGATTATTTCTACCTTAGACTATTAAAACACTATTACAATAATCATGAGTTGACAATTAATAATAAATTGGCCATTTCGTAATATATTTATATACCATTTCTAATATGTGAATCTTTCTGAACAATTTTTAAAAAATCAGCTGGTATCCAATTTGCAGAAGAGAGTTCATTCAAACTCCAATGAATTGACAGGTCAGCGTTTTCATTGATTGATAAAAATCATTTACTCATTAGGTACCTACTTGATGTTTTGATGTGTATGTTAATTAACTTACTTTAAATTCAAATTACGGTGGCCGCGCGGCTTAAGCGTTGGACTATAACGCCGTGGGTCCCAGGTTCGAATCCTGGGTCTGGCAAGTACACATATCGTTTTTCAATTTGTGTGTGTCAGGGTATGGACCTAATAGGTTGAGCAAGTGACTGACATCCATTTCTCGTAAAAAACTAAATCTGTCAATACAAACATCTACTCTGTATAGGCCCATCGATCGGACATGGTCGAAAAGAAGAAGAAATTCAAGGATTACAAGTAACTAGATTAACTTAGACTTGATATTGAAAAAAAAGAAGTAAATTATTTAGTACCTACCTGCCACTATGAGAATTCAAACAATATATATAAAATCTTTTTCAAGTAAATATGAAATATGAAATATATCGTGAAAACAATATATATATGTGGTGAATATCAAGTGACAATCCATTTTATAAATACTCATGAATTACCACTAATTAAACGCTGTTGAGAAAAGATAATAATATGTAGCTTCCATCATCTATGCCACTCAACATTCTGTCAATATTTTGTACAAGCAACTGAAAAATTTTATCAATTAGATAATTTTAATATTCTGTATGAATTGTTGGAACGTAGCTCATTCGTGAGTCGCGGAATACTCATATCCTGATCAGTGCCACGGACGAGTTAACTCGCCAAAGCATGTATGTCACGTCAGGCTACAGACAAATTAACTCCCGGATTCTTGTAAGCGTTATAACTTTGAAATAACTGTTCGTATATATTTTCTAAGCAATATTCATGATTTTAGTGTAAAAATATTCACGATAAACTGAAGAAACATGTTGATTTGGTAAGTTTTCACAAATATTTATCATTCTGTTCCTATTTTTTATTTTATAAGGGATTTATTTTATTCCAAAAATAGCTGGCCTACAAGTGTCCATCTAGTAAAAATTGGTTGGCAGTGATAAGGTTAAATCTCCAGTATCTGCTAGCTGTGGAATATTGGCAGAACGTCTGTCTCGAATGACATGGGTAGTGGATTCAAACATCACATCTGGCGAGTTCATAATATGTTCATATGAACCGATGGGTTGAAATCTTTGTGATTATCTCAAGACTAACAGATGATTCTGTGATTATTTTACTGTAATTTAGCCTTGTGGCCGTTGTAGTGTTAAAAAGAAAACAATCACTATTAATTAACCACAAAAATACATGTCCTGTGACAAAAAGGTCTATTTTACAATAACAAAATAAATGGTCAAAGTCCACCTGTGAAAAACAGAACTAAGCTAATGGTTAACATGAAAAACAAAATTAAACTTCCAAATACAAGAGAAAAAATCAATTCAACGATTCTTTAAAATGACATTTTTTAAAGTTTTTCCTTAATAATTCTATGATAATCGAGTTATTTTTATTGACAGCTGTTCTACCATGTAAATGCCAATTCAATTAATAAACATCTTTAATTACAAAATTTTAATTATTGTAATTTAAAATTTATTTTATATGCAAAAATTTCATTTGTTCATTATATTTTCAAATAAATTATGTTATCTCTTCTGATATTGAGTTTTTTTTATTTTAAATGACTATACTTATACCTATTTTATGCATTAAATTCTTGTTTATGTTACGCTGTCAACAGAGTAAAACAATGATTAAAATATCTACTTAGCAACATGGCAATTTGTTAAAACAGAAACATAATTGAGGAGTCGGCGATTGAACCGGTGAGCGCAATGAGTAAATCGACTTCAAAGTTAAATATGCCATTGTAAATTTTCCAAATATGAATTGTTTTCAATATCTGGTAATGAGATCATGATTTAAAATGAACCATCATGTTCCACTGTACATTGCTATGAGAATAATAATACTTTATACACAGGAGTACATGGAGTGTAATCCAATTTTGGGAATGAAATGCTTATTTATAAATAACTTTTATTACATGTTCTATTCCTTTTTCATGTATAGTATGCAGTTATGTGAAAACTGCTGCTATGCAAAACGACTTTCAGCTAAAATAATCATTAGCCCTAATAACGTTGTTCGCACATTTAAATACTGCATTGCGTTCATAGTAGAAAAGAGAAGTGATAGCAAATATCACAGACCTTAGATGTGGCCCAACTTTGTGGGATACATGACTTCAGTTGGTTTCGGGTAATGTATTATAATTATAGTCTTTGGCCGGTATTAAAGATCTTTGACAAAGATGTTTTATCTACGTACATATTATATGTGATTGAATGCTATAGAAATTATTTTTTTTTAAATTATCTAGTTTAAATTAAATTTATATTATCTATTATTAGTTATGTTGGTTAAAGCTGCAGTCATAGACAATAATATTATGCGCAAAGGTTTTAAGCTTTTGTCTTTCGAGCCTACCGTATTGTATACATTTCGGTAGACGAGGCTGAGGTAACATGACCTGACGATGATACAAAATAGATCTGAATTCATTACAAAATAATCTTTGAGGACAGGCGGCGCCTGTCGCATATTTTTTTACCTTTGATACGAATTCTAAATTCAATATTTGAAGATTCTGACGACAGATGAGTCTGTTTATTTTTTTAACTTTGTAATGTCTTTAGACTAATTTTCTTAGATGGTATGCTTTAAATAATCGCCAAGTATGGAGCCTTCGCCACTGAGTTTTATACATTATTATCTGATATTCTTTCTTTTAAAAAAATGGTAGGTAATATGTATTAAAATTAAACTATGAATTTCTATTATAAAATATGGTTTGATATTGAATGTGATTATACGCCTCTAGACTATTCTTTTCTCTAATTATTTTAGCATTTTTGAATGGGAAAGAATGTGCCTTCAGATATTAATATAATAAAAAACTGTTATAAAATATAATATATTATTATCAAGGCAAATACGGAACACAAAATGTTCCGATTTCTCCAATATAAGAGTCGATTACAAATTCCATTGAATAATTTACTGAATATATTTGACTACAATCTGATAAATTTTATGAAAATGGAATAATGCTTGTGCTGACAAAATAATAATTTGAAAGGTGCTATAACCACGGACATGAATCAAATATGGCTTTATTCTCAATTTTAACATGACGATGTTTACAACATTACTCTTTATGGTACATATATTTTTATATGGTCATTAAAGATGAGAAAAGATAAGTTATTATAATATTGTATACTTTCTTACAAAGTCTACATATTATTATCTAAACTAATCTCGCAACAATACCCAAAATTCTTCATTTTCAACCTTCATACAGCATTCCGGCCTCTAAACACTCACCCATATCAACATTAATTACCTTTCAAAAATATTTTAAGAACACTAAGCTACAGTGTATTTAGACAGGGGGGACAGATTATGACGGGGTCAAAACCTCCCCCATCCTTTGCTTATTGGCTTGTGAATAAAAACAATTGTCTAAGTACAGAGTATTTACAAATCAAGTTGAGTTCACTAACAGTAATTTAACAATTTGACTGTCCACATACCTATTTCAAACTCCTTGTCAGGATGTAGGTGCCTGAGCCGGGATATAACATAGCGGGTCTGAATAAGCGCCAGCTGAAATCATAAAAGATACAAATAGTTGGTTTATTTGTTCATAAAATTGCACATTCTCCTATAAACATCAGTGTTCACCTCGACAACTTGGGGTACAATAATTAATTTATTGGGATGCCACGCCGCAGGATATTTAAAGAATTTAATAATCTTAATTCAATGCGCTGATGCTCAGTCACAATAATTATTGATTCATAAGCTTTGTTGACTTGTCTTCAGGCGATGACCAAATTTCAATATGACATACTATTCTTCCCTTATTATGACATTATGCACATAGGAAATTGGATATCATTTAAGTTTTCTTCCACTTTTTACCGATCGACACGCCATAATAATAAACAATAGTTTTCTGACAGCCTTCCATAGTTAATGTTTTTCTAACTATTAAGTAAAATTAAGTGATTGAATAAATAAATAATAGTAAGTAAGTTAAACAAGGTGTCTAGTTTGATTCCAAAAAACTGAGAAACTGTGTGGTGAACAGGCTCATTGATTCGAGACACACAGACATATTAAATGATGAATAACTGCTCTGACCCTGGACCACCATAAGTACCTACTAAGTGGCCTACATATAAATAATTTTGCAAGCAAGAATGTTTTAAAAATATTTAAATAAGAATAACCAATAAGTACTTACTTAACAATAATTTAAGTATACACTTAAGAGTAATCAAGTGTATGTGATCATGAATAAAACTATCATCAACTTATTATTTTTGCGAAAAATCAACATCCCAACATTTTCGTTGCGCAGCTGAATAAACAGCACCAAACTCTACAAATTAAAATGAATATTTATTGAGTTTCGTATGCCACATATTGCTCGACTCAAATATACAGAACTTATTTTGACATTGAGATATCCGAGTATCATAGTAATATTTTCAAAAAATACCTTTAATGCAGTTTTAAATAATATGTCTTGGCGCCTTAACAAATAAATAGATAGATAGAACAGTTTGTATAATATAGTGATACTAAATTTACGACCTGTCTGAATTCCCCCATTGGAAACTTATTTGGCGAACGCTCGACGAAGGTTAAAGAGATTTTTTTTTCTAGGAATGCCGCACTTGGTTACCTGCTAGACGATGTGCGAGTGCGTGAAATTAGAATAAACTACGATTGTTTTAAAGGTATTTTTAATCAGGTTCTGATTATTTTTCAGTTTCCGATGAGGAATTCAGACATTAATCTCAGGTTGTAGATTTGGTACCAATAGGTAACTGAGAATGTTAAATGAAAAATGTTACTTAGTGTTTGTTGAATAAAATGTTTTCATAACAAATACTCTCGACCTTTACTATAATTTTATTTGTTTTAGCCAATGACATTAATATGGACGAAGCATCTGGAAAATAAAATGACACTCACTTTGTGTCGGGTCTGCCGGATGGCGAAATTCATATTTTAATATCGGTATCCAACGCTCAAATGAACATTCTGCTTGCAAGCGGTCTGGCGACATCGCTGGGTCTGCCCATACAAAATTTCTGACTGTCAGGTTTCGACTCCGCCGTTATTATTGTGTTACAAAATGCCAATGTGCCTAGTTAAAAATTGTAAAAAAAAAATCTACTAAGCACTCCAAGAAAGATGGGATATCACTTTTCATTTGTTAGTATTATTTATTATTGATAAAATGCCATTTTAAGATATTGATGAATGTTTATTCAATGCAATTGAATGACAGAAACCATTAGACAGACGCCTGTGATGCGCTGGGCTCACATGCGTCTAATCTGCGAGAAGTCGTAAGCAACCTAGAATCTGTTTCTAACGTAATGAGTAATGACACTAATACGCCATTACAATAAAGGTTATATTACTATAAATTCTCGAAGCTTGTATCGCATAATGGGAATGGATACGTCATATGGTCACGTGACGTCTACCTATACATCTGTGAATGACTTTCATGCACAATTTCTCGTGCGCGCCGATATGAAGTGAGTTGTCCATTTAATATGTCATTGGTTTTAGCCCATAGCTTCCTAACTGGTGTGCCATGGCACACTATCAATAATTAATTGGTAAGTGTGCCACAAGATTTCATCCTATTTCCTTTTTATAAATTATGTAAATTCTATGTAATAAAAAGTAACAATTTCATACACCTTTCTCGAAATTTTGCAACCATTGATGTATATGGACGAAGTGTATGAAAAATAAAATGACTACAATATTTTAGTCTAGTCCTGAAGGTTAGTCTGCCATAATCATTCCATAAATGCATTTTGGGTGAATTTTTATGTCAATTTTATTATTACTTTTAAATTAAAAGAAAATTTTATGTTGTATCTACTTACTTACCAAGGGTGATTATTACAGACTATTGTCGGACACCTACAACTATTCTGGAAAAAGTATCTCTTTTTCTGTTCACATATTGTATGGAATGATGTACCCATAGCTATAGATGCCTGCAGCGCAATTTTCTTTGGTATTGATGAACATTTAAAAAAATCGTACTATACCTAATAATTATCTCCTATATATTATTATCCTAAGAGATTTTGGAAAACGCACTAACAGCTCATTTAAGCGACATTTTATTGTTATTTTTACACCTTCACTTCGAAATGTGCGCTACCGATTCATCTACCGATTGAATTGAACACATTTCAGAAATTTTCCATGATTATACATGTACGTGACGTTTATATCCGATATTTTCTTACACACCGTATACAATCGCCATATTTACTGTTTACGCCTCACAGAATGACGTCTTCGTCGCTTAAGACCATAGACTAATATACTATATACTATAGATAAGCCACATCAATGTGTAGAAGTGGTTCAAAATCATTCTCTATATATCTCTCTCTAATTTGGACTGGAGGTCTTCGTTTTAAAAAATGGCTCGAATCTTGAACTGGAGGTCTTTGTTTTAAAAAGTGGCTTGAATCTTGGACTGGGACTTAGGCGGGAATTAAAAACAAAAAAATATTATATGTTTGACATTTTATTTTTTGAAATACACAGAACAGCATATACAATAAAAATATAAATACTTAATACTACAACAAAATATCATCAAATTATCGAAAACAGAATGAAATATGACAAATTCAATAAAATCTTAAATCAAAGTAAGGTTTAACATTTTTCAATTAATCACAAGAAATTTTACTGAAGGCTTATATAATTATATTAAATGAGATAGCATTTAATTGGAAGAATTCCATTTGCAATGCAATATTGAAACTATGTACACTGATAAATGAGCGGAAAACATTGCAAAAATAAATAAGTACATTTTCATTATAGACGATTAACGCCATGTTAATTTAAATATCTACACAAATTAATTCATGTAGTTTTATTTTATAGATTCAAGGTTCAAAATGATAAAATGTCATTTACTCTTAAAGAGTATTATATTATGATTCTCGCTAGAGAATCGATTTTTTGAGGAACACATTAGTTTATTTAAAGTACCCCTTAAAATATCAAATTTATCAAAAATCATGAGAATTTTTATCCTTATGTATAAGTAGGTAGGTACCTTCTTCTTCTTTCTCGGCACTACATCCCGGGGCGGGATTTGGCCTCCTCTACAATTGTCCTCCACACGCTCCTTTCCCTGGCTGCTCCTCTCCAGTCTCCAGCCCTCCCCATCTTTCTCCAGTCCTTTTCGATACAGTCAGCCCACCTCTTCTTTGGTCTGCTCCTAGACCGTTTCCACTCTGGGATCCACTTGGTCATGATTTTTGGCGTCCTGTGCTCAGGAATTCTCTCAACGTGTCCAGCCCACCTTAGTCTTTGGGATCGACAGAATTTCACCACCGTTTCATGTTTTATTAACTCTTTTTACTCGTGGTTGGTAAATTATCACACCCTTTTACTGCACACCTATCCTTTGACATTTTGTAATAAATTGTATCTAATTTTAATTATTACTAGTCAATTATTACGAAAAGTAATTAATTTCACACACGTTTTAGTAGATTTCAATGTGTTTTTCACCAATCCGGTTGTGTTTTGTTTCATATTAATTTGACATTTGAAAAATCCAGTAAACAAAATATAAATATTCAAAATAAGAACTCTCGACCTAATAAACTTATTTTCATAGGAAAAATATTATGACATATTATTATATTCCATTTTAACCTCTCTGCTGCGAATGTCTCAGAGTATGGTTAGTACGTTTGATTCCTGATCGGTGTGCCATCTGTTGAAAGTCACATTGTTTTTTTTGTAATACCTCATGGATTCATGAGTGTTTTCATTTTGTATATGATCTGGAGTTAAACGAATGATGAATAATTATTTATTTGTAAGTCAGTTAAGATGACACAACGAAAATGATAATTTACACATTATTATTTAAAATAGAAAGGCTAGATCAAAAAAAAAATGGCGCATCAAAAATGTTAAAAGATAAAAATATACAGTACGACAAACACTTATTAAATCAATAAGCACGATATGGTCACAGAGTTTATTGAATCGAGATCAAGATACAAATTTACTGACGTATATTTATGTTTGGCTCAAAATATATACTTGTAATCTCTATCAGCAGCTGTCTATCCGTTTGTCTGATTTTAACGCAAAATCCACTCAACCGATATACCAATTATACAACCGAATATAGCAATTAAAATGACAGAAAGAAATAGAATCAGGCTAGGGAGGCCTTTATCCAGCAGTGGATTGGTTCAGGTCGACGTTGATAAGGATGATAGAAATAGGTATAATATCACAAATTCGTTTAACCGCTAGTAATATAATCAGGCTAGGGAACCCTTCATCCAGCAGTGGATTGATCCTAGTTGATGATGATAACGATGTGAGTATGTAGATAAATATAATATCACCAATTTTGATAAATACAGCAATTTAAATGACAGAAAGGAGTAGAATATGGGTAGGGAGGCCTTTATCCAGCAGTGGATTGGATCAGGTCGATGGTGATGATGACGATATTAATATATTGTAAATAAATATAATATTAACGATTTTGATAAATACAGCAATTCAAATGACAGAAAGGAGTAGAATCAGGGTAGGGAGGCCTTTATCCAACAGTGGATTGGTTCAGGTCAATGTCGATAAGGATGATAGACTTAGGTATACTATCACAAATTCGTTTAACCGCCAGTAGTAGAATCAGATTGCGGAACCCTTCGTCCAGCAGTGGATTGATCCTAGTTGTTGATGATGATGATAACGATATGAATATGTAGATAAATATAATGTCACTTATAGTAGGTATGGTATTTTTTTGCAACAAAACTAACATCCATATATTATCACAAATTAAATAAAATGTCACAATTTATTATAAATTATAACAATACCTATAATAAACATGCTGCACAATAAAAACTCTGTAATATGAAAAATTATTAATAAATTATCTAGAGGATAATTAAATAATTGGAAATAATTGAAATAAGATTTCTCCACTTAATAAACACAAGGTTCAAAGAATATATTTATTTTATAAAGAAACATTAATAAATAATGAAGAGATAATAAACATACATTATAATTATTTAATCCTTCACGATCCTGCTGGGTGTCGTATTTGTTTCAAAAAGATTTTTTCTAGTAGTCATATATTTTTCAGAAGTGTTTTAAAATTATGTAAGTATGACATTTCTGAATCTTGTAATTATTCGTTGAATAAAAAAAAATATTTATTACACATGGCAAATATAAATGTACAATATAGCTGGATAACATCTATGATAGCTGGTCACATTTTTCACCGCCATTTTGTAACAGTAGTTCTAGTAGATACCTACAATATCCAGTCACATGACATACCGCCATTTTGTTAAGCAGTCGATCCAACAGAATTCTACAGTCTGGACTGTATACAAATCATTTAATACCTCTTAAGTGTATGCCTGATACACCCCCCTGCTTAAGACCTTCTAATCCTTTATTTGACAAACGGATTCGATTATTTTTATTCAAATATCGTAATGTAGGCATTGGCGCACTTTTTTCCAGTGAAAAAACCATAATATTGGTACAATTCACTATGTATAATATCTTTTGACAGCGGGGTACGCCACTGTCCGCCATTTCATAGATAACGTGATATTCCAAATTTCATTTTTTTTAAATACTTTGTGGCTATTCACTCAATCTTTTTTTATTGAATAATTAGCTAGGCTACTAATTTCCATAGATCAGATAGTTATATTAAACTAACAAAGTTGCCATTGCAAACAATAAAAGAAATTAATACGAATTGTTATAGTCATCAAAATGTGTGATATTGTATAATATCTACCTATTTTTATCGTCCCTATCATCATCAATCTTGACCTATCCACTGCTGGATGAAGGCCTCCTCAGCCTTATTCTACTCCTTACTTACACATGAATTGTTATGTTTATCAAAATCAGTGATATTATATTATTATCTACCTATCTATATATAATGCCATTATTATCACGAGCCTCAATAAATCCACTGCTGGATGAAGGCCTCTCTACGTTGATTGTATTCTTGACAGTATTGAATTTCTAATGCTATTTATCTACATATTCATATCGTCATCATAATCATCATCATCATCAACCAGGATCAATCCACTGCTGGATGAAGAGTTCCGCAACCTGATTCTACTACTATTGGTTTAACGAATTTGTGATATTATACATATTTCTATCCATCTTATCATCATCGACTTGAACCAATCCACTGCTGGATAATGGCCTCCCTAGCCCGAATCTACTCCTTTCTGTCATATGAATTGCTGTATTTCTCAAAATCGGTGATATTATATTATTTATCTACATATTCATATCGTCATCATCATCATCATCGACCTGAACCAATCCACTGCTTAATAAAGACCTCCCTAGCTTGATTCTACTCCTTTCTGTCATATGAATTGCTGTATTTATCAAAATCGGTGATATTATATTTATTTACATATTCATATCGTCATTATCATCATTATCATCATCATCATCATCGACCTGAAACAATCCACTGCTTAATAAAGACCTCGCTAGCCTGATTCTACTCCTTTCTGTCATATGAATTTCTGTATTTATCAAAATCGGTGATATTACATTTATCTACATATTCATATCGTCATCATCATCAACCAGGATCAATCCACTGCTGGATGAAGGGTTCCGCAACCTGATTCTACTACTATATTATACCTATTTCTATCGTCCTTATCATCATTGACCTGAACCCATCTACTGCTGGATAAAGGCCTCCCATGCCTGATTCTACTCCTTTCTGTCATTTGAATTGCTGTATTTGTCAAAATCGGTGATATTATATTATATCTATTTATATTTTCATTATCATTATGAGCCTGAATCAATCCACCAGTGGATGAAGGCCTCTCTAAGTTGTTTGAATTTCTGTCGGTCATATGAATTGCTATATTTATCAAACTTGCTGATATTATATTTTCCCATTCATAATATCGTCATTATCATCATCAACCAAGATTAATCCACTGCTGGATGAAGGTTATCCCAACCTAATTCTACTCTTCTTGATCATATAAACTGCAATATTTTTTTAAATTTGTGATTTTATATACCTACCCATTTATATCGTCATTATCGTCATCAACCTGTATCAATCCACTGCTGGATGAAGGCCTTTTTAAGCTGATTCCACATCTTTAGGTCTTATAAATTCTTATTCTTATCAGATATAATATGTATTGCTTCATTATTTATCAACATTTGTCTCGATATGAATGTTCTGCACCGGGAAACTATGTTGTTTAAGGTTAATTTTTAAAACAAAATATGATTTTTAAAATATTATTCTGTGGCTCCAAGCATTTATTTTTTATAGACAATGAAACAAAATAATTTTTAAATTTATTTTTTATGCTGCTAACCTTTTTCTATTATGTAAATGGGACCCGAAAGAGATTAATATTCGCGTTATATTGGATCACTATTTATGATAATCACGATTGAGATGTATAATTATTTATCATATTTAAATGCACATACCTACACATATATTGTATTAAAATTAAAATGACAGTGGTAGCAATCGGCGATTGCCAGCTGTTCTGCTAGGCTTAGCAGCCTGAAATGGTGTCAGATGATATTGAGAAGGCCAGACTCCAGAATAGACTACGCACATGACTACAAATTTGTATTGGCAGTGACGACATGCATATCGTAAAACTGACAAATCAGATAAATTTTCAATTGTCTGACGTGAATGAAAATCCATCCCGAAGGGAAAACTATGGCGCCGTCTATACACACTTTACAATTATTATATTAAAATCCAACACCAAGTCACTATGACGAAAAGCTGTCTGCAAGACCTAGCGAGACAGACTGGCGAGAGCCAGCTGGCTCAGCTAGTCTCCTATATATTATTATCCTAAGAGATTTTGGAAAACGCACTAACAGTTCATTTAAGCGACATTTTATTGTTATTTTTACATCTTCACTTCAAACTGTGCGCTGCCGATTTATCTACCGATTGAATTGAACACATTTCAGAAATTTTCCATGATTTTACATGTACGTGACGTTTATATCCGATATTTTCTTACACACCGTATACAATCGCCATATTTACTGTTTACGCCTCACAGAATGACGTCTTCGTCGCTGAAGACCTTCTAATCCTTTATTTGACAAACGAATTCGATTATTTTTATTCAAATATCGTAATGTAGACATTGGCGCACTTTTTTCCGGTGAAAAAACCATAATCCTGGTACAATTCACTACGTATAATATCTTTTGACAGGAGCGTGCGCCACTGTCCGCCATTTCATAGATAACATGATATTCCAAATTTGATTTTTTTAAATACTTCTTTGTGGCTGTTACGCACTATTTTTTTTATTGAATAATTAACTAGGCTACTAATTTCCATAGATCACAATATAGTCATATTAAACTAACAAAGTTGCTATTGCAAACAATGAAAGAAATTAATACGAATTGTTATAGTTATCAAAATGAGTCATATTGTATAATATCTACCTATTTTTATCGTCCCTATCATCATCAATCTTGACCTATCCACTGCTGGATGAAGGCCTCCTCAGCCTTATTCGACTCCTTACTTACACATGAATTGTTATATTTATCAAAATCAGTGATATTATATTATTATCTACCTATCTATATATAATGCCATTATTATCACGAGCCTCAATAAATCCACTGCTGGATGAAGGCCTCTCTACGTTGATTGTATTATTGACAGTATTGAATTTCTAATGTTATTTATCTACATATTCATATCGTCATCATAATCATCATCATCATCAACCAGGATCAATCCACTGCTGGATGAAGAGTTCCGCAACCTGATTCTACTACTATTGGTTTAACGAATTTGTGATATTATACATATTTCTATCCATCTTATCATCATCGACTTGAACCAATCCACTGCTGGATAATGGCCTCCCTAGCCCGAATCTACTCCTTTCTGTCATATGAATTGCTGTATTTATCAAAATCGGTGATACTATATTTATCTACATATTCATATTGTCATCATCATCATCATCAACCAGGATCAATCCTCTGCTTAATAAAGACCTCCTTACTACTATATTATACCTATTTCTATCGTCCTTATCATCATTGACCTGAACCCATCTACTGCTGGATAATGGCCTCCCAAGCCTGATTCTACTCCTTTCTGTCATTTGAATTGCTGTATTTATCAAAATCGGTGATATTATATTATATCTATTTATATTTTCATTATCATTATGAGCCTGAATCAATCCACCGGTGGATGAAGGCCTCTCTAAGTTGTTTGAATTTCTGTCGGTCATATGAATTGCTATATTTATCAAACTTGCTGATATTATATTTTCCCATTCATAATATCGTCATTATCATCATCAACCAAGATTAATCCACTGCTGGATGAAGGTTATCCCAACCTAATTCTACTCTTCTTGGTCATATAAACTGCAATATTTTTTTAAATTTGTGATTTTATATACCTACCCATTTATATCGTCATTATCGTCATCAACCT
Organism: Rhyacophila brunnea; assembly: GCF_057557595.1. NCBI lineage: Eukaryota > Metazoa > Arthropoda > Insecta > Trichoptera > Rhyacophilidae > Rhyacophila > Rhyacophila brunnea. The sequence goes on from NW_028233068.1 coordinate 26,252,060, forward strand.
GTATCAATCCACTGCTGGATGAAGGCCTCTTTAAGCTGATTCCACATCTTTAGGTCTTATAAATTCCTATTTTTATCAGATATAATATGTATTGCTTCATTATTTATCAACATTTGTCTCGATATGAATGTCCCGCACCGGGAAACTATATTGTTTAAGGTTAATTTTTAAATCAAAATATGATTTTTAAAATATTATTCTATGGCTCCGAGCATTTATTTTTTATAGACAATGAAACAAAATAATGTTTAAATTTATTTTTTATGCTGCTAACCTTTTTCTATTATGTAAATGGGACCCGAAAGAGATTAATATTCGCGTTATATTGGATCGCTATTTATGATAATCACGATTGAGATGTATAATTATTTATCATATTTAAATGCACATACCTACACATATATTGTATTAAAATTAAAATGACAGTGGTAGCAATTGGCGATTGCCAGCTGTTCTGCTAGACCTAGCAGCCTGAAATGGTGTCAGACGATATTGAGAAGGCCAGACTCCAAATTTGTATTGGCAGTGACGACATGCAGATCGTAAAACTGACAAATCAGCTAAATTTTCAACTGTCTGACGTGAATGAAAATCCATCCCGAAGGGAAAACTATGACGCCGTCTATACCAGTGGCGAAGGGTGGAGGTAGGCTGTTAAGATCCGCCATAAACAGTGCACATTAAACTTTTTCAGACATGGATATTTGTTTTCGTTGAAATAAGACTACAATTTACAGATAATGTTGGTTAGTTTTTAAAATTCAATTAAACCCTAAGAAACCAAGCCATAATAGATAATAGTCAAAAAATACATGTATATCTATAAAATATCTAAAATTATGCAATTAAATCATACATAACTTTGAATATTTTATAAATAGAATAATATTTTATATATATTATAGTTTGGTTTAGGCAGGGCTTAATGAATTTAAAAAAAATAACCAAGAATATGTGCAGTATGTATTTTTAATCCAACGAAAACAAATAACTATGAATGAAAAAGTGTGCACAATTTTGTCGTATTGCCCAAATTAGACTAAAACTATTATGGTTTCGTTTAGGCAGGGTTTAGTTGATTTTTAAAAACTTACTAACACCATCTGTAAATTGTAGTCTTAGTTCAATAAAAACAAATACATATGACTAAAAAAGTTTAGTGTGCACTATTTATAGCGAATCTTAACAGCCTACCTCCACCCTTCGCCACTGGTCTATACACGCTTTACAATTATTATATTAAAATCCAACACCAAGTCACTATGACGAAAAGCTGTCTGCAAGACCTAGCGAGACAGACTGGCGAGAGCCAGCTGGCTCAGCTAGTATAATATAATACCTAATAATATTAAAACTTTGATTGTGCGGAAAACGTACAATATTAAAATTTTCCACCAAATATATTATAATTTTGACGGATTCAAGTCAAGAAATGTTCATGTACATCTCTGTAGGTACTATAATCAGCATAGAAAAAGATGGCAACACTGGCTGGTTTGAGTCACCAAATGACTGTTTCTGAAACAGTGGGTCTGACAAATTCACATATTGTTTTTTCAATGTATGTTAGAGCATACTAGATAGAGAAAATTGTAAGCAACCATTCCTCAATAGAAAAACATCCTTATTTGGCAATACCAGTTTTTCTGCAACTGCCGGAGTGTACGCTACATGTTGATTGTTAAATTGAAATATATAGATGCTTATTAAAATATTGAAAAATCGTAAATAACACTACTTATTACATAGTTATGTGCATTATAAAATAACAAATTACAAAGGTGTTGATTATAAATAAAAGTTAAGGGTCCTCATTTTCCAATGTGCCAAGCACAGAACAAATAAAAAATAAGATGGAAATGAGAAAGTCAGTCGCCATAAACAAAGACTTTGAAGCCAGTTTTTGACTCGATGACTGTCATGCCATAAAACACAAGAAATACAAAACCCGCTTTATGAATACCAAATGAAATCAATTCCAACTTTACAGGTTAGCTAATTAGCAATAACATAACTTCTTGCCAAAACTACATAAATTCATCAATTTTATTTATTTAATCATGTTGGGCTCAGTGTACTTTCTTTTCCGCCGGTAAATTTTTCGTACTTAATATTGCGTAAATTAGAGTGACAAAAGGCCAGACGACTTTCTCTTTTAGTTCAATGTTTACGCGAATAAATAAAATAATATTATTTATGTAACTGATTCAATATTATTAAATTGTTTTTCTTTCATAAACTACCTGTCAACTTAACTACATGAACGGGTACACATCTCAAGGAAATTGGATTTCTGAACACTTTCAGTGGCAATCAAATAATATAAGAAGTGAATAGGTATCATAGACTATAGTATAACTTTACTTTTTAGTACATATTATTATGTAGGTATTTTCTTAAATTTTCATATTTTTTTATTATGAGTGCATTTATAATATAGGTACCTAGGTACCTATATTATAAATGTAGTGCAGATATTTTTTTATCAATGCTATGTTTATTTTATTATAAAAATACTCAACTATTCTAATTAGTTTTCAATATTCCATTTGTTAAACTTAAAATTATATAGACAATTTCCATGTAAGTAAATAAAACTTAAAAAATAATAATGTGATAGTAACATTATGAAATCGAAGATATAAATCCACCAAATCACTTGTGGGCCATAATTCACTTTCATTAATAATATCTAGGGGACATAGCAAGGTCTTTTATTTACCGCGGCCTCAATCATCATGGCATTATTTCTAAACACTTGATCACATCAAGGTTTTTAATAACCCCACTCTCCAACATTTTATTTTATACCTACCTTGGAGTTTGCGCTGACGTTTGCTGTCAGCTTTAGATTAGAAAATTAAAAAATACTGAATATGCATAAAAGAAACACAAATCTGTCATTATTTATCTGTTTAAAATTGATTCAAATGTTTGATTTTTCACTCAAAGCAGTGTATTTTATCACAATGTCTTGCATAATCTCCTTAATGACAGTAAGTTACGAAATATTCCAAGTGAACTAACCTCGCTTTTCCGGGATCCGACCCTGACAATACGATCATCCCTTGCAAATAATGCACTCATATTGTAAAGTTTTCACTAGATAAATATAATAATATAACAATTTTATTAAGGACGTATAAATAATAATACATGAAAACTTAGGTTAGGAAAAACTGTTTCAATGACTATTGGCGGTTTAACATTGGTTTTCGTTAAAAATACTCGTAAAAATAATAAACACGAACAACAATAATCGCGATTTGCACAGTCGTTATCACTGTAACGCAATGTGCCTCACTTAAACGATTATAAAAATTGGACTAAAGACAAACACTTCACTCCACCCGAACCATTTTTGACTTATAGAATTCGATTTCGATGAATTGAATGAATATACCAATGTTGCTAGATAGAGTGAGAGATTTCAAAAACTCCCGAGTGTAAAATAAATTAATGGAAAACGATAGCATTATTTTAACCAAAGAGATTGGACTCTCTAATTCTAACGATTTCTTGCTAAATGAATATTGGATAATAAAAATTATATATATTAAAAAAAAACTAACATCCTCCACTTCCACACGAATGCACAATATTAGGTCACAATTAATAGAGTACCTATTGAATATAGTACAAACAAGGAAATGAATGAATAACACTGTGATATTATCTATTAACTGTGAAAATAATATACTTAAATTATTAATCAATAATAAAATAATGTGCCTATATAAGTAATAGAATAATATGTAACGAAAGTAATACAATTGTTTTGAAACCAATCTTCAGAATCGATGAAGTCGATTGAGATAAAATAGATTGTAACAAAAATAACTTTATTTTAAAACCATTACCTACCATGGAGTTTTACCACGTAAAATGCCAGTTCAACTAATAAAGAAAATAATACAATTCATATTGTGAAAATTTCTTATAGAATTATTAAAAAGAGGTAGGTATGTACATAAGTATAAAATAAATAGTCAATAGTATGTATACGCAATAGCCGTAGCGGTCCAGGGTCAAAAGGGAGACCATAATATGATTCTAAAATGTAATTCACAAAAAATCAACCTATACGACAATGCCATTTAATTTTTGGAAAGAATGTATTTATTATTATAATTGTCAATCATAATAATAATAAGGTATAATAATAAGGTATAAATGCATCATCAGCCGGTATCGATCAACTACTACTTACTGGGTCCTTTCCTGGTTCATTCCATCTCTTTCGTCCATCGTTTTTCGCTGTCAAGTATTTCTGCCAAAAATAATCATTCCTACGATCTAATACCTAACAGGCCATTCACTACCCCCTTGGCTATGACCCTAATATATTACTCCCGTATTACCTACACTCAGGATTTGAGAAAAATTAACAATAATGGATAACTACCGTAGTATGTTAAAGTATGTAAGTACCTACCTACCTAGTAATCTGCAGTCGTATGCACAAAGACCATGGAGAGTGGCGGGGAAATCGTGTGGGTGTCAGTTGGCAAAGGTACACCAATCGTACAATATTAATTAGGTACTATAGAACCATACACGGGACCCAATGAAATGTTACTTCTATTTATCTACTAATCGATTCTTCACGCTCGGTTTCCAGATAGAAATATTCAAAAATGTAGTGTCGATATGCTTGTTAAGATAATTAAAATAACCTCTGATGACGACATTGCGACAAAACCGCGGAGACCGGTGGGTGGTTTTCTGCTGTGTTGCATCCAGAATCAAGTAAATCACGCGCTCTCAACACGCTGCATTCTCTGTGTGCTCTCTACCTTATGTCATTTTGGGTACCTACGAGGTGCAAGAACAGAAATATTAATGTAGGTAGGTATACCCTTTTATGATCGTATGGCAGTACCAATCTATATTTCCTTATCATTATTTTATTTTTATATGAATACATACAAATAATTTTATATGACACTTACAGTCACATACTTCAATAATATTCAAAACAGGTATTTCTTTTACAATAAAATAAATGTTTTATGAAAAATTCGATACAATGTCAACAAGTTTAGTTATGTACAAAACTATGGAGGAAAAATTCTACGCTGGCAATCTGGTTCTTGTAGACTTGTAGAGGTAAAGTGAAAGGCGATCGCCAACACAGTACTCGCGTAGCTTTAATAATAATAAATAGGTGCTTACTTCAATAATCCGTTTTACTCATTCGCACACACTGCAGACTTGGTAAAAGGACTTAACTCTTAAGTTAAATATACTATACCGGTAGGTATTTGAAAAGGGATATTATATAGAACCCCTTTAAAAAATAACGTAGTTCTTACATTTTAAAAAAGGTGCTCAATCAATATTATAGTATAGTAGAAAGTTGTATGTAGAATTGTTATGACGTCAATTATTTGCGCCTTGCGGACATCGCCAGTGCATTGATATGTACCCTGCTACTATTAAATTTTATAACATATTGTATGTATGCGCCTGCGATGGACGAGTGCATATTATCCAACGAAACGAGTTTGAGAAATCGCGAGTTCGGATGCTGCATCTGGAAGATTCGCAAGTTGTTTTATCAATCTGTGTTTGGATCCAGAGTATGGGCATAACTCCTTCCTTATTGTAGGTATACAGTGACGTACCTCGACAAAATGCCGCCCCTAGGCAGTACCAAAATGCCGCCACATTTTTTTATAGTTAGGTACAGTACTTTTTACCGTCCTTTCATGACTCCAATATCTAAGAAATGTGTTGTAGTGTGGATACATTACTAACATGATAATATTATATACCACTAAATCTAATTTAAATGCCATATCTGCTTCAATAGACAATATTGCGAGTCTACGGTTTCAGATAGGTACATTTAAAAATACGCCTGACAACTTCCAAAACTTGAGGGTTAACTAGCAAACATATTAAATTTGGATACATTTTTAATTGTGTAAGTATGTACCTAACTATAATTCAAATATTATTTGCAAATCTGCACGTGTTATTGCTGTTCACAGAAGACTTTTTACTGGAAGGATATTTCCGTTATTACTAAGCTTAGGTATCTATTGCTATATAAATAATGACTCTCCTCGATTTGCCGCCCTTCGGGCAACTGCCGCCCAGAAGCGACGCTCAATCTGCCTACCCCCATGGGACGTCACTGTAGGTATATGATATCAGTTGCCGCCGATATCTCGTAATCCTACACAATCTGGGCTTGCTTGAGACCTTCGCGAATCACGGCGATTTACCTTTTGATATGTATCGTTGCAGACGTCATTCTCAATAGATGCCTCTCTTCCACCCCGAAACGTCGAGATAGAAAGAAGAAGACAGAACACACACGCCAACATGTCGTGTACTTTAAAAATCATCAAAGCATAAAAAGTCCTAGCAACATAACGATTGCCACATTTTCAGTGACGTCCGATGATGGTATGCAGGTCATGCGTTGCATAAGGGCGGCGAATGAAGAAATGAATCGTACTTATAAATATTACAATTTTTGAGAGCAGTTGCGGCTTTCCATACAGCAGACGATGCATCTTAGTTTTAAACTGCCAAAGCCTGACAACATAAAATACTTAATATTGTAATACAATTAAAGACGGTTTATCGCACAGGCAATATTTTCACAATAGTGCCTCCAAACCGATCAGTACCACAGACCCCCATGTGTCTAAAACCACCATGGTTTGTTTGTTGAGTAGGTTTCATGGACATGCTCTAATTCTCAGTACATAGATGGTGTGTATGTAAATTTAACGATTTTGTGTGTTTTTGTAAGTATAAACCGAACACAGACAAATTGAAACTAAAAATAAGAGGGGACGGCTTTAAGGGCGGTAATTTGTCTAGGGACGTCACCGTGCATTTTAACACTGAATGTCAGTTTTTGGCATTTTATACAACATTTTCGGAGGGGACTCTGTCAACGTATTGGGCCTCTACAGTCCACAGATGTAAAACCGCCATTGGTTCAGACACAAACCATGCAACTCTTCGCTTATATAGTTACCTACTTACTATGCATATTCGTTGTTACTGCCATTGATTATAATCTGTACCTACCTCCGAAACAGACGGATGTCACTCCATTTCAGTAATAAATGAGTTTTTTGCGGAATATTTTTATGGTGAAACCATTTTTTATAATTGATAAAAAATTTAAGTTCTAACTCTTGTAATAAAGAAAATATACTTGAAATAAAGGATGTAAGTGCCACGCCCTCTTAGAAGCGGAAGGATGCAATTCCACAAAATGTAATTATAATCAATACAACCAGATTCCTTAGTTCCTCTTATACTCCTTAGAAAGTTTCCTTCCTATTGCAAATCGCAATAATAGATTGCCAGCCAGAGGACTCCTCCAATATGCAGGAAAATGTTAAACAACATCCTGGATCACGGTTCAGCAATAATTATTTCTGATCCTGTCAGTGGTAAATCTCCCATATCCGCCAATAATACCGCTCAACGTGCTGTAGTACAGTGCTTTTCAAACTTTTTCGCCGTGGCATTCAGGGAACTGCAAAATGATTCTGATTCTTCACTAATATCGAAAAGTCGTTTCCTTATAGACAAACTTTGCTTTCACTCAAGCAAGACTCGGTCAGACTATCTTTCTCTGCCGACGTTTGGATACAGTGTTTTTCAATCATAACTGGCATGGAAATCGGGACCGTCAGATACCTCTCCTAAGATACAGAACTAACCTACTATTAGGGCTCGAAATGGACCGGAACGCACCGGAGCGCCGTTCCGGTTCATAAAATCCACAAAATTATCGCTCCGTCTCGTGGAAATATTAATTTGACCGTCTGAGCTGGATATTTCATATAATAAAAAAATAACACACATATTTTTATAAATCACATTTACAATTAATGTAGTATAGTATAATATAGTTAATATTTTCGTAAAATTATCGAGCGCTCCGGTTCGTAAAATTTTCCATTTCGAGCGCTGCTGACACTATTGATAATGCCAATTGAGAGAGCAAGAACTGTACAACTACTTCAATTATAGTTTGTCAATTTATGGCTACGGCCGTATGTTGTAGCTTAACCACTGGGGAATGCCAAAAGAAATGGCGTAAGTATTTAAAAAAAAAACACTACCTTATTCTTAGGTCAATAATTATTATAAAGCAATCATTATTCGTAGGATGTTTATCACACTCGAATGGTCAAAGACATAGCTTATAATTGGTATCTTTAGAATTATCTTCAAATGTGTTAATCTTGCCCATTTTTTGAATAATAAAATGCCTAATTCTTGTCAAATTTGGGATCATAGAGATTATCAATATAATTTTTATCGTAAATATTTCATTATAATAATGTCGACATAAATTATACTGATGGTTTTATAAATGCGTTAAAAAATTAATACATGTAAAAAATCTTAACACCACTGCACATTTATGTACCGAAATATGACTATATTCTAAAACATTAGAGCGAGAGGTTTAAAAGAATACTATTTTATGTAATAAAAATACTTTATGCAGTCATCAAATGTTTAAAATAAATATAAAGGATAAAAAGGCTTCAAAATTATATAAATAGATTATCTACAATGTTTGAGGAACGTCCAGGATCATGCTTTGAAAATAGAATAAAAGCTCCATTTTGACTCACGCTGAGCACGTCCGCCCAAAATGCCACCCATTATGATTTTTCAGTCTCATATTGTATGTCAATTCAATAGTTAGGTACCTACCTAGATAGCTATCACATTTTATTATTTCGTCTAGGGCAGTGGTGCACAACCTATTTGAAAGATGGGCAAATTTATCCATTTTCTAATACTTCACGGCCCGCAGTGGGTAAAAGTGTTGAAAAATAATGATAATAAATATTATATATTAGTACTACTACCTAGATAAGAAATTAGAATTTAGTCATAATCAATAAAAAATGCTGATGAAGTAATTGGGCCGCGGTTTTGTGTATCACTGGTCTCGTGTCCGGAAACTTGTACGTACGTATGCGTTCGCCGTATTATCGGAAATATATGACCATATTAAAGACAGTCCAACATCTTTGCGTTGTATAGTATGTACGTACTGACATCAAATTCACGTCTAAATAAAACACGGCTTACACCTTACAGGAAGCCGGCAGCAAAACAAATTTTGAAAATAGTCGATATCTTGGATTATTTGTTAGGTTAGGTTTTCATTCTTGAATTCATGAATTTTGCCAAAATCAGCTATGAAAATTGAATTAATGTTCATATTGAATCTGTAGACCGTGTAGTATACTGTCATCTCTTTTTGATAGAAATGTTTTACGTACAATTTACATATAACCCGCTGGTCTAGGGTCTTAATTAAAATTCTGACATCCATTGCCGTTTATAGGCAAAATGAAAGACTCCTCAGCACTGCAGACAAAAACATGTTTTTACAAAAAACGCTTGTCATATACACACTAATTGTTCCACTACTTGCCGCCCCTAAACAGTGCATGACCTGTATTCCTCTACGGAACGTCACTGATTGTAATCGTGCATTAGAGCATATAATTAAGAAGACGGATTGGAATTACTCTTTTATGGAACACCTGCGGTGCCCTTGCGTATCGATCGAGGCAGACACTTACATTATTAATTAATCTGAGACACTTTGGCTACCACTGAAAAGATGAGAGACAAGTGAACAGTGGCGCGTTTAGTGACGTAGGTAGAGAAACGACGTGGTGACTGATTTTAACTTATTTTGTATATTTTAAACAAACGTGATTTAGTCGCATTTAATTAAATTCATTCGTGTAAATACCGTAAACAATATTTTTCCTCAAGAATAGAATCACATTCTAGAATCTACTATCAAAGATGAAAGTATTAATTTGCTATCTCTTAGCAACGCATGATCTGCCTACTCCCACGGGACGTCACTAATTTTAAAATTGTTGAATGATAGTCGTGTGTTTGTTTTGTGAAATCTAAATGGGTATCATCAAAAAAATTAAGTACAATAAATGCGTAGTGGGAATACGCATTATGTTTTGAGATTTAGGTACATACCTATACAAATACATTGAGTAATAATTAAGAGTGGTTTGGAGGCCCCGTTTTAACAAACCGGTTAGGTAAAAAAATCGCCGCTGCAAATGGACCTATAATAATAGTAGATACCTATCTTGCTATTTTAATGTATTATAAGTTAAGTATAACATTTTTTTACGCAAAAGTGATGTCGATAGCCAATATTGATGGTGCATTACAAATTACAAGCGCAAGAGGATTGATGAATCATGTTTCTATCACTGAGACTTTTTATGCACTCATTATAGTCCATTATAGTCCTCGTAACCTAAATAATATTATAAATCCTTGATAGGAAGGGCGTACGGTGTAAAATTAAAAAAGAAATGGTTGGCCTTCTTCTAGCAGCGTTTTGTTGCTAATGGCTGATGCGGACAGTTCATTAATTAATGCACTTCAAAATGTACATATATTATTTTGTGAATATCTAACTACGTACCTGATAAGTGATAATGACAGTTTAGTATCTTTTCAGGGCAGTAAAAGTTTAAAACTACTTCGCATCAGTGATAGGTAGGTACCTACCTAAATATAGAAAATGTTCAATATTCTTCCACGTGGAGCCTTCTGTGGTTTCCTCGTAAAAATACTGAAGTAACTTCCAATTTGACGTACCTACCTAAATGCCCTTTATGTATCCAAAAAATATTAAATTAATATGTCTCTCATTACAGAGTTTGTATGAAAATTATGAGTTCCCTTGTCTGCCTTATTTTCATATGATTTGGTTTGAGAGGGTTGAGGAGAGGGTTTCCTCGATTTATTTGCTGAACCCCAATGACATTAAATTGCTGAACCCACCCACGTTTTTAAATACCTAAGCAACGGAGCTTGAAATATTTTCAACGATATTTTTTTTCAGCCAATAAAAAGTGGATGTACACCTACGTTGTAATTAACGTAAAATATTTTGAAAATAACTTTATTTACCGTTTATGGTATAACAATATAGGTACCTGCCTATATTGGTGGATATTGATAGTAAACTGTAGTTAACACGATTGTAATAATGAGTTAATAGCTTACTAATAATCATGTGACTAGAAATACCTAGGTATGTCTATGAATGGGTATAATAATAATAATAAATTATAAACTATTATAGTATCCGCTTGAAGCTGTAATTAACCTTGGGACGGCCATGGGGAATTTTGACACGAAACAAAAAGTAAATTTCGGGTATTCGACACACCGTTCTTTGAAATAATCATTAATTTGTACCTACCTACGTATAAACATTTAATTGACTTTATACCACTGTCTAGTGACGTGTTCATATTTATGTACCTAACAATGGGGTTCATAATCAATAATATTATAAACATTCGTCATACATTGCTAATAATTCCAAATATTTTGCGAAATTCCCGTCCATCCATTACGATCTTTGTCAATTATTAATGATCACACATGTAATAGAGATGGACTAGAAGAGATCACCGATTTTCCATGAAGCAGATGAGGAAGACGTTTTGCGTGACTGTAAACACCATAGGTATATTATCTATCTATGCTGTAAAAGTGTAAACTGTAAATCAAACAGCGCATACAAAATATCAAAATACCTACCTATGTATAACATGTTTATTGTGGAAAACTTGCGTTGCAACATAACCATTACCTATTGATAAATGACGAAGTTTTCGCAATGGGGGGCGCCAAATCTGTCAATCCTCGGAGTTCCCCGTAGGTACATAAAACAGCCACCGTCTGAAGTACAATTCGCACCGTGAGTGTAAAACCAAGGCAAGTGCAAGACATAGGTATTTTGGATATATTATGGTTTGAAGTCTTCATTTTGTTAGGACAAATAGAGTATCTAAAAAAACATAATATTGAGTTTATATCAAATCTACGTTATATTGCATGTTCTCTCAGTTACTTCACTTTTACATTATCAAGTTTACGACTTTTGCAATTGTTTTGCATTTAATCTCGAAATTGAAAAATTTGCAGATGCCTTGGTTTTACACTCACAGTGCGAATTATTGATAACCAGTATTATGTTTATTAATTATTAATAACAGCTCTATAAATATTTAAATATTTTACTTGTATTTTATCGACTAATAGGTTTGTCAGTAATTAGAAATTAGCTATGCACAAAATATTGATTGATTATCATATCACTGTATAATTAATTCCAAACACGTCTAATAACAACGACAAGATTATTAAATTTTATAATACCAACACAATCTATATTTCAGAACGTTATTAAAATATGTTATAAACATAAGTAAGTACTATAAAATAAACAATCAATCGGACGATTGTCCTCCAATTTTTGCTCCCTAATTAGTTTTTAATAATAATTCACGAACTGGGAACGCAATATTAATATTTTTCTACGAAACAGAAATTCTCTGGAATTTCACGTGCGGTGCGCTCTGGTTCTTTCGAGCCCTGATTCTATGGCAGGCTTGGAGGCCCTACTGCGAAATTTTGTTCATGCGATAACCCGCAACTAAGTAAATTACCTATGCCAGGATTTTTGTTCTACGTACCGACCTAGATACCATGTACAATTTTCGATTGTAAAAAATTAAAAAATACGCAACAGCTACTTTTCGGTGCAAAAATCAAGAAGTACCAATCTGAGTTTTTAGTTTGTATGAAAATTATTAGCGTTCTTTTTGCCACCACATTGTACCTACTTACATATAGGTACGTTCAGGCTCCATCTAATATTCTGATATCTCTATACATACAAGAAGGTTTACCTACTTTAATAAGTTATACCTATACAACTTTGCATATTTTCAAGATTTTGGAAAGTAGCCACTGATTGATTCCTAGCTATTAACTGGTATTAGGTACCTCTATATTACGTTACCAATATTGAGATTGCTCTCATTTTGTTTTAAAAAACTCGCAATCCTATAACTTCGGCATCGCCTGCAAGACGTGATGTTTGTTGGTCGTATTATATTATTTGTGTTGCAAAACATTTTGCACGCTACGTGTCGCAATGTGCAACGGACATACCTACAACATAACACACTTGTGTACGTACCTATGTGCAATACAATGGGACCCGGACAAGACACGTCACACGTACGAACTTTATGACGTCATGTAAAGAGATCTTTCCTTCAACTTTTACATTTTTTTTGGCCAGTACCTACCTAATTAAGACACACACATGGTTAACGCAGGGCCGCGCCGAGGGTATCGGCAGCCCCTTTTTAATAAGGGTCACCATAATAAATTATCCTAGTCATTAAAAAAGAGGATACCTACCATGGGCAATGTTTGTTTATACTTTGAAACAAGAATATTTACTTCTATATGCTTAAATTGATATACAGTCGAACTTGGTTATTACGAGGAAGATGGGACCGACTGAATTTGCTCGTTATATCAGAGAATAGGTATTTTTAAATGAGCGGTCAGATAACAAAAAAAGTCGAAAATAAAAAATCTGAAAACCATCGTAAAAATCCCCGAAACAAGCATGGCCTTCATAAACTACAAAAGAAATTGTTCATTGTAATGAACGCTGGCAGGTACCTACGGACTTCACAAACTTTGCATTTTTCAACCATATATTATGCGTGGATACTTTTTCATTATTGTCAGCGAAAACAATTAGACACTTAACTAGTGTCATAAACTTAATCCGTCCCCCGGCGGCATCCTGTCCGATCGGATTTTATTGGTTAGGGTCGAAATATTTTTTAACGATCGACCCATTAACAATATTTTAGCTCGGTATATCCAATAAGTAGGTCGTTATAACAGTGAATAAATGTATGGAGAAAATCATACAACCAAATGTCAACGAATGTTTCCTCATTGCATCCCAAATCGTAATAACAAATATATATATATATATATACTTATATATTTCTTTGTGTCGCACGTTATTCATAGCAATGGTCATCTGTTGGCACCCTTTTCCGGGTCTCCGGGATTTGTTAGCACCATCTGCCTTCTTTCGCTGATAGCTAACACATAGGAAGATGGGACAATCGTTGGACAAATCTAGTCATCCAGTGGTACCCAAGAGGTACAAAACATCCGCAGGGTAGACTAGACGCCGATGGATCAATGGAATGATTAAGTTCTGCGGAAGTACTTGGTAACGCAACGCAAAGGACTGAAAGAAGTGGATTCAGCTTGGAGAGGTCTTCATCCAGCAGTGGATGGATTCAGGCTGATTATTATGATTACCTAGTTTTTAACTGATACTATTTTTTCGATATTATGATATCGGTAGGTATTAGATGCCCAATGACACGTTTTGTCAATATCGGATCATAATACGAGTATTATGATTTTACATGTAGTAATGCCAGCAAGTGGAATTTTTCTAATCATGTCAGAGTAAAGTAACATTACTACAGTGGACTTGAGGAATGGTTGTCTTTTGTTCCATGGATCACAGGTTTGAATACCGCAGTATACTAAAAAAATTTAAATGTCATCTTTTCATTCAACATGAGTTTTTTTGTATAATTTTGAGTACCCACCTATATTGAATTGGATTGAATGAATGGCTAACATCCAACCCATAATACAAAAATATAGTTAAAATAACCTCAACCTACACAACGTTTGGCGTTTCTTCCAAAATGTTTTGTCTGGGCCAAGTGAATAAGAATAATATGCAGTGACGTCCCGTAGGGGTAGGCAGATTGAGCGTCGCTTGGGGGCGGCAGTTACTCGAAGGGCGGCAAATTGAGGAAAATCATTTGGAATATATAGAAATAGCTACCTTAACATAGTAATAACGAACATAATATCTTTCCATTAAAATATTTATCTCACTGGTTTTGTCGGATTCGCGATATGTAGTTTACTTCCGTTGCCCTTCGACGTCCTTGGTAACCAGAAATGACACGTGCAGATTTGCGAATAATTATTCTGATATTTTGTTAGTAATGTATCTTATACAACACATTTCTTGGATATTGTACTCATGAAAGGATGATAAAAATAATGTATAAAAAAATAAGGCGGCATTTTATCTAGGGACGTCACTGATAATATGTAGGTAATTGTATGTTTAAAATTAAATGTGAGATAAGCATTATTTATAGGAGTCTTGGCCACTTCTAGTCCACAGCCAGTTTTCACATGTTTGTAATTACTCTCTCAGTAATCCGCCACCCCAAAAACCAGACAATTGTCCAATTAGTGAAAGCGGTGGATTATAGTGCATACTTACAAAATATGGTAAAAATGAAAACAGGTATTTCGTAAAAAGTTTTTTTTGAGAAATTTGTATTAGCGAATTACGGTTTTATTTATAATCAAAATCAAGTATTTACTAAATTATACATATTTATAAACTAAGTTTATTAAGAGCGTACTTCAGTGAAACGGCAAATAATTTTCAGGTGCGACGAAATTTCGCACTCGTCGCCAATCGGAGAACGACAATGAGGTGTGCGCACGTCGATTTGTTTTGTCATGGCGTCGAATGAATATATTATTAAATCGTGTAAAGATGACTAAAAAACTTTACGTATGTACTTGAAAAAGAAAACATGTCAATGAATATACTATTGTTATTACTGTTATTAGTAATATAACAATAAGCATAACATTAAATGGACGCATGTTGAATTTTTATGACGAATTGTATTTCGTTCGGCATGCGTCATTTGCACAATCCGCGCATCGCCTAGCCACGATATATTTAGACCATGCCTTAACTGAAGTATAGCCTTAACTAAATATTAGTTCAGTGAGGCAGATATTCTTGAATGGCTTAGATTTCCTGGCTTTCCCTATGACCAAAAGCTTCAGATGTGTGTCCCGGTTGCATTAGAGCACGGCATAATTGTGATGCGGTTCTTGGGCACTTTCCTCCCAGGCACATTACTTTCTTCGCGATGAACGTACGTTTTACGAAGGAGAAGTTTCTAAAATAAACCCGTTGTATACTTGTACGAGGCGGACTACTGAATTTGGCAATCGAATACCGACGAATTATAGAGCTTGATTTTGTGCTTTCAACTAGTAAAAATAACGGCAGATTATAGTAGTTGTCGGATAATCGAGCGGCGGATTACTGTATAAAATTATTGTTAAATTTCATTATGTAACATAAATATTTCATGTTAAAAATGTTATTGTACACACTTTATTTTTATGACTCCAAGGAGTTTTTGGGTCCTAATTCTGGTCCGTTGACCAAAGGTCTCACGCAGTATCGATGGGTGGAGGTAGGCTGTCAAGGTCCGACATAAATAGTGCACACTAAACTTTGACAATCATACTTATTTGTTTGTAGAATTCTTATTTGTTTTCGTTGAATCACGAATACATAATATTACAGATGGTGTTGGTTAGTTTTTTAAAATACATTAAGCCCTGCCTGACCAAACCATAATAGATAAAAAATATTCTTCTATCTCTAAAATATTATTGATTTAATTTAATAAAGTAACTAAATAAGAAATAAATAAAAAAATTAATTCAACCAATAATACAATATCCAAAATAATGATGTATGATTGGTATAATTTTAGATATTTTATAGACAAATATTTTTTTACTATTATCTATTAATCAATTGGTTTATGCAGGGTTTAATTGAAATTTAAAAACTAATATTATCTGCAATTTCGAGGGCTTAGAGTCAAACAACACTATCTACAAAAGTGCAACTTTACAGGAGTCAAAAAACGTTTTTTTAGTTTCTTGTAGCTCAACAAAGATGTTTATTTAAAACATAATGTTCATATTTTATTGTGTATTGTACATTTATCTTGCTTATGGTATTGTTAAAATTCATATAGTTTTAAAAAAATATGAAAAATAGTTTTATGTGAAAGGTTACTCTTAGTGTCCTTTGACACTGAGCATGAATGTTCTTCACTTGAACATAGTAACACTAACAGATGATAATGTTTTCTGACATTAACATGTGTATGAATTCTCTCTGCAGTTTTAAGTAATTAGTGTTCGGCTGAATAATAACTAAAGTAATAAATTGATATACATGGGTACAAATTTTCATTAAAAATAAGTAAAACTCAATATTTTTTTTATTAAATTTCTTCAAATTTATAAAAAGAAACACAATGTTATGGTCAGTGACGTTCCGTGCGGGTAGGCAGATTGAGCGTCCCTTGGGGGCAGCAGTTACTCTAAGGCCGGCAAATCGAGGAGAATCATTTAATGTATATAGAAATAGTTAGGTACCTAATAATAAAAATATCTTTCCTTTAAAAAAATCGGCTCACTGGTTGGAAACAAAATGTATTAATTACCATACAAGGTTTGACAGGGCTGTAATTCTTTTGTCGTGTTCGCGATGTCTTATTTCTGCCGACCTTTGACGTCCTTGGTGACCAGAAACGATACGTGCAGATTTGCGAATAATTACAGTCTGACTTATTAACCAGTGCCCACGGAAGTTGTGCTGGCCGTCGAAACCAAAGATGCACCACCCCCCTTTTACAGAGCGTCCCACCTACCGCTCCTGGTACACGATTTTAGTTAGTATCGAAGAGTTTTATTGTTGACTGTATCGTACCAAACTAACAGCTGATGTCAATGTAGATAGGTTGACTTCGCTACGAACAACGCACAGTTCATGTTACCAACATTAGCGTCAAAAAACACTAACAGCGCTTAAGACTCAAACATTGCAGTTTAAAACGTATTTTGTTTGTGTCAAAAAACTTTATCAGCTGCTGACATTGTTTGATAATTTGATTTTTCTTGTGACAACGCTAACAGCTTATACAATCTTTTGATATTAAGCAATAGTAACTTTATGTAGTTAACGTTAAACTTTACTGGCGATTTAAGAAGAAACTAGAAAAAATTGACATAACGTTGTTTGACAATTATGTAGCCGCGAATCTTAAGTATCGTTATCTAAAAAAAAAAAACAAACACGTTTTTGTAGATAACGTTGTGTGACTTTAACACATCGATTTGTAGTCTTAGTTCAATGAAAATAGATACATATGACTGAAAAAGTTTAGTGTGCACTATTTATGTCAGATATTAACAGCCTACCTCCACCCATCACCACTGATCACACGTGTGCCTGATTTAAATCATATAATAAATACCTAGCTAGACAGTTACTATGGCGACATTTAAAAAAATTGTATGAAATAGAATATTCTATGCACCTAACTATCAAAACAAAAAAAAAAGAAATTTTGGCATGACGCCCTATCTTCCCCTCAAGATCTAAAATATCAAACCTTCTCTGACACATTACAAACACAAAGCGTTTCATCCCAGTCAGTTTTAATTATTTGTGGTGTATGTATTATATTATTTGGGTCAGTATATGTATTTGAAAATACATAAAACCATAAAACATTTTCTTTTATTAATCATTTTTAACAAATGTTTTGATTGATTCATATTGTACATGTTACACACTGCCGCACCCTGGTAAGCTCCGGAATCGCAGAATAGGACAAGCACAAGGTAGCGGCACTTTCCTCAGCCCTTTTTGTGATTATGCCAGTCTCTGTAGTCTGGGGGTGTCAACTCATGAAGTAGTTGTAACGCGGTTAAGTGTAGTGCTAAAATTCGGTGGAGACATCAAAATTCAACGGTCAAGAGTTGGCACCTTAGCATCTGGTAAGATTGCACGTCTCATAAATATATAGGAACATGCATGCATCAAACAAGTAGCATTTGGTCCTCGCAGAATTTAACATTGACCTCCGCGCAACACTAGTTGCTAAATGCAGACTACACACACCCATAGAGGCTCCAATTTACATAATAGCCCTAATTATAAAGGTGTAAGAGCATGCTGTAAGCTTGGGAAATACTGTAAATCGAATATAAACTGTCTCTTTTTTAAAAAAAAAAGCAGCTTGTTTGGATGAAAAATTATTATTTTATTGAAACAGCTATCGTGTTTATTTCAGTCTCGATGAAATGTGTAGTGTGTTTATAAATTGAAAGACATAACTAAATATATTCATTGTATATCTAAATAAAACATTGGTTGATTTTTCAGATATTTTATGGCAAAAAATGTGAAATTAACCATACAAAATGTCAATATATGAACTGTCGATAGTTCATAATACAAAAAGGAATTTGCATTATAGAAGGCAAAAAAGCAACACTCACAATAAATGTTCTTATCATAATTACAATTACACTACCATTAATAATACAAAACATATTATAAAGTTTATTCTACTATTAAGATTTCTAGGCAATCTATCCACTTCTTATTGCAATAGGTTCACAATAATTATTATTATAATAATTTTATGATTACATAGAGAGGAACTGATTTAATTTACGAAGACTAATGACTGCATCCACCATCATGTGGACGATCCCATCCAAAGCATATTCTCGACATTACATAAAACAATGCCAACATGAAACTGGAATACAAAATCTCAGAACAAAACTGGTAAACTATTTAAAATAAGAATGGGACAATTAATACATGCCATGCGATTACATGATGATGGTCTTTTGCAAGTAAATAGGGAGTACATAATAACTTCAAACATTTTAAAATCAGCAAAAGTAAGCATGTTTATTTAAATATTGAAATGAAGGTTTTTTCTATTTTAGACTAAAATTAATGAAAATGTATTTATTATGCTGATGTCAAAATGTCTACAATGATTCATTTACAATTTTATTAAATTCTGTTATAGTCCAGCACTTATAACCCTTACGAAGGGTATCTTATTGTTGGTGAAATTTTATTATATTGATGTATTGTATTAAATATTATATAATTAAAATCGGGGCTACCTGATAATATTTAAAACCTAAACAAGAATACAAGAGTAATTTAAAAATACAGTTATAAGACAGATAACAAAAGTCAATTCACAACATGTAATAACATTATTTTTAATCAAAAAAGAAATCATTAGCTAAAATTGGAAAGAAAATTCAGCAGCCTACTGTTCATCAGGGGTTCCCAAATTACTGCCCGTGGGCCTGATCTGGTGCGCAGGATACGATTTGTGTGGAACGTGAATACTTCGACAAGAATAATGGAAATTACCAACCAAACAAAACCATCGTAAAAATCCCCGAAACAAGGATGACATTCATAAACTACAAAAGAAGTTGTTTATTGTGCTGAGCCGCCGGCGCTGGTAGGTACCTCCTTGACTTCACAAAGCTTGGATTTTTTACATGTAATTTCAATCATATGCGTGGATACTTTTTCAATGTTGTCGGCGAAAACAACAATTAGGTAGTTAGACACTTCACTAGTGTCATAAACGTAATCTGATACCGGCGGCATCGTTGTTTTTAAATGATCGACACATCAACAGTTTTGCTCGGTATACCAGAGAAGTAGCTCGTTATAAAAGTGAATCAATGTATGGAGAAAATCATAAACTAAAATGTCAATGAACGTTTCCTCATTACATCCGAGATCTCGCTATTTCCGTGATCGTAATAACCAAGTTTGACTGTATTTCAATATTTAATATTTAGATCACATTGGCTACTGAAAAAAATATGTAGCTACACTGCTACATGATTGCTTTATTGGATAAGGAATTTTTTTTTATTCCCAATGTTTACAATGAATGTAATTAAAAACCTGAATTTGCTTAATCCATCCGACAGAATGGATTCGGTAAAGATCAAAATTCTACAACGTTTGCTTCTGCTTTTTGTAGTACACCATAACGCCTGACTTTTTGGTTTCTCTGGGAAACACTGACCGAAGAGAAATTGTCTGGAGCCGTTCATAAATTATTTAATATAGTTTATTATAAAAAATAGAAGAGGGAAACTTGAATTGTTTCTGTGAAACTAACGCTCAGTGAATGAACAGTTTGATGGAAGCGGTTGCAATTCTTAGCGAATTCCCAAAGTGCTCGTCAGAAAATGCTGTTCTAATTTTAATCGTTGTCGTGTTTAATATTAAAATGTTTCCGATAAAGGCAGCTCAATTTTATGGTTATTGACCATTCTCTTGGGTATTAATAAAATAACACTTCAGCCGACAGAAGTATATAAATACTAGAATTTTCACCAAGTGATAATAACAACTGATAATCTTAGATTCCACAAAATTAGTTATTTTCAAGACTACAAAGATGTAGTCTCGATCGGTGTTACCACTGAAATAGCTATCAACTAAAAAACTAATTTTATGGAATTTAATATTATTTATATTAAACTGTTGTAAAATGCAATTATTCTAAGTAAATGCTTAAAATCTTAAAAAAATCTCAAATTTTAGCCAGAAATTACTAATATACAGTTTGAAGAATCGGTATGTTCTCACTCAATGAATTTATCAAAATCAAAGTTTACATTTTCATATTATGACCTTTACAGCATTCAAACTCAATATATTGATCGCATGCCGAGTACGAGACCATCGCATTTTCAAGAAATGTATATTGATATGAAGGGCTTATAAATTTTTGATAATCGGATAAACGTTTAATATCAACAATATTTTTTCAAAATAAATTTGAGAATGCTGCGTTTATGTAATATAGTGATGGTGACTACATTTTATGGGAAGATTTATTTTGCTGTCTTCATGCAAAAGTAGCACACTACATACAAAATTATGGTCTTGCTATACTGCCCTGCTAAGTAAAAAGACGGTGTTTTTGGTTTTGGTGAAATGAGAACGCAAGTTTTAAACTACCTTTTCCCTTATACATATTATTATGTAAATAAAATCATCCCTGAGTTCTGGGTTCGATTCCCGGTGAAGTCAAAATATATTTACATAATCTAATATGTAAATTCCTCAAGCCTGGGAGTTTTACCACTATTATTGGGCTCCACGGCCTGTTGTGGTGTTTAATAAAGAAACAAATAAAAACAATAAAAATAATCTCTAAATAGACAGTGCATATTTAGAGATTATGTCAAAAACAATCCAATAATTTTACATATAAGAGAAACGGTAGTTTAAAACTTGGGTTCTCATTTCACTAAAATCAAAAACTATCTTTTTACTTAGTACGGCAGTAACTTTTTACAGTAAAAAAAAAAAAAACAGAAAACCATACAAAGGCGACCTTTTTGTACTAACAAAATGCAATTATTGTATTGCATTCATAACTAAAAAGCAGAAGTCTTGCACTCGGCTTGCGAATCATTATCATTCATTTAAATTATAGTTAACGAATTAATTTAATATAATTCCACTATGTATATTGTATAATATTGTAACAACAAATTGGTACATATTGATACCTACATACAATTTTATATTTGAGATATTCTTCTATTATTGATAATTATTATATTTTATTTGCAAGTCATCAACCGATATCTTGTCTAGGTTCAAAAAATACTGCACAGCACGCACACAATGCAAATTGAACATTTTTTTAAATTTAATATTACATATTACGCTGGCTAGGAAAGCATTTTTCAAATAAATACAAACATTGTTAACATCACAACATAATCATATGTCCATATACTCCGTATTCATGAGGTAATCAGGCAACCTTATGATGACCTTTTAAAAACAGTTGATAAATTAATGAGAGTATTAAAAAAATATCAACCAATTATTATACATAATCTAAAATGGTTTGTTTTGCAAATATAATATTGTGGAACAGAAATGAGTTTCTTTTATGGTACCTAATTAAGTCAATTATAAAAAAGACATTGAAAAATGTGATAATTATAGAAATTTAATCATTCAAGGAAATTTTTTTTTTTTTAAATGTTTTTAATGAAGAGTATTTTTTACAATTAATAAATGCAATATATTGATAGATATCAGCGTCTAGATTAGATTTTTATGTTGTAAAGTAAACAGTATTATTGGAGGAAACAGATTCTCCATCAAATCAAAATAATAAAAAAACATTTCATTTCATAGTTATAATAGGGTTGATATTTTTCCAGTAATTATGGAAGCCGAGAATAAAATTTCACCCCAATCGACATCCACAAGCAGTAAGCTTAGATGATTAAAACGCAGAGAGTAGACTTATTAAACTTTTTAATAAACCATTTCTTTTATTCGACGAATAATTCACAAGATTTGAGAATGTAACATTCCATATATTGAACGTACATAACTATATTTGAGGTGTTTTCAAGTTATGTATGTTTATTTAACTTTACTCGCGCATTGGATACACAGCACGATCTTCACCAATCCGAATACAAATAATATTTAAAACATAAGCAAAGTTTCAGATCGACAGAAACCGCTACCACTAGCCTTATTCTGATGACGTGTGCCAAATAATAATTAGTTATTACCACAATACTATTTACAATGTAGGCCGTTCATTCTTAACAGTAACATGAAAAGTAAACAAAACAAGATAAATGCCAAAAAATGGAGGAAACAAAACAATAAAAACAAAAATTGATGAAACAATAACTTTAACATATAAGTCACATAATCTAACGTCAAATTATTTTCATTATTATGTCTACACAATATTTATTTGACTTCTCTCACGATCCCCGCAAAGTGAAATGTCAAGACATCGCAAAAGTGAAATAATGAACCAATATTGATACTATTAAAAAAAAAAAAACGATTAAGGTTGGCAAGACAAGTGACATGAGCCGAAAAACACTGGTGCTTTGTAGATTGTCATGTCTGGATACCCCGTTTCACTTGACATGGACTCACCAAATGTCACACAATTTGTGGCTTGTCATTCATCGGTGTTCCTGAAACAAAATAGATTATTTAAAAGTGACTTTATTTATGCGATGATCGCATACGATCATTATAACCATATTGAATCAGTGCATTTCAAATGTGACCATTGTGCCAGTAGAATTTTGAAATTCTAATTTTCTTAGCAATTATTATAATTGAATCAATGTTATTACATGTCGGCAGTGGCGATGCTCCCTTGAGAGCGCTGGAGCGGTGAACACCCACCCACTCAATTAATGCGAAAAGACTTATTTTTTTTAAAATAAGTATTTCATTTATATTTGATTAATTAAAAGTGTTCTGATCTATTACCGTAGTCATTAATTCATATACAAAAACAAATTCTAATATGTGTTTTTAACCGGCTATTTTAAATATTATATGTTGATGGGAGCGATATCCGATATCGCTCGACCAAAGCGCCCAGTTCGATTTCTTTGCAATGAGAAAGAGCGTCGTCTGTCGCGTGGAATAGCAATATGTAAATATTTTTTCTGCGTGCTCCGGAGCGACAGTTTCAGTCGCTCCCGGCCCGAATGCGGCTTCATCTGTTTTAAAACAATACAGCTCGTATCACACGTACAATAATTATTGTTTGACAATTTTTATTCAATATTATTATACAGATTAATTCTTTTCACAGTACGTATATTAAATTTCCGCACATGTTGACAACATTTCTCAAATTCAGGCGAAGTACAATTTAAAAATAAACTTCAAGTTTTTTTCAGTTAACTAAATTCACAATGTTTATCAAGTATGATATCTCTCCAAACTAGCTCTGTGGGGGGTTTAATATGCGTGGTAGGGTGGAAATCGTAAAATATCACGGCTACATGCTTAAATAATGTCAATTTTGATGAGTTACTGCTTTCAAGAGCCACAATAAATCAGGTCACCTATTTTCTTAATTTGTTATTGAAGTAAGCCAATCCTTAATATGTTGCTTCTCATTAGCGGAAGTCCTATTTTTTTATTGGAATTGAATGATAAATGGCATTGTTGATGATAATATTCTCAATAGTTTTTTTTTGATTTTTTGGTGAAGTTTTGATGAAGGCAAAGGCCTTTTTACGGCAGTCAAAAGGTGAAAAAAGTGAACTCCCAGTAAAATAACTCACCGGTCGCCACTGCATGTCAGTGACTTTACTTGTATGTTCGTGAATCGCAATGCCATCATGGCGCCCATATCTACATTTTTACTACATACCATTTTGGCTGAAATATTGTAATGCGATGATCGCATTGTAATGCAACTGCTTACTGCATCATTTTACATACACAATGGGTAGTTCAAAAAGAAGATATGAAAAGAACGGTGAATCTTTTATTGAGCTTGTCAGAACGAGGCCAATTTATACGCAATTGAAAATTCAGATTCACAAGAACCATGCCTGTCCGTGAAAATATTGCAATCTTCATGCCACCTTTTCTCATAAGTTACTGTATGTTGTATGAGATGAGCAAGTGGTTTCATAAAAAAACATTACTAAACCCCCGTGAGATGGCCAAAATTCACACCGGATTGTAGGGCCAGTTAAAAAAAAAATCATGTGTTGTCCATACAGAGACCGAGATCTTCTCTTCCTATCCTTATGTTTAGTGGCTGATTAATTTCAACCATTCCATAGAATTCTAACTCAAATTATTTGACAATGAATAAATATTAACCTATTTTAACAAATTTGGCAGTGATACATATTGCATTATTTACACCGAAGATATACATCATATTATTTTGTATTATTGATCTAAAATATGTATTTATTTTCACATTTTCTCAGTAGCCCATAAAGCTATTACAAATAAAAACAGTTCTCGTTGATCATTTATCGGCATAAGCATCTAAAATGCCATGCATTATTTTAAGTTAACAATTATTAATCAATGTCTTTGTGATCAATATGCACAGAAATTTTATGTCATCGGCACCTTTCACTTTATTTATTTGACCATGTCTGATCCTAATAAGATCAAATGGGCCTCCATGGAGTGGAGGTTTGTATTAACAGATTTTTTTTTATGAGAATGGATGTCAGCCACTGCTCAAGCCGTCAGGTCCATAACCTGACTCAAACACAAATTGAAAACCTTTCATTACCAGGTAGAAATTTAACATCTGTAGAAAGATGTCTTATATTATCTAATAAGACTGAGAGTTATTCGATTTGTCTACGAAATTGGATCGTGTGGTTAATAAAATATTATTGTACCTATGTCAAGCTTTCAAAGTCGTCTGGTCATCTGGCTGCGCGTGGAGATCACCCTCTCACGCTTTTGAATCGTACGCTTCATGCCTTTTTTTACCAACGTCACCGATTTCATTGGAGTCATCATCACTTCTGGGCTAAGTGGTCCTCTGTGTTTCGTTGCTGTAAAGAATAGAAGAACGGATTCTCAATATTAACGAATGATTATATTTCTCAATGAAATATTATAATTTGTAAATACTATAAAAGGATAAATAAAATAAAGGATACTATTTGGAAAAATAGTCAAGGGAGGACGGACCTTGGACAAGAAACTACATAATCTATTTAAAAAAAAACATCACATAGTATGTTTAATGCATACGCAACTCGATATGAAAAACAAAGGAAAAGTTAACTACATTATGCAATATAATGTTTGAGGCTTTCACGGTTGTTTTTTATCGTAGTATATTCTTGGGTTTTCACCGTGTCTCCTTCTTCCTTCTTTACTCGACGTTTCGGGCTCGTTGCAGAGGCCATTATCAAGAGATATGTTTTATGATGAAATGTAGTGTATGTATGTGAATGTAAACGTTGCTCTAAGAATGTCAAAATGAATCCGATTATCTAAGAGCAAACGTTGCTCAGAGTAATCTGTCAATCATTGCGACCGGGGATACTGGCTCACATTTACATTTCATCATAAAACATATCTCTTGATAATGGCCTCTGCAACGAGCCCGAAACGTCGAGTAAAGAAGGAAGAAGGAGACACGGTGAAAACCCAAGAATATACTACGATACATTATGCAAAATGATAATTGAGTGGCCTAGAGTCATAAACTCACATATTCCAAAAATCGAGTTTTGAGATAATCGCAAAAAACCACCAGAGCACTGTTTTATGTAATTAGAAGAAAAAGATTGAACTCCATTGAATATTAATGAGTGAGTGAGTCGATTTACTTACATTATTTTTTAAAAATGTATATAATACTCCTAAGGCTGTAGACACTAGAGCTCACACTATGAGAAATAGAGCTCCCTGATTGGTTAGAAAGGCCTTGATGACAGAACTCACATTATACATATTGCCAACGATTTTCACATGGTTTAAAGTGACTTTTGATAGCCAACAATTTTTCTTTAAATAGAATCTTTAGAATCATCAGGTATATTTAACTAAAAAATGTAAAAATTGCAAAATGTGAGTTATGACTCTAGGCGACTCAATTACTTAAATGGACAATGATAAATACTGCATTATTAATAATTTCAAAAGATCTCTAAAATATGATGATGGACGAAGGTTATCAAAATCATTAAAAATTTATAATTATTTCAGAGTAAAAAGGATGTTACAATAATTTGTCTCAACCTGAAATTCTTCACATTGATCGCCAACTAGTTTTACATAAAATAGTTAAAAAATGATTATTTGTTTCTAAGGTATTATTTGATAGGTAAATTTTACGTAAATATTGGTTTTTATGATGTGCCGGTCACATGTGTCCGTCGCGGCGCCAACAAGTTCATTTCGCCGGTCGCCTGTCCATATGTGTTGACGAGAGCATGGTGCCATTTCGAGGTCGAATTATATTTAGATTTAGATAGTATAATAAACAGAAAAGGCACAAATACGGAATAAAAGATTTCAAATTGGGTAGTATAATACCTGGATACACATAAACTGGAAATATACGTATACATACATTATAATCATTTTTGTAATTCTATTTTTTTATTATTTACATAATTTTTATAACCTACATTTTTATAATCTATTTAATTTTTATTTTTATATCAATAAAAACACATTTACAATTTAAAAGGAAAACTTTTTTTTTCATTATGTACATTCTTTACATTAGTGACCCTATATTTTGTGACTGGGAAGACATATTTTCAGGCCAAGTGGCAGTAATATACAAAAGGGCCATGCCGGTTACCGCGCATCGAAAAATTCACTGCGCGCTTACCCGCCGGCGCTGTAGAACAACTCTAAGGTAGGTCTTCTTTGCCGGTCACCGGTGACCCCCTTAATGTAATCCAATGCCGGTCACGGGTGACCCCCATGGTGATCAACGTGTTAAGGAAGAAAGTGGTATATTTTGGGTAGGTATAAACCTTTAAACTTTGTAGGGAAGATATCAATCATTATGATACTTCATCGTTTCTCGTCATGATATATACACATGACTGAAGGTCATATAAAATAGGTAAATATCATAAAACAGTATAATCTTAAAACTTTGCAGTTTGATTTAGAATATATGACACATGATTTTGACATCCATAATAATTGCATTTTTTTAAAATTTTTCTTTTCTCCGCACAAACATTACAACCCATTTACACATGCACGGATTTACCGCTGACAGTATGTATTATCGCAGCCATAATAAAATAAAATGCATCTGTAAAGACGTATTATCATGCAATTTGCATGAATAGAAAAAGTTCAGATGCTTCTGAATTTTCACGCGACAATTGGACTATGCGCCTACGCAGTAGAATGATAGTGGCGAACCTGCTGGAAAAACAAGAACTACGTGCAGACTGATTTTGACGTCTACCGATCTTTATGACCTGTCAAATAGCACCATTCAATGACAACAATCTCAATTACTCTTGAAGAATGAGACTGGCGACACAGTCAGCCCTTTTACGTGTAAACAGTTATTATTACGATAGTTTAAATTTAAAATATACACTATTGGTGCAAGAAAATCCATGCACATGTAAGTACGGGCGCTATTAAACAATTATTATTTATTTAACAGCCACCAAACATCATTCTGTAAATATATTCAGTAAAAATTTCTATTAGGAGTTTGTAAATGACTTGAAATTTGGAAGCGTTCTTATAACATTTTTAGCTGCGCTTTACAAATTTATACATACCAACAGTTTTACAAATACTATAAAACGAATAATAAACAAGCAGTTACCGTGCTCCCTTGCACACACGTAGTATGTGTAATGTGACAGTACTTGTTGCTGCAGAGCTGCTAAAAAACGTGTGGATGCAAGCGTTCTTAAAAAATGGACACTCAATGCAATGTCTTTGTAGATTATTATTGTTTGAAATGTTTCATATTATTAATGACAAACTAACGAATTAATAAAATTAAAAAAACAAGTATTATGGATAGTTATGTAAAAAACAAACATACCTTTAATCCTATCGGTAGCCATTGTTTTCAGTTCCTTGACTTCATCAGACTTTTTCTTGATCACAACCTTTCGAATATTCTTAGCAGTCTTTACAGTGGACACCGGGGTAGAGGGAGCATCTGCGCCGACTCGTCTCGCCTGCCGCACTATTCTTGTCACAGGAGACGCGGCCAGCACTGTTGTCAATTTAGAATCACAGTCACTAGAATTGTTTCGACCGGATATTCTACACTGCCGTTGTCTAACTTTCGGAGAAATTACCGTTACTCTATTGCTAACGAGTTTGTTTTTTATCACTCTGCCATTTTTAGAAATGTCTGACGTAACGACAGTAGCTTTATTTCTAGGAACGATAGATTTGTTGACTACTTTCACAATCCTTGTCTTTACATTTTTAACATTGTCACCCGTTTTAAGTTCATCAGATATCAAATTTCGACTGACTCGTCTTCTACTACTATTACTACCGGACATAACAACTGTTGCTTTAGTTTCACTCACACTGACACTGTTTTTTTTGTTAGATTTCAAAGTCACAGCCAACTTTTGCTTTTTAAGCTCTTTCTCTTCGACTAATTTCTCACGTTTCAAGCGATTCTCTTTCATTTTGACAGCTCGAATCATTGCATAAGTGTAATTACAGCAGTCTGAATTGTCAGGGTCGCCTTGAAAATCAATTTGATCATTTTTGAGAGGTGACTTGCCCGCCACTTTTCTTTTATAATTAGCGATGACTTCTTTCATTGCATAGGTAGGGTTGAGACCGCTCAAGAAATCGCGGTGCAGCAAATTGGAGGATCCGTCGACATCGGAAGCGCTAAATTCGGAAGCATTGGAAACCTTTCGGCTGCCCATTTTTTTATGACCACCTCTGGTTTCCGAAGAAGCTTCATTATTCTGGCAGGTCTTTTCTTTGTCGACTTTCCTGATTATGTCCTCCGGATTTCCAGCCAGTATTTCGGCCCACGTATATTGTTTACCGGACCCGAGGAAATTGCCAAATTTTCCGATACTGCTGCGTTTACTTTTATTTCCTCTCTTTTTTTTGTTGATCTTTTTCGACCTCAAATTCTTAGGGGAAAATTTTTTGCTAGGCGTGTCCAGCATCGGAAGCAGGCTCTGTCTCAAATTGGTGATGATGAGGGACTTGGAGACATAGAAATTCCTGGAAACGAATGGTTTCCTTATGCCGTCGTTCGATATATTAAGCCCATCTCTTATGTAATCCATATCTGCCTTGAAATCATTCTCCCAATTGCTGATGATGAAATTCTCCCTGCCCAGGGCCTTAGATATGCCGTTCCTTTTCAAAAACTCGGGCGAAGTATTCTTGAGGCTCCTGGAGTTTTTGACTTTCTTTGAATAATTAATTTTCTTCTTGGGCAAGTCGCCGCTCGTAAAGTTCAGAACCATATCTTTCTCATCTCCAAACCCACATTTTGTAAATTCTGTCACAAAAAGAGATTTACAAAATTGATAGTCAGGTTTCTGATTAAACTCGAGAGTGGTAATGTAATGAAAATATTTTTGTAGAAATTCAGGGTAGACAGAGCACTTGAAGCAAGCCTCCAACAATCCCGTGATGTCTTTCATACAGTTCTTCTTGAGGACGTGCACGAGATCAGGATTGGCTAACGTGTTGGCCGTCTTCCATGGGAGATTGCCGGTGAGCCAGTCGAGAATGTTGTAGCCGAGGTTTTCCAGATCGGAGCGTCTGGAATGCGCACCGATGTGCGAGTCTCTGGAGCTATACTCTAAGGTGCCGTCGTGTGCTTTTCTCTGATCCATTCCGAATTCTCTGTGGGTGCCGTTGGAGTTGATAAACTTGGACGCAAGACCGTAATCTAAAAGGTAAACTTGACCGGAGGACTGTGTCGAGATGGCTTCATCGAAATTATCATCATTTTTAAACGAACTGGAGCTCTTCGACTCCTCATGGAACCCTTCATCGGATGAGTAGAACCCTGTATTATCATTGCTGGCGCTGGTTTCTAGCAAACCTTGATAAGATCCGTCAGAGCATATGGAACTGTGGGCGTCTTCATAATTTATCCCGGAGTTTGTTTTCCTCAGGTTGAACAGCCTCATGGGACGCAATCCTTTTTTAGGGCTGAGTACAGAGTCCCCATTGGCTTTATTGGTCTTACGTATCAGTCTCAGAAGTCTCTTTTGGGCATTAGGAGTTTTCGAAATTTTGTCTTGTTCACCGTCAGAACCGGAAGAATCAGATTTAAAACTGTGCAAAACAAAATCTTCATCAGCGTAGTATCCCGTACAGGAATGTTTGGGCGATTTCTCGGGTTTGCCCGTATTTTTTTTGCTTTCACTGCCAGATCTGTTGCTGCCGCTCGTGATGGTGGAGTTTGTCATATTATTAACAGAATTGGATAGTCGCTGCGTTTTGAGTATCTTTCCGTTAAACCCGATCATCAAATTCGAGCTTTTGATATCAGAATGGGCGTATCCTTGAGCATGAAGATATTCAAGGATGTCTATAATCTGCGCAGCGAGGATCAAGACATTCTCGGGTCGAATTCTGCCGTAGCTCAAAGTGGCCGATAGTTTCTGGAGGTCACTTTGATATCTAGGGAGTACCAGAAAACGGAACCTGGTGTCTGCAAATGTGTGAGAACCGCTGGCGATGTAATGCGGCATTCCCAACGATTGAAGCTTCTTGTCTGATTGCCACTGTTTAACTGAAAATCAAAAAATAATATTGTATATCACAAATAGTTGTGTTATCTTTAGATGTTATTTCATGAACTGCAAGTATTCTCTCTAGTTTAATAATTTAGCGAAATAGGTAGTCAGGTCCACCCCTGATGCCTACAATTAATTTATGAATTATTTTTAATATTAAGTAAGTACCTACTTAGTAAGATTTTCAAATGATCGCCTCATCGTCTTTTACAAAGATATCCTCCACCCAACAAACCACTTAGTCAGGAAAAGTTTCACACAAATACATTATATAAAACGTTAGGAATCTTGGAGTTTGGACCCAGATCTTGAATTTTGCTACTGATTTTTAAAGAATCAAGAATTTTTCTAATAAAGGTATATTATGTCTGAGGCGTTTCTGTATGACACTCAATGAAGAATGTTTATTTTTAATTTTGTGTAGACGACTGAATCCTGAATATAAAAATTCATGATTTTTTTTAGTATAGAGGGAGATGGCTTTTTTGGATTTTCTTCAGGGGCGACAGAGTCCCTTGTGGCGGCCCTGAGTATAATGTCCATTATTTTACAAAAAGGAAAACTATTTTTAATATTTTCATTCAATAATCGTCACATGCAATGTGGAAAATTTTAAATTGAATTAAATTTGTAATGCAATAAAGAAACCCGAGCAATCTGATCCTATTAAAAGAAAATGTGAACTTGAAATAGTATTGCAACCAGCATTGCCAACTTAGCATTTTTCTTGCCAGATCTAACATTTTTGAATAATCTAGCTCCCATAGATCCCATCTAGCTTGCAAAATTTCGCCCTGCCGTATGTCGTTAAATCTAGCTTTTATTGACACCGCAGACAGCTTAAAACTTCTCATAATAAGCTAGAATATTACACCATAATTACTTGAAAATCAACATGTTGGTCTTACGTACTTTACATCTTACTTGGAAATATTACCAAGTGGC
The DNA here is from genome assembly GCF_057557595.1 of Rhyacophila brunnea. NCBI lineage: Eukaryota > Metazoa > Arthropoda > Insecta > Trichoptera > Rhyacophilidae > Rhyacophila > Rhyacophila brunnea. The sequence continues at coordinate 26,284,709 of NW_028233068.1, forward strand.
AGTGATACATTCAGTGTGTTCAATGCGCAGACAGATAAATCAAGACAAATATATACATCTTATAATTAATACATGAAACGGTACATACAAAATGACCTTACATAGCTGCGCTACATTTTAAATTTTACGACCTATTCTATTAGTTGCAAAATAGTAAATTCTTTTACAATCTTTGTTCTTGTAAAAACAATGTTTATAATTTAGACATTTTTTTGAAATGATAGTTTCAAAAAAATCTAAGTAGCATTTTATTCTGCCATCCAGCTTATTTTCTAACACTACCTGGAATATTTTTGTGAATGACAGTTGGCAACACTGATTGCAACGTGCCATATGCGCACGATTTAATCTGTCGTACAGTTCCGTTAAAGAAGACCATCCAATGTTAAAAAAAAGGATAGGCGATTGATTGTTCACCTGATGATTTCTTCAACCAGATTATACTAATACTAGTACGACTGTGCAGTCACATTGCATTACCATATTAGTTCCGATAACATAAGATATGGATTTATAAAGTTAATATTTCTCCATCATTACATATTTTGCTATTTGTTATTATCAATGGTTCAAATAATAGCAAAAATATTATGTAGATCAGTGATTCATAATAAGGTTCCAAATAAAGTACAACTTAATCCACATTCAGTATGCAATAGACTAATAGAGTAAAAATAAGGTTTTTCATAACCTATTTTTAAGCAATGAAGAATTTAAAAGTTTAGTTCAATTAGATAATGCATCATAGGTATTAACAGCAATGTCATATTTGAAATGGGAATTGTTGTAGCAACGAGGAATGAAGAAATAAATAATTACAAGATAAGAAGAACTTTTTATATACCACGTTTTTTAATTTTCTGTTGAATCATATAAACTTGACAATTCTATGTATTATAATTTAGGACAAATAAGGCAATTGTCAACTAATCATTTTTTTGCTATTTTGCAACAAACAAATATAGAATACTGAAATGTCATTTTGATTTCCATAATAACGCACGTTCATTATTTAGTTGCTATGACCACCCGCTTAGCAACCAATAATAGTGGATTGGATAACGGATTTCTTCTGAAATAACTTTTCATACAAAACAGAATTAACTGAAAATGAATTCAATTATACTTAGAGATGGCTAAAAGTATTAAAAGAATGCATTGGCATCGTGTTCTGATATATTCTAAAAGTTTCAAATGTCTAGCTAGTCGGGAAGTTAGTTAAAAATCGATTGCAAGGATTTGTACTGGATAAACAACCACCGGACAAACAAGAATACAAGCTAAGAAAAACGTGGTAAAATTAAAATTATGTTGTGATGTGTATTCAGAATTTCAGTTGAATATAATTCAACTTTTGAGATAGATTTTGTGGAGATGATTAAATTTCAGTTCCACAGACTATGTGTGTATGTATGTATCAGAAATATATTTTGTTTCTTTGCGTGTGTTTAAGATAGGTTACACAGAAATAATTAAGTATAGTACATTAAGTCCTCGACTTACGTGATTAATTCGTTCCGAATTGATTTCGTGTCGAAAGTTCGAAGTCGAATAAAACTTATAATCATGCAATTTTTTAAATAATGTGTGCTAGTTTTGAAGGATAAGTGAAAATAAAATGGACCTACATACATACATTTAAGAAAATATTATTGATTGATGAAGTGGTTTGATTTTGCAGTCTCCAGCAGCATTTCCACCAAGTAAAATGGTTAGCCTATCTTCAGACACCTTAAAACCTGGCATACATTTTTCTAGTTGGGATATATAATATGACTGATCTGGCATTTTTTTCCAATGAGCCCAGTTTCGTCCACGTTAAAAATTTGTTGTGGCAGGTAATCCTCATTTTTATAATTTCTGCTCGACTCTATAAAATTTATAGTTTTCTCTATATCTGCATTACTCGGCAGCATGGCCCCCACAAAGGGGGGGCTGACAGGGCTTTAGCCTGGGGGGCCGGGCTTAAGCGGGGCCCGGCGTGGTGATTCGACCATTTAACCATACACCACAGATTCGCTGTAATATTGAAAAAAAGTCACCTGCGGCGCTATTTTACTTAAAGAATAGTACGATTTAAAATGGCTGTGCCATGCAATTAAGTGTAATATTATGATGACTGATATAATTAAATGACAATTTAAGTGTAAAATTTTATTTTATAGTTATTTTTTCAGTGTATTTCCTGACTAATGACAATGACTTTATTGTACCTACATGATGAAGGTTTGCAAGCTACTTGACTACAACATAAGAGGGTTGTGATCAGTGCTTCATAATATGATGCCAAGTACCGACAACTAATTCTAGATTTATTTATAAACACAAAGTATCGTTAAAAATAGACGAAATATCCCTAATTTTACCTCGCGGAACCTTGGGGTTCCACGGAATACCAGTTGGGGAACACTACTGTAGAACATCACACTGCCCTTAACCTTAGCGATAGGTAGGGGGCCCGCCAAACATCTTGGCATGGGGGTCCGCTTCAGGATGTGGGGGCCATGCTCGGCAGCCTCACCTGTTACTTGGATGTTGTGTGGTTTATTACGGCATTTAAAATTTTGAAACCGTCCATAGCTTGCAGTGAATGTATTAGTATTTTTACACTTTATGTCTTCAAAAAGACCCAAGGCTTAAATCCTGTATAAGTATAAGGCTTATTGGAATTTGTTGTTGCTGTATATCTTCCATCCATATAACCAATATTTCCATTTCTTCTATTAATATTCCTCTTTTCTTGGTAATTATCGTAGATTGCATACTACTATTTTTTTTACATAACCATATTATATTATAACATAATATTATATGTAAACACAAGCGCAGAGACACAAACTACAGCAAAAAAAGCATTTTTTTAAAAATCGCAGTACGAATTCATGTAAGTCGAATTCGCGTAAGTCGAGGACTTACTGTAGGTGATGACGTCAACAAATGTCAATTGACAGTAGTATGCATGATGAGATTGGTGCCAGAGCCAAACTGGCATGGAGTGCATCTTAGCGCCTGAATAGCATCTTCAAAAGTGACCTCCCATTGTGTCTTAAGCGTAAAGTGTTCAACCAATATGCGTTACCAACACTCACATATGCGTATGAAACATGGACTCTCAGTGTAAGAGAAATTCAAAAATTACAAGTGGCGCAACATGGCATGGAAAGGTGCATAACGTATATTGGGCATAATGCGGAATGATCACAAAGAAACCAATGGATAAGGAGACAATTATACACGATGCGAGAGATCGCTAAGCAGATGAAATGGCAATGGGTTGGACATGTTGCTCGGCGAGTGGACAACCGCTGGACAAATGCCATCATACAGTGATACCCAAGGGGCACTAAAAGCCCACAGGGACACCATAAAACCCGCTGGACAGACAAACTCATAAAGTTCGGTGGATGTACATGGTGGCAAAGAACTAAAGACCGAGAAAAGTGAAGGGAGCTAGCGGAGGTCTTCAACCAGCAGTTGATCGACCCCAGGTGATGATGATGATTTAATATAAAATTTCATATTGAAATAGTAAGGGCGGCATTTTGACTTCGCTTATGGGTGCCCGTTTACCTAAGTGTCACTGCCTACCTACCGCTTAGATTTTTATTTCAAATGAGGATTCCTGAAATTTTACAAAATGTTTCAAGGGTACTGTCAAACAAAAAAGATTGGGAATCAATGATAGAAGAAGTGCATATTGAATGAAATGTAAAATATTTAAGAACCTGAGTAAGTAAGTGAGTTGACATTGTTACAATGAGCAATGTTAACAACAATACTTTTACTTACCTACATGTTTATTTTTATTAGGTACTTATAAACGCAGAAGTAATATGAACAAGGGTTAAATTGACCCTCTCCTGATTAATAAGATAATGTAAAATGGTTATATGTACTTACTCATGGCATGCTTAGCTGTCCTGATGAGGCAGTGAATCTCCACGAACAGTGGACCGTTTGAGTGCGGCTCGATCTTGATGACGTAGCGGGCGGTGAGTGCGTTGGCCTCATGTTCTATGTCATCGGAGGCCAGGTATATCTCACCGAAGCTGCCTCTCCCTGCAAAGAACATGAAGAAAATTAGGAAAAATTGCCTACATTAATAATAAATTCACAACTGAAATTTGATTCAAACCAAAATACTACTTTTTCCACTACAAGTGCTATTACCACATTGAGTGAATGAATAATACCCCGTATTTTGATTCTATAAGCAGTTTCATATTCAATTTCAGAAGTGTGTACTAATACCCCGTTTAAACGTGCATGGATTTACTGCTGACAGTACTAACAAGAAAATGTACGTGTTAACATCGTGTGTCACAATGTGTTAACATGTATTACCCTGCAGACGCCAGATTGCGTGCATGAATCAAAAAAGTTCGGAAGCTTTTGAATTTTCATGCGACAGCTGGGATGTCTTCGATCTGCGCCTGCGCAGTAGAAAGATAGTGGAGAACCTGCCGGCAAAAAAATGAACTACACCGCGGAGACTCATTTTGAGGTTAACCGATTTTTACGACCTGTCAAATAGTACCATAAAATGACAACACCGCGTCTCGCTTACTCTTGAAGAATGAGATTGGAGAGACAGTCAGCACTTTTACATGTAAACAGTTGTCACGATAGTTTTAAAATACACACTATTGCTGCCAGTATATCCATGCACGTGTACAGGCGCTGTAAGGATTGATAGTTTCGGCGTGCAACAAGAAAGAATGGGAGAGAGGCCAAACCAGTGTTAGGAATAGCAACCTCAAACAATGGAAGAAAATGGTATCTGCGAAAATTCACTCACTATGGTGTGGTGTCACTATTATAACATATTATTATATAATATCCAGATTGGGGTGGCTCTCATGGTTCAGTGCGTAAGGTGCTAGCCTTCCGTCCGGGAGCTCTGGGTTCGACTCGGGGAGGACACAATATATTAATGTGATTTTCTGAAAGCCCGGGTGTTTGTGATTGTTCAAAATTACCAGCAACCACATTGTACGAAAAAGCAAGGACATGGTTATTAGTAATATATAAAAAAAATCCGGTACTGTTCGGTTATACGGAATACAGCTACTAACTATAATATTATCAGTTTTCCGTGTTATTCTAATAACAATTTTCCGATAATATACCTATACGATTAATTATTCAATTTCATAACTACAAAGTTACATTTCGCAAATAAGAATGTTTTGTGTAACGATGTGACCATAGCGGGAGCCGGTTGTACAAACACAAACGAGAAATTAATAATAAACGTGAAGTTAGCCGCGGCGGTTCCGGCGCAATCAAAATGGCAGACCTCGGCATGGCATGGCGATCATATGGCGAGGTGGGAGGGACCGCACGAAAACGCCGCGCCGGTGTTACATAACTTTGTATGTTTTTATTGTGAATAACAACACCGCACTTACCGGAATGGCACATCCGATTCGGCGTCTGGGCGACCGCACAAAATTATAAACATTCGAAATCTTCCAACACGGTCGAATTATTTTAAATAGGTACACACCAACAGCATTATTTATTTTGTATGTTGCGCATTCGAATTTTGAATTCGCGACGTATCGTGACAACAGTATGTAGGTACCTACAACATTTTAAAAAACACCGTAGATATAAAGCAAGCAGAAAAACGAAAACGCAACTTTCTATAGCTATACGGAAGCGAAATATAAAAAATTCCAATTAGGTAGGTAGGTACCTAGATTCTTTACGAACTGGTAATTTTATCTGATTTGGTTACCTATTATTTCTATAATGTGCACGATTAATTTTATTGTAGGTAGTAGTATGTGTACGCCACGCCGTATACGATAAATAAGATGTTTGTGCAATAAATAATACATCAGAATAACTAGGTACAATATTCAAAGAATATGGACTACCTACCTATAAGGATATCCTAAAAATCTTTGTACATAGTTATTCCATTTTCAATTTAACAACTCGTACTATTCCAATGTGTAAGTCGATTCATGGATCATGCAAGTTGACGAAGCAGAAGATACCGTAGTTTGGGTGAATTTTAATATAGCGCCTGGATAACGATTGGATTTTCATTCCCTTGAGGTTGATACTATTCTGAGAAGTGTTTTGTTTGAATACTCAACACCTATTACAAATTTCAGAATGCATCACAAGTTGAGATAATGCAGCTAGGTCCTACTCAGATGTGAGTAGGTATTAATTCAAGTACTTGGTACATTGTACTCGGGCCGATGGGTTTGCTCGCCCACTAAAATACACTTTCAAAAGCGATTCGACCGGTTATTTTGCTCTCGCGAGTAATAAGAGTACATAGGTTACTTCACTAGTAAGTTAGTATCGGTGTATGTACGAGTAGGTATTAGGTTCAATCTGCATTGGAGTAATATCATATTAAATTAAATCAAGTGCGTCGAACTCGGCCGTCATCTTGTCGGACCATAGGCCTCACTAACTTGCGTTCAAAATTAACTGTCATAGCCTGTCGTGTCCATTTGGTCCATCCCCACATAGCATACAGATCGCGACATGATCTAGTTAAGTTGAGTAAAGTCATATGCAATGGAATTACAGTACCAAATCTGCCTAGGTATATATCAGGCATTCTAAAATAAATGTTTTACGTGCGATTTTGATACAAAAAAACCTTCACCTTAGTCAAGAACAAGACACAAAGGAGATTGAATTCGGCAGTGCGAATCGCTTCCGCTTTCAAATAATAATGTAGGTATGTAATACCTAACTAATAACAAAATAAAGTGGTTAAAAAACTAACAAAAAAAATATTTAAAATTATCTCATATCATAGGATCACGTCATTGGCAATATTGAAGCAAAAACAGCAGGAAATTTTCATCAATCTGAAAACTTGAATTATTATCAGTTTGAATTATGTAGGTACTAAATTTGGAACTACAAACGATTAATTCATTTAAAATGCCAAAGCATCTCGATCTTGATTGATGATGATTTACTGACATTTTCAAACTTTGCTTTTTAATAAATTTCATAAAATGTCTCTATTCACTAGGTCAGTGTTCTCCCGTTTGCAAATTGCATAAAAAATGTTTCCAGAAGGTAGATAACGAATGCATTCATTTTAAATCAGCACAATTGTGGGAAAGTGGAAATGTGAACAGAAAACGACGCAATAAAAAACTAAACATATACCTACAACGTTAATGAAACTTGTAGAGAAGGGAGAAATTATCACCATGACACTGCGGTGCACGTGCGCTGGATTTATAAATAGAATGAGTGAGTAAATGTCACCCCAAGAATTATTGTCCCCTAACATGTATGTATTAGGTACCCTATTATAATAGGTAGCTAGGTACCAACGAAACAAGTTGTTTACTATCGATTAAACATTAATCAACCTCAGTGCAAACTTTGAAAATCAACCAACCCCTACACCCCGCAGGCCTACACCCTCCACCCAACTACAAAAATGCGATCCAAGGATGTTGATTGTGGAGTTACAAAATATAAAAAAATAATGATCCCTAAACTATGTAATTAAAACGTGGACAGAAAACGACTAGTATTGCGACGAAACACTTTAACGCCTCTTGTGGGTCACGCGCGTCAATATCATTTTACTCCCTACTTTAATTATAGTTTGTCAATTTATGGCTACGGCCGTATGTTGTAGCTTAACCACTGGGGAATGACAAAAGAAATGGCGTATTTCAAAAAAACACTACCTTATTCTTAGGTCAATAATTATTATAAAGCAATCATTATTCATAAGATGTTTATCACACTTGAATGGTCAAAGACATAGTTTATAATAAATATCTTTAGAATCATCTTCAAATGTGTTAATCTTGCCGATTTTTTGAATAATAAAATGCCTAATTCTTGTCAAATTTGGGATCATAGAGATTATCAATATAATTTTTATCGTAAATATTTCATTATAATAATGTCGACATAAATTATACTGATGGTTTTATAAATGCGTTAAAAAATTAATAAATGTAAAAAATCTTAACACCACTGCACAGTTATGTACCGAAATATTACTATATTCTAAAACATTAGAGCGAGAGGTTTAAAAGAATACTATTTTATGTAACAAAAATACTTTATGCAGTCATCAAATGTTTAAAATAACTATAAAGGATAATAAAGCTTCAAAATTATATAAATAGATTATCTACAACGTTTAAGGAGTGTCCAGGATCATGGTTTGAAAATACAATAAAAACTCAATTTTGACCTTCGACGAGCATGTCCCCCCTTAAGACTAGATAAATGCAATACCTCGACCACAATATGAAAACAAAAATACAGCATCCACAGCTCATAGAAGAAAGATCAACGGTATACGTTGCAGGTTGCAGAGGAAGACACCGAAATTCGTGGGTGGGTTAAGAAAATCTACCCGAAGGTGGCTGATCCCCGATAGACGATGAAACGACAAGGCGTACAGAAAAACAGGTAAGTGAAACATTGAAAAAATATCTATCATAGGGTGGGGTTTGATCTAACTAGCTGCTTGATGTCGCATTATTGCTATGTGGATGACGTCTGCTCGACACTTCCAAGATAATCCCAGCAAACCTAGATTATTGAACTTGGTGATACACACCAAATTCTATATTATACAAACCATCATAGGAAATAGTTGTATGTGACGACTTACGACAAAAATATAGAATATTCGGATAAAGTGTTTACGTTATATTATATGGTAGCAAACTTTGTTTAATTAATTGGTTAATTATAATTCAGGATGATAATAAAAGAAACAACGGAACATATTATTTAACACGGAAAAGTGAGTGATACGATAATAATGTTAAGGACTAGACTCTAGTAACCAGAGGATATAATATTATCTATACTAGGATGGACTACCTATATCGGAAACATCGCTAATAAGTAAAAATGTACCCCGAGAAACTGGTATGACAAGAGTACCTATGCTTGTGTAGAAAGAGTGATGTGCTAAAATGAGAAACATTTCAACATTCCATCTTTGACGGTGCGCAAGGAGCAGAGTAGTCGGACGAGCAGAGGTCAGAGGAATGAAACTCCCGACTGTAAAATCTGTTACAATAATAATAATTAAAACGAAACACGTTTCGGTCATGGCGCGATCGCGAACAAGAGACGCGGAGCTGGGAAAAAAAGGATTGCCAACCTGCCCGCTAAACGGGGGCCAAGGTCGGGTGGGCCTCCGACCGACGTGCGCGAGGAGGTCCCCCACGGTGGAATATGTGAGGAAATTAGTTTATATCAAAATGTGGAGAATTACTACTTCAGTGTACGATGTACCTACGTCATATTTGCTTTATAAGGGAAAATAATCATCCATAAATACATCTGATGGATAATAATGCAAAATGTATAGGTAGGTGTAGTGTACAGAACTTCGTTGCTTCCGTAGACAAAAATAAAAATTAGTATGCATTTTTGTAATTAATAGTCAGAATGAAAAATAATAACGTTATGATCCTATCGATATTGTATTTTATGGACGAAGCACTAAAATGTAGCTGCGACAATATAGAATGGTTGGATAATAGGTATCAAATCTTAAAATCGGAAAAAAATGCGTAGACGCGAATCGCGCGCCAAAATTATACAATGCCGGCATATTACAGCGCGCGTTTTTTTATGGATATCTATCTGGTGAACCCGTTTTCCGGCCCACGACGCGATGTGTGATTCGAGTACCTATTATATACATAGGTACGTCACACACAATGATAGGATAACACAAATAAAAATAATATTATCAATCAATAAAAGTTAAATAGGTTGATAGTTAATCAGAAATAGTTTCTACCAACAATTAGGTAGGTAGGTACATTGAAAACACCAAGAACACACAATTTGTAATACAAATATTGAAACTGGGTAGGTCATAAGAATTCCTAATTATAGTGGGTACCTATGCACCTAGTACCGCTCTAAGCAAACAAATAACTTACAGAAATTTACAAAAATACTCCCAAACAGTATCTATAGTCTAAGCCTAAGCCCAAACAGGTTTTAGATTGGTTACACTTTACAATGTTTTTTTTTTTTTTTTTGATTATTATTAACCATATCCTTGCTTTTTCGTACAAGGTGGTTGTTAGTAATTTTGAACAATCACAAACACCCAGGCTTTGAGAAAAACACATAAATGTTTTTGTCATGACCGGGAATCGAACCCAGAACTCTCGGATGGAAGGCCAGCGCCTTACCCACTGCACCACGAGAGCCGCCCACTTATACAAGTATCTAATCTACACAACAAAATACATTCCATGTAGGTACTTGAGAAATAGATCTTGAGGTCAGGTATTGAGAGGCGGGTCCTTTGTTAATGTCATACCTATTAACATTATCAGAAATATAATTTTAAAATGGCTTTTTACATTTTTATGCGTGAAATCAACTCTGGGTTAGACAGTAAACCAGTAGGACAGTAAGGAAACAGTGATCATTTTGAGAATGCAGCATATTGTAACTTAGTAAGTAGGTTTTTTTTAAATTTCAATTCATGATTAATATTATATAGGTACCTACCTACTCAATATAATAAAACTGTGACCACTTATTTACATAACCATCATTGTATTTTCATTGTAAATATTTTGGTGATAGTACTTAATACAAATCAAATATAAACTTAAGCCAAACACAACTAAAGCCGTGTTGACACGGTCCAAGTACGATCCAAGTCTACTTGGATAGGAATAATTAGTATGAAGATGTATCATCCAAGTGACAGCTTCATACTATTTATTCCTATCCAAGTTAACTTGGATGGCACTCGTTCCAAATACACTTGGGCCGAGCACCATCCAAGTGCACTCGTATGTGACATCTTCATACTAATTATTCCTATCCAAGCTACTTGGACCGCGTCCTACTCATCCAAGTTAACTTGGATAGAAATAAATAGTACGGAGCTGTCACTTGGATAGGAATAAATAGTATGAAACTGTCACTTGGATGAGACATCTTCATACTAATTATTCCTATCCAAGTCTACTTGGATCGTACTTGGACCGTGTCAACGCGGCTTAAGCAGAGAAACAAACATTTCAAAGTGCCAAGATACTTAATAGAGCGGTATTGACTCACACTTTCCAACAATAGAAAAACAATTTAATGTTTTTATTTAAAGTTGTACCCAATATTATAATGAATTAACAAGTAATATGATAGTTATAAGAAATGTCAAGTTCTTTAAATTAAAACTCAGAGTTGCAGTGTGATTTACTAATACATACCTACACAAAAGTAACCATAAATTATAAAAAGCTACAAACATAATTGCATACCTACTTGAGCGGTATACTTGTGCAATATTATTGCACAAGTACACCAATGACCATATAAAGCCGCGTTGACACGATCCAAGTACACTCGTACGAGTTCGTTCGGTCTCCGAGTGTACTTGGATCGTGTCAACGCGGCTTAACCCCCCCCATGGCACACATATATTTGAACTGGGCCAATTCACACCCTAACAATGTCTGGTTGAGACCTGCCCAAGCCTCTGCTATATACGTTCAGTTATACCTGTCTGCGCAAGTATACAGCATAGGAATTCAAACAAATTTCACTTCTATAGTCAAAACACACGTTCATGTTATGCAAAAATTTGGACAAGTGCCTATATAATAAGTATGCAGTTACATTTGTAGCTGGTTTAAGATAAAGAAAAAGATAAACGTTGTTATTCCATGCTTCTAATCGAAATAATATCATTTAAGGTTCATTAAAGTGGAGATTATGCTTATCAGGACTTCTCTACTACCAATATAGAATCTTCATAGGTATTATCATCTTACATAGAGACCCAGATAGATAAGTGACTTAGTAAAAACGCAAGTTAGTTTCAAATCCATATACATACCTATCAGATATCACTTAACAAAAAAGAAGCGTAGAATATGAATTTGTATTAGCTTTTGGGCTCAGCCCTATAGAGTATAGAGGTAATTCTATACATATATTTTTTTAGTCACAACCTGCCTGGTTTTAATTGTGTTACAATGCATGATCCTACGAAACCTGCATTCGGACATCAACGATAAATATTGTTGTCCACAAACACTATTAATTGGTTATACGGATTCACAGATCCCAGTATATTGGCTTCTAGTGACGACAGATGAAAACGAATGAGTAAAATGTTATGCGTTCACTTTGGACACATAATTGTTTTTCCTCTAGAAATCAGGATTAGTGGTATTTGTAAGTTGGTAGACATGCAATGAAAACAAAAAATACTATAGACAGATGAAAACGAATGAGTAAAATGTTATGCGTTCACTTTGGACACATAATTGTTTTTCCTCTAGAAATCAGGATTAGTGGTATTTGTAAGTTGGTAGACATGCAATGAAAACAAAAAATACTATAAGTAGGTCACAACTATTATAATATGTAATATAGGTACATAAGTAGGTAGGTATTTTAACTGTAATAACAATAACTGAAAATATACTTTTGATTATACCTAACGTTCTCTATAAGGTGTGCTCACTTCTAAAAATTTGTCCACACAAATATGTCCAGCCTCCATACACAAAAATTTTGTGGAAAGTATCTGTGATATAGGATATACCTACTTATTATATAATAGCTTAACGTTAAAGTCCATGATGATAGGATAAAACACCAAATTCAGGTTAAAATATTGTGCAACTTACATACAAATAATTACTTTGGCGTTAGGTAGGTACTTTCTGTTCTTGAGTTCAGTTATCTATGCAAGAAATGGTGAATATTTTTTTATACCTACAAAATTCACTGCAGAGATAAGAAAATTAAAAGGGAATGTTCATTAGGTATACCTTGTTAGAATATAAGTAGAAATGGTGTATTTTTTGTCAATATATTTCACAACACAAAGGTATGTATAATTATTAGAATCAGTGTTTGCGCTGCGCTGGATAATAAATAATAGACAATAGATAACATAACATTGAGAATTCAATACAAAAATAATTAACTACCTAGAACAGTTATTGCAAAAAAAATTGCAACATCTTGCAATGAATAATGGGTATACAGTTGCCATATCAACAACGGTTAATAATCATAGTCTAATGAAAGTAATGACACAGCAGTTGTGGGTACTTACCTACCTAATACTAAGTTTCACTTACCTAAAAAGTATGTTTTATAGATAGGTAGGTACCTGTTATCCATCATTGTTCAAAGGTAGATATTAAAGATTGTAATATAGGTGAAAGTAGGTATTCTGATCAAAACTTATTATTCTCTTATTAAATATGTGATTGGTAATTACTGATGGGCTGTTTGACGGTAAGATAAAAAATAACATTTCTAATGAGAGTAATGACAATACTCCTGTCAAAATGTATTAAAAGACATGAAATTCAACCAAAACACTACTGACTACTGCTGAATTGATAATGTGCAATTCAGTGAAAGTATTATCCTTGATGTAATAAACGACTGATGCGTGTGCAATATATAAACAGGAAGAGTTTACTGACCTATTGGTTTTCCAATTCTCCACTGTTTCTGAGTGACGTCTGTCAATATTTCTCCATTGGGCAAAGGCTGCTCCAGCTCCAATGTCTTGTCGGCTTCAAATGTTTCTGACACAGTCCTGTTCCTCTTTTTAGGAGGATCAGCAGCCGAACTAGCGTCAATGTCACACCCACGGCGACCCATCGCGGTTACAATTATACACTAAGTATCCAAGTCACTCAAATGATATGCGCGAGGGCCCACATGTCAGCTGTGAGCTACCCCCTTCTCAAAACCACTTCCTAGAATTCGAACGAAATAAACTTTTCAAAATCAACAGGACTGTCCACAGGTCTTGATGAAGTAACTAATCTTGTATCTAAATAGCTCGCTTTTGTTGTTATTGATAATGGTATGTGAGTGGGCAGACGCCTATTTCAAATTCAATAATATAAATACCTGTTATTTCTCAAAATAAAACGACGATGTACGTCAGGGCAAAGCCCCGAGAAAGCAACTTTACTGTACGGAAGAATTGTACTGCAAATACATCACCGAAGTCGAATAAAACCACAAACATCTACGACAAAGATGCACCTCAGAATGCGTCGCGGGTAAGTAAAGCTTTGGGTGATTCAAAATCAGTAAAAACACGAAAATTTTCGATAACGATACGAAAACAACTGATTAGTATTACGCCATGTTGGAATAGAAATCGATGGTCTTCCGCCGTGACGTCACAAAAATGCAGCAATTTTATTGGTTATTTTTAAAGCTTTAGCCACGCCTTTCTCTACTTTATGTTTTTAATATTGGTAGCTGTTTGCAGTGAGATTGGCAGCAATTTTGAAATACTATTTTCGTAAAAATGTTTATTCCGTATGGCAATGATCAATATATAATTTCAAATTTAATCGTCTGGTACAAAGACATTGCACGGTGCCTGGTCTGGTATTATTCTAATTAATTTATGCATTTATAGTTTAAACTAGGATCTGGTAGGTACTGACAAAAATGTCAAAGATTTGATTTCGTTGGCTGTAAGTTATCTTATCCTATTTGGTTTTGGGAATTCTTGTCTAGAATAGCTGCTTGACAGTTTGGAAAGCATGCGGATAGGGTGTTAGGTAGGTACCCATAAACTTTACTTTATGATTAAACCCGTGTTCATGGTATTAATTTATTAATTCATTCTCGCACAGCATTCTAGTTTAAACCAATTGCACACAGCTTTGGAGTTTACAATGATGCCACGAGATCTGAATTGTTCACAGTTATTCGCCGAAGATTAAGTTTAATATTATACCAATCAAATTATGAAAATCTCATGTGTGCATACTCAAACCAATAATAATAATTGTAATAAGTAATAAGTATTTATTTTGAATAGCAACACTAGAATGAAGTCCACCTACGAATGTTTTCTAAACAAAAATGACAGCTCGTTGCGGAAGATTGGCAGCATTGGTTCAGTTATTATCGTAGTATCGTGAGGTTTAGTCGTTGTTTGAATGTGTCAAATAAAAACTTTGTTGAATTGAGTTATTGAAAAGTTTTTGTGGATGTTTAGGTTACAAAACTCTGACGAAAGTGTATCAATTAAAACACTGCGTCTTGGAGCAATGCCAAAGCGCCGTAAATTACTCACTGGACGCACGTTGGTGTTATATTGTTTTTAATTCATTATTAATGTTCGACCTGTGCAATGATGGATGGTTCATCGAATGCAGATTCAGATCATTCTCTGACATGGGAAGATTTTTTCGGTACGTCATACTCCAAAATATTGTGCATTTTTTACTCGATAATATTATATTGCCGTTCCAATATAGTATTATGCATATATTGACATTTTTTCAGTTGCGATCGTAAATGTTATCTTATTAACTTTGTTGTATTGTGTATTGTGCGATGGGCCATTCACCCGGAATAATATGCAGTAAAAACTGTAGTATGTATTTATATTTTATTTATATAATAAAACCTTGTCCAGTTACCTATTCATAATATTATTTAATAGATACTTAACAAAATGATATTAGTGTTATTTTTTATAATAATAGTAAGTAGGTACCTACCTATACTCGACGAACTTATAAAATACATTTATAGGTAACTTAACTATTTTATAAAAATATTAAATGGTTAAGTACATGTAAATTATTCGTAGATGTATTACATTCGCCGTATCACAGACCTCACAGTGAGCTGTCGTACCGGAAAGAGATGGGTGTATAGAATTGAGATCAAATAAATTGACCATTATTTTTTTTTTTTAGATTTAATTCGAACGTTAATTTGATATTTAATAGGTACTTGATACCTACGAGCACCTACTTC
The DNA here is from genome assembly GCF_057557595.1 of Rhyacophila brunnea. Lineage (NCBI taxonomy): Eukaryota > Metazoa > Arthropoda > Insecta > Trichoptera > Rhyacophilidae > Rhyacophila > Rhyacophila brunnea. Next base: position 26,300,489 of record NW_028233068.1, read on the forward strand.
ACCTACTTGCTAATCTGCTTTTGTATTATTCATAATTTTATGTATCTACTTAAGTAATTACATACGATAATATGATTGTATTTCTTATTACCTATCTATTTTTCTTCTGTCTTTCGTATTGTGTCGTAGTGGTTTTTATAACTTATTTTAAGTGTTCTCTTTCGACATCGATTTGATCTCAATGCTATACGGCTAGGAGTTCCCGATACAACATCTCACGGTGATCTGTGATACGGCCAACTGCATATGTACAATTTTCCGGACACAATATTAAATGCACACCTTCTCAACACTGCATTACTGTCGTTAGTTCTATATATTCGGCATTATAATATCAATGAATAATAAATATCAATTTGTTTGAGCAGTATTGTGATTTTTTTATGAAAAACTAATTATTAATGTAATGTTGTTTACTGTCAACATTTTCGTCGATGGAAGGTCAATTGTCAAAAATTTATATACCTAAGTAAAAAAACGTTTTTTTAAATCGCGATTAAAAGAATTACAAATAATAATATAGGTATGAGGTATGTAGAGAGACATATTATTAATAACCAGTACTACTTGCATTCTGGTGCCTACATGTGCATTCATTGTATTTTTATGATGTAAATCTGCAATAATATTGATCGCGTAGCTTCTTAGCACACGCTTGTAAACTTTTGATAAATATTCTTTGAAAAAACATGATTGTGATGCCTGCTATTGTCAAAAATCATGACCGATTAATTGTTTTTCTTCACAAGATAGTGTGTCACTTGAACTGATGATACGAATCGGATGGGAAAAAACTGAGCCAGTCTGCAAACTGGATGTTGGCATCTAGACTAAAGATTTTAAAGAAAAACCTTCTAAAATAGAATGCCAATATACTATTACATAATATACCTAGTAGGTACTTAGTCCAAATATTAATTTGTCCATTTCAATAAGCGCAAATGGTCAAAATCAGTACATACATTACAATATTATTTATACACAATACCTTGTAATATTTTAATATAACATTTAGGTACCTACCTACGCTTTAGTGAGTTATTTTCGACCATTCCGAAGCTGGGTTTATAACCCAAATCAGATACTAATCAACGTTAATGGGTTAAAGTAGAATTAACAAAAATAACTTGGTTTCAATAGCACGATATCATATTAGTAAGCGTGTTGTTTCAAAATTCTTCCTATAACGAGATTATATTTTCCATAATTCTTGAAACAACAGCCAGCTATTTACGTTAACATTTAGACCCAACCACACGGTGCTGCAAATTCGTGGTACCCACTGCAGTTTGTGTGAATTGGCTCTTACATTCATTGTCGGATATTGCAGAACCAGGGAACTCAGAAATAATTCTGTTCTGTGTGCAGAACTTATTACGATTGGTTATGTGGTTGAATCTTAGGTATTTTTTTTTTTAAATAGAAAGCGCCATTGTAAAATTTTATGTCTTCCAGTAATCACCTGAATATTCCTTATACAGTTTGTTATTGCATTGTGGGCGGAAAACTCGTTGCCAGTATGTTGCCACACAGCACCAAGGCGAAGTAAAAACGCCTACGGTCATCAGCGCCACTTCTTCCATAACACAATTCGTTTGATGCAGCTCTCTTGAGATACGTTACGGAGTCGATGGACTCGCACATTGTGAACTTACTGTTTGACCTCAACTAGGTTTAAATTGACTTGACCAAATATGTCTAATAATAACACTAATTTGATTACACACGAAAGCAGAAAGCTATTTGAATCCCGCCAAAAAAGGCACCGTCGATCGTGAGAATTTACTGTCACGGTAAACAACGTTTCAGTACATACCTATATGTTTTGTTTTATCTCATAAATCAGTCATAATGAGTAAGTAACCTTTATTATTATTTTACACGACAATAAAATCTTATTCATTCTTCGACGTATTTACTATAAGAAAATGCTTGCTGGGCTTATTAAGGCTACTTCAGCTAAAAATATCGTGACTAGGCGATGCGCGGATTGTGCAAATGACGCGAGCCGAACGAAATATAATTTGTCATTAAAATTCAACATGCGTCCTTTTAATGTTATGTTTATTATTATATTCGTAATAATAATAGTATATTCATTGACATGTTTTCTTTTTCAAGTAGGTACATGCTGAACGATTTTTAGTCATCTTTACACGATTTAAGAATATATTCCTCCGACGCCATCACAAAACAAATTGACGTGCTCACACCTCGACTGTCAGTCTCCGATTGGCGACGACTGCGAAATTTCGTTCCACCTACTGTTGAAAATTATTTGCCGTTTCACTTATGTATGCTCTTAACGAACTCAGTGTAATTTTTATACTTTGTGTGCATTTACCACAGAACAGATTAAAAATAGAGTTCCGATAGGCTATACCCCAATACTCTACATTTTGTCGCAGGGCTTTGAATGTGTGAGTGTCCTACGAAAATGAACCACACATAGAGGTGGAATAGTGTGTGTTCCAAGCTTAAAATACACCAATATTGAATGAGCGTCAGTGTATAAACCGAGAGCAGTTTTCAGAACGAAGGGCAACAGTGTTCTTGACACGTGTGAAAGTTTATTCCTTATTCTTCCACACTCGTGATCGGTTGCCTGTTACTCCACACCCGTTAGGTATTTCAGTTTCCATTATTTCTGAGTTCCCTGGCATTTACATTAAATGCTAGGCATCAGAATATGCTCTACTAGTTAACGTTAGGCGGCTGACATGGTCGTTTAGTAACTTGCGATACTACTAGAATTAATGGTATAATTGTGAAATGCAAGGTGTTGAAATAATCAATTTTATTATACATTACAATTTAAGTAAATATATTTAGATTAACATCTCTGCATCTGGCCCTCTGTATATACTTGAGAATATATACGAACAAAAGTAGACCAATGACAGGATTACAAGAAAAACAGTTTATTATTTTTTTGTGTTTGAACTAATAAGTATGTAGAAACTATAATATGCACCTATCTTATACCTGTATATTGGACAATAATTGTATTCCATGCATTTTTTTTTTGCAGTGGTGAATGTCATCATTATCTTATCATAGATAGTCCTTGTTTCTTATCTAATTAGTAATCACGTTTGAACACATTTACACAAGCGTTACTTTTCTGATTCATTATTTAAGTATACTTATAATATGTGGTTTCTAGGGATGCCATATCGAATAGAAATGAACCGATTTGATAAAGAAAACATGTATCTGTTACTTGCAAATATTCTATCGGAATAATCTTGTCCAAAAAACCCCCTTTTAGTTAGGTCCCCTACAACATTTTTCACACACAAAATTTAATTATGATCCGATGCCGATAGTAGATATATTATTTATAGTGAGTACGGGTCTCATTCATTGAAAATTGGCCGCAGATATTATGGCTATACTTCAGCTGGGGCACGGTCTAAAACGATCGTGACTACGCGACGCGAAGATTGTGCAAATGACGCTTGCAGAACAAAACATAATTTGTCATAAAAAGTCAACATGCGTCCATTTAATGTTGTTAATTGTTCTATTACTTTGTTATATTCATTATATTACTTTTTATATTATTTTTATATTCATTGACATGTTTTCTTTTTCAAGTACCTAAATGGGTAACGTTTTTTAGTCATCTTTACAAGATTTAAGAATGAATGCCCCCGTCGCCATGACAAAACAAATTGACATGTTTACAGCTCGACTTTCGCTATCCGATTGCCAGCTAGTCCGAAATTTCGTCGCACCTATATTTGAAAATTATTTTCCGTTTCACTGAAGTACCTACCGTCTTATAATATAATATATCACTGGCGTGCGTTTCACAGATGCGGTAGTGCGGAGCATCCAAAAAAATATTTAATAAATTACTACATAATAATTATGGCCCCCACATCCTGACAAGGACCCTCAAGTCAGGATATTTGGCGGTCTCCTCTACCAGTTGCAAGGGCAGTGTGATGTTCTGCACCTTCAAGTCACCGCACGCTCCCGATACACGTGTATTTTATTTAATTCAGGGATATTTAAAAAAAAACATTTTGTTCATTTTATAGTTGCTGCAGTATTAAATAATGAAATGACATACCTACTTAAATATCCACTGGCGTTCCAATCCACGTTATTAAAATGTTATTTTTATATGGTCATATTTGTTTGTTATAACTGTTTTATATTAGAGAAATTACATTTGAGATATCGAGAATATGTATGAAAGTCTACTACGCTGGTATGAACAAAGTGGTCCATAAGCTGTGCACGTTACATCAAAATAAGTCCAGTACCTAGATTTTGAGTTATAACCGAACACACGAACAATCACTCCAATTTTACTATTAGAAATAGACAGTTAGTAATAGATAAAAACATGGATGGACATTGATGTACTTCTGATTTTTTCAACCATTGATTTACTATGAGGTAAGTGCGTACTTACGCAGTTTTTGACATTTCGTAAAACAATTACGGGTGGATGAGTCCAAAATGAACACAATGACAAAATTCAAACCTCCCCATTGGTCTGGATTATTCACTACATGATAGTATTACCATATTATTAAACAACTTTTAATATTTATAGTTTACATTTACAAGTAAGTGTTACAAATCTTTTCGGTTTCTCTGATGGCCGGATGTCCCTGATTTACACATTTAATTAATTTCACTAGAACTTACTTGGTTTTAATAAAAATAGATTACTGGTTTCTTTCAGAGTAGCTGAGTAGCAGATACGCCGTTCTTTTAACAAGCGCAGAGTTTACTCTTTAGAGTAAAAATGTATCGTAAAATTATTAATAATTCTTATATGAATGATTCAAATAGTGCATTAATTGTCTATTGCACTGTCACGTTTTATGGACTTCCTTTATCGTGGCATATAATATGTATGTCTATTTTCGGAAATACAATTCTGAGAAAGAAATTTTGTGGATTAGATAAGTATGTACTTTCATATATTATTCTCGCTGTAGAAATGCGATAAGGTAAATAGATAAGTTTAGTAAATATGGGAGAGTAGTGCAAGAGTACTTATTTTTTAAAATGTTGGTTTAAATCTGAGGACGCCTATTGTACGAATAAACAAAAAAATATAAATATATAGTGTACATAATTTTAGTATTCCCAGGACTCCAGCTCGATTTTTTCTTGTTCTAGAATTAATACTAGTATTTCGGGATTAAAAATATCGTTTTGAGGTGACGAATCGATAAACTGTAAGTACCTACAGCTAATTATAATTTAATAATATGTAGGTATGGCTAAATATTGTAGACTTTATTTTAAAATACCTAAGTTGGTATACGAGGCAGTTCTAATGAGCATTGTTTTTTTACATTTTATGTAAAAAGTCATTTTTACTTGTCATTATAATTATAGAGAGTGTAGCTTGAAGATAGCTGATGTTCTGGAAAAAATTTGAATCAGTTTGTCAGCATGGAGAGATCAGCATTTTTTTTAAATAACTTCTTCTCTATCCACTCAATTATATTAAAACATTGTCTACTTAATTATTGTGAAGAAAAAATGTATGGATTAAATTAGGTGTCAACTTTGGTACAAACATTGTAAAAGAAATTGATTAAAATTTCACATGCTTTAACTAATCTCGGGATCGAGAAAACTGTCTAAAATCATGGAAATAATTCTGTCCGGGATTGCAATACACAATAGGTCACTGCTCTATGTCTGATATTACCCAATAAATGAAATAATAAACATTCACCGAAGACGTTCAAGAAAACGTTCTGAGATAGTCCAAATTCTTTGGTGTGTAAATTTTTATCCTTGCCTGTCAAATAGCTGTCATCCGCAACGTGAGCTTGCCATTGTCAAAATCTCAATATTATCTTGGTACAATTTTATCATATCAACAATGTCTTGATTTAGTAGGACGGGCCACGTGACAGCTACAATAGTGGGTTGGTGTTGGTACTTATTTATGTTTGCAGTGTCAATTTTTATTTGATTGAATTATGCAGATTATCTAAATATATTGACAAGGATGTTCAAATAATTTAATATCCAGCTGTTATTTTCAGATAAACGAATCCCGAAATAATATTACACACCCACACATAACACACGCAAGATGCCATTTTTATTTTATTTTTATTAATCTACTTGCTCATTTTTCCTGAGGCTCCTATGTAAAAGCCTAATTACACCCGCAGACCCTATCAGATTCAGCGATCACCGCGAGCAATCGTCGACTTCAAATAGCAATTACACAGAACGATTCAGTTACCAACTCGATTGTGTTGACGTTTGATTTGATTGGTTCATAATATACGCTCAGTTGCTAGTGTTAACCATCTACAAGTAAAGCAAAAAATATTTACAGGACATGCCATGTGCGCTCATACTCGGATGATTGGGTACTTTGGATATTTTCGAACCTTCTCGGTAATCTTCGGGTGAATCGTGCCCAAAAAATAGGAATTCGGTCACGACTTAATACGATGAAACATTCCCGGAACGATTTTTATTGGGGGTCCGGAGTTAATTACACTGGCAACCGCCAGTTTTGATGAAGCTCGAATTCATACCCTGAGGGTCTGCGATTGAGGTAGGCAGAAGTTAAGTTCTAGTAGAAGGTTATCTGTGTTTTCATTATAAATATGATTGTGAGGGAACGACTTAAATGTGACTTTCGATGTGATCGGGGGCGATCGTGGCAGACGGCCGACCTGAGAATCTGCCAATATAATTTGAGATACCCAATGAGATACCCGATAAAATTGATTTTGACACATCACACTCTTCTGCCGGATAACCGCTGACGAAATGTTCGGAAATGACCAAATAATATTCATGTCGAGTCGCACGATGAAGATAGTTGATGGGTGATATACCGCCTATCGGATGTTACTTTACCAATTTTCATTGCAGCATTGAAGACCTGTCAGAAAAAATGGGGCGCCTCCAACAAAGGAAGGCACACGTATATTTTTTTTAATTTCAAATATTGTGTTTTAGTACAAGTGTTTTCGTACGGATTACAATATGTAACCTCTTCTTCGAGTTAATGACACCGTGTGTATTGTAAATTGTTATGTGCATTGTCAACTGAGCGTCGTGGAATTATTATGATTAACCATAGCGTGGCGACGTCTTTGTTAAAAAGTACGCAGTCACCAGTCACCATGTAACCGATGTCTTGGAGATTCCTCCGCCGCGCAGCATTTGAAACTGGTTTGCAATGATTTCCATCGCGGGAAACTTGATTCAGAGTATCGCTTGTCTATGGCTTGGCTATGCGGTTTGTGTAGGTAGCTGGCTGGCTCCACTAGTTTCATGCCACACCACACCACAAAGCAGCTCAGCGGTGTAGGTACTTATTTCTTTGACGAGCGGTCTTGTCTTTGAGCATTTCTCGTCGCTAAATGTAACTTGCTCGAGATTCTTCAACTATAATAATTTCCGCGTCAATTTTTCACTCAATTAATTTAATTTTTGATACATACTTCGCTATGTCAAAAATTTCTTCTGTCGCTGCAATGAAATGCTTGAAGAATTTTGTAAAATCTCTCGTAAACCCTACCAGCTGGTTTGGAAGAAAAAGTTACAAACTTCAATCAAATGCCACCTACGTACGTAAAATAATCAACCAACAGGTATTATATCGCCGTAGTCGAAAAAAAAATCACCAATACGGAATCTACTCCTTAGTAGTTAGTTATAGGTATAAGTTGCATTCCTCTCCTTTAATTTTCCGCCTCATTTTATAATGCACTACCTGACCACATAGGGAATTTTAATGTACTTACCTATTTATTAATTATAAAAAAATATTAAAATAGTACTTACCTGCACTTTACATACTTCCACATTGTCCAAAACAAATGGGACTAACAAAAAAAAATAAGAAGTCCATCAATACTTTGCTGAACAACGTTTAAATTCAAATTTTGACAGAAACAAAATTAGCAGTGCGTAGTAGGCGATTACGTTCAATATTGACAACATAATACCGATTTATTCTTCCATTCTTTGTTGCTACAAAAATGTCCCTTGCAAATAGAACTCTTGCGACTTCAATAATAACTACGGTACCTATATCTAATCTAAAATTTCAAAATAATGTAGTGTTTTAGAATAGGCTACGTTAAACATTGTATTTACCCTATTACCAAAGGTTTTGTACCTACTTCTTTGCTCAAGATTTTATGGATTGTCGAGCTGCTGCTCACTGTTGTAATAATGCTTGTTCCTCACCAAGATAATGTGTCCGTAAACAAATTATATTGTTATATAATGTTTGTAAACTTTTCTGTTGTACAAATGCACGTGCACACATTGATAAAACGATAACAAATTCATGTATAAGCAGTCCAAAAAACACCCAGTACGCTTACGCGCTTTAATAAAAATAAAACTACACGATCATAGGTCGCTACTTCCGATGAAACTGTACAATTTTCCTCCCAAATATGTCCACACTTGCTTGTTTGCCAGTATATTTACACAGGTTTTCCATTAGCGGCGCAATACAAAAAACATGGAACGTTATACCTTATATACCTATATTTATTTCGTAAACAGTTTTTATACAATATTTATTTGTTTACGGACAAATGTATGTTCAACAAGACTAGGCATATAACATTGGAATATCGTTCAAAATGGTGACTTCTGATGGTTTGATTGACAACCATCTTTTTTGAATTAAAGTTTTAACAATAAGTATTTTAATACCTAAATGGCGTCAGGATCTCTTCAAATTTTAGTTTTAACGTGCTTAGACTTGTTAATATTTTTTAATTAAAATAATTTGTTCAATGTACCTACTTACATAATTCAGAAACATATTAGAAAACAATCTTGAATAAAATGTTTATCAAGAAATATTGTTTGTTTTGGACATCGTTTAATATTTCAATTGTTGCGAAATAGCATGACTTTATGCATTTATAGATCAAGCTACGTTTTTCTTTTCAGAATGCAAACTCAGATTTTTAAATGAACCCATGTTCCTATATTTTTGCACATTAATATGTCGCTTGATCTGTAGACTGTATGTGCATTGAGAATCTGCGGATTTGAGTAGTTATTTGCCACAGTATTGTGCATGCCACCGTAGCTTCCTATGTAGGCACGTAATTATAGCGACATGAAATTTCTGTCCCACAGGCCAGACAAACGTATTAACTTACGTCTTACATACTAAGTATTTTTTTAATTTTTGATCTCTTTCCAGTCTATTGAATATGACTTAAAAAATAAAAAAGGGTTATGAGAATATCACTAATTATGATTTCAGTGCCCTTTCTTCTTCTTCAGTGTCGCCACAGCACAAATCGCGCCTTGACCTCATCAATTTTCGACCTTCGCAATAATTATTCCTCCACTGTTCCCATCCAGTTGTTCCTTAGCAGCAGGCCTATGGCATCCTTCCCTAAATTATCTCCCCGGCATCTTTTTGGTCTTCCAACAGATATTACTCCCCATGCGCAGGGTGGATTTACACTTGGAAGGGCCCTAGGCCTGGGAACATATTTGGGGCACCTAATAATTGTTTCTTGCCTCAATTTTTGTATTTATTATAAGAATTGTCATCTTTTTTGTTTTTCAAGAAAATATTGTATTTTTTATAAAATATTTCGATATGACAGCCCTTGTTACAACGCAAAAACTACGTATTTACACATTATTTGGCATGTACGCAGTCCTTGTTGAATCCGACTACATTTTTCATGTGGGTTGAACGCACAAGGGCGGTGACGTCCCGTGGGGGTAGGCAGATTGAGCGTCGCTTGGGGGCGGCAGTTAGTCGAAGAGCGGCAAATCGAGGAGAATCATTAGGCACATATAGAAATAGCTACCTAAACTTAGTAATAACGGAAATATCTTTCCATTAAAAAATCAGCTCACTGGTTGGAAACATTATACATATATTAATTAACAGACCTACACGGTTTAACAGGAATATATTTTTTGTCGGGTTCGTGATGTCTAGTTTACTTCCGTTGTTCACGTTCTTGATGACCAGCAATGACACGTGCAGATTTTTGAATTATAGGTAGGTACATACTTTCCTAATTTAAAATTCGTCCAAATATTTTTGCCATTCACTCGCGAATTTTGGAAGTTGCCAGGTGTATTTTTAAATGTATCTGAAACCGTGGACTCACAATATTTCTATTGAAGCAGAGATAGCATTTAAATTTAGTAGGTATTATATATTTTGTCGGTAATGTATCTATACAACACATCTCTTAGAAATTTTAGTCATGAAAGGATAATGAAAAATACTGTATAAAAATGGGGCGGCCTTTTTTCGCTGCCTAGGGGCGGCATTTTGTCTCAGGACGTCACTGCACAAGGGAAATAGGTATTAGGTCTGAATGCATCATTGCGTATTGTGATGAAATGAACTACAAAGCCGTAGTAAAGTGTATTACATAATTTATGAATTCACGCATACTCATTCGGTATAAAAATAATGAATTAATAATGGTTAATGATACTGTAAGAGGATATCTTTTTTATTGAAATCCATCCCGCGCATGGCTTTTTAAATTGATGCAAGCCCCAGATGTCACAATATCCCCCTTAACTCAGAATGAGACTCAGATGTTCAAAAATCGTGGTGTACGACCTCAAGGCCCACTATATTCAGATAGCGGCACAAACTGTGGTTATTACTTATACAATATGGTAAACTATTTGTAGAAAATGATGATTATTTAGTATTTAAAAAAAATGGTAATGCGTTAACAAACGAAATATGCAATCTTCGTTTACTGCGAACATTATTATCGCATCGCACTTGAAATTAAGCAATGTCTAGCATTATTTTAAAAAAATCAACCACGTCTCTAGCTCTTTAAAAATAAATATAATTTTATTGAACCATAATGTTTTAATACAAACTAATTTTCTATCTTATTTCGTTTTTTCTGTACTTTTTCCAGTACTCTTGTGAACGTCGTCGATTCAACATACGAATTTGTATTTCATAATATTATTATCGGATGAGATTTTACTTATATGCTGTTTGTTGTTCAGTGTTTGTTCAACAATGTGTGGACAGTGCAGCCCCTTATTATTTGGCGTTACACTAATGTAATACGATTTATGTATACATGTTTTTTTGTAGGTATGTAGAAATTTGATCTTATAATGGAAATTATATTTTGGTGAAACTACAATACTTAATTGTACGTGTTTCTGTGGTTAAGTATTTGAAAATATATAAGTACATGAGTATTATATTATACGTATATAATATTTAAAAAAAGTCAAATGATTATTATTTATCGACTGCCTTTCTACAAGGCATGCCCGCTTTTCACTCACTTCTGCTCTTGAGACATTTTGCCTGCTCGAGGGATGGTTTCCAATTCTGGCATCCTAAAGAATTTAATTTATATGCACCTGTCAATTACCTGCGTGGTCGCAGCAATGACCTATTCTGGGTTAGAACTGTTTCCTCGTGTCAAGCTTATTAGGCACCATTAGCGAGGGGTGCAAGCAGGGACGGCTCTTGTATAGGAGCAAAGGTGCACTGATCTCCCAAATTATTACGTAACTATGTAATAATAAGTACGTATTCAAATACCTACATATTGTATGAATTAATTATTGTAAAATATCTTTAATTTGTCGCCCGTCTGCACGCATAAAATGCGCGTAATTTCTGGCGGCCTGCATGTATGCGTAGGTACGTCCTTCGTAGTATTAATTGTGCAGGAGAGAAATCGAACCGCCTGGCGATGATTTTTTTTTCACGCTGCCGATAATGTGGGCTCAGTTGTGATCTTTTTTTTATTTCCGAACGTGCAATATTTACCTCACTTGGGACACTGTGCCTCCCAATCTGAGCTTACGAGCGCAGACGACATTTCACGACAATGCTGTGTTTGACTGGCGCGAATAATAACAACTCACAAACGCTTTTGAAGTCGGTACAAGATTCCCGCGTAATATTTCAAATTATTATATTATTATTTCGTACGTTATGAGGTAAATGCTACGTTGTTTGCCATATAATATTGAATCGATCAAAATATCGATTAGAGTGATATTGTGTTCATTAAGTTAGGTGTAGCAATCTCAACATACAAATACCAATTTTATAATTATTGTACCTTTAAAAATTAAATAATTTTATTATGCCTAGAGCAAAGTAAACTTGTAAGTAAGTAATTGATAAACTATTAATAACCTTTACATAATATAATATACATACTACAATTTTTTACGTACCTACTTATACTACTCTAAGAGAAGTAGTTATTTAACAAAAGCGTTACATTGTAACAATTTCTACAATATTAGGTATTTCAATAGTGTATGTGGAGTATGAGCGTTATTTTGAACGTAAAAGAGGATAAAATATTTTTTAAGAAGATGAACAAAGCAATTTTCCAATGTCAATTATTGAAGAAAAGAAATATAAATTATTCTATCAAATACAATATTCGTGTTACCGAAGTATTTTTCATTTTGAATACGTCTTTCAAATCAGTCCCATTTGGAGTGCAATTCTGGAGTTGAGGTGTACAAAGTATTAGCAATTTTTTAACAGATAGTAACTATATCTCGTTGAAAAATCACCGATCCATAGTATTTATCAAAATGATACAGCGCGTAGGTATATGCGGAGAATGTGGGATGCAAATAACCGAAAGGGGAGTATAAGATATGCCCGAATTGCGTCAGTATATGAACTTCAACCGACCATAACCCGCGTACTACCTATCGGAGCTACACAAATGAGGAGTTTACGGCTTTTTACCAATGACATATTGTCTAAAATACTTGCATCAGTTATAATTTATGGAAGTTAGGAGTGTCAAACGTGGAAACTACGTTGGCACATATGAAATGTATTACAATAAAAATCGAAAAGAGTTTGTATGCCTTTTGCATCATACCTATCATATCCAGAAGCTTGGACTTTATAACTTTGACAATAAATAAATGCTGTCGGCGAATGTGAGCGTCGTTTCGTTTCTCAACCCCCCCCCCCCCCCCCAAGATGTATTATATATTTAAGCATAAGCCTACCTCCACTCTGAAGGCTATTGCCGATTTTTTCAATACCACAAAAAGGAAAATGCATGTCTTTGCATGCACTCCCTAATTTTATGATCACCGGCCGCCACTGGGTGCAAGACTAGTCAACGCGCTCTTACAAGACAGACATTTTCAGTGATGTGCTGTGTATTTTGATTTTGATTTTTTTTTTATAACATTGTTTATGTTTTTTATCTTTTTTTCTTCTCTCTTGTGAGGGTAATATTTGTTATATTAGAAAGGTGTGTATTTTTATTTAACTTGTTTGATTATCACCAGCTTGTTTTCAATTTAAATCTCATATTGTGAACATCCTGAATTCTGATTTGTTGTGTGCATAATGTTTTGTCTTTTTTTTTTAAATAAATAAATACTTAAATTAGTCAATGAACGGCAATTATTTATGGAATAGTTATATTACAAACAATATCAAATCATTGCTTACAATAAAATTACCAATTATTACCAATTACCAAAATTACCAATACTACCAATAATTATGTGGATACATAATTAATTAATTAATTATTAATAAGAGTATTGTATTATCTTGAAACATAATATATTATATACAAGTACATTCAATGTAATAAATAATAATAAAGTAGATATCTCGTAGCTGCCTACGATATTTTCCACGATTTTTCTTAATTGCTTCATCAATGATTTATTGTGTTCATAATTTCCGTGTTTTCTTTTAAGCATAGTGCAAAGTCCATTTGTAATTAAGTAATAACATTCGATCTACTTCGGAAAAGTATTTTTCCTAATGGCATAGGTATTTTTAATTGGGCCGATAACTATAAGGTACTATCAGAACAGTTGGTACTTTATTGATATGCACGCATACATTACGCATGCTGATTCTTAAAATTCGATTGGGCATGTTAGTCCACCTTCCACCGAGTGTCAGGGTGTCGTGAGGTTTTCTTGTCTAACCGGCTAATTGACTAAAACGTCAATAAATAGGTATATTGATATTAAGAATGTATTGTGCCGTTACACTAAAATGTTTTTTCATCTAAAAGTTTAAAGTGCAATGTCATAATTGTTATTAATTATTCTTATATTGGTACAATGCAATTTAAATTATTAATAGTTAGTACAATATTTATATACTTGGTGTGTTGTTTTTTTAAATTATTTATTTGTTTAATAAAACTTTTTATTCAAGAAAAATACACCAGTTTTAAAAATTTGCCTCAGATTAGAAAAGAATATAATATGTAATGTGCTTTACCAAATAATTAGTAGGTACGCATTGATGGCTTATTTAATTTATTTATCTATTCTGTTTTTTATGGCATAACAGTGATTGGCCATTGCGCCATAATACACGACAGGTAAAAGTACAAGTAAGTAATAAATAGTAAATAATATAAAGAAAATGCATTAATGCGAAAACGTATTCTCACCAACTCAGAATGACTGAGAATTTTATAATTTTGTTTCTTTTGTGAACTTTCATCAATATTAACTTTTTATCTTGGAACTCTAATTTGTGTAAAAACTATTTTGTTCCTTTTGTGACTTTTTTTTTTTTATTATTGAACGATAACCCTTTATGTAAGGGAGTGATAATTGTCTAAACTTTATATATAAAATAATTTTATAATTGTTTTATAAAAAATTCTCTGAGCTTTTGAACAATAGGTATACGAATTCCCAAGTGCCCATTGTGTATTACTTATGTGACATTTTTGTGCTTCTACTTTCCTGAAGGCATCCACACTGCTCTCCAATTATTAGATGACCTCCATTCCCATCATCAGAGCTAGTCGAGGGATTCGGAGGCTAACAGTATATTAGTCTTACTTATCTTATTCTTATGATACAAAAATATATACTATTAAGATGAGTTATGTTGCAATAGATTTATTCAGCAATTAATGTCTGGTCCAGTAAACAATGGGGGGTTTTGGGACATGGGTGCCCGAGTCACTGACCGACTTAGAGGCCCCTACGACAGTGATGGGTGATGCTATAATAATATTAGTGTTTCATTTTTTTTGTGTACAAGTAGGTACGTACTTATCAATTGAGTGATGATTTTATAGGCCCCTAGTTACAGGAATTTTCTTATGCTTTTGGTAATATTTTTATATTTTGGCATAATTCAATAACTGGTTTGAGCTGTTTCGGGGCCCTTTTTAAATCTTCTGACGACTCTATTGCGTCATCTGTATCAAAGAAAATCGCCGCTGCCGGTAGGTACACCCGAGTGGTAGAAAACGTCAGAAAGGTAGACGCATAGGCTGCTAGATCGATGAGGTGCTAGGTCAATGATACTCAACCTTTTTTTTCTTCGGGCCAAATACATATATTTGTAAAGTAACGCGGGCCGCATCACTACTGGTGTGACGAAAAAAATCATGAAAACCCCCCTTTTTTACAAAACATTTTTGAGATTTTAAAAATTATGCGTGTTTTTTAAATTAATCGTGTGCAATAGCAACACTCTTATATCAGATCTGATGTGGACCATTATGACAATCCTCTTCGGGTGTCACTATCTGTGCGTCAAAGTCGAAACGAATCTCATGATATATGAAATTCCTGATAATAAATGTGTTTCGGGCCGCACATAAAAGCTTAAAGGGCCGCAGGTTGAGTATCGCTGTGCTAGGTCAGGGGTCGGCAAACTCTTGAACCAAAAGAGCCAAATATGAGTGGCACAACGTTAAAAAAAATTCGAGAGCCATACGTATATTTTTATAAAGATGATTTATTTAAATGAATTGATTACATACATTTTACAATTTTTTTATTTATTAAGTGAACCCGAATAAAACTAACGTAAATACTAAATATTATATGTTTTTATTGTTGACATTATAAATATAATTTTTACAGAATATGAATTACATACAATTTTTTACGCATTCCTTAAAACGAATGTGAACCTTCCTTGCATTTCTTTGGAAAGTGTGTATGTTTGGTATATAACTTGTAGTTTTTAATTTCAGGCGCGACTCAAAAAAAGTCTCAACGGTTATTTGGCTTCTATAAATGCTATTTATATTGTTCATGTTTGAAAATGATTGTTCACATACATATTATTATGTAGACTCGAATATTAGTTCGGAAAGCTATTCCATAATATGTATTAAAAATCGTAGTATCTATTGTATGTACATCTTTTAGAGCGCGCCACTTGTGTTGTGAAATTTAATTACATTTTTTTCTCTCCAAAACCTCAATTTTGGTGACAAGACCTACAAATTTTGAGTTCCATAACTATTTGCTTGTTAAATCCACCAATAAAATTGTATTTCAAAAGTGCTCGTGTCAATATCAAATGGCGAAAAATTTGATTTGTTGACTTTTGCAATGGGCAGATTTAAAACAACAACAATCATACCTTTTTGCATCAACCATCACGGAGGAAAAATTAGGCTCGCGATAATGTCATTAAATAATATAATAAGTGTACAAATCAATGACAAAAAATAAAAAAATGTGAATTTTTCAAAAGTTTTTGTAAAAATTGGGAATTTGGCAAAGAGCCACATGTGGCTCGCGAGCCGCGGTTTGCCGACCCCTGTGCTAGGTCATAGGATAACGCAACGCATAAGATTGAGAGGAATGGAATCACCTAGAAAATTAACAAGACACAATTTTCAGATTAATAATAATGATGAATTATTCTGGTTGAGTAGTTATGTATTAAAGTATGCACAACAGGTAAACAAAACAGAGAAGTATTTTTAATTACATATATACTTAACATATTATATTATTGTATATAATACGAGTACAAACAGAATACACCAAAATAATTAAATCAACCTTATTAGCGCTGCCAAATACTGTAACCGCACAATATACAGCATCAAGAAATATCTGTGTGGATATCGTTCTTTTCAAATTTTAAAGTATAAACGGTTGACTTCGCGTTCTAATCTGTACAGAAATGTTAATATAACTTATAAAAAATGTACCTACGTACTATTATTGCAGTTCGACGTTATTAAAATAATTTTCATTGTCTTGTTTAATTTGGAGGTCATATTTATTTTATTGAAGGTTACTTAATTGAGATGGCAGACAAACTTAGGGACCATTAATTGAATCAGATTTTTTTTAGGTATAAAAACATTCAAAAACACAAAAACAGCTAAGTAATTACTGTCAGTTTTTCTTTATCGCGAATCGAAATCAGCATGAGTAAAATACATTCGGACAGTCCCACAATGGCCCAGAGGGTAATGCGTCCCGAGCTCGAATCCTGGGTCTGACAAATACACATATTGTTTCCCAATAATGTGGTTGGAGTCAGAATATGTAGCTAATAGGTTGACATCCATTTCTCGTAAAAACAGAAATCTGTTACTACAACTTCCACAACAATTAATACAACGTTATGAGACAATGAAACCATTATGGTGCGGCGATATGTACATCTCATATATTATTATCAGTTATCACATCTTCGAAGCCTCCTAGTCTTCTGATAGTCTCCTGCTATAACGTAAAGCCTTCTCACTACAATAGTATTGACTTACGGATATCGGTATCGTATCCTCTATCAGTCTATCGAGCGGTTGGGATGTCTCGATTGCAAAAGAGATGATTAATTGTTAATTCAAAATTGTCATTCGGTTTAATCAACGAGGCTAATGAGGCTATAGCAGTGGTGGCCAAACCGTGGCGCATTGCATCTTTGCGACTACTTATTCTTTTGAAGTAGGCGCCATAACTGAATCCATCTTCATATTTAAAATACCTGAGTGCTCTCAGTTCAAGTCATACAGTCTTCTTACTCATCAGTTCGTCCCATTTTTGACAGTTTACAATATTGTAGGAATAAAATAAAATTAAAACTGTTCATCTCTCAGTTAGAAAATGAGGATTTGAGTCAATTTCCACACTTGAAAGAGCAGAATGAATGTGCTGCGGATAATAGCAATTTGACAAAATATATTGAAAAAATCAAGATATTGCAAGGTCATTTGAAAGTCGTTTTCATGATTTTGCTAAAGAAGAAAACTGCATGCTCGCATTTATAAACCCATTTTCACGCAGTGAACAAAATTTAATGCAGATTCCTAGTAACATGCAAATGGAACTGATTGATTTAAAAACAAATTCATTATTGAAAATGAAATTTGATGAGATTTTTCCAGATCAAAATGCTTCTGATAATTTAATTAATTTCTGGCGTTCATTGCCATTGCCATGTGAACATTTCCCAGAGCTAAGAAAATTTTCAAAAAGTTCTATATGTCGCTTCGGATGGACGTACAGATGTGAACAAGCATTTTCATCCATGAAATTGATTAAAAGCAAAACAAGGTCGCGAATAACTGATTCAAATTTGAAGAAATCTCTGCTGCTCTCAGTAACAAATTTAACACCAAACATTGAAAGACCAGCGAAATCCAAACGCTCATAAGCTCCATCCCGCTCAGAGCTCTCTCTCCCTCTCTCTCATCACACCTAACAACTGTGGTTCAGAGTAAAGTTATCTTCATCAAACGAGACTCTCCGGAAGCTGATGGTCCACGACAGCGATCACGCCTCGTCCAAGAGATCATTTATGAATATTGTAGATTGGTGCTCCAAAAAACGTGTGTTTTTTGAACTGGCATAAATTAATTAATTTAATTGCGTGATTGAGTTATTCCTTTACCTCCCCTAATCGAAGCAGATCATATCCCTATTTTTCAACCCCAACCGTGAACGTACGAGGGTGGGTCAATAATTCCTTAGAAAAAAGCATTAAAACAGTTTTTATTTTTGTATTTTTTTTTTATTTCTCAACATAATCTCCTTGGAGCTCAATACACTTGGTTAGACGTTTCTCAATTTTTTTTAAACCGTCAGAAAAATAAGTTTTCGGAAGGTCCTCAAAATAAGCATTTGTCCGATCGATGACTTCTTCATTTGAAAAAAAACGTTGTCCACTTAGCCATTTTTTTAAGTTTGGGAAAAGGAAAAAGTCACTGGGGGCTAAATCTGGCGAATACGGTGGGTGGTCGACCAATTCGAACTTCAATTCTTCAATTTTAGCCATTGATCGTAAACATGTGTGAACACGGGCATTGTCCTGATGAAAGAGGATTTTTTTCCTGTTTAAATGAGGCCGTTTTTCTTCAATTTTGTTTTTTAGCTGGTCCAATAAAGATGCATAATAATCCCGTTATTGTTTTTCCTTTTTCCAAATAGTCAACGAAAATAATTTCACGTGCATCCCAAAATACAGTAGCCATAACCTTACCAGCTGATTTTACGGTTTTCGCCTTCTTTGGACATGGTTTGCCTTCGCAATCCACTGCTTTGACTGTTCTTTCGTCTCGGGAGTATAGTGGTGTATCCATGTTTCATCTACAGTCAGAAAGCGACGAAAAAATTCATCCGGATTGCGTTGCATGAGCGACAACAGGGCTTTAGAGGCCACCACCCTATTGCGTTTATTGTCGACTGTGAGCAAACGCGGCACCCATCTTGCAGAAATATTTTTCATGCCCAATTTGTCATGTAAAATAGAAATGACGCTACCTTTTGAGATCCCTGTAACCTCAATTATCTCACTCAACTTTAATCTTCGGTCACTTAACACCATATCGTGGATTTTATTGATCATTTCTGGTGTAGTCACCTCTACAGGACGTCCTGAGCGTGGTTCATCCTTTGTTGATGTACGACCACGTTTAAATTCATTTAACCAGTTATAAATAGTTGCAAGTGAAGGAGCAGATATGCCGTGAACTAAATCCAACTCATTTTTTATTTCCTTTGCTGTTAACCCTTTTATATTAAAATGTTTAATAACAGCTCTAAACTCAATTTTCTCCATTTTCCATTTTTCCATTTTCCACAAGCAATTTTTTTTTTAAATGTACGAGAAACACACAACAACCCGACCAATCTGATTGAAACTTCGCAGCATACTGAATCGGTAGTGCCGCTGCATGAAAACAAACCGCTTACAGTACTAGTCGCGCCACCTGTCGGCTTTTCTAAGGACTTATTGACCCACCCTCGTAAGAAGGTAGAAAAGGTGCTTGAGTTATATGCTATAGTATACACAGTGACAGCAAAAAGTTTTAAAAATTGAGTAACATTATTTTAGCGTTTGAGTAAAATAACTGCGTATCATATTACTAAGTAACTGCGATTTTAAGATAGATCTAGTTGTAATTTACGACGTCTATTTCAGCTTTTACGCCATTAAGCCGTTACAGTGTAAAAAAAAAGAAATGTCGGTAGTAAATTTGATTCGTATCGTATAATATTTTCGTTATTTTATTCAATCAATTAGGTGGATTAGTCTGTCAAGAGACCGAGAGAAATCCCAGTAAGCTAACGAGTGCATTCTTTTATTAATTTTTATTGAAAATTGTGGGCTTATATAAAAGTATGTACATATTTCAAATAATATAATGTCTAACGTGTTGACTGAAAACATATGCATTAGTTCCTGCAATCTTGTCTTGTTGTGTTCATTGCATTTATGTCGTCTTCTGACCCGTTGAATATTGGATAATATGATTTCTATTAATGGGGGCGAAACCGATCCTATGCAGAATAAATACTACATAATAATATATTCACAATTGTATTTTATTTTAAT
This sequence comes from Rhyacophila brunnea, assembly GCF_057557595.1. Lineage (NCBI taxonomy): Eukaryota > Metazoa > Arthropoda > Insecta > Trichoptera > Rhyacophilidae > Rhyacophila > Rhyacophila brunnea. Next base: position 26,321,079 of record NW_028233068.1, read on the forward strand.
CAATTCAATGGTTTTCCACCAATAATTGATAGTAAACAATTAAAAAATAATTTTAATAGAAACTTTTTATTTTGTATTGTTTGAATAGATATTTAGCTACTATCAATCTATCAATCAATTCGTTTATAGATGCAATATTAATTATACGCAAGTATAATATATCCGTCTTATTGTGAGTTAATTTGAAAATCTTGCTGTTTTCCAATGGTGCCTTCCTTACATTGAACCAACCTCTCTGTATTTTAATTATTAATTCTATCCAGTCTTTTGGAGACAGATAATAAGCAGTTCTTGACGCGCATCCTTAATGTTTGTTTTTTTATTGTCTAGTTAATTTCATTAAAGAGGAAAAGAAAAGTAACAAAAACAAACTGCTCGCTTGTGACAGACCGTTTCCCATCATCTAACGTCACACAGCAGCTGGCATCTTTCCATACGAGATTCCACTTCTCATCATAAAAGGCTGACGTAAATCAGGTTGTAACACGACCCGTCGTATTATTGTTGCGTTACAATATAGTTATTTAATAACGACTGAAAAGTGCATTTCGACTTTTTAATCTGCAAACCAGCTAACTCCATTTGGGCAAATTGATCAGCAAGGAGAAAAAACTTAATAATTTTACTATCCAGTGGAATTTGACAATTCCAAAAATACACTTGGAATTTTTTTCAAATAAGCTGTACTATGAATTAATACACTATTTTAGCTTTCCTTTTATATATAAAGAGCGGAGACGTTCCATTTACGATATTAGAAATTTGGCACCGGCAGTTGACTGTTTTGTGTGAATAACGATAACGATAACGCATATTAATTTTATTTTTCGGTTTAAGAGTATGAAATTTTTTGTGAGCATAGAAAACATGCTTTATAGTTTATTTAACAAAATACCATTACTGCCTACGACGTTCCTTATGTGGATCATGTGGAGCTCTGGAGAGATTTTTATTAAGTCTATAATTTATTTAGTTTAACTTTTTAGATTCTTTGCTTGATCAACATATTATTATACGTATTGTTGTAAGAACTGTTCAATAATATTTTCAAATTTTCAAAATTACCAACCTTGGAAATGCAATAAACTCGAATAACTTTGGCCCGTTTTGTATAATATTATTATATCGCTGTCTACAAAATGAACTGGCCTATTTTATTGTTTTGTTATTAATTTCAAAGACACAATAATATTGCATTTGAAAATGTCTCAAGTACCAAGCACATGTTTTTACACAATTATCTTCATAAATATTTTACTTGTGTGGGGTGAGTTTGGGTGGATGTTATTTTATAAATTCTTAAAAAATAGTGTCGTTCGCTCATCCGACGTACTTCCATGTATTTTTTTTTTGATTTGTATGTATTATTGAATTTATAATTTGTAGCTAATATTTAGTTAATTCATGTAACATAGATAAATAAATTTCATTTTAATATAATAGGTACCTTCCTAATATTTTCCTGTCAAAAAATCCAACCTTGTCATTGCAATTTGGTGTTTTATAAGTAAGTAGTTCAATTAAACATTTTTAATGCACACGTAATACATCACATTGTAGAACATAGTTGGTTTCTTCCATCTCTGGATGGGAATGCTGGGAATCATTTCGATAGCTTTTATCGTTTATGAACGGCTCCAGCACCAGATGTGATGAATGATGATGTACCAATCACATAGACTCGTCACGCCACACACGAACTATCTCATATTATCTTTAATCTGCATCTAATATCGAGAATTGCCGCCTGCGATGAATATAAACAAAATATGCCCGCATAGGTAGTAATAAAATAAAACAATAGGCAGATGCAGTTGATATCTGCTTTGAGTTGTGAACGACGGTACATACTCGAAGTTTATTATTTTAAGTTATATTAGAACCACGCAATTCGAAGGTCTCCGATTTTGCCACCGTGAGAAAAATATTCAATTTTGCGTCATCAACGGAATCAGCGTCACGTCGCATGTACGAGTAGTAAACAGCCTTATAAATTAAATGAATAATTTAATTTAGCGGTCAATAAATGAATTCTTTCTAAAACCTACTGTCAAATATATTCGTCATCATCATCACCACCAGCCTCGATCTATCAGCTGGATGACGGCAGCCATGTTAAATCCGCCAAATTTACCAATAATTTGCCGATCCTGCGATTGCCTATCGCTATCCATTTGTCGAGTGACATTATTATTATTCAGTGCACATCTCGTAATTTTGTCTAGTTCTCGAAACCCATCGGTTCTTCGCGATACATCGTGTCCCTCTTAATTATGAATCTGTCTTACATTGAGGGTATATTTAAAAAAAATCGTATTTTCCACTGTTCGGCGCAGTTTGTGGTCCCAATTAAGCGATGTAAATTACTGTTATTTCCTTAGTTTTGTTTCCGATCCTTGATATTTGGTCCAAATAAGTGGCTGCCCCAATTAACCTGTGTCCCAATTAAGCATAATCGACTGTAGGTATTTACTTTGGATTGAACAAGCAATTAACAATACTTTTGACTGTAAATATTCAATTATTCATACCATGTCCGATCCTTATAATATCATATTATGGGCCTCCACAGAGATTTTTGTTGTTATGAGAAATGGATGGTAGCTACTTCACCACCAGCTCAACCTATTATCTCTAACTCAATCAGAAATTGAAAAACAATAATATGTGTATTTGCCAGACCCAGTATTTAAACCTGGGACCCACGACGTTATAAACCGACGCTTAAGCCGCTCGGCCATCGTGAGATGGACCTTAATTTTATTTTACTCACATATTATAATATGTTCGTATAATAGTATATGTCCAGTGATGGAACAAGAGGCGGGCGACACTATATAGTTTTATTGGTAACCTAATAGCTGTGTGACTGTGATCTGATAAGTGATATGGTTTATATTATTATTCAATGAGGTTTTATTTTTTTCGCTGCGCTGATGAAGACACCCATACGAAAAAAATCGCGCAGAGTCCCTCCATTAATTTTTAACTTGCCTGAGTTATCTGCTCCATACAAATGGACCGGCACCATTCCGCCTAATACCAATAGGCCGACCAATAATCAGCCTCAATTGACTTATGAAATGTCCAAAACTATGTAGGCTAGGCGAATTCAGTCGAAAGCACATCTTTACTATGCAGTATCAAAACCGACAGTGATCTTCCACACCAGGGAACTCATTAATCTGTTCTGTGTTCCACACTCTTTCATTTTCATTCTTCGAGTTGGATTAACATGTTATATTTGGCTGAGGGCACTGCAGTGTTCCAAATTAAACAACAACACTTATAAAATTGTCTTTCAACATCATATCGAAATACTCAATTTATCATTCGTCCTGTAACTGATGAATTTGGTCTTCGTTTGGACACTCTTCGTCAAACTATTTTATTATTGTACAAAAAACCTCCTGCGCTACGGCAAGGGGAAACTACGCATATTTTTAAAGCGCGGAGATGTACGTCTTCTCTTTCTCTTACTCCTGCGACAAACCGTGGGTGATGAAATACGAATCAAGTACAAGTTATTCACGTGGGATTCATCGTGGTTAAATTGAAAACATTCACATACTTAAGTGGAAGGAAATAATAATGGGATTGGTTAATGTTTCAAAATCTCAATGAAGTCATATTATATTAGAACTGAATGCACGTTTCTTACATTTTTACGATTCAATTACTATGGGGCGGTTTGATCAAAATCCATCCCGCGATCGATGCGTTGGAAGTGCCTGATATATGGCACAGGTAAATCAATGCATGTTGAAATAGAAAACAAATACAATTAACTAAATATATTGGTTAATATTTGTCCATTATTATATCGTTGACAGGTAAACAAACCTTCATTATAGCATTGAATCGAAGGCAACTGCCGATAACCGTTGGACTGATGATCAGATGACTCATTACTTGTACGGCATGGCCAACTAATAAATAAAATGTATGAGTCACCCACGGCGTGTTATCTGCATTCAAAACGGATGGTATAACTTCGTCAAACTATTCCTACCATGTCATGGCACAGCATACCACCGCGCATTCCTCCATCTTACCTCACCTGGAGATGGTTTCATCTGAAGATTCCGGCCACTGACACGTCATTCACCCCACGACCTATGTCCTATATGACACAACAATTATTATTGTTACTATGGCGAACTCTAATGAAATATAGATTGAACTAGGTAAGTATGTACTAAAATATAGGGAGAAATGCAACCTTTTTCAATAACGTATGTATAATAGAATTGTCAACTAGATATAGAAAAAAATAATATTTCATAATTTATACTTTGCCTATTAAATTTATTTACTATACGTATGTTGTCAGCATTGCTTCCTCTTGCCTGCCGTTCTTGTTTACCTTGCGATTTCAAGGGATCATATATTTAAATATGATGGTTCTAGTCGTATATACTCTAGTTCACACTCAGCACAATTTTGTAGGGCATTTCTCGTTCATTACGCCATAGTATACGCCCGAAAGTGTGTGGCGTTTGGTGGACGGAAAGCATGTGGTTCTGTGAAAAAATCTTATTTTAGGCTCGCAACATTAATTTGAGATGCACAATCGGGCTTAAATATTGTGAAAGTGGCGGTGAATTATATTCGATATGAATAAAAAGAATTTCAAGACACATTGTTATTGTAATACATATATACATACAATATAACCCCTATTTTACGTTTTTTAAGGGACCGAAGATAAAAAACCTAATTGGAGGGAAAATGTAAAAGGGGGTATAGAAAAAAAGAACATTTAAATTTTATGTTCGTAAAAAATAACGTTTTATTAAAAAACGACATTCAATTAAAAATTTTATTGAATTGAATGTAAAGGCCAACCACCGTGCGCCGTTCTAAAGACACGGAGTTTTCCTGCCAAACACCTTACGCCCTTAGAATGTCACGACCCAATCATTGTCAAGCGCGCGTAACTCGCATATTTTGAATATTTCCGACGTAAATCGCGGGAAAGAAAAACGTAAATGCGGGTATTAAATGTACTGAAATACATCGGGACTGAAAAAATTACACGCAATTGCCGGGAAAACGTGAATTCCGGGCACGTAAAAACGAGGTTATACTGTATTTAAAAAAACATTGAAACCAAGAATTAGTCAAAAATCTTTTCAATGCATTAGAGACAACTTAATAAACTAAATTTTAACTTAATTAAAAATAACCATAAAATTATAATATTTGTAAGATGGGATCCTTTCATGAATTCACATTTTTTTTAAATTATCTTTCACTGTAATAAAAAAAAATCGCATGCTTCGTATGTTTTCGCTAGGAAGGGTTGTATAATTGAATTTTAAAACCTAACCAATGAAATACCATAGTCTAACCATAAAATAACAAGAAATAATATGTATGATTGTAAAAGTTTAGTGTGCACTATATAATATATCGGATCTCCACAGCCTACCTCCCCACTTCGCCACTGATAGATAGTGGGACATGTTGTAGTATTTAGTTGACTTACTGTTAACGGAATAACCCAGTGAAGCGGTGTCTACCTGTATTCATAGGTAAACTGTGTGTAGGTATACAAGGATAACGTCGTTACGAAATTATTACTGATATTATATTTCAAGAATAAGAGTTAAGATTCGAGGAAGTGATTAAATGTTTTATGTTTACGTTTTTTCCTATTGGTAAATACAAAGTACGCAGCGAGTACTTGTGTACCTACTATTGCAGGGTTGGCGAACCTTTTTGCATACGCGTGCCAACATTTCCCAAAAAATATTTTTCGACTGTCTGTCGTGCCCACAGAACAGATAATAAATAGAATACCGATAGGCAATATTCAATACGCCGCATGGTGAAGCAGGCTTTTGAATGTGTGAGTGTCCTACGAAAATGAAGCACGCATTATGCACGTGCAATAGTGTGTGTAATACACCAACATTAAATGAGCGTAAATGCATGACACCCACGGTGGTCGCGCGGCTTGAGCGTTGGACTATCACGCCGTGGGTCTCGGGTTCGAATCCTGGGTCTGGCAAGTACACATATTGTTTTTCAATTTGTGTGTGAGTCAGGGTATGGACCTAATAGGTTGAGCAAGTGGCTGACATCCATTTCTCTCTACGTGTATAAGTTTAACCCGAATTCTTCCTTACTCGAGTCGGTTACCTGCTGTCGCCTTATCCGTTGTGTATTTCAGTTCCCATTATGTCTGAGTTCCCTGGACGTGCCAAAGAGTCGGCTCGTTTTTTTTAGGAAAATATTTTCGCCGCGGGCCGCAGGTTGGTCAATTTTTTGCAGTCGACTCGTTTTTTTAAGGGAAATATTTTCATCACGGGCCGCAGGTTGCACAATTTTTCGCAGTCAGCTCGTTGTTTTTTTTAGGGAAATATTTTGGTTTTCGTTCGCGTGCCGTGCACATTCATCTCGAGTGGCACGCGTGCCAAAGGTTCGCCACCCCTGTACTATTCTATTGCTTTGTAAAAAAAAACCGACAATATTACATAAATTGAAATATTTTTTTCATAACGTCTTTTTACGATGCTTTACGATCACGTGAATACGTTCTGCCTGTGATAGCAGCTGATTCTAATGTGACGTTAACTTATTAAATATAAATTAAATAAATCTTTTTCTATAATCTATAGACGGAGCCTAAATATATGCATTGGCCCGCAGCCCTCGTAAACTGCAAGCATTTCAAAATTATTTTAGAATCACTCAATCATTCAACAAATAATTATTAAATGTGCAGATATTAGGTACTACACAAACCCCATAAACTTGAATTTGTTACGAATTGATGATATCGACCCTTAATCGGCAGAACAACGTAAGCGACACTTTTTGGTAAATTGCGTTTTAAATGGAGAACTGTTCAATATCACCTAGCGCATAAGTGACAAAAATATTAGAGCCCGATCTCAATCGCGTGACATTTTTTTAGGGTCTGTGCCTTTTAGCGTTTTAACTTGTATCGCATTATAAAGTAGAGCAAAACAACGGAACCGACGTTATTTGATAGTGTAAGCTACGGTACGGTTTATTCGGTGGTCCGTCTGGTAGTGAGTTGTGCGAAAACCGATTTGGGAGCAAAGCTCGCGCCGTCCAGTAAAACTGGCTGAGATAAAATAAACCTGGTAATAGAGTTTATTAAACAATAATTACCCGCCGTTACATCTCACTACTGTCGGAAAGTGGAACAAATAATGGATACTGCTTTTTATGGGGTGAAACTGATGGTAAACGTGGCAGTAATGAGATCTCAGCAATCATGCACAAATCTTTGGACAGGACTGACAAAGCGGGAAAAAATCAAGGAATTATTATACTGTGATTGGTCAGAATAAGAACCGGGCAACACTGGGTATGCTATCTTATTTTATGAAAAATTCAACTTTCATTGAATTGATAGAAATACATTTTCTATTACCAGTGGGTCTATTGTGTATTTATCGACCGCTAAAGTGATAAAGTGATAAATATTATCAAACTTAGGGTAGGTTTGTATTATAGAATTAGCACTTATTGTAACAATTACAATACGTTGATTATAATTGTTGCAATAAGTACTAACACTTTTATATAAACCTACCCTAAGTTTGATAATATCTATCACTTTAGCGGTCGATAAGTATAGAATAGACCCGCTGGTCGTACTACGATGCCGGTCGATTCTATTCATGCGAAAATTGAGTCATTTATATAGTAGTTTGGGCACTATCAAAATTACCCACCATCATTTCCAACGCTAGGTCATCATGTCATATGCAGAATTCCGTGACTGGAAATCTTTCGCTGCTACTTGCATTCCTTCAAAGCTCAAAATTAAATTTGGTGAATTATGAAAGGCATAATTTAAAAAACTTACCAAATATTGTACCTACTCTGGTGACAGTAGGACTAAACTGTTAGACCTAGAAAATGTCATCAGATCCCGATCAAGTGCTGTGATGCTTTAAGCGCAGCCACCCTTGCTGTATAGTGCTAAATCACCAATATCGGAAATCCAGTATAACGAGTAACAGTATAAAAGTCTCTGTGTTAAATGTAATATCCCTCAGAGATGACGGATGAGTTTATGAAACTGCCACATGGATTATCAGTGGAAGATAACTTTACCGGAATCCGATCAGGAAGACGTGAATGAGGATGCGATTACTGCTTAAAAAATGTGGGACAATAATTTTTTTGTAAAACTGAATAGTTGATTACAATTTTATTTTATCATAATTAGTAGGTCCCCATATTTAATTATGTACGAGTAGATACGTACCTATTTCATTTTGAAAAATAACAATACCTGATAATATTAATAATATAAGCGAAACCTTAAAAATACCAATCATTTATTTTTATTTTACCTATATGTGATTAAGTATCTACAAGCAAAAATATTAATTTAAAAAGTCAAAGTATTTTTAATTTATTTAACAACGTCCCCTTTCGTAAAATAAATGGGTGCTTATGTTATTTATTTTAATACTTAATTAGTAATGCCCTGTGATGATAATTAGCATGAAATTTATAAATAAAAACGACTACGCCAAATAGCGTAAGCGACATGCCTGGAAAAAATATCGTGTCATAGACATAAGCAAAACAGCGTTACCGCCACTATCTCGAAAACTAAAAGCACTAATGCAATTGTTTTATAATTTCCGTATAGGCAGTAACCAATTATTATTAACCACATTAACAGAATTCATTTTTGGAACTACTTACGGAAATAATTTAAAAAAAACCTTCTCCTGTAAAATTTATGAATTGTCGCTTACGTTGTTCTGCCGATTAAGGGTCGATATTGTTTATTAATTACCACTTCGAACAGATGTTTTTGAGTTAAATGTATTTAACATGGCAAACAGGCACAGTAGGTACGTTTTCCTACACAATACGACTTGTAGTTTATGATGGAAAAAATAGTCATACGATTCTTCTTGGTTTGGTATTTTTACTTTCTAGAGTTTATTTAATATTTATATTTACACAGGTGCGACTTGCATACTGAAACGACGGTGGCAGGTGTGTCTGAACTAAAACAAACTGGCGTAGGTATAAAAAAATATTTAAAAAGTGATTTCATCGTTTCAATAATTCATAGGATTGTTCGTCTACTCACCGGATGTGAAGGAAATCTTTTTGCTACACCTTTAATTTTATTCACCAACAACAACTTCTGGCTTCGTGTGTCTGGACAACTGCGATCGGGAAATCTTAAAGGACTTCCTTTGTAAAGTTGCGTTTATTATTATATTTTAATACAAGTGTTTTGTGTGTGTTTTTTGACCATAATAAACCTTTACCAGCTGGATTATTCGATAATATTATATCGTTTCCGTCAACATGTAACTAGGTATAATGGACTAGTAATTAATTATTGCTCTGAGATTAAAAACTATTTATTAGTAGATGACATTGCACATAGCAGTCACTTATAAAAAAGTATAAATTAGTGTGAGGATACCAAACTAAAATCTGTAATTAGGCGTATAAGTGTTTGTGCCATGTTTCTACCTGTTGATGTAGAATACTAATTCGATCCCAATATTAAAATATGTAAGTACCTACTTATAGATACTGCATTTTAATTATTACTCTGAGGCATTTTACATGTTTTTTCTGATACGAGGTTTCGCCGTGGAGGTACGTAGTGATAGTTATTTTAATATGTAGGTACACAAAATATGGACCCAAAGCGCAATGATTTTCGCTGATTTCTAGTAACTGTAGTAAAACTGAGGAAATGATAGTCATCAAAAAAAATTAGTAACATGGATTATGTTACTGATTCTGAGCATAACATAAATTATATTGACCAACTATTAATGGTTTAATGGCTTACAATGTGTATTTTGTAAACCGGGTGCCATATCATTTAAGTTATCCCTTAATCCCCGTAGAAATAAAGAATGAATGAAGAATGAAAGTAAGTATATACGTATTATGTAATTAAGTATTTTTATTTTGTTTCTCTATTACTTCAGTGATCTATTAGTGCAGGATCCCATAGACTTCTCGTATACATAATATGCGGAACGCATTCTGACAATTGGAATCGGTTTTAGGGGTCACCAGGATATATAATGTCGATGTTGCCAGGCGATATTAGTGGTCAATTTTTTTTATTGAGGTTTTAATTTTTTTTCTTATAACCCATCAAAAAATGTTCTGAATTCTTCAATAAAACCAAGACCGAATCAGGGATTGATTGAAAATGCAATAATTGTACCATGCCATCGGCATGGTCGTAGAACGGTTCGTCCCATTTGAAAAAATAAAAATAGCGGGTAGTGCAATGTGATCAAAATTATCGATTCTTAGGATCCTCCATGGCTTCAATTATTTTATTTAGTAGCATTTTTGTATAGAATCACCCAGATTGGTTTCTTTACTATATCTATGCATATGACATTAGTTTTAGTATTATGGTTAATCCAGAAACAGTGTAGGTTGCATATATAGGTAGGTGAATAAATTAAATAACGATAACCACTAACCACACTAAGTACACATGTTTATTAAAAAAAAAGAAACAAGTCAAGTGTTCAAACTGCTTTAAGTAAAGTATCATGATCACAGTTTTTACAAACACTACTTACACATTTGCACAATGATATACATGTCAAAGCCGATTTCTTATAACTACATGATAATGTACGGCAGTTAGAATTACATTTGCATGGTTTAACTAAATAATTTGTTAGAGGTCCATTCGTGATTAATTGTCTTGGATACAAATTATTTTCTCGTAACTCATAGCCAAGTTGTAGGAATCAATAGGCTCAAATAGTGGATCAGGTGACCTTTTCCATAAATAAACTTGTGCTGAAGCCTTTAAACATTGTAAATACAATGAATCATATGTGAATATCACTATTGACAAATTTAAACTAAATCCAATATTTTGGGAAATAAATTTATATCGAAGTTCAATCCGCTGTTGTTTTTTGTTTATAAATAAGTAAGTGAAAACTTTTTCTAGGTCTTGAAACTGCTGTGGTCTCCAACAATCCATTTCATAAAGCTGAAAGTGCATCTTGAACAAAACTCATTAACGAGATGGTTACAGCTTGTTTTTTTGTACATATTCGACTAGTGGTGTCGCAGCCGGTTAAAGAATGAAATGCTGGCAAAATATTACAAATATTTTCGCCAAGAGATTCAGCTGCCAAATACGGGATTTCTTCTGAGATCCCTCAAACCATAATCCACGGCAACCAATCGTTGCAAGTTTATTCCAGAAATAAATGCCTAAGATTAAAACATCTGTATCGGGACTGTAATAATCTCCAAATTTTGCATTCTTACAGCATAAAATATATGACAGAACATTCTAGTCTGCTTCTAAATGATTTTGATTTTAAATCAATGGCGTCAGTGAGAATTGATCCCTTCAATTTAAACCATAGTGTGTGGTCGTCAAATCCACCATAAATGTACAGCTCACTTTTTTCGTTGATTTTTGCGAATGTGAGGCATTTTTGCAAATAAATTTAAAAAGCTGTAATTTATTTTGAGGGCTCACAAAAAAATCTTTGCAATTAATCCACCACATCTAAGGGACGATCTCCAAGGCTTAACGCAAGGTTAAACCATGCATATGTAATTCTAACTGCCGTACATTATCATGTAGTTATAAGAAATCGGCTTTGACATGTATATCATTGTGCAAATGTGTAAGTAGTGTTTGTAAAAACTGTGATCATGATACTTTACTTAAAGCAGTTTGAACACTTGACTTGTTGTTTCTTTTTTTTTAATAAAAATGTGTACTTAGTGTGGTTAGTGGTTATCGTTATTTAATTTATTCACCTACCTATATATGCAACCTACACTGTTTCTGGATTAACCATAATACTAAAACTAATGTCATATGCATAGATATAGTAAAGAAACTAATCTGGGTGATTCTATACAAAAATGCTACTAAATAAAATAATTGAAGCCATGGAGGATCCTAAGAATCGATAATTTTGATCACATTGCACTACCTGCTATTTTTATTTTTTCAAATGGGACGAACCGTTCTACGACCATGCCGATGGCATGGTACAATTATTGCATTTTCAATCAATCCCTGATTCGGTCTTGGTTTTATTGAAGAATTCAGAACATTTTTTGGTGGGTTATAAGAAAAAAAATTAAAACCTCAATAAAAAAAAATTGACCACTAATATCGCCTGGCAACATCGACATTATATATCCTGGTGACCCCTAAAACCTATTCCAATTGTCAGAATGCGTTCCGCATATTATGTATACGAGAAGTCTATGGGATCCTGCACTATATCGTAACATTATTTTGTAGTCAGAAGACTTTATAAAAAAACTCGTTACCCCACTCGACTCTTGCGGATACATTGAAATCTATTATTTAAAATGATTATTATTTATTATATATCACTTAAATATTAGGTATGTATGTACAAAGTGATACAATAATGATGGATACTTTATTAAATACCTATTCGTTACTTTATGTGGCAAGTGTTTTAACTTTTAATGTAAAAGACATTAACGTCTTTTAGTTTGTCTTTATGGATTTTGATCTCAGTATCGATGTTTTTGTGATAATAAGACGATAATGGCTTTCAATTTTTGACTTTTCTTATTTGTACGCACTGTGGCGGTTTTATTTAAGGCGCAGTAGGCGCTCGCTTCGTCATAAAGTTAGAACGCGGATTTTAATTATTGTAAAAAATCATTACAGCACAACTAAACATTCAGTGGTAGCTTATCGCACGCGCTAAATTTCCCAATGGAACCTTCAATACTGTCATAAAATTAGACAGGTAGTTAATATATTAATATATTATACGCACCATTAAAAGTATTTTTTATAATTTTATATAAAAAGGTTGAAGTATGTTTTTACTGTACGTTGATTTGCTGAAGCAACCTATTAGTTACTATCGCATGGAACCTACGTGTACTTTACTATTACCGTCAGTATAATATTATAAATACTATCAAAGCAAAAACACTCTCAGATAAACATAGATCTAAGTAGCTACTGTACGACAACATTATTTAGGCAACAACAGGAAGTCGCTCTTATCGCGTATAGAATATTTCACAGTGTTGTCATTTTTTGAGAAAACATATCCCGCGAAATTAGGTTTTAAGTTTATATCAATTCTATTCTCAGTAAGTTTATAAGTACATTAATTTATAAGTCTAATTATTGTTCAATAAATATAAATAGAAATTTTTTTTCAAATAATTTCACCTCTTAATTATTACTATTATATTAGGTTAATTATTACAGCGTAATTATTGAATTTTGAAGGAAATTTATCATTGAACCCACATTAACTGATAATATTGCTGCAGGTATTTATTAATTAAATAACTAGAACACAAATTATGAGTAAAAAAGTAGAAGTGAAAGATATAACATATTCAATATTATATTGATGACCCAATCACATGTTTTATAATTTACAAATGATGTCTTTATATCGTATTTTTAGTAAAATGTTGTGGAAACACATACTGTGAAAATAATTTTCTATAAATTAAATTATATCCACCTTACATAAATTTTAAAACAATATGTACCTACTTATCGGTTTAAAAATTAGGAAAAAATAGGACAATGCATTAACTAACTAATGATCATTTATACTTAATTATTATACGTCTAAAAATATTAATAAAATAGATTACGATACACATAACTTTATAATATACAAACATAATTTCCAGTATTTGGGGAAATATTTCTAGTATTACAACACTGAATTTTGACATACCTGACATGACAGGAACCCGTAAAATGGGCTTGTTGAAAGTATTGTATAGGCTCACCTTTTAAATACGACTCTTTTTCTTCTTCGCAATAAATCAAAAGTTTACTGATAATAATTCGAACATCATTTCGTATTGTTTTAGACATCTTTTGAATATAAAAAGCTTCAAATTACGTAAATTGATAGATGCGTCCAATACGAAGTGTCAAAAATGTAATGAAAAATTTGGGGGCGTTCCTAATTTGAAACCGGAAGTTCGATTAGCTGTACGTAGTTCACAGATTTGCCACGTAGCCAAGATGAAGTTGCCGGACAATACATACACAATCTTTTGTCTTTGAAAATGTGGAACGTAATAAATAGTTGTACCTAGCTATTCATTTGTTTTCCGCTTGACTTATAAATGCATAAATGCATGGCGTGAATCAAATTGGTGACCAAAGACCAAATATTGTGACCACGTCAAATAAGATTATTGTTCTTTCTAAAAATAAATACATTCATTGAATCATTTTTTCCATGTAAATTAAAAACAAAGAATGCGTTGGAATTTGCATCACTGTCTGCATTTTGTGGTCTCTATGATTAATACAACAAAATTTGTAATGACAAGATTTGAACAAGGTTTATTAGTGTTTCATTCATTCATTCATAGATTTGTATCTCAAAACCAGACCGCATCTACGTACCGCAAAATTATTGTGTAAGTTCTATGAGCTGGCAATATTATAAAAATAATAGGTAGGTATATTAAGTCGTTGTCGACTTTCTGCTAATCTGCTTATCGATAATGTTACTTTTGGTATTGTCACGTTCACGTAATATCTCACATATCACTATTATACTGCTACAACGACTAATAATAACGGCCGGCGACTTGTACATGCAAGTAAAAGCCTAGCCCAGACGCACATCGAAAATCGTCTCGACTGGGATAAGGCCATAAATCAAACCCGTCCGCGCTTCCTAGCCCATGCCAGAACAGTGACGTCACGCGGCTAACCGAAACGATTTGAACGAAGTGGAACTCGAACTCCATTATAATGTTTATTTTTATTTTGTAATTCTACTATGTATGATTTATTGAGAGAGTAAGGTGTATTCTATTAATATCTGCTTTGCGTGTTTGCACATAACAGTGGCATACCTACCATCATGATAATAATATTATCATCGCTTCACGATTTATATTAAATGATAATTATACCTATGTAGACAACGTGTGCAGAATAAATGTGTGAAAATATTGTTTAGGTACTAAATGAAACTATTTCATAGTTTTAAAACATTTAATTTCAATTTCGGGAGTGACTGATCCTTTAGAAGCATTTATAGAAACAGCTGTTGTTATTATTGACTTATTTGTGTATTTGTTTGGATGGTGATACAATGATACTCGTACATAGTTGTTGTTTCATCTCTGCTCACCTAATAAGTATTTTATTTACTTAATTGCTGAAATATTTAACGCCTATACGAACAGCATTTTATTACATTGTTTATTATACATAATGACAGCATTTAAAATATTTCAAATATCCATAATCTGTGATTTTTTCATGACTCAGTGTTGCCTGCTAGGCTGTACCGAAGGATCATAAAAATAAAGGATGTGGGTTACCATTAATTATTGTCTGTGGCTGTAAAATGTACGATTCAACATTGAATGCGCGTTTTGTTTACGTGACAAACTTTAATGAATATGATACAGACGTAAATATTAAAAAGAACTTATTCTTTAACGTGTGTTTTTTAAGTTAATTCCACTTTTCTTCATACCAGCGAGACTATTCTAACATATTATCACTTTATGTATTCAGGCAGTTAATTATTGCAAGAAGTTAACTACTGTCAGATGTACTATCTTTTAACCCCCCCCCCCCCTCCTGTGGGTCTATTCTATACTTATCGAACACTAAAGTAATAAATAGTATCAAACTTAGGGTAGGTTTGTATCAAAATATTAGCACTTATTGTAACAATTATACGAAGCTGGTTTTTATTGTTGCAATAAGTGCGATATTTTAACAACAGCAAGATAGGTGCTGTTAAATTATAGCACTTATTGCAACAATAAAAACCAGCTTCGTGTAATTGTTACAATAAGTGCTAATATTTTGATACAAACCTACCCTAAGTTTGATAATATTTATCACTTTATCACTTTAGCGGTCGATAAGTATAGAATAGACCCACTGGCTGTGTTAACTTTTAGAGCGAGGTAAAGTATGTCAATTACATATTGAATATTGAGATGCGACTATTTGAAAAATAACTACGTCACGGGTTACGGCCGCCGCATCAATTTATAATTTCCCCGCTAGCTGTCAAATAATATCGAGTGGCGAGTAGCAACATATTTTTTTAATACATACCTACGCATTGACATGACTAATAAAATTGTAGGTTATGTTCATTTATGTTCATATGTTCAATTCTTGTTTGACGTTTCAATACAAAATTTCGGGGTTTGGGTAGAAGTGCCATCGATGCGCCTGTACGAGAATACCCGAATTTGACCGAGCTTCGAATAAGAGACGTATTTCACACGAGAGGCATACCAACTTAAATTTTTGCCATGTTACGAATTACCAATTATGGTAGATGACCGACTTGTGCATTGAATTGCTTCTGTGTTAATTTGGACAAATAAAAATATCGGAAAACAGTAAAGTTAAGAAAAGCTGTGCTGAAATGTATCTTACCGCCACATCCAAGAAGGTAATCAACTTCTTTTATTTTTGTCTTCCCTGCGTCGGTCCAGACAATATTTCACCGGTTTTCTCTAATTCTGGATTCCCGTAATTGTAATTGATTGTATTGAAAGTTTTATCCAGGATTGCAGTCCCCAGAGCATACATATAAAATTATATAGTTATTTTATTAATTCCATTGGCTTCAGTAGTGTTTATAAATCGTTACGGAACAATTTATATAATTTGGAATAATAAACTTACTAGGTATCTACAATTATTATTTTTGTTTGTTTCAATAAGTTTACTGTGGCCACCCGTATTACTTACTGTTTAGGTTTTTTAGTACATTCGATCTTTGAAGTCTCAAAAATCTTCGATTTAGGATGCATTTCTGTATTAAGGGGGAGGCTTGTACCTACCAGAGGCACCTAGCGGAAAAATACGAAGCTTGCAATTTGAGATATTTTTTTGATAATTCACAATTTCATCTGTATTAATTAATAAATATGTATCTGAAAACGTATTTTTTTAAGTCAAAGATAAACTTACAATGTTATAAAAAAAATCTGAATTTGTAACATTTATTTATGTCAACAGTTACGTTATTATTACATTATATTGTATGGTCAAATTTATTATTAAAATTTAGTTTACTACGTTTTCTATGTTTTGACATAAAGATTTTTGACTACCTAATTCATAGTTTTAATATTTTTAAGTAAGTATTTTAAAAAACACCGATTTTTATAAAAATATTGTGTATAACTTGAAATCCTTTTTAATGTTTTCAGATACATATTTATTTATTATTACAGTTGAAATAATTGTAAATTATCAAAAAAATGTCTCAAATTGCAAGCTTCGTATTTTTCCGCTAGGTGCCTCTGGTAGGTACAAGCCTCCCCCTTAAGCAAATAGTCGAATGCGTACCTATTATTTGTTTTCCAGTTAGTGATTTAATTGGTGTTGCCACTTTAAAGAAAAATAAAATTCAGGAATGTGGCGGTAAGCACGTTCCAACCACTCCCATAATGTGCCGTGCGACGTACGACTTTCCACGGGATAAAGAAGGATTAGCGGATTTTTTTCTCGTGGCCATATGTATATTATATTATGGTATGATTGGTATGCGTGTACATTTAAACTATTGTAATTGGGTTTCCTGAAGAATCCTTGCCTAATCTGTCAATAAATACGTTTTCAATGTTCACAAAGAAATGGTATTCTTACTATAGTCGTAGGATAGTGGTTTACAGCAGCTAGATTTCATTGCAGGACAAGTATTTATCACTGATATTTTTATTTCCTTCCAGGTTACGTGAAAGTAATTGTTTTCAAATTTACCACAGGGTGCCCACGTGACATCGTCGTTTCACTCGATTCGAGTTGCATTATTCATGGCCTGTCGCAGGAGTGAGAGAAAGAGAAGATGTGGATCAACACGTTTTGAACTGAAGCGTTGGTTACTCTTACCGTCACTCAGTAGGCTCTTTGAACAGTTGGATAATGTTGGTTTTTACGTTTTGGTACGCTCAGTTAGAAAATTAAGAGTGTGTTTCAAACACAGAAGTAGATGACTTGAATCAATTTATTCTAGAGTAGGTAAATACATGTGATTTCCATTCAAATGCGATTTGGACATTAAATAAATTGCATTCATTGTAAGTATGTGAAAATTACTAACTAAGCATACTTTGTATAAATTATCTTCATGGAACTTTTTACTAAGTAAAAATACATTTTCTTCTGAAAGCCCGCTTAGGAGGATCATTTCTAGTGTCAGATCAATGTATTGATTAAAGCACAAATGTTCATATTTATTAAATTCACATTTTGTTTTTCAATGTGTGTTTGGGGCTAGAGTATGGCCCTAATATAATCGAATCTTAGAATCGATCATGGTGGTGTAATAATTCTATTCTAACATGCAACTTTCTATAGATCGTAAATATTCAAATGCTGCCGTAGGTATTTCATAGATGTCATAAACCAGTATTTTGTAACAAAATTGATTCGCAATAATTAGCACATTCACTTTGTCGTTTGTTATTCATTGGCAGAATCACATAATATTGTGTAGGTCGTGTGTTGTGTTTCTTTCAAATTTTATAATAATTTAGATGTGAAACAGGTTCTGTTAATCAGTGCATATCTCGAAAACCTGAATTCGTTGCATACATAATGTAATTATATGTATGAGCCATAGTAAGTATGTATGCGCTGACCCCGCTGCATTATCTTGGCGGAACAAATCCTGCCATTTTACGTTTCAATACTCGCTTGTGTGCAAAACGAATGGAGTTTCTTGAAAAGCTACAATCCGTATTGTGACGATTCTCAAAACATTAAATTTATGTTTTTACAAGAATCTACATCATAAACGTATAAATTCTAATGCACTCCCTTTATTGGTAACATATTTTTTCTTAGCAGTACATTTTATGGTCAAAATTCCATTCATAGTTTCTTCCACCATGTCCTATACGAGAATAAAGAAAGTAGGTAGCACTCGGGCTCTTTCTCTTCTGCAAAAGTAATATTCTTATATACATGCGAAAATTGAATGTGTAAAATAGGTAGGTACTGCCAAAAGTTGGTAAGTCTCGAAATCATGTTATGGAGAATTGCAATTTAAAGTTCGACTTACCTCTAAAATCAGGCACAATGCTAATTTATTTGTGCTTTATATGCATGTTCTATATTTCAGATGATCTTGATTTTTTTCTAGCATACCGACATATTGTTTATATAGGTATAGATAGACACATAATTCGGTATTAACTCTAAATACCTAAATTACTGACTTACCTACCAACTTTCGGCAGTAACCCACGAATATCGTTTCCACTTAAATGCGTGTACCCACGGAAAAAAATTGACTACACTTCCCACGGTCCATCGCCAAAATCGCCAAATCTCGCGCCTCCTGCCATGTGTGACCTGCAGCGCGTAGATCACATTTGTAGAACCGTTGCAGGGTGGGGGAGGGCCGGCCACGTTTAGTTGATAAAACCATTACGTTACCAACTCCGTGGAAATAAATGTCAGCAGCTTCAATTCTATTGCTTTTTCCGAGTTAATGTACGAGTTGAGTCGTGTAGCCGATACGGATAAACGGTAACCACGAAGCGCAGTAAGTAGTAGTCTAGGACCTAGTCCTAGACCTAGGTGAACATTTCGTGGACGGCTCGGGTATACTAATATTTCGCGGGGGAATGCGGAGATGTCAATGATGTCACACGCCTATCGATCCAGGGTCCAGTAGCGGTTCTCTGTCTCAGAGGTGTCTTGTGTGACACCTCTGTAATATCCCGCGAAATATCTCCATGTCTAAACCGTCCAAGAAATGTTAACCTAAACTGCTACTTCCTGCGCTCTGTGGTTGCGTGTGAAGATTCCGTTTTATCACGCTGATTTGTGTAAATACAATATACCTACTGTCTTCTAAATGTCAAAACCACAGATCATTAATTGTTTCCATTTACGAGAAGAATGTCTCAATAATTCTTACTTATTATTATTTTTTTTTAATTCAGTAGCATTTAATTTATGGAGGATGAGCCGAAGTGTTATGAATTTTTGGTTATTCAGGCTTTAATAGTTTTGCAGAGGCGCTGTTTTGAAATCCTAATTTCTGTATTTTTTCTCACCGTAGTCGCACACTCGCACGTCGCACGTGAGCATTGCGTAGGTCTGTACATAAATTGAATAGGAATAGAATACCTTGTGACCGCGTTATTATTGTATATATCGGGTCGTGAAATCTGTCCATTTCATCTGACAATGATTTAATTATCGTGCATTACCGTCAGCTCGGCTGGAAATTAACGCTTCGTTATTTTATCAGTAAAGTTGCGATCCGATTCGAATAATTAATTTCGAATTCGAATCACAGCGAAGGCATGCGATTGGTCGGCCGACTGGCGCCTGCGAAGCCGTGACCCACTCAATACTCGTCGTAGTAACGCAACACGGATATTGTGACGTTGCAAAAAAAAACAATGCAAATTAGACAACTACTTTACTAACTGTCGTTGTCATGCTCGCATCGTAAATCACTCATTATGACGATTTGTGCTTTATGTCATGTCAATATAATTTGATTCGTTAAACGAAACAATGACTTTGATTTAAAGCCGCGTTGACACGATCCGAGTACACTCGGACCGAGCTTCATCCGAGCGCACTCGTACGAGACAGCTTCATACTACTGTAGGAAAACATCTTCTTGATTACGTTTCCAGGCGCTGCTGTTTACTAAATGTGAGGAGCTTATAATGGAAATGTGGTTAAAAATGGGCGGAGCATGGTTCACAGTTTTAACACGTAGCCAAGAAAATGTTTTCGTACAGTAATTACTCCTATCCGAGCTACTCAAACGCGTCCTACTCTTCCGAGTTTGGTCGTATTGGAGTAATTAGTATGAAGCTATCTCGTACGAGTGCGCTCGGATGGCGCTCGGCCCGAGTGTACTCGGATCGTGTCAACGCGGCTGTAGTTCATCACATGTCATGTAGGCGTGGAATACTACGTTGCAGTCAGATAAAACTGTCAATTTTGTGAATGTTAGTAAGTATTGTTTAAATTTAAAAGCTGTAGGTACCTATATAGTGTGGTGGTTGGACCGCGTAGGAACAGAAACAGCATCCCTGAGGGACACCATCCCTGGCTTTGGTGGTAGAGGAAACTAGCGGACAACATAGGGTAGTGGAAATGTTTCCTGGAGACAGTCAAGATTCACATGGGATTGTAGTGCCAATGTGTAGTCATCCTTGTGAAACGGTATGTTATATTATAATTTTACCGTTATATTAAAAAAAATACCTACACATTAAATAGTGTGGGCTTCATGTAGGTACGATCTTTTCAATATTAAGATAGGTATAAAGGTTTTGATTCTTTATTACATGTCTTAAACTCTCGGTTAGTTAGTTACCTGTCGTTATTAGAGGGAAAATGCACTGAATTCAATCATCCCTAATAATATAGTCACCACTCACCAGCATGTTTCATAACATTATTATTAGTAGGATTATACAGCGAATGACACTTAATATTGCTAACCGCTAACGTCATGTATATCCGGAGGTCAGGGGTAAATTGTTGTAGGTACTAGGTACTTCTTATCAACATTTTCAGTTGACGTGAAAACGAATTCTGCTATTGTTAACTTTCGTTGTTCGCTTATTTGTAAATGTTTATAAATTCCAATTTGTTCCCATTCACTGCGGACCTTTAAATTTATATTTAATTACCTCATTTCAATAACATGCTAATTATATCTAATGGCCACCCGATGGGCAACGCACCAGTTGAGTTGGACGCAGTGTATGCACTATACTCACTTCCACGTTTATGGTAAAATATATTGCTTTACCTCTTAACGGTATTGGTGATATCATGCCAACTTGAATGCCATAACATCAGTAAGTATAAAACATTAAAAATCGTCCAATCTGCCACTGGAAGATTTTATGTGTAAAGGCAATAATCATGATCAACTATGTCGTCTAATCTATGTGCAAGAAAGTATAACTGAGCTATCTTATTGTCAATCAAGTTTGTGATTATATTGTACCACTCAATAGAACTAGAGAACCTGATATCCTACATACATTTGAACGTACTCCAAGTCCAAATTTGTCGAGGTTGTGTTGTAATAGAGATCTCGCGTCACGAAAATTGTCAGATTCTCGTTTCTCAAGAAATCGTCAATGGCAATCAGTGACGTCCCGTGGGGGTAGGCAGATTGAGCGTCGCTTGGGGGCGGCAGTTACTCGAAGGGCGGCAAATGAAGAGATTCATTTGGTATATATAGAAATAGCTACGTAAGCTTAGTACATAATAACGAAAATATCTTAAAATAAAAATTCCGCTCACTGGTTGGAAACAGAATGTATTAAAAAATAAAATATTGAATAGGTCTGTGAGTAATTGTTTTGTCGGGTTTGCGATTTCTAGTTTACTTCCGTTGCCCTTTGACGTCATTGGTGACTAGAAACGACACGTACAGATTCGCGAATAATTGGATTAACCAGTGCCCACGGAAGTTGCCCTCGAAACTGTTACACCCCCCTCTTATAGAGCGTCCCACCTACCGCTCCTGTGGGTCTATTCTATACTTATCGCACTAAGTGATAAATATAATCAAACTTATGGTAGGTTTGTATCAAATTATTAGCACTTATTGTAACAATTACAATAAGTTGGTTGTAATTATTGCAATAAGTGCTATATTTTAATAGCACCTCTCTTGCTGCCCAAAAAATTCCCACTTTTGGGAAAAAATATTGTAATTTTAATTTTGTATGTTTTAGTGGTAGGTATATTATTTTGAGGGTGATGTTTCCGATCAATAAATTTTTTAGATATATTGGAGTCATGAAAGGATGATGAAAAAATGGGGCGGCAATTTGTTGCTGCCTAGGGGCGGCATTTTGTCTTGGGACGTCACTATTGGCAATATTGAGAATTCGTGAAACTGTGAATAAAATAACTTTGAGGCTAAAAAACTTGATTAATACGGACGCTAAAACTTCGAGATGATTAAAAAAAGAAATTTTGGACAAATAAAACATTAAGAAAATGGATCGATATTGATCTCGAGAAATTAATAAACCATTCTTTATATTCTTACCAAAATGTATAGCTATCTATATATAAACAGTATCACAGTTGTAGGTACCTATGAACTACTTTGTTAAAGCACTACATCGCCACTTTGGTGCTGTATTATGGAACTTGCATAAATTGAGCCTATATGACTATAATAATAGGATGAGGTATTTGACACCTTTTGTTGAGTGGAATATGCGCTATTGAGAAGATGAAGGTATGCAGTGTGGAGTGTAGGTACCTACCGATGCACTCCATCTCCTTGCTATGCATACACCATTTGCTCATTCATTGTGAAAGGAATTCCTATCAACAATATTAATTCAAATAACCTCCCGCCTTTTCTTTTTGAACCTTTCAATAATGAATTAACATACAAATAATTGCACCTAATAGACAGCATGTCATGCTTCGCAACAGTAATTATCATAGACGTTATAGGTATCTTTGTCAATTTTAGCAAATATTGTTAAAATATTGCCTATTTTCCTAAAAATACAAGTCAGTTTCAGTGTAGATGTCTATTATGCAGGGAATACAAAATTAAATTTCAGGATTCAAGCTCTTGGTAATGATTTAAACGCCGAAACAGCTCGCAAAAAACTCAAAACTAGTAAGTTTGTTTCATACTTATAAAATACCTATAGCTAGTTAATGATATATTTATTTTGTTTCTCAGAAGGTGATTATTATTATATAAAAAAACACTCGTTTATTTTATAAGTATGAAACATGCATTAATGTTTATTTATGTATCTCAACCATATTTTTGTCTCACTGTTGCTCTCATGTAAAGATAATAATTTAGGACAGGCATGTCCTACTATACTGTGTATATACTGAGTATACTGTGATCTACTACACCATTCTCATTGCCACTACCATTCTCACGATCTATATTTGCACGAGGAAAATTTTTAAACAACAATACTTGTCTTCAACATTACTAAATTTTCCGTTCGTTGTCGTTTTGGTCTTATTTTGGGCACTCATCGTCCAAATATTCTCATACTGTGTAAGGAGTCTACTGCGCGATGGTAAGAAAAATATGTCTCAGTTTAAAGCGAGGGTATTCACATTTTCACTTTTTCTAACTCCTGCAGCAGGCCGTGGGTGATGTGCAATTCGAATCTAGTGATAGATTAAGGTCCTGCGGACTTCCTCGTGGTTAATCATGTACGCTGTTTAAGGAGACAAACATCATATTATATTACATCTGAATGTAGGTAAGTACACACTTTTAGATTTTCACGACTCAATTCCTATATGTATTGGCCTATGCCCTATGGCCTATGTCAGGAATGGCGAATCTTTTTACGTACGCGTGCCAAAATTTCCCAAATATTTTTTTTCAACTGTGACGTGCCAAGCAGTTTTCGTTTAAAGTTTTCTAAAACACTAGTTATGAATTTTATTAAAATGGCTTAAAAATTACAATTTAGTTCTTGAAATTATATCTTTCATCGTATTTCTAGCCGAAGGCATATCTTTTACTCTTTGAATATTTTGTTCCTTGTTTTCAAATTTCTCAAAGAGATCGTGGAAGCATTCAAACCACTCTTCTTTCATATTATATTCTCCATCACTGAACGTTTTTCCATTTTTAGAGATTATGTTTGAGGCAAAATAACAAGCATTTATTATATTTGATAATTAATTTCATAAGGTTTGTTGATTGAATATTTTCATTTTTAATTGCCCGATCCTAAGGACCTACCTTTGCCATTGTATATTTACATCAAGCATAATGATTATTCTTGAAAAGGATTTTCCCGCTATATTTTATACAATGCGATTTGTCATTTACGCATGAATTTTGACGTTTCAGTTTGCGCATTGATTGGTAATCACTAGGGGGCGTATTTATATGCAACAAAAAACATGATTATATGCATGCACGTATGCACTTAAAATCAATAAAATATGCACTAAAACCGAAGAAATATGCAGGTAAAAATCGACATTTTTAGTGGGAAAATTTGTAAATACCCACTTTACCCAATATTACTGACAAAAAATCGAACAAGTAGTTAATAATTTTTTAACATAATAAATACGATAGGAGAACAGAAAAACACACAAATGAATATAAAGTCAATCAATTACAATTTTCAAAATACCTTTTCCACAAGTACAAATAATCGAATAATAAATGCAATATAAACCAAACATAACTTTAAAAACAAAAACGACACACTTAACTATTCCTAAATACCGTTTTCTGTTTTTTGCCCGAAAACAAAATTACCTACATTTTTTTTTCATTATTATGCTCTGGCATTAAATTTTTCCGCATAGGTATCTGCCAGTATTTTGTTTATATGCAGAAAACGATCTCTCAACGTCCACAGAGGTGATTGGGCAAACTTTAAATAAAAGTGCCCGAGTTGACTTCACTTTTTCTGATAAATCCACAGCTCGGAGATTGCATTAACAATGCAAGTGCATCTAAACTATCTACCTTCCTAACTTAGTTATATTTGGATAAAATAATTAAAAAAAAAAACTAAAATTATAAACTCAAAAGCTCTAAAATATGCATTTATTTATGAAATATGCACTATTATCTCAATTTTGCTCTAACGTCTGAAATATGCATTTATATGCACAATAAAATTTTATTTTTGTATTCCGTGTCTTTCAAAACAGATTTCTGTGCAACTCTCATAGCTGTGAATACACCTAACAAAACATGCACTAGCATATAAATCTGGGCCCTAGTAATCACAATATGAAAAACCGAAGAAAATACGCATGACTATGAAGTCATTGTTTGTTAATATTATACTATGTAAGTACTCTTATATTTATTTTATTTGTAATTTTTTAAAAAAAAAGAATCATTTTTAAATATAATACTTATATAAAATAGTAATTTATTTTCTCTTCAAAATGAAACATTCGAGTGCCATGCAAAATCATCTCGCGTGTACCGCATTGTACCTACATGCCTGTTCTAGAATATTGACCTTTTATTATTTATCCTAATAGGTATGTCTCTAAAATGCCTTAAAGCAATTATTCCGCTATACTAGTTTTATATCTATCTTTCTTAGTAAGTCAGGCATATCTACCTTTTACTTATTAGCTGTTATTAAATTGGCTTAGTTCGGTTTTCATCTGAGCTTTATCAGGATCAGTGGGTCAATTAAAACCAGTTGACCTCAGAGTTATTCTGATGCGAGGGCTAACTTGACATTACACCTCACTTCCTGCGATTTCAACCGCATGCCACGTCTGACAATTGGTTCAATAATTACTTACAGTAATAAATTACCATTATTATTGATGCAGCGGAAATACCGGTTTGACCACTTTTTGAAAACTCTTCCAAGATTCAAGATTGCATTATTTAATTTATGCAAGAATTAAAATATGTGGTTTGTTTGTACCACTCAAGAACTGCTAAACCACCTGTCGCGAAAGAAAGAAAATATGAATAGGTACCTGTTGTCAACAGTTTTTTTTCTCGTCTAATTATTCAAAATTAAAGACGGTTGTTCTACTCTCTGATCACTCTAATTAATTGTGAATTTCAGCGGTCTTTGGCTTATTTAATTGGAGGATTTGGTAGAAAAATATTATAAACATTACAAATAAAATTAAGCATTAAAAAGTATTATTTTCAGTCGATACAAAATACGAAATTCTCTTATTTTCGTAATATATATGAACATACGTTAGACGTTTAGACATAACATAATACGTAGGAATTTAAATTAAAATGTCATGGTTTTTGAATTGAGTAATTTTGTTTTTTTTAGCTCGATTGAAAATGTTGCGATTTCAGATTAACCCAGTTTAGCTATCAGGTTCAGAGATAAGTGTGAGTGTCCCCACATTATGTCAGTCAAAAAATAAACTACGATGACCGATTTGAATTTTCGATCCCAATTTCTTTAGTTTTACTAATATAATAAGTAAAATGACGTTCATTGCCACATATAGTTTTTACATAGTTAGTCACAAGAGTCGTGCCTAGCACATGATATTAAGTTATTCTCATGAAAACTAGGATATTATCGGAACCACAGATTATATAGATAACAACTCTGTGCGTAGGATATATAGGTATAACAGAATTTAGTTATATTTTCCTTCGTATGGAATAGGATTTCAACAATACATACTAGTAATCTTAAGGAAAAGAATAAGGGTTACAAGACTGAATTAAAGGTAAGTGTAGGTAGTAAAGCTTTGAACGAAGCACGTCATGTTGCATCCACCAGCCAAACATTAATTCTAACATCAAATAAAGATAAGCGATGCTCGTGTCGTTCTATGACACGTGTCTGCATTAAGCCATTACAAAACACACGTGTTTCCTGTGTTCAAGTGAAACTGATATGCTTTTAACCAACATAACACTCGGGGTCTGGTTTAGACGTTTTTGAACCCCTTTTTTAAACTGCCGGTTTCCGATAATAATATCATGTACATGTGAGGTATAAGCTTATTTATATTATACCTAGCTGAGAGTGATAACTTACTGATGGATACTAGGGATATAAATCCTGAACAGAATTTTCAAACCAGGTGTTTTTTCATTACCTAGGTATTATACAAAGCCAGTATTTTTATCGTAAGTACTGTCAGATACCGACATAATATAAAATTATACTAAAAAAACAACGTTCTTGATTTCTAATTTAGTACCCACACCTACTTATAATATAAATCAGGGGACACAAAAATAGTGGATAATGCTTTACGTCCTTGGTGTGGTCATTCGTTTTATTCGAATAACCTACATGTAGTTTACTTTGCATCCAGATCTGGTCACCTAGGTATCTAAATAAGTACTTAAAATTAAATTCATGGGCGTTTTTCCTGAAACAAATTGAGAGTTGCTACCTATATATTTACAATTTACATTGTGATTGGCTCTGTCACTTACAATGATTACAATGATTTAGACTATAAAATTTGATTGGGTGCATCGCATCTTACATCGAAGTTCGCGAATCATTTTTAAATCGAAATCAACGCAAGCCATAAATTAATTCATTTAAGGCTCTGGATGAGTGCACGTGCCTGCGTGTAGGCGCCAAGAGTCAACGTTTCCCAAACTTTCATTCATCCCTTGGCTGAAACTTGTCTGTCGTATAAAAGAGGCGGTGTGAAATGATACGCAAGTATAATACTTTCAACGAGGTGTGCCAAAATTCATTAATAGTTCGAGCAAAATTTGCTACATTGTATTACCTATAAACATGACACAACAAAAAATGCCTAATATAATAATATTTTGTATCAGTTATTACGTAGGATTATCGAGTTTGAAGCCAGGACGATATGCGACAAACACAAGTATGCATTTTGGGGAAGGATGCTGCACGGGGATGTCGGGATGACCAACCACACTGATGATGCGTCTCTCCAAGAATCTAGACCTAGACACTTGATAAATAATAGGCTCTTCTCGGTGGTTTGGCTATGAATACGAATTCTTTATGGAAATTTCGAAAAATTATCCACTATAATTTATTATTGATTTTTAAGGCGGCGGAGGGTTATCAAAACCTAGCAGGTGTCATCGAATTCTGCATTTACCCCGCGAATTTTTTATGGTAGGTACATACCACTACATATCCCACACCTAGAGACTCTGCATGTTGAGTCTAGCGATGAATACTTGACCTGCACCTATAACAACTGGTGCTTATCTACAAGGTATTACGATCTTTCGCATCGAATACCTACGCGTTGCCTAACGAATATAATTATTGGAGTTTTCATGTTAAATGCATATATTATTGGACGCACCAATTCATGAGTTCCTCTAACTCTAACACATACCTTGCGTGTCGTACAATGCTGAAAGAATAGGGGTCCAACCTGTTGAGAAAGCTGTTCGAAAATCATCCGCACCACGATCTTCAGTCATGGGCTCGTGACGAAGAAGAAGTAATATTCGTTTCACATAAATAATTTCTATTTTATTTTGTTCCTGGGGGGGGGGTCCAGACACTCCAGACAGGAAACTCCTCCCGTGTGCGCGTGGCTGTTTGAAAATCTGCGTGGTCTGCGAGAACAATAAATTTATTTGAGAGACGCTGAGAAATTGCAGCCAGCGAGACGAATTTCCGAGAAGCTAAGGGTCCGTGAACGGCAAAAAAGGACTAAAAAGCAACATGGCATACCACACCCGACCAAGCCCAGCGCAAAAAACCGCGAATTTGCATTATTAATATTTATACGCCAGCTATATTTAGAATCAGAAATGCAACGCCCAGAATGGTTTTCAGCACAATAATGGCTGTTGTATGTGGGTTTAAGATAATTTACTCGGGGTGTTTTGCAGACATTTTTATAGTCCTACACAACAGCTGCTGGGTTCGCGGTTAGGATAAACAAGCATGGACGATTGGTTGCTGTTGTTTTGACTACGGGGGCAATATTTATTGTTACTGCTGCATTTTGGCACCTGTCGTGTGAACTCTTCTTGTTTTAAAATTTAAATTGTGTGAATTGAGGGTTAGCAGACTAGAAATTCTGTAACATTGCAAAATCTGTGATATAGGTACATTGTAATAATCATTATTTCTTTGTTAGGAGTCATTTCAAATTATCGGACATCTTCATAATGAAGCAATCAGCGCTCGAAATTGACCCGCACCGGAGCACAGCTCCTGTCCTTGAGATTATCGCTCAATCTTGTGGAAAAAATGAAATATTGCATTCCGGTTCGTGAATTATTAAAAAGCAATATAATTATTTAGTATAAATATAATTTATCGGAATCGTAGTAAAAAAATGTTTATGACGTAATGTAAACTTCGATTTTTGTCTGCGACGCTAACAACATTATACACTAATCTTTCATATCACAAGACTGTTATTTCTTTTGACCGTCATATAAAACAAAGAAAAATCTAGTAGGTACACTGCAAGTAGGTACCTACATCAAATTATTATATAAATATGTTGAACGTTTAGGAAAATGATCAAGCGCTCCAATTTCGACCACGTAGTCTGTTTTTCGAATCATTTTCATAATTCAGTATAGACCAGTAGCAGTAGTGGTTCTCGCGTGAAATTTAACTGTGGCCGCACAACTGACATTGACAGTTCTATGGAAACGTCTGGTCAGTGACGTCCGTAGACAAAATGCCGCCCCTAAGCAGCGCCAATATGCCGCCCCATTTTTTATACAGTATTTTTTATCATCCTCTCATGTCTCCAATATTTAAGAAATGTGTTGTATGGATACTTCACCTTTTGTATGGATACAACTTTCAAAACTGAGTGACTGGCAAAAATATATGGATACATTTATTAGGTTAGTATGTAGTATGTACCTACATATAATTAAAACATAATTCGCAAATCTGCACATGTCATTGCTTGTCATCAATGACGTGACGTCCAAGAACTAGTAAACTAAGTAAACTAGACATCGCGAACGAAAAAATTACATGTTAAACCTTTCATGTTAATTAATACATTTTGTTTCCAACCAGTGAGCTCAATTTTTTATGAAAAGATATTCCCGTTATTACTAAGTTTAGGTACCCATGTCTATATACATATACCTAATGATTATCCTCGATTTTCCGACCTTCGAGCAACTGCCGCCCCCAAGCGACGCTCAATCTGCCTACCCCCACGGGACGTCACTGCGTCTGGTGGCCGCACCAAATTTCACTTTTGTTGTGATTGAAAAAATTAAAGCTAAATTTGATTTACTAAAAAAATGGATCAATTGAATTACTTATAGACAAGTCCATTTAATAAAAGAGATTATTTGAACATTTTAGTATCTACAATTATTATCTATTTATAAATATAAATACACCTTATTTCCAATGTGAGCCGCATGGCTGCTTCTAAATTTACATCTGTCAACTGGCTTTGATATTTGTAAGCCATGTGTTGGTATTCAACCAATTTTATAAATGCATTTTTGAAATATTATTCTGTAAAGCGCTGGTGGCCGCACATGAGAACCACTGGTATAGACTAAACGCAGCGCCCGGCAACCTATGCCACGCGTGCCACTAGGTGGCACGCGAAAGGATTTTTGGTGGCACGCCTCGAAAATGACGATTTATTAAAATATTCGGTACTCTTCGGAGGTAATTTAAAAGTTTTTTATATTTAAAAAAGTTTGTGGACACTTTAAGTTATGGCTTTGATATATATGTGATATAATGGATTATATATCATCTTTGCAGAAGTATTTCATAAATATGTGTAAGGATTGACAAAAACACTCATCCATGCTTAAAAATATATTTTGCAGCCTGACATTAAAGACAGTTACAAAATTGATAAAGAATATTTTGAATTTTTGCACATTGAGTACGTATATTGATTTAGAGTTAATCGAATTTAACAATTCTGAAATTTGGAAATAAAACTTGAAAACTGCCAGAGTTGAAAATATGGAAAACGAAGACAATTAATTATCTTGACATCATAACCAAAACGTGGAATGAACTCCCAGACAGATTTCATCGTATGAAAAAAAATCGCATTCGCTCTTTTAAGTGTTTTCGGTACAACGTATCTCTGTGAGCAAACATTCTCAATTATGGAATATATATTATAAATCCGTATCTAAATCGTTTAACTGAAGAAAATTCTGAAATGTGTATTAAATTAAAAACTTCAAACTATGAACCAAATTTGAGGTGTCTAAAGTGAGGTGAGGTAAAATTGAACCTCAAGGGAGTCACCAGTGGCGGCTCTAGCATATTTTAGTAAGTGGGGTCACATGGCGTGAAATATCATATGAAATACATATTATATGTATACCTAATTAATGTCAATCAAAACGTATATTCTATTTTTATTAATATTTTGAATTCTAACATTAATTGTGTGTACTTAAGTGATTTATTTTGTATAGTAGCTGTTGCTTCAGATTCTATAAATAATTCAAAGAAAACATACCTTTTGTAGCTATTACTTCATCTTCATATGCCTCCTGTGTCCGAAAGAGTCTTATAATTAAATTCTACTCTTCTATTTTTTAGTTTGGCGAACCGGTCAATCACTTTGTTGTTGAAATCAGGAACGGACTTGATGAATTCGTCTTCTATTGATAACATGGAAAGCGCATTCAGCCGTTCCTCACCGATTGTATTTCTTGAAGATGTTTTTATACGTTTCAGCGTCGAAAAACACCTTTCTGATTCTGAAGTCGTCATTGGGATCGTGATAATAATTTCTAAAAGTTTGGTGACTTCAGTAAATATCTCTTTTACATTATTCTCGTCCAATGACGCTAAGAGAGAAGCGGCGGATTTTACATCACTAGTGAGTTCGTCATGTCCATACAGAATTTGTAATTCTGTTCTTAATTTATTTTTAAGTAGAAATGGATAATATTTAACCGCTATATCAAAATCTTTATCGGGAAATTTTTTTGAAAAATCTTTGAAAAATCTCACATCCACCAATCTTGCAGCGGTAAGATGGTCAGTATTCGAAAATCTATCGCTGACATGCACAACAATGACATCGCATGCTTCTTTCATCACGCGCTTCAAATCACTAGCGGAAAAATTTCTTTTACATGTTAAATCAGCGTAGAGGTCTCCCAATTCATCCGTTTTCTCTCTTATTTTTAATATGGCTGCTTTAAAGTGTGTTATAGCTAAGTTTGCTGAAATATTATCTATGGAAACTTTTTGAAGTTTTTGAAATAAAATGTCAACTTCCGGCATAACTTGCGCGAAAAATGAAAGAAGACAGCAGAATAACCTATCGTATAAAAGATTTAAGAGTCCACATGCTTCACTTAAAGTTACTGCATCCCACCCTGGATCTTCTTGAAATTTCAAAAAACACTCCCGCATCTCATTCAAATTTTCATAAACAGTGTTTATCATACGCCCAGAAAAATTCCACCTTGTTGCGCTAGGTCTTGGCATCCTCTGGTTCACAACATTGTCTAATAAACAGGTGCGTTTCGTGGACACTGAGAAAAATGATGAGAAGCCAGAAATATTACCGAAGAATATTTTTAGTTCCTTGTGTGTTTTCGAACACAGTTGCTGCATTACAAGGTTCAATTGATGAGCGTAGCAATGCACAAAATGTGCGTATGGGAAATCAACCTTAATCTGTGCCTGTACACCATTTAAATTTCCTTTCATTACTGCCGCCCCGTCATAAGTTTGAGCTATCAATTTCTCGCGATTGATTCCACATTCACTCAGTACTGACTTTATTTCTGCTGTCAGGCCACTGGCCGATTTATCCACTAGTTTAGAATACTGCACAAATCGTTCAGTAACAGTCCCAAGTTTAGTAATATACCTTAATATTATAACCAACTGTGCTTTACAAGAAACATCGGTTGTTTCATCCGCTTGGATTGAAACAAAATTCGTGGTAGATATCTCCTCTTTGAGGAGTTCTCTATATAAATCGTACATGCAGTCCAAAAGCTCATTTTGAATTGTTTTTGAAGTCCCTTTAAATGACGGCGAATTTTCGTAATAGTTTTTTAATATTACATCATCTTCACATAGTAACTGGAACACTGAGCGAAACACTCCCGGCTTCAAGGATTCGGAAGTCTCATCGCGGCCACGGATTCCAATTTCGCACGAACCACAAAGTCTTAACACAGAAATTATTTTTGAAAGTACATATCTATTTTTGTCAACTTCTTGATTATGGCGTTGAATATTACGCCTATATACACTGTCTAATTTTTCAACAATGTTTGATTTACCAAAAAGTTTTAATGTCACAGCATTTTTCATGTGAGACGACGAAGTTTCGTGTGAAGTTAGCCTCTCTGATAAATGTTTTAAATCTGAATAACCAGATTGAGCCCAAACAGTTTCACCACCAAAAATTAAACAGGGAAAACAAAATAGTCTTTTTAAGGATACACTTGCAGTCAACCACGTTTTTTTAGTAAACCATTCCGATTTAAATGTCAATTTTTTTTTTGGTTTCACTAGTTCATTCACAATAACTAAATCACTAGGTTGGTGAGCTCCTAATCGTTTCACTTCTAGTTTATCTTCAAATGTCAATGTACTGAACTTATATTTCAATAAATAATCCACCTCATTCATCATAGTACCTACGTAATATTATTTATCAAAATTATTTTAGTAACGTGAGATGAAAACTATCTACAAATTTCAAAAATCAAATCTTAATCAAACTTCACAATACTAATAGAGAGTATGTATTAACAATTATAATTTAAAACTTATTTAAATAGATGGATGACCGTTAATCACTGACGTCTGACTGGCAAACTAAAACAACTTGTGACAGGATATGCGCCGACCAACAAGATATTATAATAATAATAATATGTACGTCAACTTTTACCTAGGTACTAACATTTTTTATGTAGGAGTGGGTATTTCTAGTGGCGACCCCTAGCCAGCACCAATACATGTACAGCTAAACGTGCATATGACGTGCTTGATGCTCTACACAGTCTCATAATTGCATTGCTTGCATAAATATTTGTTTTGATTTGACGGGGTCCATTCCAGACGGTCCCGGCTACAAGGGAACTCGGAAAGTTCTCAGAACTGTGACCCGACATTATCGTTGTACGTACCTGCTACGTAGATAGACTGAAGCATTAACAGGGTTGCGCCACGAAACAAGAATTAGGGATGGGTAAACAGTGCAAATAAAATATATACTTAATTAATTTATACAAAATCAATGTATTATGGTAGGAACGTATAACATGAATATCAATTGAATATTGATTATAGAATGACGATGAGGGGACCGGGGTCTGTCCCCTAGGTACCCAAAAGAAGAGCCGCCCCTGGGAGTCACTAATGTTTAAATATTGTAATTTTTATGATGTTTTTATGTAGCGTGTATAAAATTGTCGTACAATAGATTTACTAGTTTTATTTCAGTGGCACGCTGAGTGTCCAGTACTTTGAGTTACCTGTTTTTTGGCACGGCAATGTATTTGGGTTGCCGACCGCTGGACTAAAGTATTACAAAGAGATCATGGTTGTTATGACGGTTCCCCATAAGTTAAAACGCTGTATATACCTAAGTACCTACAATATCATTATATTATTTCGATAATCTTCATAATTCTTATCTTTATTGAAATAAAGATTAGTTTCTTGTTAGTAGTTAGTCATTCTAGGATAATTTTACTATCGTATCTAGACTGACTTTCAAAAATAATATGGCTGATTCCAATCGTGGCTAACCTCCAGCGCTTTCCTCGTCTGCGCCCCTTTCCAGAATGTAATTAAGACGTTTATTTTATCTTTCTTTATATGATTTCAGCAACAATGATCTTGTCGTACCTTGGAACATGACAACCACTAAACGTTGCGACACGCAGTCCACGCATAGATATTATTATATACTTAAATATTTTTTTTATCTTTTAGTTTATATTGATTTCATGCGGGGGGGGGTCCCGCGTGCACGTCGGTTCGGTAGATAATACAAACCGTCGCCGAAATGAACTTATCGCAGCATCTAGTGGTTGTCCTATGCTACGGAACGGTAAATAACTTCTGGAAGACACGTTTCCAAATATATATAAAATGAATATCTATGACGAAAAACATTGTTGAATAAAATCTCTACAAAACACGTACAGTCCCTAGCTATTCTATTGTGTGTTGTAAATTGAATAATAATAGTATTATAAATCAATACAAAGCCGTTTCTGTGTTATCTAAATTCTTATTAAATTAGGGTCATTCATACTCCTCTCGTGTACTCTGTGTAACAAGTAAAATGTTGGTTGGATTGTTGAGGCGAGTCTCGTCTAGCGGGTTCTTTTCTGCTTACCAACAAACAGTACCAGCTAACTGTCTATGAATGTCTATCGATTACATAAATAAATTAAACTATCGTAAATAAGAAAGGAACATATTGCCAAACAAAATCGGTCGATGGCTCGTTGCGCCGCAGGTTTATTCGCAGGGCTTGCCAACGAACTGTGAGCGAGCCGCAAGGATGAATTTTAAAAGCTTCCTTCCTTTTTTCCAGTGACTACAACCCGAATCGAGCATTGACGTCCACAATTTTCCTCATTCATTCGTCTCAGTCCCGATCAGTCTCCAACCAATCCAAACAGCTGCAACGCGTCCCTCCTCACTCCATAGATCCAGCAAAGCCGTGGTGATTACTTTTAAAACCCTTGTGTTGTAAGTAAATTAGATACATACTTACATAAGTAGGTACATAAAGTTGACAAATTACGGTGCGTCGAATTTGTATGTGTTGCACCTACAAGGTCACCGAGGTGGTGTAATTAATGTGAAATGTCTTTCAAAATAAAATTATGCTTGGAGCATTTCAGGTACGAATGGAGTGTGCACAAATTATATTCTATTTCCGACTTTGAACATCTTGCATTAAATTTATATAATATCGTCTTATGTATATATATATATATGTGGAACATTGGAATTACACCCATCGACCTACAATACTTATTCAAACAATATTTCTGTATCTTGCGCCATCTATGTGAAAAAATAATAACTGCCTGTGTTAAACTTGTACTCAATACCCGAATATCCATACAAATTCTTTCAATCTATATCTGTCACTCACGAAATGTGTTGAGATAACACAAACGTCTGCGATCCTAACCATTGAACAAATGCCATGTTCCCTATATCCTCGGGAGAACTATATCCCGAAACCAATGCATTACCTTCTGGGCGTGCTTGTAAGAAGGTACGATTTTGGGATAATCTTAAACACGTGTTGGAGAATATTATGTTATTTTCAAAATGTACGTATGTATCATGATATGCATTAAAGTTTGTGGAGCAAACTAAACGCAATTCAATAATTGAAGAATTGGTAATATTTGAGGACATTTCTTGCGTTTTCTCCTTCTTACGAGGGTGGGTCAATAAGTCCTTAGAAAAGCCGACAGGTGGCGCGACTAGTACTGTAAGCGGTTTGTTTTCATGCAGCGGCACTACCGATTCAGTATGCTGCGAAGTTTCAATCAGATTGGTCGGGTTGTTGTTTTTTATTTTCGTACATTTAAAAAAAAAATTTCTTGTTTACAAAAATGGAGAAAATTGAGTTTAGAGCTGTTATTAAACATTTTAATATAAAAGGGTTAACAGCAAAGGAAATAAAAAATGAGTTGGATTTAGTTCACGGCATATCTGCTCCTTCACTTGCAACTATTTATAACTGGTTAAATGAATTTAAACGTGGTCGTACATCAACAAAGGATGAACCACGCTCAGGACGTCCTGTAGAAGTGACTACACCAGAAATGATCAATAAAATCCACGATATGGTGTTAAGTGACCGAAAATTAAAGTTGAGTGAGATAATTGAGGTTAAAGGGATCTCAAAAGGTAGCGTCATTTCTATTTTACATGACAAATTGGGCATGAAAAAAGTTTCTGCAAGATGGGTGCCGCGTTTGCTCACAGTCGACAATAAACGCAATAGGGTGGTGGCCTCTAAAGCCCTGTTGTCGCTCATGCAACGCAATCCGGATGAATTTTTTCGTCGCTTTGTGACTGTAGATGAAACATGGATACACCACTATACTCCCGAGACGAAAGAACAGTCAAAGCAGTGGATTGCGAAAGGCGAACCATGTCCAAAGAAGGCGAAAACCGTAAAATCAGCTGGTAAGGTTATGGCTACTGTATTTTGGGATGCACGTGAAATTATTTTCGTTGACTATTTGGAAAAAGGAAAAACAATAACAGGGGATTATTATGCATCTTTATTGGACCAGCTAAACAACGAAATTGAAGAAAAACGGCCTCATTTAAACAGGAAAAAAATCCTCTTTCATCAGGACAATGCCCGTGTTCACACATGTTTACGATGAATGGCTAAAATTGAAGAATTGAAGTTCGAATTGGTCGACCACCCACCGTATTCGCCAGATTTAGCCCCCAGTGACTTTTTCCTTTTCCCAAACTTAAAAAAATGGCTAAGTGGACAACGTTTTTTTTCAAATGAAGAAGTCATCGATCGGACAAATGCTTATTTTGAGGACCTTCCGAAAACTTATTTTTCTGACGGTTTAAAAAAAATTGAGAAACGTCTAACCAAGTGTATTGAGCTCCAAGGAGATTATGTTGAGAAATAAAAAAAAAAAAACAAAAAAAAAAACTGTTTTAATGCTTTTTTCTAAGGAATTATTGACCCACCCTCGTATCTTCTTCTTTGAGCCATAAACCAAATTCTGATTAAAGTCTTGGTATATGGAGACTGAGTTTCGCTTTTGTATCTTATTAATCTGTTATGTGTAGTGTGTAGGTATGTATCCATCCGTACACAGGCTGTTCTTCGTGTGTATTGAATATAGATGCACAAAAAATATTCCTTGTTAATCCCTTGGGGCCAACAATCGGTTGCTGAACTGAAAAAAAAACTGCTCATAGTTTATAGTTACGAGAGCCGTTAGGAAATGAGGAAATTCTATCGCTGTTACAACGTTAACTGATCGTTCACACAAAGACTATTAGAGAACCCTTTAGTTTGTGTATGGGTTGTACTCACATACATAACTTCATCGGGTTTAACACGTATTCGATGTGTTTTTTACTGCTCGAGGAGGTACCTATTAGTACATTTATAGGATACTTGTGCCTAGAGTTGGGTTTAGGGAATTTCCCTACAGGAATTCTCGGGAAATTTTTCTAGATTCTCCATCCCGAATCTCGAGAATTGAAATTTTTAACATTTCGGGAAATCCCGGATCTCGGCAATCTTTCCTCGGGATTCGGGATTTCTTTATTATCAAATATTAATTGAAAAACGATTTTTCTATATGAAAAAGTGGACAGAAACAAAACGTTCAAAGACTGATGGGGCATTTAATCCAATTAAGCCAACGTCGATTCAAAATGAGCGCAATTTTTCAACATCAGGGAATTTTGTGTCAGACGTAGCCATTGACAGTCTGTGTTTTTTGAAATTCTATTTTAATAAGTAGGTAATGTTTCGAATTATTTTGTTTTTCTACTTCTATTTTGTTCGTCTTACTTAAATAAAAAAAAATAAAACATTTTTTTGGAATTTGTTCGTTTTTTACACTGATTTTAGGGTTTTACATGTTTTTTTAATTCTCTCGATTTCTCGAGAATTTTTTTCTGGAAATGCCGAATCTCGAGATTGAGATTTTCTCGGGAAATACCCAACTCTACTTGTGCCAACAATCGTTTCAAAAACCTGATCCTAGTTTAATTATCAGTCCGCGCAATCGTTGGGAAATGGACGAAGGATGCCAACATGTTCAACAAAAAATACTCGTGAATTCACCACACTCATCCAACGCTTTACGGAGTGTTACTTTTTGTCATGCTTGGCGCACTCGCGCCGATGTTCCGCTTCTCTGGCCAAAGATCAAGCAAGGTAAACTGGTGGTACGCGATTACACGATTGTGTAATAGAATCGGTACTTACTACTTATATCGTATCTCTCTATCTACCTACATGTAATACTTTGTGCTTATTTATTCACCGTAATGAAGCATGGCGAGTGTTATAAAATGTGTAGGATGTATCAGTATGTATGGTAATTACAAGCAAGCAGAAGACTTAACGATAGTAGTTATTATTAATGTTATTATGGACGTTGTTATATCGTTAAATAATAATTAGTACTAGAAAAGTATTGCGTAAAATCTTTGGACCCAAATCACCCACACGAAAAAATGGGGTTACGGAATAACGATAGCCATGAGCTGTACACCGTGACGTGCCGTGGGATAAGGCAGGCCATTCGTTGCTTAGGGGCGGCAAATTAAGGAAGAAATGAAAAAATAAAAAAAACGTTTGACCATCGATTCTTAACTTTTTCGTCTGTAACATTAACTGGATTGGATCTAGGTTTGCGAATGTGCGTCAGATTTTTTTAAGATTCCTAAGATAAGAGTTCCGAATCCCAAGTTTGGGAAATTCACATGTTGTTTTTTCAATTTGTTTAGACGAAGTGTATGAACCAAATCAGTTGAGCAAGTGGCTACTAACATCTATTTTTCGTACAAAATAAAACTGAAAAAACCTTATCGTAAAGCGGTTAAGAGCCATATCAGATTGTAGACTTGTAGAGCAAAAAAAACATGCCCTGTATCGTTTAGTCCGATTTCTAGAATAAACACAATAATAAAAAAAATCGCGAGGTGTTCCTTGGCTTTTAATCCTCATCACTGGAAGCAGCCAACATACTAGTACTAGTACAATCAACTCAGGCTGTGTTTATTAATCGTAGCACCTTGAATTAGTTCAAAATTCGAACGGTGGACAACTTTGGCCAATTGTATTATTTAATTTGGTAGTAGGTACATAGAGTTACACCTAAATATTTTGAATTTGAATGTCTTCGCAAACGACTGATGTTATCTTATCAGCTTATCACGTTATCATGTAACTATGAAAAAAGTATACTTAAAAACAAAATAATAATTTAATAACATACCTATTTATGTGTAGCTTCGTTACTCAATCAAATGATTTATTATTATAATATTTTTATCATCAATTTATTGCACATATTATTTTGACTAGATAACCATTGTTATCAATTATCATTCAAATATAAAAATACACATGCATTATAAAACGCTATAATATAATTGTGTGTAAATAATGATTTATGATTTATGAATGATAATTTTGTATGATTGATAAATGATAATTGATAATATAAATTTAATAACATGAATGAATAAGTTATTTCCTCTTTGATAAGTCAGGCGCCAATTTAGCTTTGCAAGTAGCAACGATAATAAAATACACATAATAGACATTCATTCAATATTATACAAAACGAGTGTTACTTTAACAAAGAGATCCCTTTCATTCCAACAATAAATTATTATGATTAAAGGCCGGATCTTTCGAGTCTTTAACCGTCAACCCATAAAAAAACACATTAAAATGGTGGACGAATCCAATATCCTAAGGAGACTTTTGCCCAAATGATTCTTAGTATGGATTTCTACAATTAGTCAGTTGTTTTTTCTGGCAGCTCAGGTGCGATGATAATTATTGTAATTAAAATAATCGTCTTGCCAATATTATAATGCGAAGTGTGGCCACTTCAAACGAATTCAAATTCGCAAATCGCAATTAAAAAGATCGCATTACAAAATTGATGTTTTGTTTTATTGCAGGTAAGTAATGGTAAACCATTTTTATAAACTGCGTGTAGAAAATGTTTTTCATAATTAAATATCGAATAGCTTTTGCATACCTACCATTAATATAAATACAAATATTGAAAGATTTTGTCCGCTGACCCGTTTTATGTTCTAAATGTATCATATTGATACCTATTAGTATTACCAAGTGACAATACCGATATCGCAAAAGTACCTACATATCTTTTATTTTGTTAACTGTTAATTCATGGTGGAACTGCATTGTATAATTGTTTAATTTAATAAAACGCAATTTTTTGTAGTACTTGTACCACTTTTAATCAATAAATTAGGACCGGTTTCGTCCGCCTCAGAGGGAAATGAGTTCAGCCTTTATGCCTTCAGTTGAAAATGTCCCTCTGAGGCGGACGAAACCGGTCCTAATTTATTGATTAAAAATGGAATAAGTACTACAAAAAAATGCGTTTTATTAAATTAAACAACAATACCTACATATCGATAAAAAAGTCATATACTTATTTATTTATTTAGATATTTAAGTATTTTGAGGATGCTCTGCCCAATCTGGTCTATTTGATTATAAACTATTGACATTGAAGAATTTCATCAAATTGATCGTAAGAAATTTCCTCTTCAAAATACCAGTGGCGTACGGTCTATAGAATACATATGTAGATGCGAGACATCCCTGGAAATATTCGTTTGAATAATTAAAATACCTACTATTATAATATTGTGTATTGCATAAGCCGTAATTGCATTTTTCTAAAAGGTTTGCAGTATAATATTACTTCAGATTTTCACTTATTGAATAGGTTTATTATAAATATTACGTATTACGTTAATATATTTAGATTTAGAATATTCCAGAGCTACTAATCCGCAATGCCACACACTAAACTACTCACCGTGATTAGTTATAAGACCTTGAGTAGATAAAATGCATGTTACAGACCTACAAACTTATCTGAAGAATGGGATGGGGGAGCCATTGTTGAAAACTACCCAATCAAGACTCGTAATTGGACAAAATCTGACATTTTTCAAATTTTGACCAATTTTCAAAATGGCGTCCTATGGTAGTTCGTAGTTCCATTTTTGGCCATTCTACAGGTAAGTTTGTAGGTGTGTAACGTTAAAAAAAAGTCCCGCCGTCCCATTTAATACTTCAGATTTTCACTTAGTGATTGTATTGCGTTAATATTTATTGTTGTTTAATTAAAAAAACGCATTTTTTTGTAGTACTTATTCCACTTTTAATCAATAAATTAGGACCGGTTTCGTTCGCATCAGAGGGATATTTTCAACTGACTAAGGGAAGATTCAGTTGAAAATGTCCCTCTGAGGCGGACGAAACCGGTCCTAATTTATTGATTAAAAGTGGAATATGTACTACAAAAAAAAAT
Organism: Rhyacophila brunnea; assembly: GCF_057557595.1. Lineage (NCBI taxonomy): Eukaryota > Metazoa > Arthropoda > Insecta > Trichoptera > Rhyacophilidae > Rhyacophila > Rhyacophila brunnea. The sequence continues at coordinate 26,363,606 of NW_028233068.1, forward strand.
GGAGCCATTGTCGAAAACTACCCAATCAAGACTAGTAACTGGACAAAATCTGACATTCGAATGAAAATTTCAAAATGGCGTCCTATGGTAATTCGTAGTTCCATTTTGGCAATTCTACAGGTAAGTTTGTAGGTGTGTAATGTTAAAAAAAGTCCCGCCATCCCATTTAATTCATTGTACGCTAAAGGCGCGCCGATTAGGTGGCCATTCGACATAATTAGCATTATATTTAAATGTTGTTATTAAAAAGTAATTATCTGATATATGATTATATTATGTATTTGATTTAAATACTTACATATTATAAAGTGTAAAGAACTATTCATCACATAAAACGACTAGTACCTAGAATCTAGATACATATTTCATTAAAACACTTTATATGTACTTTCGTACTTTTTCCACATTTATTCCATAATGTTGATATTCAACCGATTTTATCCTAATGGACATTTTCAATTGAATAACAGTACAAAATATAGGTAGGTACATATTATTGCATAAAAAGTCAATTGAGTATAGAGGACGTGGGAGTCGATTGTTTACTTGAACTAACTTGTTGGTGATATTTGTCCTTATTTATTAAATGACTGATTTATATACATTAAGAAATAGCGTAACTTCAAAACTGTGAAAAATTTGCTGTGTTTAAAATTCCACATAGGTGTATGTATCAAAAAAGGTTCCCGACCAATGACGATTTTATTGCTTTTGTCGCATGATACGTACAAGAAGTCCACAACTTAAAAATGAATTATTTTCCATACGATAGTATGTATCATCATCAGCTGTAGTATATACCAATATTGTATATAAATTTATGTTTACATTTTAGATATAATAGTGCAACCATCTATAATACCGTGGATTTACAAGAATAAAATTACAAAGCAAAGGATAATCTTTGCAATGTGCTTTTAAAACAATATGAACGGCAGGTTTACATAGGTCGTAAGTGCATTTGCTAATCACGCAGCCTTCGCTATCGAGGCTTGATAATTATATATTATATACTTACACAATATTATATATGTGACATATTATAATATTTATTAATATTATATTTCATCCATTGTTGTTATTTTTAAGTTAATAAGTCAAAAGAATAATATCAACTAAGATTTAATAACAATAAACAAAAATGCAAAATGTACAAAGTGTTTAAAAGTACCTTATATACCTTCTAGAGGAAAGTGGTATAATGGTCCCTATATCTAACGGGTACGAGTGGCAAAAATATTAATCAATAAATTCTAATTGATTTATGTTTTGTACTAGGTATTCTATTAGTCATTATTTACGACCGGGTTATGCCTTCTGGCTTCTTCGTGCACTATGCGCATCACCGATCGTAAATGCACATTGACACAATAAAAGATTGTTAAAACCTTCTTACCTATTAGTAAAGGATCAAGTAAAAAACAAATTTTGATTATCTGAAGTGTTTGTGAAAACCCGTAATGAATATATTACATACTATTAATACATTCAATAGGTAAGCCCGTTAAAACGTCATTTCCCGTAAACAATGGAACCAGCTAATGTGAAATATCACGAAATATACCTACTCACTAAATAAAAACAAATAAACAATTTTAAGCTATAATCCATAATCGTCAAAACTGAAGTGATCTCGGATTTTAAGAAAATACGTAGATCAGTTAACAAACGCGCAGGTTAAGTTTTTTTTGTTTTTTCTACCATATTACTATAACATCAAATTATAGTTTCATGTGTGAACTCCCAGATTGGATAAAGCAATGAACTATTAGAACCAAGGTCAACTTGTTAAGGCAAATGGTAGGCACTGCAACTGTGTTATACCTATTTATATCTAATATTTTCTTGATAAAATAATTTATTATCAATGGTATTAGGTACTATATATACACAATGTATCAATGTCGACTAATTATGATTGTATCATTTTGATAACTTCCGAAATAAATAATTATATCGGGTTTATATATTTCATTGAAATAATACTATGATATATAATTTATAGTATTAGGGAGTAGCAATTAACAGAAAACGCATGTACTTAAATATTTTGCATGATGAATATAAAGTGTTTGAAAATGGCCTATAAAAATGTCAAAAAAAACATTACAACATCAGTACCTACCTATATATTAAAATTGAATATCTCAATATGTCCAACCACTTGCTTGAAACACAAAAGTACGATTTGAAGTATCTTTCGTACGAAACTTTTTCTAAAGGGTTTCATTAACCACGTAGGTCCGATATTCCCCATTTTACCTATCCATAAATCCATATAATATAATAATATGTTTTCATATTATATATTTTCGTAGTATCAACATAATATACGAAATCATTCAGATTTGGTACGATTTTAATAATACACTAGCTGTCAGGTCCTTCTCATTATGGGAGCAAGTGTGATTTGTTATTTGATAGTGAAAATAAAAGTAGTTTAGTAGAAATTTTAAACTTTGATTTCAATAATAGGTATATAAAAAGTGGAATATTATTAAATATTATAGATATTACTATTAACAACTAATTCTTCCACTCTATACGTAAGCGCTTCATTAATTTCTCTAAATAGTATAGTATATCTACTAATAGCAGCGTTTCTATATAATTAAGTATCGATAAAGTCTCTTGCACATATTATCAATATCATTTATTTCATATTTCATTGTACCTACTACATCGTACAACTTATTTTTCTGAAAAACATAGGTTCCATAAATTATTAACGCATTTTTTAATTAAAAAATGTTGTAATATTCGAGTCCGTCCCAAAAAAAAAAGGACTCCAGATGTCCGGTGTCTAATTATGATACATAGGTTGTGTTATTTTATTAAAACTAGATTGTGAGATTGCTCTCAATATTTTACACGCGCGGAAACCTGTCATACATGTACTAATCAGATTGTTATATTATTCTTTTATACCGTCTATGAAGGTAGTCAATATTATCAGAATTTCGAATATTTTGAGTATGGTTGCATAATTATTATAATATAATAGTAGTTATTGAGTAGTCTTTGACTTATTACCTAATTGGCATGCAGCGTTCCCGTCGCCTCAACATTGCTATGTTGGGCCAATGGCTTCCCGATGGAGCCGTACCCTAACAGTATATAAGTACCTATCTAAAACACAACAATATTTTTGTAAAACAATATCGAGCCATTTAATTTATATATATATATATATATTTTTTCCGACCATGTCCGATCCTGATAGGATCATATGGGCCTCCACAGAGTGGAAGTTTGTATTGACAGATTTTGTTTTTTTTATGAGAAATGGATGTCAGCCACTTGCTCAACCTATTAGCGATGGTGCCCACAGAACGCGTCGAGCGGGCGAAGTCGGCGTATTCATAACCATAATCACACGTCTCTCGCCGCGCATTACCCTTCACCTATGTAATAAGCGGCCCAAGCAGCACAAAACAATTATTTTTACAGCGTCTCTCATAACAAAGCAATAAAAATATTATATTATTTCGGGGCTTGTAATAAATATTTACGACGACATTATTCAACCAGCGAAATATAATGACACGGAATAAAATAAAACAATGGGTTCTCTGTTATTAAATAATTGCTTTTGGCCCGTCGATCGACGACGCCTCAAGCAGCGTAATTTTGGTAGCCGTGTTCAATGAATGGACTTCTTTGTATTTTCATTAAATCGTATCGCCGAGAAGCGAAAAACGGTGACTCATGCGGCAGGCGGCGCGCAAGGCATCGTTAAGTCCAGTGGGCGCTGGCGTATTTGATTACGTTGTATTTTTGATGATTTACGGCGCCACTTGTAGAAATTTTGCGCGAGCGCCGCACTCGCTGCGTCAATAGGCTTTATGCCTTAGGTCCATACTCTGACACACACAAATTGAAAAACAATATGTGTACTTGCCAGACCCACGGCTTTATAGTCCAACGCTTATGCCGCGCGGCCACCGTGGGCGGTTTAACCAGGCTGCTATAAATTAATATCCAAAATTAATAATTAACGATTTTATCTTATTAAAATACTTTATTGGAACATTGTCATTCATGTTACTACACTCTCTACAAGTCTACAATATTGTGGGAATATAGCTAGTTCACAATAAATCTTTATTTAGTCTAATCAGTACTTACTCTAAAGGTATCCCTTATTTATTCATATAAAAAACATCCCTTTGCTATAATATTTAACAATATAACATAATACTGTGGGAATTCGGTCAATCATAAATGTATTATTGATTTATGCCTTATATCTAATAATATTACATAAGTAATATAAATCCACACAGCACGACATTACGCCAAGAATCTGGTTGAATTGCGGAAACGGAAAAACCTTTCATTTTTGCTGTTTTCCGCAACACACTACATACTCATTTTCGTTAGACTTATTCTTCAATAGTAAAACAAGAATAGGCAGGTGGTACCTACATACTTGAGAAAAACAGTATTATTTGAAAAATAAAAAAATATCCTTAAATTAAACACTTTATGGTGTTAAATAATTGTCAATATTATTGGTGAAAATACATGATCTATATATAGTTTAATATCTATCAAACATGGAAATCTTAATTCGTAACTACCTACTTCGTACAACATAATATTAAAATAACGTGTAATTATTACATTGTTAGTGAATATTCTCGATCATTACATGTAGGTACTTATGTGGATATTATATACGTACCTAACTATAACTTCGTTATAATTACATAATGATAAACATATTGCACCTATTATACTTGACATTTCATTAAAATGTCAATATTGATAATTAATTACGTAATAAAACATAATAGGTACTTATGGATTGCATTGATACAGAGATTTCCAAAGTGTGTGCCGTGGCGCACGGGGAGTCAGAATTAATTCCCACGAGCGCCGCAGGATATTCGAAACTGTTAATAATGCAATCTTAACACGTACAGTTACAATGATAGATTCGTCTGCTTTTCGGTATGTAGCTGTTTTCTTCGTGCGATTATACAAATGCAATGCGGCGTACCTACTGCTCTTCACTCCCTGCAGATATTATGCATGGAATTGAAATCGCATATGAATTGAACGTAGTTATGCAGAATGTAGCCAGTCCACAATAATGTCGAGCTGAGATAATGGCACTTTAGCAACAACATGATATTAAAAATGTAAAATTGTAAATCTAGTATTTTATTTCAAAAATATTTTTTTGCGGCTTGGCTATTTTTAGCAGAACGTAGAGAAAACATCGCATCTGATCTATATCATAATATCTCATTTTTTTATTTTTTGTGGACTGGCTACTTTCTGCATAAATATGTCCAATTGACCATCTTCTCTCTGTCTGGTATCCTCCGAATCACTTTCGATCGATCGATACTTTTTGACACGCCATATTCCAATACATACTATTATCATTAAACCGTATATAGACAACCTTCAGCCTTTGGTTTTCAAGTCGTTTGGTCCACATATACATATTACCAACATTAATACAGATACACATCAGTGTTATATCAGCTTTCTTCATGAATTAAATTCAACTCAATTCAAAAACTCTGACAAGGATAATAGACGACAAATTCAAAAGTTTTCTGCGATAATGCATATCAACACACTAAACTCTCTAACAATGGCATGTTTACTTATTTACTTGCTATTATGTTATTCAAAATTATATCATGATTTATGATCATAAAATATAAGCACCCAAAATGTTCGTGTACACACTAATAAAAAATAAGAACTAGCAAGTCGTTTTAATACATAATATATTGAAGATATTATTGCCATTTTATTTCCCCATTGGTTAGTAATGCACGTCTTTGTCTAATCAGTAATCACTAATGTCAAGACCGACCCGATTGACAGTATCCCAATAACGAAAAAGCTGTCTGAAAAGTGTCATTGCCATACTTATAATTCAGCATTAAAAAAATGTGACTGATTACTCGCTCAAAACTAAGCCCTCTTTCAGACGGGATTCCGGTGTCGAGCCACCGGCGTGGCTCGATTCCGCATTTACACATAACTAAATGGGAGCGTTCAGACGGAAGACACCCGTATCGCACTTTTTTTAAGCCACCTGTGTGGCGGAGATTCCGCATTTACACATAACTAAATGGGAGCGTTCAGACGGAAGATACTCGTGTTTACGAGAATCGCACACTTTTCCTTTGCCCGCCACAATGTCAAGCCGCTCGAACTCATTATTATTTGCGAGCGCGTTTTTTTTTTTTTTTTATTAAAAGCCATGAAGCCTCATTACCTTTTTTTATGCATTGCCTCGGCCGAAACTCCGGCGATCGTAATAATAATAATAATTAATACAAAGACCGCTTTGATGCGGCGACACGTGTGCTATTATTATTATTGAAATTGAATTTATCAGTGACACATAATTAATATTAATAGGCATGTTTTTTAGCTAAATAGAAATTTCTTCAAAATAAAATGCATAAATGAAAACAGTGTTTCATACTGATCCAGATTCTGAAAAAAAAATTAATATTATTCTGTTTTCAATAAAAAAGACAATTTACAGATGGTGGTGTTGGTGAGAAAATTTCTTACGATCGATTTGATGAAATTCATTATTGACAATAGTTTATAATCAAATAGATCAGTTTGGTCGAGCATCTTCAAAATACCTACTTAAGTAGGTATGTAAAGAAATAAATACTAACAAGTTTTTCTCTCAATGTATTTGCCATACTTTGTCATGTAATTATTTTTATTGCTGAAGCCAGGTCTAATTACCTATTGTCTTTTCATTGAACTCCTCGGCGCTATTTATTTTGTAAATTTTAATTTATCATTGACGCATAATTAATATTAATAGGCATCTAAAATTATGTGATTAAATTATAGGTAGGTACATAACTTTGGTTATTTTATTGATATGATAATATTTTTTATTATTTGATTAGGCAGAGCATAATGAGCAGAATAAATTTTAAATTATTGTTTATTGTTATTAAATCGTATTTAATATTATTCTGTTTTCATTAAAAAAAACTACAATTTGCAGATGGTGTACTAAGTTTTTTTAAATTCGATGAAACCTGCGAAAACCATAGCTAATAGTAAAAAATACTCTAAAATTATGCGATTAAATTATAGGTACACAACTTTGGATATTTTATAGATAGGAAATATATTTTTTTATTATTTGGTTAGGATGGGAATAATGAAGTTTGTATTTATCGAGCATTCATAACAGAACTACAATGTACAATACAAAATTTGTCATTGATAGGGAACCTTTTTCTTAACATACGGTAGGTGAATTTTAAACATAGCAAATTTTTCTATGATAAAATTAGGCAATCTCATAATGTATATAAATAAGTACAAATATCACCAACAAGTTAGTATTAATTTAAGTAAACAATCGAAACCGACGTTCTCTATAATTTTTTTTATTCAATAATATGTACCTATATTTTTTACTGTCATTCAATTGAAAATTTACGCTAGGATAAAAGCGCTTGTATATCAAAATTATGAAATAAAATGTGGAAAAAGTAAAAAAAATAAAAACCTTTTATTTTCTAAAAAGTGTTTTTTGAATGAAATATGTAGGAAGGTACCTGCCGTTGCATGTCATGAATCATGTGTCTTTCCACGTTATATATATTTAAATCAAATAATAATACCTCAGTAGCGAAGGGTGGAGGTAGGCTGTTAAGATCCACTATATATAGTGCACACTAAACTTTATCAGGTATTAGTATTTTTTTCATTGAAATAACACCACAATTTCCAGAAGCTGTTGTTTCGTTTTTTTAATTCAATTAAACCCTGCGAAACCAAGCCATAATAGATAATAGTAAAAAAATACCTATCTATAAAATATCTAAAATTATGCAATTAAACCATACATAACTTTGAATATTTTAAAGATAGAATAATTTTTTTTTAATCTTTTATAGTTTGGCTTAGACAAGGCTTAATGAATTAAAAAAAAACAACCAACAAAATGTGTAATGATATTTATTCTTAATCCAACGAAAACAAATAAGTATGAATGAAAAGGTATGCACAATTTTGTCGTAACGCCCAAAATATACCAAAATTAGTATGGTTTGGTTTAGGCAGGGTTTAATTGATTTTAAAAATCTAACCAATAATATCTGTAAATTGTTCAATAAAAACAAATACGTATGACTAAAAAAGTTTAATGTGCACTAATTATGGCGGATCTTAACAGCCTACCTTCACCCTTCGCTCCTGTAATACCTAAATACATGATTGAATAGAACGGGCGTGTGTTCTTTTAGAAATGAACGTTAGCCTGCATTTTATCTACTTAAGGTCTTATAACTAATTTAATCACGGTAAGTGGTATAGTGTGGCATTTCGGATAAGTAGATATAAAATATTCTAAATCTAAATAAATTAACGTTTAGTATATTTTAGTTAGTTATAGTATTACTTTAGGTATATATTAGTTGGTATTTGTATGTATCTATATTAGTTATAGGTACCTGCGAAAAAGCTATTAGATATGATATAATTATTAAACAACGTATTCTATACGCATTGTATAAAATAAATGGTTTGTTATTACTGCATCGACCAAAGAACATTTTTATTGGGGCTAGATTCACCGTCATAATAATAATACGTAATAATAATAATAGTATTGTATTCCTTGACCAACATGTGATTATTATTATATTATTATTAATTAGACGACGTAATGAAACCGCACCATTTAAATTAAACCGCCTAACGCAAAATTGGTTTTACCTTTCACATTTTTGTACTGTGTTTTCGAAATATATTTAGAAATTGAACGATCTTTTGACTTAGGCCATCCTCCCACGGCGCAACTTATGTCCGTCGGAACTGAAACTAAAATTCCAGCCAGTATCTAGCTAATGTATTTCAATGGCGGTTCGCTGACGGCGAGACTGGAATCTCTCGGCTTCAAAACGGTCGCGAAGAGATGCGACATGCTAGTCGCGCGGTCTCTCAAGTTTCCAGTCACCGTAAAACAGTGGTACCAACATCATTAGATTCGGTTAAAAATCATATTTTCTTACCAAAATTGGTAGCACTGCGAACAAGTGTCATGCTATAAAAACCATTTACAACCCAAGACGTCAAAAGTACAAGACAAGCAAAATTGAAATAACCTAATTTTATTCAAGTAAACGCGGCAGCGTGCGTGTTGTTGGTTTTTGTACAAAACAGCTGATGGTCCAGTTTGACAGTTTGAGGTTATGTGATTATTATTTCAAGTGGTTTCAGTAGCGCCGTGTGCGAATCATCACATTGGTCTGTTTATGAGTACCATCACCAACCAGTTCCACCAGATTTCAGTTGCGCCGTGGGAGGAGGGCCTTATAGATATGAAATTTTCGGTACATGTAGGAGAAGGGTGTACAAAATGGCATAGTGTTTAGTTTAATGAAAAAAAGAATATCAAAACGTATAATTTATTATAAAAACGGAGCATGAACAAAGTAAAACTACCTTAAAAAAAGAAGTAAAAACGTGTAGTTAAAAATCATTTCACCCCTCCGGTTGTACAAAATGGCAAACGGCATAAATATTTGTCAAAAATAGAAACAAAAATATATTATCAAATAAAAATTTCATATTTTGACATTCAATTTCCACTGAAAAAGTCATAAATCTTCCAAGATGTTTATCTCCGTTTTTATTGTTTTATTTCTATTTAAAAAATGCCTTCTTTAAGTTCTTCCATTCATTTTCACAGCTAAAACTGCCTGATTTATTTTCATTGTATCCCATGTCTCTTACAGAGTTTTACGTAGGTAATTTCGGAACATAATCTTTCAGAAACAATAAAATCATAAATCACATAATATGCCGTTTTAGCCTACCATAATGTATGCCATTTTATCCCAATCAAATGAATTTGGCAAATTCGTTAAAAAAATGCAGTTTACACTTCAGTAATTATGATAAATTTACATCGTACATGAACACTAATAACGGCTACTTAAGCTGGTTTATATTAAATCTATATATATATATAGATTTAATAATATAAAATACATGTAATATTACCTTTTGTCGACAAGCTGCAAAAATATTCGTTTGGTTCACAAATCTTTCCACTGTATCTTCTTGTACGGCTGTTTTGAGTAAACTCAATATGGCTGAATATTTAAAAGAAGGGTCATGCATTGTTCCTGAGCTAGTTGCATCATGTTAGACTGCACCATTTCGCCAGTAGAGCAAAAGTTTATTTTTCCCCACTGTGCCATTTTGAACACATTTCCCCTACTATGAATGATAGACTATTAATCCTTACAGCGCTGACAGCACAGCTGTTGTATCCTCATTTGGTGGCCATTATATATAATTAGCATGCTATTTAAACGTGGTATTTAAATAGTAATTAAATGTTCCGCGGTGAAGCGATTAAACGTAATAATTAACTCAAATCATATAATTTTGCACTTGTGGCGGTTTAGTTGTGATGGTGCGATATGAATTCAGTGGCTGCCATAGCCACTGCAGTGTAGAGTGGCTGGATTCTTCGGTGGCTCGACACCGGAATCCCGTCTGTGAGAGCTCTAAACCTTCAGCGATAGAACATGTATGTAACTTTTTATAGTTTTCTTCCAATATTTGAGATCAACCTTTGCACCATCTATAAAATGGTATTTTTAGACCGCCGTAAAAAATCTTCTAAGAGCGCGTGTGAAGTGAAAAGTTGGGAAACCATTGCTTTAACAGATGAATCAATATTTTTTTACGGCAGTCATTTTAATAATGATATAATCTGTGATGTGTTTTGTATGTACGTACCTACTAAGTAATACTATGCAGTTGGAGAAAATTATTCTATATTTTATTGTTATTGGTTGAGTAAATACTTACCGGAATTAATTTTATCTTTGTAGGACAGTAATGACAGCGTGCACTAAAAGTATATTGAACGGAATCTTTCTCTTTTAGATAATGAGCAAATAAAGATAGTTCTTGTTTGACAGGAGGTTATAGTGTGTTTACAATGCACCTCACACTTATCCGTCAATTAATTTTGTTTACTTACACGAATCTGCAATCTTGTACTCCCTGGGGCACACAGCGGAGATATTCAATAAATAATAATTATTATTGCTCAAAAGCAACTCGTGACAAAAAAAATATATTCCATTAGCATTAAGTACTTTTCTAATACAAAATTCTCGCAATTTTATGAATCACTTAATGTTATATAATATTATAAATCTACGAAATTCGTTGTCAGAATAAATAACTAAACGAGTGTTCAGGTTTGCTTTGTCGTATCTTGTAAATAGTCAATTCTGAATATGTTTAATGTAAGTAGGTACATGTTGGACTTAAATCATAAGTAAAACAGAACGACGGATGATTGATACTTTCGGGTATAGGGTGTTCATCCAAAATTTTCGAATGCGATTTTACGCCAGATATATAATACGCCCGTATAATTGCGTTCATCCAAATTTAGTACATAAGCATCTCGCCGAACCCGAACACCTAATGCCCCTCTACCATAAGTTTAGCGAACCGATTGCTAAATTCGGCAGAGTCCATTTTTGACAGATCGCAACTGACAGCCCGTGTTTGTTGATAATTGTCATAGGTGCTTGTTTTCTTCCGTATTTCATTATGATGCAGTGTATTATTTTGATTATTGTCTAATGGTATTATCTATTTTACAATTGATTCTATAATTGGTGCTTCATTTTATTCAATCATGAATGCTTTATTTATAGGTAGTAAACTTTGCTTTCGTAGATAAAGCTAATCTACAATGCCGCAAATTTCGTAAAAGCGGCGACGCTTTCAAATTTAAGAGTCTCGTTAGTAAATACACATCAGACGCAGATTCATGAAATCAAATAAATACAAGTACCTAATATAATATTTTGAACAACTCAATTCACATGATTATGCTGGAATCGATTTATGCATTATAATTATATGGTAGGTAGGTATACTATCACGATAACCATTTACTTTCATTTGTTTATATTGTAGTGATTATTTATTCAATAACGTTTATTCGGCATTCGGATTATCCGGCCATAATATTAATCGAAAAATAAAAGAAATAATATGAAAGTAAATGTAATAGCGAGTTCAAAATATATGGACCACTAGGGATATCTAGCGGCAAAATGTGAGAAATTGTCATTTATTTGACACTTAAGTGCCCATAGACATCAAAAACTGACCATAGAGAAAAAATATTTTTCTGTTTTAATATAAGGAATACTTGTTTCAAATAGACGCGCATGTACAAACACCGTTATTTGAATGGAGCATAATGGAACACGGCGGCGCCCGAATATACAAATCCGAAGATAAGTGGGTGAACACTCGACAAGTTTTATTACGGCAATAAACGGTTTCGGCGTAAGGTGAGACCGTCATAAACCATTCGGTTCGGCTTATTTCCATGGAAACCCTATTATTTGTCGTGTTTGAGGTGAAAGGTACCTAGGTAATGATTCCATGGGTGGCAAAGAGAAAGAATATCTCTCTACTGAAAGAAATAAACGTTATGACCGGATCTCTACAATGTGTCACCAGAAAGTTCTCCAGGTATTTGGTCACAGGGAAGAAGGTAATTTGGCAAGGCTCATTGTTAGCAGAGACATCAACGTTTGACACGGAAGGGCGCCACGAGTCGCTCAATACGGACGAATGCCGGGATTCAAATATCACTGTAGGTAGAGACACAAATTTAACTTTTAAAAACACTTTTAAAGTCACGATCCTGAACAGTGAAGACGACGAAAACGAATTATGTATTAAGGTCTAATTAAAATTTATTTATTTAGTCGAATTTTTCTTTATTATATGCAAAGATAATGGTAAGTATGTTGACACATTGCAGAAGGAGAAACTGATTGTATGATGTACTTACAATTCAACTGTATTTGAATCATATATTGTTGGTGTAAGAAATATAACCATAATAACTGTGTTAAGTTTCTAGATGCGACTAGTAGTCAAATATAATGATGATTACAAACGCGTGCATCTTAAATCGCGTGTCAATAGTCTTTCCAGTCATCCTATAGCTGCATCCATACTGACGTCGACAAGTCGCGATTTTACTAAGCGGTTACTGTTCATCTCGGATTATGTTTTTTACAACTTTTATTTACATCATTTATTTTATCCGTTACATTAAAATAACACATTATTATAAACATATCAACCCAGCCGGCGTCGACTCACTGCAAGACCAGGGCCTCTCCGATAACTTCTTCCACTCCTCTAGATCTTCGCTGCCAAATATTTCCACAGAATTTGAACGAATTCCTGATGGCCTGAAAGTCCAGGAATTTTTCTACTCGAAACGATCCAAAATTAAATTAAACGATCGCCACCGATTTTTTAAAACAAATTTGACATTAAACTGTATGAACACATGACGATATTATCGAATATTGAACGGTTCGGAGGGCGATAAAAATGTAGTAAACACACCCGACAAGGCATCGAAATTATTGGGTTAACACAGTTCGTACATGGATATCAGATATAATTTAGTAGTAGATGCATACTTACTTCGGAACCATAATTCAATAAATAAGGCACACTGGTATATTAATTTTAATGAGGTATTTATTATTTACACGATGTTGTGACATGGCTGATCGTTAACCCTACACGGGAAAATAGTATGGAAGCCAAACTCCAGGAGGCACTGACTGATTTTAAATTCCCCCACGATAAGATAAAATAAAAACCACCAACTCACTTAGTAAAATATCAATGTATGTTTATATCTATCCTAGAATCACACCTGTAACTAAAAATAATTAATATTGTGTATCTGTTGTCAAGTACGTATCTGTGGTTATCTTATAGTATAGGCCCTTTTGAAGTTAGTTGCGGGGATTTTGTTATGCGTTGACTATTATTTTATGGATATGTAAATAGGTAGATACTCACTACTCAGTTTGTGAGAAATACACATCTTTTTAAGATTTTAGTATAACTTAATAATTGTATGACTGGTTTGAACTATTTCGAGCCCCCCCTTTAAATCTTCTGACGAATCGATTACGTTATAATATTATTATTACTGAATTTAATTACGGGGCGCTACTAAACTTTAGTTGGTGTTGAACATAATAATATCACATATAAATATATCGACCACCTAATTATGGACATGAATGTAATATACATGCCAACATGTCATTTCACGATTTACCCATTAATGCAGTCGACTGCATATACGACACTCATGACAGGATATGACTGTTTCGCGTCGTTTTATGAACATAATGAAGGCTACTTTACGTATTTTAAATACTGCATTAAAACACATTTTGTAGTTGATTTATGCAAAACATGTGCTGACGGAAGATTTTGCATAATATACCGATGTACGTCTTGTTAACTCATTAAATGATATGTTTATATCAATAAGTATCGTATTACATTCGTAATTAAATATATTGGAAGTTCGTCGTAGTAAGATGGTATATTATTTATCCAGTGCCTAAGGGATGCTTTTGGGAGTGGGTAGGCTATGGGGATCATAGTGATTAAGTAGGTAGGTACTTGTTAGTCATACTTACGAGAATAATATACTATTTGAAAAATAGTTTTTAAACTTTTATCTTAGATCCTAATAAGAAAAAACATAAAATATAAATATAATGATCTAATTTGCAATTATTTACTTGAGGGCTGATAATGAAAAACCTTCAACTCCAGTGCAATTTTCCGATCTTTTACGATAATTTTCTGGTAGATGTCACGATATTCTATACAAAACATCATAGATTTATTTAACGATGATTACAGCCCTTTATAGCATTGATATTAGTGGTAAATATATGATGTGTACTAAGTTTCGTTGCCTCCGTTGGTCTGTTACAACAAAATTTATTTTTATCAATATAGGCTCCAAATAATCGCCTAGTAAGAAGTTTTCGCCATTGATTTATTTAATTCAATATTTATAACAAAACATTGTAGTCCTCAAATATATTATGTGCCATGTATGTGTGTTTTAAATATAAGAAACATTAATTAATGTGACGAGTAACTCATAAGCTGTCTTTTTTTATTTTCAGGAAGTACAACCGACCTGTCGCCAACGCTGATTGGTATATACGACTCTTTCCTGGAACCATCGTTGAAACCCTCTGATCCAGAATCGCTGAAGAAAAAGGCGAAAGACACGAAACAATCTAGAAGGGATGAGGGCAAACGAAAAATGGCAACCCCACTGTCCAGCCCTCCGTCCAAAGACCCCAGACTGATAGCCGGTAGCGTTAGACTTCCTGGGCTTTCTAACGAAGTTGTTAAACCTCCAACGACTAATAACCCACCTTTGCAAACGTCCGCTGTCAGTCGAGAATCACCCCAGCCACAATCAAACAAGTCGAGCTATGTTAGTAGACTTAAAAGTTTCGCCATGAGAAAAAATAGTGTAGGTGATTCTTTGGAAGACAATTCGGAGAATATGGGAAGTTCTAGTGACGTTTCAAATACCAAAGCTTTGCAGGCTAGAATCAGTGATAGAAAGATGGAAAATGCAGAACCGAGTGCGTCGAAGGTGTCAAGTGACCAAATTAAAGTGTTGACAAACTTAAATAGTGAAGTGATCGCGAAAGTGGAGTCAAACAGAAAACATTTCCTCGAAAAAACCGGCAACGGTGCGAATAGTTTCGAAAATCTGTCGCCTAATGTGAAAAGAATGTTGTGTAGTGTCGGAGCCGAAACTCCAGTGCAAAAACCATCGATAGTGCAACACAAAAAACCGTCTTTAAACAACTTCGGAAGATCATCCTACAGATCAACGAAGCAATCAAATATCCCGTTAATGGGGGCAACTTCTAAAATAACACAATCTGGGGTTGAGATTATATCCACCGCCGATATTTACGACAAACCTATGGAGCAAACGTCCAGTTTGACCAGAATTAATGTGGCTTCTACTCATTATAATAAAATTCCCGTTACTTCGCCGAGTCCGTCCAATAGTTCATTCGTCTCTCCGATCAAATCTTCGTTTGTCAATCGAGTGACTAAAGATTGGACGGTCCCTAAAGGAATTAGTCCGGATCAAGAAAAAGTAACATCACAATCAGATTTGGAAGATGGGACAGGGTCTGTCTACGACGTTCCTGTAAGTTCGTCATCCATTTACGATGTCCCTGCGAGTACAATTAAACCTGTACAAATTGATTCCCTTGCCTTACCATTCATTGATCAACAATCTGACAGTAGATCTAACGAAGATTTAAATCAAATGAAACAAAACAATGCTAATGGTAATGCCGTGGCTATATTAAATCTTTCAAACAGTCTCAATAATATAAACGCAGAAGAGTCTAACAATTCTGTCGTATCGAAGGACATGAAAAATAGTAGCAGTCCGTTGAAAAACGCTAATGAAACTACAAGTAAACCTAAGCCAGATTCTCCGATCAGACATGGTAGTATCTTTGACAATGAGATATCATTCGTTAGCAATAACTCTCGTTTATATTCAGATGGATCTGGGAGTACGAGTAACTTGAAGATATCTAACCAAGATTCACGTTTGGACTTGCCGGATTCGAACCTTGTCACGAGACCATTGTCTATGAGCTCGATTGCTTCATCTAGTTCGACCTCGAGTAGCGGTGCTCAGAACAAAGGCGGGGTTAATTCTGCGTATCTGGCTTCCATCGAAAGTCTGGATGACAACAGCGATGTTGACAACGCTGTCGTTTTTGCCAAAAATGCGAGACTGGTCCAGGCAAATGGCAACGCTGTCAAGTCCAGGGATATGAATGATGGAGGTGAGTAACGACTTTCTCTTGTATTGATAAATCATCGGAATTCAAGTTTTCTAAGCATTTTTTCAACCTATTGTTGGGTTATTGGATATTATTAAGCTTTTTCAAGTATTATAGTCTCACTTTTGACTCGCGGGACCTACAGCGTAAGAAGATATTAAGTGAAAAGAATTGTTCTTAAAACATAATGGTGATTTGTTCCGAATCGCAGATCCTACATCAATGATGGTATTGAACCTCTGGAAAGAGGAAATTCTACAAAAATCTCTAAGCTATAAATAAGTTGGCAACTGATTGAATATTACCACCATTTTCTTCTTTTTGGTATTGTTGGGGTTCCATCGCATTCTGAATATTATGTAATACATACTAATGTATTATAGTCTGAACTGATCGTGATGAAACTGATAGTTCATCATGCGACAATTTCGGAATGTCGGAAAGTAATTCATCCAAAACACCATGGATTCCCATCTGCAGCTACTAGATGTCACAGAGGAGGAGTGGTTGAGCTTCATAATGTTGAGTTGGTGCTTCTTTGACAGGGGTTGCTGCAGACATGGCGGCTGCCGCATCCCTCGTCCGACCGCCAACACCCCCGAGACCTCGTTACTGCGATCCCAGTCTCTCACTTTTGCAGAGGGTCTGCACTGAAATCGTGGACACTGAGAACATATATGTCGAGGATCTGCGTCAGGTTGTCGAGGTAGGCTATAATTTTCCATTCATTACAGTGGGCAGTTGGCTTTTGGCAATAGGATTATCTGATTAGAACAACAATGTTAAAGAAAAACTTTCGTCAAACAATTTACATATTGTGGAGATGAAACTGTAAAAAATCCTACTGAGGCTAATAATTAAATTTGTTGCAATTCATTTCGCATTGCAGATTGGTTGAGAGCAAATTTCATACGTCTTTTCCTCGGATATATATTTGCAAAGGCCGCTGTGGGATAATAACTCACTGCACTCAGTGTTGCGAGATGTTATTAAGTACAAAAATATATGAGCTGGTAGATAGAGTACGAAAATAAACTAGATTGCAGGAAAAAATGCTAGATTTATGAAAATAAAAAAAAATGTGTAAAAACTGGCATTTCAAAAAAAATAAGTCGTATTTAACAAATATGTTTTCACGCGAACAAATAGTAAGGATAGGTACACACCTGTATTGTTTTACACTAATAAAAAATAAGCCATACAACTAATAATGAATACAGGTAGAAAATTTGGTCATTCATTATTGAGTAGGTACTTGTGTAACATTTTATTTTATTGGTACACATGGCATGTACCAACATATTGTTGATTTAAAAGTGGGGCCACACCGAAAACAAGTCGCGCGACAACTCGTTAAATTTTACGATAAGCATGATAATTATCGTAAAATTTCTTAAGCAATTATGATAATTATCGTAAAATTTAACGAGTTGTCGCGCGACTTGTTGCCGATGTGGCCCCACTTTAAGATTAAGCAAAACTGGTGTAGGTGATATTCTACCTTAATATGTAATTTTTATTTTTATAAACATCACATTACTTACAAATAATACGAATCACCTAGTAAAATGGCACTAATTAGTCTAATTACACATTCGATATGCAGGTAAGTTTCAAGTAGCCTACGCGAGACGTCAACAACGAGTCGATTTAATATGTATTATTTTTCAATAAATTGTAAACAATACTGCCAACCACTGGCGGCTCCCTCTATAGGTCATTCGGTCATTGACCTGCCAAAATAAATACCTTACAATCGACATAATAATATTAATAATATGTGCAATGTCATATATAATAATATTAATAATAATCGGTGGATTTGAAATTATAGGGCGCGCGATATTGTGTCAACCCAGTCTATAATTCCCCGAACAAAAATATTGTGTTCGCCGGCAGTCTGAAAATTGACCCAAATTGAATATTTTTATAAAATTTTCTCTCTCGTTTCTCATACATAAGACAGAGATCGATATAACACAAAATACGAGATCGAAGCTTGTAACGGTGCGTGAATTACTGTAATATCGGCAATGCCCGAGTGTGAGACAAAAGATTTTTTCACCTAATTAAATGAAACAGAATGATAACACTGACTAGATAATTGGTCTCAAGACGCAACTGTGTATGCGGTTCGGATTCGTTGACAGGTTTTGACGAATGCCTTTGGTTATTTTAATAATATATAAGGAGTTTTTGGTGATTTATAACATTTTTGTGAAGCAGTTAGTACGCACGCAGTAGCAATTGAAGTCTGTGATACAATTATAATGGAAATGGAAGCACGATTTGCATCCAACGATCATCTCATTATATCCGTTTGTTCAATAAAGAAAATTACACTGATTTTAAAAATAATTTTCCCACACGTCAAGTAAATTTGGTAAAACTGTTAGAAGAAATAAACATAATCAAGTTAAAAAATGAATTATTGGTGTTTTATCAACGAGATGATTTGCATGGCGCTATTAGTGCAGTTTCTCTTCTACATTTTTTACTCAGCAATAATTTCAACGAAACATTTTCCGAGTCGATCAAAGTTCTCCAATTTATTTGCGTCATACCAATGACAACAGTTGAAAGTGAAAGATGTTTTTCCACTCTCAAAAGAATAAAAACCTTTCTACGCAATAGGGCCAGGATAGACTGACCGCTCTTGCAATGCTCAGTATTGAAAAAAAATATGTGGGAAAAATAGACAATTTTTATAATCGTGTGATTGATGATTTTTCAAAAAGCAAAGAAAGAAAAGTGGACCTGATTTACAAAAAAATTATAACGCGTTGTGTGCAATTTCGGTTAACGATGGGTTGGCGTTATGAAAAACGGACATTTTTTGAAGGGTTAGTAGGTACCGACCTATAACAATTTCTAGCACTTATTCTATAATGTATAAAAAGTCAATTTGCAATACGTCTTTTCAGTATACAACGAAAAGGCAAATTAAAATAATATATTCAAAATTGACCTGCTAGGTTTTTCCGGATTAAGCCGCCAATGCTGCCAACGCAAACAATGTTTGTTATTTATAGGCATAGTTACCGTACTAAAATACCCTAGATTCGTTATCAAGTTTTGTATTTTTAAAAAGTTCGTAATACTTTATTGCAATATGTAGTTATCTCTTTAATTGAGAATTTATTGCAACAAGTCAGGATTTCCCATTTTATAGAGAATGGCATTCGACCAAGAATTATCAGTAAAAGAAGTCTCGCTTCTAATATATTTTAAATGTCTCATTATCAAGCTGTTTAGTCAAGTAGATTATCTAAATTTTTATATGTATATATTATATTTATGTATTATGAGTATTATGACATTATGTATAATGTAGATAATTATTGTTTAGCCGTGAAAGTAAAATTCACGTTGTCTTTCCCATTCCATTGCTTTGAAAATCTAACATTGAATATATTTGAATGCTTAATAAATGCATCCTACGTGGTTTAAATTTAACTTATTTTAATTTAAACCCTTTCAATAGCGCTGCTTATCGTCTTTAGACGTATTATTAAAGAGCAAAAGTATATCTATGACAGTGTACCAGTAGGTATCTCAGATTATAGAGACTTACTCTTGACTCTTCACTTTTCACCTTGCTAAAAACAAATTATACAGTTTGATTTAATTGTGGAATATGATATTTTTCTGTCACTGTTAGGTTAGGTTATATTGCTATAAAACACTCATATCGTTGTAGGTATACAGGGCTTCGAACCGGAACTGAACTGAAAACCGGAAAACCCGTTATTTTTATCAGAACGAGAACCGGAACCGAACCGATATACACTTTTACTTGAACCGGAACGAAATCCGAAACGCAAAAAACAACGGTTCCGAGCCCTGGTTGTATCTCTATATATATAAAAATCTCGTGTCACGATGTTTGTGGTCGAACTCCTCCGAAATGGCTCGACCGATTTTTATGATTTTTTTAATGTATATTTGTTAGGTATGAGAATAGGTCAACAAGTATATTTCATACAGCTAGGTGATTAGGGTATCTCTATCCAGAAAAAATTCTTTTATTTTTCTGACAATTTTTTTTTTGTATTTTTTTTATTATTTGGCATAAAAAATACCTATAACCCCAAATTTTAACCCTCCTACCCCCACCCTCCCATTTTTTAATCGCGATTTTATTATTTTTGTATGAACAAATTTAACCGTCGTTCGTATTTCAAACAGAACGAAATTATTTATGTTGTTGAATGACAGATGGCGCTACGTCCGAGAAGAATTCAAGAGAAGCGTCGCATCATTTTGACATTTCATTCGGCATATCACAACGCAGTGCGTGCAAAATTTTGTACGATTTATTTTAATTTATCTATTTTTATGTGCGTGTATTACATTGCACAATGCCAGCAAGACGCAAGGGAGGCCATCTAGGCCGTCGAACGAATAAAGCAACAAACATGCGAAATAGTAGAGCAGAAAGAACAGACGAACAAATCCAACAAGAGAACAAAAACGTGCGTGTAAGCATGTCGCAATTGCGTGCATCTCAATCATAAGAGGCACGAGCTGAACGAAATCAACAACGACAATTGGAATGGAGCCAAGCGCGCCGGTTCGTAGTTAACACACGCAGAGCAAATGACCGACAACGCCAACAAGTACATCGAACATTTACATCCGCTTCGTTCCTTCGTCTCGCATTCGAGTACGAGCCAGATATTGAATATTCCGCTCATCCGAAAGTGCTGATTGGTGCTATGGACAAAGAATGTCCCCATTGTCATGCGCTCAAATTCAAACATGAGTCAGCCGGGATGTGTTGCGCATCAGGAAAAGTGCAACTACCAGAAATTGAGATACCACCAGAACCATTGAACGGCTTGCTCATCGGCACGGTTCCAGATTCAAACCTGTTCCTGAAGTCCATTCGCACATTCAATTCATGCTTCCAAATGACTTCGTTCGGAGCAACAGAAATAGTTCACAATACTGCGGCAAATGGTCAACAATTCCATTCAACGTTCAAAATCAAAGGCCAAGTACACCACAAAGTAGGCTCATTGCTGCCAATGCCAAACGAACCACATACATTTTTACAAATCTACTTCATGGGCGGTGAGGACATCAATCATGTGGATGCACGTTGCGGCTACAATGGCCTCAATTCGCCTATTTCCAGGCGCATCGTCGGCGAACTGGACGCCCTGTTGAATGAGCACAATGAATTATTGAAATTCTTCAAAGCACACATGCACGAATTGCAAAGTGACAATCACACTATTGTCATCAATCCTGATAAAACACCAGCTGGAGAGCACGTGCGTCGATTCAATGCACCTGTTGTTGACGACATTGCTGGAAT
The DNA here is from genome assembly GCF_057557595.1 of Rhyacophila brunnea. Classification (NCBI taxonomy): domain Eukaryota; kingdom Metazoa; phylum Arthropoda; class Insecta; order Trichoptera; family Rhyacophilidae; genus Rhyacophila; species Rhyacophila brunnea. The sequence continues at coordinate 26,385,680 of NW_028233068.1, forward strand.
CATGGTTGGCGACCACACATCGACGCGAGAAATTGTGATTCGAAGAAGAAACAATAATCTGGAGTTCATCGCTGACACACACCGTTCATACGACGCTCTCCAATATCCGCTAATTTTCTGGAAAGGACAAGACGGATATTGCATAAACATTAAACAACGAGATCCTGTCACAGGTAATTCATTCATTATGAACATCATTAGTCATTTTGAATTGAGAAAATGAATGGTTGATGTTTTTTTGTTTTTATCGGCGGTCATCGTCTACAGCGCTCTATTCCTCTTTCTGTCATAGATCCCATCCCCACACACTTACGATACATTCGTTATTTTTATTTAACAACCAAAATATTCACTAGAAATAATTTATATGGCAGAACAACGTTTGCCGGGTCAGCTAGTATATATATACTTATATATATATATATATATTTCAAGTGTTAATATTGAATTAAATATAGTAGGTACCTAAGTGCATATTATCTATTGAAATATACGAGTACCTACTTATTGCATAATATTGTCGGTTTTCTTTAGTATATATATATATATATTTCAAGTGTTAATATTGAATTAAATATAGTAGGTACCTAAGTGCATATTATCTATTAAAATATACGAGTACCTACTTATTGCATAATATTGTCGGTTTTCTTCCCTTTTTAATAGCAGCATTATTCTTTTTATTAAATACAATTTTCTCCCATCATTTCACAATAGTTTTTTTTTAGTTATATGAGGAGGCTTTAAGAGACAATAAGCCAAAAGTACTCAAACGAACTAAACTACTTACATATTATTTCGGTGGCCGAATCACTTTCAATAACAATAAATTCACGACATGAAACTAAGAGAGATTTTTACTAGGTACGATCAATAATGAGTGGTTGTATGGTTTTTATTTTATTTTTTATTGTGGGGGCCTAGAATATCAATTAGTGCAACGGGCCTTCAAGGCCCTAAACTCGCCATTGCCTGGCGGTGTAACGGTGTGTATTATCGGGAAATTAATTTCAATTTCAGTTCTCACGCACTTGCGTTACTTCTCTTAGCAATCGTCAGAAAGCATCTGCATCGAAAGAGTTAATAAATGACTAACACACTGCAACACTCCCATTGGATATATATAAAAAGCTTCATACAAATAAATACCATTTTCTGTGCCGGCTTATTGAAATGCAAACAGTGTCTTATACTTACAGCCGTTAAACAATGATAATGATAATTATCTAAACTAAACTGAAGGATGATACATTAAAATGCAATGCGCAACTCTCTGCGTCAATGTGCTGTCGGCATGACAATAGGTTATCTAGGTACTAACACCATGATACCAACTAGGGATTGCAATCTCAGACATAACTTTTAAACCCGGGTTAACGGTATTACAATTTTTCAATTCTAGAATTAGACAGAAACTACCGAATTTTCCCCATTTTTTTACTGTCTGGTACCGATATAAAATGAAAACATACAAGAAATTTTCCATTTCGTAACCATCTTGATTCATAATTAAGTCATAATCATAAAGTTTTGAAAGAAATCAATATTTTTCAAAAGTTTTAATATTTTTTTTTTACCATGTCGATCCTAAGAAGATCATAATAATATTATGGGCCTCCACAGAGTGGGTGGAGGCTTGTATAAACAGATTTTTGTTTTTGCGAGAAATATATGTTATGCCTAACCTATTAGGTCCAAACACATATTTAAAAACAACACGTGGATTTTACCAGACCCGGGATTCGGACCTGAAACCCATGACATTATAAACCGGTATAGATTTTTTTCTTAAATTTTTAAAATACATAAAATTTAAGAATTTCATATTTTTCATTGAACCTACATATTTTTTGAATTTATAAAGCAAACTTTTTGTTTTTTTTTTCACAAAAATCATGTAAAAACTCATTTAGGGATTAAATAATTTTCAATCCCGGAATTTGAGTGGGAACCCTAAAACCAACAATTGTCCATATGAAGCCTAGTTTCAAAACCCCCTAAAACGATTTTAGGCAGTATTGAGAAAAATGAGAAAAACTCCTATTAAATATGTGAGCTTTATGTATTTATTATTTAATTCGTACATTCTAAAGAGTATTTTGGCTTATCCATCTTAGGGGTACCTATTTGAAAGCACACCCAACTATTTTAGCGGGTTTTGAAATTAACCCTTATTTTTGATCATATCACGTATTGACGGTTTTTGGCGTGTTTTAAAGTTTAATCTTTGGCCATCATAGCAAAAGTATCCATCTAAATACATATCTAAAAAAATCAAAAACCGTGTTAGGGGGATTTGAAACTAGGCGCTTCATGTGAGAGAAATCAACTTGAATACAGAAATACATACATACGTATTTTCTCTTGCATTTTCAACAGCTAGATAAGATAACATTATCGATTTAATATAACGTGTTGTATTGCGGTATATCATAGAGATATGAACCCTGACAGCCATGTTTTGCTCATATCCAAGCTATACAATCCAAATTTGATTAGGTTATCTGTGCTGTCCCAATTCTATTAAATAATGTAAAATTGATATTATCATATCGAATAACACTGCCAGTATGAAAGAGCTCTTGAACCGCTTCTGGAGGAAATATACCTAATGGTTTTATTTTATTTCGAAGCAGACATTTAACATTTTTGAGTAGGCTGATTATTTGGGGGCCTTATCATTTGAAGTACGGCAGTATGTCGAAACGGACTTGGAAGACGAATTTTACACTTGCACGTACACGTGTTTTCCCACTTACACGCATATATTATATTATAATTCTTTTTAACACTAAAATAATATGCCATGGTTTAATGACAGTACTGTAGTGAAACAGTAGTGCATTTAGTAATAGAAGAAAAATAATCACCAACATCCAGGTTTTAAGAAAATCACATAAATATAGGTACTGTGACCTCACCGAAGCTCGTACTCAGAGCCCCCGGATTAAAGGCCAGCGCCTTATGCACTGGACTACGACGGTCGCCATTCTGCCATTCGCCGTCCATTGATTTACCATATTATATAGGATGGGGTTTTCGCATAAATTCCTATAGATTTGATGCGTACATAATTTCTGACAATTCTTAAAGCATTAGGGGCCGTTCATTGATCGGATTGGTATTAAACGATATGCAGCCAATGAGATGTTGTCTGAATAGTATGGAGAAGTTTTCATGGAATGTGATTTTATTTCGCTATGATGCAGGTGAGTCTAAACTGAAGTTGGCCGATGTGCGATTTCCATCTGAGGGCGCCTCCATTAGCGCAGCGAAAAATCAAACCTCATTCGAATCATCAGTTGTTTGTTTTCTCAAGATGCATTACTAACCCGCCATTAGCGATGCACATTGGAAGAACATTAATCTTGTGCAACCAAAACGCTTCGAATATTAACTTAGCCCACTTAGGTGGGTGGGCTTTCGTGGACGCTGTTTTAACCGATTAAAAACAACAAGTAAGCTTCAATGTAATTTATATTATCATTTTGTTAAAGACCACTCTTTGAAGAGGCTCTTCACACAATCACTGCTGACCTTTTAATTACCACATTTAAATAACACGTTAATAATATCTAATGGCCAATTAAGCCAAACGCGCCAGTCGCGGTATTAGCACTAAATGAGTTAAGATAGTATGTACTTAAATACTTATGTCTGTAATGAAAATGGCGAAATAATATGTGGTTGAGAAATATAAATTTGAAGAGTTCATGAAATTTGTACTTATGTATATCAAATAGTGTGAGAATTTAGTAAATTAACTACTAAATATACCTATTACGTTGTATTAATCCCCCTTCACCTAGTGTCCGTTGGACATGGCCCCCACATCCTGAAGTGGACCCCCAGACCGGGATCTTTGGCGGGACCACCTATCTATCACTAAGGTTAAGGGGAGTGTGATGCTCTACAGTAGTGTTTCCCAAATTCTACACGGCACATTATTATTTAAGTATATCAATCATCATATCACACCAAATTGCAAAGCATTACCACATATTTAAAATATTTAATAGTTTGGAAGCAAAGTAGCGCCGCAGGCGACTTTTTTACCATTAGAGTAAATTTGAAATGTTCTGTTGAGATCTCAATTATCTGGTCGACACGCCACGTCGGGCCCCCAGGCTAGAGCCCTGTCAGCCACCCCATGTGGATATTCATAGCACCAATAAGTAAAATAATATTTTTTAAAAAATACCGTTTAATGTATCCGGAATATTACCATGATAATGCTGAATGGATATTAAATATGATTAAAATATAAGTTCTATTAGTATGAATACTATGAATAATATCTTCCAACTTCTCCTTAGCCAAAATGGTAAGAAAATATTACTGTCATACCGAATTAACTTTCTTCAATAAACTTATGAAATCTGTCACTTCATCTCATTGAATTAATTGAAATGTATATGCAAGTCATGTTAGTTTGTTTACAGCCTCACACCCTCACAAGAATAAATACATCTAAACACATTAGCATTGACAAGAAGTCCTACGAAACAATAAAAATAATAATTATTTTTATTTAAATTCAGAACTGACACCCCATTACAATTTACAATTCAAACCGCGCCCAAACTTCCGTCGACGCCGAAATGTATGTAAAATAAAATTAGTAAAAACAAATGAACGACACTTTTTTCTAATTTCGGAACGCAGTGACAGGGCATTCAAATTCAAACTAAAAATATTCGAAAACATTTTTTTTTTGTAAATTAATTTGTGGTAGGTCTACTCTGACACATTAGAAATTTTATAAAAAAAAAAATTACGCGTTAGAATATTACGCATGAATAAAAATTGAAAATAGCGGATTGTGTTTTCACTTTTTTCGCTTACATAAATCTGCTTTTTGCCATTTTTCATTTAATGAATGAAAGTTCGCAGATAATTTCATCATTCGTATTATGAACACCTTCGCTCATATCATGTAGTCTCCACATCCGAAGAACAAGGATTTCTCTATCTTTGATTATTTACATACGTACCTATTGAGTGAAGATAAAATTAATTTCATACTTGTTTTTAACACCCATCAAAATAACAAGGCGTGACCTAGTGATAACAGAAATGTTATTTCTAGAAAATGATAAAATACCGCAACCTACGTCTGTATCGTGTACCTATGTATTTTACGACATTTTTATAAAACCACCATGTAATTAATTAAACTCGTCCTTACCTTTGGTTCATAGTGATACTGATATAATATACACCCTTAGCACCAATTTACCAATTCGCCACCCTGTAATCACAGGATTCACCAATCAGGCATGAAATATTTTCTTAAGGGGGGACATGCTCAGCGTAGGTCAAAATGGAGCTTTTATTGCATTTTCAAAGCATAATCCTGGACATTCCTTAAACGTTGTAGATAATCTATTTATATAATTTTGAAGCCTTATTATCCTTTATATTTATTTATTCGACATTATTATAGTGAAATATTTACGATAAAAGATTATCAATATAAATTTTTATCGTAAATATTTCACTATAATAATGTAGACATAAATTATACTGATGGTTATATAAATGCGTTTAAAAATTATTGAATGTAAAAAATCTTAACACCACTGCACATTTATGTACTGAAATATGACTATATTCTAAAACATTAGAGCGAGAGGTTTAAAAGAATACTATTTTATGTAATAAAAATACTTTATGCAGTCATCAAATGTTTAAAATAAATATAAAGAATAATAAGGCTTCAAAATTATATAAATAGATTATCTACAACGTTTAAGTAATGTCCAGGATCATGCTTTGAAAATACAATAAAAGCTCCACTTTGACCTACGCTGAGCATGACCGCCCTTAAAATGAGTGCAATATCTGCTTATTTTACCTAGTTCGTCGTATATTAATTATTTGTGTGTACATCTAATGATTTACAAAGAAAAACAATTACCTAAGTACCTATCGTTAATATTCATCATAACCAAAAGTGTTGCTTTTATTATTTTGATCTTGCGTTAAACGGGAATGCAATCTCGTCTTTTGTTTATCTGTCTAGTATTGGTGTTAGTTAAGTAAAGTTGACAATCCATGTCGCATTGAAATCCCGAACGCCTGCTTTCGAAATTTGATTTGCTTTTTTATTCCCGGCATTTCCGTCGCATCAATATCTCCGTCCCTTCCTAATCGCATTATAACAATGTCCCCGACAGAGATGAACGCATGGATTTTGTCTTGGCGGGAGCCTAGCGTGGAGGCATGTCTATTTCCGTCAGTTTTTCTATGGAGAATTTTCGGAAATAGCTTTTTGTGGCGGCTATGTTTAAGCATGGGGCGTCGTGTAGGTGTAGAGAGAATATACAATTAAGATTGTGTTTATTTTTATTTTCATCAAGATAGTCATTAATGGATTAGTGTACGTGCCCTATCCAACGAGAGCAAAACAAACATACATAGAAAATGACACATAAAATTATACCAGAATCTGATGAGGCGCTTAGAAATAATAAATATTGTTAACGATTGGAATTGAAACATTGATAATTTTGTTGGGGATCCCACGTGATTTATCGAAATCCAGAGATTGGAAATATGTAATACCTACTTACTGAAATTCCTTAATGATTAGTATACACACGATTTTCATGCGATTTTTGTGAACATAGAAGATTGCTGATTTTCCATTAATTAGTTTTAAAAATACGAAAATTGCTATTTAGCCCTTTGTCATTGATAAATGAAGCGCCTAGTTTCAAAAGCCCCTAAAACTATTTTAGGTAGTTTTGAGAAAAATGAGAGAAAATCATATCTATGAAATCTGTGAACTTTATGTATTTATTATTTAATTCGTTACATTCTAAGGAGTATTTTGGCTTTCTATTTTAGGGGTATTTGAAAAGCACACCCAACCATTTTAGCGGGTTTTGAAATTTACTCTAATTTTTGATCATACGTATTGACGGTTTTTCACGTTTTTTAAATTTCAATCTTTGGCCATCATAATATAGGTAACAAAAATATCCATCTAAATACATATCTAACTCAAAAATTTTCAAAAACCGTTTTAGGGGCTTTTGAAACTAGGCGATTGAAATCTTGTTAGTACCTAATTAAACATTACTTCGATTTAAACACAATCCTTCTCGTCTTACTTTGACGAAGGTTGAAACACCTCCGACAACGTAATTGTTAGATGTAATTCGGCGGTTCCATGCCTCAAAGAATAATACGACAAACCTTGACAGTGAAAGGCGTGAGATTCGAGTGTCACGTGGTCTACCATTTTCTAGATTTTTTCTAGTATGAAGATTTCTGAACTTTTTCAAAATTATGTGTATATACTATTAATTATAGAAAATTACATCCACTTGTACGCACTTATCTACTTTAATAATTAACGATGTTTTTATTTATTGAATATATTTTAGACCAGTGATGGGTAGATATAACCATGGTATAACCTGTTTCGCTGAAAATCCCGACTATGAAAATCCATATGTCGGGATAACTGTATCAAAAGAAAACAAATCTCTGAATCAAAATGGTTTACACCAAACCCGAGATAGGAATTAGAAATACCATTACCAAAATTCCCGGATAGAAAATTCTGTCCTGGATTGCGTTTGTTTAAAGTGGGACCTCGAAACAGTTCAAATCAGTTGTGAAATGATTTAATGATTACAATCTAAATAAATATTTCCCAAATAATATTGCCTAAAAGCCCTAAAACATAAATATAACAACACAGAGGGTCTCTAACCTAACCACACCAAAATTTTTTTTTTTTTTTATTCAAGATGCTATTTACCTAATAAATTGTGAAAATCGTCACTTGCCAATGTTCGTGTAGGTATTTTAATATTTTTAATGTGTAAAAAAATATCTAAAAATATGAAAAAAAAATCAATTAGACCAGGGTTGGCGAACCTTTTTACATACGCGTGCCAAAATTTCCCAAATAATATTTTTCGACTGCCTGACGTGCCAAGCAGTTTTTCATGGCGAAAAAAAAGTTTTTTAAAGTTTTAAAGAATTATTCTACTAACAAAGTTTAAAAATTACAATTGAATTTTTGATATTCTATAACGTAATGCATATCTTTTATTCTTTGATTTTATTTTTTTGTTTTCAAATTAGTCAAAGAGTTCGTGGAAGCATTTAAACCACTCTTCTTTCATGATATAATTGTCCATCACTGAAAGGTTTTCCATTTTTCGAGATTATGTTTGAAGCAAAATAACAAGCAGTTATTATATTTGAATGACTGTCGATAATTATTTTCATAAGGTTTGTTGATTGAATATTTTTATTTTTTTAATTGTCCGATCCTACGGACCGACGAAAAACAACATTTTTTAAATATATCTATATAAAATAGTAATTTTTTTTCTCTTAAAAATGAAACATTCGCGTGCCATGCAAAATCATCTCGCGTGCCATAGGTTCGCCATCCCTGAATTAGACAAAATTTTATGCAAACAGATTGTTGGAATTTATGGTTTTTAGCTTATTTTTCATCGTGGGAGCCTCTACATCAGTCCGTGCGGCGGACCTGCACGTCCCTAAACTCGCCACTGATTTTTCTTTAAAATGTTCACACTTCGTACAAAATAGAGATCCGTGGTGGAATATGGGTGCGCTTTTGTTACCGTGTTATAGCAATTTGTCTACTTACACGCAATTCGTGAACCAATGCTAATTAATTTAGTGCGTATTAAGTGAACGCGGATATTATTTTCCGCGTAAGTAGTCAGGCAGTTTACCAGCTGACTTGTTTGCAGCGCTGCAGGGCCATTCTTATAATATTTTCTAAATTATTACCAACTTCACTAAAGGTCAACAATAATAAATTATTTATATTAGATATCACAAAAGGTTTTCACTTTTACGCTGTTATTCAATTCATTTATAATTAGTGGTTGTTGTTTCTTACACTAATTGCGTTGCACATTACTCTTACACCCACCACCACATTGCACCCTATGGCACACGCGGAAATTCTGCTGGCACGCGAAACAAATGTAGAACCTCGACCGTAAGTGAAAACCTCCTGAAAATGTATAACAAATAGGGAGAAAGCCGTCGGTTGCAGCTCGATTGGTCGACAAATGATTTATAATTTGTACCTCATGCTGCACCTAGATCTAGATCTAGATGCAGCATGTCTAGACATATCCACTAACCATAGTCACTAGTGGTAATCACATGCTACGGAATGCTTTTCCCGGGGAACTCTCAGCGGATGAGTTCGAAAAGTCTGCGCGACTGTTGTACACCGCTCATCATACCTCATGATAACGCGGACCGTCGCATTTTTCCATCGTTCAACACCCATACCCGAACAGCGCTTTGGTTACACCTTTCCTGTAGCTATAACCACTGGTGGTATGTTCATCTACTAACTGCTGCGAACGGTCGTACCCACAAGTGGTTTTGGTATGAGTATAGTCGCAGAACAGCTTTAAGAAAGGGTTAAAAAATGGACCGTGTGGGATTCGAACCGACGTCCATCGCAATACGGGCTTAGTACTTTACTCGTTGAGCTACCGATTCAACTTATAATTGTGTATATATTACTATTGTTCAGTCTTGGATAAAAAAAATGCTCACCCTGCTTGCCATACTTTTATATTATAAGGTTGGGTTTCCTCCAAACTGTACGGATTTGTATTCACAAGGGCATTTTCCTGTAATTTTGAAAAATGTTGAAAACCCATTCTAACCTCTCTCTCTTCTCACTTATTTTGTTTCATCCCCTCCTACACACGCGGCAATATACAATTTTTAGAAAAAAAAATATGTACAAATGTGAATCGGGGTTTCTAAACCTTGTTTTAACCAGTGCACCAATGTTGAGTACGACTTATCATTTCCTTTGAACTGATTTTTTGACGTTTTTATGAAGTCTTCTAAATTACATTGTAAACCTCTAAAAAGTCTAAGCAAAATGGTGTATTCTAACAAAAGTTCATTAGTTTTGTTTTTTTGTGTTGTGTGTATTCTCAATGAGTTACACTGCAAGTAAAAAGATAATGGGCTACCCGGTGAATCTTTTTCGTAGGTCTCTCTTTGAATATGGTTGGTCTTATGAATTAATTCTTCATAATATAAAACAGTGACATTTGGCTTGATTAATTTGATTATAAATTAAATTAAGGAATAAAATAAAGCCATAACATAAATGGTGGAACTGTAGATACAGGATACAATATTATTGTCCAAGTATTTTCCTAGCACCGCTACAAAGACACTAAACGACTAAACATGTCTATTAATAATATTATTGATGTGTGTATGAATATTGTACGATGTTGGCAAAGTGGTTCCCTTCACACGAGAACGGCCATTTTTAAAACTACCCAGACTTTTAAAACAATGTTCACTGGCATTAATATTCACGGGTTTATAATTGAATGTTTTTAATTGCATTGTTTTATTTTTGCTAACAAGTTAAAATTTATTTTTTGTCCATTAGCCTATTGCTGTCATATTTAGGTCGGAGCCATACTAATGATACGGCTCAAGCTTCAATATCTATCCTAAATACCCTCTTATGGTAAAATAAGTAAATCTCTTATTGATCGCTTCTGTGTTGGTTCAGTTAGTTGTGATTTGATTGGTTATTAAACTTTGCTGTTTATTTTCAGACTTTCATCTTCTATTCCATGTCGCCTGTATCCAATTTGTTGAATATGTTTTAATGTCTACGAAGTCATCTAAACTATAAAGCCCGTGACATGCTACGAAGCCAGCGAAAAGACATAACGAATTATGAATAATGTTTCCGGCGGATTTCTCACTAAGCCAATAACAATAATGACAACAATGATGACTGTCAAACGAAACTGCTAACACTCTTGCAACAGGCGCAACCGCAACGCAACGGTATCGAATCTCTCACTAAATTTGATAATGCACCGTGCAGCTGCCATTGTTTGACACTATCTACACCAGTAATTCTCAACCGGGGTTCCGTGAGAATTCATAAAATCTTACGAAAAAAGTACAAATTTAATATAAAACCGGTTTAATAATAGGGTAGTTACAAGGTTTAACATGGCATGTTAAAAACATCCTCTTTATTAATAGGAATAAGTCCCAAGTTAATGGTTATCGATCGGGCTAACATTCTACCGGCAGCAAGTCCCTATACTCCGAAATCTAGAAATGGTTTATATATCTGAGATCGACCACAGTGGACAAGATGGCTATGAATCAGATATTGAAGGAGCACACAGATATACACTATACGAAAGAATATAAGAATCTCAATTGCCACGAAAATGATGCTTGTGAAAACATTAGTGTTCTCCACATGTGTGTATGGTGTCAAGTCATGAACCCTGAGGACAAGGGAGAGGAAGGCAATTGATGCTTTCGAAATGTGGTGTTGGCGCCAAATACTTCGTATTTTTAGGACAGAGCTCAGGACTAATCGGTCAATCAAATAGGCATTCTGCAGTAAAGTTGTTTGCAATAGGTATATTCGGCACGTACTGGATAATCCGGAGAGAAACTGGTTTTGGATAGCTCCAGGGTAGGCGTAGCATAGGAAGAGCGACCAATTAAAGGAACTTACTTGAGGCAGCCTTCATTCTGTTCTGAGAGAAGTAGAGGACCGAGAGGGGTGTAGCATCTTTGTCTCTCACAAGATGACTGAATTTCAAGATGGTCACGATCCCCAGCCATTTGGGAACGACAAAGAAAAGATTCTAAAACACTACAGCATTTAGAAATTTTAGGCTAGTTATTACGCAATAATTATTATTGACATCGAGAGTTTTACGTGGGAAGTACATTTTTGTAGGAACAAGGAATGAAGGTACAAAAAATTAACGTGGTATCACTTGCCATTATTGAGTCTCCTATGTTCTATTTAATGGATTAAATTTTATATATGTACATATATCTACTTTATCTTATATTTTTTTATTCAACTCAGAATCTTTTTTCGAGAGTCCCTGTTGTAAGTATAGCACGTACCTACATTATGTGGTGTCTGTTGACTTGAGAGTCCAGCAGTTTATTCAAGTGCAAAGCCGCGTCGGTGCGTCGACCTGACATTCGCCACCGCCGCTGCATCTCAAATTATTATTTATAGACATCCCCTCAAAACCGCCGACGAGTTTTCAAGCATCTATTATTTATACCTAAAAGACATTAAATTGGGTTTACGAGTTAACAGTTTTAGAAAAAAAATAATGTACCTATGTAATCAACTGGGTGAATTTTAGTTCAAATAATGGGTTATGTTTGCTGTGTTCAAAAAACAAATGGTAAACTAGTTTTTGGCTAATCTGGTTTTAATATCTGTATTTTTATTTTCAATTTTAAAATAGTTATATTAGTCATTGGGGTGTTTTTACGGTTACTCCACAATACGAGTGATCATTTCTTTTAAAAGTCTACTAAATTTTGAAAATGTCTGTATCTATAATACCTTCTAACGCTAACGAAGCAGGTCCTAATCTTATTGAATTAACGTTAACAATTAACACATAACAATTCCAATTTAAATTTAGGATTAAAAACTATCAGTGAGTCAAGAGTGGCTAAAATATTTAATAGACTACATTATAATAGGTATAAGTATTGTTTTCAAATATTTGCATACCAACAAAACTGCTGTCAAATTTTTTTTGCAATTGACTATAATATCTACATAAATCACGAATGAAAACTAGTAGGTACCTATCGTAATGATTTTTTCATCATAGTTATGATCTGTCGATTAGGTTTCTACTTTCTATCAATAATACCTATACGAGAACGACATATTATAAAAATAACAAGTATTATTATTGATGGTTAATCGTCAAAGTTGGTGGCACTAACTTGTTTATTTTGCCGAAACTGGCAAGATTCAAAAGCTCTATTCGGAACAGCAGGGACATGCGTCCCACAGTTTATGAGGCATCAACGTAACGGACCGCTGCTTCATTATGGCTCCGCATCACAATGGAGCAAGATAGAGACTGTCAAATAAATTCGATAGATTATTATTATTGTTACAACGTACAACTTCACTTTGCCAGACTTTTAAAGCGTCATCGTAGTTTATCTTTTGCCATAAAACCACCGCGATCAATTATTTAGTACCGATTGGTTATTATTGCGTTTTATGTTTGATTGATGATGATGTTTGTCTGAGTAAGAAAGGTCAGTTCAGGGTGATTTGGAACATTCGTGATGAAGATGGTATGAACGTTATTGTGTGCTGTTGTATATTGTTCATTATAAACAATTTTCCGTTCACTTGGAACATGGGCTACCGCACCGCGCTTGTGTTTGAAGAGTCGTGGGTTCAAATTTAAAATATTTATGGGTGGGTCAAATTCGTATGGTTTTGTTGGCCCAATCAATATACCTAGTATATATTTAGATGACGACTTGAACCTAAATTGTCAAGCGTGCTTTGTATAAGCATTGAATTGCGTTCCATCAGTTTAATGAAAAGTTTTCACCAGACGTGTACCCCTTCAAAAACTAAAAACACTATTAAAATATAAAGAAATATCAATATTTTTTTTGGCATATGAATAATAGTGTCATCATTTAGAACCAGACGTTATTTTTTACAGAATGTTGTAAAGTTTGTAATCGTGGTCGATTTACTCCACAAGGATACATGTAGGTACCTACTGGAATCCTTCAGCAGCTCGCTATTTTTTAGAAGATCTTAAGTAAATGATATTCACTTCCTCACCAACATAAATCACTATAGTGAATTTATTAATCGTCCTAACTAAGGGCATCTTGGCTATGCCAATTATAAGGCTTGTTTTTTCTACTAATCTACAATCTACTTAACATATTATTTTGATATCGCATAATATCATGTCTCTCATTATCAGTTATCATTTCCAATAGGTATCTACTTACCAAAAATATAACCTTAGAATGTACATTATACCTATACTGCATACTATAGAACGTGCCAAATAATTTTGGTTATGATAGTAAGATAATACATAGTTATTAATTTCATAAGAATTAAGTGTTTCAAAAAAACAAACTTTTGAAAACCGTTTCTGTGTTAACCGTGCGTCGAATCAACGGCGTCGCGTCTTCTCTCAAGATGAGCTTTGAGCTTTGATTCTTTCCATAGTCCATACATAACGTACATTACTTCCATACAAATTTATTTATTTAGTCGACGAATAAAGTCGGAGCGTCGACCTCAATGTTATTGGCGCCATTATTAATCTTTCAAAGAGCGTTAAACGTCGATTAGAACAAGCTACCACCATTGTTATTTATTATGAAAGCTTTATATTTAGGGCATGTTACGCTTTGTGAACTTAACTTGAACATGTTATTATCAAATCATAGTATTAGCCCCACCCCACATTGTTTATCGGTAAGTCGATAAGGTTTAATACAATTATTATTAAATGGCTCTGTAGTTTGTACTCATTATGTATTTAGTTAGCCCCTATTTCCTAGGATTCCTACCAAACTGTTTAATACACAATATTTAAGAATGTAACATTCGCCATTGAAACCTTTGCTTATTCGGTCAGCATGCACGTGGTACAGTGTTGCCATATTTTTCTATGCTGATTATAGTACAAAGGCGTAAAAATTATAGTATTTCTAAAAAATATATAGTACAGGAACATTTTTCGTCTTGAATCCTTTAAAATTATAGTATTTTGGTATATTTGGCGTAAAATTATAGTATTTTACATTTTTCGCGAAATCAAAATTATAGTATTGTATTATAATTATAGTACGGTTGGCAACACTGACGTGGTAGGGACACGATTTCGAATCCCACTCGTTACGAGAACTGTTCAATGGATTTTTCTAATAGTTAGTGAATATGGATGATAGTTGATACTGACGTTGTTCTAAGCATAAGGCCCTAAACCTATATTTTGTTCTATTACATACCTAATATTATATTATTACAATAAAAGGAACAACAGAATCTTTTAATAACGATGCAATCATTGGTGGGCTTAGAGACATGGAGGCCCGACGCACTCACTGATTTTGTGACCCCCACGATAAAAAATACAACACCAGAAATCACATCCTTTCATCAAAATTAATTATTATTGAGCATGACAGTGGTGTATAATACTATATTTAGTGGTTTACCTTTTTGTGTACAAGTAGGTACATATATGTTTGAATTGTTTTATGAACCCGTTTGATGTTTCTTGATGAGATTTTGTAATGCTTTGGTCAATATCGTATACCTACTCAATTTGTGAAAAAATCGCTTATTTTAGTAATAGTTTAGTAATTTTATGACTGGTTTGAACTGTTTTGATACCTCCTGTAAATCTTTTCAAAAAAAATCGCCCTCGGATGCGAGTATTAGAATTTATGATATTATTGTTTCTGTAATAAAAAAAGAGACGATTGTATTAATAAACGAGCGGAGTATCAATAGTGTTGAGATTGTTAAAATATAATATGTTGGATTACACATTACACGATTACAGAGTAGAAACTAAGATAGTGTAGTAAGTAGCAGTCGGTAGAGAACAGCAATCCGGCTAAACTAAACGGTAAACACGTCCTCTTCTTATGCCATATCGGGCACTGGTATAAACCACATGGCCTAGCTGCCTTCCTTTGATAATAGTGTGCACACCAGTATCTCTTTCTTTCGAAAACTTCTTTTCTTTGAGTCGATCTGGAAATTATTTTTAAAAGCACTTGGCTGCTTTTAATCGTATCTTAATGTGAACTGAATATATTATTTTATTACGTCATGCTCTGATCATTGAAAAACTTCCTCTGCCGTACAATGCTGTGCTTGACCCAGAAACGAGATGCAGAGGATTCTAGTGTGTTTTATCCAACCCAGGCGCGCTTACAAGGGAGCGGATTTGGGCCAGACGCCCATCAAGAATAAAAAAAAATTCAAATTATTTAGTTGAATGGAATAATATTTCTTCTTCTTCGTCAGGACCTCATAACTGAGGATTTGACGGCAAATAGTCCTATTCAGGAACACATAATTAATGAAATACCCGGTGTGGAGTAACAGGCAACCCATCTCGAGTGTGGAAGCATATGGGATAAACTTAAACACGTGCCAAAAATACGTCATTCGTTCTGACAACTGCTCTCGGTTTATACACTGACGCTCATTCAATATTGGTATACTTGAAGGTTGCAACACATACTATTGCACGTCTATAATGTTTGTTTCATTTTCGTAGGACACTCACACATTCAAAACCCTGCGTCAAAATTTAATGTATTTTAGGCTATGATATTAATTTATTAATCTGTTCTGTGGTCATATTCCTTCTAAAATACGTGGTCAGTGAGCAAGTAGTATAACTAGTAGGTACCTATAAACATGGCCCTCACAAATGGGTGGCTGACAGGGCTCTAGCCTGGGGGCCAGGGCTCAGGAACTGCCCGGCGTGGCGAGTCGACCAAATAAGTGTTATAAACACAACACAAATTCTCTCTAATAGTAAAAAAAGTCGCCTGCGGGGCAATTGTTCTTTAATAATGTTATTAAATATTTTAAATTACGTGGTTGTAAGATACAATTTTTAATTGTGTATCGATACTCGACGACTCCATAATTAAAATGAATGTTTTAAAATAAGTACCTATCTATAGGGATATAGGTACAGAAAAACACAAAATATACGCATCAATTTTACACACCATTTGGAAAACTCTATTGTGTCACACTGCCTTTATTTTTAGCGATAGGTAGGAGGGCCGCCAAAGATTCTAGCCTGGGGGCCCACTTCAAGATGTGGGGGCCATGCCCATAACCATGGCCCCCACATCCTGAAGAGGGCCCCCAGGCTTGGATCTTTGCCGGGCCCCCCTACCTATTTGTAAGGATAAAGGCAGTGTGACCCTCTACAATAGCGTTTTCCAAATGGTGTCCGCAGTAAAATTTATGTTTATATTTAGTGTTTTTTGAATATTTTAATACTTACATCCATTTGAATTATTATAGAGTTGTCGAGTATCCATACACAATTAAACATTGTACAGAAATCGTGTAAAAATATTATTGAAGGATAATAGCGCCGCAGGCGACTATTTTTTTACTATTTGAGCAAATTTGTGATATGTGTTTATCTCACTTATCTGGTTAACTCGTCACGCCGGGCCCCCAGGCTAGAGCCCTATCAGCCCCCCTCTTGTGGGGGCAATGCCCATAACATATAGTATGATGATACAAAA
This sequence comes from Rhyacophila brunnea, assembly GCF_057557595.1. Lineage (NCBI taxonomy): Eukaryota > Metazoa > Arthropoda > Insecta > Trichoptera > Rhyacophilidae > Rhyacophila > Rhyacophila brunnea. The sequence continues at coordinate 26,402,825 of NW_028233068.1, forward strand.
AAAAGGGCACATATACACAGCTTTGCTTAACTCCTGATTTGCTTTCGAGGAGGTCCGGACGATGTTCCCTCTGGCTTCGCGTGGCGCTTTTTTTTGTATAAGTAGAGAGAACTTAGTATTACGGTCGCCATTTACGAGGGTGCCAATTTTGTTTCATATATTTAGTTAAAATAACACAACATACCTATAAAATCTAAATTATAATATTTGTTATTAAGTTGATGATCTGAAATATTATGTTCTGCGTGATGATTTTATATATTACTACTTATGTACCTATCTATTAAAAAACTACAACACTGCATTACAATTTTTTTGTAGGGTTACCTGTACACGTGGAGAGAACGAGGAACTTTTGCACCAGAACAACTGCGAGATCTCTTTAGCAACATTGAAGAAATTTATCACTTCAACAGGTGAGATTTTGTATAATATTATTATTCTCTCTTTAGAACAGCGTTTTCAAAAAGCTGCGTCCCAGTCGATTGCTGATTCTCAGTAGGTATACTTTTATGCAGACCTCTATGTAGGCATTTATAAAAAAATAGGTAGGTACGTTTATTGTTTTATTATTTTCGATCTGCATATGCACTGATTGTTAATAATTGTATTTGTCCTGACCTATATAATCTGTATTCAAAGATATTGATCAAGAAGATAATATAAACAATGAACATGACGCGCATGTACTTCAGTCCTTCAACTGTGACGCAAAAATCATTTTTGAGTGATGCTGTCTCGACTTAAGGCTATACCTCCGCTGAGGCATGGTCTAAAAACTCTAAAAAGATTGTGACTAGGCGATGCGCGGATTGTGCAAATGACGCGAGCCGAACGGAATATAATTTGTCATAAAAATTCAACATGAGTCCTTTATTATGTTATGTTTATTATTATATTCGTAATAATAATAGTATATTCATTGACATGTTTTAAGTACATGCGGAACGTTTTTTAGTCATCTTTACACGATCTAAGAATAAATTCCTCCGACGCCATCACAAAACAAATTGACGTGCAAACAGGTCGACTATCGCTCTCCGAATGGCAACGCGGCTGAAATTTCGTCCCACATGCAGTTGAAAATTATTTGCCGTTTCACTATGTACGCTCTTAAGGAAATCCTCAAAACAATATACCTAGCAACTGCAACGTTGCATTTACCCATTACAGAAGCAAAAATAACGATTTCATAACTTGTTTTTCGAGAGTGTCTTATTTTTGATCCAACGCGACCCGGTGTAGTATTTTTGCGACCATGTATCGAGTCGTGATTCATGAAATGGGAAACTGATCTAGAAATGGTTTGAATATTTCTATAGTTGAATCACTGATATTTAAAAGAACCTCTATCATAAAATTCAATTTTTTGAATTATTTTTTTAAATTTAATTTTAACCCAAAATCTGCCATTGTCCATTAATAAAAGAAATTCTGCCTAACATATTTTTGATATAAAAACCAAATCAAAGAAAAATTAATTGATTGCTCGACCATTCATTAGAAGTCATGTAAACATACATTTTGTTTGTGGGATGGCAGAACTCCAGGAATGTACACCAACACTACATAATATAACCAATAAACAAGATTAAATAGTTATATAAAAGGTTCGATAAAACTTATTAATACAACAGTACTTTATCATGAAATAATCAATTGGGGAACGACATAAAGTCATAAAGTGAAGAAAAACAATAAATATTAGTTTTTCGAGATGTAGGTAAAATTTACGTTATTAATTTATAATGTTTGTTTGATAATTGAAACATATTTTTTTTTAATATTATCTGATGTGTTTCATTTTTATTATTAGCACACAATGTTTTTGACCTGACTAAACAGTTTTCCTGGATTATCTCAGAATATGGTTTAATAGACGTATTGGACGTGAAAATCCAAATTTTCTTACCAAAATTGGTAGGTAGCACTTCTAACAACGTCATGCCATAAACCTTAACAAGATTACAAACCAAGACGTCAAACGCGAGCAAAGATGGACGAACACATTTTTAATTTAAATTTTGTGGCAGAAGTCGAAAAACATCCCTGCCTGTATAATTACAGACTACCAGATTATTTCCGTAGATATATTACGGAAAAGGCTTGGAATGAAGTAGGAGTTTTGGAGTTTGTTCATGTGCAGCAACGAATAGTCTGCAGTTTATATTTTTGTCTATATAAGGATGTATCCAAAATCTTCTTTTATTTTGTCTCCTGTATCTGTAATATTGGTATAGAACCAAAGCCTCGTCATCACTGGACCAGCTCGAAGACATTATTTATTAAATATTCGATGGACAGGATAATAAACTAAAGAGAGTGATGTATTCTAGTAATTGCGGCAGCGTGCGTGTTGTCATATTTTTGGTACGATTTGCAATACCGGCATCTTGTACAAAACAGCTGATGGTCCAGTTTGACAGTTTGAGGTTATGAGATTAGAGTGCCAGTAGCGCTGTGTGCGAAGCACCAGTCACTGGCCAGTTTATGAGTTCCATCACCAGCCAGTTTGCGGGATTTCAGTTGCTGTATTCTCATTCGCAACATGCAACCCAACGGCGTGGGCCAACCACCAACATATACTCGATTAGGTATAACAATTTCAGTTATTGTCGATCTCAGTTTTTTTAGTTTTGAGTAGGCGATGAAGCTTGTTTTAACATAAAAATTCTCTGCAATAAATAACCTTATGTTACATATAGAAAATATAAAATCAAAAAGTTGAGTCAGACTTAAGCAAGTGGAGATCTGAGGCGCTGACAGGTTTGGTTGACCCATATATATATTTTAAACCAATGTGTCTGTAGTTTCTAACTACGCGACCGCATCATCCGCTACCGCTTTAAAAAGTTCCAATAATCGTATTCATTAGGTAGGTACTTAAGTTTCCAAACTTTATAATTTGCCACCCCTAAGCAACGCGTAACCTGCCTACCCCCACGAGACGTCGCTGAGTAAATGGGTTATTTTATGTACCTACCTAATGTTGATAGTGCGTGATGTTATTCTCAATACCCGAAATGTGTGTCGCGTCCACAGTCACTTAATGTTATTGCAAAAATGTCACGTTTTCTTCGCGAATCAAACAACAATGGCGACGGAGGTAGGTAGATGATCATGTTATCGCTAACCGCAGTCTTACATTATCTTATATGTGAGTCATTCATTATTCATTTTATTTATAATGCGCAGGTAAGAACCGATGCAGTCATTGCACAAGCATACTATGTCAAACACACATAACTGTCTTAACGGGGGGAGTCATCGTTAATCCGGGCGGAGACACCGATTCGTCGATCCTAGTTTAAATTTAAAATTTCCTATTTAGCAATCTAGTGTGTTATTATGTACAGCAAGAGTTGGGTATTTCCCGAGAAAATCTCAATCTCGAGAGAATTTTAAAAAAACCTGTAAAAATCCTAAAATCAATGTAAAAACAGACGAATTCCAAAAAAAAGTATTTTTTTTATTTAAGTAAGAAGACAAACAAAATAGAAGTAGGAAACAAAAATATTCCAAAACATTACTTATTGAAATAGAATTTCAAAAACACAGACTGTCAATGGCTGCGTCTGACAATCGCGTACGCTTTTGAGACACAAAATTTCCTGATGTTGAAAATTGCCCTCTTTTTGAGTCGACTTTGGCTTAATTGTGTTAAATGCCCCGATCAGTCTCGTTTTGTATTTTCTGTTCACTTTTTTATATAGAAAAAACGTTTTTTTTTCAATTAATATTTGATAATAAAGAAATTCCGAGATTCTCGAGATCCGGGATTTCTCGAAATGTTAAATTTCAATTCTCGAGATTCGGTATGGAGAATCTCGAAAATTTCTCGAGAATTCCCGAAACCCAACTCTGTGTACAGCTGCAGATGGTTCCGAAGTGGGAGCCCTAGGGCGCCGCGATTTATTTCCAGGATGCTGTAGAAATCGTAGAATAATCGAAATATTTAATTGGAGGTCAGGAACAGATTTCACATAACCGCATATTATTTATGCATGCAATACAATTTAAATCTTTAAAACAGTCGAGTTGAGTAGGTATGCATAATATTATGAGAGACGCAGTTTCTTTTCTGATTCGTCTACCTACATGAAACGATAGTCTACAACTCTACATACTATATACAGGAACAGTCATGATGCCAGTACCGGAAGTTGTCGGGATGCAACTCCTCACCTTCATCCGTAACTTCAAAGTCAACGCGCGGCGCACGCCTCGGTTTCGTATGGACACTATGAGAGGCGCAGTATATTATTTAGTGATTGGTCTACCTGAGACGATATTATTTATACGAAAAGTCGACAGTGTCAGCTCTGGAAGAAGTTATGGATCCCACTCCCATAGTTACGACGATTAGACCAGACTAGGTTGACATACCTGTACGGGGATTGATCGCTAGTTTTTATCCAAAAGTACAACCATAATAAACAAAATACATGGAAATTACAACACATAAAATGTTTCTCGTGAGTTTTAATTTAAAAAAGCAACGATTTCCCACCGCCCTCGAAATAAAAAATAATTATGTTTCCATGCTTTGAAGAGCTGTACAATTTGGTCAAGATATGTACTGTCTAAAATCTCAATAAAGGCACAATGCTAAAGTAAAAGTTTTCCGACTTGTTCGCTCTAAATTGCAGAGACATTTCATTTCGGCTTATCATGATATAAGTTGCTCTTATGATTCGCACACATTTTGACGGTAATGGACGCGTACCTACATAATTTTTGAAATTCCGTAAGGCAATGGGATCGTTCATTGTCGGACTATTGCGTTGAAACGATAGGCATGCAATCATTTAGGTGTGGGGTAGTATGTGACTGTTTGCAGCCAATGAAATGTTATATCCATCCAAACAGAATGTGGACGTTGTATGATTTTCGTAAATAAAGACGTCTCCAGAGCTAATCGAAAAATTGTGAGACACTAAAAAAATACTATATTATAATACCTAGGTATATACTTATTATATCATGGAGATGGAGTAATTCACCCGCCATGGTAATTTTGTCTCTGGACAACGGCCAGTAGAAGTTTAGTGGGTTGATTTAATTAATTATTACCATTTTGCAATGTTTTTTTTATATAGAATTATTAATAATCATGTCTCTTGCTTTTTCGTACAAGGTGGTTGTTAGTAATTTTTGAACAATCACAAACACCCAGGCTTTGAGAAAAACACATAAATATTGTGTATCCCGACCGGAATCGAACCCAGGAACTCTCGGGTGGAAGGCAAGCGCCTTACGCACTGCACCACGAGAGCCGCCTCTTATTCACTTCTCATATTAATATAATATATTCACAAATAAACGAATATTCACAAAAGTGGCAAAGTGTGCTTGTTGAAGATAGGTTGTGGTAGGTATCTGAAAGAAAGTCCTGATAGCCATATTGACAAGACTTGAATTTAAATTTTGTTCATCTTCAATATTTTACTGAACAACTGAACAAAACATATTATATTTTACCTATTCATAATAGATATTTCACGACAAAAGCACTATGTTCAATAGAAATAGAAAAGTAATGCCCAACCACGTTCGAACTGGGGCTAGAAAATTCCACTGTTTTGGTAGTAAGTACAGTGTTTCGGATCGTATCCAGCGCGTAAAAAATAATGAATATAATATACATAACATGTTAGGCTTTTATACTTATAGCCTCAGGTTTTGATATTGTGTGCATGTGTTTTTTACAACACGTGTGTAATCGTTTGTATGCGTTGTATCCAATGACATTAATATGGACGAGTCATCTAGAAAATAAAATGACACTCACTTTGTGTCGGGTCTGCCGGATGGCGAAATTCATATTTTAATATCGGTATCCTACGCTCAAATGAACATTCTGCTTGCAAGCGGTCTGGCGACACTGCTGGGTCTGCCCATACAAAATTTCTGACTGTCAGGTTTCGACTCCACCGTTATTATTGTGTTACAAAATGCCAATGTGCCTAGTTAAAAATTGTAAAAAAATCTACTAAACACTCCAAGAAAGATGGGATATCACTTTTCATGTGTTAGTATTATTTATAAAATGCCTAAATGACAGAAACCATTGGACAGTCGCCTGTGATGCGCTGTCTCACTTGCGTCTAATCTCCGAGAAGTCGTAAGTAACCGAGAATCTGTTTCTAACGCAATGAGTCATGACACTAATACGCCATTACAATAAAGGTTATATTACTATAAATTCTCGAAGCTTGTATCGCATAATGGAAACGGATACGTCATATGGTCACGTGACATCTACCTATACATCTGTGAATGTTTCATGCACAATTTCTCGTGCGCCGGGTATGAAGTGAGTTGTCCATTTAATATGTCATTGGTTGTATCCGTGAAATGTACCAAATTAGTTGAAGCCTTTGGCTTTGTTAGGTCTTGTTTGTGTTATAGCTCGTTAAGTATTATTGGAATTGCTGCGTGCCGTCTGGTTGACAGTCGGAAAGTTGGAAGTCGACAATCATTTTATAATACATTAACAGGCAGTTAAATGATAAAGTTCTGCGGAAGTACGTGGCAACGCAACGCATAGGACCGAGAGAAGTGGAATGAGCTTGGAGAGGCCTTCATCCAGCAGTGGATATATTCAGGCTGATGATGATGACCTACAGGCAGATGTCGTCGGCAAACTATTTTTTTTTGTAGTATGTAAAATAATGAAGTTATTATTTAAATACGTTCATAGGCAATTAAAATGTATTTTTTATGAGGAAGGTAGGCTTTAAATAATCACCTAGTATAGAGTCTTCGCCACCGATTCACACATGGTGTGAAGAGATAAAATTAAGTTAAGTTAAACTGCACAAACATTATAATATTATTATTATGTACCTCATTATAAGCGGCGCAATATTGTGTTATGTTCACATTACTAAATATTATTGTGCTATTACATTATTAATAAAGGCACGTGCAGTAAGCAGTTAGTACCTTATAAATTTGTATCTTTTGTTGTGTTTTGATTTGAATGAGCAATATTTAAAACGGGTTTCGTGTGCGCTATTGCATATCTCGTTTCGAAATTTTATTGTATGCACAATAATTTAATTATTATATTTAACAGCCAGATGTTTTCTGGGCGGGATTCAAAAAGTTATTCAATCATTTTAACGATCTAAATTCACTGTCGTGGTAGGTACCATAGGTATACATTTTTTTTTCTTCAATTGTTAGTTTTTGTGATGTGACTAAAAGAATAGTTCGCCCACATAAGACAATGTCAGAGGTAAAATGCACCTAAACCCCATCCAATAAATTACCCACACCCACGCGGTATTGTATGCCATAAGATGTTATACATTGCCTAACATTTTATTATATTACCATATCTTTATATTGAATTAAATTTTGAAGACATGACAAAAAAGACTGAATATATGATAATTGCTAAGGGCTATGACACACGGCACTGCAGTTCGAGTGCGACGACGCAGGCCATACTTGATTCTAATCGGATGCATTTGGCATCAAGTAAGTATGTGTCGACGCACTCGAGCTGCAGTGGCGTCTGTCTTAGCCATTTGAAAACATTATTCTATCAGACCGAATATCTAGTTCCTCGATGATACAACTCCTTTGTCCGTTTGGCTGTTAAAGATTTAATATAAATATAAAAGATTTCAAGTTATACAGATTTTTATTATAAGTAGGTATGTATAAATCGTTATTTAGTAAAATGAATATAAAAAACATTAAAACTGTGAATTAGTTAAAATATCTTCAACACATTCGAGCAGTGGTTTCCAAACTTCATGTTACCCCATATTTTAAAAAAATCCGATGCGGCATGTTTCAGCGCGGACGTCACTGACAGTAACGACCCTATTAATTATGACAGCTAAAGCCTCAATTACATTGAGCGAGTTTATAAGCTGCTAGCCGGCGAGTCAGTTAGGTAGTGCGATAGTGAAGATGACATACAAAACTTTCCACTCGCTCAGTAGCCAACAAGCTAGCGAAACCGCGTGTTTTTTCTTTAATTTGCTCGTACTCGCGGCTAGTTCACTAGCAAATATGGTGACACACGGCTAGTTTACTAGCTAACAAGCCCATACACCATCGAGTAGCGAGTAAAGTAACCCGGCTTTCAAATTGTCTCATAGATTGTTTACAATTTGCTAGTTAGATGATGACACTGGGCGAGTTTACTGGCAGATAGTAAATTCGCCGGCTAGTAGCTTGTAAACTCGCTCAATGTCATCGAGCCTTAAGTCATGCGCATTCGATAACCACTTTTGGATGCGACAGCTCGCAATAACTCGAAGTGAATGCTCTTAGTTATACCTGCAAGAGTGGTGTTTGGTGTTTATAGACAGACTCAAAAGGTGGATGCAGGATGCAAGAATCAATTTATTGACAAAATCAGGCCGTTCGTAGGCAACGCGCGATATGGTCGGCCATATAGGTACTTACTAAAATATATTTAATTGTCCACAACCAAATCGGACGCCTTGAAGAACTTGTAAAAAGACATAGAGGCTGATATTGGAGCACCCCAATGGTGATATAGGGTTAGTTGTAAGGAAAGGCTTGTTCATTTTTTGAGGACGTAATGTAATGCCAAAAATAGCCAGGACCAGGTTCCGATAAAAATAACTTCATACATTATTTATTTATTCGGGTTGTTTGAAAAAGCGGTAGGTATCGTGGAAGCAATGCACTTCCATCTTACTCATTCGCGGTAAACCTGTTTTTATCTGTCCCGCTAATTGTGTGGCGCGCCATGCCATAGTGTTGCCATGCTGGGCAGACTCAAAAAAGGTTAATGTTTTTTGTACCGTTAATTTAATCAGATGATTATTATTATTAATGTGGAGAAGTTTTTGCCGCTTTTTTTTTACGAGAGACATACCAGTGATTCTTATATCGTCGAATGCGATCCAAAGTCTGTTGAATTTGTTGACTAGGTATGCTGTCATAGGTATTTCGTAAAGATTGATGTTACCTATGTTATTTTGTATTTTTTTCCGTTAAGTTCTTCCATCGACGATGGAACTACAATTTATAAAATTCCGACTATGCTAGTACAATATTTGCATTGCACACATTTGATTTAACATGAGTCACACTCGTTTTTATGCAAATACTCCAACATTAAAATTAATTAATAATTTAAATACATGCACGCATTTTATGAATATACTAGTACAATAAAAAAATAAACTCTTTGATTGTTTATTTCTGCCTGGGTGTGATGACAAAATTTTAATGCCTTTTTATTTATGATAATTTTATACTTAATTCATTTTGTTTATCAAAAAAAATCATTTTTCATTCAAAAAACGTCTTTAGCAGTGACCGAGTTGTGGTAATTAACTGGTCAGCAATGAATGTGTTAACACATTGTCCATTAGTCCATTGGCGGTTTCTCATGAAGAGCATGCGGGGCTCGCTTCGTCCAATTTTTTTTTAAAATAGCGATATATGTACATACACAGCACAACTTTATTACCTATTGTATTTTTAATAGCCAGTGGCAGAATATTGCTCAGGCTAATTCATTTCGAAAGGGGACTTCCAAAGTTGTCATAGAATACAAACAAATTGAAATAATACAAGATACAGATTGTATGTACACCAATCTGTTTGTGCAAATTAATTAAAATTTCTTAAACTTAAAATTCTAAGATAAAAAAAATATTTTGTTACATACAAAAAAGTTGATGCGTTTAGCGCCTGGCATCTCCATGTAATTTAAACGTTTACTACTTATGGTGTCTCGAATATTAGAATTTTTCAATTTAACATAGTAACTGCATCGGTAATAAACCGATACAAATATTTATTGGCAACAACCCTTGCCATATCCGAAAGAAAAATCCTGGGAAGAATTTTTGGAGCCATGCAAGAAAATGGCGGCTGGTGAATGAGATAAATCTCAGCATTTTTTCATTTGCTTGCGGAGCCAAGAATGTCAGATTTTGTTATGCTATGGGTCACTTTGCAAGTTACAGTCATCAAAAATATTAATGATGAAAGGAAGGGAGGATGAAAATTGGAAGATCAAAATTCAGATACTTTGTGAATAACAACGCCATCACACTGGCTCTTCAAAACTGGAGAACCATACCACAGGACATGCTTACGTAGATATAATATACTAGATACAATTTGTAGACCGAATGATAATAATATTTTATTCATGACTATTTCTTAAATATTAATATTATCTTGTACTTACCTATAATACATTCATAATGATTCTATTGTTCTGCAAAGTTTCTTAAAATACTGAAAATAACCAATCTTTTCTGTTTTCAGAACATTTTCACACCAACTAAACGAGTGCAACCTAGAACCTGTGTCAATAGCGCGTTGTTTTGTTCGGCACAGTGGTGGCTTCTCAATTTACACAAGGTACTGCACGGGTTATCCGGGGACCATGGCTACTATGGCAAGACTCGTGGCCGCCCCCACCAGTGCACAGCCCTTCAGATCCCGGCAGGCCGCTCTCGGCCACGCTTTGCCCCTGGGGTCCTACCTGCTGAAGCCTGTCCAGAGGATATTGAAGTATCATTTACTGTTACAGGTAATTGGAAAGTTTGAAAAATCAGTTTGGACTTGTTACCCGACCAACATGTCCATGTGGCGGAGAACTATAGGATGCGAACCACATCCTTTGAGAATGTGGACCGAAAGGGAAGAGATGGTCAAGTCGGTCCAACCAGCTGTTGGGCCCATTGGGCCGTCCGACCTGGTCACAACAAACGCTAACTATAATGCTCCTAAAAAAATTGCAGTGTCTTATTGCGGACGTGAAGTCTCTTCACATAGTTTAATATGTCCGTATTGTTTTAACATAATATTATATGTAAATTAATTAAAATCATGTATTATTGTTAATTCTCTGTGCTCCTCTCTCCCATGGGCACTTTGATTAAATTATGTCTCAGTAAATTTAGTCAAAGCACACTTGGGTTTGTGGCGATCTCCTCCTCCGACCTGCTCCTGAGACATTCCCAGGCATAAACTGTTGGTGCTTCACCCCAAACGTGGGGCCTCATTATACACTCGATTAAGACCGAGTGTGGTGCGGGTCGAGTTGATTTGGAGCGAACTATTAGGTAGGTAATGAAAACTATTTTTTTTTTAATTAATTATGACCGGCAACATGAAATATTTGTAAGATTTTGTGTGTTTGTTTCAGAATCTGGTGAAGCAGTGCATGTCTCATGATACGGAGTACGCGCTTTACAAGATGACCGGTATCGCGCAACACATTGACGACATGAAAGGACGACACGAGCATGCCGTCAGAGTTCAGGTCAGTCTTTTTTCATAATAAAATGATTTGCTAAGATGACGAGTAAAATAAGTCATGTAGAATTAATCACGAATTAGTTATTTGTAAGCTGTCAAAATAGATTGGGTTCTTTGTCTCAGGAATGATTATGTATCATTTTAAATTTTATGTTAAAGTACTGCAAACTAAATACAATCGATATACTAGTGATAGCCCGCAACGTCGTCCATGTGAAATATGGAAATAAAAAGTAGACATATCGACTGCTTAATCTGCAAACCGTCTAGAGATCGATTTCTATAAGCTGGCGTGTGTCTAACTCTATTTGGGCAAATTGTTCAGGAAGGAGACAAAACTTAATAATTTAACTATCGAGCGGAATTTAACAATTCCAAAAATACACTAGGATTTTTTTTTTTTTTACAAAGCTGCACAATGAATCAATACACTAGGTATTTTAGCTTCCCTTTTATGTGTAAAGAAAAAATATATAAAGAGCAGAGTTGTTCCATTTACGATATTGGAAATTTGGCACATGCAGTTCGCTGTTTTGTCAGAAGAACAATAATGCATTTATTTATAGGTTTAGGAGTTTGAAATTTTGTGTGAGCATAGAAAACATGCTTTATAACAAAATGCCATCAATATCTTCATTTTGGTCAAAAGTGCAGTTAGCTGGTTGGCAGATTAAGCAGTCGATATGTAGAATGAAGAAGTATACCGATTCGATTTGAATATTTTACGAAGCAATGAGATAGGCAATGACTTAATTTAGGCATGCGCGCTCTTCTACCCAGCCGTTTCATTTCAATGAATGTCTAGTCAGAGCCTTTGGACACATACGTCAGTGTCACAGTTGAATGTGGGCGCACGTCCCTTTACATTCACCTCACCACTCCACCGCTGCTATCTGACCACCCGCGCAATATTCGTGATAAACTGTTGCATTATTTTCGAGAACTTTCATCTTTGGAACCTTTTGAGACGTCGAGATGAAACTCTATTAAACTTTTACCATCAATGTAGTCTACAAGTTTCATCAAATATTGGTCTAGTAGTTTTTGAGTTATAACAGAATGGACATGAGAATTTAAAAAAATATTCGCTGTATATTAAATACCTCCTATGTGGTGATTTTGACGAAAATGAGTTATTGATACCGAGTGATGTGCATTTTATGTATTATATCACTTGAGGAAAGATCAAAATAAAAAGTTAAATCAAATAAAATCCATACTAAATTAATACTATGTGAGAGCATCCTAAATCCTATGTGAGTGTCCACTGCAATAAATAGATCAGTTACTATTTAATAATAAATATAATATTATAAAAAAATATGATTATCCAATTTTAATTTGCAATTAGCAATACAAAAAATGTTAAAACATAAGTATTTATCATTTATGATTATTTTAAAAACAGTTTTTCGATTGTCTCAGAATATGACTTAAACCACATAGGAGGTATTTAAAATAGTATTTTAAGAAAAATCAGCGACGATAGATAGAATAATAATTATTGTAACAATATTATTTATTTTTAGGAAATTCAATCTTTGTTGTATGGCTGGAATGGGCAGGATCTTACGACATATGGAGAATTGTGCGCTGAAGGAACATTTAGGTAGATGAAACTATTTAATTATACTTACTAATAACACTAATAATACTTACTATCTGTGGTCTTTTGTCAATTTAAGATAAGGTCAAAACTGATATTATTCATTAGAAGAATATAAATCTTTCACCGTCAAATACTGTCATTATTTCAGTAGGTTGGATTGGCCAAACCTAAGTGCTCATAAAACTTAGTAAAACCGTATACCCATCTCTAAATTATCAATTTTTTATATATTATCGTGAATATACAAAAAAAGCAGATATGTATGTATTATTTTTCATAATAAAATAATACAAATATAAAACATTACATGCCATCAAAAATAGTATATTATTAATTAAATCCATTGTCCATAGTTGGTTTGTGTTTTCTATAACTATAATTTAAATTTTGCCTGTAGTATCAGACATTATTAAGGCCGTGCATTAGTTGAGGCACGGTCTAAAAAGATCGTTGCTAGGCGATGCGCGGATTGCGGATCGCGGGTGCAAATGACGCCTGTCAAACGAAATATTATTTGTCATATAAATCCAACATACGTCCATTTTATGTTCTGTTTATTGTTCTATTAGTAACAATAATAATATATTCATTGACATCTTTTCTTTTTAAAGTAAATGGGTAACGTTTTTAGTCATCATTACACGATTTAAGAATTAATTGGCCCGTCGCCATCACGCAGCAAAGTGACGTGTTCCTGGCTCGACATTCTCTCACTGAATGCAAGCGAGTCCAAAATTTCATCGCGCCTACAGTTAAAAATTATTTGGCGTTTCACTGATGTGTCACCTTAACAAAAAAAATTATAATAATGGTTATTAAAGTAGTGGTGTAATTTTGTTGCAGGGTTTTCGGTGCCAAAGCAATGCGACACGCCTTTCTCTTCGATAAGATGCTTCTCCTCACCAAAAACAAAGAATATGGAATACTTGCCTACAAGACGCATATTATGGTAAGCTTTTGTTTCTTCCATACACATTAGTTTGAGTTTGAGGTCTCGTAACAATAAGATTGATCGTTAGGTCATCCATTGAAAATGTTTTGCGTTAACCATTTTCAGTGTAACAACCTGATGTTGGTGGAATCGATCCAAGGTCAACCGCTGAGCTTCCACGTTATTCCATTTGATTGCCCGCGGATGCAGGTCACCCTACAGGCCAGGAACGTTCGACACAAACGAGAGTGGACCCTACTTCTTAAGAGGGTAAAACATCAATTATTATTACATTCGAATTGATTTAAGTATTATACAATTTCTAGATTCTGTTGATTTTGCAAATAAAGGATCACTGAGGATGAATTTAACCTAGAATTTTGGCCTTTTAGTATAGATATTCAGTATTGAATAAAAATGTAGACAAACCGGATGATGCAATTCACAAAGTAATTTATATCATGTATGTTTGCAGGTAATTTTGGAAAACTACAACGCTGTTATACCATCTCATGCCAGACAACTTGTAATGGAACTGGGACAAAACAAAACCGATGGTTAGTTTCATCTTGCTCACTTATATTTTGTATTTTTATACTTATTTACATAGTTTGAAAGGTTGCTCTAATACAGTTGTATTCTGTTTTCAGATGACATGTTAGCGGAAAAATCAGCCACTTTGATTTCTCATTCATCCATGAGAAAGCAACTGTCGGCCCCTGAATATCTAGAAAAACGCAAATTGGAAAGAGAGAGAAGAAAATCATTCGAGTCCGGGCTCCGTCACCGACTCAAGCGATCCACTACAAGGAAAGGACAGAACAACGCCAATGGGTCAATGGAAATCGACGAAGACAAGGAAAAGAACATGAGGAATGACTCCGTTTATGATGAAGAAACATGCAACTGTCATAAAGGACAAGAAAGATGTGATTGCTGCTCTAACTTGGATGATTCTAATCTGGAGCTTAGCAAAAGTGTCTGCTCACAGTGTACTCGGAATCGTAAGCATAATGAGACATCTTGGAGCAATATTGATCTGTGCGATGTCTGTCAAGATGACAGAGATCGATTTGCTTTCTCAGATTCCAATTGTGATTATGAAGATAACACTATGAGGAAGTGTTACAGCTGTCTCGAGAATGGTCGCTGTCAAAGCCAATCGTCGATTGAAGACAAGTTGATACATTACATTGACGATTCAATAAGTGGCAGCGTCGAAAAATCTATCGGCCGCTGTACTAAATGTTCCGAATTGAATTCATCGTTTGACGGAAAGAGAAACAAATTAGGCGGATTTAAGTGCTCCTCTGAAGAAGTGGTCTCTTCGCAAGAACTGGGAGATGTCAGATGCAATAGTTGTTCAAAAAATAATTCAATCTATCAAAATGATCTCACTAAGAAGCAATATGATCGACTCGACGATGGGAGTGGTAAAATTAAAAATAGGGAATCGTTGAATATCAAGAAGACTTGTTTGAAATGTCATGAGATCAGAGAAAACATCACAATTGACAGCGGTAATGATAAAACAATATCTGAACGAGACAAGAATTCATCCAAATGTGGGCACGATGACGGTAAAGTGAAAAGACTTTCTAAAGACGATTCGCTGACTCTGACTGTCCCCAAAACTTCTGGAACTATGAGAAGAAAATCTGAACCTGGCATGGCAAATATTAAATTTGATGCGAAAGATTGGAAGAAGTCACTTGAAAATGAAACAAATAAACATAAATGTGAATCGATCAAGAACCAACGATCTGATGGAAGATGTCAGGATTGCGGTAAAGTTTTTGTCGCTTGCGTGAACTGCGGGAAAACAGTAAACGGAAGAAAGTTTTCGACATGCGTTCACAAAAGTGTCGATCGAAAGTCCCACTCCCTCGGACGAGATATCGACGGTTCTTCTAAGAATTTGAAGCTCGAAGGTTCCAAACAGAGTGTCCCTGAAGTGAAAATGTACAATGCTAAAACAGTGCCAAAGAAGATTTCTAAAATTAAGAAAAATAGAGCCAAAACTTTGAGACATTATCTGGCAGCCGATTCTACAGCTAAGTTTTATGCTGACTTTTCAACTGAGTTTACTACCGATAATGTACTACATATTTCGGAGTCCACCGACAGCATTAATACCCTCAATAGTAATAAAAATGATGAGGATAATTTAGATAATGCGCATGTCAGTGCAAATCATTCCCAATTGGATTCTTTAGATCCGGATGAAGAATTGTACAGAAGCTTGGTCCAAAAAACTGATTCGTTTAAAAAGAGCGAAATTGAAAAGGACAAATTGATCTCGGCACAAAACGAAGCCAAAAATTCTTTAGATAACGTAATGGAAAGCGACGGAATAAAAACAAACAATGACGCCGAAATCGAAGACGAAGCCTTCGAGAGCTGCGATGAAGGACAGAGCGAAAAACCACTGGAACAGATTATTTCACAACTTTTAATGCAGAATCGAGAATTCCAAAAAATACTCAAGAGACACCAGCTTCGAAATGCCACCAACAGAAGACATCAACGATTGTTGAAGTCGCACTCGAACCCTGAAAAGATTTTGGCTCAAAATAGAGACAACCAATTGAAATTAAAACCTAAATACGGTCGACAAACATCAGCTGTTGAAAGCGGAATAACTGATGAAAATAATGAAGACGTCGATAATCTTAAAAGAGATGATGGTCGGAGCGAAGAACAAGAACTCCCTAAACAATATAAAAGACCACCGGTCGAAGAACACATTTATGAAACATTAATCGTAACACCCGAGAAAGATACTTCAATTGACTCGATGATTAATGATGTTGTTGCCGTTGATAAAGAGTATTCTGTGCCAAGTTCATTGCCGTGTTTGACAACTTTTGCACCTAAAACTCAAAGAAATGTCATTGATATAGAAATCAATTCAAATGAGAGAATTAACAATGCATGTCTTACTGTACCATCTGGAAGACAAACTAGAGTTAGTTTGACGGAATCAGATTACGTTTACTTGTGTTTCGAAGGCAAAAAAACTATAGATGCTATTGAAGTAAAAGATATTGTTAAAAATATGAATAATTTCGAAGACGATGGAGAATATGCCGTGCCTAAATCTTCTCCAGTAAAATTTCAAAAGCCAGACATAGAGAGACGAGCCACCAAAGATAAAATTGAATCAAAAATACCCACGGCTGTGAATAATATTGAAGAAAATTATTACGACAATGCATCGGAAATTTGGAAACGCATCTCGAATGATACTGTGATTGAAAATCCTTCATTTCAAGCGAAAAATGAAGTGTTTAACATTGATGATTATTTGGATCCTGAAAATGGATCCCAAAATCCCAATCTTCCAGAAATTTGGCTCAATAGACAAAAGGAACATTTTACCACACCTAGAGATAAGAAATCCGGTTCATTGCCGAGGAGTTTCCAAGTTATCGTAAATGATGCTGGACAAAATTGCATGTTGAAACCTGTTACTAAACCTGGAGCTCTGAACAAAGTTTATCTTAATAAAGATGGTAAGGTTTTACAAACAGATCGGCCGTTCACGATTGCTTCCGATCACAGTGAAATTAGCTACGAAGATATTGAAAGGTTTATAAAAGGGGAAGACGAGTCAGCTTTGAAATTTCCCTGCGACCTTACGTCATCAGGGCGAAGCTCATTCTTCGATTGTGATAATATGGACAACAATTCCGAATCCGTCAGCCGCTCTACGCTGGAATTGGAAGCGGAAATTGACAGGTGCTATAAAAATAACTTTGAATATGATTTGACGACGGCGTCCAATAGTAATTTGTTAGTGACGTCTCATATTCAATCGATGGACAATTCCATTTCTTCGTCCATGGAAGTTATGAATGATAAAAATGACAGCAGTATCTCGCAGGAAGATATTTCACTACATCATCCCGAGCACAAGATTTATAAACCCAATTCGAATGTTCTCTCATTAAAAGGAGTTTTGAATCGATTCAAATTGAAGGGGCGATTTAATCAGGACCAACAAATTTCCGACAGCGCTGAAAATACAAATGAAATGAATAAATCCGGGGGTAAAACTGCACTGGTTAAAAAAACTGCTTCGCCGAAAAATTATTCAAGGAATTTAATGCAGAGGTTCAAGAGTATTATAAATGATGAGCAATTTACTGATTCAGAAAAGCCGGGGAAGGATGAGAATAACATGTCGTTTGATTCAAACGATGGAAGTGACATTAAAAATGACAACAATATCACAAGTAACATCAGAGTCCTGGTGACAAACGTTGACGATTCTCCAACCAAAAATAGTGATCTAATTTTAAGCAAGAGTTTCTGTGAAACGACAGTTCCGGATTCAAATATCGGCAATCCAGATTTTGTATCAAAAAGTTGCAATGATATATTATCGCCAATGAGTCTGTCCAGAGATAACTTTCACAATAATGTACAGAATATGTCTCAATCTGTTCAGTTCACTCCTTCGTCTACGAATTATCCATCGGGCCTTGTCAAGTCCGCGCAAAACTCCATTCAAGACCTGAACAAGCTCCCAATATATAAACAGGGTAGCAGACACTTGGGTGCGAGGATTGCCCAATCGGACTATGCCGACCCCAAATCTCTGTTTATGACTGATTCTAATTCGGATCTTAACAAAGTTAATGTTCTAATTAATAAGAATGCGCTGAGGCCTGATAGTCTGCTGTCGAATTCGTCCCATTTTACTTCATCCAGCGAAGGATGTTTCAATTCTAATGAAATTGCAAGCAGAAATAATTCTTTTCTGTATAGAAATACTCGAAATAAGAGTGAAATGGCGAAGGATCACACATCTGTGAGTTTTAATCGACAGACATCTTTGGCGAGTGAACAAACCGCCATGAATAAAATACAAATTGAAAGATTCCTATCTGTAGATCCGAACATTTCTCCGCAGAAATGTGAAGAGAGAAAAAATGATTTCAAACTGGTACTGAAATCAAATGCAGATGATGGTTTTTATGAAAAATCTTTTGAAGAAATTGAGAATTTGTTAGGAAATGAAATCTTCCGAGATTCAGCCATCTATAGTGATCCCGAAGATGGTGTCTATCCTTCGGAGAATGATTTGGAAAAGAAGTATCGAGGTTTTAACAGTGGCAATACGTTAACGAGAAATAAAACGCTGTCGTCAAATGGCACTTTTAAAATAAATAAAACCATCACAATGGCCAACAATGAAATTGATACAAAAGTTTCTAGTATACAGAAGTCCGAGGAAAATAATTCGATGATAACTGAAAAAGTTAGCAGTCTCGATAAACCAGATATGAAAGTGAAAAGAACATCCAGCGTACATGAAAAAACTTCTGAACTTGAAAAAATCATCATTGCCAACGGAAAAAAGAATGAGTTCGAACAGTCATTGAAAGCATCAAATAATTCTGACATTTTAAAGACCCAAAAACATGCCACTGTTAAAAGTATCGGAGGAGTAAAATTAGCACCACCAGTTCCTGCTAAACCAACTTATAAAATGGCCAACGCTTCTAAAGTAATATCAAGAATCATAAATAATGAAATGAATTCTTCTTCCATTCAAAGTACATCAAAGGACGATGGAAATATTTTAAATTTCGCTGATAAAAATTTTTCAGGATGTGTGATGAAACCGAGCGATCGAGATGACAATCTTCCCACAGTTCAAATAGCTGTTAAAAATGAATCTGCAGAAAAACCAATATGCGGAAAATTGAATTTAAAATTGAAATTGCCTGAGAGACAGGCAATCTCAACTCCGGCAGTTAAATCTCCTACAGAAAAACTAAAACTGAGTATTCCTCGTCCAAATTATGAAAGAACAACATCTTCAAACATACAGATCAAAAGAATGAGCTTTGAGAGGTCCAGTTTAGATTCTTCAAAGATTAATAAAAGATCTCGAAGCGTTTCATCTTACGAAACCACCGAGAACAGTCGAGCGAAAAATACAAACAATGAACAAACTGTTGTTAAGTCAGTACAAGAAAGACGGAAAGAAATAGAAATGATGAATAATAATGGTAATATCGCTGAGAAGAGAAATAGCCAAGGAAATATTACCGAAGTAAAAAGTTCAGGACATAGAAAATCTGTAGACGGTTTAGAACATTCCTCCATTGCGTTCAGTAGATCTATCAGTGTGAAAACTACCACTTTCAATACCAATAATTCCTCCAAAGACCAAACTAGAAGTACATCTAAAAATTTTATTCCAATCTTAAAAGTTCCATTACAAAAATGCAATATTCCATTACTGAATAGTTCTGCCAAGCAAGCTGTCAATTCTGATTCAAATGAAGTTATAAATGGTGCTACAGTTGAAGAAAAGACTTCAGTTAGTGATAGTGCTCCGGATGTAGAAGACAGCGTCGCCGGTGTCAAAGAACTCAATGTGCCTGATTGTGAAAATTCCAATTTGCAAAATCAGGAACAGAGTGTGACAGAATCAGACAATTCTAAAGGGGGTTGGGTGAAACACGTTGTTAATAGATTTCAATGATTTATTAATATTGTTACTGAAGGTATAATAAATAGTTGTATTACATACCTCTAACAACTGATGATAACAACATAAAATGTACTGAACGAGTAGTATAAAACATTATTACGCCTGTACACGTGCATGGATTTACTGGCAGCAATAGTGAGTATTTTAAACTATCGTGACAATAACTGTTTACACATAAAAATGCTGACTGTCTCTCCAATTCATTCTTTAAGAGTGAGCGAGACGCGATGTTATCATTGTATGGTACTATTCTGTACCATTTGACAGTTAGTGAAAATCGGTCAACCTGATAATTTGTTCGTAGTTCCTTTTTTTTGCCGGTAGGTTCGCCACTATCGTTCTACTGCGCAGGCGCAGATCGAAAAAATCCTACTATCGCATGAAAATTCAGAAGCTTCCAAACTTATGCATGCAGGATAATACATGTTTACCTATACACTTTCTTGTTATGGCCGCAATGATAGTTACTGTCAACAGTAAATCCATGCACGTGTAAACGGGGTATTACTCTTCCAAGAAGGCATTCATCGCTTTGAACACAATAAATCTTTTTCCTGTTGCAATGTCACACCATTATGTAGGTATGCATAAATAAACATTTCTGTATAAGACATATTCAAATATTAATACATTTTATAAAAAAATCTTGTCAATATGTGTGTGAAAAATACAGGATATGGCAGCTCAATATCTTTTGAGTATGTAATTAGAAAACTATACAATGCATTTATTAATTTCTATAGCATGGAAAAGTCATTGAAAATATTGAATGTGCATTAATATTCATCAGTGGCGAAGGGTGACTTTTGGAAAAAGGTAGGCTGTGGAGATCTGATAAAAAGAACACACTTGTCAGGTATACTTACAAGAAATAAGAAGATAATACGATATTACTACTAATGAATAGGTACACACTAATTTAATGAAACTTCAAAAACTCACTGACGACATTAAATTAAGCGATCAGATTAAATTAAGTACGTATTTTTTCAAAACATTATACATATCAAAAATCATTAGATAAAAGTTCTTTTTATTTTAAAAAACAGTCTATATTTATTAATATTCGATTAAACACCATAAAAATATTTTTTTAAAATTACTTAATTATTAATTATTTAGTTTTAGGCTCTGCGATCGGAGCTTACGTTAGTTCATACAATTCGACAGACTGGGCGGGGCGGGCTACGTGACGTAAAGTCCATATGAAAAAAATTGAGAATTATTTGAAACATAATCCGACCTTTATTTACGTCAAGACAGATGGCGCGTTGTGGTATATTTATTAAAACCTTTGCTGATTGTTTTATATTCCTACACATTACGGCATCTCTCGTTGGCAAAATAAATTATTTTATAGAATATATAATCAAGTGATTATATAAATAAGTCGATATGCAATTAAAAAATATTTTTCGTAAGAAGGTAGGCTTCGAATAATCGCCTAGTATGGAGTCTTCGCCACTGATATTCATAGATGTATGGATAAAAACATTGAAAAAGACATCAGTCACCGGTGAAAAAATAAACATCATTGTACAAAATAGGTTAAGGTATTTTTTTGAAAATTCAGAGATGTAAAATTAATTATACAATATGATATCATTATTAAATAAAGAGAAAATTATACAAAAAGTCATTGAACAGCAAAAAAATATTTATTATGTGCAATACCTATGTTTTAAAACAAAATACAGTAACATCTCATATCTTAACATAACATGTCATATGCAGATAGATTTTTCTGTAGTTCAGAAATTCATAGGTAATATTAATTTAAATTACTGTTCATTTTGTAAAAAAAAGTATTTTTATAGAACAGAAAATAACAATGTTTTATTGTTTAGCTATCAAATAAGGAGACTGATTTTATTTAAATTATAGTTATAGATATGAAACACATTTTCATAAAATGAATTTAGACCAAGGAAATAATGTATGTGATTACTAAAACTGTTATTTTTTTAAATTATTATGTATGTTTCTGATCAACAATATTGTCTAATGAAAGTGCCTAACAATAAAACATGATGAATTAATAAATAAGTATGTTTTCTGCCAACTAAATAATTATTATTATTGAAGGACTTTAAATTCAAATCTTAGGTATGTACAGAAAACCTTATTGAATAGATACACAAATCGTTATCATAAAATTTTATAATAAAACTTTTGTAACGATACAATAATAATTTATATATATATATTTTTTTTGTTGTGGAGTTAAAATTATAATTCAAAATCAATATTGTTTTGAGTGAACGGGATTCTTATAAAATTGAAACTGTTAACATAATAATAACCTTCCGATTTCGATCATTCACAAAATTATTATCCTTTTTGAAATCTGGAACATATAAATAACTAGATGCAGGAACGTCGCCGGTATTAAAACCTAACTAATACATTGTATTTATATCAAATTTTATTTCAATGCAAAGTCAATTATTGTACGTACTACCTAATTATTAAAAAAAAAAAATTTTACCTACTTTCTATTCCATAGACATTTATATAATAATGTAATATGAATATGCATGCGAGATGACGGAATGTCTTTTTTCGTCACATATCTCAGATAGATCCTTCTTAACCCATCACGCTGAGATAATTTAGTTGATTTAGTTTTTATTAGTAACTAACCAAAAGTGCCAAGTTTATTGAGTGTGATTTTATATTTTGTCAAATTTAAATTTAATTATTGATAGGTAACAATGTTTTCAACAAGTAATAGTATGTTTCAATGAGAACACGTTGTGTTCATATTATATGCCATTTGTTTTATTAAATATTCACATATTATCTACTAAAAAACTATGTCATCATTTTTAGATCATTCCGTTATCACTTCATTTTTTCTTGCGATATTATCAATTATTATTTTGCTTCATTTGATAATAAAAAAATGGAGGAACATTACAAAATTGTTTAGTTTATGTTACCTACGCACTGTTTTATTTTCCTAAATAATTAATAGATCAATTATTGTTTATTATTATAATTATTGCTTTGAGTATATCATGGACCTCTACAGAGCGCTGAAGTTATATAACACTTTTCATGAGAAATGGTTAGTTATTCACCAGCTCATCGGTTACTTGATCAGAATGAAAAAAAAACCTTAATTTTTATTAAAAAATGCGGTATTCGTACCTGCAATATCATGAGGCTAAAAAATATTATTACGTTTAAACCTCAAGATCTTATAATTATGTAATACACTATTCAAGATACCTTGGAACTTTGTATATTTGAGTTGAGGTTGGTATTTCCTTTCAGTAGGTATATGATTTTTCTCATTATTTATCAAACATTACTGTGATTTTTTTTACTAGATTTCATTACTTATTCATCCCCTTCATTATTTATTTATAAATAAACTACTCTGAATATTTTTTATGTTGAAATATCTTCATTTTATTAATTAATTAGTAACAGTAAAATACATAATATTTGTTTAACCCGATTGTCTCCGATGTATTGACTCTTCAAACTTATGAAATGACTTGTGGAAAGCAAATTTGAATCGTCTAGCAAAACTCATCTGTTCAACAATGATGCGACATTGTGGGAGAAATTGAAAATCAATCATGCAAAAAATATTTACAGTTGTATTATGTACTTTTAAGTCATTTTTATACGCCAAAAGAAAGATTGTAGGTTTTATAACAGTATCAATAAATTACTAATAAATAAATGAAATTTAATATTGTATATTTTTGTAAAACCTAGTATACATTAGTGTTGTAACAATAAAAGGTATTTTTTCCTTATTAGATACTAAAATTAGCAGTGAGACTTAACAGTAACGTTATTATTTTTACAGGCTTCACTATTGATTAGTAAACAGCGTATTTCGAGGTTATGTATTTTATATATTTTAATAAAAAAAAATCAGAAATAAACAGTTTTATCATTTGGGTGGATAAAGCATAGTCCAAACCGAGAACATCTGTATATGAATAATGTTTTTCATCTGCATCAGAAAACAAAAATACAGACATTTGTATTAGAACATCAATGTTCGGAGTCAGTTTTCATACAAATTTCGAAAAGTTTCTATACAATGTTCATTTGTTCACCGAACCGATGTATCTTCGTCTGGACTAGGCATTATGACAACCTGATTTTCTATTCCCGATATAGACCCATCTCACATCTGAGAATGAGACTACTTCATCGGACAAACCGTGTCTACAGAATGGAAGACATCCAACCACCGTAAAGGCTCCTTTTTAAAAGACCAGGAGGGAAAAAGACATTTGGGAAAACTAAACTGTGTATAAATAGACACCCTCCTCAGGGCTCGGACATCTTCTGTTGGCAGTCGAAACCAAGATAAAGGATTTGATAAATATTGTATCCTTTACCAATGGTTAACTGCAATATGGTGTAATTCAATAAATAAATGACAACATATCTTTGATTTCGACTTCAGATTGATGGACTCCCTATGTGAAAGTAGATACTTTTTGACTGTTACTTCGATCTTCTGATACCAGTTTCGATACTTAATGTCTGTATGACATGATCGTTTGATACTTTTCCTTAATGCTGATTGGCGATTACAATACATTAGAATATTTGCATTATTTTTAGCATATAGGTGTGAAATGTTTTAATATTATATTAGTATGTATGTATGTACTGTGAAATGGGGTGATATGAGACCAATGAGTCAAAACTCTGTATCTTGACGTTTTTAGCCTCAACATTTGCTAAATAGTGGCATGATGACTATATATCAGTGGTAGCAAACCTATGGCATGCGAATGTTTTATTTTAACGAGAGAAAAAAATACATTAATAATAAATGACACATTGCATTGTATAAAAAATAGCAGGCAAATACTCTTTAAGAATAAGCATTACGTTTAATATAAATAAATAATTGCATGTTCTTAGGCTTTATGTGTCACATATAATATTATCGCACTGACTTCATAAGGCGACAGGGGAAGCAGCGCCGCGAACCTCTTAATTTGATCGATTTACAATGCACGAGACCACTGTAGCGAGAGAATGCCTCATCTGATCTCAAATTTTAGTGTCAATTTGTGTATAAAGAACCACACCAAGTAATAATACAGTATCAAACAATTTTATTTCAACCCACAAAATGGCTATACCAAATAAGAAACAAAAACTTTGTGGAGCTATTGTCCGGCAACTTCATCTTGGCTATGTGGCAAATCTGTGAACTACAATCCCCTCCAGTACAGCTAATCGAACTTCCGGTTTCAAATAAGGAACGCCCCAAATTATTTATTACATTTTTGACACTTCGTATTGGACGCATCTTTCTATTTACGTAATTTGAAGCTTTTTATATTCAAAAGATGTCTAAAACAATAGGAAATGATGTTCGAATTATTATCAGCAAACTTTTGATTTATTACGAAGAAGAAAAAGAGTCATATTTTAAAGGCGAGCCTATACAATACTTTAAACAAGCCCATATTACGGGTTCCTGTCATGTCAGGTATGTCAAAATTCAGTGTTGTAATACTAGAAATATTTCCCCATATGCTGGGAATTATGTTTGTATATTATAAAGCTATGTGTATCGTAATCTATTTTATTAATATTTTTAGACGTATAATAATTAAGTATAAATGATCATTAGTTAGTTAATGAACTATCCTTGTATTTTTAAACCGACAAGTAGGTACATATTGTTTTAAAATTTATGTAAGGTGGATATAATTTAATTTATAGAATATTATTTTCACAGTATGTGTTTCTACAATGATTTTACTAAAAATACGATATAAAGACATCATTTGTAAATTATAAAATATGTGATTGGGTCATCAATATAATATTAAATATGTTATATCTTTCACTTCTACTTATTTAGTCATAATTTGTGTTCTAATTATTTAATTAATAAATACCTGCAGCAATATTATCAGTTAATGTGGGTTCAATGATACATTTCCTTCCAAATTCAATAATTATGCTGTATTAATTAACCTAATATACTAGTAATAATTAAGAGGTAAATTATTTGAAAAAAAATTTCTATTGATATTTTGAACAATAATTAGACTTATAAATTAATGTACTTATAAACTTACTGAGAATAGAATTGATATAAACTTAAAACCTAATTTCGCGGGATTCGTTTTCTCAAAAAATGACAACACTGAGAAATATTCAATACGCGACAAGGGCGACTTCCTGTTGTCGCCTAAATAATGTTGTCGTACAGTAGTAGTAGTAATTCTGGCAGACAATTTCAAAATTGGTGGACCGAAATGTATGGTGTTATTGAAAAAACGTGAAAAAACTAATATGTGTTCTATGTTCTGTGAGTGGTATCTAGAAAATCATAATTTTTAGGATTTTTAACCCTTCCGACGCGGGCCATTTTCGCGGGAATTTATTTTCACTCAACTAATCTGTTAAAACGGTCACTACAGCTAAAACAGATTGATTTTAAAATTAAAAAATAGATTACTAGATGAACTATATATCAGTTATTCCAAATACACCAAGAAATAAACTATATTCTTGACATTCTCACTAAAAAAAATCGAAGAAAATGAAGACGCTAAAAAATATCCAAGCTTTGGCCGCACGGTCAATATGGCGGGCCGTCCAATGTCACATACACGATTTTTAACACATACTAGCGAGCGCTCCGCCGCGTTTGTATTTGTTATACACAGGGCTGAGTACATGCTGCCAGAGTTGGTTACGGTCTATAACAGATATATTATTACTAAATCAAAATCACACTTGTGGAATAATCCAGTGGGTTATCTTATCGCACTTTGTAAGTTGTAAACTCAAATTTTATTACCGTTTCAAATTATGAAATTATATTTATTTTCGTCACCATAAAATAATGTTCGTCATCGTGACACTTACTCAGGATGTTTTGGAGAAAAACAGTAAAAATAATTACCCCACTGCTAAAATTCT
This sequence comes from Rhyacophila brunnea, assembly GCF_057557595.1. Lineage (NCBI taxonomy): Eukaryota > Metazoa > Arthropoda > Insecta > Trichoptera > Rhyacophilidae > Rhyacophila > Rhyacophila brunnea. The sequence goes on from NW_028233068.1 coordinate 26,430,083, forward strand.
ATTATAATATAATTTATGAGGCGCCGTCGGCTTTTTCATTGTACAAAGGGCCTGTCGAAAGATCGCCAGGCAAAATACGACCATGTAAACAGAGCTAACACAGTTTCGTGGCACATAAAAAATAAAAATTATTACCCATTATAATATTGTAAATATCAAATATGAAACAATGAACAAAGCCATACAAATTTACTGGAGAGCTGTGCGTCGATAAAATATTTTCCAGCATGATTTCTTCGATAATATTATGTGGTAGTGACATTTTGGCGGGTGAAATAATTATTTCACATATATTTTTTTTTTTCGACCATGTCCGATCCTGATAGGATCATATGGGCCTCCACAGAGTGGTACTACAGAGAGAATACTAAAAACAAATCGTCAAAATGTTTCTATCGAGATCATGTTTACATGCCATACGCAGTGTGTTAAAAACTATTTTTTTCGTATGTAAAAAGGTTCGCCAATTCTGCTATATATTATATGAATACAGAAGTCCTCGACGTGAATTCGTACTTACGCGATTTTTTTACATATGCTTTTTTTGCTGCAGTTTGTTTCTCTGCGCTTGTGTTACATAGAATATTATGTTATTATATGGATCATGTAAAAAAATTAGTAGTAATACAATCTACGATAATTACCAAGAAAAGAGTAATATTAATAGAAGAAATGGAAATATTGGATATATGGATGGAAGATATCGCTGGTGTTTTATAAAAAGGCGAATCAACGATTTTGGCGAAATCGAGATTTTAATGAAAAAAACAATATGTACTTCACTAGCTTTGTGTAAAAACAGCGAATTTCTATCTCCACCGGAAAGTACTTAAAAACGATAATCGTAAGGGTGAATATCCACTTAGTATTACGAATAAAAAGCAAATGTGACATATTAGGCCTTTTAAAATATTATATTATTATACCTATTATAAGGACAGTATTCTTTCCAACCTTTATTATAAACTTGCCAGACATTTATAATCAATCATCCACAGGTAATTAATAAATAAATATCAAAAGTTAAAAATTCTCATCCTGTAAAATAGCATTTTCGATGATATGCAGCAAAAACAAATTCCAATAAGCCTTATACTTATACAGGATAAACTTTGAGTCGTTTTGAAATCAAAGTGTAAAAATGATGATAGTGTTAATACTGCAAGCCACGGACGGTTTCAAAAATTTAAAAGCCGTAATAAACTACACATCAAAGTAACATGTGAAGCTCCCGAGTTATCCAGATACAGGGGAAGATATGAATTTTATCAAGAGTCTAACAGAAATAAAAATGACCTGCCACAACAAATTTTTAATGTGGGCGAAACTGGGCTTATTGAAAAAAATGCCTGATCAGAGAATCATATTATAAATATCCCAACTAAAAAAATGTATGCCAGGTTTTAAGGTGTCTGAAGATAGGCTAACCCTTTTACTTGGTGGAAATGCTGCTGGAGATTGCAAAATCAAACCACTTCATCAATCAATAATATTTTCTTAAATCTTATGTATGTAGGTCCATTTTATTTTCCCTTATCCTTTGAAACTAACACATATTATTTAAAAAATTGCATGATGTTAAGTTTTATTTGACTTACACGATTTTTCGAGTTACACGAAAACCTTCGGAATGAATTAATCACGTAAGTCAAGGACTTACTGTATCAAGAATATATTACATTTTTTGTAATATTAAAAAGTTTCAATACTTTTTCTTCAGAAATGACAGCCCACATTCGTGAGTCATTTCAACTTCTCTTCAGAAAGGTGGGAACATACGAGGGTGGGTCAATAATTCCTTAGAAAAAAGCATTAAAACAGTTTTTTTTTTTTTTTTTTATTTCTCAACATAATCTCCTTGGAGCTCAATACACTTGGTTAGACGTTTCTCAATTTTTTTTAAACCGTCAGAAAAATAAGTTTTCGGAAGGTCCTCAAAATAAGCATTTGTCCGATCGATGACTTCTTCATTTGAAAAAAAACGTTGTCCACTTAGCCATTTTTTTAAGTTTGGGAAAAGGAAAATGTCACTGGGGGCTAAATCTGGCGAATACGGAGGTTGGTCGACCAATTCGAACTTCAATTCTTCAATTTTAGCCATTGATCGTAAACATGTGTGAACACGGGCATTGTCCTGATGAAAGAGGATTTTTTTCCTGTTTAAATGAGGCCGTTTTTCTTCAATTTGGTTTTTAGCTGGTCCAATAAAGATGCATAATAATCCTCTGTTATTGTTTTTCCTTTTTCCAAATAGTCAACGAAAATAATTCCACGTGCATCCCAAAATACAGTAGCCATAACCTTACCAGCTGATTTTACGGTTTTCGCCTTCTTTGGACATGGTTCGCCTTTCGCAATCCACTGCTTTGACTGTTCTTTCGTCTCGGGAGTATAGTGGTGTATCCATGTTTCATCTACAGTCACAAAGCGACGAAAAAATTCATCCGGATTGCGTTGCATAAGCGACAACAGGGCTTTAGAGGCCACCACCCTATTGCGTTTATTGTCGACTGTGAGCAAACGCGGCACCCATCTTGCAGAATTTTTTTTCATGCCCAATTTGTCATGTAAAATAGAAATGACGCTACCTTTTGAGATCCCTGTAACCTCAATTATCTCACTCAACTTTAATCTTCGGTCACTTAACACCATATCGTGGATTTTATTGATCATTTCTGGTGTAGTCACCTCTACAGGACGTCCTGAGCGTGGTTCATGCTTTGTTGATGTGCGACCACGTTTAAATTCATTTAACCAGTTATAAATAGTTGCAAGTGAAGGAGCAGATGTGCCGTGAACTAAATCCAACTCATTTTTTTATTTCCTTTGCTGTTAACCCTTTTATATTAAAATGTTTAATAACAGCTCTAAACTCAATTTTCTCCATTTTTTGTAAACAAGCAAATTTTTTTTTTAAATGTACGAGAAACACACAACAACCCGACCAATCTGATTGAAACTTTGCAGCATACTGAATCGGTAGTGCCGCTGCATGAAAACAAACCGCTTACAGTACTATTCGCGCCACCTGTCGGCTTTTCTAAGGACTTATTGACCCACCCTCGTATTATTTGTTCCTACCGAGATTCGATCATGACTGCCATTGTTTTGGTCGATACAAGTACACTATGTACTCGTACATTAAATAAATAGATAAGTCATCTGTGGTGGTAAATGTCCTCCAAATGTAATATGGAATAAGGGGTGTGTGCCTTTAATAAAACAGGGTGGATTTGTTGACATTCCATTTATTTGACACTTCTTAGGTGTTAATCAACAGGACACGTTTTACACTTATAATCGAAATAACAATTCCTTCATCAATTTTATAAAATCCAATTAGACATATTCTACATATTATCACTCATTTACAATATTACTGTTATAGGAATTAGAAATACACTAAATATAAATGAATGCATTATCACGCTATGCAATGTTAACACTAGCTATGTTTAAAAAAAAAAATTAAAACAGGTAATTATTTCGTAATTTTATCATAACACTAACCTACAAAAATAATATTGAACAAATATAATATGATTAAGAGAAAATATATAATGGCTATGCAACGCACATTATAAAAAAATCTTGCATATTCTGTTTAAAAAAAAATTAGATTACATTCATTGAAAACAACATTGCCAGCAAGGAAAAATAGAATTCATAATAATCTATATATATTTTAATTTGATGCGACAAAAATAGATCAATTTTACGACTATAAAATACTTTTAAAAAACACATAATATGTCTAGTATCAATATTGTCGAATTGAACATTAAAGTTTTTTCATGTCTACTTATAAGTCTACATCGGATATATAGGAAAGTAGTAGGTATATGTAACATATAAATTATTACTATGTATCTGAGAAGATGAAAATATTAAGAATATTATGTTGACGTTGAAACTATGACCGAAGTACCGTCCATTGAAAGATTGTTTAAAATTCCAGTACCAGAAGTGTCTAATGAAAGCTTGTGTCAATATTTAACAGCACTTCAAACTGAAATCTATTATTACCAAGTTGAAGCAGATCAGGTAAAACTTTTCTTGATTTATTTCATTTCTCGAGATTCGAGAATTCTCGAAATCATGAATACACTGTTTCTCGAGAATTCGTGATTGATTATTTGATTCTTCGAGATTCTCGAGACATCATTATTGCGAAATTACATCTGCTAATTTTTTCATTGTTTAGATCTAAAATAACCAGGAAATGTAATTCTTTTTCATGAGTTTCTTTTAAAGTTCAAGTCAAAGTCCAGTTGCAGTCTGTAACTTAGCTTAGTGATAATATCTCGAGAATCTGATTGATCTCAAATGATGAGAATTCTCGAAATTTTGGAAAGTATATTTCTAGAGATTCGAGAATGGCTTTTTCTGATTATTTCTCGAGAATTCCATAGAAGAAATTTCTTGATCACAACCTCTAAGATCAGGTTCTGCACTTTATAAAAGGATCATTTATACATCTCAGTCATTGCATTGACAGTACGAGCCGTTTTAGAATCATTATGACATTTCAGTTCTTCGGTGTAGGTATTATTTACCTTGGTATACCATACCTATAATGAATAATTTTCCTTAAACACAAAATTATTGATAAAAAAATAGTTCAAAATAGGTACATAGGTACTAAACTTTTCAAACTGAAGAATTTACGAGTAAAGTAATATTATTCAAAAAAAAGTTTAATTTGGACAAACTGAACTTTGAGAAATCGTGGGTGTTTTTTTTATGTCTGAGTTTGACCTATTGGAAAATTTGGAAGATTAACCGGTATTAATTCAACTCAATTAGTGGCCCTTTTTTGCCATCACTTTCATATGTTTAGGCTCCATCCCTAAACAAGAAGGTTTCCTTCAACACCGTTTTGTGATGTTTATTTAGTCCATAAAAAATACTTTCAGTGGAAAAAGACAAATACATTTGTGATTTTGAAAAATATGACAGATTTCGGAATCAGATGACTCAAATAGAATGACACTGAGATGTGTAAATAAAACCTAAACTACTAAAAGTGAAGCCACGCGGGTGGACACGCACTAAGCAACCGTGACAGGAAATAATCTGTTGTCGTGATTGAATTAAAGTTTTCAAAAATATTCCTAATTACGATGTGAAGTAGTTTTTTTTTAGGAGAGCTACCTAGATATTTAGCCGCTAAAGTTTTAATAAAAATACACAGGCATGTACTAGATTGTGGCTGTAAAGATCGAGTTAATACATTCTAGTACAAGCCTCTAGGTAAGACCCTAGTAGGTAAGAAGGGACCGTTCTTTATTCTATTAGGATTTACTTAGCTAAAAGCACATTTTGCGATGGCAACTGCGGTTATGATACAAAGTAAATATTTTATCATTACCAAAATTATGACATAGAAAATTTAAAAGCTAGGATTTGTAAAGCATCAAGAAGGTTATCTATTTACACAAATTTTATGAGAAACCTAAAATAGTTACAGCCAACACATTTTTCATTCCCACAACTGGAAAGAGTTCCAATATCAACCCTTCTCAATGAACAGCCGAATTGAATAACAGCGGGCGACATAATTGGAAATGATCACATTTATGTTGCTCAACTGTCAATTGCTGTTATATAGAAAACAAAAAAATTTGACGACACAACCCTTTGGAGACCATAAACTGTCATACCTATACATTAAATAACCTACCATACTGAATTTGTTCCGACAATTGGAGATGATTTTCAAGAGCTCAGCACCATTACAATCATTGAAGATCAAGGCTGTCATTAATTAGCATATGCGTGCAGAAAATATCACTCACATTACATTTCCTGGTCATATTAATAATTTATTTATTTATCAGACATGTACGTAATCGTCCCGTGACCATAGCAGGGCGTTGCGAGTTTTTAATATAAAATTTCAACACGGATCATACAGCAGCGTGTTGAGAATTCCTGTTTGAAGAGAATGCACAGTACAAACGAATTTATTTCACCACATTCTCCTCATCTGACTGCCGCCCCGGCCTCTGCCACGGGGATGGTGATGATACCTCGCATTCTGCGTGTGGTTTTGGTTTTGACTGTGGTGAGGTCGACGGCTGTCTCTGGAATCCCTGGTCCCCTTGGTTCTGTCGCGATTGTCACGGTCCCTGTTGCTTTCCCGGCTGCGACCCTTGTCCCTAGCGATACCGTCCTGCCCGGAGAGTCTCGATTTGGTTTTATTTTTGTCTCTTGAGCGCGATCGGGACGTCCGTCGTTTATCGCTGTTGTTTCTTGACCTGGGGTCGACGGCCGACGGGTAGATGGGGGATCTGGATCGGGCATTGGGAGAGTCTTCCCGAGATCCCGCTCGGGAATGTTCGCTGTTCAGGTTGAAATCGTCGTATCTGTTCAATATAATCCAAATTAAATAAATACTCCCCATAAAAATAATAAAATAAAAGGTGCATGAACATTAAAATGTTCATGCACCTCAAAATTACTGTGGAAAATCACATTTAAGAAGTTTAAAACATGTTATCTTCACACCAGGTATGTATTTTAATCATTTTCCATTCCCTCACTTTTATGTATTTGTCGGCTAATTAAAATTGTAAATTAAAAATAGTTTGCTAGAAAAAACTTTCAACCTGTTTTTGGGAGGTCTCCCCGAGCTGGAGGCAGATGAGCTGGAACTGCTGGATGAAGACCTCCTCGATGAAGTCGATCCGCTGTCAGATCTGTTCAATTCAAACTCCTTAAGATATGTCAAGGGTTATTCACGTTACCAACTACAATTTTATAATCACATACGTCATAATAATTTGCATTTTGAAATTGATATTTGCAATCCTCTTTGTAAATATGTATTTTATTGTAATTTAAATATTCTTCTATACTGTAAATTGTTGAATAAACATTTCCAATTTATTGATTATTATATTCATTTTAGTTATGTGAGAGATTACCTTTTTCTTGGTTGATCGCCACCTTGGTTTCTGGCCGGCGATCTCGATTTGTCTCTTCTTTGGTTATCGTTTTTATCAGATGCATTTTTATTCCCCACAGACGATGAATCTATATTTGCATCTACAGGAAAACAAAAAAGATATATTAATATAAAATATAACACAAATCCATGTTATACAGGGCAATCCAACTCGTGGTATGAATTTCACAGTCCTGGGGCCCTATGTTAGAACTTGCGAGTGCAAGCTTCCCGGTTGACATGACGTCATATGACATCATTGTGACGTACTACCGGAGTGATAATAGCACTCGAGAAAATCACGCTACTCAGACAGCGGCCCTATTCATTGTCACCATACACATATAGGTGTTTCATCGTAGTAATTATCTACGGTGAGCACTGCGCGCGGGCGGCATGCCTCAAGCGTGGATTGGCTGACGTCACAATTATGTCATGTCGTCTGGTGCCACACGAATCGATAGTTAGGAAATCGGGGCCCTGTCATTTGTTACCTGTCAAATAATTCATGCGTATTTCTGATATATTATAGTCAGTTGAATGTCTACCATTTATCACAATGGATTGTTTCTCAACCGCACAATGCATAAAATTTGTACAATCACATTGCGAAAATGGCCAATCTTCGACTGTTGTACTGCAAAAATTAAGGTTAGAATTCAGTAGAAATCATCTGACAACTTTACTGAAGGCTGTATTCGCAAGTTGATTAAAAAATATGAAGAGACCGGTAGTGACATCTTCTTCGAAAATGATGAAAGAGCAACTGTTACAGTCAATGGCGTCCGCTATAGGTAAATGATAACTGACTTTTTGTATGTAACCGGAATATTTTGATTTGAAAAATATAAAGATATGTGGTTCCAACAGGATGGGGCCTTATGAAACACTGGCTTTAGTATATGAAAAGTTCGATGGTCGTTTAATTTCGAGACTATACTCAAACATCTTCTTCGCTACGTGTTAAAACTGTGAACTAACAAGCTCCTCTCACTTAGTCGACAATAGCGCCTTCCGGCTTTTGCCTAAATCTTCTTGTTGAAGAGTATAAATGGCCATCAAGATCGTACGATTTGACCCCATTAGATTTCTTTTTCTGGCGTTACGCGAAAGTTATATGTGTGCTATGAGATTATGTTTTAAGAGCATTTAAAAACAAAAATCTACAATCAAGTGATTTAAGTAAGTTTATTAGTAGTAATTCCAATACAGCAACAGTAAGTTGCTGCTAGCTTTGAAATAGCTAAAGTAATTGCCAAAAATGGAAAATCATACAGCGATGGAGACTACATCAAGAATGCATTTTTAGATTGTGCACGGTTCAAAGGATTTTGGGAATAAAGAAAAATAGTACAGTACATACAAGACAGTATCTTAACCCGGCCGGCGCGGATGTCAAGCACTGTGTACAAATCGGGCAAATTTCTCAATGCGCATGTGTACAAATTGACGACACTGCTTACATATTATATCATACGACACTGAATTTTCACGTAAACTTGACCTGATTTTTCCTTCTCCTGCCACCTATGATATATTTTCAAAAGCATTGGTTCAAATATAAAATAATCACCAAAGTTTCGAACCAATTCGTACGACCAAGTTTCACCGGTCCACCAAAATCTGTTTGAATTCGCGCGCCCTTTACCCGCAATTGTGCAGTATACGACAGATTTTCATGCGACATTAAAACTGACATGATTAACTATTGAATGTATGATTTTATTTTACCGCGATTTTTTAAATACTTTTTGTACTGTCTACCGTGTCCTATTTTAGTGAATGTGAAAATTAAAACTGATATAAATAACTATAAATTGTGTGTGAGTTTAATTATTTCTGTGATTTGGCGTAGTCAAACATTTTAAAACCATTTCATAGTTTTATATTAGTGCGTAAATATGGAGGAAGAAAATGTGCGTACTAAGGAGGAAATGGACTCAGATTATGATATGTCGGAAGAGGAATTGGAACAGCATAAGACTGATCATGACGTCGATGATACGGACTCTGACGAGCCAATTGCATTTTTGCGGTCGTGGTGAACGGGACCGCATATTCCTATAATTCACGAATTCGATGATTGTCGATCTGGCGTGACATCGAACGAGTTGAACGAATCCTCTACTGAATGTCTTTTCTTTGAACATTTTTTGAATAATAATACATATTATGTCAGAAATGTAAGCCAAACGAATAGAATTTTTTACCATTCGTACAGTGCAACAGACCTCGGACTGAAATCACAGTCACACAATTGGACAGATACGTCAGTGTCGGAGTTGTATGCATTTTTTGCTGTATCAATGCTGATGACTCGGAATAAGCACACGTCGATAGAGGAACATTGGAGTAACGATCCTTACCTGCATGCGGACATTTTTGGGAAAATAATTGCTAGGGATCGATACCAACTTATTTTACAAATGCTCCATTTTTCTGATCCTAGTGTGACCACCTCAAATAATAGGCTTGCTAAAATTAGATTACTGTTGGAACATACAAGAACAATTTTTAGGGAAACGATGATACCGCACCAGAATCTTTGCATAGATGAGAGCATATTCGTGTTTAAGGGTAGATTAATTTTTAAACAGTTCATTCCTTCCAAAAGACATTGATTTGGAATAAAAATGTTTGTGATGTGTGAAATTATGACAGGATATATTATTGACTTTATAATTTATTGTGGGGAAGGGACTGACACACAAGACAATGAAAATCTCAGTATTTTCGGTACGGTAGTGACAACGCTAATGAAAGACTATATCGGGAAAGGTAACTGGTATTCGAGTCCGGCGCTCTTTAAATACCTCCGTTCTCACAAAACGAATGCTTGCGGTACAGTGAGAAAAAATCGTAAAGATATGCCAGAGTTCAGCAAACTGAAAAAGTGTGACACCGAGGCCAAGTACAATAGTCCACTTTTGGCTCTGAAATGGCAGGACAGGAGAGATGTTCACATGTTATCCACCCTTCACGATGCATCATTTGGACCAACGGGAAAAGTTAACTATAGAACTGGCGAAGACATTGTAAAACCGAAATATGTTATAGATTATAATAAAAATATGGGTACGGTAGATAAGTCCGACAGTAGAAAGATAAAACAAACCTGCATCAGATTTTTTTTGTTGGTCATCGTTGTCATCTTCGCTGCCACACAGGTCATATTTGGAAAGGTCTTCATCGTCACCTGATTCTTCTTCCTCTTCTTCCTCATCCCCATCTCTTACTAAGCCCGATTCATTTCTATCAGATTCATTAGGTTTCAGTCTCTGAAATTAAAAAAAAATACCCTAATTAATGCCATTATCATCGAATACAAAATTTATACACGCACGCTATTGTTATAATGCGATTTCTATGTTGTGATGGACACGTCAGAGCACTGTGTGGAAAAGTGGGGATTTTTAGTTCCCCAGAAGGCTGCTATGATGCATCAGCCACACTGCCACACAATAGCTCAAGAGTGAATACGTTTTATATTCACTTCATGGAGGCCAGGACTCGCCACTAATGGAGGTGTGAGTCAAGTGGTAAAAAATTGCATTACTAAATGGACTGGACCCTCTCTGCCTCCCCAGGGATGCTTCTCCTCGTAGACAATCATACGGTGGTAACAATAGTACAGAGAATCAATTAAATCTTTGATCTTAGCTAAAGCATAAGCAATTGACCATGTTTAATTCAATACTATATACTAAGTACATATTCTGTTAATATTAAATCTGAACACTAAGAGGCGTATGCATAGAACAGCAAACTACATTCAAGCTAATTAATGCAAATTTGCATGCATGAACCAAAATCGAGTCCATTGAATAGTGACAACATGTCACTGACATCATACGCATCATGGCGTGACTAATGTTACCAATTTTTAAATTTTGATTCCCCGATAACAAATTTAAAATTTTGTAAATTGTGAATAGGTGTAAAAATGTGCAAACGGTACCATATAAATTTAATAATTATAAATGAATAATTATCATGAACTTTAAATAATTTATTAGTAATATCATATTTATTTTATACTTCTAGTGCACGAAAGGATAAAGTATTCCCAATAAATATTAATTTAGTAATCGACTGGCCACACTTTCATCTCGCAGCTAACTTCATTTATGTTATGAGATATGATATTATGAGATGACATAAATCAACTTTCAAGACTGCATGCATATGGTTGTAAGTCAATTTTCTTATAAGAATAAATGCAACGAGATCAAATTTTATAAACATACCTTTTTCTGCTTCTTTATTTTAACATCACTCTTTTTGTTAGAATTGTCGCTTTCGGCAGAAGTATTGCTGGTTTCCTTCAACCGACTCAAACTCTTCAAACGGTTCAACATAATTGGCTTGGGAATGGCAAAACTTTGAAATCCGGATATAGATACTTTCTTCACCTGCGTGGGGCATTCCAAAATGTCATCCAGATTAACATCAGCGGTGAAATCAACAGACTTCTCAGATGCAGTAATATTGGAAGCATTCACAATGTCAGTTATTTCCTTATTACGTGTCACAGGCGATCCTGGATCGAACATGTCATCCAAGAATGGAATATTGTCATTTATATTTACAGCGTCGGGCGCTCGGATCTTGTTCTCATCAGTCGGTTGAGATTCAGTCCGCATGACATTGGAATCTATGTTAATGATTTGCGGATTCTTTTCAGCTTCACTGATTTTCTTCTCGAGGATTTCCTTTGAGACTAACATATTTTGTATGTTTTTTAGAGCGAGAGCCAATTGCTCCGCGTTTACACTGGCAAAGTTAAAATTAACTAAAGTATTAATACTGTCAGTAACGGCACTGGTTATATTATTGTCATCTCGATCGGGAAGGACATTTTCAGGCTGCTGCTTATCTTTCTGTAAAGAATCATGAGACCCCGATCCAATCATTGGAGCGTTTGGAGGTGTCTTTAAATCGTCAGAAAACATATCATTCGAAGCGTCTCTATATAAAGCGTCCTCATCGGGCAAATAATCGGTGAAAAATGACGTAACATTATGAGATTTAATCAGATCTTCCTTCCCCGTGCTCTCAATTGCGATTGCAGTCTTATTAGTTGTAACATCCTTTCCGACAGAACCCTTACTCGAGCTGTTGTCTGGCCAAATATCATGGATACTTTCAATTAATACATTGTCAGAGTTAAACAACTGGTGGTTCCGTTTGGCCATGGCCGGATCGATCTTGGTCGGCACATATTCCAGCACACAATCGTTCTCTCCGCTCTTTTCTTTCTCTTCGGTGGACATCCTCTCATAGATCCGCCGCATCGCCGAACTGAAATTCTTAGCGGTCCCACTCGGCGGCTCCTCATTTCTAAAGTTACTTGATATATTTTCACTCTCATCACTGACCACTTTCACATTCCGATCAACTCCACTAGGAGAATACTGGTTGGAGTCATTCGTTTCATGGACGCTGTCGGTTGCGCCAGTCTCACGGTATATTTCCGGGGGTTCATCGTTTGAAATGTCATTGGAGGCGGGCGCAGGTGAGACGCTGGCGCAACTTTTGTTGTCAGAATGGTGGTTTCGCTCGCTCAGGTTGTTGCTTCGACAGAAAGAGTCGTTTTCAGACTGAGCTCCATCGCTGCTGTGGAGTTCACTCTCAGACACAATGTCTTCCAGGTACCCTTTGGTCACCGAATCGTCGAAGTCATTCAACGACCGTACAGCTTTGGTTGTCAGCTTGGGAACTTCCGGGATAGCAAACCGTGCGGGTTCTTCCAGTTCATGGCATTTTTGAGAGGATCTCTCTGGGACATCATCATCAAAGTAGATGTCGTCGTGGAAGGTGACCGGGGGAGGGACGACAGTAATGACTGGGGGGACAGGCCTGACGGGGGAACGGAGTCTGGCGAGGTTCATCCGGGTGGCTGTCAATTCAGGGGTGACGGATCTGGTTCCATCTGTAAGAGGGCAATCTGCGATCTGAACATTACGCCCGGTCTGGTTTCTGGTGGTGTGACTGCTGCTACTGCGGTAGGATGAAGGGTCATCAGCATTGTCTTTGGCACTTCCGAATTTGACAGCAGCGGGGGCATTTCTATCTGTCATGTCGCCTTCCGGACTATCGATCACGACGAATTGATCGGCAGCGGATCCATTGGTGACCGTCTGAGATTTTTTCCGGCGCTTGATGTCGACCCGATCGTGGTCATCTTCGCTGGTATCAGATGACTCTTTCCGGTGCATGTAGAATCGCTTCTTCCTGAGCCACCACCGTTTACCAATCTTCTCTCCACCGCGTCGAGGGGGGGCCTCCTCCTTGGTGGTGTGCGAGTCGATCAGGCACCCGGTGGTTAGTAGTCGTTGCCTCCAAGCGAATATGGTATTGAAGTCAGGCGCGGGCTTGTCATACGCATTCTGGAACATGTCCGCACTGGCCTTGCAGCTGCGGTAGACAACAGCGCACGCTGCCGCCCACACTCTCTCCTCCAAGCTGTAGGTCACCTCAAAATTCTCATCGAGGGTCCTCCCCTTGAAATGGTATTTGATTTCGTTGGTGGATGACACCTGATTCTCCATGATCGAATCATCGCGCCTACGAGGGTTCTTCTCCAGGGCAATGTATTGCCCCCTCTCGAAAGAGGGGTTCCTGTAATTACCGTATTCGCGATTCCGAGTTGTAAGAAACCGTGTGGGCCTCTCAGCGGCGGGAACCAGAGCGGAAGAATCGACAGAGTCGCGACCGGAACGGCTTCTCTTGTTGTCTGCTGATCTATCTCCGGAATGAAAACGATTACGGCCGCGGAGTTCCGCCCTCGACTGAGGATCAACGACTTCGAGGCGTTCCGATTCAGATGGAGGGCGACAAAGTTCGATTTCTGCTGATCTATCTCCTGAATGAAGACGACTGCGAATGCGGAGTTCAGCCCTCGACCGAGGATCAACAGCGGCTTCAAGATGTTCCAGTTCAAATGGAGGGCGGCAAGGTTCGATGTAGGCACCGTTCAAGCGGCCGCGGGGATGTCCGGTCGGCGACTGTTTCTTCACTGGAACATCTCTCCCGAGATCGACAGCGGCTTCGAGATGTTCCAGTTCAGATGTAGGGCGGCAAGGTTCGATGTAGGCACCGTTCAAGCGGCCGCGGGGATGTCCGGTCGGCGACCGTTTCTTCACTGGAACATCTCTCCCAAGATCGACAGCAATCTTTGGGCCCCCGTCTCTTCGACTGTCACGCCGACCTCCGGCATGTAAGTATACCACGGGCTCGGTGTCGATCCTGAATTCCGGTTTGGCACGAGAGCGAATGATCGGTGGCCCAATATGACAAGCGACGTTCGACAGCACCCCGTGACTGGGGCCGTCGGCCGCCTGCGGTTTCGCATCAGGAAGGGGAGGTAGCTTGATATTTGCAGCAGGAGGCGGGGGATCCGGGCGGCGGGGTGCTCTGCCGATCTCTCCCGGATCGGAGTCGGCGCCGGGATCAGGTCCGTCCTTGGCGAGTCGGCGGACCCAATCGAGTGTTCGATGAGAGGGCGCAGGGACTAGCGGGGGCGTCGGCATGTTGCTGTTCTCGCTGAGACTGCGCTTGCGGCACGGCTCGGCGTGGGCGCCCACCTGCGGGTGAAAAATCAACCGCTCTTTAATACGATTCGCTTTCTTCTTCCATTTCCCGCTCTTCTCCAATATTTCAATACAGTATCAATTGTCACTCGGCCATTTTTGCATTTCCCGCCTCCAAATTTTAAAAAAATTCTGCTTACGCCATTATTATATTTTATGAATAAGCGCACTGTAAACACTTTTGCTACAACTTCACTATTGACACTATACAAACTAAAAAATTATATGAAATTAGCTCGAGCTAAATATGGCCACTTCGACTAGAAAGATTGGCCCGTGGTGAAAGTGATAAAATATGAACTCATCATTGCAATTGGAAATGTACATGAATTGATAGCTGAGGGACGATAATTATTTCTGAAACTGATTTGCGTACACACAGAGCAAACATGGCATAAACAAAACAATGTGCAAAGCAAAACCCATATACGTACAAGTGGCACACCTATAATATTATGCTGGAATTTATTATTGAACTTTTTAACATTAATAATGTAGGAATCAGAAACAATTTTTTGTTTCACTTTTGATGTTACATACCTAATCACTTGACTTTCATTTTAATTTCTTTTATGATGTTGACTCGACAATTCATGGTGGAAATGCAAATGTGGAAATGATTAAAATACAATATGTTATTGTACCTACTTATTCCACTTTTTTAATATTATGGATTGCACCGGAAGGATATTTGCCAATGTCTTTTTGAAGCGGACAAAACTGGTTCGAAATACAAAAAAAGTGGAATAAGTACTACATAATATACCTATACTTAATTGTTTCATTTTAATTAATTTCGTTTTAATATCGATCATTTTGATTTCATATTAATATGGTTCTACAAAAAATACAATAATCACAAGGTGATGATTGAATAACATCATTACAATGGAATTCCAGCATAGTATTATATTAAAAAAAATATAATAGTGTAATCTGCAGTGTTTGGTGACAGACAAAAGAAAAGCAAAAAATACTGACAAGCATAACATTAGCATTCCCAACAAACCTTTTCAGAAGATTGTGCGTTGCTGTGCTCTCGATCACGTCCCTTGCGTTTCTTCCTGCGGCCGAATTCATCATATTCATCTTCGTCAGAATCTCTTCGCGGGCGATATTCCACGGTCCCCCGTTCATTGTAACCGCCCCCGTAGCCGGTGCGGGCCTCCACCTGCAATTGTATCAAGTCGCCCCGGTAATTATGTCAATCACCATAACAGTCTTGACAGTGAAAACTCAGAGATCTCCATCCATCTACAGGCGGTCCTTGACTTTTGTACATAATTGCTTCCTGAAAATGTGTACGAATGTTGGATGTACGAAAATAGAGAAATGTAAAAAAAAACAACAAAAACTGTATTTTAAAATATTTATCGTAGTTTGCATTATCGACAAAAATATAAATTTTAAGAAATGTACAAAATAGCGAATTGTACAAAGTAGGACGTACAAAAGTCAAGGGCCGCCTGTACTTGCAGCAGCAACAGCTTCAGGTGAGTTTACAGACTCGGCTACAGACATGTCCATCTGGGGTGAAGGTGGGCAACTCATATTTCAATGTAGACTTACGTGCGGCTAATGAGAAACCACCAAATTAAGTTTTCAATTGGTATTAAAAAAAAAAAAAAATGTAATAGGTTTTTGGGTTGCCATTGCGAATCCTTTCTTCTGTTTTTGCTGTTCCTGGCGCATTGCCTCGTGCCTGAGCATTGATTTCATGGAATTTGGATCCCGGTAAAATGTTTGTTACACACCTTATAGATTTGAGGCCTTTACTAAATTCGCCAGAGCGTACGGGGAGCGGGACACCCCCGACTCCCCTTGCAACTCTTCAAATTAATGTCACTTTGATAGTTGTCAATAAATTAATAACATCGGTGCAAGGTTGCATCACCAGTCCCGTGCGGCTCCGCTCGGGACAAAATGAGGACTTAAATTCTTAGAACTAGCAGACTTAGGGTTATGGTAGGCGGCCGCGCATCGACGTAGCTGCATATACATAACGGGTGCGGAGGAGAGGACTTCTTCCAAAACACCTTATAGCTAGTTTTGAACATTTATAACAGTAGATAGGTACATATTATTAATATTAGTCAAGTACCAGCCAACTCCCGGTTCATCAGAACCATGAGAAGCCGACTAAGAGGTTTTCAAATCTACGAAAAAGTGTTTGTAGAAATAATGGTTAGGTCGGTTCTCCATTTAATTTGTCAATGTTTATTTGTTTAGCCACCGTAGAGCACAGAGGTACTGTGATTCTAAATAACATTCAAAATATATTTGGATTCAGGGGGCATATGAACAAGGATCTAAGCTAAGCGAATGGCTAATAACTAATCCTCACCAGATTTGTTAAGACGCCCTCACACTGTTAAGGTCCATATTATGCTCGTGGGTCTTAGGGCAAATCTTTCATTTAAATCATAAGTTTAGATGTTTAGGGTAAATATAATAAAAAGTACACTATAAATTGACAATACCTCTCCGAATTTGGGGGCATTGCAAACATTGCAAGTTTGCCGCCTAGCCCAGTTGACATTCGCGCATTTATTGCACTGCCAATCGTCGGCGCTGAAGAGGCCTCGAGATTTATCAGCGGCCGACTTCCCGATTTCCGTTGTCAGTTTCTTCTTTGACATGAACTTCAGATCGGCTCGCTCCTTGTTGCATCTGTTACAAGTCGTTCGCCGAGCGAAGTTTATGTTTCCGCAGGCGACGTCTGTGCACATCCAATCTGAATCGCTCATTCTGCCGCTAATCCCGCCGGCCGTGGTAGCCGGTTGATCCGCAAACTCCGCCATTATGTTACCAAATAAACTGATAAATAGTGATCCCGCGAGAGTCACGGATGGTATATTTATTTCACAGTGTGTTCACACATATTTGAGCACTGGACAATCGCATGCTGTATCGATTAAAGAGCAAAAACACATTCAAAATATTCAAATCCATGCTCAGGGCAATCTCAGAAATACACCGAAGCCGAACTCACTTTTTAGTTTGATCTTGCATTGTTGCAATTGCTAAAAAATGTACGAAGTAAAAATTATTACTCCCAAGGTCATGTTATTCTTTTCCTTTTCGAATATGAATTATTTAACTTATTTTAAATTTTTCGACCTATATTTGTACCAAACATTATAATTGTAATTTTTCAGGTAAATTTAATTTACAAAATTTAATCTTTGGTAAAATTGTATTTGAGTTTCGGCCGTCCGACTCAAACACAGGATTGGCATATTGGTGTATCGCTTGATATTTTTTATTGTATGGGTAGTCATTGATGTGGCCTTAGAGACATGATGTACTATTAAACTAAGTATAATAATATACTAAACACAAAGAGATTAGACATGAGAATAGAATGAATAGGTAGGTAGGTACCTAGATTATTCCATTTTTACAAAAAGGTTGGCCTTGGGTTCTCCGGTGCTCCGGGTAACAATTTTATTTGATTTTTATTACTGGCAGTTTTTTGTGAAATGTCACTTTTAACCATAGACTACTTTTACTTTACTATTTTCGTCTATGCTTTTCTTACCATCATAATAATATTTTGGACTTTGTCTTGATGAACCAAAGTTTTAACTGTTAACCGAACTACCGGTCGAAACATTACCTACTTTATTATTTCGATAAAAAAAATCAATAAACCGCTTTAATAATACAAGCAGGCAGTAGGCACCGTCAGGTCATCAACCATCATGTATTCACCGGTTATGAACAGTGCTAGTCGAATTTCGAGGAACTGTCTGAGTAGTAAGCTACTTTCATTTTGATTGTTACATTAAAAAGTAATGGTTTCTAGCCGTTTTCAAGTATTTCTTTGACGATTTGAAATACTGTATCTTTACCAATTTGTTTTATGATACTAATATTTAACAATTCAATTTCAAATATAAAATATCCTATGATGAGATGTGATCGAATATGTAATGAATTCGAATGACATCGTTATACAATAACCGCCAACTTCTTGACCATACTGTCATTATGATAATTCCAAAAGAACCTTCTTCAAGTACTTATGAGTAAGTGCTCGGCCGTAGTGGTTTGGCGGGTGCGGCGCGGCGGCGTCTTGCGAAACTCAAACGTATCACCGTGTGTATTATGCCCCAAAAAAGACACTATCTACGAACATTTCACAGACGGTTATACGTTTGAGTTTCGCAAGACGCCGCCGCGCCCGCCAAACCACTACGGCTGAGCACTAAAACTAATAAATGACTTGAAATAGTGACTGATATTTGAATTTCTTGTCTATTTTAGGTATGTATGCTGCAGTAAAGAAGGCAGACTATTCTTCAGCGGCTGGAATGTCCACCTTTGAAACGTTGGCCATCACTGTGCCGAAGCCTTTTGTCTATCATGTAGAGCTTAACCGACCCAAGAATTTCAACGCCTTCAATTTAGCGATGTGGGCGTAAGTACATGTATATTTTCAATTATAAAAAAAATACTAATAAATCTGTAAGTAAATGCCATTAGTGCACACTGTGGTACAGATTCCAGAAGTTAGTATTTTATGCTCCCGATTGGCTCCATATTACTTTATGTTCTAAACTGATTTGATTATATTTTAGTGAGCTTGGGAAATGTTTCAACGAACTGAGTGACAACGCAGATTGTAGAGTTGTTGTGCTGTCTGGCTCTGGAAAACATTTTACTGCAGGTAATTATGAACACAAGATAATACTTAAATTCAAGATAATAATTTTTTTAAAAAGAGCCAGATATCAAAGAAACCAGCAAATTTAGACTAGTCCTGAATTAGTTATTTTTTATAACAGTGGTAGTCAAACGCGCCGCGAGCAATATCTGGAGGCGCTGCAAATTGTATGAAAAATTGAATAATGCCAGACAACCTGATGCATATTCACAATGATAGATCCTATTGTTACACAGGTTTGTGACCTCCAATGCTTCATCTTACGATATTTGAAAAGCATGATTAAACAATTGGTTTCAAAATTACATTCAAGAAAATAAAAACTGATTTGAGATGTGAGAGAAATGATGGTAGCGACAGTGACGATCCATGATGTTAGAAGGTTATGTGTTGCTTGGGGTGCCAAAGTAAATAATACAATTTAATATTCGCATTTCACGAGTAGATTCTATAGATTTGACAATTTTTTCGCCTGCGGCGCTTAAGGCTATACCTCAGCTGAGGCATGGTCTAAAAAGATTGTGACTAGGCGATGCGCGGAATGCGGGTCGCGGGTGCAAATGACGCAAGCCGAATGAAATATAATTCGTCATTAAAGTTCAACGTGCGTCCTTTTTATGTTATGTTTATTATTATATTCGTAATAATAATTGTATATTCATTGACATGATTTCTTTTTTGAAGTACATACGTAAAGTTTTGTAGTCATCTTTACACGATTTAAGAATATTTTCGTCCGACGCCATGACAAAACTAATCGACGTGCAGACGGCTCGACCATCGCTCTCCGAATGGCAACGCGGCCGTAATTTCGTTCTACATACAGTTGAAATTTATTTGCCGTTTCACTTATGTACGCTTTTAACGGTCAGTTTATAACTTTAAAACATCTGAAAAAAAATTATGTGTATTCATTTCGCATTTAGAATAGAAAAATACTGTTGTAGAAGTAGGTACTTAATAACTTCAGATAAAATTTTCAGAACAAAAATAATATAGAGCGGCATTTAACCTAGGCATATCATTTATTAACTTGGTAACTGATTTCAAGATTTGAGAAACAGCTTGGGGAAAAGCAGGCTCTCCCATCCCACCAATTTGTATTTTTAGGACGGTATGAAAATATTTAAAAAAAACTAAGAGCGTCTCGAGATGGAAACATTAGAAAACCTGATTGCAAGATTTTATATGTAGTTTGATTCTTTAGGTCTGGACTTCCAGGATATGATGAAGATGGGTCAAGATTTGGCAGAGTATGACGATATCGCCAGAAAGTGTCGCCATCTTGTGAAAAAGATAAAAAGTTACCAAGACAGTATTTCTTCCCTGGAGACATGTGTGAAGCCCATTATTTCGGCCGTCCACAGTGCTTGCGTTGGTGCTGGAGTAGACCTGATAACTGCTGCCGATATCAGGTCCTAAATTTACATTTGCTTATTTCAATTTTATCAAATCTCCACTTTTATTAACAAATTTTTAGCACTTTACAACGGTTTCAACGTTACATCATCAAGGATGTTTAAATGATATTTAATGAAAGAAAGATTCTTGATGAGAAACTTCACAATCTTTCAAGATATGTTGTTAGTTAAAACAATACCTTCAATATTCTCCTAATATTAATATAACTTAATATTCTAATAATATTAATATAACGATATTCTCCTAACCCATCAATGTATATAGGTATGTGAAACTATGTGTTTTAGTGCTCAGGGTAATAGAAAAATGCACCCCTTTCATAATACAAAATTTGTAAAAAATTTAAGGAATTTATTCATGAATCTGTAATGGGTGCCATGACGCTTGTTATTAACATCGCCTTTTCTTTGCTATTTTGGAAAAGTAGAAAATGTTTACACATTTAGTTACTAATATTCTTCCCAAATATGTTTCGCAAACCAGTGGTTCTGAACAGTAAATTGTTACTTGTTCCCAACACAATATGAAAATTGACAAGTATTATTTTTTGCACATTCAACGAAGCTCCAGCTCTATACCTCAACCCAAACTGAGCCTGAAGAAGCTAGTCCTGGGCTACCTACCCATCTCACTCACTGATATGTAATAATATATCATATAACGCAAACTAAATGTACATACTTCGCGAGCCTAATACTACAAGGTTCTAAATGTTCGTCCTTGAAAAAACAAACCCAACAATGAAGTAGTATTCGAAGCTGCCTCATTGTTACTTTTGTTTCTCCAAGGACAAACACTTAGAACCTTGTAGTTCTCCACTCGCGACTTGTTAACTCAACGTTTTAATACTCTTTTAATGTTATTTATTAACTTTGTAGGTACTGCACTAAGGATGCCTGGTTTCAAGTGAAAGAGGTTGAAATTGGATTAGCAGCTGATGTAGGAACACTACAGAGGCTACCGAAGGTTTGTGATGTGGAATTATCATAAAATCAATAAAATTTTGTAGATGAAGGCATTTATTACGTTCATTTATTGATATAATTTCTGCAGGTCATTGGAAACACATCTCTGGTGAGGGAACTTTGTTATACAGCGAGAAAGATGAAATCCGATGAAGCTATGAGCAGTGGACTGGTCAGCAGGATCTATGATGATAAAGACGGGTAACACACTAATTAAAATAATGATTATAGTAATGTCACAACTAAAGAAGAATAAATAGCAATTTCGAAAAACAGTATGTCGAAACTACAACCAATTTGGTAGAGTGAAAACAAATCATCTGGATCATAACCTTTATTCATGAGATTGAGACAAAAAGATATAGATTAATATAGATCGTCTCAGGCCTAGTAAAAAAATCTGTGTGTGTACTTATGTACGCGTGTTAGAAGTTATACTTCTTTGCCGTAACAAAACAAAAACAAAACTTGTGATAACCTAGATTCTTCGACTAGCTCTTAATTATCTTGTTAAATTACACACTCAAGAAAAAGGACCGCTTATTGGAACGCCGTTGGTTTATTTCTATACACTTTAACTTATATTACTAAATTATATAATTATTTATCGTTGTTTTTATTTTTAAAGTAACAACTGCCACTATGACATTTAAAAGTTTGTTTACATAAGGAATTGCAAATGGCCAACAATAATAAATTCGCTGCCGAAGCAACGGAACAATTCTAAACTATAATATTATACTGTACAATCGTCACGATTGGAGTATCATACTGTGGCGTAATGGTAGTGCGTTCGGCTGATAACCGAACAATCGATGGTTCGAAGCCAATCGAGTGCGTTTATTTTTGTGTGAAAAAATAAATTATGTATTACGTATTACATACACACGCCAAAAATTCACTCTGATCTGATTTTCCAAATGCACCTAAAGAAGTATAACTTCAAAAACGTATATTCGGATCTTTTATTACTTTTCAGTAGTGTCTTAATATTATTTACACCTTCACCCGCTTATATTTGATGGAGAAGCTTGGATCTAAGTGATATAATTATTAAAAAAAATCGGTGTGTGTACTTATGTACTCGCGTTAGAAGTTATACTTCTTTGGCGTAACAAAACAAAATAAGCCGTTGCCTTAGTCTATTAATATTACAGTGGATTAGGTTGATGAAAACGTACGCGATTCATCTGTGTCTCATATAGCACATGATAATTATTGTATTGGACCAAAACTCATCTTTACCATACAGCGGTTATAATCGATTCAGAAGTGCCCATGATGAATTAATAAAAATCAAATTTTAATATATTTTTTTAATTATTTACCAACTCAACATTCACAAAATTTATTTCTTTATCGATATATAATTTTACTCATAGATAATACTTAACCCAAATATAGCCTCAAATCTTGATACACAATCTTTACAATGAAAAATAAATATACACTCCAATATAAATAAAGTTTTATGAATATAAATTAACAGTGTAGTCTCCAAAAATTTGTTATATTTAAATTTATTATGACACAATATTGGTTATGTTTACAACACATGCTCTTTACTTGGTTGTATTGAACGACTAACTAAATGACACTATGCGCATGCACATATACCCTTGAGACCGAAATGAATATAATCATAATAATAATAAATTATGTGTTACATCGGCGCGCGCAACTTCTTCACACGCCGAAAATACACTCTGATCTGTTTTCACAATTTTTAATAAAGTTTACATCGCTGGAAACAAGAGTTTTAATAATCTTTTTAGTGGCATTTATTTTGAGTTCTTCTAGGATGACCACTTTGGTAAACAACTGCTGTCTTTGGAATGCAATTTGCAATTTGATAGTACTACTTTCACTTCTATTAAAGGTTAACTAGAATGTCACTCTGAGGCGAACGAAACCATTTCAGTTAATATTGAATAAAAGTGGAATTAGTAGTATCAAATTGCGTTTTATTTAAATAAATAATTCAATGCATTTCCACCATGAATTGACAGTTAACACCATAACATTAATATGTTTTATGGTGGGACCAAAAAGTGTCCTACCATAAGGAAAGATAAAATTTTCTGGTCAGGGTACATACTTTATACATATTAGCAAAGACAGGAATGGCTTGCGGTCGCGAAGTGTGACAGCATGAAGTCCATTTATAATTTTTGCATGAAAGTCGATAATATAGCAAATATTACTTTATTTCCAGTTTAATGAAAGGAGCATTAGAAGTAGCTGAAGATATAGCCAGTAAGAGTCCAGTGGCCGTCCAAACCACAAAGCAATCCCTGGTGTACTCTTTGGACCACACCAATCAAGAAGGACTAGACTATATGGTAATATTTTCTTGAAATCGCCATTCAATTCTCATGAAATATGATTCAATGTGTGATATATGACCCATTGTAACAATTTTACAGGCTCTTCAGAATCAATCATTCCTGCAAAGTGAAGACTTCATCAATGCGTGCATGGCGCAAGCGACCAAAGGCGATAAACCGGTATTCTCTAAATTATAAAGAAGATGTTTACATCAACAATCCCGTGTCATCAAAAGTCTTCAGCTGAAGCTGTTTAATATATATTTTATGAAGAATGGTGATACATATAACTAATGTGAATGCTTACATCCTTTCGGGTCTTTAGATCATACTTACCCAAAGATATTTAATCATGATGTTTCATTATTAGACATCGATATTATGTGCTGTCATCAAATTAGTTTAATTAACCACCAGATTTCTTTGTACTTTTATTTTACACCAGTTGATTGTGATTTCCAACTTTGAACAATGTATTACAATATGTTTATACAAGAAAATTAAGAGAATGATGAGATTTTTTATTATTAAATTTGTACATTAATTATATTATACTTACAATCAATTATAGAGTCCTAATATTGAAGATTACGAGTTTTGGATTTTTGTTTTTGGCTAAAAATGAATAAAATAAACAGGACCATGTGTCAAACCAAATAAGGCTGTCTTTTGTAATAGGAATAAGTATGTATGTACAATTTTCATTTAGGGCCGGTCCTAGCAAATGTGAGGCCCGATTGCAGCATGTGCAAGGATCATCATTAATATTTTTTTTTGCACTTCAATTATCAAAATCTTTCAAGTCTGCAGAGTTCAAATCTTAAAATTCTTCTCTCACAATAGAGTGTGACCTTTTTTCATGTATGTTTCTTCATAGTTGAATCTTTTTCTTGTCTGAAACCGAGGCTTTCCAGAGTGCCAATTCGGCCTAAGACCAGGCCTGTCATTGTTATTGAATATAAATTCTCGGGCTGAAATAAAACCAGATATATTAAATATTTATTAACTGTTCAATTATTAATTTATTGTATAAGATTCCTAAAAAAACATGTTATGTATATTTTATGCTATAAGAGTTATTATATGTTTTCATTGCAATAAAAATATTATTCTAATTTTTTTTATTAAATTAATAAAACATGTTGTTTTATCTACCTACACCCACCACATTACAATACAAAGTGACATATTATAAATGGTACATTACACGGTTAGACGTTATCACGAATTGCAGAAAGTCTAAGTGTACATTACAGTAATGGTTCGGAAATAGGGAAATAGCATGGGTGATGCAGAGGTGTTGCACGCCTTCAATCCGCGGCGTGATCAAAAGGACCGTAACTAATAAATTCCCCACAGCCGAGTCGCTGATCATAATATTCCTGTGTCTGAATCGTCCCTAAAACGGACTATGGTTTGTGGTAACGTTTGAACTTTGGAATGTGCAACGAGCCTTATTCAAGGCATTATTAGAACACTGACATTTGAAACGTGTTAAAAAAAATTTACAACAAACTGACAAAATAAAAACAATGAAAATAATATATTTGTACCAATCAAAGTTGTTGAAAAAACCTTTTTGAATACGGATGGAGTCTACACACATTTATTATGAAGGTGATGGCAAAAAAGGACCACTAATTTTCATACAAACTCCGAAATGATTGAGATCATTAAATATTTTATTTAATACAAAAATGGCACTTAATTATGTCAAACTGCGATAATAATTATTGCTTTCAGCGATTTTTATAGGGAAAACACTAAAGGTTTCATCTCGAAGGAGATTTATCATATTTGGTGCCAGCCCTGTTCTAATGATCAATGCAGAGATATGATACATTAGTAGGTATATACTATTGTCCTTCTTAATGCGGGAACTGCCATCGCAACATTACATAAAACAAGTGAAAAAGAAGGTAGAATACTCCTATATCTCCCGAATTGAAGTTGCTGGATGCCATGAAAGATTGGATGGTGTTGCTTTAAGCTTGATTCGGTCCCCGGCAGAGACTTCCCGTAGGTGTAGGAAGGTCATGCATTGTTTATGCGTAGCACATTCTAAAAGGCAACCAATGAAAGAAGGACTGCAAATAAAAAAATTGTGTACGTGAGAACTCTTTATTCTGCTGTGCTGACATTGTTAACCTGGTCTAAATGTCAGAAGTTCAAGATTTTAATTGGCAAAGAAGAAATAATAAAATATAGTAGATAAGTTCCAGACTAACTATTATATAATATAGTAGGGGGCGAAATTTTAAGTTTTCTTAATGGTAGCATTTTATCTAGGGACGGACGTCAGTGATACAAGCATTTCTGAAAAAATTAAAAAAATAGAAATGATCACTTAAGTAGTTACCTAGAGCTTGTGATTTCTCGACTCGAGAAAGTTGAGTGCCCAAAAAAAAGAGGAGACGTCTAATAACTGGTGAATAAGAAATTCTGTTCCGGTCAAAGTCTACTAGATACTTTTTTGCCCCAGTGAATTACAAAGTTTCCATTTCAGATCAAGATCGGCAGCTTTCTTTTTCTGTTTCAAATTCCCTTTATTATTTCTTCCCAGTAACAAATTATATTCATTGAAGATTTTTTTATTTTTTCTTGATCATGATCTTTACGAGGCATTACAGTTATTAATGCACCCACGTTGGCATATGACTTCCTATTCAGAACTGGTGAAGGTCATATTCATAATGTTTTGTTAAGTTTATCCAAAGTGATTCGTCCCAACACACTGCTAAGCAGAGAGGTTCAACGAAATACTCACATATGTCAATCGTAATGAAGACATACTGCCGTGCCAGGATGGGTTAACTGTATTTCCTCCCAACCTACGGAGACTAAATTTTATCACGCATCACATCTTCATCCCTAGAGGAACTGCCTGGGACTTATGAGCTGAATGAAGATTAATTACTCTCCAAATAAGGCATACCTAAATCTAATACAATCATCCATTCACTATTAAAATTACGAAGCCTAAGGAGGCATTCATTAAGTGCATAGTACCTATTAAATATAATAATATAGGTATGTATATTATTTATACTGTATATTCGTGTATTGCTATAAATAGAAGTTTCCCTGTAGGTACTTTGTAACCTACTACTAAGAATGACAATATAAATCGATACAGTGCATTGCTGTTATTATTACTCGTATTAGATATTATTACGTAGGAGGTCACAGGGTAGTAGGTAGCTCCCTATTTTAGCAGACTAGAGAGCGAGGTTTGTTGACCTACTTATTTTTTTCAATGGACCAAGTATAACCCCCTACGTCACAGCTAGTGCAAGTTTTCGTGTTCCGACGTCAGTACGCAGAGGTATTTATTTATCCATCGTTCAATATTAATTTTATATCTACTGCTGGATATATTATTATGTTTATTGAATTGACCTCTTGCTATAAAAATCGAAGCATTAGTCATTAGCCAATTGACGACAATCCCTATAATCTTTAAGTGGATTGATTAATTTATTTATCAAAAATAAGGTAGGTATTATTGATCGCTTATTATGGAAATATTTACGATTTCCAACACAAATAATATGCATTCGACCGAAAAAACAAACTTTAGTAAGTTTTCACGAAAAAATTAATAAGTGGTCGGATTCGGTATTATATATTATTTAAATAGTATACATATATATGATGATAATACTGAAACTGAATTTACAAATTTTAATGGTAAGTAAGTACTTATATAAATTATTAAATTTATGTCATTGTTTTTTCTTTCGAAATCGAGACGGAGGCCATGCATGTTTTCTGTTTTGCTGTTAAAAAGATGTTTATACTTACCTAAGTGTTTGCATTCAAGTAATAAATATCGCAGGATGCATTAAAAATAACATTACAGATTTGATTCAATAATTATTTATTTTTCCATAAATTTATTGTCATAAAAACCTGACTAGGTACTGTTTTAGTTCTGTTGAAATAATTGAAACAGTTTTACGTAAGTATATTTAAAAAAAAAAGCGATATTATTTAATAGTCTACCAATACATTAAAGTATGGTTAATCTTTGGATTTATAAATTATATTGTGTATGTATATTGTAATAATCAAATAGATAACTGATGCAAAGTGGTACCTAATACTTCTTATTCAATTTGTTATTAAAATAAACTTAATAAAAGCAGTCGTCAGCATTTAACTTTTTTTTTAAATATATATACGCGTGTAAATACTACCAATACTAATTTCCCCAGAGCAATAAAATCCTTATAGGTAGAGATATAAAGTTTAATAGAACGTTAAAACATTATCCTATTGTTTCAGTGAAAACTGTAATTTTATACCACCTTCAGACTTTCAGGCCCAGCAATTGAATGCCGCTGTTCCAGTGTACGTATGTAAAACCTGGATTGATCCGAGATAGGTACATGAATTCATGAATGCAGTGTACGGGGTGGTAGGGGCTTTCATAATGGGGTTGAAATGACCTAGTTTCGAAATTATACCGTCATAGGGAGGGCCTACCAGGTACTACTTTGAATGTACCCGCTTCCCGATAAGAATGAAGCTCGGGTTGGTTCAAGCTTCGTTCGTTCTTCTCTCTACTTTAGACGGGGCGAAGGTTTTGAAAAACGGCGCGCGCAATATTTGCTATGACCCTGTCGATATCATGGTGTTTAAAATAGAAGGTATGATCTTTAATAACCCAATTTCGGTCGCTAGTGCGCAAAACGTCATACACGTTAAATGTGCACGTGACACTTGAGTTTCATGTGGAATTTTCATAAATTTTATTGTCATATTTTTAATTTGACATTGACGTGTTTACTGACATCCCTGATGATATCCTGTGATATTTATAGTATGTAATGATAAAGCATGATACATGTGGAATAACAGAAGATCATTCGACTCATTTGAATAATTAATTCATAAATTATACAGTGAAATATAATTACATATTAATCACAACAATGATTATAAAAATAACTGGTGTAGGTATTCTATTGATAATTTTATTCATATTGGGCAAACAATTAATTTATTTTGCAAGATTCATCTTCTGACTACCTAATCCGGTAGTTAGAACTCAAACGAATTACGAGGCACTTCAAATTCAAATTAAAATGTATGTTATGATGTGAGGCGTCTTAAATTCTTTATGCCCGGGGATATATGAGAAGCGGTTATCCGAAAATAAGATCGCCACGTCCCCGATTCTTTATTGACTTTAAAATATGACTGCCCATAGGAGAGGATCACAGAGAAGCAAAAAATAAAATCTAAATTATATACTTAGACTGCGAAATCTCTAACGGGAGCCTGGCGACCGCGCTTGTGTTGTGTCTTGTTTATGATTTTCGATTTCGAAGTATTGAAAGTACTGACACGCGAGAGGAGGGTATGTAGTTCTCTATACCGCCGCTTTTCACCGTAAAGATTTCGCACTATACCTAGTCATCATTGGATGAATTAGAAGTTCCGTAACTTTTAATATAAAATAAAACGCATTTCCACCAAATGCTAAAATTATCTTAAACGATATTATAGTTTGCCGAAAATTCTATCTTGTTAAATACTAGGTACTTACTTATATTCTTTCTAATAAATAACATGCATTTTATGACAATTACCACATTTGGCATTATATTGGCCCATAGAAATGGGCCAATATATCATATAATATGAACGTACGTATTATTTTCATTGATTGGTAGGTACCTATAATACATAAGAGTTAGTTTTTATATTTTTTTATCGTTGTTGATTCTTTAAACATTAAATTAAGTATATTATTAACCTAGGCACATTCCTATTATTTGAAACTCGATGGAATCCAATCATTCATTACCTATAAACTAAATCAACTATCAACTACCTAGGTATATGTTATAATTTTCTATGTTTACCCACATACATAACAAAAATAAGTTTATAATATGTTCAATACCTAATAGTTATATTACCTACGTCATACATTCTGGACTAACATAATATGCGATGGTATATTCCTAAAAATAAATGATAATAATTAGGTGTAGGGTAAATAGTCGTAAAATGCTTTATTTATGAGATTACTGTCAAACACGGTGGAAGTTGACGTTGGTGACGTACGGTGTTTTAGATGGTGTGTAGAAGCATGTAAATTGACGCAAGATTATACCTAGTAGAGTTTGAATACGGTGAGGCGATAGTTTTGGTAGTTTTGCTAAATAAATACAATTTTACAGTTTCTTTTTAAATTTATTCAAAAGTTCTAGGTATATATAGCTCGTGTAATTTTAAAATGTATAGCGATATATTTTTAATAGTGCAATAATTTTATTTTAACATGTATTTATTGTAACCTAAAATGTAGTTAATATGAAAAATTATTCGAGTATAGCTTATTGATATCATTCATTCTCAGCCAACGTAGTGCAATATAATACAATAATTTATTCAATAAAATTGAATTTATAAATAGGTATAGCAAGAATCCAATAAGAATACATCAAATTTATTTCTAATAATGAATTCAGGTAGAAATAAAATTAATTAATAGAATTAGTGTAGTAATGATTGAATAAGAGTTTATTTAAATAATTATGTACTCTTAACCATATTTCAATTTAAAATAACTTAATATTGGTCGGCTGTTGTAGATGTACCTTTTTACATGGTTGTATGAAAATACTAAACGTTGTTGATCATGTATACCGACGCCAACGTGGCCAATGGTAGGTCCGTGGAAGAAAGAACAGTGGAACTGAAAAACGAACGAACACAATATGGACGGCTCGCGATGAAACTTGTGGATTTTCATTGAATAGAATAGAGTGGCCGAGAGGCAGAGGCAGAGGCCAGCAGGCTGTTAACCGACGCGTGCGCGGTGCGGCCCGACAAAGGGCCGAAAGCGACTTAACATTCTGAAAGTGAAAACTGATGTATTTATGCTTTAAAAATGGTGAAATTAGTGAGGAGGCGGCGGGCAAAATCTAGGATATTTGACGTGTCGAACCATGACAGAGGCATATGAGGAGTGAGTACCCCACTTACCTATCCATAAACTGTCATGATTTCGGTGTACCTTTTGTAGTAGGCAGGGTCCCAGCCATTTTTTGTGTTGCCTTGTATGATCATTTGATAAACGCTTTATCCGGATGCTCTGTTTAATTGATGCTAATTAGACATTGTTAACGTTTAATTTGGCTTTATCTCGCGCCGTTTACTCGGATTAGAAGCGTTTAAACGAGATGAATGCGATTGTAAGTAGGTATTATAATACATGGGTAGCAGATCGAATCAATGAGAGCCGATTTCATTCATTCACTATTCGACCTAGACTTCTCGTAAAAGATATTTTGCGAATCTAAACATCCTAATTACGTTTATCGATAACGTAACAACACACGAAGATTTGCGACTTATTGTGCAAATGTTTTATTCTGTCCATTTGGAAGTTTTTTTCTTGTCTCGTATAAATAAAAACTGCGAATTTTTCACCTTGATAATAATATGAAGAATATTTTTGTACGTGTTGAAGGTTTACACTTTATTCTGTCAAGTACGTACCTTTTCACGTGTGTTTAATGACAAGGACATTTCTTAATTTACTATTCTTTAAATTTCCATTTGACTACACCATTTTTCGCAAATATAGGTGCACATTTTTACAAAATAATACAAGAATGTTAAAAAAAACTTGATATTTGTGCAATCTGTAAAATTAAACTAGTACCTAATTATTGATGCGTTTTTATTAATGACATCATTTGATACATAACACTTAATTTATTTATAATTCTACCTTCAGCCAATTGAGACTGAATTAAGTAGTATTTCTTTACCAATGGGATCGGGTTTATGAAACCATATTAATTTCTTGCTTGAATTGTGTACGTTATTTTTAATAAGGCGGAAATAATGTCATATAGTGTAAATATTGATGTAAACTCCTGGTCCCACTTGTTCTGTCGTAAAGTACAATACAATTCATGAACAACAAGAGTTTGAAGTCTATCTGGTGGAATCGTGGCAGTGAAGCCACATCTGTATCAATTTATTGGACGGGTTCATGAATCCCAGGTACTCGCCGCTTCCACTAATGAGGATTGAAAGTGAATGAGAAAGTGAAGACCAGGTAATAGAGAAATTGTTTGTTCTCTTTCGCATTTGGAGCATTATCAGTTGTGTGCTTTATGTCAAATAGGGTATGATTTAAATCTCATCGTGAACCAAAGAGTTGGAACTATGTATATTAAGTATTAGAGTGTAAAACTATTTTAATATACCTATTTCAATTGTCACACAATTATAAAAACAAATTCTCTGTGTAGACAGGGCAGCATTATTTTATTAATAAACTGTCAGTCTTTGTTGATGCGTCGCTTTTGTTATTATTGGTTTATTTGTTCTTGGTATATGCCCACGATGGCCGAGCGGCTTGACCATCAGCTTATAATGTCATGGGTCCCAGGTTCCAAACCCTGGGTCTGGCATATAGACATATTGTTTTTCAATTTGTGTTTGGAGTCAGAGTATGGACCTAATAGGTTGAGCAAGTTGCTAACATACAACTATACAACAAATTTGTATCTCAGTAGTGTGGCTCTGGAAAATATCTCAAAAATGAATCAGCAGCGTGAGTTTAATAACTTTCCTTAGTACTTAATCCTTTTTTCCATTCACTTTCATATTTATTTTTTATATTACTTACGGTTCCACCTTAATAAAATAAGGTTTTCTTCAACATCTTTTGTGTGAACTATTGATAATTATTGTGTTATTACAAATACAAAACAAACTTTTTTCAAAAGAGAGTCCGTCTCATTTTTTTTCAAATAAAGTTCAAAAACCTAAAACTAAGAACAAGCTCTATCAGAGCTGATCCCTCAATGTTTTTAAAGATTTGGATCCGGGTTTGGTTTCTGTGGAAAAATCAAACAGGGTTCGGTTCTGGTTCTTTACTTCTATACTTACATACTCATATCGACTTACATAGTGGGTAAATTAGGAATATACACTGAACTCCCTTTTTACACAATTTCCAAATAACACGGTGCAAAGCCATTAACTCTGAATGCTTGTTGGAGACTAATTTGGCCAGAATGTGTAAATACATAGTGAATAATTTTTGCTATCTTTGATTTTTTAAAGTATTTTAGTGAGTAGGTAGATACTTTTTTAACACGGTATCGCGTGGAACGTATCTACCGTGTAAATTGGGAGTTCAGTGTACTTTGAGTAAAATTTTTTGGAATAACTTGCTCCAGGATGATTGATGACCGAAAATAATAGAACAATGGAACCAGGCTTCTAGGTTGGGGTTTTCAAGATTCAAAACCAAGAGTTCCGGTTCCGAAATAATTTAGGGGTTCTCAGGGTTAGGTTCTCTTTTCAGTCCTGTTCTCATTACGATTCCTTTTTTCATGATTTTCATTTTCAATTTTTGAATGACAAGACATGTTATGGGTGGAAAAATCTTACACAATGGTGTAGATATTTGATAATACCAGTATTTAATAAAAATCTATTTTGTGACCAAAATGGGATTTATAAGTTTATAAAGACAAACTAATGTATTTAATAATTAATTTACAACAATTTCTCTCTATTGCCTTCATTTTTATAGACTGACAACTATAACTCCAGGCGTGACCTTGGTGCCAGTGTCGTGATGTTGTATTGCTGTTATATTGTGATCTATTTGTTATTAAAACTGGTGCACCTGAGCTATATTTGTTGGTATCTGTTATCAGCCATCCTAAGTCTACTAAGAATACGAAGCTCTCCTAGAGCATTCTTCTGAGAACAGAGATTATCATGTCATTCAGACACACGTAACACACTACTAAACTTCCAACACTTGTATTGTGTTTGGTTCCCCATCAAAGGCCCTGCTAATCATTGCATATAGATAGGCAACCAAATACACTGAACCACTATTATTTAAAATATTTGGATGGATGAATACAAAATATGGCTTATTTTGTTCGTACATAAATGACTTAAATGTAAAAACAGACTCATAGATGGCATTGTTCAATGATGTACAAAATATAATATTTTCAATTCAACCACACCATTCACAATGAATCACAATTATGTGTTGTAATAGAAAAAACTTGTTAAGATGCAATCACTCCTAGTTACATCCCAAACTTATTGTTGAATCAAATTACTGCTAACTATAGTTTCTCGTGGTAGAATTATTTGTCTGCAAAGATTTTTACTATCATACACAATCCTGGAGCATAAACCTATTCGTATACTATTTGCACTGACTGGCAAAACTAATTGTCCCACGGTATGTTCAGCATTTATGTCCCTCGGAATAGGCTTAAATTTTATGGCCAACTGTTTCTGTATAGGACTATTATACCTTTGGTCATCTTCAACCCTTCAACTTTGTTCTAAATTATACAGTTATAATTAATTATACAAGTCACCATTATTTATATAAACAATCATGTAAAATCTTAAATCTTCTTCTTCTTCTTTGTCCATATCCGCCCTTTAACTGGAGCATATGGACACCACGCGGGGCCTCCAAGAATCCCTGTCGCTCGCCAGTCTTCTTGCTTCCAGGTCAAACCAGCATCCCGTAGCTCCGCCGTATACACTCTGTAGATTGTATTTAGCGGCCTTCGCATCGAGTTGAATGTTGCTCCAGCCATTCCCATTCGGATAGCGAGCTCTTTCTGCAAAATGCCATCTCCCGTGATGTGTACCCCCAGGTACTTGAAGCTGTCGACGCTCTCGATGTTTTGTCCATCGCTAATCAGAAGGAAATCTGGATCAGGACAGGTGCTATTGCACAAGACGTTGGTTTTCTTCACGTTGATTTTCAAACCAACACAAGAGGAGTTGTTATGCAACCTGTCGATTGTCTCTTGAATGCCCTCGATTGAGTTGTCGAATAGGACAGCGTATCTTTACCGTGGGGGTAACAGGTATGCCTCGGTCGGGTGGTATTGACTTCCGTAGTATGAAGTCAAAGAAAAAACGGTGCAAGGACACAACCCTGTCTGACTCCGGTCGTGACCCCGAACCATTCCGTGACAGTGTCTCCAATTCTGACACAGCATTCGCTATTCTCGTGCAGGCTTTTGATTATGGCAATGATCTTGGGAGGGATCCCGTATGCTCCCAGTCTTAAATAATCTCAAATCTTAAATAGCCACGTGTAACCAACAAATATTGAAAAGCAACATGTGAATTTATCAAACCCGGGATTCGAACCCGAAACCCACAACATTATAAATTGATGCGGTAGCCACTCAGACATTGTTAGTGTGGGCCAACTTTTCTACAGTGACCACTTAAACGTACTAAAACCGTTTCGGTTTACTTTTAGGTATTAGTATAATAATATAAGAAGTTTGATAGGCTCCCTCTTTATTATTCAAAATGCTTTGGAAACACCAATATTTTTGTATAATATAGGTATTTAAAAAAAAATATAAATGAATATAGCATGGAAAGTTTTTTTTGTCTAGTAATGCTTCCTCTCTATTGATTCATTTCTATGAGGTCAAATTAAATAATTAGTAATACCATGTCAAATAGCATAAAAAGAGATTGTGTTTAAAACTAAAATAGTTATAGTTTACGACTGGGTTCCCTTAACTGAGTATTAGATTAGTCAAAAACTCACTTTATATTTCCCTCACATTTTAAATGACCATTGAAACAGGTACAATTAACAAAAAAATGCTAATTATTTACACTGCTGACTGCAATTAATTTGATATTATCTCAAAAATATTCTTTGCGTATTTGTTATTGGAGATTAGCTAGTATATGAACTGTGATTTAGATGAATGATCCTCTTTTTCTAGCTGTACCAACAGACTAATTATTTAGCTTACTCATTGAAAACAGCAGAGGTCAGTCTGTTAGTGATGTGGAGAGGAGAGCTTGTTTCTATTCGTGTGAATACATCACAGGTAAAGGAACTATTCCACAAGTTATTCCACATTATGGCATATGGCCTTCTCCAGTGTAACAATGTAGACGATTTTGACGAGGAATGGCTGTTGGCAATTGGCTCAACTCAAATCCGTATTCTGGATAGAATCGGTATTTTGCTTTCTGCTGAGATTGTAATAACGTTATTAAATGTTTATTTTTTTGTTTGTTGTTGCAGTGATTGGCTGGTGCGAGTGCGCGCGCAGGTGATGTGTCGGGACGAGGGGACGGGCGGGTGGCTGCCTCTAGGGGGGGGAGGCCTCTCCAATGTCATGGTCCGCAAACGAACCCGACACTGTAAGTATACCATACCTGCTCATTCAACTTCATGTACACGCATTTGCAAAAACTCACATCTCACCATATTCTCAATATGGTATCTTGTGTTTTGAAATAGTATATTGAGTAATATTAATCAATTGTTTTTTTTCAGATTATAAGATCTCTATAGAATATAATTATTTTAAAATAAAACGTATCAAATTTATATATGGATTTTAATATCATAGTCATTAAAATACTATATTATGTAATGTGATGTAACGGTTACTTATGTTTATATTATATTTTATATGGAAATGTTTGGATTATCAATTTTATTTAATTTATTAATATTTAGGTAACACAAAAAATGAAAATCTCAAAATAAATTCACTGTTCTATTTCAGCATCATCAGGGCAAACGGACACCCTGACCCTAACATCATCAGGCGCTCTGCCCACGTCTGCCGTCAACTCCCCTCCAAATTCCACCCCCCAGACGCAGACCACCGTTAGGAACGCCGGTGGGGCGCCTCCCCGTCTGCCCGCCTCCGGCAGTAACGGCAGGCCGCAGAACGGCAGCCCCCGACGGTCCGGTCGCCATTCCACCAATCCCTTGCCGCACCCCGCGGGCCAGCATTCGTATCACAGGCACACGCCCTCCGATGGATCGGTGGACGGGAACAATCGGAGGACTCCGGGCGTTGTGGGCAGCCTCTCCAGGAGTGCCAATCCTCTTGGGAATGCGCCCAAGCACCATCATTTTAAACAGGTAAACCTTAATATAGATACTTATTACTCAAATTATTGAGTAGATGTAGAATCAAGATTGGTAAGACAACACAATTAGATACATAGATTTGTTGAAAATGGTGAAAAATATACACACATTTTCTATTATGTTGTAAATCTATAACACTATTCAGTTGAGTTTGACTCTATATATTATAATGCCAGTCTTGTTTTAGTTAACCGCTTTCTGAAAAGCAAATGAAGTCATTTATTTTAATACCCTCTTTTAATTTATTCATGTCTATCTCTAAAAAATCTCTAAAGAGAATACAGGCGGACCTCGACTTTCGAACGTTTAACTTTCGCACAATTCGCTATTTCGCACATTTGAAAAAACCCGTTTTTTTTAAAACGTCGCGCTGTGGGGTAAAGATATCCCCCTCTCGCTCGCTCACAAGCAAGTGCATTTCTTGCATCACTTGCATCCTGCTCACACCCGTCACTTTGCTTGTGAGCTAGCTAGGATAGGTTTAGTGAATGAGAAACGGAAAAACTGCAGTGTTGATATGAACAAAAAGAAATCAAGGACTCATAAACTTCACACGATCGAGACAAAGATGGAAATTATTAGACATTCTGATAGAGGTGAATCTTTTGCATCAATCGGACGTTCGTATGATACAAACAGGTCTACGATATGTTGTGATAATTGTGGAAATATATCTTTAAAGATTGTTTCCGAAAGCCACGGCGTAGTTATGGATGAAATGGAAAAATCTTTGTCATCATGGATCGATGACCAACATCGAAAAGATGTCCCTCTGAGTATTTCAATTATTCAAGCGAAGGAAGGCTCTTAGTTTGCAAAAAGATTGGAAGGCTGGATTAAAAGAAGATTCGGTACTGTTCGGTTATCAGGAATACAGCGGAAAACACATTTTGAAAATACCCAATATACTGGATTATTTGTTAGTTTGGGTTAGTTAGGTTAGTTAGGTAACACGATTTTTCAAGCAAGTAACGGTTGGTTTATATTAAATTCACTGGAGAATCGGCTGATGTGGATAAAGATGCTGCAAAAGAATTTATTTCCTCATTATCCAAAATTATTGAAGATAGAGAATATTCCTCTAGCCAAATATTTAATGTAGATGAGACAGGTTTATTTTGGGAAAAAAATGCCTAGTCTTGCATTCTTATCTAAGGAAGAATCAGTTGCCCCTGGGCATAAACCTTCTAAAAACCGATTGACATTGCATCTTGGTGGAAACTTAGCTGGTGATTTAAAGTTGATGCCAATGTTAATTTATCAACCAGAAAATACCAGAGCATTGAAAGGGAAAGATAAAGAATTGCTTCCAGTCATTTGGTAATTAAATAAAAAAAGCCTGGGTTCCTGCGTTAATATTTAAAGATTGGTTCACTTTACATTTCTTGCCAGCAGTTAAGCAATATTGTAAAGTTAATAATTTACCATTTAAAAGATTTTATTTAAAATAAGAAAAAGAAGAGTGGCAAACAGTTAACTCTTGATAACTTTTTAAGGGAAACACCTGCAAACCCCATTTAAACATGTCTCTTAAATGCCTCTTAAACATCTTTTACTTGATAAATAAATATTTTAAAATAAACACAATTATTTTTTTTATTTTTTTCCCTCTACTTTCGAACATTTAACATTCGCACACACTTTCAGGAACCAATTATGTGCGAAAGTCGAGGTCCTCCTGTAGTTGCTTTAAACTCATTTTTCCAATAAATCCTCAAAAATATTCTATTGACGCTGATCCGCATACGCAATTTTCCATAGCAAGCGTGCCTGGCATTTATTAACCGTCATAAACAAAATGTCACCAGATGCAAAAGTGGTGTTTGGGTACATTCATATTAATCGTATTATACACAAGTCGTGTTCCTATTGATTCTATTTCGATTGATAAAACGAAAATAGGAAATCATGTACACCAACTATGTTCATGGGAGGTGTACTCCTAGGCGGGGGTCACTCCTGGTACAATTTTGAAGGACGCACAGCATTCATTACACATTTTTCAGATATCTTTAATGTGCGAATAACGATCATAACTATAATAACTCATGCTCATTGGCAATTTTAGCAAAAGTAGCACGTTATGCTACGACATTACCAATGTTTTTTGCATTTACAGTATTCTGTTGTGTGCAGTGTGATGGTTTATTAAGCACCATGTGTTTTGTAAATAGCAATAAAAGTATACTAATATAGATAAAATTGACAAATTGCCAGTTGGATTAATCTTCTTGTGCGGACGGTTAACTATGTCTCTTGTCCATGAATAAGTATTGGAATGATTTACTAAGAGCTAAGCTATTTTACACAAAAAAAGAAAATTGATTGTCTATTGTGGCTGATCAGGAGTGGTGGTGATGTTGGTGTTTCTGGAAGTTTACAATCTGCTATTTATTATTTCAGTTTGGAGGCAGCGGTGGTCAATTGGAAACTCTAGGTCTGCGCAGTTGCGGCTTAGAAGACACCAACAATGGCAGCCAGCCGCCGCAAGTGCAGCAAACATCCGTGGGCTCGGGGAATAGCGGGACCAATTCCGGTGCGGGGGCACTCGGACTCAAATTTGAGTATTTCATATATGGGAAACGGATCAATGATCAATCTGTAAGTTATAACAATTTTATACGTGCCATGTTTCCAAGTTAGTGTTTTCTGCCAGACTATAATTTTGTCGTCTGTATACATTGTAAACTAGACATTTTCGTATCATAAACTCAAAAATTTTTTTTTTCCAGAATATAATAGAAATTTCTTTTTGACGATTGTCAGGTTATTAGGATGTGTTATTTGTTGAAAATATACAAAAATTAATATTCATGATTTATTTATTGTCGACTTCAAAAACAGATTTTCAAGTGTATTCTGGAGATTCAAAAATCTCACCTATGAGATTTCAATTTTGCAATTGAGGCTGTAGAAAAGTGAAAATAACAAAGTTCCATGTAGATCATGGGTGGCCAACCCGCGGCCCAACCCAACCCGGGCCGCGTGCGGCCCACTGGGTGTCAACTTGTGGCCCGTGGAGCAGTGAGAAAATAAAAATAATATCAAATGCTGCCGCTAGTTGTGCTAATTTCGCAAATTAAGATTCGATATTGGCTCAAGATTTTAAAAAGCACCGTGTGCTTTTTGCTGGATTTGCAACTGCATTCTCCGTAGACGTGAATTTATTACCGGGAAATTTACAAATGGAATATTGTGAAATATGTTGCGATGAACAGTTAAAGGAGAAAATTCCATCAGGTTGGTTTGGAAGGGTTTTACAAAACATATTTGGGCAAGGAGAAATATCCTGCATTTTACAAACGTGCTCTAATGATGACTTCGCTATTTGGAAACACTTACACGTGTGAACAGCTTTTTAGTCGGATGAAGCATATCAAATCCCAAGTGAGAACACGAATCACTAATGTGCATTTGGAAAACTATTTGCGCGTAGGAACAAGCCTCACTCGATATCGATATTAATGCACTTAGTTCTGCCACACAAAATCAAACTTCTCACTAAAATTTATAATTTTTATAATATTTTGTTTATTTTTATTATTTAAAAAAAGTCTAATCTAATAAATATGTTTGATTCTCATTTTTGTTTTATTTTATTAATATATATACCTACTTGATTTATATTTCTTTTTTGTTTTGTATAATAAAAAATATCAGTTGTGCGGCCCGGTAGGAAATCTAATTTTTAGAATCTGGCCCGGCTGCTGAAAAGGTTGGCCACCCATGATGTATATGCAAGGGACTCGGTTGCATTTTCTTTCAATAGCCTCAATAAAATTGACGTATTCAGTCAAAGGGTTTGTCTTTGTCCTATCTGTAATGTACAGAAATAAATCTTTGATGTTTGTTAATTACGTATATAATTTGAGTAGGTACTTATATACTGAGTTTTTCTTAGGTTGTTCTGTCATGCACAATAAAGAAGGACTTCCAGTACAACAAAGTGATGCCGACCTTTCACCATTGGGTGACCGACGAAAAAAGGTTTGGCCTCACTTTCCAGACGGCGGCCGACGCCCGAGCTTTCGACAAAGGCGTCAGGACGGCCATCGAGGATTTGCTGGACGGTGAATAAATTACTTTTAACTTTGAGCATCATGATTTTTGGGTACCGACACATCTCGAGCTCCGCTGAGACTTAACTACTTCATAATGAATTTGTGAAAGAGATTAGCAATATTTTAACCATCTCTATTATGTCAATGAATCTGAAGTATCAATATTTTTTTATATATCCATTAACCTAAATAAAGCCTATGTTATGTACCCATGTCCCATGTATGTCATCACTCATAATATTCAGGACTAGTAAGGCTTACGTGTTGAGTTCATAATTTTACTCTATAAAAGCTATTTACAAATTGTTAATTGTGTATTATCGAGTACTTTATTTCACTACAAATAACATTTAATTATACGGATTAGTGTCACTTGACACCTCTAGAATTTCAGAAAATTTCAGCACACAGCCAATTGAACAAGTTACTGGTGAATTTTTTTATTCATTCCTCCATAATGAACCATAGAAGTTAGTTTTTCTCTGTATTCAATTGTGTGTGGCAGTCAATTTTCTGTAAACCATTTCATTTTATATGAATGCAAAGTATGATTATTTCCAAAAAAGTTTTATTTTAAGTAAAAGATAGTTAAATGTGAATATGCTACTTGTGCCGTGTTTACAAATTTATCTAATGTGCTTTTTCTCTCATTTGCTTGCGCATACACTGGATTCCTACACGGTGAGTTGAAAATTCACAAAAGTTTATTGTATTTACATATTAAATTCATTCATATTATATGTCACTTCGGTTTGTAAAGCCAATTAAAAAAATATTTATAGGTATATATTGACATTATATTGTGAGACAGTGCATGATGTGTGTTGCTTTGATCGGTGCAGGTCTGGGGGGTGCGTGGCCATCGCTTCACGAATACAAAAAACTCAACCCAGCTCCCAAAGAAGACGAGGACGACAACATCTTTGAGGTTATTTATCTTTACTATTTTTATTGGGTGTTTTTTTTATTTGTTTATTTGCCAATGAATATTGTCAATGAATACTACAAAACCACCGACCAAATGGGGGGCGGATGCGTAAGGGCGAAAAGTATGAGCTTCTTCAACATATTAGTCAATTAATGCTGGATGTTTTAATCATAAGAAGCCTAAAGATATGAAAAATGAACCCCTGGAAATAGCACTAATTCATACAATTTCTTGGGGATATGCTACACAAAAATGACACTTGTTAAAGTGCAACTGGTTTCAGTGATTTTTGTAGAGAAATCGCAGAAGCTACATCTGTAAAAAGATTCAATATATTCATAATAATCTTTCTCCATTTTTTGTAAAATTCTCATTTTATTAGGAGACATTGCGGGCTGCTTTTTTCTATGTGTGTCACGCAGTCTCCAAGTGTGATAATTATTAAGACCAACAGGCTGCAAAAGGCCAGAATGCAGAAAAAAGTACTTGGTTTTGGATGGGTATGGTAGATTGGAGCACTCTTATAAGCGATCTTAATATATTACATAAAACGGTGCTATGTATTTTTAATTGTATCAATGATTTTTTAATCTGTTAATATGGAGCAAGTGAAGCTTATACTAGGGTCACTTTGGCTAATGATTAAATTAACTACATAATATAGTCACACTAGGCTTAGGATTCTTAGGTATTTAAATATTTTTTTTGTGTGACCCCACAACAAAATATCAAAAATACCTATCTGTTTCAGACAATTTTGAAACATTTAAGCCCTATTTGTTAGCAAATATTTTTTAATATTTATGGATAATTACATATTTTAGGTTTAAGCACATATTTTCACATAAACACAAAATTAATTAAAACAACACTAGTCAACACAATTGAAATGTTACAATCATCTACAAAGTCACTAGTGGAGCAAATTATTATTTTAAACAATACTGCTGCTAAAATAAGAGAATGTTCCTGGACCAATTGGAATAAAAATAAGTAAAAAATTAAATAGTGTTTTAAATTAAAATACTGGACTTCAAACTCTGCAGAATATTAAAGCTGTTTTGGAAAATCCATCAGATGCCTCTGATGTTTCAATTTTTTCTACTTAAGAATTACAAAGTTTCATTTATATACTCAATAACAACATCTGTAGAAGTGGAAAGAAAGTTTTTCCATGTATAAAAATTTCCTAGGGCCAAATCGTCAAAGATTCACTTAGGAAAATTTGGAGCATTATTTTATTATTTATTGTAATAAAGCGTTTTCTGTTTGTGAATAAATAATAAATTATACTGTTGAAATATATATGATTTATTGTAATACACCCGATCCTCTTCTTGCATGGTTTCGAAATAACACTGTTTAAAAAAGTACCGATTATTTTTTATTTACACTGATTTTTTTGCTTGCTTTAACATGGTTTAAAAAACTAAAAAGAATAAAATACGTATGTATGTTCATATTTATCAAAAAATTGCGTTATCCTTACCTTATCTTTTTTACACGGTTTTGCTTTGCACTGTAGTCTTTGGTACGTATCCCCCGTGCAAAAAGAGGATCGGGTGTACTTACTTAAATTTTTAGTACCTATTTTTGTTTTTTAGCACATAATTATGAAATTTTAATAACATATTTTCCAATTATATCTACATATTTTAGGTACCTATTATTCATTTTTTAGCACCTAAAAATCCTAAGCCTAGTCATCACATTGCAGATTCATTTGTAGCAAGCCTCACATTTGTGACCTGACATTTATTTGTTAGTGCCGCATTGAGATAAAATCTTACATCGGAGTTACAAGCCAAAAAGTTTTTTTTATATAATGAATGATCATTATTTAGATAACAATAAAATTGTATAAACAAGTAATCAAAGCAGGGAATATTAAATTGTCTATCGTTATCAATTCTACCATACTATAAGCTTTCTGGAATAGATGCCAACTGTTGTAATACAAGGAGTTTAGTGGTCATCCTATTTAGTAATCTTAAAATTCTGGAATTTAAGCTTTTGTATGTGATCCACTTATTTTGTTGGGAGACGTCACAGTGGCCTTGCGGTTGTGACTAATCCCTACCTTAGTGTATATTGAAGATAGCCGTTCATAAAATGTTATATTTTTGAATAATATTATTGATATTATAAGTATTTGTCGTCTAAAATAGATTATTATATAGTCCGTTGAGGGACACTATTGGTTTCCGTGGTGTCATAAAAGAAAGAAAAAAAGTATTTGTTATTACGGTGAAAGAAGTATGCGTGTGTGTCCGCAGTGCCTGAACCTGCCGTCAGACTCCCGCTCGAGCTCAGAGAATTCCACGGCGTCCCGATCGCACCGTCGCCACGGCAACGACACCACGCCTTCCTTGCCGCCGCTCTTTCGCCTCGATGTCAAGCAGCCGCCGGTTCACAACTCCGAAATTATCGGTCAGTATCATCCTGTCTTTCTTTCTTTTCCTTTTTGAATGGAAAGTCCTACTACTTCCAAATTTATACCGTGGATAGTAAGTGATTGCTTATCTTATTCAAATCACAACATTGCAGTATGTCTCATGGAAATGTATAAAATGTTGTAATCATTTTCATAGCAACCATAATATGTATATAATTTTAATATTTTGGTTTGACTTGTCCTCCTTCAAACAGTGAAAATATTAATACCCAACAAAGAAATATTAGTATTTTCTCGTGGAATAGTGATGAAGAATTATTTCAGAAGGAGACCTAATAGACTTTAGAATGTTGATAATAGTTATGTAGAATTTACAATCA
Organism: Rhyacophila brunnea; assembly: GCF_057557595.1. Lineage (NCBI taxonomy): Eukaryota > Metazoa > Arthropoda > Insecta > Trichoptera > Rhyacophilidae > Rhyacophila > Rhyacophila brunnea. Next base: position 26,474,729 of record NW_028233068.1, read on the forward strand.
TATTATTTAATTTTGAAATCACCATATTCAGGCTAGATCACTAGTGCACTTGAATTAGTTCAATCCTCATCACCTCAATTATGGAAGTCATGCAAATGTACCATTGACTAATGCAACATGTAGGCGTTTTGGCATAGTTGAGAAAGTGTCTTTAATGTTTTTTCTTTTTGAAACTTTATGGTATTTTCACCTATTCATATAATTCTTCTTATCTATGGTAATTATGTAGTTTGTTTTTTTCACTGTCTCTAAAGCGTCAATTACATTGAACTACTTTACGAGCTGTTTGTTGGCGAATTTAATAGCGGGCGGTTCAGCTACTGCAATTGTGACGATGACACACAAAACTTTCCATTCGATGAGAAGCCACGAGCCAGCGACTATTTTGACAGAACGTAGTTCGTTTTTTTACCGGGAGGTTGCTACTGCGCAGACGCAGTAGGCCCACACGCCGGCGTGTAGCGTGTAAAGTTGACCGGCTTTCAACTTTTCTCGGTAGAGTGTTTACAATCTGCTTGTTAGATGATTACACTGGGCCACTTTACAGGCAGATTGTAAATTCGCCAACAAACAGCTCGTAAAGTAGCTCAATGTAATTGACGCTTAAGAAAAAGGTGTATCTTCTGAGCATCGAAACTAATGGATATATATTATTACATAGTCACTTTAGTTTTTGAAATACTTTATTTATATTAAATTTTAAATAGTTTATTTTGACAATTTTCAGTTATTTATTTAGAGGCGTACGTATCAAATCTCAAACTGCATTTAAGGTAATCAGTGGGTGAACGGCATATTAAGAAAACTATAAAAAAACGTATAGTCACTATCTGCATACAGGCGTGCGCGTGAGAAAATGCAAATGGCTGCCACCTGTCACTTTGAGCCAAGTGACGTGAGCATATACGTAAACAGTAGTCGGCAAAAATGTATTCATTACAATTTTTTTTGTTGGTTAGAATCATCATTACTATAATATATGTAATATAATTATAATTATTGAGAGCCTCATTAATTTTGTAGATTCCGCAGAGCATTTACAACTTTAAAAACAGCATCATTCTGTTTACAAAACACGTACATCATGGATTTTGATCCATTGTCTAGATCAGGGGTTCTCATGTGCGGCCACCAGAGGATTTTGCTGCGACCACCAGCGCTTTACAGAATAATATTTCAAAAATTTATTTATAAAATTATGAAATTGGTTGAATACACATGACTTGTCTTAAATTTCTTTCCACGCTCAAATGATCCATAATGTGTTCATGTGTGAAATAGTGCGTTTCTGACTTAACGAAATTTCATTCGCAACAAAAGTGTAATTTGGTGCGGCCACCAGTCGTTTCCGTAGAACTGTCAATGTCAATTGTACGGCCACAGTTAAATTTCACTTGAGAACCACTGGTCTAGATCAATGTTTCTCAACCTTTTTACATCCGCCGACCACAAAAAAATCTAAAAATGTTTTGGGGACCCATCAACTGGAATAAAATAATAAATATTTATATTTACACTATTTTTGAAACAATTGTCGAAATATAATACAATCCCACTTCAAATGTTGGGTTTCTAAGTAACTATTTTTGAACTGCAGAAAATTTTTGCGGCCCACCCAAAAATCTTCACGGACCACCGGTTAAGAAACCATGGGGTGCAATGCTCCCGTATATCGATTATTCACTAAAGATGTCATAAAAAATGCAGTATTTCCCATGAATAAGATGGATTTACGTAACATTACGATAAAAAACCTACGACCCTAAAGTTACGGCTTTATTTAAGATATTATGCAATTAGAAGAATCAGAAGCATTTTGCATTCTTTCAAAATATCGCCTAAACTGTAATAAACAAGGTGAAAGTGTCCAACACAATAGTGATATTAAGATTGTCATAGGCTGATTGGTATAAGTGATGATATTATATAGATCCCTTTTCATTTTCCGTATTGACGGGTATTGTCCAATTCAATTCCGCGTCGTCTCATAACAGAATTGAAGTTAGCAGCGGAAAACGAAACTGTGGCGAGTCGATTACTTAATAAATATTTATTGGGAATACTTTGGAACGTGTGACGCGATGTGACATCACCAACTAACAACGTTGTGACGTCATTAATATTTATGTCCATGCATGCAAATTGACATTATTGAGATTGAACTTAATTTGATGTTCTATGCATGCATGCTTCTCTTAGTTATTCATTTTAAACTGTTTTCGAATTTAGCCTAATATTTTCCATGAATAAAAAATTTACGACTAATTATAGTGGTTGCCAACAAGTATCAGTCCGCTTTAATCATGCATCGAAGATACACATTTTCGCCAAGACAGTGAACAAATTAGAGCAATTCTTATAAATTGAAGATTTACTAGTAGTTGACATAGGAGAATGCATAACAAGGTTTAACCTTATCATTACCAGCCAATTTTTACTAGGTGGACACATCGTCGGTGTTTTGTAAAAAGGGCGAATCAACCATATTGGCGAAACCGAGATTTTAATGAAAATACAATATGTACCCCACTAACTTTGTTGTGTAAAAACGGCGAATTTTTATCTCCACAGGAAAGTACTTAAAAACGATAATCGATTAAAATTAAATTAATTAAAATTACGAAATAAAAAGCAAATGTGACATATTAGGCCTTTTATAATATTATATAATAATACCTATTATAATGACAGTATTCTTTCTAAGCTTTATTATAAACTTGTTAGATATTTATAATCATCTGCAGGTAAAAAACAAATAAATGTCAAAAGTTAAAAATCCTCCTCCTGTAAAGTAGCATTTTGGTTAATTCGCCCTTTTTACAAAACATCGACGACATGTCTTGTAGGCCAGCTATTTTTGGAATAAAATAAATCCCTATGAAACAGGAACAGGATGATAAATATTTGTGAAAACTTACCAAATCAGCATGTTTCTCGAGTTTATCGTGAATATTTTCACATTAAAATCGTGAATATTGTTTAGAAAATATACAATACACGAACAGGTTTGTCACAACACTCACAACTTCAGATCTACAAAGTAAAAAAATACCTTCTTGTACTCTTGCAATAATATCTGGTATCTATTCCTTGGCATAATGTCAGAATAGATCCCCGAATGCAGCAAAATATCCGTGGACCAATGCTCTTATAGAGTTCCTCAAATTGCGAGACAGCATGGAAATGCCAATGAAAATATATATTTCATCGGTATTGGTATTGATCCATGCTGCATCCTATTTGATAATGAAGAACTTTTATTTTTCACTAAATTATATTGCTGATTTGTTTCAGTCATGATAAGCTCAATAATGGCTGAATGAAAAAATATTTTTAACCTTTCTAACGCGGCAACTGACTTTAGTCAGCCTATACGCGCGAGTCATCCGCGCGTCAGCTGACTAAAGTCATTTCGATTTTCGTTTGCCTAGTACTCCTTTCGGCCAGGCGCGAATAATTCGAACATTGATTTAATTTATTCAGAAATCATCCTTCTCTTGACATCTGTCAATGGATAGCCTAAACTTTTGTTCTATCTAATTTAAATAAATATTTTTCGGGAGCGTGTCTTGAATAAAAAAATATCAGTCATCGGGCCAATTCAAATTTGCCGCGTATATAGTGTCTTATCGCTTCTTAGTGCATGTGCGTCGAAGACATTTGACTGACGTGTTTGTAACGATACGAGTTTGCGATATAATAAGTTATATTGTTTTTTAATGATTGAAAAACTATTTGGTGCGTAAACTGTTAAATAGAATATTCGAAATTTACATTGATCAAAGTGAATTTACAAAATATTTTTACAAAAGGAATGCTTTTGGAGATTGCATTCATTCGCCTATCTGCTATTATATTATCCGCGAGTAAATAGTTTCGGAAAATAATTTGAACAAGGTGTCATTTAAATATACCTAGGAGTCCGCGATTCAATATGTCTCTTTGTTTATCATTGATTAACATTTTTAAATACTATTTTCTGGTTATAGAATTAGGTGAAACAGACAAAAATTATTTATTTACCCTAGTTATCAGCCATTTATAAAGAAAAGACACGAACAATCAGATGCCCGTTCCCGCATAAATGCGGAAATTGTCGTATTACGCTACACCAGGTCCCGCGCTACTGAATTTTTATACACTGCGCGGCAAATCATCGTCTGCTGGTGTGAGACAGACACTTGAGAATTATTTTTTTCGTAACACTATTCAAAAGGGTTTGATTCATGACTACTATTTTTTTTTATGGAGAATTCTTCTTATATTTATAGTCGAAAATAACTCGAGTTACTTACTATCATGTCATTATAATAAAATAAGAGATTACCTATTCTAGTACCAGTGGGTCTATTCTATACTTATCGACCGCTAAAGTGATAAAGTAATAAATATTATCATACTTAGGGTAGGTTTGTATCAAAATGTTAGCACTTATTGTAACAATTACACGAAGTTGGTTTTTATTGTTGCAATAAGTGCTATATTTTAACAGCACCTATCTTGCTGCTGTTGAAATATCGCACTTATTGCAACAATAAAAACCAACTTCGTGTAATTGTTACAATAAGTGCTAATATTTTGATACAAACCTACCCTAAGTTTGATACTATTTATCACTTTAGTGTTCGATAAGTATAGAATAGACCCACAGGTTATTGAAGTAATATAATAAAAAAAAAAACAAATGAACTTGAAAATAAAATTGTGGTGACTATAAAGCATTTAGAAGTGCAAAAAGTGTTTGAAATTTAATATTTTACGAATTGTAATAGCCTAATAGGTATTCGAAAAATAAACCGTTTTGTTATAAACTATGTTTCATTCGATTCCATTCAGTTCGGAGTCAATGGTAGGTACAAACCAGGCACTGGTGGTAAGTACATTACTCTCAAATAGCCAGTAGTTCTCAAGGATGATTTATTTATACTCGACCTGCAGTGCTGCAATGTGTATGGGAGTTCAAATAAAAGTTACACAGTTTGAGATGTCCTGGATGCTATAAAAATGAGCTATTTATGACTGATATTTTTTTAACACACTCAACAAAAATGCTCATAAAAGTCATAAACCATATTATTATTCATTATGTGTATGACATATTTGTCGAAATCGTAGCCGTAGACTATAATACTGAACTGTTCTTACACTTGTTAATCTGTCATCGACGCATTAGTCCAGCACCATTTCGTAAGTGTCATGGCGCCGCTCGAGTAAGCCGGCATTTTTTCAATGAAGAAATCTTGTTCGTGATTTCTTATCAGTTTTAGGCGACGAATGTTTATTTTTAGAGTCACATAAAATATTAGGTTCTGTCATAATCATTTTTGAACTTGACTCCGATTTTTTACTACTCTATTTGTGTATGTTTGACTGACATTTATTACGATTTATTGATGCTTGAAATAACAACGCGCACTGTTGTACTAAGTCGGGATTCGTAACGCTTAGAAAGGGTTAAATAATCTGCCTACTGCATACCCACATCATCAATTGTTTTTGCACCAGACGAAGAGGAATCAAAGATACGACTTTTCGGGGAGAACGGTCCACTGTCCCAACGAAATACCGGCCTATCGTCATGGGTACTCGATGTAGTGGAGTCTATAGTATTGTTTTCTATGGTTTGGTCATCATACTCAAACTCGAGTATTTCGAATTCCACATCACTATCGTCAGATTCGATAGTTTGGCCAATACATTCATTCTCTTGAGTAAAATCTTCCATTGTAAACTATTGCACTCAGATGGAATAACAACACTGATTCTAATGGTTATACTATCAACACAGTGTAATTTTTATGATATCAATAACCAGAGCAAACAAACAAATTATATGCGTTTAAATTATAATCGCAATGTTATCACTATAGTCACAAAAGATAATCGCAACAAAATTACGGGGACTCGTAATATAACCGGCAAGTTTGACGCGTGAATCATCTGCCAACCTTACTGACATCCTAAAACGCAACGCTTACCAAAATTGCAGATTGTGTTCAAAGTTCGATGGTTTGAACAATAGTAAAAACTTTGGCTACTCGCCGAGAGACGGTAATATACGATTGTATTAAAAAAATCTCAAAATTATATATTCAGAAGCTATGACGTTTACAAGAACCCGCGAGTTAACTCGTCCGTTGCCTGACGTGACATACATACTATGGCGAGTTAACTCATCCGTGGCACTGATCAGGTTTTAATTAATGGTTTGAATACATCTATTGTAGGATTGTCTGCTTCGGCTCGAGAGTTGCTGCTTAAAAAGAAGCTGTCAGGGTCGTGCAGCGAGGAGCCGCCCATGTTCGTGGCGGACGCCGTCGACAACTCCTACGTGCAGATCACCCAGGTTACCACTACATTCACTCCACACTTCTGACGATTTAAATTTGCTACAATAATTTGCATTCAATGAGTGTTACAGCTATTAATCATCGATTTTTATATTCTTCTTACGATGACGTTATGGCTCGATTTGAGTACTGGCCACCTTCATCACTGTCCTCCGACCTTTCTGATCCTCTGCCACTTCTCCAGTTATAGTTTAAGGCTTAAACACCTGATACTGCATTTATTACTTGATTCCAAATATATCCTATCGAATCAGAGATTCTAATTGAATGCATTTGGAATCAAGTAAGACCTGCGTCGACACATGCTAACTGCAGTGTCATGTATCTGAGCCCTTATATTTATCACGTTTCACACCTTTCTCCCAGTATATCCATGGCCTCGTAATTGGCTTCCTTCCTCTTGGGTTACCAACGAGGATCATTTTTGCCACCCATGTCCCTGGCAAATGTTCGACATGGCCTGCCCATTTCAATTTTGTTGATAAAGGTAAAGAAATATTGACACAACTGAACTACTGCATAATATCTGACCGCATACTAGCTAATAAATAAGTATACTATTAGGTACTGTGCGTCCCACATTAACATGCTAGTATATTATATTCGCTAGAGGCATAGATTTTACTGGTGTACCATACTTTGCCATTTAAAATTTTTCTGTTCTGTCAGGTCCAAACCTTTTTTTTAGTACCCCTTATCACGGTCTGTGATACATTGGATTATAGCAAGGCTGTTAACCGAAATCTGAATCCGAAAAATTAAATTGGCAGGGATGTATAATATTCTCCCCATATCTTTTAAACATAATACATTAGCAAACATATTATGAGGAGAGTATTAGAGAATTAGAAAACCATGGTAGTTGGTGAAGACAAAGGGATGTCCGTAACCGAAACTCTGATTACTGAAACAGAAATATAAGTTGATTGAATATTGAATTACAGATGCAGGATTACGTGTATCCGCGCCTGGGTTCGGGAATGCTGTCCATGTCAGGTGATCGCTCGCCCTCCTCCCAGAGCACCGCACCTGCATCCAATACTACCACGCACTCCCTGCTGCAGAGGAGGGACTCAGGTCACCTATGCGCTTGCTATTAATCGTTTCATTGTGTGTTATGACATACTCAATTTTCCATATAAATTTTGTGTGCAATACCGTCACATCAGTATTCTTTGCCAGTTTTGTTTAAGTTGATAAAGCAGAGAAGTTGACACAACTAAAAAAAATGGGACTATTGATTGATGTTGGAACTTAATATATAGGTACATACTATTAATAATAAATTATTAATAATCAGGACAGTTCAGTTAGGAATGTCCTATTGAAGTGGACAAAAGCAGGCCCGATTGTTATTTAATTATGGTGAATAAGTTAAGTTGTACATATTATATTGTGTTGTATTAAAATTAATTAAATGTCTTTACACCAAGAAATGACGGGTCAATTCATTCGCTGCTGACTAGATAATGTATTTTTAATTACCACCTTTAACTCATTCGCTACTGACTAGATAATGACTTTTTAATTACCACATTTAAAATGCACGTTAATTACATAGATCGGCCGCCTGGTCATTACGCGCCGGGTGCGTCTTCAGCGTCCATAGTATTAACATCATTAAAGTGTCATACATATTATGTTACTAGACTTTGAGTATTTACTAGAAATTGATTTTTAATTTTAAATTAATAAATAAAAAATGTACACATTTGTGATTCCGGTTAGGGCTCCCCAGGGAGACGTCAAGGCGATTCCCTGGATGTAAAGACAACTCAGAACTGAAATGTTAAATGAAATCAATTATTCAGTAAAACACGTTAGTTATAAATTATATAAAGATGTAGAGTTGATAACATTCGAAATAAAAAAAATTAGGCTTGTTTATTGAAAGTGAGTGTGTCATACAGGTTCTTCATTGAAGAAGCGCGCCCCCGTGTCACTGTACTCAGAGCCGCCATCCCTGATGGGGTTCCGGCCCGCGCACCGTCCTCTCCCCCTCCCCTCTGGCAAAAGGGACCGCGACCTCGCCAAGAAGCCGTTACCCGTTTCGGAAGGCTTCCACACCAGAATCAAGTGCAGGTAATGGTCTTCTTGGCCCTGATCCATTGTTGGCACACATTAATTTTACAGACTTCGGTCAATTCATGTGTGTGAGTTCTTATGATGATATTTGTGCAGGCACTGCCAAGAGTGGTACATGGAGAGCGGCAACAAACCAGGCAGCTGTGAGTATGCGCCCGACTGCTTCAAAACTTGCATCAACAAGTCATCGGGAATACAATGCGCACAGGTATATATTATTTACTTATATTATACTACTTATTATGTACTACATATTTTTAATGGTTAACGTTTCATGGTGTAATGGTCAGCATTCTGGATTTTTAAACCGGTGCGGTGCTACGAGTTAAGGTAAGCTGTGGGTCTCGGGGACGAATCCTGGGTCTGGAAAATTCAGATGTTTTTGGATATGGCATGGACCTAATAGGATTGAGCAAGTGGCTAACATGCATTTCTTGTAAACAGATATATGTTACGAAACCTCTTCGGGAGGCACCCAAGATCCACGTCAGATTGTAGAATCAATGAAAAAAAAGTTTAATCAACGAAACAAATTATATTGTATCTTAATATGTTAATTATTTTTTAATTGAATTTTTAATTAAGCATTTTATTCAAAATTAAAATACCAATTACATTAAAACATTTACAATTAAAAAAAAGGATGTCAAACTAAAATATCTAAAAAAAATACACCTTGTATACCTTGGGCTTGTCTGGGATTTAAATTGGACCTATCGCACGCTAACCGAAAATTTAACTCTTATAGTGGAACAACTTAACCTTGAAATGATGGCGATGACTGAAAATGGAGAGCAAAATCAAAACATTTCGCTTGTGTTGAGTGTACCACACATACATTTTTTATTTCATGCTAAAATGAATGTGTGTGGTACACTCAACAGAAGTGAAATGTTTTATCAGGGGTGGCCACACTTTTTTTTCTAAGATTGACTAGGTAGTTGATAAAATTATTTATGGCGATCGATTGATATCGCTTGTAATTATATTATGCGAGAACAATAAAAACCCAATGTATTTATGTATTTTGAAAACAGATCTTTTATACATACAAAAAATAATGATACGAAAAAATCGAATTAACGACAATAATATAATTATTATGTTCCTATTTCACTTCTAAAAAAATTAAGTACACATTAATTGTAATTTCAACATAGTTAAACAATTTACCTGTATATCGAATATTAAAAATTTTAATTTTTTTTTTAATCTCTTTTAATCATCTGAATCCGTATTTCTATCAATCTGATTTTTGATTTTCATTAATTTCGTTTACGATCATAGATGTGCCTATGAAACTTCCGATTCTGTGTGTTAATGGGTCATAAAATGTCAGGATCATTTATATTACCTTCTTCAATTAAGTAGTTTATTACAATTAAAATATGTTTTAAGAAAAATCTGTCACAATTTTCAATGACTGGCTCATGAAATAGTGTACTTTATTACGATTTATTGAATATTTTGGTATGCCAGGACTCTGAAATCATTTTGAATTACGAAATTCGAATTAAAGGTATGGTTTTATATGAAAATAATGTTCAAGGGACTTTTTGCAAAAATTTCGAATTACGGCGAATTTCGAATTATCCGTGTTCTTATTAACGAGGTTTTTCTGTATTCTGTTCCCTTCTTTGTTAAAATACTGTTTAATTTCAGGTAACATATATCTGAATCTTTTCAAAAACTACATCTGTATGCAACAAAAGTTCGCCATTTTCCGATCCACATTCTTCTAATAATGATAGAAATTGCCTTCTTTGTAAAGCTTTACCACGAATTGAATTCACGATTTTACACCCATCACATGATTCAGGTTTAACACTTTTGAACATAGCGCCTGCTGGTGCATAATGCAATGGTAACTGATAAAAATGGGTATTGCTTCATCATTTTTACATAAGATTCCCAACCATAGCATCGTTACCGATATTAGTTTATGAATAGGAAATCGAGTTCGATTAATATATGACGTAACCCTTACGCGGCAACTGACTTTAGTCATCCGCGCGGCAGATGACTAAAGTCATTTCGATTTTTGTTTGCCTAGTACTGCTTTCGCCCAGGCGAAAAATTCGAATATTGATTTAATTTATTTAAAAATCATCCTTCTGACATCTGTTCATCATGTATATATAGCCTAAACTTTTGTTCTATCTAATTTAAATAAATATTTTTCGGGAGCGTGTCTCGGATTAAAAGATATCACTCATCGGGTGACTTTAAATTTGCCGCGTATATTGATCGGATCGCTACTCAGTGCATGTGCGCCAGACATTTTACTGACGCGTTTGTAACCATACGCGTTCGCGATATATGTTATTTTGTTTTTTAGTGATTGAAAAATTATTTGGTACGTAAACTGTTTAATAGAATATTCGAAAGTTACATTGATCAAAGTGAATTTACAAAAGGAATGCTTTCGGAGGTTGCATTTATTCGTCTAGTTGCTAGTATATTATCCGCGAGTTAATAGTTTCGGAAAATAATTTGAACAAGGTGTAATTTAAATATATGAGTCCGCGATTTAATATTTCTCCTTGTTTATCGTTGATTAACAATTTTAAATACTATTTTCTGGTTATACTATTAGGTAAAACGGATAAAAATTGTTCATTTACCTTATTTAAGCCTTATTTAATTAATATTTTAAATATTTAATTAATCACCATTTAATTAAGTTATCAGTCATTTATAAAGAAAAGATACGTTAAGAGCGTACTTCAGTGAAATGGCAAATAATTTTCAACAGTAGGTGTGACGAAATTTCTCACTAGTCACCAATCGGAGACGTAAAGTCGAGGTCTCCGCACGTCGATTTTTTTTGTCATGGCGTCAGATGAAAATATTCTTAAATCGTGTAAAGATGACTAAAAAACTTTACGTTTGTACTTAAGAAAGAAAACATGTCAATGAATATACTATTATTATTAGTAATATAACAATAAACATAACATTAAATGGACGCATCTTGGATTTTTATGACAAATTATATTTCGTTCGGCACGCGTCATTTGCCTAATCCGCGCATCGCCCAGCCACGATCTTTTTAGACCATGCCTCAACTGAAGTATAGCCTTAAGTGAATAAACATTTTGTGTGTTCGATTTTTTGTGATTATTTTAAAATGGATATCCCTGCTAATTTGTGCGATGAAATGGGAGAAGCAATTCATGATCCTGATTCAGATGAGTTGAGCGAAAATGAGTACTATGATGATTCAGAAACTTCCAGTGCCCCATCAGAAAGTGCTACTGTCGCGGCCTCTAATTCAAATGTAAATAGTAATGTTGACGATCTGTCTTCGCGGACTACTGGGCCTTTCATACCGGTTGTTCACACGAATTTGATGATTTCTTTTCTGGAGTCAGCCCGCACACAAATTTATCAGATAGCTCTAAAGAAATAGATTTTTTTGAACATTTTTTGAAATGGACAGAATCGTAATCTAGACAAATAACTATTATACAGAAGACATTAAAAGACAAGAACGTCGCCGAAATCACAGATGCATAAGTTTCGGAAGTATTCTAGATATATCTGTTCCATGTGCAATGCGTCGTTATGTGTATACCTGCATTTTAGACAATATCATGAAAAGCTTAATTATTGAAATTCTGAAGTGCTTCAAAATATTATTACGTAGAACATTGGTGTTGATTTTATGTGTTCTGTTTAGTGTAGGTATAGCGTCACGATTAATTATCAAAACAAACTAATATTTAAAAGGGGGTGTAAATAAATATTTTTCGAAATTTATTAAGTGGTTTGGGTAGCCGGTAGACTATAAGAATACTGAACTGTTTATCATCTGTCATCGACGCACTTGTCCAGCGCCGTTTCGTCACTGTCATGGCGGCACTCGGGTCAGCCGGCATTTTTTCTATGAAGCAATCTTGTTCGTGATTTCTTATCAGATTTAGGCGACTATCTTCAATAACCATTCAAATAGAAACGCATCATTGTGCAATATCCGTGTAATCTAGACTCGTCAGATTGCAAGGATAGGAATTTACATTTATTAATGTTTTCCTGTAGAATTTCTTCCAAGTTTAAGTGCATCACTTGTGTTCTTCGCATGACTGTATTTCTTGATTGTCATTGATTGAAGACATTATTTCAGTTTTATTTTAAAAAATTTTAAATAATGCCTACCCCCCCCCGGCTTTAATAAAACCCTCTTTCCATATTTCACCATCTTCGAAGGGTTTCTTATGTTTCATTAAAACATCTGCTATTACCAAAGAATTTTAAGTGCTGGAACGACTCTTTGGAGAAAGAAATAGTACAATATATTATTATTTCCGCGATCGCCGCACTGGCCATCCCTGCTCTATATTGACGTTGACCGAGGTTCTCTGTAGAGTGCCCATAGGCAAATAATTTTCAATATAAGTATATCATATAATGAATTGGTATATTAATGAAATACAGTTGCAGTTGTCTGTCTGCCTCTGTTTTTAAAAGATGAAAACCCTTGTTTGATACGTAAAAAATTATTGTGATGGATATTTTCTATTAATATAGTTATTCGTCATAGTCACAGTATATATTGTTATTGTTTTCAGTGCATGCTGTATCACTGCATGTCCGATGCGGAGGGAGACTTTGCCTCACATCCCTGCTCTTGTAATTCTGCCGAAGAAGGATGCAGTCGAAGGTACAATCTCAATCTATGCTATTTTCAAAACAATTCGTAATGGTTCTATACACTTTGTCGCTTTCCTTGCTCATATATAAATATAACCCTATTGTCGAGCCGATGGTGAATGATGTTGAACCTCTGGATGTTCGATTGCAGGTGGATAGGGCTGACACTGTTGAGTCTAATTGTGCCGTGCCTGTGGTGCTACCCGCCGCTTAAGGCCGTTCATTGGTGCTGCGTGGGTTGCGGCATCTCCGGCGGAAAGCACATGCCCGTGCAGCACTCCTATTCGCACCACTGATACCCTCCGTCTCGACGCAGTCATCTTCCCTTCAATTGATACCACTTTTACATCCCATTTCGCTCCGTTGTCTACTACGCTGTCATCCGAATGCACGACAGAAAGTGAATATATATGATAAGATAAAATATTAAAAGAGACTTGTGAATGAGTCAGGAATAGGCGCAAACTAGATAAGATGTGCGGGCATCTTCTCTTTTGAAGACTCACATCCGTCTATTCCTAGACGACTTGTAAAGAATGAACCCTCGTCTCGTGGCAACTGAAATATGCCGGTTCTAATGGACACTTATGGTTCCGGTGCTACGGTAATAGATAGAATGCATTTAAAAAATGAGGAGAAATATAGAAATGCAGGTTAAATGAGAAATGTTTCCGTGTAGTTCGTGTACCTAAACAAAATGTTAATCTTTTGTTGCAATTTGTAGTGGTAGCGAAGAACGTCAGATGCCAATGTATCGGACGATTCAAAATCGGCCATATCGGCTCTTTGTGAGATGGAGACGCTCCACGAGAGGCATCCGAAAGAACGCTCGAGTCGAAAAGTCAGTCGATCTAGCCCTGAAACGGCTGGATTGATTCACCCTATGGAATATAGTATGGCATGATGAATCCCCTCTGTTGAGAACAGGAAATGAAAGCTGTACAGGAAATATTTACGATTTATCTTCTAAAAAGGAAGATGTTTCATAAATTCAAATTCATTGTTTTTGCAAAAAGAAAATTTCTGTACTGAGAAAATTAAGGATCGACAATTTTTGTCACGTAAGATCGAAAGAAATAGATGAGAGATCAGAATAATGGAAATCTGCAATGATTAAAAAAGAAATACTCCTATATTCACCAGCTGTTGTGTAAATATTATTATATTTGTACACGGGTAGAAAAAGATGCCTAATATTTGTTTACGGCAAAATCTTTTGGAGAATGTCGGATCAGTTTTGACTGCGGACGCGAATTAAAAAGTTACGAGTGCCGAAAAAGTTTATGTGCTAAAAATGGAAAGAATACATGCGCAGCGCAGGGCGCATGCAATGGATTGTTCTATAATTATATGTTTATGTAGTAAATTAGTGTACGTGACACGGTTGCCAGGGTTGAAAAATTATTACTCCCCAATATATTAAAAGTCTATCGAATTCATCACGCTGGCGATAGTCATCTGTCTACGGTATGTTTCCTACAATTATGACTTTATTATTATCACAGTAAGGCGTGAATAGATGATACTTACTAAGTCATTCTAAAATGCTGTAAATCAACTTGTCAATACATGAGTATTACACTCATTTGGAATTTTTTCATAATCATAATAATTTTATGTCTTACTAAATGTATAAATGTGAATTGCTGGCTCTCAAATATTACTAATACAATAATATATTTATTAATTTTTTCGGTGGTCAAGTTTAAACAAGATGCAGTTCTTTATTTTTATAGTTATAATTATTGCTCCCTTTTATTTGACTGTGACATGATAGTACAAATTTACCAATATTTTTATCTATGGCAGCTAATTATTATATTAAAAAAATTGCAGCAAATTGTCTTATTTTTTTGTAATGCTATGCATGTATTTGTTTGTTTCAGTTGTCATTTATTTTATTTTAATGACATGACAGCTAAAATAGTGATAAATATTCTAAATATATTTATCATGATATATTTTCTATTATTAAATTTGAATGGTCTCCAAAAGATATAAATAATATCTTAGATTGTTGAGATTATTATTCTGCCTCATAAAGTGTATGATATTTTTTCATATTTCTGTTATTGTTTAAACTTAGACCTGTAAAAGTATGTCATGCATTTTATTGTATTGACTATTCTTAAACATCAATCTTGTATATTCTCAAGATAAGTCGGTCGCTTTTGTAATAACATTTAGAACAGAACAGGTAATAAACTATCTGAAATTATATTATTCAATACTTAATGATGCAGCGGGTAATATATTTTTTATCTGGCAACTCGTGTCCCTTGTATGTCATTAAATTAAATATATTTATTGT
This sequence comes from Rhyacophila brunnea, assembly GCF_057557595.1. Lineage (NCBI taxonomy): Eukaryota > Metazoa > Arthropoda > Insecta > Trichoptera > Rhyacophilidae > Rhyacophila > Rhyacophila brunnea. The sequence goes on from NW_028233068.1 coordinate 26,490,128, forward strand.
ACATCACGGAGAAATTGATAGTAACAAGTTAGTGTGAGTGTATCATCGAAAGAGTGAAATAAGTTCGAAACTTAAATCAGTATTTTTTGGTTGCTATATAAGATAAAATATAATGTGAGCGAGCGAGAAAGAAAGATGAACGTCTTTGTCTATTTTTATTCAACATTGTATCACCTGTGGCGACATCTCTTTGTTTGAAATGTACTCATCATGGACCGCAAAAAAAATATAACATTACTATGTACTAAGCAAGCAGAAAAATTGACATAGACTATGGAGTGTAAACTTATTTGTGATAACATTGTGGTATTTGCATTTATCACTGTTGCATAAATTCCATTAATAAACATTAAATAAGATTTGCCAACAGCGGATTGAATGCTTTTAAATAAATATTTTATTCCTCGGTCGGCAGTCAGTGGTCAGTACATTGATTGTATTATATAAAAAAATCTTCTGTTTTGAAAGGCATCATTTATATAAATATATTCCATAAAAATTTCGTAATCTCCGAGTGTGCAGCCTATTATGAATTTCAGACTTTGAAAAGTTGTCAATTTTGTATTTTCTGTTTTACAATAATAATTGGTTGCGGTTTAAAAAACTAAATGCTCTCTTGTAATTAATCTCAACAGCTGTGCTTGTTGCTAATGTATTATTTTAAGTTTTAATTGTTTTAAATATATCTTTCTACAACCTTTGAAAGGGGAATTATAAGCATCTCAATTGAGCTGCCCGGTTGCGATCTTCGCTGAATAAAAGATGAAAATACGTGCCAAAGAAATATACTTATTTGAAAAACAATCTGCTCTTCGAAGTGTGGCCAATTTACTAGAGAAAAACATTTGCATAAGAAAATTTTTTTTGGATAAAATTTTTTTTTAAACGTTTTATATGTTGATTTTGTGAGTAAACCGGATATACATACAGATATGCAGATATGTTAATCGATTACGAGTGCTGGACATTTGAAAATTTCGTAGCACTTACGAAGAGCACAAAAATATTTTCTATGAATGCGAGAAAGGACCTTAAATTTTTGAAAGTTAACTCATAAATCCGTTCCCTGATTCTCAGAAGAACTTAATATATTATGAGTTATTACTTGGAACAGTTATTCATCTGTGATTAGCCACTGTGAGGTGCGTGGTTAATTTAGTGTTTTGCATAATATATCATATTGTTGCGATTGATAAATCGTCTAAAGAAGAATGTCTTTGAAAATGATTTTAATCTCTTTTATGATTTATAATTCATATATCGCTAAAGAAATATTGTAAATCAAATCAAAAAACATTCAATTTTTTTGCCGGATTTATAATAAATTTGAGATGATTTAGAAATTATTGATCAAGTATTCCCCGGCCATCGATGTAAAATCAATGTGAGAAACTTCACATTGTGTCGCTTATTAATTAATAGTGTATTAAAAATTTAAACTTTGTATGCGTTAATTTAATTATTGTGAATAACCAGTAATGCAAAAAGATAAACAAAATAACTCTGTGATACGATCGGTTGAAGTGAGGTTAAGGTGTTGTGTTCTGCGACAGGTTTACATTTTATTTTTAATTCTATGAAAGGTTTTTTTTGACATCGCACGCGTTTCTGTGGTCATTTCGACTCATTGATGCTGAACATTATCGAGTCATGAAAAATATTGTGCCAGTGATTTACATATTGACGTTATCCTTATGAAAGCCTCTTTTGAACTATTTGTATAAATTTGGCGCAATTCTGAATGTTTGAAGAATATATTAATCTTTCCAATTATATTATAATAATTAACACAATATTTTTTTTACATATCTCATTCATTGCCAAAAGGATTGTATTCTTTAACATCGTACAGCTATATTTTTAAATATAATAATTTTTGTATAATAATAATATGTTGGAGAGTTTTCAATATCATGATGAAAATTGGAAAATAATAACAATAAATACAAAATAGAAAAAAGGCCATAGATTATAAGTGTCATAGTGTATGATGAAATATTTATATATTTCACAACAAGATCTGCCTCAGTAATTTATCAATTAATTTACGCAGTAATGGCATTTAGTTATTGTCATTACTATTCCGAGTCGCTTTATAACTTTGGCTATTTATCACAAGATGGTATTGATCAATTTGTATTTGTATTATATCGTTTTGAGTAATTTATTTTTTAAATATTAATTTAATTTAAGTCTGTGTTTTAATTTAAGTTATTAATTGCCGTAAATATTTTTTAACAATCTCATTTTATTTATTATAACTAATTTTTCTGTTTTAATTTTTTTTCTTTCCAACCATCTCAAAACATAACTTTGAAATCAATCTTCCAGATGTTCAAAAATAACAGTAGCCATCAAACTACTGTGATGAAAGTAACCCGTAAATCTCTCAACAGATCAAACGATTTGAATTTTTTTCATCTGTCAAATGGACTCGGCGGTTACCATTAATATCTGTAGAGTCAAAAGTTTGCAAAGATTTTTTTGGATAATATTGCTTATCATTTATTATGTAATAATTGTTATTATTATATAAACTTTGCCAATTGTAAAGATAATTTTAAGCTGAACCCGGAATGTTAAAATTGCTGTGTTCATTGCAGAATATTTCACATTTTTAATTTATCTGTTGAAATACAGAATTTATGAAGAGTGTAATTTGGTTGAGAAAATCAATAGAAAAAAACAAATGCCAGGAGAAATTATTTTAAAACCCAAATTTCTTATTTCTTTTAGTTGAAATACCAAATTTAAAATTGTAACCAAATCATAGAAATGTAATCAGTTTTGAATGTAATATTAATAATCTGGGCATTTTAAATTATTTACAAGATGACAAAAATAGCTTTAATTAATTTATGTATTTTTTATGTAATTATTATTTTTGTATATTTTTCGCGCATTAAACTTTTTACCAATTCTTATTTTTGAATTTATTATTTTTCCCAGCCCTGTTCCCGCATTATCCTATTTTAATATTAAACTACCGCAAAGAGGTGATACTTCTGTCTGAAAAAATAATTATGTGATGTTTTGTGTATGAAATCCGTATGGTTTATGTAATTTGTCCCCAGTCAGTTCCAAGGAGTCAGGTATTGTAAAGTAGAATTGCTGATCAATAGACTCATGATTATGATTACATGATTGATTTTTTTTGTAATATATTATTTTAACAAAACATTACAACATCTTTTGAATAAAGAAAGATTTGCCGCAGCAAGTTATCGTACTCTTCACTCTTCCATATCATACGTGTCGTGGCTCAAGTGTACACTTGAGGTTTTTAAAGTTTTTAATTTGACAAGGGAATATATTTATAGTGATGTCGATTTAACGCTGATACGCAGTAAGACAGATTTAATTCTAAAAGCGGTCGCTGCGGTTGTCATTAACTTTTAGTGCTATGAATTTATCCTGTGCATGTTGTCACAGCTTTAAAAAAATGCACAACGTACCCTATGAATTGATCTAATATAGACATTTTATATATTGTGTTTCGACAAATCAAAATGTAATTTCTATCGGTGATTACAACTTTTAAAGTGTGAAAACATAGCTTTTAGATCGATGTCAAAACAAAACAGTGAGAATAGTCCGATGAAAATAAATGTTAATATAACAATATATAGTGAGATTAAAGTGCTGCCGTGTCATGGAAAGAGACCAAGGGAAACCATGATGACAATCCGTTCAATTCCATCTTAATTTTTTCGATAACCCTCTTATCCAGATATTTTACAAGATATCAACAATGAAAGTTAGAGTGAAATTCTTAGAATTTAATACATACATAGAAAATTATATGAATGACAATTTTTTTGAATTTGTAAAACTTCTATTATCTGATTAACGAATAATATGTATTAAAATTTAATCACAATTCATGTGATGTTAACTATGTTTATTTTCTTGACATAGAATTCATCCATGTGGAGATAGAAATCCATCATTTGACATGGGTGATGGGAAAAAATGTGACGTTTCAAGTCAAAGCAAAAATTGCTACTTTCTTTCCATGACAGAGCAGAGTATTTTGTAACTGAATTATGTATAAATTCTATGTAATGTTTTGTACTAAAGACGTATTGTCTATTTCACAAAAAAATCTTGTCATAAATATACGAAGCAGTGATAGGTTTGTTTCTGCTGCAAATTACAAACCGGTTTGAGTCAGTTGAACATTTTTGTGTTTGATCTAAAATATTGTTGATAGTTTGGAAAATACAATGCAGCATGTACAATGTAGTAGGCCACAAATGGGAATACACATTGTGCATGCGCCGCCAAGTCATTTACAATAATTGTAGCTGAAACAAACCATATTGTTGGCACTGCCCTCATTTCAGAGTAATGAACTATTTGCAAACATAGTTAGCGTTATATTTGCCACCATTTGTTTTAATTTGAACATAACTACGTTTGGATTGGAAAATAATGATAATCTTTTACTAAAATGTAAATTACACTACGTATATAAATATATATGCTGTGTAAATGCTACTTCTGCCATGTTAAAAAAAGTTAAACTTTTTCAGTTTGAACAAATACATTTCCTTCGGTGGAGGATTGTGTTGAAATTTAAATTACTTAATTCCGGAATCAGCATTGAACCTGGACCAAACCATCATTTCGTATATTTATGATGAACCAAAAAAAATATCTGCGTTTAAACGGTAATCGGGTAATCATTCCTTAGATCTATGAACAAACAATAATTAAGTGGAAAATATCCGCGAAAAAATAATAAAAACGAACGTAATTTAGCTAAAATAATAATTACAATATTAAACAATTGCCAAAATAATTTTCTTCTATTACTGGTTAATAAAACAAGATGGGAACAGTTATAAATACGTATTAGCTCTTTACTTATCTTATGTTATTTCATTAACCTATTTCATTCAATATAATATTATGTATATGCATTATGTAAGTTACGATTCATTTGTTACAAAAATTTAGGATATTATAGAAAGTTTATATAAACATTCCAATTAATTATATTTTACATCTGTTTTATTTTAATTTAGAATTGTGTATGTAATACTAAATCACTAACATTGCTTAATTTACCCAGTATATACGAAAAATGATTTAAAATCAATTTTGGTTATTAAAATTTTATTTATCACTAATTTATGATATTATTTTGCGTGACAGTAATGTCAGCATTGGCTTGTGAAATTAACCAGTGATCTACCAGCAGTGATTTAAGTTCTAGTAATGTAATAAAAAACCATGACTTACAAGCGGTTTAAACATAGAACAATGAATAGTCTTTGTATGATGGGGTGTGTGTTATCACATCTAAGGTTCTGTGAAAAAACACAATATCTATGATAGTTGCAAGCATTAAAATACAGATTGAATTCATTTGTTGTTCTATAATCTATGGTATAAATCAACTTAATTATAATGTTATATAGGTTTTTTTATGTGGTATAAGCAGAATATTTAATTTAATATATTATGTTTGCGTGAATGACCGGTTTGGTTTGATACTTAGATGTCTAATATGTGTTAATCCTTTCGTCTAATGTATTTTTGTCAGAGTGCACCGTTTATATCATATTAAATTTGTAATATTATATATATATTTTATTCATCGTTACGATTGGAAGGTGCGAATGAAGATCGTGGTGTTTTGATCACTATTTTAAAAATATATATTATTAATTTTTAAGAATCGTATATCAATACTTAGTCGTGGAAGGATTATATTGTATATCATAGAAATGTTGTCCGCCATCTTATAAAAATAGAAAATTGTTCTCACTCAAATATCCCAATAATATGTTTTAACGAAGATATTTTTAAATGGAACACTCGACTTTGTCGTAACTGATTCTTCGTTAGAGTTGTTATCATACTTGTATATTTAGAAATTTTACCACAAAATCGATTTTTACGGAGATATTATAATATATACATATTATTTGAATACACCGCAACCCCATCTATTGAGTATCAATTCAACTCATCAGTGTTTAGTTAGAACGAAAATCTATTTGAATGGGAGCCATTTTCTATGTTTACAAGATGGTGTGTGATTGTCAGTGTAATATTAGAAGTTACTAACTGACAAAATGACTTCTTTGCTGAGGATAGGATTTCATTGTTAAATGCTCAAATTTTGAATACAATATTTTTGTTTCAAAAATTTGATTGTTGCAAAACATCATCCAATTATGGGCATATTGTCATTTAGTGACTTCTTGGTGACGTATTAAATTTAATCGTGAATATTTGTGTAGGTACGTAATTTCTCTGCAAATGTTGTGTTTCGAAGAATCTCTTTGAGACACTTTTTAAATTATAAACCAAAAAACTCTTAACCGAACAGAAAACTTTGCTAATGCTAAATTTGTGGACGGTACATTATTATAATTTCAGTCAAAGTCCCCTTGATACTTTCCCAAGGGCTCAATGGATTTTATTAACGGGACTTTGAATTAATTTTAATTTTTAAAACATTTCCGTTAATCGAGTTTTCAATACCGTTTGCAAATATATATGAAAGTTTTCACAGGTGGTAAAATAAAAGCAGTCAAATATGAGGGTTTTATACTTTGATTTTATTTGTATTTTATATAAAAAATATTTTCAGTATTTTTTTTTTTTTTTAGTTTAATTAAAACTCTCTATTTGTCTGTTGAGTTTTCCATTCTATTGCTGTGTAAAAATAAATCTCATTTGAAAAATGATCAGATTCGTCATGATTTTATTTTCATATAAAATAAAATTGGATGAATGCTTTTTTTAGATTGAAAAAAAAATATATATAAAATCAACCTGATTCAAATTAGATAGATTGAATTATAAAAAAAATGTACAATAGTTTATGTCGTGAATGATATTTTAAAATTAAACTATTTAAAAATATAAATGTATTGTTTTACAACAAGATTATTCAAAATTTTAAAGATATAAATACTATAACATGTGTATAATGATTAAAAGAAAAATGATATAATATGACTAAAATTGATTTTATTGATGTGAAGATAGAGTGTTGAATAAGTATCCATAGGTAAAGTAAACTAATTTATTTATCAGAAATCATATGAAGAAAATTTTTAATATATATAAATTATAATATGTATTTTAATCTCTAAGTATACAATTTTTAATTCATTTAATTGGTGGAAATTCTTTTAATCATTTTATTAGATAAGGGAATGATTATTTTCAACATATTTTATGAAAAGAGAAGAAAATTTATGAAAGGAATTCGAGTTAAGTTCAAATGTAATATTATTATTTTAGCTTTATTTAAAATTAAGAATGTCTTTAACAACTATTATGTAATATTTTACCTATTTTAATTGGTAAAAATATTTATAAATATGTTTAAATACCATATTATAATATATATATATATATAAATATGTATATGTTAATTTATTAAATTAACAATAATTTAAATTTAATTATGTACTTAAAATTTAATAAATCTCTCAGGTAAGAACCTGAAAATAATTACAAAAGGAAATATATTTTGTTCTCAATTACTCTATTCTAAAATGCCCCAATACATATATTTACATGTCATTTCCAATTTATCAATATTAGCCAATTTCGTAGATAGAATGGTGTGAAATTCTTGTGGCAGTACAGGCTACTCATTTGGGTGTTGGTTCATTACTTTCAAATGAAACTAACACCGTAATAGATTTTTGGGTTTTCACCGCGTTTCTTCCTCGACTCGTTGCAGAGGCCATTCTCAAAATACGCTGATGAAAGAAGGAGGAAAGATTCGCATTTACAACCCAAAAGTTTACTATGATATAATAAGTTTATTTGTGTAATTTAATTGGCAGTGTTGCCATCTTTTTCTATGCTGATTATAGTAGTATCTGCATCTCTTGAGAATGGCCTCTACAACAGGCCCGAAACGTAGAGGAAAGATGGAGAAAGAACACGCGGTGAAAACCCAAAAATGTATTATGACAACAAACAACCGTGAAAGTCTCAAACATTATATGACACTGACACCATTCCAAAGTGATTTCGTCGTGGCTGTTGAAGGAACATTTATTCTGCCAAATGGAGCCTTCTGTAGTGTCCTTATTAAAATCGCTGAAGAAAGTTCCAGTTTGACCTAGACTAGGGATGGCGAACCTTTTTACGTACGTGTGCCAAAATTTCCCAAATATTATTTTTTGATTGTCTGACGTGCCGAGCAGTTTTTCGAGTAGATCGAGCAGGAAAAAAATGAAAAAATAGTTATAAGAATTGTATTTAAAATGTTCAAAATTATAAACAATTGAGTTCTTGCAGTGGCGCACCCAGGATTTAATATTGGGGGGGGCCAAGGAGGAGAATGTAAATTAGACCTTTAGGCTTTTTTTCTTCTTCACAGCCTAATTTCTCGTTTATCGGTCTTTTATCATTACACTCGGTGTACCTACACCATGGTCCCCACATCCTGAAGCGGGCCCTCAGGCTAGGATATTTGGGGGCCCCCCTACCTACTGCTAAGATTAAAGGCAGTGTGAAACACTACATTAACGTTTTTCAAATTGTGTTTTAGTTCAAATTAAGGGTACTTGTACAGTGAATTATTGGCGATTTTTAATACATCTAATTTAATAATGGAGCTGTCGAGTATTGACACATAATAATCCAAAAACATATTGTACAATTATATAAGTTATTGAAAATGTTCATGGCCATGAAGTCTAATAGCGCGCAGGCGACTTTTTTTACTAAGCTAATTTATGATGTGTGTTTATCTCACTTATCTGGTCAACCCGACACGCCAGGCCCCCCACAGCCCGGGCCCCCAGACTAGAACCCAGTCAGCCCTCCCCAGCCATGACCTACACCACTCCGGAATTCGGGTGGACACCGAGAATTTTTTGACAGTTCCATTAGGAATTGGGTTTCTAAAAAAACCTGACATTAGTGTTTCGAAATTTTTGTGTTAGCAATTAAAATCTAAAAGGGTTTCTAAAAAGGGTGCTGGAGAATTATTACAAATCATTTTTTTGCCGTGTTTTTATTTGTCTAAGCCGAAAGGTATAGTTTATTGGCTTTCAATTTCAATGTTTAAAATCATTCTGATAATTTTCATTTTTGGGGGGTGCCAGGGCCCCTTGCCCCCCCCCCCCTGGGTGCGCCACTGAGTTCTTGAGTATTATTATTATAATACCTACTTAGTTTGGTTCTTTACGAACAAATTGACGCCAAAATTTCTCGGATCAGATGAGGCATCCTCTCGCTACAGTGGTCTACAATTCTACTACAGTATAAAATATAACGACCCATCTATGCAATTTAAATGAATTATAATTCTTATGCTTCAATAGACTCAGCTGCCTGTTATTTTTTATACAATGCGATCTGTCATTTATGCATGAATTTCGTCGTTTCCGTTTGCGCATCGATTGATAAATATTATTGGTAAAAATATTATTAAAAACCGAAGAAAATACGCATTTTTAATATTATATAATATATATTTAGGCATTTGTAAAACGTTTTGTAAAAAAAAATATATTTTCAATTATATATCTATTTTTTTTCTCTTCAACACAAAACATTCGCGTGCCATGCAAAATCATCTGGCGTGGCATCGGTTCGCCATCTCTGACCTAGACCCACTATAGTTAGGGCGTGACACGAAACTGTAAACGTCGATGATAGTGCTAGTTATTGCTTATACTTTGATTGCAACATGGGAAACTGTTTGTAGAAAATGATTCTTGCACATCTAAATAAATGGTACTTAATAATTTGAACGAAATATGGAATCGAAAATATTCGTTTATTGTGAACAGCTAGCAATTACTAGCACTACCGTTGTAATTCACAATTCAATGCCACGGTCTGACTATAGTTGGCCTTGGAGTTTTACGTAACTCCCATTTTTCTATGCAACCCTTGTCTGTATGTAAATTGGTAGATATGGTCCTTTTTTTGCTTACTTTCATAATATTATGAACTACCTATACTCTATTGCAGTGATGCACAACCTATTTGATAGAAGGGTCAATTTATCCATTTTCTAATTTTTAACAGTCCTCAGTAGGTATAAGTGTTGAAAAATAATGATATATTATACTAGACGAGACACATTTTATTATTTTTAATTTAATAGTCATATATTGGTGATGAAGTACTTGCTATTTTAGACATCTTAGACCCCGAGTTTCTTAAGAGAACAGCTGGGGAGCGAAGGGTGAAAAAAGCAAAAATAGTTTTGTATAATTAGTATAATTTTTTTGACCATGTCCGATCCTCAGAAGATCTTTTTTAAAAGAAGACAGATTTTTTCTTTTCACAAGAAATGGACATTAGCCACTTGCTCAACCAATTAGGTCCATACACTGACTCCAAACACACACTGAAAAACAAATATGTGTATTTGCCCAGATTCAGGATTCGAACACGGGACCCACGACATTATAAGCCGACGCATTAGCCGCTCGGTACTGCCAGATAATAGTAAAGTTATAGTACCTACGCCTGTAATCGTCAAAACGAAGTGTCGCAAAACCAAGATAAGTCAAGGGTAAGTTAATGTGCTGTGTCAGTAATCGACTGCATCAAGGTTTTAGGTCTGAGTTGGTACTCCTTTTTACCCTGCGTCCGTTCATGGCATGCCGAAGGCCAGCATAACATAGGTCATAGAGTGCAGAGCGTCGATCACCAGTCTCCTTTCCTACCTACCTTCCAAATTGTATGCACATTATCATCATGTCACGTGACCTCACGGTAAGTTCGCAACGCAGCCAAAAAGTGTGCAATATCGTTTTATTTGGCATTTAAAATGTTATCAGACTATGATGCTCTCATGTCATGGCACATTTTGAACGAAAAACGGATAATGCCAGTTAGGAAAATCTGCTAAAATGTATCAGAACCACGCAAGTTCACCTCACGCGTATCACACCACACCACCAACCTGATACGTGATGGAAGTTTTATTTTTATTTTCTGCTAGTTAACACGTCATGTTGAGTCACGCGATCTCACGTATTTGGAGGGGGCCACGTCACAATGTTTTGTGGTTTGTCAGTTTTTATTATTGCATGTTTTGATAATTCTCGTATATGAGCTCACGTGACCAACCTGATGGAAAAGTGTTTCTAGCAACTGACAACGATGTGACACATTGACTATATTAATTACAATTAGCGTTTTGTCCGTTTCGTTAAACTATTGTCATCAATTTTCTGTGTTCCATAAACGGTTAAAATTTTATCATCTGTTCCACATCTAAAACAACTCACTGCAACAAATAATAAATTATTATATTGATTATTTATATTCCCTTGGTATACCTATTAGCAGTTTTGGCACTGCCACATAGCTCATAAACACATCCTAATATTTTCGCTAATAGTTAGTGCTGTGCTTAGTTATTTGTTACAAAATTGGCAAAGCTCCCGTCATTTAAAAGTTACGACAATTCCAATGTCAAAACACCATAAAATAATTAAAAACATTAACTGGTCTTCCTAGAAAAACTTTACACATTGACACGAGCAGTGGCGCACTCAGGATTTAATATTGGGAGGGGGCCCAAGGAGGAGAATGTAAATTAGTCCCATAGGCTCTTTTCTCCTAGTTTTTATTAAATTTGAGGCATAGTGGCGGTAACCGTTGATCGTGTCATCAGCGACTGGCGGATTGGAAGTGACTAACAGCGACCATGCTGGACATGTGCACCTAGTATGCTAAAACATTACTCAAATAATATCGGCTGTGCTACCCGCTTGGTCTAGAGCAGTGTTTCCCAAAGTGTAGTATGCGTACCCCCTGGGGTACGGGAAGAGTTTGGTGGGGGTACGCGCTGCACCGGGCTATGGCTGCGCCTGGTCCAACAAGCATTGATACAAAATCCATGCTAGAAGGTTTATTGCATGCGGAAGAAGAGCAATTGTTGGAATTAGCTTCTGACGGATTCTTGCAAAATAAATATAAGGAGTGTACTTTAAACATCATTCAGGTTGCAAATGCAACAGTTTTAACAGAGAAATTCCTGAAATACATCTTGCCTTTTCCAACTTCATATCTATGTGAAGTTAGTTTTTTAGCATTTGTAGACATTAAGTCAAAAAAAAGGAACAGCTTTTTGGGTGTGGAACTGCATCTCAGATTAAAATTAATAACCAGGGAACCAAATTATGATGATCTGTCGTTTCAACATAAACAATTTCATCCTTCTCATTAATTATAATGAATGTTATTTTTTATAATATAACTTTATTTATATTTTATTATGAATGAATTTTATTTTTTGTTTATTATTATTTTGTTTATGTACTATAAAAGGAAAATATAAATATATTTTGACTGTTATTAAAGTACTTATATGCATTGACGAAGGGTACTCAGTGTTACGAAAATTATAGAAGGGGTACACAGATGTCGAAAGTTTGGGAAACACTGGTCTAGAGAGCTACAATATTTATGCCGAATTCCACTGAAAAAAAATGTTCTTTTGATGTACACCACCACCAACTGTAGTGGGTGTAGTCGATTTTTGGTTTTTTAATATTAAGGTTCCAAAATATTAATTGAAAATGGACAAAAAAAAGTATTATTGCATTTAACTTATACACAAACCTTCTCAGCACAAGACAGCCTAATTTCTCGTTTATCGGTCTTTTGTCTATTGCACTCGGTGTACCTACACCATGGCCCCCACATCCTGAAACAGATCCTCAGGCTAGGATATTTGCCGGGCCCCCTACCTACCGCTTAGATTAAAAGCAGTGTGAAACACTACATTAACGTTTTTCAAATTGCGTTTTATTTCAAATTGAGGGTACTTACTTATACAGTGAATTATTGGCTATTTTCAATACATCTACTTTAATAATGGAGGACACATAATAATCAGTATATATTGCGCAATTATATAACTTAAAATGTCCATGATCATGAAGTATAATAGCGCCGCAGGCGAATTTTTTTACTATTAAAGCTAATTTATGATGTGCGTTTATCTCACTTATCTGGTCAACCCGACACGCTGGGGCCCCCAGGCTAGAGCCCTGTCAGCCCTCCCCAGCCATGACTTACACCACTCTGGAATTCGGGTGGACACCGAGAATTTTTTGACAGTTCATTAGGGAACGGGTTTCTAAAAAAACCCGACATTAGTGTTTCGAAATTTTTGTCTTAGAAATTAAAATCTAAGAAATTTTTCTAAAAAGGGTGCTGGAGAATTACGAATCATTTTTTTGCCGTGTTATTTGTCCAAGCCCAAAGTATAGTTTATTGGCTTTCAATTTCAATGTGTAAAATCATTCTGATAATTTTCATATTTGGGGGGGGGGGCATAGCCCCTCCCCCTCTGGGTGCGCCACTCGACACGAGTAATCAACATGATAATTTAAATTGCTACATCAGCTTATTTCGTAATCGTCAATTATCGTCATCATCAGAGGGGATCGATCTGCTGCTCTGGGGTCTAGGACGATTTGGCGTCGGACAACTGGATGCCACGCAATTCGAAAATAAATAGACGCTAGGTAGGTACTTATACGTACTTAAAAAAATATTTAATATTATTATTTATATTTAAATTATTATATTATGATTTAATAGTTGATGAGAATTTAAATATGGACACGTAAATAATGATTTAATCGTGCATATGGGGGATCCTATATACCAACAAAGAACCCAGCGGAAAAATACGAAGCTTGCAATTTTAGATTTTTTTTGATAATTTACAATTTCAATTGTATTAATTAATAAATATGTACCTATCTGAAAAAATTAAAAAGACTTTTTTTTAATTCAACAATAAACTTAAAATTCAATTGTAATAAAATGTGAATTCGTTGCAGGGTCACAACTGATTATTACATTATATTTTATGGTCATATTTATATTTAAAATTTAGTTTATTAAGTTTTCAATTATTTGACGTTTAGATTTTTGACTAATTCATTGTTTTAATATTTTTGTATTTATTTTAAAAAACATCGATTTTTATAAAAATATAAATGTGTATAACTTGATCGTTTTTATTTATATCAAATTTTATTTTAGGTATGGTCCCAATATTGAAGCTTGATTTGATATAAATAAAAAGAATTTCAAGTTATATGTACCTACACATATTTTTTATAAAAATCGATGTTTTTTAAAATAAACATAAAAAATATTAAAACGATTAAGTAAGTAGTCAAAAATCTTAACGTCAAATAATTGAAAACTTAATTAACTAAATTTTAATAATAAATATGACCATAAAATATAATGTGATAATAAGATATGACCCTGCAACAAATTCACATTTTTTTTTACAATTGTAAGTTTATCTTTGAATTAAAAAAAAAACCTTTTAATGTTTTCAGATACATATTTATTAATTAATACAGTTGAAATTGTAAATTATCAAAAAAAATCTCAAATTGCAAGCTTCGTATTTTTCCACTAGGTTCTCTCTTGGCATATAGGATCCCCTTAAGTTCCAACGAAAAAAGAGTTTTTTTATTTTTATATAAAGCCTTAGGCATGGTAATTCTCAGTCCGCAATAAAAAAACATTATGAGTAAAATGAATTAAAACTACTAAGTAGTTGATAGAAACTGATTAAAATTCATCGTCTACGTTCTGTTTACGTGTCTACGACAGTGCGGCGTCCAATTGTCCTGGCGTCCAGTTGTCACATTCCCGCTGCTGGGTTAGAGCTTTTCTTAGCAGCTTAGCTCTTTCTATTCTTCTCAGTCGCTATTTCTTCTGCCATTTACTGTCCCCGCACTTGATGAGTTCGTTGATTAAGCGGATTTTAGGGCCGTTTATTGCCCTTGTTTACTTATTTTGTTATACTCATTGTTGATAGCATCTAGACATGGGTCTGTCCCATTGCAATGGCGTGCGCGAGGTGGTGAAAACTATCTCTTGGCGTATTCATATGCGCACTTTTTGCTTAAACCCTAAATAATATTGTAAATTTAACTTTTAGAGGACAAAGGCTCGTACGACTTTAGCGATGGTCAGGTGTGCTCTCATTTGAAATGTATATCGACTCTCCATGTGGCACTCTGCCAACAAATCCACCCGGGGGTTCCTAGGCAATGCAACATGCCGTAGCAGATGGAGGGGATGCAAGGAGAATAACCAGCGCCTCGCGTTCTGTTGACGTTCACATGAACCTATGGATTATTGACTATCATGGTATTCAATGCCATTATATTGTGCTATGGTACGAGGGTGGGTCAATAAGTCCTTAGAAAAGCCGACAGGTGGCGCGACTAGTACTGTAAGCGGTTTTTTTTCATGCAGCGGCACTACCGATTCAGTATGCTGCGAAGTTTCAATCAGATTGGTCGGGTTGTTGTGTGTTTCTCGTACATTTAAAAAAAAAATTGCTTGTGAAAATGGAAAAATGGAAAATGGAGAAAATTGAGTTTAGAGCTGTTATTAAACATTTTAATATAAAAGGGTTAACAGCAAAGGAAATAAAAAATGAGTTGGATTTAGTTCACGGCATATCTGCTCCTTCACTTGCAACTATTTATAACTGGTTAAATGAATTTAAACGTGGTCGTACATCAACAAAGGATGAACCACGCTCAGGACGTCCTGTAGAGGTGACTACACCAGAAATGATCAATAAAATCCACGATATGGTGTTAAGTGACCGAAGATTAAAGTTGAGTGAGATAATTGAGGTTACAGGGATCTCAAAAGGTAGCGTCATTTCTATTTTACATGACAAATTGGGCATGAAAAAAATTTCTGCAAGATGGGTGCCGCGTTTGCTCACAGTCGACAATAAACGCAATAGGGTGGTGGCCTCTAAAGCCCTGTTGTCGCTCATGCAACGCAATCCGGATGAATTTTTTCGTCGCTTTGTGACTGTAGATGAAACATGGATACACCACTATACTCCCGAGACGAAAGAACAGTCAAAGCAGTGGATTGCGAAAGGCGAACCATGTCCAAAGAAGGCGAAAACCGTAAAATCAGCTGGTAAGGTTATGGCTACTGTATTTTGGGATGCACGTGGAATTATTTTCGTTGACTATTTGGAAAAAGGAAAAACAATAACAGGGGATTATTATGCATCTTTATTGGACCAGCTAAAAAACAAAATTGAAGAAAAACGGCCTCATTTAAACAGGAAAAAAATCCTCTTTCATCAGGACAATGCCCGTGTTCACACATGTTTACGATCAATGGCTAAAATTGAAGAATTGAAGTTCGAATTGGTCGACCACCCACCGTATTCGCCAGATTTAGCCCCCAGTGACTTTTTCCTTTTCCCAAACTTAAAAAAATGGCTAAGTGGACAACGTTTTTTTTCAAATGAAGAAGTCATCGATCGGAAAAATGCTTATTTTGAGGACCTTCCGAAAACTTATTTTTCTGACGGTTTAAAAAAAATTGAGAAACGTCTAACCAAGTGTATTGAGCTCCAAGGAGATTATGTTGAGAAATAAAAAAAAATACAAAAATAAAAACTGTTTTAATGCTTTTTTCTAAGGAATTATTGACCCACCCTCGTACCTACTGGTAGATAGCGTAAGATTTTCGAGATTGATATGTGGCCTCCAATGACGAGGCAGGCGTATCTTTAATAGTAAAGTAAGAAAGGCAAATTCCTTGCGGTTTTAGGGGAAGGAAAATCCACACCGCAAAACAAAATAACAACGAATAACTTTAAACCACTGAATTCCAAAACTAATCGAAATTAATAGACCAATTACTTCGGCAAAATATTGAAGAATGAGTCATAGAAATTAGGTACCTACCTATCTAAATCAAATAATTTTAGATAATATATTTAATAATATAGTAGCTGCCCGAAACTATTCCCTATGCGAGGAAATGGGGTCTGGTGAGATTTTCTATTTGGTAGTGAAATATAAAATCGGTATAGGTAGGTACTTAAAATTATGGTTTTAATATAAGTACCTACCTAACATAAAAATGGATTCGAAAATTAATTTGTAAATAAGCTAATTAGCTTTTCCATTCCAGTCTGCATTAGAAATAATATACAATAGCATTTGAAAACGAAATAATAATGAATACTATTTCGAATTACCAGTGTTTTTCGATTATCGGTACTTCCCCTTCCCCATCGTTATCGCGGATAATCGGGAGTTTACCGTACGTAACTATGGTCATTATTATAACCACCTATAGGTAAATCATTCTACAGTGGCACCATAGGCGATTCGCGCGTGGATTGAATTGCTTGCGACAATGCCTGTTTCAATGCTAGCAAACAATACCACTACAGCTGCAAGCGCATTTGCCGTACCTACCCATGGTGCCACTGTAAAACGATTTACCTATACCTATATCCACCTTATTAAAAATCATCCATAATATAATTTTTCGAAAATGCGAAGAAGACATGGATGACACACAATTTGGCTTCAGAAGTGGTTTTAGCACTCGCGAAGCACTTTTCAGCTTGAATGTTCTAGTGCAAAGATGCCTAGATGTTAATGTTGATGTTTATATGTGTTTCATCGATTACGAGAAAGCATTCGATACTGTTAGGCATCCTAAACTTCTCGAACTCTTACAGGAGAAAGGCATCGATGCAAGAGACATTCAACTGATAGCTAACTTATATTGGAATCAAACAGCGAATATTAAGATTGAAAACGAAATCAGTGGAGAGGTAAAAATTCGTCGCGGTGTAAGACAGGGGTGTATATTGTCACCTTTGCTATTTAACATGTACTCGGAAGCTATTTTCAAGGAAGCCTTACAAGGTGAATCGGTGGGTATTATGGTTAATGGCAAACATATTAACAATATACGATATGCCGATGATACTGTGCTGATTGCTGATAGTTTAAAGAGTTTACATCAACTGGTAGAAAAGGTTAATGAGGTCAGTAATTCTTATGGTTTAAAAATGAACCTCAAGAAAACAAAATTATTACTAGTATCAAAAGCAGCGACACCAGACACCAACACAAATTTTGTCATTAACAGCGAACCAAACGAACGTGTGACCCATTATAAATATTTAGGTACATGGGTCAATGAGAAATGGGACCAGTCTCACTCTAAAAACTAGAATTGAGATCGCAAGGAGCGCCTTTCTCAAAATGAGATGACTCCTTAGCAATCGAGATCTTCAATTTCAATTTCAATTTTAATTTATTTTACATATTCTGGACATTACAAATTATAAGTTTAAGACGTTCACAACATGACATTTAGAAACAAATAAATATTATTAAAAAAGTATTATGTAATATTGTAATTATGCAATATTAAGTTATTCTATAGTATAAATGTGTAAATACAAAAAATATGAAGTATATAGGTACAAGGAAGTACACCGGATGAGTTAAGCAGACCCTATTTTAAGAATTTATAAAATAACGTCCGCCTATACTCATTCTCACGTAGATGGAATATATCAACAACAACATATCTTAACCTAGGTCTGAGACTGCGTATGGTACGTTGTTATGTTATGTGCTCTCAATTCTTTTCTATGGTATGGAAGTATGGACGCTAAACCAAGAGATGTCACGGAGACTTAAAGCTTTCGAGATGTGGCTGTATAGACGCATCCTCAAAATTCCTTGGACTGACCGGGTGACAAATGTTGAAGTTCTCAATCGAATGGGGAAGGACCGAGAAGTTCTACGTAGTATCAAAACCAGGAAACTACAATACCTCGGCCACATTATGAGAGGACAAAAATACAGCATTCCCTAACTTGTCATTCAAGGAAAGATCAATGGGAAGCGTAGCAGAGGACGGCGCCGCATTTTATGGCTTAAGAACCTCCGTGATTGGTACGAGTGCAGCTCCGCCGAACTGTTCCGGGTAGCAGACGACAAAAATAAGATCGCCTTGATGGTGGCCGACCTCCGCTAGGGGATGGCACAATAAGAAGAAGACCTATATCCAGTTGCATATATTATGAAGTGGCTACCTAGCACAATATGACGTATACTCGTGTCTAGGGATTCCAATCCCGGGATCCCGAACTATTTACGACACCTATGAATCCCGGGATTGGTAAACATAATCCCGAAAGTTTCGGGGTTGATTTTTTTATCAATTTTTATAGAAAATAAAATAAAAACGAAAATATAACAGAAAAAATACTTTTAATAACAAATAACAACTACTTTAGAAATAAACTGAGTTTGAATGAACTTTGATTTATTACCCATGTGTTGCCAATTCATTTTATTTTTTCACATAAATTAATAAAAATGATAAAGATTGGAAAGAACAATGCTTCGCACTTTTAACAAAGTAATTCCACAAGTTCTATGCCAGTTTCATATTTGGCTGACTAATTAGATTTATGAAGGTGAAAGGCCATAAACCATTATTTGCTTTACTACTTTAAATTTCGCTAACCCATTCATTAAGTCTTTACTATCAGAAACAGCAATAAATGAAAATCGTTTAGATTTGTAAATAGTTTAACATAAATTAAAAATTCCACATAATGCAGATAACATCCGTAAAGTGGATTTGACAAATATAATAAATAAATCAAGAAACATTTAGTTAGACGTTTCAGCCTACTCGTACACCTGAGCTGTCTTCTTTTTATAGGTTGATAAATTGAGTTCTTGATATTCTATCTTTCGTCGTATTTCTAGTTGAATCCATATCTTTTATTCTTTTAATAGTTTTCAAGTTCCTCAGAGATCGTGGAAGCATTTAAACCACTCTTCTTTCATATTATATTCTCCATTACTAAACGGTTTTTTAGAGAGAGATTATGTTTGAAGCAAAATAACAAGCAGTTATTATATTTGAAAGACTGCCGATAATTAATTTATGTAAGTAATGATTATTCTTGAAAAGGATTTGCCTGCTATTTTTTATACAGTGCGATTTGTCGTTTATGCATGATTTTCTTCGTTTCCGTTTGCGCATCGATTGGTAAATATAATATGAAAAACCGAAGAAAGTATACATGGCTATGTCGTCATTATTTTTTATTATTTAAATTATTTTTTGTATTATTTGTAACGAATTATTATGAAAACATTTTTTAAATATATAAATAGTAATTTCTTTTCTCTTTAAAGTGAATCATTCGCGTGCCATAGGTTCGCCATCCCTGGGCTATACGTTTATAGCTGAGTCAAACTCAGTAAGAATAATAATTATTATTGGAATTACTAATTAATAAGAAAGAAATAAAAACATAAAAACTAACCATGTAGGTAAGACGAGCGTGTGTTCTATTTGTGTGTGTGTTGGGTATGATCACCAATTGAATGTGATAGATTTTGATACTCAACATCTAAATTGCGTTCGCAGGCTAGCTTTTCCAGAATATGTAATCCTGTTGCAAGGATGAGATTTAAAGACGATGTTCTAGAGACAAATCCTCCGACGTTTATATGGGTCAATCACAGCGCTCCAAATGTAAAATTTTGATCCAATCCAACATTATTATCCAATTGTATTTAAAAAAATAAGTGTGTTAGATTTTTTTTTATTATATGGCATATGTCGCTCAGACGCTCAAATTAATATTTCCACGAGACGGAGCGATAATTTTGGGGATGTTACGAACCGGAACGGCGCTCCGGTGCGTTCCGATCCATTTCGAGCCCTGGACTCAATCAGGTACGGCAAATATTTTCAGGGCGGATTTCTTTGACGCACATCACGCAATTGAATCGATTTAAAAGGCGGCCTCGAAACAGTTCAAACTGGTCATACGATTAAAAAGGATAGGTAGCGAAACTTTAAAACAATGCAATTTCGCACAAGCTTCAGAAAATCCCTGCAAATATTCATTGTAATATGCCCCCCTAGCATAGCACACTCAAACATACTTATTTGTACATACAAAATAAACCACTAAGATGTCTCACTGTCACTGTCATCATCATCATCAATAATACACACCTAATTATTTTTAGATAAATGATGTGATTCAAAGTTTTTATTTATTTTTTATGGTTAGGAAATGTTTAAAATCAGTCGGTGCGTCGAGCCTATGTATCCATAAACCTACCATTGACTATTTATTTTAAGGATACGCTGAGCTCTACGGTTTATATGCCGATTTCAGTACGACCCAATCGATCGACACTAGGAGATTCCGCTGGCTAGTTTAGGTATTTGAACTGTATGAATAACTACGAGCCGGCGAAGAGATAATGGCTTATGCAATTAGGATTGGAAGAACAGGCAAGCCAACAATAAACTGTCTACTTAGATGGCGATATTTACTGCCTACCTAATTGGAAAGAAGCTAGTTTGAATAATAAGAGATTGGTTGAAATACAGTTGTATGACGGCACGAATCTCATTTTAAATAAATGCAGCACTCGAAATGGAGAATTTTACGAACCGTAGCGCTCGGTAATTTTATGAAAATATTAACATAGTTATCTAATTTTATGTGTTTTATAAAAAATAAGTGTTTGATTTTTTATTAAATTATGGCCATTCTAGCTCAAATGGTAAAATTATTTTTTCCATGAGACGGAACGACAATGTTGCCGATTTTACGAACCGGAACGGCGCTCCGGTGCGTTCCGGTCCACTTCGAGCCCTGAATAAATGGCCGCTAATTAAAAAAATGTAATGTCGAAATATAACATGATTTTGGACATTTGACGAGTGGAATAAAATGGTGGATGGAGAATTTTGTCAATGGTGTTACCACAAATATGTACTTTTAACTTTACTGTCCTAGTGCAGCGAAAACGACCAATTTCTAGTTCGTCCAACATTTACACAATTGAGCATCCCTGGTTTAATAATAACACAATTTATTATTGCCTGTTTTGACATTTCAATGAATGTGTTGGTGTTTTAGAGACAAATAAATTGTTTAATTAATTTTAGCATAATTAGTTGTCGCGATCCTGCAAAATTTCTGTCAAACCCATGGACAAACCGTTCGAATCTGATCATCATAACCGACCAGTTTGTTTCATGTCTGGTTCAGTTTGGTTTCAAATGCTGGAACAAACTTATGTCAGGAAATAAGAAGCGCAGCATTCTGCTTTCGTTTCGATTTAGCGAGAATATTGACAGGAGATGTACGCCATGATACAAATTAGAATGTTATTTGTGTACCTTTTAAATGCTAATTTTATTTTTGACATTGTTTTTTCAAGAAAGTTAACTATCATATGTTTGTTTTGGAACGCAGAATAACCGCTGACATGCCCCAATTAAATCTGAAAATGTTTACATTGTATGTTTTATACATTTTAGCAATTCCGGAAGTCGTTTGGTTTGTTTTTAAATCAACAGAATTTTGAAAAATCTTAAATAATATTTGACGGATTTTCTTATGCGGCCCGGCCCTTTGATAATACGTATCTACGCTATACCTATTATGTTATGAGTAGGGAATCCAATCCCGAGCCAAAATCTTGATCCCGGGATTTCGGGATTACAATTTGACGATCCCGGGACTGGTCCCGGAATTGGCTATTTTCAATAGTTAATATATTTTTTTTCCCAAATAACGTTGATAAAATTGGCCGAAAATGAATCTAGTATAATTTATAACTATTTTTAAGACATTTATTGTTAATATTGTGTAAGTTCAATCTATGTGTACTTGCCAGACCCAGGATTTGAGCCTGGGACATGAGTGGCTGACATCCATTTCTCGCAAAAAACAAATTCTGTCAATACAAACCTCTAATCTGTGGAGGCCCATATTATGATCCTATTACGATCGGACATGGTCGAAAGAAGAAAAGAAGTTCAATCTTGGAAATACGTAGGTTTAATGGAGTACCTAAATAATATTGTTATATAAATAATAATGTGAAAGTATAACAGTTTTATTTATTTATGAAAAGATAATATAATAAGATTATTTCTAATGTATTTATATGTTATTAAAAGTTTTTTTTTTTGTATATATTTTCGTTTTTATTTTATTTTCCATAAAAATTGATAAAATAAATCAATCCCGAAAGTTTCGGGATTATGTTTACCAATCCCGGGATTCATAGGTATCGAAAATAGTTAGGGATCCCGGGATCGCGGGATTGGAATCCCTAGTTATGAGTATAATGAAAGACATTACTAGCATTCGTTGTTTCTAGTACATAATATCGCCATACATGTCATATTAAGATAGCTAGTTACCCAAGATGCACCATGAAACAAAGCGATGCGATAAGAACCGCAGATTTTTCATGATTGTAGTTATGGAGACAATCGATGGACAATAATTCTAGGGTGCTGGATCCAATGACATATTGGCTGGATCGACGAAGTAGTCACGGTAAGCTGTGTCCGGAAAATGTACGTATGCGGTTCGGTGTATACATCATCACCGTGAGCTGTTGTACCGTAAACATAATATATCAGTATAGCAATGACACCAAAAGAAGAGTAAAGTTGTTCGTGGAACATTTCACAGTATAGTTAGGTATTTTGTACGCACGTGCGATTTTTTAGATATGTACCTATACAATTTATTTTCTGGAGAATGAGCTATTTTTCAATTAAATTGAAATATATAATTTGACATTCATTTGTAACACATGTTTTATAATGATTACAGTTGTCAATAACGAGTTGGTACCTATGTACCTTCTTCTAGATAATTCAGAATTCTCAAAACAGAAGAAAATAGGAATATAAATAAATTGTATTAGAAAGACAATCACACGTAAATAATATGTAGGCGTATAGAATGATTCAAAAGTTAGCAAGTGCTCGTGAAATACGTTTGATCTCAATGCCATACGGCTCACGGTGAACTGTGATACGGCGAACTGCATTCGTACAATTTATATGGTACCATGTAATCGACCAGGCTGAATTTACCCTTTACCAATACGTACTGATTTTTTTAAAATCATTTGGGGAAGCGTTTATACGCCTTGGAAACAATCAAGTTTTAATGACTGTAATACTTCGTCTCTACGTAATCTACGACTTCGTCTTTTGCGACACACCCTGGAACCTATCACGGCACACTAGTGTTCCGCGACACACAGCTTGGCAGACACTGAGAGCAAGGTCTTTACATTATAACTATAAGCCACGTATAGGGATGTCGGAGAAAAATTAAACAATAGAATATTCGTATTTATTATAGGGAGTTGTTTATTTAAAGCTACATCCTATTTTTGTGAACACTCTATTGAATTTCAATATTTCTTGTTAAAAAGTTGTGATGGTTCATAACTATATTTCATTTTTAAAAATCAAATAGGTGCCTGGCACATCCTAAGCTTGTAGGTATCCAGAATACAAATTTATCTAACACTAAAATACATTTAGAATATTAATTGCAATAATTCGTGACATCACGAAATTTTATCACGTCTTTATGCAGTGACATTTTACGACGCTAAATCATGTCTCGGAACCAATTTTGCCAATTTTAATGACCCATTGTCTTTCTCACATTTCGGCTATAGGCAGTTTTATTACCTGACTATAGATTTGACTACCAAAATTAATGAGCTAAGAATATTTTTTATTGCATATACCCACCTAGTATTCTAGTTAATTAGATTATAACGGAAAATGCCTAGGATAATGAGGTTAGACAAGATTTGGAAACTTGATTGACACGTCAAAAGTTCGGATTTCTTGAATCTCCGTATTGTGCATACTCAGGGAACTCAGAAATTCTTTTCTGTGTGCATACTATAATATTAGACAGTGATATCCGGTGGGGTAGGCAGGTCATGCGGTGCTTATGAGCGGCAAGTGAAGGAACGAATGCGATCATTACAGCTTTTGAAAGCAGTGGCGGTTTTCTATCTTATTTAAAAAATATATATACACAAGGGGGCCTCCAAGCTTGTCAGCGCCTTAGATATTTTGGTACATAAAACCACACAAGTCTCGAGAGTAGATTTCGTGAAAATTGTCTAATCCTCAGTAGATGTGTATGTAAATTTATTTTTGTTGTTTTTTTTATCAGATTAAGATAAGCGAAGATAAATGGGTACATACTTAATAAAATAGGTAGACATACACGTAACAAATTTGCATATAATTTGAAACTAAAAATGAAAGGGGACGGCATTCTAAGTCTGATTAAGGGCGGCACTTTGCCGAGGGACTTCTTGGGGAGATTATGGGTGTATTTTCAACCACCACTAAATTTAAGGCTATACTTCAGCTGGGGCACGGTCTAAAACGATCGTGACTACGCGACGCTAAGATTGTGCAAACGACGCCTGCAGAACAAAACATAATTTGTCATAAAAATTCAACATGCGTCCATTTAATGTTCTGTTTATTGTTCTATTGGTAACAATAATAATATATTCATTGACATGTTTTCTTTTTCAAGTAAATGGTAACGTTTTTTAGTAATCTTTACACGATTTAAGAATTAATACCCCCGTTGCCATCACGAAACAAATTGACGTGTTCACAGCTCGACTTTCGCTCTCCGATTGTTAGCGAGTCCAAAATTTCGTCGCACCTATAGTTGAAAATCATTTGCCGTTTCACTGAAGTATGCTCTTAAGTTACAATCAATGCCTTTGTTCACTTACTAAATATGCAAAACCTTCTTTAAAAAATCCTGGCTTCGTTTTTTAAATAGAGAAGTAGGTATATGGCTGAAATTGGTTGTGTTTTTCAGGAGTTCAAAAAGATATTCGGTGACTTCTAAAAAAATAACCATTTGTAGAGAGCAATATGTCAATTATATTTAAATCCAATTTTGACATTAAATAAATTTCAGTCACCGTCGATGAAAATTACAGATTGGGGCGAACTATCTCTTAAAAATGAAATAGACCTAAAGCGTCAATTACATTGAGCTTCTTTACGAGCTGTTTGTTGGCGAATTTAAAAGCGGGCGATTCAGCTACTGCGATTTGATGATTACACACAAAACTTTCCATTCGCTGAGAAGCCACAAGCCAGCGACTATTTAGACAGAACGTAGTTCGTTTTTTTTACCGGGAGGTTGCTACTGCGCTCTACTGCGTAGACGCAGTAGGCCCACACGCCAGCGTGTAGCGGGTAAAGTTGACCGGCTTTCAACTTTTCTCGGTAGAGTGTTTACAACCTGCTTGTTAGCTTATTCGATGATTACACTGGGCGACTTTACAGGCAGATTATAAATTCGCCAACAAACAGCTCGTAAAGAAGCTCAATGTAATTGACGCTTAAGACATATTTTTTTCTGAATCATTTTAGAACTTCGTTCATAGACAATAAATCCCATTTTTTCGGATCAACTTATTAGAGAGAATCTGCATCTAAAAATTAAGAATATTATAAGCAATTTTCGAACTTAACAGATAAACACCTTCAGGATTTAGTTAACCTGGCCCTCACCTAGTACTCGCTGGACATCCAACAGATGGTAGACGAAATACAGATCCAGGCACGACACTAATACATATTATTATCATTATTGGGGTTAGATATTGCACATATTACATTTCGCCGTAGCACAGTAAAGTTTATCGTGAGCTGTCTTACCGGAAAGAGGTGGCTGTACCTATAGTGTATACTGTGTACTGTACGGGATGACGAAACTTTTTACATACGCGTGCCAAAATTTCTCAAAAAATATTTTCGCCGCGGGCCGCAGGTTGCACAATTTTTCTCAGTCAGCTCGTTTTTTTATGTCGTCATTATTTTTTATATGTAGGTAAATATACTATTTATTTGTAAAACTTTTTTGAAATTTTTTATTGGTTTTCGTTCGCGTGCCGTGCAAATTCATCTCGCGTGCTATAGGTCCGCCACACCTGGTATAGAGTATAGCATTGATATCAAATAATTACGCATCGTGCGTGGAGTAAATTGCAAACCAATTTTACTATACCTATTCAATATAAAGAATATTAATTTTATATTGATTAGTATCAAATATCTGATTTATTGTCAAAAAAATTCTATAAATTATACCTACGATAATTATATTTTTATAATTTACTTACGTAAGTACCTATTTTTCTGTATTTCCTTTGTATTCCGGAGGTTTCTATAACGTGTTTTATTTAGACATTTAGTCAATAATATACGGTTTTCTGATACAGCATCTTACGATGAGCTGTGATACGGCCAGCACCGTACTTACAAATTTATAGACACGATTATTGAAATAGAATCATTACGGACCAGCTGCCAATTACAAATAATAAAAATATTATGTAGTATGAACAAAATTTACGTCGTTCTACTGGAAGTGACTCTGAGCGGATCCTTTACCAGATATTCTTCTTTTTGGTTCGTGGGTTTGTAAGAGGGCTCGCACATCAGAACTCGCCGCATGCGTCTTACGACGAATTCGTCGATGTGACGTCATCGTAAACCAAGAAACAAACGTTATCAAATGGACCTTCGCAGATTGGCCGATGCAACTGCAACTCTGCGACCCAGCGACATTCGTCTAGTTGCATTGGCCAAAGCGTGCATGTCGATCTCGGGAATGTCGCCTCCGCGCAAGCGCACAGCCTGCGGCCATCGGCCATTTCTGTTTCTGTCTCTGTCTACACTGTCATTGCTCGCTCATCGCGGTGAGCGTTTGACGTTTGTTCATACAATCAACACAATAAAAACGGCAGACGAGAGACTTCTCCTTTTTCACGTTTGACGTTTGCCGCTAGGCAGATGTGCGAGGCTGTAGCATACAACATTCGCCGGCAGTCTCAGAAGTCTTTGATTTATGGCCGTCAGGCACACAAGGCGAGTTGCGATGTGCGAGCCGGCTAAGATTTCCATTTTTTTAAATATTGTACCCTGGAAAAGTCGTCTTTTTATAACAGGCAAAGGTCAAGGCCATGTTTAGTAAGCGGGGAACGAGGATGCTTTATTTTATGTGTTTAAAATATATTTTATTATACATTATTTAGTGCATGTGTTTGCTGTACGGAATCCATTATTAAAGTGACAGATGAAGCAGCCATTTTGAATGTCGCGTGACGTCAGATTGCTTACGTCACAAACAGTGCTATACGTTATAATAATATGATGATAAATCGAAGAATTGGGGAATCTCATACATACTTTTGTGTGAAGAAAATGAAAGTGTTTCGCGTGTCTACTATATCCGTAAACTTAGGTATATTATTACTTTTTTTTAAATCTCACGTGGAAAATATGTTAGGTCTAGTCTAAATTAATATGCGGGAAAGGTATTTTAAAACATTCTTGGTGGGTAAGGAGTTAAATATATTCAACGTTGTCGGCAGTATTGATTGAAGCAGACTCTTCCGTATTGCTTTGTATATCGGATATCTTGTTAAGTATGCTAAATAAAAATAATAATAGTTTGTTGTTGTAGCCAAAGCCAATACAAGGGGTAATGTCAGTATTATTAATATGATTTAGATTTAGACATGGTACGATTGTTTTAATACACTGATAGTGAAATATATTAATTTAATGCAATGACATCCTAAAATTACTGATGATGATTCATGAACATCTTCTTTTTTTGTGCGATTCCCTATCGGAGATAGGTCACTATCAGAGCGATTTGAATACGTGCGCGAGGTCACCAAGTCCCCTAACCTCAGCTGAGGCACGGTCTAAATCTAAAAAGATCGTGACTAGGTGATGCGCGGATTGTGCAAATGACGCGAGCCGAACGAAATATAATATGTGATAAAAATCCAACATGCGTCCATTTAATGTTATGTTTATTGTTATATTACTAATAATAATAGTATATTCATTGTCATGTTTTCTTTTTCAAGTACATGCGGAACGTTTTTTAGTCATCTTTACACGATTTAAGAATATATTCCTCCGACGCCATCACAAAACAAATTGACGTGTGACAGGTCGACTATCGCTCTCCGAATGGCAACGCGGCCGAAATTACGTCCCACATACTGTTGACAATTATTTGCCGTTTCACTTATGTACGCTCTTAATGGTAAGAGTGGTGGGAGGATTGCTTAATTCAAAAAGCTTTCATTATTTTTATTCCAAGTATAACAATTTACTGGATATTTCGATACTTACAACATAAGTAGGTACCTACTTCCATAATCAAAATATTTTTCTTTGCCCTTTAATCGGGAAATCTTTCATGATAAGTACTTCATACGTGAAAGTTTATAGCTTCTTCGGTAACATTTAATTATTACTCAACACATAAAATTTGCAAGACAGAAAAATAAATGGCCGTTTGTATTAGCTTAACAGTATTGTATTGCACTATTGATCTCCCATGATGCCAAAGAACTATTTTTTAATATTCTTTCCGGAACCGTTATTTTGAAAACGTCGAAGGTGTATACTACTGTATACAGTATTTGAATAATGTGATCAAATTTTCCTAAGAATAATCTACTGTTCAATGGCCTCACGTTACAAATATTGTAACATAAACTATTTGATTAAATTTATAAAAAAATCGACATTTATCTTGTTATTGCATTTTCCCCTTGTGGCGATTAATTTCACGTAAAAAAGTTTAAAAATTACAATTAAGTTCCTGAGAGTCTATTTTTCATCGTGTTTCTAGCCAAAGCCATATCTTTTGTTCTTTGGATAATTTTTTCCCTGTTTTCAAAAATTTCAAAGAGATCGTGGAAGCATTTCAACCACGCTTCTTTCATATTATATTCTCCATCACTGAAAGGTTTTCCATTTTTAGCAATTATGATTGATAAATCGTAGGTAGTTATACCTCCAGGCTAGGAGTGTCTGGGTATGGGGAACATACATGTAAAAGTGAGGGGATCCGCGGTTGAAGCGACGAGAAGCCATAAGTAATAGACGGGGTAAATGTGGAAGCCAGTGGCATCTGTTACATATTGTTTACCTCGCCCCCTGCCGCCCCTTTAAAAATCAATAATAAACTATTATGGATTTTTAATGTACCCCCTTCAAACCATTTTGCTCTAGATATACTCGACCTGAGATAAATAAGATATATCCGTTGATTATCTCTATATAATATATATATATATAATATTATCTTTCAGCAGCAGACTAGGCTTGTAGTATAGTATCTATTAGAATCAGACAATAGTAGGTATTTAAATTTTATCAGTTTTTAAATGTATTAATAACAATATTGGCAGCCTTGCAACAATGACATATATACATTATGCAATTATTCCAAATTCATACTTCAGGTAGGTCTTGTACCAATAAATCATTCGATTGATATGGTTGACCTAACAAATTAGGACGTAATTTTATTCTCATCTGACATTGCGTAGAACAAGCCGATGTACAGTTTCAATGACAAGGCCAAGTACAGTTGTATTAATTAAAAATTATCTACCTTTGTAAGATTGATATTCTATTTTACACATTCATTCATTTTATTTTTTAATTCATTTATAAATTCAATGGTATGTAGTGATATGGAAGTGTTTATGAGGCAAGGTTTGTTTTACTATAATTAAAAGGACAGATTCGTGCAAATGAAGTATTAATTATTATTATTAGTCTATATCGCTTTTCACACTAGATACAAGACATAGATATTGATTGAAGTAACAACACTTTGGCAGGGAAAAATGGTGGCGAGTTAACGCTCGTCCAGCGTATGCGCGTTCGGCGGAACGTTGAGCGGCGCGCGCAACTCAAACGTTCATAACCGTGTGTGAAAATGTTCGTAGACAATGTCTTTTTTTGGTTATACCTACGTTATACAGGGAGAGGCACGCCAGCAGGGAACCTAGCGGAAAAATACAAAGCTTGCAATTTGAGATTTTTTTTTGATAATTTACAATTTCAACTGTATTAATTAATAAATATGTATCTGAAAACATTAAAAAGATTTGTTATTTATTTTTTTTATTTAAAGATAAACTTACAATTGTAAAAAAAAATAATAAAATGTTAATTCGTTGCAGGGTCACATTTTATTATTACATTATATTTTATGGTCACATTTATTATTAAAAATTAGTTTATTAAGTTTTCAATTTTTCGTCGTTTAGATTTTTGACTAATTCATCGTTTTAATATTTTTTATATATATTTTAAAAAACATCAATTTTTATAAAAATATGAATGTGTATAACTTGAAATCCTTTTTATTTATATTCGCCATAGTTCGCCACTACCGTTCTACTGCGCATGCGCACCGCCATTACCAATTGTTGCGTGAAAATTCAGAAGCTTCTGAATTTTTTTGATTCATGCATGCAATCTTGCAACTTGATCGATAATACGTCTTTACACTTGGATTTTCTTATTATGGTGTACTCTTAGTAGATACAATGTGATTAGTGATTAACTATTTTTTTACAACGTTTTTATTAGGTCGTATTCTTATTTTTCCGGTGGTTGTTTATCCAGTACAAATCTTGCAATTGATTTTTAACTAACTTCCCGACTAGCTAGACATTTGAAACTTTTAGCCATCTTTAAGTAGGATTGATTTCATTTTCAGCTAATTCTGTTTTGTATGAAAAGTTATTTCGGAAGAAATCCGTAATCCAATCCACTATTATTGGTTGCTAGGGGTTCTTGGTTTCTAGCAACTAAATTATTAATATATACGTGCGTTACTATGGAAATCAATATGAAATGTCAAAATGACATTTCAGTATTATTTCTATCAAGTACATTTTTTTTTGATCGTTTAAGCTAGTCAAGTCAAGTTTATATGATTCAACAGAAAATTTCAAAACGTTGTAAGTATTTTATCTTGTAATTATTGATAATTATTATAACATCAATAAAACAGATACTACCACACTTTCTTCATCTCTATATGGAGAAATCATCATTTAAAAAATGTAGGAACTCCATGTTCAGTTTCAATAGAGCGCAGATTTTAGGCCGAGACCCTTTTGTATATTATTATCTTTTTTCCCTAAAATAGTTTAAAACAGTTTTTTATCTAATACAAAATTTTCGTCCAGAACATAGGGGCTGTTTAGTTTTCCTTCTAATGTGATTTTTCCCGTTCCGTCAGCTTTTTGACAGGTAATAATTATACCTCAAGAAATCGAGTCGATTTACGATTTTTGCCACGTGCTACGTATCGATAGTGCCCTTTAAAAATCGGAGATATTTTACGTCCCAATGGATGTGTTCTTCAATTCTTTA
This sequence comes from Rhyacophila brunnea, assembly GCF_057557595.1. Classification (NCBI taxonomy): domain Eukaryota; kingdom Metazoa; phylum Arthropoda; class Insecta; order Trichoptera; family Rhyacophilidae; genus Rhyacophila; species Rhyacophila brunnea. The sequence goes on from NW_028233068.1 coordinate 26,522,051, forward strand.
GAGTTCTAGCAGAATTTTTGTGCATGCCAAACGTGGCAAGCATGTCATAAGTTTGCCACCACGCTCATAGAATAATGTTAAATGGAAAATATGAGGTAATGTAATGAATGATGTTATAAATTGCGGTAATATAAAGAAATTACTCTATAATTTTCTTGTAATCTGGTTGGTTTTTTTTAACAGAGGTCATTTGTGTTCGTTTAAATAAAATTATAAATTATAGACCACGTAATTCCTCGAATAATTGTATAATATTTACCAATGTACATAAAAATATATAGGTCATATTGGATGTTTTTTTAGCAATAATTTAAATAAATTGCAATTGTACTACAAAACCATTCAAAACAAACATCGTCATGGGATGTAACTTTATTGTGGAATAAATTATTATCGCTTTCGGATCTCCTGTGTAGTTGATAAAATTAGAAACCAATAAAAATATGCAATGGTATATTTGTTTCAACGGCGGCGCAACATTTTGCATATCGGATCGATCCAACTCACGTTTGGACACTAAGTATGTAATTAGCCATGGACTCATTTTAATAGCATTATTATCTGATTTCGGTACTGGTTTAATGAGTAATACTCTATCGAAACAGCGATTGAGCGTAGAAGGTGATTCTCAAAATATTGGTCACATGGCAGAGTTTTCAAACAGGTGTAGTTATTAAGAGAGATGAGGAAGTGTGACGCAAGAGGAAAATCGTAATAGTTACCTACTGTAAAATAAGAAGTAAGAGGATAACGAAGACTCTTTTCCTCTACATATCTCAATGTAGGTTCTCTAACTGTCGCAGTCCGCCATTGCCTATATTTTTCTAACCGTGCACATAGGTATTATATTTTTTTTATGTTGGACCATTGCCATTTTGGCAATTATGTTATGAATTATTTATATTTATCTATTAATGTTTGGGAACTATTACACCTAGAACAATACAACCAAAATATCCACATAATGATTAGGTATTAATTATAGTGACATCATCGTAATTATTAATTTTAAATGAAGGATTTAACTGAGTACCTTGTTATACGACATACGTAATACGTTATTACGCCTTGTTAAATTATCTGATATCGTCACCCTGTTCTAATTAGTTGAAAGAAAAAATGGCTTTTCTGAATTTGAAAACTTCACTTTTTGAAGAGAGCACCAAACATGATATAGGTAAGTACTTCATGTCCACACCCATCGTCGACGTTTAGGAAGGGGTAGAAAATGGCGACCACGTTTTCTCAAATTGACCTCCATAAAATTTAAATTATTTTATTATTGGCAAGTTAGGTGGCAATATGTTTTGGGGATGCTGATTTAAAAAAAGACTGTAAATTGACGTTGGAAACCCATAGGACGAGATTTCCAACACGGCGACCAAAATGGCCGCCGTGTAAAGTTTATATTAAGGTAGTACTTTTTTATTGTTTTTCGACTGACGTATTTCACGATAATGATGTTATCTTTTATTATATTTAATGCCACAAGTGATTTTTTTTTTCATTTTCACGAACCCTTTGTTCAAAGGTTGTATCATTCGCAATAACACCTGTTAAATCCTGTTAATCCTGTTAATCTTGTGTTACTTTCCACCAATAATTCAAAATTTATGTCTCCCGGTCATATTTAATTCAGCGTTTTGAAGACCGCGACAAGGTCAACATTCAAATTCAATTCTTGTAGATTAACACCAAAAAACAGGATGTTTTCAGAACATTAATGTCGCGCGTAAGTGAATCGTGATAGAACTATAAAAAAAGTGTGTGACTCATGAGCTTAGAATGAGGGACTTCACTCTTGCACTCCATACGAATGACAAATGTGGGTGCCTGGGGTCTCCATAAAAATTTCCCAATTATAATCTATTCAATGATCACCACTGCCTTTATTGATTATTCGCCGCCCCATAAAGTGCATTTAAGTAACGCATGGCCTACCTACTCTCAAAGAATAGCTTCCGTTTTGATCCTACAGCCACAATGGTAACACCGTTCAACTGAAGTATGTAAGTGCGATTTTACGAAATTAGAAAGAATCAGTACCTATGCGTTTAATAAAATTTATTTTATTTGTTGCCCGCCTAATTAGAATCACGTCACGCGATATCGAATCGCCGGTAATAAATCATTGACGTATAATTACAAAATTCATGTTGAGCTTTTCCTTTTCGTGTTGTGTTCGGTTAAATTTATTATCGAGAGGTTAAGTTTGGTCAGAGAGTCCAGTTAGTCTAGGCATGGTGAGAGGTTACATACCAGAAATAATAATTATGTCTAATTGGTATTCATAACTCACCACCACCCGAGTTTGTCCTATCGATGATAATATGCAGATAGTTGATAGACGAAGACGATAGCCGTTTTGTCAGTGAAATTATTCCGAACAAGTCAGGCGAACAACGGTCACGGTGGCGCTAAAAATCGCTAAACAGGTAACATAACGACAGTTACTAATAGCTAAAGCTTAGAGCTTAGAAGCACCATGACATAAAAATTTAATGACTATAATAACATACAGCTTTCGTATTATTTCCTTTCATGACCAATAATAAGCCTTGTCACAAATAAGCTAAAGAAACCCCCTTTCTGCTAGCCATCTTCAAAATCACTGAAGAAAGTTTCAGTTTAGCAAGATGATGTCTCTAGGTAAAGTTGTTATCGAAAATAGCTAGAAAGTTTATTAATCGGTAAATAGAGTAACACGATAACTCGTTTCAGTTATTTTTTTATCCAAAGTCATACGGATAATATAGCTCGGGTTAATTCTGAATACAAGGGGGTTATCAAAATTGCAAGCTAACACCCGCTGCTCATGCGCAATTCCACTGACTTTAAAATGAAAAATATTAAGTAAGTAGGTATGTCATTTTCACTTTTGTTTAACTGGTATTATGTATGAGTTATATCACGATTAGTAATTATTATTGTGACGTGTATAATGTAAGTATATTACAATATATATTCTACATTACCGTTGCAATTTATTAAACACATTTCGCGTAATCTGATAGCTTATGGACGTGTAATAGGTACGACAACTCTGACCTGACACGCGGTACGGTGACACCTTACAGTGTCGCAATGTTAGTATTATTTTTCCAAATCGCTGCATCTCAAGATGTAATTGTCGCCATTTATGTTACTCTCACAAGTAGTACGGTTGTCCGGACCCACTTAAAAATAGTTTTTGCCGACAGTTCGTATTCTGCGATAATTAACTCTCGGAATGATGCACGATTGTTGTTTTCGAGGGTGTATCCATGAGTGCAACGAAGAAATCAAACTGCATTGTTAACTATGCTTATTTATTTGTTTACATATTACTATAAAAGCAAGGAACATGATCTTACATATTTTTTTCCTTAGAGGCTCAACAATAGTACCTATTTAGATGGTCGTCGATTGTTAGTTGGTCAGTTTAATCAGATGTCTTCTAGATACCTATGCTATACATAGGTATACTAATTAGGTACCTACTTATATTATATTCGCTGTATTAATAACAGTCAGTATGTAGGTACATTTTAAAGGCGTATTCTGGAATTTTGCATAAAATTTTTCAATAATATTATGTGGTACCTAATTAAATTTTAATAATTATTTATTCACAATGACTCAGTGTTAAAAATTTGTTTCCAAAACCGAGCCTCAAAATATCTTTGTATTATGAAAACTTTTCGTAATATTTGAATAGACCACACCTTTAAGTACAGCTCTGAGTTTCATACTCTTTCGGCCATTGGCGTACAAAAAAAGTTAAGGAGGAATTAAAAAATCTCCTTATCATCTTATCGTCTCGAGAATTCTCGGGAAATAATCAGAAAAGGCCAAATCTCGAGAAATATTTTTCCGAAATTTCAAAAATTCTCATTTCTCGAGAAATGATCTACGAGATTCTCGAGAAATCGAGATTTCTTTTTCTTGGCTAAGCTTGGAAGACCTAAAAAAATGTCTTGACAATCTGAACGAACTTTCTTAAATAAAATTGGGGAAATCTAAAATTTCATAATAATGACGAATTCTCGAGAAATCAACTATCTCGAATTCTGGAGAAAACAAAAAAGTATCCTTGATTTCAAAAAATGAAAAAAGTCGAGAATACACAAGCTCTACTAATTATGAATGTTTACTCTATGAGAAATTTTTGTCGTAAGTACCTATCTATTGGTGTTAAATCATTTGTTTGTTAATTGCACTGAAGTTCACGTGGCAGAACTCCATTTTAATGTTTTTGTTTACTCTATCTAAGTACATAGTATTTGAGTTATTCAGATAACTGTTTTAGGCTAAAAAATCTATCCATAGAAGATTCCAAAGGTACCTAACTAATATTAAAGTTCAAACTGAAAACTTGTTACTTTCAAAAAATATCGCAAAGAGGGGTGTTTATTATTATTATTTATTTCACTCGAAAGATTTACTTCTAAAATTAAACTTCTAGAATTAAAATATAATATTTTAGTATTGGATAGGATTATTTAACCCACGTTACACAGGTGCACCAGCAAATGACCATGGGCTGGATCTACAATTCTATAATATGATAAGGTGCTTGACGAATTGTGAATCAGTTATAATTTATAATATATATAAAAAAAATGCCAGTATTAGTTTTTAAAATGGGTTATACTATTTTTTATGCGAATGCATTAATTTCATCCAATACTTCTCTCAAAGAACACTAAAATACAACCCTATACAACTCTCATCAGTCTCGTATCATACCAACATAGGTACTGATTTAAAGAAATCAATGTTTATATTATTTGGGTAGTGTCAAAATAAGCAATTGGATACCTAAATTATTATGTTAGATGGTACTCGTAATATAGATGTTAGGTAGTGTGAACGTCACTGGACGTAGGAAAACTTTTTTATTTAATTTTTACGTGACTAAGCAGGCGTGATGATAGTAAAAAAATTAACCAACTCATGGATCGCGAATAAACAAAAATTTCACGTACAGGTAGTTTGTCATTACCATTATTCAAATTAGAATAGGTGAGTAAATAGATTGTATGGACAGGCGCGCATCACATTTAGAAGTGATGCAACATCCCTTATTGGAAATGCGCAATCTAATCAATAATCATCGATTGCACACACATACATCATCATCAACCATATACATTACATCCTCTGTGGACATCTTAGCTATAAATTTGACAGTATTTTAATTAATATGTGAGACAAATCGTCATTTCCTCTCCAGATAATGCATGATTATTACGGACTTCCTCAACGTGTATTTATTATAACGTGCTTTTTACGAGGGTTAGTTGTTAGCCTGTTAGGGGAAAGAGGGGTAAAAGTAATGGAGCTTATGTAAATGTATTGTTTACAAAGAAATTTAATTTGCCAGATGTAGGAATTGAATCAAAGACCCACTACCTACACGATTACTCCAGTTCAGACAATTAAAGAGGGTTAAAGGAATGGCGAAAACATATTTTTTTTTTTTTTTTGACCATGTCCGATCCTGATAGGATCATATGGGCCTCCACAGAGTGGAGGTTTGTATTGACAGATTTTGTTTTTTACGAGAAATGGATGTCAGCCACTTGCTCAACCTATTAGGTCCATACCCTGACACACAAATTGAAAAACAATATGTGTACTTGCCAGACCCAGGATTCGAACCTGGGACCCACGGCTTTATAGTCCAACGCTTATGCCGCGCGGCCACCGTGGGCGGTGGCGAAAACATTATAAACACTAAACTTGGTTAACAACAAAATAAAGGAGTGCATTTTTATTATAATGACGTCACAGTCGTGGCCGACCTTTCCCAACCTGTTGCAATGCTATAAGAGAGATTTACTCATTGCACAGTTGGGTAGGCAAGAGGCATTTTAGTCTGCGCACCTATTACTATGGTTGAGTGTTTATGTATGTATTATGATTAATGACAGAAATGGCACGACCTTCTGCTTATCTTATCAGAAGGTGTATGTTGTATATACTTATACATACCTAGTACGCAATCAGCGGTTATGTATAATTTATTTTTGATAATAATTATTGTTTCTGTATTTGTAATATTTAAGATCAAATCATAGTGTAAGTGACCGTTGTAAGACTAATCCAAATGCAGATTCAGTTCCATACCGACTCAAAGTTAAGAATCACGATGTTCATTTAACATGGGTATCTAGTATCAACTTCAATTTGGCCTAATGGGGCCTCGCTCATTGGATGAATCCTGAAGTAGCAAGATCGAAACAATAAAAGAAATCACAAGAGAAAAGATGGTTTTTAATTTGAATGACATACCTATTTATTTAAAACGCAGGTTCCTACAGTACAGGCTGTACAGTCGAACCATACAATTCTGTAGAAAATTTCTGGAGAAAATTGGACCAAATTATTAAAAAAAATATCTTGTTTTTAAAGGCCAAATTACAGTTGTGGATTCTCACATCGATCGTCCCCCGATCATGAAATGTCACTTTAGATCGTTCACTGGCGTCGTGGTTAAAATAATATAATAACTCAATGTTTCGTTCACGACTCAATCGAAGTTCTGTTACAGTGGGGTCAACGATTATCCTATGTTCCCGGTAATCGTCGACCCAACTGTCACCGATCATCGATTGAGCCATGAGCAAAAAATATGAATTATTTTATTTTGGTCACGAATCACGACTCTATGGAACGATCGAAAATGACATTTCATGATCAGGAGCAAACGGCGCAGACGATCAGTTAGGACCACTATATTGGAAATAAAATCGGCTAGGGATTTTGCTTTCATTATTGATTATACAGACTAATAGGAACAGATATGATATCCGTGACAATTCGATACACGTCTGACAAAATATGCCAAATAATTAGTGGGAATGAACATTTCATAAAAAATATCACTGTTATGGATAGTACCTAGATACCGAGGACAGCTAATAGACTGTGCTGCAAGCAAGTCGTGCACTGTTTAGAAGCAGAGCATTTAATGGGTCGGCAAATAAAGGAAGGATATGAGATAGGTTTATCTACTGAGGAAATATAATATTTGCGCATCAATCTAGGGGTCTCGCGCAAATGAACCAATCGGGCCACGCACTATCTAAAATCGACCATCCAATTAAATATTTTCACACAAATTCACCTGTGAAATTTTAGGAAGCACCGGCTTATACAAGTTTGCGAATCTTTGTGACTTCAGTCATTTCCTGTATCTGTCTCTAGAACAGTGGTTCTCATGTGCGGCCACCAGAGGATTTGCTGTGGCCACCGACATCATTTTCAGTACCTATTTAATTTAATTAATTGGGCTAACGTTAAATATGCGTTATTGGAAATGAGTCATGACCAAGTACTTAAAAACAATTTTAATAATACCTACCACGGTTGAAAAATTTTGGTTGAAGTTATACGTTGACCAAGATTAAAGTCAATTCAAAGAATTGACAACAAATTCTTTATTAATAGTGTCGATTTTCCTACTACTGTATACTGTGAAAAATCATTCAGTGAAATAAAATTCATAAAAAAACAAATATCAAAGCCAGTTGACAGATGTAAATTTAGAAGCAGCCATGCGGCTCGCATGGGAAAAAAAGAGTATTGAGGAATTTCCATTTGCATTATTTTAAAATAAATATGTAGATATGTAGGTACTAAAATGTTCAAATGTCTTTTTATTAAATAATACTTATATAAGTACCTAATTAAAATAAATAAAAAGATATTATTAGTAAATAAAATTCAGTTTTAATTTTTTAAATCACAACAAAAGTGAAATTTGGTGCGGCCACCAGACGTTTCCATAGAACTGTCAATGTCAATTGTGCGGCCACTGTTAAATTTCACGTGAGAACCATTGCTCTAGAAATATATAATTGTTATTTTTGTTACCCCAACTTTACTATTAGAGCGACGAAAAATATTAAACCATGTAGATATTAGTAATGCAATACAGTTATAATTACTGCATTAACATAAACGTTTATCTATTAATAAAACGTTGTTTCCGTTTGTCAAAATAATCACCATACAAGATTATACATTGATAAAACAAACAGTTACATCATTGCGGACATACATGCATACAGAACGGATTTCGGCTTACCGCAAGTTTTCGAAGATATCATAATAATATCATCGTGTCATATGGTTACTTACATATCTACCTAATTTTTTCACTTTCGAAAGAATGTAGTAAAATACCGAGATTACGGTTAACCGTCAAAATAGTGACAGATAAGATAATTATATCGTGTGGCTACTGCTAAAAGTTTGTAAGTCTCAAAAACATGTTATGAAGTTATGGCAATTTTATGTTTGACGTCTTCTATAAAATTAGTCTTAGCCTATATGGCCCATATGATCCTATCAGGATCGGACATGGTCGGAAAAAAAACCTAATAGAATTAAGTTGTTTTTTTTAATATATTGGAATATATTATATTATTATGTCAGTGTATTAAATTTTAAATAATCCACATTATCTAAGAATTGTACACAAAAGGTTTATTTAGGTTATTAAAAAACGGTTATATGTACTTGCCAATCTTTGGCAGTCAAGATTTAACACAGTTTGATAGTTTACTGTGTATTCATAACGGAATCAAGGAAGAAAATTACCAAATGTCTTAGTCCCGTTATCTAGTGTAGTTAATTCACAAAGGCTAGATTAACCGTGTCATAATGCTTCAATTTATCTACTATAATGAAACTATGTAGTAATAATTTATGTTTTCCAAAAATAGCATTTATTACAATATAAAAACACTTTGTAAGAATAGTTAAGTACAAACTTTTTGCATAACATTTTTTGAATCAGAATGCTATATTTTCATATTGTTTCATTTTCATATAATAATACCGTAATTGGTCTTACAACTGTACAGGTATTCGCTAAAGGTTCAACAATTCGACCAAAAGATGTTTGTTGGTAAGTATCGACTAGTAATTGGTATACCTATAAATTGTAAAATCAAACTTTAATCAATAATATGACTATTTTTTAAGGTAACTTCCCGTGGTCGGATCAGATTAATTTTCATAGATTTTTATCTAAATACTTATAATTAATTGACCATTCACTCAAAATATCTAAACGTCGACAGTTTAGCACCAACCCATAATAGACACCGAACATGTACACATTTATACTAAATACTAGTTACCTACGTAGTGTCTACTTTTTTTTGTATTTTTCGAAATGGACCTTACCCATACCATTTTTCTGTGTACTCGCCTGAAGCGTAATATTGTTATAAGTGTACTGGGGATGGTGATCACTGAGATTACAGGCTTTGCCAACAATATCCTTTCATCTCAAGCGATCCTGCGCTGATCTTGTTGCTTCAGTTATTGTTGATTCAATCGAATTCTTGATGGTGTCACTCCATCTGGAAGGCGCATACCCTCGCACCTCCATCCCTTTGACACCACCAGAGATCTCTCTTCTCTCCAGGCTACTTACTGTGTGTGCCTGAAAATTAATTAGCCTTATGATTTTATCTACATTGCAAATAAGCGTTAGTGTATTTTGAGCTTTTCTTTTAACGTATCTTGTGATAAAGTATATACATCGGAGTCATAATAATATCAAGTCAATGATGCAAACCGTATAATAATATTTATTTATATATTCACTCATGATTAAGTTTAATCTTACCGATATGTATCTATTCCTTTTTTAATACGGTACTTACTCATTCCGGTTTTCTATTTTTGTCGCGTAATATTTTTCCATACTGCGATCGTGTTATATTATAAAGTTAGTCATGGTTAAGATAAGAACTTGTCACCTTGCATTGACCAGTTGACATCATCATCACACCATCGCTATTCATCACCACCGCAAAATGATTCATCTGAGACAATGTATTCACTTTTTAGTTACGTACCTGCCGATATAATTGATTTCTTAATTAACTGATATCGAAATTAATTGAAAACACCTTTCAGTAAGATAGGTACTAGACGGGTACGAATTTGAAAATACATTTTCCCAAGGGAGTTATAGATGCTAAAAATGCTACTAATACTATAAATGTTAATGAGAATCACTGTAATTATGCTGCAAGTGTATGATATAAAGTAAGCGTATCAATAACATTTAAAATAATATCATAAGTGGGTAGCGCAGTGCGCTGTCGACTATTACAAAGGTCTACCGTACAACATCAACGGACACCCTTCCTATCCTGGCCGGGATCCTTCCATTTGATTTGCATATCATGTACGCTGTGCATTCATGATGGTCCTTAAAGGAGAGGAGGTGGTTCATGAGGAAGTGGACGATACGAGAAAGTGGGGCGTCTCTACAACGGCAGGCATGTGTTTTTGCGTAATGTACAATTGCGCTTGGAGATGACCGTACCAACTCCTAACCACTACACCAGTCAATTTTTGACTGGACACGGTGGCTTCCCTGGCAAGGTCTATGAGCTTGGACTTGTTATACGATCAACATGTTGGACCTATACCTATGTGAGTATGTGGTGTAAAAGTATAAGATGCAAACCACATAACATGGGAATGTCCTGAAATGTGTACCGAAAAGTAGGAACTGCTCAAGTCGGTCCAACCAGCTGACCTGGTCGCTATAAAGGTAATTTGTATTGTTTAAAGAAATACGGTACTGGAAATGTGGACATAATATTTTCACTTAGATTGTTTGCCAGTTTTATAGTGTTTGATTTATATTTTGTCTCTACCTTGACGTAGTCCTCAAGCCGACAATCCCCTTACACGCCTGCTTCATGTCAGCCAATTCGGTTTTCCGTGCTCCTCTCTCCCAACTTAAAGTCATGCATACTCAGTGAAAGTAAGTATACTTGAGTGCGTGGAGACCTCAGTTTTGGGTAACTGCTCCTGAGACATTCCCAAACATAATTAAATGGTGTTGCTTCACTTCGAAACATAAGGGACCGCGATTGTCTAATAATTAAGACCGGGTATGGTGCGGGACGGTTGGCTTAGAGGGGGTGGGGTCTATGTTTGTGTTGTCAGTAATTTGAATCTTGAATGGTACCCTATTATTACACATAATCATTTCCGCGTATACTAAATAGATATTTAAAGTACCAATTACTTCCCAATCGCAGAAGATAATAATTTAGACATCAGAAAATTAATCGAGTCATTATTTTTAACAAGGGGTTCGCAAAAATACAGAACCTGCATAACAGTAGGCAATTATAAGACGTCATGATGATGTAGTGAGATGAGATCATTCGATTATTATGTTTGGCTAGCTGTTTACGTGCAGTATAATCGTGATTCATTACAACATTCAAACACAAAAAGCACTATATTGCACACATTGAGATAAAGATGCGTGAAATTATTCATTTTTTTCAAAGCTCGTTTAACAAATTAACATATATTACGATAATACCTTGTACAAATAAATTATCGTGTGTCATTGGCCAACTATCATGCATCAGTGACATCACAACTTATTACCATGTTCATCATTCTCGTTTTGAATAGGTCAAAGATTAATAATTATATTCTACCTATTTTTTTTTTTTTTTTCGACCATGTCCGATCCTAATAGGATCATATGGGCCTCCACAGAGTAGAGGTTTGTATTAACAGATTTTGTTTTTTTACGAGAAATGGATGTCAGCCACTTGCTCAACCTATTAGGTCCATACCCTGACTCACACACAAATTGAAAAACAATATGTGTACTTGCCAGACCCAGGATTCGAATCTGAGACCCACGGCATTCCAGAAAACGGTAAATAGTAAAAGTATCATTTATTATTACACGTAAAACTTTTAAGTTTTGGAAAACTTGTATTCGGTTCAGTTGAATATGTTTGAATCAGAAATTTAATGACAATCGTAGTTTTTTTATATAAGTAAAGGAAGTTGTCAATATGACGTATGTGACACTATTATTTGTCTATGATTTACTACTATACTTTTTTAGAAGTGGTGACAATTGGATTCGAATCCCGGGTCTGGCAAACATTCACATGTTGTTTTTCAACGTGTGTTTCGAAATCCAGAGGTTGAACCTAATAGGTTGAGCAAATGACTGTTAAGAAACTTCTTCGTGAAGTGGCCAAGATCCACATTGGGTTGTAGAGCCAATAATATCAGAAACATAATATTATCTAATATTAATCTAAATAGGTAAACAGATAAATGGATAAAACACTTGGTCGCCTAGCGAAAGTTAACTTAACTAAGGTACCAAACCTAGTGGTCTTCTTGCGGAAATTAATTTTCTAAAATAGGTATTTTTAAGCTCACTGTGCTAATATTTTTTTTATTCGAGACTAAATCTTGAATACCAGAATACCTAATCCGACAAGCAAAATATATTGTGCTTAAATCCACGATCGGTCCAAGATTTCTAAGATACTTATGCATGTTTCTGAAGGTGCTACTAGTACCAGATTAGTCAATCGTGTGTATATTGCACCAATTGACCCCTTTTTTCTGACACCTCACACTTAAGTGTGAGGCCTCAGTGCCAGCGTTCGGCGCAGCGTTGATCGTTTTGCGCAACTCAAACGTATAACCGTGTGTGAAAATGTTCGTAGACAATGTCTTTTTTTGGTTATACATTTATACGGTTATACGTTTGAGTTGCGCAAAACGTTCAACGCTGCGCCGAACGCTGCCACTCAGGACGTACGGGTTTATCTGAACGTCTCTAGTCGGCTCTCGCTTGTCATGTAAATTCGCCACGCATTTTGGGTTTATGATGAAGCTCAGATGCATTTTTTACTAAATGCAAAATTGGATTTTTTCTTTTAAATGGGGTAAGATTACAATTTAAAAATATATCTCAGTGATGTAGATGTAGGTATAGCTTTCAGCAATCGATTAACATACTTTTTCTCACTGTTGCTTTCGAATAGCGATATGTACTACGAAACTCTTCCCCACACATGCGTTGTGTAAACATAATATTGTTTAGGACATAGGTAATAATATCGTTGTAATTTCCACTGTGTCAATAAATCAAACATATAATGAACATAACAAATTATAAATTCAAAGCGTTCACGACATGACATAAAATAAGTGTTAATAATTAAAAAAAATGAAAATACAGAGAATAAGTAATAAAATAAGAAATAAAATAAGTAACAAAATAAAAGTAGATGGAAGCACACAGAGTGAACTTTGATAGACCCTACCTTAAAAATTGAGTAATAAAAAATGTTTCTATGCATGGATACAGTTAATATCCCTGCGACACGTCGTAACTGGGTGCTTTTTAGGTTTAGTTCAAACGATGCATTCACTCGAAATGATCCACCATATAATTTAGTTTTGGAATCCATATTCTGAACCATAAAATAAGTTTAACTAATAATGCACCGTAAACAGGCGTGACGTCAGAGATTTTATGGCATTCCATCGCGGGTTGCGTTTTCTACCGCAGCGTTGCGGTCGCCATTAATGTATCTACCTAGAAATCTAAACTAAAAGATATAATTTTGATATATTTATAATGATTGCGAAGAGGATGGGTCACCACGAAAACCACTCACCATTGAAGCAGGACTGATAATAATTACTTGCTGACTGGCATTTCCCTAGACGCGATGGCGTCAGAATGAGAATTCGGCAGACTTAAATATTTGCATACTTACCTAATTTAGTAAGTGGTTCACTCTGTTAGTTATTATTAATATTGCTTGCTAAAGAAAATGACTTGAAAGTGAAAATGTTATATTAATATTCGTAAACGTTATTTCTGTTCAATAATCATTCTTCAATCTGTGCAATTATTATTTGAATAAAACATGGTTTAATTAAAAAAATATTAGCAAGTGTGAGTAATGAGTGTCTTAAAACTAAAATTTGGTGAGGTCCTGACTCCTGACACTCCTTATGCTGACTAGGAATCAAAATTAGTATGTATTGTTAAAATACCTCGATTTAAAATTCCAAAATAACGCTCGCCAATAAACATTAACGAGATTTGAAATAATACCTCCAATTCATAGTTAGGAATTTTCTGCATGGAGTAGAAAATCCCCCAAATCTCGGGCCGTTGGTAAAGTGATTTTTTCTATTTTATATTAAAAATAAATCGCACGGCATGGAAGGCAATATAAGGGGGCAATATTAATTCTAGCTACGCCACAGTTCAGGTTGCGATGAATATTGGTTCAAATCCTATCTAAAGCTATAACATTGTATATTAAATAATATAAACTTAGTCCGAAAGTTTTATAAAAGTAAAATAGTAATGTTTGTAGAGTATATATTACATAAATATATATTGTAGGAGGTCGATAATAGTTTGCGGTTATTTATTTCTGTATCAACTATCGTATCATTGACAGACATTGATTAAAAATCAGTCTACTAACATTAATGAATGGAGATAGGTACCTCAATTACCTATTCAATTCGTCTTCATCGTCCTCCCTGTATTTTCAGATAAATTCTAAGCTTTTGACTAGTATTCTCGAGAAGTACTGATAGATATACAAATCTAATAGATTTTTAAGCTTTAACATATATTGTTTTTTTTGTTGTTGTTGCCGTAGATGTTTTTTAGTGTACCCACTACCCAGTTAATAATATTACATTTTATGACTACACAATTATTAATACTATAAAGTTATGAAGCAAGAGTACCTAACTGGTTATTGGTCACTGCTTTTTAGATTTTAGAAAGAAGTGGTGGGCACATAGTTTTCTTGAAACAAAACTTTTATAGTGTTAAAAAGAGAAAACGATATAAGTACATATGGTTTTACGAATAAATGTTATTATATAATTATTTATTTTTCATAGTGCAAGTAAGTAATTAAAAGTAAAACGACTTTTTAAATTTATGTATTTATGATATGATTGACCACAGCAATGTAAGAATATATTTTTACAATTAATACCTATGATAGTTTACAAGATTTAAGGGGAAGGGGAGAGAATTGGACGATAACATAATTTTATGACGGTGTTTTTCCATTACTGAATCATTGGAGAGGGAATTAAGTCTTATGAAGAATGTCATTTCCCACGATCTCGCACTACTGGACTAAAACAAATATATTGATTAGCATACTTTGTAACGAAATACCGATAATAAAACGTAATACGCTTATTACCATATTTAATGCCAATAATAATTTTATTATCGATTTTAACAGGTTTGTAGATACAATATTTATTTGAAAATTCTGATACCTTTTTTAGTTTATAAATATTTTGCAGAGGGCACCCTATCGAGTACCATGCGATACTTTACCTTTGTAATTCTTATGCCGGGTCCGCACTGGCAACATGTCGCGCGATAACCTCGTTAAATTTTACGATAATTATCATAATTGCTTAAGAAATTTTATGATAATTATCATACTTATCGTAAAATTTAACGAGGTTGTCGCGCGACATGTTGCCAGTGTGGACCCGGCATTAGACTTACATAAACGTATTTAGGGACCCATTGCACTAATTATTGTCTAACTATTTTCCTACTGCACGACTGTGAGATTAAACAATGTTTCGGCTTTAAAACCCATTCACTGCGGTCCAGTTAATAACTATTTAATTACCATATTTAATTAACATGCTAATAGTATCTAATAGATAATGGCAACGCACCTGTCACTCGTGTAGCAGACCGTGAGTGATGCGATACGAACCGAGAGATACAACGACGTCAAGCGGGCTTCCTCATGGTTAAATTGAAAACGACTTTCACGAAAGCTGGTTAAGGAAATAATATATTATGAATCTTGATGTTTTCATTTAAAAATGTCAATGAAATCATATTCTATTAGTACGACTGAACTTTTTACATTTTTACGATTCAATTCATATGGTACGATCGGTCAAAATTCACTCCGCGACCGACGTGTTGGATATAACAGGAGGTAATTTTCAAACTTGGTCAAATCCACTATTGTTGATAATGTGAGAAAATGCGATATTTTCACTACTCCTTCCTAAAAGGTTTGTGTCGACTAGCAACAAAACAAACATGTCGTCTCTTTGATCGTATTGAGAAAAATTACAGATATGACGGTCTTTGAAAATAATCATGCTGGATGTATCCACTATTGACTATAATTTTATTTAGAGAGCGATTTAGTATTGTCAGTGAAAAAAAAATGACTATAACGTAGGTATGAACGGCAAAAGACAACAAACTCTGATACCAAATCGTATTTTAATTATATCCTATCTGAAAAATGCGGTTATCTACGTCTATATACAATAAAAAAAGTTAAGCTGTTTAGAGAGAGAGACACCGTTACAAAAAAATCGATAAGTACAAAGAAAATATAAGTTTTATCACATGAGTCATAGATTTTAGTGGAAGTTCAGAAATTTCCACTACTGCAGTGGTATATTGTTGTCCTGATTTTTATTACGACTTGCTTATTATTATTATATAACCTACTATAAAAAGAAGCAGTGGCGTCCGGCATAGATACACAGGTAGTGCATTGCTAATAGGCGTAACATTATTAATTTTTGAGAGTATGTATCACATAAATGAAATGAATTCATAACAGTATAAGGACGGGTTCTTATTGAAGGGTGTTATTCGGAATTTAAAAGAATTTGATTACATTTTAATGTAGCGGCGATTAATGACGCAATCGATGAATCAGAAGATTTAAAACTTCAAACCAGTCATACAATTATTAAATTAAACCAAAATCGTAAAAAGATGTGAATGTTTGTCAGAATAGAGTAGGTATACAATATTACCCAAAGCATATTAAAATGCCTAAAACAAACATCAAACGAGTTTATAATTATTCACTCCAACAGATACGTACTTGTAAACAAAAGAATAACACACTTACAATAAAATTGTTATATGTAACTACAGTAGGTACATCAATACAGTCATCTTCAATATTAATTGGATAGGGATATGATAGATTGCTATTTTTGCTAGGTAGGTTGGTAGCTGAAATTTATGGTTTTTAATATTTATTTATTTTGAGGGGCCTCAAAAGCAGTCAGTGGCTCGGGGCACCAAGTCCCTAAACCCGACACTGTTTGTATGCAGAGGATACTCAAGAAAAAATACAATAATGTGGTTATCCAATGAATTTAACACTACAAATAGAAAGGGGTGGCATTTTAAAGGACGTCACTGAAAACAAGTGCAGTAAAAACCTCAATGCATTTTCTATTATTAAATGGCATTCCTTCACGAAACGCTGACCTAATTTCTGTAAAAGTATCTAGGTAGGTACTGAATAATAAATACATTACTCTTGAAGTTAATAATTAAACGGTGTTAATACTGTCAACATTGATAACATTTATGAAGTAAATTGGTTTGTGGATACGTAGCTCTACTTTCTTACGTATAACTAGATATTTCTATTTGACAAGATAGGTCACCAACCACTCGGTAACGATGTTAAAAAAGTGTTTGAAAAAGTAAAAATTCGCTTATAAAATTTATCCCACTGTGGGGTTATTACTTTATGACGGTCAGGCAATAACACGCAAGAAACCAGAAATATTACCAATATTGAATGAACATTTCGCTTAAGTGACAAACTTTAATGCGTATTATGATTGAAAATAATTCTTTAACACTTGTTTAACTTTATTCCATATTTCTCCACACTCGAGAATTAAGTCGTGTTACAGCCTAACCCAAAGGCAACTTACTCCACAATATTTTCGTATTCTCTTGTCGAAACATGTATCTAATCGAGACGGGTGGGGAGAAACACTTTTCAATAATTGCGTTCCGGTGGCCATTTTATCCGAACGTTTACGGCGCACTTTGTAAACCATTCAATAAACAAAACTAATTTAAATAACATTTTTTTTCTCGTCCTTGCCCCTTTGATCTTGTCGACAAACGTGGATTCCACGGAAATAAACTCACCGGATTATTTCACTAGTAAATCACTGACTTTTTTTTAAAGTAAATATTCTTTAAAAATTTTTTTAACCAACGATTATTTTTTGTTATGGGTGAATATGAATAGGAAGAGATTCATGACATTTTCAATTGTAAGTTCTGTAGTAAGATGGCAAATTGGAAACACAATATGATAAATATCCGTTTTTTTTCAAATTTAGTTATGTATACCTTCAGACTCGTCTCAGTGGGATCTACAATATATCAAGACATCCTATGTCTAGGTCTTATAAGTTGGGAGAAAAAAGCTGTGTCAATATGTGATATGTCCATTGCTTGAATTTTTTTCGAAGTTTAAAATTGCTCTCCTGAAAAAGTTAACACGAAAGCTAGTAGGAACATATCGGATCGGTTTGAAGAAATAACATACTTGAACCTGTAGGATAATATATTATTATGTAGTACCCAGTGACGTCCCTAGATAAAATGCCGCCCCTAGGCTACGCCAAAATGCCGCCTCGTTTTTCATCATCCTTGCATCAGTCAAATATCTAAGAAATGTGTTGTAAGGACTAAGGCTGCGCGCACACGGCAAAGCGAAGTTTCGGATTCATCCGCCAAACGACGTTTGCGTTTTATTTGCGAGCCG
The DNA here is from genome assembly GCF_057557595.1 of Rhyacophila brunnea. Classification (NCBI taxonomy): domain Eukaryota; kingdom Metazoa; phylum Arthropoda; class Insecta; order Trichoptera; family Rhyacophilidae; genus Rhyacophila; species Rhyacophila brunnea. Next base: position 26,540,485 of record NW_028233068.1, read on the forward strand.
ATTGCGTTTTAAATGCGTGTCAAATGCGTCAATATTTCGACAATGCTGTCCAAGAGAAAACACGGTTTTCAAGGGGATTCATAAACGCCTTTTTTTGAAACTGCACCCTGCTGCGAGAGTATTTATCTTTCATTACAGTGGCGTACAAGGGTAAATAAATCAATATAAAATCAGTACGTAATATTGCATTATACCTACATTTATTTTCCCACTATTGCTTCTTTTGGAGCTGGACTGTTTTATATCGAAAGCGTTTTGAAAATTACCTATTGTTGAGCCTATTATATACCATCATCATCAATGATGTTACTTGCTGGAGTTTGAATTTAAATTCTAATTGATTTAAGTTTTGTACTATTATTATTTATTAATACAATAAAAAAAGATTATAAGTTAATACACGAAGAAAGGGTAAAAACCTTATTACCTAGATACCTACTAAGTAAAGGATTAAGTACAAAAACATAATATTTTGAATAATTTGAATATTTGCAGTATTCTAAAAACCTGTTGTAAATACTATTAATACATTCGGTAGGTAAGCAGTTTTACAAAATATAATAAAAAGTTGTGACACAGCACAGCTATGAGAAGAAGTATTTCACGAGAAGAAAGGCTCGCCATATCTATACGGTAAACTAAACTATTATTATTTATTTTGTAGTATGTACTTATTTAATTATTTTTTTTATTAGTTGACACTGTCATCTTCTATAGATACACTTAAATGGAAACGGGTACTAATAATAATATATTGAAGTGAGAATAATGAATACCCACCTACTACTATTGATAGGTATGTGCTTGTGTACTTGTATCGGTACAAGTATATTTATATTAATTATTGTTTTTTTGTTATAATATATTAGTTGCGATTAATTGACAATAAAATTTTGATAATTTATCTATTTAGCCGCTACAGTACCATATTATTCAATTACATATTCAAAAAAAGTTGGTAGTTATGAATTCAAAACACCTTTCATAAAAAATAGATTGAAATATTAGTAGGTACACTAACACGAAATTACCTGATATAGTCTCATTACAATAGCTATCTTTTTAATATGTAGCTATTGAATTCTAAGCAATAATATTCTATTGGAAATATGAACAGATTTTAAGGGGAGATATTTCAAATGTTTATGAATAATATGTTTTAAATGTTTATTTAATAAAAGATACAATAGGTATAATAATATATTACATTGTATTAACGCCACTGTGAAATTCTTGATGACACTAATTAAGAAAGAAGGAAGATTTTTTTAATTTTTTCGGACTAAAGTAATAAATTATGTCATACAATATGTGCCTTATTGTGTTCGCCAACTTATAGCTATTATGGATATTAGTACTTTTTGTTTTCACCGTTAGTGTTATTATGTAAGAATTTATTTATTGCACTATCCGAAGAATTAAAAAAAAACTTTTTTTTTGTCGCCAGTGGCGAACTAAGATAAATAAAATATAAAAATATAATATGTAAACATTACCTACATAATTATTAAGTATTTCTTTTTTACCATTTTACCTATATTTATTTTTTCCACTATTGCTTGATTTGGAATAGAATTCTGTTATATTATATCGAAAGCGTTTTTTAATTTGATGATATTTTCATAGTGTAGAAATTATTTTTAATGACTTTCATGCGGATTTTTGTTAGCTATACGCAAATGCAGACATAGTCCAAATAAGCATTAATCATTCAAGTGAATCTTTCTGGTTGCAAACAATTCATCATGACTTCGACAACAATAACAATACAGAACATGATAAAACAGAACAGCCAGGTTTTCTCCAGGTGTTCTGTTTTGTCATGTTCTGTTTTGTCACTGTCCTGTTTTGTCATGGAACCGACTGAGATTTAACATTCTTCATATTATTATATACGACAATGTGCTAGGTGCAGATTGCGTAGGCTTAAACCTTTACATTATACCCAAGTTTTTAATGAAAAATACCCACTCATCCGGTCATGAGTTTGTCATTGGTAAATAAAATTTATTAGGCCTTTCTGAACATAATTATGTGGTTAATCAGTAATATTTCTTAATACGCGCCCCCATAAATTTCAGCTTTCAAAAGTTCGGTCCTGGCCTAAATGGGAAGATTTAAAAGAACATGTGGTAGGTAGTATATTCATGGCACGTATTGTATGACATAATTAATTACTCCATTGCTTCAGTGGCGATCATGCAATGTAGAGCAACATATATAATTTAATTAAAATATTTTATAGATTTTACTGTAGCGGGTGAATAGATAAATTATCTAAATTTTGTTATCAATTAATCGCAAATAATATATTATAACACGAAAACAATAATTAATATAAATATACATGTACCTACACAAGTACACAGGAACATACCTATCGATAGTAGTAGGAAGGTATTCATTATTCTCACTTCAATATGTTATTATTGGCACCCGTTTCCATTTTAGTGTATCTATAGAAGATAAAAGTGTCAACTAATAAAAAAAATAATTAAAGAAGTACATACTTACTACAAAATAAATAATAATGGTTTAGTTTACCTTATAGTTATGGCGAGCCTTCGCGCTTAAAAACAGATTAAATTTAATAAAAATATTTTATAGATTCGATACCTACATAAAGATTCTACTACTAAAAAGGAGGCATGATTCTATTAAAGATACATACTTATTTAATATCGAATATAACCAAATGCATACCCACTTGTATTCTTCCCAAAAGAATGGTGTTATTTTAAATATGTATTTCATATAATATGAATAGGTAGGTGGGTAATTCAATACGTATCTATAGGTACTTATATAAATATTTTCGGTATAGGTATATAGGTATTCATCAAAAATTATTTAAATTTGCATATTACGAACTATACCTTAACATTGTTTATTCGTTTTTTTTATTAAGTGAGTAGTTACAGTTGGTGACATTTCTCATTAGTTAATATTATTAAACTCCCAACATATTGCACAACGAGAAAACTATTGTTTACGAGAAATGACATTTTAATACGCTTACCTACCAAATGTATTAATCGTATTTACAACGGGTTTTTTTAGAAACACTGCAAATATTCAAATTATTCAAAATATTATGTTTTTATACTTCATCATTTACTTAGTAGGTATCTAGGTAATAAGGTTTTTACCCTTTCTTCGTGTATTAACTTATAATCTTTTTTTATTGTATTAATAAATAATAATAGTACAAAACTTAAATCAATTAGAATTTAAATTCAAACTCCATCAAGTACCCTCGGTTGATAGTATTGATGATGGTATACCTACTAATATTTCAATCTATTTTTATGAAAGGTGTTTTGAATTCATAACTACCAACTTTTTTTGAATATGTAATTGAATAATATGGTACTGTAGCGGCTAAATAGATAAATTATCAAAATTTTATTGTTAATTAATCGCAACTAATATATTATAACAAAAAAACAATAATTAATATAAATATACTTGTACCGATACAAGTACACAAGCACATACCTATCAATAGTAGTAGGTGGGTATTCATTATTCTCACTTCAATATATTATTATTAGTACCCGTTTCCATTTTAGTGTATCTATAGAAGATGACAGTGTCAACTAATAAAAAAAATAATTAAATAAGTACATACTACAAAATAAATAATAATAGTTTAGTTTACCGTATAGATATGGCGAGCCTTTCTTCTCGTGAAATACTTCTTCTCATAGCTGTGCTGTGTCACAACTTTTTATTATATTTTGTAAAACTGCTTACCTACCGAATGTATTAATAGTATTTACAACAGGTTTTTATAATACTGCAAATATTCAAATTATTCAAAATATTATGTTTTTGTACTTAATCCTTTACTTAGTAGGTATCTAGGTAATAAGGTTTTTACCCTTTCTTCGTGTATTAACTTATAATCTTTTTTTATTGTATTAATAAATAATAATAGTACAAAACTTAAATCAATTAGAATTTAAATTCAAACTCCAGCAAGTAACATCATTGATGATGATGGTATATAATAGGCTCAACAATAGGTAATTTTCAAAACGCTTTCGATATAAAACAGTCCAGCTCCAAAAGAAGCAATAGTGGGAAAATAAATGTAGGTATAATGCAATATTACGTACTGATTTTATATTGATTTATTTACCCTTGTACGCCACTGTAATGAAAGATAAATACTCTCGCAGCAGGGTGCAGTTTCAAAAAAAGGCGTTTATGAATCCCCTTGAAAACCGTGTTTTCTCTTGGACAGCATTGTCGAAATATTGACGCATTTGACACGCATTTAAAACGCAATCGGCTCGCAAATAAAACGCAAACGTCGTTTGGCGGATGAATCCGAAACTTCGCTTTGCCGTGTGCGCGCAGCCTAAGGATACATTACTAACAAAATATCAGAGTAATTATTCGCAAATCTGCACGTGTTGTTTCTGGTCACCAAGGACGTCGAAGGGTAACGGAAGTAAACTAGATATCGCGAACCCGACAAAACCAGTGAGGGAATTTTTTTAATGGAAAGATATTTTCGTTATTACTAAGTTTAGGTAGCTATTTCTATATATTCAAAATGATTTTCTTCGATTTGCCGCCCTTCGAGTAACTGCCGCCCCCAAGCGACGCTCAATCTGCCTACCCCCACGGGACGTCACTGACTAGTACCCATTATATCCGGTTCATAGGGCTCCTCCAAAGCTAACCTTCGCTTTTTACTTACTCCTTGAGCGTTATAATATATAATAATATATTAAATATATGGTATTTGTCACCGATTCAAGACACCGTTATCGGATTATTTCAAAGTCGAGACAGGAAAAATTGATAATATTTCCTGAAACATCCATAACAGAAGGCCGCACCAGGTTCAAATAGCATTGCTAAACTGTTATTCACAAAAATATGCCAGATAGGGTAAGAAAATAACCAGATGGTTGGAGCGGACCTTTTTTGAGTTGCTCCGCTCCACCTCCGTTCCGGGACCTAATACTTATTCCAGCTCCGCTCCGGGTAAAAAGTTTTAATAGTTATTATAATATGTATACAAATGTTAAACCATTAAAAGAATAAGTAGTTTTGAAATAAGGTTTATTATTCGTCCTTTTCGGTTCCTTCGTCCTTAACTATATTAAACAAAACGACAGCAAATCGTCTTTCATCATATGCCTCTTCTGTCAAAAAAGAGGTTATTTATCACTCGGCAGTGTTGCTGTATTTAAATAACTCCAGTGTGTCAAATATTATATTTTCATTGGTTTTTAGGACGAAAATTTAATAATAAAAAAAAACATCCGGAGCAGTGGAACACTACAAATTTTCGATGCTCTGGTTCCGCTCCTGTTCTGTTCTACTCTGAGCTCCGCTCCAACGCTCTGAAAATAAGCTTTAAAAATATAGATTTTCTCAAAATTTAAAAATTAACATTTCAAAAAATATCTGATAATAATAATTGTCAACACTGTTTTCACGAGAACTAATATTGAAGACTTTATTTTTTTACAAATCTCAACAAATAAAAATAATATGCCATACAACTAAAAATTGATGCATGTATGAAATTTGGTGATCACTTAAATATTGCATGTAAAATTTATTTTATGTGTATCTACTTAAGATAATATAGGACACAGCATGTTGCTTTTCACGTAAATCTGGTGAAATGTTCTAACTTTTTTAATGCGAGGTTTGAAACTGTCGGCAAACGCTATATTAAACGGGCATGCTTCAGATATGAATTTCGCAAGCTAGATATATGCCTAGGTATTAAAAAAATGCTGAGTCTTCACTTTGATTATGATTGGGTTGAATAGTCCATTCTTCCATCACCTATTGATGATAATTCAAGGTGTGGCAAAAGCTTCTCTTTGTAAGCGTCTTCGCTCCCAGCGCAATATAAAATAATTCGGTAGGTATACATAAATAACATGCCATCGGTGATAGTTAAGTTACCTATGAATGTACATGTTTGTTAATATAAAGCGCATTCCATATCTCAGTGCTTATAATGTGCAAGCTCAAACCGGCTGAACTAACTTATCTTCTTGTTCGAGAAATTTATTTATAAAAGCTCGAAGCTGTTTAACGACAGCTTACGGAAATGCCCGAAGCAGCTTTCGTTTTATTTTGTTACACAGAATATCAAACCAAAGTTCACTATTTATTAATAATTGTAATATAAGCAAGCAAAATAAATATGGGTTCAAAGTTACGTGATAAGAAACATTTAATTAATTATTATACATCATAAGTACATATTATGAGAAAAAAAGCACAGAAAAGTGGTTAGGCCAAGTAGTCGAAACTGTACGGGTAACCGGGGTAACTGCTCTATCCTCGGAGCTACTGATCTGACTATGATTTATGCTAATTAAATCTCATATAATTTATTTATTTGAAAAAGACACGTTGAGTACATAAAAAAATATTAATTCAGGACGTTCACAACATGACATTTAGAATAAAAATTACAAGAAATCAGTTAGAGAAAAAACAAGGTAGAGAAAAAAAAACAAAGCAAAAATAGTTTTATACAAAAGAAATGAAATAAAAAAAAACAAAAATAATTCAAAAAAATACAAATTACAGAATAAAATAGAATTTAAAAAAATATATAAATTATGGATCGCCAAAAATATTTACATCTCTAGGGAGTGCATTGACCAACCGCACAGCCCTCGCTATTGGTGCCTGGTGAGCCTGACATGAGGAAACAGCTTTCACCCAAAATAGGTCATGGCTGCGATCACGCATGTAATTGACGGGTGCGTAAAAAATCAAATTTTCTAGAATATCGGGATGAAAACGATACCACGTGAGAGCAGGGAAAAATGCTTTAAGAGCAGAATATAACATGGTCAAGTATGCGCTGTCGACTTTGTAAATAAACTGAGGTAATTAGTTACTAACACGATTTAAAAATGATGCTAGGCGGTTAAACTAAATTTATTTATGACGTCTTTATACTTCAATATTTAATAGACACAAGATTTAATAATGTTAAATTATTGAAATACTTCCGAAAACATACATATACCAAAAATCTAGAAACTCTCAAAGTTAAAGCGTTCTAACTTGTCGAAGGTTGACGACCAAAATAACAATATTATGTCTCAGCCCTGGGTATAGCATTAAGGCTCTATAAGTCTATAGGCTCCGAGAGTACGTCATGTACTATTGATTATTATACCCCCCCCCCCCCCCACTAATACTTTCAAAAATTAGAACATTTATTGATAAGTACCGAATTTCTCCGAAAGATTGAAAATTGTATGTTCTTTATAACATCTTTTAAATTACTTACCTGGTGGGCAAGTCTGTTTGGTCATTATTGTGCCGTTGTCGATCTGTGAAGATTCACGACATATTTCATCTTGTGGAAACTCCTTTCTCTAGATATATTAGTTATATTTTTTTACAAGATAAATCCATGGTGTAATCTCAACGTTATGCCGGGTCCACATTGGCAACATGTCGCCGGCAACCTCGTTAAATTTTAGGATAAGTATGATAATTATCGTAAAATTTAACGAAATTGCCGGCGACATGTTGCCAGTGTGGACCCGGCATTAGGTAATAAACGAGTCAATTCGCTGTTTACTATTGATAATGGTGCTGGAGCGGGTGGAGCCTAAATTCATCAAACTTCAACGACAATGTTCTTGAAGACTTTTTGCAGCAGACGAATATAAACACATAACAGATTAATCCAGAATCTGAATATAAACTTCCGAGTTGTCGCCCCTAAAGCCTGTCAGGTTCCATACAATGACCAAGGAATCATTATGCTACTTACGCATCTGATTACCTCAATCTTTCTATGTATGATGCGCTGAAATAACACATCATTCATTATCTTTGCGGAAAATGTATTTAAATATTATCCTAAAACTAAAAGGTTTTATTAAGTAGGTAGGTAATCATTTGCGGTTAATTATTGTATGAAGGGCATATTATATGGGTCACCGTTATATCATTATTGCAATTTCCTAATAATTAAATAATAAATTCTATTTATAGAAATTTTCTTCATATTACCCAGTAGTGACATACAATTTATTATTGCACTTTATCGTCTTTATTAAATAAAATATACTTATTAACATCGCTTAAATGCGGTTTTAGTTAAATACCATAGTGAAATATTCTGAAGATTTATTTAATAGAATTATGTTGTCATAACACCTACACACATTAGTCATAGTGAAACGATGTCTTTGAATAGTAACATCGAATATGGGTATGCAGGGCCGGTTTTAAGGCGATTAGTACGATTGTGCCCATTCGAGCATCACGCCCTAGCTAGGTGACTTCATTCGTCGTCGAGAAACAAATAAACAAAAAATACTGGTAAAATGCAACCCCATAATCTTACAAATAAGCTAATTGGCGTCATCGGGGGTGCAGAATAAAACATTATTGTTAGATTAATAAAAGTGTAATTTTATATACTATACATTGATAGTATGGGTAAATTAATAATAAAATATACATACCTAAATATACTATTATTAAATATTAAATTCTGGAAAATAATTAAAAATCTAGTAGAAAAATAGCAGTGAATAATATATAAGTTTAGGCTATACCTCAGTTGAGGTATGCTCTAAAAAGATCGTAGCTAGGCGATGCGCGGATTGTGCAAATGACGCGTGCCGAACGAAATATAATTTGTCATATAAATCCAACATGCGTCCATTTAATGTTCTGTTTATTGTTCTATTAGTAACAATAATAAAATATTCATTGACATGTTTTCTTTTTCAAGTAAATGGGTAACGTTTTTTAGTCATCTTTACACGATTTAGGAATTAATACCCTCGTCGCCATCACGAAACAAATTGACGTGTTCACACCTCTACGTTCACTCTCCGATTGCCAGCGAGTCCAAAATTTCGTCGCACCTATAGTTGCAAATTATTTGCCATTTCACTGAAGTACCGTCTTAATAATATTTACTTTGGTCGTTTGTACTACTTATCTACTTGAATTTTAATTATTATTTTAGTACGAAAAGTTTGGAAGCTCGTGTACGTAAGCTCGGGCGGAAAGATACCTATACAAATATCATTTTCCATAAACATTTTTTCTTCATTTACCACAGACGCCCGAATAAACAGATCTGAACAAAAATCAAACATTTCACATAATACAATATATTTATACAGTGGCGTTGTTAGTAGGAGCGAATTATTGATTATAATATTCGTGTAGGTGCCTGCTAGTGATTTATTGTATGTATTAACTATATAAAATAAATTATTTTACTTTTGTAATTGAAGAGCTGGATGGCTAAGTAAAATTTGAGGCGTTATGGTGTGACATAATTTGTAGAATTCTACATCGCCTCTTTATCATGTAAGTTGAAATCTTTTAGAGCTGACAATTATAGATACGCATGTGCCTACTGCTAGTATCTAGTATCTAGAGATTCTCCTGATTGTGTTGATATATTTTTTAAAAACTATTTTCTATTGGATAGTGGAAACCAACTTTATATAATAATGTTATTTTTAATAACATTATATTTCAAAATAATGTGGGTAGCTAGCTAACTACTACAATTTTATCACTAACCTTTTCATTATTATCGATAAGATAATATACTGATAATAAATAGTACAGTTGTGAAGCCATTTAGACTTAATCCATTGACGTCCCGTGGGGGTAGGCAGATTGAGCGTCGCTTGGGGACGGCAGTTACTCGAAGGGAGGAAGCAGGAGAAGAGGAGCAAAACGAGGAAAATCGTTTGGAATATATAGAAATAACTATGTACCTTAACTTAGTAACAACGAAAATATCTTCCCATTAAAAAAATCAGCTCACTGGTTTTGTCGGGTTCGCGATATCTAGTTTACTTCCGTTGCTCTTCGACGTCCTTGGTGACCAGAAACGACACGTGCAGATTTGCGAATAATAAAATTACTCTGATATTTGGTTAGTAATGTATCCATACAACACATTTCTTAGATATTGGACTCATGGAAGGATGATAAAAATAATGTATGAACAAATGAGGCGGCATTTCGGCGCTGCCTAGGGGCGGCGTTTTATTTAGGGACATCACTGTCTTAATCTGCAAACGAGCTAACTGCACTTTTGACCAAAAATGAGATTTTGATGGTATTTTGTTATAAAGCATGTTTTCTATGCTCACACGTAAACTTAAAATTCGTAAACCTATAAATAAATGCGTTATCGTTCTTCACACAAAACAGATAACTGCAGGTGCCAAATTTTCAATATCGTAAATGAAACAACTCCGCTCTTTATATATTTTTTCTTTGTATATAAAAGGGAAGCTAAAATAGTGTATTAATACATAGTGCAGCTTATTAGTGAAAAAAATCCAAGTGTATTTTTGAATTGTTAAATTCCGCTTGATAGTTAAATTATTAAGTTTTTTCTCCTTCCTGAACAATTTGCCCAAATGGAGTTAGCCGGTTTGCAGATTAAGTAGTCGATGTGTGGTATTTGACAGCACTGAATGGTATTTATGTATCTACATTGAAATTTCTGCATTTTTCCATAATTTATTCATATAGAACAAAACTATATAACTAAAATTAATAACGAGATCGAGGGCCCGTTACGATAGTGATATTTTCCCCACTCATTTTTTCTAGCTGCAACACAAACATGCTGTTAAATGTTAATCAATTCTCTGCTATTATTATGTATATGGAAACTAATATTATTATATATTGCGTGTTTCTACTGTACCGACTTTGGTATATGTATACGTTTAAAAACGATGGAAAACATTCCACTATAGTCATTTCAAATTTTAAAATAAGAACTTTTGGTAACTGAATCAGTTTCAGACGAATCATTTTTTTCTACGCCACTGAATATCACACAATCTATTTAAAGTCCCCCATTACACAAACAATAATAAAAAAGTAGGAAAGCAGAGGTTATAATACGAGATATTAGCCCAGTCTTAATACAAATCATAAAATATAGGTCAATATACGCAATATTATGTGCATTGACTAGGCAACATTAACTGTAAAAACATAATTAGACTGTTTTTATTTTCATTCATACAATGCGTTTCCATACTACTTAGGTATATTTTATATAGAAGAATTAAAAAAGAATGATATTTAAAATTTTAATTGAGGTCATCGGTGTTGGAAAGTTATGGTTTAATGCGCATGGAGGCCCCAGGCACTGACTAATTTTGAGGCTCTCTACGGACGAAATTAATCCAACCAACTTTTAGTAAAAAAATGCACATAAACATATTGTATACAATTTACACAATATGTTTTATTTGCGCAAGCAGGATGACGTAGGTATAAATATGTATCAGCTTAATTTATTATCTGTTCATCTTTTATGTCATGTTTGGAGATCTCCTTCTGAAATTCAGCCTGCACCATTTACCGCCAATGAGTGTTAAAATATAGTACCTAGTAGAGTTGTGCTGCTATGATTTTCCTCAGTCATGAGGTCCCGACAAAAAGGAAAAAGAAGTATTTTCCATTCACGTAAATAATTTGTAATTTTTCTGTTCCTGTGGGGGGGGGGGGGGGTCCGGACCTGAAAACCCCCGCTTGTGTATGCGCCTAAACAATAATTACGTATACAAATTAAAATATGTACTTACAATACTGTAGTCACTTTCATAATATAATGTTTAATAATAAATTTGAATGAGCATATTATTCTTAATTAATGTATAGATAGAGCACTGTGCCCTTTCGTTATTCACAGACTTCGTCCATTTAATACGTCGATGGTGATTCATAAAAATATTTTTTACACGAACAGTTCAAATGCGTGACCGTCCAAATCTTTTGCAGATGTACTACAGATTGGGAAGCGCTGGTTTAAATAATAATATTGCATAGGTATTACAAAATCTGTGCTTAACTAGTTTTGCTATGTAACGTAAATTTAATATTAAATTCATGCAGCGAGTTATACTCATTTACTTTCCGAGCTTTTATACTACTACTCACGCATGCGTTGATAAAGCTTAGTTCGAACAAAAATGCATACAAGCACGAAGTCAAAAGCACAAGCGACAAACCGTGTAAAGGCGGGCGTTCACGCTACGAAGATAATGGGTGCTTTCATCTTGGTCGTGCATACTTAAGGTTCAAATAGACTATATGACGATCGGGCACATATATGCTAAGAGCGTTTTAGTGTCTATGATCAAATCTATGCCATTCCGACATTTATACATACATATTGTATGACAGCTATGACAGCTATGACATCGTATTTACACTCTGTGACACCCTGTGACACAGGACGCCAATATAAGAAACGGATTTTTCGACATATATATGACCGATCGTCATAGAGTGTATTTGAAGCATTAGTGCCAAATGCAAACGTATAACGTGTTTGTCTCCCAACATAGTGGCGGAATTAGTGATGCCAACCGTACTATAATTATAGTACACTACTATAATTTTGATTTCGCGAAAAATGTATAATACTATAATTTTACGCCAAATATACCAAAATACTATAATTTTAAAGAATTCAAGATGAAAAATGTTCCTGTACTATATATTATTCAGAAATACTATAATTTTTACGCCTTTGTACTATAATCAGCATAGAAAAATATGGCAACACTAGGCGGAATTAAGAAATACTACATGTCAAAATACATTTATATTGCGTAGGTACCTACGCAGAAATAAAGTAAATATATTACATATCGTATGTAATTCCAAAACGCAGTCCCAATTATGCAAAAGCGATAGACTATGAGAATTAAATTTAATTTACTATAAATAAATATAATTAAAATGATTGAAACCGGGTATAGATGGTTGGGTTCGCAATAACACAATGCTTACGGGCCCTTTTAATTAATTTTGTAATTAACGTGTTAATTTGCATTTGAAAAGTAATTAGCAAAAACACAATTTTGTGCGGCCCGTAAGCTATGGGTTCATTAATAAATTTATTAAAGGTATAGTATTTAAATAGGCAATTGGTGCATTATTATGAATAGTCCAGACCAGATATATTTGTATTAAACCATATTCTACGGGAATGTCCGAGAATGCGCTCCGTAATGGAAGAGATGCTCAAGTCGGTCCAATCAGCCGTTGGGGCCCATGGGCCGTCCAACCTAGTCGCCACGAATTTTGTATTGCTTAAAAAATGCGGGGACTTATCGCGGACGTGAAGATCTCTTAACTTAGTTTTGCATGCCCGCCCGTATTGTCGTAGCTTAGCCTTTTGTACTATATATTTATAGTAAACGTAGTCAAAGCACACTTAAATGGTTAGTGACCTTAGTCTTGAGTATATACTCAGGCTTAAAAACTGCTGATGCTTCACATTAAACGTAGGGCCTCATCCCGATACGCTTGATTAAAACCGAGTGTGGTGCAGGGCTGATTGGTTTGGAGTGGTCTATGTTTGTGTTACATTAAAATATTTTTATAATAAATAATATCTTTAGGTATAATACCTATCTGCGTCTACATTCTACAACGTTTTTGAAAATGAATACTCCTAAATATTAGTCCATCAGAAAGGTAATCTAACATACATTACGTCCCTGTAAATGTTATTATTAGTAATATATACCTATCTAACTATTATTTTTTTATCAAAAAATAATTTGTTGAATACGATTAAAATATTAAGGGATAAAAGTTTATTGGTTCATATGCGTATATACTCAGCTTTACTAATGTTGCCAGCGTATACTTTTCCAATCGCTATACGGGATATCTTTGAGTTAACATTTATTTATTTAATATATTTTATGGAAATTTCAGATTCTGTGTCCTTATTTTACGAACAATATTTTGTACGAAACATTTTAATTTCATTAGGTCACTTGAAATGAGTACCTAACTATTATAAATACTACTTATATCTTAATTCTTAGGTTATAACAAGGAGAAAAATAATAATATGAGCATAACCTTTTGCTTATACAATGAACAACTTACAAAATTAACCGAAAATTGTATTTTATAGAAAATCTATTTTGTTTTATTTGGTTAATTGTGTTGGGCATATTGATTTGAAAAATTACATTTCAGCAATGGTCTTGTCATGTCTTGGAATTTTCATAAAACAAAAAGGGATTTATTTTAATATATACATAATATTTATATGACTATAATTATAATTATAAATTTATTTCAGGAAATGATTAAATCTTTAAACGGGCAGATAGGTATATTGTAATTCTGAGAATTCTCTACCGCAGTAAAGTTGAATATGGGGAAAGTTTGATCCGTAGTGTGGCAAGTTTGCACAATTTTGAATTTAGTCGAGTTGAAACTTTCAACCGGTGCGGTGGTGTCTAGCGTTCGGGTTGTCTCGTTTGTTTTCAAATTCAAATACGAAGTTCGTTCTTTTATTTGAATATCGAATTCCTTGGCGTACGTATATATACAATTATTATATCTTAAAATATATTATAGAATAGTGTGAAGTTCGTTCTTTTTACCGCGGTTTTTCCCTTTATATCTTTTTTTTGCATATTAAAATAGGCTGTTCTGTGTTATTTTTTGTGAGGTTTTTTTAGTACATATTACCTTTTTAAATGAATAAGGATGTTTCAGCTGTGAATAGATATTTGATATTATGAATAGTAATTATCTTGTGTTATTATTAGCTTATATCATGTCTGGCTCATCTTATAGACGCCAATCTATAATAAACTTGCAGGGTGTACGAGTACAAAGTATAAATAAATACACGCGCGATTGTTCTTAAAACAAATAAATTTATATTCTGACTTTAAAAAAGATAACTGTGCATTAGGGGTGGCAAAACTGCCATCGGTTTTCTATTTGAATTAATTGAGTAGGAACCCAATATGATATATTATTATAATAGTGAATGATGTCCCTTTTAAAATACAGGCACAGTGAGTAAAGTTAACATTGGTCTGCTATAATAAATAAATAAATTATTAGTATATTAGCCTGCTTTGTTGTATGACAAATTAAATTTGAGCTTTGCTGATGGTGTTTTCATAATGGGGTGTGAACAATATTAGTTTCATTTATGATATTGCGTGGTTAAAAATGTTTACATTCAAATCTAAACCTTGTGTTGTTTTTACTGATTGATACAATACCATAATTAATAAATAATAATTATAATATTTATTGTACGTTTAATGTAATATAATAAATATATACTGATCAGTGATCACTGATCAGATAATAATGTAGGCAAGAGTAATGAATGGTATTTACAACATTATTTGTATTTATGAAAATTATTAATTTTGATTTTTATGACACTATTATTTTATTGCACATACCAATAATTACTAATTAATTAAAAATATAGAATATTCAAATGAAATCTTTACTAGGTATCTTATGGACAATTTTCTGTGATTGCACGTTTTTTTCTTGTATTCATTTTCGGGCAGGACCTACTAACTATCGGTGGCGGTTTTTCTTGAAGTGTGGGAAGCGCATGGTTTGTTTGAAAATTCGTAAATCTTACGCCGTGATTTTTTCAAAATATCAAAAACATTCTCCATTACTGTGTAGTCAGTACCTAGTTAAACACCTGGTGACGTTTCGAAATGATTAATTTCACAAAAGTTTCCTTCCAAACATGTCATAAAATTCTAACACATCAGACATGTACGAGATACGTACATAAGCCGGTAACGCCACAACAGTGTCAATGTTAAAATGTATAATGTTCGATTTTGATTGGGTTAATTCCAGTTATAGTAGGACACACAGAATATGTCAACACCGGGGTTTGGACGTAGGTATCTTAAACCGCCACTGCTCAAAAATATCAACTGATGTCTTGTGGGAGTGGTGGGCCATGCGTTGCTTCAGGGCGGCAGCTAAAGGGAGGAATACGAATACTAAATCAGAGATTATGTCATGCTGAAATAGTTTTTTGTCAGTGGATGTGTTTGTCAGAATTTCAGTTATTTTTATTTGATTTGTTTGATTTAGCATCGTAGAGAGCTAGTAAATTTATTTTAATTGTCAAGCTAATGATAGAAAGGGGCGGTGTTTTGAGTCAGCTGAAGAGCAGCACATTGCCTACGTCGTATCTCTATACTAGTACCTATGATTTTGTCAAATTGTTTTTATATAGTATAATAGTTGGATAACAGTTATGTTATCAAAAAATAAACTTTGAAAACATTCCGCTATAAAATATAAAAGAAAAAATATCCGTCCGGCAGAGAATTTATAAAAAACGTGCGTAAAAAATTGAAATTGTAGTGGCCGAATCTATTGACCGCCTGAATAATAAAATCACAATAATAAAGACATAATAAGTACCTACTCGGTTCTATAATCTCCAATCGTGTATGACGCTAAGCTTAGTGTCTGTACTGCCCGCATACAATGGATAGTCTCAATAGTTGCAGGGCCGCGTTTACGATGGGGATAAAGTGGCCCTGGGGTCCGAGGTCCGAAAAATAAAATATGTAGATACACAGTTAAAAAATAAAATACTGAGTCAGACACTGAAGCTGCACTAGTGCGAATGAATTTGCAGGATCCAAAAGCTCGGTAAAGGTAGATAGCTTTTTACTGAATCAATTGCGAAAAAATGCTATCGGAGGAAATGTTTAGTACTTATACGAAATATTTTTTGTGTACGTTTTCATTTAACAAACATTTCAGACGTTATCATCCAAAAATCATCAATTTTTGCATGCATTAGCCAAAACATTCGTGGTTGAAAGACGTGCAATATCACACATAGCTAAGAGTATATACCTACTTATTTACATTTTATCCATTTTTATACTTTATTTTTCTATGGGGCCCGACATGTATTATCCCAAGGCCTGCCTCTTCAAGAGTAATTGCAGCCCTGGGCACTTGTTAGATAATATTATAAAATATTAATAATATAATTAATAAAATAAATCTTGTAGTTTGACAATATAATACTGCTTAGGTTAGGCACGTTTTCACGATTTTTTTTAAAACATGTTATTTGTACACCTGCCAAAATATAGCTTTATGCAATGACATTTTGAGTGGACGAAACTGGTTCTTATCATTGTTAAATTATCTTTGTGAATTAAGTACTATAATATGTAATAATATATTGTATTTGAACGATTTTCAAAGAAAAAAGCTTACTCTTATAACATTACAGCCATCTTTCAAACAGCCGGGTAAACATTAAACCCAAAAGTCTGGCAATACCCACATTATATCTCGATATACACAGTGACAGACTAAGCTCTAGCCAGCAATACCTAGACATAGGCGGCTCTCGTGGTGCAGTGGGTAAGGCGCTGGCCTTCCACCCGAGAGTTCTGGGTTCGATTCCCGGTCATGACAAAAACATTTATGTGTTTTTCTCAAAGCCTGGGTGTTTGTGATTGTTCAAAATTACTAACAACCACCTTGTACGAAAAAGCAAGGACATGGTTACTAATAATTCGCAACCAACGATTTTTTATATTCAATCGGTTCGCTCAAGCCGACTGATTATATATTATGTATGAAGCGCAACTAATTTATATACATTTGTTATCCATTATTATTTTTGTGCAAGGCGGTAAATTTGTATGATATGCAATGACGTCCATCTATGTCCATTCTGCCGAAATATTTGGGATCCCATAATGTCGGCATCTCTATCTAATTATATTAATCTTAGGTGCTCGCGGCGAAGCTATAATGCCTATAAAAAGTCGATATTTCTACACGTAACTCAAGTATAGAGTGTTTAAAAAATTCTCAATTATTGTTTACGGTATTTTTTCCTCATTATTAGATTAAACAGCTGAAATATATTAGACGAATTAAGCTTATTCAATAACATGTTCCATTATTAATTTATTGTACTTTAGTAGATGATTTTTTTTGATGAAAGAAAACTCATTTTCCTAATAAGTGTTTAATAATAATCTTAATGTGGTTGTTATCTTACGTTATTTGAAATGTAAGTACTTAATAGGATTTTTACACAAAAATTTACCAAACTAATCAGAGAAAAGTTTGAAATTGAGTATTGGGAGTTTTCTTCAAAATGTAAAAATCTATCTTCCTTAGTACATTTAGAATAAATCTAATTTTTCGACATATACCCTACCCTAGTGTATTTTCTAGATATTATCAGTATTATCACACAAACATTTAATTGTACAGGAACAGGATTTTACTTAGGATTTTAGATTCAAACGAATTATAAGTCGGACTCCACACACTGGATCAGGTTCCGTGTAAACATGAAAGATTTCATAATGAAACTTATGGTTGTTTTTGGAATGTCTTGAAAAGTATTTTAAGAAAGCCACCTGTTATCTTCTGTTACCGTTTATAATACTTACCAAAGGAATATTAGAGAATTGTTTTCATATGAGATTTAAAAAAATGTTTTTATAAATAGCTGTTCGCCACGTCATTTGACGCGGACGAAACCAGTACTGAGCATTATTAAATTATGTGAATTAATTGCGTTTCATTTTAATTAATAAAAATACTAATTACAAAAGTACTTATATCGTATTGTTTCACTTATTAAAAATTATTTATTAAGATTGTACATAAATAGTAGCATTTTTAAGTCTTAAGCTTTAGAGACATTTATCTCTTATATGTATTATCTCTTATGGTTATTTATTTGAAGATATTATCTACATATTCGAAAGGCGAACTTCTCCGGGTCGGTAAAACCAATCGTATTTTCGTAAGTTTTAATAAATTTCAATTAGCTCTTTTTACAGTATCATATTTTTATTTTTTATTGTATGAATAATATATAATATCATGTCTTTATTACACACCTTGTACTAACGTACTATAAAAAATTAAGTGAAATGTTATAAAACGAGTAAATTGAAAATATGTTGTTGTACACTAATGAATTTTTTCAGTGCGTTTTGCTTCAAAAATCATTGACGTTTGACCTCAACAGCGAGCGAAAGTATTTAAAAACGGCATACTTCAAGTTTTTGATTATCTCATTACGACTATTTTGATAACCAGTTTTTAATCGATACTGTTCTATTTGCTCATCTAGGCCAGGTGTTCAGCGAGTTTTATTTTTTATAAAAGCTATCTCAGTCTTATTTTATTCATTAGGTGGTACTTATTATTATAGATAGACACCATTTCATTAAATTCTTTTTAAATACAAGTGTTAGTCGTAGTACTTACAATGTTATTGACTGCATAATACCTATCAGTGGTTTTCAATGTGGGAAGGGGTCACTACAATACTGAGACGCCGTGTGATTCTCAAAAGGAACAGAAATCGCATTTTAAATATTTTTTTGTTATTAAAGTATATTCTTCAGTGTTTATTATTAGTATACTTTTGTCTCATTTTAGTGGGCGTTGGTGAAAAATGTTCTCTATAAAGGGGCGTTAGTCTGAAAAAGTTTGTAAAACATTCATATATTTGTAAGGACACTGGCGAAAATGTAATATTAAATAAAATAATTATTTAACGGTTGTCTTAACCTTGCCTTGAAAAGAAATACATATAGAAATTGAAAACATTTATAATAAAATTATTATGTTATTATAACATCTTCGAATCGCCATGAAGTGCTGTAATACAAAAAAAAATGAACACCATCACTATAATTAAAAGCTGTTCAAAGTGGAATATGAAGGTTACCCCATATTCCACTATATTATTGTATTACCATATAATCGCAAGCACATTGAAGACTGCATTTGAATATTTTCTTTTTGCAAAAATATTAACACTTATTAGAACAAGCGAATAGTGAAACAAAATGTCCCTAACGTCATTAAAATTAATAAAAAAAATCGTGTTTATAGGTAGTCTTTAAATGGCGACTGATGAATATAAACGACTTTGCAATCAACCTCGGGTTTAATCATATTTAACTGGCAAACGGATTTGACTACTACGGTGGATACGTACATACTTAAAGAACGTATGTACTTAAAGGTTACTAACTTTGAAAATAATAGCATCAAATCGTCACCTCAGTTCTAATTTGTACCTGGGTGTGTTTTATTGGCTTTGAATTATTTTGGTTTTAAGTTTGGATCCAAATATTTAAAGGTATACGATGTTGGTAGGTATAATACATGACTGAATAAAATTCCAGGTATCAAAGACCTACGCCGATTGATATGAGGCAAGAGACAAAAGCTACCAAAATATTTGATAACCAATGTCAGTTAACAAGAGTCATTTCCCTTACAAAAATAATATCACGTTGACGAAATGATTATAATACGTAGCTAAGCAAATAAGTTTTTTTTATTGTAGTGTTTAGTAAAACGTGTCGCGGCCTATATTGCATTGGATCACGTACGACTAGACTGGGCGATTAACTGGTTTACTTTAGTATTTGTACGCGGAGTTTAGTTGATGGCTTGTATTTTCATTATTACGGTTACGATGTCATATAATTATTAGTACATACTCCGTGTATTTATTTGCAATAATCTTCGCAATTTACTGTTATTTTTTTATTTGGTCTTGCACATAAACCTAGTAACATTTTAACAGAAAATGATTCTACAAATAATAGACGGACCAAAATAAGTTGTCTGTGAGCTGAACGACATTTGCGTGATACTAAACTGTAATTAAGAATATTTTTTGCATTATATTAAGTTTGTTAACTTTGCGCTGTTCGCTATAATATCAGCAATGCAGTATTTTTTGGATAAAATTGATACAACCTGTAGTGGCATGGGGTATTATATTATGTATATTATGTATACTACAATATAACCTCGATATAACAGACTAATGCGGATGAGAGGGTGTCCGTTATATAAAAACACAAACAAAATCCTGTTTATTCGTTTTTGGATGATATATCCAGACACACCCGTTGTGCAGTGTCGTTAATGTTCAATGTCAATGCGCTTGCTTTCGGTAATCCTGCATTGAAAAAAAAAAGTTTTGTTTGCATTTTTGGAAGTCTGCTGATTTTTTTTATAATCAACTAATAGTTGAATTTTGTTATCTGACAAATATTCAATAAACTATGTTATTAGATTGTCGAGATGCGATCTTATCACTGATAACTTTGTTTTTAGGCATGTTGTTTCTTATTCCTTGCTATCTTCACTTCTATTTAAAGTGAAGATGGCTAAGAAGATTGTGAAGATCTTTTCACGTAGAATGTTCGGCAGTTTTGTATTAGCTTTTGTTACTTACTACAATTTTTAATTATTCCTCTACGCGCTCTTTTTACTCTTAATTTTAAGTCATGTAAATTTAGTCAAAGCATATTTGTGTGCATGGCGACCTCAGTATATGGGTAACTGCTCCTTAAACATTCCCAGTCATAAAAAAGATTCATATCAAACGTAGGGTCCCGTGATATGCCCGATTAAAACCGGGTGCCATTAACTTAAATGTTGGAATATCTGCAATTTAAATGATGTTTATGCTTTGGCTTTGGACTCTGTGGCAACCACCTGTCCTGAATTGTGATGTGTGTTCCTTTGTATTATTGATCAATCGGGGCTCGTTTTCGGATTAGCGCCGCACCGCTGTCAAATATTAGGCTCTCCTTAATAAGTATGTCTTAATTATTATTCATACCGCCGAGGGTTTCGTAATAAAAATAAATAATATACATTTCAATCAGATAAGAATGAGATTTCCGCCGCCGGGCTCACACGTGACATCTTTCTTGGCTATTTCCTCAAAACGAAATGAGTAAACTCCGATGCAGAGATAACAAAATATTATTGCAATGAGAGTCACGCTTTATCATTGCCAGTACCTACGAACCAGCGCCAGGATTTCCCAGATATATTATATTTTTTATAACATTATTCTTTCTTATTAATTAATTACATTCCGTGGCATCGTTTTAATTTGGCTAAACGATAAATTATGACAAGGAATACTTTACCGATGATCACACTCATTACTAAAATAGGTATACTGGAATTAGAATCAATACTAGTTGTAAAATGGGATTCATTGCCCCAAAACTTTTTTGCTTATAAAATGCTTTTAACTTGTATGTATATCTACATAATACGTCAATATTTAGATGTATTTAAATTTCGTTGATGAAACTGACCGTATAATTACAATGTCTACCAATACCGCCAAAAGGTGTCGTCCCTTAAAGATCCAATTTCACGGAACCCTAAATTCTAAGATTCGTCAGAAAGTATAAAAATCTTTAAAAATAGATGCGTGTTTTTCATGATCAGTAGGTATAAAAATCAACTGAAGCATATATATACCTACAGTTCATACATTTAGTAGGCATTTACCGCACATGAAATTTTTTCGTAAGGGGTCTGTCAGCGCCTCGGGCCTCCGCGTACCTAAAGCCACCATTGACTAATGCATTAAAATATAGTAGGGCATTTATTTTTTTCCTACGTCATAGTTTCCACAACCTGTGGGTCTATTCTATCTACTTATCGACCGCTAAAATGATAAAGTGATAAATATTATCAAACTTAGGGTAGGTTTGTATCAAAGTATTAGCACTTATTGGAACAATTACAATAAGATGTTTGTAATTATTGTTGCAATAAGTGTTATTTTTTAACAGCAGCAAGAGAGGTGCTGATAAACTATAGCATTTATTGCAATATAAGTGCTAATACTTTGATACAAACCTACCCTAAGTTTGATAATATTTATCACTTTATCACTTTAGCGGTCGATACGTATAGAATAGACCCACTGTTCTAGTTCCCTATAATATTGACTGCGCGGCGTTACATTCGAGTTTTGAATATTTTTTATTGCTCACCTTAAAAAGTGAAGAAGATTTACTACAGGTAAATTTGTACTGCCGACAGTGATTTAATGATGCGAGCACATCTGTGAAAAAAATAACGCGATTTCACCTGGTTGATTTATTTATTTACTTACCTGCTTTCTTCTTCGGTTTGCAACTTTTTCATGTCGTGTTTACTTTTGTCAAACAAATTTATGTGAAAACTATTCAAGATAGTTTACCTATAAGTACTTAGTTATACCGGAGAAAATATTGTCATTGTGAATATTGAAATTTATTATTATACGTGTGACTGTCCCCAACGTTGTGTCGTTAAAAAGACTATGCTGTGTCGTATGTTATGTTATTACAGTATAATACACACTGACATGAAAATAATTTTCTATTTTTATGATCTTTGACAATGCCCGAGTTTCTAAAAAATGCGGTAGGTATGCCTTACGGGACAGTTGTAAAACAGAATAACAATACTTATTCGTTAAATACTTTGTAGAAAGTGGTTGTAATATTACGGATGTTGCAAGCGGACCTGAACTTGAGCTTTGGATCATTCAGAGCTTTCCTTCACTCGGTTTGACCCTCTGTATCCCTTTCCTATTCATTAACGTTGTTGATTTCTTTAGCCCTGTCTACATTCGGTCATTTGTTTCGTTCATTAGATAAACGCATCGCAGTGCCCTGCGCATTGCTTGCCTCAAACCGTTTTCAAAATAGTCTTTTTCCGCGATGAAAGCGCATGTACCTCCATCACCGATATA
Source organism: Rhyacophila brunnea (assembly GCF_057557595.1). Lineage (NCBI taxonomy): Eukaryota > Metazoa > Arthropoda > Insecta > Trichoptera > Rhyacophilidae > Rhyacophila > Rhyacophila brunnea. Next base: position 26,563,901 of record NW_028233068.1, read on the forward strand.
TTTCTGTTCCAACATCACAGTGTTGCCAACCGAATGATTCCCCGAAAAATGTATTATACTTTATTTATTTTATTTATTTACAAATTATTATCATTTGTACTTACATATTTTTATTAAAATCAGCATTACAAAAAGTTTACAACAAGGCTTACCCGTGAAAAATTGAAAACTATTTGACGTCCATATTTAGATAGTTGACGCAGTGAGTAGCGCACTTCCAATCTAGAGCATGCGCAAAACTTCCGTATTAAAACCAGAATTAAAAATTTGAAATGAAGTGGAAGATGAAGATAAAGTGATGAAATATATACATAGTTTATGTACTTAATATTCCACCACAATATCCTCATAATGCAACAGCGCTTCTAATATCGATTCAAACATTTGAAAGTGAAATTTTTAGTATCATAATTCATAATATTTACAGTACCTAACTAAAATCAATTATATCATAGAAACACTAGGCAATATTTTAACAATGGCTCGTAGACTTACCCTGATTTACAGTAAGTACTATTGTATCCGCCAAGATAACACTGTTAGGAAACACTTGAAACTATGTCATTGCAAAAATAAATATAATATTATGGAAACAGCAAAATATTATATAGGTGTTTGTAGCAGCACCGCCATCAGCCTAGACTAGTGTTTTTCAAACTGTGGTCTGTGTACTTATGGCCTTTTAATCAATTTTTAAGATCATTGACATATAAGATGAAAATTAATTATCTCTGAATATGAAAGAAGATCTGAAAAGAAGTGTGAATCTGACCTGACTACAGGATAAATTTTCAATTGGTAGTTTATAATATTTTAAAAAATGGCTTTTAATTTAGTCATTTATCGTAGGATACGCTGCGCCGGTCTGAAAAAACTGTATGTCCCTAAAATAAGTACCCACTAGCATGTTGTACGTTTTGGCGTATATACTGCATACTGCGCTTAAATGGCATATGGTTTCAGTCTATGGATGACCTCCTAGTCAAAACCTACCGTTTCAAATTTTGTTATGTATCTATTAATAATAGTATGCATACTGTATAATTACACAATTAAATCAAATTACATCATAAAAACTAAATCATTTCTAATGCAATGCCACGTCGTGATTCGGAAGTCTAATAATTTATTATTATACATTATACAAGCTTCATAAATCATAATTGGTATACCTACTGTAATGTTTGCTATTTACCAGGATCTCGACTAGGTATATGATTGGTGTTACGATATATTTCACTATAAACTAAATACTAATATATAATTAGCATACCTACCTATCTTATCTTGGCGCGTGTTATCAAGAGTAAAACGAATGTGTATTTTTAATTGTTTTTTTTAATGGTAATTAATTTGTTACACATAATTGCCTGTTTATTATTATGTGGTTATCTCGGTTTTCGACTTTTTTTAAATATTAGGTATATGATCCACGTAGCTGGCTACTTCGTAGGCACTCTGATTAATTACAATTTTATAAAATACTAGACCAAGAAATATGTATGTATTTCAACCTACTTTACTTATATTAGGCATATACATAATAAAATGTTTAATCGTATGTAACTTTTATACCTAAGTAATATCACGCGTAAATGAATCGATAGCCATTTCGGTTGTAATAATACCATTATCATGACATTCATGACTATGTTTATAGTGTAGTTTTAAAACTAATTTTGTAGAATTAAATATTAATGATATTAGGTACTTAGATATAGGTAAGTTTTTTTTCGACCATGTCCGATCCTAATAGGATCATATGGGCGTGCCTCCACAGAGTAGAGTTTGTATTAACAGATTTTTTTTTACGAGAAGTAAGTACTGTTATAAAATTTATTTCGAACTGTTAAATGCTACCTTAGTGAAAATGTGCATCCGATATCAGAACTATTATTTAACTCTATGATTACTATTGCAGTACTTAATATAAAATATAAACTGTATGTGAAACGAGAAACATGTAAAATAATGTCACTAACAAACCTATAACTAATTCAAATGCATAGTACCTACCTATCTTTCATTGTGCGGGCGATGGGTTTATTTATTATTATGTTATCGATCCTCCTTGAAAAAGAAACACGGAACCATGTTTATTTATGACATATACCCAAAATAGGACACCCTTTTAAGTTTCAGTAAAAATAAATTTTAATAATTGTTTTTTTTTATATTTTTTTCAGCGATTAGTGCCTTTAAACAGTGTTAAAGACGTCTCCATCGGCTTCAAGGAATCTCCGTTTTAGATTAATCTGTGTGAACAGTGTAATAGTTGGAATTAAACCAGTGACTATTGGAATTTAAAACCATGGCGTTCGCATTCAGGAACTGTTTAGGATTGCTGCTCATCGCATTCTTGGCAATGGCTCTTATGGACACAACAGGTAAGAGTTTACCTTATTTTTTCTTTTATTATTCGTTCATTATGTTTATTAATTTATCCCATTAAAATTGGAAAAGGACTTCAGAATACCGCCACCTATATACTATTCTGTCTTGTATAAACTATAGGTAGTCTATTGTGCTTTCCTTGAAAACAAATAAGTATGGCAAATAAAAATAGCACACATGTTGACGGACTACTTACTATAGTAAAAATATGATCTGTTGGCAGGAAGGTACTTCTTCCACATATTATGTGAATAGAACCGGTGTTTTTTTATTTAAAAATGAAACCTGAAGTATGTAGAATGGTGTCAGATTCTTCTGGCAGTGTAGGCGACTCATTTATGTGTTGGAATCCTTATACGTACCCCGTTTACACGTGCATGGATGTACTGTGCACAGTAAGAAAATGTATGGGGAAACATGTATTATCCTGCAGTTGGCAAGATTGCGTGCATAAATTAAACAAGTTTGGAAGCTTCCGAATCGTGTTGATTTATTGCGCGCAAGTAATACTATTTTCGATCTGCGCCTGCGCAGTAGAGCGATAGGGGCGAAGATGCCGGTAAAAAAATAAACTACTCATTTTGAGCTTAACCGATTTTCAATACGACCTGTCAGATAGTAGTATACAATGACAACCTCGCGTCTCCCTTATTCTTGAAGAATGAGATTGGAGAGGCAGTCAGCACTTTTACGTGTAAATAGTTATTGTCATGATAGTTTAAAATAGGCACTATTCCGGACAGTAGTTCCATGCACGTGTACACGCGCTTTTACTTTCAAATGACACTACCGTACCAAAGAGATTTCGTCGTGGCTGCAATGCCAGAAGAATTATTATTTTTCAGAAATAAAAGGATAAACAATGTTTTTTTAACATTTAATAACCGACGTGCTCTTTTACAATAACCAATTTTAGGGGGGAAAATATCGTTTCATTTGGATCCTCGCACTCTCCTATCACAAAATCACATGGGTAATTAATTGGTGTTCGTGCGTTCATTGTTGAATACTGATAGCAACTTGACGGTTAATTTTTCTATTTTACGGTAAATTACAAATAAAAAACCAAATATTATCTGACAATTTGTTACATGTCTAAAATAACAATGGGTTTGAATAAAAGCTCTCGAAAATAATACGCAAGTAATGTCTATATCGTACTGTATTCAGCTAAAATTAGCATGTTAAATTATTCTTTTTGTTCACCTTGTTGGCCACTGAACATAATTTAAATTGATACGTTTGTACGCCGTTCGTGAAAATATTTCTGGGTGTTGCCAGTTGATGGTACCTACGTACCCTATTTTATTATTGTATAGAATCGTGTCGGTGCTGCCAGGTTGGAAAATTACCACGAAAAAGGAGCTGAATTATGACTCCTTTGCATGCTAATTCACACTAAAGCTTCTTTCTGACTTATAAAATAATGTAAAGTTAAATTCCATTAACCTATTTACGCCGCGAAATAATAAGGGGGCCATGCAAATCGATATTGCCAACAATAATAGCTGTTGGCACTATACTTAATACTTATAGATTAATTTATAGGTAGGTACTATATTTAATAATAATAATTATATAATTATATAAAACATTATATTAAAAGAAATAACAAATACCTACCAATTTATTGTCATGTATGTTCATTTATATGTGTGATCAGTGTGATGATGTCGTAAAACAAAATGGGCCATGGTTTTATGATACATTATTCAAGTAGAAAATGTGTCAAAAGATCAAACCAACATAATAATTAGTGCTTGTTATTTCTTCGAGCAAATTAAAATGAAGAATTTCCCTACTAGACGTCGAAATTTAATAACTTACAATCTTAATATAGGATTTCCACATTTTTTCTTAGTTCAATAATGGGACATTGCAGAATAAAATGATCTGTAAAATACAATAATATTTACAGTAATTAAAAATGTATTATCCGGCATTAGGTAATAACTTATATTAATATATTTTGTTTTAGTTATCTCATTGATAAAAATTACGATTCTTTGTGTAAATGTTATAATATGACTTTCATTCATAGATCAACTGAAATTTTTCCTATGTATTAATAATAATGTTGGTAGGTATGCAATTAACGCAATGATTCTTAATTCAAAATTTTCTTAAAGAAAAATGGGTATTGAGTTATTATGTATGTAAATCGGGAATGTGGTCCTAATTGACCATCTCCAACTACATTTTAAAACCAAATTTAAAAGAGAATCGGTGATATATGACTCAGTGGCGAAGGGTGGAGGTAGGCTGTTAAGATCCGACATGTCCACAATAAACTTTGTCAGTCATACGTATTTGTTTTCATTGAAATAAGACTACAATTTGCAGATGGTGATGGTCAGTTTTTAAAAATCAATTAAACACTCAGAAAACCAAGCCATAATAGATAATAGTCATAAAATAATCGTCTATCTATAAAATATCTAAAAGTATGCCATTAAGCCATACATAATATTGGATATTTTATAGATAGAATAATATTTTTTATCTACTATGGTTTGGTTTAAGCTGGGTATAATGAATTTAAAAAAACTAACCAACACATGTGTAACATGTATTCTTAATTCAATGAAAACAAATAAGTATGGATGAAAAATGTTTGCACTATTTTGTCGAATCGCCCATAACATACCAAAAATAAAATGGATGGTTTATATATTACCACAAAGGCATGGTTTAATTGATTTTTAAAAACTAACAAACACCATCGGCAAATTGTAGTCTTAGTTCAATTAAAAAAAAACTGACTGACAACGTTCAATGTGCATTATTCATGTCGGATCTAAACAGCCTACCTCCACCCTTCGCCACTGATATATGTTATACTAACTTACAAAAGTCTGAATAAGAGTCGAATTCTTGTTGTTTTTAAACGACTCTACAACCCCAGTTCAAGTTTTCTTTATTTAATTTGAAGGTTTTGATTTCAATTGTAATTCATGTGTTTTTAGACGTGTAAAAAGATCTGTCAATGCATACTATTACATGGTTGTCATAGTTATAAAGAGAGAGTTAAATTATTGCAGAGTTTAGATGTTTATAATGCTCCAAACCAAAATAGACAAATGTACACAAGTGGTAAGACGTAGGACGCATCATTTCATAAAATGATATTTATTTTACGTATGCTGTAGGAGTTTCTACTTCGATTACAACAATAAAATAAAATAATTCATCGCTTTCTCTGATTCGATAATAATCGTACGTTATAGTAAGTGTTTCTCAATCGTTGTGAAGATGAATTCTTAACCTACCCCTATAAAATGTGTGACCTTATTATTCATCGTCTATCTCCTTCGGGTCCCTTTGATCAAAAGCCATTACGTTATCACATGCTTCATGATAATATATTCCGCTCAACGATATTATTTGTAGATTTTCCCACATTAACATTTTCATGTTTAAAGATAAATTCTATTCTGAGAGGTTACGAGAGTTTTGTTCGAAAAGAAACTTTTTCGTACAGATAAATAACGAAATTCTTTTATCGATTTTTTTAAGTTTATTCAACGTTATCGCTTTGATGCTATTCTATAATGAATCGCTTCAACAGGTTTATAGACCGAATAGATGAACGCGTTAGGTAATATTAATAATGTATTTTTATCCACAATGTCATTATTGCTATAACGCCAATTCAAATTAATGTATGCATAAATGTGGTAAGTTTCTGACGTGCGATATTTGTATACCCAGTGGAGTTATTGCATTATTCAAGCTTTCGTTTTAAATAATAGAATTTCACGATTTGACTCATCATCTTATCTAGTCTCCATCCACTGCTGGATGAATGCCTCTCCATCTCTCCTACTGAATATGGCGTTGCCACCCACCAACATTTAAGGCTATACTTCAGCTGGGGCACGGTCTAAAACGATCGTGACTACGCGACGCGAAGATTGTGCAAATGCGCGTGCAGAACAAAACATAATTTGTCATAAAAAGTCAACATGCGTCCATTTAATGTTACGTTTATTGTTCTATTACTAATAATAATAATATATTCATTGACATGTTTTCTTTTTCAAGTAAATGGGTAACGTTTATTAGTCATCTTTACACGATTTAAGAATTAATTCCCCCGACGCCATCACAAAACAAATTGACGTGTTCACAGCTCGACTTTCGCTCTCCGATTGCCAGCCAGTCCGAAATTTCGTCGCACGTATAGTTGAGAATTATTTGCCGTTTCACTGAAGTATGCTCTTAACGCGGCCCTCGTAGTCCACTACGTAAAGCGCTGGCCTTTCAACTGCAGGCTCTGGTTTTGATTCCCTGTGAGGTCACAATATGTATGTGATTTTCACTGATTTATCAAAGCTTGAGTATTTGTGATTGTTTCATTTCTACTACTAATTAGTGTAATTACAATACTGTCATTGGGCCACGTGGCCTGCTGTAGTATTAAACATACAACAAATAAAAAATTTAATCGGCCTAATCGTTTAAATATAGCCACTGATATACTGTACCAATTAAGATACATATAAAAGGTATAAGTAATAATTTATTTAACACCTCATTGACATCATGACTTTTGACATACAAAGCAGACTTTTTAATTTTAATACGGCGAGATAAAAATAAATTTACATATTATGTTTTAAATACGCCTAATAAACTGTCATTTAAAATATATATTGATATTGTTGAAAATTTGAACAAGACTTTTAACAAATTAATCAAACTGTTATCGAAGTTTACATTTCGAAAAAACGTTGTAGAATTTCAACTTCCATTTATTTAAATCTATTCATACCCTCCTCCCACCAGTATTTCAGATGTAAATTTCGTTATGAATACTTACTTACTTGGAAAAATACGTGTTGTCCAGTTGAGTGTTGTGCTGTCGTCATTAAAAACTGTAGGAGGGGTGGGGTATTAATGATATTATTAACTACGAAATAATAATATGATATTATTGCAAAGAAACTAGTGTTATTTTGATCTTCCGAGGTAATTAATAATATAATAATAATTGTAACCGAGGTATTTGAACTGTAGTTTAAGGGATGTGCAAAAATTTGACAGCAATTCATTGTTAGAACGATTTTAGTATGGTTGAATTGTTGGTCTATAGAAAAGTTAACATTTTCGGTGTTGTCAACTCTTTATAAATGGCATCCAAAATGGCGGCCTGTTGAAATTTTTCTTTGATTGCAGAGTTACGTAGGTATTATTATTTGGTATTTTACGTGATTGTTAATTAATAATATTTTACAAGGCGATTATCTTGTAGTGCCACCGGGACAGATGTCAGGCAAATCTGAGAGTACAATATGATGATTGATACAAATCAATCTGCACTGAAAATATACTTTCAGCTGGTTTAACCAATTGTCATCTTTTCACAGTTTCACTTTCATGTCTATAAGAAGGTCTATTATTATCTTTCAGTGTGACCGGGACAAATAGCCAAGAAAATCTGAGAGTACCTATAATTCGATGTTTGATAAAAAACAATTTGCACTAAAAACGACTTTAACCAATTGTCATCTTGTCAAAGTCTCGCTCTCATAATATGTGAGAGGGTTTTTATACAACATCCTTGATTGTAATCTCTTTTACAAAAGCACTAAGTTTAAGTGACATGCAACTATAATTCAATAAATATGTAAGTAATATAATGTCAACTGTTTTTCATGCAGAATCAATCTTGTGTCCTGTTATGAGTGTAAAAAAAGATGGCGATGCAGTAATAAATATTTAGTTTTAATTTGGCTGAATGTGACTTTGGCGTAGGCTGGTAATGTACATAGATGGAGTTAAATTTAAACCAAACTATGTTTACGTTTACACGTAATACCTTATTTGAAATTCAATTAGATATTATAGCTTGTTAATAATTGCAGTAGTGCTATATACGCACGTATATTATCTGTATTTTTGGAATCTTCTTTATTAAAGTTTTTCAAATATGGTAATACGGTCTGAATTCAAATTGATTTTCAAATAAATTCTTCGACTTTCGCTCGGCAATAAGGCATGTTTTTTTTTCGTAACATAACCTCTCCCACCTTTATGTATGTTATTTTGGAAGCCGTGAGGTCATTTATCATTTATCACGCTAGAGCTGTACTATAAATCATTATAGCGGATCTATTTCTAAGTGATTTGTGGGTTGATTTTATGTACCTACCCCCGCCGTAGTATCGCACCCATCTAGTTGTAATTTAATTTCACCTGATGGATTTGCTGCGTTAATATTAATGGTAATTATTTAAAACGTGCGAAGTTTTAATTAGGAAATAATATTCTTAACATAAAATAATACAAAAAAGAGCTGACCCAAAGAGGCCATGACTTTTTTCAACAGTTAAATATTATTACTATTATATTATTATCGTTAACAGAGCAAAACGTAAGAAATACAATAGTGACCTATATCTTAAACCAAGTAAACTTCCATACTTATAGATAGGGTTACCAGATGATAACCAAAAGGTCGGTTTGCCCCCCACCCTCTAAAAATGAATGTACATCCATTTAAAAATCGGTCTCATATGCTTTCCATTTCTCTACTTATACATACATAGTATGTTCATATATTTTTTTACACTATTAATTGTTATACATTTTGTATCCATATAAACAGAAAAAAATCGGACATTTTAATTAGTAAGTGCCTATATATAATATTAACTGCGTGTGGCTTGTTCTTATGTTCTTTTTCCTAAATCATGAGATGTCACGAAGAGTTGAGGCTTTAGAGATATGGGTTTATAAATTCCTGAAAATTCGTTGGACAAAGAGACAATGTTGATGTCGTCAAACAGATGGGAAAGGACCGAGAAGTTTCCCGTAGTATCAATACCAGAGAACTAGAGTACTTTAGCCACATTGTGAGAGTATAAAAGTGCAGTATTCCCCAAATCGTTATTCAAGGGAAACGTTGCAGATGACGACGTAGCATTTCGAGGCTTAAGAAACGCAGTGATTGATATGAGTGCAGCTCCATCGAACTCCTCCGGATAGCAAATAAAATAGCGAAGATCTCACCTATGTTGGCCGACCTCCGATAGGGGATTATACGAAAAGAGGAAGATATGATTTCCTTAATTAGGTATTTTCCATTTAAAATCTGCATAAATTTTCCATACCGATCTCCATTCCATCTCATTTATTTGTTCTCAGTTTGTAACTTTTCATCTCGTAACCCTACTTCCATAAGACCTGTAGGTCACTACTTGCAAATTTAAAGTCAACGACACGTCAAATCGTCTACTAGGAACATGGAAACACACTTTTCCCTTGATATAATGAAATACTTATTTTTTATGGAACGGGTATAATATGGCACAATTCATCGCCTAGTCAAATTATTCTATCAGTAGCTACCTACTTACCCACCTACCGTCACTACTCACTATTACATATATTTCGTAAATATATATTTTTTATAATTGATATTGGTTATGTTTTTATAATACCTATTATAACAAACATTATTTCTACTATCGGTTGGCACTTCGGGTTCATTTTAACAACTGGCTTGTGACAACCGTTGCGAACTGGTTGAATGACTACATACCATAATATTATTAATATACCAAACGATTGCACGAATAATTTGTTTATTTAAAAACTTAGTTAAGTTTAACCTTCACAATTATCAGTTAATTAAATAGACATATAAATAATATGTTTCCATATCTTTATATTTTTCCAGTAAAATAGGTTGGTTATCTTTGATTATATATACATAGAATTAGCGATATTATCTTATCGTTGTATCAATAAAATTTTACTATTTACTATTATATCATGAATTATTGCTAAAATACTGTTTAGTTTTCGTGTGAAATCTTTTGTAAGTAATATATTGTAATATGTAGTAGGTAAATGTACGATTATAATTTCAATACTAATAAAACTAAGAACTAAAATAATCGTATCAACAAATCGATATCAATGTTATTTTGTGTCCATGTTTTGTGTCATAATATTTATTGATAAAATTAGTTCTTAGGAATCTCACGTTATTGTTTTTAAAACGTTCACATAGGCCCGCCGCCCATTACAATGGCTAGACGCAACCGCAGATCGCGAGAAGTAGCAGTCTAGGACATCTAGGTTAACATTGGGATATTGCGCGGAGGAATGAGGAATTACCGTCAAAAGAGTGCTATTTCCGGCTAGTTTTGGTTGCGTTTAGCCGTCGTAATGGGCGGTAGGCCTAAGCGATGGTGCCCATAGAACGCGTCGAGCGGGCGAAGTCCGCGTATGCAGCGTTTATTCATAACCATAATCACAAGTCTCGTGCCGCGCATTACCCTTCACCTATGTAATAAGCGGCCCAAGCAGCACAAAATAATTATTATTACAGCGCCTCTCATAACAAAGCAATAAAAATATTATATTATTTCGGGGCTTGTAATTAATATTTACGACGACATTATTCAACCAGCGATAAACTTGACACGCAATAAAATTAAACAATGATTCTCTGTTATTAAATAATTGCTTTTCGCCCGTCGATCGACGACGCCTCCAGCAGCGTAATTTTGGTAGCCGTGTTCAATGAATGGACTCCATTGTATTTTCTTTTATTCGTATCGCCGAGAAGCGGTGATTCGCGAAAAAACGATGATTCATGCGGCGGGCGCGTATAATTCGTCGTGAACTCCAGTTAGTGCAGGATCCCATAGACTTTTCGTATACATAATATGCGGAACGCATTCTGACAATTGGAATAGGTTTTAGGGGTCACCAAGATATATAATGTCGATGTTGCCAGGCGATATTAGTGGTCAATTTTTTTTTATTGAGGTTTTAATTTTTTTTCTTATAACCCACCAAAAATTGTTCTGAGTTCTTCAATAAAACCAAAACGGGATCAGGGATTGATTGAAAATGCAATAATTGTACCATGCCATCGGCATGGTCGTAGAACGGTCCATCCCGTTTGAAAAAATAAAAATAGCGGGTAGTGAAATGTGTTCAAAATTATCGATTCTTAGGACCCTTCTTGGCTTAAATTATTTTATTTAGTAGCATTTTTGTATATAATCACCTAAATTGGTTTCTTTACTATTTCTATGCATATGACATTCGTTTTAGTATTATGGTTAATCCAGAAACAGTGTAGGTTGCATATATAGGTAGGTGAATAAATGAAATAACGATAACCACTAACCACACTAAGTACCTACACATTTATTAAAAAAAAGAAACAAGAAGTCAAGTGTTCAAACTGCTTTAGGTATCATGATCACAGTTTTTACAAACAATACTTACACATTTGCACAATGATATTCGTGTCAAAGCCGATTTCTTATAACTACGTGATAATGTACGGCAGTCAGAATTACATTTGCATGGTTTAACCAAATAATTTGGCAGAGGTTCATTCGTCATTTGTCTTGGATACAAATTATTTTCTCATAATTGTTAGAAGTTGTAGGAAATCAATAGGCTCAATAGTGGATCAGATGAGCTTTTCCATAAATAAACTTGTGCTGAAGCACTTAAACAGTGTAAATGCTTATAATATCTAAGCCTTGGAGATTGTCCCTTAGTGTATGTAGTAGGTATGTGGTGGATTAATTGCAAAGATTTTTTTGTGAGCCCTCAAAATAAATTACAGCTTGTTAAATGTATTTGCAAAAATGCTCCCACATTTGCAAAAATCAACGGAAATAGTGAGCTGTACATTGTGGTGGATTTGACGACCCCACACAATGGTTTAAATTGCAGGGATCAATTTTCACTGACGCCATTGATTTAAAATCAAAATCATTTAGAAGCAGACTCTGGAGTATAGAATGTTCTGTCATATATTTCATGCTGTAAAAATGCAAAATTTGGAGATTATCACAGTCCCGATACAGATGTTTTAATTTTAGGCATTCATTTCTGGAATAAACTTGCAACGATTGGTTGCCATGGATTATGGTTTGAGGGATCTCAGAAGAAATTCCATGTTTTAGAATGCCATTTGGCAGCTGAATCTCTTGGCGAAAATATTTAAAAGAAACAAGCTTTAACCATCTCGTCAACGAGTTTTGTTCAGGATGCACTTTCAGCTTTAGGAAATGGTTTATTGGAGACCACAGCAGTTTCAAGACCTGGAAAAAGTTTGCACTTACTTATTATATAAACAAAAACCAATAGCGAATGAGCTTCGGCATAAATTTATTTCCCAAAATATTGAATTTAGTTTAAATTTGTCAAGAGTGATATGCACATATGATTCATTGTATTTACACTGTTTAAAGCCTTCAGCATAAGTTTATTTATGGGAAAGCTCATATGTTCCACTATTTGAGCCTCTTGATGTCCTACAACTTGACTATGCGTTACGAGAAAATAATTCGTATCCAAGACAAATGACGAATGAACCTCTACCAAATTATTTAATTAAACCATGCAAATGTAATTCTAACTGCCGTACATTATCACGTAGTTATAAGAAATCGGCTTTGACATGTATATCATTGTGCAAATGTGTAAGTAGTGTTTGTAAAAACTGTGATCATGATACTTAAAGGAGTTTGAACACTTGACTTGTTGTTTCTTTTTTTTTAATAAATGTGTAGGTACTTAGTGTGGTTAGTGGTTATCGTTATTTCATTTATTCACCTACCTATATATGCAACCTACACTGTTTCTGGATTAACCATAATACTAAAACGAATGTCATATGCATAGAAATAGTAAAGAAACCAATTTAGGTGATTATATACAAAAATGCTACTAAATAAAATAATTTAAGCCAAGAAGGGTCCTAAGAATCGATAATTTTGAACACATTTCACTACCCGCTATTTTTATTTTTTCAAACGGGACGGACCGTTCTACGACCATGCCGATGGCATGGTACAATTATTGCATTTTCAATCAATCCCTGATCCCGTATTAGTTTTATTGAAGAACTCAGAACAATTTTTGGTGGGTTATAAGAAAAAAAATTAAAACCTCAATAAAAAAAAATTGACCACTAATATCGCCTGGCAACATCGACATTATATATCTTGGTGACCCCTAAAACCTATTCCAATTGTCAGAATGCGTTCCGCATATTATGTATACGACAAGTCTATGGGATCCTGCACTAAGTGGGCGCTGGCGTATTTGATTACGTTGTATTTTCGTTGATTTACGCGCCACTTGTAGAAATTTTGCGCGAGCGCCGCACTCGCTGCGTTAATGGGCTTTATGCCTAATAGTTGTACAATTCTATATAGAAAATATTCACAAACTTAAGTATTCAAAGGACTGTTTGGTACATATTCACTGCGTCATTGATGACAATTATTTAGTACCTAATCATGATGACATTAAAGAAACAATATTTCTATATTAATTAAACAATATTGTTTCACCAAAAATCGGGAAAATGTCGTATATTATGTAAATTTTACAGTAGACCGATTAAAAAAATCTTATTATAAAATGTGTATGTATGTACTATGTATATTAAAACAATGAATTATTCAAAAATCTAAACGATGAAAAATTTAAAACTTAATAAACTAAATATTAATAATAAATATGACCATAAAATAGCATCTGCTGTCAATATTACCTGAAGCCTGGATTCTTTCCACTGTTATTGTTATCTATAAAACGCATTGGTTTACAAAATTAAACCCGTACTTTTCTAAAATTTCATTCCAGTGTATATGCATCACGTATCTTAATTATTACTTATTAAAACTGAGGCCCCTGCTGTGCTAACCAGCGGCGTGCAGCGAATATTTGATTATATTAATACCATTCAACATTAAATAGTGGTCATGCAGCTAAAATTGAACACACAAGCCTCATTCCTGATTGAAAATAAAGCCCAAGTATTTTTTTAAACATTAATCTCAATACCTATGTGACTCAAACGTTAATATTATATATTATTATACGTAAGTTATTGATTGAGCCAAAGGAATTAGAATCAATAGATACAATATTAAGATCGCAGATTACGTAAATACTAAAAGATGTAAATCAATTTTTAATCTATCGCAGACGTAAAACTAGATTACATTCTAATTCGAGTTTTTTTATAGACTTATTTTGTTAATTTTATGACTTCTGTATTATTCAAGAATAGATAAAAATAAAAATCCACCGGTGAAACTCATTTAACTGGTTTTAAAGTGATATTGAAACACTGCAATCGTATTATTAAACGTTATTTAGAATGACACAAACAATTATTGATTAATGTAAGATTGTTAAAGTTTCGTAATGTTATAGTAATTATGAATTTTTCCCAATATCACAATTAGTAGTTTTAAAATGAAATTGTGCGCGTGCAATAAAATTGTTCCCACCCACCCACGGCTGTGACGCCAAAATAAATAAGTATGTATAATAATTATTGACAGTATTTGGAAGTTGTGAATTGTCAGCGATCGCGACAGTTTCCCCGTTCCACTTCAGCGGGATTCACTATACTGAGCTTAAAAAACTTTTACAAAAAACTGTTTTTATTATATTCTTTTCCTTCTACAGAAGTTAAGTTGCGGTTATATCCATCAAGCACAAACATAGAGTCACGTTTTTATTCATTATTTAAAAAAAAAATACAACCTGTATTTTGTCTTCACCACTAGTTTGAACGCCAATGTAATTTCGGTGATGTTTAGTACCTACTTAAATTTATTGAAGAGCGGGTGATTGTACCACTAGTTTTGTGACTGTGACCGGGCAGTGGGAATGCGTCGGACTGGCTTCGAGATGCGGGTGTGCGATGCGTCGACTGCGATAAACGTTATGTACCCACTAACGTTAATTTTATTTTCAACTTACTTCGCCCTTCAGGGAGGCCCACATTAATCATCCGAACGCCATCATTGTAGGCAGCACTCACAAAACAAAAGAGTTGAGAAAGAATTTGTCATTACTTTAAAATTTATAATAAATGGATGATTTTAAAACAGTATATTATTATTTAGTATCTATCTATTCGAATAAAGGGACCAATGATGTTTGATTTTCTCTCTGCGCTCAATGAGACGCTCTTACAAACGAAAACCGTACATTGCCTTCCTTCAGTTTAGACTTTATCTGAACCATATTAATATAAAATCTCATTGTCTAAAAACTGCTACATCAAGGCCCACTATAGTCATGCTGTGACACGAAACTGTAAACATCGATGGTCGTGCTAATTATTGCTCTTACATCTAATGCAATATGGTAAGCTATTTGTAGAAGATGATTATTGTTACATATTGAAATAAATGGTATCTAATAATTTGAAATATATTTACTATATAAAATATTCAATGGTTGCGAACGGGTTACCGCATTGCATTCGAAGATAATGGATTACTACCACTACTATCGCAATTTACAATTCAATGCAACTCCCTGAATATAGTCGGCCTTGCGCTCCATACTAATCAGTCGACACCTCATTGGCTTCATACTTTTAATGTTTTACGAACTGTCTGAAATTGTGTACGCGTCAAATCTATGTGAATCTATTATATATGGTCGGTAAGTCAATAGGTTACTGATTGCAAAAATTTCTTAATTCAAGTCACATTTGTTTGTTTTAAGACGTATGTACAGTAATTATTGTTACTTTGGTTAGATTGTTATAGATCTTTGGGATTAGTGATTAATCTGAAAATCTATGTAATTTATTCTGTCACAAGAACCTTGGCATATATATGCACCAATCTATGGTAGCATTATCTATGTACCCAGTATGACAATATAAACATGCATATTATGTCGATCTGCCAAAGCGTCTAATCGCACCCTTATTATTAAATTGAATGCGAACTACTGTAACACTTAATTCTATTCATAATTAATATTTGGACTTTGAAAATCCCTTATATATTATTAATTTAGTGTTATTTTAATTTCATAATGATATCAACTGTAGGTACTTCATAATAGGTATGTTTCTGAAATTCGAATTTCGAAATACAAAACTACCATATTGCTTTTTCTATTCTCAGTATTTGACTTGAACTATGTGGAATACATACAACATTATAAATCGTTCACTGTAAGTTTCTTTAAAAATAATGAGACTTCAATTTTTAGTACATTAGTTAAGTATTCCGACACCTCATATAGTATTTATCCCTGTATTATTTTAATACAGAAACTAATTAAAAGAGCCTACATTCCAGTGTTCCGTGTCTTCTTATTACTGCGATCTAACATGTACAACCTTATAGAAATTATTTATGATAGAGGTAAAATTAATAAGTCTCGACCGTTACTTTGTATTGAATTTAATTCACAATGGGTGCACTCCGCACCTCCATCTGATATCTTCGATTAATTTTAACGTTCATATAAACGAGAAAGCACCTCTTGATTTACTACTCAATATAATAATATGGATGTAAGTACCTACGTATATCAGTGATAGCGAACTTTTACAATTTCTGTGTCTACATCTTGACTGTTCTTCGGGTTGCCTGCACCGAACTTAATCTTTAGGTCATATATAGCCTTATGGGTGGATGACAACTTGGAAAACTTATTTGATCAGGTCGGAAGTTAGAGAGGACGAGAAAGATCACTCTATGGATTCTAGGTGAGCAAATAGTGCCAATGTTTTTTTTATTGACACAGGCTTTCCGTGCCACTGAATGCTGAAAAGGATTGAGCAGGGCCGTGAAGATGACTACTGCACAATGGCTAAATCATCCGGGTCACGATCCTCAGTCATGTTAGACAGGTTCCGATGAAGAATGACTTAAATCACTGAAGTTATCGACCGAATCAGATCTCTATACCCATATTGATAAATGTCAAAAGTGAAAAATGTAATATATTCAGTTCCATGAAAAAATTTAATCATCTTGAATAAAATCCATTTGGTAATTACGTCCAAAATATAGACGAGAAACTCGTAAATCGTGCATTTTTGTAATAATAAATAGGCTTAGTAAAATTTCTTTTCAGTACTTATAGATATTACGACATTCAATCATCCACAAAATAATTTTAAGTACTTGCAGCGTTTCTACAACGGAGATCTACACGCTGCAGTGATCTCATTGACACAGCTGTTAAAATTGCTGCGGAAATTGCAAGTTTTGCGACCTTTTTGTGTTCGATAAGTGTCGCGAAGTAACAACGATCAGAATAAGTGTCTACCAATCTTTTATACAAATGTTGGCAAACCTGTGGTAGAAAATTAATAATCACTCAGGGTACCTGTACCTGCCCATTGCTTATTTAACGTGGCGCACTAAATCGTTCATTAAGTATCTAAGCGTTATTTTCTCCAGAAACACGAAAGTGTTTGAATCAGTTTAACCTTTAAACCCGCGGCATGTATTTTAACTGAAGGTCGTTAAAAATAATCGAATATTATTCACAATTAGATAACACAACCTGAAATTTCGAACAGACATTGAAAGATTTTAATTTATTTATCAATTGGCAGTAGAAATTTACATATTATTTGGAAATGAGGTTTATTGAAGACAAGGTATGAAATTTTTGTATGAACTTTTGAACATTCCAAAATATATTTCAGTATGGTTGAATTGTAGAAACAATATTCTATACGTTGGTCGTTTGAACGATGGGCAGCCTTTCTTGCTATTCGGTATTGTTTCTGATTTTCTGTGTTTTTTCATCCAATTATTCTAAATAATGTTAAAAACGTTGTTTGCAACACTTGAATCTACAATGCCTGGCATCTAATTTAATCATTCGTCGTCGTAAACTTTCATCAGATTCGTTTTAAAATATCAAATATAATATTATCTAAGTACATTGTATGTAATAGGCCCTTAATTCGAAATAAATCTGCCTCGAGGTAACGGCAGTTGTCATTTGTACTACTATTTTTTGCGCGACATTCTTTATTTTCAAAGAAAACATGTAATATAATAATTAATTATACTGACATGACTTATACAAGAGTTTGTCTGTACACAGGCTCATTGTAGATACCTAAGAACTAGGAATTATTTTGTATATATTCCTTCCTACCCCGTAACAGCAGCCACCTTTGATTTTTTACCGGGTGAAGGTTTTGACATTTGCGTGATTATTTGGAGTACAATTTATTTTGTAACGTATATGAAAATTAACAAACATAAAAATAGTTAATGTATCTTTTACTTTTTCTCGGGAGTCAGGAAATTGTGCTGGTTGCGCAAACCGGCTTCGACAATTCGCACCATGTCACAATCTGAAATTCGACGAAGTTTGAGCCCTCTACGACTCTACGCGTCTTTTTATTATCATTTCAAACAATATAAAAATCATCATCCGGTCAACTTTACTAACCAACTAACCTAACATATAATCCAGTATATCGACTATTTACAAAATTTGTTTGCTGCTGGCTTCCTGTAAAGTGTAAATACTGTAAACTAACAAGAATCGTGTTTTATTTAGAGATGAATTGTATGTCAGTACTATTATACGACCCAAAGAGGTTGGACGGTCTTTAATATACGGCCAAATATTTCCGATACAACATTTCACGATAAAGTGTGATACGGCGAATTGCATACGTACAAGTTTCCGGATACGACTAAGAATAGTACATCGAAGTAATAAATTCGAATTCACAATGGTAAAGATCAGCCGGTTTTAGTAGTTATCACCGTTTTCAGGGGTCACCGGTGTGGAGTTTCCTTGCACGCCTACGCCTCTTGCAAGGCTTGTCAACGAGATGGAATAAGCATATTTTGATAAGCTCTGTCATTGACACGACGACGAAGAAGAATAAGCAGTTTTTCGTATACTAAATAATATATCTTATACTGCTTACACATAACTGTGTTCCTTGATACGAGTACCTTCAAACAAAAGTAGGTTTATAAAAGTTATGTAAGTAGTTCTTTTGAATAAATACGTATCATCTTGATAACGAAAGACTGGTTAATGTAAGAATTTCTTGGCATTAATTATTACAATTTAGTCCAATTTAAGAGTCAGATAAGCTGATTAAGGGTTGCAACTCTTGCTGACGTCATCGCTCATTACATTAATTAGACGCTTAAGTTTTTCATGGCTCACTAATTTGTTTTCATAATGTTTTTTTGTTTAATTGGAAGAATAAAAAACAAAAACGAGTGTGGTAAGATCGAATGACTCATTCTTTGGTATTAAGTACTTACTGTAACTCACTTAGTAAATTATGTTATTCGTGTTTTTTTAGTATTTTTTTACTCGTACTAAGAGCAAATAGAACAATATCATGTACAATAATTGCCGCCCAGGAGGAGCAGAGTTTGTACATATTGCGATTCTGATTGCGTGGTTGAGCTTGGCTGACTGGGTAAAATTAAATTGATTATTATTTATTAAAATCCAGTTTGTGGTTCCATTAGGACATTAGGTTGTTCAAATAGTCGACAGCCACCGTCGCAAAAAGATATAGATACATACCTACACAAATGTCCGTATTTATTATACTCTGCAATCTGCATTGCTTCAATACTGTGACTGTGACCATACCGAAATTAGATTTGATATAGGTAATTAAAAAGAATTTCAAGTTACACACATTTTTTTGTTGTTGTAAAAATCGATATTTTTTAAGATAAATAGAAAAAAACATTATTAATAAATTAAATTTTAATAATAAACATGATACTAATAATATAATAAGATAGAATCCCTTAACGAATTCTATACATAATGATTTTTTTGAGAACATGAGAAGAGATATGTATTTATTAATTAAAACATTTTAAAAAGTGAATTATCAAAAAAATGTGTGACATTGCCAGCTTCGTATTTTTCCGCTAGGTGCCTCTGGTGGGTGGAGTATTCACCTAAATTGTCCTAAATCATGTACATTAAAATAACAATGATACATTGAGCTAAGAACGTATCTCACTAGTATTGGGCAGTATCTAAAGAATTAGGTAGGTATCCTTATCTTATAATATGTCACCGATGATCATACAATAGAAATTCCGCTTAATTAGTTGAGTAACTCGTTTGGCAATTTCGTTTGGTGAAATCTGTATTAGTGTTTCATCTGTTTTCTCATTGATGATTTCTAGAGAAAAGAGAATTCTTGAAATTTCAGAAAATTTATTTCTCTGAGATAAGATTTCTCGGTCACAAACAACCTCCAGATAAAAGTTATCAATCCATCGCTATGGATCGACACGAGTACCTACGAGTCAGGTTACTAATTTAGCTATCTATGTTAACGGGATTTTATATAAACAACGAATATACACTGAACATAATAATATTGCGTTCTTTTCGATAATTAAGATTTCATTTATCATAATTTTACTGTGTCAAAGTGTATAGGAAGCGAGCTTTAAGCTGCGCACGTCTCCAATCTCGCACGAAAATCAAATGTGTGAAAGAGAAATAATTATTTCTTACTGAAATGGTGTGAAAAGTAAGCCAGCATCAAGTAGGTAAGTGGCTATTTACTGAAGGCAGTGTAGATGTAAAATTATCGATCCCTGACCGAAATGCACGCATACCCTATTCCAGTGTTGATAAACCCTATGGGGGGAATGAGCATATTATATTATTATGAATTCTCTTGCACTCATTTAACTGTGAAGCATAACACTTATATGTGTTGTGTATTTAGTTGGTTACCATAAATTATCCAATACGCTAAAACTCCCATTACTACCAAAAATGATACATACTTTGATTAGGAATAAGATTTTCTTTTCTTTTTATTATACGACATTATTCTTTTTATTACTAATGACAGTAGTGTGGTACTAGTGAAACATAAGTAAGTAGTAGCAGCAGTGAAAGAATCATAAAAATACCCATCGGGAATTGCACCCGGAGTCCCAGGATGAGAAGCCAGTGCTTTACGCATTGGAGGTAGTTAGTTATATACAGACAGGCCATGGTTTCTTTTGAGTAAACGATAAAAGTATATCGCATTTTATAAACCGAGTAACACAGTTAGAGATGTCACCAATTTATACACGTTTTACGGCGATATACGGAACAACAAATTTTTATTTTACGTACATATGTATATATATACATATAACTAATGCCGGGTCCACACTGGCAACACGTCGCCGGCAACCTCGTTAAATTTTACGATAAGTATGATAATTATAATTATTGATAATTATGTTGCCAGTGTGGATCCGGCATAACACTCACTTTCATCTTTTACGCTACATACAGCATTATAAAATCGCAACCATTACGTCATGTTGGATAATAGATATAGAATACTGTAATTAATTTTATTTTGAATAATCATAACAATTCAATGAAATCATTACATGGTCTTGGCACCGAAGAAAGACCAAAGAATTGTAGTGCGAATGAAAACAAATGGAGATATTGATTTTCATAATATAATTGCATTATTATTAAAATTATATTTTCACTAATGCAAATTTTAACTTTTAATTCCTAATTAAATAAATTCAATGAATTCGTTAATTGTGGCAATGACAACCCGCGTGCCACATGTCTTACGTCACTTACATCTACATCTACTTACATCCCGAAGTGAACTTTTCAACTTTTTCCTTTGGTCGTTGAACAAAAAGACCAAAACTACGCATACTTATTTGAGTACAGTGTGTCCAAAATGCCTGGTTGAATAATAATTCCACGGTATGCTATTAGTAAAGCTGAGAGAAAATCGTGCGGGTCTACGCGGCGAGCTTAATTAGAGGGTGTGGTGGAGTCGTTTTATTTTATTTTATTCCATTTTATATTATTTTTAACCACACTCCAAAGAACGGTCGACCATCTTTTGTTCTTTCTGTACTTTTATAATCGCGGCTTTAGTGTTAGCTTTATGGACGCCTTATAATATTGTAAATCATATTGATGTGAGATTTTTTGAGATGATTATTTATCGGTTTAATATCCACGTTTGACTAGTAGTATAGTTACTGTTTCCCACCAATGGGTTGAGGGTTCAAATCTCGTGTCTGGCAAAAATCACATGCTACCTTTTCCATGTGCGTCTCTACAGACTCACTTGCGTTTCTCAAATTATGGCAAATTAAACACGATGAATGATTATACATACAAACGGTAAAATAATTGAATTAAACGTATATTATAGTGAAACCTCTCTTCATCTTAGGACGAGTGCTATTTATTAGGCGAGATTTGACAATTACACACAATAAAAATCGATTGTCAAAGTCGCTTGATTTGGAAGAGCGCTGATGAGTGGGTATTAAAAGTGACCAATAGTTAAAATTTATCGCAATTAGTATGTCACTGCGTCGCATAGAGGTAATGCGCGCAGGGTTCGATTCCCTGCCGGGGGTGGCTTACTTTTTTCAAAAAAGATTTTTTCTATTGGTTATAATATATTTTCTCAGAAAGTGTTTTTCAAAATTATGTATGTTCAATTACATACAACTTTTAAAGTTAATTTATAATAAAAAAAATAGATATTGCAATTAAGCCCTGGCGTGGAAATTTTGGAAATCATTTCCTCTCCGAAAGTAATGTGATAAATTCGCCTGCTGAATTATAATATAAGTAATTATATATTACGGTTAGATCGAGCGACTTTTCGCGGAAACGGTTCAGGGAAGTGCTCACGTCTATTTTTTTCTTAGGACAACATAAGACGCGTACGCGGTTTTTATGAACAGTAATTATGATATGTCGAATGTATTCCTAATAATATGTGTATTATGTTAATCATAATACATATCGTACGAAAATATTACTTCACGTAATGTCGCTACTTCCAGTACCATCATAATATTGGAGGCAAATGTGAATCGTTCTTATTCATCTCACCTGTCACTTGGTGAGACGAAAAAATGAGAACATGAAAAGGAAAAGTTCATCTCGTCAGTAATTTCCGATGACAGTGACAGACCTGAGGCGTGTATGAAATATTGACACTTTGACAGACTCCCCCCTTTCTGACAGTTCAATCTTATAACGCACCTACTCCCATTTCAGTCGTTTACCCTATCGAAGTTCTAAATGCAGGGTTGTAGATCTCAAACAAGTATTTTAAATATCTTGGTATAAGAAAATAAAATATTTTTTCAAAAATAATTAATGACAAACACATCACATTATTTAAATTTGTTTATTCCTACGAAATAAATTATAATATAATATTCACAAATCATAATATGTCTTAAAAATATACAAAAAAATTAAATATTTAATAATTATACAAATGAAGTGAGGTTTCATGTAATTTTTACGAAAATACTTGTGTGAAGGTGACTGTCTTGATACCAACCAGGTTTCACAATAATAATAGATTCAAAATGGCTCAAACTGAACACCTCTTCGCCGAAGCAGTAACTTGTAGGTACGACTAAAAATAGTTATAATTTAATTGCGATACGGTAACATTTATTTAAAAATTACGATGTTTCATAAATAACCTAAGGGTTACATTAGAAAATTTGACATTTTCTGTGAATCGGCCTTGATGGAATATGAAAATCACTGTAACTTCAACTTAATGTCTTTCGTAAATAGTTCTTGAAATGACTTTATCTTTTTAAATTGATAGGTATAATGTATATTATTATTTTGTGATTGACAGAGGACAGGTATGTATGTATGAAAAGAATGTTCGCAGAACCAAACCGGTATGCAGCTCAGTAGTGTCTTCAAAAGTGAACCTTAATTTTACCTAAAGTGTTCAACAAATGTGTGCTACTAGTGCGTATGTAGCCGTAATATAATATAAATGCGAAAAACTACGAGTAGCGGAAAGGTGCATAGCGGAGAGAGAGACCACATAAGAAACTAATGTATATGTAAGCAGAAAAGAGTACGCGATGTGATATAGATCGTCAAGCTGATGAAATGGCCACGCTGGATAATAATGCAGTGGTACACTGATACCCAATATGTAGTAAATGAACACCGGGCTGGCCTTAAACCAGCTATATCGACGTACCCGTTACCCGTTCAAATTTTCCATGTGGCGGAGAAATACAGATGTAAATGTCATCACCTGGAAATGTCCTAATATATGTAGGGAAAAGGAAGAGCTGCTCAAGTCGGTTCAACCAGCTGTTAGGCCTATCGGACCGTCCGCCGGGTCACCATAAAAGCCAGTTTTGTTGCATTTAGAAAAATTTGCAGCGCGTAGTACCTATAGACAGTTTTGTATTAGCTTTTGTTATTTACCACATTTAAAAAAAATACCTCTATGTGGTGCTTTCTTCCAACGTCTTCAAACGTAAGGTCCCTATTAATACCGGGTGTGGTTTGGTGGGGCCATTAACTACGTATCGACGAACTCACCAAACTAGGAAGCTGTAGATACGTAGCAGTGAAGAACTAGTAATCGAAAAGAGTGGAAGGAACTAGGGGAGATCCAGCAGTGGGCCCCGGCTGATGGTGATGATGATCATCTTGTATTTATAAGTAACAAGTTTAGTTTTCTGTCATTATGCATCACCAAAACACCGCCCTGTCTTCTTCCACCGTGGCTATAAATAAATACATCCAGCGACTGGTCTCGCCCTTGAAGCTGCGCATTTGTAGGTACTCCCGTAATATTATTTGGTAGGGGTGCGCCGCGCCGAGACGTATATATCAATTCACTTTTATTTATTAGTGTAACGCTATGTGCAAACAACAGAGGGGGATGGTTGCCGAGGGTTGAATCAATATTAAAATGCTGAAGGATAAACAGCCGACGTCCGAATGGATCCAAGGCAATCTAGGATGAAACCGGTCCTGCGGTATTAGAAAATAATGACCAATTTTATTCGTAAAGCCT
The DNA here is from genome assembly GCF_057557595.1 of Rhyacophila brunnea. Taxonomy (NCBI): domain Eukaryota; kingdom Metazoa; phylum Arthropoda; class Insecta; order Trichoptera; family Rhyacophilidae; genus Rhyacophila; species Rhyacophila brunnea. The sequence continues at coordinate 26,588,940 of NW_028233068.1, forward strand.
CATGTCGTCTAACTTATAACATAATAATGTATTATCAGTGAGGTAAAGTGCTAAATAAAATAAGGCCGGGTCGCAGTTTTTAAACATTACAATCCCCCCCTCTCGTTCAGGTCGCCCACTTTTTCTAAAGCACACATTGTTTTAATATTGTGTCGGATACGTACAGTTTTGAAACAACAAAAGCAATGACAACGATTATCGATAGACAAAAAATCCAAGCTCATGGAATGCTAAAGATAACTATATTTCCGATAATAACATAGGAACTGAACTGATTGATCGCTTCCCTGTGTAGTTATTCAAAACTGAGGTTGCCACATACTCAACTGTGCTTGCTTTGGCCGAGTTTATACCCCCCTCAAAAATTTTGGAGGTCGCGAAACAGACTACGAGAGTCAGTTAAAGACCATTTCCTCAAACCCCTATCTAGGCAGTGGAAATATAAGGAAGATCATGAAGGACGTCACAAATATGACTATGATTTAAAAATAATATGAGAACTTTACCCATTCAGCGGGATCGGAACCCGGATTCTCGAAATGGCTCTCATAAATTTCATTCTCAAAAGTAACAAAAGCAACACCCTTATAATATTTGGATGCCTCATATTTCGTATGCACGTTTTAAATGTTACATTAAAATTTTTATGGCGTGTATTTGTGTACATACTTACGCCAAGGCGGGCAGACAGACCGGGGCACTGAATTGGGAGTTACGGTAGTAGTGCTAGTTTTTGAATACCATGTATTATAATATAAAAAACAACCATCGTTTTCTACAAACAGTTAACCATATTGCACTCGAAGTATGAGCTATAACTGGTACTACAATCGAAATTTATACTATAGTGGGCCTTGTCTTACACATATTTAATCATACACGTCTTAGGCCCGTTTCAGACGAAACACCGGTGTCGCGCTCGTATATAATATAGGAGGCCATTGTATTCGAATAAAGGGGCCTTTGTATTATGTTTATGAACCCCCCGAGCTAATGAGTCAACGCATAATTTCCGCGTTATACATTAGAACATAAAACTGGCTGCAGTAATAAAAACAAGTGTATCGGCGGCTTGAGAATGCAACGGCCGACGGAAAAGTGTACCGGACACGCGTTGACGCATTAGCACTGGGGCGTTCATAAACACAATACAAAGCCCCTTTTATTCTAATACAAAGGCCTCCTTGTCCTTATTATATACGAGCGCGACACCGGTGTCCCGTCTGAAACGGGCCTTAGTTTCATTCCGTGTTCAACCTTCGTTAAATTTGCCTACCGCGGGTGAAGCTTTGCCTCGGACTGGTCTGTGAATCAGACCCTCTTTGTCTGCCATGGTATTGGCGAGTGAAAATTCAATCTGATGAATGTGTTTGTGGTAATTTTTAGAGAGTTAGTCACTAGGTAAGAGCAAAATGCTGTAGATGGGTTACAAGCAATGACATTTATTAATACTTTGGACGCTGAAGACGCACATGCGCGTAATGACCAGGCGGCCGATCGATGTAATTAACGTGCATTTTAAAGGTGCTAATTAAAATCTCATTATATAGTCAGCAGCGAATGAGTTAATGGACAACGCACTCAGTACAGTAGCTAGCAAATAAATTTGCGTATAACGACATTCGCACATGTATAGGTAGACGTCACGCAATTTCCATTTTGCGATATCACGCATCGGGAATTTATAGCAATATCACTCTAGTGAGTGTCATTTTTTTCCAGATACTTCGTCCATATTAATGTCATTGGTTACAAGGCATACGAGTATTCAGTCGTATTAAATTTTAAAATTAATTTCAACAAGTTTTTCTCATTAGATTTAATGAAAGTATCCACGTGATAATGAAAACGGTCTCCCCTCTGTGAAACATTTAGGTGCGGGTTGTAACTTGTGAGTTTCGTGGTTTATTCTCGCACCCCCAAAATTAAAAGCATGCATCGTAAAAGTAAATTCGTCAAAATGTCCGTGAATTATTATTGTTCCTGCCATTGCGGATAAATTAAGTTTAACTGCAGCCATTCGTGATTTCTCTTATGAACATTGGATTACCGCACAGGCTCACTATTTATTTTATTACCTAACCTAACCTAACACAACTAAACGGATTTGGATTGATACTTAATTGCTTTCAATTTCATATTGGCTTACTGATTAGCCGTCTATGGGGTTGATTGTGTTTATTGTATGCAGGGGGGTAAAATTACATGTACAGCGATATGAAACGTGACCAAATCAACTTAATTCAACAAAGAATGTTTGTCAGTAGTTGCTAAATAATTAACTTAATTGGAAACCAATTAAAATGGTAAACGTCAAAAATAGATCTATTTAATCTAATCATACATAATTTTCAACTACACCCTACCACTAAAATTCAACATGATATAATAAATTAATGGTATACAGATGTTTTATATATTTTTTTACACATTTTGTTGTGACAAGACCTATCAATGAAATACGTTGAATTTAACCGGTGCGTGTTATTGACTGAATTTTAATTGCCCTGTTTTAATTAATTCTCTGACTGTATGTTACTATATATCTACTTTAAAATTGAAATTTTCTACACGTGATAATTGACTATCATTCGGTATTTAATTGTAGCAACGGTTTTTAGTGTTCAGATCAAAAACCGAATCCGGATCCACAGTTGCCGCCAATCTCTGCTCAAATAAGCAATTAGCCACCAATAATTTACCGCGTTAAGTCTATTTATTTGTATTGATATTAAAGATACTAAAGAAAAACTTTATCTATATAGTATGTACCATTGGATGAAAATGAATCTTATGACTAACTGGGTCCATATTCTACATGCAACATATTTGATTGATTTCTTTTTTACCATTTAGTTTTTTGATGGCTTGTCAGCCATGACACCGTACAGTGACAACAACGCATCTCGTTTACGCTTGAAGAATGAGATTGGCGAGACAATCAGCACTTTTACTTGTAAACAGTTATAATCGCGATAGTTTAATTTACACACTATTGGTGCCAGTAAATCATATACGTGTACAGGTTCTATAATTTTTGTGTGTTTGGAAAAATAAAAAATGCCATGAAAACTATCTACAACCAACATTCTTGTTTCAATTTGTTTTAATATCAGGGAAATATTATATTTAGGCAAACATAAGTGTTATTATTATTATTTTGAATGTATTATTGGTATGTGGGCCAAAAAATATATTTTTATCTTTATTATTATTATTGTTAGTATTTCTTTTAAAATATACTCCCACATTCATTGAGAAGTATACAAAAGTATGTAACGATATAACCAACCAAAGAAAACGTGTTTAGATTGCACGAATGGTTCCGAAAACTAAAAAAATAATACGACAACTTTTCTCAGTAACGTACTGTACAGCTTGCTTACGATTAAATAATTAAATAGTATAAAAAAACTAAATTATTATGTAAACATGTTTAGTGAGAGGGGCTATCTAGTTTTACTGTAAATGAAAGGAAATCATCTGTCATTTTCTTGTTATGATTGTTGAACGGTATTTTGGACATTGTCCAAAATCTTGAATGATATTCCTCGTCGCCTACCACCTACATACACATTTTGTATCGCTTTAATTGTAATTCATTTCTACATGAATTTCTTTGGTGAAGCCATAATTAATTTATCATGTTTTAGTGTTTATATCGTTCGTAGGTAAATGCTAGGATTGGTAGTGTCGGGTTACCGGTCGATATAATATTCAAAAATCCCGGGATTTCGGGGCTATATTTTATATGATTAATTTTAAGTAGAAATATAATTTAAAGAAAATGTTAAATTTTTAAATAATACATACATATTAAAATCTTTGAGAAGTACTAGTATGTATTCTCAAAGCAAATATGAATAATTATAAATTTTTGTAATATAGGTACTTACTTAATTACTAAAATATTAATCAACAAAGAGCCAATGGGAAATTTATTGTACGAGTATGTTATGTTGGTATTACATTATATATTTGTCTTGATTTATCTCTCTGTAACGCATAACGTGTATCTATCCGACGCACGTAAATTTGCATGTGAAACAGTTTGCGTCTTTGTTGCACGATCGCATAAATTCATAGAACACCCACGTTGCATCCCTCTCGCGTGCGCTGCACTTAATCGCTTAGTCACATTTTTACTGTATTGTACAAAGGTATCGTTATCTTTATATGTATATATATTTATATACACGAAATTTACGTAAACTATACCGGTTTACACCCACGGTGGCCGCGTGGCTTAAGCATTGGACTATCATGCCGTGGGTCTCAGGTTCGAATCCTGGGTCTGGCAAGTACACATATTGTTTTTAAATTTGTGTCTGTCAGGGTATAGACCTAATAGGTTGAGCAAGTAGCTGACATCCATTTCTCGTAAAAAACAAAATCTGTTAATACAAACTTCCACTCTGTGGAGGCCCATATGATCCTATTAGCGATAGTGCCCATAGAACGCGTCGAGCGGGCGAAGTCCGCGTATGAAGCGTTTATTCATAACCATAATCACACGTCTCGTGCCGCGCATTACCCTTCACCTATGTAATAAGCGGCCCAAGCAGCACAAAATAATTATTATTACAGCGCCTCTCATAACAAAGCAATAAAAATATTATATTATTTCGGGGCTTGTAATTAATATTTACGACGACATTATTCAACCAGCGAAATATAGGACATGCAATAAAATTAAACAATGAGATCTCTGTTATTAAATAATGACTTCTCGCCCGTCGATCGACGACGCCGTCCAGAGCGTGATTTTGCTCGCTGTGTTCAATGAATGTACTCCATTGTATTTTCTTTCATTCGTATCGCCGAGAAGCGGTGATTCGCGAAAAAACGATGATTCATGCGGCGGACGCGTATAATGCGTCGTCAAATCCAGTGGGCGCTGGCGTATTTGATTACGTTGTATTTTCGTTGATTTACGCGCCACTTGTGAAATTTTGCGCGAGAGCCACACTTGCTGCGTTAAGTGGGTTTTACGCCTTAGGATCTGACATGGTCGGAAAAAAATACCGGTTTTATCGAAATAGATACTTACACTCTATATTAGTATTCAAAAATCTTTGTGAATATTGTTGCTTTGCTTATCTTATAAAAATACTTTTTTATAGTTATATAAAGTATATTTTTTATTAGTTTACATTTGATTCAAAGCCCTCTCACAGATCTTTTTCATTTTAAACTCGACCTGGATACGTACCCTATAATATGTATGCGTATGCATTACATGCACTCCTCTTCTTGAAAGACAAGTGACACCACCACTGGTAATAGTCTAAAAGCGTACGATTTGACCCTTTTACAGGAAGCAGTTGTACTTTCATAAAACAATAAACGCATCGGGAATGCTCGCTTCCTCGTCATAGTATCACGCACTCCACTGCATAACATTGCGTTTCCAATTATAATTTTACTTACACACAAATTCATTGGGAAGGAAAATAACATAATATTAAATACTTCATAGGAGAGATTAAGTATCATATGTTAAAACACATTTCAGGAGATAATTTTAGAAAGTGGTCAACTCTTTTTTTTTACTCTTACTCTTTTGATAGTGCTTGACAATATTATGTAATTTTCAGAACCTGGAAAATGAACATCAAATCGTTTAAAAAGCTAAAGTCTACGATGAAATTAGCCCTTTGATGATGCTAACCTCCACTTTTTTTTTTACAAATTTGCCGATCTGTTTCGATAATTTTATGGTAGATATCACGATGTTGTTCTATACAAAAATATGATACGTTTATTTACGGATTATTACAGCATTTGAGCGCATGAGTGGTGATAAATATACGATGTAGCGCATCTCTAAGTAGAGATATTATATTGCGACGACTATTACATTATATTATTATTATTGATGCCTCTGTTATTCTGTTATTTATGTAAAATGTAGTTTATTTTTATGTAACTAGGGCCGTATGTATGAGATTTTAATAATGCATTCATTACAACAAACGTTTGCTTGACGCCCTCGTTCATTTTGTAGACTCTGTAAAACATTTGCGAACTTTAAGAACAGTTCCTAGTCGTGCTGTTTATTCATTTCATTCATTCATTTATTCTTATTCCGTTTTGAGATCTCATAATAGAAGTGATTGAAGTGAATTTAGTCATAATATAACTGTATGTATTGCCACTGTTTACTGGGAATACTTTATCCTTTCGTACAGTAAAGTTATAAAATAAATGTGATAAAATAACTGATAAATTATTTAAAGTTCATAATAATTATTCATTTATATTTATTAAATTTATATAGTACCGTTCGCACACTTTCAGACACAATTACAATTTCAAAATTTTAAATTAATGATCGGGGAATGAAATTTTATAAGTTTGCCATTATATGGACGCCATGACACATTATGACGTCACATCGTGACGTCGTCGCTAACCAACGGATTACATTTGCACTCATGCATACAAATGAGCTTATAAAGTATTTGGGAATATCATGCATACGACCCCTAAACTGTAAATAATAGCCTAGAAAAGCGTCTTTGCTGTTGTCTACAATTCATTTTAGCGCTAAGTAAATGCATGGTAATCTTATGTTTTGCAGAGTAATTTATTTTATTTGGTACAAAATAAAATAGTGAGTTTATGATGTAGCTTTTCTAACGAGAAGATGGCCGGTGTATTCTCCGGCTTCCTAAACTACGTTATCTCATAATCCTTTAAGCTTTATGAATCGAATAACCTCATAATATCGATTGATAATGTTATTATTATGTATAATATAATATAGAATCCCTTCTAGTATTTCGCTTATATATTACAAGTCATCAAACTAATTGACTGCGCCTATGTTATAAAAATATATGGCTCACACTATGATATTATGGGGGAAACCGAAAAGTAATAGCTAGAGGAGGTATGTCCATACGAAATAAAATTTTGGGGTCCCAGCACCTAGAAATGGACGCGTTATGACTTTACTTGTAAGTAATAGGGGCTGCCAAGCGACTTTATGTGGGTCAGATGATTATCTTTCTCGGTCTGACATCGCAAGTAATTTTTAATTTCTAATATCTGATGGTACATATATCATAAATAATAATGGTATTTTTTTAAGTCTGTAGGTTTCTATTATTAATCCCGGCTTTTACTGAAATAGTTTTTATATACTTAACTTTCTTTTCAAAAATAATGTTGTCGTGTTTTTCTGATAAATGTCGATCGGGTCGTATTTAGGGACTAGTGTGCCACTGCTCTTATAGCAAAACCATCGCATGTAGAGATGTCGTACCTAAGGTATTCGTATTAATATTGAAGAGAAGAGAAACGGATTTCAGTTAATGTTTAATACAGTTTTATAGAACAGTAGCAAAGCAAGTATCGACGATATTGTTTGATAGAGACAGGAAGACAGGAGACAGTCACAAAATAAGAGTCGACCACCATTGACACGACGTTTTAGTTTCACTTCAAAAATATTCGCGCTGAAATGCGGTGTCATCCACATTTCTAACTTATTACCTATATTGTTATTCATAATTTTGCAAAAATTGAACTATAATTGAGCAAAGTACAGGGCATTTGCATAGAGAAGTACGGTAGCCTAATTTTAAAATGCTCTAATTTTGGAATCTGACATTTTAAACTAAGATTTAACTAGTATAACCTCGGAGTGGTCCATCGGTTTATCATATAATATACTTACATTCCATTGCTTATCCTTATACAGCTAGATTGATCCATTCCGATACATTTAATTTAGTTATTTTTTTTCATCCCCCCCCCCCCTCCCCCGATGTAGTATAAATTATTAATGGGGATAGTCCGATTGATCTGATTTATGTTGATTTAAGGCCATGCATTAGTTGAGGCACGGTCTAAAAAGATCGTTGCTAGGCGATGCGCGGATTGCGGGTCGCGGATGCAAATGACGCCTGTCAAACGAAATATTATTTGTCATATAAATCCAACATACGTCCATTTTATGTTCTGTTTATTGTTCTATTAGTAACAATAATAATATATTCATTGACATGTTTTCTTTTTAAAGTAAATGGGTAACGTTTTTAGTCATCTTTACACGATTTTAGAATTAATTGGCCCGTTGCCATCACGCAGCAAAGTGACGTGTTTCTGGCTCGACGTTCTCTCACTGAATGCGAGCGAGTCCAAAATTTCGTCGCTCCTACAGTTGAAAATTATTTGGCGTTTCACTGATGCGTCACCTTAAATCTAAAATCAATATAAATAATTATTAAGTTATAACGTGTAGATACTCTGTTGCTTAATAATTGCATCAATAAAACACATAAATAATTAAACAATCATTAACTTAAAATAATATAAAGGGCACTTCATCTGAAAAAATACAAAAAACTTCGGTTTTTTACCTTTCTCGTAGGTAGGTACCTACATATTATAGAAAATAAAAGTAATTTACCATTTTGCTCCATGCTGAGTATAAATGGTTTTGGTAAAAATTATAATATCATGCATTTTTACGAGTAGTAAGTAGTTGTTGACATTCGCCCAAACTATCGGGTCACTTTTCTGGATCAAATACACAACGTGTAGTTTTTTCAGACGTGAATCTCGAAGCCAAAAATACTGAAAAACAATCACTCGACCATTGCTCCACCATGAGACTTATGAAGATCCTAACAATCGTCAACGATACATAAAATACAAATGTGCATTTTGTATATTGTACTGTGCATGTGGTTGATAATTAATGTATTCTATCTACATTGCGATAAATGTTCTTTTATTTACAACATTTAGTCAACAAGTAATGGTAGATTCTCCGTATATGTATATATATATATAATTATATTATTATGGCGATAGCAAAACATAGCAATGAGTAAAAAACATATAAGAAAGAAAATCATAGAATTAGTCGCATAAAATGTCATAGTGTAACCGGCAGAGTATGGTATCGAATCATTCGAATCATCAAGCAATGGACTATGATTCGGCTTGATGTATATTACAGCAGCTGAAACTTTCCTGCGGGAAGAATCCGTAAAGGTGAAAGCAATAGATTGTTACCCGGTTCTGTCAACGTGTTAAAATATTCAGATTATGTGTGGTATGCGGTACTTATAATAAGTCAATGTCCAGAAGTTTAGGGCCTGATTTTAGCTTTCCTGGTTTATTGTAGAAGCGCAGGGCCATATAAATATATCGACCGTGAAGATGCGCGATTGCTTTTGTATGAGTGCCGTACAATTTCAACGATTTATGCATCGCTATTACGGTTTTCACTGTTTACATTATTTGGAACTATTTGTAGGAACTCGCATGGCGCAAACAAAGCATAATAACACCATTATAGTACGCTCTATAAATACTGAATAACTGTGAAATTGTGGATTTCGAAACCTTCGGGAAGTCGCCAGTGTCCAGGGTTTATCAATTTTACAGTCCTTGTAGGTATCGTGATTTAAAAATTCTAGTCAAATAATAATTACTTACTTAGGAATTGTCTATAACTAACGACACACAAATTTGGATATTTTTTTATTCCCTTGCATGTTTTACGCATTTGTTAAATTACGACATATTTAAAAAAATATTCGTTGAAAATGATCGATTTCAATATTATGTTTTCACGAAATATATTTTTTGGAAAAAATACGAGGTCATGTTTTCTTTTTTTGTGACTTTGTGACGTCATATTTTCTTTCCCCTCCCCCTAGATTACGTTACACATCATCATATTTTATATTAGATCCCCTCCTCCCTTTGGTTGAACGTCACAATTATAATATGGGCGACCCCATATCAGAATAAAATCAGTTATTTTATTCAAAATTTTGCAATGAATATTAATTTGTTTTCTTTATTAGATAATAATATGTTTATTTCAAAGAAAACTAATGTCGTGTTTTTTTGTTTCAGGTAATTAATGAAAGGATTTTTATTAATACACGTCGAACACGGTAGCGTGCGTCTACATATAAAACTGTGAGTTGTATTCGGATTTTAATGTTACCCAAATCATTATTGACTAATTAGTAAGAGCATTATGAAAATTTTGTTTTAAATTGGAATACTTACCTCCTGGTATTTTCTAAATCGGTGGAGTAGAAAAATGTAATTGAAACATGGCGACTTGTAGGTATACTGCCACCATATTTGTTTCGACATTTTGATAGAATGAGATACGCGTTTTACATATTTGTGATTGTTCATCTCAATGTTGTCTAAATATCACGTGCTGGACTGAAATCGCGTAGAATCACGTGATACGTGAATAATAACGATTCAATTCCATATTGAGAAGCCATTTCATGATTCGTCTTTTATTCAGTCATTTCAGGATATCCTGTGTCGGCTTCATTTCATTCATCATTGCCGCATTTCGTCATATGCCATTTAATGTTAAAACTACACAGATTCGGCACCTTCATAAATTAATAGAATTTTCTGGTTCAGTGAATCTAAAATTATGTTGAAAATAATTATTGTTTGAAATGATTCTGGTTATTGACAGGTGCGGGCGAATATAGTGAAGTTTGTTACAGATAATATATCATCAGCAATGCGAAATGATTTCCGTAATTTAAAAAAAAGTAGTCCGTGCTTAGACTATAGGTACAGTCCGTGAGTCCTTTGTTTCATCTTCACTTATTTAGGCTCCGTCTAGTAAATTAAGTGTTCTTCAACGACTTTCATAGGTACATACCAGTGGCGAAGGGCGGAGGTAGGCTGTGAAGATCCGCCATAAATAGTGCACTCTAACATTTGTCAGTCATACGTATTTTTTTTTCATTGAAACAAGACTACAATTTACAGATGGTGATGGTTAGTTTTTAAAATTCAATTAAACCTTGCGAAAAACAAGGCATAGTAGATAATAGTAAAAAAATACTCGTCTTATAAAATATATAAAACTATGCAATTAAATCATACATAACTTTAGATATTTTAGAGATAGAATAATATTTTTGTCTATTATAGTTTGGTTTAGATAGGGCTTAATTAATTAAAAAAAATATGAACCATCAATATGTGTAGGTAATATGTATTCTTAATCCAATGAAAACAAAATAAGTATGGATGAAAAAGTTTGCAAAATATACCAAAACTATTACGGTTTGGTTTAGGCAGGGTTTAATTTGTTTTTAGAAACTAACCAACACCATCTGTAAATTGTAGTCTTAGTTCAATAAAAACAAATACGAATGACTAAGAAATTTAATGTGCACTATTTATGGCGGATCTTAACAGCCTACCTCCACCCTTCGCTACTGGTACATACTGACTTAGCCTGAGATGCATGGAATGTCGAGTTATGCTAAATCGAAATGACATCAGTTCAGCTCACATTCTTGCAATCGGGAGTCGCATAAGGCATATGTGCCAGTTGTCCCACTGACTAGAAGTTAAAGTAATAGTGATGATAACTTAGTTAGACCGATGACTCTATTGTTTAATAAGTCAACTGGAGACTGATATATTGTACTCTAAATTTTCTAGTAGTTTTTGAGGTGTTTTCGAATAAAGTATGTATGTACCTACAGTATGATTTTTAACAGAAGCTAGTTGTTCATATTTGCGTATTTAAACGATAGTATAACTATCTAATTCAAATGCGTGCAAGGGTTTTTGGTTTTTGTTTGCGTGAATACTCGCAATCCGCGACTGACAGAATATGTTATCCGCCACCAGTGTTTCCGACTGTCCTTCATAAAAATAGGTCAGATAGAGTAAGAGAATAAGCTAGTTGGTAGAAACAAGTGCTAGATTTTTATACGATTAAAAAGAAACTAGCATTTCAAAAAGTAAGTCATAATAATTATGCAGTATTATGGACATTGTTTTGATGAGACCGAAAATATTGAATAAGAATGTATTGTTTCGTAACTAACAAAATATAATCCATATAACTAAAAATTCATACGGATACGATATTTGGACATCACTCAAATGATAATGTATTGTGTGTATGCAGACGACGCAGTCGTGTTTGACTCGACGATCGAGAGGTTGGAGGTGACCGTGAACAGGCTAGCCGCGAACTCGATGCGTGTGGGTCTTCATCTGAATGCCGCTAAGACCAAATCCATGTGCAGTGCTGCTTGCATCGACGCCGACACTCCTCTGCGGGTTTCTGGTCTGCCCGTCGAGCTGGTGTCCAGATTCAAGTACTTGGGTGCCACGGTTGCCGATGATGGTGGTATTTCTAGTGAGCTTGGAATCCGCATGGGTGTGGCGGGCTCTGCGTTCAACCAACTTGGAGTCGCATGGAGGTCAAGGCTGTATTCTGTGAGGACCAAATGTCGTTTGTTTAACGCGTGCGTGCTACCTGTGCTCCTGTATGGCTGTGAGACATGGCATCTTACTAAGCTTCAAGAGTCACGGCTTTTGAGCTTTGAGAATCGATGTCTCCGCAGAATCTTAGGGGTACATTGGTACGACCGCGTTACAAATATCCGAGTTCGTGAGCAGACACAACAGCCTTCGGTGATTGAAGTTATCACGAAGAGACGATTCACGTGGCTGGGACATGTATTCCGGATGCCGCCAAAGAGTGCGGCACTTCGTACCCTTGTGGCACTGCCTCAAGGGTTCCGTCGCCGTGGCCGGCCCTCCCTCACCCTACAGCGATGCTACAAAAGCGACCTACGTGCTGCAGGTCTGACATGGCGGGAGGCACAGGAGTTGGCGATGGACCGAGGGAAGTGGCGCCAACTTGTGCTTGCCCTATGCCCCAATGTTGGGACGTGACAGGGTGAAAGAAGAAGAAGAAGATACATATTTGTTAGTTAGGTCAGCATGTCGATTTTTAAGCAAATATGGTCTAATATTATATGTTTTAAATGAGAATTTTAAAGCTTTTTGTGGTATAAAAAAATGCTAGATTTAACGTCATATGCCAGATGCAGATTTCGTAAGCTAGATGACTTTCAAAAATGCTAGATTTGGCAAGAAAATACTTCGTTGGCAAACCCTGTGACCTTCACTAGTCGCCTGATGTGTAGGTAATAGGTATCTTCTTTCACGCACAATGGGTGTTTACACTTTTTTCGCTATCCGTGAAACAGTCGATACACGGGTGGGTAAATAGTATATTCCATACATCACGCTCTTACATATTGTACACTATACTGTATAGTTGCACCTGTGAAAGTTTCAGTAGTTTCCACACACACACATACAATTCACTGAAACCCTGACTTGGCAATCAGTAAAACTTGTCGTGTAATCTAAAATTATTCTTATGCCTAGAAAATATATTTACTTGTTGTTTACGTAGTCCCAGTGATCTATATTTTCGTGTTTTTAATTACGCGATGCGCTATTTGGGCCGCGATTGTCCACACGCATTCCGTGCCATCAAACTTTTATTTATTTCTGCTTCTAAAAATAAAAAATAAATACACACAGTCAATCGGTAACATAGTAAAATACAGCGTCCGAAGCGCATTATCGTGTTCCTCTCAAAGTGTCTATTTTATTTTGTATATATCTTTCCACGAGTCGTTTATTCTGCATACTTTCTTCTTAGTTTTCATCGGGAAACTCTCCGCTCTTTAAGTGGACAAATTCTGTGTGTTAGCTGTCGCCAGTCGAAGAGTTATTTTCCAATATGTCTGATCTTCATTAATGTCATTAGATTTCCTCATTTCACTGCCATTTTGAAGCTTGTAATGGAGTGTTTTTGTGAATTTTTCAGTGACAATTTCGATAATTCATTCTATATCTCGGCGAATGATTCTTAGACCGGATTAAAAATATTGTAGAAAGTCGTGTTTACTTTTTCATAGCATAATAAAATAATATAGTATAGCTTTCACCAGAATCCAATGTTGTTGTCTAGTAAACATCATTATACTTTTAACACAACAAAATTATGTACTTGTACCCTATAATAAAGAACATTGCATATCTAAACATATCACTTTAGTACAAGGTTTGATAATTTTGACAATATATAGTCGGATGAGCGTCAAGAGAGAGAAAGCGATACAATATTGTTGATGTAGGTGCAGCCGTAACAATAATCACACTAGACCCGCTTAATTCGTGCGTACTAGAAGAAATCCGATCTGCGCATGTTCAATGTTTAATTGTTTCACTATAGGTAATTTGTAATGCTGTTTCTTAAAGAGAGCGTTTTTTCATATACATTACATGGCGTCGTAATCCAAAGCCGCTAATTATTAAATTGTACTATTTAAAACTTCTATCTCTGTAAAACGAATTCATATTTGATGAGATTTTTCGAATAGTCCACTGGAATCAATATTAGTGACAACTTTCAACTATACATACTAAATTCGTTCTGGAAATGCCGTATAGTATTGAAATATACTTTTTGAATAACATCTCTACCTTTTTATAGTAGTCCAAATTTTATATTATGTAGATATTCGTATAGCGTGCGTTTAACCAGGCTGCTATATTATCTAAAAATAGTAATTAACGACTTTTCTTACTATAATAGGTACTTAATTGGATTCAATTATTTGAAAATTGTATATCAGGTAAGTATTTAACATTACTGCAATGGATTCTGGTACAAAACTATCTGGTATTTTACGATTGAATTTAGAAGTTGCATAGTTTTCTAATATCGAACACGTGTCCAGACATTCTCGAGACAGGGTGTTTAAAAATAGCTGTCATTCAGCATTTTTCAAAAGGAATTTTCACTTCTTTTGAACGGTTATTTATATTACTACCAACTGAAATCGCTGGCATGTCATTTTTCAATCGGTCAAAAACGGCGGAAAACTTTTTGTGGCTTGTACCTATGTCAATTTCAATGTTTTCTATGAAAATAGTGGCATTTATAAGACTCTTCCTTTTTCTACTTTGCGTATATCTATTTACTTATTATGATTACCGAGTAATAATTAATAACCAGTTAAAATTATTTAATTTAATAGTTACCTGACTATACATAACGTATACATAAAGAAAATCATTGCACACAAGACAACCCAACATTATATATTATTATCTGTTACGTTCTTAATTATTTACAGTACATAATGCACATAATTATTATATTATTATGTAAGCTCTGGAGCAGTGATTTTCAATACTATTTTAGGTTGACGGAACCTTTGCCTCAAAATCTCTATGGAATTTATTCAAGTTGTATTGTTTACATTCCTTTCTTAATTGCCGCCCCTAAATAATACATGATCCACCTACTTGTGCGTCAGTTAATGATATGTAACTAATATTTTTGGGGAAAAAATGCACACAAGAGTTATCTTTTATCAATTGGAATAATATATGATTTGCCGTCTGTATGTATAACGTATGTGTACATATTATTTTAAACGGTTTCACAGAAAGACAACAGAACAGTGCATAGTAGAGTATACGTTTTATAACGTTGCACTTTTTATTACACTGATACGCCCATTTGTCTGATTACCTTACATAAAATTAGATCAAATGTTATTCACTTGTATAAATATATGTAGTGATAAATAAATAGATAATATATTTAAAAAATATGTTATTAGAATATATTATTATACCTACCATTTTCATCCTAGAGCCGGAGTGAAAAGATATGAAGCGTATAGGTACCTACTCGAGGTAGCAGTGGCGAAGACTTCAAAGATTATTTGAAGCCTAACTTCTTAAGAAAAATATTTTTTAATTGCATATTGACTTATTTATATAATCACTTGATTATATATTCTTTAAAATAATTTATTTTTCCAACGAGAGATGCCGTATGTGTAGGAATGTATTACATAGATAATTACAAAACAATTGCAAAGGTTTTAAAAAATATACCACAGCGCGCCATCTGTCTTTACGTAAATAAAGGTTGGATTATGTTTCAAATAATTCTCAATTTTTTTCATGTGGACTTTACGTCACGTAGCCCCGCCCAGTCTATCGAGTTGTATGAACTAAGGTAAGCTCCGATCGCAGAGCCTAAAACTAAATTATTAATAATTAGATAATTTAAAAAAAATAATTTCTATGGTGTTTAATCGAATATTAATAAATATACTGTTTTTAAAAATATTTTTTTTTTTTATCTAATGATTTTTGAAATTTAATGAAAAAATACTTAATTTAAACTGATCGCTTAATTTTCTATCGTCAGTGAGTTTTTGAAGTTTCATTAAATTAGTGTGTCGTTGTCATTAGTAGTAATATCGTATTATCTTCTTATTTCTCGTAAGTATACTTGACAAGTATGTTCTTTTTATCAGATCTCCACAGCCTTCCTCTTTCCAAAAGTCGCCCTTCGCCACTGCGAGGTAGTGACGTTTCTTACAGACATCTCAATACAGAGTTTTCATAATGCTATAATGAATGACATGGCTTCGTATCGTTTCAACAAATCGATGTTTCCCGTCTGACATATTTAGCCAATAGTTTTTTTTGTACCTTGATAAATTACTATAATGCATCCGATGATGACGAAACCGATAAATAACCACGCGGTAACCGTCCATTGTTTGCCACATTTGAATGCTGCCCGATAATTGAGCCATAAAAGATGGGCGCACCACCATTTTGTGGCACAACATTTAATTAACCTGTCGGCGGGAAAAATGCTCCGATCAGACAAGATGGATGTCTCGCTCGAAGATCGTAATTTGAAACGCGCCCGCGTGATGCCCAACGTGCATTAGTGAAATAATAATATTAGTATTAATATAATAAACCGTGAAATGACTAACCGTTAAGGAAAGTCTTCATTTTTGGGGTAAATGCTAACGTACGAACTGTGTGAAATCAGATCGATACATTTTTGCAGTTTTGTGAATTATTCTGTGTGTCATCGTCTCATCGAATTAGTCACATAGTCATATAGCCGTTTTGGTGAATGTCGAAAATAAGAGAATCGCAAGTGGTGCCTGTTTCAGTGTAGTGTATTCAGGTAGTGATGCTTACCCTCGCTTGAATTTTAATTGAAATACCTACAATGATTTATTTACTAGATTTCAATATCGTGTAATACCGCATAATGCAATGAGATCATTTTGAATGCGTTTTAGAAACCTTATTTCAGTTTCAATTTAGTTCCTGAATAGTTTTACATAATAGAAACACGTCATCTCCATGAGGATTCTATGATCCTACTACCATGGCCCCCACATTCTAAAGCGCCCCCCTACCTATCGCTAAGGTTAAGGGCAGTGTGATTTTTTACAGTAGTGTTCACCAAGTGGTTCCCACGTAACCCCAGGGTTAAGGGTATTCCGTGTATTTTTATCGATTTTTAAATAAATCCAGTTGATTTATTGAGTTTTCGGCATTCAGCAAATTATGAAACATTGATCGCGACCTCATTTTGTGGTACCCAACTAACTTGGAACCATTCGCCAAATATTCGCCTAAGTCAGGAAAGATACATAACATAGTTTTATTATAAAACAAAATTCTACCCGTGAATTATCATTTAATTGTACCAATCATCATATAACATCAAATTACATCGCGCATACACACATTTTTAAACGTTAATAATCATTGAAGAAAATAGCGCCGCCGGTGACTTTATTTTTTTACTATTAAAGCAAATT
Source organism: Rhyacophila brunnea (assembly GCF_057557595.1). Lineage (NCBI taxonomy): Eukaryota > Metazoa > Arthropoda > Insecta > Trichoptera > Rhyacophilidae > Rhyacophila > Rhyacophila brunnea. The sequence continues at coordinate 26,606,438 of NW_028233068.1, forward strand.
TGTGGTGTGTTTTTCTCATTTAACTGGTCGGCTTGCCACGCCGGCCCCCCTCTAAGCCCGGGCCCCCAGGCTAGAGCCCTGTCAGCCCCCCCTTGTGGGAGGCATGCCTACTACATAAGGGTATATACATACTATACTCAATTATTTGATAGTAATTTTAATGTGCCATTTTCACTATTATTATTATTTTGCGAAGGGCGTGAGGCTCGATTGAGTCCAATCGCCCTAATACTGGGTCTGTGTACTATGTTGAATGTATGTACCTATGGATTTACATATTTGTTGTAGCCAACAACATTTTATATACTTATTACTTATATATTTTGTTTATAAACAGTCAAACTTTTATAATAATGTCATATATGGTGTTATACAGGAGTGGCTGCCTGTCTGAATGCCCACGATTAAAATAAATAACATAAAATCATAATCTTACTTTTTTCAATTGATCATTTTTCTCTTATTTTCACGCCCCCATTATGGTTTATAGCGTTAGAGAAGTGTTAGTCAGTAGGTTAATAATATATGCAAATGAAATTCACTTTCCTCACTTATTTTGTGAATGTTTTATTTGAAACGGTTATTAATCAAAACTATATATTCGAATATATTATTACGTGCGTGAGTGGCCATAAAAAATCAAATTAAAATGTATCAACGTGCAGCCAACATTACGACACTTTCATTAACAAATAATTTACTCGGCTATCAAAATCTATTTGAATATTTCGTCAGTGTTTGAACGGTGGGTGTTTTAGTTGAAACAGTTGTAACAGCATTGTCTAATCTTAGTTCTACGATATGAAATGACAATATTTGTATTGAAACAGATATATTATTTTAATAATGTAGTGCAATGGTTGTAGGTTTCAAGTTGAAATTAGTATGTTATAAATCAGTTCAAATACAATTGTGTTTCTAAAATACCTCGATTCTGACAAAATTATTGTATGCAAAAGACACACTATTTTATTATGATAGTTAGAGGTACGTACTCGTACATAATATTAGGATGTAATTTTTAAAAAATTGGTCAAATTCACTTTTTCACGTGAGAAAATGCTATATTTTCATTCTTCCTTCCTAAAAAATAGTGTTTTGTCTACTAGCAAGAAAACAAACACGTATATAATCTATCTGATCACTTTCATTATGTAGGTATGGAATGGCATCTGCCTTTGTGATGACGCGTTGGTGAAATGGATTTGGTACTGTTTTGAATATAAGCCTGCCTGGATTTGTTCACTATTGAAGATTAGTAATTTTTTTATATTAAAATTAGTGAGTTCTGAAAATCACAACGTTTAGTACTCAGCATTGCAAGTATTTTTTTTGGAGTTAAACACTTTTGCATTTTAATATCTAAAAATGACAACAGTAAACAACGATCCAACATGGCAGATGAACACGTTTCATATCGGTTTTGTGGAAGCAACTATCATTACCAAAAGCTCAGTAAAAATATTCCTACCTAATACGTTTGAATGACAATAGAAGTGTGGTGGATGATAATGATAGATTAGAGTCTACTTGTGATTGACGACCCGTATGATAAAATCTATGCGGCCTTAAAAGTATCTTATCAGAGTATCAATTACTTTTAGTCGACAGTATTAATAATATATTTAAATTTAATCTGAATCCTATTGTAAATCGTGTTGAAATCTCCATAGTTTGTTTTAACTGTTCAAAATGTCAAATGAATGCTGATGATGATCTGGGTAGATTCTTCCTTATTTTCTCCAGGTCATTATGTCACTTTGTTTGATTAATATGTTATCAAACTATTACCGTCCCAACTGTCACATTATTGTGAAATTTATGCGCCACATAAATATTCTGAATGAACCATTTAAAAAAAATGCTCTTTTTTGATAAGGGCCATAGACGAGATAACCTTTGACTTGTTTTCTATTCGACACACTGCCCTAATACTATTTACATTAATTAAATTATTGGTAATTATTATCTATCGCATACCACAACACAATGGTCTTTACACTTACTGTTGCATTACTATCATTTAGGTATCACTATTATCGTTTGCATAGTGAAATTTCCATATCAATAAAACGCGTAATTAATAGTTTTTGGTGAGAAGTTAACAGTATGTTTATAATAGCGCCTGTACACGTGCATCGTGAAAATCAGTTAATCTGAAAACGAGTCTGCGCGGTGTAGTCAGTTTTTTTAACGGTAGGTTCGCCACTATCGTTCTACTGCGCAGGCGCAGATATCGCACAGTCCAACTGTCGCGTGAAAATTCTGTTTCTAAGTTTCTGAACTTTTTTAATCCACGCATGCAATATTGCAATTTGCACCATAATACGTGTTTACACTTACATTTTTTATTATTATGGCCGCGATAAAACGTACGTCAGCACTAAATCCATACAAGTGTAAACGGGGTATGTATTACAAAATTACGATACTTATGAATGTTATCTATTCCAAGTTTCAATCGATCCAACAGACAGTCAATGATCATGATTATAGTTTCTTTAAATTATTAGTTATTTCAAACATATTAAAAAAAACTTTAACCGTTTTCGGCGTTGTATATATTATCATTATATAATATACACAATTTATTATGTATTTAATCAGGTTGTATTTATCGTATTATGAATATTAACATCACGTATAGACATGAATGCAAAATTAACGTAATACCAGAAATGTGACAAAAACAATGAAAATGCAACTCATTTATTTCCCAGCAACGGAAAATGCAAACTGCATACACGTATGTAGGTATACAACACTAGAGAATTGCATTAACCCCTTGTGGCTACCGGCTAGATAGCACTTGGAAACTAGGTTAAGCTGTATTCACCTGACACAATTATATTGCACTTTAACTATATTGTATGTAACATTTTTTTTTACATTGTTGGAATTAATAATAGCTACGGAGTTTATTATTTATGTGGGTTTCCTAGAATTTTCCGTTCAGTAAATACTGGAAAACGGTCAATACCTACCTACTTAAATTGATTCATTCCTTCTGAATAATCCATAATCAACTATTCTTAGTTGTGTAGATAAAACAATATGACAATGGCCAAGCCGTAAATGTACATTTTATAATATAAACTTTGGTACACACGTAGAGTTTAAATTGTAGATCAAGATTCTATAAAAATGTATTACAAAATAGTTTTTATTTATAAGACGAAAAATTGCAATGAACTTTTTAAAAATTAAATCAACGATAAAATAATTACAAGATAAAAAGAACTTTTTATATACAACGTTTTTAAACTTTCTGTTAAATTATATAAACTTGACTTGACTAGCTTAAACGATCAAAAAATTGTATTTGATAGAAAAATACTGAAATGTCATTTCGACACTCATATTGATTTCCATAGTAACGCACGTATATATTAATAATTTAGTTGCTAGGATCCCAGACCCTAGCAACCAATAATAGTGGATTGGATTACGGATTTCTTCCGAAATAACTTATCATACAAAACAGAATTAACTGAAAATGAATTCAATTCTACTTAAAGATGGCTAAAAGTATTAAAAAAATGCACTGGCATCGTGATCTGATATATTCTAAAAGTTTCAAATGTCTAGCTAGTCGGGAAGTTAGTTAAAAATCGATTGCAAGATTTGTACCGGACAAACAACCACCGGACGAATAAGAATACGACCTAATAAAAACGTTGTAATAAAATATGACAAACCCTGCAACATCCAATATTTTTGGTTAATGGTTAATTAATGGGATTTGATCAATTTTTGGCTTTCCTTTACTGATCTAATTTTCAACTTTCTAGACAAAATTTATAGTTCTTATCAATATTTACAAGATATAAGAATAAATATTTTAAGGCAATCATAACATTTTTTCGTATCAAATGGCTTCTTTTCTTACAAGTCTTACATATTTTTATGAAATATATGAAATACTTAGTCAAATATATAATAATAATTTTGCAATCTATAATCTGCATAGTAACGGACACATTATGTTTACGTAGGTTTCCATAATAGTAATAAATGTTTTTGTTTAATCTTATTAAAGGGATTAAGTATTATTGAGACAGTTTTGGCATAAAACTAGATATAGTCGAAGGGTCGACATAGTCAGAGATACAGTCGACATTAGTCACTGCAATACTAATCACTACAAGAAGAAATCGAATATGCGTTCGTTTCACAATATTATATTATCGTGACTTGTAAATTGATGTAAGTACAACATGATCTCCGCTACAAATAAAATTATGTATACATGACAAGTGTTTCGTTTACATAGTAAACTTTATCAGATTGTTAATCATACTCAAATGTTCATGCGTTGAAACGTTGATGCCGCTAGAAAGTCCAACCAATAATGTTCCAGCGTGTTACCTTATTTACAAATGCAAAATACGTATTTTCATTTAAGTAAAATACTTAATGCCGCTGTTATCAGTTAAAATTAGCCATTTATTAGTTCACCGGCATTACTTTTTTTAATTTACTGCAAAAAAACTACACAAAATGCATGTTACTGATATTCATGCTATCGGCCGCATTAGTGCATCGAGATAATGTATTACGTCAACCATTCAGAGTGCACAATTTACCGTGCACTGCTATTCAAGTGTTATATAATCTGCAGTGAACACTGAACACTGTTGGTGCGGCGTCGACCGAGGCCGCCGCGGCGCTTGCGACGCCGCCGAACGGGCGCCTCTTCGTCTGAGGTACTAGCGTACATTACTGCACGTCACACTGACAATTCGCCCATTAAAACTTTTCATTACATTAATTTAATTTGATTGTTTGTCTATCCATGTATAATTAATTCATTCGGTTAGTATACAGTCATATCCCATTTATAAAAAAAAAACGAAATACTTATTAACATTAGAAATTATTATTATATAATTATATAATATTTTTTGTATTTACTGTTTGATTTTGAAAGTATCAACTACAGAATGATTGTCTTTGTCAACCAGACAGCCTGCACCTACACGGCTCACTGGTGTAATAGAATGGAAATTTTAAATGGAAACACAGGCTATACTAAGTCCCCACTACTATTAGGAATATCTATTGTGTATATAATATAGTTGAGAATCGATGTTTATAATAATTGACAAGTAGGTAAGTATCCTATTAAATATATACCCACAGTAAAGTTTACTAATAACGTTTTGTGTTAAATAATATTCATACAATTACACATAGGTGTGGTGTGTATCAATTGCTGAGTGAAGGTTCCTCCAAGATTCTCTCTTTTTTAACACTACAATATAACGTGTATCTCAATAACAGTATTGTAGTTGTAGGTTAATCAGTAGTGTATTAGTACCAGTCAAAAGATTACAGAAACATCACGATTTTGATATAATATTAAATGTTTTGAAGATCTGTTCAGCAGTACGGTATACTTCAATTCTAAATCGAAGTCAATCTCTGACATGCATTGTTCGCGGCTATTGCTGAAAATATTGTATGCATCTTTATTAATTCAAAAGAAATTGATTGATTATCTAATCAGAGAGAATTTTTCAATCAGAACAATAATAGGAGAAACGAATTGATGGATTGATGATCAACATCAGCCAAGGTCGATCTACTGATTGACTAAGGTCTCCACTAGTTCCTATTACTCTTCTCGGTTCCTAATTAATCACTGCAGGGTCCACTCGTGCAACATGATGACTTTGTCAATTCAGTGGGTTGTACTGCGGCCCTGTGGTATTTTATTGCTCCATGGGTATTACGGTATGACATTTTACGCGATGAAGTTATGATACTATTTAATATGTGCATGTCACGGAGGCTGCCAAATCTCTCATATCTCATTTTTTTCATTTAATATAGGTATTTAAAGTTTCACAGGAGGCCCAAATATATCATCTTCACTAACCCCTTTTTACGTACATATATAATATTATAATTAATGCAATACAATCAATCATACACCTTCAACGTTATATCACATTAATTACTATCTAATTGTATATTTTTATTGTTGTTATTTTAGTATCCATCCAATAGTCACTCTTTGCCAGTGCTAAATACAAAGCAAGATGCGTCACACTACTTGCTGAGCAGATGGTATAGCCATTACGAATGTGCAAGGTTGTGGATAACCTACTTCTGTGTATTAAACTTAATTCCGTGACAAAAACATAGGATTAAATTGAAATTGCTCGAAACCACATAGCGTACAAATGTAATGTTCGCCCTGCAATATAATAGCAACCCCTCCAATATTGAAAAAGTTAAGGTGCGTACGAAGTTGAGCGAAGCGCTTAAAAAGAGATTTCCTCCACCTCTGATCAGTGATCAATGAACGATATTTAATTGCATATCATACAATAATTATATAATATATAGGCACATATTATATCGCTTATGTGAGTAAAAGCTATGTACTATGAAACATACCAACTTCAAAATTTGGTCGTGTTGGACATTCGATCCTTTTTTGGGCTTTTACTTTCGTTATTTTCATTGCTATGGTAATTGATGCAACATTATTAGTTAGAGCTAGAACAATGATTATTAAATTGAAAGCTTTTCCCCTGAGTCCTTGAATCTATTTTCAGGTAGCCATGAAGTATTTCAGTATTTGGTAAAAATCGGTAGCATGACAAACTATTTATAAACACACAATTAAATGACGCAACCTCTCTGCACCAATACCCAACTATAAAGTTGTGAATTTGTATAATTTCCTTCTTTTTGTATAAGTATGTAGGTTTAGTCGAAAAATACGCCAAGTGTTTGTATTTATATTATTTTCACCGAAATCGATTATTAGAGGATTAAGGGAGAATTTATCTTTAAATAATAATAATATTATATTATTGCGCACCCGACTAGGTATATCAGTGCTGTGTTCCCAGGTCATAAATTTATCTTTTCACCTGAAATTTTAGAAGCAGATAGACTAATATTGATTTTTAACTGAAAAGTATTATTTCGTACACTTCTCATAAATTTATTCTTAATTTGCGAAAAGTAAAAAAGTCGCTTGCGTTGATATTTCTATTTTTTTTTCAAATTTAGGAAGCCGTGTAATAAACAAAATAATGTATTATGAAATGTTGGATTAGGTGCCAACTATTAATAATTATTATTGATAATCGTCGGGATCAGCAATATACCAAGATTCTCCGCGTCGCTCCACTCCGTGTGGACTAGGTTATATTGTTATTATGTATTCATATATATATGCACGACATTTTAAAATGAACTCCCCTTGCGGCTGCCATAATAAATACGTGGCATTCCTCTGCGGGCAGCGTTCGTAGTTTATATGTATCGTTCATTATGCATGCATGCGACCGCGCCGCATTCATTCCCCATGCAATGACTCATTTTGAGTAATTTCATAGTTTTTTTTTGGCAGTTACAAACACGATACACTATGTAAGTATATATCGCCGTTTACAAATAGGTCATAAGGTCATTTTGCCGCGGTTTAATCCAATTGTAATTTCAATCGTGTAGCTCTATTCTGAGTGCATTATTAATGCTACTGGTTTAAAGAGAACAACGTGTTTTGAATTGGCCTAATTTAAGGTGATTGTTTGAATGAAATTAGTACCTGTATGACAATCCATCATAATCAATCACTAATGTATGTATTAGTATTATAATATAACGGTTCGTCGTGTACATACACTTAAAGACGCAGTAAAAGAAAATATGCAATTCAGACATGTTTGTTGTGTTTCAAAATTACATTTTATTAATATTAGGTTACCTGGCGATCAATGGGTCGTCCCACACGTGAAAGTTTCGAGTATCCGTTTGACAGGCAGTATTTTAAGAGGACATCCAACCACCAAACGGGTTTCTCTTCCACAGATCAGCAGGGAAAAAAAGGGCCTCGAAACCAAAACTGCGATGGTTGTACTGCGTAGAAAGAGACATCGTATTCTTGAACCTAAGCGATAGCGCTCATAGAACGCGTCGAGCGGGCGAAGTCGGCGAATGCAGTGTTTATTCATAACCATAATCACACGTCTCTTCCCGCGCATTACCCTTCACCTATGTAATAAGCGGCCCAAGCAGCACAAAACAATTATTTTTAAAGCGTCTCTCATAACAAAGCAATAAAAATATTATATTATTTCGGGGCTTTTAATAAATATTTACGACGACATTATTCAACCAGCGATAAACTTGACACGCAGTAAAATTAAACAATGATTCTCTGTTATTAAATAATTGCTTTTCGCCCGTCGATCGACGAGGCCTCGAGCGGCGTAATTTTGGTAGCCGTGTTCAATGAATGGACTCCATTGTATTTTCTTTCATTCGTATCGCCGAGAAGCGGTGATTCGCGAAAAAACGATGATTCATGCGGCGGGCGCGTATAATGCGTCGTGAAATCCAGTGGGCGCTGGCGTATTTGATTACGTTGTATTTTCGTTGATTTACGCGCCACTTGTAGAAATTTTGCGCGAGTGCCTAAGGCATAAAGCCCATTGACGCAGCGAGTGCGGCGCTCGCGTTTTTTCGCGAATCACCGCTTCTCGGCGATACGAATGAAAGAAAATACAATGGAGTCCATTCATTGAACACGGCTACCAAAATTACGCCGCTCGAGGCCTCGTCGATCGACGGGTGAAAAGCAATTATTTAATAACAGAGAATCATTGTTTAATTTTACTGCGTGTCAAGTTTATCGCTGGTTGAATAATGTCTTCGTAAATATTTATTACAAGCCCCGAAATAATATAATATTTTTATTGCTTTGTTATGAGAGACGCTTTAAAAATAATTGTTTTGTGCTGCTTGGGCCGCTTATTACATAGGTGAAGGGTAATGCGCGGGAAGAGACGTGTGATTATGGTTATGAATAAACACTGCATTCGCCGACTTCGCCCGCTCGACGCGTTCTATGAGCGCTATCGCTAAGGCAGATTGATGGAGGTGGTGAAGACGTTTATTGAAACTGTTTTTTCCAGAAAGGACATCTTACGTGTAATAAAATAAGCTATTTTTAATACACTTACATGTGGAACGTATTTCTAGGTACCTACTACTTGCATGTAATAATTTATCTGACGTTAACTCGTAAAAAGTCCCATATATAATGTTTACCTTATTTCAATACTTAGGTACTTATTTTATTATTTATTTTCTCATACAATCCCATGATGTAGATCAGGTATATCCAACTTCACGTAGGCTGTGATCTACCACACTTTCCCATTGTCATTTGGGTGAGGCGTTACAGATTGAACAAAAAAGCTAGTCTATCACCACGACAAAGAAATGCCTACTTAATTTTCCATTCGTCTGTTGTCAAACTATTTCACATTATAAAAAAGAGCACACGGGCGACAGTAAGAGGAACTACACCTCAAATTAAATTGCGAGTATTCACAATATCATCCCTTTCTCTCAGTCCTGCGATGTAATACGAATTGAGCGATACGAAAAGGACGCGTTAGGCATGTCCGTTATTTATTATACATATACTAACTTAGTTTATTTTATATGTAATTGTTATTGATTAAACAGTGAATACCGTTCTCCACGATCTTGGAAAGTTGATGCTGAGATATTCTTACCACAACTTTAACGAGCACATAACGTTCGTTATCGTTCAGTATAAATGCCCGAAAAGCAAGTAGATACATAACTTTCCAATGATTACTTAGTAATTAATTATTATTGTCATCTGTCACGGTTTAATGTAATTCTAAAATAGATCCCATCCCATGTAAAATTACATACTATTCTAATTATATTTCCGGTTAACACGTTCATAGTTTCATACATACATCGTGAGAAAACTTAGTTTCTCCACCAAACTCGACCTTGAGGTTAATAATAATTTATTAAAAAATATTAATATTAATAATGTAATAATTTATTGCATTTCCATGCATGTTTCCTTCACTTCAACGCAATATTAATAAATTCATTAACTTGTCCTGCCACGCTGTTCAGTGATTCACTATTATAAAAGTAATAGATCTTATCTAGGCTTATTAAACCTCATAAAAGGGTTAGGAAATACTCGAAAAATTACGAACCGTTTATGACAACCGACCAAATGTTTATGAAATGAATCGATGTGGTGTAGATGTATTATTATTATAATGTGTGTTAGTCACGCATGCATTCTGGCATATACCTACCTGCATTTTTATTAAATTAATCAAAAAACCATAGGTATCATGTGAAACGAATTCACAGTCGTACATGTAAAATACGACATGATACCATAAAATTTTGTTTTTATGGGCCTCCTTTTTGAATAAGACATTATAGCCAGTAGAAATAATAATCTACAAGTAGTCGCCTATATACTACCCACGTTATCCCAATGCATATAGCGGCCATCTTTGTATGCATACGTTGTATGTCGCGGGTTTGAACCGATGGCTCATCAAAATATGCATTTTGTTTTTTCAATGTGTGCATATTTTGATTCAGTACAAGGACTTCATAGGTTGGGTGAATGGCTCACAATTATCATTACTCTTAAAAAGTCTGATTATACAACCTTCACTAAAATTTAATATGAATCGCTAACAGATTTAAATAAATACAATATAAGTAATATGTTTGTGCCATTTGTTTTTCTTTTTTTAACACTACAATTAAAGACCAAGAGACCCAATTACTGTAGTGCAGTAGTGGTGAAGTAACATTGATAATTTGAGAAAATATCACATAATATAATTATCGTGACCTCAACGGGAATCCAACCCAGAACTGCTTGTATTACGCATTATATCGCCATTTGGGTCACTTACCAGGACACTCAAACAACATTTAAGGGCAATGTGAGACTGCAATTTTGTGTTGCTGGCTGTTGTCTGGGCTGGTATTGGCCAAAGATGGCCGCGCGGCTTAGGCGTCGGATGGGCGTCGGTCTATAACGTCGTGGGTCCCAGGTTCGAATCCTGGGTCTGGAAAGTAGGTACACATATTGCTTTTCAATTTCTGTATGAGTATGGACCTAATAGGTTGAACAAGTGGTTAACATCCATTTCTCGTAAAAACAAAATCTGTTGATACAAACCTCCACTCCGTGGAAGCCCATAATATGATCTTATTATGATAGGACATCTATTAGTGTTGTATTGAATTATTAGTGTTGTTTTGAATTGGCCGACGAATGGCTGCAACAATATTGTCGGAATTGTTGCCGTGCTCATAATTTAGATATAATAATTAATGTTTCCGGCAATGTGCAATTCTTATTGCCCGTTTACACTTACCTTAATACAAAATCTTAACACTATATTGGGCATAAAATAACGACATAGGTACTATATTATTATTATTTAATCGATATTACGAGTATTTCATTTATGCTCGCAAGGCTATTTTGGTTGTTTTTGAGTGAATAGCAAAGTCGCGAATAATAGGTCCCAACTGTCTCGCATCTTCTTTCTTCTTTTTGTACATGGCGAAATAGCGTTTAGCAATTCGTGACATTCCATGCATCGATCTAGATCCCCACTGAAAAATCTCATTAATGTTATTGAAAAATCAATAGCTGCTTTACATATATAAAATGCACATATACAATTTAGTAAGCACTGCAACATAAATAAAAGGTCATTAATAAGTTTCAGACAACAATGGGGCCCTGTTTCATAAAAGTCTGAGCTGGAACTGAAAAGCTTTAAAGTATTTTTTCATATATATGGGCATCCTTTTTTATCGTGAAATGTGAACCCTGGCTGCAATAAAACCCGATTGATTGCCACGCTGGTTGTACCAGGTTGCACCAAACATTTATGCATGCATGGTTATTATGACCCAGTATGTATCCCAGTGATTCCTAACCTTTTTTACTTCTATTTGACAGAACCCGCGAAATATTTTGTTAAATTTCAGGACATCTATTCTTCGCGACCACAGATTATGGATACAAGTAGGGTGAAGAGGTCGTTATGCTATCAGTGGTATCTAGCAACAGAATATCAAACATGAAATTTAATGCAATTTTATAATAATTTACCTTTTATAATAAAATTAAGCAATACGTATATGAAAACATTAGAAGAATGTTAATTCAAAATAAGTACAATTTAAATGTGCGGTCCCCTAATTCTTATCTATTGTATAATGGTTGTTTGTTATTAAAATGTAATTCAATAAATTCTTTCAAAGATCATAAAGAGATTAAAAAAAAGCATTGTTTTATTGTAGGTACTTACTTATTTTATATTTCATCCAAATAATAAAATTAGCCGATCTAAACCTATCGAATTGAGATTCGGTATGGTCACAATGTCAAAACCTTGGTTTCTGTAATGAACACATTTGATCTACGATTTTTTGCGACCGATTTGTGTCGTGTGTGACAGGTCTAACGTTAGAGCCGTTTCAGACGAGACACCGGTGTCGTGTTCGTATATAATATAGGAGGCCTTTGTATTCGAATAAAGGGGCCTTTGCATGGCCCCCCACAAGGGGTACTGACAGGGCTCTAGCCTGGGGGCCCGGCGTGGCGGATTTACCAGATAAGTGAGATAAACACACATCACAAATTTGCTCTAATAGTAAAAAAGGGTATTTCACTTGGGAGGTTTTTTAAAACACGTAGTATTGCAATGAAATTTTTCATAACTGTGTGTCGGTACTCGACAACTTCAAGTGGATTTATTAAAAATACACTGAATTTACCTGGAACACCATTTGGAAAACGCTACTGTAAACCGTTACACTATCTTTAATCCGAGCAATAAGTTTAGGGGGCCCGCTTCAGAATGTGGGGGCCATGCCTTTGTATTATGTTTATGAACGCCCCAGAGCTAATGAGTCAACGCATAATTTCGCGTTATAAATTAGAACATAAAACTGGCTGCGGTAATACAAACAAGTGTATCGGCGGCTTGAGAATGTAGCGCTCGACGGAAAAGTGTACCGGATACGCGTTGACTCATTAGCTCTGGGGCGTTCATAAGCATAATACAAAGGCCCTTTTATTCGAATACAAAGGCCTCCTATATTATATCGAGCGCGACACTGGTGTCCCGTCTGAAACGGGCCTTACGCACGCACTAATGCGACCACTACTACGATAAGATGTAGTTGGCGGCTATCGATATTCATCAATTCATGTGGAATAGCAATAGGCATAATATGCAATGCACACTTGGAATACGGCTGGCCCCAGATGCCTTCGTGGTCGTGATGGCCGCATTAGTGCGTGCGTATTGTAACTAAAGTGTCAATCTTGAACAGCTTCCATCAAACTTTGTATTTCCTCTCATTATAATGTTGCCACAAATGTCTCTGAAAATTAAATTAAAACCAGAAAGGCAGTAATAAATTAAATAGATACGATTTTGATTCGATTCAACACTAGATATTCTATCTAATGATCTATTTTTTATTATTTTTGTTACGTAACATTCCTTTGTACTTACATAATTATAATCCTATCTATTTTAAATGTATCATACTATTTTTGCAGATTTTCTTTTAAAGCTGAACAAAACATACTTGTAAAGAATTGTTATTTTTTAATGCGCGCACCTCTATCCAATATGATTGGCAATAATAATCATTGTAATAATGTACATTTTTGTTTTGTTTCAGGTAAAATGATTCATTACCAGCTATTTGACGGTGACTTACTCAACGATAGTGGGTGAGATAGTTAAATACTCATAACTACATAATTACTATACTTAACAATATAGTAGGTACCAATATAAAAAGATTTACTTAATTAGTAATTAATACTTTGTAAAAATATCTCCATGACTCGAAGCTTGGAGGTAATATTATATACTACGCAGTTATCACCCCAGTATTTTTATTAAATTCGGTAGAATTGTGTGTGGGTGTTGTGGGTTGCGTTAATAAAAATGACTTCTTCTCCGTTGAGGTCTATCGATAAGAACAAAATGTGTAATCCACAAACCATGAAAGGTTTATGTGATTCTGGTGAATTGAAGTCCTTGACCAGGATCCCGGTTGGAGCTTACACGGGAAACACAATATTCTAGATTTTTAAGAAATTAAAAATAAAACCACCAATAAATTGAACTCCTTTAATTTCCCAGGAAAAAATCGATTCTCATCGTAGATGTAAACCCACATCTCTTAAAAAAAATTTTTTGACGGCAACTTAAAAATTGGTCGTAAAATTGTGTTGTTTCGTAAGTAAGTTGGTAAGTAGGTAATTAAAATTCTTGTTCGAGTAATATGGTCCAATGTAATTTTGTTTGCATCAATGTTTTTGATGTCCGTGTAAACTCTAATTTTAATATCGTAGGTAACTCTCATCCCAAATTTCGTACTACGTGCGTCAGCTATTGGGGAAAATGAATTTCTCCATGGAGTGATCACGTGGAAGCAGTGACAAAATCCCGAACGGCCTACGTTGGTGCGTATACTCTAATAATGAACTTTCCATGCTGCCGCTGATCACTATTCACGTAGATGACTTCTTTACTTCGTTGTGCTATGTTGACGACTCGACATGAGGTTTATGAAAGAAGTGGAGTGAAAACTCATCATTATTAATATATATATTTTTTTAAATATTTATTAAGCCATAAAATAACATGACATTGTTCTACTTAATTAATTACAAAACACACATTTACACATTACCATCCGAGTAGTAATTAAGTTAATTATTAAACTCACACTTTTTGTTGCATGTGGTAGGTGGAATGTTGTTATAACATTATTGTTTTTTGGATATAGGTATATTTTTTTTATAATATGCATAACGCGGTACAGTTTATTGTAGAAAAAAATGATAGACCAAAGTCACAGAAAACGCTGAAAATGAATTACACGAAAAATTGAGGCGAATTTACGCAGTCCATTGTGCAACCACCGTGAAAGTCACAGATGAAATAAAAATATGTAAATAATACAATACTTAGATACGCATATAATATGTTACCCATATAAAAAAATATTATACGAGTATGATAATAATGTGACTGCTTCATAAAACAAAAAAATAGTCTACCGGAAAGAACTAACTAAATAAAATGAATACATATTCATGTTTTTTATGCGTCCGAGGCCCCGTGAACTATTATTTCTTTTCGGTCTAGATAAGTGTAATTCACCTTATTTACTGCTACGTCATTGTAAAAAAACTGAATTTAAAATTCAAATTAGATGGAGGCAGGGGCGTTAGCTAGAGACTTACGGGATTACTGATTACGGAATTTAGGACATGTGTTTTTTAAATACTCTAATGTTTGTTGCCTACTAAGTACCAGTTGTCATATTATCTCACAAGTTGAAACAACATCCACGAGAAAAAAGCAATACTATTTAATTTTCCAAAACCATTGACATAATAGAATTAATACGATACATCAATGAAACGGCAAATAATTTTCAACTATAGGCGCGACGAAATTTTGGTCTCGCTGGCATTCGGAGAGTGAACGTCGTGGCGTGAATACGTCAATTTGTTTCGTGATGACGACGGGGGTATTAATTCTTACATCGTGTAAGGATGACTAAAAACGTTACCCATTTACTTGAAAAAGAAAACATGTCAATGAATACATTATTATTGTTACTGATAGAACAATAAACAGAACATTAAATGGACGCATGTTGCATTTATATAACAAATTATATTTCGTTCGGCACGCTTCATTTGCACAATCCGCGCATCGCCTAGCCACGATCTTTTTAAACCATGCCTCAACTGAGGTATAGCCTTAATTACATATTATACATAATGTGTTTGGGTACCTTTGTATTTTCTGTTGACTATACCTTTATCTTCTTCTATCGTGTCGAAAGATGCGCGTATTTTTTCCGGTTCACCTTTGCCACAGTTTTCGCCGTATCGTTCATTGACTGTCAACATGTCATGGATTCCCCAGCTTTATTATTTTCTATCTTTGTTCTTCAAAATTTTACCAAGTACTGTCGAACAAGATCTTTTTTCAAACGTGTTAAAACTGTGAACTTAGCCCCTCCTGTTTTTAACAGCACTTCGACTGCAACGAGTTGTCCACGTGTTAAGACTGTGTACTAACAAACCCCTCCTATTTAATTAATCGCACTTCGACTCCAGCGACTTCCGATTATTGCCTAGATCTTCTCGTCGGACAGTAAGTAGATTACCGTTTAGAGGTTTACACTATCTAGTATATTATATACACCACTAACTTATTGATGACACTGATGGTAATAGATAAATTAGGTATCCACAGCAGGCGCGTATACAAGCGAGAAAAATTTTGGCAAATGGAATATCTTCTTTTTCTTCGCCTGGACTTCATATGACTGAGGTTCGTGACCCGGATGATTTGTCTGTTGAACACCCTTCACAACGTTTGTTTCACTCCTCTTGGCATTCTACGGTAAGGCCTGTGGTCACTGGAAGATCCGTACCACTCATACATGTATGCAACTATCTGGGGAATTCAATTTTTACTTTAATATTCCGATGCGGCATGTCTAAAAGATATGGCAGCTCGGACGACACGAATGGACACTAAACACATTTCGTAGTAACTCGTAGGTGAACACCCTTAGATATACCTGCAGGCCAGGTGATTACCTGAGCAGTATTCCGTGGTTGAAGCGACGAGAAGCTCTTAGTGGGCTAGGTAAATGTGGAAGTCAGTGGTTGGTAGGTACTTCCTATCTATATATATATATATTTTAAATGGACTCCCAAACCATTTCTCTGTTCGCGCTTGATCCACAGTGATGTATGGAGTATTGCTCCTTAGTGGTCAATTTATTACGATTCACAAGACGTCAAAATAACCTCTCAAAAACAATAATTATTTTTATGCCCCCAGTTGATTAAATCGCCATTTTCTTGTGTTGTGCAGTGAGCAGTTTATCGCAGTTCCCTATTTACGCCGCTAGAGTCTAGTTGACCCAATTAATGCCAATTAAAATACGAGAAATTGAATAAAGTTTTACTTACTCCTTCTGTGGAGAATAATTATAATTCCTTTTAATTATTATTGTCATTGTTGTGGAAGAAAGTGCGTTGGCGTTGTGATGAGTCCGTGAAATCGGCACAACAACCACTCAGTGGTAATCCCAAGTTTCATTTCACGTATTTATAATATATAAGTTCCACAACTCCAGAATCCAATTGTCTTGAAGAAAAGGCTGACCAGGTTGAATTCAGACCAGGGCAAAATATATATGCCTACTCAATTTATTGTGTACGAAAATCATCGATACTAATGTTTTTTCTTTATTAAAGAATCTAACAAGTAAATAACAGTATTGAAAATATCGTCGTTTGATGACTCTCCAGGGTCTCTAATGCCTGCACGATTCTCTCCGTCTCCTCGATGTTGAAGAGGGCATTTGCGTCCGAGTTAACTATTTTGCTCACGACGCAACCTTAACCTCCTGTTTCCTTCATACCGGCTTCAAAACAAGAACCATTTTCAAACCCGTTGTCTCTGGCATGTGCCAGACATGGTCTACCCAATTCCGTACCAGAAGCTTTATAAAGATTGAGAATTTCTAATCTTTCTGTATGTGGTACAATATGTTCATCATCATTATACCAGATTCTCTACATCTCAATCTCATGACTGTTTGGTTCACATACCTATTTGCCGTAGAATCTTCCTCTCAATGTATCAGTCCAATAATTGATTTCGCAGTTTAGTTTCCACGATTTGCTTTCATGCGATGTCACAGTGCGAGTGGAAACTTCTGAACTTTAAACCGGCAGTAGTAGCAAGAAGTACCTATGACCTGTTTGCGACGGATATTTTTTGTTTTACTTCTTCAAGTTCCTCGTTTTATTGTGTAATATTGAATCTCGGATAGGTGAAAAGGTCGACTGCATCGAACTTATCCATTGGCTTCATGAACTTTGGACAATATTATTTATTCTTTTTATATTTAGTTTGGTGTAACGTATGTCATTCCTGAGTAGTTCAGGGAATTCAACTCAACTGCGAAAGCCTCCATTATTTTGATGTCTCTTAATTATTCATCATTGAGGCTTGTCTCATTATATAAGTATAGTATTTGAATCAATATTTATGTTGGACAGTGTCAAGGTAATAGGAATCACGCACACTCTAGTGCACGACAACCAAAGTCTTCGGACGATGCTCCTAGGACACACAGCAAGGACGCCTAACGTCCGATATGCCAGGATATATGCCTGCGTATCAGGTGTGGAGATGTGGCAGATGGAATAGAGGAAAAGCAAATGCCAATGTTGTTGAATATGCGAATTGGAAACTGCCGCACGCTCAATAATAATGTACCTACATAATCCTGTTTGAACCGTTTGGATTACAGTAAATACTACGTATTCTCTGCCCATAGCCTTTTGGGGCATTTGCTTAATACTTTGGACGCTGAAGACGCACCTGGCGCGTAATGACCAGGCGGCCGATCGATGTAATTAACGTGCATTTTAAAGGTGGTAATTAAAAAGTCATTATCTAGTCAGCAGTGAATGAATTAAGTTATGTACCATGAAAATCGTCCAGTCACGAAAATATCACAATCCTCCCATAAAAATCCAACTAAACCACTGACCGAAAACGTTCTCACTTCTCGGTGGACACAATGAAGTGAAATATTCTCCTGTCAAATGACGATTATCTAAAAATACCCACTGGAAATGTAAACGAATACTTTGTGTTTATTTCGTCTGACGAATTCATTACTGTGGGACATGGGAAATGCTTAGGGGCTTAGGCATTTTAAAAATGCAGAGCAGGCTTAGGCAAACAAATCGATTAGGTACGCCAAATGGTAATAATAAAGGGATTAAGACTATTATGAGTATTATTTTTAAGCCAACGCAAACTACATAATTTAACAACTTGATCATTATCATCATCAGCCTGCATGACTCCATTGTTGGATGTAGGCCTCTCTGAAATCCAAGACCATTCGTCTCGTTCTTGTGTATTGCGTTGTCACATTCTTCCGCAGTAGGTACTTCATCGATCCGGCAAGATCTTATTTTTAAATAAACTATTCTTAATTAAAGAGGCTTAATTACCTGTTCATTTATACACGGCTTTTACATTTATATACGATTAATGATTATCAAAACAAAAACAAACAAAACAATATTTATTATTCATAATGGGTATCATACAATATGTTAGCTTCAACCATGACGTATTATAATAATTTATACTTGCCGGTTACCTACCTTCTCTCAGACATATTATTTTGATACACAAAAATGTTTTGATGTTTGGCTGAGCTATAAACATCTCAAGATTAAGTGGTAATTGATAAGTTTGACTTCTTACATTTTCAAGAAGCCTTCGTCTTTGACGATCATAAAGCGGACATTGCTAAATAACGTGATTTGTATCTTGATTGTCGTTTCCACTTTGTCATTTAGGATCATTTATTACCTAAGCGAGCTAGGGATTCAAGATATTATTGTTCAACTTAGCAGCGATTAATTGTTACAATTGTTTACAATGGCGTTATCTTGGTCTACTTTGAGAACATTTTCTACTTCTGGGTACTAACTAGATTTGTCCTTATATATTCTTGTAGTTACGTGCTTTCTGCCCTGATCCTATTAAATCTCACAACCCTTAGAGTGTACTACCCACTCATTCAAATTAACCCCCCTAGTTATCGATACAAATTAATACAAAGTATGATAAAAAGTATTTAATACTATTTTATACAAAAACGCATTATTGATATCCTATGTATAAGCTAGAATATGGAATTTAACGGATGCCACATTTGGGTTCTGATTTTTTTTTTTTTAAGTAAGGACCCAACCCAATGGGTTTCACAGATGTATGTATAACAACCATTTCTCGTTAAAAAAACAGCTTAGATAACCTCCACTATGTGCGCTTCAGAAAAAAAAATACTAGTTTCTACCTAGTTTGTCTTTTTTAAACTCGAATTTTCCCTCGTATTCCCAGTGAAAATATTACGTGTTGTTCTTTAGATCCAAGAGATCAGTTAATTATGATTATATTAATTATAGGCATTTTCACGGTTATTGTTACAGAAATTTATTTAAGTATGTACCTATTTATCTATTTATATAATTATTTCTGCTTTATTTTTAATATAATTCGAATGTACACGGCATACAAATTTTTCTAGGACATAGGTATCTATCTAGCTTTCGGTTTTTTCTGAAGCTTGTGTTTCCGAATACACGAGACGACGGTATCATTTGGCAAACGACGTCTTGTAAATAAATACCAGTTTTGAAATTGGATTGCTGTCAATTTAGATTATAAAGAAAACCGCTGGCATTTCGATATCTAGTGCTGACCCTGGCATAAAGGGTCATGCCCCCTGGTTAATATAAAAATAACTTTCGGTAAGCCACAATGCAATACCGTTAGTTAGTTTTGTATTTTTTTTGTTTATTGCCCACAATCGCCATTTTAATTAACAGCTGTCATCCTGCAGCCCCCCGCCGTTTTTCCGATATTATTTTCCAATTTTTAACAGTCATAGATGGATGCCAGTGGCGTGCTTAGGAACTGCACTATCTTTGTACGTACTTAAATATTAATCCGTAAATCTCTACTGTCTTAATAAAAAGTATAAAATGTATAAACGGAACCACCTCAGAAAAATAAATATTAGTTGCCTTACATATTAAAAAAAATCCTTGGACCTTAGACTCTAGATACAACCTTGGACCGACTATGATTCGAACCAGGGAACTCAGAAATAATGGGAACTGAAATACCCAACGGGTACGGCGATAGCAGCTAACCGTCTCGAGTAAGGAAGAATCCGGGTTAAACTTACACATGTGTCAGGAATACGTTTTACGTCGAATACTAAAAACAACTGCTCTCGGTTTATGCATTTACGCTCATTTAATGTTGGTCTATTACACACACTATTGCACGTGCATAATGGGTGCTTCATTTTTGTAGGACACTCACACATTCAAAAACCCTGCTTCAACGTGCGGCGTATTGAATATAGCCTATCGGTATTCTATTTATTATCTGTTCTGTGATTCGAACACACATCTTTTATTACCTATTCAAGTATTCTATACCTATAACTTTTCAAATCATTTATATTGTATTATATTATAACTGAGAATAGCTTTCTTTTATTAAACGAATAATTATTAACAAGATTTATGTTACAACATTGTTACTTTGTTTTGGATATTATTCGTTGAATAAAGAAATAATTTTAAAAATTATTAGAAGTTATGCTTACCAAAAATTTTGAGAGTTCCTAAACACCGGTAGTAATTGAGGTAAATATTAATACTTTGATTTAAAATACAAAAGCCATTTGTAGTATTGAGGATTGAGGGACACGTTGGAATGCCACCATCAATGTAGTTATCGTATTAAATTTAACCCTTTTAATCTTAAGAGCGTACCATAAGTGAAACGGCAAATAATTTTCAACAGTATGTGGGACGTAATTGCGGCCGCGTTGCCAGTCGTTGAGCGATAGTCGACGTGTGAGCATGTCAATTTGTTTTGTGATGGCGTCGCAGGAATATATTCTTAAATCGTTTAAAGATGACTAAACAACGTTCCGCATGTACTTGACAAAGAAAACATGTCAATGAATATACTATTATTATTAGTAATATAACATTAAATGGACGCATGTTGGATTTTTATGACAAATTATATTTCGTTCGGCTCGCGTCATTTACACAATCTGCGCATCGCCTAGTCACGATCTTTTTAGACCATGCCTCAGCTGAGGTATACCTTAATAGTTATGTCATTTTTAATTTAATCTGTTGAATAATTCTTCCAAAGATAAATGTGTGATACGCCACTGCTGAATTAGATGGCCAGGATTACGTTTTGACGTTTTCGTGCCTAGGCAAAGATAAAATCTATACATATCTGATCAATGATCATATCTTCAGCCAGTAAGCTATTCCATTGTCCGCGTCATTTGGGCTTCCTTGTTTAACGCACAACTTGCCACTGGGTATTTTTTTTTCATACAAACATCATTTTAAAATTCTATTCATTGAATCGCATGATTGGTTTGTGGACATAATAATACGTTTAGAAAAAAAAATCGAATAAATTTAATGCTTTGGTGGTTTGAAACTGGAAGTAAGTATTTTATTTTTTACAACGATCGACAATATTATTAGGAAATAAAAAAAATCAATACCGGACAAACGGACTTGTCCAGTCATAATTTTCCTTTATTCGTGCTCATTTTGGTAACGAAATCAACTGGGAACCTACGGCAAAAGTGGTTATAAATAGTATCGCAGATATCTTCAAATTCCTTAATGGCACGCAAAAAGTATCGTTTTCCTCAGTCCAACGTACTGTACCGAGATTCTGTCCATTCCAGAAATTTATCGCGCAGTCATTGTATTTTGGTATTTATTGTATTGTATTAATTTATGACCGAGCGGCTAACGCTTCGGCTTATAATATCGTGGGCCACAGGTTCGAATTATGGGTCTGGAAAATACAAATATTGTTTTTAATCTGTGTTTGGAGTCAGCAAGAGGCTAACATCCAGTTCTCGTAAAAACATTAATCTGTTATTACAAACCTCCACTCTGTGGGGGGCATATTATGATCTTCTTAGGATCGGACATGGTTAAAAAAGAAGCAAGTTATACCAAACTGAAGTGTAAAAAAAAAATGTTGTCAGAAATGTTTTTAACCTCTGCACATAGAAATTTTGTAGAAAGTATTATGCGGTTCGAGATTTGTGGTTTAAACAATGAACTAATATCTTATTACCTAAACATACTAAAATGTTGTGAAAAATCAATGCATATATATGTACATACACCTACCTGTATATGTATAATCGGTTGACTTACTGAACAAAATATGAGAATATAGAATAAAACACTAAAATCTGATTAGACTATTGAGCAATTTATAATATAATGTGTCCATACTGTGGTACTTATCTCCATATAAGGTACCTAGGCACTTTCTTTCGCCGCCGCAAGACTAGTTCATTTATCTACGCATAAAAGATGAATATTTGCGGAAAATTTTTTATATTTATTTTTATATTTTATTTTAATAATATAAATACCACGAAAAAAATTGTCTATATATTGGTTAAGCCGCATTTAGACCAAGCGAGAGAATCTTTGATCTTCCCCCACTCCAGCGAAATTATTATGCTAGCTCAACAAAAAGCGTTTAAGTCAAGAGAATAGCGTTGGCGTGGGGAAGAACAAACATTTGCTACCTTGGTCTAAATGCGGCTTTACATACCTACAACTAATAAGTACTTATAGTTTTTTTTTCAGAATTAAAAAAATATACTTAGTAAAACTGCATCGTTTGCAATATGACGCAAGGTAAATAAAACCACACGTAGGTAGGTATTATATTAGGTATTCAATTCAATTCAATTCAAATTTGATTAAAATTTTGAGAATATTATAGTCGGTTGATTACATTTCAGTGGCAAGCATTCAACAGTTTATTTTATATTTCTTTGCATGGAACTGTGATACGGCGAACTGCGTACGTATAATATTCCGGACACGATTCGATGACCTATCGCGGCGGGTCCACACTCAAATATGCGTATTGATTGAAATAATTATTATGCAGTAAAAGAAAAGGTGATGTTTCCTGATTTCTCAAGCGTAAATTTAATAATAATGTAGGTGTACCTACGTACATAACGAAATGAACAATGCGTACCTATTAAAACAATAATGAATAATATTTAGTGTTTTAAAAATGGCTTGAGCAAACGCATCGTTTTTAAAAATAGGCAAAGAAATAATATAACAATTGGCTATAAATTATAGTTTATTGCGCGGGACCAAAGAGTTGCGATTGTGATTTATTTTTGTTGGGAAGTTAGTATTATTGGAACTCAACTGGTAGTGGCGTCACTTAAATGGTTTTGTAAACGCAGCCTCGAAAAGGTGTGCGACGACAGTTATCGATAACCATCGGCACTGGATGCGTGTTTAAAATATTATTTACCTCATTACTACAATTAAAAAGTATCTCGCTTTATTATATTTTTTTGAGAATATTACTGAATCTGATTTACTATTTCCATATTTAGATACATAATGCAATAAACATGTAACTCATGGGATGGGGATCGTTTATCGCATTTGAAAAAGTAATCATCTATATTACTATTACTTTCTTTCTTACATTTATAAGATAACTGATATCGCTATGATGAAGACACGAGAACTAATTCAATTAAGTAATTCTGTTATACCACATCTATGGTTATACCTATACAACGTACGAAGTTTAAAAGTCAATTTATGTAAAAATGACGAATGTCATATTTATAGGTATACGACGATACGTTTAGTATTTGGAAATGGTTAGATTAGTTGTAGAGTTTAGATTACTATGCATATTATGGAATAAAATTCCAAATTTAAGGCAGCATAATTACAAAGATAAACGTAAATTCTCTGGCACTATTAATAAATTGGTCGCATTCAAATATAGAAAGTAAAAAATCAAAAACATAATATTATAAACATATTCGTAGGCGTACATTTGGTTGAACGGTTTGGCGTAACTGTACAATTTACCTTTTAGAGATTGGTTCCCTTATGGCGGCAGGTGAGAAGCGCCCTTTTAAAAGGGAATGCTGTTATTTTTTTTTTTGGATCTCCAATATGTACGATATTAAGTTTACTCACATACCTTTTCAAATAATATGGCATTTAGATTTGGTCGGATGGACTATTTGTGTGTTTACTGTACATACTTTCAATATTGTTTGGCGCTCTAGCTGGTCAAGTCCACAAACCTAATGATAATTATTTTTTTGGCTGATAATCTTCCTATCATTTGAATTTTACTTTTTATCATGTTGATTTATACCCGAACTGAAGGCTCATAATGCCGTTGCATTCGTGACAATTAATAATCTAACCCATGTATTTGCTGGTTAGTAACTTGGTATTATGTAGTTTATTTTAGGTACCCACCTATCTCACTTCGGTCCTTTCCTTCGTTGTGGCGACATCCTCGTCTCGCCATACAGGTAACGACAACATTACATATCGATATAAGTAATTAAAAAAAAAACTAATTCCGACGGATTTCTTATATTAAAAATAGTATAAACATCACGTCATGAATTTCATATTTTCTATTAATTACTTATGTCTAACTATGTCAGCCAGTGACGAAGGGTGGAGGGAGGCAGTTGAGATCCGACATAAGTAGTGCTCTCACATCTAAACTTGCCTCGTGTGCCGCACAGCCATTATTCTGGATCGGAACGTTTCCTCGTGTCAAGCTTATCAGGCGGCATTAGCGAAGGGTGCTAGATTAGTAAATGCGCTCCCTAAAGACATATACATTTTCAATGATGTTCCTTGCATTTTGTTTTTGAAACTTTATTTGACTGAATAAAATTGTATGTTTTTTGTTTTCAAAATTTTATTTTCTGTATTAAATTATTCTACTCAAGTATGTTTTGATTTTTTTTCTTCTGTTATTATTATATTCTATATTCTCTTCTTCTCTCTTGTGAGGGTAATATTTGTTATTATGTAAATATCATGTTGTGTACGTCTTGAATTTAGATTTGTTATGTCCACAATGTTTTGTTTTCTTAAATAAATAAATAAATCAAACCTTCCGAGAACGGCGATCCAGTGTTGCAAATATACCTTACGACAGTCGCGCGTAGCCTTCGAAACGTATAGATATTTGAATGCGGCGATCGACGAGCCTGTATAGGAATGAACAATTCGTAGGTGCTTGAATGCGACTCAGAGCACGAGAAGCATGCAACTTGTCGATTGCAACAGCAGATGTTTATTTCAAACGAAACAGTCGCATTCGACCTGCGGAGCTCCATTTGGCAACGTGTGTTTTGTGAATAACGATGACGTCACATCGACGTATTCGACACGTTGTAGGCGGACGAGTTTTGATGCGAGAGACGGCTAATTTTTTCATTGCAGACAAGCGACTTCTCTGGCTTTCACTTTGTGAGCTACCTATATAATTTCTTCTTTGTTATTGGCATGCACAATATTGCTGAAATACATACCCTTTTTTATGCACTTAAATTACTGTCGACCATTCGACTTTTATTCCCGCAGAATTACTATGACGGCGAACTCCCGAAATAGCATTGCGCATTATTTCTCAGGTCTCAAAACAAAACAATGGACCAACATTCAAAAAACAACGCAATGGACAACAAAAAATTGAAACGTGTGGCGGACAGCTGTATATTTCAATTGTGACCGTTTTGTTTCTAATTTAGCGACTGCTGACAATTGTGCAAACAATTATTTATTTAAATTATTACGCGTTGTTGATAAAATATGTTATGTCAGCTGCATTGATTGCTGTGAGAAATGCATTCAGAGGTTCAAAGTCACTTTCAGCGATGTCGTTCCGAGTCGCAACACTCACCGAATTACAACATTATGTCGAATTAAGTAGTGGGTACGTTATGGACGTCGCTAAAGATCAATTTGTGAATATAGTTTATTAATGTCCACTTATTACAAAAACATGTTAGGCTTTTTTGAAATAATAAAATCAATTAATAAGTTCAATTATTATTGTATAACACATAGGATACCTAGACATAACATAATGACTTCTTTCAAATTTAATCGGTAGATAGGTACACAGTGGACCGGTATATTTATTCGTTTACGCAAACTCCTTGAAAAGTTAATGAGAATTCTTGCATCACTTGATGATGATAAAATAGAATATTTTACAAAGACGTGCGACGAGAGGCGTCTCCTTTTTTAAAAATTCGTATTTGATTCGCTCGTTAATTTCGACAAAACAGACTACAACATTAAATGCAAACCTTTTTAGAGATGGTAGGATTTCATTTTTTTTAATAACAATTACTTATTACTCTTCTGTCGTTATATATAATTATGATTAGTATTTCTTCCTCGACTGTTTAAAACATGACGTGTTATTAAGACGGTACTTCAGTGAAACGGCAAATAATTTTCAACTATAGGTGCGACGAAATTTTGGACTCGCTGGCAATCGGAGAGCGTACGTCGAAGCTGTGAACACGTCAATTTGTTTCGTGATGGCGACGGGGGTATTAATTCTTAAATCGTGTAAAGATGACTAAAAAACGTTACCCATTTACTTGAAAAAGAAAACATGTTAATGAATATATTATTATTGTTACTAATAGAACAATAAACAGAACATTAAATGGACGCATGTTGGATTTATATGACAAATTATATTTCGTTCGGCACGCGTCATTTGAGCAATTCGCGCATCGCCTAGCCACGATCTTTATAGACCATGCCTTAACTGAGGTGCCAGAAAAGTGAGATAAACCGAAGAAATTAAATCCCCCTCAAAATATAGTGAACAATCCAACGATAAGGTAGTTATAATAAATAAACAAAACATTCCTAATATATTATAGGTAATAATTATTACAAATTATTTAATAAAATATCATAATCTGTGGTTACGTTTGCTCAGCAGGACACTCTCGAACTCTCGACTGCTAATTTATTTAATACTTACTAGCTTACTACCTATCCGTTTCTACAAAGGTTTTCACCATACAATGACAAATACTGGATTCTCGTTCTGATTCATCTCTCTATCTCTCATTAATAAAAATTCCAAGCTAGGCTTGGTAGGCATACTTATAATTTAATTTTACATTGGATTACTACTACTATATCGCCTTTTTGTTGAAAACGCGGATAATATAATATGTAATATTACTTAACGTTCTTACTCAAAGCCATAGACGACTTTATACGGCATACATACTACATAGACTTAAAGCCCTTTCTATCATGACACGCATTAGGAGCATTGCTTGAGTAAGTAGAAGGTCGCGTCAGCGTCCTCTTATAATAACCCTGGATCGCTGTGGCGTGATGTTGGGTCTACCACACTGTTCTAAGGAGTCCATAGGACAGATTACAATAGGTATCTACATCCAACTAAGTGTACTTCAGGTACCTACTTTACCCAAACTACATCCAACTAAGTGTACTTCAGGTACCTACTTTACCCAAAGTGTGCATTGTACCGACACTGCATCGGCTAATGCAGTTAAGTACCTACCTATTTGATATTGTACATTTTAAACTTTAAAAAACAGCATAGGTATTCAGTTTGTTCAATTGTGTGTTGGGTTTTGGTTTAATTGTATTCTTACAATGGGCCTTTACGATTGTCGAGCGGCAGAGTCTCCGCTTCCGAAGACGCTCGCGGGTTCGAATCTTGCTTCTGACAAATTCACATGTTGTTTTCCACTTCCCACTCGTATACACTTAATTATTAGGTACCTTTCACGTTCTTAAAAAATCAGTAGGTCTATCTATACATTTAGAGGCTTTATTTTTGAGGAATGTGTGGTTATTAGTGCCTAAATAAATGAGACAATGATCTGAGGGCACGTATCTTTTAAAAAAATATATCTAGAATGACAGACAGGTGACACGCTGACAACCAGGTAGGTGAATTAGACAAGGAATAGGTATAGGTACATGGTCAAAGTATTTCGGAAAAGGATACAATATTGCGTAATAATGCTGGCAGGTATTTATTATAAATATTTTTATTCAATAAACTTTTTTTTATTCAACGATTAATTCACAAGATTCGAGAATTTATTCTCCTTGGAATCAAGTAGAGTACTTACTTATAATTGGTACCTACCTTGATTCAAACGACAAAGGCCGATTTCTAAAGCTTTTTGTGAAGTGCTTCAGATGTTTTAATGACGTCCTAATTAGGTAGGACACAGGTGGCTCAATTGGTAAAGCACATTGGCTGGAATCTAATGGATGCGTTTGCGACTACCTTATCCTTTTTTCCTTCCGTCGTATTTTTTCCCGTCGTTCCTCATAAATATTTTTTCTAGTACTTACCTAGGTAGGTATACTGGTCCCCATAAAATAAGGCAGCTCAAAAATCACATATTGAATTAGTGTACAGATATGCTCTACGTGAAACCATTTGACTTTATTTGAATTAATTTCAGTATAAAAACCGACATGTTTTTTGACAAAAACTAGTTATTAAACTTAGTATTATTAAACTAGTTATTCTACAAAAAGACTACATAACGAGATTCATAAGCAAAAACACAGCATCGATTTTTGCTTATACCATAAATATAAATAACCAAGATTCATCCACATTATTGAAAAATTTCTTAAGAAAATTTGAAACAACCTTAATGTTTCATTATCTCAAAATGAATGAGACTTTGGCAAAAAATAGCTGCCTTTTTGCTTATGGGGGGGGGGGGGGGGGGGGGCAGTATATATCTGACGTACTTATTTTCAAAATACATAAATGTATACATATTTGTATCATCATTATTATCATTTCGATATAATTCATTATATCTGAGGTGTTTTTTCAAATTATGTGTATTTGTTGTATCATTATTAACAATTGAACATATAACGTTATCTTAGAAGCTGTGTGACAGAAGAAGTGATGATATTCAAGTTTGTATTATAATATTATTGCTGTTAATGCCCACTGTAATTCATTAAAAAATATTTTTCTCAATGACACGATGTAATTTGATGCGTAAATCCACTTATTTTAGATACAGGCTTTTCTTGATTAATCAATTGTTTGGTGAGTATTTAACTGGTTTGTTACGGCTGCGAACGAAATAAAAGTTATGCATAATAAAGATCAGTTGGTTTTTAGAATCCCGCTGTGTAGATTAATTTTGTTTATGGCTCTTTCAGTTAAAATGTCGAAAATATTTTTATGATATTTTGAGAAATTAATTGGCGGTTCGCAGCCGATTTAAATCTACATAACAAGTATATTTATTACAATTTAATATAGACACAAACAGTGCGAATCTTCGTGTAGTTAGTTATTTTATGCGGTCAATTAAAACATGATTCAAGATTTACACGACGTCTAGTAAAAATAAACTAAAACTTACATTTTATAGACCACCATTTTTAATACCATCCCATTATCAAAGAAAAGTAAAACACTCTTTTATTGTCATAATACAAAACAAAAATTATGACATATTTTACATATGGAATAATTTAACATTCTGAATTATAATGTAAATGTAAAGCATCTGAAATCGATATTCTGATATTGCATGGATGGATTACGGTAGCACAATTTATTAAAGAATATTTAATGACATGTAATAAATTTGTGACTTTTTTCGTCATAATGTTCATTTGATGTATTTAATAAAATAAAATATAATATATTATTATAATTGCATTTTTAAAAAGTCGGACTTTTGCCGCCCGGGTGTTTCGCACACCCAACACCCCGCGTGGCGCGCTCCTGACACACCATAGTTGGTTTTCATCAATTTAATATACCTACATACCTACTAGGATTATATTATTTCTCTTTTTTCTGGGTAAGTTTGGTTTTTCCCATACATATCCTAATACACCTACATAGTTTTACCGTAGGTAAACTAACAAATTATTTTACAAATTTACATTTTTTGAACATGTAGGTATAAACAGATTTTTGTTTTTACGAGAAATGGATATTAGCTACTTTTTCAACCTAATAGGTACATACTCTTACACTTATAAGCCAACACGTTACCGCTCGACCATCGCAAAAATATGATAGGTATAATCTTGTCTTATCCTTCTCTAGTCTTCACGGCCTATTGGATCATCTACAAAAATCCTTCAGTTACAAGTTAGTAGTTCCCACAATACTAAAAAAGATAAGCATTGGTTTGATGGCAAGCAAGGTGGTATTAATACAAATATTAAGGTTGGTCGGGATTCAGGCACTCAAATTCCAGGTTTTTTAAAAATACCTATATATTAAGTATATCTTCTTGTTAAAGAAGTTGGCGAAGACATGTCGGGTGTTTTAATTTTTCCCTTTTGTTAAAATAATAGAGGGATATTTCTCGGAAGAACACGACGATGCAGGTACGCCCAGGTAAATTCGCCATGGGGGTATGGGCACACAAATGAGCTTTCGTCATTGTTCTGAAAAAGCTCTATTTTCAAAAGACATGGAAATAATATCGATTGTTAGTAGAAGTGTTATGAATGCACCTCTGCTTATTTTGCATATTGTTCAAAAATGTCACAAAAAGCATGCATAGTAAAGTATTTTAAAAACATAAAAAATGAGTTTTAAAATTACTAACGTTACTGGGTGACTAAAGCAGTGATAAACAACCTTTCTTTCCATGAGGGCCAAATAAAATATTCATTCTTCGTCATTATTAAAAGAAAAAAAAATCGTTACGTGGGAGTGGTGACACACAGAAAATTATCCCGGGAGCCGCATGTGGACTGCTCATGCCAGGACTAACGCGTCTACAATTTAAAATATTTCAATCATTGCTGATCCAATGATGGTCTTCAAATAAAATAATATATCATAAATCGAGATTAATATATAATTTAAATTAAAACCAATACGTTGTCATCCTCATAAATGTGCGTTTCATATTTTCTAATTAATTATTTTAAGCCTACCTAAATATAAGATGTTTAAATTAAAATTGAATACATTCAGACTTAGGGGCGTACTTTTACTGAGAGGAGATAATAGTAGTTTTTCACACTTTTTTTCAAAACATTTATAAAAAAGTAAAAACACAAACAGGCTTACTTAATTTGAATTTTTCAGAATATGGTAACATTTGTTTTCAATTAATAAACAGAAATTTTATCTTTTTAAATTTGAACGTTTAACGTTTGCCTTTTTTTTTTTTTAAATAATACTGACACTTATCTACTAATCTACATACATAGTATAAATGAGGAGTTGTACATTATTTTTCTGAAGACGAAAGATCAAATGGAATGTGAAAATACCGAGATAATAATAAGAGAAAATACTGGATCGGCAAGCAGTGTCGCATCCCGTGAAGGCAAGAGGAGACATAAACAGCCGAAACTATAATAAGAGAAAATACTGGATCGGCAAGCAGTGTCGCATCCCGTGAAGGCAAGAGGAGACATAAACAGCCGAAACTGAGATGACTGAAAAGCGCCATGGGGGATCTGGGAATATTCGACAAAAGCATCCAGGAAAGCATTGTCACTGGATCGTCCAGGATGGAAAAAGTTTTTGGGACCGGCCAAGGGTTGTAATACTTGTAATACCATACATGATGATGATAATGCCCACTTACAATAATAACATAGCGTGTATATCTATAAAGTTTTAAGTCTTTCTTTTCCCGCTATAATTTAATCCTAATTTGACAGTAGGAAGCAATAATTTGTTTTGATATCAATAAGTTTAGATTATTAAAATCTTTAAAAGGAAAGTAAATCGCTGTGATTATTTAACGGTAATGAAAATGAATATATTATAATATTATGTTTTAACTGCTTTGTTCCTATTTTTATTGCACATTTGATTTGAGATTTCCAATGAATATTGATTAATGCTGTAAAAGGTAAACCTTATTTGGTATTATGATTTAGGTGGGTACTTAAACCTTGACTATAATAAAATAATAATAATTAAAAACATTTATTATTGAAACTGTAAATTTTAAATAACAATAAAAGATAGCACGGGAAGTTTCATAATAGGCAATATGTCCAACTATATTTTTTTCTGTACGACACGCGCTAGTCGGCCATTTCATGTATTGTGGTCGTTATTATTTGTATTACGTACAATAATAATTCTCACAAAAGATAAGTCCTTTGTAAACTGAGTGGACGTGGTAGGCATTAGGTTCTTGAATTCTTTGTTATAATATCGGATGGTTACCTGGAATCTGGAATAGAAGCGGCATTTGTATCCTACACAGGTAAATATACTCACATACAGTCCTAATTTTGCGGTCCGTCTTTTGATAGCTAGTTATTTATGAACTACAGTGGCAAATTCACGTGTGATTTGAAGCATGAAATATCAAACACTTATTTACTTAGGTACTGATTTTTGAAGTGGAGATCCTGTAATATATGTTTCATCCGTATGTTCTTACTTGATCCTTGGATTGTTATATTATATTATGACCATGACTCCCACATATTGAAGAGGGCCACCAGGTTATAATCTTCGGCGGCCCCCCCTACCTATCTCTAAGATTAAAGGCAATGTGACAATCTACTGTTGTGTTCCAAATAGTCTTAAAGGTAAAATTTATAATTAATGAATAAAAATAAAAAACGAAATAAATTTAGGTATTTTATAGCGAGTTGTTGTATTTTTTAATACACCCACTTGAAGTATGGAGTTGTCGAATATTGACAAACAATACCTAATCAAAAATTGCATCACACAAGCACATATTTTTAAATGTTAGTGTGCTTGAAGGGAATTAGCGCCGCAGGCGACATTTTTTTTACTCTTAGTGAAATTTTGTGATGTGTGTTTATCTCACTTGGCTGGTCGATCCGCTACGCCGGGCCCCCCCAGGCTAAAACCCTGTCAGCCCCCCCCTTGTGGGGGCTATGATTATGACTGTAGACCCAGATTATAATTAACTAGATCAGCAAAGTGATTTGGATTCATATGTCCGGAAAATTTCTACATACTTATAATAATTAATAATTGTTGTGGAAAGTTGAACGAGCAAGCAATAAATTTGTTTCCGGAAAGTAGATTAGTTATGAAATTGATCACAAGCTACATTAATCGCTCTGATAATAAAATAAGTATATGGGATAGTCATTGCTTGAATAGTTTTCAAAGGGGTTGGGTGTTCCAAGCAGTATCATGCACATATTACACGCATATGAGGCTGCTAGTTTCAAAGTCAGTAACCTCCGTAACCGCCATTTTGAGCCTCAGAAAACCGTCAAGCACATTAATTCGTCGCTTTTTATAATGTGCTGCCCCTGTGCAACGCATGTCCTGCCTACTTCCACGGGACTTCACTGAACATAATATTATTAAACAACAAGACAAAGCGAATAGCGTAATAAAATATCCTTAACCTCATTAAAATTATTTTTTAAAAACATGATGTTTAATATTAGTCGAAAATGGCGGCTGATGAAAACTATAAAAAGATTATTTTGCGGTCAACTTCCAGTGTAATTTTATTTAAGAAACAAAACTGATTGAATATTTTCTTTATATACCTACATAACACAATTGTAAAATACTTTTCGAATCGGAATCAAGAAAAATATGAAAAAGTAAAAATGGGGGTTACCGACTTTGAAACTAGTACCCTAGTAGTATGTAATAAGTAAGTATGCACTATAAAAGAGCAACAACCCCATTACCTACGGCTTGGACCGACTGGTTAAAAATTTCAATGTGTGACTTTCATTATGTTTTTCATGGACCCAAATGGATTGGGCGAATGGCTAAAGAACTATTCATCGTAATACATTCTGGTTCATAGGATTCGATTAGGAGCGAACATGATAATTTACTGTATCACTCCAGCTTGTGGAATTAACATTGTAATAACATTTCTTACATGTCTCAATTTTTATCTTATTTGCTCTCACGGTGCAGGAGATTAATGTTTTCCTTGATAGCAGCATCTCAAAGAAGTTTAAGGTCAATATTTACATCCGCACGATAAGGTAGGTCACCACCGTTTGACAAACCAACAGCACACAATGTGTCTCATCTTTAATAAACGCTGTTATAAAATATATATTTTATAGGCGTAGGACCGCCATACCGAAAGAAAAAGTATCGAAACTTGGTATCGGTATCGGAAGAAAAGTAGATGTCGTTACCAAGGTATCGAAACTTTGAAAAACAATAATCATAACGTACCTACCTAATACTAAACTTATACAGTCATGCGAGATCACTATTTTAACAAATTTGAACGCTAAAACAAGAATTAGTGTATAAAGTTAAAACAAAAAAAAAAAAAAACCTGTC
Source organism: Rhyacophila brunnea (assembly GCF_057557595.1). Taxonomy (NCBI): domain Eukaryota; kingdom Metazoa; phylum Arthropoda; class Insecta; order Trichoptera; family Rhyacophilidae; genus Rhyacophila; species Rhyacophila brunnea. The sequence goes on from NW_028233068.1 coordinate 26,641,138, forward strand.
TAAATCTCACTCCATTTTACGGTGTATTTACTTCATTATGCATTAAAAATTGTTTCGTGTTACTAATGAAACTGCAGGGGTCGTGATGTTTTAGAAACATTAACACAATGCTTACGGGCCCTTTTAATTAATTTTGTAATTAACGTGTTAATTTGCATTTGAAAAGTAATTAGCAAAAACACAATTGTGTGCGGCCCGTCAGCTATGGGTTGTTACGACAGTATACCTATATGTATATTTATTTATTCATCCATAATAATTTATTATTTACGATATTTGGTAAGAAATGAACAAGGAATATTAAAACAAAACGCTTTCTATCTCGCATATACACTCCATCTGGGACAAAAATGTCGAAAAAACTACTTGCGGCGCTTTTTACTGGACTGTAATTTGGGATGATTGTGGATGTGGATGTGGATGCCGGGGGAGGACGGTTTAATACGGAAATCGATCCAGGCACTAACATTAATGTTGTTCGGCTATCTGGTTAATGGTGACCTCTAAAGGATACTAACCTGTTGAATCACACTGGATGCGTTTACGGTTGTTAAATCACCAGAGCCGGTATCACGGCTTGCCAAGTGTTTAGTTCACGGAGTTCGTATGAGACTCGAATTGAATTATTGCTTGGACGACGGTCACACTGTAGCAAGTTGACACGGTCGTGGTCTACGAATTTTGTATCAATCACGGGCGACTGACGACTCATTAAGGTGATTCATCAGTGAAACGGCAAATAATTTTCAACCATAGGCGCGACGAAATTTTGCACTCGCTCCCATTCGGAGAGAGAATGTAGAGCTGGAAACACGTCATTTTGCTTCGTGATGGCGACGGCCGTAATAATTCTTAAATCGTGTAAAGATGACTTAAAACGTTACCCATTTACTTTAAAAAGAAAACATGTCAATGAATATATTATTATTGTTACTGATAAAACAATAAACAGCACATTGAATGGACACATGTTGGATTTATAAGACAAATTATATTTGGTTTGACATGCCTCATTTGCACCCGCGACCCGCAATCCACGCATCCCCTAGCGACGATCTTTTTAGACCGTGTCTCAACTAAGGTATGGCTTTAAACAGTTAAGCGCCTGGATGACAACAATACATGGGGATGGTAGATATGAGATATTTGTGCGGATGTAAGGATTGAAGTGGGATCATAATCGACACAACCAACTGCTCTGAATATAATATACATATACTAATACATTGTAAACGCCAATCAATAAATCAAATATTTATCCCATCTAGGAAAAAGTATTGGTATGAAGAAAAGTATCGAAGTATTGATAAAAAAATAGCGATCCTTTTTTGACAGCGTTAGTTAGACATAATTTTTATTTATAGAATTATTTCATTATTTTTATGGGTAAAAAATATTATATTCGCCTTGACATTGACTTGTAATATCTATTCTATTATATTTATGTACTTATAATATCAGGTGCCAAGGCCAAACGACCTTTTGTCCCCGCCATCTGTAGGATTCACGATTGTATCATATCTATTAACGAAGAGGAAGAGCTCACGGGCCCTTGGTTGTGGGTCTGAAGGAAAGAAGAAAATGATGAGGGAAAATAGGGCTGTACAGTGGTTTCTCATTCGAATTGTCTATCTATATACACGTACATAATGCCGGGTCCACACTGGCAACATGTCGCGCGACAACCTCGATAGATTTTACGATAATTATCATAATTGCTTAAGAAATTTTACGATAATTATCATACTTACGCGCCAGTGTGGACCCGGCATAATATGCGGATGCATTGTTGCCACCTGTAATTTTTGTTTTAAATATTAGATAGGTTAAAAAATAAGCTGGCTGGCAGAAAAAAATATTTGATTTTCTCAAAATTGTCTAAAAAATCTCATAATTAACATTATTTTTGCAACAAAAATCGACGAAGAACTTCTTGTTGCAGACGGGAAATGCGGTGACATTACATTCATGCTATTAAAATTTGGGGACGGTCCGGTACACCATTGAACGTTCTTAAAAATGTTACATTTTTGTTATTGCTTTTTTAAAGGCCGAAGGTGGCCAGTGGGTCTATTCTATATCTACTTATCGACCGCTAAAGTGATAAAACCTACCCTAAGTTTGATAATATTTATCACTTTATCACTTTAGCGGTCGATAAGTATATAATAGACCCACAGGTGGCGAATCCAACACAATACTATTAGGTATATAATAACGTAATATGACTTCAATCATCGGCGATGTCGTGCAATGAATTTAATCGTACTTACAAGATATTCAGATGAGATTTTCATTTATAAATGGAACTGCATTTTCAAATATAATGTTTTTTTAAATTTCATATGGCTGCTAAATTATTTTTAATATTTATTGATGTAGTCAATTTAGGAATCTGAAAAATAAGTAACACGGAATTAAAATTTTAAATTGTTTATTACACTATTACCTACTTCCTATTCAACAATAATTATTATACTTTCATGTTTTAAATGATTCATAATTTTCAATTCGTATTGTTCGTTTTCAGGAAAATTGCGGTAATTTATTTAAACACAATTTTACACTAGTTGTAAAAATTGGCTTATTCGTTGTATTTTTATAACGAAATCCTCTGTGAATACAAAATTTATTATGAATAAGAGGCATTAATTTATTGCATACGTTGCGACAATGCTACATGAATGAAATTATTAACATTGCCTTGAGCGTTTGTCGTTTGTACACTATTTTGGTGTGGCTGTTTATAAAAAAAATCTATTTAACAAGCAGCATCCACGCGTTAAGTTTATAATTAATATTAGCGGAGGAGTGCAAATGAAAGTGTTGTCATCATCGCGACTTGTTTTAAGTGGGACATCTTCAATTTGACGTGACGTTTATTAATTCTCAAAGAGGTGGCCAACTTGGCAACACCGCATTTAACTGTTTTCATTAAACTTTTTTGTTCTTTTTTGAGCTTATGGTAGTTTTCGGAGTCGGACAATATTTCGATGATATGTCAAAAGTGTTCCAGGACTACACATGTATCAAGTAAAGTGAGATATTTACAAATGTCGGTTTCTTATTATTTTCAATGGGTGCGAGTGTTAGTCCACATCAACCATCACCCCGAGAGACTCATCAGTCATCATTAACCAAATAATCAGTAAAAAAAATACTAAATGGCGAACAAATCTAATTTACAGATCAGATTAACCTCGTATATGAAATAAATTTTCATGAGGCCTTTATTGGTTTGCGGATCGGGCTGCTGGGATTTATTAAAAGGGGATGAAAGGAACCTGGTTTTGTTTGAAAGTAAGATATTGAGAAGTATCATCAGAGCCACTTGCATTGTACTGTGATCCTGTCACATTAGCTGAGTGACAATGGGGCAACTCTGTTAAGCAGGTCATCTCTCGAAGGATGCAAAACACCCATCTACATAATAGTCCTCTCGTCAATAGACTTGAAAAGAAAAAGAGACACGGCTTGAAGTGTCTGAATTGTGCAGAAATAGATCCGATTCCTGAGATTAATGTAATCGAGGGAGCATTCGTTATAAAGATGGTAACTGGAGGAATTTTCAGGAGGAGTTTATTGCATAGAAATGCCCTTTATTGTACTGTTTTTATTATTTAAAAACACTGTTTGAAGATAGGAGGTTTTTTCTTATCTCTTTTGTACAAGATTTGTATAGATTCCTTTAAAGATGTGAGTTAGGTCAAAGCCGACGTAAATATTTATATAAGAACATTAGGTTATGGTGTAGTGACGATGATCACGAGAAATCTGACTTTCACTGATTATGAATATTATTTTGAGTATTCCGGGACTTTGAAGTGTGGCAATAATATCTTATTATACTTTTATCACATTATTAATCTCTGTATCAACTTTTCACTTTGTTAAAATGCTTATATTTATGGTGACCCCGACCATTGTTGAACATTCCTGATCTTCGTTATAATAATAATACGGTGAATGATATGATCATAATACTGTCAATATTATGATGCTAGACGACAAAAAATCTTCTCATATCGACGTGTTGGAATTTTCCTCAAAATAAACATAGTAAACATAGGCGTGTATTTAAGATAACCGGCGCCAATTTTCTGTCAACTGATCGCGATAATGATCATTACGTAACAACCGGTTTTTTCTAAAATAGACACTTCAGAACATGTAATGTCACTTAGGTCAAGAGTCGCTTTTTAAAAGAATTTACGGATTCTCGAAACAGCAAAACAAATTAATATTTTTACAAATCAACATGAATAATATTATCCATTCATGTCAACAAGTATGTAGGTAATTTCATATCGTAAATCGCAAATAAATAAAATGATGATAAATATCCTTGGTTGAATATGTTTCATATTGTAATAATACTATTAATAATATCATATAAACAAACATTGCGGTTTATAGAACAGGCGAAGGAGAGGGTTCTGCTTCAAAAAGCTATCCCATTCATAATAGGTAGGTATTATGATTCTATTGTAGTTTTCATTTATCGAGAAAAGTGTTTTTTTGATGATTTTTCAAACGATTTTTTTAGATATTCCTACCAATTTTATTTTCATATTTATTTCAGCTAAACTAATTACAAGATAAAAAGAACTTTTTATATACAACATTTTAAAATTTTCTGTTGAATTATTATGCACAATATGCTCATACTTGTACTTGATATGAAGTAAATAAAAAACAAACAAACAAACAAAATATAGAATACTGAAATGTCATTTTGACATTTCATTTTGATTTCCATAGTAACGCACGTACATATTAATAATTTAGTTGCTAGGACCACCCCCTTCCATTAGCAACCGATAATAGTCTTTTACTTTTTGCGGATTTTTCTGAAATAACTTTCCATAGAAAACAGAATTAACTGAAAATGAATTCAATTCTGATTAAAGATGGCTAAACGTATTAAAAGAATGCATTGGCATCGGTTCTGATATATTCAAGTTTCAAATGTCTAGCTAGTCGGGAAGTTTGTGAAAAATCGATTGCAAGATTTGTACTGGACAAACAACCACCAGACAAACAAGAATACGAGCTAATAAAACGTTGTAAAAAATAAGACTAATTAAGAAATTCCTTTCAGTTTGAAAGTTGAGAGCTTTTTTTAGTTCTTTCGACCAAACAATGACATATTATGAGGAATTACATTTTTAGGAGATTTTTAGAAATTCCATTCAGATTTCAGGCTCTTTTTATATCGAGTACTTAATCAAATTTTCTTGAGAAATTCCATTCAATTTTTTAAATTCCGGTTGTGGTCGACAGCTTGGCTAAATGACAATTTGGTGATTTCTCGAGAAATGAGAATTCTCGAGATGAGATTTCTTGATAACAACCTCTATTTTCGGGTAATCTTCATTTAAATATGGATATTTTTCGATTTTTCAAAGTTCCCCCTGAATCATCTGTTTTCTAACTATATTATCCATGTTTATAAATTCTAATTATTTTTTCCTTTTGTTGCAGGTAATGAAGTGAAAACACGTTTGGGAACTATCAATCGATGCATATAAGTACGAAGAAATGTAAGTCATCAAAATTTACATGCATTTCGTGTTTTTTTTATCAAAGTCTCTTCCTACTCTAGTAACGAATTACGCACTCTCTACTTCCGGATTAACGTAGGTAGTTAGTTATAAAGTTGTCCTTTCTACTTACTATTCACGGAGTTTTGTATTTTGTTGACAAATGTGCGATATAAAAAACCAAGAAATCTATAAGTATGTATTTTCAGTATAGTGCGGCTTCGCTTTGTAAATATTATGTTATCTTTATATTGAATTAAAAATAGAATTATCTATAATTCTGTAATTTAAAAATAGATGGGTAATATACTAATATATAAAGTGTAGGTATAATTATTAATTATCTTCTATTTTGATAGATATGACTACAACACAACGGTTATTATATTTTTATTCAATGCCGAATACGTACAACATTTAAAAATAATTCTTACTATTGCAATTAATATAATATAATCTTTGAAAAACCTCATAACACACACACATATACCAATCCTAGAAAAAAGGCTGATCGAGAGGGACTCGAATCACTCATATTTTCACTGTCTTGGGTGACGGCTCTCCTAGTTGAGCTATCGGCTTACCTATGACTGCGAATTAAATGAAAAATCTGAGTCATCCGGGTTACAGGTTAGAAAACCTCAGATGACAAGTCAGCATGTTGTCTGATCGAATTGTTCGATAAACCGAAAAGCGGGATGCATGAAATATTACAAATCTATGAGCAGTATTAAATTCGTCCATATTATATTATTTTGACCGTTGCATTTAAAACAAAGAGGCGCCATTTCGAAAGCTAAATTTTGTTGCCATATTAATAAAATATAACAATCAATGGATATTATACAAAGTTTAGTACACTGGCTCCGCAATGCGTTGGGTAATCAATTAAGTTTAAGAGCATACATAAGTGAAACGGCAAATAATTTTCAACAGTATGTGGTACGAAATTTTTCACTCGTCCCCAATCGGAGATCGACAGTCGAGGTGTAAGCACGTCAATTTGTTTTGTGATGGCGCCGGAGGAATATATTATTAAAACATGTAAAGATGACTAAAAAACGCTACCCATTTACTTGAAAAAGATAACATGACAATGAATTTACTAATATAACAGTAACATAACATTAAGATTAAATGGACGCGTGTTGAATTTGTATGACAAATTATATTTCGTTCGGCTCGCGTCATTGCACAATCCGCACATTGCCTAGTCACGATCTTTTGAGATTTTAGACCATGCCTCAACTAACCACTGATTAAGTAACCATTGACTTATTTAAAGTTTATATTGTGCAATTATTAATTATTTATATTTACAGTTTGCGTACTTTTACGATTCTTCATTATAAAAATCATAAATGAATTGGGTAGACCTACCAGAAAATAGTATTTTTTTTTAAATGGCTACAATAATGTTGACGTCACGCAATGTGATGTCACTATGCATAAAAGCTCTCTATATTGAAAATTTTGACGTAATCTTTGAATGTGAATCAGCATGGATATTCTAAGATGATTATACATTGTATTTATTTTATACGTCCAATGACCCAATGCATTCGCCGAAACAAAGTAAGATTGGTTGACCTCAAAAAGAATTTCGCGGGCAAGTTCGACCAGTCATCAAACTCTCATCGACACAATTCTTTTCAACATCAAACTGTTTGATATAATATTATCATTAGTTACGTTGGCGACATGACAGGACGTTGAACCCCAGCTCTCGACTCCGTAAACTGTTTATTTACTCACTAAGCTGCGCTCAAAACATGATATTTTATGATTTGATTTAAATTAAGTTGACGAGACAACCTCCTTTGTTTTGTGAGTGGGTACCAGTTACAATGTAGCTGGTATAGTAGTGTAGATACCTATACATGCATATTATTATATACATAGTATGGGGACATTTTAATAACGTTGGCTTTACCTACGTTATAAATTTGTTTTCTGAACCGTTTTGCACAAGTACGCAGACTTAATTGTTTGGTTTAGTGATTGATTACCATTGACCATTGATTAATCACGAATCTATTGTTAATACTTCGTTACCATTTTGTTACTTACAATTAATTGTAAAAGGTTGAAACCATTGTCCAGTTTCCAAGTCAATTTAGGAAACACGTTACACTTTCAGATTATCGAGATACCTACGTCAGTATTAATTTAATATATTATTATGGATACGTCCAAAGATTTTCAACTTAACAATGAAACTGAAGCTGAAAGGCTTACTATCAGAGCATTGGAGCAGTGCTGGGAGCAGGAGCAGGGAGCAGTAGAGCAATGGGGTTTTACCCGGACCAGAAGCAGAGCCGGCGCACCGAAAATTTGTAGTGCTCCACTGCTCCAGATGTTTTTTCATTATTATTAAAATTTCGTCCTAAAATCCAATGAAAATATTATATTTGACACTTTGAATTACGGCAACACTCCCAAGCGATAAATAACCTCATTTTTTTGACAGAAGAGGCAGATAATGAAAAACGATTTGCTACCAGCAATTTTGTTAATAGAATTAATAATCAAAAGGACGAATAATAAACCTGATTTCAAAACTACTTAAGTATTTTTTTATTTTTTAACATATTTTGTATACATAATACCTATTAAGAGTTTTACCCGGAGCGGAGCAGACCCTGGAGCGGAGCTGGAGCAATTATTGGGTCTCGGAGCGGAGCAACTCAAAAAAGGGTCTGATCCAACCCTCTGCTTACTAGACTAATTATTAAATTAGTTGCCAGTGCAATAAAATAAATAAGACGTTGAAGTGAACCTTCTTAATAACGTAATCTAATATGTATATTGAGCCAAAATCCATGTTAATATTTGATTTTACGTCGCCATTTTGTAATTCGCAAGCGCTTGAAATATAATGTACCTAGTTACTATATTTTTTTTGGCTACCTAATTCAACCACACTAAAAATGTTCTCATTAGATGGCTACTCAGAACTATGTTTTTGCGTTGGAGACTTTTGCGTGGCCGGTAAAGGATATTGTACCTAATCCACATCGCAAACTTGGCGTTTTCTTACCAGATCTAGCATTTTTGTATATGCATCTATCTAGCTTATGAAATTCGTATCTGGCGTATGCCGTTAAATCTAGTGTTTTTCGACACCGCAAACAGCTTAAAACGTTTTCTCATAATAAAGTCAACATAATCAACATGCTGGTCTTTTGTACCTTATATATTATAAATAAAATAAATGTTACATAGTATAAAATGATGACTGAATTTCTTACTTACCCGTATTAATTATTAATTTCAGACTTCACATTTGATTAGTTTTAAAATAAGTAAGTACGTAATTCTTGTTCGATCTTTTTTGTCACGATATTAAAATAATGTTTATAATAAAATTAGGTATGATATATTCTTTTGAAATGATAGTTTCTAGAGTGCAGACTGTGTAGACACTTTTCAATTTTGTGAAAATCTACTATTTTTTCTGTCATCTAGATTATTTTTGGTAGGTACCCCGGGTCTGGCATATTTTTGTAAATGACAGTTGGCAACACTGCTGCATAATAACAAGATTTCTAATACGAATGGCACGCACAATATCTTCTGAAACTCTGAAAGTATTTCAGTATTATAGGATGCGACTTAAAAATAATGTCGTAGGTACATAAGTGAAATTAAATGACAATAAAATTCATAAATGACGTGTGCTGTCGGCTGAACTGCCTTATTAAACCAGTAGTGGCATTAATGGTACCTAGATGTAAATTGACATTCATTGAAACGCGGCAAGCTTTTGCATTCTGTGTGAGTGACCAACAATTTTATTTTAACTGACTGCCACACAACTAGGCATGCGAATTACTTGACTTTTTAAATAACCGGATCGTCGAATATTCAATAGTTCTTTACCCGGTTATCAGGTAATAAAATATAGTAGGTAGTTATATAATTATTATACATGTTTGATACCAAACCAAAATATAAATGATTTTTACGCGGTATTGACAAGATATGGTTTAATTTATCACCGGTTATACGACTATTAATTACAAGTACCTACAACTATCGAATGAGAACGCATTGAGAAATGTTGCTTTGCGTATATTTCCGTAATTTCTTCAAAGATTCGGGTAACAATGATATTCTTTATCACAATTATAAATATAGTGTCAGGTTTGCTTGCTTGGATATTTATGTTGAAGTAACAGGATTACAGTGGTTTTAAGTTATATTAAATCTATGGGTTTAAATTATGATTTGATTTTTAAATTTCAAAAATTCGGTTCATCCATTCGTCTAGTGAACCTACTCCACCAACATACTTATCGCCGTTCCGAGTTTTCTCTCTTTGGTCGACCCATTGATTTACTATATATGGAACTCCTGAGGCACCCGGCCTTGGCCGCCCTCAGAGGAGATGAGCGGATAGCGTCAAGAGGGACGTAAAGAGGTTTGAGTGTGACTGACTGGGGACAGAGCTCGGGATAGAGAACCTGGAGGGCAGTTTTGCTGTCGGTAAATCATTGATTTATTACATAGGATGGGCGTAGCAGTCTACTATAATTACTAACGTTAATTTCGCATAGGTTTGATGCGTACATTATTTTTGAAATTACGTAAGGCAATGGAAACTATCCATCGGCTTATCATAAAGGTCCATATTCACAAAGGTTAATATCGTATTATGATAATTCTGATTAAATTTGTATTTTTTAATGTTAAATTAAAAAGTCCTATGAAGAAATGAAAATATTAATTACATGTAGGTATCTATCAGTTGATTGATAAACCAAAAAGTGTGCCCAATTTGCAGAGTAATCAGTTACTGGATATTATGGTTGCCATGTCTACATAAAACTAGATTGGTACTACTCAAATAATGATTCAATTAACTTCAAACTTCATATATAACTTGACATATTATTGCTGTTACACACGATTATTATACTGGAAATTTAGCATCAGTTGATAGGCATTTATATCCACTTACTGTTATGCGAAAATATGAGTAATCGTTTTACAAGGAACCAGGGTCAAATTGTGACCCCAGCAGAATGGAACATAATTGATCTGTCTACAATCTATATTCTAGTCTGGACGGTAAAATTCTTAGTCAATGTAATTCAAGCCTATCACGAAATTTCCGGTTGTAGTCATTTTTAAAACAAGCCACGGGGCTCAGATTGAGTTAAATAAACCGATGTAGTGGTTGTTATATATGTTACGCCGAATGTGCGAAATTGACTATTACAATATGAAATGGGAAAAATTTTGCCTAAATCATGTAATAGTCAAGCCCGTTGCCTTATTCATGAATTAGGTAAATTATCTGCTGAGTGCGTGAATTCGCCAGGGTATGGAATTCTTAAACTGTAAACATGGCAGTAGAAAAAGTAAATTTAATACGGATGGTTTTATTAGTTATAATTGGACATTTTTTTTTCGACCATGTTCGATCCTGATAGGATCATATGGGCTTCCACAGAGTGGAGGTTTGTATTGACAGATTTTGTTTTTTATGAGAAATGGATGTCAGCCACTTGCTCAACCTATTAGGCCATACCCTGACACACACACAAATTGAAAAACAATATGTGTACATGCCAGACCCAGGATTCGAACCTGGGACCCACGGCTTTATAGTCCAACGCTTAAACCGCGCGGCCACCGTGGACAATCGGACATAATATAATATTATTATTATTAGGTTAGGTTAGGTTTTGTAATTCTGAATTCAACTGAATGTCCATTTTGAGGTTAGCTAACAAGTGTCAAAAAACTATCAATTCATACTATCACAAACAAACAATCAACCATTGCACGATTGATACTCACCCAAGCATAAATCAAATCGCGAAAATACCTTTTAATGAAATTCTTCCGTTTTCATATTATAGTTCTAGACTTTTTTTGGGCATAGTAAATGGATATGAACGTCATTGTAATTATTGATTTGTATATATTTATATAGTCAATGACATTTGACACATTTGGTTAGTTTGATTAGTTGCAAAAAACACCACCGGAGCGCTACCATCTATTTTGACCAATGCATGAGCATTCGGCATAACATAATATAGGTACATAAATGTTAAGAAATTCTTTAAGCTATTTCGTACAGTCGTAAATGCTGAACACGTCAGATAACGACATGGTGTTATTTTTTTATTATTAATAACGGATAATTCGTCATACTACTCTGAAGTCAGTGCAAATGGCATACTAAAAGTTACCTCGTTTTAAATCGATCGAGCTGCCACGTGGCAGAATTCTGTGCTGTTATACCGGTATTGTGACTGAGATATTGCGTTGACTAGGTAATTTTACAGCGTATGAACGACAATTAATATTGGTCGTCAAATAAAGATCCAATTGCCAATAGACCGTAGAAATACAGAGTAAAATTTGTTTGCTATATTAGCGGCCACTTTGTATACAGACAGGTGGAGAGAGTTGTTCGAGGAAGTCAGGATCCAGCCGGGCGGTTTTAGACTGACTAGGCTTTGAGGCGCAATTGCGAGAATTTTATCCATGTGAAAAATACTGCAATAGTTAAGTTAGGTACCAGATTGTCAGCCAAAAATAATTGTTATGTATTTCAAAGATTTTCCTCATTTTTTATCGCCTCATCTGCTTCATGGAGAACCGCCACTGACCCCGGGTTATGGGCTCCTGATAATGGTGACAAATACGAACGTCATTTCAAAATATATGTAAATTATAATTTGTTCTAGAATCTAGATCTAGAGTTTTGACCAACTGTCATGAAATGAATGATATCATTCATTCATTTCTTGTTTGTAAATGAACCATGATCCACGAGTGTACGTATTAATTAATTAATTAATAAAAACTTAAATCTATCGCGCGATAACCCACGAAATAAACATTTATTTGAGGATTTAAAAATGTGTGTTTGCAATGTCATGGTTATTATAAGATGTATAATATTATCATCTCATGACATGACATCCGTGAGTCATTTCGTGACTCACTATTGTAGAATACACCAGTGAACTTTTACTATACAATAATATAATAAACTTTTCTCTCGTGGAACAACTCGGCCTTTCAATATACGCCAACGCTCCACACATATTACTAAAAAGACATAAAAATAGTATTACTACTCTGAACGAAAAAACTACAAACTTATTTTGGTTACGTAACGTTTCTAATTATTCGCGTTCAAAGTGTGGCCATTATCCATAGATAAATAGTTTACTGTGCGGAATTTATTACTTCCTATGATGTCACTCTATTTTTTTTAGATTGTAACACCAGTGCAGCACTACAAAGAATTACAAATTAAATTCAACAATGGGTTATAAAAGGTGTTCGTTTCAACCATCACAGAGATTCCAAACTGATTTTCATTGGCCTACACTTGAAATATTGTGTAGACTCTCGGGGAACCTCTATTTAATTGATTCATATTTAGGTGTACCGGAAACAAAACACGACCAGATATTTTCACTTTATATCTGGCTTCCTCTTATCGGTCGGTGAGGGTCGTGATAACTTAGAAAAGCTGCAGTTTTCTTCGCGACCACGACGCTCGCGCTGCTGCCATGACGTAGCGATTAGTGACATCGCCTCTTTGTGACGGCACCTATCTAGACGCATTTCAAGCCACGCTTTCTGATGTTACGTCAATTCCCAGATCTATGAAGTTCATTCCTCACATGAACAACAACGTATTTGAAGATTCAGTACCTACTAAGCTGCCGCCGATGTGATAAGAAGCGTTCTTTAACTTTATTAAGTGTAAAAGATTGGTGTACTTTTGTAATTTCTTCCTTTCCTTCCTTTCTTTTCTGCCTGTCACAATAAATCAGTTGTTCCATCCAACAACTCACATAACACCAATTCACACCTTCTCTCCCGCAGCCCCCAACCTCCGCATTCATCTTGGAGTCAGAGGACGGTTTGTTATTTGGTACAGTAAAATATTTTACTTAGGTAGGCAGTCATACGAAGACTTTATTTAATATGTTTGAAAAAAAAAAACGTTTTAAAAGTGAAAACTTCTAAGTACATATTTTATTCATTAACCTGGTAACCGAATTTTTTGTCCAGCTTAAATAATAGTTTCAATTATCATGTTTCTGAAGGATGACGTCATATACGCGTAGTTAACATTCAATTGGTGAATTAAATCGCGAGCAATATTATATTATCATCTCATACCTATTGCTTATGCATTCTGCAAAAATATGTACACAGTATGTGCTTCATAACTTTGCACTCCGGTTCTAGGATGAAAATGATGTAATATTATCTATTTATTACTACATATACCTATTAATACAAGTGAATATCATTTGATCTAATTTTATGCGAGGTAATCAGGCAGAGACATATCAGTACCTATAGTAAAAAGTGCAAAGTTATAAAACGTATACTAGAGTATACAACCTACATCAACTGATAATAACTTATTTCAACACAATATTGTTTTTTTAATTTTCCCACGCCACTGTGGTAAGCTAAAATAGGGTGTTGCTTTTATTTAAGTGCGGCATCAAACGTTTAATTGTTTTTTTTAATTAATTTAAATAATTATTCGCCTAGCACCAATTTTAATCACACTAAAGAGTGTTTGTTTCTACACGTGGTTCACAGTTCATTACTATCTAACGGATTCCAGCGAATTTTATTATAATATACGAAAATTCCTTAAAATTTACTTACGTATATTTTTTAGATATTCCGCTGTTTGTGTAGAAAATTATTATAGCAATTGAATGTAATAGCCACGTCAGTAGGCACTATCGTCGAGTATCTAACTTAGTGGCTTCCAAACTTTATGTTACTACCCCCCCCCTTTAAAAAAAATCTAATCTTGGCGCCTCCCCCCCCAACTTCATAAAATAATACAGACACGTTTTTAAATTGTAAAACAAATATTAATCAAAAAAAAAAAATTAAGAAAATGTAATTTACAGAATAATAAGAAGGGTTTGCTATGTACATACTTATAATATAATAATACCTATATTGATTTTAAAAATAATTTGTTTTTAATCCGATGGCGACTGTGCTTGTTCATCTGCACAAAGATTATCAAATCTAGTGTTATTGAGGAGGTGCTACTGAATGTTTCGATGAAGTATCGCATGATAATTCTATCAATTTTTCCTTTTCAATAGTTGTAGTCAATCCAAATTCATCATCTTGTTCATCGTCAAATAGATACTGTAGTATGGCGTTTTATGAACTATGCACTTGGAAACTGTAAACCAGTGGTTACATTGTTCAAATTTTCTCGCCTCCCAGTTTGGAAATCGCTGATCTAACTAGTATTTTAAAAAATCTTCGCCTTTTTTATTTTTTATTGAACGTATTTACTTATTAGTAGGTTTTAGAATAATTATCTACGACGAAACCCTCTTTTTCTTTTGTTGTATGAAACGACTGTGTAAATGTTTCTCGCCATATTGCTAGATAGTTTGATTTTGTTAGGACAAAGGAAATGGAGTCAAAGCAGCGAAAGGGTGCTACTTTAGTCTACAAAATCACCTAAACTAAAGTCTCGCAGTCTCTCCGCCGTACAAACATTCTGATCCGACCAATACTGACCTACGCTTCGAAGTGTTTGGAGTGTTGTGTCAATACTGACCAAGGCCGATGAGCGTGCGCTCGTATTCAAGAGGAAGGTGCTACGTAGTGGAAGAAGAAAACCAGTGTATAGGCATATCCTAGAGCTCTACAACTTCTTTCAAGATAAATGTGTCTTCGCATTCGTTAAACTTGGTAGATCCGATGGGCGGGCCATACAGCACGAATAGACAGTGATTAACCGTCGAGGGGAATCCTGGATTAGACAGGACAATCGGAGGTTGATTCGCAGACCCCGACTCCGGTGGTTAGGCGGTGTCAACAAGGATGCTCCTGGAGGACACTGGCCCAGGATATGGGAGATGGGGGAAATTCTTTGAGGAGCTAGGACCCGTCCAGGGTTGTCGGATAACTTATGATGACAATGGTGGTTTGATTTTTTACTTACTAGGACGTAATTTGTCAGGAAAAGTTTGTATGACTTGTATTAGGCATGCCACTGTATACTAATGTCAAATGTCAAGGACGAAAAAATAAAATTTAATGGTAGTTTCTTGTGAATATGTAAATCAGTTATTTTTCTATGACCGTCGTAGTATTCGGTTATTTTTTACTATGCATTGCATAATATTCGGAATTATATGCCGAACTTTTATGAATCATTATCAATAAGTTCAAATGTAATTCTGTCAATGGATTTTTTTTAATTTTAGTTCTGTAAAGTTTACCATAAAGCAGTGAACATTTCATTGATAAACAAAAGAGAAGCACAATCTTTAATAGTTAGTAGGTACCTATCAGGCGTGTATACAGAAAAATGGTATCGGTCCATTTCTAAAAAAATCCATGATAATTAATATTTTTAAGGCGGCGGGACAGTCAGGTTTAACAAAATCTATCTGGTGCCAATGACTTGTCGTCGCTTCCACCGCGGACCTCCGTTCTTTTTCAGGCACCTTCCCCATACCCAGGAACAGAATTTTTGATCTAGTGATAAAAACCTGGTTTGCAGCTATACTTACTCATTGCGCTTGTGCGTCCACAAATGTTTATCAAATACAAATCGACAAGTCATAATCATTGTGATCGTCGTGTCCGATTTTGTCGTCGGCGGCGTCTCATCTTTTAGAATATTCAAACAAACATTGGATGCCTATATCGTTGCATGAGTGTCACGGGTCTTCCATTGTTACAGGCCTTGCGTGTGAGGTCCTGTCGGAGAAGAAGAAGTCATATTCCATTCGCCTAAATAGTATTTTTAGTACTGTGGAGTGGGTCCGAGTCCGAACCCCCACCCCGCTCGTTTAGCGGTCCTGATACCTATATTATGAATAATTTATGTACGTTGTTTTATGCTTTCTACTGTAGGATAAGTGGTAAATCATACTAAATCCTAGTGATATCTGCCAAATAAAAAATACGTATCTACCACTAGAGTTTTCGCAAGGCCCTTGATTCCATTGAACACGAATCTTATAAAACTGAATCTAACTAGATGATGTAGATAAGTATAATATACTTTATAACTAAACTTATTATGGCGACTTGTCATGTCAAAGTTGTATTTGTATTAATTATTGTATTATGCGTTTGCTAACCTTGTGAGCTAATTGAAGTGGGTTTATTGTCGCCTTTGTCTTTCGTGGATTATTAATTCGCAGCCTCACTTGCCTGCCAATACAATTTAATATGTAGTATAACAATTATTTACTTCCATCCAGTGAATGCTAACCTAACTATATTATATATTTATTTTTATTCAAATAATTAATCTGTCCTGTCTTTACATCATTATGTAAAAGACGAAATGAACAGAAAGTTTTCCATCAGCTATCTATGACCGTTAAAATATGTTTACTAAAACATTTGTACGATGGAAAATTGTTCGAAATCATTAGGCCGATTCCCAAATACACAAAAAAAGCAAGGCGAATGGAATTTTTATCGATCAGGATATTGCCGCGTCGGTAATTTGTATGAATTAAAAATATAGTATTTTATTTGAAATGACATGCAATATTGATTAAATTTGAGAATTGGATGTTACTCTGAAATAAATATTATTAGATAGGTACATAATTATTATACTTACCTTTAAGTCATTTTGAAATTATCTCCTTGATTTAAATAACACAAAAATCGTTGGTAGTATTAACGAAATTCGATAAAACCTCGGACTTACAGTTGTTGGTTAATTTCGTCGTGATTAGGTATGGCTTCATTGGTAAACCACATTGGTCGGAATCATTGATATACTACTAGCTGAGGAGTTCCCATACAAGTGTCAATTTAAAAATGTACCACAAAAGAAGATATTACGAATATCGTCTTATAATATTTCCCTGTAGGTATAATGCGCTAAGACCGTTTACATGGATTCCCGAATTTCACCCGTATTGCCCTGGCTGTAAAACTAAATTTACGTTATTGGAATAGTGACCCTAAGGGTCTGCAACTCAAAGCTTGCAAGCTACCAAAAATTCATGTCTGAGCGGACAGAGCAAGTCGTCATGCGCTGACTATTAGTTAGAGTAAGATGCAAGCTAGATCGGGCTTACTCATAATTATTACCAGGTCGTTTTCGAGACAAATATTAAGTGAGCTTATATCGAGTTAAGTCCGCTGATATTAAAACAGTAAGTTTTAACACTTGCCGAGTCACTGAAAATCGGGCGTCATTTTGAAGCATAATATGATTCATCCAGTAGTATGTACTTATATCAATGGTCGGAATCCAGTAGATGCAGGTTTGAGTCCCGCTCTGTACCAATATTTTAAACACATATTTTCTAATACGTACGTTTCTTTGGTGTGGAATTCTTCCGATACTTTTTAATATTTTTTTTCTGTATTGGAAGACATGCAATTAAAATGATTTCCGAATAATGCAAGTTAACAAACTGTAATTATTATTTTATTTTAGAATTAATGTCACGTCCGTAGTTAGTTAAATCCGTCGTTAGTGGAACAACAACAAGTGCTACTAATTTTTTTGTAATTTCTATCTATTATCTACCGATTCGGCAAAGAGCTGATTGATGAAAATTCAATTTGGCTTGAATGCTCTTCTACCATCGTATACCTACGAGCTGATATGATTTCGGTCGATTATCCTTCGTACAAACTACGCATTACCGAATGTAACTATGCCATATTTTGTTTCATTGTAGGTAAGAAGTACACACGTTGGTACTATGCCGTTCATAGTTTGTGCATCACGTCTACAACATTACATTATGTATTGACACGTGTGAGATTTTACAAATATTTACTGGGAACACTTCAGATTTCCTTCTGACGTCACGTTCGAGACAGTTTTGTTTTTTGCCTAATATTTACATGTGCTACATTTCGACGAAAGCGGTATAAAACAACACGATATAACATAATGTTATAATTTAATAACCCAATTATTTTTGTTGTTAAGAGAGTACATAAGTGAAACGGCAAATAATTTTGAACAGTAGGTATGTGGAACGAAATTTCGCAGTCGTCGCCAGTCGGAGAGTGATAGTCGAGGTGTGAGCATGTCAATTTGTTTTGTGATGGCGTTGGAGGAATATATTCTTAAATCGTGCAAAGATGACTAAAAAACGTTCCGCATGTACATACTTGAAAAAGAAAACATGTCAATAAATATACTATTATTATTACGAATATAATAATAAATACAACATTAAAAAGACGCATGTTGAATTTTTATGACAAATTATATTTCGTTCGGCTCGCGTCATTTGCACAATCCGCGCATCGCCTAGTCATGATTTTTTTAGACCATGCCTCAGCTGAAGAGCCTTAAGACGATACATCAGTGAAACGGCAAATAATTTTCAACTATAGGCGCGACGAAATTTTGGACTCGCTGGCATTCGGAGAGCGAACGTCGAGGTGTGAATTCGTCAATTTGTTTTGTGATGGCGTCGAGAGGAATATATTCTTAAATCGTGCAAAGATGACTAAAACACGTTCCGCATGTAGGTACTTGAAAAAGAAAACATGTCAATGAATATACTATTATTATTACGAATCCTAATAATAAACATAACATTAAAAGGACGCATGTTGAATTTTTATGACAAATTATATTTTGTTCGGCTCGCGGCATTTGCACAATCCGCGCATCGCCTAGTCACGATCTTTGTAGACCATGCCTCAGCTGAAGAATAAAGTAAAAGTCTTCAGCAAATGATACGTTCCAAGCAAGACCATAAATTAATATTATTATTAATGGTTTGAATATACTTTGAGAAGTTGCACTCGTTGCTAAATTACGCAACGGGAGTCCGCAGTGTTGTACACAGCAAGCGTTCACTTCTTGAATTAAAATTGATTTCCAACAGATGATTGCTGCATCTATAATAAATTAAAAGAACAAAGTTTACTTAGTACCTAATTGTTTCTTGAAACACAATCGCACACATGGTTTCATAGTACCTATTATTGTATGTCAAATAAAAATTAGGTTTTATCATGCGATGGTTATGCTATTTACAAGATTTTAAATCTTCTAAGATTTAATTTTTATTGATTCCTATTACCCACTATTCACAAAAATATTTTCACAAACTAGTCACAGCGGAACCGGAAAACCACCAATTCACGCAACAGCCTCCGGTTCGGCTCAATGTAGGGGTACGGGCAGTACGACTGAAACCTATTTTCAAGCCCCATTAATATTATGCATCATAATATAATAATATTTGCAATAATAATTATTAAGTAGTATGTGTGGGATACCTTCTCAACTTTAATACACGTCGCGTGTGTTTAATATTACTATATTCTTCTAACTTATAAGCAAATTTTCATTTTGTACATAAACATAAACTAGGGATTGCAATACCGGTATTTCAAAACCGGTATCCCAGTATGTTTCGATACCGAAATACCGGTTTTAAAAATCAGACAATAACGATACCTATATTCGGTATTGACAGTGGAAACTAAATTTATTAATTATTAACATAAAAGGGACAACAGGATTGTATTTTTGTCAGGTTTCGCGATGTCTGGTTTACTTCCGTAGCACTTCATCATACTTGGTGATCAGCAATGACACATGCTATAAAATATTAATATTTTTACATATGTATATCATATTTATTGGTAAATACTTGCTTCTGTTTTTTCTAATTAATTTACGAATACCGGTATTCAATAGGAAATACCGAAATACCGGTATTGGTATTATCATTCGGTATTGCAATCCCTAATATAAACAAATGTGATGTAATTACATATTGTATTAAAACAGTGAGGTTTTACGTAAATACAACCAATTATTATTGGACACTTTTATACTAACTATAATTGCTGTTTAAAGTTAAAAGGTAGTGTTTTTTTGAAATACGCCATTTCTTTTTACATTCCCCAGTGGTTAAGTTACAACATACGGCCGTAGCCATAAATTGACAAACTAAAACTGAACTAGGGAGTAAGATCATGATAACGCGCGTGTTTCTGAAATCTGGAAATGGCGTATTTCAAGAAAACACTACTTATTCTTAGGTCAATAATTATTATAAAGCAATCATTATTCGTAGGACGTTTATCACATTTGAATGGTCAAAGACATAGCTTATAATCAGTATCTTTAGAATTATTTTCAAATGTGTTAATCGTGCTCATTTTTTGAATAATAAAATGCCTAATTCTTGTCAAATTTGGGATCACAAAGATTATAAAATATATTTTTTTATAGTAAATATGTCACTATAATGTTAACATTAATTTTATTAATGGTTTTGTAAATGCGTTTAAAAATTAATAAATCTAAAAAACCTTAACACCATTGCACATGGATGTACTGAAATATGACTATATTCTAAAACATTAGAGCGAGAGATTTAAAAGAATACTATTTTATATTTTAAAAATACTTTATGCAGTCATCAAATGTTAAAAATAAATATAAAGGATAATAAGGCTTCAAAATTATATAAATAGATTATCTACGTTTAAGTAATGTCCAGGGTTATGCTCTGAAAATACCATAAAAGCTCCGTTTTGACCTACGCTGAGCATGTTGGCCCTTAAGTACTGCCGATAAATCTGTAACTGGATTGTTTAAGCAAGCCCAATTGTTAGTCCAATTTGAATGTACCTGCAGACAGACATTGTGCGGTTAAAAATGATCGAAATTACACCGAATCATTAATAACAAAATTACGAAATATACCGACAATGGATGAATTATTATGATTGTGAACATACTAAGCGAGTAAGCAGCGTTCACTTATCTAAATAAAAAGTGTTGGATAAAATAAATCGATACATACCGCGTCCAGATAATCGAGTGCTTCAATTTGTCTGGCGGTTTACGCCCACAGTGCCTTCTCTACTGAATTTATTCGCCTTAAATCATTAAACTACGTATTGTATACCTTATAGTTTTCCAGTCGATGGATCCACTTACTTAAATGCATGATGTTGAAACATTATATTATATTATAGTACCCAGGCTCCCAACCTTTCTCGAGCTAACTTGTGATCGGACTACTAGTTATAATATGATGAATAAAATACATTAAGAACACTGTAAAATAAAATTTTGCATGTGAAATATATATCACTCATTGCATTTTTATGTGTTTGTCTATATGTTATGATATTTCTTCACACATTTTCTTTTAATCTGTTTTTACGTGTGGAATGTCAATAACTATCACATTTTTATTGACTTGGGGTTTGCTTCTACTTTCAAATTAGCAAATAATATCTGCTTATTAAGAATCAAAAATTACACCTTTTCTAATCCTTTGAACACCAATTTTCACATTTTCCACCTTAACTCGCCCTTTTTGTGTGTGAATAGATTGTTAAATGCACTTTTATTAATTGTATACTGAAACCTTTTTCCACTTTCAGTGGAATTCTCTGAATTTTGGGTCAACGAAGATAATCGAGTGTCGATTTCCTGACTTATTCGAATTGAGGCTTCTGACGTCGTAGCGAAACTTCAATTATTCCATTAAGGATTATGCTACGTAAAAATAAAAGAAATAGCCTTTCGAGTGTCACATACATTATACACAAAATATCTCAGCAATCCTCAACCAGCAGTAGTGTTCGCCGATCTAACTAAACGCTTATTGAATAAACAACTACTGAGTACTTACTTATAGCAAAAACCTGTTGGTATGGAGGGCAGTTTTAAAATGTTATTTTTATCTCCCAGATGAACTATTAAAGTGATTAAAGTAAGTCTGGCCTGTGCTCCGCGCAGATCTTGTTTTTATAATGGCCCATAGTGCAGACTATTACATTTTTTGTCTAGCAACATTATTGATTGCTGTGTCATATAAAAAAAACAAAGTAATGAACTATAACACAAGGCTTTTATTGTGCCATTTAGCCAGATGTAACGTTTACATTATTATGTACTACATTTTTAATTTGGCTCGCTGAGGACCATCTTTATCCAGCACTGAGCACTGAGCATTGAATCAAAAAACATGCTTTGTTTTTTATATAACTAACTAGGTACCTATGTAGTTTGACATTCAATCCAACATTTTTTCGTAAAAGTATGTTGATGATTTGGTATAGAACTTAAATTGGTATGTGTTTAGTATTTACACATGAAAAAATAATATTTTCGTACGACAGTAACAACACTTGACGTTGAAAGTTTACACACGAGAATAATATTTTCGTAGTGATCTAACAAAAGCAAGATGGCGTAACGAGCAAACAGCTGACATCACCTGAAAACCGACCGGCATTGACACCGTTGCTATCGAACATATTTTAATCAATTTATTTCCTAGAAATCACAGCTTCGGCCGATGATGGTGAATCAATATTCAATCAATAAGTCTACCTCATCTATTCTGACATAATATTAATTAACATAACAAACATGTATATTGATACTTGGTTAACATAGGTTTTTGAATGTAGATTACTTCTTATTAATACTAAAGAGCAAGAACAAATCGCAACATTCGAGTGTTTTTTTTATTAGCAATAACTAATAAGTTACTATCTAATGGATACAACAAAACCTGGTTATTTTGAATGGTATTTATTTGTATACATATTTCTGTGAATAACTAGATGGTCAACTAAATATTTTATCGTTTTTTTTTCTTTATTTACTGCAATCAATATTTGTGGTTTTTAAAAGCCATCTCAAACGAAATGCAAAACTTTAGACCTAAATATCTGAACAAATAAAAGCCTTTTTTACCTACTATTATGCTATACTATTGTTTTTTTAATCAGGTGGAAAGCTGTCCCTAAACCTAAACGACCTAAACCATTTTCTTTTGGGCTAAAGACCTGAGTTATACTAAAAACTTCAATTTGATAAAATCTTAGTGATTAATTTTCATTTTAAATAATCAATACGTAGGTATCTAAAAACATAAAAAAATAAACTCCTAATTTAGACGAAAAAAACTAACGTTTTTTGCAAGTCAGGTTTTTATTAATACACCGTATTTTATGAATAATTTTATCATGTACATGTAGTTAAATAAGTTTTTTAAAAGGTCACAAAACTTACATTTAAGTACCTACCTACTAATATATTTTAACGTTAAAAAATATTCCAAATATTATTTGATGAGGTACTAATAATAATCCGACTTCCAAAAAATACAGTTCTTTTAAATTTGTCAGTTTATTTCATAAAACATATTTTAATGTTCTTAGATAGGTACGTATTAATGATTTAAAATCAAATTTATTACGTAGTAAAATATATTAAATTTTAAATTAGCACAAAAATGATTCTCCGCCTTATTTGAACTAGGTATTTTTTATTAACAAACATAAATTACATTTTTTTTAAATTAGAAAATTGATACTGCAGTGCTTTTGGATGTGTGCTCATTATATTATTTGAGATGCGGAATGTCTATACACTATATACATACGATTATGAGCAAATAAGTGAGTAAAGTCAATGTTTACATTATAAACAAATATTAATTGTTTTTCTAGCACTTATATAGGTATGAAGTTCGTCATGTCATGATCTCTATTTGTACTCTCACGGGAGCGTTATTTATAAGCATGTCTAATAAATTACATATAATTAAATACAATAAAATTTATACCAAAGTTCAATATCATTACCGTAAAAAAATATTCCTTAGCCAAATCAAATGAGCTTCTTTTGAATGACATATGTTGATCTATGTTACAATACATTTAGTTACTGACTTAGAAGCCATAAAATATTTTTCATATACCTACATAACTCTATTTCATAAATTAAAAATACATATTACCAAATGTAGGTGTTGACAATTATTGTATTAATGTTGTGATGGGCTGTGGTGCTACTATGGACATCTAGTGGCTGGCATGTAATGAAGTTACGTAATTTAAAAATATATCTTTATATTAGAAAACAGATTGAAAAAAATATGGTTCCGAGCGGGACTTGAACCCGCATCTATCGGATTCCGATCAAAGTCTTTTACCAATTTAGCCATCAGGATCCTAATTAGTTGCGATGAAATAAACGAATAGCCAAGGAACTGAAGCTTTTGTCGTAATAAGGTAAATAACATTATTTTGTCATGAATGTAGTTGAAGTGTAGAAAAAGAAAAATAATAGTTTTAATTCAAATATTAACCTAAAACAAAACTGTTCTCAAATGAGCGTACATTGAACAGTTTCAGTGAATTATTACTTTTCTATTATGTATCATTATAGTGTACATATTTTGATTTCTCTCAAAGATATATGGTAGATTTTTTTTTATTAATACGCAATTGAATGAATGAATGTCACACGTTTAGAAATAAGAGCATATTCCTTGATATTGAGGATTTTTAACAGATTTTTGGTATCAATGGTATTAAGTCGTAAATACATATCCAAATTCTTCAACATAGGTATAATATACCTACATAGTCGTATTTTGTTTCTAAGAACAATTTGTGTTATTATTTTGAAACAGGATACATCATTACCTAATACCTACATTATTATAATGTAAATTTGCCACGGAAACATAGTGTGTGCTTAGCGTCTAATTACTCAGTTTTATTTCAGCATATTTTTTTGTTTGTTAAATTGTTAAATAATGAAAAAAAAACAAAAAAAAAACTGGTGTGTAGGTACAGGTGTGGTGAAAATTTGCGAGCCATTATTTATCTATGCTCCCGTGGTGAAATTTAAATAATTAGATCGTTAACACTACGCAGACTGTTTATGTTCTGCTTCGTTTAGTTGGAGAATGGGGTATTTTTTTCCTTCTTTTATTAACACGTTGTGTAGAACATTGTAGTCTAGTTATATAAGTATAAGCATTTTACCATTACACGTACATTATACGAACCATCGAAGACAGTTTGATCACTTTAAAACATCTTCTTTGTTGGAATTTTTTAAAAGTCGACTCATACGTACGTTCTGTTCACGATTTCCCACGAAACTAGGTTTCTTCTAAATGTGATTAAAACAAACGTAACTTTTAAAAAGAATTTATTATAAAATAATGGTACCTTTAATGCTCATTTTTATGACTTATATTTCGTCCATAACTAATGTAACTTAAAATATTTTGGTGTGCCTAAAAATGCTTTTACGCCAAAAATATTTTATGACTAATTTGGTTTTAGAGGTAAGTATATGTGTTATGAGTGATATAAGAGGGATAAAACGTTAAACCATTTTCAGTTTTACAACGCAATACGATCCTCGAGTCATGGGTATGTTAGCGCATATAAATTATCGAAGAACTGTTTGAAATACTTTCATTCGCAGTGTACCTAATAAAATATACATTCTTCGATTTCGTGTCCACTATTGAGGATTATGATTCCTTTCAAATAGTTTAGTTATGTATATCCAGTGATCCCTGCATTTCGCTGTAAGCACAGCTGAAAGTATTGAGATACCTGTTACGTTCTTCTTTTGGTCTGGCCATGGTGTAGCTGTAGGGCGTGTAAGCTCCAAATTTTTGTTTCTCTTTCTGAATAAATAGCAAAATTTCCGCAGTATTATAGGCGTACATTGAGTAACGCCTATTGACGACCGTAATTTTTATAAAATTTGTAGTCTCTGACATATTTGACCATATAACCAGAAAGGAAAACAATAATAGATGTCTGTCACGAATTAAGTAATATTTTTGTAATTCGACATTTTGGCTAATGGCTTTGATTATTGAAATATATACCTAGATTAGAATGAAATTATGGCATTTGGTTACGGAGTAATTTTGCAGTGCACTTATTATATGGGTATTTTTTGGAAAATTTGAAATTTATCTTGTTATTTTCTATATATAGCTCAAAATAGGTAATAGTAATATTTTGTTGAGTTGATTATATAATAATATTGAGATTAAAGCAATCAAAATAAATATATTATATTTATATAGATTGCTTTAATCTCAATATTAAACACATAGCATTACATTACTATACTATTTAGCAGTGGATTCAAGAACAGGAATTCAATGTCTAGTTTTATTTACTCTTGAATACAATATCAATTTGACCCCACTAGTAATATCAATGTTAAACCAGCGGTATTTGTTTACGGAAATAATTTTCGTCTTTCCCCCCAATTTAATAGTATACTTTTTTCATGGACATGCTCGTAATTTAGTCCTACAATAGGAGATACTATCAACCGGGTGAGTTATGGTCTCTGGCCGCTCGAGCGGGTCACTACTCGAAAACGTTCCGCTGTTCCGGGATTATACCTAATTATTATACTATTTCATATTCAAATTGCATGTACTGTCGCGGATAGTTGCACAGCCAATTTTAATTTTGTAGAATTATGTCATTACTAAAATCTAGCGATCATTTATCACCTGCACAGTTTTACAACACAGGTGGGAAATATTTTCTTACATACAGTACGTTGTCTATTTTTTCCTTGTTTCGATTTTTTTTAAACAACGACGAGATGTTAACTAAATTAACTAAGATCATCACGTAGTCGTAGAGTATACGTCACATAACTTTGCACTCTAGGCAGCGCTCGAAATGGAAAAGTTTACGAACCGGAGCGCTCAATTTTCAGAGATAAAAAGTATATTATCTATTTATTTATTTATTACTACATATAATAATACAAGTGAATATCATTTGGTCTAATTTTATGCGAGGTAATCAGGCAGAGAGGCGTATCAGTGTAGTAAAAAGTGCAAAGTTATAAAACTTATACTCTATCCTTGGAACACAGAAAGGATATAAGTATAGTATTTTGATGGGAGACCATTTGGTAGGTGGAGTGCTTGTTGGCCCAAGTCGATGTGGTTGTATAGCGTGACCAAAGATGAGCAAGCAATCTTCACCTCGTATTGGGGGAAGATAGTAGACGATTGATCGGAATGGTGGTGACTACTAAATGGTGCTAGAGCCCGCATACGGCTATTATTATATTACGATTTTTTCTGTATTTTGACGTTCAACTATTTTATTGGTTTCCTTTTCAAAGCATTTCAGGAGTTTAAAAATATTTTAAAGATGGAAGCTTCCAGTGAAACACCTAAAATTTCTGCAAGATAGTTTTTGTATTAAGTACGTTTATCAGGATATTTGCTATGATTTTTCTGTTTTATATACAGCTTGCCCCGTTGTCATCTTCTTATTTTGTAATAAACGCTAAACTGTGTATTTCAGCGGAATTTTTTTTTAATGTTCTGAATTGGGATTTGACAAATTTGGCCAAATTCGTTAGAATGTCTCGCTTGATAAAAACTAAATTCAGTAAATGCTTAGTAATTATTTGCTAGGAGTTGTTTTTCGAACCGTTTAGTAGCATTTATGCTTTTATTGGCATTAATTTGTAAGTCGATAAGCATTGTTATCTTTTATCGTACTATTCAATAATTGAAGTTGATATTCTGAATGCAATAAAGAATAGAAGATTCTACCAATCAAAGTACAGTAACTAAAATACAGTCCTCAGGGTGACCGTATTGCCTCTGCGAGTACATTTGAATATTTTCATTTTAAATAATCAAGACGTGTCAAAAACTTAAAAATTAAAAAATAACCCACACAAAATGCACGTACGCTAAAAGTCCGATTTTTATTAGATTATCGCATATTATGGATATTTTTATTATTAATTAAAATGTAGTTATTTCGAATGTACCATAAAGATTTTTGAACGATTTCAATTAAACAGAAACATTGATTTTTCTAAAATATATAAATGTATAACTTGAATTCCATTTGATTTAACCCTATTGTTGTAACCTTGCGCCCACAATGGCAGAGCGGCTTACGTGTCGGCTTATAATGTCGTGAGCCCCAGGTTCGAATCCGAATCAATTTGTATTTGAAGTCAGAGTACATACCTAATAGGTTGAGCGCCTAATATCCATTTCTCATTCAACAATTAAAAAAAAACATGATAGGTAATACAAACGTCCACTCATCAAAGCTCGGATCTCGGATCCAGCCTAAATACCCAAAATAAGACAGCAGAGGAGATAAAAATCCGCATTATCTCCGGCATTATGCCTGCAAGCGACTGGTGGGGTCGAAAATTCTAGGCCGAAGAAGTAAACTTCTAATATAAAACAATTATAAGGCCAGTGGTCACTTACGGCTGTGAGACTTGGTGCTTAACTCAAAACGAGGAAAACAAATTAGCTGTCTTCGAGCGCAAAATACTCCGCAAAATCTTTGGACCCACTTTGGAAAATGGGAACTACAGAATAAAAATGAACCATGAATTGGAAGAGCTGATTGAACAGCAAACAATCATAAGGTACTGTAAGTTCCAAAGACTACGATGGGCGGGACATGTGGAGAGAATGCCTGAAGTTAGAGCGCCAAGGATCATGACGAAGTGGCTACCCCAACGGAAGAAACCCAGAGACCGTCCAAGAAGGAGATGGGCTGACGCCGTAGAAGTGGACTGGCTTCATATAGGAAGACCCGGTAACTGGAGAAGTTATACCTACATATGTATTTTTTATTTTTTTTAAATACATTAAATTTATGAATTATTAAAAATCCTCATCGTATCTTCGAAAGATCTTAGTAAACTACGTTTAGACTCGTTCTAATGAACACACATTTTATATCGTGTTTTGCAAACTTGTTTCTAAAAATAAATATTGCTTACGTATTGATTATTTAAAATGAAAGTTATCAGTAAAATGTACTAAATTTCAGTCTTTGCCAAAAACATTGCTCTCGCCTGGTAGGTAGGTACTAGGTACCATACTGGCAAACCTATTTTTCTTACACAATGATGTTATTGTTATCTATAGATATGTGTCAAGGTCATTGTTGACTATGGCAAAGAAAAATGCGATTCAATTTATCAATAATTAGTCATGTTTATTATTTTTTTATTTATAGGTGTGACTTATGTTTGGTGTAAATGAAAACGCTGTCATTGTTACTAGTGTTGTATTCTGTCGTGAAAAATATGACCCGTTTTTTTTGGTAAAATCAGTACCCTGTATCTTTATTCGAATTTAGTCCAGTCCAAAGCCCTCAACTTGTAATATAATGAATGACCATAGTGTATTCGTATTGGATACTATAAATAAGTAAATAAATTTAAAATACTTTAGCTAATAATATAAGTACAGGTTGGCGAACCTTTTTACGTACGCGTGCCAAAATAACCCAAATATTATTTTTCGACTGTCTGACGTGCCGAGCTGTTTTTCATGGGGGGGGGGGGAATGGTTTTTAAGAATTCTTTTAAAATTTATAATGTTCTAGTTAGATATCACTCACAGAACATAGCACATATAGCTTTATCACTTTTTCAATTACCTACTTACCTTTCGCCATACATTTCGGTCCACCAATTTTGAAACTGTCTGCCAGAATTACTATTACTAGCTCCACCAAGTTTTTGTTTCTTATTTGGTCCAGCAATTTTTGTTGGCAGAAATTAAATTGTCTGTTGCTGTATTACTTAGTTCGGTTATTTACGCACAAATTGACACCTGGGCCCCGATTTCTTAACTATCGACTCGTGTGGCACCAGACGACATGACGTAATTGTGACGTCAGCCGATCCACGCTCGAGGCATGCCGCCCGCGCGCAGTGCTCACCGTAGATAATTATTACGATGAAACACCTATATGTGTATGGTGACAATGAATAGCGCCGCTGTCTGAGTAGCGTGATTTTCTCGAGTGCTATTATCACTCCGGTAGTACGTCACAATGATGTCATATGACGTCATGTCGACCAGGAAGCTTGCACTCGCAAGTTCTAACATAGGGCCCCTGCAATGATCCGATCAGATGTGGCATTCTCTCGCTACAGTGGTCTCAAGTATTGTAAATCGATCAAAATCAGAGGTTCACGGCGCGGCTTCCCCTACTACGTGATAGCAATAGTACGATAATATTATATGTGGCGTATAAAACCTAGGGACCACCTATGGAATTATTTATTTACATTAAACATTATGCTTATTCTTGAAGAGTATTATTTGCCTGTTGCTGTTATATGATTCGATATGTAATTTATTATTATATAGGTATTTTTCTTCTCATCAATATAAAACATTCGCGTGGCATAGATTCGCTACCACTGATATAGTATATATTATGCATCTATTATTCGAGCATCGGATTATTTCGCAATCGCAGTCATGTACATATGTATATTCTTTACTTGAAAGAAGTTGATTTCAAAATATTAATTACCTTCAGATAGTCGGGACATCAAACAAAACGGTTTTATGTCATACAGGTGTGGTTAGCAAATAACTAACCAGAGCGATAAAATCTGATTCGTTTGTAGACTTTGTGGCACCGGATGGCCGCATACAGAATTAACTGTCCACTTTTTAAAGTCCCGTGACGTCACAGTGCATTTTGTGATTGTTTTCAGTGATTTATCGCGGAACCAGTGGTCCTCATTTGCATTTTACGACTTCCAGCGGGAAGTGTTTATCAAATCAGCGATTTCTAAACCTTTCATATACCTACGTTGTTTATGCGTGATAGGATAATAAAACCTGAAACAGCAGCTGTCGAGTAACATATTAGAAATCATAAATAAAATTTTCACTTGCGCACGTTGTTTATGTATTTTCACTCATTTTCCGATATTAAAAATGTCAAAACACACTCGGCATGAATATAAAAGAATATTGTTGTGAATCATTTTTTCTTTTTTCTCGTTTGTCATTCATTGTTGACTTCACAGAATCTGTTTAATAAGATGAAAATGTGAACGCCGGTCGCCATGGACATGACTTTAAAGCCAGTTTAGATTTACGACTTTATTACGGCAGGTTATAAAACCAAGACATACAAAACCCTTCTGAATGTTCTCAAATATTACCAATATTGAAATCGCATATTGTTTATACAACACGTACACACGTAAATATTGAAAATAAAATATTCTTTATCACGTGTTTAAGTTTGTCCCATATTTTTTCACACTGGGGAACTCATGTTCCCCGGTGGACTCCTCCGTGGTATTATAATATGATCACATGCAATGATTACTAAATTCAATGCCAAAATAAAGTTGTCATAGTACAATAGTAATAAATTTGAGTCTAAAATTAGTTAAATATTATGTTTAAGAGAAAATTTGTCAACAGTTTCGGAGTGCAGGTTTTGAGTGACAAGTGTCAAAAAATAAAACTCTGAGGATGTTCATTTGAGGTCGAAATAACCACCTGTGAACATTCTCTTCCGGGAAGCGATTAAATAATAAAATAACAGACAATAGAAGAATCGAAATAATAATCACAGAAAAATAATATGAACGGCCAGTTCAGTTCGACTTGCGACACTCGTATGTGAAAATCGGGGAATGTCTATGCTTTTAAAATCTTATATTCTTTCTTCAAATAGGTATATAGTAATACAAAATTATAGTTCGTGCTATATTCCACAATATTATATACTTGTTTTCATGTTGAGTTATTTTTTTTATTACGTTAGCGTACGTTCCCTTCGATGTACGGACACCGAATAGTAAATTTGGCAAAAACATTACACCTATATAAAATATTAATATTCATTTTGTCTTTTTGTTTCAGGTAATGAATTACATCATTTACACAGTGGAATTGAAATACCCATACGAGCTATATTTACTTAGGTATTTATATATTTTTTAAATGACAGTTTTTTATACATAGAAGGATATGTTATTTTTTCTGTGACATCTGATGCTTTTCAGTAAAATTATGATGTCGGCCATGTTAAAATTTAACAACAACTGCATATTATATAGCGTGCCACGGTTGGAACTGTAGGTAGGTGCACATTATAATGTGGTTATAAAAGAAAACAACATATACCTACATTGGCGATGTTATGATTCCGTGTATGTTGTAAATATGTCGATAAGTCTAAAAATAACAATTCTCATTGCAGCAATCTGTATGGTTGGTTTTCTATAGTAAATTATGAGTATTTTACAACGTTTTTATTAGGTCGTATTCTTATTTGTCGGGTGGTTCTTTATCCAGTACAAATCTTGCCATCGATTTTTAACTAACTTCCCGACTAGCTAGACATTTGAAACTTTTAGAATATATCAGAACACGATGCCAATGCATTTTTTTAAATACTTTTAGCCATCTTTAAATATCATTGAATTCATTTTCAGTTAATTCTGTTTTGTATGAAAAGTTATTTCGAAAGAAACCCGTAATCTAATCCACTATTATTGGTTGCTAGGGGGTCTGGGGTAATAGCAACTAAATTATTAATATGTACGTGCGTTACTATGGAAATCAATATGAAATGTTGAAATGACATTTCAGTATTATTTCTATCAAGTATATTTTTTTTGATCGTTTAAGCTAGTCAAGTAAAGTTTATATGATTCAACAGAAAATTTAAAAACGTTGGATATAAAAAGTTCTTTTTATCTTGTAATTATTTAAATTTTAGTTTGTTGAGAATTTACAAACATCTCACTAAAATTTAAAAACATCCAATAACATATAATCTGATTTACCATAAGCAAGCCAAACGTGCAAATAGCTGCCCTGAATGTTTTTAGACTAATCAACATATTATTCACATACATCCACGGAGTCGATATCTTAGAAAGCTTATTTATTTTCAAGTTTCAATCGCACTCATCAAATAATATGAAGACCTGAAATGCAACACTTATTGAGGTATAATGATGAATTATTGTGATACACAATCAATATTATGCTACCGGTATATAGTAGCTACCTGATATAAAACGACTCGTGTAGTAGACCTCAGTGGCGAAGGGTGACTTTTGGAAACAGGTAGGCTGTGGAGAAAGCACACATGTTAGATGTATTTACGGGAAATAAGAAGATAATCTGACATAACTACTGATGAATAGGTAGGTACACAAAAACCGATGAAATTTCAAAAGCTCACTGATGGTATAAAATTAAGCAATTAATTTGAATGATGTATTTTCTTAAATATAAACGCAAGATACACTCAAAATATATTGAAAATATCCGTTGTTGAATCTGTTCCATAACAATTTATAATTTAACCCGTGAACTAGACTTTTAGAATACTTCTATATTTAAAACACAGACTTATATACAATATCAGATTTCAACTTACATAATTGGCTGAATAAATTGTCTTAGTCTATGAATAAACTAACTGACAAATAAAAATCACGAGATAAATTATTTATTATTTTTAACAACAATCTATATCTATATGTGATTGAATCCCTAGAAATTATTTTTTTAAATTATCTTATAAATTATTTTGAATAAATGTGCACTTAGTTAAAATGTAAGCGCTCCTTAAATAGCTTACCAATTTATATGGGCCGCCGCAGACGTCATGAAATTATGAGAAACAAACTTCATATAAAAAAAGTTTCATTCACGCGAACGTAATCCATACAATATGTGAAGCGAAACGAGATGTCGCTTATTTTTTTAAACCTTCGAGACATGCCATAAATGGTGCTTATTGAAATAGTGGAAAAGATCGTAAAATTATTATGACAATTATACGATAGATGTCGTTGGGCATATTGAATATATTATTATGTGATTATATTACTCGTATTTAACATGTCAATATAAAATTAAAAAATATTTTTCTTAAGAAGGTAGGCTTTAAATAATCGCCTAGTATGGAGTCTTCGCCATTGGTAGACCTACATTCTACGAGCAGAAGAAGCCCTACAGAATCAGTGAAAGTTCGATTATCAGATTTTAGTATTTGCAATGAAATGATCTGATACCGATGGCGTTGTAAATGGTTATTATATATTAGGTATACGACTCTATGTCAGGATATCTACATACTTTTATTAAAGACCCAGCTTCAATCCCGTCTTATCTGTGAACTGTTTTATTCTTTATTAGTTTTAACCTACCTTTGTAAATATTTATATAACGACTTTAAAACAACAATTAAAATACACCTGTGATAAACTGAAGAATTTATCTAACATACAAATGAACGAATCCGTATCTCTCAGGGATACATACTACGATATTGTTATTATAAATCATTGTTCTGTACCAACATAACTACCTACACTAGATGAAATTATTCTTTTATCCATTTTGTGCATTTACGTAAACTAAATGATGCATAATTCGAGGTGAATCGTTATTCAACGTGTTATATTATTTTTAAGTATTTTTTGCTGTTTTTTCTTAAATCATTATCTTATGAATATTTTTCTCGCTATATTCATTGTTCACGAAAATATCAATGATAGATAGCATCACACAGAATCAGGGTAAACCGGTTCTGATCAATATCAGATCGTAGAAGTTGTATTAAAGTATGTGTTTTATTGTAATTCGTTCCCTAATTGATAATCTTTTTGGGTTCAAAATACAGGATAATCCGAAAACAATTAGATCATAAATTGTTCAATTATGTGTAATTAAGATTGTGCTGTCTCCATACTTTCGTTTTCAGCCTTTACAGTGAAGCTAAGCGAGGGTAATAAACGAAGAGAATAGCAATACACCCGTTGACAGTATCTAGTATACTCGTATTATATATTATAATAGTATGTAGTAACGTACCTACTGCAATTTGTTTTGTCACAGTCCGCTTAATCCAAAAGTTTCAAAATGAACGATAATGCTCATTACAAATATCTAGTATTTTTGTATATAACCAACAGACTATATTTTTTCTTATTTTTCCAAAGTGCATTATAAATTATTTGTATGTAAACATTGGCTAAAATTGCAGACCAATTGCCTAAATACTTATTTTCAATTTTAATATAAATATTATTCTTGACAACATTTAAAACCGTAATTGCTCCCTAATGCCGGATCCACACTAGCAACATGTCGCGCGACAACCTCGTTAAATTTTACGATAAGCATGATAATTATCGTAAGATTTCTTAAGCAATTATGATAATTATCGTAAAATTTAACGAGGTGGTCGCGCGACATGTTGCCAGTGTGGACCCGGCTTAATATTCACATTGTCCATTAAAAACATGACTTATCAACTTTTTTGATATTAATACATTATTGTATCGTTACATACCCACATTAAAATCGTAAAATTCGGTATACACTCATATTTGATGAAGCTCATAGAGTAAGCGAAACACGTGTCGTAAGTCAGCTTTAATGTGGTGATTTTATTTTATAAACTGAATTATACCAGGAATTAAACGCTGAAACTCATAAAAAAATGGTGCTATATTTTAAAGACAAGTATCACTTATTACGGGTGGAATACTAAAACAATTCACACGATGATTCACGAGTTTCTTCGCTATGACTTTACCTCGTTTATGTTTTAAAAAAACTCATCGTATCGCTAAGAGACTTTACTAGTCATATATTATATTGTTATGTAGCCTATTTAAACATCATATTTAACCGTAAAGTGTAAGAAAATGTCAAGAATCTAGCTAAAACCTCGGTTGTTTCTTTAATAATGGACATGCTTTTAACGCCCCTTACTAAAAATAAACCTATTATATATTTACACCTGGATTTGATTACACAGTGCACCTGTATTTGTCATTTGTATCTCTCCGCCAGCATAACGTTTTTATTTGAGTCTTGAAAAATTCTTGATATTTTGTTTATTTGTTCAGCTAATAAACACCCTGTGACGCCCGCCCGTCCACGCATGTGGTCTCAAAATAAGACCTGTAAATAATTTTGAAAAAAAATCACAGTTCACCGGCTTAACCACCGGGTGTTTCGTCTATTTATGAACTTGATATGAACATCATTTGTGCTCTATAGATCGGACTGTTGAAGCCATCTATCTATGTGAAACAATTAAATTTTATGGGGAAAACAAAATACTGCTGTTTTGTATAACCATAGAAATGACTTTTATGATCATGATCCAACCTATTAATTCAACGATCAATGTTTTGATCGCTGTATAAGGTTAGTGTTTAGAACATATGTTTTTTTGACTAGATACATTATCCTTGCAATACAGAAGGTTATTGGTAACTAAATAATTGCCTAACTTTGAATAGCACGAACGTAAATCTAGATTACCTATTCGATTTGTGCACAGATACAATTATTGCATTAGCTAACCTCGTGAATCGTGATACATTGTGAGTTCTGTAAAAAAAAGCTATTACAGAATGCGTAATATATTAATGATTTCTGGTCAGAAAATGGTTTTTAATTGCGTTATGTTAGAGTTAGACTGTTGGATATACAATGTATGTCATGTTCTTTTATTCGAAAATATATACTTATTTACCTTCAGGTAGCAATTCAATAAAAACATATTTGCAATTAAATTCTATGATGATAAGACAAGACTAGGGATTCCAATCCCGGGATCCCGAATCCCGGGATCCCGGGATCCCGAGCTATTTTCGATACCTATGAATCCCGGGATTGATAAACATAATCCCGGGATTTCGGGGTTGATTTTTTTTATCAATTTGTATGGAAAATAAAATAAAAGCGAAAATATAACGGAAATAATACTTTTAATAAAAAATAACTACATTAGAAATAAACTGAGTTTGAATGAAGTTTGATTTATACCCATGTGTAGGTAGCCGATTCATTTTATTTTTTCACATAAATTATTAAAAATGAGAAAGATTGGAAAAAACAATGCTTCGCACTTTTAACAAAGTAATTCCACCATGATATCATACGTTTTATGGCAATTTCATATTTGGCTGACTAATTAGATTTATGAAGCGGAAAGGCCATGATTATTTGCTTTACTATTTTAAATCTCGCTAATCCATTCATTATGTCTTTACTATCAGAAACAGCAATCTCATATTAAATTCACATTATTATTTATATTACAATATTATTTACTCCATTAAACTTGTGTATTTCCAAGATTGAACGTATACAATATTAACAATAAATTTCTTAAATAGAATGAATTATACTAGATTTATTTTTGGTCGATTTCATCAGTGTTATTTGTAAATATAAAATTTTTATATAAACAATGGAAAAAAATGCCAATCCCGGGACCAGTCCCGGGATCCCGGGATTGTCAAATTGTAATCCCGAAATCCCGGGATCAGAATTTTGGCTCGGGATTGGATTCCCTAGACAAGACCCATTACAAATTATATCCGTTTAGATTTTACCCATCACGTCGTGTGGTAGTGTCCGCACGCGGTCTTATAAAAAATAGTCCAATAATTCAATTTTATGGGAAAGCAAAAACTGGATTTAGGTGTAATAGAGATTCTGCAGAATGTCTTTTATATTTGAATGATTTTAGCGTACGCCTACCTATTTATTAATAACAAATACAGTCCTCCCATCAAAGATTTATGCGTTGCTTTGAATTGATTTATATGTCAGCAGAATCAATCGTTGTTTACCTAATGCCAGATGAAAACCTTCCAAACATAGTATGTTATTAACAGCCAAAGATGACCTTCAATTTAACATCAATATAAGACATACGCTTACAGATATATTTCATCATCATTTTACACATAATATTAATATTATAAGACTTTGTTACTTACCAGAAGACAGAATATTATATACAGACCTATATCTAAAATTTTAGTTTCATTTCACTTTTAAAGTTGGCTGGCAATTTCATTATATTTTTTTTAGTTGTGATCCTTTTCACTGTGTTGTTAATTCCTATCAAATCGTCTGGATAATAAATATTGATACTTCTGACATTATAGCCCCCATTAATTGAACCCATAAATAACATTTGTATCCAAATTACTATTATCATTTTGTTTCTGGCCTATGTTCAATTACTTAACTATGCTTGGATATCAAAGACACATAACAATATTGATGTTGAGTAAGTTTTCACGATTTTTAATTTTATAACCATGATCAAAATGAATACCGGCACTGATCGTTGTCTACTTAATAATATTTACATTCATCAGTTTAAGGCCATGAGTAAAATTTAGAGCCGTAATCATCTGATTTGCATTTAATGCTATTTATTATGAAGAAAACAGAACAAAGTATCCAATAGATAAATAACTCAGTTTACACGTGGATTATTTATCATCATCGGCCTGAATTGATTCAATGCAAAATGAAAGCATCCCAATCTAATTCTATTATTCTCAATCCTGTTCGTTATAACTGATAACTATCTTAGAAATAGAGAACATCAGTTGTTTATTCTCCCAAGGTGCAGAACCAACCTGCCACTGGTAATGCCAATTGGGAGGGCGATAACTATGTTCAACGAAATTGCTTCGGGTGTTGATATATTTCACCTACGTGAGGATGAGTATAGGTGGACGTTATTTTATAAATTTTTAAAATAGGGTCTGCTTAACTCATCCGGTGTATTTCCATGTACCTATATAATAATATTTTTGTATGTACATTTATTCTATTGTTTAATAACATACTATCTATCTCTTTTTTATGTCATGTTGTGAACGTCTTAAACTTATAATTTGTAATGTCCACAGTATGTAAAAAAATAAATAAATTGAAATTGAAATTGAAATTACAACATATTTCCACATAATTTCATTATTTCATCAATCCAGCCATATTTTAGACGCATACTACCTTTTGGGCACTACTGAATGACTATATTTAACAGCGATTGTCCCTTCCTCTACCTATTTGTCCACCTATTTCAGTGTGAGGTTTTTCAACAAGCTCTATTACATCTCATACCAGTTATTTACAACAAGATTATAATAGTCATATATACATTATTACAACAGATATGATAGTATACAGGAAAATATATTCTAAGAAACATCCTTCCAATTGCAGATCTAAAATAACAGTCATCCAGAAAATCCCTAATAAAAGTTGCCTTAGGACACATCGACGGTTTTTTGGAGACAACCTGTTGAATATAGACCGGTCATTATGATGTGCACGGCGGTTTCAGATTTCACGGCGATCCTGTGTCTAATTGAGGAGGACACCCATGGATACCAGTCCAGAATACCTGCCAACTCGCTATAATACTTATACATTGATCGGCAACCGAAACGAATGAAATTCCACGATTTCGTGTTATTTTTTAACCATGATCTGTATAAGAGTAGTTATCGGCTCTAACCAGGTTTTGAATACAACCTTATTCTATCTATGGACACGAATCGGACCCTTAATATTTCAACACAAGGCGAAAGGAGTTCCCAACGCCTAAAATAACTTGAAAGTAGCCGCAAATCATTTCGAATTCCAGATAAATTTATAGTAAATATCGTATTTTTTAAACTTGATGCACATCTACAAAACGCCATGCATCATTGTTACAATTGTATACGTTTTTTATGCATTTTTTCGTTCGCGCAATAGTTGCGCCTAAGATTTTTGAATGTCCATGTTAAAAGTGGCCTCAGTAAGTGGGAAAATAAATACTTAATCCGTGGTTTCCTCGGCGCCACCACATTAACAATTTGTGAGATTATCGGAGTGTCCATACTTGTTAATTTTGTCTTTGGTTCTATTTACTCCGGTCCGAGTGAGCTTTATCGTCCTCCAAAATTGGCAATTCCTTCACAAAAACCCACTAAAAACATTTACATTAAAAATTATTTCTCATTTTTGTTATAAACTCATTTTAATAATATACCTACCTAATATACTCGTATTTGACTATTTAATAATAGTAGTAGAGGTAACCCAACGATTCGCTGGTGGAGGAGCTACCAATGGCTGTCGTGGTGACCGGAATACTCTCCGACCACAATTCTTTGATTGGAAATTTATTGTTAAATGTGACTTGCTTTTCCCTCCACCACCCGTCACGTCTCCACACCCGTTATGCAGGCGTATACCGTGGCGTAACGAACGATAGGCGCTGTGTCCCAGGAGCAACTTCCCTAGACCTTGGTTGGCGTGCACTAGAGTGTGCGTGATCCCTAATTCCATATAATGTATTACGGTCAATTCTCGAGGAGAAAAGACCTTCTCACTCGCCGTATAATGCCGCAAACTTTTTGAAAGCTGAGAAATTTTCCCTCGTAGATACCAAGTCGCAATGGCCGACCGGTCCAACTGAGGGTCGGACCGACTTGAGAAGCTCTTCCCTTTCAACCGACATATGGGGACACTCCCAGAGGATGTGATCGGCATCCTGCAATTCGCCACATAAGCAAGTCGGAGATTATATTAGGCCAAGCTGACAGAGCTTGGAGGCAAAACCACCGTGTCCGGTTAAGAACTGAGAAGTCCAATGGTCTGGAGTCAATCTGGTTATCTCCATGCGCCACTTTATTTCTACATGCAACAATTATTTTCTAATATTAATACTATTGACCGAAGGTACTTGATGGAATTTGAATTTAAATTCTAATGTATTTAAGTTTTGTAATATTCCATTTTAGTCGTTTTCCGACCCGTGTTTTGCCTTTTGGCATCTTCAGGCGCTGTGTACACTCACCAAAGGCAAACATACACTGTATACATAGCAAAAATCGACTCAAATGGAATAGTACAAAACTTAAATCCATTAGAATTCATCATTTCGATCGAAGTAGAAATGTACTCAAAATAGCTTTGGTAAATTTAAAACAAATCGTAACAGTATCTTTTCGAATGAAAACACATTTTTATTAATAATACCCTTTCCTATGTAACTATGCGGCGAAAAATTTTCTAGTTGAAGAGTTGTGGGCGGAAAATCTTCCTAAACCCACTGCCGTATAGGAAATGTACAGCATTAAAGCAGCCACCGTGAATAGGTTCCGGTGCAGAGAGTTGTTAGAGGAATCCCAGTACCCACACCGGGTGGTTGTACTCCTAATGGTAACCTAGTATCAGAATACGAACGGTTGCTTATCCCTTCCGTACATTTTTTCACGCGACTTAAAAAAGACTAAACCACAGAACACCGAAACTAATTCCGATAAAAACCCTAAAATGAAAGAAAAAAATGTTTCGAATCTAATCCAAAAGATACATGAGGCTTTTTAAGTATCCGAGCGGACAATGTCTCACTATTAACTCTTTGATACTCAGAATGTGGGAGTCTAATAGGATTATGACTCGGCAGGATTGCTTTTATAAAACGCAGCTACTCGACGAAAATGATAGTTTAATTATTATTGATATTGATTTTATTTAACATATAAATCATCTTTTGACAGCTACGTGTTGATTCCTAATACGGCGCCCAAATTACACATTTGAAAATGATTTATCGGAACGAACCGCATCTATGGAAGTTTTAAAAATAATGAAATAAAAAATTAAGTCATACACATATCTTCGATTAAGTAGTATAGCTCATGATTAGGGATTTCAATCCCGGGATCCCGAGCTATTTTTGATACCTATGAATCCCAGGATTGATAAACACAATCCCGAAACTTTCGGGATTGATTTTTTTATCAATCATACGTTTTACGGCAGTTTCATATTTGGCTGATTAATTAGATTTATGAAGCGGAAAGGCCATAAGTACATCATGATTTGCTTTACTATTTTAAATGTCGCTAACCTATTCATTAAGTCTTTACTATCAGAAACAGCAATCTCATATTAAATCCACATTATTATTTATATTACAATATTATGTACTCCATTAAAATTATGTATTTCCAAGATTGAACGTATACAATATTAACAATAAATGTCTTAAATAGTATAAATTATACTAGATTTATTTTTGACCGATTTTATCAATGTTATTTGTAAATATAAAATTTTTATATTAACAATGTAAAAAAAATGCCAATCCCGGGATTTTCAAAATTGTAATCCCGAAATCCCGGGATCAGAATTTTGGCTCGGGATTGGATTCCCTACTCATGATCGTGAAAAACATTAATTAAATAGGAAATAATTATCT
This sequence comes from Rhyacophila brunnea, assembly GCF_057557595.1. NCBI lineage: Eukaryota > Metazoa > Arthropoda > Insecta > Trichoptera > Rhyacophilidae > Rhyacophila > Rhyacophila brunnea. The sequence continues at coordinate 26,683,368 of NW_028233068.1, forward strand.
GAACAGAACTGCAATAATGATAAGAATAGACACAGCTAAATTAATTCTACGTACGATACAATTTTAAAATAACTACACATTCGTACTAATTAATACTGAAGGCTTATTATTTGTTTAATGCCACAATAATGTGTTCGCTATTTCGGATACCTATCGATTCTAAAACACATACAAAATAATTTTAATCTAATTCACTGAAACTATTATATTATTATTAAAATGAAATTCTATTAAATATCTAAATGTTAGCTAAATTAAATCATATTATTTTGAATATTATGTCAATATATTCGAAGAGGTCACCGATGAATGCTAGGTGTAATAAAATGTGTGTGATCTTGTGCCTAATATCTATATCATATTATTAGTATCACCCAATTTTATATTTTCAAAATTTTGATGCCTGAAATATGCACGGGGGCTACTGCAGAGTTCCAATTTCAAAAACATTATTTTCAATTATAACATGACATGTGAACAAAACTACTAATGGGTGCTTTCATTCGCAGTACGCACTGTGAAATAGTAATTTAATAAATTATTCCGGAACATTTTGCAAAGTATGATAAAAAATTATTGGAAAGCTTCATTCATTTTATTATTAATTGTGGAAATAATACTTTTACATAGAGCAAGACATTTTCATTTTCCTTGACATTGATAAAAAAATGATGATGAAAATTTGCAAGTAGGTACGTACTAACTTTATAGCGGAAAAATTTTCAGTTATTTTACATTACCACGTTTTGTAAATTATTTCGTAATCCTTGGATGGACTGTCCACCTAGTTATTTATAATCTTACATAGTTTTAAATTACCGTATCGTTTAGTTCATGTTGTCTATTAAATATTATCAATCATATACCTACCAAATCACAAAAAAAACATCAAAAAACCATAGTTTAAATTCCACAAAGAAAATAATTTCAAAATATTTTGACACTACCACTCCGGGCCGGATTTGTTGTAATTATTTTATTATTGGTCACCTCCTATAAATAAGTCTCAAGTTGTTTTAGAAAACTGGTTTGAAAGGGTCAAGCTAGGATTAACTGCAACGAAATGTATTTCTTTTAAATTGACTGAACCGTCAGCGACCAATTTATTTAATTACTTTTAGATTGAATAAATATATTGATTAGCCTCGAAGTGTTATCACTTGTTTTTCTTTACTGATTAAAAAAAGTCCCTTGGCATTAATTTTATAAACTGAAGAGCCTCCTCTTTCACATAATTATAATGGAACACGTTTGTTTTTATGCATGGGAAATCTTTTAAATAAGTTGGAACTCTACGATTTAAAAATAACTCCCAATAGTTTAATTACTTTGGATACCGTCAAATATGTTGGTGAAAATCTTATTTCAAAGAGTTGGTTGGATCCAAAACATATAACAAGGTGTCCTTGGTCTACTATTTTTCATACTAATTCTGAAAAGAGAAGAAGTACTTAATTATTTATTGCGTAGAAAAATGACACTTATACAAAATCTTTGGTCATACGCTCTTTTGTGTGAGGTGTTTAATTTATTGTGAATAGACGATTTAACCGCGTAGCAGTCTGCTTTTTATAGTGTATGCATATGATTCAGTTTTATATCACAGAGCTTTCTGGCATTCCAATGTTGCGCAACACTAAAATACGTCATCTTCGTGACCTATTAGTCATGCAATATTTTTCACAACACGAAAAACTGTTTTCGCAGGAAATGGAGATTATTGATTTTTCTTCTTTTACCGACTCACAAAGCAGTCAAATAAATGCTGCCAAAATAATAGGACCGAAGATTTAAAAATCTTCCAGGAATTATTAATTAAACACTGTAATTTGCATTGTCATTAATGAACGAGAACAAATGTGATAATCTCACAAATGAAATAACTCAAACAATGTCAAGCGTTTTTGTATTGTAATTTAATGTGAGCTTTTATCACAGTGCCCTTCGTCGCGATTGGCTCTTTCTTTTATCATCAACAACCTGACGATATACCTACTGATAAATGAAAAGTACTTGTTTATGATTCACACATTTCGTTGTGATAATTATGCAATTATTGGTTCAATTCCTTAAAAAAAACTATACCAGCATTTGATAGTATGGAAAAAATGTTTTTTGAGGTTCACATTAATCTCATTGTTAATGCCGATTGAGTCTAAATATAAGTGAAACCGAAACATTATCGTTAAATTAACTGGTATTAATGCATTAAAACCATCGTTACGTAAATCAACAATCACGTATCTTACAATAATATAATATAATAGTACGTTTGGTAAGTAATCAAGCAAAAAATGAACAGACCGCCATTTTAATTTTATTTACAAATGTATAATAATATTATATCATCGACCATCGTGGAGAATATAAAATGTTTCTATAATAATTATCAATTTAACCACACTTATCAAAATTAAATCTTAGAATATTTAAGGCTATACCTCAGTTAAGGCATGGTCTAAAAAGATCGTGGCTAGGCGATGCGCGGATTGTGCAAATGACGCGTGCTGAACGAAATATAATTTGTCATTAAATCCAACATGCGTCGATTTAATGTTCTGTTTATTGTTCTATTAGTAACAATAATAATATATTTGTTTACATGTTTTTCACACAATTTAAGAATTAATACCCCCGTCGCCATCACGAAACAAATTGATGTGTTCACAGCTCGAAGTTCGCTCTCCGATTGCCAGCGAGTCCAAAATTTCGTCGCACCTATAGTTGAAAATTATTTGCCGTTTCACTGAAGTACCGTCTTAAATTATTGTTGTCAAATTTTGTGATAACAAAAAGTAACCAGTTAATTGCTCAAACTCTTTATATTTACTTATAATTATTTGTCTTCCTATCGAATGTAGACTACAAAAATAGCTGTATAGAATATAAGTTGTCCTACAATCGAATTTATTTATGCTATTGAACCATATACAATATAAATGCTTCTTCGTGGAGAAAAAATAATATGGTAATGTACATTAATAATTATATTTTATAACAGGGGGGGGGGGGCAAACTGCGGCCCGCGGGCCGCATGTGGCCCTCCGGATATTTTTATGCGGCCCGCCATCATTAATATTGTACTTCTGATTACGAATAACTTTTTTAAATTTTTTAAAAAATATTGACAAAAGATTAAAATTTGTTTAGCAATTATACTATTATAGTAAGCGATCCATTTTCAATAGATATTGATAGTGGACCGACAGAGCTACAACTTGAGATTATTGTGTTACAGTGTGACACTGATTTAAGAGAATTGCATCGTCGTGAAGAAATCTTCAAATTTTACAATGCCCTTAATTCAGACAAATTCGACCAACTTAAAGATTATGCAAGAAAAATGTTCGTTATTTTTGGATCAACCTATATATGTGAACAAACATTTTCGATCATGAACGTCAATAAAAATTCTTTACGATCAAATATCTTCGATGCCCATTTACAAGCAGTTTTGAGAATATCAACTACAAAATTAACACCTGAATTTTGAAAAATGTTAAAAAATGTACAACAGTTTCATTCTTCTCATTATTTTTTTTGTAATGTTTATTTTTCGTGATAATAAATAGTGTAAGTATATCAAAAATGGTATTTTACTTGCGGCCCGCCGCTCATTTTGAATTCTTGAATTTGGCCCTCCATCCAAAAAGTTTGCCCCCCCCTGTTTTATAATATACACATGAAACTTGATTATTTCGATTATCCGGAGTATCCAATAAAGTGTGCACCACCTTGAATGATTTTTTGGAAATCATCCTGTGAATAACGTATTACCTACCTTGCCAGGAAGTTACAGGGCTTCTAATAAAATTCTCCCTCGATTAAAGATTGGTAGGCAGTTTACGAAGATCCAATCCATCGTAGACGAAGCACTCTTCCAAAGCATACAATGTGATGTCTCAACAATGGAGAGTTAATAAAGCTGCCTGCCTATCCAAGGTTATTTGAAGCTCTATCTATGAGTACAGGATGACTCCAAACTCATACCATAATCGATCGTCAGTATAAAATGTAAACTTAATTATGTTCTCATGATATTATTTTATCAAAAAAATATTTTTTTCGTTTCGTATTAGTTGCTTCCTACCCACAATACACATATTGTAGCTAATTGTGATTCTTAGCTTGGCATCGCTAAAAAAATAGTGATTGGATCTGCGTATTTTATTTTATAATTGTTACGGTTATTATGTGCCTATGAAAAAACCAGCTAACGTTTGAGTCTCGCTTTTAATCTGTCAGAGAAGTTGACAGACATCTGATTTCATTACAGAATATCAATGCATATTGTTGAAATTTATTGAAAATCTTGACATTTCTCACTACTAACTAGTACATTTTTTAATAGTCAGTCGCCATGGACTAAGCTTTTGAAGCCGGGTTCAATTTATTACTTTATGATGATCAGGCTATAAAATCCAAGAAAGCGCGTCGAGTGCCCTCAAATATTACCATTATTGAATACTTACGCGTTTCGTTTACATGACATACTTTGTAATGCATACAGATGTAACTATTGAAAATATCATATTCTTTGACACGTGTATAAGTTTGGTTTTTGTTGTTGATTTGATGTTTTTCCACACTCAATATGTAAACCTTGTTACAACCTCACTCAGAAGGCAACCTACTTTGTGTCCCGTGAGCGTACCCTACCATTTTTTAACTACTGTTCACTTGACCCTTCTATTTGAATAAGTATTTAATGATTTTGAAGATAAAAAAGCTAGGTACATTAAAATATATATTATATTATATTTTGTAGAGAAAAAATACAGGGTATAATATTATATAATATAGTGTTATAATATATTATAATCTAATAGAGCACTAATCACGACCAGTATTAAAATAAAATGTCTGAAAACATCTACGCTCAAGAATTCTTGTTTCTTATCCACGGTGTATATTGCAATATAGATTAATAGGTGACGCGGATGTATAAGCGCATAGGTAGGTAGTGCAGTCTATGTGGCGCCACCAAACCCGCTTTTGGAGGCCACTGGGGATGCAAGGCAAAAGGGGAGGAAGGGGATAATGAATAGGGGCCATATTTCAATATCAATATTATTTTTTATCACACAATTTTGTGATAAAGTGGTGACTTTATCATTTTTTTTTATCTAGAAATAAGGCAGTCGGAAAATCTTCAACCGACAGTCAAATTGATGGAGGAAATAACTCTGTAATATGATTATGAATACAGCGTATAATTAGCTAAAATATATTTTGTAACTTCAATTGTAAATGATAAAATTACTTAACAGCAGGTAATAATCTGTTGCTTAATATAATATCGTCATGAAAAGATGCATAAAGGGGAGCGAAAGAATAAGACAATATGTACAAATTAAATAATATACAGTATAACCTCGTTTTTACGTGCCCGGTATTCACGTTTTCCCGGCAATTGCGTGTAATTTTTTCGGTCCCGATGTATTTCAGTACATTTAATACCCGCATTTACGTTTTTATTTCCCGCGATTTACGTCGGAAATATTAAAAATATGCGAGTCACGTCGGTCGCGAAGCCGCCGAAACCGGGTCCTCTCACTCTCAATCATGCTTCACTCCCTATAGGCACTCCATATAAAGGGGATAGGCGCTAAAAACCGTCTAGGTGGCCCAAATATATAAGCACATACCCTAAGTAAGTAAGTAAGTAAGCTTCTGAAGAACTGTCTGATGAAGACGAGGTTGATATTCCAACAAAAGAAAAAGCAATGAGGCTCACCGAGGGTTTAAAAACCTACTTTACAAACTTTGCTGATATCCAAGATGACACTTTTAAATGTTTATATAGTAGAAAGAGAATTACATAACAAAAAAACAAAAATGCAACAAACTAGTATACATATGTACATGATTTTTTCAATAAAAATTTTAATTGAATGTTGTTTTTTAATAAAACGTTATTTTTTTAGAAACATAAAATTTTAATGTTCTTTTTTTCAATACCCCCCTTTTACATTTTCCCTCCAATTACCCCTCGCCATTGGTACCTACTTGATTTTATGATTATATACATACTCATGAATCACACATTATTTTTGTCTTGTATGACGTCATAACTAATTTTTTAGGCACAGAATAATTAAATAGGTCCTATTTTTACCACAACTGTGAGGTCTAGTATTCGGAAAAAATTAACATTTGAACTGTTCTTATATGGAAATAGAATAATTATTCTATACAAAGAAAGTGACTTTACTTTGATACCAACAGTACACGATACGATCTTATTATAATCCTTTACACACAATGGAATTAAAATGCTTTATTGAGACATGGAAGCTCTGAGTCCTTCATCGCATAATTTTAATACACATAAGATAATTATTATATCTTTTCTTTGCCTGGAAAAACAATTAGATATTGTTGTTCCATAAAAAAACGAGGGAAACGACCTTACTTTGCCAACAGAAGTCAATTCAATATCGTTTTATTACCATCATAATAATATAATGCCCATTAGCAAAAATGCCTGATGCATTCTTTCATTTAATTTTATTATCTGTTAATTCACAACAATTGATTCAAGAGCTTGAATGTGTTGTATTATTTTTATGTAACAAATCTGAATTGTATAATTATAATATGTCGTTCGAAACATTCGTTTCACGCGTATATTAAGATCATTGTCATTGTCAATTATCATCATTTTAATAACATTTACGATGCACTGAAAAAAAAGTTATGTAGCAATTAATAAGGGTTTGTAATCTCAATCAACAGTAAAACCTTGAATAACAGAATATAAATGTGCGCACCCGTCTTGTAGTATGACATTATTCTCTCAGAGCTTTCGATGGGCGCCCAAAAAAGTTTGCGATGTACTGCACCCAGACGTTTAGGCGGGAAGCTGTTGCCATGGTGACGTCGTGGAACTCGGTGGAAGTGTATTTTCGGCTAGACGAAAGCATTTACAAACAAGGAACATTTTTTGATAATGAGATTATTACGAACGGAAGATAAAAGGAGAAACCAACAAACATCTCAACATTTTCAAGCTCAAGTCGGCTTTGTGTTTGTTTACCTAATGGGAGTGCATTTTCTGTTGGATTTTTGTACAATTTGACATTTTATTTTACTCAGTGATTGATTGATACTGTATCATTGTACCTATATAGGAGTACAAAAGTTATATTACCCACTTCATGTACTCTTGAATACCCGAACTATTTATGTGTATAATTTAATAGACAGAATATTAGGAAAAGAGCTTTTGATTTCCACATAGAAACAATATTGTAAGTTCCAATAAATCAATTAAACCAATAAAACGTTATTGAAATTATTCTTTGCAATAGTTTTCAGAAAATTATTGTTCGTTCTAAATATGGGTGTGTAAACAGTGACAGTACAGACAAATAATCGTTAACCCAAGTTTTATAATATAATCAACAAGAATTTTGTTTCAAAACCACAAGAGAACAATTTATATCAGCATAGTTCCATATCACTTATTTCAATTGAAATGAAAAATATTTTATTGGTAGGTTGTAGGTATTTAATCCACTTAATTTAATAATGATCAGGACCGGTTTTATCCTCTTGCTTATGATTAGAAGACGTTATCAACTGTGTCCAACAATGTCTTTGTATGCGGATCATATCGGTACTATTTTTTTTTTAATAGTACCTACTATGTAGTTTTCGGGTTCAATAAGGGTGGAGAACGTTTTATATTATAAAAATGACGATTGCAGACAGTGTATTATAATATTTATTCTATAAAGTAGATGATTAAAATTACTGACTATTATTCTCATTTACATGAGGTCCACTTTCTCAGAACTGTGGAATCAGGTAAAATGTTTGTTACACACACTTATGTTTACTTTTAAACGTAACACTACTTAAACAAAGCGAAATATCAATACCTGTCTGCGTCATATCCATTTTATTTTTTTAAGATCCGCTTCTGCCAATTTCTGCCTAATTCCCGAAGGGGGTGGGGTTAAAATTAGGGGATGTTATTTGATAGCGTCTTTCCACTAAGAATCGGCACATAACGTCCATTAAAGTAATTAAAACTACTAGTTGACCTTAACGTATTGTTTTCATTTTTACGATAGCTATGCTTTTTGCTTTGTACAATTTAACCTTCAACTAGCACTTCTTACTGGAAAACTCAACTTATAGGTACCTATCACCTTTAACTGTCATAATACTTTGTTATATTAACTATATTAAGTATACCTTCATATCAATTATTGTAAATTTTCTGTAATATACCTGTAATGTACGAGTAAAACAAAATGGTCTCCATATTCTGGAAAGTTAATTGCCTAAATAATCGTCAGTCTGGTTATACTATTCATAGTACTAGACACAATACCTTCCTCTTAAAAATAATTTATTATACATGCTATGTATGCATGGGTATCGTATCCGTCTATACAATTATATTTTTTCTATTGAATTATGGCTGTTGAAAGTGGGCGTATCCCACCCATGAGAGCAACATTACACTACCCATCATAAACGATAAATTCAATTTGTCAAAAAGATAATTCTATATATTTTTTTTTTAAATTCATAACTTGATAAAACATTTTTCGTAATCTCCCTTGGGAGTTTCATAAAAATTTGGGCTTATGGAACATTGACACGATATGGAAAATTATATTCTTACTATTTCATACCGTAATACCTATTCCCATTTGAACTTTATAGGTCAACAAAACATGCAACTTTTTACTGCCTGCTTTTTGTAAGCGTTTCTTTACCGTTTTCCCATTTACGTTACATCTTATCTTTCTTTTTCGTACCTACCTATATTATCTGAATATGAGGTACGAGTAGGATGACCAGACATTCCGTATTCACGGGAGAGGTCCTGTTTTTTTTTTTTTTTTTTTTAACATTTTATCAAACTGTGCCAATACAGGTCGGGAGACTTGAATCTCCCGTAGTTACCTTATTATTGGTAACAAAGGTAATAATCTACCATCATAACATGCAACTGAGAATCTTATTTGTGTTAATATTTTTCAAAATATCTACCAAGTCGATTGTTCTAACCTAAATCTTCGACTGTTGCGGGAAACCCATTTTACCGGCATAGACAACATTATTCTTTTTTTAATTCAGAGTTTCATATTTTAAAATCACCAATAATTTCTTTGCGCCTATTGCAGCAACAAATTATTAATAAACACTTATATCTCTTGGTTCTACAAATAATGCAAAAGAAAAACAATTATGTTGGTTATGGTATGACGAAAAACATCAGACCTAATATTTGTTACTCCATTTTGTAAAATAAAATGAATGTATTGATAACAAAATGCATTTTTTGGTAATCAACAGAGGTGCGAGTTATTATAATGTTGAAAAAGAAAATGATTTCCACTGAAGATGTCCCGTATTCCCCAAATCTACGCACCATGCGTACGGGATATTTCCTATTTACTGTCACTGTCGGTTATTTTTTTGGATATACCGACCCGTGGCAGAATCACGATACTAAAAAAATGATTACGTTTACTCATGCCTAGAGTTGGGTATTTCTCGAGAAAATCTCAATCTCGAGATTCGGGATTTCCCGAAATGATTCTCGAGATTCGGGAAGTTTAAAAAAACCTGTAAAAATCATAAAATCAGTGTAAAAACAGACAAATTCCAAAAAATATGATTTTTTTTATTTATGTAAGAAGACAAACAAAATAGAAGTAGGAAAACAAAAATAATTAAAAACATTACTTTTATTAAAATGGAATTTCAAAAAACACAGACGGTCAATCGCTGCGTTTGCAAAAATTGCGCTCATTTTGAGTCGACGTTGACTTAATTGTGTTATATGCCCCGATCACTCTTTGAACGTTTTGTGTTTTCTGTCCACTTTTTTCATAGAGAAAATCGTTTTTTCAATTAATATTTAATAATAAAGAAATCCCGATTCCCGAGAAAAGATTCTCGAGATCCAGGATTTCCCGAAATGTTAAAAATATCAATTCTCGAGATTCGGGATGTAAAATCTCGAAAATTTCTCGAGAATTCCCGTCGGGAAATTCCCGAAACCCAACTCTACTCATACCCAACATGCATCTTTCATGGCACTGACACTTTAATTTAAACGCACTGGAAGATCACTTTTACCGATATTATTCTAGGCGCCTGAATAGTAAGTATTTTAAAAAAGTGGTAGCGGTTATTCTTTTTTAACAAACCTAACTAAGGTGAATTTTACTGTCCCATGTGTATTCATCGTATCCTTTTCTGTAACCCTTCGTTTACCTTCCTCGAACAGGCTGCGCTACTGGCATATACCGTGCAGTCATATTCATAAATAACAGTTATCAGTGGTGCAATAAATTATACGCTGTGCACCATTGTTTTCGAATTCTCAACGTCAACCTTGATTAGAGAGTCTTGATTGCATTCTATAGTGTAAATCGATTTCTTTCCAATAACGAAAAATTGATGCATCTCTCATAGTGATACTATGTAATATACAAATAGGTAGCGAATGAAATAACAATTGGGCCACTTAAAACTATCGTATCGATTAAATTAGTCTGGCGCCCAACTGCAAGCAATTATTGCCTCACAATTTCCTAAATTTTGCTTCGTCACCGTTTCTCTCGTCCCGAAATGATATCATTAAAATTGATTAATCCCCATAAAAAAAACGGCAGTTTAACGACGAATATAACCTTGTGTGTGACAGAAGCAACACATGCCTCATGTATGCCGCCATTTTGTTCCATATCTGTCACAATATGTTGTGTTCTATTTTCGAATCCGCCGTTTCCCTTTTTACGCGCTTCGATTCCCGCCATAGATAACGTCCTTGTGATGCGCCGTCTATTTTTTCCAGTCTGTTGTCTCTGGTAAACGCTGTTTTGTCGAATACATTTTCGGCTAATGGGTGTGATTCCCAATCTATTTTAATATCCAATAAATAATTGATCGCAATTCGATTAGCCAATAAAGGGAACAATCATAATCGTAATGTTGTTATTTCTTTTATATTGTTCCCAGGAAATAAATTGTGTCAATGCCTTTGAAACCAGTGTCATTGAAAATAATGGTTTAATCATCGATAATAATTATCAAAGTTATTCACGTTTTCGTTACCTACAGTAAATACTGCAGGATCTCATAGACTTTTAGTATACATAATATACGGAACGCATTCTGACAATTGGAATAGGTTCTAGGGGTCACTCACAAAGATATATAATGTCGATGTTGCCAGGCGATATTAGTGGTCAATTTTTTTATGGAGGTTTTAATTTTTTTCTTATAACCCACCAAAAATTATTCTGAGTTCTTCAATAAAACCAAGACCGAATCAGGGATTGATTCAAAATGCAATAATTGTACCATGCCATCGGCATGGTCGTAGAACGGTATAGATATAGTAAAGAAACCAATCTGGGTGATTCTATACAAAAATGCTACTAAATAAAATAATTTAAGCCAAGGAGGATCCTAAGAATCGATAATTTTGAACACATTGCACTACCCGCTATTTTTATTTTTTCAAATCGGACGAACCGTTCTACGACCATGCCGATGGCATGGTGCAATTATTGCATTTTCAATCAATCCCTGATTCGGTCTTGGTTTTATTGAAGAACTTAGAACAATTTTTGGTGGGTTATAAGAAAAAAAATTAAAACCACAATAAAAAAAAATTACCACTAATATCGCCTGGCAACATCGACATTATATATCTTTGTGACCCTAGAACCTATTCCAATTGTCAGAATGCGTTCCGCATATTATGTATACGAAAAGTCTATGGGATCCTGGACTAAAACGTATAAGATCCCCATGCGTCCAAATATTTGGTACAATACCATTTAATATAAAGCCGAATGGGAATTATTGACATGTGACACTCAACTTCACTAAATCGTCTACACAAGATAGGCTACAGAGTCAATAGACGTCTACGTCTGTGATAATAACTTTATTATAACATGACATATTATTATGTTTAGCGTCCATACTTTGGCATATAGGTACTGACACGAGCAGAAACGCCGACCTTCAGTTAGTGTTTGTGGCAGAGTATGGTTTAACGACATAACTATACAAATCTAGCCTTGTAGTCAATTCTACTTCTCAATAGCCGTGCGACAACCTCACGACAGGGTACAAACAGGATTTATAAGTCCCATGGTCCTAAACTATGGAAGAAAAAGGAATGAAATGGTCGAAAAAGACCATGAGCAGGTAACAGTAGTGTAATCGTTTAGTAATAGGAAGTAAAATGTATGTTGTTAACCTTTTCTTTGTAAATGTAATAAAATTTTACGTAAAAAAATTTCGCCTCCAAAAATCGAGACTGCTAAAGTGTAATTGGAGCGCTGTGACCACAGGCCTCGAAATGACACGTCGCGTAGATTCGGCGCGATCTAATTTGGAAATAATTTCCGGGAAATCTCCATTAAACTTAGAAAATAAGTTATGGAAGAGATTGTTTACGTAAAATTTAGCAAGTACATGCTTCAATAACTTTTATAGCAATAATGGAAATGTATGAAAATTGAAAAAGAAAATTGAATATTTATAAATTTATATACTGTATAATTATGAATAAAGAATTTTAATACTAATTTTATCGATACGAGATAGAAGCTAACTACCGTTATAAAAATACTGTAAACGCGTACCTATACTTATAGACGCGTAATTATAATTATAGATTTTGTTAATGCTATAACTTGCTGACTATAATGAATATTGTAAAAGTAACAATTGGAAAAACTTAAGATTCTGGTATAGATGGTTTTCTACCCATAAACAATAATAAATCTTAATCGCATCCTAAGTAATAAAAGAATCAAAAATCACAACTAAAAATACGAATTATCGCTCAACCTTGAACTTTAAAGAAAATCTATTTCAGTCAAAAGTACCGACCAGCTGGTTACGTCGCGAGACAAAAATAGATTCAAGGTTGCATTCAAATTACTACATAAAAGCTACCATACAAGATTAAATAAGTTAGTAACTGCTCATGTATAACATCTTGTTAGAATTAAGCATTTATATACTTAAGTGGAAATGTTAAGTATAATATTATAGTATTTTCACGTAATAATGTTCGTCCGAAAGGTAAATATCGAATGAGAAAGTTTCTGCGGCTCCAAACAGTTTTATTAAAACTTAGTAAAATTCTATTGGCCTAAAAAGGCCAAGAGTGGTGGAAAGGACTAGTACGTGGGTGTCAACCTTTCATTTTGACATTTTAAATTTAAAGACTGCCATTCCCTTGTTTAGTACCCGAATACTTATTCCGATACCTCGATGGAAAGCTAGAAACTTTCCCCTTCGTTTGAACACGAAAAATCATATAAAATCAACTATTTTGCTTACGTCATCCTAACTGCGCATTTAAGGGACATGTTCTAGAGGGTGCTTGAAACACCCCTATTGAGTCTTAATTTTGCGAAAATAAAGTAGAGTAAATTTAACCCGACTAAATTAGAAGATATCTCTATTAGAAAGTTGCCAGGAACGGGAGATATACGTAAATTCATCCCGTGAGAGAAAGATATAGATCTGCTATCCCTTACGGACTGTTTCCTGTTAAACCTCTATCCGAAGGGTATAAAAGGCGACCACTTTTCCCGTAAAATCATTAGTTTCTACACTCTTCACCAGCGATCTTCAGCAAGCAGCAGTCCTCACTGCAAAGTTGTGAGACATGGTTCTCAGTACATTCGCGATTCATACGTACCAGTAAGTCCCCTTCGGCGGGCAAAACGTAGCGCGAATATCTCGTATCTGTCGGTAGTGACGTCGGCCGCTAAAACGTAGCACGAATACCACGTATCTGTCGATAGTGACGCGCTCGCGGAGTAATTTTATTTTTCATTACTCATCATACGAGGTGACGTAATCGGGATAAATTACGCGATCGGATTTGTTTTATAAAAACAAATTAATAAACTCAGTCTGTAATAATAAATTTTACAAATCTTTTCGGGATTATAAAATAAATTTTTGAAACTTTATTAAGTAAACATAATTATAAAACAAGTTTTGGTAAATAAATTTGTAAACATAAAAACAAATTTTAGTAAATAAATTTGTAAACATTAAGCAAACCTTTTGTAAACAAGTTTGTAAACACAAATAAATATTTGTAAATATGCTGTGAACATAAATAAACTTTATAAACTACAATAAAATAAATTCTATTCTTTTTATAAACCTAATACTGTGTGACCAAAGAATAAATTATATTTTCTTTCTTATGGGAAAATATTTTATGAATTAAAAATATCCAAAGAATATCTGCGTATACATTCTCTGAATTAGGTGTGACTTTTTGGGAATTTGTGAAAGATTTCACAGAGATCCTATAGTGAACAAATAAATAGTTTACTGATACTTTAATGAGATTTAATTACGGGAACAATGACAATTAACCTTATTGTGTGACCGTGAACTCTGGTACCTGGATAAATTCGGCACCACACCAGCTGAGAGTTTTATTCGGGAATTCAAAAGTTGTGATACTACAAAGGAGATCCACCTCTCCTAGTTCATCACTAGTCTCCTCAGTGACGGCCCGGTAGCATTATTGAGCTAGCCGTGAGCCGGGTCATGTCAGTACCTACAATAGAAAATGATGGGGAGTACATAACAGCAGAGTCATACAAAGTCTCAGATTCTGTAATTATTACATTAAAACAATATCGATGCTGGGGACATTCAACTGATAGCTAACTGCTAACCTAGCACCTAGCTAGTAAACCTATTGGGAAAATGTAGTCTATATAATGCCGTAACCACTCTTTCGCCGAGATTTTCTGCTGCGTCGCTCGAAGAGAGTTTCTCTGATTAATATATTTTGGTAGACGAGGGTGGCCGAGTGCTTTTACTATACTCTCGCACTCAGCCTCGGCAAGAGTGTGCTACGGCATTTTTTCCGATCATAATAAGATCATAATATGGGCCTCCACAGAGTGGAGGTTTGTATTAACAGATTTTGTTTTCACGAGAAATTGATGTCAGCCACTTGTTAGTCCTATTAGGTCCATAACCTGACTCAAACACAAATTGAAAAACAATATGTGTAGTTGTCAAACCCAGGATTCGAACCTGGGACCCACGACGCTATAGGCCGACGCTTAAGCCGCGCGGCATAATGATTAAAAACAAAATCCGTTGGGAAATCGCAAATCGTCGCGTTTCAAGTTATTGTTTAAATAAGTGTTGTTATACCTTTATAATATTTGTCATTGAAATAGCTTTATTATAGGGACAACTGGTTGTGAGCTAAAGCATTAGGTACTAACTTCAGCGTATTGATAATTTAGTATAAGTGTATGTACTGCTGTACATTGCTTTGGTACATCATGGAAAGAATTAATACCTACTACATCTGGAAACTCTGTTTATATTAGCGATTATTTATTAATCGGCTGGGTCGTGAAAATAGTAAAGTTTGAGAACGGCAGTGAAATCTAATGGATACCTCAATCTCTACCCCCGGCATGGTGTCGAATTTCATTTTTTTTGTGTATTTTGTTTTCACCTTTTACATGCAATCGCGATGTATTTCTGCGGGGTAACTTTGACGTTAAATAAACATTATTAACACTGAGTAATTCAAAAACCTTATTCATAATAGTTGAGCCACTACAAGAGAATATCTTGAGTATGGTAATAAAAGTAGTCATTAAAATAGATTAAAACACATAAGATTCAATTTGTTTGCCCTCATACTTAAACCACATCTCATTAGTTAACCAAGTTTTTTTTAAATTAGGTATGGCAGTGTAGTGGGAGTCGTTTTCTTAAATATTCTTTAATGCCACTTTAACAAGCATATCGTTTCGATGGGATTTAACAATAATTATTAGTGTAATCTGTAATCCATGGACCACGAAGTTCTGTTGTGTAATACCTAATATCAGTCTTATGTTCGAATCGATTCAAATTCACACGTTGTCCAATATATAAAAAAATGTTTAAGTAATAAAGGTACTTATACACGTTCGAAGTTCTTATTATGTTCTACCTGTAAAAAGGCGATTTATTTTATGATTGTAATTCTAATCAGCAATAAATGCATCTAATGTCTACATTTTGTCTCTTTTTCTGGATGGCCAATAATTAGAAGTTTTTTTCAATATGAGAGCTTTTTTAGGTTTTCCGGGCTGTCAATAGATAGTTTTCCTTCTCAGATTCTCATGTCAGAGGTTCGGTCTTATACCTAATTAACTAGTTATTTATAAGTCCAAAATAATAATATGTTAACTGCGAAATAGGAACGATAAATGCCATATTATTATCATTATGAATCACTCACCTTCCTAGTTTTGTGGTGGACTAGTGATAGCCCGTGCGAAATGTATAAGGACATAAAATAATAATTACAAGATAAAAATAACTTTTTATATTCCACGTTTTTAAATTTTCTGTTGGATCATATAAACTTGACAATTCTATGTATTTAATAATTTAAAACAAATGAGGCAATTGTCAACAAATCATTTTTCTGCTATTTTGCAACAAACAAAATAAATATAGAATAGTGAAATGTCTTTTTGATTTCCATAGCACTTATATATTAATCATTTAGTTGCTAGTACCACCTCCTTAGCAATCAATAATAGTGGATTGGATTACGGATTTCTTCCGAAATAACTATTCATACAAAACATAATTAACTGAAAATGAATTCAATTCTACTTAAAGATGGCTAAAAGTATTAAAAGAATGCATTGGCATCGTGTTCTGATATATTCTTAAAGTTTCAAATGTCTAGCTGGTCGGGAAATTAGTTAAAAATCGATTGCAAGATTTGTACTGGATAAATAACCACCGGACAAACAAAATACGAGCTAAGAAAAACGTGGTAAAAAGTAGTCAGATATAAGGAATGAAATTGAAAATGATTCGTTTGACTATTTTTTCAAATTATTGAGATACACAAACGTAGGATTTAGGCGTGGTCACCCGTACCTCACCTCACCACACCACCGCTGCTATATGACAGTTTACCTACTCGTGATCAATTTTTTCAAGTGCATTATTTTCGAGGAGGTTTATTTCAACTTAGGAACCTAATCGTTGTAATATCATTGAAGTGTGCAATATTGGTACGGTTTTCATCATAATGTAATACACTAATAATGTATACGTATAGTATAAAAAATACAGTGTACCTATGACTACTTCGTTGATAGTGCAATTTTATGTTATGTATCTCTTCAATGACGACAATTAGAAATTAATTTGATGCACTCAACTTGGGTGCCCAATGTCATCAAATGAATTTTAATTTGAAACTTTATCAGTTAATACTGTTATGCATACTCTGTGGTCATTCTGTTATATGATGGGATAACTTGCATTTTATAATATTAGTATCAGATATCATGGCATACACCAGCCATTTTAAAATGTCAGTCATTCTTTATGTAGGTGCGATAATCATGGACAGTGTCAACAGTCATATAAAATAATACCGTTGCAAACTAAATTCCCACAGAATTTGATACGATATTGGAATGTTTACTATAAACTATAAGTCAGTGTGTATATTAATAATGTAATAAATAATACGTAATATTGTTGTTTACGACCTACACACGTGGCGAGACAAAAATGTGGATGTTTAAATTAATTAATATCTAACAATTGCGACTATCGTAATAGATTTTTGGGTTGACACCGCGTTTTCTTCCTTCTATTCTCGTCTCCGTAACTTGGTATTTCAAGGACATCGCTCGCACGCCTCGGTTTCGTATGGATAATAAGGCATAAAGCCCACCAAAAAAGCGCTCGATGCGCTCACTACTGAGTAGGCCCCCTCCCACCCGCGCATTACCCTTCACCTATGTAATAAGGGGCCCAAGAAGCACAAAATAATTATTATTATCAGCGTCTCTCATAACAAAGCAATATAAATATTATATTTTACACTGCATACGCGGACTTCGCCCGCTCGACGCGTTCTGTGGGCACCATCGCTAAACTATTGCTTGAGGTAGACGAATTACAAAAGAAAATGCATCCCTCATATTATGTATACTCAGTCAAACACACCGTCCACCTGGACTAAAATTAAATCAAAAGTATTTTTATACATTTTCTGGATTTTATAATATATTATGGATACCTATAAAGTAAATGAGAAAATAGATGGATATACACAATGTCGACTTGTCTTATTTACGAGGAATGGTTTATAAAAGTGCGGCCACACCGAAAACAAGTCGCGCGACAACTCGTTAAATTTTACGATAAGCATGATAATTATCGTAAAATTTCTTAAGCAATTATGATAATTATCGTAAAATTTAACGAGTTGTCGCGCGACTTGTTGCCGGTGTGGCCCCACTTTTAGGCATACACTAAACTTTACCTATCTTCAACGGAGGCTAATGAGGAATGAGCTAATTATAATTCGGAAATAAATTATATCCAGGTGTACGCTATATTATTGGTAAAATATTCCATATGGTACGTGGCAACACTAGTCATCCCTGCCACAGTGATGATAATAAGGATACAAATAATAATACTTATACAAATTTCCCCCTTATGCATTCAACCTTTACCTCGCTTAGAAAGTATGGTAAAAAATATGACATATTAAGACGATACCTATGCAAACATGCCTTTGTTGAAAGATTGTATTAAAAATCGTATTAATAAAATGCATTCGGTATGGGAAGTAAAATATGACACGGTGGTTTAAACGCGCAGGTATCTAGAAGTTTTTGTCATGTTTTTTTAAACATCTATAATACATATACCTGATAGGGTATTTATCAAATAACCAGTTACAAAACTAATGTTTAATGGAGATGGTATTAAAACATATTGAGACAGCTAATAATATATTAAATACTGGATATTTAGTCATAAACCGCAATATAAAGAAAAATAATTAGATAGTAGGTAGAATACCTGTTACAAAGTTCCACAAAGTAAGTTTAAAGATAAATGTTTCGAAATCAAACATTATAATAAACTGCTTTGCTGAATCAAAAGTGATCCGATACTCAAATCGAGCCAGTAAACAATCACATCTTTCTCGAACAACGTAATGTTTCTGTATTTATTATATTATTAAATCCATTGCTTTACTATAATCAATCAAACCTGACCTATTAAATCAAACGTTTATGATATTTCTCTGTGACATAATTATTTTCTGTTAAAAAAAGAAAAAAAACATACATCGAGTGTGACATTGTACGATTGTGGTAATCTACACAGCTGATTCATTAATCACCTCGTGGTCAGCATTGTATATCAATTAAGGTATTATTTTCGAATAATTTGTACCTTTGTTCCACATTTTACCATAATTATAACATGCAGCACTGATACGATAATACCTACCTATTCATTTACGTGTAAATCATGGGTGGCCGACCTTTTCAGCAGCCGGGCCAGATTCTAAAAATGTGATTTCCTACCGGGCCGCAAAACCGATTTTTTTATAATACAAAACAAAAAAGAAATATGTATTATAATATATATGAAAAAAATAAAACAAAAATCAGAATCAAACATATTTATTAGATTAGACTTTTTTTAAGTAATAAAAAATAAACAAATAATATAAAACTAATAAATTTTAGTGAGAAGTTTGATTTTGTATGGCAGAACTAAGTGCATCAATATCGATATCGAGTGAGGTTGTTCCTGCACGCAAACAGTTTTCCAAATGCACATCAGTGATTCGTGTTCTCACACGGGATTTGATATGCTTCATCCGACTAAAAAACTGTTCACGCGTGTAAGTGTTTCCAAATAGCGAAGTCATCATTAGAGCATGTTTGTGAAATGCAGGATATTTCTCCTTGTCCAAATATGTTTTGTAAAACTCTTCCAAACCAACCTGGTGGAATTTCTTCTTTAACTGTTCATCGCAACATAGTTCTCAATGTTCCATTTTAACACATCTAGCAGTAGCATTTGATATTATTTCTATTTTCTCACTGCTCCACGGGCCACAAGTTGACACCTAGCGGGCCACGGGTTGGCCACCCATGGTGTAAATTGATGTTTTTATTTATATATATGTAAGTATATTATATAATCATCAGCCGGGTACAATCCACTGCTGAATGAAGGCGTCCCCTAGCTACTTTTATTTTCCAAAGCCCTTAATTCTTCGCTGCCACGTACTCGTACATCTACCGAAATTTATGAGTTTGTCGATCCAGAGAATTTTAAGATGTAGTGTTCCTTGGATACCACTGTATGTCGATATTTGTACAGCGAGCGACATGTCAGCCTATTGCCGTTTCATGTCCTTGGCGTCCTCTATCACATCGATTACTCTTGTCTGCCTCCTTATCCACTGGTTTCGTTTGTGGTGTTTCCACGTTATGCCTAACATGCACCTTTCCATGTCACATTGAGCTATTCGTATTTTTTAACACTTGATCACTTTTGACCACACATACTATTCAACAATGACATTAATATGGACGAAGCATCTGGAAAAAAATGACACTCACTTTTTGTCGGGTCTGCCGAATGGCATAATCTGTTCTAACGCCATTACAATAAAGGTGATATTGCTATAAATTCCCGATGCTTTTTGTCGGGTCTGCCGAATGGCATAATTCATATTTTAATATCAATATCGTTCCCCCAAATGAACATTGACACTAGAAACACGGTTCTAACGCCATTACAATAAAGGTGATATTGCTATAAATTCCCGATGCGTGATATCGCATAATGTAAATTGCGAAATTTTGTCACGTGACGTCTACCTATATCGTCGCTATGTGCGAATTTACTTGCTAGCTACTGTATCTACTGAGTGCGTTGTCCATTAATAATGTCATTGCTATTCAAGCATACAAATGCGCGCCATGCCAGTTTTATTCTGCGAACATTCTCGCCATATTATATTATACACTACCGTCAATTGACATTTTGTTGTACGATATAGACGCATTTGTTGACATAATTAAAATGTATATAATAAGTATATACCCATATTATATATAATATAAGGACCTTCTACCAAAAACAATATATTGTTTTCTTGGGAGAAAATGAATATCTCATTTCAATTTCGCCATCGCTTAATAAGTTAATCCGGCTTAGATACTTATCTGTTAATCTTTAATAATAAATTGTTGGAGAACAATGCGAGATACGTTAACAGAGATTTATATTGATTGTTTAATCGTGATTATAAAATTAAGCGATCTGTATTAAATTTAATTGCGTATGTATGCACCCATCTAGATTATTCAAATTGAGTTAAATTGAATGAAAAAAGTATGAGTATACTTCACCTGTATATTATGTTTGTTTACTGAGTACAATAAAATTATCTTATTTTTGAAACCGGAAATGAGCTTCTTGTTATTTTAACAGCATGTAATAGCAACAAACTAAAATAAATTAATTACCGGAAGCATAGTTATTTCCGTCCCCTGATGAGTTGCAATAACCATTTTATTGTTAGTATTTAATTCATTTTGTTTTGTTCCTTATTTATGCCGTTGATGCATTTTTGTCATAATATCAAGGTTAATGAATTTATTTTTCTAACTTTCTTAGAAGCGCCGTACTTGTGTCAAATGTTAAAACCTCCTTTAGTATTTTTTATCTTTACAATGTATTCTCACTGTTAAAACTATTGAATTATTCACATTTAAAAAAGCTTAGAAGAAGGTATGTTTGTGGGGATTTTCTAAGTTATGTAGACCACCGACCATCCGGTGTGCGGTTGGGCACTGTCCATTATTGATTGCTACAAACCCAACCATCGATATAACCAGTCTACCAAGTTTAACAAATGCCGAAATAAATTCTTCTTGAAAGAGGTTTGAATTTTTGAAGAAATTTATTATTTATACTTATGACAATACAAAACAATAATAAATTATGTATTGACCACACCATAGATGACGTTTAATAATGTAGATTGGAGTACGTACCTGTGTCCATTCAAACTATCTTATTGAATACCCAAATAATGAGGAAAAGTTCGCCCCATCGATGAGATCTGTTTTGATAAAAGTAGAGAAGCCTACTTCTAGCATAAAATGGTTAAGGCTACACTTAAGTTGAGGCATGGTCTAAAAAGATCGTGGCTAGGCGATGCGCTGATTGTGCAAATGACGCGTGCAGAACGAAATATAATTTTTCAAAATCCAACATGCGTCCATGTAATGTTATGTTTATTGTTATATTACTAATAACAATAGTATATTCATTGACATGTTTTCTTTTTTAAGTACATACGTAAAGTTTTTTAGTCATCTTTACACGATTTAAGAATATTTTCATCCGACGCCATGACAAAACAAATCGACGTGCGGACACCTCGACTGTTGGTCTCCGATTGGCGACTAGTGAGAAATTTCGTCGCATCTACTGTCGAAAATTATTTGCCGTTTCACTGAAGTACGCTCTTAACGGCTCAATAATAATTAATAATGTACATCGGTACGTTACCTACAGCAGTTAAATTCCTATCACCCAAACTTATAATAATTCGTTTCAAAGTGACTTCAGCGAATCTATAAAACTTATCCATCCGATGTGTCCCTCAAGGTTAAAAGTTAAAATATTTTTTTTATAAAAAATCCCTAGGGGTGGCCAAACTAAACCCTTCGAATTAAAATTTAAATTAAACCCCCTTTCTAAACGGATTTAAACGGAAGGGGGCCGACACGTTTTCCCATTATTATCTTCGCTATATTTCAACACGATTCCTGCGCTATAATGTGTTTCGTATGCAGTTATTCCATTGATCCAATATAAGGTGTGAAATTCGCGTAAAAAGAAATCTCATTGCTAATAATGATTTACGATTGTGACAACTGACTGCTGAACTGTATTCAATTATTGTTTAGAAATTGTGCTAAGTAGCGTGATACGGTTAATTCGTTGGGTTCAAAGAAAAGGGGTGGCAATCGATTTATTTATTCATTGGAAAACCTGATGCTAAAATCAATACGATAACTTTTTTATAGTTGAATGTTAGATGCATTCAATTTCATATTCAGTACCTACCTACTAGTTTATCAAAATTTTGAAAGGTGTTTGGTACAAGTCCTTCACTGGAAGCAAGGCGGGAATAGTGGCAATTTGCATGGCCGATTTCGGCAAAAATCATGACTTCAATGATGCTAACCTAACCTAACAAATAATCCAGTATATCGGCTATTTTCAAAACTTGTTTGCCGCTGGCTTCCAGTAAACAGATAAGAATCAATTAGTGTTTGACTTCATTAAAAAATTAGGTATCTTTTTTAGGTTTATTTCTAATACACACCTAAATAGCGGTTACCTAATTCCTTACATACCTATAGAGCTTATGTATTCATGACTTTTTCTACTTATTTCTCGAAATCAAATATATTTTTTCTAATTTAGAATTATCATTCGAGAATGTAATTATTATGAAATTACCTATCTCCGATTCTCTCTTTCTCTTGCTCTCTCCCACACAGTTTCGTATATTCCGATTGCGTTACAGACTAATAGACAGATACAACAAGAAAAATATGTAATGTAATTTTTTTGTTCTTATACCAATTTTAGCAATCTACTAAAAATATTTACATGTTGGTATTTATGTACCGCACTTGTTGAAACTTATAAAAGTCGACGGGCACATATCTCTTATATTACATTTTTTACTCAAATCTAATGAAATATTATTATTATAAGTATGGCATCTCTTGAAAAAAACGACGTACAGAAACATAAGCATACAAAAATATTAAAATCACAAATTGAACCGTAACGTTCATAATCAAAGATATATTTTATAACCCTCGTCTAACTAGACGGCAACAGTTATAATAATTTAATGCCTGGGGTCATATCTACCCACCGAGTCGGTAAACGTTTTAAAAATACCCCAAAAATCCGATGAATCACCGTGAATTCCTGAGAGACGGGTACTGATCGAATACACGAGAGAGAACTTCCGGGCTCGAATCCTGTGCGTTATCAGATGACTGGGCTTAATTTATTGCAAGCTCACGAAAGATAGGGTGGAAAAAATATTAAGACTTTTATAGTTCTTGTTTATTGTCGATGGAGCCATAAAGGTAGGTACGGTGTATATTTTTATCGTCGAATTCAGTATATTTGACGATAAAAACCATTGTAATTTTGCTTTGTTTGTTGGGTAGTGTAAATTCGAATGAATTTTGTTGCACATCTAAAGAACCAACACTACTTATTACATTGTAAAATGAAAATTTATCTACCTTTTTGTGTGTTCAACTTATGTTTTAACAGTATTATAATTTTTTACAACGCTTTAATAGCCACGGAGGAATGTTATTTAAAGACTACAACGCATTGGGGATTTGAGATAGTGGGTAGTGCCTATAAGTGCTGTCTCCTCAACGCAGGTTGGCAATCATTTGATAATGCAGACCGAACTTCACTCATGATATTCACCTTCAGTCTGGACCTCTTATACCAGGATTTCTTACCTGTATGATACATTATAGCAGGTGGTATCTTTCACCTTTCTGACGTTTGCAAAATACTTAATGGTATGCCTTAACTTTTCTCGATTTAATTTATGAAAAAGAGTCTTCCAGAAGACCAATATCTAGTATAGATCAATATAATCGTACAGACACATCCAAGGCCGATTATATTCAGGCTGTGACACTAGATTACGAATTACTATTGTAGTGCTAGTTATTCATTATCTTTGAATGTAATATTGTTGTTCGCAATAAATGAAGATTTTCGATTTCATATTATATTATATTGTTTAAATTATTACAATTGATTTCAATGTGTAACAATTCATAATGTTCTTTAAACAGTTTACCATGTTGCATTAAAGGTATCAGCCATAACTAGTGCTACCGTCGAAGTTTACAGCTTCCTACCACGGCCTGACTATAGTGGGTCTTGAGTTACACTATATGCGATTCGTGGGTGTATTGGAATTGTTTGCTACTATATATTGATATAGTTTTGGTGAACTATGGAACAAACTCACTTTAAAATATTCTGCAATACTGTGTTCGAAATGGATTTATTCAATTTTATTTCAAAGACGACTCTAATCTTTACTGATAATTTTGTGGGTTGATGGCTGAGCTGCCTTCATATATATAGTATATTGTGTAACATCGTAATATCTTTATAAAATGCATACTTACCTATTAGATAGGAACCTACATTTTATAAAAAAATGTGAAATAAAATTTACCCACGGACAGTGTTTTATTATTGATTTTTTACGTGTTGTTTTTTTTAAAACCATAGCGTTGCATCTAATTTATTGCGATATTAAAAAGGGGTGAAAAAATAAATAAAAAAACTGTCTCACGGACCATAAAGTTTACAGCTTCGGGAAAAATAATAAAATATTCTATTTCGTGCCACATTTTACCATAAAATGCACAATGATAATATTGAGGGAAAATATCGTCGATTGCAGCTTAATCTCCAAAAAGGGGTTTGGCGTTGCACTGTTGTACAAACTACCATCAAACGACACGTTAAATATAATAATATTTTAGTGATTAGTTAATTTTTTAGGTGATATTATCAGGACTTAGTCACTTGTTAATACATATTTTTCTGGACATTTGCGAGCTCTGATTACATTGGTCAAACATGAGCAATCTAGCTACTACCTAGGCACTTAATCAAGCAACTTTTCTATCTACCCGTTTTACATTTGGATTCTTGAATACCACTGGACCTTCATTTGTTTGACGTATCAGGATAGTCCGACGTTTATGGTAATTTTTGCAAAAGGCGTATATTCCCAATAGTGTGTTGCTCATTCTAGATATGAATCTTCATGGCTCAGAACTCGGAACTCAAAAATTACGTTTTCTACCCCCTTGCCTTCTTCTACCAGGATTACGCAAAACAATGAGTCTCTGAACACATTCCTAAGTACTAATTCACCGAATATACACAATGACTACCCACATACTCGCTGAGTACATAAATATAGATAAAAAAGCTTACAATTTTAATAATTATATGTTTTTAATTTACTTGAGGATTTTGCTGATCAAAAATATTTTTTGATTCGTATATACGCTGACATCTGATGCCATAATATGTAGATGTATTTATTATCGTTATCGTCTTTCGGTCCATTTAATATATAAACATTTAATCACATAATGTGTAACTGTGATAACACTGTCTTATCTCAGATCTATAAAAAACGCTTCTTGTTTATCGAAAGCTCCGCGTGTGGGCTTTAAACTTTAAAGCTCTTGTCAAATAAAGTAAAGTTCTAACTGTTGTTTCGAGGATGAAATAAAAGCTGCGAGAGAGATCTGTCGTTTTGTTTTTAAAGTAATCGTTTTTTTTTCAACAACACCCACCCATTAAAGTAATAAGAAGGGTTTAATGGAGCGTTGATAGTTAGACAGTTACTGGACCAATTAATTATTTTAGTGCATCTCTCAACTGAAATCAACTAAATTAGTTGGTTTAGAATTTAAATATGAATTATTATTGCCATGTATTCATTTTGGTTTTCAGGACTGTTGTTATTTACCTTCATTTATAATGGATATTAAAGGTTGCAACAACTTAATAACTCTGCCAATTACGAGACGGGGACCGCGGAACAATGATTATGTTTTTTATTGTTACGGAAATAATTCTTCAGTTAGAATTAAACCAATATACATAGTAAAGAAATTAATTGTAACTTATACTTTTTAATTGCATCCACAATGGCTATTATCATTATGTGGGGATTCTAGTATCATTTATTTTATTAATCATGATTACCTTCCTAGCCACCAAATAATGATGAATAATTATTATTGGATTAAGTACATACTTATTTTTTGATTATTCCGTTTTCATAACTATTGTCGAGTAGGTATGTCAAATAAAAATATCTAAAGGGAAACGTTGGGTTCAGTTCGTTGTTCGTTTGTAGATGAGATCAAATTGAGGGAGCGTTTTGGTTTGGTAATCTAACCAAATAATTTAAAAAAATATCATTAAATTAGGAACTATTATCAAATAATTCAACAGTAGATTCCTGCTATATCTTCTTAATAGATTGATTTTTATTATCTCATAAATAATATATAGTTACGTTGTCAATTTTATGGTGCTCTGTTTAATAAAATATCTTGAACCGTTCAGTGGCCAAGTGTAACAGTTTCGGTCGACTATTTGTCACATCTTTAGCTGTTCGCAGTGTGAAAAAATTATCTTTCGTTGACACGTTGATTGCGCTGAAGGGTTTTAAAATCATTATTAGGGGTGGAGAATTACAAACCCTTAATAATTTTAACGGCTGGCATCAGTGTTCCCTGCACAGCTGAAATGTGTTACATACATTTTAGTTTTATAATAATATGTGTACTTGCAAGACTAACTTAACTGAGATTAGAACATGTCATATTACTTGGCATAATTTCACCATTGATTTATTAGCAGTTTCATAACCGTTGAAGTGGAGGATACAAAGTTGAAATAAACGATATGGTGATATGTATTAATTTATCGTTGAGATAAAACCTTTGTTATTTTTTATAATATATTTCCCACCAACAATATGTTTATGTGTTACAACTTTTGCATTACCTATGTATATTATATATACACTTTAATTTTATTCTCTTCTTTATCACGACCATGACAACTCTTTTCACCGTATCCAAAGTGACAATTTATTGCCTCCAAGATCTGTCAACTTGGTGTAATAGAATCTCATACTTGCTTATGTAGTGAATTGCAGGACTCTCATCACATTCGAGAGTGTCCCGTACTTCGATTGAATGGGAATATCTTATCAAGTATGTCCGACCCTCAGTCTGACCGATCGGCCATTGAAAATTGGTTTATACGTTCAAAAGAATGTCATAAAAAAGAAAAGTTCCCTTCTCGTCGTCAAGGCTTGACCATAATATATTAAGAGCGTACTTCAGTGAAACGGCAAATAATTTTCAACAGTAGGTGCGACGAAATTTGGCACTCGTCGCCAATCGGAGACCGATAGTCGAGCTGTGCGCACGTCGATTTGTTTTGTCATGGCGTCGGATGAATATATTCTTAAATCGTGTAAAGATGACTAAAAACTTGTATCTACTAGAAAAAGAAAACATGTCAATGAATATACTATTATTATTAGTAGACACCGGACATCTGGAGTCCTTTTTTTTTGGGACGGACTCGAATATTACAACATTTTTAAATTAAAAAATGCGTTAATAATTTATGGAACCTATGTTTTTCAGAAAAATAAGTTGTACGATGTAGTAGGTACAATGAAATATGAAATAAATGATATTGATAATATGTGCAAGAGACTTTATCGATACTTAATTATATAGAAACGCTGCTATTAGTAGATATACTATACTATTTAGAAAAATTAATGAAGCGCTTACGTAAAGAGTGGAAGAATTAGTTGTTAATAGTAATATCTATAATATTTAATAATATTCCACTTTTTATATACCTATTATTGAAATCAAAGTTTAAAATTTCTACTAAACTACTTTTATTTTCACTATCAAATAACAAATCACACTTGCTCCCATAATGAGAAGGACCTGACAGCTAGTGTATTATTAAAATCGTACCAAATCTGAATGATTTCGTATATTATGTTCATACTACGAAAATATATAATATGAAAACATATTATTATATTATATGGATTTATGGATAGGTAAAATGGGGAATATCGGACCTACGTGGTTAATGAAACCCTTTAGAAAAAGTTTCGTACGAAAGATACTTCAAATCGTACTTTTGTGTTTCAAGCAAGTGGTTGGACATATTGAGATATTCAATTTTAATATATAGGTACTGATGTTGTAATGTTTTTTTTTGACATTTTTACAGGCCATTTTCAAACACTTTATATTCATCATGCAAAATATGTAAGGACATGCGTTTTCTGTTAATTGCTACTCCCTAATACTATAAATTATATATCATAGTATTATTTCAATGAAATATATAAACCCGATATAATTATTTATTTCGGAAGTTATCAAAATGATACAATCATAATTAGTCGACATTGATACATTGTGTATATATATTACCTAATACCATTGATAATAAATTATTTTATCAAGAAAATATTAGATATAAATAGGTATAACACAGTTGCAGTGCATACCATTTGCCTTAACAAGTTGACCTTGGTTCTAATAGTTCATTGCTTTATCCAATCTGGGAGTTCACACATGAAACTATAATTTGATGTTATAGTAATATGGTAGAAAAAACAAAAAAAACTTAACCTGCGCGTTTGTTAACTGATCTACGTATTTTCTTAAAATCCGAGATCACTTCAGTTTTGACGATTATGGATTATAGCTTAAAATTGTTTATTTGTTTTTAATTAGTGAGTAGGTATATTTCGTGATATTTCACATTAGCTGGTTCCATTGTTTACGGGAAATGACGTTTTAACGGGCTTACCTATTGAATGTATTAATAGTATGTAATATATTCATTACGAGTTTTCACAAACACTTCAGATAATCAAAATTTGTTTTTTACTTGATCCTTTACTAATAGGTAAGAAGGTTTTAACAATCTTTTATTATGTCAATGTGCATTTACGATCGGTGAGTGCGCATAGTGCACGAAGAAGCCAGAAGGCATAACCCGGTCGTAAATAATGACTAATAGAATACCTAGTACAAAACATAAATCAATTGGAATTTATTGATTAATATTTTTGCCACTCGTACCCGTTAGATATAGGGACCATTATACCACTTTCCTCTAGAAGGTATATAAGGTACTTTTAAACACTTTGTACATTTTGCATTTTTGTTTATTGTTATTAAATCTTAGTTGATATTATTCTTTTGACTTATTAACTTAAAAATAACAACAATGGATGAAATATAATATTCCTAAATATTATAATATGTCACATATATAATATTGTGTAAGTATATAATATATAATTATCAAGCCTCGATAGCGAAGGCTGCGTGACTAGCAAATGCACTTACGACCTATGTAAACCTGCCGTTCATATTGTTTTAAAAGCACTATAGATGGTTGCACTATTACATCTAAAATGTAAACATAAATTTATATACAATATTGGTATGTACTACAGCTGATGATGATACATACTATCGTATGGAAAATAATTCATTTTTAAGTTGTGGACTTCTTGTACGTATCATGCGACAAAAGCAATAAAATCGTCTTCAAGTTTTTGTCATTGGTCGGGAACCTTTTTTGATACATACACCTACGGTAGGTGAATTTTAAACACAGCAAATTTTTCACAGTTTTGAAGTTACGCTATTTCTTAATGTATATAAATCAGTCATTTAATAAATAAGGACAAATATCACCAACAAGTTAGTTCAAGTAAACAATCGACTCCCACGTCCTCTATACTTAATTGACTTTTTATGCAATAATATGTACCTACCTATATTTTGTACTGTTATTCAATTGAAAATGTCCATTAGGATAAAATCGGTTGAATATCAACATTATGGAATAAATGTGGAAAAAGTACGAAAGTACATATTATAAAGTGTTTTAATGAAATATGTATCTAGGTACCAGTCGTTTTATGTGATGAATAGTTCTTTACACTTTATAATATGTAAGTATTTAAATCAAATACATAATATAATCATATATCAGATAATTACTTTTTAATAACAACATTTAAATATAATGCTAATTATGTCGAATGGCCACCTAATCGGCGCGCCTTTAGCGTACAATGTATTAAATGGGACGGCGGGACTTTTTTTAACGTTACACACCTACAAACTTACCTGTAGAATGGCCAAAAATGGAACTACGAATTACCATAGGACGCCATTTTGAAAATTTCATTCGAATGTCAAATTTTGTCCAGTTACTAGTCTTGATTGGGTAGTTTTCGGCAATGGCTCCATTTTTTTTGTAGTACTTATTCCACTTTTAATCAATAAATTAGGACCGGTTTCGTCCGCCTCAGAGGGACATTTTCAACTGAATCTTCCCTTGTTCGGTTGAAAATGTCCCTCTGATGCGAACGAAACCGGTCCTAATTTATTGATTAAAAGTGGAATAAGTACTACAAAAAATGCGTTTTTTAAATTAAACAACAATAAATATTAACGTAATACAATCACTAAGTGAAAATCTGAAGTATTAAATGGGACGGCGGGACTTTTTTTTAACGTTACACACCTACAAACTTACCTGTAGAATGGCCAAAAATGGAACTACGAACTACCATAGGACGCCATTTTGAAAATTTCATTCGAATGTCAGATTTTGTCCAGTTACGAGTCTTGATTGGGTAGTTTTCGACAATGGCTCCATTTTTTTTGTAGTACTTATTCCACTTTTAATCAATAAATTAGGACCGGTTTCGTCCGCCTCAGAGGGACATTTTCAACTGAATCTTCCCTTGTTCAGTTGAAAATGTCCCTCTGATGCGAACGAAACCGGTCCTAATTTATTGATTAAAAGTGGAATAAGTACTACAAAAAAATGCGTTTTATTAAATTAAACAACAATAAATATTAACGTAATACAATGACTAAGTGAAAATCTGAAGCAATATTATATTGCAAAACCTTTAGAAGAATGCAATTACGGCTTACGCAATACATAATATTATAATAGTAGGTTCAAACGAATATTTTCAAGGATGTCTCGCATCTACAGATGTACGCCACTGGTATTTTGAAGATGAAATTTCTTACGATCGATTTGATGAAATTCTTCAATGTCAATAGTTTATAATCAAATAGACCAGTTTGGGCAGAGCATCCTCAAAATACTTAAATATCTAAAGAAATAAACAAGTAGGTATGTGACTTTTTTATCGATATGTAGGTACGGTATTGTTGCTTGATAATACTAATAGGTATCAATATGATACATTTAGAACATAAAACGGGTCAGCGGACAAAATCTTCCAATATTTGTATTTATATTAGTGGTAGGGTACGCAAAAGCTATTCGATATTTAATTATGAAAAAACATATTCTACACGCATTTTATAAAAATGGTTTACCATTACTTACCTGCAATAAAACAAACCATCAATTTTGTAATGCGACCTTTTTAATTGCATTTTGCGAATTTGAATTCGTTTGTCGTTGCCGCAAGTCGCATTATAATATTGGCAAGACGATTATCTTAATTACATTAATTACCATCGCACCTGAGCTGCCAGAAAAAACAACTGACAAATTGTAGAAATCCATACTAAGAATCATTTGGGCAAAAGTCTCCTTAGGATATTGGATTCGTCCACCAATTTAATGTGTTTTTTTATGGGTTGACGGTTAAAAACTTCAACAGGCCGGCCTTTAATTATTAGTAATATAACAATAAACATAACATTAAATGGACGCATGTTGAATTTTTATGACAAATTATATTTTATTCGGCACGCGTCATTTGCATAATCCGCGCATTGCCTAGCCACGATCTTTTTAGATTTAGACCACGCCTCAACTGAAGTATAGCCTTAAATCAGAATATAAATCGCGCACTCTCTGGTCTAAGGTTTTATGAGGTTGCTCTTGTAACACTTTCGGCATAATATTGTTTATTACACCTCGGTATACGGCTGAATGCTGCGGATCAGACTACTTTGGATTTGCAATACTTCCAGTTTACATTTTCACATCGTTTACACTTATTTATCCATTCCTGAAGAATTCAACAACCAAGAAATACCTACACACTAAAAATGACCCGGATTAAAATATAACATTATTTAATCTGCGGTCAATTTTTGATTTACCTCGGTGACTTGTGTTGGTGTATTTTCACTCTCTTTTCTTTCCACCACCTGCCACGTCTCCACACAAGTTTGCATGCACCGTGGCATAACGAACGTTAGGCGGCCCCTAAATGTTGTGCTGGGAGTGTTCCAGGACTAACTTTCCATGACCTTGGTTGACGTGCACTAGTGTGTGTGATTCCTATTTTAATATAAACCCACGGTGGCCGCGCGGCTTAAGCGTTGGACTATCACGACGTGGGTCCCAGGTTCGAATCCTGGGTCTGGCAAGTACACATATTGTTTTTCAATTCGTGTCTGTCAGGGTATGGACCTAATAGGTTGAGCAAGTGGCTGACATCCATTTCTCGTAAAAAACAAAATCTGTTAATACAAACCTCTACTCTGTGGAGGCCCATATGATCCTATTAGGATCGGACATGGTCGAAAGAAAAGAAAAAATATATTAGGTACAGTCAATTCTTGATAAGAAAAGAACTCGCTCGCCGTAAAATGCCGTAATTTTTTTGTATTTTATGAAATTTTCCCTCCTAGATCTTATACCAAGTTGCAATATCCGACCGGTCCAACTGTGTGATTAAATATATTTTATTTTGTGTTCAATTTGTTTTACATGTTAAAAATAACAACATCATTTTCTATATTCACGAGATTGAACATTATCGTGTGCAATGTTGATAGGAACTGCCTGGAGAAGTGCCAGAGCGCATTTCACCCTGGAAAAACGTTCCCCCGGGCCTCTAACCTGGCGCGCTCTGCTCTGTAGTATAAATTATTATTGTATATGACAATAACATCAATTTGTTAAGTCAATAAGATAATAATTATATATTTTTTTTGTTTCAGGTATGATCAAATTATCTCTCATCGTCTGCCTACTGATGAATATGGATACAACTACTACTTTGCTCAACCTAACCTCGAGTTTGGTATTTTTCTATTATATGGCAGTCGTGGTAACTATATATATAAATAAGCAATTTATACTACTAGTTTCATAAAACAATGTTTCAAAATCAGTGACTATTTTTGTGACGTTTAGGCCCGACGAACTTACTTGGAGGTCTCCTAAGATAAAATATAACAATTTCACGTCCACGAAATCTACTATTAAATATGTAGGTGTATAATAGCAATTTCTGTCTTAATTTGGCTAGCGTTTGTTCTGTAAATACAAAATTAATTTATGAGAAATTCTTCTTTTTTTTCGACCATGTCCGATCCAAATAGGATCATAATATGGGCCTCTACAGAGTAGAGGTTTGTATTAACAGATTTTGTTTTTTACGAGAAATGGATGTCAGCCACACGCTCAACCTATTAGGTCCATACCCTGACAGACACAAATTGAAAAACAATACGTGTACTTGCCACACCCAGGATTCGAACATGGGACCCACGGCGTGATAGTCCAACGCTTAAGCCGCGCGGCCATCGTTGGTGTTATGAGAAATACATATATTTTATTGATTTTGGTTTGAACTATTTTTAAGCCCCCTTTTATATTTACAAACGAATCGGTTGTATCATTTGCTTCAAAGAAAAGCTGACTTATCATTTAATTTTACAATTTTTCTCAGTGTTCCTTGTTTTACTCTTTCTATTGTTATTATTGTGTAAATAATATATTAATTCTCTATGAAGTCTATAATTTTATTGATCGTTGAACCCGTTGAAAAAAAAAATTTATACAATAATAGATACCATAGATGTTATATAGATACCTACATCGGATGCTGGCCAATGTGGTTTACAAATGTTGCCACATGCAACCTTTATAATTATGACGACATTAACTTAATATCTGTGTTTCTGAAGTGTTTCCTAATTATATATGTTTAATCATATTATATTAGTTTGTAATCATACTATTTATTCTATATGATATTTTTACAGCGCCCGGTTATGAATATCATAACATTAATTTGACAATTTAATTTTTTGGTCGATGGCTATTTAACACCATTATCAAAACTACAAGATTAAACGATAATTATTGTCCTTGCATATAATGTACTTATAAAAAAGTTAAATATAAAGCAAATGTAAATCGTTAATAATTCTTGTAGTCTTAATAATGATGCTGTATTCTAAATATTGTCTAAAAAAAACAAAGTTTTGGAATGGAAATAATATTCTAGGTACCTACTGACTTTAAAGTTGTAGCTGTCAATTCTTGGTTTAAAGATATTGTATTAATTAAAATAAAACACAACGTGTTCTTCAATAATTCTCAAAATCTGTTGAAGCGGAGGAAACCGGTCATTGAATTATGTGGAATAAATAGGTACACAATACATATATGTTTAATTTTAACAATTAATGTTATTTATATACTCACTACCCAAATGCCATCAAAATTAATATTATTTTACAGTAACCATAGGTACTCATTTAAAAATGCAGAGAAATGCCCGCCAAAAGTACTGACAGTAAAATAACACGTTACAGTAAATTCCGACCAAATAATACAACATTATAATATTATTATTGTAGATTTTTTTCCTATCAAATTAACTTAATTCCATTTGGCCGTGCTTACTTTGTGATATTATTAAATTTTCTTGTATGTGTTCTCACGGTCCGCTGTTGGATGTGACTCGATTATGTGTGTTTTTTGTTTTGAAAAATATTATGTGTCAGTTCCAAGTAAATCCTACAAAAGTCACTTTGTTACACTCGCGAAAAAAATGAGTCTCATGAAATTATTACTCTTTTATTTACAGACAGTGTGTGCGAGTGATTTCGTGCAGTAATGAAATCAGCATTGCAAACAGATTTTTTCCGCTAATATTGTCATTATTAAAAACAAGTGTTTCAACGTTGTATTGGCAATGAAATTGTGACATGGTAACATAATAATCAGCTATTTTTTAATTCAAAATATTTGTAAAAAAAAAACTCGTGAATAAGGGCCATCGCCCATGATGTCAGTCGGTTGGTGAGATTTGAGGCGACGGCCGGTGGGTGAACATAACCACACGCAGTCCATTTAGATTATGTACTGTCTGGGTATGAAGAGATATGAAGCGGGTAATAGTATGCGTGATAAAGGTATTCACGCAGGCAAGAGAGAATCACTGTGCGTCACGAACGTTTGGTAGGTAATTATTTAATCGACCGACTGGCCGTTGCGTCGCGTTGCACCAACCGGCCATCGTCATGAACGGTAGCTCTAGTCGCAGACTTCATGTTCAATTCAGAGATGGTTTGGAGTTATAATGTCATGTGTGAAAATTTGGAAGGATGCACACTGCACAGGTCATTTATGGTGTATCCGATTAGCTTGATTTGAACACATAAAACAAATGTATTTGTACAACGTTAATTTGTTTATGGCTTGGCTTTGGGCATTATCGAAACGAGTGTGTCAACGATTGTGTAACAAAGTCAAAATCGCCTTGAAACAGTAATGTTTTGAAATTGTTACATTATTCCGACGTTGTCAGTTGATTCACGTCTGTTTTTTCTTATATGTAATAAATAATGTGGGATTCGCGATGTATGCCAGTACACTGCATCTATTACGCGGCGAATAAAAAAATTTTGGCCCAGTGTAGCGGCAATAAAAGTAATAAAAAATATTTTTTTCTCTTTTTTAAATGAATACATTGTATAAATACTTCTATTTTCATTTTTTAATACAGTATCAGAGAGAACTAGTTAAGCAATGTGGACGAAATGTAAACTGAAAATAATATGCCGACCACATGTTTTTCGATATTAATATTATGATCGTATAGTCCAGGGGCGGGCAAATTTTTTGGATGGAGGGCCAAATTCAAGAATTCAAAATGAGCGGCGGGCCGCAAGTAAAATACCATTTTTAGATATACACTATTTATTATCACGAAAAATAAACATTACAAAAAAAATTAATGAGAAGAGTGAAAGTGTTGTACATTTTTTTAAATTCAGGTGTTAATTTTGTGGTTGATATTTTCAAAACTGCTTGTAAATGGGCATCGGAGATATTTGATCGTAAAGAATTTTTATTGAGGTTCATGATCGAAAATGTTTGTTCACATATATAGGTTGATCCAAAAACAACGAACATTTTTCTTGCATAATCTTTTAGTTGTTCGAATTTTTCTGAATTAAGGGCATTGTAAAATTTGGATATATCTTCACGACGATGCAATTCTCTTAAATCAGTGTCACACTGCAGACCAATAATCTCAAGTTGTAGCCCTGTCAGTACACTATCAATATCTATTGAAAATGGATCGCGTACTGTTGCTAAACTTGTCGCAATTTTTCGGAAGTCACCAAATCTTTGTAAAAAATCGTCATTCAGAGCTTTAATAATTTTACCATATTCTTCAAATTTATATTCTGGTATATTCAGCAACTTCAAAGTTGGAAAGTGGTCCACGTTCTTTTTCGATATTTGTCGAAGGAACAACTTGAGTTTTAATATTGAAATCCATTCAAACCGTTCACCATATCGTGGGCATATATTTTTTTTCCTTGCAACGCAGAGTTAAAAGTATTTAAATGTGTCACGATGTTCAACATAGAAAATAGTGGTTACATAGTGTGAGACGATACGCACTGAGATATTAACGAAACAACACATTCTTCAAATTTTAATCTATTGTCAATATTTTTTAAAAAAAATATAAAAAAAGCTATTCGTAATCAGAAGTACAATTAATGATGGCGGGCCGCAAAAAAATACCCGGCGGGCCAAATGCGGCCCGCGGGCCGCAGTTTGCCCTCCCCTGGTATAGTATATAGTATGTAGTATGTAGTATGTAGTATGTAGGTATTCGTAAATCGCTGTCAGCCGGTGCGATTCCGAAACAAAAAGCCAGTAACATTAAATTGAATGTGGATATCATCGTAACACGGTATAACGGAGAAAATTTAATATTACTCAACGTGTTTGACATTGAATAAACATTTTACTAAAATAATATTCGTATTAAAAATCGCGGTTGTCTATTAGCAAAAAGCACGAGCATTTTTTTACAAACCTCATTGATCAGTTTTTTTCAACCGTACAAATTTATTTTTACGATACGTCGTGTTTGGCCTACATATCATATTATCAAAACATGTTATTTTATTATGTGTACGAATATAACGAAATTATTTATATTACTTTCTTATATCGTGTAAACTGTTTGGTGTAAATTCTTGATGGAGTTAAAATAAAACCCTATTATTGTACTCACTGTTATATGTAGTAAGTACTTATTGTACTTAGTTTAATAAAATCTGGACCGGTTTCGTCCACTTCAATGGGACATCGTCGACATAATAATATAATAATACAGACATCTATACTAAAAAAATTTGAAAGAAAAAAATATTTAATAAGTAAATATATAGAAAATCATTAAATAAAATTCTAATGCTAGCCTTCACAATGGTCATAGTCAGGCAAATATTGGCGCCCTTCGATGCATATTGCAACACCGACACTGTGTCGATAGACGGCAAATATTTGCCGGCCAACATGTATGTCGCCCTCTTCACAATGGTGAAGCACCACGTGTCACAAACATTTGCCTGACTTTGGGCGTTATG
This sequence comes from Rhyacophila brunnea, assembly GCF_057557595.1. NCBI lineage: Eukaryota > Metazoa > Arthropoda > Insecta > Trichoptera > Rhyacophilidae > Rhyacophila > Rhyacophila brunnea. Next base: position 26,721,596 of record NW_028233068.1, read on the forward strand.
AATGCCGGCATAAAAATGTCTACATTCAAAAATAAATCATTTCAATTTCACTAGTTTTAACCAGTAACTAATTTAACTAATGGAAATTTTAACTCTATATGGCCTGATGTGTTGAAATTATTTTATATATTTTATAAAATATTTACTGATTTTCAACAAAACTATGAATAAATAAATATACCCAATCAATGTAGCTATCAATGTTTGTGCTTAGCTCGGCTTAGACCTTAGATATAAAATGATTTTACGGATTTTTATCAGACCAGTTTGTGAATCAATATCATTTTAAAGCTAGACAATCAATATTAGCTTCCTAACACTAGTGAGTTATCTGTGACAGTGGCGTACTTCTAGGATAATCAACATTGATATAGTTATTTTACACACTTACAGATTGTCGCAGTTTAAATATTCAGAATCACAAAGCGAAAAAAAAAATGAATCGTGTTTTATTGAAGACTAAAAAATAATAATAGACAGGACTTAACGATATAACATTCTTTATTGATAATGCATAATTTAAAAAGCTTCAGAAACATACTTATTAGAAAAAATCTTTGAAAAATCCTGGACCCAATGAGATTCAAACCCACACCATCAAGTGCCGGTCGAATGCTTTATACAAATTAACATCAAACTTGTAATACATGAAGGTTTGTACCTATTTATGTATGTAACCTATCGTCAAGGGGTGGGCACTTTCCAAAGACAACTGGGAGAGAGTTAATGCAAAATATATTAAAACGCATTTACAATTACGCATCAAAGATGTTTTCGTATTCGATCATTAATAATAGCTACCATCTTTTCTTATTTTGAATCAAGATTTTAAATAATAACATTTATAAATGGAGATTCGCGGATTTCTCTATTTTTCTCATATTTTAGACATTCTTGTCTTCGAACAAACTGGGAAGCATCTTATTCACATACATACGTCTGGTCAGAGTCTCGGTGCCGTGTCGTAAAGGAGCACCGCTAAAATGAAAGCGTTGGACATGTAAGGTGACATGTGAGTCTGAGCGAATATATTATCTTTACTGTGCATTCGAGACATGCCGACAACGGCTGGATTTGTCTCCAGATCAATTTCCTACCCCTTATCGTTAAAAGTAGACCATACCAATGCGCTACTGGAATTAATTCGTGGCGACATATCATATGTTAACTCATTGATAAAACGGTGCACATCTGTTTGTTCTACCGACGAATTGTGTACCTGTATGTTATCATTCAAAATGCAGTCTCGACTCCACGTGTGAGACCATGCATTGACCGATAAAGTGAATCCCATATTTTTACCTGATAAGCTGGATTAATATAGCTTGATAACACGATGCTCTTAACACTGAGCACACGTTTCCGAAAAAGATTAAATATCCTCAAAAATAAACAAACACATAATGCTCATTCGCAGACTTCGCTGGTAGAAGCAACATTAAGGCCATATCATACCATTATACTTATTAATACGAAATACCTAAGTTTTATGAGATCATTGAAAACCCAAATATGAAGCCTGTCTTTCGAAATATGAGAAAAAGTTCTTAGATTCATGGAAATATCAATATCAGTGATTATGTTATCCTTCTTTAACTGAAAAAAAACCCCATCGTTTTCGTTAATATGGTGGTAGGTTCGTCCACAGTTTGTATGCGTGTATCTAGATTTAGTTAGAGGTTAGACTCAAGTTAGAGTATGCTTGTTTGTTTTGGTTTCCCTTTAGTTTTATTAAGTATATTCTTCTAAATCGTTACCTCAGGACGGAGGATCGTGATCACTCTAGAATCTAAATTACAGTTAAACCAAGACATATCAGCTTTCTGTGTCAACTTTTCTAAGATCTTTCCCTATCCTCTTCAAGCCTTGTGATGGCGAATGCAATGCTCCAAGTTTCCCAATGTATCATTCACTTCGTCGGCGTTCGTCCTTTAACTAAGCTCTCAGACTTCATCTGCGGACCACTGATAGATAGACCACAAATAAAAATGTTATTTATATAGTTACGTATAATGACGTCGCGGTTGATTTTGTTAGGTAAAACCATTAATCTATTTTAAGAACAAAAATACAATGCACAAACACTTGCAGGTGTACGGATTTTATTTGAATTTTTAGCATAGGCGTTTGGACGCTAAAAATTTGCGGACCACCGGTTGAGAAACACTGCTCTAAGCCAAGCATGACTTGCCCGCCCCCACGGGACGTCACCGATTAAACCTCTTAAACGCCGTCTTACACTTGATGTTCCAAAGAGCAATTGTAAACAAAAACCTAAGATATCACCCGAGATAATTATTATTAACAGGCTAACCTGGGATCAGTCTGTTCTAGTTTACACATGATTTTGACTTGGGTAACTAGTAATTTTCGTTCAGGACTTGATACAATAATAATATCCATGTCACGATTTCGTCTGACAGAAATGCATTATACTCATAAACAGCTGAACTCTCCCGAGGAAACATCACGTGATTAATGAAAGCATTTGACATATAACTGTCATGGGGTTAGTTAAATAGAAACTTGCATTATAGAAAAAATATTATTAATGTCTATGACTGGTTTGAATTTGTTGTTCGGAATAAATTTACATAGATATTGGTGGTGTGTCTACGTACATATCACCCAAATGTGCGTAATTAAAACACAAACCATATCCTTGCGTTTTATAACTATTATTTAAACCGTACATGCCTTGCACACACCTAACATACCTACATGTCATTAATCATAATTAAAATCACTGCAGGATTTATTGATATGCATTTATACTAAATTGATATTAATTAAATGGATTTAATTTTAATACCATAATAAATATCTAAGTATATCAATTTTCATAACATAATAGGGTATAATTAGATTGTTGCCACAAACACACTGCCATGAAACGAATTCGGCAGTTTGAATACAAACTTCTAACAATCTAACGCCACTAAAACCCAACTAAAACCCCACATTGTGTCTTAAACGTAGTGTTCAACCAATTTTTACTATCACACCCTAAATTCAAGAGATCCGAAAATTAATAACACAGCGTAACATAGACTAGTGCATCTTTGTTTTCAGAATTATTAATAACCATGTCCTTGCTTTTTCGTACAACATTGTTAGTAATTTTGAACAATCACAAACCCCAGGCTTTGAGAAAAACACATAAATATTGTGTCCTTATCGAGATCGAGCCCAGAACTCTCGGGCGGAAGGCAGCGCCTTACCCACTGCACCACGAGAGCCGCCGACTAGTCGATGGCTTAATTCGCAAATTTGCTAACTCCACTTTTTGCTGAAAATGACTTAATGATGCCATTTTGTTGTATTATGCTTTGCGCATGTCCTGTATAAGTTTGACAACTCCAAGTTATTTAAATATATCGAAAAAACGTTACAAGAAAATTTGTCAACTCCATCGGGCTCCAAAACCTATACTGCAAAATGTATAACTCCGCCATTTTGTATGCAGATCTATCAGAAGCGTGTCATTAGTAAGCAACTCTACAAGTAAATCGTCTGAAAGGTGGCTTATTTCTGTCGATAATGCAAACAAAACATTCTCAACTTGTAATTATGAGTACAAGCCATGTTTTACATAAATATGTACACATTTTTTTATAGATAATATGTGTTAGATAATATCCTTGCTAAGTCAACTAAAGGAATTACTCTTTTTCCATTGCGTTTAAATAAAATTCAAAAGGACCTCAAAAACTGCACTTTTTAATTTGTATACGATTGATTGGTGTGTAACAAAAAAATTAAAAGCGTTGTCAACCGGTTCTTTCCATAAATACTTAGATATAGAGAACATTATAACTATTCTAGCCTAAGAAAGATATGTGTGAAAAATACGCAGCTTTTTAAGTCAGCCATGTGTTGGATATTAAGCATCAGCTACACTCGGCGAAGAAAGAAGACAAAAGAGATGGAAAAAATAAAGAAAAAGAAGCTGAACAATATGTCTTTACAATGGACCTTCGGTCCGTTCTCTTGGCTCCTAAATCTAATGTCTCAAGTTAATATTACAAAACTAAATTATGCGCACACAATTTTTGTTTCTTCAATTTAAAATGCAAAGAAGGATACTGGTATTTATGGAATGAGACTGAAGGTGGCCTCAACGCAGAGGAGTTCACCAGTATCATATCAAGTTTTATTGTAGACAATATTTTATGCCAAATAGAGGTTGGATGCACCTACCAAAACCAGAATTCTGTGCTGGCTAATGCTTTGTTAAATATTGCGATGGTGCATGGAATCACCATAGAGCAGAAATACCTAGAGGTAGTCCATACCCAAATGGAAGCCGATTCAATGCACGCCATTGAAAGACAACTAAAAAAGAAAGATATATCTGTTCCTGCAGAATATTACAACATCTGTAAAGCAGCAAAAAAACATCCAGCATATCAAGTAAAATATTTGAATCACACATTTTCAAAACTTTCGATGAAGTACAGTATCACACAACCCTAACACAGGAAAGAAAGGCTATCCAAAGGTACATAGTGCATTAGAATTTTTATATTTCGAGGCCTGTAAAATTTTACCCCAAAGGAGGAATACCAACATACTATCAAAACATATTGATACTTTGGCCTGTTTACACAAGACACAATTGAAAATTAAAAATAGAAAATTCAATGACCTGCAAGACTTAAAAATGACGATTTATGGGGACAACCACGAATTATATGATAATCTTCCACATGAATAACTTGTGAAATTATTCCTTGTAATAAATACCTAATGTTTAATTTAATTATTTTTAATATTGTGTTAATTTTAAGTTATATTGTTGAATTTGTTATAGATTACCTATTCAAAATACCTCATGAATAACTTAAAAAAATAGGATTTTAATGTGTTATTTACCTATAGGTTATGTTAAGTAATTATTTGTAATAAATTAAGTACATATTATTCAAAATACTCATTATGTTGTCTAGAATTACAATAAAATTTAAGAAGAAAAGTTGATAACTCCATTGAACATAATTATTTTGAAAAAATTTTAACCTGCAATTTTGGTAACTCCTAAATTCGTCCATATAAAATAAACGAATGGTTATATTTTAAATTTTATGAGACAGTAATATCCGTTTTGATAAAATAAACAATCTGTCATTTTAAATTTTCTTAATAGGTTAAAAAGTAACAAAGGAACATGTTTTTACTCTCTCCTGAAAAGTTTTCAAAAGTGGAGTTAGCAAATTTGCGAATTAAGCCATCGTAGTGCATCTTGTGCATAACATTGAAAGGCCACACAAGTAACCAATGAATGAGGTGCCAAACAGGAGTACACAGTGTCATATAGGTAGCCAAACTGACAAAAATAATGGCAGTGGACTGGACCATACTTATTGCTTGTTGTGTGGATAACTAACTGTTGGACATAATATTATAAGTATATTGTTAAGGCTATACCTCAGTTGAGGTATGGTCTAAAAAGATCGTGGCTAGGCGATGCGCGGATTGCGGGTCGCGGGTGCAAATGACGCATGCCGAACGAAATATAATTTGTCATATAAATCCAACATGCGTCCATTTAATTTTCGGTTTATTGTTCAACTAGTAACAATAATATATTCATTGACATGTTTTCTTTTTAAAGTAAATGGGTAACGTTTTTAGTCATCTTTACACGATTTAAGAATTAATACCCCCGTCGCCATCACGAAATAAATTGACGTACGCACACCTTGACGTTCGCTCTCAGACTGCCAGCGAGTCCAAAATTTCGTCGCGCCAATAGTTGAAAATTATTTGCCGTTTCACTGAAGTACGCTCTTAACCAAGTAGCAGTAAATCCCCGCAGGGCCATCATCAAACCCGTTGGATTTACAAACTGATCATGTTACAAATTTCAAATTTATTTATTTTACATAATTTAATGAACATAATATTACATAAATTAATTATAAATTTAAAGCATTCACGACGTGATAAAAAAATAAGTGTTGACAATTTTTTTCAAATAAAAATACTGATTAATGTGAGTTAATAATACAATAACTACTTCATAAAATAAGAAAATAAATAAAATAACAAAAATAAAAGTAGATGGAAGCACACAAAGTAAGCTAGGTTGATAGACCCTATCTTAAAAACTTATAAAACAACGTCCACCTAAATTCACCTCACGTAAGTGGAATATGTATATCAATGTCCGAAGCGATTTCATTACACATAGTTATTGCCTTCCCAATTGGCATTACTAGCAATACATCTTAGTTTTGCACCTTGGGAGAACAAACAACGTGACAGTAAAAACTAAAGACCAGAAAAAATGGAAAGAGCTATGGGATACCTAACCTACATCGGTTAAAAGACACTAAATTGCTACAGTAGAAATTATTATCAGTAATTTTACTTTTTACTAAAATAATTAAATACTCGTGATAAACTATAATGTATTATTATAGGCTCTGTGTTGATTATTATTTAATTCACCATTACACAGTTAAGTAATGATTTCACAAATCTATTTTGTTTTTTGAGCTGAAAGGTCACGTGTAAAATCACTCAGACATAATTTTCCGACCTTCAAAAGTGATTTGGTATATACTTACGCCATTTATTTTTGCTGCGAGCTTTCATTTGGGTTAATGGAAACGACCCTTTACGACTTTTTAGCAGACCGAATGGATTTATAGGTCACTGGGGATGCGATGCGATGTGATGTGATCGTAGAATAAATTCATTTACGATATGTGCTCACGTCAAGTCGATCATGATTTATGATCTATGATTGAATGTTTGACAAGACAGGTCTCATGTAAATGTATATTGAGTTTCACTAATCGTAAGCATACAATACACTATACAGCATTACATGGAGTCAGTAATATGAAAAGGATTGATAGTTTGTATTTTTTTACTGCTTATTCTATCATGTAATAATGTAATGATAGTTTTTCTCTGATACATTTAAACAGGGAAGGGGATGCAATAACATTAGTATTTTACAAACATAAATAATAAAATGACATTATACTAGTGAATGGCAATATATTTGAATGACGTATTTTGATATACCTCCGAAACTATTCGAACTAGATCTAAGGAGAAATCGTAAGATTTTATTTGAATTGAGTGGGATTTAAACTCCAATTTTCCACTCCGGGTTCCAGTCCCGACCGGTACCTATAGTTTTTCAAGATTTTTTCTAATAATAATATGTATGTTTTTGGAGTACTTATTGCGATTTATATATGTTCAATTAAAAAACGCTACGTAATTGAATCTTGTGAATTATGCAATGGATACAACATAATTGAGAGATCCGGACGTCATCTAGGGATTAACGTAATCTATTTTAATTCAAACTCACGAAAGATTATCACCAGTATGAAAGAACTACCTAATAGTTCCCTCCACACCTACTCGCCCGGCACCACACTCGGTCTTAATCGAACGTATTACGAAGCCCTACGTTTGGACGTGATGCATCATCAGTAATTTACGCCTGGGAATGTCTCAGGAGGAGATGTCCAAACTGAGGTCGCCACGCACTCAAAGAGGACTGAATTTACAGAGACTTTCTAATAAAATGGGAGAAAGGAGCATGGATAGTTAACAAAAATAAATGATTATAATAATGAATTTACATAAGTAAAAAAACAAAACTAAAACTAAATCAATAGGTACGGACATACTAAAATATGTGAAGATATCTTCATTTCCGCAATCAAACGCCGCATTTTTTAAAAAGTATTATAGTTATACTTTGTGGCGACCAGGTCGGACGGCCAACTCTACCCTTATATTAGATTAAGGAGTAGATTTTCGGACATTCCCAGAGGATGTGGTTTGCATCCTGTAGCTACTGCCTAGCTCTTCGAGTTTGGACTTGTCACCCGACCAGCATGTCCATGTGGCGGAGAACTACAGCATGAAAGAACTTTGATAACATCTTGGACACATGGTTATTCGTTAATTTCGTCGTGGTTTGGTATGGGGCAGGTGGTTTAAACTTTAAATGATCTAATATGACATATGCCGGATGCGGTTTTAACTCCAATATAAAAAAACGATTTTTCTAGAAAATATTATGTAGATACAATACAAAGAAATTTCCGTTCTCAAATTTTTATGTAGGCACATTATATTCAGTATTGAATTAAAAATAGTTTGATTAATAATTGAATTTAAATTAAACCAACCCACACGATAGGTATATTCATATTATGTAGTGGGTGCTATTCAACTCCAAATCGTGATAGATAACTTTGGTACCTATGGAATAAAAGATCTGCTATAGGTAGGTATCTATATTATTTAAACTCTATTCCGATGGCAGGTAGGAACTTAATACAATCGTTTTTTTTTTTGTATTTACTAGTATGTAATACTAATCATTATAGTTTTGCATGAACAATTTGCATATAACTAATTTGGCGTTCCTTTTTTTCGTTAATTTCGGCGACTATAACCTACTGTTACGCGGGAATTCCCGCCCCGCCCCGCCTTACCTACTATTTCCGTTTTTATGTGCTTCCGCTTTTAGGAGCGGTCGGTGTTAACCGTTGACCCGGTCAACCCGAAACCTTCCACTGAATGGAAAACTATCTAGTACAGAATCTACTGATATGAAGACTATATTATAATAATATTACGGTGACTCCCTGGTTTCCATTGATCAACCATTGGATTCGTCATTGATCAACGCCAGCATTTTTAATAATATCGACCGTAAGGCCTTTTTCTTCTCAAGAAAAAACACCGATGGGGAAAGATGCAAACACCTATTTTTACCAGGGACTTCTTGTTTGTTGTTACGACTTGCGGAATTTGCAAACAAAACTGTTGCCTACTTCAATTTGTATTAATTATTGATTATACCTTCAATAAATAAGTATACTTTTAATCTGTATTATTGTATATTCTGTACCAGTTGAAAATGACCCTTTGAAGCGGACAGAATCGGTCCTGTTTATTATTATACTAAGTGGAATTAGTACTACCTACTTACATATTGTATTTTACTTTAATTAATGAAAAAATGATGTTTGAAAATGTATATATTCACACGCCACGTTAGTGAAACGTATCCCATTGTTTTTGTAATGACAATTTTATTTAGTTTCCATTTATCCCGAAACAATTGGTTAATATATACAACTCTAGCCAACTAATCTAGATCTAGGCGCATGCCCCTCTATCCGCATCTCACTTCACCATTCCTCCGTTGCTATCGGGCAACTTTAACTAGTGCCTCAGTTTTTTTAATTACAATCGGATGAAACCGTCTGGATTTTTCGTCGGATTTTTTTTGTTACACAGCTGAATCTGTGTCACTGTCTATAAAATGTATATATGTCGTGCATATAAAACTATTTAATTCAATAAGGATAAATTGCAACTAAACTTTTCGTATTTAAGCTCTACGAAGCGTTCGTAGTATACCTATGTACTTGTACGACTATGCCAACATGGAGTATCTTCAGTAAGCCAGGAGAGATAAGTTATCTCCATTAATTTTAAATATTATGAAAGCACCACATAATCTAATATGTACCTATCTGAACCCAAAACTCGAATCTGTAATTTTAAAATATATATTATAAAACATATTTCCAAAAATCTTCGTCGAAACTCGTAGCCTAGAGCTTTTGAGATTATTTAGATAGCAACGTTATGATTTTATTTTCTGATAGGTATTCTTGTCCCATATGGAAAATATTAGACGTTTTTCCAGCAAAATATTTTTCATTTAAATAGGTACGCCGATACTGAACAATATCTTTTTGTTTCTGTGAAAATGATTATTCATGAGATGTTTCCAAATTACGAATCAATCAAAAATGGTTTTGCTATCGAATCGACCTGTTGGCCAAACTTGATCTACCCTATAAATTGCAACGATATACCGTCCTTATCATACCAAAGTCACCAATGTGCAAAACGATACTTCTAGGATATCAAGTTTGGACATTTTAGCCTCACAATTTTGATCTATATATTAATATGACTTATTTGAGGTCTTGTTGTCTATTCTCTTTGGCGCATCGACGAGTAAGATCGTTTATTTGTTTAATGCCACATTAGGTCATTTGGCTAATTTGTATTTAGTGTTTAGGCAGCTGTTTCGCGAAAAGTAGTAGTAACAATTCTTGTCTTTGGCATAATAAACTTTGACCGAATTCTATCATATTCATCTACTTAAATATTGAATTAACCAAAAAGGCACGTCCGTGGCTTTGGCTCCATTACCGGGACAGTATCATATTAATGATTGTTTTTATTTTAAACACAACAAAACACAATAGAAAGTTAATTCATTCTTAATTTTTTGCTTATAATTAAAATTCACCATTTACCTGATATGCGCGTACGTTGGTTTTTGCGCGGGTTCTTGACAGATTAAACACTATTTATGAGGAATGGTTGTTGGTCATTCCCTCACACATCGGGTTTACCCTACACATTAAAAATTCACGAGAATGTAACCCAGTCGTGAAATGTGAGCTCGCCACTCCCGGATTTGGAAGCGTAAATTTTGTCAACTACTCCACCCCAGAGTAGTTAGTTATACTTGATGCATTCGCCTTATTTTTTTTTTTTTATTATTTTGTGAAATTACCCAAGTCATATTTTATAAAAAATATATGAACATAGAAACAATTTTTTTGTGTGCTTAAACAAAATTTAAAAAACATCATTTTTCGTCTCGTAAAATTGCATTTTCCTGCCCCAGTTCGGATCAAAACAGACGTAAAAAAATGTGTGCTATTTTTCTTTTGCCCACTGGCAACGTCGAAATGCCAAAAACATTTTTCTTTTGGCACGGTTCCCTTGACCTTTATAATAATATATCCAGCATGAGAGAAACTCCGCCGGCGAAATAAAAAATATATGTGTCAAACTAAAACTGAGCCAGACGTAACAACTAAATAAACACCGATTCACGGAATCTGATTCATTGCCTACTATCATCGTTGTCGCACCTCGCGACTAACCTACAGTTTTTATATGTGTACACCTTTGCAACTCAGGACAAATTATTTTACTTTAAAGTGGCTGTTATAAATCTGCTGTGCTATATCTGTTTTGTTAATATTAAAAAAGCAAAACTGGAAATGCATTTCCCAGATATGGATTATTCTGTTTAGCCGATCTTTACTGAAATAATTATATGGATCGTTTTACATTGATATTAGGGGTCGATAATTATTAACGTCATACGATTTTCGGTATTTTTGGACACCCCTTCCCCGAACCTCAAGAAACTTGTCTAAATTACGTCACATTATTAAACTCCCTACGGATTCGCTAAAAACAGGGAACTCAAAAATAATGGGAACTGAAATACCTAACGGGTATGGAGAAACAAGCGACCGATCGCGAGTGTGGAAGAATATGTGATAAACTTAAACATTGACAGAAGACAATTGCTCTCGTGTTATGCACTGACGCTTATTCAATATTGGTGTATTTGAAGATTGCAACACACACTATTGCACGTCTATAATGTGTGGTTCATTTTCGTAGGACCCTCACACATTCAAACCCCGTCAAAATGTGGTATATTGGGTTATAGCCTATCGAAATTATATTTATTATTCTGTTCTGTGGTTAAAACAATCAACAGAAACTTATAATCGCCTTCCAACGACGAATGCTAAAATATCAAACAGTGTCGTAATCTTTTCGTGTCATCCCCTAACGGAGGTTGGCCACCATCGAGGAGATATTTGCATCTGCTACCCGGAACAGTTTGGTGACGCCTACGCTCGTACTAATCACATATAGAAAGGAATTCATCCAGCACTCGTAATGGAAGATTTTACTAACCGGAGCACTCGATAATTTTCCGAAAATATTTATATATTTATGTAATAGTTGTATGCATTATATGGAAATATACCTGCTAAGCTCAGATGGTCAAATGGAGTAACTGTCTTTAAACTTGTGCATGCAAGGTTATGGCATAATGTTTTCGGCGCCGCAGATGAAAATCGAGGTTTACGTCAGTCACGTTATAAATATATATTTTTTCTATGATTCCTGATTATAAAAATAAAAAAATATAAGTACATAAAGTAAATTAATTTTATTAATAATTCACGAACTAAAATGCTATCGAATGACAGCGATTTCATGAAAACAGGAGCTGTGGTCCAGTGCGTTCCGGACCATTTCGAGCGCTGTTAAGCAATATTAATTCTAGTTTTTGGAAGCTTAAAATAAGTATTGGAATTAATAGGTATTTAACGTGTTTTTAATATTATTAATAACCCGTTTGCAGTTAAAGCAGTAAATATAGCTCTCACCTTTGCAGAATTCATCTAAATTTCTCTTCATTGACCCAAAAACATTTACTCATATTGTACGAATGTTTTTACCTACTGGCTTTCGCCCTATTTTCGTATTTACGGCAAACACCGTTCGTCATGTTTTGCCAGTGCTTTGTTTATTTTTAATTTCACTTTTGATTCACTGAAAAGTTTTCTGTCTAGCCTAGCCAAATAACTAACGTTATTTATTACATTTTGGCGGAAACGCGAAACGTTGCCAATAAATTCTTGCATAGCATGCAGTTTATTAATACCTAATTATTGTAGTAATAATCACTTTCATTTTATATTCTAGATCTAGAAAATACATTTAGTACGGGAATATAACATATTATTATATAATTCATTCGTCCACTCAACTGTGAATTCGAGAGAATTTATTAAATTACATAACTGCTTTGCATGAACAACTAATATAATATCCATAAAATAATATGTGATCAGGAACACATTTTATACAGTTTTTTCTTGTAAATTTATCTTTGAATTTTGAGATTATTCATTTTCTTTTTAATTAAAATCTTTAATTTTGTTGAATTAATATAAGTAATGTGATATAATTAATACGCAAGTTTAAGAACTTATTAAAACATCTTCGTTTGATATTAAAACGCAATTAAAATATTACGTAAAAGTATACCAAAATAGTAAGACAAATATTTAGAAGATCTCATATTCGCCTGATGCGAATAATTCGTGGGGCGGGATGTGAAGTCAGATAAGTCACAAATTGTCATTTTGAGATATAGCAAAAACAAAGTTCAAAAAATTCCCCACATTCCACTAATCATAGTTATGTTTTTTTATGGATAGCAAATCAAAGTACACGTAATTGGCTTTCAATTATATGTCCTAGAAGATTCTAACTACTTTGTTTCATTAAAAACTTAATTGGTTAAAAAAAAAAGGAATTGACTTAACTGGAACTGCACAAAAAATGATTGACTTACCTTACTACGCACAAAGTAATATTGTTATTTTTTCATGTTAATCCGACTAATATTAGCAATAAAACACACATTTTATACATAAATCTTATTGGTTTATTGAAAAAAATATTATATAAATTTAAAAGTAGCATTTTTATAACTTTTTTTTTACTTTAATGTTATTTAAGTTGTGAAAAGGCACACAAACCTGAATATTATAAAGGTTCATCGTTATCATTAAACTTCAGTATGGATTTCTTCAATGGTATCAGGTTAAATATTACTGACTATCTCAGATGTCTCAAGTGACTCACAAAATTCTCTATAATACGATAAAATGTATGGAAGTAAGTCTATCAAATCTTTCGTCTTGTCTCGTCTTATATATGAAATTTGTTAAAATGCAGTCGTCTCGTCGAGAGTTCTTTTAAATTTCACTATTCTCGGTTCGTGTTTGTTGAATTGAAGCCACTAAACATCTCTCCAAACAAACTTTTTCCCATCTGTGTCTATTTTTCTGAGTGGCAATGGTCCTTTTAATCGATCCGAGTAGTTAAAAAAATCTGCACGAGTCATTTCAGTGACTATAAAAGGATTTTTCTTTGCAACTTCACACATTGATTTGGCCCAATCATGAGGATGCTCGATCGTTCCACTAAATGTCTTTTTTTTCTTCTCAATTATGCGATGGTCACTATCGCACTCCATATGTGTGTGGCCAGGGACTAAAAAGTGTGATCAATTTTGTTTAAAGTCTCAGAATGTTTTACTGCTATCATGCACATTACAGCTACGTGGCTATTTTTGTTTTGACCCGCACATCTATCAGAATACATGATCACATGCTTAATATTATCATGTATCCCCTTGGTTAAGTATTTGAACAGGCATGAAGCAATATCGTTAGCTTCTCTATTAGCAAGAGTCTCATGGCATACATAGCAATATCCCTGGTTATTATCACAATCATGCACTGTCAAATGTCGTTTGTAAAAGGCCAGGGAACTTTGCTGCATGTCAAATGTTACAATTTGGCAAGAGGAATATTGCAAGTACTCTTTATCACAACTTTTAGCTGAATATGCAAAGTCAGCTTCATCATGATGCTCTTTCAATTCCTCACGATTTTTATTTCTTTCTTCATCGTTGGTGAAATTCTTAATTGATTTAAGTTTATCGCATTTTTGGCAAGTATTTTTATTTGGCCGTTTGAATGTTAAGTTCATGCCATGGAATATTTCTGCGTATAAACGAATATTGATGGGATTAGAGCTAATACTCTTCAAATATTGAGAATACATCACAGTTATTGTCAAATGTGGCGGTAAGTATTTTTTGACAGTCCCTTCTAGAGTAATGACTCTCATAATGATGGAATTGAGAGTATATGTGTCTTTGCTATTTGCCTATCTTCTTCGCTATCTTTGTTTTTAGAGATATCTTTCCTCTTGCATCTTCTTGAATAAGTATACCGGAAGTAGTCGCACGTTTTTTTCTTAAAACATATTCAAAAAAAATGTGACTTTCACGTAATGTTTTTAGTGTACAACCTTTACAAATTGGTTTCCGTAACAGTTCAACAGTCAAGAATTATTGAACTGTTACTTGGCGAAAATGTTGTTTACCTGTTCGCTTTGTCTGATACGACTTTTTTTCGTATTCATAACTTCCATTATAGGTACTTGTTGTGTAACCTTTGCCAGTATTTCGTGCAACATGTTTATCATTTCTGAAATCTTTGTATCATCCCTTTAGTTACATTTTTGGTGATTATTACTTCTCAATCGAGAACGAGGGAAAAGGGTTAAAACATCGTTGTGATGTGTAATCGTGGAAGCACTATTTGAGCATGAAGGGCGTGGTTCTTCAATGTCGGTAAATTAGACAGTAATAATTCTTGAATATTAAAATCAGGATCTTTTATGCCATCAATGAATCGTCAACATACAAGTTATTGGAGTATGTGGTTGAACCTAGTAGCAAGATTATTTGTTTGGATATTGTGTACGTGTTTTTAGATTTAAATAAATCAAATTCGATAAATTTGGTATATTTTGTATTATTTACAAATAATACACATACTTATTTATATAAGTCATAATTTATTATAATATGACTATTTTACTTACGTTCTGTTGTTATTTTTTTTCAAAATTTCTCAAAATATCTTTAAAAATACGTTAAAGTGCGGCCACACCGGCAACATGTCGCGCGACAACTCGTTAAATTTTACGATAATTATCATAATTGCTTAGGAAATTTTACGATAATTATCATGCTTATCGTAAAATTTAACGAGTTGTCGCGCGACTTGTTTTCGGTGTGGACCCGGCATTAGATTCACCAAAATCAACACTGAGTAGGTATGACGTTTGAAGGTAAGCCAAATATGAGTAGTAAGGTAAGTCACACAAAATGTTGACTTATCTGACTACTCATGTGACTTAACTGTGTACACTCCCCGTAAAATAAAAAATATGTTTTGACTGAAACTGCATCTCGCAAATGGTGAGACGTACGGCTTACCTGACTACACACAACGAAAGATTTTTTTTTTTTAGTATAGTAGCATTCATATCTCATTTTTGCTGTTTTGTGACTTACCTGACTACACATCCCGACCCACGAATTATTCATCAGTAACTGAATAAAATACATTTTTATTTTTCGCATGTTTTGATGTTTTTTAAATTGAAAAAAAAACCATTAAAACTATCATTAATTGTCAAAATGGTATGAGAGTCTCAAGAAAACTTATTGAAAAACGTTAAATTGATAATTTTGTTTAAAAAAAAACTACATGGAATAATACTAAATCACTTACACTTATTTTAGCCGTTTTTCTAAATTGTCGCTTTTTCTTTGAAATATAAAAATATTTTTTATTTCCCGCATCGTATTTAGTTTGGGATTGATAGATTAAAATATGTTTAAAGCTTGAATTAGGCACTAAAATATGTCCATGCATCTCCCCCTTAATACATTTTATTAACATCGGACGCCACTTATGATCATTGTAGGTAGTAATATTACTTTGATGTAATAATTGCAAACGTAATTGCCTTTCATTGGCGAAATTTAAAACACGTCGGATAACCTAGGCTTGGTTAACGAATAAGACCACTCATCCAGACAATGAACGATATGATTTCGAAAGTTTCAATCCCACCAAAGTATTTTCTAGGTTTTGTATAGTTGTGTATTTGTTGAAAATCATGTCATAAATATAAGTAATCAAATCGATCATTATCATTATTCAATTTATAATTACGTTAGTATTGTAAAATATGGTGAGCTTGTTATAGTTTATATCTACTCGCGATATTATGACTTCTACTAAATGTCATTGGGCTGTAGGTATATGAATCGGTGAATAGATTAGAGTTAGACGAATCTCACTGATGGCCAGGCATGCCAACACTCGATGCTAACTCGGTCATATGAGCT
The DNA here is from genome assembly GCF_057557595.1 of Rhyacophila brunnea. NCBI lineage: Eukaryota > Metazoa > Arthropoda > Insecta > Trichoptera > Rhyacophilidae > Rhyacophila > Rhyacophila brunnea. Next base: position 26,738,271 of record NW_028233068.1, read on the forward strand.
TAAATACTTAATGGACGTATAAATTTTAATTGTCACCATCCTGATTGCAGTCCATTGACGATGATTGTGATGCAGCCTCAATATAACAATTATTATCATTCATTACCACTGTCATTTTCATTGCGAATGAGTTGTTAGTCCTCCATTTATATGTTACGGTGAAACGTCAAATTCACTTTTTATAACGCCAATTATTTAGTTGTGCAAGATTGGTATCTCTTGCAACAATGGAGAGAAGTACTCTTGCATTGTAATAAAATAAATAATAAAACTTTCTAGTACCACATCCTTATGAGTAAAATTAGCACGATTGAACTCATACTGGCAAGCGGTGAGGTTGAAGTTACTTACGTGCGTTTAAATGTGGACCTAGAAACGGAAACGTCATAATATATAACCATCTCTCAAGAGGCAATTTATATCGAAGTATACAAACTTTGAATTGTCATATAAAATTATCTGCCCACAACAACATAATACTATTATCTATAAATTCTGTTTTTCTGTTGAAATTTACTTCGTATTGCGTACAATCCGTAATGGTCTGACTCTCTAGTTGACAACATCATAAAATAGCGGCTAGGTAATTTTCGACTTATGAACGTAGTTGGCAACGTAAAAAAAACCGCTAACTTATCTCGGCAACCTGTTTAAATCATTTATGGTATAATAAATAATGAAATAGATATTTTTTTATTAGATAATAACTTTTTAACTGTGCACACTTACATTTAAATCGTAATTTGGTGACCGAATTGGAGTTTGCTGATCGCATTTAGTTCTTGACAGTCCCGTTGAACTAATAATTACCCATGTTGCGTAGCCAAGATAACAAGACAATTTCTATCTACGCTCTTTTCTTTTTTAGTATTGTATTCACCATAGCTCCGCTCCAGTCCTAGATGTTGGGTTCTCACACCATCAGTTCGTTAAATCCATGGGCGTCAACCCATCCTGCCCATTAAAGTAGTCCAATCGTATTGTTGTTGAGGAGCTAGTTGCTCTTTTTAATGTTAATTAACAAAACACAAATCGTACAGTTAGCGATATCTTCTAATATTGTATTTTTTTTTAATTTCAGGTATGGCCATATTTTAATATATTACTACAAGCTGCTCTATCTTCAAACAAGGTATTAATTGTATTTATTTATTTATAAACAAACATTGTGTAAGTACATAAAAAAATAATTAGGGATGTTCACAACATAATATGTACTAATGGCAAGTCTTCTAAGTCTGGATCGGTTATTTGAAAAAAATATAAATAATATACTAAACATTCGCAACTAAAGGATGGTTCAGATGAAGGTGTATGTGCCGTGCCTACTTACTGAATAACTTTTCATATTGGTAAAATGAACACTTAATAATACGTATTGACTACTGAGTATGTACTAAAACCAATTATTAATATAAAATCAGTGTATATGCCCACCTAATTTAACACTAAATAACGTGTACCTACCATTTATTATTTAAGTACATATTTGTAGATAAATTATTAATACCGAGCATACTCGAGAGTTATTTTGATATTACAACACCGGCACCAAACTCAAACTTTCGTCTCAACGAACCTTTATAATCAATTATTTCATTTCTTCACCAAAGATATCATGAATTCAAATCGGCCATAAACTTCAAGACATGAAATAGATACGACGATTTACAGTAGGTTACCATATTTTCTAATCAACTGATTGAATAAATTTTTATTTTAAAACCACAACTTGTCTTATGTGGATTTGAAAATACATAATTTCAATAAAATAAATCTACCAGATATGCTTCAAATGTTTATTTTTAAATCATCTATTTTCAATAGTAAGAACCTTAACATTCTTAAATCTTGTGTATATTCACTATTGGATAACAAAAATATTCAATTCGTTAACTTTCAACCCTCATTTAGTAACTGGTACATTTGGTTATAATTAAATTCTTATGTGAGTCACTTGCTATTTATAAATGAACTGTTAATTCGATTAAGCATTTTATCTCTTATTCTCATACAAGAGAGTACTTGGAGACCATAATATATTAAACAATTTATTAATAACAACTTGATATTAAATAAGTATATACCTACACACATACTTAAATAATTATTTTGAATAATTTTTACTGTAGGTATAATAAATATAAGTCAGTTGATACTTTTACAAATAATATACCTACAGGTAATAAAATATCAGTGTCAAAAACTCTATTATTTATAGCTTACCTTAAGACAAGAGATTTTTGTCTTAAAGTTAAAAAAATACCAATGGTGAACAAAGGTATTTATTTTTTAAGTAGCAGAGCCATCCGTCTCTAATAGGATTCACATACAGATAGATATAGTAATAGTACCTATATCCAAGTTTACTAAACATGCAAACAAATGCTTACTCAAAAAAAAAACTTATGTATGTACTTTGATGGTGTTTGTCCTTGAGGCCTGACTCACTGTCTGATTCAATATTATATTAAACGGGCGAGGCGTATTTATACGGTAAAGCCTCTCTATGTTTATGTTATTTTATGCACACCTGGCAAACTCTGACTGGCTTAGCAGGCACTAAAAGTTCAAGAGGGTTAGTTTCAGCTTCTACATCACGACCAATGTCTAATACGATTAAAATTAACGTATTGCCTTATGTACATACATACTTACAGTGAAAGACATTATCTTGAAATCAATATATTATAAGTATTACTAATTAAAAAAGAAACGAAAGAAGCTCGCTCCCTTTAGGAAATATTGTCATTTAAATTGATTTGGTTGTAACTTTTAATCAATTATAATATGCAGCATTATAATATAATTATCATTATATATAATTAAGATCAAAAAAGTGCTTTTAGATAATATTATTTTGACGTTTTTATCGCATAGTCTAATCGAGGTCTGGCACATATCTGTATTATCTATGCATTCCTGGCATTCTAAATTAATAAGATTATTACTTCAGTTTTATTGTTTTAGACATTTCATTCAAATAAAAAAAATCTTAGATACCTACTGATAGTTTTTTTTATAAGTATAATTAGAGATTATTATAATAAATAACACAGAGTAAATAAATAATGCTTGACATTGATAATATAAAACTGAAATTGGTCCCTTGCACTTCAGTAATTATTACAAATAATCAATCAGTATCTATTAAGTCACGCAAACTTCACACTTCACAATGGGTCAATACCTTTTCTTATCATTCCAAGTTCATCGAAGGTTGTAGGTGGCGGCTCTTTCATTATGGAGATTGCATTCCCCAGAAGGAAAATGACATCATTTGAAAGAAGGTATAGGAAAATGGTACCATCGTATACTGTTTCACACCTTTAATCAAGCTAAGCGCATGCACACGAACCAATTTTGGTAGGTAATGTAAACCATTTGAAACCCGCACGAGCAGAAAACTCATTTTTTTTTTTAAATATTCAATAAATGACTAAAAAAGTTTCAGAATGGAGTACTGTTTTATATAATATATTGGAGAGATCGTAATGTAGAATCGCACACGAAAGAAGCGAAGAAAAGACGCTCGGCGTAGTTAGACGTATTTATAATCTATGGTTAAACAATAATTATTTAGCATCCTTCGTTTTTCCTACTGAACATCCATATTTAAAATCTGAAATCGTTTAACCATACTATTTATATTTTGGCAAGTAGAGCTTAAGGTGAAGCCTTTACTGTGCCGTTTTTAAAGAGGCACCTAGCGGAAAAATACGAAGCCTGCAATTTGAGATTTTTTTTTAATAATTTACAATTTCAACTGTTCAAAGATAGACTTACAATTGAAAAAAATGTAATAAAATGTGAATTTGTTGAATCGGACCGCATCCTATTATTACAAAGTTTTCTAAGCATCGCCTAAGAGTTTTTTGACTAATTCATAGTTTTAATATTTTTTATATCTATTTTAAAAAACATCGATTTTTATAAAAAATATAAATGTGTATAACTTGAAATCCTTTTTATTTATATCGAATTTTATTTATGTATGGTCCCAATATTGAAGCTTAATTTGATATAAATAAAAAGGATTTCAAGTTAAGTATACACATTTATATTATTTTTTATAAAAATCGATGTTTTTTAAAATAGATATAAAAAATATTAAAACTATGAATTAGTCAAAAATCTCTTAGGCTATGCTTAGAAAACCATTTCATTCACGTGTTTATTAGTACTGTTACAATTTGGTAATTAGTATTATTATATTATCATTTCTACTTTACGCTTCCTACCACGACTTTAGGTTTTGATTACGACAAATCACTTATGATTCTATCCTAACTTATCTTATCTCTCGGATTCACAATTCAAAAATTTCAATTACCTACTATGTAAACTATTTCTGCAATCGTAATATTATGGTCACCGTAATTATTATAACCTATAATAATTATTTGTCTATCGTTATAAATATCTGGATTCAACACGTTATCGCCGCTATGCGCTGGAGACATAACACAGCGTTCTCGTGTTATTCGGAGAAAATACATTTTGTATGTAAATTTCCAATGCTGGAGATCTCTTCACATACAAATTATCCCGACGCAGGTGGGAATTCAAATGAATGAAATTGTTATTGAAGAATAACTGTACATTTAATTTGTATGGGCGTATTCAATTTATTGTAATTGACGTTTTTTAATACTTTAAACATTGTTGTCTTCAATTATTATGATTGCGCTTTGAACTCGCGGAGATTAGTTCATTATAGTATAATCAACTCAATTCCATCATAACGTGACAATGATAACAGCTACTACAGTATTTTTTTCTGGGGATATGTGGGGACACGCCGTACCTTTAATTTAAATATATATTATTTTTTATTTGATTTGATGTGCTAAAACGCATACCCATATAACATTATGTATAAATATGTAAAGATATTATCACCATTCTGTATCGTTTTTCGTCTACCATTATAACATACATACTATATACATATCCTTTTTCTCCTTCCTGGGCCGTTAGTATCAATATTGACAACACCCTAGAAAATAAGTTTTAAATCCTCGAAAAATCGCATCAGTCGTTGGGGCCTTTTGGTAGTAGCCATTCTAGTACACTACAGTGACGAAGACTCCTTACTAAACGACTATTTAGTTAGAGTCTACCTTATAAACACCGCAATAAAAATAATCTTAATAATTAGCGTATGTATAATGGCGAAGACTCGATCTACAATAATATCGTGAAATTAGGCAGGAAACCTCGATTATCACAGCCTTTCCAAGCACGCATTTATAATCTAAGCTGAATGCCGATGACGTCAGAAATTCCATAAGTCGCAAGATCCAGATTGTATAAATGCACGCGAAAGAGAAGCAGAAGCCTTTCGTCTAGTTCGGTTTAGTTTCAATACATATTTATTTTTCGCATGTTTTACAAGTAGCCTCTCTGTCCACTCGGTTGATAAGAGGGAATCATTTCATCTTTTAATTTAGGAGCCAGGGAAGGCAAGTTTTATATTAATAACTATTATATCTACAAAAATCTGCGTTTGTCGATGTCGAAGAATTTTTTGGTTGTTATGAAGAAAAGGTTTTCCAGCTGTCGATTGATGAATGTCGAATAAAACTACTGTAGCGCTTGTTATATAGCAAGATACTGAAATACATAAGTATGTGATAGGTCACGGGTAGGGAACCTCCGGCCTTTTAAATGAATCTAAATTTATATTTTTTGTTCGATTTTCACAAAATAATATACAATATTTTGAAGTTGAAAAAAGGTTGCCCACATTTGAAGCAGGTACTCCTATTTGAAACATGAACTTTTTTTAATACCGGACAACGCAAACAAAATATACAATGAATTTCATCTATAATGCACACACGTCATAATGAATAATAAGTTGTGTGAAAAATAATAACGATTTGTCATTCTGTTGTGTTTATAGTGTGACAATATTAACAATGTTGTAATGTTAAAACATATTGCACAATAAATTTATTGGATAAAAACGTCGTTTTATGTTGTGAGAACCCGTTACTATTTGAATTGCACGTTCGTAATAATAACAGTTAAACGGAATTTGTACTGCGGATGCATTTAAAATTATTGAAAAGGCCATTCAAACACAATGATATTTAATAATGTCTACGATTAAACCCACAATCATCGATGATTTGTAAAATTGTAAATAATATTGTGCCCACGTTCTCAACGGGATTTCTTAATTTCTCATTTGTACAATAAACATCAAATAAACTCTTAGTAAATTTTATTGAAAATGTCTTTGCATACAAGTAAGCTGTCGTGCTAAAATCTAAGTTTAAGTCTACCAATCAAATATAATTATGTAGCATCCTCATAAGTCAAATTTAATTCTTCTTTTCGTGTGGTGGCGGGTGCAGAACACACTACAGACACTAGGTCATAATGTCTCTTGGTGGTGTTAGCACAATAATTTTTAAATATATCTATTGTTTCTATTTTAATGGTTTTATATTAATATTTCTTGCAACCATCTTTAGATAAAGATCCGAGAGGATTTAATTTGAATATCTTTGATTCCATTGTTGGCGGCATGTAAAACTGGATGGGAGGCTCACAATTGTTCAGCACACACGCTATTAATGTGACTGCCCCAGTTTCTCATATAATATGGAAAGGGTATTTCGTGACCACCTTGGAATTTAGCATCTTTCATCGATATAAGGCAAAATAAGACGCATTTCTTGGATGAAGAATTTGAATCAGTGGTTTGACCAAATTACAGATGGTCGCATTTCCGAGTAGCAACGAATGAGACGAAGACTTTAAAAAATTACATAAAGAAGAAGAATAAAGCATTCTGGTGTATTTTGTCTTCTGTTTACGCCATGATGTAACAATCCTTATAAGAGAAATATTTCCTGGAAAAATAGACTATGTGGACATTATGTTTATTTGTGAAATTGCATTTGGGGATTGCCACTAAAATTCGGATTAAATTACTAATGCTTAGTAGGTATGAGCTTTGGACATTATATTATATTCGTCGCTGCGCCTTCAAAATCACCTACTACATATATTGTAAAACTATACGGGATGGACAAAAACATCGCGAATTTCAATGATACGAGGGTGGGTCAATAAGTCCTTAGAAAAGCCGACAGGTGGCGCGACTAGTACTGTAAGCGGTTTGTTTTCATGCAGCGGCACTACCGATTCAGTATGCTGCGAAGTTTCAATCAGATTGGTCGGGTTGTTGTGTGTTTCTCGTACATTTAAAAAAAATCTTGTGTAAAATGGAAAAATGGAAAATGGAGAAAATTGAGTTTAGAGCTGTTATTAAACATTTTAATATAACAGGGTTAACAGCAAAGGAAATAAAAAATGAGTTGGATTTAGTTCACGGCATATCTGCTCCTTCACTTGCAACTATTTATAACTGGTTAAATGAATTTAAACGTGGTCGTACATCAACAAAGGATGAACCACGCTCAGGACGTCCTGTAGAGGTGACTACACCAGAAATGATCAATAAAATCCACGATATGGTGTTAAGTGACAGAAGATTAAAGTTGAGTGAGATAATTGAGGTTACAGGGATCTCAAAAGGTAGCGTCATTTCTATTTTACATGACAAATTGGGCATGAAAAAAATTTCTGCAAGATGGGTGCCGCGTTTGCTCACAGTCGACAATAAACGCAATAGGGTGGTGGCCTCTAAAGCCCTGTTGTCGCTCATGCAACGCAATCCGGATGAATTTTTTCGTCGCTTTGTGACTGTAGATGAAACATGGATACACCACTATACTCCCGAGACGAAAGAACAGTCAAAGCAGTGGAATGCGAAGACAAACCATGTCCAAAGAAGGCGAAAACCGTAAAATCAGCTGGTAAGGTTATGGCTACTGTATTTTGGGATGCACGTGAAATTATTTTCGTTGACTATTTGGAAAAAGGAAAAACAATAACAGGGGATTATTATGCATCTTTATTGGACCAGCTAAAAAACGAAATTGAAGAAAAACGGCCTCATTTAAACAGGAAAAAAATCCTCTTTCATCAGGACAATGCCCGTGTTCACACATGTTTACGATCAATGGCTAAAATTGAAGAATTGAAGTTCGAATTGGTCGACCACCCACCGTATTCGCCAGATTTAGCCCCCAGTGACTTTTTCCTTTTCCCAAACTTAAAAAAATGGCTAAGTGGACAACGTTTTTTTTCAAATGAAGAAGTCATCGATCGGACAAATGCTTATTTTGAGGACCTTCCGAAAACTTATTTTTCTGACGGTTTAAAAAAAATTGAGAAACGTCTAACCAAGTGTATTGAGCTCCAAGGAAATTATGTTGAGAAATAAAAAAAAAATACAAAAATAAAAACTGTTTTAATGCTTTTTTCTAAGGAATTATTGACCCACCCTCGTAGCATCCTAGAACAAATGCATGTTTTTTTAAAAACAATTCCAGAATATATTCTCAAAGTGTTTAAAAATAACTCCATTTCTAGGACCTAGGTCGTATGATGCGGTCATTAATTAACGAGATCTTTTTGTTTTCTTTGAAGCTGATAAGTTTTTTTTAACACTTGGCGCAAGGACGATAATTATAAGTGTTTTATCATACTGTGTGGTTGATATTAAGGTTTAGGTATTAGGTGGTAACCTGTTTTCCCAGTAAATTAAGATTTTCGGTTGCACATTTCGTTCATAGTTTTTTTCAATGTGAAACAATCATCATTTTACCATATATATTACATTCGAAGTATAAGTAATGATTAGCACTACTGTCGAAATTCACAGTTTTGTGCCGCGGTCTGAAAATAGTGGGTATTGAATCGTAGATTGAACAAATGGTTCTCGATAATTTCTCATCCCATCGAATCCACACATCCACATCGAATTGCAGAATCGTTGATAATAAAATACTACATACATTGTTGGTGCCATAAACCGTAATGAAAATACTTACATTTTTTGTAATAAAAATTAGTGTCCGAAATCAAATAGAAATTATAGAATTCCCTTTCGCCGTCTTCAATGGTCTTCTTGAATAGTGATCTCTGTTGAATCAGCCATTGTTTAAAAACGCGATTCTCTGCTTCATTGAGCGTCTCGAAAAACACGTTTCCCCGTCGAGTTTACTTCCACTTCCAAGAAAACGATCCTTGTAACATCACAATGCTATTGAGGCAAGGATCGCGTTGCTGCATAAAACGGCGAGCGGAGGAATGCGCAGGAACGATCGTGACGTTTCGCAAACCCGTTCTTAGTCCTTCTTCAACGACTAACGGCACAACGTTTTATTCACTATGCCGTCTCGCATGTTTTCATTGTGGATTCTCGATGCTGTAGTAACAATTCGCATACGCCTTAATATATTATAATATGTATAAGGATATATTATATTATTTTTTTTATTGACTTCTTTTTACTGGTGCGGATTTTGATGAATGTATGCAGTGGCGTAGACTGCCTTTTGAACGTAACGTCTTTGTAAATGATTATGACAAAGTGCCTAATATCATAGCAATACTGACACACATGGTGATACGGCAATTTGTTATACTTATCCAAAAATATTTGAGTAGCGCTTCAGTTGCATGACTATTAGTTAATTTAGTAAGGTGCATGTAGCTAAATTTATAAACCTATAAAGAATGTTTGCTACATTCTTAAATTCAACAAATAAAGCTTGGTCGATATTGAAGTTAATGTCCCCACCACACCCGGTCTTAATCGGGCCGTATCACGGGACCCTACTTTGATGTGAAGCATCATTTTTTGTCAGGAGCAATTTATTGCCAAAAACGGTCGCCATACACTCGAATCTGCTTTGACTGATTTTACATGATTTCATCAGTACTTATTACCGATAGTCTTTATTTTTGTCGTGTATGATATTTAATAAACTTAGTAGTAGTACGTGAAAAATAAGGGTCTGGCTCCAAAACGACTGGCATAGGTGGACGGGATCGTTACACTAACTGCTGTACAATTATTACTATACTGTTTCCGTCATCTGAAATTATGATTTGAAGCAGCAAGTAACATTTTTTTTAAAACTTTTTCTCATACAAAAATTAAAGAACACTAACACACCGTTAAAATTTTGGTATGTTTGCGCAAACGTTTCTCTCTCCGTCGCGGTACCTATGTCATTTGTATTTTTTATTGGTTTTACAATCAGATATGGATCTTGGTCTTTACCACTTGTCCATCGTATGTATCTTTGGATGCATCAGTTTAATGTGGTAGGTATCTGAAGCGCCTTAGAATCGCATTAATCATAATGTTATTATTTGCTAATCTTTCTTATGCATGCAATATTCAATAAAAACTTAGGAATGGCCAATAAATAGTCAATGACTACTGATAGCGTGCCTTCTTTGGTATTGGAATATAAATCCAATGTCATTTTTTTGAACTGGCAATTCTTCCAATAATAGGTTTATTAATAATTCTTCTAGCGTTGAATTGCCATAATCGCCTCGGAATATTTTACAGTTTTTTTTTCCGTGCCCATTGAATGATAATTTCAGAATAATTTCAACCGATGCGATTTATTGCGCGACGCAAAAAATACGGAAGTAGTTTTTGCATTCGCATAATCTAGATTCTAGAATTTAAATTACTTTACAATAAATATTGTAGGATAACCTCCTACCTTCGCCAGTACCACATACAAGAGATTAGTTAGTTATTTTATTATCCTCACAACCAATAATTTGACAGATTCATTAGGACGGTATATCGATTGAATATCCATTTGTAATACGTAATACGGCCTCCTTATTAATAGGAAAAAGACCAAGTTAATGGTTGTTGATCGGGCCAACCTTCTACCAACACCGAGTACACTCCAAAACCTCGAAACAGTCGACGAGTTTGTATATCTTGGATCGACCATCAGTGGAAAGGGCGGATGCGAAGCGGAAATAAGAAGGCGCACACAGATTGCAAAAAATGCGATGACACGCCTTACCACTATATGGAAGGATCGAGGAATTTCGATTGCCACAAAAATGATGCTTGTGCAAACATTAGTGTTCTCGATATTTCTATACGGAGTCATGGACCCTGAAGGCAAGAGAACGGAAGGCAATTGATGCCTTTGAGATGTGGTGTTGGCGCCGAATGCTTCGCATTTCTTGGACGGAGCACAGGACGAACCAGTGAATCATCCAGAGACTGAAGATAAAGGAACGGCTCTCGACGATTTGTCTGAGAAGAATTCTGCAGTGTTTTGGACATATTGTCAGGCGCGGACCGGACAACCTGGAGAGACTGGTAGATTTGGGTAGCCTCCTGGGAAGGCGAAGCAGAGGAAGAGCGTCTGCGCGATGGAGCGACCAAGTGAAAGAGCTGACTGGGGGCACCATCCATTCTGCCCTGAGAGAAGCTGAAGATCGAGAAGGATGGAAAGTGTTGGTCGCTCAAAGGATGGCGAAATTTAAATGTGGTCACGATCCTCAGCCATGAGTGCACGACCAAGAAGAAGAATACGTATTTACATATCTAAACAATACTATGTATCTTGCTTGTCTTTCGAGTTCATTAAATATCCGTACATAATTAGTGAACTTTACTAATGTCATATTATTTTACAGCTGTTAGTATGTGCGACAAGTTTCGACGCTCCTAAATGCCATGTCGTATTCCACTCGGACATCTGCGATGATAATTACATATTGAGATACGGCGATTTGGAAAGTTATACAAATATTGCGACACTAGCGTCACCGCGCCGTGCGCCATGTTAGAGTTGTCGTATTACACGCCCGCTAGCAGGAACATTGTCATCAAATCAAAAAGGCTTACCTTTGTACACCGTAGAATATAATATAATATATTATAAACGCCATATACAACACAACAATAATTACCACCCAAACGTAGCGAATACATTATAAATAAAGGTTAAACATGCGTCAATATAAATTATTGTGAAATTGTTCAAAATATAAAATCGTTTACAGACTGTATTGGCAGCCTTCATTATGACTTACTTACTTACTGTGTTTATCAGTGATCATTGATCAATGATCATAGCATGCGCTTTATTCTGCACCATGTGTGGTCTTTTAGCTAAAGGTAGGTTATAATATTATTGTTTCTTAGAAAGCTTAATTGTTTATTGCAGCGCCATCTTAATGTATTAATCACAATATTATAAACATGTCACTCATAATTAATATATCACAATCATAATTTTTCTCAGAAAATAAATCAGAATGTTTATAAATACCATTTTTCTTCACCGAGGCCTCAATACTGAGGATCGCGACCCGAATGATTCGTGAAGGAAGCTCTTCCATCTCTTCCCCGATGGACAACTTTCCCATGTTTCCGATGTTCAACCACGAGTTTTTTTTTGTCGCCTTTCCTGCAGGCTGTGACCAAAAAATTGAATGAAATCGAGGAGAGCCCGTCATTAATGGCTAGTTCGCCAACGATGGACACACGTTTGTCGTTTGCTTTCATTCCATATTATTCACATTTGCGTTTGATCCAGATCAGAACAGATAAATACAATATACTGTCTGAATGTCCTCAAATACTACAAAAATATTGAATACACGTTGCGTTTAAGTGTCAACCTTTAATGCATGTTATGCAACAGGCGTTAATATTAATAATTACATATTCGTTGGCACGTGTTTAAGTTTTTCCCATTATTTCTTCACACTCTAGAAGTCCACCTTCTTACAATCACATCCAGAAGCTCATTTGCTATTATTTTTTGTGTTCCCTGGTCTATTGTCTATTCACAGTCTGTTTCTTACCTCCATCGTCCTTAATATATATCCTAAGTAGCTTACTAGCAAACATCTTCCTTGTTTAAATCAGAATATCTTGCAGTTAGAAAATTTTGACTGTGAATCATGATGTACAGGTATAAGATTACTTATATTATGATTTATTAATTTCCCATGCAACCATGATGTGATATAGTTGGAATCCGGAATACATGCAGCCTGTTAAAGTAATATTATGTTTATGAATCACCGATAGGTACTTTCAAAATTCAATATGCATTCCCCTTGGTGCAGTCATGTGGTGATAATTATTTATGATCAAGGAAAATGTTACGCGACGTGTATAATGATATATTCTCTCTAATTCAATGAATCATAGTGTATTTTTATTTATGATACTCTTGCGGTATCTGTGTGCATATCATACTTATATTGATTGGGTATCGATTATTTTGGTAGTTATCTACCACGATTCATTTTTCTGCCTACCGAATATTCATAATAACGTCACTATATGAAAGCAACAGTGAGATAAAAGTGAAAAAAAGTCGATTTTTAGATAAATATGCTAAACAGATAAACCAGGGGGGGGGCAAACTGCGGCCCGCCGGGTATTTTTTTGCGGCCCGCCATCATTAATTGTACTTCTGATTACGAATAACTTTTTTTATATTTTTTAAAAAAAATATTGACAAAAGTTTAAAATTTGTTTAGCAATAGTACGCGATCCATTTCCAATAGATATTGATAGTGAGTGTACCGACAGAGCTACAACTTGAGATTATTGATCTGCAGTGTGACACTGATTTAAGAGAATTGCATCGTAGTGAAGAAATCTCGACATTTTACAATGCCCTTAATTCAGACAAATTTTCAAGATGCAAAAATGCAAGAAAAATGTTCATTATTTTTGGATCAACCTATATGAACAAACATTTTCGATCATGAACCTCAATAAAAAAATTTTACGATCAAATATCTCCGATGTCCATTTACAAGCAGTTTTGAGAATATCAACTACAAAATGAACACCTAGATTTTAAAAAATGTTAAAAAATGTACAACAGTTTCATTCTTCTCATTAATTTTTTTGTAATGTTTATTTTTCGTGATAATAAATAGTGTATAATATCTAAACATGGTATTTTACTTGCGGCCCGCTGCTCATTTTGAATTCTTGAATTTGGCCCTCCATCCAAAAAGTTTGCCCCCCCTGAGCGAAACGATACTTACATTATGAATCACTGAGTATTTTTTATTGTAATACTTACCTTTAAAATAAAAATACCACTTCTGTGATGTAATTTCAACACAATAATGGGACAACTGAGATAACACACAAATAATCTCCCCATTATTATGTATTATAATTATAAACATTTGTATGACACAAACATTAAAAGTTCAAGTATCACGAAACTAGTATGATTGACTTATCCCACTGTTACGATACACCGTACTTGTTAATTGGAAAGCGCTAAAAATCTATCGACAATTTTATAATATCTGTGACAGATTTGAAAACCCTCTTCCAAAATTTAAAAAAAAAAAGATTTATGCTGCATGGATTGTTTTGCACCTATAAAACCTTGTTATAAAGCCTTGTTGCCCACCTGGAAATTTTTATTGACTAATGGTTGTTATAATTAGGCATTCTATCAATCAGTTAGACATATTATAATACAAGTAGGTATATTTAATACTCCTATTGTGAACTGCAATTACATTTTACATACATTGGTTGTACAGTTGACAATTTATTTTGAAAAGCTCAAAGCTCACGTCGAGCTTTTGACCAATGGAATAACGTGTACACGATTAGTAGTATTATAAACAGCAGGTAAATTATAATAATATGTAAAATCCTTTCGTCCGGGAATATATCGATATTGACAGTCCTCAAAAGTTCTATTATCTTCGTTTGATTTCATGATGACGTTGTGATTATTCGGCGCGGTTAACCTGAAGGCGCATCCACACTGTACTTTCTATAAAATTATATGATGAGTGTCTACGTTAAATTTTATTTCTCATTGAAAGATGGGCGTACAAAATAATGTTATTCTATGCACTTCTCTCCAGCAATAATATTGACCTTAAAGGAATGTTCATCGTTCACGGCAGTGGCGTGCTGAAGGATAAATGAATTTAATGAAATATTAATAATATACCATTATCGTTCATAGCAGGGGTTCTTAACCTTTTTGCGGTAGCGGGCGCATTTGAGATTTGGGATAATAGTGGCGAGCGCACATCGGATTTCTAAAAAAACAAGATTTAAGTATACATTTTTTTATCATATCGGTAAATTAAACATTTATTTATATTTAAACGCCTTTGAGGGTGTTTACAAAAGAAGCATAAAACAAAAAGAGATAAAATACAATAAAGAGTAAAAAAAAATATTCAGAATTACTGAATGACTCCTTAACTTTGCAAAGTCAGGAATGTAAGATGATAATCCCAATCATTTGTATTGTATTGGTATTAGTAAGTCGAGATCTTGTTGTTGATTGCACTATGTTCATGGTGGATAATAAAGATTCGCAAAAATATGTGGAACCAAAACAGGATTTCATTAAGCTCTTTTTTTCCAAAAGAGGGTACTTTTTATGGTCAGCTAAATTCCAAATATGTTCATTCAGTCCGTTCGATTTGAAGATAATGTCATTTTGAATATTTAAATTTCTTCTTTAATTTTTGTTGTCTTGAAGAATTCCCGCTATGAAATTAGCAATTTTAGTAATGTCTGTATTGAAATAGTGACACACTTAATGTGGTTCAACACTTAACTTTAGACAGAACGGTGGCGCACGAAAATGGCTCCACGGGCGCACATGCGCCCGCGGGCACGCGGTTAAGAACCCCTTGTCCATAGGCTTATAATACGTTCTGATTTGAAATTTTGCATACATTTCAACTTACTGGGCATATTTTTGGTTTCAAAACATGTCGGCTTAAAATTTGGTCGGAAACAAAAAGCTTACTAATTTAATTATTATGGAATTTTCTTTTACTGAGAATTTTTTAGACAGAATAGTAGAAAGCTAATAGAAGGTGAATGAATCTAGTAAATGGTCTAACATTGTATCATCTGTATGCGAAAGGAAAAGGGATTGAAAAAAAGAGTTAATATGTCAAATTAACCATAATACATTCTTATATGTATAAATGAGAAGTCTTATATGTATAAATCAACGTCTATGAATTACTACAGACAGAAACATTGGAGTTCCCATACAAAGTGGTCAAAAATCCAATTTTCTATTGGCTCTCCTGAAAAGTAGTGATTTTAGACGTATCGCGTCTTTCTTTCCGTACATAGATATATTGTCGAGGATTATAACACATAAATTATCAAGTATCCATTATACAACTATTCTCGTTACTCCATTACTATTTATACGTATTTTACAACGTTTTGTATTAGCTCGTATTCTTGTTTGTCCAGTACAAATCTTGCAATCGATTTTTAACTAACTTCCCGACTAGCTAGACATTTGAATCTTTTGAATATATCAGAACATGATGCCAATGCATTGTTTTAATACTTTTAGCCATATTTAAGCAGAATTGAATTCATTTTAAGTTAATTCTGCTTTGTATGGAAAGTTGTTTCAGAATAATCCGTAAAAAGTAAAAGACTATTATTGGTTGCTAAGGGGGTGGTCTTAGCAACTAAATTGTTAATATATACGTGCGTTACTATGGAAATCAAAATGAAATGTCAAAATGACATTTCAGTATTCTATATTTGTTTGTTTTTTATTTACTTCATATCAAGTACAAGTTTGAGCATATTGAGCATAATAATTCAACAGAAAATTTAAAAACGTTGTATATAAAAAGTTCTTTTAATCTTATAATTATTTAACATAATATTAAACAATTATTCCATTTTTCGTCAAAGATTTAAAAATGATCACTTATAATTAAATTTATATGGACAATTTAACAAAAAATAAAGGATAGAATTCTTAAGCAACAGAATAATAATATAGAGGTTTTTGACGAACTTTTTTTATGTCGTGTATTTTTTCAAAAAACGTATTCGACGGGAATATATTAATAACTATCTTTTGTATATTTTTTTACATTCTAGTCTAGTTGGTAATTCGCACCTGTATAGTATAACAATAATTGTTAAATTGTCATTAATTTATTCAGAACTCTCTTAGATCTAATAATCATAATTTTATATAACACGGAAACCACGAAGAGATTTTTTCATTAGTTGGATACAACACGGGCGAAATGTGGTTATTCTTATTAGTGTACTAATTCAAACGCTTTGTACATTAACGGAAAAGCCAACTGATAGCTAGAATGCTGAATGTGGAAAGACCTGTAGATTCACAACTCTATCCAATTCAAAAAAGAATATCCGAAACGTGTTTCTCGTTGAATTTTAAATGTTAGGATGCCAGCTACGAATGTCGATAGTATTAAAATTATTAATGAAAATAGATTCATGAAACATTACAGGTTGCTAAATTAAAACCCTTTGAAGTGAAAGACTGGTCACGTCACTGCCTTACCACACAGTGCAGCGGACACACAATACTTCAATCTGAATTCTGATTTCTGAATGTATAATTTATAGCCTCGGGATTATCTCAAAGGAATCTATCAGGCTTGTGCTTTATGAATAGGGAATGTGTGTGAACTTATTCATTTTTGTTATATTACGGTCCATCTGCGGCTGTCACTTCACTGATTCGTCATATTATTATTTATTATCATTTATCATAAAATGCCTTATAATGGTAATGATTTTAGATATCACTGTCATAATTTTATTAGAGTAATCAATAACTATAATTTATTTTAATTAAACCATTTATTATTGTCAAGTCAATCTGATGTTGGATCAAAGTTTTGTAATTAGTACCTACGTCCTACACACACAACGATTTATCATTTTCTGAGCTTTTTAGCCTTTTTTATCATTGAGCCTGAACAATTCGCTTTAAAGGCGCTCTATCAACTACGCTACCGTTGAACCGATTATTAAATTAAACATTGTATTTTTTTGGAGGAATATTGTAGATACCTATCTATTAGACACCCACAATGACCGAATGGGTTTATAATGTCGTGGGTCCTGGATTCGAATCCCGGCTCTGATAAATTCACTTGTTGTTTTTCGATGTGGGTGTGTTTGATCCAATATATTAAGGTGATTCATCATCAGTGAAATGGCAAATAATTTTCAACCATAGGCGCGATGAAATTTTGCACTCGCTCCCATTCGGAGAGAGAATGTAGAGCTGGAAACACGTCATTTTGCTTCGTGATGGCGACGGCCGTAATAATTCTTAAATCGTGTAAAGATGACTTAAAACGGTACCCATTTACTTTTAAAAAAAACATGTCAATGAATATATTATTATTGTTACTGATAAAACAATAAACAGAACATTAAATGGACACATGTTGGATTTATAAGACAAATTATATTTGGTTTGACATGCCTCATTTGCATCCGCGACCCGCGATCCGCGCACCGCCTAGCGACGATCTTTTTAGACCGTGTCTCAACTGAGGTATGGCCTTAAGCAAGTGGCTAACATTAATTTCTCGTGATAACAAAAACCTGTTTTAACAACCTCGAATTTGTGGAGGCCCATTTGATCCTCTAGGGATCGAACATGGTGATCTATTGTGTAATTAGTTTACTTATTGACTGTTGACAGTATTTGCGTGATGACGGTGCCAACACTAGTTTTTCAACTAAATTAGCTTTTACTCGATTTCTTATAATTAAATAACCAACACAAGACGATTG
Organism: Rhyacophila brunnea; assembly: GCF_057557595.1. Taxonomy (NCBI): domain Eukaryota; kingdom Metazoa; phylum Arthropoda; class Insecta; order Trichoptera; family Rhyacophilidae; genus Rhyacophila; species Rhyacophila brunnea. The sequence goes on from NW_028233068.1 coordinate 26,756,761, forward strand.
GTTTATTTGTTGTTCATTTGATTGCGTATCCGATGTACATAATATCTTGATTAGCTACTAATTGAGTATGAATAGCAGATGATAATGAAAAAAATCGTATTCCGATTAAATGCAGCTGCCTGTTTACATTTCAGAGTAATTATCAGTAAAACAAAACATGACCTGGCCGCATATTATAAAAACAACGCTCCGGAGAATCTCTCGACCTTTTTAATTATAATTTTGTGAGATAAGACATCGAACTGACAACATAACCTCAAAGAGCTTAACCGCTTACATTATGAATGGAGTCAATTCATTCGGATATTGTTGCCGTGTGTAAAAGTAAAAATAAACCACGATTGTGAAGTGTATTACCGACTTCGGGCGGTTTTCTTTATCAAAGAATTTTTATCCGCACTCTCAAACTGTAAATAAAAGAGACCCATATGCAGTACAATATTAATTCCGGATTTCAAAACAATTATTCTGCATTCATGAATTAAAGAATTCAGGCATTTTAATAGTTATTCTAGTTTACGGCCAATTACATGACCTACGCGTCCTACACCAATGTGTAGTCCCTGGATAATGCAGCAACAAACAAATAGATTGTTTATAATTAACTATGTCTTTTATTCAACGAATAATTCACAAGATTTAAGAATATATCATTCTGATTATTGAACATATATAATTTTGAAAAACACTTTCTGAGAGAATATATTATAACCAATAGAAAAAATCTTTTTTGAAAAACAGTTAGCCAACCCGACGGGGAATCGAACTCCGTATCTCCCAGGTTTACGCCCTGTGGGTCTATTCTATACTTATCGAACACTAAATTGATAAATAGTATCAAACTTAGGGTAGGTTTGTATCAAAATATTAGCACTTATTGTAACAATTACACGTAGCCGGTTTTTATTGTTGCAATAAGTGCGATATTTTAACAGCAGCAAGATAGGTGCTGTTAAAATATAGCACTTATTGCAACAATAAAAACCGGCTTCGTGTAATTGTTACAATACGTGCTAATATTTTGATACAAACCTACCCTAAGTTTGATAATATTTTTCACTTTATCACTTTAGCGGTCGATAAGCATAGAATAGACCCGCTGATCCGTGCATTACCACTATGCTAAGAGGTGACATACTAATTGCGACAAATTTTAACTATTGGTCAACTTCCTCATTAACATTTTGTTATAATGAAATTAAGTTCTTCATTTTGTTTCCGCGTCGACGCGAAGTTTACAGGAGATCTTCGACCACTATTTGATGGTAGCTAATTAATATAAAATAAATAAGCAGTGTATTATGTTTTATTGATGTTAATTAACATTTACAATGTGCCATAATTTTAATTTAACTTTATTTTCATGAATCTTATTATGACATGCCCTGTCTAGAAGCACATCGTTAAAAGCTTTATAATACCAATTAACTTAAATTCCACAATATAATCATAAACATTCCTAGTTGCAAATAATTGTATTGATTAATTTTATTATTCAATCTTTGAGAAACTTTGGGAATCATTTCCTCGTGCATTTAGTTGCATCAAAACATATTATCATGAATGGTTTTCTTTTTTTTATATAACTCCTTATCTGTATCTCTCAAAACTGCATTGAGTAATTTAATTTGACCCACTTCGTGTAGTTTTTTTTATCAACAAATTTAATAATGATACTAAGTATATCGGTAACCTATTCATTCAATAAAAATAGAAATGACGTTGTTCTACTCTATTACGTCGGTATGATTGTGTCAGTCTAGCTGTACCTATATGTCTGTAATTATTGTCTTTGACTATCTACATTCTACTGGAATATACACATCAAAATATTTAGGTAGGTAATCAAGACCAATAATACAACTTATAATAATTAGGCAAGCGAGATGGGGTAAAATACGTGAAAATGATGCGATTCCATTGGCCCCAGGCCATGTCTGCAGAATGGAAGGTACCCAACTACCCAAGAGGATCCTTTTCAATAGACCGGAAGGGCAAAAGGAAGGTTGGGAAACTTGAACTGCGGTAGTAAAAACTACGGTACCCCTTGGGCTAAGGCAGTATAATGAGATTGTGGCCGTCAGAGGTGAGTAGAGGCGTTTCGTAGAGCTGATGATTGTGATAATCAATAATTAGCTTATTTTGTAAATGTTGGTAGGTACAGTCGAATCGCAAGATTTCGAAGACGGGTGAAAATGTTTAACTACCTACTAGTATATAGTTCGTATTTTTGTTCAAATTCGGAGGATATCGTCATGAAGTTTGACGATGGGTCTCGGAAGTCCCGGACGGTTTATCATTATCGTAGTAGATTTTTGGGTTTCCACTGTGTGTCCTTCTTCCTTCCTTACTCGACGTTTCGGGCTCGTTGCAGAGGCCATTATCATATCATCTCTTGATAATGGCCTCTGCAACGAGCCCGAAACGTCGAGTAAAGAAGGAAGGACACACGATGGAAACCCAAAAATCTACTACGATAAAAAACAACCGTGAAAGCCTCAAACATTATATAACGGTTTATCATTATTTCGGTTTTATAATGTACGTATTTTGAACGGTTTCTAACGTATTTTCTTATCTTTGAATTGTGTGCATTTTTGTCATGTTATGTCTTATGTCTGATGGTGCAAAGACGAGGACGTCGTAAAAAAATATTTAGGGCTTTGGCATATTATTATTTGTGTTAAGATATTATTTATTTTTGGTTGTTAAGAATTTTAATTGCCAAAAAAGAGAGTATAAAGAACTAATAAATATCCCTTTTTGAAAATGGTGTATGGGCAAGTTGACTTGTAAAATTTTAACAATGAATTCTCTTCTGATTTACTTACTAATACGGTCTGATTTAGACCATACACAATCGTTTCCAATTTCAATGTTGTGTGTGGGTTTTTTGTATTCAATAAATAATTCTTATTTTATTATTTCTTATCCCAGCTTGGAAAATAAATAATTATGGTAAGTCATGGTCCATATCAAGGTATCTTAACATGCTTATGGTGAATGTGTGTTAGCCATTCAACCATGTTGCTATGTGCTGAACCTAATCGGCCACATATGTGGATATCATTGAAAAGCAACATACCTATTGTCACCGCCGCGTGAGTTCACAGTTAAAAGAGTTCAGAATTTCTAACGCTTATTTCAATCGTGAACGTAAAACTGACTGAGAAAGACTGATGAACGATGACATGACTATATTACATTTCTATGAAGACTATAAAGGTATGCCGATGTAAACTTATGACAGATTTCATTATTAGCTGTAAACGGCTATTGAAAGTTGAAACAGCATGGTACCAAAATGAAAGTCGGTTTGATAATGCCTCTTGTCATCGTAATGTCGATGATTAGACAATAACTAGCAACATTGTATATATTATTCTGTTGCATTATGACTATGGACAATGTAATTATCTTTATTCTGATTATTATACTGAATTATTATACAGTGACACAAATCACATGGGATATGACAGAATGACGTCATGGGGAATATTAATTAACCCTGAAGAGGAAAACGTGATTTAAATGTCACGGGATTATCTGTTGAATTGGTACTTAGTACATACATACATTATCAATAGGATATTATGTCCACGTTTGCGCGATGTACATGTTACGTGCGCTGACGCACATGGTTCCACCGGCAGTAGATTTCTGTTCAACATACCGGGGAAATTTCATATTTTTTTAGCACCTTCAGCTGGTATTACTTCTTTGAAAGGAGTTTGTTTTTCAGTCTTTCCCTACCACCATTTCCAATAGCAGCATGTACAGTGCAACTTTATATTATTAAGTATTTACTTTCTCCGCTTCTACATTCCCCGTGTCCATAATTCAGTGTGTGCTCGATATCGCGTGGAGTTTTTTTTTATTAAGTAACATTAAAATGCCAAAATCTTTACTGAATCATACGAAAAGCGCTATTTCGAATCTAGTGAAGTATTGTGAGGATGAGAATTCCTCTCAAAGGTGCCAGAGATCGAGTAGATATATTATATAACAAGTCAACACTCGCACACGTGATGTCTCGTAGTATCAGCGCAAAAAAACACGAAATGTAATGCAATCGTAGGGCATGCAGCGCTGTGACATATACCTAAGACTTGATGTAGATATATAGAAGTTTGTTCTAACTACACATTCGTGAACTGCTTAAAAATAACGTTTACATTTAATTCAAATTCCTTAATTATTCAAAAAAAAATTCGTTTAAAATAAGTTTTCATCCATAACGATCGCCCGCATTTTCACGTCTGTTTTCAACACGTAGCAGCATCAGTCACGCCCATTGCAACTTCACGCATAAGCTGTTGAAAAATTGAAAACTATTTGACGCACAGGTGTAGAGTCGACCTCGGGTACTATAGCTAGAATATAATAAATTCTTTTCGCATATGTAAGTACTATATTGGTTCGATCTTTATAATCTGATTTTATCAGAACATACAAAAGTTGACAGACAACATATTCTGTACAATAGCCCACCGATATGTCACTACTTATTGGTCGGTTGGGTTATTATAATATATTTGTGATCCCAGTAATAAACTATTCAAGTGACCCCGTTGTTTGAATGTGTCATTCTCTGGGATGACCAACCAGTGTGTGATCTCTGCAGAATCAACAATATCAGATTCCTATTTCCACTAAGTATAATATGTTTTATTTATGGCCCATTATTATTGAATTTTATACAAACACTTGGAGGGCGATAGCTCCATGGCTAAAATAAAACTTCCGTTCGAATCGATAAATACTTGACTCTGTATAAATTTGAATTCTATAAATATTTGGTTAAGTGGTTCGCTCGCTTTTTGTATATACGAATACCCTTCAAGCGACTTCCTCTGCATAAGTGGCCGTCTCAATCTTTCAACCTGCAATGTCTAATAATTGAGCAAACGTAAATAAACCATAAACGCTAAGAGTGTTTAGACTACCTTTGGATTGAACGGAATTATCTCATATTTGGTGATGGGAAAGAAAGCATAAAATATCTTCGAAGACTGTATATATTTTCACTTCTTAGTTCCCAAGTAGATGGGTAATTGTTTGATCATATCACAAGGGTGTCAGGCAATAAGAACTAAAGTGTGCTTTATTGATACATGATCTTACGTCTGCGCAGATTCACATGTGATCATTGATTATAGAATAGGTTTTCGAATTCTGTCACCATGGATGACAATGCAACCCACTAAAATTTCACTAGCTCGCCACTACTGCGGAACAATACCCCATGGACCTATATCATGTAAAATGAAATAGCGTATGTCTCTTATTTTAGCTGTTGTCCTGACCTTTCTATCAATGTACAATGGTCTTCATTTCTTTATTTTCATCTTTGTGGTACCAGATATTCAGATTAAAATATCCGTCAACATTTATTGTGTCTCCAATTTTGTTAACCTTCAGGATTAGACCCCCTCCCCAAGAGTGGGTTGCTGCACCACACACCCTTCCTTGACCACTACGGTCCGGGCGAGTACCTACAAATTTAATGTGTAACTTTGTAGTGTTTAAGTGAATGTATACATTTGTCCGAAAGACAGCAATGATTAAAGCTTGAAAGGCAAACCATAATTTACTATTACACTGTTACCTGTATATATATCTATAATTACTCTACTGCTATCATTTTTAATACGTATTCACTTCGACACCTCACTCAATTGACTTAATCTCCTCGAGACTTCACCATTAACCCCGGCCATACTCTAACCCCCAAACATGTTGTGTGGCCTGTTTAATCACAGTATATCGAAGAGAAGTCTCATGGTGGTTAGGTGTCTTCCATTCTTGAGATACGTTTTACCTAATGGTGTCATTTTTCCTTCATATTACGTATCAAACTTATCGAGATGTTCTGTAGTTTTGACAGAAAACAAGATATAATAGAGTCGCTGAGCAAGGGAGAGCGATGCAATAGGCGTGGTGTAAGTGCAGTCGAACAATTAAAAATAATGATATTTTCCATGCGTAATTACTGCGCACTAGAAGAAATCGCATCTGCGCATGTTTAACGTTAAATTTTATTGTTCCATTATATTATGATGTCTTACTGGATACTCTCAAAATTCATGGGCTATTCAAAGGTCTTCAGTTCTCTCGTCGTGTTGATATGCCAAACTTATTATCTGTAGGTTAATTTGACAGATAGGGGTTTTAGAGTTTTTTATGGTTTTTGTCGGTTTAAGGGAAGCCAGCGGCAAACAAATTTTGAAAATAGCCGATACACTGGATTACTTGTCAGATTTGGTGAAGTTAGGTTTTCATTCTTTAATTCATGAATTTTGCCAAAATCGGCTATGAAAATTGGCTTGGTTTCCGCCTGGCTTCCCTTTTTGATTTCTTTGTGAACTAGGTAGGTACTCGGTACCTAGTAACAATTCGCTTTTCATACCATTTTTTTTTTATATAAAACTAGCTTATACTTACCCAAGTTATTAAAGTTATAAACGTAATATAGTAGAATGTCATATCTGAGCTGATTATTAATTAATCAGAATCGCATGGATACAAGTAATATGTAAATTAATTTGTTCATAGCAATAAACGTGTAACACCCAATGCCATATTTGCAGCACCTATTAACATGTCAATTTTGGACTGTCAACGCCCAAAATTGGTTAACATATTACCTATTTGATCTTCTACTATCTGTCAAAGCAGCTGACAAACTACTTTCATAATATTGTGTTGCTGAATACATAATGATTACCGCAATATATTCGAAATGATGTCGGAGGCAGCCATTCCATAATACTGCGAAGGCAACTTATCATTTTTAACCGGTTCGCTGTAATGTCTGCTAGAAGAAGTAGACTCCCACACGTATCATAACTACACAACTCTTTAAGCACAGATGAACGATGTAATACAATCAGATGTTTTCAAAAAAAAAAACGTATACATTCACATATCGGGAATGGGACAACTGGCCTCCGGACAATTGGACGCCACACTGTCCTAGACACGTATACAGAACGTAGACGAGGTATTTTAATCAGTTTCTATCTACTACTTAGTAGTTTGAATTCATTTTACTCTTAACATAATGTATTCTTTATCGCGGATTGAGAATTACCATGCCTAAGGCTTTATTAAAATAAAAAACTCTTTTATCGTTGGAACTTAAACATATGCACCATTAAATCATCGTTTACGTCTGCATATTTACATTCTCACCAACTATTAAATCATAATATAATCATTGAAATATAAATAATAGTATTGAATATTTTTTTTAAAGTATCTACCTATAAGTACCTAACGTCTATTTATTTTCGAATTCCGTGGCGTCCAGTTGTCCGGTGCCAAATCGTCCTAGACCCCACATATCCATGTTACAACATTATGTTTTAAAAATAACAACTATAATCGACTTTTATTGAATTTTACTTTTTTCAAATACTCTATTAATCTTTGGATGGAAATACCATATTATTTAACTTGAAAATTCACCCTAAATCCCATTTTTATTGGGATATAATAGTTTTTAATTCCACTTCTAAAAACATTATTAAATCTTGGTACCTGTTCGTGTTATAAAATCAATGTCACATATCGGCATTCTGTAGTCTTAGCCTCTCTAAACACCCATGTTCTAATTCAGACAAAGGCTAGTAAGATTTTCATGACTACATTATACCCCTTATGAAAAATCTTATCTTACGATAAAAGTGTTCATAACAAAGAATTTTGACCAGTAGTTATGATTATTCCTGTTAATAGTTATGATTACCTATTCCTGTTATGACATTTGAAATTATTTAGCAAACGCGGGAAGCATGGTTAAGTTGGTAAACACCACAAATAATAACATCGATAAAAATTTCTTATTCACATAATCTGGCGGCCATTTTTAAATGTTTATTGTGATCACTTACTAGAAGTGCAGTTGTAAATGGTTTTACACAAATTTTGCAGAATTTTTCAACTAAATAATAATGCCCAAGTGTATGTAGCATTACTGAATGTGTATCTACTCATCGTGACGGATTGTCTTTTTATACGCCCTGCAAATTGGGCAATAAATAATGCCATATCAGTCGCGTGAAGTTCTTTGTAAATGAACCTACAATACGAAGTTATTTGGAGCGAATTTAATCGGTGGACCACTGGTCCCTTTTTTGTTTCAATTTTCTCCACCTCTATAGAAGGTTTTCAATTTTTTTAGTTTTTAACATTTGCTCTCCATATTAATAAACCAGACTTACATATTATTAAAAAAAAATTGACGTGATCGTTATTTTCAGAAAAAAATATTTTCGAATATCGTTAGTTTCTCTGACCTCTATACCTTTGTATGAAACTAATTTTAGGTATATCTACCTAGTTGTCAATAAACCAAACTATGGTATCAATCTAAATATAAACCGTCTTATCACTAAACATAGATATCTGTGCTCTTTCACTAACACACATATTATAAAGTTGAAATAATCTCCAATTATAGCACCCAAAAAATCTGTAGATACACATTTTTTCATTAAATCTAGATTCTTTTTGTCTCGATACAACGTAGTTAATACAATTAAAAAAAAAAAAACATTTCTGTATCGTCACGTAATCTTTCATTTTTTACTTTGAATTAAGTTTGAGTATTTTCTTGTCTATCAATCATTCTTTATATACGTTTCATTATGATAGTATTAATATTTAGGCCAGTAGGCCTTTGCGTGTTAACGATAGCCATAAAATAAATTTAAAAAGCTCGGTTGCATAATCGAACGGGCGGACGTCTAGCGCGGGAGAAAATGTTTACATTCGCCTATTTTCGGAACATCGAATACACTTGGCTCACATCGAAAAAATTACGATACTCCCTTGATGATGGCTTACTGCAGTAGTTCTTAACCGGTGCACCGCGGAAAAAACGATAAAAGCAGAAAAATCCGCGATATAGTGAAAACCGAAAAAGTCCCTCGCGATATTATGAAAGCCGACGAAAGATCTAATGTGATTTTGATTTTGACTTATTGGAAGAAAAGATTGCATTAAGTATAACTTTCCTTTCTTGAATATAAAAAAAATATGACTGGATATGAAAACCATCTGCTACGATTGATACATCGAGTTGTGAATTTTCATACCAAGAAGAAATGATCGTGCTCTAAAAATTTTATTTTCTGAAATAACTGTGGAGGAATTTTGAATTTCTGTCCAGCTATCTACATGGTGGCACTGAAAATCTTACAGTTTTCAACATCAAATTTGTGTGAGCTCGGTTTCTCAACAATAACTAATATAAAAACTTAAAAACGAGAATGACTTACGAATTTAGATAAAGAATAATTGAGGGTAACTATATCAAATATTCGACCTATTTTTTCTTAAATCTGCAAAATCCTATAAGCTCAGGTGTCATATTAATCAATTTTCACATCAAATAAAATCCATTTTGTTAAGGGGGGACATGCTCGTCGAAGGTCAAAATTGAGTTTTTATTGTATTTTCAAACCATGATCCTGGACACTCCTTAAACGTTGTAGATAATCTATTTATATAATTTTGAAGCCTTATTATCCTTTATAGTTATTTTAAACATTTGATGACTGCATAAAGTATTTTTGTTACATAAAATAGTATTCTTTTAAACCTCTCGCTCTAATGTTTTAGAATATAGTCATATTTCGGTACATAACTGTGCAGTGGTGTTAAGATTTTTTACGTTTATTAATTTTTAAACGCATTTATGAAACCATTAGTATAATTTATTACGAGATAATTTTTGTACAATATTCACGATAGAAAATTATATTGATAATCTCTGTGATCCCAAATTTGACAAGAATTAGGCATTTTATTATTCAAAAAATCGGCAAGATTAACACATTTGAAGATGATTCTAAAGATACTTATTATAAGTTATATCTTTGACCATTCAAGTGTGCTAAACATCTTATGAATAATGCTTGCTTTATAATAATTATTGACTTAAGAATAAGGTAGTGTTTTTTTGAAATACGCCATTTCTTTTGTCATTCCCTAGTGGTTAAGCTACAACATACGGCCGTAGCCATAAATTGACAAACTATAAATAAAGTAGGGAGTAAAATTATGTTAACGAGCGTGTTTGAACATGTACCTAGCCGATTTATTTTTTATTTTTTTTTAAACGGTACATGTTCAAACACGCGCGTCAATATCATTTTACTCCCTACTTCAATTATAGTTTGTCAATTTATGGCTACGGCCGTATGTTGTAGCTTATCCACTGGGGAATAACAAAAGAAATGGCGTATTTCAAAAAAACACTACCTTATTCTTAGGTCAATAATTATTATAAAGCAATCATTATTCATAAGATGTTTATCACACTTGAATGGTCAAAGACATAGCTTATAATAAGTATCTTTAGAATCATCTTCAAATGTGTTAATCTTGCCGATTTTTTGAATAATAAAATGCCTAATTCTTGTCAAATTTGGGATCACAGAGATTATCAATATAATTTTTTATCGTGAATATTTTACAAAAATTATCTCGTAATAAATTATACTAATGGTTTCATAAATGCGTTTAAAAATTAATAAACGTAAAAAATCTTAACACCACTGCACAGTTATGTACCGAAATATGACTATATTCTAAAACATTAGAGCGAGAGGTTTAAAAGAATACTATTTTATGTTACAAAAATACTTTATGCAGTCATCAAATGTATAATATAACTATAAAGGATAATAGGGCTTCAAAATTATATAAATAGATTATCTACAACGTTTAAGGAGTGTCCAGGATCATGGTTTGAAAATACAATAAAAACTCAATTTTGACCTACGACGAGCACGTGGGCCGTTAAGAGTAGTAATTTAGTTACAGTTTTTTCCATATGTATCTGTATATCTTTTCTTTAATATTTATCTTTGACTGTTAATCTGTTTAATTTGTAATAAAAGTTATGTTCGTATGTATTTTTTCTTTGTTTTCTGACAGTCCGATTTTGGTGCATCGCAATTTGGTGCACCGCATTTTTTTATTATAATCAAAAGTGTACCGTGACTTCGAAAAGGTTAAGAACCACCGGCTTACTGAAATAATAGAAATGTGCGCATACAGTATACTGATTAAATACACTATACATACACCATAAATATACCTACATAATATGTCTCGAACGGTACCTATATACCTATTTTGTTTTTTTTTTAAAGCCATATCCGATCCTAATAGGATCATATGGGCCTCCACAGAGTAGAGGTTTGTATTAACAGATTTTGTTTTTTTACGAGAAATGGATGTCAGCCACTTGCTCAACCTATTAGGTCCATACCCTGACTCACACACAAATTGAAAAACAATGTGTACTTGCCAGACCCAGGATTCGAACCTGGGACCCACGGCGTTATAGTCCAACGCTTAAGCCGCGCGGCCACCGTGGGTGTAAATACTCAATAGAAATGTCCAATATAGATACAATAAAATGACCCATGTAGTTGTATTTTCCCTATTCGATAATTAAATGCCATTTTGATTGTTCGATTATGAATGAAATTAGAATATGTACAATTTGTAGGTACCTGTCAAGTTTCCAGTATGTTCCTAGAATTATTTTATACTTGTTCAATTTAAACGAAACGAATTGCCTACCCCGTTGTAGAAATGGAAGTATATTTGCCAATAATTGGTGTTTTATGACTCATTTGTATTAGTTTTATTTATTTGTAATGCGACTAGGGGTGGTCATATTACCTAACTGATCCTTAAAAATTAAAAATAAATCATTTAAAATTAATTAAAAAATACCCTGTAGATCAGTGTAGGGTGCTGGTCTTTCCATCCGGGGACTCCTGGTTCGAGATCTCGGTGAGATCACAATATATTTACTTGATTTTATCAAAGTGTGGGTGTTTGTGATTGTTTCACTTCTATTACTAATTACACTAAGTAATGTCATTGGCCCGCATGGCTTGTTGTAGTGTTTAAAATAATATAATATTATATTCTTTCCTTCCTTCCTTAATAAATCATTTCACAGGCGAAGAGAGAAGCCATTAGTTTTAATTATATTTATTATACAATTATTGCATAATTTAATTATGTAATAGTACATTATTATTCAACTATTAGCAAAATAAATGGAAACGTTATAACTTATAACCATGATGTACCCACTTGCAATATGTGTGTTATCAATAGACATTGTCCATCCGTATTTTTCGTGGTTGACCGATAACTCATTTGCCTAGTTTGTGCCTATCTAGTTTACTATCTTGTGTGTAGCCGCCTCGCGTGTAGGTTTCTGAACAGGCGTTTTATTAGTAATGGATTTTACCTATTCGCTAAATCAATTCGGTCCATGTCGTGAAACATAAATTATACATACTTAGAAAAAAAAAATATACCCACATATTTCAGAAAAAAATAGACTTTCGCAATGAATCTGACTTGAACCTATACTTCCAACTCCGTGCAAACAGTTTTCATTTTTTTTCCTAATTAGGTAAGTACATAACTTGTTTGTATGTTTCTGAAGGTTAACGGAAAATTATATAAGTACATACCTACTCATTTTTAGTCAATAATGCTACATTGTTATAAATCTTATGTATTATTCAATAATAAAAATAGTTCAATCAAATATAATAACACGTAGAGCAGATCCAGCTGCGAAATCCAAACCCGCCATCTAAGAAGCGGGCGTTCTGTCCACTTGTCCACCGTGGGCTACAGGGAGTGGTAACTAGCTACTTTTATACTCGTGGTTTATGAATATTATCAGGTTACCTGCCCGTAAATCGTTAATCCTGCCTACACGACCAATCCATCTCAGACATCATATCTGATAGATATAACATCATGAGCATGGATATGTCTTGGTTCTCGGAAATTAGTTCACTAAGTTCACCAACTCCATTGCCATGAACGCTGACCAAAAAGAACCGTGTGTTTTCTCAGACCTGGTGAGAGATAAGATTCCTCACTCCTTTGTTTTCATGCTCCTCAGTGACTCCTTTTAAATTTGCCAGGTATCTACCTATATCTCCACCGATAGCTAAAGGTATTAAGAAAACCAGAGCGTTGGAGCGGACCCTTTATTGAGTTGCTCCGCTCCGGGACCTAATACTTCCTCCGGCTCCGCTCCAGGGTCTGCTCCGCTTCGGGTAAAAAGTTGTAATAAGTATCAGTAGGTACGTATACAAATGTTAAAAAAATAAAAATAAGTACTTAGTTTTAAAATAATCGTCATTTTCATTATTGATTCTACCGGCAGCAAATCGTCTCTCATTATTTACCTCTTCTGTCAAAAAAGTGAGCTTATTTATCACTCGGCAGTATTGCCATATTTCAAATAATTCCAGTGTTGCAAAGTGTCAAAATATACTATGTTCATTGGATTTTAGAACGAAAATTTAATAATAATAAAAAAAACATCCGGAGCAGTGGAGCACTACAAATTTTCGGTGCTCCGGCTCCGCTCCTACTCCGGGTAAAATCCCATTTCTCCAGTGCTCCGTGCTCCTGCTCCGAGCTCCGCTCCAACTTTCTGGAGAAAACTGTGATCTCCTTCAGTAGGTCGGACTATTGATTAAGCTACCTCCTTCTTCGACCGCGTCGAAGGCCGGAAGACCGGCAGGCTAGAAGTTTAACTACTATTTTGCTGGTAGGAAAATAATGTACTGAAAATAATCTTTGTTTAGGAAAAGGATGTCACATATTATTATGTAAGATTTGTGTTGGATTCCCACGGCGAACATGACGTTTATTTGCGAGTATTTGATAATAAATTAGGAATGTCTGATCTATTTAATAATCCATTTAATGAGGGGTAGCGTAAAACCCAGATTGTGTGATTGTTTACTGAGTAACATCCATCACCTATTTGACTATACATACGTACGTCGCTCGCGTCAGTCGAATGTGACCACACTGCACTTGTATCGAAGATGACATGCCTACAGTGCGAGTCGAAAATAGTGCACACAACTTGGCAACCGCATTCTATGCCGATGGCTATTTTTACGGCGATATTTTATACCAGGAAAAGTGTCTAGGCCAGCGCGGCCAACTAGTTTTCGGTAGTGTCGTAAAATATTCATAATTTCTTCAATTATCATCAATAATAAATAATTAAAATACAGTCTCATTAACTACTGCTGACTCTTGTCAATGATATGCCAAGTATAACAAAATATACAATCTTACCATCATAATAATAGTATATCGATAATACCTGTGAATCGATGTATTATTGTAATTTTGAGCGAATGGCTAAGGCAAACCCAGTTCAATTTTATTTGAAATTGGCGTGTTTTTAACAAGATGCGCCTACTCCCCGCGAAATAGCTAACATAAGCGCTTCTATTCCAGGCGGGTAGAGGAAAAAAGTCTTTCGCCATTCGCCTAAGTAACTGATCCAAAATGTAACTTTCCAAGACTTGTTTTTAATTAGGCCGAGAGAGCATGTTGTGATAATAAGTTAATAAAATCAATTCCTTAACCTGTATAATTACCATTGTAAATTATATGTAAATTAGTATCAAAATACGCTTGTTTCGTTAAATCCGACGGAAAATCAAGTGCCCATTGTCAATGAGAAATTTAATCGTGACTATGTCCAATTTCCTATCATTTCCCTTAATGTATCGTAAGCCCTAGTATTATAATAACTGGCGTATCATTGGTGTCATTGATATGACAAAAATGCCTTACATCTGAAAAATGTCAGATTAGCCGCTCAAAAAATTAAAAGAACTAGTTATTGTCAATGGTAGGGTATGTCGATAATATTTACGTCTCAAAAGCGACACCATGTTGTAAGTTTGGGAAACAGTGTACCTGCCTTATTTGATACTCTTCGAAATGTGAAACAACACTGTTGATTGTTGATTGTTTATTGAAGACGTCGGAGAAATTATTCTTCTATGGGTGCGGAGTCTAAAAAAGTGAATCTGAAAAATGGATTAATAAGGGTAATGGTTTAATTAGCTAGATGTATTTTCGCATTGCAGAAGCAAACGTCACACTTCTGTTTTCTAAGCTTTATTTCCTAGGACTGCAATTGGATAAAAATCAGTCATATTAGTATGTAGTGTTGTAAGTCTAAAAAGTTTTTATTAATGATTTTCAATATTTACATGAACAATCACTTAAAATCGCAAGCGGGTACATCATAATATGTACAGTACCTATAACAAATCGTCAAAACAGGCCGCTATCGTGTTTTGTCGCCATATTTCAACATTGCTAAGACATGGAATTAAATTTTTCTGGCTACCAAATTAATCACACTAAAAACTTTTTGTTCAGTTTATATGGATTCTTTCAGCTATTATATCTAGCCCAAACTCTTTTCTTTTCCAACCGTAGCATCCATCGTCGCCATTAAACATATTACCTACATGTTAACAAACTCCACTAGCTTTTGTGTAAGATGAACTTTAAGCCTTTAGTTAGATATTTTTATAACCCTCATTCCCTAAATTCTACTACTAAGTATCTACAGTTAGTTACATATTAACTGGTATTTTGAGATATCTGTTACTTACTTTTTCATATTATTATTGTAACTATAAAAAACAATTACTATGCTATTTGTCTGATTATTGTCATTGTGGAGAAGATGATAGGACTAATGCATTTTGGTAACAGGCAATGTACTTAGTTTTAAATTAAATTTCCCAACAATGTGGAAAGTCGAAGTTATCTAGTTTTAGTATAGCGGTGATGATAATATTATAATATGAATGACATTCTACAGTGATAATTTTATTGAAAATTAATAGTATTGACTAAGGGGTACTTTATGGAATTTGAAGTTTAGTTGATTTAATTTGTTTTTGTACTAATCCATCTGAATCGTAATTAACGACCCAGGTTTCTCCTTTCACCATCTTCAGGCACTATGCATATTCACTAAGGTACACAAGTGATACAGAATATAGCTAAAATATGTTTATTTATAAAAAAAACTAGTAGGTACTAAACACTTAATTGCTCCAATACCCGAGGAATTTAATAACGTTTTTTTAAATCTATTAATGTGTTAATTTAATTTAGTATAAACTAATAAGAAATTCGTAACTATAACTGTACTTAGTACCTGGAGAATTTGTACACGTGTCACAAAAAGCGATTTAATTAGAATGTGTTGATAATCTATATAGGTATTAATTGTTTAATATATTTAATTAATGTATTTTTATTTTTCTTTACAGGTAAGAAAATTTCCAAACATATCCGGTACATATCTACATTTTCATAATAAGAAAACGTTTCTCATGGTAAGAGTGATTTTCTTTATTTATTAAACCTTTTGTGTACTATGCCAGCGGTGGATTAACAGTTAGGTACGAGAAGTGTTTTAAGCAATTTAAGTATTTATTTTTTTCGTTGCGCACATGCCTAGTAAAATAAATTATATTATGTTTATATGATATTAAAATTAATATGATATTGTTCACTTCACATCGATTTGCAATATTCCCAAAATTAAGTCAATATTCGAATTGATTTAACCTTAAATAGAATTAGGTAACACTTAAATCAGAGGCAGTGTGTCGATAAATTGTTTGGAGGAATAATAAAAAAGTCCGCCAGCAAGATGCAGTGGTCAAATCAATGAATCGATCATGCATTCCTCCGCGTCACAAGTCTTTGCTCCTCATTGTCACTGTCAATTAACAATGCCATGGGGAGATTTGATCATTTTGTTACTAAGTAACGACGCATCGCCTCGCGTCTAACTCGTTTCGTAAACAGCAGTCAGCACCATTAGGTGGGGTTGTATAATATACCTACCTAGTCAACCGCTTTTTAAATTAGAATATCGTCGATTTACAACAAATAATGCGTTCTTTCAGACCAACAATTATTATATTTTTCTGATTATCATAACTATAGTAAATGTCCACGATATTTTGCAATACGTTTTAACTGTTTACCAGTACAGTAGCGGTTTTATTGAAATGGACGCCCAAGGCGCCAACTGATTTTAAAAAAATCTCCCAGTATAATGTTTTCTATCCGAAAGGCGATACGTACAGGTACATCATACATGTAAAAATTGTAAATTACCTATAATTTCTTTAATTGTGTCAACTGCCAATTCATGGTGGAAATGCATTATTAATTTTAGTACTGAATGTACTGAATCCACTTTTTTATTAATCAATTTTACAGGTTTCGTGCGTCTCAGGGGACATTGTCAAAATTTACTCATAATTTATTGAAAGTATACACAGAACTTAGAAATCTTTGGCCGAGTGGTATAACACAAATCTTTCGCTCTACCAGCAACTTGGATTATTCACAGACAGAATATTCGCCAGCAATAAAAAAAAATCTGTTCGAATTCCACTCGGTTCAAGATTTTTTTATTTGTATGATTTTTTTACCCGGGTTATGTAGTTATACAAGTGTGTGGATCTTATAATAATATGTAGTTTTTCTATATTATAACCCATGGTGATATTATCTCCACCTCTCCACCTTGGTTAAAACGTTGTATCCACTGCTAGATGAAGCAGTGCTTCTTCCACTCTTCTCTGCTATATACATTCGCCGAACTTGTGGACCTGTCGGGCGTCGATCCAGCGGGTATCAAGGGTCGCGTATTTATAGTGCCCTAAACATGGTATTAGGTACATCATTTGTCCGGCAGTTATCCACTCGCCGAGTGACATTCTGACCCATTGCAACTGTTATAGCTCCGCAATTTGAGCCTATCTTTATATTTGTATTCTTATCAAGTATTAATAAGCAGCAGATATGTCTGGGAATGCGTTTCATAATGATTTGATTTATCGCACCATTGTTCTATCAATCTAAAACGTCCGGAATGCAATGCATCTTCATCGCACATTGTTTCAAACTTCAACTTCAACTTCAACAGATATTGTTAAGGCCCCCGTCCAACGGTTATACGTTTGAGTTGCGCGCGCCGCTCAACGCTCCGCCGATCGCGCCTACGCTGGACGAGCGCTTGTAGGTATCCACTCTCCTTATCAAACTAAATGTTTGTTTTTATATAGAATCAAAATAGCTTTTATATTCAGTTTAAATCCAACCTTAGAGAAAGACGCATCGGCTACATTCACTGTAACAAGTTATTGTCTAAAAATATAATCTGCTATATATTATACCTATTATATTAATTAGCTTATAATAAAATCAGTTTAAATATAAAAGGTGTTTATATGAAATTGATCCCGCCGTTCCATAACACCACTTCATAAACTATCACATCGCATACCTACCCTTATATTGTGATTGTCCGCGTTGTGCCCAGCATGCACTTTCCCGTACCACGTTGCGTTACTCCATGTTTCACATGCGTACGTTAGTACGTGATTGCTTACATAACCAAATAGAATAGGGCGAATTTGGTCACCCGTGTAGTGAATTCTTACTATTAGTGCTCAACCGATATATCCAATATAAGATACATAACATGCTACTTAATACTGTACCAAAATGCTACATTTTATTTTATTTTTCCAGATGCAAACTGATGCAGGTTATCTGTGGTCTGAAATATCACGCGTACCTATGGATGATAGCACTGTTGCCTACTGTTGCAATATTATAAACCAGTCACGTAGGCAATAGACTATATTATATGAATAAACTACCTTCATCAAAAGCTCAACGTAAACTTTGTGCCTAATTGAAGAGCTTGTTTATTTCTCCTTGTGTTTTTACTGTATATCAAATTGCAACCAGTAAACAGTTGCCAGACTAAACAAATACATAATTTTATTATTGCTCACTCCAGGGGTTCAGTACCTTTCATTTTATGGTCTTACAATCTTACATTATACTGAACAATTAATTATTCGGGTAACAGTCGTGGCTCGTATAATCTGTCACTGCCACTCTTTCCTTAGCACTGTAACAATAACTATGTGTAGTTATAGTATGATATCTACATACTACAATTACAGTACTTACTTAATAATAAAAAAAATGTTATTATTTGTTGAACAACTCATAAGTTTCAGTCTGGATTAATCAAGCTGATTTCATTCCTCCGTCTTGTGCGATGCGTTATAAATGTACTTTTGCAAAACTTAAGTATTCCGTCTATTCAGCGAAATACAGTATAGGTAAGAAGTAATATTCCATAATGATTTGTATTTTGTTTAACCCTTGGGCGGTCCGGACCCGAAACCTACCTTCCGTTGTGTGCGCGCCAGAATTAGTGTACCTATTCTGAAATATGACAGAATAAATTGTCATGTTTATAGTTTAATGCATATCGCAGATATATTATGACATAACTCACTTTTAGTTTATCGCGGTAAGCTTACCTTTGTCGAACAAGCATTCTTCGCCATTAAAACATGATACCCAAAGTGTGTGTTGGATGTTGACAGTACGATTAATGGATTTTTATTAAATTAAATACACGCTATTTTATTGAAACAACTATGTATGAAGTTATGAACCTTCTCCATTAAGTAGATTAGGTATGTATTCTTGTAAACACTAACAGACCGAGCGATCTCAAACACAGCGTGGTTACTTTTTGTCCATGAGTGCGGTTAATTTTATTAGTTTTTTTTTTACCAAGGATTTGATACAATCTCGTAATAAAAGGGGGTGGCTTTCCTTTCATATCCTAAAATCATCATCTTCTCCACTTAAATCCAGTGTAATTCTTGGCTGTATCTAGGAAACGTCTTCACTCCCCTCTGTCTCGCTCCGCGGAAGCGGCTCCGTACACCCTTCTCAGTATCTTCCTGTCAAAATTTCCTCTTATTTTTTCAACGTCCTTCTTCGTAGTTGCGATTACATTGTAATAATGCTTGACAGTTTTATAAATTAATATTAGTAGTACCAGAACCTACCTGCTTATTCCGTATACAATGAATTGATGGAGACTTCACTATGCCCACAAAATAATTGCAGTCGATCTCTGCTCATGGCGGCTCATCAAATAAACAATCATCTTCGGCAATCAATAGTAAATTGAATATTGCCATTATCAATAATGTATTCTATCTATCCTGAGACATATTTTCCTGTAACAATGTCTTACATTGACAACTTGTAATAATATTATTAAAATATGAAGCGCCTAGTTTCAAAAGCCCTTAAAACGGTTTTTGAAATTTTTTGAGTTAGATATATATTTAGATAGATATTTTTGTTACCTATAAGATGACTAAAAATTGATCTTTAAAAAACGCCAAAAACCGTCAATACGTATGATCATAAATAAGGGTAAATTTCAAAACCCGCTAAAATGGTAAGGTGTGCTTTTCAAATACCTCTAAAATGGAAAGCCAAAATACTCTTTAAAATGTAACGAATTAAAAAATAAATACGTAAAGTTCAAAAATTTAATAAACATGATTTTTTCTTATTTTTTTCAAAACTGCCTGAAATCGTCAGTTCGTCACAAAATAATTTTTTAGAGTTTTTTCACTCGTGAAGTACTGCTACTTTCGTGGACAATGTCTGCAATAAGGGAATTTGGTACACTGTGTTGAAAGAATGTTATGGGTTGAAGAAAACAACCACAAATGCTCATCAGTGAGACGGTGCATAATGAATTAAATTAAGATCGACTGATATTTATTATTAATTAAAGCAAACAGGTATGTGGTCTTGTAAATGAGTGAGGAGTATCGAGAATCCGGCGCAATGACAAATTATATTATTTATCCATAAAAGTACCTATCCGCGACTTTCCATACATGTAAAAATCGAGTCCCGCATCCTATAGAAAATGCTCGATGGTTTCCCAAAGCAGAATCGACCCGTAAAAGACAAACCCGACGCCAGAAAACCGCTGCTGGTGAAACGACTGAATAACATCAGTGGAGACATAGGACTAAAGGCGATGGGATCTGAAATTTTAAAACATCTGCTCTGCACAATAAAATGTATCACAATATCGCGAAAAATTTAAAAACATGACGTTCTCGTCCATTGATTATGACTTTTTAGCTGACCAATCGTGGTGGCCGTCACTAGGCGGCTGAGGTTTCTTTCGATGATGTACGAGTATGATGGATTTTTAACATATCAAACACTTCGTGGTAGTTGTGCTTTCTTTCATGGTCTATCGAAGAAATTCTCCCGTCCAAACAAACAGGAAATACTCTGTGATATTTCCATCTGCCCACATCGTGTAGTAAGTGCGAGGGAATAAAATGAAACGAAATCCTCGCGCTATTTCTAATTTTAGTTAGTGAATATGGTGGGGGCTCAAAATGGCGGAGCGCTCGGCTAAAAGTTAAAACAGACAGTTAAGATATTATTAATGTTTATTTTATGGTTTGGTTATGTTATTCAAATGGAGCTATCATCATTAGCCATTCTGAATTCACTATGCAGAAGTTGGAAAGCGAGGATGTGGCAACACCGGAGAACTTTTGACAGTACATCATTAATTATTATTTAACTCATTTGTAGTGGATATGTGTTAGCCCTTTAATGATTACTAAATATTATTTAAATTTACTGCACCACAAGTATATTATTGTGATAGTCCAAAGGATACAAACTTTCAGGTTGAACATAGTAAATGAAACAAAAAAAAATCTAACATGGATTGAATTGATACCGAAAAAATAGTGGTATCGTTATATAAGATGGCCAACAATTTATTCGCATTTACTCCGGCTCTGGGATGAAAATTATGTAATATCTATTTATAGCCCTATATTACTATATGTTTATTTATTTATTACCGCATATATTAATACAAGTGAATATCATTTGATTTAATTTTATGCGAGGTAATCAGGCAAAGAGGCGTATCAGTTTAGTAAAAAGTGCAAAGTTATAAAACGTATAACCTGAGAGCTACCTAATAATTATTATAATCTCATTGTACATCTTTAAAATTTTACTATGTTCAACGAAACCAATTGATCATCAAAGCTTTTTACGTGCGGGGGTTGCGGGCGATATAATAGATTGTCATTATAATATAGCTGTCCAACCTTCAATTGCACTGATCGCCTATTACCGGCTATATGTATTATATTATACCTATATCATATTATAATTTTGTTGCATTTATAAAAATTGCAGGCTCATATTATCAACGTGCAGATTTCTTTAATTGGAATGTTAGCCAGTTTTTATTAGCTTTTGTCAGTCGCTACAATTTTTAATGTTGCCTTTATGTGCTCCTCTTCCACACTTTAGTGCAGTGCAACCTCAGTCTTGGCTAACTGAATCTGAAACATTAGCAGTCATACAAAATCGTGATGCTTCACATCATACGTAGAGTCTCTTGGTACGCCCGAATGAGACCGGGTGTGGCTTGGTATTGCACATTAACTTCAATATGATTGACTATGACGACTTGGTTCCCACGAGGTAATTTTTTAGCACCTAGTAAATTTGCGGCTATTGCGTCATACGCGTAGGCTCGACTGGATTTAAACTAGGAATTTGATCAATTATTTCTGTGATCTCCCAGTACAACTTCGAAGGAAGCGTCTCGCTAGAGGGAGTAGAGTTGTGGAGGAAAGCGTGTGTATAAGATTTTGACTGTACGCACTAACTAGATGGCTCGCATCATTATCATTACGTACAGTCTGCATGTTAAGAACCGGTTCGAATACAGTTTTATTTTAACAAACGGGTCGTGTGGACGATATTACATAATACTGGCTAAATTCAGAATGACACCAGAGGACATGTTTACTGTCACCGCTGATGCACGAAGAAGACAAACATAGAATATTTCTTTATAGTAACAATTTTCACGGAAAACCCTCCATCGATACTAAAATAGAAAGCAAATGCCTTACCTTTATACTATTAAGCGTTCATTTTAACTGCATCAAAATATTTTTTAATATTTTGACGCCGCGTCGTCTACTACTTCAAAGAGAAAAATGTATTCAAAGCTTTAAACCGGTTTTAGTCTACAGAAGAAAATCCCCGACGCCCGTTCGTATTGTACAGTTCGGTCAGACCAGTCTTACGAATTGACAATGACGAGATGGTTTTAGAACTTTTTTTAAAGAAACGGTATATTGTGGTTTTGTTATACGGTGTCGACTGTCTCTTATTTTGTTCGATACACAGTACGGTTGTCAAAAGAATAGTTTTTTTTTATTCTTCTTTACTATAAAGGCGTGTATATTTATATACTTATTTATTTATTTTGATTGTATTCGGATAATTCAGTAGGTAGTTCAAGTTTACATCAACGTCACTCCATTAGGTAATTACCACTCGCGTGCGGTGACTTTTGGTTGTAGGAAAACAGTGAAAAAATACGTTTTGTGAGAAAGCTGGTCTTCGCGGACGGCCCCTGTAATGAATGTGGTGTTGCGGAGTGGTAGCTCTGCGGTGTTCTAAAATAACATTACTTCCTTAGAACCATTTAGTTAGGTAGAATTTATCATAGTATGTATTGCAAAATATATATTATACAACAGTATTGCCCGTTGGTTACTTTATTGATTATTTATGGGGTGCTCTAAAACTACATTACCTATGGACCGCAAACCACTGAATTCAACTACCATCCCATAAACAGGAAAGTTCTGGAAAGCAAAAAAACTAGTGCTGCAATATTATATAGTGCATATTATTATGTACTAACTAAAACATGGTTTTTGTTTTAGCATGAAATTTAATATTATTTATTTATATCGTTTTTTTCTTATTCGTGTTTTTCCCTTTCGCTGCCACAACCCTCTCCCACCCAAACATTTAGATGAAAACTATATTACCATTACGGGTTCAGGGTTAAGTAAAAGTTATTTAAAACAGGTTATATTTACTGAGGCTAGAGTTTGAAATCCCCCTCGACTTCTTGATCTCGAAATCCAGGATTGACTTTATATTATTTTAAACTTAAATAACGTATTTCTGTGACTCGTGCTTTAACTCGTAGTAAACACAAGTTCTGAATAGTATTAGCATTATTTTTATCAATTTTAGTTTAACAATAATTATTTGGGTTTAATTAGGTACTAAATACCACTCTGCCCTGTAATGTGAATATTATATCACAGACGTGATAAAAGATTATTTTATTGTAAATCGGACATCTACGAACCTATATACCATATTTTGTTGGGATAACTGGATGCAGTTGTAAGGGGTGGAGGTAGGCTGTTTATAATCGACTTTGTTTGACCATGTCAGATCCTAATATGATCATATGGGCCTGCCTCCACAGAGGTTTGTATTAACAGATTTTTTTACGAGAAATGGATGTCAGCCACTTGCTCATCCTATTAGATCCATACTCTGACTCAAAACAAATTGGAAATCGATATATTATGTAGTTGCCAGACCAGGACTATGTTTGACAGACAAAGTTTGGTGTGCACTATTTATGTCGGATCTTAACAGCCTATCTCCACCCTTCGCCGCTGCTGGATTGACAAATTAATAAATGACAGACTATTCAATTAATTTTCTGCTAAGTTACAATAAAAAGAAACACTATTCAACATTGGTATGGATTTTATTTTTAGTTATCATATTATTATTATGCATGGAAATTACTGAAAAAATCCATATTAATGTGTTATCTCATTCTGGGACTAAAAATCAGTCAAAAGGATTGCAATCGCAATACTAGCAGTACGTTCATTTTACTTGCTAAATTACTTCTTATTTATTTTGGCTCGACGTAGATACCACTACGTACACATTATAATGTGAGCGAGCATTAGTTTTTCTTACATCGTAAATATCTTGTTCTAGTAGATATATTAAAAAGTCTCTTAAGAATCAGAAAGAGGCGTGAATTATGTATGCATTCCTAATTTAAATTAAGCTGTAAAAAATGTACTTGATATTATTATCTTACTAGTTTGACTTATGCCATAATTCATAATCTAACAGTAGCCCAGATTTTTAAGTGTTATTTAATATTACATAAGTAGGTACCCAATGTTTAAGTGTATTGAATAATTTCCACTTAACCGTCGGTATAAGCGTTTTTGCTTTTGTGTTATTTCTGCGTTATTTTGATTAACGGACTATGACTGCGTTAAAAGCTGGGAAAGAACACATTCCCCAATTTATTTAAGCTTGCCTTGCTTGCAACCACATATTATTATGTCAGATACTGTAAACTGCTTCACGCCGCTCATCTAATTCGAATAGATGCAGCAACTGGCAGCAAGCAGGCCGGCAACTTAAGAGCCGACGTGCCTTGTAAAGGTAGTATAATATAGAATTTTTGTAAATTGCATATTACGTTGATTCGATTTGTTCTCAAGCTCATCGTGTTCCTCTTTTCCATGGGCAATTTACACTAGAAAAAACTCTGTCAACTCGGTTAAAGCACACGTGAGTGCATTGCGACCTCAGTCTTGGGTAGATACCCAACCGTAAAAAAAACTGCTGATGCTTGACATCCGAACGTAGGACCACGTGATACGCTCGATTAAGACCGAGTGTGGTGCGTGGCGGGTTGGCTTGTAGGGTCTATGTTTGTGTTGATTGCATTACCATTTATTTCAATATGTAACAATCATCACAGTTTACCATAGTTCATGAGCAATAACCAACACTACTGTCAAAGTTTACAGCTTCGTGTCACGGCCTGACTGTAAAGAGTGTAAAGGATCTTGTGACAAGTTATTTAAAAATACGATTAATTGGTTATGACTACCACAGATGAAACGCTTAGGTACCTAATTAATTTCCCAGTTTTTCTCCATTTCCAATAATAATTCAACTGCGCTTCGTTTTTTGTATACCGAATGATAGTATAGTAAAAAGCAAAAAGCTTCCAATTGAAGTTATCATCGATCCAGAATGAAACTTATTATGCGGGCCATGTATGCAGAGTCCCATTACGAAAATGTTTTTTACTGGAGCAATAGCAAAAGCGAGCGGTGTCGGAACCGTCTCGTCTGATTTTAATCGAAAACCATTTATCCAAGTCCACAAAATAAACCTTCCAGTCTATAAAATTCCAGTTTAATGCTCTCCGCGACAACACGTCCTCTACTCAAAGACCA
This sequence comes from Rhyacophila brunnea, assembly GCF_057557595.1. Taxonomy (NCBI): domain Eukaryota; kingdom Metazoa; phylum Arthropoda; class Insecta; order Trichoptera; family Rhyacophilidae; genus Rhyacophila; species Rhyacophila brunnea. The sequence goes on from NW_028233068.1 coordinate 26,782,674, forward strand.
ACGAACACTTTTCATTGAAATCTAACCATAAATTACTTTATATCACAATGTGTATGTAATGCACTTACACAATAATCTTTAAAGCCAGCACCACCCGCGACGAGATTAAAAACCTCTCAATTTCAAATCCAATAACATAGACAAGATTCTAATCACTTTTTCTTTATTTTTTACATTTATGGCAGTAGCCTGTTATTTTTTTTACTATAGCGTACTTCCGTTTTTATCCGTTCATCAAACAAAAGCGTAAATCAACTTCTCGTTTGAAAAGAGAATTCTGTCACAGCTGATCATAATATCATTACGCCATCTTGAAATATCTATTTTCAAAGTTTAATAAAACGTTCTTGGCAGTCTTCGAAATGAAACGGGAATACATTATCAAAAATTGTATGATAATATCTAAACATGATACATTTCATAATAATTTCCATGGTTAGTTTTATTATATACGGAAATCGTTGGAATTGTATTTTAGGTCGATGCATATTACGTATTATCTCATTTCTGAGTGCGTGCAGGAATAGGGTCCGCAGAGGAAAGGGGCATTCAAAAATTTAAAAAAATATTAATCAAACATGTCAAAATACTGTTCTTATATTAATTACTATGTATTTATTTATTACGCATAACGATCGCAGTAAGGAAATCACTGCAGTAAAAAATGATCATTTTATTTAATTGGTATTGAATTATTTCCATCTCTTAAAACACTCGAGTAATAGATTATAAGTCAAAAGACGTGTAGGAAAACATAAAAAATATATTTAATGATACAGAAGACTTTGGAACCATTTTAAGATGGAAACAGCTGTGTATTTTAAATACACCCACACTGTTTGTGAAGCTTTAGATGTTAAATTGTAGAAGATAAAGGAATCAATTTTTACTATAATAATAGATGCTTAATGACTGCCTACATTCAAGAAAATTAATACAGGCCTCCAAATGGATCGGAGCGCAGTCCGGTTCATGAAATCCCCGAGGTTATCGCTCCGTCTCGGGGTGATATTAAGTTGACCATCTGGGATAGGTTGGCCATATTATATTAAAAAATCTGACACAGTTAGTTTTATAAAATAGACATGAAATTAGAAAAATATGTCAATATTCTCGGAAAATTATCGAACCCTCCGGTTCATAAAATATTCCATTACAAGCATTGAAGAAATACAATTTTTCGTATCCTTCGCCATTTTTAGGCTGTTTATGTTCATTATAATAATTATACAAACACTGCTTCTATGGGAGGCCCCAATTGGTGCAGTGATCAGGGTCCCGAGTAATTAAATCCGCCCCTAGATATAATATATGCTAAACTTAAAAATATTCATAATAACATCCCATCTATCCAGTCAATATACGATTAGAAATCAGGTTGGTCTGTAAATATTGAAGATAATTATTTGTATTATCGCAATGATGATGGAAAATGTGATGATATTGGAACTATTTATCTGTAGACTTATTTATATAATCGACAGAATGCCAGAAAATATTTTCACCAAGCATTGAAATCACAAAATATTTATTCATGGCGGGCGTTTTAAGCATTGTTTCTTATTTAACGATTTCAAGATGATTGAAAATAGCCGGTCAATTATTTGCAAGCCGTCAATAAATTTCACATTTGATTTTTTTATTATTATTGCACATCAAAGCGATGCTATTTATGATATTTTTGACGATGAATTAGATAGGTATTTACTACCCTAAATAAATATGAAAGTGAAGCTGAAAAAGGTTACAATATTGTGTAAATTATTTTCAGATTATTTCGCATGGCAGATTCATTTATACTATAGCAAGCACACACTTGTGCTTTGAAATTTATTTGTCAAACGCATAAAAACAAGTTTATAAGCAATGATTTATCATTATTTAGATGAATAATCACAAATAACAATAGGTTAAGTATTAAAGAAACGTAAACCAATTAACCACACGTAAAACGCTACGGAATCGCCAACATTTTATGTTGTAATACGAAATGTTCTTATGAATCACTCTCAATAGGTGGTAAACATACAGTCCAAAGCCTGAACAAACCCGAACCATACGTACGAGTGAGAAAGCATTCAGCACGCTTATGTCTCCGCAAGATGCGTTAGAGTAAGATTGAATTTCTACGGCTGATTGTAAATATTTTTTGTACATTTTGCCGGTAAATATTGATTGGGATGACTAGTCATTTAAAAACTGCGAGCGCGTGTTGCTGAAATTTATTGTTTTTTTGTTAAATATTACGTTATTGTTAATTATTAGAAGTAGAAAATATGGTTAAATATGTTGTGTTTAAATTTGGTAGCCGTACTGAGAAGCAACATGATGATATAACGTTTCATAGTTAATTTAATAATAGTAAAATTGAGGTTGTACTGCGCGTCATACGCAAGAAACCGCCGAACAATGCCCACTCTCTTTATATTATTACTCTGAGATTCAACCATTTTAATTCTTGTTGGTCCTACATTCTTATTTGAATTTGCGCCCCTTGAGAAACAAATTGATACTATCAATTTTTGGTGAAAAAACAGTAAGTACGTTATGTCGACGGATAAGAAATGGATACTTACTAACAAATTTATCTATTATACAGAAATGTCAATTAAAAAAAAATATATTTATTATTATTATTATTATATAGGACCAGTTTCGTCTACTTAAGCTAGGACGGTAGTCTATTTTCAACTATAGTTTAAACATATAAAAATAAAGAATGTTCTATCTTTCGTTCACGATAAGCGCATCTATAAATAATAAAATACTATACGTGCTTTAAGATAATATCGTATCTTATTTTAATATCTTAACACCCACGGTGGCCGCGCGGCTTAAGCGTTGGCCTATTGCGTCGTGGGTCTCAGGTTCGAATCCTGGGTCTGACAAGTACACATATTGTTTTTCAATTTTTGTATGAGTCAGAGTATGGACCTAATACGTTGGGCAAGTGGCTGACATCCATTTCTCGTAAAAACAAAATCTGGCAATACAAACCTCCACTCTGTGGAGGCCCATATGATCCTATTAGGATCGGACATGGTCGAAAGAAGAAAGAAGAAGAGTTTTGTACGTCCACACACGCTATGTCAAATAATCCGTGGAGGTAAACCGTCAATGATATTCGTATTCGCGAAGTGACAAGCTATGTTGTTGGTACTATAACGTTAAAAAATATTTATTGAACTGACTCCACTATAATGGTTCTATTCAGTTGAAAATGACATATTAAATAATGTAATCACTGAGCCAAACGTTTGTCAAAATGTTCTTTCTAGGTCTACCTGGCACATTGGTTAGGGACGTCACTGCGTACAATGTGTGCTCGGGTGGTATGCCCGTGTACATATTGTGTTTTTTTGTTTATATTATTCATAATATTCATATTAATTTTCTCTATTGACTAGGTGCTTATATTAACTACCCTTCCTTCTTGTTGCTCTACGTTACAACGTTGTGTCACTGAAAATATGTATTACCAATGATGATACCCCCCCCCACCCCGTGCAAAATGCAATGTGACCACACATCCGCGGACGCCATTTGCAGATTTTCCTGCCTATGCGTAGGTCGTAAATTGAGGTTATGTTTATTTTTGTTCAGGAATGTTCTTATGACGCGGCGAAGTTGAAGGGATATGAGATTGGATGAAGCATTATTTTTTGTTTTGTCAATTTTATTATGTTTGCTGCATTGCCGCATTCTATCCACAACGGTTTGTTTCTGATACCAGCTTGCAATACTGTACAGTTAGTAGACCAGATATTACGGACCACATGTAAGAAAATCATATTTTCAATTATCAAGGCCAGTTTTGTAGAGCGTCCCCTTAAGCGCAAGTGAAAAAAGCATGACAATCTAATTGATTTAATTAGTGACTCTGATTTGAAACAAAAATACAAACATTAGCCTATTAGCCTTTAAATGATTTCTGGGCGAGTTTGTCAGAAGAGTACCCCAATTTTTCAAAACAAGCTATTATTATTTTACTTTGTTTTCTACAACCTATTTATGCGCAGAGGGATTTTCTTTTTATGCTGCAACGAAGTCAAAGTGCAGGAACAGGCTCGTTGCCACACCAGATATTAGAATGGAACTTACCAATATTGTGCCTGATATCACGAAGATATGCAATTCAAGGACTCATAATCATCAGTCATTAAGTGCTTTATTTATTCATATTTTTTTGTTTGTTTTATAGTTTTATATTTAAAAATAATACTATATAAAAATGTGTTTTAATAACATTTGTTATTAAATTTTGGAAAAAGTTTGGGAAACCCTGCTGTACACAATTCGCCTATTCAATAAACACTTGCTCTCTTTCTTTACAAAATGGAGGTTTTCTTTAAGATATTATAATACCTAGTATCTTATTCTCCCCGCCATATACTGGGTAGGTCTGTTTTTTTAGTTCCAGTAACGTTTCTCCCATTCTTCAATATTTCTTTCTATGCATCACGATGTGTGTAATCCTAGTGTAGCCCATCCATCATAGGCGTGTGCATTCTAAAATAAAATTGTCTTCTGTGTTTCCTCTATTTTTCAGCATCTTAAACTTCACAAATATCTTGGATCTGGTCATTTTTTGTAGGTATATACCTACTTCTTTTCTTTTAAACATCACAAGATGCCCAAACTGCTGTAGTAAGTAATCGTTAAAGAATCACTAAAACACTCACGACACGTTAACAAAATCACATTTTTACATTCATGGCCCTCACATCCTGAAGCGGGCCCCAAGGCTAGGATCTTTTTCGAGCCCCCCACCTATCGCCAAGGTTAATGGCAGTGTGACGTAGCGCTTTCCAAATGGCGTTCACGGTAAAATTAAAGGTATTTAGTGTATTTTTAATACTTACATCCACTGTAATTATGGAGTTAATTATCACTAATGACACAATTAAAAATTGGGTCGCACAATCACATATTTGAAAGTATACTCATTATTAAAAGAAAATAGCGCCGCAGGCGACTTTTTTTCTATTAGAGCAAATTTGTTATGTGTGTTTATCTCACTTATTTGTTCGACTCGCCACGCCGGGCCCCCCATGAGCCCCGGCCCCCAGGCTAGAGCCGTATCTGCCCCCCCTTGTTGGGGCCATGCTTACATGTATTGTAACCTCATCAAGAATCGAGAACTCGAAACCCGCCGGAGGAAAAGCCAATGTCTAAGCGATGGTGCCCACAGAACGCGTCGGGCGCGCGAAGTCCGCGTATGCAGTGTTTATTCATAACCATAATCACACGTCTCTTCCCGCGTATTACCCTTCACCTATGTTATAAGCGGTCCAAGCAGCACAAAATAAATATTATTACAGCGCCTCTCATAAAAAAGCAATAAAAATATTATATTATTTCGGGGCTTGTAATTAAAATTTACGATGACATTATTCAACCAGCGATAAACTGAACACGCAATAAAATAAAACAATGACTTCTCTGTAATTAAATAATTGCTTTCCGCCCGTCGATCGACGATGCCTCGCGCAGCGTGTTTTTACTCGCTGTGTTCAATGAATGGACTCCATTGTATTTTCTTTCATTCGTATCGCCGAGAAGCGGTGATTCGCGAAAAAACGATGATTCATGCGGAGCGCGCGTAAAATGCGTCGTCAAATCCAGTGGGCGCTGGCGTATTTGATTACGTTGTATTTTCGTTGATTTACGCGCCACTTGTAGAAATTTTGCGCGAGCGCCGCATTTGCTGCGTCAATAGGGCTTTATGCCTAAGCGATGGTGCCCACAGAACGCGTCAGGCGCCGCACTCGCGCAAAATTTCTACAAGTGGCGCATAAATCATTGAAAATACAACGTAATCAAATACGCCAGCGCCCACTGGATATGGCGACGCATTATACGCGCGCGCCGCATGAATCATCGTTTTTTCGCGAATCACCGCTTCTTGGCGATACGAATGAAAGAAAATACAATGCAGTCCATTCATTGACCACAACGAGCAAAAACACGCTGCGCGAGGCATTGTCGATCGACGGGCGGAAAGCAATTATTAAATTACAGAGAAGTCATTGTTTTATTTTATTGCGTGTTAAGTTTATCGCTGGTTGAAGAATGTCGTCGTAAATTTTAATTACAAGTCCGAAATAATATAATATTTTTATTGCTTTGTTATGAGAGGCGCTGTAATAATATTTATTTTGTGCTCCTTGGGCCGCTTATAACATAGGTGAAGGGTAATGCGCGGGAAGAGACGTGTGATTATGGTTATGAATAAACACTGCATTCGCCGACTTCGCGCGCCCGACGCGTCTGTGGGCACCATCGCTAACGCTAAAGCATTGGACTACGAGGCCCGACTTGAACAAAATAAATGATCTCTGATCATAATAATAATTATTATCTCATATCGTATATTTGTGGAGATGGAAAATTAAATATTACTTTTCTTCACAGTAATAGAAAATTATAAAATGTAAGGTTTTTGGGCACACTATAATTTTATTATAATAATAAATTGTATTTGCTTCCGAATCATTATGGACAAATAGCTTGTTGTCACTAGACGGCATTTTATTTAAATTTATGGGTACTATGTAAATGCATAATATGGGGGGTTTTGATAGGTATTGTCACTGATTAATTTAGCAAGTCACTGTAAAACTGTTGACAACCCCAGTGGTGTGCACGTTTTAAGGATGCCACCACTATTACTAATCTGTCTAAAAAATAGTATCAGCATTATCACTTGTGCCGTATATGTACTGATAAAACTAGCATTAAAATGTGACCTATCGAAAATTTAATTAACAGAACATGCTTGTATTCGCGCTGTGATGTATCTATCTAATTAGAGAGAGTGTGTACATCAGTGGGTCTATTCTATACTTATCGACCGCTATAGTGATAAAGTGATAGATATTATCAAACTTAGGGTAGGTTTGTATCAAGGTATTAGCACTTATTATAATAATTCCAATACGTTGGTTGTAATTGTTGTAATAAGTGCAATATTTTAAGAGCAGCAAGAGAGGCGCTGATGGCTAGACTACTCAGATGGTGTACGTTCAATAAAAAAATAATACAGTCTAAACTTTTGAATTATCCATTGCATAATAAAAAATGTCTATAATTTATATAATAGTTCCAATTATAAAAAAGAATCTTTTTATAAGCTAGTCTCTGGTTATAGATTCCGATTAGGTTACAGTTGTATAATTAATCTTGATCATATTGACATACCTGGACGCTACTGTTTAATACGGGTATTAATAGTTACATATTATTGTACAATGTGCACTAAACTTGTGTTTTGTGCAGCCGATCCACGCATTAAGATCTTATCTGAAGTCAGTACGTGCACAACAATTACATTTCCGAGAAATTTCAACAGCATTCGCGTCGTTAGATTCGGATTATGATGTGTGGCAGACGGTAGACCACTGTTTCATAAACTGGAGATTTTTTTGCTAAGTTTGTCGCTATCCTATCTATAATAACTATCCTCGTTTCCATCTAAATTATTTTGATTTACGTCCATCTTCCCAGATGTATGTTTTTTGTAACTGTATTGTAGGGTATCAGAAAAAATTTAAAGATTATATTATAGAATGTCAAGAGAACAATTTAATCACTCAAATCTAAATCATGAACGACATTGGATTGCTGACATTGACATATATGTTACCCGATAGGCTAAAATCCAGAAGAAGCTTTATGGCGACAACCATACCTCTAACCGTCCCACCCGAAGAAGATAGACTATCCGCATGGGAGGCGAACCTAGCCTCTGAGGGTCTCGAAGATTGGGGAAAGCCAGCAGAGCATCTCCCGCCAGTCTCGGGTACCGTACATGGAAAGCCCTAAACAGATGCGAGTTTGGTGAAATGCAAAGCATGGAGCACCTTTTTCCATGCAAGGTTTGCTCGGTAAGCTGCAATTTCGACGAGATCCTACAAGCCGAGGAAAACGGTGTTGCCTTCGCCAATTTCTGGAGCGACACATTCCAGCTATTGAAGAAGTTACCCGATAATAATTTCACATTGGTCTTTAGTAGGTCTCGTCCATGTGTGGACTGCTATCATCACGCGCAACAATCTATATTTTGTTAGAATAACTTCGTAGGTACCTAAACTTATTTTGCAATGAACATTATAATAATTATGAGTGGAATCGAACAGGGAGACGGCCAAGAATAAGAAGAATTCAATACATACATTCGAATTAAAATTTTATATTTTAAATATAACGAACTTTACCAACACCAACTATAAATTCAAAACGTTCACAACATGGCATATGTAAAAAAACAATCAATATGAAATAGTTTTAACAATATTTTTACACAGAGTAATAATTATACGAGTAAACAGAACCATCATAAAAAGTACACCGAATGAGCAAAGTAGTCCCTATTTTAAGAATTTATAAAATAACGTCCACCTAAACTCATCGTCACGTAAGTGAAATATATCAATACTCAAAGCGGATTCGTTGAACACAGTTAATGCCCTTCGAATCGGCATTGCCAATGGCAGGTTAGCTCTGCACCTTTTGGGAGAATACAGAATAATTGATGCTCCCAATTTCTAAAATAGTTATCAGGGGCACACTTTTAATTCTAAATTAAAATTAAAAAAGTATCTATTTACAAAGATTTTAGGATCGCTGGTTAGTCAGAAAGTCCTGAAATGGCTTCAGATTCAGTAGGTACCAAAACCAACTGCAAGGAATTGCATCTCATAATATTATAGCCTGCTGCTGTTAGCGAACTCTGGAACAATGCCAGGCGGTAAACACACACGCGTCTGAAATAATTACAACGACAACACGCTTTCACACCACACTGACTCTGGAGATTGCAGGAGGCAGTGTATCGGTTAGCGGGGTGGTCAAGAGCTTTGCAGATTATCGCAAAATTATTATGTTCACTTCCTGGCTTTTGTGTCATACATACAGTCGCCGTCATATAGATACCCTACTTGCACGATTATATTTTAAGCCACCTAGGTACTACTTACTAGGTACTACTTTAATATTTATAAACAAAATAAGTCGATCTGTCATATTATTATTACGCGAATACATTAACGGACAAATGCTACAACGGTTTACAGTGTTTACACTATACGGAGACACATCAGGCCAAGACTCGTCAATAAAAACGTCCTTTGAATGGACGTTGTTAAGAAAGGGTTGTCATATCTATATTTGAATATTATGGCCATGGGGTGGGTTTACCGGTAAGGAGAGGTACTCTGAGAATGCGCGCACTCCGTGAATTTTGAAAAGCCAAAACCTATACATATTAGACTTTAAGGGGGGACGTGCTCGTCGAAGGTCAAAATTGAGTTTTTATTGTATTTTCAAACCATGATCCTGGACACTCCTTAAACGTTGTAGATAATCTATTTATATAATTTTGAAGCCTTATTATCCTTTATAGTTATTTTAAACATTTGATGACTGCATGAAGTATTTTTGTTACATAAAATAGTATTCTTTTAAACCTCTCGCTCTAATGTTTTAGAATATAGTCATATTTCAGTACATAACTGTGCAGTGGTGTTAAGATTTTTTACATTTATTAATTTTTAAACGCATTTATAAAACCATTAGCATAATTTATTACGAGATAATTTTTGTAAAATATTCACGATAAAAAATTATATTGATAATCTCTGTGATCCCAAATTTGACAAGAATTAGACATTTTATTATTCAAAAAATCGGCAATATTAACACATTTGAAGATGATTCTAAAGATACTTATTATAAGCTATGTCTTTGACCATTCAAGTGTGATAAACATCTTATGAATAATGATTGCTTTATAATAATTATTGACCTAAGAATAAGGTAGTGTTTTTTTGAAATACGCCATTTCTTTTGTCATTCCCTAGTAGTTAAGCTACAACATACGGCCGTAGCCATAAATTGACAAACTCTAATTAAAGTAGGGAGTAAAATTATGTTAACGCGCGTGTTTGAACATGTACCTAACTGAATTTTTTTTTTTTTTTTAAACGGTACATGTTCAAACACGCGCGTCAATATCATTTGACTCCCTACTTCAATTATAGTTTGTCAATTTATGGCTACGGCCGTATGTTGTAGCTTAACCACTGGGGAATGACAAAAGAAATGGCGTATTTCAAAAAAACACTACCTTATTCTTAGGTCAATAATTATTATAAAGCAATCATTATTCATAAGATGTTTATCACACTTGAATAGTCAAAGACATAGCTTATAATAAATATCTTTAAAATCATCTTCAAATGTGTTAATCTTGCCGATTTTTTGAATAATAAAATGCCTAATTCTTGTCAAATTTGGGATCACAGAGATTATCAATATATTTTTTTATCGTGAATATTTTACAAAAATTATCTCGTAATAAATTATGCTAATGGTTTTATAAATGCGTTTAAAAATTAATAAATGTAAAAAATCTTAACAACATTGCACAGTTATGTACCGAAATATGACTATATTCTAAAACATTAGAGCGAGAGGTTTAAAAGAATACTATTTTATGTAACAAAAATACTTCATGCAGTCATCAAATGTTTAAAATAACTATAAAGGATAATAAGGCTTCAAAATTGTGTAAATAGATTATCTACAACGTTTAAGGAGTGTCCAGGATCATGGTTTGAAAATACAATAAAAACTCAATTTTGACCTTCGACGAGCATGTCCCCCCTTAAGGAAATATAAAAATGCTTTTCTGGTCAATGATCAAAATAGTCATCTATTTATGGTTACAGAATTATTGGACTCTCTCGGAAACATTTTAATTTCAAAAAAATCAAAAAGAAAAAAAACGAATATTGAGAAGTATAGGTACACAGTGTTTCGACAGACTATAGATTCTGGATTACGCTTCAAAAGTAGAATAATAAAGAGATTTTACATTAATACTATCGAGTATCGATTAAGGGTACTTGTTGGAATTTTAATTTAAGTTTTGTTCCAAATAGATATTTTTTAATGTTATTTAAGACGTCAGTCGTAAATACCGACAATTTTAAAAAGAAATCACAAATTTATTGTCGATCTTATTAGCAGCCTAAATGAAATTCAGGTTTGAAAAATATTTTTAACAAATGCTTTAAAAATCTATGGGGAGGGGGCAATTGGTGCTGCGAGTATGAGACCCAAATGGTTAAATCCGCCCAGACACGTAATAAAGAAGGAATAATCATGAACTGTATGCGTTTTCCAGTGATCCCTATTTCGTCTTATATAATGAAAATAAGGCGAATATGTTGGCCAGACCATACTCTATAATGGGTCGGAAGACCTACACTTGGGTGGTAGAAGGAGGAAAATAGGCGTGGCGGCATTTTGAAGGTAGTGGAAACATTAGCAACAAATACCAAAATTACAATAATAAAATACCTATAGTACACACGTACAAATTTAAAAAAATAAACTTTCTGCATGTTTTTTGCAGTGTTTTCGTGTTCCCTTTGTGAATGTATTTTGATGTGTATCACTTTTGACGACAATTATTTTCTTTGTTGTTGTTTTTACCAGCAAGTATTATTCATTCGTAGGCGTGCACTATCTCCATTCAAACAAACCTCATAAAACGTGACTGGCGTCTTAGTGTACAAATATCATTCGAATAATTAGCTAGTTAGTTAGTTGGTTAGTTAAGTGTATGTACTATGTAGTCACTAGTTAGTATTAAATTTGTTTGCTACGCACCATATAGTAAAGTTCTCTTCGCCGAACCGTACCTCCGGCCGACTGCCTTCATTCATATCATGCTGTTTTACATTTCACTACTACTTAAAATTCAATTAAGTACGTCATTCTGTTACGAGTATCATCCGTGTTTTCCAAACTGTCTGCAGAAAGTTAGTATGACAATATATCGTCTCTGGCAGAAAATAATGACCGTCTGAACTACAAAGACCAACACAAAAGCTTACACCTTTATTTTTATAAAATATACATAAAACTAGATTAATGTGTAGTTCGTAAAATTTTCCATTTCGAACGCTGTAATCTAAAATAGTCAGTCACTTTGTTTTTGAAAACGCATTATTTTTCACATAAATTATCAAAATTTGGTCGAACACTGACCTGAATTGGTTTGTGTTTTCCTGTCTTATTTTCACAGGCGCAGTAGGTGCCCAATATCCAATTTTTGCAGTGATTGTATGTTTCCTTGTTTTGTATAAGAATTCCACATTCTTGCAAAAACCTTTTATGTTTTTCTCAAATGAACGAGAAAATAAATATCTACTTCAAAATGTGTTTGTTTGATTTCCCTTTCCAACATGACCCTAACTGACATCTAACCACAATACATATAATCAAAAATACTCATACACTACACATACATACATACACTACAATATAATCTTGACTTTTATTAGATTTTGCTGCCAGAATTATTTTCATTTTGACATGCTGTATGGCTAGATAGTAGATACGGATATTTTAATATTGATTAATGTAAGCATTAATGTTTTATGGAATATAGGTGTGGTGTAGGTATACTGTATCAATGAAGCGGCCTTATCCGACGCCGGGCACTTCAGTTAGTTTATAATTTAAAAAAATGTGTCAATTTTATTGTTCCTTATTAGATAGGAGACTTACCTATATCGCTATATTTTTTTCAATATGATTATTAAAAAATAAGTGATCGACCACTTCAAAGTATTCGAAATATTTTCAAACTCAAAACTAGGTTTTTCGACTTTGTTTTCTCCCAAAACAGGGCCAATACTTATATAATGTAACATCACTCACAACCACGAGCATGATGTGAAGGTTATTGTTTGTTTAAGTTTAAGCAGTGACCTTATAGTTTCATTATTGTCTTCTAATTATTGAAAGTATTGTGTAATACATGAGAAAGCCTACCCCTAATACAATACATAATTATACAAAGTGAAAGTAATGTTACATACATTGGGATTGAATAACATAATGTTTCCAAAGCAAAGAAAGGGTCAAGCACCTTGATAATGAAGTGTCCTTTATTATATTATTATGTAGGTAGGTATCGCAAGTTAATATTTTTCCATGCATTCGTGGATTTGAGATGAATCCAAGAACCCATATAGTTTGATTACTGCGTGTTTCTAAATAACAACCCATGTGAGATGAGGTGACCGCCGCTCGCTTGCATGCATGATCCATAAATTAACAAGAACAAAAAAAAAGAAAACATAAACGCAATGCAGCAAAACAAAAAGCGTCGCACTTTCATATTCAGAATCGAGCGGCAGCCATCTTGGTCACGTTTTGGCGGGAAGATTGATGCAGTTAAAAGCTGTGATAGCGACAAATTGAAAACCGGTTTTGGTTTATTGTAAGGCTGTACCCAGTCTGCAATGGCGTCCAAAAGGATTTCATGGCAGTGAGTAAAGTTTGATAATATGATCCTAGATTTAGTGGGTACAGTACACTTTTAATATAAATGCGAGAGTGAATAGAATTAATATCAATAATTATCGAAATGGATTTTTTTTAATGAAATACTTTGATTATTTGCCACCCAGTTAGGTACATAATAAGATATCAAATAGGTAACAGTAATTTCCTAAATTGCCCCCCATAAAAGAAAAATTGATATAAATTTTGAATAATTCATATTTGTCCAATCCATCTTTAGCCGCCACTCTATCATGGCGGTTTCGGTAGTCGCGGAAATCGGGTAAAACTTATAGTCTGTGTTGTCATTATTATGCGGAAAAAACCCATCTATAAAATAAGTTTTAATTAAATTCTTATCTGGTAGTATTCATTTAGTACTAGTTGAATTAAATACGTAAGTGGATATTATTGATAGAACATGATTGTCTGTTTTCTTCCGAATTTATAGGAAAATTTTCGATTTTCGAATTTAAAATTTCCGTATAAAATGTTTTCTGTTATAAATATAGTATGTATATCTGCACTGCACTTAGCTAGGGCCTCTGACAAATGCAAACATGTCGTACCCGGACACCGTGATCACAAGCTTATTCGGAAACCCGGAAAATCATTTGACATTGCAAAACCAACCAAGTAATAATCCATTTTGTTTCACTACAAAAAAAATATTAATAATAAGGATAAGACTGTCTCATTTAGAATTTTAAATAACAGCCAATTAAATAAGTTACAATTTACAAGAATGAATTTGTCTTTATATCCATTTCTGAATGTAGTAAACAAATAAAATATAATACAAATAACTTAATGATTTATCAACTGCTGTCAATAATTAATTATTGTCCATACTCATGGTCATAATTAATATTCTGTGAATTTATATAAATTATTCCCGATCCCGATACCAGTTAGGTGGTAGTGGGTAAATCAGGCATATTCAACGCATCGATCGCGTAATTATAATAACTAGCAGAGCCAGCTGGCTCTCACCAGTCTGTCTCGTTTGGTCTTGCAGACAGCTCGGGGTCCTAATGACATTGTGTTGGATTTTAATAAAAATGTGAAATTTGCATAGACGGCGCCGTAGTCTTCTCTTGGGGGTGGATTTTCACTCTTCCCACACAGTTTGACATTTCGCTGTTTTGTCGGTATTACGATTTGCAAGTCGTTACTGCCAATTTAAATTTGGGGGCATATTATGCGTAGTCTATTCTGATGCCACATCAAGTTGCTCGGCCTAACAGAGCAACTGGCAATCGGCGATTGGTATCACTGACATTTTGATACAATATGTTTAGGTAGGTACCTATATAAATGTTTCTTTAAATCACCTGCATTTAAATATGATAAATTATACATCTCAATCATTCGAATATAAAGTAGAATAATTTATTATGTTTGTTTAAGTTGAAGAATGACAAGCACTGGCAGTTTTTGCACTAGATTGTAGTTCACGGCATAATATTTGAAGTTGGACACGTAGGTACGTGTAACCTCTCTAGGACCCGGAAATTTTAACGGAACGGTTAGCTTATTTTTTAGGTTACAGTTATGTAACAATAAGTGTTAATAATTCGATACTTTCCTACCCTATTTAGCTGCCATAGCGGACCGAAATCAGCCTTGTGTATAGAATAGTCCCGCTGGGGATGTAAAACTGACATTCTGCCACCAATAGAAATAAAATAAATTCTTCTTCTGCTTCTTTCACCCTGTCACGTCCCAACGTTGGGGCATAGGGCAAGCACAAGTTGGCGCCACTTCCCTCGGTCCATCGCCAACTCCTGCGCCTCCCGCCATGTCAGACCTGCAGCACGTAGCACGTGCACGTGCAGTACTTTTGTAGCATCGCTGCAGGGTGAGAAAGGGCCGGCCACGGCGACGGAACCCTTGAGGCTGTGCCACAAGGGTACGAAGTGCCGCACTCTTTGGCGGCATCCGGAATACATGTCCCAGCCACGTAAATCTTCTCTTCGTGATAACTTCAATCACCGAAGGCTGTTGTATCTGCTCACTATAAATCTCTAATAAAATAAATAATGCAGAAAAAACAATATTGCAACAAGGACAACAAAAAATGTAATGAAAAAATTAATCAAATATTACTGGATGTGTTGGTATGTATATTTAGTGGTACACCTGGCGGTTGGCAGCCCTACAAACCATTCCAATTTAATGTGGTATTCTCGCCAACGTAAATAATAATAGTTACGTCAATATTATTGAAGACGGGGTAATTGTTCGAGTTTATCTGATCTTGAACGGTCACCAATGGCTCATCCACCTCCATTGGGGTAGGGGGCGGCGTTGGTGGACGCGTTTTTTTTTCTTCGACCCACACCTCCTCTGCATCTCCGCAGTAGTTTGACATTCTATGCCATTAATTTGAAAACAAAAAATTCGATTAAAAATAATGAAAAAGATGTTTTTTTAGAAACTCCATTATTTGTTCTAATAAATTTTAATTTAGCATTGAAAAATACCTTTGTAATTCCTCCACCCCTTTTTTTTCTGATACGTCCCTGAGTGCATCCATCTATTCATTTGAAAACAGACTGATTAAATAATAATGCATCGGACAGAACACAGAAAACAAAAGGACCATTTATTAAATAACTTAATATTATTACATAATTATTGACGTGTTCATATTAATAATACAACTTATTAATATGTCACATAATATTGACATAACTTTGATCTCTACGGGCATTTTCAACCGCAGTAATATACAATAATCGATGTTATAATTCTCTAAATATTACATATTTTTGTTATAAACTGATAAATGCAGTCTTTGCTTTCCAATCTATTATTAGATTAATTAATGGTAAAATTATAGTTTTCAACGAGTGCCTGACAACTGATATAGCATAAACATATTATTATAACATAAACGAATTAATAGTTTATGGACCATGTAAGCAGTAGATAGATTGGTAGATAAACCTTTAATTTTTTCTATCAGGTTTCCATTCATAGATTTCAAAATTTATATTAAACGGCGTTTTTCAAAATTTGTGATAATAAATGTTTGCTCCTCACATGTGTATAACAATCTAGTTGCTAAGACCCTTAGCAAGCAATTTGGTTTGATTCGATGTTTTTGTTATATATTATATTGAATATAAGGATGGCTATGAATTTTATTCAAACTTTTTCAAACACTATTTAAAACTTCTTGGAGATTAGGTTTTTATATTGGACATATAAAAATTTATATTGCATATAAATTAGGGGGATATATATATATATATGTAAATTGCTTTAGGCTGTGATGTCTGCATAGGAATTTTACAAAATACAATTTAAAGCCTGATTTCAAAAATTAATTGATAAATTAATTTACCTGTAGTTTCATGGGGTCAAGGTCGATCTACTAAATATTGAAATCACTAATAACTTTATTATTTAATGCTGTATATCTATATAAAAATACAATGTTTACAATAATAAGTCAGGTCTGCACCAAATATGCCACAAGAAAAAAAAACAGCTGAATATTATTCTTTTTTTTTAAATATTGTTTTTAAAAATTATAATGCCCTCTAACTACAGTCTGTTTTTGCCAACTTTACAGGAGAGATAAAAAAATTGTTATTTTTTAAACTAGTAAGTAATTTTTAGATTTTGAAAGACACTTTAGAATTATATTGTGTGAGAAATTAATTAATGTGCTCTAATATAGTGTTTATAGTTCCATCAAAATTCAAACTCGAAACTGCAAAATTACTAAGATTACAATGCTGTACATACAGGTAACTGTCAATGAAATCGATTCATCATATTAATACGTGTGGATTAAAATTTATTATAATAATAGGTAGATATGCAATCGGAAAATGTGGGAGAGTATACTTAGGATTTAAGTAGGTACTGATTTAACAAATGAAGGGAAGCAGTTGAAGACCAGAGTATTGTATGGGTACGATTTGGCTACATCACTATTGGAGAAGCATGTATTCCGTTTTCCGAAGTTTCCGAAGGCACTATACCTATTTGGCGGACGGTATATAAATGTACTTAAATAAAAAATCACCACCTGTTGGATCGTCAGTGTTGTTCGCGTAACTCTAATTCAGCTAAGGGGGGTGGGGCACCGTTGTGACAATGTACCAGCCGACCACTAATAAATTATTCGAATTCTAGAACAGTGGTTCGCACGTGAAATTTAACTGTGGCCGCACAATTAACATTTGACAGTTCTATGGAAATGTCTGGTGGCCGCACCAAATTTCACCTTTGTTGTGATTGAAAAAATTGAATCTAAATTTTATTTATTAAAAAAATGGATCAATTTATTTATAGACGAAACTCTTTAAGCACTAAGGTGCGTGGTTGCTACATCAGTCTCGTGCAGCATCGCTTCGGGACAAGGAAGTGTGGCACTAAAATCTTTTCATTCTGACACGTTTATAGCGTCGTGGAAGGCGGCTGTGCACAAACCGCGGCTGCATATACATGTCGGGTGGAGTTGGGGCAACTTAAACCAAACCAAGTAATTTGAACATTTTAGTATACATTTATTTATTTAAAAATAATGCAAATGGAAATTCCTCAATACTCCTTTTTTCCAATGCGAGCCGCATGGCTGCTTCTAAGTTTACATCTGTCAACTGGCTTCGATATTTGTTTTTTTATGAAGTGCATTACACTGAATGATCTTTCACAGTATACAGTAGTAGGAAAAATCGACAATACTAATAAAGCAATTGTTTCCAATTCTTTGAATTTACTTTATTCTCAGAAATGGATTATTTCACACATGATCTCATCGAAAGAAATTTAAGACAAGTCACGTGTATTCAACCAATTTCATAATTTTATAAAAAAAATATTTGAAATATTACACTGTAAAGCGCTGGTGGCCGCACATGAGAACCACTGTTCTAGAATCATATTATGAGTAATTTAGCTATCTGCTAATTTTATCTGGTGATGCCATTCCGTATGGCGAAATATCGTCTTGGCTAAAATTGAATAATACATTCGTCGGCCAAAATGCATCCGTCGTCCATTCATAAAATTAAACCCGCTAAAAATAAACTTTACGATTCGGAAACTTTTATTTATAAAGATGTGTTTATTGTTGTATGATAATTTCTTGCTCTATTGCTTCATAGAGATTATGATGTGTTTAAAACAATGACATTAATATGGACGAAGCATCTGGAAAAAAAAATTACACTCACTTTTTTGTCGGGTCTGCCGAATGGCATAATCTGTTCTAACGCCATTACAATAAAGGTGATATTGCTATAAATTCCCGATGCTTTTTGTTGGGTCTGCCGAATGGTTCGGTTCGAATGGGTTCGCTCAAACGAACATTGATACTAGAAACACTGTTCTAACGCCATTACAATAAAGGTGATATTGCTATAAATTCCCGATGCGTGATATCGCATAATGGATATTGCGTGACGTCTACCTATGCACGTGCGAATGTCGCTATGAGTGAATTTACTTGCTAGCTACTGTACTGAGTGCGTCGTCCATTAATAATGTCATTGGTTTAAAACAAATCGATCGCAAAATCGGAATTTATTATGATTACTGATGGTGTAATAAAAATAATGTAGATTGCGTTCATGAAATCGACAATGTTTGTTATGGTTATATTATAACATAACTTATAAATCTAGCGTTGTTTCTACTGCGTTCTTGCTTTTGCACTACAACCCTAGGAGTCTTAATAGTCTCTACTTCATGATTCGTCTCCAATAGGCGTGCACATAGAATGTAGAAAAATAGAATGGGGGGATCCATTTCGAAAAAATATCCATAATGATTTATTTCTAATATTTTAAGGCGGCAGGAGAGCGCGAGGTTAACAAAATCTAGCTGGTCCCACTGACTTCCGTATTTGCTCCGGAACGGGTACGGATGCATTCACCATGTCCAGACACTTCGCAATGGGTATAGCGATGAACACCTAGTCTGCAGCTATAAGTACGCTCACTCACCTAAGAGTGATTGTAACCTGTCAAATCCACAAGTGTTTATCGAATGTTTGTGTCCATCTGTATCTTCCGCGCTATCTTGTCTTTGGACATGCTGTATCATAATAAAAGCAAACATTTTATGCCCCGGATGGTTGTACCAATTCATGAATACCATGGGCCTTCCATTGACGCAAGTCATGCTTGTCGTAGAATGCATAGAGGGCATCTTATACTGGTGGATCTATAATAAGAAAAATAAGTAATGCATAATTCGTATTTTTTTCATTCCTGGGAGGTCACCCGAATCCCCCTTTTTTATGCGCGCCTGGTCTCCAAAAATCCTTACCCCTGCCAATTTCCAATTAATTTTCTACTTGCAGTGTTTTGAAATAGCGCTCTACATTATATAACTTTTAGTGGTTAGCCAATACTTATTCTGCCACCCGACTTTCGGATGTGTGTTTTGCTGTGCGTGACTCTTCCGTCCAGCATACATGGTAGACCATGGACGTGTTATTCAATTCTCTAGTCATATACAAGACCCATTATTAGTCAGACTATGGCACGAAACTGTAAATGTCGATCGAAGTTATTGCCCATGCACTTCGAATGTAATATGGTAAACTGTCGGTAGAAAATGAAGTTTCTATATACTTATTGAAAAAATAGTAATAATTCTAAAGAAATAATAATATGTAATGGAAAATCCTCATTTATTGCGAACAGGTTACCACATTGGTCACAGCCTGCATATGCAAAGAGGATGTCCCAGAGGTATGGAAAAATGCCAGCATTCATTCTTCACAAAAAAGGTGACAGAGAAGACCAAATTATCGTCCAATAAGTCTACTCCCTATTCTCTACAAGACGTTCACAAAAATTCTCTCAAACCGTCTGCAAAATGTACTAGACGAGAACCAACCGAGAGAACAAGCCGGATTTAGAGGAGGATACAGCACTATGGACCGTATCCAAGTCGTCAGAGAAATCATAGAGCGGTACCAGGAATACAAACTGCCACTATGCATGGGTTTTATAGACTATGAGAAGGCGTTTGATTCGATAAAGAAATGTTCAATACTCGACGCACTCAGAAAACAAGGAATCCCTGGACGCTATTTAAATATTTTCAATAATATATACAGTAGCGCAACAGCATCTGTAAATCTCCATAAACCATCGCGCAGATTTCCTATCAGCAAAGGAGTCCGACAAGGTGATACAATCTCACCTAAACTATTTACAGCTACCCTTGAAGACTTATTCAGGCAACTTGACTGGAATGACAAAAAGATCCCCATAAATGGAGAATACCTGAGTCATCTGCGCTTTGCCGATGACATAGTAATTTTCTCGCAAGACTCAGAAGACCTCCAAAGCAAAATGCAGGAACTCGCTGAAGTAAGCAACAAAGTAGGTTTGAAAATAAATGTAACAAAGACGAAAGTCATGTTCAACTGCTTTTCAGGACAAAAAGAGATCCTCATCAATGGCACTCAGCTCGAACAGGTGAAAAGCTACATCTATCTGGGACAACAAGTATCTATAGATGGATGTATATTTGATGAAATTGTTCGCAGAGTAAAGCTAGGCTGGAGTGCTTTGGCCGCCTGAATAATGTCTTCAAAAGTGACCTTCCACTGTGCCTAAAGCGCAAAGTGTTCAACCAGTGTGTGCTTCCCGTGATTACATATGCGTGTGAAACATGGACCCTAAGTAAAAGAGAGATCCAGAAACTTAGAGTAGCACAACGTGGTATGGAGAGGTGCATGCTGGGCATAACGCGAAAGGACAAAAAGAGGAATGAGTGGATAAGGAAGCAGACAAGGGTTTGCGATGTAATAGAGTTTATTAAAAGCCTTAAATGGAGATGGGCTGGACACATAGCTCGAAGAAGAGACAATCGTTGGACAAATCTAGTCATCCAGTGGTATCCAAGAAGTACAAAACGTCCACAAGGTAGACCTAGAGGCCGCTGGATCGATGAAATGATAAAGTTCTGCGGAAGTACGTGGCAACGCAATGCACAGGACCGAGATAAGTGGAAGCAACTTGAAGAGGCCTTCATCCAGCAGTGGATAGATTCAGGCTGATGATGATGATTCGAAGTTGATCAATAACTAGGAGGACTACCATAATAACTCGCAATTCAGTGTCACAGCCTGAATATAGTCGGCATCGGCATCCGATGTCTTGGAGATGGTCCCATCTTAATGGTTTCGAAGATGTGCAAATCCTTGTATCGGCCATTGATGGGCGACCTCGGTTCAAAGACTTCCAGTTCTCTGTTTTCTTAGTCATGCGCCAGATTTTCGAGTCGTACCTGCACTGTCAGGTTTGCACTTCAATTGGTGGCCCAACGTCGTGGAAACCAGGAACTTACCGAAGCTAAAGCGATATTTTACCACGTTTTTATTAGCTCGTATTATTGTTTGTCTAGTACATTTTTTTTCTTGTTTGTCCAATACAAATCTTGTTTAACTAACTTCCCGACTAGCTAGACATTTGAAACTTTTAGAATATACCAGAACACGATGACAATGCATTCTTTTAATACTTTCAGCCATCTTTAAGCAGAATTGAAATCATTTTCAGTTGATTATGTTTTGTATGGAAAATTATTTCGGAAAAAAATTCGTAAAAAGTAAATCACTATTATTGGTTTCTAAGGGGGTCCTAGCAACTAAATTATTAATATATACGTGCGTTACTATGGAAATCAATATGAAATGTCAAAATGACATTTCAGTAAGTATTCTATATTTATTCAGTATTTCTATTAATACATAGAATTGTCAAGTTTATATGATTCAACAGACAATTTAAAAACGTGGTAAGTATATAAAAAGTTATTTTTATCTTGTAATTATTTTAATTTAAATTATTTTAACAAATGGGGGTGGAGTTCAAAAATGTGATACGTCATATAGGTAAAATTTGTATCACAGTGGAGGCTTCTTCTTCTTTGGCCATATCCGCCCCTTAACTGGAGCATATGGACACCACGCGGCGCCTCCAAGAATCCCTGTCGCTCGTCAGTCTTCTTCTTGCTTCGTTCCAGGTCAAACCAGCTTCCCGTAGCTCCGCTGTATACACTCGGTAGATTGTATTTAGCGGCCTTCCAGGTCGCCGGAATCCGGTCGGCTTGAAGAACAGGCAAGCCTGGTTTAAGTTCTCTTCTGGCATCCGCAGCTCGTGGCCGAGCCAGGTCCAACGTCGCCTCTTCTCTTTCAGCGTTATGAGAGGCTGCTTGGTGCGTTCTCTTAACTCCTCGTTGCTCCTAAAGGCATACCCACCGCACACCCAGTATTCGTCGCAAACATCTGTTTTCGAAACTCAGTGTACGGTTCCTCTGAGCCTTCGTAAGGTGCCATGATTCGCTACCGTAAAGCAGCACCGTCAGAATGCACGCGTCGAATAGGCGGCATTTGGTTTTGACCGAGTACAATCGTGAGTCCCAGACATTTCACAGTGGAGGCAGGAGGGTCAACAATACTAAAATCGTGTGACATCATTTATTTTATGAACGACCCTCGACTACGTCCATATTCGTTATGTCAATCTGAAGCGTCCTTCCCAGTAGATTACCTACTACTTCCGCGTCACTCATCAATGTTTCCGCAAACGATGAACCCCTCAAAAGTGGAAATGTTAGTAAAGGACTACACTCTCTGGAGGTATATTTAGCAGAATGGCACAATGCATAGTGTGTACGTGAGGACTAATATTATTCTTCTCTTCTTTTTGCAGTTGAAGCCCGCTCACATAAACCCCGCCACAGAGTCCAGCGAAGGGAAGCTACGTCAGATAACCAAGAAAATGATGACGACTATCTCCAGAATGATGAAAGATATGATGACGAAATCCTGAATGATGCTGATGGTAAGTAATTCTTATAAGCCGTCACCGACCTCACACATATTAATATGTCAAGGACGAACCAAATTAAGGTGCATTTCATGGTGCATGTCGCCTCCTGTCACGCTGTCCAAATTTAGTCTATGGTTTCTTCATTTTATAGAATATTTTGAACCATCACCATCTCTGTAAATTGACTGAAGAATGACACTGATGAAGAGTGCCTACTATAATGTATTAGTAATTTGAATTATTGTTAATTATTCATCTTAATTTCAATTAATTTTAACAGTTTCTACGTGTGCATACGTTAAAATACTTGCGGCATGACATCCATAGATAATATTTTGAAAAGAACCCAACTTGAAGACAACATTCTTATCGAAAATACATAGTGCCGACCGCTAAAAACAAAAAAAGTCATTTTGACATGACATTTGAAAAGTGTAGGCATGTGGAATATAATAAAAACGTCGTGCAGTGCAGTTTAACATGAGTTAACGATTAACATATCGTTGTTTTAGTGATTTCGGCAGATTTTGCCGACTGATAATGTTCGTTTAATTTAAAGGCTCAAAATGTGCTACAGGATTGGAGCATCAGTCTGATAACATTTTAAACATCAAGAACAACGACATTACACACTTTTTTCTGTAGCGTACTGTGACGTCACGTGATAGTCCGCGACATGCACCTCAATTTGGTTCGCGCTTAAGTGGCTGATAGGGAATCCAATCCCGAGCCAAAATTCTGATCCCGGGATTTTGGGATTACAATTTGACAATCCCGGGATCCCGGGATTGGGATTTTTTTCCATTGTTAATATAAAATTTTTATATTTACAAATAACATTGATAAAATCGGTCAAAAATAAATCTAGTATAATTTATACTATTTAAGACATTTATTGTTAATATTGTATACGTTAAATCTTGGAAATACACAAGTTTAATGGAGTAAATAATATTGTAATATAAATAATAATGTGAATTTAATATGAGATTGCTATTTCTGATAGTAAAGACATAATGAATAGATCAGCGAGATTTAAAATAGTAAAGCAAATAATCATGGCGTACTTATGGCCTTTCCGCTTCATAAATTAGTCAGCCAAATATGAAACTGCCGTAAAACGTATGATATCATGGTGGAATTACTTTGTTAAAAGTGGGAAGCATTGTTTTTTTACCAATCTTTCTCATTTTTAATAATCTATGTGAATCGGCAACCTACACATCAAACTTCATTCAAACTCAGTTTATTTCTAATGTAGTTATTTTGTATTAAAAGTATTTTTTCTGTTATATTTTCCATAAAAATTGATTAAAAAAAATCAATCCCGAAATCCCGGGATTATGTTCATCAATCCCGGGATTCATATGTATCGAAAATAGCTCGGGATCCCGGGATTCGGGATCCCGGGATTGGATTCCCAAGTGGCTGACTATTTTTTACGCCTGTAAGATTAGTTTTGGTTACCTACTAATTCTAATTTCGGCGTAATGGTGATGTAGTAAACAGATTTACGTAACTTTTTATCGTAATTTTGATTATAAAACTTGCGTCATTCATTATTCGAAACCTATCTAAATATACCGAATTTTACATGTATTTTCGGAATGCTGAATTCCATTATAACTTATATTCTTTTTTTATTACAACGTTTTTCTTAGCTCGTATTCTTATTTGTTCGGAAACTTTCAGAATATATCAGAACACGATGCCAATGCATTTTTTAAATACTTTTACCCATCTTTAAGTAGAATTGAATTCATTTTCAGTTAATTCTGTTTTGTATGAAAAGTTATTTCGACACCATTATTGGTTGCTGGTCTGGGGTCCTAGCAACTAAATTATTAACATATACGTGCGTTACTATGGACATTAATATGACATGTCAAAATTACATTTCAGTATTATTTCTATCAAGTACAATTTTTTTTTGATCGCTTAAGCTAGTCAAGTCAAGTTTATATGATTCAACAGAAAATTTAAAAACGTCGTATATAAAAAGTTAGTTTTATCTTGTAATTATTTTCTCATTACCTTTGAATATAATATATCGATTAATAAACTTTTCTAGCTATTTTTCGATAACAGATTTACCTAAAGTGCTCTAGACTCTGGAGACTTCATCTTAAATCCCGATATTACACTTTTGAAGGAACTGATAAATAAAACATAAATAAAGAGAAAACTAATATTAATTAATTTATAAAGAAATAATTTATTTAAAAAAAAAATCCTACAAATTGCTTTGCAGCATAATAGTGTATCTAGTCAACGTGTCATTTCACCTTTACTTTCTTTACTGAGACCTAGCACGTGTAAATAAAAAAAAATTAAAACAACTAAAAACACTTCTATATTATATTATAGTCGTATTATGTAACTTTGGTCTTGGGTACAACAAAAAATATGTTTGTATATTTAAATTTACTGTCTTTCGATGACCGACTTGGATTGAATGCAATAATTGTGTTAAAATAAATTGAATTTTTCATTTTAATTTGAATACGTAATATTAATCGATTTTTTACCCATACCCATTTTCACCCAAATGAAACGGGACTGCAAAAACTACACGCAAATAGCGTAAAAGATCGTGAATTACGGGCACGTAAAATCGGGGTTCCACTGTAGGTACATTACATTTTTTTTAAACATCCATAATAACCATAGTATTATTATGAAGATATAAATAATTTATCCAAAATCTTTAGTTTTTAGTTGTTTTGCTTTCCTCAAATTGGACACAATACCAGCACTTGAAATATTCATTTATAATGTTATTATAGTTTTACATTCATAAAAAGATAAAATCAGTCTGTCGAAATATTTTATAATTCCATATGGGAATTGTTTAAAATAATAGTTACATACCGTAGCTTATGTAACTTATATTGTTTATATATATTCTATATATTATATTATAATTAAATCATTAGCAAGTTTAAGTACGTTATAATAAAAATCTTGGAGCAATCCCGACATCGGTTAAGTAGTAATTAAGATAATTTATACTTTGATCTAAAATACAAAAACCGATTGCCAATTAAGGCGAATTCTTTGCCTCAATTTACGATCAAATGTGACTTCAACGCCATCTAAAGGCATCTACAGGCATCTACCATGAATTTCTAAAAATGTGTTACTAAAAACTTTCGTCGATCGCCACCAGATGGCAATAAAATATAAAATTAAATATTGTGTGTCGCCATATATTAAAAATCATAAGCTTGATAAAAATGCATTTAAATTTATTATATATTTACTTACCTATGTAAAAATATTTACAATTAATATTTTCCCCATAAAATATTTACAATTCTAACATATCTATTTGATTTGATTTAAAGTGTTTATGATTTTTACATTTTGTTTACCGTAGTTTTTTTTACAGTGGCAATACAAGGGTATCCTGTCCAGTCAATGAACCAGATTTTTTTACGTTGTCAATACGAATTAATATAAATATTTTTCTACAGTAAAATTCATTTATAGTAGTAAATGAACATTTAAGTACAAATGTTTATAAGATTGAGTTTAATCTTGTACAATTGACAATTACATCGAATTTCTACTAGAGGTGGAATAAAAGAATGATATGAAATGAATAGCAAAACAAATGCCATTCGAATTATTATTAAACAAAATAAGGAATATACAGTTGTACTTGGTTATTACTAGGAAGGTTGGACCGGCTGAATGTGCTCGTTATATCAGAGAATAGGTATTTTTATTGTCGGCGAAAACAACAATTAGACACTTAACTAGTGTCATAAACGTAATCTGTCCCCGGCGGCATCCTGTCCGATCGGATTTTATTGCTTAGGGTCGAAATGTCTTTAAACGATCAACACATTACCAGTATTTTAGCTCGGTATATCCGATAAGTATCTCGTTATAACAGTGAATAAAAATGTACGGAGAAAATCATATACCAAATATCAACGACTGTTTCCTCATTACATCCGAGATCTCGCTATGTCCGAGATTGTAATAACCGAGTTCGACTGTAGTTATAATTATGACAATGTCGATATTATATAGACATCCCAATTCATTTCGTTTCAACCATGTCCGATCCTAATGTACTATATATGCTACCAGGTCACACTGCAGATGAATATTACCTACTCTATAAACTTAGGGAAGGTAAAGAAAACAACTTGTCATAGGAATGGTCAATTTTAATAGAACATTACACAATAAAAACAATACAAAAACATTATAAATAGGATAATTAAATATATTTACACTTAAAATTAGTTAAAATTATGAAATAAAACCCTAAATATCTACTTTAAAATTGCTTTGAGCTGCATCCTATACTGTGTGATACAGCTCAAAGCAAAATTTTGTGCACACGTATATATTGCATTTTATGCAAATATAACTGGTGCGGGACTTGCATCCAGGGTATCTGCACACGGATGCTGAATGGTGGCCAACGCTGTCCAAACGTACCTCAGCGATCGGTTGGGGGAAAACCGTTCTCCTGCGAGCTGGTGGCTCTGTGTCTACCTGCGATGTCGACATGTTTCTTGGCCGACCTCGTGCTGGCAGTGTTAAAATGTTGGCTACCCGATCTTCATACCGAATCATAGCTTTCGCTAATCTGATTCAGTACGACAACAGTCCCATAATATCCTTTCGGGGTACATTTTCTAGTTTACAATTCCGCATATACATTAGCCAACAGTTTACTACCGCCAAGTCCACAAAGTGGTTAAAAACCCTCACAGGCCTTATCGTTTTTTTAATTTCTTAATCACATCGCCGATTCTATTACTTCTGACAGTTCCAGTTAAGAATATTTTGTCTTGAAGTAACGAATCGGCGAGCTTCAAACTAGTGAAAAACGATCAGTATAGACAATGCAGGAGGATTGGGGAGAGTCCGGCAGAGTAACTTGACCACACTTGCGCCCAGACCGAACTGCTTCATATCTCCATCTGATACCGTTCCCTTCCCTACATATATGTGAAAATCTATCACTAATCCATCTCTGGCCGCGAGAACAAAATTTTTAAGGCCTACAGGATTTGGCTTGTTAAGCACAAATTGCCTGTGTCTACAGCGGCCAGTGAACGGCATCATTTGCTCGTCGATGGAGTTATGAGCAGGTCTGGGCAAAGTATGGCATTTTTTTAGAACCTCACTTAAAAAGGGACTAATCTTCCAAAGTTTATCAGTGTTATCTGCAAAATGAAAGTGATTCCGCAGTTCGAAGTACCCGTCTCTGGGCATTGCTTGATTAATGATTGGAATGCTTAGATCATAAACACCAGTACATTCGAGTCTGCGGAAACCTTAATGTACCCATCATAATTTGGATGACGGTGAATACGAATTTCGAATTCGTATTCACCGACCACAAGTCCCTTTTTTGTGCTGAATATAAATTTGTCTGCTCAGCTATTTTTTCGAAGAGAGCGAGGTTGAAGTATTCGAAAAAGGAGCTGAGTACATTGTCAGCAACATGCCCTCTCGCCAACAAATCTTCCTCCAATTCCGGACCAGCATTCGGCATACTGAAACAATAGGAAAAAAATATTATTACATAATCCATATTTCCTCATTAATTCAAGTATTTAGCAGTAAAAATACAAATAATGATGGGCAATAATATGTTTTGATTGAAGTTTACTATTCAAACCATCAACTCCTCATTCGAGACAATCGCTACATCATGTGTACAAGATGTAATGAATTCTTGTTTTTATGCCAAAGCATGTAATGAAAATGAATCTAATGTATGACTGGATGGTATATAAAACCAATAAATATATTATTAAGAAAATTGTAAACCTACCATTTTGTGAGCCAGGGAAGAACCCTGGATTGTGATGTCGAAGGTTGTAAATGTCGAATGTAAATGTCGTCGCTGTTGTCGGACTCGTAACCGTCGCCGACTTCGCAGTCACTGTCGTCCAATATTTCGTCGAGTTCATCAGTATTAAAAGATTTATCTATATGTAAACAAAAAAACATAACCTCATTATATTCATATACTCGTGTTAAACTTATCACTGTAGATAACGTTTTCAATTTACGATTATGTTGTATTAAAAACACGGACACGTGTTTGAAAGCACATAAAATATTTGATTATAATCAATATGGTTACATTGTACAGCATTGTGAATAATTATAATGATGATTATGAGATACATTTTCGAGACAAGTTTCAGTAATTTTGAATGAAATTAAAATTTAATTTTATTAAATTCGGTTCTACAATCATATTATGCGAATGAAAGAAATTCACTATCTATTAGATAATTTACAAAACGTACAAGATAGGCTCGATGACATTTGTCATAAACATAACCTCAAACTGACGTAAAGTATTTATAATTTTACGAAAACGATGAGTATACGCCTAAAATAATATATATTGATGATAAATGCATGATGGTGATTGAAAATACAGTATATGTAACTCTTTTAAATAATTTTTGAATGTTTGTTTGACAATCAAAACTGCATGACATAGTTTGTCATTTTGATGTACGATAATAATATTATTTATTATACACTGAAAAGTTTACTTACTTGACAAAAATGTTACTGATGAGAAGTATCTTATCTATGCTGATGAGTCGATTCCTTCCTGTTTTCAAACAATATAATAATGGCAAAAAAATAAAGAAGAATTGTTATAAACCCGATATTCGATGTCTGTTATCTATGTATTCGATCGAGAGCACGAATGCTACCATATGTTAAAATGCGAGATTTGTTTATTTTGTTGATTATTTTTATCATAAATAATGATAAAAAACAGTTGTAATTTAAGCAAATACTAATTGCAAATAATTCGCAGTTTCAAATTTTGAATATAGGCAGGTTCCTACGTATATTAAGTAAATATTGTAATTTTAATTATAAAGTTATTTTTATTCATATGGCAATTTCGCGTCGAAGTTTTACCACAAACTGATCCTAGCCAAAATGAAGCAGAAAAATGTTATTTTGTCTTGTCTATGTGTGAGTTTCATTTTCAATGTCATGTTGTTGCATGTGTGTGTATTTTGTATATGTGTATTGTTTCGAAATAGTTCCACGGTGGCAGCACCGGACAGCTAAACATCGGTTGAATTTGGGCAATTATTATGGTTTCGATTTCTATCGATTCGTTAATATACAAAAATACAAGATTAAATTCAAATTACTGCCGTAAAAATTAATAAATAATATTTTTAATAGAAACGCTAAACGTTTTTCGCGATAAATTGCGTCTAAGCCGAGGTTTTTCGATTTTAATTGCGTGCTTTCTAACCTCTAAATCGATGTTTTTTAAATTTGAAAAACAAGATATAAGGATATAATAAATTCCAATTTTCGTTTAGCGTTTCCCTGGGTAATAGATTTACGTACATTTTTATCGTAATTTTGATAATAAATCTTATGTCATTCATTCTTACCACCCGATAGAAATGTACCGAATTTGACACGTATTTTTGATATATAGAACTCCATGATACTTCTTAATTTTTTATTTTATTTTTCTCATTACTTTTGAATATATATTTACCGATTAATAAACTTTTCTAGCTATTTTTCGATAACAACTTTACCTAGAGACATCACCTTAATAACGCAATTTAGAAAGCGCTTCAGAGAGTAGGTACTTATTGTAAGAACCATTAGTTATAATTCGTCGCAATTAGATATTATAATACCTATAGCATAGTGGTCAGTGCACATGGGCGCGATTCCCGAGAGACGCAGGTTCGAATCCTGCTGGGTGGGTGTCGTATTTTTTCCTATTAGTTATATATTTCTCAGAAGTGTTTTCAAATTACGTATGTTAAATTTTATTTGTCACAAACCTACATTTTAGTCCAAAATGACAATGATCGGCAAATCTGTTTTTTTTTATAACTACTGTATTGATTAAACTCTACAAAAATTATGCTATCTCCGTCCGTAGACATTCTTATATAGATGGGTACGAGAATTTTTTTCTTTTTCGACAATAATAAAGTGGCGCTCTGTTGCTTTTAAATGGCTTATAGCAAAATAAATAATACAATTAGCATAGATAGATAGTCAATGAGTACGCATCTATGACCAGGGCTCGAAATGGACCGGAGCGCCGTTCCGGTTCATAAAATCCACAAAATTACCGCTCCCTCTCGTGGAAATATTAATTTGACCGTCTGAGCTAGATATTTCATATAATAAAAAAATAACACTTATTTTTATAAATCAGATTTATGATAATTAATGTAGTTATAGTATAATATAGTTGAAATTTTCGTAAAATTGTCGTGCGCTCCGGTTCGTAAAATTTTCCATTTCGAGCTCTGTCTATGACTTATGTACAACCTAGCTATTATTTTTTATCGGAAGCGAGTCGAGGAAACCTTGACAGGATTGTGAAGTGAAAGCACAATGAGATTTCGTTTCTAATTAAGTGTTTGCTTTGCAGATGGAGATGATGATGGCGATGACGAGGACGGAGGAGATGATGACGGAGACTCTTCGGAGAATGACAAGATGCTGCCCCCCATCATCACGTCGAAGCCGCAGAACTTTACCGTTCGCGTCGGTAAATCTGTATGGCTCCCGTGCAACGCCCTTAATTCAGGTAATAATAACATTATTCCTCGTAAATTTTCTTCATCACCGAGACGTTTACAAGATTACTATTTCATAATCCAGGAATAATGAGAATAGCCCAATAATTAGTCACTATCAAGTTTAGGCTCAAATTGTGCTTACGGAATGTGATCATATTATGTCTGATAATAGTGTACGTCGATGAAAAATACCTACCTATATTAACATAACGTAAATGCCAGCCCAAAAAATTGTTCATACAAGTTTTCTTAAGAGCATACTTATGTGAAACGGCAATTAATTTTCAACTATAGGTGCGACGAAATTTTGGATTCGCTGGCAATCGGAGAGCGAAAGTCGTGAACACGTCAATTTGTTTCTGATGACTAAAAAACGTTACCCATTTACTTGAAAAAGAAAACATGTCAATGAATATATTATTATTGTTACTAATAGAACATTAAATGGACGCATGTTTTTTACGCGTCATTTACACAATTCGCGCATCGCCTAATCACGATCTTTTTAGACCGTGTCCCAGCTGAGGTATAGCCTTAAGCGCACTTCAACAGATTTTTCTAACTGACAATATTGGTATAAGTTTGGGCTCAAAATGTACGTAAGGACTATCAGTATCTGGTTGATATCATTTTACGCTTAAACTATTAACACGTCATATTACGCAAATGCCAGTCTTAACAAATTTTCATATAGGTACAAAAGGTTTTTTCCAACTGACAGTTGAGGCTCAAAATCTGCGTGCATAGTGGGAGCATTTTCGAGCCCTGTCAATAATAAGTTATGTATTTACAAGTAATTTCTCACTTTTTAGAGCTAAAATATAGTTTTAGGCATAAAAACATTGTTCATTCAGAAATAAAATCGGCAAAAAGGCTCTCGATTATATAACATGGATTTATTACGATGAAAACATGCTGTCCACTTAAAAGGGTCTACATCTTATTTGTTCTTTACAAGATAGTGAAATTCAGAAACCGAGCTTTAATGTACTACATAATAATATTATTGTTTTTTTAATAAATACGCACCTACCATCCAGTAGGTACGTAGTAGCATGATAGATTATTATACGAGTAATTTCAGTTATTTACTCGAAATGACCGGAGCGTACCGGAGCCCAGCTCCGGTTCATGACGTCCGAAATTATCACTTCGTATCCTGGAAAAATTAAATATTGCGATTGAGATGGGTTTCTGGAATTTCCCGACGGTCATTTTCGAGAAATTTTCGAGATTTTCCATCCCGAATCTCGAGAATTGAAATTTTTAACATTTCGGGATATCCCGGATCTCGAGAATCTTTTCTCGGGATTCGGGATTTCTTTATTATCAAGTATTAATCGAAAAAACGATTTTCTATATGAAAACAGTGGACAGAAAACACAAAACGTTCAAAGACGACTGATCGGGGCATTTAACACAAATAAGCCAGCGTCGACTCAAAATGTGCGCAATTTTTGCAACATCAGGGAATTTTGTGTATCAAAAGTGTACGCGATTGTCAGACGCAGCGATTGACAGTCTGTGTTTTTTGAAATCCCATTTTAATAAATAATGTTTTAAAATATGTTTGTTTTCCTACTTCTAACATATTTTTTTGAATTTGTCTGTTTTTACACTGATTTTAGGATTTTTACAGGTTTCTTTAAATTTCCCGGTATCTCGAGAATTCTTTTCTGAAAATCCCGAATCTGGAGAATTCAAAATTTTATCATTTCGGGAAATATCGTATCTCGAGATTGAGATTTTCTCGGGAAATACCCAACTCTAATTGCGATCGTGCTTATAAATTATTAAAAAGTATTTTAAAAAAACTTACATCATTTGTTTTAAAATTTAATACCAAATCTGTCGAACTCGTAAAAAATATTATGTATCTATTTATGATGTACAAACCTCGTTTTTCACTGGCAGTGCTGACAACATTTCATGCCACAAGTTGAATGACTGTTATTTCATTTCACTCTCTAAGATACGTAGGTAAATTAAAAAAAAACCATGATAATATTTTCAGAAAAATGTCGAACGTTCCCAAATTCGGTCCGATTCCAAAAATTCTCCATTTCGAGCGCTGTAATAATTTTAATCCATAGGGAATATATTAAATCTTTGAAGATTCGAATTCTTTTTTAACTTCCCCTACCCTTCTCCGTTTGTAAATATTTCCACGGTAATATTTAAATCAGCGTGTTGTATTTTTGTCTTCGGACGTGTCTCTAATTAAAATTAGATCAAATTTCTGACCGAGGGGGAATGGTCATCATCCATTTTAGATATTCCGTAACTGCGATTTAAAACTGACACAGATTTTCCGATTCGTACATCTGCTGGCCCATTTTTCAGTGACCGTTTTAATTATTATCTTGTCATAGACATTTCTGGACTGCATCCTACGAATTTATGTCTTTCTTTATTTATCACTATGACCAGAAGTTACACAAATTCCGCGTTAACCCTTTAGTATTACGAACCAAAGATTAAACTGCTAACGTTTGACTAATACGACACACTAGTAAGTACCTATATTATTCTATCAACTCTTTCAATTTAATCGAAGGTGTAATAATTGTGGGTTAGATAATCAATGATATGAAATTTTGTAAAAATCAAAAATAATCTTTAAATTAAATGAGTCTAACAAGTCTTTTGACAAAGTTAAATATCAATGGTGATTTGATTATTTATATCTTTATCTTGACGTGTCAACGTTCCATCCACTATCACTTTGCAGTTTTCTACCCGCAACAGTTCGGTGGACCTTCACTCATACCAAACACGGAGGTTCTCAAACCCCGATTACTCACCCTGTCAGTGCAATGAATTTTGAGACATTGAAGTTAATCCCTCCAAACCAAAACCCGCCACGCACCACACCCGGTCTTAATCGAGCGTATCACGTGGCCCTGCATTGGCGATGTGAAGCATCTAGTTCACTTTTAGGCCGGGAATGCCCTAGGGCTTAGGAGAAGATACCCAGGACTAAGGTTGCTACGCTCAAAGTGAGCTCTGACTGAGTTTAAAGTTACTTTCTAATGCAAAGTGCCGGGGAGAGAAGAGCACATGGAAATTATAAAAATAAAAATGATTCTAGTGTATATATAACAAAAATACTGAAGTTAATTATATGGACAGCAAAAATTATGTGAAGAGATTTTCACGCCCGCAGTAAGACGCCGCAATTTTTTTAAATGCAAGATAATTTGCCTTAGTAGCAACCCAGTCCGACGGCCCGATGGGCCCAACAGCTGGTTGGACCGACCTGGCCATCTCTTCCCGTTCGAAGCACATTCTAACTAAGACTTTCCCAGAGGATGTGGTTGGCATCCTGAATATCCCCTCCGCATGGACATGTCGGACGGCTTACAAGTCCAAGCTCAAAGAGCTTGCCAGCGAACCCACCGTGTCCAGTCACAAATTGACTGGTGTGATGGTCAGGAGTCAGATATTTGGTTATCTCCAATCGCCATTTAATATTTGGAAAAAACATATATGTGTGCCGGCCCTTGGTTGATTCATCCCACCGTCGCTGCCAGGTCTTCCACACCAATTTTGAGATAGTCACATATCGAAGGGATCAAACTCTGATTGATATTTCCATGCGCAGTGTCCTCAGTACACTGCTCAAGCTTCTTATTATAGTCAGTCCACGCCGACGCGCGAGATTCGTAGTGCTAGTACTTATACTTAGAATGCAATGCAATTAGGCTTTTGCAGTATATGACTAGTATTGCATAATGAAAAAAAACCGTATGTAACACATTAATTGATGCGAACTAAATATTCAAACAAAATTTTTCAATTACAGAACAGTTATTGCATTCGAAATAATATAATTTACCAATAACTAGCCCTAAAATAATTGTCACTCGCAATTTCGCACCGCGGCCGGACTATAGATGGCCTTGCTGTCATTTAAAATAATTGAGACTCTACGTCTTGTTAGTGCATAGTATTCTTGAATATGGGTCTATTATCTGTAGTCTTTATGAAGTTTCCTACAAGCTTATTTTATAGCGCGTCCGGAGCAGTGGATCACTACAATTTTTCGGTGCTCTGGCTCCGCTCCTGCTCCGGGTAAAACCCTATTGCTCCACTGCTCCGAGCTCCGCTCCAACGCTCTGTACGCATCTACTGTCTTTAAAATTTGTATGTAACATAGGCGAAAGAGATACGAAATATAAAATTATTGGTGTGATATTGTGGTGTGCAAAGTGCGAGGAAATGGTGGGAAATATAATTGATAATTTATTATTATTGGCAGACTGTTTTAAATGGCAGGCATTCAGATTAACGATGATGAAATGAAACTAGCATGTTTATCTGTGTATTTTAAAATACGACTGTCTACCGAACGCTTTAATGGTGGATGCATAATGTCTTTTTCGAATTTATCTCTTTTGGCCTCTGGTAATGGCATGGCGGTCATGGGTTTGTGGATATTCGCAAATGTGTTTTTTTCTCATCTGATCTCTGTTCTCGGACTGGGCATTAATAGTTTTCAATTTGTATGTATGTACAGAGTCGATTTAAGCGATTATTTTAACGTTTACTTTAACCCGTAATAATAATGCAAACACAAGAATTTTCTATACAATATAGAACATAGAACCTACATATCTATGTTTATTATTCCAGCCCTAACTAATGAAAATACAATATGAAAAACCAGCGCCATCTTCAAACACTAAAATTATTGACTTTACATGCACACTTACATGCACATATTAAAATTATGTGCAATAATATTATAATAATGTTAAAGATCATTTTCTATATAAAAACAATATTTTGAAATTTTCGGATAAACCAAATAATGTTTATTTTTTAATTAAAGTCAATTACAAAATTGTAAAATTATAAAATAATAAGTTGAATAAAAATACTTATAATTTTGTAAATTTCAATATGAAAAATGTTCCTGTATAATGTATATTATTATGTCATAATAGAATTTTGGGTTGTCACCGCGTGTTCTGCCTCCTTCTTTTCTCAGCGTGTTTTTAGAATGGCCTCTGCAACGAGTCGAGGAAAAAGGAGAAAGAACGCACCGTGATAGCCCAAAAATAGCAAAAATCTATTATGATAACATTGACACCTTTGCTGGTTGCAATAAATTTTCATTATTATATTTTAAATTTTTGTAATCAATATGTAACTGTTTGTTTCCTTAATAAATAAAATAACAAACAACTGTGAAGTTCTCAAATGTGATACCTATATTATTTTTTCTTTCAGAAAATGCCGTCGCCGTTTGGAGAAAGGAGGATCAGGTGTTCTTCCAAGGAAACATACAGATCGTCAAAGATCCTAGATTTGTCAAGTAACGTACCTATATATTTAAAAATCTTTTTCGAATACGAACCTATAATTAATATTTTTTTTTATACTTGGTGTCAAAATTGAAAAGTTGTATATTGGGCATTAGCCGTTAAAATGAAATTTTACTTTAGTGCTATTTTCCGACACCGTTGAGTTAGAAAACCGGAATTCCAAAACGCGTAACTAAATAACAAATTGCAAAAATTGGATACTGGTTGATTAAATGTCGTTTTCCTAAAACCCTCATCTTGCAAACCTTAAATGCCTTATATCTCTGTTAATAGGTATTTAACATACAGCTATGAAACTTGTCAGACATGTTGTTTTAAACCTAACCAAATTGGGGGCCGAAGGGCCCTGGCACCCCCCAAACATGAAAATTATCAGAATGATTTAAAACATTGAAATTGAAAGGCAATAAACTATACCTTGGGCTTAGACAAATTAAAACACGGCAAAAAATGATTTGTAATTATTCTCCAGCACCCTTTTTAGAAAAATTTCTTTGATTTTAATTTCCAACACAAAAATTTCGAAACACTAATGTCGGGTTCTGCGAAAAGAACGACTACACCCACTGCAGTCGGTGGTAGTGTAAATCAAAAGAACATTTTTTTTCAGTGGAATTCAGCATACATATTGTAGCTCTCTAGACCAAGCGGGTAGCACAGCCGATATTATTTGAGTAATGTTTTAGCATACTAGGCACACATGTCCAGCATGGTCGCTGTTAGTCACTTCCAATCCGCCAGTCGCTGATGACATGCTCAACGGTTACCGCCACTATGCCTCCAATATAATAAAAATTAGGAGAAACTGTAAAAATATACCGCCCTGTATTGTGAAAATATGTAAATATAATTATATGAAGGAAAAAGAGCCTATGGGACTAATTTATATTCTCCTTGGGGCCCCCCCCAATATTAAATCCTGAGTGCGCCACTGGGTATGTCGTTTATTCTCTGTATACCCATTCAAATGGTAAATGGAGATAACCGCTCTGACTCCGGACCATTACACCAGTCAATTCTTGACTGGGCATATTGAAATCGCTGGCAGGCTCTATGGAATAGGTCTTGTTAGCCATTGAGCATGTCCTCGTAGTGGAGAAATACAAGATGCAAATCACATCCACCGGGAATGTCCTAGAATGTGTACAGGAAGAGAAGAGCTGTTCAATTCAATTCAACCAGCTGAGCCCATCGGAACGTCCGATTTGGTCACCACAAAGGCCAATTTTGTAGCATTTATAAAATTCACGGCGTCATACTGTCAACGTGAAGATATTTTTACTTATATTAATTGGCAGGTAAGTGTTAGCTACCACTTACAATTTTTATTTTGCTTATAGGTGTTCCTCACCCATGGGCACTCTTGTCTAGTTATGCAATTTCAGTTAAAGCACACTTGAGTGCATGCCAACCTCAGTCTTCGGTAACTGCTCCTGAGACATTCTCAGTTTAAAAAAAAATACTGGTGCTTCACATCAAATATAGGGTCCCTTGATATGCCTGATTAAGACCGGGTGGAGTCTTGCCAAACCTATTGAAAGTAATCTCGACGAGATATAGTACCTATCTAGTCAGAAATCCAACCTGGCCGCAACTTTGCAACGCTGCTAGACCATGCCAGCGACAGTGACAAAATAACATTTGGGATTATTATACCTGCGCCGCTGTCTGGTGCCTACATAATATTATTATTGTGTTTTGTGAATGCGAAACAAAATCACGTCGACAAAATTCACGAGTCCCGGGACCTATTGAGAAATTGGAACAATACGTAGGTATTTTTTATAGTAGGTAGATAAAATTATAAAGAAAGTCCGATATATATAATAATAAATGCGTATTATAATCGATCAATCCCTATATAAATATAATGGGGCAAAATAAAATATATTTTTTATTTCAAATAGAATGCAACAATTTAGAAAAAAAACGCCTAGATGGGTTCGACTGTTCGTATTTTGTGTTGTTCCAAGTAGTTTTTTGAAACAAAATTATCAATTTAATGTTTTAATAAAAAATTATTTAATTATTTAATTAAGTTTTCTTGGGACTTGCGTGCGGTTTTGTCAATTAATTATAGTTTTAATATTTTTTTTCAATTTAAAAAACATATTTTTTATGAAAATTAAAAATGCATTTTATTCGATCACTGGGTGAATAATTGCATCAGTCGATATTTTGAGATTATTCAAAATATTTTTCTTACAATGTACACATATTTTTCTTAATATTTTAATTGCGTTTTAATATTAAACGAATATATTTTATTAAATAATGAGGTGGCGTCTCGAGTGGCAAGAAATGGCATTAGGTACCCATCTTTCTTATAAAAATCCTTGATCACCATGGACGTAAGCGCTGTAAACAATATCATCACCAATATGCCAAAATATAAAGAAATAAAATATTTACAATATGTTTTAAAATATATATATACTATTGTTTAAATAATTATTGTAATAATATTAGTTTTTTAAATATTTATTATTAATATGTAATTATTATAATTACAGTGACATCTAGTTTAGATGCTTTAAGGTAATTTATATTGGATTATGATTAGAATCGATTCTAATATTACGCGAGGAGATAATTCGGATAATAGATGGCTCTATGAAATCACAACTTTTGATGTCATCCCCCTTAAATGACGATTTCCTAGAACTCAAAAAACACAATTATTTTTTTTTGTAATTTCTTCAAAATTTCGATTGAAATACAAAATGTCAATGAAAAGTTTACCAAATTTAATTTACTACATATAAGCTTTAAGATATTATGCACATTGTTACACCATAATATTATGTAGCTATGGTAGCAAATAAGGCTTTATTTTCTACGACGACGTTTGCAAGAATACTCTTTTATCGTATTACTATATTCTATGTGAAGTTGCTGGACTTTATTCCATACTTTTCATATATCAATATATCAATAGGTAGGTATGACAATATTATAAAAGTATATACCTACATTGAAAAACGTTTGTTATAATATAAATCATGTTTCATTCAATCTAATTCATTTTTCAGATACACAAATCTTACAATGTCAATCTCGGACATCCGCAAATCGGACGCCGGCCAGTACACATGCTCCATGCTGGGATCGGCGTCACCGCCCACCGTCACCCACGAAGTGACCCTGGCCATGGCCCCGCACATTTATAAAATTAGCCCTAACGGCACTAAGAGGCTCGTCCCTGAAGGCAGCCAGCTTAAGATCCAGTGCCACACCTCAGGACACCCGACACCAACCATCACTTGGAGCAAAATGGTGAGAACCAAACACGGGAGGGAATGATACACATTTTTTGCATTGCACTGTTTGAAAGCGATTCCAGATCATTTTTATTATGGTCGATTCTGTAATGATACGAACCATTGCAGTTATCCAATGATTCGTAGTTATGGGTTTGAGGATAATAAAACAATTATAATATTATTCATTTCACAAATTTGCATAATAAACAATACACTGGAAGTTTATGGAAATAGTAAGTTGGTATAGAAAGAAATGTTCATTCGAAGTTTTAAAATTAGAATGCCTTTTAGGTGGGTATATTTGAGTCAATACCACCATTACTTCATCATTTTAATATCAAAGCAATATTATTAATTATCAATAAAAAAAAAACAATATTAATGTCATTCCAAACAATGGGTCAATATGATTACATTGCATTTATTGGCATATTTATTTTTATTAAACTTATCTAATAAGGAGTAATGTATATTAATTATTGTAAAATGTAATTAACCCAACAGCCTCTGTGGTGAGATAACAAGCATAATATAAATAAAAGTGATCAAAAATGTGTTACAGTAATACTCACACAATTCATTTCACAATAACAATCCAGCAGACACCTAAAATTCTATATTGTTATGAAGTCACTGATATACAACAGTAATTCAAAATGGGAAATACCACAATTTACATATCAGTGAATTGATATTACTAGGTAGTCATGGTCGGGGTGGGGTTATTTTACATTTATAAAAATCCAAATAAGTCAGTTGTAAGAGGTTTCAAAAAATGCTGTAAACTTATAGCAACAATAAACAATCCATATTCATCCCTCATATGATGTGTTTATGGAACATCTCAATCTGGTTGTGCGGTTTTACCCTGTGTTTCACTACAGTACTCATAAATGTTGAAAACCATGCGAAGAGTTTTGCCAAACGTTATTATTACAGGTAACCGTAAAAAATTACCGATAAAAAGTTAAAGACTATCAAATAATCTGATCATATTATATGCATGGTTCCACATATTAAGATGATTCCTGGTACGTGGTAAAATAAGTGCAGGGCAGCGCTCGAAATGGAAAATTTTATGAACCAGTACGCCTTCTAAGTTTTCGAAAATATTTACATATATATCTAATTCTATGTAAGTATATTTTATAAAAATATGTGTTTGATTTGATAAAAATATTATCAAAAATCGATCGCAATATACTAATGAATTCGAATTTGCCGGAGTCACAAAGAACGACTGTTACCTGTGTTTATTTATTTTGTATATTAATTTTATTCAAAAGACTCCCCTGTAGTGGTGAAGAAATTCAGTAATACTTAAATAGAAAAATTTGTGATGACAATTTTTATTTATGAAAGATATCAAAAAAATAAACATTATGTTTAATGTATTACAACTGGAACAATAAAAAAAAAGTAATTTTAATTGGACCTCCTATTAAAAAAACAATTGTTTTTATAAACAACATTTTGCTAACCCCTTCTGCAGGTGGAATAAACCCAAATCTTTGCTTAGCTCTCTGTACATCACTTCACCAGATAGTTTATGTACTGTTAAAACTAATATTTTCATACTTTCTGACATGTAAGAGTAAAAACAAGTGAATTACGTTTTATATTTTTTTGGATAGAAATAGTAAACTTGTTGACAGATTTGCAAATTTATACAAACTCCCTTTTTGTCAATCTCCTATCTATAACCGCTTGGATATCTGACTTTTTGGATGATTTCAGGGTGCACGTATTGAACATGCTCAACACGGCCACCAAAGCATCTTCTTCGAAAGTGTAACACGCAAAGACTCAGGAATGTATCAGTGCCTCGCTTCCAATGAGATTGGTGAAGATCACGGAGCAGTTGATATCAAAGTACTCCGTAAGTTACTTTCCATTAAAATTATTTTATCAGAATCTTCCTTTTTTTGAAAAACATACTGCTTTGTGGCTCTGATGCTTCAACACTGAACAGACCTAAATAAACGAGGCATCTGTTTTCAAAAATTAATAAGTCCACAATTCAATAATGTTTTGTGTGTCCATGTTTGTTGATTTTAACATAAGTTTCTTTTTGAACATAATTTGTGACTTTCAATCAGTTTTTGAAATGTGAAAGTGAAGCAAAAAAAGACCCCATGCTTACCAATCTTCATACAAACTCTGAAGAGTGATAAACTTACCCATTGTTTATATATAAATCGCACTTACGACAAACTGAAACTGTAGCGGCGACTTCAAAAAGAGACTCATAGATGGCCCGGCCCATTGACTGGACGCCGCAAGTGCTATGTAGACGGATTAGGATTTAACTCTATGTTAACTCCGTAATTTTTATCTCTCACAGTCTTACAGCCATTCGGCTTAGTCTGATTAGCTCTGACTCTTTTGATCATACAGGTCCTCGATTTTGAAAATAAGCACCTTACACTATCGAGATTATTTTCTAGTGATACGTGTGGTTTCTAGTTGTCAAATGTAATACCTACCTGAACTGAACTAATCCTTTGGCAAGTTCATCTGGTTATTTGGTCGAGCGAGTCATCTTATCTTGTTCATCTGTTTTCGTGTACCGTTTGAAGTATTCTCTGTTATTCTGTAAACTCTGAATAAATACCAAAACTGCAAGTGTTTCTATTTTATAAATAAAAAACATACTATAAAACCTGTTTAAGCGATTAACATTGCAGAAAAGGAGTTTATTCAACATCTTTGATCTCAGACAATATATCATCACAGTAATAATCATCACGACAATAATATTATACAACCTGTTTATATTATAACAATATTGTTATCCATCTGAATTTATTATATCTATTTAATATTATTATTAAATTATGATTGGGCAAAATCTTTTCAAAGTTAGTTATTATGAAAAACAAATGATTCAAATATTTTACCTGATAATCGTAAATTAAGATTTAATGATGCGATTTTTTTTTGTATCACAGATGCTCCCGAAGTTCACATCAAAGAAACTGTGGTGAACGCTGCAGAAGGATATGAAGCTATGCTGTTATGTTCTGTACTTAGCGAGCCAAGGTATAGTGATGACAATATAGTCTTAACATCTAATTAATTATATCTCAGTGCAGGCATAATCTATTTTCTCCTACACTGTGCTTATGGAACTCTCCTCATACAATCAATATTCCATGATCATTCGTTTTTATACTTTCATTTCATTTTGGCATGTAAAATGACATGAAGTATTATTTAATTGATTTATTTCTGTTCTCCAACTCCACTATGTGTCAGATATAAAAATCTATCTCTGTAAAAGGACTTGTTACAGACTGTTTACTACCGGCGTAGCTAGAAATATTGGGACATTGTTTTACCATGTAGGATAGGCCTTTAGCTATTCACAGATTTGATGCATACACATTTTTTTCAGAGTGATTCATTGATCGGCTTATTGGTATTAAATGGTATACAGCCAATGATGTATCGACTGTTTAGTATGGAGTGATTTTTCAGCCAATGAGATTTTATATCGGGTTTGCCCAAACTGAAGGTGGGCAATGTACGATTTTAGTCTGTAGGAACGTCTCTATCAGCTGACTGAAAAAATC
This sequence comes from Rhyacophila brunnea, assembly GCF_057557595.1. Classification (NCBI taxonomy): domain Eukaryota; kingdom Metazoa; phylum Arthropoda; class Insecta; order Trichoptera; family Rhyacophilidae; genus Rhyacophila; species Rhyacophila brunnea. The sequence continues at coordinate 26,826,598 of NW_028233068.1, forward strand.
AAACAAAAAAATATTGCGCTCATACCTATATAAAAATCATTAGTCCACTGAGAGACTTGTCTAAAAATTAATTTGTCCAAAATCAAAGTCCAAAACTTTGTTTTAGCTTTTCCATCCATCATTTTCTCTTATCTATTAATTTTTAGCAGTGTCAAATATATGAGTTAATTGTAGAAAATTGTTGAAAAACTGGCTAAGAAATGAGAAAATTTTACTATTGTTACCCTATTGTTTATGATCTCATATTGTCTGTTGTACTGTCAAATATTCAAATATTTGTCAGTTCATTCCTCAGCACAACATTCCACGCATTATACAATCGATACCACTGTGAATATTTATTCATACTGATCATGTACGAGTAGTAAAAAAAATCTAATATGTAAGTGATATAATATTTTGTATTGTATTATCAGGCAAAGAAAGTAATATTGTCGTAATCGTTTTCTGTTTAGGGCTAGCATTTATTGGGAAAAAAATGGCGTGCAAATGAAGGATACCAAACATCACCCGATCACCCTCAGTCATGACGGCAACCATTCCAAGCTTAGGATTATCAAAGTTACCGCTACCGATTTTGGAACATACTATTGCAAGGTAAGTTGATTTATAGGTACACCATACATAATTCAAACCAGTTGTATAAAATTTTAATAATCTATTATTTTTTTTATATCATGTGAATGGCAAAGCAGATTTCTGCTAGTAAATAGGTAGTACACATAGGTCTACCTACATATCTTAACAAAGATGTAGTTTATGTGAATTTAATAATTTATCGTTTAACTTGTTGGACGCGTAGCATTTAATTACTATTTAATTACCGCATTTAAATAACATGCTAATTATATTGAATGGCCAATTAATTAGTGTACAACTGGTGTACCGTCCGCGAGGGAAGGATTAAATACTAAATACGTTTATCCGAAGTGCCCTGATATTTTATATTAATTTAACAATATTTTTACTATGACACTGGTCGTATACAGACATTGATGTACCGGCCATCTACAATTATTATGTTTGTTCATTGTCAAGGATTCAATTCAAACACCTGAAAATTAGCCTCGTTGTGACTGAGAAACATCAGCAATATTAAGTTAACTACTAACCCGCTCGAAAAAAATCCATGATAAGAATCTTTAAATTCTGATATTGAACAAAAACTGTCATACAGTGGAACCTCGATTATCCGGGTTATTCAAATCAAACACAAGTTAGTTTTCTGAAACGTTTATTTTCACAATTTAAATATTTATTTTGAATATTATCGATATGCCATTGACAAGAAAACGTGTTGTTAATCCTTTCTATGCCGCAATTAGTTAATTGATAGTAATTAACATAAGAATCGGTGTAATTAAGGCGTCCAAAGACGCTCTTGGCACTTAACCGGTTAATGAACCACATCAAAATAAACTTTTCGACTTCTTCATTTTATGACTTTCCGCTCTAAGCTGCCATCATCAGATATTATTCAATAATTCGTAATCTGTGTAATTTCTTCATTTTTTTTTTTTTAAATCCGAGATCATTGAAGTACTGACGCTATATATCCACTTTGTCTTTTAATGATTCATTCAAAACCAATCATCTGGATGCCAATATAATATGGTCCATTATTATGTGAAATAGTGAGAATTTTTAACTCAAACTACAAAACAAGTTCGGGTTGGCTCAAAAATTTAAAGGGTGACATTGTAATAGAGATGTGGAAATTCACAGAAATAAGCTTTCAGCTTTCACATTCAGCAAACACTTAGACACGTTAAAAGTGCTTTTGGAGAAAAAAGAATACGACGATGAGTTTATCTATAACGCTGATGAAGCAGGTTTAAATTGGAAAAAACCACCCAACGCATTAGCATCAAGACATGAAAAACCGTGTACAAATTGCGTTAAATTGCAATGCGAACAATTCTGGATTTCAAATTTTGAATGATGAGGAAATAATTGAGGAAATATCTGCCTCAGAGGAAGAAGATTCCTTAGAGGGGAAATATTGGTCCTATACATTCTAAAGAGACCATGTAACAACCAATATATCGCATCGATAATAAAATTGATTATTAAAGTCATTTTATAATACAATCTAAAATTATGTAGAAATGCTTGCAGTTTTTCACAGATGCGAACGATAATAGTTTTGAAGTTTGCCAAAAATGAATCAACAATGCGGAAAACCTTGCAGCAAATTTGAATGTTTGTGCTATTAATCATTTTTTTCAGCTTCACTTTTATGTCTTCAGCCGTCAATTATTAGAAAATACATGATCATGTTTGATGCAGGCCAATAATGAATTCGGTGAGAACTCCGGTCACGTCCTCCTCTCAAAGCAGCCTGGCCGCGCCATTTGGATCGCCGGAAACCAAGACCCCAAAGACAATAGTCCTGTTCTGCAGTGGTCCGTAGCATCAGTGCAGCCTCTCAAAGATGTAGAAATCAAATACTTCAAAGTTGACGAGGTAAGTGTGTGACGACTAGAAATGACAGATATGATACTTCTAAAGTCTACATATATTTTTTAGACTCGAGTACCAAAGGGCACTATTTTGTTAGAGTTTTCTTATTATTTCTTATTATAAATAATTGAGTCAGCGAATCTGATTCGTCATTCATATGCCAAAATTTAGTTTTACTGGCTGCTGTCTGAAAAAATTGTACACAGTGCGGTAATATGACTTTTATTGAGCATGCGTGTCTCGTCGGAAATTCCTGTTGATGTTCGAAAGATACATAGAGGTATTAAATTAAAAGAGGGGCAAGGAATCGGCTTACTCATACAGCTGAATGAAGCTAGCCAACAATAGCCGATAACTTACGAAAAATAGCGACGCGATAAAAAAAATTCAGGGCATCACACAGGATTTACTTTGGTCATTATAACGTACCCATATAATATAATGTTAACGTTCAAATTTTGCCACAAATTGATTACCAGCCCGCCCCACCATACTTTTTCGCCATACTAGCCGGCTTCACCATATTTTCATATAACCTGCCGTCCCTAGGAAAGATATCATAATTCGTGATATGTTTTTCATCACGCATTATTAGTTTTGCTATACCATGCGTAAAAACATTCACTAATCCATAAACTATTAATAATAATTTATAAACTGATCAAAGACCACAGATTTTAGGTATAATTATTAAAATCTTCTTAATCCACTGGAATGTGTATATAATACATTATTGGTACCCACCGCTATCACTTTCAGACTAAACCGGAACACGACCAAATGGTGAAGGAAGAAGACTGGATCGTTGTGAAGCCTAACATCCAAGAGCCAAATGCCAACATATATACCGTGAGGCACGCTCTTCAGGACTTACAGCCCGGTAAATATGCAGCGATACTCCGCTCACAGAACGAGCACGGATGGAGCGAGTTCTCACAACAGCAAATGTTCGATGGCGGTTAGTATATCAAAAATTACCTAGAAATTTTTTCCTCAATGTGAAATAAACTTCTACCGCACCAAAGAATGATTCTGGGAAATGGATTTATATAGGTATATGTCATAACTTACATTATTAGCCCAATTGCATCAAGACAAAAAATCAAACCAAAATTATACCCCAATTACACGCGCATGGATTTACTGTCTAGTGGTATGGCAATGTTAAAAGTAAACATCTGGGTCTGGCAAATACACATTGTTTTTCAATGTGTGTTTGGAGTCACAATATGGACCTAATACAGTAAAACCTCGTTAATATGAATTCCATGGGACCGAACATCAAAAAAAATTCGAATTACGAATTATGAAATGTATGGGGGAAAAATATTAAAATTTTGAAAAAAAAAAATTTGATTTTCATTAATTTTGTTTCCGATCATAGATTACCGAATTAGGTCATAAAATGTCAGGATTATATTTATTACCTTCTTAAAATAAGAATTTTTGATTTTTTAAGAAAAGTCTGTCACAATTTTCAATGATTGTTTCATGAAATAGTGTACTTTATTACGATATATTGAATATTTTTGTATGCCAGGGACTCTGAAATCATTTCGAATTACGAAATTCGAATTAAAGGTATGGTTTTATATGAAAATAATGTTCAAGGGACTTTTTTTTCGGGAAAATTTCGAATTACGGCGAATCTCGAATTATCACTGTTCTTACTAACGAGGTTTTACAAACATCCATTCCATGGAGGTCTATGGTCTTGGGATCAGACATGATCAAAAAAAATATTCCATTCACCAAATAATTTTAAAGTTTAAATGCGATTGGGTTAATACAATAATTAACATTCTTTGGCTGTCTCTTATCGGTTCCTCTGATATTATTTGCTCTACTATGTTACATATTATGTATTATGTTCCACACGCAACGTTTAAAAGTGCATTTAAAATCATATTTTTTTACCAAAAAACATGTTAGACATTATAGAGAGTGGTAACCCCAAGTATCTTTTGATTTTTCAGTTTTTATTATTATTTTAATAGATTTCATTTATGTTTCTAATATTATTTTCTGCAAATACGTTAACTGAATATTTTTTTTACATTTATTACCATGGATGTGCAATAGTTATTCTGTCAATCACAGATCTGTTACCATCGTAATAATACATTGGTAAGACGTGTGAACCAATGTATAATTATAATCATGATTAATTATTGACCAAAGCAGAACCAGTTTGATTTTTGTTTGAAATTCACAACTTTTAGCAATGTGCTCCAGTAAACATATCGCTTTTTCATTCCTATACCTGATAGAGGATTAGACATCTTTCAACCGACCTAGCAAGCATGCGATTCAAAATATAACTTTTTTCAGGTTTGTTTTTGAAGCAAGGAAGCGTGTTGCATATAATAATTGTATTTAATTATTTTTAATGTGCTTTGTCGAATATGTAAATTAGTATCAAAATAAATATGTTTGGTTGGATGTGACTTAACGGCCCACGTGCTCGTCGTAGGTCAAAATTGAGTTTTTATTGTATTTTCAAACCATGATCCTGGACACTCCTTAAACGTTGTAGATAATCTATTTATATAATTTTAAAGCCTTATTATCCTTTATAGTTATTTTAAACATTTGATGACTGCATAAAGTATTTTTGTTACATAAAATAGTATTCTTTTAAACCTCTCGCTCTAATGTTTTAGAATATAGTCATATTTCGGTACATAACTGTGTAGTGGTGTTAAGATTTTTTACATTTATTAATTTTTAGACGCATTTATAAAACCATTAGTATAATTTATTACGAGATAATTTTTGTAAAATATTCACGATAAAAAATTATATTGATAATCTCTGTGATCCCAAACTAATACTAATGGTTTTATAAATGCGTCTAAAAATTAATAAATGGAAAAAATCTTAACACCACTGCACAGTTATGTACCGAAATATGACTATATTCTAAAACATTAGAGCGAGAGGTTTAAAAGAATACTATTTTATGTAACAAAAATACTTTATGCAGTCATCAAATGTTTAAAATAACTATAAAGGATAATAAGGCTTCAAAATTATATAAATAGATTATCTACAACGTTTAAGGAGTGTCCAGGATCATGGTTTGAAAATACAATAAAAACTCAATTTTGACCTTCGACGAGCATGTCCCCCCTTAAATGAAGTATCTTTTATCAATTACCTACCATTACACCCCCTCAAATCGAAATCATATCTGCCGTTCACCGTCAAGTACCATAAGTCTGAGTGTGACTACTTTACCCATTTCACGATATGTTTAAAATGTCTTTCACTATTTTCTCGTTGGTGAAAAATGAGTTTTCAGGTGACTCACACCTTCACCTATTTTTTCAAAGGACTAAATAGTATGCATTATGAATGCAATTGTCAAAAAGACAACTTAATAAAAATTAAATATTTTGCTTGCATGAATTTCATAAAATATAGTTTATCCATTTGTATTTTTTACTCTACGCAATGCGATCAACCACGAAATGTTTCGCGATCAACAATTTGTCGATCTATTCCGTTTCACCAAAAATTCCCCTATTTATATTATACATCCATGGTGAAAACATTTGTGCACTTTGTTATTTAATACTATAATTATTTTCAGTTCTAAATCTTAATAATATAATCTCATTCATATTTATCACTGGCAATACTGGTTTATGACGAGCACTGTTTGCTTTTTGATTTCTGTTCCTTTTTTTTATTTGGGTGTTTTGCTTTTTATTATTTCTTCAGATTATGAGAGCAACGAAATAAGGGCTGACGAAAATCTCCAGGAAGGTAATTATCGTTGCACTCTTTATTGATTTCAATTATTTTTATATTTAATTTTTTCCATCATGTTGATACTTCTTATTAAAGATTATCTGCCATTCTTATTTTACTACCGCCACTTACATATTTATATCACAAAAATCATGTGTGGCATATGTACTAAACTTATGATCATGTCATGTCATGTGAAACAAAACCAGATGTGATCTTTTTCTATGGGTGACCACAGAGACACATTAAAATTAAGTTTTAAGAGCGTACATAAGTTAAATGGCAAATAATTTTCTACACTATGTGGAATGAAATTTCGGGCCGCATTGCCATTCGGAGAGGGATAGTCGACCTGTTTGCACGTCAATTTCTTTTGTGATGGAGTCGGATGAATGTATTCTTAAATCGTGTAAAGATGACTTAAAAACGTTCCGCATGTACTTGAAAAAGAAAACATGTCAATGAATATACTATTATTATTACGAATATAATAATAAACATAACATAAAAAGGACGCATGTTGAATTTTTATGATGAATTATATTTCGTTCGGTTCGCGTCATTTGCACCCGCAATCCGCGCATCGCCTAGTCACGATCTTTTTAGACCATGCCTAAGCTGAGGTATAATAGCCTTAACTGGTTGTCAATATTTGAAAAATAGATGTTGAAGAAACCTTCTTGTATAGTGATGGAGACGCATAAGCATCAAAGAAAATGGACCGCTAATTTTCATACAAACTCCCGAACACAATCTCGGGTTCTATTTGTTTTGTTGCATACGTTCTATTGTCAAACTGAAATTGCCTTCAGTGATATCACAGAAGGCTTCATCTGGAAGAAGATTCAACATTTTTGTTTGAGCATAACATTTGAATTAGGTAACATTAGGTTATAAACAACAATTTCAAAATGATGAATCTATTTTTGGGAATACAATGTTTGACTGTTGTAACAAAATCAAAATCACAATGTAAAATAGTCTTTGATAAAAGCAGTCAGTCCCCTTGGAATTTTACATTATTTCGATTACATAACGCATTACGTTTGTGATGGACAAATCGCAGAATATCCACTTCTGAATCTTCAAGTTCCCATTTTGTTTTTCAAAGAGTATTTGGATCCAGAGCATTCACTTAATAATGTGTTAAGCAAGTCCGCGAGTGGAGAACTACAAGGTTCTAAGTGTTTGTCCTTGGAGAAACAAAAGTAACAATGAGGCAGCTTAGAATACTACTTCATTGTTGGGTTTGTTTTTTCAAGGACGAACACTTAGAACCTTGTAGTATTCGGCTCGCGAGTCGCAAGTGGAGAACTACAAGGTTCTAAGTGTCTGTCCTTGGAGAAACAAAAGTAACAATGAGGCAGCTTAGAATAGTACTTCATTGTTGGGTTTGTTTTTTCAAGGACGAACTCTTAGAACCTTGTAGTATTAGGCTCGTGAAGTGGTTAAAAACCATTTCTCGTAAAAAAAACTAAATCTAAGATCCACCATATCGGATGGTAGAAGCAATGAAAAAATATGTGTCTACCTACCAGTGGGAAAGAGTCGAAGTAGGCTGGATGTCCAACAAAAATAGTGTACACTTCAGTCATGGGTACTTATTTGTTTTCATTGAACTAAGAATACAAATGGCAGATGGTGTTGGTTAGTTTTTAAAATTCAATTAAACCCTGCCTAGCCAAACCAGAATACCTAGTGATACCGGGAAGAATAGATTGGAGAAGCTCACATGTATGCTGGCAGCGTTCTTCACGAGTATCACCTTGATTGAGGGTTGTGTGGACATCAGGACATATAATTCAAGATAAAACACGTCTTTGATTTGACAATTTCCCTGCGCAGGGACGTTTAATTACATTAACTTTTCAGACATTGGTTGGATTACATCATTAATTACACTTGCACAGGAGTCTTAGATTTATATATCGCACAGTCACTATGTGGGAGCACGTGTTTGAACACATTGGCCAAACTGGCGCGAAAACGTTTTGTCGGGGACGCGACGCGTGGTTTTGAGGTGGTTATAGGGATTATTAATAACACAATAACGGGGAAAGAGATTCACTAACTTATCATATTGAGGCAAGCGTGGCCAGGCCACGCCGAGCACGTGGTCCTGGACACCTACCACTCTCCCGGGAGAATTTGTACTGCCAGCAATTATCTACGACGGATCTATGGGTGATGAGGCAAGAGGGAGGGGCAAAGGGATGAAACAAAAATTACGGTAAATTTTTGTTTGTCTCTCGGCAAGTTACCATTTCCTAGTAGCTGGGCTTAGGTATTCGCCCTTTTTGCCGCTGTTGAAATGTCCCGTGGCGATGTTATTTCGTAAATCAGGGGTGGTGAACCCTAATTCGAGGGCGTATGATTAGGTTGTGGATATGTGATTTGAAACTGCGGACCGGGGGTTTTTTCCATCTGGTGACACTAGATAGAAGAATATTTTTATGGTTTGGATTGGGCAGAGTTTAATTGAATTTAAAAAACTACCCCTCACTATCTGCAATCTGTATTCTTAAAATCAAATAAGCATGTCTGACAAAAATTTGTGTGCACTATTAATGCCAGATCTCCACAACCTATCTCCACCCTTAGCCACTGATACCTACCTACCTAGAGTGTGTTCAGAATGTATACAATAATTATTTATTTATTTACCGTAATTTTGCATTTACAGCTCCAATGGCAGAAGTAGCCGCCAGTGCAATCAATATTCAGCACTCACTATTCATCACAGCGGCAACATTACTACTGTCTATGTTCACGATTTCCCTAGTCAGGATATATTAAGAATTTTATGTATATGGTTTGTTCTTATAAGTTAAACGGTCCATCAGAATGTTGTTGGCAAATAATTGTTGTTGAAATTTAATTTCGCTATTATTATTTGTGAAAATCACGAATTTTCAGCTGTGTATAATCGTACTTTTCCAGTAAAAATGTTTGTATAAAACACAGTCCTCCTAAAATCTAAGCACATACCTTACTATATGGGTATAAATTATGACATAATATAGACAGTTTAATATCTGTTCTTTTCGACAACAATTTATTCTGTTTGGTGAAGGTAAACTGAGTCAGAGTAGCGTACATCCATATTGTATGACTGACCTTGTAGTAGTGTTGATATTAAAATGTCTCAGTCATTTGTCAATCTTTTGACATGAATGCCATGAAAGAAAGTGCTGTTACTACACAGAATCACTGAAACAATAAGAATTTTATTGGTAATGATCTAAGATTATAGCTTCTAGAGTAAATACAAAGCCAATGATATTATTAATGTTTTATTTCTGTAACGGACTACCGTAGACTTCAATTATTACACCCCTGTTTAAAATATTATACTAATAAATAATCAAATATTTTGCCGAGGATTAGCAATCTCTTATTAATCCGCGTTTCTGCCAGTGTACAGAATAATTATTATGTTTCAAGAATGCACATGTTTACTTACATACTTATATATTATATTTTTTCTACTCTTTTTCACACAGATATGAGTAGTCAAAATATAACATACATTATTATTATATAAATTCAGTTGACCCTTTACAAGCAACTGTATTTTGTACAAACATTGTTTAAATAACGCTGGTTTAGAATAATATTATTATACATAATATATCGCGGGTAAAAAGAGATTTCTTTTTAATTTAACTCTTAATTATTTTTTTAAACGTATTACTCTGTACATTCAAAATTAAGTTTACCTTAGTCGATCCTGACTGTCGGAAGTTTTTTTTTTCGATTATTCCTCTCGTAACGAATTAGACAGATAATCTCGAAACCTATTTCTTTTTTCATTTATTTATTTTTAAATATAAAATTGTATTATATTAATTTTAACATAGTTGTAAAAACACAATGTTTACTTAGTTTCATAGAAGCTGTACTTAGTTTATGTATTCTTTATGGTAATTTTTAGGTATAGTAGGTATAAATACTGTTTATTTTTGTATAATATATATCTGAACTGTACCTTACCTGGTGCATTGTCCTTTTTCTACAAAACCCTAGTTTTTGTTAATTTCATTGTCATTGCTTTTCGCTTCAAATCATTTATTTTTAGCAGAATACGTGACGTGTATAAGTTATTTGAAATTAGGTGCCTCAAAATTTAATTTAAGGTCCCACCATTTTATTTGCAATAAAAAGTTTTGGAAATATTTTCGTTTCATAGATGATATCAAACTAAACCTTTTACATGGTGTTCCATGTTTAGAAATTCACTATGCATTTATCCAGTTATTGTAAAAAAAAGCATTAAAACCAAATGTTTACCTTGAAGAATATATAAATTATAGTACCTACATGTGCTGTAAGTTGTGACGTACACGCATCAGATGTCTTTAAATATTATAATTGTTCAGTTACACGATACATACAATATTCGTTTAATTTTTTTTTTAAATTAGTTACTACCTTCTTTAGCTATTTAAATTAATTTAGCTTAGTTTTACTTCTTATTTAGTGTGGTCTGTCATATTTTTTTAAGTAACATTAAACCAAAGTAAATAAGGTATTTTTATTTTATAACTAGACATTTCTGTTTTTAATGATATGTTTAGAAAACCGTATTATTTTAATTTTTAACGTTTGTCCATTTACGAGCCTTTTCTACTTTTACTTTACAACACATACTCTGATATTGTATATTATCAAAACTAATAACTATAGTAAAATCTCAGTAATCTGGCACGAATTAAACCTGATAAAACATGAAAATGTATAAATATTTAAGCTTTTATTTAAGGTATGTAATATGTATTTCAATTATTTTAAGACAATTAAAAAAAACAGTCAAAGTTTTATGTGTTGAAACTAAACATCACTAGGTACTAAAAATTTTATCGCCAGTTGCGAGACAATATCACCGCCAATTCTTCCGGCTCGGAGAGTGCCGGATTCATGAGGTTCTACTGTATTATTGAATAATAAAATTGTAATTAAATTTCATCTATTTTTGCAAGATGTAATTGTGATGTCAAATGGAGGAGTACCTAGTTTGATACATACTGAGAATGACAGAACATCTTTAATTATACCCTAACTACGGTATTGCCACTACAACTGACCAATTCTAATAACATTATGTCAACGTTATTCACAATACATATTTCTTGTTTAATTTAGGAATGTTTAAATTGTATATCCTATCAACATAAATAGAATTAAAAATCTAATTGATGAAAGTTTTGTTCTCCTACATATTATGAATCATTTTTGCAATCCCCATTTTACCTATCATCAGTTAGATGTTTATCATAGGTATATTAAATATTATGTAGCTAGTGCCCGAAGATGCAGAAAAGGAAAACCCAGGTTGTTAAAAATGATTCATAATATGAAATTATAAAAAACTTTCATTAACACAATCACTGATGACCTGTTAATTAATATTTAATTACCACATTTAAATATGTTAATTATATGTAATGGGCAGGTAATGCAAACACGCCAGTTGCGTTGTTAGCACTAAATGAGTTAATTAGATTTTAATTCAAATTCCATCAAATAGCCTCAGTTGATTGTATTAATTAATAAATAGAATTGATTGATTTAAAAAACTTATTTTCATTTGATCTTTTTATATTATAAAATAATATTGTATTGTAGATGGACATTGAAATCTCTCTTTATGCATAGATAGTTTAAAATACTTACTTTTACGTAACAACCTAATGGCGACAATGTTGATTATTTTTAATTATTGATTGAATGGGTATTTATTGTATTGAAATTGGTTTAGTTGCTCTGGTTAAAAATGCTTTATAAATTAATGATATTATACCCGTTATATATAAAAAAAAAACTTTGAATTGCCTCTGTTTTATTAAAGTTCGGTTTCAACTCATAACATTGTTACTATAACAGAATAAATTATTTACTGATATAAATAGTTAAAATTTAAAATATAATGTAATATTTTGACATAGGTAAATACTGTTTGGCAAATTTTACGTTATTAAATTTATATGCTCAATATTCTACACAACCGCAGATACAACTAAATGTGCGTATTTAACTGGCATAAAAATATAGTATGCAATTTTTCCTGTAAAATATTGTAAAAATACTTACAAAACCATAGATTTCAAAGTAGATTGGAAGTATTGGTACTGATGTAGGCTCCACGATAAACTGCCATCTCGGTGCGCATTTTTAATTTTTTTAAGAAGCTGTCAGATTGTTTTATATTAGATGTGTTCATATATTTGCCAATAATAAATAATTGTTCAATTTATGATAACTAGGAAAATAATAAATTAATTACTTTTATTATAATATATTATACAGTTGAAGCTACTTGTATAAATTATAACGATTGTTCCGAGAGAGGTTTTGTAAAGCGTAAAGTTTAAAAAAAAAAATGACTTGGCAACACAAATGGCCTTATTAAAATATATCTTTGAATAAAATTTGTAGGTTCTTCAATGGTATTGTAATAATATTATAATTGCTACTGTAAAATTATATGTAAAATCATCAGAATTGTACCTAATAGAACACAATGTGTGCCTCTTCTCACTTTAATCTCACACATTTAAATATTATATTGGTTACGCGTTAAAATAATTTATATTTTGCAACTACTGATATCGACTCGGTTTAATAAAATTATGCTTTATTATTTAAGGATGTATGACAAGGTAAAATAGAGACATCAAAGTGACAAGTTGTAAAATTACCCATAAACTTAAAATAATTAAACATTCATATTTTTTGAATCCCAGTAATCATGTGTTGAAAAAATATCGGCTGGCCAATATATAAGTTGAGTACAGACAGAGATTCAAGCCGACGATAGAAAACGTACTTGTAATGTTTTGATATTAAATGTAATACATCTTAGACTAAAGTATTCCGAATTGTTCATAGGTAATGATTCTTATTAAGAATGTAGGCTATGAAATTGTATTTAATGAACATGTTCTTTAATATTATTAACATGGAGTGAAATTCAAACTGCTGTTTGAATTTTATATTATAAAGCCTTAGTTATTCATCTTAAGAATTCGTTTTTTACATAGCGTCTACATAATTTAATATACTGTGCTCTATAAGAATCCTTGGATGGAAAATAGAAATTATAAATTATTTAATTAACTGATCTATAGTCATATAACTTTCCATTAGGTATTTGTAATAATTCTTTTGTTTGACAGATTATAACTTTATTGTGTAGACGCTATAAAACAGACATTTATTATTAATTTTAATCTACATTGACAACTGAATGTGGTATGTTACCAGCTTTCAACGAAAGACAACAAATTTGAACAGAAAATTTGATGAACAATTAATTTTCTATACTGGATATGAAATAGGTAATGTTTATTTTGTATAATGAAATAATATAAATGTGTCCTGAAAATTGGTGCCTTTGATAAAAATATAGAAAACAGTACTGGTCTTATACTATAGTTGGGAACAGAATATAATATACACACGCTTTGTGATCTGTAATCAATTTTGCAGAAAAATATTTTATTAATTATTATTATGTGTATAGAAAATCCCTTGTAACGATTCTGCTATAAAAGATTATTTTTTAATTTTCAGAACATATTTTTATCACACCAAAACGCTTAGATGTTAGAAACAATACAAAACTTCGTGCTGTTCAAAATATTACCTAAATGGAATTGTAAATTACTATCGCTTTTAATTGATACTGAATAATTAAAATGAAAAACAACATACATTGCTGACTTTTTTGTTTATTCTCCTTTGCCTACATTTTCCAGCTATTTTTGTCTTTCACCTTCTCCTTCCAACACCTTCTCAGACTGTCAGTTAGATATTATAAAGTAGATCGCTAGTAAACATCTCAACTAAACATATACATAATATTTGACACATAAATTAGGGTTCGAAGTGGCTTTGCACGTGATGGTTTTTATCATAAAGTAAGTTCGAAAAAAAATAAGTTCGAATGGATGTTTCAACCGATGGCATTTTGAACAAAATAATGGCAAACTTTCCCACCAATTTATAATTATTATTGATTAGTCTTCGTTTGACCACTATGTAACGAAAGTGGCCCAAAAATGAGTGATCTATGGTGACCTCAGATAACCAACCATATTTTGTATAGTTTCAAGCAGAGCGTTGGAGCAGACCCTTTTTTGAGTTGCTCCGCTCTGGGACCAAATACTTGCTCCTGCTCCGCTCCGGGTTAAAAGTTTTAATAGGTGTTATATGTATACAAATGCTAAAATTTTTAAAGATAAGTAGGTTTGAAACGGTTTATTATTCATACTTTTCATTATTACTTATGGTCGAATGGTAAGGTGTAAAGTACGATTTAACATCAAACGTGAGTGATCCAAACTGATGCAGAAGCCCAGAGTCCGCAGAGGCTTGAGAAGCAGAGTCGAATTCCAACAAGAGCTGGAGAACAGGCTAGCGGCTTTCCAAGCTGAAAATGACCCCATCTCCCTACAAAACACCGAGGCAGTAACAAAAATCATTATAGAATCTTCGGAAGAGACAGTTGCTGCTGTGGTTGAACGAGTAAGCAAACTTGTAAAGGAAATGTTGGATCTTATGAAGCTGCGAGAAAAGCGAAAAGCGAGCAACAAGTTGCAAATGATCTCGAATACTCCACGCTGTGCAAAACTCTACCTAAAAACATACGAGAAGATCTTCGTAAGTTCAATATGAACCTTGTAGAATCAATTGTTGCGTCAGGAAGGAGCTTACATAAGAACAAGCAGCATCTGTCAATAGGGAGACGGCAGATCACGACACTAAAAGCGCAAGATGGAAGTATCGTGCGTAACTGGGATCATCTACTGGATACTGTTGTAGAGTTTTACAGCGCTCTATACAAAGATGACACTGACATCAACTCAGATCTTCCGGTGAACGGAGAATATGGAGATCCTCTTCCCGAGGTTACTACCACAGAGGTGGAATATGCTATAATGTGCATGAAGAGTGGGAAAGCCCCGGGAGAAGATGGGCTGACTATCGATGTTCTCAAACGGGCCGGGAGGACGGTGAGCGATGTGCTCGCACGTCTGTTCACGTCTTGTCTGCACGAAGAGAACATCCCAGAGTCATGGAAAAATGCCTCCATTATTATTCTCCATAAGAAAGGAGACACTGAAGATCTGAAAAACTATCGACCAATTAGTCTACTGCCAATTCTGTATAAGGTTTTCACGAAAATACTCTCAAACCATCTCGAAACAGTTCTAGACGAGAACCAACCAAGAGAGCAAGCCGGATTCAGAAGAGGCTACAGTACTATGGATCATATACAGGTCGTCAGGGAAATCATAGAGCGCTACCAGGAATACAAACTGCCATTATATCTTGGTTTTATAGACTATGAAAAGGCGTTTGATTCCATCAAAAAATTCTCAATTATAGACGCCCTTAGCAACCAAGGAATTTCCAGATGCTATATAAACATATTGAACAGTATATACAGTGATGCCACAGCATGCGTGAAACTCCACAAACGGTCGTGTAAATTCCCCATTAACAAAGGTGTCCGGCAAGGTGATACCATTTCACCTAAACTATTCACCGCTACTCTTGAGGACTTATTTAGGAAACTTGATTGGGAGGAAAAAGGTGTTCCAATTAATGGGGAGCACCTCAGTCACCTGCGCTTTGCAGATGATATTGTTATACTCTCACAAGACCCGAAAGACCTCCAAGGTAGAATGCAAGAACTCGCGGATGTCAGTCAAACGGTCGGTCTAGAGATAAATGTCTTGAAAGACAAAAGTGATGAGGAACTGTTTTTCGGACCCTGCGATTATCTGTATTTCTGGCACCCAACTCGAGCAAGTCAGCAGCTACGTCTATCTCGGACAGCAGGTGTCCATAGACGGAAGCATGCACGATGAAATTGCTCGAAGAACAAAGCTGGGATGGAGTGCTTTCGGACGTCTGAATATTATCTTCAAGAGTGACCTACCATTATGTCTTAAGCGTAGGGTGTTCAACCAATGTGTGCTACCCGTGCTCACGTATGGCTGCGAGACGTGGACCCTCAACACGAGAGATGTCCAAAGGCTAAGAGTCACACAGCGAGGCATGGAGAGGTGCATGTTGGGCATCACGCGAAAGGACCGTAAGAGGAACGAATGGGTTAGGAAGCAGACAAGAGTACGCGATGTAATAGACGTTGCCAAACAGCTGAAATGGAGATGGGCGGGGCACATTGCTCGCCGAAAGGACAGCCGCTGGACAAATGCCGTCATCCAGTGGTACCCAAGGGGTACGAAACGGCCACAGGGTCGCCCTAAAAGCCGCTGGATTGACGAACTGGTAAAGTTCGGCGGAAATACGTGGCAGCGAACGACACAGGACCGAGAGAGTTGGAGAAAGCTTGGGGAGGCCTTCATCCAGCAGTGGATTGACCCCGGCTGATGATGATGATGATATTTAACAAAATATCTGACAGCAAATCGTCTTTTATTATCTGCCTCTTCTGTCAAAAAAGTGAGATTATTTATCACTCGGCAGTGTTTAAAATAATTCCAGAGTTACAAAGTGTCAAATATAATATTTTCATCAGATTATAGGACGAAAATTTAATAATAGAAAAAATCATCCGTGAGTTCATCCGGATCATTTGAGTTTTAAATATTTTCATTGATTAATTTGTTAATTTACACATTAGAAAATAAGAGATTTATCAATTATTTTTTTATATATTTGTATTTATGAAATTCATAAAAGAAAATGTAAAACTTGTGTTTTGTTTTCACTGCACTTATTTATATGTCTCTTCTTGGTTGTGCACTCATGATACACTACATACA
The DNA here is from genome assembly GCF_057557595.1 of Rhyacophila brunnea. Lineage (NCBI taxonomy): Eukaryota > Metazoa > Arthropoda > Insecta > Trichoptera > Rhyacophilidae > Rhyacophila > Rhyacophila brunnea. The sequence continues at coordinate 26,843,613 of NW_028233068.1, forward strand.
TACATACAATACACAACCCCCTGAACATTTTCAAATATTACCAACATTCAATGTGCGTTGCATTTACGTGACACAGATGTAAATACTGAAAAAGACATAAATTCTCTAACACATGTACTTAGTACATTTCATATTTCTCCACCGAGAATCATGCCTTCTTACAACACCCAGAAGGTAACGCACTTACCATTATTTTTGTGTTCCCTGAACATAACATTTCCTGTGTAGGTAGGTATTTATCTAAAACTCAGTTTGAGGCTTCTCCGAGTTATTTATTTTTTATTTGGAGGCCAACTGGATTCTTTGAAGAAATGAGCAGTTGCATTTCAAATTATATTCTATATCTCTGGTGACCTGTACATCGTCGGTGTTTTGTAAAAAGGGCGAATTAACCAAAATGCTATTTTACAGGAGGAGGATTTTTAACTATTGACATTTATTTATTTATGACCTGTGGATGATTATAAATATCCAACAAATTTATAATAAAGCTTAGAAAGAATACTGTCATTATAATAGGCATCTCCTATATATTATTATCCTAAGAGATTTTGGAAAACGCACCAACAGCCCATTTAAGCAACATTTTATTGTTATTTTTACATCTTCACTTCGAAATGTGCGCTACCGATTGAATTGACCACATTTCAGAAATTTTCAATGATTTTACAGGTACGTGACGTTTATATCCGATATTTTCTCATATACCGTATACGATCCGCCATATTTCTTTTAATACACAGCAGAATGACGCTTCGTCGCTTAAGACCTTCTAATCCTTTATTGACAAACGGAAACGATTATTTTTGGCGCACTTTTTTCCGGTGAGAAAACAATAATCTTGGTACAATTCACTACGTAAATTAAATTTTGACAGGCGCGTCCGCCACTGCTATAGTATCATAGATAACGTGATATTCCAAATTTGATTTTTTTAAATGCTTCTTTGTGGCTGTTCACGCACTGTTTTTTTATTGAATAATTACCTTATAGTCATATTAAACTAACAAAGTTGCCATTGCAAACAATGAAAGAAATTAATATGAATTGTTATAGTTATCAAAATGTGTGATATTGTATAATATCTATCTATTTTTATCGTCCCTATCATCATCAATCTTGACCTATCTACTGCTGGATGAAGGCCTCCTCAACCTTATTCTACTCATTACTTACACATGAATTGTTATATTTATCAAAATCAGTGATATTATATTATTATCTACCTATCTATATATAATGCCATTATTATCACGAGCCTCAATAAATCCACTGCTGGATGAAGGCCTCTCTACGTTGATTGTATTCTTGACAGTATTGAATTTCTATATTTAATAAAAATGCTAATTTTAATTATCTACATATTCATATCGTCATCATAATCATCATCATCAACCAGGATCAATCCACTGCTGGATGAAGGGTTCTGCAACCTGATTCTACTACTATCGGTTTAACGAATTTGTGATATTATACCTATTTCTATCATTCTTATCATCATTGACCTGAACCAATCCACTGCTGGATAATGGCCTCCCTAGCCCGGTTCTACTCCTTTCTATCATATGAATTGCTGTATTTATCAAAATCGGTGATATTATATTTATCTACATATTCATATCGTCATCATCATCATCATCAACCAGGATCAATCCACTGCTTAATAAAGACCTCCCTAGCCTGATTCTACTCTTTTCTGTCATTTGATTTTCTGTATTTATCAAAATCGGTGATATTACATTTATCTACATATTCATATCGTCATCATCATCAACCAGGATCAATCCACTGCTGGATGAAGGGTTCCGCCACCTGATTCTACTACTATATTTTACCAATTTCTATCATCCTTATCATCATTGACCTTAACCCATCCACTGCTGGATAAAGGCCTCCCATGCCTGATTCTACTCCTGTCTGTCATTTGAATTGCTGTATTTATCAAAATCGGTGATATTATATTATATCCATTTATATTTCCATTATCATCATGAGCCTGAAGAGAACTGTGGTGCGCGTACCACAGGTTGGGAACCGCTGCATTAGAGGGTAAACCACGGAAGTCTGAGTTAAATATGCAGAAAAATTTATTTTATTTCATTACACAAATGAATGAAACACTGAAGTCCATAAGTGGTAAATTAACAGATATAGCTCAATATAAAAATCACTGAAGTCCACTTCAATTTAGTGCATAAACAACAGGTGTCCTTTTTACTATGTTTATGCTCTAAAAAAAATGTTAATAAACCATTATAATAATTCCATAAATACGGAAGTCCAACAAACGTTAGGTAGGTACTTTCTTCTTTCGACCATGTCCGATCCTAATAGGATCATATGGGCCTCCACAGAGTAGAGGTTTGTATTAACACATTTTTATTTTTTACGAGAAATGGATGTCAACCACTTGCTCAACCTATTAGGTCCATACCCTGACAGACACAAATTTAAAAACAATATGTGTACTTGCCAGACCCAGGATTCGAACCTGGGACCCACGGCGTAGTAGTCCGACGCTTATCTATATTATAATTTTCATTTTTCTTTGTACAAATCCAAACGCGCAGTCGGATTTCACATTTGACAGTAGACGGAGGCCGACGAGCCGGATTGCGTGGTCGGGGTCTCAAATTTCAGATTTACCCCTTGCACCCCGAAGACAGTTTTACGGTTTTTGCGGAAAAAAGTTCCCGCGTACAAGGTCTTGAAACGCGGAAGTTAATGCTGCAACCCCCATTTTTTTATTGAAAATGTCGGTAGAATGTGTACATTTAAAAAATATTGGCATTTATTTCAGCTTGATCGGAGGACAAATGGCAAAGTTAGATGCCAATAATTGTGTTATTAAAATTAATAACACACTGATCAACTTTCCCGGTTGATTATTATAAATTGTATACTTTTATTAGATGGGGGGGGTTCATAACCTACGGTTTGTATATTCGGAGGCCGACGTTCGGGGAGTATTCGAGCCGTCAGAGGGCCGTAAATCCGACCCTCTGCCGGGAGCCCGCCGAAGGACTGGTACGCGCTACTGCAGGCTTGGTGCCGCAGATATTCCAATTTGACCACTGGAATATGACGCCCCATCATCCAGGCAAGCTCGGAAGCATTCTCGTTTTCGGGTGGGAAGTACCTACAAGCCGCCAGGGTTTACAGGCCGGCCGCCTCTGTAACAGCTCTCCCTAAGCCATGAAGAACGTTACCACACGGGGGGTATACTGTATCGATGGAGGATCCAAAGACAAATCTTTTGATACCAGATACTCTACTGTACGTGCGTTTTTCGCGTAGTGAGAAACAAGAAAACAATGCTTTTTAAAATTACAGTCATGGTACCGAGGAGTACTAGTTGTATGAACGTAACGTAGATTTTGTTTTGATAGCGTCGAGACGCTAACCGACGCTGACCGTCTGGTATAGATTATTTTTACATATCTTGTTAATGAAAAATTTGTCGAACGATTTTGCGCAAATTTCATAGTGAAACCGTTATGCAAATTTTATTAACCCTAAACGCCGGACAAAGTGACGCAATCGTCCCTAATCGAATAAAAGGGCCGGATTTTTAAATTCTATATTTAGTCTTCTAGCGTCCTCAGAGATCGTCTCTGCGATACTCTGTGGCGTGATATTTTCGCTATTCTCCATACAAAATCTTCAAGTCGCGCGCTGTGGATTCTGCCGGTCAGAATATCACCACCCCCTTTGAGTCACCCGCCGTGGCTCAGATACCTACTGGTTCAAACCTAGTGGTGGGGCGATACCTAACCGTCACCGTATACCTATCTGTCACTTTGACAGTTGGCTGTCACGCGTAGTCAACTTCGACTTGTGATTGTTTTGAAACCGGCTAACAACCTTTTGCTTCAGTGCCCCGGGACTCGTGCGATCTCATCTGCGAAATTAATTAATAATAATTAAATTAATTTTGATTAATTAATAATAACCAAACTTATTTTATTAATTGTGAATTTCGGAATTTAAATAAATCGAACTTTTCTTATCTTTTATAACTTTTGTGAATTTCGGAATTTAAATTAATTGAACTTTTTATAACTTTTTGTGAATTTCGGGATTTAAATAAATTGAACTTTTTATTAACTATTATAACTTTTTGTGAGTTTCGGAAGTTGAATAAATTGAACTTTTTTTTTAATTATTAAAATTTTCGTGACCTTCGGACATTACTAAATTTGACTTTAATTATGGTGATTTTGTTATTGTTGATTTTGACTTTTTAATTAATGTGACTTTTAATCATAAACCTATAATAAAGTGATGACATAAGACTAAACTAAATAATAATGACAATACACGAGTTCTGAAAGTTTTCATTGAGTTTTTATTAACTTTAGTTTGTTGTAACTTCTTGGTTGCTCCCATTCATGGGACCACTGCCTGTTCCTCCACATCGATGAACCTCCACTTCCAACTCCAGAGCTAGCCCAGGAATTCGGGGGCCCCTCATTAGGTTAGTTTATAATAGGTTTGGTTTGGTCTAAAAAGAAAGTTTTAAAATCTGATGACGGCATCTGCGGCACATTTACCAAAACTTATATCAATGAACCGAAAAATATATACCTTGGTTGAAGATTTACATCAAATAATATATGAATGATAGCAGCACATATACATACCTATTTATATTACTGCGCTAACATTACTTATATTGACACCCAAGCATCATTTTTGCGATTGTCTTATATTTTGACATTTGTGAATTTCTACCTTTTCTTTGTGCGATATATTATTTATCGGTGAAAACAATTTTACCAATGTGTGTAGTTGTCGAAATTGAGAGAACTTATATTTCTGTGGCTATTTGGCAGAAGCAGACATATTCGATTTTTGGTATTTTGAGATTTAAATGCAGATTTGTTCTTTTATGTGTATATTTTTATTTGCCAAAATCAGATATGGTTTATCTATTCTACTGACTTCATAATCAATGAAACAAGTTTCAGATATGTTTAAAATGAAGCAAGTCATATTTGCCAAAACAAGATATCGTCTCTGTTCTGGCAGAACACACTAACTGGAGAATACTAGTTGAAGTTTTTAAAATGTTTGAAATGGTCTATCATGTGAGTTTATTAAGTAATCGTAAAAATGATGACTTTAAAATAAAAACTGTTTATTTATTAAGAAGGTTAAAGTAAAAAATAAAGTAAAATTTTCTTTTTTTATGTTTATTTTCTTATTTGTTTATAAAAAACGAATTAGTGTTTTTTGCCAGAACACATTTTGTCTTTTTCAGCGGTACTGATTACACTAAGTGTTATTTAGTGTTTTCTGCCAGGTGAAAAATGCAGAATATTCTAAAGCCATTGTCATAGTTTTAAGGAAAAATTTTAGTACGTAAAATTATCTAGGTATTTTTATAAAAAAAATGAGAAAGATACATACTGCAATAGTATATTCTTATAGAGCGTAGAGATTATAAGTAGGTACATGTGTAAATAATGACAAGTAGAAGATATATTAATAAAGGGAATTTCAGAGTAACTATCATTGGTGGAAAAGTAGCATCGTTAGAGTCATGATCATCAGTCTGAATCAATACACTGCTGGATGAAGCCCTCTCCAAGCTGATTCCACTTCTCTCGGTCCTGTGCGTTGCGTTGCCACGTACTTCCGCAGTACTTAACCATTTCATCGATCAAGCGGCTTCTAGGTCTATTTTGCGGACGTTTTGTACCTCTTGGGTACCACTGGATGACTACATTTGTCCATCGGTTGTCCCTTTTTCGAGCTATGTATCCAGCCCATTTCGATTTGTGGTTTTTAGAGAACACTATTACCTCGCAAACCCTTGTCTGTTTTCTTATACAATCATTTCGCATTATGCCCAACATGCACCTCTCTATACCACGCTGTGCAAGTTTCTGGGTCTCTCCTTTACTTAGGGTCCATGTTTCACACTCACTTGTGATTACGGGAAGCGCACACTGGTTTAAAATTTTGCGCTTAAGGCACGGGTCATTTTTGAAGACATTATTCAGATGGTCAAAAGTTTTTCAGTCCAGCTTCACTTTGCGAACAATTTCATCGAATACACATCCACCTACAGACACCTTGTTGTCCCAAAAAATATCAATTGAGTTACTGCATATGGCTCTTGCAGACGAATCATAAAATAAATTGCATCTCACATAATTATTACGAAAAAGTGTTTCAGCAGTGGCTTAATAAAAAATTAGCCATGTGCATGTAGTCAAGTTAGGTGGTGGTTCGTGAAAGGCATGACCACTTCTACAACTGGAAACATGACCTGGTTTCCTATTGCCTCGGGTAGATATATCCCAAATGAAACAACTGCGTCTTTCATGTTAGAAGAGTCACGTGAGCTTTGTTAGTAGAACCACATATTGAATTCGTAGTTAATTCGAACACAAGGTTCGGTATACAGAGAGGTGGAGCCCATACGAGTCATGACCTTCGGCCATGAGGTTCCTACTATGAAGAAGAAGAATGATGCTAACACCAAAGTAACCAAAACACTGGCTGGATACAATGGCACCATGCCTATATTCTTGACAATGGCCAGCGTTAAATAATATACAAAGTCATACTGTGTCTCTCATATACATACGAAACTAAGATGCTCACACAGTGTAATTGTAGTTCCAAGTTAAGTAGTGAGGAGTTGGATTCACGACTACTTCCAATGCTGCTACCGTGACTTTTCGTGTGTTACTTGCTATCGTCTTAGGTAGAAGAATTACAAAATAGACCGTGTAGGTATATCATATTGTGCAGGTGAATCAGAGGTGCGCTCGCTGTGCCCATCGAGGATGTGAGGAGTGAGAGCCACGTCGACTCCTTGGCACGGTGCTATATCTTTTCGTGTATACTATCGTCTCGGGTAGACAAATTGCAAAACAAACTTTATATGATTCCGACGAATCCGATATACGCGCGGGATTCTCATCAAGTACCAAGTTACGGAGGTGAGGATTCACGACCACTTCCTGACCTGGTACCATAACCTTTCGTGTATACTATCATCTCAAGTAAACAAATCACAGAAGAAAGTATGTCTCTCTGATTATGTATACGGGTTGTTAGGTAACGCACCTGGACTACATGTAAATAATCTTTTTAATGTATTTTATACATCAGTTGCTTGTTGTCGATTTTGATTATAAAATAATAAATGAATAAATAAAAGGAGTATGATGATTAAAAGCAATATTTATAAATAATTGCTAATCAGGCTCTGTCAATCTCTCAGATCATATTATTGTAGAATGTAGAGAATATAGACACTAAGTCGCTTTCCAGTATAAGGTGAAAAGCAAAAATGGTTCTGGCAGAAAACACTAACTCAATTAGTTGTTACTTCCAGGCAACATTTCGTAATTTTTCATTTAGTGCGTTTGCACAAAACTATATAAATTTATATTTTATAAAAAATAGTGTGTTTTTCCAGACGGTAAAGTTTGAAATAAGGAACATTTTGGTATAACTAACTCAATATGTAATTTTTTCGAATTAGTGTCTGCCAGAACAGTGACGATATGGTCTATACCTGGTACCATATCTGCTTCTGGCAGAATAATAAGTATTTAATATAATCAATGTATTCAATTTGCCAAAACAAGATATGGTTACCGTTTTGGTAGGTACTATATGGATTTTGGAATTTTTTTTTATTTATTCAGTAAAATTTTGCAAGAAGATGTTTCAAAATATTATTGGCGTATCCCGAAATAAAATTGACGTCGCAATTGCGAAAAAACGCAGCTCGGAAATAGGAATCATAGACGGTGATCAAAGAGGACGTCACGAACCATACAATAAAAACATACACGCAAGCTTTATTTATCTTCGCAACTAAATATAATAATTCTAATTCTAATTCTATAGTCCTAGTATAGACACTTGTAAAGTATGTGATACATATAAAAATCAGATTAAGTGTGCAAACGATTTAGAAAGGAAAGCTGAACTTAATGAAAAAAACCAACACTTGATTAAGGCTGATGAATCATATAAGCAGGGCTCTAAATGGACCGGAACGCACCGGAGCGCCGTTCCGGGTCGTAAAATTGGCAACATTGTCGTTCCGTCTCATGGAAAAAATAATTTTACCATTTGAGCTAGAATGGCCATAATATAACAAAAAATTACACACTTGTTTTTTATAAAACACATAAAATTAGATAACTATGTTAATATTTTCATAAAATTACCGAGCGCTCCGGTTCGTAAAATTCTCCATTTCGAGTGCTGCATATAAGAAGAAAGAACACAACAAATTGTTATCTAAAACTAGTCAGTCCACTTGAATACTAGTTTTTGATTTGCAACAATGCCTGCCCACACCTTCCTTAAATACTAACTTAGTGGACTAACAGATACCGCAAGCTGTTGCATGAAGGGATTGCTGGTCGGGAATCTGATAAAATAGCATCGTGCTTCGTGCAGCATTTGCAGTATCTTCCAGAAACAGTAACTAATACAGTAGCCTATTCAGACTCACTTGTCCAGGGCAAAACAAAAACGTAAACTTTTCTTCAGCATTGTCGTACCTATTATGTCAGTGAATCTGAACACGTGCATTCTATAGAACACATTTTTTTGGAAGTGGGACATATTAGAATGGAATGTGACACGGATCATGCCCGTACAGAAAAAGCTAAAAAAATCTATTGAACTTAACATTAACATCCCACGAGGCAAAAATCCGTTTAATGCGGTGGAAATGTCAGCAGTAACTTTTCTCTCTTATTCGGACTTACTGAAAACTACTTTCATTAAGAAGCCAACGTGTGTTGAAGGGCAACCGATCAATTGACACAGTATAAAGTGGCTACGGTATGAAAAACTACTCGGTGATATAAAATTCAAATACTCTCTGAATGATGAGGAGCCCTTCAGAACAATGAAGTTATTAAGGAATTCCAGAGGGCGTCTGCATATTCCTAGAATACCGAGGACTCATATGGCACCTGCCGAATAAATCCTCAAGAAAAGAAGGACAAACTGAGCAGGATGTATTTTTGATAGATCCTGTGTATCATACTTTCTATAATTCTCTTGAAACTCACCCTTCTGTACCCAATATTGGTGATTCTGAAACCAACGATTATGCATGAATAACATGGATATTGTTATTTTTAAGCCACCAATAATAATGTATAATAATATGCCTAACCTAGATACGTGTGAAATATGGTAAGATGAGTCGGGGTAAGTGTAACTTTGGGATAAGTGTAGCTACTAAGATATCTCAGTATCTACTACAAATTGGATGATGCCATCTATAGAAAGGTGATAGCAAAGTCACCGATTTATATAAATAATCAGAAATGGTGTCGAATGTCGATACCATGTTTTTTGAGGTGACTACATGGATTATTCTCCAGACGACATTTTGAAGTCGACGAGTGAGATGGTAGCTGTTACTAAAATATTTTTTTAAACACGGAAATCTGCACATTGTGGTTGTAAAAATTGGTGAGTATATGTGTTTTGATACGCTGCTTTACGTGGGTGTTATCGTTTTATTGAATTATAAGCATTTGAAACCTTTAATCAAATAGACACACTTCCCCCACGAAAGTAAACACGTGGGGTAAGTGTGCCTTTGTATTGTGTCACACTTCCCCCATATATTTTCTATGAATTTGGAAAGTCAATATTTTAACTAGTGATGGGACATGACGCATTATTTATATCGATCGAAGTATCGAAGATCGAAAATGTTCGTAATTGAAATAGAATGTTTATATGTAAGAATTTGTATACCAGTATAACCTAGATAATTCGAAATCCAAGGGACTCTGGAAATTTGATTTCGAATATCCGAGAAACGCTATAAATCGAATTTTCGAATTTTCAAGAAGAAAAAATTCGTCAATTTTTATGGGGACTGTTCGACTCAAAAATGTTTTTTTAAGACTATAATTATGGATTGCAAAGTTGTTCAATTACCAAATAAAGAAGTTACCGAAAGTTTAATAGAAATACCACTGTTACAAAAGTTTCCTACAGAAAATATAGAAAAACTTTGTTTGAAACACTTTTGCTGAATTCTATCAGTAGTAAGGCGCATATAAAGAATAAGAGAAAAATGGTTGCCCCAGGAGCAGAAGTGATTACATGTTATGATGTTATAGAGCGAATGAAAAATAATGTCCCAATAGAAAAGAAAATAAAGCCATTGCAAGACAAAACTAACTTGCAGAAGAATTTATTGAAACCGATAAAAGTACACCAAAACAAAAAAAAACACGAACCCATGTCATCGGAAGAAGATTTGTCATGGACATCAAGTGACGAAAGCGAAGATAATATGCAAGACTATATTAATGATTTGCTCGGCGATGAGGAAAACGATCCTTCAATTAATATGCTTAATATATCAATGTTTGATCAGTTTGTTGATACTGCAGGTGCATCTAATTAAGAAATATTAGAGATTGGAAAATGGATTGTAGTACAATTTGCTACAAAAAAAACTGTGAAACATTTTGTCGGAGTTATAATAAAACTTGAGCAAGATGACAGAATTCTGACAAAGTTTGCTCGAAAACTTAAGACGATTAAAAAAGAAAACGAAACTATGTTTTCATTTCCAAGAGTAGAAGACATTTACGAAGTCAAAGAAGAGGATGTCATCTGCATATTGCCTTAACCATCAACTGGACGAAGAGGCGAAATAATTTTCAAAACAAAAATCTCTGGTTACAATATTCAGTAGGTACCTAGTCATGCAATTTCAAATATTGCAATTCGAAATAATCAAGTTAGAATAAATAGTTTTGTAAGTAAGCACTTAACTTGAATTGTAAGTACAGTAAAAACGAAAGAATCATTCGAGAATGAGACCCAAAACGTTACTAGAGATTTTTTAATGTTTTTGTGTATTAATTATTATTTTTTCTTTTATATCTTACTCTATATTTGTATCCGCATTTTATTTTTGCTGACTGTTATTTAATTTTGTAATAATACGAAAATAATCATGTATGGTAAATTAAATTTCATCAACTGCTTGTTAATGCTCACTGTTTCGAGCTAAAAAATTATGTTTTACCCTGTTAATTCTTGGTGAACCTATTATAACATTTCAAATTTAACTCATTCTTTCGTACACTTATTCTCACGCCGCACACAATCGACAAACCTCTTTAACGTTTTGATTTTATTGTAAGTGCTTACGTCTTTGTCATGTAAGTACTGAAGTTAGGCTTACTCTGCATTCCTGTATTGTATACTTTGTATTTGTGCTCTTTCGAGGCGAATAAAATTATAAGTTAATCTTCAAAAGCCCTTGATTGATTTACCTACCAATCCTGTTGCTGAGATAACCACATTAATTAATTAAGTACCTACCTAATAAAAAACGTCATTTTTGTTTCGGGACATCACTAGCTCTACATACATTAGTATGACACACTTACCCCAAAAAAAATGATAAAGATCATTTTTGTTGAAAATCTATACAAAAGTTTTAATTTAAGAATCAATATCCATTAAATGATATATTACCTTTCTATGCATGTAATACGTTATGGTTTTGAAGAACTTTTGAAATAATGGTGAATTTAGTTACACTTACCCCAATATTGGGGTAAGTGTAACAAACTGACTAGTAATCAAAAAATATTAAAATGTCGTATTATAGTAAGATATACAGTGGGTTCCTTCTGTACATATTAATTGTAATGATATTGTAGATCATATGGTAAAGTTTTCAACTGTTTCAAACATACCTATTCATCATGAACCAGGTTGAAATTCATCTCATTAAATTCTATGTCACACTTACCCCGACTCACCTTATATTATTTTAAATATTGAATTTGCCAAAACCTGATATGTTCTTTAAAGTGATTTTTAAGAAAAACTGTGACATTTAACTAAAAATGCATATAATTGATTAAAACTCAATTAATTTCTTCATAATATTTCATTAACTTTCCTTCATAATTAATTTAACAGTATTTATCACCAGACACACAACATTCAAATTGCTCCCCTGAAAAATAGGTAAAACGAACATAATATCTGCTTCTGCCAAATAGCCACAGATTTACAATGAGTGATGTATGATTTTTGTTTTGTGAAACAAACTATTTTATGTGATTTCAAAGATGTTTTTTTTTTGTGAATTTTGATTATTGCAATGTGCGATTAATTCCTACCCTTTGTTTATTTTACAATAATGGATACATGCACATGGAATTTAAATGTATGGCAACCAAGCAAACATAAAAGTAATCCATAGAGAATTTAACTAACTAGCTTTTTGACGGCTGTTTGTGATGTGTCGGTTTTGAACTCATTTCTTCATTTAATGCAAGCTATTTGCTTCATATTTCGTAATATATTTATTACAAATTATATTGGCATACTTGTTACCGCCCATTTAATTATTAATATACAGTATTTATAGCCTTCACTATATAGTAATTCAATAGAAAGTCGTCGGCGTATTTCACAAGTTATCATTTAACGTCATAAAATTGTTGATAATTTTATTACAAGTTGTCACTCATAATCGATTTCATATTTATGTATAATGGAACGAATGAATAGGTAAATTGCTGTTAACTGTAATCGTGTATGATATATTCAATAAAGTGTTATAAAGAAACTAAAATGCCAGTTGCCGAAACAAAAGATTATTCGTTTTACTTAAATATATTGGCAAACTTGTATTATTTGAAAAGAAGTTTGTTATTTTTCCTCATATTTAAAAGTACTCTATTACGCACTGTTCTATAAATTTATTCTAATATCTGCAAATATGTTGAATGCTCTAAAACAGGGATGGCATCTTTGGCCAGGTCTTCTGGTGGTGTAATTTTATCCAAGGGGTGTTGGGGATAGACGTCCAAAAACATTGTACCTATACAAAACATAATATTATTTTATACCACATAATAACATTGATGTCAGAGTTTGATAGCCATTCGTAGTAGCCATAAATTGACAAATGATAAATGAAGTAGGGAGTAAGATCGTGTTAACGCGCATGTTTGAACATGTACCTAACCGATTTTTTTTAAACGGTACATGTTCAAACACGCGTTACCATGATCTTACTCCCTAATTCATTTATCGTTTGTCAATTTATGGCTACGGCCGTATGTTGTAGTTTAACCACTGGGAAATGCCAATAGAAATGGCGTATTTCAAAAAATACTACCTTATTCTTAGGTCAATAATTATTATAAAGCAATCATTATTCGTAGGATATTTATCACATTTGAATGGTAAAGACATAGCTTATAATCAGTATCTTTAGAATTATCTTCAAATGTGTTAATCATGCCCATTTTTTGAATAATAAAATGCCTAATTATGTCAAATTTGGGATCACAAAGATGATATAATATAATTTTTTATCGTAAATATGTCACTATATAATGTGAACATTAATTTTACTAATGGCTTTGAAAATGCGTTTAAAAATTAATAAACCTAAAAAATCTTAACACCACTGCACATGGATGTACTGAAATATGACTATATTCTAAAACATTAGAGTGAGAGGTTTAAAAGAATACTATTTTATGTAATAAAAATGCTTTATGCAGTCAAATGTTTAAAATAAATGTAAGCCGGCTCGCACATCACAACTCGCCTCGTGTGCCTTACCGCCATAAATCAAAGCTTCCGAGAACAGGCGGCCAGTGTTGCATGACACAACCTCGCACATCTATCAAGCGACAGTCGCGCGTAGCCTTCGAAACGTATTGATATTTCAATGCGGCGATCGGCGAGCCGGTATAGGAATGACCAATTCGCATGTGTTTCTTTGTGACTTCGACCCTCCGACTCGGAGCCCGAGAAGGATGCAACATGTCGAATGCAACAGCCAGATGTTTTTTTCAGACGAAACAGTTGCATTCGGTCGATCTGCGAAGCTCCATTTGGCAACACGTGTTATGTTGTTTCGTTAAATAACGATGATGTCACATCGACGTATTCGACACGTTTTTAGGCGAGACGAGTTCCAATGTGCGCGCCTCGTAAAGGATAATAAGGCTTCAAAATTATATAAATAGATTATCTACAACGTTTAAGGAATGTCTAGGATTATGCTCTGAAAATACCATAAAAGCTCCATTTTGCCCTACGCTGAGCATGTGGGCCCTTAAGGAAACAGTTGCATTTTGATTACAAAAATATGTTTAAAAATAGAATAGTGAAAAGTTATTGTAACCAGCAAAGTTGCCATATATAAATAATAATAATATAGTTAAGCCTAACAAGATAGAAAGTAAGAAGAACATAAATATAAAGAATATGACATAGTTATAATGACATTGAGCGAGAGAAAAGAGCAGTCTCATATAATAACAGTAACGATAATTTAAATTACCTTATGTAATTCGTGTGCAGTAGATGAAATTGCAAATTTTAGATCAAGTTTATATTTTAAATTAGGTTTTTTTAGGAAATAATTGTTTCTTAATCCATTCAATAGGTCTCCATTGAAAAGAATTGTTCAAGAATCAACCAACTTTGAAGAAGATGACTATGAGCCCGCAGACATTGATGTGTTCCCACCAAAAAGAAGTATTCAGGTTGGAAAACCTGAGAATTTCATTATTTTTTCCCTTGCAAGCTTTGATATTATATCTATGGGGGTACACTGTTCCATACAATATTTAATGCCTCCCTTCACATCGAGCCTATAAAAAATTTTGACTTCCTTTGATGTGTGTAGAAACACTGACACAGTGTCAAAATACGGTCATCATTTAATGGTCATGGACCCGCACAACACGTATGTTGCTGTCTACATGATGGTGACCGCATACATTTAGCTAGCATGAGCGAACTTTAAGGGAGCCATAATAAAAAAATTGGTATATTTCCAGAATACGTTACGGACATCTGACAAAAATATTAAGAATCGCACTTATTGCATTGTAGGTAGAATTTTGTTTTAAGTACTTAATACAATATGTATTTATAAGAATTCTCTTTAAAAATATCCCATATTTAATTTTTTTTTTTTGTTTTAATAGAAAAATAAACAGAAAAAATATAATTTAAAGAAACAATTGATGTTAATAAATTAGCATATGTATTAGCATTGTCCCTTATTACAATGCAGCGGGTCTATTCTATACAAAAGGCGACTATCGACCGCTAAAGTGCTCACGTGATAATGTGTTAGTATTTGTTACATACATTTTATATTGAAATATTATAATTGTAATTGTATTGTAATCAGTTAATCAGTCGAAACTGTCTCTCTATCGCTCATGCTCTAAATTTTAGCACAGGCAGGGGGAATGCCGTTAAAATATATAATTTATTGCAACAATTAATACCGGCTAATTATAATTGTTACAATATGTGTTAATAATTTAATACAAACATACCCTAAGTAGTTAGCGGTTTTAGCGGACGAAAGCAGCCTTTTGTATAGAATAGACCCGCAGGTATGACTAACAAAGTTTAGTATGCACTATATATGTGGGATCTTAATAGCTTACCTCCACCCTTCGCCACTGGCAGGTAGAATTTATGTTTCCATCACTTTTACCTGTATTTGTCTGTTTATTACGAAAGAATAATTTTTTTATGGAATGATTCTGGCAGATTAAAATTTTGTAGTCATTTTATTTTTCACACACTTCGCCCATATAATACATCAAGTCAAAGAATAGATGGGGTTCTCAAATTCAACGTGTACAATTTTTCTTTTCATGTAACTCTCATTTTGATATATTATATTGTTCAAGTACATGGGCTCACCTAATGCCTGTTGGGCAATTAATGTTTTTTTTCTGACCATGTCCGATCCTAATAAGATCATATTATGTGCCTCCACAGAGTGGAGGTTTGTATTAACAGATTTTGTTTTTGCGAGAAATGGATGTCAGCCACTCGCTCAACCTATTAGGTCCATACTCTGACATATACACAAATTGAAAAAACATGTGTCCTTGTCAGGCCTAGGATTCGAACCTGGGACCCACGACGCTATAGACCGACGCTTAAGCTTATATTAGTCGGTTTCGAATGACTTAACTCCCTGTATCAATTGCAAACTGAGAATACAGACTTTACAACGTGGAGATATATCGACAGATATTTTACCAGAGATCGCTAATTTTCATTTTATGTCTCAGTCGGGACGAGAAGATCAACACTACGCATTCTAGATAATTAATTATACCATATGATGCACCCGCAATGGACAAATGGTAGCGTCCGCAACTGAAGCCGTGGGTCGCGAATAGGCTGACTAAACATCCATTTCTCATAAAAAAAAGTCTTTGGGATGAGGTGGAACAATATCCACATTGAACCCGTGTGTACCCGAGTTAAATTTCTTCCGTTTTTACAAATCCAAAATAAACTAATTGTCATACCATAATACAAAAAAAAATCTGCAGGTAATCACCGAGATTCCCATCGAGTTTGAATCATGCGGTGAAGATAATATGCACATTAGCAAAGAGAAGCACATTCTCCCGGATAGAAATGATGATGATGACAGTGACGATGAAGAGTATGACGATCCTAATGATAGAGACTGGACAGGCTCACCGGTGCGCTCTGTCATCTTAAGGAAGCCCATTACACCTATAGTCAATCGTAGACCTTATCAGGTATGCACAATTTATATTATTTTTCAGCATTTGTCAAATAACAGCAATCTACCCATCTCAATGTGAATTGTTGGTGATGACACTTTGTACGGTTGGCAATGCTGACAAGATATAACACTTGTTTTTGTTAAGCTTACTGCATTTACTATTTTCACGTGTGAAGCGATGTAATCTTAATTAATCATCATAGCTAATTAACCCATTGGAGACAGACAGAAATGGATAAAAAAGTGGATCAACAGCCAGATTAATTTTTTTAGTAAATTTAACAAGAGTTTACTTGTTCGTCGTGTCAGGTCTTCAATAGCTACAATGTGTCGCTCCAGAGTTGGCGTAGGCAACACCATTTTCCCCGGCTTGCAGGATCTCATCGAAATTGCAGCTTACTGGGCAAGCCTTGCAAGAAAAAAGATGCTCCATGTTTTTCATTTCACCGGACTTGCAGGTTTGGTCATCTGAGAATCCCCACTCACTATGTTGTCTCGAGTGCACCCTACCATGATTCTCAGTCTGTTTAGGTCTTTCCATGTATGGTACGCGAGACTGGCTCCAGGTGGGAGATGCTCTGATAGCTTTACCCAATTTTCGAGACTCTCAGAGGCAAGGTTTGCCTCCCATGCGGATAATCTATCTTCTTTGGGTGGTACGGTCAGAGATATGGTTGTCGCCATAAAGCTTCTTCTGGATTTTAACCTTGTTTTGCACATTTGATACCCATGCATGACGTGTCGCGGGTCCCTCTCTTGGGCTGCCTTTTCAACTTGAGCTGCAGTTTCGTGTCGGATTGGGGCGGGGGGCGATTCCTGAAAGCACGCGAACTTTGGTGACAACCGTGGGTCTCAAGCACCCCGTCACGATCCGGCAGGTTTTGTTCAGCTCAGTGTCCACATGTCTCGTGTGCGCAGACTTGTGTTATACCGGACAAGCGTACTCGGCCACCGAGTTGTGGCCACCATAGTGCAAGGGCTGAGACCCTGAATGTATGTGGTTGAGCTCAGTTGAGTTTACTAAAACTGCTATAGATCTACCATCGTAAGTTGGCGGCCGGTCGAATTTGAAACTAAAATTGTCTATCGAGGATAAATTTGTCACAAACGCCATTTAATTTTACAACATGTTTCTCGAATTATGGATTGCGCTTGCGTTTATCTAACTCTCATGGCGTCAAAATATAAAAAAACACATTATATTTAGTGTTGATACATAAAATATACTTACTTACAAAATATAAAAAAAAGATCAACAAGTAAAAAAAGCTTTATCCTTCTAAATAAGAAATGTACCTTATACATAATTTTATATTTGATATAGTATTTTATAATCAAACGTGTGTTTGTTGCTAATTTAAGTATGCTGATTTTCTTGCTCGCAAGATTTTTATTGTTTGTACATTTGTAAATATAAAAAGAGCATTTTAGATTATTAATAAACGAATATGACCTTATAATATTTGACATTATTCGATAGCTACTTAGCACCAATTAATTTGTAAGTATTTAAAGTAAGCTATATTTTAATATAATCAACAACCAATTATAATGTCTCCACGAAAAAATGAATGCAGACAAAGTGCAATCTAAAAATAACTCAGTAGCGTTTACTGATTGGACGTTATGACAAATTTATTCCAGACTGAGTCAAATGTTTACATTGTCAAACGTCAGCGTGCAGAATTCGGGATATATATTTTATTATTGAAAATACAGAAGAAATAAGTATAGTGCATAATGGCAAGTAGTTCTAAAACAGTTTGTGGGAATGCCAGAGACATCATTCTAAAAGTATTGCAGTTCTGCGATGACGAGAAAAGACAAAAGGGATTGATTATTCCTATTGATAACGCGATACAACGGGTAGCGGCCATGACAGACAGAGTTTTATTTTCAGTGTTACCAAGTTGCATTTATATTACAACGCAAGTAATTTCTTCTGTTTTTTTAGTTTTGTTCAAAGTTATGATATAAAAAAATATTAATGTCGGATAGCAATATAAATAAATACTTACTTATTATTTGTGAATGTAAACGGAGTTACAAAATTTAGTATATTAATTAAACTGACATTTACAAGTTCGAATTCCATAATAACGCCTCGTCAGAATTATCGACATGTATCCACAGGAGATTACCACGATTCCATGAATGCTGACGATTTTAAAAAATGGGTAATAGAAAGACTTTTACCCAATTTACCCAAAAACTCAATCGTAGTAGGGGATAATGCATCTTACCATTCGGTGCAGCAGGATAAATGTCCAACAATGGGTAATCGCATAGGTGAAATGAAGAATTGGCTTCTTGAACGTAGAATTCCAGTTGACGAAATGCGAAAAAGCCAACTTTATGAATTAATGTTATCCCACAAAGGTCCAAAGAGATACGTCATTGACGAACCGCTTGCCTGTCATGGTCACACGGTAGTAAGACTCCCACCATATCACTGTGACCTTAATCCGATAGAATTAATCTGGGCCACAATGAAACGGAGGGTTGCTCAAAAAAATGTAGGACAATTGAATAGCAATATATGTGGATTAACGGAAACAGCCTTTGAAAGTATTACCACAGAAGAATGGCAAAATGTGTGTAAGCATGTCATAAAATTGGAAGAGCAATATTACGCCAGAGATGCTATTATGGATACAGAAATGGATGGTTTTATTTTTACCGTAAACGGTCCTGAGAGTGACACAGAATCGGATGATAGTCTATCTGGAATTGAACCATTATAATAGTAGTTATATAATTTCTACATTGTTTGTGTAATTTATAGTTTGTTATCGTGTTTTATTTAAAATTCCATTGATTTTGATACTATTTTACTGTCTTTAGAGTGAATTTAATTTATTTTCGCCTTTTTTATTATATTTTTTCCATGACTAAAATATACACAATACTACTTTATATTTTACAATTTATGATTTTTCCAACTATGCATTTCTTCCTCATGGTTATAAAGAAAGTAACGCGTTTTTATTTTGATTGTGTTTATTTTTTATTTTAATATTTTTGTACATAAATCTACTACCAATAAAAATGTATAAATAACCATTTTTTTGTTAGTTATGGCAACATTCTCAATGTCATACTAGCGCCCTCGCTGAAACGCCAATTTATGATGGTAGATCTATACAACTTTTATTTTATATTAGTAATTAATTTAAATCTTTTATTAAAAACTCGTGTAGATATTGAAACATTTCAATTTAAACTCATCTTTTTTAATGTGTAGGTAAAGTTGTAAGGTTTTAAGACACTGATTGTCCAGAATCACTCGGACAAGAGTAGCGCCGATTGCATCCAATGAGTTAATGCGTATTTCAGGCAGCATACCTCAATATGAATATTTCTTAATTAATTTTTGACATTCTATTGCTGTCACAATTTGTCATGGTTATTTTATTTTGAGAAAATCTAGCAATTTTTTTCTGCCCTTATTCTAACTTATTCTTTAACCTTATCTTTTATGTACAGTTGGCAATACTGCTCCGTACCTCAAATAAGTTGATGATCCGCCCTTGGATCAGCTGCCGATATATGAGGCATACACTATTTAAATTTAAGACTTCATTAAATCATATTATAGTAATTTCACTTGCCGAGAGATTTTTCTTACTCGCCGGGTGAATGCGGAAATTTCAAAGGCCAATGAGGATTGTTTCTATGGTCGTTACGTGTCGATCTAACATAAAATAGCTGTGGCATTGGTGGTGTATTAATGATGGCTTAATCATTAGCTCATCTTTGAGGTGTCTCATAATCGTATCGATTCTTGTTTGTCAGGACCTCATAACAGGATTGTGACCCGGATGATTTGGCTGTCTGCTTGGCTCCATCCCTCTCAGCACGCAGGGCCAGTGTCATTTGAAACACTGGCATTCTTGATCGGTCCCTCCATTTGGAGGATCCAGAAAGATTTTCACCCCCTCTCTATTATTTAGTCTCTAAGATAAAATTAGTTCTTTTTAAAACATTTCATTTATTCTGTGTTCAAATATTGATGATTTATGATAAAATTATTGGAATATAAAATTTAGGCTCGAGCACCGAAAGTCATAACAAATAACCTGCCGGAGATCGTGTCGGTTCACTCACAAGGCAATACAATCCAAGCAGTAGACCCTCTCGCTATAGAACCAACCGAACCTACCAAAACGGTTGTAGATCTTAGACGAGTCGTAGAGAATCCTGCCAAGAAACCAACCAGTAAGTACCTAACAATGCTGTAATTATAAAAAATTAAAAAAAGATATTCATATTATAACTAATACTATTAACGCCCACAATGGACGAGCGACTTATAATATTGTGGGTCCCAGGTTCTAATCCTGGGTCTGGCAAATACACATTTTGTTTGTGTTTACAGTCACAGTATGGAGCTAATAGGTTGAGCAAGTGGCTAAAACATCCATTTCCTGTAAAAACAAAAATTTGTTCATATCTCTACTCTGTGGAGGCTCATAATAATATGATCTTATTAGGATCGGACATGGTCTAATAATAATAAATTAATAAGTCGTTTGCGTCTTAATATTATGTTGTACCAAACGTTCATGTTTTATGAAACATGATTATGATAATAAATTATAATAAATTTTAAGCATGAAAATCAATATTATCAGAAACAATGATTTGTGTTTTTGAGTTAGTTTTCAAAATGAAAATGCCAATTCACACGCTCGAAAACACTAATTAGGTACTTAGATACTTAACTAGTGTCACAAACGTAATCCGATCCCACCGGCATGGGTCTAGTTAACTGCCCGGCCAGATTTTATTGCTTAGGGTCGAAAATTTTGTTTTTAAACGATCGACACATTAACAGTTTTACTCGGTATACCCGAGAAGTAGCTCCTTATAAAAGTGAATAAATAAATAAAAAAATGTATGGAGAAAATAATAAACTAAAATGTCACCGAATGTGTTTCCTCATTACATTCGAGATTTCGCTATTTCCGTGATCGTAATAACCAAATTCGACTGTATAGAAAATTTTATGAAACTGAATTTTGATGTCAAAATTTCAATATTGATCCAAATATCTATTACGTTTTGTTACAGTAAACAGATTTCCCTGCGGTTATTGCGACACTGTCTTCACTGATTCAAGCTTTTTAGAGCGCCATCACAAGCGTTGTAAAGCCAAACGAGCGCACGATTCTGCTAAAAACCCAGGAACCTCGCAGCTAATTATCCCTTCCCAACTCGTCAACATAACCGAGCAACAGAACAATAGAAATACGGCCCAGAGTCGAAGAAAATCGTACAACTGTCCGCAGTGCAGTTTCTCAACCAAGAATCCTGACCATTTAAAATACCATATGCCGAAACACTCCAATGATAAACCTTTTTCATGCAACGAATGCGATTATACGTGCCGCGAGTCAGGCTATTTAGATATGCACAAAAAAGTGGCACATGCTAAAAGCGAAGACCCGCCGCAACAAGAAGATACGGCTTCGCAGAAGGACAATGGAAGTGACCCGGTGCCCGTTGAACAAATTAAAATAGATCCCTCGCAGCTCTTCTCTTGCGACCAATGCAGCTACACCAGCGTTCGCAGCGGGTACCTCAGCATGCACAAGCGAATTCATTCGAGAGGTGAACCCCTAGTCTGTGATGATTGCGGATACAAATGTTCCAGAATATCCTACTTTAGAAAGCATCGGTTGACACATGCCGGGGAAATCCCTATTTTGTGTGACAAGTGCGACTTCACGTGCACCCGCCTCGGCCGGATGGAGGCACATAAATTGACTCACGAACCACAGGAGCTGACCATTGAATACAGCCCCCATGATTAGCGATCATCAACATAATAACTGCATAAATATGCATTGTAGATAGACAAACATGGCATTATCTCTTTGATACTATTTTACAGAAGAGCAAAAATAATATACTTTGCATATAGTATCAATTTTAATGTGAATAAGGCACATCTTTACTTTGCTAAGATTCAGTAGATGGTACGGCTGCAGTTGTATACTTTCTCCGGAGAAAAAAATCTTAGAACTTGCGCAGAGCTTTCTATCCATACAGAAGAAACTATTCAACTCAATTTATAGCTGTCTAGGAGCCCCAAGTCATAAGCAAATTTTTCCAGTTCAACACTCGCATCCTGGACTGTTCTTCTATACAGTAGGGTATCATGGCATCATACAAAGACTCTGAAGAGCTGATTTCATGAACGGATACTTGGGATCGATACTGGGTGTGTTTTAATTTTATCAGCGCTGAATGAGGAAATAAGAAAGCAGGCCACGTCACCATGTGAAGATGCTACTTTGAAGGCTCAGAAGTAGAAAGAAAAGAAAAGAATGCAACGATAACTGCAACAAATTGCCGTCACTGTGCAGAGATAATTTGAAAGGGTGTATGTAACAAATCTTTCATAACAAAATTATATATGTATAGAAGAATTTAGTACAAAAAGTAAGCCTGTATTAATAATCATTACTTTTTTAATAATCATATTGTAAGGAATATCAGAGATCACATAGCGACAAATTTTATAGTAAGTATGTATTGTCATTTACAAAAAATCAAGACCATGAAAAAGTAAAAAATTAAATATTTTCAAAAACAAATACGTACTAGAGTCTCACTTTCTTTCTACATAATATTATATAGAAAATAATATTTGACTGAATGCTTTTATAATAGCCCTCAAAATAAACTTTTTGATTGATTATGTTAATTTTCTTTTGAATTATTAGAGTATGCATAATACAGTAATGTAAATTAATATTT
The DNA here is from genome assembly GCF_057557595.1 of Rhyacophila brunnea. Lineage (NCBI taxonomy): Eukaryota > Metazoa > Arthropoda > Insecta > Trichoptera > Rhyacophilidae > Rhyacophila > Rhyacophila brunnea. The sequence goes on from NW_028233068.1 coordinate 26,866,960, forward strand.
AAAAATATATGTATGTATAAAAAAATATACACAATTAAAATCTGAATTTGTCTTCATAGATGAAACTAGACTTTTTATTCATTTGGTCACTCACTATCAGCTGACGTGCCCGAAGATTCATATTTTAAGAGTTAGCTGGGCAGGATTTTAAACCCAAATTATTTACTGCAGAAGAGAAGTGGGGTTGCAGGAAGATTTGTGCCATAGAATATAGATTGATCATGCCACTTGGCCATGGGCAAGCGGACACACAAAATTCATGGTCTGGTCAATACATAACTGGAAGCGTATCAATTTTTCATGGCACAAGACAAGACAGTAGAGGTTATACTATTTCAAGACATTAAAGCTTATGCAATGTGGAGCTTATTATCGCGCTGCGAAGTCCACCATGTCTGTTCTTGTCAATGATGAGGACGCCTCATAGAGAATTAACCACATGAACCCAGTAGACCCATTAAAAAAATGATATGTTAAAGTTAGTGATATGCATAACCTTCGCAAACATCAATATGGCAGCAAAGCTGTTGCGGGAACCTAATACTTTCTCTGGACATTTCTGACTGTTCTTACGCTTATGACAGTGGTGCCCAGCCTTTGTTCTATCTCGAGCAAATTAAGAATTTAAAAATTATAGGCGTCCTTGTTTTGAAAAAATCAAAATAAGTAAAAGAAAATAGCAAAATTGCATATGTCTGTTGATTCATCACATTGTAAACTTTTTTCTAAATCTTTTTTTCTCTGTAATTTGATATTTTCAGACATTGCTGAATTCCTTGATAATCAAAATAGCTGAAATAATTTCCTTCTTATTTTTTAATTCTTGAAACAATGTTTCTAATGCAGCCAAGCATTGCTTCTTTAATTATTGTTGCCGTCAATTTTGCCGATTTTTGACATACACTGCACGCTTAATACATAATCTGAATACGCGAGCCACAATCAAACGGTACGGGTTGGGCACCGCTGGCTTACGATATCAGCTCCAGCTGTCGAGTCAATATTGGAAAACTTAGATTCACTGATAATTCAGTCGTCAAGTCCATCAACCTGTTGTAAAATAGCAATTGTATTTTATCCTTGAGATATGGTACCGTACACACAACATACCTATCACAAAATCATGACTATACCTAACCAATATTTTTTCTTCCTGATCCGTGCCACGGATCAATTAACTCGCCAAAGCATGTATGTCGCGTCAGGCCACGGACGAATATATTCGCGGGTTCTTGTAAATGTCATAACTTCTGAATAAACATTCTGTGTATATTTTCTAAACAATATTTATCATTTTAGTGTGAAAATATTCACAGTAAACTTGATAAACATGTTGTGTTGGTAAGTTTTCACAAATATTTATCATTCCCTTCCTATTTCATATTTTTTAAAGGATTTATTTTATTCCGGAAATAGGTGGCCTACAAGTGTCCACCTAGTAAAAATTGGCTGGCAGTGATGAGGTTAATATGACATCCTCTGGAGTTTGATAAAATTGTACTTTTGGTGAAACTTACTATTATGTGTATATTAGCATGAGCAAATACTGCCATTTGACTTCAGCAATTTATTAACCAAACCTATGTGACATTATGTACTGTATACAATATTTTCTGGGAATATCGCATCCATCAAGATGTATTTGTGATGTGTTTACGTACACTTATACGCTTTCACAAATGCCTAATTATGTATTATTTTTAATGTTATATTTTTTTTTATTGGTAATGTGTAATGAAATTTCTTATGTGGGGTGTATTCAATTAAAAGCCAATAATAATTCATTCCATTCAATCTTTTATTTTTGATATTAAATAGTATCAATCTCCTTTCCATCCATTTCTCTTAAACCTAAAGTCTTAACATTCTAAATAAAAACAGGAATAATTACTATTAACAAAACATCTCGCAGCTTATATAGCTAAATTAATGTCAATAAAAAAAAATTCTAAATAATTGAAATAGGAAAGAAACTAAACTGAAATCAAAATGAACTTTTATATCAACCAGTTTGTCAATTAATTTAGAGTTTATACAAAAATAGATCATCTCAAACAAAACCTATCCTTCTAATCTTTATACATTCAATCCGTAACACACCATTAAAGTTTCACATCATAATTATTATTAAATGAAGATTTGTTTCGAGTCGAAAATAATAATATAAACAACTACGTACAATGTTCCATTGTACTTTGACTGTAAATGCTTTAGAGTAGAATCTTAACAAATGAGTAATCAAAAAAAGTCTTGATGCATCATTTACACCCAGATTATATTGAAATCTTGATTAGTAAGTACTCATTTGTCCATCATTAAGAAACAAGTATGGGCACACTCAAGATTGCAGATAAGTAAACATTCTCCACAACTTAAAACTGAGCTACACTTAATATTCTCCACTAGACTTGATACTGCCCCCCTAAATAAAATAATAGAAGTTCGGAAATGCAGACTGACCTCTTTCCAAAAGATTTGACACTCAAATAATATATCTAATGTCATACTTAGGAGGGCAGAGTACAAAAAATCATATTGCTATGTTTGTAATAACAAAATATACTGTCTCTTTCAACTGTCTTTGAAATTTTATCACTAGGCGCTCGCTTTCGCAGGCGGTCTGAACACTCCAACGACCACAGCGTGGTCTCTCTCGTACGGCTCTAACGTAATCTGTTCTTGAGGTTTTAGTTTATCAGCTTGAAGTTTCTTTACTTCAGCTGCGAATACTGCCTCCGGTTGCGCCGTTGAGTCGATACAAGAAGCCTATAAGAAAGAATTTATATTAGACATGTTTTGATTTCAATTAAATATAAAAGATTAATGAAATTAAATATTACATCAGAATTGGGTAGTGGTATATATAGTCGTCAAGATAAATTCAGGAGCATGGTATGGTTTTCATCATAATATAAAGCTTTTTATAACATGTAAACTCTCGACTTTTATTATAATTACCTTAATTGAAATAACAAAGTGACCGCCATTCTTCAAGAAGTATTGAGCATTGAGGATTACAATACGAGCCTGATCAGGTTGGGCGACATCAGCGAATATCGTATCCACCATGCCAACCAACATTCTGGAAAATAAAATAAACACATTAAAAACCTGGTCGAACATAATATATGTCGATAGGATCCAATAATAATTATTACATTCAACGTAATATAATATGATTTCTCTTATCAGAATTGGGTAGTGGTATATATAGTCATCAAAACTAATCAGGAGCATGGTTAGGTATTCATCATTTGAGAGAAACGATACAAAAACTCATTTTAAAAGTTTTTATTAACATATGGACATGATGTATATAATGAAGAAGAAAAGACAAACTAACCTGTATTTGTGGGGATGTCGGGCATCTTCAATGATGGGAATAATATTTGTTCTCTTCTTTGCAACGTTTATCAGATCTCGGCCAGATCTGTGGGAGAATTCTACCGCATACACCAGACCCTCCTGAGGACAAGTGAAAGAAAAAGTTTGTCAATTTAAAGGCTATAAAATAGAAAAAATACGAATATGAATATAAATTCTTGGATCAGAATTGGGTAGTGGTATATATAGTCATCATGACTAGTTCAGGAGCATGGTTTGTATTTCATCATAACAGTACTAGAATATTGGACCATTCGTATACTATTGAAGATGCGCGCAGAAGATCAAGCTCTAGTGGCATCTGTGGCTAAAGCGTATTAGTATTGTGTACTACACAACATAACCTATATGACTGTGAATCTCTTAGTCTTACGGTAAAGACTCTGTAGAATGTTTCTGGTATACTATCAGTAAATGCAAATGCACACAATCAATTGAGCGTTGAGACATTTAAATCAATTTGACAATATTTGATAAGAATGGAAAATACAGTGTTTGTTTCCAGAGAATTTAGGTAGTTTTTCATAATTTTATGTTGGCTATACTGGACCAAGCTGAGTTGTCATTACTATTTTTTTTTCTTCTCTTTGACACTACATAAACAGCCCATTAGGCACGATGACTATTGTAGTAGTAGTAAAAAAAGTAGTGGAATAGATGCAGTGAAATAATCACAAAACACGCAAGCTTTCAGAAAATCACATAGAAGTAGTGTGACCTCACCAGGAATTGAACAGCCCCCAGATAAGTAAACAATGCCTTACGCATTGGCCGTCCAAGTGCTTGAACAGTGTTAATTATTCAATTACAACACTTATTGCATACATTTTGCTTATGTTATACTGTACTAATTTATATAAAAGAATCATTTTGATCTCCTTTCAAAATCAATGATTTTGGGCTATTTTTCAAATATTTTTTCACAATACGGTACATCCAGTCAGCTATCAATACGTCAAAAGAACTATCATTTTATGGTTTCAACATCTATAAAATTAAATGCAAATAATAATAATTAACAGTACATACCGGTCCAACAATATCAGCAACGTGTGACACTGTTGTTCCTGATGCAGCGCCGAGGTATAAAACTCTGGATCCAGGTACGATGTGAATCATATCTACTCCGCCAAGAATTGCAGCAGCAAGTTTTGATCGGAACGGATTCCAAACTCTGTATTCAACCTTGTCACCTTCCGTCTAAAAGAAGTGAGAATCACCATGTTAATGAACAGTTAATAAAAAAATCGTATACTTACAAGAACTCTCCAAACATTAAGTTTGGTTTCATATCAGAATTGGGTAGTGGTATATATAGTCATCAAGAAAAATTCAGGAGCATGGTAAGATGTTCATCATTTGTGATGGAGATGCTATGAAAAGATTCAACAATAAACAGACGATACTAACCTCAACTGATATTCTTTTCTCTCCATATACTTCTGATCCGGGGACTAAATTTAATGTGACCAACGCGTCTTCCTTTCCTCTAGCTATAAAAACACCAGCATGCCTAAAAAAAATACAATGAATTATAAAAAATTGTCAAAAAAATAAAAAATGTTGATAATCAAAATGACATTCAGATATAAAAATTTTCCTCAATGCTTTTGCAATTCAGAAGAACGAAAGTAATTGTTTAACATCATATTAAATTAAGGCAACTTGGATAATGGTACTTCTTATCAAACTATAATACACAATATGGTCCATTTATCATTATCAGTGTTGAAAATCATCAGTTACATGTTCAATGCTGATAAAAACTCACTCAGACCAAAGCAAAATATTCATATTGGCGGCAAATGCAGCATTGTAGTCACAAGTCGCATATTTTAAACAAACAAATGTGATAAATTTCATTTGATTTACAAGTCACCGGGGAATGTACTTGGAGCTTGGTCAACAAAACTTAGTAAGACGGGAAATGTTAACAAGCCAATGTAAAATATTTGGGTTGGATCTTGTGAAAGTGCAATGTAGACATGCATTAAATAACTCACCTGTGTGGTTCAATTACAACTTGTTTTCCTCCTTTGAATCCCCCTGCACCGCCTCCTCTACCCCCTCCCCGGCCGCGGCCGCCACCACCCCCGCGACCTGAACAATAACAAATTAATTAATTTATATATGGGAAAAATTTTAGAATAGACACATAATATGGCAATATTACATCAGAAGAGTTTATTTCTCATTTCATGAAACTTTCAGGAGAACGAAAGTTGTAAACTATACATCATATTAGATTAATTCCTTGGATAAGAGTCTGGCAGGTTGCTTCCTGTCCTCCGGTGAATCACATGCCTGAATCTCGCAACTAGGTCAAGTCCAGTTATATTTTATAAATGACAAATAACCAATTCATTAAATGGTCATTCAGATTCGGGGACACTGTGGAGCTCCACACGATGAGTCTTTGAGAGAAAGTTATGATTTAATAAGTGGTTTATGGAACACGAGATTTATAAGATATTTTACCTCTGCCACCGAATCCACCCCTGCCGCCACCTCTATCTCCACCGAATCCTCCTCTATCTCCAAATCCTCCTCTTCCCCCGCCCCTGCCGCCAAAGCCTCCACGTCCTCCTCTATCTCCTCCGCCACCTCGTCCGCGAAATCCACCTCCGCCTCCGCCTCTGGGTGAGAAACCTGCAACGACACATTGATCATGGCAATGAAACTACCCTTCAAGCTGACATGGGCCTACCATAGACTAAATTAGTGTTGATCGCTACTTATGTACATGTCATAACTACTGTTCTGTTAATTCCTGATTTAACCTGTCATGAGTTGGTAATTTAGGTATTTAGAGTTAACAACGGTTTATGTATATATATATAAATATGTATGCTATAAAAAAAAACAAGGTCGTCTAATATATAATTATACATAAAGTACACAGAACTTAGCAGTGTACCTGATTTCAGAGGGCATTTCAAACTTCAAACTGCAATTACTCCATAACATGATTTACAGACTTTGATATTAACCCCACGATATAAACGACGTGAAATGATGGGAAAATGTAGCCAATGAGAGATTTTACAATCAAATCTTTATCACGCAAATAAAAAAAGAATAATATGGTAAAATTCCCAAATAATGCCACAACATAAATACACATCTATCATTGGAGGTGGCAGTATAATGAGAGTACTGAATTAACAGTGATGCCACCTTTTAGTATTTATTAGATACACTTTAATTATGTATCCAGTACATATTATGCCGATTCTCTTGATACATTTATGTGATTGGCTGCCTTACATCATGTTAGGAAAAATCAAATCCGACGTGCAGAAACTGTTAATTTAATTGTTTCAGAATTAGAAATAGCACTAATGATCAAATATTTAGTTTCATTTGTACTTAATTCAATTATAATAGATTACTTAATATAAATCTCAGATCCGTCACGTCCTGGTGTATGTTGGTAATGTATGTCACCAATTGAGAATGTATTGAAATATATTATACACTAAAGTATACATTATATATATTATACACTAAACATTAAGAAAGTGTTAGTTATTCTTGACACAATATGACATAATATTATGTACTACAGAAAATCAGTCTAGCTGTTGAAACTGTAAGTGTAAACCAAATAAACAATTCTTAAAAATCCAATGAGAATTTTATATAGAAACATATCAGGTAACATTTTGTAATTAAATCTATACCTATAGGTAGGTACCCACTTGAATATTTAAAATTTGACACATCAGCAAATTCAATTTTCCACATCAGAATTGGGTAGTGGTATATATAGTCATCATGACTAGTTCAGGAGCATGGTTTGGTATTCATCATTTGTGGAAAGTATTTTGTAGTGTTTATAATAGAGAAAACTTTTTCTTCGTGAAATTGGTAGCAATTCTGCCTGACAAATCAAATTAAACTTGTTTCTCAATTTAACCAATATCGAATTAATATATTCATAATGGGTAAATATAGAAGTAGGTTTACTTAGTAATTTACTATTATTTAATATACACGAATGAGCTGTTAAACATTGCCATGCGGTGACCAGAAAACTAGACAGAACGTAGTTAAACGGGGGAGAAAATATAAAATAACAAAAAAAGCTGGTCCAGGAATTTTGTTGAATATTTGACAATGGCAAAACAACGTATACAAGCGCTATACGATTCAGAAAATGTATTCACTGGGTATAACAAAACCTACATAACCTAAAAATGCGATTACTATAATATTTATATATTGCCGGCGTAAACGTGCGGTATTTGATCTAAATTCAAACACCTATCCAACAAACAAACATTTAAATAGATGATTCAAACAGTAATATAAACAGAAGTAATCGAAAAAACGTATAAATCCAAATAAATGTAATGAGGCCACGTGAATTTGCCGAGTTGACATTGATAGCAATTGTTGTATTTACATTAGTATCACATGTGAAAATTCACTAATACGAAGAAATTAATCGTCGAAGTATTTACCTGGTGGACCCATGGTTTCTTTTGTAGTATTGTAGACAGTAATCAAATTGACACAACAAAACGCGGCACGTCGTTCACTAAGCTACCATGACGCCCCCACGTGTTGAACTGGAAACTGGAAACAAACTCCTAACATACCGGATATGGTAGAAATAATAATATTGTATTGCCATATTATTTCTATATATTCACACTAAAGAGTTTTGCTACGTTAATGAAATAAAAATATATTTTCTTTAGTACAATATACACAATCATAAAGTATTTTAGCTCATGTAATTTATTTAAAACTCTTTGTAGAAAATTATATTGATTTTGTGAAAAACTACATACAACAATAAGGATTGTTTCAATTAATATACCTAATTATTAATCTTGTGATTTACAAAGTTAATATCATGAAATCTCAAAGAGATTAGAGGAGTCCAATCTCTTTGTGATATCTCTTGTTTTAATTTTTTGAGATAGTCGTGTTCCGTCATCAGCTGTTGTTTCTTATGGTATTATATTAATTATATTGTTTTATAAAAATCTTTTAGCATTCGGTTTTTTTTTTTTCAGTTATACGATAAATAAGAAGTGGCAGCACTGAGAAATAAATATTATTAGCGGCAAAATGATTAAATTTTAAATGTGGCGTAGATGGTAATGCTTTATTCAATATTATTATACTCTGTCACATTTAAAGAATTTGGAATGAAGAATTTCTTTGACACTTTGGCACAATTTACAACAAACACATTCTTTGTAACCAATAATATTATAGATAAGAAACAGTAGTGGTTTTATGTACGTAGGGATCCATGCCCTGACAAGTTTGGCCCGCAACCGAAAATGTATTACAAATATACCTAACGATAGTTATATTATATCGACAAGATTTCTTTACACTTTGATTGATTGTTTTGTACTTTGGTTGAGTTTTACATTCAGCTTATATAAACAATGTCCATTATTTATTTTCCTTTATCAGTTTCGCTCCCTTGCGGAGCATTTTGCTTCAACATAGTTAAGGTAATGTTAACATGTCTTTTTTGTGAGCAGTGGTTAGTAACCATTTTCCCAACGCACGAGTCTTTTCACTTGATAAAATAGGTGCCATAAATTTAAAAAAAGATAAAAATGATCTTTTCAGATGTAGGGATCGAACCCGCGCCCACAATCTGTATAAATACCATGTTACCGTAGAGACTAAGCTTACTATTAAATTAAAATACATTTTCATACATACAATACAATACATCAAATACTTACCGATTATAAATATTTAATAAATAAAAAATAATCAATTTTACTATTTTATTAGTTACCATATCGGTGAGTATATTATGAGTATTATGGCCATTATGGACAGCTATAGAATTGCAGGAAATTTTTTAATAGGTAGGTAGGTAGGTACGTTTATCAGAGAGCAAGAGAGTTGCGCTGGTTAAATAAATTAGGTATTGCAATGTTACGACATAAAATCCAGTAGACATTCCGATCCGACATCCGACATAACTTTGCAACTGCTAGTCAGCTAGTGTACCTACCTACGTAATATATTTGAATCCAAAAGCTGACGTTACCGAACAGTAATTAATTATTCAGAAATCACCACGATAATTTTGTATCCTTATAGCGCCTGTACACGTGCATGGATTTACTGGCAGTTATACTGTGTATTTTAAACTATCGTGATAATAACTGTTTACATGTAAAAGTGCTGACTGTCTCTCCATTCTCATTCTTCAAGACTTAAGAGTAAGCGAGACGCGATGCTGTCATTTTATGGTACTACTTGACAGGTCGTAAAAATCGATTAACTTCAAAATGAGTCTGTCCGTGATGTAGTTCGTTTTTTTGCTGGCAGGTTCGCCACTATCGTTCTACTCCTACTGCGCAGGCGACTGTCGCGTGAAAATTCAGAAGCTTCCGAACTTTTTTGGTTCGTGCATGCAATTTTGCAACGTGCATGACAATACATGTTTACACGAGCATTTTATTATTAATAATCGCGCCGATATTATTGATAATCGCCGCGATAATACGTACTGTCAGCAGTAAATCCATGCACGTGTAAATAGGGTATTAGTTGATAAAAAACATAGCTTAATCAGTGGTGCATTTAGTGACGTGGATTCCCGCCGCACTGACTGATTTTGAGGCCCCCTATGATAAAAAATGAACAATCTAATTTATTTTCCAAATCAATCCATGCATTCATACAATTTTTTACAACGTTTTTATTAGCTCGTATTCTTGTTTGTCCGGTAGTTGTTTGTCCAGTACAAATCTTGCAATCGATTTTTAACTAACTTCCCGACTAGCTAGACATTTGAAACTTTTAGAATTTATCAGAACACGATGCCAATGCATTCTTTTAATATTTTTAGACATCTTTAAGCAGAATTGATTTCATTTTCAGTTAATTCTGTTTTGTATGGAAAGTTATTTCAGAAAAATCCGTAAAAAGTAAAAGACTATTATTGGTTGCTAAGGGGGTGGTCCTAGCAACTAAATTATTAATATATACGTGCGTTACTATGGAAATCAAAAGAAATGTGAAAATGACATTTCCTTATTCTATATTTGTTTGTTTGTTTGTTTTTTATTTACTTCATATCAAGTACAAGTTTGAGCATATTATTGAGCATAATAATTCAACAGAACATTTAAAAACGTTGTATGGATTTTGTTATATTTTGGGTAATATAAATTTCCCATTCAGTTTGTGAGAAATATGCACTTTTTTTAGCAAATTTCAATATAATAACCGAGTGACAGGTTTTAACTCTTCGGAGGCCCCCTTTTAAATTTTCTCTCGAATCGGTTGCGTCACATAGCGTTAGGGAAACGCGCCTGTGAACTTAATAAATTATAATTCTCGTTGCGTTCACATTCAATAATTTAATGTACGATTTTAGAATGTCACCCCCCTTTCAATTTTACTTAAAAAATTTCTACGAATTCGTTAGGTACCTAGTATCTACTTATCTATTTTATTATTTATTTTCGACTGCCCTAAACAAATACACAAAATAAATCATGTAGGTACACCATGTACTGAAAATTAGAGTATTTCCAAGAAATCTACTCTCAAATAGTGATGGTTTTAGGTACGTACAAGACTGTGACGCTGACAGGTTTGTAGGCACCGGTATAAAAAAAACTTGTATGTGCGATAAACCGCGATTACAATATCTATGTTGTCAGGATTATTTATGCTTCAATTATTTTTTTAAGCTAAGATGTCGATAGAGACTTTATAATGCACCGACCGCATCGTCTGCTTCATGGAAAACTCTAACTACTCTCAAAAGTTGTAATATTTGTATTCGTTCTTCATTCGCCGCCCTTTATAATGTGTCGCCCCTGTGCAACGCATGACCTGCCTACACCCACGGGACGTCACTGTATGATTTAGAGGGGGGATAATGCAGTTTTTACATACCTTATCGAGCCACCAAAGGATCGACGGCCACTGAACTAATACTTATTGAACTTACAGATATCGTCGTGTCTATAAGGAAAAGTGTGTTGTTGAGTTTTTTTCATGTCGTCGAATTCGTATTAATTCTACACCAGAAGGTAAAGAGTTTAAGCACTAAAAAAATAATAGTTTTTTTATTAAAATTTTTGTTTATTATAAACGGCTGTAGGTAGGTATATAAAATAAATCCTGATAAGAGGTTTTGCTGTGTCTACAATGAAATCATACAATTTTAGAATTTTTATTTACCTTATCTTAATTTGAATATTGCTTGCATGCTGCGTTACCAATTTCTACATCAGTCATGCAGTGGTGGGCTTAGAAACTTGGAGGCCCGAGGCACTGACCAGGGAACATAGAATTAATGTGAACTGAAATATCTAACAAGCAACCGATCTCGAGTGTCGAATAATATGGGATAAACTTAAACACGTGTCAAGAATACGTCATTATAACCCTGTCTTTCGTTCTGACAACTGCTCTTGGCTTATGCACTGACCTGACGCTCATCGAATATTGCTGTATTGAAGGTTACAATCACAGAACAGATAATATATAGAATACCGATAGGCTATATTCAATACGCCGCATCTTGATGCAGGCTTTTGAATGTGTGAGTGTCCTACGAAAATGAAGCACGCATTATGCACGTGCAATAGTGTGTGTAATACACTAACATTAAATGAGCGTAAATGCGTAAACCGATAGCAGTTTTCAGTATTCGACGTAAAACGTATTTTTGACAAGTGTGTTTAACCCGGATTCTTCCTTACTCGAGTCGGGTACCCGCTATCGCCTTACCCGTTATGTATTTCAGTTCCCATTATTTCTGAGTTCCCTGGTTACAGTACATACCTACACACTATTGCACGTCTATAATGTGTGTTTCATTTTCGTAGGACTGCTTAAGAATGTGGTGTATTGGGGTGTAGCCTATCGGAATTCTATTTAATAATCGGTTCTGTGGCACTGATTGTTTTTAAGGTCCCCCACGATAAAAATAAAATAATCACCATCAATTCCAATTACCGAGGTATCTAGTAAAAATAACAATGTAAGTACTTATCTATTCCTTGTCCAACAGTGATGTCCTTATGCAAAGTGCCACCCTTAAGAGGACGCTCTACAGAATCGGCCTTGAGAATTGAAAATATGATTTTTTTACATGTGGTCCATAATAACTGGTCTACTAGTTAATATAAAAAGGTTGCCGCCAATGTTTGTCTCAATAAACTCCCTACAAGTGAAGCTTGTGAAGTGAAGCTATGGGGTGACCAAAAAATAGTACTTTCTAATAAAATTTATTTTCTAATAAATTTACTAATAACATTTAATGTTACTAAATTCAATATGTTTATCAGTTCTTTGGTGGGAAGTATTGCAACTGATATGATGGATATGATAACTTTTTTGATTATGTGTTGGCCACGATATAAACTTAATAATATATTAATAACTTTTTAACCTGAAATTGTCCGAGAACTAAACATACGAAGGATGTTGACATACATATCAACCTACATTTTTATTTCATGTGCTATCCAAAAAACATTACTAATGAATAGTGCTTATTTGTAATGTTTAGGACCTACATATTAAAAATAATAGGTATTGTTTAATTCTAATGCATATTTTTTAAAACGTAGAATTTACTGTCTGCCTATAAAAAGAAAGTGACTTTTTATTGCCTGCGCAACTTCACTTTTATACTAGTGAAACAAGTGGTAGGTAAAGCCAATGGGCGAAATTATATATTATATTAAGAGTGCCTAAAAATAATTATTAACATACAGTCACTAGACACATTATTTTTTTATTAATCCATCGGACTGGCGGGCATATAAAAAATGACTATAAAAAATTACTGTCGCTAGAAAAAGTGTCTGACAGGGCTGCCGACGCAATTAATTATATTGTACTTTTTAAATTTAATTTATAATATATTTTATTTAAGTTTTGTGCATCTAATGCCGGGTCCACACTGGCGCAAAACAATGTCGCGCGACAACCTCGATAAATTTTACGATAATTATCATAATGGCTTAAAAAATTTTACGATAATTATCATACTTATCGTAAAATTTAACGAGGTTGCCGGCAACATGTTGCCAATTTGGACCCGGCATAATATCCACTGTGGTGCACGTAGTGGCATGTACCTGTTTTTCTGGGGTCAACTAATTCAAAAAGTAAACACCCATAATAGAATTTTTCCAGTTTTGGTTGCATTATATTCCAACTCATTTCCGATATTATTAATGGAAATTTCTCGGTGTACATAGTAAACAAACCTACGAATAAAAAAAGACAGTAAAGAACACAGTGATTCATCGCAGTAAAAACTGGCAACCAAAATGGATTATATAATATATTCCATCGTATTATTTTCTCGAAATCATAAAGATACTATAATAGTATTTGAGTATCAACCTATGTTCAATTTGAATTGGGTTATAATAATAATATACCCGTAGATATATCAATAGTATGTTAGCCATGATATCCACCCAAGTTATATGTACTTGCACAGGTTTGATTAAAAACTATGATGAAATTAACATTTTACAATTATATTATTTTGACAGCCCTGTTTTCTGATCAGCGGACACGTGCAGGTGGTGTTTATCAAATAATAATGTAAGATTGTCCACAATAATAATAATGTAGAAGGTCGACAATAGTAATAATACTAATAATAATGTTTTTTTTAAATAAAATCTCCGATGATTAGTGATTTTTGCCAAAAGATCGATTTAAATTAACGTGCGTACGACGCCGAGGTCGATTTCATACTAAATTATATTTGAATACCGAGCTCTTCAGCCGCCCCTTAAGCAGACTTAGAATGCCGACCCATTTTCATCTAATTTTTGTCTCAAATTGTATGCAACATTTTTAGTTAAGTACTATTTTACTATCATAAACTAGGTGATAAATGTAACAAACATTTCTGAAAAAAATACGTACCAACATATTATCTCAAACAGTGATGGTTTTAAATGCGTATGAAGTCTGAAGCACTGACAAATTTGGAGGCCCTCGTTATGATTGATTTAAAGTGAGATGTCGATACTTTGTAAGTAGCCGTCTGCATGATAGTATTCATTCCTCAATCTGCCACCCCTAAGTAACGTATATCCTGCCTGACACTACGGGACGTCACTGTTGTCCAATAATATCATTATTGAAGATAACAGTGATGATGACACATAATAAATATAATATTAGTGACTTATTTTTACGTTTATTTATCTGTTTGTGTGGATGTGTTATAAATCATTTTGATGTTAGTTTCTGGGATTTTGATATGATTTGAGTTATATTTCATACATAATTGTGTGACTAGTATCAACTGTTGTAAGGCTGCCACAGACTGAGTTCCCTGGAGGCTGCCTTTCAAATCTTATGATAATCGATAGCGTCATTTGCGTTAACTAGTTGTAGTCTGAGTAAGGACCCGGCCGAAGTTGACAGCCCTGGAAATTTGCCAATTATTCAATTTAAATTCACTGTTAAAGAGGTCTACACCTCGTGTACATTTTTTAATATTTTCCAGTCTTTGAGATGAATAATAAAATTGGGCTTCTTTTTTAGTAGACAGCTTAGGGAGGTCTTCGCACAGCAGTGTCCAAGGCCTATCGCCTATCCGAAAGATGTTTATCAAACTGGTGTCCATTCAAGAGTTTCCGCTTATTTTTTTGTGAACGGTGTTTTTAGATTCGACCTTTGACTAAATAAATAAAATGAGTGGAAAATGACGCAACGATTTTTTCGGAACACGTCGCATTTTAACCAGCGCCAATTATTTGCCAAACAAATAGAGAGAAACCAATTTTATTCTCAATGGCGATTTTTATTGCCAATAAGAGATTATTATTTTTTTCTCAGTTTCAATCGATAATTATTATTGTAAGCCAGCCTATAAATTAATTCGACTCGATCAATTAATTTTACCTTTATGCGGTAAGTCATAATAAAAAAACAATTATTATTGGGCGCATGAAACATTAAATTTAATTATTGGATTTCGTTCAGATTGTTTATAAATATGTCGAAAAAATATGAAAGTGGCGCTGGTTGCAAAAGCTTAGTGTAATAATAATATAACTACAGTAAATAATAAAATTATTATGTTTACTCCACACTTGAAGACATTTTCGCGGGTCAAATATCTGGTGTTGAGGATTCAGATTATTTTTGCTTTTTATAAAAAAAAAATAGTTTTTGTTTTATATCGGCTCGGGTTCGTTCTAAATCGGGATGCAAAGGCGGAAATCAAATGTTATTCAACCGAGAGGAAAAGCTAGGATTAACTTCCGGTTTAATGGTAAGTATGTGTAGGTATATCAACAAGAGTGTTGACAATTATAACTGATACTTTAGTAACTAGAGAGATAGAGAGTGACAGTGATAATAAAATATATTGTCTGGACTTATAATTGAAAAATTATAACAGAATAAAATGTCAATATTAGTAGGTATATTTATATTTAGTAGGTATACAATTTTATGGCACGACTGTTGGAATCAATGTTGATTTTTATAATAATTTATTTTTTGAATTTAGCACACATTATTTCTGTTTATCATAAAAGTCTAGATTGCAGATTGTTTCAAGACTTTCGAAAACAAATTTAAACGTATTCCTCACTCAGTCGTAAAGAAAAACATATCGTGTAGGTACATTATGAGAGGACAAAAGTACAGTATTCTCCAACTTGACATTCAAGGAAAGATCAATGGTAGGCGTAGCAGAGGACGGCGCCGCATTTCGTGGCTTAAGAACCTCCTTGATTGGTACGAGTGCGGCTCCGCTGAACTGTTCCGCGTAGCAGACGACAAAGCTAAGATCGCCTTGATGGTGGCCGACCTCCGCTAGGGGATGGCACAACAAGAAGAAGATTGTGTACTTACTTATAATAAATGGTTCGACATGTACCTATAGCTTATTATTTATTACATTACCTACTTTGATAGGTATGAATAATATCGAACAAAACGCTCTTTTTTGTTTTCCAGAATCCCGGGATCCCATGATCGGGATCGAGAATTCTAATCCCAGAGTCCTGGGTTAAAATTCTATCCAGGATTGCAGTCCTTAGTAAGTACCTACCTACTTACCTACGAAATACAAAAAATGTAGTTAAATAAAAATAATGATATTGTTTCATACCTATGACCTCTATGGCGAATATTTATTTACATATACATAATCGCTAATCCCATCTGACAACGGTTTCGAAAAATTACCTCTGAATCTGAAACAGCATCCATTTTGTGTTGTTTTTTTTCCTTCACTTCTCGCGTCTATCCCTCTTCATACAGAGTTATTCAAATAAATTATTTATTACAATCAGCTTTACGAAATTAAATAAAAACTCCAACGATTATGACCTGACGAGTAAAATGTTATAAAGGTGTTTTTCTCTCGGCAAATTTTTGTGTTTTGTCGCGCTTTGAAGCTGTACTCAGGTCTGTACCGCATTCCGATTGTTAGCGATATCTATAAGAAGGTGCATGCATACCTGTTTTCATTTTGTGAATGTGTGCACGTATATGTATAATATTTAACAATGTAACCACAAAGTAGCATGGTTTTCATGTTTTTTCTTTTAAATTTTTTTTGAATAATATGTAGTTAACTTAAAGTACCACATACATACTAGGTACTTCCAAATATAACTTTTCCTGAGATTTCCATTACGAATTTCATATCAAATGAATTACGATGTGCGTCCACTACAACGTGTATGCATTGAGTTTTTACCTACTACACCTCACACAGACCTCCCGTGTAGGAAGTGTGGGAGACAATCGACGCGGTAGGCTTGCACTGGGCATAGAGGGTTAAAATACAACGTCTAGTGGTTTTGTCGGCGCGTGGCATTAGAGCTGCGTATTGAAAAAATATGAGTCTTTGAAATGGAATGCTGATGATGAGTGATGGCATATTATCAGTAGCCCCTAGACTGCGTACCAATATCTATTAATACCTACGTCTTAATACATACATATAAAATACAGACTCAAATCCACGAACTCTTCAGCTCTTTAATCACGTGACTCTGGGGATGGGAGGTTGCGTAGGGTTTAACAGGTTTAACAGCTTGAAAAGAAGCGGAAGAGCACCCATATCGAATTAAGAATGATTATGAAGAATGAAATTAAGAATTTTTATTTATTGGTAACGACAATTTGCTCAGTTGGGTCCAGCCTGGGCTCGAAATGGACCGGAGCGCACCGGAGCGGCGTTCCTGTTCGTGAAATCAGTAAAACTATCGCTCCGTCTCGTGGACAAAATAATTTGACCGTCTGAACTAGATAATCCATATAACTAGAAAATCAAACACACTTATTTTTATGAAATACATATAAAATTTGATAAATATGTAGATATCTTCAGAAAAATGTCGAGCGCTCCGGTTCGTAAACTTTTCCATTTCGAGCTCTTTTCCAGGGACAACTGGAAGAAAATCATTTATATAATAGAAACTGCTCATGTAACTAGATCACGATCATCAGTAATGAGGCAACGACAGAATAATTACTAAATATACCTATCGTATTCTATCATCCAAGAACTCTCTAGGTGTAGTCGTTTATTATCAGGAAGAGTGTGGTAGGTATGTACGTACCTATTACATTGTTGCACTAAAGATCCATAATTATTTTAGATCTACCACGCTTCAAAATAATCTAAATAAAAAGTATTTCAGCATTATTAGCAGTTCAATATCTTGGACGTCTACACTATGTCGAAGTTCGCAATTGATTCAACAATATAATATTATGTACAATGTATAATATAATGTACAATGTACCTATAGGTTAGGTACATATAACATATTCCTGCGATCTCGGCATCGTGTCAGACTGTCAGGTAGGTACCTATTTAAAATTTAACATAAAAAAAATGCTTTTAAAATGCACCATGAAACAAAACTTATCGAAAAAGTATGAAAAAATAATGTAAAGTTCTATCTGAGTTTATAATGAAGCTTTTTAAGAGAGAAAAGTGGAGAATTTAAAAAATAATTTGTTCATTTGAGGATTTGGTAATAAGGGGGAAATTTTCACTTGCTGGAGATTAAAATAAATAATAGTAAGTGTATAGATAGACTAGATACGATATACATTCATTCAGTTACTTGTCCGGTACCTAGACACCGATGATGTCACTTAATACCTACCTACCTAGTATATTATGAAAACTTATTTGTGAATTTTAAACTACAATTTAACGTATATAATAATAAACACCCACGGTGGCCGCGCGGCTTAAGCGTTGGACTATTACCCCGTGGGTCCCAGGTTCGAATCCTGGGTCTGGCAAGTACACATATATTGTTTTTCAGTTTGTGTCTGTCAGGGTATGGACCTAATAGGTTGAGCAAGTGGCTGACATCCATTTCTCGTAAAAAACAAAATCTGTTAATACAAACCTTTACTCTGTGGAGGCCCATATGATCCTATTAGGATCGGACATGGTCGGGTATGAATAATATATTGTAATTATGGTTTAATATACTACACCCTGGATTGTTGACATTATTAAATTATGAAAAATATAAGATTGCGTCGTTTACTATTAATTATACTTATAAGTACATAGTAATAAAGCTAGTGGGTTTTTTTAGCAGTATACTTATAGTAAATTTGATATCAATCACCCGGTAATGGAAGCAATGAATCTACCTATACGTACGTGGGTACTTCTTCAATGATCACTGATCAAAATCGCCTCGAGGGAGTGTCTCTTTTTTCATCTCGTTTATGTGTCGAGATTCAAAATAGCGTTGTATAAAAAACATCGTGGCCGCAATGACCCAAAATAAACAAGGGAAATCGAAGAAATGGATCGGCGCAATCACAATAATTAATTATTTAGTCCCTGCCATGTGGTCGCGCCATTTCCCCTGGACCAGTTCCGCCTTCTGTGTTTCTTGCCACCTCATCTAACATGTCGCCGCGTATATCACTCTTGTAGCATTGCTGACGGATGATGAAGCGTCGGCCACGACGCCGGAATATACGAGATTGTACTATATGATGAAAAAATAATAAATTGTTTTAGGTATATACCACGAAGACATTGTAATGCGCCATAAAAACCTTTGAAGATAACTTTGTTTGTTGAAGAAATATATAACTAAATAAAATCGACATAATTTTATAATATATCGCAAATCTGTATCTGTTGTTCGATGGCAAACACAAAAAGGACTTCTCGTTGATATTATTGAAGATTTATAAACTGAATTTTAAATAAGATTTACGAATTTTAATACTTAATAATAAAAAAACAGCATAGTATCTATGAATGTTTTTGAACTTCTCTAATGTAGACATCAATAACACATTAAATGTATTCAACTGCTAGTGGAAATGTTGAATTTACAATATCGATGAAATTGTCTCGATGCTAACCAAAAAAATTATGGTATAATTAGTTTCGTGAAGAAGACGGTAGGTAGTCATATTTTTATTTTCAATTTCAATTTTTTATTTCAATTTCAATTTTTTTTTAACATATTGTGGACATTACAAATTATAAGTTTAAGACGTTCACAACATGACATTTAGAAACAAAGCTATATAAATATAACAGTATTACATAAAAAAGAGATAGATCAGTAGATAAATTAGATATGTACAAGGAAGTACATCGGATGAGTTAAGCAGACCCTATTTTAAGAATTTATAAAACATCGTCCACCTAAACTCATACTCACGTAGGTGGAATATATCAACACCCGAAGCAATTTCGATGAACATAGTTATCGCCCTCCCAATTGGCATTACCAGTGGCAGGTTGGTTCTGCACCTTGGGAGAATAAACAACTGATGGTCTCTATTTCTAAGATAGTTATCAGGGACACACAGGTCAACACTGCCCAGAATGGCAGAGTTCTCATTTATACCTCGTATAAGACGAAAAAAATACGAAGCTAAATAAAGATTTCTTCTCAATTGCAGACTGCAGTATGTAAGCATTCATAAGAGAAAGTCAGTTGGATGAAGCCACGGATAGTATCCATACAACCTCAAGTAAAGGAGTCTCAAGAATTTCTTCTGTACCCTCTTACAAACCCCTTACAAACGAGCATTTTCTGCCATGAATTTTAGAAATGATAATTTTTCTTCTCAACTGTTTGATGAACTTCTACATGCTTAAATTCTAAATTGCAGTCAGGTTTTAAGGTTATATTTTTTAGTTAGTAGGAAATATTATTTTTTCATTAGGTTTCGTTTTTATAATTTTTTTCTTTACTTAAAATATTCTTGTACCTACTGTAAATACCTGTTGAAATAATAGTTATTAGTATTTTTTACACTCCCTATCTTCACTTTAAAACTTGCGGCGATCTTTAGCACACTATTAAAACTAAAATTTGAATGTGCCCCATAAGTCAGAAAAGGTTGCCGACCTATGGCCGACCCCTGCTAGAGTCAGAAGAGTCCAAAGATTCTACGCGAAAGTTCACTGAATTGGTGAGAATAGAATTCGGATCTATGCTGGACAGGTTCGAATTGAAAACGATTCCTAATATTATCGATAAAACCGATTAGGTTAACAAAGTGTCAACCTGGTCACTATACACCAAGGACTAATAATTACTGTTCGTAAGTACTGTACTACCCCTACAACGGTACTGTACGGCTGCAGGGGTAATTACATGCAGTGACGTCCCGTGTGGGTAGGCAGGTCATACGTTGCATATGGGGCGCCACATTATAAAGGGCGGCAAAAGAAGGAACTAATACAAATATTACAAATTTTGAGAACAGTGGTGGTGTTTCATGATGCCATTAGAAAGTATCGACATCTTAATTGAAAAGATAATCGACGCATAAAAATCATACCGACATAACTATTGTAATACCTAATGACGGCTTATCGCACAGGTTAAATTTTCACAATGGTGCTGCTCAGCTCATCAGACCTCCACGTACCTAAAATTATCACTGTTTTAGAGTAGGTTTCGTGGAAATGGTTTAATTATCAGTAGATGGTTTGGTCTGTAGGTTTGTCAATTTAAAAAAAATGTGATGTACCTACTTATGTATTTGTTAAATAAAGAAATAATAAAATAGATAGGTAGGTACCTACCTGACGAATTTTCAGAATATTTGAAACTAAAATTGAAAGCGAGCGGCATTCTAAGCCTGCTTAAGGGCGGCACTTTGTCTATGGACGTCACTGATTAGGTACATGTAATAGTTTATTAACGGGTGTTACAGTTTCAGCGTAATAATTGAAAAAGATCGTTCCGAAGTTAATAATACTATTTTCGTTCAGTTGACGTTAATCCTTTACTTACAGTTTTGGTGTTATGTGGGCCACCGCTGGCCGTTCTAATAACATTAATTTCATAAAATCTTGTCTTGAAAAGGAAATACGGAGGCGTTGCAAATTACATAACAAATTCGCATTTTAACAGTCTTAATTACATAGAAAAATCATTGCAATTAAAGCAAAAATTCTTAATCTACGACCACAAAAGGCTAACAATAATAGTTTATTACAAGATACCAGTATGCCGAACTAACTGTTATATATACCAACATGGCGTATCGTGCAATCATTTGTTTTTAATTGGCTTTCATTATGTCAATAGTTATTACAGTAATTTTATTTATTTCACGAACAACCAATGGACAATGGACATTCAATCATTTGATACCGCTGGCCTTTGAGTTAGATTGCATATTAGCAACAAAATAAATGTTTTTTCAATAGTAGATAACTAGCTATCTGCTTAGTGCATTTAGGTCAGGGGTTCCTAGCTTTTTCTCTGACTTGCATTCACGTTTGATTACTGTTTGCACTCCCCACAAAAGTAATATCACAGGCAAAATATTCACAATTTCTTTAAGTGAAGTAAAATTTGAAAGGTTGGCTTGTTCAGTGCTTCGATGACACTTGACTTATTGTTTCTTTATTTTTAATAAACGTGTACTTAGTGTGGTTAGTGGTTATCGTTATTTCATTTATTCACCTACCTATATATATATGCAACCTACACTGTTTCTGGATTAACCGTAATACTTAAACTAATATCATATGCATAGATATAATAAAGAAACCAATCTGGGTGATTCTATACAAAATTGCTACTAAATAAAATAATTTAAGCCAAGGAGGATCCTACGAATCGATAATTTTGAACACATTGCACCTCCCGCTATTTTAATTTTTTCAAATGGGACGAACCGTTCTATGACCATGAAGATGGCATGGTACAATTATTGCATTTTCAATCAATCTCTGATTCGGTCTTGGTTTTATTGAAGGACTCAGAACAATTTTTGGTGGGTTATAAGAAAAAAAATTAAAACCCAAATAAAAAAAAATGGACCACTAATATCGCCTGGCAACATCGACATTATATATATCTTTGTGACCCCTAGAACCCATTCCAATTGTCAGAATGCAGTCTATGGGATCCTGCACTATATCGTTTAGGTGAATCCGAATGATTCTAATGACCCAACCAGATCACATTCATGCTCATCCAGAGAACTTTGATTTATTCTTGTTCACGTACCGAGTTAGAGTTAGTCTTCGTGACAACCAAAGGGCTTCGTATGTAAAGGATGTCTCACCTGTATCGCTATCAACATATCGGTAAGTACATATAACCTCCCCCATTGATCGTGGAAGATACGTTTTTGGACACTGTCGCGATCAACAGAATATTTAAAAAAACAAATCGATTTAAAAAATGAAAACACTGTATCAATAAACTAAACAAAATTAATATCAACATAAACATCATACATAATAATAACAGTAATACAACTTTTCAATAAACTGATAAAATATCATTAATCTTATTTATTTTATGGTGTTAACTTTCCTGTCAATTCGTGGTGGAAATATTAATAAAACGCAATTTTATAGTACTAATTCCACTTTTTTTGCTGAGAAAATTTGCCTACTCGAAATTAAATATCTGTGGATGTGTATAGGTACCAGAAATTTAAAGATCTTCCTCGTATTTATTCCGTTTCATAAACGACGTCTGGGTATTTTCGACAGTTTTAACCACTCCCCTTCCACCCCCACTTATCCACAACACCTTTCCTCATTGTCAGAATTCGTCACAAAATCTTTCCCCCTGAGTATACACGTTCATTTTCTATGGCCTTTTCTGTGATTTTACATCTAAATAGCCTTTAAATCTAAATATCTGCACATCTCCAGTTGAATCCGCTTGCTATTCAATTCTATATTGAGAAGCCATTTCCAGATTCATCGCATATCAAATTATTTTAGGATAGCTTGTCTTTTATTCTCACTCACCATCGCCTCGTAACGTCATAGGTACCTATTATAAAATTTTATTAATAATTTTAAACAGCACGGATTCGGCAAAGTTATAAATTGTTTTTTTACTATTAGAGTAAATTTGTTGTGTGTTTATTTCACTTAATTGGTCGACCTGACACGCCGGGCCCCCCCTAAGCCCGGACCCCAGGCTAGAGACCTGTCAGCCACCCCCCTTGCGGGATCCATGATTACGTCTTATTGTCACCACAACGTACCCAAAAGCCCTATTCGCCTAGGAAGCTCGAATCATGATAAGTATATTAATATTTAGTATAATAATTTTAGTGATTATTGAAAAATCATATAAGAAATTGTTGTAATAAAATATTGGTTTTCATTATTGATTATTAAAAGGGGATGTAGGAACAAGTATACGGTGAACCGGTAGCAATTTTTTTAAACCCACCACTATTATAATGCTGTTACTACTGCTTCAATATTTTTTTTTAATTTTAATTTTTAAACGATAGCCAGTATTATTTAACGTTTACAGTCGTGTTGTTTTTTAACCTATCTATATATTATAATATTAAAAAAATCAATGCTCAGCGGTCGATTAAAAAGCCACCATAAAACATCCCGTTGCCGTGTCAGAGCGAATCAGAAGACTGGACCCACCGGTTTAATTGAGAGAAGGTTTTTTTCATACACCAACAGCGTCGAAAAGATGTTTAATAAAAATAATATCGACGTCACCGTCTATTTTTGAACTTGCTCATACAATTTGATTAAAAACACAGGACAACTGAAGACAAACTAGTTACGTATCGATCGACACACACCTCTATCAGCATTCAGCACCAATTTAATAATAATATTCCTAGTATTCTGGTGTTGGTATAACTTTTTATGGCAAAGGAAACTTTACGAACATACCTACTATATGAAAAATGTTTCATGAGACAAAAAACTCGCACAGAAGTGGTACCATACAATAAATACGAGGTACGTTCAGGTTTATTACATTATTACCTATAATGTATTTTCTTTTATCAATGAACAATAATACTGAACATATGTACATAATTTCAAAACATCTCATGCAAACCACTAGAAAAAAATCCATTTTAGAAAAAAAAATACGACACCTGACGAGACTTGAAGCCGTAACCGTAAATGGATTCGCGCCAGTGTGCTTTCCAATTAAACGACGGTCATTCTATTTAATTACTACGATTTTAACTATTAGTTCTTACATGAAATGTTTATCAAATTGCGTTAATAATGTTGGCTATCGGATTTTGTATATTACATCAACGTAGATATCAATCACCGAGAAGTTCTGCGTAGTATCAAAAACTACAGGAAACTACAGTAAGTACCTCGGCCAAATTATGAGAGGACAAAAGTATAGCATTCCCCAACTTGTCATTCAAGGAAAAATCAATGGTAAGCTTAGCAGAAGTCGACGCCCCATTTCGTGGCTTAAGAACCCCCGTGATTGGTACGAGTGCAGCTCCACTGAACTGTTCCGGGTAGCAGATGACAAAGATAAAATCGCCTTGGTGGTGGCCGACCTGCGCTAGAGGATGGCACAATGAGAAGAAGAAGATATCAATTAAATGTCATAATTACTAACCAACGTCACTGATCACTCCTAGTATTTAGTTTTTATACTTTATACTATACGTACTTGCACTTGCTAATCATGTAATAAACCGCTTCTTTTATTCAACGAATAATTCACAAGATTTGAGAATGTAACATTCTGTGATTCTGTCATTGAACATACATAATTTGAAAACATCTCATGCATATAGGTACCCACTAGAAAAAAAAGCACACTGGCGCGAATCCAGTGGTTTTCACGTTATGTATGTTCAATATATATATATACCTTGAATGATATATTCTCAAATCTTATGTATTATTCGTCAAATAAAATATGTGGTTTATTGAACAATTATACGATTAATAAGCATTTGCCTCGTCACGACAAGAAAAAGATCAATTTATGATTTTCTATTGAAAAAGGGCAGGTACTATTTTAAGTACCTACTATATCACTGAATTTAAAGAAGAAAATGGAAATACCGCAGCAAGGCATGAAATAATAAACATGACAGTGAATGAACTATCATTTTAACGAGTGTCAAGAATATTTTTTTATAATTTGTGGGTGATGATTTCACACCAAAAATACATTTGCACACACTGAGTTTCGATTTACAGCCTAAATAAATAATTACAAAAAAAAAATAGGTCAAATCAATGTCACCGATATTATGAAGGGATTCAAACGATGTGGAGATCAAATAATAGGAGTGAAGTATGAACGTAATTTAGCTTCCTTCACTCAATTGTCACAAAATGTTGAGTATTCAATTAGATTATTTTTTTTTTTTTTTTTTTAGAATTATTAATAACCATATCCTTGCTTTTTCGTACAAGGTGGTTGTTAGTAATTTTGAACAATCACAAACACCCAGGCTTTGAGAAAAACACATAAATATTTTTGTTTGTCTTGACCGGGAATCGAACCCAGGAACTCTCGGGTGGAAGGCAAGCGCCTTACGCACTGCACCACGAGAGCCGCCAATTAGATTATTTAGAAAATGTCCCTTCTGGCTCCAACAGTCAAACCATGGTCAAACCCCTCAAAAAAACAAGTTTAAAAATATGACAACAAAATTAAACAATCAATATCAATCATTATATTGATTCAAATAAATTCGTATGGTGGCAGGATGAAGGAGACAATATTGAAATACAATACGCATAGAAAAAAAACACAGCCACCATTACAAAGTCAGGAATATTTCTCGCGTAATTACAACGTATAGTTCTAGTTAGAAGGACTGAATTTGGTCTAAAGTAATAAAGCGAGGCCTGCTTCAAAACTGCTACCAACCATACCCTGTAGCCCAGTGGTTTCCAAACTTTATGTGTTTACGCCTCCCTTTTAAAAAAATCTAATCTTGGCGCCCGCCTCCTTTTATTTCATTAAATAATACAGACACCTTTTTAAATAGTCAACAATGTACTAATACAAAAATGAAAAAAATATATAAAAATAAACAAGTTTTTACTACTTATAGGTATATTCATTTTTAAATTAATTTATTTTTCATGCGACGAATGTGCTTGTTTATTAGCACAATCAATATTTCAATAGTAGTCAATCCAAATTCATCATCCTTCATTGACAAATGGATTCTATCACAGGCCCCACATCCTGAAGCGGGCCCCCAGGCCAGGATCATTCAACCGTATATTAAAAATATTTAATAGCCTGAAACAAAGCAGCGCCGCAGTCGATTTTTTTTAACTATTAATAAAATAATGTGAAAAGTACATTAGCCAACTAACCAAGAACACAGGAAATAGATTTTTGTTTGCTTCAATATACCTGGCGTAGAAATCATTTAAAAGTGTAGAGATGGCGAACTTATTTTTTTTGTAATTTTGATTTCCAAAGCTCCAATTTTTTATGAATGCCTTCACTTTGTCTTTTTAAATGAGTGAATGCATTAGTGGTGCTTGCATTGGTTTATTCACTCAGTTTTTTTTTAAATTTCAACCAAATAGACAAATTGAACAACAAAATTATCGTTCCTAAACAAATTTTTCCTCAAATTTCAACATTATGATTTGACCCTTTTATTTCATTTTTTCACGAGATATCCAGCGCGCTTCACAATAATATAGAAGTGAGGTATTATAAAATTAGTCTCCATATTTTTTTGCAAACAACGTTTTATACGACTGTTTTTTTGTGTAGTTTATAACTGGCGGCCATTTTATAAACTGATATTTAGAGTTTTATAAGATGAAATAAAGCATTTGCAAACTGCAAACCTGTGGCTACATTAATTGTGTTAAATTTTTCGCGCCTCCATTTGCAACACTCCGCGCCTCCCAGTTTGGAAATCGCTGCCGTAGCCGGTAAGATAAGGCGGTTCACACTAATTTTGTGTTCCCTGGCTAGTACTCTATTACTAAGGGTGGGGTGAAAACATACAATTTTCTGTATACCACATAGTTTTACTAATGAATATTATTATGCCCATCTTACGGAATAAAACGATATTTTTAATGCGATCAGCGGTCTCAAAGATAGAGATCGCTATGATGATTGGCTAAATTCCTTGATGTGATTCTCAAAGAAAAAGTTTTTTGCATTCTTTCATTTTTATAGGTTTCGGTACAACATAGGTACCTACATCATAATATCTTTAAGGCAGAAACAGTACTCGAAATGGAATATTTTACGAACTGGAGCGCACAATATTTTATGAAAATTTTAACATAGTTATCTAATTGCTTGTGTATTTTATAAAAATAAGTGTGTTATGCCGTGTCCACATTGGCAACAAGTTGCTGGCAACCTCATTAAATTTAGATTAAAATAATTTTGGTCAAACAAATTTTGATAATTATCGTGTAATTTAATGAGGTTACCAGTGTGGACAAATTTTTAGATTTTTACGTTAAATGGCAAAACTAGCTCACTGTCAAATTAATATGTCCACGAGACGGAGCGATAATTTTGGTGATTTTACGAACCGGAACGGCGCTCCGGTGCGTTCCGGTCCATTTCGAGCCCTAGGCAGAAAACAAGTCAACGACAGCATCTATCTAGTCGGCCATTGCTTGTCTTTTTATTGATTCATTCGTGTTTTCGAGATTGTTTTTTAGTGTTAACCGCATTGATTGGCGAGTAGTTAAGGCAACAGAAATAATGAAATTGAATGAATTACGGTTGATTTCTCAAAATAATTTAAGCTATCATGTTTAATGTTGAATGCATGTAGGTATACATGATTCCAGTGGCGCGCGTACAACCGAATTAAATTAAATACATATTACTTTATTTATTTTTATTGATTAATCTGTCTGTAACGCACCACACACTCTCTCTCTCTCTCTCTCTCTCTCTCTCTCTCTCTCTCTCTCTCTCTCTCTCACACTCTATCTCTGCCTGTGCATTGTAGGTAGAAATTAAAGCGACCAATTTTTAGAAATTACAATATTATTAAACTATTGTTTTTATTCAATGAATTGATATTTTTCATTATCATTCATTTTCAAATCATTTTTTCTAATAGTTCCTACTATAATACTATTAATTGTGCGTGTTCAATAAATAATACTTTATTCTTAAAATAGTTTAATTAAAATAGCAGCTGGTACGTTACAACTAAAGCTAAAATTTAGGGAGATTCTGACGACGTCTAGAAAAACCTTTTGTTAATGGATACATTTTAATTAAAATTTGATAACACCTCAGATGCACAGTTAGTTATGGCTTAATTTTGTCGTAATTCGGTATGGTACCTGGTACGAGTGGGTAAATTGGTTAAAGTACATTGGCCGGAACACGACCGGCATACACATACTATATACCTACTAACCACAGGTTTGGAAGCAATATTTAGCCTGAAATAAAGCATTAGGGAATATTACAAATTTAGTAGTTTAGTATAGTTATGCAGCAAGGTGTTTACAATTAAAAGCCTGAGATAGTCAAAAATGTGTGCATATTACAGAATATTTATATTATATTTATGACGAATCAAGCGCCTCGAGGTTGACGAAAGAGGTTGGACGGTCTTTAATATACGGTCATATATTTCCGATGCAACATTTCACGGTGAAGTGTGAATTGTGTGATACATCGAACTGCGTACGTAAAAGTTTCCGGACAGCTGTATCATAATATGCATTAAAGGTCATGTAAGGGAAACGCGCATTCAATGTTGGTGATATTTGAGGATTAGTGTTTTATAGCCTGACCGTCATACAATAATAAACGGGGAGTCTAACTTCAAACGTCTATGACGACTGGCTTCCACATTTCTATCTTATTATGATTAATCTGTCCTGTGAGGAGAGCAGAAACTATTGCAAGCGATCAATGGTATACCCAGCCCCTCGGAGATAAAAAAAAAACCTCTTGACCCTCGTAAACACTGCAATACCCCAATTGGAAGCAGATGAACTCCACGCCGCTGAAACTGATAAACGAGCGCCATGTCTTTAGACTCCAAACATGGAAGAAAACGGGCGTGGATCCTTGCGTGTGTGAGAATCGTTTTATGTAGATGTGTGTGTAAGTACTTATTTGTTGTTATATTACTTTACGACAGGTGTAAGCAATACCTACTACAATTTGAATAATAGTTTTTATCAATCAATTCTTGGGTTATAATTTTGATGAATATGCCATTCTGATGAAGATTTCATTGATACAATGAGATTTGTGCAGATCCTATCGCAGACGGTGCATATTGGAAGAACTCCTCGAAGGAATTAATAATATTTATTATACTAAAGGTAGGTACTTTTACGAACACTCACCAAATAATATAATATAATTACATACCTACCTATTGTATATTTTTTAAATTCCAGAGAATGCATTCTTCGTAGCAAATTCGTTGAATATAATATTATTCTGATCTCTCATGCCTAGTCCGGCCATCCACGGCAGAATACAAAAACAGTAGAAATGAACATTTTAAACACCTACCTACCTATGCATACTGTTTTTGTGTTCTAGTTGTATCGGAAAATTTTAAATATTCCCAAAAAATGTTGCAACAGCTTTAATATTATGACATTACACAGTTTTTACACAATGGTCATAATATGACATAATATTAATTTATTTACGAATAGGTATATTGTATCTACTAAGTAGACTGTAGGACTACCGTAGGACTAAGTAGTCTCTTTTGATTCGCGGGTTCTCTTCTTCTCGAAGGTGTATCTTACGAGAGCCTCCTGATTTGAATCCAATCAGCACACCACTTTTAACTTTATCTTGAATCAGGGGTACACACAGAAAAATGGTTTGGGGGGTGCATTTCGAGAATATCCATAACAATTTATTTTTGTTTTTTTAATGCGGCAGAAGGGGCCGGGCTTAACAAAATCTAGCAGGTGCCACCGCTTCAACCGCGGACCCTCGCACTTTTCCGGGTACATTCCTCATATACAGGCACTTCGTTTATTGAGTCTAGCGATGAACACCTGGCCTGAAGCTATAACTATAGGTGGTCATCCACGAACTTTAAAGACCTGACTCATCCACATGTGATTACCGAATGCGCGTGGTCGAATTAGTGTCCATTTGTGTCGTCCACGCTGTCTTGTCTTTTAGACATGTAACGTCATTAAAATAAATATTGGATGCCTCAGATTGCAACAAATCATGATTTCCACTGACTTTGCGTGTCATAGAGGTGAGGGGCCAAATTGAGAAGGCTCGACAGCTAAATCATCCAGGTATCTTCAGATATGGGATCCTGACAAAGAAGAAGTAATATTCTATTCACCCAAATAATGTATATTTTTATCGTTCCTGTCCCCTTATTAAAAAAAAATATTGGCCCCTACCAGGCCCAGTCATGACTATTGATTACTTATTGCAGCTGTAATAATACCAACACAGATAAATTTCTTTATCACTCCTGTGTTAATACTCTTATAGTTATCTTACTAGGTACTTACCGACATTGCCTACCTACATGAATATTATATAATAAATGTAGTTTTCTTATAGCGACAACGAATTAAGAAAAAAGAAGATGCCTGGCATTCTTCCTAGCAATAAAATAATAAATTATGTTCTTCCCGATATCATGAAGTTGCTGGAATTCGAATTACGTATAATATAGTTAATAGATATTTTTTCTTTTTATTGGAAAAGTTTTGTATACCTGAAATACACCTTTCCGAGTACGATGCCAGATTTGAGCGCTCAAACAGGTGTCTCCGAGCACATACCGAAGCCCGAAGCTCGCCGATCGGTTCTTTCCGTGAATTATTTTCACGTGTCGCGTCGCCATACAGGCGGCGGCCACAGAGCAGTTGATACGGCCGCTAGCGTTTCCCGCGATCGCGAAATTTTAAATAACAGCAACAAATCAGTTCACCGATTCGCTCCTAACAGCCATGGATTAATATTTTTTTAAAAACATATTCAAATATTTTTCGAACGCAACCCCGACAGAATGTTTACTGTTTCGTGAAGTTGGCAGCCTTGAGAAGTTTCAAAGTGACAGGCCGCCTTTGCGGCGGTGGATATTATTGCCGTGTCTTGATTTTCTTAGCGCCCGAATGCAGTGTTTGTTTTTGATGCATTCCTAAACATACGTGGAATAAATAATTTGTGTGCGATTTACTCATATTTCTACACTCACAGACGGGTTTCTGCGACTTTATTTTTTTTCTAAGTCCACAGTGTGCCATCACACTTTTCGTATTTTGCACCGTTCCAAATCCTTCCACACACGTAAACGGTGCATATTGTTTTTGTGAAAGTTAACCACCGATAATTAATCAATAATTTTTGCTAATGCATCGGTCAGGTGACAGAAATTAGGGTGCTTTCTATTTATCAATGACAAATTGTACCCAATTATTGAAGTGTTGTTTTTGTATAAATAGTTAAGGAAGTTTTAAAATGGAATCCTTCAAAATGTGGGTTGTTTTGAGTTGTGTCATTTTGGTATTCACAAATAAATTGGTAGAAGCAGCTGAAGAAGAGACCTGCTATGGAGGCGGCAGCATAGCTGGAGCCGTCTTCGGAACATTATTCGCAACATTAGCGCTAATTGGTTTGGGATACCTGATCTATCGCTATTATTGGAAAACCAGAAAGGGTGAGTACCTACTACTAAAATATTGACCTTTCTGAAGGTATTTTTATTGTCTGTAATTTGCCGAAGATGTGCAACATTCCTATTTTGAATTCTAAGAACAGTTTGTCACTTGCGGATACGTTCGCTGTTATTTTTTTTTAAATCTCGGGCTGATAAAAACAAGTTTTTTGTTTCTTTAATTAAATGTAGGCAGCGAGGTACCATGCATGGGACGCAATATTTACAAGGACGGATTCAGGTCATCGAAGGCCCCAGGCTACGACGCAAAGTTGGTTATGTCTTCGCTGAACGTTCGTTTACACGTCGAATAAATCTGCCAACTTTGTACTCGGATAAAGAAAAGTTAATTTGTTGGCACACCTGAGAATTCTAAATAAAGTATTGACATTCCCTTCTGCATTCCTCAAAGTCGAACTAAATTTAATTTGTTTCCAATTCAGATACATCCGAACACAGTTATTTAAGTGTGTAGCAACCTAAAATGTGTTGAAAAAATTACTGGAACAATTCGGTGAACCGGCGTGCAATCATAATATTATTATAATTGTTTTTAAATCTTTATCACCAAATAATTATTTATTTGGATTATTCAAATTGAATCATGCCTAGAGAATTATAAGGTATATCTGATAATATGTACTTATCTACTTAGTAGCAGCTATGTAGTATAATTATTAAGGAATTGAATAGGTAGGTATATACAGATGTAACCACCTAAGTAGGTAGTTACCATAATTACTACGAAAAGAGATTGCCACGATGATACTAACTTTTACTATTGTCATTATTTTTTAAAGTTTGTGTTCCGTGCAAATTTGACAAAATTTTGAATAATAAATATGTATCTGCATAAGTAGGTAGGTACTAATCGGCACCAACGCCCACTATTATTATTATAGTCAGCCCATAATGCGAAACTGTAAACTTCGATCGTAGTGCTAGTTATTGCTCATAGTTCGAATGCAATATGGTAAACTATTTGTAGAGAATGATAACTGTGGTACATAATATTGAAATATGTACATGGTAGTAATTTGAACGAAAAATGCAATCGAAAATCTTCATTTATTGCGAACATGTGACCGCATTCGACATTGCATTCGAAGATAATCAATAACTAGCACTACCATCGTAATTCGCAATCCAGTGCCATGGCCTGAATATAGTCGACCTTGTGTCTTTACTATTCTACCACCAAGATTTATCATGGCTACAATTTCATAGCGTTGTATGTTGTATGTAGTATAAATAAATGACGGAAGCGGTCATATCGTGTATAGGTACATAAAAAAACGAAACGGGGGAGTTTGCAGTCAGCAGATTGATGCTAAAGCCTCAATTACATTGAGCTTCTTTACGAGCTGTTTGTTGGCGAATTTGTAATCTGCCTGTAAAGTCGCCCAGTGTAATCATCGAACATGTTAGCTTGTTCGATGATTACACTGGGCGACTTGACAGGCAGATTATAAATTCGCCAACACACAGCTCGTAAAGAAGCTCAATGTAATTGAGGCTTAAAGCATATTATGTAGCCATAAGAATAATAATTATAATTGTGTGGCTATACTTACTTCGGTGCATTGAAAATCCTCCACTTTACCTGTCTATGCGTGAATCAGAGACGGCAATAATTCTCGGATGTACTGTTTATGTTATGATTCCATGACAGTTCACTCAGTTAATCGGGATTGGGAGACTGTGCTGGTTATGTCATGTGCACTATAATATAGACTGCCATGAGCCGGGAAGGGCGTAAAGTTCTGCAATCCAGCATAACATAGACGCAGCATACCAAAATATGACTGGTTTATAAAGAATCTGTATACCTAAACCAGTCACATAGATCAATGACTGGCGTGTGTTTGGGATAGGTTGAATGGAGACCAGTCATTTTAGATAAACACAGGTGCAGTTGTTTATTTTGACATACACAAAAAAATAATATAATATGACATTTCAGTTTACGCCAACACGCATTTCACAATAATATAAAACAAAATATATAATAAAATAAACATATATTAAGTACTATAATCTATAATATATACATACCTACATTATATAATAATATTATATAGGTAGGTACTAGGTAACTAATAATACAATTATGAAAAACACGCTCAGACTAAACACAGAACATAAAGTAGGTACTAAACTAGTCTTGCCCATCCCGATTGATCACGCTACTGATGTTGACGTAGTCATCAAAGATATTTTTGAGTTATCTGTTGAGGCAGTTCTGCAATGATAAGTATGATTAATAGTCATACTCCAGGGGAATTGTCTTGGCTAATGGTGGATCTAGTGGGTTGGGGCATATGTATTTAGATATAGAGGTGTACTGCACCTTGGACGGTACCAATAGACAAAGATTTACGCAGGTACCCAATTACCCGAATTTTAATTTTCTTAAATATCTACGTATAATGTAAGAAATGTCTTTACTGTTTGATAAGAATACGTGGTTTCTGATAAAATCACATTCCAATGATATTACAAATAAGTGGGTGATACTTAATACATATTTGATACACAATCCAATCGATTTGGTATTAGTCACATATTAATTATAGGCAGGTAGGTACTTATATAGGTATTTGTTTATTATCTTGCTATTATTCTTAATTACCTATTTAATCATTGTTTTGTTACTACTCCGATGATAGTATATTGATAATGATAATAATGATGATAGTTATTATTTAGAAATGTTATCGTTATTGACAACTACGTACGTCGAACAATCTAGTCCTACTGGAATCCACCATCCAACCAGGGCTCGAAATGGAAGGGAGCACACCTCCAGTTCGTGAAATTCCCGAGATTTGTCCGTCTCGTGAATTTTTTAAAGTAGTTTACAGGAAACTTGTCGGAATCGTGGTAAAATTATAATATTTACGACGTGCCGTAAACCCTGATTTTTGCCTGTGGCTATGACAATTTTTGCATGACACAAGTTTAAAGATTGTTATTCCATTTGACCGCATGAGTTTGACAGCTATATAACAAAAATGTCTAACACACCTACTTATTATAAAAAATACAATTACAAAGTAGGTACATAGATGTGTTAATATTTTCGGAATATTATTTCTGTTTTGAGCGCTGTAACCAACCCACCCTGTGAGCCGTACCACACCTAGCAGATAGCTGATGTGAGGTGTCTGCAGTTTTAAGTGTCTAGGAATGTCTCGGAAACAGTCTCATAAGACTGAGGTCACCATGCATGTGTTTTTACTGAATTTAATCAAACATATTCATGGAAGAGGCGAGTAAAAAATATTAAAAAGAAGTTAAACCAAAGCGGCCGACTTAATTAAGTGAAGGAAACCAACCAGTCTTTCGCCGATTTTTTTAAGTATTTGGGTTGTCCTTAGTCAAGACCAGGTCAGACAGACCTACTTTCCAAATACCCGGTTGGATCAATTCGAATAACTCCTCCCTTTCGGAACACATTTCATTCAAGACATTCACATTTGATATGGTTACCATTATAGCCACCGAGTCAATATGTAGACTAATCAACAAGTCCACGATCAAAAAACTTATGTGCGAAGTCTCCATTTATGACTACGTACAACAATAATTTAGGACATTTAGGTCATACCTTGATCTATCAAGAGGATTTGATATTTTGTCGCCTTACGCTAAACGTCACATATTATTGTGATTGAGTAAAGTCTACGCGAAATTGGCGAAAAGCGTATCCATTTATGATAAGACGAATTTCCTTGGTTCTTCAGTTGTCATCAGTTGTCAGTTAATAGTTCAAAGTGAATAATTTCAAAAATATCTGTTTTCATTCGGAAAATCGCACCAACGGGTGTGTTGTTTCCCACAGTTATAAAAATATCTCTTTATTGCCCAATTATTTTACGCTGTAAGACTTTTAAGTGTTAGCATTTGTTTATAGCGCGAATTGGGAAAGTTATACGATAATAATATTATCGTATAACTTTTCCAATTCGCACTATTATTATTTTGGTATACCTACAGAATTAAAAAAAAAAAAATTATAACAATATATGCGCTTTTGGATTTAGGTATCTGAGATATTATTATGACTACATATCTGAATCGATTATTATCTATTCATTTAAGTATGTGCGCAGGGGATTCACTCGGGCCGCTAGCTTTGCTTGGCATTTTTTTCATTCAAATGATCGTAAATATAACCGTAAAATTAAAAAACTTACACGAACAACTCTATGCTTACACTCGAAACAGAAAGCAATATTTTCTCCGACCAGAATGAAAGTAATGTAATGACAAGGAACTACGATTTGGTTGCAGTATCTGCACTAAATAAATCTTTATTTGGCACATCGTATGGTGAAAAGCTTGTTGACCCAAGATGCGTCGTAGACAGAAGATTTCAGGTCTTTTCGCATATGGAAAGGCTTAATAATAAATTACTTAGATTTTGTCTCTCAAGTAACTATCGTTATGTCTGCGTCTTATTTCGTCGAGCTCGAGATTCTAAATCAGAAACATCCTAAGTAAAATTCAAGAGGGCGTTAATTATATCCAGTCTTTGATAGAAGTTATTAGGTAGGCACCTACTCTAAGAAAACGAAATCCCCATCGTTGTTGACCGTTCTTCAATTTTTTCGTACATTCATTTGGTTAGCATACATATTTAATTATTAGTGTTATCAAAATTATGTTCATAGCTTACCTGTATTCGATAGGTGTACGTAGCATTTTCATGGCATTTTATTTTTACCTTAATAGGCAAAATACCGGTAATGAGAATCTATTGCAATAAACGATTTTTACGCGGATTTAGTGTTGACCTGGGATAAAGATTTTGCGCTAAATTTGTGCTTAGTTCTGCCGATTTATATACCTGTTTATACCAAACCGGTGATTTCCAATCAGGGTTCCGCGAAGATTTTCAAAACAATTTCTTAAAAGTACAATCTGAGATCATTTTGTTTTAGAGTAAAATAAGTGTTCCGGTTACAGCACATCTTTGAAAGACATAATAAGATAATTATTCCCGTATAGTGTAATGCAGTAGGCTTAAGGGCCGGTCTATAGTGTCGAGGGTCCCAGGTTCGAATCCTGGGTCTGGCAAGTACACAAATTGTTTTTCAATTTGTGTATGAGTCAGAGTATGGACCTAATAGGTTGAGCAAGTGGCTGACATCCATTTCTCGTAAAAATAAAAATCTGTTAATACAAACCTCCACTCTGTGGAGGCCCATATGATCCTATTAGGATCGGACATGGTCAAAAGAAGAAAAGAATAATATGTTTCTTCAAAAAATGTTTGTTAATTTGTATTGTGGTAGTGCTAGTGATTTCCCACGCAACCAGCACATAATGGAAGGAATGCGAATAATTTCGAGTAGATTTCATGGATATAGCAAATAATGATATTAGGCACTAAATGGTGTTCAATGTTTTTTGCATATATCTAGATACATTGTGCACCAGTAATTTAAAAAAAAATGTATGAAGTTCGTATGGCCTCATAGGAATGAATTTAAATAGAATGTGAAACTAAAACAGTATGTTGTGGCATTTTAATGCTGATTAAGGGTAACAGGTTTCCAATATAATTATGTCATTGTCTCCTGCTTTACCATGTTTCAAATGTTCCGCAAAGCAAAAATGATTGGAAATAACTGTACCCACCTACTTATTTTAACGTGTACCATACAACGAACGAATGCAAATAAAGGTGTTACATACCTACATGTCGGATGACCATAATATTATTACGGGAATAATAATGAGTTAATGACACTTTTCTTCTGTTCGATCAGTCAACTTTTTAGTGTTCTGAGCAGCCAAACAACACTTTTCTCTCGATTCAATTTGAGATATTTTTTAGATCTTTCAGATTACCCTTTCGAAGTTTTCTTATCCGATTCAGTTGTGAGAGCATTATGTATTAAAATAAACGTTGTATCACTGTAACATTGACTGCAGCCCTCTAAACTAAGAACTGTAATATTTGAAATGCGATGTGACGTGCAGACTCAGTAACTCTTATCAGCTTCACTTTCACGTATTATACTCCGTCTTTATATAACAAGATTTTCTTCAACGTATTTGATAGGTAATGTAGATATAGGTACATAACATTAATATTTAGATGAACAATCACGCATAATATTAATAATTACGTAAATATGTAGGTAAACAAACTGACACACACACAGAAGGCCCATATTATATTCACAAATAATGCATCCAAGAAGCACTTTTTCGAATCCTAGCTAGGTATATATCCATGCTTTGGAAGATTTGCCGCGGCACCATGCTGTGTGGGATTCTAGTTTCATACGTCATTTACACGACGTGTGCATGCCAGTATATCACATACAGCCATCTTCTTGTGGTTAGTTCATCATACAAAAAATGTTCTAGAATCGTTAACAAGTGATCTCCAATAGCTCCCCAAATGTCTTTGATGGGTTATGATGGATGGAAATGGTTTTTTACGCATGTTATAAGTACTAATTTTATATTATATTTAGATAACATCTACATTCTCGACGAAGTTCTTATCGCTAATTATCAGTTTTCATTGTCGTACATGTAAATGTGTACCTAATCTAAATCACCCATTCCCAAGTTATCGTCATTTGTTTTTTCTAATGTAAATACCTATCTATTTTTATATTTGCTGTGTATGTGTACTTATATCATAGTTGTTATCTAGATTCTAGTATCTACTAAATATCTCGCTTAGTCAAAATTCTTTGTAGATAAAAATAAATACACAGAAAACTCTGATTGACAACCAAATGGGTTGGTGGGTTT
Source organism: Rhyacophila brunnea (assembly GCF_057557595.1). NCBI lineage: Eukaryota > Metazoa > Arthropoda > Insecta > Trichoptera > Rhyacophilidae > Rhyacophila > Rhyacophila brunnea. Next base: position 26,906,002 of record NW_028233068.1, read on the forward strand.
TCCACGTACATTTACGATTTCTGTTTCAATTCATCACACTTACTGAGTCAGTACCTAAGTGGTAAGCCAAGTGTGTCATTTTTACATATCGCATACCGTACATACTTATTTGTGTATAGCCGATATCTTTGTTTTAGTATTTTGATATGAATGACGTACGCCTTTGGCATAATATTTGTGATCGCTCATCTAAATATCTTGGCAATATCAGCACAAGGTCTGCTGAATCCGTGAATTTGCCCAATTGTCATAATAAATAATTTGCCTACTTAATTGTGTTATATAAAGTTAAAACTATACGGATTCGGCAATGTCGTGAATTGGGCATAAGCCCACCAGTGGGCCTATTCTATACTTATCGACCGCTAAAGTGATAAATATTATCAAACTTGTTGTAATTGTTGCAATACGTGCTATATTTTAACAGCACCTCTCTTGTTGTCACAACCAACTTATTGTAATTGTTACAATAAGTGCTAATACTTTGATACAAACCAACCCTAAGTTTGATAATATTTATCACTTTATTACTTTAGCAGTCGATAAGTATAAGGCATAAGGCATAAAGCCCACCAAAAAAGCGCTCGACGCGCTCACTACTGAGTAGGCCCCCTCCCACCCGAGCATTACCCTTCACCTATGTAATAAGGGGCTCAAGCAGCACAAAATAATTATTATTATCAGCGTCTCCCATAACAGTCATAACAAAGCAATAAAAATATTATTAAATTTCTCGGGGCTTGTAATTAAAATCGGACACGCAATAACTAAACAAAGAGTTCGCTGTTCTTAAATAATGGCTTCTCGCCCGTCGCATCGACGACGCTTCAAGGAGCGTGATTTTGCTCGCCGTTTTCAATGAATGGATACGTTGTATGTTCGTTCATACGTATCGCCGAGAAGCCAAAAAACGATGACTCATGGGGCGGGCGCGCATAATGCGTCGTCAAATCCAGTGGGCGCTGGCGTATTTGATTACGTTGTATTTTCGTTGATTTACGCGCCACTTGTGAAATTTTGCGCGAGAGCCACACTTGCTGCGTTAAGTGGGTTTTACGCCTAAGACCCACAGGTCGGCATAGTTACACATAATAATTACTGAAGAAACAGCTGGCAGAGCTGACGATTGTCGCCCTTGGGGAGAATTCAAAAAGTCCTCCTGGGTACAAGTAATATCATCCGGATATTTATAGCGCAATGGGTATTTAGTAACATTCCGTATTTATTGCGAGATACGGCACAATTGTGAGGAAAAAAGAGGATGCCAATAATGTTTTTTTTTTTTTTATATATATTATATTTTTATATATATTTTATATATAACTTTAGAACTTTTTAATCACTCTTCAGTGAATCTAGTTGTGTTTCTGTTTTTGACAGATGCTTTCGAAAATAGTGTCGTTTGCTATTTATTACTGACTCCGCAATGCGAAATACCTTGTATTGAACGTAATTTAAATTTAAACGGTAGTCTATGAGTCCTTGTTTCATGACCACTTTTATATTATGTGTAAGCTCTCTTTTTTAGGTAATGTTTTCTTCACTAGGCGCAATTCAATATTATTTTTAGTTATGATTCTACTCGACCAAATCGTGTCTGGCTCAGTGATGCCAACCGTACTATGATTATAGTACAATACTATAATTTTAATTCCGCGAAAAATGTAAAATACTATAATTTTACGCCAAATATACCAAAATACTATAATTTTAAAGGATTCAAGAAGAAAAATGTTCCTGTACTATATATTTTTTAGATATACTATAATTTTTACGCCTTCGTACTACAATCAGCATAGAAAAAGATGGCAACACTGGTCTGGCCTACCATTTTTTGTCCTCCCTAAATTGACGTAATGCTGGATAATCGTAAATTGTTGGCATCTAATCATTAATCATGTTAAAACAAGGTACTAGCGTAGATACACAGGAATTAGTTCGATATTATTTTGCTGCGTCGAAGACTTACGTAGGTGCGAATACGTCTGTGCCGGTGGAATTATCTCACCTTGATTTTTGTCTGAGTCGATTTAAACCGAACACAAGCTATTATGTGTAATTATTTTAATCCACTGCTCTGTTGAATGAATAATAAGCACTAAGGTGCGTCCTCTGGAGTGTCAAAGTGTTTATTTCGTAGGATTTGACGTTTAATTTTGCATGCCAGAGACTAATATACATATTTAACAATAATTATGTGTGTTTATAAAAAGCAAAAGAGATGCTCAGGTATTAGTGAAGACATCTTTTTCTATGATGAATTGTATTAGAGTACGAAGGTCTAAAAATACAGTATTTCTGAAAAAGAACAATTTTCCTTTTCGAATCCTCCTTCACAATTATTATGATTTGTAGTATTTTTGGCGTATTTGGCGAAAAATTAAGTATATTAAATAGATACTTACTATTTTGCATTTTCAGCGAAATCAAAATAATAGTAAGTACTTAATACTTACTGTTTTTCAACGTGTACCTATTTGTATCCTAAACATGGATGTAACAGGTTAAAAAGTGGGTGGCATCCATGTATCGTGAAAAAAACAACAACAAAAAAACTGCTTCTTCTAGAGGCGTTGCGGCTAAGATCGAGGAAGTGTTGAAGCTTGATTTTCTGTTTTTTGACTAATATTTTGAAAAATATTCACGAAAATCTATTGTTTGCTCTTCTAATATTGGTGAATAAAATACATTAAGTTTAATAAATAAACTAACTAGGTACTGTATGAATGCTTGCAAAACTAGTCCCACGTACCTACTGACATAAAAATAATAATATAATAATCAGAGAACACAAAATTATTTATATTAATCTGTTATTGACGAAAAGTTAGTAAAGCACAAAGGTTTGCACGGGTTCTGGTGGACTGTTGACTACCGTGGTGTCACCTGGTGCCATTAATTAAATCCAACAATGGTTTTGGTCTTCGGACTGTAATCTTGCTCTCTACCTCATTTTTTACTTAATATTATTGACAATCATTTTTAGATTTGCAAAAAACCGTTTTAATTTACGGTTATTCATTGACCCGAAAAATAACATGAGAAATTTGAATGTAAGGATTTTATATTGTCCTATGGCCAGTGGCCACTGTATACCATCGTTAATTTATCAATATAGTGTGAGGTATAATAGTATATAATATAGCGATGCAGTCATTCTCAATATTATGTGTTGCGAAACGTTGGTGTGTCACTGGCATGGCCCCCACATCCTGAAGCGGGCCCCCCTACCTATCGCATAAGGTTAAGGGCAGTGTGATTATTTACAGTAGTGTTCACCAAGTGGTTTTCGCGTAACCCCAGGGTTAAGGGTATTCCGTGTAATTTTAGCGATTTTTAAATAAATTCAGGTGATTTATTGAGTTGTTGTTGTTGAGTATGAAGCACTGATCTCCTCTCCTTTTGTGGTAGCCAAGCTTAGTAACATGCAACCCTTCGCCATATTGAATAAACACACTTACAATAATTATAAAGTAAATTTCTACACGTGAATTATCGTTTAATTATATCAATGATTATATCACATCAAATAACACCACACAGCCACAACTTTTTAAATGTTAATAACTATCAATATTAAGGAAAATAGCGCCGCAGGCGACTTTTTTATGTATTCGAGAAAATTTGTGGTGTGTGTTTTTCTCATTTAACTGGTCGACCCACTACGCCGGGCCCCTTCTATGCCCGGCCCCTAGGCTAGACCCCGGTCAGCCCCCCTCCTTGTGGGGGCCATGGTCACTGGTAGACACATGAAATATCGCAAATACTGGGTAGATGTAGTTGATGAATGGCAGTCAAAATATCGACCGATACCATTGATAACTAACTACATACGTATTCTTATTAATTTGACAGCGTGCGTCTCTACATGTTACAATACTAATTATAGTCTTTACTCACATTTTTTATTAGTAAATTTTTGTGTAAGTAATTATGTTTTTTATTCTTATATATGTGTACCTACCCCTATTGTAGTCTTTTTTTTAACTTGTGGTGTATATTTTGTATTAGAAAAATCTACAAGGTTGAAAACACCTTGATGGACTGGTGCGCGATTTCATACGAACACATCTTAATTATTGAGGAGAATATTGGTAATCTGAAGATGCCTTAACGCTATACCTATCTACCAATCCACCCGATCTCTTTTATAGTTTGTCAAATCTTTTCTTGTCTAGATGGTAACGAATGAGTACATACCTATCGATGTCCTGCAAAAAACCAACTTCGTTCGATCGGATTGGTCACCGCAATTAGTTTCGCCCATTATTATCTCCGTAGCAGCTGTTGTCGCGTGCTGTGAAATTATACCACGGCTAGGGCTGGAATTTTCTCCGGTAGAACAGATTAATAATGGAAGATCGTATAACTAGATTTCATTATTCTTCTTATTCGACTGGAATGGGTTATTTTTTTTCCAGCTTGAGCCTATTCACTTTGATGTAGACCCGTGCTGATACTCCTTCGACGTCAGTTAGAGTGACCAATGATCATAATATATAACTCTTCCAGTAAATTGACCCTTAGACGACCAGTGATGACTTGAGCGTAGTTATGCACAAAGCAGCCAAGCCATAATTTTGAAAAAAATGAGTTATTGTGATTTCCATAATCGCACACGTTTGTTTTACGTTCTGCACAAATCAGCCAAGCTGCTGTCATACAAACATCTCATATAAATGCGTTTTAAAGATTTTGCAAATCGCAGAATATGACATTTTCGATTTGCATAAAGCAACCAAGCTGCTGTCATACAAAAATGTCATACAAATGCGTTCTAAAAATATGCAATATTCGTTCTGCAAAAAGCAGCCAAATGATAATATTATGTACTTACGTAAATTTTTAAAATCGCGACTGTAAGGTGTGTTTTTCTACATTCAATTAATAAACATTATTTTCTCAATTACATTATATGTTTTTCATTTTATTATATATAATATAATATACAGATTTTTCATATAAAAAATAGTGGCAGGCAGCTAAATATTGATGTATAATTTACAAGTTTTTCGAATTATTTTCAGAATTTTGAAATTCCCATAATAATTTAGTAGCTTAGAAGGCTATTTTTAAAGAAAATAATCAAAAATAAAGACTTTTCTTACAAACATAAGAGATGGCTGCATTCTGCAAAATGCACATTCTAGAAAAAATCATTTTACTCAAAACACCTGGACTGATAAAACACCAAAATTTCATAAATTATATGCTTTTATCTCTTCAAAAGTTATACAAAATCATATATATATATAATATCTATCATTGAAAAAGTATACACAGTATACAGAGGCTTTGCTGATTTAAGGAAACACAATTTACATAAAAGTGCTTCTATCTCTGTTTGAGGTTTGTGTGGCTCGGCTGCTTTGTGCATAACTACGCTCACTTATTGGAATGGATGGAAATCAGTTTGCTATATTTCTCCCTTAAAATAATAGCATGGTATCCGTCAAATCATTCATTTATCTGCTTTTTCAGCCATTTAGTTTTCCTTATTGTGCCATTATTCCCCTCTAATACTTTGTACCAATGCGTATCTTCCATACAAATCCTTGAATAATATACTACGATATATTTTACAATATAAATTCAGTTTGTAGTAAGTAGGTATGTATATTTATTACTTATTACTAATTATAGGTACCATTTTATTAAAATCTTGGCATCTGACTTCCGCACATCTCGAAATTCTCAAGCCAAGTAAAAGAACCACTTACTTATTTCTTTACATTTTAATTTTTTAAATACATACATACTTAATATTATGTGCGTAATGTTCGTGTGAAACCAAAACAGTAATATGTAATTATCTCACCGTATATTTGGGTGTTTAACAATCTCGTTGGCCATGACATTGCCATTGTTTTGTCAGTTTTGTGTATTATAAGATGTGCGCAAACATCGAAGAATTTTATTCGAGGGAATCCAGACAATGGTAATAAATAACTAATCATATTATTATATTATAATTCTCACAAATCTTGCCCTTGTGTGTGAAGTAGGAAATAGTCATAATTGTTTTAATAATCTATATTTATTTAATATTACTACCAAAGTATGCATTCATTAGACACTATAGTATTTTCGACCACCTACGACTGTTTTTAAAGTGCGTTCATTTTGGTTTTTAATTATTGTTTTTATTCAGCTCATCACTTAATCTCGTATTAAATTGTATACTGCTCACCTTGGTAGAAAGAAAACAAAAATATACATATCATGTCGAAAGAGGTAGGTGTAGGTATCTTACATACGGATATTTTTAATAATTATATTGTAGTAAGTACCGAGTTACATAACTCCTATCAACAGCTGACATGTCTTTTAATGCGAAGTCAGTTTCGTTAATTTGTGACAATTCTTTCTTGTAGTGGTAATACGTTTTTCTTTTTACCTTGACCTCCCTTCTAGTGACATTTCGGTTACCTCTTATCAAATTAGTGATTGTTGAATAATAATTTTTCGTAGCCTGCGGCGTTATGTAAATTAGTCAGCACCGTTAGCAGGGTGCTGCCCATATTATAAGATTTTGCAAGAAATTGCGGCAACCCTACCGTATAATAAAACTATCTATTTGAGTTTGACATTAAATTCTTTGGTTTTTTTCTTACGCCCACACCGCCTTCTCTATATTATTATCGTCTCATCAGTCTTCATCACCATCATCATTCATCTCCCATCATTGCAGCGATTTCGTATTGTTTTTGCGCGGACCTGTGTGCTGGCGGATGGCCGGCTGACTGTTGCGTGAGTAGACCGCCACGTCTGTTGCGATTATCATTGTTCGCATCATTGAGAAAACTGGTCGAAAAAAAACCATATTATGGAAAATCGCTAGAAGGACGGTCACGCGAGATCATAGACTTTTAGCTAGCGTAGACAAGTTCGACGTTATATTATGTATTATTATTTTCACCGAGCAAACTAAATGTTTTACACGGCCTCGCTGCGTATCTGATTTTACCTACGCGATTCCTAATAATAATAAAATAATAATAAATTGTTGTTTTTTTGAATTTCATTCATGTAGGTACAGATGTTTTTTGGTTTATTTAAATAGTGATGTAATGGAGTTTATTTTTATAACACGCAATACACATTACGAGAGATCGCCCTCAATCTCAAATTGTTTGCCAGTCTCATTTCATCGTTAGATTGCTTAATATTATCACATGTAATCGTGGTTACTTACATACTACAAAGGATACTATTTCTTCTTAAATGGGTTCTGATCTATATTATGTTACATCGCGTCTAACCTTCTCGACGAATTGGATCCACATCTTACGGCATAATATAACAACATGCACTCCCGCGGAATGGGCGATCTCGTGGTCCTCTTGTTATTATCAAACCATTCTTGAATACTCTGGACCTAGGTACATCAAGCATGATGATTGATGACAAATTAGTTAACTAGTCTTGGCTTGACCTTACATGTTTTACGGTGATGTCTTCATATGAATTAATTATCTACTAGATAACACGTTTGGCTTCGTATTGTGTACTTAGTGTGATATAATCATAAAGTATTCATCTATGATATTACTATTGTTTGTGAAAATATCCAGATAATATTTTTTCGCATCAGAGAAGCCAATAGGTATGATTTATTTGTACTTATTTAATGGTAAAGTTATAAGTTACAACATAACCAATAATTAATACACTTTAAACAATTACGACGAATATTTAAATATTAGCGTCTCGATGAGACAAAATCCTGTTTTATTAATTGCGAATTTATATTCAAGATTCTATCTATTCTAACTATCAAATGCGTATATCAAATTTAATGAATTGTTTCATAAACATTTATGTGTCTTCCGAGCTGAGCTGGTGACTACTTTGCAGTTGATTTCATCCTTGTAAAACTGTATTTTTATCTCATATTAAAACTATTATCATTATGGTAGTATATGGTTGTAAATAAACACAAATGTAACCTTTTCATAAAATGATAACACGCAAAATGATAGAATCCCGGGATTTCGAGATTTGTTGTTATAATGTTTTTTTGATAAAAAGAACATTTTTTTTAAATTAAATACCTAACTGTAATTAACGTGGATCTGACTATTTCTGAATTTAAATAATATTTGTATTGCGAATTAATGTGAGTAAATGGTGATTTAAATTCTTATATTATTTCTCTTTTTGTAAAAGTTTAGCAGACATTATTATTTGTACGTAGAGGATTGTTTGGAGGGGGATTTGAAGTGTTTTCGAAAGAGCAATTTTTTATGCAAGTAAAACCTCGTCCCTACTAAACGTAATACAAATGTCTCCAAATGCATAAATATCTGTATGAAATGTTTGAGACTTTCACAGTTGTTTGTTCGAAACGTCGAGGAAAATAGGAGGAATTTCTGTATGAATTTATATATTTACTATATTGGTAGTTGGTACTTACTAAGTACATTATATATTGCAAACACGAGTAGAAAGCTGAATTTTCTGTTTGTAGAAATTATAGAATCTCGGGATCCGGATTAAAATACAACTTATTTCCAATCCTGGGTTGAATACTTTGTCCCAAAATTGCAACTCCTACTCCTACTAGTTACTCGGTACTGCATTGGTAAAAGCAAAAAAAGTAGGGATGCAATTAAGAGTTAGCTAAAGCCAAAGATGATAAAAAAGCCGTCTTCTATAAATATGCAGCCTAAATGGATGAAATCGAAGCAAAAAAAGGACCATTGGTCCACTGATTCAGTTAGCTACAAGTGACTTGGCATTGCAGGTTCATTCGCTGATAACTTAATATGAGTTCCCATTATATATACCTAATAAAGTAAAGTTAAGCTTCCGGAGCCTTTTATGTATTATTGGCTATAAAATTCCCTTTATTAAATCTATTGAACATGGTGTAGATGTCGTAAATGGCTAATTAGGTAGAAGAGGTACTCGATTTAATGATTTATGGTTCTTAGTAACTATGCTAAGTTTCTAATAAATTTATACTTTATGCTCGATATGACAAAATAATGAAACATAGTAGGTATGCATCTGTTACTCACGGGCCATCTAGAAAGTGAAGTGGTATAATAAAAATTCATATTTTTTATATTTACACAAATGCCAACATTGTGAAAATATTGAATCATGTTGGTTGATGAATTCGGCTAATAATTTACTGTCTACATTCTACATACTAATACTTTAAAAATAATTAGTCAATTGCGACATTACTCAATTTTATTGTGAACGTTTTCTTAATTATTTTTTTAATTAATTGAAAGTGCAATTATTTGTTTATTTAACATTAAGTTCGTTAATTACCAAATAAAGACTTGCATCACACATTCTACTGTTACTCTTAAAAGTGATCTAATTTCAGCGTTTCTCAAAAATTTTGGGGCACTGCTCAGGTTCTGTAAAGCTACGCACTTCGCAACGTTTGTCCATGTAACATTATAACGCATTTTTTTATCATAACGAAGAGACATCAAACATTATTTGCTGCTGGAGAGTATCGTGTATGTTGTAAATATGCTCTTATATTTTGTGTTTCCCATGAATGTGGGAAAATAGGATATCGTGTATTCGAAAACTTTTATGTTAATTTTTCTCTTAACGAAAGTTGGGGGAAAGGGTGGTTTAAAGGTATGTATGTATTTAAGTATAATTATGCATTTGTAAACGGTTGGAAACTTACTAATTTGTACGACTTTCTAATTTAATTCAAATAAAAAGTTTATTATATCGGCATGGTTTGCTTATTTTGTTACCTAGAATGTGAAATTGAAAATATTTTAGATCAATCGCGATGCCGCAAGTCCGAGATAAATTAGTGAAAATCACAATTATAGCAAGTGTAGGTAATTATTATAATTGAAGGGGTATCACGTGTCATAATAACTTGTCATACACTTTTCCCCAAAACCAATACAGGGCCGAAATAGACATATTATTATAATATAGTCTGTCTTATATATTATGATAAATGATAATTATATAAGTCCCTACGTAGGTAGTTTGTAATTTTGTGGAGTAGGTTAGTATTACGATAATGATTAATGTTGATATTAACCCGGAGTTATTATAATTATTTATAATCATAGTTACGAGGATGAGTGATGAAAAAATTATTTTGATATCCGTGTTCAATGATAAACACAGTTTTTTCTCAACATTGTAAGAATACATTTCCAGATCAGTAGACATAATAATGTCACATTCAATTGATGTGTATTCTGATTACATTGTATTTGAGTAGAAAATAAATTAATCCACTTAGCACACGTCATATTTATTGTAAGGTATAGGTATTCGCAGTTAAGGGTTTTCATAGATTTGAAAATATATTGTAGAATAAGAAAAACTCTTATTCTATGGAAACGTGCATAGGTAGAATAAGTATGTAGACATGTAATTTGCTATGCTAATTATTATTGATCTAAGTGAGTGCCTACTCGTGGTTTTTTGGTTAAACTCGTTTTTAATTTATCAAGTGAAGTGTGTTGAACTCGATTCGCTTCATACTAAACTCTTAATAGTTGTTAAATGTTTATCACTTACCTACTGATGAATTTGACATTTAGCGCCTGTCCGTTCGCTTTGGGGATATATGCAAATTTATGCAAAGTCGGCTGTTTAAATACGTTAAATTAGTTTCTCGCTAGGACACATCATCTGCTTGTACAGATTACAAGATTACATCATAATATTATTATTTGGTTCAATATCACAGATCGCCAACGAATAGATAATTTAATACGTGCTGCTTGGCTTTGTGCTGCCATTGATCTTGGAGGCAAAAAGGTGTAGGTTTTTATACTGCCTCTGGTACAGCGTTGTTGGCTTGTTGCATAATAGTATTGTTAGAAATAATAATTATATCGGAGTTTGACGTGATATTGAATTTTGCTATGCAGTTAGGCAAGAATAGCATTATTTTTTTATTGTTGACAAAAATCCTTCAATAGTCGATTTCCCTAGGTTACCGTCAGTCGACAATTGCGATACAAAATAAAGCGTTGGTAAAATTCGGGTCCTATCCTTAGATTTGTCCTACTTATGTTGTCAGTATCGACTGAGGGTGCTTATATATAATATAAATATACAATGTTCATCGCACGATGTAGTATGAAATATTAATGTCCAACCTCATTAATTTTAAATTAATTTGATATTGGGAAGGTATTATTGGACGGATAATTTATGTACCCATTGTTATATTATTTCTGTCGCTTTGGATTTTGTTTGATAAATTTTGTTTTTAAAAAAAATGTATTCAGTTGAAAATGTCCCTCTGAGGCGGACGAAACCGGTCCTAATTTATTGATTACAAGTGGAATAAGTACTACAAAAAAATGCGTTTTATTAAATTAAACAACAATACAATGCAGTTCCACCATGAATTGACAGTTAACAAAATAAAAAGAGAACAAAAAGAAATGTTTGTAATGCATAATTATAATAATATATTTATATATTTTATTTACCGGGCAGATGTCAGTAATGTTGGGACATCGATGCACTATTAGTAGTGCATCGAATTATTGCAGAGATATAATAATATTCCGTGATGGGTTGTTTTGTATTTAAAATTTATGTTTGTTGTTGCACATGTATTTTTTAGGCATTATAATTTATACTACGTTATGTAAGTAAGTTATTCACATAAACATTTTTATTTATATCTATCTTTGGAAATACCAACGCATTTTATTCTCTCTAACGCCATTGAAATTTCATTAGTTTATTTTTTATTATATACCTACATACTAATGAAATTTTCTTTTATTTAATTATATATCTTATTTATATTGATATGTTGAAGCTGTATGATTGCGTTCAATAAATAAATAATGTAAAAAAGTATGTCAACAATATTTGTACACTTTTCAATTTTTGGTTGTTGTCGCGTTGTCGTGCTCTCACCATCTACTGAAATTATTCACCAACAATCAATTCAACATAATATATTGCTCTATGAATGCTTCCCCATTTTTTTATGATACACCTGTTTGCAGTCATTTAGTCTGAATGTAATGTTATCTCTAGGGCAGGTACATAAATATTTTATACATTCGTGACATTAATTTTTTCTTATTTTCTCCGCCTATTAAACATGTTGACGTTTTTTAAGCAAGCAAGTAAATTGTTATTACCTACTTAACTATAGTAAATGATTTCGTGCGTTTTAATAAAATGCACTGCCTAGGGCAGGGGTCGGCAGAAGAGGCTCGCGAGCCGCATGCGGCTCTTTGCATAGATGTTCGCGGCTCTTCAGACATAAACTCCAATTTCACCTCATCTCAAGCAGCCTTATAACTTTATGAGATAGAGCCGCCGAACAAACTTAGACTCGTACGGCATACTCTCTACTTACCTGCGTGCTCACACGTGTTGCTGAAATGGTTAGCGAGTACTTAGATTTACTTCTCCTATTGCTACGCGAAAAAACATCAAATATCAGGAATTGGAAGAAGAGATATGGCTACAAAAAATACATTTTATGGTCGACATTACTTCACTATTTAATGCATGAATATATTGTTGCAAGGTAAAGAAAACATTGCATGTACATTATTGGAAGAAGAAGAGTGCTTTGGAAATAAACTACAAGTTCTCACCGAAGATATAGTGACAGGTGAATTACTTCACTTCAAGAATTTAAAACAGTATCGTGACGAAAAAATCACTTGTTTTGATGCAATTTATTTTAGCAGCGTATTAAGAAAAATGAAGAACAGTTTTGGTGAACGTTTTCACCAGTTCAGATCAAATAAGACTACACAAGATTTTATCGTACGTCCTCTCAAAATAAATGTCAATGAACTTAACTTGACACCGTTCGACACAAATGCTGGTTCACTCCAGACACAGTTAATAGATTTAAAAAAACAAGGAATTGTGGAGCAACAAATTCACATATCTGACCAGCCGCTTGGAAGAACTCGGAAGAGAGAAATCCAATTTGATTTATCAGCACGTCAGGTGGACAGCTATAAAACAACTGCCTAAAATGGAAACAATAATATTTGATACATGGAATAGTTTGCCTGAAACATAATATGACGCGTTAAAAAAAACTAGCTTTTGGTATTCTCACAATTTTTGGCTCTATATATATTTGCGAAACAACATTTTCATCTATGAACCAAATAAAAAAAAAACTTAGAAGCAAAATAACTGATGAAAATTTACAAACAAGTATTCGATTAAAAATAAGTAGCTATTTGCAGATATAGTAAAGGTATCAAAAGCGATGCTTGGACGCCGTTCTAATTTTTTTAATAAAAAATCTTGAACTCCCCCCCCTCACCTAAAAATCCATATCCATATACTTACATAATATGTATATTGCATATATGCGGCTCTCTGGTACCTTTGTTATCCTGTTTCCTTGACAATTTGGCTCTTCTCACTTGACAAACTGCCGACCCCTGGCCTAGGGTCGTCGATTTGGATGGTAGACCGATGAAAGAATGCAAATATTTTTTTTTCGACTGGAATAATAGAATGTTATTATTGTGGGATAATTAACGTAAATGACGAAAATTGTTAACGGGCGTGAAATCCACGAATAGAATCAGCACGACATATCGAGTAACACTTCAATTAATCAATATTGTGTCTTAATCTGAAAGGAGATTGGCCTTTAGATTAAGATACCGATATATTATTATGTAGGTAGGTATATCGGAATTTGATTTTTGTTGCACATTCTAGCTGTGAGTTTTGTCATACCTACGATAACGGCAAACTTGTCAATTTGAAGCGTATCTTAATTCTTTTATTTATTTATTTATTTTGATTTTTTTTGCAACCTGATAGCTTTAGATAGTAAGTAAGATGAAGATTCATTATAATTAAATTAAATTTAGTGACCATGCACCAAAAAGGATATAATACTTATTAGGTTAGAAACATACTTACCATAGAGAATATATGTAAGGGGTCTTCCATTTATAACGCCATGCGGACGCTCAATGAGAGCACTGTCCTTGAATCGATCATTTTCGACGTACCTATTTGTTTTCAGACATGGAGTAAAAAGGGTCAATAATCAATGACATTATTAATGGACAACTCACTCAGTACAGTAGCTAGCAAGTAAATTCGCTCATATTGACATTCGCACATGTATAGGTAGACGTCACGCAATTTCCATTATGCGATATCAGTATCACGCATCGGGAATTTATAGCAATATCACCTTTATTGTAATGGCGTTAGAACAGTGTTTATAGTGTCAATGATCATTTGAGCGAACCCGTTCGAACCGAATCATTCGGCAGACCCGACAAAGAGCATCGGGAATTTATAGCAATATCACCTTTATTGTAATGGCGTTAGAACAGATTATGCCATCCGGCAGACACGACAAAAAAGTGAGTGTCATTTCTTTGTCTAGATGCTTCGTCCATATTAATGTCATTGTCAATAATATACCAATATTTGTGTGATGTCATTTATGGCCGAACCCTAACTAATAACGTAATACTAATAACAGTAATAACACATCTACTCAGGAAGTACCTAGGTATCCAAATATTGTTCACTTTATTGTACTTTCATAGGTACCTACTTCCATAAATAACATGTCAGTTAACTATCAAGATATTGACAGTAAATCGTATAATGTACAGTTTAATAAATCCTTCTCATGGAATTAGCCGTCATAATAGAAGAGAAAATTTGACAGTGGGGTGGAGATTGTTTAGGAACACCCCGCACAAGGGAACTAATTTGAAATGATTAGGAACCCGCATACTCCCCAGCTGTAGGTACGCTTACCTGGCCGATAATATTCCACACTCACCTGTTCGTGGAATCGTCAGCATCATCATCGGGATGCGATGTGAAATGTGACGGTTCGGATCGCTCTCAAAACTATGTGAGAGCACATACATACTATACTATGAATGTGTAGTCAGCGGGTACCTCGCAGGTACTCAAACCCGTCCTCTCCGACCTCCGCGACCGCATTCCGGACCAGCCTTGCCTCCCCCCCCCGCCCAGGTAATAATCCATCTCTCCCCCCTCCGAAACGAAACTCTGCTCGACGGTCTGACCATTGCGATAATGTTGTTTTTCTTTGACAACACGGGCTGGGCTCTCTTGTGGCGTGATTTTTTGTCAGTCAACAATCAACAGCTGTGGCGCAGTTAAGGACGTTATATCGAAATAAAATGTACCGACTCCTGGTGTCGGTATCTTATCGAAAGAAAAGTATCGATTCCAAGGTATCGACGTATCGACACTTTTGACGGCTCTAGGCGCAGTCAATCGTGAAGAGGCTCGCGGATGAATAATGATAAAATAACTTTGTACTGTGCTCTACTGCGTGGTATAAAATATCATTCATTTAAATTTAAAGTCATCTAACTGAGACACATGCGCCTTGAATATCAACATTAACCAACTCTTTTATTTAGTAAGTATATAATTACTATTCATGCGACAATATAGTACATAACTAGGTAATTATTAAAAAAATATATAAATAAATGACTGCGGAGAATTTCTTTTTCATTAATATTCAGCGCACTATTCTATACACAAGACTGCTTTCGGCCGCTATGGCAGCTATCTAGGGTTGGTTTGCATCGTATTAACATTTATTGTAACAATTACAATAAGTTAGTTGTAATTGTTACAATAAGTGCTATGTTTTACAGCACCCCATTTGGCTGTGGTAAATTTTAGAGTTAGATAGACAGTTTTGACTGTTTAGACTAGCCTAGATTGTAATGTAATTGTTACAATAAGTGTTAATACTTCGATACAAACCTATCCTGGATAGCTGCCGTAGCGGCCGAAAACAGTGTTGTGTATAGAATAGATGCGCAGGGATCGTTCATTATGCTGTGTTAATTTTCAGGTTTCAATGGCGTAAGTAAGCATAGGCTTTAGAAATGTCATGTAAAAGCTGTTTTATTTAATTTGGCGAAATAGTATGCGGGACTTAAAATGTCTTAACAGATCGAAGTAATTTTTTTTTGCTGGCACGATTCTCTTGTTAATTTCCTAACCAGGCTGTTTAATTTGTCGGTATCACAGGCGAAATCGTGACACTATGTCGCGCCATGAGATGTCACCGTGGAAGAAATTTAATGAATAAATGAAGCGTGTCATATTATAATAGGTAGATAGATGCATGGTAGCGGTCGAACCGGTGGCCAGGCGGTAGGCAGGTATGTGTGGCGCGAGTGTGCACTTGACGATTGAGATTTCGCTCGGATTTGGGTCAACAGAGAAACAAACACACGCCGAGGTGCAGCGCCGTGGAGACGATGACCGGTTTTGTCGTAGCTCGTTACCGAATATACCCACCAGTTTCTTTCACTAAGTTTTAATATGATACTTAATTGTTTTAAAATTGTATTGGTGATTAAACCCTAATTGTGAGATTCCCTCATGGTGCCACACTGTGGATGTTTCGGAAGCGATTTATTAAATTGCTCTCGGGTTAATTTAATCGCGTAGTTAAGCAGCTACATTCGTGTACAGACTTATATAAGTGGTAGATGATGATTAATGTGCTATACCCACTCACGGAATGATTAAGTTCTAACTGAAACTATAAAAACGTATAATGTTATATAGGTAAATTATATTAATTCTACAGGTTGTTTTTTTAAGTCGATATCTATTTCAAGTCTCGATAATGGTGTTACAACTGAAATATCTTAAAACATCCTGAAGAATTCAATATAATTTATATTGTCATTTGTAAAATGGAATTCTACCAAGTAAATGCTGACTCAATAAATGTTTCGTGTTGCATGCGAATACATATACCTATGTAACACCGTGTCAAATGCACATGGCGTCACAACTCTGATCGAGTCAAAAGTAACACATTTCTTACTTTCTGGACGTCCGCAGCCATTTTCCAGTTGTACGCAATTTTTTAGTATGTTTGTGTTTTTGGAAACTCTCTACATCTATATATTATTCCCCTCTGATGTGATTTATAACTCTAATCAACACTGTTGAGTTGTTTATACCGATCTCGCAAAATACCCATGTGGAGTTTATGTATTAAACTTCAGCATATCTGAGAGTGTATACGGCGACGGCGATACAGATACGGGATGCTGGTTTTACCTGGAACGATGCAAGAAGACTGGCGAGCGACATGGATTCTTGGAGGCGCCTCGTGGTGTCCATATGCTCCAACTAAGGGGCGGATATTGCCGAAGAAGAGATATCTGACTATTCACATCTGATGCTGGCCTCAGGATATAGTTTTATATTTGTTTTCTTCGTTCCTCTCGGTCCTGCGCCACGGTCATTTACTTAACAGGGGTCGAAGAACAAATTATCTAAAATGGGGTAAACGTGATAATTTCGAAGGCACTGAAGGCCGAAACATACAATTAAAAGTCTAGGTTCAGTACCTGATTTTTTTCGCATTCACAAAGCTCGAATGTTTTATGCAATAATGGTAAACAAAGGTTTTCTGTATCTATTTAAATGCATAAATCGCTCCGAAGACAGCGTCCAAGTTGCTCTGACATAAAGGGACTCTGATATTGTATAGGTATTATGTTGTTTTATAAAAAAGTGAAACAAGACAATTTTTCTAAACGTGCAGTAGTATGTACCTATTAATTTTTAATGAAATGTTTCAGTTTTTCAATGCCACTGTGGTGTTAATTTTGTACATATTATGCTATTCTTATAAGTGTTAATATTTACTATATATACTGCATGGAATAGGTACCTTTTTGAGTATTTTTTGGTTCTTGGCCTTGAGATATAAGTTTATTCATTTTAAGGGGAATTAACTTAGTATTGTTTAGTTGTGGAGGAGTAATAGCATGTAATACAAATAGAATTTGGGAAGGTAATTAATATTTAAAAAAAATCTCGACCTCTCACTTGGATAATATAATAAAATCAATATTGTAATACAGCCATGTTCACGGAAATTTCACCCATGGAATTGTACAAAATAATGTACTTGTGGAATATGCAATTTACGGTTGTATAATATCTCTTCAGTGTAGTATGTTTAAAATCTTGATAAGGTCTATTGATTTCTTGGTGCGGAGACTTTTTTTGTGTACGCAGGCATAGACCGATATAATGCACGAGGCGATGCAACGCGAAATGATTGGATCTGTAATCGAATCGACTTCCCTATCGCATATCGATCTACCGGACCGCTATACTTACATATTACGAGATTGCCAGCATACCAGCCCACCAGTCATCAGCGGGCGTAACGGGAACGAAGCCGTTGCATTCGAAACCGCTTCAAGATCGATGTGTTTCCATTACAAGTCTCTTGAAGGCGTCGTTAGATAACATTGATTGCCATTCAAGTAGCACCCAAATCATTCACACTTGCGTTTAGAATAAGACAACGTATGCGTATCTAATCCGGGACAAAGTTATCAATTCCTGGATTTCAGAATTGGTATTTTCAGTCTCAAACCCTGGTAGTTATACCAATATCTGAGAAAACTCTTCGATGTTTGCGATTTAAATGAACTATCTGACAATCAGAACTGATTTTGTATTATAATAAATGAACGCTAATTGACATTGCACATTAACTACAAAAAATGAAGGAACTTGAAAATAGCGTACTAAAATAACATAGGTAGGTACTCAGTAAGTCTATAATATTATAATGTAGTTAGACAAATTTGATAGAATGATACATCGATAAATGAATTCGTATTCGTTTGTTATTTTATAACTAGAAACAGTAATGTTCGTCATGGGTAAAATTCTAGCATAGATCAATCATCTGTTAACTTGACGTGTAAACTTTTACACGCATACCAAATACCTATAATGAAAGAGGAATCTAGTCCCTATTAACTTTTTTTGTGAGAAATGTAATATGACTAAGTGAAATAATATTTAATATGAGATGAGATCAGTGATAAAAGTGATGATTCTAATATCTGATCAGGCCTGTTCTGACTTTCTTTATTTAACTTATTAGTTATTGTCAAGTTGTGTTTTCGAGAAAGGAAAGTATTAGCTTGAATCAAAATGTAACCTACAATTATTTACCGTGTTACTATTATAAATTACCTAGCTATATTAAGTATTGGATACTGATGTTCGACCAACTAAAATCAATGGTCGATAACTGATTAATCGTGTGTAATTAATAAATATGCACAGATTTTACAGTTTGTTATCAAATAATTCGATATTGGTGAGTGATTATTATTTTTTGTTTATTTCTATTGAAAGTTTAACAGTAAATTACGAGTCAACTATAGTCGTGGCTGCTCCAATCAATGTCCATTGAACAATATTCTTCGTAGGCTTTTAATTTTATATTTTGTCATGTCGATTAATAATAACCAGGGGCCCGATTTCCTAACTATCGTCTGGTGCCACACGAGACGATAGTTAGGAAATCGCGGTGCAGGCCCCCTATGTTAGAACTTGCGAGTGCCAGCTGCCCGGTCGACATGACGTCATATGACGTGACGTACTACCGGAGTGATAATAGCATTCGAGAAAATAACGCTACCAGACAGTGGCGCTATTCATTATCACCATACACATATAGGTGTTTCATCGTATTAATATCTATGGTGAGCACTGTGCGCTGGGCGGCATGCCTCGAGCGTGTATTGGCTGACGTCACAATTACGTCATGTCGTCTGGTGCCACACGAGTCGATAGTTAGGAAATCGCGGTACTGGGGACTCTCCGTGATATCGACTGTTCTCTTAATAAGATATCATTGTCAATCGCAGCGTCAGTTTTGGGTGAAATTAAATTTAATAGGTAATCTTTGCGGTACGGCATTCCGTAAAACATTAATAATGTCATGATGACAATGATTTATCCATGTTTTATTATTGTAGTGCCAGCGAAAGTCTACTAGCAACATACAACTAACTTAGTCGCTCAGATATTGTATTTTTTAGTCATGATCCATTAGTAAAACCTCCCAATTACTTTATCTGTGTACAAGAAGAAATATAGGATTGAATAATATGCCGAGATACTATATTTATTGAATTTTAGGTGTTGGTTACTATTAAACTTTAGGTGGCACAAGGACTAGGTAGTTACTAAACTATACGATTGAATGATTAATTGGTGTTTTGGTGGTAATTCTGTTTACTTAAAAATGTAATTAGGGACTTGTTGTGCATTCTTTCATTTCATCACCGTGACCGTAGTCACTAGGAAACACTGCAAAATTCTCGAGGAGCAGCTTTATTCCTCTGCTGTGTGTTACAGGGAATTCCTTAATTTAGTTCTTCCACATCAGCGGCATTCACACTTTTCCTCTTTTATCTGGCACTCCAAAAACAATTATCATTACGATTTCGTTCTCTAGAGTCTAGACCAATGATACTCAACCTTTTTTTTTCTTCGGGCCAAATACATATATTTGTAAAGTAACGCGGGCCGCATCACTACTGGTGTGATGAAAAAAATCATGAATTCCCCCTTTTTTACAAAACATTTTTGAGATTTTAAAAATTATGCTTGTTTTTTAAATTAATCGTGTGCTGTTGTGCACTATCTGTGCGTCAAAGTCGAAACGAATCTCAAGATATACGAAATTCTTGATAATAAATGTGTTTCGGGCCGCACATAAAAGCTTAAAGGGCCGCAGGTTGAGTATCGCTGGCCTAGACTCTAAAGAATCGAAATACGGCCCAGGCACACAGAAAATGACAATCTATCACTGTATTCTATCCAGGATATCCTCAGAAGTCATCGCCATTGCCACAATTCGAATGCGTTGTATCATTTATGGCGTATAGATCAATAAACAATCCGTACTGTACCTATACCCTGTGAGGGGTGGGTACATACGTGACTGTAGATTTTCACGTCGTTAATATTATTCGTCATGCCTCGTTTTATTGCCAAATTGAAACGTAGTCAAAAAGAATGGCCAGTTTTACTTTTTATTCCGTTTCCAGAATACAAATGGCCGGTACGTTGACTTGAATGCAAATCTAAATAACAAAACAGCGTAAGTGTGTGCATGAGAGTGAAGCTTGAAACAAAACCTCAAACATTCACTTTCGAGGGGCGTCCAAACCGCGGAATAGTAATTTTGTGTTGGTACTCGTTCGTTATTTCGATCATAGTCATCAATCAACATTACACTCAACACTCGGCAGGAACTTGCGAAGAAAGTAACATTAAAATTAAATAATTTCCTCGCCCAGGCGAACTTTACCGCAAGTGTATGTAGACGTTCTAATTTGGACATCATCAGGGTTTTTCATTCTAGTATCTAAGTAAAATGATATGAAGGTATGCATGAAATAGACGCAAAATCTCCGCGATAATGAAATAACTACATGATAATATTAGTGTTTTAAATCTTGATTTTTGTGTAGGTACCTAATAGATTTTTAGTTGTTGGCTTTTTACTGGGAATGCTTTCTTTTTCGAATTCAAGTATAGACTTTCTCAGTAATGTTTTGGTAATTTTATTATTACAATTGCAAATGAACACGTGAAAAAATTCGCTGCAAATTGATGTAGTCGTCTATGCTCCGTCGAGCGTCACAGCCGTAGCTCCGATGTACTTTGGAGGTATTGCTGTATTATTCAAATGAGACATGTTACATTGTCTGATGTTTGAACAGCTAAATGACTATATGCCGACGGACAATTATTATGATATCTATTAGGAACATGTTTGTTATGAATTATGATCTATCGGTTTTATTATAATACTTAATAATAAAATACAGATTATACCTTAATCGGGTACCTGATTCTGGACCCGAGAATTACGATTCAGATTAGATAACTTCGACTATGTTCGATAAAATAATATTCAATAGTTTGGAATGCGTATAGGTATACCGTAACAAAATTCGTAAACATAATAATATAATAAATTTATGTACACATTGCCAAATAGGTATTCGCTTATTCAGGCAAAGATAAACAAAGACCGTATATCGCATTTAGACTTGAACGATAAAGTTGCATTGAATTGTGTTCATAATAAAATTATTGACCGAACCTCTAAAGTCTAAGGCATAAAGCCCACCAAAGCGGCGCTCGGTGCGCTCTCTACGAAGTAGGCCCCCTCCCACCCGCGCATTACTCTTCACCTATGTAATAACTCAAATAAGGGACACAAGAAGCACAGAATAATTATTATTATCAGCATCTCTCATAACAAAGCAATAAAAATATTATTAAATTTCTCGGGGCTTGTAATTAATATTCACGATGACATTATTCTACCAGAGAAATGTCGGACACGCAAAAACTAAACAATAAGTTCACTGTTATTAAATAATGCCTACTCGCCCGTCTATCGACGACGCTTCCAGAAGCGTGATTTTGCTTGCCGTGTTCAATGAATGGACTACATTGTATTTTCGTTAATTCGTGCCGCTGAGAAGCCACACAACGGTGACTCATGGGGCGGGCGGGCACAATGCGTCGTCAAATCCAGTGTGCGCTGGCGTATTTGATTACGTTGTATTTTCGATGATTTACGCGCCACTTGTGAAATTTTGCGCGAGTGCCCCACTTGCTGCGTTAAGTGGGTTTTACGCCTAAGGTCCACGATTAGTAATTCCGCGAAGAAAAAGAAGATTAATGCAAACTGCAAAACCATAAATTATAATGCAACAAAATACATATTTACGTAACACAATAAGATAATAGGTACCTACTTCTAGTTCCACGGTTTCAATTTTTTAATGACCTCATCAAAAATTCTGAGTTTTGATTAGTTTTCACGTGTAATACCTACATTACTTCATGCATTATGTCTACAGTTTCTCTCACGTTGATAGTGATCACGTTAATGTAATGGTATTGAAGAATGAATATCCGGGAGTAGGGAATCCAATCCCGAGCCAAAATTCTGATCCCGGGATTTCGGGATTACAATTTGACAATTCCGGGATCCCGGGATTGGCATTTTTTTCCATTGTTAATATAAAATGTTTATATTTACAAATAACATTGATAAAATCGGTCAAAAATAAATCTAGTATAATTTATACTATTTAAGACATTTATTGTTAATATTGTATACGTTCATTCTTGGAAATACACAAGTTTAATGGAGTAAATAATATTGTAATATAAATAATAATGTGAATTTAATACGAGATTGCTGTTTCTGATAGTAAAGACATAATGAATGGATTAGCGAGATTTAAAATAGTAAAGCAAATAATCATGGCGTACTTATGGCCTTTCCGCATCATAAATCTAATTTTTCGACCATGTCCGATCCTAATAGGATCATATGGGCCTACACAGAGTAGAGGTTGTATTAACAGATTTTGTTTTTTTTTACGAGAAATGGATGTCAGCTACTTGCTCAACCTGCAAAATCTAATTAGTCAGCCAAATATGAAACTGCCGTAAAACGTATGATATCATGGTGGAATTACTTTGTTAAATGTGCGAAGCATTGTTTTTTTCCAATCTTTCTCATTTTTAATAATTCATGTGAAAAAATAAAATGAATCGGCAACCTATACATGGGTATAAATCAAACTTCATTCAAACTCAGTTTATTTCTAATGTAGTTATTTTTTATTAAAAGTATTTTTTCTGTTTTATTTTCGCTTTTATTTTATTTTCCATAAAAATTGATAAATAAAATCAACCCCGAAATCCCGGGATTATGTTTATCAATCCCGGGATTCATATGTATCGAAAATAGCGCGGGATTGGAATCCCTATCCGGGGGGTTATCTTTACTTAAATATGCTATTCTACATCCTTCTTAGTAGTTCTTACGCCTCTCAGTTGGAGAATATGGACACAACACGGCGTATTTAAGAATATCTGTGGCTCGCCAGGGTTCTTGCGACTTCCCAAGTCCTCCGCCCTAAACACCCTGTGGATGGTATTTAGCGGCCTTCGTGGACGCTCGAATTCGGTTGGATTTAATAATAGACAGACTGGTTGAAATTCTCTTGGGGCAACCGCGTGTTATAGGTCCCTACTTACTAGACAAATACAATGATTAATAATATTAATCTTCATTTGATCATACTTAGGTGCATAGGTACCTACATACATACTGATATGCAACAAACATTGTAACTCGTAATATCTATTGACAGTATTCGCATTGTACCTATTTAGAATATTGTTTGCAAGGCTGTGTGTGTACCAGCGGCAACAGTCGCGGGTACGAAATTCCTATTGTCTTATTTTTTGCATGATCAAAACCGGTTGTGGAAGTCCTCAAATGACACCATTATTCTAGCCGAGAGAATGCGCTTTTATTACCCGTACATGACCAATCACTAGACACCGGACATCTGGAGTCCTTTTTTTTTTGGGACGGACTCGAATATTACAACATTTTTTAATTAAAAAATGCGTTAATAATTTATGGAACCTATGTTTTTCAGAAAAATAAGTTGTACGATGTAGTAGGTACAATGAAATATGAAATAAATGATATTGATAATATGTGCAAGAGACTTTATCGATACTTAATTATATAGAAACGCTGCTATTAGTAGATATACTATACTATTTAGAAAAATTAATGAAGCGCTTACGTAAAGAGTGGAAGAATTAGTTGTTAATAGTAATATCTATAATATTTAATAATATTCCACTTTTTATATACCTATTATTGAAATCAAAGTTTAAAATTTCTACTAAACTACTTTTATTTTCACTATCAAATAACAAATCACACTTGCTCCCATAATGAGAAGGACCTGACAGCTAGTGTATTATTAAAATCGTACCAAATCTTAATGATTTCGTATATTATGTTCATACTACGAAAATATATAATATGAAAACATATTATTATATTATATGGATTTATGGATAGGTAAAATGGGGAATATCGGACCTACGTGGTTAATGAAACCCTTTAGAAAAAGTTTCGTACGAAAGATACTTCAAATCGTACTTTTGTGTTTCAAGCAAGTGGTTGGACATATTGAGATATTCAATTTTAATATATAGGTACTGATGTTGTAATGTTTTTTTTGACATTTTTACAGGCCATTTTCAAACACTTTATATTCATCATGCAAAATATGTAAGGACATGCGTTTTCTGTTAATTGCTACTCCCTAATACTATAAATTATATATCATAGTATTATTTCAATGAAATATATAAACCCGATATAATTATTTATTTCGGAAGTTATCAAAATGATACAATCATAATTAGTCGACATTGATACATTGTGTATATATATTACCTAATACCATTGATAATAAATTATTTTATCAAGAAAATATTAGATATAAATAGGTATAACACAGTTGCAGTGCATACCATTTGCCTTAACAAGTTGACCTTGGTTCTAATAGTTCATTGCTTTATCCAATCTGGGAGTTCACACATGAAACTATAATTTGATGTTATAGTAATATGGTAGAAAAAACAAAAAAAACTTAACCTGCGCGTTTGTTAACTGATCTACGTATTTTCTTAAAATCCGAGATCACTTCAGTTTTGACGATTATGGATTATAGCTTAAAATTGTTTATTTGTTTTTAATTAGTGAGTAGGTATATTTCGTGATATTTCACATTAGCTGGTTCCATTGTTTACGGGAAATGACGTTTTAACGGGCTTACCTATTGAATGTATTAATAGTATGTAATATATTCATTACGAGTTTTCACAAACACTTCAGATAATCAAAATTTGTTTTTTACTTGATCCTTTACTAATAGGTAAGAAGGTTTTAACAATCTTTTATTATGTCAATGTGCATTTACGATCGGTGAGTGCGCATAGTGCACGAAGAAGCCAGAAGGCATAACCCGGTCGTAAATAATGACTAATAGAATACCTAGTACAAAACATAAATCAATTGGAATTTATTGATTAATATTTTTGCCACTCGTACCCGTTAGATATAGGGACCATTATACCACTTTCCTCTAGAAGGTATATAAGGTACTTTTAAACACTTTGTACATTTTGCATTTTTGTTTATTGTTATTAAATCTTAGTTGATATTATTCTTTTGACTTATTAACTTAAAAATAACAACAATGGATGAAATATAATATTCCTAAATATTATAATATGTCACATATATAATATTGTGTAAGTATATAATATATAATTATCAAGCCTCGATAGCGAAGGCTGCGTGACTAGCAAATGCACTTACGACCTATGTAAACCTGCCGTTCATATTGTTTTAAAAGCACTATAGATGGTTGCACTATTATATCTAAAATGTAAACATAAATTTATATACAATATTGGTATGTACTACAGCTGATGATGATACATACTATCGTATGGAAAATAATTCATTTTTAAGTTGTGGACTTCTTGTACGTATCATGCGACAAAAGCAATAAAATCGTCTTCAAGTTTTTGTCATTGGTCGGGAACCTTTTTTGATACATACACCTACGGTAGGTGAATTTTAAACACAGCAAATTTTTCACAGTTTTGAAGTTACGCTATTTCTTAATGTATATAAATCAGTCATTTAATAAATAAGGACAAATATCACCAACAAGTTAGTTCAAGTAAACAATCGACTCCCACGTCCTCTATACTTAATTGACTTTTAATGCAATAATATGTACCTACCTATATTTTGTACTGTTATTCAATTGAAAATGTCCATTAGGATAAAATCGGTTGAATATCAACATTATGGAATAAATGTGGAAAAAGTACGAAAGTACATATTATAAAGTGTTTTAATGAAATATGTATCTAGGTACCAGTCGTTTTATGTGATGAATAGTTCTTTACACTTTATAATATGTAAGTATTTAAATCAAATACATAATATAATCATATATCAGATAATTACTTTTTAATAACAACATTTAAATATAATGCTAATTATGTCGAATGGCCACCTAATCGGCGCGCCTTTAGCGTACAATGTATTAAATGGGACGGCGGGACTTTTTTTAACGTTACACACCTACAATCTTACCTGTAGAATGGCCAAAAATGGAACTACGAATTACCATAGGACGCCATTTTGAAAATTTCATTCGAATGTCAAATTTTGTCCAGTTACTAGTCTTGATTGGGTAGTTTTCGACAATGGCTCCATTTTTTTTGTAGTACTTATTCCACTTTTAATCAATAAATTAGGACCGGTTTCGTCCGCCTCAGAGGGACATTTTCAACTGAATCTTCCCTTGTTCGGTTGAAAATGTCCCTCTGATGCGAACGAAACCGGTCCTAATTTATTGATTAAAAGTGGAATAAGTACTACAAAAAAATGCGTTTTTTAAATTAAACAACAATAAATATTAACGTAATACAATCACTAAGTGAAAATCTGAAGTATTAAATGGGACGGCGGGACTTTTTTTTAACGTTACACACCTACAAACTTACCTGTAGAATGGCCAAAAATGGAACTACGAACTACCATAGGACGCCATTTTGAAAATTTCATTCGAATGTCAGATTTTGTCCAGTTACGAGTCTTGATTGGGTAGTTTTCGACAATGGCTCCATTTTTTTGTAGTACTTATTCCACTTTTAATCAATAAATTAGGACCGGTTTCGTCCGCCTCAGAGGGACATTTTCAACTGAATCTTCCCTTGTTCAGTTGAAAATGTCCCTCTGATGCGAACGAAACCGGTCCTAATTTATTGATTAAAAGTGGAATAAGTACTACAAAAAAATGCGTTTTATTAAATTAAACAACAATAAATATTAACGTAATACAATGACTAAGTGAAAATCTGAAGCAATATTATATTGCAAAACCTTTAGAAGAATGCAATTACGGCTTACGCAATACATAATATTATAATAGTAGGTTCAAACGAATATTTTCAAGGATGTCTCGCATCTACAGATGTACGCCACTGGTATTTTGAAGATGAAATTTCTTACGATCGATTTGATGAAATTCTTCAATGTCAATAGTTTATAATCAAATAGACCAGTTTGGGCAGAGCATCCTCAAAATACTTAAATATCTAAAGAAATAAACAAGTAGGTATGTGACTTTTTTATCGATATGTAGGTACGGTATTGTTGCTTGATAATACTAATAGGTATCAATATGATACATTTAGAACATAAAACGGGTCAGCGGACAAAATCTTCCAATATTTGTATTTATATTAGTGGTAGGGTACGCAAAAGCTATTCGATATTTAATTATGAAAAAACATATTCTACACGCATTTTATAAAAATGGTTTACCATTACTTACCTGCAATAAAACAAACCATCAATTTTGTAATGCGACCTTTTTAATTGCATTTTGCGAATTTGAATTCGTTTGTCGTTGCCGCAAGTCGCGTTATAATATTGGCAAGACGATTATCTTAATTACATTAATTACCATCGCACCTGAGCTGCCAGAAAAAACAACTGACAAACTGTAGAAATCCATACTAAGAATCATTTGGGCAAAAGTCTCCTTAGGATATTGGATTCGTCCACCAATTTAATGTGTTTTTTTATGGGTTGACGGTTAAAAACTTCAACAGGCCGGCCTTTACCAATCACTATTAATAGGTTCGCTTATTGAAAACAAGTCGAATCGGTCACGAGTCACGACTGTCTTATGTGCCCCCTCTGATTGTTTCATCTACTTATGCCCAAATCGCATCGGCGCAATCACCATTGAAGTATTTACCTGCTAGGTATACTGTGACGAGACTTTTATAATATATACATTATATTAATTACGTTTAAGTCCATTAATATATTTATATTTAGAGTCTGTTCTCTGTAGTAACACAATCTAGATTAAGTAAGTACATCAATTGAACCGCGATATATGTAGCAAATGTTTTTTTTAACGTGATCATTATATGTATACGCAGCATGCTATTTAAGTCTGAAATAGTTAAATACAGATTTGAGACTGCGTAATTAAAATGACTAGGCGTACTGATATACTAGTATTCAGTACCTACCTACAACAATGGTTTTAAAGTCTGTAGTGATTTCAATATTGTAAATATTAAAAAATATAATACAATAAAAATGAAGTGTTCATGTAAAAAAAAGATGGCATAGTTTTGGTTGAAAACTTGAAAAGCAAGTCATTTATCTTTTTATTTTGTCGAAAATGAAAGTTTTATTAATTATTCTAAATATATGCCTTTTGTAAAATATTATGTGGATATGTTTAAAAATCAATAATACTTCTCGTATCACATTTTACAAGACATTTCTCTGAAGTATTCAAATATTTATTTTTGATAGAAAAATGTTGCCACATTGATCCGACAACTTAATTGAATCTGTCAGTATCGTAGGTAGGTATGTCAGGAGTAAAGAAATCTCCTGTAAACTATTTAAAATGTGACTGGTTTGAATGACGTTCTAGTTCTCAATTAAATTGGTTATTAATATTTTATGAGTAGGTATGTTGTCCATTTTGAATAATGAAATAAAATACTGTTATTTATTGCCCACATTCAGATACACATCTCTGTGTCAAACAGTTTTAAAGTTGTACCTTTCTTTTCGCAAGCTGTTCAAAATTCTCGCGGAATTCTGGTTGGGAAACATTGGCCTAAATGCTGTCATTTCGCCCGACTATGTGACTTATAATAATTGTGGTCTTTGATATCGACGAATGACATTCCCGTGGTTAAATTGAACGGACAGTAGTTCTGTTTTGAATTATTGGTATTCAGTATTCACCTTCTTGCGGTTGGGCTTACAATGCACAATAATTTATGATACAATGCACAAGGTAGGTAATCTTCTAGGTGGATAGTCTTGTCAGGTGGGCACGCGAGTCGCGGCGAAAAGTACGTGGCGTCGAATTACCGAAGGACTCGCCATAATAATGCATCGAATATAATGTATGTAGAAAAAACGCAGAGATAGTAAAGTGAGTCATTATCATTAATTCACCTTGTATGGTCATCAATCACCACAATGTTGTTATAATTGACTTTTCTGCTTGCCTTCCAACAGGGGCAAAGTTGAAGAACCCTGTGGCAAGTAAGCATTCCGCCGTACTCCAAGGTAGACCTGAAATGCTAGTTACGTCACCGCGATGCTATCATACAAGTAATACATAATTTAATAAATGCATCGATCAGATACACGAGGTTGCTTACTAATGGTTTTCCAAATTCCTATGACTTCGCCACTGCTGATATTTTTTGTGATTTACATCTTTGGTAGATAACTTTATCTTTGAAAGATAACGTATATTCGGGATTATGCGTCGCAATAATAAGTAATAGTTTTTATGTTTCAAAATGTCATTGCACTCGCAAACCTTTAAATTGTATTACATAGTGATTATATCATAATCTTCTTCTTCTTGGTCGCACATTCTTGGCTGAGGATCGTGACCACTTTTAAATTTGGCATCCTTTGAGCGACCAAGACTTTCCATCCTTCTCGATCTTCCGCTTCTCGCAGGGCAGAATGAATGGTGCCCCCAGTCAGCTCTTTGACTTGGTCGCTCCAGCGCGCAGACACTCTTCCTCTGTTTCGCCTTCCCTGGAGGCCACCCAAAATCATCAGTCCCCAGGTTGTCCGGTCTGCGCCGGACAATATAATAGGTAGGTGCATTATTGGCACGTGCCTGTAAGTTGGTTTTACGATTCTTAGTTTTATAGATAGTAAGAGTGTATTTCGTTATTTATTTGATGACTGATTACCAAATATATTAAAATTAAATATCTAGGTATTTCATACAATATGTCTATAAATAAAACTTTTTGGTACATGCATGTTGAATTCGAAGTGTAACACATACGTTTGATTCTTTTGTAAATAGTGTTATCTCCCAATGTGTATTCCTGCAATATGTGATTGTGACCTCATCTGGAATCGAATCCTGGACCTTCGGTATGATGAGAAGCCAGTGCCTTGTGAATTGAACTACATGTGCCACTAATACAATTAATTGACTAAGAACATTAAACTTTATAGGGTCCACAAAAATGTTCATCTAGCAATCTTGCCTCCTACGGGTAGGGCTTCGTCCAAAGCTTTTTCCCTACGCACCACGCTTGCGTCGAGTGCAATTTCAAGTTGGCCTATTTTCAATGGTTTCCAAATAATTATCTATATTTCTGCGGCCCAATCCGCGATAAGTCGCAATGAGTAAACAAAATGCGGCCGGCCATTCGTCACGAAAATTCGCGCCGCTCCCATCCTAATCAAACCGAATCACTGAATGAGAAATAATAGCGCGCCTTTCGTTTTCTTCGTGAGTTCGCCCAAGTCATCAGCCGGTCCGCGCACTGAATACTAAATTTATTTAAATGATTATCCGTTCACCACTTTGTTTTTCGCGCTGATCTCTTTTTTTCGTGAGCGATTTGTCCATTTTCACTCGATTTGCATTACTCGCAAATGGAGTTTCACTCTCTCCTTATTATATGAGAGACTAGAACGTTTTAGACTTTTACACGTTGGCCATTCTTCTTTCTTCATTGGGCTCTGATAAATTGAATTATTCTCTGAGATTTGAATCTTACTTCAACCGTTTTTCGGTAGTGTATGGTGTAGAAAATACCATCGATTGGGGAAGCCCAAGAAATTTCTTTTTCAAAATTAATTTAGTGAACGGATATTCATACAAAATATAGAAACCAATTGATTATAGGCGAAGAAAATGTAAGAGATCAAAATAAATACGACTGTTTATTCGTAAAAACGGCAAAAATATGTAGGTACAGCATCCACGATATTTTACATGATTTTCTATTGTTGGTTTTTAGCCATTCAGTAAAATTTGGTCCCGCCGCGGAATTCGAATCTACATACCTACATGTCATGGATGTACATAATCAGACATCTATTGCCCGATGGACATGACCATGCGTCAATTCGATGACGTAATACATTTACAAATCAAGTGTAGAAAATTAAAAAAAAAAAGTACTTCAGAGAGAGAGAAAGAGTTTTGTGTTGAGAATTATTTTGCCGATCGCATACATATTTAAAATACCTCGTTACCAAAACTTTGTAGCTATCTTAAGTTCAGACGAAAACATTGATTCAAAATAAGTAAGTAAAATTTTTATTCCAGAATTTTTTCATTCAAAATTCTAAAGGAAGCACGCCGATCCGTATTATTAAACATAGTTTATTTATAATGAAACAAAGTAGTCAATTGATCAATACACAATTATTGTTTTCTAAAGTCAAATTGTTTACTTATTATTTTTCTCAAAGTAAATAGGTCGTAGGTTTCTGAATCTATCCGTGCGTTCAGTTGTCCAAGTACGTACATCAATGCAGGTATAATGCGAATGCCGTCCGCTCTTACTATTGACGAGTTTTTAGGTAAATTATTTTGGTACTTATAGGTTTCATTAACATTTATGATTGTAAACAAACTGCAATGATAAATACTTTTTGTTTATAACGTATAATTAAATTTATTTAGCGAGTGGTTACTTACGACTTGCGTAACCACGCGCTTTTTGAAGCATTTTTGATTGCGTGTGATTGCGCGTTCACAAATGCGCCGTCGGTTTGGACAATTTCCTCCGCATACAAATCGCGTCACGTTCCGCCGAAGAATGTCGCTTTTTTCTGCATATTTACTTTTCATTCATTTCGCGCTGCTTGCTAATCACCTTAAGTGGCGTGATGAATAAGTCATTAGCATCGAAGAAGAAGAAGAGGAGGCGGCGGCAACCTGAGCGTGAAGCAGCCAGCCAGCAAGCCACTGTCTCTCCACCCACATCCATCCGACCGTGTGCGCTCACTTTCGGTTTCCGCGCCACCCTACCGGGAAATGCACGATAATTTAACCAAATGCCCATTCATTGTTTTTGATCCCGATTTTCTATTGTAATTCATTAATCATTATTCATTACTATCTTCATGACTGTGTTATTATGAATGAATCTGTCACGGTGTTTAACTCCTTGTTAAATGGTTACAACAATTCTGATTATATTATTCTCTTATAGGTAGGTATATTATAATTGGATGCATTTAATTTGTTTAATAGCGACGGTTAGGTACATCTAGTTTAATGTAACGATATAACAAACCAATGGTTCTATGTGGAATTTAATATTCTAGGTTTTAAAACAAAATGTTGTTTGATAAACCTTGGATAACTTAGCATGGCCGGAAGGGAATAGTGGACAGAACAGAACGCCCGCCTGCCTCTGAAGTGGCGGATTCTAATCCCGCGAACAAATTCACAAGTCATATCATGGTCTCAATGTATTGAGTGAGTATATGTGGGTAAATCAAATATTTTCTAACTGGGGGCTGAGCGAATAGGTAAAAAGTGATTAGGTACATATAAAAAGCCTATTCAGATGATTTCTACTACGCATAGAGACGGACTTATATTCTCAATCATGAAGCGAAAATGCTAATTTAAGTACGTATATGGTTGCAGACAATAAATGTGATTAAAATATTTTCCTCCTACCACCTCAGAGGTAGGTAGGTATCAGTGGCGAAGGGTGGAGGTAGGCTGTTAAGATTCGCTATAAATAGTGCACACTAAACTTTGTTAGTCATATGTATTTGTTTTTATTGAACTAAGACTTCAATTTACAGATGGTATTAGTTAGTTTTTAAAAATCAATTAAACCCTGCCTAAACGAAACCATAATAGATTTGGTCTAATTTGGGCAATACGACAAAATTGTGTACAATTTTTCATTCATAGTTATTTGTTTTCGTTGGATTAAAACTACATATTACACATATTTTTGGTTCATTTTTTTGATTCATTAAGCCCTGCGTAAACCAAACTATAATAAATAAAAAATATTATTCTATCTATAAAATACTCAAAGTTATGTATGATTTAATTGCATAATTTTAGATATTTTATAGATAGACATGTATTTTTTGACTAATATCTATTATGGCTTGGTTTCTCAGGGTTTAATTGAATTTTAAAATCTAACCTACACTATCTGTAAATTGTAGTCTTATTTCAATGAAAACAAATATGTATGTCTGAAAAAGTTTAATGTGCACTATTTATGGCGGATCTTAACAGCCTACCTCCACCCTTCGCCACTGGTAGGTATAGGGTAAAAATCAATGAAACTACAGTTATATTTTATCGTACACAATCAATAGTAGTAATCAATTTTCATGCATAATACGTATATGTATACATTCATATTCTTTTAATTCACAATACTTACCTATCATACACCTGGTTCAACTTTAACACGGTGGTATCCAAGGAGCGCTAAACGCCAAATAGGTGTTTTGCCTGCTGGATCGACGGACTGATCAAATTAGGAACTGATACTATTCGACAGAACTATGGGATACCTTCATCCAGCAGTTGGACAACTCCAGCTGATGATGATATATTATCAACTATTTATATGTGGAAATGATTTTTTATTTGCCCACGAATTACATTTAATTACAAATTCATTGTACACGTTCATTCCCTGACTATCATTATTGATCGATTTTGTGATTCGCTTCTAATAAAATTCAAGTTATGAATCAGAAGGTACTTAATCATACTCCTTGACAGCGCATAGTCAAATGATGGATCATATTCTCATATTCATCAAAGGCCAAACATCAACTCTACTTATAATGTAAATGCGTTTTGTAAAACCTATATCACAAAATATACTTGTATAAGTACTTATGTATAGGTATATCACGAACTTCTTCCCTTCCCTTTCCTAGTCGAAATAAACAGATTCCAATTCGTTCGTGTCCCCGCATTCTTGGGTAATTGCAATCACTATTCATGGAACAACTTCACCTCGGCGTCCCTCGTTTGGATTTATTCTTGTTTTTTCTTATCCTAAATTAATGTTCATGCCGGAAGGAATAAGATGCTACTTTTTGGGTATATGCAGTGCACTACTAGTAGACAATCTAATATATCATAATATATATATGTACATTTTATATCGTTGTGTATCTGATTAACTCTAGGTGGGAGCACGTTTATATGCCTGTGACTATTTCACTTCTATAATATTCTGACAAATGTATAATAAGTAGGTATCTCCTTTGAGACAACATTCGGCCGTTAGCTTTTGGACTGAGTCAAGTACATAATGCTTTCAAATTTGCACTAATCAATCTTCTCAGAAAGTGATAAAAAGAGACTCGAGAGAAAATTCATATAATGTATCATAAGACTTTCCGCATCGATACATTTTATTATTAAATTAATATGTCAAGTTAAACATTTTAGGATAGGTATTATCGAGGTTGCTGAGTCAAAAAGTGTAAGACTGTGGGGACGTTTCAGCAACAATTATTTAGCATTTAATTATTAGCCTCCCTAAAATTCCGCCATCAAGAGATATTTCGAGAAGTTATTTTTTTGATAGAGCGTTAGTGAAAAATATATATCTGAAATAATAATTTCCTCTCCTGCAATGTTACACATTGTCACGAAGACTTAATACTATCGTTATTATTGTCATCCAAGGTAATCTCTTTTTGGAAGATAGACTCCTCTGGCTTTTTCCATTCTTTGCTCCCTAGTATTTCTGCCCAAGTTAATTAATTTGTAGATCCAGCGCTTTTTTAGGCTTATCTAGTTAAGTGTCTCTTTTGTGGTTACCCGTCCGTGGTTTTCCGCATTGCCATTTCAGCAGTTTAGTGACATAATAATATTATATTAGTTAAAATTGCGTGAATCCAGGTACTCTTGTCTCTTTCTTTTATGTTCATTAATTGCTATGCCCAACATGCACTTTCCGATTATACGAATTTCCGCTGAGTTGATAATGGATTCAGCATGTGAATAACAACCAATTTCAATGTTGAACATGTCCCCTTGAGGCGGACGAAAACGGTAAAAGAAGTGGTTTAAGTACAAACAATGTGTTTTATTAAACTTATTAATACAATGCATTTCCACCATGAATTGATAGTTGTTATAGTTAATTATATTGTATAATATAACGGTAAGTATGTGTATCCTGCATATATAATGACCACATATAAATAAAATTCATGTTATGTGTGTAGTTACAAAATTAAGACCTCTATGTCGTTTACACTCTACATTGCAAGAAAAATAAGAATTATAGCAAATTCGCCTTCGTGTCCTTCACCTATTGCGCTGACGTGTCCACTTTAATATGAGATTTCATATGGGAGCGTACGTCCTGTTGCAAGTCAATGATTGCATCTGATTTAATGAGTGTGTATCGGAAATTATCATTACCTTGCCAATTATTATTAAAAGTCAACATAACGAGTAATTATTGCTTATGCACTGTCATGCATCATTTTGCTCCAATTCGTTCATGACTGTTCGTTAAGATCCGCGCTCATTACGCTCAACGTTAAATAATAGCGATAAGGCATGCACGTGAGACAATACGGCGTAAACAATTTTCTTTGCAACAATGCCGTAGAATTCTAACATCCAACATTATTCATAATAGTGCGACTGAACAATGTGCAATTAAATCAAATGTTGTGGAAAAAGTTTGCTCGCTGATTACAAATTGGCCGCTTATCTTTAATTGTTGCCGCATTCTATGACTATGTTGAATGTTGACGATAATAAGAAAATTGCTACCTGCTCATTTCATTGTGTCTGATTATTATTCTGGCGACATTATCGGCAACCCTCGTAATCCAATCATCGTCATTCACAGCTTAAAAATACTCCGTGAAATACTATGAGCTCGCGTGGCGTGATGATAATGTATTTTTAGCATAAGGCACTGGGTTCCATGGTTTCCAACTGCAATTGATGAATTAATATGGCAGATAGAGTAAGAAAATAAGCTAGTTGGGAGTAAAAAAACTCTAGATTTTCTAATAAGTAAGTTTAAAAATCTCTAGAAACACTTTTTCACATTGTTTTCCGAGACCGAATTAATCGAAGCAGAATTAATTATTTTATTGTTTGGCAACTGATAAATACACATAGATAATTAATCAGGTACGAAATTTTGTTATATTGTACTTAAATATGATATATATTATATTATATTTAATTTATTGGTGATATTGTAAAACATTATAAGATACAAGAAGCCAGTAGGTTGATTTTTTTATTTTTTTTTATTTTGCGGTGTCGTAATACGCTAGATTTATCGTCATATGCCAAATACTATTTTTCAATCTAGATGTCTATAAAAATACTAGATCTGGGAAGAAAAACGTTAATTTTGTCAACGCTGCTGGCTTCTCATACCGCGGGTTCCGGGTTCCTCCTTGGTGAGGTTACAATGGTTGCAATACATCTTTCTCATTTTCATAACTCCGGATATATCCACTGTCGGACTTGTGCGTTGCGTAACCTCGTACTTCCGCAAAACTGAACTGTTTCGTCAATCTAGTGGTTTATTTTGGATATTTTATACCTTTTGGGTACGGTTTCTATGTGTAACATCAACAGGTTTATCAAAAAAAAAAAATGTAGGTAGGTTTGGTACTCTATAACTAAGAAATATTGACTGCATTTTTTGCTACGAGTATACCCCCCCATGTAGATTGTATGGAACATTTAATAATGTAAAATATGTTAACTATTAGATTTCATTCGCAACCCATTTTTTTATGTTGCTAAAACTGTTTATGCCGCGGACTCTATTATATGCTTTGATGCAGTCTAAAGTTGTGGCCATATGCAATGGTTATTCTAAAAACATACCACAGAATTTGTTGACTCGTCCTTGACTTGTCAAGGTCTATCCCAGAGCGCATCTTCTCGGATTACCTGCCTGACCCTAACTAATCCGGAATCTCTTGTTACCTACTTACTATGGAAAATAATAAAAGAGATGGTTTTAATAGTCGCGCTCGATCTCGATTTCAGAAGGTAATCGATTACCACCTGCCTTGCCGCGAGAGGTGAGCTCGGTGGGTCAACAATATGTTTGTTTTCGTATTAAATTACACAGTGGAGCCGATTTTCAGATGCTAGGGATTATACATACTCACTTTCTTTAAAAAGGTTTATTTAATTATTTAAATATAATTTTGAAAGGAAAGTATTGTATTTCGCCACCAATGTGCGATCGCTTGCGGAAAGAAACGAATTAGTGTAATCTAAACAATATAAACTAGTAAATTTTATTTGTCACCATACGTAGGTACATTCTGTAAAACAATATCCAATAATGGCTAATCTGGAAAATATTATATTAAATTTATTATTTTAAGAACCGAATTACAATTTAACCTGGCAACATTTATGCCCTCACCTGTAAGTTCCATTACGTCAGGGCGCTGTGTAGCGATAATGACTTTAGTGTCCTCCTATGCCCTACATTTATGTAGAGGTGTTATTTTATATTTGTGATATTGCAACCGTTTTTCGGTTTAGTTTTATGAATCCTCAGTCAACGTGACCACTATCTA
Source organism: Rhyacophila brunnea (assembly GCF_057557595.1). Classification (NCBI taxonomy): domain Eukaryota; kingdom Metazoa; phylum Arthropoda; class Insecta; order Trichoptera; family Rhyacophilidae; genus Rhyacophila; species Rhyacophila brunnea. The sequence continues at coordinate 26,944,172 of NW_028233068.1, forward strand.
AGTAGCTACCTCTTTATTATTATTATGATCCCCTCGACAACCCAATGTGAGTATTGGCTTCGTACAGGAAACGTCTTTACCCTCACCAACACTGTCTGCCGTAAAGATTATCCGGTGTCTTCAAATCATCACTCATTATATGCCGTGGTTTTATACACCGACTAACCATCCAAATGTATCTGTTTTGCTGCTACATTCGTCCCGTCCTACCCTGCGCGCCAATGATACGAGTTAAGTGAACGAGTAGAATAGTTTCTATATTATACAATATTGCGTTTTATGCTGTATGCGCCGGCGCCGTGCCGTATGTTTACATCTTCAGTATGTAAATGTGTACTGCTGGACATATCGCTGGTTTAAAGGTAAAACTCATTATGTTACATTTTGATGTTCTGAGATAATGAGGTTTGAACATATTTTTTGCAATTAAAAATCCAATTTCAAATTAACATTTTTTATTCTTTTTGTATAAAATGTGTAAAAAATCAGAGAATACATTGAAGGTAATCAGATTCTATAAAAAAATTAGGAACATTTAAAAAAATGAGTTTTTGTACATAATGAGTTTTTCCACACACATGTTTGTTAGTAAAGTGATAGTATGTCAATACTTTGGCAAGGGTTTCGCAATGTTTTTTTAATGTTTTTGATTCTTTATTAGTAAGTACTTAAGACTACTAACTACTAAGTACTAAAGAATAAAAATTATTTTAACCAAAATAGGAATTAGTAACAATTCAAATTGAAAACAATTAAACATACACTGAGATTAATAATAATTATTTCACAATAATAATACACTGGTGATGATAATAAGGACAAACCAATAATTATAATAAATTGAGGTATGATATACAGCAATAAAAAATATTCTTTATTCCTCAACAATGTCTTCCAAAACGTCTGGCTCTGGTAATGTGTCTAATGTGTCGCGATCAATATAGATGGTAAATTTTCATACCAATATCTTAGCTCTTCCGGAATGTCACCGTTTTTACAAAACTTCATAAGATCTTTTTTTTTTCAAATTAGATATTGGTAATATGGATTGATATGCACCTACTAATTGTGGAATAACATTACTCCGTCTCCCTTTTCCCGCTGCATAAATTTTTCTGTAAGGTCCTGTATGGTTATACCGATATTGGATAATTCCAAGTAATTTTTTCTCATAACGTAGACATTTAATTTGGAGCCACATTACTAGCTCTACATTTTCATCTATGTTCCTATTGCTTATTAATTTTAAATTTCTTCGTCGTATTGGGTCTTCAATACCTACAATGTGCTACAACTCCAGAAGTTAGCGAAGGTAATACCATTTTCCTCGGCTTGTAAGATCAAGTCGAAGTTGAAGCTTACTAGACAAGCTGAAGGTCTCTAATATTTCCCTCCACTGCGTGCGAGGGAGGGCTCCTGATATTATCCATCCGCCCAGTAGGGGAGTTTTAAATACTTTGATGTCCCATTCGAGGACACAATTCTTGCTCATGCCTGCTACTGACGTGGCCGGCCCACTGCCGTAGACGATGTCTGGGACTGGATGGTTTGTTTGCCGACGGATATCTTTATTTCTGATGTCATCTCGGCAAAAACGTTTCACTATTAATCGTGCCATTGCTCGCTATGCCAACCGCCGTCATGGGGGAAATATTTTTTTTTGAAGATCTTCAGTTTTGATAATTTTCAGTAGAACTGCATAAAATATGACAACCGCTCGCGTGTTCATCGCTCACCCCATTTACGCTTGTATTACCACACACGCCGCGATCAAAGGGTTGATCCGATTTCCCTTTCGAAACTTTTTTTATTTTTGATCCCTCGAACCCGAAAGGGGGCAAAAAATTTGGACATAATGAGTGGGCCGCTTTTTGTATTCCTGCTGTGATTTACTTGTCGATACAAAAAAAAATATATCGTTTTGATTTAATTCGACCATTTTGTACGCCCATGATAAATTTTTAATTTATGTAAGAATACATTTAATAATATTTTATTTAATTCTGTCTGAAATGGTCGGTATATTTATCACGAACAGTAGAAAAAAAATCATCGTCACTGTTCTGGCATGAATTCGAAAAAAATACATGTTGAGTTAGTTATACCAAAATGTTCCTTATTTCAAACTTTACCGTCTGGAAACCTTCTTAATAAATAAACAGTTTTTATTTTAAAGTCATCCTTTATACGATTACTTAATAAACTCACATGATAGACCATTTCAAACATTTTAACAACTTCAAAGTCAAATTACTCAAAACTAGTATTCTCCAGTTAGTGTGTTCTGCCAGAACAAAGACGATATTGACTACCCAATGCAGAATAAAAATACCACGAGCTATTGAAATCTCATCGATTTAGTATGTAGTAGTGTGTACTGTGTACCTACCTACATATTCATCAGTAGCAATATCGTGGTGTCTTCTTATTTTCCGTAAGTATACCTGACAAGTGTACTCTTTTTCTCGGATCGTCACAACCTACCTCTTTCCAAAAGTCACCCTTCGTCGCTGCTATATCATTATAATTATTATGCTCGTAATAATATGACGTAGCTGTTGAATCGTAGGTAATATAAGACAAAAATAGTCAGTAATTATTCACAATTTATTGTTTAATTAAGTACCTAGATGTTTGATAATTAATTAATCTTTTCTTTGTTTTCAGTAAGGAATTAATTATTTTTACGATATGTTTTTTAAAATTCTACATAGAAATATTAATTTGATTATGGTTTGAATAATTTAACTACTAAAAACATACAACACCTTTACATTAATAATGGTTTTAAATAATCTAAATATTTACTTAGCGATATTTATAAATTTTATTTTATACGAGTCATTTATAAGTAGTAGAGAGGAGAGGTACCTACGAGGTATATATTAAAAAGTAGAATTCCCAACACTAGAATGAAATAAATAAAAAACAGTGGTCGATAATATTTTTTGCTTTAAATGCTTGCAATAATAAAAAAACGGTTCCAAATATTTTAGACAGTTTTATATTTGAAAAAAAAGTAAATATGTTTGAAGTTTCTCTTTTAAAACACCTGTCCCGGTCGATCTACCTTCAGCGGTGATTCACCTAAATTCCTGTCGTTCACAAAGGTAGATAACCACATTTTTTCGTTCTGAAGCTTCTTACAAAAAATATATCTCAAAAATAACCTGCAGCTATTAGGTATTGTCGAGTTCAAAACGGCGGTACCTTTATTCATCCACTACGAGGTACTTTGGTACATCAGAGTATTTTTTATCTAACATTACTTTTTATTTCTAGTCTCAACATGACAAAGATGTGTGATAAATATAATAATAACGGGTGTGGCACTCAGAGAATATAAATATGTATGTACCTAATTCATTCTAACGCGTCAGTATGATCACAAGGTAGTTACAAATTGAAGTCAATGTCACTGTGTCATCCACATTGATGAGTGTTGTGTTTGAGTGTTATTTTTCCATTGCAAACTGCATGTGTGTTCTTGTAATACTTATTATATCGATGATACTATAAGTATTATAAAAAATGTAATATAAGTATTACCTCAATCCCCGACGATGACGCTTTAGCGGTGGATTAACTTTAGGTTGGTTTTAATAACTATGTTAATTGTAGTCAACTAAGATTGTTATTTTCTATTATAAAGCCTAGTCCAGACCAAGAATATCTGTATATGGACAATGTATTATATTCCCGTCGGAAAACAAAAATATATGGACAATAATTGTATCAGAACATGTTCAATGTTGGGAAAAAATTTTGTTACAATATTCAATCTTGATCTGGACTAGACATGAGAAATATCGGCGTTTTTTGAAACAATATACTAATATACTGTCAGGGGTTCTCTAAATGTGCTCCGCGAACAGTCGATAGGGGCGCCAGTCCGTGCAAAAACAGATGCACACGATCCTAATTCAATGCGTTGACAAACGACCACAATGATAGATTCAGATTATGCTTTGGTGACTATTTTCTGTTGGCGATAATGAAATATATTTTCTTATTCCATTATCGTACTGTGACCTTTCGTCATTTTTTTTATAAAATCGTTATACCTACATATCGTCCGTAGGTTCTTTATTTTTGTAGGAATTAAAAAAAAACTCAGAATAAATTATTAGGTACATACCTACCCAAATAAATACTGAACGAATAAAAAAATCTGATCTGATTGTTTGACTCTGATAGGAATACTTTCGGTTTAGTTCGGAAAAGTTTGAACTTGACTTGAGCCGGAATTGTCTCCAATCTGATTCTGAAGGAAAATTTTTCAATTGGCATGTAAAAATACCAAGGTCTCGAATCTGATTTTCTTGGGAACTTTTTCAATTGACTTCTTATACATCTTCAGCGCGCCGTGAAAGAATATTTTTGTATACACTGAGGGCGCCGTGAAACTGAATTGCTGGCTGGCAACTGGCAGTATTCTACTACACTCTTCCATTGTCATTTCACTCATTTTAAACAGACCTATTGCATTTGGATGAAGACACTGCAGCGCTACACATTAAGGCCATGCATTAGTTGAGGCACGGTCTAAAAAGATCGTCGCTAGGCGATGCGCGGATTGCGGGTGGCGGGTGAAAATGACGCCTGTCAAACGAAATATTAATTGTCATATAAATCCAACATACGTCCATTTTATGTTCTGTTTATTGTTCTATTAGTAACAATAATAATATATTCATTGACATGTTTTCTTTTTAAAGTAAATGGGTAACGTTTTTAGTCATCTTTACACGATTTTAGAATTAATTGACCCGTCGCCATCACGCAGCAAAGTGACGTGTTCCCGGGTCAACATTCTCTCAGTGAATGGCAGCGAGTCCAAAATTTCGTCGCGCGTACAGTTGAAAATTATTTGGCGTTTCACTGATGCGTCACCTTAAACAAAAACACTTTGTCATTCACCATCTTAAAGAAAATATTGAATTTTCCATTCGTCGTTAAAATGACAAGTTTTCGTCTTTTTTTTGGGCACTCATTGCACTCACTGTCAAACTATTACTTTAGGGTGCGAAGATTCACGCAAACTGCATAAGGAAATAAATATAGGCATGGTTAATGCTTCCTCTTCAAAATCTCAATTAAATCTATTGTATTACAACTGAGCGTATTCACTTTTTACATTTTCACGACTCAATTCCTATCTATGGTGCGATCGACCAAACTCCATCCAGCGATCGACGCGTTGGACATACCTGCTATATACTATTGCATCCAATCAAATTTTAGTCGATAGGTACATATTTACCTAACAATATGATATCTGTTTAGGAGAGGTTGATTTAAATTCTGTTTTGGTAATATGATTGCAAATAGATTTGGCATCATTCCGTCACCGTATCGACCGATGTTCCTGCTTCGTGCTTACTAATTACTTACGAATGTTTACCTACGTGTTATGTATGTATCTTTGTCTTGTACGATTGCATCATCAGCTGATGTTTACCTCACTATTTGTCCCTGGTGGAAAATACAAATATATATTATGTTATTTCCGATCTCACAGTGGCGGAGATGTTAATTTGCTTTTTTATTTATTTATTTATTAATGTTTGAAATGTCGGCTAGTATTATAGTGACTTCATACGATAGATTATTCGAGACCTACAGCTCGTATTGGATACATTAAAAAACAGCGGATGTTGGATCTTAACAGTCTACCTCCATCCTTCGACACTAACAGACGTCTTCCCTACTTTATCCGTTTCTACCAATGACCTTATTAATGGACGACGCACTCAATACAGTAGCTAGCAAGTAAATTCGCGCATTCGCATGTATAGGTAGACGTCACGCAATTTCCATTATGCGATATCACGCATCGGGAATTTATAGCAATATGACCTTTATTGTAATGGCGTTAGAGCAGTGTTTCTAATGTCAATATTCATTTGAGCGAACCATTCGGCAGACCCAACAAAAAGCATCAGGAATTTATAGCAATATCACCTTTATTGTAATGGCGTTAGAACAGATTATGCCATTCGGCAGACCCGACAATAAAGTGAGTGTCATTTTTTTCTCAGATGATTCGTCCATATTAATGTCATTGGTTTCTCCAGATTCAAAAAGTAAAAGAAGTCAAAACTTAATGAATTTGATATTTGCACACATTTCTCTACTCTTTGGGTGTTTTTTTAGGAATCTTAATTATATTTATCAATTGAGTTGACTTTAACTTGATTTGTACATGTTATACACATGCTTATGTATATACCACTTTTAAACATACAAAAGACTGAACGCAATTGGTAAAGTGCCTAATGCCTACATACGTATTAACAATGTTATCTATGTGAAATAGTTGTTCACATTTTACAAGAAGTACTACATGTAGGCAATATCGTATAATATGGATATCGTACTGATGTAAAAAGTACTCGGTTGCCGCTTTTATTTATTATGAGGATATAGCAATATTTCGAATGCATTAATATATAATAATAAAAGTCAATTAATCAATATAGGATAGGAGAGACTTGTATATAGATTTGACGGGTTCACAATTTCTGACAGTACCTACGTAAATCATTCGGTGTCATTCTTTGTATTAAACAGTTTTCCGGCAACTGAGGGTGGTTGGTCTATGGCGTCTTCGAAAAAATCAAACCTCATTTGTAAGTTACACATAATATTGTGATCCTATGGAATGTCCATCCAAAGTGGTTCGATTTTCACTGTTTTTTAACGACTCACTAAGTCGACGGGCAAACAGAAGATCTCAAAGCGATCAAACGGGTTGATATTATGGTAAATAAATTAAAATATATATGTACTTATGCCATGATGGGCCTCATGGTAGTAGTGTAGTGAAACAGCGACGTATTTAGTAATATAAGTGAAACAATCACATTATGTGAGGATAATCGTCAATAATTGACAATATTTGTCAATCGTTTTCTCAAAACATTTAAGTAGGTAGTATTCAATGCTTGCCTGACCGATGTTTTGAGATATTGTGTGTGTGTATAAACTAAGTACACTACAAGTAATTAACTTTTTACGTGATCGTAATTCTCATCTCATCGTCGTTTCCAATCATTATTGCATTCGTTATTGCCTGTCAAACGGTTTTATACACCACTGACTACTGAGACTGAATAAGACCGACGAGTCGAGGTCACCTGTTATGGCTATTTAATATGCATGTAATTATGTAGTTTCACTACAAATTCAATTGTGTGTTTATCTGTTTTCTAATACGTAAGTGGGTAATCATTGATTTTAAATGCAACACCGATACGGCTTTGAAGAGGTTGCGCTTGTAATCTTCCATACAAAATGCTACGTATCTATACTGTGTGTTGTACATAGTGCATACAGTATAAAGCAACAAAATATTGCATGGATATTGACACATGTTTTCCCTTCCCATGTGGTGTAACGAAAGAAAATCTCTTTTTACAATTGTGCTGGGAGTGTCCATCGAAGAACTTCCCGTGAACCCGATTGTGGCTTGCATGCACTGGATTGTGCAGAATTTGTAGTTTAACTAATATTCCTAATATTATTCGGTTGAGCATAAGAGATTTTCTCAAACTTAAGGTGACGCATCAGTGAAACGCCAAATAATTTTCAACTGTACGCGCGACGAAATTTTGGACTCGCTGCCATTCAGTGAGAGAATGTCGAGCCAGAAGCACGTCACTTTGCTGCGTGATGGCGACGGGTCAATTAATTCTAAAATCGTGTAAAGATGACTAAAAACGTTACCCATTTACTTTAAAAAGAAAACATGTCAATGAATATATTATTATTGTTACTAATAGAACAATAAACAGAACATAAAATGGACGTATGTTGGATTTATATGACAAATAATATTTCGTTTGACAGGCGTCATTTGCACCCGCGACCCGCAATCCGCGCATCGCCTAGCAACGATCTTTTTAGACCGTGCCTCAACTAATGCATGGCCTTAATTAGCTCTCATGCCAACCAAGTCGTAATATGTCAATAGCGCCTAATTTCAGGTTTCCCTTTCAACGTACTTACTAATATATGGCGACACTCCCAGAGTTGTGATTGCCAATTAGTATCCGACAATTCGCCCGAGATTGGCAGCGAAAACACCGAGGTCGGGTAGAGAACTGGGAAGTCAAACCAACATGTTATTTTACGAATTTCCTTCTTAATCATATTTTTGGAGTGACGCAGTTCCTTTGGTTTACTGTACGCTGAAAACTATGAGACTTCGAATGATTGATAAATAATCTAAGCAGTTATACAGTAGAAATAAGCCGGAGGACAAAAGACTCAGAAGCGAAGTGATCATAGTAAATTTCTAGTGCGTATCTGCAACAAAGATGTCAGAAAACAAAATGATAAGGAAGTGAAAATTTATAATCTTCCAGCATTCCGGAGTGGTAGCGGTGCGGCCTTCAGTGACGAGGGAAACGATGAAGAAGATTATAAAATATTATATTGTCGTTCATATTTTGACTTTTTCTTCTATTGATGCCATATATGACTTCGAACCCTGAACCCTTGTATCTTTCCCTGCATTGTGAGGTGGAGTAAATCATATATATTATTATTGCGTAAAATATGACCGAAGTTTGACGGCAGCTATAATACTGTCTTGGGGTTTTTGACTAGTATTAATAACTACTTATTAGTAGCATGTCATCCCAGGAAATAATTATTGTACACCGATACAACCATAATATCTCATCGTTTTTCTGATGGTCCATTTCGTATTTCATAATATTTCCCTCCCTCTACGAACTGTTTCTTCGCTTTGAACTTTGAATAGGCCGTAGGCGATGAGATTTTCAGTTGTAAGCATTGATATAGGTAGAATATAGATTCTGGTAATCTACGGGACTGTGTTGTTAAATAAATAAGTTACACAAGTTGTTATGAATTATAAACTTTACAGAACACACTTACCTACGAATTTGTAATAAAAATATTCAATGAAATCGTTGATTATATCTTTTGATACCAGCTTAGTAGGATAGTATTTTTTCAAAGCCGCTATTCAGTAAAGCGTTACTTTACGGTACGTAATCGTTAAAAGCGCATTGATAATATATATTATGTTATCGCGCAAGTGTGTAATTCATTATTTTTTGTAGTAGTGCTACGCCTACATACATACAACACTTAAATTGACGTAGAAGACAGTTAAATTATGATAAAATAGAGTACTGCAGACAAACAATATTACCCCAATTGACAAGAATAAAATACATAATATAACGAGGTTTTAAATTATATATGCTTTTTTATTAAATATATAATACACATAATAGACTATAACGCAACATTTATTATTGAATATACATATTTTTACCTTCGTAATCCATTCCGTAAGGCTAAGGCATGTGGCTCCGGGCACGATTCCTCAAGCCTGGTTTTTGTGATTGTTTGACTACTGTACCAAATACGAAAAGTATTAGGTAGTAAGTGCAAGTATGTACGTTAAAACTAAAATTTGTTGAGATCCTGGCGCCTAGCAGTCAAAGTTAGTATTTTAATATCTTGTTGTAAAATTACAGAAGATGTTCGCCAATATTTACGGATATTTAAAAGAACCTGAAATACATAGTGTTATCGGTAAAGCTCTCGGCCCTGATATTCGATATATTTTTTTGTTCTTCCAAACCATGAACGTTGTCCACACATATTATATACTTTTACCTATAACGAATTCAATCTGTAATATGTGTGATGGATCTCCTTCGATCAAATTATGTACGTGCATCGATATTAGGTTCAATATTTTTGTGTCGCGTAACATATAAAAAAAATATTTTTGTAAATAATAGTTCAACATAGGGTGCATTCACATCTTTCGCATAGGCACCACAGTTTGGGAATCACCGTATGGAAATAAATTGTTTTATTTTAATAGGCTTGTGTATTATTAAATTTATTTTGCCATCTGAATGATATTCCGCGGAATGGTGTGTGCTCTCATCGCGTTTAGAATGCATAATGAATGCAGCTTAGATTTTTTCTTGTTGAAAATATTGCACATTGTGTGCCAATCAAACTGATGCCGGTACTTTTTTATATTTCATTATTTAATGTTGCACGTAATCATCGCCATTCCGGCAGCCGCTCTCAACTTTTTTCAGACGCCATTTCCTGGAGTTTCGATAAAAATTACAAAATTATTACGTATTCCATTACTATGTAGCTCAAAGTATCGTAATAAATTTTCATTTCTGTTGTTTAGTATTCTTGCCCTCTGTTTGCCTGTTTACGATAGAGGTCACGAAAAACAATACTAAAAAGAATATACCTATTTCGATTTTCACTCATATAAATCAAAAACCAATTAAGAAATAACTGTCTAAACTGCCTTCATAATATTTTAATTAGTTATCTTCTTCGCCCAGCTAGGGGTAAGAAAATAAGCTAGTTGGCAGTAAAGAACGCAAATTTTTCTTGTAATTAAAAAAAAATGTCTAGAAACTAGTACCTACTTCAAAAAAATAAATCATAATTTTGAACATTGTTTTGCGAAAATAAATCATGCAATCAAAATATAATCAGTCATGAAATTTGGTTATCACTTATAATATCGTATATTACATTTAATATATTGGCACAAGAGGCCAGCATGTTGATTTTCAAGGACATATTCCATGTAATATCCCAGCTTCATTTTGAGAAATATTAAGCTGTTGCGGTGTCGAAAAACGCTAGATTTAAAGCTATATAGAATTTATAAGACGGTTTTGTGTAGCATTTTGTGCTCAAAAATAACAGTTTAAACTAAAAGATTGTAGGTATACAATAAAATTTAATTAAAATAACTGATAATACTGATTATTTATATCGGCCAATGGGTAGCCATATAAAGCAAATTCTATCGGATAACAAATATTATGTTGGTGTTATTGACCGTCTTAAATATTAAATTCACCTCTTTGCATGCTAGATGTACCTATATTCAAGAACGCTAGACCTAGCAAGAAAAATTCTGTGTTGGCAACGCTGAATTCTTTTCGTCCGAGTGACTGGAGTCCCACTTGGCTTAATTCTTTTTCTAATATTGCGTACTTAATATATTTTATGAGGTCAGTATTACAAAATTGTGTATTTTCAAGTCCTAATTTTATCACAGAACATCTCGATTTCTGTGCTTTCAATGGATTTGAAATAAAAAATTAATTAAGTTTCTGTTCTTAATTCCGAGTTTTAAATGATTCAGAGATAGGTATCGTTGAATCGCTCTCTCCATTTTAATTGCAGTGATAACACTGACTATCTACAGAATAATATATTCTTTCTTGTCGAAGTAAATGTACGCCGACATCATACTTTCATAGAGTAGGCACCTATAATGCAACAGCAAATTTCCTAAAATTCTTTATTTACTTACGTATATTTTTTTTCTCCAGTTAGCTGACGGACACAATAGAAACTAATATCAACATCACGGAGAATCGCACTGTACCTACATACCAAAATTCATCGTTTCAATTAATGAAATTGACATACATTATAATATTTAAGTACACGTTTGTATGTTCAGAAATTTATAACATCTGTTAATTGCATTGTTTAGAAGATATTAACACTTAGTTTCTTATCTGTAGGCACATAATAATATGTCTGCAAAATATTTTCATAACAACTATACCCATCAGCAACAGCGAATATTGAGTATGTAAGAAACAATCATAACAGTGGGTTAATCATAAAATGTAATGGCCACAGATAGTTAATATAGATATATTCTTCCATCCGTAAATATTGAAAGTGACTTGATAACTAACTTATTATAATGATATCTAATAAATTATATGAAAATATACGCAAAATAATTACCAGCACCATGTCGCGGAAAATGAAAAAAATATCAGAATTTATACATGAAGATAATCTGAAAATTCGGACATGACTATTCTTTTCGTTGACTCTTCGTCTGCCCGTCCAAAAGACTGTCTTCGCCATTGTCTAGTTATATAGTTAGGTCAAGGCCCACTATAGTCAGACCGTGACACGTAACTGTAAACTGTGATGGTATGGTAAATTTATTGTTTGTAGAAAATGATTCAATATTTAAATAAATATAAATAATTTGAATAAAATATGCTATGTCGAATTGCATTCGAAGATAATCAAAAACTGGCACTACCATCGTAATTCGTAATTCAGTGCCACGGCCTGAATTTAGTCGACCTTGGGATAGGTACGTACGCACTACGATGTCCAGGTATTTGTAGGTGTCTGTTTCTGACTCGCAGTATGGCGGTCATTGCGTGAATACGTATGGATTTTATTTAACTTGACAGAATAGGTATGCAATAGAATTGTGTAGACTTTCTGTGATATTTTCACACATCGTGCGGGAGCGTTCGTCGATAAAACGGCGCGCGAACCAACTTACTACATAGCCGAGATTGTTTCTCGGTCGACGAACTGTTTTGCAATCCGCCAGCTGAATAATATCGCTGGTCATGCGAATCTTTTGTCTTGCCGTTGTGTGCTTTTTTCTCTTTGCTGCTATTATTATCTATAATAATAACCTGTACCTACTTATTTATATTCCGTTCCCCGCCACCATGACATGACCTTAGGTGCTTAACATACCGATGATGGGCTGTTTGCTGAATTAGTGAGGCGACCGTCTAAGGAAAATCATTTGTCAGACTCATGGACAGTTATTATGCCTAGTCCGGACCAACGTAGTACATCTGGCTGTAAACAGATAAACATTGTATAACAACTGTGTAAAAACTGTTTACAAACATTTAAACTACATATCTTTATACAAATGACCAAGTACAAGAAACCATGTGAAAATATACTGACAATCAAGCAAGTGGGGGATGTTTTATTATTTAAACGAGTGAGCTATATTTAATTATTGCAGGTATGGATATAGATTGAATTGTGATCAAATGATTGTGCACGTGTATTTGTGTAGCGGCAGAAGTATACAAACCCTTGTGTATGTAGTCTGTTTGTCGGCCAATTATTATCTATATTGGTTCTGGAGTGGGTATTAAAATGTTTCACGAAAAATGTTATTTGGTTCCAAATAAATCAAAATATCAAGAAATTATCTTTAAACTTAGGTAATTACTTAGATATTTATTTTTTTCCTTCACACATAAATACGAGACATGCTTACGCTAAAGCCTAGTGCAAACCAAGAACCTGTATGTGAACATTGAACAATGCTTTCCATCTTCGCCAAAAAACAAAAATACATGTTAGATGTTCGGAAATATATGTTTCGGAAAGAATTAATTTGTATACAATGTTCACCGAACCGATATGTCATGGTCCGAACTAGGCATAAGACAACGTAGGTACATTATTTTTACTACACAGATACTATACCTATACAAAACATAATATGTCAAGGATGGCGGAATCATGGCACGCGGATCATTTTAGTGACACTTGGGCAAAGTTAGATTGTTAGGTTTGGTTATAAAATATGGACATCTTCAATTATCGTTATTAAATTCGATCGGATTAGAGAACACTAAGAAATGGAGTTGATTGAATTTCAATCAATTTTCGTCTGGAAATAATCATTTTTGCAACACAGAAACATTTTTTAAACTATTGAGAAGTGCGCGAAGTAATAATTTTTGAGAAATTTTGACAATGTTTGGGTTAACATATTATTCGTGAATACCTAACTATTTTAGTCGATGAATGATCGTCGACTGGGTGGTGAATTCCACATTCCACATCTGCAAAAATCAGAGATAGGTATCTCTAATAGGTATTTGAAACATATCTTATTTATTTGCGTATTTTTTCTCTTTCGTATTTTTTAATAAACCATGTTCCTATCAAACGACATTTAGTTATTTTGACAACCAGCAAATTAGGTCTTCTAAAAGTAAGTAAGTGGTTTAATTATATAAAATCGTTTTTTTAAGTTTTTGTGAAATAGGTACATACCTATCTCTATTCACCACCGACGTGATATCATATCAAGTTGAAGGTAACAAATCGCGTTGGTAATGATTTGACTGTAGCGTTGATCGTAGGGTTAAATTCCAACTGACGACAGGATTTGAACACCGCGATCCACGGAATTTGTAGTTTTCGTTCTGTCCACTGTGATTTAATAATAATTATATACATAATAATATATACTTAAGTAATATATAAATGTTTATGTTATAAATGTTATAAATTTCTATCAGCTCTGTCGGTATCTATAGTCAGTTGTTGATAAATAAGTGGGTTGCATTATAAATTATACATTGAGCAGGTGTCTTACCTTATGCGATTTAAATTAAAATAGCACAAGTGAGTGTCACTGCTGCCGATTTTATTTTTTTTGCAAAAATGTTTGACACCCTCGCTGTCTACGGCAGTGCAATCAAATATTATTTTTTTCATTCGCATTCCGTATGACATTGACTTTGCACATTAGAACATTGTATTTTTTTACCTTTTTGACAGTTAATTTCATCCCACGTATCGGCGAAATAAAATTAATGATAGGTTCGTTGCGCATATATTAATATTATTCGCGAGACAATTTTCTTTGTTTGGTTTTAGCATTACGAATTTATATATTATATAGGTATTACGCGCAGTGCCTAAAAAACAATACTTAATATAATACCTTCATATTCATATATATATTCATATTCTTATATACTTAATATCATTCATATTTACGATATGTATGAAACGAATAACAGGATACATAGAAATGTATTATTAGTACTTAATTAAATAAGTAAAACACCTTGTCCGATCTAATATCGCGCATGTGTACATGCGTGGATTGATACGATGATTGTTTGACCATTCGCGAAATCTCACTATAGGTATAGGTAAATCATTATACAGTGGCACCATGGGTACGGAAAAAGCGACTTGCATATGTAGTGGTATTATCTCTTAGCATTAAATCAGGCATTGCAGCAAACGATTCCAATACATTCGCGAAACGCCTATGGTGCCACTGTAGAATGATTTACCCATATATTAATATTGATTAACAATTTAACTTGTTAATTATATACCCAACCACGAAAATCAAACATGTGACTCGTCGGTTAAGTTAGGACAGGGGTCGGCATAAGCGGCTCTTTGCATATACGTTTGCGGCTCTTCAGACATAAACTCCAATTTCACCTCATCTGAAGCTGCCTTATAACTTATGAGTTTATGAGATAGAGAAAAATGAAGAACAGTTTTGGTGAACGTTTTCACCAGTTCAGAGCAAATAAGACTACACTAGCTTTTAATGTACGTACTCTCAAAATAAATGTCAATGAACTTAACTTGACATCGTTCGACACAGTGATTTTGGTTCACTCCAGATGCAGTTAATAGATTTAAAAAACAAGGAACTGTGGAGCAACAAATTCACAGATCTGACCAGCCGCTTGGAAGAACTCGGAAGAGATAAATCCAATTTGATTTCTCAGCATAAGTGGATAGCTATAAAACAACTGCTTTAAATAGAAACAATAATATTTTATACGTGGAATAATTTGCCTGAAACATATGACGCGTTAAAAAAAACTAGCTTTCGGCATTCTCACAATATTTGGCCCTACATATATATGCGAACGAATATTCTCATATATGAACCAAATAAAAAAATAAAATAATAACGGATGAAAATTTACAATCTTGTATTCAATTTGCTAATTAATTAAAATATTTGCTAGAAATAGTAAAGTTATCAAAAGCGATGCATGGACGCCGTTCTATATTTTTTTTAATAAAAACATTTTCCCTCTAAAAATCAATATCCATATACATAGTAGTATGTATATATAATATGTATATTACATATATGCGGCTCTCTGGTACCTTTGTTATCCTGTTTCCTTGACAATTTGGCTCTTCTCACTTGACAAACTGCCAACCCCTGGGTTAGGAGGTTAGGTTAACGTAACTACTAGTGAGGTGTTTGTGGAAGATATTGCCTCATCCATATAATATGATGTACGTATTATCCTCATTTCGCCGTCGATTCAAAACATTGAATATACAACCCTCTGCACTAACCGACTGACCCATTGACGTGTAAAAGTATGCCTTGGAACCCGAATTGACAATACAATTAATTCTATTCATGAATGTTGCAGTGGCATATGAAATAAATGCGCACTTAGCCCATTCGACAAAACGCTTATGTGTTCAATAAATTATTGCTTGCATTCATCATAATATCGAATTGTTTGTTGTGATTTCCGTCAACCTTAAAAATTGTATAATAATTTCCGCATGAAAACAAAAAAATGTCGTAAAATACGGTGATAACGGGAAACGCACAGCGATAACTACGTGTCAACTACACACATAGTGTAATTACTACCGTTAAAAATGTTGAAGAGTCAACATGGAGAGTGGTGACCATTTCCATCTTCCGACGGACCTACTTACTTGACATAGCTACCAGTAACAGTATGCAAAGTAATGGGAACCAGGTCTCGTCAATGAACCAGCCGCAACCGGCAACATGCTTTTACGTTTGACATAACATATTATTATAATGGACAATGGCATCACGTACATCATCTCGATATTTAATTAAGTGGATACGTTTGCATAATATGATATCACCCTATTGATTTCTCCTTTACGGATAATCTGACAACATTACTACGTGACCAAATGCTGTAAAGACGTGAACACTAAACCGCAATCTTCTTATTTTTGTGCCATATCCGTTAGCGGACATCGATGTTGATTTTGGTCTTGTCTGCCGCTGCTCTGGAATGGAATGCTGGGATCAAAGCAGCATCTGAAATTGAGTCACGACGTTCTTATACCAAGGCCTCGCTCCTTACATTACAATATGTAGTGATACTTTTCGATATCACGTGACCAAAGTATCATAGTTTTATTGTTTTAACTTATTATTTCCTTGGATTTTTTCATCCTCGACATCACATCGTTTTGATTTGCAATATGCACCAGTGTTATTATGTAGATAGATTCATTGCTTAAGTACCTACGGTAGGTAACTATACCGTTTTGATATCGGTACCTACCTATTGTACGAAAGAATGAATTTTGTAAGACATTTTCAAGATAACCGAAGAGTCGAAAATTTAAATCAGTTTAATTTTCAGATTTAGCGGATTTAAATGGCTTAGGTAAGTTCCTACTCAATTCGTTGCCTATCTATTATATATTATGCTTACTACCGTAAGAATTATTATTATATTCCCTTGAAATAATACATAAATCGTGCAAATATTTTGTCTGCAGACCTTCTTTAAATTCGTGGTCTTCGTTTTTTTCCTGTGTCATAATATTCTCACTCTGACAAATATTTTTGAAACGGTCCATTGTTATTTTATTATGTTTAAAAACGAATGTTATCAACTTGGGTCGTTGCTCTAGCTCAGAGGGGGGCAAACTGCGGTATTTTTTTGCAGCCCGATATCATTAATTGTACTTCTGATAACGAATAACTTTTTTATATATTTTTTAAAAAATATTGACAATAGATTAAAATTTGTTTAGCAATAGTACGCGATCCATTTTCAATAGATATTGATAGTGTACCGACAGAGATACGACTTGAGATTATTGATCTGCAGTGTGACACTGATTTAAGAGAATTGCATCGTCGTGAAGAAATCTCCAAATTGTACAATGCCCTCAATTCAGACAAATTCGACCAACTTAAAGATTATGCAAGAAAAATGTTCGTTATTTTTGGATTAATCTATATATGTGAACAAACATTGTCGATCATGAACCTCAATAAAAATTCTTTACGATCAAATATCTCCGATGCCCATTTACAAGCAGTTTTGAAAATTTCAACTACAAAATTAACACCTGAATTTGAAAAAAATGTTCAAAAATGTACAACAGTTTCATTCTTCTCATTATTTTTTTTATAATGTTTATTTTTCGTGATAATAAATAGTGTATATCTAAAAATGGTATTTTACTTGCGGCCCGCCACTCATTTTGAATTCTTGAATTTGGCCCTCCAGCCAAAAAGTTTGCCCTCCCCTGCGTCTAGCTAGATCCAAACAATATATTATTTTATGAGTTTGTTAGACGCGAGATTCGCAATTGCTACCCATGGCTCCAGAAGTCGACACTGTCAATCGTCGTCGGAGGCCCATATGACTACATAGAAGAGTGGCACAACATCAGATTCTATACTCCGTAGGTCACGGGGTCGAATCACTCGTCTGGATAATTATCATGTTGTTTTTAATTATTTGAATTCAAAGCACGTACGCACCTACATATTATGATAGATTGAACAAATGGTGAAGAAATAACTATTACTCGCCGATGTCTATATCGAATTGTAGAGTTTAATATGATGAGATGATGTAAGCGGTTTGCGGTTGACAGCGCTGCAAAAACTATGCCTAAATGGTAATTACTTTTTACAGGAAAGAATCTATGATCTTTGTCCTCAAGTATTGATATCACCAATCTCCGTTAGAATATTTGTCACAAAATTTGTGCCAAGTTAAGTGTTATGTTGATTTAATAGCTACTAACACGCTTGTGCCACCGATTTTTCGCACCTGCATACTATTTATTCCTTTTACAGATGCATTTCTGTTATTTTCTAATGCACTCTACCGTTATTTGACCATTGAACATTACGAAATACGTTTCATGACATGATACAAATTGATTCTGCTAACTCTTGATCCAATACTTGTTCTCGGAAAGTCTGAAAAACAATCTTCAAGCTACACCATTAGGTTATAATAAAAAATATTACTGTCTGCTCAATAAGTACATACAAGATAAACATGCACTCAGTAACGTCTGCTAAATTGGTACTCGTATAACAGCGTATCTCAAATAGGATTTCTCGAGGATTGCTCTTATGATTTTGAAAAGACTGAATAAACATATGTATTTTAATCACACTTAAAACTATGCTAGACGAAGCGGTTGGGATTATCAATTTCATTAAGTCGACCAATTAAAAAATATAATATGTTTATATTTATAGATATGGGTAGGAATGTGAAATGGTAAGACGTCTTGGTGGGCTATCGCGGGGTAAAGTTCTCGTTACAATGGGTGAACTTCGGCAAAGATTATTGGAATATTTTCTAATCATAAATTTTGATTATCCGATCGATTATCAAACATTTTGTGGTTAGACACAATAGCATAAATATTTTTAATGCGAAAGATGAAATATTTTCATTATCAGTTGTGTAGAAAAATAGGACTATTTTCGAACACTGACATGAACTCTAAGAATTTAGTGGCGGAAAAATAATCGTATTTTACAACGTTTTTCTTAGGTCGTATTCTTATTTTTCCGGTGGTTGTTTGTCCGGTACAAATATTGCAATCGATTTTTAACTAACTTCCTGACTAGCTAGACATTTTAAACTTTTAGAATATATCAGAACACGATGCCAATGCATTTTTAATACTTTAAGCCATCTTTAAGTATAATTGAATTCATTTTTAGTTAATTCTGTTTTGTATGAAAAGTTATTTCGATACCATTATTGGTTGCTAGAGGGTCCTAGCAACTAAATTATTAAATAATATATACGTCCGTTACTATGGAAATCAATATGAAATGATATTTCATTATTCAGTATTTCTATCAAGTACAAATTTTTTTGATCGTTTAAGCTAGTCAAGTCAAGTTTATATGATTCAACAGAAAATTCAAAAACGTTGTATATAAAAAGTTCTTTTTACCTTGTAATTATTTTTGTCCATTTTGTAATTATAGGTATAGGGGGTTATGAGGCTACAATTAATTGAGAAACATTAATCTATAAGACAAAAGAAGAAAACACATTAATCAGAACAACCCTCCCGTAATATCTTGTTGATCCACATTATTCCGTCATAAATATTAAATTATAAGGACAGAGATCTTCATGGTCAATAAAAGAATAATTATTGTATATTAACGACTCACTTTGCGTTTTACAGCAAAATATCGTTTCGTATTATGGATGACGGTGTCTCCTTTACAATGTTGACTCATTCGATTTTACAGCCTATAAAATGATATACACTAAACTTTGTAATGCGGTTGAATATGTAGCCCGAACAAAATTAATATTTTTATACGCAGATTGAAATTAAAAGATGGCAACTTGATTATAGCCGCTATCATTGATGTTTTGACCTTTCGATACGGATCTACGCATTTAACATATTTGCAATTAATTATTTATCTAAATATTCTCTAAATAACTTGAAAATATCTTCATACGTTATGCTGCATCCGTGAATTTTGCTAATGAATAATTAATATTCAATTCCACATTGAAAAGCCATTTGACAGTAATTATTCATCCCTCACCCGAATATTTCAGAATATCGTGTCTCAAATTTTTACTCACCATCGTCGCGTATCGCTGCATTGTGTCGTTTAAATTTAAATTACATACATGTATTCGGCAACTTTACGAATTCGGTATAACGTAAGCTCCGCTCAGGAGCGAAAACTGGCATTTAACTTTTTTAAATAGGTATCTAATACTAATTTATGGAATTGACTCTTTGAACAAGTAAAAAGTAAAATAATATATGATGCTAAATAGAATTTAAAACAAAAAATGTACTTGTAAATAGTGAAGTTCGTTTAAAATGAATTCTCACTGCGAAATGACTTTTTCAGTTTCACTTTTATGCTTTTCGTTTTAGCTCCATTTGCTAGAGAAGAGGTTACATTTTTGTCGGATGCGGTCAATTGTCCTAGGTGTTAAATTGTCTAAACCATAATAACGTAATGTAATAATGAGTCTTCTATCTATGTAGGTACATACGTTATGGACGTTATGGACGTTATGGTGTTTGGAGATGATGATGGTAGTGATTTAAAAAAACGTCGCACTGGCATGGAATCGTCACAGACAATATTATGTTTCCTATAGCGCGCGATGTTATTTCCCACACGTTGTCGATTTTCCGTCTGTGACCGCCCATTACGCCGACCCACATTTCATTTCCCGCCGTGTTTAATCGATATGTCGATTTTCCGAACATCACTCATTCATTGCATTGTGATCGCGCGATTTTACATTTGTTTATTATTTTCATTATATTATATGGAAATAAGAAAGCGGCGCGTTTCTTAAGTTGTTTCTTTTCTTTGTGTCTATGGGAATGCGGGAGAAATTTTGTGAAGGTTCGCACAATGCTCCATATTGTATTTTATTGTATGTTCACACTGTGCCCACAAATTTTAATGAGTATATAGTAACAAACCTCCTTTGATCTCCGAATGAATGTGAAGGAATCGAGGCAATGAAAGGGAGATAATATATCTCCCTGTTCCTCCTGTTCCTGAGGATTAACAACTTATTGATTC
This sequence comes from Rhyacophila brunnea, assembly GCF_057557595.1. NCBI lineage: Eukaryota > Metazoa > Arthropoda > Insecta > Trichoptera > Rhyacophilidae > Rhyacophila > Rhyacophila brunnea. The sequence goes on from NW_028233068.1 coordinate 26,965,431, forward strand.
CAAGTTTTACGAAACTGGTTTTTTTCTATTATTTGACACCGTACAAATCGAAAGGACGGTTAACATTTCAATAGGTGTGCACGACGTCGCGCTAATCATACATATATATTAATATTAAGACTAAAATCCAGGGAACTGAAATACTTAACGGGTAAGGAGTAGCAGGTAACTGATCTCGAGTAAGGAATATTCCGGGATAAACTTAAACACGTGTCAAGAATACGTCATACGGCGAATACTTACAACTGCTCTCGGTTTATGAATTGACGCTCATTTAATATTGGTGTATTACACACACTATTGCACGTGCATAATGCGTGTTTCATTTTCGTAGGACACTCACACGGTCAGAACCCTGCATCAAAATGTAGTTCGTTGAATATTGCCTATCGGAATTCTGTGTAGGTATAATGTAACAACAGATGCGTCTAAAAAAATAAACGGTGATGTTATCGGTAACGTACCAGGTCATGCCAGCATCCCTTACCTCTGCCGTATACACTCTGTAGATATTGTTTAGCGGCCTTGAATCCGGTTGGCTTGAAGAACTACTACATAATATCATTGTATAGTTATATGACAGAATTAGTTTTTTGTATTATGGAGTCCATGGATAAAATTAATAGCATTTATCAGCTTCTGCAAGTTTTTTTTGGCTTGAGTAGGTGTTGTTTCATATTAATAATTTATCGCCAATCATAAAACATCTCAATAAAAGCTAAAGAGGCCATGTACATATTATCTTTATAACATGCCATAATAAAAATTCATGCGCCAAATTCCATACTACTACGCCTTAAAAGATAATGTTATATCGTTTCCTTGTGAAGTTTTTCTTGCAACTACTCGTAAGCACTTATGTATGGAAGTAGACAATGTTATAATGTGTATTTTTGTGGACAGTGGGGAACTTAGTAAATAATGTTCATTCAAAACAGTGGTATATACTATATGCGATTCGCGAGTGTATTGGAATTCTTTGTTGCAACACTAATGCAACTGCGAATCGCTTTTATCGTACCTATGGTGCCATTGTAGAATAATATTTACCTATAATACTTATCTAATGTGTTGTTTAGGGGTGATCCACACAACATTTAATTTTCGATCGACAATGGCTGCATATCGACGATTTGTGGATAGATTCTATAAAATTATCAGAGCATAATATTATACATAATGACGTTTAGCCGAATCGTAGCGGATATGCATGAGGGTGAAAATAGGTTACGACCACAAAAATCCGTGATGTAGGCGTGTCGCACGCATACATCCTCCTGGGAGTTATCGAAATAATTGATAGAACTACTTACAATATTTGATGTCTACCACATTTTGGCGTTTATATTTCCAAGTACAGCCACGTACTTATCCATGCTTAATACAATATAATAATTATTAGGTTTTTCTATCACACAAGATCGTTTATAGTTTTTATATGGCCTAATGCGTGACTTTAAAACAATGAAGAGAATGATTCCTTTCGCCTTTTCGGCACACCGAAGGTTGCTCATATCATTATTCAAATTTGTTCACTGGCGGCAGATGTCTTCAAGTGCGGGCGGCGGACCATTATTGGGCAGGTATTTCATACAAATTAGGCGTTACATAACAATCGTGAAATGTATATTATTAGTCATACTCAACTGTTATTGAAGTGATTTTACTAAACATTTAGACTAAACATATAGCTGACAGCCGGCGGTTTTAAAAACATTGATATTTTATTCGTATGTAGGTATCGCTCAAGAGTCAAGATTTTCACGGTTATTTTTTTATTGTATTTATGGCTGTCTCCGTGAAATCTTCCTTGCAGCGTTCGCATTCATTCACCTAAAGTTGTGATTATATCGATATGTATTTCGCCTACTGTCACGGCGACAAATGTAGCATATAGTTACGTTACGTCATTTTGCAGAATATTTTGACCGATCACCATCTCTGTAAATTCAACGATAGAAAGTGCCAACTCTAATGTATTAGAATTTTGAATTATTATTCATTATCCATGCTAATTTTAATTAACTTTAACAGTTTATACGTGTGCGTACGTTAAAATTACTTGCGATATTAGATACATAAATAGATAGTATTTTGAACAGAACCCAACCTGCAGACTATAAATAATAGACAACATTCTTATGGGAAATACATAGTGCCAACCGCTAAGCGTACGGTACGCGTGAGGTGACCTCATAGTTGTTCTGGTGATTTCGGCAGATTTTGCTTACTGGCAATGTGCGTTTAAAGGTTCAAAATGTGCTACGGGATCAGTCTGATAACATTTTAAACATTAAGAAAAATGAAATTACACACCTTTCCCATAGTGGCAGCTTACTGTGACGTCACGTGATAGTACTCGACGTGCATCATAATATATTTGGCGCTTAACAGTATATGTACTACATAATCCTGTTGAGAATGGTACATGTAACTGCCCTAAAACAAAATACAATAAATTTATTTCATGTATACCGATATTGACTATTATATTATTATTCATAATTTAATTTATTTTTGTCACATAATCGACTGAAGTCAGACTTGTGTTGTGTTGTTTTAGATTTAGATGAAATACTTACTATCCACATTTTATTCTCACAGGGATGAAATTTTAAATTTGCCTCATTAATTTTGTTCACGTAGTCAATTGAAAACACTCACACTATGTTTTTTTTAATAGTTCGTTGGGTCATGGAGATATTTTGACGGATCGCGTGATGTGACTGAGCAATTCGTGAATTTGTTTTTAAATAAAAAAAATCCGTATCCACTCACAATGCATGACTCTATAATAAGTGAATAATAAGACATATGTATTTAATAGAAAATGCAACAGAGGATTTTATTTAGAAATACAATAAAGTCAATTGATTTCTCAATACGTGTGTCTATATAAAATGTTAATAGTTATAATACTTGGTGAATGGTGATATTGACAAATAATATTATAATATGATTAAATCTGGGTTCGTTTGAAAGGAATATCGTATTATTGTGATCCATCAATGGATCCGTAAATGATAGGGGAGAATGGACAATCCGATACAATGACCAACTATAATGTTGACATCTGTACAATGGTCATATATATTTGAATTGCTCAGACTGAGATGGGCGGGACGGGACACCTGCAATCAATTAATAATTTACCTGCGAATCACAAATACTATGCTCCATGGATGACCAGTGAGGACGTAGAGATAATGGAACCTGCTGCTGGTGAATAACTTCACTTGGTGTGACTAAAAATATTGACCGAAAACTATTTATATTATCGTTTTACCTTTTAAAGCAGATTATTTACATCGCATGTATCACATAAGTATGTATTATTCTCTCCGCTGCACAATTATCTGTGTACCTACCAGTGTACCTATTTCTGGAGCCTTATCAGTGGCATGTTTAGTGTTTACATACGAATTATAACAGCTGATTGTAATATAAATACACAACTTTCATCTTATGTTCGACCCGTTGGATAAACGGCATCAATATATAATAGTTTGGTATTTCCATTGTCTCTTTAAACAAAATTTCGTCGAATAGATTTTAGATTGGGAGAGTCAAAAAGAAAAATATATCGACGTATAGATAGAAACTCTAATAAATTATTTGGTAATACTAATGCATCGTTCGCCGTGGAAATGACTAAGAATATGACACTCGCAGATACGACTGGGGTAGGAATGTAAATAAAATATTGATCTACATTTGTCTTGGGTATTAGAAGGTTCAAAAAAAATATTCCGATATGAATCAATAATTTTTGATTCCCCATTGACGTAAACCACATATCTAGGTATTATAAGTAAAATAGTATTTTTAAGTTTTAATCAAATTAACATAGTTTTTAGGACATTAATTAATTGTTACGACATTAATTAATAGTGCTGTTAGCTATTTGCACATCGCTTATTCGGAATGTGAAAAAGTATGGGGTGATCAGTAAAAATATCTACATCGAAAATCTATGCATTTTACTTAATTAATCAAATTAATCCCGGACAGTTATTTCATGAGCTCAATTCTTCTTTCTGTGCCATATCCATTATCACACGGCGGTGATAATTTCAGGCATATTTTCCCTGTCTGTCGCTGCTCTGAAATACTCTCTGAGATTGTTGAATCAGGACGTTCTACTTTTACAAGGGTCTCGCTTACCAGAAATCTTTCCTTGGATAATAACTCCCGGGATGCCGCATGATGTGGCTAAAGTATGCCAATTTTCTAGTTTTTAAGTTCTTTACAAGCGCAATGCAGAATAAAATTTTAAATTCTATAATGTATTTTGAATAGTATAAAACCTTATTTGTAAATTTATACGTATGAATGGGAAAATTTTCGTGTCTCTTCTTTTTCTTCTTCTTTTGACTATGTCCGATCGTAAGAAGATCATATGGGTCTCCACAGAGTGGAGGTTTGTATTAAAAGATTTTTGTTGTTACGAGAAATGGATGTTAGTCACTTGCTCTACCTATTAGGTTCATACTCTGACTCCAAAAACAAATTGATAAACAATTATGTACATATTTGCCAGACAAGGATTCGAACCTGGGACCACGTCATTATAAGCCGACGCGTTACCCGCTCGGTATCGTGTCTCTAGTATTCAACACCATTTCTACATATTTAGGTACCTACCTACTGCAAATTGATATTTTACAATGGACATCTTGTTAAAGTTATACCTACCCTCCAATAGGGGTAATACGTAGGTATATGAAAGGGAACACTGCCGATTATGATAATTGATTCATAAACGTGTGATAGTACCTAAATGCCTTCATTAATGATCGACACAGATGTTTTCTTGCGAACAAGTAGGTATAGTATTTTTATACCCACGTCTTCCAGTAGGTCACCGTCACGTCACCTTGTCTGTTTTCTTTTTTATTTAAATCTGTGCATATATGTAAATATAATAAGAAACAAATTAATATGTGTCCGCAGAGCGCCGTTATTATTGCACGCTATTTATTACTATGCACGATATATTATAAATAATCATTTACTGCAACATTTAAGTAAGTCGTCGTCAACCCTTTATCGAAGATTTTCATGATTCAATTAAATATTTTATGTAGTTGATATATTATAGAAGCCGTGCGTAATAAACGATTTTGATTTATTTTTAGTTGCGGTATAATGTGGTTAATTTAACTTATTTGGCTAATGAACGCAAGTTATTGAAATATCAGACTACAATTATAAAATAACCAATTTAAAGTACCTCCAAACCGACTAAAGTCATGATTTAGTTAAGCCGCGTTGACACGGTCCAAGTACGATCCAAGTCTACTTGGATAGGAATAATTAGTATGAAGATGTCTCATCCAAGTGACAGCTTCATACTATTTATTCCTATCCAAGTTAACTTGGATGGGAATAAATAGTATGGAGCTGTCACTTGGATAGGAATAAATAGTACGAAGCTGTCACTTGGATGAGACATCTTCATACTAATCATTCCTATCCAAGTCTACTTGGATCGTACTTGGACCGTGTCAACGCGGCTTTAGTGGATCGCTGAACAATTAATTATGTTACATACGTTAGTCAGGAACTTATCAATTATTGATTTTTTTGTTTATTGCGTTTTCTTTATCTTTTACCTACTATGTAGCATGTAGGTATAATAATAATTATAATAAGTGCTTTTATTTGCTGTATATTATGGCGCATTGACGACTAATCAGTGTTAGGCTACAATATTTGTTTCTGAATACATATATTATTTACAAATATCTACAGTGTAGATAAATATAGTCGTAGTATGCCTATGAACCTTCACTGAGATGGTAATAAATCCTTTTACTAGAAATAGTTGTAAGGAGTTCGCTCCATTCATTAGGCCCATGCTCTGAATCCAAACGTACATGGAAAACTAACATGTCAAGTTGATTCAATCAGCAACTTTATTATAGGTGGGCATCTGTCCACTAACCTATTGCGGGCGCTGAACAGTTCTACGTGTTACTAATAAGTATCGATTTAATGTATCTACATAATTCCAGCCATGCTAGAAACCATCACAAAACATTTAGATTCATCGTTTACTTAATGAAAATATTAGTAGGTATACTTAATATTAAAAAGATCTCAGTTCAGACATGTAAATACTATCTATTCGATTTGAAGAACCTAAAATTAGTTTTTTTTGTATCGTCCGCAAAATCGGAATTAAATATTAGTTTTTTATAATACTTAAAGCTCCTTTCATAATTGTATAACTTTTTATTTTTTTTGGTACGCGTTACACGTGTTACTTATCGCTGGTTTAAACATGTCGCCAGCGGTAGTAAGTTGGTACATTCGTTCGTGGTATGACCATACAAGCCGACTGGTCCGCTACTTCTCAAACGAGACTACATGATGAGGTCGCTTGACCCACAAGCCGATGCTTCTGGGTTCGATATCCAGCGTTTTGCTGCTCACTAACTGTCTTGGCACTGATAGGTTTTAATTTATCTTGTATTTTTTCCGCATACTTCAATCAACTTCGACAGTTTGTCGATTTTGAGACATTTGATGAGTTTGCGTCATCATACGGAAAACGGGTTTTCCCGGTCACTCAAAGGTTGTCTATGAAGGAATTACATGTGAATGCTTCTGACTGTAGCTCCTACCAAACTCGAGTTTCAAACAACTCAAAATACCTAAATAGTGTATGTACCTACACACGAACGTGATACTTTTGTATTATTGGAATTAAGCAATTAAAACATTTCATACGGATCCGTTAAAACTATGCCTTCTTTGCTTCAAACCGGTAGTATGTTATCGTCCTAAACGGCCGCTCAATCCCATTCACAAAGTACCTCTATTCGGTAAAACCACTAGATGCCGGTGTATTCTGGAAAAAAGGCCAGTGACGTAGATTCTTGGAGGTGCCACGTAATGTCTATGCTCTACTTTGAGAGCTGATATTAAAAAAGTGTTTTGGTATAACCCTTGCGCATTCCCAGTTAAGTACTTAACTAGTCACGACACAATTTACCGCCAATCCAGCCAATCTGTATGACACATTATGTGGCGAATATCAGGATACCATCACCTGGGAATGTCACCATTATATCAGTTGGAAGTAAAGATCTACTCGACTGTGCCCGACTATCAGATTGCCACGTAGTTTTCGAGGAATAGGGAGTTATTATTCATAAGCATGCTAAAATTTTCTCCTTTTATTTAGAGCAGGGGTACCCAACCCAAATCGTTTGGTGGGCCAAAAAAAATATTACTGAACTTAGGTGGGCCACACATATAAAAAATAAAACAAAGCACTTATTCAAAATATTTTATTACCCTATAGTTAATGTGACACTTGTTTTTTTTTTATATTGTTTGATATATTTTATCATATCGATTGGTAATTTAGCCGACTCGCATCGCAGTTGATTGGTCATGTTTTGATACTTGATACTTCGTTTTTACTACATTTGATTTCGACAAGAACGATTCGTAGCGATAATATGTAGTCACGAATGCTGCTGTAATGCACATTGCCGGTCGTTTTAATTTTGGAAATTTATCTTCGAGGATTTATTTCTGATAAAACTCAAATTTATTCTCTTCGAACATGCACTTTAACTCTATGCTTGATTGCATTTGTAAATTTCCATCCACCTCCACATTAAAATGAGTTGCATAAATGCGAATCTGGTATCGAATTCTTTAATTAATTTTGTGACTTTATTAAAATATTTAAAAAAAATCTTTACGGTCATTATTAAAGTCATTTAATAATAGGAAATGAGTTGAATTATTTGACCGTAATTGATTTTCATAAAGTTTGAGTTTTGTTACGATGGATTTTATATGAGTACCAAAATGCAAAATATAGAAAGCTGAAAACTTCAAATGGGCCTTGGGCCGCAGGTTGCCCATGCCTGATTTTGAGCCTAGGTTTGATTGAAGTGTTATTAATTATTGGAACTGGGAAACCCGCATATTCTAGTTCACCCCAGCCAGAACTAGGATCTCGGGAAGTTCTTCCTGAGACTTTCCTAGCATAATTTAAATAGCATGTCTTGTTCTTTGCGCCACTGTTAATGTCCGGATAAATATGGAGATATGATAGGTGGTGGAGGGGAAACATGTGAATCGGTACCTATACCCTTACCTGTATTTAAGATTTCATCAAATTTAATCTCTGACCTGATTACTCAGCCTAAAATATATAGCCACTTTGCTCTTAAGCTATTCACAGGTGGGATGTACGCGTGTGTTTAATTATTATCTTACCTGTAAAACGCATCTCTCGTGGAGATGAACCTACGCGGAGAAGTTTAGCGCATTCCGATTGTGACTCTGCGGCCTTTGACCGACCTTTGAAATGCCTATCCTATCGACTTAGAATGAATGCGCAGTTACCAAACACTCTTAGTAAGCACAGGTACGCCTTGCCAACTACGTAAGTCAATAATATACAATAGCTTCAGTAAATTTCTTCTAAACTATGAAGAGAATGTATGTGGGTAGTGGACTTTAACGTACGCGTATTTATCTCATAATTTTAATCGTTTGTACAGCCGACATTCGTGTACCTATGTCGAATAGCAGGTATGTCCAACGCGTCAATCGCGCGATGTATTTTAGTGAATCGCACCGTAGGAACGCCCCATACGAATTGAGTCGTCTTTTACGTTCAATGAAAATTTCATTGGGATTTAGAAGGAGAATTAACTCTTATTATTTTTTTTTCATTTCCTTAACCAGGTTTTGTGGAAGTCGTTCCTGAATTAATCATGAAGAAACCTGCGTGACCTCGTCGTATTACTTAATTCGTACCTATTGCACCACTCAGCCCGCCGCAGGAGTAAGACAAAAGGAAGATACGAATCCCTCGCTTTCAACTAGGGTTTACAGTCCTACAATTTTATCTGAAGAACGGTCAAAAATGGAACTACGAACTATTATATGGACACCATTTCGAAAACGTCATTCTAATGTCAGATTCTTTCCAGTTGCAAATCTTGATTGGGTAGTTTTCCACAGTGGCTCTCCCATCTATTCTTCAGACAAGTAAGTAGGTCTGTAGCTTACTTTTACCGTCGCGCAGTAGTCGCTATGCACAATATGATAGTAGTTTGACTATAAGTGCCCAAAGATATATCATTATCATTTTCACCACGGGAAAGTGAGTATTTCTTTTTTATGGTGATCACAACCCCCGACAAGGACACGTGTTGTTGTTTAATGTGTAGCGCCTCAATGCCCTACGAATTTTTGTTTAAGTTAAAGAGTGTAAATCGGAGAGTCTGACAGATCACTACCGGTTTTGATACTGAATAGAAAATAGATTACAGCCAACTTGATGTTGGACATGCCTGTCGTATATCATACTGCAAGCTATATGCGTTAATTACTCGGTATTAGAAGGAAATTTATTTATATTAGGTAAGATAAAGATAATGGATAAATGCTATCAAACATTTTCTATTTATATTATTCATTCATCAACTGCTTACTGATAGCACATGTCTCATGAATATAGTGTCCTCAGTAACCTTCAAAGTTCGATATGCTCAATGCATTAGCCTCCGAGAAATCTGTCGCTTTCCTTTGACACCTTCTTCACAGTGTAGTATTGGATTGTATGGATCGTATTGTTATTGTATGATGTTTCATGCATGTAATAAAGTTTTCATGATATATAATTTATTTATCAGCGGTGACATATAATATTCCAGACGCTTTTTTGATCATCCACTTGTGGGAAAACGTACACTTGTTTTTGTAATGGTTTTAAAATAAAGTTTTTTGTTAATTCTACAATAGTTGATAGCTGCTTCGGGCTATGAACCCATTATACGGTTAAATCGGTCGGAAAACTTTAAACTTCATTGCTCCCCTGATCATCGTCAGAAAATCTTTTACCCTCTGTCGAAATTACGTCACATGTTTAATTCCCCCCCACATTCGTTCAAAAAAAAATTTCGCTGAGAATGATCGATTTCAGTTTAATCGGAAAAATGGTCTTATAATTTGTAGGTTTTTTGGCATCACATTTTCTACAATGCCACCCCCTCTATCCCATTCGGCGCAAATAATCACATTGCATCAAATGCCCTTCCTACCATTAGAGCGTGACGTCACAGGATGACCAGAATAATATTTTTAAAACTCAATTTATTATTTTTACCAATTTGGGATACTAGCATCAGGGTCGGGATTAAAAATTCTAATCTCGGAATTGCAATCTCTAGTAGTTACTTATCTAGGTTCCATCATAATAATTATTTGTTTTGCTGTTTAGGACGCCATTTTAAGTCGTCGCTATGAGCCGTTGTAAGAATATTGATACTATTGTCGGCATTTTGAATACGACATGCATAATATAGTGTATCAAACTTGCGTGCATAAGCAACCATTCTCCCTTATCTGACGAAGACTGGACAGAAATAAAATATACTTAATGCGTTTCCATTACAGAACCGTTTGTGGTCTGGTGGCGGCTGTACGTGCCCGCGATGCCTTCCCGATTGTCTTAATAACATAATGAAATATAATAATAACAAAACACTTGCATATCGTCACGTACCTCTGCAGCCGTTTCGATTTGATCATCGTAACATGGATGGCAGAGACGGAGCCGACTTTACTTGTTCCTGGTTAATTTACATGGTAATCATTTCTCTCAATGCAAGATTATATCACATCAGGCATCGATATGGTTTCTACACCTTTAGGTAGAAACTCTCGAATTGAACACCGGATATTGTGATATTTTATATTATGGCATAATTTTCATACAGCTTTTCGACAGATATAAACATGGTTTAAGTCATTTAGGGCATAATGCTACTAATATATTGAGGGGCGGACTTAACCAGTCGGGGGGTGGGAACTTACTTGCACACCGGATGCGCCGCCTCCTTCCGTAGAAAAATATATGTATGATAATTTACACAACATTTCACTGTATATTTTATGCATCATAGGACATAGATAAACCACATTTAATACTAAAATTATTAATTTCTCGGCTACTTATATCAAACAAAAGCCTGCCAAGTTTACATGATTTTACTGCTTCACTAATTCAATTACTTATAGGTACCATTTTTTCAATGTGCCCCTATGCAATAAAGCTACTCTCGTTGCCGACAACGCTGTACCTATAGTGGTATAAAAATCATTTTGATTAAATGAATAAAATATGAAACGATTTTTTTTGCTACTTCGCCACTGGTATTGATCGCGTGATGTATCGTTTGTCACTGGGTACTTACTAAATTAATAGACAACCAATTTCTTTGAAGTCGTTTTCGTCGGTGCACATGTCTATAGCTTCGTCAATAAGTGAATTCTAATTGTCCTTAACTATTATACTACTTGAATTTAAGTTTATTTCGTGTCATGTCTAGTAGGTATAACAATTCTATAGTCCTTGGTTATTTAATAAAATTTAAGTAACTACCAACTCTGACATACTTATTTTTGTTTTGGAATTCCATCCAAGATTTTAAGCTATAGCCGAACAGCTTTAAAAGAATTCACGTCCGACCCTGATCGTTATCATCATAAACCACTATATCCCTGCCGATTAAATATGGACGAACTTCCGGCAGGGCTTAGTCATCCATATCCGGAACGCGCGACATTTTAACACCTAGTAGCGGTTTTCAGAATTATGCGTATGAATTTTCGACGTGATTGCGATCGGAAATTAAACCTTGTTTTTAAATAATAATGTAGGTAACTGGTACTCGAACCACTGTACCGTTGGAGGCGCCTCGCCAGGAATGCCAATGTCTCCACCACGGGGTGTGTAATTAGGTTATATAACAAAACCATAGACAGTTACGATACATGCCTCTTACGGTTAGCTGATTACATGCGTTGTAAATATTAAAAATACTTTTACGTAAGTAAAGTAGGTACCTACCTATCTATATGAGTCAGTAAGACTTTGGCCAAATTCAGCGACGTTAAAAAAACAATTTTCCTTTCAGTTATTTCCATGTTATGAAGATGTTGCTAAAAACAAAAACAAAAACAAATTAATGCTTCTTCTTTTTGTGTCGTATAAGGTCACCTCAGCGTTGGCGTTTAGTTTAGCGAAGGCCTTGCATATTATTAGCATTATAGCCCGAGTTTAGATCATTTTTCATTTATATTTTTTTTGCCCAAAACGATGCAGCTTGTAATTTAAAAGCAAAAGTTATTTTGCATCTTATAGAAATAACAACTAATTTCCACCCACTCCTCATGACATAGTCTCGCAAATGTCATAACAAATAAATATAAAGTTTTCTTAAATCAATAATCGGATGATATCCTATTTAATGGCGTGTTATATATTTTCTATGAGGTACTTTGAGGTGATACATTAACTATTATATATTAACACTGTCAAAACTGGATTTGTATTTTTGGTAGCTATGTTTGTCGGGCAATTACAAAATATCAACGCAGTATATCTACCTATTGCTATTTTCTTATTGAATACATTTTGCATGCAGTCCAAACCGTTTAGTTATTGAGTATTTATTTCACTCCCTTTTTTGCCAAACAGCTATCACCGATCGACATCTTTGACCAGTATCAGAAAATTAAAGACCATGTAACGTACGTTATGTCGCTGCCTCTGTACTATCATTATTTTTCTGACAGCTGTCGTAAATACATTTATCTACAGTTATTGTTCGAATATACTCAGCGAATTTACTTGTTTATATATAAAAATAAATATTCATTAAAACTCAACGAAGGGAGCTTGCTGTGAAACGTGAAAAAATTGAATAACGACTGGTTTGCGTAGTGAATTGTTAAAAATCAGCGAATACGATATCCTCATGTTATAGTACATTGAAAATATTTACCTACGGCGTTTTTTATCTGTATGAAAATTATTTCATAGCATTAACATTTATTATGCAAAAATCCGTACCTAGGTACCTACAATGCGGGGTAAAATTTTTGCTGTGGCGTGTTACTTCATCACAAAGAAACTTACCTACCATCATTTTAATAATATGTTATGTAGTTGAATGTCCACTATAAATAATTATTATTGATACCGGCAGTACCTAATTGATTTTCAGTAAAAAAAAAAAACTTGAAATCGAAATGCATCAGTAGCCTGATGCTGAGTGCCTCACTTGTGCACACTTTCACAACTTATGCACACAATAATTTTAATATTATTTCCAGCAGTAAGACATACCTATACATGTCAATAACGCATGCTTCAGGAAGTTGATTTACCTCGGTCAATACTCCTGTTTACTACAATAGTCGAATTAACCTCCATCTTGAAATGGATTACGTTATGAATATTTTAAATAATATGTTATTACTACAACAATATGAATTGTGATGGTAGAGGCACCTAGCTCATCCATCGATAATTATCGGGTTTCGCGGAAAACTTTTGACCGCGCGTTGAAATCTCCATCTGACATACAAGGCGAAATTGTACAAGTAGGCGTAGAGACGTGCCAAATATGGACGGGCGCTGGGGGAATGGGACGATTTGGCACCGCGAACTGGCCTCCGCCGATTGGCCTCCGGTAATTGGCCGCCGGTACAATCGGACGCCGACCCAATTGGCCTCCGGGACGATCGGACGCCGGTACAATCGGGCGCCGACCCAATTTGACACCGGCCCAACTGGCCTCCGGGAGATTGGACGCCGCACGGCTGAATAAAATGCGCAAAGGAAAAGACCTACGTAACGACTTGGTAGAGAAAGTAGACGCGACACTTTAATATGCTTCTATCTACTTAGTGGTTGTACCTAATATATTTTGCGCTTAACGTATTTTTATTATGATTAATAATTATTATTACTTATGCTTTATGCTGTTTATAAAAAGAAAAGAATTCTTTCCTCGTCAGAACTTGAAGATGTGCATAATTAAGTGGTTTATTGTGTTTACCTACCTATTCATATTTAAAAAAAAAACAAATATTAATAATGAATTGGTTGGTTAAAATAATATCTTTCGGCGTTTTTTCGATTTCATGTTATTATAATTGAACTTTATATGTGTACATAATCCGTAAATAAGTATTTTGAAGATTATGAAATTACAAACAATATAAGTAGGTAAACCACTTGAAAGGTACCCACATACCTAATTTATTAGCAAACTATACCGTATTCAGTACCTACTTTATTATATATTATGTTGACAAAGCGGATTTGTATGTAGGTGTATATTATTATTAATACACCATCGTTTGAAATAGGTAGTAGGTATCTTCGACTTAAAATTGCTTATTCCATTTTTATTACTAAACGTATTTTATAAAAAACGCGCTAAATCACATTAGATGATTTCAAGAAAAGTTGACTTAAAAAATTCAGCATGGTGCATAGGTAAATGAATATTTTTTCATAGTGTGGTTTATTTTTTTACATTATTTTAAAGAAGTAGATATTAATTTAAGTCGAAATGTTCATATGTTAAAAATTTCACCTTTAATTTACATGTGTATTTCATCAATACATATTTTTGTTGAAAGATAGATAGTATAGCTAACATTAATACATTATTATAAACATTATTATAGACGCTATACTAAGAGATGTCACGGAGACTTGAAGCTTTCGAGATGTGGCTGTATAGACGCATCCTCAAAATTTCTTGGACTGACCGGGTGACAAATGTTGAAGTTCTTACTCGAATATGGAAGGACCACGAAGTTCTACGTAGTATCAAAACCAGGAAACTACAGTACCTCGGCTACATTATGAGAGGACAAAAGTACAGTATTCCCCAACTTGTCATTCAAGGAAAGATTAATGGTAAGCGTAGCAGAGGACGGCGCCGCATTTCGTGGCTTAAAAACCTCCGTGATTAGTACGAGTGCAGCTCCAATGAACTATTCCAGGTAGCAGACGACAAAGCTAATATTACCTTGATGGTGTCCGACCTCCGAGGGGATGGCTTAGTAAGAAGAAGAAGATAAATATTTATTTCTGAAGAAAATGTCACAAAAAATGAAAATGTCAAAAACGTCCAAATTCACTGTCAGAATATGAATACGTATACCTAATATAACAAAAATAGTATAAATAATTGGAATAAGTAACAGGGTAAACTTAATAATTATATATCCTCTTTCACAACAAAAGTCAATACCACCACCTGTCACCTGACCAAGGCAGTTTTTCAAGCCAACTCGATTTTATTTTATTTATTTTTTACGAGTTGTATTTTTTTGTGTAACTACGTCGAAATATATAATACCTATTATATAAATCACTAGGAAGCCGATGTTTGTGATAGGGAATTATTTTTAATTTACCTGTGGAAATACCTGGGTACGCGCTAAGGCCCCAGGTATTTAAAAATATTCTAATCTAACTACATCATTAGTCAGGGGTTAAAAATGATTGGTCATTTTCATGAGAATCATACAAAATATTATAATAGCGTTAAAATATTTTTAATATGACAAGAATTTCGAAAAATGCCTAACTCATCGGCTAATAGTCTAAGAGCAGGGCCATCCAGTGGATTCGTCCAGATTCATTATACCTAGCCAAACAAAAATATCAGCAAAATATAATATAAAACACTGGAGTGATCCCGAAATCGATAATTCAATACCTACTTTGATTTAAAATATAAAAGCCGATTGCCAATAACGCGTCTGGGCGCGAATCCTGTTGGATGTCGTATTTTTTTAGTTAGGTTATACTGGGTAATTATTGAGTTTGGAAGAAAATAAATCATTAAATCGACATTAACTGATTATATTGCAGCGCGTATTTATAAATTAAATAATTATTAGCATAACACAAATTATGACTTAATATGTAGAAATGAACAGAATTTAATATGTATATTAAATATGTCGATGACCCAATCAGATGAACCTTTATAACTGCGACCGGTTTCGTCCACCCAGTGGCTAGTCTAGTCAGTACGATAAAAATTGCGTTTTATTAAATTAAATAAATAATACAATTCATTGCTACCATGAATTGACAGTTAACACAATAAAAGAAATATTATATTAAACAGAATTATAGGAGTGAACACAGTTTGAAAACCCCTTTTTTGGAGAAAAATAGGTTTAATAGTATTATCTCGATCAGGGTTGGCGAACCTTTTTACGTACGCCGGCCAAAATTTCCCTATTATAATTTTTCGACTGTCTGACACACCGAGCAGTTTTTCATGAGAAAAAGATGAAAACCAGTTTTTAAGAATGCTATTAAAAAAGTTTAAAGATTATAATTAAGTTCCCGAATTATATTTTCACCGTGTTTCTAGCCGAAAGCTAATCTTTTATTTGTTGAATAATTTTTTCCTTGTTTTCAAAATTTCAAGGAGATCGTGGAAGCATTTTAGCAACGCTTCTTTCATATTATTATAATATTCCCTATCACTAAGCGGTTTTCCGTTTTTAGCGATTATGTTTGAGGTAAAATAATAAGCAGCTGTTTATATTTGAATGACTGCCGATAAATTTCATCAAGTTGTCATCATTGTTGGTTGAATATTTTTATCTGTCATTTTTGCCTGACTTTTATCGATTGGTAAAAATAATATTAAACACCGAAGAAAACACGCATTGCTCTGTCGTTATCATTTTTTAATATTATATACTTACTTATAGGAACATTAATTTATTTGCAAAACTTTCTTGTATATTATTAAATTATTGTAGGTTTTTTCTCTTTTTAAAATAAAACATTCGCGTGCCATGAAAAATTATCTCGCGTGACACTAGTGTCACAGGCTCGCCATCACTGATCTAGGTGCATTCTGTAGGGTTAATGCTTTTAACTTTTGCATTATCTACTTAGTAATAGTATTTTGAGATGTTTAAAAAATACCTAATGATTATTTACCTTTGTATACATAGACCATAATTTCGGAGTATATTTTCGGGGCAGATTTTCATAACAACTAAAAATCGTAAAATAAAAAAATGTATAATCCTCGTCATAGACATTTTCTTTGATCATTGTGGCAGTGTCAGTGTAATATTACTTAAGTATATAAATTTGTGACATTTATGATAAATTCACGATTGAATATAAATTCCATAACGTTATTCCTATTCTTCGGAAGCAGATTAATGCAACTCCATTTTTTTCAGAAATGAGTTTTTGACAGAATAATTAAGATGAAACCATTTTTAATAATTGATAAAAATGTCCTACAGTCAATCGTGGTGACTATCTAACTAAATGATTGCCAAGTTCTTGTCGGTTGACTTTGGGATCAAGACAATGTGTCGGAATGATGGGCTATTTAGAGGCAATATGATGCTAATTATTACTGCTTATTTTAATAATAATTTAGTTTATATTCTAAATTTAATTTAACGTTTAATTTTTTTTAAATATGAATGCTTTATGCTGAACAGTGCTTTAATGAATTAAATTTACCAAAAAGATGATCGCCTTTTGTTTATGTTTTTAGTTCTTATTAGTTATAGGCATTCATCAAAAATATAAATTGTTTTTTTCTCTAATCTAAATTGAGAATATGGCAGTTGCCGCCGTCTGCCTCTGAGGTATATATATTATTTATTTAGTAGATTCTAATGTAATGAACAAGGAAAGGCCTCAGAAATACAATCATTTAAAGGTGCTGATAACCGTATTTAAAAAATATACAGGATTATGGTTGTAGAAATCCAATTGCATATTATAATGGACTCTTTCACAACTACAAAATGTCTCAATACGTCCGATAGTTTTTGTATAACTCCAAGTAGGCCTAATACTTAATAACCTATATATTTATAAGAATATAAATACATTACTTATGAGGTATTAGATACAATAAATAATATGAATTATATTATATAATTAATTGCCATACAAAACCAATGATTTAAGAATTCTATGCGTAAGTTAATTTGAAAACCTTTAACAATAAAACGGTACCTAATTGTCAATTTTTTTATAAATAAAACAATTTAAAAAAACTGTAGATATCCATTAACTAAATATTAGGTAGGTATGGATTTTTAACTTTACATCAAATAAAAACATGTTATTTGTAAAATTATGGATACCCCCAAACTGGGTAACCTATAATATGATAAGGTATAAAACGATTACTTGGGAGGATTGACTTATTCAGTATTCAAAATCGTGTTTAAATAACTAAAACTTCCAATAAAGTTACAAATTCGCTTTGTCAACATAATATATAATGTAATATGTAGGTACCTTTCAAGTAGTTTACTTACTTATATTGTTTGTAATTTCATAATCTTCAAAATACTTATTTACGGATTATGTACACATATAAAGTTCAATTATAATAACATGAAATCGAAAAAACGCCGAAAGATATTATTTTAACCAACCAATTCATTATTAATATTTGTTTTTTTTTTTAAATATGAATAGGTAGGTAAACACAATAAACCACTTAATTATGCACATCTTCAAGTTCTGACGAGGAAAGAATTCTTTTCTTTTTATAAACAGCATAAAGCATAAGTAATAATAATTATTAATCATAATAAAAATACGTTAAGCGCAAAATATATTAGGTACAACCACTAAGTAGATAGAAGCATATTAAAGTGTCGCGTCTACTTTCTCTACCAAGTCGTTACGTAGGTCTTTTCCTTTGCGCATTTTATTCAGCCGTGCGGCGTCCAATCTCCCGGAGGCCAGTTGGGCCGGTGTCAAATTGGGTCGGCGCCCGATTGTACCGGCGTCCGATCGTCCCGGAGGCCAATTGGGTCGGCGTCCGATTGTACCGGCGGCCAATTACCGGAGGCCAATCGGCGGAGGCCAGTTCGCGGTGCCAAATCGTCCTAGACCCGGCGCTGGTTATTTATTTACCTCTACAGAATGTGCTGGGCTGATTATTCATTTTTATTGATTACTGACGGTTTTTTATTGGGTATGTTTGTTGAATTTTCCATTGTTAAACGATATGGTGCTAAGCGGTATAATAATTAGAGGTCGGCAACCTTGTTGCCTTGGAGGGCGCGATAGAAATGTTGAAAATTGCCAGGGATGCATAATGTTTATACTAAATCAGCTGGGGTCAATCCACTGCTGAATAAAGACCTTACTAAACTCTATCCTCTAGCTTAGCTCACTAAATAGGTATATACTTAATCGTCGATATTTCGAATCTTCTGCTGATGCAATCATTATGACAAAACAGCACGTCCTGATGACGATGCTATACAAATAACTTTAAAATGTTTATTATTTCGCAAAAACTGTGTTTTTAAATGTTAATATAAAAATATTGGCTGATGATTTCGATGATGGCTATTCTTATTTATAGCCACCATATTTGGTGTCTTGTTTCGTCATTTCGTTATTATGTATGTTAGTATGGCTCTTTTGGATTTTTTTTGTGTTTACTCAACTAAATATGTCATGTAAAGATGGTTTATTATACTCGTCCATATAAAATAAACTTGTTTTACCTCTTTAACACCATTGCATGGGGGGAAATAAATCAAGTTTAGTGTTGACGCTTTGGCATTGTTTACTTGTATAGATTCGATAATTTTCAAAGTCAGGGTTGTCACAATGCAGTATATACTCCCACGTAATATTAATTTAATATAGGTAGGTACATAACTACTTATCAGGATTTTATGCCATTTATTAAATATTTTTATTATATAACTTCGCGGATAATAAAAATATATATTCAAGCAAATTCAGTAGACACGCCGTCCGGAATGAGATAATGACACAGTCCCTGCCCACTGCTGTCTTTTTTATAATTTTTATAATAGTGTGTTGTTATTTTTTTTTCGCGATGCACCTATATGGCATGCGAAATTAGGAATCCGTGTTTGATTTAAACAAAAAAAAAATATTATCGTATGCGTACATACGTTTTTTTTATTTGTAAATTCTGGTAGGTAGGTAGGTATATTATGATTTTTTTCCGCGCAGTAACCAGTTATTACTGGGGTCAGTGTTTCGGAAAAGATGTAGGTATTTTGCTGACATCAGTAGATCAAAATTCAAAAGATTTATTCATGTACATACAATTATTTATTATTAAAATATGTTCATATTATCGTAGGTCAATATATTTACCTAGATAATTTTCTACACTGTTGTTTTAAATGTGTACCAAAATTATCTTGTTTTTTTGTATATTAAAATTAATTTAGGGTGAAAATACAGAAGTGCATTTGGATAGAACTAGTCGCAGGTGTTGCAACCAAATCGAGTCCACTGTTTTGTCAAATATTTAATATATTTAAATGGCGATTTTTGATACGTATTCATTGACATATTATGTATATGAAATACCTACATGAACTCAATTTTGTAATATGTAGGTATGTATGTCTTTTTGCGATATACCTACTTATAATTGGTTTGTACATATTTGGGATAATATGGACAGAACTAGTATGTGCACGTTAAAAAATGGAAAATAATGCCGTAAAGACATAAATGCAATTTTGCAATGCGCACCCGTATTACAATAATTTAGGTGGAGTTATTTTTTTAATGACTTTCATTGTTATTACGTAAAAATAAATCTGTCGTAAAATAGTAAATTAACATGTCCGCTCATAATTGGAGTGTATGGATCGCCAAAGAGTGAATGTTATATTTTTTTTACGGGGAATGGTTGTTAGCATTTCGCCTAACCCATCGGTTGAGGGCCCTTTCATTCTTTAGAGTAAGACTGTTTTCTCAACATAGAAGTAATACAGTTTGTACGATAATTTCTCGTATATTTGATAATTATCCACCCACGTCTTGTATAAACACCATAAGGGTCTGTGATTAACGTGTAGGTACTTTTAAAATCAAATAAAAGTAAATTACCTTGTTATCTCCAGACTAAGCATATAACTGTGGAGGTAAAATAATAAACTTTTACGGGAATTGGTTATTGCTCATTCATTCGACTTCTTGGGTCCATGTCCCGAATCCAAATAAATGGGTAGGTATAGACATATTATTATAATGTTGAAAACACCAAAATGTGAATTTGTACCTGGTAAGCGAGATTCGAATCAATGATCAGATCAGAAACACAGTAGTCTGACTTCCAATTCACGATGCTTGGTCTTAATTTAAGGCTATACTTCAGCTGGGGCACGGTCTAAAACGTTCGTGACTGCGCGACGCGAAGATTGTGCAAACGACGCGTGCAGAACAAAACATAATTTGTCTAAACATAATTCAACATGCGTCCATTTAGTGTTAGTTTATTGTTCTATTTATAATAATAATAATATATTCATTGACACGTTTTCTTTTTCTAGTAAATGGGTAACGTTTTTTAGTCATCTTTACACGATTTAAGAATTATTCCTCCGACGCTATCACAAAACAAATTGACGTGTTCACAGCTCGACTTTCGCTTTCCGATTGGCAGCCAGTCCGAAATTTCGTCGCTATAGTTGAAATTTATTTGCCGTTTCACTGAAGTATGCTCTTAACAATAATTATGAATGCCTGCCTAAGTGGTATTTATCGATCTGCGCCAAATGTTGGCATGGCTATAACAATTAAACCACCAATGGAAGCATTTTCAAGCACCCACATTATTTCTCGTTCATTAATTATTTTTACATTTGACATATTCCTACAGAAATTAATTATTTTAACAACATAATATTAGCTAACATTGTGTTCCTCTCGGTGTGATACAATTGAATAACTGTAGCACGACTATTCCCAGAGCAATGGTTTTCATCGCACTTTTGACCCAATATTCCATCCGAAACTAAAAACTACTGTAGGCATATTTTTTACAAATACTTATCCGTTTCCTCTCTTTCATTGCAGATAAACACCTGGTGTTGATGAGTGATCCAGAAAATGTGAAAGACGAGTTCGCGTTTGACAACCCGGGCTTCAAAGATGGCGCACCCCCGCCGGCAGGGGCTGCGACCAATAACGCGGGTGGGGGTAGCGGATGGCTGCGGACGCAGGCGCCCCCTACCCTGGCACCCGCGCACGACAAGCAGCCCAACTCACAGCAGAAGAGCGCCAACGGAGGCGGGCAGCAGAATGCTGACAAAAGAAAGAATGGGGAGTCAGTAGGAGCGAGGGTACCGATGACACAAAACCAGGGAAAGGGATTCTTGGATGACACTTTTGCTGAGGTTAGTTGATTTTATCTAAAGCGTTTTTTTTGTATTAGGTATCATAATCCAAAATAAATGAACTCACATTAAAATAGCAAAACTCTTATCAGTCTTATCTATTCAGAAAAATAGAAGTAACCTTATTTTCATCCAGGGCACATTTGCAGCCAAAAATGGAATGACGGGCACATTTTTTTCCAACGAAATTTACATAACATAGATAGAACATTTCATATAGATATAGTTAACAAATAAATATTAGTTCCATTTTTTTTTAACAATTCCTATTCAATAACCTTGTATTGATGAAGTTTAAAACATTATTTAAAAACATAATTACAATTTAGTTATGAATGTATTTGGATTCTGATTTTGATTTTTGTATCAGTGAGTCGCGATCTGTATTTCTATTTTATTATGCTCATTGTTGAAAATAATGATTCGCATAAATAAGTTTTGTATGTCCCGCATTTAGGGAGATATATTTTTTCGATACACCAGAATGCTTGTTCAACCATACATTGACGATAAATTTAATATATCCCTATCAACCAACACACAAAATCAATTGCAATATTTTTTTAATCGATTTAAAATTTTAAAACAATCATATTTGGGATTTTTATTAAATGCAAGTCCGTGGGCGCATGCAAAATTGCTCGCATGCACAGGGTTGGGAATTCCTGCAGTATAGATCCATAGATGACTCACCAAAATTAACGTAAATTACAGTACTTTGGATCCAAATTCCATAAATCACGTTATGTGTACCTACAGAATAATTAAAAAAATAATTTAAAACATTTACATAATATTCTCATTAATTTAAAATGTTTATTTAGATTTGCCATCCAAATTATTCAGGTTTTAAAGCATATCAAATGTTATCAAAGTCTATAATAATTCTATTAAATCAGTGATTTGAGACCTTTTTGGGTTGAGAACTCGAGAAACCTTTTTTACATCTTGTAGAACCCTTGCTTTCGTACTTTACCTTATAACTTCGTCAGGATTGAAAAGGATGGCAAACATTTAATTTTTCGCCTGGTTTACTGTTTACAAACATACTTTGTTACTAATTATAGGTCGTGCATGTATGTGAATATTTGTGTAGTGGTTTAGCGTTTATGTAAGTTCACATAATATATTGTATGATGGCGCGAATATCAAAATACATTATACCATTAATAGGTCACGTAAGAAGTTGAACGTTGAATTGTTGTAACGCAGTTAAAAATAGAAGGCATTTTTTTTTCGAAAGCGTTTGAAAATTCTCAGGGAACACTAGCACTAGTTCGCGGAATCCTGGTTGTAAATCCATGCTCCTGATTGGAGAAATTAAAATGGTGATGAGGGTTATATGAACGATAATGCGAAATAATCAACAACTTTATTTTGTTACCATGTAAATCATAATATTATTGATAGTTTTGCGTGATTCCGTTTAAATAGGTAGATACCTAACATCTAGTTGAATTTATCTAAGGGTAGATCCGAGGGTCGATCATATTAAGATTACCTTAACCACAATATTATTATGATGGCAAAATTGTAGAATATTTCGTTAATAAATCATTTTGACCAGATTTTGAAATAGTTTAACACAAGCACAACAACTTATGTGATTCTCTCTGCTGTGCACTGGCATAATTATTATGATACCCAAATATTAATGGTATTTTAGGTATTTGTAATGTAGATCTTGTCAAGATTCTAAAATATATTATGTGCCCATCTCGTTCTCATACGATGAATAAATCATCATAATGACTTTATTACCGACATAATATCAGAGCAATTATTTTCGGTGGATTTTCCCATACGACGTTCTCTCATTAAAAATGTATTTTGCTATTTTTATTGGTATGCGGCGGCATGTAAATGTTATTCGTTCTCAATTGGGCATTTCGGATAAAAATGTATGCAAATTTTTATCCCACACTTTCGCTTCGCTTTTCACTCTTTCAAAATGCACTTTTAATCAAATTCATTAATTTGACTGGCCTTTACGTGCTAGGATGCCATTTGAAATGCAAGACGCAAATTATAATTAATTATTCTGACATGGCGGAAAATCGTCATAGCAAATGTCATTGTTTTGGATGTCATTAAAACAGACTATCTAGCTGCCTGCCGAATCGTCACTGTTAATAATTTTATCATCGGCCAGAATGGATCCATTGCTGGATGAAAACCTCCTCACTTCTTATTCCTGATTTCTTCATTACCGCGTTTATTTGCCAATCGCGGTCTCTCATATAAGCTCCCCCCATCACGTATATTCGTGATTATTGGTCAATAATTGATTGGCCTGTTTTGACAAAACACATCAGCAATATTGTTCAATGGTCCGTTGCAAATTCATGGTGTAGACTTGTAGAGTGCCTGTCTGAGAGATTGTCCATCCGTACTTGATCATACTCATGGGACTTTGGTAGATAATAATATTACTACATACCTACATAATATTATGAAAATAAATGTTATTAGTGTTACTTCTATCAAGGAGTAGGTATTTAGACACTAATAACAATGCCACAAGGAATTGATGAAATTTCATAAGCTATACCCATTATCTATGGACTACAGATGGTGCTTAGCGGTGTTGTTATCAATTCCCTTACTAAGCTGGAGAATTATCGTATGTTTCGCTCTATGTAAAACGAAATGCTCTGATAATAAATTGTTCGATAGATGGTGTCGGCGATTTTCTTATAAAATGAATTCTCGATTATCCTTCGATAATCAACAGGAACAGTTAGATTAGCGACAACTATAATATTGTAGGTACCGATATCGCTGGTTACTGCCATGATGTAAAATTTGAAATCATGACTTATCTAACCCACATAATTGTGGACTTGGGTATTCTTTTAAATCCTCGCAATTAAAAAATATTTTTCAAGGTAACAGAGAAATAATCGTTCGGTAACGAAAGGAGTCTTCGCCACTATACTTACCGTGGTATAGAACACATATTTTTAAATGGCATTGCGTAGTTATTCTTAGTTCATTCACCATTAGATAATAACTGTCATTAACATATCATTAGTTTCGATGGGAATACTTTGGTGGTGCTTCATTTTAATTTGTTTTAAGTTTAGTTTTAATGTTTGGAAGGAGTTATGACAAAGTTTACCCCTAATCATATTATCAATAGAGATCAAAAATGATGAAAGAAACCCTTCTTCTATAGAGATGGAGCCTAAATGTATGAAATTGAAGCAAAAAAAGGACCTGTCGTCTTCGTCTACTGATTAAGTTAGCTATAAGTGACTTCGCATCTCAGATTCATTCATTCATTACACTCTTCTACTATGACATTCCACTATAATTTCAGGTTCACACAATTATTAGTTACATATTTACACGATTATATGTGCAGATATTGCCAAAATAAGCCTTGCATATGTGTATCTTTTAGTGATATAGTGTATAATTAAATTTTATTTTAATTTGAAATTTCATGCATATAAAATTAAGCTTTAAATATCTGTGTAAAGATACTTTTTCATCAATTTTATGTAGGCAGCTAAAAGCAATACATTGACCATACTTCTTAAGATGAATAATCACGTAATGAAAAATGCATTTAGGTTCTGTAAACAAAGTAAACAGACTTCAATCTACAATGCGAGCCGCCGTTTCATTTTTGGGGGTGCCAATATATTATGAAAATAATCAACTTGTTACCAATACAACCATATTATTATGTATACTCTTAGACTATAGATACATATACTCGTGTATACTCGTAATCATTCGATTTGAAAATCGAACTGCCTTTAAAATTTCCAATACGCAATCCGTATACCTACTCTTTTTATCTAAAGTCCAAATTCTTTGATTGATGCCATAACTGCTGATAGGTATAACTTTATTTTAGGAAGTTTCGTAAACTTATTAAATTTAGCTATGAAATCTTGACGTGACGTGAGACATATGAAATTTGTCTAATTTGAATACAAACAGCTTGTGTCTTATTATTTGGCCCATTGTCTTTCAGTTGTCTCGTTATTATTGCCTACATACATATGTAGGTACATTTACACACGCATAAATTAAATCTGCATATTGGATTCAGTTTAATGTCGCTATTGTGTCGGCCCACCTGCGCGCGCAATCTTACAGGGCTGCATCCGGGAATTTCGGACCTCTATAAAATATATTATAATAATATGAAAGTTCATTGTACACACTTGTTTATTTTGCTCTGTACGCCGCGGAAGAATAGTATTTATTTATTTATATTATTGTGTGAAGAAACCTCTCTTCGCCTACGCCACGCAGCCATATTTATAGGCCGCATTCTTAGTAAAATTTAAAATCTTTTCTATAATTTGTTGTGTGGTTGACATTTTTCGTTCAAATTGCTTACTTGTAACCTTGACACTTTTTGATATGACTTCTTGTTAAAGGAAGAGTATGTAGGTGTTTTTTTAATATAGGCAATAGGTAATATCATATTGTCAACTACTCAGGAAGAAATAATTATGTATAGTGAAAATACTTTGATTTAGCGTTAATTCTGTTAATCAACATACATATTTATATCATGTAATATAACACATCATTTTAGGTGGTATAAAAAATAAGTAATAATAAATATGTTGAAGAAAACCATATTCTATTAGATCTTGTTCAGATGTCGCGTGTATCACCGCTATACGGCGCAAATGCACGTGGACAGCTCAATAAGGTCACCTGTACCTCGACCACGCGCGAGAAGTGACACGCGGCGATTAAATGTGGACGACTCAATGAGGTCACATGTACCTGTAGTGCGCGCTAGTCAAATGACATAATCTGGACAAGGCCTTAAGGTGGTTTTCTTGATGAAGCCCAAATAATATATTATGATAATGAAAAAAACATCATAGTTTAATATGAAACTTATTTTCAATTTGCTCCGACCGTACAGAAAGATAAAAACGCTATCTAAGTATTATCTATTCAACCATATCCAAATCGGACGTTGGCGTCGATGTGGTTAATAAATACCATAATTCTGTATCCATTCTTCGATCGTGGAAAATGACTATCGTTATTATGCCATAAAAAAGATTTTGCATATTTAAGACAGAACCACTTGTGGTTTCCCTATCACAATCGCTAAACAAGTTTCAGTTTATCATAAATGCATTTTTTTCTATGCAACAACCTTTCAAACTACCCAAACACCATACTCAATTTATTAAAATCGAAATTAGTAAACGATAGGTTATTTTTTGCTTGACTTCATAACATGACATAACAAGAATGTCTAGGATACCTCCAGCATCTTTGAGTCGTCCACTAAAAATAATTCGGCTCGCTTTGCCCGATGCAAGTACGGCTCTGTTCCTTCGGGCGACTGCACCTTCACTCTCGAACGTAATTTATTATCTACGTTTTGTTTCTGCCTACTATGCTGAAGCGCCCTACAAACGTTACTATGCACCAAATCGACGAGTGCTGTCATTCCTGATAAGCGTGGTCGGCCAACTTTTCCGACCAATAGTATAATAATATGTACCTACTATTATACATACACCCAGTTCCAGGGAACTCAGAAATAATATTATCTGTTCTGTGCCCAGTTCGTACAGTAGTGTGCATGGTTGCAGCATCAGTCCCATGCGGCTCCGTCTCGGGACGGAATGAGCACTTAAAATCACTTCTTTCAGACACGTTTAAAGCGTCATGGAAAGCGGCCGTGCATATCCACGGCTGTGCATATATGACGGGTGGTGGTGGGAACTTTAACGTAGTAGTGATTTCCAATCATTTTCACGCGGGAAAAAGGTTGTAGATTCCGTAGAGGTGTCAATTTTGCGCCAATAAAATATACAATGACACATGTTTGTGGGTATATGACTACTCGGATTTTAAAGATTTTCTGTAACAATGTACCATTCATTAAATTGCAGAAGAGGCGCGAGGCGACGGTAGTGCCCCTGTGGTCTCGGGACTTCACCGGGCTGGGATTCGAAGTCTGTGGCAACATGAGAGACGGAATCTTCGTCAGCAGTGTACTCCGCGGAGGACCAGCTTATGAGTCCGGAAGAATACACATAGGTAAGAAACACTATTCTGGTAACACATGTAGGTAAATTGGTTAAGAAATTCGAAGAGGAACCTATACACAGCAGTTATACATACCTAATTAGAGCTTGTCGTCGATAATTCTCGTCTCGACAATAATTCTTGAAAAAATATGTGCACCCTCTCTCGACTCTCATTTCTCGAGATTGTTTTTTTTTATGAAATTTCGATATTCTCGTTTTTCATACTGACTGATAAACATACCACATTTGCGTGAGATTTGATAGTTTTGACAAAAAACAAAAGATACTTGAACCAGTCCCGAGCGGGAGAAATGAATGCAATAGGGTCCATGTAAGTGCCAGTCGAGAACAGCAACCGTAACTATAATCACATTCGTCCTGTGCAATTGCTGTGTGCTAGTAGAGATTGCATCTACGTACTATGTTAAATTTTGATATTTAAAAAAAATCAACGTTAAATTTTTCCACTGTAATTTTAATAATATTATGAATGCTTAATGAGAATTCGTGTTTCCACAATTTCTATGCTTTATTATTTATTCCTAGTTATTAGTTATAATAAACACCGCTTACGAAAGTCTCTGCACCTAAATATCAAAGTAAAATATTCGATTGACACTTAAGAGACAAAAAAAATTGAATCCGATCTCTAGAGTCTAGAGTGCGCTAGACTCCAAGAAACCAATCTCGAATTCTCGAGAATCAAATAATTTTGAAATCCGAAAAACCACGACCTCTTTATTTACCCAATGTTTTTATAATATATGTAAGTATCTAGAAAAATTATTATGGTAGGTAGGTAAACCATATAAAATATAATCGTAATGATAATCATAATGGCACTGTATTGTTAACATTTTTATAATTGCATTAACAATTCATCAGTCAGGACCGTTTACCGAAAAGATTTCAGAACAGATTTTTACGAGGAATGGTGTTAGCTATTTATTCAACCTATTAAGATCATGGTCTGGATCCAAAAACATGTGGAAAAACAATATATGGCTTGTTCTCTTGCCCCCTTGAAAATAAGTTGATCTGGATCTTTATTATACTCTACCTACATAACAACTAAGTACCCGTCTACAATGTTACTTTTAATTTTTGGTTCTGCCTGGTAATAGGATCATCACATAAAATGGCCCTTTCGATTTATTAAAATTTTCTTCAAATTAACTATCTCAGTTGACTGGTAATAAATGCATAACTCAAATATCAAAAATATTGCCATAAAGACAATAGACAATATTGAAGATTACTTGTTACTTATTAGAGAAAGCAGTTTGATCTCCTTCAGACTCAGAAGTCAAAAATAAATGTAATATTATCTTTGTTCATTGTCAGGTGACAGAATTAACAGCGTGAGCATCTCGACTCGTCACATGGTGTACGAGGACGCCCTAGCCATCCTGTCCCACGCCAGCCCTTACGAAATACATCTTGAAGTCGAACAGCAGCAATCCGGAAACCACCTAGGGACAGGTAACTTTTTCACTGCCATGATTCCATCGCATAAGGATATCGCTGCGGCATTAAAAGTGCTCACAATACTGCATGGAATCTATTGACTTTAAAATACGGCGGCTATACTAACTTAGTATATTCACCAAATAATATACACAAGCTAAATTAAAGTGTCATCCAATATATTTACATATATATTTTAAATAACATTAATTATAAGATAATTTATAATTAGATAAAGACAAAGACAATTGCTGGGAATAGTGCAAATCTATTGATTTATTATTTTGTCCATATTATATGTAATGAAATTACAATGAGAGAAACAAGTGACATGAACATATTATTTAAAATAAACATATTCAGTTTATTTTTAAATATTTGAAAAATTCCGAGTGTGATAGAACAAACCCATTACTAGGCGTCAGTAGCGAAGGGTGGAGGTAGGCTGTTAAGATTCGACATAAATAGTGCACACTAAACTTTGTCAGTCATACCTACGTATTTAATTTCATTGAACTAAGCCTACAATTAATTGCAGATGGTGTTTGTAAGTTTTTAAAATTGAATTAAACCCTGCATAAACTAAGCCATAATTAATAGATAATAGTCAAAAAATATTCATATATCTATAAAATATCCAAAATTATGCTATAAATTGCAGATAGTGTTAATTAGGTTTTAAAATTAAATCAAGCCCTGTGTCAACCAAACCATAATGGATAATAGTCAAAGAAATCTTTGTCTATCTATAGATTATGTAAAATTATGCCATTAATTGACATACTTTTAGATATTTTATAGATACTTAGAAGATTATTTTTTATCTATATGGTTTGATTTAGGCAGAGCTTAATGGATTTAAAAAAACTAACTAACACTATCTGTAATAATATATTATATTCCTACATAATTCAACAAAAACAAATAAGTATGACTGTAAAGGTGTGCACTATTTTTTCGGATCACCCATACCATACCAAAACAATTATGGTTTGGTTAGGCGGGATTTAATTGATATTTAAATATCTATCTGAAATTTGTAGTCTTAGTTCAATGAAAACAAATAAAGTTTAGTGTGCACTATTTATGTCGGGTCTTAAGAGCCTACCCCCTTCGCTACTGCTAGGCTTTACTATAAATTGCAGGCATATTATAACACATTGATTGTTATCTAAGTGTATGTTAATGAAAACTGATCTTCAACCGAGCCAAATATATTAATATGTTACAATATGTTTCTGTCTTGCAATCCCCTTTCTAGATTATTGAAATCGGCCAAATTCAGTCAAAGCAATTTTACACATTCTGATTATTTTTGGACAGGCGGTCTAAACCATCAGTCCCCGACCGGTTTGCCAGGAGTGACCGGAGGCACCCTAGACCGGCGATCCACAGCCGGTCAGATGAACCAGAGTGGGGCGGTTGTCCATCCTATTGCCGCTAAAGCCGTGGGAAGAATGCGAGCTGGATCTTATGGAGATATCAATACTGTAAGTATATATCATCAAATCCGCTGTAGTTGTTATTATTACATTTTACACCATATTCCCTCGTTCCGATATTGAAGAATTTATTGAAATAGGTGTTTTTTTTATTAAAAATATTTAACACAACTGTTACAACAAACACGTATTTTTAACACAATGACTCAATCATTGCAAACAACAATTGTATTGTTTATTTGTTTAAAATTTAAAAAATTCGTTAAAGATGACACATTATTTTATTCGTTAAGTGGATAACTAGTTTTGTGTCAACAGGATCTAACTGCTGATATAGATTTTCTAAGGATCAGTTTAATGATACAAATTTAAAAAGTTTAATGGGTACTTAGCCAACAAAGTTATTTCAGTTAATCTTGCGTACAATCCATAAATTAGTATTATCAATTGTATTAATTTCTTTAGTTGTTAGCTATTTCGTTTGTCACACCCCAGTCTTGATGATAATAGGATGACAATTTAAATTGCTATCGACTAATAAACCAATGTGTAGAATGTAATAATAATAAAACATATTATGTATTAATAACAATAGCTAATTTTTTATTTATTTTACAGTTGGAAAAGGCATCCCGCCAAAGTCACTTTCCCCGTCAATCGCCGAACTCAACCCTCGATACTTCATCGCAATCTAAAAATAACACATCAGCCGGCAGCGCCATCAAGAAGATGATCACCGACAAGATAAATATCACTTCTGGAGCCAGTCTCGAAAGAAACAACAAGACAAACAATCACATGACAGGGCAGAATCAGACGACTACGACAGTCGCCAACACAACCACTTTGGAAAGGGAGAATGAGAAAAATACCAAGAACCACGGCCACAAATCACACTACGGAAAGACAACAATGGATCACACCGCCGTGAATTATGATTCGGACCTTTCAAACAAAGAGGATAACCTGAAAGCTGAACGGAATAACAGGAATAAGCATCAAGACAGATCGTCCGCACCTCCGGACGTTGTGATTATCAAAGACGGCGGAGACAGATACAGCGCAAAAGTAGAAAAAGTTGATCTGCAAAAGAAGGAAGCCGAAAGTGGAAAGAAAGGAATGAAATTTGGCATTCGTGTACTTCCTCCAAATGTGCCCGATGATGGCACATTGTCCAACAGGAATTCTAAAGTAGATATTGGAAAAGGCATGGGAGAAAATGGAAATATTGTTGCCGAAATCAGAAGCATCGACGAAGTTGATAAAAATTTTGAAAGCGTGACAGTTTCGCCTGGTAAAGAATCGACAAAACCAAAAGCACCCATTCCTGTTGTAGCCAAGCGGAGAGAGAAGCCGGCCGCTCCTATTCCAAATGCTAGGAACCTGCCTCAAAATATTAGCAGCGGTAGTACGAATGTCAGTATGACAGTGGTCGAAACTACTAAAATCGATCCAATCATATCGGGGAAGAATGAAGTCAAGATGGATATAGACGTTTCCGGTTTCGATAGAGGAGACGATTTAAATTCGAGCGGGATCAAACGGGACTCTCAAGGGATCCCTCAGGAGATTCCCCAGCATATGATGGAAGCCGCCATGTATGCGAGAAGCAATCGGAAAGCCTCTTCTGATTATGTTTCAGGTGATAAACAAAAGACAGAATATGTGCCCAGTAAATACTCTGATAGCAAGAAAGCTGAAAAATTTGATAAAGAATCTAGTAGGAATAAGAAATCTAAAGGTAAAGCCCCATCTCCTCCCGAAGGTAGCTCGAGGTCCAGAGATGACAATGACAATTCAAGCGATACTGATGTGTCCAGCGTTACCCAGGAGACTATGATCGGTGTTGAAATCTCTAAAGATCGTAAAGGATTAAATTTCACTGACAATTTTAATGATCAGACCTTCCTTGAGCCGCACGCCTTTATCGAAGCAGAAAGGGAGCACACCGCCAGGTTGCAAGAAACCAATCGAACAGATGATATGATTTTGGGGAAAACTTTAATTTCTTCAACCCCTAAAATTGATAAGGTGGTGAAGAGAATGCGACCCGATGTGCCGACGCAAAAGGCAGTCGATATTCCTGATGATTTCGATAATTATGGATTGAAACCTTTCCACAGGAAAGAAGCATCCGAATCGATGAATAATCTGTATGAAGATTCAAAGTCTAATATCTCATCTAATATTGACGGAAGCTCCATGATGTCTCAGGATAGTTTTGCATCGAACGTCATGAGTGAACTAGATAAAATTGGCAACATTTCCACAACAATCGAGCTTAACTCAAGTGATATTACGATTCACAGCTCTCCGGTGACTGAAAGTGAAGAACGACATGTGGAAGATTCGGACGATAATGAAAGAAAAGCTGCGAGTCTCGGAGATCTATCCAAACTAGAACCTGCCGATAAAAACAGCAGGAAACCATCGCAAGGGACATTAGAACGCGCTCAGAGCTTAGACATATCGGCGGAAGATGCAAAAATTGTCGCGTCAGAAAAGCACATCACTCCCAAGAAACGCAAATCAAATTCCGTCTTTGACGGAAGCTATTACGACAATGTCGCTGACGATTTACCAACAGATTCAAATGAAAGCGTCAACCAGCTTATGGGGCATTCCAAGGAGCCTCGGCTGAGCTTAAATATTAGTAACATTTCCAGTATGGAGGGCCTGAATACTTTCCAGAGGAACAGGTTGAAGAAAGCATCAGAGTGGGGCAACATGGAAGACGCTCTCATGATGAAGAAGAATATCGCTGACTCGAGTAACTCTGGCTCGTCTGAGATTGCCAATTCTGCAGAGAATCTCAACGAAATGTCTGACGCCGTTGCTAAAGCATTAGAAGATGAAAATGCCAAGTTAAATAATGAAATTAATAAGTTGAAATTTGTCTCAAATGAAATTGTTGGAGAAGCTATCGACAAAGCCGTCCATAAGACTACAGAGTTAAATAATTATAAGAATTTATCCGCTAATGTAACCGTAACCAAACCGGTAGTCGATTATAGCATCGGAGACATTAGGATTGAAACAGGGTCTCAAGTGAAGCCGGAAATCTCTTCGAATTCAACAATCGACATTCATAATAAGACTACTTTTGTGAAACCCGAAGTGCCAACTAGAATTAAGACATCCGATATCAACGAACAAGTGAGGCCCAATTTTGAAATCGGCACTTACGTCTCCGATACTTCCGGTGCCAAATACAAAACTGAAACCCCGACTTTCTCTTCTAGCAGACATTCTCCTAAATTAGAAGACAAACTGACAATGATCTACGATACGAACATCCCGGATGATATTAAAGTGTCCCGCCACTCGTTGGTCAGCAGTTTGGAGCGGCCAAAGTCAGACTTGATGAAGAAATTACTAGCGCAGAATCCTACATTGAATGTTGGTGTAGAATCTCACACAGATCTGAAAAAAGACACAGATAAAGTGGTTATCGATAAATCTGTCGTCGGGGAGAATTTGGATATAACTTCTGCGACAAACATTGCATCGCCTGATCTCTGCAACGATAAGGGCTTTGACTCCAAAGCGAACGCGACTACGTTCACTCTATTGAATCAGCCGGATATTGTAAATTTGAGAATCAAACAACACAATGCAGAATCTAAAACGTCGTTACCGAGCTCTAGCGGTACTGTTGTCAGCGGGGAAGAGGATACGGGGATGCCAGGAAACAAAAATGAATCCGATTTTGTGAGCAATATCAATATAGTCGGTACCACTTCCAAAGGGGAGGCTTCCAAGATGAACTTCCAATTTGATACTGCTTCTGCCCCTGACAAAGTTCAAACTAGGAATTTCTTCTCTACCAACGATAATGTGGTGACCATCTCAACAGACGGCAGTCAACCGTCTTCCATTATAACCATTGAAGGAGAAGCTCCAGTTGTCCCAAATGTGGTGGAAAGTTTTAGGAATTCCATCGAAATCAATAGACATGATAACTTCACGCCTAAAGATACAGCCACCAGCCAATCTGAACAGAGCTTGTATAACGAAATCATTTCTGAACTTCAAAAACCCAAGCCGGAAAACGAATCACACAGCACATCGAACAGCACGACGACCAGTACGAGGACGTATTTAGTCGACGGGGGAGTTGTCACCGAAGAAAGAATAATGGCACCTTACATCGTTGACTCACAGACTGTCAATCTGCCACCGCAGAAAACAGTCACCGTAAACGTCACTTACGACGAACACGGTAACAAGATTGTCACACAGAATGTTGAAGAAACAACTACCAGACTGGTGACCATTAAATCATCCCTGCCGATCGAAATTGAAGAATACACTTTTGGCGTCATCAAGAACCCAACAGCGGCGGATATTCAAAGAATTGAAGACTCCGAAATGGGAACTGGAGTGGATATGAAGCTTCTAAGTGATATCGAACGACAAAACCCTAATATTAGATTCACATCCAACGACCCTATGTACAGTAATACCGATACCATGGTGGTCAATGCCAACATGACTGAAGAAGAGACGCGGGCCCTCTTAGCCAAGCTAAAAGACAACCCGCAGATGTTCATGGACGGAAATAGAATAATGAATCAGAAGAGCACGGTTATCAGAGAAACAGAAATGATTTTGGATAACGGTAACGATAATTTTGATGGACACCCCATCATTAAGATGTCACAGTCTTCTTATAAGTTTAACATTGAAGATGCCGTACAGAATAGTCCTGCGAAGATTGTGAAGATGATCGAAAACGACACTAGAAAAACTATTGAACATTTCGACACGACTTATAATAATTCAAATTCATCAGAGAATTTAAATAAATTGACTGGCAGAATCAGCAATAAATCGAATGGCGGCTCCGAATCTGTCTATATGAAGAGTGACAGTTTAAGTTCAGACAGGCGGGACAGCGCGAGACAAGAATCCGATCCCATCTTTAAAAAAATGGAAATCAAACATGACACGGCGCCCGCGAAAGATTTCATTACGGAAATCGAAGTTCTCACTCCACGGTCAGAAAAAATTTCAAAACAAAAATCAGACCTCGAAAAATCAAAGCAATACTATTCAGATAAAATGTCTACATATTATTCTGAACCGAATTTGAGTAATGAAATAGACTTCTCTTTGATGGGCGACTTTTTGAACTGCGAGAGAAGATTTTCCGCTAAGGAGAGGATCGATTCGGAAAAATATGAGCGGAGCAAATCGTCCAGTCCTGATTCTGTTCAAAACGGTAAAGAATCGAGGCGGCAATCAAATGAGGACGAATCTAAATCGAAGCGACATAGCGATTTTGATCTACCACGAAACACGCACATAAAATTCAGGACCGCAACGTATGAACCCTTAACCGCCCCGCCTAGTAGATTATCTTCATCAGAAAAACGTCTTTCACAAATAGAAATCCTCAAATCTAACTTTGAAAAAGGCGGCAGTTCCGAGAATCTCTCGAATATATCACCGCAAAACAACGTTTCGTCTGTGAAACCGGCTGTCTCGATGAAGCCCAGCAGTATACCGATCAAACTGCCCGAGATTAAGATGAATGCTCAGATGAAAACACCAACCATCAGCCCATCCAAGATCCCCGTGCTGAACAGCGGTAAATCGGCTAGCCAAGAGAATCTCCTGGACGGCAGCAAAGGACTCGGAATTCAGAAGACATCTCCGCACGGTAAGCTGTCTTCGTCCACGGGTAATATTTCTGTCACCTCCATAAAAAGCAGCTCGAGAAACCCCAGCGGGAAATGAGGCTTGCCGCTTTGACAAGTAGACTTGTTCCGTATGAGGATTGAGTTATTTTTGGTTTGATTGTTTGTCGGGGGCACTTTGGCACTCACGCGGTATTCGTAGAATATGATAGGAGAGGAGAGGAGATTAAATTTCACAATAAATGGAATAATATGTAATAGAGGAAAATATAACATACATACTTAATATAAGTTATCTTACATGTTTCACTATAATATGTATATTACACTGTTGCTTCAGACCACAAGGGGTATAATTAATATATCATTAATATCACTTATGATGCTACACAGTAATTCTAATTCTTATTTTATTTCTATATTATACCAGTAATCAACTAATCTAATTTGTTACGTAAATCATGTAACTGAACGAAAAGTGGAATATTAATTATTTTAAATTTCCAAGATACTGTCGACGTAATTCGATGTCAGCAAATTTAAAGCTAGTTAAATTAATCCAACGATATTGAATCCTCAATTGAATAGTATGTATAATTAATAATATGTCAACCATCTTTATGAAATCGCGTGAGTGTTTGGTATTATATTGACGCACGTAAAAAGCTTTACAGTTTACACACATATAAATTATTGTCAATTATTTTCACAATATAATTTTTGTCATACATAGTATGTTTTCAAACATTATTATACAATATTGCTTTCGGTCCATTGGAAGTCATGCTTGATTTGATGCTGTCGGTAGAGATATTATGAAATAAATGCTTGTATTGTTATGTTTTTATTTATTATTGTATTGATTTGTTTTTATTTTTTACTGGTAATTCACACAATTATTGATTGTCTCTGCCAATCAACCGCATGTCAACTCTCTTGATAGTTTGCATGTTCTTCACGTAGGTAAGTACCTATTTTAGTATTTTAATCCTCTTTGTGATGTTTGTTTTTTATTATTATTTTAACATTCATTTTAAGAATGACTCAGGTGCCTGCTTATATATCACGATATGCTCAGTATTTTATCAATTTATTGTTGTGAATCAATATTGTCGGAATGATGTGGATTTTATATGACTGCATGAATATCAATTATTATTAGTTCAACAGGTAAGTAGCCATTTGGAATCATTTATTGTCATTCAATATGATGTAAACACGTAATGCAATGTAATATTGTTTGAATTGTATGCAATACTTGCATTTGCATTATGTATTTCAATACTGTAAATGGTTTGTTAATTTTGCAGCACCTGTAATTATACGATTACCAAAAAATACTGAAAAATAACGATGGTGTTTTCTATTTGTTGCTTCTAGTGTGTACACATAATATATTATTATGGAATGTTTTCCTTTACACATTATCATCAAAATCACTTTTGATACCTGAAATTATTGTATTTATAGAGTTAATTTGGATTTTTCTGCTCTTCATCTTATTTTGTCGTGTGTTTCATTTCATATTTTGTAGTGTGCTTGTTTTTAAATAGATTTTTTTGCTATTCGAATGCTTGATTGTATTTTTGGCTTGTGATTTATTTACTTGATGCTTGAAAATATTATGTATCTTATATTATTTTGCAATAAAGCCTTTTTTTCATCATCTATCTCTAGTAAATAATTGTTTGAATTACCCACTTCTCATTGCAAACCTAATGACAACCGATGCCTATTCATTTTTATATTATTTACATCCATATATCCAAAAGAGAGAATAAATTATATTCAATTTATTGAAACATTTAAGTTAGGGTGTTGCAGAAAAAAATGTAGAATACTGCTTTTGTGTGTTCTTAACATTTCATGTTTGGTTTATTAAAAGTCCGATAGCTGAATAATGTCAATTTCCTTGTACATATATGTACTTTTATTTAAAAAAAAAACCTAAATGACATTTTTCGATAATCTTTTAATTCATTAAAAAATTTAAGATTTCGTTATTGTTTAAGAAAAGCCGATAAGCTTAAAACTCTATTACATATTATGTACTAATTTGTCCCGTCTGTATTTTTTATTGTTAATTAATTTATTCAAATCTTTGTTTTCGTTTCAAACTAATATTATCTTGTGTGTACTTGTAAAAATAATACTAATCCTACGTATTAATTGACTGATTCCAGATATCTAGGAGTGAACAAATGGAAAACACCAATAGTTGTGAAAAATGATCAAAAGTGTACATTATAATTTTTATTATATGCCATGTTACATTATAAATAAGAAATATTTATATTGGTGTGATACCAGAGACAACGAAAGAATTATGCCATTTATTTGTTTTTCTATATGTGGTGAAGATTTTGTGACAGTTTTTGTGTCGAATAATGATGAAGTATGTGAAGATTTATTATTATATCTACACGTCTCGCTGTGGACAACTATAATACTTTACCTTTCCAACCATTCAAGAATATAACAGGTTGCAAAAACATGTAATTAATTTTTTTTTTTGCAACTTAAGAATATATTTTGATATATTGCAGAACATGCCTTTCCAATTTGTGTTACATTCTTATTTAAAAATGCAATGATAGTTGCACTAATTTTTCATAAATTAAATACATAACAGGCCATATTGCCATAATATAGAGATTGTATGTTTGATATTATTTTTGGATCATATAACAATAATTGCTTTCAAAATTTATTATAGTTGTGTCCATGAAACTAATTTTGATTCATTAATATGATTGGCAAAGACAGCCAATTCCGATAAAAAAGATATTATTTTCTATTATATTGATATAATCTGAGCAATATAATATATTTTAGGTATGTGAGTGACTAGTTGCATTAATTGTACATGGTAATTTTTTTTAAAAATCTAAATTGTCTTTAAAAAATCTTCTATAGTTTAATTACAAAACCAGACACCTCGATGCCACGTGGCAGTAAATACACGTCTGAATAAATCATAATTAAGCTGCTTTTAAAAATAATTAATATTTTTGTGTCTGACAATCTACTAAATGTACGTCAAGAAAGATCTTTCATTTATGACACTAAATAATACATTAATATGACACTGTGTTGTAATTAAAAAATATTTTTGGCACACTAGTTTGCTCAGACTTATTATTAACTGTTATTATTTATTATTAGATTTTCAAGAGTTTTAGATAAATAAATATTGATACCTGAGTTTTTAATAAACTTAAAGTTTGTTGGCGAATTGAATTGACAGGATAAGTGATTATTATATATATATGAGAAGACGTTATTTTTACGCCTGTCGACCGGTTTGATTGTTTATAATCAATAAAATCTGGCTTTGAATGAACGATTTTATTTTTTGATATATTTTTATTTGTATACATATCTATTTACGAATTATAAATAAAATTAATTATAATAATATGAATATGAAAGTCTTAAGGTGCCTTATTACATTATAAAAAAAAAACATTTTACAATCTTGTTATTATAATATTAGCGACTAATAATATCATTTAAGGTACTTTAAAAGAATATTATTTGATATTCGGAAAACGATTTTTTGGGAAAATAAAACGGAATTATTATAAGTATTTTATATACTACTAACGGATCTACCGATATGAAAAAACATTCAAGAGTTTTGAAACTCAATATGTATTCAACGAGCT
This sequence comes from Rhyacophila brunnea, assembly GCF_057557595.1. Lineage (NCBI taxonomy): Eukaryota > Metazoa > Arthropoda > Insecta > Trichoptera > Rhyacophilidae > Rhyacophila > Rhyacophila brunnea. Next base: position 27,005,723 of record NW_028233068.1, read on the forward strand.
TTAATAATTATATTAATATTATTATTATAGTAACCACACTTGAATGGTTCTGCGGCTCGACTCAAAATATTTTTCCAGTTCAAATTCGCAATTGGTTGTGTAATTAGATTTGTGCAGTATTATACAGACAATATTTGATGGAAAATTTACATAATTATATTTTTTTAACTTTTTAACATTCCTAATCTCTACAAAGTAAAAATATTATAATATGCGTATGCATAAAGATATATATGTACACGTTTTCTGTATTATTCCAAAGGTGATAATTTGACATTCCATACTGACTATTTTAATATTCAAACTAATATTGTATTTATGTACAATAAAGAAGCTTTAATACAATGGAAATAAATGCGTGTTTATTGACACGCATTATATTAATTCATTGCATGCATCATTTATATTTTATTTTGGATTATGGCAAATAGTGTTTTGTAAAAATTACATCAAAACAAAATATGTGTTTATCAAAAACGATAATTAAACTCCAGTAATAGCACAAGGGAGACTTAATAAAGCTGTACTTAAAATAGTGTTATAACATTTTTATGAAATGCAATATTTTTTAATACGAACAGAGTAAGTAATATTGATTTAGGGAATTGGTTTAAAAGCATCAATACTATGGGGTATTATAAATAGTGATTTTAAGACAATAACATTAGTATTATGTATTTATGTTTTTTTGCTCAAACAATTGTTTTTTTTTAATCTTGTTTGCGAGAAGAGAAGTCATTCCATTTATTATTAATTGAATAGATACAGTATTTATTATTACTAAATAAGCATATTTTTAATAATACCTACAGGCTTATGTCTGATATTATTGACAATTTAAAAAAAATAGTACTAAGAAAAACTTAAGATCTGACAGATATTAAATTTCATTTAAAACTAATTCTAATCCCATTTTACTAGCTAGATTGTTGTATTACATTTGTCAATATTAAAGTTTATGTTAAGGTTGGTTATTCATAAAAAATACTTTTGAAGTTTGAAGTCAAGTAAGAGCATTAACAATATGCAGTAATTATCAGACATAAAGACCCATTGATTAGCCTAGTGAAAGTAATATAATTAATTAAATATTATGTACTGTTTACTGTGCAGCTTGTTTTGAAATCATTCCGACTACACGAAGGACAAAGTTGTCAAATATGTTTTTATCCAATGACACCATTCGAGTATGTCTGTCTGCGTATGTATGGCGTGAAGAAACCTGTGCCCGTTTCGTACCTCAAGAGTGTGGAAAGCAAAATTAATGTTTACTGAGTATTAATTAATAACTTACCATGTATATTCTTAACCTTGTTTATGAGTTTGTGTATATAGTGACCGCTAACAGTAATATTCAGTCTGCAGCATTTGTTTTGCAAAAGTTATCAATACACCTGTTAAAATATAAGTGTTAGTCATGTATTTCCCCTATGAATTATATTAATAATGATATTTTTATTATGTATCTATTTTTTCTAAAGAAAATTAAATTTGGATTAAAAAACTGTTTCATGTTTTATTTAGTTTATTTGTAGGTTTTTTTTGTCAGTCCACAATTTCACACATGTTTGGGTGGAATTTTAAGAATAAATTTAATCACAATATCATTTTTAGCCTATCAGTTAACTAGTGATAATCTTTCATTATTTCATTTACATAGAAAGACTAATGTAATGTTATGGAGTGTAATGAAGAACCATATTATTTAACACTGTGAGTAGAAAAGATAACCATTTTGTAACAAGGTGTTCTAATAAGAATATTTTCTGTTTTTCTCACTCCCGTCGACAATTTCGACCTCATAAGTTAAACGTTTGTTTGGTTCCGCATTACGCTCGAAGATATATTTATAAATCTAGACTTTTGTATTCTTGAATTCACAAAAAAAAAAACAATTTAAGTATACACAGTATGCGTTTACTTCGTAATAACTTCATAACATTATATTATAGAAAAGAAAAAAATAACTTCATAAAACCACTGAATAACATATTCTATTTACAATGATTAACTAGAAATACTTAATTTATTATTTTCTCTGATTACATTGTTCGAACAAATAAGTTAAAAGAAGTATTATTATATATTAGATTAATACAATCAAATGGCAGTATTGATAAAATTGTTATACAAATCAGTCAACCTGATATACACATGAAATTTAAAGAGATTATCTATTGGTAGGTAGAAATACACATAATTACCATTATCGCTCCAAAGCGGATCATATTATTATGAGCCTTTGTAGAGAGGAAGTAACAAGTTTTTTTAAGAACAATGATAATAATTAACAATCTGCTCAACCTACTTCATAAAAAAAAGAACATGTCAATGTGACCAACCTGCGGATTTGAACACGTGACCTATAGCTGTGATGATGGGCCCAAGTATGAAATGATGCCTTGCCCCTTAAAACTAGTGATATCTGTACAAATTTAAAACAAAAATATTGATAGTTTTATGGGGAAGGTGTATTGACATAACAATATGGATGAAAATGACAATTTAATCAAATGGCACCAATATTCGCCTGACTGAACAATTGTGAAGGCCAGCATAATAAATAAGAGTGGTAACAATATTTAAATTATTTCAAGCAAAAATATCTTGCATGATCGTTATTGCCTGTTGAATCTCAAGTGGAACTTTGTCTATAGTTTTTAGTGTCTATGAGTTTCTTCCCACACATTGCACATATTCCTTTCTTGTAGGCACAAGCTTGGCAGTAATGGGATCCTACTTGGTGTACCTTTGTTCTGCATATTCTGGAAATATCAAATATAACATGGGTCTATCAGCAATTATGTAACCAACACACGTCCATAAAAAGTAAACATCAGTGACGAACGTATTGGTAGATGCTATCATCCATGTCAGGCGCCGACATGTTTACGACAATGTTTTAAGCTGTCAAACGAACATCGAAGAAATAGGTTCCAAACTGAATGACAACACTGTTTTACTTGTAATTACTATAACTTAACTAGACAGCACAAATAAATATTATACAAACAGCAGCTTCTCTCAAGAGCTGCACTTCGTGGGCATACAGGCAGAAGTCACTAACTCCAAATACACAGTTCTGAGATAATCAATGTTAAGTGTTTTTGGTGTTCTCAAAATAGTTGTAAAATGTTTATTTTTTGAGTTATTCATTACTTTTATTATTTTATATGTTCATTAATCTTAAATCTTGATACTTATAAAGTTTGTTTTGAAAAACGATTTTATGTATAAGTTAAAAAAATAAAATAAAAATTGAGTTGGTGATTTTTGGCAGTCAAGAAATAAATATTTTTTGGTTAGTTAATTAAATGTGTATTTTCAATATGGATATGAAATAAAACGAATTATTTTATTAAAATAGATTATTTGAATGAAAACAAGCAATGCAAGTAGGAAACAATAAATCAATCTTCATGCTCGCCATCTCACTAAGTACACTTGGTTCTGGATTTCTGTGATGCATTATTGCACTAGTGTTCGGTAAGGACCCGTACCACTCATGGAATTCTGGTATAGCATAACTCTTACATAATTTCATGAGATCGTCATATTTGCTTTTTGATATTTTTAATGATTCTTTATACACTTTACACAAAGTAGGCAATGACTGAGGTCTTGCCCTCCCACAAATATTAATAATATAATAGGTTTCAGCCCCATCATTGTACTATGTTAGGATTTTCTTTTTCGAATTTAAAAACTTTTACTTTCATCCAGTTCACCTTACCACCTTCTTCATTGATTTGCTTATTTCTGATTAGTTTTTGAGCCAACTTTTGAAGATCCAAGAAATCTGCAAACTTCAATTCCTGAACTACAAACGGTTCAATCTCCCCCCCCCCCGTTTGGAACGAGTCAACTGGAAAATGTTAATCCAGTCATGCATAGTGAAAACAGACATGATTTTTTTTTGTGTTTCGATACCACTGCATGCTATCACATTCCATCATAGTGTGCCCGGATTCCAGAAATTTTTGCTAGATGGAATGGATATTAGTTTTTTGCGTGGAATGAACAAAATAGTATAATAGAGCTGCGATATTCTGATTGCGATTTTGTCCACCGCAGCAATCAGAGAATAATGATACCTCCTTTACAGTGTGTGGCAAATTTGGAAGGTATTTATAAAGTCAAGTGCCAATTTCGTTACTACCTCCCTTGCCATTTACCTCAGTCCATGTGTAACAGAAGGCATTATTAAATTTGGAGGCGCATCTTCATAAACCGTCAAGTTATAGCAGCACAATATTCTGCTATAATACAATAGGGAAATGTCTTTACAAGGTATTCGTAACACACTTTGTAAATCAAAGGTAGCTGCTATAAATGACGGATCTGTAAATGCCCTTTGTTTATCATTGGCTTTGGCATTATTTGCCTCCATTTCATGGTGCTTGTGCTCTTGAAGAAGTATTTCCAAATTACTTTTATCATTAGCCATGATGTATCTGGCACAAGTTGCACATCGATCTTTTTTAGGCTGGAAAAATGAATAGTTGAATTCTTTTGAAAATATCCTCTTGTATGTGATTATGCTAGGACATCTTTTATTTGTTTTTTGACAGATCTGTTGAAATAGTAACGAAAACATTTTTGCAATGAAAAGTTTAGAATCCAAGTACAGCCTGTTCAATGACTTTCTTGTGTAATGTGACTCAGTCACTGGAAACGAAATGCCTTATTTAGTGGTCCATTACATATATTTAGAGTCTTCATGAAAAAACTCATACAAACACGGACGGGCAATTCATTTTTGATGAACAAAAATACCTTGCTATTACTTCGCATTTTGCCGTGGTCACTTTGGGCTCTTCTACGTTCAGGTTTGTCACATAGAACAATAGAGATTTCCATGTGATTTTCTTCAGAGAAATGTTCACTACATTTAAATTTGCAGCGACTGCAATCAATGTTTTTAAGTTTATGATATTCCTAGATTTATCTTCTTCTTAATGGTATTTTTAGCCCAAGACTCAGGATTGGCAATACTCCATCTAGTACTTCGTTTCTTTGGTGGAGCAGCTTCAGCATTTTCTTGTCATTGCTGCACATCATGTAAATGAACATCTTGCTCATTGCTCATTATAATTAGTAATTATTCATTTGATGTGATGTTTAATTTAATAATAATACCATCCTATACATACCTGGCCAACAGAATTTACATCCGAGTCATTGGCGGCATTTCAGCTGATGGCTAACTCAACCAGTTTTCTGGCTCTGGCAGACATTTTGCACTCACAAATATGATAATAAGTTCCAAATAATATTATAAACTTCCACTCAAATTACTACTGTTCAAATCTAAAGGTTGTAAGTATTCGAAAAATGTTTTCAAACACAGAACGCGACTAATGTTTGTAATTGTGAGATTTCAAACATAGGTAAAAACATACTCAAACTAACCTGAACATAGCTATGATTGCCAGATTTTAAACAAGCAAAAATCATTTACTCCTTAAGTGACTTTTGCTTGTTTATAATATGACCGTATGCGAGTTAATGATAATATTTGAATACGAATATTTAAATAACGGTAAGTAGTTGGAATAAGTGACTCCTGCAGGTCAAGCAGCATTACTTTTTCTATATAATGACATTAAAATCTCAATTTCGTCAAAACTGGAGTTAGTGACTTCTGCCTGTACGCCCACGATTTAATATGCATAAAAATCATGGATACTTATACTTCACAAGCTTGAAAGTTTTTAATAAAAACTATATATTACGCATATAGGTACATTCTTTTCAACATTACAACATGCCAATAGGCGCAATGGGAGTAGTGTAGTAGTAGAAGTGAAACAATCGTGTAACCACTTAATGAAAAATGTTAAAATAGGTACACTATAAAATTTATGAATACTTAACCCCTATTTTTACAAAGCGAGCGCTAGAGGTTTTCATACAAATTTTCATTAGGCTTAAGATATTAATTATTATAGATGTCGCTAGTTTCTCACACTGTAATTTCAATACCCAGGGATAAAGGAATACATCAAACTAAAGATATATTACTCCATATTGTCAGAAAAAACCAAGAAAATCAACCCGTAATTGACATTTTTAAATGTAGAAATCATAATGAACATATACCACATGAGTTTATGCAATATATAATAATAAAAAAACATTATTTCCAATAATAAACACGATTCAATTCGATCTATCGATGACAGAACCAAATGAGACAATGGCGGTCGCAAGAATTTATCGATTGCCATCTTCTAATTGAGATCTAAAACATGCAATTGACTCTAACCCAGAAACAAACGAAAACCTGTGGACACAAAGCCCACTGCTAGTAGCGGGCGATAAGTGCATGCGCAGGTTTTCAATCGTTTTTGAGTTTCTCCAGTAGGTTGAGTTAAGACACTAGAGCATGATTGATTACCTATGAAAAAGCCCACCTACTGACACCAGCCATTGTTATGATTGTTTCTGGCATTGTGTTTAGTTTTCATGAAAAACCAATTGTATAATATTATTTTGTTTGTCTTACACAGTATAAATCAGTGTAGCATTAATGTTTATTTTGATTTTAAATTGAATAATATGAATCACACTGTTTTTCAAGTATTTTTGGCGATATGGAGTGATTTATTTTTACCTAAATCAATTGGAACTATTTGTCGTAATAGAATTGTAATTATGTTCAACAAAATCTAGTAGGTAGGTAATAAATTATTGCTTGAGTAAAAGTTAAATTAATTAAGTAGTAATTAATTAATTGAGTCTTCGCCACTACTAAGTAGGAGTTTAGTATGAATGACAGTGGTGCAGGAGTAGATTGGAATAGGAGAGTTTTGAATGTATGATCAAAGACATTTATTTAGTAAGAAAATAGGAAAAAGATAAGTAAAGATAACACAGACTTGACTTTTTGAGATGTGAAATTGTATTTTGGGGCATACTAAACTGACCTGCATCCTTCAAATTTAGCAGTATAAGGGTTAAATCTGGCCTTTGTATTTGTAATGGCTTTATTTTCACCCACTTTCCTGCCACCCGATTCAACAGTGTTCCTAGCTCCCGTCTTCCAAGGGTCAGGAGTGATTACACGGCCTAGTTTCTTTTCACATTTTTCGCAAACCATATTTGTGTGGAGTCTGGTTTTTAATAAAAGAAAGTATTTTTATATTATCGTGTGATAATTCCAAGAAATAGCTGTCTTTGTTTATAACAGTTTTAAAAATATTATCCTAAAACCGGGCTAACGTCAATGTCATTTTAGTATTTATCCATAGACTAATAGATTTATCTATGGTTATAAAAATGAATATAATTTAAAAATTTATAAAAAAAATCCGATAAAACATGAATGTATGCCGTATATTAATTATTATTTTGTTAACCATATAGTTATTTTTAATTAAAGTACGAAAATGCTATATGGCCTATGTGCTGAGGTTGGCAATATTTCAGTGTTCAGATGGCAAAACCTGATATGTGCACTTTTAATTGTGCTAATAAAAGAGCTGTTTTAAATTTAGAGATTGTTTGAATCTTTCTGGTGAATATGTCTTTTGAAAATCATATAATTTAACGATGTATTCGAAATGAGTTTTAGATATAGAATAAATATTTCAAAGATTTGATTCTCCATGTTTGGTAGAAAAAAAGATTTTCCAGATTATCATGTTTTGCCATCTTATGTTCCAATATGTTGTAATTATATGGTAAGATAAACTAACATAATATTATGTGAGGTAATTGGATAATAAAACTTCAAAAAATAGCTTAAAAATATATATGTTTAATGCTTGACACTAATTAAAAATATTACATAGGTACATATTGATACAGACATTGGCATCAAATATTTTCATAGGGTTGCAAAAATAATTCCTAATGAGAATTTTCCGTTCCATGAAATAATATAAATTCAATATTATGTATGTTCTAACAGGTAGATATACTAATATAAAGAAACGATTAAATCATTATATATACTTTTTAAATTTTAATCCTTAACAACATCTTCTGTCTACATTGCTCTCAAGTTCATTGCCATCAAAGCCATCTAATTTTTAACAACTTCAACTACAGTCAAATCCTCCAACATTGCCAATGGGCGATAACTTTGCCCAAAGAACAAAATTATCTGTAATCGCTTATTAACAAAAAATGGCACAAGTATGAAAAATATAAAAAATTTGGGAAAAAGATTATGATTTTTCTGTCAATACTTAGAGTTTGGCCTGTATAGTTGCAAGTTGTATCCCATCGGAGTTGGCGGGTATTTGAGTGGTGCCAAAAATAATAAAGTATTACATATAATAACTGAGTTACTTCTTATAAGTATAACAAATAAATACCTTTCGTATTCAAGTTCAAGTGGTGATGCTCTGGCTCAGTGTGGTAACAGATTATTTGACTCACTTATTTACATGTATTACTCAAGTAAAATATAAAATAAATGAATAAAACATGTTTGCAGTCAAATTATGAGAATACCGCGGCACTCATATTTTTTAAAACCAATGTACCTATATATTTTATTTTATATTATTTTTGTGAGAACGATAAAATATGCTATACATACAGTGTTTTTATGTAAATTGCATTGTATTTTTAATGGAATTATTTTTACTGAAAAATGAAAAATTATAACATTTTTAATAATTTTTAATGATTCCTAATTTATAATTACCTATGTCTTTATATTAAAGTTTTCCTTAAATTTGTGTTTATGTAATATAGGAACAAAATGACAATGTTTTTTTTCATTTTAAACTGCTATTTTAGAATATGTACCTACTTATAATACTAATTTTAAATGAATAAAACGTTTATGAAATAAAAATATATAACTCTTTTTCATTCTACCACGCGCCACCAATGGAAGATTCCGACTTTAAGTTGTCAAAAGTTTCCTTAACAAAATACGCTTAACCTTCAATGGGTATTTCAAAAACCGCTATAACACTATGTTACTTACAAAATCCGCTATAACCAAAAATTTAAGTCTTTTATTTAATCAGTGGACTAGAATACAATATAAATAGATATGCAAAATATTTTCAAAAATGATCTATCATTGGGCAAAAAAAGAAAAACATCGATAATCCCTTTATCCATAAACTGAGAAGTTTTTATTGATTTTCTCAACAAAATGAAAAGGTGTAATAGGGGGTTTTGAAACTCAGCGACACATATTGAGTTTTGCCATCTTATAGATCTCAACGAGAAGTCTGAATATAGTGATAACTCAATTTCGTCAAAAAGTCGAGTTATCAGGTTTTGTCATCTGATCACTGATTTAGGGTATGTATTCGTAAATAAAACACTCTTTAGTTACTTCACATCTGTATGATCCATCTGAAAGTATTGACACCTTATCGTATCGGGAGAAAAGAATTGATATTGAAATATTGGTCAAAAATTATAAAATATAATACCTTTTTTGACGTCCTAGGCCCTAGGGCCACATTGCGTCAAATCTAACCGGTACCGACTGAACCGACCCGACTGGACCCAACCAAATCGAGCCGTCTGAAACCATTTAAAATGATTATTATGACTCATTTTCATTTTTTGGCAAAATGGCAATACTAGTTCCATCATTCATCGAAAAATTGAGTGTTCGTCGACACTTGTCAGATTTCGTTTGTGCAATTTGCAACACAATAACGTTTTGTAACGAAGTCCAAATACTTCGTTTGTCTCCCTGGCCACCATGGGAGACTCCCTAGATGGAACTGAGAATGCTCCAGAAGTCCAAACAGTGGCAATTGTCGATTATCATGACTTTGCCAACTATCTTCGTCGGGCTGCAACGGTGCTTTTACCTGAAGATGACATCGTCCCGCCGGCTTTAAATGCAGCTCTCGAGGATAAGAACAACCAAGAATGCATCAAAAAATTTCTTTCCGATCCGCAAGTGCCGTCTCTATACATTCAGAGATGTTCTTCGAAGGGTAGGTTGCAAATGTCAGATTACTTATGCGATTTCAATAAATCGATGTCACGTCAAAAATTATTACACGTCAATATATAGGCGTGTTTTTCCATTCAAATACTTTTCTCGATGCGACATGTCGATTTTTGTGAATATTTATTTACTTTATATGTGTTGGAATTAAATTTTACCATTTTAGGCAATGAGTCACCATAATATGCAAATTTTTCTAGACATGACAGTATGACTACCTACCACTTTTTATATTGCTATGATTCTAAATGAAAGTGTATCTATAACTGAAAGATGTTAATTTTACTTTTAAATTAGCAGATTCTCAACAGATAACTCAACAGATTTATAATATTTACACTCACGACCCACTTTTAGTACTTAATACAGATTTCTTATCTTGATATGATTATTTATCATTGGAAATCTTTATTTTTTCACTTAAAAATTGTTTATGACAAGAAAGTTTTATATTATTGAATATAGATAAACATTTAAGTACGTACCTATTTCGATTGAAACTTCTGTACTTACACATCTCTCAGTATGACAGGAATATAACTAAAAACTTGGGTAATTGCTTTAATCTCCACCTTATGCAATTTAATGAAATGACAAACTAGAATTACGTTAATATAGTATAACATAGTTTAGTATATTATGTATAATATCTAGGTATGATTTTGTCAAACAAATCAATAAATGATTTACTTCCATGCCATGCTAATTTTAAAGACATCAATGATTTTCGACAGCCTTTTTTTAGCCAAAGATTAATAATATACCTACCTATCCATGAATGATGCGAATATATAACCGGTGCCGCAGATGACCGCATGACCATTATTTTTTTGCGGTAAAAGTAAAGTTTATCCCTTTTAGACAATTATATTAAATACCCTTTTCTGTTGACGGAGATGGTTTTCGATCTTTTTAGACAAACCCAACCTAACCTAACCTAACCTAATATACCCCAACCTTAGTGTATGATAATGATGCATCGAAATGTATGAAAATATCAAACTTTAAATTAACAATTATTTGATCGAAAAGCATCTCCGTCAACAGAAAAAGGTATTTAATATAATTGTCTAAAAGGGATAAACTTTACTGTTACGGCAAAAAAATAATAGTCGTGCGGTCATCTGCGGCACCGGTTATATATTCGAATCATTCATGGATAGGTAGGTATATTATTAATCTTTAATTAAAGCACCTATGTAGTTCATCGTCAAATTTAGGCTGCTGTACTAGGTCACTATTCATTTTTTAAATTCTTATTTTTAACACATAAGTTAGCTTCTAAAAGATTATTCATGATAGGATTTTAATTCAGACAGATAGATTTTTTACTCATTGATTATATTTTTTATATTGAAGTATTCATATAAATATGTTATTTGCTTCATGTTAAATAATATTTAAATTCTAATAGATTTAAGTTTTGTACTATTCCATTCCAATGGTACAAAACCAGTACTCAAATGGAATAGTAGAAAACTTTAATCCATTAGAATTTAAATTCAAATTCAATCAAGTATCTTCGGTCGATAGTATTAATATAATAAAATAATTTTTCGTCAAGTTAATTAACCCATTGAAATGATCGCCATCAATTTGGCGCCTTTTGTAATAAATAATTATTTTTTAATATTATGTTTCCTAAAACTGTACAAATTTACCTACATTATAAATCGAAATGATTCAAAAACTACTAAATTTAATTACATAAAAGATGTAGCAATTTTAGAGTCAAGTCCTAACTCTTGTAAAATTTACAACAAAATCATTGCTCGGGTGATTGGTCTTTTAACCTTTTAGAAGCCCAGCTGAAAGCACTATCCGAATCATCACTTCCATCGTCTTCAGATTCGACTGTTTCGATAAGGTTATCGATTTCACCAAAATCGTCAATTTCATCCATTTTGAATCATAAAATTTGTAAAACTAAACTCGTAAATAAAACGCTCCGTATATGTAAATTGAATCCGAAATACAAATAAAAAATAGTTACAACACTTGGTCTTTCATCAATTTCTATCTAAAAACATCGAAAATCTTTCTTTTCATTCAACTTCAGTTGGTACAATTTAAAACAAAACTCTTAAATATAACACTTTTTTATACGCAAATTGTATGTGAAATATAAATAAAAACACTCGGTCACTCAACAGAAATAAAATTTCAATATAAAAACATTGAAAACAGTTAAATTATAACGCAAATCTGAATAAGAAAATTAGCATTCCGACTTTACTAATTGATAACTCTGCGCCAACTACACGCCAATCGCGTCAGTATTGAATCATACCTAGTAGTAGAAATCCCAGTGTACAGGGGAACTTTGAGCTAACCCTGATGTGGCCTCTCGGGAAATTCCCTTATTCTCGCGATGTATGCGCCATACAAATGTTTTTTGCTTGCAAGCTGATCAAAAATGTAGTTACACGTTTTAAAATTGAATAAATAAATATTTGACTCATACAAGCGCGCAGAACGGCACGACGTATATCGTACGTTACGGGCGCCTGAATCGCGGCCGGGCATGACGTATTTGTTACGTTACGGGCAGCTATCAGGTTAAGACATTTCTTTTTATTTCTTCGTGGGTTCATTTACAATCCGTCTATACTGGCAAGTATTAATTTTCATGTTCCCGCCAATATCACTCGTAACTCTGCAGTCTTCATGATACCACATTGCAGGACGGATGTGATGTTTCATGATGCTGTGTATTGTGCGATTAATCTATTTAATATACCACCATAAATGTTTTGTTGGTGGACGTGTTGAATTTATTAAAATTATTAAAGTACTTTAATATTTACATAATAAGTTATTTTCCTTTTTCTTGTTTTATATTTTATTTCATTATGTATTATAGCGCATTGGCCAATAGCTGCAATGCCTTAATACTTTTTTCTAAATAAATAAATATCTGTCTTTATTCATACTTACTAATATATTATCGTCAGTGTAACTGTGATACAGAAAAACAGTTGAATTTTTAAAAACATTGTGCTTTGCTGCTTTCTATTAAACATGAGAAGATGCGGCGGCGATTGAAATATAGGAAATATATTTTGGAATTATTTAAAAAAAATCTTATGTTTGAGAATGCAGTCATTTAAATTCACGATATTTTGTGCCTCTCCTGTATAAGTTTTGTACACAGTCGGTTTTGAAGGCACAATGGCAATATGAAATAACTACAACCCAAGGTTTTGACCTTATCCACCTACAAGAACTATTCCTCTATTTGTGCTGTAATCTCCATTCTTTTAGGAACGAGGAACTATTATGACCACTGAATAATATATTTATCTGATTATTTTTCGAATAGAAGACGAAAGCGACCAACCAGCGGAAGGAGAGGAAGAAAAAGATGCCGTGTCGTACTACATCTCCAACGAGGTTCATTTTGGCAATGCCCGCATGGCGGCGCTGGCTTGCGTGAAGCGCGGAGCTGTGGTGGAGGCTGACAAGTCAGTTCATTCTCAGCTGCGCTTGCTGAATTTCTCTGAAGGAAGTCCTTATGAGACCCTCCATGCTTACATTAGCAAGGCTATGGCACCCTTTTTCAAGAGTTATGTGAAGGAGAGCGGAAGGGCGGATAGGTATAAACCATAATTCTAGTATAATCACAAAGAATTTTATATTGACAACCTTTCCGCAATTTGTAATGCTGTTCCTTTTTTGTATGATCTTCAGAGACGGCGATAAAATGGCTCCTTCAGTTGAAAAGAAGATGGCTGAATTGGAAATGGGTTTACTACATCTGCAGCAAAACATCGACATCCCTGAAATAACCCTTCCGGTACATCAGACTGTAGCTAGTATCATCAAGAGGTTGGTTTTGTTTTTTGTAGTTGTCATTACGTGCAATCAACATCTTCAATCACTATTCTAAAACCAACATGTCATGATTGTAATTTCATAGTGTTGTATGTGGTGTAAGAGATAGGAAGCGGTAAGGATGGATATATATATATACATGAAAGAACTGGGGTATTTGTAGTCCTGCAGATTACCGCTAAGATGTCCGCGCACCTATAATGAAAAACTATACCTTTGAATTACCATTAAATTTGCTTATTTGATATGCTATTTGAATGATCTATAATTTTTTTTTGATGCAATGATCCATGAAAAAGAATAGCTTTACACTTAATTGAACATATATTTTAGGCAGTTGAGAAGTTAGAATATTATTTAAGACACCTTTATTTGGTTAGAATTAAATTATTAATCTTTATATGTATATTTTGTAAATGAGTATTGAACCACTTATTTTTAAGGTGCGCCGATGAGAACCGCAAACCAAGAGTAGCTGATTTTGGTGACAAAGCTGAGGACTCGAGTTTTCTAAATCAGTTGCAGAACGGCGTCAACCGTTGGATTAAGGAGATACAGAAGGTATAGTTACTAAACCGTACACAAAATACGGAATGAGTTGGAGGAAAATAATAGTCATGTGTAATAATTTATGTAGTACTCGATTTATTTGCAAATTTTAATGTTAAATATTGCTAGAACATTGTATGATTTTTTGTACAGGTGACCAAATTGGATCGAGACCCCTCAAATGGAACCGCACTTCAAGAAATTTCATTCTGGTTGAATTTGGAAAGAGCCCTTCATCGCATACAGGAAAAAAGAGAAAGTGTTGAAGTAAGTTGTTTCTTAAGTGCTGTATTGGGAATTTCCTTTTATATTCAAAAATAATTCTGCATATTTTAAATGTCATCTTCCATGTAGTTAGTTCTATTATTGTGTGTAATATTTAAATATTATGTAGTACAATAATTAATTGTATACATTTATAGCCTTCCTATTGAATGCTGTCCATAGTGATTTATAGAAATCTGTGGAGTAAAAAACATCGAAATCATTCAAATGTATTTATGTATGTCAGTAAATGACAGCTTAATATGATGAATTTTTTTTCTAGGTGGCTCTAACATTGGAGATCCTGAAGTACGGCAAGCGGTTCCACGCCACGGTGTCTTTTGACACAGACACAGGGCTTAAGCAAGCGCTAGCTCTCGTTTCCGATTACAACCCACTCATGAAGGACTTCCCCATCAACGATTTGCTCAGCGCCACTGAATTAGACCGTATAAGGTAAGATCAATCAATGCCTATATTGATTGCACATTATATTTGTGTGGTCTTTGGAGAGAAATATTTAATCAAAATAAGTTGTTTTATTGGTAGGTATTTCTAATACTTATAATAAACTGTAAAACTCGATTGTTACAGGGCTGCGGTTCAACAGATATTTTCTCATCTGCGGAAGATAAGGTCAACTAAATATCCAATTCAGAGAGGGCTGAGGCTTGTCGAAGCCATTTCTAGAGATCTAGGACAACAGCTGTTGAAGGTAGGCTGCAATATTAGTGTTTCATCATTTTATAAAGACGTGTGTGTGGTTTGATGGATGATTTCTTTAAATAAAGTCTTGCCCGAAGGAGTTTCGGGAACCACACAATACCTCCAAGAATCATGGTCGCCCACTGACCTTTTCTGTTCATCCAAGATTATATCAGTAACCTGTAGTTCTGTGGAACAGACATTTGGAAGTCTATAAAGATAGTTGGGATTATATGGTGTGAAATACCTTCCAAGACGATTTTCATTTGTATTTCAGGTGCTTGGTACTCGCCGATTGATGCATATTCCTTTTGAGGACTTCGAGCGAGTGATGGGACAATGCTTTGAAGTTTTCTCTTGCTGGGATGATGAATTTGAGAAGCTGCAAGGTCTTTTGAGGTAAGGATATGTCTTTAGATTTTGAAAAATGGTATAGGTATTTTTCAAGATGAATTGTTGACACTTCTCTTATTTATAACTAAAATATTAATTGTAATATTTCAGGGACATAGTGAAAAAGAAACGCGATGAGCATTTGAAAATGGTGTGGCGTGTTTCTCCTTCCCACAAAAAACTTCAAGGCCGCATGGAACATATGCGAAGATTCAGACGGCAGCATGAACAACTCAGAACTGTCATGTTGAGGGTATGCTGTAGTTTAAACTTTGTTTAGACAAGGTTCATTTGCACACATAATTTCAAGAATCGTAAACTTTTTATAATGCTCGAAAATATAAATGTGAAATGACTAATACAGAATATGATTTTCGATATACGCAGGTGTTGCGTCCTCGCGTGTCTGCCCCACCAGCTGTCGCCGGTCAAAGCGTGGAAACCGTGGTCGCAGGAGCTCTGCCGATGGATGCAGCCGATGCCAATGCTATCTCCGAGGTATCCTCATGTTTTCACATTATTCCATTCAAGCTGTGTACCAACCCTGCAATATTATTTATTTCATGCATAAAAGTGGTTTAAAATAACAAATAATTTATAATATTAACTCATTACGTGTGTCCAACGCAACACTATTGCGTTGGCCATTAGATATAATTAGCATGTTATGTTAAATGTGGTAATTAATTAGTAATTAGCAGGTCTGCAGTGAATGCGTTAATACTATCGACCGAAGGTACTTAATGGAATTTGAATTAAATCCATTAGAAACAAATAATTTAGTTTTACAAATTAGTTAGATTTACATTGTTATATTGTTCCCTTTGTATTATTTTCTTACAGGTGAACTTGGCCTACGAGAATGTGAAAGAAGTGGAATGCTTAGACATATCTCGTGAAGGATGTGACGCTTGGGAGGCAGCCGTTCGCCGATATGAAGACAGAATTGGTGAGCGATTTTTCTCAATAGTGTCCTGTTGTAATGCACTAAATATGTTTTTTCAAATGAATTTGATGTTGTGACTCTGATATGTATCCATTTTCAAGATCGCGTCGAGACACGCATCACAGCCCATCTCCGCGACCAGTTGGGAACTGCAAAGAACGCCAACGAAATGTTCAGAATCTTCTCGCGCTTTAATGCTCTTTTCGTTCGGCCGCACATCCGAGGCGCCATCAGAGAGTATCAGACACAGCTCATACAGAGAGTCAAGGATGATATCGAGGCTTTGCATGAGAAATTCAAGGTAATTAATTTACCCATTGCATTATGTGAATCAAAATGTTTGAATAACTTATGGTTTCTTGAGAGCAAACCTCTTTTTTCTGGTCAGCTGTTTCAAAAGCTTGAGATCGCTTTAATTATTGCTAACCTTCATAGCGGAAAGGGCACTTGAAGTGGAAAAATTAAAATACAATAAATTAGAACAAATATCTTGAGATGAAGCCAGCATAAAAACTCAATCTATTTAATCATCTATTTCTGTTTATCAGCGCATATCTAATCATTGAATAATTATTTGCCTTTATTCATGTTTGAAAAGATACACACCAAACTGTTACGTGATACTTGTTCTTTTTTTATAACAGGTACAATACCCTCAAAGTAAATGCTGCCGGTTGTCTCTGGTGCGCGACTTGCCGCCAGTTTCTGGCTCCATCATCTGGGCCAAGCAGATCGATCATCAGCTCACCACTTACTTGAAGCGGGTTGAAGATGTCCTGGGTAAGACCGTCCATTTTTTCATTATACTAAATCTTATGAAATAGCCAGGTGTTGAATTTGTTTAACTTGGTTATTTATTTGTGCAGGTAAAGGTTGGGAGAATCATATCGAAGGGCAGAAGTTGAAAGCAGATGGAGACAGTTTCCGTTTGAAGCTGAATACTCAGGAAGTGTTTGATGATTGGGCCAGGAAGGTAATTTATATCATGATTTTTTTTATTATGGATTACTAAGGCTAATGATTAAATTAGATTTTGGATTGCAGTTTCGTTTGTAGCAAGTTCAAAGTTGTTGGGATTTTTCTATAAATTTACCAATTCAACCATTGTAAAATATTCTAGAATTGCCACCAACTGTCATAATACAAAAAATACATATGAATAACTCCAGCTCCAGCTATAGTCCAAACTTGCTAATTTTATCATCATCAAATTCACTATGAAGGTTCTAAACTCTTGTCACTCTATGTAATACCGTCCTTTCACAAAATGAATGATTTTTAAGTGAATTATAGATTATATAATGCATTCATTATGACAATACACAGAAAATATTCGTCATAATGTATTCATCCACCCCCCACCCCTTAGATATGTCATCAGTAGCAAGTATAAAATAAGTTTTCAAATCTCACCAATTTAAAATTCAAATGTTGACTCTATTTTCTCAGGTGCAGCAAAGGAATTTAGGAGTGTCTGGCCGTATATTTGCGATTGAATCGGTCCGGGCCCGTTCTGGCCGCGGTGGCAATGTTCTCAAACTGAAAGTCAACTTTCTACCTGAAATAATTACTCTCTACAAGGAGGTTCGCAACCTCAAGAATCTGGGATTTAGGTAAAAACTATGTTTTCAGTCAGAAATTACATAAAACACATACATCCCATTTGAATAAAAGCTTTTATAATGAAGTCTTTGTGCAGAGGTGTTGTAATTTTTGTTTTCGATGAATAGCATTGAAATTATGTATGTTATAAATGAAATGATATGAAATGTTGTAGGGTTCCATTGGCGATCGTCAATAAGGCTCATCAAGCCAATCAACTTTATCCGTTTGCTATTTCCCTGATTGAGAGCGTTCGCACGTACGAGAGGACTCTGGAAAAGGTAATTACGCATGTCACATGTTTTATTAGTTTTTATTTTACACAACAGCACCGAGGAATACTTCTTTTTGTATTCTTTATCACACTGACATAATGTTATTAATATATCGAACAAGTTTAACAGATGATTACTGATTTAATGAATAAACATATACATAATATTTTTATGCTTTACAGCAAACTAAAGTGGTACTGTGTGCTATTGAGATATCTGGTGACGGAATTAAAAAATATCTAATTTAATATCTTTTAATAAGAATTCGAAAAAATTTTCATAAAATGAGTGTTTCTGTATTATATAATATTCCCTTTTTATATTTTCATCATTGAAATGTAGTTTGATGAGTTCTCTCGAAGGTGTATGAGGATTTTTAAAATATTTCATCGTTATGTGAAATCCTTTTTATTTATATTGAATCGAGCTTCTGTATGGTCACAATACTTTCTTTATAAATAATGTTTTGGATACAAAATGTTGATTAATTTTTCAATAAATTGTATTAAATCGCAATTGTCATGATTCCGTCACTAGATGTCACTAGTAGCACTGCACTCCTCCTTAATTCAGACAATTTAAAAATAACACTGATGTTTTTTTCATTTACTGTATTTTTAGTAAACATATTTAATGTACTGTAAGCTCTTAATTTAAAAAAATTTGTAGAGTACAAGCTCAACTATAAATCGATTTGGTGGTTTATTTTTATAATATATCAGTACTATAGGTATATCAATTAAAAACATTGAATTAATATCAACAACACAAACCGCACTGTTTATTTATACAATCAAACTTTTTCAGCACCTAGTTTCAAAATTCCTTTTTATATTATTACACATGTGTTACCTTACTGATTTATTTATTTATTTATTTGATTCTTATCCTTTTACTAACAATTTATTTATTATTACTGTAGTAGTGTGTTATATTTTAATTATTGTGAGAATTAGTGTGAAATAATATTCTTTTGATGCAAAAACAAATCATTTCTTTTTGCCAGCTCACGAATAGGAACGTTAATAAGGTAGACTTACATGAAACAATTTGACTGGTGACACGACACTCGTTAGCTTTGCATGACAGCTGTCGCTTCACTTCAATGTGCATGCTTTGCTTATTAGGATAGAGAATTGTTCAGTTTGTACCGCCAACATTAACTGACACTACCACCGCTTATTTCATACGAATAGTGTTGCCATTCTTCTGCTAGATTTCTTTGACTTTAAATCCACATTATTTATTTGCATTACGGTTTTGTCATTGGTAATTCTATAAATCATTTTTTTTAAACATTTAAAAATATATTATATGTACATATATTCTTTTTAACACTACAACAGGCCATGGGGCTTCAATGACAGTAGTGTATTTAGTAATAGAAGAAAAACAATCACAAACACCCAGGTTTTGAGAAAATCACATAAATATATTGTGACCTCACTGAGAATCAAACTCACGGCCTCCAGATGAAAGGTCAATGCCTTATGCACTGGATTACGAGGGCATTACACTAAGTGTCTTGTACGTCACTATATAGCTATTTATAATTATGGCACAATTTCGATTTATGGCCAATTTTCACAGGCATAAAAATACTTTTCGATATATTTATGTATGTTCAAAATTTGGAAAATTTTACAAATGATGAACTATTTAGCCACTACAAAGGATATTTCAAAAGTATTTTCTCATTTCGAACAAGGAATGCACTTAAATTTATCCTGATGAAGAATGCGTTTATTGCTGTAATGGAAATGTGATTTTGAAATAAATAAAATGCAATTTTAACACTGGGATGATTTCTTTAAAAATTTGAACCGAAACTACGGAAATTGCATGGATTTGTATGTAAATGGATGATTCGTCATGAGGCATTTTGTATCTCGACCGCAAAGTGTACTATCATAGAAAATTCCAAGTACCTACTGAAATACCAAAGATTACATATGTAATGAAAATAAATGATGTTGAAATTATAGTGGTATCCGTTAATAAGTAAGGAAATAAGCAGGCCTAATGTATCTATTGTCTACTGTTACCATTGCCGACAGTGTTTAAATTGTGCCTATTATATCGGCTTGTCTTGCTTGGCACTCCTCCCACTCTTTCTTGTTTCTCGCCTAAACTGTCAAACCTTACTTTTAGTATGGTAGGTCTTTTAACTGCCAGAGAAGTGTATTGTCATTGTGCTTTAAAAGTCAGCAAAGTATGTGTGTTTTTTTACTTTGTATATTTTACCGAAAACGCAGGCGGCTTTAAAGGCAGAATGACAATATACAAGTTAGCAGAAGACTGACAACTTTCGATAATCATAATCTTATGGCCAAATACAGGATGTCTACGTTATGTTTGCCGTATCTAAAATGTTTCAGTAAAAATAATTATATATAATATCACTTGTTTTTCTCACTTCCACTATGTTACACCACTACTTTACGGTAATATAATATTGTGAATAGGTTAATTCAAGTCATAGCTTGCGATAAATCTTTCATACATATTACCTATTTTTAATTTGAACAGTTTATTTGTTCTTGTAAGTGATTCAAATCATCCTTATTTTCCATCAGACTTAAAAAGTTGTGATGATATTCGCCGAGAGTCGGTTTAAATGAATGTTCCGTCAACGCAATGGAATATTTTGAATAACTGGATATTTCTTTCAATAAATTTCATATTTATAATACTGTTGGCAAAGTCGATTTAATAATGTACATACATATTGCGTAAATGCTTCAGTATCCAATGGGAATGCATGTTGCATGAAATATTTTAGCAGGCAATCAATATGTTGCATCTAAACATTGCATAAATAATTTAATTTAATGGTTTATAAATGGTCAATAAATCATAGCAAGCATAGAACACAATATTATTTAAATGTTGAAAAATTATTAAAAATAAGTTAATTTATGTAAATGTAAACATTTAATTATTTATGACATTATAATTGTTAGGCTGAGCTTTTGTTACTAACATAACAATATGAAGAAGTTTCTTCGCAGTATTGCTTTTAAAATATTTTGTGCATACATACTTATTTTTTTGTACCTGTAATGTAATCTAAAATATATATTATGATATTGATAAAATAAAACTGATATGTAGTACTACTTAGCGAATAAAACACATTTTATTTATAACTCTTTTCAAGCTAAGAACCAAAATCTATATCACTTGCTTTTCTAATCATAAGATGGCTCTAGCAATTTCGTTTACTATCTTTTCTCTATTCTTAAATTAAGATCTTTTTTATTTAGAATTCTTGTTTACATCTCTCTTTCTTTATGCTTCTTTCTGAGGTAGCTAATAATTATTGACAGCTGTTGGCAACGTCACTCGGAAAAAATGTCAATAAAATAATAGCTATACGATATAATCTTTGAATACAGTTAATGAATAGGTTCACTTGCATTTTGTAAGTTTAATGCAGATGATGATCTGCAGTGGCAGCTCGTGATCATACAAGATAAAAAAATAAATATTCAATTATAATTATAAAATTTATTGTTTTATTATAAAAATATTCTCTTATAACTTTGTGTGTTACTATTGTCTGTAGTCGTAGTCGATAAGTAAAATTAAACAAAAACTAAATAAGTCATAACTGTAAATTTGAATAGAACACCATTATTTGTTAATTGGCCATTGTTAAAATGTTTTTCATCGCTCCAAGCCCAAAGTGACTGGCCCTAAGTGTATGTATGCTTTGAGAGGTTCAAAAAAAACAATTGTGCGTTGTGATGGATCGTATAGACAATTTGGGCCCGAGAGGGCTGGCTGCAAACAGTTTGTTAACATACTATTCGTAACATATTTTCAATGTTGCCATATGGTGGTGCTACATAAATGAATCCATTTAATAAATATTCTGAATTTTTTTTTCATATTTCCTGCAAGTGAAATTACACAATTGACTTAATTTCGGCTTGTAACGAATACTGGTGGGGCCCGCCCCCTGTAGACCCTAAAGAAGAGCTAACCCTGATAAATTATTCTATGAACCTTTCAATTTATGTATCACACAATGTATTGAATCGATACATTCAAAATCTGATGACAATCACGAGTATTATTTAATTTGCGATTAAATTTACCTCTATGAAAATATCTTCCGTCCTATAGCCTGCTTGTCTAATCGTAATCTGTAATTTTATTCACGTTTCTGTTGTGTCGCAAGGTGGATTCTGATCCATCTGAGTAGTTGATTTTTATTTTCCTCTGTCTTACATTGTGCATTTCCAGATCGATGACAAGGCGTCAATTGTGCCGCTGGTGGCAGGCCTGCGTCGGGACGTGTTGGCTTTGATCTCCGAAGGAATGGGTCTCGTGTGGGAATCTTACAAACTCGACCCGTACGTGCAGAAGCTCAGTGAAGTCGTTGTCTCATTCCAAGAAAAGGTATTTCATCAACATTTTCATGTTAACAAAGTAAGAATGAAACGTAACCCGTTCACTACCACTGCAAGGTACTGTCGTAAAATACCAACCTGTTTTATACAGTTTTTTTGGAATTTTGTTAAAAAAATAATATCTTTCTTAAAAATACAATAATGTTACAATTATTATTCTCGTATTTTATTCATAAAATGAATATTATGGAATATACTATGGAGAAAAAATATTTAAAAATCCTTAATAATTATGTACACATAATATAAATTAGTTTTCGCATTTCTTCCAACTTTGGAAGAATATTTTCAAATTATAGACAAAAATAAAGAACGCGTATTATACTAAATATGAGAAAATATACATTATATAAATCCTGATAATTGGTGTTAATCTGAAATTTTCCTGTTTCTGATAGGTGGAAGATTTAGTGGTGGTAGAGGAGCAGCTTGAAGTGGACGTCAGGTCGATTGAGACATGTCCGTACAGTGCAGCGACGTTGGCCGACATCCTCGGAAAAATCCAACATGCCGTGGATGATCTCTCCCTGCGACAGTACTCCAACTTGCATCTCTGGGTGCAGCGATTGGATGAAGAGGTATGAGCCATCAGCCCATCACATTTAGCCAATGAACACTGCTTTAATTCAACAAACATTATTCTGATTTTTGAATCCCATCTCAATAATTATTGACGGAACACATCTGGGGTTGTTAAATTGAGTTCACCAAATGGGTTGGATTAATATTACATTATAATATTTGATTTTTGAAAAGATATACACTTCAACAGCCAGTGTAAATTGTAGTTTTAATGGTAAATGTGTTTTGTTAAAATTATTCAGTTTTCTTGGGCAACTGCTCTGAGCAAACAAATCTATATTTAGAAAATTAAATATGTACCACAGTTATTTTTGTGATGAAAATAATGTGTTTTTTTGTTTAAAGGTTGAAAAAAGCTTGGGTGTCCGACTTCAGGCAGGTGTCAAAGCATGGACGGAAGCTCTTCGTGGAGAAGCAAAAGAAATCGATTTGTCTATGGATACTGATGCTCCTGCGCAACCGACTCATAAACTCGGAGGAGATCCAGCTGTTAGTCTTCCAATAATATCTAATAACAATTGGTGTCTATGGGACAATCAAAATTCTCTTTATCTTTTCAATACATGTCCGCTCACAAATTATTATAACTCTTCATGATTTGTCTTAAATTCAATTCAGACATGAGGTAAACTTGAAGATGATAAAGAAATCCCCTTTTCTATGTAGATGGGGTTTTCATATGTCATGATAGTGAAGCTGAAAAAAGATTACTAAAGTAAAGGTTAGATTAGCTGCAAGTGTTGCAAAATTCATACTTGTGTTTTAATATTTTCTTTAAATAACTGTGCTATAATGAAAACGCCTTGAATTATTGTTATAAGCTTAAAAGGAGTTTTTTTTACATTGAACTATCACTTAAAGTCACAAATAGCAGTATTTGTGTAAGTAACTAAAAGCAAGATGTCAACATGTTGCCATTTTCAAACAATCAATAATTCAATGCTGCCACTGCAGAAAATATAAATTTCACTATACTAAAAATGATCCAAAATCACTATCAAGTGCTGTAATACGGAAAAGTTCTATTACTCACTATCATACTGGTTGAATTTATATGGGTAAACTTTAATTGATGACATAACTATTTTATATTATAGATCGCTCGTGTTGTGCATGAAGTGCGCATCACAAATCAGCAGATGTACCTTTTCCCTTCGCTGGAGGAGGCTCGTTTCCAGATCATGCAGCAACTCTTTGCCTGGCAGGCCGTCGTCACATCCCAGCATAGGCTGCAGAGCTCCAGGTAATTTGCAATGCCTACTGTAACTCCATTATTATTGTACTGTTAATTAAATATATATGGACTGAAGTGACGTCTTCAATAGTGACCTTCCATTGTGCCTAAAATGAAAATATTATTTACTCAAAAGGTAGACCTCGTAGAAGCCCTTGGATGATATAGATAGGTTCTGTGGAAATACTTAACAAAATAAAGCACAGAACCGCGAGTAATGGAATTATGGAGAGGCGTAATCTCGTAGTGAACTGATCCAGGCTGGTGATGAAATTATTATCAAATTGTTTTTATATCGGCAATATTGATTTTTGTTGTCCTGTTGCAGGTATCAAGTGGGGCTTGCTCGGCCGACGGCGCAGACGTACAGGAATCTCCTGACCAAGTTGCCGGGTGGAACTGCTCCTCTCGAAGAAGCTTATGACGCCATCGACAATAAAGTTTCCGAAGTGAGGGCTTATGTTGACGAATGGCTCAGGTAAATTATATTATTTCAATATGTACTAATAGTTCTAGACAATGATACAATATTTTTTTATGATATTAATACAGTTGATTTTTTTGATTTAGGTACCAAGCATTGTGGGATTTGCAAGCTGACAATTTGTATGGAAAACTCGGTGAAGATGTGTCATTGTGGATCAAGTGTTTGAACGATATCAAGTATGTTTTATTATGTATTGATTATTTGACCGATCTCTATATAATTAAGGCTTATGATAAGGCTCTGGCCGAACACAGTGAAATTGTGGAAAATTATGAATATTTGTTTTTCCGCCGCATCCCGCAATGCTCAATAGTCAATGTCACATTACTATGCAACTGAGCCAATAAAACGCAAAGCGGTGACGTATCCGTTTATCTCTGGTGTATGCTGCAGGATGGCAGCAACTCTTGTCTAGCGCCAAATCGCTCCTCGAGTTACTGATTGGTTTTCTCCACTTCTGTCATTTTTGACGTCTGCTATCTACCTAGTTATATTCGATACTGAAAACTATATAATGAAAGTTTATAAATGTAGAGAATTTCTATTGGATCCATATTCAACACGCATATACACTTTGAAATTGTAAATAGCATTAAATGTCCGGTCGATGGTAATTCCATAAATCCGCTGTTAGTGCAGTCAATAATGTGCTGTGGCTAAATTTTGTTTCACTCTGCTCAGTCTAGCCAGACCCTTATATTAAAAATGAACCAAAACTAATAGAATTAACTGAACACTGAATATTTATTTGCACAGTGAAATGTATATTTCGTGTGTGCACTATATTAAACTGTATTCTGTATTTTGTCATCTACTGAATGTGTCATTGAAACCAAGTCAATAAATCTAATCAGTGTTTGCAGAATGGTTTCTTACAGCACCCGCTTGTATTTTTTAATAATTACCTGTTGGATTTTTATTCTGAATGAACATTGTTCATCCTTTGCTGAAATATCATGAATTGGTTATTCTGTAACTCAGTGCCTTGTAAATGAGGACTTTGTTCTTTCATGTTTTAAATAATTAATTGATTTTTCAGAAAATCTCGCACCACATTCGATACATCTGACACTCGCAGAGAATATGGTCCGATCGTGATTGACTTTGCCAAGGTGCAATCGAAGGTGACCCTCAAATATGACGCTTGGCACAAGGAGGCTCTTGGCAAGTTTGGTTCTCTCCTGGGAGCTGAAATGACAGGTTTCCACTCTCAACTGGCCAAGTCCAGGGCACAATTGGAGAACCAATCATTAGGTAAGACATCCCAGGAAATCTTGTAATAAAGGGTGTTTTTTTTAGAGGTATAGAACTTTGAAATGGAATAAAACAAAGATGACTTTTTATATTGACATGAAATTTACTTTATTCGAAAGATGGCACTGGCATTATAATTTAAATATGACTTCTGGCATATGACCGCCACGGCTGGCTCGGACGTAGTCTAATCTGGAGGTCCAATTTTCGATGACTTTTTCCAACATTTGTGGCCGTATATCGGCAATAACGCGGCGAATGTTGTCCTCCAAGTGGTCAATCGTTTCGGGCTTATCGGCGTAGACTAGCGACTTCACATATCCCCACAGAAAATAGTTAAGCGGCGTTAAATCGCACGATCTTGGAGGCCAATTCACGGATCCGAAACGTGAAACTATGCGGTTACCAAACGTTTCCTTCAATAAATCAATTGTGGCACAAGCTGTGTGACATGTTGCGCCGTCTCGTTGAAACCACAGCTCCTGCACATCATGGTTGTTCAATTGATGAACGAAAAAGTCAGTAATCATGGCTCTATAGCGGTCACCATTGACTGTAACGTTCTGGCCAGCATCGTTTTTAAAGAAGTACGGACCAATTATTCCACCAGCCCATAAAGCACACCAAACAGTCGATTTTTCTGGATGTAACGGTGTCTCAACATACACTTGAGGATTATCATCACTCCAAATACGGCAGTTTTGTTTATTGATGTATCCATTCAACCAAAAGTGAGCTTCATCGCTAAACAAAATTCGCTTATGAAAATCGGGATCAACGGCAATCTTGTTTTGGGCCCATTCACCGAATGTACGCCTTGCTAGGTGATCGTGTGGCTTCAATTCTTGCACGAGTTGGATTTTGTAAGCACGCAAACCAAGATCTTTCCGTAAAATCTTCCATAAAGTGGATGGACACATATCCAATTCCTGTGCACGCTGGCGGATAGACTGATTCGGGTCTTCCTCTACGCTACGCTCTACATCAGCAATGACTTCTTCTGTACGCACTGTACGACGTCTCTGTGGATGCGTGTTATCATTTAGAGTAAACGTGGTGCGAAAACGTT
Source organism: Rhyacophila brunnea (assembly GCF_057557595.1). NCBI lineage: Eukaryota > Metazoa > Arthropoda > Insecta > Trichoptera > Rhyacophilidae > Rhyacophila > Rhyacophila brunnea. Next base: position 27,033,275 of record NW_028233068.1, read on the forward strand.
CCATAGTTAATCGAATTAATTGCTCTGATGGACGATTATGTTGACCGTAAAATGGACGTAGTGCGCGATACGTATTTCGAACAGAACCATGATTTTCAAAATAAATTTTCACAATTTGGAAGCGTTGTTCAGGCGTCAGTCTATTCATGTTGAAATGCCAAACCAAACTAAACATAAATCACTTAACAGCTGACAAAATGGCCGCCAATTAAAAAAGTGCTGCCAGCTTAAAGTTCTATACCTCTAAAAAAAACACTCTTTAGAATCCAAATACATTGTTACGATGCGTATTCATTCATAATACATCTAATAATAAAATTTGTTCACAGAGGCAGCGTCTACCAGCGATGCTGTGGGTCTCATTACATATGTCCAGCAATTGAAGCGAGAAGTGATAGCTTGGGAAAGGCAGGTTGACACTTACAGGGAAGCTCAAAGGATTCTCGAAAGACAACGGTTAGTAAAGATGTCTGTTGGCAATGAAAAACTACACTTTTTATGGTGATGTTACATTATTTGAGGTGTCTAATTACAAAAAGTGACATGTCCACAATTCGGAAACAACGTTTTTATGTTTCAAGCTTCAATTATTTGTTTTAACGTGAGATTATTTTTTCCGTTGTATTCTATGTTGAAATTAGAACCAAATGGCAATTTGTTTCAGCTGATAAACTCTTCAATGTAATAAATATAGGCAAAATAAAATTGGACGTAGCGCTACTTGTACCTCACTTTTTAATTTTTTCCGCATAAGGCACTTATTTTCGTGGCATTGTCATGAATTTACCGGATGCTACAGCATGGGAGACTTCATTTTTAATGTTGAACGTTTCCTTATTGATTGACTTAAACACGCGCGAAATCAACCAAGCTTTAAATAATATGAAACACGGACGTGGCGCTTTGTAATAAATCGTGACTTAAAATATTTTTTTTCATAGGGTTTTGTCACGTTTTGGAGTTTTTCAATCAATACATATTGTGTATTACACAAAGTATACGTGCATATTTTTTTTGTCGGTTGTGACCAAATGTGGACTTATCGATTTTTGGAACTAGACGCCTCATTTGATGTATTTTATTGTTTTTAGATTCCAGTTCCCAACGACTTGGCTCCACGTGGATAACATTGAAGGTGAATGGAGTGCATTCAATGAAATCATGCGAAGGAAGGATTCTTCCATACAGACACAGGTAAGAAATGATAGGTGATTCATTTTAAATCATTACATAAGATGATATTTATCGGTTGTCTTGGAACATTTTTATTAATGTTGTTCTATTAGTAATTATCATTTTTTTTTTGTCTTTAAGGTGGCATCCCTGCAGCAGAAGATTGTGGCCGAAGACAAAGCAGTGGAAGTCCGCACTACGGAGTTTCTTGCCGAGTGGGAGAAAGGGAAACCGACAGGCGGATCAACAAGACCTGAAGACGCTTTGCAGCGTTTGCAGCTGGCTGAATCTCGTTACGCCCGACTCAAAGATGAGAGGGATAATGTAGCCAAGGCTAAAGAGGCTCTGGAACTTCACGATACTGGTAATAATATGAATTCCATATATGTATGACTTTAAGTTGGCACCGAAATTGGTTATTTATTATGATGGTGAAATAAAAGAGCGATAAAGCAAGTATGGAACCTGCCATGCTTTCGTATAAGTTCACTCAATAGACTACCATTGTCACTTAGTTAGGTTAGGTACCTTATAATCAATGAACTATAAATAGTTTGTTAAATTGATTATTAGACTGAATATATTTGTATTTTCAATACAGCAGGCAGTGCATCATCTGAACGTATGGCGGTAGCATTGGAAGAGCTCCAGGACTTGCGAGGAGTTTGGTCGTCTTTGAGCAAAGTTTGGGCACAAATAGATGATACCAGGGAGAAACCATGGCTTTCTGTGCAGCCGAGGAAGTTGAGGTAAAAAGAGAAATGAGTGTTTGATTGAATGAGATTAATGGTAATCGAATAAGTGTATAAATGTAATATTTTTTGTATAGACAACACCTTGAAGCAATGCTGACAGAATTGAAAGAGCTCCCTGCACGTCTGCGCATGTATGAAAGTTTCGAATACGTCAGGAAGTTACTTCATTCTTACACTAAGGTAAGGACAGGATTCTATCAATAACAACATAGTTCAATAATTGAGTACCTACTCGAGACTATATTATGATAACCTAGTACTATACGGAAATAACTCAAAATTTCAAAGTTTTGAGTTGATGTTATTAATTCAAAACCTCAAAGAAAGGTTAATTTTATATGTGGATATCTGGGCTAAGTCCTTAAGGGGGGACATGCTCAGCGTAGGTCAAAATGGAGCTTTTGTTCTATTTTCAAAGCATGATCCTGGACATACCTTAAAAGTTGTAGATAATCTATTTATATAATTTTGAAGCCTTATTATCCTTTACATTTATTTTAAACATTTGATGACTGCATAAAGTATTTTTATTACATAAAATAGTATTCTTTTAAACCTCTCGCTCTAATGTTTTAGAATAAAGTTATATTTCAGTACATAAATGTGCAGTGGTGTGAAGATTTTTTACATTTATTAATTTTTAAACGCATTTATAAAACCATCACTATAATTTATATCGACATTATTATAGTGAAATATTTACGATAAAAAATTATATTGATAATCTCTGTGATCCCAAATTTGACAAGAATTAGGCATTTTTTTATTCAAAAAATGGGCAAGATTAACACATTTGAAGATAATTCTAAAGATATTAATTATAAGCTATGTCTTTGACCATTCAAGTGTGATAAACATCCTACGAATAATGATTGCTTTATAATAATTATTTACCTAAGAATAAGGTAGTGTTTTTTTGAAATACGCCATTTCTTTGGCATTCCCCAGTGGTTAAGTTACAACATACGGCCGTAGCCATAAATTGACAAACTATAATTGAAGTAGGGAGTAAAATGATGTTAACGCGCGTGTTTGAACATGTACCGTTTAAAAAAAAAAAAAATTCGGTTAGGTACATGTTAATCTTGACCACTGCACATTTATATACTTACTGAAATATGACTATATTCTAAAACATTAGAGCGAGAGGTTTAAAAGAACACTATTTTATGTAATAAAAATACTTTATGCAGTCATCAAATGTTTAATATAAATATAAAGGATAATAAGGCTTCAAAATTATATAAATAGATTATCTACAACGTTTAAGGTATGTCCAGGATCATGCTTTGAAAATAGAAAAAAAGCTCAATTTTGACCCACGCTGAGCACGTCCGCCCTTAATAATGAACTGTAAAAATTCATTGAACATTGTTAAATTCTATTAAGACTGTATATCACTTTCCATTACAAATCTAGGTTTTAAAATTGAAATCAGAGTATGTGTGAAAATTTCAAATGCCATTATCTTGGAACAAGGTATTTTGAGTTGTTTCCGTAGTGATAGAATTTAATTTATCTGTTTTTGAGCTAAATATACCTAATTGAAGCAAAACTATTTATGGTTAGATGTTAAATAAGCACTTATTAATCTTATCAGGTGAACATGACGATCGTGGAACTTAAATCTGATGCACTGAAAGAGCGTCATTGGAAACAACTGTGCCGGCAATTGCGTGTTGAATGGGCTCTGGCTGATTTAACACTGGGTCAAGTTTGGGATGCTGATCTGTTGAAAAATGAACATGTTGTCAAAGATGTCATTTTGGTTGCTCAGGGAGAGATGGCATTGGAAGAGTTTCTTAAACAGGTATGGTTTTTTCTTTTAGTTTTGTTTTGTTCCGATGCAATGACCAAAAAATCTCATTGCGTTACGTAACAGTTATTTAGAGCTGAAAGTTATCTAAGATATCTAACTTACTTTTATGAGAGGAGTAATAGAAGGAGAACATTATTGTGATCTTGTGATCGTTATTGTTTTGCAGGTTCGTGAATCTTGGCAGAGCTATGAGCTGGACTTGATCAACTATCAGAACAAATGTAAGATCATTCGAGGATGGGACGACTTGTTCAACAAAGTCAAAGAGCACATAAATTCTGTTGCCGCCATGAAACTGTCACCCTACTATAAGGTAATTCTTCTAAGCATTTAGTTCAGTTCACTAGATTATGTAATACTTGTAGAGCGACAGTATGCAGTGCCTGTTTCAAAGGTCAAAGAAAGCTAATACACTACTATAAGTGAGCTGCATTGTAGATTGGCGACTGAAGGACCCATGACATTTATGTAGTTTATTTAGGCCATGTGCGACGTTATTTGCTGAACGAGAAAGTATTTGGATTCCTGCGTGTCGTACTCTATGTGTTGATTGTTCTCTTGTGTATGCATTTCGATGCAGGGCAGGATATTATAGTGCTTTTGCCCCATCTGGACACAGATAAAACTAAAGGTTAGCAGCCAACACAACTTATTCTACTTATATTCATCCCACATGTAATGAAGGAGGCTAGACTTAAATTGTATTGTTACATCAGTGCATAAAAGTGATTTGTAATTATTAATTTGATGATAATGTTCATTTATTTTCTTTGAAAGGTGTTCGAGGAGGAAGCTCTAACATGGGAAGAAAAGCTGAACAGAATCAACGGACTGTTTGACGTGTGGATTGATGTGCAGCGTCGCTGGGTCTACTTGGAAGGAATTTTCTCGGGCAGTGCTGATATCAAAGCTTTGCTACCTGTTGAAACTTCTCGATTCCAGAGCATTAGGTGAGACATATGTACTAAAAATACCGCAAGTTATTGCTTTTTGCTGACTTTTAGAAGAGGAGATAGAGCTGCCCAATCATATGAAAGGGAAGTTACTAAGGCTAATGATTAAATTAGCTGCAAATAATTTTGAATTGCGGATTTATTCGTAGGAAATATCACACAAACAAGTTTTTATACAATGACCTGTCATATTGCAATGAATAATCCCGACAAAAGCAAGCAACATGTTGTTTATAGCCACTATTTTCCAATGCGCTAATGTAGATGATATTGTTTTATGTGTTGTAGTTGTAATATAATCACACTATAGAATCACCATCAAATGTTTTGACAAACAAAAAGTTCATATGAATCCATCTCAAAACTGTTTTTTGCAAACATTGGTGAGATAATGTCTCATGCGCGTGTACACTGTACAGTTTGTAGATTTTCCAATATTTACTAAGTATAAAAAGTCTTTATGTAATAATTTAAATGGATATGATAATTAAATTGATGATTTTTTTTACCAGTTCCGAATTCCTCGGTCTAATGAAAAAAGTATCAAAGTCACCGATGGTGATGGATGTCTTGAACATCCCCGGCGTTCAGAGGTCTCTCGAGAGATTGGCCGACCTGCTAGGCAAAATTCAGAAAGCCCTCGGAGAATACTTGGAGCGCGAGAGGACAAGCTTCCCAAGGTTTGTACCATTGTTTTCTACTACGTCTATGTTATGATTTCTTTTGGTGATTTCTAATAATAAGATAATAATGAGTAAATAAAAGAATTTTAGTATTAATGTACCATTTGCTTATTATATTTTTGGACTGATATTCATTAACTTGGCTGTATATTTGGTTATAGATTTTACTTTGTGGGTGATGAAGATTTGCTTGAAATCATTGGTAACAGTAAAAATGTTGCCCGCCTTCAAAAGCACTTCAAGAAAATGTTTGCAGGAGTTGCTGCCATCTTGTTGAATGAAGACAACACAATAATAAACGGAATAGCTTCACGGGAAGGAGAAGAGGTGAGAATGAAAAAAATTACCATTTTTCTTACAATGGCCACCTATTTAATTAAATTTATTATTTTGTTTGTCTGTAGACAAAGTGCACGTCTCTGAACCAGTGGGATGTGGGTTCGAATCCCGCATCTGGCAAAATTTATATATATTTAAAGTGTGTATGATCCAGAGCAAGGACCCAAAGGAAGGGGCGAATCGCTAAAAGTTATTCCTCTTAACATAACAATATATTCTGTGGTGGCCCATATGCTCAGTTCAGAAGTTAAAATGGGAATTTACCTTGCATAATTTCCTTTTCAAGGATATTTTAGCCTACCCTAGTTTACATACTCCATTTTTTATCTTACTGTTTATGTATATTGTCATTTTTGTTTCTCTGTCTTCAGGTGGAATTCATAACTCCTGTGAATACAGTAGAGCATCCGAAGATCAATGAATGGCTGACGATGGTTGAGAGGGAGATGCGTGTGACATTAGCCTGTCGCTTGAAGGAAGCCGTCGCTGACGTGAAGCAGTTTAAAGATGGCGCCATCGATCCATCCGCATTCATGGCATGGTGCGACAAATACCAGGTACATATTATACAACAGTATATGGTGGATATAAATTTCTCAATTAGATCTATGCAATCATCAGAATTAAGAAATAGAGCTAAACCATTTTAACTAGGTATTTGGTTACTAAGGACACGTAAAATATTAAGTGACATCGTTTTCATTTGACAGATTACATATAATATAGGGAAAATCGATTCTTATAGTATTAATCTACTCCTAAGTTCTCCACAACTGTGAATTTGAATGGATATTTTTTTGATACCTGGACGAAATATTAATTATTGTTCTTTTTATCATTTTTTAAGGCGCAAATTGTGGTTCTGGCCGTTCAAATAATGTGGTCTGAAGAAGTGGAAGCCGCTCTCCAAGCCAGTGGCACGGCAGGTGTCCCGCAAAAGGGTGCCCTGGGCCCCGCCCTGAAACAAGTTGAAGCCACCTTGAATGTGTTGGCTGACAGCGTCTTACAGGAACAACCTCCGCTGAGGAGAAGGAAATTGGAACATTTGGTGAGAGAAATTTTATTTATTCATAATAAAATATTTTTAATCATGAGTTTTAGCAAATGGGCTAGAAAAATTTCACGTCTTCCATAAACAGTAGGTACTTTTATTGCATGACTTTTCTAAAATACCAATTGTTAATGATTTATTAATAATAAAGCTTGCCAAAAGATGTCATGCTCTGCAAAGCCAGTGCGCACGTCGGCTAGGTTGAGGAGGAGATAGGTGAATTTCTCCCTTGAAGTGATCGCGTGGAAACAGTGGCAAAATTCCTAATGGCCTACGTCATGCGTATGCTTGAAAGACACCTTTTCACATTGTCGTTCATCATTACATATTATTATGTTGACGACGTCTTTACTTCGCTGTTGTGCTAAGTGAGTGCACTCCGTGCTTATGAGTTATCCTAACAAGTGCTGCAAAATCTGTTGACATCTTCTGCATACACGCACATGTGATGTTTATACATAACTATGAGAGTACTAATTGATTTTTTTTCCCATAGATTAACGAGTTTGTCCACAAGAGAACTGTAACTCGCCGTTTAATTGCAGCTGAGGTTTCTTCTCCAAGAAGTTTTGAATGGCTCTGTGAGATGAGATGCTATTTTGACTCAAGGAACCCTGATGTAAGTACATAATGATATTTTTTGTATCAGAATAATCAAACAATGAAGTAATTAAACCATGTTATGAGATTTATCATGTACTATTATTTTCGCAGGTTCTACAACAACTGACAATCCACATGGCGAATGCTAAATTCTTGTACGGATTTGAATACCTCGGTGTCCAAGATCGTCTTGTACAGACACCGTTAACAGACAGATGCTACCTTACTATGACTCAAGCGTTGGAAGCCAGACTTGGTGGTTCTCCGTTTGGTATGCTATTAACCAAATCAAAACGATTTTAATCGAAAATCAATATTACTTATATGGTTTTTGTTTTTTGTTTGAATTAACTCGTGTAATGTTTCTGTATTTGTAGGTCCTGCCGGTACGGGAAAGACGGAGTCTGTAAAAGCATTAGGAAACCAGTTAGGTCGGTTCGTGTTGGTATTCAATTGTGATGAGACGTTTGACTTCCAGGCTATGGGACGTATTTTTATCGGATTGTGTCAGGTAAAATTGGACAGATTATAATACTTAATATATTTGTATGTCAAGAATGAAGGACATGATAGTAATGGGATATTTTTACAGGTCGGAGCTTGGGGTTGTTTCGACGAATTCAATCGTTTGGAAGAGAGAATGTTGTCTGCTGTATCACAGCAAGTCCAAACTATTCAAGAAGCTCTCAAGCTGCATCAGGATCAAGGAGACAACAGTGCAAGTAAGTTCATTAATGCCATCCACATTTAATCTTGGAATGAAGACCAGAAAATTTATAAGTACATATTAAATAAGAAATTTATTTCAATGAAATTTATATTAATATGATATTAATGATTTTTGCAGCATCAATCGCTGTTGAACTGGTCGGCAAGCAAGTTAGAGTGTCTCGAGACATGGCCATCTTTATTACTATGAATCCAGGATACGCTGGCCGTTCCAACTTGCCTGATAACCTCAAAAAATTATTCAGAAGTTTGGCTATGACATCGCCGGATCGTCAGTTGATTGCTGAAGTCATGTTGTTCAGTCAAGGATTTAGAACAGCGGAGAAATTGGCTTGCAAGATTGTACCGTTCTTCAAGTGAGTCTTATTTTTTTTCATTACAATATTCGTATCGTTCATCTTCTTTTAAATGACTACATACTCTTCTATTTGTATATTTTTATTTGTAGGTTATGTGACGAACAGCTTTCAAATCAGTCTCATTATGATTTTGGTCTAAGAGCTCTCAAATCTGTACTTGTCTCTGCTGGTAATGTCAAGCGAGACAGAATCATGAAGATTAAGGTTAGTCAATTATTATGATACTGTAATTTTATCTTAACCTGGCACTCGCGGGCTATTGTAGTATGACGAATTCACTCTCCGCGGTGACGGTTTTTGTTTAATTTAACTTCTGTGTTTCATAATAAAAATGGTAATAAAAAATGAGTTTTATGGCTCTTTAGGCGCCTAGACATGTTCAGATTATTTTACAACATTAAACAACCGTAATAAATCAGTCATAATGTCAAAAATATCCGAAGAAATTAATTCTATACAAAGACTCACCATTTAGAAGATTTCCGCCATTTTGTTTTATGTATATGGAGCACTGCAAGGCTTGTATTTTGTTATTCGTCACGCTCGTGCTTGACGCGAGTATAGAAACACTTCACAAATGGTAATAAAATCACACATAATGTTTTTTCCCTGAGTAGGGTCGTAAATATAGCACAATAATTTTAGACTAAACAAACTTTTAGGCAGACACTTAAACAGCTATTAAATATTATTACTGAGTTACATATTTATTTTTACTTTTCACATTTAAAATTGTTTTGAAGAGTGGTAGATTTTATAACACGGACTGAGACATAAAGCCACATTGCAAATACAACACATATATCTAGATAGAGATGTTTTTTTTTTATTAATTTTTGAATTTCCGCACACATGACAGCGTCTTCTGGGCTTTTTATTATTTGCCGTGGGCGGAATGTGTTCCGGCAAATGATCTGTTAAAGTTCTAGGTAACAACCTCAATGGATTTTCACTAGTCGATGGTCTGGGTTGTGGAGTTTTCGTGATTTTCACAGCGTACTTAGCAACTAATTGTTTTATCACGACTAACTGAAATTCTCCTAAAGTTTTTTTACTACCAGTAACAGATTTATACATATAGAATGAATTTAATAAATAGAGGTCAATCATGTGAAATGCTACTTTTTTGTACCATTTCACAGATTTCCTCATGCACGACAAGCTGCTGAGCATCATGTCGGCCTTGTCGACAGTCCCCATATTTTTATTATACTCTAAGATGCACTTTGGCTTCATAATGGGTTCTCCGGTTCTAAAATTAGTTTTACCGGTTGGACCGAAGGAGTCATCGTGCATGGTTGTAAGCATGTGGACATCTCTTCTGTCACACCATTTGAGAGCCAACAGTGGGCTTTTTGACTTTGCCTCTGTCTCCCCCTTTTTCAGCTTTTTGAAGCATGGCATTTCTTTGCGATTCTTACGTACAGTCCCACAAGCATTGGTTTTATTTTCATGGAGGTGTTTGAATAACTGTGGACCGGTGTACCAGTTATCGCACCACAACGAATGCCCTTTGCCCAGATACTCGGTCAGCAGCGTTGTCACAACAGCTCCGGAAATTCCAAAATTTTGGCTATCCACTATGTCTGTCCCGTCACCACAATAAATAATAAAATCTAAAATATAACCCGTCATAACGTCACACAGCACGAACATTTTGATACCGAAACGATGACGCTTCGATGGAATAAATTGTTTAAAAATAAGTCTCCCTTTAAAAACAATAATGCTCTCATCGATACAGAGATTTTGATGCGGAATCATCGTGTCTTTGAAAATTTTGCGTGTATGCTCTAAAAGTAACCTAATTTTATTTAGTCTATCTGAGGTAACACTTGTTGGATCGGAAAAATGGAGCATTTGGAGCAATAACTCATATCGGTCTCTAGGCATTGTCTGACCGAAAATGGGTGCACTTAAAAAACAATCCGTACTCCAGTGTTCTTCTAGTGACAAATGTTTGTTTCGTGTCATGAGCATTGACACCGCAAAAAATGCATATAATTCTGATACAGTTGTATCGATCCAATTATGAGAACGTGATTTTGGTCCAAGTTCTTGAGTATTATATTGATAGTGAAAAAAAATGTTTGTTTGTTGGACTACCTTCAACATTATATCACGGTTTAAAAAATGTTCAAAAAAAAGACACTCAGGCGAAGTCTCAGTCAAATCGCTGTTTGCTATGCCGGATTGAAAATCATCAAACTCATACACGATCGGGACATGGGGTCCGGATGTCCATGTTCTCAAGTGTTCAATTGGCTCTTCTGATATATCTACATCACTGAGGTCAGATGGTTCCAATTCTTCTTCAGATATTTCGTAATCGGAGTCCAATTCCTCACTTAAACCAGCCATATTGAAGTTTGAAAAAAGTTTTCAACCAAACACTCACACGATAACAAAGGTAAAATAGTCCAAAAAAATATAGTCAAAACACCTTATAACAGTTTAATACACATGAATGGAATAGTTAAAAACACATAAACAATAACACAGACAAAATATTTATAAATATTATAATAGTATTCACACAATACAATAGATCGCGTAAAATACGTAATATTTTGTACGGAAAAACGACAAGAGCAATTCCTTGCACAGTCCTCTCACAACAGTGATATTACGCATACTGCGCAAACGCAGTAAAGTGGCGCGATGTTTCAAGCCAAAATTAAATGAGCGTAGATTGACGGCCTGTCGAAGGCATGTCAAACATCGAAGTTTTAGTACTGTAACATAATTTATTTGACAATATTATATATATGTCACCGTTGGTAATGAAATAAGGCAAATTATGGTAGAGATTTCAAAATCATGCGTCATGTATATTCTACATAATCGACCGGCGCATTTTTGCGTACAACATTGGCGACAGAAGCGCTGTAGCCCCGTGGTTTTGCGCAATTTCGCGTACTACTTTCGTGACAGAAGCGGGCGCCGGGTTAAGGGGGGACATGCTCGTCGAAGGTCAAAATTGAGTTTTTATTGTATTTTCAAACCATGATCCTGGACACTCCTTAAACGTTGTAGATAATCTATTTATATAATTTTGAAGCCTTATTATCCTTTATAGTTATTTTAAACATTTGATGACTGCATGAAGTATTTTTGTTACATAAAATAGTATTCTTTTAAACCTCTCGCTCTAATGTTTTAGAATATAGTCATATTTCGGTACATAACTGTGCAGTGGTGTTAAGATTTTTTACATGTATTAATTTTTAAACGCATTTATAAAACCATTAGCATAATTTATTACGAGATAATTTTTGTAAAATATTCACGATAAAAAATTATTTTGATAATCTCTGTGATCCCAAATTTGACAAGAATTAGGCATTTTATTATTCAAAAAATCGGCAAGATTAACACATTTGAAGATAATTCTAAAGATACTTATTATAAGCTATGTCTTTGACCATTCAAGTGTGATAAAAATCTTATGAATAATGATTGCTTTATAATAATTATTGACCTAAGAATAAGGTAGTGTTTTTTTGAAATACGCCATTTCTTTTGTCATTCCCCAGTGGTTAAGCTACAACATACGGCCGTAGCCATAAATTGACAAACTATAATTGAAGTAGGGAGTAAAATGATATTGACGCGCGTGTTTGAACATGTACCGTTTAAAAAAAAAATAAAAAAAAAATCGGTTAGGTACATGTTCAAACACGCGCGTTAACATAATTTTACTCCCTACTTTAATTATAGTTTGTCATTTTATGGCTACGGCCGTATGTTGTAGCTTAACCACTAGGGAATGACAAAAGAAATGGCGTATTTCAAAAAAACACTACCTTATTCTTAGGTCAATAATTATTATAAAGCAATCATTATTCATAAGATTTTTATCACACTTGAATGGTCAAAGACATAGCTTATAATAAATATCTTTAGAATCATCTTGAAATGTGTTAATCTTGCCGATTTTTTGAATAATAAAATGCCTAATTCTTGTCAAATTTGGGATCACAGAGATTATCAATATAATTTTTTATCGTGAATATTTTACAAAAATTATCTCGTAATAAATTATGCTAATGGTTTTATAAATGCGTTTAAAAATTAATACATGTAAAAAATCTTAACACCACTGCACAGTTATGTACCGAAATATGACTATATTCTAAAACATTAGAGCGAGAGGTTTAAAAGAATACTATTTTATGTAACAAAAATACTTTATGCAGTCATCAAATGTTTAAAATAACTATAAAGGATAATAAGGCTTCAAAATTATATAAATAGATCATCTACAACGTTTAAGGAGTGTCCAGGATCATGGTTTGAATATACAATAAAAACTCAATTTTGACCTTCGACGAGCATGTCCCCCCTTAAAACAGTCTTATTATTGTATTATTGAAATACAGTTAGTTCTATGAAATATAATATGCCAAGTCTGATGTTTGTTTCTTCTAATTATAATTTCAGGAGACAATGATCAGTCGCGGCGATCAGTCAGTGGATGAAGCATCGATTGCAGAATCTCTACCTGAGCAAGACATCTTAATTCAGAGCGTGTGCGAGACCATGGTCCCGAAACTAGTTGCTGAAGATATTCCACTTTTGTTCTCGTTGCTCAGCGATGTATTCCCCAATGTTGGATACACTCGAGCGGAAATGACAGGTTATTGAATAGTTAATAAAAACGTCACAGTCAACAAGAGAAATTAAAAACGCCCTCAAGTGGGTTTGTACAACCAACCTTTCAATCAATGCAGTCAAATGCTTTACCACTGGGCTATATCTCCAGGGTTATTTTGATGAAAGTATCTCCTGCTATATTTTATTATGTATTATATTACATAAAAATGTGAACAAAACCATCAACCTTTTGGTTAACAACCTATTGCGCCGCCACAGAGGCTACTTGAGTGTTTATTTTTAAGGAAAAAATATATCACATGCATAACTATTTTACAAGTACTTAAATTTTTTACTGCCGGTAGGTGTATGTATGGCGGGCGGTACCTTGCACGCCCCGGATTTTATTGCAAAAATAAAAAATAAAAATCAATTTACGTTTCAGATGGTAAAAAAGAATTATGTTTCAATTCTGAGTATGTGACGATATTCCCAATGAATGTTGTTGTGTGTTCAACATATTTGTATGTTTAAAATAATTCATTTACGTTAGTAAAATTCCGTTTAAAGCGGGACGTCCAAAGACATCATTTTTGTATGAGCGGCGTTTCGTTCACGGAAAAGTTCGCGCCTTAAGACGTCATTGGCCACCTCTACACTGCACACCTACACACACACTATTTTTTTTTAAAGTTTTAAATGATTTGTTTTTAAACCTTTGGACGAGTATGGATTTTTTATTGAAATGCCTTTATTTTTGCTTTGAAGGACTGAAAAATGAAATTAGGAAAGTGTGCGCAGACGAATTCCTCGTTTGCGGCGAAGGCGATGAGCAGGGAGGAGCCTGGATGGAAAAGGTAACCTTACACTTCATCTTCATTCTTGTATTACGTACATAAATAGTTTTTTCTTTCATAAATATTGAAGTTAAAATCGCTACTGGCTATAATACAGCTAATTAATTTACAGTAGAACTTCGAATAAACTTATACGCTGATAATACAGTTACTGTAGAAACAGCGATATGTTTGCTGCTTACCATTATACAGCTAATATGTAATATAGCTATTCCACCTCATTTTTCAGTTAATAATTACGAGTATATTCTTGATGTGTGCTAGAAATAAATTATTCTGTAGTAAACATAAATGTCGTCCATATATGATAGTTACGCCCTAAAGGGGGGATGTCTGATATAGGTCTGGGGTAGAGTGAAGTTGTAGAAAATGTGACAAACTCACTAAATATAAAAAAATAATAATAATAAATATTCACTGCGAACATTACCTACATTGAAACAGTTTCAACCAATTTTTTTTTTTAATAAATGTGGGGGTGGGAGTTAAAAATGTAATATAATTTAGACACAAGGGGTGGGGTCAAAAATGACAAATATCATGTGGCATCATTTATGGACGACCCCATATTATGTATTTGTATTTAAAATGCTAAGCATTACCATTTCAATCAATCATCCTTCATTCCTATTGAATGGTATGTATTCTAAAAAAAATTTGCATACAAGCGAAGCACATAAAGTATGTTTACCTGTACAATAACCATACTGGTTGCTACTTTTTGTCAGAGTTACAATTTTATTGTGATAATAGTTCTTTATTCAATGCTTTGTGACCCTCGTTGTCTAATGTGTAAGGCACTAAATTCTCATACCTGGGGTTTCGGGTTCGATTCCCGGTGAGGTCACAATACATCTTTGTGATTTTCTCAAGTCTGAGTGTTTCTTAGATTGTTTTACGGCTATTGCATACTACACTATTACTACACTGAAAACTACATTGAAAATAATATTTTACACAACAGTACGTGAATTAAAGTTATAATCAACCAAATTTCTTTAATCTGTTTAAAGTGACCATTGTATTGAGCAATTTGTGTTTGTTCTTTTGTCTCTCTCTATTGCATTGTCATCTTGACGGACATTACTTAGGACTTCATTAGGGATAGCACATGGGTAGAAAAGGTCAGTCCGCCAACAATATCTACTGCACCGAAAAAGATTACTTCGAAGATTTTTTACATCGCTTTTTTTTGTTTTGTGTATTATTTTTGTTATGTTGTGAGAACACGTTACACATATCAATGGTCTATTTCAAAACATTTGATTCTAATGCTTCTTACATTACATACACATACTCAATATATGAAATACTTTTTATGCAAAATTTAATTACATTTTTGAAATGGACCGGTGACTTGTGCAAATAATGTTTATTTGTTTTCCCACATTGTCGTTAACTTATGTTGCAAGTTTTTGGTGCTTATATTTTGTCCCCTTCACCGAAACACTATTTTTTTTATTGTATTGTACTTTGAAATGTTATATCATATGACATTTGTTATTTTTTAGAATTGTCATACATATAGTTTTGTTTCAACAGGAATTAATGTAGTAGTTTTTATTGTCATTTCGTACCTATCATAATATTATCCAAGCATTATTTTTTTATACACCTAGTTGGTTTGTGATTCCGGTAAAATTTAATGTTGCCATTATTTAATCTTCATTTTGCATGATTAATATTGGTTTATTTATTAAAAATACAACTATACCTCCTGTGTTTCAAATATTAATAAACATAAATAAATTCTTGCTGGTGTTACTCATTAAATAATATTTTTCTATGGAATCAAGTATATTTGAATTTCCAATGGAACTCTAAAATTCTTCCTATGTGACGAATTAGTGTTTTTGGGCTTTTACACACTTTGTACATCTGATGACAGATGAATTAATAAAGTTATTTCTGTAACAATAAATAATAAGGTCCATATAATAATGAATCATTATAGCAAATAATAAAACAAAATCTTACCATTTTAAGACATTAATATAAAGAAAATGTAACCATGTTAATCCAGGTACTACAGTTGTACCAGATCTGCAAATTGAACCATGGCCTCATGATGGTCGGTTCATCAGGCAGCGGAAAGTCCACGGCTTGGAAGGTTCTACTCAAGGCATTGGAAAGGTCATTATTACATCATTTATGTTAAATATAACATGGAAATTAAAATTTTTAACTTTCGATATTAACGTATCTAATGAAGTACACAGTGGAATTATTGTTTCTTTAATACTGCTGGCCGATTTTCAGATTTGAGGGCGTGGAAGGCGTGGCCCACGTCATTGATCCCAAAGCGATGTCTAAAGAGACGCTCTACGGCGTGTTGGATCCCAATACCCGGGAATGGACCGATGGTCTTTTCACACACATTCTAAGGCAAGTATTATGTGTATAATTAACAGACACAATATTAAATGTGTAAAGTGCGTCCAAATTAATAGAGACCATTCGAACATTGGGTATTTTGAATTGAATATGAGATACTTCCTAGTAGATTGTGACAACTTTAACTAGGAGGCAGGTGGTTGGCAGTCAGTGATACTAGAGCCACGGTCTACCCTCTTATTAAAAGTTGTTCCGGTTTATATGTACCGTTACACAATCTGATGCTATGGAATGCTTAACTCATTTAGTGCTGGCATCGCGACTGGCAAGTTTGCATTAGTTTATAAGCATAGCAGAGGACGGCGCCGCATTTCGTGGCTTAAGAACCTCCATAATTGGTACGAGTGCAGCTCCACTGAACTGTTCCTGGTAGCAGACGACCAAGCTAAGATCGCCTTGATGGTGGCCGACTTCCGCTAAGGGATGGCATAATAAGAAGAAGATATAATTAACATGATATTTAAATTTAGTAATTAAATATTAATTAACAGGTCAGCAGTGATTGTGTTAATAGGTCGATATCTTCCATAAAATATCATTTTTATGGGAGATCACCTTATAAGTATTACACTCAATCAATAAAAATTTGAATTTTTTACATGAAGTTAGGTGTCCAACTTGTGATACCAATGCAGCCATCCTTGGAATGATATTTATAGCACACATACCAGATTTACATTGAGACAATGGATGACTATATTATTTTAAACATTGTTAATTTTTAACTGTTTCTTTTTTGATTATTTTTTAGGAAAATCATTGATAATGTACGCGGTGAGATTAACAAACGTCAGTGGATTATATTCGACGGTGACGTTGATCCAGAATGGGTAGAGAATCTCAATTCTGTCCTTGACGACAATAAATTATTGACACT
Organism: Rhyacophila brunnea; assembly: GCF_057557595.1. Classification (NCBI taxonomy): domain Eukaryota; kingdom Metazoa; phylum Arthropoda; class Insecta; order Trichoptera; family Rhyacophilidae; genus Rhyacophila; species Rhyacophila brunnea. The sequence continues at coordinate 27,050,463 of NW_028233068.1, forward strand.
GCCCAATGGAGAGAGGTTGAGTTTACCGCCCAACGTCCGAGTTATGTTTGAGGTGAGAACAATATAAAACAGAAAAACCATCTAGCTTATTTTGATATTTGGACCATATAGTAAAGTGCTGATTATGTAAATTGTTTCATATTTAATAAATCTAAAAGATATTAGTTATTATGCGTTAAACTACTGTGTTTATTAAAATATGTAGCAGGTTGTTTCAGATGTTTTGTGTTTGAAAATAAGACAATTAAAATAATGATTTTGTTTTTTTGTAGGTTCAAGATTTGAAGTATGCAACTTTGGCCACCGTCTCTCGATGCGGTATGGTTTGGTTCTCCCAAGACGTGCTGACCACAGAAATGATCTTCGAGAACTATCTTATGAGGTGATTATAAAAGTTACTACTTTAAATCCTTATTACAAAGAGAACACACTTGAAAAGTTGTATTTCTGTTTAAAAAATCTTGTGATATCAATGATATGACTGATGTTTTCTAGATTAAAGAATATTCCACTGGAAGACGGTGAAGAGGATTCTCTGAGTCTTCTGCTGATTCCTGGTAAGCAAGCCAATGCACAAAGCAACGAACAAGCCACTCCCGATGAAATATTGTCTCCAGCTCTTCAGGTAATTTCAATTCAAATTTATTATATAAATCTTACTATCTTAATATTTCTGTAAAAATTTAAACATTCATATAATTAAAATCATCTGAACTTGTTTGTTCCCATAATTATTATTCTTGATAACAATTTGGATTTGCTTTTAGTTTTAGTTTAATTAGCAAGAATAAGGAATACCTTTTGGCTAAGTTAGAGATATATGTAGATCATTCTGCAATGGCCCCATAGACGATTCATAAGTATATTAGAATGGTATGCTACCATGCCCATGTTGCCACTGTATACTGATTTACCTATATACTACAATGCTAGCCTTAAATAACTGACGAATTAAGGTATTTTGACGTTTTGATGAATTTGGATTTATATAGTTTTTCTTTACTGTTAGTAAAAATAAAGATGAATCTTTTATACCTTAATGAAATTCCAAATCTATATAAGTATACAATTTAAGTATGAAATTCAGCTGTATTAATTTATTCCCATAGACCCAGCGATCAGTAGCGGCTCTGTTAGGACCTCTGTTCTCAGCGGACGGCTTAGTAGTGCGGTGTGCGGAGCGTGCAGCCACTTTGGATCACGTCATGGACTTCACCAGGCACCGAGCTCTCGGATCTCTTTTTTCCATGCTCAATCAGGGAGTCAGGTTAGTGTATTAATTTTCTGACTCATTCATAATAAATCTGCAATTAATCAGCAATTATTTGACTTATTATAATATTATTTGTACTTTCTATTTCAGGAATGTGTTAGCTTATAATAGGCAACATCCAGATTTCCCGATAAGTCCTGAGCAAATGGATTCTTACATTCCGAAAGTGCTCGTTTATTCCTTGCTTTGGTCATTCGCTGGTGACTCAAAACTTAAAGTGAGTATTTGAGTACTTCTTCAATCTTTCTTTTGACAACACATCACATGCTTATTTTGTTTTTGTAACACAACTAACTTGAGTGTAATATTTGTGTTATAATTTTAGGGTCGCTGTGAACTCGGAGACTTCATTAGATCCATCAGCACCGTTCCATTGCCACCTGCCAATTCCAATCAACCGATTATTGATTTTGAGGTAAAATTAATTTGTAGCATATGCCTTATTACAAAAACTAAATATAAATAAAAACTTTAAATATAATGTTGTGAAGGTAATAAAATAATGTATGTGTTCTTTCCTATCTCAGGTATCTATAACAGGTGAGTGGTCGCCGTGGTCCGCCAAAGTGCCGCAAATCGAAGTTGAAACACACAAGGTGGCGGCGCCAGATGTTGTAGTGCCGACTTTGGACACTGTTCGTCATGAGGCGCTGCTCTATACATGGCTCGCAGAACACAAGCCTTTGGGTAAGGCAAAAAATATATATGTACAGTAGAACCTCATTAAAAAAACACGGATAATTCGAAATTCGCCGTAATTTGAAATTTTCGCAAAGAAAAAGTCCCTTGAACAATATTTTCATATAAAACCATACCTTTAATTCGAATTTCGTAATTCGTAATTATTTCAGAGTCCTGGCGTATAAAAATATTCAATAAATCGTAATAAAGTACACTATTTCATAAGCCAGTCATTGAAAATTGTGACAGACTTTTCGTAAAACATCATAAATTACTTATTTTAAGAAGGTAATAAAAATAATCCTGACATTTTATGACCCATTAACACACATGGAACCGGAAATTTGGTAGGCACATTTATGATCGTAAACGATATTGATGAAAATCGATTTTTTTTTTTAATTTTAATATTTTTCCCCATACATTTCATAATGCGTAATTGGATTTTTTTTTCGATTTTCAGTCCCGTGGAATTTGTATTAATGAGGTTTTACTGTAAATCTAAATTTAATGTAAATTGTTGTAATTTGTGACATTGTTGATTCAATGTGAACTGATTTTGAATTATGAAGGATTCATTGTCAAGGTAATTTGCTTTGTTTGTGTTGCATGTTGGGTATTGAATCGGTAATGTTGTTGTGATAGGTACATGTAATAACAAAACGTGTTTGTTTGGGGACAGTATTATGCGGTCCTCCTGGGTCCGGTAAGACGATGACTCTGTTCAGTGCGTTGCGAGCTCTGCCCGACATGGAGGTGGTAGGGTTGAACTTCTCGTCTGCCACCACTCCCGAGCTACTCCTCAAGACCTTCGACCACTACTGCGAGTACAGGAAGACACCCAACGGTGTGATCTTGGCACCAGTGCAGGTATACGCGATCTATATACCTAATCTATACAGCATTTTATAAATATATATTTGACCACATCCGTAATCCGTAAGATTTAAAAAAAATATTAACTTTCATATCAACAACGTTCACTGCTGGACAATGATTGTATTGATATTTTAATTTCTCGTGTATGTTGAGATTCATAACTAAAATCGCATTATTGATGTGAAAAAATCATTCAATAGAACGAGGGATTTCCAAAAATAGATCAAAGAGGCTAATAAAATTTACCATATTTCATTTGCCGAAATAGTATGTAATTGGTTGGGATTAGGGATTCCAATCCCGGGATCCCGAGCTATTTTCGATACCTATGAATCCCGGGATTGATAAACATAATCCCGGGATTTCGGGATTGATTTTTTTATCAATTTTTATGGAAAATAAAATAAAAGCGAAAATATAACATGCTTCGCACTTTTAACAAAGTAGTTCCACCATGATCTCATACGTTTTACGGCAGTTTCATATTTGGATGACTAATTAGATTTATGCCATAAGTACGCCATGATTATTTGCTTTACTATTTTAAATCTCGCTAATCCATTCATTAAGTTACTATCAGAAACAGCAATCTCATATTAAATTCACATTATTATTTATATTACAATATTATTTACTCCATTAAACTTATGTATTTCCAAGATTGAACGTCGATATACCTACAATATTAACAATAAATGACTTAAATAATATAAATTATACTAGATTTATTTTTGACCGATTTTATCAATGTTATTTGTAAATATAAAATTTTTAATTAACAATGGAAAAAATGCCAATCCCGGGACCAGTCCCGGGATCCCGGGATTGTCAAATTGTAATCCCGAAATCCCGGGATCAGAATTTTGGCTCGGGATTGGATTCCCTAGTTGGGATGCCTTAGGTTAGGTTTTGTTGATCACAATACTATTTATTCATTTAATCAATTTATACTGTAGAATAACTTAACACTTTACGGTCCGGTAACGCCACATTGGCGTCCTTTGCAAGCCGAACGTTACGATCCGGTGACGCCTACGTGGCGTCCTCACATAGGCATATCTTAACTGTGAAAAATAAATATGAAATTTAATATTTGGTTGCAAGATCTATCGACAGATGGTTGAATGACATGTGCAAGAAGTAAAAGCACGATGGAAAAAAAATATTGCGCGGTTTTTACTTTTACAGATATGGCGGACGTAATACCATTCAGTATTTTTTTGTACCTATACCATTTTTTTAATTAGTTACAAGCCCGTTTCTAGGCGGGTGAATCACGAGACATAAACAAAAAAGGTAATAAACACTCAATGTTATATTCCAGTGTCGTCACTTCAACTTCGAAATTTTATTGTCGACCCTTTTCAGTGGTAGTCAACCATTTATGAACCTGCATTCTTTTTTTTTTTTAAATGAACGCGATTTTTATCTATGAAATTGCGTGCTATTTGATATTTTGTCTTTAATGATTTACTACCCATGAAACGTCCACCATGCTTCATCATCCATGATAGAAATTTTATCTTGAAAATGAGAACAGTTATAAATGTGAACTTGTATCGCGTTGTCATTTTCGTTCGATTTTTTCGGGAGATTATTGCTTGTGTAACTGCATAAATAATAGCTATTATTATTTATATTGCACTAATTTCATTGAAAAAATAATTAATCTAAGTATATTTCAGCTAGGATATATATTTTTTATTAGTTTTATCTCCAAAAAAACTTTTTAAAATGGAGGACCATTCGTTTTTAAACAGAGGAAAACTATGCGGATTTTATGTCAGATATTCCCAGTGACTGAAGATATCGGAGATTTTAGTGTAATTTTCAATCACAATCAAATATTTCCGGGGATTTCCGCAACTAATAAACGTTTAAGAAGAAAGTGTAAAGTGTGTTCCTCACATAAACTTCGAAAAGAAACTATTTACATGTCCAAAGAGTGTAAAGTACCTCTACATCTACATATTGGTAATTGGTTTTCTTCGTATAATTTAAAAAAAAGTATATTAGTTGTTAGTTCATTTTACATTCATAGTTTTATAAACTATTTCAAATAATTTCAGCTTTAGTGTGATAATAATTATTTCGTGCCTAGCCAGTTATATAAAGGTATTATCCATAAAATTGAGTGTTGATTCAAATATTTTTGTGGAATGTAGATGTTTGTTTTACAATCCTATTGCTCATAGATTTTGTTATATGATTTTTTTACGCACGCCTCTGCACTGTTATTGGATTGTCTCGATTCCTACAATAATACCAAATTGTAATAAGCGGTGGGAATGTATATTATGCGTGCATTTTATTTAATTGAATTTACTCGAAAAGATGCACGCCACTGCACTGCCTTTATCGGCTAGGCCATAAAAGTCGTAAAACCAATAAATCACTAGTGAGTGTTCGGTCGGGAATGAATGTGCATTTATTTTTAAACACTTCACAGTTTGTGTGAAGTCTTTGTTATTTTATTATATTTGATATTCAGAGATATGAGTAGCTAGCGCTAAAAATGAATTGATACATATTCTATAGAGGTGTAAAACATTTTGTATTTGAATATTTTATTATATTTTTTAATTAAAAAATAATATATTGTGATGCTTTATATCAATAGGCTGTTTCCTTTACATTATATTTATCAAATTGAACTAATCTAATAACATATAATATACAATTTACGAAAATTTACGAATTATATACTTTATCTTTATGGAACGCGGGCCAGAGGTTGACAATTGTTGAATAAATGACACAATTTGATGCATTGATATATTTTAAGTATTTTCTGAAAATTTTATTGAAATATATCAATAGGTTCAAAAGTTATATCATTTTTAACTTCGCGATCGAAATTTGTTGATTTTCATTAAAAAGTACCGGATATTGGTGTAGGTACTTCGCGAAAATTCGCGGACCGTATAGTGTTAATATTGCATAATTACAGTATTACATAATACTGTTTTAATAATATTTCTTTGTTTCTAAATGTCATGTTGTGAACGTCTTAAACTTATAATTTGTAATGTCCACAATATGTAAAATAAATTGAAAATTGAATTGAAATTGAAATTGGTATCGGGCTGAATATGTTAAGAGAAAGATTACAATTTATTCTTACCCTTGAAAATTCTGCTTTCTTCTTTTTAGCTTGGGAAGTGGCTGGTTTTGTTCTGTGACGAAATCAATTTGCCTGACATGGATCAGTACGGCACCCAGAGAGTCATCTCCTTCCTGAGACAACTCTTGGAGCACAAAGGCTTCTACAGAGCTTCTGGTCAGTTTATTACCATAAAACCATATTAAGTCAAACTATTTTTTTATGTTTATTGTAATTATTGTTCTGTATGAATATTACTGTATGGAATAAATTTAACACAAATGTATTATTATTACTCTGGACTAATATATTCATTATCTAAAAAACCCAAGGATTTATACATCGTTATAGTTTTATTTGTATTTAAATTTTAAAAGTTAAATTTAGATAAACTAATATGAAATGTTTTGTCATTCAATTGTAACAATACATTGTGTATATGTAACGTTTTAGATCATTCCTGGGTATGCTTGGAGCGCATTCAATTTGTGGGAGCTTGTAACCCTCCCACGGATCCCGGCCGAAAGCCTCTCAGCCACCGGCTGCTACGTCATGTACCCGTCATCTACGTCGACTATCCCGGAGAGACATCACTCAAACAGGCAAATATTTCATTACCTTTGTAAGCATTTCCAGAGACGATGGTTATTTACCGACCATATCCGATCCTAATAGGATCATATGGATCTCCACAGAGTGGAGGTTTGTATTGACAGATTTTGTTTTTTCGAGAAATGGATGTCAGCCACTTGCTCAACCTACTAGGTCCATATTAAAAAACAATATGTGTACTTGCCCGACCCAGGATTTGAACCTGGGACCACGACGCAATAGGCCAACACTTAAGCCGAGCGACCATCATGGATTTACAACTCTACCAAACAATCTATAATCGAACTGAAAAAATAACATCTCATATATGGGATATAATTTAATTAATTGTAATTTTTAATACAGATCTACGGAACTTTCACTCGTGCCATGCTGCGAATGATGCCTTCCCTTCGTTCTCAATCCGAGGCGTTGACAAACGCTATGGTTCAATTGTATCTCGCGTCACAGGAAAGGTTCACGCAAGACATGCAGCCGCATTATGTTTACAGTCCTAGGGAAATGACACGATGGGTGCGAGGCATATGTGAAGCCATCAGGTAATATTCCTCTAATAAACATTTTTTTACATTGCACAAACAATTGTTATTTCCTTTGTGTAATATAATTGTTTGTTTGTTTTTAGACCTTTGGACAGTTTGTCAGTAGAAGGATTAGTGAGACTATGGGCTCATGAAGCGCTCAGATTGTTCCAAGACAGGCTGGTCGATGATACGGAGAGGAAATGGACCAATGACAATATAGACGCTGTAGCCATACAACATTTCCCAGGTGAAAATCTTGTTTATACAATATGTGAGTTTGTAATCAAATATTCATGGACTTGATCATATCTATTAATTGTTTTTGTCTATATTGAAGGTATCGATCAAGAGGCCGCACTTACTCGTCCAATACTTTACAGCAATTGGTTGAGTAAGGATTATAGTCCTGTGCTGAGAGACCAACTCAGGGATTACGTGAAAGCGCGTCTAAAGGTATTTCATGGTTTCAGAGATTTTTTACAAAACGATCAGTTGAATGTGATCTAACCAAAGTGCTTGGATCAAAGACAATAACCCATTGAACACAAATTTAAAATGAATAAGTATATTTGACAAGAGTTTGCTAAAACTGCTACATATGTAGAACTTTAACTTTTCATTTCAATATTTTTTTGTAAACACTCGATTATACATGATTGTTCATCTAAATAATGATGGTCCGTTATATCAAAACTTCTTTTGTTACTTCAATACACATGCAAGTTATTGTTGTTTCAGTGCAGACCTGGCAAGTAAATCTCACTTGGTTTCACTTTCATATACACCTATTGATGCATTTTAAAAATTATTGTCCGAGGGGTACCTCCCTATTGGTGACTTTAAATTTACCATGTTTTTTTTTATCAGGTGTTCTATGAAGAGGAACTGGATGTTCCATTGGTACTGTTTGATGAAGTACTCGACCATGTTCTGAGAATCGACAGGATCTTCAGACAGCCTCAAGGTATGAGACACATCATTTTGTACCGGAAAACTATAATATTCCTCTTCGATATTATACCCTTTTATTCAAATCAGTTTCTTGAAAATATGTCTTTAATTTCAGGTCATCTATTGCTTATCGGAGTGTCAGGTGCTGGTAAGACAACTCTCAGTCGATTCGTTGCATGGATGAACGGACTCAGCATCTTCCAGATCAAGGTTTGTCTCATACATATTAATTTCCTGTTCAATAACATAATTACAATACAAAGCGTATTGATTATACCCATTGAATTACATTCAAAGAGCTTAAAAATTCTGCCATATTTCTAGATGGTTTCTACATTTTATGGCAATTTCGAGAAAGTTTTATGCGTTGATAATTTTTGACATTTAAGAATGATTTTAATTTGAATGAAGTTAATTCGCCCACTGTTATGAAGCAGTGCGCAGTCAATGAGGTTTTCTTTTGCTATTGTTTAGTTAACTTCAAGTAAGCCAAAACTGACAGTAGGTAATATACAATTATTTTGGTGCATAAGGGTTTCTAGTAGTGGCAGTAAAATAAAATCTCATTGGCGTTTTTGACAATGTTTACTTTTAGTAGCGAGTATTATAATGAAATTCCATGACCGCACAGGCAAAGGTATAACAATTCAAAATTTATGTTAATACCTACTCGATAATGTGATAAATATGTAATTATTATTATTATTATTATAATAATAATGTTTTTTCTTTATTCTAGGTACACAATAAATATACAGGCTTAGATTTCGACGAAGATCTCCGATGCGTGCTTCGAAGAGCCGGTTGCAGAGATGAAAAGGTTGCCTTCATTTTGGACGAATCCAACGTTTTGGACAGCGGCTTCTTGGAGCGGATGAATACGCTCTTGGCCAACGGAGAGGTCTGTATAATTATTATTCATATTATAAATGACAAAAATATAATTTATTATTTATTTATTTGTCCAAGATTTGTGTTGGATCTCTTGAAAGCCCATCTAAGTCTTGTATCCTTTTGGTTGCAGGTGCCTGGTCTCTTTGAGGGTGATGATTTTGCAACACTGATGACTCAGTGCAAAGAAGGTGCCCAACGTGAAGGGTTAATGTTGGACAGTAATGATGAACTCTACAAGTGGTGCGTATTTTTTCATTTGCGCCTTAGCGGAATATATTATAATCAATTTCATTGAGACAATAACGTTGATTCAATATTGAGTTTGAAGTATTTTCATAATATATTTATTGTTTGTTTTATCAGGTTCACCGGTCAGGTAATGCGCAATTTGCATGTGGTGTTTACAATGAACCCGTCATCTCAAGGCCTTAAAGATAGGGCTGCCACATCGCCGGCGTTGTTCAACAGATGTGTTCTCAATTGGTTTGGAGATTGGAGCGATGGAGCTCTCTATCAGGTTAGTTTTATAGAGATATCGCGAATATATATAGAATCATGTCAACCAACAATACATCTAAGGCTGATATCAAATAAAGAACCTAAACATAATAGTTTTAGTGTTTTAATATAAAAATGATACTTACCCAACAATATAGTAAATGAATAGTTAGACATTAACAGGTTTGCTGCCACCGGCGCTGATCGGAGCCACGTGGCCACTTATATTCGGTGCCGCCGTATCCGATCGGAGCCGCCTGTATAGTAATCACGAAAATGTCATTCTTTCACTGGCACTATCATTGCGTGGTTTATTTCTTAGCTGGCATCGTAGTTGAATACGTTACCGATATTTTTCAATAGTTGGTTTTTATTTTGCATCATAATTAGATTTTTTATAGACATTTTTCGGCACTGTGTTTTATAAGGTCCTACTTACATACCACTTATCATTATCACTTATCACATGTTCAGCAGTGGCAGCATTAGGTTATTTAGAATATTTTTCAGTATGATTTTATAAAGTTAAAAAGTTTTTTAGTCTAGCACGCCACTGTTCAAAGGAAATATTAATTGGTCTTCATATTAGTGTTACTCAAGTGGATGGCTTTGAGATTTGACATTTTTCATGACATAATGAGTACCAAATCCTATAAAAGCAATTAGGGAATCAATAAATTTGTTTTATCTGTCAGGCTGTAAAAAACCATAAAACAAAATTGCGTGACTGACATAATATTTTGGAGCATTTTACAAGGGTGACATTCACAAAACTCACTTGAATGTTTTCAATGCGTAGGTACTGTGAAAATTTTTATGATTTACTACTTGTTATAATATAACTTATTTATAACAAATACAGTTCAAGTTGAAATTCAAGTGGCAGTGCTGCCTGGCTCAGTGACATTATATTTTACTGATGTATTTACATGTTATCGGCTAATAAAATATATTAGTCATCACTTGGTTTCGTCTACTTTGACCTAATTTTTACGTTTTTGTGGATTGGCACATGGGGTCAATTCTATATTATATAGGGCGGCAGCGAACCTGTGAACAGTTTACATCTCTCACTTCATTTACAGGACGGATTAGACACATAAATTTTTTAAACTATGTTTATTGATAGCAAGAAATGTTTGTATTTTTTCTCTGACACTAATAAATTTTTCTGATGAAATTTTTTGTCATAGGTTACATAATATGTATTAATCTCGTCAAGATAAACTTGGAATCATAAAAGAAGTCCTAGAAAGCTTAGCAATTTACTTTTCCTTCCTTGTCGATGTCTTCACGATTATTAATTTGTATCTATAGGTGGGCAAAGAGTTCACGTCTCGTGTAGACTTAGATGCATCGGATTACATGGCGCCCGAGAACTTCCCGGCCGCTTGCGGTAAAGTTCCGCCTCGTCCCCAACACCGCGATGCCGTCATCAACGCTTGTGTCTACGTCCACCAGACTCTGCGCACTGCCAATAGCCGCCTCACCAAGAGAGGAGGCAGGACCATGGCTATTACACCAAGGTAAGAGAACAAGCTCATACGTACTTAAATTTATTAAAAATCACTGATCACAGAATATCTTGAGTAAAATCAAGCAGTTGAAAAAGTCACATTTACCTTCAAACATGTTTGATAATTCGTTACTGATAATATTTTAGGTGCGCGAAATGTCAAATTGAAGTTGAATTCGATTATACAGTATCCAATCCAAAGTATTCAAAGCTTATTTTGGCAATATCTTTCACTTGTAGCTAACTTAATCGATACACAGGAGGTTTCTTTTTTTGTTTCAATTGCATGAAGGTTTTTTTTTCAATACATATATATATAACAGTTTCACAAGATAAAATAAATAAATTATTTGTTACTTTTCTAGACATTACTTGGACTTCATCCATCATCTGGTCCGGTTGTACCGAGAAAAGCGAACGGATCTGGAAGAGCAGCAATTGCATTTGAACGTCGGCTTGGGAAAAATCGCAGAGACCGTCGAACAGGTTGAGGACATGCAGAAAAGTTTGGCTGTCAAGTCTCAGGTTTGCCAATCTTCAATAATATTAAATTCACTTCTATCTTTCATATTGTATCGGGATGATTGTTGAATTTTTAATATATCAATAAACACACTGATTTAATTTATAAATAATTGATTTGATATCTTTCTAATTTTTAATGCATATTGAAATGTTTGTGACGTAGGAATTGCAAGCTAAAAATGAAGCGGCCAACGCAAAACTCCGACAGATGGTGAAAGATCAACAAGAAGCCGAAAAGAAAAAAGTGCAATCGCAAGAGATACAGGTGATGTTTTATTTCATTGCATTTTTTTATCACGTAAAAATTGCAGATCAACAATACAATGTCAAAAATGTAGTCGAATGATTTTGACAAGGTGTGGATTCAAAGGGTGTTCTCCTCTACTAATTGGTCTATAACTTATTTAAAACTACATGATGTTCATATGATATTAATTAGATTAAGTTCTAATGGATTCAATTATTGTATTATTCAGGTGGCATTAGCCCAGCAGACAGTGCAAATAGAAGCAAAGCGAAAGGACGTAATGGCTGACCTAGCGCTGGTCGAACCCGCCGTTATTGACGCTCAAACCGGTATGAAATTAATTCATCTATTTACACGTTTTTTTTGAAAATATCAGTTTCATTTAATGCCTATGTTTTGTATTGTATTGTTTTCAATGTGAATGATCACTAATAACATTGTTTTTGACAGAGAAAAAATATATTTAAAAAAAACACTACAAAAAAAGGTAGGTCCACTATTTTGCTTTAACTAAAATATTCATTTAGCAAAGAATTTATCTTCTACAATTCATCACAGTGAATTTTTAGTATTCTTTTTATATAAGTTTCTAAATCGAATGATCATTGAGAAGTTTTGTACATATTTAGAATACCATTCTAGTGAACTCCCGGATGTAACTTTGAAAATTCTATTAGACAAAAAAGTATGAGCTTTTTAAATAAGTCAATTACGTACTGCCTGAACTGTAGTTTCAAACCTTTTAAAATCCAATACAAACGCATGTTTTGTGTTTAATTATTTCATAAAGAATCTCTTGCAGTTTGTCTCATTGAAACACTACATTGTTTTGACACTTCTCCCGAATGATCATTTCTACACCGAAGCCTTTTTCATACTGAGTAGTGTGTGTAGATGAATTTGTTTATTTGTGGCTTAATTATGACATAGAATTAATGTGTAGCTATGTATGTGTGGCAATAGCGGTGCGTTCGATCAAGAAGCAGCAGCTGGTAGAGGTGCGGTCGATGGGCAACCCGCCGCCCGTGGTGAAGCTGGCGCTGGAATCCATCTGCCTCCTGCTGGGAGAGCGCTCCTCAGACTGGCGGGCCATCCGCTCCGCCCTCGTTCGGGACAACTTTATCGCCACCATCGTCAACTTTCACACTGACATGATCACGTACGGAACAATCCACGGGCACGACCCTTCCTCTAAAATTCTGAAAAACTGTCAATCGTTCTATGCCGAGTGTTGTCATATAATTTCTGCAAATATCTTTGCTTGAATTATTGTTTGATAAAAATTGGCACAGTGCGATTCGAGTTTTTCAGACATTTTACTGACTGATATGATTCCGCGAAATCTATTAATCCTTTATTGAATTTTATAACACCAATAATGGAAAAATAAATAGTAATAAATAAATAAAAAAGCATAAGTCATAAGGTGTGATATGACATTGAGAAATACGTCTCCCGCTCACATCTACCAAACCTGAGTATCTACACGTTTTTATTTATATTTTTTCTTCAGGGGTACGCACCCGAATGTTACATATTGTTATCGTTTTGGGGAACACGCACTCTTGTTTTGTGTATTTCTTTTCTTTTCAGCCATTTTGAATGCGCAGGCAGCCATTTTTTGTCCGTATTGATTTAATAATTTATTATTGTTTATTTTTTTAATGAATGCAGCCGTGGAATGCTTAGATAGTATTATTATTGTGCCTAACAAATAATATATCGTAAATATTATATTATCTAACATACCCAAATATATATGATTACCTAACAGTTATATAAAATATACTCGGGGGATAACTGCAAGCAATATTTGATTCACAGTGGATTCTCAATAAAAATAGTTTATCAAATATTGTTTGAATATTAACAGAAATGTACATATTGAAATATTGCACAGTTATCGAGATATAAATTATATAATTCCAACAAAACCTTTTCATTCTATTTCTTCTATACCCATAGTTTATTACGTATTATTTTAACCTGGACTCTTTGTATGTTAATTTCATGTAAATAATCGATTTATTAACTACAAAGAATATTTTTTCGTGTAAAATCCATAATAATAGGCATGTATCATACAAGTAAAGAAGTCATATCTCCATTTTAGTTTTAGTTGTTTTATCGAGTACTGGTTCATTCTGAATCGATTCCGAATCACTCCACTTTACACTTGAATCTATTAAATATAGGCATATCGCTAAAAGATTGCAATTTTGTAATACTGTTTTTAAAAAAAATCGTATATACCACACTGAAATTTGGAGAAATGACCTAACCATAGAATAATAATTTAATATAATGTCAGTATTAAAGCTTACCCTTTGTATGTATCCACTATAATTTATTCAATATAAAATGGATGGATCATTCTCAGATATTATGTATTTTTTAAAAATAATATAATATTATTTTTAAAATTGATTTCGATGATGGTAAATTTTCTATTTTTAAATTAAAATATATCTATATATTAATAAATAAGATAAATAATACGCCAAGCGAAGAGTTTGAGGAAACCTTTTTTCTTTAAATATAAATTTTATAATTTTTAATCGAAGGTACTGAAGACATTTCATTTCCATCCATTTTAAATATAAATGTCATTTCGCTACCGATCCTCCATCCGTTTTGTGTTTGTTTAAATTATTATTATTATTGTTCTATCTGTCTCACGGCATTTTGTTTTCTTTCTCTTTTCTTTTCCCGCCGCCTCTCGCTCGCTCACACTGCACAACTCTCCTCCTCGCATCCGATTGGCCGACGCGTTGGACACAACTGCTCTACATTGGTTGCTGGGAACCCAAACGGCGATCACTGATTGGCTGATAACATATTAACTACTAAATGAACTATCCATAAACAACCCTCACATATTGACAACAAAACAATAAAAAATCATTCCCATTATTTTTTAAACACATGATCGGTTTGATGTCGAAATGTGATGAACATTGAATATCTAACTGATAAAACATTGTATTCAATTGTACTGGATAATTCGATTGATACATTCTATGGAAACCAATAATTGGTGTCACTATTTTAACTGTATGAAAATATTTGTTGAAATTTTCAACATATTTTGCTACTTGGTAAATGTATCATTGATCAAATTTTGGATACTTTACCTGATGTAATAAAACATATTACACAAAATGACTTAAAATAAAAAATGATAATGAATCTATGAAACAAAACAAACAATGGGAAATATGATACAATAATTATGAAATTCGGCAAAATGTTCATATGGGGGAATGCTGAAAACGCAAATTTAATACGATTGTAAATGAACCGAACAGCTGTGAAATCGATCAAGAAACAGCACCTTGTGGAGGTGCGGTCGATGGCGAATCCGCCTGCCATCGTAAAAGTGGCACTCGAGTCGATATGTTTACTTCTCGGCGAAAACGCAACGGATTGGAAGGCCATCCGCGCCGTCATCATGCGGGAGAATTTCATCAATTCAATCGTTTCCAATTTCTCCACTGAGGATATTACGTGAGATGGATATTATATATATATATTTGACTCATCATCGTTGTGACTCATGATTTTTACCATTTTATGATTTTGGACTCATCATTGTTTTCATTTTTTTTTTTTTTGGACGTGCTTAATCTTTTTTTGGCTATTCCCTAAAAATCTATAAAAATGTTTTGATTATTTTGCAAGTAATTTTTTTTTTGTTTTGAATACTAATTATATTTTATTTGGCGTAGAGTTTGTTGTCATAAACTTTCTTCTTCATTTATTTCTCCCATTCGTGTATTTTGATTGTGTCATTTAGAAGCATATAGTTAGTGTGAAATAGAATGATAATTATTTTAATTTAAAAAATTTTTTTTTGTTAATCATCGGTTTTTTTATAACGTTATTATTTCCATTTGGGTGGGGTTTTATTTGATATTCATCAATCAACCTCTTTCACACACACTCTGAAAATAATTCAGCAGAATAGCCAAATAAGGATACACATAATATTCACATTCAGTCATGTATAAATGGTTTTTAGATTTGAAATTGAAGTCCAAAATAGCATGTGAAATCGCCGACATAACAACTCGTTTTGGCCCCAAAATGGTGTAAGTCCAGTATGAAAATATGTACTGGTAATGCACATTAGTGTAACAATTAAATGTCTACTTAATCACATCTAATATTGTCAGTTGGTGGTCAAAAATTAACTGCATATAAAATTTTAACAAGTGGATCTGTTTTTTTTGTATAGTAACATGAATTAATACTAATTATTCTCATTTGTGGACTTACACCGTTGTTCTGAAAACAAACACTTATGAAGCTATAAATACAAACAATAACAAATGGCTCTGCTTATATGGGTTGCGGTTTGATATGTGTATGTGTGTGTGTATGTATGGATGTATGTTTCATGTACAATTTTTACTAATGAATGAAATAATTTGTCAACAAAAAAAATTAAAACCATAACTATTTCAATTAAAAATCCATTTTGTCATTCAATTTTCATCGTTTTCATCGGTGTAAACCTTACGAGTTCGTGTATTGATAATTTTGTATTGGAATACGCAGGGACGACGTACGTGAAAAGATGAAAACGAGATATTTGAGCAATCCTGATTACAACTTTGAGAAAGTCAACAGAGCCAGTATGGCTTGCGGTCCTATGGTGAAATGGGCCATCGCTCAGGTCAGTTATAAATATAATATGTAGTAAACAATCTTGAAGTTGTTTGTGTAACAATATGCGAAACAAAACTATAGTAAAACCTCCATTATCTGGACTAATTTGTGGTGAAAATAATCCGAATAATTGAAAAAGAATAAAAATTCTATTTTATTCTGGAATACCATTTCACAGCAATTAATGAACATTTCAGTTTTTATTGTTAAAACAATATTTTTAAATCAGACATTTTCGTATGATCACACAAAATTATTAATCATGTAGAAATCCAGATAATCATGGTTCGGATAATGGGTGTCCAGTGTCCAGTAATCAGTGTTAATATTCTTTCCACGCACAGGAACGATGTTTTGTTTCTAAATGTATATTGTAAAATGTTTAAATAATTCAATATGAAATTATAGCGGCGCTTAACATAAATAAAACCCCTTGTGGCTCCTCATCCGCAGTGAGCTTGAACGCCCTTGACCAATCGATAGACGTATGGGACAAGGGTTCTCTATGAAAATATAGAAGCGATGTCAATTAGTTTATCTCTTCGATATGATTTTGAAATAAATCAGAAATGAAAATAAATATCCATAGACGAAACATTGGCAACTTACCAAAAACATATCTAACTATAGCAATATCAAATATAAATATTACATTAAATGAATTCATTTTTTATTTGACAAAATGTTGTACATATGCCTTTGATAGTGGGTAATTGTTATCATTTTGTTTTTTTTAGATTGAATATGCCGACATGTTGAAACGTGTTGAACCGCTGAGAGGTGAGTTGCGTGCCCTCGAAGACAGGGCAACTACAAATGTAGCTGCCGGAGAAGAGGTCACTCAACTCGTTCAGCAATTAGAAAAGAGTATTGCCGCTTATAAGGAGGAATATGCGCAGCTTATCGCTCAGGCACAGGCTATCAAGACGGATCTAGAGAATGTACAAGCAAAGGTAAGCCACAATATTATTACCGTATATATCTACAATAATTATTTTACTTTGTATGTATATTGCACGATGATTAATTTTATAGATGTCTGTTGACATCTTCGTTAGTTATTGTTATGTTTATTTGATTAAATAGGTGGACAGATCAATAGCCCTTCTGAAGTCACTGGTAATTGAACGAGAAAGATGGGAAGGCAGTTCTGAAGCATTCAGATCGCAGATGAGCACAATCGTCGGTGACGTCTTACTCTCGGCTGCATTCATTGCGTATGGAGGATACTTCGATCAGCATGTAAGTACAATAATTATTTCATTTATTTAACACAGTCATGTCCAACTGGTAGCTTGAGGTCGCTCGGTAGCGTCGAGAAGATATTTAGAAGCTTGAACAAAAATGATTAAATTAGAATGGTTCCAAAGGGTCATACTTTCATTAAATGTTCTCATAATCTTAATTCTTTGCAACAAAAATGTAATGCAAGAACACATGTACATACTCACAATGATGCATATTTTTGACTTTTATTATATTCACAGTGTAAGGGCCAAAGGTTTTGAAAAAAGCTATGGTAGCTCTCTGCTCCAAAAAGATTAAACATCACTGATGAATTTTATGCCATCTCAATTCTATGTTTGTAATTGTACATCCAGATTTATTTATTTTTTACACACTTAAAACGTAAAGTTACAGGGAATATTATTCATCACCCTATTTTCCTTAATAAAATTGTGAATTATGAGATTTTGTCAGGGGTTGACTGGTGTAAGTTATTAAGCTGTGCTGTTTTCTGTTTTATAGTATAGGCAGAGTCTGTTCTCAACATGGGTGTCCCATCTTCAAAGAGCTGGTCTGCGATACCGTCAAGATATTGCAAGAACAGAATATCTTTCAAATCCCGATGAGAGATTGCGCTGGCAGGCGAATGCTTTACCGGCCGATGATTTGTGCGTAGAGAATGCTATCATGCTCAAGGTAACTAAGGAAGATGATTAACAATTCGATTACCTTACAAGGGTTATCTTTTTGTTCGTTTTATAACTTGAATTATAGGAAACAACCGAATACGGCAAATGATAATATCAAGGTTTTAAACCATATCTAATTAAAGCAAACTTAAAAATCATTTTGGTTATCTTTTCAGCGTTTCAACAGATACCCGCTTATAATTGATCCATCAGGACAAGCGACAGAATTCATCATGAATGAATTCAAGGACAGGAAGATTACGAAAACGTCTTTCTTGGACGACTCGTTCAGAAAGAATTTGGAATCCGCGCTTCGGTTCGGTAACCCTCTATTAGTACAGGTACGCAACACTGGAGTAAATTATTCTTATTTTGTTTATCAGGTTATATGATTGAATTGTAATCTTACGTTAATGGTGACAATAAAATAAATTCGTTGAGGATTGTTTTCTTTATTGGACGCTTTGTTGTTTTTTGTTGATTTTATTGTTCTTAATTTTTGTAGGATGTTGAGAATTACGATCCAATCTTGAATCCCGTTCTGAATCGTGAGTTAAGAAGAACTGGAGGTCGTGTTCTGATCACGCTCGGGGACCAAGACATTGATTTGAGTCCGTCATTCGTCATATTCTTGAGTACCAGGTGTGTTTTATTTTTGTGTTTGTGAGAATGCTTAGTTACCAGACTCATATTTAAGCGTTTTGACAATGGTTATTTTTTGTGATATTATAATGTCTAATGTTTTCAGGGATCCAACCGTGGAATTCCCTCCGGATATCTGCTCTCGTGTTACCTTTGTGAACTTCACCGTGACACGGTCGTCTCTTCAAAGTCAGTGCCTCAATCAAGTGCTGAAGGCGGAAAGGCCAGATATTGACGAGAAGCGATCAGATCTCCTAAAACTGCAAGGTTTGTGAAATATTTGCATTGGTACATTTTTTTTTGTAATTACTTATATAATATACAATAATTGGTGTTGAGTACTTTCTTTTATTTCTAGGTGAATTCCACCTGCGTTTACGCCAATTGGAGAAATCTCTCCTGCAAGCGTTGAATGACGCTAAAGGAAAGATTCTGGATGATGATTCTGTCATTGCAACGTTGGAAACACTCAAACGTGAAGCTGCAGATATTGGACAGAAGGTTAGATATATTTTATTGCCTCAAATTAATCTTCCTGTAATAATTACTTCCTGTAATAAAATATTTTCTTTATCTTCGATTACACAATAAATTAATTTTTGTTTTATATAGGTTGAAGAAACGGATAAGGTGATAGCTGAGATAGAGACTGTCAGTCAACAATACTTACCCTTATCTCAGGTAAATAGCTATTCCATGTACCTACCACAATTATTGAAAAGAGCATCTTTCGTATTTTAGATTTTCATTAAAAGTTTGAAAATGTGATATGACAATAGATGAAAATGCATAGGTTTAAAATACTTTTTTCTTACTACTTTATTATTTTTTTAATAGGCTTGCAGCAGCATGTATTTCACAATGGAGTCCCTGAATCTGGTGCACTTCCTCTACCAATATTCTTTGAAGATGTTCTTGGAAGTGTTTGGCTCCGTCTTGTATTCCAACCCGGGACTTCAGCAGCTCACCGACCATTCCAAGAGGCTCGCTGTCATCACCAGTGACCTCTTTTCGGTAAGAAATATTTACAATATTTCCTTACCGATGTTGATTCTATTAATGGAAGAATAAAAAGACAGGCCAATTGCGGCAGATTATTAATTCTACAATTTTTTAACAGGTTTGCTACGAGCGTGTTGCTAGGGGAATGCTTCACACAGATAGGCTCACATTCGCTCTACTTTTGTGTAGAATTCATCTGAAGGGCAGGCCGCAAGAAGAGCATTTGGAACAAGTGAGAATCTTATATTTTTATTTGAATCAGTGATTAATAATTATTTTGAATAATGCCCAGTTAAACCAATGAAGTTAGTTTATAAGCCTTTCACCACAGATAATAAATGACTTGTTCTCTGAATTAGTCAAAACTCTGTGACTGATATTTCAAAATCATTTAAATTAATGGGGTCTTTCCTGTTCCTCGTATTTGTGCAATAGTATTGGTGCATTGTTTTCATTTAATTGTATTTAAACAGGAATTCCAAGTATTCCTGCGTGGAAAGGAAGGTGTCGTATCCGTTTCATCGGCCATGGATGGTTTATCCATCGAACAACAGGAAGCCATGGTCCGACTTAGCACAAGGTTAGTACACCATCAATAAATGAAAGATAATTTCTGCCTATATGTTAAGGTATATAGTTTGTTTATAGAATAAATTTGCAACAAGTTTATTTTCATTGTACCATTTTTTATGCACATATTATGATAGTATTTTATTTCATGTTTAAATAGGTTACCAGCTCTTCGTAAACTCCCTGAAAAGGTGGCAACGGCCAGTCAAGACTTTTTGACATGGTTAGGCCAAGCTTCACCAGAGCAGTGTGTTCCTGTACTCTGGGACAATCCTTCGCCGATCGCTGCTCACATGTACCAGTTGCTAATCATTCAGGTATGTCTTCACTGCTCATTTTTCTTCTAAATATAATAATTTTCATATGTTTCACTTTCTGGTTAAACTGATTATTTTTTTTCTTCGATAGGCATTTAGACCGGATCGTGTGATCGCGGCAGCCCAGCAACTTGTCGCTGAAGTGCTAGGAGCCAGCTTCATGCCCCGAGCAGAACGGGAACCTGATCTGGCTGGAATTGTCGAGAAAGATTTATCTGCTGCTACACCAGCCCTGTTGTGCTCCGTCACCGGATTTGATGCCAGCGGTCAGTACTATGTTGTGATAAATTCTTATGTTTGACATAGACACTCTTGTTTTGATTATGAATTTATTTATGATTATTTTTTGAACAGGTCGTGTGGATGATCTAGCAACCGAATTGAATAAGCAAATATCGAGTATTGCGATTGGTTCGGCTGAAGGATTCAATCAAGCCGATAGAGCGATCAACATGGCCTGCAAAACTGGAAGGTGACTCTAATTTTTTTAATACACAAGTTTACAACATATGAGGCATCTAATTACAAAAAGCGACAAGTCCGCAATTCGATATTTGCGGGAAACAACGTTTTTAGTTTCAAAGCTTCATTTATTTGTTTTAACGTAAGATTATTTTTTTCCGTTGTATTCTATGTCAAAATTTGAACCAAATGGCAATTTGTTTCAGCCGATAAACTACCTCACTTTTTAATTTATTCCGCATAAGGCACATATTTCCGTGGCACTGTCATGAGTTTACCAGATGCTACAGCATGGGAGACGCCATTTGCAATATTGAACGTTCCCTCATTGGTTGACTTAAATACGTGCGAAATCAACCAAGCATTAAATAATATGAAACACGGACTTGGCGCTTTTTGTAATAAATCGAGACTTAAAATATTTTTTTCGTAGGGTTTTGTCGTGTTTTGGAATTAATAGATGAATACGTATTGTGTAAAATTATACAAAGAATACGTGCGTATTTTTTTCTCGATTTTGACCATATGTGGACTTACCGCTTTTTGGAATTAGACGCCTCATATTATAATTATTTATATTATATTATGTTTCTCTTGCGGCTTCATTCATAATAATTATAAAAAAAATACCACAAATGATTGTTTTCAGTATATAAATGTTTCATATTTGTTTTAAAGATGGGTAATGTTGAAGAACGTCCACCTGGCTCCGTCATGGCTTGTCCAGTTGGAGAAGAAACTTCATTCATTGCAGCCGCACCCCGCCTTCAGGCTGTTCCTTACTGCAGAAGTCAGTCCCAAACTACCTGTCAATTTGCTCAGGTAAGACATTAATACGCTGTAATATAGCGGTTTATATAATATATTGTGTTATTATTGAGAAACTATTTATATATATACTTATATGTTTTCCAGTTAATGCAAATATTTAATTTGTCTTTTATAGGGCCGGCCGTATATTTGTGTTTGAACCGCCACCAGGTATTCGTGCGAATCTGCTCCGTACATTCAGCACAGTAAGTTGGAAAGAACATACATTACATAAACCATACCATATTGGGATTCACATTAAATTTTATAAAAGATCAACGTAGTTAAGAATGCATTATTTTACTTATTCTATGGGCTTCAAATTTAATTATCTATTTAATATTTTAGGTTCCAGCTGCCAGAATGATGAAACCGCCATCAGAAAGGGCTAGACTCTATTTCCTTCTCGCTTGGTTCCACGGTGAATATATTTTGTGTATTGTTCAAATATGATTCAGTTTAAAATTATTAAAAATGAAAACATGTTGTCTATTAAGTTTTTTTTAAATTTTGTAATTTCTAATTTTGATTACAGGAATTGTGCAAGAAAGACTTCGCTATGTACCGCTGGGCTGGGCTAAACATTATGAGTTCAATGAAAGTGATTTGAGAGTGGCGTGCGATACCTTGGATACTTGGATCGAGGCTACTGCTATGGTAACCATCTAAAACTGTATATGGCATTTATGTTTTTTTACAACCATAATAATATAAAGAAATGTTTAATCACTTGATTTGTTTGATTTAGGGTCGCACCAATCTGCCTCCAGACAAGGTGCCATGGGATGCTCTCGTTACATTGCTGTCCCAGTGCATCTACGGAGGAAAGATCGACAACTCTTTCGATCAACGGCTGTTACATTCCTTCTTATGCAAGCTGTTTACACCAAAGAGTTTCGAGCCAGACTTTGCTCTGGTCGCTAATGTTGACGGGGTGAGTTTAACTTGAAGTTATTTGTTTGATTTGAGATTACTTTCACGATATAAATACATGGAAACATCGAATCGTGTAATTTTATATTGAATTTTGTTATGGTTTTCCACAGGGCGCCGCGGGTCAGCGTCACATCACCATGCCTGACGGAACTCGGCGAGATCACTTCTTGAAGTGGATTGAAAACCTTTCCGATAGGCAGACCCCTGCATGGTTGGGATTGCCTAATAATGCTGAAAAGGTTTGTCTTTATTACAAACATGACTTTGAATTACACGCAATATTGTTATTAAAACGGAAAAAATATTTGGCTCATAATTGAATTTATTTATTTATTATTATATTTATTTTGCGAATCAGGTGCTTTTGACAACTCAAGGAACCGATCTGGTTTCCAAACTCCTCAACATGCAGCAATTGGAAGATGAAGAGGAACTCGCTTACAGTGCTTCACAACAAGATCAAGGTCATTTTTAAATTTTGTTAATGAGTATCTCCATGTCATCAAACATATTGGTCTGTCCAAACTGTTATATTATCATGTAGCCTTTGGCTGTTTTCTGTTCAGAAGTACAAACTACAAATAGGCAAGTACTAAGATGAATCCAATAAAATATCTTAAAGCAGGAATATAGACTTCAATGCAATGAGATTTTTTATGTCTTCTGCTACTGATGATGCCATTAATGAGAGTAGTGCATGGCAAGTTGTAATTTCGCAAAGGGTTTATAAGGCAATTGCTACACAAAGGGCAATCGCTTCCGCGCTGTCCATGTTTGCCCTTATATATCGGAAAGTATATAAGTGGCTTATATTTCGCAAAAAAAATTCAGATAGATGGGACCAATAACAAAAAAAGATAGGAGAGTGGTTTGGGCGGTGCTATGCTTTAACCATGCCTCTAGCAGAGTAAACTGAATGACTCGCGAGTTCCGTTGTCACTTGTGGGCTCTGCAGTATTTTCTTATGTAGTATTTTGGTTCAGTAGGTGCGCCTTTTCGAAAAATTAACATGCGCGCTTGTTACCCCGCGGTTTCCTGTGGGATTTACGCCTTATCCACTAAAGTTGTCCATTGACCACTGTCAATTTGGATATTTGCTGTACACCACTTTATACCAATGGATTTTCCCAATTGCCTTATGAGTAATGTCAAAAACTGGGAATATGTCAAACAAATGTGAAATACTCATGGATATTGATTGATTCATAATTTATTTTAGGTGCCGTTGTAGAACTGAATGTTCTGGGCGATGGGCGACCAGCGTGGATGAAGACCCTTCACCAGTCTGCTACTTTGTGGCTTGACTTACTGCCCAAGTCTCTACAGGTAACATATTATTTTTGTAACCAATTTGTGCAGTAATTACAATGCATAATTAGATAGTAGAGCTGTAATAATTACTATGTATTAAGTGAATATATTTTTTGTTTTCACTTTCAGACCCTGAAGAGAACAGTTGAGAATATCAAGGACCCGTTGTACCGTTTCTTCGAACGTGAAGTGGCAAGCGGATCCTCTTTGCTGGCCGATGTTGTACGAGATTTGCAGCATGTCAATTTGATCTGTCAGGTAATTCTATATACACATGTGATTGTCCCTCTATTATCAATTTAAAATACAATATCTATCTGTTATGTGCACAAACCCATATTACTCAAGGGAGAAATAAAACTGTTTGGTAAACAATATGTAAATATTATGATTAGGTTGACTATATTAATTGAATTGGTAAATATTCAATTGTAAGAATGAAACTCTGCAATTAATCATGTTTTATCTTTCTATAATAAGCACATAAAATTCATTCATCATTACGGACATACAGCAGATTTTGTTACTAGTTTTATTAGAATATTTTGATGATTCCAAACACAACACATGGTAAATACAAACAGCTGAAAAGATGAATAATTAACTCTTTTACTCCCAGCTGATTTAGCCTAGCATATGCGAAAACTCCCAAGCATTTTTTGACAACAAATCGTCGATTTAGTTTTTTTTAAATAACTAATTCTACACATGTTTTAAAAATTTGAAACTTTTTTTGTGTGTTCTCAATGGTGTATAAAGCAATAATAAGTAATAATATTGATAGTTTACATCAATAAAACAAAAGAAAAAAATAATGTATCAATATTTATTTAGAAATGAACGGATAAAACTATGTTTGAACAACAAAACAAGTGTGACAACATTTTTTTATTTATAATTGATATATCAAATTTTATAATATAATCTATCCTTATGTAGTAACAGAAAAAAAAATAAACATATTATTATTTCTCTATGAAATAGAATTTTTATAAAGTAATCAAAAAAAATCGTATAGTGTCAAGGTATTCAAGAATATTATTCAATTCACGAAATCGCAAGAGAATTCGATACAGTATCGACGACTAACTGATATGGAATGAAGTAATTTCAAAAAATAAGTCTCAAAGCACTAAATCATTTATAATATTATTTATATTCATGTATTTTTTCACCGTCTTACCAAAAATACAGTGGCATCCATTGTTAGTTCAAAAATTACAAATTTCATTTTGTAATGTGATATATGAATCATAAAACAACTAAAAGAAATATCAGAATTTAAAATGTGTCATAAAAATAATGTTTTATTATTTTTATGACCCTCTTTGGTCTCAAGTTCGACAGCAGAGAAATTATGACTTGTGAGTTATTAGGGTATGGCATAATTATAAACAATGCCGACACTAAAATAAATGTTAGTCACCACCCAACACACAGTGAATATAATGCTTCGTCTACATGAACGAAATATGACGGGAAAAAATTTGGAATAAATCGTAAATTTGGTTCCAAACTTTCGGCCGATGGATCGGCCCAGATGGAGTTTTCACATAGGTATGGTGGGCCGAAATATCGGCCCCGTGGGAGTAAAAGGGTTAAATGAAAACAAGTTTTCAAATAAATACCTTAGTAAACTAATGAAGAAGTCGGAAAGTCAAATGTTTCTATGCTGAAATGTCACAATCATGATTAAGATACAATTGAAATATAAAACAATGATAAATTTAATATAATCACATCATAAATAATTCAATAGATGAGGATTTTTCTTTGCTCATAGTATTGTCAACTAACTAGGATATAAAGCAGTGGCGAGGGCGGAGGTAGACTGTGGAGATCCAACGTAAATAGTGCACATTAAACTTTTGTCAGTCAAACCCTCCCTAAAGCAAACTATAATAGATAAAAATATTATTCTATAATATTATGGTTTGGTAAGGTAGAGTTTAATCGAATTTTAAAAACTAACCAATATCAAACTGAAAGTTTAGTGTGCACTATTTTTCCCGCACCCTTCGCCAATGATATAAAGTTGAGAATTCTAAATTGCCAAAACATGGACATTGCACGTTGAGAATCAACGGTGGTTTGTTTTTGTAGTGTTTCTTTGTACATTAAATTATTTTAAACCATTTTATTTGTTTTATGTTGCAGGGTGAAATGAAACAGACAAATGCAAGTCGTGCAATGGTCGGTGCTTTGGTTCGCGGTCTTCTACCTTCTGGCTGGAGACGTTATACTGTGGCACCAGCCTGCACCGTTATACAGGTGTGCTACATCGCCATTTTGAACTATTATCGGGATTTATATTATTTTTTCGTTGTCTACAATCCGAATTGGGAACATTTATTTAATTGAATTTCCATTTATTGAAAGAATTATTATTTGTATTTTTCAGTGGGTGACTGATTTCGCCCAGCGAGTCAAGCAATTGCAACAGGTTTCAGAACTCGTCGCTGCAAATGGAGCCAAAGAGCTACAGGTAAGCTAATTAAAAATAGTGCAGTTTCTACCGCAAGTAATAGAAACCAAATTCATAATGCTAATACCGTTTTGTTGCTTTGCAGTCTCTGCCGGTATGGTTGGGAGGCCTTTTGAATCCTGAGGCATACATAACTGCCACTCGGCAATGTGTTGCTCAAGCCAACAGCTGGTCTCTCGAGGAGCTACATCTTCAGGTTAATATATTATAATACATACTATACTATATTTTGTTTATTATCTTAACACTTACAATCTTACAAGTATCTATAAATTTATTAGAAAATTATATAAATTGGCCTGTGATTGTGTTATCAGATGATTGAACTAACACCAGGCTATTTTAAAGATACATAACATAACTATTAGAAAAATCTTTGAAAAAATCTTGGACTGAGCGGAATTTAAACTCACATCTATCACATGCCGGGCAATTTGCTTTATCAATTAAATAAAATGAGGCTGTTCCAAGTTTTGGGATATTAAATTAATTATACCACTAAAATAAAGATTTATCTTGATGGATGGTGTGTCAACTGTTCAACTTACATAAAATCATTAGTGGAATTAAATATCCAGTGAATGAATTTCTATAAAGTAATCCTCTATTAAATGAGTTCACACAGTGTACCTATCCATTAAGGGAGATTGACATCCCACAGGATTAAGGAGACATTTTATAAGAAAAATTAACAGATCTGATGTTCTTTGTTCAACGATTTTTTTACATGGTCACAATTTGTACGATTTCATTATACTAGGTGACAATTCCTGACTCTGGGCAATCAACGGATGCCAATAAGGCAGCTATTGAAGCGAGCGGCTCGTCCTTCTGCGTGGTCGGGCTGAAGTTGCAAGGCGCCCAAGTGAGGAACAACCAACTCCTGCTGGCATCCACTATCATGGTGGACTTACCTGTCACGCTTATTCGATGGGTTAGGTAAGTCGGAAAATTGTTTGTCTTTGTTCAGTAATGATCACAACTCTTTATTGGCTTTACAATTTGATTTCGATCTTGGCTGCCACTCGAAAGAGGTTTCTTAACAGTTTTTTGTTTTACAAAAAATTTATGTTAATCGTTTGCTTAACCTACTAGATGTATGCTCTGGATCCAACCACACCATCAGATGCCAATCATTCTAGTATTTGAAATCTTCTCATCATTCTGTTGACTTCTGTTGACTCAAAATTTAAATAAACCCGCACATACGTCTTCACAGACAAACACTCTATGAACTACTCCACCATAGGGTTATTTGTAATAGTGAAAAATAATTTGCTTTTGTTTTGTTATTTTTTTTTCTGTGCTTTTACTGTTTTTAATTATAATATATACCTATTGTAGTTCATTGACCAATAGCTGTTATTTATTTATAAAATAAATAAAATTTCATTCATAATAAACAGTATTGTATTTTCTATGATTTTGTTTTGATCAAAATCAGTAATATCACCCTTCATTCGCAATTCCAGAGGGAAGGAAGACTCCAGTGACCCTAGTGGGTTAGTTCTTCCGGTGTATCTGAACTCGCACCGCACGGAACTCCTCTTCACGATTCGTCTGGGAGTAGCTCCCGGCCAGGAACCTCATTGCTTCTTGGAAAGAGGAGTCGCCTTACTGACCAGCACTGCCCTTAATTGAAACATCACCTCGTTTACTACAACTGGATGTTGCTTGCTATCGCTAATTAAATAAAAAAATATACTGATTTAAAAACATACAAAAGAATAATGATAATCTTTTAGTATCACAAAAACTATTTAAATATACAATTAATTAACTCGGCAATTTTTAATTGTAAGAAATTATTTATGCCCACTATTATAAGAATATTTATACTTTATTTTTGCTTGTTGCTATATTTAGAGAGACTATTTTTGCTTAGCTTTAATCATGTCTATTAAAAGAATACTTATTATGTATCACCACTAAAATGTACTAAAAAAAATATAATTATATATTTAATTTGTATTTTATTATACCTACCTTAAATTTTACACGATTCCTCCCTCCTACATATCTTCAAAAACAAAATATGTATTTATAATTAGGTTTACCATAATTTATGAAACTCTAAACTGGGATATGAACGGGAGATAGGTCAAAGAAACAAATTTAACTACTAAAATTTTTTTATTATTAAAAGTATGTACAAAAAGAAAAATTCTGCTGCAGCAGAAATTTAAATTTGTTTATTGTACCAGTCATACTTCTCGCTGGAAAGAACTTTTTTCAGCACTTTCTAATTAAAAAAAATATGTAATGCCGAAGTGGCCAATTGAGTTATTGGCAGACCATCCACAACAGATTGAAGTATATTGTGCACAATATATGCTCCACTCCAATGCCGACTATATTAACACCAAGTTCTTGTTTGAGTCTGCTGTAAACGTTATTTTGCCTTCTTCTATGTATGCCTCCAAAATTCGTGTTACAATTGTCACCACAAAATGTAACTATCTTTTTATCAATTTCATGACGACAAAATGTTGAAATTATGTTTTCAGTCAATAGTTCGATGTCTCGCCGTGAACAGACTCAAAATCCAGCAGTTTTATGTGCACACCTTCCAATGGTAAAAAATATCTAACAACAACAGGCATTAGTTTTACTTCTTTTCTAATTGGAAGTGTCGTTTGTAACACTTACAAAATGCGTCTTCGGTCTACGGCCAATCATAAAAATTTATTATTTTTAATCATTCATACGGATAAAAATTCCAAACTGTCCCGGGA
Organism: Rhyacophila brunnea; assembly: GCF_057557595.1. Lineage (NCBI taxonomy): Eukaryota > Metazoa > Arthropoda > Insecta > Trichoptera > Rhyacophilidae > Rhyacophila > Rhyacophila brunnea. The sequence continues at coordinate 27,080,023 of NW_028233068.1, forward strand.
CGCCGGGACCAATGTGTAAAACCGGGACGTATGGTGAGCCTAATTTATAATCATTTTTTTTTTAAACCATGTCCGATTCTAATAGGATCGTATGACCTTCACAGAGTGAAGGTTTGTATTAACAGATTTTTGTTTTTACGAGAAATAGATGTCAGCCACTTGCTTAACCTGTTAGGTTAGGTTACTATTATAATACTATTACATACTGCATCCTAATCTAATCTAATAAATCTAAATTCAATTCAATTAATGTTTTCGTATAATAATTTCGAGCTGGCAGTTTAACCTTAAATTACTTTAAACTTACAGAGAAATTTGTTTTCATGTCACGATCGGTTTTCACGATTTTCACGTCACATCGGCCTACGATGGCCGCGTGGCTTAAGCGTCGGCCTATAGCGTCCTGGGTCTGGCAAGTACACATTTGATTTTCAATTTGTGTATGAGTCGAGAGTAACAAACCTGCACTCTGTGTAGGCCCATATGATCCTATTAGGATCAGACTTGGTCGAAAGTGTCAACTGTCACCTCTTTATATATAATATAGTACTCAATAGTAGGTATTTATTAATTCCACATACAGGTTTTAAATTATCGGGAAAGTATTCATCCACATAGAGTTATATAATCAACAGTGAAGGGCATCGGAAGGAATGTTTATGAAGATAAAAAGAATGATAAATATTAGTGGAAATATCAAGACAATGCGCGAGCCTAATACTACAAGGTTCTAAGTGTTCATCCTTGAGAAAACAAACTCAACAATGCAGTAGTATTCTAAGCTGCCTCATTGTTACCTTTGTTTCGTCAAGGACAAACACTTAGAACCTTGTAGTCCTCCACTCGCGAATGGTTGAAAAACAAAATTATGCAATCATTCGAAAAGTTTGTTTATTTTGTTACAGTTTTTGAAATCGATACCTAACTACAGTATATGAGTGTTTAACTATTTATATAATAACTTTTTCCGCGTAATAGTTTTCTTGACAATATGGTTTGACATTATTGACAAGTTAATTACTTATCAAACTTATGGAAAATAACATCTTGCAAAAGTTTTTAAAAATTGTTCTAGTTAAGTTGAGACGTAATGACAATAAAATTATGGATTACATTATTAACAATAGACGCTTTGTGCACTTTTGCATTTGAAAGGTACATAATAGCCCGTTTACACGTGCATGGATTTATTGCTGACAGTATGTATTATGACGGCCATAACAAGAAAATGCACATATAAACGTGGATTATCATGCAAGTTACAAGATTGCACACATAAATCAAAAAAGTTCGGAAGTTTCTGAATTTTCACGCGGCAGTTAGAATTTGTTCGATATCTGCGCAGTAGAACAATAGTAGCGAACCTGCTGGTAAAGAAACTAACTACACCGCGCAGACTCATTTTGAGGTTAACCGATTTTCACGACCTGTCGAATATAAAATGACAACATCGCATCTTGCTTTCTCTTGAAGAATGAGATTGGCGAGACAGTCAGCACTTTTACGTGTAAACAGTTGTTATCACGGTAGTTTAAAATACTATTGCTGCATGTAAATCCATGCACTTGTACGGGCGCTATAATATTACGCATCTGGAACAGTATATAACATTAAATTTCAGTTTGAATCTATTCACTGCTGGATGAAGACATCCCTAATCCTCTCGGTCTTGTGGGCTGTGTTTAGAGTTGTTATATCAAAAGAAAAAGTATCGATACTTTTTGAATATTACAAAAGATGCAGTATTTTTTTTGAAAAACGATTATCATTATATAGTATATAATCCTAAATTAGTCATACGAGATGGCTGTTTAACAAAATTTGAGGCTGAAATCATTAATTAGGTAGGTACAAAATATTTTGAAGATACCATTGGTCTAATTTCACCACATTATTAATTATCGATATTTTTTTGACAGCTCTAGTAACATAGCCACCCCAACTACGTTATCTATTTCATCAATCCAACGGCTTCTACAATATATTGATTGATCTAAAACCGGATGCCTCGATTCAGAAGAAGAAACTGACCATTTCTGCATGCTTCTACACAGTCTGCCTGTCTTTTCCATGGGCAACCTTGAGCTCAAGTGCTTAGTGGATCTCCATCACGATGGTCATCTAACATAATTAAAATCATTGTAAAGAAGCCTAAACATTTGATTGTTACATAAATCTAAAAATGACATCAATATTGAATTAGGAAATAAATATATAAATAATTACAAGATAAAAAGAACTTTTTATATACCACGTTTTTAAATTTTCTGTTGAATCATATACTTAAACTTGACAATTCTTTTTTGTACTTGATAGAAATACTGAATAAATATAGAATGCTGAAATGTCATTTTGACATTTCATATTGATTTCCATAGTACCGTCAAACCCCCTAACTTCGCCCGGTTTTTTAACAGAAAGTCGTTTTGCCACCAAAATATCCACCAATATGAAGTCTTATAGATCTTATGTGCACAATGATAGTGTTTATTTTTATTTATATTGAAGTAATACCCTTTTCATACTAAATAATACAATAAATCACTATTTTTTATATAGACGAAGTTACGGCACGATTCCCTAACTTCGCCTAATGTGTTTTAGTAGGTCCACTAAAAAAATATTGTCTATGGATACTCACGAAATCTATTAAAAAATGACCTTAAGCAAATTCAGGTCTTATGCTAGAGACAATTTGAAGAAATATCTACGTTGTGCGAAGATAGGAATCACTTCAATGACTGTTTCATACAACCTACCAATTTACGCTAGGGCTGCCAAAACCCAAAGCATTACAGTATCATTTTGATGTATTGATTTACATAGTAAATTTTTAATAAAGGAAATATGAGAAAAATTGTTAACTGGTGATTCAAAGTGATGAATAGTTTTTAGTTTAAAAACCATAAAAATAAAAAAAAAACACATTTATTTCAAGAAAATCGTTTTTTTGTGACAACCCTAAAGCCAGGGGAAGTGTAGGAACAAGTAGTTCACATAACATAGCCTGACATTGCATACTCAAATAATAAAATTGATGTTTTATTATAAATATCGGAAATCGCACGTTACATTTGGCAAGCAGACTATATCACTATATTATATTAAAAATATGAAGAACCTACCTCTACAAGATTCGTAGAAATCAGCAAAAGTTCAGAGGTATTCCGAAAAAATCTCTTCAAACTGGACTCGAAAAAACCGTACTAACACAAACACGGCGAAAATAATGGCGGTTTGAAAATTGTGTGGTGACAGGACGAATATTATCTTTAAAATCGCCTTAGTGGCTTAAAGTGGTGCGATAGTAAAAACATGAGTTTTTAGTGTTTAATTGATTTAGGTGAAGTTAGGGACACTTGGCGAAGTTAGGGAGTTTTATGGTAATGCACGTATATAATATTAATAATTTAGTTGCTAGGACCCCTTAGCAACCAATAATAGTGTTTTACTTTTTACGAATTTTTTCTGAAAAATATTCTGATATTTGTGTTCTGATATATTCTAAAAGTTTCAAATGTCTAGCTAGTCGGGAAGTTAGTTAAAAATTTTCAATCGTCCAATACAAATCTTGGACAAACAAGAAAAAAATTGTACTGAAAAACAAGAATACGAGCTAATAAAAACGTGGTAAAATACCACAGTTTGTACCATGAAGTTCGATAGTTTTGGTACGTAATAAGGTATGTTCAGAGTGACAATAATCACATATTGCTATAATCCTGCGTATGAGATAAAATCGCATCCACATTCATTGTAGAGTAAACTGTTAATTAAATTCTACAAAAACTTAATTTGATTACTGGCGTATGTACATACTACAAATTTATTAGCGCAGTAGACATTTTAAATTCTTTTTGAAAACTTTTGCAATGGAAGTTTTGTATTCGTATTAAATATGCATAATGTAGGTTTTCTATAAATGTGACGTTTATTTTCTCTTATTCACAATTTATCTCCTATTGCTATCGCTTATTGGAATCATATACGCCATCCTTTAATAAAAATTGAATGGTATAATTAATTTGATAACGGTACATAACGATTTAGGTGTTTTATTATTTCATATGATAGGTACTCGTAGTTACACGTTATTTCTCACTTCAATTAACTGGCGATACTAACGAAAATATTACACTATAGGTAGACTACAATTTATTAATGATCAGAACTGTCTTCAGTCTCTTTTCATTCTCTCAATCTCTCCAGACATTTTCAACAGACCAATCTATGGCGAATATTCTTTATTTATGTAGATTAATTACAGTAATATTATTATATTGTTTGTCATTTTAATTAAAATATTGATTTGTTACTATATATAATTCGGTCTAACTTCTTGTAAAATCGTGTCAATATCACTGCCGGTTGACCATTCAACCATATCATATTTTGGGGTCTGAATGATATTTAATATCAATAAATCACCAATGTCTTCTTATATTCATTACATTCAGTTGGTCTATTATTTCTCGATGTTTTATCACGTATACCTATACCTATTAAAGAGGATTCACAGAGGTTAGGACAGTGAATTAAATGTTTCATCATCTATCTGATTTCTTATATACAAAAGAGGTTGATAGAATAAAATATAATTCGTAATAATTTCAGCAGAATCAGAGTCACACAAAATGTCTGGAGAAACATCAACTACCGATCAAAGTGATTGTCAAGAAGTGGATCTCTTTGAAGTGAACAAGAAACTTCTTCGAATCATTGGATTTTGGCCTCTGGATTTAAAAACTGAGAATCTTTTCAACACTGTCATGAAGTATTTGCACACAACTTACGCTCTTACAGTTTTTGTGACTGTCTACATTTGTTATCCAATCTTTGAGATTGCGGATTGGTTTCCAAATTGGGGAAATCTGCAAAACATCACAGAAAATATATGTGTTACAGGAATACACATTGGCGGTGTGTTTAAGGTTATATTTTATACATAATTGACTATTGGTCTTCGTCAACATTGGATTTACTCAATAGTATTGAAGGTGTAGCTTTTTCTATTGAGACTGGGCCTAAAACTAATATTCATGTAGTAGGCGCTCGGTAATCCGGCGTTCACCAATCCGGCACGTCCAATATTCCGGCATTTTGCAACGCAACCCTCCTGCTCTATAATCCGGCAGGTTTCATATTATACTGATTACAGAGCGGAGAGCCATTTGGTGCCCGACCTTGAATTATTGCCTATAGAAATCCAATAATCCGGCATAGGTGAAAAAATATGGGCGCCGGATTACCGAGCGCCTACTGTATATTGTAAAGAACATAAAAAAAGCCTACTGATTAAAATAACTGCAAGTCATACAAATTCATTTATAGACAAACAACACACGTTTGTGCAATGAAAGTTATTTGTCAAAAGTTCAATGATATACAAATATCATGCATTAGTGTTACAAGCATAAAGTTATTTATACAATGAACTATTATAATATTGAGAATATCTATATGAACAATCACAGAAAATCACAAATAAGATATTTTTAACAGCTGAATGACGACATCATAAAGACATGGCATAGTTGGGTAAGTTTTGTGATTCATAAGAGAAATAATTCCCAGAACATTGCTATCTGTATAATTTACCTACTAACTATTTTTCAAACAATTTTAGTGTATCAACTTAATAATGAATAAGAGTGATGTTGATAATTGCATGTACAATTTCCAATACACGATGAAAAGAATAAGCTCTGCTAACAACAGGAAAGACCATAAGGTAAATCAAAATGTAATACCTAAAAGTTTATAGTAGGTAACCTAATAGTTTTTGTTTTAATATCTTCTTATAACGATTTGGATTGGTTTCGTCTGCTTAGAAGTATATAGTATCTGACAACAATGTTCTTCTAAGTCAGTAATTCTAGCACCTATTTCGGTTGGAGGAACCCTTAAAATAAATTGTAAAATCTCGCATTACCCTTCTGACTGATACACGTTGGGGTCAGTGGCGGCCGGTGGTCTTCAAAATAGCATTTTCTGGTAGTGCGCAATGGTTTACCTTCTATAAAGAGAAGATCTTCTTCTTTCACCCTGTCACGACCCAGAATTGGAGCATAGGGCAAGCACAAGTTCGTGCCACTTCCCTCGGTCCATCGCCAACTCTTGCGCCTCCCGCCATGTCAGACCTGCAGCACGTAGGTCGCTTTTGTGGCACCGCTGCAGGGTGAGGGAGGGCCGGCCATGGCAACGGAACCCTTGAGGCTGTGCCATAACACTCTTTGGTGGCATCAGGAGCACGTGCCTAGCCACGTAGAGGTCGTAAAGCGTATCTTCATGATTACCTTAATCATCGAAGGTCATTAGCTAAGATAATATCTTAGTGTTAAAAGACTGAAACGTCGAACTTCTCAGAAGGTAAATTAAATATGTCTTTGTTTATTTATTCTATTTCTTAAAAAAGTTTTTGAACAATTAATGATTTAATATCAATAAAGAAATATAAATGTCACCGTTTATGGCTTTACGCTCCGCACAATGCGTCAGCCAAACGACTGGGTAATTCACTTTGTTAAAAGTGGATAGCAGTATGTTTATTTTTTAAATCTCACATTATTATTAATTTATGTGAAATTATAAAATGAACTAACATTACGTGGGTAATATTTATATTCGAGGGCTTAGTGTCAAACAACACTATCTACAAAAGTGCAACTTTACAGGAGAGCCAAAAATCGTTATTTTAGATTCTTGTAACTCAAGAAGGGAAATGTTTATTTAGTTTTAAAAAAATATGAAAACAAGGGTAACTTATGTAGTTAGTGTTAAACTTTACTGACAATTTAATAAGAAATTAGAAAAGATTGACATGACGTTGTTTGACTATCATGTAGCCGTAAATCTAAAATAACGTTATCTCAAATAAAAAAAAAACACTTTTTTGTAGATAACGTTGTCTGACTTTAAGCACTCGTATTGTAAATCAACATTCGTTCGAACTCAGTTTTATTTCTGATGTATTTATATGGCATTAAAAGTATGTTTCTCTTATATTATCGTTCTTATTTATTATTCAGCTACGACCTACTACTCATGTAGTGCTGGTGTGTTTTTTTTTTATTTTATTGAATGTATTTGAGTGGTTTAGAAATAAATGCGGCGGTTCGTATTTTAGTAAAATGTTGGCGATTCATGAAATCTTAAATGTAAAAATGTTAAAAATTAACTCGTCAACATTGTTATAAAACAGAAACTGGCGTTTTTGTTTCTAGAGGCCTAATTTCGTACGCCGATCATAAAGTGTGTAAAAAATGCTACACAAAACGCAACTCAGGAACATTGGACCACGGTTTAAGAAGTATACAATGACCTCATTGTAATCCTGTGCAAAACTGTGCACTTGCATGGTATTAGAGGAGCCGCCGCTGGTTAGGGTTAAAACAATAAGACAACGTTTTCATTCTATGCCTGGCTACATAATATTATTATAAACATTGTGGATATAAAAATATTATTTTGTAGTTCTTTTGACCATGTCCGATCCTGATAGGATCATTTATGGGCCTCCACAGAATGGAGGTTTTTGTATTAACAGATTTTTGTTTTTACGAGAAATGGATGTTAGCCTTTTGCTCATTTGGATACAAAGTTAATGTAAATCTTTTTTTGTATAAAATTGATCAAGAATAATATTATCACGCGTAATAAGCTGAACTTTCAAAATGCTTAGGTCATGTTTGAATATTGAAATGTTTTTATTCAATTATACAAAGGTGGCGAGTTGTACTGATTTTGTAAATTTTCACAAAACACTGATACAAGTTTTACAGCACTTTGGTTTGGAAATCACTGTTCTAAGTGGATACAAACGATTCTAACGTTGCACAAACCTATTCTAAAACTATAAATATGGAAGCTCTTTCGCACACATGTCTATGCACGACCCCTGCTTTCGCCCTTTACACTACATACAGCGGCATGAAATTGCAGCCATAACATGTTGGTTGTAGAATATGTGCAGACATCATAAAATATTAATAATACCTATACCATTTTAGATTTCAGACTATTATTGAAATGTTATAATTTTATGAACTTTAGATTGCAGCCGAAAAAATGATGATTGCCACCAAGAAAAAATGTGACTCCTTGACCAGGTGGTTTCTTTATTTAGTAGTGTCAACTGGTATAACTTGCGTTGCATATCCTTTGACAGGTATGATATGAAAGATTGTTTTAGCGCATGCCGTAGAAATGCCTTTATTAATTTTCCAAAAAGAATAAAAATATTGTGATTAAAATCACTTCTCTATTTCAGACATGAGCAAATTTGGAACACGTTTCCCATTTAGATCATGGACACCATTTGATGCAACCGAATTCCCAATCAGTGCGTACATTTACAAGTCATCCGCCATTTTTCTTTATGCTGCCTTAATTTTGGAATATGACATTCTATGCGTGACCTTTTTGATTCATTTAGCTGCGCAGACAAAGATTTTGCAATCTTCTTTAAGGTTCGATATTTTTTTCCCTTTTAATTAGTTATGTTTTGATCAGTTCTGCAGTATCTACAGTTCCTACACCACAGCCAGGAGGTATAATATTTATTTGATAAGACTCATCATCAACGGAAGAAGGATATCGTCTACGTGAAGAATACTATGGGTATCTTAATATCTGTAGCTATGCGAATGGCGGGATGCAGGGATCGCTGTAGACATAAATAGGACATTTAAAGAGTCATTATTTTCAACTTGAGGGTCACGAAAATGAAGATTATTATTAGTTGTGAAACTTTAAATTCTGGGCCGATTAAAATTTTTGTAAAAAGTAAATTACTTTAGATGCATACAATTTATTCGAAATCTATTTACATGTTAAAAATTATTCTATATTTAGGGTAGGTAAAAAAGTACATACTTCATTGATCATTTAATGAGATTGAAGGTTGCGCTTACATTAATTTATTGGGGAGTAAGCGATTCTAACATACATCAATTAAAATAATCATTACTGTCTGATTAGAATGATACATCCTGTAAAAATTGTTCAATACGCATGGCTCATTATTTTCTGAAAGACTAGGTAAGGTATACAACTTATATACTATGTAAATACATATTATAATTATCTAAAATACTATATTATAGTATATTTTAAAATTTATTATTTATTACGATCTTTCAGTGTGATAGGATGCTTGGAAAGCGATAATATTCACCAGAACTCTGGAAACCAGCCCAATAAGTTGATGATAAACTCTGCAGTAAATATTAGAAGGAAAGTGTTTACACCACAAAATAAATTAAACATTCCATCTAGGATTTCAAATACTTTTGATAATATGATGTTGTCCAAAAAAAGCACTTATTTAAATAGAAGTGATGAAATCTATTCAAATTTTAAAGCGTGCGTGATTCATCACCAATATATTCTGAGGTCAGTTTTACAAGCATGCCTTTCATAGCTGTAAATTTTCTGTGAAAAATGGCTGCACTAGTTGTTAATATTAAGAATTATTGATGTTACAGATTGGCTGATGATATCGAGAATCTGTTTTCGAACACCATTTTGATTCAGTTTTTTGTTAGTATCGTCGGCTTATGCTTATCGGGACTTCAAATAACAGTGGTAAATTTAAACTTTTTATTTAAAATCTTTAACAACATACATTATGCAATGCATGTGCCAATATCTAAGCAGACACGTTATAGAATAGGACAACATTACTCGAAAGATATTAAGACGATACATCAATGAAACGGAAAATAATTTTCAACTATAGGCGCGACGAAATTTTGTACTCGCTGTCATTCGGAGAGAGAACGTCGAGCTGTGAACACGTTAATTTGTTTCGTGATGGCGACGGGGGTATTAATTCTTAAATCGTGTAAAGATGACTAAAAACGTTAATAATATGTCAATGAATATATTATTATTGTTACTAATAGAACATTAAATGGACGCATGTTGGATTTATATGACAAATTATAATTCGTTCGGCATGCGTCATTTGCACCCGCGACCCGCGATCCGCGCATCGCCTAGCCATAATCTTTTTAGACCATGCCTCAACTGAGGTATAGCCTATGCCTCTTTACTGTATTGTAAGTAGAGATAATTTTTCAATCACATTCTTCTGTTTATGAAAGAATGAAATTTGTATGAGCAGTGTCATTTGCTAGGGCCCCTTTTTTTCATATACTGTGTCCACTTGTAAGTCAGTGAAATAAGAATGTAACATTTTTTCTACAATCCATTGTGATTTTTTTATAGTCATTCGCTAAATCTATCTGGTCCATGAATTGAATCACATTCATTGAAAAAAAAATCAAAATGTGAATTTGTCAGGCGCGGAATTCAAATCCCGCGCCTTCATAAGTGGACATTCTATCATCAGTCCGCAGCAGTGGAAGACTGAATCGAAAATTAAAATGGAATGTTTCATCTGTTTCAGCGTACATTTGATGGAGTCTACATTGCGATGCTTTCATATTTTTTGTGCACTTTGACAGAAATATTATTATTCTGTTGGTTCACTAATGAAACAATTCTAGAGGTGAGAGTTGTTTCAGGAAAATATTTACAAGCGCAGGTATTTTAATTAGTACGAAGGTTGGTCATTACAAGTTCCAATGTGAATTTTATGAAGTCAACGCGATTTGAACGAGCAAACAGACAGTGAATCTGAAGTGCAAACCTAACCTCTGCTCTACATAGGCAGCAAGAGCTTCAGAAGTATCCCATAGAATAGCTATCTCCTTACAAAACTAAGTTTTGTGACAGGAAATAATTTTTCAAGTCCTCACCCAAAGAGGACTTTATCATTATATATTATGTTCTCATTTGGGGAAAAAGTGAGATGCAAAAATTCTCTTTATTATAATGCATTCGTATTTCGTTAGTAGATTAATGGTAAATTCCATTTTATTTTTTAAAACTGACTGGCCAGTAATCTCCCTATCGCTCTCCCTGCCATATCTTTTGACTTACTGAACTGAGGTGATGTTAATATAAACATTATTTTTTCATACAGTTTTCTTATATTTTCAATTAAGGTGAAGCCTTTACTGAGCCTTTTTTAAAGAGGCACCTAGCGGAAAAATACGAAGCTTGCAATATGATAACTTTTTTGATAATTTACAATTTCAACTGTATTAATTAATAAATATGTATCTGAAAACATTAAAAAGAAAAATATTTTTTATTTTCAGATAAACTTACAATTATAAAAAAATGTAATAAAATGTGAATTTGTTGAATCGGACCGCATCTTATTATTACATATATTTTATGGTCATATTTATTATTAAAGTTTAGTTTATTAAGTTTTCTAAGCATCGCCTAAGAGATTTTTGACTAATTCATAGTTTTAATATTTATTTTAAAAAACATCGATTTTTATAAAAAATATAAATGTGTATAACTTGAAATCCTTTTTATTTATATCAAACTTATTCCAGAGTCAAAAACTAGTAGATGCAGCATACAATTCACAATGGAGAAATTGTGACCGAAAACTTCAAAAATCTTTACTGATTTTTATGGAGAGAGCAAAGAAACCAATTACTCTAACAGTTGGAAGATTTTTTTTACTCTCTTTGGGGACATTCACTCATGTATGTATGCTTTTATGATATTATTACTCCATTAACAATGAGTTCAGGCTATATGTAATGGGAATCATATAATTATTTTGCATTGCAATTTTTGATAAAGATTCTATGATTTTATTATGGTTGATATGGTTATTGTAGAAAAATTAAAATTCCTTACATTGGCAGTATTGTTTGTAAATTATAAAGACAATGTCAGCCAGTTTTCATGTTTTGCTTTGGTTACTGACATGTGTATAATACCCCGTTTCTATGTGCATGGATATGCTGCTAACAGTACATAAATTATCGCAGCCATAACAAGAAAATGCACGTGTTAAACACATATTATTATGCAAGGATCAAAAAAGTTCAGAAGCTTCTGAATTTTCACGCAATATTCTGTATTTGCATGACGGATGCGCATGCGCAGTTGAACGATAGTGGCGAACCTGCCGGAAATAATACGAATTACACCGCGCAGAACATTTCTGACGTTTACCAATTTTTACAACCTGTCAAATAGCACCATACAATGACAACATTGTGTCTCACTAAAATTGAAGAATGAGATTGGAGAGACAGTCGAAACTTTTACGTGTAAACAGTTATTATCGTGATAGTTTAAAATACACACTATTGGTGCCAGTAAATCCAAGTATGTGTACAAGCGCTATAATAACTGTACGTGATTGTTCACCTAAATAATTATGGTTCATTTCATGAACTACTTTTTTAGGCTTATAACACAAGATGATTTTCTCAAATTTTTTAAAAGATGATTTCAGTGTAACCTTATCAAATAAATCTCATAGAAAAGTGTGAATTTTGTTACAAATGAATCTGCTGCATACAGCTAATTTGATAATTTACTTTGGTAACTTTTATTCAGTTTCACTTCTATTATATTTAGGTTCCATCTTAATTCAACCATTCACTAAGATGATATCTTAATCTTAACAGAAGTAGTGTTTTCTCTCTACAACATAAGATTTATTGATATTTAATAAATTCCTTCCAGATCCTGAGCAGGTCTTACTCCATTCTGGCACTTCTCAGAAATATATTATGTGGACAAAATCTGGCATGTCATAATTGAAAATTTAGAAGAAACTCTCATTAAAAATTTGTCCCCAATAACATAAACACTTTCATCACTTACCTTAAGATTCTCTTTCACTTTCTCTTGCTTGGCGGTGCTCCATTGATATACTATTGGATGAATCATATGCTTCTTAAAATGACGCCCGATTTTCAGCGACTCGGCCAATGTTAAAACTTACTGAGTAAGCCCGATCTAGCTTGCATCTTACTCTAACTAATAGTCAGCGGATGACGACTTGCTCTGTCTGCTTTGGGTTGCAGCCACCCTTAAGTTCACTATTCCAAGAACGCAAATTTAGTTTTACAGCCAGGGCAATACGGGTGAAATTCGGGAATCCATGTTAACGGTCTAAACGCATTATACCTACAAGGAAATATTATAAGACGATATTCGTAATATCTTTTGTGGTACATTTTTAAAATGACACTTGTATGGGAATTCCTCATCTAGTAGTATATCAATGCGGTGCTCCAACTATGACTGACTAATTTTCTATTAAAATAGATCTTTTATTATTTTTTGGATTATCCGGACTATCTTCATCCTCAATTAGTCCGGATAATCGAGGTCCTACTGTATATTTCAGCGCTCGAAATGGAATATTTTACGAACCGTAATGTTCGATAATTTTCAAAAAAAATTTACATAATTAACTAATTTTATGTATAATATAATAAAAATAAGTGATAGATTTTTTGTTGTATCGCCTATCCATCTCAGATGGTCAAAATAGTTTTTCCACGAGACAGAGACATAAAATTATTGAATTTCACGAACCGGAATAGCGCTCCGGTCTATTTCGAGCCCTGTTATGTTTACCAGAGACGAAGGGTGGACGTAGCCTGTTAAGATTTGAAATAAATAGTGCACAATAAACTTTGTCAGTCATACTATTTGTTTTCATTGAACTAAGTAAGTTCATAAATATAATTATAATCTTATAAGCAGTATGTATAAAATAAAGAGACATGGTTTTTAACAATTTAGACTTTGTGACCCATGGTTCGCAGAAGCGATGAAACTATTCAAAACATGGAAAAGTTAAGAATGTACTTAGCTAGTAGGTGAATCTCTTCAATGCCCTTCAATTAATATTGACTCTAGTAAAGTTTTGCATGAGAAGTTTTTATGTTTCCATCCGATGGCACCCATTGAAAAAAAAAATGAAGATCCAGACAGATCCTAAGCCATGTCAGGTAGGAATGATCAGTCATCATGAACGAAAACATCCTTTCGTCAATAGTAAGCTTCTCACCAGATGGTATGAAAGAGATGACTAACAAACTTGTGTACTATCCTTATCTCTCAAACCATGTTTTTTTGTTGTTGTTTAGGGCTGGATTTTATATAGAGATTTCCTCAGGCCCATTCCTTTTGAGATTTGTATATGCAGTTTTTGTGTATGTAAATACGCGATGCGACATTATCTCATACAAGAGGAATATATTCAATGCCATTATTTTTTTGAACATAACTATGGCCCTCACAATAAATTGCCATCATCAAAAACCTGCAGCTTAGGAGAACAAAGGATTGACTGATTTCTTAGATAGTTATCAGGGTACACAAGATCAACACAAGCAACAATGCAGTTTTCATTTACGCCACATACATAATATATGAAAAAGTAGCCGAATAATGAACTCTCAAAAGCAGCTGTATCTAATATCGGGAAAAGTGAAAATATTTATTTTATTTATAATTGGCTCTACGATCCTATATGGATCTTGGTCGCCTCACAAAGAGGTTAAAATATACTAGCTTAAAATTCATAAAGACTAAGTCAAAAGTGGCTGGGCTAACTTTTACCCATGCTTATTGCCCTATGTAGTTAGTTATACATGCCTATAGTTGTTTGTTTGTTACTGGCATTATTTAAATAATAGAACTGGGTCATCCACTAAAGCAGGGGTTCTCAACCTTTTTGCAGTAGTAGGCGCATTTGAGATAATAGTGGCGGGCGCACATCTGATTTCTAAAAAAACAAGATTTAAGCATTATGTGTTACATTTATTATATCGGTAGATTATACATTTATTTACATTTAAACGCCTGTGAGTTCTGAATGGTTCTTCTTTTACACTAAAATCACTACTGAATACTATCATTATGCATATTGCCAACCGCGGCCAAAAATCAACCGCAGTGATAACACGTTATGTGGTGTAACACCAAAATTTAGAGAGAATGGGGTTGCCAGCAAGATAAATATGTACCTAAAGAACTGCATATTAGCATATTATGTAACCTTTAACACATTGATCGCCAAATAGTTTTACATAAAATAGTTAAAAAATGATTATTTGTTTCTAAGATAATATTTGATAGGTTATGAAAGAATATAATGTTTTTTTTTCATTTTGATGATTTTTTTACGAGAATATTGGTTTTTATGATGTGCCGGCCACATGTGTCCGTCGCGGCGCCAACAAGTTAATTTATTATATCACGCCGGGCCGGCCATTTCGCCGGTCACCTGTCCATATGTATTGACGAGAGCATGGTGCCATTTCGAGGTTGAATTATATTTAGATTTAGATAGTATAATAAACAGAAAAAGCACAAATACGGAATAAAAGTTTTCAAATTGGGTAGTATAATACCTGGATACACATAAACTGGAAATATACGTATACATACATAATAATCATTTTTGTAATTCTATTTTTTTATTATTTACATAATTTGTATAACTTACATATTTATATCAATAAAAACACATTTACAATTTAAAAGGAAAACTTTTTTTTTCATTATGTACATTCTTTACATTAGTGAGTCTATATTTTGTGACTGGGAAGACATTTTCAGGCCAAGTGGCAGTAATATACAGAAGGGCCATGCCGGTCACCGCGTATCGAAAAATTCACTGCGCGCATGCCCGCCGGCGCTGTAGAACAACTCTACGGTAGGTCTTCTTTGCCGGTCACCGGTGACCCCCATGGCGATCAACGTGTTAACTCACTAACGGTGGAATTAAAACTTATTCGTAAAATAACAAAAATATGGTTTTTTTTGTTACGATTTCAATAAATAGTTTTATTAAAAAGTAATTTTTTTTTCCGTTATTTAATACTTTGCTGGGGGCGCACGAAAATGGCTCCGTGGGCACGCGGTTAAGAACCTCTGCACTAAAGGTTATCTACTGATCGATAATGGCGTATGATACAATATGCTTCAGGTATGCAAGTTTACATGCAAGCCACAGCAACATCTATTTAGTATATCTATGTTTATCCACCACTGCTCTACTTTTTAAATGAAGAAAAATTCCTCAACAAGGGTTTTAGATTTCATGTTTACATCTGAGATGTTTGTGGAGACTCGATCTGGTATTAAATGCTACATCACAGTGTTCACAGATTGGTTTTATTCCGCAATGCATTACTGTGACGTGTTCTTTAAGTGTATCTTTTCTTTTGAATTTCAGACAGCAAACTTCACACTGCAACAAAAACAAAATATATTTTGGGTAAAAAATAAATCATATCATTGAGACAGTATGTTCACTATTTAAAATCAATTGTTTAATGTCAGGCACATACATCAGCATTGCTAACATATTATAACCAATGGGAAATATACGACAGATTAACATTAATATTATTTTAATAGTCTAGATCAGTGGTTTTCACGTGAAATTTAACTG
Organism: Rhyacophila brunnea; assembly: GCF_057557595.1. NCBI lineage: Eukaryota > Metazoa > Arthropoda > Insecta > Trichoptera > Rhyacophilidae > Rhyacophila > Rhyacophila brunnea. The sequence continues at coordinate 27,096,326 of NW_028233068.1, forward strand.
TGGCCGCACAATTTACATTGACAGTTCTATGGAAACGTCTGGTGGCCGGACCAAATTTCACGTTTGTTGTGATTGAAAAAATTAAAGCTAAATTTTATTTAACTTAAAAGATGGATCAACTTAGACAAGTCCATTTTTAATAAAAGACATTTGAACATTTTAGTAGATACATATCTATTTATTTAAAAATAATGCAAATGGAAATTCCTCAATACCCCTTTCTCCTCCAATACATCTGTAAACTGGTTTCGATATTTGTTTTTTATGAAGTGCATTACAATGAATGATCTTTCACAGTATACAGTAGTAGAAAAAATCGACAATATTAATAAAGCAATTATTGCCAATTCTTTGAATTGACTTTATTCTCAGTAACGGACTATTTCGCACATGATCTCATCACAAAAACACATTATAGATCATTTGAGCGTGGAAAGAAATTTAAGACAAGTCATGTGTATTCAACCAATTTCATAATTGTATTAATAAATTTTTGAAATATTATTCTGTAAAGTGCTGGTGGCCTCAGCAAAATCCTCTGGTGGCCGCACATGAGAACCACTGGTCTAGGTATAGGTGATCTAAAGAGATACGTGGCATTGAGCGGCATTATCAAGAAAACAACTGAACTAACAATGACTGAATGAACCAGATTAGAAGCATAGGATTGTTAAAGATAGAAGGAGATTGTTGGCAAAGTGTGTAATTACAGTGATTTGGATCGTCAGTAGTAAGGTAAAGGGAATGAAGAGATTTTAAAATGGAATTCTACCTCTGCTATCGAAATCAATTATATAATAGTAATTTATTGCAAGGCGAAAAAATAATGTTTGAAATTCTTGCAGTGTGGCAAATATTAGGTCAATGTCGAAGGATTGGGGTACATTTTTTTGCCTAATTTGTTTAAATACACACCTTAAACAGTTCTCTTTCCCTGTGCCTCGCTCGAACATGTTGGAATAGATTACCACTAGTGGCACTGCTATAACTGCATTCCTTACAACGGAAAGGTTTTTCTTTAGTGTGTGTCCTCATGTGCTGCACCAAAGAAGTGCGCTGTGAGGACGCATACTTGCACTCTAGGAATGAACAAGCATACGGTCGGTCGAGGAGGTGCGCTCGGAGATGCTTCGCCAGATAATCCTGTCGGGCAAAAGAATAACCGCACACCTGGAAGTGACATGGAGGAAATAGATTAACATAATTCAAGGGTGATATTCTTTTCAAAATTTAATAAAATAATGAAACAATCATATTGATACATTCAAAATTAATATAACATACTTTTGAAGATATATTTTTAAATGGAGCAGAACCTTGGTTATCCAGATATCTTTTGGATCATCAATGTCGCATGATTATAAGAAAAATGTGAAATTTAAAACATGTAATTGGTAAAAAAGACGAATTTTTAACAAAATTATAATAGAAAGGTTTATTCTGAAAGTAAAATATGTCTTACAATAATTCGTCTCTGTTCTGGCAGAACACACTAACTGGAGAATACTAGTTTTGAGTAATTTGACTTTGAAGTTGTTAAAATGTTTGAAATAATGGTCTATCATGTGAGATTATTAAGTAATCGTGAAAAGGATGACTTTAAAATAAAGACTGTTTATTTATTAAGAAGGTTTCCAGACGGTAAAGTTTGAAATAAGGAACATTTTGGTACTAACTCAATATGTCATTTTTTCGAATTAGTGTTTTCTGCCAGAACAGTGACGAATTATTGTTCTTTGTTTATCCGGATGAATCCATTATACATAGTATCGCTATCCTGAATTAGTGTAGATAATCTAGTTTCTATCGTATAATAAATAGTCCAGAAAAGTTGTGCCAGTAGTTTACAGGGACGCTATGGAATATTCATAATATACTTTCACTGAAAAAAATGTGATCTCTTTGGTTCTGCATCTTTAAAATCTAGGTGTTATTTTGGTGCCTGGATTGATAGCATGGAATTAACAAGTTGATTTGATGTCCAGCTATTTCTCTTTTAAAAAATCTGTAAGGAAACCTCTATGGAAGACAGGCAATATAGATACAGAGTTTTCGAGCTAATGAAAAAAAATGTGGTTGATTATGGAATGGATTGAGAAAGCACCGTGAAACCGATACGCACATGATGCTTGCATTGTATTTCCGTCTCTTATATTTGTAAGTAGCAACACATCATCTGGATTTGATTACAGAATGGTTGCAGTGTGCTTATGTAAGAATTTCTTTTGGTATTATTGTCGGATCATACCAACCTCACAGACAAACTTTTTGATTCCGGAATGAAGAAATTGATGCACCTTCAAAGATTGTCTTTTGGTGAAGCTTTTTTGACATTTGTCACAGTGATATGACTCTTTATCAACATCTCTAGCATCGCATTGTTCCTTCACATGTGGTTCAGTATCATTAGAAGTCTTCAAACATTTTCTGAAATATTGGTGATTTTTTAAAATACATACAGCAAATGAAGAGGCCTCTTATACCTATTATGCAGTTATTAGCAACTTATGCAGTTGCGATATACTTCATAGACAGGGCATAGTGAAATGATGTATCAAAATACGCAACAGATGACGGTTATCGTGTAACAGTTGAACTGTAATGCCAGGGCCTTTTTCAAAAAAATGTAAGAACCGGGGCAACCAGTATTTTTGAAATTTACGTTTTTAGCACCGCTTTTGAATCATTGTTAATTGTAAAAAGTTTGCAATAATTATCAGTAGGTAGGTAGGTACACTAAATAATTATTTTCCTTTTGCTACATTCATCGGCATGGTTAACATATTAAAGCACCACAATAAATAAATTATGCGTTAATTAATATTTATAAAAAAAAATTATATTAAGTATACACTTCGAACAAATTATGTATTTTTTTGTAACAGAGTTGAAATTTGAGAGCGCTAAAATTATGGGGCACATGGCAGTTGCCCTTTCCTATTCCTACATTTATAAATATTATTTTTGCATGAAACTGAATCTTTCTTGTTCTCCAACATGTGGTGCTAATTTGCTATGTTCACACCGCTCATACAAATATTAGTCATTCCACACACAATTTGTGCTATTTATGAGAACTGCCGGTAGTTCAAAAAATCCCATATTTAAATTATTTTTATGAGACGAGGTACAAGTTAAATAATTGAACCGAGGCATATATATACTCCCCACTCAGGAGCGAAAATGGTGATTTACCTTTTAAAAACCTTAGCTTACAAATAAATTGCTAATTCTAAGCACCTGAATTTAAAAGAAACTTCTTTGGTCATCTCACAACTCTTCTCATGTGCAGCTCTGTCCAAATCTGATTTGAACAGTGTTTCACAACCATGGCAATGATATAAAATCTTTTTTTCATGTATCTCCAAAGCATGCTGTTCAACATCAGATTTTTTTTGGAAATCGTTTTTACGCATCTGATGAGAATTTACATTTGCTACATTTAAACCATCTTTCATAGCCAACTCGTCGGTATTAAATTTTTTATTTTCATTTTGCTGACTCAAAATATTTTTTAAATTGTCATATTTTTGCGACAGAACTGAATAATTGTCATTATAATAAGATATTTCAAAAATTTCCACATCTTCCTTTACATCAACAGCTTCTTTCTTCATTTGGATAATATGATCTAATGATTCGTATTCCACTGTTTTCTTGGGTACCTTCTCAACAGTGGCATCTTGAAAGCTATATTCAATTATTACTTGAGTGTGCAAACTATTTCTTATTTTTTGATCACTTTCTAAGCTTAATGTTTTGAATCTGTGGGCTGACATCAAGAGACTTTCGCAATCTTTGCATATTTTGTCTGGAAGTCCATCATTTTCAAATATTTCTATATTAGAACAGTCACGGATTTTTAAAGATAAGTCTTCAAACCGAGTTATGTTTTCTGTGTGTCGTTTGAAGTTGAATATTGGAAACAAATTGACACTGCCTAAGCAAATTCTACACATGTGATCAACGTTCATTTCCGTTTGTTTTAAATACTAACTATTTCCTGTCTTGTTTGTAGTGTAGTACATACATTGATTTTAGGTTATGTTTATGTTATGATAATAATTTGATTTGACGTTTAGACATGTGTGACCAGCTAAATAATATATTAAATAAATATGAATAACTTCAATGATACTTTGTCATTAAAAATAAAATTATTAATCTACATAAAGCAAAGAGATTAGACTCCTCCCATCTCTTTGACTTATAGCATATTTTTAATAAGTACCTCTTAATTTTTTTTAAATATCTAAGATAAATATAACCACGAAGCGACCCTGTGCGAAGCCGGGTACTTCAGCTAGTAGTTTATAAAATCAACTGTTTGTTTTTTTGTCTTTCATTTATTTACGTATCTAAATCGGTCTGGACTATGCATTGGAAGTGCAACTTCACAGTATTCTCTTACTATTATCTAAAGGTCGCACAAATTATTGATACAAAAACATTAAGTAGGTACCTACCTAAGATTAGGTATTATTATTATTCCTGGTACTATAACTCTTATGTGGGTCTGAAGATATCCTGCAGCATGTTCTGCTCAATGAGCCAAACATTCTTTATGTTTTTGGTTATCACCAAGTTTTCGAGCCGCGATGACAACTAGTAGGTACATACTAGTGTTTAGTACAGGATGCATTTTAAGTGCAATAGAATCGTTAGACTGAAATCACACTTCTTACCTAGGACGTTTTCTTCTCTTCAGGGTGAGAGTTATGTTTTTAGCCAAAATTGAAGTTTATTACATTTTACTGATAATAAATTACCTAATCAATACATACACAATATTTAATATAATAAAATCGATTTTTTTAAATGCAAAAATGATGTCTGATGTGGTACAATACGAAAGTTCAAATTGTTCACCAGTTAGTGTTAGAGCCAAGGCACACATGCGGCAAACCCGAGAGACTGTTCACTGCTGAACACAATTACAGCGGATCGACGTACAAGCAGGCTAGAACAATTTTTGCATCGGCAATGCATTTGACAGTGAGTGATGCACAACCTAATTGACTGAAGGGTTAATTTATCCAGTTCAAGAGTCGCAGTAGATAAAAGCAGAGTTTCGAACTGCAATTTTTTTTCATTTCGGTTTTCGTACCAGTTCAAATAAAAAAATATAGATCGGTTCGGTTTTCGTTCTGAAAAAAAAAACGGTTTTTCCGGTTTAGCTCCGAGTGATTAATTTTTAAATGTTTTTATTTGTTTATAGTCTAAGAGTCCAAGGGCCAAGACGTAAGATGTGTTGCGCCTACGACAACCGAGTGACAACTAAAGTGGGGAGTAATATCCCGTTTACACGTGCATGGATTTACTGCTGACAGTACGTATTATCGCGGCCGTAACAAGAAAATGTACGTGTAAACATGCAGTAACGTCCCTAGATAAAATGCCGCCCCTAGCCAGCGCCAAAATGCCGCCTCATTTTTTATACAGTATTTTTATCATCCTTTCATGAGTCCAATATCTGATAAATGTGTTGTATGGATACATTACTAATAAAATGTCAGACTAATTATTCGCAAATCTGCACGTGTCGTTTCTGGTCACCAAGGACATCGAAGGGCAATAGAAGTAAACTAGATATCGCAAACCCAATAAAACCAGTGAGCTGATTTTTTTAATGGAAAGATATTTTCGTTATTACTAAGTTTATGTAGCTATTTCTATATATTCCAAACGATTCTCTTCAATTTGCCGCCCCCAAATGACGCTCAATCTGCCTACCCTCACGGGACGTCACTGTAAACATGTATTGCAAGATTGGATGCATGAATCAAAAAAGTTCAGAAGCTTCTGAATTTTCATGCGACAGCTGGGATTTTTTCTATCTGCGCCTGCTCAGTAGAACGATAGTGGCGAACCTGCCGGCAAAAATAAACTACACCACGGCCGATTTTTACGACCTGTCAAATACTACCATAAAATGACAACATCACGTCTCGCTTACTCTTGAAGAATGAGATTGGAGAGAGTCAGCACTTTTACATGTAAACAGTTATTGTCAGGATAGTTTAAAATACACACTATTGCCGTCAGTAAATCCATGTACGTGTACAGGCGCTATAAGATTATTTTGAGGCGCATGTTTGAACATGAACCAAAACGAAAAAACCGATTTTTTTTTGCGGTTCGGTTTCGGTTTTTGTTTCGACAAAAATAACAGTATTTCTGGTTTTCGGTTCAGTTCCGGTTCAAAGCCCTGGATATAAGCGTTTAAAAATAATGATATTGGAATACATAAATAATGGTTTTCAATGAATAAAACAAACAACTGTTTTTGAAAAACATTGCTTATATAATAAACATCTTATTCATTGAAGGTTATTTACAGCGTACCATAATTTATATACATATTATGTATCATATTCTACGAAATCAATTAAATAACATATGATTAAACCGGTACATTGCATAGTAACGAAATGACAGATGCCGTTTATTTATAATTCATGAGTATTAAAATTCATATATTATCATACCACAAACGTTGAATTTGCTGGATTCACGTTTTGGAGAAAGAAAGGTTATGGATAACTGAGAACGTCAATTTGTCTCTCGGAAGTTCAGTTAGTCTTGTTAGTCATATCCAAATGTCAGCTGACTCACAGATGACAATCAATTTCATATTTGGTTATGTGATCGGCTCCTAGGCTTGAGAAAATCACATTCATATATTATGTCTTTACCGGGATTTGAACCAGGAATTTTCAGTATGAGAAGCCAGTAGGGGTTCAAAAAATGAAAAAGTTCAATATCTGAAATCTGTTTATTTTATCATATTAAAAAAATATTACTAATTCTACATAATATATTTAGCTATTATAATACTGTTTATTTGCATCCATATAATATACCTTCAAAAATAACAATAGCATTAAAAACAAAAAATGAAAATTGTATCAATATGACCCAGCCGGGGGCAAATTGTTACAGGGCAGGGGCACATTGTTACCAACTAAAACAATAACTGAAAATGTATGTAAAAGTACGTTTTTTGCTTGTGATTTTCTTCGCATTTATATTTAGTCACAAAAATCACAATTCTGGGTATCTATTCTATACACAAGGCTGCTATCGAGGGTAGTTTATCATATTTATGTATTGAGGGTATTTAATTGTTACAATAAGTTAATCGTCTGAGCTGTCAAAAAGTGCTATGTTGTAACGGCACCTCTCTTGGCTGTGTTAACTTTTAGAGCGAGATAGACAGTTTTGACGGCTAACTTATTGTAATAATTATAATACCTCAATATATAAATATGATAAACTACCCTCGATAGTAGCCTTGAGTATAGAATATATGTGCTGACAGATTAAACTAACTTTATCCCCACGAATACAGTAAATGTGAGCTCAATTTTTGCATGTTATGCATTGGATCCATTCTTGCCCGGGTTTAGAGCAAGTGTAATTCTCCAAACACACCAAACAGAAACATTCTTCATTTTCCGAATCTAAAGAAGATAACACCACTTTCTTTTTCTCTTTCAATTACTTAGTTCCTTTCAAACTTTGTACACCACCGATCGAAATAGATTTCTTAACCATTTTTACATTTGCGGCCTTTTTTTCGTTTTGTTAATTCTCTTTCTGTTCAATTTGATTTTTAATCGGAGTATCTGTTCACCCACGGTGGCCGCGCGGCCTAAGCGTTGGACTATCACGCCGTGGGTCTCAGGTTCGAATCGAATTCGAATTCGAAAGTACACATATTGTTTTCAATTTGTGTGTGAGTCAGGGTATGGACCTAATAGGTTGAGCATGTGGCTGACATCCATTTTTCGTAAAAAACAAAATCTGTTAATACAAACCTCTACTCTGTGGAGGCCCATATGATCCTATTAGGATTGGACATGGTCGAAAAAAAAAAATCTGTTAATATTGCTGATTTAATTTTTCTCCTGTAATTGGGAACTCCCTTCCTTGGATTTTAATAAGGAGTAGGTATAAAATTTTTGCCCAATTCTAATTTGTTAAATGATCAATTATGTTTCGTGTCTTCTCCGTTATTATACCCTATTTAATATTTGGGATTGTTATATTGTTGCAACATAACTTTATATATGGTGCATTATTTATTATTTTAATTGTTATTTAATTTCGACTCATATTTCGGTTGTATTTGTATTTGTATTCGATCTTACTTCAAGTGATAATATTGTTTATTTTATTTTATATATTTTTTATTGTAAATTTTGACTAATCATAAATATTTGTTGATATTAATGTTATTGTAAGTGTTGATTGTTTCATATTTTGTGTTTTGTTAATATTTTAGTATAATTATTTAGTGCCCCTGATGTGTAGTATGAAATATTAGAAATAGATGCCTCAAACGATCATTCATAATTTTTTGATACTAAAGTTATCGACCTTCATTAGCCAAACTAGTTTGAATCGTTTGATTCCTTGTGATGCTTTCAACAGACGATACAACAGGTGCATCAATTTTTGCTGGAATAAACAGAGAATTCTCCACGGGCACTCGGAGTTCAGATTCCATTGGCTTTTGTGGTTTATCTTTCGGGATAGACATATTTCTTTTGATTTTTAAATGGACGAGTTTGATATGGGTTTGCATTGCAGATCGTTGGCTGAAGCGTCTCTGGCATGTTGGACATTCGAACGGTTGTTCTCCAGTGTGGGTTCGAAGGTGATTCGTCACCAGGGCTTTAGTCTGGAAGTATTAAAATAAAAGGAATAAAGAATTTCTAAATATAGCAGAGCCCATAAGGGTTTATAGCCCAGAGCCCATAATCCTAAAAATTAAACACACAGTGACATCTGTTTGAATAATTATAAAATTAAGAGACAAATTATCGGTATTACAGCGATTGTAGTAAGAGCTTAGCTATACATTTCGTGTCGTTAAAAATCTGCGGCCTATCAGATACTGCCATGGTAATATCGTGAGGCATAGAAAAGATGATTTTTTATTGATTATAATGACATTAGGAACATTTTATTTTGCTATGTATTTGCTTTTTTAAATTGTTGACTAATATGTTTATAAACAGAAAATATTCTATTTGCGATCATAAAATTTATTAAGCACATTTCTTAATGTGCTTGACAGGTTTGTGGGATAATTTCAAAATGGTGGAATATGGAGGCAAGAGACTTTGAAATTAATAGCCATATCACTAGGTTGCTTTTACAAACTGAGCGGAAAATGTGGAAACTGAAAAATGGTTACATTTCCGCCGCATCCTGCAGTGTATGTATTGATATGAAGAATGCCACACTAATAAGTGGCTAAGTCGTAACGGCGCTGTCTCTCCATTGATTTATATTATTTCCAATCAAAAAATCTAAGACTAATAAGTAGGTACACTAACGTTACATGAGAGAGACTGTGGAACTCTCAAATCAAGAATTACAAGAAATACAGTACTAGGTACTTCTACAGTTATAAATTTACAAGGGAAAAAAATAAATGGAATGTTGACTGAATACTCACACTAAAGGCCCGTCCGCAAGCTTCACAAACATGAGTCAAGCGTGGTCTGTAGCCTTCGTGGACAGTTCTTCTATGATTTCTCAATCCGTTAGTAGTTACAAATTGTGCTGGACAGACATCGCAAGCCAGCTTGACACAGCGTGTATGATACGAGTCACTGTGCGACACTAGCGCCTCTTTTGTAGGGAAGCGCTTCGGACACAAATCGCATTCAAACCTTAGAAATTTAATAAAGAAAGGTTATTGAAAAAGCTGAGCATAGTGTGGGTCTTCACGGAGTGAAGATTTTTATAAAATCTATCTATCACTTGGTATTCACCACAAAAATAAAAATTATTATATGACACATGTTTTATTCAAAAGGTGAACTTGATCAAGTAAGACAAAATATAAGTACCATACTCGATAAAGGTCACCATGTGAACAAAATATGTTTCACAATTTCAACAATTGATATTCGTGGATAAATGACTTTATACACAAGGAATAGTTGTGAGTCATTTACCCAACCCAATGAGTCCTTGTTTTGAATCGAATATATTGAAAAAACATGTAATTTTTGCAAGATGCAGAATTCGAACCTGCATTCACAGCTTCAAAGACGGGTGCTCTGTCACTCCTCTACTGTGGGGTGAATGGATAGATCAAGTTGTAAATTTAAACTATACAAAGTTATAATGCGACGAATAATAGTGTTAACTGAAATTCGTTATGATATTCCGATTGAAATGTTCTAAGACAGTATCTACTAATTGATGAACAATAATTGTATCTACCTTAGCAAAGCCGGGTCGACGTGTCTTAAAGATTTCTTAAAGTGCGTCAACATGATATCCTTAGTTTTAAAACTGACATCACAATCCGCACAGTAATAATGACGAGCGGATGAATGGACTGCGCGATGAGATTGCAACGCTGCATTTGTCAAGAATGTTTTTGCACATTCTGCACATTCAAATGGCATGTCTCCACTGTGACGCCTGAGGAAAATGATGTAGTTTATATCAATGATTGTCTACCATTCTAAGCTAAGGCTAGCGAAGGTACGTACATAATATGGTGTGCAACATATTTATTTTGTATTGTGTATCAATCGCTAATAAGATATTTAATTAATTTGTGAATTTTATTTTTTATTTATACAATCCTTTGTGAATGATATATTATTATGGAGTAAGAATTTCATTTAAAAATAACAAACATTGGACAGATATCAGTGACTAAGCATGGAGGTCGGCTGTGGGGATCCGACATAAATAGTGCACACTCAAATTCAGTCAAACCTTTTTGTTTTCATTGAACTAAGAAGCCATATTGCAGATGGCGTTGGTTAGTTTTCAAAATCCAATTAATCCTGCCTAAGTCAAACTATCATAGTGGAGGTGGGCTGTAGAAATCCGATAAAAATGGCGTACACTTTGTCAGTCATACTTATTCGTTTTAAGGCGTATGGGTTTATTCGCAAGAATCAATTTTGACGTAGTAGATACGAAATCAGAGGTTTTAAAAGTGTTGAATTAATTATTTTTTTTTCCTAACAAATTTTATAAACATTTTTGTAGTCGGTAGAATAAATTATAAGAATAAAAATAGTAGACCTCTAAATAAGAACCTCATATTATTGATATGCTGAATTTGTGAAGTGACACCTTTTCTTGAACCTATCATATTTAGGTTCAAATTCAGTGCAAATATTTTTCAAAAAAAAATCTAATACTAAAAAACACGAAAGTGTAAACAAATATAATTTTATTCATTTTCATAAGCTAACATTACAAATTATAAGCTTAAAACATTCACAAGATGGCATGAAAGATTTCTGTTATTATTGCGTTTTTATTAAATTATAAAAAAATGACTCATAAAAGAAAGCAATTCAATGAATATTTGTCGAGGAACGTTTTTTTTTTTAAATTTAGTACACAACAATTATGATTTAAGAAACAATTATTATAATAGCATGTATTTGACGGCAGTACGTTTTGGTCGCCGCGGAGGATTTCGGAACATTAGTGTATAGAAAATTAATAATTGGTTCCTTAATTAGTGTATTGGTTTAACGGTATGCAATGTATTAGAATAACTATTATAAATTGTTTTTTTTTTATAATTTTATTTTCTTTTCTATTGATAGCTATTAATTGATAATTGATATTATTATATTGATAGATATTAATTGTTAACTTGATAATTATTATATTGAGGGTTTCTTATATCCATCGACCGTGTTAGTCTAGGATCAACGAGTTCAGGCAATACACAATTCATATAAATCTTGTCACTTGTGATGTGAAGAGTAATATTGTTTTTATTATTCAATGAAATAGGTTCTTACCTCAATATATGTTTTACTTGAGTTAAATAATTACTAATAAATGCCTAAGGTGATTCCATTCAATTCAACTCGGCATTAAATATATTAAATTCTAAAAGTTTTGTACTATTTCATTTGAGTCGTTTTATGCGATCCTGGTTTCGCCTTTCGACATCGTCAGGATGCGCACTCCTCAAATATACACTGACAACGAAAGCAGCTAATTCTCACTTAACAATAAATTAATACAATAAAGTAAGGTAAAAACTTTATCACCTACCTATTAAGTCAAAGTGCACAATGAAAAATTTAACAAACAATTAATTATGAATAGTTGAATTGTGGCAGTATGAAAAAAAAAGATTTTACCACAAACCATCTGAAAAATACATACATCATAAAACATATACGTGATTTTGTGCCCCAAAACACTTATTTTATTATTATTTTGACGATTAGGAAAATTATGACACATGTTTCAGTGGCCATTACTATGACAGCATTCGAAAACGTATTTTACTTTAAATTTTCTACAAATTTACTATTTGTGACATAAACCACTTAAGATCGATAATAAATAGACCTTGAAAAATAATATTATTTTGTTTCTATTGATAATGCCAATAAACATACTCCTGGATACGTCCCTTTGAAAATAACAAAACATGGCGACCCAGATACATAAAAACTGTATTAAGTACATGCAAAGTTTTTCAAATCGTTTAAAGCCCAACCAAGTAGGTATTTATCAAAATAATTAAAGTCCACCTATATTTTATCTAAACTGCTCAAGTCCAAAATATTTTTTTTTATAAATGTTGCACCGAACGAATACCTTTAGGACTTCTTTGTAGCCATCGTGGTTATAAGATTCAATTATCTTACAATATCTCACATGCTGCAACCATTTGTATTACAAGATAATAAATAATATAATATAACTACATTTTGACATTCATTGGTATTTTATGATGTTTGATTTGTCAACACAAATTATAACACCTGGTCTACATCATGTGGTCTTGCCAATTTGATTGTTACTGCAATGCGAGTAAAGGTCATTTTTCTATGAGTTAAAATACTGTTCGCGACGGATAAAATTTTGGAAAAAAAAGACGTCCTCACCCGTTGAAATTCAGAAGCCTACTAAGGTTAGAAATGAGAAATTAGAAAAACTATATGGATTAATCGATTAAATGGTCTCTTTTTGTTAATTTTGCAAAATAATTATATATCTAAATTGTCTGAAAATAGGATAAATACATGAAAACGTACGACGTGTTTTGGTAATATAGCGTCACTAATTGTACCGAATTTATAGGGTTTTATTTATTTTTTCATTGTTAATTATTATTTATAGTATTACGGAAATAAATAATAAAAAAATATTTTTATTGTGCAGTATATATTATTTTGTGAGAAAAAATCATTCAAAATTGGCTGATGTATACTCAAACTAAAATGGCTTTAAAATCTTTATTTTTCTGAAATTAAAAAAAGTACGTGAGTTAATCAATGAAATGTATTGTTTTACCCATTTCTTTCATACAATATATACCTGCAAAACTATTATTAAGTTCAAAAATTCACTGTGGCGTGACAGTCGTTTTGGCCAATTTCGAAAACAGGACCGACTATTTGTCATTTATTTTAAAAAGTAAAGCGAATCAGAAAATTTTAATGACACAAAAAGTGTTATTTGAATATTATTTATTAGATTTTAAATAAATACAGTGTTTATTATGTGTCAATTCGTGTTAAACGTCCTTGCCATTTCCACGATTCTGAGAAGACAGGAAAAAACGGGTCCAATGGCCTTAATTGAATGAAGAGTACATACAAATTGCAGATTATGTTGGTTAGTTTTAAATTCAAGTAACCCATGCCTAAGCCGAACTATAATAGATAAAAAATAACCATTATAAAAAATATTTCATTTTAGATATTTTATAGATAGATGAATATTTTTTATCCATTATTTTAAAAACTAACCAACACCATCTGTAATATGTATTCTTAGTTCTATGGAAAAAAATGTATGACTGACAATGTTTAGTATGGGACTATTTATGTTGGATCTCCACAGCCTACCTTCACCCTTCGCCACCGTACAGATACTTAGGGTCTTAGGTATCTGGCCCTCAATGCTTTGCACACTCTTGCGATGGGGTTGCTACAGACTCACCCAAAAAAAACTACTTTAGAATGACTTTAAAAAAGTTCAAACCTCATATGAATTCGGTAATCCTGTTTTGTACCAAGTACTCTGGGACATATCGGACAATTGTAGGTGACTTGATGAGTATGGGTACGTTGGTGCACTTTATTTGCTTCTTTATTGCTGAAAAAATAAACATTTTGAATGTGTACAATATGAATATCACATAGAAGATGTTTTTAATATATGTAGTAATTAAAATAAATATCATTGTTAAATCAACAAGCAAATGTAAAACAAAGATGTCGATGAATATTGAAATAGCTTTACGTACATTGAAAGATGCCCACATACTCTGCAGCTATATGTGCCATCGTGCCTCATCATATGATGTGTGACTGTGGCTTTGAATTTGAGTATTCGATTGCACTCAAGACATCTGTAGCGTTTTGCATGTGCCATTTGGTGGCTTTTCAAAACTCGAGATGTCAAAAACCGCTGCCCACATACAGAACATTCACAGCAGCCATATGACTGTAAAATTCAAAGATTGGAGTACATTTGAAACATAAATACTAAGACAAAACCTCAATTCTCAATCTTTTACCCATCTCGAAACGTCAAGTCATTTCGTTATAGAGCAGGGGTGGCCACACTTTTTTTTTCTAGTATCGACTAGTTGAAAAAATTATTTATGGCGATCGACTGACATCACTTGTAATTATATCATGCGAGAACAATAAAAACCCATTTTTTTATAATTCAAATATGTATTTTGAAAACAGATATTTTATACATATAAAAAATAACGATACAGAAACATCGAATTAACGACAATATTTTTTTTTCCGACCATCTCCGTTCCTAATAGGATCATATGGGCCTCCACAGAGTAGAGGTTTGTATTAACAGATTTTGTTTTTTTACGAGAAATGGATGTCAGCCACTCAACCTATTAGGCCCATACCCTGACTCACACACAAATTGAAAAACATTACGTGTACTAGCCAGACCCAGGATTCGAACCTGGGACTCACGGCGTTATAGTCCAACGCTTAAGCCGCGCGGCCACCGTGGGTGTTAAGTAATATTATTATGTCTTTCACTTTCAAAAAAATTAAGTAGATACACGTTAACTGTAATTTCGACATAGTTACACAATTTACCTGTATATCGAATATTAGAAATTTTGTAATAGCCAAGTAACATGCAACCCTTCGCCAGGAAACATACTTAAAATAAATTCTATACAATATGAATTATCATTTAATTACAGCAATGATTATATCACATCAAATTGCATCGCACAGCCATGTATTTTAAAATTTAAATATCCCTCGAGGAAAATAGCGCGCAGGCAACTTTTATACTATTCGAGCAAATTTGTGGTTTGTGTTTTTCTTACTTAACTGGTCGACCCGCTACGCCAGGCTCCCCTCAGGCTAGAGCCCTATCAGACCCTCCCTTGTGGGAGCCATGCCTGCTGGTGTATAATGCAATGATAACTGATAAAAGTGGGTACTGTTTCCACATTTTTACATAAAGTAATAAACCCAACATGATTCCCAATCATAGCAGGAGCTCCATCAGTCGATACTGATACTAGTTTATTGAGTAGGCAATCGAGTACGATTAATATACGACTTAAATGCATTAATTAATATATCTTCTCTTTTGGATCGTTCCTCCATTGGTAAAACTGTTAATAATTCTTCTGAAGCAAACACGTCTTTAAAAACCAAACGAATAAAAACGCATAGTTGTGCAATATCCGTGTAATCTACCGACTCGTCAAATTGCAAGGATAGGAATTTACATTATTTATTTTATTTATTTTTTCCTGTAGAATTTTTTCTAAGTTTTCATCACTTGTGTTCTTCGCATGAGTTTATTTCTTGATACTGATAATATGTAAGAGAAGAGATAAGAACTAGCGGATTTTAAAAGTTGAATAGTTTTGACTCGTTTCAACAAGAAATAGTACAATATTATTATTATGTCCGCCAGTGGCGCACCCAGGATTTAATATTGGGGGGGGCCCAAGGAGGAGAAAGTAAATTAGTCCCATAGGCTCTTTTTCTTCTTCACAGCCTAATTTCTCGTTGTCTATTGCACTCGGTGTACCTACACCATGGTCCCCACATCCTGAAACGGGCCCTCAGGCTAGGATATTTGGCGGGCCCCCTACCTACCGCTAAGATTAAAGGCAGTGTGAAACACTACATTAACGTTTTTCAAATTGTGTTTTAGTTGAAATTAAGGGTAGTTACACAGTGAATTATTGGCGATTTTAAATACATCCACATTAATAATGAAGCTGTCAAGTATCGACACATAATAATCAAAAAATATATTGCACAATTATATAAGTAATTGAAAATTTTCATGGTTATGAAATATAATAGCGGCGCCGCAGGCGACTTTTTTTTACTATTAAAGCTAATTATTTGTGATGTGTGTTTATCTCACTTATCTGGTCAACCCGACCCGCCGGGCCCTCCACAGCCCGGGCCCCCAGGCTAGAGCCCTGTCAGCCCTCCCTATCCATGACCTACACCACTCCGGAATTCGAGTGGACACCGAGAATTTTTTTGACAGTTCCATTAGGGATTGGGTTTCTAAAAAAACTTGACATTAGTGTTTCGAAATTTTTGTGTTAGAAATTAAAATCTAAGAAATTGTTCTAAAAAGGGTGCTGGAGAATGACAAATCATTTTTTTGCCAGTGTTTTTATTTGTTTAAGCCCAAAGGTTTATTGGTTTTCAATTTCAATGGTTAAAATCATTCTGATAATTTTCATGTTTGGGTGGTGTCAGGGCCCCTTGCCCCCCCCCCCCCTGGGTGCGCCACGTTAACCACCTCACTTCAGTGTGAAAAATCAAACATTCGTACTTAGCTTCCATAGAAAATAAATGCAAAGTTTTTTTTAAAAAATGCCTGTTTTTAAAGGTCTGGATTTGATATATTGGTCTATTACAGGTTTTAGCACTGCGGTAATAAAACTATAGATTCCCTGTGTAAATAAAACAGTGCGTAGATATTATAATGTTAGGGTTTCTTGTCTTTGCTAGGGTAACAAATCCTTTTAATGAGCCTAACATTGACGGAGCACCATCCATACAAATTCCTCCATGATATTTTAGATTTTTCTAAATATGAAGAAATAGAATCAAAAACATCTTGTCATGTCGTACGCTCGGTGAGTTCTTTGCAGCATAGATATTGATCCACTATTTTGTTTTCATTTATGAAACGAAAACCTGTGAGGCCAACGGTAGACGCGTGCGATCGATTCGGCAACATCGAAATCACATTAGATCTTTCATCGGCTTTCATAACTTCATGAAGGACTTTTTCGGTTTTCGCTATTTCGCGGATTTTTCTGTTTTTATCACTATTTTCGCGATGCACTTGCAACAAGCCAGCGGTGCACCGGTTAAGAACCACTGGTCTAGAGCCACAATATTTATGCTGAATTCCACCGAAAAAAATGTTTTTTTTTAATTTACACCACCACCGACTGTGGTGGGCATGGCCCCCACATCATGAATGTTTGGCGGGCCCCCTTACCCATCACCAGGGTTAAGGGGAATGTGATGTTCTACAGTAGTGTTCCCAAATGGTATTCCGTGGATTTAACTATATTGTTAAATAATTCCCTTGAATTCTTGATTTGTCGGACCTCATATCATATTATCGATCGTTATCATACTATGAACCACTGGTCGCGACCCTCTCTTGTGGTAGCCAAGTAGCATTCGACCCTTCGATATTGGATAAATAACCATTTTTATTTTTATAGAAACACTAAAAATAATTGTAATATAAAAAGATACACGTGAATTATTATCATGTAGTTACGTATATCATATTTTCATCATACTTCATATTTTTTATGTTAATTTTGATGAAGTACTGAAGTAGTATAGCGCCACATGCGATTTTTTTTATAATATAACAAATTTCTGGTGTGTGTTTATCTCACAATTAGACGAGCCGCCACGCCGGGCCCTCTTAAGCCCGGGCCCCCAGGCTGTAGCCCTGTCAGCCCATGGTGGTGGGTGTAGTCGTACTTTTCGCCGAATTTGTATCGTCGATTTTGGGTTTTTTAATAGTGAAGTTCCAAAATATTAATTGAAAATGGAAAAAAAAGTATTATTGCATTTAACTTATAGGTACACAAACCTACCCAACAGAACACAGCCTAATTTCTCGTTTATCGCACTTTTGTCTATTGCACTCGGTGTACACCACTCCGGAATTCGGATGGACACCGATAATTTTTTGACATTTCCATTAGAGATTGAGTTTCTAAAAAAACCCGACATTAGTGTTTCGAAATTTTTGTGTTAGAAATTAAAATCTAAGAAATTTTTCTAGAGGGTGCTGGAGAATTTAAAATCATTTTTTGCCGTGTTTTTATTTGTCTAATCTATTGGCTTTCAATTTCAATGTTTTTGGGGGGGCCAAGGCCCCTTGGCCCCCCCCCTGGGTGCGCTACTGATGTCCGCGATCGACTAAAAATACCTTCGCGATCGACGCACTGGCCATCCCTGTTATAGAGCAATCTTTAACTCTCAAACCAGTTCTGAAATCCAACCACAAAAATTAGAAAAAAACTATTTTGACTGTTTTCCCACGAAAGTATTATTTAAAGACTTCAAATAAAACATATAAAATAAAAAAACCATCAAGTACCTAAAATACTTGGAATTACTATAAAATAGGTTGAATTAAAAAAAATATATATAACAGGCTTTGGAAATTATAACAGTTTTCTGAAGCATTCACCGCATACTGGGATACCGGTTTCAGGAATGAGATAAATTTATGGATTGTATCTATCGACCTTAAATATTAGATCTGGTGCATAATGTAATAAATGAGGGGTGTATTTTCAAAGTGAACTTATTCCACTACTTGACAAAAATGAGTTATGAATGCCAGAATTTAAAGGATAAAATTTAAAAAAGGATAAGTATTTTTTGTATAGAAGAACCTAATAGCATTTAATCCAGTAAAAAAATTAACTTCAAAATCGGTGTTAATTACAAAAGTAACTTATTCCAATACAAAAAGCATAAAAAATGTAACATTCAACACTGTAAATAGTTTTTTGGCTTTTGCGAAAAATTTGTTGAAGTGGAATAAGTTCTAGGAATAACACACAGAACAAGACATCTTAAGTGATTTGATGATTAAGCTTTTTTACCTTTTCATGTCTCATTAAATGATTCTTGAAGCTATCTTCATAAGGGAAAACTTTAATACATCTATCACATTTATATCTAGCACTTTTAAACTGTTCAGAGTCCTGTTTAGACTTTAACTCTTTCATTTGTTCGTCCAAAGTCATTTCAATAACGGCCACTCTGGACATGTCACAGTTCAGTAAAACCATTGAATCATTCTCAATTTTGCCAGAGAGCTCTTTCGTATTAGGTTGATTCATTGAGCTTTTGATTCTATCGATTTTTGATCGCTTCTTGTAAGATTTTTTAGTGCTCTTGGTATCATCAAACATTTTATCAGTCTTAATTTTGTTGCGTAATTTAGGCAGCCTCTTGAAGTCCTGTAATATTATGTTATCTCCTAAAAGTGTCCTATTTTCTCTTTCAGTTTTTATGTTCAGAGTGTTTGAAGATTCTACAGATAAACTTTTATCTTCTATTTGAATCTCAGCATTTTTCAAATTCTCAGATACCTTTACTCGAGACTTCTTCATTTTTATATTTCTTTTAATCTTCTTTTTTACTTTCCTGGTAATTCTAAATGCGTTTGCTTTAAGATCTAATGGTGAGTGTTCTGACTGTAAATGTTTTTTTCTTTTTCGTTCAGGATTGGAAGACGTGTCTTCATCCATACAGCTGTCATCATTTTCAGTTGAATAATTTGATTTAAAATTGCACAATGCATTGTCTTCAAACCTTTCCGTTTTTATATACTTTTCTTCAATTGGTTCATATGAATTATATTTACTTTTAAAATTATCCACTTCTACATCTATAATTTCGATTTCAGTGGTGATATCACGATCATAAAAATAAAATATATTCATATTCTGATTTTTGTCATTTATATGATTATCATTTGGGATCTAAAAAAAAGAAATTAGCTTACATTAAAAGATATATTAAAAGATTTACAGTCGACTTACCTGGATCAAGTTAACCTCGATTAAAAAAACAGGAAGAAAATGTTTTATACAATGAATTAAATTTTGTGTTTGTGGTAGTCTTACTAAGAAGAAAAAAATCAGTGACACGCATAATTTTATAAAATTCATGAAAATATTTAAGTGCCACTCATGGATGTTATATTTTTAATTGTTTTGTAGCAGCCATTGGATTAAAAATTGGGAAATCAATCCAGGAATTTCTTATCTACCTAGGTAAATCTAGAGTTAACCATAGTAAAGTGAGCAGTAATTAAAATATAATGCAGTGGAACCTCGATTTTACGTGCCCGGAATTCATACCTACTGTGTCTAAGGTGAAAATTATAATGCAGTTGATTAGGGTGCTGACGCATTATGCACATTCTGTTTATAGAAATGGCTGCAGTGTACTACACGGCCAGGTTGGTGGGTGTCTCTGACTTTTTTTTACTTTAGCCAGGGAGGGCAAACAGTATTCTTGGCATGAAAGGTGATGCAAGAAGATGCTATGAGGTACATTGGGGGCATAGGTACAAAACAAAACAAATCAATTTATAATATTGGAAAAGTTTTATATAAACAATTCAAAAATAATCAATAAACCATTTTGAATGATTTTTAATAAAAAAAAATAATAAATTTTTTCAATGCCTCTCATTTATACTTTCCCGCTGTTTACGTTTTTTTGTCAGGCCCTTCAAAAACGTAAAATCAAGGCTACACCGTAATTTTACTTATTCACAGATACCGACAACAATAACTAAAGCTTTACCAATATTGTGATGTGAATATTGCTGGTGTATTATAAGTTCACCATCACCATAATATTATAATCCTAAGAATATCACATTATGCGACTCCACATTTTATGAGAAATAGGTGTTGGCCATTTGCTCAATTTATTAGGTCCATACTCTGCATCTAAACAACATGCGAATTTGCCAGACCAGGAATTCAAACTCAGGACCTAAGACATTATAACCCAACACCTTGCTGTTCGGTCATCACGGGTGGATATTAGTACTACAAATACCACACTTCAAGTTATAGTTGTCAGCATCTGGTTAAACAAGTACGTATCAAATATAATAAAACATCTCAACATACATTACTACAGTTTTTGCAAGCTTTACTTTGTGATATAGTCGTACAGCTGAGCATACCAAATGGAAAATTGGTATTTGTATTAAAATTAATATTGTCTGTATTCTTTGTGCGCTTAAGAATTTTGTCAGTCTTAGAGGCAAGTAGTTTGAATCTAATAATTTTTAATACCAGACTATAGCAGTAGTTGCACAGCCAAGATGGTAGACCATCATTTTCCGATACCTACGAACAATGAAAAAAATATTATTTATATAAGAAATAAAACCATATCCAATAAAAGTACAATGTTTACTTACGATAAAGTTTATAATTACTAGTAATAATTAAAAATTTACAGTGTAATGGAGTGTAGGTATCAAAGATCTTTGACAAGTATTTTATAAATTCATATTATTATCAGTGGATCCACTGAGATTTCAGCAAACTTGGCAACTCTGGGTCCACAGTTGTTTTGACAGCTCATTACAAAATGGAAGACAGAAAGAAACTAACTAATAAAATTATTGATTGTAGAACACAAAAAATATGAAATACTATATTGTGATAATCGCCACCCTGATTACAAAAATAGAAATAGAAGACTGAAAACATAAAAGTACAAGCCAACATACTACTACTACTTATTATTACTTCACCATGTTTGATCCTTAGAGGATCATATGGGCCTCAACAGAGTGGAGGTTATTTAACAGATTTTCTTTATGATAAATGGGTGTCAGCCACTTGCTCAACTTATTAGGTCCATACTCTGACTCCAAGCACAAATTGAAAAACAATATGTGTATTTGCCAGACCCAGGATTCGAACCTGAGACCCACGATATTATAAGCCGGACGCTTAAGTCGCCCAGCCAATATACAATAAAATACGGTACAATAAAAGAATTCTATAAAACAATAAATTCTATAAAACAAAACAATCTTTGATAGTCTAATACCAGCCTAAGTAAAAAATTGTAACGACAGGTTGCATGTTTTTTCTCACTTTCACGAAGGCCTAATAAGAATAATTATGTTTTTCTCACTCAAATTGTGTCGACGATTTTGATATAGTAAGTTAAAAGTCTATCTTTTGGTTCTTCGTTTTGTTTTTACATAAGTATGTCATGGAGATTGGAGATGTCGAATACATAATAATGTAAACAATAAAAGCTAACCTCAATCTTTGTGGCGTCAATAAATACATCTCTAAGTGTCCCTTGGAACAGATTTTTCATACTTTTTCCAGTAAATAGACAACTCCTGCAAACAGGTTTCTCCTCTGACAAGTCCATCGTAAGATGCTTCGTTTAATATAGATTTCGCGTTGATGAAAATGTTGTTTTGTGGCACTGATGTCTTCATTCTTTCATATTGGTGATGTAATTTCAATTCTAAGAGAAAACTAGTGCCATAATGTATTTAATTTCTTAAAACACGGCAACGAAGAGTATAAAATATTCAAATAATGCGACAGAGAAATCAATGTTTACACTTTTTATCTTAATTTGACGTTCATTTCAATAAAAAGAGTGTTATTTATTGTCTATGGCGTTATTTGACAAGCGGTGTTACCAACATTAAACTGGAAAATTAATCTATCGGGCCAGTGCTGCCAACTACCATTGACAAAAATATGCCAGATCTGGTAAGAAAATAAGCTAGTTGACGGAAAAAATCTAGATTTTATTGTAGGTAAGTAATTAAAAAGTTGACTAAAATCTAGCACTTAAAAAAGTCATAATTTTGAACATTGAACAAGTAGTAACAATAGCACAGTAAGTAGCAACATGGGTAACAAAAAATAATCAGTTATGATAATTGGTCATTACTTAAATAATATTATCCGACCCATTAATTAATTTATTGCTGAGATATTGTAAAGTACAAGAGAGACCAGCGTGTTTTAAGCAAATTGTTGTAACATTCTAACTTTTTGTAAGCTAGATGTTTATTCAAAAATGCTAGATATGGCAAGAAAAACGTTAAGTTAGCGACGCTGCATCTGGCCAAAAAATATACGTTGACACCAAAGTTGGCACCATGGTTGGTACCAGTCAGCGCCATCTTTGTCGGCAATGCACTAGCCACTTCTATGTTAGCACAATATGATTGGTCAGCGCCATCTGAGATGATCCGAGTATCCAAGATGCTGCAATGCTACGTTGGAGCAATAATATTATTTCTTCACAAGTTTAATATCATAAATATAAATTTTTGTACATTATTACACCTACCTATCTATTATTTGATTGGTATGATGAAGAAAACCTACAAAAAAGTTTGAGATATTGTTGTGAATCTCCGCAAAATTGATTTTTAAAAATGAGAACCAAAACTCAAAACCTTTTCACACAGGCGATTTCCATCGAGGAACTTGCCGCGATCGATTAAACTTGCTAGTTACTATTTTACAAAGCCACCATGGGAGCGTTCATACGGACAACCTTGCCAGCGAATACCAAACAACCAATGACATTAATATGGACGAAGCATCTGGAAAAAAACACTCACTTTTTTGTCGGGTCTGCCGAATGGCATAATCTATTCTAACGCCATTACAATAAAGGTGATATTGCTATAAATTCCCGATGCGTGATAACGCATAATGGAAATTGCGTGACGTCTACCCAGGGAACTCAGAAATAATGGGAACTGAAATACCCAACGGGTAAGGCGATAGCAGGTAACCGTCTCGGGTAAGGAAGAATCCGGGTTAAACTTACACACGTCGTGTCAAGAATACGTTGTACGTCTAATACTGAAAACTGCTCTCGGTTTATGCATTTACGCTCATTTAATGTTGGTGTATTACACATACTATTGCACGTGCATAATGCGTGCTTCAGTTTCGTAGGACACTCACACATTCAAATACCCTGCTTCAACGTGCGGCGTATTGAATATAGCCAATCGGTATTCTATTTATTATCTGTTATACATGTGCAAATGTCGTTATGCGCGAATTTACTTGCTAGCTACTGTATTGAGTGTCCATTAATAATGTCATTGCAAACAACCAAGCCAATAGATAGGTATTGGCGATAGTCGCTGACGAATTATTATTAGTTATTACTATCCGTCCTGTCCAGTCGCCGAAATTGACCGGCAATTGTTTTTTCATTTAGAGTTACCTAGCTACGATCCATTCGAATTAAAAGATTACTTCGGACCGCTTCACGCTAAATCCGTATGACCACCTAGGTATGTGTACATCTCAGACAGTCAATAAAATATTATTTTACTGTATGAAATATTGAAAGACGATCGTTAAGCCTTCGAAAGCAGTAGATCGTAAAATTTCTTTCGAGTTTGCACTATTCTTAAAAGTTGACTGCACTCCTGACTCTTTCTACGCTGGGCAATTCTTCTTATAATTATTATTATTGATAACATTGTATAGTATTCTGTTTTGTTTGTATTTTACTTGATTAGTACGGATTTTTTTAAAACTTAAATATAAATAGGTATATCTGTTGAATATTGGCAGGTACCTATTTTAAATTTGAAACAGGCACCTTTGAAGTTTTCCAAACATTTCAAACTTCACATCTATATTTATTAACATTATTTCAACAAATAATAATATGTCAGTAGGTATGTATTTACTCATATTGGTAATATTATCCCTCCCTCAATAAAATCTATTTATTACCAATATTGGTGAAGCTGAAAGCATATTCGGTTCATTTCTGTTTAGTGGAAGTCAGCGGCAAACAAATTTTGAAAATAACCGATACTATACTGGATTATTTGATGGGTTAGGTTAGGATATCATTCTTGAATTCATGAATCTTGCCGAAATCGGCCATGAAAATTGCCGCTGTTCCCGCCTGGCTTCCAGTAAACAGATTTCTAGGTATCGCATATTCTTATATAACTATTTCGGTTATTATTATTACATAGATTAAGTAAATATAAGGCACAAATAATTAAAATAGTTTCTGACGTAAAAAGTACTCTGGGTATAATTTATAATCTTCCCCCATGAAGTGGGAACTGGCTTCGGGGCGTGGTAGCAGTTTTGAAGCAGGGTCCACTTTATTACTTGAGGTCTTTAGTCCATAAAATCAGGACACACAAAGCGAATCGACTGTCCGCAAATATTGAATGGGCGTTATGTTTACGTGACAGGCTTTAACGCATATTATGAGGAAACAACTTCTTTAATACGTGTAAGTTTATCCCATATTTTTCCACACCTGAGATATGTAGGTACTATGTCAGTGGCGCACCCAGGATTTAATATTGGGGGGGCCCAAGGAGGAGAATGTAAATTAGTCCCATAGGCTCTTTTTCTTCTTCACAGCTAATTTCTCGTTTATCGGTCTTTTGTCTATTGCACTCGGTGTACCTATACCATGGTCCCCACATCCTGAAACGGGCCCTCAGGCTAGGATATTTGGCGGGCCCCCTACCTACCGCTAAGATTAAAGTCAGTGTGAAACACTACATAAACGTTTTTCAAATTGTGTTTTAGTTCAAATTAAGGGTACTTATACAGTGAATTATTGGCGATTTTTAATACATCTACTTTAATAATGGAGCTGTCGAGTACCGACACATAAAAATCAAAATATATAATGCACAATTATATAAGTAATTGAAAATATTCATGGCCATGAAGTGTAATAGCGCCGCAGGCGACTTTTTTACTATTAAAGCTAATTTATGCTGTGTGTTTATCTCACTTATCTGGTCAACCCGACATGCCGGGCCCCCCACAGCCAGGGCCCCCTGGCTAGAGCCCTGTCAGCCCTCCCCAGCCATGACCTACACCACTCCGGAATTCGGGTGGACACCGCGAATTTTTTGACAGTTCCCTTAGGTATTGGGTTTCTAAAAAGACCTGACATTAGTGTTTCGAAAGTTTTGTGTTAGAAATTACAATCTAAGAAATTTTTCTAATGAGGGTGCTGGAGAATTTCAAATCATTTTTTGCCGTGTTTTTATTGTCTAATCTATTGGCTTTCAATTTCTATGTTTTGGGGGGGGGGGCAAGGCTACTTGCCCCCCCCGGGTGCGCCACTGTTCTATATTATACCACACCCGATAAGGGTAAGCCAGTTCCTATTAATTTTGTGTTCCCCGGTGACAACCGAAACGTTTGCCGGCTTGTCCATCCACGAGACGGTTTAACAGTCGTATTAATTTCGTATATTTTCTTTTATATTGTCTTCATGCTGCAAGACTCCGGGGCGTAGTACAAATAATAGGAAAATGGTAAGTGGAAGGAGATTTATTGGTAGGGGCCTCGGAGCCCGAAATACGAAGCGCAATTTCAAAAATAATTTTGTTTTAAATTAAGATTGATAACTTTTTTGGGACTCCTTCAAGTGTCAATCTGACCCTGCTTATCTAGGATCATCCTTATTCGATTTCATCGATTACTCCTCAAAGTGAAATACCTAAGTTAAGAAGTTAGAATTATTCTAAGTGACACGTTTGGCATGCATATACTAGATTCTAGACTGAGGTGATTAGACGATATAGAAAGTAACTTAGCATCTTCGCGAGAAAGGAAGTTGAGTTATGTTGGGCAGACGTAGTGGACCGGATATATTTCCTGGAGGTAGTTAGGACTAGGGAATCCAATCCCGAGCCAAAATTCTGATCCCGGGATTTCAGGATTACAATTTGACAATCCCGGGATCCCGGGACTGGTCCCGAGATTGGCATTTTTTTCCATTGTTAATATAAACTTTTTATATTTACACATAACATTGATAAAATCGGTCAAAAATAAATCTAGTATAATTTATAATATTTAAGACATTTATTGTTAATATTGTATAATTATCTACGTTCAATCTTGGAAATACATAAGTTTAATGGAGTAAATAATATTAAATATATCTATATATATATAAATAATAATGTGAATTAATACGAGATTGCTGTTTCTGATAGTAAAGACTTAATGAATGGATTAGCGAAATAGTAAAGCAAATAATCATGGCGTATTTATGGCCTTTCCACTTCATAAATTTAATTAGTCAGCCACATATGAAACTGCCGTAAAATGTATGAGATCATGGTGGAATTATTTTGTTAAAAGTGCGAAGCATTGTTTTTTACCAATCTTACTCATTTTTAATAATTTATGTGAAAAATTAAAATGAATTGGCAACTTACACATGGGTATAAATATAAATGAAACTTCATTCAAACTCAATTTATTTCTAATGTAGTTATTTTTTAATAAAAGTATTTTTTCTGTTATATTTTCGCTTTTATTTTATGTTCCATAAAAATTGATAAAAAAAATCAATCCCGAAATCCCGGGATTATATTTATCAATCCCGGGATTCATAGGTATCGAAAATAGCTCGGGAATCCCTAGTTAGGACACAGGTTTGGTTGTGCCTATGATGAAGAATGATATATCAATAGACTATTATTTAGTACATGCCTATTTAATAAATAATTATTAATGTTTTATAAAGAAATATGGGTGACTCAAAGTGTTAAATCGGATGCATTCTCAGCGTTTCACAAAAATAAAAGATCACCATGTTCTCAAGTTGTATATGTTTTATAAATATTTAAAATTATATTTACCTAATACTTTTCAATTGAAATCACAAGTAAGTACTTAAATTTTGAATTTTCAATTCCCAGAAATAATAATGAAGCCTACATTGCCAACTTATACATAAACATACCTACTTAGTATAAAAGAAAAACTTAGTTCATCATCATCTCAGCCACTCTCGGTCCACTGGCGGATGAAGGCTTCCCTTTGTTACATCCACTCTTTACGATTTTCAGTCTTGCATTGCCACTAGAGCTTGTGATTTCTCGACTGTTTACATTCTTCGAAATTCGATAATTCTCGATTTCAAGAATAATTTGTTTTCTCGAAAAATTAAGATTGATTTTTTGACTTCTCGAGAAATCGACATTATTATGAAATTATCACTACATGTTGATTTTTTTTGATCATTAGGTAGTTTTTATTTTTTAACTCTTCCAGTAAAAAAAAAGCTTTTCACACATAAATTTGAGAAAATCCGTAGAACATTTTTTTCACAGGGGGACCTCCAAACTTATCAGCGTCTCAGACCTCTACGTACTTAAAACCACCACTGTTTGAGAGTATGTTTCAAGGAAATGTTATAATCGCCAGTAGATGTGTATGTATTTTTATCAAAAAATTTGCATTCGATTTGAAATTAAAAATGAATGCGGCACTTTGCTTAGGGACGTTAATTGATAATAACAACGGTATTAATTAATATGAAACCAAAATGTCAAAGTAAGTATTATTTCCGGTTGTTTGTTGTATTAATCGTATTATGATTACGTCTATGATAAGTTATATTTTCTTGGCTGAAAACGGAAAACCATTTTATAGAATAGCCTCTCTCGGATAGTAATAATTTATAGCCCGTGTCTGTTATTGATACGACCACAGAGCATGAGTACCAAAGAGGTGCTAGAGAAAGCGTTTAAATTTATTACGCCCTACTTGTATTCAAAAGGTTTTAAAAGCAACGTCGGATTTTGGACAGTTCTTATGACAAATAGATGACGATAAAATAATGCACATACACATACACAATAAAATTAATCTTACCTTTCAAATCATATACTAGCTCTAATTAATTACGTTTAATTAATTGCGAATCTCATTTTAAAATAAATATTCCTAACAAAATATTGTTGTACGTTGTGATGATGAAGGTAAGTATTATTAGCATGCCAGGATGATCGGATAGCGGCCAGTGATAATGGAGCGGATCGGTGACAGAGCTCTATCCTGGGGGGAGGGGGAGGGGGGCATAGGGAGGGTCCATCGTGGCGGGTTGACCAGCTAAGTGAGATATACACAGATCACAAATTTGCCATAATATTTTTAAAAAAGTGGCGCTATTTCAATTTAGGTACCTATATCAACATTTTAAAATATGTGATTGTGTAATGCAATTTGATGAGATATGATGATTGATTTAATTGAACCATAATTTATGTGTAGAATTTTGAAAATGCTACTGTACAGCGATATGTAGGGGGCACCCTTCAGGATGTGGGGGCCATTATTATTATTATTATACGTGTCAATCGACTATTTTTATTACTTATCGCCTGATCATCATCAGCATCGGCTGTCCAATCCTGTGTAGAACTTGGCCACCTGCAGAGTATCTCTCTATGCCTGCTGTGGCACCCCCGTATGGACCCCATTTGGGGATGTCTCTGTGTATCTGGAGAGGCCCGAATCGGTATCAAACCCAACAAATAGTAAAGCGCTGATTACGAAAATAAATAATAATAACAGAGCCGAGCCGGCAATGCCGTACATTATGACGTTGAAGATTTGCAACGTCGCCGTCTTTCGACAACGGCTCTCGTTGAAATGCGAAAACACAAGATGGCGCGCAGAACGCTACAAACAGCTAAATCGCGAACACGCCAATTTCGTCCTCCGTAAAATTAAATTATAAAAAAATGTAACTATTATATAATATTAACTTAAATATACCTTGCCGTTTCCAAAACAATTCCGGTGTGTTATTTGTTCATCTCCAAATCCTAAAATCCAGACGAAAAACCGGATACTAAAGATAAAAGTGACAGTTTGCTATTCACATTCAAAATGGAGGGAAATGACACTGCCTATCAAATGCTGTAGGTCTCCAGTTTTGAATACCGATTATTGGTGGTTGTCAAAGCATTTCAGCTTGGGACTTTCAATTATTATTCTTACCTCCAGGTTTGTAGTCATTAGAATTTTTGTCCATTCTTGAGACACGATCAGGCCATCGAAAACGTTCCACCATAACAGATTCCGTCATTCGTGGCTCCGCAAAAAGGCGACGTAGGTACCTCGTTTGCCAGGAGCCATTTAAGTTTATGGCTCCGAAAATCCTTTAGGACTCCAGTGGTGCGATTAGTGACGTATTTTTTTAAAATTAGGTAGGTATCCAAATAGATCCATTCATTTTAATGATTTTTTATTTATATTTTATACAAATTATAAACAGACTCATTTTTTACAAATCATAATGCATAAAAACACTAATACGTAAGTAGGTATATGAATTACAATAATAATAGCACCTTTAAACCAAATGTTTATTATAAGGATAATACTATTTTCACGTACACGGAATCCACTATCAAAGATTTACTTAAGTAGGTACCTATAATAATTATAGGTAGAGTATAATATGCTACATAACGTTGCACTCCGGCCCTAGGATGAAAATGATGTAATATATTCTAAAAATATTTTTTTACATAAGTAATTATTATATTATCTGTCTATTTATTATATCATTTGATCTAGTTTTATACGAGGTAATCAGGCAAAGAGGCGTATCAGTATAGTAAAGAGTGCAAAGTTATAAAACGTATACCTACTCTAATATTCGCGATTTCTGTCTCAATTTGCTGTCTCCTAGCACCACATGATCTATCTAATCTCGTAGAATCTCACTGGCTTTAACATAATGATAGTTGAGCGTTTGTTCTGTTAAATCTACACCGTTACCTATTATTAATGAAAACATCAATTTGTGTGAAATACGCATATGTTTAGATTGTAGTACAATAATTTTATCAATGATTTCAAGTAGGTATTTGGAAGTTTTCTGATGAATCGATTGCGTTAAAGAAAATCGCCGTTGTCTTACTCTCAAATATAATATCATGGGTATTCTCAGCATTTTTGGTGAGTGTCCAACTGGCCAACATTCTGAGGCCAGATTGGGCCTGATCATCATACTGATGAATGTCTTGTATACATTAAACATTAAATTTTCCCTTTCTAAGTACAGGTAGGTAGCTATAAGTTTTAGATCACTAATAATAGATTTTTTTACTGAAGAATTTTTACCATTCTTGTATATTTAATTTGAAAATACTTGTTGCCTTATAATATTATTACAGTTTAACTGCGTACATATTTAGGAAATCAAACATTCCAGGCGGTAGACTCAGTGGGTTACAAGAGTTAACTCGAGAAAGAAGTTGGTAGATAATTGATTCTGAACATAACATAGAATTACACCAAATCGTTGTTAACAAGTAACTGTCGATAATTATTAGATAGCTGAGAAAATAATTGTTTATTATTTTTAAATGCGTTGCATTCTTTTTTTATGTAGCAACGTTATAAAATAATAATATGTTACTCTGTTAGAATTAGGGCGTGTCATGCTAAACTTGTTTGCATCATATGTATGGACCAAAGAGGTAAATTGAGTTAACACAAAAACGCAGCATTTTCAGCCGAAAATGAAACAACAGTATGGTATGGTACTCTTTTTGTCCGCCTTTTATTCATTAAGAGATATAATGGGTTTTTCGTTTTCGCGTCAAATGAAATTCGGCGTTAAATGAAAATTTAACATTGTTTGATTGATTTTTTTTGGTCTTGACTTTGGTAACTGTAACGGTATCTATAACATATATTAGAGTATACGTTTTATAACTTTGAACATTTTTTTGTACTTTTTACTACACTGATACGCCTCTGTGTCTGATTACCTCGCATGAAATAAGATTAAATGATATTCACTTGTATTAATATATAATATATAGCAATAAATAAATAAATAGATAATATAATATGTAAAAGAAATAAATTAGAATACATTACATCATTTTCATCTTAGAGTCGGAGTGCAAAGTTATGAAGCATATACTCTACCCATATTTAAAAAAAATACTGTGTATTGAAATAAGTATCTAGAATTAAATACTTACGGAAAAAATATAAAAAAACATTTAGATCAAATCGGTATCAAATATACTTATAATAATTATGTTCACACAATATAGGTAATATTGACAATTAAATATTTTAATATAAACATGGGATGTGGGGATTCACTAAATTTTGTAATTGTTGTTAATATTATCAATGTTAATGAATAACTTGTAATAAAAAAATATTGATTGAGCCTTGAAGGGTTGAAGGTATGCGCGAAAGATCTTTTTTGTTTCACTGTGAGCGGTAGCAGTAGTGAGTAGATTAACCTTTTATTGTTGGTGAAATGAAGCATAGCGTAAACTTGAGACGGTTGCGTTCAAGGGATGCGCTTAAGGAGGAACACAAGAATGATGGGAAGTGCGTTGCCCTCTGGGTGTGGTTGTTAGTAGGTACGATTATCGAGTGTGGAAAAAAATGGGATAAACTTAAACACGTGTTAAGGAATGTGTTATTTTCAATATTCACGTCTCTATAACAATAATTACTATTATGCAATAAAGTTTGTTTGTTGAGAACATTCGCATTTCTATATTATTAATCTGTACTGCAGATGCGCTCTACGCACGGGTGGATTTCATTCAGCGACGTCTCATAGGTATAGGCAAGTCAGGCGATGTTAATGCGCGGCAAATTAAGGAACGAATACGATCAGTGATGCCAACCGTACTATAATTATAGTACAATACTATAATTTTGATTTCGCGAAAAGTGTAAAATACTATAATTTTAAAGGATTCAAGACGAAAAATGTTCCTGTTCTATATATTTTTCAGAAATACTATAATTTTTACGCCTTTGTACTATATTCAGCATAGAAAAATATGGCAACACCGAATACGATACAATCATTACAACATTACAACAGTGGCGGTTTTACATGGAGAGGGCAAT
The DNA here is from genome assembly GCF_057557595.1 of Rhyacophila brunnea. NCBI lineage: Eukaryota > Metazoa > Arthropoda > Insecta > Trichoptera > Rhyacophilidae > Rhyacophila > Rhyacophila brunnea. The sequence continues at coordinate 27,129,120 of NW_028233068.1, forward strand.
GCGGTTAGAAATTACCGACATCTTAATTTAACTAAATCACAGGGGGGGGCTCCAAACTTGCCAGTGCCTCACGTGCCCAAAACCTAAGACCTCCACGCACCTAAAACCACCGCTGTTTGAGAGGAGGTTTTGTAGAAATGCTCTAATCATTAGTAGATGATTTATTATGTACGTACTTTTTTTCAAGATCTTTGTTGCATTTGTCACTTTAAGATAATAAACTAAGTAGGTATGCAAATAACATTTTTTCATATAATTTGAGGCTAAAAATGAAATGGGGTGGCACTTTGTCTAGGCACGTTACTGGTTTCGCTTATACGGACTGCGCAAACGCAATATTCCAAACAATGTATGATATGAATAATTATGTAGGTTCTTACTTATTTAAAAAATATATATATCGTAATTCACACACCCCAGGTCTTCCCAGGTATTGTAAAGAATCTTTCAGAATTACTACATGACAATAACCACGAAAATTTGAATACTAATTAATACACATTATTATTCAACAATCTTCGGTTTTTGCCAATTATTCACGAATCACGATAGGTACATAGTTTCTTTACTATTCTTCCAATTGCCAATCTCGATTATAAATAAATTACATATTGAATGAGTGCAATATGTCAAAAAAATATATTATTAATAATCAAATCAATGAATAAGCATCAATCATTTTATGAAAGAAAATTTGTGAATAGAATAGCATCGTGCAGTTCCTCGACGATAAACCATTGAAATATAGTATAAAAAAAATGTGGACCCCACGCAGCCGTATGTGGGTTAATTTATTCAAGCAGTTCCTCAAAGAGGCTGTTAAATGCATGCCAATTTGTTACCTACTCGATGAGAAAATTATTTTTTTGATCGTTCTGGCAATACTGAGAAATGAAAGATGGATGGATTAAGAATTAAATAGTCGACAGTATTAAATTTATTAATATCTATTATTGTTTTATCCATCTATTTCTTCAAGTCAACCGGATTTCGGCGTTCCGGAAGGCCGCTCAATATTATTTATAGAGACGTCAGTCTATACGGCGGGGCTACGGGATGCTGGACTGGTATGACCTGAAACGATGCAAGAAGACTGGTTAGTGAGAGGAATTCTTGGAGGCGCCGCGTGGTGTCTATATACTTCAACGAAGGGGAAGATATGGCCGAAGATACCCACCATTTATAATATGCATATTATAGCATAAGCGAGAAGTGGCCTTTGGATGAAGCTAAACAATGGATAAACGAAAAGAAGTGCACACTTAGATGCTTCATCATCATCATTAGTGAGTCTCTCAGGGTGGGTCATAATCTCCTCCAAATACTTTCTCAATCTCTATCTATCCTGGATTAGTATTCTCTAAGTATCTGCATCGGGTGGTTTGTACACCGTCCAACCAAGAGGCCTACTAATCGATCTGAATGCCTATCAGTGGTAGACCACTGCTCATTCTTGTTACATGATTCTCTCATCAGAGTTTTTCATGTTTATCTAGTATGGAGATACATTCTTCTTAGACAAGGTTGCAGATATCCAGGTGATAATATCGTTTACGCAATTCACCCCCATCTAGTAAAGTGCCATAATATGACCTATGCATCGAGTCCTCGTCCATCGGTCTTGGCGAGAGTCCAACACCATGTCAATATCGGTCGGATTAACTCATTGAAATGGATTAACGTCATCAGGATTTTTGTACAACGGGAGAGGATACTATATTTAAGTTGAGTGTGAAGAGGTAGACCAATTTAGCACCTGTTTGCTACTTCAATTCCCTGTTTTATGTCTTCACTGATGACATTCTTGTTGGTACCGAGATACGCACAGCTATTGACACACTCGGACACCCATTGATCTGGAGATCTGGGTAATCCCGTGCTAGGTTGATCAAAACGGGCATATATTATTTACTTCGTCACAATCATGCTTAAGGGATTTAAATTAGTGACGTCCTGTGGGGGTAGGCATGCCATATGTTGCTATGGGGCGGCACATTCTAACGGACGGAAATCAACAAGAAAGAAAACAAATATTTTAGCTTTTCAGATTTTTTTTTCAACTGCGGCGCTGATTGCGTATGAAAAGGTCTCATTACAATATGTATACTACCTGTTACCTCTGTATACCAAATCGGGGCTTCCAGATAATTGTGTTCAACATTTAAACTTAATTAAGAGGAATTTAATATTCATTGGACAATTTCCGTTCCGACTCTGTCGCCTCGCACCGCCAAGGTGGCCTCGTTCTGCTTTAAAACATCACCCCATGGATAAATAATTACCAATGGACAAGTATATATAATTAACTTTCTCGTTCTTTCAAATTATGGCGCCATTTTGATCACGTCATCATAATATAATATGTCACAATCTGTAAAGAATTCTCAAAACAATTAAATAAGAAGCAATACTGTAATGTGTTTTCTGTATTTTTACAAGAATACTTACAAAACATAACAAAATCATTGATATTAGATACGTTTTCACGATTAAAAAAAATGTACTTGTATAAATAATATCTCCTCTCAACGCCCTTCTAAGCGAACGTAACTGGTCCTGCGCATCTATTCTATACACAAGACTGCTATCGGCAGCTATCGAGGGTAGTTTTTTATATGTTTTAATCTAAGTATTATAGTTGTTACAATAAGTTAGCCATCTAAACAGTCAAAACTGTCTATATCGCTTTAAAATTTAGCATACCCAAGAGAGGTGCTGTTAAAACATAGCACTTATTGTAACAATTACAACTAATTTATTTTAATTGTTATTCTTCTTCTTCTTTCGACCATGTCCGATCCTAATAGGATCATATGGGGATATGGGCATCCACAGAGTAGAGGTTTGTATTGACAGATTTTGTTTTTTACGAGAAATGGATGTCAGCCACTTGCTCAACCTATTAGGTCCATACTCTGATTCATATATAAATTGAAAAACAATATGCGTACTTTCCAGATCCAGGATTCGAACCTGGGAACCTGAGAATAAATGCTAATACTTCGATATAAAACTACCATCGATAGCTGCCGATAGCAGTCTTGTGTATAGAATAGATGTACTGATTCATTAAATTATGTGAATTAAGTCCACTATATACTGCGTTTTATTTTAATTAAGTAACAGGTTCCTAATTCCTAATTCAAAAATCCTTAGGCCTTTTTTTCTAGGAACATGAAACCAAAACAATGATTTAACAATAGTACCTAATAACCCTAATAATCGTATATGAAAAAGGTTGAGAAACCCAGCCTTATATGAATATTTTAAAAATACGAGAAAAGTAGAAAATGACACAAAACTACAAAATAATAATATGTGGGCCTTATTTTAACGTAAATATAACCATGCATATATAATATATTTCCTAACGTACGTATGACAGCACGAAACTTATACTCGACTACAATAAATAGATACTAAATAAACAAAATCCGTCTCATAAGTATCAATTACATATTATAACTAAATTTTGAAATCATTGTCAATATTTGACTTTCTTGAACCGTTATATGCATTTGAAATATTAAAGAAAGTATATACCTAGTTAGCGATACTTACAAAAAAATGATTGAATAAATAATTTTGAGTCTCACCTATTCTGATTTTGTCAATTGATTCATTCAAATGTTTAATTTGAAAATGGTATGTACCTATATTTTTATTCGAATAGACAATCAAATACATAAAATGGTTTATTCGATTATCGGTAATATTATGTAGGTAGTATCCATGTTATTGGTTATGTTGATATTTATTTTATAATGTGATATCAATAACAGTTATAAATTCAGTGTTAGTGGTGCCACAAGAGAAAAAATAGTGATACATTATTCGCTAAACGATGAGACAGCTTGATGTCTTCGACGTTTTAGTCATTGTTGAATAATCGGTCCAATTTTATGTTACACATACCGCAATTTCAGCATTATAAATACCTAAATATTTTTGGAAATAATACGAAACTATGAAAACACCGATGTCAGTGATGTCTATAGGCAACTTGCCGCCTTTATGTAGACTTTAACGTTGTATCCTATCACTTTTCGTCTCAAACATGAAAAAATTAACAAATTCAATAATAATAATATGTAAATACAAATTATTACATTTTTTACATTCGCACACATTCTCAACGCCGCAAATATTATAATTAAATGCCATCTCCACGATATCTACTTCTTTTTTATTTGCCGCATTATGTGCCGCTCAAAGCAACGCATGACCTGTTTACCTCTACTAAACTTACTAAGCCAAGCGGTGTAGATATTCGTAGCCAACGTTTTTCTTGACAGATCTACAGGGCTCAAAATGGACCCGAGCGCACCGGAGCGTAGTTCCGGTTCGTTAAATCCCAGAGATTATCGCTCCGTCGCGTGGAAAATTATTTTGACCGTCTGAGCTTGTTTTGTCATATTCACAAAATCAAACACTTATTTTTTATAAAATATACATAAAATTAGATAAATATGTTAATTTTTTTCGGAAATCTATCTAGCGCTACGGTTCGTAAAATTTTCCATTTCGAGCGCTGCAGGTCTAGCATTTTTGTGTAGGTACATACATAATTGTTACCAATAAAATAAACTTTGCATACAATATTGAATGATATCCAAATTCGGTACTTGCATTATTTTTTAGTTGTGTCTTATTACATATGACTTAATATTTATTAACTATTTCTTCATTCAACGAAAAAATCACAAGATTTAAGAATATAACATTATTTTTATTGAACATACATATCTAATATTTAAAATACAAAAGCCGATTGCCAATAGTAACTCAATTTGGAAAGCGCTTCAGAGAGTACCTATTGTATGAGCCATTAGCTAAAATTTGTCGCAAATAGATAGGATACCTATAGCATTGTGGTCGATGTGTGTTGGCGCAGGTTCGATTCCTGCTGGGTGTCGTATTTTTTTCAAAAAGATTTTTTCTATTGGTTATATTTTTTCTATCGGTTTAAGTCTTTTCAAAATTACTTACTTATTAGTTGTCATTTGTGAAACAATAAATTATTCTTCAATATTTTCGTGAAAAGAATGTTGAAATCATAGTTTCTAAACATTTTTTTTTTAAATTTTGAGACAATTTAGCATAAGTATATATTTTTTAAATCAGCACAATGAAATAGTTTTGCATGTAGGTATTTGTCTTAAAATAAAAATGTGCGTTATAACATTGATATTTCAAGTCGTAATTCAGAAGAGTTCTCCCCAAAAGAAGTATGTTGACTAGCAGTGTTAGGTACTTATTCATCATATATCTTCATTCCTTCCAGGCCATTGCGTAAAAATGCATCCCCAACGACGATACCACAACTGTGCGACTTATTTTATTTATTAAACATATTAAAAATATGGAAACAGTTTTACTGTGTTATGCTGAAGTTAGTTTTAAATAAATTTAAAGCATTAGGTAAGTATCTTCCCTATCTTTATAGTCCCTACCGTCCATACATACCTCCTTAATAATATGTAGGTATCTACAAATTGTGTATTTATCGCCGGATGATTTAAAAATATCGAATGATAATATTGTATTTGTAGGTAGCAGTAACGGCAAGTAAAAGAACATTTATGTAAGTATAATAATTGTGTGACTTTGTTTAACTGGTTTGAGGCCCCTTTTAAGTCTTCTGACAAATTGATTGCAATCATATTATTATAATTTTAACATTAAATGAAAAGTTTCCGATAATATAGGCCCTGGCAGAAGAAGAAGATTCTGGCTCAGAAATAGTAGAGTCTGATTAGAGTTCAGAATTTCATCATCCATAGCAGCAGCAGACGGGAGAAAGATTGCCAAAGACATCGCCCACGCCCGGAAACGGATATGGTGTAAAAATAAGAAAATATTAAATTGGTTACAAAAATAGTTGTAGATAAGTTGAAATATATGTTTTGATTAAAATTTATTAATGGGTAGATATCAACAAGATATTGACGTATTATTATATGGACGAAGACGAAGGGTATGAAAATAAAATGCCTAAAAAAAATTACCCTATTTTGGTTTAGTCTGCCAGAATCATTCCATATTTTTTTATTCGGTACAATTCGTTCAAGTTTTCTTTCGAAATAAACGGTAGGTACGGTGACGGAAAAAAATATCTCTATAATGCACTGTAATATATGGTTAAATTGTATACTTCTTCTTCTTGGATGGCGCTACAGCTCAAGTCGAGCCCTGGCCTTCTCCACCGCCATCCTCCAGCCGGAACGGTCCTCCGTGCGTCTTTTCCAGTTTCTGATTTTTAGCAGCTGGTTGGCATCTTTTGTGATGTTATCACCCCATTGTGTGCGTGGTTTTCTTTTTAAAAAGAGAATTGTTATAAATAGGTACCTACATAATGGTATTTAATTAAAACTGAACACTATCTAGGTAAATTGCAATAATGGTGATTCTTACAGATGTTTGACGATGTAGTTATATAACCTTTTCAGAAAAAGTACGTCATTTTCTGTTGAAATTTGTATGGATGACATATTATGTAGGTATTATATTATCAATACAGCAAAACAAATTTTACAATTCAACTATGAAAAATACCTACCATATTAAAGAAGACATTTAAAAACATTAAAATAGTTGAAGGTATCGTGGAATATTAATTTTCAATATCATATTTCATTTTATAGTAATTGAAAAAACAATAAAATAAATTGCCCATGCATGTACAGATTTATTATTTACGTCCCTCAGTGTTGAGGATCGTGACTCATTTGAAATGTTCTAGTAATGTCTCACAGCGATACCAGCGTTCTGCCGTCCTGACAGCTGAAGGTATTGGGAGACCTGTAGCGTCCTTCACTCGGTCGGACTACCGTGTGGACGACCTCCTTCTCCCGTGTCGACTCCCAATATTGTCACTGACGACAAGAATTTCCACGTACAAAATATTATGTTTTATTATGTACGGCAATTTATTGTAATCAGTTTTCGTTATAACCATTAAAATAATTATAATTGCTTTATTTGTATTTTGAAATGTAAATTACTTTATATTTTATTTTTGAATATAGAAGGTAGGTTTCTATGTTAAGCAGTATAATATCAGAAAAGTTTATTGGGATATTGGGGGTCAATAACTATTTTCAAAATTATTCTTAAACTTTTATCACAGTTTTGAAAGGATATCCCTGACTAAAATTATTATTGAAGGGTGGGAAAAATATACATCTACCTGCGCGAAATCCTTGAATCGAAATGACAATGAATTCAAAGGTGGGCACTTGACAATGGAATTTGAAATTCCACACTAAATAAAAGGTTACCTTACTTACCTACTCAATAAAAAAACTGCTGTGGATATTTACTTGACTTCATTTCATTCAGATGTTTTTTTTTGTGATTTCTTGTTTGATCTTCTCTAGTACCGGGGTACTAGGAATAGGTTGGACGTGTCTAAATTGTTATAAAATACGCTATTGATTAATATAGGTGCATGCTTCATATTTGGTTCACACAATATCAATGACGTCTCTAGGGATTCTAGGCAAAATGCCGCATTTAAGCAGACTTAGAATGCCATCCTCTTTCAATTTTTCTTTCAATTGGTCTGAAAATTCGTTATGTATCTAGGTAATTACATATTATTGTATTGTCTATTTTCGTCTTACAAATTTCAAATGAGAGATTTCATAAATTTAGAGATCGCATATTATCTGAAAGAATACTTGTACATTAAGGTTTAATATACAACAATATAGTAGGTAATAAGTAATGAAAAATAACACTAAATTCATTTTCGAAGAACATAAACGTATACCTATGCTTTCTTAATACCGAAAATACCGGTATTTTGGATTATTGAAACCGGTATTTCGGTATCGATAAATAATTGAATTCCGGTTTTTAAATACCGGTATTGCAATCCCTAACACTGATAACATCGCTTACTCTATTTTTAAATGACATGTTTGTCATTTGTTTTATCTTCATAGATGCTTTTAAGTCATCAAAATAAGCATTAGACACCATATAGTTTTAAAACACATTCACCTTTGCCACGATGTGTTTATTTCACTTTAAATAAAGTCACTTCCTATTTACAAGCGCCATGAAATATTGTGTCAAAATTTGTTGGCAATTGCGCTTCATTTTGGAGCCAAAAAATATATCTAATTAACTCATTTTTTTGTGTACCTACTACAGTGCAAAGTCTTCGTATAAAAAAATCTGGGATCATTATTTTTGGCCCTGATTGCATATTCTTCATAGGACTATTGATAAGACTATTGATGACGCAATCGATTCGTCAGAAGATTTAAAAAAGGACATGGCCCCCACAAGGGGGGGCTGATAGAGCTTTAGCCTGGGGTCCGGGCTCAGGAGGGGCCCGGCGAGGCGAATCGACCAGATAAGTAAGATAACACACACCACAAATTTGCTTTAATAGTAAAAAAAGTCGCCTGCGTTGCTTTTCCTTCAATAATTTTTTATTCAAAATTATGTGGCTGTACGATATGTACAATTTTTAATTGTGTATCAATACTCGACAACTCCATAATTCAAATGGGTGTATTAAAATATATATTTAAAAAAAACACTAAATGTACATATTAATTTTACCGCTTATACCATTTGGAAACGCTAGGTACTATAGACTCAAACTGCAGGTACCTACTCTACTTTAACCTGAGATATGTGGTGCAAACAGTTTTTTGTGAGTTAATCTTTATTTTGCATACGTATTTTGTCATTGTATAAATAAGAAACTCTGTTGAAAACTGTAGTTAGTGTTGATCTCTGTCCACCTAACTAGGTAATTGCTCGTTCTCGTAAAGTGCAGAACTGACCTGCTATTGGTGATGGTTGTTGGAAGTGCAATGGCTGTGTTCAAACAAATTACTTTGCATATTGCTATATTCCATTTCGGATAGGGTAAATTTAGATGGAAGTTGATTTATAATTTATTACAATAGCGTATGTTTAGTTTAATCGATAGATCCTTCACGCCTTGTACATACAATGGGTATCACATATGTCGATACTTTCCAATAAAGCGACACCATCGTCTGCTTCATGGAAAACCGCCATTGCTCTGAAAAGTTGCGATATTTCTATTCGTTCCTCTATTCACCGCCCTTTGTAATATGCCGCCCATATGCAACGCATGACCTGCCTACCCCCACAGAATGTCACCAGTAAGTTGAAGCGATTGATATTGTTGAATGGCCATCAATCATATTAGTTTACGTTTATAAGTAGGTACCCGAAAAAATATCCTTTTTACCTGTTCAGATAGAAAGTGTGGATGCCTCTATTCCAAAAACTATCATTATTTACATAAAATAATGTGGGTACCTACATTATCGTCAGAAAAATCTTAATGGTTTGACTGTTAACAGGTGTTTTAAGTGCATGTTGTAAATCAAAGAAATATTAGGAAGCCATTACTGTTACAGTACATGGGAAGTAGGTAACCATATTTTTTTCTGCCATTAAATGTTGAATATTTCTCTTCGAGAAGGATTAAGAATCAATTAAGTACAAGCGGTAAATATAATAAAACCATGTGAATTTTCTTAATATAAAATGAGTGAGGTTCCATTAAGATTATTCTTACGATAATAATAATAATAATATTATAATAGTCGATATTAACTACTTTTGAAAATCAATGAATAATTCCAGAATTTAGCATATTTATTGAACATACATAATAATTCGGAAATATCTCAGAAACATACTAGGTACCTACCTACGAGTCTCGAGTTCCGCCTCGATTTTTTTCTAATATATATATTTCTGAGGCTTTTCTGAATTATGTGTGTTAAATATAATATTCAATTACGATAATCATTATCGTGTTGTAGGTACCTACCCGTAAAAATGTCAACTTTCTAGTCGATCCAGGAGAACTTTCAAGGTTACTCACCGTCTAACACATGCGTAGATTGTTCTTCTAGCAACGCTTCAGGTTGAATCAGGGTCGGTTATGGTGCTCCGTATGGTTGTACAGCAATAGAGCGGAATACATTTCCCATATACCCATGTGAAGGGCCTTTACATGACCATACCCGTCACTAACGACTGATACACATTTGTTCACGAGTGTTTACAACGCGGTCGTACTAGTGTACTCCAAAATTTCGGCGAAGGCATCGATTCTCAAATTTCAAAAGTTGAGATGAGTTGAGAAAGTTTAATTACCCAGTTGAAAATGTACTGTTCCTATATGTATTCTATTTGTGGATTGATATACCTAACTATTAGAAGAGACAATCATTGGACAAATTTAGTCATCCAGTGGTATCCTAGAGGTACAAAACGTCCGCAAGGTAGACCTAAAGGCCGCTGGATTAATGAAACGATAAAGTTCTGCGGAAGAACGTGACAGCGCAACGCACAGGACCGAGAGAAGTGGAAGCAGCTTGAAGAGGCCTTCATCCATCAGTGGATAGATTCAGGCTGATGATGATACCTAACTATTGAATTTGATTAAAATTAATATACTTAGTGTCTTTTCATTAAAAATTTGCTGTTAACATGAAGTGCTATTTTTATATGTTTTATATTTACCTATTTGATATTTACTACAGTCACAAATTGTGGATTAATAATAATATTGCGTACTATATGAATCATAATTGCGTATGAATTAGGTACCTAAATTATATCATTCACTATGTATTTTCTAAATTTTGTAAATTATAAGTTATAACATACTGTTCACGGTTATTGTTATATCAAAGTGCAATAATTAATACGTATGTCAGTATGTGTAAAGTACACGTGTATCCTTTTCCACGTTTAATAAACAAATAATTTATTGATAGACATATTAATTATTATGTACTTAGGTTTTATTTTAAAATGAATCACTGAATGCATTAGATAGTTTTTGCAATATTTACGACTTAAATTATTAATAATAATTCGATTCGAACTGGTTGTTGTGAAATAATTAATTAAATATTCAATTATTGATTTGTTTACATAATATTCAATATATTTTATTATCATTATGCGTCATATCAAAACTTATTTATTTTAACTTTAACAGGAAAAGATAATGGATTAAAGACATACTCAATAATAAATTATTTGTACTTACATTTATATTCGCTTATCAGTTTTATTGTTATGTAAGACTACGCAGTGGTCGGCAAACTACGGCCCGCGGAGCAAATTCGGCCTCATTTTCTTTTTGAAAATTGGAAACACTAAAATGTAATATTTCATCACAAGTAAATTTATTCAGGCGCAAACAATAATTAATAATATCTCGGTTGTCTGGTCATATACCTACTTAAAGTGAGTTAATTAAATTATGTTTGTCTTATGTTTGTCTTTGTGTTATGTCTAAATAAAATAGATCATTAGCCTTTCAGCAATAACTGTTGCACATTGCACAAGAGAGTTGAGGACATTTGGAGTAGGGAATCCAATCCCGAGCCAAAATTTGGATCCCGGGATCCCGGGACTGGTCCCGGGATTGGCATTTTTTCCATAGTTGATATATTTTTTTTATATAATAAATACAAATAACATTGATAAAATCGGTTAAAAATAAATCTAGTAATATTAAATTTATACTATGTAAGACATTTATTATTAATATTGTGGAGATACGTTCGATCTTGGAAATATATAGGTTTAATGGAGGAAATAATATTGTAATATTAATAATGATGTGAAAGTAAAACAGTTTTATTTATTTATGAAAAGATAACAAATAAAATACAATTTAAAATAAAAAGAAGATAGCTTAGGTGTAAATGGCTGAAACGTCTAACTAAATGTTTCTTGATTTATTTATTCTATTTCCCAAATTCACTTTACGGATGTTACCTGCATCATACATTATTATGTGGAATGTTTAATTTATGTTAAACTATTTTCATTTATAAAATTTCGTAAAATCAATATTGTGTTTACATTTATATGAGATTGCTGTTTCTGATAGTAAAGATTAATGAATGGGTTAGCGAGATTTAAAATAGTAAAGTAAATAATGGTGTATGGCCTTTCCGCTTCATAAATCTAATTAGTCAGCCAAATACGAAATTGCCATAAAACGTATGAGATCATGGTGGAAGTACTTTGTTAAAAGTGCGAAGCATTGTTTTTTTTCCAATCTTTCTGATTTTTATTAATTTTTGTGAAAAAATAAAATGAATTGGCAACTTGCACATGGGTCAAAAAACTCACTTTATTTCTAATGTAGTTATTTGTTATTAAAAGTATTTTTTTCTGTTATATTTTCGTTTTTATTTTATTTTCCATAAAAAATTGATAAAAAAATCAATCCCGAAAGTTTCGGGATTATGTTTACCAATCCCGGGATTCATAGGTATCGAAAATAGTTTGGGATCCCGGGATTGGAATCCCTAATTAGGAGCAATCAAAGGCCAACAAATGAAGTGAATAACTACAACAGTTATAGCAGTTTTTCAGATCTTGATGGAAGTGCAAAAGACATTCCATATTTAAAAATACCTTAAATAATCTAGGTATATAAAAGCAATTCATATTTTCTTCTCATTATTCAAGATATATGTCTAAAATTGCGGTTTAGCTATTTGTATTAAGTTGTATTTTTTTCAATAAATTGGTGTTTTATTTTGTTTTTGTTATTATAGCCAAAAAATTTGCCGACTCATGTGTTAAAGTCAGTCAATGCTCACTTAAATTGTCACTAAAACGCGGTACCTATCTTGCGGTACCATACGGTATAATCTGCGGTAACTTTCTTTATGCTGCTGTGAAATATGGTTGGGCCTCCAGAGCTATGGTTTTTGTCAGTGACCATGTAGTTTTTGTATAAATGTTCAGTGAAGACTGATTCTTTTAAAAAGTTTAAATACGGGGCTCGAAATGGACCGGAGCGCCTTTCCGGGTCGTAAAATAGGCAACATCATCGTTCCGTCTCGTGGAAAAAATAATTTTACCGTTTAAGTTAGAGTGGCCATATCACAAAAAATATAACGCACTTATGTTTATAAAACATACATAAAATTAGATAACTAGGTAAGTATATTAATGTTTTCAAAAAATTAACGAGCGCTCCGGTTCGTAAAATTTTCCATTTCGAGTGCTGTTTAAATATAATATGTTGCTACCGGTAACACGATTGGCAAATGATGACATTGATTGATTATACAAAGGTACAACGACTTATCATGTAAAAAATATATGTATTCTTATTATAGGAACTACGTAGGTAGCAGATTTGCCGGATAACTAGATGTATGTACAAAAGTAAATACCTATTTTATATCAGGTTAAGTGTCAGAAAAATGTTATTGACAATTTAAATAATATTAATAATTCTTATCTCAGCGTCAGTTGACGTACAAAATGCAAAGAATATTTTTCTCACAAATTGTTTAGCAATGATAAAAATGCGAAAGCAATACTTATTATTTGTGAATAACGTTTTAGAATTTTCTCAGAATATTCAGGAAATTATTGCTGATGAAATTTTAAATATAAAACTAAATACACAGTGTATCATCATGGGCACCTATTACACTAGATTCTAGAAAGTGATATTATTATAATTTATAATATTCCGGGTTATCGCCAGTGACGTCCCTAGGCCAAATATCGCCATTTATTTCTGGTTTAAAATTTTTGAAAATTTGTTAGGTACCTACCTATTTACTTATTTTTTTTACTTTAATTAAACAGACAAATAATACACTATTTATTGTACATATACACACCATCCACTAATAATTAGAGCATATCCACAAAATCTATTCTCAGACAGTGGTGATTTTAGATAAATATAGGTCTGTGCTATGGCACCGACATGGTTGGAAACACCTCTGTGAAAAATTTTCCTGTACAATAAACTGCCATTACAGTATGTATGTATTACAATACAACCATAGTTATGTTGTCAGGATTTTTTTTAAACTATGATTACGATTTTTCCAATGAAGCGACCACATCATCTGCTTCATAGCCACTATTCACACCGTTGTATTTATTGTATTTATGTACATTATTATTGTACACCGCCACTACTCTCAAAAGATGTAGTATTCATTTGTATTCATTCCTTCATGCGCCGCTCTTTATAATATACCGCTCCGATGTAATGCATGATCTGCCAAACCCACAGGACGTCACTGGTCATCACCAATATAAATTAAAAACAAGGTAGAGATTTACTTATTTACCTTAAACAATTTCGATGTTCAAAAAGCTTTAAATACATAATATGTCATATAATTAATAATTATTAATGATGATAGGTAGGTATTGATATTTTACGTTGTCCCTATGGTTGATTGCTGAATACAATCTAGCCTGACGTGGGACTATTCTATACTTATCGACCGCTAAAGTGATAAAGTGATAAATATTATCAAACTTAGGGTAGGTTTGTATCAAAATATTAGCACTTATCGTAACAATTACAATAAGTAGTTTGTAATTGTTGCAACAAATGCTATATTTTAACAGCACCTCTTATGCTGCTGTTAAAATATAGCATTTATTGCTACAATTACAAACATCTTATTTTAACTGTTACAATAAGTGCTAATACTTTGATACAAACCTACGCTAAGTTTGATAATATTTATATCTTTATCACTTTAGCGGTCGATAATTAGTATAGAATAAAATAGACCCACTGAACTGCAGTGACGTCCCGTGGGGGTAGGCAGATTGACCTTCGCTTGGGGTGGCAGTTACTCAAAGGGCGGAAAATCGAAGATAAATCATTTACAATATACTCGTATAGATATAGCTTCCTAAACTAAGTACCTAATTACGAAAATATATTTCCATTAAAAAATTCAGCTCACAGGTTTTGTCGGGTTCGCGATATCTAGTTTACTTCCGTTGCCCTTAGACGTCCTTGGTGACCAGAAACGACACGTGCAGATTTGCGAATAATTACAGTCTGATATTTTAATACCTATAACACATATCTTAGATATTTGACTCATAAAAGGTTGATATAAAATACTAATAAAAAAATGGGGCGGCGTTTTGGCGCTGCCTAGGGGCGGCATTTTATCTAGGGACGTCACTGCTGAATTGTAATAAGCGCGCTTACTGAATTTGATCTCCAGTGATCTTTGATTGAAATTTAGTCGTTTTCCTCAAGTAATTTCTAAACTTTATGTTTATATATTATGGTATTAATTAATTGTAACCTATTCTCCTTGTTAGTTCGTGTTCACTTCTTCGGTGAAGCATATAGACACCACGAGGTTCCTTCAATAATAATTACTGTCGCTTGCCAGTGTTCTTTTGTCTTTCGATAGTTAAATCTTATAGTAGCGCTGCATACACCTGTGGATGCCATCAATACGCCAGAAATCCGGTTGGATTGAGGAAAAAGTAGGTCAGGTTGATACTCTCCTGAGGTATCCGTACCACGTGGCCGAGCCAGGTTTAACGTCGCATTTGTAGAAAATGTAAAAATCTATTTTTTCGCGAATGTGTCACATAGTATGATTTACCTCGAATACGACGTTATAATGTGAACACATTGTATTACAGTCTAGTCTAGATTAGTGCGAAATATATAAAACCTTGACCAACAAGTATTGTTTACTTAGTTGCGATCACAGAACAGAGAATTGGTTATATATTGACGTTACCGACTCATTAGAACGCGATATTATGCCACAATAGTGAGAAAAAAAATATCCTTTTAATTATAACCGTTTAAAACTGAAACCTAATACCGTTACTGAGTAGGTAGTAACAAAATATATGGCAATTATTCTTTAATTCCTGCTAAATACTTCTAAGCAATAGTTGTCACCGCCACCGATACCATCATACTTATGGTTTCATCTTGATCATCTGCTGGATGAAGACCTCACCTTGCTGTCTCTACACTTTTGAGTTCTAACTCTGTTATAGTCACTTACCTACTTTCATTTAATTTGATTCTTTCATCGATCAAAGGGTCTTGCTCACACTTTAGGTCTACTATTAGGTATCTCTGATGCAATTATTTATCCAGCGATGATCTATTCTTTGAGTGGTGTAGCCTGTCCGTCTATATTTTAAGGTTTTGGTGTATTGCACAATGTTCACTAGTTTTGTTGACTCATTGGTTCAACACTTTGCGTTTAAAAGCGTTTTCTGAATAGTGGAATTCACTCTTGAATATTTATAAGTCGAATTGCAATAATTTATCCACTCATAGATAAATTTGAAGATGAAAAAAGGTAAAAACACGACGTTGATCTCTCGTTGAGTTCGTCCATATGATACGGATACCAGTTGTTCGTCATTCGCTCATCTACGATATGAAGAAATACTCATGCTCTAGAACCAAATAAGTATTTTGTTTTATTGAAAAATAAATATAATACATTAATATTCCTCATCGAGCAGGATTTGAATTACGATTTATATCGGTGGCAATAATGCAGAACCCATAGCATAAAAAAGATGTACGTACCATATATAATAATCTTAGGTTTGTTCCCGGTTGCAATTCTCAAACTGGTTTGAACCAGTTAAGCATTTTTCTGAACATGTCCGAAACCAAATAGTTTAAAAAATACTAAATGGAATGTGTAATTTATGGATGACTAGTCTTTTACCCTAAATAATATGTTAAAAGCATCGATTTGACATCGTAGAACTGACACTTCACATTAAGATTACTTTAGTTATATATTGTATCTGTCAGTTAAGTCGTTAGTAAAGTTGGCAACATTCCTGGTTTTTTGAGAACTAACAGTCTATGTCTCGGAGCCAATCTATGATCGTTTCACACCCCTTTAACGTGCTAAGTCAAGGTTTGCTTACCTTTGTGGAAAGAATCCAAACCGGAAATGCGCAATACGCATGCGCCTAGCGTGAGATTGTCAGAACAAACCTATTATAGGCAAAGCAGAAAGTTGAAATCCATCAATCTGTATTGGCGCCAAAATTGATATCGGATCATTTTATCATAAAACCCAAACCACAATTTGATAATAAAACCACTCGGACTTTGCGGTTTACAAGAGGAAAGTATGTAGCTGTAGGTAGGTAGTTGTCGGTTACCGACATTAATTCTCTGTATCAAAACGGAGGTTAACTTGCCATCAGCTAGATACGTACGTCTTGTTAATTTTATTTTGATATGTGAATAATTTGGAGTAGATGCCTGCCTAAGTTTACCAACCACAAACAATATTTAGATTTAAAACCTACAATATCCGCACTCAGAAAAGAAATTCTTCTTCGCCTTATTAACAACGTAACAGTGGCGAAGGGTGAGGTAGGCTGTTAAGATCCGCCCAGGGCTCGAAATGGACCGGAACGCACCGGAGCACTGTTCCGGTTCGTGAAATATGTAAAGTGGCTCCGTCTCACGGACAAGATAATTTGACCGTCTGAGCTAGATATTCCATAGATATAACAAAAAATCTAGCACACTTATGTTTATAATATACACATCAAATTTGATAACCTTGTTAATATCCTCAGAAAATTTTCGAGCGCCCCGGTTCGTAAACTTTTCCATTTCGAGCGCTGGATCCACCATAAATAGAGCACAATAAACTTTGTCAGATATGCGTATTTGTTTTCATTGTAACAAGACTACACTTTACAGATAGATGGTGATGGTTAGTTTTTAAAATCCAATTAAACCCTGCGAAAACCAAGCCATAACAGATAATAGCAAAATACTCGTCTATCTATAAAATATTCCTCAAATGGTTTCCGCGGAACCCCAGAGATTCCGTATATTTTTAGCGATTTTGAAATAAATCCAGTTGATTTATTGAGTTGTTGGGACTCCTTATCATATTATTATGAAGCACTGGTCGCGACCTCATTTTGTGGAAGCCAAATAACATACAGCCCCGCCATATTGGGTAAATGGCCATTTTGTAAATCAGGAAACACACTTAAAATAATTATAAACTAAATTCTACACGTGAATTATGAATTATCATCATATCTCATCAAATAACATCGCAGAGCTACATATTTTAAAATGTTAATATTGTTTAAGGCACCGCAAGCGACTTTTTTACTATTCGAGGAAATTTGTGGTGTGTGTTTTTTCCCACGTGACTGGTCGACTCGCCACGCCGGGCCCCCAGGCTAGAGCCCTATCAAGAGCCCCTGTGGGGGCCATGCAACAGTCTATTAAGCTATTTCCAGCTGATTATCCACACTAATAACCGCAAGTAAACCATACGACTGTCAACATTATTTGTATGTTTGGAGTTGCCAGTTGGAAGGAGACAATTTCTTTTAATTCTTTCAAAATTTCGCGGTTAATATTTATCTTCTCGAATAGGTTTGTTATCAAGTTATCATATTCATGATATAAGAAACAGTATTCTTAAAAATGTTCTGAGACGATTAAATAAGTGTTACTCGGGCCTAAGAGGCGCATATTTATATCGACTGTGTACTATTGTTAGACCACACCAGAGTTTCTGAAAATACTAGAACTTTAACCATATAGCACAACAGTAAATTAATTGCTAGAAATATTAACACAGTTGTTGGTGTTTGTTAAATCAAAGCGAAACATGTGTCACATAGTACCATATCTTATGATTATGAAGTCAAATGTGGCATAGACTATCAAGCGTGATCTGTAAGGATTACTTGGATTGGATGCCGATTTGCATCGATGGTTAAATCTTAGCTCACACTTGAGCCAATCTTCATAATGCCTATTGTTACCAGGGAAGTAAGTACATTTTAAGTCATCATCACACAACTCTGTCAGATACACCATACAGAATGCGAATTGGCAATTACGAAAATTTTATGTCGATGCGTGGCAGTTGGGAGAACTAATCGGTCCCAATATATCAGCAATAGTCATGCCGTCACACTAACGCCATTACTGTGCCTCAAGTTATAGCTGCCAGTCTCTATTTTCAGGACACCCGAATCCAGGTGGTCTGAAGTGTTTTAAGTTCCATTTTATCGGAGAATCGTTTTATGGTCCCTTTTTTCTATGATAAATTGCGTCTACCATAAATCGTATTTTATTTGGTATCCTATTCTCATATTTAAATTCTTAATATGGTGCTTCAGTCAAAAGAATGCTGAAGCTTACGCTTAGCTAAGCTATATTAGTTGAAACCTAGGTACTGCTAAATAATGAAGATGTGAAGATCAGACCAACACATTTGTCGTCTATAATCTATTACCAACATAAAGCTGTTTCAGGAGCAGTTTTTTTCCAATTTTTCCTATCCTCTGCAAGTATTCGGCTGTTCAAATTTAAAACACAGCAAGGGACATTTTTTTTTAAATATTGTAAGTAGTTTTAAATACACATGCCTGTATTTTCTAACATTTTAACAAGGAACTGTTATTTTTTTTCGTTTCGGCTCAAGTAAAAACATATATATATCGGTTCGGTTCCGGTTTTCGTTCCGAAAAAAATAACGGGTTTTCCGGTTCTCGGTTCAGCTCCGAGTGATTAATTTTCTAATGTTGTTTCGTCAGTCCCTTCAATAACGTAAAAACGGGGTTCACTATATTAACGAATAAAAGAAAAAAACATTTAAAAAAAAATACGTATGGTTGGTAGTGAGTGACCCAAGAGTCCAAGGCACAACCAAGATGTAAGACGTCTTGCGCCTACGATAACTGAACGAAAACTAAAGTGGGCAGGGGAGTAAGATCATAACGTTAACGCGCGTATTTCAACATGTACCGAACGGAAATAAACCGATATTTTTTTCGGTTTTCGTTTTGAGAAAAATAACGGTTTTCCGGTTTTTGGTTCAGTTCCGATTCGAATCCCTGATTTTAACATTCAACGTTAAAAAAACCTAGCAAGTACACAGATTCATTACACAGTATCAAAAAAAAAAAACAAGTTCGAAATCAAGTAGGTGAGCAACACTAGCTGGGTTATAATTTAGATTGTGGCGTTTTTTAATATTAGATTATTGTATTATTGTTGGATTATGGCCACACTGTGATTAATTGAGACACCCACGGTGGCCGCGCGGCTTAAGCGTCGGACTATCACGCCGTGGGTCCCAGGTTCGAATCCTGGGTTTGGCAAGTACACATATTGTTTTTCAATTTGTGTCTGTCAGGGTATGGACCTAATAGGTTGAGCAAGTGGCTGACATCCATTTCTCGTAAAAATCTAAATCTGTTAATACAAACCTCTACTCTGTGGAGGCCCATCTGATCCTATTAGGATCGGACATGGTCGAAAGAAGAAGAAAGAAGTGATTAATTGATGTATACTTTTTTTTAATACCCACCGATAAATATAAATAATTGATAACTACAAGCACATTGTTTTCACAAGTGGACTACATAATGGTATTTTAATCATCTCAGAGTATTTTGTCAAAAAGGTAGATTTATAAGAACCAGCGCTCTCAGTTTGCGTAGGTGACTCCCAACTGTCTTAACTGCCAAAATTGTGATTATATTGTAAATTTTTAACATACCGTTTTAGTCATTGACACCGTACCATGCGTGATACGTATTTTGTTTAAAATTTATGAATATGCAGTGCTGAAAAATTTATGATTAAGTATATGATTTTATTTTCACTGTCGGCAGTATATTTGCCTACCATTTTTTACGAAATGGCATAATTGCTGTTGTAACTAAAAACATTGTCATTATAAAGAGTAGGTATCTGAGTTGATTTTAATTAATATTGTGGTTGATGCAAGAAAACAACACGTTTATAAGAGAGATGCAACTGGTTCGTTGTGATGATGATTGATCATTCGATGGTTGAAAAAAGTTTGGGAGCCGGTTTGGCACTGATGCAAGCATGTCGGCCGTCTCGATTCGCGCCAGTGTCATTTCAGACTTCGATCCTCTAACATCAAAAGTTCTGCAGTGCTTTCATTCGTGCTCGGCGGTTAAGTGGGGAACCGCTTGTCAAACCCCGCGGTAAAAGTTCGGGCGTCTTGTGTTAAAGTTAAACGGATTACAAAGTGGTAAATAATACATTTAATAGGAAAGCATTAAAAAAAACAACGGCGAACATTCAAATTATTGCGGATAATTAAAAAATAGTAACCTTGATAATAATAATTGCATATTATGTATATGCCAAAAGTTCATATTATCGTCGATAAAAATAATATTATCGAAAGCGCCGATTTTTAACAAAACTGAGAAAGTTTTACATACTTAATACATTGTAAAAAAATTAACACTGATAATATTATATACTCGAACATACCTACATTATATTTTTTGTACTTTTTCCATAATTAATTTATTATTATACTTAATATAATACCGTTTTCGCGAACATTTACAGACGAACAAAATTAATATAACTTCCATATTATTATATAAGTGTATAATATTAAGTGTTTGTTTTTCTTTTTATATTATCACGTCTTTCTATCAAGTATACAGTGAAATTATACATTATTTTGGTAACCTTGTAAGGCAATCTTAATATATTATTAAAAGTCACAAAAATATCTACCATTATTATATTTGTATAAAGCTAAATTATTAAAAGTCTATTAATCTAGTAAACAAGTCATATTTAGTTGTAAATAATTATAGTTCATTGTATCAACAAGGAAACTATAATATCACCTTAATTATAAGTACATCGTTATTATAAATACATGTTAGTTAATCCATTCCATAATATTATAAATTATAATATCAATACGTAATTAAATACGATTTTTTTTAAAAAAATTGTAGGTACTTCAATACATTGCTGTTGATTATTTATTTATTTTATTTATAAAAAGAGTATTACGGCATTACAGCTATTGGCCAATGCGCCATAATACATAATAAATACAAATGTATAAAAATATCTTAATTACAAATAACAATAAAAAGACAGCATGTGTAAATATTAATGAAATATGATAATTTATACAATTATAAATTTAGCCTATTTAATGCGTCCACAAACATTATAATGTCAATAAAAAACAAATCAACCTTTATGGTGCCATCAAATATTAAAAATTATAATATGTATCAAACTATTTTTCAACAATTTACATCATATTTTGATTACTTACCAAAAAATATCATAATCTAATTATATCGCCTGTTGAGTTATTAGTGGCCGGTAGTTGTATTCAATTTAAAAAGAAACTTTGTTTTCCTTATCGTATTTGTTTTTTGACTGTAATTAATTAGTATTTATATTTTTATATAATTATAACATTACAAAATAATAGTTTATCTAAAAGTTAAAGAAATCTGGTGTAATTTAAGGATATTTGAGTGATTGGTAAAATTGATACTAACATAAATTTATATAAACATTATCGACATGTCGCGGGTTCTGCTAAATAATGTATGGAATTATTTGTACGTACAACTAATATCAGAATTGCTATGGAAATATAAACGTTATTGTCTCAGGATAAAAAAGTATACAGTTTACGTAACATAACCATTCCATTTATTATAAATATTGCCCCAAACGTACGGATATCATTTCGTTTAATAGATATCTTGTAATACCAACATAATAGGACAATAGGTATAAAAATCCAATGTTATAAACTACTTACATCTCAGTGATCATACATACCATGGTAATCTTTTAAATATAACCAGTTATTAACACAATATTTATTGGATAATTGGATTGCTTTATCAGAAAGTTTTTAACTAATAACAGATGCATATTTTTCACAATCTAATGATTGTACGTGTAAACTGTAAAGTATCCTTGTAGTACAACTCTATTACTGAATTCACTCAGTATATTTACTTCTTATAGTACAGGGCTACATGCTAAATATCACAACCTGCCATAAGATATGACAGTATGACCAATTAATAGGGAAGTAAAAAAATCGTATACGTAAGTGCTACGTCAATCTGTTTTCGCAAATTAATGAACTATAATAGAACTGGCTTTTAATATTATATACTTACAAAAACAAAATTTGATTTTTTATTCTAAATGTTAAGTGATTTAATTTATATTGTAGGGGTCACGAAATAAGTTATCGCTTGGGGTCTCTACTTACCGTGTAAACCACCACTGATTATAGTATTTATACGTGGGTATCTTTAAACAGGTAGGTAGTACATATTGTATGCGAATGCAAGTCATGATTTTGGCGACCTATTAAAGAATTAGTAATCCACGTGTTGATAAAAAATTCGTTACTAAGTGAAAATAAATCTAAAATACTGGACAACTTAATTATTATTATTGCTGGTCAAACAGAAAATAATAGATTGTTTGTGTGTTAAACAAAATATAATTATTGTATTATCATTTTCATTACGATGCAAATCGCCCAATATTTCCCACAACGATAATAATATTTGGCCTATCTATGGGGGAGTTCGTGTTCGCTAGACATATTTATAAAATAATGTCTCATCATGACAATTGTTATTGAATGTAGGTAATTAATACTTTAATTAGAAGCGTCAGATTTCAATATGATTACCTCTTCTAAAGGCTAGATAAAGTGTGTTGCAGGACGAATGTATTGAAAACAATACAAACAAAATCACAGGTAGAGATAGAGGAAGAGCTGCATGAATAGAGTCTAAATTACATTGTTACCAATAGGCTCTAATTAAATCAGGATTTTCGTAAATAAATAATTGATACCCTTTTTAAAGCTGTCATAACCACAACTCTTTCTTTTGTTAATAATTATTATAAATCGATTTAAATTTAAGACCACCAAAGAGGTGTTTTGTTATTTCAATTTTTGTAACTTGAAATTGTAAATCGTGTTATTAATTATTATTATAATATCACGCCTGTTATTTCATGCAGTGTTTCTCAATTTTCCTAGATGACAGCTTTAATATTTTTGGACGATATGCCTAATTTTATTAACACTACAGCTAAAGAGCCATCGCTATTCGCCATTCAGCCTGAACCTCATGTCACCTGCATGACTTTTTTTAATCTTTAACGTTAACAATTTTTATACCATCATTCACCATGGTATCTTTCCAAATAAACTCTAGGTGTCCTACAGTATATTTTAAGATTTCTATAGTACCTATTCTATCTAAATTTAAGAACGTATTTAAATAACTTATCATTATCATTTACTGTTTCCACCTTGGACCATTCTAGGTTTGGCGAGCATCCTTAAATTTTCTCTTTCCATACGGAGATGCGTAGGTAACTACCACAGAACAGATAATTTCTGAGTTCCCTGGTACCTACATTTAGCGTAGGTCTTTTTTTTAAATGCCACGTGATCTTTTTGCCCCCATAACGTGTGTAGGTACAACCAACACCTCCTCACTGTTGTACCTCGACCTCCAAATGCCATTTTTCATGTAGGTAGTTAGATTTTAGGTGAAAATGTATTTTAATTTTCGTATCTGATTTCAATTGTTCGTAGTTTCGTAAAAAGTTCGTCGACGTTCGATAATACATTTTTTGAGTAACAGTGATAAATTGAACAAAGCAGTGTGTAAATTAAACAAATATTATAATCTTTTCGCAAAGCAATTATAGATTTCGTCGCGACGGTTCACTTGAAACTGCGATGGACTTCGATCCTCATAATCAAAAAAAAAACAAAATTTAACGAAAAAACATACATACACTCACTTAGTTTAATATCAATGACATTATTAATGGACAACTCACTCAATACAGTAGCTAGCAAGTAAATTCGCGCAAAGCGACATTCGCACATGTATAGGTAGACGTCACGCAATTTCCATTATGCGATATAACGCATCGGGAATTTATAGCAATATCACCTTTATTGTAATGGCGTTAGAACAGTGTTTCTAGTGTCAATGTTCATTTGAGCGAACCCGTTCGAACCGAACCATTCGGCAGACCCGACAAAAAGCATCGGGAAGTTATAGCAATATCACCTTTATTGTAATGACGTTAGAACAGATAATGCCATTCGGCAAAAACGACAAAAAAGTGAGTGTCATTTTTTTTCCAAATGCTTCGACCATATTAATGTCATTGCAATAATATACATAATTGTGATTAATTAATAATACTAGTGAAATAGTAAAAGTATGAGATATTTTTATTACCCTTTTTATCATTTCCTATTACTACGTTAGCACCTTTGGATATTATTAGTACATCACATAAGACATAACGTATACCAGTTATGTTCAACTTCTTCTACTATCCAGTATCAAAGCATACTATATTCTTCTACGTTCTACATGCTTACCTCCATCATTGGTGTGACGACTGGGTCTGCATTGTATTCACTATCTGTTGGATATCAGGCGAGTACTGAGTGAGCGCCAGCCACAGGAAACCCTGAAGCTATCACTAGGCTCGGTCTTAGGGCGATTGAACCGATTGAGCCCAATCGGGCCTAGTGCTCGGGAGGAGGACTTGCACCTTAGACTATAGATACATCTAGACGCCACCCGTTGCATTGCTAAATGAAGCTGCGTGCCGTGCGTTTGGTTTGTAGGCGATCGAACGCATTCGTACACAAATGTTTGAGACCATAGACCATTTCGCTAGTGCTCGCACTAGACGCTCAAAATTAAAATCTAATTTTCTATTTTTTTACGTTGTATAGTATTTTTAAGCGGTCAAAATGCAACCATTAGGTAAAGATATCCATAATTTAAGTTATTTTAAAGAAACACTAGGTCACTGATATTAAAATATATATTAATATACAAATAAATTATCACGAACATGTATCAACTACCTATGAAACGTAATACCATCTTCTTGCTTATCAGTACGGCTACCACATTTTAATACAACACACAGAATCATCTTTTATACTTCATTAACTAAAAATATTTACCACTGACTTTATGTTTAACACAAAAAATATCAATTTTAGCAACACGTGCTCGCAGGTTATCGACGCTTAGTTAAGCAACAAACTAAGATTTGGCGGCGCTACTGCTTGTAGAAAATTATGTGTCATATTCAAATAAAAATTAATAGTTTGAACGAAATATGCAATATCTTCATTTATTGCAAACAGGTTACCGCATTTCATTCGAATATAATAACTCGCACTACCATCGCAATTCGCTTAATACAGTGGGGCTTTGGTATTGACAGTTGTGTAAAAGCAATATTACTATCATTCGTGGTATTAATTATCAAATCTTGATGAAAAGACATTGTATTAATTACATTTTAACACAATCTGTAGTACTTGTTCTACATAGTTTAATAATGACCAGAGCCGTACTCGACCGCTTTAATAGAACATCCTCAGTTGAAACCGATCCTCATCATTATTTATTTATGAAATACGTACTTATTACATATTGTGTTTTATTTTGAATAATATGATATTTACTACATAGATATTCCATAAAAACTAATATTTTTATTTAACGAATAATTCACAAGATTTGAGAATATTAAATTATTTATTGAACATACATAATTTGAAAACACCTCAGAGAAATATATAAGCGGTTCGAGTTCCGCTGGGCGTCGTATTTTTTCAAAAATATATTTAATGGTAGTTATATATTTCTCTGAGGTGTTTTCAAATTATCTATGATAGATATTTTTTTTTTTTGTATAAACACCACAGTATAGTTTTAGGGTGATTATTACTTAGGAAATATGTAAATATCTATGTGAACGTGATTTATACTAATTGTTATAGAATACTTCAATTTTATCCAAAGAACTTAATTACAGTAAAGAATTTCTATATTTAAGTATATTTTTATTATACTTATACCTACCTACGGAGTGGTTCAAAGGATTCTATACGTGTGAACAAACAATGTGTGTGCATTAAAATGCTAAATATGTCATTTTACCATAGAAATTACGATAAAACATATAAAATGGCTTCAAAACTATTGTGTACCTTTATGCTATGCATACTCGTGCCAAATATTTTGGCGGAAAATTTAAACTTAGAACATTCAAGTGACAATCTCGTGTCAAAAAACATTGAAAATGCGAGAAAAGTACGATATAATACTTTTGATCCAATACGAGATGATGACGTGGATTATAAAAGTGAAAAGGTTGACAGTTATGATGCGCTGAATGATGGAGTCAAAAAAATTTCAGCAACAGACTCATACGATACAAAAGACTACGGTATTGTACATGATAATATCAGTGATGTTGTAAGTGAAAAAAATGGCGAGGTAGCTCCGTTCCAAAAAAAAGAATCTGATCCAGACGATGAATACCGGAATAACAAAAAGAAACGAAGACATGGCGGTAAACGAAACCGACATTTTGATGACAAAGACGCGCAAGATGGCGATCGCGACGATTGGCGAGATGGCGATTTTGTGATGACAGACGTTCTCGGCGATGGCGAGCGAGAGAAGAGGATTCGATACATGGGTATCAGCGCAAAAGAAACAACTGCTGGATCAAACGGGTAAGATCTTTTGATTAAATATATACTTAATACTGTAGTGCAGTGTGTGTCGAAAACAAGTGGTCTAATTACGGGGTGACCACGGACAGCACCTAAAGTGGTTTCCAGTGACGTCCGTAGACAAAATGCCACCCCTTGGAAGCGCCTAAATGCCGCCCCATTTTTTATACAATATTTTTATCACGCGTGCTCGTGTCGTTTCTGGTCACCAATGACTTCGAAGGGCAACGGAAGTAAACTAGACATGGTGAACCCGACAAAAATATTACAGCACTGTTTAACCTTCTATGTTAATTAATACATTTTGTTTGCAACCAGTGAGCTGATTTTTTTAAAGGAAAGATATTTTACCACGTTTTTCTTAGCTCGTATTCTTATTTGTCCGGTGGTTGTTTATCCAGTACAAATCTTGCAATCGACAAGTTAGACATTTTAAACTTTTAGAATATATCAGAACCATGAATGCCAATGCATTCTTTTAATACTTCTTGTCTTTTAGCCATCTTTAAGTAGAATTGAATTCATTTTCAGTTAATTCTATTTTGTATGAACAGTTATTTCGGAAGAAATCCATAATCCAATCCACTATTATTGGTTGCTAAGGGCAACCCCCCTAGCAATTAAATTATTAATATATGCGTGCGTTACTATGGACATCAAAATGACATTTCAGTATTCTATATTTGTTTGTTTGTTGCAAAATAGCAAAAAAATGATTTGTTGACAATTGCCTTATTTGTCCTAAATTATTAATACATAGAATTGTCAAGTTTATATGATTCAACAGAAAATTTAAAAACGTGGTATATAAAAAGTTATTTTTATCTTGTAATTATTCGTTATTAAGTACTCACTTTATGTAGCTATTTCTATATATACCAAACGATTCTCCTCGATTTGCCGCCCTTAGAGTAACTGCCGCCCCCAAGCGAAGCTCAATCTGCCTACCCCCACGGGATGTCACTGGTTGTTTCTCTGCAAACGCGGCCCTTTGATTTATGGGTTTATATGAGAGATTAATTCGTGCTATTAAATTTCAAGTCTGATTTTTATCTACGGATAGGTGTGTAAACAAAAGTAACTGTAGTAATTACACTTTTATGCCTCTTTATTGTATATCTTGTATTAATTGGTGAAACGATACTTGACTTGACAGATGTTCTAAAATCTAAAGTCATCGTTTGAACGTAATCATTTCCATTCCGCATGAGAAGGGCGTCGCATATAAATAAAGATATTTGTCAAAATTATTTATTAGGTAGTAGACTATTTCTAATTTTCAAGCGTTGCCTATTTTTCCACACAGGCAACTACCCCCTCAAGACACCCCTGCAGTGTAACCAATATTTGGAAGTTTTAAAAAAAATAAACTTACCTATTTAGAAATTCCATTATAACAATAGATTTTGTATCGTTTTTAAGGACGTCGTATCAAAATAAATTTATGAATAAATAATTCACTTAAATAATATGTACTAATTTTTTATTTATTTATTCACCTTTTTTAAGTTATCATAATAATATTTGAAAACACATAGGGTGGATTCACATCCTAATTCTCCTTCATTTGTGACAGTCCTATCTCTTGCCTCCCCACAGACTTGCAACTTACGACAGCCCTTCTATATCATAGTCTCTGTTAAATACCTTTTGATAGGGGGAATCTCATACAACCTAACCCAGAAGAGAGCAACATTTCTTCTATCTAATGATTATTTTCGACCATCATTGATACGATATATTTTAATTTTATATGTTGATAATTCATTATATAAGTTCGATTTTAGAGAACATAATATATGAACCAAGTTAGTTTTCCTACCATTTTTCAACATAAAAAAGTAGTCTGGCTTAAGTATTTTGTGTTACGTTGGAAAAATAATTCCCAACACAGCACAATAGGGTTATAAAATAAAAAAGAGAAAAACATGGCAATAATGCATTAATTGTACACTAAAAAAAATGGTACGCTGCACTATGTGATTTTGGTGTCATGTATTTTCAACGTAAGTATATATGGTAATAAGATAATAATGAGATGATTAGGATTAAACGAGTACAGGTGACATATAACTAAATAATTACAAGATAAAAAGAACTTTTTATATAAGTACAACGCTTTTAAATTTTCTGTTGAATCATATAAATCAAGTATAGAAATAGTGAATAAATATACTGAAATGTCATTTTGACACTTCATATTGATTTCCATAGTAACGCACGTATATATTAATATTAATAATTTAGTTGCTAGGACCCGCTTAGCAACCAATAATAGTTTTACTTTTTACGGATTTCTTCCGAAATAACTTTTCATACAAAACAGAATTAACTGAAAATGAAATCAATTCTACTTAAAGATGGCTAAAAGTATTACAAAAATGAATTGGCATCGTGTTCTGATATATTCTAAAAGTTTCAAATGTCTAGCTAGTCGGGAAGTTAGTTAAAAATCGATTGCAAGATTTGTACCGGACAAACAACCACCGGACAAATAAGAATACGAACTAAGAAAAACGTTGTAATAATAATAACATGAGTTAACGTCAGTTTTAAAACCACCATATTAAATTTATAGTACATGAAACAAGATGTAACTACTTTGAATGAAAATATATAACTATTTTTTTCCAACATTTAAGTAGGTGATACCTAAATGTTGATCACATTAACATGGTGTATATAATATTGTTATTATTTTTATATCAATCGTATATTATTTAAATATTTTGGATTGACTTAACCTTCTTCACCAATTAAACATAAATATTATATCTTTTCATAGAGTGGTAATAAAGGATAATTTGAAAATCAAACCTCATTAATAGAATATTGAAAACGGTTATGTAGAATTTTCAATCGTTACCAATGCTCTTGTATTAGGTCACTCTTCGGAACCTTTACGTCTTCATTCCAATAGTTGTATGATATCATATAATTATATTCTGACATAACTTAGTGTTATAATATACGCGGTATAATATTGAAATATTGTCAATATCTTTTATTTTTAAGTCTTTCTGATTATCGAGGCAATGTAGCCGTCGACGTAGGATACAAAATTAGTGAACGTTCTGATCAAAATTGTTGTGTAACAGACTTTGTAAAAAAATATATATCTCTTAAAAAATCTAAAATTATTACAATAACAATACAACCTACAATGTAAATGTCATTTCAATCAATGATTTTATTTCTCAATAGGTATGTCATAATATAATCTAACATCAGTGTCGTTCTGTGGGGTATGATAGTCAGGCCCACACTAAGAGTACATTTTGATGTAAGTATGGTAAATATTATATTGTATAAGAAATAATAATGAAATTAATATAAAGATAGTCTCTTGTGGAATAACCAAATTTATTATACTGGTATATACCTACATGTCTACTATAAAATGTAATACAAATCATATTATGCACTAATAAAAACATGTGTCTGTCTTTTACTGTAAAAAAAGTATATATTTTTAGTTATACGAAATGCGATTGGTGTAAAAATAATTATGTATCTGGGAAAGACATTCTAGTGTTATTTATGGTTAAAAAAAATCAATTAGATGCAACCGACAACAGGGGCGATTTTTAACTTTGTCTAACGGCGGCAATTTGCCTAAGAACGTGACTGTTTATTACAATACAATATATCAAATATACCTATCGCTTATTTTGATCTAGGTTTATATTATTTGTTATCCGTGGTTAAAGATGGGCACGCGTACCTCAGCTGGGTCACCTTTCCAGGAGTTAGTCAGTAGTCAGTAATGCAAACACATCGTCTCTCTTCATCCATACGTCGTCATTGTTTCAGATTGAGACGACTCAAAAGGTCGACTGCCGTTTGTCTTTTGTACGTTTTTTCTCTCATTGTGATATTTTACTAGTCACTTTTTTCATCATATCTGCTTTTAGACTTATCTTTCCGTGTTACAGTCTATCTCGTTGCCTCATAATCTTTTCGGCCGATCGCTTACTCAACATAAATTCTCAACATAGTTTTAAAAAGTAATTTATACAATTTACCATCATTAACGAACTAGTAGAAGCAGCATCTGAAAAACGAAAGGGCTCTTGTAAACGACATTTGTCATAGACATATGGGCTCATATTATAAATTCCATTCTTTCTATAAATATATGAATACGGATAGATGTGGTTGGAATCTGTACTCTTAAACTAATTCGCATTCATATCTTTGACTTATTTTGTTAGTTATCTATTCCCATTAAAAAGTCAACGGGGACCATATAAAAAATAAGCCGATCGTAATTAGAATACAATACACTGAAGCTAGGAACCACTCGAAATGAACCGGAGCAGACCGGAGCGTTGTTCCGGATCATCAGATCATCACGACCACCGCTCGTCTTATGGGAAAATTATAAATAGTGTTCCGGTTCATTTGCGTATGGTATTGTATGTTATTATTAAACATATTAATTAAATGATCGTTAATAATACATTATTTATAAGTACAAATCCAAAAAACAATGTCCCGTGAAGATAGATAGACCACACACTACTTATGGGTAATAGATAAAGGAGGAATAATACGATTTTTGACAGTTTTTCTATTGGGTAGATTTTTTCGCTGGGAAAATATTGTCTGCCCTAATAATTAGTATACTATAAGCGTGTTAGCCATTTAAAGACTGCTGTAGCATGTTATTCGTCCAATATATACGTAGCTATATAAAAAATATAAACACAATTTCAGAAAATTATTGGGCGTCAAAATATTATATTTCAAATGAGAAGACTTTTACGTCATTTCTATCGCTGTACAAAATTATCGGTAACTAATTATTCATTATTAATTCGGTAAGTCACATAAACGATACTGGGGGTTGTACTGAAGCACGTTGTAGAATTCAAGAAGAATTTCACAGCCTATAATATAATTAGGCTTAATAGAAATCGATTTTAGTTTTCAAATTGTCTTATATTATTTTATTCTCAAATAGATTGGCAATTTGATTCTTGCCTTACGCTTGATAAACCTTCTCGATTTATCCATACATGTGAAGATATAGAAAGGTGAGGTGAAACTAGCGTTGGAAAGGTATTAATGGAAACATGCTTACTTAAAATAATTAATAAAATTAAAATAATCAATAAACAGTTATATTAATTATTACAGCGTTTTTACTACGTTTTCTTCTTATTTATTCTTATTTGTTCGGTGGTTGTTTATCCAGTACAAATCTTGCAATCGATTTTTAACTAACTTCCCGACTAGCTAGACATTTGAAACTATTAGAATATATCAGAACACGATGCCAATGGATTCTTTTAATACTTTTAGCCATCTTTAGTAGAATTGAATCCATTTTCAATTAATTCTGTTTTGTATGAAAAGTTATTTCGGAAAAAGTCCGTAATCCAATCCACTATTATCGGTTGCTAGGGGTCTGGGGTCCTAGCAACTAAATTATTAATATATACGTGCGTGACTATGGAAATCAATATGAAATGTCAAAATGACATTTAAGTATTATTTCTATCAAGTACAATTTTTTTTGATCGTTTATGCTAGTCAAGTCAAGTTTATATGATTCAACATAACATATAAAAACGTTGTATATAAAAAGTTCTTTTTATCCTGTAATTATTTTTATATCATTAATTTTTCAAAATTATTTAATCACCTTTATCCTTAACTCGTTAAGGATGGATTTGCTGTTACGCCTGGCAGTCGATGGGATCATGAACATAATATTATAATATTATGCTTCTAACAGTCCAACATCATATCTTACAAGCATCGATCCTTTTCCGATACGCTGATTTTATGATCCATGTTTCCGCTGCATAAAAACATGTGAAAAGACCAAACTTTATACAAGATAGACTTTATACAACGTTAAGATGCCTCTCTCTATCTTTCCGGTCACGACACCATTGCAATTAGTCTTTTTATTTCTCCAAGGTAAACAAATTCTGTCATCACCTCTAGGGTGGAAGACAGGAATACAAGGGAGAAGGGGAAGAAATACAAAATTATATAGGTAAATGGAATATTACTTTTACTTATTTTTCGTCAGGACTTTATGACTGAGGATCGGGAAATGGATTATTTGGCTGTCAAACAGTGTATGAACGGGATGGACCTACTCCTTTCGGCATTCTACGACACGCAAAGCCTAGCTTTAATATTCCGATGTGAAAATGTCTAAAAGACAAGACATCGCGGACAACACAACATTTGCTTGTAGATGCGACAGTTCGCAATAAATTATTGTAGGTGAATACCATTGGTTATACCTGCAAGCTTTGTAAAAATTCTGCAAAATTGTTTATCACAAGATGCAAAGTGTAGAGTCTCTAGATATTGTGAATGTATCTGGTTTACCATCCTTGCTTATTTTAAAAGTCATCCTGATCGATTTAAATTCAACTCACACCCGGGAGAATTATGTGTGTAACATGAAGGGTGCATGCACTCGTTTAGGAGCACTGCTCTATTTATATTATGTATATTATGTCAATGTACCTACCCACATATCTTTTTAAAAATAAGTCAGTTTTACTTGGTTAACGTCGCCTACTCGTTTATAAGCGATGTGAAAGTTTTGCGACGCAATATTTATTGTAGGTCATCAAATTTTCTTTTTGGTATTTTCGATTTTTAATTTTGATATGTCCGTACCTATTAAATTTTCCGGTGTTTTGAAAGAATTCTAACTTTCTTCAAAAGTGAATATTATCCAAAAATAATTGCTGTATGCATACTTAAATAATTATTGTTGGTTTCGTAGATTGCTTTTATGCCTAGATCAGGGCTCGAAATGGACCAGAACGCACCGGAGCGCCATTCCGGTTCATAAGATCCCCAAAATTTTCGCTCCGTCTTGTGGAAAAATAATTTGACCGTCTGCGCTAGATCGGAAATATAACAAAAGAATCTTACACACTCTTTTTATAAAATACCCGTAAAATTAGATAAGTACGTTAATATTTTCGTAAAATTATCGAGCGCTCCGGTTCGTAATTTTTTCCTTTTCGAGCGCTGACCTAGATGGAATTTGTCAGCATATAAAGGGATTATCAAATCAGTGCTATAGATTTTCAAAACGTCATAGCAGCCATTTTTTTCTGATTCCTACCAAAATTTACATTTTTTTCAGTATTGTTTGGCAAATTATCATTGAAAGACACACAATTCTACAGTGTATACAAATTGTTTAAATGTAAAGTGAAATGGATCATATTTTTTTGAAAACGTAAATAGCAATGCAGTTACTTTCAATGGAGAACGCTACAAAAACATGTTTTCTGATTTTTTCTAGGATGAATTAAATGATTTTGATCTGGACGATATCTGGTTCCAACAAGATGGTGCAACATGCCATACAGCTCGCGATATAATCAACCTATTGAAAGAAAAGTTCAGTATAGATATATCTCTTATTTGATAACCCTTTACAATAAAAATAAAGATAGATCCCATGTTACATACGATTTTATAACAATTCGACAATAAGTTATCACTATAGTTAGATATATTCATATGAGCTTTTTTGGATTATAACGCTTTTTGACAACATTTTAAGTGGTTGGATTGGTGTAACCGTAGAAAAATATGTAATATTATGTATGTTGGCGCATTAATAGATAGCAACTTGTTATAATGTACGAATGACATACTATTTATTGCGATGTTCTTATCGTTCATAATATAAATATTTTATGAATAATAAATTTGTGTAATAATAAAAAAACTTGTTCTATACTAAGTAATATCCACAAATGTAAGGCTTTTGTTTAAGTATGGTTGTGCAAACCTGGAAAATAATTTTCAGAATTAATCTGCAATGTGAGATGACTTTGCGATTTAATCATTAACCTTAACTACTATCTAATCATTTTTTCTCATTCTTCTCAACTTTTGTACTACCTATACCTATACGAAACATGTTTTTGCGAAAACTGTATGAAAATGTGACTTATGAAGGTGAGATAGAATTAATTTTCCTTTTCTACTTTGTGTTATTAAAATTTCCCATGATCTGTGAATGCTGCGCCGAATTGTTAAAATTTGTCCAGGGGGCGATCATGGCATCCATGACAGACCTCCCGTCATTTTATTATACATACTTAATTGTATTAAGAAATTTTAAACTGCGCAATCCCTTTAATTGCACAACACTACGTAGGTAATTGTTTGTTTACGAATCGATTCCGAAATACAATATTCTTCTCAATACTTTCAGTATAAATTGTAAAATAAATGTTGGCTCACGTCCAGAAAATATTCGAAAGTTCTCTGACTTGAGTCATTCATCAGCGCAGGGAACAATAACAGCTATTCCTGATTTTCTCTGAAAAATAACCATTGCACGCAGTTCTCAAATCAAACGGACGTAATTGTACACCAAACGGTAAACTTGAGATTGCTTGCGCAGTGACTTTTTATTATTATTGGATTGAAGGCAAACCGAGAATATATTTCACAGTGGCATACGAATTCGATATGTAAGGTTGGCGAAAATTAATTTATGTCAAGACCTACAGACAAAATTTGAGACCGAAAACCAATGTCATGCTGAAGGGTAAATTATAATTATTAATACCTGCATAATTTTTATACACAGAAACTGAATATGTTAGATGCCTACTATTTTGTGAGCAGTTTTGCCAAATAATGTCGACTAGAAAAATATGCCAGGTGGGGTAAAAAAGTTTGTTTGGATCTAGGATTTGAATAAAAATCCGTCCATATTTTTCAGCTGCACATAAAAAAAATCTACCCATTTGGCGAGGCCGGAAATTGTAAATTTAAAGCCATATGTCAGATGCGTATTTTGCACGATATATACCTATATGCATAGTATAAAACGCTATTCTGGCAAGAAAACAACTTTTGCATCGCTAAGTTGTCTTTGTGTCAAGTTACATTATATCCATTTCTGGATAATTTGTGAAATGCTGCAATATTTAAATCGTCAAAAAGGCAAAGTTTAGTGTGGTATATTTTGGAATTATCTAAACGTGGTAATTTACTTAGAATGTCACTGCCGATATTCTCACAGGAAAAAAGAAGGTTCGGGACCTTAGAGAATTATAATATATCAGTTACACATTTTGTTTATTTTAAGCTAAATAATGTGTTCTAGTAAAATACTACTTCTTATTAAAATAAATGTTTTATAAAAATACGTATCTACATTTATAGCAAATTAGTTAATTAATGTAATATAATATTTTTGTCTTGCTGATACCGTAGATATGACGTCTGACGTCAAGAAAAAAGCTCTGTTTAATAACGGAAGAGCTTCTCCATACAGCTATTCTATAATAAAAAATAATAATAAACACATTCGAAGTCGTAAATACCTTTCTTATGTATGCAATATTTACTTTATTATAAGATAATACAAGTAAAAAAGGCCAACATGTTAATTTTTAAGCAAATGTGGTGTAATATTCTACCTTTTTATGAGAAAATTTAAGCTGTTTGCGTTATTCAAAAACGCTAGATTTAACGCCATACGTCAAATGTTTATTTTTCAAGCTAGATACATATTCAAAAATGCTAAATCTGCGTTAATAAGTTGGCAATATGCTGCTAAAGAGGCGGCTTTTCTAGGATTCGCGCGGAATGCTTATCAATATAATAATATGTATTCTGCCCTTTGCCATTGAAGACTTTTATTATATTTATGTTCGATTTAAATATTATGTAGATTAGTATATGATTCATTGAATTTAATGCAGTTATTAGTTTTACATTTTGAAGATAAGAGCATTGTAGGTATTTTTATCGAAAATATCGTACGATATGTTTATCTTTTATTATTCATTGATGCATTGACACGTCATACGAAGTTATGTGCCTATCTCACGCCACGTATTTCACAACAGCCTTTTACAACATTTTTTTAATAATTTCTGTATCTGTATACATTTTAAAACGGATGAACTAACCGCAGTGATTTTCAGTCAAGGTTCCGCGAGCTGTGTCCGGAATCCAGCAAGAATTAACAAAATATTGCAAAAATCTGTAAGCATGCGTAAAATTACACCTTGACACTTTTTTGATAAAAAAAAATATTTAACATGATTCATTTTTTAATCAATGGAGTATTTTCATAACATGGGTCATAATAATTATTACAGTCGCAAGAGTTTTGGTGGGAAGGGTATTTTTAGCAACAATAGAGGTACCTAAATATCATTTACCACCTCTACTGGTATCAACAGTAATTTTATGTAATGTAGATGATGGAATCGATTCGTCAGAAGGATTAAAAAGAGGCCACGAAACAGTTCAACGCAGTCATATAATTATTAAATTATACAAAAAAAACTTAAAAAGATCCTTATTTCGAAGATGAGTATAAAACTTATCCCAACGCATAACAAAGTTTCTGCATTGAATATCAAAAGGGCCTATAAAATAGCCACCCACACATAATATACGTATCTATGTACTTATACACAAAAAATCCACTAACTTCTTCGACCATGTCCGATCCTAATAGGATATAATTATTTTCATTAGTTACAGGACGTGATTCAAGGAAAGAGATACCAACTTTTTTTTTTCTTTCTTAATTTCTTTTATTTTGTTAACTGTCAATTCATGGTGGAACTGCATTGTATTGTTGTTTTTATTTAATAAAACGCATTTTTTTTATAGTACTTATTCCACTTTAATTAATATATTAGGACCGGTTTCGTCCGCCTCAGTGGGACATTTTCAACTGAATACATTTTTTTAAAACAATATTTTTCAAACAAAATTCAAAGCGATAGAAATAATATAACAATAGGTACATAATAATTATCCGTCCAATAATACCTTCCCAATAACAGACTAATTTAAAACTAATGAGGTTGGACATTAATATTTCATACTACGTCAGGGGCATTAAACAAATTATTTAAAATATTAACAAACCACAAAATATGAAACAATCTACACTTACAATAACATTAATATCAACAAATAATTATGATTAGTCAAAATTTACAATAAAATTTTTATAAAAAATAAAATAAAACAATATTATCAATTGAAGTGAGATCGAATAAAAAACAAATACAACCAAAATATGAGTCAAAATTAAATAAAAATTAAAATAATGTATCTGTCTTTTAAAAGCTGGCAAGCCGGTTCGCCCCCGCTTCAGCATCCATCCCGTTTCCTCCCATTGAAAACTTGCAACAGTTGAACGCGATGGCACAATGCTTTCCGTGTGACGCGTACGCAAGTTGATGGAATACAAACTCTAGTAGTGTTATTGAAATACTGTTAATTTAGAAAGGACTGAGAATAGTACAGCTTTAGAGAATAAATTTAGCGGAGATGACAAAATTTTAGCCTGCGGTACTAAAATATAACAATGTGTATATCAGAATTTTAAATAGTTTCTTTGCGTTTATCCGTTTAAGAAATGCTGAAATATTTAAGTATGAATATATATAATGAATTTACATACAATAATTTTAGACACACCGTAATAAGGGCACTTGATTGATTCAGGTCTGCAGTTACCTAGGCCCTAAATGTGTTACTGTCTACTGCTTTACACGTAGGTAAATTTTATAATTCCCTTTCCTTGTTCCACAAGATTTTAGAAAATGCTTCAATCTAAAGAGGCTGAGAATCACTGAACTAACGTACCTACCTATAATTTTTCTCAATGTGACGAGTTCTTCAGATTTCAATTAAGACATCGTAATAATGAAATATTAGTCGTCTGATTGAGTAGTTCAATGAATTTATCGTAAAAGTCACGAAAATTACTTGACCCAGAGATCATCTGTAATAACAGCAATCAAAAGTAATAATAATTTGTCACATTGTCGGTAAATATAAATAATAAATTAATTTTAATTAAGAGCGTACTTCAGTGAAACGGCAAATAATTTTCAACAGTAGGTGCGACGAAATTTCTCACTAGTCGCCAATCGGAGACGGACAGCGAGGTGTCTGCACGTCGATTTGTTTTGTCATGGCATCGGATGAAAATATTCTTAAATCGTGTAAAGATGACTAAAAAACTTTACGTATGTACTTAAAAAAGAAAACATGTCAATGAATATACTATTATTATTAGTAATATAACAATAAACATAACATTAAATGGCGCGTGTTGGATTTTTATGACAAATTATATTTCGTTCAGCACGCGTCATTTGAACAATCCACGCATCGCCTAGCGACGTTCTTTTTAAACCATGCCTCAACTGAAGCATAGCCTTAATACAGAAAGTGATTGAAATTTTATTACAGTAATTTGCAACCTGGTTATTTATTTTATACCGAATGTAATATGCGTTCTCCTTATTGTCTAGATTCTAGAACTACATCCTGCGAGGTTCTAAAGCAGGGAGGCTCAACCCGGTGCTCGCGGTCGCAGGCGCTCACGGAATCATTCGTGCATTTTATATATTAATAATACATTCTGATAAACTGAAAAAATACCCCCAAAATGTGGACATATACAATAACTTTGGTTGAACTTATTTGTGGGAATAATTATTCTCAAAACTATATCCATATACATTTCTAATTATGAAAAATGGATTGAAGAAATTCATTTCCAAAGGTCCAACTAATTAAATTGTAATTTTCTTTTGTTAAATATTTTTTGCATACCACGTTCATATATATTTTTATTAAAAAAAAAAACAAAAATTCATACCTAAATATCTAATTCATTATATTAAATAATTTTTTTGAATATTATTTTAACTTCTTGACAATGATTTCTTTTTAAATATAAGTAATATGTATTTGTCAAATATATTGAAATTGTTAGTTTCATCGGAGAAAAAAAATCCCTTCATTACATTTTTTGTTATATTATGTAGGTACTCCTGATGAAAACAAGGTTGGGAATTGTTCTTGAGGTTGTGAGAAATCATGAGAAAACGTGGTTTTCTTTTCTTGAGACTTTTAGTTCAGGATAATCATAGAGTTGAGGATATGTCGAGATTTTTATTTTTCGAGAAATTGTTAACGAGATTCTCATGAAATCAATAAATTTCTACTATAACCATTGGTGTATAATCAATCCAATGAAGAGAACCATTTCTCTTCATATGTCCCAGATTAAATAATTTGCCATCCCGTATATCATCCAATATAATAAACCTAAATTTTGTAATAATGATAAGAGTAGTGGAGATTAGGGATTCCAATACCGAGATCCCGAGCTATTTTCGATACGTATGAATCCCGGGATTGATA
Organism: Rhyacophila brunnea; assembly: GCF_057557595.1. NCBI lineage: Eukaryota > Metazoa > Arthropoda > Insecta > Trichoptera > Rhyacophilidae > Rhyacophila > Rhyacophila brunnea. Next base: position 27,169,562 of record NW_028233068.1, read on the forward strand.
ACCAAAACTTTCGGGATTGATTTTTTATCAATTTTTATGGAAAATAAAATAAAAACGAAAATATAACAGAAAAAATACTTTTAATAACAAATAACTACATTAGAAATAAACTGAGTTTGAATGAAGTTTGATTTATACCTATGTGTAAGTTGCCGATTCATTTTATTTTTTTCACATAAATTAATAAAAATGAGAAAGATTGGAAAAAACAATGCTTCGCACTATTACAAAGTAATTCCACCATGATCTCATACATTTTACGGCAGTTTCATATTTGGCTGACTAATTAGATTTATAAAGCGGAAAGGCCATAAGTACACCATGATTTGCTTTACTATTTTAAATCTCGCTAACCCATTAAGTCTTTACTATCAGAAACAGCAATCTCCTATTAAATTCACATTATTATTTATATTACAATATTATTTACTCCATTAAACTTATGTATTTCCAAGATTGAACGTATACAATAACAATAAATGTCTTAAATACTTAGTATAAATTATACCAGATTTATGTTTGACCGATTTTTACAATGTTATTTGTAAATATAAAAAAATTATATTAACAATGGAAAAAAATGCCAATCTCGGGACCAGTCCCGGGATTCCGGGATTTTCAAATTGTAATCTCGAAATCGCGCGATCAGAATTTTGGTTCGGGATTGGATTCCCTAGTGGGGACAATATCGTGTTACGCAAACATACATAATTTTATTAGTTTTTACTTACGTGCATACTGAATCTTAATTATGTGTATAACATAATATTTATAAAATTGTGGATTTCATTAGGTCGGTACCTACGCATTGTTTTATTAAATAATTTTAGATTTTCATAATATATGTAGAAATAACCTCATGTCTGGCTGTCACCAGACCGTATAAAAACTGTCAAAAAGAATAACAAATGTTAAATCCACGAGAAAGAGTCACTTAACTTACGCATTGGAAGTTCGCACTACTTGGCAAAGAAAACCACGTATACATCAATACGAGTATCATTAGGATTTTGTCGAAATATTATCATATCATTATTACTAGGATATTTTTATATTCTCTTCTTCTTCTTCTTGGTCGTGCACTCATGGCTGAGGATCGTGACCGCATTTGAATTTCGCCATCATTTGAGCGATCAAGACTTTCCATCCTTCTCGATCTTCCGCTTCACTCAGGGCAGAAGGTGCCCCCAGTCAGCTCTATCACTAGGTAGCTCCAGCGCGCAGACGCTCTTACTCTGCTTCGCCTTCCCTGGAGGCCACCCAAAACTACCAGTCTCTCCAGGTTGTCCGGTCCGCGCCTGATAATATGTCAAAAAAACTGCGAATTCTTCTCAGACATATTGTCGAGAGCTGTTCCTTTATCTTCAGTCTCTGGATTATTGACTGGTTCGTCATGTGCTCCGTCCAAGAAATACGAAGCATTCGTCGCCAACACCACATCTCAAAGGCATTAATTGCCTTCTGTTCCTTTGCCTTCAGGATCCACGACTGGACTCCGTATAGAAATATCGAGAACACTAATGTTTTCACAAGGATCATTTTTGTGGCAATAAGGGTCTTTATTACCTACCAATCTACCGCTGAATATGTCCATATCATATGTAGGTACCTACATCCATCAAAGTAGTTACCTACAAGATTAAGCTTATTGCAGGCATGTCCAACGCATCGATCGCGGGATGGATTTTGGTGGATCTCACCATATGTCCATAGGAATTGAATCATGTAGACGTAAAAAAACGTGTACGTTCCAGTCTCGAAGGGCAGAGGTATGCTTTAGAGATTTGACATGAATAGTGCACAATAAACTTTGACAGTCATACTTATTTGTTTTCATTGAATTAAGAATACAAATTGAACATGGTATTGGTTAGTTTAAAAAAAACCCAATACCAGTTATTTAATACTTAATACACTTCTTCACTGTGAGTCTTTGTGCCAGAAATATATGGCCATAAAGCATTGAGATCAAAAAATTACGCGTTGTTCGTGGAGAATTGCAGAAAGTAATGTTCCAATTTTATTACATTCAATTAACATTAATTTGATATTGGTTAGGATAAAATATCTGATAATTACGATATTATTATTATTATTATTAACTGTTTATGACGACTTTGCTTACGAGCACCTACTTGCTAAAATGCATTTGAATAATTCAGAATTTTGTATACTTACATATGTTTATTTCTACGATATGATTGTAGTTCTAATTTATTCTGCCTTTCCCTTGTATTCCGGTTGTTTTTATTACGTATTTTTAAGTGTTTTATATATACGTACATGATTTTATCCCGTATCTTCTATTTCCAAACTGTGAACTGTAATTCGGCCAAATTACCGGACACGCCTAATACCAATATACCGATTAATGAACGATCCTGATTGTTCGACGGAATGTCAAAAAATGTGCATGCGTTAAACCTGTATGGAATTATCAAAATGCTATCCTATAATAATTATAGTAAATATATGATTTTTTCTGTTAATTTCTATTCAGTACTATCGCTAAATAACTAATTTGTACTCGTAAATAAGATAATACAATGCTGGTTCTCTACTTCACGACAATGCTTAATGCGAATTTGAAAAGACAATATCTTGTTATGCTACATTTATTTTCTTTTAAAATCTTTCATCGGGTATTGAGTACAAATAATATATTTCAAAATTGTTATATTTGACGTGAAAAAAATGTTCAATTTATTGATGTAAATAAAAAAAATCGGTGTGTGTACTTATGTACATGCGTTAGAAGTTATACTTCTTTGGCGTAACAAAACAAAAAAAAAACTTGTGATAAACTAGATTCTTTGACTAGCTCTTAATTATCTTAAATTACACACTCAAGAAAAAGGACCGCTTATTGGAACGCCGTTGGTTTATTTCTATACACTTTAACTTATATTACTAAATTATATAATGGTTCTCGTTGTTTTTAAAGTACCAACTGTCACTCGTTGAACTCGTTGAAACTGGCGTTTAATCGTTTGTTTACGTAAGGAATTGCAAATGGCCGACAATAATAAATACGCTGCCTAGGAAACGGAACAATTCTAAACTATAATATTATACTGTATAATATTCACGATTGCAGTATCATACTGTGGCGTAAAGGTAGTGCGTTCGGCTGATAACCGAACAATCGGTGGTTCGAATCCAATCGAGTGCGTTTTTTTTCGTGTGAAAAAATATATTATGTGTTACATGTCACACGCGAAAAATACACTCTGATCTGATTTCCCAAATGCCCCAAAAGCAGTATAATTTCAAAAATATCTCTAAAGATTTTAATATAGGTAGGTAACCTATGACTTTCTTAATTATTCGTCTGTAGACGAATAAATGAATTATAACTATATCAATGTAATATATCTATAAGCATGTTTTATTCCAATATAATTTATGCCTGAAATTGTCCATATTATATAAGTTATATTTTTTTAAATTTGATTGTCATAAAAGTAACTACTTCTATGGTTACGGGGATGCGGCCTTTTGTAAAGCTTTTTTACGAATACGTAAAACATGTTCATTTTAATGGAAAATAACAGTTACCACGTTGTTATTGCGTCGATAACAATTATTAATATTATACACATGCTGCCATGTAATTCGTATGCTTGCATTTTTTTGTGTCGGCGGATGACATGTTTATTTGGCAAACGCTTCCGAAAATGCCGACGTGTCGTTGTTTCAAAAACAACCTGAAAATACTTTCCAACTATTATGTATTTCAAATATTCTGACATTGAAATAAATGGCTCTAGATGATTAATTAACAACCAGAAGTTTAAGTTTAAGCTAATAATAGATACATATTTAATAAATCTTACGAAACCGGAAAAAATAGCAAAATTCTATTTACCTATGTTAGGTAAAGAATATGATTATTAACAAGTTATCATTGTCTCACTGTAAATTAATTTATTACTTTTAATTATCTGCTTGGATACCTGGATGTATTTACGGATATATATTAGACACCATGGCCCTCACATCCCGAATCGGGCCCCTAGGCTAGGATGTTTGGCGGCCCCCCTACCTATCGCTAAGGGTAAAGTCACTGTGAAATTTTAAAAAATTGTAAAATAACGTGTATTTTACCGATTTTTTGTATTTTTAATATGCGCATCCGTTTGAATTGTAGAGTTGTCGAGTAAAAAATTGCATCATACAACCATATATATTTAATTATTATTATCACTGAAGTGGCGAATATAGCGCCGCAGGCTACTTTTTTACTATTAGAGCAAATTTGTGATGTACTGTGTTTATCTCACTTATCTGGTCGACTCGTCACGCCGGGCCCTTTTTGAGCCCGGGCCTCCAGGCTAGAGCCCTGTCAGCCCCCCCTTTGTGGGGGCCATGTTAGACACGTATTATAAGTATTATAAGTTATTCGTATAGGTATGCCTTTGTAATGTTATTTGTGTATGTTATTTTACGTTTTTTTCTATTCTGAAAATCGAATATTCTTAACTTACCTGACCCATATTTTCATGTCTCAGACAATTTGAACAAAGCTGCGTGCACTTTTTCTATTAAATTTATTACCATTGACATCTTGTTTGTTTAATGTAAGCACTGATTTATTAGGCATTGCGCATTTTCTACCAAATTTACTAACATAGCAGTTTATTTTAGTGATATAGATACCTAAGTTTTATAATATAAGAGAAAGTATAGTTTAAAACGAGGGTTCTCATTTCACTAAAACCAAATACACTGTCTTTTTACTTAGCAGGGCAGTATTAGTAGCCACGTATAGTCAGATTTTTTATTAAGTTTTCAGGTCAACGTAATTTGAATGCCAAATTAAATACTTACTATCTAATTAAAGAAAATACCGCAATTCAAGATTTTATCAACACGCTCACCTCAACATCCTTCAAGATAAAAAAAACTCTAACCACCAATAAAATATAATATTTTGTTATCATCAAATTCAATGATATGTGTATTTGCTGAGAGTTTTTCCCCGATAATGACGCCAGAGCAAAGAATTGTTTGAAAAGTGCTGATTGCAATGAGGTTGTGATTGAGAATAATTCTCGAGAAATAATCAGAAAAAGAAAATCTCCAATCCCGAGAAATTAATCTTCAGATATTTCGAAAAATCTCATTTCTCGAGAAATCGTCAATGGGATTCTCAAGATATTGTTACTAGGCTTAGCTGCCGATTGCAATCGGAGTTTTAAAAAGTCGCCGGTAAAAACGGAATTTGATAAATTTGTCGATAATAGGTTGAAAAAGCTGAATTGCGAAAAAAAATCGGCAAAAACAGGTAATTTCATAATAATGTCTCTCTCTGAAAATTGTTCTTGATAAAAACAATTATTGTTGATTTCACAATCTCGATTCGAGAAAAAACTTCACAAAATAATACAAAACTCTCATTCATCAATTTTCATATAAATTCAATATATATAATGTAATATAATACTAATTTTATTTTCTAAACGTATTATGTACTTATTTCTTAATTATAATATAAATTGAATTTCCATGAAGTACCTTCCGTCGTTAGTATTAATTTAATATTAGTAGACAATTATTACAACCCAGTCAATACAGTACAAATACAATTATGAAACATAAAATTGTGTTAGCCATTTTTGTTTGGCTCATATGTTTCGAGCCCTGCAGTTACAAGGGCGTCGTGTCCATACGTGATCTATTATAAGATTCCTCATCTACAAGTACCCAGACAAAAGTGGATTAGTTGTCATACAATATAATTTAGATTTTAATACATTATACTTACCTACCACTAATTAAACAATATATTCTTCAACTAGTGCACCTTAATATCTTATCCTATTATTATACATACATAGATAATATGATTTTGTGAAACGATGCCTATTCTGATACATGACGACAGTCTATAATATAAATAATATTTAAATTGAGTACGCGACGTATGATTGCAAGTTATCGGCTGGATAATGATTTTTTTTTATTACTAGACTATTATTTCTCAACTCGGGCGGCGTTTTCTCTCGCATCCTTCCGTTAGTGTTAGAAGAACACATTGGTTAAACACGTTACGTTTCAGGAATGGTGGGAGGTCACTTTTGAATATCTTATTCATGACTCAAAATGCTCTCAATCCCGTTGAGATCTCTGGACAATTTCGTCTGATGATGTACTTACCTATGCATGTTTGGATTAGCTAATGTATATAATTGTGATCTGAATATGTGAATAAAAAAATATCTAGTAGGTATCCAATCAATTAAAGCTCTTAACGCGGCTTAAGCGTTGGACTATCAAGCCGTGGGTCCCAGGTTCAAATCCTGGGTCTTGCAAGTATACATATTGTTTTTCAATTTGTGTGTGAGTCAGGGTATGGACCTAATAGGTTGAGCAAGTGGCTGACATCCATTTCTCGTAAAAATCAAAATCTGTTAATACAAACCTCTACTCTGTGGAGGCCCATAATATGATCCTATTAGGATTGGACATGGTCGAAAAAAAAATATTTAAGTGAAATGTAGGTTATATTATTTTACGAAACTTTTTATCTTAGTTTGAAAATCACTGCGACAAGGGTCAATGTAAAAAAAATATTGAGGTAGTTTACACTTTTAATACTTCTCTATTAATTAAAAAGGGATATCCCGAAGATGTTTATCACTACTAGATGTACCTATATATCAATTAAAATAACTCTCGCTTTCCGACACGTCCCCTTGGGGTGAACGGGGTTTTTCTAATATTTTATTTTAAATGAACCTTTGTATCGAATATGATTAGATAATACAATGTTAAAATACAAGAAGAATATTTTTTTATATATTTTAACACGTTATACATATATAGTTAATTTGTACTATGATAGTCATTGAGGCTATATACTATATTCTTGTAGCTCTCAGTATATTATTGATCAAATATCTATTTTTAATGTATCAAATTATTCGACCGCAATAGTAAATTCCCAGAGACTCATATACCGGTAAACAACTGTTTACCTGGGTCAGAAAATTGATTGACGATATTAAATACGGTATCGCAATGGAAAATTAGTCTAATATCCATTCCCATTGTATCATATTATATTATGATTGTAATAATAAATAAAATTCACAGCTAGTCGTATTTAAGCCGCTGACTCGTTCAATATAATTATGTACTGGAATATAATGTTTAGGTATTACTTTTGACTGTATAAATTACGAATACTGATTTATCAAAATGTCACTCGAATATACGTTTCCAGTTTGTTACCATCGCAGTTCTCTATATCGCTTCGCCCAACACCTGATTGTACCGAGATGCGGACCTCGGATCCGTACTTATCATAAGTTTAGTATTGTAACATAACTGCTGTAACCACAGATTTCTGAGTTCCCTGGCTGTAACATACTATTGTACGAGTACCAACCGTTACGCCTAATAAAATTCGCTCCTGCATACATCTTCGACTTCTTCATCATCAGCCTCAACACCATAACCTACGACACATCGACGACTCCCAAAGTGATAACCCACACCCATCCAACACCACAGTGGTAACTCACACATCGAACCCCAAATTCTTAATTAGTAAATCCAGTCCAGATCAACATATATATCCATATCCATATATCCACAAATAAATAAACACTGTATATAAAAACTGTTAACCTTATAATTAATGACTATGTTTTTGTATTCGCCGTGGATGGAATACATAACGTGTAAATGCACTAACAAACGAACATGCGGTGATAACCCAAAAATCGATTGCAATAATAAACAACAGTGAAAGTCGCATACATTATAGTTATAAGAAGAAATGAAAGGCCGATTGAAATAATGACTTTGAGCGTTTTAGTTTTGCACAATAGAATTTTCTAAATCAATTCGTCTAACATGGAAGCACGCGAAAACTTAAAATACTGGTACTGTTAGTAAGCAGTAAGCAGTAACACCTCCCGTGGGAGTCGAACCGCAAATCGGATTACAGCGGACGTCCATTTGCAGTCGTTGGCCAACTTTGTTGTTTGTTAACTTCGTTCGGAGAACGAACATACTGCGCGGTTTTAATAAGCATTATGAGTTAATCGAAGCGCAATATGGTGGTTAGTGCGCAGAAAGCCATTGGACTATCATTATTGTCAAGTTCGAAACACCGATGAAAAATCAAGATGCTTTCGTATTTACTTGATAACAATTTTTAACTTTATTAGCTGCTATTACGTTTTATTATTGATATGTTTAAATCTGTTTAACGGTTCATGGTCCACAGATCAGATCATATCTTAAGTTAGAGCTCATACTTCTTTATCTAATGGAAAGTGTTTCGTAATTACTTAACAATTAAGACTATCAAAAGCATAGGCAAATTCATTTGTACATAGGAGGGGGTGGGGCAATAAGTATACAGACTATTTATTATGAGTTTTGTAACGAAGAGGGCCCTACGGTATTTGAATGATCAAAGTAGCTCATGGCGCCTAATTTTTTTTTAATCACTGGTTTATAAATACCGCACCGTTTATAGGTTATTACAAATTACCTATTTTTACGTCAGTATATAATTTTGTGAATTACTTTTTCATACTAAATGCCAACACAGTATATATTTTCTGGATGCACTGGTGCTCAGAAGAATCATAATCAGTATGCACTATATGATAAAATACGTTCATGTAGGTCGTAGTCCATTATCAAGAAGTTTTACAAGTACGTACTTTAAAAATATTAATTAGTATTAAATCATTAACTTGGTAACAATTTGTTCATCTCTACAGAATTTACCTTGGAAAGGTGTATTTTTCGTATTACTTCTTTAATTAAATTCTCGTGGAACCCCATGGTTCTACGGAACTCTCGTTGGGAATCATGTGTTAAAATTATTTAATATCATAATTACACAGTTATAATGAGATAGTTTTTTTTTAATCATGTTAATTGGTATTATTAAAACCCGTTGCCCTTTGAAATACTCATAATAAATTGTCATGATTTCTCATAAAGAACAATTGCTCTAGGCATTACACAATATTATGAAAACACGTGAATAAATAATGATTGATTGATGTGACATTCGATTGACAGTAACGCTGAATAATGTTATTTGTGGATTATGTATGCCCTATTTGGCGTAGCTTTGTGACAACCCTAATCCCCAATAAATACCTTCTGATCGCTTTACATAACGAAACAGATAATGCGATAAAATCAATCCATACTACTTCTCGTACATTGACATCTTAATTAAAGAACGACATCTGTCGTTTGTTGGAACGCTTTTCTATTTTTATCTCAACTATTATGGACGTGTTACGGTAAAAGTCTTGAAACCAGGTATTTCAGAAACCTGGATAGATGTAAGGTAATTATTTACTAAATGTATTGTTTACCAACTGATATTGTAATGTTTCACTTTTAAAACTAGATTATGTAATGGAATTCCCTATGTAGTGAATACATTTCATAGAATAGGGATGTAAATGTTAAGATTTTCTTGATTCAAAAATATGTGCTGAGGATGAGAGTCATAAAGAGAGAAACAAATAGGATACTCTCATAATATTTTGACAGACACTTACAGTGCACTACTAGCAAATCGATAATATATTATAAAGTATTAAACGACATTACAATTAATTTGTATTAGAAAAGAACGGAAAAGTATAAATAAATATAGTATTGGACTGGAAACAAGATTTTGAAAATGTCAATTTCTATTTTTAAAAAATATGCTCGATTCAAATTGAAGGGATTTCGAGAGTGACTAAATCGAAAGAAAAATGTTTAAAAATCAACTAAGTGGCGTTTATATAAGAAATAAATAAATTATTCAACACAATCAATCAAGAATAGAAATATTATGGAAGAGGATAACCATCAGCTAAGTATCTCCGCGCCTTGACAAATTAACGAGTTCGAGCTAAATCCAAGAATGTTTCTAGCATATAGAATAAAAGTCCACATATTACTAAACCGTCCACGTATCTGCTTTATTTACGTGTGATTAATACGCCCTCACCTGTAAGTTATCTGACATGAACAGATGCTAGATTTTCTTTGAAAACTAATCTTTTCTTATAAATTTCAATATGAAACTATAAACATAATTATTGAATATCGTGTTTAACATCGACGTTTTGATGAAACGAAATACACGATGTTTTAAACATGTTTGAACATTTTCGAAAGAACTTATAACATACAATCTCAGCAACTCTTTGGGGAAGGGTTACTTTTGTAACCTGTTGCACCTTTATCTGAAGATGTTCCGGGGAAGTTAGATATAGCCGGTACGCATTCGTTTGAGACAGATCTTTTACCGATAATGATAACATCTTTATGGCCGTGCCGTAATTCTCTACAAATAAATTATGTCTATTTACCTGCATATTACAACAACAGGGATACCAAAAATAATATAGAAAAAACGCACTGTAATAAAATATAGCAGCTAATATCAAGTTGGCAATAAGTCTTAGCCGGGTCGTACACAGTGACGTCCCTAGATAAAATGCCGCCCCTAGGCAGCGCGACAATGCCGCCCCATTTTTTATACAGTATTTTTATCATCCTTTTATGACTCCAATATCTAAGAAATGACGTGTTGTATGGATAAATTAATAACAAAGTATATATCACTAAAACATACAAATTAAATTTCGATATAAAAAGGTCAAAATATAATATAGGTCTGTCATCCAAATTCTTCACCAAATCATCAGAGTCTGAGGTTCTATTCGGTTGATATTTCTGTCACATTTGGTTTGTATCAATCAATAATACACAAAATTATTATTTTCACACTATTTTTGCATACATGTAAACAAAATAAGTTTAGCTATTTATATGTACTTATACCAAATGGTTCTCGATTTGCCGCCCTTCGAGTAACTGCCGCCCCCAAGCGACGCTCAATCTGCTTACCCCCACGGGACGTCACTAGTCGTACACCTAAACTCGTCTCGACTGCAACACGTCTATGTCGATGTGATTTTATTGGTATTCACAAAAAACAATATATAACGATCGAATTCAACACTTTAATTTGAAAAAACACAGCTGGTGTCGCAAGTAACAAATTTCATTCGACATGTCGCATCGGCACATATGCAGAAGCTGCTTTTTCATTCGTTTTTGCCAGCCGCGTAACGTAACTACCCCGCCATGTCCTCGCTTGTGCTCACGGAAGACAGTCGCCACATTACGCCCGATTTTGTTTTACGACCATATCAAGACGAGACTATTTCTAATGTGCGACCGGACTAAAGTCAAAATATGAATATCTGAAGCGATTAATTTGATAAACACATGTATTGGCTTCCCAATTGGCATTACCAATGGCAGGTTAGTTTAACATTTTGGGACAGAAAACAAATCACAGTGACTTAGAGATCAGTAAATTTCTTATATATATATTATGTTTTAATTTACACCGCAGTCAGAAAAATATAGTTATTTTCTAAATTTTAAACTACAGTATGTCAGAATACTTAAGAGGAAACTGAAATAGTTATCGAAGAATAAACTCATTTTATGGAATTTTATCGTATTTTTATTGGGTCTACGAAAAAGAAAAGGATTCGGCCATACTCTGCGTCCAAATAAACCTGAAATATATATTTTTTGCCAGACCCAGGATTCGAACTCAGGACTCGTCATCACTACATTGGTACCTAATATAATTTGATAACAATGTTCGTAAGTGTATATGTAGGTATATATGTTTAGGCACGTGCATTTGTGTAACGGAAAAACTTCGCAAACAATTATTGTAGGTATAGCCTAGGTTTTATTCATATATGTCTGCTATTATAACTAATATTGTTGTTATTCATATGTGATAGCAGAGTAAGTAAACAATAGAGTGGTGCATGTCGACTATTCGCTGTATTAAATATAAATAAGTACATAATATTATTTTGTCGCTGAAACGCGTCGATCGTGCGTTTACGATGCCTCGGCGTGTTGCAATTGATTTACAGCATGTTAGTAGTCCTTTTACGACCCATGTTTTATGATATCCGTTCTTTCACTGAGTGTTTTTTTGATTTAATAGTGTTTTGTGTCATATGTTTATACCATAATAATATAAACTCTATGATAAATAGAGAAATAAAAAATTGTTGCTAATATCTAAAATATGCGACTGTTGGGAGTATTATATAATATGTATATACATATCAGTGGCGAAGGGTGGTGGTAGGATATGTAGATTCGACATAAATAGTGCACACTAAATTTTGTCAGACAAAATAATTATTAATTTGTTTTTATTGAACTAAGAATACAAATTGCAGATGGTGTTGTGTAGTGATTGATTAAATTCAATTAATCCCCGCTGAACTAAATAATAATAGATTATATAAATGTATATTGTAATAAAATAAGAAGATTTGGTGTAGTTACCAATGACATGTAGGTACGGATTTATGAAACATCCTGTTTAATTTATGGAAAAATGTATCAATAAAAAGAAATCTTAATATTTTAAAATCCAAATATAAATTCACAATAGAAGTTCAAGGTTCATAAATATAACTAAAATGTAACATAATAGAATTTTTTTATCATAATACCTATGCAAGTAAGTGCCGCGGCCTGATTATAGGCGGCCTTGGTTTATACATACACCATCGTAAGAACATACGAGCAGGAACATACTGGTATCTATTTCAAAGTGTTCTATTTCAAATAAGTAATGAATGAATTTATATATATATATATATATATATATATATATATAATATAATCGTCTCTGTTCTGGCATAACACACTAACTGGAGAATACTAGTTTTGAGTAATTTGACTTTGAAGTTGTTAAAATGTTTGAAATAATGGTCTATCATGTGAGTTTATTAAGTAATCGTAAAAAGGATGACTTTAAAATAAAGACTGTTTATTTATTAAGAAGGTTTCCACACGGTAAAGTTTGAAATAAGGAACATTTTGGTACTAACTCAATTTGTCATTTTTTCGAATTAGTGTTTTCTGCCAGAACAGTGACGTTATATATAGCCATTTTCAGTTAGTTTTTCATATAACAAAGTTAACGTATTGTTTCATAGTAGATTTTATCTCACATAAAAAGGTGAGCCATATTTGAATTAAGAATTGTCATAATAATATGTAAAACTGCAATTAAAAGTCTCACAGGTAGTGTAAGGAATATTTCCGTTAAGTAAACCACAGTCAACTTATTGTGCTTTAATAGAGCGTTAGCAGTGGTCCAGACAGTCTCTGGCGTCCAGCAGTGAATTTGTATGAAAATTATTTTGACGTCTACCGCTATAATTCGTTTTCCCGAAGAGGAGTGCATTATTTGTTTTTTGTTTACCTACAGTAATTTTATTACCGATATCTCCGCATATTATTTGGATACCTAGATAGTATTTCAATTTATTTTTATTCTGTCTTACAGGTAATAATATGAATCTTTTGCTTATGTAAAATAATCCAAAGAGGATAATATGTATCGATTAAGTATATTAGATTTTTAGTGGATAGCAATTTATTTCGTAAATAGCATAAATGTGTCGCTACCAGGGAACTCAGAAATAATGGGAACTGAAATACACAACGGGTAAGGCGATAGCAGGTAACCGACTCGAGTAAGGAAGAATCCGGATTAAACTTACACAAGTGTCTAGAATACGTTTTACGTCGAATACTGAAAACTGTTCTCGGTTTATGCATTTACGCTCATTTAATGTTGGTGTATTACACACACTATTGCACGTGCATAATGCGTGCTTCATTTTCGTAGGACACTCACACATTCAAAAGCCTGCTTCACCATGCGGCGTATTGAATATAGCCTATCGGTATTCTATTTATTATCTGTTCTGTGGTCGCTACATTTCAAAATCAGCCAAGTCCACCTTTAGGTATTTTTGACTTTTTGTGAATTGCTGAAGAACTACTGCTTTCTAATATTTCTGCATTATCAAAATGTGGAATTTAATAATTTTAAATATTTTATACTCGAAATAATATGAACTTTCACCCTTGTGACTGTGTATTTGAGAAAACAAAAAGCTGTTTTTGTCCTATTCATCTATTATGGACTTGGCTGATTTTGAAATCTAGCGACACAAATATATTGATTATAAAGCGAAATTATGCAATGTAAATTCTAACTAAATTAATGTTAAACAGTGATTTTGGAAAATCATACTATGGGAAATAGTCTAGAAAAGTTACACACTTAATTGACATCTTTTTAGTTACGTCCAGTAGCGGTTTTCAATGAAACAGATAAGATGGTAGCGTCATCAGAGAGTATGATAATAAAAACGGTTCACAAATTTCATGGTTAAATTAATTAAAACCGTCACTAGTTTTGTTTTGAGAGTTGAGATTTGTACACATTTTTGTTTTTACGATAAATGGGTGGGACCATACTTTGAAATTGGGCATTGAATAACAATAATATGTGTATTTCTCAGATGTATGATTCGAACCTGAAACCTAAAACATTATAAGACAAAGCATGTCAAATTGAAATCAAAATTGTTGTAGTTATACAGAAAGCAACCAGCCGCAATTTGGGCAAAAAGAGTTAATATCACGTAACAACGTAGGGAATAGATACACAATAATGACAGTAAAAGAGTAAAACAGACAGTGAGAAAAGTTGTAAAATGAATTATATAAGTATCTACATAATTATTACATATAAACTAATTTTTATAAAACTTTTGATATCCTAGGTTTCCCTAGTGGTCTAGTATATAACACATCTCCTCCAGTCCCCTGGTTACCTCAAGAATATTCAAAACAGAATTTGCATTACCTTTATATTATACAATTTTTGTGATAGATTATTTTGATTCTAGATGGTTAATATTACTATCAAGGCTTTATGAGATTTTTTACTTCTATTTTTAAATACAAATATAAAAAATCATATTCGCTTTATTATTAAAGCCAGAACACACTTTGTTTAGTTTTCTTTGATGAATAATATACAATATATTATATTATTTGTAGACTATGCATAAGTACTAAAAGTATGTAAGTAGTTACTTAATATACCTATGACGTCCGATCCCCAAGTCTTTCTCTACTTTAGGATTACCTCTAAGTGAATTTAAAACAAATACTTAAGCCTTCGACATGTTTTAAAAATACAAAGAGTGTTTTTTGAAACACCACTTTTAGGATTAAGCATAGGTACCCCACATGGATTCGGTAAAAAAGGTTATAAAGTATCTACCTTCATGACAAAGATAGATACCTACTTATTTCTTTCTAGTTGTAGATTTAATGTTGATTTCTACTTTGCGCGAAAGTGTCTGGCATAATGTCTGAATGACATGGCAGAGAAATATAATTATAATCCATGGATAGTAATATATAGCAGTCGCGTTTTACTGTAAAGCATATGCGGCATCAGAAAGCCACAAAAACTTGACCAAGAACGTATATTTTTCGCAATCTGGGGTTTCTCTAATAAATCAATGTAGAACTCGATTAGATACTTTTCCTACTTTTAACACTCAGTACCTGCATATATCGCAATAAAATGTAACCAAACATGTCATAAAATACGAACGTACAGTGATTTTGTATGTAAATTAATTTAATACAATAAAAAAATCGGTGTGTGTACTTATGTACGCGTTAATAAATAAATTGACATTGGGTTATACGAAAAATATTATCCTTAACTGTAAAAATATGTATTTTTGTGTATGAAGTGTTTAAATATTGTAAATTTACAACGTACCATTGCTTGAATTATTTACCAACTCATCATTCACAAAGTTTATTTATTTATTGATATAGAATTTTACTCATAAATAATACTTACATAAATATAGCCTGAAATCTTGATACACAATCTTTATAATGAAAAATAAATATACACTCCAATATAAATAAAGTTTTATGAATATAAATTTACAGTGTAGAATATTAGTTGCCAGAAATTTGTTTATAAACACATATGTTTATTATGACACAATATTAGTTATGTTTATAACACGTGCTGTTTACTTGGTTGTATTGAATTACTATGCGCATGTACGCTTGAGACCGAAATGAAAAATGAATAATCATAATAAAAGTTGCAACATTCAGTCTTTACCCAACCGGCCCAAGCCACAGCCCTCAATATCACAGCTGAAAATTACAAACCTCCAGCATTTAGAATACCCGAACGTCGCCGCGCAAAAAAAAATATGTTGCATTGGCGGGCAAAACTTCCGTCCCATGCCAAATTAATGCGTTACATTTACGCGCGCAACTTCGTCACACGCCAAAAATACACTCTGATCTTGTCTCTGTTCTGGCAGAACATACTAACTGGAGAATACTAGTTTTGAGTAATTTGACTGAAGTTGTTAAAATGTTTGAAATAATGGTCCATCGGGTGACTTTAAAATAAAGACTGTTTATTTATTAAGGTTTCCAGACGGTAAAGTTTGAAATAAGGAACATTTTGGTACTAACTCAATTTGTCATTTTTTCGAATTAGTGTCTTCCGCCAGAACAGTGACATTCTGTTTTCCCAAACGCGCCTAAATAAGTATAACTTCAACAATATTTTTGTTAATGTTACAATATGAAAATGAAACGAATTAATATAATACATATATATTACTAAAAGTCGATTTGTTTAATTTTTACCGTTGGAACTTATGAAGCTCTAAACTGGTCAACGGCTGCCACCACCAATATACCTTAAGGTTATACCTCAGTTGAGGCACGGTCTAAAGAGATCGTGGCTAGGCGATGCGCGGATTGCGGGTCGCGGGTGCAAAAGACGCATGTCAAACGAAATATAATCTGTCATATAAATCCAACATGTGTCCATTTAATGCTCTGTTTATTTTTCTATCAGTAACACATTTTCTCTCTTAACTTTCTTCTTTAAGCACTACGGTGCATGGTTGCAGCATCAGTCCCATGCGGCTCCGTCTCGGGACGGAATGAGCACTTAAAATCACTTCTTTCAGACATGTTTAAAGCGTCATAGAAAGCGGCCGTGCATATCCACGGTTGTGCATATATGACGGGTGGTGGTGGGCACTTTAACGTATGTTCTATCAGTAACAATAATAAAATAATATATTCATTGACATGTTTTCTTTTTAAAGTAAATGGGTAACGTTTTTAGTCATCTTTACACGATTTAAGAATTAATACGCCCGTCGCCATCACGAAACAAATTAACGTGTTTCCAGCTTTACGTTCTCTCTCCGAATGGCAGCGAGTCCAAAATTTCGTTGCGCCTATAGTTGAAAATTATTTGGCGTTTCACTGATGTATCACCTTAAGGTGAATACTTTGTTTCTTGTAGGTATTTCACATTTTATTGAATTAATCAATAGTTACCCGGAGTTAACAATAGCATAGGATATGAGTGTAGGCTTGATATATAGTATGCAGAGACAATGAAACACAACGTAGGTATAGAAGAGAGACCAAAAATTATGCAAAAACCATTCAAAAAATAAATTATAGATACAAATTTAATAATTGTTTTCACATGTCTGACTTGTGTGAGACTTGTCCTTACATACATACTGACTATCATTCAAGGTTTAAGAAATGAAATTATTTCTTTCATCGTAAAATGAGATACAGATGACTTTAATTAAACAATAATTATTGGATCATGATACAATATTTTTTATTGTTTAAAATTATGTTTGATGAACTTTAACTAGTAATATGCCACATGTTGCCAAATCAGCGAAGTTTTAATTAGAGCAAGACGTAAAATATTATAATCAAATTACAAGAAACTTAATTTTAATAATTACCACATGTCATTAGTACATACTAGGTACATAATATGCAAGTCAAAAATATCATTGATAATAAATACTGAAATATCAAGTATATTTTGAATACATGTATATTATATCTTCTTCGTATGGTGCCATCCCCTAGTGGAGGTCGGCCACCATCAGGGCGATCTTAGCTTTGTAATCTGCTACCCGGAACAGTTCAGTGGAGCAGTACTCGTACCAATCGCGGAGGTTCTTAAGCCACCAAATGCGATATCGTCTTCTGCTACGATTATCGTTTGGAGTACTGCATTTTTATCCTAATAGAAATTCTCGGTCATTTCCCATTAGATTGAGAACTTCAACATTAATTTGTCACCCGGTCAGTCCAAGGAATTTTGAGGATGCGTCTATATACAGCCACATATAAATACATTATTTAGATAATTAGGTAGTTTGAGTATAATCTTAGCAAAGTTTTGCAATTGAACGCATAATTAAATTCTTATTACACTTACTCCCCTTTAAGCCGAAGTCCGGAGTAGGAGTGTATGTACATATTATTATTATTATTGCAACCCCTGTTACAATAAATGTGATGCATTCTCCCTCGGGGGTTAGATGAACACTATTGTGTTACATTTTATACATCGCGATTCCCACGTGACCTTCTATAATCTGAAAACACTTGTCGGTACAAAGTAGGTACACGGGTTCTGGTGATCTCCCCAGTTGCATAAATTAGTGCACTGTTGATGCATTTATTTTCAGAGTGAGAGATCTACGCACAATAATAGTTCTTTTAATGTTATTGATTCATTAATTTTCGCTTGAAACACAAAGTCGAAGTCGCTAGAAACACAATGACGCGCCAATCGTGGGTGTTGGGGTGCGAAACACACGAGCGGCAGGATTCTGGGGGCAGAAAAACGCACAGAAAACATATTTTATAATACTTAATATTCACTATTAAAAAGATAATAAATTGTGTCGCTACATTTCAAAATCAGCCAAGTCCACCTTTAGGTATTTTTGACTTTTTTGTGAATTGCTAAGAACTTACTCCTTTCTAAAATTTCTGCATTATCAAAATGTGGAATTTATTAATTTTAAATATTCTATAAGTACTCGAAATAATATAAACTTTCACCCTTGTGACATACTTTCATACTTGTGTATTTGAGAAAACAAAAAGCTGTTTTTATTCTATTCATATATTATGGACTTGGCTGATTTTGAAATGTAGCGACCACAAAACAGATAATAAATAGAATACCGATAGGCTATATTCAATACGCCACATGTTGATGCAGACTTTTGAATGTGTGAGTGTCCTACGAAAATGAAGCACGCATTATGCACGTGCAAATTGTGTGTGTAATACACCAACATTAAATGAGCGTACATGCATAAACAGAGAGCAGTTTTCAGTATTCGACGTAAAACGTATTCTTGACACGTGTATAAGTTTAACACGGATACTTCCTTACTCGAGTCGGTTACCTGCTATCGCCTTACCCGTTATGTATTTCAGTTCCCATTATTTCTGAGTTTCCTGGTAGCGACACATATACAATTACGCAAACTAAATATAATATTGAAATAGGTATATGAAATAACAATGTACGTGTGACGTGTGTTGTATACTACCGTGGGATGACGAACATCGAAAAAATAGCCCATGGTACATTTTAAATATAGGAAGATAATAATAATCCTATGTTTGAGTTCAAGATCTCCGATCTATGACTATTGAGATGCATCATAAATGTTTAAAAATATACTGAAAAGCATTCTCTCGAAGTCTTCCCAGAATGGTTCAGTGCCATATAATATTTCAGCAAAATGTAATTAATTGTACATAGTCAGGATATTAACCGAATCATTAGGCTATAATATTATATGCTAAGCAATAAATTGTAAAGAATCGGTTTAATTTAATCGGATAGCAAAAAATGGCATAGTTCTCAATTTTATTAATAAACATCGTAGTAAAAAATGGCAACATAATCTGTCATAATATAAATATTTTGGTGAGAATAAAATAACGATTTCACTGTTTTCACTAATTTTCATATGTTTTAAGCTCCATCTGTATAGAATAGGGTTTCTTTCAATATCTATTTTATAGAGAAACTTTCTTTTTCAACTATCTTACGTGCCGTAAAAGAAAATCGTGACATGCAGTTATTTATCGTGAACAAACTAAATAAACAAATTGTACTGTCAATATCTCTGAACTTGCAAATATACCGCGGTTGAATGGTTCTGTACTCTGCCTGTGTTATATGTTGTAATACTTGTAATAGAAAAATAATTTTATGGTACGAAACTGCCATACTTTCCAATAAATCTTCCCGCATTAAATCGTCAATGCATTCACCCTCCTTATATGAAGATATCACAATTCACATTACAACAATGATAACTCAATTACGAAAACAGCGAAGCTATTAATTTTATTTTGTATTACTTGGTTTGTGCTATGGTTGCATTTTTATTTGTAACTTACAAGCGATACATAAATTATATCAGTGAAAATATTGGTGCATACACTCATCTATAATAATATTAATGTATTAATTGCTTGTAGGGTGCGTTCTTTGCAATACGCGCGAGAGCACGAAAAACTCAAACGAAGAGGTGATTTTTTGTCCAATGACAGGCTATTTTACAACGTTTTTATTAGCTCGTATTCTTATTTGTCCGGTGGTTGTTCATCCAGTACAAATCTTGCAATCGATTTTTAACCAACTTCCCGACTAGCTAGACGTTTGAAACTTTTAGAATACATCAGAACACAGATCAGCCAATGCATTCTTTTAATACTCTTAGCCATCTTTAAGTAGAATTGAATTCATTTTCAGTTAATTCTGTTTTGTATGAAAAGTTATTTCGGAAGAAATCCGTAATCCAATCCACTGTTATTGGTTGCTAAGTGGGTGGTCCTAGCAACTAAATTATTAATATATACGTGCGTTACTATGGAAATCAAAATGACATTTCAGTATTCTATATTTGTTTGTTTGTTTGTTTTTTATTTACTTCATATCAAGTACAAGTTTGAGCATATTGAGCATAATGAATCAACAGAAAATTTAAAAACGTTGTATATCAAAAGTTCTTTTTATCGTGTAATTACTAATACTATAATTATTATATCCTAAGCCCACTTGTTTGCATTCATATACACTAATATATTTAAAATAGATTTGAATGCTGATAAAAAGGGTATTATGAATATAGGTACCACATTAGTGTGAGGTTTGATAGTTTTGATATAAGACAAGAAATATTCGGACCGGCACCGAGTGAAAGAAAGCGATGCAACCTGGTGAAAGCCTAATCTAGAATACCAACCGTAACATTAATAACATTCGCCCTGCCAAATGTTATCAGCGCATGTTCAAGGTTAAATTGTTCCACTAATGACCAAAATGCTTGAAAGCAATTTCGCATTACAGATTTATTTGCAGTAAGTTTCACACGTTTGATTTTGGATTTATTTTCCGTTGCCACATCAAGATAAAAAAACACCTTCCATTTGTATATTATTTAGTTGATCAATCATGCAAAATTTCGAATAATATTTAGTGGGTAAGTAAACAAATCAACACGTTAACAGGAGACTGCCATTAGTTTTTATTAAATTTATAAGCGATGCATTCAATGCTCCCAACACAGAATAATATTAAATTGTTTTATATTTAGCAGTTCAACCATACTAAAAACTATCTAAAACTCTATAATTGTTATTCAAATAATTTGATGGCACACCAGGTAATGAGCATTACTGATTGTATTTTTTTGTTACGGCTATTTTTCTGAAGTTGTTCTAATTAGGACGATACTTCAGTGAATCGGCAAATAATTTTCAACTATAGGTGCGACGAATTTTCGGACTGGCTGGCAATCGGAGAGCGAAAGTCGAGCTGCGAACACGTCAATTTGTTTTATGATGGCGACGGGGGAATTAATTCTTAAATTGTCTAAAGATGACTAAAAAACGTTACCCATTTACATGAAAAAGGAAACATGTCAATGAATATATTAATATTATTAGTATAGAACAATAAACATAACATTAAATGGACGCATGTTGACTTTTTATGACAAATTAGGTTTTGTTCTGCACGCGTCATTTGCACAATATTCGCGTCGCGTAGTCGATCGTTTTAGACCGTGCTCCAGCTGAAGTATAGCCTTAATGATCTGTGTACGTTAATGTTCAATAAACAATATTTAATTCTTAATTATCGTGCTTGAAAAAAATATATATAATTACCTACCTTAAAATTCCCGTTATAAATAATTATAGGAAGAAATTCAAAATGTCATAATGATTACATGCATAAATAATTAATTAAGTACAGTTATTAAAATATTTTTAATAGTAGCATTTAGAAATCAGCTATGTATATTTAAAATTATCGTTTTTATGTAGTCTGTAGTCAGCTTCATCAATGATGACCTATGAAATATCAATTAGAAAAAGTAATTACAAAAAAATAGTAATAGGCACATAGTTATTAGCATCTGGAAAATTATTCAACCATATTCACTTTAATAATTCGGTACCTACACTATTTTTATGTAAGTAGGTATGTAGTTTATGCATTTATATATTACAATATTATGTTATATATGTAGGATACGCTTTTAACTAATTTTGGATAATGCAATGCAATTTTGACATTTAAGAATGATTTTGACGTTTTAATCACAATTATTATTCTGCCCTTCTAAGCCAAAAAGGCGTATCTCATTTTTTCCTTATCGGGTTTTGGTTGTATTAAGAAGATTTAGGGGGCGTCGTAATTAAATTGGTTAATACATTATTATGGATAATTTTTCGAAAAGGACCCCCCCATACCGTTTTTTTCTGTGTGCGCGCCTGATGTCTGTCTGTCTATGAGACGAAAAATATGAGATACGCCTTTGTAGTGAGGGCAGTATTGTGCAGTTAACTTCACAGTAGCCAAAGCTGATAGTGGGTTCTGTACGATTTCTGCAAATATTATCATGTCTATAAGTCAAAATCTATGAGTTTAAGTATCTTGATTTATTATTAGAGATACTAATTACTTATGTACGAGTATCATGCACAAAACAAATCTTTGCAGTTTTGTCCTAAATTTATATTGTCTACGAATACTCTGATAAAAAAAAAACTATTTACTCGAAATGTCCAGGAATACATTATCTATATAGACCATCAAGTTATTTTGCACTGGAGATTAATTTGTAGGACCAATAATAACTTCATACAATTTATTATCGGTCAAAAACCGCAAGTATTTCAATCTAAGAACGAGAATAAGTTAATACCATGTACTGAAATAAACTCTGAACCGTGACTTAATGAATGATGAAACAGTACTATTAATGTTAACAAAAATATACCATAGGTGCATTATATCAAACCATAAAAACAGAACAATAATAGTTAATAACATCCATCTTTAAATGTGCCAATGTTAAGAAAATTCATAATTTGGAAACACTTCAAAAACATTCATATTAGGAAAAATATTGAAAAAATAGTGTGTCGGGCGGGACTTGAACCCACATCCATCGAATTCCGGTCTGTGTTTTACCAATTTACCCACATACTACGTTATACACCTTACCTAATTATGAGGAAATTAATACTTTGGACGCGGAAGACGCACACGGTGCGTAATGACCAGGCGGCCGATCGATGTAATTAACGTGCATTTTAAAGGGGGCAATTAAAATCTCATTATCTATTCAGCAGCGAAAGCGTTAACTAACATTTATGCATTTCACACGCTTTTCAAATTTCATTAATATTGCCTACCGGCTTTTGTAGTTTGAAACAAGGTACCTAGATAGTCTAGTCGACGTCCGGATAAGTCAAAATTTTAGTCTTAACGTATTTGTACACCTTGCTAATAATCGAATAAACTATTTTTTATTGAACGAATCATTTACAAAATTTGTTGAAAAGTTAAAGAACTTTAAATTCTTAAATCTTGTGAACAATTCGTTGAATAAAAAATAAATGAAGAAGTCTAAATTTTCCTATTTCGTAAAACCGATTTCGTTTTACTAACCACTCAGTCACATCCCCTGGACAGAAGTATAACCTACCTATAAATGAAACTCGTTCGCAGTTCGTTAAAATTCCACAAAGCAAGTTTTGACGAACACGACGAGAAACAATTCCAAGAAATTTGACGGAAAGTGGAATTCTTCCGATATAAATCTAGCTTACTTACAGCTGCACTTAATCGACCGCAGCATTGTTAAGTACTACAGTACCTACCCACTTATGCGCACGTGCTAACTTGTGTAAATTGGCGGAAAGCTTTTAAAGCTTTTTGTATTGGAATTATTAGGCATTTTAATTGGAGGCATGTTCAGCAAAATAATATGTCCTCATTTTGTGTTCTGGTCCTCTCAGACCTTCGACCTAACGAAAAACCACTAGTTTTTCTAAGTTGTCATTCTTCTTGCGGTATATGTGACCAAACAACTAGACTCCGGAGTCAGTCTTTGAAAGTCAACCTCATTTAAATTGCACTCGTTTGTCCGTTTGAATATCCACGAGATTCAGCGTCCACTTACTGCACCACATTTCAAATAAGTCGTTTCTCTGTCTTTCTCTTATCTATATCGTCCAAACAGTGACGTCCCTAGGCAAAATGCCGCCGCTACACAGCGCCAAAATGCTGCCTCATTTTTTTATACTGTATTTTTACTACTATGTACATCAGCTTCTGGAGACGTTTATCTTTAGGCTCGTTGATTACGGTTTATTATATTGATGCTTGAATTTCTACATATTATGTACTCATAATTATTTGAGAATAAACTTAATGTAAAGCAACGTACCGCAAACTAGACACAACTTGCTTACTTACTAAATAGTGTGAGGCTTTAGTTAGATGTTGAGTTAAAATGCCCACATGAAATATCAAATAACTGCATGTGTCCATATAATACGCAAGTACCATTTTAAGTAAGTATTCCCACTTACCCCTGATTTTCCAGCAAGACCAAGAGAGCGAAATATTGGGAAGGAAGTAAAATCAGTTTCATATAGTTCAATCCATTTAAATGTTCCTTCAATTTCATAGGATTTTTATTTGAAATATTATGCATTCTTCGTGAAATATTGAATTAGGACATAGAAATTGTAAATGGACTTATTTCAAAACAGAATGTTTTTAATGTTTCGTGGGAAAATCCACTATAATTAATTATTATTAAAATGTCAATCATATTATTATTATTATAGATATGAACTCATTTTAAATGAATCGACTCAATGTGTTTTAAATGTGCAAAAAATACACTATGTAGATAATTATGCATAATTAAATTAATATTTTTTTCGTTGTTTGTTCACAGAAACGGTCTGCTGCTACGACAACTAACAGATGGTCGTCATTTTATTCAAGTCATAGCAGATTTAACTGGAAAAATTATAGACTGTGAATATGTGCACGAGAAAATATACATCAACGACTTCCTGACACAATTCAATGAAGAAATAACAGCACGAGGGGCGTCCCACGACAGTAAAACATATGGAAAATTAAAGAAATACAAAAATAATCACGACCATAAATATGGTGAAGGGAAAAAATATAAATATCGCGATGCCAAGAAAGACTATAAAAATAAAAAATATTTAATAAAGAATAAGAAATTGAATTTTGATATACACGTGGACGATTATAATTTAGACCGACAGTATGAAAGATACGGGCATACTGAAAATTATAAATTGACAAAACCATATTCGCTTAAGAATCACCGAATTGGTGAAGAAGAAAAACCAAATACTGATTATTTAAAGAAATATGAAGGGAATAATGATGATATTCTTGAAGTAAATGCTCGTCAAATTAAAGACGGTATAGATATTGATGACAATGCGGCGCTGACTAATGAAAATTACGATTCCGATGTTTTTGACAGGAATGATCGTGATAAAAGGTCATTAGAAAATGGCCGTGAACATATCTTGCGAGACTTCAAAAAGGAAGCGGATTATTACACTGATCTATATAATAGCGGAGCGTGGAACGATTTTAATGGCGATGTTAATGAAGACAGTGAAGAAGATTTTCAATCTGAAGCTAAGGAAAGTTTTAGAGAATTAAATTCAAATGAATCTAAAGCGACCGCAGAAAGTGAAGATAAACTCGGACCTCGTATAAGGATACCACTTGAATTTGAGTATAATGAAGAAAAGCACGTCCGTCCAAATAAACGATCCAGACAATTTAATAACCCGAATGAATTAGGACACGATCTGCATAAGCATGTAAAATTAATGGGTAAAATGAATAATCAAGAAACAAAAAGAAAAAAACACAATGAAGATTTTCAAACATATGACGAACAAGATGACAAAACATTTAAAGGAAGATCTCAAATAACAGGATATGATGACGAATTCATCGAGAGAACTTATAACGGTTTTAAAAATCGTCCAAGAATTTCACCGAGAAAATCGTTTGATGGACTATACAATGTGACTATTCTCAAGTTAGGGCGAAATTCCTTAATTTCAAAAGATCTCTTTGATTGGTTGGACTATGCCGAATTGGAAAGAAAATGTGACGCCGTTCATTCTGAATTATCCAAGAAATTGGGAATTACGGATAGTCATAAAGGGATGGATGACGCGCAAAATGGAAAAAGCAGGTATGATTTTTTTTTTTTGTTATGTTTTGTGTTAATACTTATTCGAATAAGTGGGTGTGTCAATCGGATTACAATTTTTATCAGTGCCGGTAAATGATAAAAATATAAATAAATAATTACAGGCATCAACCAACACACTGAAAATTTTGTATTATAACTATTATTGCAGGAAAACGATGTTCAGTTAAGTAATCATTGTATTAATACATGTCGTTGTGACAGGTACCTTCATCACTTATTGTTGAAATGAAAAGACAATACGTAATATTGTGCATATGATCGATAATTATTTTTGATTAGAATATGTAATACAGATTGATTTGATTTGAAATTTTTATTTGTTTCTTCTGAGTTCATTGTTGAAAAAGATCTATTCATTTTTTCTTCCTGGGAGACGAACTTTTACGTTTTATTTAAGGCTGTTCGCTTTTTTTCATGGTCTTAAACGTGCATCTTCAAATCACGATTAAAACAAACTGATATAATTATATATATATTATATATATATATTTATTTTTTCAATACCTTATAGGTAAAACTTTCATACACTTATTTTTAGTATTTATAATTTATAACCCATATAAGATTTCCAAATACAACTCAAACAATCACTGACGTTTTCAGATTCGGTCTAAAAAATTCATACGCCACAAATCTTTTTGAATTAACTTTTGAATAGCAGTTTTAGAAGTAATAGATACTAATATATGTATAGTAAGATTACTATTTGCTGTCTATTAGAAAAAGTTACATGTGTTATAAATTATAAATAGTAAAAACGACCTTAGAATAGTAAAAGTGGTATAAAAATGTGGCTAATACGTATCAGTTCGGTGTAATTATGCCTGGAAGATACATGTTATCGGCATATAGTGAGCGAACGAGAGTGACTGCCTTAACTATCCGTAGATGGTTAGTAAAATGGAAAAAATTGCATCGTGAAGTGATGAAAAATCTAATCGGTTTTCATTTTTGAATCCAAAATCAAGATTGCTAAACTATAAAGTTTAAATATTGCACAGAAGTCGCCGGTCACTTCGCCAATTCGCCATGATGCCAGGCACCCTGTGGTGTGGCTCAGGACAAATAGCAAATACCAACGCACAACTGGGAGAGCTCCAAGACACCGACGTCTGCTGTCGAGCACATGACGCGTGTCCAGGAAGTGTCCCGGCCTTCCATAGAGCTTCCGGCGGCGTTATCAATAAGATGCCATACTCGCTGTCCAAGTGCGAGTGTGATAGGAGGTCAGAAAGCTAGCTTTCAATGAGAATTGTTGTTATATAGCTTTGGGAATCAGCCGTTGTGGTCTAATGGTTTTTTGAGTGTCTAGTTACTAACACAGCTTTAAAAAATGCCGACGAATGCAAGGGTTCTTGCTAAATGAGGAAAACGGTTATACCTAATGTTGACAATTTATTATGGAATTTTAGAATGAGAACTTATTATGAGTTAAGTACCTATTATATATTTATCTGGATAACCTAAATTAAAAGCTTGCCTCACACGGGCCTAATTTTGCGGTTGATACTGTCGTGTCTCGGCAAACTGTGATAAACTTATATTGTATGAGAACATAATTACGACCGCAAATGAAGTCTGTGTGGGATAAGGCTTTTGTCACATCCATCAACTATTAGAATACCGGGGATAGTATTTTAGTTATTATTGATCTACAATAATGTCGATATTGTATCCATTATCGTAATAATTGTAAGTACAACAGTTTCTTATCCGTATTTTGGCATGAACTAGTGATTTAATTTTTTATTTCTATTTTTTTGGCTTTATGTAGATTTTGTGTTGTTTTATTGTTTAATGTTTTTTTCGTTTTTTTAATTTTCTTATTCAATTTATTTTATTGCTTTTTCTATGCTTTGTTTTATTTTGTCCTGTATTGTATAATATTATTGTGACCAAAGCCTGTGAATCATCGATAATCAACGTTCTGGATACGTTATGTAGGAGGTATGTAAATCATTGTTAATTGTTTTCAAGATTTAATGAATACGTACTAACTCCATAGTAATTCCTCATTATAAAATCAGTATACATAAATCGACAACATTCTATTTCATGTGGTGTTTTGTATGCAGTTTCCAATTTCAAATTATCTTATCGTCGTTTTTACATACTAATAAAAGGATTCAAATAAAGATAACCTTTTCATTTGAAAATTAAATCATATTATCTATTACGTCCTAGTCTGTTAATTTATATAAAACTATGTAGGTGTTGCTCAGTAGCTATCTGACAGTGATTCTCAAGCACTGTTCTGCAGAGCTTTGGGGGTCCGCGAGAATTCGCGAAAGCTTGCGAATAAGGTAGGTACCTACCTGTTACTTCTTTTAATTGAGCGAGCAATATAATAAATAATACTTAACCACGAATTAAATTATGTTTAAATAAAGACGCTCAAGTTTGACATGAAATTATGAAACCATTGATAACAACGATAAAATAAAATTTAATTAGTTTTCGTAAACAACTTTACAAAATATATTCGTACACATTTTTCGTTTGTAACCAATAAGCCGTACCGTGAAGTGAAAATGTTTTTTTAACATGTATATAAATTAAATAAAAAAAATACACACTTTTGTTAATAAACCTGATGTATTTTTCGTAATTCACTCCCGTAATACCTAATATTTGTTTACCAGAGAGTAATTCTCCGTAATTTTACAATATGTTTCAAAAGTTACCTTTATCAACGAGGTTGATAATTACTGGTTTAACTCATCAATATAATCAATGTAAAACCGCATATGAGTTTATATATATATAGTTAGATTTAGATCATTTATTATAATATAAGAGTGGGTCGATTGTTTAGGCCCCGCATCAGTTGAAATACAACCTTATGGTGGACCACAGCGCCGACTGAGTGAACTTATCTATAATATGAATAGTTTCTGTAAAGAAAGACGGTTATGAATTGACACATCCACTTTATCTACAATAATAGTTTGAATACTTGATTTATTAATCTGTTTATAATTCTTAAGAAAATATCAAGTAAATATGACTGTCTATGTTCGTACATATGTTATTTATTTAATATTATGATATTTATTATTTTATTACTATGGCAATTGATATCAACAAGTATTTCTTCTTTAATACACACGTCATAATAAATAATATACAAAAAATAGTTTTCTTAAAAACATAATTATGTATCCGTTACATAGTTATTGAAAAATTTATTGCGGTAATATTTAATTTGACTTGCACATTAAATTTGAATAAGTAGATATATTTTTTATACTTCACATAATTTTCTTCTTATTGAAATCGTCACTAAATATTATTATAAAGCAGTAAATTGTTGTAATTACCTACCTATAGAGTAAACTCGATGCAGAAAATACTAAAAAAAACACGTTCTGCCATATTATTAATTACTATTTTAATGTCACTAGAGTTATTGTGATTTGTTAGTGGTGTCATATCGAATTTTAAAACAACTATGTCGCAATTTAATTTAACCATTTGTATAATATCTAGTAGTTTGCGTAAAATATCGAAGCAACCGATAGGTGAAACCATTCTAATTGCAAATTACCCTCTATGTATATGAGAGTTTTGTAAGATATTTGTACATCGGATCTTCATACCCATACAAGGTCTTTGTTGAAGTGATAATAATATATGAATAATTTCAAGATAACAAGAACTTTTTATATACAACGTTTTTAAATTTTCTGTTGAATCATATAAACTTGACTTGACTAGGTTAAACGATCAAAAAGATTTGTACTTGATAGAAATAATACTGAAGTGTCATTTTGACATATTGATTTCCATAGTAACGCACGTATACATTAATAATTTAGTTGCTAGGACCCCAGACCCCTAGCAACCAATAATAGTGGATTAGATTACGGATTTCTTCCGAAATAACTTTTCATACAAAACAGAATTAAGTGAAAATGAATTAAATTCTGCTTAAAGATGGCTAGAAGTATTAAAAAAATGCATTGTAATCGTGTTCTGATATATTCGAAAAGTTTCAAATGTCTAGCTAGTCAGGAAGTTAGTTAAACATTGATTATAAGATTTGTACTGGACAAACAACCACCGGACAAACAAGAATACGAGCTAATAATAACGTTGTAAAAAAAAATAGAAATAGGAAACCAAACGATGGTAAAGACCAGAGAATCACAAATTTATTTCTTTTAAAACAGCCAGTTTCACAAATTAGAGCGAATCAATTGAATGAGACCACATGTCATAATGTCATATCATTAGTCTGGTTATAATAGTACAAATAGCTATGAATCTCAACCAATACTCCTGTCTCCTGCAAGTAGGTAAAACAATAACATCATACGTTTGTGCTTTTACTTTCCCAACTAACACTCCCAGGAATTTCAGGCGCAGAACTGCTCGGTCGGTTCTTGTACCCGGCACCCTCTGGTGTGGACGAGGGTACAGTGCATCGACACACGCTCAGCTTGGAGCGTTCTCGTCGGCGGACAGATGCTGCAGAAGTCACGACATGAGGTGTCCGTTTTGGATAGCCGCCACTGAAACCAAGTATGGCCTTTTCAATTGGAGGCCGAATACTTTAATGCACTGTAGATGCGACGAAAGGTAAGCTTAGATTTTTTATACGTTGCAAATAATATATATATATATATATAAGAACACTTGCAAATATATCTGAGAAAAGGAGAACGAGGATTTTATATAGTCAAATTTAACCTCGAGTGACTTGTAAATAATAAGTGACCCAGTTTTTAAATGTAAGTCTTGCATAATATTATGTTTTTGGACAGGTTTTATAAAGACACACATACCTGGCAATTCACCAATGCATTCGAGTTAAGTTAAATATTTCTTTCTAATGATTTTTGCCATTAAAATTTTAATATACGTTTTCCTTTTGTGTGATTTTGATACGTTGATGATACAACAGAAATTCCCTAAATTAACTCACGTATAGATAAATATTTGAAAAGTTAAAGTATAACCTATCTGGCGAAGCGATTATTTGTCATTTGTGTATATAATAATTTTGTATCGAAGTATTGTAAGGAATTATTCATCAAATGCTACAAGGCTAAGTGGTAAGTGTTTGTTATTTTTTCTTATTGGTTGGTTTTATGTGTTAACGCCTTAGATTATAGAAGTTAACGCATATATTAATTTATTCATGTACATATATATATTCGGGAATTGGGTATGGGGTGTCTTTTTTATTTCTTGGTGTATGCTGTATAGTGTATGTAATACTATCTATTTTTTTCTAGGCAATATACCTAATAAATAATATTGTTTGTACTATGTAAACAATGGTTGATAAAAAAACCATTTCTTTTTGTGACATTAAAAATAATTGTTTTTCTCTAGATCGGTATAAATGTTGGTAGGTATAAATTAATAACTTCGATTTTTCATATTCGTATAATAAATAAAGTACCTATCCAGTAAGATATTCAGACAATTAATATCTTTCTAACTGACCATAGATCACTTACTACTCGTAGAAGTCATTAATCGCCGTCGTACATTGTCTATTCCCGCGCTTTTTTCTTGCTTCAAATGGTAACAATGCATTGAGCATTGACACGAACGCGGGGAAGGGGTTACGATTACTGACGCACCGATTGGCAAAGAAAACGGACGTTTTGGAAAATGTGCGCATGTCAAACTTTTCCCGACGGTGTTGTCATAGACAATAAATACATCGGATGGAATAAAATACCATAGAAGCTTGTATGGTTCAAATAGACTATATGACGATCGGGCACATATATGCTAAGAGCGTTTTAGTGTCTATGATCAAATCTATGCCATTCTGACATTTATACATACATATTGTATGACAGCTATGACTTCGTATTTACACTCTATGACACCCTGTGACACAGGACGCCAACATAAGAAACGGGGTTTTCGACATATATATGACCGATCGTCATAGTGTGTATTTGAAGCATAATATGATTTTAAACTATTATTTATGAAATACAATTAATTATAATTCAGTTGAATTCTATTTTTGAATTTAGCATTTTCGTGCAATGCAAAAAATATAATATGTCGACGCCTAATAACTATGTCTATCGTGAGGTACCAATAAACATATAATAATAATATCGAATATGTCCTAGATCTCTTTTTTCTACGTTGATTTTAATTACGATCAATATAATTATTACCAGGTATGGCATTATGAATATCTCTCCTACAATATTATAAATAGGAAATGAGAATAGTTTGAGGAAGTACCTATGTCAAAGATGGTGAATAAAATATTGATATAAAAGTTTCTCTATTAGATAAAGCCTGAACATGAATCTAAAAAAAATATATTTTATTAACTGACGTTTAAAGTCGTATCGTGAAATCATTTATTACAAGCTGCATACTGTTATAATTATTCATTTAAACACAGTTTCAGATCCACTCAAACAATTTTATTATTATTTCCAAACATTATTAAATGTGCAGCAATTTCTAAGATAAAGCCTGACGTTCTTGTTTTCTTTATTACCTACTATATAATATGTAGGTATTTGACCATTTCGAGTACTAAATATGGCGTTTGACTTGTACCAGAACCAAAACATTCATATTCAATAATGTAAACGTAGCCAAAAAAAGACAGACTCTGACAATTACTACACATACATAAACCGAATAATAATTATCTAGAACAGTTAGTTGATCAATCACAAAAATTGCGTATGCTATACGTCTATTACCGAAACGTCAATTGCTAAAGATAAAAATGGCACCTATAAATAATGGCAATATGTTTCAATGTAGATATTCTAGAAAATAATTTTCTGTGGCCCCCAATTCTACCGCAATAAAAACATCATCAATCTATAAACATAGGTACCACTCATGAAGTTCGATAGTTTTGACAGAAAGCTGCACATAGTCAGCCAAACAAGAGAAAGCGATTCAACACTGGTAACGTAAGTGCGGTCCACAAATGCAACCGTAGCAATGATCACATTTGCGCACTAGTAGAAATCATATCTGCGCATGTTTAAGGTTAAATTGTTAAATTTGTGGATTATCAAAATATTTTCCTAGTGTGCCTACATGTATGTGTACCTAAGAGCCTACTACGCGACTGAAGATTGAGCTACGCCTCAGCTTGGAGCACAGAGATCTACATCTTCTCTTTCTGTCACTCCTGTGGCAGACCATGAGTGATGCAAAGAGGTCACGTAGACTTCCTCATAGTTAATTTGAATACTTCTTTCAAGTAAGCTGGTTATTGAAATACAAATCAGAATAGTTAGCTTCGAATTTACACGCTTTTTAGATTTTCATGACTCAATTCCCATGGGCCAAACTCTATTACGCGTTCGACTTGATGGACATGTCTGTATATTAAATAGGTATATAGTTCAAAATCTATGGAGTATGCATGTCCGTATTCATCGTAAATCTAGTTACTAGTGACTAGTTGTTGGTAGAATGAGGTTAGATATGTTTAATGCTAATTATTATTAAATAATATTATATACTAAGCATTATATCTATATCAGTTTGAGAAGAGTAGAGCACCCCAGTTGACAATGATAGTCAAACAACAATAGAGGCATTCGCCCGTAATGCGAGATATCCCTTTGCCAGTCACATGTATTGGTGAACTAAAATCATGGACATGAGCCACCTTCTTGTGTATGGGTAATTTTGAATATTTTGTTATACTTAGTTGTCATGTGTGTGTACTTTATTGTTATTTAATTGTCCAAAGACTTACCATAGATCAATACATTATTGAATTTCTCCAAGCATAGACAAAAAGTAAGCAGCCTGCTGTAAAAAATATTAAATTCCGGGAGGTTGATAATTAATAACTATTGCTTGCTATTTTCAGACTGTCATGATTCTATTTTCAATTTAGCATATACACATTAATATGACCTAATAAATTACGAACAGTATAAAAAAACTAGTGACCTGTTTAGTCGATAGCCCCAATCTAGGGGGTACTACTACCTTGGTCTTAGTCGCTAATTTCAAGTATGTACCTATAATGTACTTATATATTATATAAATTATCGATAGCTTGCGACTTCTATATGAAATACGGATAGAACTATGGAATGAAAAAATATACCGATTCATGAGTTAGACATCGGTTGGATCTAAGCGCGACTCACCTCACCACTCTACCGCTACAATCTGATCAGTTTTACGAGTAATAAATTTTGGCTAGTGCGTATTTTTGAGATTTTTATCCTATAAATTCAGAATCTTTTGAGATATTGAGATAAAATTGTACTAAATTGGTACCTACTAATAATGAAATTTGTGTAGGTTTCATCAATATTGATTTAGTAGTTTTTTTGTGTTAGTAGGCAATCTAACAAAATTTGAAAAATAACAAACAGCTATATATTGTGGAAATATTTTGAAATAACATACAAATATATGTATGTGTACATTAGCAAGAAAGAAAAACTTTCTTGATATAACCTTATTACCTAATTCATTTGAGAGCGTCTACACCGTACCGCGTAGAGGTGCTACGCTGGCTGTAAGAACTAGTTTTTTTTACCAATGATAAGATATGATCTCGACAATGCTATGGAATATTTAAAAACAACATATTGATTTCAAATTGAATACATTATATCACATACATGGCTATATCGATATTCTTAATCCAATATGGCGTAAGAAATCATTTGCTACCTCTTTACAAGAGAAGTTAAAAAAATTTTTTAATATTCTTCACGAACAACACTAGGTATCCAAAAATAGTTTTAATAACTGTTCCTGTTGCACTTTTTGAAATCTGAAGATGACATTCAAAACACACTAATCCAATAAACAACTGATATACACCAAAATTCCCTTACGCATTTTTCGCTTAGTAATTAACAGAAACCAATAAAAATATATATGTAGGTAGGTACTAACGACAATATTAAATTTTATTATTTGAAGTATGATAAATATGTTTGAAGTGTAAATTATTAATGAAATGTTTAAAAAAAACAGTTGGAATTCTGTCCTAATTTAATTTATACGTCTGATGTTATATTGTTTATAATTAATCGGGTCATACACTTATAGCATTTTTTACAAACATACTTCGTTATATTATTCTATTTAAATCTATAAATAAAATTATCGATTGGTCAAACCATACTTATCTTGAAATATACAAATAATAAAATGATTATCATGCTTACTTTATTATAATGAAAAGAGTGTGGAGAAATATTCAAATTAAGAAAACATTAGTTTTATTAAAAATGTATAATTTTAACTCTTTGACCAATAGGTTTTCTTTATCGAACTCAATACTTACATGTCTGGATTATATGCATTATAATTCCAATTATATTATTCAACAAGAGACCAACTTTACCAACAGTTCTTATAGACCAAATATATTTAGTTAGGTACCTACAGTTTTGTATGATAGTCTTTTAAAAGTTTAAATACAAAGGATTCTGACTGGATACTTGACTAAACGGAAATAGACGAATCTCAAAGTACCGGAAGTGACTTTGAACACCGGAAACTCGAACTTTTAAAGTGTCCTTCTCTAAAAAAGACTTGATCAAAAATCTGCTACACTTAGGTATCGCTAAATATAAGCAAATACAATATAAAAATCGATTTAAAAAAAAGGTAATTGCTACACTGCCGTTATATAAAGCTGGGTTACAGAATCATACATGTTTTTAGTAAAATATTCTTGATATGTACAAAGTTATAATATTATCATAGCAAAACACAATTTATAATGGATCTGTTTTTATAAGTAAGGAATGAATAATGTCATTTGGAATCAAAAGAAAATTATGTATATATAATAATAGTAGATATAATAATAGGTAGGTATTAACTATATAATATGGCAATATCTAAAAGATACGAAAATATGTAGGGTAGGTAAGGTAATCTTTAGGGAATTTATTTAATAATAAACACATAAACACGGTCCATAGACTAGATTTATCAATATCGAATGACTCATAGATAATTGTTTAATGGTGTGAACACTCTTTTACATGTATTATATTTTCCAACGCTCCAGGAATAAATGGTCGTAGCTGTACGTTTGAATATAACATGCTAAAATTATGTTGTGCATATCGTAACTTAATTATTATTTATAGAATTGTTTTTTTTAATACTGTTAAATCTTCATTTAATAACATGTACATATAGTATAGTTATACTATATAGATACCTATAAAATATGTGAAAGTAATAACTTGAAAAGTACTAACTTAAAGTAATAACAACTCATATATTATTATAAAGTAATAACTTGAGTAAAATGCAACTTAGGCATCAAACAATAAATTTACTAGTTTTTAATGTTTTAATGCGAGATATTAAGCAATGCAAGAGACAATTCTATAATTCTCATCGTAGTACATAACGATATTATTATCTAGGTAGGTACTATAATGTCATACGAAAAATTAATAATATAATAATTATTGTACATCAATATTTGTGTAGCTAGATTTCAAAATCAGCCAAGTCCATAATAGATGAATAGAAGAACAGCTTTTTGGTTTCTCAAATACACAGTCACAAGGGTGAAAGTTTATATTATTTCGAGTATAGAATATTTAAAAATAATAAATTCCACATTTTGATAATGCAGAAATGTTAGAAAGCAGTAATTCTTCAGCAATTCACAAAAAAGCAAAAAATACCTAAAGGTGGACTTGGCTGATTTTGAAATGTAGCGACACATTTATCTGATATAGATAGATTCTTGATTAATTGTCAAGGTTTAATTTTAGGTAATAAATATTTAAAAAAATATCATTTATACTAGTATGCCTAAATGGTAGAGAGTTATTATATCATCCACCACAAAGCAAACCAAAATTGTCTATTGTTCGTTTTAGCCTAAAATTTGGGGTTAGGAAATACATCAGTGGCTTCTGAAATAGGGAATAAATCAAATAAGTTGAACCACTATAAGAAGGTTTTTCTTGAACATCTTTTGAAAAAATATTATTTTAACCATGACCTATTCTTTTTCAATTTTTCGGCATGTACATTTAAATTTTATATCGCTTATAATCATTATTTCATAATTCCATTCAATCATAAACATCAAACGGCAGGGCTCTGGCTTCTCATAATATCAGAGGTTCTGGATTCGATTCCCTGTGAATGTGAGGTGACTGTGTTTTTTATGCCAATGCTTACAGGAGCGATTTTAGGTACGTGTAGGCCCGACGCGCAAATAGGTTTGGAGGCTCCCTTGTCGATGGATAGTTATGTTGATCAGCGCATCTATTCTATACACAAGGCTACTATCGGCGGCTATCGAGGGCAGTTTATATATTTATGTATTGAGGTATTATAATTGTTACAATAAGTTAGTCGTCTAAACTGTCAAAATTGTCTATATCGCTCTAAAAGTTAACAAAGCCAAGATAGGTGCTGTTAAAATATTGTGTATGCCCAGCTTTATTTTACTTTATTACGATTTTATTTTTCACATTAATTTTGGAAAAAATCTTTTTTAGATTTTCTTTCTACTTTCTGACAACCGTCAATGTGTTTTTAGGTTTTAAAATAGAAAGCATCTGTTAACTTCATAATCATTTTTGGTTATCAATAGAATAATTATTGGGATATTTTATTTAGGTAGGTACATATCTAAAATCAGTTTCAGGTTTAAGGACATGGATGACCGAAGCATTGACTAATTTTGAGCTACTATAAAAACTAAATAAAAACCATAAATTCCATACCAACATTATCAATAGGTATATATATTATTTTCCATCTTAGAATCGCATGCTGTAGGTATATAAAAATAATTATTGTAGAAAATGACACAGTGATTACACTTCATAATAATTTTAGTGGTCTATTTTCTGTGTAAGTACAAGTGTGTATTTGTTTGTGTTTATATTATTGACCCCGTTGATGTTAGTTGCAGGGATTTTGTAATGCTTAGATATTTGATATCTAGATATAAGATAGTTGTATTCAGTAATTGCATTACTGGTTTGATCTGTTTCAAGGCTCCTTTTAAATCTTCAGAGTAACCGATTGCGTCGTTTGCGTCAAAGAAACCCATCGCTTACTGAAGTATAAGCGTAGGTACAGACACCAAAGTGTCTACATTTAGTAGTTAGTAAGTAGGCAAACGCGATGGCAGGCAAAATTTGAATTGCATTCAAACATGGTTACAGTGCCACAAATTTATTTGAAGAATTGATGGGGGAGCCACAGTCGAAAACTACCCAATCAAGACTCATAACTGGACAGAATCTGACAGTGGAGTCACGTATTCAATATGGCGTATAGTAGTTCCATTTTTGTCCGTTCTTCAGATAAGTTAGTGGGACTGTATAAATACCGTGTTGCTATGAAAAGATGGATTATCATGGTTGTGAAACTGTGTTAATAATGACAAAATTACCCCACTGATTAGCGTTAGGGAAAAATGAGTCGAGTCAACATTTATAATTTATTTCTAACGGAGATATCGAAAGGGAAGTGATACATTTTGTCGAAATAACGAATATTTTACGTATTCATAGCTTAGTTTTTCCAAAAAAATCCAATGTATCTCAACTTTCTTTAGTATCACAGAGTGATTAAGTATATTCATATCTAATAATGTAGGAGGAATATTATCAATTATGTTTTTCTATTATATCAATGTCGACGTAAGTTAAATCATTCATCAAGTAGGTACGTCTATGGAAATTCGAAATCCATACTCGGTTGTGGTAACATATAATATAGTATATACATTTTGTTAATAAAAAAAACTGCTGAAGCCTAGCTATGTTTAGATACTACTAAACTATTAATATGACGCCATAAACATATGTAAATATAACAATATAATATATAAGTATATATTATATATAGATATATGTTACACGTTACACTTCATGCATGCAGACAATAACAATATTACTATATTAATCAATTTACATTAGGTATATTCTTGTAAAGACGAATCCAGAACGAGATACAAATGAACATTGTATTAAAATAATAAGAACATAATATAAACTAACGTGTCGTTATGAATGTCTATATTTTTATTTAAAAAAACACGGACGAACTAACTACTGCTGGAGGGTCAATTCAAGTGTTTCGCGCGTGGTGTCATGGATTGTTGTTTTGATTAAAACACTTAAATTTGTACTATGTATTTTATTTATAGTGAAGTTTATAGGTGTGGGCGTGCATTAGTTTCGAATAAATGATTATGCGTAGACATTTTTAGTACAGATGTTTACAGACATTTGTATAACTTCTCCACATATAGACGTATATCGGTATGTAGTCGCGCATAACAAACAACCTTCTTGTAGGAGCTGTAAACGCCGGAAATATAATTTAGATAAATAATACGATTGATAGAAAATTGACTTTCATGAACAATGATAATAATATAATGAAAGAAGACGCATTAATTCATAGGTGTTTTCAAATCATTTATTTGCTCACTTTATCGTTACTGTATTAGAAATGGATAAAAAGAAAAATCTACTGGCGTAACTCATTTAATTGATTACAAAATACAATTGTCCAGAAATATATTTAACTTATTTTATGAATACAAAGTGGTCTTTACACAGTTTTAATTTTAATATCGTAATGGTTTTTTTTAATGATATTAGCAATGTGTCCGCGCGCGCAATTTTTTTTGTGGCAGGCAATCATTTGGGTACGATTGGTTTAGTTTAGTTTATAATAATATAATACCTTCACAACTATACTAAGCACAGAGTCTAACTTAAAATGGAGCTTTTATGCCATTTTAAAAGCATGATCCTGGACATTCCTTAAACGTTGTAGATAATCTATTTACATAATTTTGAAGCCTTATTATCCTTTATATATTTTAAACATTTGATGCCTGCATAAAGTATTACATAAAATAGTATTCTTTAAAACCTCTCGCTCTAATGTTTTAGAATATAGTCATATTTCAGTACGTCCATGTGAAGTGGTGTTAAGATTTTTTATATTTATTAATTTTTAAAAGCATTTATAAAACTATTAGTAAAATTTATGTCGACATTATTATAGTAAAATATTTACGATAAAACATTATATTGATAATCTCTGTGACCAAATTTGACAAGAGTTAGGCATTTTATTATTCAAAAAATGGGCAAGATTTACACATTTAAAGATAATTTTAAAGATACTGATTATAAGCTATGTCTTTGAGCATTCAAATGTGATAAACATTCTACGAATAATGTTTGCTTTATAATAATTATTGACCTAAGAATAAGGTAGTATTTTTTTGAAATACGCCATTTCTATTGGCATTTCCCAGTGGCTAAGCTAAAACATACAGCCGTAGCCATAAATTGACAAACGATATATGAAGTAGGGAGTAAGATCATGTTAACGCGCGTGTGTGAACATGTACATAACCGATTTTTTTTTTAAACGGTACATGTTCAAACACGTTTAAAAGAATACTATTGTATGCAATAAAAATACTTTATGCAGTCATCAAATGTTTAAAATAAATATAAAGGATAATAAGGCTTCAAAATTATGTAAATAGATTATCTATAACGTTTAAGGAATGTCCAGGATCATGCTTTGAAGATAGCATAAAAGCTCCATTTTGACGTACGCTGAGCATGTCCCCACATTTTTTTTTTATATCTTGATTTTGTTATTAGGTTTCATTGAATGAATATAATTAATATAACTTCGGATGAGGCCAGTCATCGTGTGGTTTCCTTTATTATTTTTTCATTTCAATGATTCTGGCATGTTGTAGTGGCCAATTTCAAGACTGATGAACCATTCCCTTGAATCTTGGAATTGGCCTCTGCAATGAGCCCGACCATTGTTGACTCAAGTAGAAAGCCGATACATTCATAACGACTAGTCCTACTTTTTCTGCCCCTCCCGTTGTTGTCTACAAATGACCTGTGACTGCCTGCCATTGTTCTATAGAGTGCTCATACTGACGCGTTTGTCGTGTTCACACAGGGAATGA
Source organism: Rhyacophila brunnea (assembly GCF_057557595.1). NCBI lineage: Eukaryota > Metazoa > Arthropoda > Insecta > Trichoptera > Rhyacophilidae > Rhyacophila > Rhyacophila brunnea. Next base: position 27,210,914 of record NW_028233068.1, read on the forward strand.
TTTGATTTGGATAGATGAGTTACAATATGATAAATAATACACTAGCATTAACACACCTTCTACAAATATAATGCATAGATTAATGGTACATATTTTTTGAAAATAGATATTACCACCGTTTTCTGTGTGAAGGACTAGTCTGACTTTGACAGCTGATATATAACAGGAATGTATATTATTTATAAATAACACTGATAGATAATAATATATTTGATTTGAGATTTTTTATAATTCAATTTGAAACGAGACAGGGCGAATCAATATGTCAAGCAATTTGGGATCTGATTTTGGCAGCTGCACAGTGGACCACTCGTTGTTTGTGAAAAATGATATGTTTAGGCTTTATTAATCTAAAGATAGCGCTGGCCCGACACGTCGAGGATGGAAGGAGAAGAAAGAACATGCAGCGACAGTCTTAATACCAAATGTGCCAGTGCGTTTAATATTAGATACCTACCAAAAACTATCCGTTAAATCTTATTTATTCTTCTGTTTATTTAAAAGTAGTACTTACCTTCTACTTGGTAGGTAGTTACACCATACGTTGACGAAAATCTTCTTCTAGAGATAAATATATGAAAGCGAACCTGAATGCTAATGATCAAATAATGTACGAGTAATTTAGATTTGCAGATTAATTTGAAGAAAACATGGCATTCACTAAGTATAAACAACTTTCATTTGTGTTAACAGCAACAAACAAATCAGTTTTTTTATACAAATTACTCAACATTTTAGAAAACGGGTCGCGGTAATGATTTTCCTATCTTACGGGGGGATAAAGGAATACAAAATTGTCGGGAACTGCTGAGGTAAAACACTTGTTAAGGCTATACTTTAGTTGAGGCATGGTCTAAAAAGATCGTGGCTAGGCGATGCGCGGATTGTGCAAATGACGCGTGCCGAACGAAATATAATTTATCATAAAAATCCAACATGCGTATATTTAATGTTATGTTTATTGTTATATTACTATTAATAATATATTCATTGACATTTTTTCTTTTTTAAGTACATACGTAAAGTTTTTTAGTCATCTTTATACGATATTTTCATCCGACGCCATGACACAACAAATCGACGTGCGGACACCTCGACTATCCGTCTCCGATTGGCGACTAGTGAGAAATTTCGTCGCACCTACTGTTGAAAATAATTTGCCGTTTCACTGAAGTACGCTCTTAAAGAATATATTATTTTCAATAGTTACATTATGTATCATAATATGGCTTAAAGTTGTCACGTAAACAAAATGCGCATCCAATATTTGAATACAGTCGGCTCGCTTCGTGTTCTTTGGATCGGGTCATAAAATAATAAAAATAGCCCTGCTTCAAGAACTTGGTCCAGGGCAACTGGCTTTCACATGTTTACCTTATTAATCATTTTTATGCGGGGGGCGATATTACTCTCCGGCGAAAAGTGTGTATGCATAGATCAGGGTTATCTAGAGGGAATTTTGGTACTAATGCATCTACGGTGTTCATACTTAATCTCCGGAATTTTTCGTGAGGAAGGGCTCATAATATAACGTTTAACAGTACGAGGCATGATATTGTATAAACGGATTGTAATTCTACGACAAAACACGCCGAATTGAAAGATAGCTAACTCAATATACATTACAACCTTATCATAACCCGTCTATTCCAACAACAATCATAGTATTTTCGTCTATATGGTGATCTTTGAATTTGAAAGATCCCTCTATGATCGCGACCAACGCTATTTATTACGTACAGTATAGCAAAATTCGAAGGAAATGCAATATTAATTATTCATGAATGGTTGCCAATTTAACCACACTTAAAACTTTATCGCTAAGTCAAGTGCTGTAATACCAAAGTTATGAAGGACAAACTGTTCGGCGTGCACTTAATAAATTAATATTTTGCTAATAGGATCGTTTATTATAAAATTAAAACAAAATAAGATTATTTTTATATTAAATGGGCAGTATATTTTAGACATAATAAAGGCTGCGACGTCGACGCCCGCGACGTCGTTTACCAGGAAGCGCAGCGCAGCACGCATTGCTACGTCCGCGGTATATTTTTATTCACAAAAATGTTCACCCTGAAATATTGTAGGGGTGTAAATATGGCTGTGTACGTTTTTTCTTATCTTAATAGTTTCCAAGCCATAAAATCATTATTTTTGGCCTTAAAAACACCGTATTTTCATCATAAAAATATGTTTTTTCTGGTTATTTATGAATATGCCATATTTTCTGTTTAGCCTAAGTATTTGCCAGAATGTTTAGGTATTATGAAGTTCATATTCATAGACAATGCTTCTCGTTTACAACCAAAATGCGTATACAGACATGGTGCTAACTTTGTATATAATAACTAGCTGAAATAGCCGGCTTTGCATGAGGTCAAAATAATCATAATCAATAATGATCGAAAATAATTACATTTTTTAATATCAAATTAACTGAATGTACCTACTCAATAATGTCAAATGGAAATAATTCAGCAGTAAAATTCAAACAAAAGAAAACCAAAATAAAATGCACAATATATTTCATGTTAAATAGTGAATATTCGTTGAATAAAAGAAATTGTTCATTACAAAATTGAAGGAAACAAAATATAATTTATTATATCTACGTATTATATATCTACGTATGTTAAGAATCATAAATACATAAAGTTAGGCACATAAGCAAAATAAATATAATTGTTGGGAGCATATTTTCGCTGTAAAACACTTGCAATTAAATTAAGTTACATATTTCTTTTTGTATACCTACATAACTGTTGAGGTTCGTGATCATTTTTAAATGTCTTCGTTGTAATATCTCTCCATTCGTCTCAACATCTCTGCATCTCTGAAGGTTTCTGTACTGATAAGCGATTTAAAAAAAACATTTAATAACATTTAGAGTAATTTAGACTATAATTATTATACCTAATACAGTGGTTGAAAAAACGATTTGCTTTAGTGTCGCAATATTTTGGCAAGTTTCTCATTGGATATGACTTCAAACGAAATTTGGAGTAAAGAAAGACGATTCTATAAACTTATTGTATTACATTATTTATTAATTAAAATGATGGCCTGCTGGCGACGTTTTGTTTCGATTATATTCTTACGTATTATTATTTGCTATATTGCGTGAGTACCATAATGAGTACCATAATGAGTACCATCATGATGATTCGTTGTATAAAAAAATGTAACAATAATGCAAGGTGCTATTTTTAAATTGAAATATAAATCTTAAAGTACGAGTGTAATTTTCGCCATATGAATATCAATATCTGAAATATGAAACAGATAGACACCGGCTTTAGTAATTTTGGGTCTTTAAATTTGATTCAAATCCGCAAATCTCGGATCAAGAGGCAAGCATTTTAACGTCTACTCCACGATATACCCATACCAATATAGATATCGTGATTTTGATATACAAAGAAAAACGATCGCATTTCTATTTAAGACGGAATTTCTCACATTGTTTTCTAAAACAATGTACTTACATGATTAAGTATGTGTCTAACTATTCTTAAGATCGTGTTTAATCCCATCTTAGAAGTGCTTAAACCACATCATTAGTAACAAAGGCATTCGATATGTTTTACTCTATTTCTTTTACTGACCATTATATCTGGCTTTTGATTCTTAATTGGCGCCCCCACAAAGAAAAGCGCCTCGTGTGGCGAGAGGGTGCAACGTTTGTAGTTTTTTTTGTGGAGTGAAATGCACCTACGTACCTAAATACTTTGCCAAGTTTTAAGAACGGGGGTTTCCGCTTTTGCAGTGTTGCTGGAATTTTAGCTTTCCATTTCCAACCATTTATTACGTTCAAACACCATTCGAAAATTAAATAACATTTTGTCATAGAGAAGTAATACAGATTGTATGTACTTACCGACGTAGAATATAACTACCCTATTTTTTAATGTATATAAAAATATATATATACCTATATGGAGATTTGATAGAGGCACATGAAAAACGTTTATAATAAAGATGTATATACCTACGTTGTAATACGTTGTTGTTTATTAATTTTATTATTATTGATAAAATAATAAGAACAATTTACATACCTTTTTATATTTGGTTATAAATTTGGCACATATCTGTCGTCTCATACCTGTTATTTTTCTTCTTTAAACCATTAATTTCTCAATTTTGCAATAGTCACTTTCATAAAACTAACCACCAAATACGTTTATCATTTAATTTTATTTGATTTAACCTATGAAAAAAATTCGGAAAGTTTATATTTACCTATCTTTGAATTATTAATTTTTCAGATCATACATTGACTTAATACCACAGGTATTTCCCCCAATTTAGGTATTTAGGTGCTTAAGAATTTAATTAAAAAGAAGAAATAAGATTATATAGATAGGTATATACCAGTGGTCGGCAAACTCATTAGTCAAAAGAGCCAAATATCAACAGTACAACGATCGAGATTTCTTTTGAGAGCCAAATATCTTAAACTGAAATTATATTATAATATGTAGGTACACTGTTTATTAACTTATAAACTTTAATTAAAGATTTAAGTCTTAATTAAACTATAGGTACACTGAATAAAACTTGATATCATACTTAATAATGAACTTATTTATTGATAAAAATTAAATTATAAGTTAGGTATCAATAGTCAGAGTTGTATGTTGATGCTTTTAATTTTAAACCTAATTCCAGGTTCTCATCAATAAAACGACTTCTCAATGATTTGAACTCTTGATTTTCTATGTTAGAAATCTCTTTACTAACCACAAAACATGGAATATTAACATTGTTGGAAGATTGTGTTCAGTAATTAAATACAGAACTTGATTTTTCTTGACTCTTCTAAAGTTCCTCAACTGCTCTCTTCCTTGAATCATCGACAGGATATTCAATGCCAAATTTGACTTCATGTTATGCGCCATTTTTTTTCGACAAATAATACAGGTCGGTAAGTCATTTCTAAGTTTTGAATAAACGCGAAAGTCTCGGTCCATTCAACTTTAAATCCACGGTTTTCCTCATCCATTTTCCTTTACTTCTTCTTTGTAGCCATGTCAAATAGGGCATGGTGTGTAAAATTCCCACCTCCGCTCTCCTTATGTATATGCAGAGGGCATTTGTGGTAGAGCCGCACTCAAGGGACCAAAAAGCCGCATGTGGCTCGCGAGCCGCGGTTTGCCGACTACTGGTATATACAATAGATACTCAATATAATCATTACATACTATTTAGTTATTATTATTATCACTAGTATTTGATGATTAAATCCTGCATGAATATACATAATATTATTATATATTATAATATGCACAGTTAATTAATTTTACTTCCATGTGTGGGTAGGAATCTACCTAGAATTTTCTCTGTTCTATTTTTATATAATCAAACTGCTTTATCAGTTATATAATATGTCAATCTATAGGTAAATAAAATGAAGTAGGTGTATGGTTGGCCACAGAATCCTAAATTACCTTAGTTACGCTTTTATTTCACAAAGGACAAAGTCGCAATAGTATTTATTGTAAGTGGGCATGTGGTTACTTTTATGTAGGTAGTAAATCACGATCAAAGATTTGTTAGGAAGTCGGGAGAATATATTTTTAAAAAAATCTAGTAAACATAAAATAGGTACGAATTAAGTAATAAGTTCATAATTTTAGAATGAATTGAAACTGCAGCGAATAATAATATGACAATTGGTCGTGGCCAAAAAGAAAAAAATAAACTAATTCTATTTTACCACGTTTTTATCAGCTCGTATTCTTGTTTTACCGGTGGTTGTTTTTCCAGTACAAATCTTGCAATCAATTTTTAAATAACTTCCCGACTAGTTAGACATTTGAAACTTTTAGAATATATCAGAACACGATGCCAATGCATTTTTTAAATATTTTTAGCCATCTTTAAGTAGAATTGAATTCATTGTCAGTTAATTCTGTTTTGTATGAAAAATTATTTCGGAAGAAATCCGTAAAAAGTAATACACTATTATTGGTTGCTAAGGGGGTGGTCCTAGCAACTAAATTATTAACATATACGTGCGTTATTATAGAAATCAATATGAAATGTCAAAATGACATTTCAGTATTCTATATTTATTCAGTAAGTATTTCTATCAAGTACACAAAAAAGTATTTATTAATACATAGAATTTTCAAGTTTATATGACTCAACAGAAAATTTAAAAACGTGCTAAGTATATAAAAAGTTCTTTTTATCTTGTAATTATTACATACTACATTGACTAAATTATTAAACCATAATTGAATTACCAAAAAGGCATTTGGATTTTTTTGTCGTGACCGATAGGAGGGCTTTTTAACGCTATTTTGTTCGTATCCGGAAATATGTACATATGCAGTTAGCCGTATCACAGTTTACCGTGAGATATTGTATTGGATTAGATGGCCGTGTAGTATTGACATGAGATTCATATCTGACAATTACGTAATACATACTACCATTATACAAGGGAAAGACTGAAGAAATAGGTAGGCAAGAAAATCAGAAATACAATCATACCGTATAATTTACACAAATTTCTGATGGGTGCTCGTAAGTATTAAGTCGTACCTATCAAATATCAAATAATTAATGTTCTTATTGGATCTAATAAAAATGGAATTTTACTGTTTGTCATACATACTTACTCAGAGACGTCCTTAGACAAAATGCCACCCCTAGGCATCGCCATAATACCGCCCCATTTTTTATACAGTAATTTTTATCATCCTTTCATGACTCCAATTTTTAAGAAATGTGCTATATGGACATATTACTAACAAAATATATAGAAATCTAATTAAAATGCCATCTGTACTTTAACAGACAATATTGCGAATCCACGGCTTCGTATGCATTTAAATATACACCTGACAACTTTCGAAACTCGCGAGTCACTGGCATAAGTAGGTATTTAGGTAAATTAATTATGTAAGTATGTACCTACCTATAATTCAAATATGATTCGCAAATCTGCACGTGTCATTTCTGGTCATCAAGGATGTGACGTCCAAGGAAAATGGAAGTAAACTGGACTACAAATCTACAGTCCTGTCAAACCTTTTATGTTACTAAGTTTAAGTATTAATTTCTAATGTAATATATATCTAATGATTCTTCTCGATTTGCCGCCCTTCGAGTAACTACCGCCCCCAAGCGACGCTCAATCTGCCTACCCCCACGGGACGTCACTGTACATATTCCACGAATCATGCGTATTTTTGATACGGCCATTTCTTTCTGGCTATGCGTAATGAACTAGTGTAATACGTACAATTTACATGTAACCATTTAGGATTTACCGATGAAGAGCTTCTAGCCATTTGATCAGCTTTATGTGGATTTTTTTTGACCTCATTGCGAGGTGCAACAAAACGGACACTTGAGAACGGTTAATATGTTTATTGAAACAAAGTATTTTGTTTTATAAATCCAGAGAATAGGTATTATTTGAAACTATACATAGGTATTATAAATATAAATATATAAATCAAGTTTCCCTCATTACAAAGGATTTATTCTTTCCCCCTTTTTTTCTTTTTATACGTCACTCTGCCAAAGATGTCAGATCAAACGATTCCTACAAACTAATCCATCGGTTGGAAAAGCTAACACGGATTCATCATGGGAAACAAGCGTATATGTAGGATTTCGATACATTAGAATATATTTAACAATATATACTATCTTAATTACAAAAGAATATTAATAGTCTTAACACATTACAGGTCACACCGTATACCAGGTTTAATTTGTTATTTTTCGTAACTTACCAATCAAAAGACATTATGAATAGGGTCTGCCAACCATCCCTATTCGCTCGTTATAGTCCCGGTAAAGAAGACCGTGCACCAGTGTTGCCATCTTTCCAAAGTGGGATTATAGTACAGAGCCTCCAAAATTATAGTATTTAGGGAAAAAATATAGTATGCGTTGCAATCTGTTGAAAATGTATAGGCTTTTTGTTTCTCAGAAGAAAAAATAACGGAGAATTTGAGAAACTCCGAGACCCCTATTTAGGCATCTCTTCCGACCAAAAATGCTTAACGATAAATTCAACAAATTTCATTTTAAACCAAAGTCAAAGGATTTTTTTACGTTTTTCAAGCAATTTTTGTTCCAAGTTCTACAAATCTTCTTATATTGCGAAATTATAGTACTTTGCAACAATTTATCGAAATTTTAGTACCTACTTTTTACATATTTTTTTCCGATTATCAAAATTATTGTATTTTGGGCGTACTATACCTGTTTTATATCGTACATAGTACACGGACCAAAATTATAGTACAAATACTATAATTATAGTACGGTTGGCAACACTGCCGTGCACGGACCTCGGATGAACTTCAACCAGGACGCACAATGTCCCAGGATTTTAAAGCCCACCAAACTATTTTTTTCCAAAAGCAATAATTTAGTAAGTAACATAATACATGGAAAAATTAGAAAAGAAAGATAAATCTGACGACAATCGAAATTATACTGACGAAAGAAAGTATTAGACGGAATTTTAAAAAGCTGAAAAGACGAACTAAATAAAAGTCTCGACCTGGATTAACCATAATTCAATTGATATAATATGCACCGATGTACAACCTTACTTCAATACGGCCTTCGTAGTCTAATGCAGTGCTCTTCAACCGGCGCCGGTCCGCAAGAATTTATTACCGGTCCGCGAAAGCTTTCACCATGCTATCAACCGTCTATAATATCGCTACACGATTCGGGGAATTCGCACTGGATGAAATGCTAGGAGAATTTTTGAATGCTGTTGATTATTAACCTGAAAGTCATTCAACATCATCAGCCAACATTTAAAAGCGTTAGCTGAAAACTTTAATAAACATTTATCTGAAAATTAAGATCTACGTAAAGGCGAACCTCTAACCACTGGATTAATAATCCCTTTTTGGACGATATTAAATCATATGCACTTGATCCTCGTGACAAAGAAAAGCTGATCGAGCTATCTTCTGCTGTCACTCTGGTGTCTCAATTTCGGATATCCTTTGATAAATAATATCCATCTCTGAATTTATTATAAAGATCAGATAATTGGTAATTTTGTCGACTTCCTATCTATGTGAAAAGACTTTTTCATCGATGTCAGTAATAAAACCAAACAGAGAAATCGAATGGATGTTAATGCAGCGCTTTGTCTCTCAGAAATAATGCTACAACCATGTATATCAAATTTGCTTACAAAGAAGCAGCAGCAGATGTGCCACAAACCAAAAGTTGTAAATTTAAAACATAAGATTTAATAAATAAAGTTCTACCTATTATGGTTATTAGATATATCTGGCTTTTTCCGGTCCGCGAAATATTTCTCCTATGTTCACCGGGCCGCGGGTGTTAAAAGGTTGAAGAACACTGGTCTAATGTATAAGGCACTGGTTTCTCATCCGGTGGGTCAGTTTTCGATTCCCGGTGATGTCACAATATATCTACGCGATTTTATCAAAACTGGTGTGTCTCTGTGATTGTTGCTACTGATGTGTTGCAGTCTGTTGTGTTCAAAACTTATTGTCGATAAAATTGATTGGGGCAGAATTAATTCATATTTTTTTGTATTTCCAGATTCCGGTCATGTCTGAAGCTGGCCAACACTGACTCAGCAAACATGGTTGGACAACTCTTCTTCAACGTCGTCCAAACGAAGTGCTTTGTCTTAAAACCAGCAAAGGTTTGCCTGGAGAGATCGTGGTGGGGGAAATGCTCGCAGGTGGGATACGCCAAGATGGCGCACCTGAGGGACAATCTCAGATATTAACAATAATAATTAATCACCATTCAAATAGAATATGTGCATCAGATAGGAGAGAAAACTGAATATCTCTGAGACTTATAAAATATAGTGATGTAATTTACTTACGAGCTTTTCGAATGACTGCTCGAAGAAATGACGGAGAGACAAACGATAAATCAAGCTCGTAATTATTAAACCGAAAGCTTAGTAAAAAATAAGCCACATTTAATCTTAGTATTTGAATGTTCTGAAACAGATGACAAGATATTTTATAGTGCGGGTGTAACATGTAAATACGACACGTACGAATTGTGCATTGTTAGTTTCAGAAAATACCTGGATGCCAGGGCTAAATGTAGACAGTCTACCTAATGGTTTTAACATGATGGCGTATTGTTGAAAATATACATTATCCAAATAAGATAATCAACTGTTTTCATACAATTAATAAGTGAATGGACACTTTGGAAGAATTTCGATTAGATTTTTAGAGTAATCATTAAATTACTAGATATCTAAAGTGTGGTGAATAGTATTTGTAGCTACTTATTTTTTTCTTGGAGAAAAACTTATTTTTTTATTGGGCAGTATTGAAAGGATTATAGCATATTTGGTTAATCAATCTAATATTTTAAAATTTGATATAAAAGTTTAGAATCACTCTGGACTACTTTAGATGGTCAATCTGTTATTTAAAATGAACGGATAAAGGAAAGTAGGTATTTAAAAAATGCAGGGATGTATAATTATACGAAATATCTTTTCGAATGTTGATGCTAGGCTATAATATTTTACCTGCATACTAAAAATATCTTCTAACCCCTCTTAAAACAAATAGCCTTAATATCCCGTTTACACATGCATGGAATTACTGCTAAGAGACGTATTATCGCGGGCCGCGGCCATATCAAAAAAATGCAGGTGTAAACACGCATTGTCGTGTAAATTGCAAGATTGCATGTATCGATCAAAAAAGTTCAGAAGCTTCTGAATTTTCATGTGACAGTAATTGGAATTTGTGAGATACCTGCGCCTGCGCAGAAGAACGATAGTGGCAAACCTGCCGGTAAAAAAAATGAACTACACCGCACAAAACATTTTTGACGTTTACCAATTTTCACAACCGCTCAAATAGCACCATACAATAACAACATCACGTCTCGCTTATGCTTGAGACACTTTTATGTGTAAACAGTTATTATCGCGATAGCTTAAAATACTCACTATTGGTGCCAGTAAATCCATCCATGTGTACAGGCGCTATACCTACATAATTGCATGATAATGATATAATGGTTTTTGATATCAAAATGCTCATATTTCTACAATTAATTCACAACCTAATAATAATGTCTTGAATTAAGATATAATTAAAATAAAGTATGCAGTGTTTAATTCACATAGGTAATTTTAATAATCATCACGACCAGTTTCATCCGATTACAAGAACTTTGTCAAGATATTAAATTATAAAAAAATTTAAAACATGCGGAATATTTTTGGTATTTTTGGTAAGCAGTATTCTATAACAATACAAAATAATAAACCGGTAACTTCAATTCCATTTTGACAGAAATGTATGTTAAGACTATTCATTTTATAAGGGTAATTATAATAATCTACCCGCTACCATGTGGGTAGAATCATAAAATTACAAACCACTTGGGTATTAGGGGAATTACCCAAAATATGTTTTGGTAGATTATTAAATGCATTCAAATTTTAACTCTCAACTATTCAATGATGCAGTGAAAGCGATTTCGGTATTCCAATACTTCACAATGAGACTTAAAGAGACAATATTTAGTTATTAGAGAAGAGAGATAACCATGATTGTAATAAAATATAATAATTTATTAAGCATATTATAAATGGCTTAGATGTGTACATTGTACAGTCCAGGGGCAAATATGTGTATTCAAGAACCATCGGATAACATTATTTATTGGCATGCAAGTCATAATATTATAACCATATTGCTTAGTGAACAAGAAGATTACTCAAATAGGTATGAATACATTATTTAACCCTGACCATAACTGTATTTACTTGCGAATGCTGTATAGTCATAAAGAAGTGGTGCAATTGATTTCTAGATACTTTATTTTAACCATAATTAATATCCTCATGTACTTAACAACTTACTTATTGTAATTTATTGTCAAAATCGATGAAATATTTTAAATGTGTTAATCTTTTAATATCATACATATGATTTTTCTTTATTTTATTAAGAAAATATGAAACACCGTCTGTCTGATAAAGAGTATAATTGTGATGAAATAATTTTTTTAATTCAATTATATTGAGGGGTACTATCGTAGGACAATTTTCAACTTTAAAGAGAGAAAAACGAAACTGAAATGCTGATGGCATTTTTTGGATATTCCAAATGAAATTATAAGCAATTTAATCCCTTAAATAACGTTTTTTTGCCATAATTCCCTTTACACCGTTTTGACCTCGCAAGCACGATTTTACATTATCGTGTATTCAGTGTTTCACCTTTTCAGTCAAGCTTGATACCTATAAAAATAAATATATTCGAGACTTTTATAAAGGAAATAAAGTGACCAGTAATAATTATTGAAATAACTTGTATGGCGATAAAAATTATTATTATTAACTCTTATAAGTACATATTATTTTATTTACCGACTTGTAACAATACTCTAAACTTGATAAAATTTAAATAGCTATTCATAGATGGCGCATTATTTTGTAGGTCTACAATAATACATTTCATTTTTAACAAGTAGATGTCAGTATTGGAACATTTTTTCATTAAATTACCATATAAATTTATTTTAATAATCACAATGTCACTATTATTACCAACATTCCCGTGTAAAAATGATAATTATCAGAGTGTAGATAATTGAAAAACAGATACTTCTTTGGTGAGTTCAATGTTCAAAGCGAGATTACAATGAAAATAAGATAGTAATCCAAAGTGGTTTCGGTCTAGCCTTATGTCAATGAGATTTAAAATTTTGCCCTGTGCTAATAGAGATGCCTTTACAAGCGAAAATCATACTGGGTACAAGTTTAGTCCTACGTGCCCCTTAGCGATATATAAAACTTTTTTGGCTACAGAATATTCCATACTAATCAGCAAACATCTCATTGGCTGCATCAAACCTACCAATAAGCCGACCAATGAACAACCTTGATTTTTTTACGAAATGTCAAAAAATATGCATGCATTAAACGTATGTCAAATCAGCTAAAAGTCTCTTTGGTAAATCAATGGCTTATTTGGATTAAAAACACAATCAAAATAAGATGAAAAAATAAAAGAAACGACAAGAAAGTCTCATTTTTTAGTACTGATGGGCTTCAAACAGGAAAAACTGATACTGGTAGGATTCTGTACGAATCAATGTTGCTAATGACGCGTTCTCGTATAGAGATTTTTGTCATTCAACTGTATGTTGACAGTTAATGTAAATTAACAGGTGAGGACAGTAATCGAACGAAGTTGGAGTTCTTTCTACTTTTGTTGATTCAACAGTGAATCATTATTTGAGTGAACTGGTTGTCTAGCAAGTTGCGTAGAGTAACCGAGACGATAACAACTCGTATCGGCATGTCAAACTTTTTTGTTTCACTTGACACCGTCTTAATTACAACTATCGGTTCAACTTAAATCAATACATGAGCATTCCTTTCAATTTCTTGTTGATGTAAGAACGCGGCATTAGAGCAATGTACAAAATAATAAATTATAGTAAGTATATTTTTATAATCCTGATAGAACACGTAACTGGCTTATGTAGGTACCCATTTTAATTCTTTACTGTGTATATTATGTATATCGTTGATAAGATTTTCCTGTATAAGTATCTGTAAATATTAACAATAATTATTGTAATCGTTTCGATACTTTATGCAATTGTTTTAAAAATCATTCTCATTATTAATAAATTTTACATCATCACAGATGGAATGAACAATTGGATGGTGATAAGCAGAAAGGAACCAACTAACATTTTTAAGTATTTTGAGTTATGAATGGGAACTTGTTCAAAAAAATCCAAATTTCAATTTGCCAAAGAGATCCAAGTTCAATTCGCTCTAGCTTCCATTTTATTTACATTATTTTCTATTTGCTTAACGGACAAATGTTCTAAACCTCAAATTTTCTGTTATGAAAAAAGAATGAACAGCTAAGTATCTGTCATAGTTAATATCAAAATGTCAGGAGAGGCAAGAGGTCAAGGTTTCTTTGATGGTATGGAGTACTCTATCTTTACCTTAAGTTATTTTGCTTAGGTTATTAATGATATACAAATATTTATTTGCAATTTGATGTCTTATGATAAATAAATAGTTGATAACTTTGCAAGTAATAATATGGAATAATAAAAAAGAGAATCAGCAGTTGGTTCATTTGTGTAAAATAGTTTCTAGTGATTGTTTGTATGGAAAATGTTATAAAATGGAAAGGAACCAACTGTATTATTGATTAATATCCTAAGATATATTACTGTATTTTATATTCTTTTACTGGTAATAGAGATAATATATTAATAATAGTCACAGTATTTAATAGTTTTCATGTTCCCAACATTTACATAAAGTATATAAAAACATGTACAGACTTTGAAGCTCAATATCTCCATTTAGCAATTTTACAGTTGGTTCCCTTATGTTTATCTCAATCCAATTATAATTCAAAGAAAACTCACTCATGTTCACGTGTTGTTACATTAAAATCATTCAATCAATCAAAAATACATTTTTACTGTTGCGTTCGGTGATGATTATAATTATATTATATTTATGTGTGAATAAATTGTATGTTGATAAGTGACATATTACATACAGATGTATAATTATGTTGTATTAAATAATATTTAGAACATTTACTGAAGTTCCTTTTAAAGTAAGGTGTGAAATAAGATTTAATATTGTAGGTATTCAATAATTAATTGTTAATATTTTAATTTAAGCATTAGAAGCAATAAACATTTAGTATAATATAATAAATTTTAACCAGAATTATGTATTTATTATGTATTGCTATACTTAACACTATTGTTGATGTAATATCTATCTACGATATGATATCATATCGTGGATGACACTGGCAAAAATTGATTATTATTAAGTATATTATTTTAATAATATAGTGTAGTATGCTTAATCCAGTAGTGCATTCATCTCCAAATAATTATTGGTGGTTGTTTCTTAGACAGCTTCAATATTCCTATAAATAAATGTGAAAACATTAATAAAAAACACAAATCATTTCATTTATAAAAAATATATATTATTCTTCCTTTCTCAAATAGACACTCGACAAAAAATTTAGAGACCTTAAATCTGTAGCTCGATGGCAAAACATGATATGTCCGTTTTTTTGGCAAGTTGAGTTATGTATACAGACCTACAAACTTATCTGGAGAATGGCCAAAAATGGAACTACAAACTACCATGGGACGCCATATTGAAAAATGTCATTCGAATGTCAGATTTTGCCAGTTACGAGTCGTGATTGGGTAGTTTTCGACAGTGGCTCCCCAACTCATTTTCCAGATAAGTTTGTAGGTCTGTACCAGTGTACCTTCAGACTCGTCTCATTGAGATCTACAAGATATTAAAATATGGTATCTATGTCAACGTCTTATAGGTTGGAAATAAACTGTGTCAATATGTGATATGTCAAAGGTGTCCTTATTTTAAGGCCAATACATATAAAATATGCAAAAACTAAATTTTCCAGCAGAGAGGAAACACATTTGGCAAAATAAATAACACAAATTTCAGTAGTCCATGGTTATATTTTTAATCGTAAACATGTGCTTAACTTAAAATATAACAATAAAACACAGCAAAATTAATGTTCTTGTTTTTATTTTGCCACATACGTCTCTGATGTAAAATTTTGTTTGAACATAATATTATGTTTAAATATTTAATTATACTTTATTGTAATTTTATAGGGATGCTTTCAAACATATAAAATATATACAACCTAACATGGATACAATGTTTTCTCTAATTATTATGTTGCAATTTTATATGCAAAAAACTCCAGATATACAATCCAAAAATTCCTTGCTGCATAATGTCGAAGGGCATGAAATATGCTCCAATTGAAATGTCATAGAGTTGCTTGTATAATTATAACTAGGACTCTCTAAATTTACCTACAATTTTACAAATACAGCTTTATAGTCAACAAAAATTTTGTGTACCTACCTATTTATTTTTCAATTTGCAAAATTTATTTGGATTTAAAACTTTAATTTGATTGAGCAATGTGATAATCTATTTCTCACGTGTACTCCTTAAAAGTTTGTGTGTGTACCTACATACAAACAAACACACGGCTTCAAGGGAGCTCTTTTCGGATGCACCTTGTGTTTTCAACAAAACTGATGATAGCAAAGACATCCTCTAGATTTGGTCTTACTAATAGATATCAGTGGCGAATAGTGCAGACTGGCAGACATACCCATTTGCTTTCAATTTTTCTTAGTTCAATGAAAACAAATAAGCATGACTGACAAAGTTTAATGTGCACTATTTATGTCGCATCTCCACAGTCTACCTCCACCCTTTCGCCACAGAATCTAATGTAAAAAACTTTTTAAATATCATTTTTCCGTGTTGTAAATTGTGCCAATGTAGAGATTAGGTATTTTTAATTTAGATTAACCTTAAGAAATAATAAATAAATAGTATTAAAAACAAAATTTTCTTTCTTTTACTGCATACACTAGCTTTAGCACCGTTGAAGCCTTGAGTTTATGACATCTGAAATTTCATCATCATCATCACCACATCACAATGTGGATTCTACCTGCTTCTAGGAAACGTAAGCTCTTTTCACCGCCTTACCTATAGGGATGGTGTGTCATTTTCTACGCAGTTCAATCACTGCAGTCTACTTTCTTTTAACCTCCTTTTCCTTTTTGGTCTGTTGAAGAGTGGCCTCTTTGGTTGTTTGGAGTCTTCCATCCTCGAGACATGGCCTGCCCAACAGAGTTACTCCACTCCATTAGACAGGCCGTGTCTGAATTTCAAGATAAAAGAAAAAATATCAATATTTCCATAATTTGACGTCACATGACTGTTATTAAAAAACAAATTCATTTAAAATTATCGATTTCAGTATAATATAATGTTCTCATGGAATATTTTTTTCTCACAAGAAAATAAGTTTATTAAACTATTTTTTTTATTCAATGAATAACTCGTTCATAAAGACGTTGAGAATGTAACATTCTTTATTGAACACACATAATTTGAAAACACCTCAAATCCTGCATGCATATATATAAGAGAAAATCTTTTTTACCATTTAATAATAAAGGTAAGTGATACTTTGATTTAAAACACAAAAGCCGACTGCTAAAATTAACGCAAATTAAGCGTTTCAGAAATGTAAAAACTGCCAGTTAATTTTGTTGTAATTAGATTGGACGCACATGGCTCAATTGGTAAATCACGTTGACGTAAATCCGGTTGATGCGGGTTTGTGACCCAGAGTGTCATATTTTTTTTTTTTCGAAAAAAGATTTTTCTAGTAAGTAGGTATACATTGTTTTAAAATTATGTACCTATTGTGATAGTTTTGTGATGTCACATTAGCTACAACCTCCTCTATTTCCCTTGATAGAAATTGTCACATGTCACACATACCAGACCTCACAAAAACACACAAATCTACAATGGAAAGACCTATATGGTATCGAATGCTAATTATAATAATTACCCGTATCACCATTCATTATGCTTAACTACTGATATGATGAGCTAGTGGAGGACTCTGCTTGAGTGGCCGAGGTCCTCTTTGGACAAATGATTTTACTATCAACAAGTAGCATTGTATACAAAGAAACAGAAACAAGTAAAATGTAAACTCATTTAATAAATATAAGTAACCTACAATAACTTACTGTCAGTGATAAGAAATAATGACTTTTAATAAATGTTTTGTGTTTTCAAAACCATGACCCGAAAGCAGGTAGTCAAAAAATTATAACACTATTATTTTATTTCCTGCTATTTTTCGGTGATTAAACAAGGAAATAACAACATGTTAAGAAAATCTTTTGTTGGAGGTCAACGATCATCAATATTATAACTTCTATACAAATGGAGCCTAAATGTATGAAATTGAAGCAAAAATAAAGAACCACTGACATTCAATGAAACATTGAAAAATCTTAGTGAGTAATCCTACAGGAGGTGGTGTGACGAAGTATAGAATTTGCAAAGGGTTTACGAGACATTACTAAAAAATCAGATGTTCCTGTACCACCCATATTAGTACCTAAGTAGTAAAATATTTACTCACATCATCTCGGAAAGTAAATCAATAGAATATTTATTTTACAATTCTGTCTGGAAATCGATCACTAAGGATCACAAAAAAAAATAGTATTATAAGTATGTAACAGAAACGCCTACTTCGGTCTGGATGCGATTTAAGTAATAATTAGATACACATCTACCATTTGCGTTAGACTAAGGATACTTACAAAGCTGTCCTATTTAGACATATTATTATAGTACCTACTGTATACAATGAATCAAGTGAAATGTAAACCTATTTAATAAATTAAAGTAACTGGCAATAATTTTAAGTCAGTGATAAGAAATTGTAGTCATTTTTTGTTAATAATAAATTAGAAAAGATTTGTATCTTCAAAACCATGACCCAAAAGCATTAATAATAATATACATAATATACCGGCAGATTATTTCAGACCCAAACAAGTTTTATGACACGTAAAATTTTATGTGGATTTGCAGATTTCTAAGACAAAAGTTTGGGATAGCATGTCTTTTGGTATCTTGAGAATTACACAGTAGTTATTTGTTTTTGTATTTTGGTGACAGCCCAAAAACAACATACGATATGTCTCCCAGTCCTTTACCAAGCGCATCAATTCTCCAATTTCTTGAATACCCTACTAACTGAATATATAAAGTTGGGTTGCAAAAACCTCATAGAGCCAACGATATTTTTTTCTGTGATGTGACTTATAAAAACACACACACTTTTTGCATATAACCACGTACACTGACACGCAAATGATTTGGGGGAGATTAATTTTAAGGCGGTGAGAAAGGGTGGGGTTAAGAATATTTGCAGGTACCACTGACATCCACATTTACTCTGCTTACTACTTTTACTTATAGCATCTTGTCGCTTCAACCGCAGAATACTGCACTTTTCAAGATACATTCTCCATACCAGACACTCCACACCTATGAGTTATTGTAAGTTGTCGCATCTACAAGAAAGAATGCATGTGGCCCAACGGTTATAATTATTAGGAACGTTAGTGTCCGTTTGTGAGATGAGTGGGACTAATCCATTCTTAGGCTGTTCAACAGCCATATCATTCGAGCCACGATCCTCAGTCATGAGACCCTGACGAAGAAAAAAAGAAGTAATATTCCGTTCACCTAAATAATTCAATTTTTTTCTATTTCCCCTTGTGTATGCGTGTGATTGCGTATAATGTCTGAAGTGTTTAGTTTTCATGGACATTATGATAAGTACACTTATAATAGCATATTATTATGCTCTCTCTGGTACATAAAATTGTCAGAAACGCTTTTCCGAGTAATTTTATTTACGATGCAGTTTGGTATTGATAATCTTGTTACATTCTATGCAAAAGAAATAATGAAAACATTATTGCAGCAGGCAAGTATTCAGTTAGTATATAATAACTGAAGTAGTGGGCTAAAATTCAGTTTAATATTTGTAACTGTTGCTGTTCTACGCATATCGGTCAAGATTAAAGCATTTTATAATTATGTATAATGTAAAATATATTTTTCTCATAATAGCTTTAACATATTCATTATGTTTTGTAACTTGTGATGACGACAGTGGTAAGAGAAATAAAAATATATCCAACAATCTTTTTAAACTTATCAAATAATGAATATAAATATTATTATTTAGTTACTCTTAGTAGGTAGGTACCTAATTCAAACAAAAATTAATAATTATTGTAGTTACTTACTTGATTAACAATGTTAAGCAATATTTTATTGTATCTTGGTGTGTATCCTTATCTAATATTGATAGATAGATTCTAAAGAGAGCTCGATAGCTGATATTGCCAGCTGCATGCAAATCAATGCAGAACATCTGGGGTTCCCAGTAAAGTTATACTCAAACGGGTGTCATGGCACCCTAAAATATGAACACATTATTTGGATCAACTAAGTATTTTTAAATAATAAAATAGTCTTATATTTTGGTCAGTGAATATGTATATTTAAAATAAAAATTTACTTATTGTTCCAGAACATTTTCCATTCTCATCAAAAGAATTATCTCCTACTGATATTGAGCTTAGAAATCTAATGACCAAAAAGGTGATGGAAAAACTTATACAGATTAGAGATAAACTCAATAAAACCAACTTGAATCAAATGTTACCAGGTAAAATTTATGTGTTACTTAATCGATTTTTATTTATGTACATATATAATTCTATTTTGTATCAATAATAATTATTTCATACTATTTTTATATTTTTTGAAAGATACTCGTACATAAATAGATACAAACGTCACCCATTTTTAAATTGTGATTTTTCTATATAATAATGTTTATGCAAATGAAACCAAAGTCACTGTTACAGTACCTACATTTTTGGGGATTTCATGGAGTTAATGATATTTTTATGAAATCAATAAGCAGAAATCATATGTGTAAAAATTAATTCACACCCACGGTGGCCGCGCGGCTTAAGCATTGGACTATCACGCCCTGGGTCTCAGGTTTGAATCCTGGGTCTGGCAAGTACACATATTGTTTTTCAATTTGTGTGAGTCAGGGTATGGACCTAATAGGTTGAGCAAGTGGCTGACATCCATTTCTCGTAAAAAACAAAATCTGTTAATACAAACCTCTACTCCAGGGGGGGGCAAACTGCGGCCCGCCGGGTATTTTTTTGCGGCCCGCCATCATTAATTGTACTTCTGATTACGAATAACTTTTTTATAATTTTTTTTTAAATATTGACAATAGATTAAAATTTGTTCGTAAATGTATTATCTCAGTACGTCTTCCTTGCGTCTCGTCTCACACTATATAACCACTATTTTCTACGTTGAACATCGTGACACATTTAAATACTTTTAAATCCGCGATGCAAGGAAAAAAATATATATGCCCATATGGTAAAAAGTTTGAATGGATTTCAATTAAAACTCAAGTTATTCCTTCGACAAATATCGAATAACAACGTGGACCACTTTCCAACTTTGAAGTTGCTGAATATACCAGAATATAAATTTGAAGAATATGGTAAAATTATTAAAGCTCTGAATGACGATTTTTCACAAAGATTTGGTGACTTCCGAAAAATTGAGACATGTTTAGCAATAGTACGCGATCCATTTTCAATATAAATTGATAGTGTACCGACAGAGCTACAACTTGAGATTATTGATCTGCAGTGTGACACTGATTTAAGAGAATTGCATCGTCGTGAAGAAATCTCCAAATTTTACAATGTCCTTAATTCAGACTAATTCGAACAACTTATCGTGATCAAATGTTAAAAAATGTACAACAGTTTCATTCTTCTCATTAATTTTTTTGTAATGTTTATTTTTCGTGATAATTTAAATAGTGTATATCTAAAAATGGTATTTTACTTGCGGCCCGCCGCTCATTTTGAATTCTTGAATTTGGCCCTCCATCCAAAAAGTTTGCCTCCCCCTGCTCTACTCTGTGGAGGCCCATATGATCCTATTCGGATCGGACATGGTCGAAAAAAAAAATTAATATTATATTAAAAATAATCCATGTTATTATTTATTTTACAGAACTCCAAGAAAACTTTACGATATTCGGAGTGCCAATGTCTAAAATTTGGGCTCTTTATATTCTGATGAATCCTTTTGAAATATAAGAATGAGATTGTCGATTCAATAAGTATTACTTACTCATTTCTTGGACACTTGTTTAAATAAATTGTCCAACAGATATCTGGACATCTTTAGTATAAGCTGCCTGCTGTTATGGTGAACTGAAATAAGAATGTTGCATGTTTATGTATTTAGCTAGAATATTATAAGCTAATTCGTTTTTAAGTTGATGAAATATGAAATAAAGTCTCTCAAATTACTATTCCATGTTTTGTTTTATTATGAGATAACAAAATCGCATGAAATAAAGATTCGTAAACCATTATCATCAGTTAAGTAGACATCTGATGTTTTAAATGGGAACACCTCCTCCACCTTCATTCCCTTCTCAATTGTTCAGTATTTTTTGCTGTACTTCAACATGTAAACATAAACAAATGTTCTGAGACTTCACTTAATTACAATTTGAAATTATTATGGAACTAGTAACCATTGAGTTACCCCACTCCGTTACACAGGCCATGTCAAAATTTCATCATAAAAGAAAAAATATCATGATTTCCATAATCGGGGATTGCCGGTTACGCCTCCAGCCTATGCCACCCTAGAATATCATTATCGAAAGTAAGAATTACTTTAATTAGCAGACAGCGACTCTCACTGATCTCATTGACAAAGGCCTACAGAATGACATTATCAGACGCGCTCCTGTCCTGGCAGAGATGCTGCCCCTTTACCTGCACATCCAAGTACAAGGATCGATCACCCTCCTCTTGAGAGGGATCAACACCACCATCGAGGGCATACATCTGACGCCTCTGCTGAGATTTGAAGATGTGCCTTACGCATCAAGATGCTGAACACGTCCTCTGGGACTGCCCGCTGATCCGACCGAGCGGAGCTGTTTGCCAGGGTTTGTCCACACACAGGCCCAATTGGTCACGCCGACTTGATATCAACCAAGGCCAACTTTGAGGCGTTTGAAAAATTTGCTGCGTTATATGGAGGATGAAATGAATCCGATCCCTCCTTAGATTCATCACATTTAACCCCTGACTCCTCTGTTTCGGCAGAGTTTCAGTACGCGGGTGGAGAGGAAACTTCATATCATTAAAGATAAATGACGGCAGAGCAAGTCTTTGCTTTTTTATTTTCTAAAACTCTTTCTTTAAGCACTAAGGTGCATGGTTGCTACATCGGTCCATGCAGCTTCGTTTCGGGACAAAGAAATATGGCACTAAAATCTTTTCATTCTGTCACGTTTATAGCGTTATGGAAAGCGTCCATGCACAAATCACGGCTGCATATACATGGCGGATGGAGATGGGGTAACTCAAATCATGTTTTTAAATGATGTCATATAATTTTCAGTGTTATTAAAAAACAAGTTCATTGAAAATTATCGATTTCAGTATACTTAATGTTCTCACGGAATATTTTCTTCCGAGCCTATTTTAAAGAGGCACCTAGCGGAAAAATACAAAGCTTGCAATTTGAGACATTTTTTTGATAATTTACAATTTCAACTGTACTAATTAATAAATATGTATTTGAAAACATTAAAAAGAAAAATATTTTTTATTTTAAGTCAAAGATAAACCTACAATTTAAGAAAAATGTTATAAAATGTGAATTTGGTGCAGGGTCCCACGTTATCATTACATATTATTTTATAGTCATATTTAATATTAAATTCAGTTTATTAAGTCTTCTTTTTTTTGTGATGGAGATTTTTGACTAATTCATAGTTTTAATATTTTTTATATTCATTTTAAAAATCATCGATTTTTATAAAAATATAAATGACGTGTATAACTTGAAATCATTTTTATTTATATCAAATCGTGCTTCAATATTAGGAGCATACCTAAATAAGAGATTGTTTCAAATTTGACGAGAGACTTACGTGGAAAACATTTTGATGATGATGAGTCCCTACAGGCAGCCGTAAACAAGCATTTTGAAGGCAAATCGAAAAATTATTTTTATGAAGGTTTAGTTTAGAAAAATTAATCAATAGATCTAATAAGTGTATTCATGTCCGAGGAGATTATATTGAAAAATAAAAATATAAAACATACATAATACATTCTTTTCTTTCTGTCCCATTCCGCGAACTTATGGAACTCCCCTCGTATGTAGCAGAAACACTTACTTCAACCAGGACAGGTAAGTTATAATTACATACACATCTACCACTTGAGTACATAATAATCATCTACATACATTTACAAAGAAAAACGAATTATAAAAAAAAAAATTGGTGTGTGTACTTATGTACGCGCGTCAAAAGTTATACTTCTTTGGCGTGACAAAACAAAAACAAAAATTGTGATAACCTAGATTCTTCGACTAGCTATTAATAATTATCTTGTTAAATTACACACTCAAGAAAAAGGACCACTTATTGGAACGCCGTTGGTTTATTTCTGTACACTTTAACTTATATTACTAAATTATATAATTATTTATCGTTGTTTTTATTTTTAAAGTAACAACTGCCACTATGACTTTTAATAGTTTGTTTACGTAAGGAATAGCAAATGGCTGACAATAATAAACTCGCTGCCTAGGCAACGGAACAATTCTAAACTATAATATTATACTGTATAATCGTCACGATTGGAGTATCATACTGTGGCGTAATGGTAGTGCGTTCGGCTGATAACCGAACAATCGGTGGTTCGAATCCAATCAAGTGCGTTTATTTTTGTGTGAAAAAATAAATTATGTGTTACATGTCACACGCCAAAAATACACTCTGATCTGATTTTCCAAACGTGCCTAAAGAAGTATAACTTCAAAAATCCAATTAAAAACAAATTAATTGATATGCACTTCACAATATTTATTTGAAAACGGTTCCCCATCTCTGTTAAAATCTTAACGGAAATTTCAAATATGACTTGAAAATTTAGATTAGCATTTACCTCATTATTCAGCGGTTTTCTTGCAGGGTTTATTAGAAGATGATACGTATCATTAGCCAGCTTCTTTCAGTTTTTTCTTTGCAAAATTCACACTCTTGTCATCATGTTTACGACGTTTTTTAACATTAGTACACCATCATCATGAGCCATTTTGATACTAATGTTAGTTGAAGTTGAAACCGAACGGCACTTAGTGCCTATTTTAAAAATAATCACGCTGCCTCCTACACCCAGAGCCATCGTTGAATATTGAAGGTTTAATATATTTTTTTGGCACTTGGACATGGATTTAGGATATTGGTGATGGCACATAGAAAATATCTGTATAAGTACACACTTCTTTTTTTATTTTTGGGCACTTAATGCCTATTTTATTTTGTGTATACAATTACATAGCTGTCCTATCTAGATATAATATTATAGTACCTACTGTATACAAAGAATCAAGTGAAATGTTAACCTATAAGTAACTGGCAATAACTTACAGTC
This sequence comes from Rhyacophila brunnea, assembly GCF_057557595.1. NCBI lineage: Eukaryota > Metazoa > Arthropoda > Insecta > Trichoptera > Rhyacophilidae > Rhyacophila > Rhyacophila brunnea. The sequence continues at coordinate 27,235,928 of NW_028233068.1, forward strand.
AGTGATAAGAAATTGTAGTCATTTTTTGTGAATAATATTAGAAAAGATTTGTATCTTCAAAACCATGACCCAAAAGCATTAAGTCAATATAATATACATAATATGAAAGCAGATTATTTCCGACACAAACAAGTTTTATGCCACGTAAAATTTTACGTAGATTTGCAGATTTCTGAAGACTTCTACAAAAGTTTGGTATAGTAGGTATATCTTCCGGTATCTTGAGAGTTTCACAGTAGTTATTTGTTTTTGTATTTTGGTGACAGCCCAAAAACAACATACAATATGTCTCCCAGTCCTTTACCAAGCGCATCAATTCTTCAATTTCTTGAATACCCTACTAACTGAATATATAAAGTTGGGTTACTAAAACCTTATATATTAAACTAGGTATATTTTTTTCTGTATATACATCATTGCATATAAGCATGCACACAGAGAAATGATTTGGGGGGGAGATTAATTTTAAGGCCGTGAGAAAGGGTGGGATAAGAATATTTGCAAGTACCACTGACTTCCATATTTACTCTACCTACTACTGATAGCTTCTTGTCGCTTCAACCGCGGAGTACTGCACTTTTCCAAATACATTCTCCATACCACTCCACATTTATAAGTTATTGCGAGCTGTCGCATCCACAAGTGCTTAATGAGTGCATGTGGGCTAACGGTTATAATTATTAGGAACGTTAGTGTCCGTTGGTGAGAGGAGTGGGACCAAGAAGTAATATTCCATTTATCTAAATAATTAAATTTTTTCCATTTCCCCTTGAGTGCGTATCTGATTGAGTATTATGTCTGAAGTGTTTAGGTTTTATGGACATTATGATATGTAGACTTATACGCTCTCTCTGGTACATAAATTTGTCAGAAACGCTTTTCCGAGTAATTTTATTTACGATGCAGTTTGGTATTGATAATTTTGTTACATTGTATGCAAAATAATGAAAACATTATTGCAGCACGCAAGTATTCATTTAGTATATAATAACTGAAATAGTGGGCTAAAATTCAGTTCAACATTTGTAACTATTGCTGTTCTATATCGGTCAAAATTAAACCATATTTATAATCATGTATAATGCAAAATATATTTTTCTCATAATTGCTTTAACATATTCAGTATGTTTTGTAACTTGCGATGACGACAGTGGTAAGTCAATGTGTTTTTTTTAAATAAAAATATATCCAATAATCTTTTTAAACTTATCAAATGAATATAAATATTATTATTTAGTTACTCTTAGTGGGTATAGGTAAATCATTCTACAGTGGCACCATAGGCGATTCACGCGTGTATTGAATTGCTTGCGACAATGCCTGTTTCAATGCTAGCAAACAATACCACTACAACTGCAAGCCACATTTGCCATGGTGCCACTGTAAAACGATTTACCTATAGGTAGTAGTTGTCACTTGATTAACAATGTTAAGCAATATTTTATTGTACCTTGGTGCGTATACATATGAAATATTGATAGATGGATTCCAAAGAGAGCTCGATAGCTGGATGCAAATCAATGCAGAACATCTGGGGTTCCCAGTAAAGTTATACTCAATCAGTACCAATGGTTACCTGTTCAATGCTTATAGTCTGACGGTGCTGCTTTACTGTAGTGTCATGGCACCCTATTGAGTATGCAGTGGTACAGCTTTGACAGAAATTAAGAGATAAGAGAGCAGACTGAGCAGTCTCTTGTCACAACTAAGGTGAAGATGGATGTCTTAATAGTTTTAACTTGGCCAACCTTTTTTTCATGTTTCAAGTTTTTCAACACTATAGTGTCCTGGAAGGCCGCTAAATAGCATTTATCTTGTATAAGAGGAGTTACAGGGCACTGACATGACTTAGGAACACATAAAGAGCGGAGACATAGACAATACTACTTGGCAGATAATGAAATTAGATACAGGAAATACATTAAAAAAATTATTTTCATTTTAGATGATTCAAAGCCACAGTATAACCCAAATCAACTGAGATGTAATCAAATTGTTTTACACAAGGACTCATTAGATAAATGCTATTCAATCAACAATGCTATCAAACACCTACAAGATGCTTTGGACTCGGTCAATAACAGTATGAACTATTGAAAATATTTTCGATAATTTTATTACACTCTAAAATATACATATTATTTGGACCAAATAAGTATTTTTTTAAATAGTAAAAGTCTTATATTTTGATCAGTGAAAAAATTTACTTGTTCCAGGACATTTTCCATTCTCATCAAAAGAATTATCTCCTAGTGATATTGAGCTTAAAAATTTAATGACCAAAGCGGTGATAGAAAAGCTTATTCAGATTAGAGATAAACTCAATAAAACCAACTTGAATCAAATGTTACCAGGTAAAATTTATGTGTTAATCGATTATTATTTATGTATATAATATTTTGTATCAATTATTTCATACTATTTTAATATTTTCATAAAGATACATAAATAGATACAAACGTCACCTATTTTTAGATTGTAATTTTTCTCTAAAATAATATTTATGAAAATGAAACCAAAATATGTTTCAGTGCATTTTTAGCGATTTCATGGTGATTTCAACGAGTTAATGATATTTTTATGAAAACAAGAAGCAGACATTATATAAAAATTATTATATTAAAAATAATGGATGTTATTATTTATTTTACAGAACTCCAAGAAAACTTTATGATATTCGGAGTGCCAATGTCTAAAATTTGGGCTCTTTATATTCTGATGAATCCTTTTGAAATATAAGAATGATGTTTTATTCATTTTTACTCATTTCTTGGACATATTTATGATTTCTGGACAACTATTGTATAAACTGCCTGCTGTTATTGTGGACTGACATAGGAACATTTTTGTGTGTTTAGTTATAATATTATTACCTACCTAATTAGTTTTTAAGTTTTGAAATAAATTCTCTCAAAATACTATTACATGTTTTATTTTATTATAACAAAAACTCATGAAATGAAAATTTGGAAAGTTTTAATTTTGGGATGTATTATCATAATGAGGAGTCCATAATAATATGATCATCAGCGGTGACCGATGATAATAAAATTAGGGACTGCAGATAAACATAAATTTCCTTTTCCTGGTATTGAAAAAAGTGGTGGAAGCAGGTTTGTGCTTAAACATAGAATACATCCTGAGGGGTTGATTAATGAAACAACGCTTACATTCACTAACAGCATTTTTTTGTTGCCAAAATTACAAAGTCCAAGACTCTGATTTATGATAAGTATAATTATAAGGCTATACAAACTCTTTTCGATGTTTATTGTAATTAAATTTCATGTGTCGACATGGTTGGAGTGTCAAAACTCCTAACTTCCATCAATCAGAACTGACGCGAGTATTTTAGACATGTCATTAAGACAAAGCAGCAAACTCATTTGCGTAGCTCTGAATGGTAGTGCATGAGTTATGGACGGTAAAAGTTCACAGATGTCATGTCTTATACTCCCCTTTCGGCCCTTTGTGTCCCACATTCCTCACACATACGCGCTATATCATTTTGATAAATACTATGGACCGTTGATTTTCCAACAGGATATCACTAATTGTTACTATCTGTTAAAATTTCCTACTACTTTTGTATACCCCAACACCAGAATTGCACTCCAAATGGGATTGATTTGCAAGACATATGAAACATCAAAAATACTTCGATAACAAGATATTGTATTTGATTGACGATATTATTTTTTCCATTCAATTAACATTGCGAAATTCATTCCATCTTCTCAAAAAATATTTTATCATCTTTTACATTGAAAAACAACACTCATACTCTAGACATTATTGAAATAATAACTACTTCTCGTAGATTAATATAAATAGTACATCAGTCATTTACCTTTTAAAGTTTACTTTGCTATAGGTATAATAAAATTATTTTTACTTTGATTTAAAGAACCTGTACCTACTTCAGAAACACGTGTGAGTAAAGCTTTTATGCGCCAGCATAGATTAAACGCGCCACTCGCCAGTCACACTCGTCTTCGGTCGTTGTTGGCCTACGTTCGTAAGCTTTCGGATCGGGATGCACATTGTCCCAGCTAAGTCAAAATATTCTATGCTCGTAAATGAAAAGGATCACAACTGAGCCACATTATCGGCAGCGTGCAAAAAAAATTCATTGACCGGCAATACAGTTCCTTTCCTGCACATACAGACAGACAAACACGTCAGAAATTACATGGAGGATGGGAGATGAATTAAAGATATTTTACAATAATTAATTCATGCAATATGTAGGTATTTGAATACGTACTTATTATTACATAATAATTTAGGAGATCAGTGCACCGTTTGCTCCTATACAAGACCCGTCCCTGATAACCATTATCAGTTAAGTAGACATTTAATGTTTTAAATGGGAATACCTCCTCCATTCTATTCATTCCCTTCTCAATTGTTGATTCTGCTGTACTTGAACATGTAAACATAAACAAATGTTCCGAGACTTCACCTAATTACAATTTGAAAATAGTATAAATCAAGTAACCATTGGCCTAGATCAGTGGTGGCGAACCGTTTGAAGAGAAAAAAGACCTATAACAACAATAAATGACAGATCGCATTGTATAAAAAAATAGCAGGCAAATACTCTTCAAGGATAAGCATTACGTATATAATTGTATATGTAAAAGCTATATGCGTGCTATGTTCTGTAAGTGGTATCTAGAACATCATTTTTAATAGAATTCTTAAAAACCATTTCCCCCTGTGAAAAACTGCTTGGCACGTCAGACAGTTGAAAAATAATATTTGGGAAATTTTGGCACGCGTACGTAAAAAGGTTCGCCAACCAAACAAATTCTATACGCTTGTTCTGAATAGCAGCATCCAGAGTGCAGACTTGAATGATCTTATGAAGTCGCCCTTGAAGGAGAAATGGATTCCATATTCATACATTAAATTAAGTTCCAACTTCCAGAAATAATTTCATATCTACTGATGTGATATATGTAGCTACTAAAGAAATAAAACTAAAATTTCTTCTTAAATTATTATTTATTTGTAAAAATATTAAATTTATTACATTGCTATTCCACCTTAGCAATAATTTTGAACCATCAATAAAATAATTTGACATCTCAGGAATCATTGAGAAACCTTACATACGCACCAACAAAAACTGATAGATAATAATTTTTACAAATATGGGTATCTCCATAATCAACAAGCAACAAAATTTTAAACCTTCTTGGTTAATGTGAACATCGAATTATTCTATTGGTGGTCTATTCATACATTAATAATTGCAGATCTTCGGCAGACTGTAAATGTCGAGAAAATTAATTGATATAAAAACAACATTTTTGACACCCTGCCACAAAAACCATTATCAATTGTACAATCATTCACGAAGCACAATCTGGTAATAGTCACTGAAAACGTTGGCTGATTAATTATTTGTAATTGTATTTGACACAGTTACATTTTTGTTTCAGCCCTTCATAATAAATAATAAAATCATGCCAAATACATTTCACAAAAATGTAATATTATCGGTCAACAAAGTTTGTACTGATCTTTGATTGCAGTATGTTTTATTTACAAAGTAAAACCAGTTTAAAACGCAAGTTTCTTCATTAGAAGATAAATATGTTGATCCACTTCAAAACCGTGAAGATTGTTGGCATCACCCTGAAGTCTCATGAGGAGACCTCCGAAGCTCACGTAAGCTGCTAGTCGGGATGATGGCTCAGTGGCTGCTTCATCACCCTCTATCCTGAAAGGACATTTCATCATAGATTATTTGAATGAAGATAAAATCAACGTACATTAGCTAATTTAACTAATTTTGTATATATATACATGAAGGCCACCAGGTATCTAATGGGGTAGTGCATGCGTACCGCACGACACTGTATCCTGATAGTGTCGCATAGCCTCTCCTACCCAATTCCTATCTCCACCTCCACGTGGTGAATCCTGGAAGCCTGAGCAACTACACCTAAGATCAGGTAGTCAACCCTGGTGGAAGGTGTGGTCAGGACTAACGGAGAAGGAAGAAATGGCCCTCCGAAAAGGGGGTTGAGCATGGGGTTAACAACCCCACCTTGTAAAAACCCAACTGTTACGAATCCTCAACCAAAGCCTCGGAAACCGGCAACATCTCCACGACGACCTCGCAAACGAAACATGGACTTGATTTTTGGTACATGGAACACACAAACACTGTATAGAAGGGGAGCCCTCAAGGAACTAGTCTCCGAAATAGACAAATATAAAATTAATGTTCTGGCAGTCCAAGAAACTAGATGGATGGGCAGCGGGACGTTCGACCTAAAATCTCACACGGTATTACATAATAGTAAGGAGAAGGGTCACCATGAATTTGGAGTTGCCTTTATTGTTGACAAAAAGATAAAAGGCAATATTCTAGATTTTACCCCAATTAATGAAAGAATATGTGTACTCAGACTAAAAACTAAATTTTTCAACCTATCGATCATCAATGTACACGCAGAAACAGAAGATAAAGATGACCTAATAAAAGATACGTTCTACAATAAATTAGAAGATGTCTATGATAAAGCCCCCTCAAATGATATAAAAATTATAATCGGGGACCTAAATGCAAAAATCGGCAAAGAACAAATATATCAGGGAACAATAGGCAAAAACAGTCTACACAATGAGAGCAATAATAACGGAATTCGGATCATAGACTTTGCTATATCCAAAAACATGGTTATAAGCTCGACCCAGTTCCCTAGAAAAGACATACACAAGTGGACATGGACCTCTCCTGATGGCAAACACCATAATCAAATCGATCATGCACTGATCGACAAAAGGAGTGCCTCTAGTGTAACAAAGGTCCGAAGCTATAGAGGCGCCAATTGCGAGTCTGACCATTATCTACTGTGCATGTCTTATAGATGCCGTATAACATGTAGAAAAACAGACAAGCACCAACGAGCGCCACAAATAAATATCGACAGCCTTGAAGACCCAGAAGTTATATGCCAATATCAGGACTCTCTAACCGACGATCTCCCTGGATCTGATGCAGCAATCTCCACTGAAGATTCCTGGAACAACATCAAAAATGCTATCGCACTCTCAGCTGAAAAGAGTATAGGCAGTAGCCCTAGAAGAACCAGAAGTAACTGGTTTGATGAAGACTGCTTAGCAGCCATACAGAAAAGAAATGAAGATAGACGAATATATTTAGAGAGACCAACGAGAGAGAAAAGAGCTAAGTACGAGCAGTCGCGAAGAGAGGCCAACAAGACTATAACAACAAAGAAGCGAGCATACCTAAACGCAACAGTGCTTAAAATGAAAAACGACTTTAGGAATAACAGATCGAGAGACGCATACAAAGGGTTCAACTTTTTCAAAAAAGGATTTATACCCACCACCAGCCTATGCCGGACGAAAACGGGAGAGATTATAGGTGATGAAGAAGGAATTAAACGAAGATGGATGGAATTCTTCAAGGAACTCCTGAACCCTAACTTACAGGATGAAAATACTCCACGGGATCCGCGACTACAGCACCAGTGCAACGAACCATGCATCTCTCCACCCACGCTTAGGGAAACCGAAAGAGCTATTATGACACTAAAGAATCATAAAGCACCAGGAGCCGATAACATCCCTGCAAAACTTCTAAAGTATGATGGACACCGATTAATAGCAGCAGTGCATGAGTTAATGCTTAAAATCTGGGAGTCCGAAAGCATTCCAGCGGATTGGCAGATCAGCGTTATATGTCCAATATATAAAAAAGGAGACAGACTGCGATGTGAAAATTTCAGAGGGATATCACTCCTGAGCACAAGTTATAAGGTATTCACAATGATCCTGAAGACAAAACTGGAAGGTTACGCGGAAAACATAGTAAGTGAATACCAAGCTGGCTTCAGGGCAGGAAGGTCTACAACGGATCAGCTCTTCACAGTTCGCCAAATACTGGAAAAATGCTGGGAATTCGATGTGGACATTTATCAGCTCTTTATTGATTTTAAGCAGGCATATGACAGCATCGACCGGGAAAAACTATTCACTGCTCTCTGGACACTGCTGAATACACTCTCCCAGGTGAAGGAGAATGGCCAACTGACGGAGGGCTTTGAAGTATCTCGGGGTCTTAAGCAAGGAGACGGATTGGCCCCCATGCTGCTCAACTTAGCCCTCGAATCCGCTATCAGAAAGTCTCAAGTGAACAGGAGCGGCACTATATTAAGCAGACCGAGCCAATTGGTTGGCTACGCAGACGACATCAACATGATGGGTAGATGCATACAGATTATGAAGAAAGAATTTGACCACCTCCAAAGGGCCGCACTAGAGATTGGCTTAAGAGTAAAAGAAAACAAAACCAAAGTCATGGTACAAAGCCGACAAAATCAGAGTAGGCTAGGCCAAATTTCCAGTTTTGGAAACCATCAATTTGAGGTTGTCAACCGGTTCACATACCTGGGTTCCAATATTACAAAAGAGAACGAGGAACTGGAAGAAATAAAAGCCCGAATAACCGCTGCAAATAAATCGTACTTCTTATTGCTGCCCATATTCAAATCCAGAAATGTCCACAGAAAAACTAAGACGCGGCTCTATAAAACCGTCATACGCACAGTCGTTGCATACGGGTGCGAGTCATGGACGCTAAATGTGAAAGCAGCTGAAATGGTGGATTGCTTTGAGAGAAAGATCCTTAGGCGGATATACGGACCCATGAATGATGGTGGGGAGTGGAGAATTAGGTACAACACGGAACTATACCGCTTATACCAAGATACAAAACTCTCCAACTTCATAAAACTCCAGAGGCTAAACTGGGCAGGCCATGTCCAGCGCATGCCTGAGTCACGGATACCGAAGAAGATCCTCGAAAGACCCAGGGGGGAAAAGGCCAGTGGGAAAGCCACGCACACGATGGGGTGATAGTGTTGCAAAGGATGCCAACCAGCTGCTAAAGGTCGGGAACTGGAAAGGACGTGCGGAGGACCGTTCCGGCTGGAGGACAGCGGTGGAGGAGGCCAGGGCTCGACTTGAGCTGTAGTGCCATCGAAGAAGAAGAAGACATGAAGGCCACAGGGATTGGTAGTTCCTCAGTTAACAAAAGCACTTTTAACTCTTTAGTGCCAGACCCAATTGTTCACGTTAGTGTCACCCGTGTCCATATGGACACGCAATTATTGTAGTACAGTTTACTTTGCCTAATTGTTATTTTAAAATAATAATTTGGTTTATAAATGTTAGTCAGTTGAAATAAGTACACTTCTTCAATTGTTCGTCATTTGAATGATCTAGCTGACATAATAAAATTAATATCAAGTGTCAAAGTGGCCATTCATTTTATAATCACAAAATGATGGACTTATGTTAAAGGTAACCGTGGTTTTCTGATTATATTGTTTCAAAGAATAATATTTCTGTCATTTAATGCATTATAAACGTGTTCAGTTCCATGATATGTAATTACGAAATGGAATTATTTTTGATTATGTGGTGTTATTGCATAATGAATTAATGCGTGTCCATATGGACACGCGTGCCACTTAACACTACAAATTTAAATTATGATTTATTATCAGTGTTATCACTATATTTTTTATAAAATATATTATTCTCATTTTGTCAATTTATTTAGTTTCTGGGATATGTCTAAGATTGAAGAAAGAAAAATGCTTGTAAATAATGCATTGAATGCACTTTATGAAGCTAGTGATGATGATAATATCGACGAATATAATATTATTATTTATCTCACCACCGACCAGATCCTGCAGTTTTAACAAATGAGGATGGTGGTGGAACAATCGATAATTTAAAACATAGACAATTAAAAGCAGATACACAAGTGAAATCTAGGAATACAAGAACATAGATAGACCAATCTGATATTTTATACTCCAACTAAAGATTCTACACGCAATTACACCTAGCTGCACAAAATATCAATTTTACGGGAAAAATGTAGAAAATAAGAACGCTGATGGATCTTGATAGGATGGATATTTAAAACTATGTACATCAAAATCAATGGTTCTAGCAGATATACGATTTAATGGGTTAAATTATTTTATTAAAAAAAATAGAAAAAATTGACTCTGTGACTGATTTTTTGAAAGAAAAAGAAACATCTGAAATCAGAACGCAGTGAAGAAAATGCAATATTAGCTTGTGTATACTGTGTATTGAAAACTATCATACTTTATAATAATTCTACTGATAAACCATACAATCCAAAAAAAAAAAAAAATTGATAACAAAAGTGTCACGCGTGTCCATATGGACACGGCTATTATCTCAAAACTTAAAAACAATATGAAAATTTTATTTTCACTATTTCATCAATTGATGTGTCCATATGGACACCTGTGCCACTAATGAGTTAATTACCATATTTAAATAACACGATAATTATATCTAATTGCCAACGATTCCAAACGTGCCAGTCGCGGTGTTAGCACGAAATGAGTTAACTGATATAATTTGTTAACCAATACATGGAATTATTCTAGTTAAGTCTTTTTTCGCCATTTCACACTATAATTATATGACGTAAAATCTCATTTGCCTTAGTAGCCTGTTGAAGAGGAGCCTCTTAGGTGGCTGGGTGTCTACCTTCCTTGAGACATGGCCAACCCAACGGAGTCGCCACACTTTCATGTGTGAGACAATGGTGATTATCGTAAAACAAACATGCTTTGTGGTTGTATCTTCCTCGCATACGGCTCTGAAGACCCTCCTTAGTATTTCCCCTACCATATTTTTTGAAAAGGTCCAGCATTCCGACCAATATCAATATGGACCTGATAAAGGTTTTGTATAACTTTATTTTAGCTTTCCTTGAGAACTTGAAAAGAGTATTGATCTAAAGTGTTTCTATAAACTAGTATGATTTGTTTGCCAGAGTGATTCTTCTAACTTCTTGTCTGATATCGTTTTGAGGGGTTATATGTGATCCTAGATATATGAATTCGTTAACATTCGCAAATTCATATCCATTGCTGTAAATGGTGAGCTTGACGGCGCTGTACTCGCTGGAATATTACAATACCACAAATTATTGAGTATCTCCTAGTTGATTATGAATAATTTTCCAGACACTGTCTAATCATGTCAAGGCTTGAAAGGCTGTGTATCATTTAAATACTGTATAAAATATGTAAGTATTATTAATTGTTACCTATATATCTTGCCGTACATAACATATTCAAAACTATCAGCACGAGAGCCTTCTGTATCTTGAGCTGTCCAGTCACCTCCATCTGGATAGCCATCTTCTCGGAGAGTTGTGGCCAATACGAGTCTGAAAATAACATCGATCATAAAGGTATTATGTAGGAATTAAGTTTAAAGCTGTTGTAGCTATATAGGCAACCTTTACATACTCATCTGGTAGGTTAACAATGAAGTAAAATCGATCACAAGAACAAAATTTGTAACACCCAGACTTGTATCTAACCGACATACCGAAAGACAGGAATGGGTAATTGTGCCGCAGAGGTGAAAATGAGCTTTTATAAAAAAAAAAGTTACAAACAGTTTATTCCATGTAGGCAATTATAATGAATACCTTTTTCTGTCGGCGCATCGGCTTTTCGATCCAATAATCGTTAATCGAAAATTTTAAATTTGTATACATTTTGATACACCATTATCACAAACTAAGATTATATGAGCTAATATTAGGTTGGAGTAGGTTAGATTAGGTTATGTTAGGTTTGGTATGGTCTAAAAAGAAAGTTGTAAAATCTCATGTCCACCTCTGCGGCACTTCGTTGACCACCTGCGGCACCCAGGAGTGTTTGGCATTAAAGTTTTAATATTTAAGATTTGATACATGATCCAATATAAATTCATTCTATTGTTGTTTATCAGATCTTATAGATATATGGATATAGATTGCCAGTCAATACAAAGAAGTTGGAAGTATCCAAATAAAGTAAGGCCAAATTTTCGACATACAAAAGATAAAAACTAACCTGAATTTATCTCCAAGTTCCAAAGGGTAGAGCCACGAATTTATATCCAAAATAAGATCCATTTTGAATGATTCTGACTCACAATGCAGTCTATTAACCCTATCGAATTTCTTTCCCTCCGGATCCATATCTTTAATGTTGAAAATGTCCTCGAAAAGTACACCAGCCATTTTTAAGGTTATGTAGAACTAACAGCCGTCGGAAGTATTAAGAATGAATGCATGAATCAGTTAAACGCAGCAAAATATTTAACTGATTATGGGGAACAGAAAATTAATTTCATGTTATTAAAGTAGAGTCATTTGCACTGTATTCGATTGATATTAGGAATGTGTCAAAACAAACGCCGCCAACGCGTATGCGCTCGTCGTCAAGTCAAGAATCACACTATTGCCATATGAAGAAAAATATACCTACCTAAGATAATTATACCAATTTACGTTCACATTATGCACTGAACAATAAGTACTACATCAAAATTCCTGAACCGCCAATTCTAATAAAGCTAAAACAATAACGTCCTGTCTTAAATCTATAAGTTGGCAAAAAAATATGTTTTATATATTTTTTAAGAAATAATAATCATATTAAGAATACAGTGATATTTGAAAAAATATTTTAAGTTATTTGACAGCATGAAGTATTTTGTAATGGGCGCTTTTGTATGGTTGTGTATAAGATAGTACATTCTCATTATATTTGTGTAGTAACTATTGAAAAATAAAGCTATTCTGATTTTTTTATTATGTAGGTAGGTATAAAATAAATTCCTGCTGTATAACGATTTTACGTGTGCGGGCAATATAATTATTCAACCATCAGAAAAATGAATAATTTTATTTTATTCTAGGTCTACCTAGGTATATTTTTTGCCATATTCCACCAATTTTACTTAATGTTGAAGCTAGAACATGTGATTTCATGACTTTTTTCTTGATTTTCAAGATTCGGAAATTAGAAAATCTCGAAATAATTATTCACAACAATTTTTATTGAAGATATTATTATACGAGGATGATTTCGGGCCGTTTCCTCCCTCCTAATGATTTTCCGTGGAAAGTCGAGAGCTTTTATTAATTTTATTTAACTTTCATTCGAAAGAAAATCCATTCAGAAGAATGCGTAGGTATTTAGTTTTCTATCCAACTATTTCCATTCTAATTCAATTACAAAATCCATACTCGCGAATTTCTGGAATTATAATATTTTGCAATTCTCGAGAAGAATTCTTGAAAAAACTAGAACTCGATATTCCTGAGAAATCAATTTTCGTGAACCCGAATTATGTGAATAATATGTTTTGACCGTCTAAAATACTCTAAAAACTTAATATTTTATAAATAATATGTTGTAGTATCTACCCATTTAACATTTTTATTGTGCATGCAAGATATTGGTCATTTTTGTTTTCCCTAATTAGTGACGGACACTTTGATTATGGAGTATCTTCAGAATTTGCCATATTTTTAACGTGCTAGAGACCGACAAGTTTAACGTGGCAACTATGGTATGCAACGTCTCTATCTGTGAAGCGAGGAGCAGGCATGCACACAGAAAAATGGTTTGGAAGGGGTCGATTTCCAAAAATATCCATAATATATTAATAATATTTTTAAGGTGGTGGATAGGTGCGGGTTAAGAACATCTAGCAGGTGCCATTGACTTCCAAATGTACTCCACCTACTAATTATAGCTTCTCTTCGCTATAACCGCGGAATACCGCAATTTTTCATATACATACATTCCAAATAGGTACCCAGACACTCCGCACTTTGAGTCTAGGCCTGCAAATTATATCAAGTCATCCGGGTCACGATCCTCAATCATGAGGCATAGACGAAAAATAAAAAAAATATATATCATTTCATTTTACTTATATAAATATGTATTTTTCTATTTCTGATTGGGGGGGTACGGACACGACACCCCATCCCCTTGTGTGCGCGCCCGGTGAAAAGTGCACATCATAGTAGTTATTATGTTGTGACATTTAACAATACGATTATATAAGAAACATGTGTGTTGACTTAAAACTAAAATCGTTCATTAGAGTTACCTTCAACGGATGTTACGACAAGCTGTAAGATACCATCAATGTATGTACCTAATTTAAAAAAAAGACCAAATAATTAATCATCCTATCCCAACCTGCACGGGGTGTGGTGAACGTAGTTCCGCCGCTGCTTTAAACTACAAAGCTTGTTGTATCTACCCTCTGTAGCACAGAAACAGTCTGGTCAATGGTTTGACCTCAAAATTAGTTTCAAAACCTCACTTTATACTATACGGGGTTTATAATAATCATTCTCAACTTTAACTCAACTTTTTGTGGTTAGCAAAACAACTACAGTAGAAACAAGTTCGCACTATATCCGTAAATCTCCATGCCACATAATAGCCATAATATTATGATTAGTGATGCAGTACGCATATTATTATAATTTCAAAGTCGAACCTATTTAATTATATTAGTAGGTAGATGTACTCAACTATTATGGATCAATCAGTGACGGGCAGGCGAGCACACAAGGGGGGTTTTCAGGTCCGGACGCCCCACAGAAACGAAAAAAATACAAATTATTTGGATAAATGGAATATTATTTCGTCAGAATCTCATAATTGGGTATCGTGACCAGTGGCGGCTTGTGGATAAGATATTTGGGGGTGCTGCGGTTGATTAAAAATAAAAATAAATGTTTATTTGGATATAAATAATTAATTAAGTATATTAATAATTAAAATAAAGAACTTTGCATAAATTGCTTGCAGAAATAAATTTTAACAATGTGAACTCATTATAGCTATATTTCTTTCCTCGCTCTTGTGCGCATGCCGAGCTCACTCGCGACGCAGAAATGGAGAAATACTGAAAACGGACTGTCTGACCGGCAGTACGAAGCTGCGAGCACCGCTGCCCGCGCCCCTCCGTCGCTGACTCGAGAATATTCTATTGAAATCGGTACTGTGCAAAATCAATTACCTACCGAGCTGTGTGATAATATTATTGGACATTGGATGTATCAATGCGCGGGCGAGCTGATTGCACTAATAATAATGTTGATATTTTTATATAATACTAGCTGACCCAGCAAACGTTGTTCTGCCATATAAATTATTTCTAGTGAATATTTTGGTTGTAGTGTAAAATAACGAATGTATCGTAAGTGTGTGGGGATAGGATCTATGACAGAAAGAGGAATAGAGCGCTGTAGACGATGACCGCCGATAAAAACAAAAAAACATCAACCATTCATTTTCTCAATTCAAAATGAGTAATGATGTTCATAATGAATGAATTACCTGTAACAGGATCTCGTTCTTTACTATTTATGCAATATCCGTTTTGTCCCTTCCAGAAAATTAGCGGATATTGGAGAGCGTCGTATGAACGGTGTGTGTCAGCGATGAACTCCAGATTATTGTTTCTTCTTCGAATCACGATTTCTCGCGTCGATGTGCGGTCGCCAACCATGATTCCAGCAATTTCGTCAACAACAGTCGCATTGAATCAACGTACGTGCTCTCCAGCTGGTGTTTTATCAGGATTGATGACAATAGCGTGATTGTCACTTTGCAATTCGTGCATGTGTGCTTTGAAGAATTTCAATAATTCATTGTGCTCATTCAACAGGGCGTCCAGTTCGCCGACATGATTGATGTCCTCACCGCCGCATGAAGTAGATTTGTAAAAATGTATGTGGTTCGTTTGGCATTGGCAGCAATGAGCCTACTTTGTGGTATACTTGACCTTTGATTTTGAACGTAGAATGGAATTGTTGACCATTTGCCGCAGTATTGTGAACTATTTCTGTTGCTCCGGACGAAGTCATTTGGAAGCATGAATTGAATGTGTGAATGGACTTCAGGAACAGGTTTGAATCTGGAACCGTGCCGATGAGCAAGCCGTTCAATGGTTCTGGTGGTATCTCAATTTCTGGTAGTTGCACTTTTCCTGATGCGCAACACATCCCGGCTGACTCATGTTTAAATTTGAGCGCATGACAATGGGGACATTCTTTGTCCATAGCACCAATCAGCACTTTCGGATGAGCGGAATATTCAATATCTGGCTCGTACTTGAATGCGAGACGAAGGAACGAAGCGAATGTAAATGTTCGATGTACTTGTTGGCGTTGTCGGTCATTTGCTCTGCGTGTGTTAACTACGAACCGGCGCGCTTGGCTCCGTTCCAATTGTCGTTGTTGATTTTGTTCAGCTCGTGCCTCTTGTGATTGAGATATACGCAATTGCGACATGCTCACACGCTCGTTTTTGTTATTTTGTTGGATTTGTTCGTCTGTTCTTTCTGCTCTACTATTTCGCATGTTCGTTGCTTTATTCGTTCGACGGCCCAAATGGCCCCCCTTGATTCTTGCTGGCATTGTGCACTGTAATACACGCACATTAAAATAGATAAATTAAAATAAATCGTACAAAATTTTGCACGCACTGCGTTGTGATATGCCGAATGAAATGTCAAAATGACGCGACGCTCCTCTTGAATTCTTCTCGGATGTAGCGCCATCTGAAATTCAACAACATAAATAATTTCGTTCCGTTTGAAATATGAACGACGGTTAAATTGAAAATTAAAAATTGTTCATACAAAAATAATAAAATCGCGATTAAAAAATGGGAGGGTGGGGTAAGAGGGTGAAAATTTGAGGTTATAGGTATTTTTTATGCCAAATAATAAAAAAAATACAAAAAAAAAAATGTCAAAAAAATAAAAGAAAAATTTTCTGGATAGAGATACCCTAATCACATAGCGATATGAAATATACTTGTTGACCTATTCTCATACCTAACAAATATACATTAAAAAAAATCATAAAAATCGGTCGAGCCATTTCGGAGGAGTTCGACCACAAACATCGTGACACGAGATTTTTATATATATGGAGATATATAAATAATTTATGTAAGTATATTAAAATATCGCATTTGTCTCAATTTTCTTAGGGGTGCTGCAGTACCGCAATGCATATGGACGAGCCGCCACTGATCGTGACCTAGGCGATTTAGCTGTGAACAGCATTCTACGTTAGGTAGGTACTCGAGACCTGTAGCCATTGGAAGACCCAAGGCACTCATAAATTGATGCAACTAAAAGACAAGATAAACGAACACTAACGATCGAAATAATTATGACCTGTTAATCCACACGCATACGACAATCGCTTGTGGATGCGACAGATATAATTTAAAGTGTGGAGTGTGTGGGTATGGGGAAAGTATCGGGAAAAGTCCGGTATTCTGCGATTGAAGTAACGAGAAGCCATAAGTAGCAGGCGGAGTAGCCGTGGAAGTAAATGGCACCTGCTAGATTTTATTAACCTCGCCCCCTTCCGTTGCATTGTAAATCAATTAAAAAAATGGTACTGTTCGGTTATACCGGAGCCAGCGGAAAACGCATTTTGAAAATAGCCGATAAACTGGATTATTTGTTAGTTTGGGTTAGTTTAGGTTCGGTTAGGTTGGGTTAGGTTAGGTTAGGTTAGGTTAGGTTAGGTTAGGTTTGGTTAGGTTAACCTAACAAATAATCCAGTTTATCGGCTATTTTCAAAATGCGTTTTCCGCTGGCTCCGGTATAACCGAACAGTACCAAAAAAATATTAGAGATATTTTTTTCAATATGGACCCTCCGCAAAACATTTTTTTGTGTCCGGGTTTACGGACGTGAGAGCCTGAGCAACTGACTGATTTGGAGATACGATCACGATAAAAAAATAAAACAAAATCCATAAATAATTCTAACTTATTTTTCCGACCATGTCCGATCCTAATAAGATCATATGGTCCTCCACAGAGTGGAGGTTTGTATTAACAGATTTTGTTTTTACGAGAAATGGATGTCAGTCACTTGGTCAACCTATTAAATTAGGTCCATACTCTAGCTCATACACAAATTGAAAAACAATATGTTCACTTGAAAGACCCAGGATTTGAACCTAGGACCCTAGGCCAGCGCTTAAGAGCATACTTCAGTGAAACGGAAAATAATTTTCAACTATAGGTGCGACGAAATTTCGTGCTCGCTGTCAATCGGAGAGCGAAAGCGAGCTGTGAACACGTCAATTTGTTTTGTGATGGCGTCGGGGGAATTACTTCTTAAATCGTGTAAAGATGACTAAAAAACGTTACTTATTTACTTGAAAAAGAAAACATGTCAATGAATATATTATTATTCTCCTCGAATGGATCTCCACCTTGTCGTGGTGAGGAGGTTTGCGTGTTCCGAGGATTCGTAGGGTCTAGGTAAGGGTCTCCCAAGCCAGACAGGTCTATAATGAGGAGCCAGACTAAGAGGGATTCACTGGAGGAAGGCAGCAATTTCTTCAGTACTGACTAAGGGTGGTGATCAAGGGGATTGGAACAGCCTTAGAGCAGACACTTGAAGGCGATAATGAAAACATTATGAACGGTTTCAATATTGCAATGTGGATGGCAACGGGAAACCACCACATTAAAATCCCACGAAAACCACATGAAATGCAACATCAAAATCGTAACAGTACGTCAGGCGATATGTAATCATATAATTATTACTCATTTCCTCATTAATAAAATCATATTATCATAAGTAGCTTGGTACATAATGTATAATATGAGAAAGTAGATAGGTATGTATGTATATTTAATAGTTAACAGCTAAACCCTGCTACCTAGAAAGTCGTCGAGCCGCCACTGAGTTTGTATATCTGGGATCGACTATCAGTGGAAAGTGCGGATGCAAGCGGAAATAAGAAGTTGCAAAATTGCAAAAAACACACAAATTGCAAAAAAATGCCGTGACACGCCTTACCACTATATGGAAGGATCGGGGAATTTCGATTGCCACAAAAATGACGCTTGTGCAAACATTAGTGTTCTCGATATTGCTATACGGAGTCGAGTCGTGGACCCCGAAGGCAAGGGAGCGGAAGGCAATTGATGCCTTTGAGATGTGGTGTTGGCGCCGAATGCTTCGCATTTCTTGGACGGAGCACAGGACGAACCAGTCAATCATCCAGAGACTGAAGATAAAGGAACGGCTCTCGACGATATGTCTGAGAAGAATTCTGCAGTTTTTTGGACATATTGTCAGGCGCGGACCGGACAACCTGGAGAGACTGGTAGTTTTGGGTAGCCTCCAGGGAAGGCGAAGCAGAGGAAGAGCGTCTGCGCGATGGAGCGACCAAGTGAAAGAGCTCACTGGGGGCACCATCCATTCTGCCGTGAGAGAAGCGGAAGATCGAGAAGGATGAAAAGTCTTGGTCGCTCAAAGGATGGCGAAATTTAAATATGGTCACGATCCTCAGCCATGAGTGCACGACCAAGAAGAAGAAAAATTACTAATAGAACAGTAAACATAACATTAAATTGACGCATGGTGAATTTTTATGACAAATTATGTTTTGTTCTGCACGCGTCGTTTGCACAATCTTCGCGTCGCGTAATTACGATCGTTTTAGACCGTGACCCAGCTGAAGTATAGCCTTAAGCCGCGCGGCCATCGTGAGTGTACCACCTATTAAAATATCAATATATTTCTCACCGATAATAACATGTACCTACCTAACTAAAAATAATTATTATTGCACTCAGCATTAATTTTGGACGGGAAAATCGTTTTGAAACAAAAATTGGATGGAAGAACTAAAAAAAGAATCGAATTTGATTTCGGACACTGAGGTAGGCCTAGCGCAATTTCCGGAGTGGGGAAATATTTCTAGCTACCTACGCCATTGCTAGGAGCCTTCGTAAGCTTCCATATCAGAGTGCAAACGTCCTACAAGATATTCCGCATCGAGTTGAATGTTGGTCCAGCAATTTCTATTCGGATAGCGAGCTCACTTTGCAGAGTGCCACCACCCGTTATGTGCACCCCCAGGTATCTAAAGCTGTCGACACTCTCCATGTTTTACCCGTTGTTAATCGTGAGGGGGGACTGTATCGCGACAAGTGGTAGGTACCTATATTGCATTGCAAAATACGATGGTTTTCTTCGAGTTGATTTTCAAACCGGCGCGAGACATTCTATGCCGTTTATATCTATGTATATTATAATCCATCACATACGAGTAATAATCCAATTCAGTGGATACGAGTACCTAGCAAATAATAACAGCCATCCTTCCTTTAAAAAAATGTCTGTTGAGATCCTCCATAGTTTAGCGGATTTACAACACGGAAGTTAGCAGTATCAATTCAACAAACCTGATTTGACCTTTTCAATGCCAATTGTCATTTTTCTATCAATTAGTTTTTCAACGCGAGGCAGCGAATAAATTTTGCATCCCTACAATAGTGTTCATTCTACATATATATGATATTATACATACCTAAATATAATATAATATTATTATATGTAAGATAAATAATCAGTCAAGACCATGGTCTTAATAGGTTGAGGAAATGGCTAATCCAAAAAATATGAGAAATTTTCTACACAGGAAGCAGCTATGGATTTATAACCTACCTAAAGGATTGTAGAACAAATTAATGAGTATTCTATTAAATTCGGCGAAACCTAAATAAGTAATAATATTACACTGTAAAATCAGTCCAGAAGTAGGTATCTAATAATAAATTATGGTAAGTACCATTTTGCGAAATTATATTGGATGATATGCAATTCACCGTCATAGTCGATGTCTATTCATTACACCAGACTTGATTGGTCACCCTAATTCACAAAACGGCAATTGTAACAGCTCACACACACAAGGGCGCAAGTCTCATCGCATTCCTGTGATATTAAAATAACTACGACAAAGGAATAACTTACAAATCACCTGATTTCATTTCATACAAAGCTGTGGGGTGACCAGGCGTTCAGACGAGGGAATATTTTTATTCCAATTTCTGGAATCGTTTATCAATATGAAAAGACATACATAATTGAATCAATTGTTATCAAAAGAAAATCTACTGGCGTCCGACGATGACACGGGACATCAATCATAAGGTGTTTATAATAAATTAATATATTCAATTGTATACGCACTAGAGAGATTGAAATAACATAAAAAATCAATCCCAAGATTAGACAAAAATAATTACAAGATAAAAAGAACTTTTTTATATACTTACAACGTTTTTAAATTTTCTGTTCAATTATTATTCTCAATATGCTCAAACTTGTTCTTGATATGAAGTAAATAAAAAAAACAAACAAATATAGAATACTGAAATGTTATTTTGATTTCCACAGTAACGCACGTATATATTAATAATTTAGTTGCTAGGACCCCAGACCCCTAGCAACCAATAATAGTGGATTGGATTACGGATTTCTTCCGAAATAACTTTTCATACAAAACAGAATTAACTGAAAATGAATTCAATTCTACTTAAAGATGGCTAAAAGTATTAAAAGAATGCATTGGCATCGTGTTCTGATATATTCTAAAAATTCAAATGTATAGCTAGTCGGGAAGTTAGTTAAAAATCGATTTCAAGATTTGTACTGGATAAACAACCACCGGATAAATAAGAATACGAGCTAATAAAAACGCTGTAATAAGAAATGAAAGTTTGCCAAAAAATTGTTCTAGGTACTGTCTGGTTAGAGATAATCACAGAGCAGATTAATAAGATAGACATTCGAAAGCCAGTCACAGACCAATACTTTGAACCAGTTTTGGTTTACGTCTTAATTACGGTCCGGCTATAAAACACAATAAATACAAAACCTCATGTATACCAAAAATTACCAATAGTTATACATGTTATATCGGATATTCGGTACATATTTACGTGACAAACATTCATGAATACTATGACACGTCATACGTAATTATTCAAAATAACATATTCTTTAACACGTGTTTAAATATCCCAAATTTCCCCACATTCAAGAATTTCACCTTCTTACAACCACAGCCAGAAGGTTATAATTCACTTCCTATATTATAATTGTGTTCTCCGGACATAAAATGAAATTATGTTAACAAAAAAAATACATAACAGTTTTTAAACCATGTCCGATCTTAAGAAGATCACATTAGCATCGAAAGAGTGGAGATTATAGGTACTAACAAAAAAAAATATTTTACGAGAAATGGATGTTAGCCACTTGCTCAACATATTAGGTACTCTGGATCCAAAAACACATTGAAAAACAACATGGGATTTTTCCAGACCCGGGATTCACGACATTGTAGGCCTAACGCGCAACCGCTCGGTCATCGTGGACATCCAGAACAGTTTACTTTTAATAATAAGAAGATGTGTAATTATGCATTTTCCGTAATCTCTTGGTTTTTGTTGACAGTTTTGGAATTAGTGGTATTTTTCTGAGGGTTTAATATGCTGTATTTTATAAACAAAACAGTTTTTTAAATAGTACTTATATGCATGACTTTAAATAGTACCTTTTTAATCATATAAAAACATATCCGAAATTCTGGGAATATAAATTGGGCATGATTTCAAATAATTGTGTTTGTATTTTGAGCTCTGATAATTAATGAAAAATAACTGTAACTCGATAGACTTTGTTAAGTGCTTCTGATTTCATCAAAATTAGTACAATATATTATTTTTTCTCTTAATAGTATGGAAATTATATCCATCCTATTACACAAAATATACTCAGGCGGGTACTCATATAATATACGAACAAGTACTTACACCACACCCTAGTATTATTTTCAAATACATACGTCGTTTTGTAAAAGCCACTTGGCTTATAAGTGCCTCGCCAAATAGGGGGTTTCGATATTATACTATCTAATATAAATAACTTTCTACATATATCATAGTATCACCTGTATTATATATATTATTATTTGTAACTATTTGAGATTATTTACCAAAGTTGACTTTGTCGAATATTCATATATGGAAAACGGTCCATTTCAAACACAGCTGCCACTGAAAGATTTTCTTCAGTCATACACATAAATATCTACCCATGTACATGGGCGAAATATCAATAAGCACATTGATTTTTTTCATAATGTAGGGTAATCACAAGGTTGCGCCCCGCCTCTTCCCATGCCACGCCTGTAGCGTATAAATTATTAGCGTATAAAATCTATGCAACTGTATCACAAGAAGCCACTCATCCATGTACAATGCATCTTGTGATCACATTCGTCATCGAGTAGCGACGCGTCCCACTCACGAACGCGACTGTGGGTAACATGGTCGTACGAGTGTACCCCGAAGACCCGGCGGAGATAAAAAATCACCAAATCTGGAAAGTTGAGACCCTTGATCCGTGATTAAATGCCATATCTCACAGAATACATGCGCAAAGGTAGCACGCACGTGTTAAACAATCAGCATTTGGTATACAGCGACAAATTCCATGCGACGTAGACATTTTCTTATGAAACATAACGATCTGTCAGATGTTTTCAATGCCAATGTTTTGTTGGCTTGTTGGTGTGATCGAGAAATCTCGTCTCGAAAAAAAATCAACGAGATTCTTGAGAATTCGAGAAATGTTTCACAAAGAAAAAATAGCAAAGGGAAATTGAAACGGAAAAAGAAGCTGCTGACCGCAGCCGGAATTTAAAAAAATTGCCGATTTAAAAAATATTTGTTTAGGAAAAGCTAAAAAATTAACTCGTATTTGAACCGAAACATAATAATATAATAATAGGTAAAAAAATCCTCTTGAGTTTGATTCTGAACGGAATTTTCTTAATTTGCTAAAATAGCTAAAAATACATTTTCGAATAGTAATAATCCTGAACGGAATTTTTTAAATTTCTGTGTGAAAAATATTTGGAAGAAATAGCTAAAATAAAAAGCTCTCGAATTTAATCTCAAACGGATTCGACTAGTAGAAAACTTTTACCGGATAAGATTAAGAAGAAATAAAGAAGTAAATAAACCAATCTCGAATTCTCAAGATTTTGAGAATTCTCGAATCTCACATGCTCTACTTGTCAATGCTTGTTACAATGATCATTGAGTCATAATTACGCTTTTTTATCAAAAAGATTTTGACTTGCGGTTTTTCTTCATTGAATAAAATTTCTCAATAATCATTGAAAATATCGACTATGAATGAAAAGTATGTAATGATATTATTATAATATATATTTTTAAAATACTATTTTATATTTTCTGAGAGTAAATTAGTTCCATAAAATTCTAAAGTGAAAACTAGGTCTCAAGTCCAAAAAGATTCGATACATGAGAATTATGATAATAATGTAGTTTAGCAGTTATTGATAGTGAAAACGCTTTGTTTAGCGGTTAAAATACGCACCCAAAGAGGTGGGTACCTACCTACTAAAAATTACCCACTCACGCTCTGTAGTTACAGCATAGGAAAACATCGAAGGGTGCTCCTCCCTCGCTGATATTATAAATACTCTGGTGATTTATCCGCTCAAATAAAAATACCTTGCTCTCTTTGTTACAAAATGATCATGATGGGGTAATCCCCTATTTAACTAAGCAGGGAACACTGCTACAGGATGACGGAAATGTGACTTAACTAGCTTAATGAAATAATCATAATATTTTGACATTTAGGTATAACTTATTTTCATAAT
Organism: Rhyacophila brunnea; assembly: GCF_057557595.1. NCBI lineage: Eukaryota > Metazoa > Arthropoda > Insecta > Trichoptera > Rhyacophilidae > Rhyacophila > Rhyacophila brunnea. The sequence goes on from NW_028233068.1 coordinate 27,260,379, forward strand.
CACTGAGGTTGATCCACTGGTGGATGAAGGCCTCTCTTTCCTTCATTCCACTCTCCTTATTCCGTAGTTCTTTACTGCCACGCATATCCACAGTACATCGCGAGTTCGTCAATCCAGCGGGTTTCAGGGCAACCCTGTGGTCGTATAATGCCATTTGGGTACGGGCACATTTGTCCGTATCCGCTGTGCAACCTCTCTTCTAGCACATACTTTTGTCCGTTTCCTTTTCGATTAATTTCTTTTGTAGTCTTTCTGCATTATGCCCAACATGCCACGTTACTACTTGTAGTTTTTTGATACCTGTCTATTACATTATTCATTTTCCACGCAAACATGATCACTTGTAGCACACATCGGTTTAACACTTCTACCAAATATATAACATAATAATAATATTATGTAAATATAATAAATAATTATATTAATATAATAATAAATAATAATATGACGATCGTCTATCTCGAACACTCCCGATCGTGAAATGTCATTTTGGATCGTACTCTAGTCTCTGTGTGTGTAGAGAGTTTAATTAGAATAGGAACTATTATAGTTCTTATTTTTCAGTAATTTGAGCTTTATTTCAATTTCAATTTATTTATTTTTAACATATTGTGGACATTACAAATTATAAGTTTAAGACGTTCACAACATGACATTTAGAAACAGAGATATATAAATATAACAGTATTACATAAAAAAGAGATATATCAGTAGATAAATTATATAGGTACAAGGAAGTACACCGGATGAGGTAAGCAGACCCTATTTTAAGAATTTATAAAACAACATCCACCTAAACTCATTCTCACGTAGGTGGAATATATCAACACCCGAAGCAATTTCGTTGAACATAGTTATCGCCCTCCCAATTGGCATTACCAGTGGCAGGTTGGTTCTGCACCTTGGGAGAATAAACAACTGATGTTCTCTATTTCTAAGATAGTTATCAGGGACACACAGGTCAACACTGCCCGGAATGGCAGAGTTCTCATTTATACCTCGTATAATACGAAAACAATACGTAGCTAAATAAAGATTTCTTCTAAATTGCAAACTGCAGTATGTAAGCATGCCTAAGAGAAAGTCAGTTGGATAAAGCCACGGATAGTATCCGTAGGTACAACCTCAAATAAAGGAGTCTCAAGAATTTCTTCTGAACCCTCTCCACCATAAGGCCATACTTCAACTGATGCGGTGCCCAAACAATAGACCCACTCTCAAGTCTGCTTCGAACTAAAGAATTAAATAAAAGTTTTAATACCGTAATATCCGAAAAGACCCGTGAAGTACGCATGACGAAGCCCAACATTTTAAGCGCCTTGTTACAAATGGTAACTATATGGCTAATAAATGTCAGTTTACTCTTAAACGTAATGCCAAGATCCCTTACAGATAATATTCGTGACAGAACTCTGCCATGCATCGAGTATTTGGAAAAACAACACTTTTGAGGCTCTGGTAAACGACAAAAGAATGCATTTATCAATATTGAATTCTAGTTTGTTACGCCTGCCCCAATCTAATATACTATCTATATCAAGTTGGAGCTGACGACAATCGTCCAAGGTGACAACTTCCAAAAAGAGTTTCAAGTCATCAGCGAACAACAAAAACATAGCATTTTTTATTACTAATGCTATGTCATTTATAAAAATCGTGAACAGCAACGGCCCTAAGTTTGAGCCCTGAGGGACACCAGAAAATGTGTAAAAGGTCTGTGACTGATAAAGGCCGTACGATACGTATTGTTGACGGTTCCTAAAATAACTCCCGAATAGCTTCAAAAATCGATCAGACAATCCAATAAGTTGGAGTTTTTCCATCAAGATATCATGATCGACTTTGTCAAATGCTTTCGAGAAGTCGTTGTAAGAACAGTCAACATGGTGGCCTCTATCCAGGGCCGATGACACATAATTTGTAAATACCATCAGGTTAGTTTCCGTTGATCGGCCTGCTCTAAATCCATGCTGTTCATTTATTATAAATGACTCAAATTTTGGAGAAATCATGTTGTGCATGATCATCTCAAGAACTTTTGCTGGTGCAGAGAGAACAGTTACCGGCCTGTTATTCTCCACTGATGACTCTGTACCACTCTTATGGATTGGAGTAACCTTCGACATCTTCCACGTTTCCGGAAAGATACCTGTCTCCATTGTAAGATTATATATATATGCAAGTGGGCCTTTGACAGAATCAACACACCCCTTTAAAAAAAATGTAGGGACGTTATCAGGTCCCAAAGAGTGAGTATTTTTTAGTTTTTTAATAAATTTTAACACATCACTCTCATCAACTAGAAAAATATCAATGTACTGGGCACCGCATGATGGCTGTCTTGACGTGGAGGCAACATCCAAATAAGGAATACTACTTGCGTAGACAGACCTGGAGTGACCAGCAAATGCTTCTGCCACTCCATGTCCGGTCACCTCTTCGCTTTTCCGACTCATCGAATCGGCATACCCACCATCCCTTCTTAATGATTTAATATAATCCCAAAACGATTTGGAATTTTCACGAATGCAATCTTCTACCGATTCCATATAATATGTTCGATAGGCCATTCGAACAGCTTGCCTCACTCTCAAGCGATAAAGGCTAAACATTTCATAGTCGCGTTGACCATGCTCAGCCTTCCAAGCTTTGTGATAGCGATGCTTGATCTGAATGTCCCCAATAATCTCTCGAGAAAACCACCTCGGGTATCGCCTTCCACCACGACATGGCGACCTCCTTGAAAAACATTCATCAAACACATTATATCCAGTATTATAAAAGAATTGTACCGCCTCGTTTACATCACAAATCCCGAGCAACTCACTCCAATCTACTTCACTCATTAATGAGTAAAGTAGCTTGAAGTTTCCACCTTCAAACTTCCATCCCCTGCACCGATCGGTTTCATGTGAGGGTATTTCAGTTCGTAGCGGGTGAGTCGACCGAAACCTAAGCACAAAAACCAAAGTAGGATGATAGTCATCCTCCCGTACAAGAGGGGACATGCATCGGGAAACTGACAAATTGATGTTGCTGAATACCCTATCCAGAAGCCCATTACTAGAGTTAGAAATATCATTGTACCTAGAAAATCCAAAAACAGCGCACATAAATTCCAGGTCACTGTTGACCCTTTCACCGTTGGGCGCTGAAGTTAGATTAAAGTCTCCCATCACAATAATACTTCTGTCTCCAATCAAGTTGATACTAGATAACATATTCTCAACAAAACATGTATACACCTCCACGTCACTGGCTGGAGGAAAATATACAACACAAACGTAAATAGTGACTCCATCACAGGTTAGTTGCACCCAAAGGTCCTCCTAAAGCCATAGGTTTATAATATTTTTTTGTGTCACAATAATTAATAATTATATTAATCCATCACTGGAATTCGTATATGTCCCTAAAACTGTTCAAACTTATCGTAATCGCCATCGATAAAGTCGGCTTTGCATGGCATGGCCCCGACATCCTAAAGCGGGCCCCCAGGCTAGGATCTTTGCCCCCCCCTACCTATCGCTATGGATAAAGACAGTGTGCAAATCAACCGGTGTAAGTACGCGGTAAAATTAATGTGTATATTTAGTGTTTTTTTGTATATTAATAAATACATCCATTTGAATTATGGAGTTTTTTTACACCCTCCACCACCCACCGTGCCTGTACAGCCGTGGATGTCGAGTATCGATACACAATTAAAATTGTATCGTACAACCACAACCACATAATTTTAAATAATAACAGTAATGAAGAAAAATACTGCCGGTGACTTTTTTACTATAAGAGAGAATTTGTGATGTGTGTTTATATCACTTATCTGGTCGACTCAACACGCCGGGCCCTTCGTGAGCTTGGACCCCCAGGCTAGAGCCCTGTCAGTCCCCCCTTTGTGGGGGGCATGATGCACGGTCACATATACCTACCTGCAAAATATGCACCCTCAGTAAAAGAGAGAACTAAAAACTTAGAACACGTCAGCATGGTATGAAGTAACGCGTGCTGGACAATATACGGCGATAGTACAAAAAGAAAACATTTAGTGTAAAAAAGATAGGTATTAAAAACAAAATCACAAAAATAAAATGACATAACAAGTTACAGTGGAACCGGGAAGGCAGGTTCGGCCTGGTGTATGACATTAACTCCTCCGAGGAGACATTTTCCAAGACTCCATGGTCTGAATCTCACTACACTCTAAAAGTACGGACTCTTTAAAGCCCCACTTATGCATCATGTGTTGGGCACAATGCGCAAAAAATCCGAATAATTGGATGTGGGAGCAAACAACACGACCTATGCTATATAATAAAGTTTGCCAAAACTTCAAAAGGCAGCAGATAATCGCTGGACAAATCTTGGCAGCCAATGGTACCTAAGAGGTAGAAATCTTCCGAAAGGTAGACAAAATAAAAAGTAAGTATGTATATACGTGATAACAGAACCGAGAGGAATGGAATCAGCTCGGAGAGGCTTCCATCGAGTTGTGGATTGATCCAGGTTAATGGAAAGAATAAATGACTAATGGAATATTTGACGTATCAATGGACGGATTCCACAGAAACTTTATATAAATAGGTATCTATATGCATAGGTTTGAATAAAAAAAATATGAAAACCTGATAAAGGAAAAATATTAGTATCGAAAATACGACTACAATCAATATCATAGTATAGGTTCAACCGTAATACCAGTCGGTAAAAATATTTCTAATCAGCAAGCTATCATTAAGTAATCATGAATCTTGATCGCATTTTTCTAGTTTTTAACACATATTTATATAAACTGATGTAGACATTTTTTTTATAGCTGGTAACTCTTATTGTGTTTTCTTAAATACTCGTACATACATAGGTATTCATACCAATCATACCACTAATGATGCTATGCGATAGTTTTACCATTTTATAATGTAAAGCAATTCCCTGAGCATCCGGTAGCTTCATTATTAGTTGGAGATTTGTTCTTTAGGTGTCATTGACAAGCAAAAGGACAGAGAGTCACCCTTCAACCCAACATCCCCTTGAAAAACAAAATACACACTCCCCATTTAACATAAAATAACGAATCAAGGAATCATTATTCCATATTTTTTTAATTATTTTTCATTTGCCTATCACTAATTCATTTTCATCCAGATCATATGATAATATACCAAAACATTCAATATTACACATACCTACTAACATATTAAAGATAATCTTAAATTAAAAATGTATTCTATTTTTTAGAATAATTTAATTTCATACCTAGATATCTGCGTATTAATAATAATTATCTATGGTTTGATTGTCGGTTGGTTTCATGAAAATAAGCCAATATTATTAGATAACCGATTTACAGTGCTTGTTATTTTCTATTATACTCACATTTTCATTATAAGGCTATTATAAGACACCACAACTGAGAGATTTTACTTGAATCAGCTGTCAACCATGAGTTCAGTTCTCTCAACCGAGAGAAGAGAAGAAAGAAAAAATTTCATCTCTATGGTACCCTTAGGTATTTATTTGTACACATGCGGAAAACTACTAAAACTATTATTATATCTCATAAAATTAAAGCTTAATTACGAAATCACATACTATAATTGATTGTCTTCAATTTCTTTAATAGGCACCCCTCTACCACTCCCTAACGGGTGACCCCATTTTTAATTTAGCCTGACGTCAATAAAATAAAATTGTATAACGAGTAATAAAAATATTTTGTCAAACGATTCTGTGACACAAAGGGCGAATTCTTTTATAAGTAGAATTCGGATGTAATGAAAAAATATACATTCGCTGTTCATAGGATAGATACAAATAAATTATAGGGGTGGAAAACCTACTCTGTCATCATTACGATTTTATACTTTATTAACTTGCGATAATTAAATATTATTTATACTATTTATTTTTTAAGTGCTTAATATAACAATTGTGCATGCATATTAGATAATTATTCATGTTTATTAGGAAAACCGTCTTAGATACCTAGTAGGTAACAAATATTTCCTGCATACCTACGTATATAAAAAAGTGTTAGATAATTTTATTAATATGTTCAATTTTGTAAACTGAACTCCATTTTAAAATTGATATGTATTTTTGTTAATTTTAATGCATTCGGTGTCGTGTGTCTCACTGTTGAGGATCGTAACATCATTCAAAAGTTTCCTTCTTCCGCATCGACTACCAATGTTTGGCATAACGTATGAATCTCTCAAAATTGTTGCTGACTATAGGATGGTTGAAGATCAGCTAAACTCTCTGGATAGGAGACATATTTTGGAGAGCCGGCTTTTACCTTATGATTACGTATATTATACGTTTATGGTCTTGTAGATTACTCTTGACAATTTATTATTTGGTTATTCTTTCAGAAATTATTTTATATTTAGTCTAAATAGCAATCTTTCTTTCAATTTATTTTGAATTTTACCGATCTATTTCTCAATTATAAGTATTATATCGTATAATTATTATAAATTATAGCTATAATTGATTGCATTGAATATAGATAGATATATTCCACGTGTGTGAGGCGAGTTCGGGTGGATGTCGTTTTATAAATTTTTAAAATAAGGTCTATTTAGGTTATTATTCTGTGAATCTTCTTCGACCATGTCCGATCCTAATAGGATCATATGGGCCTCCACAGAGTAGAGGTTTGTATTAATAGATTTTGTTTTTAGGAAAAATGGATGTCAGCCACTTGTTCAACCTATTAGGTCCATACCCTGACTCACACACATATTGAAAAACAATATGTGTACTTGCCAGACCCAGGATTCGAACCTGGGATCCACGGCATGATAGTCCAACGCTTATGCCGCGCGGCCACCGTGGCCAAATTACTTCTTGTAATTTTATTTATTGCGCTGTTTTTTTTTAAATTTTGTTTTATTTATTTATTTTAATAAGTTACTTATATTATTCATGTCATCTGGTGAAAGCCTTAAACTTGTAATTTGTAATATTTTATCCATTGATTATTGTTTCTTAGTGACAAAAACGATTGCATTGGAATTGGTGATTTATCGATCATTTTTTTTTTTAATATGTATTTTTTTAAATAGGTACGTATACTATGTAGATATGTAGATTCGTCTATACTCTATAGCAATCTCAGAATTATTTGTGAAAACGATATGATAAGCACACAATCCAAAAAAAACATTGTAGCACCCCTAATTTGGCACGTGCAATAAAAATAGGGTGATAAGTATTATTATCATTTTATTATTGCAAACAACATACGTGCCCAGTGAGTATCAGCAGCCGCTGTTTGTTAAATAATTCGTTTGGGAACATATTTTATTGCATTTTTAATCGGGGAATCCCTTTACCGCATTCCTCCCAACGTATGCACGACAAGTAGATAACAATTCCACAACATACATACATACATACATACTAAAACTTTTAGGAGACATTTCTCGAGGATCCCTCATCTCGTTCCAACTGATAATATCTATAATAGGTATTCCATATGCACGAGTATGCGCGAAAGGAAAATGAAGATAAGTCTTGAAAATTTAAAAATGAATTTAATAATATGCTAAATTAACTTAATTCAAAAAAGAGAAAGGAAAAAAATTGAATGAACGTTTCACAAAGAAATAAGAACGTTAATTACATACTTAGTACAAAACTCAATATTTTTGACCCTCTTGAAAAACCCCTAAAGATCTAGTAATAGTTTAATACTTATCTCCCCTTTCCTTTCGCACAAATAAATTTCTGGCCATTATTTTCAATTTAAAGTTTTATCCAAATATACCATAAATAAATTAAAACAGGTTTTTTTTCAAAACAGGCTGAAAACTCGTACTCACATCTACTCATCAATGGATTGTTCCAGTTTCCAATCCCCAAGATTTGCTAGATAGTTTGATAAAATTACTAGGTATTAACTATCATGCACACACAATATATTGGGGTAATTTGCAAAGCGGTCGTCTTTGTAGTTATAAGAACGAAGCCGCGGATCGCGGACTCCGCGGCTATAAAATACTACATAAGCGTGAAGTTCGACAGTTTTGACGGAAATATGACGTAGTTAGAGCGACGCAGAGCGAGAGAAAGCGATGCAATAGGCTTCATGTAAGAGTAGTCAGAAATAATAATGGTAATAATAATGAAATTTACTCTATGTAATTCGTGCGCAGTAGAAGATATCTCAATCTGCGCAGTTCCAAGGTTAAGTTTTTTCACTAATCAAGAATGCACGTTGTTTTTTCCAGCGTGTATTTAATCTAGATTATTGTGCAAGCAAGGGTTTGTTGAATGATTAACAACTATTCCTCGTAAAAACTCTGTTTATTATATTACCTTTACTCTAATATACTTTTTGTGCATTATGTATAAAAAAATACAATTTATCTCTACTAAGAATTTACATCTACTACCTAATATATTTACTATACTTCTTAAACACATTATGTAAGCTCTCCATAATCAATTAAGTATAATTAAATTATATAGACTAATGTAACTAGGAGTAAGAAGCTGTTTTGTAGATTAATTACCCAGTTATTACAGAAAATAATATGTACGCTATCAACTGTCTTCTATCCATAAACTCAAGACTTCTTTACTGGGCTCATGTATATACCTATAAAACGGGTACGACTGTAAAAATGACTTCTTTCGCCGTATAATAAAAGGAAAAATACTTCTGAGGGACAGATTAATACGGGCCTGGTCTTGGGAATGCGACGTATTTGTATTAATCTGAGGAAATCAAAAGAGGCGACCTGCTAACAGGCGAAAGCGTCTCATCCCCCGGCGCCACCCTCTGCTACGACCATCGCGTCAATGGAAATATTCGCGACATTTTATTTTATTAACCATTAGTTATACGAAAACCTATATAAACTATAATAGCATAATATATGTGAGGTAGTTTAGAAGAAATGTAGGAGTAGACTATCGATAGTACTTTGTCGTCCAACCTTTGAAGACGTGTAAGTAACATTATTATTAAACTCGCAATTAATTTTTCCACCTACCCACAATATTGTTTAATACCTACATACTATTTTCTATAGATAGTTGGACTATCTATCACTGAAGTGACTTTTCTTGGAAGAGTTTTTCTACTATAAAAGCCTTTTTCGTTATGTCCCAAAATCCCTACAGGGTATAAATCCAAAAGTTGGTAAAGACAACACAGTATTTATCAGCTCGTAATATATCTCGCTGTAATTGCATTTTAGTGAACGTTGTTACACAAATGTACCTATTACATGAAGTGACGTTTCGTGAAGGCAGGAAGTTCACGCGTTGCTTAGGGGCCCGCAAAGTAAGCTATGAATGTGAATAATACTACAACTATTTAGAGTAAAAAAAAACGTCAGAGGTTTGGTTGTCGACAATAAGCTTTTTCGGGATTTAAGCCTGGTTTTGCGTATTAGAATAAACAAATTTAACAAATCTGCAATATTTATTTTAAATTAGAGTAATGATAGTATTTTTACTAGTAGTGTCAATCTAGTCTGTCTTCGTGTGTATTATCACAAATCTACGGGATGCTGGTGTAACCTGGGAAGACGCAAGAAGGCGCAAATGACAAGGGTTTTTGGAGAGACCACGTGGTGTCAATATGTTATCTGAAGAACGAATAGACAAATATGATTTTAAAAAGTGCGAATGACTAAAGTTTGACGGTATTAATCTGCTGAGTTGATCAAATTACCAATGAGGCTAAGATAACTTGTAGTGTAGCCATATTTTCCGCAACAATAAGTATGATTTAGGACAGGTACTCCAACTCATAAAGCAGTAAAGTGTACAAAATATCACAAGCTCCGTAAGTGAATCATTGGCCAATACGTTAGTAATCTGCAATTTTAGTTATCAACTTTCAATGGAAGATGGCACAAAATGAAGAAGTATAACTAAAAACGGTAACAATCAACATAATTTAGTTTTAAGGAATTATACTACTATTATTTAAATCGAAGTGTACTGAGGAAAACTGTAGGCTTTATTTAAGGTGTATATTTTAGTTCCAATGTTTTATTTAATGATCCAACATAATGTTCACCTTATAAATTCTCCCTCTTCGGCTTCGTAAACTTCCATCCACCGCTAGCAGGCCCTTGATGTCTCGTTTTGTATGGAAGCGGAGGGGATTGTCAATGAATTCTCCGAAAACACTGCGATGCTGTTAATAATTTTAAACTTATTTCCGGCAGTGAAGCTGGGAAGGTTATATTCAAGTTGATTACCTGAAAGACTGGAAATCTATATACCTATTAACGATAATAATATTATGCACCTATGGATTGTCTGCCAGGTATTGAATTCACGATTATATGTGAAATGTTTTGTTTGTATATCCATTAACGGTTTTGATTTTACCGTAGCTTCAAAAAGTTTGGAAAGTGCTGATGGAAGGTTTTATGAAAACTATTATAGTAAGTGGATGAGATTTAATTTAGATAATATTATACCTAACGTTCAGTGCGGACGCATATTTGTATATACGTCGAACTCGTTTATTGCGATCACGGACATCTCGCTATGTCGGATGTAATGAGGAAAAATTCGTTGAAATTTTAGTTTATGATTTTCTCCATACATTTATTCACTTTTATAACGAGCTACTTATCGGATATATCTACCGAGCAAAAATATCGTCAAAAAGTTAAATACTTATCTAAAATTTTGCAATTAAATCATACATCATTTTGGATATTTTATAGATAGAATAATATTTTTTATCTTTTATAGTTTGGTTTAGGCAGGGAAAAAATTAACCGACAATATGTGTAATAATATGTATTCTTAATCCAACGAAAACAGATAAGTATGAATGAAAAAGTGAGCACAATTTTGTCGTATCGCCAAGAATATACCAAAACTATTATGGTAATGGTTAGGCAGGGCTTAATTGATTTTTAAAAACTAACCAACATCATATTCTGTAAATTGAAGTCTTAGTTCAATAAAAACAAATACGTATGCCGAATAAAGTTTAATGTACACTATTCATTTTCAGATCTTAACAGCCTACCTCCACCCTTCGCTACTGCGGTATTTACATACTTTCCTTGCTACTACATTCCCCTCGCCAATAATTCAACATGTGTGTTCGATATCGCATGTAGTATTATTAATAATGAAGTATTTATTAACATTAGCTACCTACCTCAGTATTGACTAGGTATATTCCTGATGACGTATTAAAGTTTTTGTTTTTATGTAAAAAAATCTTTGATTCTTTTATTTATGTATTATAAAATAACTGTCTTATATAAATATATCTAATGACTCGCTTGAAAGTCTCTGCTTGAACATTCGGGTGCACATAAATTACTTTGTATTGGTATGCCTGAATATAGAAAAGTTCTCACCGAATAAGCGGGAACGAAAGTTGTGCCATTTTATTAGAACGTTTTTTACAACGTTTTCTTAGGTCGTATTCTTATTTGTCCTGTACAAATCTTGCAATCGATTTTCAACTAACTTCCCGACTAGCTAGACATTTGAAACTTTTATAACATATCAGAACACGATGCCAATGCATTTTTTAATACTGTTAGCCATCTTTAAGTAGAATTGAATAATTCATTTTCAGTTAATTCTGTTTTGTATGAAAAGTTATTTCGATACCATTATTGGTTGCTAGGGGGTCCTAGCAACGAAATTATTAAATAATATATACGTGCGTTACTATGGAAATCAATATGAAACGACATTTCATTATTCAGTATTTCTAAGAAAAAATTTTTTTGATCGTTTCGTCTCTGTTCTGGTAGAACACACTAACTGGAGAATACTAGTTTTGAGTCATTTGACTTTGAAGTTGTTAAAATGTTTGAAATAATGGTCTATCATGTGAGTTTATTAAGTAATCGTAAAAAGGATGACTTTAAAATAAAGACTGTTTATTTATTAAGAAGGTTTCCAGACGGTAAAGTTTGAAATAAGGAACATTTTGGTACTAACTCAATATTTCATTTTTTCGAATTAGTGTCTTCTGCCAGAACAGTGACGGTATAAGCTAGTCAAGTCAAGTTTATATGATTCAACAGGAATTTTAAAAACGTTGTATATAAAAAGTTCTTTTTATCTTGTAATTATTTTAAATTATTTAAATAATATTCGGTTTTATAGAAGAAATAGTAGGTACCACACTATACAAGCTAGTTTATCTTGTCTACCAATCTTAATTCTCCGTCTCCTTGACACTCGGTCCTTCGCTGCTGTACTCCACTTGTCCACCACACTACGTTATATCCGTCCACACATTATTATTATTAAGGATAATGATAATGTGTGGAGGGCCTATACCTTAGGGGTTCATAAGGACCGTCCTGTCATATAAAAATACACCTCTAATATTATTTGTATTATTTTTGACATAATTTACATACTTCATCATATTATGTTTAAATTAACTACATAATGTATCGTAATATACAACTCAAACCATCGCTTTCTTATAGAGATATTATTTTATTATTATTAGAAATTTATGTAACTGTAGGTATGTAATACACATGACAAATGTTGGTAGGATAATTTATTCTAATAAGCATTTAGAACGTATTAGGTATATATCGTAGTCAGTTTTACACTATAATATATATTTTTGGTGTGTGATCGTGACGTAGACAGAATTATCAAGAACTAATTCAAAAATATATTACATATGTAGTCACTACGATATAGATAGAACACAATATAAATATTACCACTATAACATCATAAAACAATAATTACGTTTCGATCACACTATTTCATCCAATGACATTAATATGGACGAATCATCTGGAAAAAAAATGACACTCACTTTATTGTCGGGTCTGCCGAATGGCATAATCTGTTCTAACGCCATTACAATAAAGGTGATATTGCTATAAATTCCTGATGCTTTTTGTTGGGTCTGCCGAATGGTTTGGTTCGAACGGGTTCGCTCAAATGAACATTGACATTAGAAACACTACTCTAACGCCATTACAATAAAGGTCATATTGCTATAAATTCCCGATGCGTGATATCGCATAATGGAATTGCGTGGCGTCTACCTATACATGCGAATGCGCGAATTTACTTGCTAGCTACTGTATTGAGTGAGTCGTCCATTAATAATGTCATTGATTTCATCATATAACGTTTACTAACGATTCGTAATGTTTTTTTTTTACAAAAAAATAATTTTCATTTGCATGAGTTACGCCTGTTATTTTTTTTTAATTCTTCCCCGAATTATGCAGCAACCGTGAAATAAACAATGCAATGAAAAAAAAGTTAAATTATACTATATCGTATTGCCCGCGGCAGTACATTTTCCGTAACCCATGTTCCGCCTCAAACGATGATTTATTAGATTTATCTCATCTATTTTTTTCATTTGCCGTATTTTTTGTAGAACAATTAAAACAATAGAACCGTAGAACAATTTGGCGTAGCACTTGGCTGAATTCTGGTGAGGTTTTTAAATGATTTTGTTACTAGATGTTGAATCATCTTTCAGTTTTCCATATTAAAATCGCTGCAGACACAACAAGGAAATTAATATTGACAGTCTGTATGAAAATTGTTGGCCCTAGTGTTTCTTTTTGCCATCAATTTCATACATTTGGTCGTTATCGCTAGTGTTATCCATTTACTCAATCTATTATTCCTCTTCTCTGGATCCAAGTATATTGAGATTTGAGACATTAGAAATATGGAGAAGCAGGCTTTGCACCTACACCTTACCATTCCTCCACCGCAAGCAATAATATTTCTGGATTGAAAATTAATATTAAATTACATATACATATAAAAATGAATGTTTGTTTGTTTGTCTGTCCCGTATGACACTGTATCCATAAGCACTTCAATAAACAGAATTAAAACACAAACACTTTCTTTCTTTGGGTGCAGGGACGTCCCTAGATAAAATGCCGCCCCTAGGCAGCGCCAAAATGCCGCCCCATTTTTAAATTTTTATCATCCTTTCATGAGTCCAATATCTAAGATTATGAGAAATGTGTTGTATGGATACATTACTAACAAAATATCACACTGTAAATATTCGCAAATCTGCATGTGTCGTTTCTAGTCACCATGGGCGTCGAAGGGCAACGGAAGTAAACTAGATATCGCGAACTCGACAAAACCAGTGAGCTGATTTTTTTTAATGGAAAGGTGTTTTCGTTATTACTAAGTTAAGGCAGCTATTTCTATATATTCCAAATGGTTCTCCTCGATTTGCCGCCCTTCAAGTAACTGCCGCCCCCAAGCGACGCTCAATCTGCCTACCCCCACGGGACGTCACTGTTTGGGTGGCATTGCAACGCAAGCCGGGTACTCACTAGTTTATCATAAAACAACATACGAAGGTATTAGTTGTAATAATCTTGGGAATTATCCTAAAGATGGATAGTTGTTTAAATTGCAGAATGACGTTTCTAATTATTATGTATCTATGTTTCTGATGCTTTTCGAAATTGTAAGGTGATGGTATTTTCAACAAGCAATACTACATTATATAAAATAATTGATATTAATAAAGTACATTACTTTCGGTAAGTTGAGCGCTTAGCATCCCCGACGTAATTGGGCGCGTCGGTAATAAGCCGGTCGCTCTTTTCACAGCGCGAATTCCTCTGCCCTCCTACTCTCCTTCTCTCGGTCCTTTATTCGCTGATTCGCCGCTGCGCCCGCGATTCGCAGCCGCCATTAATATCATGCTTGTTGGGACTCGGCGCCCCCTCGTGGAAAGTACCTACCTCTCTAGTAAGAATCACGATGGAGGATTGGGAGATCATTAACTACTCATTATGATAACTTGGATAGGTCACCAAAAAAATCACCTAAAATCCGTAACCAGAATCAGAATGAGCGAAAACCATACAAATAATATAGATAAGAAAATATTAAATGATATTTTGAGAGACCTTGCCTACTAGCTTTCAATAATTTGCGTCTAATCCAGAAAGTATTTCTGAGTCTTAACTGGTACGGCGATATTGGAGAAGTCTGGAGGTGTGACGTAATGAACGCGGGCACCCGAGTGAAGAAAATTCTATCTGGTGATGGAAAAAATTATAGAGCTCCAGGTTCCACTGCTTTCAAGCACCGACTCATATTATAAACATATTTTTACAACAGTTGCACCAGTTACTGGTGGTGGGATGAATCAAATTACGACAAATTGCAGCGGAAAGGTATTTATTTGAAAATGATGATTACAGCTTATACAATAATTAATAATATTGTAAACATATTTATGTATGGCGGCAAACCATCCCGACGTGCTAAAAGGACATGACCCGGGTGACCTCCATTACCATACCTGCGATCTGGAGTGATTAGCGAGTGTCATCATCACTCCTCTCATCATAGGCATTCTCTTTACCTGAATGCCGTATCTGACTGCCGTTCGTGTGGTGTTTGTTAGAATCTTGAATACGCTAACAATCGATTAAACTGACATGTAGTTATATGTATGTACTAATTTACAATTCTTGAAGCTAGTTTTAGCACAATTGTCATGGTAAATAATATAATACAAATAAATCTTAATCATTAGATAGATGTTAAATTTAAGCTAACTCACAGTTGTAAGATCACCACCCTCGGTCAGTTTCGGCCTAATCCTTGAAAGGCAATCAACATAGTGGATGTCATTACATAGTTATGTTATTATTTTGTATATACCTTTTGTCAATATATGTCAATAAACGGATTAAAAAATCCTCAGATTGTATTATATTAGGTACTGTTACATCCATAATTAATGGGCCTCTCCCGATAGTCTAAATTAAGTAATTATTAGGTGTAACCATGTCACCTGACCTCTAGTCAACAATGGACGTACGTACGTCCAAAATTCCTTCATTGAATGTCAAAATGTTCAACATGCACTTAGCACGTAAGAATTGTATCTAATTATAATAATATTATGTCAGAGAAGAATGTGATTTGCCGAATAAAAGAGACGAAAACCAAAGGAATTTAATAATAAGGAGTATGTAAGGGAAAGATGGCAACACTGCTCGACATAAAAAAGTCAGTCTGGGGTCACCATCTAAAGAGTAAACATCGCCCCCACGACTCGGAGAATAAAACAAATACATAATCGAGCATGGAAGTGAAAAATGGGATACGGAGTGAAAGGCCATAGATTAAGAGTTGTTAACGATAATAATTATTAATAACGAAACTAAAATTGAGAGCATAAAATATTTGGAAGTGTAACTAACATGAGTAATCTGAGAATATAAATCGACCAAAATAAAACGAGTTTCATTTAATCCTGCCATGAAACAGATAGAAATTTGATTATTTTTTGTGAATCCCGGGTTCCACCAATACCCTGAGCTAGCACAGAACTCTGGATATCTCAGTACCTTCTCATATATAATGTTTCTAGCTGTGCTGCTCAACGACGGTTGTGTTGTAAAACCATCATTATAATCCATCAAGAAATTTAACGTTTAAAGTAATAATTAATTTAGATAATTATTTATTATATAACTTGGTTATTCAATAAAAAAATATTTAATACAACACGTGGTTTACTCACATAGTTTGCTTTGACGTTTTCAATTATTGGGTATCTAACTATTATCGATAGATAACATGAAGCCATTGCACGAAATTGTGTAATTAATGTGACTGCAGTAGGTACATAACAATTAATTATAAGGCATAGGCTAACTTTCGAAAACAGAATTATTTTTTCCTTGATACAATATTACATCATGGGAAAGGGAATGGGATAAGGTGGAGGTGGCAGAGGGTAACATGGAACAGTCCAGGGTCGAACCTAATGGCGATAAATTCCTCTAAATATGTGCAGTAACAATAATTACACGCCAAGGTAATTTAATGTCAATTAAATCACACTGATGGATAGAATTATTAATGATGTTTGATTAAATATCATGAAAAATTGTTTATCGGTCATTAACGCGAATTAAAAAAATATGACGTGTCGTGATGGATGACGTCTGCGTTTTCGGATGGTTACATGAACATTGTACATAAATATTATATTTCGTCGCAGTATATTCACCGTGAGCTATCTTGCTGAGAAGAGGCGTAAAGCACGGAGATCAAAAAAGTATGCGTACAGCAATTTTAGTAGATTCAATAAAAACATAAATTTGACATTGATTGGTATCAAATAACGTATAATAACGGTGTCATTATTATCAACTATTAGACAGGCATGTCTTGATACTTACGAGCACCTACCAGGATTTTATGTAAATTATACGATGTGATTGGATTTCTAATTTACTTACCTACCTTTTCCCTTCTATCTTTCCCTTGTATTCCGGTGCTTTTTATTACGTATTTTATTTAGACATGAATTTGCTCTCAATAGTATACGGCCACAGGACCATCTATTTCCGATACAACATCTTACGGTGAACTATCATACAACCATTTGTATACGTACACAATTCTGAATACGTTTTCAGACACCATTTCAAATGTAATAGAGAGATTTTCATATCTTTCTAAATTCACTGGACATAGTTATTAAGACGATACATCAGTGAAACGGCAAATAATTTTTAACTATAGGCGCGACCAAATTTTGGACTCGCTGGCATTCGGAGAGCGAGCGTTGAGGAGAGCGAACGTCAATTTGTTTCGTGATGGCGACGGGGGTATTAATTCTTAAATCGTGTAAAGATGGCTAAAAACGTTACCCATTTACTTGAAAAAGAAAACATGTCACTGAATATATTATTATTGTTACTAATAGAACAATAAACAGAACATTAAATGGACGCATGTTGGATTTATATGACAAATTATATTTCGTTTGGCGTGCGTCATTTGCACCCGCGACCCGCAATCCGCGCATCGTCTAGCCACGATCTTTTGAGACCATGCCTCAACTGAGGTATAGCCTTAAGGAATTGTAATTAAAACGTTGTATGTAAAGCAAGTAAGTTGTTTAGAAAGTAGGTACTGACATCCACTAAATTCTGGGATTAGCCAGAGGCGGCTTCTGACGGCCTATAAGGACTACAAGGAGTTGGCTGCGACTTGGACAACGATTTATACTATGTTTTATTTAAATAGTTCTATAAATGTCTAAAATTGGATAAATGATGTAGCTAACATTGTACTTTAACTATCCGCCAGTGAGCCATTATCAAGAAGGTTACTCCCTCGCATGGCACCAGGAGGGGACGACGATTATAAGTATATGATCGTCACTTGCCGTTACCCAAGAATAGCAGGCAATGCTGGAGCTAGCCCGTCGTCTGGTTAATTCATAATTTATAAAATAAATATTGTAAACTGTACACTGTTGTTCTTGATCTTTAAAATATAAATCGTTTTCCACCTTAATTATTATTTATTGGATTCGCCACTCCCCAGCAGTAACGGTACTTACCTACATCAGATTTTGTATACTTTATTATAATATGCCAAACAAATGCTAAATAGTGTTAGGTAAAGCTATTCAATATGCTTAATAAATTTTACTTTCACAAGATAATGATTTCAAATAAAAACCATGCTGTGAACATCCATCAAAATTGATTTTAAAAACATTAATTATTGTAAATTCACTTTTTATTTTACAAATATATAAAACTAATTAAATTGGTATTGCCGTCTATCATAAATAAAAGGTTTAATAACATTGATTTTAACGACATAACGCAGATCACTTTCAAATCTCACCAATTCATAATTCTGAAATAAACTACATACTGACATTTTAAATCAGTGTTTTTATACGGAGGAAACACTTTATAATATATAATGTTATACACAAGATATGTGTACCCTCTTCAAGTTTCGCTATGCCGGTAAAACGTGTTAATTATTATCGTATAGTGATTGCTACGTGAGGCCTACGCCACACAACAATGCCTACGAATCGTCTACGGTTTTACCTCTACGCGCGACGGTCACCCGCCATAGAAAATGCCAGCGAAACCCGGTATGTAATTTTAAATGTATTCTGATCCAAAGTAACTATTGTTTATTGGATACTAATTCTTTTTCTAATTATATTGACTTACATACTGGGCAAATATATGATATACCGAACATTATGTTGTTTTGAGAATTTCTAATAGTAATAATGCCTACGTTCGAAGCTTTTATTGATAGAACTGAATTTGTAGTAAAATATAATAATAAATTAATAAAAGTAACACCCAACCATGTTTTCAAAGCATAAACCTTAAAATGGAGCTAAAACGCATAAAATTAAACTCAGAAAAGATGAATATGTATAAAAAATAGTATCACATTAAATTTAATGGCGATAAAGATTGTGTTTAGTCGATGCACTGTTGAAGTATAGAATAGTATATAGCTACCCGTGTCCGGAAACTTGTACTTAATCTAAAGATGGCGGTGGCTCTGTACGATTTTAGTGTGAAAAGGCGTCTTCATAGCAAAAAATTCAAATATAATGATATTCTCTAACTATGTATGCTTCATTTTTAGTGGTTTCCTTCATTATTAAAATTAAATATGACTAAGGATTCTTAATTAGGTATTTAAAACATAACCAAAGGCGGATTATAGCGATTCGCGTATCATTAATTAAATATTCTGTAGACATTATTATCAAACGCTACCTTGTTTTAAAAATTTACCTGTGCCGGACTTATTCGAACATGTTGACCAGATAAGTGATAATGCAGATTAAAAATGACCGGCAACCAGATTAAATAAGTAGCAAATGTACATCGCTTGGGTTTAATTGGTTTAAACCCCTTAACATACGCATAGTATCTATTATCTTGATGAAGCGGATTGACCCTTCGGAAAGGATACTATTGTGATCTGCAACGTCATCATCATCATCATCATCATTGGAGGTTTTACAGTCTTGCAGTAGGTATCCTCTGGAAAAATAATAACCTATCTATCTATGCCGTAAGTTATATGACATTCTTAATCTATTTTTCGAAAAATCACCTTCGCGTCACCTGATATCACATCTTCCACTACTCAGTAGCACTCGTGACAATTTGCATCACCCATGGCCATTTTGGTATTTCATAGGCATATTCAGCACCATAAAATACATATTGTCTAAACTAAAAATCAATCAAAAAAGTTTATCTCCATCATTTTAGAACTTGGGGCTCCTATAGCTGCTCAATATCTTTAAAATTACCATTAGGATAGACGTTTTCAGCATTCCAAACAGGGAAAATAGAAATAATGGGAACTGAAATACCTAACGGGTATGGAGTGACAGGCAACCGATCTCAAGTATGGAAGAATATGGGATAAACTTAAACACGTGCAAAGATTACGCTTGTCTTTCGTTCTGACAACTGCTCTCGGTTTATGCGCTGACGCTCATTCAATATTGGTGTATTTGAAGGTTGCAACACACACTATTACAAGTTTATAATGTGTGGTTAATTTTAGTAAGGCACTCACACATTCAAAACCCTGCGTCAAAATGTAGTGTATTGGGGAATAGCCTATCGGAACTCTATGAATTAATCTGCTCTGTGAAGCTCATGCTTTCATACTTAGGGTTATACCTCAGTTGAGGCATGGTCCAAAAAGATCGTGGATAGGCGATGCGCGGATTGTGCAAATGACGCTAGCCGAACGAAATATAATTTGTCATATAAATCCAACATGCGTCCATTTAATGTTCTGTTTATTGTTCTATTAGTAACAATAATAATATATTCATTGACATATTCTATTTTTCAAGTAAATCGGTAACGTTTTTTAGTCATCTTTACACGATTTAAGAATTAATACCCCCGTCGCCATCACGAAACAATTTGACGTGTTCACAGCTCGACGTTCACTCTCCGATTGCCAGCGAGTCCAAAATTTCGTCGCACCTATAGTTGAAAATTATTTGCCGTTTCACTGAAGTACCGTCTTAAATAATTCGTTGGCTGTAATCCAAACTAGGTATGCCGTAAAGACTACCAGGGAAAATCTCGTGACAATATTAATAATAGTCTACGTTCATCTGGTCATTCCACGTTCTTACCATCCTTCACGCTCACTGATTGACTTTCTAACTATCTCTGAAGGTAATATTATGACAAAATAAGTGGAGATTAGGACACCGGGAAATACTAGAGAATCTTTCACTGATATTCAGCTTCATAACAAACTACGCGTTTTCCGCTTGGAACCTACTATAAATTTTCGTTTCAAATGCGAAAATGATTACCTATTATTATGTACATATAAAATTTTATTTTACATTCATCACCACTCCACACTCTTTATCCGAGAGTATACCGGATTTCAAGACCCTATGGTCAAACCCACATCTGAATATTATGTACATCTACGAGCACAGAATTATTTGTGTTCCCTGTCTACGATATTGCCGTAAGACACCGCGTTTATTAAAACAAATATTCATATACTAATAGACAGGGCTCAAAATGACCGGAGCGCACCGGAGCGCCGTTCCTGTTCCTGAAATCGGTAAGTTATCGCTCCGTCTCGTGGAAAAAATAATTTTACCGTTTGAGCTAGATAGGCCATATAATAGAAAATCTAACATATTTATTTTTATGAAATACACAAAAAAATGATAACTATATTGTCTTCTAACTATGCTAACTTCTTATTAGTATTGTTCTTCAGAAAACTGTCGTGCGCTCCGGTTCCTAAACTTTTCCATTTCGAGCGCTGCTAATAGAGCTCACCATCCAACACAATCTGCACCATACCCGGTCTTAATCGGCCCCTCCACGAGACGCAAATAAACGACATGAGGCGTCTGCAGTTTTTTAGACCAAGTAATGTCTCAAGAACAATCAACAAAGTTGCCACGCACTCAAGTGTGTTGACTGAGTTTGATTATTAAAAATGATTATGGAAGATATGAGCAAACATATTTTAAATACATTAGAATCGGCCTTTGTGGCGACCAGATTGGACGGTCTGGTGGGCAGCTGACCGGCTTGAAAAGATCTTCCCTTTATGTACATGTTTAAGGACATTCACGTAAGATGTGGTTAGTATCTTGCTATGTGTAGGTACCTACATAATAATGAACCTAATTTTCTATTGATAAATTCCCATCAATATTAGCCGTGGGATTTTTGGCACGTAAGCATATAAAGGTTCGCCATCACTGGCATAGGTGATTAAAAATATATGGCTATTTACATCCTTGTGTAAGAAATAAAAATATTATAATAAAAAAGTCAGCTCAGATTGGTTTAATAGCCAATTTGGACGCATGACTAGAAAATGAATTAAATTACGATAAAGTTTATAACGCTGTATCTATCTATAAGTTTTCTGCCTCTCTTATTGATATTAATTCCAACTAATTTCATTATGTAATCACTAATCATATACCTACATAGTTGTATTTACACGCAGGCAAATGTACCAGTTCACGGGTTCCCAACCAGGGTTGCCAGACGTCTCTATTTGCATGGGATTGTCCCGAGATCAACAGACAAATCCCGAGTCCCGCATTGCCTCTGAAAATCCTGACTTAACAACAGTTGTATATTATGTACAAAAAGATACGCATATACTTAAAGAGGCTCGCTTAATTTTTGTAGACAACCTGGCGTACCACCTTTTATGAATTAATGTTCAAATAATTATTGTAATGACTTTAGAAAAATTTTATCCAGCAAGGATGGCGAACATATTTTGAAACAAGTATACTATATTCTGTGTTATATATTGAAGTTATACTTCTTTTGGGCGTTGGTAGAGAGTGAAATTGAGAGCTGCGCGCGCACATCGTTACGAAAGTAATCGACAGTACGAAGTTAGCTGCGAATCAGTAAGCTGTATACAAACAAAAGTTTAATAGTAGAATTGTTCCGTTGCCCAGTCAACGAATTTACCAGTGTTACCTATATTCATATACAGTACAGTTGATGTTTACACCGTATTAAAAAAAAAACTTAGGGCATCAATGTGATAATTTCATCAATATTATCAAACTAATGGCAAATACAAAAATTATGGAAATTGATTAAAATTCATCTTATATTTTTTGTTAAGTAATACTGTCAATATTAAAATCACACTTGATCGCATATTTATGACATGAGTTCTTAGATCAGCAGACTTGTCGTCATGGGGTAGGAATATGAAACAAAGATTTTTAGTGTGACCAAGTTAATCGCTATTTTGTTAAAAGACGAATATAGTTAGGAATGTTTTCGTTTTTGAATGCATTCATATCTAGCAGTGACATCCTTTGTCAAAGCGACACTCCTAAGCAGATTTCTAATCAACGTTTCTACAAAACCTACTGTTTGCAGTGACGTCCCGTGGGGGTAGGCAGATTGAGCGTCGCTTGGGGGCGGCAGTTACTTGAAGGGCGGCAAATCGAGGATAATCATTTGGACTATATTATATAAATAGCTATAATTATTATTTAAAAAGTCAGCTCCCTGGTTTTGTCGGGTTCACAATGTCTAGTTTACTTCCGTTGCCCTTCGACAAGTGCAAATAATTACAGTCTGAGTTAGTAAACCAGTACGCACGGAAATTGCGTTGGCCGGCGCCCTCCTCTTACAGAGCGTCCCACCTACCACTCCGGGTCCACGATTTTAGTCTGTATCGAAGCGTCACGCCGTCATCGATTATCGATTTAATAATGCCTAAACCTTTGCGATCTCAAACTAAACATATCATTACAGAATATATTAGAACATATTTCTTAGATATTGGAGTCATGAAAGGATGATGAAAAATACTGTATGAAAAATGGGGCGGCATTTTGGCGCTGCCTAGGGGCGGGACTTTTTCTAGGGACGTCACTGACTGTTTGTCTTATGCTTTAGGCACGGGCCCCCAGGCTATAATCTTTTGCGGGCCCCCCTACCTATCGCTAAGGATAAAGTCAGTGTGACGCTCTACAGTAGTGTTTTCCTAATGGTGTACGCGGTAAAATTAATGAGTACTTATATTTAGTGTTTTTTGTATATTTTAATACATCCATTTGAATTAAGGTGCTGTCGAGCATCGATACACAATTAAAATTGTATCGTACAACTACATAATTTTAAATATCGAAGGAGAATAGCGGCGCAGGCGACTTTTTTTGCTATTAAAGCAAATTTGTGATCATGATATCATTTATCTGGTCGACTCGCCACGCCGAGCCCCTCCTGAGCGCGGGCCCCCGGCCTAGAGCCCCCCTCTTGTGGGGGCCATGGTTTTAGGTACATAGAGGTCTGTAACACTGACTGGTTTGAAGGTACCTTTGTAAAAAATAAACCGCCAGTACAATACATGTATTGAAATGGATATTATAATATGACAATAGGTATGTATGATTTCTTTATATTTCGATTATTTTTTAAACAATGATCGATATTTTACAATGAAGCTACCGCATCGTCTGTTTCATTGAAAACCGCCATTGCTCTCAAATTGTATTTTCCTTCATTAGCTGCTATTTATAATGCCGCCCCTGTGCAACGCATAACCTGCTTACTCCTACCCCTACCAAACGCATGAAAAAGACTATACTCTAATTATACCTACCTGTTATTCCCAGTAAACTGATACACGAATATCGTAACCAAATTACGGTAGGTATAATCCCTCCGAAGTGTAAAACCCTTGATATCCGGAAAATTACAATTTTAGAAAACAAAATAATCATCTTATGAATGAATCTCTGAACACTAGACGTCATTATAAATTAGTAACTTAAACAGATTATTTTAACCTTGTTGCTATCAGTCTTAAGATCATGTTAAATAATATAATATCGAGTCTGCTAAGCCAAAAGGGCGTAGATCTCATTTGGCGAAAATTGTTTAGTTATAGAGTTAGTTCAGATTAGGGAATCCAATCCCGAGCCAAAATTCTGATCCCGGGATTGGCATTTTTTTTCCATTGTTAATATAAAAAATTTATATTTACAATTTTATATTTACATAAAATCGGTCAAAAATAAATCTAGTATACTTTATACTACTTAAGACATTTATTGTTAATATTGTATATCTACGTTCAATCTTGGAAATACATAAGTTTAATGGAATAAATAATATTGTAATATAAATAATAATGTGAATTTAATATGAGATTGCTGTTTCTGATGGTAAATACTTAATAAATGGATTAGCGAGATTTAAAACAGTAAAGCAAATAATCATGGTGTACTTCTGGCCTTTCCGCTTCATAAATCTAATTAGTCAGCCAAATATGAAACTGCCGTAAAACGTATGAGATCATAGTGGAATTACTTTGTTAAAAGTGCGAAGCATTGATTTTTCCAATCTTTCTCATTCTCATTAATTTATGTGAAAAAATAAAATAAATCGGCAACCTATTCATGGGTATAAATCAAACTTCATTCAAACTCAGTTTATTTCTAATGTAGTTATTTGTTATTAAAAGTATTTTTTCTGTTATATTTTCGTTTTTATTTTATTTTCCATAAAAACTAATAAAAAAATCAATCCCGAAACTTTCGGGATTATGTTTGTCAATCCCGGGATTCATAGGTATCGAAAATAGCTCGGGATCCCGGGATTGGAATCCCTAGTTCTGATTATTCAGAAAAAATCTTGCATAAGTCCGTAAGTCCCGTAAGTAAAGTTATTATTCCATGACTGTATCACAACATTTTTGGTTGGGATTTGTAAAAGAATACGTATATCGACGAAAACAACGAAACCATAATTTCATGTAAATTGAAAATTATTCTTTCCGTCTTTTTGTCTTAGCAAACACGGGATAATTAAATTTAAGAATGTACGAGTATATCTGATTGTCGAGAATTAGATATTTGTTTATTATTTTTAGGGCATTAGGAGACGGAAATATTTCTTATAACGATTATGTTTCCAAATCCTTGCACTCGCGATACTATGCGAGGTGTCGATATCAGTTTGAAACCGGACTGTCCGGGGTATTGTGATCAGTTGCCGTTATTATTGTTTTTCGTATTATTTAATAGTTTGTAGAACGTAGGCCTCGCGTTTTGAATACTTATTTGATGCGGTTAAAATTCTCGAATTGTTGAGAATGTCATTTACAATTTCTCAAGAAATGAGATTCTTTAAAATTCTTTTAAAAACTCTTGAGAAGCGAGAATCATGTACCTCCAGGACGAAACATGATATATATAAATATAATAGATATTATGTAATTTATAGGGCAGCCATAATTCTTTTCAATTTATAGTGAATATTGTTTGAATACGATGCTTTGAAGTGATAATAAAATTAACCCATACGGTTTGATAAAAAGTACAAGAATATACACGGATTACAGTTGGTAGTATACATAATATGTAAATTAATACATTTAGGCATAGACGCTTTCGTGAATATTGATTTGATAACATATAAAATATAATCCGCTATTTCCGTAATTTAGTTAATGATCGGCAGACAAGAGTTCAATATCTCGCACACAATATAATCCGTAGGTACCTACGTTTATTTTCATTATGTGGGTTTTAACATAAAGCGCTTTTCATCTCTGGAAAATGAACGGAAAACTTTAATATGTCTATTAGAAAGAGAAAATTGATATTGTGAGGAGGTGGAGCTCTCTGTGACACGCCCTAAAGGCGTTGTTCAGAGTAGAGGTAGGGGGTGGAAAACAGTGAAGCGCTCGCTGGGAAAATTCAATCGAGTGTATGAATTTTTCTGTGAGCTGTGAGTGTTGATAAGTATCTACTATCTACGTATGAAAGTTATATTCAGTGTAATATAGAAATTGTATTTATAATTAAATAAATATAATAGCTTTTGAAACTATCTATTACAACTAATAACAAAGCATGGATACAAGTTATTGTTTTATTTATTGCACCAAATAAGTTGTTGAGTAAGTATTTAGTACGGTTAACAAAAATCTAAGCTACTTGTTGGCTACTATTGAACTGGATTAAAAAGTATACATTTAAATTATTTTATTGGCTTAGCTTTTACACAAATATGTTTAAATAAAACCTTGCTCTGTGAAAATTGAAAATAAAAAAAAATAATATACCAACTTAACATTAAATTACCTGTAAGTCATGTCATATTGAATTGTAGCATGTTGCAAAAATGTAGGTACTGTGAAATTGTATTGCCAACACCGCACTGGTATAAAAACGCAAATATGTAAGAGTACCCACCCACGCAAGTACGTAACCAAAGCAAAACGTCGTTATTATTAAAAAATATTTATTAGTAACGTCGCCATATATATAATATTATTTGGTAATGTTCGGTTATCAGGAATACAGCGGAAAACACATTTTGAAAATACCCAATATACTGGATTATTTGTTAGTTTAGGTTAGGTTAGTTTTGGTTAGGTTAACCTAATAAATAATCCAGTTTATCTGCTATTTTCAAAATGTGTTTTGCGCTGTATTCCTGATAACCGAACAGTACCTATTATTTATATAGTTAGCTACCTTATGAATGTCGTTAAAAATGCATTGTCAAAATATTGTAATACATAATGTTAATATTGTGATTCTGTTTTTGTATAATTCAAATTCTTTAATGAGATTAATAGTATGAATGAGAAGTCATATACCTATCAGTGTATGAAATTGAATTATCAATAACTTTACTTCTTACTAATATGGGAGCTCATTTTTCACCATTGTTAGAAGCTTTACATCCTGAAAGATCCATTTATTCATATGAATATCGTGCAGTGAATACTGTGTGAGCAAACAGAACATCGTGTAATGTTATACAGAAGATTCTTACCGAGCTTGGTACGTATCAGTGCATCGTATACCTATATAATGAGCAGAACAAGCAACAATACAATATAAAGGTAGGTATATAATACTATGCTAAATGAAACCATTTGATTAAATAAGTAGCAATTTGTCATGTAGGAGTATCTTGAACTATTGAGAAAAAATGTCGCTCCATATATGTATTTATTTATCTAAATTGTTCGACTAAAAGCAACCAACCAATTTTTCCAATATTTTTGCTACGCACATGCTTTTAACCCCTACACCGAGCGATATAGCCGGCATCAAAAAATACCAGAACAATACCCCTCCTCTGTAGTAAATAGGTACCCCTATTAACGGCCATTGTGCCCGCCCTCCAGACCTCGGCTACACTAATCATAATAAAATCTCTTCTCGTGTGTGGTTCACCATTGCTTTAACACTGGCTGTGCGAAGGAGTTCATTTTCCGCTCCATCAAATCTCGTAATTAGTGTGAAAATTATCATGAAGTGTATTGTCGATTAAAGGTTTGGTGACAACGTTATAAAACAAAAGTATTACTTATCTAAGTTTGATATTTAAAAAGCTTTTTCGTGTAAATAGAGAGTGTGACAACACAAGAAAAATAAAATCACGTGCGCATATTGATTGAATAATCAAAACGATTAGTAGGTGTGTGCTTAAAAGAGAAAAGTGCGTTTGTGTTTTAATACACGAAACTAATAATATTTCCACTTAAATATGTAAGTACTACATTACAATCAGTTCAACGATTCCCTTAAAACCACTAATGTTTGCCTAGCTTTTTTAATATCTATAAAACAAAACCATCAAATATCTCAGTTGTAAGTGTAAATAAATAATGTATACAGTATTTTAATATAAAAAAGAATATTTAAGTACAATCAGAACATATTTAATAAAAAATTATGAAACTCAAGTGTAAGTCTCTTAAAGATACTAACATTCGCATTGGTGATTATTTGTCGTGAAGCAAATATACGGATGCTTCGTTAGATTGTACTAACATCATTAAAATATTATGGGTATTTTTCACAGAATGAGAATGACAAATAATTATCTGAAGTGTAAATAAATCCCGGAGACATTTCTATATTTCAACACGCAATAGAGGTTTATCACATAAACAAAAATTTCGCAGGGTGCATTCAAACCTGAACCTAAAAACATCATTAAACATTCGCAATCAGCTGCTTCCAGAAGGTTGACTTTTTCAAAATTGAAGTAGTAGATATATCAATGTAACACAAACACCCTTTTCATGGATCTAAATAGACAATCTAATATGGAAAATATTAACAGTAAAAGTTCTCTTGTATATTTTTGAAGATGTTCCTGTACAATAAATAATATATTATACGGTAATCGAGTGAAAGGAAAATGAACGGTCTCCGAGCTACATGTGTTAATACGATAACATTCGAGATTTTGCATTAGACCGCCCACCTGCCGTCTGGCTGCATACTATGCAATTGTTTTACAAAGGTGAGCGCGTTTTCAGCCCGGGAAATTGTTGGAAAATCTGTCATTTTCTTTAAAACAAAGTGCCGTGAGCTAACTTCAAATGAAATTATATTTTAAAAGTCACTTCAGTTGGTTAATGTATCCTAACGATAGGACAGACATTTTCTTATGTTTTTCATTAAAAACGCTTTTCCTTCGTTATCAACAACCATCTTATAAAGTTTTTCATTTTATTAATTATGTATTATTATTATTAATTAGTACGTAGATACTATATTAGATTTTGTAATTTGGCGCCTAACTTCAAATTATTTCTAGATAAAATTTGGTTTTAGTTACTGCCCTCCCTGCATGGTTGAAAGTTTTTTTTTATATATTATAAATAACTGTATTGTCTCTGCAAGGCATTATTATTGTTTCTAGAGATGGAAGGGAAAACAAATAGTTTACATAATTGGTTACACGTTTTCATAATTAGCTCGAAGGCTTTCACGCGTTTCAAATACATAAACTTCAATATTTATTTATTTTTATTTTTCAATATTGAAATCTATTAAAACGGTAAACAAAGTAATTGTTTAATTTTGAATATGAATTAGGCAACATTAGCAAACATTCCTAGTGTCTTGTACTGAATATCCTGATAACCAGTCTATATGCCAAAACATCTGCAATCTTCACTGACTATAAACTTTGGAAAAAAATATTTCTTAAGATTAAAATTTAATTAACAATTTATTAACTATGCACAATAGAACGATGCATCATGTCTCGTAAGTTGAACTAGGCTTTATACAATTCAACAGCTTTTCATTTTCCTCGGCGGCCATCTTGCAATAGCTTTATTTTCAATCGCATCGCGCGCGGAAAAGGTTGTCGACATTCCTTTTCGGGCAAATTAAAATGTCGTTTCCGAAGCTATTTTAAATGCCAAAACATAATCCATAAATATCTATTCAATCCCCAATCTTTTTTGCTAATTGACTACATAATGTGTTTATTAGATACTCGGTTGTCTATTACTAGATACAATTTTGTTGCAATTACAATTAATACCTACATAATAATAATAATGGATTCATCGATAAGTAATACACTTGATTATCACAATAAGTAATCCATTTAACGATTTATTATTGAATCAGTGTTAAAGTATATTTGGTAGATTACAGTGATTACGTAGGTTGTGGTTTAATAATATCAGTTTCTTATATTCACTTAGTAATAATTATTTAGGATTAAAAGAACTTTTATTTTAAACTTATATTACATAATTATTTATTAATAATATGGATTGATACAAGAAATCAGTGAAATATAAAATTAAAATAATCCCATACGGATAAAAAATAACTTCAGTATCTTAGTTTTAAAGATATTACTGTGGATTGCGATAAAAAAATTTGGGTAGGTATGTAACTATTAAGCTATAATATCAATACATACAATCATTTTGAACACCGAATCAATCAATAGGCATTTTTTCAATGAAATGTGTTGGTATACTCATACTGTATACTACCTAATAACTTTAAAAGTGAAAATAAAAAAATACTTACACACTCATTGTAAACATATTATAAAAATTTGAAAAACCCTCGTAAATTAATCGAAATTATTTATCATTTTTGAAAAACGATAGATATAGTTATCCTATTATTACAATGCTAGTAAGTTATTGTAGAGACACAGAAACCTAAATAAACTAACTGCGAATAAAAAAACAAGTAAGATTATCTATGATGAGAAAAAATAAATGATAACCATATTTTAAAAGATTTTTATAGTTTTAAAGCAGTTTATTGAAATATTATTCAGTTGTCGCATATTATGTATTTCTTTGTATGAAATAAATTCCATATTTTGAATTGGTCGATTGTTCAAAAATATACATAAATCACGTATAGATAGGTACCGTATTTAGGTGTTATGTATAAGGTTCTAGTAGTTAATTAATCAACCGTTTGCCATTGCTAGTCAGCAAAGTTTCGTTCATTCAATATATTATTTTACCTGCGAACAATTTAATGTACATTAAGTAGGTACATAATAATATGGTAAGGGATATATTTGTTTTGTTTTTCAATAAATGAAGATAGATAATATTCTCTATACTGTGCCCAGTTTCCTTACGTGTTCCTCTTTAATTAGACAATACGTTATGACTAGATTAAAATAACAATTTGTTTAAATTACATAATTAGGTACTCACCTAATATATTACCATTGGTTTATAAAATTTAAAACAATAGAGAATAGTTTACATACGGTCACAATACCAAAAAGCGAATGAATTATGAAAAATAGAATTATAAGTTAAACATATTTATATTTTCGATGCTTCTTTTTAATTAAAAAAATACGTTAAAACTATGAATTGTTCAAAAATCTTCGAAATCATAGAAAACTTCAATTATAAAAATATCTACAACGTACGTTGTAACTACTAATAAAAATCTGATTTTCAATTAACGCATATTTTCTATCTGTTTTTAAATACCTACGTATTGATTATTTCAAATGAAAATGTAAAAAATTGCAGTTTTGCAGGTTTATAATAAATGTTTCTGAGGATTTTAAAAGTTTCTATATTGTCAACTTTCTATGTTGTAGTACTTTGTGTGGTTAGTCCTTTATATTTAAAATCTTTGTTGCGCGATTTTTTTATTGTGTACCTATGTATCAAACTCTGACTCGGCTGAAAATAATGAATACCTTTATGGTGTTTTTTTTTAAAATAATATATAGCTACAATAACAATCAAATCTAATCAATAGTTTTCCTTTTACATTATAGAAAAGTTACTTAAAGATTGACTCAAGTAAATCTACAAATAATGTCCGTCGGAACCTTAAAAATCTGGAAAAGTACTGGTAAATGTGCAAAATAATATGCTGCATTAATGAAAACATTATTAAAATATATTAAGTGAAAAAAAACAAAAACTTTTATGCGATTATAATGATGCATAAAACCACGTGTACTATAAACTGAACGCCTGAATTTTAAAGAAAGTGTGAAAATGTGCAGCGGACCCTAATATTGTGAATTATAAGAATTTAAAATTAATCGACCATGAATTTGGCTCCCCAAGACAATCGCAGCTTTTGTCCTGCCTCACTATGTCGATTATTAAGAGGAATTGCTGCGGCCGGAGGGGCCCAGCAGACGGGGGCCCAGCCCGGACCGGTCGCTCCACCCTCCACCGCCGCTATCGCAGGACAATCCTTCACGATAGCTGCCATCCTTGGCCTGAAGGCAAGGGATACTTTCAGTGGTAAGTAACACGAGTTTAAGTTTATTGATTATGAAAAAATGACAATAGCATTGATTAATCAAATCGTAAAATGTCTCATATTTTCGAGACAAATATATGCAAATGAAGATCTAATCCACGCTCATTTAAAAGCTTTACAAAATTAGATAGGCACCGCACCTATAATGTTTCGTATTGCACAATAATTATTGCGTTAAATCTGAATTAAAAGAGCGATTGAAACCGAATTATATGTACCTACATATTATGGAAACAAAGGCAATTCTTAAAAAAGGTGTTATTATGTATATGAATTGACGACAAACGAATTCAATGTTAATTACTACCTCAATATAAACAAGCCAAATATGCCCGTCATAATATATGCTTTGGCTTGGAAGCGGGGTTAAATTCGCCATAATATTAATTGTCAAAATTATGTACGCCAGAGCTTATTGAACAAAGTTGTATAATTTAACACATAGATAGACAAAATTGACCGATAGATTTACAAAACATATGATATTGGTCACTCCCTTACGCGAATTACCGATTACTTTTCCGTGCCATTAAACATTAATTTAGAATATATTTCCTTGTAAAAACCAGCGATAGAATCATTGTATAAATTAGTGTTAGGTTCAAACTTTGCGAAAGTCCCCAAGCTATGTTGAATAGAACAAAACCGACTTTACCCAAAAATTAAAGTCATTGTTATATAGTAATATAATCATGAAAACCAGCAATAAGCGAAGAAATTTTAATGATAATGATTAGAGTGAAAACAAAATACTCCAGTAGGCATTTGTAGCAATATATTGTGCTATATACATACCTACTACTATGTATTTACTATTCTTTATATCAAGTGATAATCTAACTGGCACAATGGTAATGAAACGAAGTCAGTTTGAATGCGCCTTTGGACGAAATTGAATAATAAAATTCCATTTATTTTCTCCCACAGTCTACTAACTATTCGGTACCTAGTCTTTTTAAAATGATTTTAGAATTATTCTTGATGGAAAGACATGGTGTCAGTTGAATAAAACACAATATGTACTAGGTATATATATTATACAATTCAATTATGATCAGGACCGGTTTTATTCTCTTTGATTAGACAACTGGTACAAAATATACGATCTTAGAAATTTTAAAGAAAAAAACAGACATGGTCACAATATTAGCTTGAAATAAAAAAAAGGTCCCGGCGGAGTTATAGATAATCAAAGTAGCTCTTCGCGATAAAAAGAAAAACGTTGTACTTACATCACCTACGTAAGTTTTATGAACTACCCTTTGAAACTGAATTTTCCATTTTAATTTTTTGTATGTGGTAGTACCTCACGTTATATAATAATTAACCATAAAAACGTTTCAATATGTTTTCCTAATTTTAAACACACTGTTAGATATTATGAAATATGTGTGTAATAGAGTTAAGTATATTATATATAATGGCAAATAGAAACTTTATATTATAATTTGTGTAGGTTGGCAGGTACATATATTTATATCTACTTTCCAAAATCACGAAAAATTACGAAACGCTTGAAAATGGTGGAACATTGTTAGTCATTATTTCATTTTTAACCGGATTTTTTTTAGATTTCACTTTTATTAGAAACCTATTTTACTATAACCATTTTTGTACCAAATTTGAGTAACGAACCATCCAATGTAACTAAATCAGTACCCACTTACATAACAATATTTAATATAAAGAATTAACACACATTAACTTGAACGTCATGCATGATTCATAAATTCAATATTACATAATATATGAATACTAACATTTAATATCTTCAGAAATACGTATGAAATATTATTAAATATCTAAATTAATATAAATGTACCTGTATTGCCGACGGACACAGCATTTTTTTCTGGAAAAACGGAGGTTGAAAGTTACGGATGTGTACTTACTATTAATTATTTTCTCTTGATGGAACGATGTGTAATCAGAACTAACAAATACTTTAAAATGTTTAGTTATAAATGTTATCTATATTTATTCCACATTGTATAATAATATAAATCCAAAACTGCTTTTGTTCTGACGGACAATCTCAATTGGTAATAAAACTTTACAGAACAACACACATAGTTGATTAAGTCCTTACATATAAATAAGTACACATATATCATGTTATCATCATAATCATTTGCTGTTGTAATTCTTTTCTTATTTCTAAAATGTACCGTGGATGTCCTCCTTCATATAATATTGAGTGTCTTTCAGCGCTCTCTTTTGTTTAAATATGTTAATCTTGAGACCGAGAGTAGTGAAAGTTACTATTATTGGTCGAGGTCTTTCACCTTTTCTTCCAATTCTCTTTACCTCTTGAATGTCTTTATGGTCTAATCTAATAGAAAAGCTCTCTCCTATCCACTTGGCGATGTTATTTTCCAGTTCTCCGTACGACGATTCTCTTTCCTCGATGCCAAAGAACATTATATTTCTTTGTCTTATCTGTTTGTCCAGAAAGTACAATCGTTTCTCTTGATTTTTGACCATTTCTTCCAATTTTTCATATTTCTGTTCCCATACAAAAAAAAATTTCGTCTAAAATTTTATTTATATTCTGAGTTACTTGATCCGTTACATTCTGCCCACTTTGGCGAATCGCTATTCTTTGTTCGTCAAGTTCTTTTTGTATGTTACGAAGTGCATTCATAATATCTTCCATTTTTATTATTAAATAATTAAAATTAAAAATATTAAAAAATTGAATTTTGTAATTGCGCCCTCCTAAATGTTGTTATTCACTACAGTATTTTAGCTTTTATATGATTGGTAGTTAATCTTGGTCCAAGTCTCCAATGTCTGTTTTGGTTCACTTAATCTTATTTACTTTTTGCGTATTTACACGAACTGAATACTCTGTTTTATACAATAAAAACTTAAATTTGTGAGGTGTGTGAGTCGATGTGAATCGTGCACCGTGGCAGCAGCCTCCCTCCCATGTTTTATGCGTAATCGAGTGTGAGACCTTTCTCTGTGAAGTTGCTAACCCCTGTTGTTTGACTGCTACTGCTCATTAAGTATTAAATTATCGACACTTAATGAGCCAACATTTTATTGCACTATCACTTAATTGCAATTTAACACTGATTACTTAATTACACTAGCTCGTAAGTAGTTTTGCTTGGTATTTGTACTGTGATATATATTTTAGCTTTAAAGTTATTCAGTTGTCATTAGTTTTTAACAGTTATATTGGCACTATTGATTGGTAATGATAATGGTTCACTAACGAGGCGCGGTACAACACGATGTACGTCCTATTCGCTCAGCGTTCCGCACTCGACGAGAAATAAGAACATAATTACAACAGCAAATGATCCTAGAGAAAGAGAAAGGCAATACAGTCAGAATAAAATATGATAAACTGATCATAGTAAAACCTTACAATAAAAGAAAACTCCCTACATCATCTGAAAATACCCCCTACCAAAGAACGATAGAAACATCCAAGCCACCAAAAAGAACAAAACGCTCCAACCACAGACATCGTTTCGAAGATCAAGTAGCTTATCAGAAGGAGCCCCAAAACCGGGAATGCTAAACTTCTTAATCAACAAAAATACCAACACTATAAGAAACAACCAAGCAAGAATACATAGCAATCAACCCACCCCTCCCACGAAGATCTCATACATGAACATACTATAACAAAAAACAAAAACCATCTCCCAATACGGCCGGTCACCGAGGAAGATCACGACCAAAACCCTCCAAAGAAAAATACAACGACGCTAACAAATCTTACATCTATCTCACTAACCAAGCTCTACATACTAACCTACAAAACAAGATCACTGTCATCGTACGAACGCTTTATAGAATTGAGAGAGGCAATAAAAGATTAAAAAAACGTCATAATCGGAATATCTGAAGTGACACGCCAAGGAACAAAGATAGAGGAATATGACAATCATATTCTATGTCACATAGGACTTACACCTGGAAAGTATGGCGTCGGATTCTCAATACATAAAAACTCAAGAGAACAACATAGAAAACCTCATAGGTATAAGAGATAGAGTAGCACTACTGAATTTAAAAATACAAGGAAACGAATTATCTCTCATACAAGTATACGCACCCACAGAAATAGCGAAAGAAGAAGAAAATGATACTTTTTATACAAATGTAAACAAAGCTATTAACCAAGCACACAAAACTTTCATAATAATGGACGACCTAAATGCAAAAATAGGCCAACCCAGACAAAACGAATACTTAGCTACGAAATCAAACGGTTATGGAGAAAGAAACCAGAGAGACCAGAGATTAAGACTTTGGAGGAGGCCTTCACCCGAAGAGGGGTTCTAACAAACCAAACAAACCAATTACATACCATTTTTCAATTTATAAACATTATCTAATAGTATTATATACAAAAAAATCTTAATATATACATATTATGTATTATACAAAAAATATATAAAAAATAATAATAATACTTAATATTATATAAACTATAAAATAAGTAGATAATACAACCATAGATAGATATATATACATAATAGATATATTCATAGGTTATATAAATATTCATTAGATATAGTCATTTAACTGTCATTGACTTTTGTTTGTAAGAAATAAAAAGGCTTTTTATCAAGCCCTCCGCATGAGCCGATTTTAGTGAGTAATGTTTTACCAAGTGCATAGCCAACACGCCAGTGTTACCATAATATAATTTATAAAAACATCGCTTGTAAAATTATAACATTGGAATAAATATTCGATATCTGGCAACACTACGACACGCACACTGTCACACATATTTTCGAATAACCCACGAAAAGGTCGCGGAGGAAGCGTGAAGGGGGCGATGCAAATGCGTGAAAAAGTTCGGCATGTTTTGAAGGACAAACACATGGAATAGCTCTATCTATATTTTTCTATAATCTAAGCTTTTTATATTATATTATTTATATCATCATAATCATCAGCCGGGGGCGATCCACTGCTGAGTGAAGGCCTCCCCTAACTCTCTCCATTCTTCTCGGTCCCTAGTTATTTGCTGCCACGTGCATCCACCGAACTTTATGAGTTCGACTATCAAGCGGGTTTTAGGGAGACCCTGTAAGCGTTTAGTGCCCCTTGTGTACCACTGTATGACGGCATATCATCTAACATGTATATGAACCTCAAACATACAAAACCTAACAGAAACTAAACAATCATATCAAAAAATCCACTGTAAGCAAGGCTCATAGACATATTAAGTTACTCAATTAAAAGGTCATTAATTTTAATGGAAAACGCATAATAAATAAATGCATTTCTTTTATTTTGTTAACTGTCAATTCATGGTGGAACTGCATTGTATTGTTGTTTTAATTTAATAAAACGCATTTTTTTGTAGTACTTATTCCACTTTTAATCAATAAATTAGGACCGGTTTCGTCCGCCTCAGAGGGACATTTTCAACTTTAATACTTTGGACGCGGAAGACGCACACGGTGCGTAATGACCAGGCGGCCGATCGATGTAATTAACGTGCATTTTAAAGGGGGCAATTAAAATCTCATTATCTATTCAGCAGCGAAAGCGTTAAAAGTGGAATGAGTACTACAAAAAAAATCCATTTTATTAAATTAAAACAACAAATAAATTCATACATAGAAAACAAAAGTATGTACCTAATAGTTATTAATTGGTGACTTAAACCATAATTAAACATAAATTGGTATACCTACCTGCAGATTACATAATTAACATACAACGTGAATAGCCAGATAATTGTTAAAAACTTTAAGCAGGGGTTACAAAAAGGGGGTGAATCAAAACTATACATATCATTGACCAGGGTTGAGTCTGGTATTTGCAATGGTCAATATCGACATTATCATGTTTCAGAGCAGCCCTATGTTCTAACTAGTGATATCAAGCCACCCGACGACATGGCGTAATTGTTACGTCAGCCAATATACGCTCGAGGCAAGCCGCCCAACACACACTGCTCACCATAGATATTATTACGCTGAAACACCTATTTGTGTATGGGGACAATGAATAACGCCAGCATTTGACTAGCGCTATTTTCTCGAATGCTATTATCACTCCGGTAGTACGTCACAATGATGTCATATGACGTCATGTCGACCGGGTGATTACAACTCGTAAGTTCTAACATAAGGCCCCTGATAAAGGATTTCTAACTTCTTATCGACCCAATTCGTGATCCCCGTACAATAATATAGAAATGGCGGATGATATTTATTTGAATCCAGCCAATAGGCTCAAGCGCTACCGCTAAGGGGTAGGATGGCTAACTAGGTGTTCATCCTGAAAGGAAATGTTGAAATACCTCAAAAGTCTTCGAGGAGAAACGGTGATTTTATCGAACATTTTTTAATTTGTTTTTCTGTTGCAGAGTGTGGTTCAGGGATGCCAAACCAGGATCAGCGAACAAAGCCTCGACCTGCAATTCAAAGTCAACCCCCGCCTATCACAAATGCACACCATAGCTCAAAATCAAAAAGGGTAATATATATTTAGAAACATAATGTTTAGATACGATAGTAACACATACACACATCTACTCTGATTATTATTATTACTGCTGACCTTTCAATTACCACATTTAAATAACATGTTAATTACACCTAATGGCCAACTGCTCCAAACGCGCCAGTCGCGGTGTTAGCACTAAATGAGGGATCGAAATTTAATTTGAATAGCGGAAGACATCGGAATTAGATGATACCTAATTGCGGCAAGGTAGATCACCTTCCTGGATACTTACTAAATTATTAAATTACTGTTTAGTTGTCTGTTATCGTTATATTATACAGGAGCGGAAGTAACAAAAATGCTCCCATTACATAATACAAAACTTACGAGTACCTACCTCAGATGGGTACCCATGGTATGTACACTTACTACCAATCTATAAATAGGTGCTAAGTTCGACTGTGTCTGGTTACCATTAATAGAATTTAATACCTAAAAAAAGTATTTTTTTTTTAAATGTACGGCCCTCTAAAATTGAAAAAAATCAAGATCCTCGATTTTATTTGTTGGTATAAAAATCATATACAAGGGCGGACGTGCTCAGCGTGGGTCAAAATGGAGCTTTCATTCTATTTTCAAAGCATAATCCTGGACATTTCTTAAACGTTGTACATAATCTATTTATGTAATTTTGAAGCCTTATTATCCTTTATATTTATTTTAAACATTTGATGACTGCACAGAGTATTTTTATTACATAAAATAGTATTCTTTTAAACCTCTCGCTCTAATGTTTTAGAATATAGTCATATTTCAGTACATAAATATGTGCAGTGGTGTTGAGATTTTTTACTTTTATTAATTTTTAAACGCATTTATAAAACCATCAGTATTATTTATGTCGACATTATTATAGTGAAATATTTACGATAACAAATTATATTGATAATCTCTGTGATCCCAAATTTGACAAGAATTAGGCATTTTATTATTCAAAAAATGGCAAGATTAACACATTTGAAGATAATTCTAAAGATACTAATTATAAGCTATGTCTTTGACCATTCAACTGTGAT
Source organism: Rhyacophila brunnea (assembly GCF_057557595.1). Taxonomy (NCBI): domain Eukaryota; kingdom Metazoa; phylum Arthropoda; class Insecta; order Trichoptera; family Rhyacophilidae; genus Rhyacophila; species Rhyacophila brunnea. Next base: position 27,300,288 of record NW_028233068.1, read on the forward strand.
AAACATCCTACGAATAATGATTGCTTTATAATAATTATTGACCTAAGAATAAGGTAGTGTTTTTTTGAAATACGCCATTTCCAGTGGTTAAGCTACAACATAAATTGACAAACTATTATTAAAGTAAGGAGTAAGATCGTGATAACGCGCGTGTTTGAACAATGTCCAGGATCATGCTTTGAAAATAGAATAAAAGCTCCATTTTGACCTACGCTGAGCATGTCCCCCCCTTAAGGAAATATAGTGGATTTTCAACATTGCATATAATTAACCAGACGAAATACGAAACAATTGATAAAATATAATCGGCAGCGTAATATTTAGTATTAAAAAATGAAGACATTTTTTAAAGATAATAAACACTTAGGCTACATACAGCTGATTTTTTACGATAAAATATTATTATTTATCATAATAGTAAGAAGGTTCGCTACGCCCGGGGGGGCTGCCCCGCTCGCACACCCCTTGTTACCCCACTAGTTATATATTTGAATATACAAAAACCGATAGCCAACATTATTAACGTAATTTGATAAGCATTTCATGCAAGAACTATTAGTTAAATTCGTCGTAATTAAGTAGCATTCCCGTAGCCACACTTGCACGAATACGGCGGTTACAGGTTCAGGTCCCGTCGGGTATCGTATTTTTTTTCTATAAAAGATTTTTTTCTAGTATGTATATGCATGATATGTTTTCAAATTATGTATGTTCAAAATATTATTTTAGCGTAAATCAACAAAAGCTACCTACATATAAAAAAAAACTTGTCACTCTCTTCTATGAAAGATGCTTGGTTAGTATGAAAGCAGAGATTGCATAGAAAGTTTTATGATAATATTGATTTGTACTTCAATGATCTATGTTCATAAGAACCATTGTGATACAATCTCATTAAGTCTAAAATAATTTCGTAAAGGCGTGAAAACACCCTAGTGAACAGTAGTCTATTAAGAAGCTTTAATCGTTATTTTAAATCAACCAGGTACGGACAATCTTCACTCCGGAGCAACTGGAGAGACTAGAAGCAGAATTTGAGAGACAGCAGTACATGGTAGGGCCAGAAAGATTATATCTGGCCCATGCATTACAGCTTACTGAAGCACAGGCAAGTATTTTTCCATATCAAATGATTAGTGCACTATGTACTGATAGGTATTGTATGTTCAGTTTCACCTAAATTGGGTTATTACTATGCATTATATATTTTATGCTATAAAAATATTATACCTATTTGAGAAGATATTATCCATGTCCAGCGCTCGAAATGGAAAATTTTACGAACCGGAGCGCTTGACAAAAATATTATAGTTATTTAATTTTATAGGTATTTTATAATATAAAAGCTGTGCTATTTTTTTTATATGGCCTATCTAGCTCAAATGGTCGAATAAATTTTTCCACGAGAAGGAGCGATAGTTTTGGAGATTTTATGAACCGGAACGGCGCTCCGGTGCGTTCCGCTCCATTTCGAGCCCTGTCCATGTCCGATCTGAATAGGCCTCCACAGAGTGGTGGTTTATAACAGATTTTTGTTTTCACGAGAAATGTATGTTAGATACTTGCTCAACCTATTAGGCCATACACTGACTCCAAACACAAATTAAAAAACATATTGTGTGTTTTCAAGCCTGGGACCCACGCATTGTAAACCGACGCTTAAGCCGGTCGGCTATCGTCGGTAATAAACTATTTGTTTATTAAATAGTATAATATATTTATTAAGCTATGCTATTAAATATGGTGGCAGAGATCGGTTCTAATGAAAATTTATTATCTATTATTATCTTTTTAAAGATAATCTATTTATTAGCTATCAAAAATAAATAAAACCCTTTTATAATGGAATTGTAAAGCAGGAAGGATCTATGTAAGTTTCCATAATGGCTAAAAAAACAATCTATAGGTAGGTACATACACCTACCTAAATAATGAAATCATAAACTGACACCTTTTATTGAAGACCGAAATAGAAAATTTCCGATAGGTTTGGAATCCGCTTGCAAAAATGTTGCGTGTGCGATAAACCACCATTATAAATGTTGTAATTATCCGGCCAATGTTGTGATGCCAGGATTTTTTACAAATTATGAAAAATACTTCTTCTTCTTTGCCCATATCCGCCCCTTAACTGGAGCATATGGACACCACGCGGCGCCTCCAAGAATCCCTGTCGCTCGCCAGTCTTCTTGCTTCGTTCCAGGTCAAACCAGCATCCCGTAGCTCCGCCGTATACACTCTGTAGATTGTATTTAGCGGCCTTCCAGGACGCCGGAATCCGGTCGGCTTGAAGAACAGGCAAGCCAGGTTAAAGTTCTCTTCTGGCATCCGCAGCACGTGGCCGAGCCAGGTCCAACGTCGCCTCTTCACTTTCAGCGTGATGAGAGGCTGCTTGGTACGTTCTCTTATCTCCTCGTTGCTCCTAAAGTCATACCACCGCACACCCAGTATTCGTCGCAAACATCTGTTTTCGAAGCTCAGTATACGGTTGCTCTGAGCCTTCGTAAGGTGCCATGATTCGCTACCGTAAAGCAGCACCGTCAGAATGCAAGCGTCGAATAGGCGGCATTTGGTTTTGACCGAGTACAATCGTGAGTCCCAGACATTTCGCATCGAGTTGAATGTTGCTCCAGCCATTCCCATTCGGATAGCGAGCTCTTTCTGCAAAATGCCATCTCCCGTGATGTGTACCCCCAGGTACTTGAAGCTGTCGACGCTCTCGATGCTCTGTCCATCGCTAATCAGAGGGAAATCTGGATCAGGACAGGTGCTATTGCACAAGACGTTGGTTTTCTTCGCGTTGATTTTCAAACCAACGCGAGAGGAGTTGTTATGCAACCTGTCGATTGTCTCTTGAATGCCCTCGATTGAGTTGTCGAATAGGACAGCATCATCGGCGTATTCCAGGTCGCATAGCTTCACCGTGGGGGTAACAGGTATGCCTCGGTCGGGTGGTATTGACTTCCGTAGTATGAAGTCAAAGAGAATGATAAAGAGAAACGGTGCAAGGACACAACCCTGTCTGACTCCGGTCGTGACCCCGAACCATTCCGTGACAGTGTCTCCAATTCTGACACAGCATTCGCTATTCTCGTGCAGGCTTTTGATTATGGCAATGATCTTGGGAGGGATCCCGTATGCTCCCAGTATCATCCAGAGGGAGGGGCGGTGCGGACTGTCGAAAGCCTTCTCATAATCCACAAAACAGCAGGCCATCGGACTGTTCAACTCATGGCTCTGCTGGAGAAGACATCGAAGGTTGTGGATTTGGTCTGCACACGCTCGACCAGGTAGAAACCCGGCTTGGTTTTTCCTGAGGACGTGCATTATTGGGTCCCTTATTCTCATCAAAATGATGTTTGCCAAAATCTTTCCCGGAACACTGAGTAGCGTAATGCCTCGGTAATTGTCGCAGCTTAGAGGGTCACCTTTTTTAAGAAGTGTGATGATTTCACCGTTCACCCAGTCCCTTGGGCAGCGCTCTTCTTCCCACACCTTTGTCATCAGATGAAACATAGGGTGCAGGATTGCGCTCAAGCTGTACTTGAGGAATTCAGGATGAATCCCGTCTCCCCCCGGTGCCTTTCCGTTCTTGAGCCTTTTCACAGCCGATTTTATCTCGGTGTGCGTGGGCGGGCAATCGGAAATGTCGGTCGCTCGGGGAATGTCCAAAAGTAAAGCTTCCGCAGATATGTCAAAGGGATCCAAGGGGGGTGGGCGGTTCAGCACTCCGCAGAAATGATTCTTCCAAATCTTCTTGACGCATTCTGCGTCAGACTCTATTGCTCCACTGGGACCACGAATGGCTCCGGGAGTCGGTGGTCGCCTGCCGCAGACTTCACGGGTGATTCGGAAGAGTTTCCTGGTGTCATTTCTGCTTGCTGCCTCCTCTGCCGCTTCAATTTGCCGGTTCATAAAATTGCGCTTGTCCAACCGCACGGATCGTTTGACTACCCTGTCTTGGGTCTGGTAGTCAGTCCGGCGGTCCTCGGTTCGGTCGGGGTCTCTCTCCTCGTCTCTCAGGGCTTTCAGCCTGGCTCGTTCACCAATTTCAACCCACGTTTCGTCAGACATCCACTTTGGCTGCTCACTCCTTCTGGTACCAAGGACGGTACGAGCCGACGACACAATCGCACTCTTTATGAGGCTCCAGTCCGCCTCAATGAGGTCGGATTCAGATTTGTGCCGCTCGTAGATACGATCTACACTATCTCGTACAGCAGTTTCGAAGTCGGTCCGAATTCTTCGGCGTCGGAGCTTCTCAACGTCAATTCGTTCGCACTTTGGAGGCCTCGCCTGGCGACTGAGTTTTACTCGGATGTTTCCAATAAGTAACTCATGATCGCTATGGATATCGGCGCCTCTGTAAGTACGCACGTCGAGAAGTTCCTTTCGGTGCTTCAAGCTGTATAAGAAGTGGTCAATCTGCGTCCTCGTGCGTCCATCAGGAGACGTCCACGTATATTTGTGAATGTCTTTGTGGGGAAAAACAGTGCCTCCGATTGCAAGCTCGTTCAGAGTGGCGAATTCTACGAGCCGCTCACCATTATCGTTGGGGTCACCGAGGCCGTGTCGTCCCATCACCGTGGGGCCAAGCACCGGGTCTGCTCCTACTCTCGCATTATAATCCCCCATTACAATCACGCGGTCTCTTCGGGGGATGGCGGAGACTGCCGCGTGGAGAGAATCGTAAAAAGCATCCTTTGTCTGCGCGTCGGCATCCTCAGTGGGGGCGTAGCACTGAAAGACGGTCAAGGAGCTACCAGGCGTCTTGAAGGAGGCACGTATCAGTCTCTCCGAGATTGGTTCCCATTTCACGAGGCAACGGGCCGCTCTCTTTGACATCAACACTGCCACTCCCTGGCGATGGTATTGCTCCTGACCTGAGTAGACAATAGAGTAACCCTCAATCAACTTTCTCCCGGCTCCTTTCCAGCGCACTTCGCTCAGCCCTAGGATGTCCACACCATAGGTGTGCATGATGCGTGTGGCGTGCAGGTCCTTTCCGGGGGTACGCGCCCGGGTAATGCGCATACTCGAGTTGTTAGAGAGGATTACTCTACCTGTTTCATTGTCCATTTCCATGCAAGGTCGTCGTTTTACAGAGCCGGTTGTCGTCCGAGGCTGCTGTGTAGGTGTTTTGTTAATCTGTTTCGTTTAAGGAGGCAAGGTGATTAGCCCAGCGCTCCCGAGGCCTGAGCCACGAGGGCCCTGAAGGTCGGCTCGACCAGGTTTTTCTGTCGGGGATTTCCTTCCCTTAGCCAGAAGGCCAGTTTTATGGCGCCGGTCACTCGCCCTTCGCCCCCTGCTGTTAGCTACAGCGTACGCTGCATTGCCCGGAGGTCGCCACGGGGAGGCCAGCAGATGGGACTTGCTGGCAGTTTGGCATTTCCCAACTTTTGCTATGAACACATCTACTGGCGTCAATGTGTCCACTTGGGGCCGACCAGCCGTTGACCACCGAATACAGTTGTATGTTAAACAGCTAAACATATTTTTTAGAAGTCTCCTTTTAGGCCAACCATTTTCAAATAAATTATTTTATACTGTCTTAAAAATAGTTGTTTGGTCGATCTATACAAAATGCGGCGATGACATCTCGATTTGACGAAAATGTCTTCCTACAGAGTCAATTTAAAAACAAATAGTTATGAATAGGGAGAAGACGCGCAGGATCAAGTCCTGGAAATATTATGGTGGATGATAAACCAATTCAAATTTTAAATTGACGCGCTTGTACGAGTATCATTACAACTTGCAACGGTCGATTTGTGGGACGGCACATTGCCCTAGTATGTACCTACCTAACTTTTCAGGCTTTCCGACAAAACGGTCTTTGCCGAAGCACTTTGCTTTCACCAATACTTATTTGTTTTGGCTGCTGTTTGGCTCGCAGCGCTCGGAATGGAGCGGAACGCCCCGGAGCGCCGTTCCTGTTCGTGGGATTTCCGAGGATGGCGTTCCTGTTCGTTAAAAATTCGAAAATGGCGTACCGGTTCGTAAAATATCCGACGGACAGCGAGTCGTCTAGTAAAATCCTCAAGCGTCATACTTAATATTATTACGTTCCGGGTCAGATTTAAAATTGACGAAAATTAATTTTTATTAAAAAATAATTTTACTGGTTTACAACCACTGAATTTTCTATGACCCGTACATATTACGTACTCAAGAATGTCCGAAATTGTTTTAAACGGTGGGTAAACAACAAAATATTATTTTTTCAAGACAATATGAAACTGGGCTTCAAAAAAGATTGTTTTAAAACACGAGCATATGTACTGGAGAGAATTGTATAATTTCTCTCAATTGTTTCCATTTATAGTCACAGAAAAAACATTGCATTTTTAAAAAGAATTTGGTACGCACCGAAATATTAAGAGCGTGCGTGTTAAAAAAACAAATGCATGTCATAAATTTTGTGTTCACCTTCTACGTATTCTTCCGGGCGACCGGGCGAAATGCATTGTCTAATGCCAGCGCTCCATTGGCGAGCCAAAAGTCCGAGGACAATAAATCGTCCGATTTGTCTATGTTCTGCTACTGACCAACGAACGAATAAAAAACTCGAGCTGTCAAAAGTAAAAAATTGCGAGTATCGTAATGTCTTTCGATAATTCTATAATTTTGTGTTATTTATATGTAGACTTGCATATAATAATATAGCAGTGAAAACAACACAAGTTTTACGTTTTCTTTTATGAATTTCATAAATACAAATAAAAAAATAATTGATAAATCTCTCATTTTCTAATGTGTAAATTAACAAATTAATCAATGAAAATGTTTAAAACAATTACAGATTTTTTTCGGTCTGAACGATCGCGTATTAATGTCAAATCGAATTTGCATAGTGATCGACGGACGAAGTCTGGCAACTCGGAGAGTAAAATATCAAACATGTTTGAAATTCAACGAGCTTGGTCTGCGGATTAAAAAGTCCGCAGATCCGGGGTGCTCCACGCGAAAAAAAGTCCGAAGACTGTAAATCGTCTGACTTGCGTGCCAATGGAGCGCCGGCATAAAGACACTAAAGCTGTAAAGTGTAAACTAAATAAATATTGCATACATGAAAAAACCTAACTAGGTAGTTAGACCTTCGCAGATGAGTTCGCTAAATTATTTTATTACCGACAAAATGTGTGCCCTGACAAAAGCCTTTGTAGTAAATAGTAAAAAGTTTTCCCTAAATAACCTACATGTTTTTAAGGGGTTGAAATATTTCAAATTAAATATGTAATTGTTAATAAAGTTTTGTTTTTCCCTTTGGCGAGTTCATACCACTTTTAATAATTCACCAATTAATAAATTTCCAGACAAAAACATTAATTTTATTTTATAATTTAAATTATTCATTGCGGTTATAGGTAATACCCATATTTAAGTGTTGTGTCGTGTGATTATCTATTAAATTATATACCATATTATTATGTCATGTTATACCTTTTTTGTATGTATTTTGTATAGGTACTTGCATACCTACTTCAATTTAACTAAAAGTAGGTCATTTTATTTGATTGTTTATAAGTTTATAATAATTATTTTTATGCTGACGTCGCTACATTCTGGTAAGTTTTGTGTTTCAATTTAAAATGTTAACTGTTTTATATATATCGCTGTGCTAGTTCAATACAGTAACAAGTAGAAAAACAGTACTTCTGAGATATCGCATTTTTAAAGTTTGGTGTAGTGATATAAATCACTTGAAAGAAATTTAATGAGACAAGAGCCTAAAATGAGTTTATTGAGGTAAGTATCTTGTTTTAGTTTGTAACATGGACATTAATGATTTATTAATTAAACTTAGGAAATCAATGATTTTTGTGTTACTGTTTTGACTTGTTATTGCATTGAATTGAAACTTCAATAATATTTTACCTTTTTAAATAATAACTCAAATAGATAGTTTTATTTTTATTATTAATCAACGTAAGGATACAATAAAAATGATGTGAAGCATATAAAAAATAAGTAAATTGTTGAATAGAAAATGAAATATCGTAAAAAATAAAAAAAATAGTTCAATCCACTCTTCTTTTTTTACTCTGAATCATGTTCTTCACCCCGAGATTGACTTGATAAAGCTTCCAGATTATTGTAAAATCCGTGATATGGGGTTGGAATTAAATTGTGCCTGCATAACGATAGAAGGTCACATTTTTTTGCCAATGTAATTTTAGGATAGCTATCATAGGCTTTGGGCAAAATTTCCAGTGAGCAACTATCAGGGCGTGTCTGATGTCCTCTGCGCGATCTTTTACCCAAATTTACGTCAATATTACTTCAAAATTTTCTATAGAATACGAAGTTTTGTAGAGCACCTGATCAGGGGTTGACTTGTCAAACTTGATAATTTTAACTTCATTCCATGATACTTTCTCGTTTCTTTGGTTTTTTTGGAGATTATTGCCCATTGACACAGTTGCTGCTTTCCAATCAATAACGTCAGATGTGCCCATTTCACGGACATTGTATGGTTGCCCAGTTTTTTTGGCCATTTTTGCCAAAGTTACAAATTGGCTCGGATGATAGAGAGGACCACTCTTCAAGGCGAGTTTTTTTGCCGCCTCAATCCTCGAGTGCATACAATCACCCTCGTTTTGCGTATGCCCTACAATTAGGTATTTGTGAACAATGGTCTCAATATCTAGAGATTTTATGGCTTTCAAATACATGGTTATTAAAAATTGTTTTTTATTCTGTCCGACGCAGTTGTCGGAGTAAAACACAACAGACTTTCCTCCAGTGCATTCCTCCTTTAAATAATTCCACACACACGTTGCAATTTCATTAGCCCCTCTCTTGGCTAGACCCTCATGCCAGATTGTACAATAACCATTGGCAGACCCTATATCAAACATTGTAAAGTTAAACACATTCAGTTTCCTTTTATAATAAAATGAAGATACTTCGCCACAAGGAAGTGGAATGACCGCCTGTAGATCATAACACACAACTTTTAAAGTCTTAGTGTTATTTTTAGCCGCAACAGAGTCTTCTTGTTTCTCTTCTCTGGCAAGTTCTTTCTGCTGCAAGTGAATGTCGTATTTTCTCTTCAAAACTTGCTGTTCGGTTTCATAACTATTCTTCCATTGTACACATAATACACAGCGGTCCTTTTTAGGTTGGAAGAAACCGATATTAAACTGGGTGTTGAATATGTGGGAATATTGTTCTTTTTTTACAAATCGCTGACCTGAAGAATTACATTTTTCAATGTATAATCGGTACATTGTGGCAATGTTAAGGTCACCTTGGATGAAGTCTCTATTATTATCAAATCTGCAGTAATGTGAGGGCACTCGGGGAAAAGAGTTTATGTGTTCAATTACACTATCTTTCAGTGATGAAGGCAATGAATTTCTATTTAAAAGGTGCTTTCCTCGTTTGTCAATAGAAACACTACCGTGATCATCTGTTTTATTTTTTACTGTAGTTAAGTAAGTGGAACTAATATTAAGTGTGTCCATGAAAAAATTTTTGCAGACTCTGTATTGCTGATCCTCGTTTTGAAACTGAAATGCGTAATTTAGTGAACGGTTACTGTTTTCTTTCTGATATCTATACTTTGGCTCAATCACGTTAATAGCCTTTGAAACAAAATCGCGTTGACGAGTGATATCACACATTTCATAAAACATTTTAAATATTGATTCCTTTATAGTTGAATTTATATTCTCGTGGCATTTAAAATTACAGCGTTCAGTGCATCCAGGCTTAATTGATTTCGCAGGAACAATTCTACCAGATTTGGTTATATACTCTTCACCAGAATTAACCTTCCTTTTTTTAATATTTTTTTTCCATGTATCTGGCTTTGGAATAACTTTTCTAGGACGCTTTGCAGCAGGAGCGTCTTCAAGTACCTCAATGTTAATTTCCGACTGACTCTCAGTTGGAGAAGTTTCAGTGGATCCTTCAATTGGTATGTTATTAAGTTCAACAACCTCTTCCGATGATGACTGTTGAGAAATAATGATATCCGATAATACAGAATATCCTGTGTCGTAACCAAACTCACTTGTACTTGTGATTGCCTCATTGTTTAAAAAAGCATAATCAACCTCCATCTCTGCCATATTATATTGTGCCTCCGTGTTCATGTTAGCATCCATATCCAGTATAAGTAAATCTTCTATCACCTCAGCATCAGATTCCAGAATCACCATCGGGTCACTTGAAGTATTTTCTCGATCACATACAACATTGTTTTGCTCTTCACCTACTGTCACTGTAATATTCTCCCGTTGAATTGATTTGTCGATATTTACATTATCGCCAGTTGATGTTGTTTCACCCTAAAAGTGGAAATAGACAAAATAATATTATGAGAATGGATGCACTGATAATATTTGTTTGTTTTGTCATCATATTTATTGCCAAAACCATAATTTTTATAAAGCCTAAACGTAGAGTGACAAAATATAATTTTCAAATTGAAATATTGAGGTTATGATACTAAATATTGAGCATGTTTTACTTACAATTGATTCAGCTGTACAGGCCAACAACATCATTTTCCCTCTGCTTTTAGGTAAGCTTCTTATTAATTTATCCATAATTATCGCTATCGCAAGAAACTTTTGTCTTAAAACTATTTAAAACACGTCAAACTCACTAACAACACTACCACGCTAACTGTCAATCTTGAATGAATTGTTACTTGTTACTATATTCAGGGCGGGCAACGCATTTTAGTTGTAGTTTCCTGAGTGTAATACAATAACAAATCTAAAAGTTATTGTATTGAACTAGTGGCTACGTCTTCACTGAAGTAAATACTGTAATATTTTGATATGTTATTGTATTGTATTGAGAATCCTAACAAATTATCACAGTGTTATACAAAAACGTTGAGGATATCTCAATAATAATATTTAATTTCGTTATGTTACAGGGTTACACTGCTAAAAGTCGATACTTGGAATCCAAATCAATAATAAGTCAAAAAACTCATTTTTTTTAGTTGTTACAGTATTGAACTAGCACAGCGATATGTAAGTTACATTTTAAAGAAAATGGGTTCTCTTAAAAATTTGATTAAAAATCCCAGCAGGCAATAACATTACACAAGAAACTAATATATCTGCAGAAAAAAAAAATTAGATGATCGAAAAGTTCCAACCGAAACTATTGAAAAATATTCCCAAGAGACAAGCGGCCAATTCACTAGAAACCCAGTTATTAAAAATTGGAAGAGTTTTATCAGTGCGGTGGGTGGTTTCAAGTATGCTTACAGTAAATGCCGTTATTAATAATTATTCGGCACTATACGATCATTTTAATAAAGCATCCGAAGATAATACTAGGGATGAATCAGAACGATGCAAATATAGTGGCCTTGGAAAAATGTTAACAGGTGTGGAATTTGTTCGAAATTTAAATACAATGTCAGATGCACTAGATGAATTAGGTTTCTTATCGAATTATCTTCAAAGGCGTAATATTACACTAGTTGATGCTGATAAAGCGATTAAAACCACCATTCGTGTCCTTGATTCGATGGCAAATGATCCCGGTCTAAAATTATTAGACGCTCTTAGAGCCATAGATGAAAAGATATACAAAGGACTAATTATTCAGGAAGGTAAGTGAAATACCCGGGGTTCCAGCGGCTAACTCAGGTGTCCATCGAACCCCGGATTCACAAAAAAAAGAAAGATGAGATATAAACGATTGGAGTGTAAATAAAACACGGTCTTTCGTGCTCGTAACGTGGTCTTCTTATATTTTACATTTTCTTTAAACGTTTACATATTTTTTTTTTAACAATAAGTTTCGCAGGTCCGTACATGTTGGAAAAAGGACGCTCACTAACTTTCTTTTTCTTTTTTAAATTCCTCGTACCTACGCCGTCCAGCAAAAAGGACTCTCGTGATTGGCCAAATTTTATCGCGTGATCCTTTCGATTTGACGAATCACGAGGACCACCTCGGCGCAGGCGCGCGGAGACTTCAACGTTGCCGGCAAAATTTATTATATTTGAATACTTATATTTAGTCTTAAAATTATCGCTTTCATCCATCATCATTTATACTTTTTAAATTAAATTAAATTTATCTTAATTACACCTCCGCCCAATATGCGATTTTCACACACCGGACGAAGGCCTTTACCTATGAATAAAAAATACTTACGTGGTTGAGCAAGGAATCAGATTAGATGTTTTATGAAGCCGTTTCTAGAGGTCAGGGTTACGTTTCGACTTATAGCTACTAAATGATTATTTTACACCGGGAGAAGCCCGCCTGTAACAGGGGTGTATCATAAGGTTAAAGCCATTAATGTTTCTCAATTATATAGAAGTCTAGCCAATAACTTAAGAAATCGAATGATTACAAGTTCATCGCATGTCAGTCGAAACGCAAACATTCACCAAGAAAACATTAATCTATATACCTAACAATTTATTAGAGAGTATACAAGTACTGGATCGTAATAATTATCGCAAATCAGATGATGACGGCGTGGACATACGATATGGAGAGGATAACATTATCAGATTATGCCATCAATTTCATTTAAATGAATTAGATATTAAACGCGGTTTTAGGTTTTTTTTAAAATGTGTGATGATTCTAATAAAACTCCAGAAGATTTGAAACCTCTCCTTAAAGCTATAGCGACGATCCCAATATCAACAGCTGAATGCGAAAGAAATTTTAGCGCTTTAAATGAGATAATGACACCACCAAGATCATGTCTTAATATTAAAACGTGTGCTACGTTGTTATTAATAAATAGTGTAGGTCCGCCATTGAGGCAATTTAATCCTAAAAAATATGTTCGGTCATGGTTAGCTAAAGGTCGGCATTCAGCGGATGACACGGCAAGTCGAAAAAGAGAATTGAAAGATGACAAAACGTACGACCTCCTGTGGAAATTATTGTAAAAATTAAACAAACCAATGCGGATATGCATTTCTTATTTTTCTTAATGATTGTTTATCAACGTGTCAATACGTAAACCTTGTAGTAAATATATAAATGTATACATACTATCTATCTATATATAAATATGTATAATAATTATGAATGCACACACATAATAATATGTAATTGTAATAATTAATAATGTATTGCTTGGATCCCTCCTCTCTCCACTAACGCCCTTATCCTACAGTATTCCTTTCCTGGTAAGGAATATGCTTACACCTCCACGTGGTCAATCTGGACAGTATTGTTCATTTTTTATTGAAAACAATTAGTCTATAACTCGGCTCAAAATCTCGGTTTCATTGCATTGTGTAAATTCAATAAAGCCAAGATTTTAAAATATGTGTATTATTTACAAAATACAGTACAACAGTTAATACAACAGGTAATGTTAAGTTGTGAATTAATTTGTTTGTTGTTCAAGATTAATCCAATATAAAAATATACTGTATGAATGACGTTCCAACGTATTAAAATTTATAATACCTTGAAATTCGGGAACAAATTATTTCGCTTAGCACATGTTCAATTACAATAACAATTGACAATATTGACAAAGAGAAGCTTTCTTGCATGTTACACTGGTTACAAATGTATTTATGTATAATGATTATTAATTTTAAATATATGATACTTTTAGTAAGTGTATTTTTAGGAGAGAATTTACTTAATATCTTTTATATCATATTTACAAAATCTTAAATATACAACACCCACGATGGTCGCGCGGCTTAAGTGTCGGCCTATAGTGTCGTTGGTCCCAGGTTCGAATCCTGGGTCTGGCAAGTACACATATTGTGTATCAGAGTATGTACCTAATAGGTAGGGCAAGTGGTTGAGATCCATTTCTCGTAAAAACAAAAAAAATCTGTTAATACAAACCTCTACTCTGTGGAGGCCCATATGATCTTATTAGGATCGGACATGGTCGATAAAAAAGAATTTATCTATGGTCTTGTAATTTCTTTGCCCATAAAACGGTTAAGTTAGATATTTAAATTAATATGGTATAACAAAATTTCAGGACTTGTGATGCCATACGTATGATAAAAAAGTATGCAGATAATGGCACTGTTCAATAGTGCCATTTTATTAAGGGGCGGAAAATAAATGATGTAAATAGATACAATTATCAAAGTTACCACGTGGAAAAAATTTAAGTATTCATACTCATAACTTGATTATAATGCTGTGAATGTCAAAAGTTCAAAGATTGTTTTTATTTCTTTCATCGGTTTAAGATTGCAACAAAAAATCGAACACTCTTTGATATTTTTTTGAAGGTTATGCAGCGCTCCGGTTCGTAGAATTGTCCATTTCGAGCACTGTTGGCTCGTAATGGTGGATCCAAGTCGTCAACGTCACGAACTATTGCAAAACGTTTTCCAGACTGCAATAAAACATCATAAGTTGTTTCTTACTGATATGTAACTATTTTTATTTTTTAGGTGAAAGTCTGGTTCCAAAATCGTAGAATAAAATGGCGAAAACAACATTTAGAACTCACCCAGCAACGGTTAGCTTTGGCTAGAAGACAACAAATGGCCGAGCAGTTGGATGCATCTAGTAGTTGCAGTATTCCAGAAGGATCTTAGGAAAATCAGTTTTACTTTTGTAAACCTAGTGTTATTTTAAGAAGACTGTACATAGTTTAAGAACAATACACACGGAAATGTAGTAGATACCTACTGTGTGCACCCATTCTTAATAATAGTTCATTACAATTAATCTTGAGCAAGAACAGGATGATATAATTTGAAAATCAATAATTTAATAATAAATGAAGCTATAATTTATTAATAAAATGGTTTGCTATAAAATGAAACTCATCTCGATAAAAATTGAATATAATATATATTAACTATTAAGGCGTAAGCAAAAATTTCATGAAGTGAAGAACATTTTTTTAAATGTTCATACATAAATAAATATAATATTGTGATTTTCTTTCATATTATTTATAATATTCTTATATATTATAATTATTATATTATAAGGGCGGTGGGGGGCACCTACATTTTGGGATTTTAGCTACCTCTGGTGTGCAGCAGTGGCAAATGGTGGAGGTAGGCTATAGAGATACGATATAAATAGTGCACACTAAGCTTCGTCAACTATACTTAGTTGCTTTCATTGAACTAAGAATACAAATTATTGCAGATGGTTTTTTTTAAATTTGACCCTGCCTAACCAAACCATAATAGGATAGATATCTAATACTGTTTGGATTATGCATGCTTTAATTGAATTTTAATAATAATTAACCAAAACCATCTGCAATTTGTATTCTTAGTTCGATGAAAATATAATTATTATGTATGACTGATAAAGTTTAGTGCGCACTAATTATGTTGGATCTCCACAGCCTAACTTTACTCTTCGCCACTGGTGTGCAGAGCAAAATTGAATAATGTTGTAAATTACATCATTGATTTAATTTAACATCATAATTATTATTATCTAAATTTTGTCCACTGTAGATTTACAGTTATAATATAATTAGTATTAATTTCAACGGAACAGTAACAATTTTAGTACCGGAGCAGTGTTGATTTAATTATTGTTGGGAAAATGTAAATGTATTATTATAAATCACCTTATTCACTCTACCTATCAAGCACATTTAATTAAGTTGAATAAAATAGTTTCATTTTTTTAGTGTCCAATACAATAATGGCATTTTTATCCCAAGTGTCTGCACAAAACTGCAAAAATGTATGAGTAGGTTACTAAGAAAAATTAGCCATCATTTATATATTTTTATTATTAAATAATTTCATGTTTTTTGCATACTAATTGAATATTATACTAACTTAACTAAAATGTATGGACTTTCTTGGGTTGTCCTTAATCCTTCATGTCTTCTTCATCGCATATTATGGTTTTGTTTCAGTTTAACTCTTGCACAAGTGAAATAAAACTTGTCTATAAAATGTAAATAAACTTTGTCAAAAATGCAGTTTTTTTATTTATTTGCGATATTTATATTTTAAATATTAAATAAGTTATTGTACATACACATAATACTCGTATGTAGCTACCAGTATGGTACGAGGGTGGGTCAATAATTCCTTAGAAAAAAGCATTAAAACAGTTTTTATTTTTGTATTTTTTTTTTATTTCTCAACATAATCTCCTTGGAGCTCAATACACTTGGTTAGACGTTTCTCAATTTTTTTTAAACCGTCAGAAAAATAAGTTTTCGGAAGGTCCTCAAAATAAGCATTTGTCCGATCGATGACTTCTTCATTTGAAAAAAAACGTTGTCCACTTAGCCATTTTTTTAAGTTTGGGAAAAGGAAAAAGTCACTGGGGGCTAAATCTGGCAAATACGGTGGGTGGTCGACCAATTCAAACTTCAACTCTTCAATTTTAGCCATTGATCGTAAACATGTGTGAACACGGGCATTGTCCTGATGAAAGAGGATTTTTTTCCTGTTTAAATGAGGCCGTTTTTCTTCAATTTTGTATTTTAGCTGGTCCAATAAAGATGCATAATAATCCCCTGTTAT
This sequence comes from Rhyacophila brunnea, assembly GCF_057557595.1. NCBI lineage: Eukaryota > Metazoa > Arthropoda > Insecta > Trichoptera > Rhyacophilidae > Rhyacophila > Rhyacophila brunnea. The sequence goes on from NW_028233068.1 coordinate 27,316,735, forward strand.
TGTTTTTCCTTTTTCCAAATAGTCAACGAAAATAATTTCACGTGCATCCCAAAATACAGTAGCCATAACCTTACCAGCTGATTTTACGGTTTTCGCCTTCTTTGGACATGGTTTGCCTTCGCAATCCACTGCTTTGACTGTTCTTTCGTCTCGGGAGTATAGTGGTGTATCCATGTTTCATCTACAGTCACAAAGCGACGAAAAAATTCATCCGGATTGCGTTGCATGAGCGACAACAGGGCTTTAGAGGCCACCACCCTATTGCGTTTATTGTCGACTGTGAGCAAACGCGGCACCCATCTTGCAGAAATATTTTTCATGCCCAATTTGTCATGTAAAATAGAAATGACGCTACCTTTTGAGATCCCTGTAACCTCAATTATCTCACTCAACTTTAATCTTCGGTCACTTAACACCATATCGTGGATTTTATTGATCATTTCTGGTGTAGTCACCTCTACAGGACGTCCTGAGCGTGGTTCATCCTTTGTTGATGTACGACCACGTTTAAATTCATTTAACCAGTTATAAATTGAAAGTGAAGGAGCAGATATGCCGTGAACTAAATCCAACTCATTTTTTATTTGCCTTTGCTGTTAACCCTTTTATATTAAAATGTTTAATAACAGCTCTAAACTCAATTTTCTCCATTTTCCATTTTTCCATTTTCCACAAGCAAATTTTTTTTTTAAATGTACGAGAAACACACAACAACTCGACCGATCTAATTGAAACTTCGCAGCATACTGAATCGGTAGTGCCGCTGCATGAAAACAAACCGCTTACAGTACAATTCGCGCCACCTGTCGGCTTTTCTAAGGACTTATTGACCCACCCTCGTATCTAGATAAAACTAGCGTGGTTTGTTGTCATTGTGAGGATGGAGTCTGAAAACGAGTGTTTATCTATTCTACAACCTGGCTGCAATTTCATTGCATTGTATGTATTGTAATGAATAAAATCTATGTCAGGGGTACGTGAAGAGCAGGGGGATCCATAGTTCCACAGACCGCCACTAAGAAGCTATGAAATAATATGTTACTTCAAAAGAAACTAACAAGGAATTAAAATTCACCCTTATTTTATTGTTTGGTACAGTGGTATAGAAGTGTTTCCCAACCTTTTTACACCTACAGATAATAGAGTAAATATTTCGTGGTGCTAACGCAAAATAAAAAGTATTAATGTATATCTATAGTATTTTGTTTTAGTAGTTTTTAAATCTTATATTTATAACTGATAGATAAGAATCTGAAAGTGAATACAAAAGATATATAGGTACTATGAAAATTCTAATGTTGGTGGAAATAATCAGAAACCGATCAGAAAATAAATTGTTAATAATAGAACTTCTGGAATTTTGAGAAAGCAAATAGTTGATATCCGTGGCTGCAGTGTTGCTTTTGAGCAGTGTTGCCAACTAAAATTTTCGAAATTCAGTAGATTTTTTTTTCAAAATATCAGTAGATTGACAAAAATGTATGAAATTCAATGATTGTGTTTGGTGAAAGCGTGCATATTGACATAATCTCAAAGCTCAAAGTGTTTTTTTTAAATATCATGTAAAAAATGACTTTTATTCATCCCAAATATCATTTCTTTTTTTCCTGACCAAAATTTCAGTAGATCTACTGAAATTTCAGTAGACATGGCAACACTGCTTTTGAGAGACGAAGTGCTGGATTGACATCCGTTCGGTTTCTCTATTTCTATTTTATGCTAGCATAGCCGTAAGTCTTCTCACATGAACAGGTAGCCAAAAATGCAGACAACTATGTTATGGCTTTGTAACTAACAGATAGATATGAATTTTTCTTCCAGTGATATCCAAAGCTGAGACGATTTTTGTTTTTTTATATCTGACACCAGAGATGTGTCAGAAGACAATTCGATAAGTTTTCCTTTTTCTTTAGTATTAAGTGCTCATGAATTGACATCTTCCGTGAAGGGATTATTAATCCATTGATTGCCTTTACGAGTATCCTTGTTTTCAGGATAAAGCGACTAAAGTTTTAAACTAATTCCGTTACATGTCTAAACACTCTTAAACTTTCCGGTTGATATCAGTACCAAGTAAAAATTCTTGCAAGAGTGGAAATATTTTTATTTATATCTTCTTCTTATACTTATGTATTAAAATTGCTATATATTTTTTAGAATGACAATTTTCTTGGAAGTTTTGGCATATGTATTTTAAAATGGGTGACGACTCTGTTTGCAGACTGGCAACGGCCCGCGGACCGCCGGTTGGGAAACACTGATATAGAAACACGCCTAACCACTAATCCAACGTGGAGTAATTCTTACAGAGGTTTTTTTTATGTAAAAAAAACAGGGCAGTGCATTTACTTTATTTTTGTATGTAGATAATACAGTTGGTAAGTATTTATGAAGATAAATAAAACTCCAACACAGATTTAACTTGAATTTTTATTATAAAATAATTTTACGCTTATTCAACAGTATAATTTATCATAGAAATAATTTACAACAATTTATTTCTAGCTTCAGAGAAGTATACAATCAAATAAACCAATAAATATAAAATGATTTTTGTGACTTCAATTGTGACATAGTTAATATTAATAATGTAAGAGAGCTGTTTCTGACAGTGGTTATACTTATATAGGATAAATTTAATAATACATCATAAATGAAATTCATCATAATACGACATGGGCACCATTTAAATTATCAATAATAATTGATGTTTATTAATGTCCATGAAATATTCACCAATCTTAGGATAATTATAATAGTTATTAATTTAATCACATAGAGTAGCTCAAATTGGTGATTTGCAAATTGGAAAACTTGCATATTATTTGATTATCATAGTAGATTACTAGTAATAGCACATTTTTGTTTGTAAATGCATTCACAGCACCACATTACATTGGTTATTACATACACTATTTTTTAGTAATCAAATGATACAGAAGAAAATTATATCAGAAACGAGACATATACAAATAATGCAGTTATTAATTTATTCCATTATATTCGTCTGCGAAGAATTTGTTAACTACATGTATGCTCTATGGGTAGTTTGCCACCTACGAGAGCAATTTGTTTTTGTTCGTAATAGCAGCGTAAGCAACCACAACCGATAAGATGGCTGCCATGACTTCTGAGTTGATTCCGGGACCAGTGTAGCCTGTAACAAAAAAAATGCAACTTAATAACTCACCCATCAATTATTTCAAAAGATCTGAAAAATAAATATTATAATGCACAATACATTGAAAGTAATTACTAATATTTTGTAGATCTAATATCTGTACCTCAGAGGCAGACGGATGCAACTCCATTTTTGGGGAAAATGAGTTTTTTTAAGAATCATCATGCTAAAGGCTTTATTTATTAGAGGCAGAGAGTTGGAAGTCCTAGTCCAAGATATGCATAGCATAAAGATGCAAATGCCATACCAACCTTAGAAGCAGAAGGATGCAAATCCAATAATCCACTAAGATAAAATTCTCTCAAACCGTCTGCAATATGTACTAGACGAGAACCAGCCAGGAGAACGAGCTTTAGAGGTGGATACAGCACTATGGACCATATCCAAGTCATCAGAGAAATCAGAGCGGTAACAGGAATACAAGCTGCTGCTATCCATGGGTTATAAAGACTATGAGAAAGCGTTCGATTCCATAAAGAAATTTTCAATACTCGATGCACTCGCTATATAAATATTTTCAATAATATATACAGTAGCGCAACAACATCTCCATAAACCATCGCGCATTTCCTATCAGCAAAAGAGTCCGACAAGGTGATACAATCTCACCTAAACTATTTACAGCTACACCTGAAGACTTATTTAGGCAACTTGACTGGAATGGAGAATACGTGAGTCATCTGCGCTTTGCCGATGACAATAAATAGTAGTTTGCAAGACTCAGAACACCTCCAAAGCAGAGTGCAGGAACTCGCTGGAGTAAGCAACAAAGTAGGCTTGAAAATAAATGTATCAAAGAAGAAAGTCATGTTCAACTGCTTTGCGGGCCAAAAAGAGATCCTCATCAATGGCATTCAGCTCGAACAGGTGAAAAACTACATCTATCTGGCACAATAAGTGTCTATAGATGGATGTATATTTGATGAAATTGTTCGCAGAGTAAAGCTAGGCTGGAGTGATTTTGGCCGCCTGAATAATTTCTTCAAAAATGACCTCCCACTGTGCCTAAAGTGCAAAGTGTTCAACCAGTGTGTACTTCCCGTAATCACATGCGTGTGAAACATTGACCCTAAGTAAAAGAGAGATCCAGAAACTTAGAGTAGCACAACGTGGTATGGAAAGGTGCATGCTGGGCATAACGCAAAAGGACAAAAAGAGGAATGAGTGGATAAGGGAACAGACAAGGATTAATGATGTGATAGAGTTTGCTAAAAACCTCAAATGGAAATGGGCTGGACACATAGCTCGAAGAAAGGACAATCGTTGCACAAATTTAGTCATCCAGTGGTATCCAAGAGGTACAAAACATCCGCAAGGTAGACCTAGAGGCCGCTGGATCGATGAAATGATAAAGTTCTGCGGAAAAACTTGGCAACGCACAGGAATGAGAGAAGTGGAATCAGCTTGGAGATTAGCGAGGCCTTCATCCAGCAGTGAATAGATTCAGGCTGGTGATGATGATGATGACATAATAAAATTAAAAAAAAAATGTGTTTTGCTTTGTTATATTTATACCTATAAATTTTTTTAACTTATAAATTGTTTTATTTTTGCTAGGTAAATAAGATACAAATCCACATTAACAAAATATCTTTAGAGGCAGAAGGATGCAAATCCACACTACGTTTTTTATTTTATTTTTTTTAGATATAAAATTGTATTATATTTATTCCTTTCTGACATATTCCAGAAGTACTTTAATTGAATTAGAATAAAAAAAATAATGATCATTCTATGCATATTTTCTTAGAAGTTATGAGTATTCGTTTAAAATAAAAATTGTTTTTTGGCTCTCCTGAACAATTGGGTATTTGGCACTTGCATCCGTCTGCCTCTGAGGTACAGATATTATTAGTGTTCATTGGGTAAAATCTGTTAGCCAGAAATTTTAGGTTGTCCACTAGTCAGGGAAATGATCCACAATACAGCATCAACACAAATGCATATATATTATGTAAACAATCTAAGCAAGCTCTATGATGTTTCAAATAATCATTTTTGGAATACTAAATCTAATCTAAACACTGTTTGTTCATAGTCACTTTCATGGAATGATAACTATTGATTATAATGATTTCTTTTTCAAGTGCAACTGACCAGAAGGCCTGTTGTCACTTTGGCAAAACTCGGTTCAATTTCGTAACTATATTACTAATTTGTAAATGAATCAAAGAACAAAATAGCTATGTGAATAATTCAACATTATAATCACACGATTGTCACTTTTATTTCTTCAATATTTCGATGCCCTCTTGTTATTTCCTTTGAGTTGCTTTTCAAAAAACCTCTGAATATTAGATACCTACCTAACTAAACAAAAATTTGTTAATGTTTACTAACTATACGGGAATATTTACCAGTTGAATGTGAAAGTGGAATGCTGGTAAGGCTCTGTACGCTGTCGGCAGTTTCTCCAGACCTGAGGGCTTTCCTCAATGCGGTGTATCCTTCTTCTGTGTACAGACGAACCTCCCGGGTGCCGCTGCGTGCAGATTCTTCAGTCCATGATACCTGCAAGTGAATGTTAAATTAACAATGTATAGCTTAGCAGAGACCACATTTGAATTGTACTGTTCACCAAGTGAAAGTAAAACTTGTCACTATAGCTGTCTCGCTTTGCTTATACCAATAATTACATTTCTATCTCTTTCACATCTTACTGGTATCCATCATACATAGCTTTAGATATTTAATAGATAGAAGAATAATTATATAATATAGGCAGGGTTTAATCGAATTCTCATCTGCAATCTAAGTATATTATTTCAATGAAAACAAATAAGCATGACTGAAAAAGTGTGTTATTTTTGTCAGATCCCCATAGTATACCTCTACCATTGTAGTTTGGTCTAGGCAGTGTTTAAAGAATTTTAAAAACTAACTGTACTTTAAATTCAATAAATACAAATAATTATGACTGACAAAGTGTAGCATGCTCTAGTTATGTGGAATCTCCACAGCTTACCTCCACCCTTCGCCACTGGCATAACGTTTCATAGATATGTTAATAATATTAAAATTGAGGTTCTACTGTGCCGAGATAAATTTAAAGAAAACTAACATATTCACATGGGTTAGTTTGACAATAGTTCCAACATCACTGGCATGTCAATTATCAGAAAAAGCTCTTTGGGAAATAGGCATAATATTGCAATGCCATAAATCATTGAAAAAAATTATAATCGAGGAGGTTATTTTTCTCTTAGCTACTCACTGTAAAAATAGAAAGTTTCGCATTCTTTCGATATCAAATAATCAAAACTAAAGAAAAATGTTAACGACACACTGGCGGTGCACATAAACTATTGCAATAGTAATTGAATTCACACTAATATTCTGAAGCATTTAGAAAAAATGCGGAAAGTAATAAGTAGATTATATTAAACTAACCTATAATCAAACCCCTAGCGAAAAAACAACATACTGACAAAACTAACCTGGTATTTATTTTCACCAGTTCTGGCAGCAGGCATGGTCTTTCCTTCAACTTCTGCATACAGAGCAAAGTTTGGCGGCAGAGAATTTCCACATTTTATAGAAAATTCAGTAATGAAAGCAGTCTGTGTAACGACAGCTAAATCTTTTGTGGTGTATGATGTTGCAGAGACTTGTGGATTCACACAAGAATCAGAGACCACGGCGCTTAAAAAAGCGACAATTAAGAAAGAGCAGAGTGTGTACTTCGAATCCATTATGATATAATTCTACTTTTAACACAGGGATTCTATGTAATTATGCTGTTAAAGTAGTGGACTATATTGAAGTCTGTCAAATACAGCCACGAATATCACAATTTGCGAACCGTTCTGACGTTCCACGTATCGAATACGTGTGCTACGGTGCTGCCAGTTGCCACTGGTGAAAAATTGTCAGCATTTCCCCCATTTAAAGTATAGGGATAGTTAACTGTACAGTAATCGCGAGCTACTACAAGGTTCTAAGTGTTCGTCCTTGAGAAAACAAACCCAACAAAGAAGTACTATTCTTCTAGTAAGCTGCCTCATTGTTACTTTTGTTTCGCCAAAGACAAACACTTAGAGCCTTGTAGTTCTCCACTCGCGTACATAATATTATTATTAATTGTCTGCCAAAGAGTTTATTACCTACCTACCTACCTATTTATTAAGTGCATGTTATGGTTTACAATGTGAATTGTATTTTGCAACCCATTTTTACCACGTTTTTCTTAGCTTTATTATGTTATTCTTGTTTGTCCAGTGGCTGTTTATCCAGTACAAATCTTTCAATCGATTTTTAACTAACTTCCCGACTAGCTAGACATTTGAAACTTTTAGAATACTTATATCAGAACACGATGCCAATGCATTCTTTTAATACTAGCCATCTTTAAGTAGAATTGAATTCATTTTCAGTTAACTCTGTTTTGTATGAAAAGTTATTTCGGAAGAAAACCGTAAAAAGTAAAATACAACTATTGGTTGCTAAGGGGGTGGTCCTAGCAACGAAATTATTAATATATATGTGCAATACTATGGAAATCAAAATGACATTTCAGTACTCTTTATTTACCTATTTTGTTTGTTGCAAAACAGCAAAAAATTGATTTGTTGACAATAATAATAATTGTCTTAATATGTGTCCTAAATTATTAATACATAGAATTGTCAAGTTTTTATCATTCAACAGAAAATTTAAAAACATGGTAAGTATATAAAAAGTACTTTTTATCTTGTAATTATTACCTTAAATTTATGTATGCTGTGATGTGATGTCTAGTAGATCTCATTTTTTACAACATTATTCCAATATGTAGAAATAATAAATATCTAAAATTCACTCTCGACACCGTTAATTTATTATTCCCAGCGTTTTTTATATAGCGGAATCCATGAAAAATTTTGTAAAAATATCTAGAGAAACCCCTGATGGGTCATATATATCATAATAATTATTAAGGTCCAGAAAAATAAATTACAAAATTGACGCCTGTAAAGTATTATAAGCAGTAGGTCAGAGTTGGCGAACCTTTTTACGAACGCGTGCCAAAATTTCCAAAACATTATTTATCGACTGTCTGATGTGCCAAGCAGTTTTTATGGTGAAAAAATAGCTTTAAGAAATTCTATAAAAAAGCATAAAAATTACAATTATTGAGTTTTACCGTGTTTCTAGCTGAAGGCATATGTTTTATTCTTTGAATAATTTTTTCTGTTTTCAAATGGATCGTGGGATCATTTTAACCATGCTTTTTTCATATAATTCCTATTACTGTTCAAAGCATGCGCAGCAATACACTATCTTAGTTACAAGAAAACCTAAAATTGAATGACTTACAAACTTTGTAAATAGATTGACGAATCCAGCTGCCTGGCTAATGATGCTGGGTACACTATTTGTAGTTACAGATACGATTATCAACAGATCTATTACTGCTTCAGAAAGAGCTTCTACAACTGATTTGCAAACATCTGTAGATACCTTTGGTAGTTTCTGGTAAAGATACTAAATTTATCAATTCTTCCATTATTTTATTGCCATCAAAATATTGAACAAAACTATCTAATCGAGCCGAGAGAGTAACATCAGTGATTTCATCGAGACAAATACAAATCCAATTACATCATTTTATATCTGTTTTTTGTTGATGTTTTATATTTTTACCCATCTGTCTTTTATTGTATTTCAAGAGATGGGCGATAAAATTCTTTTATTCGATGGGACTATTTTTTCTTTATTTCTAAAATCCTCAAAATGGTACAGTCTAAAAATGCATTCTTGTTGTAATCTCCATCGCAGAATGATTTTTTCTACTTCAAAGATAGCAGCAACAGTAAGTATTGGTTTTACTATTAATAAACTTACTTGATTGTAGATTTTTAATTGCTATTAAAATATAATCTTTTTGTTCATTTTTGCTTTTGCCAAGAAGCTCCATATGATTTTTTCATACAGATGATGTTCTAGATACCACTGATACGTCATAACATATTGCACATATTTATAGCTTTATCACTTTTTTCAATTACACCATACATTTCATTCCATCAATAATTTTCAAACTGTTCCCAAAACTACAACTAACTCCCAAGTTTTTATTTCTTATTTGGCACAGCCATTTTTGTGGGAAGCAATGAAATTGGTTGTTTCTGTATTACTTAGTTTGGTTCTTTACGCACAAATTGACTCAAAATCACTCCGATCGGGTGAGGCATTCTCTTGCTATAGTGGTCTCGAGCATTGTAAATTGATTAAAAACAGAGGTACGCGGCACGGCACAGCTTCCCCCGCTGCCTGATGAGGTCAGTGCGGTAATATTATGTGTAGCGCATAAAACCTCAAGACTGACATATGCAATTATATATTTACATTAAATGAAATGCTTATTATTGAAGAGTACTTGCCTGCTTTTTTTATACAATGCGATCTGTCATTTATCATCGTCATCGTTTCCGTTTGTGATTGATAAAAATAATATAAAAAACTGAAGAAAATACACATGGCTGTCGTCATTATTTTTAATAGGTCTTGTATATTATGTTATATTTATTTGCAAAAATTTTTTTTAAACTATTATATCTACTTGGACAATTTTTTTTCTCTTCAAAATAAAACATTCGCGTGCCATAGGTTCACCATCACTGCAGTAGGTTATTTAGACAAACTAACTACTTACTTCTTACCTCTTTGTTCATGTCCGCACCACAGTTGGTAGCATATTGGCATTATGCCATATACATCCTGCAGATGGTATTTAGCGGCAGGGAATCCGGTTGAAGACCAAGCAGGTCAAGTCAAAGCTCTCTTGAGATATCCATAACCGAACCAAGACCAACGTTGCTTCTTCACTCTCAATGTAATGGTTGCTCTGCTCACTCTCCTCATTACTTATAAAGATATACCACCGTACGAACAGTATCCTCCTACGAATTTATTATCGAAGTTCTGAGCTACTCTGAGTCTGCCTAAGGTGCCATGACTGACTACCGTAAAGCAACACCGTCAGAATGCAACTGTCGAATACTCGGCATTAGGTTTTAACCGAAGAAAGTCGTGAGTCCCAGACATTTTGCATTGAGTTGAATGTTGCTCCAGCCATTCCCATTCGGATAGCGAGCTATCCTCGCAAAGTTACCACCTTTTTGATTGGAGGAAGTTTTCAACTATTTTGTGAAATCCTCTAGATTTCATTTACTTTTAAATATGGCTTACCGGTTACAAGCATTGTACACATAAGCAATCCAATCCAGAGATTATTATAGATTATACAATATTCATTTCGTTGAATCTCCATAAAACTGGTGATTACAGTGAAAATAAATCCATATGCTTACAAAAAACAGAATTTTGGATCAACAAGGTATTTTTTCAATTAAAATGGTTACAATGAATTTATTTAGAATTAGGAACATCATTTCTAACTTCCCCCAAAAAAGCCACCAATTAGTGTTGAAATGTATTACTTTACAATGTCATAATATGTATTATGAATAACAAAGTAAAGTAGCAAACATGCAATGTGCATACAATATCCATGACATATTCCAATATCCGAAACTTCGTGTGCAACTTCTGGTTTACTCCCGCGTTCTTATAAAAAATATGGATATAGGAACACCCCTGGAGGGAAGCCAGGAAAAAAAGCTAAAAGAAACCAGACTGCTTCAAGACTTTCTACACAGATCCAAGATCCTAACAGTGGTTTTAATATAATACACAACACAGAGATAATTTGAAAAAAGTACATCCAGTCACTTTTCACCCCTTAGAAGAGTAAGGTTGGTGGACGCCTTGCCTGGGCGAGTTGTAATACCCTCCGAAATTGTCATACTTATTTAAGTTTAGTTATAGATACTAGCATAATATGACGGTGTGTAATTAAATAAGAATGAAAGCAAATAAAAGAATATGTATTCAGGTGTAATAAGGTGAACTAACGATTACAGTGATTCAAAGTGACCGACGGGTAAAAAACGAACCTTCTCTGCCTTGCTAACTTAAAGCCCTAGTAACAATTGAGCCCATATCCGGAAAACGAGTGTTATCCTGAAAACGGCGTTCGGAGATAGTGGCAGTTAAACATTTCAGTTGGGTGTTGTGGAGATACCCATTATCGAAAATATTTAATTCTTTTGAATAAAGGTGGTTTGAGTAATTGAAAACACTGTTTATTAATCAAAAAAACGTTATTTGATAAACAATCATGTTTATAACAAATATACGAGAGAAAAAATAACGCTGTTTTTCCGTAAAACGGTAAATAATTGTTTAAAACCATTGAAAAGTTTCAGAATGTTCAAAGTTGGGTCATCAAAGTAGTTGCGAGATGTTCGTCTTTTATAATGGGAACGTTTATGTGGATATAGTGCCCAGTTTTCTTCAACCATTTTCCAAATTTCTCCATCAATCCTGTGCGGCCGATTGGTGTGGTGTCCTCTGCGTTCTACCACAGGAGTATCGTTTTTCCTGGCCTTTTGTACAGTTCGTAGCCTCATTTCCGAAATATTCAAAAGTGATAATATAAACTCCCGAACACATTCTCATTGATTCCCTTATTTGGTACAAAATACTTCCATTGAAAATCCCTCACCTTTGCATTTGCATCAACAACTTGTGTAGTTTTTGGCTTCCCTTCCAAATATGTAAATAGCAGTGCATCCTGTTGAATTTTGTTTCACATTTCCCAAAACTTGGAAAATAGATTATTTTGTTCAACTGAAAATAATCTATAGCACAGCTTATGACAGCACTTGTCCACATACACAAAAGTTTTTTTCTTGATAATCTTGCCTTTTGACAGTTTTATAATTTTTACCACTATTTCTTTTTGACTAAATGATTAGTTTCTTTAATGACTCGCCTTTTTTAGAAAAAACACATTTAAATTTTATACTCTTGACGAGTTTCATTGTCTCTTTCACTACTATCCGACATGATAAAACTGAATTATTTAACGTAATTATCCCAATAACAAATCGAAATGATGCAACCATCCGCAAGCACGAGTTGTGTGTATGTCATATACGGATAAACAGCGTGCATATCATTGTTGTTCTGAACTGTCTTCTTTCTTTTCTTTCGACCATGTCCGATCCTAATAGGATCATATGGGCCTCCACAGAGTGGAGGTTTGTATTGACAGATTTTTGTTTTTACGAGAAATGGATGTCAGCCACTTGCTCAACCTATTAGGTCCATACTCTGACTCATACACAAATTGAAAAACAATATGTTTACTTGCCAGACCCAGGATTCGAACCTGGGACCCTCGACTCTATAGGCCGGCATTTAAGCCACTCGGCCACCTATTTTTAGAGTATCAAAGTAATATTTGGTGAGTGCGTGCATAAGTGTATGGCGCGTAATTTAAACGGCTTTGGCGAAAAACCCTCGTTTTCCAGATATGGGCTAAATTTAGACAGGGATTCTTGGAGGTGCCATGTGGTGACTATAATATGCTCTAAGAAGACATGTATAAAGAGCAATTTATAAATGTTTAATTTTCAATGTTTAGCTGCTATGCTACGCTAAACTAACATAATTGTGAACCCTTTGTAATATCTTCCTAATATTTTTCTGTTAAATATACTCCCACGCGGGAAATAAAAATAGCATGCCATAAGATTGAAGCCTTTCTCCGAATATAATATATTGTAATAGTGACGCACCGGTAAGCTTACTTCTTTTAGTGACTTATCTTAACCCTTTCCCGGCGACCGTATTCCAGTAGGATACAGCTAGTACGTAACACATGGGCGACCGTATAGCAGTCAGATACGCAAACCTTGACCTGTGGATAACGCAAGAAATATTTTTCATGCGGCATTGAGAATTTTATTAAAAAATAGCCCGATCCATCCGCCTACTTCCACCTATATAACTTTGTAAAAAATATGTTGTTTTAATTTCATAAACATCGATCTTTCGAACCCTCTCGATCTATTGAGATTCGCCGGTACGATTGCATCAGTTCAAATCTACGCGGTATTTTATAGCGCCTGCGCACTAGGTATACAAAATATTTTCATTCGAGTTGAGTGTGCGCCGAGTGATTTATCGTGTCAAGTTGAATATTCACCGCGATCTTTACAACACCATGTTTGCGGGAATAAAATACAACCAAAAAACCGAACCTGTGTCGTCGAAATATTTATAAATATGTACTTGAACTTGTGTTCTGGATTATGTCATTTATTTTTATTACTCATGGTCATGTCGTCATGTGTCACCCCAATTGTTTGAAAGTCATAAATCGAGCTCATTATTGAAAGTCGTAAATATGTCGTAAAGATACGTCCACACGGAATGAAAAAATATAATATATTATTATATTTTAGTTAGGACGATTGCGAGTTTTACCAATAAATTACGAACTACTATGAAGGAATATATAAAACGTATAAATAAACGTAAGTATAAAAAAAAACACACGGGTATACAACATAATATAAAATGTAAATCATGGAATATTGACTTTTCAACTATATTACATATTATCTTTGTATGCAATTTAATGTTTATAAAATTTTAAAACCTCACGCAATAAATGTTTTTTTTTATAAAACATAAAACGACAATCACTAACATAACACAATGCTCAATAAAACTGAAAAGTTTAATCTAGTAAAAATCCAAATTACACTAAAAAAATATCATAAGAAATTATTACAATATTTCAACCACTGTGGACTCAACTTTACGCGACCCATAAAACTTGTAATAATATGCGACACAATAAAAGCTATTATTTTCAATATTTTTAACGGCATTTTTAAGTGTTTCTAACATGACTAAAATAAAATTAGTGTCAGTGATTTATTTCTTTTCATAGGCGCACAATCTCAATGACGCGTTTTTACGTCACAAACATGGCTGCGTATTTTTTCAGTACAAGGGACTATGGCCAATTTTATTCAAGTATTCACAGCTAAATTCAACAATCGATTCTATTTTTTAGTGTGGCACTTCGAACCTTATGTATCTAGACATGATAACAGTAATACCAGCTATTTTTAATTGCCGTATTTATCATAATATAGCGAAGCATAGCATTTAGAAAAATGGTACCGCAGAGAGAGCCCCTTTCATATTGAAACTGACGCGGCGGCCGGGTTAAACCCTTTCCCAAAATGAAATCCACAACACTGCTTTCTCTCTAAAACAACTTTCCATCAAAAATCCAGGATTAGAGCTGTTTTTTAACTTTCCTCCTGAATTTTTTTTAATTGTTCCTCAGTTTTTTCATTAAAAAAAATTATCCATACAGAATCCAAGTCGATTTCCAACCTTTGCCAGGTGCTACGTATTATCGGAACCATTGAAAATTCTATAATTCTTTCGTGGCGGCAAAATTTCCATTCATGCAATATTATGTTCGCCACGGCTGTCATATAAGAAAATTCGAGGGGAAAAAATTCATAAATGTTAGATTTAATTTTTTTTATTAACCATGCATAAGAAATATGTATACATGACAATAATTATTAAATTATAATCTTAAATCTTAGTTATCCACTAAATAAGTATAAAATTATGCGGACATTTTTTATCATGAATTTACTGTGTATTTAAAGTTTCGGATAGAACACAAATACATATAACGTGTTAATTGTATATTGTTGTCATTCTGTTTCCTTCTTTTCGACAAAAAAAAAACTTGAAAACCCATTTTTGAATTTGATTCAATCAATAAACACTTTCCTGATCATTGATTGATGTTACTGATACTGAACATTGGGCATAGGGCATGACAATAATTGTACATCTTTGTATGTAATGCAATAATCAATTATCATTATGTTGTATAGAAAGAAAATTTTAATGCTATCCGTATAACTGTTATGTTAACAGTTAACTAGTGAAGAAAGATATCCATTAGGCTTCGGCCACATAAGCAGGTGCCTTGCTTGGTAGCTACGTGCTAGGTGACATATCCTAGTGAACGAACGCACACTGTTCTATCGTAATGGCCACACTGCATGAATTTGTACCTAAGCACGTAGCCCGCAATGTGGCAGTAGTGTTTTTAGTAGACAAGCATAGCATCTAGCTCAGGACAAGCTAAGCACCTGCCTATGTGGCCGAAGCCTTATGAATTGATCAAATGTTATTTTTTTAATGATTTGCATAGTATGAGAGTGACACCATATTATAAGAGATCACAGCTAAAATGTTTTTACACCATCATCTCAGATTTTAAAAAAAGAACGAAAAAGAGGGATTCCTCGGTGATGTTTTTTATGGGTGGTCCCCAATAGCGATGCCGTCGCTCTCCGTTTCATCCATAGCGGCATAAAAGCTGTCATCTCCGTCAGTGGAATTCTTTTCTTGTGCTTCATACGCAGGAGCTAGTGGTGAGACCACTACGCCATCCCAAATGGTGATCTCGCACGATATGTCTTTGCCTGGAGAAATGTATGAAAAATTATAAATATATAATTGAGAAATAATCATGAAATACAAGTAAAAGAACTGAACAATAATAATCCTGAGCTACTTGCGGCATTGTGAGCACTAAACATTGAGTTTAAATACACGTTACGCATGTTCATCTATATTGACGCCCTTCAAAGGTAACTGTTATTGCAACGCTTACAATAATAAATTGAACACTATTTAATCATCTATATTAAATTAATTTCTGCATTATTCACCGTCTTCAAAATTATGTTATCCATACATGACTTGGAAACACCTAAGAAACATCTATGTATTAATAAAAATCTTGAAAAAAATATGGTTACCAGATAGGACACGACCCTGCATACATTGGATTCCAGTCAATGTGCTTTACCAATTCAGCCACCTGTACCCTACCAAATTTCGATAAACGCAACTTTTTAAAATTCGATAATATTGAATCAACGTAACAATGTATCATTAGTACCTTGAATCAAACCACAAAAGTTGGTAAGCAAACTTTTGACACAGGAGAGTTAAATATGAGTAGCACATTTTTAAAAGACATAGGTATATTTTTAGGGAGGGCGGAAGAAATGACAGCTTGAAGAGACTAGCCATGACAAGCAGCGTAAACAATTAAAAATACAAAAGACTATCATGCTGAATATCGTCTGCATTTTGTAGACGTTTTGTAGCAGCCTACTTGGGTTGTGAAATCAGATTACAATTTTTTTTCTCCAGATTTAGTCAGTACAGAGAAGTACAAATTTTGAGATACATTACTCTGTGCTTGTCAAATACAACTATTGCATTTTAATAGTGTCGGAAACATAGGAAACGGTCGCGTGGGGAACATAATAATATGAAAGAAGCGAAGATAAAATGCTTCCACGATCTCTTTGAAAATTTTGAAAACAAGGAAAAAATTATTCAACTTCGGCTAGAAACACAGTGAAAATAGAATCTCAAGAACTCAATTGTAATTTTTAAACTTTTTTAACAACATTCTTAAAAACTACTGTTTTATTTTTTCCCCCCATGAAAAACTGCTCGGCATGTCACAGTCGAAAAATAACATTTGGGAAATTTTGGCATGCGTATGTAAAAAGGTTCGCCAACGCCTATAAACACTTGGATGGCCTGAACGTCATTAATGCCAATACTCAGGGCAGTATTGTTTAGGCCAAAATATTGTGGGTTTACCATCTTCGAATTCCTGCAGTCCCAGTACGTAGGCGTAGCCCCCTCTGGCTAAAACCCTGAGCAGTGTCTGGGCTGTCATGGTGGCCTTGTCGAGCTGAGCAGGAGTGAGTACGGCGTGTGTCGGTCCGCGGGGCCCTCTCACTGGAGCAGGTGCTCCAGTCGACCCGGGCAAATATAATCCCGATGACAACAGCTGTAGCACACGTCTGAAAATCGATCAAAGTGAGCACATTTAGGACATCTAAGAAAATCACCCTTTTATTGCAATGCAGGTAGAGTTAATTACATACCATAAATGTTATGTACAACACCTGCTACAAGAATACAAGAATAGCGACGTACATATAGAAATGATTGCGGCGTTGTATCGAAAGCATGTATTGACAATGGCATCGCATCGAAGTATAGGTCAAAAAGTGTCAATGCTTCGTCCAAGTGTCTGAAAGAAGAAACTTACTCCCAACATCACTGTAATATGATTAACAAACCTAAAAGCAACGTTCAGCGGAAGCGCTTGTCTGGTGGGATTATTCATGATGGCGTGGTGAGCCAAAGTGTCAAGTAGCCATGGCTTGACGGGTGACAGACCCGAATGTCGAGCGCATAAGTCCTTCAGCAAACGAACCAATACCTTAAAATAGATAAATAACATATTCAACATAAGTAAATAGACATCTTCATAACGTTTATGAAGTGAATCTTCTTAGGGTGGAATAGCGCAAATTTGTGGAATGTGTGCAAATGTGCAATGTGTGCAAAATCTGAGCATAACAAAAAGCGCAACGGATAATAAACTCCTCCAATGCGGCGAGTTATACTTTCTGTTATGCTATAATATTGTGTACAATTTATTGTAATACGTTATTTGTCGATTACTGTACTTATTAATATAAATGAGCGATGTTTGATTTGGACCTCTTCGACAAAGTAAATATATTCCTTATATTCAGCGACTAACGCGACTCACACACAATTTTTTTTTTACTAGGCATACATGAACAATAATATAAATTGTCAATATAAAATTACCTTTATCGAAGAATGATGGGCGTTTTCCTCGAACCACATAGTGTGGCCAATAGACACCATGTGACCTCGTAGAATCTCATAAGGCAAATGCACCTGGAAGGGAAAAAATATGCTCATAAAATTTGCCATCTCTCATATCTCGAGGATTTAAATAAATTCCATTCGGCAACAACTTACTTCAGGTTTCAATTTCCTCAAGTTGGGGTTAATGGTGGCGACGAGAACTCGAACTGTGGCATCCGCGTGATTGATACAGAAGCCTCGCTCGTTTGTGGTGGTCTTCACTTGCTCCGGTTTATACGCCGCATCTGATTTCAGTAGGACCTTTAACTCCTCTGTGACCTGCGCAGCATGAAAAACAATTTGTTGAAGCATTTTGTAAAATTACACAGAAGACATACATATACGTAAAAACTTAGATAGTTTGTGGTCAAGTTCCTAACTTGGGAGGCATTTGATGGTATCAGTATTATAAAACAACATTTATACTCAGTTAATTATCTACAATTAATATTAAATTATTGCTGTGTCGAGATGAAGACTATAATATCAAAGTATGAATACCTTACTGGCCAGGCCCTCCACAGCTTCCTTGGTGGGTAATGTCTTCAGAACAAAGACCAGATCTGCGCAGTTGTCTCCTTTTACCATTGTACCTTGTTTGAAGGCGCCCACATGCCGTACCATAAGTAATTGCTGTAAAAATAGATTATACACCAAATGTTATTACAGAACATAATTATGTATAACATAAATACACATTTTATGAGTGTATATTTTTTAAGATTATCTGAAAGTTTGATCAATGTCTATTTTATTATACATGGAACAAAGTATCGTTCTTCTGACCTTGGTTGACAGCCAATCATTAAAGACAAAATTTTACTTTTAAAAAAATACTTTTTGCGATCAATGGCATTTATACCCCGTTTACACGTGCATAGATTTACTGTGCATAGATTTACTGTGCACAATAAGAAAATGTATGGGGAAACATGTATTATTCTGCAGTTGGCAAGATTGCATGCATGAATCAAACAAGTTTGGACGGTTCTGAATTCAGCGCGCAAGATTATTTTCGATCTGCACAGTAATTCCATGCACGTGTACAGACGCTATTATGACAGATTGAATGTTGTCTTTCAAGTGTTTTGTTGGTATATACACTGATGTATATTTTATAAATGCTTCCAAAGAAAGACAATTCACCTCCCGTACCGAATATCGAGCGCAATAAAGACAAGTGATTGTTACTTAAGATGTGGCGCTGTCATGTTGAAAGCAGTGCTGACTCACAACCATTTCATAAAGAATCCCTTAAGGCGATACATCAGTGAAACGGCAAATAATTTTCAACTATAGGCGCGATGAAATTTTGGACTCGCTGGCAGTCTGAGAGCGAACGTCGAGGTGTCAATACGTCAATTTGTTTCATGATGGCGACGGGGGTATTAATTCTTAAATTGTGTATAATATGTGTAAGATGACTAAAAACGTTACAAATTTACTTTAAAAAGAAAACATGTCAATGAATATATTATTATTGTTACTAATAGAACAATAAACAGAACATTAAATGGACGCATGTTGGATTTATATGACAAATTATATTTCGTTCGACATGCGTCATTTGCACCCGCGACCTACAATCCGCGCATCGCCTAGCCACGATCTTTTTAGACCATGCCTCAACTGAGGTATAGGCAAATGGTTTTTTGTCTCTCCTGAAAAAATTGCGCAACCGAAACACTTATTTTGAATTGCGCAAATTTTACAAGGGAAACAAAAAAAAATATTTTTTTTGTAGAAAAAATGGGTTTTTGTCTCCTGTGAAAAATTGCGCAACCTTAACACGTATTTTGAATTGCGCATATTTTACAAGAGACAAAAAAATCATACATTTTGTAAAATTTGCGCAATTCAAGATAAGAGTTACGATTGCGCAATTTTTTACGGGAGACAAAAAAGCATTTTTTTATCTCTCTTAAGGTGACGCATCAGTGAAACGCCAAATAATTTCCAACTGTAGGCGCGACAAAATTTTGGACTCGCTGCCATTCACTGAGAGAATCTCGAGCCAGAAGCACGTCACTTTGCTGCGTGATGGCGACGGGTCAATTAATTCTAAAATCGTGTAAAGATGACTAAAAACGTTACCCATTTACTTTAAAAAGAAAACATGTCAATGAATATATTATTATTGTTACTAATAGAACAATAAACAGAACATAAAATGAACGTATGTTGGATTTATATGAAAAATAATATTTCGTTTGACAGGTGTCATTTGCACCCGCGACCCGCAGTCCGCACATCGCCTAGCAACGATCTTTTTAGACCGTGCCTCAACTAATGCATGGCCTTAATTATTTTTCGGGATTTTGGCCTTCGGGATCCCGGTCAATCGGGATTTCAGCATTCGGGATTTAGGCTTTCGGGATTTCAGCCATTCGGGATTTCGGCCATTCGGGATTTCAGCATTCGAGATTTCGACCCGAACCTATCCTAAGCTTGCCGGCAACACCGAGTTAAGTTTATTTGGGGCTTTCTAGCGATTAGTAATGCAGAAATTAGGTATATAATTTGATTTATTATGGCGTATTAAAAATCTCTGCTATTAAAAATCCATCAACATAATAGAGATAGGATAATTTCAATATTAAATTTATATTTTTCCTGAAATGTCATAGTTATATTTATCGTTGTTCTGTTTTGTCGTGTTCTGTTTTGTCACCGAACCGTATTCTTTGTATAATTTTACACAATATGTATTGATCTATAAATTCCAAAACGCGACATAACACTACGAAAAAAAATATTTTAAGTCTCGATTTATTACAAAAAGCGCCAAGTCCGTGTTTCATATTATTTAAAGCTTGGTTGATTTCGCGCGTGTTTAAGTCAACCAATAAGAGAACGTTCAATATTGAAAAGGGCGTCTCCCATGCTGTAGCATCTGGTAAACTCATGACAGTGCCACGGAAATATGTGCCTTATGCGGAGTAAATTAAAAAGTGAGATACAAATAGCGCTTCGTCCAATTTTATTTTGCCTAAATTTATTACATTTAAGAGTTTATCGGCTGAAACAAATTGCCATTTGGTTCTAATTTCGACATAGAATACAACGGAAAAAATAATCTCACGTTAAAACAAATAATTGAAGCTTGAAACATAAAAACGTTGTTTCCCGAATATATTGAATTGTGGACTTGTCGCTTTTTGTAGTTAGACGCCTCATATCTCATCGAGCATGCACTATATATCAGATAATGAGAGTAAATTTCCATGCTAACCGTTAGATTACTCATAATTACTTGGTGTAAGAATTGTAATAGGAGTTTATAATAGTGACAATAAATCACAGCAATGGACTACTATATCAAGTTCAAAGTAATTTTGAAAGTTACAACAGTTGTCTACTTACGAATGCAGCAAAGTCTCCAGGAACCACGGCAAGATTCTCAACAACCTTTTCAATCTTAGTCACCAGGTTTAAAACGGCTGCTTGATCAGCGGGGCTCGGACACAATTCCGTGTGGCGTTTAAGTAGTGCCTAAAACATCATGTTTTTTCTTAAATAGACATCGGTTATTAGCTATTAACTTTAGCAGATACATATATACAGTGCGAAAATGATATGTTGAAGTGTCATGGGCGCTGCTATGCCATCCATGCCATCTATGGCTATCTATGCCAGTTTTGTAGTTCTAGAAACGGCCACGCTTCACATTAAACTTGCCGCATACTAGTTTATCGCTTAATGATGCCAAAGAAGTCCATAATATGAGTAAAAACTTCTTATGTGTATAGTCAATCATATTGAAAACGAAATCAATCAATAATTGCGGGAAATATTGGTAAAGCATGTAGTTTTCCTGTCTGGTAGTATCTATCTCTTGCCTTATTGGTCTAAACCCCTCAGGATGATGTGATCAGCCCAGAAAAACTTTATCGTATGTTGTTGAATTTATTATTGAAATCATATTCGTTGTCAGGGCTGATAACATCAATAATAATTATACCTGAGTAAACGCAGTGTCGTCAGGATGAGGTTTACATCTTGGGAAAGCAAGCTCAGCCAATGCCAGGTCGAATGGTGGTCTCAATGAGAGTCGGGGGCCTCCGTAAGGTCCGCCCCGGCCACTTCCTCCTCTACGACCGCGACCTCCTCTTGCTCCGCGGGCCATTTTTTGTGCTATACCAAAAAAATGCAATTAATTATCAGTAATTTAACGTCGTTGAGTACCACCCGCAGGGTTTATATGGCGTAACTACGGAATGCTGGTATGACCTGGAAAGACGCAAAAAGATTCCGAGATTCTTGGAAGTGCCGCATGGTGTCCATATCGTCTATTCAATTCTAAACTATCCGAAAGTCAGCGGCAAACAATTTTTTAAAATAGCCGATATACTGGATTATTTGTTAGGTTAGGTTTTCATTTTTGAATTTTGCCAAAATCGGCTATAAATTTAGTGCTGCCTGGCTTCCTGTAAACTGACATGTACCACCATTCCTTATAAAAATATCAGCTGTTGAAACCTTTTTGCGAGGTGGCCACCGAGATCAACAACAGAATTTAGACCCAATATAAAAAGGCATAAATAAATCTAAGAAACATACAGGAAACAAACCTACATACAGGAGGTATGCATTGACATATTATATTATCTCTCATTCCTTGTAAGACCATTAAAGGATAGGCTTAATGTTATTAATCTGGTGAATAGTAAAATAGGTTCAACCTTGCTGACCTCAAATCCTATGTGTCGCACTTTCTGGAACATTTGTAATTATTCCGGTTACTATCATATTTGTGTTTTTAATGACAATACATATCGCTTATGGGAATTCAAATGCAGTGACGTAGTTTAACTACTTGCATCGATCCGATCGATAATCCAGAAATGTAACAATGATGGAAAATTGTTAGGTTACGGAAGAATTCCGATCGATTTATTTGTAACGGAATACCTATGTAATCAATCGAAAACATGAGCAGCTGAATAAGAGTGAAAATATCTGTTCAACTATTTCAACATTACTTAGTGTAAAAGGATTTAAGCATAATAATGGAAATGTAAAACCTTGTAAATCTACTGATGTTGACAGAGTGGGTAATCATTAAAATCAATATTAAAGAACTAAACTACAAAAATCTCATGCAAAGGATACCAATTACAATATTAATAATTTCCAAACAGTCATTTACATACTTTTTCCAAGTTTCCTGAAAATATCGGCGAAAAATTTGACACCCGCTTCCTGGGCAATATTTCAATATGGCCGCCAAACCTTGTTTCAGTTTGACCGTAAGTGTTGTCACCAGTGTTGCCATATTTTGAAAGTGGAATTATAGTACAGTGACTTCAAAATTATAGTATTTCGGCAAAAAATATAGTACGCGTTGAATGACTAATAATTTTCTGCATACGTGGGGTAATTAACGTCTTGTTTTTTTTAGACAAAATATCCAGGAAGGGTAGGTAATGAACGTCTTGTTTTTTTTAGACAAAATTCAAATGTTAAGTCAGTGGTTTCCAAACTTTAGGTTACTACTACTCCCTTTTAAAAAATCTCATCTAGACGCCTCCCCCCCTTATTTCATGTAATAATACAGACACCTTTTTAAATAGTCAACAATGTACCTACTTAAACATACAAAAATGAAAAAAAAAATAAACACTGTTTTACTACTTATATTACATTATTTTTTGACGAATATGCTTGATTATTAGCACAATCAATTTCAATAGTAATCAATCCAAATTCATCTTCGTTCATTGACAAATGGATTCTATCATGGACCCCACATCCTGAAGCGGACCCCCCGGGTCAGGATTTTTCAACCACATATTCAAAATATTTAATAGCTCTGAAATAAAGAAGCGCCGCAGGCGACTTTTTTTGCTATTAATAAAATAATGTGAAAAGTGCATTAGCAAACTAACCAAGAAGAAACTAACCAAGAAAGTGCATTAGCAAACTAACCAAGAAAAGAAAGAAAGATAGATTTTTATTTGCTTTAATATATCTGGCGTAGAAATCATTTAAAAGTGGACACATGCCGAACTTTTTTTTTTGTCATTTTGATTTCCTAAGCTTCAATTTGTTAAGAATGCCTTCACTTTTGTCGTTTTAAATCAGTGAATGCATTAGTGGTCCTTGGATTGATTTATTCACTCTTTTTTTTTCAAATTTCAACCAAATAGACAAGTTTAACAACAAAATTATCGTTCCTAAACAAATTTGTCTCAAATTTCAACATTATGATTAATTTGACCTTTTTATTCCATTTTTTACGAGATACCCATTGCGCTTCACAGTAGTATAGAAGTGAGGGATTGTAAAATGAGTCTCTATATTTGCAGAAAGGTTTGCAAACAATCTTTTATAGTACTGTTTTTTTGTGTAGTTTATAACTAGCGGCCGTTTTATGAATTATGCATTTGAAAACTGCAAACCTGTGGCTAACGTCACTTTCTTTTAGCATGGGGATTATTTTTTTTGCTTCTCACGGATTATTTTGACGTTGTTTTTCTTCTATTGGCAACCTTTTTTCCGATTTCTCAAAATTATAGTATTTTGGGCGTACTATACCTGTTTTATATCGTACATAGTACGCAGACGAAAATTATAGTACAAATACTATAATTATAGTACGATTGGCAACACTGGTTGTCACAATAAAATATTTTTTACGGCACCTTTCAAAATAATTTTATATTGAATGAAAGTTCACAAATAAATTCAGAACAAAGTTTTTTTTATTTTATGAAATAAATAAGCAGAGTTAAAAATATACTACCGGAAGAAATGTTTACCATATCTACACAAATCTGAATATTAGAAGAGTAGGTATATTAGTCCATCATTAGAAGCTTCCATAGCGTTTAGGCACAAACAATATCAATTTTGCATGTATGGTACCTAGTCAAATCTGAAAAAAAAAGAAGAAAAATATTCAAAATTTTGTAGGGTTATAATAATATATTAAATTTATAATCTATCAGTTTTAATAAGTTTTTCCCCCTTAAGCGTTAATCCGGCCCTGCAAGCATACCCAATAATGAATGATTTACAAATATTTAATGAGTGAAAAAGATAAAGATTGTTTTATTTTGCAGTGCAAGATAGAAGGTAGGTAGGTACCTACCTACCTACCTATCTTCAAGGTTTTTTAAACTTTAATAGATAGGTACATACCCACTATTGCTACTTTATCGGCGATAGTTAGTTTAATAAATGTCAAATTGCAATTAATTTTATTACAGTAAGTGAGAATTATTACAATCACTGATAAACTCTAAACCTAAACCATCCATCCATTCGTAAAAAATAACATTATTATTTTGAGTGTATCTCGTTTAACCCCACTTTGAAGATCGGACTAATTTTTATTTCCTTGAGAATTTTGGGTCAGTTTTAATAAACAAAAATAATAACATTATGCGGGTGAGAAACAAATTATTCATACCTACTGCGAATTAAGGCCCGGCCACAGGAGTATGTGGTGCCCCGGATAAACTATATTTTGGCGCAAGTCTCCGTAGTTTCTTTCATTTTCTATCCTTGATGGCTTGTCCAACGGAGTCGCCGCATTTTCACATATGTAAGGGCGATCATCGTACAACGCATAGGTACTGACATATCTAGGGGGGTTTCGGGTAGCTCAGTTGGTGGTGTTTAGTTTAATAAAACGCTCAGAACTTTTCGAGTTATTGTTTATTCAGAACACAAGTACACATTAACACTGTTTTCTCAATTATTTTGGTAGTCAAAAACTACAAAAAGTTATGGTCACTTTCAGTGAACCCCTGGTTTAATCATAGTTCATTTCTAACTTCAAACGGTGAAGTTAATTTTATTTAAATTAAACATCATTATTATTGGCAATTAAATTTAGGGTCCCACTTGGAGTACCTCTATTTTAGTATATTGTTTGCTCATCAACGTATTTTAATATTTTTTGTTAAATTTGAAACTATGTTTATCCACAATAAAATTAACTCCTTCAGAATATTGACAAAGTTGGAAACCACTGGTTAATATTATATTGGTGTTCATCGACGTATTTTAATATTTATTAAATTTGACTTCCCATTTAAGACGGGAAGTCCATGGGTATGTCAGTACCTACCCACAGACCCAGTACACATTAACACTGTTTTCTCAATTATTTTGGTAGTCATAAACTACAAAAAGTTATGGTCACTTTCAATGAACCCCTGGTTTAATTATAGTTCATTTCTAACTTCAAACGGTGAAGTTAATTTTATTTAAATTAAACATCATTATTATTGGCAATTAAATTTAGGGTCCCACTTGGCGTACCTCTGGTTTAGTATATTGTTTGCTCATCAACGTATTTTAATATTTTTTTGTTAAATTTGAAACCATGTTTATCCACAATAAAATTAACTCCTTCAGAATATTGACAAAGTTGGAAACCACTGGTTAATATTATATTGGTGTTCATCGACGTATTTTAATATTTATTAAATTTGAAACTATGTTTATCCATAATAAAATTAACTCCTTCAGAATATTGAACAAAGTTGTAAACCACTGGTTAATATTATATTGTTTGCTCGTCAGCGTATTTTAATATTTATTAAATTTGACTTCCCATTTAAGACGGGAAGTCCATGGGTATGTCAGTACCTACCCACAGACCCAGGTTCTTACCTACCTTTCATACCACGTGCCATCTTCGTCGCAGACGGCTCCGAAGATATTTGAGTATCTTCCTTTCAAAGAAGTCCAAATTCATCTTGTTTCTTAAAGGTACACCACAGCATTCCGGACCATAGATTAATAAGTATGGGCCTGAAAAGGTTTTGTAGATACATACTTAAAATTTTATTTTGTTTTTCTTTGAAGGCGTGTTGATGATCTGAAGTGTTTTGGTAAACCGTGGTAGGTAGTATGTGCGCAATCGGCATTTCACAATATAGCGCCTGTATTTATAGCTGCATAGATTTACTGGCAACAATAGTGTGTATTTTAAACTATCGCGATAACAACTGTTTACACGTAAAAGTGCTGGCTGTGGCCTCATTCTTTATGCACTTTAGGGCCTTTAGGCGTAAGCGAGACGCGATGTTATCATTGTATAGTGCTATTTGACAGGTTGTGAAAATTGGTAGGCGTCAAAAATGCTTTTTCGCATTCTCATACGTTCGAATTGTTTCTGGCAGGTTCGCCACTATCGTACTATTGCGCATGCGCATCCGCCATGCAAGTTCCAACTATTGCGAGAAAATTCAGAAGCTGCTGAAATTTTTGATCCATGCAATCTTGCAACAATATGCACGATAATACGTGTTTACATGTGCGTTTTCTTGTTATGGCCGCGATAATACGGGGTATACCTAAATGTGCCGTGTATATTATAGAATAATACCTATGCCCGCGCATTGTTCAACCCAACCAGTAAGGCTGGGTTACATGTAAGTTGTACGTATGCAGTTCTTCGTGGGACACTTATGCGTGCGCAGCAGTACGTGAAACATGACGAGTTCTTCGTTGAACATTTCACCGTGGAATACATTTCACCGTGGAATGCGTATTCTACAACATGTGGAGCTAGTTTGCTGTTCCAATTAGATTCAATACGAATTTTATGAGATGTCTTTATTGGTTTTAAATAACTTAATGTTGAAACTACATGAATAATATACCTATACGATGTGATTGTATTTATAATCTACTCACCTACCTATTTTTTAATGTGTTTTCCTTGTATCATATTATATTTATAATTCCCTGTGTAATATATAAGTATTAGCTGGTATTAGTATATTAGTAAGTAATATTGCACTTTAATGGTATAAATTATCAACATAGGTACATACATCATATCAACAACTAGGTACATACTGTATTCTGTTTACTAAGTATTCACACATATATGATTTATAAATAATAATATGTAATGTTTAATACACTTACGTTATAGGTTACTTTTGTTACAGTTGCATAATAGTGCATTTTAAATATATATAGGTCATACCACAAAACTGAGTAATAAGATATTCGAAGCCAGTCACCATCGACCAAGAATTTGAAGCCTATGTCAAAATTGTCTAATATGTACTAAGTTAAGTGTTGAAAAGTTCTTAAAATTTTTCAAAAATTGCTTTATTTTTTAGTCTTGTCCAAATTATTTACTTGTATTAAAAACAACAAAAAAATCTATAGTGCATCATTATTGTTAAAATTATCAATTAACAAGTCTGAAAGGTATTAAACAATCGCTTGTACTGGAACTAGCTAAATAATTAACATTTTTGCTCCAAAGCGCAATACATTGGGCTCCATTGAATGGAAATTATAATAATAAATAAACTTTTTACAAAGAATGTTGTCACTTGTTAGCCATTCACCCAACCCAATGGGTCTTTACGCTACTACGTACTTATCTATAAAAATCATTAATATCCTAAATGAATTAAATAACAGCATTTATCTATAGTAAAAGTTAAAGTAGGTAGGTATTGCCATCTTTGTATTTTCAATAATGCCTACTTAATATAGGTTTCAAATCAACTAGTCCATTGTCCACACGCAAAATTTATATGTATAAGAAACATTTGATCTGGTTTTATATACAAATATAAATATAGGTACATATTAATACAATAAGAGAACATTTTTCACATATTTTTTTATTCAAATGTTTTGGTAAGATTATAGGAATCTGAATACAACATTTGAAACCATAATATTCTAATAATAAAGATAATCTCCTAATATAATATTTTACCAATTACGACCAATAGCTGTTGATAATTTATACCATTAAAGTGCAATATTACTTACTAATATACTAATACTAGCTAATACTAATATATTACACAGGGAATTATAAATATAATATAATATTATTTATTTATAATATTTAACAAAATATTGCTATTTCGGTAACTTACAATATTAATGTCTAAATAAAACACTTAAAAATACGTAATAAAACCATTGTAATACAAGGAAAACACATTAAAAAATAGGTAGGTAAGTAGATTATAAATACAATCACATCGTATAAGTATATTATTCATGTAGTTTTAACATTAAATTATTTAAAACCAATAAAGACATCTCATAAAATTCGTATTGAATCTAATTGGAACAGCAAACTAGCTCCACATGTTGTAGAATACGCATTCCACGGTGAAATGTATTCCACGGTGAAATGTTCAACGAAGAACTCGTCATTTGATTAAATGTTGCACGAACTCATGTTTCACGTATTGCGGCGCACGAATAAGTGTTCCACGTTGAACTGTTTACGTACAAATTTCCGGATACGGTAAGGCTGCCACTACCATGCTTTCAGCCACGTTTCCTGCTTGAACACGTTGATCTCTAGTTCCTTAAAATAAAACTTGGAAAATGACAATTGACTTGCAATTAATTTTCATTATAGAAGTAGAAGAAGAAATTAGTAATAACACATTGAAATATTTGGATATTGGAGTTTTGGTTGAGGGTTACCTGTTCAAGTAGTTCAATGGCTTCTGAGTTTAGTGGATCGCTAGTACATGCAGTTTCAGACTTAAGGGTCTAGGACGATTTGGCACCGCGAACTGGCCTCCGCAGATTGGCCTCCGGTAATTGGCCGCCGGTACAATCGGACGCCGGCCCAATTGGACGCCGACCCAATTGGCCTCCGGGAGGATTTGACGCCGCACAGTTGAATTAAATGCGCAAAAGAATAGACGTACGTTACGATGTGTTGGAGTAAATAAGCAAGTCAGTATAATATGCTTCTATCTTCTCAGTAGTTGTACCTTATACATTTCGCGCTTGACACATTTTTAATATAGATTGAGAATAATTATTATGCCTTATGATGTTTATTAAAAGAAAATAATTCTTGCCTCGCTAAAACTTAAAGATGTGCATAATCAATTAATTTATTGTCTATTCATGGTTACTTATTTATATTTACAACAAATATTAAAAATAATGTTAGATGTTAGAATGAAAATTACATTATATTTCAGCGTTTTATCGACTTAATATTATAATAAAGCTTAAAAATGTATATTATTATGCATAAATGCGTATTTTAAGATAGTATGAAATTACAAACAAAATATTAAGTAAGTTATCTGCTAAGTATAAATGTTTCAGTAGTTTGATTGATAAACTACTTAGGTACTGGGTGCCGGACGAAATCCCAAAGGCCGAAATCCCGAATGGTCGAAATCCCGAAAGCCGAAATGGCATTGACATTTGGTAGTGCTCAAGTCAACAACGATATGTCACTCTCAAAAATAACCAGAAAGCTACTTCTCACAGATAATTTAATTTTAAAATTTCGAAAGTCGCAAATTCGAATTTGTTGGGCGTATAATGTTAATTCATCCCATGCGTCATTATTCATAACCTCAACATATACGGTGTTTGACGTTTGTCATACTGAAGAAGCATCCACCATCTTGCAAAATCCATGACAATGGAAAATCACTAGGTGACACCATATAAATAACCAACACGCTTGTTCTCCGAGGAGACTCGCGAGGTGACTCATAATCAAGTAAGGAGGCGCGAAGCGTGCAGTGTGGCCATTGCGATAGAATAGTGTGCGTTCGTTCGCTAGGATGTCACCTAGTACGTAGCCACCAAGCAAGGCACCTGCCTATGTGGCCTTATCCTAAACGTTCAATCTGGATCTCGATCAAGTCAGTTGAATCGTTGAATCCATGATAGCGATCCAAATAGAACGTCTAATACGCAGTTTGATACATTGATGAACTGAATCTCTTTGATTTTCGACATTCACGATCACAACACGTTTTAAAGCGTGCCTAACATTAGGTGCTCAGTCAAAATCCATCGCAAGCATACCTACCGCAAATTACCACTTTTTGTCACAGGTTACGGTACAGTGTCCTGTAAGTTGCTGAACGACTTAGCATCGCCCTATCCATATATTAATATACTAAAACTTCTAATATACTGAACATGAAAATACGAAAGTCTACTTGTGGAACAGTATCATACAGTACTCCTGCAGTACTCCACGACTTTTTGGCGGGAAGAGAAGATGTATCATACCACTGCGCAGTGGCGTGATATGTATAAATCAATTTCTTTCTCTTTCTTTCTCACGTGATTTCGTATGTTAATTATGCGTTGCTCCTTTGGCAAGCACCCTACTTGTTCTTCATGTGTTTGCTGCGTGATCGAACAGTGTTGCCAACCAAAGAGAAAGATTTCGAAACAGACGTAGTGAACATTTTAGCAGTAGGGTTTCCAAAATGTCTGATAATAATTCTTATCGTAGCATATTGTAGACTTGTAAAGTGTAGTGCAGGTAGACCGTAGTCAACAATGCTATGATACCTATATGTTTAAAATATTATAGTATGGTTACACTTTATGCGAAAGGCTCGTCGATTCTTAATTAAGCATAAATTTATGCATTGCCGTATTTATACTCGAACTACACCCAGGGGCCCGGCTAGTGGATATTATTGATGCGCCCAAAAATCTTATTATAACAGTATTTTACACGATATTAAATTAAACATTTTTAATGGTCTTCTTGCTTGTTTGCTGTATGATATGGCATGTCTTTCAACCACGAATGTTTTGGTTGATGCTGCTCTGATATAAAAATTTGTGCGCATTTCTTCCAGTTGCGTAATATTTTTTCAATTGTTTTCAATAATAGTATATACTTACCTACATATTATAATATTATTGACAGTATCGAACTGTTGAAAGCTTTGTATCAGCTGCTTTGTATGACTTGAGATTTTTCAATTATGTTTTCAAAATTCGGTTTTCAGCTCCGGCACTCCTATCTATTCGAGGGCCTTGGGTTATAGCTCCTAATATGAAATACCTATTGAACAAAAAGTTAAAATGTGGTCGGTCGGTGGTTAAGATTAATTTAATCAGGGTCACATAATAAAATTAATGATAAGTTATTTTTTTTTCTGAATACCTATGGACAATGAAAGTTATGAAGGTAATTCAATAATCCAGAACACCAATATCTTCACTAATTAACAAAAATTTGAAACCCATCACATAGGTACTAATATGAATCCAATAAGAATCAAATACGTCCCTGTTTTCGGTGCATTTATCATAATATGGAGTTGTGGGATTACAATATAAGTTACTATTATAGGTTGCCGAATAATATGAATTAGCACGGGGATAATAAGTAGGTACTTACTTAATTTAATTTTTATGTCACTTCTATTAATTTCTAAGTATGTGTGTACTCATTCTACTTACCGCTGTATTAAGTCAATGTACCTGATTTAAGTGGTGTAGGTATTCCATTATCAATCACAGAAAAAATAATCACACAAAACCTACAAGGATAGGTGTCTTCAATTTAATATCAAGTAGATTTTTTAGTCGATAGTGACCGAATTGTTGTGCGCATCTGCGACGCCTTAAAATAAAACTGATTAGAAAATTTCTTCAGTAGGCGCCGAATGTCTGTAGTGGGGGACGTGTTGGTGGTTGTTCATAGCGGTAGCTGCTAAAAGTTATCTCCGATACTGCGGTTATTATGTCAATTAATTAATAATACACGAAAAATCATAATTGTGAATTATTTCTCCCACTGCGACATCAGTCGCCGACCTGTATACTACTTGCCAATCAATCAGTTCACCAAATTTAAAACAGCTTGGAGTGAATTTATAACTACCTACTGAATACAATTTAATTTGTTATGAAAAATAAATTATATTAATTAAAAAAAAACAGTGGAAAACATTTAACAATAAAAAAAATAAAACTTCTGTTTGTGTCTTGTGTTTGCCGGTATCTTATTACCCCGCGTACCGGTGTTTGAAACTTTCCATTTAATATTTATTAAACATAGTGAAATAAATACAAGTTTATGAATTATTGTCTCCATGTCAGTGCGCATGCTTGTCAATTTTGTACGTCGTTAACCCATTGACAAATATATACCTTACGTGACAAGATTTTAAACAAATACCTAAGATAAACTTCATGTTTTCTCTGTAAAAATTCACAGAGCGAAGTACCTACCTACTTTCCAAAGAACTATAATATTATCAACCACCTGTACTTACTTTTGTGCCAGTAATAAAAGTCACTCAATAATAATGAATGGCAAACAAAATTAAAATTAAAATACGCACTAAATTGACCTATGATCCGAAGTTGTCAATAATAAACTAAATTGGTTTAATATTTCATTATTTTTATATACCTACCCAATGTAACCAGCCGGTATTTAAAAACATGTGATTATAATGGACACGTAAATTAATACGTATTGCCTGTATTATATTAATATTAAAACATCAATATTGGATCTAAATAAAAATAATTTCAATTTCAATGATTGGAAACATCGACGTCTGATGTTGTGCAGTGAATAATATAAAATCATTGTTCATCACCTACCTACATCAAACACTGTTGCCGGAGAACATTTTATTGAAGAAACCGCAAAACAACTATTGAGATATTACTATTAAAGGTAAGATTTCACAATGCATACTTCGGTACATTATAATGATCTATTTTATATACTCTTCTAATGCCAAAGTGGTAGTTGTCATTATGTAATAGTATATAATGTTGGTAAACTTATCGGTTTCATAATAAGTAGGTATATACAAAAAATATTCATTGAAAGGAAATGTATGCAATATATTTTACCTATACCTACATAACTCTCAAATCACCTTATAAGCTGTTTAAGAAACTATCATAAACTTGGCATCTCACCATTCACGATAAATCCACTACTATCACCGCCATCAGCAATTCTTAGCTCCTTTCTTCCATTCTTCTCGGTCCCCAGTTCAGCTCTGCAACGTACTTCCGCCAAACTGTAATAAGCTCGTCGATCCAACGAGGTTTAGTGCAGCTTTGCTGTATGTCCATTGATACCTACCTAAATATTATTTCAGAAACTAATTTTTCATTACTTCTCATTCTTGTCATATGTGTGAGAAAAGACATGAGAAGTAGGTTAACCAGTTTGCCTTATCCATTGAAGTTTTGTTGTAGGGTGCCAATACACTTGTCTTTTTCTGACAAGTATGAACCTAGGTAGACATTATATTTGTATATGATTGTAGTTGTTATGTAGATGATCAGTGATTTCCAACCAATTATGCGAGCTCATCCATAGAGGATTTATAAAAAAATCAAAAAGGCACGACTTTTTGTAATTGCGTATAAGAATCAATATTTTCGCATGATCTATTAAAGCCAATGGTGCTTTTTCAAATATTATCTAAATATTAGTTAGATATTTACGTGAAAAAATATTTCATAATAAGTACATATAACCTATAACAATATTCACAACACAATGTTTGTAACCTAGCGTACCTAGTACCTACTTATTTATCTAAGCTAGTTGAAAAATGAGAATGCTTGTCATGTTGACCCCTGTCGAACTGATTATAATATAATATTATATTATGTCAGTTAGGGGTTCCACGAGATTTTACTTTACACCATATTTCAAGGATCATCCAATCAAATATATTTTAAATCTCTCTTGTAGTTATTTGTACTTGATGGTGAACTTCTAAAATTACTAAAGCCAGCAACAGACTTAACTGCATACCTAATATATAATTCACAGCATTGCGCAAGTCTTTTGATTGTACAAGCGATATAATTTTTAGCATGTAACATGCTTTTGTCTTGATCACCCGGGCGGATTCGAAAACGACTTAGAAAAAACGAAAATAACATTTTTACGAAAACAAAAAAATAAAGTCACGGAAGTAGCGCGGCGCGGGCCGGAGTGGCTTCAGTCAGCCCGCGGCCGCGAACGGCGCTTCGGGAATGACGTGTGACCCGCGCTCCGTAATTTATTTTATTTTCCTTCGAATTTGGACATTGAAGTTAATCCCTCCAAACCAAAACCCGCCACGCACCACACTCGGTCTTAATCGAACGTATCACGTGGCCATACATTGGCGATGTCTTGGTTGATTCACCCCACCGTTGCTGCCAGGTCTTCCACGCCGCGTCAAGCGTCATGAGACGTATTGTCCGCTTCAACGATGTCACTTTTTCAGCAACAAGCCGAGGAGGCGGGGCAAGTTGAAAGTCACCAACAACGGCCTCCTCGCCTTTGAAGAGCATCGTTGACGCGCCGCTGACCTGTATGTGCAGATCTAGTGGGAGAATGCCGGCCAGGACCGGGAGCGCGTCCGTAGAAGTTGTTCGGTAGGCCTTGGTAATTGAAAGTCCGCTTAAAAGAGTGCTTCGTTTGACACTTTTCGGGATATGCAAGCACCACGCACTAGCAGCGTAGGCGGCGATCCCCATATAAATAGCGCCGTAGGCCGAATTTGGACAATCAGCATTCAGAGAATCAGTAGGCAAAGCATGTTACATGTTTAATACTTTTAGCCGTCAGGGTTTAAGTAACCATCATCTGAGGGGCCCAGGTTGTATATTATTATTATTGTATACTTGCGTAAGTCTGAACCAGTTGTGTTTTTTGACGACATTGTTTAACCGTAAACTGACATTGTTGATCTGTATATTGTGTTGTGTGGAGTAAGTATAGCATAATATTATGGCTGTCATGTATAGGTACTTGTGCAAAAAATGTGCATCCGCTCAAGTATGCAGTTACGTTTGTAGCTGGCGTAAGTCCCACCACATTTTGTGAAGGTCGTTATCATGACTATTATATTTTATAAATATATGTAGTCCTATATTCCCCATATACATACCATACATGGAATTATGGTAGGTAATAATTTTAACCGTTAACCCTTGCCCCTTCATTTCGCAACATATTATATTAGTATTATAACAATTAAGGAAATAGTAATATCGGATGTTTTGAAATATTTAAGTTTAAATACTTTTGTAATAATTCACATATTAAGCAGGTACCCACATTTATGTAGAAAATGTTTTACGTATGATTTTATTTTTAATGCGTCGTGGAAATTAGTTAGTTACTACTGTTACCTACAGTTAGAACAAAGTGGTTGTAGACCAAAAATATTGACTAAGGGAATTATTTAGAGCAATAATAGAGTTTAGTCTCATTGCATAGGTCATTTGGATAGATATTCGTTTATAATATTATGTATTGTGTAGGTATTGGTTTGTAATCTTATAGCTAAATTCGATATTAATTTAATATGTACTTAATATGTGAATGCGGTTTTATACTGCAACCGTAAGTATTTACGCGGTTTCAGAAGACTCTATGAGGAGTCGATATTTTGCAATGAATTAAAAAGTATGTTGGTACCTAATATGTAAAGTAATTAATAATTATCAATGCTGATGAGTGATGAGTGATGACTGATGAGTGAGTGATGTGTGTGATGACACAACATAGTAGGTATGAATTACTTTTCTTTATAAAACAATGATTGTAATGTACTTTTGGCAGGGTAGCGCCGGTAGATGCGGTATTATCAATAACTACTATATGTATGAAATGTTATATTTCCTAAAAAAAATATATAAATAAAATACCAATGCCATAATTCATAATTGAAAAAATGGCTGTAGTCAAGATAGCTTATTAAACTATATTTTATTATTAAAAGTAATCAAAAAAAGTAATAATACCCAAAAAACGGTTCAGTGAATTAACTATCAATTTTTCACAGTTTTTTTTTCTCTTTGTGTAAGTTTATCTTTGAATTAAAATAACTGTTACCAATGATTTTCTTTAGTTTTGTTACGTATGCATTGATTGATATGTTAAATGTATTTTAGGTAAATTGTATTTTTTTTTATTACGTGTGTCTTAATTCCGTCACTAGATGTATTAAGTACCTAACATAACAGGTAAAGCTGGACACATCGCGCTAGAACTTTAAATACAACTAGAAATATGGTTAAAATCATAAATGCAGGGGTTAATCTGATGATTGAAGAATAGAAGTACTTGGCCTTCCATACTATTTTGCCGTGTCAGTAATTTCAAAACATGTGGAGCCATAGAGAATGTGGTTGTTTAACTAATCTCCAAAATAATGCTTGGAATGAAAATAAAAGCGAATTGAATCATACAAGCAAATAACATGCAAAATACCACAGAATATAGAGCTTACCTACTAGAAAGAGGCTTTATTTACCACCCCAGTTTTACATTCAAAATGCATGCACACTAAACACATGTTATTTATCGAAGTAGTTAGATTTAGATTTCGAGTTTTAGAAATTGAATATTTTTGGTTATCGAGGAATCAAAATTGATTTTTTGATATTGTCGTGAATTTTCGAAAACCTAAAAATTCCTTCTTTCAGAATCAAAATGATAAATATATTAAGAAAAGTAATAATTAATTATTTGACAATGTAACTACGGAATTTCTAAACTAAATTTGTGACCTGTTTAGTTTTTCTTCAAAATCGGACTCGAGACCATTATAAGTTTTTCCGAGCTGGGAAAATACATATTACACAAGACTTATGCGTATGGTGAGAAAAATCTCGAATTATGAATTCTAGAATATTATTATCATTAGGTACCTTACAATTTCTAGAGAAACAGGAATCAATAGTTCTCATATTTATCAAGAATAACAACCTCTACATAAGTACATATATATGTATACATATATTCCATTTAGGTTCTAGTTATAGCAGTCATATAATAAATAGCTTTATTTGCAATATTGTGAGGGAAGTTAGTAAGTATTTTACCAGTAATATCTGGATTTAATGATTGCATATCATTAGTGATGTACTGATGTAAGTTCATCTATGTATAAGTAGATATCACATATTTAAATGAGAGTAGGTATTTTATTGCTATTAATAATAATATTTTAACATTGCTCATTAGTAAACGATATTCTAATTAGAGTTGTCACATCGAAAAAAAATATCTCGATAGGTACC
Source organism: Rhyacophila brunnea (assembly GCF_057557595.1). Taxonomy (NCBI): domain Eukaryota; kingdom Metazoa; phylum Arthropoda; class Insecta; order Trichoptera; family Rhyacophilidae; genus Rhyacophila; species Rhyacophila brunnea. The sequence goes on from NW_028233068.1 coordinate 27,354,371, forward strand.
TATCGATTATCGAATAAATGTATCGAATTATTGGTTTTAAAAGTATCGATATTTTTACATCCCTAGTTATAGGATTATTACTTACTTAAATTAAACAGACCAGAACATTTTCTGCATTCATGCAAATAATTATGGTTGATAAGGATGCATTAAAACGCATTTTGTACATTCAAAACAGATTATTATAATATCTAAATAAATCTGCCAACAGATAAGTCTTTAATTACATTTTAGCAATGTTATTTATTATATTGCGACGAGGTTGAAGGTGCTTGACACTGTCTACTGACCTAACTTTTCTATTTCTGTGCAGTCGTTTATGATGAGATGAATAATTGCATTACTTAAAGGAAAATTCCATCTGTCACACACTCACAAAAAGCAATTTGTAAGACCTTTTACATCGGGTGATGCCGTGCATTGTGTTGTAAAATTAAACGATCCCTTCTGCTGAGTTTATCCTTAGTCTAGTTTTCTTTCAAAAACTCTTGTTTTTTGATATTCTTTATTTATACAAGATTTGCGTTACTTCTTTTTTGTGTGTGTTCTTTTTTAATTGTCTAATAGGTTTATTTAAAAAACCTTCTTGTCTTTGTTATGTTTTTACATGGCATTCGTTGGATCTTTTTGAGTAGGTACCTATGTTCGATGTTAATAGTCGCCCAAGTCCCCGGAAACGCTCCCTCTAGTGTTTCAGTTGGGTGTGCGAATGATAAACGCATCTGAGCACTAAATTTCTTACAAAAAAATATGTGCGCAACTTTTCACGATTTTTGTGTTACGGCGATATGGATACTACAAAAATTAGGTTCATCCAATGATATTAATCATTGGGTGCATCGGAAACATTTGCGCGAACATTTATTTAAAATGCGCGCGCATCTGCGCACGCCTTCAAGAGAACGTTGGTCCTAGCGTCCTATATAGATATATAAACAAAATACAAATAGGTAGAAATATTGTAACCTGTCCAAAACTGTCACATTCATTTTACGTACTTACCTAATATGTACCTATTTACGTGACATTTTAATTAACGCCACGCAGCCAAAATATAGGTAAGTAAGTACCTATATTATTAAATTTAATTCATATTGAATTTTACATGAATCAATTAATCGTTAACATAAAAGTGCCACATAACGTATTATATCACAGTTCGAGGGCGACTGGCATCTAGTAGTGTAGGTATAAGACATACATTATAAGGATTTGAAAGATTTGATACAAAACTCAAAATTTTCCTTTAATTTCGCATGCAACATTCTGTCACAGATCATAAGGAATTGAACTGATAACTAATAACAAATTGTTGTCATTGAACCGCGAATCAACGGCAAAAAAATGTCTCGTTAAGGCATCACGTGCCACCGGTCGAAGGCGACTGGCGCCCATGTTTAATATAAGTTTATCCAAAGGTTACCGCGGGTCGAATAGTTTGAGATTAGTTGGAACTGTAAACAAAAATATTATTTTATATCCAATAATATAATTATTATTGTTAACTAATGCAATTTTTCTCTTAGTGATTCCATTAATGCAGTAGCGTACTAAAATGCCAGTCAAATTTAATAATGAAAACAGTAATCGATCCAGTTCGGTGGTACTAAAACTTCCGATGATGAAAAAATACATTTTTTTCTAATTCTTATATTGATTTAAAACTTGGCAAGGTTTCTAAACTGAATATGTATAATATATATATATAATAGCTCTACAATCCTATGTGGATCTCGGCCGCCTCACGAAGAGGTTTCTAACCAGAGTCTTCTTTTACGTGTTGGTCACTTGCTCAATCTATATCGATAAGATAAGATAATTATTATTGTCATCGTTTCATCCACTCTCAATCCACGGCTGGATGAATGTCTCTCTTTTGTCACCACTTTTCTGTCATTGGGCGTTGGCTCGTATTTTCGCTAAACTTTCAGTTGATATGTACCTAAAGACCCCTAAAGATTGATATTGAGATACTCTTTCTCAGTGACGTCCCTAGATAAAATGCCGCTCCTAGGCAGCGCCAAAATGCTACCTCATTTTTTTGTACAGTAGTCAGTATTATTGTCATCCTTTCATGAGTCCAATAACTAGATATATAAATCTAGACTAATTATTCGCAAATTTTCACGTGTCGTTTCTGGTCACCAATGACGTCGACGGGCAACGGAAGTAAACTAGATATCGCGAACCCGACAAAACCAGTGAGCTGAATTATTTAATGTAACGATATTTTCGTTATTACTAAGTTTAGGTAGCTATTTCTATATATTCCAAATGATTCTCCTCGATTTGCCGCCCTTAAAGTAACTGCCGCCCCCAAGCGACGCTCAATCTGCCTACCCCCATGGGACGTCACTGCTCTTTCTAGTTTCATATTTTATTATTTTAATATAGGTAATTCAAGAGAATTAAACTATTTATAACATATTTCCCGTTTTTGATTCAGAACGTAAATAACTGGTAAGCACTTTTATATTATAATGATTGATGAAATTCATAATATTATATTATGAAGGTATAATTAATATATGGTATAATCAGATATATATTATGTGTATGCTCATAACGATAAAATTTTGTTTAATTTTCATTTAACGAAAAATACCCATACATTGAAAGAATAAACGAATAAATAAGATTTTGAGTGTTGCAATTTGATGATGCAATTGGATGATGCAATTTTTATTCATTATTTAATATGCATACATACATACCTTATATATATAATATAATCTCTGGGATAAGAACAATACAAATAAGTCAAAACAATCTCAAATTCCGGGTCACAGTGGACAATTATTGATACATTTTAATCGGTTATTATAACAATAAATAATAACATAATACAAGGGGAAAATTAATACACAACTAGGAGTAAAGTTGCAAGAAAAAAAGTAAGAATAAAAATATTTGTGTGGTTTATGTGACGTTAAGTAGGTAAAAAGAATATCGACTCATTTTTGAGGTAGGTCTCATGGTTTAATAATAATTTAGTAAAGCCATGATTTATTTTATATTGAGATACTCAGATATCCGCGGTATTGCATTTTTTAAAAAATAAATATTCTTTTGTCAACACGGACATTTATATTAATTTTAATTTTCATTCAACATTATTTAGTAAAATATATTTGTTAAAAGTTTATATTAGTTTTTAATGAATTTAACATCTCGTGAGCTATAAATAGTTTACATGATAACGGTGTTTTACGAACATTTAGTTTTCTTGTATTTCTTGTTAAGTCAAATAAAATTTAGTTTTATTACTTACTATTTTATATTATCATAATCTCAGAACAATATATAAAATTCTGCGTTACCTGAATACTACGTCAGTCGCCAGTCAGAGATAGGTATGCGATTTTTCGGTCTTTATTTAACTGATTTCTGAATGGATAAACTCGATACCTATATTTAATAATGATGTAGTCATTTTTTCTGATTTCCCTTAAAATATCATTTAAGTATAAAGGTTTTCCCTGGGCACTATAAGGGTTATTAATGATTATTACCTACCTCCTTATAAATCATAGTACTCGCAAGTAAAGGTAAAGGCACCGATAACGTATTAATAAAAAATCAGAATCTGATTTCAAAATTTTGTAATAAAAATATAGAAACTCATTTTATAAGATGGCTACTATTTAAAAGATTTTTGTAGAATCGATATTTTATAACTTTTACGTTTAGCGTGAATCGAACATCCGTATTGACAAGCAATCGGACATTCATATTTTTCTTGGCAGTTCCTGAAAACATATTTTCAACATCAAATAAAAATTAACTGTTTCTGTCGCGACAGTTGTTTTTTTGCCAAATTAATCATAAAAAATACGGTTTCTGTGTCTACCGCAAACACGTATTTGTTTCCAAAATACGTGAAGAGCTTTTCTTTTAAAGTATTAATACACACGTTATTCGCCTCCGTATTCTTTCTTTTTTTATCAAAGGCAATTTCAATTAATAAATAATTTACTTAGTACAAAACAAAACATAATAAAACATATACAAAGGTATTCGATTATTGTGGTCCTCTACCAAAGATTTAACTGTAAACAATAAGTATTTTTTTCTAACGGAGTCTAGAACCTACTTTTAATTTAATTCTAATCAGTAAGATGAATCAGGTAATTTCTTAACGTTAACGCATAGCAACAAAACGACATAGGTGAAATTTCTTTCATCCTCGAAGCATAAAATTTCCCCAAACCATGCCGACGTATAATAATATTTTGAATGTAACTGGCCACCAAGAAAAACTTGTTATGGCATAATTAAAATTTGCCCGTGCTTCAAGCATGCTCGTATCGTGATATCGTATAGATTAAAATACTATGAATATTTATTATCTCTACTCAAACACTATTATTTTTCTGAATAATACTATTTGTTGACTTCGTTATAACACTTATAACGCACGAGTTTGATCAATATTACCAATAATATAGGTGAATATTATTTACACATTGCGCGTAATTTTACTCACTGTTTCGGTTGGGTATGGAATAGCCCCCGCTTCACAGGCAGCGAATATTATAGCGTGATACAAAGTCAATGCGATTCCAGTGGAGAGTAGAACTACCCCCATCTCTCATGCAGAGACTATTGTCGCGCGACCATTGTGTACTGACGCGTAAGTAGGTACATAATATAAATGGAAAATGGTCGCGACTTTATATCGTGCGATAATATTCGCTGCGTGTGAGGCAGGGGTTGTGGAAAACTTTCACATTACACGTCGGCGAACGGGGGAACACAGTTTTGCGACTTTGGGCGTAATAATTGTATATATTTTTTAGAATCGATACACCTACTTACTTATATTTTTGAAACAGTAAATTCGAGTTTTCACTTTGGAATTGGACATTTTTAGACAACAATAAATTGATTGTTAGCCATTTGCTCAATCCCTTTGCCTCAAGATTTACATATTGTTTACAAAAACAACATGTGAATAATAATAAATTGATACGTTAGTAGATGGATATATTTTTTGACGTTTATACCCCCCCCCCTGCTGTCTGTTGCGAGCTCTGTCCACTAGTTTAGCCTCTGATATTCTGGGTCTCTTTATGAATAGTCCAACCTCCGCACTATTTTCCCTGTTCAGTACCTATATTGAAAGATGGTTTCTTGGATTATTGGGTTGTTTCTATCTTTCACTCTTTCAGACGTGGTCTGCCCTACGGCGTCACCCCAAGTCTGTATGTGAGATAACAGGGGAAGGCACTATAATACAATGCATACGGTTCATACTTAGTACTCCTTAAATTCCTCTCCACGTTCCACTTCAACATACGGGTTGAAAGAGCGTCCACAATAACTTTCTTTCAAAAATATCCTAGTTCGTCTCATATTTTGCGATTCGTTGGTCAGTATAGAATCTTTGACATAGGTATGGGTTTGATAAGAGTTTTATATGGTATTTTAAGGGACTATCTTAAGAGCGTTCTTCAGTGAAACGGCAAATAATTTTTAACAGTAGGTGCGACGAAATTTCTCACTAGTCGCCAATCGGAGACAGAAAGAGAGGTGTGCGCACGTCGATTTGTTTTGTCATGGCTTCGGATGAAAATATTCTTAAATCGTGTAAAGATGTCTAAAAAACTTTACGTATGTACTTAAAAAAGAAAACATGTCAATGATACTATTATTATTGGTAATATAACAATAAACATAACATTAAATGGACGCATGTTGGATTTTTATGAAAAATTATATTTCGTTCGGCACGCGTCATTTGCACAATCCGCGCATCGCCTAGCTACGATCTTTATAGACCATGCCTCAGCTGAAGTATAGCCTTAAGTGTTTCTTTAAACGGCAGTAGGACTGACGATACATGGATATAACTAACACTCATTGATATATCAATGCCAACACTAAACTCATGGAAAATAAGGACTTCAAAAACGAAAATATTTCGTGGCCATGCCTGAGTTTCAGAAGCACTGTATAAGATTATAAAATTACGCAGGTTTCGAATCAAGATAAGAATAATTGTTTTCCACTCATGGATTTAATTAATCTATTGGTAAAATTTTAGCAATAATCCGTCGCGGAATGATTACTTTGTGATGTATTACGTGAAAATGCGTACTACCTACCTACATTTTCTTTTATCGGTCGGGTGGTGATAAAAAATCCCCGACTGATAATATTAATTTCTCTTCTCCAATCGAATAACACGCGTCTGCGGCGTGATGTCTGCGATCTGGATACATTTTATCTACTTACGGAACAACTCCCGCTACATTTTATTTTATTAATACCGGCTTGGATGTGGATGGCTATTTTTAAAACAGAAGATGTGACCGGTTCGCGGCAGGCTGTTCGTCCGCCGGCCATCACCAGTTTAAAAAGTGATAAATGTATTAAAATCACTGCATTTTTAGCAACAAAAAAAAACATTGTCCTAAAAACATCCATGATAATGATAACAGATAACTCTGATAATTAATTATAATGATGCATATTATTCATTAAAAGTCAGTGTCAACATTTTATCTAGACTTATTTTTTAGTTCAGCATTGCGTATAATTACGGTGGCTTTAGTAAAATGGTGGGCATCAATTATTGAGTTTTTCCTATGCAACGAATTAAACAATGAGTCCTATTTTATTTGTTCTGAACAGTCAATCGCTAACTTTACTTTCAAGTCAATTTACAGACCTACAAACATATCTAAAGAATGGATGGGGGAGCCACTGTCGAAAACTACCTAATCAAGACTTGCAACTGGACAGAATCTGTCATTCGAATGACGTTTTCAAAATGGCGTCCATATGGTAGTTCTTATAGTTTCATTTTTGACCGTTCTTTAGATAAGTTTGTAAGACTGTAGAGACATTTTTTTAAAACTTTTCTGTGTTGCCCTTCTTTCGCCTATTTTCCCTTCACAAATAAAACGGTTTTTCTGACCTGCCAATTATAAATTTTACCATTTTTCATCATATAATAAAATTACATGTAGGTGATGGTGTGATTTTACGCGATCATCGCAACCGAATTCAATGTGTACATTCAAATGGTACTGATTTTACTTGTGCGATCATCGTATAAACGAAAAAACCGCCATGACTATGGTGTTTTCTTTTTTGGATTCATTTGTGGGTTTTTTTTTATATAAAGCTGCCAATCGTAAGTTGGACCGCTCAGATGTAAAAAGTTTTTTCGACATGTAAATTTGTATTATTATGTTACTTTTCTAATTTTCCTTCAAAAGTAAAGTACAGATTTCCAAATAAAGTTAACTGTGTGACAGATAAACGTAATACAACAGACAAATCAGAAATAGGAAAAGTTGTGGCTAAAGGATATTTTAAAAATAATTTGCTACTTAGAGTGAACTTATGACATATTAAGGACTATAGTTAAATATTATGTAAAGGGAACGTCCTTGCCGAGCGGCTCGGCGAAACTCGTCGAGAGTGTCATCCGGTATAATAAAATTATCTAGGATAAAAGTGTGGAAACTTTATAATTCGTTTCATAATATTGTATATTAATCATATACAATAAAACAAATGCCTATAGTGAATGCCTTAGTGGGACGCCATCTTGAAAATGCCCCTAGAGGAGTTAAAAAAATAAATGTATATTGTAATACACCTAGGGATTGCAATACCGGTATTACAGTATTTATCAATACCGAAATACCGGTTTTAAAAATCCAAAATACCGAAATTTTAGGTATTAAGAAAGCATACTCGTTTACGTTTTTGAAAATGAATTGTAAATTATGTGCTGCTAAAATGCAAATATATTGAGTGAATCCAACACAGGTGAAAAAATAATAAAACATTTCATCAAATATAATATTTATATAAGTAATTGTCGCGATGAATTATCATAATATTATTTCGAAATAGAAAACATCCGTGACAAAAATGATCATTTTATTCTATAATTATTGATGACTGTACAAGCGTTGAATTTCAGAAGCTTTTTGAGCACTTGATGAACTTTTGAGAGCTTTAGTTAAAATTATCAATATATTCAAATTATTTTTTAAAAAAATCACTAGTTCGACAATTCTGATCAATACATATCTTTAAATGTCATCATAATAAATGTAGGTATGTAGGTTTTTGCTATATAATGGTATTTTAAAAAGATTTTGATAGCTATATTTATTGATGAGCACCTACTTCTATTGTTTTAATGTTCAAGAAATACCGGTATTCAATAAGAAATACCGAAAAACCGGTATTGACATTTTCATTCGGTATTGCAATCCCTAAATACACCATAGGTCAATAATGTTATAGTCATTTTACGTGACACACTTACCGTGTTGCATACGCGGAGATGATAATAATACAATTATTTGGTATTACGCTTCATTTATTTTTGGTCGATAAAGTCGGAGCAGTATTAATTCTCGTGTGTTGACTTTCCCAGCCTCGAAATGTCTAGATATGCGAAAAATAATATATCACGGCCATAAAGAAAATTAATGTGAAAATCTTTGCCTGGAACCATGCCAACGATGACAGCCTAATCCATTTCAAACCGCCGATTAGATTCACATGTCTTTGTTATTTTGTCGTGTTGGTTGTTGTGTGCATTTAAGGATATTGTCAGTCAGGCCATAACATAAAATACATAAGGTTCTTGTACCGTTTACACTTCAATAATAGATATCAGCAGGGCTCGAAATGGTCCGGAGCGCCGTTCCTGTTCGTGAAATCGGTAAAATGATCATTCCGTCTCTTGGAAAAAATAATTTCACCGTCTGAGCTAGATAGGCCATATAATAGAAAATCTAACACACTTATTTTTATGAAATACTAGACTTGCGAGTGCGGTGAAATGCAAATCATGGAGCACCTATTTTCATGCAAGGTTCGCCCAGTAAGTTACAGCTTCGACGAGATCCTACAAGCCGAGGAAAATGGTTTTGCCTTCGCTAACTTCTGGAGCGACACATTGTAGCTATTGAAGACGTGACACGGCGAGGAATAAGACACACACAATTTGATAACTATGTAAATATCTTAAGAAAACTGTTGAGCGCTCCGGTTCGTAAACTTTTCCATTTCGAGCGCTGGATATCAGAATAACTATTGATATACGGTGAATTGTATTTCTAGATTAATGGCTCATGTACAAACAGCTATAGTTATTATATTATAAAACATCATTTTCGTTTATATTACAAATCACTAATTCTGCTGTAGAGAGAGGGAGTGTTTTACTTTGTAGTTAATGATATTTAATTTCTTCGTCACACAATTTAACTTACATGTTTAAGTTAAAGTATACCTCGTCTTGTTATGGTATAAACATAAACTATACCTACATGCATTGAACAGTTTAGGAATAACTCAACAATAATTATTTAATTAAATAATCGTACATATTCAAGTTAATGCATAAAATTCAACAATGTTCGGAATAAAAAATATTAAAATTTAAATTCACCAGCGCATCTATTCTATACAAAAGACTGCTTTCGGTTTGCTACGGCAGCTATCTAGGGCAGGTAAGTATCGAAATATTAACACTTATTGTAACAACTACGCTAAGTTAGCCGTCGTAAACAGCCAAAACTGACTATCTCGCTCTAAAATTTATCATAGCCAAGAGAGGTGCTGTTAAAACATGGCACTTGTTGTAACAATTACAAATAACGTATTGTAATTGTTACAATAATTGCTAATATTTTGATACTTTCCTACCCTAGCTATCTAGCTGTTGTGGCGGCCGAAAGCAGTCTTGTGTATACGATGAATGGATGCGCAGGTATGTTTTATTATTATAACACACACACCTACTTATTAAGATTCATCATTTTTTCATCTTATTTCGATAAACGAGGGAGCTCCTCTACCACTTTCCTACATCCGGTGCAATTCACTGCGGACCCTCCCTCTCTAGTAATCGGTGTTTAGAAGCGTTCTCCTAGTGGTCGGCAAACCACGGCTCGCGAGCCACACGTGGCTCTTTGGCCCCTTGAGTGTGGCTCTACCACAAATGACCACGTACGGACTAAAACAGTGAAAGATAAAACAGTCAAAATGTCTTCGAATATAACCAACCAGCAAATCGACGATCTTAAATTGACGAGTTTTGTGACATAAATGATACAGGACAAAGTCGTACGATTTATTTCATCTATAGGTAATAAAGAAGAACTTTTAGGATTATTGCCACTCAAAGGTCAAAGAGGTGGAGAGGATATTGCAAATGCTGTAATTGAGTGCCAATTTAAATTTAAACAGATAGGGCGAAAAGTATGACCGGTGTAGGAAAAGGGTTTGTTACCATTTTGAACGAAAAAAAAATAAGCACATTGCATCATTCGTCAAAAAGCGCTTTGTGCGCAGACACTTCCAAAAGAAATTTGGAAAGTTAGCTACCTCTTAATCATTTTTAGTTAGTTTAGTACGCAGATCTTCTGCTGCATAACAGGGTACGTTGGTTATCACAAGGAAACGTTTTAAAACGTTTTGCTTCCTTATTAACAGAATTAAAGCATTTCTCCTTGAGAAGGGTGTTCACTATCCAGAAATAGATAACGGACAATCGCTTTATCCAAAAATTTTATTTCATGGAAGACGTTACGTCTCATCTAAATCAGCTTAATCGTAAACTGCAGGGGAAGGATTTTTTTCGATGTTAGAAGAAGTTATTTCATTCGAAAACAAATTATCCCTTTTTGTTTAAGATTTCGAAAGAGAATCTTCGATTCACTTTCAAAGCCTGCTGAAACATCGCTACGAAAATAATTCTGATATTGACATTTGCTATTTCAAAACAACAATTTTCATTATGAGGGAAGCTTTTCTCAACAGGTTTCAGGATTCAGAAACAGCAAAGCGACGTTAGTCTTTGTAAAAAAACCTATTAATGCTACGGTAACAGAATTATTTTTTTCTCCCTTTAATGTTGACATTGGCAACTTTGAAATTTTGAAATGCAATTGCTGGATTTAAAAAATTAAGAATTATGGAGCTCTAAATTTCAACGTCTCTGTGTTGATATGGACATATTGGAGAAAAACAAATATGAATATGGTTCATAACATATCAATAATCTACTTTGAAAGACCTGAAGAAGGAAGACATGATGATTTCTAACACCTGGAATAGTATTCTTGACTCATAATTATTATGATCAATTGAAAAAACTAGCGTTTGCTGTTCTTTCCCTTTCCGGTTCTACATATTCATGCGAACAATCTTTTGCAAGCATGAACCTTATCAAGAGTAAATTGAGAAGTCGTCTTATTGATGAAAACCTGGAATCGTGCCTAAAATTAAAAACAACACAATCCTGACTTACCCAAACTACTAAAGATAGAAGGCGATTGTTAATTTAAAGAGAATTGATGTAATTTATATCCCTATAGACTTTTATATACTTTATTGATTTCATTTTATGGATACCTTACTTACAATTTAATTTTTATCAATAATAATAATATCATTATTAAGTAAGACATCAAGTTTTTTTCAGTGTACCTACCTATAGTTGAATTAAGACTTAAAACTTTAATTAAAGTTTATTAAGTTAATAATCAGTGTACCTACATAATATATAGTTTAAGTTCAAGGAATTTGGCTCTTCAAAGAAATTGCAATCGTTGTACTGTTGATATTTGGCTCTCTTGACTAATGAGTTTGCCGACCACTGTCCTAGCGCATCACTTTCCTACTGGAATTCCAACAATCAGTGGCGAGTTTACGGAATTATATGATTTTGAGCCTCCTCACGATAAACAATACAAATCCAACTACCAACGTAGGTACCTAGTGAAATAACAATTTTATCTCTTCCCTATCGAATTATTATTGAAGATAACAGTGATGACCCTTAATATTAGTGATTTATTTTTTGTAGTACTTAGTAAAGTACATTTATTATCTATTTCGAATGGTTATGTTATAGGACTTTTTATGTTAATTGAAGGGATTTCGTAATGCTTTGGGTGATAGTTTACTCTCAATTTGTAAGAAATACGCAGCTTCCGTCTCACGTCAAACGCGTTACATCACTGTCACACGCCGAATGCGTTACGTTAATAATAAATATGACCATAAATATAATGTAATAATAACGTTATTCGTGACGTAAATATGTAACAAATTCACATTTTTTTTACAATTGTAAGTTTATCTTTGATTAAAAAAAAATCTTTTTAATGTTTTCAGATACATATTTATTAATTAATACAGTGTTGAAATTGTAAATTATCAAAAAAATGTCTCAAATTGCAAGCTTCGTATTTTTCCGCTAGGTACATCTGCTGATATAAGGATCCCCCTTAATAATAATTGTATGAGTAATTTGAACTATTTCGAGGTCCCTTTTTGAAATTTCTGATGAATCGATTGCGTTATTTGCGTCAAATAAAATCGTCGCTACCAATAATGACATTATATTTGATATCTACGCATGTCTCCGGCATGCTCTGTTCAGTTCAGCTTCAGAAATTCCATCGTTATATTATACTTACATTATTCTTCACATCACGCCCTCACTCGTAGATTCGTATAATATCTTCCCCAATCCAGCTGGTACCACAGTGATGTAGGTACACGAGTCGTTATGCATTACTTACGCCATCACTGTGCATATGCTCACCATTTCACTTCACCGCATTTAATTTAATCAATTAAAGACATGCATGCTTGTTTTTTTACCATCGAATCGAATAATAAGAAACTATCTATTGAAATCTTTGATGAATTTAAATAATATTAATGTTATGTAAATAATTCTATAATGTTTCAACAAATTTAATGTGTTACCGACTGAATTTAAATAGCTGTATTATTGTGTATGTGATTAAAATTCAATGTTATTGTTTATTGCAATCTGCATTTCCTACATCGGACGAGAATTTTACACATTTAATAATGTGTTACAATTTTCGTCGCTCTTTCAAAGCCAGAATAAGAATTACAGAAGCAAGACTCGGTGGCCTCGCGACATGTCTTCCAATGTCGGCGCCCGGGTTCGAAATTCGCTCTCGCCCGAGGCATTTTTCGAGTATTTTTAAAGTATCACTCCGTTACGTGAGTTCCTCGCGTGATAATCGCGTGTGAATGAATTGAAATGGCAATGGTAGATTGGTAGGATATCGCGGAGCCGCGGAGGCCGGTGAAATCGACGATGGCCCTACGACAGATTTCACTCCGCTGTGGTGTGCTACTTCGGCCACAGAGCACGGCAGTAAGGGCCTGTCAGTTGTAATAAATTCTAGATATCCCGATATGTGTAGGTGGAGCATGTTTTTATCTTGCAATATTAAAAAGAAGATTTATGGAAATGTATCAATCTGAATCGTTAAATTATCCTAAACACAGATAAACATAAGATAATAGAGTGGAAGTGCGGCGTCTTTGTGGAATAATGATATAACTATTCATTTTTAGAACAGTTTAGACTTTAGAACATACTTAATACTCATATTTTTTGCTTCATTACACAACCATTAGGAAGACAAACTATTAAAATATGTTGGTTGTTTAAGATCGTTCCAAGTGAAATAAGTACATATTATAATTTAGGGACGTACTAATTTTACCATACCTACCTTGGAATTAAAGAATACAAAACTTCTGTGGTTGCAGGGTAAAAGTTTCTTAAGTCGCGTTTTTACGAAATTAAGACTATACCTAATGCCAACGTGTGTATATAATTGTGCTATTTTTTGTATCCATAGATTTTGTCACATGTAAGCTAAATAAGTAGATATGTTAATTTGTAGAAATAGCTTAAATTTAGTAAATCATTTTTAACTCCTAGTAAAAGTACTAATTGAAAACACTGACATTGACAAAATCAAAGACTATAACTTCTAAGCAAGAGTATTTTGAACATTGTGATTTATTTCAAAACCGATTATTTCAGCTGCAACCAAACTATCATAATAATCATAATATTATACACAATTTGAAAACATCTCATGCATATACATACACACTAGAAAAAATCATGTTGTAGAAAAATAAATACGACACCCGACGGGACATGAACCTGCATCTGCTGTACTCGCGCCGCGCCAGTATGCTTTTCCAATTAAGGTACATTTACAATTTATTTATATTCTCATTGAATTACAGTCTTATTGAATAAAAAAATAGTCTATTAAATCATAATATAAGTAGCCTATATTCAAACATAAAGATTTACATAAAAAATTACAACTTGTATTTCTACGTTTACCTACATATATCTAGTTAAAAACTAATAATTAAAAAAAAGTTTTTGTTTATATTATGATAAATAATATAATATGCCTATGGTTGATTTAACTATTATTTAACACAAATAAATCTAACATGGGTAAATATTACAAGGAAGTTACGGGGTTTTGAAATGACATAGGCCAGAAGACAGGACTATAGAAGCTCGGATTGTGATTATATGGGTAACTAGTGACCGCCAAACTTTACGTCATAATGCCGTTGCCTTTGGTAGAGCAACATTTTACGACAGCATATTGCAATTTTTGTTTGACGCGAAACTGGGTTACGGAAGCCAATCGAAAACACTGCAATAAAAAAATCTTGTATAATCAATGTCACCATTAAAGGTCCGATAATTTTATACGTTCGCTAGAAGATTTACTATAAATCAGTATACCTACTGAAACGAGTTGACAACATCAGGGAACTCAGAAATAAAGATAACTGAAATACCTAACGGGTAAGGAGAAGCAGGCAAGCGATCTCGAGTAAGGAAGAATACGGGATAAATTTAAACACATATCAAGAATAATTCATACGTCGAATACTGACAACGTTCTCGGTTTATGCATTGACGATCATTTAATACATATTGGTGTATTGCACACACTATTGCACGTCTATAATGCATGGCTAATTTTCGTAGGATACTCACACATTCAAAACCCTGCGTCAAAATTTACTGTATTGGTATAAGTAGGTATAGCCCACCGGAATTATATTTATTATCGCCAACACGGCTCGACACGCTCATTAAATTTCGGAAGGAGGAATAAGGATGTGACCATTCCCATTTGTTATTATTCCTAAGGTATCATCAAAAAAATGTTTGGTAAGCATGATGGTAGAGACCATAAACAACTATAATTTTCTGTACGCCTTGAAAAGACGGAATAGTAGGTACACGGTACACTGGTTTAAATGATTTCTATTTGGTATGTATTTTGGTATGAAAAATATCGATCCATAATAATAATAGTATCGTTATGATGAATTATGTTCTATGCTCTAATGATATGGTGGCGCTAAGCGCGTATATTTTGTGGTGCCGCTAAATTTCGTATGTGAAGGTTGAAAATTGAACTCACCTCGTTCGCTTCCAAGGCAAACGACATTTGACTAAATGTTATATTATTATATTTATATCCGAAACACTATTATTCTAATCCCAGTTTTTGCCTTTGATGTTTAGAATAAATGTTGGATTGTCAACACGACATCCAAATAGTCCGAATGATTCATTTTATTTATGTAACCATTTCTCTATTCAAATTAACAATATTATTGTACCATTGAATACTATGAAATCCGACGAGAAATTGTTTTGCCAAAAATTCGGTGTTTTGATGTTTTCACATACTTACCTAATATTATATTGTTATTTTTCGAGAAGGGAACATTTAAATTTAAGGCGTTCACAACATGATATAATATACGTCATACATATTATCGTCACCGTTTTAGCAAAACCATCTATGTGTCACTTTTATCAAAAATGACTTTTAAATACCAAGTCATTCCTTATTTTTTTCTCTATAGGCCAGTAAAATGATCTATGTGTTGGGTAAACTCGCTCCGAAGTTATTTCAAAAAATAAAAAAACAGCTATGTGTAAGGTTCAAAAACCACGGTTCACAAAAACAACTATGTGTATATTATAGTAACATATAGATGGTATTTTGATATCGAGAGTGTAATGTTTTTTTACAATTTGGCTACACATTGTTTGTTTCTATGTTATATGCTATGCATTATGGTCTTGCACGACGGTTTGAAAGATGCTTTCTCAAAAAGAGAGACAGGAAATATTCAATAATTTCTGGAAGATGCCTACATGGTCAATAGGGTATAGGCGAGAATTAATTTAAAAGTTGGATAAACAACTACAAACATATCGATGACAGTGGCCAATTGAAACCAACAATGACAGGTAATAAGAATCTGACTGAAGATAAATAATTGGTAGTGCAACCAAAAATCAAAACGGAGAGATTTGTGGAAAAATGTTACATTATGGTTGGATATAATTCCAAAGTTCCCAGCCATTATTGCAGAGAAAATATCTCCAGGGTGTATGTGGAATCGTGTTTCCGATCCAAAATACAAATGCATGATGAATATAAAAAATGGTCTCTGGAAAATGGTCATAAAGCAGCAGAATATACTCCAGTATATTTACCACCAAAAAATCAGTATCCACCAACCACGTAAAGATCAGTGTGCCATCACTGCCATCTGCTGTAGTTATAAAATGAAGAATGTTTCAGAAATGGAATACAATAGCCACATTATTAAAAAAAAAAAAGTTGCTAGAAGACCAAAAATGAAATGAAGGAGAGTACCAGAAGTATTACTGGACGGTTAGTAATCACAATGGATCTCCAAAGTGTGCTGCTATGTCCAAAACACAGGCACAAATGTATTATAAACAAAAACTGCAACTACACAATTTCACCATATACATTCTTCATAATGTATCTTCTAATGAATTTGTTTCATCTCATCGAAAGCAGGACAATACAATGAAATAATTCTAATATCGGATGGGTGTGGATATCAAAACCGAAATAAATTATTCGCTACTGCTCTAAGTTATATCTTTAGAGAGAAAAAACATCGAGATTCAACAGCTTTTTCTGGAAAAAGGCCATACCATGATAGAGGCCGATAGTGCACATGCCACCTAAGAAAAGTATTTTAAGCCTCCAATATATTCACCATCTGATTATATAGCACGTATGCGGCTAGCAAGACCAAAACAACCTTATAAAATTAATGTCATTGATTTTTTAAGAATTATGGATAAGATTAAATCTGGATTAAGTTCAATCAGACCAGGAAAACGAATCGGAGATCCTGTTGTATATGATATTAAAATGTTACAGTATCTACCAGATGGAACAATCTTTTACAAACTCAACTTTATCAGTGCAACCGTTTGACTGCCTTTGTAATATATATAATGAATCATTGCACATATCGCAGTCGAAATACATACATCTTCAGGAATTAAAAAGTGTAATAGAGAAAGATCACCACTATTTCTACGATAACCTAACATTTAAACATGCTAATAGAAAGTAAACGAACTTATAAATATAATATCATCTCACTATTGCATTAATAATTAATAAAATGATATTGCAATTTATCACTAACGCACTATGTATATTTCAACTATTATTTATGTAACAGTTTTTCATGAATTTATTATTATTCACATTTTGATGAATAAATTAAACTATGTGTATTTACAAAACGGTCAAAACAACTTATGTGACATCACAAACTGTATTTTTATTATTTTTGTATTAAAAATAAAAGATTTTTGTAAACAAAATAATAATCTTAGACCATTTTCTGATTATAATAAAGCATTCTTCATAATTTTAATGTTTAAATGTAACATTATTTTTTTATTCAGTTTTATCCTTCTCCTGCACAATTTGAGAAAGTGCACATAGATGGTTTTGCTAAAACGGTGACGTTATATACTTACTACTTACAGAGCTTTTTTAAGGTGAAGTCTTTACTGAGCCTTTTTAAAGAGGCACCTAGCGGAAAAATACGAAGCTTGCAATTTGAGTTTTTTTTTGATAATTTACAACTTCAACTGTACCTATTAATTGATAAATATGTATCTGAAAACATTAAAAAGAAAAATATTTTATATTTTAAGTCAAAGATAAACTTACAATTGTAAAAAATGTAATAAAATGTGAATTTGTTGAATCGTACCGCACCCTATTATTACATATATTTTATTTTAGTTTATTAAGTTTTCTAAGCATCATTTAAGAGATTTTTGACTAATTCATAGTTTTAATATTTTTTATATCTATTTTAAAAAACATCGATTTTTATAAAAAATATAAATGTGTATAACTTGGAATCCTTTTTATTTACAGCTATAGTTATAATACAGTTGAAATTGTAAATTATCAAAAAAAATCTCAAATTGCAAGCTTCGTATTTTTCCGCTAGGTGCCTCTTTAAAAACGGCTCAGTAAAGGCTTCACCTTAAGCTTTTTAAAATCTTTAGCCTTCCATCCAAAACCGAATTGTGCGAGCATTTTTAGCTACCGTCCAGAAACGTCGAAAAACTCTGGGTTTTTTTCCAGTTTTTTCAAACAGCGCCGCGGCGCACAGATTGCATAGCACTGCCATAATTATAATCTGTCTTATTTGCATTATTTCATTTCATGTATCGTCATGATATACATATTACATATAAGTACATATTATCCTTTGCAATCCTGTGAGACTTCATTGTATATACATTATAATAAATAACAATATATTATATTTTTATATACCTAGTAGCTACCAATCTACCTACTTATATACTATACACTCAATGAGCAAGGAAGTCTATCGCGTGAACAAACCAGTCCATCTATACCAGCGATACCAAATTTATTGGTTTTAGGGACCTACCCTTCAATATACCCTAAAATATCGGGGAACCCCGACATGACTGACACAATGATTATATAAATAGTTCGGTAGACGGAAAAATGACATTTTCACTTAAAGCTATTACGTAAAAACAATGTCTGTATGTGTATTTTGCGTTCATACATTTTTAATTTTGATTGTTGAATATAATTATAACCAAGCAACATTTTCAAAATGCTTGTTTATTCGATTAATAGGTGAATATCTTAATAATTTAACACGTTTTACTCAATTACAAAGGATTGAAAAATTTTAGCGCAACGCAACCCTGGTTTAGGATCATCTGATCTCAACTCTATATCACACATGTGGAATATATTTATAACATTCTACTTACAATAACAGGTTCATAATCTAAAATAGTCAATGACCATAAATGTCATTTTTTGTCACCTTAATAAATAATAAATGTCTGGATGGATATTAGATACACACTATCTATATCAGTGTTTCCCAGCCTTCTTCATGCCATGCCCCACCGTAGCCTTTTCAAAAGTCAAATGCCCCACCGGCATCTTTTTTTAATAAAACAGCAGGTAAATTTTCAAATCATATTGTAATATGTTTGTAAACATATGAACCCCTAATAAAATTAAATAAAACCTATTCTAATACATATATTATAACTGAAATTATTTCAAAACACAAATTGAAAATGTCATTAAGTAGAATAAAATAAAAATTAAAACAATAATAAAACACTAAGCTAAGTTTATTTCAATTTTGTACATCTCAGGCATTTTTTTGTATGACCGATGAGTATTCCCCTTTATATGTGAAATTCCGACGTGTCTCATCTCTGAAACGTGGTGCCCCACCTCTGAGGCGTCATGCCCCACCGGTGGGGCGTACGCCCCACCGTGGGAAACACTGATCTATATAATATAACATATATCATGATATTCATGATATAAGTTTAGTTAATGAATGTAGATAGAAACTGTGCCTATTTGAATCAAATAGATATAGTAAGTTATTTTCACGTCAGTTAAACCATTGTTTATGTCTATATAACATTTTTTTATCGTCAGTGGCGAAGACTCTGTACTAGGTGATTATTTAAAGCCTACATTCTTAAGAAAAATATTTTTTTAATTTTATATTGACATATTAAATAATACAATCACAGAAATTTAATATATTCAATATGCCCAACGACATCTATCATATAATTGTCATAATAATTTTACGATCTTTTCCACTATTTCAATAAGCACCATTTATGGCATGTCTCGAAGGTTTAAAAAAATAAGCGACATCTCGTTTCGCTTCACATATTGTATGGATTACGTTCGCGTGAATCGAAAACTTTTTTTATATGAAGTTTGTTTCTCATAATTTCAAGACGTCTGCGGCGGCCCATATAAATTGGTAAGCTATTTAAGGAGCGCTTACATTTTACGTAAGTGCACATTTATTCAAAATAATTTATAAGATATTTTAAAAAATTGTTTCTAGGGATTCAATCACATATTGATTGTTGTTAAAAATAATAAATAATTTATCTCGTGATAGAGTAAGACAATTTATTCAGCCAATTATGTAAGTTGAAATCTGATATTGTATCTAAGTATGTGTTTTAAATATAGAAGTATTTTAAAATGTCTAGTTTACGGGTTAAATTATAAATTGTTATGGAACAGACTCACAACAACGGATATTTTCAATATATATTGAGCGTATCTTGGGTTTATATTTAAGAAAATACATAATTCAAATTAATTGCTTAATTTTATACCATCAGTGAACTTTTGAAATTTCATCGATTTTTGTGTACCTACCTATTCATCAGTAGTTATGTCAGATTATTTTTTTATTTCCCGTAAATACATCTAACAACTGTGCTTTCTCCACAGCCTACCTGTTTCCAAAAGTCACCCTTCGCCACTGATTATCGTAGATTTTAAAGGGAGTTTATTACATCGTACGGTTCGACCATCAAACCTTTTGAAATGAGATACGGTTAGAAATGAACTAATAAAATAATAATATAATGTATAAAGGTGTACTGTAGAATACCAACACATGTGTATACTTGATTGTGTGTATCCGACTTAATCTGAAATTCGTACAATTTGGTTTGGATCCCGGCTTATTCCTAGGTTAGTTAGTCAATACATTTTCGTTGAGCTTTTCCTCTACGTCACTACCTACGCAGCGTAGCAGTAGCTAGTAGGGAATTTAAAAATAGAACAGGGAACGCTTTTAGAATTATAATTTTATGTAGTAAATTTAATTTGTTTATTTTTTGCACACAAAATATTTCTGTCTCTACCCCTTAGTTCCAACGTCAGTTAATTTTCACAACGTTAGTTGATTAAACTAACGTATATGTGTGGAAACTACTTGTAGTGGTATAAGGTAGAAACAAAGGTTGAATGTATATAACTTGGAAGCATTATATTAAAAAAAAAATGTTATTTCTCATCGTTTTATTGCGTAAGAGATGCTCAAATCAATATATTTAAACGATTTTCTGTCTATTTATAAACCTTGTTAGGGTTATATCGTTCAAATTATATTACAAACTTAACATACGAGGTGCGGTCGTTAAAGTGTAAAGCGAAGCAATTTATTTCATTCAGCCCAGACTTGCGGCTTGTCTGAAATTATAGTGCCTAATTTATAACGCATTGTACTTATCAGCCGCGTATCTGGGACATATTACGCCTGGGAGTAATGCTTATTAATGCATTTAACTAATATCTTATCTTATATCTATCGAACATGCATAATTTAGAACAATAAAACTGGTACTAAATTTAAATGTTTACATATTAAGAATTGTTCGATATCTTGTTTTTCCGATTTCATTTTTCGGTACCACATTGTAGGTACAAGACGTTAATTTTATTTGAAATCATTTTTTGTCAATCAAAATGTCAATCATTGAAAACATTGTTCTCTATACTAAATATGACATTGTGATACTTAATAAATATGGTAATAATAAAAAAAATGTCGGTAACATAAATGGATGTCAAAAACTATCTACTTATTGTGTTGCTTTAATACATACAGGGGCGTAGCAAGGTGGTTTTACGCCCCTTCAGTTACAAAACATGCGCCCCCTTACGTGATAACAAACTGCATAGAAATTGCCTATACGTAAGTTTACCTGCATTCAATTGCCATTAATAAATTTAAATAATACAGATTTAATAACTCGTAATATAAGATTTTTTAAATGTACGGCTACCTAAAATTGACTTCAATAATCCCTGATTTTTTTGTTACAGGTAATAAACAAAGAGGTAATTTATTTGTGTGATAAATAAATAAACATTCATTATAATAAGAATCGTCCTTCGCATGATTTGATCATTTCACGATTATATTTTCCTTTCACTATTTCCGATTTCTACTCCTAAAATTTCCACGATTTGGAAACACTGCACTGATATTAAATTTTGTGGTAGGGTGGTGATGTTATTACCGTCGCCTTTTGATTAATATTTTGCACACAATAATTAACGCATAATATTCTTATGAAAAACGTTTTTTTGATCAGTGATTCTGAATAATATATTGAATTATCACTGGTTTCCGACATTTGTCAATTTTTATTTTTGAGCGTTAAGCGAAACTCCATTTCCGCGCCACTGTACATATAAGAAGGTCTTGTACTATAATATGACAATGAGTTCGACAATGAAATACAATGTGATATTGAAATATGATATTGTTAGAATTAATGTAACTTTTTTTTTATTTGTAGTCCTCGGTGTCATGCCAATAACAAGACAAAATAAAAAATGGTATTTTATGTAAAAAGTGATTCGATATTAAGGTCGTAAATAAGTCGTAACGAGGCGGTTGCTTTGTCAGAAATAATGAAAATGAAAGATATGTACTTTTCACAACATAATTACTAAAAAATCGATGCAAAGATTTCGGAAAAGGGTCACCAATCTTGTCAGCGCCCCGGGTCTCCACGTACCTACTATATTCTAATACAAATGCATACCAAAATGGCATGTACCCGATTCCAATTTACGAATTAAGATACGTCGTATCGTCGTATGTGCGTGAACGAATGTATATTGTATAAAAAATGTTTATGACATTGATTGTATAAAAGTATTTAAAATGCTTTGATACCGTATAGAAAACGTTTGAAAAAATACTAACAAACGAGTGTGACCATGTTTTATAGTGTTTAATCGGATGTAGCGACGTATGGTTTCGTAGAATGTTGCTTTGATTAAAGCACAAAAAATGTATGACGTGGACAGTACAAACTTCATTTAATTTTATGGGAATCTTGGCTGGCGTGGATGTGCGTTTAGTTGTAAACAGATGTTTGCATATGGACATTTGTGTTAGGACAGACTTTTATATAACTTGTTCACGTACGGATGTTCGTACAGGGAAGAGCTGCTCAAGTCGGTTCAACCAGCTGTTGGGCCCATCGAACCATCTGACCTGGTCGCCACAATGCTAATTTTCTTGCATTTAGAAAATTTGTGGCGTCATATTGCCATCGTGATGATCTCTTTACTTAGGTCTTTTTAGATTGCTCGGAAGTTTTCTATTAGCTTTTGTTACTTAGTAGGTACAATTTTAAATTTTGTAGTCTACATTATATTATGTTCGTCTCTCACATGAGCACTTTTAACTTAAAGTTATGTAAATTCCGTCAAAGCATAAAAGTCGGTTAAATAATATAATGCTGCTTTGGGTTGTCAATTAAAATGATCGGGGTATTATGTTCAATTCCTGCTAGCATAAAAAAACGTCCGGACTTTTTTCATTCAATAAATTCAACGTGTATTTAGAGACATTGTAGTACCGAAATACCTCACTGAGCATCCACATTTACACACCTACCTTCGTGATATAATATTCTGCCCTCGATGATTATTGAATAAAACCAACTTGGAGTTGGTAGGTAGGTACCTAGATGTTTTAGTTCGTTGTGCTTTTGTCGCCCCCGTACGTCCGGAACCCGTGGGCGGTGCTTCGGCGCGCCCGATCTATATAATAAATTATTAATGTATCGCTGCGGCTTTCTCCATACTAATAAAACGATAATTTCATGAATGCAGGCCCGTCTCGCAGTAGTGCGCAATGTCGGCGCCGCCCATGTGCGCCTCGCCCGGGGAGCGGCGATCATGAAAGACGCATTATGCATTAGATTGGTGGGACTTAATCGTGATTACATACAATAAATTCTGGTATGCAGTTCATTCTCGATATCTTATGAAATATCAGTTAATCTTGAGTAGAATATTATTTAAATACCGTTATTCTTATTCTAACAATGAATTAAGTGCATTGTATATTGTCTACAATATTTACTAATAATTAAATAAAATAACACAATTCAGTTGTCTATAGATTTTTTTTTGTTTGTTAGTTTGTATCAGGAGTACAATTTAAAATATATAGTCAAATCCACTTTTTGACAATGTGAGAAAATCCGTTATTTTCACTTCTCCTTCCTAAAAGGTGTGTGTTTACTAGTAACAAAACAAACACATTGTCTCTTTGATCACATTCATAATATATGGCATTTAGCAAAATGACGTCTGCCTTAGCCATGACGTGATTGGTTGAAATGGATTTGACGCTATTTGAATATAAATCCGATATATTTATCCATTATTAATTAAAATTAGTCCCATAGTTAGTAGGTTTTTTAGGCTATTTCATGTTGAATTTAGAGAGTGATCTAGCGTTGCCAGTAAATAAAAAGTTTTTACAGTTGACTACTTTTGAAAATTACCTCCTGGTATAGATATCAGATGTGTTGATGTTCACTGTTTGCGTCCTGATAAAAGCACTTATTATATCAGCATTGATTTATTTGAATAATGAAAGT
Source organism: Rhyacophila brunnea (assembly GCF_057557595.1). NCBI lineage: Eukaryota > Metazoa > Arthropoda > Insecta > Trichoptera > Rhyacophilidae > Rhyacophila > Rhyacophila brunnea. The sequence continues at coordinate 27,378,855 of NW_028233068.1, forward strand.
GGAATATTGTGTACCTACTCATCTGCAATTAAATCAATTTGTGTCGTTTATTATAATATGGCCTACCATTAACGATTAACAGTGGGTAAAAATTGATTAAGTATACATATTTAATAATATGTAGGTACCCATTTTATTCGATAGGTACCTAACACTTTTTTTATTTTTACGAAATATTGCTACTTTAGGGTGATGAATAGATAACATAAAATACATAATAATATGTACATATCTTTATAATAATTAGATACATCTCTATACAGATATTATAAGACGTACACTACGAATATGCTTCCCGTACAATTCTATATTATCATCAGTTACATTTTTTTTCAATTTCTTAGTATTTCGCACAGAAACAAAGTCGCATATAAAGTACGAGAATACAAGGTAAAGACAGAAGAAAATAATATATAGGTAAGTACATTAGAAATACAATCATATCATATAATTTATATAAAATTCTAGAATATACTCGTCGTAATAAAGGAAGTGAGGAAATAAATCCCTCGCGGAGAAGCATCTTTCGATATGACGTCCTTAGGTAGGTACATTCCTTTTGACAGTAACTTGATCTTCTTTAATCTTTAACATGTATTACATGTCTATAATATTCCTCCATGTCATGTATGTCATTAAAATTGGGGATTAATGTCAATGTTTTTATGAGGATCGATTCTAGCCGGTCGATCAACCCAATCACATTAATAATATTGTGTGTACATTCTCTCTTGGAATTACAATTTATATTATTCTACTTGCATCTTATCTCGTAAACCAAATGCAAATATACAGTAGTGAACTTTTATTTTTATAACAGGATGCCGATTACGTTTTATATACGATATGACTTATGTGTCGATTGTGCGATAATGAATAAGGTAGGTACACTTTTCTGTGCAAAACTTATCGGCGATGTGATTTTTTTGTTTACGACTAACTCCCTGAGCAGTTTGAATAAAATCGTTTTCTCAGAACAATGTGTGCTCGTAACAAATATAAATGGCGTTTGTTTTGCTTTTCTCGCATTTTCTCACACGCCAGTCATACTAGACTCTTTCTTATCCATACATCGAATGGGTTTCTCGTGGACCAGCACACTAAACAACCACTTCAAAGGCTGTAAGAGCGTATGCAATATGCTGATATGCATAACAAGCATTATTCAAGTAGGTACTTACCTACTTATACCCTTTTTATTTACCTTGCTCTGCAAGAATCAGTAACCATTGAGCCACGAACAAAATTATGAAATTTTATAAAGTGTATTCACCACAAACAAAATTATTTAATACGACATTTGTTACAATTGCATAGTATCTACCTAAGCTTTATCAAATATAAATATATAAGTATTTTTTTTATATATATAAGAGGTACCTATTGTGTCATTATAGTCAATTCTATGATATGGTTGGTAAGAATAGTATGAGAAAACGACAGCTAAAACAAAAATTGAGTAGAGGGAGTAGGAATTTTAAATGAGAAAATCACGAGGAGTGGGGATCGATTAGGATTTAAAATAATGTTATAATTGAGCATTTTGGTATCAAAGTAGGTTACCTCCATTTTAACTTTTATATTTCTATTAATTGTAAGTAATTTCTATTAAATTCAGCTATGTTTATTAGTTTGATAGGATTAAATCGGAGGTTCACTCAACTTTAAACACGATTTTTTTATTGATTTTAATGACAATAACAGTATTTTATCTATAAAATACGCAATATGAAGGTAACTGACTTGGAAGCGAATAACCTTAGTTGAGGTGTTGTAATTGTTGTTAATATTTTTATTTATTACCCAAGTACCAAGAAGTATTACTATATTTTTTTTAAAGTTTACTTTATTCATGCAATGGAGATTTTTATTTTTAATAAAGTAGGGGCTATTTTTGATAAGTTGGTTTGCGAATTCTTAAAAGTAATTCTTTTGAGGTATCTATAATCTTTAACCCTGATATTTAAACTACGCGAGATTTTTCCAATGTAAATTCGGTGACATTCGTTGCATGCTAATTGATTAATGCCGTTGCTATCTAAAGACTTATTTTGATCTCTGCTATTTGACAGTATTATTAGGCATGTATTATGTACTAACGAAGATTAAAGATATATTGCAAGATTAAGGAAATTAAGTTGGAACCGGGTGCTGATTTTGATTCTCACCACAGCTATTGTACTTGATGCGTGTTTGATCACTGCTGTGGGTCATGGTCACTTGCGCCGTGTCGACTGTCGCGGTACAGGTGAACTCATTGAGGTGTCCACATTCACTCGCGGCGAGACACGCGCCACGAGGACAAGGTCTTACGCGCTGGGTAGACGGTAGCGACTTGCCTACGCGGTATAGTTTGTGCAAAAAATACGGAACACTTTTACAGCGCTTTTCGGTTTGCGCGAGCTACAGTTTTCCCGTCCATACACACGGGTTTCCCAATACGAACCGGTTTACGCAGGTAAGCTTGTGGTAAAGCATGAGCGTCTAGCCGGAGCTTTATCCTTTAGTTTTATGTAATAATTTTTATTTTTGCACTGATCTTGGGACTCCAGTCTTTATTCAAGCCATCAAACGCCGAAATTAAGTCAGTGGTTTCCGCATAATTTCAGTTACTATACGGAATTATATAAAATAATCATTAGGTACCAATTTCATATCGCGTTCTAGCTTCAAAAAGTAGTAGATTTCAACTTCGACGGTTCTCCATTGTCAGCACCAATCCCGGATATCAATTCAATTATAATCAGTGACGCCTCGGACTTAACTCCTAGAGCTTTCGAAAATTACCTGATTGGATGACTTGAGTACCTAGTCCACGCGCTATACGTGTCTGTCCAACGAGTTATGGCGTGTGATGCTCTCATTCTTTTAACATATTATATTATACAATGCACTGTATACCTGCGCCACAATGTACGCCATACATATTTCGCTAGACTTTTTCTCGAAATATAGATATATCCATTATGTACTATGTATGTATGTATGTATGTATGTATATAATATCTAACTTGTGTAAGTATGTGGAACAAGTATGTACTTACCAGCATACCAGAACCAAAATTGAATTCATACTCAATTCTGATGCCCTTCTACCTAGGATCAATAGGAAAATTAGTTAATTATAAATAATATAACCAACAGACACCAACAGTTTCTACAGAAAGCTGCACTGTATAGTTGGCCACAGGAATGTAGTCTTTTAACTTTATGCCACAGCCAGCATTCGAACCGAAGCTTTAATGCACTGTAAACTATTGCTCTACTTCGCATTATTTGGTTAGGTATACCAACCGTTTAAATCATTTTCAGATGTCAAGGTGCAGTCGGCACAGAAATTCATTATTCTATTAATATTCATATATAAATATAGCGTGTATTTTATTTAGGTAAGTATTTTTAAACCTTTGATAAGTATTATAAATTTTAAGTAAGTATTTACAGCGAATGGTAGGTTTAATAAATTATAATAATTATTGTCAGATGTCAGAATATGCAGTTTCTTAGTATGTACTATGTAGTGAAACAATGCTGGTATTCGAAATAAATTTAATGTCCTTGTTATTGACAGTGCTACACATTATCAATATTATAATAGAATGCATGCAAAAATAATAAAGTCGAAATGTCGAATATGCTTGAATGTAAAACGGTGACAGTAAGATCCTAATGATTAAAAGCTCATAACATAAATATAATATTAATTAACTTTTTATTTCCACTGTATACTGATGAATCATAATTATTAAAGTTATGTTTACTAAACTAACGTAATTACCCTAATTGGATAATTTATTATACTTTATTGTGTTTTAATATGTATGCAGGATATGCCTTTCGTGTATCAGCTGTGTGCCTAAAAATATTAATATACTTATTGACATTTTATCAACATTGGACCCTTATAAAACTATAACTAGATACCTACCATTTATGTATTTATACTGCGTTTAATATTTAATACTTGCTACGTATATGATAAATTTATAACGTATTCCTATTTGAAATAATCAAATGTCTGCTTCCTGCAAATTGTTTTATAAATTAACTACTGAAAAAACTTACTTTATCGGTAAAACAATGAAAATAATATGTGCCTAGTATGAGATATTGTCACAATAGGTAAATATTATTTAGCTGTAGATATGATAAATGATTTGAAATTGTGCAAAAATAATTTGCGAGGATTCTGTCACATCTAGCTGATTAGTGATTACATTCAACAAATGTGACATTGACATGGAAAACTTTGTGATAGTATATTGTGTATTAAGAGAGGATACTCATATCGTTTGTAATATAATTTGTAACTTTCCACCGTAAGTTATAATCGTTGACCGTTCTCTTTATAAAATGACATATCGACCATCTTCGAGTTAGTTAATATATAAAAATATAAAATTTGCATTTAGTGGCTGTAATATCTCAGATTTATTTATGTTCTAAAAACAAAGTAGGTACTTAAACGAAAATATTGTTTTTTATTGCTTTATTGAGTGTCGCTAAGTAGTATTATAACGATAAATAAAACATTTTTGCGATATGTTGAATTGGGGACATATTGATAAGAATTAATTAATTAATACCGATAGCGTGATAGATATTAAATAGCTATTATTAGATGTTTAATAAAAAAACAGTGAGTAATAATATAAATAAATATAAGGTTTCTTTTATAAGTGCATCTTGCGTTGATCTAGCTAGAACACTGTGTACCTACATATTATATTTATTTTCTATTCAATTTTATATGGATTTTGTTGACTTCACTTTTATTCGTTTTTTTATGGCCAGTGTTTGCCTAATTTCATTATCCCAAAGCTCTAATCAACGACCGGCATAATAAATTGTTCAGGTAATACATTACTGTTTCCTAATCAGGGTTGCACGAAAAATTTGCAAAAAAGCTTCCGATAGAATTAGTAGGTACAACCACATTTTTGTAAAAGTTTTTGATTAAAACAAATAATAAAATTGTTACAGTTATCAATTGACCTAGTTATAAAAATAAAGAAGTATTTTAAAAGATTAGCTTGGTTATATAATACTATAATATGCGTGTGATGGTTCTTATTAAACAAATTTATACTAAAAAAATTAATACGAAATAATATAATTAATATACATAGGTACCTACTACCTATATACAATGTTAGTTTCTAACCAACCAGAGGTCAAAAGTAAATTGAAAATGTTTTCATTTTAAACCTAATATTATGACATGACAAGAATGACAAAAAAGGATGAATAGGCATGTATTACGACAAATTATAATGCTATAGTCGAACAACATCTTCTTGGCTACGTGTTAAAACTGTGAACTAACATGCTCCTCCCATTTTTAACCACACTTTCATTATAAACTAACAAACTCCTCCCATTTAGTCAACAACAGCGCCTTCCGACTTGTGCCTAAATCTTCTTGTTGGACATTACATTGTGATATTCAGCGTCTTAAATAGATCATATATTATTATATATATATGGTAAAATCCTCATATAAAAGTGTAAACGTTGGTATTTAGCACAGTGTGTGCACAGTGTAGAACAGAATTTAGGTCTACGGAATGGCGTAGACCGTAGACCAATGATTTAATTTAAAAGGGTCTACGTCATAATAAATTTATGCATACGATTCGTACGTACACGCGATTATATTATTATTTGTGGTTCTGATTATTTACATCACTCAACACTCTTTATATAGCGAAATTATTATTGAATTTTTCAAGGGGATAACACCACAGAAACACATTAAAAGTTAATAATAACCAACATTTTTTAAACCTCACTACTGAATGCTAACTGGGTGCTAAGAATTAGTTCTATAATAATATATTTAACCTTTAAAAACATTGTGTGCAGTCGCGTGTTGAAGGACGTGGAGGCTTAAAGCACCGACTGATTTTTAATACTCCGTAATAAAAAAAAAACAAATAAAACCGACAAATTCCCACTAATAACGTACCAAGTAAAAATATCAAATGTCCTGTTTCTAAATATAATTATTGAGTGATTATAATATTATAAGCCACCTTGATGTTCGTTGCAGGAAGTTTGTTACCTATAGGTACCTATTCAATTTGTGAGAAATTATATTTATTTTTAAAAATTTGGTGAAATTTAATACTTGTATGACGTATTTGAACTGTTACGAGGCCCCCTTTTAAATCCTATCTCGTTGAAGAAACTCGCCGCTGGTTGTGTGACATTATCAAGGGCGTCCTCCGCATATCATTTTTTTTGACATTTCTGTTAAATTTGTCACAATATTATGTAATATTAAAGTAATTAAAGGATTTAGGCGCCTTCAGATAACATAAAACAATACGAATGTCGTATCATTTGGCATGTTTAATCTCATTAAAACATTAAATGGCTTTGTTTTTTTTTATGTAATTTTACGATAAATAAATTAATAATATTGTTATATTGCCTTTGTTCGTGATGATGACCGACCCGTGAGATAAGTGGGCCACCTTTGCCCATTATTTATTTTATATCAAGCCATTCAAACATGTGTTAAAGAAAATGGAATAAATTCATTAAATTTAATAATGTAACTATACATACATTATAATATTACCTATAGACGTAAGTATGTACCTACAATTTACAGTCTACACTCTACACCAGTGGTTCTCATGTGATATTTAACTGTGGCCGCACAATTGAAATTGACAGTTCTATGGAAACGTTTGGTGGCCGCACTAAATTTCACTTTTGTTGTGATTGAAAAAAATAAAGCAAATTTTTATTTACTATAAACATGGATCGATTTATTTATAGACAAGTCCATTTATTTTAATAAAATACATTTGAACACTTTAGTGCACATCTACATATTTATTTAAAAATATTGCAAATGGAAATTCCTCAATACTCCTTTTTTCCAATGCGAGCCGCATGGCTGCTTCTAAGTTTACATATTCTGTCAACTGGCTTCGATATTTGTTTTTTGTGAAGTGCATTATACTGAATAATCTTTTACAGTACACAGCAGTAGAAAAAATCGACAATATTAATAAAGCAATTATTGCCAATTCTTGGTGAACGTATAACTTTGACCAACATTTTTCAACCGTGGTATTATTAAAATGGTTTTTAAGTACTTGGTCATGACCCATTTCCAATAATTTCATATTATTTAACTTTTTATTTAACAATTTGCATATTATTTAACGTTAGCCCAGTTAATTAAATTAAATGATGTCGGTGGCCGCAGCAAAATCATCTAGCGGCCGCACAAGAGAACCACTGCTCTACACCATTAATCAAGTGCGAGTGCGTAACACCCGGGCGGCGGGGTTCAGGGGGCGGCAAAAGTAAAAAAAACATTTTGATGATATTATTAAAAAAAAAAAAAAAAATGTATTCAATTAAATGCATTAAGGCGAAGTCTTCACTGAGCCTTTTTTAAAGAGGCACCTAGCGGAAAAATACGAAGCTTGCAATTTGAGACATTTTTTTGATAATTTACAATTTCAACTGTATTAATGAATAAATATGTATCTGAAAACATTAAAAATAAAAATATTTTTTATTTTAAGTCAAAGACAAACTTACAATTGTAAAAAATGTAATAAAATGTGAATTTGTTCTATCGATCCGCACCCTATTATTACATGTATTTTATGGTCATATTTATTATTAAAATTTAGTTTATTAAGTTTTCTAAGCATCACCTAAGCGATTTTTGACAAATTCATAGTTTTAATATTTTTTATATCTATTTTAAAAAACATCGATTTTTATAAAAAATATAAATGTGTATAACTTGAAATCCTTTTTATTTATATTAATATAAATATTTTATTTATATTTATAAAAATAATTGATTTGATATAAATAAAAAGGATTTCAAGTTATACACATTTATATTTTTTGTAAAAATCGATGTTTTTTAAAATAGATATAAAAAATATTAAAACTATGAATTTGTCAAAAATCGCTTAGGTGATGCTTAGAAAACTTAATAAACTAAATATTAATAATAAATATGACCATAAAATATATGTAATAATAGGGTGCGGACCGATAGAACAAATTCACATTTTATTACATTTTTTACAATTGTAAGTTTGTCTTTGACTTAAAATAAAAAATATTTTTATTTTTAATGTTTTCAAATACATATTTATACATTATTACAGTTGAAATTGTAAATTATCAAAAAAATGTCTCAAATTGCAAGCTTCGTATTTTTCCGCTAGGTGCCTCTTTAAAAAAGGCTCAATGAAGACTTCGCCTTAATCAATCAATCAACTTGATGCAAAAGTCGCGCCATTGTCATTAAATAGTCATTCATAATTTATGCGACCGTGTACCATCGACACATGTGTATCGATTTAAGACGCTTTACCTTTACATTATAATTCAGAATATTATATTATTTAATGGGTATATATCAAAATTATTAACGCTAATTAACTATACTATACTAATTAAACGCTAACATTTCCTTGCCCCCATCTTGCATATCATAAGTTTAAAGATTGTTATTCCATTTTTTGACCATCTGAGCTTGGCAGGTATATAACAAAAAATCTAATACTTACACTTTACTTACAATTTTTATATAATATATTACATAAATATGTTAATATTTTCGGAAAATTAAGGAGCGCTCCAGTTCGTACAATTTTCCATTTCAACTGCTGTTATAAGTATACTAAGAGGATAGTGTAAGGTGAAGATGATGATTATGTCAGAATTTTCTATTACTTATTTTATTCATTCTTTTAAATGGGTAGGTACGTAAATAACATTGTATTTATAGAAATATGTGAGATTAAAACATAATTAAATTCTTCTGATGTATTATTTTAAGATCCTAATGTCTATAACAGGTAAGTACTGCTATAAATATTGTTAAAGTGGCCTACACAGTTTTTTTTTTAAATTCATACATGCAAAATTGCATTATTTACAAATATTTCTTTAATCGCACACATTTTTAAAGTGTCCATTTAATTGTTTTCAAATGTTCACGTCTTAATCACGTTGAACTCAATGTTTTTGCAAGCTTCTTCTTACACTCTGAAGATAACTAGAAAACACTCTGATAGCATTATTTTTTATACATTTATTCTGCCACACAATGAAAATTAATTATATTTGGTATTAAGAATTAAGGTGGTGTGGGTGTGTCGCATCTGTCGCTAGCAACAGAAAAAATATAATGTTGATCTCTACGAAGAGGTGGCCAGTATATTATTTGCCATGATCGTTCCGCTGAAATAGCTGTGTTTGCATTAGTGATTAGGTAATTATATTTACAATTCAATTTCGGCAAAATTGTTTTATTAATCAACACATTTAGCGTATTGGCAAGAAGAACGTGCATTTACTAATCGTGTTATAAATAAACTGACAACGTATTAGAAAAACACCATATTGAAAATCAAATAGACGATTGGACAATTTAACTACTTATTATTATCCAATCCATGTAATGAAATATAATTGCTCAAAAAGTGTTTTCTGGATATGAAAATGATTTTTTTTCGAATCGAATGTTACTTGTATGTTTTTCGGCAGAATTTTTTCAGTAAAATAAATAATTAAACATTAGCTGCCGGTACTGCTCTCTATGGGAGCAAATGTGGTGTGGTGTGGGATTTGCTATGTGGTAGTTAATATTAAATTGGTATTTTTAGTTATGGATTTAATATTACATGAAAGTGGAATATTACTATCATGTATGACTACTATAACAATAGCACCTAATTTGTTGATGACTTAATAAAATTTAGCTTGCCCAATCCACGTGCAAGCAATGACAGCAAATGCAAAATTCTTTTGTTTTGAAAATCTTCTGCAATCAAGTATATAGCATAATTATTAATGTATTTCAAAATTTGTATGGCAAAATATTATGTTATTTGTAATTTGTAAAAATATTTGTGAAAACACCCCTTCCGATTTTATATGATAGGTACATCGTACCTTATTCGTGTAAAAATATTTTTCCAAGTCAGTAGAATTCTTTTTGTCGTTTTTTATTGGATTAAAGATACAATACAATGCGGCAAATTATATATAATATGTACAGATGGAGTATATATGGAAATTCACTTTCTTGTGTGTATCTCAGGGTACACGTATTGCCAGTCATTCACTTAATATCTTGGGGATAAACCATAGCATAGAGATATAAAAAAGTGTATATAAGTTGCATCCAAATATACGTAAATAGTAAACATAAAACGTAATTTTAACGCCTCAACTATTCGGAAGCTCGACCTTTTCTATACGGTGTAATAAATTAATGTGTGAAACATGTATTAATGTTCCTATGTTTCATAGGGGCCGGTTTACGACATTGCGTCCCTGGGTATTTTACACGTGTAACATAAATGCAAACATTCTACGAACATCCGTGAGATACGTCATACCTAAATATAGTACATACTCGAACGTAGCTCGTAGTAAATTATTCAATTTTCTAGAACGTCAATTCCTTTTGATGACGCGGAGATGTTCTTAAACGCACCTAGTCTATTAAATTATAACACGTCTATGACTGGTTCGATTATAAATTATTGTACAGACCTACAAATTATATGAAGAATGGGATGGGGGGGGGACCCACTGTCGAAAACTACCCAATCAAGACTCGTAACTGGACAAAATGTGACATTCGAATGAGATTTTCAAAATGGCGTCCTATGGTAGTTAGTAGTTCCATTTTTGGCCATTCTACAGATAAGTTTGTAGGTCTGTACTTATAATTAATTTATTGGTGTAGGTATCCTATTAGTCGATTGGACTAATTGGGCCCAATCGGGCATCGCGCTTTCGTGACTACGGGAGTAGCAATACAAGTAAACAAAACAAAAGAATGAAACGATAGATTAAAGTTTGTTTTTAATTTCAATCAATACATAATTTATTTATTATTGGAAGTCACCTGACTAGGTGCAGATGCATATAATCCAAGATTATGCAATGTTGCCAGCGATTTTTTTCTTGGCAATTATCACTAATTTGTTTTACAACTATGTCCAATGGTTGGACAATCGCCCAATAATTATTGATTATATAATATTTACACTTCATATTTAATAGTTGTATTATGTAGTTATACATACAATTAGGGATTCCAATCCCGGGATCCCGAGCTATTTTCGATACCTATGAATCCCGGAATTGATAAACATAATCCCGGGATTTCGGGATAGATTTTTTTATCAATTTTTATGGAAAATATAACAGAAAAAATACTTTTAATAAAAAATAACTACATTAGAAATAAACTGAGTTTGAATAAGGTTTGATTAATACCTATGTGTAGGTTGCCGATTCATTTTATTTTTTCACATAAATTACTAAAAATGAGAAAGATTGGAAAAAAACAATGCTTCGCACTCTTAACAAAGTAATTCCACCATGATATCATACGTTTTACGGCAGTTTCATATTTGGCTGACTAATTAGATTTATGAAGCGGAAAGGCCATAAGTACGCCATGATTATTTGCTTTACTATTTTAAATCTCGCTAATCCATTCATTATGTCTTTACTATCAGAAACAGCAATCTCATATTAAATTCACATTATTATTTATATTACAATATTATTTACTCAATTAAACTTGTGTATTTCCAAGATTGAACGTATACAATATTAACAATAAATGTCTTAAATAGTATAAATTATACTAGATTTATTTTTGACCGATTTTATCAATGCTATTTGTAAATATAAAAATTTTATATTAACAATGGAAAACAATGTCAATCCCGTGACCAGTCCCGGGATCCCGGGATTGTCAAATTGTAATCCCAACATCCCGGGATCAGAATTTTGGCTCGGGATTGGATTCCCTACATACAATATAATACTATGCGAGTAGACATTTTATGTTATATTTATTCAATGTGACCGGTACGTAATACTAATAATACATGGACTTGTGCCCATCTTACGATTTATTAATGCAGGTTCATACACAAGGTACCTACGTGCATAAACATTGTGCATGAACGTGAATTTGAATGTATTTTCATGTGACTATGAATCGCCTGATTGCAATGAATTGCATTACGTTCGTGCTGTGTCTCCGTTCATTGAAGTGTTATTTAGCACAATATTGTTATTCTCGTCGGGTTCCTCTTCTTTTAAAATGAATTATTTCATCCATGAGCAGAATATTGGAGCAGCTGAAAAATACACATTCATACGTGACGTATTCTGTAATTAGGTAGATTACATACAATCAGTAATTGACTGATTAACTGATTATCGGAATTATTGATGAATTAAGCAAAAAAATATAGGTATATTAAATTAAACAGGGGATGATGTTTTAGTTGTCAAATTTAATACAATACCCATTTTTTTATTTGTATTCTAATAAAAAAAAAATGTTTTATCTCGTATTCATCCAATATTTTTTGATTGATTACATTAACATATTATTTTTTTTTTTAACTGTTATTTCTTGTTGGAAAGACATTGTAGAATAATTGTTGATTGATTGAAACTGGTACCTACATATCGTCGCTGTAAGATTGGTTTCCCGAATAGACCAAATGTTCAGGAGACGAAAAACAAATTTCATAATCCTATATTTAAATACATGGAGATATTTTAATTGTTATTTTTACAGCACATTAATGATATATTCATTATCATTAAAAAGTAATTTAAAGAAAGGGATGGTTCTAGTCCAATTAGATACAAAAAAACATTCTGCATTAAAAGGTCTATTTCGACAAAAACGGATATTCGGGAAACCAGTCCTATAGCGACGATATGTGTACCTTTGTTATAAAAGGTATTATAAATTTGCATATTTAACAAACATTATAATATTGTGTTGTTAGTTCTTTTAACTACTTTGATATAAGTACTCAATTAAGTTTTCATTTGCAATAGATTATAATAATCATTAATTATGGGTAAATGTTATCAGGTGCACACACAGAAAAATGGCATGGCTATAATAATATGTTATTGATTTTTATTAAAGGCGGTGAGAGGGGGCGGAATTATTGCAGGTGCCACTGACTTCCGCATTTACCTCTCCTACTACTTATATGGTAGACCCCTGTACTTTTCGAGGCATATTCCCATACCCAGACACTCCGAATTTTGAGTCTGGTGATGAACACGCGTTATTGCGACCTGTTGCATCCACAAAACGTGGTTATCAAATACGTGTGGCCTAACCGTTATAATTATCGTTAGTGTCCGTTTGTGTCGTCCACTTTGTCTTTTTTTTTTTTGTTTCTTTATTACACACCACAACAGGCCGTGAAGCCCAATAACAGTGGTAAAACTTCCAGGCTTAATGAATTTACATATTAAATTATGTAATTATATTTTCACCTCACCGGGAATGAAGCCCAGAGCTCCGGGATGGAAGGCCAGCTAATTAAAGCTAAAATTTGAGTACCACGGGTTTTCCACTAACACAGATCTTGCGTGTCGTAGAATGGCGAGAGCAAAGCGAAATCATTCGTATCATGATTCTCAGTCATAAGGTCCTGACGAATTTAGACAATTTGTATATTTTTCACTCCCCCCACCCCGTTGTGTGCGCGCCTGAATGTAATGCGCAGTATATTCTAAGGTATTTTATTACCTACAATAGACTGTAGTATTGACAGAAAAAGAAATATTTCTTTTTATCCTGTTATCATTTTAATGCTTTGATTCTGAATCATACATTTTGTTTCATCTTAGCAGATGTTATATTATTTTTCTTCAGTGCTCATATTTTTCAATTATGTCCACATACATAATTCATAATATCACGGTTAACAACAATAATATTATAATGTGCTCTAAATTGGTACTGGCAAAAGTTCAAGAAGCCAAATCAACTTCAATTTCATATACTTAATAAACTACTTTTGTTAGTGGTCCACCTCTGCGTATTCCTTATTTACTGCCGTATTCATACACTTTTGAACCGCATTCAACGCAGTAAGCGGTTTATCGGCCAAATAAGAAAACTATAAAAAATGCATACGTCACGAAGATGCGTACAGGAATGCGCACCAAACTTAAAATGGCGGCGATCTGCGCGAGCTGTCAGTGTCACTGTAATATACGTCTAAAATGAGTTCATCACAACAAGCAGTTAGTACAGGGGAGGGCAAACTGCGGCCCGCGGGCCGCATGTGGCCCGCCGGGTATTTTTTCGCGGCCCGCCATCGATAATTGTACTTGTGATTACGAATAACTTTTTTATAATTTTTAAAAAAATATTGATAATAGATCATAATTTGAAGAATTTGTGTTTTCGTAAATGTATTATCTCAGTACGTATTCCTTGCGTCTCGTCTCACACTATGTAGCCACGATTTTCTACGTTGAACATCGATTTCAATAGATATTGATAGTGTACCGACAGAGCTACAACTTGAGATTATTAATCTGCAGTGTGACACTGATTTAAGAGAATTGCATCGTCGTGAAGAAATCTCCAAATTTTACAATGCCCTTAATTCAGACAAATTCGACCAACTTAAAGAGTAGGTTTGCAAGAAAAATGTTCGTTATTTTTGGATCAACCTATATATGTGAACAAACATTTTCGATCATGAACCTCAATAAAAAATCATTACGATCAAATATCTCCGATGCCCATTTACTAGCAGTTTTGAGAATATCAACTACAAAATTCACCTAAATTTAAAAAAATGTACAACAGTTTCATTCTTCTCATTATTTTTTTTGTATTGTCTATTTTTCGTGATAATAAATAGTGTATATCTAAAAATGGTATTTTACTTGCGGCCCGCCGCTCATTTTGAATTCTTGAATTTGGCCCTCCATCCAAAAAGTTTGCCCGCCCCTGATTTAGTAGGAGACTTGAAACGTGCCGTTGTGCTATAATCGGATTCATGATGATGCTAAATGATGCTAAATGCTTGTAAAAATGTATACAGATCGTGGATCGATAAAGATGTATTTAATATTGTCAATGAGTCCGCAAAGCTGTATTGCCATATTATGGAAATATTTACTGGGTATACTTTATCATTTTGTGCATTAAGAAGTATAAAATAAATATGATATTATAAGTTCATGATAATTATTCATTTATATGGTACCGTTTGCACATTTTTACACCTATTCACCATTTCAAATTTTTAAATTAATTATCGGGAAATTTAAATTTAAAAGTTGGTAACATTAGCCACGGGCGGCTCTCGTGGTGAAGTTGGTAAGGCGCTCGCCTTCCACCCGAGAGTTCCTGGGTTCGATTCCCGGTCGTGAGAAAAACATTTATGTGTTTTTCTCAAAGCCTGGGTGTTTGCGATTGTTCAAAATTACTAACAACAACCACCTTGTACGAAAAAGCAAGGACATGGTTATTAATAATTCTAAAAAAAAAAAAAAAAAAACATTAGCCACGGCATGACGCGTATTACGTCAGCGACGTGACGTCACTATTCGACAGATTCAAATTAGGTTTATGCATGCAAATTTGCAGTAAATAGCTTGAATGCAGTTTGCTGTTATATGCATACGCCAGTTAGATAATAATAATATGAGCAAAATAGCCTGTCTATTATTATTACTAGTTAATTTGGTAGTTGTGTTTATGGGTTTTATTCATTTTTTTTATCATTAGAGTATATATTACTTGTTACCATACTTTAACCTCAGACCAATACTACATAGTAACCATTTCCGCGGAGAGCTTTTACGATTCATTGTCATCTCTAACACAATAATTTTAACGTGGGTGTAATGGAATTTCAATGCGGTTGAAGGAAGAATCACACTTGTTATTAGTTTCCACCAAGATGTCCAGTGACGTCCCTAGGCAAAGTACCGTCCTTAAGCAAACTTAAAATGCCGTCCCCTTTCATTTTTAGTTTCAAATTGACTGCAAACTCGTTAGGTACATGCATACATATTTTATCATTTATTTTCGACTGTACCAAAAATCTTTAAGTTTACATAGAACACCATTTACTGAGAATTAGAGAATTTACACGAAATCTACTCTCAAACATTGGTCGTTTTAGTTTCTTACTAGATATGTGGCGCTGACATGTTTGGAGGCACCCTTCTGAAAATGTTGTTTGTGCGATAAACCGCTATTACAATATCTATTAGGTACAATGGTTATTAGTATTACAATATAATAATAGTTATGTTGTCAGGATTTTTTATGCTTCAATTATTTTTTAAACTGGAATGTCGATAGGTACTTTATAATGAAACGATTGCATCGTTTGCTTCATGTAAAATCGCCACTGCTCTCAAAAGTTGTATAGTTTGTATTCTTTCCTTCATACGCCACACTTTATAATGTGACGCGCATATGCAACGCATGACCTGCCTACCCACACGGGACGTCACCGCAGATGTCATTACTAGGGAGCGGATTTATATGCAACAAAAAACATGATTATATGCAGGCACATATGCACTTAAAATCATTAAAATATGCATTAAAACCAAAGAAATACGCAGTTAAAAATCTACATTTTTATGAAAAAAATTGTAAATACCCACTTCACCCAATATTACTGATAAAAATCGAATAACAAATTAATAATCTCAATCAATATAATACAATGACAAAAAAACGCAAATAATCAATCACAATATTCAAAATAGTTTGTTTACAAGTACAAATAATTGAATAAGAAATGCAATATAAACTATACACAACTTTAAAAAACAAAAACGACACACTATTCATAAATACTATTATTTAAGTGCTGTTTTTTTGTACGAAAAAAGTTACAATATTTTTTTCAATATTGTGCTTTGGCATTAAAATTTTCCGCATATCTGTAAGTATTTTGTTTATATGCGGAAAACGACCTCTCAACGTCCACAGAGGTGATTGCGCAAAATTTAAATAAAGGTGCCCGAGTTGATTTCATTTTTTCTGATAAATCCACAGCAAGTGCATCTAAACTGTCTACCTACCTATTCTAGTAATATTTAGTAAAATTATGAATGCAAAAGCTCTAAAATATGCATTTATTTATGAAATATGCACTAATGTCTCAAATATGCTCTAACGTCTCAAATATGCATTTATATGCACAATAAAATTTCATTTTTGGAGTCTGCGTCTTTCAAAACGGATTTCTGTGCAACTCTCATAGCTCTGCATACACCCTAACAAAACATGCACTAGCATATAAATCCGGGCCCTAGTCATTACACTCTAAAACGACTTTTTATGTAAAGGGCGTCCGACCGGTTCAACGAATGCTATCACTACGCCGATACGCTGTTTTGCGAATAGGAGAATGATGGTTAAATATATTTTATATATTCGTTCATGCACACGTACGGCAGCTTGATATCGAATACAACATGACATGTACATATAAACACAATCACAAGTAATAACACTAAATCAAATTCTCATAAATAGTTATAGCTTGAGAGGCACTGGGAACCTCAATCGATGTGAATTTATAAGTTTGGTGAATGTGAAAGGTTTTCCTGGCGAAAGCGTTTTAGGATTTACTACTTTTACATACTGTACGCATATCGAGGAAGGGCTGAATCTTAAGATTTATTTACAGGGAAGATAGGAGCCTGAGAGCTCTACCATTAGGTCTGTCACCAGGCGGGAGTTCCTCGCCTCAGGTGCCGGGTGTTTGCGACACTAGACCCCATCTTGTCGTACAAACGAGCTTTCATAATTTAAACGGTATTCGAGCGGAAAGACCATAATATCTAGTATCACAATCATGGGCCCCACATCCTGAAGCAGGCCCCCAGGCTAGGATCTTGGCGCCCCCCCCTACCTATCGCTAAGGATAAAGGCAGTGTGATGCTCTACAGTAGTATTTTCCAAATGGTGTACGCGGTAAAATTAATGTGTATGTTTAATGTTTTTTGTATATTTTAATACATCCATTTGAATTATGGAGTTGTCGAGTTTAAAATAATAACATTATGGAAGGAAAATAGCTCCCTTAGGCGACTTTTTTTTGCAAATTTGTGATGTGTGTTTATCTCACCTATCTGGTCGACTCGCCACGCCGGGCCCCTCCTTAGCCCGGGCCCCCAGGCTAGAGCCCTGTCAGCCCCCCTCTTGTGGGGGCCATGATCGCAATGTATCACTTTTGTATTAATTACTAATAGGGGAATCATGGTTCCACCTGTGATAGTTTGTATAATATTATATATTATTATTAGACAACTTCACACTGAATAAATAATGACTAAATAATAATTCTAAGAAGAAAAAATACGAACTAGACGCATTTTGTAAGATATTACGTATTGTTATGTAACATGCATTAGTGATTATTGCCATTGGTCACTAGGAAGTCTGTGTTATTATGTATCTAGATGATGTTTAATTTTTCTTATCTAGGAGAATAAATTGTGAGAAGTACATAAAAGTACCATAATATAGCATAACGGTGCACCGGTTATCGTTATCTAAGGGCAACCTGGAAGTCATCAATTTCAACTTGACTTTACAATAATATAACAGAATAGTTATCAAGTCAATAATTTTATTTGTGATTCGCGGTAAATTCGGAAGTGCTATCTATATCTACCATAAACTAATTTCAAGTTATGGAATTATCTAGCATTTTTTAAATAAAAAATCATCAGATAGGTACCTAAATCAGTAAATCAAAAACGCATAAGTACAGAAGTTGAAACTTACTTTTATTTTTAAATAAATATTAGTCCAACGATATTGAAGAAAACCTATAGTATCAGTGGCGAAGGGTGGAGGTAGGCTGTTAAAATCCACCATAATTAGTGCACATTAAACTTTATTAGTCATACGTACTTGTTTTTATTTTGATTTTGGTTAGGTTTAAAAAAAACAGTCAAACCCTGCCTAACCAAACCATAATAGTTTTGGTATATTTTGGGCGATATAACAAAATTGTTCACACTTTTTCATTCATACTTATTTGTTTTCGTTAGATTATGAAATACATATTACACATATTGTTGGTTCATTTTTTTAATTCATTAAGCCCAGCTCTGCCCAAACCATAATAGATAAAGTATGTATAAAATATTCAAAGTTATGTATGATTTAATTGCATAATTTTAGATATTTTATAGATAGACGAGTATTTTTTGTATATTATCTATTATGGCTTGGTTTTCGCAGGGTTTAATTGAATTTTTTAGATTAACCAACACCATCTGTAAATTGTAGTCTTATTTCAATGAAAACAAATACGCATGACTGACAAATTTTAGTGTGCATTGTTTATGGCGGATCTTAACAGCCTAACCTCCACCCTTCGCCACTGTAATATAATATTTTAAATTATGTACATAATATTATCAATCATAAATCGCATGTTATGTGTTGCATACATTTAAAATCTTCAATCAATTTTAATTGATAGTCTTCTCGCCTGTAATACGAAAGCAAATCTTCAATCAAAATAATATCAGTTCGTCGCTAGCTGGGCAAACGTCGTAACCAATGAGTTAATTGATTTTTTTGCCGACTCTGTCCGATTATTATTCTATGACGCTGAACCAATCATTGTATGTATTTAGAGTTATTTTAATAATGCAGTAGGTTGCGATCAACCTAAAATGAGAATAACCTGTCCACACTTTCAAAATCTAGTCTAGATTCATAAGCACAATTTCATAGAATTCAAAGTCGTTTTAGACATTTTAACTATTATTGTTTCAGTCGAAAAAAAATACGTATTAGCCTTTGACATTAATTATTGGCATTAATTAAATTCACGATGGTTAAATCTTAGGTTGTCACTAAAAGTAGTTTACGATCTTTTCACTGTTTGGAACAGTTGTAAGAATTAAAATTATTATATACCTAGAAGGAATTTTCCATTTGCATGTTTGATCATAATATTATTATCTTTCCATGGGATTGACGAAGCTTTTGTTTTATAAAATTTGAATGTTTTCTTCAATCTTGAAAAATATTATCTATACATAACATAGTTTAATGTCAAATAAAACCCTAATATGTCGTAATTTTATTATACTATATTCTATCTGACCATGCCAAATCATAGTCCGAATCATGGTTGAGATATTTTAGCTATGGTGTGAAAAAAATCATTGGCTTCCCGCCAGGTTTCAACAAATAAATCCTGGGTGATTCCTTTTCCAATATCATTTTAAATAGTATTATATTATATTAATACAATAGATTTAAAGTAGGTATTAATTTCACATTTGATTAGTTTCAAACATAATAAATGAACGGTGTTCATATAAATATATAGGTACATACCAGTGGTGTGCAGTGACGTATACTAATTACAGGGATGCTGTTGAAAAAAATGTACCCTCCACTTCTTTCCAAACATTATTGTTATTATTGACGTATCGTTTATACTTTATAGATTTATTATGATATAGTGTGCAAAGTGGTTGCTTTGCTACATTTTAAAAACGTTTACGTAATATTAATATATATATATATATATATTATTAGTGTGAGTCAGGGTATGGTCCTAATAGTTTGAGCAAGTGGCTGACGTCCATTTCTCGTAAAAAACAAAATCTGTTAATACAACCCTCTACTCTGTGGAGGCCCATATGATCCTATTAGGATCGGACATGGTTAAAAAAAATATTAATAATATATAACATAAGTATATTTAAGTATGATTGACTATGCAATTGCATAATAAATACGCCTATATTATTATGTCATAGACATAGACTCATACAGCCTCATCGATTATTTTTGGGGATGCTCAGCATTTACTACACCAGTGGGTCTATTCTATGCCTATCGACCGCTAAAGTGATAAAGTGAAAAATATTATCAAACTTAGGGTAGGTTTGTATCAAAATATTAGCACTTATTGTAACAATTACACGAAGCCGGTTTTTATTGTTGCAATAAGTGCTATATTTTAACAGCACCTATCTTGCTGCTGTTAAAATATCGCACTTATTGCAACAATAAAAACCGGCTTCGTGTAATTGTTACAATAAGTGCTAATATTTTGATACAAACCTACCCTAAGTTTGATACTATTTATCAATTTAGTGTTCGATAAGTATAGAATAGACCCACATGTATGGACTGCACGCCACTGGTACATTACATACTATTGGTTAATATAAAAGTATGGTCTATAAGACCACGACAATCAATTGTAACTTTACATTATTTGATAAATTATTAATTATAAATATATCCTAAATACGTTTAAAATCTAAAAAAAAAAATTCTTAACAGCATTCAATTATTGTAGGTCAAATTTTGTGTCTACTGTTTGTGTGTATTAATTTATTTTACACATGTAAAGACTTTCTTGAATGTGTATTTTAATCACTTTTTATTTTTTTATTTCAGATCTATGGATGATTGAAGAAGGATTAACCTAAGATGAACAGTGACCACCCGATATTTAAACAAGATTTTGGAGCATGACTTCTGCGTAAAATTTCTGAACGTCATTGAAACTTGATCTACTACATCTGAATATACAGTGAATAAAGTGGAAATATTTTGAAAAGTGTAACGTCATATATCGTCCGAAGAATAATGGAGTGAAGTATCAAAATATAATCGAAGAAATCCGATTTCTAACTGTGGTTAATTTGGATCTTGATACAAACGGTAATTTCGCAAGTGCAAGTGTCACGTGTAAAACATCGCTTAAAATTCATCACGAATTCTGGGTGGAAGAGATGGAAAGTTATGAAAGAATAATAAATTGGGTGCATTACTTCAAGGAAATTATTTGATATGATTTAAACTGTGAATTAATTGTTGTTTGTTTATTGAAAATAATTGAGTTTATTCACGAGGACAAGCTAATTAATCTGTTGAGCTGTTTTTGTTCAACAGGCGAAGTTCGTATTTACATTAACACGATTTCTGTTTGTGCTGGTTTCAAGCGGTATTAATTGTTATTGATTGATGATAGAACTAATTTAAATATTGTTGTATATTTTTCAAGAGTAAGGTCATTTCGATATTACAGCGTTGACACCATAAATAGTGGGTTATCAACTTTAAATAAAACATCGGGTGACTTTTCAATCCATGCAGATTATATCGTGCTGTTTATGAACTCTGCAGTACTTTAAATAATAATTGTATTAAGGATAGAGTGTCACCTCTAACTTACATTTTCACTTATATTTTTCGAAATTAAAGAAGCATTTCACGAAGTGATTCGCGCAGGGAAACAAAATTAACTTTGTGATTGTATCACGTAACGATAATTGAAAAGATTTTTTTTATTGTTTATACAGTTGTATTATCGAATGTTAACAAATTGATTTTATATTAAAAAAAACGCATTGCATAGTACGTACGTAATGTTATGTTTATTGTTCTGATAGATAACTGAGTTATTTCTGTCTTTAATTAATAATAAAAGAATATTTGCTAGACAGTTTTATTATTTTACAACTAATTGTGAAATAAAAAATATTGGCATATACATGTTGAATATTTAAAATATTAATGTTATTAAATTAATTTAAATACATAGTTAAAACAAGCACAACTATTAGTGTGACTGTTTTAATTAATTGAAATTTTACACCTGATATAGATTTTCGTGATTTATTTCCCGCTATTACAATTATTATTAATCAGAACGTTGATAATATACATTTAATAATTAATATAAAACAAAATATTCCGATCACGACGCAGAGGTGTGCCCCACGCGTGAATTCCAGTTCATTTTCAGACAAAATGATTATTTGAGTAAAAAAATAAATATTGGAGAATCGTTATCTCATGCACTGGCAGACAGTGTCAAGATAAACAATTATTTTTTTGCACGAGATCGGGAACGTGTTTTATTTACCAATAACAAAAACTTTATCTACTAATCCAACTCGAAAAGGTCGCTTGCTAGCGAATATTATCATACGATAAAAATTCTTGAAATTCTTTATCATACACAAACGGTGATGTGTAAAACGTCACCAACAATATTAATAGAATTCTCATGAATTACTTTGGTCGTGTTTGGTGTATTTGATTGCAAAAAAACTTTTTTTACCTTATCGTTGTAGAGATAGTGTACAATTCGCATCACATTCTATAATATACAGTATTAAATGTGCATTATTGCGATAGTAGTCATTTTGGCGTCACAGGTTTTTGGTTTATTTTTATCTTGCAAAGCAACTACGTTTTCAGAGAATTGTTGAAGTCAAAAGAAGAGAAAACTATTGAATTGGGGTAGTGATTAAACGTAGAGGATCATTGCACGCAAAAAGTATCATAACAGCATATAAATCTTGCTTACTAACATTGTTTTGTTAATTACACTAAAGATAATAATAGAAAAACATAGTTAAAAGACGTGACTCGATAAGGAGTATTCAGATTAATACAATTATAGTAAAAAAAAGCCACAATATAACTTCGCTGCGAGAAGACCTCTCAGCCCTCGAAGAAAACCTTAAAGTCCTGGCGACATTACTAACAGACAACATGTTGGCATCTCAAGGATTCCCCTTGTACGGCCATAGCCCGCCGGGTGGTTTTCTCGCGGATTATACTCCACCGCAGCCGTGCCGTGTGTATGGCTACCGACCACCCCTCATCCGCAGGGCTACCACACCTTTGGCGGGGCCCAGACCATGCTTGCGACCCGGTCCACCTGCTGGTGCCAAAAAGAGGGTAGTCTTCGCCGACGACCACGGCTTGTCTTTAACTCAAGTCAGGGTGATGAGAGAACCATCAGATCAGCCTCCCAGTTGGTCGCTGAGGCCGGATTCTCCAATCCAGCAGCACGTCGTTCAGAAATCTTCGTGGGAGTTGAACTTCGCTCAGCCCGCCTCCGATTATGTAGACTTCAGACGGAGAATAAACGACGATAACGTTTCACTAGAGAATGTAATTATCAAAGAAAAGGAAGGTTTTCTGATAGGAACGATAAAAGTGAAAAATATTCATTTTCAAAAAGAAGTTTTAGTGAGATGGTCAGCAGATTCTTGGGCAACTTCGGAGGATGCGTTTTGTGTGTACGTAGACGTTCAGACAACGATAGCGGGCACTTATTCCTTATACGATACCTTCAATTTCAGGGTTCAACTTCCAGTAACTTCAAAGCGTTTAGATTTCTGCGTCTGTTATCGTTGTAACAATGAGGAACACTGGGACAGCAATTCAGGGACAAATTATTCAGTAGTGAAGAGAGACAATACAGTAATGGCTGCCATAGCAGCGGCGCCTATTGTTCAAGCTGCTCCTGTAACCAAAACTCTGTGGTCAGAGTATGCGAGTTGGAATGGACCTTGCGATGTGCCGTATTGGTGACGGAGAATGATTTTTTTTTTATACGTGGCATAAATGTGGCATTTTAATGCTTTCATAGACATTATTCGAAAGGTGCGATCGTCCAAATCCAATTTTATACAAACAATAATACATAGATAGTCATAATAAATTAAGGCGACTGTATAATTATCGCACAACATGGCTGTTTTAATTTGATGGGACTTTTCAGAGACTAATAAATTTTCGAATATTTAAAATAACAATTATTAGCATTGTTTTGTGATCTTCAAAAATGATGAATGCGTCAAAACATTGGTTTTCGTCAAATTTCATGGGTACCTACTTATGATATTAAATTTATCGATGTGAAATATCTAGACGTTCATAGTGATGTTATGAATTTACTTAGCTCTGAACAGCTTCGTAAATAACTTTTTAAAAATCCACTGCTATTGACTGAATTTCAGAAACTTTTATAAATACGATGTTTTACAAAGAATGGCCTATTTTTGTAGGCACCCAAATAGTGTAAAGTGGGCGAATGATTCAGCGGGCTGACATTGCCAAGGCGTATAATAAAGTTATCGAAACAGATTCGGCGTAGCACAGTGGCCAAAGCTTACAGCGTTGGATCAATAGTAAAAATCAAGCTCTCACTATGTTTCGCTTCTTATCGAAAAGGAAGTATAGAAAAATAGTCCCAATTAAAGTACTGTAACTGAAAATTACTGCACTTCGTAGGTAGGTACGCTAATGATACGCGTATTTTGACTGTCCCACCAAGATGAGATATGGAGTAAATTTGTATTTTGTTAAGGTGTAAAGTGCTGGAGTAAAAACATGACTGATATTTTTTAGGACGTATGCCCTGCTGTCGAACGTATTTTTCGAATTATCTCACAAACACTTTAGACTTTTATATGATATTATAGCCGTCAAAAATGACAAATAGCAAACAATTCAGTTCGATTGAAAGTATAAAATTAATAAATAATCGTAGTAAAACATGGTTCAAATCATGTAGCGACTCTAGTGCCATATCAAAATCGATGATCGCCACTTTTTTGTGAACAATAGAATAATGATTGCCTTCAGATTTTACAGAGTTTAAGTCGACATGTGGCCCTTTTTTCGGCTTCACGGTGAGGTTCCAAATCTATACACGAATGTTGTCTCCAACATCGAAATTATATAAATCTTATCAACCGATATCGTGTACAAAGTAACGTCGAAATATATTCTCAATACCAACGTCTAGTATAAACATTTTTTTTATTTCACGAAAGTGCCCTTACTCCATACAGAATGCGATGTAGCAATATTCGACCGAGAATTATTTTTTTCTAAAATTGGTCCGGACACACGTTCTGAGGAATGGAAACGCGCCTTCGTGAGATAATTAATAATATAATATATCCATAACCCGTAACATTAGTCTGATGCTGTACGTAGCGTAATGAAAAAAAAATGAGAGCAATTTTTGTCCTTACGTCTTCCGTAATAAAATTCAACAATGTTTACATAGCATTGACCTTAATGTTTTGATGCCAATTTTGCTTTCAGGCACACATTAATTAGGTACCTACTTCAGAGATTGACAATTATTCTACTTAATATAATGTTAGCTGTTGGCATAACTCCAATAGTTGGATATTATTATTATGATCATTGAATCGATCTGCTATAATTTCTAGTTGCATGTGACTATCAGTTATGGATAAATTTCAAATTCGATCCAACATATACCGACGTCCTACAAACTTATCTGAAGAACGGTCCAAAATGGAACTACTATATTGAAAACGTCATTCGAATGTCAGATACTGTCCAGTTGCGAGTCTTGATTGGGTAGTTTTCGACTGTGGCTTCCCCATCAATTCTTCAGATAAGTTTGTAGTACATAGTTGAGTAAGTAGTTATTTTATGCATTGCGTTTTACGTGAGATTTTATTTCTTATTGCGTAATCGCTAGCACAATGGAAATAAGTTGTGTGGTGTGCCGAGTGGGTGACTGGGGGGTAATAATCACCTAAGTGGCATCGCATCGTACATAAAAAAATATATATACATCTACCTATAATCTAGACATGGTATTAATAGGTTATTATATATATTATTACAGAGCAAAACTCTTTCACGAAATTAGTTTCTGTGTCTTATTCTATGAATATCAATTCTGTTTACGTATTCTGTCATTCAATAGATACCTGCTACCACACAGTAAGCTAGGTAGTGTGATTCAACATTTACTGCGAATTTTTGACAATTCAAGATATTTTTGTATTTTCTCAACCTTGAATGAAATTGCTAGGATTTGTTGAAGTGTGATGAATATTGTGTCTGAAATAATATTCGTAAATTGTGTAAGCAAGTAATAATTACCCACATACAGGTATCGCTAATTCCGAATTATTTCAATAATTTAATCGGCAAGTAACTAAATCAATGGAATAGTGTGAAGGATGTATAAGCACTCATCTGAATTTTAGTAATTTGTAGATATTTTTGATTTTGTATTTGACTAGGCAGGTGTTATTATACTATTGATCCAAGGCGAGGCTGATACATTAAAAAAACTGATCAGAGTTGTTGTGTAGAGGGGTAAAACACTCAATGTTGACCATTGTGCAAACTCCTTTCCAATTCTAACGGGAAAAATAATTTCACAAGAGCTGTGATTGAATGGATTTGGTGCTACATATCTGTTGATACAACCCCCACTCTGGAAGTTCATTATGATCTTCTTAGGATAGAACATTATAATATATATGTATATTATATTGTGAAAAGTCAAATTTGAAAAGTATAAAAAAAGGAAATATGTCAGTAAAAAAAACAATACAATATGAAAATCTAGGCATTATAGTGAAAATCAATGTTGTGGGTATGGGGGGCCTATATTGATTTTAAGGTTTAGTTTATTTCACACCATATAATCACCAGACATGCAGCTTATATAATATAATGTCTTTTACATTATGTGTATTATGTATAAAGATTTATGGTGAAATTCATATACATAATCATTTATTTAGTCAAGGATTGATAGTGTCTCTAAAAAGCACTAGGTACATCTTTACTTATTAAGAATTAAGGAACAGTGGCAGGCTATTGGAAAAGTGCATGAACTGAGAAAAATAAATTGCCATAAACTGTAGACTTTAGTCATAATGATAAACCAGTGCACCACACAAGGAGTTTTGTGCACAGCCATATATAAAAATACTGAAGCAGTCTATAAAATAATGTTCCTTAAATGTATGTTTTTGTAAATATTAAACTATAACTAAAATAGGAAGTCAACACATATTATTTTTTTACTATATGTAAGTAGGTTTAAGTCAGTTTTTAATTAAAATAAACACTATTTTTAGGTAGAGGCCATATTTAAATGAAAGAATGATTGATATTGGATTGCTACTTTACGTGAATAGATATTAAAAAAAAAAAACGAACTTATAGATCTGTGATATGCCATGATTAAGTAATAATAAAAGTGTAATTTTAATAAGTATGAATAATTGTTATTATTGAAATTAAATATCATTTGAATATTGTATTTGTGTTGGTCCTCCATATTGTTTATATTAATTTGCATGACTTTAAAAAAAGCATATAAATGTAAGTGTTGCCATTGTTTATGTTACAATAATTTATCATAATATTTGCAGATCGCGCTCAGCGTAATAAAAATATTTTCTTTACAATAATATATTATTTAATCTCCAATAAAAGGTAATTAATTTTAACTACATACTTTTATTATGAATACTGCATATCCAATGGCTAACAATATGCATTTATTATGTAAAATATATTATATTATACAATAAATAATGCAATAACAAACATATACCTTTATAATCTACTTAATATGTATGAACTCTGTAAGTAGAATGATAATGTAGGTATCGAAGCGATAGAATATAATTTTTATGAAATAATAAAATGTCTTCCTGAATAATTTGTAAATATGTTTCACTTTCCAAAAATCTAATGTTAAGAAATCTTATTTCAATTTGGTTTCTATTATGTCGCTTATTTGAGAATATTCTTCAGATGTGCCAGACTGTATGTTGAAAATTTTATTAATAATATGAAACAAAACCTATCTATAATTGTACTCATAATGAAAATCTTTGTTAAATCGCGCCAGTGTAGAATAGGTTTTATTTTTATTTTTATATAAACCAAAATAAATTGTTAATACTCAAGATACAATGAAATGTTGTTCCTCCATTTAAAATTGATAAATCGCATGTTTGTTGCAGCTGTATTTTTATATTGTATAGAAATGTATTTTTTTAACGTTGGCAGTTATAGTTATTTTTATTTGATGACTTCTATTTTAGTGTGTAAATATTTATTTTTAATTTTATATAATAATAACCCCACCGCTCATTCTCCTGTAGATAGGTAACTGAAAATAAAAAATAAAAATAACTATCTACTTATGCAAAGTGTTGAATTATTTTAATTAGGTACACGAAAATCCTTCCATATATAATGATAATTTGAGGTATGAAAATAATGCAATAAACAATCATTGAATCGCTAAAATATTTTCCATGATAATTAAATAACCTCATTTTATAAAACATCAAAATGTAACAATCAGCAATAAGTGCAAAAAATAAATGTATTTCTACTTTCCCAATTTGAATCAGCTATTTATACAATTTTTAATAAGATGAGATTATAGAACAGAATCAAGTTGATTAAAAAAAAATGCTGAACCTTCCAGTTTGAGTGAGTGCCACTTCTGTATGCAAAAAATGTAACCATGTAGTATCCTATCAGGGTAACCTATGAGAATTAGTGATCCTTTTTTTCACTTTCATATCATTTTGGCTTCATCTCCATACAACAAGGTTTTCTCCAACATTTTTTGGTATTTATATGATTACAATCCAAAAAACTTGGCTCAAATCACCACTGCTTCCCTTAAATTAAACCAATTTTTAAATAAATTCGTTATATAATAAATTCTTTGAAGAACATCTATAGTCAATTAATTAAATATGAATGCGAAGCAAGAATTAATAATTATTACCTCAAGTAATTATGATGACTGTGGAAAAAAATATAATTGTTGTATATAAGTTTTTATAAAATTAATTATGTTAATCTTGAATGATCTGTGCGTGTAAGAATTGTATGTTTACATTTTATATTTTATTTATGTGAATTATATTATAATTAATAAAAAATTGTTTTATTTAAAAAAATGCTTAATGTATCCAAGCCACTTTACAATTGAATTAAATTACCAATTATTTCTAAGCGGCACATATGAGCCTCCATAGAGTGAAGAATAGTTATCTATTCGGCCAATCCATTGGGTGCTTGCACTGGATCAAATACACATTGAAAAAATAGCATGTATTTTTTGATCAGACCCCGGGTTCAAACCCGCAACACACTATTTATACAAAGTCAGCTGCTCTACCCACTGACCCAACATGGGTGGCAAGTCACATTATTTATAGGTAGGTACTTATAAAATTAGTAATCTAATTAACAAATCGAACGGCTAAAACTTACCAACTTCCAAATTACATAATTGAAAAATATACTAGAACAGAATATTTATCATTTAGTTGATTGTTGTTGCACTGAGAGAATGAAGACCAAGAATTATCACTGGACAACGAACTTTAGTGTATTTTGGTTTTGGGCTGTTGCCAAACATTATCTATTTTAGTTGTTACAGCTGGTCAATTAGATTTTCAAATTTCACTATAAACCAGCTCTATTACCGAGTAGTACATGTAGCTAAAAGGTTTCCAACGAATAGCGCTTGAGAAATTTCGTACAACTTTACTTACCGTACAAAAAAAAAATTAGTCGATATCATACGAGGGTGGGTCAATAATTCCTTAGAAAAAAGCATTAAAACAGTTTTTATTTTTGTATTTTTTTTTATTTCTCAACATAATCTCCTTGGAGCTCAATA
This sequence comes from Rhyacophila brunnea, assembly GCF_057557595.1. NCBI lineage: Eukaryota > Metazoa > Arthropoda > Insecta > Trichoptera > Rhyacophilidae > Rhyacophila > Rhyacophila brunnea. Next base: position 27,408,983 of record NW_028233068.1, read on the forward strand.
CACTTGATTAGACGTTTCTCAATTTTTTTTAAACTGTCAGAAAAATAAGTTTTCGGAAGGTCCTCAAAATAAGCATTTGTCCGATCGATGACTTCTTCATTTGAAAAAAAACGTTGTCCACTTAGCCATTTTTTTAAGTTTCAATGCCCGTGGCATTGTCCTGATGAAAGAGGATTTTTTTCCTGTTTAAATGAGGCCGTTTTTCTTCAATTTTGTTTTTTAGCTGGTCCAATAAAGATGCATAATAATCCCCTGTTATTGTTTTTCCTTTTTCCAAATAGTCAACGAAAATAATTCCACGTGCATCCCAAAATACTGTAGCCATAACCTTACCAGCTGATTTTACGGTTTTCGCCTTCTTTGGACATGGTTCGCCTTTCGCAATCCACTGCTTTGACTGTTCTTTCGTCTCGGGAGTATAGTGGTGTATCCATGTTTCATCTACAGTCACAAAGCGACGAAAAAATTCATCCGGATTGCGTTGCATGAGCGACAACAGGGCTTTAGAGGCCACCACCCTATTGCGTTTATTGTCGACTGTGAGCAAACGCGGCACCCATCTTGCAGAAATTTTTTTCATGCCCAATTTGTCATGTAAAATAGAAATGACGCTACCTTTTGAGATCCCTGTAACCTCAATTATCTCACTCAACTTTAATCTTCGGTCACTTAACACCATATCGTGGATTTTATTGATCATTTATGGTGTAGTCACCTCTACAGGACGTCCTGAGCGTGGTTCATCCTTTGTTGATGTACGACCACGTTTAAATTCATTTAACCAGTTATAAATAGTTGCAAGTGAAGGAGCAGATATGCCGTGAACTAAATCCAACTCATTTTTTATTTATTTTTTTTGCTGTTAACCCTTTTATATTAAAATGTTTAATAACAGCTCTAAACTCAATTTTCTCCATTTTTGTAAACAAGCAAATTTTTTTTTTAAATGTACGAGAAACACAACAACCCGACCAATCTGATTGAAACTTCGCAGCATACTGAATCGGTAGTGCCGCTGCATGAAAACAAACCGCTTACAGTACTAGTCGCGCCACCTGTCGGCTTTTCTAAGGACTTATTGACCTACCCTCGTATCAATTTTATTAATGTTGTCTATAAGACAAGAAGTTACTGTAAAATAAGTCCGCTCAGTTACTTCCATACTGTTGCCATATATTATTATACGAGGGTGGGTCAATAATTCCTTAGAAAAAAGCATTAAAACAGTTTTTATTTTTGTATTTTTTTTTTATTTCTCAACATAATCTCCTTGGAGCTCAATACACTTGGTTAGACGTTTCTCAATTTTTTTTAAACCGTCAGAAAAATAAGTTTTCGGAAGGTCCTCAAAATAACCATTTGTCCGATCGATGACTTCTTCATTTGAAAAAAAACGTTGTCCACTTAGCCATTTTTTTAAGTTTGGGTAAAGGAAAAAGTCACTGGGGGCTAAATCTGGCGAATACGGTGGGTGGTCGACCAATTCGAACTTCAATTCTTCAATTTTAGCCATTGATCGTCAACATGTGTGAACACGGGCATTGTCCTGATGAAAGAGGATTTTTTTCCTGTTTAAATGAGGCCGTTTTTCTTCAATTTTGATTTTTAGCTGGTCCAATAAAGATGCATAATAATCCCCTGTTATTGTTTTTCCTTTTTCCAAATAGTCAACGAAAATAATTCCACGTGCATCCCAAAATACAGTAGCCATAACCTTACCAGCTGATTTTATGGTTTTCGCCTTCTTTGGACATGGTTCGCCTTTCGCAATCCACTGCTTTGACTGTTCTTTCGTCTCGGGAGTATAGTGGTGTATCCATGTTTCATCTACAGTCACAAAGCGACGAAAAAATTCATCCGGATTGCGTTGCATGAGCGACAACAGGGCTTTAGAGGCCACCACCCTATTGCGTTTATTGTCGACTGTGAGCAAACGCGGCACCCATCTTGCAGAAATTTTTTTCATGCCCAATTTGTCATGTAAAATAGAAATGACGCTACCTTTTGAGATCCCTGTAACCTCAATTATCTCACTCAACTTTAATCTTCGGTCACTTAACACCATATCGTGGATTTTATTGATCATTTCTGGTGTAGTCACCTCTACAGGACGTCCTGAGCGTGGTTCATCCTTTGTTGATGTACGACCACGTTTAAATTCATTTAACCAGTTATAAATAGTTGCAAGTGAAGGAGCAGATATGCCGTGAACTAAATCCAACTCATTTTTTATTTATTTTTTTTGCTGTTAACCCTTTTATATTAAAATGTTTAATAACAGCTCTAAACTCAATTTTCTCCATTTTCCATTTTTCCATTTTCCACAAGCAAATTTTTTTTTTAAATGTACGAGAAACACACAACAACCCGACCAATCTGATTGAAACTTCGCAGCATACTGAATCGGTAGTGCTGCTGCATGAAAACAAACCGCTTACAGTACTAGTCGCGCCACCTGTCGGCTTTTCTAAGGACTTATTGACCCACCCTCGTATCTACGACAGGACACCTACCAAAAAAGCATTTCTGCCAAAACACTTAAAATACTTCCTCCTTGATATAAAATTAAAGAAAAAAATAAATCTCACTTAATTTCGGAAAAAATGAACGTAAAACGGACAAATACTCTGATTTTATTACATGAATGGCGACGTAAATGCAGATATGTTTATATTATGTCCGTCCATACATTGGGCACCAGACAGTCGCATGAACATAAATTCTAGTTGTCTTTATGAATTCCCTGAAGGTAAGAGAGGTATGTAAGCCGTTAGCGAATATTAGAGACGCCAATGTATTATTTTGGAAGATAATATTCCTCTAAACAATTCAAATTATGATGATTTTAATAGTAATAATTATAGTTGCTAATAATTGATATGACTTCTTCCCACGTAAAGTGAGACATGTGGTAGTTGTCTAAGAGCATACATAAGTGAAATGGCAAATAATCGCAATTCATATCACAAATATACACGCACCAAACGAAGACAATACTCTAATGCAGGGTTTCCCAAACTATGTTTCGCGGAACACTGGTGTTCCGCGGAACCTGAATAGGTATTCGGCGACAATTTGGTAAGGTTTTATATACTTTTGCAATATTTTCTGAAAACTAGTAAGGACGATTCCTGAGTTCGGAATCCATTTTCCGTGACAGCTAAACCAGTAGGCTTAAGCGCAAGTGACTATGAAAATCTTATTGATTTAATTAGTGACTCTGATTTGAAGATCAGCCTATAAATGATTTCTGGGCGAGTTTGTCAGAAGAGTACCCCAATTTTTCAAAACAAGCTATTATTGTTTTCATGGCCCCCACAAGGGGGGCTGACAGGGCTTTAGCTTGGGGATACGGGCTCTGGGTGGGCCCAGTGTGGCGGGTTGATCAGATAAGTAAGATAAACACAGATCACAAATTTGCTTTAATAGTTAAAAAGTCGCCTGCGGCGCTATTATACTTCATGACTATTAACATTTGTTAATTTTAAATTATATAATTGAACGATGTAATTTTTGATTATTGCGTATTCTAATCGACAACTCCATGATGAAAGTAGATGTATTAAAAATAGAAAAAAATAGTTAATAATACACTGAATAAGGGCCCTTTAATTTGAAATTGTTAATGTGATGTGTCACACTGCCTTTAACATTAGAGATAGGTAGGGGACCCGCCAAAGATCCTAGCCTGAGGGCCCGCTTCAGGATGTGGGGCCATGATTGTTTTACTTCCGTTTTCTACTACCTATTTATCCGAAGCGGGATTTTCTATTTATGCTGCAACAAAGTCAAAGTGCAGGAACAGGCTCGACGGCACATCAGATATTAGAATGCAACTAACCAATATTGTGCCTGATATCAAGAAGATATGCAATTCAAGGACTCAAAATTATCAAAGCCATTACTGCTTTATTTATGCATATGTTTATGTTTATATTATATTATAGTTGTATATTTAAAAATATGTAATTACTAAATAAATAATGTGTTTTAATAACATTTTTTTTTTAAATTTTAACTAAGTAGTAGGAATCAATCAAAAAAATAAGCTTAGTGTTCCGTTAAAATTTCCGGGTTTGTGAAGTGTTCAATTGCAGAAAAAGTTTGGGAAACCCTGCTCTAATGAATACAATAAACTATGATCATTTGGAAAGATTGAACTATGTTCTTGAAAAATAACTATATTTTTTTTAGAATTTTAATTTAATCATCAAATCTTCAGCGTTTTTCGAAATGCCTGTTTACACTAAATAATAACAAGTGGCATATATTAAATACTCTTGTTGTAAAGATATGAAAACGGTAATCATATATTTTTTATTCTTACTATTTCCTTATATCATATAGAATTCCACGAGCTAATTATTTTTTTGGAATAAGATCGGTTTCATCAAAATATTACAGTACGTGCGCGGGTGAGTATTTTCAACAATAGGTGAGACGAAATTTCACATTCGTCGCTAATCGCCGAGCGGCATTCGAGGTGGCAGTATGTCGATTTTTTTTGTGATGGCGTCGTAAGAATATATTCTTATATCGTGTAAAGATGACTGAAAAACGTTATGCCTGTACTCGAAAAAGAACACATGTCAATGAATATATTATTAATATTACTAATATAATAATAAACAAAACACTAAATGGACGCATGTTGAATGTTTATGATAAATTATGTTCCTTGCTGCACGCGTCATTAGTTCAATCCGCGTGTCGCATAGTTACGATCTTTTTAGACCATGCCTCAGCTGAGGTATAGCCTTAATGCATGTTGGAAAATTGACGTAAAGTTAGACAAGTACAATTCTGCCATAAGTTTATAATTTAGAAAGAATGCGTGAATAAACTGTGAATAGTATTTATAATATTCACTGAATTTCAGGTGCCTAGTAATAAAAACATAGAAGTTCTAAGGATTATTACTACAAATATGTAGCTCTTCTGTAAAATTGCGATTTTATAGATATCCGAGTTAACGTACGTACCATCAATATGTTTTGTCTTAAAGTGGAAATCATATCTTCGCAGGTCATATCAGAGGGGGGCAACTGCGGTGGACTTTACAATATTATAGTCCTCAATTTTCTAGTCAGTTACAGAACAACACTGTTTACAGTGCATAAAATGGGACAAACTCATTTTCTTCAAATATCGATTAATATGTATAGTGTAATTATTGGCCTCAATTTTTTTTGCCAAGAATGTGTGTAGCAGAAGGTGAGAGATCATTTAGTGTACCTACTGACAAACTATTTAGAATGAGCAATGTACTGCAAATGTAACAAATTTCCAGACTCTAGATTATTTCGAAATAATAACCAAATTTGCTGGTGCTGAAGAGCAAAAAGCTTTTATAATTAAATAAATATTGGCTTTAATTTCTTCCCCATAGTTTTGACTTTGAAGGAGCTGCAAAAATACTGGTTACTCTGGGCTTTACATTTTCTTTCAAAGGACCTGCTCTGTTTACGAGGTGCTGATGATACTCTCGGGATGATTGTTTCTATTATTGCTGGATTGTACTAACAGACATTATGATTATATCATATGCATTTCTATATCTGTTTGTCAGAGCCAGTGAGTCTAAAGTATTTTTTTCAGAGCCGATTTCTAAAACTGAGTGTTTATTTTGGACGTATAATACACTGGCTCTCAGGAAGTTATTATATAATATATGTAATCTAATTATTACACACCAATATTCGGACACTGATAAAATGATTTTAATAAACAACACTGTTTTGAGTGAAAAAAATTATCACATAAATATAATTGTAATAAGATAATAAATTATGTACATGGTTATTATAACAGGTATATTGATTTAAACATCTATAAAAATATAATTTATTATTCATAATATTACATCGCAATAATTAAAATGTTTAAAAGTTACTATGATAATTGAGATTCCGTTGCACTAAAATCAACACAATTCGAATTCCGTGTCAAATTTGTTTCGACATCAACAATATTGGATTTTTTTGATTTCAATCCGGTGTTCCTTTTCAATTTCAAGTGAACGAGTTTAATATGAGTTTGCATGGCGGCTTTTTGACTGAATCGTCTAGAGCAGGTGGGGCACTCAAAAGGCTGTTCACCGGTATGCGTCCGGATGTGATTTGTCAGTATAACATTGTTCTGAAAGAGACAAACCAAAAGAAACTGTAAATCGAAATTACAATTATGTACTGTTCCTACTGGTAGCTTGGCCATCGTCCAAACGCTTACGGTTCTCATATATTTTATATTCACAACATAACAATTGGACTGTGTTATGCATTTTTTATAGATCAAGTGACAACTGCTAGTAAATCCTTTAAATTATGTAAGAACAATGTATATCTATGCCCTTTTAGAGTTTTAAGAAAGGATAAGACTTCAAAGCCAATTTGTTCTACATTAACCTATAATTATGTGAGTATTTAGGGATTGTCCATACATAACATCTAAGAGGGTGGTTTGATTTACCATGTGATGTTTTGTGACAAATGGGAGATTTACGAAAATGTGACATCACAAACCAACAAAATATTTTAAAAAAATCTGAGAATATAATTCGTTAGAACATTATACTGAAATCAATCTTTTTAATGAATTTTTTAACCACCTGCGGCGGGGGTGGTTAAAAATGGGACGTAATTTAGACAGGGCGGTAAGAGATTTAGTGACAAAGTGTAACAATGGGGAGTATCAAAAATACCAAAAATTGTGTAACAAGTCATTTGTGGATGACCCCTTAGAAGTGTAAATACATGAATTTTACAAATTATTTGGTATATTGCTGTGAAAATATAATAAAATCTTTAGACCCAAACTAGAAAACAGGGCTTCTAAAAAAAGATAAACCATGTGCTGGACAACCTAAACCTAGTTGAATAGATAACTGTCGGTAGATTCTGTCAAGTTTGTGAAGTTAATTTGACAATAGTAGCGAAAGGCATATCAGTGATAGACACATGTGGAGGATGCCAAATCCTTGGGCGCTGAGAAACCAAAAAAAATATGAAAGGTAGTATCTGTGAAACTCACACTAAAACTGCGGCCGCAAGTATCACAGGTGTGCTTTCTCTCTGGCCTCTTCCCTTCGTGCACTTTCCGTCTGTGATGTCTCAGCCCATTGGCCGATTTATAGAGCAAGGGGCATGACTGGCACGCATACCGAGCATGCGTCGAGTGAGCTGCGTCGATATGAGCGGTCAACTTCAGCTGCGTTGCGTACCGCCGGGCACATTGGTCACAAGGAAACCTGAACGTAATAACAAATTATGGTGCGCTACAAATATATACAATATTTTTTTTTTTTCATAATAATATTAACTATGCTATGATGTCAAACTTAGTATTTCAAATTCATATTAAAAAAAAAAAACCTCTTTTTACAATGTATACAAAAACTACAATTTATTTTTTACAAGTTGTGCTTTCACTTATGCGATGATCGCTTATTAGGTAGGTACATACATTTGTTCAAGACGTTCAGTACCATAATCTCACAAGTAAAATTACTGCTATTTGAACAAATTCAATTCAGTTGCGAACATCGCATAAGTCACGTCACACTATTATGCATAAACCATTTTCATTAAGGCCCATGCGCTGTGTAAGTTCGAAAATCTAAATTTAGGATATCTTTGGGAGCTAATCCTGAACAATCTATAGAGATTTTGCAGGAAAGATGTATTATGTCATTATGATGTTCTGTCTTTTCTCATCCTAGAAATCTACATTTTATGTAATTTAGTGCACACTTTGTCAGTAATATTTATGTGTTTTCGTTGAATTAAGAATACATATTCCATAATAATATGTTGTTGGTTAGTTTTTTTTAAATTCATTAAGCTCTGCCCAACCAAACCGTAATAAATAAAAAATATTCTTCAATCTATAAAATATCCAAAATTATGTATGATGTAATGGCATAATTTTAGATATTTTATAGATAGATGGAATATTCTCTGACTATTATCTATTATGACTTGGTTTACGCAGGGTTTAATTGAATTTTAGAAACTAACCAACACCAACTGCAAATTGTAATCTTAGTTCAATGACAACTAGTATGTATGACTAATAAAGTTTAGTGTGCACTATTAATGTTGGATCTTAACAGGCACCCTTCCACCCTTCGCCAGTGATATATATATATATAGGTTCATACATTATACACAGAAAACGTGCCACAGTGTGAATATTACACATTAATAATTACTTTCTAGTATTGATAACTTACATAAAGTAACTGGCGTCAACATGATTGGGGGACGTTCGCAAGTGATACTGCAGTTTGGGTTCGGTCTTAAAAGAGGCATCGCATGCGGCGCAATAAAAATGTTTGGTGGTCACGTGGACCGATGAATGAGAGGCGCGAGCCGCGGCCGACGCAAAGACGGAGTCACAATGGTCGCAAGGATAGCCAAGTGCGCCTGTATGCTTCCTGAAGTAAATCATATTATGCGACATATTTAAACACATAGCCACCACATAGGATGAATCGATACTTCGATAAGATACTCAGATACTAAGGAAGTAATGTTGACAATCTTTTTTGATATAATACTTGAAAGTATGGATAGTTAGATGACATTTTTAGCCAAGGCACAAAAATGTTCATTAGTGTGCGATATTAAATTCATCAACTATTGAAGAGACAAATTCTAATATATAATCATTTCAAATTATTGTTTATTTTATTATCCATTTTGTAAAACTTTACAAACTATTATTCAAGGTAAACATTTTAAATTTCCAATTGAAACTAAATTGAAAGAAAATGATAATATCGTCGGTGTTTTGTAAAAAGGTCGAATTAACCAAAATGCTACTTTACAGGAGGAGGATTTTTTACTTTTGACATTTATTTGTTTTTTACCTGTAGATGATTATAAATATCTAACAAGTTTATAATAAAGCTTAGAAAGAAAATCGTCATTATAATAGGTATTATTATATAATATTTTAAAAGGCCTAATATGTCACAATTGCTTTTTATTTCGTAATTTTAATTAATTTAATTTTAGTCGATTATCGTTTTTAAGTACTTTCCTGTGGAGATAAAAATTCGCCGTTTTTACACAACAAAGCTAGTGAGGTACATATTGTATTTTCATTAAAATCTCGATTTCGCCAAAATGGTTGATTCGCCCTTTTTACAAAACACCGACGATATATTATAATATATATAGATACTTTAAATTAGTATTCAGCACCATAATATTCATGTCCAAACTTAAAATCAATATAATCAGACAGTAAATAAAGAAAACTGAATTTTTATCTGCACATTTTGGAATCCAGGAGTTCCTGGGTAAATTTTCAAGCAACTACGTGTCAAAAATTACTCTTACGGCTATACCTCAGTTGAGGCATGGTCTAAAAAGATCGTGGCTAGGTGATGCACGGATTGCGGGTCGCGGGTGCAAATGACGCATGCCGAACGAAATATAATTTGTCATATAAATCTAACATGCGTCCATTTAATGTTCTGTTTATTGTTCTATTAGTAACAATAATAATATATTGACATGTTTTCTTTTTCAAGTAAATGGGTAACGTTTTTAGTCATCTTTACACAATTTAAGAATTAATACCCTCGTCGCCATCACGAAACAAATTGACGTATTCACACCTCGATGTTCGCTCTCCGATTGCCAGCAAGTCCAAAATTTCGTCGCGCCTATAGTTGAAAATTATTTGCCGTTTCACTGAAGTATCGTCTTAAGGTATGCCTATTCATAATGCTTTTATACAAAAGTGCATAATTCATTCAATTTTCTGAGCTATGCTGTCGGATTAATAGTCCAATCTTTGCCATTATCAGTTTTTGAATAAATAGTGTAGAAAATTACGCACCTGATATGTATATTGTAGGTCCATTTGCCTTGGAATGTCTTCGGACACATGGGGCAGCCAAAAACCTCTACAGAAGTGCTATGTGTTTTTAAATGTTTACTGTAGTCTTTTCTATCCCTATAAAATAGCACAAAAACATTGCATAGAAAAAAATAAAAACAAAACTGAATTATATAGAATATTATGAACATTTATTTACCAGGAAATTAATAACTTACGAAAATGTTTGAGGACAGCTCTTGCACATAAAAAAGCCGTCATGTCTCAGTAAGTGTCTCTGCGCGGTAAATTTATGAAGAAATATTCTGGGGCACATGCGGCATTTGTATCGCAAGGAGTGAGTCAAAGCGTGACCTCGCATGGTAGCTGCGTTCGAACAATATTGCTGACATATCTGACATTTTAGAGGTCCAACAGACTGAAAATGAAATGATTTATTACCATCAGTCAACTGTCATTTTAATGAACAAATTTTGATTATCGGTGAATGCCCATTTCAGTCAGTATTACAGCACATCGCGATAAATCACATTGCGATGTTCAAATACTCCAATGAATGTAATAATGCATGGAGCCCATAGATCTCTATCTATTGGCGAATGGCATGGAAATGACTGCCAATTGGCATGAGTACTCACAAAAAATACAATATATTATAGTGCATTACCCACTGGACTAACGTGGTGAGGAAGGTATACATGCATCATCAGCTGTTTTGCCATTACAAAGTGAAGGTTAGTATTACTTTTAATTTATTTCGTTAATAGACCAAAAATTACAGTTGTTTCAGATTAATTAAGTATTCCGTCCATGTCCAATCCTAATAGGATCATATGGGCCTCCACAGAGTGGAGGTTTGTGTCAATACTCTAGATTTTGTTTTTACGAGAAATGGATGTCAGCCACTTGCTCAACCTATTAGGTCCATACTCTGACTCATACACAAATTGAAAAACAATATGGGTACTTGTCAGACCCAGGATTCGAACCTGGGACCCTCGGCGTTATAGTCCAACGCTTAAGCCGCGCGGCCACCATGGTTTTTTTTTAAATCCTATTAAAATTTTCTGGGTACAAAATTATGCTTTCGTAAATTAAATGAATGTAACATTGCACAAGAGGCAGCTCTCGTGGTGCAGTGCGTAAAGCGCTAGCCTTCCACCCGAGAGTTCTGGGTTCGATCCCGGTGAGGACACAATATTTATGTGATTTTCTCAAAGCCTGGGTGTTTGTGATTGTTCAAAATTACTAATAACCACCTTGTAGGAAAAGCAAGGAAACGGTTATTGGTAATTCTAAAAAAAAAAACATTGCACAAGCATTTTCATTCTACGGTGACGACATCGTACTGAGCTGTGTATTCATTGTACGCACAAAGCGTTAATGCCACTATTTCGCTCACACAGTCACAAAAATGCATAAGGCTACTGTACAATATATTAGTAACAAATGTTGTTACCTTATCGTGTCGCTTCATGTGAAGTTGATAGGATTCTAAATAAGGGAAAGACCTTACGCACAGAACACATTTAAAGAGTGCCTTTATGAAGTCGGCATGTTCAGCTTTCGTCTTCAATTCAGAAATTTGCTCGTCTTCATTCAACATTATCACTTCGATTTTACTCTTATCCAAAACACTAGCTTTATTTTTTTTCTTTCGATTTTTCACTTTTATTGTAAAATCTTCTGATACAATATCATTTATTGTGTTATCCAGTTTTTCATAAATAGCTTCTTTGACTTTGGAAGAGTCATAATCAAATTGGGATATGGTGTCAACTGTAGTATTTTTCAAGATATTTTCATTTGGTTGTTGCGCTGCAGAAGTTCTACTTTGACGTTTTTTGTCAACTTTTGCAGACGGTATTGGTAACTGCAACGTATCAACGGCAACAAATTCTTCAAAGATGTCCTGTTTTATATCGTTGACATTGACATTTTCAAATTTTCTAATGCATTCAATGTCACGGCGGGGTACTATATTTTTTTTCATTCGTGTACCTATAGTTTTTAATGCCTCTTTGGTTTTTTTTGATTGCTTTTGCATTTTTTCTAATTTTATTTGAGCCAATACTTTTCTTTTTCTTACATTGCCAATTTTGCATTTATGCTTCTGCTTTTTCAAGTCCGACATTAGAGTATCACTATCATCAGTAGACGAATCATGTACAACATTACTATTTACAGAATTAATATCCAGGACAGTTTCCAGTTCCTCACCGAGACAACAGTACACATTTCTAGAAAATGACTTTTCTAAGGAATGGCTCTGTGATTTTAACTGAAAAAAAAATTGAATATAAACCAAAGAATTTGGACTCTAGATAGGAGTGTTATACGCATTATTTTGCATTACGAGTATGAAGGCAGTTTGATTTTTAAATCAAACGATTTTACAGGTATTTGTATTGGCAACAAATTAATATTTTCTTTTTCTATTAGCAGTCCCAAAACAAAATGGCGGCTCGCTCTCGTTTGAAGTATGTTGCTTAGTTTACATAACCCACATACACATTCCTCGGTGTTTTACATAATTATTCATCTTAAAAATAATGGTCAATGTATTGCTTTTGGCTGCCTACGTAAAATTTATGAGGAAGTATCTTCACAGGTACTTATTTATAGATAAATTTTATATTCAAATAGTTTCTTTGATACGTCAATATGTGAGATGCATTAAATGTCAAATTAAAGTCAAATGTATGTGTTATACACTATTTAATCCAAGGTAATTTTGACGAATCTCCAAATAATAATCATGTGCGTAATTAACTAATTGGTTGAAACTCATAAGTGGAATGTAATAGCAGTAGTGTGAAGTTCTCTGCGAATGTTCGGATGACCAGAGGTCTTTTTTTGCTTTAATTTCATACATTTAGGCTCCATCTCTATAGAAGAAGGTTTTTTCCAAGATATTTGTGTTAAAAATTAGGTAAGTCTGATTTAAAGGATTCGAGAATACTCACACCGATGATCATAATGCGTAAAAATAATAGTTGTTCCTTTTGAGTTTTCACCCACTCGATTATTAAATTTTAATTTTTATATAAGTACATATCAGTAGATACATACCTTAACAGTGTTATAATCGCAGTCATTGCATTTGTTGCAGGCATGTATACTTTGAACTGGTGAAAAGTCAATGGCATATTGCTTTGATGCAACATGGTCGTTTAATTCTATGTTACTGTATCTCCTTAGAATGAGATCTGTATCGATCGCTGTTTTTTTGAAATTCCTAATTCGGCACAATAGCATGTAACACTGCTGGCAAAGCCACATAGTCAGGTTATCATTTTCCTGAATCTGAAAAAATACTGGTCTAAGAAATGACACCATAAAATAATATATTATAGAACCGTTTTTACAATTTGGGCAGAAAAAAATCTTGAATGTTTTCAGATAACACAAGCCCGCTTCACAATACTTTAAGAAAACATAGCGCCACTTTTCAGGGCTCCCATGAATGCCAGCATTTTTTTGAGGCGTTTGCGGCGCTTCTAAAAAATGAAAGTGTGTAAAGAACAAAAATATAATTACCAACTGACTTAAATTATAGTTTGTGAATATTGAAATTATATAATGTAACTTAGGTGCACATGAACTATAATAACATATACCTACATTGAAATGTACCTATGGCGGTGTAATGATAGAATGATCAGTTTTAAATATGTGGGCTACCGGTTAAGTGCAAATTCGAATGTTGTTTTTTCAATGCATGTTTTAATCAAGAACATCTACATACCTATAGTGCTACCACGATGAGAGTAAGGTACAGTAAAAACAAAACAATGATTCGGTTCGTGTGTACGAATACGTATACTGTCGCCAGCGCTACGAGTGCATCGGCTGCTAGGTAATTAGTAGCACTAGTAAGGCTAAACATCCGCACGCACACCATCGACTAACCGAATCATTGTTTTGTTTTTACTGTACCATTCCGTACCATATATTATATAACTTAAGCTATATAAATAAACATTAGTGAAATAAAATAAACCGTAGAAATAATATGGCGAACCTGTAAACCTGTGACACTAGAGAAAATACCATGTAAATTTTCGTTTAATATATTAAGATTCAGTCCGGTATCCATTGACAAACAACCTCTACATATTTTGTTGTTCTTGTGGAATTCATAACCTGACTTATTTGAATGTTCCATTTGTTTATATTTTCGATGTATCTGTCAGACAAAATTACAGTGATTTGAAAAAAATGTTTATGCAATTTCAATTCATTTGAAAATGAAACAAGAATTTCCGAATAGATAATGACATATAACTATCATTATAAACTAGGTAGGTAGGTACTATCGATATAAAATAAATATATATTTTAATTTAAACGTCAAAATCAGGAAATTGTTTATGCATCTATGTATTAACAGTGTTGACATTTTTTTCTAAGCTGAATATAGTACCTTAAACAGAGTCCAATCTCTTTGCTTAAACATCATATTTCCGAGTACCTAATTCCTGAAAAAACTATATCTTCTTCTAAAAATTCTTCTAGTATTTTGACATATTTAGCGTAAAATTAGTATTTTATATTTTTCGTGAAATTAAAATATAATTTTACTGTATAGTGTTATAATTATAACATGGTTGACAACACACAGTAGCATAGAGAATATTTTTCCAATAGTACCTACAGCCATACAAACTTATCTGGAGAATGAGATGGGAGAGCCACTGACGAAAACTACCCAAGCACGACTCGTAACTGGCAAAATCTGACGTTCGTATGACGTTTTACAATATGGCGTCCTATGGTAGTTCGTAGTTCCATTTTTGGCCATTCTCCAGATACCTATGATGTAGATATTATAATATGTGATAATGTCTGTACCTCAGAGGCAGACGGAAGCAAGTGCCAAATACCCAATTGTTCAGGAGAGCCAAAAACAATTTTTATTTTAAACGAATACTCCAATAATAGAAATAACTTCCAAGAAAATATACATAAAATGATCATTATTTTTTGTATTCTAATTCAATTAAAGTACTTCTCGAATATGTAAGAAAGGAATAAATATAATACAATTTTATATCTAAAAAAATAAAATAAAAAATGTATTGTGGATTTACATCCTTCTGCCTCTAAAGATATTTTGTTAATGTGGATTTGTATCTTATTTACCTAGCCAAAATAAAACAATTTATAAGTTAAAAAAAATTATAGGTATAAATATAACAACATTTTTTTTTAAATTTTACTATGTCATCATCATCATCATCAGCCTGAATCTATTCATTGCTGGATGAAGGCCTCGCTAATCTCCAAGAGCTGATTCCACTTCTCTCGTTCCTCTCGTTCTCTTCCGCAGAACTTTATCATTTCATCGATCCAACGGCCTCTAGGTCTACCTTGCGGACGTTTTGTACCTCTTGGATACCACTGGATGACTAAATTTGTCCAACGATTGTCTCTTCTTCGAGCTATGTATCCAGCCCATCTCTATTTGAGACTTTTAACGAACTCTATTACATCGCAAACCCTTGTCTGCTTCCTTATTCACTCATTCCTCTTTTTTCCTTTTGCGTTATGCCCAGCATGCACCTCTCCAACCACTTGTGCTTCTCTAAGTTTCTGGATCTCTCTTTTACTTAGAGTCAATGTTTCACACGCATGTGATTACGGGAAGCACACATGGGTTGAACACTTTGCGCTTTAGGCACAGTGGGAGGTCATTTTTGAAGAAATTATTCAGGCGGCCAAAAGCACTCCAGCCTAGCTTTACTCTGCGAACAATTTCATCAAATATACATCCATCTATAGACACTTGTTGTGCCAGATAGATGTAGTTTTTCACCTGTTCGAGCTGAATGCCATTGATGAGGATCTCTTTTTGGCCTGCAAAGCAGTTGAACATGACTTTCTTCTTTGATACATTTATTTTCAAGCCTACTTTGTTTCTTACTTCAGCGAGTTCCTGCATTCTGCTTTGGAGGTAGGTATTCTGAGTCTTCTAGCAGTCTGAGCAAACTACTATGTATTGTCATCGGCAAAGCGCAGATGACTCACGTATTCTTCATTTATGGGGACCCTTGTCATTCCAGTCAAGTTGCCTGAATAAGTCTTAAATGGTAGCTGTAAATAGTTTAGGTGAGATTGTATCACCTTGTCGGACTCCTTTGCTGATATGAAATGCGCGATGGTTTATGGAGATGTTGTTTGCGCCACTGTATATATTATTGAAAATATTTATATAGCGCCTGGGGATTCCTTGATTTCTCAGTGCATCGAGTATTGAAAATTTCTTTATGAAATCGAACGCTTTCTTATAGTCTATAAAATAGCGGCAGCTTGTATTCCTGTTACCGCTCTGATTTCTTTGATGACTTGGATATGGTCCATAGTGCTGTATCCTCCTCTAAAGCTTGTTCTCCTGGCTGGTTCTCGTCTAGTACATATTGCAGACGGTTTGAGAGAATTTTATCTTAGTGGATTATTGGATTTGCATCTTTCTGCTTCCAAGGTAGGTATGGCATTTGCATCTTTATAATATTATGCCTATCTTTTTTATTATAGCAACTAGGACTTCCAACTCTCTGCCTCTAATAAATAAAGCCTTTAGCATGACGATTCTTAAAAAAAATCATTTTCCCCAAAAATGGAGTTGCATCCGTCTGCCTCTGAGGTACAGAATTATTTTGTGCTTTCGAAAAACATCAAAAATAAATTTAGGAATGGATGAAAAATACTTTTTTGGAATTGTGCTCTAAAAATAAATACAGAACCTTTATCATAAATTATTCATAACTGGCGGCTTTGGATGACATACTACAGCTGTAGCATATTAGTCTACTCTATGGTTTTGTTTTTGGTGATAACCATAGACTAATATACTTTGTGACAGCTGTAAATGTTTGTCTGACATCCTGACATTTGCACTAAACTTGACTTTGAAACAAACAAAGGTTTGTACTTTATTTATTAACCCAAATTGAAGAAAAAGTGTTCACCGAAGAAGAAATGACATTCCTTGAAAGAAGACCATTGCACTAAATCTCACTGAACTTTTTTTATGAACAGTCGTAGTAAATCATAATTTTGTAATTTAATTAGATTCGTGTAGAAGTAGTTCTACCTATGTATTCTTGTAAATAATATTTTTGACAAACCGATACGTTGTTTGTGTATTGACGAAGCAATCAGCGTGCAATAAATTAGCTAATTGGAGTATTCAATTTGCAATATAACTATTATCTTTCTAAGTTTGATTGCTGAGAAATAGTTATATTAGGTAACCATGTTAAATTTTATTGTTTAATAAGTTTTTCAATTTTAGTTTTTACATTCACACGACGATCAGTATTCTGATTTCTATGTTTTAATCTAATCTAATGTTTGGATCCATATAAGAATGCAGTTAAGCAATCTATGCTCTTCGGAGGACTTACATCTTCAATACAACCGAAAATGGACATCAAGGGGTTGGCTGAAACAAAAATGGCAACCCGACATGGTAAACTATTTTGTTTATTTTATATATTAGATAACTACCCATGATATTTCTCATTTTACATCTTATATAAGTCTGTATTTAATTATACAATTATTAACAATTTATAGTAGAGATGTTTAAGACAAACATTCTTATATACTTACAGATGATGCGAGTGATTACTTATAGTTTAGTATACACTCTAAGTATAAGTATATATATATACTTATACTTAGAGTGATTATTATACAGTGATTTTATGTTAATAAGTATATGAAAAATATATGAACCTGAAGAAATGGTTATTAAGACTAATGATTAAATTAGAAAAATTTAGATGTGCAATCACAAATAATACTATGAGAATAAAACTATCAAAGGATACGGTCGAAATAGGCTGCATTTACATTTACAAACAACAGTGCTGCCAATGAAGATAATAAATTATTTAGTTATGTATGTATTCTACTAATATAAAATTGTTCTGAAATCACCATCAAATGTTGTAATACAAAAAGTTCTTATGATTCCCTCTTGGTGTATTCCAAGGTATTTGGTTTTAGCCAAGAATTTTCTCATTGGTAGCTTAAGTAGTCACTCCAGAATCAAAAAATGTCTAAATACTTGGTTTTAATGCCAACATGTTTTAATTTATAAATAAATCATGTTTTAGTTGAAACGCTGTCGAGACTATGTTGTTATGGTTTTGGAAACTGGATTGTTATTCAAAGAGGATTCTCTATTATTGGAAGACGCTTTGCAAATTGAAGATGCCGTCGCACCGGCTCACATTTATGGAATAAAGGGTTTCTTCCTGCAGTCGCTCACTCCTAACTTCACTTCAGGAGAAAAGTTACTCGCTGCTGTTGCGATGGGTGTATGTATCGCGAGCGTTCCTCTTAAAATTCCTTTGTAAGTTTTTTTATTATTACTGCGATCAATTTTATTTTGTGACCTAATTTTTTAACCAGACAGCATATTATGGTTCCTCACTATGAGGAGATTTTGTAACTACTGTTTATTTATTCATTTTAACTCAGTCTCATTTATCAATTGCACAATCATATTTATATCTGTAGGCACTGTCAACACACGCACTACTATGTAACGCGGTGTTTACATTTGCGTATATAAGTAGATTGAATAAGTGACAGGTGAGTGTCGACACACGCGAAATCAGTGGCTGGTACAAATATAATTACTGTTTACACTTAGTGAATATGGTGTCATACATAAATATGACAATATAAGTGTCAAATGTAAACGTACCATAATCTCCCATATATTATTATCCTAAGAGATTTTGGAAAATACGTCAACTTTTTTATTTAAATACCACTTTGTTGATTATTAAAGGAATTCACTTCAATTTTTGGAGTCTCGAATCTACTTCCATTTGAATCGGGCACAATCTGATAAAACTCGACACAATCACAGATAAAATCATTTTTAAATCGCGTTTTACATCCGTCACCATACATTTTCGCTACTTTACTGTCTATCTACCGCAAATTGATTATAATGTCGCTTAATACTTTCTGTTTAATCGAGCTTTCAGAAATCAGAATTAATATTCCACAAATCTATTCAAATCTGTAAGTAGCTACTAGCTACTAGCTAAGTGCACTATTGAGTTTTAACAAGAAATAAATACATCTTTCCTCACTAATTACTACGAAAATATAATCTAAAACCATGTCACTGCTTTTTATCTGTCAAACTTATAGACTCATGATTATCATTTGTTTTCTTTCGCAAAACAAGTTCATTTGACGTATCAGAATTCAAATTTAGAATTTGCAGAATTAATCGAAAAAATGTGACATTTCTATTAGCATGTTAAATAATCAATATCAATCAAGATAAGTTTTCTATTAATTAATAACAAATTTGATATTTTTTTAAACACTTCTTTGTGGCTGTTTACGCACTATTTTTTATTGAATAATTACCTAGGCTACTAATTTCCATAGATTAGAATAGTCATATTAAGTTGCCATTGCAAACAATGAAATAAATTAATACGAATTGTTATAGTTGACAAAATTTGTGATATTGTATAATATCTACCTATTTTTACCATCCTTATCATCATCAATCTGGACCTATCCACTGCTGGATGAAAGCCTCCTCAGCCTTATTCTACTCCTTACTTACACATAAATTATTATATTTATCAAAATTAGTGATATTATACTATCTATCTATCTATATTTATAATGCCATTATTATCACGAGCCTTAATAAATCCACTGCTGGATGACGGCCTCTCTACGTTGATTGTATTCTTGATAGTCTTGAATTTCATCATCATCATCAATCCACTGCTGGATGAAGGGTTTGTTTTAACGAATTTGTGATATTATACTTATTTCTATCATCCTTATCATCATCGACCAGAACCAATCTACTGCTGGATAAAGGCCTCCCATAGCCTGATTATACTCCTTTCTGTCATATGAATTGCTGTATTTATCAAAATTGGTCATATTATATTATATCTATTTATATTATATCATGAGCCTGAATTAATCCACTGATGGATGAAGGGTTCCGCTACCTGATTCTACTACTATAGGTTTAACGAATTTGTGATATTATACCTATTTCTATCGTCCTTATCATCATCGACCTGAACCAATCCACTGCTGGATAAAGGCCTCCCTAGCTTGATTCTACTCCTTTATGTCATTTGAATTACTGTATTTATCAAAATTGGTGATATTATATTATATCTATTTATATTATATCATGAGCCTGAATCAATGCACTGATGGATGAAGGCCTTTCTAATTTGTTTGTATTTCTGTCAGTCATACGGTCATATGAATTGCTATATTTATCAAAATTGCTGATATTATATTCACCCATTCATAATATTGTCATTATCATCATCAACCAAGATCAATCCACTGCTGGATGAAGGTTATCCCAACCTAATTCTACTCTTCTTAGTCATATAAACTGCTATATTTTTTTAAATTTGTGATTTTATATACCTACCCATTTATATTGTCATCAACCTGTATCAATCCACTGCTGGATGAAGGCCTCTTTAAGCTGATTCCACATTTTTAGGTTTTATAAATTCCTGTTTTTATCAGAATTGGTCTATTCCTCTCAGATATAATATGTATTGTTTTATTATTTATTAAAATTTGTCTCAATATGAATGTCCCGCACTGGAAAACTATATTGGTTAAGGTTAATTTTGAATTCAAAATTTGATTTTGTAAATATTATTCTATGGCTGCAGGCATTTATTTTTTATAGACAATGAAATAAAACAATGTTTAAATTTGTTTTTTATGCTGCTAACCTTTTTTTAATATGTAAATGGGACCGGAAAGAGATTAATATTTTGATATAATGGATCGCTTTTTAAGATAATCACATATTATTGCTGTATATTCGAACGAATGAGATGTATAATTATTTATCATATTTAAATGCACATACCTACACATACATTGTATTAAAATTAAAATGTCATTGGTAGCAATCGGCGATTCTGCTAGGCCTAGCAGCCTGAAGTGGTGTCAGACGATATTGTGAAGGCCAGACTCCAGAATAGACTACGCATACGACTCCAAATTTGTATGGCAGTAACGACATGCAAATCGTAAAACTGACAAATCAGCGAAATGTCAAACTGTCTAACGTGAATGAAAATCCATCCCGAAGAGAAAACTATGGCGCCGTCTATACATACTTTACAATTATATTAAAATCCAACACCATGTCATTATAACGAAAAGCTGTCTGCAAGACCTAGCGAGACAGACTGGCGAGAGCCAGCTGGCTCAGCTAGTAAATATGAATAAATTTATTTATTGTTGTAAATGAACTTTTAATTACAAATGACAATATAAGTTTTATTAATTATAATGTTCTTGATAATGGTTGTTACAACTGAAATACCTATCAATTTAAAAAAAAAACAGGAGAATTTAATATGATTTATATTATGATTTGTAAAATGGAATTCTACCAGTAAATGCTGATTCAAATAATAACTTTTTATTAGTTAGAAATAACTTTGTAGAATTACTTTGATCCAAGGGTCAGCGAAAAGTAAGTGATTCAATGTCCAAGGTGTTGGGTGATCTGATACGACTGATTCAAGATAGGGAGGTATATGGCAATTTGGTTTCCAACCTTTGATAAAGGACAGCGTAAATAATAAGAAAAATAAAAAAATAAGAAGTAGTGATATGTTTTTCTTTAATGTGGTGGTTACCTCAAGGATTATATTATGTAATTATTTTTTCCTGAGCTGAGTTGAAAGTAATAATTTGCTTTTACACTAATATTTCTTTCAGTTTCAACCGTGGTAATCTGATGCGTGTGGCATGCTGGACATGTGCATCGGTGTCTACCCCACTTCTTATGCGCAGATCTCCGCCACAACAGTTACCTGAACTCGTTGAACTGATGACGGAGTACACAGCCCTTGTTAGGCGAGGAATTGCTAGAGCTAGAGATAATAATGCTATGGGAAGAAACTCGTAAGTAGAAGAAACTTGTAATTTCTGTTACTAAGGTTTATAATTTTAATATATTGAAATTATTTATTTGTTTTGCAGGCGCAGTCCGCCGTCTGAAACCATGGGTCGTTTGGTGATGGCCCAACAGAAAGAGCTTTGCTATATTTTACAATCGCATATTGTGTTCCTGAGGACCGAGTGCCTCGACTGGAGAGTTCCCGCTCAGCAATGGGAAGACTTTGCTGAATTCTCAACGCAATCCCATGAAGGAAATCTTACAGTTTGTATATTAGAGATATTTATTAGTGACAATGTAAATTTCTTCAGTTGGACCAAACTATTTATTTATATTTAATAATAATAAAGTTAATAATTACTGTCTTCACTCCTAAATGCAATATATTAACCTCCACAGAGTGGATGTTATATTAACAGATTTTTGATGTTATATTGAGAGATTAACAGGAATGATTATTAGCCATTTGGTCAGGTAAATGGGTCCTTTCTTAGTGCAATTGTATTTAGATATCTGATAAATGCAACTTTTGTTCTGTTCTTTTTCAAATAAGATTTTTTCTAATATTTCAAAATTATATACAATTCATAAAGATTGTTTTGAATTTCAAAGCAGCATTGCACTGTTTGCATGTATTATTTATTATAAATATTTATGAAAAGACAATATTAAGAGCTAGAGCCCACTACGCTGACACATCACTGCTTTTTTTACCTTGAGTATACCCTGCGGGTGTAAAGAGGGGAAACAAACACAGTGATGTGTCAGTGTAGTGGGCGTACGACGTAGACTAACAAAACATTAAACTTGATTTCACGTAAACATTGTTTTGATCTATAGTTAGGTACATAACATTGTCCAAAAACAAAATTTACATAATATATGCCCTCTTAGAACTAATTATAGGTTGTTATCAAATTCTTTCAACTGAAGTTCATTTTTGAAATTACAATGTTGCGGTTCTAGAATTTTCCAATTCCCTATCCTGTATCACTCACTAGCTTGATTATTAGTGTATTAGAGTATTAAACATGTCAAACAGTAATATTTTTTTGCTTACAGATGATTCACAATCAATATCTGCTGGTTCAATCGACATACTTGAGAATATTGGCATCCATACATATGCCTATTGCTATACGAACACCTCGTAAGAATCAAGATAAGAATACAAAATTGTACATATTACACTCTTCGATACTGCCGCAACTCATTGAGATATATCAAACGCACGTATACACTTTGAAATCTGCTCATGCTCAGCACAAAAAATATCAGAAATTGAATATGGAAGATGTCACTAGAAAACCGTTCATAAACTTGAATGAAAATAATAATTCAAAGGAATCTTGGCAGTATTCAGAAATACATAATAGCGCAATAACATTGAGTTCAGAGTTAAAGAACGCTTTGCAAAAGTGTTTAGAGTTGGATGGATTTTTGGATGCCTGCTGGAATACCAAGTCAAAATTTTCACCATCCATGCTGGAGGACGATCTAAGTAAATTGAAAATTGAGGTTTTCAAATGTGTCACCACTATAGAGACTATGGAAATTAAAATAAAGAAGATTAAAAACGCAGAAGTCAAATTGTTAGAAATGGCATTGCAAAAGTTGCCACTACCTGCTGTCGAAGAAGAAGATGATACCGTCAATATTAGAAATGTATCGGAGGACACTCTGCTGCCGATTGAAGACCAAGTATTTTACTTTGTGAAAAACCAAGAGAATACTGATGACTTGCAATCGAACAGAGCAGAAGATTATCTGTCCGCTCCGGGATTCAAAGAAATTGCAGCCACCAAAGCTGTTTTAGGAGAATTAAGAGTTAAGCTGGTGGAGAGAGAAGAAGTCATGCGTGAACGTGAACGAAAAGCACTTGTTAACACGATGCCGGAATTCTTGGGGAACGTTCCAGAATTTCCGAGGCAAATGGGAAAAGAATTTATTGAAAAAAATTCTAATTTAGTTAAGAATATTGACGAAACTTGTGATAAAATTAATGATATTGACCCATTGAATAACGCAAGTTCAAGAGAATGTGTTAATTTAGATGTAAGCGATCGAGTAGAAGAATTTGATAACGATTTGAAAAAAAATGGAGAGATAGTTAATACATTAGATCCGCCACAAAATATTATTAGTTATTCTGACAATGCAAATGACAAACTTGAAATGTTGAATCTAAAAAATTCTGGATATATAACAAAACTTGGCATGGATAATGAAACCAAAGGAAAAAACTGTGATAATTGTAATTTACTCTCAGATCCTTCCTGTAGTTGCAAATATAGTCAGATCGAAAGAAACGAGTTATTGCATGATGTTAGGAAATATAGAACTGCCAGGAGACAACATAAGCCTTCCAAGTATCGATCTGAAAATCTTCCCAATGTTGAATCCCCCCGGAAAAAAAAATTAGCTGCCGTAAGGAAAGGAAACGGACCTCGTAGTAGGGGAAAAGCAAAGCTGCAGCACAATACGAGTTTAGATGAAAATGATTTGCTCAATTTTATTCCTCCTAATATTGAGACTACATGTGGATTCTTGAATGGAAAATGTGACATTTCTATTACTAATGAACAATCCAAAAACGTGCATGGTCAAGTGTTTAAAGATGATCCAAAAATGTCTGACTTCAAAAATGAATTGAAGACTAATGGATCAAATCCAATAAAAATAAACAATATTAATGATGAGTTTTTGGATGCAGAATCGAGTATATATAATCCTGAGAATTTTAAGTCACCAGAGTCAAATGGAAATTTAGGAAACAATTCGAGTTCTACCTCCGATGAGCAGCCACATGAAACTTTTAATAGAAATATTGCATTCGAAAAATTTGACGACGTCATCAATAAAAAATTAATTGATGCGGTGATTGAATCAAACGACAACTCGGAGAGTGAATCCTCTGATGTAAAAAATGACAAAAGAGATAAAGAGGTCGATGATGAAGGTATGAAACCGACAGAATACAGTTTTGGGACGGGCATGGCGATCGCATCTCTGTTACAAATACCACAGAATCAAAAAAGCGAGGGCATGACTTTGAAGTTTCCTGCGATGGCGTGTGAGGAGGTTTTTATTGGAGACGGTGAAGTTTCTGATGATTCAGGCAACGAAGATTGATAGCAATACTTACTTGATAACTCTTTTGTGAACTACATATTATTAATTTTAATTTGTCTTAGTAGTCATGGTAATGCCATATTTTTTAGCAGGGTAATTTACGACGACGCAATAAGCGTAAAATACTACCTAACATATTAACAATAAAATATTCGTTTTCATAAGCATTTACTTTTTGTCGAAAATATATTTTGTGACAACAGCAAAACCGCGGTTATCCGGAACACAATTATGTATCGATTATCAGATATAATTATGATCCTGAGCTTAATATGAACATCAAAGAGGGCATAACCTACTTTAAACCCCAATTGGTTTGGATAATTGAGGCTCTAACGTAATTTAATTAATTTTAAAGACTGCCATTAACGAATGTCATTTTTTACTTTCTCCTGTAGATATAATGTAGTGCGAGGAAAATTAAAAAAACTTTATAGACACAATTTATTAATGCTATGTCCAACTAGACTGCGTGCATGATAGGTTTATGACAAGTACTTTAATTTTATAATCGCATTTTTAAAATGACACTGAGTGAACCTTACAATCCTGTTTAATAATAACATATTCTAGATTTAAGTTTATTATAATGCTTACACTGATGGCCACAATGGCCAAGCGGCCACGCGTCGGACTTATAATGTTGTGGGTCCCGGGTCTGGCAAAAATTCACGTGTTGTTTTTCAACGTGTGTTTGGACTCAGAGTATGGACCTAATAGGTTGAGCAAGTTACTAACATCCATTTCTCGTAAAACAAAAATCTGTTAAGAAACCTCTTTGTGAGGTGGCCTATATCCACATAAGATTGTAGAGGTGATAACAATAATAATGCTAACACTACAATAATGTAATACTAGACCCGAAAGGTAATGCAAATGGCTACCTACTATTCTTATACTTATCAGTAGTGGCAAAAAACGGAATTCTTTTGTTTTCCTTCGCCATTTGCTTATTTGGAAATGAATATTGATATATACAATGTTACCACTGTTCCCAGACACTCCTTGAAGAAAGAGGGAGAGGACTTAGTAACGGTACCTCTTTTCCCGGAAGACAGGCCCAAGTAAGAAACATTAGGAGAACACGAAGTATTGTGAAGTAAAATCTTGCGGAGTGGTTGTGCAACACCCGTTTACTCAGATTTGTTATTTATTGAACGTTACAGAATCATAAAGACTTAACAGTTTACTTGGCGGCAAAAATGTATTTATTATCACCGCATTTAGACAAAACTGAAAAAAAAAGCTGATTTAATTTATACAAACTAAACAGACAAAATATCTCAGGTCTCCGGAGAGATAGGGATGGATCATTAAGGCTAAAAGAACAAGCATATTGAGATTAATTTCATGAACCATCTGTGTATGGGTACTTGAAACATGTTACCGATATCAAAACTAAAATTGTAAAGTGGCGTTGCACTATTAATTGTCTTCATCTGGCAACGGTAGATAATTTATTTTGTATTGTATGATATACATGATTCAACCGAAAACATGTATTTTAAAGGTTTACCTATACATATTCATTTTTTTTGCTTTACCTCAAAAGATCCGTTTTTGTACTTAAATCACCTTATCTCTCCGGATATTTCTCGGGTATAGTTTATTTTATAGTTTAAGATACCTCCACATATTTCTAGTCTAGTGAATGACTGCGTTAAAAATTTAAAGTGTTTTTTATTCAAGTGATTTAATAATATAATTAATAGAGAAAATTATGCATAATATATTACGGCCGTGCAAAAAAACGTAATAATCTTGTACAGATATGACTAGGTAATTTGTTTTAATTTTGTACCTAGTCATATTGTAATGCATTTCAATTATTGTCTGACCTAAATACCTCGTCTGTTAATATGTTTTTGCAGTCACATCAGGCACTACATCAAACAAATAAAGTTGAATTAATATAAAAGGTCAAGTAAAACCTCGTTAAGTCGCGTTAAGACGCGTGGCCATTATATACTATTAGCATGATAATTAAATGTGGCAATTAATTAGTAATCAACTGGTCAGCAGTGAATGTGTTTAAGAACACTGATAATTCGAAATTCGCCGTAATTCGAAATTTTCGCGAAAAAAAAGTCCCTTGAACATTATTTTCATATAAAACCATACCTCTAATTCGAATTTCATGATTCAAAATGATTTCAGAGTCCTAGCATATAAAAATGTTCAATAAAGTACACTATTTCATGAGCCAATCATTGAAAACTTTTCTTAAAACATAAATTACTTATTTTATGAAGGTAATAAAAATAATCCTGAGATTTTTAGACCCATTAACACACAGCAGTGTGTCATCAGAGGCACAACTGCACTCCACTCAAAGGAAAAACAATAACCCGCATGTCTCACGGCTGTAGGTATTTAATTGTTGATTGTGGATTTTCACATGGTTTTACTAGAGAAACAGTGCCAAATAATTGTGTCGACGAATTGGAAAAATAAAAAATATTTTGTATTTTTTATAATTCTAGCTCAACACATGGTGGTAAATACCTACCTACATACATTACTTGGTAACTTCAATTAATGG
This sequence comes from Rhyacophila brunnea, assembly GCF_057557595.1. Taxonomy (NCBI): domain Eukaryota; kingdom Metazoa; phylum Arthropoda; class Insecta; order Trichoptera; family Rhyacophilidae; genus Rhyacophila; species Rhyacophila brunnea. Next base: position 27,436,462 of record NW_028233068.1, read on the forward strand.
AATAATGACACATGGTATTTGCAGATTTTAATTTGAAAGAATTTTATAGGAAATTTGGTAGGCAAATCTATCATCCAAATTTTTTTTTTCAAAATCTTAATATTTTTCCCCCATACATTTCATCTTTCGTAATTCGATTTTTTTTTCGACTTTCAGTCCCATGGAATTCGTATTAACGAGGTTTTACTGTATGTATCTATATAAACTTTATACTATTATATTATATTTATTTATATATAAATTTTAGTCTAATGCGCGCGAAGAATAAACAAGTTTACCATCGATCGACTGTTATTTTGTGATGTAGGAAATTTGATTTAAGTCTTTATTCTTGCAGTGTTAGCCTAGTGCTAGACTAGACCAAAGATATGTTTCCTACCGAATATAATAAATATACATATGTGCAATTACGCTCATACAAAAAAAACTATTGCGCCACCCACGTAAACCAAATACTGGTACTCCTTTTTGGTCAAGTCTGGTGCTAAGCATAAATTTATTCACATTATAAATGATTTAACATAATATATTTTTATTTCGTAATAATGAGTGCTTTTAATTTTTTTCATTCCTTCATTTATTTCAATCAGTAAAAGTATGTTTAAAAAATATTTTTTTCACCTTTTGTCATATATATTAGAAAATTTTATTCAGAATAACAAAGTATATTCAAAGAAATTATCAAAAAAGTCTCAATTTTATATAATTATATGTATTGAGTTGATATCAATACATTTAGTAGAAAAATAACCAATCTATGTCCTATGACAATGTGTTTCAAAGGTTCCAGCGGTGTTTTTTATACAAAAATCATAGTACAAGTTGTATGTTAGCTGCGTTGGTTTTCTTTTTCTACCAATGAGTCTTTCTTCTAAACTGTCATTCAGTTTAATTTTTATAAATCATATTTATTCCATGTCATACTCCTACTTTAAATATGTTTTGTAAAGATTGAATAATAAAAGTGGTTTTTTTTACACTTCTACAGGCTATTATTAAAACTAAGTTGAATCCGGCTCATAAGTCTGAAAAGATGACTTCAGGATTCAATCAATTAAAGCGGATATTTACTTAATGTCTGCTTGACTATGGATTGCAATGACAGTATCCCAGTATTTTTCGATGTCGAAATACTGGTTTTAAAAATCAGACAATACATACCGATATATTCTTTATTGGAAGTGGAAACAAAATGTATTTAACAGGACAAACATAAACATCTCTACCATATCTTATCTTTACCTATTTTTAAAGGTTTCATGTATGTACTATCTATTTAGATATTTTTGCTATAAAATATTAATATTTAAATGATATTTTTATATCTATATTTATTGGTAGATACTATAATATATTTCACGAATATCGGTATCGGTATTTTCGTTCGATATTGCAATCCTATGCTTGTCCTCTGTATAAAGTGCTTCATAAAATAATAAAAAACAATGCATATATTTTTTCGGTACAATTTTATTTATTCGATAGGTAGGTACATACAAACTTCATTGTACAATAAATTAATGAAAAAATACATTTATGACCATGTATATTAAAAACACAATCATATACCTACTTGTGTTTTCGATTATTACGTTGTAATACTTTAACTTCTTAACTATGTACAAGTTTTGACCTCTTGTTTATTATTTTGTTTGTGAAACATATATTATATAATATTATCAAATTTATCATTTATATAGAAGATTTTCCAGAACCAATCTATTGCTGCCATATAAGTATAAAAGTGAAATAGATATTATTAAATATTACTTATTTTTGGTTTCATTTATAGTCAGTATTATAATATTATGTAACATTAAAAAATACTGCTACGGCTGATGATAATTTTCATTGCAGAAGAAGATACAAAACATATTTAATTAATTTAATGACTATTATATTTATACCTACTGACATTAACATAAAGTAGGCTCTTATAAAGTAATGAAATAGTTACCTTCTTTTTAGTGCCAAAATAATACTATAATAACACATTAAACATACTTCAATCTGTCCTCCATTCAAAGATAAATTAATTTATTAAATAATATGACACATAGAAGGTATGAAATAATGTACTACATACATAATGAGTGCGTAAAAAAGCAGTGGCATATAACACAATAAATTTATAAACGATACATTTCCTCTATAAAATATCTTGACTGGAAATATTCAATCAACTGGTTTTATTTTGTCTTCAAATTGAGGGTTCATTTTGTCATGTTTGATTCACAAATATTGTATAGGCATTGTTAAAAAGTTAATTGATTATTTTTGCCAAATATCTGTTGAACATAAAAAAAACTCTTTTATGGTAATATCCAGAAAAATGAAGCAACAGCTTTACAAAATCCTCACGAGGCCGACGTGGACCCTGTTCCCAACCGATTGTCAGAAACTAATGATGTTTAATTCAGATAGATTCTTAGACTAATCTGTGTAAATGGAGTACGGTAGCACCGCTTTAATTACGAGCCGTACAATGTTTTTAATGAGCTGGATATTGGAAAATATATTAAAGACTTAGAGGACGTATAGAAAGATTCCATGTCATCAATTGATAAAGCCAGATGAATGAGGACGCGCAAGGAGACTGGATAGAATGGAAAAAGATTTCCAGATTATCACTGTCCCCAAACGGTGATCCAAGGCAAACTATAGGCGATGGTGGAGAATGATATTAGAGACAGCGAGGATCCACCCCGGGCTGTAGTGCCATGAATAAATTAACTAAATTTGTAATGACTACATATCGGTACTTATAAGGTGACAACAGCATAATAATTATTTTCATCATAAATTAGACAACAATATTGAAATCAAGTCAAATAATATAAAAATTAATATTATAATCTAGGTACAAAATTATTTGGTTTCATGTATTTACACGAATAATACGTAAGAGGCTATTCTTGCTTGATGGGTCTCCCGTTGATTTCACAGGTGGTGGGCTCACCGACGAGCGTGTCGGCCAGGTAAGCAACGCCCAGGACTCGCACGGCGTACTGCTTTGCTAGAGGTTGATTCACAGTCCACACCGCCACCGAGTACCCGCACGATTTCCATTGCTCGGCGACTGAACTGAAATTATGTTGGAAAATACCTTCAGTTTCTTTTTATGAATAAATTGACTAATTAACGAGTAATAAGTTATTTCATGCATCTTAAATAAAGACTATACATAGTAAATATTAAGAAGAGTAAACATTTGTCTATCCGGATTTGACAATCAACCTAAATCTAATAATATGTAAAGTGATTTATGGGTTTCACATATTTAAAAGTATGGCTAAGGATATTCAGCTTATTTATGTTGGTAAAGACTACAGAATTGTATACACAATATATTTGATGTATTGTGTATATAATTATAACAATACAATTGATATGCATAAGTATCAAGTAGAAATTTTACATAAACTCTAAAGCCACGATCACAAATGAGAGACTTACGCCTTTAGTATTTCAATACATAATTTGATAAGGACGACTGATGATACGTACAGATTGACAATGTCCTTGTGTATGAGAAGCGCTGAACAGCCTGGCCAGCGTGCCATGGCTCCCGTTTTCCAGGCGAGCGCGTGGATTTTATCCAAAATTCTCGCTCCACAATGCTTCAATATACTGTCCGGATACCTAAAAACGCAGTGGAATCAAGATATGTATAAGTGGGCTCTCACATCAGAACTCGCCGCATGCGTCTTACGACGAATTCGTCGATGTGACGTCATCGTAAACCAAGAAACAAACGTTATCAAATGGAACTTCGCAGATTGGCCGATGCAACTGCGACTCTGCGACATGCGTCGAGTTGCATTGGCCAAAGCCTGCATGTCGATGTCCGGCCATATCGACTCCGCGCATGCGCACAGCTGCACAATCGGCCATTTCTCTCCAGACTGTCGCCGCGTTTGGCAGAGCTAGAGCTAGCAGCGCTAGGCAGATGTGCGAGGTTGTGATCATGCAACATTCGCCGGCAGTCTCGGAAGTTTTGATTTATGGCCGTCAGGCGCACAAGGCGAGTTGTGATGTGCGAGCCGGCTAAGTGAGTGTATTAAATTAATTGTCAAGATAATTATTTATATTATATTATGTAGAAACATGTCCATAAGCTAACTTCCTTTTCGTATGGCGGTACAGTACAGAGCACAACACAGAAACAAAACCAAAAGCACCGACAGAAAATCACATGGTCTCTTGATGTGTTAATTGATATTTTTAAATTTGTTTCTACTAGAACACCTGTAATAAGTCTACTAAAACTGAAAGATTTGGGTGTCTTCTATTCAATTGTTAGCTACGTTAATTGAGTATTACTGGATGGCTATTACAGAACCGCTCGTTAAATCCTTTTGACACACCGCCATATTGATGTGACAATAAAATATTTTCACTGTGTTCCAGAATTAAGTCTGTCTCACTTAGGGCTGAGTCACAGATCGCTGCAAATTGAATTAACTGCGTTGCCGCAACACACATCTTGCCCGATCCCAATTAGAAAGCCTCCTGCAATTTGCAACGGTTTGTGGCTTGGCCCTTGGCAGTGAGCCGATTACTAGATAATAATGATTACAATCCCAGAAATGGGTACGTGATCCATGTTTTATTCAATTCCAGAATCTTGGAATTGAGGAAAACATAGAATTTTGGGTACATAAATAATAAGTAATTTTGGAATTTGGGATTACAGACCAAGTCGTTGTATTAGCCACTGAAAGATAATAAACAAAATTAATGCTGATATAATTGTTGATTGGGTACCTTTTGCGCATTACTTCCGACGGACTGAAGACAGGTGTGCTGAAACACATTGGCCGATAGCTTAATGCCCCCACAATCTGCGGGTCCAACTTACGGATCTGGAATACAAATTGGTGATACACTCTAAATGTAGTTTTCATTTAAGCCAAGAGTTAAGCTTGATTCATTTTCAATAATAAGGAAAGGATGATCAATGGAACATCATAAACTAGTAAAGTATGGAAATTTTCTGTGAGAATGACTGAAATGTTGGATTCCTTTGGAAAGAAAGTTCTGAGGATAGACTCAACTAGTGGGAGCCTGGAGAATAAAACACGATGAAGAGCTAATAAATATATAGTGCACTCAGGAGTCATATATACAATAAAAACTGCTTAGGCTCAGGTAGACTGGAATCGCTACACCTAAATATTAAATCCATTCAAACAATGATTGAAAAAAAAATATTAATTTTGTGACACTTCAGACTAGAGTTTGCAAAATTTCAAACATATCCAGGTCTCAACGGGTATTATTATGGTAAACACATAGATTCTGAAAACAATCCTTCCAGAACATCCAAATGGGAAGACCACGGTTCCGCTTTGCTGGATCAACGGAGTGAAGGAGAACTTAGGAGACCAACACTCGTTGAATTCAAGTTTATTTGCTATTCTCAGTTCATTTTATGATTTTAAGATTTTCCTAGAAAAAATATATATTGTCAATTTAGTATTGCTCAAAATTTGCATTAGATATGAAAAATATACAAATATTAACAGTGGTAAAAAAGAAATAAAAAACGGTACCCTGTATACGATGAGTGGATTGAATGAGGTCACCATACTGGTGTCGTACATGTCGGGGTGGCGTTGAAAAGCGGCAACAATAGTAGAATTCACTTTGGGATCCAAATCTTTAACATCAATAATCATTTTGACTCGCTTTTCAACCATATAGTCGACGGCATCATCGAACAAGCATGGATTGTTATTACCAAACTTTTCACTGTAAATATAAAAAAATAGTGATTTCAATTAATACTATAATGCACGCGCTCCGTTGGCACGCGAGTCAGATGATTTACAGTCTTTGGACATTTTTTTCGCATGGAGCACCCTAAATCTCCACTTAAGACCAGGTTCGTTGGATTTCAAACATGTTTGATATTTTACTCTCAGAGTTGCCAGAATTTGTCGATCAACACTACGTGATATCCAATTTCCGAGTTACCTCGTTAACTGCTGACCACTTAATGACCACATTTAATTATAATGTTAATTGCTACGCGCCAGGTGCGGTTTGCGCATTGAACGACTTAATACAGACCGGAAAAAACTTCTAATTGTTCTAAACATTTTTATTAATCAATTTGTTAATTTACACATTAGAAAAAGTGAGATTTTAAAATAATTTTTTTAATGAAATTCTTAAAGAAAACGTAAAATATGTGTTATTTTCACTCCTATATTATTTTATGCAAGTCTCCATGTAAATAGCACAACGTTTCAGAATTATCGGAAGACATTACGATATTTTTAATTATCACATCTATCAATGCTTGACTTTTTTACTTGTTCATTAATCATCCGTTGATCAGTCAGAGCATAGACAAATCGGATGACTAATTGTCCTCGTACTGTTGGCTTGCCAATGAATCGCCTGCATAATGACTATGTGTAAACATCATTGTGTTTGTGACATAATTATGTAGGTTATGACTAGGCTTAGGATTTTTAGGTGCTAAAATATGAATAATAGGTACCTACCTAAAATATGTACATATTAAGTATTACAGTATTACATATTAAGTATTAAGTAAAATAAGTATTACAATAAATAATAAAATAATGCTTCAAATCTTCGAAAGTGAATCATTGACCATTTGATCTTAGCAAATTTTTACACATGGAAAAACTTCTTTCCACTTCTGCAGATGTTATTATTGTGTATGTAAATGAAACTATTTCTGAAGTAGAAAAAATTGCAACATCTGAGGCATCTGATTTTCCAAAACAGCTTTAATATTCTGTAGCATTTGAGGAGGTCTAGTATTTTTATTTAAAACACTATTTAATTTTGTACTTATTTTTATTCCAATTGGTCCAGCGCATCTATTCGGCCGCTACAACAACTATCTGGGGTACGAAAGTATCAAAGTATTAGCACTTATTGTAACAATTACAATAAGTTAGTTGTAATTGTTATAATAACTGCTATGTTTTAACAGCACCTCTCTTTGCTATGATAAAGTTCAGAGCGAAATCGTCAGTTTTGAGTGTTTAGACGGCTAACTTAGTGTAATTATTACAATAAGTGCTAATACCTCGATACTTTCCTATCCTAGATAGCTGCCGTAGTGGGCCGACAGCAGTCTTTTGTACAAATAGATGTCCAGGAACATTTCTTATTTTAGCAGCAGTATTGTTTAAAATATTAATTTGCTCCACTAGTGACTTTGTAGATGATTCAAACATTTCAATTGTGTTTACCAGATGACCATAATTTGAAGTGATGAATGCCAATTCATTTTTTATGGAACGGTTTCCCATTATTTTTGTGTTTATGTGAAAATATGTGCTTAAACTTAGAATATGTAAAAATATGTAATTATCTAACAATATTTAAAAATAGGTGTTAACAAATAGGGCTTAAATGTTTAAAAATTTTCTGAAACAGATAGATATTTTTGATATTTTGTATAAAATATTTAAATACCTAAGAATCCTAAGCCTAGTTATGACTAATTATTTTACAACTGAATTACTATTTAAAAAATGTTAAAATAAATATTCACAATACTTATTAGGGTAGCACAATAAGAAAGTAATAGCACCTGCACATGTGCGTTGATTTACTGGCAGCAATAGTGTGTATTTTAAACTATCGTGACAATAACTGTTTATACGTAAAAGTGCTGAGTGTCTCTCCAATCTCATTCTTCAAGAGTAAGCGAGACGTAATGTTGTCATTTTATGGTACTATTTGAGAGGTCGTAAAAATCAGTTAACCTCAAAATGAGTCTCCGAGGTGTAGTTAATTTTTTTGCCGGCAGGTTTGCCCCATCGTTGTACTGCGTAGGCGCAGATCGAAAAACTCGCATGAAAATTCAGAAGCTTCTGAACTTTTTTGATTCATACATGTAATCTTGCAACTGCAGGATAATACATGTTTACACATACATTTTCTTGTTATGGTCGCAAGAATACATACTGCCAGCATTAAACCCATGCATGTGTATACGGGGTATAAGGATACAATCTGTATATTATGTAACTACAAGCAAAGGCGTGAAAAGGTACCTTCACTTGAGTATACTGGACACTTTACTGGACATGACACATTTCTGTATTGTTTTTGTTACATTTACTACCTACAATGTAATTTTTTTTGGACCGGAAGGCAAAATAGGATGTTTGTTCACAGATTAAAAATATTCCTGAACTGTTACTTGTGTAAATAATAATGTCATTCAGACTATTTTAGAGATGACTACATTACAATGAAATGCAAAAATTAATAAATAACGAAAAATTTAAATGGTAATTCAAATTTATTTATTTAAGTAACATATTACAATGAACATGACAAATTATAAATTCAAAGCGTTCATGACATGACATAAAGTTAACAATGTTGAAATAAAAATACAGGGTAAATAATAAAAATAAAAGTACATGGAAACACACGGAGTGAACTAGGTTAATAGACCCTACCTTAAAAACAACGTACACTTTAACTCTTAACCTCAAGTAAGTGGACTATATACATATCCGAAGCGGTTTGATTAAACATAGCTAATTGGCATTACTAATGGCAGGTTAGCTCTGCACCTTGTGAGTACAAACAACAGATGCTTTTGATTGCCAATTATCAGAGACATACAAGTCAATACCACCAAGAATGGCAGAATTTTCATTTATGCCGCTTAAGTAAAAAAAAATGTGGATAGTAAATAAAGTTCCCTTCTAAACTTTAAGGTAAGGTATCTAAGCATACCTACTAGAAAGTCAGTCAGATGGAACCACTGATAATATCCATACAGCCGAAAGTAATTAAACCTGAGCACTTTGATGTAATCTGTTAAAATAATTGTACACAATAGTGATACCTGATAAAGCATAAAAAATATGAATATTTGCATACTAAATTCATGATGGCACCCACTAGTATTGGCAGTGACGGAACTACACGATTCAAAGTCTGCAGCTCGTGGAGAGGAGTGATGCATTCTGAGCCTCATTCAATCTCCTCTATCTCATATGTGCGTCTGCATATTTTATCAATATGCAGACGTGAGAGAATTTTAAAATTCAGTCTATTTTTGAACAAACAATTTTACCGGGTATTATAATAATTATGTGGTTTTGGAATATTTCAGCATATTTGAAGATAAAGACATTTAAGGTAATTGTTGCACTAAAATATAGCTTGAAAAATTTACTGCATTAACAGTGTGTAACCACTCTTGGTTGATTTGTTGTCCAGATTATTTCTTCATGGATATACTCCATCAATGTGAAGAACAGTGGATTAGGTCACTGTAGTAATCGTAGCCTCATTTAAAAGTATGTTAAGACTTACCCCATCGGATGTCCCTGAACAGCCTGCAATTGTTCTAACTGTTCCCATTCGGTGTCCTTGATCACTAGACCGGAGATGGTGTCATCATGTGCCAGCACGCATTTGCCGTCTCGTGTGATGCGGATGTCAAACTCAATTTGAGAACATCCATGCTCCACACACTGTTCAATTTATTAAATAAACTGTATTAATAACAATAATTTTAATAAACTAGTTATATGCTTTCTATACTGCAAAGTTTTCTGGCAGATGGAAGTTGACTTGTCATATTATACCGCATGCTTTTTGCTCTGGAGATTTCCGCAAATGATCAATCAATCAATCAAATTTTATTTATTTTACATTTATCGTCTCTGTTCTGGCAGAACACACTAACTGGAGAATACTAGTTTTGAGTAATTTGACTTTGAAGTTGTCAAAATGTTTGAAATGGTCTATCATGTGAGTTTATTAAGTAATCGTAAAAAGGATGACTTTAAAATAAAGACTGTTTATTTATTAGGAAGGTTTCCAGACAGTAAAGTTTGAAATAAGGAACATTTTGGTATAACTAACTCAATATGACATTTTTTCGAATTAGTGTCTTCTGCCAGAACAGTGACTATAGTATAGTAAACTTTACAAACTATTATATTTAGGTGCCCTAATAATTATTATTAGTGATAAGTACTTACATATTTAAATGCAGCCAAGGTATTTTCTGGGGCATCCAAACTTGCACCTCGGTGGGCTATACATTTGTCACCAAACAAATCTGTCCCTTTTTTATTAGGGGGACGGGGTAAACTTGTAAAATATAAAGCGCCGCCGATGACAATGCACACATCCACAAGTAGCGGTGGTATGAGACGTCCAAAATAAATTGAAAGCATACTTATTTCGAAAGTATAATACAACACATTATACAAAAAATTAAATGTAGACCCCATAAACATGTTGAATTGATAAATAAATTGCACAAAATAGGCGTCAGTTTTTCGCGATAGGGAAAAATATTAAATTGTCGAAGACTGTTGTCACTATTCAGTTCAATAGAATGTCATCCGTAATTTAAAAATAGAACATTGCATATTAGAATTCAATTTTTATATTAAATTAGCCTGTTTTTATGTATTACACATTTCAGTGTCGTTATCGGTCGATCGTTTTGTTATTAATTTGATTTAAATTACTGGATTTTAGGTTAAGTTTAAATGATAATTTTGTTTGTTATGACTTATCGCTATTGTGTAATGTTGCTAGATTAATAATAACTCTCCGAAAGAATATTAGTCTTAGCACCGCCATCTCAGCATAACTTTTGCACAAGCAACGAGTGGTCCACTTTTCAGCTATCAAAATCAGATATTGCTTGACATATTAATTCGTCCTTTCTCGTTTCAAATTAAATTATAAAAAATTCTCACATCAAATATATTATTAACTATCAGTGTTATTAATAAATAATATACATTCCTGTTATTTATCAGCTGCCAAAGCCAGACTATTCCTTCATACAAAAACCGGTGGTAATATCATTTCCAAAAAATATGTAGGATTGATCTATGCATTATGTAGATTTGTAGAAGGTGTGTTAGTGTATTATTTATCATGTAACTCATCTATCCAAATCAAACCATTCCCTGTGTGAACACGACAGACGAGTCAGTATGAGCACTCTATAGAACAATGACAGGCAATGACAGGTCATCCATCGACAACTACGGGAGGGGCGGAAAAAGTAGGACCAGTTGTTGTGAATGTATCGGCTTTCTACTTGAGTCGGCAATGGTCTCAGTCTATGACACGAGGTTGCCACATTTTTGTCATCGAATTATAAAGCCGCGGCCCAAAAGTACGCATTGCTTCGGTTGAAAATATATCTTAGGTTTTTTGTTTGTAACAAGATAATGACGGGAATATGAGAAATCCCAAGTCATAATTCTTTACCGGTGAATCTGAGAAAATCTGTTTTGCTACGAGGATATTTTATTTTTACCTCAAACAACCTTTTTTCTCGGCTCGCCAATTTTTTTTCTATTATGAAATTATTATAGTACTTACTTACTTCGCACCAAATTATGATACTGATATACCTACCGACATTATGCTACTTTTGTGTATTTTTTAAACGCAGAAATGAAATCTATATGATTTTTTTTCCGATATTCAAAGTTATAGTATTTTGGGCGTACTATACCTTATATTAGGTAGTTATTATATCGTGCAAAGTACGCGGACCAAAATTATAGTACAAATACGGTTGGCAGCACTGTCGTAACATTATCCAAAAAATCCGTTCAAACTTGTTGGACTCTAATCTCTTTGGTTCAAACCAAAACCGAGACATTTTGTTTTTTATTTCTCTGTCCTGAAAAAAATTCCGTCTGAACTTTAAAAAATCCCTCCAGAGTCAAAGTCGAAGGGTATTTTAGATGATTACCAAAAAGATATTCCGTCTGAATTTAAAATTATTGTTCTCCAGAATCAAAGTCGAGAAACAAAAGATTTTCCATCCGAATTACAAAATTCTATTCTGAATGAAGCCTTTATTTATTAAGTGGTAACCGGTTTTACATTTATCACAATTCCATTAATTTCCACTAATAATACGGTAGGTAGGTGCAAAATTGCTTGTTTTTTTAATAATATCGTACCTAGGTACATAGTAGGTACCTACGCGGTCAGCGGGCCAAAATATTATTATCATAGCATTACTAGAATTGAAATTGAACAAAGAACTAGAAGATTGTAACAACAGTGTACATTCAATGATGAAACCAAGTTACACAAAATAATGAAAACAATATTATAAATTTATTTAATTTTATTCTTTTGGAATTTATAATTGCTAAATAGAAAATCTAAGTACCTACGGTAACTGGGTACCTACTATACAAACAATACACATACATGATACATGCATTAACATAATATTATTGATATTGAGTAAAAATTATGGCCGATTAGGAAGATATTTAAAAATGACCGATTGCCGTCCTTCCTGATTATTAACAGCTATCGTTTGGACCACTTTCAAAACTTTGTGAACTTCTCTTATAATCCCCAGTTCAATGTGTCTCAATTGTTCTCGTACTTCCCCTGTGAAAAACATCAAAATCCATATTACAAGCATCATGGCTACCTAACGCAAATACAATTTAAATAGGTTGATGAAAAGGTAGAAAACTTTTTAAATCTCACTTGCGTGACACACTCCTCTCAGCTGTCGGGTGATAGTTGCGTTTGCAGTTGCTTTTATTTGGTCTGTAACAATACTACACATCGCGTTTTGTATTTCTTTCGGTTCCAGCGTCTCCATGGTTAAGCCATTGTGCGATCCCAGCGTATCCTGGCGTGTGTCGGGTCTTGTCAGTGCATATTCATCTGAAGCGAATGAAACACATCTTGATTGGCAATTATGTTTTACTTTATACCTACGCATCGTATTAACAAACCGCCGTCATGCTACCGACAATTACGGAGGGGAATCGAGGGAGAGAAGGGGTGGAACATTGATTTTCGCCGGGCATCTCCATCTACAATGCGTGCATGGTGCGCGTAGCAGGAGATAGCAGGAAGAGACTGATATGAAACTTTTGTTCCTATGAGGCAGTGTCTGCCAAACAGTGTGCCGCAAGAAGTCTCAGGGTGTGCCGCGAAGGAAGAAGCCTCAAAACTGTTCATTTTAAATAGTGCTTATTCATTTAAATTTTCTTTAATTTTAAATAAATTCAACATCTAAATCTCTGTTGCCGTTTGGCGTGGTCGTGTCATTGCGAATTTGGTTTTTCAGCGCTCAAAAAAACGAGAGCGGTTACAGATGGTAGATGAGGAGTTACGTAATCAATTGCATCCTTCTCACTAATACAATTATTACTACCTATGTACATACCTATGTGTTGATAAAATATTACAAAATATTGTTACCTACACTATGATTTCCATTATTCATATTAATAAAGTGCATTTCCTGGAACAAATCCAATCACCAGTGAGCCGTGAAGTAAAAAAGTTTGCTATGAGGACTTACTTACTTACTTACGACTGAAATAATGGTTTTAAATGAGTCCAAAGGGGTGCCGTTATAAAAAGCACATAATATTATGGATGTATTTTTTATTTCCTTTTTCCATTTTCGTAACGTATAACCCTCTTCAATTTATTATAAAATAGGTATTTACGATTGGTTAATAATTAAACCACAATAAACGCATACTATAAATAAGTAGGTTGAGTGAGAGCACGACTATGACCCTGTACTGACAGGCTACATGTAAATTGTATATATTATAGTTCACCGAGAGCTGTCGAAAATGAAATAGATGTCGGTATAGTATTAGGATCAAAAAATGTTGCGTTATTCGTGGACCATTGCATACAGTATTATTCCAATTTTATTAGATTCCATAAGAACATTAATTTGATACCTATTGATTGGTATAATATATCTGATTATAACGCCGGCGTCATTATCATATATTTGGTAGATACAACTTGATACTTACGAGCACCTACCAGAAGTTTATATAAAGACATACTCCGTGACTGAATTTCTAATTTACTTACTTGCCAATTTTCTTCTGTATTTCCCTTGAATTCCGGTGGTTTTTATTACCTACGAACCTATTTCTTAAGTGTTTTATTGGGGCATGGATTTGATCACCATCTGTTTCCGATATGAGGTGAAGTGTGATATGGCCAAGTGTATATTATATACAATTTTTCGGATACGGTGCTCCCAAGAGGCCCCGAATTAAAAAATATTAATACAAAATTACCTTGGCAACAAAATTTCTGTCGGGGTTTTTACGTGTTTACGCTCAATTTTGAATGGAAATTCTATATGGGTACACTATTATAAATAACCAGTGATAATACCGTCTCTGTTCTGGCAGAACACACTAACTGGAGAATACTAGTTTTGAGTAATTTGACTTTGAAGTTGTTAAAATGTTTGAAATGGTCTATCATGTGAGTTTATTAAGTAATCGTAAAAAGGATGACTTTAAAATATATACTGTTTATTTATTAAGAAGGTTTCCAGACGGTAAAGTTTGAAATAAGGAACATTTTGGTATAACTAACTCAACATGTAATTTTTTCGAATTAGTGTCTTCTGCCAGAACAGTGACATTACGTTCTATGAAAACTTGGGGTGGTCCGGTAGATACTCCAAGCATGGTTCTACATATTATTACAACGTTGTTTGAAAAACCAACTTGTTTGATAATGATCATATTGATCTTATACCTTTCTCATGGTCCGCTATCATCTAACTACACTTCATCAGTCGACAAAACATATTATTTTTGTCAAAAATTAAATTAAAACAATTCCCGAAATCTCGGTAATTCGGGATTAGGAAATCGAGCAGAATTGCACACGCTACTAATTTATGTGCAAGAAGTAGTTTTATTCAAAAGATAAAATTAAACTTACTGTGAGTAATAATTATATCGACCAAACTAATATGCAAATGATTCGAATTGGAAACATCAAAGGCACCGCGTTTGAAATAATGCATTAGGCATTGAAATTGATGGCTGATTTCAGAAATAAAGAGTAGGTAGTTTTAACTAGATGACACCCGGCTAAGTACCTACCTATGAACATATTGGAAAATATAAATATTTATTATGTAAAAGATAGTATAGACCAGTGGTCAACAAAACCGTCACCTCGCGAGCTATCAGAAGCTTGATATAACCTCGAAATAGACCGGAGCGTACTGGAGCGCCGTTCCGGTTCGTGAATTTTGTAAAGTTATCGTTCCATCTCGTGAAAAAATAATTTGACCGTCTGAGCTAGATAGGCCATATAACAAAAAAATATAACGCACTTATTTTTATAAAATACACATACAATTTAATAACTATGTATCTTCAGAAAATTGTCGAGCGTTCCGGTTCGTAAACTTTTCCACTTCGAGCGCTGATGATAATAATATTATGTAATTGATCCAATATCTCAGTTTTACCATATTATTTTGATCTTCAGCACTAAATTATTTTCGTATAAACTATATATTAAGTATATATTTTTCCTATAAACAAGGGCGGACGTGCTCAGCGTGGGTCAAAATGGAGCTTTTTTCTATTTTCAAAGCATGATCCTGGACATACCTTAAACGTTGCAGATAATCTATTTATATAATTTTGAAGCCTTATTATCCGTTATATTTATTTTAAACATTTGATGACTGCATAAAGTATTTTTATTACATAAAATAGTATTCTTTTAAACCTCTCGCTCTATGTTTTAGAATAAAGTCATATTTTAGTACATAAATATGCAGTGGTGTTAAGATTTTTTACATTTATTAATTTTTAAACACATTTATAAAACCATCAGTATAATTTATATCGACATTATTCTAGTGTAATATTTACGATAAAAAATTATATTGATAATCTCTGTGATGAAAATGATTCAAAAAATGGGCAAGATTAACACATTTGAAGCAAATTCTAAAGATATTATAAGCTACGTCTTTGACCATTCAAGTGTGATAAACATCCTACGAATAATGATTGCTTGATAATAATTATTGACCTAAGAACAATGACATTAATATGGACGAAGCATCTAGAAAATAAAATGACACTCACTTTGTGTCGGGTCTGCCGGATGGCGAAATTCATATTTTAATATCGGTATCCTACGCTCAAATGAACATTCTGCTTGCAAGCGGTCTGGCGACACCACTGGGTCTGCCCATACAAAATTTCTGACTGTCAGATTTCGACTCCACCGTTATTATTGTGTTACAAAATGCCAATGTGCCTAGTTAAAAATTGTAAAAAAAATTACTAAACACAGCAAGAAAGATGGGATATCACTATGCATGTGTTAGTATTATTTATTATTTATAAAATGCCATTTTAAAATATTGATGAATGTTTATTCAATGCAATTGAATGACAGGAACCATTGGACAGTCAGTCGCCTGTGATTCGCTGGGCTCACTTGCGTCTAATCTCCGAGAAGTCGTAAGTAACCGAGAATCTGTTTCTAACGCAATGAGTCATGACACTAATACGCCATTACAATAAAGGTTATATTACTATAAATTCTCGAAGCTTGTATCGCATAATGGAAACGGATACGTCAATGGTCACGTGACATCGTGATATATTGATAATCTCTGTGATCCCAAATTTGACAAGAATTAGGCATTTTATTATTCAAAAAATCGGCAAAATCAACACATTTGAAGATGATTCTAAAGATACTTATTATAAGCTATGTCTTTGACCATTCAAGTGTGATAAACATCTTATGAATAATGATTGCTTTATAATAATTATTGACCTAAGAATAAGGTAGTGTTTTTTTGAAATACGCCATTTCTTTTGGCATTCCCCAGTGGTTAAGCTACAACATACGGCCGTAGCCATAAATTGACAAACTATAATTGAAATAGGGAGTAAAATGATGTTAACGCGCGTGTTTGAACATGTACTTAACCGAATTTTTTTTAAACGGTACAAAGTACTAAGTATCTATTCACACATTTTAAATGAGTTTTCATGGCATATTTTTATACAGTTAGTACTACATACCTATTCCACAAAATATTCGTCCGTTTCAATGGGACATTTTCAAAACATTACATTTTAAAACTGAATACCCCTCCCTGTGCATCTATTCTATGCACAAGCTTGTTGTTGGCCGCTATCAAGGGTAGTTTTTCATATTTTGTATCGAAGTATTATAATTTTTACAAGAAGTTAGTTGCACCTAATTGATACTATAAGTTATGCTATGTTTTAACAGCACCTCTCTTGGCTGTGCTAAATTTTAGAGCGAGCGAGCAGTTTTGACTGTTTAGACGGCTAACTTATGGTAACAATTATTATACCTCAATACAAAAATATGATAAACTACCCTAGATAACCGCCGGTAGCGGCCGATAGCAGTCTTGTGTATGGAATAGATGCGCTGGACCATTTACTATACAATTTAAATTTTAAAAGTAGCCGTGTGCTTATTGAATTTGGAGACCACTGGTCTAGACTTACTTTACTACGAACTATTATTCAAAACATTTTTTATATCTAAAAAGCACGTCGCCGTATAAATAATAACATAATGAAACTTAAAATAATATGTCACCGACTTGTTTATAATTATTATAAATGAGTAAATGTTATGCAGGCCGTAACAGCGTAAGTAGTAGGGTGGCGTATCTCCACATAAAAGTATTTTGAGAACCTACTTCTGGCTAAAAAAGATCTGTTGATCTTCCCACTTTTACAGAAGACCAACATGTAAAGTGCTAACAAAATAACATATCGATACTACCATACATTATCAGCAATCTCGCTAGCACTGACACTGAGTTTCATGTTGTCAGAATTATAGCGCCTGTACACGTACGTGTGTGTATTTTAAACTATCACGATAATAATTGTTTAAACGTAAAAGTGCCGACTGTCTCTCCTATCTAATTCTTCAATCGTGAGCGACACGCTATGTTGTACTCGTATGGTGCTATGTGACAAATTTAGACAGGTTCGGACAAGTTCGTAGGACGTAAATAATCGGTGGACTTCAAAATTAATATTGTGTGCGGCGTAGTTCGCATCTCTTCCAGCAGGTGCGCCACTGTCGTTCTACTGCGTATGCGCACCGCCATGCAAGTACCAGTTATTGCGTGAAAATTCAGAAGCTTCTGAACTTTTTTGATGCATGCATGCAATCTTGCAACTTGCACGATAATAGGTGTTTACACGTGAATTTTCTTGTTATGGCCGCGATAATACGTACTGTCAGCAGTAAATCCATGCACGTGTAAACGGGGTATAACATAATGTAGATAGGAGAGCGACTGGAATATCTGGTAGGTATGTGTACCTACCTACACTCGTCATAGATATTTTATATTAGGAGCGCGTCAAGCAGGGATGTTAAGGGTCATTATTTATTCAATTATATAAACTGAATCTTGTGATAACTATCTAAAGTACATACGAACGTTACTCACCACCGAAGGGTAGCACTTATCACAGAGCGGCAAATCAAAAAGTCAGATGGAATTATTCAAATATTACATATACTCGTATGTTCCAATTAGAACTTTAAAATCTATGAAAAGAACGAAAATCGTTTTTTCAAAATGTCAATAGGATGGTCAGTGTCAGTATAAATAATAAAACGTTTCGTTTGTATAACAAAGGGTACCAGAAAAGAATAGGTACTAAAAGTAAAACATTTTAAGAAAAAACCACGAAAAAGCAATCTCATGAATTTTAAAGTTGCGTGTGGTGTCACATCGATCGTTTGAAGTCGTTTCACGTTATAGATACAGAATATATTATTATAAATTTAATATTTTGATGAAAATAAAATAATTATTTCATTTTCCCTTGGTTTCTTTCATATTTCCAATGTTTTTTCTTTGTGTGCGGGGGGGGGGGGGGATTTTGGTCTACCTTGCCAGTTGCCGTAACTCTGTTTGCTGACTACAGCGACAATAAATAATTTATTAAACAATTATTGTTTGTGTTATGAAATGGGTTGATTCGTCCTGTCAATAAACAGTTTGTGCATCACTGGTTTACATTCACATGATTCATTTAGCTTTAATATACCGCTCCCAAATGTAGGAGAATATTTTACAGTTCCCACAGCATCAATCAAGAGCCACCCATCGAACTACTTACTGCACTGTTTTTATTTCCTTTTTGTCATTCATTAGTCTCATTGAATGTATTCATTATACATGTTTTTTTACCAACTATCATAATTAAATTTAATATCTTACAATATTTGAAATGAAATCGATGTAAATATGTATAAAAAATATTATTATATCGGAATTTTGGATGCGTTTGTTATTATTTATTAAAACTGGTATTATTAGAGTTATCACTGAACCACTTACACTTACCTTTTTCATAATATAAAGGAAAACAATTCACGGTCATAATAAAATATAGCACAGTATTCCACAAAATGCCATGGGCATTTTTTCTAAACATTATAAAACTTTATATTGGAGAAGATTTAAAAAAAATTCGACCAACAACAGCTTATTAAGACAAGTGCACTGCTCGATCTTTGTTGATAATACTTATTACAGGTTTCAATAATATTTATTATCTATTTAATGGAACATTGATACAATGAAAATATAATAAATGTGCTAAGCTTATTTTATTCCACAAATCATAAAAACATCTTTGGTGTATAAAATTGATATCAATGATAATATTATGAATGGATTATGGTTATGATATCGGTGTGATCGATAAAATTTCTTTAGAAAAGTATTTAAATTTGAGATGATTTAGTCATGTATTATTCAACAAAGTACGATCGCAGACTGACTGTTCCAGATTAAATACAAGTATTTTGGTATAGCAAAATAGACAAATATATTCGGTTTTATTACTTTGGACATGAATGGAAAAGACAGGATGCCCAGAAATTAAATTTAATTGTATCACACAGAACTTGTTCTGATATTTTACGTTTCCTAAACATGTGGTAAAATAGAAAATCAACCGTATATTTTTATTAAGTATAAGATTTTTATCATTTACTTACCGATCACATAGTTTAGAAAAAAATAGGGAGACAAGTGTGTTGTTTACAACGAACCAATAATTTTTTCAAATATTGAAACTATCTGGAATACTAAAAAAATAATTTATATTAATATACTTTTGTAC
Organism: Rhyacophila brunnea; assembly: GCF_057557595.1. Lineage (NCBI taxonomy): Eukaryota > Metazoa > Arthropoda > Insecta > Trichoptera > Rhyacophilidae > Rhyacophila > Rhyacophila brunnea. The sequence continues at coordinate 27,456,450 of NW_028233068.1, forward strand.
GCAAGTCTTACAAAAATGTATGGGCGTGGTCCTCCAAGTCCAAGTCCACAGTGATCCTAATTTTAACGTTTATCTACCAAAATATTACCTGACTCGGCCTGTAATTAATGTATATTGTATACGAACAATCGATAATAAAATTATATCAAATTAATTAAAACAATAGGTGATCGAACCTTATATAAAACTAATAGATTTATTAAATAATTTCCCACTTAATTTGCAGAATAAATGTTTTTTCAAATAAAACAAAAACATTTACCGAAATTTTAGCAATGATGCACCTAAAATTAGTTTATTTTATATGTTTATAAACAATACGCATTTGCTGTATTTTTGAACCATTTAGTTTATGTGTACAGTGATAAATACCTACAGACGTCGCATATACGGGTATAGTTTAATGATTAACCTATAATAAATAATTCATATCGAATGTAAAAAGATGATGGTTTGTACTATGTAGTCATGTAGTGTTTAGATACCTTTATTACGAAAAATGTGTATATTAGGAGCGGCCCTGTCCCATATTTTGGTGAAAAGTAATCTTCTCTAACCTGGCTTTTAATTATCCTAGATTCTAGAACAACTGACGCATCAAAATGAATACTATTTTATTACAACGTTTTTATTTTTTACAACGTTTTTCTTAGTTCGTATTCTAATTTGTCCGGTACAAATCTTGCAAACGATTTTTAACTAACTTCCCGACTAGCTAGACATTTGAAACCTAATATCAATGTTCATTTGAGTGAACCCGTTCGAACCGAACCATTCGGCAGATCCAACAAAAAGCATCAGGAATTTATAGCAATATCACCTTTATTGTAATGGCGTTAGAACAGATTATGCCATTCGGCAGACCCGACAATAAAGTGAGTGTCATTTTCTTTTCCAGATGATTCGTCCATATTAATGTCATTGGGTCTGGGGTCCTAGCAAGTAAATTATTAATATATACGTGCGTTACTATGGAAATCAATATGACATGTCAAAATGATCAATATGAATGTCAATTTTTTTTGATCGTAAGCTAGTCAAGTCAAGTTTATATGATTCAACAGAAAAGTTATTTTTATCTTGTAATTATTTTATATTGTAATCGGAAATACCGCTAATAATTTTAAACCTCATTCACATGCATACGTTTTATAAATTAAGCTACATAGGTATTCAAAAACATAGTAGCAGCCGAATTAATAATATAAGTAGTTCAGCAATATATTTGAAAGCAGATAATCTTCAGAGCTACGGTTTGTCTGAATTCGTACAATTTTATTTGCATTTTCTATGATAATCTGGTAGGTACAACAACAAAACTGCGTCATCGTGAGTCTTAGAAGCACTAAGCGGTAACCGTATCTCCACCTAAGGAGCGAAGATGGTCGGATAAAAAGAGGATTTATCCATAAATGCATGAGGAAAATGTATTCAGAATACCCGGTATTAGGCTAGGTTAGTTAGCCACAAATAATCTAACTAACTGGATACCAACTATATTCGTAATATTATGTTGTGAAACAGATTCTCGAGCTTTACTCGATGTACCTAGGTATAATGGCTGTACAAAATGATACAGCTTGCATCTATATTTATTACTGTTAACCATTGACTTAGCAAAAAAAAAAATAACAGCATATTTTCAATATATAAATAAATTATATAATAACATGGGCTAAAATGTACAATAATAATTGGAGATAGGGAAAGAATAGAAAGATTTCAGCAGCTAAACCAGAAACGTACATTTTTGTCCTGACTCCGCTGGATTATTTCCATATTCGAGTTTTGAATTTTTCTTCATAAAAGACGTCGTTATAAGAAAGTGAGGGAGGAGGTGAGGGTCCAGTTTTTAGAACAGTATAAAATATATATTTTATAATATGATTAACGTTATTGCACGAGTAGTGGAGAAGGTGCATTTTAATTGTCAAGGTATTATATTTAAAAACAACCTAGGTATTAAATTTCACACTGAAGATAAATAATATAAAAATGAATACATCATGATAATAATATTATTATAGACATTTTCCACTTGGTCATGCCACTGTTAAAGGGATTAGGAATGAAACCAAAATCAACATTTGTGTATTTGGATTTTTATCTTCTAAAATTAATTCGATCCGAAGGTCGAGAAAGTGTTCTTTTCGACGAGTTTTTATTATATTTTCGCTCTAGCCATAATTAAAGTTACAAAATCAAATCGTAACTAATTTCAAGTGTTTATACCTATGTACGTATGTTATATTTAATCTTTATCTGAATAAGTCAATTCAATATAGACATAGGTGCCTATATACAGGCATAAAATAATAATTCTATTTGATTATTGTTATTAAAATTAATAAAGTACAAATACTTACGTTGGTACTTATAAGTACCGTGCGCTAACCAATTGCGCCACTGGAGGTACTTGTAAGACAGGGATAACTGTTTGCGCCACTGGAGGTACTACGTTAAAGTGCCCACCACCACCCGTCATATATGCACAGCCGCTTTCTATGACGCTTTAAACGCGTCTGAAAGAAGTGATTTTAAGTGCTCATTCCGTCCCGAGACGGAGCCGCACGGGACTGATGCTGCAACCATGCACCGTAGTGCTTAAAGAAGAAAGTTAAGAAAGAAAAGGTACTGTCTTTTCGGATGTTACGGTACTAAAAAATTTCTATAACTCTTAGTTAGAAGCAAACTTGAGGGTGGGTCTATCGTTTGGCCCCGCATCAGTTGAAGTACGGCCTTATGGTGGAGACAGTCTAAAAGAAATTTTTGAGACTCCTTTACTTTCGGCTAATATAGTAGATGCTTACATACTGTAGCTTAAAATTTAGAAAGGATCTTTATTTAGCTACAAATTTTTTCAGACTTATACGCGGCGTAAATGTGAACTCTGCCATTCTTGGTGATGTTGGCTTGTGTGTCTCTGATAATTATTACCTTAGGAATCGAGGGCATCCGTTGTTTGTTCTCCCACGGTGCAGAACTAACCTGCCATTAGTAATGCCAATTGGGAGGGCAATTAACATGTTTAATGAAATCGCTTCGGATATTGATATATTCCACTTACGTGAGGGTGAATTTAGGTGGGCGTTGTTTTATAAGTTTTTAAGATAGGGTCTATCAAAGTTCACTCTGTGTGCTTCCATCTTACTTTATTTTGTTAATTTATTTTATTTCTTTTCTTATTTTATTTCTTATTGTATTATTAACTCACACTTCTCTGTATTTTTTTTTAATATTTTGTTATGTTCATTATATGTAAAATAAATAAATTTGATTTTATTATGATTGGGCAATTACATTAAATTAGATACAATACTTATCGTTGTGTATTATATTATTATAATTTGAATATTATTTTATACGATAGTGAATAAAATATACTTACAACATTCCTTCGTATAAAACTATGAAACGTAACTATAATTAATACAGGTAAATACCTGACATTATTAACAGTGGCATAATATAGTTTCGGTAGTTATTCCGTGTGCATTATAATCTTTCCTCAATTTTTCATGTCACCCCTCTACGACTACGACCATTATAAATAATTATAATTTCATTATCATGTAGGTGCCTACTCGTGTGCAATCGAAAAAAAATGTAGACAAACACGAAGAATTGTATTTATTATAAAAAAACACCTGTTTTTAATTATTATGATGTTGATTCCGCGACCTTGTCTGAAATCATTTTTATCAACCTAACATTTGAACCGTTCTGTAATAATATTTATGTCATGAGAATAGTGAATTCAGTCTAGTACATATTAACCTAATATTTAGACGTATTCACATTATTATTGATAACAGATGTAGTATTATAATCACTGACGTGCAAGTGCTTCGCTCAACAAAGAACAAACTTATATAAACCAGCATTAACAAATAATTTACTCTCCACCAAAATGTTGCTAAAACTGTTGTTTATTGTGATCTGCGCTCTAAAATTGGGAGCATATTGCGATATATATGAGCATGATAATAAAACAGTGAATTCAGAAAACGCTAAAGCAACAAATAGTGATTATTTAACTACAACGAAAAAGTATGAAATGAAAACTCGGATAGCTAAACCATGTACAGGAAACAATAACGCTGAAGATAACCAACAAATAATAGGAGAGATTTGTCGCCGTAAAAATAACATGAAAAAGTTAAGACAGAGTGAACTAAGAAGAATAGCAGAACAGAAGAAACATGAGCCTCAAACTGTTATCGATTTTCCGATCAAACCAAAAGGCGCAGATCTCATATCAGTTAGTGACTGTTACATTACACTTCCGCCTTCTTTTCGAAAGCGATTTAATCAAATATCTAATTCGGCAAGTACAGAATCGGATTCATCGATTCCTCTGCCATGTGTACTGATGCTTGACTATCTATTTGACCAACTGAGGAGGCAACCCATTCCTGCAAATTATGTACCAGCCAAAGGCGAAGCAAATTGTACGATGACGTCTTTTCGAAAAGGAAGACTGCGGCACAGAAATTTACCTTGTTACCGTTTAGAAGACCTGATGAAGATATTGGAACCGCAGCCGGGTCAACTGAACTGTTCTCAGCCAGAAGGATTTACTAAAAATATTCAAAATAAATTCTACCCTTGTACTATTATGGACATTGATCGACAGAAAATGCCTTCGATTTCAGTTGTGGGGAAAGAAGAACAGAATTTACAAGTGAATCACAAAACTAAAAGAGAAACGAAGTTTGATAACGTTATGGCGATCTTAGGAGCGCTGTCCCATAGCACCAAAGAAACCGATCGAAGTCGGAAAGCAGGGTCAAAATCAAATACTGGTAATGTACTAAATAGAATAAAGGAGTCAATGACGAGAAATATTGTTGATAAAAATTTGGTTACAAATTGTTCTATTACGGTGCTATCACCAATTCCATATCGTTCCTATCAATTGTCTGAATCGGCGAAACGACAAACTGATACGTTCCCTTTACCTTGTGAACTAATCTATCATTATTTTCGTAAACTGATGAAGCACAATCCACTACCATTTAACTATGTGCCGACCAGGGATGAAGTTAATTGTTCAGTTACGTGGCGCATGCAAGGCCAATTACGGCGCAAGAATTTACCTTGTGACCGCTTGGAGGACTTGATCAAAACGCTGGAGCCACAGCCAGGTCAGATAAATTGTTCTCAGTCAGATTCTAGTACACCAATAATTTCAAATACTTTTTACCCTTGCACTATTTTGAGAGAAGACAACGACTCAGGTAATTCATTCTCAGTTCTAGGAATCGGGGAAGAACCGATCCCAGTTCATATGGATTCTTCTGACACCAACAAAGATAGTTTTGATTTTACGTTCTCACCCGGAGAAAACTTGACGGAAGCAGAAACAGTGCATAATGTTTTTCAATTTGATAAAAGCCACTTTAAATAAAAGCATATAGGTATACCAGGAAACAGAAAATTAATGGGTACTGGCTGGTGTGGTAGCAGTTTGAAGCAGGGTTCGCTTTATTATTTTTACTTAACACCAATGGACACAAAACGCGCCGACTGTCATCAAATATCAAAGGGGCGTTATGTTTACGTGACGAACTTTTATGCACACCTACTATAACATAGATATACGTAACTATTGCAAATAACATATTCTTTGACACGCGTTTAAGTTTAGCCCATATTTTTCCACACTCAAGATCTATACCCTGTCATACCACCCCCGGTAGGATAAGCCAGTTCCCATTAATTGTGTGTTCCTTGGTATAAAAAAATGTTGTATTGTTAAGTTATGGATATTTCTGGAAGATATTTTTTCTTATAAAAACAGGATTTTTAAAAAAATATATTGTTATTGTACTGCAGTGTTGCCAACCGTAGTATTTGTACTATGTTTTTGGTCCGCGTACTATGTACGATATTAAAAAAGTGTACTTATGTCCAAAATACTATAATTTTGAATATCGGAGAACAATGTATTTTTATCTTGAAGATTTAATTTCGACTTTACGCCAAAAGTACTAAAATTTCGATATTTCCGTATCTACCATAAAATTCGTGCAAAGTACTATAATTTCGTAATAGAAGAAAATTTGACGAGCTGAGAAAAAAAGTTTCTCGAAAGAGGTAAAAAAAGTCATCGATTTTGACAATGAAATTTAGCGCCTAGGAATTTCTTAAATTCTCCGTTATTTTTTTGAGAGAAATCAAAACCATACCTATACATTTTCAATATAACGACGCGTACTATAATTTTTGCCGAAATACCGCTAAATACTACAATTTCTTGGACCGCGTACTATAATTCGATGACAAAAAAATTGCAACACTGTTGTACTGTACATATTGTATTTTTGTGAAGGAATCATAGATACAAAAAGTTAAGGTGTACTTATACAGTATAAACCAGTGTTTCCCAATGTGGGAAATTTGAATGTTTTGGGGGGCAAAAAGGTTGTCTTGAAACTCATTTGCAGATGAAGCATCATAGCACAAGGATCGCACAAATTTTCTTCTAAGTTGTACATGTACTCGTAACGTAACATAATATAATATATGTTATTTACTTACGGAAGTTAAATTAAAAATAGTATTGCCTGTGTGCATTTTTTATTTGAAGCAATTCATCTTTTTCCAGAATTTATTAGGTAGCTATAAAATTTTGATAGGGGGGGGGGATGATTGGAGATTTTTGAAGTGAAGTGGGGCATGGCACAAATAAGGTATGATACCTAGGAATATGGTATACTCAGATGTTAATAATTTTAATTACTATTTAATCTGCAATACTGAGATCTTCAGGTAATTTCAAAAGTCCACGCCTAGAAACCACTGGGTCAAAAAGGATTCTTTTTATATCTGCCAGATCCACTTCACTTACATCTTTATAGGCAATATAAATATTATTGTCTTCTTCTTTTTCCTCAAAAAATCAACTTTATATTTTTTGCTTCCGTCGTACATACAGACTTTTCCAACGAAATAACGTTCAGTCATTTTCGTAGGATATTTTTAGACAACAACCTTTTCTTCAAATTTTTTATTTTCAAGCTATTTTATTCTATTCAGAGACTGAATTTTCAGATGTATCCAGAATAGGTACTTGTCTCATATTCAAATATTTTTTCTCCTGCTTTGCATTTTCTAAGTTTATCACTTTTTTTTCATTAATAATACCACGGAAGAGGGATCATTGTATTATTTTGTATGTTTTCATATTTATTTTTGTCGCCATGATCAACATTTCGTTCTTGTTCTAATGCTTCTTCATTTAACGTGATAGTACCTTTAATGTCAATTATAATATTGTCTAGATTTTTGATATTTTATGTTAGTAAAGTTATCTTTATCTTGTTGTTTCAAAATAATAATAGTTTTGAATTCTTGACTTATTGTAAAGCTTCTACAAGAAATTCTTGACTAGATAAATCGTTTATAGGTTTTATTCTCCATGTTAGAACAAAACAATCCGAACCTGGGGTTTTTTTAATGTTTATTTTTTCATTTTCCATTTTCTTCCGAGCAATTATTTATTATTCACAGAAAAATATTAACTCAGAATGGGTCCAAAAGACTAAAAAGGTTGTTAAACAGTAATCTAGACCAATGTTTCTTAACCTTTTTACATCTGCGGACCACAAAAAAATCAAAAAATGTTTTGCGGACCATCAACATTGGAATAAAATAATAAATATTTATATAATTGAGTTTTTATTCAAAACAATTAATTTTGCAACACAGTATGCTGACATAACAATATGTAAGTATATTAAAACAGACAGTAATAAAAAACTATACCTACCTAATTTATAAATTCAAAAAATACAACATAAAATTCGATTGTTTATCGAAATAATAAAAATCAATTATTATATGACTTTTCAGTATTATTTATAGATCTTCCAGAATTTTAAAAAGCAATCTCTGGAATAAGAGTTAATGTGACTTGATATAATATTAATTGATAACTGCGGCTTCAGCGTAGTTTCAGCAAGACAAAGCATTGCATTCACATCCATACGGTTTCTTTGTTGTTTTGTTTAGCGTCATAGTCGAAAAAGCCTTCTCACACGAATATGTTGTCGAAAATGCAAATAGTTTTATAGCTTTACAACTTAAAGTGGGATATTCTTCTTTCAGGGAAATCCAAAATTGAGACAAAGTTTTTGTTTTATATCTTAACACTAGAGTGGCATCAGAAGACAAATCGATAAGCTTTTCCTTTTCTTGATTACTAAGTGAGCATGAATTAACGTCTTCTATGAAGGGGTTATGAATCCACAAATTTCCATTATGAGGATCTTATTTATCGGGGTAATGATTAAAATTTTTGAAAAAAAATGTTCATTAATTTTAAATGTCAAAAAAATTTAAAATCTTAAATGTTCATTAATTATTTTTAATATAAATTTTCGGCTTACATCAATAACTTTCAAAAATTCTTCCAAAAGCGGAAACATTTCAATGTTTTCATCTTGTATGCGACTTCTCCAATAAATCAGCTTTTTTAAATCCATCTATTATATTTCTTAAAATCCTTGGAGAAAAAGATTAAGTTTTCTTCCGTTTTTCTTTCTTCTTCTCTTAAGTCCTGATCTGTGCCGGAAGGTTTTGTATAGCGGAAAGTGAGAGGCCGCGATTTTTTTAGCAAAAATAAACTTTTTTTTTTTTTTTTTTTTAAATATATTGAAAGTTTATCATAAACGCTTACCAATCATATGCTAAATGTCTCATTATTGGACCAGTATTCTTCCGAATTTTAAATTATTCAAAACAAACGCCTCAGACTGGCATTCTGTCTTCAAAGACAGGCGAATAAGTTCGTGTTTTTGAATGGCCGGCACTGTACACCCGGTCATATCCGCGAACTAGTTCGCTTTGGCAGAAAACCAAACACGTTCACCATATATGCAATTTTTGGGGCCCACCCAAAATTCTTCGCGGACCACCGGTTAAGAAACTATGATCTAGACCAGTGGTCGGCAACCCAAATGCATTGGTGTGCCACAAAATAGGTAATTCAAAGTACTGGACACTCAGCGTGCCACTGAAATAAAACTAGTAAATCTATTTTATTTGACTATAATAATACACGCTACATAAAACCTTCATAAAAATTACAATGTTTAAACATTAGTGACTCCTTTGAGGTTCAATTTTGGAAGCTCTCAATATTTGGTTCATAGTTTGAAGTTTTTAATTTTATGGACATTTCCAAATTTTCTTCAGTTAAACGATTTCGATACGGGTTTATAATAAATATTTCATAATTGAGAATAGTCTGCCCACAGTAGTACGTTGTACTGAAAACACTTAAGAGCGAATGAGACTTTCTTCATACAATGAAATCTATCTGGGAGTTCATTCCACGTTTTGGTTATCATGTCAAGATGATTGTCTTCGTTTTTCATCATTTCATCTCTGGAAGTTTTAAAGTTTAATTTCCAAATTTCAGAATTGTTAAATTCGATTAACTCTAAATCAACATACTCAATGTTCAAAAAAATATTCTTTATAAATTTTGTTTAATGTCAGGCTACAAAATATATTTAAACATGAGTGTTTTTGTAAATTGTTAAATCTGTTTACGAAATACTTCTGCAAAGTTGATAAATAATCCATTACAGTACCTACCGAAAATTTTAATAAAATCGTCATTTTCGAGGCGTGCCTCTAAAAATCCTTTCGCGTGCATAGGTTGCCGGCCGCTGATCTAGATGACCTTCGAATTTATCTGAAAATGAATTTCGCTGCCACCATAATTTTTTACGATGCACGAGCGGCTTATACATGTGGGTCCCAGGTTCGAATCCTGGGTCTGGCCTGCACTCTGTGGAGGCTCATATCATATTAGGATTGGACATGGTCAAAAGAAAAAAGTCTGCATATTTTGAAATAGCAATTTATTATTATATGTGTTCGGTAAGAAATGAAAATGCAATAATATAGTATCCTAAATATTAATTATTTATCATCAGATTTAATATAAAGAGGCAAGTAAAGAAATAACATATTAGAATGGATTCAGTTAAAATTAAAATATAAAATCTAAGTTTAAGACAGGTAGATGGGTACTAGGAATTAGGAGAGATAATAATATATAGGTATAACTCATAATTTTATTAAACACTATTTCTTACATTAAAAGTGGCAGATTTAAATCTTATAATATATAAGCAAAACAAGGATAGATAATCACTATAAATACTAGTCTTAAGAAATTACAATATTTTTACAATGCAAGACAATATTTTAATATTACACCCATGATAGCTGAGCGGATAACATATCGCCCTATAATGTCGTGGGTTTCGGGTTCAGATCCCGGGTCTGGCAACAAAAAAATCACACGTTTTTCAACGTGTTTGAACCTATTAGGTTGGCTCTGGCAACGGGCTAACATCCATTTCTCGTAAAAACAAAAATCTCTTAATACAACCTGACTCAACACTGTTGTGGAGGCCCATATAATCTTCTTAGCATTGGACATGGTTAAAAAATATATATATATATTTCAAAACAATTCCATCTTCAAAATAATTACACTTTTCTTTCACCACTTTTGCTGGTCTGGTTTCAAATACATAATATATTCCCCTACATTATTTGGTCATCACAGCATTCATTACATCAGTTTAATTTTGTTATCTGTTTAGGTGTAGACCTGATAAAATTCAAGAATTTGAGGCCTATACAAAAAGAAACCTTTCACGTGCTCGAAGACTTTTCCAACAAAGAACAGAAATTATTCTTTCCAGATGTTTTTGTAGTATATTTTGCTATCATTTGAAAGAGGTTTGTTGAAATTTGAACATTTATTCGATTACAAATTTTCTTAATTTGTTTTAATGTAATTAAGTATTCATGAAATTGTATAATAATTTTCATATCAAACAAGTATTAATCAATCTGAAATTTCACTGAGCAACGCAGTTAACAATGCTTCAACTTCCAATATTCCAAGTAAGAAAAGGATATACCCAAAGTCAAACCCAGGCAGGAAACAGAAATGAATTTCGAAACTTGGAGAGATCGAAGGTTTCACAAATAAACTAAGAAAGAATATTAAAAAAAAAGGAGATTAGTCCCGGCTGCGTTCCAAAATGTATTTGTAAATGTCAAGAGAATGTAACGTTTGATGTCAGAAGTGCTATTTTCCGTGACTTCTGGGATTTAGGAGACCATAATTGTCAAGTGGAATCTGTAAGTAAATGGGTACCTTGAGTTCCCCGCAAGCATGTTTTGCCATCTAAAATTAGCATTTCAAGACGTAATTGGATATATCTTTTTTTTTTAAATTACTAATAAATCCACTTGACTGCTTTTTCGTACAAGGTGGTTGTTAGTAATTTTGAACAATCGCAAACACCCAGGTTTTGAGAAAATCACATAAATATATTGTGTCCTCACCGGGAATCAAAGTCAGAGCTCCCGGAGAGAAGGCCAGCGCTTTACGCACTGCACCACGAGGGCCGCCTAATTGGATATATCAGTATTCATTTTATGTGTGCAGTAAGCAAATTCGAGTATGCAAAACTATACGCTGGATATAACTGATAAATGGTTGTCAACACTATTTAAGAAAATAGATATTCAAGGCAACGCCTGCCCAATTTTAGAAGAAGCGTGGACGGTAATAAGACCAGAAAAAATAGTATACCTGAACTTGAAAAATCTTCGATAAGACTACACATTCACTTATTCCAACAGTTGATTCCCATAATGTCAGAAGTAAGTCCTCCAAAAAATATTTCGATGAATAATTTTTCAAACAAGCTTTCCGAAACTGTATGAGCTATACGAAAAATGGATGAAAGAAAATACATCAACTGAAGCTTTGGCAAGTCAGGACGTCAGGAAGTCAGACAATACAGGGACATATTTTAATATAGATTTCCTCAAACTGAAGAAGGACCAACGTCAATCATGTGATATTTACAAATGAGCCTCCCAGAATGAGCAAAAAACCACAGGAAAAGAAAATTTTCTTTATATCACCAATAAGATGGTTGTGAGAGGCATGGGAGTCAAAGAAGACAAATACGTAAAGTAATGTTTATATTATTATAATTTACATTTGTTTATTAATCCAAAAACTTTACAAAGATACTCATATTAAAAAACAATGTGATATGCGACAACCAAATTTATTTGAATTTTTAGATTCTCAGCCAAAGTTGCCATCTCACTATGGTAGAAAATATTCAAGCAAATTATATTTGGAGCCCATATTTAATAGATTAAAAGACGTAATCTATATAAAAAAAAGAGCACGATCCGGTGAAGTTTTTGGGATTCAAAGAATTCAGTTCCATATTTTCCCATAAGAACACACATCTATATATTAATATTATTTGCTGTTGCTACAATGCGGGGAAATTTTCAGAGGAAATATGGAAAAAAGCATGCCAAGAAAAGAAAGGCATCAGCTATAAATGGAAAATGCATTGTCCTCACAACGGATCTTCAAGCAGTAAAACTTGCCTCATTCACGAATGCAAATGCATTCTATTGTAAAACGAAATTGTGCTGTCACAGTTTTACATTTTATGACCTAAAATCTCGAGATGTCGTGTGTTACTGGTTTACTCCTTGCATCAACATTTACATCTTGTACAATAAGACCATTTTGCTAATCAGTGCATGGCTGAATTAAAAACACCAATTGTCATATTTTCAGAATAGAAACAATGTGTTGTCAAATAATGCATTGTTAAATTCTGCAATTAAAAATATTTTTTTAATACAAGTTTCTCGAGCCGGGGTATAAGCAGATGGAATGCGATTCAGTCCAGTTGCATAGAGAAGAAATTAAAGAACAAGGAGATTCGTCTTCCTAGCTAAAGAAGCACGTAAAAATCCTAATGAGTATAAATGAAGCATCTGGATCAATCTTTTTTTTAAATTATGCCGGGTCATCTATTCTTCGTTACAAATCTATACGCCCCGGAAGGAAAACAATTGCTCCTATAGTGACAGACATAAAATGCATTATTCATATATACCGAAGGATAAAATCAGGTTAAGCTTCATTTTGACGAAGAGTGGATGGATCTTCCATCATGACCCAACTTAATGGCTCCCATTTATCAATACCATAGATGTATTAAAAGTAGATAGGCAACGATTTGGCTTCCTCATACAACTGAATGAAGCATGCTGACAACAGCCGATAACTCACGAGAAATGGCGACGCGATAAAAAAAATGCAGGGCATCACGGAGGATTTACTTTGGTCATTATAACGTACCCATATAATATAATGTTAACATGGAAATTTAGCCGCAAATTGATTACCAGCCTGTTTCACCATACTTGTCGGCTTCACCATACTTTCATATACCATGCCGCCCCTAGATCACTACGCAACACTGTACAATTTTATTGTAAAATTACTCATAGCAAATGGAAGCGTTTTATAAGAACTGACAACAGTTCAACCAATGGACTGCCATTCATTTAATGATTCGTTACGACATCTGTAGCACCAAAAATTATTAATACTTATCCAGAAGTACTTACATAGGTGCACAGAATAAGCAGGCAATAAGTCAGGAGCGGATACAGAAAATGTTGAAAACAGTGAATCGGATTTTCTCAAGGTGTTTATGACCAGTCATGAATTTCATTACCAATGAAACAAATAAGCAGTACCAATACGTAAACAAGCATTCTAATGAATTGATTTGGACACTAAAGCAATGGATAGATGTAATAGTAGGAGAATTATATCTCTTTCTTGTATTACGTCTTTTGATGGCCTGTAATTCCAGGAATAAAATACAGATCACCGGTCTACAGATATATTATTATTTGCACCTATATACTCTGATACAATGTCCTGGTAACAGATTTCAAATAATTCTTCACATGCTGCACTTCTGTGACAACATGCAGCAAATAGGTGGAGGCAAGATGTTTAAAATTAGATTCCTTGTAGAATATTTCATTTTTTCGTGCAATTTATATCTCCTTACATGAATGTAGCTAGCCGTATTGGCATAAAATTTTTCATAATATGGGACTGCTACTGGAAAAACAACAGAATATGTAACACATTCACATATAGGTATTTCAGCATGTGTAGTTATGACACTCATGGAACTATATTTGGATTGAGGACATACATTGTATGTAGACCATGCGGTATACTAGGCCAAGTTTATTTCAAAAACTAACGACTGGAAAACAAATGCTTGTACTGTAAGCAGCCGAAAGGGAATGCCAAAACATGCCCGATACGCCTACACAGATAAGCTAGCTTAAAAATCAAGGGTAAATTCAGTATGACCCCCGCCCTGCCCGGGTGCAGACCTTGATAAACCTGAAACTGGCCGGGTCTACAACGCACAGATCGGCCGCATACAAACCGAATCTTACTCCACATGCAGACAATGACACAATCTGCGATATTGTCCTGAGATAAAAGACAACATCGCCCGAGCCAGTATGGTTTTACAAACTAAGTAGGAAGTGATTCCTTCCTACCAGATTTGAAAACTGCCGACCGGATATGCTGACCCATATATTCAACGCCGCCGTCACGATTAATGCTGAAATCTGACACTTTCTATTCAACATAAGTCTTCAATCACCAAAATAGACCGACCACCCCATGACATACACAGGGATAAAACTCCCCTCTCACGCCATTTATATAAATGAAGGGCATATAGGTAACATTCTGCCTGATGCCCTATATGACACTTAGAGCCGAGCCACACCGGGCGACTCTGGTCTCGAGACCAGTCGCTGAGACCAGACCGATGCATGCAGTTATATGGACCATGCCACACCTGGTCGCCCAAGCAATAAAGTCGGGCGATCAGTAAAATCTCATTCGTGCGCTCGGTCTGGTCTCCCGGTCTCTCTGGTCGGGCGATCGGTAGCGATGTATGAAAACATATAGCTATGTATTGAGCGCTGCCACACTAGGCGACCAGTCGCCGGTAGCCACGCCGCGGAGAGAACGTATTTTTTTGCATACTTGCGTGTACATTCATTACTATTATTATTATTGGCTGCCTCCCTGGTCGCCCGAGTAAATCGCATGGAAGAGACCAGAGTCGCCCGGTGTGGCCTGGCTCTTATACCGCAAGTCTTGTGGTAAAGATATTAATGAAATATTTAGGAGTAAAAAGGATAAGCAACGAGCAAAGTTGCTATCGAATTAAAAGTATTCAATGTCGCAATGTGAATAATCCCATCAAGCGGTTTGATAACACTTGAACATATAATTTGCACCATTGTGCTACAACAGATGTTCAATTTTCATCATCATAAACATCAAGCATCACACAAAATTCCGCGGATGAAAATGTCGTTTTCAATGAAATAACAACTGATACTGTACAATCTACTTGGCAAATGATGTCCTGGATCATAGTGAAATTTTCAACTAAGCATTTTGTGGGAAAAATAATCAAATTTTCAGATTCTGGATTAGAGTATACGTTTTATAACTTTGCCCTTTTTTTACTACACTAATACGCCTCTTTGCCTGATGACCTCGCATAAAATTAGATCAAATAATATGCATTTGTATTAATATATGTAGTCATAAATAAATACATAGATAATATATCGTCACTGTTCTGGCAGAAAACACTAATTCGAAAAAATAACATTGAGTTCGTACCAAAATGTTCCTTATTTCAAACTTTACCGTCTGGAAACCTTCTTAATCTTGTCTTTATCTTAAAGTCATCCTTTTTACGATTACTTAATAAACTCACATGATAGACCATTATTTCAAACATTTTAACAACTTGAAAGTCAAATTACTCAAAACTAGTATTCTCCAGTTAGTGTGTTCTGCCAGAACAGAGACGATAATTCGTCACCGTTTTAGCAAAACCATCTATGTGTCACTTTTATCAAAAATGACTTTTAAATACCAAGTCATTCCTTATTTTTTTCTCTATAGGCCAGTATAATGATCTATGTGTTGGGTAAACTCGCTCCGAAGTTATTTCAAAAAATAAAAAACAGCTATGTGTAAGGTTCAAAAACCACGGTTCACAAAAACAACTATATGTATATTATAGTAACATATAGATGGTATTTTGATATCGAGAGTGTAATGTTTTTTTACAGTTTGGCTACACATTGTTTGTTTCTATGTTATATGATATGCATTATGGTCTTGCACAACGGTTTGAAAGATGCTTTCTCAAAAAGAGAGACAGGAAATATTCAATAATTTCTGGAAGATGCCTACATGGTCAATAGGGTATAGGCGAGAATTAATTTAAAAGTTGGATAAACAACTACAAACGTCTCGATGACAGTGGCCAATTAAAAGCAACAATGACAGGTAATAAAAATCTGACTGAAGATAAATAATTGGTAGTGCAACCAAAAATCAAAACGGAGAGATTTGTGGAAAAATGTTACATTATGGTTGGATCTAATTCCAGAGTTCCCAGCCATTATTGCAGAGAAAATACCTCCAGGGTGTATGTGGAATCGTGTTTCCGATCCAAAATACAAATGCATGATGAATATAAAAAATGGTCTCTGGAAAATGGTCATAAAGCAGCAGAATATACTCCAGTATATTTACCACCAAAAAATCAGTATCCACCAACCACGTAAAGATCAGTGTGCCATCACTGC
Organism: Rhyacophila brunnea; assembly: GCF_057557595.1. Classification (NCBI taxonomy): domain Eukaryota; kingdom Metazoa; phylum Arthropoda; class Insecta; order Trichoptera; family Rhyacophilidae; genus Rhyacophila; species Rhyacophila brunnea. The sequence continues at coordinate 27,473,040 of NW_028233068.1, forward strand.
CATCTGCTGTAGTTATAAAATGAAGAATGTTTCAGAAATGAAATACAATAGCCACATTATTAAAAAAAAAAAAAAGATGCTAGAAGACCAAAAATGAGATGAAGGAGAGTACCAGAAGTATTACTGGACGGTTAGTAATCACAATGGATCTCCAAAGTGTGCTGCTATGTCCAAAACACAGGCACAAATGTATTATAAACAAAAGCTGCAACTACACAATTTCACCATATACATTCTTCATAATGTATCTTTTAATGAATTTGTCTCATCTCATCGAAAGCAGGACAATACAATGAAATAATTCTAATATCGGATGGGCGTGGATATCAAAACCGAAATAAATTATTCGCTACTGCTCTAAGTTATATCTTTAGAGAGAAAAAACATCGAGATTCAACAGCTTTTTCTGGAAAAAGGCCACACCATGATAGAGGCCGATAGTGCACATGCCAACTAAGAAAAGTATTTTAAGCCTCCAATATATTCACCATCTGATTATATAGCACGTATGCGGCTAGCAAGACCAAAACAACCTTATAAAATTAATGTCATTGATTTTAAATTTTTAAGAATTATGGATAAGATTAAATCTGGATTAAGTTCAATCAGACCAGAAAAACGAATCGGAGATCCTGTTGTATATGATATTAAAATGTTACAGTATCTACCAGATGGAACAATCTTTTCCAAACTCAACTTTATCAGTGCAACCGTTTGACTGCCTTTGTAATATATATAATGAATCATTGCCAATATCGCAGTCGAAATACATACATCTTCAGGAATTAAAAAGTGTAATAGAGAAAGATCACCACTATTTCTACGATAACCTAACATTTAAACCTGCTAATAGAAAGTAAACGAACTTATAAATATAATATCATCTCACTATTGCATTAATAATTAATACAATGATATTGCAATTTATCACTAACGCACTATGTATATCTCAACTATTATTTATGTAACAGTTTTTCATGAATTTATTATTATTCACATTTTGATGAATAAATTAAAGTATGTGTATTTACAAAACGGTCAAAACAACTTATGTGACATCACAAACTGTATTTTTATTATTTTTGTATTAAAAATAAAAGATTTTTGTAAACAAAATAATAATCTTAGACCATTTTCTGATTATAATAAAGCATTCTTCATAATTTTAATGTTTAAATGTAACATTATTTTTTTATTCAGTTTTATCCTTCTCCTGCACAATTTGAGAAAGTGCACATAGATGGTTTTGCTAAAACTGTGACGATATGTAAAAAACATATTTTTAGAATATATTACATCATTTTCATCCTAGAGCCGGAGTGCAAAGTTATGAAGCGTATACTCTACCCACAGTTAAATATGTACGGAAGTGTGAGTAGAGTTGGGTTTCGGGGATTCTCGAGATTTTCCATCCTGAATCTCGAGAATTGAAATTTTTAACATTTCGGGAAATCCCGGATCCTGAGAATCTTTTCTCGGGATTTCTTTATTATTAAATATTAATTGAAAAAAGTGGACATAGATAGAGAACAGAGAGACATAGAGAAGATATAGTATAAGAATTTCCTCAACCGCAGATCGGAAGGAGACAAATTATTTTTAAACATTCATTTGTTGGTTTACATTATATAATAATATTACTAATGTCTACAAACTTCATTTTTGTTGAAATACATTATTTTTCGTTATTTTGTTTGATCTTCTTCTTTATTTTTTTCTGGTTTACTACCACTGATTACCATGTATACGACGCACTTACCTCATATTCAGTTGTTCTCAATTATTGTGCGCCGTATTTCTTTGGTATAAGAGAACATTTTCAAATTTCACGTCAAATATTCTCATAAAAATTGAAAGAAACTGACCATAGAGGACAGAATACAGTATTACACCCAGTGTTGCCAACCGTACTATAATCCGCGAAAAATGTAAAATACTATAATTTTAGGTAAGTATACCAAAAATACTATAATTTTGAAGGATTCGAGACGAAAAATGTTCCTATACTATAATCAACATAGAAAAAGATGGCAACACTGATTTCATCCCATAGACGCACTTACCCCAATATGGTGGGAAAGTGCGCCTAGTTCACTTGTTTCTTCTTTTTTTGAAAAGTGAAGACAATTGTTAAGATTTTGAAATTTTATTAGCAGAGCTTGAAAGAAATTAATTTACAATACATTAGTATCTAAACAGTTACTCAATACTTTACACATTTATCACAAATGTGGATTTTCATAGATTAATTATTATTATATGCCGCAATTACCTGCACTGACTTTAATGGTATCACAAATAACTGAAATGCGTCTTCGAGTTGTCCAAAAATTAATATTGGCAGGAGAAAATCCACAAGAGACACACGGAACGCACAAGAATAGACCAAACGAAATATCAGAAGAAACATGTCGACTCATAATTATGTATATAGAAAAAAATGAATGTAAAGAATAGCAAAATTCTAACAAGAGAGAAACGCAAAATCTAAATATAATTGTATTAATAATAAAAAATTGTTTTATTTGATTTACAAAATGTACAATTTGACTGGACATTGCTCGCTAAATAGTAAAACATACTATGCGATATGGCATGCCAATATTTTGGCAAGAGCAACCGATAGGTGCAAAATATTAAAAAGCATTGTTGAATCTCATGTTGGCATAAAAATGATAATTTTTATGGCCAGATTCTTGCGTCCATTATGTCATTTGAATTGCTAAACTTCTTAACCGGATAACTGCCGCCAGCGTCTTAGCACGCTTTTCTATTCCGAGAACAGAGGGCCGGCCAAGCAAAATGCGCGTGCAAAGACACTCCACTTGAAACGCAATATATCGGCCGAGGTCAATGTTTTGAATAATTCAATCACATTGCCCACACAGCGACATCTCTTAGGATCATGGTGTAATACTTACATTTGACTATTTCTATATTATCATCAACGAAATGTCAATTTTAAACAAAGCTTTCTTGGGTTACCGAAACGCGTCGCTAGTAGGGTTGTGCCACGGATCCGATATTTATCAAATCACACGCCGGGATTCCCGTTTACTTATAGTAGATGCAATCGAAATTATGTTTCGCTTATGCATACGAGAAACGGGGAATAATGTGATTCCTGAATATACACTAATACTCAATTGGAGTGACACATCTTGGAATACATACCAGTTGAATATTCGTAGTCGTATTTGACGTATCTAATTCGGTTTCGCAGCTGAAATATTTTCACTTTATAATTCATTTCTTTTATGATAGTTTTATAATAATTACTTTTAAACTTTTTGCATTTTTATTCGTAATTTACGGGTACGATTTCGTAATTTTTAAACCTTTGTAATCTGTGTTGTGTCGGTAATTGTTTATTTTATAAGATATTAGTGTCGGGACTTATTTTATTCGCATAGTGTTTTATAATATGTCAAGTTTCTGGGATATTTGAACTTTTTTACATATAAAATTTTCTTCTGTCTAATCAAAATGGAAGGACACAAAGTACATCAGAAAATGCCTCACTGTTGAATCGGATGACAGTGATTTTGATGAAGAGGAACAAGATGTTTTGATTCCCAGTGCATATGAAGCTACATATTGTGGAATTATTTCTCATACATAATCACATTCTCATCTCTACTGTCTAAGTGTTGTGACAACCCTGACGTTTTGTGAAACATTAAGTTTGATTTATTTTGATAAATGAAGGCGTAAATGGACACATCACACATCGTGTATTAATTTGGTAAGTTTATATGATATAGTATTAATATAATGCCTAAAAAAGTATATTTACTATGGTTTATTTTTTCAAAGAAAATCACGGCCCTACGTATATGGCCATACTAATACCTCCTGGCATAGAACAGGTTAATAGAACATCCTGAAATCGAATCAATGGAACCGAAATTTTCCGAACCAGGGGGCATGGTAATATTCAAGAAGTGGATGCAATTCATAGTATGATTGAAAAAAAATTACGCTATGAATGTTATGCGAAGCGCGATCCGGGAATATATCCAATTTTATGATGTATGCTGAAAGTATGTATTAACTGAGGACTGTGTCAAACCTCGTGAGACACTGTCGAGGTATATGGCACCATATATACATGGATAATTTTTACAATAAATTTAAAATGGCTCAAGACTTGTTTATTGATAAATTTGGAGTTTGTGTATGTGCAGTGCCATCAGAAAAAATCATGGTCTACCAGATACTTTAAAGAAATGTAAGCTGAAACTGCTTGAGACAATATTTCGCTGCAGAAGTTTTAATCCAAATATGGAAAAAAAAGTTAGAGATGTGAGGATGATTATAACAATCCATGATGCGAAAATGGCTCCTTCGAAATCCAGGGGGTTTCCATCAGTTTTGCCGACCAATAAACCGAATTGTATTTTAGACTATAATAAATATATGAAGGGAGTCTTTCGAGCAGATCAATGTTTCGTATTACTCCATTTACCGAAATATGAAAAAGTTTAATGCCATGTTTAATTCTTAATGTGTGTACATCAAGTTAAACCCATGGGCAAAAAATTTTTAAGGCTTTTTTATTACAATTTACTAAAATCAGTTAGAGAAACGAACTATTATCATCGGGTCAAATTGTTTCTCTTTATTGACAACTGATCTATCACTATTCATTACATTTTTATACGGTTTTAAGATTAAAGTAGCATATTGTAGAATTACTTATACATTATCACGTTCTCATTTTTACTGTGCAATTACTAATGAAATATTTATTGGGTATACTTTGTCTGATATTCAATTCTATTATAAAAACACTGAAAAATAATAATATAAATTATTTATAGTTTATATTATGTAACTATTCATTTAAAATTATTCAATTTATATTGTGCAGTTCGGATACCATACTTCTTGACAATTTTTTAAAATTATTATAAGGCAATAAATATTTAAAAAATTGGTCATAATACCGATGTGTGACGTGACTAATATTTACGTTCATGCATGCAAATTGGCATTATTTAGATTGAAGGTAATTTGATGTTCTATGCATGCTCCTTTAGTAAGACGTAAGACTATTACCCAAAACCACAAGATATAATATGACAGAGTTAATTCCGCCAACAAAAAAATACCGTCGAAGTCGATGCCAAAGTTTGTGGTAACTCTAAAAAATGCAATCATTATATTTGTCAAACGCGTAACTTAATACTATGTTTGAAAGGGTGTAACAAAATATATTACTTGTCTAAAAATTTAAAAAAATTCCAAGGATGTACAAGATATTCATTAATGCATAGATTCATATCGATATCCAAAATTTTGGCAATGTGTGTGTGTTTAACCCTTTTACTACTATCCGGCCGATATTTCAGCTCACCCTACCTATGTAAAAACTCCCACTGGGCCTGGATGAATCGGCCGGTAGTTTGGAACCAAATTTACGACTTGTTCAATTTTTTATTGGTCATATTTCGTCCGATGTAGACACACCACTATATTTGCTCTGTAATATGTATGACTAATATTTATTTTAGCTTGCACTTGTTAATAATTTATGTCATAACACCCATAACTCACTTACTCATAAGCCGGCTCGCACATCAGAACTCGCCTCATGTCGAATTCGTCGATGTGACGTCATCGTTATCGTCATAACACATGCCGTCAAATGGAGCTTCGCAGATTGGTGAATTGTAACTGAACAACAAATTCGACAGGTCGACTCTTCAAACATGTTGGATGTCGCGAGCGCCGAGAACACGCCAGCTCGCGCTTGCGCAAAGCGCTCAATGCAGCCATTTTTATCTAGACGTCAGTACGTGCACGCCGATCACTGGGTGCTTGATAAGTTCTGCTGCAATAAATGATCCACTGTGCATGGATATTATGCCTAATAATTGATGGATCCAATGTTTTTGAATTTTTTATTCAGACCCCTTTTCCTTATTTTGTTTTTGTTACAAAATTTACTTGGCTCTTTTTACCCCAATGGATATATTATATAATTTTTAGTTAGACCCCTTTTCCTGATTCTATTTTACCACGTTTTTATTAGCTCGTTTTCTTGTTTGTCCAGTACAAATCTTGCAATCTTAGAATATATCAGAACATGATGACAATGCATTTTTTTAATACTTTTAGCCATCTCTAAGGAGAATTGAATTCATTTTCAGTTAATTCTGTTTTGTATGGAAAGTTAGTCCGGAAAAAATCCGCAAGGTGACGCTTCGATCGAATTCAATGCTTGCACTTTTGCGTAATGGCGTTAGACGATTTTGAAAAAAGAATGAACTCGCTTTCTTGTTTTTTTTCTTCTTTTTTACTTCATATCAAGTACAAGTTTTAAAAATTTCATGTTATTTAATTAATAAATGTTTGAAAATTTCTTATAATTGCTCTCTTTATTACGCATTTGATCATTTTCTTTCAAGTTGATGGGATAATTCATCAAAAATTTTTTAAAAAAGTATTTATTAATACATAGAATTGTCAAGTTCATATGGTTCAACAAAATTTAAAAACGTGGTATGTAAAAAGTTTTTTTTATCTTGTAATTATTTGTGACCACACTAATTCTTAAACTGAGTAATAATTTGAACTCAACACCACCACTTAAAGACATACCATACCAAATAAAACCATACCTTCAATACAAATTTCATAATTCGAAATTATTTCAGAGTCTACCGCTAAAGTGATAAAGTGATAAATATTATCAAACTTAGGGTAGGTTTGTATCAAAATATTAGCACGTATTGTAACAATTACACGAAGTTGGTTTTTATTGTTGCAATAAGTGCTATATTTTAACAGAACCTATCTTGCTGCTGTTAAAATATCGCACTTATTGCAACAATAAAAACCAACTTCGTGTAATTGTTACAATAAATGCTAATATTTTGATACAAACCTACCCTAAGTTTGATACTATTTATCACTTTAGTGTTCGATAAGTATAGAATAGACCCACTGGGATATAAAAATATTCAATAAATCGTAATAAAGTACACTATTTCATGAGCCAGTCATTGAAAATTGTGACAGACTCTTCGTAAAACATCATAAATTGCTTATTTTAAGAAGGTAATAAAAATAATCCTGACATTTTATGACCCATTAACACAAACGGAACCAGAAATTTGGTAAGCATATCTATGATCGTATGATAAAAATAAATAATTTTAAATTTTAATATTTTCCCCCATACAATTCATAATTCGAATTTTTTTTCGATTTTTGGTCCCTTGGAATTCGTATTAACGAGGTTTTACTGTACTTAATTCCATTATCAGCAGTCCTCGTTAGGTACTGTACCGGATTATTTTGTAGAATGCTCTGACCACTGTTTAGTCGCAACAAAGAAGCTTCAGGGTACTTTGCCTTTGTCCAAAACTTTTAGTTTCTTCTCAATACTATAAGAAAAACTTCAATTATATGATGTCACCATCTATAAAAACAATACGAAAGATGTTTTTCATTTTTGGCATGAATACGATGGAGGTTTAAGCGAATCAGTTTATTTCTTGCATTATTGACTTTATAAAAGAAAAAATTCGTAAAGGATTTAAAAAAAATCACTTTAATATCGAACGGCTGCGCTCACCAAAATAAAAATATACCCATCTGCAGCGCTCTGCCAGATATATAAAAAAATAGGAATACATAATAAATTAGAGCAACTTATTTTAGAAAAAGGGCACACGATGATGGAGGTAGATAGTGTCCACTCGACCTTGGAAAAACTGTGCACTCCTCCATTATACTCCCCTACGGATTACATGAACCGTATCAGGAAAGCTAGACCATCTAAACCTTAAATCATAAAGCATCTAGATTATAATTTTTGTAATGCTTCCGATACACTCCCCAGCAATTACAGCACCATTCGACCGGGAAAAAAGTTGGAGATCCTACCGTAACACAGATCAGAGGGTTGCTCTACAAACACGGGGAGGTCATGTACAAACTCCGACATTGATAACTGGACACTACTGCCTCAATGGAGGATGCGGGATATATACACAATAATACTACCAATTTACACAGAACCGAAAAAAATTGACAAGTCTAAGTTTGAGCAATTACAATCCTTAAAGTTATATATATATATGCATCGAGATTATCATTTCTTTTACGATAATCTCCAATTCTGATTTTGTTGATTACTTAGGTACCTACTTACCTTCTTTTTTTTTTTAAAGATATCAATAATTATAAGAAGAAAGTTTAGTTTACTAGCAGGCATTATGACTGTTTATTAATAGGCATTATTAAGAGGTTGATTTGTTTTGTAAAAATGAAGATGATTATTATTGTATTATTATGTATCTGTTGCTTAAGAATAATATTTATTTCGATAAATAAAACGTCACGTATAATAAATTTGTTTAATAACTTTTCATATTTTTATTTCCCCTTCACTCGATAATTATTACTTATTTATATGTCAAATTTTGGCTAGGAAGATAAAGGTTTGTTCGAAACTGACTATGTATTGGTTTGGTTAAATATATTTTACGCATACAGTTAATATCATTAAATAATGCAATTATCATTTCTTACCCGGTGCAAAATCTGCTGTCTAAAATACGCGTTAATTTAAATCCGCTATCTGCTCCCTCAACCACAAAGTGGATTTAAAAACCCAAATAAAACCAGCTATATGCCTTTTACCCACAAAAAAAATTATAACGACTAAAGTGTTAAATATTGTATTATAAAATATCATTTATACTGAATCCGATGTAAGGATCTAATTTTCAGTTTATTTACTTTGTAAAAAACGTGAGGCATTGTTGACTATATCAGTTTTATCCTTCTCATGAAAAGTTGTTTTTTTACATAGCGGATTTTGCAAGCGTGGCGACGATATTTACTAAAATGTTCAAATGTCATTTATTAAATGGACTTGTCTATAAATAAACTGATCCATTTTTTTAGTAAATAAAATTTAGCTTTAATTTTTTCAATCACAACAAAAGTGAAATTTGGTACGGCCACCAGACGTTTCCATAGAAATGTGAATTGTGCGGCCACAGTTAAATTTTATGTGGGAACCACTGGTCTTAACTGTCTATCTCGCTCTAAAAGTTATCACAGTCAAGAGAGGGGCAGTTAAGACATAGCACTTTTTGACAGTTTAGACGGTTAACTTATTGTAACAATTAACAGCCTCAATACATAAATTTGATAAACTACTGTCGATAGCCACCTTGTGTATAGAATAGATTCGCAAGAGCTCGCGTCCGAGCTTACTTATACGCCAGACCAGCAGTGATCAGTGAGTGAGTCAGAATATCAAAGTATACCTACGCCTAACAGTGGCGAAGACTCCATACTAGGCGATTATTTAAAGCCTACCTTCTTAAGAAAAATAATTTTTATTTTCATGTCGACGTATTTATATAATCACAAATAATAATACATTCAATATGCCCAAAGACATCTATCGTAAAATTGACATAATTTTACGATCTTTTCCCATATTTTAATAAGCACCATCTATGGCATCTCTAGAAAGTTTAAAAAAAATAGAACACACCGCGTTTCGCTTCACATATTGTATAGGATTATTTTCGCGTGAAACGACGGGTTTTTCAATATGAAGTTTTTTTCTCATTATTTCAAAATGTCTGGCGTCCCGCATACAAATGTACAAGCTGTTTCGTTAGCGCTTACGTCACGAGAGCGCATTTATTCAAAATAATTAATAAAAAGATAATTTTAAAAAAATATTTTTATGGGATTAAATCACATAAATATGTATTGATTGTTGTTAAAAATATAAAATAATTTATCTCGTGATTTTTATTTATTTATTAGTTCACTCGTTAGACAATTAAGATATCTGATATTGTACCTACCTAAGTCTGTGTTTTAAATATAAAAGTATTTTAAAATGTCTAGTTTTACGGGTTAAATTATAAATTGTTATTGAACATAATACATACAATACAGCAACGGATATTTTCATAGATGAGGTAATATATTTTGAGTGTAAATGTTACGTTTATAAATGTTTAGGAAAACACATAAGTAATTCAAGCTAATTGCTTATTTTTATGAACTAATTATAACAAACCAATTAAGCTTTTGAAATTTCTTCGTTTTAGCGTACCTATTCATCAGTAGTAATATTGGGTTATCTTCTTATTTCCCGCAAATATATTTAACATGCATGGTTACTCCCACAGCCTACCTCTTTCAAAAAGTCACCCTTCGCCACTGACGCCTAATATGTATAATTATATTGTAAGCAAAACTAAATACTTATTATTAAATTATTCCATCTTAAAATTATTGAAGTTTAAAAAGATATCATTGTTAAGATTAGTTATCATTAAGATGAAGAAAGTATACATCATGTAAATGTAATAAGAACTGTATGTATTAAAAACAATTTTAAAGTAAAAAAGATATAAAAATGCTTACAGAAGGAAGAGTGGCAGTTTTTAATATAAACAAACGAGCTAATCTTATTTATCACTATTGGTACATTATTGGTAAATCTGGATGTAGGGGAAAGGTGTACAAAATGGCAGTGGGGCAAAATGAACTTTTACTCTACTGCCGAAATGGTGCAATCGAACATGATGCAACTTGCACATGAACAATCCACGACACGTCTTTTAACTATTCAGCTATATTTAGTTGACTTAAAACATATGTTATGGTTCATTTTTCATGCATCCATAAATTTGAGGTCATTGTCATTCTTGATAAAATTGATATTGTATATAACATCAGAACATATGATAAAATATAATCACATCTTGCAGTCTTCGTGAATTATGGTCAGCTATCATTTCTGATCGAAAACACTGGAAGAGAGGGTGATACGGTATTCACCGTTCTTGATGAACTCCAGCGAGTCGAGTTTCAGAAAGCTCGACGTGTTGAAGAGGTCATCGGCATGATCCGTATATTTGGTGGGGTTCTTGGAAAAATCTGCATAAAATGGAATAGTTAATACAGCAAAATCGGTACATTAACCCATTATGACAATGTGCCTAGAATTTAAGGCAACCCATTCGTTCGCCGACTACGTAATGATGACGTAATCGGTATTAAAATGAATTAATACCAATTTTTTAGTAATTTTATTTAATCATAATATGCAGCTAACAAAATTAAGTTGAATGGGTAAGTCGTCACTTTTCTGATTCATGGAACATATTTGATGCACCCACGGGCAAAACAACACTTTTTTTTTAAGTTGAGTTGTGACAACGTTTGCCTTGGGTTATATTGCAAATAATAAAAAAAAAACAAAATTATTTTACAAACAATGATAAGTAGCATCCACTTTTTGTGGAGTTTTGAAATCCCAATTTACTGAAGTTTCAAATGAGCTGAGGCTGTGATGTAACAATGCCCTATGTTGTACCAACCATAATATGACAACAATATGATCATTTAGAATTAATTATTCTAACTGATCACAAGTAATCCAATCTAGTGTGCCAACTAAACGTTTAAATAAAGTAGCAGGTACCTTTAAAATGACAAAAGCATGCTTGCGCAGGCATCTCTTCCATGAAGTTGGGCGGCATCCTCCGAATGTTGCTGAAGTGGCAGGATGAGCCGTTGCCAAAGTCCAAGAACATCACGTGGACTATATCGCCTGCAATACCTGCCACTAAGGCTCGATACCAGCTGCCATCTAACATTAAACACACATTTCAATAACTACATACTTATATTTTTAACTGCTGTAAAGCCCCGTTAACAATACTGATTTTTTAATTTTTTTAATATTTGTAGGTTCTATCAAAAACTGGAACTGTGTTGAGGAGTTTGAAAATTTCATTGATTATCTAAATGACCTTACAACTCTAATGATCAAATCTTCGTTAAATGAGATGGCCCCTATGATTTTTTTTGATTCATAACAAGTCACTAACAGATAACATTTGATCATTTAATTTGTAAAATGATGTTCAGATTTTTTAAAATGTAATCTTGTATTTGTGTAGAATTGAAAGCTTTTATTGTACAGTGTAACCCTCATGACACCGGCGAGTGTGCCGATACTAAATCGAACAAATAGTGAGGACGAGTCTTTCCCTATTACAATTCTAGCAATGCCTCCAGTGGTACCAATAAACCAATCATCAACTTTCACGTTTACTCCAAAATGTCCGATGATCATTCCATTTTGTGAAATATTAGGTATGAAAATTAATATGCTTGATAAAGAGCCCATTGATTTTTTCAATGCGATACCTGATGAGGAATTTTAACCCTTTTACTCCCATTCGGCCCACCATACCTATGCGACAACTCCATCTGGGCCGATCCATCGGCCGAAAGTTTGGAACCAAATTTACGATTTATTCCAAATTTTTTCCTATCATATTTCGACTGGTGTAGACAAAGCACTATATTCACTGTGTGTTGGGTGTGAGTAACATTTATTTTAGTGTCAGCATTGTTTATAATTATGTCATACCCTAATAACTCACAAGTCATTATTGCTCTGCTGTCAAACTTGAGACCAAAGAGGGTCATAAAAATAATAAAACATTTTTATGACACATTTTAAATTCTGATATTTCTTTTAGTTGTTTTATGATTCATTTATCACATTACAAAATGAATTTTGTAATTTTTATGAAGTGACTGAACAAACAATGGATGCCCACTGTTCTTTTGGTAGGATGGTGAAAAAATACATGAATAAATATTATTATAAAATATGATTTAGTGCTTTGAAACTTATTTTTTGAAATTACTTCATTCCCATATCAGTTAGTCCTCGATACTGTATCGAATTCTCTTGCGATTTCATGAATTGAATAATATTCTTGAATACCTTGACACTATACGATTTTTTTTGATTACTTTATAAAAATTCTATTTCATAGAGAAATAATATGTTTATTTTTTTTTCTGTTACTAGATAAGAATACATTATATTATAAAATTTGATATATCAATTATAAATAAAAAAATGTTGTCACACTTGTTTTGTAGTTCAAACATAGTTTTATCCGTTCATTTCTAAATAAATATTGATACATTATTTTTTTCTTTTGTTTTATTGGTGTAAACTATCAATATTATTACTTATTATTGCTTTATACACCATTGAGAACACACGCAAAAAACGCTTGGGAGTTTTCACATATGCTAGGATAAATCAGCTGGGAGTAAAAGGGTTAAAGTCTAATTGTAAAAGAAACAAATTAAAATGCAGTGGAAGTGTTAGCTACTTCCGAAGCTACTTACAATATTTTCTCAATACATGTCCAGAGATAGATTTTTATTGATTTTCTGAATGCTACACTTCAATAATAATGAAGAAGTTGCTTCGAGCTTAAGGAAAATAAATCAACTTATAAATTTTTCCAACCAAACGGTGGATATTATTTATGCTCCCAATAAACAGTTTACCATTGATGAGTTGTTAGTTTTGTTGAGAGGAAAGTATATGAAGGGCAAGAAAGCAAAATATGGTACCCGGGACCAGTTGTGGGATCGACAAATTGTAATCCCGAAATCTTGGGATCTAATTTTGGCTCGGGATTGGATTCCCTAGCGGTGCACCTGACACGGAAGTGGGTGTAAGGATCACACCAGAAAAGTTGTCCAAAAACTTATTGATGGCAAAACTGGAGTCGGCCACAGTCTTCATATGGATAACAATTACAATAGTGTTCTTGGGTCATTATGAAGGCTATCCACTCATAACCGGCACAAACAAGTATAGGTGACAACCAATCGGACAGCTAGCTGACAGCTGATTTGTAATCAGTTTGGTTTGCCATTTCACCAACAACACTTGCAAATTGTGCAAATTTATTTCGAAAAATCATGGTTCAGTTTGCAAAACTTACCGTGCGCTGCTACGTCCACAAAATTTTGTTCAGCGATGAGGCACATTTTTGGTTGAATGGCTACATCAATAAGCAAAATTGCCACATTCGGAGTAAAGAAAATCCACAAGCCATTATTGAGACGCCGTTACATCCACAAAAAGTCACTGTTTGGTGTGCTTTATGGGCTGGTGGAACCATTGGTCCATATTTCTTCAAAAATGTAGACGGCCAGAACGTTACATTCAATGGAGAGCGATATAGATCCACGATTACCGACTTTTTTGTTCTCTTATTCAATGGCATTAATGTGGAGCTGTGGTTTCAACTAGATGGCGCAACATGCCACACAGCATGCGCCACAATCAATTTATTGAAGGAAACATTCGATAAACACAGAATTTCGCATTTTATATATCTATACCTCTAAAATCTCTACCATTTACATAAAAAAACACTTAAAGTCTAATAGTACTAATTGAAAATGTCCCTCTGAGGCGGACGAAACCGGTCCTAATTTATTGATTAAAAGTGGAATAAGTACTGCAAATTTTTTTTTATTAAATTACACAACAATCTAATAGTACTGACTAAGTCATTTTAATGACATGAACCATTGTCACGTAAAATAATTTGCAGTGAATGTGTTTAACCCAAAACAGTCTGCATGCTTGATATATTATTGTCATTGTCACGTATTATGGGGAATATGGGAATGTTCATTACCTTCAAACTTGGCGATGCATACTTCCTTCGAAACCGGCTTGTATGGTTTACTTGTCTCATTGCAGTAAGCAGCTATCTGAAGAAGAAAATTAATCAAGAACAATATTAATATTATTGTATTTTTCAGTTTATATGCATTATCATAGTTAGATATTAGAGGGTCGTAGTTTCCAACTTGCGGCTGATCAAAAAATGCATGTTGTTTTCTCAGTGTATATATTTTAATCCAGTGAAAGGAGTCGATGGGTTGGCCGAACGGCCCAACAACTATTCCTTATGAATAAATCTGTACATACATTTATACAACCTCCATTATAAGAAAGTTCATATGCTCTGTTCAGGATTGAATATGTAATTTACTTCTTTATTTATGTTCTTATGACCAAACCATTAGCTTTGAACAATGTGGAAATATGAAATAAGATTAACCCATTGGCTACCGAATTTATTTTTGTATATAGAATATTAAATTGATTTCCAAAAACCAAATATTAATAACTCAAAAAGTATGTATTGAAATCATTTGATTTTTTGAACATAAATAAAAAATGGATGCTTTCATATGTATAAAGAGTCAGAAAAGAAAACAAAAATATTTGAGGGAGATGAAAGGTTCAAAGTGCATTAATAACTCATTTAGTGCTAACACCGCGACTGGCGCGTTTGTAGCAGTTGGTCATTCAATATAATTAACGTGTTATTTAAATGTGGTAATTAAAATGTAATTTAAACTTCAGCAGTGATTGTGTTAATTAACTTGTTGACTGCGGAGCATTTAATTACTATTTAATTACCGCATTTAAATAACATGCTAATTATATCGAATGGCCAATTAACTAGTGTACAACAGGTGTACCGTCTGCGTGGAAAGGATTAAAAACTTTCGTTTATTTTTCTCCAGAATTTAGAGTTTAGTGCAAAATCAAAAATAAATTACGTCCTGAAAAATATTGACAAATGTTGTACCTTTTGCGTTTCTAGCAATAAGCTTAACTCCACGAACTTATTTCTATGTTTGACAAGTTATAATTTTTTGTTCCTATACATTGAAATTGAAGTGATAATTTTTAATAAAACTGTATTATCCTGCATTTAAAATCGCTTCAAAGGTTTACAAATATTTTAACAGGTGTTCGTTCTCAACCCTGATAAAAAAAGGTCAACAACCTTGGTAACATAGATTTTGAAGTGCATTCCATTTAAAATTTATTGAATCCTTTCATTGATTTTTACAAAATTTTCAGTCTACTCAAATAGATTACTTGATACCTGTTCATTGAGTGCATCCATCTTTTCCATGGATTGAGGATCGCAGCGGACGCAATATATAGCACCAGATTGCAAGTCGGTATTATCGGTGATGACTAACATGTCAGACTTGCTCAGCTTTTGGTACTCCATCATCTCCATCATGTAAACAGGCATCATAGCTGCAACAACACAATTCAAGACCGCTTTTATGCTATTTATGAAAATACTAGCTGACTGGTCAACATTTCATCACGCACAAGTCATAAGGGGGTGTAAACTGAAAATTTTAGTTTTTCAGGAGAGCAGAAACAAGACCTTAAGGGGGAGAGGCATAGAAATTCATTGTCAAATTAAAGCTTTAACCATATTTTAATCGATCAATACCTATCTAAGTAAATACAATGGGAAAAATAAAATATATTTTTTTATTTCAAAGACAAACCAGAAAAAAACGGCTAAATATAAGGGCTCTACTGCCAGAGCTTTTGAATAGTTTAAGTAGTTTCTTGAAACAAAATTAACAATTTAATATTGTTGAATAAGTTTTCTTGGAACTCCTGTGTCTCATTTGTCAATTAATTATAGTTTTAATGTTTTTTTTCAATCTAAAAAACATCTATTTTTAGGAAAAATAAAAATAGATTTTATTCGGTTATTTTTGAATAAATGTATCAAGCAAGAATGGTGATCTTATGAACATATTTTTGTTAATTTTTTGATATATTTTACGTTATTATTTAATTACGTTTTAATATTAAAAGTTGAGCCATTCATAACTAACATTTACCTACCCAGGAAGTGGCGCCATGGTGGAGAGAATTGGCATTATTGGGCATAATATAGATTCTTGTTGGATTGTATACGCATCAGCTACGCGCTGAGTATACATACGTCATAACGCTGCCAATCGCGCCCTCGAGGAACTGTCATATGTGGCAGTCGCGTTTTGATTTCGTTTGATTTTACAGTTTGCTTTGCTTTCAAAGTTACTGAACGTGTGTAAGTTTTGATAGGTACTGTGTTTGAGTAATTAGGTACCCATTCAATCGCGAATTTGTGACAGCATTAAATTAATACAGAATCGCTTTTAGATTGGTATTAATCTGCCTGTAACAGTGTCCCGAATTTTAGTGTTAGGTATAACGTGAATTCAGTGCATATTTGTTTTCAGTTTTCCTAGGTAGAGATAGGTTTTTCACTATGGAGGTAACTAAATCCTTAACCTTTAAACAGCCCAGCTGAAAGTACTAGGTATACTCCCCAGGGCCCAGGAATTAATTATATTATAAAAAAATTAAAAGAATAGTGAAAAGTTTAATATAATGCACTTACATATATGAGACCTCAATTGAAGTTCGGCGAAAAAGTTTTTCATACACAATTTCGTGAAAACGTCTGAAAATTTTCAGGTATGGTAGGGTTGTCACAACACTGCACTTACAAGAATTAGTTGAATTTTTTTTTTTTTTTTTAATATAAGTATTTTGAAAAATAAATTTTATAGTATTTTTGTAAAATGTCACCATAAATACTTATAGCACTAAGAAGTATACTAAACACATTAAAATCACTAAAAACTTTCTTGTGTATGGAAAATTTCTAAGCACGGTTCAAAACACAGAGCAATGTCGCACTGCTTGCACAAATACCTAGTTTCTTTCCGTCTTTTCTGATTTTTTGTATTGGCACATACGTAACATCTTCTTGCCGCATTAATTTTATTGTTAGTAGGTGGTATTTTACCCAAAAAATGTCTTTCTGTTAGCCTAGAGGGTAAGGGTGCTTTTCGCTTCAAAAGAGTTTTTGGTTCTAACTTATGTTTTTCGATCAGTTGTCCGATGACTTTCAATTGAAATTCACCCAGCGGTTGTTTTTTTCCAGTTTTTTGTTGGAACAATACATGGGCATTCAGCAGAGATAAATCTATCAAATGGAAAAAAAGTTTATTGTACCATTTGACAGTTTTTCTTGTCGAATTTACAGAAGAAATTATCATATCATTACGATCCACAGCACCCATGTTTTTATTGTAATCAACAATGCATTCCGGCTTGGAAATCGGAATTTTAGTCTTATAGTCTACTTTTCCAGTAGGTTTGAAAGTATTGTTGTGAATTGTGGACAACATTGTAACATCCTTTTTATCCTTCCACGCCAAAGCCATAATTTCGTCAGTATAGAATGTATCGGTTTCCCCTTTTTTCAATTTCTTAGTAAATTTGGGCATCCCAATTCTGTTTCTCCTTACGGTTCCACAGGCATTCGTCCGGTGATCATAAAGATACTTGAATAACGTTGGGCTGCTGTACCAGTTGTCAATGTACAATGTACAACGTTGCCCGATATACCGATGTAATTATTTTTCTCAATTTCAATTTGTTTTCCGGTATAAATGATTACATCTAAGACAAAACCAGTTTTGCAATCAGCCATTACAAAAAATTTTATTCCGAAACGACTAGCCTTCGTCCTGATGAATTGGCGGAATAAAAGTCTGCCTTTGAAAAGGAGAAGACTCTCATCAATACATATGTTCTGATATGGACACATGTACTGCTTGAAAGAAATTTTCAGTTCCTTCAGGACCTGTCTAATTTTATATAGTCGATCTCCGGGAACCTGCGTTTCATTGTCACAAAAATGCAACATTCGATGCATCAGTTCGAAACGATTCCTGGACATGGTTTCGGAATAACATGGTGAAAATAACAATCTGTTGATAGACCAGTGTTCAGATATTTTATTCTGTGAATTCCTTGACATTAGCATACACAGCCCCAAAAATGTGTACATATCATCAATTGTGCAGTCTACCCATCGCCGTAGACGATCACTCAAAACTGTGATATTTTTTGTGGCAAATACAAATTGTCTGTTGGTCTCTCGGACTAACATTTCAACAAAAGAAATATCGATGAAACATTTGAAATAGTCCATTTCGAGTGCATCCGAAGTCAAATTATCAGCTTTGCATCCCGAAACGTTAGCATCGAAGGAAAATGCGCGTGGCTCAAACATATCCGATTTCCACTCAATTGTCGGTCTTTCAGTGGATTCCGGTGTGATAATTTCACTTTCATCGACTTCCAAAGTTTCCTCAAGTTCGACATCCGAATCATCACATCGTCTTCAGATTCAACTGTTTCGATAAGGTTATCGATTTCACCAAATTCGTCGATCTCATCCATTTTGAATAATAAAATTTGTAAAACTAAACTCGTAAATAAAACACTTTGTATACGCAAACCGAATCCGAAATACAAATAAAAAATAGTCACAACACTTAGTCCTTAGTCAATTTCTATCTAAAACATTGAAAATCTTTCTTTTCATTCAAGTTTAGTAGGTAAAATCTAAAACAAAACTCGTAAATATAACACTTTTTTATATGCAAATTGTATGTGAAATATAAATAAAAACACTTGGTCACTCAACAGAAATTAAATTTCAATATAAAAACATTGAAAACATTCCAATTATAACGCAAATCTGAATAAGAAAGCATTCCGAATTAGCATCCCGACTAAATGATATTCCGGCGTCAACTGACGCATCACTATCGAATCATAACAACTGCCTATTGTACAAGATATCCTAGTGTGCAGGGGAATTTTGAGCTAACCCTGATTTGGCCTCTCGGGAAATTCCCTTATTCTCGCGATGTATGCGCCGTACAAATGTTTTTTGCTTGCAAGGTCTGATCAGAAATGTAGTTACACGTTTTAAAATTAAATAAATAAATATTTGATTCATACAAGCGCGTAGAACGGCTCGACGTATATCGTACGGCATGGGCGCCTGAATCGCCGCCGTGCATGACGTATTCGTTACGTTACGGGCAGCTATGAGGTTAAAAGCCAGAAGAAAAATTATAAAAAGAAAGATGTCCAACCAGTCTAAGTTGGTGCAGAAATTACATGCCAACCGCGAGAAATTACAAGAACTTAAATAATGCATCGTTGGCAATAGATGCCGATATAACCTTCAAATCAAAAGTCAGCATGGCAAATGACGTCTACGAATTTGATGTAACCATGGAAAATAACGTTTGCGAATCTTCGTCGTTTTATGAACATTTCTACGAATCCCGTGTTGCAAACGTATTCCAAATCGAGTAAGCCAGGAGCGTCCATGGTACAGAAACCAGTGTTGTATGAAGAGGATTTAGATATTACGATGACTGATGACAACGACGATTTGCCACCGTTGATCTTCGAGCGAACCAACAAAGTCATTCAGAAATACACACCTTCCGGAAGACGCATTGTTGACATTGCATATTTTATCCAACAGATTAAAGAAATCTCATTGCATCCCCCCCCCCGGCTCCGATCGGTGACATTATATTTAACTGCCGTATTGACATGTTTATCTATTTTAAAAATATTATGAATCATGAGTATTATGAAGTCATCGATCGGACAAATGCTTATTTTGAGGACCTTCCGAAAACTTATTTTTCTGACGGTTTAAAAAAAATTGAGAAACATCTAACCAAGTGTATTGAGCTCCAAGGAGATTATGTTGAGAAATAAAAAAAAAATACAAAAATAAAAACTGTTTTAATGCTTTTTTCTAAGGAATTATTGACCCACCCTCGTATATAAAGCAATAAGTAATAATATTGATAGTTTACACCAATAAAAAAAAAAAAATAATGATCAATATTTATTTAGAAATGAACGGATAAAACTATGTTTGAACTACAAAACAAGTGTGACAACATTTTTTTTATTTAAAATTGATATATCAAATTTTATAATATAATCTATTCTTATCTAGTACAGAAAAAAAAATAAACATATTATTTCTCTATGAAATAAAATTTTTATAAAGTAATCAAAAAAAATCGTAGTGTCAAGGTATTCAAGAATATTATTCAATTCTCGAAATCGCAAGAGAATTCGATACAGTATCGAGGACTAACTGATATGGGAATGAAGTAATTTCAAAAAATAAGTTTCAAAGCACTAAATCATTTATAATAATATTAATTCATATATTTTTTCACCATCCTACCAAAAGTACAGTGGGCATCCATTGTTTGTTTGGTCAGTTCATAAAACTTACAAAATTCATTTTGTAATGTGATATATGAATCATAAAACAACTAAAAGAAATATCAGAATTTAAAATGTGTCATAAAAATAATGTTTTATTATTTTTATGACCCTCTTTGGTCTCAAGTTCCACAGCAGAGCAATTATGACTTGTGAGT
Organism: Rhyacophila brunnea; assembly: GCF_057557595.1. Lineage (NCBI taxonomy): Eukaryota > Metazoa > Arthropoda > Insecta > Trichoptera > Rhyacophilidae > Rhyacophila > Rhyacophila brunnea. The sequence goes on from NW_028233068.1 coordinate 27,494,034, forward strand.
TATTAGGGTGTGACATAATTATAAACAAGTGCTGACACTAAAATAAATGTTAGTCACACCCAACACAAAGTGAATATAGTACTTTGTCTACACCAGATGAAATATGATGGGAAAAAATTAGGAATAAATCGTGAATTTGGTGCCAAACTTTCGGCCGATGGGTCGGCCCAGATAGCCCAGGAGTTTTCGCATAGGTATGGTGGGCCGAAATATCGGTCGAATGGGAGTAAAAGGGTTAAACGCTGTGATATAAAATCCTTATTTCATAATTACAAAACTCATTTTCAAATAGACACATACTGACTGAGTGAGCAGCCTCGGGCATTCGCTTTGCGAAAATCGGTGCGCGAGGTAGCTCGCGAGCCAGCTTGCAATGAAATGAACGCTACCCGAGGCAACCGCGCGCAGCCCCTTTGAGCATCAATAAACTGACAATGATTGGATCGGTCACGACAACGCTCGGGCGAGTCGCGTACTGACTGACTGGGTATTTGCTTCGCGAGGCTTTTACATATATTAATCTATGGCAAGACTGCCTGACGAGCACACGAGGCTGCTCGCTCAGTCAGTACGCGGCTAATAAATTTTTATTTAATTCGTCTGATTACTGATATTAACTGTTATAATTGTGTTTGTTTACATTGACGAATCATAAATTTTGTAAAATGGCATGTAAACAAATGATTTTGTGTAAAAACTCTTTGAACTCAATCCTTAGTTTCAGTTAAGTTTTGGATGGAATTGAATTTTTACTTTTTGCAGATGATTTAAAATGATATGCACCGATTCGCAATGAATTGGACTGTTGCATATTGCAGCGAAATCCCAGTTCACTTCAATATTGTCATTGGTTCACTTGACAGTTAAAAAATAATAAATTAGAATTTAATACTGAAAAATGTTTCTATATTACTTTTTCTAGGTCAAGAACAATATAATTATATAATGTCAAAAAGTATATTAAAGTGTCAATCTGAGGCGAAAGATAATTTTAGATTCTTCATTATCTTCTCATTCGCATAGGACTTCTGCAGCTCTACGTGCGAGTAAGCTTCTAGGATTCATTATGCGACAATCCAAACCATTCAAGAACCCAATGTCTTACATACACTCTATGTCTCATTAGTGCGTAGCATTCTTGAATATGGGTCGATTATCTGGAGTCCTTATGGGGTTTCTTATAAGCTTATTTTAGAACGCGTCCAGAAGAAATTTCTTCGATGTCTTTATTTTAAGACATATAACTATTTTCCATTCGACGATTCGTCAAATGATTATTTTCCGAATGCCTTTATACAAGGCATGCTTACTTTTCACTCTCTTAAATCTTATAGCAGCAAGATAGGTGCTGTTAAAATATAGGACTTATTGCAACAATAAAAACCAACTTATTGTAATGGTTACAATAAGTGCAAATATTTTGATACAAGCCTACCCTAAGTTTGATAATATTTATCACTTTAGTGGTCTATAAGTACTGATAGTAAGTATAGATATTGTAGATAAGACTTGTTCGATCATCGCCTACTTGATTTGCAATCATCGCATAAGTCAGATTGCCAAAATACTGTTTTTATAGCACAATCGCTACTATAGTAAGATATTATGTTATTGTATTCTGTACAACCAATGCCTAATGTAACATGAGAAAAAAATCCTGCAAGACTTGAAGAGCTCCAAGAATACACATTCGAGTGGATATGTCATATGAGGCGTCTATTTCCAATACCCGCCAAATCCACACGCAAGCAATTTTGGCAAATGGACATTTTCTGTATAAGGAAATTACATGCTTAAATTTAACAAATAAAAATGCACGTATGTTAAGAAGTATGAATCTTTAGGATTAAACAATAAATTGCCGAAATATTTTCGTTTTATAGTATAAAAAATGCAAAACCCGTTTGGAGGTAGCGGAGTTTGATTGTTATCACAGGATTTGGCGGAGTTAGTAAGTAATCACTGTTGGATTTGGCGTCGTTCGATGGTAATAAATTAACATTTGTTTCAGCATGATACAGAGTTACCAGCAATAATTATGTAAGTGCAAGTTTAGTTTTAAATATTTTTATTGAATAAAATTGATTCCATAATAAAAATAATGACATAAAATAATAAAAACTATAGAGTAGAGCTATAGCTACAGGGGTTCTCAACTGGAAAACAAGGAAATTGTTACCGCCTTTTTGAAAATGTATACAAAATAACAGTTAATTCGAAAAAAACAGGTTTTCACAAAAATAAAAAAAAGAATATTATACTAATTAGATTCCTTATCATTTTTCATTGCGCACACGAATGTGTCCGCTGCCGCACTTGCGCGCGCGATCAATCGAGAGAAATCTCTGCTATAGACAATACTAGCATGCAGGTAGAATATTTAGTAGGTATATAATATTAATTTATAGGTGCATATTATTTAAAAATCGTCCATTATTTAAAAAAAATGCAAAATTAAGTAGGTACTTAGTAGGTAATTTTCAAACAGATATGTAGTTAGGTACATTAATTATACGCCATTCTACTTGAAACTTTAAGCTACTTGATGTTTACATATTTACAGGTTTATTGTTTAAAACATTTTATCTGCATAGGTTCCACAAATGGAAGGTATTTGTCTAAAGTAAAAATTTGTGTAGGTATATTCTTAAATTACGTAATTACTTCGATATGCCGTCACCAATAATAAAAAATACCTAGGTACCTGCATATTACGTTTTGTAGGTATTCGATTAAATTTTAAATAAAAAAGAATTTGAAGTAAAGATACCTACAATTAAAAATACTGTTTGACTGTGTTACACATTAAAATGATCAACAAAACATAATAAAAATGTCAAGGAAGCAGGCAGTCGCAATAAACAATGGGTTTCTTTATCACCAACCAATTATTAGCAATCACTATTGCTGTCAACTTGACTCTACAGCAGCAGCAGAATATTCGCGCCGTAAACGTGTATTGTTTCACTTTTAAAGCTTACAAAAAAACGTAAACAATCACATAAAATAAAAAAAACCACAGCATTTTAACAATATAACATAAGTAAAAAAAATCACACAAAATAATTGTCGCGTGTTCTAAAAATGTTTATGTTCACATCACTTTCAATCATACATTTTATTACTCTATTGGAAAAAAAAAACTTTGTTTTGATTCACATTTACAAGGTGTTATTAATACGTTCGTTATAGTCAAAATTATTCTTATAGGAATTTGTTATACCTATTCAAATTTGAAATACTTTTTATGGCAAACATGCTTCACGAGCATTAGCATCTAGAATATTTATACATAAGAATAATTCTAGATAAGACAGTGTTTGCATGTTATTTTATTATGTCCTTTGTAATTTACAATCTATTTTTTTTAAATTAAAAGCTACTTAAATATAATTTACATGAAGTACCTACATAATAATTGACCAAAAAATAGGCATTGTCCACAATTAAATTATTATGTAGGTTATTATTTGAAGATGAATAGTGTGTAAATAACATTTTTCACTGGCTTGTGGATTTGCTACAAGTAAAATTTATATTAAAATTTTTTTTTTTAAATTGACCTAATAATTATTAGTAGGTACGTACACACTCAAGAAACTCAAGATATGTGTAAAAATCTTGTTCAAATATAATTCAGTATAAAAAGGACCTCGGCTTCGTAACTATGTCAATTTAAATAGCAAAAATCACTAATCATCAGAGATTTTATTTCAAGAAATATTATTATTATTACTGATAATTTCTGCAGTGCAGAGAATTATTATTATTTTATGGACACCTGCGAGATGAAGCTGATCAGAAAACAGGGCTGTCAAAATAATATTAAGCATTCATATTTTTTAAATGTTAATTTCATCATGGTTTTTAATCAAACCTGTGCAAGTACGTACTGATAACTTGGGTGGATTTTGTAGCAAACATACTATTGATATATATACGGGTATATTATTATAATAACCCAATTCAAATTGAACATAGGTTGATACTCAAATACTATTATAGTATGTTTATGAATTCGAGAAAATAATACGATGGTATAATTAATCCATATCAATTATTTGAAAACATTACATTCGCACTTTGCACAAAATTACAAACACATTCGAAGTTTGCCGCACACGTACAGACCACGTGATATTTGTTTACGCAAAATCGTCGCTTTTCAAAATGGCAAATTTGAATAACCAGATTTTACTGCGATGAATCAGTATGTTCCTTTTTGTCTTTTTTTATTCGTAGGTTTGTTTACTATGTACACCGAGAAATTTCCATTTATAAACTCGGAAACGATTTTTACAGAAGAGTTTTGGAATATAATGCAACCAAAACTGGAAAAAATTCTATCATGGGTGTTGACTTCCTGAATTAGCTAACCCCAGGATGTGGATATTAAGCCATTTCCACACTGGCAACAAGTTGCTGGCAACCTCATTAAATTTTACGATACTTACCATAATTGCTTAAGAAATTTTACAATAATTATCGTAAAATCTAACGAGGTTGCCAGCAAATTAACTTGTTGCCAGTGTGGACCCGGCATTAGATGCACAAAACTTAAATAATATATATTATAAATAAAAATTTAAAATTATAAATATATATTATGATTTATGTCTTATGAAATAAATGTGAAATATGAGTCGGATCAGTCACAGAGCAAATTTATTAACACAAACAACTTTGACACGACCTTTTTATATTAACTAGTAGACCAGATATTATGGACCACATGTTAAAAAATCATATTTTCAATTCTCAAGGCCAATTCTGTAGAAGTCCTCTTAATTTGTTTGTTTATGTCATTTGCATTGAATTATTCTCGGGGGCCAAATGACTGATACAATGTTAACCCATCAATAAACGTTTTTTATTCACTAGTCTTCACTAGGTCTTTCGATAATTAAGTACTTATAATTCATTTTACAAAGAGATGTTGCATTCTTGAAAACTGCCATGTATATATAATCATAATATTATAAATTAATAATTTAACACAAAACAATATTTCAACACAATTTGTTAAACACCCAGTCGTTCTGAAAAATTAGAGGGAAATATTAAGAACTTCATTTACCTTTCATTGCATTGTATTTCTTTTTTCCATAAAAATCATTACTGGATATGCTTCCATCCTTTATTTAGAGAACTTTTTTGTACATTTTTCAATAATTCCGACATTATAACTTGGTAAAAACACAGACGAAATGGACACGATATTCACTGTTTGAGAGCTAGACCGCCATCTTGCATTACCGCGCAATGCATAGCATTCATTGGCTGATGAAGGATTTGGCGGATATGGGAACGATTTGCCGTCTGGAGATGGCGGATATAGGAAATAACTTGAAACTTTAGAGTCATTTTTCCTAGGGATATAACGTATTTAGGAACAAAATAAATACACAGGCCGCACTGATTCTTATTCATAGACACGAAACAACCAAAACATGATTTTTTCGTGATTATGGATTTAGCGGGTATTGGAAATAGACGCCTCATATGTCATAAGCTTTAGAAATATTTTATCTAAAGAAGAGACTGATCAGTGATGCCAACCGTACTATAATTATAATACAATATTAAAATTTTTTTTCATGAAAAATGTAAAATACTATAATTTTACGCCAAATATACCAAAATACTATAATTTTAAAGGATTCAAGACGAAAAATGTTCCTGTACTATATATTTTTTACGCCTTTGTACTATAATCAGCATAGAAAAATATGGCAACACTGAGACTGATGTTTTGTCAAACTGTCTTCTATCGAAGGTTGGTTACCAACTTGCAGTACACGTCCCTATCCTAAGTCAGTCATATCAGATCCCTGATGCCATGGACACCGAGAGGCAGGCGGCTCTCATGTCAAAACTCGCCTTGTTTGACGCGACCGAGTTCCGAGCCGCGCAAAACACTGTTGCACGTGACGGACGCGCATGCCTATTAGCGTCACTAGCGACTCGAAACGTCAAAATAATAAGTACGCTGCCCAGCGCCATTACGCAAATATGTCATCGGACGCTGAAACAGCGATTAATATGTATTGGTACCGCAGAATTTTAAGCAGAAGGCGAAAATATTGGATTCATCCGTCAATTATTAGGCATAATATCCATGCACAGTGGATCATTTATTGCAGCAAAACTCAAAAAGCACCCAGTGACCGGCGTGCGCGCACTGACGTCTAGATTTAAAAATGGCCGCATCGAGAGCTTTGCGCAGGAGCGGTCTGGCATTTTCTCGGTGCTCGCGACATCCAACATGTTAAAAGAGTCGATAGTCGACCTGTCGCATTCGGCCAATCTGAGAAGCTCCATTTGACAGCATGTGTTATGACGATAACGATGACGTCACATCGATGATTTCGACATGCGGCGCATGAGGCGAATTCTGATGTGCGAGCCGAGTAATAGATGTTGTATAGCCAACAAAATGTCATTCTACCTATGCTTATGATGCCCTCTACCATTCCTGGGAGTAAATCATACATCTCACTGTGGAGAATATGGGAAAGATTGATGAAGGGTGCAAAATCATCAATCGCATAATAGACTATGTACAAGACTGTTATACGTAGGTAGACAATAGTCAATGGAAGATGTAAATACATGGATCACATTGCGAACTGCATTTCTTCGTCTCCCCAATCCAGGGGTGGCTATTGAAGGTAGCAGATTCCAAAGTCGCCAATCTTGAATACCGACGCAGCATTGGCTTAGACAACATACCTCTGGCTCTAAGCCGATTCTGACATCAAAACTCGTCTCGCGTACGTGTCGAATACGTCGTAGGTAGGTGTGTGTGGTCTCCACAAGCAACACTGGACCGCCATTCTCGTGAAGGTTTGATTTATGGCTGTGCGGCACACGAGACGACTGAGAGCCGACTAATATTCACCTATACTTTTATTTTGTTAACTGTCAATTCATGGTGGAACTGCATTGTATTGTTGTTTTTATTTAATAAAACACAATTTATATGTAAAAGTGGAATAAGTACTGGATAAAAATTGCGTTTCACCGTTTTGAAATTCACCTACACTACAAAAACAGCAATGAAATCTCAAGAAAGTTATCCAAAAGTGCGGACAGTGACTGAAGAAGCTAATTTTATTTGTCATTCACAAGGATTTGACTTGTTCGATCATCACACTGATTTGCAATCATCGCATAAGTGAGATTGCCAAAATACTGTTTATATAGCACTATTGTAGTAAGAAGTAAGATACTATGTTATTGTATTCTGTATGAAGAACTGAATAGATTAATAATTATTGGCATAATATAAATACATTATGCATAATTATAGACAAAAATATTACTGAGTGCGATAGTCAGAAATAATGGCAAATCACGGAAATTGTAATGAGGTGAATTAATCTATACATTTCATTACCTACTTATATAAAAAAAATGGTCTATAAAAATATGAGCAATTATGAATGTATTCCTGACATAAATTGTTTTATAATAAATAAAAAAAATCATTGTACATCCAAGTTTTTTTTATTTCAACCCTTTCTATCATGTCATGGTGAGCAGGTATATGAGGCGTCTAATTCCAAAAAGCGATAAGTCCACATTTGGTCAAAATAGAGAAAAAAATACGCACGTATTCTTTGTATAATTTTACACAATATGTATTGATCTATGAATTCCAAAACGCGACATAACCCTGTGAAAAAAAATATTTTAAGTCTCGATTTATTACAAAAAGCGCCAACTCTGTGTTTCATATTATTTAAAGCTTGGTTGATTTCGTGCGTGTTTAAGTCAACCAATAAGGGAACGTTCAATATTGAAAAGGGCGTCTCCCATGCTGTAGCATCTGGTTAACTCATGACAGTGCCACGGAAATATGTACCTTATACGGAGTAAATTAAAAAGTGAGATACAAATAGTCCCACGTCCAATTTTATTTTGCCTATATTTATTGCATTTAAGAGTTTATCAGCCGAAACAAATTGCCATTTGGTGCTAATTTCGACATAGAATGCAACGGAAAAAATAATCTCATGTTAAAACAAATAATTGAAGCTTGAAACATAAAAAGGTGGAAAGAATATCATTAATTTATTAAACTCGAAATTGAAAGTTCTTACATGTTAGTTAATATTAATTACAATCACAATTCACTCTAGTTTAATTTATAGTTTTCTGTCTGAGATTACAGTTTGAACAATGTTTTCTATTTTTTTTTTCGATTGCGATTTTTGTGAATCTTTTCTTTCCGCCTGCCCTTATATATATATATATAATATATATATATATAATATATATATTTTTAATAGTAAGTAATACAATAAGTTCATGTTGGTAATTCAGTGTAGTGAAATATTTCAAGTCATGTTGTAAAATTATTAGGAATGTATATTGTCATGCTGCAGACAAATGTGGTAAACTGGGGTGACCATTACGCGGTGAAAAGGTTAATTATATATCTAATAAGGGGATTTTAGAAGGTGAATCTTTAAATTTTAACGGGTCAATGTACTATAACAACTTGGCAACGTCTGAATTTCTTATTGTTCATGTTTCTCCGTCACAGTGAGATCAATTAATTCTTTTACTTTAATTCACATATTTTCGACAGTCAAAACGATTTCTTTATTGGTATCATGAGCAAATGCAATATTTAATGACATCAAGTTTTTATACTTTAAATAAAGTTGTTGGTTATCAAAGGGGAGAAAGCATAGAATTTTTGTCAAATTGAAGCATCAAATATTTATTATTTATTAATTCAACGGGAAAAACAAAAATTATTTTTTATTTCAAAGAGAAAGTGACTAAACAGCTAAAAATAAGGGTTCAACTGTATGTAATTTTTTATTGTTCCATGTAGTTTTTCAAACAAAATTATCAATTTAATGTTATCTAATAATTTTCTCGAGATCCTCATACGGTTTTGTCAATTAATGGTACTTACTTTTTTATTTCGATTTAAAAACATTGATTTTAATGAAAAATAAAAATGAATTTTATTCAGTTACTGATGAATAATTGCATCGGGCAGATATGATATCTTATTTAAAATAATTTTCTTTTTATTTCTGTATACTTTACCTAATATTTTAATTGCATTTTAATATTAAATGAAGATGTTTTATTAACTAATATTAAGTAAGCGCTATCTGTAAACAATCCACATATTGTTACCGATTTTTTGGCATTGTATCTATATTGTATGTATATTCTTCTTAAAATTGAAAATTATTCAATATTTTTAGTCGCCAATTTTTTTCTGTGCCTGAACTCTTTTGCCATGTTTGAATTGATTTTTTTTCTTTCTTACTATTTGGACACTCCTTTGGTGTATCAGAGTATCAGAGAAAGTTGGTAAGTTCATGAAAACATTGAGAGCATTCAAGATTTTTTGGATTTTATCAGGTGATGGTAATCAATCACTACCACATTCACATGATTTAAGGCGTACATACACTATTAATTATTCAACATTTCTACAACTCTATTTGACTGTTCAGTTTATTTTCGAATTGGTTTAGATGTCTCAATACCTAATTGCAATATCCATTGATACCGAGAAGAATGGGTGGAGAACTCACATGTATGCTGGCAGCATTCTTCACGAGTATCACCTTGATTGAGGGTTGTGTGGACATCAGGACATATAATTCAAGATAAAACACGTCTTTGATTTGACAATTTCCCTGCGCAGGGACGTTTAATTACATTAACTTTTCAGACATTGGTTGGATTACATCATTAATTACACTTGCACAGGAGTCTTAGATTTAGCTATCGCACAGTCACTATGTGGGAGCACGTGTTTGAACACATTGGCCAAACTGGCGCGAAAACGTTTTATCGAGGATGCGGCGCGTGGTTTTGAGGTGGTTATAGGGATTATTATTAACACAATAACGGGGAAAGAGATTCACTAATTTATCATATTGGGGCAAGCGTGGCTTTGCACTTCGCGTTGAGGTGGGCCGACCGGGCCACGCTGAGCGCGTGGTCCTAGACACCTACCACTCTCCCGGGAGAATTTGTACTGCCTGCAATTATCTCCGACGGATCTATGGGTGATGAGACAGGAGGGAGGGGCAAAGGGATGAAACAAAATTACGGTAAATTTTTGTTTGTCTCTCGGCAAGTTACCATTTCCTAGTAGCTGGGCTTAGGTACTCGCCCTTTTTGCCGCTGTTGAAATGTGCCGTGATGATGTTATTTCGTAAATCAGGGGTGGTGAACCCTAATTAGAAGGCGTTTGATTAGGTTGCGGATTTGTGATTTGAAACTGCGGGCCAGGGGTTTTTTCGTCTGGTGACACCATCTCACTGCAATTAATTTTAGAAAATAATACTGCCGAAAAATATTTGGCGTCAGAAATTACTTTCCTTGATTAACTTTGTGTTTAATAGTAGCAAAATGCAAACATATATCAAGATGACCATCTGCCAAATGTGTTTGATGTTTAATGAATTTAACAAGTTTCACGTGAGGAAATGAACATTAACCAAATTACGTACATCCAATATACAATACAATTCAAAGACATATTATGTCCTTTAAATATGGATATTTTGTTACGATAAGACAAAAGAAACTTGTTCAATTGCCTGGAATTGTGGACCCACTTTGTATCTAGGTATCGTTTCATAAACTACAAGTAACTAGTCCAGATAACCATAACACTGTAGTTACTTGCTTGACAAAACTTTTTTCTTTGACTGACTATCTACGATAACAATAACTTGTATTGGGTACCTAACTAATGTGCTCCCACCAGCTAACAGTAGGATCACCAAATATTATTACTGCCAATTTGTCAGGTAGTGAATTTACAAAACCTCAAATCCATGTTTTGCTATAATAAGTTTTGATAAGAGTGAATTGAGATATAGTGTTTTGACACATATTCGAGGGTTACGGAAGTTATATTTCCCTATTCAGAACTCAGATCAGGCATATATTGACTTGGGTCTCTTTGACTTGTGGGTGACGATTAGAGTCAAATGATTATCAATATAAGATAATAATATGGTAAACAATTATATTTTTGCAACTTTAATTTTAAATTTAGTTAAGCTTATGATGGCAGAACAATTTTTAGGTAATCAGATTTTACCGGACGTATGCCACAAGCGTGTTTACGCGCTCTACAACATATATATGTAATTGTATTTTATATCATCTCCAATATTTTTAATTATGATGTAATGAAGAATGAGTACATGCCTTTATGTATACTTGCAACTCATTTTGTGACAAGGTTGGTTCATTTTTGCAGCAAAATGAGTGTGAAATTCATTTGTTTTTTTATTTTTATTGTTAATCATAAACACACCGGAAGATTTACCATCAATAGATGTTTTGCTGGAAGGACTCGTTTGTTTAGCATCGGCTCCCATCCACTGCGTGAGTTTCCCTTCGTAGTTGTTGTAGCCACATCTGACTAGTAGAAGAACTTCTCCAGCTGACTCATCCACCGATGCCACGCTGCAGGTGTACGTCTTCCCAACCTAACAATAACAAATTTGACATACTATTATAAAGGATCATATGAGAACATAGTTATCTAATCATAGACTTCGTAAAAAATAAAGAAAAAACAAGGTTATCGATCATTTTTAATCATTGTTGTATAATTTCATAATATATTCAACTACAGTAAGTCCTTGACTTACGCGAATTCGTACTTACGCGATTTAAAAAAATAATATATGCTTTTTTTGCTGCAGTTTGTCCTTTTCTAACGCATGTTACAGTTCTCAATGCTTAACACAAGTAGACAGTTAAGTCTGTCCTGATTCATGGTAAGTATTTCTTAAAGACTTTTAAAACTTAAGACTTAAATTCTTTTAATGGTTGAAAAAGAATTTTCACTTTACACAGATGTCATCGGACCATCCTTTTTTATTCTGACTCTCTTCGAAGGAATTCTTATTATTATTGATAAAGTCTACGTTTACCCACATCATTTTAAAACACATACACTATAATTATATGTATTATTAGGAATCTTTTATTCAAAATTTATTTTTATGTACAAAATTATCAAAATAACGTGACAAAACACCCAAAAAACGCCGACTATAGATCGCAACGACAGAAACATACTGAATTGTATTGTAAGTAAATAAAATATTAAAAAAAAAAATGTATAACTATCGATTGTTTTGAATAAGTAGGTATGTATTTTTCGACTCTCGACAAGGCGTCAGTTCCTTCGTCTACAAAAAGCAATAAAACACCGCGCCAGCCACTCCGGCAAAATGCCTGCATTGTTAAAAATATGACATGTTATAATAATTCACTCACTTTGAGAAAGAACATGGTAACTAAGAAATTAATTTTTTATAAATTATATTCAAATATAGAACGATTTAAGGATCGTATCCATAATATTTATGGTGATAATCAATTTGTATTCAATATCAGCCTATTTTCAATGAATTTATAGATTAAATCTATTTTTTTATCAATCCTGCTAAATCTCAGTTACTACATTTTTCCGCGTATACTGTTTTTTTTTCTGTGTCGAATTTTGTGCTGCGTCCCAAAAGGCCAATAATATTTTGTGTATTTATGACTTGTTTATGGGTTTCACGTGTCGGGTTGAACTGTAATTATACAATTTAATATGAATGGCAAACCAAGATCGATATTAGGGCGCTCGTTTTCGATGACTGTTCAGTGGGTGCATGCTTTTGGTAATTTACATGGATTAAATTGCGATAAACGAGTGATGACTTTTGAATAACATTGTTGCACATTGAGAGATGTTTAGGAAAAAGGAGTGCAGCGCACATGCATGGTATTAGAGAAGCCGCCGCTGGTCATGATAAATTTATTTAAATAAAAACAACTACGCCAAATAGTGTAAGCAACATGTCCGGAAAAAATATTGCGTCATAGACATAAGCAAAACAGCTTTACCGCCACTATCTCGAAAACTAAAAGCACTAATGCAATTTTTTTATAATTTCCGTATAGGCAGTAACCAATTATTATTAACCACATTAACAGAATTCATTTTTGGAACTAATTTAGGAAATAATTAAGGTATGTAAAAAGGGGTTAGTTAACAGCTTAATGTCCGCATGTTTTTTTATTGAACTACACCTGGCGGCCGTGCGATTTTGCAAAAAATTCGCAAAAAACTGTCATTTCACTAAATTCACTATAACTTGTAAACCAATTGAGATATCTTAACCAAATTTGATTTGATGGCTTCCAGATACTTCGCCGCATAAATCAATGCCATTTGAGCAGTGGTTCTATATCTGTGGGTTGCATACTTATGTGTAGTGAAAAAAACTTAAATCTACTAAAAGGTCTTTTTTTTAAATATGTAAAATCTACTTTTTCACATTGTTTTCTTTGCTTTTATGTTCATATGTGTGAGAATTTAATTGGATGAACTCTTTAAATACAATTGTAGAATACAAATATTTTAGAAAATCATAAAAAAATATATTATGGATATTAACAAATTCCACCTATCATTTATGGGTTGATTGGTAAATACACAATTGCAACTTATGTTTACGTCATCGATAGACCTATACTGAATCTGAAGATGCCGAAAGGTGAAACCCAGATGGTTAGAACGATTTAAACCATGAAAAAGTACACTATTCTCAAGAATTTAGCTGTAAATAGATTATTTTACTTGAAACCATATTTGTTTTGATGAGGAAGTGGAAAAAAAAAGCTTTTCCTACCCATACTGTATCTTTTGTGAGTATTATCTGCCCTTATAGACCCACAATAATATCTAATAAAAATATAAGAACGACGATAAAATCATGCTACAAACATTATCGAACAAATATGATAATGTTATATCATATTATAAATACCCAATGTTTAAAAATCTCTGCTTCTCAAATCATCCCTGTTGCAGATCGACCCCATCCCCATGTAAGTTTGTTTCCTTTTTTTTTCAGTCATTCTGAGAAATCATAGGTTCATATTACTCTTATTAGTAGGTATTAAAGAAATCTGGGTAGTGTCTTATAAGTTTTTATACAATCTATACAAGTAAATTGTATTCAGTCTCTTCTGAACTATCTATCGGTCAAAACGTCGTGAAAATTGCTCTTCTATTGCTAATCTTTTATGATTATAATTTTCATATATAAATTTTATTTTTAATCACCTCAAAATGGACAGAGGAGTTGAAACATATTTAGAAAATTTTGAGGATGCATTGTCGGAGGTTCCCAGTGATTGTGAACGAGATGACGCGGACGATAGTGATACTGATTCAAGTGTATGTACAGTTAGACCGCGCGCAATGAATTTACTTTCATCCAGTGAAAGTGAGAGTGATAATGACAATATCTCGGCAGATTGGAGTGAGTTTGACCCACCGAGGGATAATCAAGCCTTTGAAGGTGTCTCAGGGGTGCAAATTTTTCCTAACAATGTTGAAAGCATTGAAGAAGTGACCGAGTTATTTATTGGCGATGATTTGTTCGATACGATAATTTCGGAAACAAATTTATACCATCAACAAACATCCCACAAATATAAAAATGTAGATAAGACAGCAAAATGGCGTGATGTTACAGTGTGTGAACTAAAAAAGTGGTTTGGTTTAGTCATCATAATGGGTATAGTTCACAAGGGGTGTTTAAACGACTATTGGTCAACAGACCTCTAATTGAGACACCGATTTTTAGCAAAACTATGCCTAGGAATAGATTTAGGCAAATTTTAACTTTTCTGCATTTTGTCAATAATTTAACAATTGCAAACAGCACCGATAGACTGTCCAAGGTAAAACCAATCCTAGACTACTTTCTAGGCAAATTCAATAATGTTTATAAGCCTAAACAAAACCTGTCTTTGGATGAAGGAATGATTCCATGGTTAGGCCGACTTATTTTTCGGGTTTTCAATCCTATGAAAATAACTAAATATGGAATATTGAATAGAATGGTTTGCGAGTCAGACACCGGTTATATTTGTAATTTCAAATTATACACTGGAAATGCGGGAAGATTGGTTGAAACAGTGATGAGCCCCAGGCTAGAGCCCTGTCAGCCTCCCCTTGTGGGGCCATTCTGATGGTTATTAAATAGTATAATGACTTCATCGCGTAAAATGTCATACCGTAGTACCCAGGGAGCTATAAAAGACCACAGGGCCGCAGTACAACTGGGTACACTGGATTGACAAAGTCATTATGTTGCACGAATGGACGCTGCAGTGATTAATTAGGAACCGAGAAGAGTAATAGGAACTAGTGGAGACCTTAGTCAATCAGTAGAACGACCTTGGCTGATGTTGATGATACGAAAACCATCAATTCGTTTATCCTATTATTGTTCTGATTGAAAATTTCTCTCTGATTAGATAATCAATCAATTTCTTTTGAATTAATAAAAATGCATACAATATTTTCAGCAATAACCGCGAACAATGCATTTCAGAGATTGACTTTGCTTTCGAAAAATAGAGAATCTTGGAGGAACCTTCACTCAGCAATTGATACACACCACACCTATGTGTAATTGTATGAATAGTATTTTAACACAAAACGTTATTAGAAAACTTGACTGTGGGTATATATTTACTAGGATACTTACTTACTTTTCAATTATTATAAACATCGATTCTCAACAATCTCAACTTTTCAATCCCAACGTTGGGGTAACACATGTGTAATAAATGACATAATCCAGAACACAAGTTCAAGTATATTTTTAGAAATATTTTGACACATTTCTGTTTCTTTATTTGACATTTTCGAATGAAAATGATTTGTATACCTACTGTGTAGCCGTTGAAAAATACTGCGTAGATTTGAACTGATGCAATTGTACCTACGAATCTCAATAGATCGAGAGGGTTCGAAAGATCGATGTTTGTGAAATTAAAACAACATATTTTTGACAAAGTTATATAGGTGGAAGTAGGCGGATGGATTTCATAAAATTTTCAGTGCCATATGAAAAATATTTCTTGCGTTATTTACAGGTCAAGATTTTCGTATCTGACTGCTATACGGTCGCGCATTTCTTACATACTAGCTGTATTCTACTGGAATACGGTCGCGGCAATCGGGTTAACACACAGTAATACATAATGGGTTCCAATGATCCAAGTTTTTCCAAATCCAATATTGTGGGGATTGAAATGGCTACTGGGTCATTTTCATTAAATATTATTATTTTTTATGTCTATTACTTTCTCTGACAAGAAATTCTATTACCTTGAACGTTTCGACAACTGATGGTTTACAATAATAAATAAACCCATTGTTTTCTGTTGGCCAGCTACGTCTTTTGAAATGTTATATATATTTTTAGATATTGTAGTTCACAATTTATCTTTTTATTGTATGATTATTTTAAGGTTTATTAAGTCCTTCCAGCTGGATGATTGCTTAGTTCAGTCATTGTCATATGCCAGCCGGCCTTTGGCAATCAATAAATAACAATTTTCTTTGTCAATTTAATGGTTGCAAGTGCGAAAGTCAAGGAATAACCTGTATTTGATCGAATTGATTAAAAATCAAAGGTTGAAATTAGCATTATAGTAAAATTCTGTTAATACGAACACGGTTAATTCAAAATTCGCCGTAAATCGAAATTCAAAAAATTTATACCTAGTGAGATTTCCACTAATTTTGATGATGATGAATGAATCAATCAAAATAGTCAGCGCTGGTTCAACCGGTTAAGTGCCCAGAGCGTCTTTGGACGCCTTAATTACACCGATTCTTATGTTAATTACTATCAATTAACTAATTGCGGCATAGAAAGGATTAATAGAACTAAACTAAAAAAAAAAACTTTTCTTTGCTATACATTTTGTGGTTTTCAGTTCCATCGATTTCAAATTAATGGGGTTTTAAGTGTGCCTAAAATTATAACTAGCTCCAAAGCCGCAGCATCTGATTTCCACTATCAATTTCCCACATCCTCAAATAATAACAATGAGGTTTGACTGATGAGGAATGTACAGAACCATTGCTTATGTCTCAAGTTCCTGGAAGGTGACACAACAGTGCTGCGTGACTAAAACCCGCAGATGGTCAATGGTCTACTACTAAAACATTAACATTGCCGAAAGCCTATTGAACTTTCTAAATGGTTTCCACTTGGGTTGGGTATCCCCTTGCTTAACCCTTTGATTAGTATCGCCGCGTATGTGCGGCGACACCATTTCATTCGAAATTTTCTATGCCAAGTTAATAATTTCGATGTAATTATTATCTACAGACAACACAAATACATTTATCATCAATTTTTAGATGTTATTATAAAATAAATATTTGTTTCTAGTGAGAAAAAAATACGTAAATAAACGCAAATATTACAATTCCGTAAAATTCCTACATCCCCTTTTATTCTCTTTTGAAAAACATTTTGAATTCTACTATCAGAAACAGATGTTCTGTCGAAGATTCCAGGCCCAAATTGGAAACAACTATGTGTTCAAAATTTCATAAATTATTACGAAAATATTTTTTTATGCATAGCAATTTCAGTTTTCAGTTCTGTTTGGATCCCAAATATGTAGAAATTCATTTATACATATAATGTCTACAAATTATTATAAAAAATATTATTTTCAAAAGTTTCCAATACAGCTCTATTTTGTTTACATTTAGATAACCAGGTATCGTTGTTTCAGTCACTCAAGAGAGATTCGAATATTATGCCGATTTTAGGTAAACCTCACCCTCTGCACAACCCTTAGCAAAATATTTGGATATTATTTAGTTTTTTGCTTAAGTCAGATTGCATGCATTGAAATTGGATCGCGATAATAATTATTCAATATTATTTATTTTGTGATTTTGCCATTTTATATCTATTTTTTACTATTTTTATTACACAATATATCGTCACCGTTCAGGCAAAAGTCACCAACCCTAAAAACATAGTTTTGAGATATCGCAATTTGAAAGTTTGAAAATGCAGGGAAAATCAGATTTTAATGTTTTTAAGGTTTTATCTACATTACATTATTTTCTCATGTCTTCTTAATAATTTCTTTAAGGTACTTTTACTTTTTGATGCTAATTAAAACATCTGGAAGGTTTTAAAGGAGGCAAGGTAGCTCAAATTATGGTTTGGTGACTTTTGTTTGTTAATAATCTGAACAATGTTAGCCAAAAGAAGCATCAGTAAAACTCACCATCCATAGTATAGTGACTTTTGCTTGTATATTTATAACGAAGGATTTTTTTTTTATAGAGTCAATAATGTCTATTCACCTATAATGACTTTTGCTTGTTAAGATTTTATCGAAAGTCATTTAGTGAAAAACAAATAATTCGGATTTAAGCAAAATTTTACTAACTAATATACCGAGGTGAGTTTTGCATCCCCAAGAACATAATTTTACGCTTCGGGTGACATACTCAACTCAAAACTGCCATTTTCAGGGTTGGTGACTTTTGCCTGAACGGTGACGATATTATAGTATTAAAGTATAGTAAAAGCAAGGTTAGTTGTTCTCAACATTTTATAAAAATATAAATTTTTATTATAAAAATAAATATAACTATATTACTACTTGCATAGTAAATTATAGTCAAATAAATTCAGTGATTCTCAACATTTCATAAAATGTTTTTTTTCTAAATAATTTTACCTCAGACTTTTTTCGAATGATTATTATTACACCTATTATAATTATTTTGATTGTATAATAAATTTAATTTTCTACAATTATTATTATTAAACTTACTATTCTTATTTTGATTGGATAGTAAAATATTGTAAAATAAATTCAGTGGTTCTCAAGATTTTATAAAAAGATATTTTTTTCTAAATTCACCTCATATATTTTGTTCCAGCGATTGATATTCTACTATAATTATTCCGATTATATAGTAGACTATAGCAAACCAGCGGTTCCCATTTTTTGTACTTTATTTAATTTTTTTTCAAATGTTTATTATTATTATGTTCTAATTTTGATTGGATATAATGAAATGAATTTAGCGGTTCTCAACATGTTATAACAAGAAATCTTCTTCTCAGTGTATCTCACATGTTTTTTTCATTGATTGTTATTTTGCACTGCTAAATTTCAATTATAAAAAAGTTGTTCCTGTCATTTCAAAAACCTTTATGTTTAATAAATTATGATAAAGTGTAAACAATAAATGCATAACAATGATAAATAGTGTACTCGTGCAAGACAGAAACTGTTGAATTGACTGATATATTCCAAGTACCTACCTAGGTAAGCTTATATAATAAGACTTTATCTATACCTACTTTCTTTTGCAATATAAAAATATTCTTTTTGATGTCGGTTATATGTTTTACTATATTTTACTATGTAAGAAAAACAAGAGTAGCAAATGTGAGATAAATTTACATAAATTTTTTTTTTATAAAATGTACTGCAATTGATTTAATATAGTTACACAATAAAAATAATTTTTATGAGACCTAATTACCATTGGGAAAAGTGCGGGATAAATTTAGAAAACAAATCTTTTTATATAAATTGTTGAGAACCGCTGATTGATTTACTATATAGTTTATAACGCATTCGAAATAACTACTATATAATATAATAATTACCATCGGAATAAGTGCAAGATAAACTTAGAAAAAAATCTTTTTATAAAATGTTCACTGAAATTGATTTTTATTATGTAATCGAAATATAATCATAGTATATTACCGCAAATACTGTCTTTTTACTTAGCAAGGCAAAATAATAATGCTTGAAAAAAATTGTGAGATAAACTGAGAAAAAGATTTCTTGTTATAAAATGTTGAGAACCGCTAAATTTATTTCATTATTTATTAGTATCCAATCAAACTAAGAACAGTATAATAATATCTAATCATTTGAAAAAAAAGAAATTTCTTATAAGTACAAAAAAAAATGGGAACCGCTGGTTTGCTATAGTGTACTATATAATCGAAATAATAAATTATAGTAAAATAACAATCGCTGGAACAAAATATAAGAGGTGAATTTAGAAAAAAATATCTTTTTATAAAATCTTGAGAACCACTGAATTTATTTTACAATATTTTACTGTCCAACCAAAATTAGAATTATAAAAAATTAAATTTATTATGCCATCAAAATAATTATAAAAGGTGTAATAATAATCATTCGAGGAAAGTCTGAGGTAAAATTATTTAGAAAAAAAAAACTTTTTATGAAATGTTGAGAACCACTGAATTTACTTGACTATAATTTACTATCCAAGTAGTAATATAGTTTTATAAAAATATATTTTTATAAAATGTTGAGAACAACTGACCTTGCTTTTACTATACTGTGCTGTTGCTGCACTGGTAAGCAGACTGGGAAGCACTGCTATAATGTATTGTGAAATAAAAATAGTAATCGTAGGTACATAATAAAAAAAATATTCTAAAAACTTATAAATTAACCCAAAAAAAAATACTTAATAAAAGAAAATCTTCAAAATTAACTCACTCCTGAGATGCATATGCTAAATAAAAACATTATTATTACTATTGTTGACCTTCTATATTATTATTATTGTGGACAATCTTACATTATTATTTGATAAACACCTGCACATGTCCACTGATCAGAAAACAGGGCTGTCAAAATAATATAATATTTGTAAAATGTTAATTTCATCATAGTTTTTAATCAAACCTGTGCAAGTACATACTGATAACTTGGGTGGATATCGTGGCAAACATACTATTGATATATCTACGGGTATATTATTATTATAACCCAATTCAAATTGAACATAGGTTGATACTCAAATACTATTATAGTACGAGGGTGGGTCAATAAGTCCTTAGAAAAGCCGACAAGTGGCGCGACTAGTACTGTAAGCGGTTTGTTTTCATGCAGCGGCACTACCGATTCAGTATGCTGCGAAGTTTCAATCAGATTGGTCGGGTTGTAGTGTGTTTTTCGTACATTTAAAAAAAAAATTTGCTTGTGGAAAATGGAAAATGGAGAAAATTGAGTTTAGAGCTGTTATTAAACATTTTAATATAAAAGGGTTAACAGCAAAGGAAATAAAAAATGAGTTGGATTTAGTTCACGGCATATCTGCTCCTTCACTTGCAACTATTTATAACTGGTTAAATGAATTTAAACGTGGTCGTACATCAACAAAGTGACAAGGCCCCAAAATGTAGGCCCTCAGCAATAACTTTTCGTCGTGAATGTCGATTTTGTGCCCAATCTCTAAACAAAGCTATAGTTATTGTGTATTGAGTCCCGTAGTGCAGTCTGAGTGACATATAGCCCCTCAGAATGAACTACGGATGAATTTTTTTTAGGGGACCAAAAAATGGTCTTATAAGGTGGAATGTAAGTAATTGAAATGTATAGGATTAAGGTTAAAAATAGATAATAAATTGTAAACGACTTATGAGATATCATTTGCTAAACATTGTAAATAAATGTCCATTTCTATTTAATCTGATTTTGAATTATATAAAAATAAATTTTATTTTTCTAAATTGAGTCGCGATGTTTTCCCCGCGGCCAAAGTAAAATAACTTAAATAAATAAATTATGATATCAAATATTGTCGTATTTAAAATCTAATGATTACGTTTTGTAAGTACTGATTACGCACACTTAATTTAAATAATAAATTAATATTTCGAATCGTAATAAAAAGGGTACCAATTTAAGTACCTACTTTTGTAAAAGTTAAATGAAGGAATTTCGAAAATAGAAATTCTGATAATGTAAGTCTGAGGACTCGGTTGCTCTCTTAATTTACGAATAAAAATTATTCTTTAGATCTGTCGATTAACCTCGACAGATCAATATTAAATTACCCAAAATAGGTAATTTTCAAACTCAATAAATAAAGACTTGTCATAGAAATTTTGATTGAAACTAATGTTATACCCTTAAGTTGGAGTGTTCCATAAATATAATTGAATAAATTTTAATCGCAACCCTTTCCGATCATCCATAATTAGCCCGCTGCCATTCTCTTTGCAAACACGTAGCCAGTCGGTAGTCTTAATGATTCACGCCTCTGTTGCGTATAATTTTTAGCGAAAATATTTTCATTTTTCTTTTCCGTTAGCTCGATAAATGAACTAACAGATATTTGGACAATTTGTGCCTAAAGCCCTATAAGGACTTTCGCGATTGTTATCAAACTTGTACCGCCTATAGGTATTAATTAATTATATATTTTTATTCTATTGAATGATCATAATTTTCCGGAAAAGCCGGGAAATAAACAGCTTTTCTATGATTGGTCCGATACTCTGGCCATTAGCTCTGTGGAGGAGGTAGAACGATCTCCCATTGGTCCATATTTCGAATGACGTCAAAATCTCGGGTTTTTCCCGCCGGGAGTCTATATAACGATCCGTATTTTATGTACCGTAAGCAGTCGGTTTTTCAGTATTCCCGGAAGGTTGTGCCCGGAGGCGACCTGAATTCGCTTAGTTTTTGGATATTTCTCCGATATTCATTCGGGAGATATTTCGGTCGCGTCGCAATCTGACGTCACGGTGTGTCACGAGTTGAAACGTCATCGTGAACGACACGTGGCTCGAGCTGTCAGATGATATAGTAAACATATCGTCATAGTACACGTCATCTATTCGCGATCTATTATATATATAAAAGGAGCATAGTTTCTTAAAGTTTGCGGTCGGCAACTCTTAGTTATAAGTGTGTAATCGCACATTAATTAAACATAAAATAATTATAATTGATTAACTTTATTTAATAATTAATTTAAATAAGAGTATAAAATAATTATGTAATTATTCGAAATTAAACTAAAGTGTATAATTGTCGATGATAATTAATTAAGAAAAGGAATTAAATTTGTTATCGAGAATAATTTAATAAATAATTTGAATTGAATTACTAAAAGGAGTTTTCATTTTCATTTTGAAAAATAATCAACGAAACATTTCGTGAAAAGTATCTAATACTAAGAGAAGTGACAGATAGTCAGCTGTCTTTGACGCTTACGTAAACATTTATAAAAAAATAAGTTCGATCTGAAAGACTATCGGATAACTAATGATCTAGGTGCTAACCTATCACTAGGTAGTGGCCCTAAATAATATAAAGTTAAATAATAATGATCAAGTGCATTCCAAAGGTGTCAATCGAGAACTTTAGTTGATCACCCTCTCCCCGAATAGTATCGAGCTAGCCAAACAAAGGTTCTTAATCGGTCCGAGGGCAGGACCGGTTGCAGATAAAGTACCTTTAGGACTATTCCCGGACCGGGGTGAACGTCAAAAGGATGAACCACGCTCAGGACGTCCTGTAGAGGTGACTACACCAGAAATGATCAATAAAATCCACGATATGGTGTTAAGTGA
This sequence comes from Rhyacophila brunnea, assembly GCF_057557595.1. Lineage (NCBI taxonomy): Eukaryota > Metazoa > Arthropoda > Insecta > Trichoptera > Rhyacophilidae > Rhyacophila > Rhyacophila brunnea. The sequence continues at coordinate 27,517,307 of NW_028233068.1, forward strand.
CCGAAGATTAAAGTTGAGTGAGATAATTGAGGTTACAGGGATCTCAAAAGGTAGCGTCATTTCTATTTTACATGACAAATTGGGCATGAAAAATATTTCTGCAAGATGGGTGCCGCGTTTGCTCACAGTCGACAATAAACACAATAGGGTGGTGGCCTCTAAAGCCCTGTTGTCGCTCATGCAACGCAATCCGGATGAATTTTTTCATCGCTTTGTGACTGTAGATGAAACATGGATACACCACTATACTCCCGAGACGAAAGAACAGTCAAAGCAGTGGATTGCGAAGACAAACCATGTCCAAAGAAGGCGAAAACCGTAAAATCAGCTGGTAAGGTTATGGCTACTGTATTTTGGGATGCACGTGAAATTATTTTCGTTGACTATTTGGAAAAAGGAAAAACAATAACAGGGAATTATTATGCATCTTTATTGGACCAGCTAAAAAACGAAATTGAAGAAAAATGGCCTCATTTAAACAGGAAAAAAATCCTCTTTCATCAGGACAATACCCGTGTTCACACATGTTTACGATCAATGGCTAAAATTGAAGAATTGAAGTTCGAATTGGTCGACCACCCACCGTATTCGCCAGATTTAGCCCCCAGTGACTTTTTCCTTTTCCCAAACTTAAAAAAATGGCTAAGTGGACAACGTTTTTTTTCAAATGAAGAAGTCATCGATCGGACAAATGCTTATTTTGAGGACCTTCCGAAAACTTATTTTTCTGACGGTTTAAAAAAAATTGAGAAACGTCTAACCAAGTGTATTGAGCTCCAAGGAGATTATGTTGAGAAATAAAAAAAAAATACAAAAATAAAAACTGTTTTAATGCTTTTTTCTAAGGAATTATTGACCCACCCTCGTATCTTTATGATTTCGAGAAAATAATAAGATGGAATATATTATATAATCCATATCAATTGTTTGAAAACATTATATTTGCATGTATATAATATAGTGAAAAAAAAGGTCAGATAACTGTTTTCTCTGCAAGATAACATCAAAATTTATATATACTTACTTAAATGAAGAATTACATTCACGAGTGAGCATGGCTTAAAGTTCAAAGTTGATTTTTTATAACTAATAGAAAATGCTGTTTGTTTCTACAATCACGGCAATCAGAAAGGCCGGAAAATATGGCCGACAATGCATGATACACAAACATAAAATACACAAAATTACAAACACATACGAAGTTTATCGCACACGTGCAGACCACGTGATATTTGTTTACGCAAAATCGTCGCTTTCCAAAATGGCGAATTTGGTTGCCAGTTTTTACTGCGATGAATCACTGTGTTCCTTACTGTCTTTTTTTATTCGTAGGTTTGTTAAAATCGGAAATGAGTTGGAATATAATGCAACCAAAACTGGAAAAATTCTATTATGGGTGTTTACTTTTTGAATTAGTTGACCCCAGAAAAACAGGTAATGCCACTACGTGAACCACAGTGGATATTATGCCGGGTCCAAATTGGCAACATGTCGCCGGCAACCTCGTTAAATTTTAAGATAAGTATGATAATTATCGTAAATTTTTTTAAGCCATTATGATAATTATCGTAAAATTTATCGAGGTTGTCGCGCGACATTGTTTTGCGCCAGTGTGGACCCGGCATTAGATGCACAAAACTTAAATAAAATATATTATAAATTAAATTTAAAAAGTACAATGTAATTAATTGCGTCTGCAGCCCTGTTAGACATTTTTTATAGTGACAGTCATTTTTTGCCAGTGATGGATTAATAAAAAAATAATGTGTCTAGTGACTGTATGTTAATAATTATTTTTAGGCACTCATGATAAAAATTATTTCGCCCATTGGCTTTACCTACCACTTGTTTCACTAGTATAAAAGTGAAGTTGCGCAGGCAATAAAAAGTCACTTTCTTTTTATAATAGGCAGACACTAAATTCTACGTTTTAAAAAATATGCATTAGAATTAAACAATACCTATTATTTTTAATATGTAGGTCCTAAACATTACAAATAAGCACTATTCATTAGTAATGTTTTTTGGATAGCACATGAAATAAAAATGTAGGTAGATATGTATGTCAACATCCTTCGTATATTTAGTTCTCGGACAATTTCAGGTTAAAAAGTTATTAATATTATATTATTAAGTTTATATCGTGGCTAACACATAATCAAAAAAGTTATCATATCCATCATATCAGTTGCAATACTTCACACCAAAGAACTGATAAAAATATTGAATTTAGTAACATTTATTAGAAAGTACTATTTTTTGGTCACCCCATAGCTTCACTTCACAAGCTTCACTTGGAGGGAGTTTATTGAGACTAACATTGGCTGCAACCTTTTTATATTAACTAGTAGACCAGTTATTATGGACCACATGTAAAAAAATCATATTTTCAATTCTCAAGGCCGATTCTGTAGAGCGTCCTCTTAAGCTTGATGCTAAATTTGATAAAATATTGCTGCTTATGTCATCATCATATATTTTTGAACAGCACTCATACAATATTTGAATCTGCACATTACCTACACAAGTAAAGGTGAAAAAAATCTCAACCTCAATCTTTGAGGCAGTGTAATTTATTATAGTCAGGAAAATAAAAGTACCTCCAGGGGAGCGTGATAGTTGGTAACGCTGAGTAAACATGAGCGATGCGGCACCATGGCATAGTCAGAAGGGCAGATGGACCAGACGATATCGACCATGTCATCTCTCTTCAGGAACGTGCCTTCATCGATGAGATTCCAGCCTGTGGACCTAGAGGACAGCGCCCTCTTCCACGAAGTATTCTGATTCTTGTCCTTTACCACTGCCAATAATGTCGTGTGGTCCATGACTCTCCTGAAAAACGAGAGGCATGCGAGCTACTGAAAAAGATACACTTATCAAATGACAGTAGTTAACCTCTCTAGTTCAGATTCTTATTCAGCAGTGGTGGTTTCATTGCAATTATAAGGGCAGGGCAAGGCTGAATATACAGTAGAACCTCGATGATTCATAAAACGATAAATCGAATTTCGCCGTTTTTCGAATTTTTCGTCAATTTTAACCCCCCAGAATCATTTTTCATACAAAAAATTCGTTATAAATCGAAATATTCGTTATTTCATAATTCGAAATGGAATTTGGTCCCAAAGGCCATTTTTATCCATATAAATCGAAATAAGTATTAATAGACAATTTTGAAAAGTTTTTAAATAACTGTCAGAATTTTAAATGAATGGTAAGTATTTATTTCAAAGTATCGGTGGTATAAGCCCGCCAGTTTTAATGTTGAATGTAAAATATTGGTACAGTAAGAAATAATATTCAAAAATCAGTAGTAAAAATAAATAATCATTATTTAAATGACATGGGCCAATAGATAAAACCAATATCCATTATTATTTCGATAGTATGAAAAGTAAAAGACATTCAATGGGGCGCACGGCATTTTAGGGTTACCATTATCGCATATAAAATATATTAGTCTATGCATTCATGAATATCGGTAGGAACAAACTATTTATGGTTACATTATTATTAAAAGAAGTTCAACTAAGAAGTCGCACAGGTGCAGAAAAAAGAGCTAGATGGACATTTCACACAAGAAATGCGAATAACCTCAAAGATTAAATTAATAATTGATCAAAAATATAGGTAATCTAGGTAGGTACTACAAATATTACAGAAATCATTTTTTTTTTTTTTAACTAATTACCTATTATTGTCTAATTTTATAAAAAAAATGAATCTCAGTTTGGGTACAACAATAATTAATAGTATGATATTAAATTTATCTCAATTAAAATTGTATGCTAAATTAATTAGTTAGGGTTCGTGGATTTTTTTATAATTTCACATGTTTTGGACTCATCACTACAAAAAAGGTTTTTTTCAACGTCTTTTAAAATTACTAATTTAAGTAAGTACAGTAGAACCTCGGTAATTCGAAATCCAAGGGACCCTGAAAATTTGATTTCGAATTAGCAAAATTCGCTATAAATCGAAATTTTCGAAAAAAGGCGCGAAAACTCCAAATGTCTCAAATGCAATTTTGGTAGGCAAAATTAGAGTGGTATTTAGTATTGAAATTCATTGTTTATTTATGCAAACGCCAAATTAATCACAATATCAACGATACCTATTAAAATGAACTGTAAAACATTTAATGAAATGATAACTTGTTTGTGTATTTTACATTGATAGGTTAAGTTACATACAAAACATTCTGATTAAAAAAAACAACAAAAAATAATCAGGAGAGAAAAACATACCTACAATTACCACAAGAAATTTTACTTTTAGTACTTTTGACATTGCAAATCAAAACAAAGTGACAATCTATTTACCTTTTGTCAGTACCATAGACGTCAGTACCATAGACTAATTACAATATTGTGTATTGCCAGTCGTGATAATATTTTTAATGGGACAAACAATAAAATACTAAATTCATTGAAAGTAGCTAATTAAACAAACCCGCAATAATTTTGTATGAACACATTGTTCAACATGACAATAGGTATAGTTACATAGGTGCACAATAAAACACTTCAAATAAAACACTAATTAAAATACTAAAATAAATCATTTAAGTATCCACAATTTTTCCTTGTCTCTTTTTACAATTTAATTCACTTTCCCTTATCAAATGTCTAGATATTTGGTCGTAACAATCTAATATATTTTTCGGCATATTTGATGTTCCCGACAGGACGTGCATCTGCATGATGTCAAGAGCGTTAAATAATTCAACTTTTGAGGGGAGACACAAAGGTGGTGTTTCATCGGCATCTCCTTCATCTTCCGAAATTGCATCATCCACTACGTCATCACGTTCACGCTCCGCCGCAACTGACGCGGTCCCTGTGTCATGCACAGCAGATGTCACCAATCCGTCGTCGCACGAAACAAAATCACTAAAATTAGCCGGGTTTAATAAGACATTTTCCGGTATTGAGTCCTCCTCAACTTCCGGAATCGGATCGACCGGGTGGCACGATATTCCCGATTTTTTAAAACAATTTGAAATTGTCTCTCTGGTGACTGATTGATTGCCAGGCGGTCGACATTGCCCGACATGCATCCAAAACTGTCCACTTCCGCAAACTATTCGGGGAGCAGCCCTTATTTAATTGAATGATACAAGAGTTTAATAATATTTTTCGGAAATGGCACTTAAAACTATTTATTATGCCCTGGTCGAGTGGCTGTAAAATACTAGTGGTATTCGGAGGCAAAAATAAAAACTGTACAGCTCGGGCACAAAGTGAGCTGTACAGTTGTCGAGCAGTAATAAAATTTTTCGATTCAATGCGACCATCTTTCTCTGTAGTCGTATAACGAATAATTTAAAAATTTCCCTCGTCATCCACGCTTTTCCATTGTACTCATAGTGTATTGATAAACTAGCCATATTAACACCTTTAAAACATCTCGGTCGCTTGTATTTTCCAATTATAGTTAATTTCGTCTTTTCGGATCCGTCCATGTTTGTACACAAAACTGTCAATCTCTCCTTACTTCTTTTGCCTCCGTGGCATTTTTCGCCTTTTATAGCCAACGTCCGGTCTGGTAACAAATTATAAAAAACACCCGACTCATGCATATTATATATGTCTCTTGGCTAATATCCATCAATCATATGTTTGTTGGTCTGCAACCAATTTGAGACCTCTGTCTCGTCGACCTTCTGAGCATCGCCAGACACAGCCAAACATACAATGTTGAAACGTTTTTTAAATCGAGTCAACCAACCGGATGACGCCGTAAAATCGACAATGTTCATATGATTGGCTAACGATTTCGCCTTTTCAACTAACAGGTATTATAAAATTATTCTCCATATTTTCAGACAAGTTTGCAAGCAACCTTTTATACGACTGTTTTTTTATGTAGTTTATAACTAGTGGCCATTTTATAAACTATGCATTTGCAAACTGCAAACCTGTGGCTACATTAATTGTGTTAAATTGTTTGCGCCTCCCTTTGCAACTCTCCGCGCCTCCCCAGGGTGACGCGCCACTAGTTTGGAAATCGCTGATTTACTGTAACCTGATAGCTGCCCGTAACGTAAGGAATACGTCATGGTCGGCCGCAATTCACACGCCCGTAACGTACAATGTATATCACGACATAATCGTCGATCTCATCCATTTTTTATTTTTAAATTATTTTAAATCGAGTCAACCAACCGGATGACGCCGTAAAATCGACAATGTTCATATGATTGGCTAACGATTTCGCCTTTTCAACTAACAACGGGACCGATATCGGAATATTAGCCGATCGTATATTTGAAAAATATTCAAATAGCTTAGACTCTAATTCTTCGTGACTCGCGTGTCGCAATCGAAAATTATCACCATTCATCTTGAATTGGTGAAATGCCATTTCTACCTTTTCCCGATTTTTCAAGATGGTGGACAACAATGAGTTCGGTATGCCGTATTTAATTGCCAGCTTTCCTTTACTGTAAACTTTATTGTCGACATCACGAATCAAATTCATTTTTTCGGTGATCGTAAGAGCCTTATATGTTTTAACTACATCAGCCATTGTTACAAATATAAAATAAAGTCTGTCTTGAGTTAATAACACTAAATTAATGTCGTAAATAAACAAAATACGAGAAAAACAGTCACAAGAACGCCAGTCCGAAACACTATCGATAAACAAATGTCGTAAATGAGAACACACGAGAAAAACACAAGTCACAAAAATGCCAGTCCGAAACACTATCGATAAATAAATGTCGTAAATAAGTAAAATACGAGAAAAACGCCAGTCCGAAACACTAAACAATAAATACAGGTATACAATATAAAAAAATGTCTGTAGCCACATATAAAAAAGAGACTAACTGCTAATATAAATACACGGGTATTACGAATACACACGTTTATTTGTTTTCTATTGTATCGATAATTTCGTATGATAATATTATGTACTGCACGCGGCGCGCGGCCGTGAGTTGATAACGAATGAAACGAACTCAGCTGATGCTCAGCTGTGTGCCTGTTACTCGCGCGCCGATGCGTCATCACTATAACGGTAAATGTATAATAATAATAACTAATCGCCGATTCGCCCACAGCCGGCGGGAATATGTATGAATTTCAAAATATTTTCAGTAAACAACGCTTGTGCGGACCAAAATTCATTTCGAATTACGAAATAACGAATATTCGATTTATAATGAACTTTTTGTATGATTAAACAATTTTGGGGGTTAAAAATTGGGAAAATACTCGATTTAGAGCGAATTTCGATTTAACGGCGTTCGAAATACCGAGGTTCTACTGTATATTAATTATTTATGTATGTAGATTATTATTTTTACTATTAATGTAAATGCCGAATCAGATAATAATTTAATATTATCAATTTATTGTAATAACAAAGTATGTAATGTAAACAAGACCTTGAAACTTAATGCCAGCCAAAAGTCGGAGGACAATAAGTCGTCCGATTTGTCTATGCTCTGATACTGATCAACGAACGAATAAAAAAGTCGAACTGTCAAAAGTTGCGATTATCGGAATGTCTTCCGATAATCCTAAAATTTTGTGTTATTTATATGTAGACTTGCATAAAATAATATAACAGTAAAAACAACACAAATTTTTTCTTTCATGAATTTCATAAATACAAATAAATAAAATAATTGATAAATCTCTCATTTTCTAATGTGTGAATTAACAAATTATTCAATAAAAATGTTTAAAACAACAATAATTTTTTTTAGTTCAGATTGATTGCGTATTAATTATAAGTCGAATTTAAGTAGTGATTGACGGACGAATTCTGGCAACTCGGAGAGTAAGAGGCCATCCATGGACTGAAACTGTATGCGGTTTAGATCCGTGTGTCATACTAAACTTATGATTTTCGTTCATGAAAATATTATATTTGTAAGTGGAAGTGTATGGTATAAACGGATACGATCTTATAATATACTTTGTGAAAATATATTTCCATGAACAGAAAAGATTGGCTAAGTATGGCACACGGTTCGAAACCGTATACGGTTTCAGTCCATGGATGACCTATAAAATATCAAACATGTTTGAAATCCAACGAGCCTGGTCTGCGGATTAAAAAGTCCACAGATCTGAGGTGCTCCACGCGAAAAAAAAAGTCCGAAGACTTTAAATCGTTTGATTTGCGTGCCAATGCAGCGCTGGCATAAGATCTTACATCGTCGGTGTTTTGTAAAAAGGGCGAATCAACCATTTTGGGGAAGTCAAGATTTTAATGAAAATACAATAATGTACCCCACTAGCTTTGTTGTGTAAAAACGGCGAATTTGTATCTTCACAGGAAAGTACTTAAAAACGATAATCGACTAAAATTAAATTAATTAAAATTACGAATAAAAAGCGAATGTGACATATTGGCCTTTTAAAATATTATATAATAATGACTGTATTCTTTCTAAGCTTTATTATAAACTTGTTAGATATTTATAATCATCCACAGGTCATAAACAAATAAATGTCAATAGTTAAAAATCCTCCTCCTGTAAAATAGCATTTTGGGTAATTCGCCCTTTTTACAAAACACCGACGACATCTTTTAAAAAATAATATAGTAATCCACCCACGAGTGTTTCAAAATAAGCGATATTAAAAAATAAACAGAGGAATTAATATTTCTATTTATTATAATATTATAATTTTATTTATATTATGTACCTATCTAATTATAACTATATCAGCATATTACATGTTTTATGGGCCATACTAATTTAAGCGTAAAGCTGGTTGAAAATATTATAATAATTTCTTCTTTTTTTTTTTTTTTTGTGAAATTTGGATTTTTAATATATTACTTTTCAGTTTTATTGAGCATTGTGTCATGTTAGTGATTGTCATTTGAAGTGCCTAGTTTCAAAAGCCCCTAAAACGGTTTTTGAGTTATATATGTATTTAGATTTTGTTACCTATATGATGGCCAAAAATTAATCTTTAAAAAATGCCGAAAACCGTCAATACGTATGATCATAAATAAGGGTAGATTGCAAAACCCGCTAAAATGGTAGGGTGTGCTTTTCAAATATCTCTAAAATGGAAAGCCAAAATACTCTTTAGAATATAACGAATTAAAAAATAAATACATAAATTTCACAGATTTAATAGATATCATTTTTTCTCATTTTTCTCAAAACTACTTCAAATCGTTTTAGGGGCTTTTGAAACTAGGCGCTTCATTTTATGTTTTATAAAAAAAACAATATTTACAAGTGCCATAAAAACATTTTTTGCGTGAGGTTTTAAAAATTTATAAGCATTAAATTGCACGCGAAGATAATATATAATATAGTTGAAAAGTCAATATTCCATGATTTATATTTTATATTATAACACTAACCGTGTGTTTTTTTCATCAAAAATTTATACGTTTTATATATTCCTTCATAGAAATTCGTAATTCGGTCAGCACACGCGATCAGGTACCGCTGCAGAATATAGACATAGGACAGCATGCATATGAAGGGGTGGACAAGTTCACGTATCTCGGATCCAGCCTAAATACCCAAAATAAGACAGCAGAGGAGATAAAAATCCGCCTTATCTCCAGGAATAAATGCTGGCATGCCTGCAAGCGACTGGTGGGGTCAAAAATTCTAGGCCGAAGAAGTAAACTTCTAATTTATAAAACAATTATAAGGCCAGTGCAGTGATCACTTATGGCTGTGAGACTTGGTGCTTAACTCAAAACGAGGAAAACAAATTAGCTGTCTTCGAGCGCAAAATACTCCGCAAAATCTTTGGACCCACGTTGGAAAATGGGAACTACAGAATAAAAATGAACCACGAGTTGGAAGAACTGATTGAACAGCAAACAATCATAAAATACTGTAAGTCCCAAAGACTACGATGGGCGGGACATGTGGAGAGAATGCCTGAAGTTAGAGCGCCAAGGTTCATGACGAAGTGGCTACCCCAACGGAAGAGACCTAGAGGCCGTCCAAGAAGGAGATGGGCTGACGCCGTAGAAGTGGACTGGCTTCATATAGGAAGACTTGGTAACTGGAGAAGTGTGGCGAGAGACCGGAGTGAGTGGAGAGCAGTTGTGGAGGAGGCCAAATCCCACCCCTAGATGAAGCGCCGTGGAAGAAGTAATTCGCAATTTATTGGTAAAACTTGCAATCCTCTAACATATAATAATATATATTTTTTCATTCCGTGCGGCCGCATTTTACTACATGACACTCAACTCGAATGAAATATATTTTGTATACCTACTGCGCAGCCGCAGAAAAATACCGCATAGATTTGAACTGATGCAATCGTACTGGCGAATCTCAATAGATCAAGGGGGTTCGAAAGATCGATGTTTATGAAATTAAAACAACATATTTTTGACAAAGTTATATAGGTGGAAGTAGGCTGATTGATGGATAGGGCTATTTTTTAATAAAATTCTCAGTGTCGTATGAAAAATATTTCTTGCATTATCCACAGGTCAAGGTTTGCATATATGACCGCTATACGGTCGCCCATTTGATTACGTACTAGCTGTATCCTACTGGAATACGGTCACCGTAAAGGGGTTAATAAAAAATTTCTTCAATAGGTGCACTAATATGGCGTGAAAAAAATAATTCCCGAGTACCTAGTTACTTACGTGTGGGATTGCCGATTATTGATCACTAATTTGTCGAGTCCCCCATCAGTCAAGCCGGTGTAGCGGTCTGCCATGGTGTCCGGTGAGGCAATGCAAATGAACGACGACGGCTTTTTGCAATATTTCAGCGTGATATATAACACGTCACCTGCTTTACAATATAGTGCTGCAAAACCCCTGAAACAAAATCGTCCTAATAATATTAGATCTTTTATACTTTCACCACCTGAATACTATAATACTGTAACCATATTTAGTCCAGGGGCATAGAAAAGAATTGAGGCGTCCAGTTCCAAAATTGGCCTTATTTCATTTTGCTCTTTTTGAGAAAAACGATTTTGTTTGTTTTTTATCACTGAAATTTAAAGACTTCATTGTATAAAATAATATAGAACCTACTTAATTAAAAACAAAATTCATATGTACTCAAATTACTGCAGTGGTTTCCAAGCTTTATGTTATCACGCCTCCCTTTTAAAAAAATCTAATCTTGGCGCCTCCCCCCCTTTATTTCATTAAATAAAAAAGGTTTCACTACTTATATTATATTCATTTTTAAATTAATTTGTTTTTCATGCGATGAATGTGCTCGTTTATTAGCACAATCAATTTCAATATGTAGTAGTCAATCCACATTCATCATAGTTAATTGACAAATGGATTCTATCATGGGCCCCACATCCTGAAACGGGCCATCAGGCCAGGATTTTTGCCGGGCCTATCTATTGCTGAGGTTAAGGGCAGTGTGGTGCTCTAATATAGGGTATCCTAAATTATACATGGGAGTTATCATTTAAGTATATCAATCATCATTTAGGTATCACATCAAATTCCAACGCACAACCAGATATTTATAATATATAATAGCCCTAAAACAAAGCAGCGTCGCTGGCGAAATTTTTACTATTAATAAAATAATGTGAATAGTGCATTAGCAAACTATCCAAGAAATCAGTAAATAGATTTTTGTTTGCTTCAATATATCTGCTGCAGAGATCATTTAAAAATGGCAAACTTATTTTTTGTAATTTTGATTTCCAAAGTTCCATTTTTTTATGAATGCCTTCACTTTGTTTTTTTAAAACAGTGAATGCATTAGTGATCCTTGCATTGATTTATTCACTCAATTTTTTTAAAATCTTTACCAAATAGAGTTTAACAACAAAATTATCGTTCCTAAACAATTTTCAACATTATGATTTGACCCTTTTATTTAATTTTTTCACAGGATAGCCAGCGCGCTTCACAATAGTATAAAATTGAGGTATTATAAAATTATTCTCCATATTTTCAGACAAGTTTGCAAGCAACCTTTTATACGACTGTTTTTTAATGTAGTTTATAACTAGTGGCCATTTTATAAACTATGCATTTGCAAACTGCAAACCTGTGGCTACATTAATTGTGTTAAATTGTTTGCGCCTCCCTTTGCAACTCTCCGCGCCTCCCCAGGGTGACGCGCCCTCTAGTTTGGAAATCGCTGATTTACTGTAACCTGATAGCTGCCCGTAACGTAAGGAATACGTCATGGTCGGCCGCAATTCACACGCCCGTAACGTACAATGTATATCACGACATAATCGTCGATCTCATCCATTTTGAATAATAAAATTTGTAAAACTAAACTCGTAAATAAAACACTTTGTATACGCAAATCAAATCCGAAATACAAATAAAAAAATCGGTGTATGTACTTATGTATGAGTATTGGAAGTTATACTTCTTTGACGTCACAAAACAAAAACCAAACTTGTTAACTTGAGAACAAACTTAGATTCTTTGACTAGTTCTTAGTAATTATCTTGTTAAATTACACACTCAAGAAAAAGGACCGCTTATTGGAATGCCATTGGTTTATTTCTATACACTTTAACTTATATTACTAAATTATATTATTATGGTTTCTGGTTGTTTTTATTTTTAAAGTACCAACTGTCAATCTGACATTTAATCGTTTGTCTACGTAAGGAATTGCAATTGGCCGACAATAATAAATTCGCTGCCTAGGCAATGGAAAATTCTAAACTATAATATTATACTGTATAATCATCACGATTGCAGTATCATATTGTGGCGTAAAGGTAGTGCGTTCGGCTGATAATCGAACAATCGGTGGTTCGAATCCAATCGAGTGCGTTTTTTTTTCATGTGAAAAAATAAATTATGTGTTACATGTCGCACGCCAAAAATACACTCTGATCTGATTTCCCAAACGTGCCAAAAAAAGTATAACTTCAAAAACAGTGATACTTACGCATTTCCTGGATTCTCAGGAATAATAAAATTATTGGACGTTTCTGTCGCATCGCTGGTAACCGAAATCCTGTCAGTATTCTTACTGGGGAAATTCTTACGGCACGATTGTCCTGATTTATTTTCACCAACAGAATTAGGCCAATCACTGTCTTCCTTTTTGGCATGGCAATCATCATTGGTAAATCTACATGAAATTGTAATGAAATTAATATTAATTTAAAAGTCAATCTATAATACTACTTAACATGGCGGTTTACCCTCTTCAAAAGAAAGTGTAAATAGAATAGTGAGCTCAATATTGAATGTTTCACTGATTTTCAGATGAGATTAGACTTTCCATGATTGCTGTCATGCACCTGGATTGTCATAATAATTCTCATATATACAGTTCAAACATTCATGTGTTGAAAGTTTGCAACATAAAAATCGAAATAGTAAGACCAGCTAGTGTAAATTATGGCACATTATGGAAAAATACATAACATCGGCGAGAGACTGGCAAGAGGCATGGATTCTCCGAGGCACTGTGCACTGTTCATATGCTTCACCTAAGGAGCGGAGATGGCCCAAGTTATATATTGACTTAATAGCTTCCGAAACTACAAAATGCTGCTTATTTACAATTTTAAAAGAAACCTAGCAGTTTCGATGTATGAAAACAAAAAAATAAAATGACTCACTTATCCCGGTTGTTAAACTTCGGTTTGTGCTGCTGCTGTCCAGAATGGTTATCATAGGTGTCCGGGTTACTGGATTTGTTGTCTTTTGCGTTTAAATTATACTGCATGTTGTTCGGAAGCGTTGATTTTGAGAAATGTTGTGTTCCATTGTCCGAAGAGTTTCGTTTTTTAAATTTGTTGCCATTCTGACGGGGTCTGAAAACATTGTTGGCATGAGTTGTTGACAATCTTTAAGGCTATAAATATTAATTACGATAGCCATCCACGAAGTAAAATTTACTATCAATGTATAATATACATAATATAATGCCTAGAGTGATTTTTTTAGTGTTCACCCTTTTCTTTTAAGTTTTTGAAACACATTTCCCATACGCATTAGTTTTGTTTTCATGAAGATCCCTGAATAATTGTAGACCCAGTGAATTGGTTATCGGACCACGATGAATGTCCTTTACACATATACTCAGTTAGCACCGTTGTTGAAACAGTTCGAGAAATTGCAAAGTTTTGGCTAATATCTACTATGGCTGTCCCTTAACTAAAATAAATAATGGAATACAATACAGTAAAACTTCAATAATTCAAAGTCCCTGAAATTTTGATTTTGAATTAGCGAAAATCGGTTAAACAAAAATAGAAATTCCAGTCCTTTCATGCGATGGTATCATGTTATACTACGCAATTGCAGTAAAAGAGACACAATGTTTTAAACCAATATAAAATGAGCGACAATTGATAGCCGGTAGAAGTGACGTCAACAGCATTGCAACAAAATAATTTAGTTTAGATGACATACACCAGCGGTTGAGAAACAAGGCAAATTATGGTAGGGATTTCAAAATCGTGTCTTGTATTTCCTATATTTTCAGCTGGCGAACTTTCACAAACAGGAGTGACTGACACTGCGTAGCCGTAGTAATGCATATGTTACACCGAATGTGCGAAATTAACTATTACTTACATGAAATGGGCAAAATTTTGGCTAATTCATGTAATAGTCAAGTCTGTTATGAAACAGGGCTGGCAGAACCACACAATATTGACGACCCTTCTGATGTTGACCATAATGTGGGAGAGGCTTCCACTTCCACCTCTGGACATGAAGCACCAGAGGCTCCACGTCAACCGTGGACTGCGGGTCCATTTGTGCCAATTGTGTATGACTTTGACAGTTTTAACACTGGTGTTAATCCAAGTGTAGGCTTGAATGAGAATTCAAGTAAAATGGAGTTTTTCACACACTTTTTAAATGAAGACATAATGGGTAAAATAGTGAACTTTACCGACGGCTATCACGATCATCTGACCAACACACAAGTCCACACACTTAACACGCGAATTCATAACTGGTATGATACTTCCATAAGCGAATTGTACATATTTTACGCTGTTACCCTATTGATGACGAGAAACCGCTGTCTTACAATAGAGGAACACTGGAGTACCGACCCTTTGTTAAATGCAAAATTTTTTAGCCAAACGATGGTCAGAGATCGTTATGAGCTAATTTTGCAAATGCTTCACTACTCTGACAGTGAAACCCCTGCCGGTGATAGACTTTACAAAATTAGAACACTTCTCGACCACTGCAGAAATTTGTTCAAAGACTCGATGTTGCCGAATGAAAACCTCTGTATAGATGAAAGTATTATAGTATTTAAAGGACGACTTATATTTAAGCAGTTTATACCTTCAAAAAGACATAGGTTTGGGATTAAGTTATTTGTGATGTTGAAACTGGATATATTTTAGATTTTATAATTTATTGTGGCGACGGGACGGAAATTACCGATAGTGAAAAGTTGGGTGTGTCTGGGGCTGTTGTGACTACATTGCTGAGGGACTATTTTGGTAAAGGCCATAAACTTTTTTGCGACAATTGGCACAGCAGCCCAGAATTATTTGAACATTTGTTCAACAGCATCGCTGCCTCCGGCTCCGATCGGAGCCGCGTCATCACTCATAGTCGGTGCCGCCGTATCCGATCGGAGCCGCCTGTATAGTAATCACGAAATTGTCATTATTTCACTGGCACTACCATTGAGTGATTTATTTCTTAGCTGGCATCGTAGATGAATACGTTACCGATATTTTTCGCTAGTTGGTTTTTGATTAATTTTTTTATAGATATTTTTCGGCACTGTGTTTTATAAGGTCCTACCTACATACCACTTATCATTATCACTTATCGCATGTTCGGCAGTGGCAGCATTAGGTTATTTAGAATATTTTTCAGTATGATTTTATAAAGATAAAAAGTTTTTTAGTCAAGCATGCCACTGTTCCACGAAAATATTAATTGGTCTTCATATTAGTGTTACTTAAGTGGTTGCTTTGAAATTTGATACTTTTCATAACAAGGTGAACACCAAATCTCATAAAATCAATTAGGGACCGTAAATGTTATCTCAGGCCATAAAAAATCCATAAAATAAATTGCATAACATTATAATATTTTCAAGCATCTTACAAGGGCCTTCATTCACAAAACCACTTGAATGTTTTCAATGTCTTAAGTACTGTGGAAAAATTTATAATTTACGACTTGTTATAACATAACTTTTTTTTATAACAAATACAGTTCAAGGGCAGCACGATTTACCGGCGATATTTTTGGAAACCAACTTAAAAATATGTAGACCTTTTATCTTACTCTAGCGCGTGTCGCAGAGATTATAAGGGTGCCGAATACTTTCTCACTCGCACTCATGCATCGTTTTTGTTCAGGCCTTGCTTCTTCCAGTAATAATCCAAAAAGAATGTTAAAAACAGAACTTTCAATATGTTCCCAATCTACCATTAAAAATACAATAAGAAAAATAACAAATATTATGTGTCGAGAATATGATGTAGCTTTGTGCCCTCAGCCCTGTTTTTACGATTACCATGAAACTATTAAATTTTAAATTCTTGTAGATAATATTTTATGTTAAGTGTTTTGAAATAACCCCTCAATAATAAATAAAGTGATTTCGTAACATTTTTTATGTGCTCTGTAAAATATTAATGTGTTCTGTGTTTGAAGTGGGGCTCCCACATATTGTGCCCTAATAAACTTGTCATCGGCGCAAGTGTCCATGCCACTTGAAGTAGACAGTGGCCGCCTGGTATGTACCTATGCATGGTTTTTTTTACTATGGGACGTGTTTGTTCAAGCTCTATCGCCTCATTTAAGTCGTATTTGTTTATTTTTAGATGTCGTAAAATTATTAGGAATGTATATTTATCGGTTCGCTTCTCGGATTTTTAATGACAGTTTTTAACGAGTTATGATAAGAAATCACGCCGCCAACAAATGATATACATTGGGGCGACCATTGGTGCGACGAAAAGGTTAAAGTGGCAGCCATAGACAATAAACATTTCCATACAATCTTTAGGCTGTCCGTGTTAAGCTTAGCATTTCCGAATAAAAGGCCAGACAGTGACTGGCGCCACGATACTGAAACACATACATCTAATTTCTGAACCCTTGCATCGATCGATGTCGCAGCCAGAAGTAAAAATCGATTCGAAATCCCGCGCGCAAATAACGCGTCTGCACAGTACAAGAAGTTACCTTATCGCGAAAGATATAATGTTATTTCTTCCGTTACATACGGAAAAGTATAAATAAATGTCAAATCCTATGTATAAGCCGTATTTATAAAAATAAATACATTTTAATAATCCCAAGAGCGGTCTTTGTGACGACGCGGATTTTTTTTAAAAGAGCGGTGTTTGGTGCACAGTGTTACATTGTCGACAGGAGATGATAGTTCAGTAACGGTTCGTATTTATTTTAATTATGTAATATATTTTCGAATCTATTGTCTAGAAAATATTTTGTAGCCATTCTTACCTACAGGCAGCTGTATAATTTTCGCATTGCACCTACATATTTCGCTGTTATATTGGAACGTAATATTTTTTAAAAATAGTGGTATGCAGTTGTCTTGAAAATAAAATGCTTTTTGTTGGTACAAAGCATTAATATTTATTTAGAATAACAATAACACATTTAATACAGTAAAACCTCGTTAGTAAGAATACTGATAATTCGAAATTCGCCGTAATTTGAAATTTTCCCGAAAAAAGTCCGTAAAACATTATTTTCATATAAAACCATACCTTTAATTCGAATTTCGTAATTCAAAATGATTTCAGAGTCCCCCCAGGCATATAAAAATATTTAATAAATCGTAATAAAGTACACTATTTCATGAGCCAGTCATTGAAAATGTGACTGACTTTTTTTAAAACATCAAAAATTACTTATTTTATGATGGTAATAAAAATAATCCTTACATTTTATGATTCAATTCGGTAGGCACATCTATGATCAGAAACGAAATTAAATTTTTTTTTCTTCAAAATTTTAATATTTTCTCCCCATACATATCGTAATTTGAATTTTTTTTTCGATTTTCGGTCCCATGGAATTCGTATTAACAAGGTTTTACTGTATGTACATATTCAATACTAATTTTATTGAAAAATTGCCAGGAGCTAGTTCAGGGACTCACCGCCTCATATCCGCTGTCTCAGTCGCCATATTGGTAAATTTAAGAAATCGAGCTTACCAACCAAATATATAAATTACAAAAAAATCCATTGAAAATTTTGTCAAAACATGATTTAAAGCACCAAGATCAATTTTGACAATTTCCAAATAAAGAGTGGTCAGAGAATATTAACCCTTTTACTCCCATTCAGCCGATATTTCGGCCCACCATACCTATGCGAAAACTCCATCTGGGCGGATCCATCGGCCGAAAATTTGGATCCAAATTTACGATTTATTCCAATTTTTTTCCCGTCATATTTCGTCTCATGTAGACATAGCATTATATTCGGTCTGTGTTAGGTGTGACTAATATTTATTTTAGTATGGCACTTGCTTATAATTATGTCATACCCTAATAACTCACAAGTCATAATTGCTCTTGCTGTCGAACTCGAAACCAAAGAGGGTCATAAAAATAATAAAACATTATTTTTGTCACATTTTAAGTTCTGAGATTTCTTTTAGTTGTTTTATGATTCATATATCACATAATTATGAATTTTGTAATTTTTATGAACTCTGACTGAGGGAACAATGAATGCCCACTGTTTTTTTGGTAGGATGGTGAAAAAATACATGAATAAATATTATTATAATAGATTTAGTGCTTTGAAACTTATTTTTTGAAATTACTTCATTCCCATATCAGTTGGTCCTCGATACTGTATCGAATTCTCGTGCGATTTCGTGAATTGAATAATATTCTTGAATACCTTGTCACTACACGATTTTTTTTGATTACTTTATAAAAATTCTATTTCATAGAGAAATAATATGTTTATTTTTTTTTCTGTTACTAGATAAGAATAGATTATATTATAAAATTTGATATATCAATTATAAATAAAAAAATGTCACACTTGTTTTGTAGTTCAAACATAGTTTTATCCATTCATTTCTACATAAATATTGATACATTATTATTTTATTTTGTTTTATTGATGTAAATTATCAATATTATTACTTATTATTGCTTTATACACCATTGAGAACACAAAAAAAAAGTTTAAAATTTTTAAAACATGTGTAGAATTATTTATTTAAAAAAAACTAAATCGACGATTTTTTGGCAAAAAACGCTTGGGAGTTTTCACATATGCTAGGCTAAATCACCTGGGAGTAAAAGGGTTAAGTGGCAAAACCCACCCTAAGTAATTTTGAAACACTGCCATGTTTTTAATATTTAACCCAAGTAGTCCCCAATGAATACTCACAAGCCTTTATTGAAGGGTTTTTTGTCTTTTGGAGAAACATAATTCTCTGGTACAGGGAGGATACCATCAGTTGACTCCTGCAGTGTAATGTTCATCGATGCAAGGCTACGATTGGCTTCTTTCACTCCAGAGCTGACAAAAGAACAAAAGTGATTATAAATTTACATAAAGTCCTTCTTTTTTAATAAATCAATCATCCTCAGAGAATGATATGGCGAGTGGCAAAATCCAGATAATGTAATTTTGAAACACGTTTTAAATATTTTACCTAAATAGTTCCAAACGATACTCACGAGTATTTATTATAGGGCACGTGTGTCTTGTTGCCCATTGGAGATACATAATTTTCTGGTGTACGTAAAATTCCATCATAAACCGGCTTCTGCGGTGTAATGTTCATTGCTCCTAAGTCACGGTTTGTTCCATTAGCGTCAGACCTGACAAAAGGTGATGACTGATTAAAAGTCTACAGCTACACTGAGTGCTTACATTTTCACAGAGAATATGTTAAAATCTACGCATAGTTTTATAACACGTTCTGTGTGACGAACACGGCTCCTGTGTCCCATACAAATTTTGTAGCCACAAGTTGGACACGGCAGCAGTGTTCCCGTCATTATTACCATGCATTTGAATGAAAATTTTACAACTTTGCTACCAAAGTATAATATTATATAATATTTTGTGCTCATTAGATTTTTTTAATAAATCTATCATCATCAGAGAATGATATTATGTTGAGTGGCAAAATCCAGTCAATGTAATAATTTTGAAACACGTTTTAAATATTTTACCTAAATAGTTCCAAATGATACTCACGAGTATTTATTATAGGGCATGTGTGTCTTCTTGCTCATTGGAGATGCAAAATTTTCTGGTGTACGCAAAATTCCATCATAAACCGGCTTCTGCGGTGTAATGTTCATTGATCCAAGGTCACAGTTTTTTCCATTAGCGTCAGATCTAACAAAAGATGATAATTGATTAAAAGTCTACAGCTACACTGAGTGCTTACATTTTTATTACAGAGAATATGTTGAACATCCACCCATAGCTTTCAACACGTTCTGTGCGACGAACACGGCTCCCATATCCATTCAACTTTGTAGCCACAAGTTGGACACGGCAGCAGTGTTTCTGTCATTATTACCATGCATTCGAATGAAAATATTACAACTTGGCTACTAAAGTTGATAAATATTATCAGCGTGACTAAAATACCCTTTAGTATAATATATCGATATTTTGTGCTAATCGGTCGCTTGCAAGCGTTTTTTATGATTTACTCATATACAGTACTAGCAGTATCACCATTCTAGCGACATTTTCAATAAAAAATCGGGGTTGCAGCATTAACTTCCGCATTTCAAGGACCTGTACGCGGCGGCCCTTTTCCGCAAAAACCGTAAAACTGTCCGTTAAATCTGAAATTCGAGACCCCGACCACGCACTCCGGCTCGTCGGCCTCCGTCTACCCTCCAAATTTTGTCAAATTTGTATAAAGAAAAACCGACGCCAGGACAGTACATACAAATATCCAAATATATTCTTCAATAATTAAATAAAAGATTTTTGACTAATTCAATTAAAAAACATAAATAAAAATGATTTCAAGTTATACACATTTATATTTTTATAAAAATCGATATTTTTAAAAATATTTATACCTTTGCGGGAGTGCAAGCAACTCACCAAAGTTACATTGCAATTGGATGAATGGTATAGGAACGGATACAAATAGAAGAAGATGATTGTAGTAATTCAGAAACCTTCGCAGGTGTACGCACAACAACTTACCAAAGTTTCATTGCAATCGGATGAATGATATAAGAACACATACGAATAGAAGATAGAATAGATGATTTGTGAATCGAAAAGTAGCTACATCTGAAATTTCAAATTGTATTCGGGTATCAGCACTCCATTAGATACCACCATTTCTGAATTGTTGTCACCATCAGCGGCGGCTCCTCTAATACCATGCAAGTGCTACGCACTTCCTGCATTTTTGAAGACATCGCTCAACTTTTCATTGTTATTCATATGTGTATCACTCACTTCGCGAAGTAGAACATGTACAAGTATTATGAACAATACTCCATTCATGAACGCAAAGCGATAACGTCCAAATAGATTTTCAGTTTACACAGGATTACAATGAGGTCATTGTATACTACTTAAACGGTGGTTGAATGTTCCTGTAATGGCGTTTTGTGTAGAATTTTATACACACTTTTAGATCAGCGCACGAAACGAAGGACTCTAGAAACAAAAACGCCAGTTTCCGTTTTATAACAATGTTGGCGAGTTAATTTTTAACAATTTTACAGTCAACATAGTTAATGAATCGCCAACATTTCACGAAAATACAAACTGCTGCGTTTATTTCTAAACCACTCAAACACATTCAAAATAATAAAAAAAACACATCAGCGGTTATTTATTTGGCTGAAGCATTGTTCACTGGGAGCGTAAAGCCATAAACTGTGACATTTATATTTCTATATTGATATTAAATCATTCTAGCTGTTCAAACTTTTTTGAGAAATAGTTTAAATAAACAAAGACATATTTAATTTACCTCCTGAGAAGTCGGTAAGAGAACACGGCAGCCTTCGGTGATTGGGGTAATCATGAAAAGACGCTATACAACCTTACGTGGCTAGGATACGTGTTCCAGATGCCGCCAAAGAGTGTGACACTTCGTACCCTTATGGCACAGCGTCAAGGGTTCCGTCACCATGGCCGGCCCTCCCTCACCCTGCAGCGGTGCCACAAAAGCGACCTAGGTGCTGCAGGTCTGACATGGGCGCAAGAGTGGGTGATGGACTGAGGGAAGTGGTGCGAACTTGTGCTTGCTCTATGCCCCCAATGCCGGTTCGTGACAGGGTGAAAGAAGAAGATCTTCTCTTTATAGTAGGTAAACCATTGCGCACTACCGGAAAATGCTATTCTGAAGACCACCAGCCACCACTGGTCACCATACATAAATAAATGGTACAATGTTTATGTTGACACCTATTATAATAGTGTTCATTTGGCTAATTATCTGATGGGGCTAAAAACTAGAATCTGCCGGACAATTCGAAAAAATCGTGGCATACCAAGAATTAATAGACAATTTTGAAAAGTTTTTAAATTTCAAGTGTCAGAATTTTTAATCATTGGTAAGTATTTATTTCGAAGTGTCAGAATAAGGACGCCAGTTTTAATGTGGAGGGTAAAATAATGTTTAAGCAAGTAATAATATTAAAATATCGGTTGTAAAACTAAATCATTATTTAAATTACGCGTGTCAGTAGATAAAACATATCGTCTCTGTTCTGGCAGAACACACTAACTGGAGAATACTAGTTTTGAGTAATTTGACTTTGAAGTTGTTAAAATATTTGAAATTGTCTATCATGTGAGTTTATTAACCCTTTTACTCCCATTCGGCCCATCATACCTATGCGAAAACTCCATCTGGGCCGATCCATCGGCCGAAATTTACGATTTATTCCAAATTTTTTCCTGTCATATTTCTTCTGGTGTAGACAAAGCACTATATTCACTGTGTGTTGGGTGTGAATAACATTTATTTTAGTGTCAGCACTTGTTTATAATTATGTCATACCCTAATAACTCATAAGTCATAATTGCTCTGCTGTCGAATTGTTGAACCAAAGAGGATCATAAAAATAATAAAACATTATTTTTATGACACATTTTAAATTCTAATATTTCTTTTAGTTGTTTTATGATTCATATATCACATTACAATATGAATTTTGTAATTTTTATGAACTGACCGAACAAACAATGGATGCCCACTGTACTTTTGGTAGGATGGTGAAAAGATACATGAATAAATATTATTATAAATGATTTAGTGCTTTGAAACTTATTTTTTGAAATTACTTCATTCCCATATCAGTTAGTCCTCGATACTGTATCGAATTCTCTTGCGATTTCGTGAATTGAATAATATTCTTGAATACCTTGTCACTACACGATTTTTTTTGATTACTTTATAAAAATTCTATTTCATAGAGAAATAATATGTTTATTTTTTTTTCTGTTACTAGATAAGAATAGATTATATTATAAAATTTGATATATCAATTATAAATAAAAAAATGTCACACTTGTTTTGTAGTTCAAACATAGTTTTATCTGTTCATTTTTAAATAAATATTGATACATTATTATTTTCTTTTGTTTTATTGATGTAAATTATCAATATTATTACTTATTTTTGCTTTATACACCATTGAGAACACACAAAAAAAGTTTCAAATTTTTAAAACATGTGTAGAATTATTTATTAAAAAAAAACTAAATCGACGATTTTTTTGGCAAAAAACGCTTGGGAGTTTTCACATATGCTAGGCTAAATCAGCTGGGAGTAAAAGGGTTAAGTAATCGTAAAAAGGATGACTTTAAAATAAAGACTGTTTATTTATTCAGGTTTCCAGACGGTAAAGTTTGAAATAAGGAACATTTTGGTATAACTAACAAAATATGTCATTTTTTCGAATTAGTGTCTTCTGCCAGAACAGTGACGATAATATTCATTATTATTATGATAATTTGACAAGTAAACAATTTTATATGGGACGCATAGCAATTTAGGGTTACCATCCTCGCACGTAAAGGATATTTGTCTATGCTCGCACGCCAAATTCATGAATATTCCCAACAAATAACCATTATTGCGATTATTAAAAGAACACCAACTAGGAAGTAATCGAAGGTGCTGCAAAAAGAGCTATAATTATAATATGAGCACATCACACATAGAGGACAGAAGATAACCTGAATTCTGATAACTTTAAACCCAAAATATAATAATTTAGTGATAGTTGATGGTTTATAAATATTATGAAAATTAAAAATATACCTATTAAACTATAAACCTGTTTCATAAACTAATTCTATTGAAACGATTATGAATAATTTGTCTTCAACTGAAATTACGTGCAAAATAACTAAGTAGCTTAAAGTTAAATGATAGTTATGGACTATTTTAACCTATATCCTATAAAATATTGATATATTTTTATAAAATTTACAATAACCTGGTCACACCGTTCACCGTTGATATGTTTACAAGACAAGCGTCCCTTCAAGTTGCCATGTATTTTTTTTTGTAAACAACTGAAGTCTACCTTATTCTTTACCTATTCTTATGTCAAAAATAAGCATATAATAAACACATCTGGTGTACCTACCTACCTGTCTTCTAATTTTCTTAAACGTTGAAAAATATATTATAATACACACTAGGCATACAACATAATTCTATAATGGAGCATATATTTTCAATGGTCCTTAGCCCAGTGTAGATACCTACTGAAAACAGTTTCTAATAAACATTAATAATTGATTACAAACTAATTCTGTTGTACCCAGAACATAGAACCAACAGTTATAGCTGATGGCTAGAACGATTTTTTTAAGAAAGCTGCTCAGAAGATTCACATTGAATTGTGGAGCCATTTCTTTAGATACATTCATTATAATATAAATAAAAAATACTATTCTAGATTTCTAGTGCTGAGGAAGTCAACTGTCATCTGTCAAGGTACTACATAACCATAGACAATTATGGTATTAGTCTATGATACAACACTAACTCGAATATTAGTCAATGGTATAACCCTGGTTGGAATGACAGAAGAATACTATCTTATTAAATTTAAAAAAGCGGCCAATTAAATTATTTCTGCCCAAATTTTAATCTATTCTGACACACAAATATTTATACTTGACATTAAACATTTTAATAATTCCCTTTGCTTATTTAAATACTTTCTCATATATTATTTGAATACTTACCATTGAGCATTTTTTACTTGCTACAGTTTTTAAATTATTCCCAAAGATTAATATAATACTTTTATTATGATACTTCCTATTTTTGAATATTTATACTTACCGAATAATTAGAAGCCTAAAAAATATTCGCTTTCGACTCCAGGAAACTATATTTCGACGAAAAGGGGATGTTTTCATTCAAATGTGGAAAACCAATAAGAAAAGGGACGTCCGGATGATTTCCACGATACATCAGGCGAATTTAGTGGAAACTGGAAAAACTGACAGAACCCATCAGAAAACCAAGATGTGTTGTGGATTACAATAGTTTTATGAATGGTGTTGATCCAGCAGATCAATTTTAATCTTATAACCCCATATATAGGAAATCATTAAAGTGGACCAAGAAAGCCTCTTTATATCTCATAAATTGTAGCATCTTCAATGCTTTTCAAATAATTAAATGCAACAATCTTCACTTTCACGAGTTCTTACTACAAGTCGCAGAGACCTGGCTTGAAAATGGCTGAATAACACACATTATTTGCAAATAAATGCACCTTCTATTTCTACCGCGATGAGAACTCCCAGTTTCAACCCAGACGACTATCTGACGTTTTAAAAAACCATGAATTACAAGCCCATCCATGGAATAAGCCAAACCGAATCGTTTGTTACCCTCAAAACTTACGCTGTTTCTGTTTACCCATGTATCCGTTTTACCATGTACTAACTAGTCGAGTGTTCATGGAGGTGCTTGCGAAACTGTATACAGAAATCGCTTCGTGTTCTATAATGCTCCATTCAAATAACGGTGTTTGTACATGCACGTCTATTTGAAACAAGTATTCTTTATACATAAACTGAAAAATATTTTCCTCTATGGCCACTTTTTGATGTCTATGGGCGCATAAGGCGAGGTCTTTGGCTCAATTTACGATGAAATGTGACTTCAACGCCATCTAAAGGCATCTTAGCATGAATTTCTAAAAATTATTACTAAAAACTTTGGTCGATCGCAACCAGATGGCATTAAAATATAAAATAAAATATTGAGCGTCGCCACATATTAAAAATCATAAGCTTGATAAAAATGCATTTAAATTTATTATATATTTACTTACCTATGTAAAAATATTTACAATTAATATTAACCCCATAAAATATTTACAATTCTGACATGTCTATTTGATTTGATTTAAAGTGTTTATGATTTTTACATTTTGTTTACCGTAGTTTTTTTACAGTGGAAGGGTAACCTGTCCAGTCAATGAACCAGATTTTTTTACGTTGTCAATACTAATTAATATAAATATTTTTCTACAGTAAAGTTCATTTATAGTAGTAAATGAACATTTAAGTACAAATGTTTATGAGATTGAGTTTAATCTTGAACAATTGACAATTACATCGAATTTCTAGAGGTGGAATAAAAAAATGATATTAAATGAATAGCAAAACAAATGCCATTCGAATTATTATTAAACAAAATAAGGAATATAAAGTTGTACTTGGTTATAATAGGAAGGTTGGACCGGCTGAATTTGCTCGTTATAAGCGGTACCGTTATATCAGAGAATAGGTATTTTTATTGTTGGCGAAAACAACAATTAGACACTTAAAGTGTCATAAACGTAATCCGTCCCCGGCGGCATCCTGTCCGATCGGATTTTATTGCTTAGGGTCGAAATGTCTTTAAACGATCAACACATTAACAGTATTTTAGCTCGGTATATCCGATAAGTATCTCGTTATAACAGTGAATAAAAATGTATGGAGAAAATCATATACCAAATGTCAATGATTGTTTCCTCATTACATCCGGAATCTCGCTATGTCCGAGATTGTAATAACCGAGTTCGACTGTAGTTATAATTATGACATAGTCGATATATAGACATCCCAATTCGTTTCGTTTCAACCATGTCCGATCCTAATGGGTTCATATGGGCCTCCACAGAGTGGACGTTTGTATTAACTAACTAACTATATTTGAGATAAGAATAAAGTAAGACACGCAACAAATTGAATAAAAAAGAAGTTGGAGGTAAGAAAAAACGTAAATAAACATGCGAACAAATCTTGATAAGCAAACCCAAAAACAAAATAAAGTGACAAATTAAAAAAAAAAATTGTAAAATGTAAGAAAAAAATTTAGAATTTGAGGTAAGTGCACCACTGATTACATAATATTCTAAGAAAAAGACAGAACGTTATTTCTTTGAAAAAATCTAATGTCGATTTTAACGAACAGTGCAAGATAAAATAAAAGATAGTTATATTTATTTTACCTATAAATATGAAATGGATTTGGAGATATAAAAAGAAACCTTTTTGGCCCAGTGGTTTCTAGGTGTGGACTTTTGTAATCCCCTGAAGATCTCGAATAAATAATTAAAAATTATCAACACCTATACCATATTCCTAGGTATCTACTATGATTGAAAAGTAGATCTTAATTTTTTGTATTTATGATTGCTTCATAAAAAAACAATATTTACGACTTTATGATGTGGCAGATAAATGAGCAACTAAATAGTGATCCAAATATTATGAAAAGTCCAACTATCAAAGCATCACGGTATAAAATTAGTAATACCACGGTTATACACAATTTATTGTACCTACCTATTGTTATAATTTTCTTAGTTCATTTAATCGTTTTTAATTTAATTTATTTTCAAATTCACCTCTTATGTGTTCATTCACTGAATTGTTTACCCTATCTTTTACGGAGACTAATAATAACGTCTATTTTCAACATACTAAATTATCAACCTCCACTTTTTGACAAGACGGCATACAGTTATATAGGCACGTAGATAATAATTTTAAGGCCGTAGACAGGAATGAACGTTTGATGGCCCAAATATAGTACAATAGTATGTATGTAATTAAAGTTAGGGTACAAGTCGGTTATCCTGGATACAGCGGCAAACACATTTTGAAAATAGCCGATATACTGGATTATTTGTTAGTTTGTTAGACTGTTTTGATTGGGTTAATTTGTCTTTGAATAATATTTTGACTAGAAATTTTAACAATTCTCATTATTTTTAACATTGTATATTGTTCATAATTTTTGCAACTACCGCGTGAATAGACGAATTTTATTTACTTATAACATTTTAAACACTTACACATAAATAGGGATAAATTGTACAGTCACTAGACAAAGATTAAATTTGATGTGTGTCAGAAGTAATCTGAGGCATTTTCGCTCGTATGCTTTCTTTATATTATTATGAAACTATACGTATTTTAAAATTGCTTTATAAAAGGTAGGTACGTCAAAACAGTAATAAATATCTGAAATAATTACACAACACTATTTCAAAAAGTGGAGGTTAATATATGTAGTCCATTGACATATGCTCCAATATCGCAAACAGAAAATATTATTGACAGAGCAGAATTATTAACAGAGTGCTTGCCTTCATACCTGACGAACCTTTATTTTCAATGTATGTGTGTGTATTTTGTGTTCCATTTATTTCAGAGCTGGCAGCACCTCACGAACAACTGTTGATATTTCGGCCCAATTTGGGCAATTATCACAACAATCTATTCGTTAATATACCCAAATACAAGATTAAATTTAAATAACTACCCTAAAAATTAATAAATAGTATTTTTAATAGAAACGCTAAACGTTTTTTCTCATTTATTGCGTACAAACCGAGTTTTTTTGATTTTAATTACATGCTTTCTAACCTCTAAAACGATGTTTTTTAAATTTGAAAAAAAAGATATAAGGATATAATAAATTCCAATTTTCGTTTAGCGTTTTCCTAGGTAATAGATTTACGTACATTTTTATCGTAATTTTGATGATAAATCTTAAGTCATTCATTCTTGCCACCCGATATAAATGTACCGAATTTGACACGTATTTTTGGAATACAGAACTCCATGATGCTTTATTATTTTTTATTTTATTTTTCTCATTACTTTTGAATATATATTTACCGATTAATAAACTTTTCTAGCTATTTTTCGATAACAACTTTACCTAGAGACATCACCTTAACTGTCAAATAAACGAAAAATTTTCACATTTTGCCGCTAGATATCCCTAGTAGTCTCTATATGTTGAACTCGCTATTACATACTTTCATATTTCTTTTATTTTTAGATTTAATACATTATGTTACGTTATTGAATAAATATAAAATAATTACAATATTTATTTATAGGAAATCTCTTAACGTGGAGGGTAAACAAATAGTAAATGGTTATCGTGATAGTATAGGTACCTACCATATAATTATTATGCATAAAACGATTCCAACACAATCATGTGAATTGAGTTGTTAAAAATATAATATATTTATTAGTCGCCGCTTTTACGAAATTTGCGGCATTGTAGATTAGCTTCATCAACGAAAGCAAAGTTTAGTATAAATAAAGCGTCAATTACATTGAGCTTTTTTACGAGCTGTTTATTGGCGAATTTATAATCTGCCTGTAACCCAGTGTAATCATCGAACAAGCTAATAAGCAGGTTGTAAACACTCTACCGAGAAAAGTTGAAAGCCGGTCAACTTTATAAGCTACACGCGGCGTGTGGGCCTACTGCGTCTGCGCAGTACCAACCTCCCGGTAAAAAAACGAACTACGTTCCGTCAAAATAGGGGCCTGTCTTGTGGCTTTTCAGCGAATGGAAAGTTTTGTGTGTAATCATCAAATCGCAGTAGCTGTATCGCCCGCTTTTAAATTCGCCAATAAACAGCTCGTAAAAAAGCTCAATGTAATTGACGCTTTAAGCAGTCATGATTGAATAAAATGGAGCACCAATTATAGGATCAATTGTAAAATAGATAATACCATTAGATAATAATAAAATAATTCACAGAATCATAATGAAATACAGAAGAAAACAAGTACCTATGACAATTATCAACAAACACGGGCTGAAGGGCAATTCACGAATGAAGCACTACAAAACACGTCACCGAACCGCTTTAACTGAAGTACGTAAAATTTTTAGTTTTACAGGAGATATTGTGTGTATAGGGCTTCGAACGAAATGGCTAAGTGCGAGTGAGAAAGCATTCAGCATGCTTATACCTCATGTCCATGCGTTAGAGTAAGATAGAAAGTAAACATGTTATGACGGAACTCTTCTGAATTTCATGGAAATTAAATAACATTTTTATCCATTTTGGTAATGACTTCATATTTAATCAGTACTTACCGTTAACGTTGCATTATTAAACCATTCATTGTTGAAGTACGTAGCCAATTAATCTTTAAACAAGCTGGTTACGTCTCCAATATAACAATATCACAACACGGAATTTCCGTTGTATTTTGCAAACAAACATGTGTGTTTCTGTATTACAAAATCACAATAAATATTTATTTAATTTAAACACAAAATAATACTTTCAGCGGTAATAGTTATGTAAAAGATAGAAAAAATAGAATGACAGCCTCTTCTATACTACGTACAAATTTCTGACGTTTAATAAATGTCAAACGGAGAGTTGCTAGCGCCTCTACCGTCAAAGCGTGTATACTTCAATTGCATACTGTACTCGACGCTACCGGTCGACTTTTAATATAATTCGTTGAATTAGGCTTGCGCTTACGTTGTGCAACCGGTCATAGTGCTTCAATCGTGAATCACCCTTCTGTCAGTTGCAATCTGTCAAACACCGACTCTGGCAAATTTTGCAATCGGTTCGCTAAACTGTGAAGAAGGGCATTCTGTGTACGGATTCGGCGAGATGCTTATATACAAAATCTGGATGAACGCAATTATACGTTTTGCACGCCATCTGGCGTAAAATCGCATTCGAAAATATTGGATGGACAGGGTATTAGTAAAAACATTTAGTGAGAAAACAAAAACCTTAGGGAGTAATCCTCAATTCGTACTTACCATAAACGTACAGTAAAATTGGTAAGTAGCCGAAATCCATCTGTTAACTATAGATTATAGAGTTAAGGAATCCTTAACCATAGACTACTTTTGTTATGAACTCGCCCCCTTCTGTATTAACATTTACCACTGACAGCTGCTGTCAAAATAAATTTACGTGTCTATAAAACAGCCCATACACTCAAATTCATTTAACAATTGATCTCAATATGGATATTGCATATTGGAGTTTGCAGTTATTGCAAACAATGATGTACGCATGGTAGAATTCGCGCAAAATGCCGATAATGGACAATCTCGAAAATAGAGAATTTTTTGTTTTCGATTGAAACAACTTAACTCATTCATTACTCATTATTAGGTAGGTAGTATATATTATTATTATAATGTTATGAGTAGGTAGGTAAAATTTCATAACATGTCGACAAAAAAGCCATTGTAAAAGATTAGGTGCCTAGGTACGATGGTAGATACACGATATTTTAATTACCTATTGCAAATTAAACTTTTGAACAACTATTAAATATCTGTGACATTTAATACGACATATTTTCCTTTACTTTCGTTGATTCTATACATGTCTTAATTTAGTAAAACCGATTATCGAATTGAAATGTCAGTGTCAATGAATTATGAATTAACTTTTCTTATTCGGATTTAGATATTTATGTAATATTAAACCAATAGATAGGTAGTTGAAATATATAAGTACTTAGTTACCTACACACCAACATGGTAATATTAGTTTTCTCCTATCATCTCCTATATAATATTATTATCCTAAGAGATTTTTGAAAACGCACCAACAGCTCATTTAAGCGACATTTTATTGTTATTTTTACATCTTCACTTCGAAATGTGCGCTACCGATTGAATTGAACACATTTCAGAAATTTTCCATGATTTTACAGGTACGTGATGTTTATATCCGATATTTTCTTACATACAGTATACGATCGCCATATTTACTGTTGATGCCTAACAAAATCACATGTTCGTCGCTTAATACCTTCCTTAATCCTTTATTGACAAATGGAACTGATTTTTTTTTTTATTTATTGACGATTGAGCATCGCGCTCTTAGTGAGACATAATTGTCGGGTTTGTACGAAACGTACGATTATTTGAAAATTGATACCTTTTAACTTATTTTTTTTTATGTTTAGTTAAAAGAAACATTTTTTTAACTAAACACAAAAAAAAAAAAAGTTAAAAGGTATCAATTGTCAATTTTTTGAGACTTTTGTTTCCCCTGAAAATTTTAATTAATTGACTTCCTTCCGCGGTGTTGTTTCTTAAGCGACGATATATTTCTATCATCCTTATCATATTCGACCTGAACCAATCCACTGCTGGATAAAGGCCTCGCATAGCCTGATTATACTCCTTTCTGTCATTTGAATTGCCGTATTTATCAAAATCAGTGATATTATATTTATCTACATATTCATATCGGCATCATTATCATCATAAAGATAAAGGCCTCCCTAGCCTGATTCTACTCCTTTCTGTCATTTGAATTGCTGTATTTATCAAAATTGCTGATATTATATTTACCCATTCATAATATCGTCATTATCATCATAAACCAAGATCAATCCACTGCTGGATAAAGGTTATCCCAACATAATTCTACTCGTCTTGGTAATGTAAACTGCTATATTTTTTTTTAATTTGTGATTTTATATACCTACCCATTTATATCGTCATTATCGTCATCAACCTGTATCAATCGACTGCTGGATGAAGGCCTCTTAAAGCTGATTCCATATCTTTAGGTCTTATAAATTCCTATTCTTATCAGAATTGGTCTAGAATAGACTCAGATATTATATGTATTGCTTCATTATTTATCAACATTTGTCTTGATATGAATGTCCCGCACCGGGAAACTGTATTGTTTAACCCGGCCGGCGCCGATGTCACACACCTTGTACAAATCGGCCAAATTCGCAATGCGCATGTGTATAAATCGATGTCACCGCGTCCATATTTATCATACGGGACTGATTTTTTCACGTAAATTTGGCCTGATTTGTCCTTCTCCTGCCACCTATGACATATTTTAAAAGCATTGGTTCTAAATATAAAATAATCACCAAAGTTTCGAACCAATTCGTACGGCCAAGTTTTGCCGGTCGACAGAAATCAGTTTGAACTGCGCGCCGCGACTGCGCAGTATACGACAGACTTTCAACCGAGCGGGCCATTGCGCGGGATTGTATTTATCGCATACAAGTTGAATATTTACCGCAATCGTTGATAAATACTTTTTTTGCTGTCTGGTGTACTTATCACATTAAAACTGGCATGATTAACTATTGAACGTATGATTTTATTTTACCGCGATTTTTAAAATACTTTTTGTACTGTCTACCGTGTCCCATTTTAGTGAATGTGAAAATTAATACTGATATCAATAACTATTGTGTGTGAGTTTAATGGTTTCTGTGATTTGGCGTTCCCTAATACTGTAGTTAAACATTTTAAAAACATTTCATAGTTTTATAGTGCGTAAATATGGAGGAAGAAAATGTGCGTACTAATGAGGAATTGGACTCAGATTATGATATGTCGGAAGAGGAATTGGAACAGCATGAGACTGATCATGACGTCGACGATACGGACTCTGACGAGCCAATTGAATTTTTGCGGTCGTGGAGAACTGGCCCGTATATTCCAATAGTTCACGAATTCAATGATTGTCGATCTGGCGTGACATCGAACGACTTGAACGAATCCTCTCCCGAATGTCTTTTCTTTGAACATTTTTTGAATAAAAATATAATGTCGGAAATAGTGAACCAAACGAATACATTTTTTAACCATTCGTACAGTGCGGGAGACCTTGGACCGAAATCGCGATCACACAATTGGACAGACACGTCAGTGCCGGAGTTGTATACATTTTTTGCCGTATCAATGCTGATGACTCGAAATAAGCACACGTCGATAGAGGAACATTGGAGTACCGATCCTTACCTGCATGCAGACATTTTTGGGAAAATAATGGCTAGAAATCGATACCAACTTATTTTACAAATGCTTCATTTTTCTGATCCTAGTGTGACCGCCTCAAATGATAGACTAGCTAAAATTAGATTACTGTTAGAACACACAAGAACAATTTTTAGGGAAACGATGATACCGTATCAGAATCTTTGCATAGATGAGAGCATAATCGTGTTTAAGGGTAGATTAATTTTTAAACAATTCATTCCTTCCAAAAGACATCGATTTGGAATAAAAATGTTTGTGATGTGTGACGTAATGACAGGATATATTATTGACTTTATAATTTATTGTGGGGAAGGGACTGACATACAAGACAATGAAAATCTCGGTATTTCCGGTGCGGTAGTGACAACGCTAATGAAAGACTACATCGGGAAAGGTCACACCTTATGGTGTGATAACTGGTATTCGAGTCCGGCGCTTTTTAAATACCTTCACTCTCACAAAACGAATGCTTGCGGTACAGTGAGAAAAAATCGTAAAGATATGCCAGAGTTCAGCAAACTGAAAAAGGGAGATACCGAGTCTAAGTACAATAGTCCACTTTTGGCTCTGAAATGGCACGATAGGAGGGATGTTCACATGCTATCCACCCTCCACGATGCATCATTTGGACCAACGGGAAAAGTGAACTATAGAACTGGCGAAAACATCGAAAAACCAAAATGTGTTATAGATTATAACAAAAATATGGGTACGGTAGATAAGTCCGACATGATGCTTAGCAACTTGTCGTGTATGAGAAAGTCGATCAAGTGGTATAAAAAGGTCGCATTCCACATGATCGACTTATATTTATTAAATGCTTTTTATTTATATAAATTTATTAAATGTGACAAAAAAACATTGGGCGATTTTCAACTCTGTGTAATAAAACAATTAGTGAACATTGTGTGAGAATTTCAAATGCACCCCTGCCCAAGCCGACAGCGTCAACTAGCGATAATCCCGTACGATTATTGCCCAAAAGTGCAACGGGACATTTGCCAGAATACATTTTACCGACACAAAATACCGATAAGCCTAGAAGGAGATGTTTCGTATGCGGGAATTCTAAAAAAAATCCGAAAAAAACAAAACTCTCTCGCTATATGTGCCCAACGTGTGATGTTGCGTTATGTCTGTCACCTTGCTTTAAAATATATCACACGTCAAAAGAATTTTAAAATAGGTTTATTATTGTATTTGTTTTTTTTTTAATATCTGAGTTCGTGTTAATTTATCAATAATATTCAATAAAGTTTAAATATATTAAAAGGGTCCCCTTTATATTTGTTTACGACTCAACCCGAAGACATTAATATGTGATTTATCGATATGCACTTGAAAATTAGTAACACTTCAATTCGTGGGAACGTAATGCACAAGTGTCGAAATAGTACACACCGCGCAGAGCTCTAACTATTGGCTACAAAATGGCGTCTTACGGTGAGTTCTTTCAAATTTGGATAGCATTCGTTTGTTCGAGTGTTTCTGATATTATAACTGATTTATTACGGTTTTTTAGTGTGTCGAAATTATTTTAATGGTTTTGGGTTCTCGACTGGAGCTGTGACATATTTTTTATTGCTTTTTTTAGTATAGAACAAAGACGATAATGAAATTCATGCGTAGTTATGGTGCGTCATACGATTTTTGAGGCAGGTGCCGGGTTAAGGTTAATTTTTAAATCAAAATATGATTTTTAAAATATTATTTCTATGGCTCCAAGTATTTATAGACAATGAAACAAAATAATGTTTAAATTTATTTTTTATGCTGCCTTTTTCTATTATGTAAATGGGACCCGAAAAGATTAATATTCGCGTTATATTGGATCGCTATTTATGATAATCACGATTGAGATGTATAATTATTTATCATATTTAAATGCACACCTACACATATATTGTATTAAAATTAAAATGACAGTGGTAGCAATCAGCTAAATTTTCAACTGTCTGACGTGAATGAAAATCCATCCCGAAGGGAAAACTATGGCGCCGTCTACACACTTTACAATTATTATATTAAAATCAAACACCAAGTCATTATGACGAAAAACTGTCTCCAAGACTTAGCGAGACAGACTGGCGAGAGCCAGCTGGCTCAGCTAGTTCTATATAATTATTCACATCATAGCATA
Organism: Rhyacophila brunnea; assembly: GCF_057557595.1. Lineage (NCBI taxonomy): Eukaryota > Metazoa > Arthropoda > Insecta > Trichoptera > Rhyacophilidae > Rhyacophila > Rhyacophila brunnea. The sequence continues at coordinate 27,553,437 of NW_028233068.1, forward strand.
TTTGTAATAATTGTAAATGACACCATCTGACATTTCAAGGGCAAGTGTTACCGTATCGGGAAAAACATGGGTCAAAAAATAACTTATATTATTCACTAATTGCGGAGACATTTAATCATTTTAATTAAATATTAATTGTGTATTTATAGTTATTGAATTTATTTTGTATATTTTTCATATTTTTGTCATCATTTAACAATTATTACAAAATAATTTACCTAAATTATGAAAAAGAGAATTTTTATATATGGTATTATTTTCAATAGAAAAACAGAACGAAGCTATTGCAGATCTGGTGGACCATAGACAACTCGATATAACTATGAAACGCTTTCTGGATAGTGTTTTGTTGTAAATAAATTTTATTTATGACAGACGATTGAGCATCGCGCTCTTAGTGAGACATAATTGTCGGGTTTGTACGAAACTAAAAATACGAAAACTAAGTGCGTTCATGTGCAAACAATGCAAAATTCCGCTTCATGTTGTTAAATGTTTTGAATGAAAAATTATTGAATGTATAGATTTAACAAATTTTACAACTTATTATATTAGAAGGCATATAAAATTAATTAGTATCATAAAAAAGCTATAGAACAATATAACGAAAATGTGAATTTCGTAATATATTGAGTGTATATCATCATTGGGAGCTAATTTTGACTGGGTGAGTGTTTTAATCACATTTTTATTCATGATTTATGGTTGAAAAAGCTTCTGTGAAGCATCTCCATCTCCCGACGCAAATATTTTATGACATTGTAAATAAACAGTATAGTCACCACACTTTCCTTTCCTCTATAAATTATTTTGATGTAAAAACTTTTATTTTATTTGTATGCATTCCATAGCTTGAAGTTTATTGACATTACCCACTTGTGGTTGATGCAATCCGTTATTTCGTGCCTGCGGCAGTCAACAATTTTTAAGGAACTTCCCCGTATACAACATGTTAAATGAACTATTAAATTAATTTTATCAATCTAAACACATCGCAATTTCATGAGATATTCATTATTATTATACAAAAAAATAAACCAATGATTGTAAATTATGTAATAGCATAATGATAAATACACATTATTAAAATAATTAATTAAATTAAATATGCCCTATTTTACGTTGCTATGTACAAATTAAGAAAGCTATGGCATCTATTTTTTGCTGAGCGGGGTCATTCAGTTCCATGCCGTCACCGCGGTACAAATCTCGTTCTACAAAGGATGTGAATGTTAGTGTACGCATACTGGGGAGCAAATCAAATAACCCCTATATGAGTAAAAACGCTCTCTATGTGTCATTGTTCTAAATTAATTTATTATCTATATTAACCCAATGCTTACGGGCCGCACAAAATTGTGTTTTTTCTAATTGCTTTTCAAATGCAAATAAACATGTTAATTAAAAAATTAATGAAAAGGGCCCGTAAGCATTGGGTTAATAATTCTTATTTAAGTTTAAAATTTTAAGCACGCTGTTTAGATGTGATTAAGTAACGACTCAGATAATCATATCGTCGGTATAGTGGCAGAAGACGATAAGTCAAAAATTGGCTGATTTGAGTTATGAATGCAGAATGATAAAGTTTAACACGCTCTATCGTCTGAAAAAACAAGCTCCGCCAAAGTCCATGTAGTTGTGACATAATTTAAAGAATTCAATACGTATTAAGTCACTTTCTTTCATACTTTATAGTGGCAAATAACAATAAGATGACTTAACGTTATTTGGCTTCAAGCTTCTAGTCACTTGTCCGTTATTTATATTGACTTATTGTTTATGCCACACACAGCTTGCAACCATTTGACAGTTGGTTCTGAATGTTGACGTTTCGCGCGTATTTATATATCTCATATCTTCTACAATTGTGCTTGTAATCTGTTGTATAATCGTTTTTATCGACGTGTATAATTTAAGATTGGAAAATATTATGTTTCTGTATGGGCAACAGAATAAAATAAGGGAGCATGTAAAAGGTAAGCATCTTAATTCAACATAACCTCAAAATTAAGTTTGCTCTACAATTATTGATTATTTGTGTACTGATATCACGTTTCTATGGCGTATTTTTATGTCTTACTAATGCATATGTTTTATTTATATTTTAGATGATGCACACCAAAGTGATGTTGTGGATGGAGACAATATTAATAATGTCTGGGACTCACGATTGTACTCGGTCAAAACCAAATGCCGCCTATTTGACGCTTGCATTCTGAAGGTGCTGCTTTACGGTAGCGAATCATGGCACCTTACGAAGGCTCAGAGCAACCGTATACTGAGCTTCGAAAACAGATGTTTGCGATGAATACTGGGTGTGTGGGTGGTATGACTTTAGGATCGAGGAGATAAGAGAATGCACCAAACAGCTTCTCATCACGCTGAGAGTGAAGAGACGACGTTGGACCTGGGTCGGCCACGTGCTGCGGATGCCAGAAGAGAACCTCAACTTGGCTTGCCTGTTCTTCAAGGCGACCTGACTCCGGCGTCCTGGAAGGCCGCTAAATACTATCTATAGAGTGTTTACGGCGGAGCTACTGGATGCTGGTTTGACCTGGAACGGAGCAAAAAGACTGGCGAGCGACAAGGATTCTTGGAGGCGCCGCGTGGTGTCAATATGCTCCAATTAAGGGCCGGATATGGCCAAAGAATACGAAGAAAGAGCTTTGAGCGCAAAGAGGATTTTATTTTAAGGAATGCAGACAGTGCTGCTCCAAAAACCCAAAGGGTACGAATTGCTGACTGCAAACTGCGCAAGGACTCAAAATCATACCACTTTTATCAAATTGAATTAAAAGAAAGTATTTGCCAAATTTCTTTCTTAAATCTCCATACCGTTTATCCACCTGTTATCTGATGTTTCTAATAAATAAATTAAATACTGTTCTCGAACCCTTCGAGGTTGGCTATGATGAAGCGGAAATGATCTCTTAATTATATTTTAAGTTTTCTTAATTAATTTTATAGGGTGATTGTTAATTTTAATTGTTTTCATAAATTATTTTTGTGTAATCATCATCCCCATACCGTTTATCCACCTCTAATCCAATGTTCTGATGAATAAATTAAATAAAAATGTATTCTTTTTATTATTTTTACCTAGTACTTAGCTACACAAATTTATGTTTAATAATTTAATAAAGATGAAAAGTATCATAATTTGAAACAAGATTATTACTAATCTTACTTACAAAAATATCAAATTACTTCTATACCTACCTAATATTATTACCTAATAGTATCCACCTACCTAATATTATTTCTGTTTTAAATTGGCCAGTTTCTATTGTTATTAGAGTCCAATGTATTACTACTCAACTATAACATTTTATGTTTGACTATTCTATTAACTCAAAAATCGTTGTGGCAAAAAACGTTAATTCACCTTTTTGTAAATAAACTCAAAAAACTAATTATTATTACTATAAAAAAGACTTGACAATACTCAAATCGAATTCATAAATGATTACCGAATATCATAAAGTAGCAAGTTTAGGTAAAAATGTTTAAACTATTTAAATAGAGAGGTTTCAATTTCTTGAATTTAGAAAAAGACGATTATCTCCAAACAAGGTTTTTTGACTAACGCCTTTTGCCACTATACTGACGATATTATTTATTCTGAAAAATTACTCATTTCCTAATTTATAAAATTATAATATTATTATAAGTAGCTTGGTACATAATGTATAATATGAGAAAGTACTGTCCAACACAAAGATTTAGGCAATAGCCGGAAGTCGCTGTCGTCAACTAAATAGGAGGAGCTTGTTAGTTCACAGTTTTAACATGAAGCCAAGAAGATCTTGTTGTACAGTAGGTAGGTATGTATATTTAGTAATAATGGCTAAACCCCACCACCTAGAAAGTCATTGAGCCACCACTGAATCTAGATATGAAGCGCATGGTTTCAAATTCCCCATAAACGGTTTTTGAAAATTTTTTAAAAAATTCAGATGGATATTTTTGTTACCTATATGATGGCCAAAGATTGAACTTTAAAAAAACCCAAAAACCATCAATACGCAGAGATATTTTATTCGCAGTGAATGTGTTAAACATTGTGCCATATTTTAAATAGTCCTAATCAATACTTACAAGTCATTATTGAAGGTTTTTTTGCCTTTCGAAGATGCATGATTTTCCGGTTCATGAGAGGTACCACCATCGGTCGACATCTGCGGTTTACTGGTGAAATGATTGTTTCCTTTCCCTTTAGAGCTGAAAAGAAGAAAAGAGGTTCTACACTAGGTCATCACAAAGGTTGATAAACAATTTGTGAAAATTATAAAAGGTGCTTAGATTCAAATAATCAAAAAATGTTATCAGTTCAGATATGAAGCGCCTGGTTTCAAATCCCCCTAAAACGGTTTTTGAAAATTTTTGCATTAGATAATATGTATTTACATGGATATTTTAGTTACCTATATTAGTGCTCTGCAACCTTTTCTCACCCACGGCACACCTCAGATAAAACAATTTGTACACCCAAACATGGACCCCACATCCTGAAGGAGGACCCCAGGCCAGTCGTATTGATTGTATTAAAGTAATGATGAAATTTCTTTTGCAGCAAGTCAATATATTTTCATTCTGACCGTGCATTGTTTTATTAAGTTCATGCAGGTGCTCAAATATATTACCAGCCATGCACGCAAATTTCACTATTAAGTAAGTACAGGCGGACCTCGACTTTCGGACGTTTGACTATCACACAATTCACTATTTCGCACATTTAAAAAAAATCGTTTTTTTAAAACGTCGCGCTGTTGGGTAAAGATATCCCCATCTCTCTTGCTCGCTCACAAGCAAGTGCATTTCTTGCATCCTGCTCACACCCGTCACTTTGCTTGTGAGCTAGCTAGGATAGGTTTAGAGAGTGAGAAACGGAAAAACTGCAGTGTTGACACAAACAAAAAGAAATCAAGGACTCTTACTTCACACAATCGAGACAAAGATGGAAATTATTAGACGTTCTGATAGCGATGAATCTTTTGCATCAATCCATTGATATACTACTAGATGAGGAGTTCCCATACAAGTGTCATTTTAAAAATGTACCACAAAAGAAGATATTACGAATATCGTTTTATAATATTTCCTTGTAGGTATAATGCGTTAAGACCGTTTAAATAGATTCCCGAATTTCACCCGTATTGCCCTGGCTGTAAAACTTAATTTGCGTTCTTGGAATAGTGACCCTAAGGGTGTCTGCAACCCAAAGCTTGCAAGCTACCAAAAATTCATGTCTGAGCGGACAGAGCAAATCGTCATGCACTGACTATTAGTTAGAATAAGATGCAAGCTAGATCGGGCTTACTCATAATTATTGCCCGGTCGTTTTCGAGACAAATATTAAGTGAGTTTATATCGAGTTAAGTCCGCTGATATTAAAACAGTAAGTTTTAACACTGGCCGAGTCGCTGAAAATCGGGCGTCATTTTAAGAAGCATATGATTCATCCAGTAGTATATCAATGAATCAATCGGACGTTCGTATGATACAAACAGGTCTACGATAATATGTCGTGATAATTGTGGAAACATATCTTTAAAGATTGTTTCCAAAAGACACGGCATAGTTATGGATGAAATGGAAAAATCTTTGTCATCATGGGTCGATGACCAACATCAAAAAGATGTCCTAAGTATTTCAATTATTCAAGCGAAGGCTCTTAGTTTGCACAAAGATTGGAAGGCTAGATTAAAAGAAGATTCTAACATGATTTTTCAAGCAAGTAACGGTTGGTTTATATTAAATTCACTGGAGAATCGGCTGATGCGGATAAAGATGCTGCAAAAGAATTTATTTCCTCATAATCCAAAATTATTGAAGATGGAGAATATTCCTCTAGCCAAATATTTAATGTAGATGAGACAGGTTTATTATGGAAAAAAATGCCTAGTCATACATTCTTATCTAAGGAAGAATCAGTTGCCCCTGGGCATAAAAACCGATTGACATTGCTTCTTGGTGGAAACTTAGCTGGTGATTTAAAATTGATGCCAATGTTAATTGCATTGAAAGGGAAAGATAAAGAATTGCTTCCAGTCATTTGGTAATCAAATAAAAAGCCTGGTTACTGCGTTAATATTTCGGGAATGGTTCACTTAACATTTTGTGTCAGCAGTTAAGCAATATTGTAAAGTTAATAATTTACCATTAAAAATATTTTATTTAAAATAAGAAAAAGAAGAGTGGCAAACAGTTAATTCTTGATAACTGTCTAAGGGAAACTTCCGCAAACCCCACTTAAACATCGAGGGCTTAGTGTCAAACAACACTATCTACAAAAGTGCAACTTTACAGGAGAGCCAAAAATCGTTATTTTAGATTCTTGCAACTCAACAAGGGAAATGTTTATTTAAAACCTAATGTTAATATTTTATAATTTATTGTGTATTGTACATTTATCTTGCTTATAATGATGTTAAAATTTATAGGGATAGTTTTTAAAAAAATATGAAAACAAGGGTAACTTATGTAGTTAGCGTTAAACTTTACTGACGATTTAATAAGAAATTAGAAAAGATTGACATAACGTTGTTTGACTATCATGTAGCCTTAACCCTTTCCCGGCGACCGTATTCCAGTAGGATACGGCTAGTACGTAACACATGGGCGACCGTATAGCAGTCAGATACGCAAACCTTGACCTGTGGATAACGCAAGAAATATTTTTCATGCGGCATTGAGAATTTTATTAAAAAATAGCGCGATCCATCCGCCTACTTCCACCTATATAACTTTGTCAAAAATATGTTCATAATCATCGATCTTTCGAACCCTCTCGATCTATTGAGATTCGCCGGTACGATTGCATCAGTTCAAATCTACGCGGTATTTTACAGCGCCTGCGCACTAGGCATACAAAATATTTTCATTCGAGTTGAGTGTGCGCCAACAATAAATAATGTGTCGTCGAAATATTTCTAAATATGTACTTGAACTTGTGTTCTGGATTATGTCATTTATTTTTATTACTCATGGTCATGTCATCATGTGTCACCCCAATTGTTTGAAAGTCATAAATCGAGCTCATTATTGAAAGTCGTAAATATTTGTAAAGATGCGTCCACACGGAATGAAAAAATATAATATATTATTATATTTTAGTTAGGACGATTGCGAGTTTTACCAATAAATTACGAATTACTATGAAGGAATATATAAAACGTATAAATAAACGTAAGTATAAAAAAAACACACGGGTATACAACATAATATAAAATACAAATCATGGAATATTGACTTTTCAACTATATTACATACTATCTTTGCATGCAATTTAATGTTTATAAAATTTTAAAACCTCACGCAAAAAATGTTTTTATAGCACTTAGAAAAAATTACGCAGATTTTACAAAATAAATATTGTTTTTTTTATAAAACATAAAACGACAATCACTAACATAACACAATGCTCAATAAAACTGAAAAGTTTAATCTAGTAAAAATCCAAATTTGACTCAAAAAATAACAAAAGACATTATAATATTTCAACCAGTGTGGACTCAACTTTACGCGAACCATAAAACATGTAATAATATGCGACACACACATAAAAGCTATTATTTTCAATATTTTTAATGGCATTTTTAAGTGTTTCTAACATGAGTAAAATATTATAGTGAGTGATTTATTAATTTTTATGGGCGCACAAGCGTGTCTACGTCATCAAACATGGCTCCTTGATTTTTCAATACAAGGGACTATCAATGATTTTATTGAAGTAAACACAGCTAAATTCAACAATCGATTCTATTTTTTATTGTGGCACTTCGAACCTTATGTATCTAGGCATGATAACAGTTATACCAGCTATTTTTAATTGCCGTATTTATCATAATACAGCGAAGCACAGCATTTAGAAAAACCTTACCGCAGAGCGGGCTTCTTTCATATTGAAACTGACGCGGCGGCCGGGTTAAATGTAAAATAACGTTATCTCAAAAAAAAAAAAACACTTTTTGTAGATAACGTTGTCTGACTTTAAGCACTCGACATGTCTCCTAAACATCTTATATTTACTTGATAAATAAATATTTTAAAATACACACAATTTAATTTTTTTTTTACTTCCCTCTACTTTCGAACATTTAACATTCGCACACACTTTCAGGAACCAATTATGTACGAAAGTCGAGGTCCTCCTGTATTGTATAATATACAAAATTATTTGTATTTTTTTTGAGCAATGCACTGCGGCACACCTAGCATTGTCTCACGGCACACCGGTTGCGGAGCACTGACCTATATGATGGCCAAAGATTGAACTTGCCAAATGCCAAAAACCGTCAATATGCAGATATTTTATTTGCAGTGAACGTGTTAAACATTGTCCCATATTTTAATAACCTATTCTATGCCAAGAGGTATTAGTATGGCCATATACGGAGGGTCACGATTTTCTTTGAAAAAATAAACCTTAATACTATATCATATAGACTTACCAAATTGCCGCCATTTATCCAAATAAATCAAACTTAATGTTTCACAAAACGTCAGGGTTGTCACAACACTTACACAGTAAAGATGAGAACGTGACAATGTATGAGAAGTAATTCCACAATAATATGCTACTTTAATCTTAAAACCATATAAAAATATAACGAATTAAAAAAAAAATTAATAGTCTTCTATCGTGTGGTATGTCTCAAAAAAAGGTTCAACGCAGAGCGCCACTTTACACTGTTTGCACTCATACTTTGTGTTCCTTCCTTTTTCATTAGGAAGATGATCAAAAGATTTGCCTATATGTAAAAAATTTCAAATATCCCAGAAACTGACTTATTATAAAAATACGAGGGTGGGTCAATAAGTCCTTAGAAAAGCCGACAGGTGGCGCGACTAGTACTGTAAGCGGTTTGTTTTCATGCAGCGGCACTACCGATTCAGTATGCTGCGAAGTTTCAATCAGATTGGTTGGATTGTTGTGTTTCTCGTACATTTAAAAAAAAAAATTTGCTTGTTTACAAAAATGGAGAAAATAGAGTTTAGAGCTGTTATTAAACATTTTAATATAAAAGGGTTAACAGCAAAGGAAATAAAAAATGAGTTGGATTTAGTTCACGGCACATCTGCTCCTTCACTTGCAACTATTTATAACTGGTTAAATGAATTTAAACGTGGTCGTTCATCAACAAAGGATGAACCACGCTCAGGACGTCCTGTAGAGGTGACTACACCAGAAATGATCAATAAAATCCACGATATGGTGTTAAGTGACCGAAGATTAAAGTTGAGTGAGATAATTGAGGTTACAGGGATCTCAAAAGGTAGCGTCATTTCTATTTTACATGACAAATTGGGCATGAAAAAAATTTCTGCAAGATGGGTGGTGCCGCGTTTGCTCACAGTCGACAATAAACGCAATAGGGTGGTGGCCTCTAAAGCCCTGTTGTCGCTCATGCAACGCAATCCGGATGAATTTTTTCGTCGCTTTGTGACTGTAGATGAAACATGGATACACCACTATACTCCCGAGACGAAAGAACAGTCAAAGCAGTGGATTGCGAAAGGCGAACCATGTCCAAAGAAGGCGAAAACCGTAAAATCAGCTGGTAAGGTTATGGCTACTGTATTTTGGGATGCACGTGGAATTATTTTCGTTGACTATTTGGAAAAAGGAAAAACAATAACAGGGGATTATTATGCATCTTTATTGGACCAGCTAAAAAACAAAATTGAAGAAAAACGGCCTCATTTAACCTTTTCGTCGCGCCAATGGTCGCCCCAATGTATATCATTTGTCGGCGGCGTGATTTTTACGAATCATAAATCATATCATAACTCGTTAAAAACTGTCATTAAAAATTCGAGAAGCAGTAGAACCGATAAATATACATTCCTAATAATTTTACAACATCTAAAAATAAACAAATACGACTTAAATGAGGCGATAGAGCTTGAACAAACACGTCCCATAGTAAAAAAACCATGCATAGGTACATACCAGGTGGCCACTGTCGTACTTCAAGTGGCATGGACACTTGCGCCGATGACAAGTTTATTAGGGCACGATATGTGGGAACCCCACTTCAAACACAGAACACATTAATATTTTACAGAGCACATAAAAAATATTACGAAATCACTTTATTTATTATTGAGGGGTTATTTCAAAACACTTAACATAAAATTTTATCGGACAAGAATTTAAAATTTAATAGTTTCATGGTAATCGTAAAAACAGGGCTGAGGGCACAAAGCTACATCACATTCTCGACACATAATATTTGTCATTTTTCTTTTTGTATTTTTAATGGTAGATTGGGAACATACCCGACACCGCCTAAATGCTTTGACTTTTTTCTCAGTTGGGGGAACTTGACGTGGCAAATGTTTTAAAAGTTCGGTTTTTAACATTCTTTTTGGATTATTGCTGGAAGAAGTATATTTAATGATGTTGAAGGTTTTGAGGCACTACCATATTTTTCTATTAATTGACGAATTACTTTAATCTGAAAATCGGCCAAAGAAGTTTTTTTACCGGTTATGACTGTGTAAATAATACTAGCATTTAATAAAAATAAATCAATGATGTGGAAACCAACTTTTTTGTACCACTTAATTGTTTTTCGCATGCACGACAGACTACTCAACATCATGTCAACTTTATCGACAGAACCCATGTTTTTGTTGTAATCAACAACGCACTTCGGTTTTATAATGGGTAGTCCTGTGGCTCTATTGGTTTTATGTGTGGGCACCATTGAGTCGTCGTGCATGGTAGTTATCATGTGTACCTCCCTTTTGTCATGCCATTTCAACACAAGCAAAGGGTGTCGGTTTAAAGATTTTATTTCACCCTTTTTTAATTTTTGAATTTTCGGCATTTGCTTCCGATTGCTGCGAACTGTCCCGCACGCATTTGTTTTTTGTTTAAACAAATGTTCAAATAATTCTGGGCTGCTGTACCAATTGTCGCAAAAAAGTTTATGGCCTTTGCCAAAATAGTCCCTCATCAATGTGGTCACAACAGCCCCAGACACACCCAACTTTTCACTATCGGTAATTTCCGTTCCGTCGCCACAATAAATTATAAAATCTAAAATATATCCAGTTTCAACATCACAAATCACAAATAACTTAATCCCAAACCTATGTCTTTTTGAAGGTATAAACTGCTTAAATATAAGTCGTCCTTTAAATACTATAATACTTTCATCTATACAGAGGTTTTCATTCGGCAACATCGAGTCTTTGAACAAATTTCTGCAGTGGTCGAGAAGTGTTCTAATTTTGTAAAGTCTATCACCGGCAGGGGTTTCACTGTCAGAGTAGTGAAGCATTTGCAAAATTAGCTCATAACGATCTCTGACCATCGTTTGGCTAAAAATTTTTGCATTTAACAAAGGGTCGGTACTCCAGTGTTCCTCTATTGTAAGACGGCGGTTTCTCGTCATCAATAGGGTAACAGCGTAAAATATGTACAATTCGCTTATGGAAGTATCATACCAGTTATGAATTCGGGCGTTAGGTGTGTGGACTTGTGTGTTGGTCAGATGATCGTGATAGCCGTTGGTAAAGTTCACTATTTTACCCATTATATCTTCATTTAAAAAGTGTGTGAAAAACTCCATTTCACTTGAATTCTCATTCAAGCCTACACTTGGATTAACACCAGTGTTAAAACTGTCAAAGTCATACACAATTGGCACAAATTGTCCCGCGGTCCACGGTTGACGTGGAGCCTCTGGTGCTTCATGTCCAGAGGTGGAAGTGGAAGCCTCTAGTGCTTCATGTCCAGAGGTGGAAGTGGAAGCCTCTGGTGCTTCATGTCCAGAGGTGGAAGTGGAAGCCTCTCCCACATTATGGTCAACATCAGAAGGGTCGTCAATATTGTGTGGTTCTGCCAGCCCTGTTTCTCCTTCATCATCAGTTTCCATTTCATAATCGGAATCCAAGTATTCAATGGATTCTTGGGCTTCCTCATCGGATACACTATCACGCGCAGACATTTTGATCGCAATGTACAAAAATTAACTTTAAATATTTCACTACACAATGTACCTACACGAACTTATTGTCACTATTGCAAATGTATATAAAAATATATATGAAGAATCTGTGAACTCGAAATTATATTATTGAAATTTAAAATACTACTTAATCACATTTTACACTAATTTCAATGGGTAAAATGCATGAAATCTCCAATATTATGATTAAAATAATTACACTTAATCACAGAATCGCGTATTCAAAGTAATTTTATAAAAGCCGAAACTGAATGGTATCGATAACCGTACGAAACCAGACACACACTGTTGAAATAGTATCACCGCACTATTCCAAACAAAGCCGGATTCGGAAATGATATCACGCGCCTGCGCATATTACGCAACCAACTAGCGGAGATATTTGAATCGACAAAACTAATTATTTGTATTTTGAAGGAAGTCGATATGGGTCGAGTCTTTGCTATATTACGAACTATTTCATAATGTTTGGATGACAGAAATCAACAGATGTCAGTAGAATAATAATGAAGCATGTTCGTAAAACAAATTTCGTCTCTGTTGCTTACCAAATAACGAAAATACAGCAGTAGAAACATACTGTCACCTCTAGGCGACGCTCGCGGCTCACGTATACGGCGATCACCGGCATCTCTACATGACGCGCGCGAGGAATAGGTTAAACAGGAAAAAAATCCTCTTTTATCAGGACAATGCCCGTGTTCACACATGTTTACGATCAATGGCTAAAATTGAAGAATTGAAGTTCGAATTGGTCGACCACCCACCGTATTCGCCAGATTTAGCCCCCAGTGACTTTTTCCTTTTCCCAAACTTAAAAAAATGGCTAAGTGGACAAAGTTTTTTTTTTAATGAAGAAGTCATCGATCGGACAAATGCTTATTTTGAGGACCTTCCGAAAACTTATTTTTCTGACGGTTTAAAAATATTGAGAAACGTCTAACCAAGTGTATTGAGCTCCAAGGAGATTATGTTGAGAAATAAAAAAAAAAAAAAAAAAAAAAAAAAAAAAAAAAAAAAAAAAAAAACTGTTAATGCTTTTTTCTGAGGAATTATTGACCCACCCTCGTATATAACACAAAAAAGTCAAATAAGTTAAACACTATGCGAACAAAATAAGTCCTGACAATAATATCATGTAAAATAAACAATTACTTACACACAACACAGATTACGAAGGTTTAAAACTTATGAAATCGTACATGAAAATTACGAATAAAAATGCCAAAAGTCCAACAGTAATTATTATAAAACTATCATAAAAGAAATGAATTGTAAAATGAAAATATTTCAGCCGCAAAACCGAATTAGATACGTCAAATACGACTACGAATATTCAACTGGTATGTATTCCAAGATGTGTCACTCCTATTGAGTACATAGCAGGGTATATTCAGGAATCACAGAATTCCCCGTTTCTCGTATGCATAAGCGAACCATAATTTCGATTGCATCTACTATAAGTAAATGGGAATCCCAGCGTGTGATTTGATAAATATCGGATCCATGGCACAACCCTACTAGCGACGCGTTTCGGTAACCCAAGAAAGCTTTATTTAAAATTGACGTTTCGTTGATGGTAATACCTATAGAAAATGTCAAATGTAAGTATTACACCATGATCCTAAGAGATGTCGCTGTGTGGGCAAAGTGATTGAATTATTCAAAACATTGACCTTGGCCGATATATTGCGTTTCAAGTGGAGCGTCTTTGCATGCGCATTTTGCCTGGCTGGCCCACTGTTCTCGAAATAGAAAAGCATGCTAAGACGCTGGCGGCAGTTATCCGGTTAAATAGTCCTAAGAAATACTTACAAGTCTTTTTTGATGGTTTTTTTGCATTTCGAAGATGCATAATTTTCTGGTTCAGGAGAGATACCGCTATCGGTCGACATCTGCGGTTTACTGTTCATTGATGAAAAGTCATGATCGTTTCCTTTCACTTCAGAGCTGAAAAGAAGAAGAGAGGTTCTACACTAGGTCACCACAAAGGTTGATAAACATTTTGTGAAAATTATAAAAGGTGCTTAGATTCAAATAATCAAAAAATGTTATCAATCTAGATACAGTAAAACCTAGTTAATACAAATTCAATGGGAACGAAAATCGAAAAAAAATTCGAATTACAAATTATAAAATGCATGGGGAAAAATATTAAAATTAAAATTTTTTTATTTTCATTAATATTGTTTACGATCATAGATGTGCCTACCAAATTTCCGTTCTGTGTGTGTTAATGGGTCATAAAATGTCAGGATTATTTTTATTACCTTCTTAAAATAAGTAATTTATGTTTTAACCCTCCTCCCGCTAACGGCATCTAGAAATGCCCATGATAGTTAAACCGTTCGCCGCTAAGGGCATCCAGAAGTGCCCATAAGTTTCTACCTCCGTATTTTCGTAATTCGGCGAGTAATACAGTCGAAATTTGTTTGAAAAACTAGCTGGGTTATTCCTTTACTGACATCTGTGATTTTTTTTCAATAAGACTTTTTAGATAATTCGAAATTAAGCAAAGACACATACCCTGTCGATATTGGAGTAAAACAGATTTCCAATGATTGGTTTCAAAATTTACCGCTAGTTGCTTTGCGCAATTTGCGCCGGCGCGAATTGATGTTAATGATCTCATACATGAAATCGGCTAGTGCGGTGATAATTTTCGACAGTCGATTGCTTTCGTGTCGTGATTGATAAATTTCAAAGTTTTTTACGGTTTTCTATAAAATTATTATTGATGCGCCATTCTGTTATTAATTAATTATGTGCGTTAATTCTTTAAATGAAACGTGATTTTATGAATAAAATCAGTGGCTGTGAAGTGAAAACGAAATTATTAACACATAAATAATTTAAAATTCCTATAATAAATCTTTTGTACTGTATGGAAATACATACGAAAAATTGAGAATAGGTAAATAATAATCAGTAAAATATTTAAATTTAAATTAAAAACTGTAAAATAGATTTTCAAAATTCACGGCCACTCATTTTTATTTCAAGGAAAGTGATGATTAAAATTCTTTTTATTTCAGTCGAATAAAGAACTAAGATTAAAATTTAATATTATTGTGTAGTGAATTAAAACTTTCCTCAAAACTGTTAAGTTATAATAGTATATTTAGTGTTTAAATAAAAATGTCTATCCCTGATGTTGAATGCTTGGATTCGGACTATGAGATGGAAAGTGATAATGAAGAAGCTGCGCTAGTAGAACATCCCGACGATGTTGACGAACCTTCCAATGTAGACAGTGATGAAGGAGTGGCTGAACCGTCTACCAGTGCAGCACCAGATAGTTTACTCCAATCGTGGACTGCGGGTCCCTTCGTGCCGATCACATACGATTTTGATAGTTTCAACTCAGGCGTTAACCCTAGTGTACAGCTCAATGAAAATTCCACAGAAATGGAATTTTTTCGTCATTTTCTTAACAAAACAATAATGAATACCATAGTTAACCACACAAATAATTACCACAACCATATGCTCAACACACAGGCCCACACTCCGAATGCAAGGATCCATGCCTGGTATGATACATGCCCAGAAGAGATGTATGTATTTTATGCTGTATCAATGTTGATGACAAGAAATCGCCATCTCACAATTGAAGAACATTAGAGTGCTGATCCATTATTAAGTGGTATAAAAAGGTTGGATTCCACATCATAGAGTTATTTTTATTAAATAGTAGCATTCTTTACAAAGTAATCACCGGTAAAAAAATTAGTTTAGCTGAATTTCAATTAAACGTAATCCGACAATTAATCGAAACATATGGCAGTGCCTCAAGACCATCGACATCACAAACCACTCGAGTAGCTAATAACCCAAAAAGAATTTTAAAAACAGAACTCCTAAAACATTTACCCCGTAAAATTCCTCCAACAGTAAATAAACCAAAACCATATCGAAGATGTCGTGTGTGTGTATTGCTTCAACTACTAAAGATAAAAAAAGAAAAATGACGAACATTATGTGTGAAGCATGTGATGTCGCTTTATGCTCTGTGCCCTGTTTTTATGACTACCATGACAAAATCAATTTTTGAAATATAGTTAAGCCATAAACATTAATTAGGTGTGACTGAAATATGAGACCAAGATGTAAGGAAATAAAATAACAATAACGATTGTGTGCGTTCTGTGTTGGTGTTAAAAAAGTGTGAACAATAATCATTGGCGCAAGTGTCTACCACTTATCGGGTATCATAAGAGGCCGCTTCACTCTGCGGTATGTACTCCAAGCATGCTTTATTATGTATGACAGAATTTCTTAAAGCTCTGTTGCTTAATTTACGATCTTTTTGTTTATTTTCACATGCTGTAAAATTAAAAGGAATGTTTTATAATAGCTAGAGCCACTCAGTGGATTTTTAGGTACATTTTTAATGACGTTTCGGTAAGACTTATGAATCGTAAAAATCGCAGCGCGCCCGAACAAGTACATGAGCGAAATTACGTCGCGATAAAAAGGTTAAGAAAAGTCTGTCACAATTTTCAATGACTGGCTCATGAAATAGTGTACTTTTTTACGATTTATTGAATATTTTTATATGCCAATTCGAATTATGAAATTCCAATTAAAGGTATGGTTTTATATGAAAATAATGTTCCAAGGGACTTTTTTTTCGTGTACGTGTAATTTCGAAGTACGGCGAATTTCGAATTACCCGTGTTCTTATTAACGAGGTTATACTGTACAAATCTAAACGATTTTCATTTATAAAATTTCATAGAATCAATATTGTGTTTAGTGTTTACATTTATTATATGAGATTGCCGTTTCTGATAGTAAAGACTTATGAATGGGTTAATGAGATTAAAAATAGTAAAGTAATTCATGGTTGATGGCCTTTCTGATTCATAAATCTAATTAGTCAGCCAAATATGAAACTGTCGTAAAACGTATGAAATCATGATGGAATCACTTTGTTAAAAGTGCGAAGCATTGTTTTTTCAATCTTTCTCATTTTTATTAATTTATGTGAAAAATAAAATGAATTGGCAACACATGGGTAATAAATCAAACTTCATTCAAACTCAGTTTATTTCTAATGTAGTTATATGTTATTAAAAGTATCTTTTCTGTTATATTTTCGTTTTTATTTTATTTTCCATAAAAATTGATAAAAAAAAATCAATGTCTAAAGTTTCAGGATTATGTTTACCAATCCCGGGATTGGAATCCCTACCCAGTAGGGTAAGCCAGTTCCCATTCATTTTATGTTTCCTGGGACGGACAATTAAAATATTGTAAAATTTCACTTACCGGGCATGAAGAGACGGCATAACATTGGTATTCAGTAAGACATGAAATTTTTCCCTCTGCGAAGGACTTAAAGTATTAAGTTTGGCATCTGTCTTCTCAGGACTGAAATTAATACAACATATTATGAATAAATATTTATTCCCATTAGACAATACTGTGTGAAAAGGACATTAACTAAATGTATACTTTTACTCGTATACATTGTTCTGCGTTAATCCATTGAATTTTAACCCTATCTTTCCAGTGCAGTGATCCTGGGTACCTGGGATGATTTTCGAACAATCTGAACACTTTTTCTTTCCTTTCAATTTTTTTTAGTCATCCTTCCAACTTTTTTTCTTATTAATCCAGAAAATTTCATTCAGAATCAGCCTTTTTTTAGTAGCTATTGCTTTCAAAAACATAGAAAGGTTTTAAAAATCATGTTTGTACATTCATAATATATCATATGCTATTTTTAATATCTTGAAAATATTCCGCGATCTACTCAATATACCAAGTGAGCCGATAGACAAGTTAACGATCAACAAATATTGCGTTAATTAAGACAATTAAAAAAAAACTATTTCTAGAAGTACACAGCGTTGCCAGACGTACCGATTTCTGCGGGACATTCCACCTTTTATGCAAAAATAGATTGTCCAGCGTGGGACAACTAAATTCACGATTACTAAACAAATTATTCAGGGAGCCAAAAAAATTGAGTTGTTCGAAAATTATTAAAAAACCCAATCAGAAGAGACAAAGACTCTCGCTTATTTACATAACAACATCTAATTGTTGCTGTACCGAATGGGTATTTTCTCAGGTGAAGTTAAAATGATCAGATGCAATAAACAAATGTTGTATTCAGTTGATAAAATCGTAATTACTTGTTTAATTCAACATGATAATAATATACTCATGTGGTGAAGTTTACCTATACATTAAACCGGTATTTGTAACGCTTTGAAAGGGTTAAGTTAATTACCACTCTGAAGGGGTGTGTTCATATGCTTTGTTTAGGAGTAAAAATGGTATGTTATTTTAAAATTAGTAAGTAGGGCAGAGCCATTTGAGCCACGGGGTCACCTGAGCCACCCTTAGTATCACTCTTATGCTGCATTATAAATACAAGCGGTGGATTCCGAACAAAGCGGGAGGGGTAGACAGCCAATTCGCAATTGCATCAGTCACCGTCCGGTGTTCGATGTGACTGTGAACGTGCGATGTTACTATTTTCACGCCAAAAGTAAAGAAAGCAGTTCCTCATACTTTTTGGTCTCAAGACTCTCAAGCACATGTCTGTGGTGTTACGGCAATCAAGTAAATGTATTTTGATTTAAAAATAATGTGTTTATGCGATGACAGTATCAAAAATAATCTATTTTCAATAGTCTTTGGGTGGCTCAATCCAATTAGTAATAATTTGGGGAAGGGGTCATTTGAGCCATAACAAACGTACACCTGAAAGTAACAGATACACCTGAGAAGGACCAGCTTGCTGCAGAACAAAGTAAACGGAAAAGTGAGGGTAGCAAGAAAATAGTAAAGTCGAAGAAACTGACAGTGAAGAAAGCTATTTTGAAGAGTTCCTCTGAATCTGATGAAGAGACACGACCTGTTAAGAAAACTAAAAATCTCCAAAAGAAGAAGAAGTACCTATTGTTCCTATTGTTTTCTAATAACTTGGATTAAGGATTTAAGAAAGATTTTGTTTGTATTTTATATTGCTCTGATGAAAAAAACCTTTCTACGCCCACTGGCTCAACTGACCCCATTGGGTGGCTCATTTGTGACATTAATGTAAATTTAGTCTTGCAAACATCGTCTTTGTTACAGTTTTTTGATGAAGTTACATGACCAAATAAACAACTTAACTGGTTTAAAAGATATCATTTCTTATTTCTTCATTAATTAGAAGCTATACTGCTTTGAGCAAAATCATGATCAAGTGACCCCGCTCTGCTCTACTGAATACATTCACTGCTGACCAGTTAATTACATTTAATTACCACATTTAAATATCATGTTAATTATATCTAATGGCCAACTACTGCAAACGCGCCAATCGCGTTAGCACTAAATGAGTTAATATAATATACTAAAGAATAAATCCCAACATGCTAAACGTATTATTTGACAAATTACAGTAAAACCTCGTTAATACAAATTCCATGGGACCGAAAATCGAAAAAAAAATCGAATTACGAAATATGAAATGTAGGACGGACATAATTAGGTAAGGGGACAATATTAAAATTTTTATTTTTTTTCCGATCATAAATGTGCCTACCAAATTTCAGATACAATTCTTTCAAATTAAAATCTGTGGAAATACCATGTCAGGATTATTTTTATTTTTTTATTTTATTTTTATTATTCCATGTCCGATCCTAATATGATCATATGGGTCTCCACAGAGTGGAGGTTTGTATTAACAGATTTTATTTTTACGAGAAATGGATGTCAGCCACTTGCTCAACCTATTAGGTCCATACTCTGACTCATACACAAATTGAAAAACAATATGTGTAATTGTCAGACCAAGGATTCGAACCTGGGACCCTCGATACTATAAACCGGCACTTAAGCCACGCGGCCATCGTGGGTGTATTACCTTGTTGTTATTACCTTCATAAAATAAGTAATTTTTGAAGTTTTAAGAAAAGTCTGTCACAATTTTCAATGACTGACTCATGAAATAGTGTACTATATTACGATTTATTGAATATTTTTATATGCCAGGACTCTGAAATCAGTTCGAATTAAAGGTGTGATTTTATATGAAAATAATGTTAAAAGGACTTTTTTTCGCGAAAATTTCAAATTATCAGGGTTCTTACTAATGAGGTTTTACTGTATCTGGCTGAGGAATTAAAAATGTTACTATTTTTAGCACGTACAGAAATGGAAAAAATAGTAGGTCACTGACTTATTGTACCTAATTATGGCGTAAAATGGTCATAATTGACTATTGTATTATTGTTTGCCTATAACAATGTATTTTATTCAGAGCTTATAAACGATAAAATAGCTAGCAACATTCGTAAAGTCATTATTTACCATAAAGAAGAAACATTATTGCAATTTAATTATTATTAATAAATATTACCATTGAGTATTAATAGTTACTTACGATATAAAATAGGGAGATGGGTTACCGTAATTTTATAAAGTTATTATCAATAAAAATAAACACCATGAATTATTAATTACTTGTATTAAACGTCACATGAATTTCATTTACCTACCTAAATGTAAAAATAATACAATTACTGTATCAGGAAAACTATCTATTTTATATGGAAGTTTGTGATACCGTATTTGAAGCATGACGTATAATATAATATGTCATTATAATGTAATTTCTTATATTAAGTCTGAAGTTTATGAATTTATTGATAGTAATATTAAAAATCCCTATTATTCTATATCTAAGTAATGAATATACATAGAAAACTCATATCTATACTATAATTTCGAAAATATATTTATTTGTACTGTCGTGTCTGTTTTTTTATACAAATACACACACGCAGTCGGATTTCGACAAAATACCCACCCAGATAATTTGTTAAATAATAAATTTAACATGTTGCAATTTATTAATTCAGTAGTAATAGTACTTACGAATTTTAAAATAAAATACCATTTTGGCTCCTAAGCAAAGCATATGGACACACCCCTTCAAAGTGGTAATTACGAGTATCTTAAAAGACTTATGAGAAATAGTTTTTACATTTTTTATCAATCTATTATGGTAAGTTTACATCTGACACTTATACCGATATACTTATTTTATGTGTCTGACATAAAAATTCACTTACTGTTTACACCTGCATGGATCTGACATAAAATTCTGGTATACTTCTCGTTGAAATAAAGTCTCGACACTTTATTCAATGGCAACATTGGAATAAATATATGCGGTGTTTACATATGGTATTGTAATTTATTCGGACACTTATTTTGTATACTTCTCAAAAACGTTATGTCAGTTGTCAATATGGGAATGTTAAAAAAGAAAGCAGCGAGTGTTATTATTTTAAGTCTTTTGGCAACAAAAAGGAGGAAAAAATGGTCTAGATGGGTGCGGGAATGGATTCAGCGACGAGAAGAACTTTGTGCCTTCCGTTTAATGTCAGAGTTTAAAATCGAAGATCCAACTCAATTTGTGAACTTTAGTTTGCAAGATTGGACCTTTTGCCAAAAAACAAGACACACAATTCAGAAATGCAATAAGTGTAGAAGAACGATTAACAGTAACATTGCGATATCTACCACTTGATCGTCATTGCATATTCATGCATATTCAATATAATATTATCGTAATACAAGTGCAGGTGTGGGCCAAAATGAATTAGGTAATACCATTTGAAGCGCATTTTTTCTTCACAGAGTGCATCAGAATTAATCGTATGTGCCGAGAACAAGCGATATTTTATTTTCAAACAAAATCCATAGAACACGGCATATCCGATTTATTTCTCACTGTCTATGATTTTTGACAGATCGCTACAGTAGGTACATTTATTAACGTAAACTTTGGGCATACATTCATGGTGTACCTATGATAATTGATTGTCCGTTGTTTTAGAAATATACCTATGCAATTCACTAGGTACCTGTCAAACTACGAATAATGTGTCAGGTACTTGATATAAAAGTAGACGGTAGTCCAACTTCGGTGATATATCGCGGCAAGTTCGGAATTGTCGAATACGCGGTGTTTACATTTGCGTATATAAGTAGATTGAATAAGTGACAGGTGAGTGTCGACACACGCAAAATAAGTGGCTGGTACAAATATAATCACTGTTTACACTTGGTGAATATGGTGTCATACATAAATATGACGATATTAGTGTCAAATGTAAACGTACCATTAGGATCTTCCCCCATTGAATAAATAAAACGTATTATAACGCAATAATCTAAAATGTATGAAAAATAAGACTATCCTGCAGTCGCGATGGGTGGAGGTAGGGTGGATCCACCATAGATAGTAAAGACTAAACTTTGTTAGTTATACGTATTTGTTTACATTGAACTAAGACTACAATTTACAGATGGTGTTGGTTAGTTTTTAAAATTCAATTAAACCCTGGGAAAAGCAAGCCATAATACGCATCTGTCTATAAAATATTTAAAATTATGCCATTAAATCATCCATCATTTTGGATATAGATAGAATAATATTGTTTACTACTATTGTTTGGTTGAGGCAGGGTTTAATGAATTATAAAAAACTAACCAACAACATGTGTAATATGTTTTCTTGGTTCAACGAAAACGAATAAGTATGAATGAAAAGGTGGAATATATAAACATATTAGGTATATTCTATAAAAATGTCAGTGGTAGCAATCGGCGATTGCCAGCTGTTCTGCTAGGTCCATCAGTCTGAAGTGGTATCAGATGATATTGTGAAGGCCAAATTTATATTGGCAGTGAAGACTTGCAAATCGTAAAACTGACAAATCAGCGAAATGTCAAACTGTCTGAGGTGAATAAAAATCCATCCCAAAGGGAAAACTTTGGCGCCGTCTATGCATACTTCACAATTATATTAATATCCAACACCGCCAAGCCGTCTGCAAGACCTAGCTAGACAGACTGGCAACCTCCAGCTGGCTCTGCTAGTACTATATAAATGTCACATCATTGTTCAATGTTTTATTGGATTTCCGCAAATTCTAAATTTGAAAATAATCTGACATGTCAAAAAACAATTGACAATAATATTAGTTTTCTATTTTAGTCTTGACCGATAAGAAACAGTGAAGTGCTTTTAGATTATATTTTCATAGTAATTGGTGAGGAAATATGCATTTATTTCTTGTTAAAACTACAACGTTGAACAATATTGACGATAATGGCAGAAAAATAGACAAATTACACAACGCCGCACAAAATATGCACGTAACAATAAATACATCTCACTGACACTTAAATGAGATTTACACAACATTCACCATTTTTGTGTGTAAACAGTTAATGTCACAAAAAAAATATTTGCATGCCCCCCTCGCCCCACTAAATCACTCTCTCCAAAAAATTATGTTAGCCAAGCACATTTGAGTGAGCATGATGTGAGTATTCCATTAATCTTAACTCAGACTGCTATATCAACTAATACAGTAATGGCGGACCATGTCATGCTAAGAACTATTAAAAATAGTTTTTAATAATACATCATTCGTGATGAGTGTTGACATTTCAAGTAACGGGCTGTATTATAATGGTACATACAAACAAATAAAGTGATGTATGCCCATCCAGTCTTTCTCTCGGCAGGCAGACGAGCAATACGGCATAGCACACCTCACGCAGCGCCTGGTGACAGGATTCTGACACACTGAACACGACATCAAGTCTTCGGAGGGTATTGACATCTAGATATTGAACACAAATTGACAGATAGATTACAAATATTGTAAATATGATTCATAAACTACATAATATGCCCAGCCAATTTGCATCACTCTGGGTACAGTATTTTAAATAGTAATAAAGTACAGTAAATTCTTAGCACATCTATGTAAATTGTAAACAATTTATGATCATGTTTTTTTGTATTCCCCATCTCATTACGTGACAGAGCTAATCAGATATACTGACCACTGTATAGGTAAATTAATACATCAGTAATGTTTTCTAATCACAGGGTGCACAATTACAAAATGTCTATAATATTAAATTAATTATATTGTGAACCATTAAAACTAATTCTCGGTTCATTTTTTTTTCAAAGCAACCATTATTTTGATATAATTATATAATCGAAAAATAACCTTTCCGAAAATGCAGAAATATTCATTTAATAATTTAAATAACAAAAACTATTGAGAGCCATAATAACACAATACGGTGAAACGTTATTAAATTATAAATTTCAACTCAATGTAGGTACCTCATAGCATCTTCTTATATCTCATGGAATAACATAATTACTCGAAAATGTCAACTATTCGCGAGCAAAAAAAAACCATTTACAAACATGTGAATCAAAAACGGTTTACATGAAAAATATAATATAACCATTTTACTCGAAAACTTAAATTGTAATTCAATTGGTAATAAATGTGTAAAATAATAATCTCTGTTATGCCTCAGAATGAGTGTGCAGGACTGTGTCCACGTCCAAAGTGGAATGGTTTCATTTCTTACCTACTGTCTAACAAGAAGATTTAGGCACAAGCCGGAAGGCGCTGTCGTCAACTAAATAGGAGGAGCTTGTTAGTTCACAGCTGTAACACGTAGCCAAGAAGAACTTGTTCGACAGTATATGCTTACGTGCAAGACTGGGTGATTAACATATTGGTGATATTATGCGTCATCATGTTTGATACTAAGAGGATCATAAAATGGAGTAATTTGTATGAAGATGTTCCGTACGAGTGCGCTTGGATGGCGCTCGGTCCAAGTGTACTTGGATCGTGTCAACGTGGCTTAACCTATTAGGTCCAATCAGATGTAGAAGATCATGTGAATTTGTCATACCCAGGTTCCATGACATTATAAATAGGCTTTCATACATTGATCCCGGCGTCCCGACCGGTTTGGAATTTTGTCCCGGCTGTTTGATTGTCAATAATAAATTGTCATGATTGGCCGTAGTAGCGTATAAGTGATGAGACAGCAGGGAAGGTGCAAAAAAAGTTCATTGCAACGAGAAGTATGACTGGTACAATAAATTAATAAAATAACTTTAATTTCGGCTGCACCAGACCTGCATTCTTCTTTTGTACATACTTTTAATAGGTAAGTAAACAATTTTTGGTGGTCAAATTTGTTTCTTTGTCCTATACCCCACCCCGTTCCTGTCCCGGTTTAGTTTCATAATTATGGTAAGCCTAATTATAAGCCAACATAGACGTGAGATTAGTTATAGCAATTATTGAATGTATAAATATGGAGATAATATTATTTGCTAATCAACGAGTACTTACTTCATAGCTTTTATCCTGTGAATCATTAATTATATTAATTAACGACTTCATAGCCTTTAAGGTATTTTCTTCGAACGTGGGCCCATCTAGAATATTTTTTACAGAGTCCATCATGCTTAATTGCAAAGAAGCCATTTTAGTTATTTTACCTGTAAAAACAAAGCGTAGTCTAAATACACATAGGCAGAGTGAAATTCAGTCATAATCAGTCAGTATAATATGGAAACTTATTAGTGCTTCAATCCAAGAATATCATGTGTACGTTCTTTCGAGGGGTGTGGAACTATAAATTATAATATTTTTGGTAGCCGCCAGATATCAACTTATATTCTTAAAGACATTTAAAAACACACTTCACGACCTAGACAAAACACTGGTAATTACGGTCTTGTTATAGGGATTAGGGTGTGGACTCACAGAAACACTCAGAAAATATAAGCTTTCAAAATGTGGGTGATAGACACATGCTCCGCTATCAGCGAAAGACAAAGTTACGAATGTCAAGGATGAAAAAATGAAAAAATTATCGAGAAGTACAATCTAGAAAGCTGGAATACTGTGATCGTGTCATGCAGCATCCAAAAAGCTATCAATTTCTGCATCTTCAAGGTAAGATTTCTGGCAAGTGAGACCCTAATTTGCTATATTTCATATTTATTGATGTCTTCATTTATGAATAACAAAATGTCAAATAGGTCAGAATTTTCACGTGTACATTAATTTATTTCGTGTGAAATGCATGTAGGCGTATGAATTAATGTGAGACTCCAGAAACGAACACTCAAATTCACCTTGTCAGTTGAAAAAACAGAGAATTTGGATGGAAGTTTGAAAAACAGTTTCAACATAAAATGTTATAAAACTTAATACAATCACCGGTGGAACTGAAATTATTGTGCAATTATTGATAATCCACATGAAAAAACAGAAAATTTGATGATTGCAATGCTTCAAATGCTTGAATAAAACTGGCACATGAATGCAACAGAGAAAGTTTTAGGAAGCGCTTAGTGATAGAAATATTACTACTACTGACTACTGTGAAGCTACATTATGGTGTTTGACATAATTATGTAATCAGACCAACAAGCGAAAATCGTACATTGCCCACCTTCAGTTTGGAAAACTCTGCATCAAAATGATATAAAATCTCATTGGCAGAAAACCACTGCATACTATAGCTCAGTGGTTCCCAAAGAGTAGTACGCGTACACCCTGGGGTACGGGGAGAGTATGGTGGGGATACGCGCTGCACCGGGCTTTAGCTGCGCCTGGTGCAACAAGAAGTGAAGTTGGTTTTTCAGCATATTTTGTAAACATTAAGTCAAAAAAAGGGAACAGGCTTGTGGATGTAGAACCGCATCTCAGATTAAAATTAATAACTACACGATATGTCATCTTAACATAAACAATTTCATCCTTCTCATTGATTATAATGAATGTTATTTATTATATAACTTTGATTATATTGATATTGTGTGATGAATATGGTATTATATTTTATTATGAATGAATTTTATTTTTCGTTTATTATTATTTTGTTTATGTAGGTACTAAAAAGGGAATAAATAAATATATTTTAACTGTTATCAAAGTAAGCTACTTATATACAACTTTTTTTGTTGAGGGGTACTATCTACGAAAATTATAGAAGGGGCACACAGATGAAAGTTTGGGAAACGTTGTCATTGCTGTTGAGATGTTTTGAGAACAAAAACCAAACCAAAACCTACTTATTTTTGAGTTACAGTAAGCACAGGTGCGCACGGGTGACTTTTGTCACGGTGACAGTTTCGTCGCTGTGTCAAAATACATTGCAGTATATGGAGGTGCACGCACGAAGCGACGTGACATTGGGGTAACTTTTTAGTTCCTCCAACCGACGACTTTTGAGTGACGAAAAAGTCACCGTGTCTGTACTTTTATATGGGCGCCCGCACACGGGAGACAAGTTATCACTCAGCAACGTGTCCGTCGCTCTGTTCAACACACTACGCTGCGACGGGAGGACATACAAATGGCATTAAAGTTCCTAATACTGTAAAATGCTACAACTTTGCCTTTTAAACACAACATTGCTAAAACAGTCAAATAAACTTAAGAAAATTCCATATTTAATAATAGCGGTAGGTACATAAGCTTATTGATTTTTGTTTTAAAATACATTTGTCTGAATCTTTTAGTGTTCTCTTGCTCTTCATTTTGAAATACAAATTTATTTGTTGGTTGTGTAACTGGCATTTTATTGAACTAGGTGTTTATGCAGTTAACTTAATATTATGCAGTAGGTGGCTCTCGTGGTGCAGTGCGTAAGGCGCTGGCCTTCCACCCGAGAGTTCTGGGTTCAAATCCGGGTGAGGATAATTGTGTTTTTTTAAAAGCTTGGGTGTTTGTGATTGTTCAAAACTACCAACAACCACCGCGTACAAAAAGTCACGACGTGATTATTAATGATTAAAAAAATATATATTATGCAGTAGGTACCTATTTGCCAACAGGATTTTTGTGTTTTATAATTATATTTTCTAGCTTTTTTTAAACTTAAAGTTACAAGTCGTTCCTCTGGTGGAGTAGCCATACGCATGTTTGTATTTTGATAAGTTATTCCAGGCCTCAAAAGTTGTAATAGCTCATCAAAACTGTTGACACTCATGCGAAGATATCCAAAAAAACTTTTCAGGATAGGTTCGGAGGTCCTAGTATAAAGTGTAAAACTCTCTCTTGAGTACCTAGCCTCTCATTACTAATGGGATGTACCCAATAACGTCTCTTTCGTGCATTTTTTCTATGTCTGATTATAAGAGCCAAAATCATTGCCGCCTCTACGAAATCCATTGCTAGAATGAAAGCGCGACGGGTGACAGTTTAGTCACTGTGCGCGCGCTCAATTGGAAGACAGCAATGAATCTGTCACCGTGACAAAAGTCATCAGTGCGTGCCTGGCCTGAGTTGTTAGGTTTTGGTACCTACCTAATTTTATTGTAGGTACTCCATGCCGTTTGTGTGACGAAAAACCAAAACCTAACACAATCTACTGGAACTCAAAAATAAGTAGATGTTAGGTTTTTTTTTATCTCAAAACATCTAAACCAAAATGACGATAAGTAGTACTATAAAATTATCTTAAATATAGTATAGATACAATGATGGGAAAATTACAGACAAAATGGCAATCTGGCGGCATTTCGTGACGTCCCTTCAAAAGGGAGCGTGTGGTAAGTTTACCAAAAAAACAGCGAGGGAACTGTGTTTCGGCATGAAAGTAATGGGAAAATCTTCTATATTGGGCTCTATATCGAAATTAGGGTTGAAAATACGGAATATTCAGACAAAAACACGTGGAGGTTGTTTAGTAAGATCAAGATGCAACCATGAAAATTTTTAACAGGGTAGGATACATACAATAAATAATCTATAACTGAGAAGAATCTCATCAGAATCATTCACCTCACGCAATAAAAATAAAATACTATGGATAGACAATGAAAAACAAAATGACTTACCAATTCGCTGTGTACAAACATAAACAACCAGGTTGTTTTGACTCAGTCTGATAATGGCGGTTGGCGGCTGTCGGTTGATGGATGCTGATGCTACCAGCCAATGCTGCCAGGTCAAAATTTCAGTAGAATTTGAAAAAAAAATTCAGTAATTCAATAATTAATTATCTTATATCTCTGTTTCCCCCAGCAGAGCCAGCCGATTACTCTGAGAATCTCGACTCTAGTATAGTAATAATAAGGTATCGTAAATTGTGTACAATAGAATCTAATGCCGGCGCTCCATTGGCACGCAAGTTAGACGATTTATTGTCCTCGGACTTTTCGCTCGCCAATGGAGCCCTGGCATACTCTCCGAGTTGCCAGACTTCGTCCGTCGATCACTATGTAAATTATTTAAATTGAGCGCGATGCACTGGTGCATTGGTTGACTATCACGTGACATCAGAGACAAAATTAGTCTATTGCCAGCGCTCCATTTGGCACGCAAGTCAGACGATAGTCTTCAGATTGTTTTTCGCGTGGAGCACCCCAGATCTGCAGACTTTTTAATCCGCAGACCAGGCTCGTTGGATTTCAAACATGTTTGATATTTTACTTTCCGAGTTGCCAGACTTCGTCCGTTGATCACTATGTAAATTCGGATTTAACATTAATGCAGTCCACACACCAAAGCGAATATTCGCCAATCAAGCTCGTATTCGCTTACGGGACAGAGCACGCTTGCGCGACCGCCTTGCGTCTTGAGTGCGAATTTGCAGCGAATAATGGAAGAAGCGAGAATTGGAAAAGCTGTCGACAGCTAATTATTCGCGACGCACAGATTTCGGAAGGGAATTAAGTTATTATCTTACAAAGTTCAATATGGAGCGCTGCGATTGTTTGACGTTTCAGTATCGAGCATTCAAATATATCAATAATATAATTAATTTTTCATTGATGCAATTTGTCACCAACACTGCTATCCATTCGCATTTACCCCGTCAAAATATCCCGAAAAAAGCACCCGCATCGGTATGGAAGGTCCAGTCAAAAGAGTCTCAAAAAATAGCCATGTATACCAATCCATACAGGTACCTACTGCAATTGGAATATGGAAATTTTTTCCTAAAAAACGAGTCGACTACGAAAAATTGGCAACCTGCGGCCCGTGGCGAAATATTTCTCCTAGAAAAAACGAGTCATCTATGAAAAATAGGGAACCTGCGGCCCGCGGCGAAATTTTTCTCGTCTAAATAATTAGGACGAGAAAAATTATTATTGAGAAACAGAAATCTGATATTTTGTCGAATCTACTGATTTTTTTTTGGGTGGGAATTAATCGCACAATGCAATAATCAAAATTCACAAAAAAAAATAACTTTAACATTTGGAAAGTAGTTTTCACACAAAATAAATGATTTCACAAATAAATAAATGAAATCACATAAAATAGTTTGTTTCACAAAACAAAAATCATAAATCACTCATTGTAAATATAAATTCACTCAATTTTGACAACTGCACACATTTGTAAAATTGTTTTCACCGATAAATAATATATCGCACAAAGAAAAGGTAGAAATTCACAAATGTCAAACTAAGAGATGTAGCAGCAATACAATTTATTAGAAGGCAATCGCAAAAATGATGGTTAGGTGTCAATATAATTAATGTTTAACGCAGTAATATAAATATGTATATATTCGTGCTGCTATCGTTCATATAAAATTATTATTTGATGTAAATCTACAACCAAATAACACCACCTAGGTATATCTTTTTCGGTTCATCGATATAAATTTTGGTAAATGTGGCGCAGATGCCGTCATGAAATTGTATAAGTATATTTTTTTAACTAAACCTAACCTAATGTAACCTAATTTACCTTAACCTAACTAACCTAATCCAACCTTTTTTTTTGTGGCGGGGGGAAATTTCTTAAGACACCACCAGCAGTCAGCGGCGACTGACTGGTAGTAGTGTGGGATTCTTACCCACTAAAACCCCCCTCCTCTTCCCAGCTGCCCTCCCGGAATCCGCTTTTATGCATTGCTTCAGGAGGGCAGCTATGACCTTGCATTATATTATGCCGCTACTCTTTCTCCCCTCGCCAGGATCTTTCCTCCTCTTCCTTGCTCTGCATCACTGACGATGCAAACTCCACCCACGCCGACCATGATGCAGCGTTTTCCAGCATGGAAGGAACCATTTTTGTCAGCGTCATTGCTTCCTCGCCGACTTTGCTTTTAAGACTGTTTCTGGCTTCCTCCCATGCAGGGCATGCAAACAGGGTGTGTTCGGCGTCATCTTTAATGCTTCCGCAGTGGTGGCACTCGCAGGTCACTTCTTTCCCTATTTTGTGAAGATAACTTCCAAAGCAACCGTGCCCTGTGAGTAGCTGCGTAAGGTGGTAACACAGCTCGCCGTGTTTCCGCTGGCACCAAGCCATGAGCTCACCAATGAGCCGATGCGTCCACCGGCCTTTTGCGGAAGCGTCCCACTTTTCTTGCCATTTTTGCATCGTCAGTTCCCTGGCATCGACTCTTTTCTGCCCATTGTACACCGCCTGCCTTTCGGCAGCGAGCAGGTCAATGGGCGGGATGGCAGTCAGCACCAGTATGGCATCTCCCGAGACCGTGCGGTATGCTGAGGCGACTCTCAGTGCGCTTCGTCTTTGCACCCTTGCCAGGTGAGTTTTGTCCGTTCTTTTTTGGTGGCGTCGGCCCATATTGGGGCGCCGTACAGTAGGACAGAGTGGACCACCTCGGAGTAGAGCTTCCGTCTTTTATGTTTTGGTCCACCGGTGTTGGGCATCAGCCTGGCAAGGTCTTCTGCTATGGCGGTCGCTTTTGAGGCCGCCTTTTCAACGTGCTCGGTGAACCGCAACTTGTCGTCGATCTGCACTCCGAGGTACCGCAGTGACCTGGAAAACGGCACCACAAAGTTGTCGACTTCAAGTTTGGGTGGCAACAGTTTCCTTCGCCTGGTGAAGAAAACGGCTTCCGTTTTGTGGACTGCAAGCTGCAACCCGTTGCTGTCCAGCCATCCCTTAACCCGCCTGATGGCTTCTTCTCCGGCGAGACGTAGGGATTCTGTCCTCTTGGCTGTGACGAGGATTGCCACATCATCAGCGAAGGCCACCAGGCGCGCTTCTTCGGGCATGTTCACCTTCAGCAGGCCATCGTACATTGCATTCCACAGGGCTGGCCCAAGAACTGAGCCCTGTGGAACACCCGCCGATACACTTCGCTGGCACTTCTTGCCACTGCATTCGTATTCAAGAACTCTCTCGGAGAAGAAGCTCTCAATTATTCTTATGAGGTTTGCTGGGACGTCAATTTCAACTAGGGACCTGAGGGTAACCCAACCTAATCCAACCTAACCTAACCTAACCTACCCCAACCTAATATTACCTAATATAATCTTAGTTGGCGGCTCTCGTGGTGAAATTGGTAAGGCGCTCGCCTTCCACCCGAGAGTTCCTGGGTTCGATTCCCGGTCGTGACAAAACATTTATGTGTTTTTCTCAAAGCCTGGGTGTTTGTGATTGTTCAAAATTACTAACAACAACCACCTTGTACGAAAAAGCAAGGACATGGTTATTAATAATTCTAAAAAAAAATATATATATAATCTTAGTTTGTGATAATGATGCATTTCAAATTTTAAATTAACAATTATTAATAATTGGATTGAAAAACCTATGCCCAGACAGAAAAAGGTATTTATTATAATTGTCTACATGGAATAAACTGTTTTCGTAAAACAAATCATAAAAGCTCATGACGGCATATGCGGCACAATTACCTAAGTTTTAATTAACGTCACTTTTTAAATAGGTACTTATAGTATTATTTGAATCTGAAAGTAGGTACCTAATACATAGGTAAGTACTTATGTTTTGCCAAAATATTGTATAAAATCATTAAACCTATTTTGCTTAGTGTCTGTGTTCATTTACAATTAATTAGTTACAATAGTATATTGATACGTGAAGACTACTTTTTCCTTAGTGCAAATCGATCATTTGAGAGTTGTAGTTGATTTGTGAATACCATCCATTTCCTATGTGACGAACATCTTTTTAAATGTTGTCAGCGCTTTGTGAAAACAGTCTCTTCAATTGTGCGAATATATTCCCCTTTTTTTCCACATACTACTGAAATTTCAAATTTTGATTTGGCAGCACTCTGCGACATGACATTCATAGATAATACTTTGAAAAGAACCCATCATGGATATAGACAAAATTCTTATAGAAAATACACAGTGCCAACTTGGGATTCCAAAGAGATTGGACTCCTCTCTTCAATTTCTTTGAGGGATTCCAATCCCGGGATCCCGGACTATTTTCGATACCTATGAATCCCGGGATTGGTAAACATAATCCCGAAACTTTCGAGATTGATTTTTTTAATCATTTTTTTATGGAAAATAAAATAAAAACGAAAATATAACAGAAAAATACTTTTAATGACATATAACTACATTAGAAATAAACTGAGTTTGAATGAAGATGTGTTGCCAATTCATTTTATTTTTTCACATAAATTAATCAAAATGGAAAAGATTTATAAATAAAACTGTTTATATTTATATTATTTATATTACAATATTATTTACTCCGTTAAACCTATGTATTTCCAAGAGTGAACGTGCACAATATTAACAATAAATAATATCTTAAATAGTATAAATTTAATTATACTAGATTTATTTTTGACTGATTTGATCAATGTTTTTTGGATATATAAAAATTTTATATTACCTATCGAAAAAATGCCAATCCCGGGATCGTTAAATTGTAATCCTAAATCCTAGGATCAAAAATTTGGCTCGGGATTGGATTCCCTCGTGCCAACTGCTAAAAACAAAAAAAAAAACATCAGTTTGACGTGATAGACGAAAAGTTTTGGCATGTGGAATAATATGATAAAAACGCAGTGGCGGCTCGTCCTTATGCACTGCGGAACTGCAGCACCCCCAAGCAAATTGAGAAAAATGTAATATTATAATATACATAAATTTATGTATATTATATGAAAATATCAATATTATTTAAGCGTGAATTAAGCTCGCCCGCGCACCGATACATCCAATAATTATCATACACCACGGTACTGCAGTACCGTTTTCAAACGAATATGCTCGAAAGGGTGAAGTAGGGGTGCAGGTAGCGAGGCACACAGCTGGTAGCTTGATTGGTAATGGCAGCCCGATAGTATTTCGCCGTTTCTGCGTTCGTACGTGAGCACGCGCACGACAGCGGAGGAAAGAAATATAGCTTTAATGGTTTATTAACATTGTTAAAATTTATTTTTGCAAGCAATTTATGCCAAGTTCTTTATTTTAATTACTTCATATAATTAATAATTTATATTTGATTTAGATGTTAATAGTAAAATATAATCGAAATAAACTTTTTTTTTATTCAACCGCAGCACCCCCAGATATATTATCCACGAGCCACCACTGTAAAAACGTTCAATTGTCGTTCATTGAATCATGCAGGTGCCGATGCAGTGCAGTTCAACGTGAACTGCCCTCATTGTTGTTTTAGTGATTACGGCAGATTTTGCCAACTGACAATGTTCGTTTAAAGGTTCAAAATGTGTTACGGGATGGGAGCATCAGTCTGATAACATTTTAAACACCAAAAACAACAACATTACATACTTTTTTCCCCGTAGCGGCAGCCCGTGACGCAGGCGACAAGCACTGTGACATGCACTTCAATGTGGGTCGCCCTTAAATACGCAATCATTCGGACCGAAAAAAATCTGTAATTGTTTTAAATATTTTTATTGATTAATTTGTTAATTTACACATTATAAAATGAGAGATTTATGAATTATTTTTTTTATTTGTATTTATGAAATTCATAAAAGAAAACGTAAAACTTGTGTTGTTTCACTGTTTATTTTTATTTACGGGTAGGTAGTATAGTTGCATCGTTTGCCGATTTAACAATATTATATTTCAAATTGTACTGTTTTTTCATCACTTTTATATTCGGTCACATTAAAAGCAATAATTTGTCATGCTTGTTTTTGGAAAAGGCTTTTTGTAATACCCCGATCGAGACGGAGTACCTATTCATCGTAAAACTGTGAATATACTATTGTATCATGTAAAGGTAAAGACTTTTACGTTTAAGACACGTACTGACGTTATTATGGCCAAGGTCAGGGATGTACTAAGTAACCATCCCTATTGGTCCCTACTCTATGCGCGGGAAAGGAGGTGTGCTTCCGCACAGGTCCGTGCTTAAGTTGTTTAGCTATAAAAGCGGCTTATAACTTCGTGGGTCCCAGGTTCGAATCTTGGGTCTGGCAGGTACACATATTGTTTTTCAATCTGTGTTTGACTCAGAGTATGGACCAAATAGGTTGAGTAAGTGGCTAACATCCATTTCTCGTAAAAAACCATAAATCTGTTAATACAAACCTCCACTCTATGGAGGCCCATATGATCTTATTAGTCTCATAACAATAATAGAAGATCAAAATGGTGAATTTTATTTTATTTTAGGAAATATTAATTATATAATTATTATGGACAAAGTTTGTTTTGATTTAACTATGTGGACAAAATACATTTTGAAATGACTCATTAGGGACAAAATGCATTTTGATGAAACCACTTTAAAGAAAAAGATATAAGGTTTCATCATCATTATTAAATATATATTTATAGACCAAATGATCAAAAAGACATCAAAACTTAATTATAATCATACAAGAAAATAATAACATATTTACTTATATATGTAATTATTAATTAATATAATAAAGTGTACAGATTTGATGTTTTGTTATAATGTTATGGCTGCCAAGCTTAGATGGTCAAATGGAATAGCAGTCATTAAACGTGTGGTATAATGTTGGCAAGTTAGAGCATAATGTTGTCGACGTCCTCGTCATAAATATTAATAAAGTTTTGTATAAATTTCAAGTAAATTAATTTTATTACTTTTTAACAATTCACGAATCGGAAAGCAATATTTAAGTTTTTCACTAGGTGTAGTGATAATCCCGAAGATTTCACGAATAGAAGCTGCACTTCGGTGGTCCATTTCAAGAGCTGGAGAGGACCTAGCATTTTTGCACAATATGCTGGTAAAGAGCTTAAAAATATGTAAAGTTGTCGATTTTGGACAGAATTCTTTAAATAATTCCAGAATGGAATTTTTCTCTAAATATTTACCTAGAAAGATCTCGACTTTAATTTTGAACAGAATATGAGAAATTCATAAGTGAAAAAAATATTTTATATTATATTGATACCAGCTAAACCATGGCATCCTCAGAGGATCCAAGGCCATGAGGCCTGAATCATCATTGGGCTGATTCATGCAAACATGAACAGATCGACTGCGAGGCAAATTTCTAGCCCGTAAGCAAATAGTAATTATTAATATCATTTTTTAATATTATTACCTACATTAGCCTTCATCCAATTTTGACCAATAGGTATTAAATTCGTACACTTACCTACATAAATATTGAAAGCAAAGTTCCCAGCCATACAATGTACCTAGCACCTAGAATATCTGATTTGAGATTACTTTGAAAAAATATGTATTTGTACCTAGTTCAAATATTTCAAAATATGTACCTACCTAGCAAAGAAATGCAGTCCCTTTCAAAGCAGGTACCTAAAAAAGGTCTGACTGACTATTTCTGTTGTGAGTGAAATTCTCAGAAATAAGCCAGGTACATAATATGCAGAGTGTTTTTGTCATTTTTGAGTGACAGAATTTGTTTTATTTTATTCTTGCCTAGAGTTGACCTGCTCTCCAAAAAGGGATTATTCATCCCCATTCGGTTTTCGGACTCTCGAGCGTGACGTCGGCTGTGGCGCCGCGCTCGCCGGCGTCACCGCCATTTTAATTTTTTTTTTTTTTTTAAATATTTTTGTTAAAATTTTTGTACGCTGTACTTTATTGTATTTATATTCCGAAGAATAAACGCCCTGTTTTCGCCTGTACTTCCGCGTTGTCAATCAACATAAACATGTTCCCGAAAGAAGAAGCAGACGATATCACCGTGACATTCATCATCAGGGGGGTCCAGCGCATTTACCTACACCCCCCCCCCCTTTCGGAGGTAACAATATTATATCATATTTCTGGCCCAGAAATTTTCTGATTATAACAGTTTGACAGACACTCCAGTTCAGCGCTCGGAATGGACAGGAACGCACCGGAGCGCCGTTGTGGTTCGTGGAATTCCAAAATATACCGTTCCGGCTCGTGGATTCATTTAAAATTGCGTTGCGGTTCGTTAGATTGAGATAATTATATATGAATGTATCTTTTAAAGTTTTTCTCAAAATTAAAAATTAACGAAGTTATGTTATGCCGGGCGTGCAAGGGTTAAAAATAAAAATTATGACATCCCTAAATTTCTTTCAACCTTCTTATTTTGTGTCGATATGTCCATGCCTAAATGCATTGTCTAAATAACAAGAAACAACCAGCTGCAAGCGTAAATTACTTTATTACCCAAAAAAATGTGCCTTCCTGACACTATTTGAAAACTCTTAAAAAATAAAGTATACATTGTTTAATAATTTCTAAAGGATGAAACATTTCAAATCTCAATACAATCTTGCCTTTGACTTACGCATTGTTAATTTACTTACCTACTAATTTATTATATTATTTTATTCGGAGTGACAAAAATTATTACTTCGCCATTTATTTTCGGGTGAATGAATTGTGTTTTCGATGGTTAAATTAGTACAAAAAAGTTTGATAATTTGACTCGTGCAATCCGCTATAATATTCCTATTAGTTGCCTTTTAAAATATTTTGTATTATTTAAGATATAAATACGTTTCTAAACAAAATTGTTTATATTATTAGTTTGGTGTTTTTTTGCTACATTCTAGTAAGTTTTGTGTTTTAATTTTAACTGTGTGTTTAACTTGATTTTTTAATAAAAAATTGTTCTAAAAGTTGGTCAAAAATGTCATCAGGCGAAACGTGTTAACCGAAACTATTGAAAAATATTTTGTCGCAGGTAACGTAACGCTGGCCACATACCTACACAATTTGATCATTTAAAAAATGATATTGAGTGGTTATTTATAAAAATAATGAAGGTACGAGTATAATAAAGTAGTAGGTAATTCGTGTAAATCTGCTAAAACCACATTACATTACATTAGGAATTCACTCCAATAACCATTGAAGTGGCAACTGATGGTATTCATCTCAACAATTAACTTTTGTTAAAAAAAGCTTATGACGTGTCGTAAACCCCTCTTTTTACGATGTTTACATTTGTTTTGTAATTTACATTATTGTTGAATTGCGACTATAGTACAATAAATCTTGTGATATAACTACTACATTCATTCATTTATTTGCCATAGGTCTTGATGAGTATACTTTTTTGTAAGTGAATTTTGTTGCTTCTGGTAAGTTTTGTGTTTTAATTTTAACTTTGTGTTGAACATATTTTTTAATAACAATTTGTTCTCTTAAAAGTTAGTTAAAATTCTCAGCAGGCGATACGAATACCTTTATATCGTCGGTGTATTGTAAAAATGGCGAATTAACCAAAATACTATTACAGGAGGAGAATTTTTAACCTTTGACATTTATTTATTAATTACCTGTGGATGAATACTTTCCTTGTAATAGGCTTTATAATATAATATTTTAAAAAGTCTATTATGTTAAATTCGCTTTTTCTTCGTTACACTAAGTGGATAATCACCCTTACAATTATCGTTTTTAATAAGTACTTTCCTGTGGGATACAAATTCGCCATTTTTACATAATTATATTATTACATATTATATACCTATATACTATTGTCGCTGGTATCCAAACTGATTTAAGATAATTCTGGCCACACGCACAATTTGATAATTTTGTGGATATTTATAAAAATAATGAAGGCTTAATTACGTAGTAGGTACTTCGTGTAAATCTGCTAAAACATTAGGAATTCTTTCCGGTGGACAATACAGTGGCAACATCTGTTCTGTGATTCAATAATTATTATCATCTCAACAACTTGACTTGTGTTAAAAAAATATTTATGATAAGTCGTAAACCCCAATTTTCACAATGAATAATGAATGATTTTTTCTACAAAAATGTGTTTGGGCCATTGATGGTTTGGGCAGAAAATATTGAATAGCCTTCTGCAGAGTTTATTTAGGCTTCAAATTATTGGGTAAGTATATATATGCATTAAGAGCAAGTATTTTAATAAAAAAACAAACAAGTATTTTATTAAAAAAGTGGGAACTATTTAATATGAACAGCAAGTAAAAAATGATTATTGGTAAGTATTATAATATAACAATGGAAGTATTTAAATTATTATAGGGAATTATTTAAATAATTTTCGGGAATTATTTAAATAATTAATGGTAAGTATTAATATCAATTTGTCAGAATAAAATCTATTTTGGACAGATTTTTTCTTTTACTGAAATAACTTATTTAGTAGCTTCCTTATTATGATAAATTTAGCAGGATAGTATTGTTCTTTCTATCTGGCTCTCCAGAACAGATTGTACTATTAGAATAGTATTTCTCTATTATTTCATGCCTTACGCCCATTCAGTGTAGCAGCATTTGTGTATCTATAAAATGGCTCAATGATGCAATGTCAGTCTCCTGAGCAAGCTTCTAGTGCTTTTAAGATACTATTTCATTTTAACTATCAGCTGTAACTTAACTGCACATTCCGAACCATCAGTTGTAGGTAGCTGTTCTTGATCAAATCGCACTTAGAAGATATATGTAACCTTACCTTGTGAGATAATTGTAGTGTCTATTATATATATTTTCAACTTTGCAATAATAACAAGACATACTTCAGACTTGTATAGTGTTTATTACATATTATTTTTAATACCAGAATTAAATAATAAGACAGACTTCAGTTGTTTACAATAAATACATTTCTTATGTTCATAAATTCACAATAATAATCAATGGTACCTAACAAACATATGACAGAATAAGACGTTTCCTTCAACTACGTATCAATTACATACAACATATTACTAAAAACGACCACTATCGATCAATGTGAATATATATAATAGTATATCTAAGTATTTTACTCAGCAATCAAAATAATTGACAACACGACACGTCGCTAGCAGGATGGTAAAAGAAAGAAAGAATTTGAAATTGAAAGGAGTGCGTAGGACAAGAACGGTTTGCTTGTAAACAAACAAACAGTGTCGCCAGGCTATTGAAAATTCTCGTTGGATTTCAAACATGTTTGATATTTTACTCTCCGAGTTGCCAGAATTCGTCCGTCAATCACTACGTAAATTCGATTTGTCATTAATACGCAATCATTCGGAACAAAAAAAATTGTTATTGTTTTAAACATTTTTATTGATTAATTTGTTAATTCACACATTAGAAAATGAAATTCATAAAAGAAAACATTTGTGTTGTTTTTACTGTTATATTATTTTATGCAAGTCTACATATAAATAACACAAAATTTTAGGATTATTGGAAGACATTCCGATAATCGCAACATTTGACTTTTGACAGCTCGACTTTTTTATTCGTTCGTTGATCAGTATCAGAGAAAAGACAAATCGGACGATTTATTGTCCTCGGACTTTTGGCTCGCTAATGGAGCGCTGGCAATAAATTTCATGGTCTTGTTTACATTACATACTATAATAAATTGACAATATTAAAATATTATCTGATTCTGCATTTACACTAATAGTAAAAATAATAATATACATATATAAATAATTAATATACTTAGGTACTTAAAATTAGTAATTTTAAAAGACGTCAAAAAAAACCTTTTTTGTAGTGATGAGTCCAAAACATGTGAAATTATAAAAAATCCACGAACCCTAACTAATTAATTTAGCATACAATTTTAATTGAGATAAATTTAATATCATACTATCAATTATTGTTGTTCCCAAACTGAGATTCATTTTTTTATAAAATTAGACAATAATATGTAATAAAAATGTAGGTACTTAGTTTAAAAACAATTATTAATATGATTTCTGTAATATTTGTAGTACCTACCTAGATTACCTATATTTTTGATCAATTATTAATTTAAGCTTTGAGGTTATTCACATTTATTGTGTGAAATGTCTATCTAGCTCTTTTTTCTGCACTTGTGCGACTTCTTAGTTGATCTTCTTTTAATAATAATGTAATCATAAATAGTTTGTTCTTACCGATATTCATGAATGCATAGACTAATATACTTTATATGCGATAATGGTAACCCTAAAATGCCGTACGCCCCATTGAATGTTTTTTACTTTTCATACTATCAAAATAATAATGGATGTTGGTTTTATCTATTGGCCCATGTCATTTAAATAATGATTATTTATTTTTACTACTGATTTTTGAATATTATTTCTTGCTGTACGAATATTTTACATTCAACATTAAAACTGGCGGACTTATACCGATACTTGAAATAAATACTTACCATTCATTTAAAATTCTGACAGTTGTTATTTAAAAACTTTTCAAAATTGTCTATTAATACTTGCTTCAAAAATGCACGCCGTTTATTTATTTGGGACGTTCCTATTGTATTACAATTATTATTACATGCATTGTAGCTTGTGACTTTAAAAATAATAGAAATAATACATAGGTAGTGTGGAGAGAACTTTTACTTAATTTTTGTTTGTAAATTTGTTTAAAAAAAATATAGGAATATCCTTTAATAAAAATGTACGACTATCATAATATCTGTATTGTATGTAGGTACCTATTATCATTTCCATGGCAATAATAATGTGAGTAGGGAAGGACAA
This sequence comes from Rhyacophila brunnea, assembly GCF_057557595.1. Taxonomy (NCBI): domain Eukaryota; kingdom Metazoa; phylum Arthropoda; class Insecta; order Trichoptera; family Rhyacophilidae; genus Rhyacophila; species Rhyacophila brunnea. Next base: position 27,594,912 of record NW_028233068.1, read on the forward strand.
ACAACATAGATTGAATCGTTTAGAATAAGTAGGTACTAACAAATTAGGTACCTATGTGTCCAGTGCGGACATCTAATTATCTTAGGTGGTGTTAGTCATAGATTATTAAATAAATACGGTGGTAGATGTATATTACAATAATGGTAACCAAAGCATCACCATTGTAACATAACATGCATACAATACAATATTAGTCCTTATAATGTTGAATATAGTAGGTACTAATTAATGACAATTTTATATTATTCTATAAGAATCGCGCTTAGCAACCTGAGTTTCACCTTCCGTCATGTTTTATCTTATATAAATGAAAATGACACACCATTGGTAATTTAATTACAAATAATGCTATGTTTACGTTGTTTGGATGACTTGAAACTTTTATTAGATGTAGGTACGGCCTTATGCCCCTTATAGTGGAGAAGGTTCAAAATAAATCTTTGAGAATCCTTTAAAGCTGTGTGGATAGTGGATACTATCCATGGTTTTATCCGATTGATTTCTCAAGACGTATGCTTACATACTGTATTCTGAAAGTTAAAAAGAGAGCTAGGTATTTTGGCTACGTAGTTTTTCCAACTTATATCTACCCAGTACAAATGAGAACTCTGCATGAGGAAAATTATTGGTACTTAGTATTGATTTTATTATATATTATTTAATAACTTTCTTGATAATCTAAGTTGTTTGTTCTGCCAAGGTGCAATAATTGCTAATGATAATTGGGCAGGAAATAACTATGTTCAACCAAATCGCTTCGGATAATCGTATATTCCACCTGCGTGAGAACGAGTTTATGTGAACGCTATTTTATAAATTCTTGGTATAGGTAGGCACTTACTGTTTTTTCTAATACTATTTCTTTATTTTTTAAACACTATTTTAATACTATTTCTTGATGTTTGATATTCTGTGCTCGTATTTAAATGGAATTTGTAAAATTTTCTATAAGTACGTAAATATTTTTTAAATTTGAATCTATAAGGTACTTATGTGGATATGTTGTTTGTTATGACTAATTAATTACAAACTTATCTATCCCAAATGAGACAGTAAGTTATAATCAGTGACGAGTGGTGGTAGAGGTATCATGCACTGGTTATAGTGGTAGATAAAGTAAAAATAAAGAATAATACAATTTTTGACGGTATACTTTGTTAAAACAAGATTATTTCGCCTGCGGCGCTGACAATCCTTACCAACCTGCCCAATATAAATCCACGTAAGAAGTTTAAAGTTTATTGTTGCATTTTTATATCAAAAGTACGTACGTACGTAAAGAAAGGATTAGCATAAGTACTTAGTTTCGGAAAATTATACAGCGTTCCTGTTCGTGAAATTTTCCATTTCGAGCACTGCTCCAGTTTTATTAATAGTATAGATCAGTTATTCCCAACCGGGCTCTGAGAGTTGTTTTAGGCGTCACCGTGACAAAAGTGAATGTCGTTTGCGTTAATGCAACAGTTACTTTTTGACATATTGATACATCTGGACCATGGGCCCCACATCTTGAAGCGGGCCCCCAGGCTAGGATCTTTGGTTTTAAAAATTGTATCGTATAACGATGTAACTTTAAATAATAATATTATTGAATGAAAATAGCGCCGCAGCCGACTTTTTTTTACTATGAAAGCAAATTTGTGATGTGTGTTTATCTCACTTATCTGGTCAACTCGCCTCGCCGGGCCTATTTTTGTAACCTTTATAACCTTTTTTTGTAAGATCAGAGTAGGTAGGTACTTAATTATAATATCTTCAAAATGGATGTATGTATTATTTTTTAAATATATTAAAATCGCTTAGTTGCTGTTATTATGCCACAGTATTGATTATTATCAATATTGTATTGACCTCTTTAAGCAATTATTAAGGGCGGACATGCTCAGCGTAAGTCAAAATGGAGCTTTTATTGCATTTTCAAACCATGATCCTGGACATTCCTTAAACGTTCTAGATAATCTATTTATATAATTTTGAAGCCTTGTTATCATTTATATTAATTATTTTAAACATTTGATGACTGCAAAAAGTATTTTTATTACATAAAATAGTGTTCTTTTAATCCTCTCGCTCTAATCTTTTAGATTATAGTCATATTTCAGTACATGAATGTGATGCGGTGTTAAGATTTTTTACCTTTATTAAATTTTAAACGCATTTATAAAACCATTAGTATAATTTATGACGAGATTATTTTTGTAAAATATTTACGATAAAAAATTATATTGATAATCTCTGTGATCCAAATTTGACAATTATTAGGCATTTTATTATTCAAAAAATGGGCAAAATTAACACATTTGAAGATAATTCTAAATATACTAATTATAAGCTTTGTCTTTGACCATTCAAGTGTGATAAACATACTACGAATAATGATTGCTTTATAATAATTATTGACCTAAGAATAAGGTAGTGTTTTTTTGAAATACGCCATTTCTTTTCTCATTCTCCAGTGGTTTAGCTACAACATACGGCCGTAGCCATAAATTGATAAACTAAAATTGAAGTTGGGAGTAAGATCATGTTAACGCGCGTGTTTGAACATGTACCTAACCGAAATTTTTTTTATTTTTTTTTAAACGGTACATGTTCAAACACGTACGCTTTTCTAAAGACCAATTCACATTAATAGGTCTGCCTCTTTTACTTCGTCGCAAATCTAATGTTCTGAATGGCTCAGACTCATCTAATGTGTACTTGAAACTAAAAACACCAATTAATGTTTTCTCGTACCTTATCCACCTTATTTTCATCCAGTTAACTTTTTGGCCGTCAACATCGATAGTTTTTTTTATAAGACAAGATCGGAAAATATTTGAAAAAGCCCAGAAATCATCTTGAGTCATCTCAATAACTGTAAAAAATTTTTTTCCTCTCACTGTTGAACAAGTTGAAACCAGTCTCTGGGAATCATAATGGGAATATCACAAAGTTTTTTGGCCCTTTCAATCCGAGAATGATCCACGTCACATTCCAAGTGGGTGTGGCCAGGTAAAAGAAATTTCTGGTCAATTTATTTCTATTGAATCGTGACAACTTGTTACCAGACTAAACATCGCAGCCATATTAATGTTACGGTTTTGGCCACCGCACGTATCCGAATAGCTTACAATTCGGGTGACACTTACTGGTAAATTTTTAATTTTTTTGTACAAGCATGACGCAATATCGTCGGATCCTCTTTTACCTATTGCTTCATGCCACATGTAATATTCTGTGTTGCTTTCGACAGAGCAGTCCCTTATCGTTAAATTATATGTGGAAAACAATCGTTTGTAAAATGCTACGTTCGATGTTAGTGATGGTGATGCCTTCTGTAGGTCGAAAACCAAAACTCTGGTGTTCTGATTTTCTTCTGCAAAGATTTTATCTTGTTTCTTTGTATTGTACCCTAAATCTGCCGTGATTTTATGACTATTGAAGTCTATTTCCAAAAGTTCGCATTCTGCTTGAACTTTGCATAGTTTTAGTTTTAAGAAAAACTGTCGCATGTTTTACAAGTATCAAGCTTAGGTTGCTTGAATTTGTATTCAGTTTCCTTGAAAACTATTTTGAACAAATCATAGGATCCACATTTAATATTGAATCTTGATCTTTCAATTTTTCATCTTTGAATAATTCATACATTTTAACATTTTATTGAAAGGTTCGTGTTTTCCTTGGTTGTCACCATCAGGTATAATATTACCTGAACCCTTAACCTTTTTGAGTGCTATATCTATTTTCCCATGAGAGATTCCTTAAATGCATTGATACATTTTTTTACACACAACAATTCGACTACCACTTGCCTGAACGAAATATGTAGCCATAATATTACGGGAATGCTCTCCGCCATTTACAGATCTTCCTTTTCTTTCTTCTTTCTTCTTGGCAATTGCTATTCCACTGCTGATGATCTGATTTTGTACATCCCAAGTTTTCGTATAAAAACTGTCAAAAATCTGTTTTTGATCACGAGAAGAACACAACATGTGACATTTTTTTCTGCAACATTCATCTATTGGTTTGAATGTTTTAGCAGCAACCATATTCCCTTTCCGGTTTACATACTGCTTCCCTCGGCACTTTAATTCTTGTTGCTCCTTACGCTTAATCGTTATTTTTTTTCGACGAACCTAAATACCTAATAAACCCAAAATGACAAAAAACGGACATATCAACTTCTGCCATAACGCCACAGAATTAATAATATGAAGCATCGGTACAGGTTCGTTATGTGGAATACAGTGGCAAACACATTTTGAAAATAGCCGATATACTGGATTATTTGTTAGGTTAACCCAGGGGTCGGCAAACCGTGGCTCGCGAGCCACATGCGACTCTTTAGGTATTGGCGTGCGGCTCTTTGCCATATTCCCAAATCACAATTTTTAAAAAACCTTTTGCAAAATTCACAATTTGAATTTTTTGTCATTATTTGTTCACTTATTATATTATATAATGACATTATCGCGAGCCTAATTTTTCCTCCGTGATGGTTGATGCCCAAAGGTATGATTGTTGTTGTTTTAAATCCGCCCATTGCAAAAGTCGACAAATAAAATTTTTCTACATACAAATGCCTATATGTATGGCTCTTGAATTTTTTCTTAACCATTCAGCTACTCATATTTGGCTCTTTTGGTCCAAGAGTTTGCCGACCCCTGGGTTAACCTAACCATGCCTAACCTAACCTTACCAAACCCAAACTAACAAATAATCCAGTTTATAGGGTATTTTCAAAATGTGTTTGCAGCTGTATTCCAAATAACCGACTAGAACAGAAGCATCTTATATTGTCATCCGATATGCACATTTAATGAACTAAATAACGTCGCTGTATTTTAAATACCTCCTATGTGGTTTGAGTCATATTCTGAGATAATCGAAAAAAAACTGTTTTAAAAAATAATCGTAAATTTTGTCAGATTTGGTTTTCTGAATTTAATTCTATAAAATATCTAATATCTAATAAGTAGATTATACCTACTTAAATAATATTGCTTAAAAATATTATCATTTTATTTTTACATTTAATGAATAGGTTGGTAGGTAATGGTGGGTTTCCCACTTTCATGGAATTTGAGTCACAAGTAATGGGGTGATTAGTTAGTTAAAGGCCATACTTAATTCCGCTGGGTTTTTTCATTTATGGTATTTATATTATTAAATGTGTTATTGTTATTCTAAATAAATATTAATGCTTTATACCAACAAAAAGCAATTTATTTTCAAAAAAAGTACATACCACTATTTTTAAAAAATATAACATCTATAACAGCTAAATATGTAGGTGCAATGCGAAAATTATACAGCTGGCTGTAGGTAAGAATGGCTACAAAATATTTTCTAGACAAAGTAAATTCGAAAATATATTACATAATTAAAATAAATACGGACCGCTACTGAACTATCATCTCCTGTCAACAATGTATCACTGTGCACCAAACACCGCTCTTTTTAAAAAATTCCACGTCAAACGCCACTCTGTCAGGTAGCGACTGATAAAAACCGCTCTTGGGATAATTAAAATGCATTTATTTGAATAAGTACGGCTTATACATTGGATTTGACATTTTATTATACTTTTCCATATGTAACGGAAGAAATATAACATCTAAAATTACACTTAAATCATCATAATACGCCCAAAACAGTTTTTCGTGATTTACTCAAAACTCAAAAAAGTGCTGTAGAGAGGGTTTAGTAACTCTACGCCTCTATTATATATATGTTTTAACATTTTTTGTAGATCCTAATCATAAATTAAAATTGGATGATCATATTTTTTTTATAATATAATTATTATTAAATGGTAAAATCGTAGCTTTTTCCATGTTTTTATCACACAGCATTAATTCTATATGCACCGTGTTGAATGTTGAATCATGTGTAAGTATGCCGTGTTCACATTTTTTAATACTGATCTACTACGGCGGACGCTCACATAAGATTAATAACATACAACGATGTTTAAGAAAACCTTCATAAAAGTAAAGCTGGAGAAAACGTTACTAATAGTGCATGGGTTTACTGGCAGCAATAGTGTGTATAAACTATCGTGACAATAACTGTTTACATGTAAAAGTCCTGACTTTCTCTCTAATCTCATTCTTCAATAGTAAGTGAGATGCGATGTTGTCATTTTATGGTAGATACTAGAGGTAGGAAAACTGGTCGATTTTAAAGACTAAGTAAACTAACTACAAGTATAAAAAAATACTTTGTATCGAAACTTATTCCAAAATACTTACTAGTATTTGGGATATTATATAGAGTGTTTGGCGTACTTGATTTTTTAAAAGCCATTTTTATACAAATTGTTTATATAATTATTATCCATTTACACAATCACGCATAAAATTTTAATTCAGTTTATAAGTTCCAATTACCTAAAGAATCGAGAAACTCGACATGATGAAACCAGATAAACGCGTGAATACTTACTCGAGCACTAGTACCTATTCCAGGACTTGAGACTGACGTCAACTCGATATAAGTCTCATACTCAACTGGAACTAAAACTAACTCCATATTATTACCATAAAACGAACATGTCACCATTTCTGTCCTTCACTATACCAACTTTACAACTGGGAAGAAAGGGAGTGCAATGACAGTTGAGTATATCACAGCTAGACATACGTATATTATGCTATCTCGCTTGTGCGCATTTAATGTCAATAGTATTGAAATTCTACCAACAGTACCAACTAGCGAGTCGCGGCAATGATCTCATTGCATGCGTTCGAACTTCGAACAAGTTTATTGGGCCACACATATTGAGTATGGGTAGTACATGCCGAGACTTCAGTACACAAACTGGTGACAGTATTTCTAACTCACCTCCAGTAGATACTATTTGACAGGTCGTAAAATTCGGTTAACCTCAAAATGAGTCTCTCGGGTTCGCCACTAACGTTCTACTGCGCAGGCGCAGATCGAAGAAAACCCAACTGTCACATGAAAATTCATAAGCTTTCGAACTTTTTTGATTCATGCATGCAACTGCAGGATAATACATGTTCACCTACACTTACATTTTCTTGTTATGGTCGTGATCGTGGTCATGCCAGCAGTGAATCCATGCACGTTGTCACCTCCGAAAGGGGGGGGGGGGGGTAGGTATATGCGCTGGACTGGACCCCCCTGATGATGCAATGTCATGTCAAGTCACGGTGGTATCGTCTGCTTCTTTCGGGGACATGTTTGTGTTGATTGACAACGCGGAAGTACAGGCGAAAACAGGGCGTTTATTGTTCGGAATATAAATACAATAAAGTACAGCGTACAAAATATTTAACAAAAAATATTTAAAAAAAAAATAATTAAATTTAAAATGGCGGTGACGCCGGGAGCGCGGCGCCACAGCCGACGTCCGCAGAGACCAAAACCCGAATGACCCTATTAGGGGTTGGTAGGGCAGAGTAGGTAGTAATAATACCCAACAAACAATTCACAATTCTATCTCTGAAAAATGACAAAAACACTCTGCATATTATGTACCTGGCTTATTTCTGAGAATTTCGCTCACTACAGAAATAGTCAGCTAGACCTTTTTTAGGTACCTGCTTTGAAAAGGCTGTATGTCTTTGCTAGGTAGGTACATATTTTGAATTATTTGAACTAGGTACAAATACATATTTTTTTAAAGTAGGTAATCTCAAATCAGATATTCTAGGTGCTAGGTACATTGTATGGCTGGGAACTTTGCTTTCAATATTTATGTAGGTAAGTGTACGAATTTAATACCTATTGGTCAAAATTGGATGAAGGCTAATGTAGGTAATAATATTAAAAAATGATATTAATAATTACTATTTGCTTACGGGCTAGAAATTTGCTTCGCAGTCGATCTGTTCATGTTTGCATGAATCAGCCCAATGATGATTCAGGCCTCATGGCCTTGGATCCTCTGAGGATGCCATGGTTTAGACGGTATCAAGCGACCTCTCTGGGAAAGGCCCTGAACCGTAATTGGGCCGATTAAGATCGACCACGATTCAAAGTTTTTAGCGTGTGTAACTGGACAATGCGGCGGCTTGATATGTGGGTGGTTGCATCTCCTGCGTTAAAGGATCGAAGCCCCTCCGAACCGTCGGTGGCCGGTCAAACTGGGAATACAGCACTTTGACGCCTCGTGGTCAGTGACTCCACAGTTTTCCGGACCTACCGTAAGGATGCTGAAAGAGGAGGGCGTTGCGCCCAGCCTGTCTTCACGCCGGTCCGAAGATCGAACGACACTTCACCTAGATGCATACCACGCGACCACTTTTTGATTGCTTGCTTGCCATGCCTCCAGTTACATACACTGACAGGCAATTTTACATGAAAAAAAAAACTATGCTAACACGTAATTACACAGGCTAAAGTTTTTTTTACACAGGCTTAGGTTACTAGGTATAAACTGACGCTAAAATGTTGTATATTTAAACTGACTTTACACCACATTCAAACACACACACTATTTGAAACTACCTAACCTATGACGCTATGCTACGGCTGGTTGAGGATGCTGCTAGGCTGCTCGCTTTGCTGCTGGAGGCTGCTTTTCTCTGCTGAAGAAGGCTGCTTGGCTCTTCTGAAGTGTGGTAGATGACGCGCCGGTGGCGTCGACTACGCACTTTGGTGTCCCGTGTCTGGGCCAGGGCTGATTCCAAGGCTCGCAGACAGTTGGAGCCAGGAACTTCCTCGACGTATCCGTCCGTGGGCCAGGGTCGACTGATGATACAGCTGGTCGGGGAAACATCGAGAGTCCTTGGTTTTGAAATGGTCTGGCGTGCTGTTATTCGGCAGCATCCTCGTGCGTGATTACTGATGATGCGCGATGAGTCGGCCGGCGATAGTTTCCCAACTGCGGCGGATCCATGACAGGCGGCATCTTGAAGGCTTGATGATTCTGCTTGCTTGCAAGTTGAGCGCCACCAGAGGTCGAGCCTCTGGACGCTGTACTGTTTCACACAATTCCACACGCTGCTCTCTCTTCCGGTTGTCAATCAATCGCTTCTCAGGGCTTGGATTCGGGCGAAAAAAATTCCGCCTACCTCCTAATCGTAGACGATCACGATCAGAAGGCGTATGCCCCACGCCTTGGGGGCCATTGTCACCTCCGAAAGGGGGGGGGGGGTAGGTATATGCGCTGGACTGGACCCCCCTGATGATGCAATGTCATGTCAAGTCACGGTGGTATCGTCTGCTTCTTTCGGGGACATGTTTGTGTTGATTGACAACGCGGAAGTACAGGCGAAAACAGGGCGTTTATTGTTCGGAATATAAATACAATAAAGTACAGCGTACAAAATATTTAACAAAAAATATTTAAAAAAAAAAATAATTAAATTTAAAATGGCGGTGACGCCGGGAGCGCGGCGCCACAGCCGACGTCCGCAGAGACCAAAACCCGAATGACCCTATTAGGGGTTGGTAGGGCAGAGTAGGTAGTAATAATACCCAACAAACAATTCACAATTCTATCTCTGAAAAATGACAAAAACACTCTGCATATTATGTACCTGGCTTATTTCTGAGAATTTCGCTCACTACAGAAATAGTCAGCTAGACCTTTTTTAAGTACCTGCTTTGAAAAGGCTGTATGTCTTTGCTAGGTAGGTACATATTTTGAATTATTTGAACTAGGTACAAATACATATTTTTTTAAAGTAGGTAATCTCAAATCAGATATTCTAGGTGCTAGGTACATTGTATGGCTGGGAACTTTGCTTTCAATATTTATGTAGGTAAGTGTACGATTTTAATACCTATTGGTCAAAATTGGATGAAGGCTAATGTAGGTAATAATATTAAAAAATGATATTAATAATTACTATTTGCTTACGGGCTAGAAATTTGCTTCGCAGTCGATCTGTTCATGTTTGCATGAATCAGCCCAATGATGATTCAGGCCTCATGGCCTTGGATCCTCTGAGGATGCCATGGTTTAGACGGTATCAACGTGTCAACGGGGTATTATGCTTGAAACACATTACCATGACGTAATGTGAATTTTCTGTTGATTCTAGCATTATTATGGTAGAATCCACAGAAAATTCAATAGATAATAAACACTGACAACCTATGAAAACATTGTGTCAATAATTACCTGCCATTTGTAGCACCTTTCCAAACCACTAAAATAAAAAATATACGTCAGACCACACGTCATTTTGCTGACACTAGTTTTCGGCTCCAAATGTGCTACGGGATGGGAGCATTTGTCTGATAACATTTTATATAGGTAATGATACTAAATAACACAATTAAAAAATAATCATATAATTTACAGAATTGGGAAGAAAATTATTATATCTTACTCGGCGATAGAGGAATGCTAGACTGGGATACATAGCAAAACAAACAAGTGAAAAAAATACCATTACCTGTCTTTGGGTAGATGAAGGGCAGAGGGTGACCTCTGAATCTAATTCGCTACGTTATGTGAACGTGAAATATTGATAATAATTAATTGTTACATCAATCAATGTATAAGTCTTGTATCTCGTGGGAAAAGCGAGATATACCGAATATTTAATTTCTTTGAACCTGTGGTTTTAATTATAGTAAAACAAATCCTCCACATAAACCCATACATATCAGTAGGTAGGTACCAAGTTAAACAACATTGCATACTATTTGTACCTGTAGTGTGACCTTACTCACGTAATGTGATGGTAATGTGTCTCTAGAATAAGACTACTGACTGGCTGCAAGTCATTACGCACTGCAATTTTATTGTAGCATATTTCACATCTATTATATGATATAACATGCTTTACAGTATAGGTAAGTAGTCAAAGGAGGATGCACAATTCATCATGCCAACATATTCTTTTCTAAATCAATTTTTTAATCAACAAATAGTTTAAGAATGTAACATTCTTTTATTTAACATAAATATTTTGAAAACACTTCTGAGAAATATGAAACCACTAGAAAAAATCATTTTTGAAAAAAATATGACACCCAGCAGGTTTGAACCAGCGCCTTGGGAATAACACCCATGTGCACTAATCACTATGCTATAGTAATTATCTTATCTAATAGCAACAAATTTAATTAAATTTTTTACAATACTCTCTAAATTGCTTTCTAAATTGCGTTACTAATTAGCAATCGGCTTCTGTATTTTAAAACAAAGTACATATTAAATTACTTTAATAATTACTAACCTAATCGCTCAAAATATTTTTTTATAACGTACTTGTTCTTGTTAATAATTTAACAAACTATTTTTTCATTGAACATACATAATTTGAAAATACTTCTGAGAAATATACAACCACTAGAAAAAATCACAATAATTAGAAGATGGTCAGTGCACATGGGCGTGATTTCCGAGGTGCACAGATTCCAATCAGACTGGGTGCCATATTTAAAAAAAAAAAGACGTTTTCTGGTTTTTGTATATTTCTCAGAAGTGTTTTCAAATTATGTATATTCTTTTCTATTTACAAACAATGCTGCCAATATAGAAAATTTAATTTTAACTTACCTATTCAACCTTGCTAAAATTATTCTGAATTCTCTATCAAATGTTGTAATGCAAAAAGTTCATGTTGTCTTAGCAGAAACATAATCTTCATATAACAAAGTTTAATGAATGTTTAAGAGTATATAAAAAGTTTATTAAAATTATAGGTTACATTAAGAATTACATGAGAAGAATATAATTTTTTTACACAAAAATAACAATAAAAATGGTAAATCAAAATAATAGTGCGCAAAGGTGTAAAAAAGCACATATATTATAAACTAATATTTATAAAACTTTTGATATCCTAGGTTTTCTCTAGTACCTACATAATATATAAGATATCTCCTCCAGTCCCCTGGATACCTCAAAAGTACCCAAAACAAAGGTAATCTCTTTGGATTTCAATGCTTATTTGCTGTCTCAGGTAGGTACTTAGTTGAACAGCACTCACCTGTTTTATCAGTCAAGTAACGACCAATCTCAGCCATTGTCTTCAAAGCAGAGGGTCGTCAGGGTCCAAATGCCTCGAAACCCAGGGGATAGACGATATAATTTGGTGACAGACAGTAATATATATTGATTTTGTTAGACTTATCTAAAAGAGCTGCCGAACCTGACAATTCAACTGATTTATTCAGGTGAGATGCCGCGACTATATCCAAACCATACTTTCCTCTTCCCTCCATGGATTTCTCTTGTCAACTAACACCAAGAGGTGTTCCAAATTATGTATATTTAATAATGTATGCTTTATTCTTACATATTGTAACTTTATTCAATGAATAAAAAAATAATTAAAATCAGAAAAATATGTTGAATAATAATTCCAAAAATGCTGCCCAGCATTATATACTTTTAAGAAAGTGTTAGGTATTGACGGTATGCTATGTGATTAATAAATACAATATGAGCAATATGTATACAAGTACATCGTATTAATAACATCATTGGATGACAATCAGGTGTGGATCTTGACCGGATATGATTGTTGGCGATTCGCTCAATCCAGCGGATCTACGCTCTAGATCCAAATATACATTTAATTTGCCAGACTTGCGATTCGAATCTGGGACTCACAATATTATAAACCCACACATTAGCCTCTCAGCTATCGTGGGCTCTACACTCTAGATCCAAATATACATACATTTAAAAGGCAGAGTGTGAATTTGGAGGATTCAAATCCGTCACCCACGGCATTAAAAACGATAGTTTTATCTTCTACTCTACTGCAACATAAAATTAGTACACAGTAAATAAAAACTAAAAAAAACAAAATCTGTTAATACAAACCTTTACTCTGTGGAGGCCCATATGATCCTATTAGGATCGGACATGGTCGAAAAAAATAAAATAAAATAAAAACTCTTCCGTTTCCAAAAATGTGGTTATATTTAAAAAAAAAAATAGTTTTTAAAATCATATAAGCTCAGTATGAAGTAATTTAATATTTCTACACTGTTGAACATTTTTTGAATAAAATATAATCATGATGATTATAATATTATATTAGGTAGGTACCTCCTTGTATTATATAAAATGTTATAATTTAATATTTGAGTCGCTTAGTCGCTAAACCCGCTCTGGAGGTTTTTTTGAGTTTCGAGTAAATCGCAAAAATGTTTTATGCATTTACGATGATGTTGATGCTATAATCCGACAACATAAACGATAACTTTTTGATGTTCGGTTGGGATCGGCTGTTTTCGGCCAGTACGGGATCGACTAAGAAGAGAACAGCCTGTATTACACGTAGCAAATCGTCAAAGTTACTTTCAACATGAATAAGTATTATTAAACTACTGTCCACAACAAGATCTCGGCGATAACAGGATCTCGCTGTAGTCGCGTGTAGAAGATTTATGTGTTGTTTATTTGTTGTGATTTTTTGAGAAAACAAATCCGGCAAAATTAGATTTTTAATTTAAAACAAATAGTGGTGACGTTTGTACAGTGAGTCCTCGACTTACGTGATTTCGACTTACGTGAATTCATACTTACGCGATTAACTAAAAAATAATTAATTAATACAGAAAGGGGAAAGTTGGCAGACACACTCATAAAATGAGTCATTCTACGATTAGAACAAGATTATACTCGATAGAGTTCGAATTATGGATCATGTGAAAAAATCACTACCAATACAATCTACGATTATTACCAAGAATAAAGGAATATTAGTAGAAAAAATGGAAAAATTATTGGCTATATGGATAAAAGATATGCAGCAACAATACCTCCCAATAAGCCTTATGTTCATACAAGAGAAAGCCTTGAGTATTTATGAAGACCTAAAGTGCAAAAATAATGATAGTGTTGATACTCATACATTGACTGCAAGCCATGGATGGTTACAAAGATAGACATAGAGGGAGCTATGGATTTTATCAAGAGTCTAGCAGAAATTATAAAAAAATGACGATTGCCTGCCCCAACAATTTTTTAATGTGGACGAGAATCGAGACTATACTAGAAAAAAATGCCAGATCGGTCATATATATTCCAACTAGAAAAATCCCGGGTTTTAAGGTATCTAAAGATAGGTTAACACTTTTACTTGGTGGAAATGCTGCCAGGGATTGCAAAATCAAGCCACTTTTAATTTACCACAGCGAAACCCCAAGGGCCTTTAAGAATATTTTCATATCTTCACTACCTGTGATTTGGAAATCTAATCGAAAAGCATGGATGACTCAAGAAATTATTGATGTCTGGTTTCGTCGTCATTTTATACAAGAGGTAGAAGAATATTCCAAAGAAAATATCCTACCGTTTAAGATTTTATTGTTAGTTGATAATGCACCGGGTCAACCGCCTTGTGTAAAGTAAAAATAATGTTCCTTCCTCCAACTACAACCTCCATTTACACGATTTGAGAAATCTTATATTTGATAACACTACTACGTACTCAAAAACTAATATCTCCGAATGAAAAAATATAATAAACAGTAAGTCCTTGACTTACACGATTCTTCGACTTACATAAAAATGTTTGGCTATGTAAAACTGATTTAACAACCTGTTTTTTATCCTTGGGCAGATTTGGCGACTCAAGTCAATATTTTTTTTTTTTTTGAGGAAACAGGGCGGAATTTAAAACTCTCGATAGGCTGGTAGACATATTGATATAGCTCATAATGTACATTCAAAACTAATTTTATTGAAAAATCACCCAGAGCGGGTTTGGCGACTAAGCGACTCATTTCATCATTCATCTAACTAAGAATATAGTAGGATATAAGAATGTTATTTATTACCAATTCAATTTCTTATTTTACCCTGTAATAGTGTGAATAATATTTAATTATCATCTATTTAAAATGTTTCCTATTTTAAGTGGTGTGTTCAACCATTTCAGATTATTAATTCTGCAGCTTCACAACTGTAAGGGAAGACCAGACATGAAAATGTTCACCACTGTTTGTCAACAGATGGTTATTTGGGATTACAACTGGAGGAGCGTCGGCTGCCTCTTTACTGTCTTCTGCATGGTCATCTGTATTATATTTCTCTACAGCGATGATCGAAGGCGAGGGTTTATCGGACGTCTTCTTCTTTGATGATTTAATCAAGTAGTTATTATCAGGCAGTCTGAGAGCACTCGGTGCATTGACATCATCAATGTATCGTTGGGACTCTTTCTTATAAATAATCTTTCCGCCATTATTATACGTAGACAGACTCGAGTGCGATCTGTCAGGCAAAACGGGTCGTGAATAAATTTTGTCATGCAATTTTTGTCTGGAATAACTTGCACTATTAGTAGAGTAAGTAGTATCAGACAGATTCGGAACAATTTTAGAAGATGACGCGGTATCTGTTTGGCCAATTTCTAGATTATTATCTTTTATGTATTCTTGAGTCAAAGTTGTCAGGAGCTCTGCTATCTTTTCACAAGGAATCATACTCCACGCCATCATGATGTTCAATTGTGTAGCAAACGTACAATTGGCTTCAGATTTTCTCGGAATATAATCAGACGGCAAGGATGAAGTCTTATTGAGTTCCGTAAAGTGTTTACTGAGCGTGTCACACGGTATTGGGAATGTTTCTATCTTTTTGGACGAATCGTTGGGCTCGAACGTGTCACGCGTGGTCACAATGACTGAACAAGTTTTCTCAATGTACGATCCTCCGTTTGACACCTTCTCGACTCGGCTGTCAAACCTCCCAGAATTATGGGATAATCGATCAGATCTCAGATTAAGCGAAGATACAAGTTTCGCCATCCTTTCGCATGGTATGCTCCGCCTATCAGTCCACTCTTCATATTTTGTTATAAATGTACAGTTCGCTTCGGTCATTCTCGGTTCGTAATTCAACGGAATTGGTCTTATCATGTTTTCTGTTTTTAAAAATTCATCCATAGTTTCGCACGGCAAACATGTAGTCTTTACATCTTCTTCAAAGGGCTCATATAAATCAGGAACGGTAACATAAATATAACAATCTCTCTTTACTCTCTTACCTACTAATGGTATGGTATAATTTGTCCGCAGTCTTTCTAATTCATTGCCATATTCCCTTCCTGCTATTGGCTTTTTTTGGTATTGTTGATATAAATTCGGTTTGTAAATACTTGCAAAAGGAACAGGTTTAAGAAGATTTTGTACTTTTTCGGATGTTATAAATTCTGCTATTATTTCACACGGTATATAGTGTTTTTCTACTATTATTCTATGGGCGTCAGTTATCAAACAGTGAATTTCTGTTTTCCTTGGTACATATTTAAACCAAATTGGTGGGGTTTTGACATCGCCTTCTTCTTTCTTAGATAGGAAATCTCCTAAGTCGTCGCAAGATACAGAATGAGAGTCGGTACTATTTGAAGTAGCACCGTACCATTTATATAAGTCTGGTACCGTTATATCAATGGTGCATCCACCAGCGCTTTCTGGTTTTTTATTCGTGGCTTTTTCTAAAGGTATCATTATAATGTCGAGCAGCTTTTCAGAGATCATAAGCTCCGTCATTTTCTCACAAGGAATGAATGATGTTGTTGTATCGTTCAATTCTGTAATGGTGTATGTACAGTTGGCTTCATTACTTCGAGGAGTGTAATTATGCGGCAATGAACCGATTATTTTTTCTAAACTAAGAAAATTGCTCAATGCTCTGCAAGATACCGGATGCGTTTTTACAATTTTTTTTTCTTCATTGTACATATTCGGTATTGATACAATTAACCAGCAAGCCTTCAGAATCGGGCCAGGATTTTCTGTAGGTACATGTTTCCACAATCTTGAGGTCGTTATTTCAGGATTACTGTGGTGCGGGGGACCGCTTTCTTTGAAATTCGTATGTTGAGTTATATTATGTGGAGAACCGCTAGTGAGATAATGTGATGTTGATTGATCGTAGACAGAGTGAGGAGGAGAGTTCTTCTTATCGCTCGTTTGTCCTGCAGCAGCAGGACCGCGTCTCGCATCTCGGTTTAAGGAGTTAACTAATTCTATAATATGCTCGCAAGGTATACTATCCCAAATCTGTTCTCCTTGTTGCATACTGCTGACTGTGCAGTTTGCTTCAGTTTCTCTCGGTTTATAGTTTTCTGGAATCTCATCAGTTGTACTTTTTACGTTCAAGTAATTCAACAGCTTATTACAAGTTATTGGATATTTTTCAATGATAGAGGAAAATTTCTCATTTAATCTGAATCTATCCGGAGTAGTGACAACAATGGAGCAAGTATTGTCAGGATAGAGCTTGCTTTCTTCGGAATCAACTTCCGCTGCCGGTCGGAAAACTTTCGGAAGACGGAGGACTCTCCGTTTAAATGAATCCACGAGTCGCATAATGAATTGGCAAGGCACACGAACGGTGTCTTCTGACCTATTAACATATGTACAATCAGCTTCAGTTTTCCTGACAGTATAGTTTGAATGAGTCAAATTGTTTATATCATGGACGGAAATATATTTTTCCAACTTCATACACGACAATGGAAATCTTTCTTCGATTTTCGACATCGGGTAGTAGGTGTTAGGGATTTTTACAAAAACCATACAGGACTTAGTTGATCCCTTATTTTCTTTGGCGGTTTCCGGTTGACTTAATCCTGGATATCTTTGTTGATGAGGTGCAGAAGGATATTTAGGCAATAGAGGATAAAACGTCCCAGGTGGCTTTCGAATGGGCAGTCTCGGTTGATGAGAATTTGACCTTGGAGTTACATAACCGCCAGCAAATGGTTTAAGATGTTGCCTAGGGGTGCTCGATTCAAAGTAACTTGACTGCTGTGAATAATATGGTGTCGTAGATGATGGTGTGGAAGTCTTTTCTGTATACCATGGTCTCGATGACCCCTGATTATAATGCGGTCTCGGTCTATGAACATTATATCTTGGAGTTGTATATTTTGAAAATGGTTTATAATATTGCCTTGGGGACGTCGATTTAGTATAACTGGAATAATATGGTGTTGTAGTTGATGGTGTAGAAATCTTATCCATATACCATGGCCTCGACGACCCTTGATTATATTGTGGTTTCGGTCTATTGACAGACCTTGGAGTTGTATATCTTGAAACAGAGTTACCATAAAAATCTTCATTAGAGGGTGTTGTATAAGATGGTGCGAAAGTGTCGTAAGGAGACCACGGCCTTGACGGCTTTTGATTATAATTTGGTTTCGGTCTAAGCAAATTATATTTTAGAGTCGTATGCCTACCAGTAAATGGTTGTAAAGTTTTCCACGGAAAGGTTGAAGGAGTGTTACTCGAATGTTGTGAATAATAAGATGTCGTAGATGTCTCATAATTAGTCCACGACTTCGGCGTTTTCCAATCGTAATGTGGTCTTGGACTACGATAATTATTCCTTGGAGTTGTATTACCCCCTGTATTTGGTTCATAATATTTCCATGGTATTGTTGGACGACTGTAACTCGATAGCTGTCGGTAATTTGGTGTTGTGTAAGACTCAGTGGTAGTTGTAGTTTCTGTGGTAGTCTCTGTGGTAATTTCTGTGGTAGTTTCTGTGGTAGTTTCTTGAGTGTTCAAAGGTTTTCTTGTTATTGAATATTCTAAAAAATCATGCAGAGGCACTGTGTGTTTACACAGTGCAGATTCTGTTTCATGCGGATGAAAGTGTTCGACGGTCAGACTGCAAGTTTCTTCGATGTATGTCGGAATGTAATCTGGACTCCCACGATCTTCTTCCTCTTGAAAAAGAAGGTAATCATGCATAAAATTACACATGTCAGCGTGTGTGTCAGTTTTTTCCGAGGACACTTTGTACCAAATGTAAATTTGAGGTAATGTGGCAGTTATCGAGCATGGATAACTGGACGAAACCTTCTCATCGGAAATCAACGTCATACCTTCTGATATAATCAATTTCATAATCTGCTCACAAAGAATATTTTTGTTTGTTAAAATATCATCATTCTTTGTTATTGTGTATGTACATTTCGCATTATTTTTGCTGCGAGTATATTCGGATGATATCTGATTAAACCAGTTTCCGGCATCCAAAAAGCTGTTCAATTTTTCACAAGACACAGATTGAGTTTTCTCTATTATAATGAAATCGTCACTCGGATCCGGTATCGATACTCTAATTAAACAAGAATTCAAATCAGCGACGGTCTCGGTGGTCGGTTCATATTCTTTATCAATATCTTCAGTATTGTTAAGCTGGATATCTTCATTGTTATTAGAGTGATTCCACAACGGAGGCAATATAGTTCCATAGTGATCTCGAAAATAAGATGGTTCATAAGTTTCCTTATTTGATTCATAAACTGGTTCAATATAAGATGAGTTCAATGCGATATTGTTTAAATATTTTACAAAATCTATTATGCCTTCACACGGTATGTAAGCTGCAGATTCATACCCTGGACGTTTGAATTCAAATGTGCAGTTCGCTTCATAGATTCTAGGTTGATACATTTTAGAAATATATGATTGAGAGTTAATATAGTGTACTACATCTTTACAACGGGTTTTATAGGTGTCAGTATACTTTGAATTAAAGTTTTCGGGATTGAGAGGTGAAACGTTTATGAAACAAAATTCATCTTCAGTTTCAAATATATCACCTGCAGTTGTAGATACTGCTGCAGGCCTATTATTTTTGATGTAGCTTTTAGGCGTTTTATACTTCCAACTAAGCTCTGAGATGTAATCCATTATATATTCGCAAGGAATCACATTATTTTCAGTTCCATTGTATACGATAGAAGTATATGTGCAATTCATCTCGAACGGTCGCAGAAAGTAAAATGAAGAGAAATCAAATTCACTCCTCTTCTTGTCAATATATATATCCAGTTTGTCACAGGGCGTCAAATAGGTGAAAACTCTGGGCGGGTGCTCTCCGTACACGTCTGGTACGTTGATATATATCAAGCAAATGTCTGAGAACTCTTCGCCTGTTGAATTTTGTCGCAGATAAAAATCACTGTAAGTAAGATTTTTCATATCTGTTTGCAATGATAGAATGAGATCCATCATTCGTTCGCATGGTTTTATACTTTGTGCTATTTCACCGTTGCTGACTTTAGTGATGACACAGTTCACTTCTGTTTCTTTGGGATCGTAAACTTGTGGTATTCTTGATATCGAGTTCTTTTTCATCAAATAATCATCCAGTTTATCGCAAGGCAGCTCGTATCTGTCAACATTAAATGTGGATGAATCGTTGAGTGTGAATATGTCTGGCGTAGTGACTGTAACGTCGCACGTAGTTTCATCGTAGGAGGTTTTGTTCATGACGTTTGACCGGCGAATTTTACGCAAGCGCGGCGGTTCGAACTCGGCATCTTTACTTAACCTGTATATAAAGGGCATTAACTGCTCACAACGTACGGTCCGTTCTGTTATCCCATTTCCATAAGTGCAATTGACTTCCAAATCCCTAGGAACGTAATCATAGGAAAACGGATCATAACCTTGGAGATTGACATATGATTCCAAATGGACGCATGAGGCTTGATACATTACCGTCGTTCTCAATGCGACATCGTAAGTATCCGGTATAGATATATATAATGAACAGTCTGCATCTATTGTATTATTGGCATCGATTGATGATTCTGAATCAAAATTATAATCATCGGTAGAGTTGGTACCGACTAATGAGTCCAAGTCGAAATCGTAATCGTCTGTATAGTTGGCTCCGAGGAATTTTTGCGACTCAAATTTGTAATCATCGGTAGAGTTAACTTCGACAGATGAGTCAAAATTATTTTCACCGCTATCGTTGGTTCGAGAACTATTCCAATAATAATAGTACGGATGTTTTATAAGATACGACAATCTCGAACACGGTTGCACAATTTTTTCATTTATCACATTCAACTGGCATGTTATTTCGGTAGTTCTCGGTTCATAGGGCAAAGACGCCTCATCCATTTTGCCCTCGTCAGACATATAGCCTTCAATAGCCTCACAGTCCATCCGATGTTTAACGTTGATGGTTGAAGAGGAACCTAACATCATGAACGGATCAGGAATGATGGTGGTCAACGAGCAAGGGTCCATTTCGTTCATCATATTGTGCGACTCCTGTTCCTCGTCAGGTTGTCTATATTTCAAAGGATAGTTGACCTTGCCGGTCAATGAAAATACGAAGTCTATCAGTCTCTCGCATGGCACATCATTCGTCTCATCGTCATCTCTTACTACCGAGCATCGCATTTCCTCTGCTCTTGCTGTATAATTGTAAGTCATTGGTTGTATCTTATTTTGTGCTCTCAGATAGTCATCGATACTCTCACAAGACGTTGAATATATCGTAACCTTTTCCTTCACTATCTCATCCAGATTCGGACGAGTTATATTAATGGAACAATTTTTACTCCAATTGATTGATTCTTGAAAGATGGTTTCATTACTTTCCTTTTCTCCTGATGATAATATGTCAATGCCAAAACTACCATCAGAATGTTGATCAGTTGTCAGATTGAAAAATGAGAGATCGGGAATTTCCGTGAAACCCGAAAGCTCTTGGTCATTTGTGTTATGGTCTGGAAAAGATGACAGATTTTGTTCTCCCTGGTCAGTGTCTAAATTTTCCACAAGTGAGTAATCAATGTCATCCTCTGATTTTTCAACAGGTGTATCCGCTTCTTTATTTAACTTTGAAACAAAATCTATGACAGTTTCGCACGGTACCTGATCCTGATTTTCATAAAGATTTTGAAAGGTGACCATTGTGCAACTCGCTTCAGTGATTCTAGTTGAATATGCGGAAGATAAAATTGAAGTTTTTTTCTGTTCTTCCAAATAATTATATAACTTCTCACAATTTACTGGGTAATTATCGACATTAGCTGAAGACGTTGCGCTTATTCTGAAGATATCACGTGTTGTTACCATAATTGCACACATTTTATCACCACCAGAAGAACTTAAACCCGTTTGTTTAGATACTGATGCGGCCCGAAAAACTTTGGTGGGCTTACGTGGCGGATAATTATGTGATATAAGATTTAAAGTCGGCAATAGTTTCAGCATAATTTCACAAGGTATATTTTGAATAGTTTTTGAATCATTGGATGTTTCTTCAAAGTCACAGTTGGCCTCAGAGATTCTCGGCTCATAAGACGAATGCATATTCTCAGTTATGTTTTGCTGGCTTAGAAACATGTCCTTTCTTTTGCATGGTACAGGATATATTGTAATATCTTTCGAGAATTTGTTGTAAACATCTGGTATAGAAATTTTTATTATACATTTAATATTTACTGCTGAACTTGTGGAAAATGGCGGCACATACAATGGTGGAATGCTTCTGGATGGCCCACTATATTTAGGGTTGCCGGTTGTCAATGATGGTGATGAAAGTCTCGCTCTGGCTCGTGTTAGGTAATTATTTCCGGGTTTTGATCGACGTTTGCGATATGCACGAGTATGTGTTGGATTTTGCCATGGTTGAGTATTAGCATTTTGACTAGGGTATGAAGAAGGATTTTGCCAAGGTTGAGTTGGAGAATTTTGGCCGTGGTATGGAGAAGGATTTTGTACAGAAGACGGATTTTGCCAAGGTTTTGTTATGGTACTATTTGCTGGATTTTGCCACAGTTGAGTTTGAGGGATTTGCCCTGGATATGAAGATGAATTTTGCCACGGTTGAGTTGGAGGATTTTGGCCGTGGTATGGAGAAGGATTTTGTCCTGGATATGATGACGGATTTTGCCATGGTTGATGCGAAGGGTTCTGTCCAGGATACGAAGAGGGATTTTGCCATGGTTTGGGTGTACTACTATTGCCTGGACGGATTGAAGGATTTTGCCAAGGTTGAATTGAAGGGTTTTGACCAGGGTATGAAGAAGGACTTTGCCAGGGTTTTACTACAGTACTATTTGGGGGGCGAATTGAAGGGTTTTGCCATGGTTGGGCGAGAGGGTTTTGACCAGGATATGATGAGGGACTTTGCCAGGGTTGAGTGGGAGGGTTCTGTCCAGGATGTGAAGGATTTTGCCATGGCCTTGGTGTACTACTATTTACCGGATGGTTTGATGGATTTTCCCACGGTTGGACGGGAGGGTTTTGGCCAGAATATGATGAAGGATTTTGCCATGGTGTGCTACTATTTGCTGGACGGTTTGATGGATTTTGCCAAGGTTGGGCGGGAGGGTTTTGTCCAGGAAATGATGAGGGGTTTTGCCAGGGTTGAGTGGTAGGGTTCTGTCCAGGATGTGAAGGATTTTGCCATGGTGTGCTACTATTTGCTGGACGGTTTGATGGATTTTGCCAAGGTTGGGCGGGAGGGTTTTGTCCAGGATATGATGAGGGGTTTTTCCAGGGTTGAGTGGGAGCGTTCTGTCCAGGATGTGAAGGATTTTGCCATGGCCTTGGTGTACTACTATTTACTGGACGATTTGATGGATTTTGCCACGGTTGAACGGGAGGGTTTTGGCCAGGATATGATGAAGGATTTTGCCATGGCTTAGGTGTGCTACTATTTGCTGGACGGTTTGATGGATTTTGCCAAGGTTGGGCGGGAGGGTTTTGTCCAGGATATGATGAGGGGTTTTGCCAGGGTTGAGTGGGAGGGTTCTGTCCAGGATGTGAAGGATTTTGCCATGGCCTTGGTGTACTACTATTTACTGGACGGTTTGATGGATTTTGCCAAGGTTGGACGGGAGGGTTTTGTCCAGGATATGATGAGGGGCTTTGCCAGGGTTGAGTTGGAGAGTTCTGTCCAGGATTCGAAGAAGGATTTTGCCCGGGTTGAAGAGTACTACTATTTGTTGGACGGTTTGAGGGATTTTGCCATGGTTGATTTGGAGGGTGTTGTCCTGGATATAATGAAGGATTTTGCCACGGTTGGGTTGGAGGATTTTGTCCAGGGTGTACAGAAGGATTCTGCCATGGTTGAGTAGGTGGATTTAGTACTGGGTATAAAGGAGGGTTTTGCCTGCTACTATTTGCTGGTGAATTTGCGGGATTTTGCCAAGGTTGAGGGGGAGGGTTGTGTCCAGGGTATGAGGATGGATTTTGCCCTGGTTGAAAGGATGGGTTTTGTCCAGGGTATGATGTAGGATTTTGCCATGGTTGAGGTGGAGGACCTTGTCCTGAATAGTGTCCGGGATTTAATGCTGGGTCTTGCCAAGGTTTAACCGGTGTGTTCTGTCCAGAATTTTCAGATAGATTAGCCCAAGGATTAGCTGATGGATTATTCTGTTGCGTTGCGTATTGACTATCGATCGAAGCTATTCCAAATAACAGAAGGAATGTTGTTATTTTTTCCATTATTAACGAACACGGAATTTGGGTACTATAACTTAACTTTTTAATTCACTGTGTCTCTAACGTCTTTCAATTTACCATATTGGTCGACAACTGAATTTATAATTTATTATCTTACAAACATTTGGTTGGAATAATATCATTTTATTACTATTGACACCATGATCCAAAAAAATATAAAATCCTAAGTTTTCGCATGGATTTGAAATGGATGGATTCGAAAAAAAAGGTATTTTTATGCCTAGGACTCCTATCAATTGGGGGGGGTCTATGATATACTTAGTCCCTTTAACGATATTATAAATCCACCTCCGGCTATTACGAAAAGTTCGTGTTTGCTCCTGATCAGAGCATATTAATTTATTTTTTCTACATGGTGAAGATTATAATACTTAACAAACTTTTTAAAGAGGTAAGTATATTTGTTGGCCATTCGCCCAACCCACTAGGTCCTTGCACTGGATCAAATACACATTGAAAGAACAACATGCACTTTTTGGTTCAACCCCCGACCCACGGCTTCGTATTTATATAGATAAGGCCACTCTGCCAACTAGATCAATTAAGTTGGATACTTAACTACACATAATTTAATGCTAACAGCTGTTCTTCTAAGCCTGTAAAGTCGGCTGCACACAATGGTTTTAATGCGATCGTGTGACAATACGCAAAAGATACTCACATTATATCAAATGCATTTAAAACTAAAGATCTCTCTAAATAAAAAAATATATTTACACCACCAATAAAGTAGTATTTACTAAGTTTTCGGATACCTATATTTAGCATTTTCTCTACAGTATCTACTTACGCACAGTATATGGGATTTTAAAAGCTTTTCTTAAATCTTGACTATCCCATCCATGACTTCGTAGGAGTTGTGATGCAAACAAGTAAAGTTATTAGTTTAATAGTTGTCTTGATCGTAACGTGTAGAATGTCTATATGAACGCATTTTGCATTTAATCGCCCTGATGGCATCATAATAATCAATTTTTATTACCTACGTATATTCCCCCACTACTACCTACATATTACAAAAAAAACAACAAGACCCCTCTCCCAAGATAGTTCCACATACCTGCTGTACCAAGTACCTACCTATCTAATCGATACATTCGTTTTCAGATGGTAAAGGAAGATGATCCACAAATTTTCTTGACACTTTTTTTTTTTTGGATCATTTTATTCGGTTTAATGTATTTGTCACACACTGTACCCTATATCAACAGGCCATCAATCGTCAATAAAAGTGACCTGTCCTGATTATTTTTTTTTTCATTAGAAAATCATGATATCACTAATAAATGACTCGTGATTATTAACATTTTAAATTCTGGCTGTATTTAATTAAATTTAATAATATCACCGAGCCGTTTCCAAAGAATTTTGACAATAAATAGAAAGACCCTATATACCTACGTTATTTCTGTTACGACTTTTGAAATTATTTAGTAAGCGCATGCGGCATGGTTAATTTGGTAAACTTCACAAATATGAACATCGCTCAGTTGCCATTATTTCGACTTTCTTATTCACTCAATATGGCGGCCATTTTTTAAATGTTCATTGTGATTTCTTACTCGAGTGATGTGAGCGTGATTTTCTCTGAAAATTAGCCATCACTTGTAATTAATTTCATGTCTGGACCAGCGTGGTCCTTTTTTGCTTCAATTTCACACACTTAGATATTATGTAGTATAAAATGAGGTTTTCAACATAAGTACCTACCTATTTTTTAAATTATTATTCCTCCGCTGTTTTTACGTAATTTAATTTCCTATCGATACTTATTAGTGAAAAAACCGCGACAATTCTCTATTAGAACTACATATTTAAAAAATAACATAGGTAAAAACATGAATCCTTTTTTTGACGATGTTCGATCGTAATAAGATCATATGGGCCTCCACAGAGTGGATGATTGTATTAACAGATTTTGTTTTTACGAGAAATGGATGTCTGCCATTTGCTCGACCTATTAGGTACATACTCTGACTGCCAGACCCATGATTCGAACCTGGGACCCACGACGCTTAAGCCGCGCGGCCATCGTGGTTGATCAATGAATGGCATGAATCTACATAGGTAGAAATACGACGTTATATTAATTTCATAAATCAGTGATTTCCGTGTATTATTACAATACTAACTATATCGTCTAACTACCACTACTAACTACTAACTTTCGTAAAAATCGCAGTTCATAAATTTTCCTTGAGATGGAGCGATATTCTCTAAGATTTCACGAAATTGGATCTGCGTTCCGGTCCGCTCGTGTCCACTTCAAGCCCTAGATAAACAGCATTGCTTATTTTATAATTTATCCAAAAATAGATATTGTGTATTATTCGAAGGATAAACAACTCTTATATATAAAATATATCGACCATAATGTGCATATTATTATGTCATAATAATATAATTTTATTTTTTATTTGGCAGACACTGATAAGAAGTGGTAGATTATAAAATATATTACTTCGAGTTGTCTCTAATTAATTAGTAATTTCAGCGCAAATAAAGTTTAACGCTGATAAAGATACCTATCGTAAGCACTTTTAATATTTTTACCACAGAATATTCAAGATAATAACAATTATTAAAATAGTATATTTTTAGGTATCATTACTCACTGAACATTGACTACAATTTACCAGAAAGTATTAGAAAATAATATGTCAGTTGAGAATTGACAAATAATAAAAATAATACCAAATTTGATTGTAGGTTAATTAATATCGTATTGAGGCTGAGGCGGTGTTTTAATTTCTATATTTTACGGAGATAAAAAATAACATCGCAAATTATTGCAATCCAAATAATTATAGGTAGGTAGGTACCTAAAGATGGTGTTATCACTCTAAAATGAATAAAGAGTCAGACCTCCAATAGAAAAATAATTAAAAAAATGGTTGTCTCGTAATTTTGTGAGGTCACCCGTGTTCTTTTTCAAACAAATTGTTTTATAAAGACAGTATTTTTGGAAACCGCTTTACTATACTCTATCTTTGTCTATGAACATGTCTATATGCCCATCCCTCGAGTGAGTCTAGCATGTAAAGCCAGTTTTAAATAATCATAGGATTGTGTCGCTGACAAATCAGTAGGTAATGTTTCCTTTACTTCGTATGTAGAATATGTAGGCTTTTCTAACTTAGGGTGGCGATGCGGAGTTTATTGTATTGTATTAATATATATACTCTCAAGGAGGGCATGTGACATGGCCCCCACAAGGGGGGAGGGCTGAAAGGGCTCTAGCCTGGGGGCCCGGCATGGCGGATCGTCGTGGGTTAAATATTCATCACAAATTAACTCTAATTTGGAAAAAAGTCGCCTGCAGCGCTATTTTACTTCCAGGGAATTAATATTTTAAAACATCTAGTTTTGTGATACAATTTTTATATATAATATAAGTGAATTTATTCAATAATACAAAATAATCGCTAAAAATACACCGAATACCCTTAATTTTACTTGAAACACCATTAAGAGAACGCTCTTATAGAACGTCCCACTGCCTTTAAGCCTAGCGATAGGTAGGGGGGGCGCCAAAGATCCTGGCCTGGGGGCCTGTTTCAGGATGTGGGGGCCATGGCATGTGTGGCCCACTTTTTATTTTCTACAAATTCAATTTGATAATAATTAAATTTACTTTCAGATAGCCAGTTGCTTGAGCAATATTTTTTATCGGTCAAAACGCTTTGGGAGGGCGAGAGATAACATTTACTATATTATTTTTGGAACAGAATTTTGATAAGTCAATGTATGTAAGTATGTAAAGTGTATCCATGAATATTAAACTTCGTTATGCGTTAATTATTAAGAAATTTTATGCATACAAGAATTAAGCGATGACTTCACCCCCTCCCCATTGAAAATGTTCAGTTTAAAAAATGATCAGTCATTGTTTTGGATGTTATCATAATGTTATGTTAAATTTGGTTTAGACGAAAGAATTTGGACTACAAATTGAAGGAGCTTTATACGTTATTTATGTTATGTTATGTTATCAGTGTTATGACATTTGAAATTATTTAATAAACGCTTGAAGCACGGTTAAGTTGGTAAACTCCACGAATATTTACATCGCTCAGTTGCCAATCAGATGTTCTTACTCACGGAATGGTTTACATGTTTTATGTTAATTTTAATTACTTGCTCGGTTATAATAGTTATATGCAGTTTTTAATAAATTTTACAGTACATTTAGGCTCCATCCCTAGTATAGAAGAAGATTTTTCAATATTTCGATATCTTTGATTCAATTTAGAGTCTCGACAGTCGATCGTCATTGTGTCTTGAATAATTATTATTGTATTATAAATTTAAATAAAATACCTATTTACCGACCGGGTGCCAACCCAAAAATGTCACCCCTTTCTAATATGAATATAACAATATTTTAAAAATAAATTGAAGACATATTTATAATATAACAAAAACTATTTAATATTTTCTTTATATCACCATTAAAAAAAATAGTTATTTACACAGTTGTGCGATTTGAAATAATCGATACATTCATAATATGGATTGATGGAATTGGCCAGGTACGTGATTTATCAAATAAAATAGGAAATATGCGCCGCCGCAGGCGTCTTTTTCCACCGACCTTTACAATAATTTCCTTTTTTTAATCGTACAGCTTCATGATTCAGTCCATTTCCCGGTGCCTTTTACGATACAAAGATTTTTTTTCAAAAACATTTTATTTGTATGCTTGGATACTGACGTAATATTATATTGAGGCTTTAAAAGAAACCCCCCTAAAACATATACATAGTATAACATAAGCACAATAATTATTGTTTTAAAATTTAAATCAAGTAGGTTTTTACATTTAATGTAAAAACCTACTGAACCTACCCCGCCGAACGCCGTCCACTCAGGCCTCACGTTAAAGTCATTGATCATAGTTTTTAACTCTATTAGGTTTTATTATTATGTGTCAATTCTTCGATTTACCAACCTTTGCCCCCATCCCCCGGTAGTACCCATCCTATATATAGGTTCTTCATAAATGTCAACAGAATACTCTAGTTATGTAATTGAATTTTGTATATTATTTACTATTTTTATTAGTCGGATATTTTGTCCCCCTTGTGTACACCTAATATCCTCGCTTCAAGCGTCCCTGATTATGGCAGACGTGGACACTTCTTTCAGGCCCATTGTTGAAAATAACGTTCATTGAAATATGTGAGATATTGGCAGGCCATATTGGAGGAGCACGAGAGATAGTTTCCGATGTCTTTACGACTCGGTTCAGACACTATAATGTAGGTACTACTGAAAAATCTTTCAAAATGCAATGTTTGTGCATATACATAACACATAATAATTAATAACATAGTAAATGTGCATAAAACGAGAACTACTGTTGAAAACTATTTAAGTGCAAGAATACGTCTATATACCTACCCCGAAACAGGCAACACGACGGGTTACAAAAAATACTCAAATGGAGTAGTGCAAAACTTTTATCAATTAAAATTTTAATTCAAATTTAATTATTAATAATTAATTTAATATATCGATGGTCTAATGTCAATACTCCACCCCGTATCTGACATATATGACGAAAATGATTTTTTGATGTACTACAAACAACAAGATAAAAAGAACCTTTTATATACCACGTTTTTAAATTTTCTGTTGAATTATATAAACTTGACAATTCTATGTATTAGTAAATACTTTTTTGTACTTTATAGAAATACTGAATAAATATAGGATACTGAAAAGTCATTTTGACATTCCATATTGATTTCCATAGTAACGCACGTATATATTAATAATTTAGTTGCTAGGACCCCCTTAGTAACCAATAATAGTGTTTTACTTTTTACGAATTTCTTCCGAAATAACTTTCCATACAAAACAGAATTAACTGAAAATGAATTCAATTCTGCTTAAAGATGGCTAAAAGTATTAAAAGAATGCATTGTCGCCGTGTTCTCTGATATATTCTAAAGTTTCAAATGTCTAGCTAGTCGGGAAGTTAGTTAAAAATCTTCAATCGTCCAATACAAATCTTGGACAAATAAGAAAACATTTGTACTGGACAAACAAGAATACGAGTTAATAAAAACGTGGTAAAAATACTGCACATCGACTGCGAAATTCCCATATCCGTAGTTATTTTAACAAAAATGATACAGCCATTTTAGTAATTTTCCGTATCTGAACATTGCAGAAATAAACCTGTAATAGCCCGTATGTTGCATCTAAGCTGTCAAGCGTGTTGCATGACGTGTGTTGAATTCAGCTTCAAAATGTCACTTTCGAATTATTTAAAAGGTAAAACAGTAATTAATATAACAAATTTGGATGTTTATATTTATATATACGTCACATTTTATTGGATGTTATCATTATATTAGGCATTATGTGATTTGCTTTACCCCTTTTTACGGTTTATTGACATGCTAAGTATGTAGTTACAACATGTGTCAACTATACTATTAACAGTCAGATACGGGTTATTAAATATTTAGTTTTTTTAGCTTCCTGCACAATTTGTAAAAAGTCACTTACGGGATATTGATATCGATATAGGTATTAGCAAATACAAATAGTTATAGTTTTTGAAAATTAAATAAATGTATGGGACTGCCCTATACAAAACAGGATAAGTAATCAGTGAATCATAGCGTCTTTTTAACATGTGTGACCAACGATAAGCCTTGTAACCACATCGCCGTGTTAAATAAGGATACACAATATACATTATACAATATACTAGGTACTCAACAGTGTACTTTATTGATTGGATTTGAATAGCATGGTGTAGTAATATGAAATATTAAAAAATGCAAACAAAATAGCATATTATTTTGTTTAATTAATAAAATGAAATAATTCTACTCTAAACCTAGACCTGACATTTAATACAATTCACTATTGGATGTTCTCAGTGGACACTAAACCAAGAAATGCCTCTCTCAAAAAAGAATCTCTAGGATTTACATTGAAGTTAATGGGTCCACCGAAATAAACCACACCCACCCAGCATCACACCCGGCTTTAATCGGGCGATCATGGGACTTCATATTTGGCTGCTGTAATGCATATTTTTTTTTTATGACTGGGAATGTCTCAGGAGTTACCCAAGACTGAGGTCACCATGCACTCAAATGTGCTTTGACTGCATTTTCATGACTAATTTAAGAGTATCTATGGGAGAGAGGAGGACGTAGAGGCAAAATTTTAAAATTATAGTAAGTAACAAAAGCTAATACAAAACTACCGAACAATCTAAGTAAAGAGATTTTCACGTTGGTAATATGGACGCCCCAAATTTTCTAATTGCAACAAAATTGGCTTTTATGGCGACCAGATCAGATGGTCCAGTGGGCCCAGCAGCCGGTTGAACCAACTTGAGCAGCTCGTAGCTTTCCATGAACATTTTAGGACACTATGATTGACAAGGTTACTGATGTTGATGTTCACAAAAGATTTAAAACGACTGATTTGTTCTGTGTAGTATTCAATTCAGACATTTACACGTCCTCGGGCATATTATAGAAAAAGTTTTGGACAAGTACCTACAGTAAGTAATATATCTATCTCTTGATAATGGCCTCTGCAACAAGCCCGAAACCTCGAGGAAAGAAGGAAGAAGTACACGTGGTGGAAATCCAAGAATCCATTACGATAAAAAACAACCATGAAAGTCTCAAACAGTATAAGTACATACAGATTCCCCAGCGCATTATCAGTGGAGTACAAGTAAGCAGGGAGAACGACGCATTTCATGGATTTAGAATCTGCACGATTTGTAGTGCATATTCCATCCAATCGTTTCGGGCAGCGGTGAAGATCGGTTTGGTGTGAATGAATTTCATCCTTCCATATAAGAAATAAGAAATGAAAAACGTAGTCAAAAGTTGTTAGTCACACAGGTATACGTAAATACATATTGTGTATTATTGAATTGTCGGAATAATGGAATTTTCTAATACAAACTGGAAACACCGACACATTGTGAGCCAAATGTCGTGTAAATGACTTGCCAATTATTAGGCTATATTTGGTGATTTTTAATAGCAAGTCAGTAGGTTTTTTTTCTTTAGATGATCGTGGAATTATCGAGTCATGCTGAGTTTAACAAGGATTAGAAAATCATTTAATAAATTTGAATTAATCGAAACCGGAAGTGTGGCGGTAGCGAAAATCCTGCGGTCGTAATTATTGCATTTATTATGATACCACTCGGTGGCAGTGACGACTCGGGATGGCACCAATTCATTCAATATGTAATAGGTACCTAAGTCACGTTTAGTAAGTTAGAATCAGCGCCCAAAATGGAAAAGTTTACGAACCGGAGCGCTCGACAATTTTCCAAGATATTAACAATATAGTTAAGTATCAAATTTTATGTGTATTTTATACAAATAAGTGTGTTAGATTTATTGTTATATTGTCTATCTAGCTCAGACGATTAAATTAGAATTAGAAATTAGATTATAAAAGAGCGAAAATTTTACCGATTTCACGGACTGGAACGGCGCTTCGGTGCGCTTCGGTCCATTTCGAACCCTGGTTAGAATAACCCCTCAAAATAGTACATAATATCACGTCTACTACTACGCTTTACGCGTAGACCACCTGTTATCTTATTCGTAATAACACACCGGGTATTTACAGTGTCAGAGAGTACTTAAAACGAGAACCTTTTACGAGGATTGTTTCTAATGTGCGATTATAGGAGAGAAAAGGAAGGATTTTTGATTGATTTTAATGCAATTCCATCGTATTCATAGAACACAGTCAACGGCCAACTAAGTATAATTTCGGTGAACCACAGGAGAACAAAACTAATGTGAAGTGAATAGAAATATGGGATAAACTTCAACACGTGTAAAAGGAAGTTTGGCGGTATTTTCAATAGTTACGAGTACATTTGCATGAAATGGCGCGTAAATAGAGTTGGGTATATATCCCGAGAAAATCTCAATCTCGAGATTCGGGATTTCCCGAAATGATGAAATTTTAAATTCTCAAGACAAAAATAATTGAAAACATTACTTATTAAAATAGAATTTCAAAAAACACAGACTGTCAATCGCGCACGTTTTTGAGACACAAAATTCCCCGATGTTGCAAAAATTGCGCTCATTTTGAGTCGTCGTTGGCTTAATTGTGTTAAATGCCCCGATCAGTCTTTAAACGTTTTGTGTTTTCTGTTCACTTTTTTCATAAAGTAAATCGTTTTTTCAATTAAAATTTGATAATAAAGAAATCCCGAATCCCGAGGAAAGATTCTCGAGATCCGGGATTTCCCGAAATGTTAAAAATTTCAATTCTCGAGATTCGAGATAGAAAATCTCGAAAATTACTCGAGAATTCCCGTCGGGAAATTCCCGAAAACCAACTCTACGCGTAAACGAATCGCGAATTCAGTGTTCCTAATATTTGAGGGTACTCATTGAGGTTTGTGTTTCTTGAGTGTTATACTGACAGCTATAAAGTAATAAAGCGAATTCGGTTTCAAAACCTTGGTGACTGGCTTTCACATAATCCGTTCTGTGGTTTCCATATTGTAGTACTGACATATTGATGTGCAGTTCTTTAAAGTTTAAACGACAGGTATAAATTATTATACGTAACTTTATCGGTTGGTCGGTTGGGTTAAAATATTATCAATCAGCCTCCACTAAAGCTGGCTCCAGTTGATGAGTCAAATCTTTTCGATTTCATCGTGCTATGAAACATTTTATTGGTACCTACCTATCTACGCAAAAATATTTTCAAAGTTTGAGACTTTCGCGGTTGCATGTCATCTTTATTTTGTTGTTGGAGTGTTATCGTGTGTTCTGCATTATACATGATGTTTCGTTGCAGAGGCCATTCGCATGAGATCTCTTGATTACGTATAGCCTCTGCAACGAGCCCAAAACCTCGAGAACAGAATGAAGAAGAACGCACGATGACAACCCAAAAACTTAATACAACAACTCAAAAAGATATGAGAAAACTACACAAGCCTCGATGCGTCTGGACCGGCAGGATTGCCCACTAAGTATGTACGAGTACCTACGAAAAAATACTCTCAAAGATAAAATGGACTCAATTCGTGATATCAAAAAAGGATTAAACATTTCAATATTAGGTATATATTTTCAACTGATATGAAGTTTGTGATTCTGTGGTACAAGACGTAAATAAATCAAAATTATTTTTGTTAAGTACTATTTTTTCTTATTAACAATAATATTATTTAAAACTTCATATTTTTCTGCAATCAAATTAAAAAAAGCCATATAATGATTATATTTTGTAATATCTATATACCTACCAACTGGCACAAACCAAGGGCACACACGTTGATATTTTTACTGTTTTAATATTGTTTTGTGACACATTGTAGGTATCTATACACCATACACCGTAAAATAGTCTAAATAATAGAGCATGATTTCTACACTTTTTTCATTTCACGAAATTCGAAAATTCTCGGAGATTGGTTTTTTGATTTCTTGAGAATTTTCGAGAAATCGACATTACTCCGAACTTAATTCATCCCGATTTTTTTCATATAATTTTAGATTTCAACTTCTTCAACAACTTCATTCCAACCAAATATTTTTGTTGATAAATTTAAGAAATTCCGTTCAGAATGTGAAATCAAGATATCCTTTAGATATTCCATTTAGTGTTATTAAATTCCGGTTGCGATCGCCAGTTTACTCACAAATCCTCGATTTCTCGAGATTCCCGTCGATGATTTCTTGATAATATGTAATATAAGATTTATTGAGAATAGCGGCAAAAACAAAATTGTGTTGTAGTGTATATGTACATAATATGTATTCAAATACGTAATTCAATTTATAGGTTAAATATTTTTGCCCATTCCCACGAGCCTCGAATGGCATTACCATTTTATAAAATACTTATATATCCGGAATAATCACCGTATTCTTCAAGTCGTTCATAAATATCAGTAGATACTTATACATTATTATTTTATGATTGTAAAAGTACTCTACATTATAAAGTTAATTTAATAACAGTGTTTTCGGGTTTGTAATAAAATAACCCGAGTGCAAATTTATGAAAAAAGTGACACAAATAAGATAGTTTACAAGTTTCTGTGCATCTTGGATATTGCGGGGGCTTAAAATGGGTTTGCGAGGATTATTATGTACAGTATTGTTGTTGTGGACTAGTTACACTGTAAACTGTGGAGTAATACGGTACCGCGATGAGTACCAGTGTAACTGGATGCCAGAATGTTATTACTCAATGGAAAACCCTGGCGTTTGTAATATCTGGTACCCTCGCCAAGTATGCGGTTTCGTTAAAGTTCCGTACGATGATTTAACTCCGATTGTACCAACACCAACATCTAAGCCACTCCCCGTATATTCAGCCGAAGAATTCATTTCGGGAGAAACCGTCGTCGACCACTCCAAGAAAGGAGTAGTAGATATGTCAGAAATTGAAATGAACGCGAGATATTTAGAATCACTGCTAAATGATAACAAAATTCAGACAAAATCCAGATTTAACGCAGAAGGCTCCGATAAAAGTGTTCCTAACTATAAGGCGGCCGTCATCGATGCGAATCATATTGATCCTAGTCTTTTTGGTTCATACAACGATGTTAATACATATTATGATGATTCATATTGGGAAGATGATAATGATGAATATTATGACAATAATTTCACAGATGGTGCAGCCATAAATCTGGATGAATATGATGAAAATGATGACGCAGTAAGCAGTGATGGTAATGATCCTGACTCTGATCAAACTTATTACAAAAGTATCGAGGTAATTTATAAAGGTATCAATGATTCTAAAGGAGATTACATATACAGTAAAGAAGATGATGACACAAATAGTCAATCTGACAAAGATTCAGTACTTGAAACTAATGACATCAGTGATTTCGACGTGAGCAATCGTTTCGGTTCAGTTGATGAACTGGATAATGACATCAACTCTTTGGATATTTACGAACCAAGCTATAAAAAAGGTGATGATGTTAATTATTTGCTTGCAAATAATAAAGAAGATGGCCAAGACGTGCTTGTTGACGAATCTGTTGATGGTTCAAACGATTTGTTGAATAAAGGTAACCTGGTCGAAGCGAATGATCTCACTGATAATAAACAACCAGAAAAACAAGACGACGACAAAAAACCACCGGGTATTGTGGACTTCAGAAGAAAATTTATAGATGCTCCAATTTTCTGCCAAGACGGGTGGAAGATAGATGCAACCGGAAAATGTAGGCAACAATGGGGCTAGATTTAATTAAGTTTTATCTAAACATTTAGCATCACAATACAAATTGTAGATATTACACAACGCTTGACGTCATATTACATCATTTATTTTCATGACAATATGTCTGTTAAATATATTTTTGTGATTCCCTAAATACTAGCTAAGTAGTACCTATAAGTAATGTAAGTCCTTAAAGTTGTTGCGAACTAAATTAATACATTTCTGAAATTAATAATATATAACCTAACCTAACCTATTAACATATTATTATCCTTACCTTCTTATCGACTTCTATAAAAAAGTGAAATAAACGTTTAATGGTCTGATGTAAATGAATATTTTATTACAACCACCCCTATTAACTACTGAATTAATTACACTTATTTTTAAATGAATATGTAAGTATTTGATAACGCTTTATAACTAGCGCTCGAAATGGACCGGAATGCACCGGAGCGTGGCTCCAGTTCGTCAAATCCTACCCACTAGATAGTGTTAATTAATCTTTATATTAATTTACATTTTTTAATGAAGTTTAATAAGAAACTTGAGATGTCGTCGACACCTTTATCTACTAATAATAATAAGATTTTGTGTTGTTTTGCGACAAAGTTTTTAGGCGATCCTAATGTACATAATTTAAATTTTGATTAAGGATATATATAGGATGTTGTTTAGTATTCCAGGATATGCCTTCAGACATCTTCAATGTCTGTGGATATTGTTTGAAATTACTAATTAAATTAATTAAACGTTCTTAATATTATTGATGAGTACAAAACAGCGACGCCCCGCGGGGTTAAATAATCTACGCAACACTTATGTGCAGCAGGTAAAGGAAGGAAACATAGTAATAGGTAGGTACCATTTTTGACAGCACATTTCGTAAAAATTACTTTTTTTTGGACAAAAACATTTTCAATTTAGTAGTGAATATCAGACGTCTAAATAATGTTATTGCATTATTTAGCCGTCTAAGATAGGTTGGTATATAATATATACCTTATATATTATATAAGGTACTTATATAACCGTGGGTACTGTACTTATAAAAGCGTTGGACTATCACGCCGTGGGTCTCAGGTTCGAATCCTGGGTCTGGCAAGTACACATATTGTTTTTCAATTTGTGTGTGAGTCAGGGTATGGACCTAATAAGTTGAGCAAGTGGCTGACATCCATTTCTCGTAAAAAAACAAAATCTGTTAATACAAACCTCTACTCTGTGGAGGCCCATATGATCATATTAGGATCGGACATGGTTGGACTTCTATAACAAAAAAAAACACACTTACTTTCGGAAAATTATTTAGCGCTCCGGTACATATTTTTTTCGATTTCAAGCTCTATTTATAACTGTAGGTATACAATGTATTATTAATAATAGGTACTGCATATTGACAAACATTGAAACGACCATATATTTTCTTTTTTCACTTAAAAACTATTTAAAAAGATTTTTATATAAGTACGATATAAAACAAAAAGCAAACAAAATAAATATGTAAGCATTCATTGAACATTATTTCGGGGACAATATATTTTGGGTCAAACAATATATTACTATGCTGGTAGTGGCTTCCTTCCTAACTAACCTAATTTACAGCTCAAGTCACTTACTATTTATAATGGATACAGCGTGAAAAACATCGCGTGTTTATGATGGCTAAGGCACTCCCTTCAAAGCT
Organism: Rhyacophila brunnea; assembly: GCF_057557595.1. Classification (NCBI taxonomy): domain Eukaryota; kingdom Metazoa; phylum Arthropoda; class Insecta; order Trichoptera; family Rhyacophilidae; genus Rhyacophila; species Rhyacophila brunnea. The sequence goes on from NW_028233068.1 coordinate 27,633,001, forward strand.
GGCCCATCCCATATTCCTTTCACGGCATTTCTAATCTATATCTTTCTAGGCCCTAGGGCAGGGGCGGGCAAACTTTTTGGATGGAGGGCCAAATTCAAGAATTCAAAATGAGCGGCGGGCCGCAAGTAAAATACCATTTTTAGATATACACTATTTATTATCACGAAAAATAAACATTACAAAAAAAATAATGAGAAGAATGAAACTGTTGTACATTTTTTTAAATTTAGGTGTTAATTTTGTAGTTGATATTGTTCAAAATCAAAGCTCAAAACTGCTAGTAAATGGGCATCGGAGATATTTGATCGTAAAGAATTTTTATTGAGGTTCATGATCGAAAATGTTTGTTCACATATATAGGTTGATCAAAAAATAACGAACATTTTTCTTACATACCTACTCTTTAAGTTGGTCGAATTTGTCTGAATTAAGAGCATTGTAAAATTTTGAGATTTCTTCACGACGATGCAATTCTCTTAAATTAGTGTCACACTGCAGATTAATAATCTCAAGTTGTAGCTCTGTCGGTACACTATCAATATCTATTGAAATCGATGTTCAACGTAGAAAATCGTGGTTACATAGTGTGAGACGAGACGCAAGGAATACGTACTGAGATAATACATTTACGAAACAACAAATTCTTCAAATTATGATCTATTGTCAATATTTTTTTAAAAATTATAAAAATGTTATTCGTAATCACAAGTACAATTATCGATGGCGGGCCGCGAAAAAATACCCGGCGGGCCACAGTTTGCCCTCCCCTGCCCTAGGGGGTGGTTTTGAACAGCGGTTTCACAACATGACTGCAAGTCCCCGGCTGCAAGCCTGGAGTATAATAATTAACACCGTACGTCATTGCGTTATTAATTTCCAAGAATATACTGGTGGATACAGTTATTATATTAAATGCATGAATCTGACATAAATAGAATAAATAGTCAGTGACGAGATAAAGTGCCGCTTTTACGCAGAAGAATGGCATAGTTCCCATTTAAAATGCGAAGTAAAAAAAGTTAGTTTAGACCAGTGGTTTCCAAACTTTATGTTACTACGCCTCCCTTTAAAAAAAATCTAACCTTGTCGCCTCCCCCCCCATTTATTTCATTAAATAATACAGACACCTTTTTAAATAGTCAAAAATGTACTAATTCAAAAATGAAAAAAAAACTTAATTATAAAAATAAACAAGGTTTTACTACTTATATTATATTCATTTTTAAATTAATTTATTTTTCATGCGATGGATGTGCTTGTTTATTAGCACAAAGTGCTGTTTTTCTACAAAACGGGATCAATATTTGGATTTCATTGCAGCTAATGCAGAAAATCCCGTTTCGCATAAATAATATGATGTTACGAATCAATGGTAGCAGTACTTTACTTACAACTTTTTGACAAAGTATTATATTATTCTTCACTTCGATTCAACCAAAATTGAACTAGGGTTTTGTTTCAATGAAATATCGCATGATAATTCTATCAATTTTTCCTTTTCAATTAGTATTTCAAGTAGTTAATCCAAATTCATCAACGTTCATTGACAAATGGATTCTATCATGGGCCCCAGATCCTGAATGGGCCCCCAGGCCAGGATCTTTGGCGGGCCCATCTACCTATCGCTGAGGTTAAGGGCAGTGTAGTGCTCTGAAGTAGTGTTTCCTAAATTATACACGGGAGTTATCATTTAAGTATAGCAATCATCATATAGGTATCACATGAAATAATTGCAACGCACCACCACATATTTAAAATATGTAAAAGTCCTGAAACAAAGTAGCGCCACAGGCGACTATTTTAAAACTATTAGAGTAAATAATTTGTGATGTGTGTTATGGCCGGACCCCAAGCTTTTTATAAACTATGCATTTGCAAACTGCAAACCTGTGGCTACATTTGTGTTACACTCTTCGCGCCTCCCTTTGCAACACTCCGCGCCTCTCGTTTGGAAATCGCTGGTTTAGACTGTACCTATTCTGTATTCACTCTATAATTAGGCGGTCTTCAACCGATGCGGTGCCAAAACAATCAATCAACTATCTCTATCTCATACTAGAAAAATGCTCAGGATATAGGGACCTATGCAAGTATGAAGCTAGGCCGGAAAAGCGCAGGTATGTATGAAAACAATATGCATTTAGTACTTATTTTATTCAGATGCCGTGCGAAGTTCGAAGATTAAGAATTTTGAGTATGTTTGCGAGCTAAGCCTGAGTAATTTGTAAATTTTGTGAGAAAGATGTACCTATATAATATTATGTCATTACGAATCTCTGTCTTTTATAATATTATAAATTTATATTTCATAATCACACAAAATATATTAATAACATACAAGAGTATTATTGTAAATATCGCCATATTATCAGGCCGTGACACAAAACTGTATATGTTTAGTGCTATGGTTCGAGTGCAAGACGCTGAACTGTTTAAATAAAATAATGATTATTGTCAGCGCTCGAAATGGAAAGTTAACGAACCGGAGCGCTCGAAAATTTTCTGAGGATATTAACATGATATCAAATTTTATAGGTATTTTATAAACATAAATGTCCTAGGTTTTTTGTTATATAGCATATCTAGCTCAGACGGTCAAAATATTTTAACCACGGGACGGAGCGATAACTTTACAGATTCCACGAACCGGAACGGCGTTCCGGTGCGCTCCGGTCCATTTCGAGCCCTGATTATTGTTTCATATTATTGAAATACATTGATTGATTTGGACGAAATATACCTACAATCAAAAATCGTTATTTACTGAGAACAGGCTACTTCGTTACGTTCGAAACTAATCAATAACTACCTACCACTACTACCGTAACTCGCAATTTAGTGCTCCGGCCTATCTATAGTTGGCCTTGATTATTTGGTTGATCAGCTGATGTTCGTAGACTATTTCAAATTAATATTTTGTCAATTATCAAATTGTAAATCATACCTATCTTCAATCTTAATGTTATTTTGTAATGAATTTAAGTTTTTTACTATTCCATTTGAGTCGTTTTTAGCGACCCGGGTTTCGCCTTTCGGCATCTTCAGGCACTATGTGCACTCACCAATGGTAAATACTTATTTATTGTCATTAGAATTTAAATTCAAATTAAATCAAGTAGGTACCCTCGGTAGATAGTATTAATTTTAATATATACATATACCTATTAGCAAACGTTATTTAATAAGTAGGTAGGTACTATAATAATTATGATTAAAATATATTCGACAAACTTTTCATCGTAGTTTGTAATTGACTCGTAATTTTATAGCAATTGCTACATTTTTCTTTTTGTATCTATTTGCCATATTAATAATTATTATAAAATGATGGATTTTGCAAGAGTTATCATTTATTTATAAATTACGGGATGTTTTCACCCCAAATCACTTGTTTTTGACTAAATGCCATTTTATTTACTGATTTTTAAATACATATGAGTATATTATAATAGCACAGCACTAGAAGCCTCTGCCAAAAGAATGGGCTTACAAATAAACGAGGAAAAAATTAAATACATGCCTGTCTATGTCACACCACAAGAAGGCGCACCAAAGTTAGATATTGGTGCATACAAGTTTGATACGGTCGACAGTTTCATATACCTTGGATCTCTTGTAACTCGACATAATGATATTACAGAAGAAATCAACAAGAGAATCATGTCTGCGAATAAATGCTACTTTGGCCTGTTAAGACATTTTAAGTCCCGCATACTATCTCGCCGAACTAAAAGCACTCTTTACAAGACACTTGTAAAGCCAGTGCTCACCTACGCATCGGCAACCTGGACATTAACTCTGCGAAATGAACGAGCCCTGAACACCTTTGAAAGAAAAATTTTCCGACGTATATATGGACCGATCAGGGACGGCGCCAATTGGAGGAGAAGATATAATGCTGAGCTCTACGGGCTGTACGAAGATTGCAGCGCAGTTCAATCAATTAAGATTGGGAGACTGCGATGGCTAGGTCATGTGCACAGTATGAATGACAATGAACCGGCAAAGAAAGTAATGTCCAGCAATCCAATAGGGCGTAGAAGAAGAGGCAGGCCAAAGATTCGCTGGTTGGATGGAGCTGCCAGTGACTGCCGTATTCTGGGGGTACCGAATTGGAAAGCGGCCACACTGGATAGGGACAGGTGGAGGAAGCTGTTGGAGGAGGCCAGGACCCACACCGGGTTGTCGCGCCCCTGATGATGATGATGATGATATTATAATAGTGTAAAAATGTAAGAATATTGTTCAACATAATAATATACCCACTTTAGCTTGTAGCAGGATAAGATGAAAACTCATTGAATCACAGGATAATGGGTAAAGCAGGCATGATTAATCTACATTGACATTGAAAGTAGGTTATATTTGCTTACAAAATATTTATATAAGTAGGTAGACTACTAATATGTAAAATATTCTGAATCGTCTAAATGCAGAAATCTTTTGAATTGGTCATTGAACCGATTGCAAATTGATAGGGAGCTTTATTTATTTGATACGAATATGATCTCTGCCGTAAGGGTCTCCAAACATAATAATATATTTGACCTACTCGAGGAACCGCAGTGACGAATGGAAGTCAATTATTTGCAGCAATTTTTTAATAAAACAGATGCTCGGGTGACATTTCGTCATGCTGTCCAACGCCTCTCGAAAAGACAACGCGGATGACAGTTTCAAACAACTTGGCGTACCAATATTTTAACTTAGATATTATAGGAGTCAAATAGGGCGGCTCGTGGGTGAATAATAAGAAAAGCAAATAAACACAAAATCGACAATATGTATATTGTATATTATTACCTACTGACTTACTTATAGGCATAGGGCAGGCATGGAGTTATGTATGTTCATTCGGTGGTGACATCCTGTGTCTATTGCCGTATCAAACCTGAATCGTGTATCATCAACATCAACAGGGGTCGATCCACTGCTGGATGAAGGCCTCTCCTAGCGCCTTAAATTCTTCTCGGTTCCCAATTCTTTGCTGCCACATGCATCCACCGACCTTTGTGAGTTCGTCTATCCGGCGGGTATTAGGGCGTTCGTGTGGTCATTTAGTGTTGAACAAAATATATCGTAATACAGTGGTAACCAAACCTATGCCCCCCACAAGGGGGGGGGGGCTGACAGGGCTCTAGCCTGGGGCCCGGTGTGGCGAGTCGACCCGATAAATGAGATAAATACAAATCACAAATTTGCTCTAATAATAAAAAAAATGTCGCCTGCGGGGCGGGGCTATTTTACTTAAATGATATTAATAATTTCAAATATTTGATTGTACGATGCAATTTTTATTTAATTCAAATGTATGTACAGTAAAAACGAAACAATGATGCGGTTCGTCGATGATATAATGTACGTATATCTACGTACGAATACGCGGCCATCGGCTGCCAGGCATTTATCACGGCTCCACATACGCACGCACACTATCGACTGACCGAATTATTGTTTCGTTTTTTTTCTGTAAGTACATATCTATTAAAAATCTAACATATCGCTTAATTTCATAAGCAATAAAAAGTGATAAACATGATTATAATGTCGTCTTTAGGCAGTTAATTACCCCGGGAAGTTAACTGTTAGATGTGATATTTTTAATACGGTCGCCCATCACCGCCTTAACCGCGAGCTGTCAAATGTCGTTGATTCGTGATTTTAATCGAATGCATTTGGAATTAAGTAAGATGGAGTGCGGTGTGTTAAAATTATTGTAGATAAGCACCTTGTTAATGGAATTACTCCGAGTATTTTTTTAGTATTTTGGTAGGTACTTACTTGCTGAAAATTGATAAATAATATCTGACAGGGTAAATAATATGTAGGTAGGTAGGTACCTAAATATATTCTAAGTATTTCTGGACGTTTCGAATGTCCATGAATGTATATTATTAATTATTTTCACGCACTATCGACTCCTGTCGGTGACATTAGCATGGTCAATCCTCTGAAACTATTTCCCTGTACGGGCCGTTTGCCAAACTTTTTACCTGGCGACATACATAAAAAATAAAAATCCCCCAGTATAGATAACAATAAAATAATATTGTTTGATTTACAGACATATGCAGGTAATATAGATAATATTTTTATTAGTGAGAAGAATGCAACTTGTCTGAGCTGAGAAACCTGATTCCCAAAGATACGAGGGTGGGTCAATAATTCCTTAGAAAAAAGCATTAAAACAGTTTTTATTTTTGTATTTTTTTTTATTTCTCAACATAATCTCCTTGGAGCTCAATACACTTGGTTAGACGTTTCTCAATTTTTTTTTAAACCGTCAGAAAAATAAGTTTTCGGAAGGTCCTCAAAATAAGCATTTGTCCGATCGATGACTTCTTCATTTGAAAAAAAACGTTGTCCAATTAGCCATTTTTTTAAGTTTGGGAAAAGGAAAAAGTCACTGGGGGCTAAATCTGGCGAATACGGTGGGTGGTCGACCAATTCAAACTTCAATTCTTCAATTTTAGCCATTGATCGTAAACATGTGTGAACACGGGCATTGTCCTGATGAAAGAGGATTTTTTTCCTGTTTAAATGAGGCCGTTTTTCTTCAATTTCGTTTTTTAGCTGGTCCAATAAAAATGCATAATAATCCCCTGTTATTGTTTTTCCTTTTTCCAAATAGTCAACGAAAATAATTCCACGTGCATCCCAAAATACAGTAGCCATAACCTTACCAGCTGATTTTACGGTTTTCGCCTTCTTTGGACGTGGTTCGCCTTTCGCAATCCACTGCTTTGACTGTTCTTTCGTCTCGGGAGTATAGTGGTGTATCCATGTTTCATCTACAGTCACAAAGCGACGAAAAAATTCATCCGGATTGCGTTGCATGAGCGACAACAGGGCTTTAGAGGCCACCACCCTATTGCGTTTATTGTCGACTGTGAGCAAACGCGGCACCCATCTTGCAGAAACTTTTTTCATGCCCAATTTGTCATGTAAAATAAAAATGACGCTACCTTTTGAGATCCCTGTAACCTCAATTATCTCACTCAACTTTAATCTTCGGTCACTTAACACCATATCGTGGATTTTATTGATCATTTCTGGTGTAGTCACCTCTACAGGACGTCCTGAGCGTGGTTCATCCTTTGTTGATGTACGACCACGTTTAAATTCATTTAACCAGTTATAAATAGTTGCAAGCGAAGGAGCAGATATGCCGTGAACTAAATCCAACTCATTTTTTATTTCCTTTGCTGTTAACCCTTTTATATTAAAATGTTTAATAACAGCTCTAAACTCAATTTTCTCCATTTTTGTAAACAAGCAAATTTTTTTTTAAATGTACGAAAATAAAAAACAACAACCCGACCAATCTGATTGAAACTTCGCAGCATACTGAATCGGTAGTGCCGCTGCATGAAAACAAACCGCTTATAGTACTAGTCGCGCCACCTGTCGGCTTTTCTAAGGACTTATTGACCCACCTCGTACCACGATCCAAACGGCAACAAAGATTAATTTAATAGTTGCTGTAGGTAATCGAAGATATTGACCCCAAACCTTAATTATTCAAAATGCTGACAACTCTAAATCAGAAATTGAGGCTTTGTACACATGATCATTTTTCAAGTCTATTAATATTTATTACACTGGTTTACTGGGAACCATCGCTTCATTGAGGGTAAATCATTCAAGAAGGAACCGACTTATTTTTAGCATCACACAGTTTGACAGATACTGCTATACGCTGTCGAAAATCAATTAGTATTGGGTAAGTACTTACTATGACCACTAAAACTAAATTGACTGGTTAATAAGAAAAGCATCTACCTGAATGTCATTGAATTGTTTTATTCTGTAAAATTCCATTTAAATAAAGTCGTTAAGAACAGTGGTGAAGTGGAGCCTCAGCGACCCAGGATTTTTTTACATGAAGGAACGAGCTCCGGCACGTTTTTAAAAAAAATTTCATCAATATTTTGTTACAATAATAATTTTGAAATATGTTAATATAAAAAAATAATTTGTAGTTATTTTTAATTTCTATTTTTTTTTCGAGAATCAAATTAAATATTATGTATATTCATACCCAGTGAACTGGACGTAAAATGCAACAGAAGCGAAGTCAGTCCAATCCCAAAGAGATTATAATACAACTTACGAGAATTACTTCGAGCGGTAAAATTCGAAACTTCAGGTACCTAGCACATAAAAGTATGAATATTTAAAAATGTGTTTTTGAAAAAGTGGCTTTGGGGTTATGGTGATTAGATTTTTTTTTAAATCAGCGACTACTGGCTATAATTACTGGGATCAAAATAAATGATGGTAAAAGAAAAAGAATAATAATGCACACTTGTACACAGTAACTCTTGGAATGAGTTTATTAATAAAATTTGCCAAAGCATGTAGATAGATTTCCACTACGAGGCAGCCCTAGATAATGGAAAATCGAGTGAGATCATACTACTTTCACCATGCCGGGTGTCTTGGTTTGTCGAGTCGTTTCTGAGCAGAAATCAGCTCAAACTGCTATTGAAACTAATATCGGGCACACCACGGGCAAGAGGTTTGATATCTTCATGGGGAGAAGCAATCTGCAGCTCTGCGATGAATGTGGTTTTCAGGAGGACATTGCACACATAGTGGTACAATGCACTAAATTTGAACAACACAAAGTTGCGGCTTGAAAATGTCTCAGAGAATATCGAGAAGTTTAAACATACCATGCCAACACGGAAGAATTCCGCAAGTTTTAATAAAATTTGAGATAAAGCATAAAAATGGTTTCTCACTTAGAATAGAAAAAGCAATATAAACGTATAAAAGAAATGAAGAATGAATTTATAATTGATTAATATATTCTGCTTAGTCCAAAAACTAATAAATGGACTATCTAGATATTTTCAGTTTTTAAATTATTTTGTTCAGAAATCTTTAAATATTTATTATTTACACGCAGCGTGACACTAGTGCTTTTAATACAAGCCTTTGCCGCTAGTACTCGTAAGTAGAATGTACCTACATATAATTTTCTGATTGCATATCGTTTTGCATTCAACGGTTTGTTAAAAGAGTGTTCACCTTTTCATATTGATTTATCAGTCTAGTTTGACCCTTGAGATATCTGAATATGTCGCGACTAGGGATTCCAATCCCGGTATCCCGAACTATTTTCGATACCTATGAATCCCGGGATTGGTAAACATAATCCCGAAACTTTCAGGATTGAGTTTTTTTTATCAATTTTTATGGAAAATAAAATAAAAACTAAAATATAACAGAAAAAATACTTTTAATAACATACGAATACATTAGAAATAAACTGAGTTTGAATGAAGTTTGATTTATTACCCATGTCTTGCCAATTAATTTTATTTTTTCACAAACATTAATAAAAATGAGAAAGATTGGAAAAAATAATGCTTCGCACTTTTAACAAAGTGATTCCACCATGGTTTTAATGCATTTGTCATTTTTTTTTAATTTTAATTGAACTTGTATTTGTTATCTTTTCATAAATAAATAAAACTGTTTTACTTCCACATTATTATTTATACATATTACAATATTATTTACTCCATTAAACCTGTGTATTGTAAAATGTATTTCCGAAGATTGAACGTACTAACTATCAACAATAAATGTCTTAAATAGTATAAACCAGGGGAGGCAAACGGCACGCGAACGAAAACCAATAAAAAATTTCAAAAAAGGTATACAAATGAATATTATTATACTTACCTACATATAAAAAAATAATGTCGAGATTTGAGAAAATTGTGCAACCTGCGGCCCGCGGCGAAAATATTTTCCTAAAAAGACGAGCCGACTCTTTGGCACGTCAGACAGTCGAAAAATATTTATTGGGAAATGTTGGCACGCGTATGCAAAAAGGTTCGTCAAACCTGGTATAAATGATACTCAAATTATTTTTGACAGATTTTATCAACGTTATTTGTATACTTATATAGAAATTTTATATTAACTATTGAAAAAAATGCCAATCCCGGGATCGTCAAATCGTAATCCCGAAATCCCAGGTTCAAGATTTTGGCTCGGGATTGGTTTCACTAGTCGCGACATCTTTCGTAGAAATAATAATATAATTTAATAATAAATGAAAGTGTTTATTATAACTATGCTGAATTTATTGGTACATATAAATATTTAAGTATCATATGGGTAAGTGCTTATTGAATGTTATAAAAAATGATATTCCATTCAGTGGTGATTTTCCATAAAGCTGATGAGGAGAGGCGGTGTCAAAAAATCCTAACGACGCTGTATTTACAGCATGGCCCCCACAAAGGGGGGGGGGGCTGACAAGGCTTTAGCCTGGAGGCCCGGGCTAAGGAAGGGTCCGGCGTGGCGAGTCGACCAGATAAGTGATATAAATACACATCACAAATTCCCTCTAATTAAAATTATGTGGTTGTACGATATAATTTTTAATTGTGTATTGATACTCGACAACTCCATAATTCATATTGATGCATTTAAATGTACAAAAAAAAAACACTAAATAATATTTATTATGCATATTATGCACATTAATTTTACCGCGTACAACTTTTGGAAAACGCTACTATACAGCGTCACACTGCCTTTATCTTTAGTTATAGGTAGGGGGACCCGCCAATAATCCTAGCCTGAGGGCCCGCATCAGGATGTGGGGGCCATGATTTACAGGTAATACTTTCGCAAGGGGGGGGGGGACTCCAAATCTGTCAGCGTTTCCACATTCTTAAAACCAACACTGATTCCATGACAATGAAGGCTATGGTAAATTTTTTATTACCTTTTTCCAAGAAAACAAAGCTAAAACCATTTGTCATTGAAAAAAGTTATGCATACTTCGAAACACTAAAAAAAATCATTTTGAAAATAAATATAAACATAATGTAGGTAACAAACTGAATTTGAACACACATGCCACAACTATCGCAATCCAGGCTGTGTGCATTGTCAATTAATGCCAAATTTTATCTACTAATGTATTTAGATATTTCATTTTTACTTATGTCCAAAATAATTCTTTTAAATTTAATTTCCAAATCTTTTAACTGTAAATCTCTATAATCTTTTACCCCGGATGTTGCAAATGTTTTATATGGGTCGCTAAATTCTCTTAGTATTAAAGGGGATGCTTATACCACCAGAGGCATCTAGCGAAAAAATACGAAGCTTGTAATTTGAGACATTTTTTTGATAATTATTTACAATTTCAACTGTACTTATTAATAAGTATATATTATCTGAAAACATTAAAAAGAAAAAAAAATAAGTCAAAGATAAACTTACAATTTGTAAAAAAAAAATCTGAATTTGTCACATATTTGTCCACAGTTATTATTACATATTATATTTTATGGTCATAAGCATTTATTATTAAAATTCAGTTTATTAAATTTTCTATGTTTTGACATAGAGGTTTTTGACTGATTCATAGTTTTAAAATTTTTTATATTTATTTTAAAAAACATCGATTTTTATAAAAATATAAATGTGTATAGCTTGAAATCCTTTTTATTTATATTTATAGGTATATCTCGCAATTAGGTCAATAAATGTCTAATGCTTAATCAGATGACCTATTCAGTGTTGCAAATGGGAATGTATATATAGGTTCAGTATAAAATTAATACATGTTTGGATGTTTAGTAATGTTTGCATAGAGAACGTGAGAGAAAATGTGATCATTGTTAATCCGAATGTAATATTATTTAATATTATTTTAATGTGTTCCCTTATTAGTGGTTATTATGATAATAATAATAATTTTATTATTGCAACAGTCATAAATGTATAATTAAAATAATATAATGTCTGCAATCAATAGATATTATATACATATACCATATTATTAAGTAGGTATATAAATAATGCTACAATGTGAAAAGTAGTGTTGATAATACGTGTTGTCTGTAATGCTACAGATACTACTTATACAACAATTCAATGGTCAAGCCTCTCCACAATATATGAGCGGCTATCGCGCACACAGAGAAATGTTTTAGGGGGGTCTATTTTGAAAAAAAAAAATATGTTTGTATTGATTGATTGAAAATTTAGCAACTATCACTGACTTCCGCATTTACCCCGCATACTAGGTACCTATTTACTTATGGCTTATCGTCGCTTCAATCGTGGAATATCATAATATTCAGGTGCATTCCCCATACCCAGACACTCCTTACACACCTGTCCTTCATGTATAACTAAGGGTGTTCATCTACGAATTATTGCGAGCTGTAGCACACTACACAATTTGTGGTTATCGAATGTGCGAGGTTTAACGGTAATAATTATTAGGACCGTCAGTGTCCCTTCGTGTCATCCGCACTATCTTATCTTTTAGACATACCGCGTCAAAATATTGAAGCAAACATTTGGTGCTCCACGTATCTTCCAGTAGCCACATGACTTGGGTGTCGTAGAATGCCGAGAGGAGCATGGCCAAACCATTGAGAAGACGACAGCCAAATCATCCGGGTTACTATCCTCAATCATTAGGTTCCGACAAAGAAGAATAAGTAAAATCCAATTCACTTAAATAATTTGTTTTTTTTGTTCCTTTAAGGAAGGGGGTCTGAACCTAAGACTTTCCCTCCCCCCTCTCTGTGCCCCGCACCTACGGCTATGTAAAAATGTTATTTAATAACATCTGCACATTGTCAACTGTAAAACATGGTGCCTACGTATCTACAATAAATGATACCTAATATTTTGCATCCGTATTTACAGCGCTTCCATTGTTTTATGTTGATGATTTTTGTATAATAAAATGATTATAAACATAGCGCATTAAGCAGTTCCATTGAGTAATTGTAATCAAACAATAATAAATTAATACTATTAAGTACTTAATAATTGTCTCGTTTACAAATTTTTGAGGTTAAAACTAAAATTACAACATGACATGCAGTATTATATTAATATAATTTATATTGTAATAAAGTGCAAAAATTGATTAAAAATATATAATATATATTTTATTAATAATATATTATATCACATTCACGATGACGTTTGGTGATCTTCTATGCATTATATATACATGATAAAGATGATAAAGAAAACATTCCAAAACTCAACTATGCTGCGTAGATATTTATCAATGTATAATTATAGCAACTAACAATATTATTAGGTACTTTAAAATTGGTTTTTTTTGAATAATATAAATATATGTATAACATATACTTTCCGGTTTACTGTTGAAAGGCAACGCCAGCATCCTACTGACCTGACTGCCGGGGTTCCCATTCCAGTGACGAAATTGACACACTGATACGGTGGCGTTTTCTTCATAATTAGTAAAAAAAAAACAATCAATAGAATTTAAAAAAAAAATCATGGCAAGATAACAGATTACTGCTGCTAAGGTATAAGGCATATCGCACCGGCAAAGTTTTCGCAACGTCTTGGGCATACGTACACTGAAAGAACATACATACTATAGGTTTTGATTGAGAAATAATAAGAAGGGTGAATCTCGAATCTCGAGAAATACATTTTTCCGAAAAATATTCTCATTTCTCGAGAAACCATCAATGAGAATCTCGCGAATTTGAGAAATCGCTCCGGATTGATTGATCCGGAACGGAATTTGAGAAATTCGCTCGTGATAAAATGACGTGTGCCAAGAAAAGCTAAAAAAGGTCTTGAATTTGGTTTAAAACGGATTCGTTCGGTAGAAAAATCGGGCCGAATTAGTTAAAAAAATAAAGATTTTTCTCGAAAATTCAAGAGATCGATAAACTAATCTAAATTTCGAGGAAAAAAAAATAATTCGAGGATTCTTGACAAGAATGAGAAGAAATACAATGTATTACGAGAAATCACAGCAAAATACAAAATATAGACAGACCATAAAGTCCATAAATACATCTCCACATTTGAATAGGAAAAATAAAAGACGAAAAAACTGTTTTATACCACCAGAGTCCGAATATGTTGTCGGTCTCGCATCGTGCAAATGGAGTTTGTTGGTGAACACGATTGTATATTATGAAGAGTTCACAATATACCTACGTAGTAGTACTTATCTACATAATAAACTAAATATGAATGTATGTACAATTAGGGATTGCAATACCGGTGTTTCAAAACCGGTATCCCAGTATTTTTTGATACCGAAATACCGTTTTAAAAATCAGACAATACCGATATTTTCGGTATTGAAAGTGGAAACAAAATGTATAAATTAACATAAAAGGACTGTAAATTGTTCTCGGGTTACACTATGTCTGGTTTACTTCCGTTGGTTCCAAGGACTTTGGTAACCACCAATGACACGTGGAGATTTGCGAAATACATTTGCATTGTAGGTAGGTACATTCTTCCCTAATTTTAAATGTATCCAAATATTTTCTACAGTCACTAGCGAGTTTCAGAAGTTGTTTAGTGTATTTTTGGATGTATCTGAATTCGCATTAAATTCTGTCCGTTTGTATAATCATTATTAACCTCCGTATTAGTGGGTGAATATTTAATCATGAAATAATAATTACACTATAATGGATTGGCCTGCGCATAATAATTGTCTGATGTTTATCTACTAAAGAGTAGTTAACACAATAATGAAGAAATATATATTTTTTTTTTTAACAAAAAAGCGAGCAACATTGTGTTTGGTTTTAATTCTTACTGGATAAAAGCAAATAAATTGCTAAGTGTAAAAAGTGCAATGGATTTACCAGTGGGCACATGCATTATCTACAAACACGTCATAATATAAATTTATTGAAAGATCATTCGAAGAAGATAGTGCCAATAGTTCAACTACTAGGTATTTTTAAACCTCAATATCTCTACCATATCTCACCTTTACCTATTTTTAAAGGTTTACGTATATTATGTAAGTACATATTATTTAGATATTTTTGCTATAAAATATTAATATTTTAAAGAGATTTTTATATGTATTACTTAGTACTTAGTAGATACCTACTTAATTTTTTTCACATATTTCACGAATACCGGTATTCAATAGGAAATACCTACCGGTACCTATTGGTATTTTCATTCGGTATTGCAATCCCTATGTACAATGTACAATCTATGAAAAAATAAGGTTGGGCATCGATTTGGCATTTAATATAGGTAAATACATCGGTAGGCATCGAACTATTCACGTTCAATAATATTATGTTTACTTTTCTTCGGATTGGATATGTATAGAATATAGATACTAGACTAGGTGGACACCCACAGGTATGGTATAGATACGATATTATTGACATAACCACATAACCGAACGAAATTATCGAAAATTATTTGTCTGTTAAAAGGAAAAAGAACTTAACCCACACAAATAAAAAATTTCAGGAGGCACAAAAATGTTTTTTTTAAGGTTTTCGGTCAGTTAAAATATAAAATAGACATAAATAAACCTAAAATGCACAAGGATACTTATTTTGGTGTTTTATATTGCCAATCTGATATTAATTATTGAGGTACTTATATACTTACCTAATTAGAGAAAACCATTAAAAAATGATGGTTAAGTCTTTTTTCCAACTTGACTTTCTTCTATTTTAGAAGAATATAAGCTCAATTTAGATTATAATTTGGTATTTTTACAGATAACATCCTTTGGCCACAGCGTTTATTTAGTGGTGTTCAATATTATCATCCAAAAAAACCTATTTTTGTAAAACTGAGAGTTAACTACTGTTTCCTTTCTAAAGTCGATATGTAAATATTCTTTATAACGCTACAACAGGCCATTAGGCCCAATGATAGTCATGTAATATTAATAATATAAGCGAAACAATCAGAAACACCCAGGCATTAAGATAATTACATAAATATATTGTGATCTCACCGGGATCAAACCCGAAACTACCAAATGAAAGGCCAGAAAAAAAAATATTTTTTTACTATAGGTATAAACTAAAATTGGTAATTTTACAATTTTATAATAACCAATTATTTAATTATTATAATCTAATTTAATAAAAGTATTTAATTGAAAAGAAAAATAAGTACTTACTTACATAATAAGATTAAATTTTATATATACAGTATTCAATCGATATCGTGTACCCCTCCATAAATTTAAAATCTCATTATAGTACGAGTAATGTCTTCTAGTACCAATCATAGCCATCTTTATCTTTTGCATTCTGTAAAGTAGTGTAAAGCAGTTTGAGTGGAGAAGTCTTGTGGTGCGGACGTTCTAAGGCAGTTGATAGTCGACAAACCCGTTTGCCGCTTCATTATTATAGACAACATACGATAACAAGTTAGTAGATACAAACTTATCATTAAAACATACCTAACGGTTTTTTTAAATATAAATAATATGTGTTAAAACTGGTTTGTAACAGTGCAACATTACAATGCAGTTTGTGAAATAAACGTAATTCGAAGACCAGACGATACTGTCACAATTTATTAGCAATTTATCCGAATTTATTGTCTCGGAAGCTGGACAATAATGTATGGTGTATTTATACATAAATAATATTTAACTATATCGACGCATGAAAATTTTGAAATAATAATACCAGTTAATAGTACATAGGTACACAAAACAATTATTGTTTTCAAGCAATATGATGTCCATGTTATGTTTACATTCATACATTTTGTACTTTCAGGGATAATTCAATTTTTGGGTCTATTCATATTTTCATCCCTAATAGATACTTTTAGATTTTTAATACCATAAAGCAGTAAGTACATTAACTAGCTACTATGCCATGAAAAATCTTGCGTTTCCCCTCAAGTGTTCTTTTTTAACATGGAGATAATAATATGTACCTACACTCAAGTCTAAGAGTCTCAAGTAGGTATAAATTTGTCCAGCGATTGTCTCTTATTGTAGCTAATGTCTCAAGCTCATTTCGATTTTAGGTTTTTAGCAAATATCGCATATCTACGCTTGTTTATTTCTTTATTCAATCATTCTATTACCTCCCATGCTGAGCTATTCTGTTTCTGTATCCGCCTACTAACTGATGGTCCATGTTTTGTACGCATATCTGATTACGTGACACTGGTTGAACACTGCGTTTTAGGCGCAAAGCCTTATTACACTCAATAAAATATGCAAAGTCGCGAAGGGCTAACGAGGTATTCTGTTGAGATAATGTCTGGTAAACATTCCACAACTTCCAGACATTATTTAGGAGGCCAGAAGCAATCCAGGTTCCTTGTTCCAATCCTTGGTTCTGCGATAGCTATTTATAGACACTTAATTTATTGTCCCAGATGCCAGATAGAATATTTTATACCTACATACAACACTAAAGATCTATAGTCTAAGCTAAAGATTATATTATTTTTATTATTATACGAATATTTTTATCATTTATACCTATATCCATCCTGAAAACATTTGTTTTCTATTTAACCAATCTATTTTGAATGCACTACATTGTTTATTATTGTTTACAGAATATCAATAACTAAGATTACATATATAAATAATAATATTATGCCTTTAGTCACGGTTATTTGCTAATATTGTTGGTAGATACAGTAAGATAATTATTACCTATTGCTATATTATATTATATAGGTACTCAGAGTCGAATTGGTCCGCACGGGAAACAATGAGAAATCCTGGTAGGCCGATGAACCCCCAATAAAACAAGCCAATGTGTGCATGTATAGATTTTACATAATTATGATATCACAGATATTTGAAACTGTTGGTTGAGATCATAAGTCGTGTACACCATTGGAGCTGGTAACGTCATAAGAATGGCAACTCGGCTTAACTCCCGCTTTGAAAACCATTAGTGGCGGAGCACACTGCAAGATCCGTGCGCAAAGCATGTGCTTTTTACGCCTCTCGGCCATCGCACGGCCACTCGCAGTGTGTTTTGTCGCTATAAAATGAAACCTTTGTTAGCGCAATAACCCGTTTAAACAATTTATGTTAAAATAAATTACGGGAATTCTTTTTAACTAGTTTAAAAAAATTCTCTGTGTTCGGCAAATAGGCAATCATGTATTAAAGAAGACTGTCTAGTTATGTTTTATCACCATCGGAGCAATTCAATATTCGATAATTAATAGGATTCTTCAATTTTCATGTCAATACTTTGTGTAATAGGCATTGAGCAATAATCATGCCCCCCACAAGGGGGGGGCAGACAAGGCTCTAGCCTGGAGGCCCGGGCTCAGGAGGGGCCCGGCGAGGCGAGTCGACCAGATAAGTGAGATAAACACACATCACAAATTTGAATTAATAGTAAAAAAAGTCGCCTTTTTCCTTCCAATAATATTATTTTTAAAACTATGTAGTTGTACGGTACAACTCCATAATTCAAATGGATATATTAAAATATAAAAAAAACACTAAATATACCTAGGTACACATTAATTTTACTGCGTACCTACACGATTTGTAAAACGCTACTGTAGAGCGTCACACTGCCTTTATCCATAGCGATGGGCTGGGGGGGCCGCCAAAGATCCTAGCCTGGGGGCCCGCTTCAGGATGTGGGGGCCATGGTAGTAATACTTATGTTTTATTGTTATTATGTAGGTATACCTATGTAGTTTTTGGGCCGATTAGCCATACAATTTCCCAGGTCGATCTCAGGCCACCAAACCATCAAACATCGACGTGACTAAACAACGATCTTGATCATGGTATTTAAACTAATCTGTAAATTTTTTGTTAATAGTAATTATATTTTGAGTATTTTAAACGGAATTCTGTATAGCGGATTCAAGTAAACGGTTGATTAATAATTTGGAATTCGACGCAAAGCTATTATTTTGAATGATGTCGAATATTATACTATTTTCCCACAAGAAAAAAGAAACTGTGTTGAGATTTCAAAATGAAACCATAAACTCCACATTCACCACACTTTTGTTATCAAAAGTGCACAATAATTTTATTATTGGATTGATACTTGAGTTATCTGGCTATTATTTAACTGGAAGAAACTAGGTACTTGTATGAGATAAGTATTTATACAGATATTATGTATGACGATAGGAGTACATACCTACTTGTTATGGCTAAGAGTGTTTTATATCTTCTGTATATTCTGCACTACTATTTCACGTGAAGCGTTTATTTTATTTAACGCAGATGACGCAATCGATTCGTCAGAAAGGGATCCTCAAAATAGTTTAAACCGGTCGTACAGATATTAAATTAAACTAAAATATTAAGGTTATACCTCAGTTGAGGCATGGTCTAAAAAGATCGTGACTAGGCGATGCGCGGATTGTGCAAATGACGCGAGCCGAACGAAATATAATTTGTCATAAAAATTCAGCATGCGTCCATTTAATGTTCTGTTTATTGTTCTATTAGTAACAATAATAACATATTCATTAACATGTTTCTTTTTCAAGTAAATGGGTAACGTTTTTTTAGTCATCTTTACACGATTTAAGAATTAATACCCCCGTCGCCATCACGAAACAAATTGGCGTGTTCACAACTCGACTTTCGCACTCCTATTGCCAGCCAGTCCCGAAATTTCGTCGCACCTATAGTTGAAAATTATTTGCCGTTTCACTGAAGTACCGTCTTAATAAAGACGCATTTCTCACAAATTACGTACCTACACAATATTACCCTAAGTATATAACGCCTATAACAAAACCACCCAAAGACATTCGTACTTGTACCTATACAAAATTACTAAGTAGGTACGATAGTCATTGGAGTTTATGGTTGTTTATGGTTACTGCATAATATTATGCGGATGCCCATCGAGACCACGACCACCCCCTCTTATCAGTTTATCACAGTATTCCCAGAGATCGTGGGAAATTTTAGAAGAAAATTTCATGCTCGCATGACCAGATTATGAGAAAAACTAACCTATCCTGATGAAGATTTCATCCCATTTTCCCTGTAACAATTTTGTAAAAAAAAAACAATTTTTTCCACGTATAGAAAAAATCGCATGGGGCACCATTTTATGTATTGTTTTTTTTTATATCTTTCAGTTTTTGAGTTGGTATTGTTTATTGTTATGACCACAATGGTCGACAGGTTACGTGTCTGGCTTATAATGTCGTGGGTCCCGCGACCCGACTCGAATCCCGAGTCTGGAAAATTCACATGTTATTTTTCAATGTGTGTTTGTATAGTTAACATCCATTTCTCATAAAAAAACGAAAAAACTGTTAATACAACCTCCACACCATTGAGGCCCACGTGACCTTCTTAGGATCGAACGTGGTATCTATTGTTTGTTGAGTCGGTATAGGTATGTGAAATTAATATCGAAATTTTTGTAGACGAAATGGAAAATTGTTGGTTTCTGTGTAGAAAATTCTATAAATCTTATCCATATGAACTGATTCACCTATCACATCGCGTACCACTATTAATTGTCCACTTAGTAATCAAATGTTTGCAATTCTAGTATTGTTCTTGTTTTTATTTATCTTATAATATCTACTATTATTCTCGGGAAATTATTAACCGCTGGACAAATAATGCAGTATGACTGCATTATTTGTCGGCATACACCAATATGGCGGAGATAGGTGTCAGAAAAAAATAAAAACTGTAGATGGTGAAAGAAATTAGAGGATGCCTTCACCGTATATATATTTATTATATCGTAGCGTTGATAGATATTTTAGAATCTCCTATTTGTAATGCCAATGTATTTTTTTATAAATATATAAAATTTTATAATATTATGTATCTAAACAGTCTCCTTGAATATTTGTTGTATGCGCTGGTGCTGTATAATAATTATTCCGGTGGTGAAGACGAAGACGCAGACGAAGAGATCAGCAATTATTTAAAGCCTTTTTAAAGATTTAATTTGTCAACGACATCTGTTGTATATGTAGGAATGTATTATAAATATATTATACAGATTACACAATCATTTCTCAAAGGTTTAGGTCAAAAATATGCCACAGCGCGCCATCCGTCTTTAAAGTATTTATCGGATTATTCGGCGAGGAATGATGATATTTTTTGTATGGACTTTATATTACGTGACCTCAGCCTGTCTACCGCAATGTATGCAACACGGTAGTCTTCGATGGCGAAACCTAAAACCTTTGCGCATAATATTATTGTCTACGACTGCAGCTTTGTCCAAAATAATTAATAATATGATAATTAAAAAACATAATCTATGGCATTCAATCACATATAATTAATATAGATTGTTTTTAAAAATAAAAGTTATTTTTATCTAATGTTTCGGAAAATATATAATTTAAACTCATCGCTCAATTTTATGTCATTAGTGAGGTATTGAAATTTCATCGAATTAGTGTCTCGTTGTCATAAGTGTGTAACTATTCATCAGTAGTAATATTGTTGTATCTTTTTTTTCGTAAGTATACCTGACGAGTGTGCTCTTTTTCTCTGATGTCCACAGCCTACCTTTTTCCAAAAGTCACCTTTCGCCACTGAATTATTTCTAATATGAAATATAAAATTTTTGTTGCATATTCATCTGTAAATTATTATTTATTTATCGACTTATTTATCCGGTTGGAAAGAAAAACATACCTAACTGTTTCTTTGTACCTTGTATTTTTATTCTTATGAACGTTATGGTAATTCACAAACAATGAAAACGTGTCAAGAAAATACTTAGATGAGCTGATATTTCTATTCACAATGGTAACAGGCTTTAATTATTATTTTTCTCATAAATAATTAAATCGAAGAGTTCGAAAACAGTTATACATTATAATATACTTAAACAAGTTATAGACTAGGTCAAAAGTTTACTAACTGCTTTTAAATGTTGCTGTAACATGCCGTGAAGTTCACGACCATTACACAAATATTGACATTGCAATCATTATAATATTTTTATACACATTAAAGTAAACTCACAACTCAATAATTCATTAGTCACGTACCTGTGTATGTTTATTTTTCAGAGAAGGATCTTGAGTACTTACCTACTCACGTTCAAGTTATTTATTTTAGTCAGGTTTTATAATACAATTATTATTATTATTGTGAATATTTTCACGTTTCATTGAAAGAGGAATTTAAAATATATTGACTATATTTTATATTTATCATACGCATTGGTATTATTCGAGAATTATTATTGGACATAGGTCTTATATTATATTTAAATACATATTATGTATTTCAAATGCAAAAATAAAATATAAACTATCGTCCGTTTTGAAAAATGCCAATAACAAAGAAAGCATAATTGGTATGCAGGTAATAAAATTTTATTGTTTTAAATAAGAGATAAGTAAGTACTAAAAATTATTCAATAATAATTGTTATTGAACATAAATCATTGGTATTTAAATATTTCGAATATAAAGAAAATAACTTCACGGTATTGTCCGTTCTAAAAAAAACAATCAGGAGGAAATAAAACAGTCCTTTTATACTTTATCAATTTATCATATTTATCAATCGGTATGTATGTCGGTAATTAAACTTTTATTTTTTACAACGAGAGATAAAAACATTGTTCGATACTAATTATTATTGAACATAGTATAATATTATGCTATTTAAATATTTTAAATGCCATGAAAATATACAAATCGACGGCCTCGAAACAGTTCAAACAATCGCGCAATATTTAAATTATACCAAAATTATAAAAATATGCGTATTTCTTAGACATCTAGTATAAAACATTACCAAAAGTATAAACAAATTCCCTACAACTAACATCCTAAGGGCCTATAACATAACCACATAAAAATATACCACTAATATTGCAATTCTCATCATTGCAATTTTCAATAATTATTATTGAATAGGGACTTTGTTTTTGTTACTAGGTAGAGGTGAATTAATATTTAAGACGGTCAATAACACCAACATAATATTTGTTATCCGATAGAATTTGCTTTATATGGCTACTCATTGGCAGATATAAATAGTCAGTATTATCAGTTATTTTAATTAAATTTTATTCTATATAATCTTTTAGTTTAAACTATTATTTTTGAGCACAAAAAGCTACACAAAACCGTCTTATAAATTTGTAGTGAGTTTACCTACGTTGCAATTGGCATGCGCATTCGATAACCACACGTGGATGGGACTACTCGCAATAGTTCGTAGGTGAACACCCGTAGACCTGCAGGCTCGATGTTCATCGCTAAAATCAAAGTGCGGAGTGTATGCATATGGGGTATGTACCCGGAGAAGGTCAAGGGTGAGCGGGGTAAATGCGGAAGTTAGTGGCATCCACTAGATTTTGTTAATCCCGTCCCCTCCCGCTCCCTTAAAAATTAACAAAAAATACGCCCATCATAAAATGACTAAATATCATAAATTTATACTTTGGATAGTAAAATGACACGAAATGAAATTAATTAACTCGCATACTGAGTAGGAAATAAAATACGTTTTCCTGGCAGCCCCTGTTATAAAACTGTGACATTTAGTTGGAAAACCTCACTAATTTTCTTTTCGCTTTTATAGTGGAGCCACAATATTGACCTTATGCAAGTTAATGAAACATGCTATGTTGTCCCGGGTGAATAATAAAATACAGTTTATGAGGAAGAGAAAACATGGCTGACCTTTTCGTATACCACGGCTGTACACAAATAGTAACATTGTTAAAAGTTTTTGTTTGCTGAAAACAAAATATTAACTAGGTAGATACTTCCTTGAAATGTCAGAAAAAGATTTCTGTACTTTTGCCACGGTTAGTTTAAGGTTTCTACTTATTATCTTTTATGTTAATTAAGGACAAAGGTAGGGACATACTTATCTGTAATCTAGATTGTCTTTTTAAATATATATGCAGGTATAATTATTATATTGTTTACCTTGCATAAAAGAGAACCAGGGACACTTCAGTCCGTAAACCAAATCTCTATTCACCGTGTAATTATAATCGAGTTACTTTTTTCTGTAAGCACAATAATAACAGATTGTTATTATAAGACAATTTACGCGTTTCGTACGCAATCATGTGAAAAGGTAAACACTTTTTTCATTGACATAAAAGTATCATTGTCTTACTTAAAAATTGCAACAATGTCTTCAAGGTCTTGTTCTTATTTAGGGCTATCATTCGGTCAGTATTAATTATTATCCTCGGTTGATATCCATTATTCGACATTATCAATAAAGGCACTTCCAGACATCATTCATAAATGATTTTACAAGCCGAATAATTAAACAAAGTAAAATATTTAATGTTTTCTGTACGGTATCTAGTTGCATTTAAACTTTATTTATATCGATACATTTTTTTACATGTATACACTGTTTGAAGCAGTGGCGGGTTCAGGGTCTTGAAGCCCCGAGGCACTGAATGATTTTGAGGCACCCCACGATAAGAAATAAAATTAAAACCACAAATTCCAACTACCAACGTACATAATGTACCTAGTAAATATAACATTGTATATTTTCCCCAGAGAACTCGGAAATAATTGGAAAACCGATCTAAAGTGTGGAAGAATATGGGATAAACTTAAACACGTGACGAGAATACGCTTGTCCTTCGTTCTGACAACTGCTATCGGTTTATTCACTGACGCTCATTCAATATTGGTCTATTTGAAGGTGGGTCATTTTCGTAGGACACTCACACATTCAAAACCCTGCGTAAAAATGTAGTGTATTGGGGTATAGCCAATTGGAATTCTACTTATTTAATCCGTTCTGTGATTTCCCCAATCCCATTATTATTGAAGATTTCAATGATGACACATAATACCTAGGTACTATTCTACTATATCTAATACATAATACTATATCTATAGTCTAAGATTGTAGTAGTTTATTTTTGTGTGCAAATAGGCACGTAGGTATTAATATTTGAGTGGGTATATTACAGGCCACATTGATATAAGTTACAGGGATTTTGTTATGCTTTAGGGTCAGTGGTGCCCAACATTTAGTCTATCTCGAGCAAATTAAGATTTTATAAATTTTAGGCGAGCCACACATAGGACGATGACCTTTTTTTGAAAAAATCGGTACGCGAGCAACGGGTTGGGCACCGCTGCAGGTAATTAGTTTATAATCAATTGGTTAGAAATACGCGTATTTTTAAGATTTTTGTATAATTTAATAATTGTGTGACTAGTTTGAACTATTTCGAGGCCCCCTTTTAAATCTTTTGACGAATCGGTTGCATTATCTGCGTCAAAGAAAGTCGCAAATGGTTTGAAGTATAATATAATATACAATGAACAATATGATTAAAACGTTACCCATTTACTTTAAAAAGAAAACATGTCAATGAATATATTATTATCGTTACTAATAGAACAATAAACAGAACATTAAATGGATGCATGTTGGATTTATATGACAAATTATATTTCGTTTGGCATGCGTCATTTGCACCCGCGACCCGCAATCCGCGCATCGCCTAGCCACGATCTTTTTAGACCGTGCCTCAACTGAGGTATAGCCTTAAAGTGTACAAAACAAAAATGTCATCGTTGCTACACAAACTTGGAATTTTTTTACTGTACCTACTAATGACTTTAATAATTATTAATTTATTATGTTTGGTTTGTAAATAATTTTATTGTCAGTTCGTCATACAGTTAAAGTAAAAAACGTACATACATATAAGTATTATCAATTTGTAAAATTAGTTTGTCGGTGCTCACTTCAACATCAAATCTCAAAACGAATGGTGTATTTATTTTCCTAGTAACACGTTAAATTAAAAAATATATACGGTACTGTCCGGTTTTCTTTTGATTAATTTAACTTGTTACTAGGAAAATAAATACACCATTCGTTTTGAGATTTGATGCTGAAGTGAGCTACGGAAACAAATTTTACAAATTGATAGAATTCGTTGATTTTCAAAAAAGAAAAAGAATTTTCAGATTGAAAACTAATTACTATAGGTATTTATAACACTCATTTCACAACAACAAAAAACAATAAAACATAATATTATATTTTAAGAACCGAAAAAGAAAAGCCATAAATCATATTTTAAGCAATGATGATTATTGATAATCCAATCTTGTTAAAGGTCGATTTTTTTAACCGACTCTTCCTTGTTATGCATGACTGCATATTCATTTTGATTTTAAAAAAATAATGACGGGTAGATACCGTAGCTTACACTAATAACTAACTAATAATAAAATTTAAGTGTATGTCTGTGATTTCGAAATATTTGCTTTTTGCTCAGCGCTATAATAGGTAGGTAGGTATATTATAGTTTTTTTTATTTTTCACACGGGTCACAATTAAAAACTGCTGGACCAATACTGAAGAAATGTACACACCTTCATTCAATATTAATTTAGTATAGGTAGTTTCATCTCGATATCTCAAAAGGTTCCGAAGTTAATGTAACGTAAAAATAAGGCACTTGCAACAATTATTTATCAGCAATCGTTGCCGATCATTCGGGTTTAGTCGGATTTAATAATACAAATAATTTATTATTGAATAAAGAGTAGGTAAACCGGTCAGATGGGGGCGTCGGTGAGGTAAAAGTGGGTGACCGCGCGCCTAGATCCATCCGTTGTCTATCTCATTGGTTTGGGGGGAGGGTCGAATTAGTATATTTCTTAATTTTGCGTATCGGACTATTTTTTATTTCATTATTTCACAATGCTGAGTTCATGGGCTAAAGCCGCGTTGACACGGTCCAATTACGATCCAAGTATACTTGGACCGAGTGCCACCCAAGCGCACTCGTATGAGACATCTTCATACTAATTATTCCTATCCAAGCTAACTTGTATGAGTAGGACGCGGTCCGAATAGCTTGGATAGGAATAATTAGTATGAAGCTGTCGCTTGGATGGCACTTGGTCCAAGTGTACTTGGATAGTACTTGGACCGTGTCAACGCGCTTTAACGCAAGAAATAAGAATTGTAATTTATTCTTTTTGATAATTATCAATAAGTAGCTGCTGGTACGGATTAAAAACGATTTCTGTAACGTCCTCAGTACTTGACTGAAAATACTTGATATGTCTTTGTAATGAGTGTGTATAAGAGTCCAATGTGACAGAAATGAAAATGACTATGCACACGTGAACATATTAATTATTGTAACTATAGTTATCTTAATATCGTGTGTGAGTATGATTCTTGATATATTGTTCATCCGGTTCATAAAAAATATTATATACATAATAGAAATTCCCTTATGTAGAAATTCATTTGCATAAAAATATGTCGATTCTCGAATAACGTTGGCAGCCGTTGTCATACACACGATTCATGTTACGAATATTTTCAGAACAAAACTAAGTAGGTATAAGAAATTATCAAAATACTATTATAGGTAGGTACAACTTGAAATCATTTTGAAACGAAGATGTGTATCTGACGTGTAGATTATACATATAAATATATATAAACTCATTTTTTGTTTTTTAAAGATACATACTATTAAATTAACTCTTGTGCTTTTGAGAGTCCACTATCCGAATGATAATGGCTGTAGCCAGTTAGTAGCAGCATTCAACTCAATGCCAAATGTTTTGGACTCGCGACTGTACTAGGTTAAAACAGAATGCCTCCATACGATGTTTGCATATTGACGGTGACGGTTTTAGATAGCCATGTAGAAATAATAATATACCTAGGCAGTAAGGTAACGAAATTATTATGTATGGTAGAATACTACCGACATAATGTAGAGAGCAAACAAAATGAAGCCTGTTGGATGCTACTTGGCAGTGCAAATGACGCTGTAGGTACCTTACCTGGGACGTCTTTATTTTATCAAATTTTCCAAGAACTCTACGATTATAATAAACAATCTTCTTGACTATTACAATCAATTAATCAATCAAATCAAAACCCAACTGTTGTCTTGTAGTTTTTTTGTAGTTGTGTTAAGTACTAGAAAAAACACAATAAAAAAGGTAATTTGTAACGGAAAAAGAAAGCCGCCTGTTGGTCTGAAATGTGAACTGAGGAAAAAAAATGAAAAGTACTTGACTTTGAACCGGAATAGAATTTTCTAAATTGGTGATTTTTTTTTAACTATAAAAGAAAAATGTCTCGAATTTGATCTCAAACGGATTCGGCCGGTAGAAAATTTGATATTGAATATAGATATTTCTTGAGATTCTTGATAAATCAATAAACTTAACTCGAATTTTCAAGAAAAAAAATCGATTCTCGATAAACGATAAAAGTTGAGAAATGACAATCTCCTGCCCGGAGGAACTTAGGGCGTGTGGTCCGATTGGTCTAAGGCCCGTTTCAGACGGGACACCGGTGTCGCGCTCGATATAATATAGGAGGGTTTTGTATTATGTTTATTAACGCCCAGAGCTAATGAGTCAATGCATAATTTCGCGTTATAAATTAAAACATAAAACTAGCTGCGCTAATAAAAACAAGTGTATCGGCGGCTTGAGAATGTAGCGGCCGATGTAAAAGTGTACCGGACACGCTAACGCGTTAACACTCATTAGCTCTGGGGAGTTCATAAACATAATACAAAGGCCCCTTTATTCGAATACAAAGGCCTCCTATATTATATCGAGCGTGACACCGGTATCCCGTCTGAAACGGGCCTAATAAGACCAGGCATGTTTACATGTCGCAGTTACAGCGCCGGCTCTCATCACGGTTTTACACTTAGGATTCACGTATTCGATATTATGTATACCGGATGCTGACTTGCAGTGACGTCCCGTGGGGGTAGGCAGATTGAGCGTCGCTTGGGGGCGGCAGATATTCGAAGGGCGGCAAATCGAGGAGAATCATTTGGTATTATATAGAAATAGCTACCTAAACTTAGTTATATTACAACCAGAGCTTTGGAGATGTTTTGTTCCGGATGCTTTTTTTTATTATTACCCAGTCGGTACTCGCAGCCATTTTAGTATGATGTCACCACGCTCCACTAGAGATTTTTTTATTTTATTTTTGACTGCTCGGTTTCGTATACAAATGCTAATAAACTTGGCGCCTATACACATTATGAATATTTTTATAAATGTAAAACATCACAAACGAATAATAAATCAGTCATAATAATTTAATGTCATTTACTCAGATTAAAGAGTTCCTTTCATAACAGTGGTAGGTATACTGCGCAAAAACTAATAATTATGTCGCGCCATAGTTATTAAAAGAAAATAATATTATATAGGTATTATATCAACGTTGGTAACGAAACAAGGAGAATTTATGGTAGAGATTTATAGGTAGATAGGTACATACCGTATTTTTTAATTTATCCAAATATTTTTGCCAGTCATTCGCGAGATTTAAAAGTTGCCGGATGTACCTATTCATAATGATTATTAATCCTTATTGACATTTGACATAATCAATTAGTATTCGTGCATATAATAGGTATTTACGTTAAGTACCATCTAATTGTAATAAAAATGTACACTAGTAGGTATCTACCTAGATTATATCATATTTATCGTGCTGTGAATACAATACTGTGCAATACCTTCTTTTAAGTCGTTTTTTTTGTAAACATATTTTTTGCTGATAATAGTGTGGATTTGTAGTTTATTTCAATCATCAACGGTTGAATGTTGAGACTATTAATTAATAATGTATTTATGATTAAATTTAGGTTTATATTTAAAAAATAATGAGGAAAATTATTTTGTTTACATGTTGTAGGGTACAATAATAGCATAGAAAAAATGGTGTGAAAATAATACATCTGCGTAGGTATTACTAAATGATACAAACCAAATGTGTCAGACATATTAACCAAATGGCATCTCAGACTCTGGTGATTTGGGTAAGTGTCTATTTAATATTATATTTATTCGCTTATTTATTTATTGATATCTAAATTTAATTTTGTATGTTTCAGCTTAGTGGTAGGTGTATATTTTAATAGTAATGTATCCAAACCATGGCCCCCACAAGGGGGGGGGCTGACAGGGCTCTAACCTGGGGCTCGGGCTCGATAAGTGAGATAAACACTTATCACAAATTTGCTCTAATAGCAAAAAATTCGCCTGCGGCGTTATTTTCCTTCAATAATGATAATTATTATTTAAAATTATATGGTTACACAATACAATTTATAATTGTGTAGCGATACTCAAAAACTCCACAATTCAAGTGTATGTATTAAAATATACAAAAAAACACTAAATATACACATCAATTTTAACGCGTACACCATTTGGAAAACATTACTGTAGAGCGTCACACTGCTTTTATCATTCGCGATAGGTAGGGGGGGGCAAAAATCCTAACATAGGGCCCGCTTCAGGATGAGGGGGCCATGCTTCATACAACACATTTCTTAGATATTGGAGTAATGAAAGGATGATAAAAAAATGGGGCGGCATTTTGACGCTGCCTAGGGGCGGCATTTTGTCTAGGGACGTCACTGCTGACTTGACTTAGTAATTACGAGTGTCTCCATATGAAAGACTTAATTTATATTAATGTATACCCTATATCCATGGCAGATACACGAATCCCCCGTGTGAAACTTTTCTAACGCTACCACAAAAACTGTCGGACTCCATAGGATGCGGAAGAGAACATCAATGTTATTCGCCTATGTTCAATAGTGGATGTATAGGTACATGTTGCAGAAGTAATACAATTTCCCCGTCATTATTCATCAAAATAATATTACTAAAATAATAGCCACACCAGTCATACACAGTACATATTATAATTATACAAATCTGCTAATATTACATTAATAAAATAATTATGCCGAAACCTGTTTTTAATCACAAAACAAAATTTATTAACTGAAATTTTATGGCACCTGCCTTGCATCAAACAGTAGTGGATCTTATTGACATTCAACGCACGTGATAATGAATTTAATGACGCACAGTGGCCCAACTTTGCTGATACCGCGGCGGTGTGCGAGTATCGCTGGCCTTCATCATCAGGGCATTTGGGGCTTGAGGCCAAAAACGAAGTCTATCATAGATAGGTACATAATTCAATCTAAAACAATATTATGTTGTATGCTGACCCCACCGGAGCTACATATTATCGTGCACATATGAAGAGCAATATTATGTTGTAATTCCGAGATGTTTTAACACTTTTTAATTTATTTAAAGGTTGCAGAACTATTCAGTATTGGATGTTAAAGAAAAATCCATTGATATAACTCATACAATTATTCTATATTCTAAAGAAGAAATCCCAATCCAGTGATGCCACGTTAGGATAGGCAGGTCATGCGTTTCATAGAGGCGGCACACACTGTAAAGGGCGGCAAATGAAGGGACGAATACAATTATTATCAATCATCAACAACTTAGTTTAAAAAATAGTCGGATTATAAAAAAATCCTGACAACATTACGATTAATCATGTATTGTATATAAATTGTGATGGCGGTTTATCGCACAGGTAAAATTTTCACAAGGGTGCCTCAACACCCGTTAATGCCACAGACCCCCACATACCTGACACTACCACTGTTAGAGAGTAGGTTTCATGAAAATGCTCTGTTACCATTAATAGTTTTTTTAATAACCCTTTGAATCTGTCCGCACGATCAACAATTACTATTGTCCGGCTACGGTTACGAAATACATCGTTTTACCTAATAATTACTTTAAAAAATTTCAAATAAAACTATGTATCAATTTTCTTGACGCATATTTCTCCATAAACAAAAATCCCACGTATACATAGGCGTGCACTGCACATGCTTTAATTAAACCTTTCATGCCTACTCTATACCGAGATACGTCATTTGTATACAAACTGTTTACAAATATTTCTATAAGAATTGTTTGATACATTGTTTATCTATATTCCGCCGCGGATTGAAAATATTGTTCGATTATAGAATTGTATATTCGTCTGGCTGGACCAGGCATCATAGATAAGTGACGTATAATTAAATCTTTTCAATAAAAGGAAATAATTTTATAATTGTCAAAAAACTGATTTGGTCCCTTTATTTTGGAAATAATATGTATTTATTTTCGTACGTACCTATGTGTTAATTATTCATAACAGCTTCAGTATTGTCTAATCACTAATATAAAATAAGGTATCTCCAGCACTCGAAATATAAGATTTTACGAACCGGAGCGCTCGATAATTTTTCGAAAATATTTTCATATTTATGTACTTAATAGTTGTAGGGATGTATTAATATTGAAATATACCTGCCAAGCTTAGATGTATTAACTGTCTTTAAACTTGTGGAATGCTAGTTTAGGTCATAACGTTGTCGAATTATTTTTTTTACCTTTTAGTAATACAATTCCATGCCTGCAAGCGACTGGTGGGGTCGAAAATTCTAGGCCGAAGAAGTAAACTTCCAATTTATAAAACAATTTAAGGCCAGTGGTCACTTATGGCTGTGAGACTTGGTGCTTAACTCAAAACGAGGAAAACAAATTAGCTGTCTTCGCAAAATACTCCGCAAAATCTTTGGACCCACGTTGGAAAATGGGAACTACAGAATAAAAATGAACCACGAGTTGGAAGAGCTGATTGAACAGCAAACAATCATAAGATACTGTAAGTCCCAAAGACTACGATGGGCGGGACATGTGGAGAGAATGTTTGAAGTTAGAGCGCCAAGGATCATGACGAAGTGGCTACACCAACGGAAGAGACCCAGAGGCCGTCCAAGAAGGAGATGGGCTGACGCCGTAGAAGTGGACTGGCTTCATATAGGAAGACCCGGTAACTGGAGAAGTGTGGCGAGAGACCGGAGTGAGTGGAGAGCGGTTGTGGAGGAGGCCAAATCCCACCCCGGGATGTAGCGCCGTGGAAGAAGAAGAGAAGTAATACAATTCACGAAATGGAATGCAATATTTAATTTTTCCACGAGACGAAGCGATAATGATGGAGATTTCACGAACTGTAGCTACGCTCCGGTCCATTTCGAGCGCTGGGTATCTCCTAGCTCATCCCACTCTTCTCGGTACCCACCTAGTTTTCACCGCCACGCATTTTCGCCGAATGGATGAGTGACCCAGCGGGTTTAAGGGCGGCCCTGTGGGGGTTTAACACCCCTTGGATACCCCTGTAATTCGGTTATCCACTCGCTGAGCAACATCCCAACCCTGAGCACAATGCCATAGTAATAGTATCATCAATTTCGCGACCTTTATCAAATAGGAAACTCATTATTATATTCATAATAATAATATAACCACCTGTACAAATTGTTTTTAATAGATCGTGATTAGCGATAGTATTCATTTCTATAAATACAATATATGATTAATTTATTTTTATATTCAGAGTTCACGAACTCATATCTGAAAGATATTTTTTATAGCAAGTGTCTTCTTCCTTTTTTTTCATTGCTATTTTAATATTTTTTAGCCTCGAGGGATCTACGATCGTGTAAGTTGTTTTGAACCGATTTGTTTGCACGCGATAATTTTCATACTTACAAAACCTGTTTCAGAGTAGTATGTTATGCGACACATCCATTTTTTTAAATGCAGGTTAACAAATAGGTAGGCAGGTAGGTACCTCAATGTTTATTAAATATACGTACATAAATATAACAGATCAAATCAGTTTACTATTTTTTTTAAATATTTACCTACGTAGGATGATACCTACCTATTTGATGTAGGTAGTTTTTTTTTTTACAAAATCTACACGAAGCAATAGGTAAATATAATTTTAGTTAATTACCTGCCTGCATTAAGGATGGCCGCGCGGCGTAAGCGTCGGCCTATAACGCCGTAGGTCCCAGGTTTGAATCCTGGGTCTGGCAAGTGCACATAATATTGTTTTTCAATTTGTGTATGAGTCAGAGTATGTACCTAATAGGTTGAGCAAGTGGCTGACATCCTTTTCTCGTAAAAACAAAATCTGTTATTACTAACCTCCACTCTGTGGAGGCCCATTATGATCTTATTAGGATCGGACATGGTCGAAATTCACACAAAATTTTCCTCGTGTACTGTTTTACTCAATCTCTTTTCAAACTAGGACCAATGGGTCTATTCTATGCTTATCGACCGCTAAAGTGATAAAGTGAAAAATATTATCAAACTTAGGGTAGGTTTGTATCAAAATATTAGCACTTATTGTAACAATTACACGAAGCCGGTTTTTATTGTTGCAATAAGTGCTATATTTTAACAGCACCTATCTTGCTGCTGTTAAAATATCGCACTTATTGCAACAATAAAAACCGGCTTCGTGTAATTGTTACAATAAGTGCTAATATTTTGATACAAACCTACCCTAAGTTTGATAATATTTTTCACTTTATCACTTTAGCGGTCGATAAGCATAGAATAGACCCACAAGTGCACAGTCATACTTAAGTGGCCTTATGCAATGCTTTACCTTATTAGTGGCCGTGAGAAAAACAATCACACTATTTACAATAAGAACAGCTTATGGCGACATTACTGCATTTGACGATCACAGTATTGTTATCGCCAATCACTACCTCATATACCATGCCAACCCTGCATAACATGGTACGGCACTCATGCCACCAAAGCTAGTATTTTTGAACACCACGTGCATAGAGTGTATCTAACTTCCTTGCCAAAAAACTATCATATCTTAGGCACACACCCAAGGCCGTCTATAGTCAGACCGCGGCACTAAATGCCGAGTTCCGATGGTAGTGTTAATTATTGTGTAACTTCGAATTGAATGTTTCGTTCATATTAATTAATGTATTTTTTTTCAATAATATGAAGCTATCATCATTTTCTACAAAAAAAAATATTCGACGTACTAGCACCTGGAACTCAGAAATAACGGGAATTTACATACCTAACGGGTGTGGAGAAACAGGCAACCGATCTCGAGTGTGGAAGAATATGGGATAAACTTAAACACGTGTCAAGAATACGCTTGTACTCATATTTCGTTCTGGCAACTGCTCTCGTTTTATGCACTGATGCTCATTCAATATTGGTGTATTTTAAGGTTGCAACACACATTATTGCACGTCTATAATGTGTTGTTCATTTTCGTAGGACACGTTCACACATTCAAACCTTGCGTCAAAATGTAGTGTATTGGGATATAGGCTATCGGAATTCTATTTATTAATCTGTTCTGTGTCTTAGCACTAAGATCGATATTTACAGTTTCGTACCGCGGCCTGAGTATATTGGACCTTGGTACTGAATCAAGGTTTCGCCAATACTGTAATTTACGAGATAAGTACAAGTTTTAATAGAGTCCCACACAGTTTAAAACTTTATCCACAGAAAATAATATTATGAAGTCTACGAATTTTGTACACTTATTTTATTAATTGAAAATATCAGGGTTTCGAACCGTTATTTTTTCGTTCTGGTTCAAGTACAAAAATATATTATATCGGTTCGATTCCGGTTTTCGTTCCGAAAAAATAACGGTTTTTCCGGTTTTCGGTTTAGCTCCGAGTGATTAATTTTTAAATGTTTTTATTTTTAGTAAAAATTGATTTTACGCCATAATTTAGAACATTTATGGTACTTGTATGAAAGCCCGTTGCCATACATTTTTAAAACGCGTGTTTGAACATGTACCGAACCGAAAAATCCGATATATCTTTTCGGTTCAGTTCCGGTTTTCGTTCTGACAAAAATAAAGTTTTTTCAGGTTTTTAGTTTTCAGTTCAGTTCCGGTTCGAAGCCTTGGAAGATATCGAATTATAATAGAGTCACAAAATGTATCTTACTATTTTTCCTTTTTTATTTTCAGATATAAACGAAAATGAAGTTCTTCGTAGCAATCATGATCTGCACAATCGCAGTGGTCTCTTGCAAACACAAGAAAAGTGACAGCGGAGATAAAGTAAGTCAGATTACACCAATATATTCTAATTTACAATAATAAATTATGTCCATATTAGCAAATACAAAAGTAGAAAAATATAATTAAATGAAATGTAATTTAAATATTATTTAGTATAATAAATTAGATAGATATGAACAGAAGACAGTTTGTTGATTGGGTACACAACACAAAAGTTCATGAACTGTAGTAGGTATAACATGCCTGCCTACTGATTGAGTGGCTAACTAATAAATGGTATTGCAGATTACAGTGGTTGAACTATTTTAGATAGTATGAATCATTGGCATGCATATGCATAGAAAATATTGAACAACGTAAATTGGGTTACAATTATATTTTTGCCGAGTGATCGTCGGTAATACATTATTATGCAAAGGAACAATTCTCATGAGTCATGTTGAAAATAAAGGGAAATAGATTGGGTAGCTATTGGACCAGAGCACGCATACAGTGAAGTCCCTAGACAAAATACCGCCCCTAATGCCACCCCATTTTTTTATACAGTATTTTTTATCATCCTTTCATGACTCCAATATCTAAGAATATGTTGTATGAATACATTACTAACAAAATAAATACCACTAAAATATATAAAATTAAATTTAGATGTAAAAAGCGAAATATACTATAATAAGAGGTAGGTAATTATGTTAGACACCCAATTCACCGGACACATTTGGTTTTTACCATTTGGCAATACACAGATTATTATATTTAACATTTTCACTATGCTATTATTGTACAACATGGCAGCAAATAATTTTAGTTATTTCTATAATATATTCCAAATGATTCTCCTCGATTTGCCGCCCTTCGAGTAACTGCCGCCCCCAAGCGATGCTCAATCTGCCTACCCCGACGGGACGTGGCTGCACGCATAAGTCTAAAATGGGTTATATGTACTTTATGGTATTTATACTTTTCTCCGCCATGTAGCCATATATTCCGCTTAGGAGTGAGCATGCTAATTATTTTAGTTAAGTACCTGTTCTATCTGTTAATTTACTGTGTTTAAGAAGAAGCCATTCTTAACTGCCGGCCTGTAGATCAATGATTTTATTTCGAGTTCGGTGCTATTACTGAGTCTGTTTCTACAACATAAGAATGTAACAATAATTGAAGGCGTCCCTGGAAAAGTGGTCTATATGCAAAAACAAAATTGTTCAGGAGTGGACAAAAAGGTTTTATTCGATCATGCGGACTTTTGGAGTATATCTGTGATAATAATTGTGTTCATGAAAACACTCTTTACCATTGATTTTTTTTTTTTGGATAATAAAATAATCATAA
Organism: Rhyacophila brunnea; assembly: GCF_057557595.1. Lineage (NCBI taxonomy): Eukaryota > Metazoa > Arthropoda > Insecta > Trichoptera > Rhyacophilidae > Rhyacophila > Rhyacophila brunnea. The sequence goes on from NW_028233068.1 coordinate 27,669,860, forward strand.
TATAGATATAGAAAAGGTTCTAAGGTAAGCATTCTAGTGTTGCTAATATCTCAAAAAGTGTGGCAGTTAAAATAATAAAACTTTGCCCGTTTTACTCAATAAAATCACTTTTTGACATGATGTATTATATAGGCCCCTTTCCCGGGGACGCCTTCAATTAATGTAATAGAGTATTATTAAACACAATCCATTAATTACCTTTCCCACATACAACACTGAAAAACAATTTAATTTATACTAGGTATTTGCTCTCAATTTTAATTAAGTTGAAGTATTTAATAAGGTTGGTAAACGATGTGCAATTAAATAATAATATCTTGTCATTTGAAAAGGGATGAGAGCCTTTGCGATATAATAATACAAAACATTTGGGTATCATACATTTAACATGACAAAATGCTACAATTTACAAATAATGTAGTAGACTCTCACTAATCTGGCACTATAATATAAAACCAGATGGTGCCGCATTAGTGAATTGTATAGAAAAATGGAAAATAAAAAATATGAAGATGATGTTTGCTGCATAAGGATTTGAAAAATCAGTCAAATTTAATGGGTAACAAAAAGTAGTGTTTACTATTGTTTACCAACATAATTTATTACCTATCAGCGATTGTTTTGACATACAAACTTTGATTAAAACCTATGCCCTGTAACTTATGCAAAACCAAAATGTCTTCAGATATTACAGGATCACTGGAAGTGAGATTCTACTGTACATACTTACATTTATTACTAACATTAATGTTATTGTTTTTTCTTATTCTTTATAGTTGAAAGTTGCAGTGTACTATGAGGCTCTGTGTCCCGACAGTATGTCCTTTATAACAAAACAACTTTACCCCGCCTGGCAAACAATGAACGGCGCCATCCGTGTCAAACTCATTCCATACGGAAAGGCCATTGTTAGTATAAATTTAATACAATAATTATTATGTATTAACTCATGTATTTTTTTAAACAATCTTTTAGTCCTTACAGCGCTGACGGCACAGCTGTTGTGTCTTCATTAGGTGGCCATTAGATATAATTAGCATGTTATTTAAATGTGGTAATTATATATATATCATGTATGCATCACATACTTAAGTTTTCTGCATAGAAAAAATTAATTGTTTAAATTGGAATTTAAAAACCCCCTATAATACTTAACAATATACAGTAGGTATGTAACATTGTATTAGTCTTCACGATTTATGAAGAAATATAAATTTGCATTTCTGTTATTAAAACATGCCTACTTATAAAATGCTACTGATCTTTTGAATCTATATACATATTTATTTCCCCAGCACAATAAAAAGGATGGCAAATGGGAGTTCGACTGTCAACATGGACCGAAAGAATGCTACGGAAACAAGGTATAATTTTCTTATCTCACTGCGGTGTATCCGCACCCCACCGACTGTATGTACAGAGTAATTAGAAATTTTTTCTCCTTCAAATTTCTTTGCATTCTGTCTAGCAGAGTTGCAGTTCACCTTGTCACCTCCGAAAGGGGGGGGGGTGTAGGTAAATGCGCTGGACCCCCCTGATGATGTAATGTCATGTCAAGTCACGGTGGTATCGTCTGCTTCTTTCGGGGACATGTTTGTGTTGATTGACAACGCGGAAGTACAGGCGAAAACAGGGCGTTTATTGTTCGGAATATGAATACAATAAAGTACAGCGTACAAAATATTTAACAAAAAAATATTTAAAAAAAAATAATTAAATTTAAAATGGCAGTGACGCCGGGAGCGCGGCGCCACAGCCGACGTCACGCTCCTCGAGAGTTCGAAAACCGAATGACCCTAATAGGGGCTGGTAGGGCAGAGTAGGTAGTAATAAATACCCAACAAACAATTCACAATTATTCTATCTCTGACAAATGACAAAAACAGCCTCTGGCATATGTACCTGGCTTGTAAGTAGGTACCTCAGGTCTCATATTTCAGACCTTTTCTAGGTACATGCTTTGGAAAGGGGCTGTGAATTTCTTGGAATTATTACTAGGTACCTTCTGCATTTCTTTGCTTGTTAGCTACATATTTTGAAATATTTGAACTAGGTACAAATTCATATTTTTTTCAAAGTAATCTCAAATCAGATATTCTAGGTGCTAGGTACATTGTATGGCTGGGAACTTTGCTTCCAATATTGGTCAAAATTGGATGAAATGTAGGTAATAATATTAAAAAAATGATATTAATAATTACTATTTGCTTACGGGCTAGAAATTTGCCTCGCAGTCGATCTGTTCATGTTTGCATGAATCAGCCCAATGATGATTCAGGCCTCGTGGCCTTGGATCCTCTGAGGATGCCATGGTTTAGGCGGTATCAAGCGACCTCTCTGGGAAAGGCCCTGAACCGTAATTGGGCCGATTAAGATCGACCACGATACAAAGTTTTTAGCGTGTGTAACTGGACAATGCGGCGGCTTGATATGTGGGTGGTTGCAACTCCTGCGTTAAAGGATCGAAGCCCCTCCGAGCCGTCGGTGGCCGGTCAAACTGGGAATACAGCACTTTGACGCCTCGCGGTCAGTGACTCCACAGTTTTTCGGACCTACCGTAAGGATGCTGAGAGAGGAGGGCGTCGCGCCCAGCCTGTCTTAACGCCGGTCCGAAGATCGAACGACACTTCACCCAGATGCATACCACGCGACCACTTTTTGATTGCTTGCTTGCCATGCCTCCAGTTACACACACTGACAGGCAATTTTACATGAAAAAAAACTATGCTAACACGTAATTGACACAGGCTAAGGTTTTTTTACACAGGCTTAGGTTACTAGGTATAAACTGACGCTAAAATGTTGTATATTTAAACTGTCTTTACACCACATTCAAACACAAACACTATTTGAAACTGCCTAACCTATGACGCTATGCTACGGCTGGTTGAGGATGCTGCTAGGCTGCTCGCTTTGCTGCTGGAGGCTGCTTTTCTCTGCTGAAGAAGGCTGCTTGGCTCTTCCGAAGTGTGGTAGATGACGCGCCGGTGGCATCGACTACGCACTTTGGTGTCCCGTGTCTGGGCCAGGGCTGATTCCAAGGCTCGCAGACAGTTGGAGCCAGGAACTTCCTCGACGTATCCGTCCGTGGGCCAGGGTCGACTGATGATACAGCTGGTCGGGGAAACATCGAGAGTCCTTGGTTTTGAAATGGTCTGGCGTGCTGTTATTCGGCAGCATCCTCGTGCGTGATTACCGATGATGCGCGATGAGTCGGCCGGCGATAGTTTCCTAACTGCGGCGGATCCATGACAGGCGGCATCTTGAAGGCTTGATGATTCTGCTTGCTTGCAAGTTGAGCGCCACCAGAGGTCAAGCCTCTGGACGCTGTACTATCTCCCACAATTCCACACGCTGCTCTCTCTTCCGGTTGTCAATCAATCGCTTCTCAGGGCTTGGATTCGGGCGAAAGAAATTCCGCCTACCTCCTAATCGTAGACGATCACGATCAGAAGGCGTATGCCCCACGCCTTGGGGGGCCAAATGTCACCTCCGAAAGGGGGGGGGGGTGTAGGTAAATGCGCTGGACCCCCCTGATGATGTAATGTCATGTCAAGTCACGGTGGTATCGTCTGCTTCTTTCGGGGACATGTTTGTGTTGATTGACAACGCGGAAGTACAGGCGAAAACAGGGCGTTTATTGTTCGGAATATGAATACAATAAAGTACAGCGTACAAAATATTTAACAAAAAAATATTTAAAAAAAAATAATTAAATTTAAAATGGCAGTGACGCCGGGAGCGCGGCGCCACAGCCGACGTCACGCTCCTCGAGAGTTCGAAAACCGAATGACCCTAATAGGGGCTGGTAGGGCAGAGTAGGTAGTAATAAATACCCAACAAACAATTCACAATTATTCTATCTCTGACAAATGACAAAAACAGCCTCTGGCATATGTACCTGGCTTGTAAGTAGGTACCTCAGGTCTCATATTTCAGACCTTTTCTAGGTACATGCTTTGGAAAGGGGCTGTGAATTTCTTGGAATTATTACTAGGTACCTTCTGCATTTCTTTGCTTGTTAGCTACATATTTTGAAATATTTGAACTAGGTACAAATTCATATTTTTTTCAAAGTAATCTCAAATCAGATATTCTAGGTGCTAGGTACATTGTATGGCTGGGAACTTTGCTTCCAATATTGGTCAAAATTGGATGAAATGTAGGTAATAATATTAAAAAAATGATATTAATAATTAGGTACTATTTGCTTACGGGCTAGAAATTTGCCTCGCAGTCGATCTGTTCATGTTTGCATGAATCAGCCCAATGATGATTCAGGCCTCGTGGCCTTGGATCCTCTGAGGATGCCATGGTTTAGGCGGTATCAACCTTCATGATGAGAAAAATCTATAAAATAATATCAATTTTTCAATTAAACTTTGTCATTGTAACTATAGTAATTATCTTTTCAATGTAATTTTTTATTGGATGTCATTTACTGAAGAAAAATTTGTATTTATATGATAATATGCGATGTTTCAGATCCAAGGTTGTGCCCTGAAGAGCAAGGAATTGAGTGACGAGAAGAAGTTTGACTTGATCAACTGTCTGATGGCTGACAAGCACCCTGATGCCGCTCTTAATGAAGTAAATATTACAGATAATGTTACCATTCTCTTCTATGGGTTAACTTATTACGACATTGAATATTCACAACAAAAATGTATTTACGAAGACATCACATATTTTATTCATTTTATCATTTTGTCTTTATCTTCAATTGCAGTGTGCCACTAGATTGGGTGTGGAAGCTGCTTCCATCGAATCGTGCGCTAACGGCACCAAAGGAGATGACATCCTCGCTTACTATGGAGACAAGACTGCTGCTCTACGACCAAATCTTTCATTTGTACCAACTGTCATCTTCAATGAGGTAACATATATTTACATTTTGTCAGTTGATAATATTGTATCAATCAATGATTATTTTATTACCTACATTAATGCTATCTACCAGTATAAGTTGTACATTAAGTGAGGGCGGTACATGCTAACATTTTGTATATAATTCAGAGAACTTTTTCAAATCCGAACACTGGACAATTTATGTTGGCAACACGTTATCATAATTTTGCAATCGACCTCATTCAGAATATCTATATAATATACAACTGATTGATTTCACTTAATGAAGACTTTTGATTGAATTTAATTTCCAATAAGCAGCATCCATCAATAGCATCAAAGTACTTCATAAGCTGTACAATTTAAATATCACAACATCATGATATAACAAGCCTCCAGGGAATCTCTACTCCCCTCTGGCTGTCTATATGTCATCGTCATCAGCTGAGGTCAATCCACTGCAGGACAAAGACTTCCCCATAGCTCTTTCCACTTTTCACGGTCCCTAGTTCTTCACTGTCATGTGCATCCACATTTGTCTATCCAGCAGGTTTTAGGGCATCCCTGTAGTTGTGTTCAGTGATCTTTGGGTACCACCGTATGATGGCATTAATTGTTCAGAGATTGCCCACTTGTCGAGCGACATTTCTTCTGTATTTGCTCTTTCTATCGCATCACATATTCTTGTCTGCTTCCTCTACCATTGGTTTCTATTGTGGTCTTTCCGTGTTATGCTAAACATACCACGTTGCGCAACTCATAATTTTTGCTTTTCTCTTACACTAAGAGTCCATGTTTCATACATGAGCACTCGTAGCACAGATTGACTGAACATTTTACGCTTAAGACATAATGGGAGGTCACTTTTAAAAATACTATTCAGACGCACAAATATATACACTCGAACTTGGTTATTACGATCTCGGATGTAATGAGGAAGCATTCGTTGACATTTGGTTTATGATTTTCTCCATACATTTATTCACTGTTATAACGAGCAACTTATTGGATATACCGAGCTAAAATACTGTTAATGGGCCGATCATTTAAAAATATTTTGACCCTACGCAATAAAATCCGATCGGAGAGGATGCCGCCGGGGGACGGATTAAGTCTATGACACTAGTTAAGTGTCTAATTGTTGTTTTCGCCGACACTAATGAAAAAGTATCCATGCACATGGTTGAAAAATTCAAGGTTTGTAAAGTCCGTGAACCTACAAGCGTTCAATACAATAAACAACTTCTTCTGTAGTTTATGAAGGCCATGTTTGTTTCTAGGATTTTTACGATGGTTTTCAGATTCTTTATTTTCGACTTTTTGTTATGTGACACTCATTTAAAAATACCTATTCTCTGATATAACGAGTACCGCTTATAATGAGCAAATTCAGTCAGTTCCATCTTCCTCGTAATAACTAAGTTCGACTGTATGTATATGTATAAAAAATTGGGCAAATAAACAATTGCAGATGCTAATATTTGGACCAGACGCAGAACAATAACAAATCACGAACACCCGCACAATTTTGACAATTGACACATGACAAGAACTACTTGGCTAACAGTTAACCTCGTAAGATTTGCCAAAAGCGCATTCTCATTTCGAACAAAGAGTTAACATACATCCAACTCCAAATAAATCATAATGAAGAATGCATTTTGTGACGTAAATATTATTTCAACTAAAAACTGAGATTATGAATAGTTAATGACAAATTTTTGTTGTAACTGATTCTATGTAAATTGTATAGAAATAAATGATTCATTATACGGCATTTTGCTTTACAACTAACTCTCCTGGAACGAGGCTTCAGCCGTAAAGAGGGGTAATAGTCTACTGTATTTAACTGCATTGTTTTATTTGTTTCAGAAATTCAACCAAGAAGATCAAAACGCAGCCATGACAGATTTGAAATCAGTCATCTGCAGATTGGCAACAAAAAAGCCAACACAGTGCTAAAGGACACCTCTTTACTTCATCACATAATATACTTAAATAATACTCAATGTTTAATATTAGCTTAAGTATATCTACACTACAATATCATGTTCGTTTAGTGAATACACACATCAAAATAATATTAAAATGTCAAATGTGATCTATTTTACAAACAATAAATGGAAACCGAATTGCCTTAACAAAATGTTTTCTTCTTTTTCTTTCGACCATGTCCGATCCTAATAGGATCATATGGGCCTCCACAGAGTGGAGTTTTGTTGTAAACAGATTTTTTGAAACAAAATGTTTTACTTGTCCCAAATGGTATCTCTGAATAATATATTTTGTCAGTGTAAGTCAGTGATGCCAACCGTACTATAATTATAGTACAATACTATAATTTTGATTCCGCGAAAAATGTAAAATACTATAATTTTACACCAAATATACCAAAATACTATAATTTTAAAGGATTCAAGACGAAAAATGTTCTTGTACTATATATTTTTCAGAAATACTATAATTTTTACGCCTTTGTACTATAATCAGCATAGAAAAATATGGCAACACTGGTGTAAGTGCATTATCATGAATGAACCATTTTTGAAAATGTTCGGGAGAGACAATGTGATTCATTTCCGGTTTTCTTTACAGCAAGTAGTATGCATTGTTCATACACAGTATTAATTGAAGCCCATTAACGCAGTCTTGAAGTTATGTTTATCTCCTCTATGCATAGGCATACGGCGCCGACTACATTTACTACAGCGGGCCAGTGGGGGATCGAACACTAGATTTGGTGGTTCATGTTTGCGGATGTGCTTTAAGCAAATGACAAAAAAACTATTGATTAATAATGAAATGAATACACAAACCACGTCACGTTAATCAGAATGCGGGAAAAATCTATCCTAAAATATTTGGAATTTCATGGTATTGCACTTATACTGATAACATACAACAGTGACAAAAACTCGACACTATGGAGTTAAAGGGTTTAACAGGTAGTCCTTACCATCGATAATACTACGAGTAAAAGGCCCATCAATCTGTATCAGCAAAACAACATTTCTTAAGCCTGATATCCTTAATATCAGTAGGTACCCTATCAATTCATTGACACATACAGTGAATTTTTAATGTTGCTAGTTTGGTTACCGATTCATTTTGGGTAGTAAAAATGTTTCAGTTATGTATTCACTTCTAGCTTATATAGCGAAATATATAATTGTGTAGTTTATGAGAACATTTTTATATATTATATTCATTTTAACACTACTAAAGGCCACGGGGCCCATTGATAGTAGTGCAGTTAGTAATAGAAGTAAAACAATCACAAATACCCAATTAATAAAAGATAAACAAAACGAATAATTATTAATAGTTCAGTATTTTATTTGTAGCGAAATATACATATTCTTTTCATTACAAAATATCATTTAAAAAAAAATGTAAGTGGTTTATTAAAGATTATTAATTTATAATACAGAGCTAGCAACATACTATGCACCTATTGGATTCATTTTTTTTAAATAAAAAAATTTGCCAAAAAAAATAAATTACCTATACCATATTATCAGCTTGTCATTAATTGTATATAAAAACCATTTTAGATGCCTGTGAAGACGAGTAAATGTATCATAAAAAGAGCACTAATTTATTTTTGTGATTCAAAAGTTTTTCAAACAAATATGAATTTAGATTCTTGTATAAAAATTCCCATCATTCAATGAAAAAGTGTATTGCATGTATAAATTCCACACTAATAAATTTATTTACTTGATTAAGTAATTGAGATAGGTACTTGGTAGATATCAATTTTACATTGGTATTATACTAATAATATTAAATTCCACAAATTATGTTTCTTTTGTCATAACACCATTATCAAGAATACGTCTTATCTTAATCTTTCAAAAATAGATAGTTTTGATGATGGTGGTACAACTGAAATATTTATTGAGAAAGCACTAAGGTTGTGGGATTAAATATCATTAATATTGTTATTTACTTGATTTCAAATTTAACAAAATATTTTTTATGTTGTACAGAACTCGCTTCTATTTAGATTAATTTCATAAATGTTTCTCAATATTTTTTTCGTCAACAAAAGAAATAGAGAAAACATGATTATTAATAATAAAATTAAAGGAAGGTAAAAAAAATCTTACGCCCTACATTGTGGCTAGCAAAAAATATTCCATAGAGAAAGCAAATATTTTATACAAAATAAATTAGCAATAATAATGGTTTTATTTTAAATATATCACTTGCAAGTTATGAAACTAAGCTGCAATATTGCCGCACTGGGCGTTGTAAACTATGGTGGCCGCACCGCCGAGCCTTTCTATTGCGGTTCCGAGTTCTGAAAGTTGTTCTCGGGTTACGTGTACGGCTGGAGTGATCGGCGTCGTTCCTGACGGCAAAGGGTATTCCAGTATCGCCACTTCTACGCCACCATATGCGTTGATCGACTACACAAACATAGAACATTACACATGGGTGCTTTGGTGATAATTTTTTCAATAATATACTAATATACTAATACTACATGTACCAATAAATTAGATATGCAAGACCAGAAGTAGACAACCATATAACCTTAATTATCCAGATTAATATAGGATAATAATTAATCTGGATAATTGAAATAATGAAAACAAAACAAATTATGTACATATTTGTACTATAATATGGGCCTCCCATAAAGGTAGTTTATATTAATGGACTTGTTTAAGAGAAATTATAGTTAGTAACACTTCATACAAAGAAAGTTAAAGTATAAACTCACCCTTGTCAATTCGGTAGTGGGAAATTTAGCTAAATCCGTATCGACACATCTCCACGGTCGTCTCCTCAGATATTCTTCTCGCACCTCCCGCTGAATTAGTTCAAGGCGGTCCTAAATAATTAAAACATGATTAATATATTATAGAATGGTAATGAACCAAATTATCAATGCCAGAATGGATTAATCAGAGATAGAATTATACTGAAAAAGATCTTACCATTAATTGCTGGCGGATGAGCTTCTGTTTAGCCTTATGGTCTTCAAGAGCCTTTTCATATTTTGAAGCATCGTCAGGGAATACACATACTCCAGATTTTGCAAGGAACATTGTCCAATCCTATAAAACACGTTAACGTTTATTTAAATTTAAGAAGACATTAAAATAAAGCTAGCTACATATATATAATATGCACATATATATAATATACACAAAGGTATCCATGATATTATTATGCGTAAAATACAGACCTAATTTGGAAGAAAGAATAAAATGTTATAATGAAGAATATATTAGTAGTTTTCAATAGAAGATATCTATTGGCGGAGTGAAAAATTACATGTCATGAAATTGCATTTTTTGTTTTATTACCGGTTCAGTAAAGCAGTTTGATTCTAATTGAATCGTTCTATACATTTGTGTATAAGCACATAAATCAAACGTTGCTTGGAAATGTTATATTACAAACATCTAATTAGGTAAATTATTTTACCTCTGAAAAAATGGGTGAAACGGGACACAAATAAGACATTTCGTCGCTAATTTTCTACAAATGCGTATCTCAATTTTTGTCAGTTTTGAGTTGTTTGATGTAATGAATTCAGAATTTGAATATACACATATTCCACTAACACGTATCTCAAATATACTTTATAACATAATAGATTTAAGCAATGACAAAAAAATCGTATCAATAAAAGACTTTTATAAATATTATAAACTCGTATCTTGAGTTACGTGTTTGTAAGTACACAGAATACTGAACTCCGACAGATGATTCTACTGAAGTTCTTTCTCGCAAGTCAAGATACGTGTTTACTGCAGTAATATCACGGAATGATTCACAGAAAAGTTGCAATGCATTCTCGTATCTTCGACAATATTACAGATCGATCGGAAGTGTAGTACGATAGATTGAAGAAACATAACATGTTTTCATGAAAATATGTGTCACTATACTAAATGGATATTTCATAGAAGAAAATTTATTTCTGAATTAAACTGAGAGAATAAAATTGTTATTTGCCTGTCCTGAAAAGTTATGTTTTTTGAGGATACGTGTTTGTTAGAAAATTAGCGTCGATTTGTAATTATGTATAATGTAGCAAGATGTTAAATAAAAATACTTCTACTGAAAATTTTTATTTTATGACCAATGTTTTCGCCATCGAAATTGCAATTGTAAAAGTATTAAATGTGTTGTTACTCACAAACTGGAACTTGGCAAACTTCTGTCTCAATGCGGAACTGTCATGCTTCTGTGTTGGGGCCACGACAGGCGCTAATCCATCGAGAATTTCACGGCAATGTTTTCTCTCTAAAGACACCCTTTCAGCACGTTCTCGGTGGAGTAAACTATAAAATAATTTATAATATAGCATGGAATGAATACAAGTATTTATTTGATATAATATAAATTAAATAAATAAAATATTTTACTATTTGAATAGTAAATGGACTGATAATGATAAGCACAGCAAAATAATGTGCAGTTTTCTATTACATAGTTTATTTTACCAAATAACATAAAGAAATTAAAGTGTTTTTTAATATTTAATATTTATTGTGGAGAGATGTTTGCTATTTACCCATGAACAAGTGCCAGTTCTTCACGCAGTCCGTCAGCATTATCCGGAGAAGTTCTATGTGAAACCCTTTCCATAGCCATTGATTTGTTAGGACTGCCTGGAGATGATGTATCACCTAGCACGAGATTAAGAGTATTAAATTTATTAAGTGTCATTCGCTATGAAAATTATTAATTATAATCAATAAAAAGTAAGCATTATTATTGACACACTCCAAAAGTAATGCTTGGTATTTATTGATTATCATATTACCTTCCCAAATAATTCAGAGTATTATTCTACTCTTTATAACTATGACGGTAGTTTAAAAACTTGTTAAATTTCCATCATTAATAAAGCAACACTACTGTTGGCCAGTATCATTTTTCAAACAACTTTAGTCAAAATTTTACCATTCCAATTTGCTGCAGCAAATGGAAAAAAACAAGTTCCGTGTAACTTAAATTTAAAAAATTGAAAGACGTACCCCCTGCTCCCTGAGTTGAACCTGTGCCCTTATCTCCTTTCTTCCCGTAAGTCTTCAACTTATCCCTGAGTGCTCCTCGTTCTGTCTCCAAAGAGTCTATGTCTTGCTGAAGATGATCCATTGTTTCTTCGAACTCCTTTTCTTTCCTATTTTGTAAATAATTACAGGTTATATAATTATTATTTTGTGCATTGCAAAATTAGAATATAGATAAAAATACAATGTGAATAACAAAATATGTTTACCTCTTCAATTGATTGGTGGCATCTTCTAGTTTCCTTGTCAATTTTTCTACTTGGAGTTCCTGATCTCTAGCGGCACTGCTGAGTTTTTTCTCCGCAAGCTCTTTACGAATTTGCATCTCTGACATTTCGTCTTGTTTCAACTGAAATCAGATTTCACAATATGTTTTGAATTTAATTTAATTTATTAGGGGTCATTAATAAATGACATCAAATAATTCTTGGTATTTTCTGACCTCCCCTCCCCTTTAATTCTCCCTTTAATCTGTCTGATTTTAGTATATAATGTTCTCATGTGATATTTTATTCTCAGAAAAATGTGAGTTTATATTTTATTTGTTTTGTGATGTCACATTTTCTACAACCCCCTCTGCCCTCTTTGTCACAAATCATTCCAATATATCAGCCCCCTCCGCCCCTCAGGTGTGATATCATAATATATAGATGACTGCTTATAGACAAAATGATTGTTACATTGTATTTTCATTTAACATACTTGATTTAATAAAATGATGTTGGATAGAAATAAATGTTTTACCTTCAGTAGTTTTTTGAGTTCTCTAAGATCAGCTTCTTTGTTTTCTAATTTCAATGTAAGTGTTTTGGTTTCTTCAAGTTGTTTTTTAACAATCTGTGCTCGCAGCATTATTGGAGGTGTAGTCTGAAAAATAAATAAATAAATTATGCACTTACGACATAAGATCTATCTAAATATAGTATTTGTATATATTTCAGTATGCGAAACTGCAACTGGACAACACCATTTACCATCAAAGCGGTAGTCCTATATCAGTATTTCACAAACTGTGGTCTATGAAAAATTTTGAGATTATGTGATTGGACGATTTTTTTTCTTTTTTTCAAATCTCACTTTGAAAGAAAAATTTTCAAATTGTAGCTCAGAAAAAAATAAAAGAAAGGAGTTATAATCTGTCATCAATAGCCAAAGCATGTATGTTGCGTCAGGCCGCGGACGAATTGACTCGTGGGTTCTTGTAAATGTCATAACTTCTGAATTAACATTCTGTGTATATTTTCTAAACAATATTTATCATTTTAGTGTGAAAATATTCACGATAAACTCGATAAACATGTTGTGTAGATAAGTTTTCACAAATATGTATCATTCCGTTCCTATTTCATATTTTTTAAAGGATTTATTTTATTCCGAAAATAGCTGTCCAACCAGTAAAAATTGGCTGGCAGTGAGGCTGGGTACATACTTACTAACCAGCATTCTGTAAGTTTGGGAAATAATGAATTAGATCATTAGAATTAGATCAGTGGTGCGTACCTTAGGTTCCTGTTTAAGATTGCTATTGATCTGGCACTCATGTTGTTGAGTGAATTGAGCTAACGACGCAACTTCTGCGGCTACGACTTGTAAGGATTTCTTCACTGACTGCAAAGGACCGAGGTCATCCTGGAATTAAATACATATAAATAAGATACATTAATTGAATTTGATTCCTTCTACATAATAAATCCATATATCAAATATTATACTTCATTGTGCATGGCTTTATCCGGCTGACTTTCTCTTGTACATGCTTACATACTGTAATTTAAAAGTTACAAGAGATATTTATTGGACTGCGTATATTTTATGACTTATACGCGGTATAAATGAGATCACTACCATTATCTTTCTAGTGATGTGTGTCTCTGATAACAATGTGAGAAATTTGGGAGTATTAGTTGATTGTTCTTCAAAGGCAGAACTGCAGAACAAAAGTGCTATTGGTGGTGCCAATTAGGAGAGCAATAGTCGTATTCAACCAAGTTGCTTTGGATGTCGATAAATTCCACTAGAGAGAATGAGTTTAGATAGTCATTGTTTTATAAATCCTTATAATAGCTCAGTATACTTGCACATAATTTTATTTTAGTCATACTGTTTAGTTATATATTACATTTTATATGTATTATTTTGGTGTTTTCATTGTGTTATGTCATGACATGAACATCTTGGACTTGTATTTTGTAATGTTAACTCATATAATTAATTTAATTTGAATTGTTAAATACAATCGATTTGTTTGTCTCTTGTATGTGCATCTTGGACTTCATCTAATACTCTTCAATTGAGTCACTAGTAGGTGAAGGCACATAGAATGTGATGGAGAAAAACTAATTAAAAGACAAACTAAGTACTCACTTGTCTATAATGTTTGTCGCTGGTGGCGGCCCAGAGTTTTCTCAAGTCGTGCGGGCTTGGTGGGGAGGGGTCAGCCAGGGCGGCGGCTGCAGCGCATGCTCGAGCCGCTTCGTGGGCACAGCGCATCGCCACTGACGCTTCAGAGACAGCCGGTACACCCACACGCTCCCACCACTGCACACAATCATGTAGATTATTTATTTACCCTCATGGCAGTATGGCCGTATATGTACGGCCACACTCCAATGCTATGAATAGAGTATGGCTAAATTAGTACGGCAACTCACCGTGTTATCGTAATTTTCATGCCACTCTTCTGAAATATCATTATTTATTTAAATATTGGGACTATATACTGATCAATAACTTTGGGAAGTTATTATAAAAATATCATTTGTATTAGTGGAGAAAATGCTCCGTACGATTTTTACTCTCTTACAGTGTAGTGAAAACATTTCGGACGACATTGTTGGGGTCGGTTGAGACCTCATTGAATTAGCGTCTGATATTATTTGGTATGAAATTAAGAATTCATATGAAGCAATTATTAAATTAAACTTAAATGGAAAAATGTTTTAAATTATCAATTATAAATTAATTCTTATACACATTGTATCTCTGACCACAAAGAATAAGATGAATAGTGAATAAGAAAATCTCACCTCTGAGTCTAATCCTAATGTTGTAATCGCCGGATCTTGTGGCAATCGTCTTCTGATAGCCTTCAACTGTTGTAGCAGAGTTTCCGAAGTGACAGTGAGAAGTTCCGATAGTTGCTGAAGTTCATTTGAATCTTCACCGGGCTGCAAGAGGTGACACAACAATAATAATACATAATATAGAAACTATATTATTAGAAGTGACTGAAAATTTATAATATACCTAATTGAAAATTTTCCATTTTTTTTTTAAATATGGTATTATAAAATATAAGGTAAGTTGTAAAATAATTTAATGGTTCATGAAATATTACAATTTTTTTCATTAATGGTGTTAATTATCAATATTCTTGGTGTAAAAACATTGTATTACTTATTCCAAAACAATAAAAAAAACTAGTGTAATTAAAAAATTATTAGCAAATATGTTGAAACTAAAATTTCGAGAGATTTTAATGCCATCTTTGAATCAAGTAGGTATCTATTGTTAATAATACCTTGATTCAATATAACACTTCAGTTGCACATGATGCTAAGAAATTTCTGCACGATTAGTGAATGCATCAGTAGTTCAAACAGTAAAGCACAGCATCTAGGTTGTGATGGTTGTGGGTTCAAGTCCCATTTGATGTAAATATTTTTGTCTAATACAAAAAGGTTGGTGGACTCCCCCTCTTTATCAGTATAAACTTTGGCTATGACTATAGTAATGTGTTAATTTTATTGGTAACAAATAATAGATGCATTGCAATAGACACCTGTAGAAGAGCTTTGACGATGCTGGAATCTCCCGCCAAACCTTCAGCAGCGCAAGCGAGTGCTGCGCACCACGCCCGCACGGCCTGTGCCTCACCCGGCCGCGGGCACTTTGGCTGAGGGGTGGTAGGGGACTGCGCCTCAATATCTCCAGACGTCGCCGACAGCAATGTGGGGAACATCGTTACCAAGTATGCGTAACATTTCTCCAAGGCTAAGGAATGAAAGAATCATTCATAATCAGTCAAATAGTAAAATTCAATTCTATCAATTAATTGTTTCTCAACATTCAAACTGACCGTCCGTAGCACAATTTTCATCCAATCTATCCGCCTTCAGAAGTTCTAAGAAGGCATCCAGAGGTCTCTCTTGGGTGGCCAGTTCCGGTAGTGAACCTCCGACCCTCAATAAAGTGTCGGGAGTGCAGCAGACCAAGGCTTGGGCATATTGCTGTAGGATACTCTGAGAAAAGAAGGAAATCAGTACAGTGAACGGAAAAGTGTATATAATATTTTTTATTGTTGCAAAAATTATTATTTTATATCATTACTGATAATGGAATTTCATCTAAGCAGTATACATATTATGTAAAAGCCTGTGAGAATTTAATATGTACTTATTGTGACTAACATACGAATGGTTGGGATGCATTATTATGTAATAAAGTGAATAAATAAATGAATGAAAATTACGCTACTGTTGTGTATATGTATATTCTCTTTCAGAAATGACTTTCGGATTGTGGACAGTTGGTTTGAATTTTTAGGAATAGTTATCTTAATCAGTCTGAAGATGAGCATATAGCTATAGCATGAAACAGCTGTCAACATAGATAACTAAATATCGTAGAATTAACCCAAACTTTAGTTTCAAAACCATTGTATTGGAAATTAATTTGACAATATATTAATTACATTTTTAAATTCATATCTCGCGCGATTTTACATTACATAAAAGTTTTCGTAAAATCCCAACATGCAATAAAATGGCCGATTTCTTGGAACACGAAAGACGATCCTTAGACCTCCTTTACTTGACTTTCAGGTAGACAATAATTGGTGTTACAAATATAATTTAAGATGAATATCGATTCTGTTATTGTTTTTGTAGAAACAGGCCTTACTCCTTATGTCCCTTTTCGGTATTTTAAATTAATGTATTCAACTATCTACAAATGGTTTGTAGACCAGAGAAGACGAGGTTACATTGTGTTAGAAATCCTTTAATGAAGTTTCAACTCACCAATAGCATGTGAAGATGGAATTGCATTCTGCATCTGAAACTGAACTGAACGGCAGAATGAGACTTCACAACCATTTCTCTATCGACATGGGGCACCATGGGGAACCTAAAAACATAAACAAATTATGAAATTGACTATGAATGCGGCAATCCTTATGAAACGACAAAAATTATATGGGATTAAGTTCGATTACTAATATTATACTTACAACATTAATAATATTATTCACTTACTTTTCTCGGAGCTGTCCGACCAAAATATCAGCTTTACAAATCATCCTTGGAATAAGAAGAAGAATCAAAATGGCATCATGGTCACCTGTTAATAAAATAAATGAGGTTTATTAAAATCATTACTATGTACATACCTATCGTTTTAGAATGTATGGATCAGAGATGTTGAAGAAAAATGGAGATGGAACCTTTATCTATGAAAGTGAAGACGGTAAGCTGGTAATAGTAATAACTCTCATTATTAAATTGGGTACGAGTCATTTCTCATTGCAGATTTATTTATACATACATAGCAAAATTCAAACTTGCGGTGAGATTTATTTTTCAGAGCTGCATGAGATAAAACAACTTGTATTGCTGTTAAGATGTTGAATCTTCTTCACTGTACATGTAAAGATGTTGAATCTTCTTCCAGATGGAGCCTTCAGTGGTTTACCTATAAAAAGTGCTGTCAAGTGTTGTCATAATAAAAATAGTTTGTCTCTTTAGTCATTAGTCTCTTTGTTATTCAAAATTATTTGGTATGGATGGCATTAGTTGATAAATGTAGTACGTACCTCCTCTGAGCATGAGATGATCAGGCATGTAGGCCTGCAGCAGTTGTGAGTGCTCCGCAGCTTGGCGCAGCTGCAGCGCTCGCAGTTGTAAGTCAACAGCCCGCGTGCTGGCACGTCCCCCTTGCCCCACCATCTCCATTTGTTGCTCTGTCACCGTGCGAACTTCTACACCTACAGAACATGGAATGCAAAATAATAAGTGTGAGACTAAAAATGCAATTGAAACTGTGAAATTATTCATTTAAAAACATTTATGGGTCCTAACCGAGTTAGGGTAATTTTTAAAATGATGTTTGTACAGTTGGAATGTTATTTATTATCTAAGAAAAAATGTTATTGCTGAAAATGTTCTGTGACCCACTCGATAAGGCAAGAACCCTATAAGAACTTAAGTATTTCTAATAAATTGAGTTGCATTTAAAAGAAAAGAAATTTACCATCATGTATGGCATCAAGGATGGCTCATGAAAATCGAAGATATATATAATTTATCGTTAATATTTTATTATTGCAAAATTTCAAGGAAATCAATAATCATGCTAATCGTCATAAACTTCAATTTACATTGTTTATGTAAAAATAGGTAAATCACCATTATTATTTCACATTGGATTTTATGAAGCACTGTTGTGCTAAATGCCAAATTCGAACCAGCGACACACGGCTTTAATCGGCGACAATTATTTGCCATTCCTATTTCATGGGTGATAAAATAAGTACTACTAACTTTTGTAATATTTCTAGCCCATCATGACTAACAGTTTTCACAATAAAACTATGTGACGCTTACCAGATTTGTTGTCCTTTTCGTCCAGTCTACTTCTGTAGTCATTGCACTGTTCATTTAGTCTCTGAACCAATTCTCTGAACTTTGTAATCGTAGATTCTCTATCTAATATGTTCTCTAAAGCGGCCTCCCTCTCCCGTATAGCCTAGAACAAAAAAATCATAGAGATGTACATATTGTAATCCATATAATCACTTCAAAATTGACTCATACATAGTGCCTTAGTTTTACTATAAAATACAATCATCATAATACATCAAAACTAAGAGTAAGTTTTTTTTAATGATGACAGGATAGTGCTGGTTATTTGAAGCATACATACCTCTCTAGTAGCAGAATGCGCCATCTCTAATTCTTCCCGAAGATCCATTTCCAATTCATGATTAGACTCTACTAGTTGTTCGTGTACTTCTTGCAGGGCCTCCAATTCCGCTACTTCTTCTTTCAGTTGGACGACCTGGAAATAATCACATAATCAATGATGTATATCACTTCGAGTAGAGTTTATTGCATTGTTCTCATAGATAGATAGATATATCGATAAATGATGAACAAGAACATTTGCGTTTAATTATCTTGTTGCCAAATATGAACCTTTAAAATTTTTGTAGATCCTGTATTTTTAATAAACTCGTTTGTTTCACGTAGTCTAACTCATTCAATACTTTCACAGGTAAGTAACAGTAAAAACTATTTGCTAAATGAAATGGTTTTTACTCCTCACAGTTATCCTCATTTCTGTATGATTTTCAAAAAAATGTAATATATTTTCCAATGGAGAAAAGTGAAGGAAGGTTGTGGAGATCCGACATAAATAATGCACACTAAATTTTGTGAGTCATATTTATTTGTTTTCATTCATCTAACAATACAAATTGCAGACGGTGTCGGTTCATTTTTAAAATTCAATGAAACCTTGCCTAACCCAAACTATAAGAGTAGAGGTAGGCAGTGGAGATCTGACATGAATAGTGCACACTTTGTCAGTCATACTTACTTGTTTTCATTTAATTAAGAATACAAACGGTAGATGGTGTTGGTTAGTTTTTAAAGTTCAATAAACCCTGCCTAACCAAAATGTAATAGATAAAAAAATATTGTTCTACTGATGGAATATATAAAATAATGTACGATTAAATGGCATAATTTTTACAGCCTACCTCCATCTTTCGCCTATGATATTTTCACTTCCCATTATAATATGTCTCATTAATAATATGTAAAATCCAAATTTAAAAACATCTAAATAATTATTACAATAATAATAAAATAAATGACAGGTGAACATGTTTTGAAAATTCAACAAAAAATATGATTGTAAAAAGGTTGTAGCAAAATAAATGACTTCTACTATCTCATGTAAAAGCATTAAAATACATGTCCTGGTCACCGTCTATACAAACATCTGCTCGATTTGAAGAATATATTATGCTTGACATTCAGACAGAAGTCACCATCAGCATAATAGCCTTTGAAAGTATCAAGACTAATGAAAAATGAAGATTTTGGCACGTTTGCTCTCTGTTTAGTCAGATTCAGTAGTTTGTCCGATTTATTGAGCTCGGCCTTAAGGTTTTCTAAAGAATTTGTTTTTCTGAATCCATTGGCATATTTAACTCAAAACTGTTATTTCTGCCGATAGTTCTAGCTGAACAGTGGGAATATTATGTAAAGCGAATGATTCTTACTTCATCTTCCAATTCCATTTTTTTCTCGCCGAGCTGCTCCACCATTTCCTCAGCACCCAAGGCTGCGTCGACCTGATCAAGAAAAAAAAATACAATCAATAATAAATTAAATGCAAAAAAATATTTTTAACAATAAAATTTAAACATAATATTTAAGTGAAGATTCAGAAAAAAATATACTTAACAGAAAATGCAGTCAAATCCATATTCATTTTTATAGCTCTATCAATAACCAGTACCCTATTAACTGTTAAGTTTATTTTATATACTAGTGTCTGTATGGAAATTATCAAAAAATCAGCAAATTGTAAGAATCGTATGTTATGTATTAACAATACTAGTTAGAAATAGTTTTATGTTATTGAAATGGTTGAGATATTTAAAAAAAACAATCATAAATTATTATTATATTCACCAAAATAAGCATAGGCAAACAGATGATGTTGTCAATTAAATTTTGAGAATATGACAAATTTGGAATGCGCAAAAAGTCCATTTCACTATATACTGCGTTTTATTACATCATTAACGTATAATAAAGCTGCAAAAACCACACCCTTCTGAATATAACAAATTTACATGTCTGCATCATAAGCATTTTTTTTACCACATCTGGTGACGTATTCAGTTAAAAGCTAAATAAAATAGAAGAGAGAGACAGAAGAATGATACATAGAAGCCAAAAACACGATTTAGAAAAAAATCACATGCACAAACATTAAAAATCACGAAATTTGATGATGAAAGTGCTGCCCAAGTAATGAAAAAAAAATCATTATAGCATCGACAAAATACAATAATGAAAAATATATTACAATGTTGCCAATTTACGGGTGAAAAAAATAAAATTTTTGAAACAAAATGAAGCGTGGTTTTTTTGGTTTTATAAAATGAAAATTAATCAAACTTACATCGTTTAGTTCGATCTTCGGAAACACGTTTTTGGCAAAGAAAAAAAAATGTTTTAATATTCAAATGAAAAAATTATTTTTGCAAAACGTGATTATAATGATGTGTTCAGAGTGAAAATTTAATAAACGATAAATTGTGTAAACATACAAATTACCAATTAAATTTCTGGCATTCTTTTTCTTTGCACTTGTAATATACTTAAGGGTTAGTAGTAGATAAGTATGAAATATATAATATGTATAAAATGTAACCTAAAAAGCCATTGCGGCAGCATGGTAAACAATTATAATTTAGAAATTCCATAATATGGTTACATCAATTTTAATTCAGGCATTACATTCATCAAAATGTCCGCTATTTCAATTCAATGTTCATATTGAATTTTGTTTTAAATATTTTTTATTGTTTCTAAAAACATTCATTAGGTAATCAAAGAAAAAGAAATAAAAATATAACTGAAAATTGACCTTTATTACAAAAAAAAATTGCGCTCAAAATTGTGCTGCAGATGATATTTTTAAAAAACGCATTATGTATTTACATAACAAAAAAGTGTAATTATTTCTACAATGAATCGTGTCTGATGTACTCATGTGTGTGTTAAAATAAAAATATTTTTACGGGATATAAAATATCAACTTGGCAATAAGGTCCGTTTATTTGTCTGATATCAGTTCCGTATTCTCTTTGTGATATTATTACATCTCGATATTTAATGAAAATTTAGTATAGATTACAATAGTTTAACATACCTAATTAGATTGTATCAATTGTAATGTCACAGGAATCTAAACAAGCTAATTTTCATAAGTATCGTTCACATTATTGATGCAACAGTGATGGTACGGCAGCACACCACTTTGTCACTGCCAGTGACATATTTACAAAAGAAAGCTTGAGCTTCGGTTGCTCTGACGCATATAGATGGTGCAAAATTGGTGACTTCCTAATGCAGTGGTGGCGAACCTATGGCATGCGAGACGATTTTGCATGGCACATGTTTGAAGAGATACCTATAATTTAATAGTAATAAATGACAGATTGCATCGTATAAAAATAGCAGGCAAGTACTCTTCAAGAATAAGCATTACGTTTAATGTAAATATATAATTGCATAGGTCGGTCCTTGGATGCGTCACATCTAATATTATCACACTAACCTCGAATTTTTATCGATTTACAATGCTTGAGACTACTTTAGCAAGAGAATGCCTCTTTTGATCGGAGCAATGTTGGTATCAATTTGTGCGTAAAGAACCAAACTAATTAAAACATTAACAAACAATTTCATTTCTACCCACAAAAAATGACTGCACAAAATAAAAAATAAACATTTGACTAGTAGCTAGCTACTAAGTATTAGTAATTCTGGTAGACAGTTTTAAAATTGGTGGACCGAAATGTATAGCGTAATTAAAGAATGTGATAAAGTTATAGGTATGTGTGCTACGTTCTGAGTGTCTATAATATCATAATAAATAAATTTTGGCACGCGTACGTTAAAAGGTTCGCCAACCCTACCCTAATGGATATACAAAAGACTTCTGTGTATACCTATATAAATTTAAATTTTTGAGAACAGATTTAATGTGGTTAATAATGAACACTATTTATATTGCAATGAGGATACATATTGCAAATCCACGTTTATGTATTTATCGCAATATTTTGCGAGTCGATGTTACTAGTGTCTTTAACTGACTGGCCGTATACAAATCTGATACCGGACATATAAATGAATCCTAAATGAGAAACATAAGTAGGTAAATACAAAAAGCATTACAAGTTTTTGTAACCATATCAAATAAAATTCTAAATTAGATATTATGTTCCTAAAACATTATTAACAGTTGCTTATTTTATGCCCCGTAACACTAAGTGTATTGAATAATAATAATAACGTAAATAATGTCATTATAAAATTCACCTGTTCTTGTAGATCAGCGATCTGCACTTCCAGCTCTTCAACTCGAGCGCTGAGTTTCTCTTTGGTCCGACCGAGTTCTGCTATTTCCGATTTCTTCTGATCCAAATCCTGAATAAATGAGCATTTTAATTAGTTTCATAGTTACATGCGAAGAAGATACAATATTCTAGACTGGTATAATGTTTGCACAATCGATGCTGGTTGAAGAGTCTATTTATAAATTTCTGGGGCAGTTACATATATCAGTAGTTTTCAAACTTTCGTGTTTCATCGCACCTTAATCATATAAATATTTTTTACAGTAAAAAATTACCAATGAGCCCGTTGTTCAACTCAGTTTCTCAAATCATAGAAATTGTAGAAATTTTTACGTTTTTACCAATATGTATTAAATTAAACTATTGTTTTATTATAGATTTAAGTATGAAGCATTTTTTATTGAACATACATAGGAAACTGTGCAGGTGGCTAAATTGATAAAGCACATTGGTCAGAATCCGATCGATGCGAGTTCAAGTCCCGCTCGCCACCAATATTTTTTCTAATAGAAATGTTTCTGAAATCTCTATTGGATGTGTATTTAATTTTTATTATAGTTACCTACTACTGAAAACCCAGATTCGTAAAGGTATATGAAACTAGGATTCACTGCACTCAGCAAAGGTATATTCATTTTTTACTGATATTCAAAATAATTGAATATCCTGAGCTACTTTGGGGAATTTATCATACATACCACCACAGGATTCCGAGGCACACACTTTGAAAACTGTGATGTATGTCATAATACAAATTACACTGTTAAAGTAGCTACATGAATTTTCATCATAAGACCAGAACAAGAGCTTGGCAATAATTCAATTAGAAGTTATATGAAGTTTACATAAATTATATAAAGTTTACAATTAAGATGAAACCGAGATACCTATTGGAAAATTGTTTGTGTTATAAATTGAAATAAAATCATGCTTGGATAAAAAAATATATATATTGAAGGTTTGATGTTATAATTAAGTATGTACGTATTCTGTAATGTTAATAACATACTATACTAAACGATAACTCCCCAAGACAAAAAGATAATGTGTGTATTTACTTATGCACAAAAAAAATGCTAAAAAAGCATTGGGGTAAAAACATGAAATGCATTCTCCTAACTTCAAGTTTAACAAACCTTTGCTTTCTTTGCAGCAATCTCGTTCTATAAAAAAGCATTAGAGAAGCAAAAATAAACATAATAAAAAAATCGTGGAAAATAAAATAAGAAAAATTAATTACTGACATAATAAATAAGTACATTCAACTTGTAACATATTAGAAGCTTTTACCACTTCATAATAATTTACACAAAGAAACACATTGCATAATATGTTACTATCTAAGAAATAGCAGTAGAAAAATATTTGAAAAAAAATGTACAAACATTTTGAATACATTTTGTTTCATTTTCTCTATAATCTAATGTGGATCTTGGCTGCCTGCCGAAGAGGTATCTTAACAGTATGTTTTATGAGAAATGATGGTAGTTTGCCACTCACTCAAGTTAAATGTAGTTTAACTACACGTGAGTTCTCCAGACTTAGGATTCGAAGCCGTGACCCACAGTTTCAGAAGCCGACACTCTACAAGGGCATACTTACTCATATATTTTAAATGAAAATTTTTGTTTTTCAACAGTTATTATTGCATAAACAATCTAAATAATAATTGTTGTATAATTTGGTAGACCTGTATTCAGTGTTTGAAAAAGGGTGCGGAAATTGTGAATTGTTTATGTAAGCTTCAGAATATATTACGAACAGTTAAGCGAGTTTGATATGAAGTTTTACCTTTTGCATTTTCTGCATTTGATGCTTTTCATGGGCAGAGAGATCTCGCAATCGAACAAGCGTGTCACGCAGGCGAGCATTCTGCTGTTCCAACTGCTTCAGCTCATATGTGGAGCCTCCGCCCCCGCCCTCTTTCACTCCTGAAAAGACAAATTATAAGTCATTTAGTTTTAATGATTGTTTAAACAAAAATCATCTGAACCATATTCACTGATATTATAATAATTGTTATGACTTACCTGCAGCATCCAACTCTGCCCTGAGAAGCTGCAGATCGAGGAGAGCCTCCTCCAGCCTCTCCCTGTTGGCGTCCAGTTCCAGCTGCAAGGTCTCCGCTTTTTCTTCAGCCATTTCCCTATCCAGTGCGGCCATCTCCGTTGTCTCCGACAGCTCGGCCATTTCTTCAGCGTGGGCATCGCGAGCTGCCGTAGCTTCACGCGCCTGAGTCAAATCAAAATACAGGGTTTACAAAAATTCTGAATATTTTGGCTGTGATAAAACTTCAATACTATTCATTACTACTATTGACTCAGGGTATGTGATGGAATTTAAATTCTGACTGTTCAAAGTTTTCTACTACATATTCCATAGAATCCGTTTTAGCAACCTAAGTTTCGTCTTTTGGCATGTATAGGCTCTGTGCGTATTGGTATTCATCTAACTACAGAAAATATGGCACTGGCAAAGTTACTGTTTAGGCTAAATTAACCCGGTGCAAAACCAAAGTAGAGCATGCTGTAGGGTATTTTTGGATCTGTTGACAATACACGATCAGATTCAAAACTTAACAGAAGCGTTTTGGACAAACCTGGACTCCACCCAGGATGCAGGAAAAGGCCTAAACCTGCATAGGGTTGTTGTACCAGGAACAGGAAGACGATATAGTAATTAACATATAAATAAATTAAATAATTGACGTTATTCATACGTAAAGGAAATGATCGGGCATTGAAAAGTCCCATGTGTCTTAAGTTTTAATGGGATTCTTTCATTCTCTGAAAATGTCAAAGGATAAAACCCGGGTCACTAAAACTGATTCCGATCCGTTAATTTTATTGTGGGTATATCCAGGGCTTCGAACCGTTATTTTTTTCAGTTACGGTTCAAGTGAAAAAATATATATCGGTTTGTTTCCGGTTTTCGTACTGAAAAAAAATAGCGGTTTTTCCGGTTTTCGATTCAGTTCCGGTTCGAAGCCCTGGATATGTCATAGATAAAGTCCACCATAATAGCTTGTTATGTGAAAACTCTATTGGATGATTCTGGAAATTAATAAAGAATTTCAACTAGGTAGCACCTCGATTAACTGAACTGATTGGGGATAAAAATAGTTGGGATAATTCGGGTCATTGAGGTTCTACTGTATTAACAATAATAATACAATAATGGTGCATTCCTATGCAAAATTATATTATACTTAGTGATAAAATTACATTTGGTAATGTTTCATAATTTTCATGTTATCGTCGTTTCCATTGCAAAATTGAATATCTGCAAAATATGCGTTTTTGACATTTTTGTATAATTAAAACCGCAAAAATCACCTTTACACACATGCAAAATAACACAATTTACAAAAATTGCATTATCGATTAAATTATGAAAACCTTTTTTGAATTGATTCAAGTGCCATACATTTTGTAAACTGTTTTTATGCTCCCCTGAAAACTTGAGATTTTGCAGATATTCAATTTTGCAATGGAAACGACGTTATGCATTACCTCTAATCTTGCCCTCTGTAAATCCCGCTGCAGGGAAGCTTGAGATTCCATTATCTTGGCTTTGAATTCAGTCATTTGATCCAATTGCAGGCGCAGTCTCTCCAACTCCTTTAGTTTTTCTCTGTCCTCTAGTCGCCGCACACGAAGTGTGTCTAATTTCTCAGTAAGATCTTCGACAATTGCTTTAAGGTTGACAACCTGCAATAAATACATAACACTTCGTTAAATACAGAAAGTGTGGAATTGTCAAAGAGAACTTGTACTATAATATTATATGGAACCTTATGAAATTTTGGTATTACAGTATTTTACGGTATTTCTGACAAATTTTTAGTGTGGTAGAAATGGTAACCACATAAAATTAACATTTTGTAATTTGGCACATTGAAACATGGTGGCATTGTTTATAACTGGCATCATTATCTTTGACAGTTAACATTTCAGTAATATACATATGTGACTTTTGTGATTGTATATGTAAATTTGGCTGCTTTTCTATGTACAATAATACAATATGCTTTCTTTCCACGGGTTATATTTGCATTATAATGTTGGTTATGGTACAAGTCAAACAAGTCTAGTCTGTCGATGTAAAAACAATAACAACCATTCCAAGCAAATGTAAGTATCTGGATTTTATCAATAGCTGCACATTTAATAATTGATGTTATTGACTGATTTAAACTAATTTAAACTAATTTAAACATTAGTTCAATAGTCTGATTTTTCAGCTTCACTTTCATAATATATTTAGCCTTCGTTTAACGGTGAGGGTTTTTTTTCAACGTCTGGGACTTATTATTGATTTAGATTTGACATTAGTTGATACCAGGGACACATTATTTTAAGTTAAGCTCACAAACAGATTTGAGGGATTTCTTATTGATTAACCTATACTTCTAATAGAATATTAGAATACCAAATGGTACTCGTAACCACTGTGGTAATAAAGTTGTTACCTCTTGTTGAGACTGTAGGTACGCTAATTTGTCTTCGGCAGCTGTTGAAGCGGGCTGCACTGTGGGTTGGTTGATGGGCGACGTGATACTCTGACCAGGTGTGAACTGGGGGTTTAATGTCTCCACAAAGTTTGTCTGTAAAAATACAAAATTACTTATAATTTTGACTTTTGTATTGATCGAAGATAGTAGATAAGATAGAGAGGTAAAATATGAATTACTACTACTCCTCTAGAAGTCATTGGATTATAAGATCACTACTGCATTACTTATTTTCCTAATTCAACATAAAAACTTATTTAAGACCATCACAATATATAAACACAGTTTCATTGGATACTCCATCCTCTGGTAGAGATAGCATCAATCTGAGATACAAGTATAATATGAGAGTGGTTTCTTTTTGTGATTCAAATAAAAATGATGATTTACCTCAACGAATGAAGCCCTCTTGATGGTGGAGTCCGGAGTAGAATCTCTCTCATTGGGAGACTGAATGGATGCATTTGAGAGTGACTGACGTGAGCCAGCCAGCGATTGACGGGAACTGTAAAAAGTACTATCTTTTGATATATTATAGTGCTATAAACAAGTGTACATATGTGCAGGCAGTGAGTGATGAAGATTTTAAAATTTTACTGTAAATGATGTAAAAATTATGTCATTGAAAAATACATCTTTGCTGAGACCGCAAAACTATTTAAATATGTGAAATATTTATAAAAAAAAATATGTGAAAAAGTTACTATTTGTACAGATGTCAATTTTAATGTTTCTAAAATTACAACAAAACATATAATAATATACTTGTATACAAAAGCATACACATGTTAGTGATTGACAGACACATACGTTAATACGTTTCTCATATACCTTACCATTCACCCAAACTATAGAATTTTCATTGAGAAGATTAGGAGATCTGTAAACCTCTTATTATATAGTATAGATATTATTGTTAAGACCATTTAATTCCGGTATATATTTTTTATTGAAAATTAAATTTGATTTCAGAATCATATTGTGCTTCAAATAAAGTGTCAAATAAAAATATTGCAAAAATAAAATAATTTACTTAATTGTGTGCAAGTATTCTCGTTACAAGCAAAAAAAAAAGAAGCTAAATAATTTAGAATTAATAAGTTTAACAAATATGAGTGATTTATTCTTTATAGTATAATATCAAAGTTATACATAATTTTTAAACTACAAAACATAATTATTAGAGAAGATCTTAAAAAAATATGACACCGATTAGGACTCGAACCTGTATCCATCGGATTCCGGTCTACGTGCTTAATAGAGCCTGTACATGTGCATGGATTTACTGGCATCAATAGTGTAAACTGTAAACTATTGCGATAATAACTGTTAACATACAAAAATGATGACTGTCTTGCCAATCTGATTCTTCAAGCGTGTTTGTTGTTGTTGTTAGGTGCTATTTGACTGGTTCGGATAGGTTGTAAAATTCAGTAAACGTCTGCGTGGTGTAGTTCATATCTTTTCTGTCAGGTTTACCACTATTTCTACTGTGCACGCGCTGATATTGTGCAAGTTGCAATTATGACGTCAAAATTCAGAAGCCGCTGAACTTTTTTGATCCATGCTTGCAGTCTTGCAACTTGCACGATAATACGTTTTTACACTTGCATTTTCTTGTTATGACTGTAATAATACGTACTGCCAGTAGCAAATCTATGCACGTGTAAATAGGCTATTGGCAATTTAGCCATTATGTATGTTTAATAAAGAATATTAAATTCTCAAATCTTTAAAGAAAAAAATAGTTTCTTATAACAAAGTTAATATTAAATATTTTCAAGGATCATTATTAATTAATATTTTACTGACAGTGATACATTTGCAAACAAATTGGAAAATAAAATCAGTTTTACAGGTGTATAATAAGTCAACTTCAAGGAATTTTGAATTACAGTTCAGCGTTAATAGCTTTTTATGGTTATAGCTTTCTAGTATTGATCTATTATGTGCCCTGTAGAACCAAAAAGCCAGTATATAATTTTATTGCAGATCAGTTTACAAAAACCAGTCGAAAATATATGAAAAATCAAGGAAACAGAAGAATGTTTTCATACTTAACAATCTCACAAAACAGAACAACTTTTGTAACCCACAACCTTTAAATAATGCGCGTTGCCTCCATTATAAGTTTTGACAAATAATTCATGTATACTTGTGATAATTAAGATAGTGCCAATATAAAACAGAAAGTCACGAAATAAATTTACAGAAAGGTATTTAAGAATTCTCTGTGTAGCATATAATATTAATGTAAAAATTCTACGCATATTTATATAAGTAGTACAATTTATTAAAAGCAGTGTCTATATGCAAATAGGCAGTCATTTTATATAGTACAAAATTGGCGTGATTACAGTATACACAGTGCATGTCTATTGTTCTCTTTCTAGCGCATTACAAAAAACAAGTTTACCTCGAGACAGAAAGAGAGACCGGTTTCGGAGCTTGAGCGGGCGACGTCTTCCTCCTTACACTTTGATTTAAGATTTTTTAATTACAATCGATAAGTTCAGGATAAAATAAAGTCACAAGGTAAAATAGATTACGATGATTTTTATTTTTAATTCCAATTAAACAAAACAAAATGGTGATGCAGCGTCCAAGAAGAGAGAAGGAAAATATTAATTTAGAAAAATGTCAAGGAAATGAATAAAGTTCCTTATAGAATACTTCATTTAAACTTCATTATAGAATAAAGGGGAAAGAATGTTTATCCATCAATAGTCAGAGGTAAACAAGGATAAATAACTAAGCATAATTTTTTTTTACCATGTCCAATCCTAAGAGGATCATAATAAGAGCCTCCACAGAGCGGAGGTTGTATTAACAGATTTTTGTTTTTATGATAAATGGATGTTAGCCACTTGCTCAACCTATTAGGTCCATACTCTGGAAACACACATTGAAAACATTGAATCAGTGTGGTAATATATGATATTTTTTTATACATTAACCAGTTGGTATTCACCATTATTATTGAAATTAGTAAAATAAAAATAAATAATTTCATATGTGGATAAACATAATAAAATTTTTAAAAAATGTATCCTCTCACTACGAATTTCAAATGGATTAGACCAGTGATGAGCAATCCGCGTCTCACATAAAGATTTTCTGCGACCCAGGAGGATTTTTTTTTATAATAGGTATGTCGAAAAATGAAGAAGATTTTATTGTTTTATAGAATAATCAGTTTGGATATTTATGCAAAAAAATCCAGCCTCCAAAAAATTTTTCATATTTAATTTCGTCCTCGTGAAAAGGTTGCTCATCGCTGGATTAGACTCATGATATTACTATTTTCATCATAATATTGGTGGAAATGACAGTAATAATAATGATATCTATGTCATGTATTAATAAACAATTTTAAACTAACCAAATCTACAAAGAAAAATAAGATGTAAACACAAAAAAATGGTTCTATTTTGAAGTTCCACTAAATTCTACTCACGTTGTGGGTCTAGACCTTTGAGCCTGGGTTATACTGTTCCATTAAGAGTAGCAAAAACGGGTCAATAAATTAATAGAATATAAAACATTGAAACACACAAACTATTAATAATGCTAGAATATCAATACCTTTCGGGGGGGGGGAATAGGCAGCACACTTATTAAAGCTCTACAGATCATTAATTAGTCGAGTATTTACATAGCTAGGCTAAGTACTGAAAAATAACAGCTACACATAGTTTTTCTATTGTTTTGTAAATGTCTAAAAATATTTCTAGCGGAAAACATTCTTAAACTAAAGGCATATCAAGACTTCGGGCCAGATAAATGCATAGTTGTCGCTGTTTAGTTAAACTAAGTGTCAATAGTTCGCTCGACTCAGATATACACTTTCGATGATTTAATAGTAGCGTTGTCAGTGGTTTAATTGAGTAAATGCACACACTACAGTTAGAGTGAACCTTACATTCTAAAAATAATAATTTCAATGGCAACACTACATCAAACATGTCATCATTATTTTATAAACAAATATTATCTATCGATAACCGACATTTAGAAATTGATAGAATGCATTTGTGTCGATACTCGGTACTCGATGTCACAAACGAATAAGTAAAATACTCTTCTGTGTACAATAATATATTCGATTACTTTGACAGCTGTCACCTGAGTTACTCTATTCTGCCATTAGGTGTCAAGACGCTGTCACAAGTTGACAATTTCGGCTGCCTAAGAGAATGGCTTGACATCTCATCCTTACACTTTAAAATGGGTACACAGCTCAAGGTATTGATATTATAAAAAATATGCTTACATAATTGTCCTACAATCTACAAATAATCAATCAACTCATAAAATAAACCTAAAGGGTGAGTAAGTGCTCAGCCGTAGTGGTTTGGCGGGCGCGGTGGCGTCTTGCGAAACTCGAGTGTATAACCATGTGTGAAATGTTCGTAGACAGTGTCTTTTTTGGGGCATAATTCACAAGGTTATACGTTTCAGTTTCGTTATACGTTAGGCCGAGCACTAACAACAACTCTAGAGGAGTCAACCTGGTATTGATCGAATAATACTAACTTAGGGATACAACACTGATAAAGAATTTTAAGAGAATACTTGCTTTTTATAACTAATGTGTACCGAGTAACTTTTCGCTGCTTTCTGCTCATTTTTCTCAGAGGTCAAATGTTTAAGTTTATCCGTATGCTTATTATCTCTTTCATTGTTTAAGAAGCCGGATTTATTAATATTAATGGGAACAATTGGTTTATTAATGGCAACATTTTTCCGATTGTAATTCGGTTTTAAATTTTTGTTAATCGGAACCGGTGTGAATGTCTTATTAACTTTTCCCCGCGAGGCTACGTCACTACTAGAACTGCTTGAAATCATACTGGTGGAATTTACAGATGTCTTACTGCCAACTTTTTTATGAATTAATGCAGGAGACATTACATTTTTCAAATTTGGAGTTTTATCGGTATTACTTTTGGGATTGAAAGTCATTAACCCAGAACCCATTAAGTTATTACGTGTGGCTTTCTGTTTAAACTCTTGACTTGTCGGTGTCAATGAAACTCTGCTATTCAGAGTTGATTTTGGTTTGGCCATTAACAGTGAGCTATCTTTATTATCATTTTTAGCAGTTATAGACCGTGGTTTACCACTGTCACAAACCCCAGAATAACATATTTTGGTTAGTAAGTGAGGTTTGTTGAAAGCGTTATTAAATTCTAGATTAGTATTGGTATCAATTAGTGGAAAAGGGCGGCCATGTTTAGGTTTACTAGATGAAAATGTGTTAGAAATATGACTACCTTTGGCCTGTGAATTTCCAACTGTTATATTCAGAAGAGGGTTAGTCTCTTCTATAGTATTCGGGAAAGAACTTTTATTATCTTTTTTATTAAATTTGGAAGTAATGACATTGACAGAATCAATAGCATTATTTTGGTTATGCACCAAGTCACGTATATTACGACGGAAATTTTCTGTATCAATAATTGACTTCAAGTCATCTGAGAAAGGACTCTTAATGATTTGAATATCTTTTGAAGTATTTGAGTTTATTTTATGATCTACATTTGACTTATCATGACTCAATGAAGTATATTCACAATCATTGTCATGGAAAATCTCAGATTTACTGACATTCTCCTGAGAATATACTGATTTCGAAAGATTTGGTTTATTCTTAACTGACTGGACTACATTTAGTTCACACTTGTGTACTGCCATTTGGGACGCATCTCGAGGATCAATTTTCACTTGGTCTTTTTTAATAATTACTTCAGGTTTAACCAAAATATTCATATCTGTTAAAGGATTATTAAGTTTTTCATTGTGATGAGCGTATGCAGTACGCTTAACTAAAGATATTATTATTTTAGTGCTTGTGGATTTTTTCAGGATAGTGCTAGAGCAGTGTGCATGGGGAAAAAAAGAGAAAACGAAAAATAAGAAAAATTAAAAACAAGAATATCATAATGCAATCATGAAAATAATGCATTCTCCATAATACGTAATATGGAATATACAAATTTCAATTAAAATTAATATAGTGTCATAAAAATGCTACTGTCATGATAAAAAAATATGACTACTGAAATGAAATACAGTAGAACCTTGTTTATCAACATTATTGAAGGATGAAGGTAGTCTGGATAATAAGAAAAAATTAGGAAAAATCGTTTAAAAGAAAAATAACTTTTCTTTAAGGATGTTGTAACCATTATTTTATCTCTGTTGGCGAAATCAACATCTATCTTACTTGAAGCAAATTTTTAAATTTTCTCAAGACAAAAATGTAACTCAGCTGCTTACAAGCTCTACTGAGGATAATATTGAATCTGTAAATTAAATTTTCATTTCCTTGTATGGGTTAACGCTAGACAGTCTTCAAAATGTTTTCAATAAGAAAAAGTCGAGAACCTCTTTTCTGTCTGTCGAAAAAATAAATTGGAAATATTCATTACGCAGTTCTGGAATAAATATTTCGAACTGTTATTTTTAATAGTCATACATAATAGAATAAAGATAACCGGGGTTCTACTATACATAAATAATGCATAAAACTGAATAGCAGAGAAATTGTTATTGTTACTGCTCATCCGATTGTGATGCTCTGTATAATATGATGTATTGTATAAATACACACCTGCTCAGGCGTGATCTGGAGCCTTTAGTTTCATCGGGTGTGGTAGCTGAAGTCTCCATAGGATGTCCATCCTCGTCGAGAAGTGTCAGTTGTGTAAGACGCACAAACATGCCATAGTTTTCCTCACACTTAAAAAATGACAAAATGTCTGTTGTAACGATAAAGAAAAACACAATAATATCATCACATTGCTTCTAACTTGTTGCAATAGGAAAATGTATATAGTTTTGGTCTCTCTCTTCAAGTCATTTCTAGCTGAAATCATACTCTGCTATATGTATAAATATCAAGTATTATATTTGGATTCAAACTTTAAACATGTTAATCTCATAACTAATAAATCGTACTTACAACAAGCCGGAACTGGGACGATAACATGAAGATACTTTAATGAGATAATTTTACAGTGAATGATCTCATAGGTAATCTTAACACACTTTTTATGAGCCATTTCAATACCTTAGTTATATACGGAAAAAACTCAAAATTTGAAGGTTTGGGTCTAGGATGATTTGGCGCCGGGATAACCGGACGCCACGCAATTCGAAAATAAAAAGATGTTAGGTACTTATAGGTACTTTAAAAAAATATTTAATATTATTATTTATATTTAAATTATTAATTATTATGATTTAATAGTTGGTGAGAATTTAAATATGCACACGTAAATAATGATTTAATCATGCATATTATGTTTAAGTTCCAGCGAAAAAAGAATTTATTATTTTTATATAAAGCCTTAGGCATGGTAATTCTCAATCCGCAATAAAAAAAACATTATGTTAAGAGTAAAATGAAATAAAACTACTATGTAGTAGATAGAAACAGATTAAAATTCCTCGTCTACTTTCTGTCTACGTGTCTACGACAGTGCGGCGTCCAATTGTCCTGGCGTCCAGTTGTCCCATTCCCGAAGGTTTTGAGTTAATGATACAATTTGATGTAGGAAAATGTTTATAATTTATTACTTGAATAAACAAAAATCTCTTGAATATAACATAAAATCGAATAACCTTTCTGAAATTATACATTAATTCAATTCTATAAGAGAATGTCAGGGTTGATTTCTTATCAAACTGTAAAATTTCTTGTGCATTGCTAAATTTTATCAAACTAAATCAAAAGAAATCTCGTTTTCTAAAGATCAAGCATTTTATAATATATTATTATATATGTATAATAGCTAGATGCCTATCGAAAGAAGAAAGCAAGAAAAATGCTAAGTTGGCAACGCTGATCATATCTCAATGATGTATAAATTACAGCAAAAATACAAACAGCAAGATATGGCACATGTTAGATGAAACAAATTAATATCCCTCTTCTCTAAAATAAGCTGTACAGTCTCGATCGAGGGTCAAGGAAATTTTTTGGGTATTACACCAAAATATATTTGTTTACAAGAAAATTACCATCTGTCTAAGTTGTAGTCATTTGGAGTGATTCACTCATACAAAATATACATACGTTTTGTAAACATATATGCTGATGACGTTAGAATTATTTTGCCGAGTAAACATATGCAGTTTGTTATTAAGCC
This sequence comes from Rhyacophila brunnea, assembly GCF_057557595.1. Taxonomy (NCBI): domain Eukaryota; kingdom Metazoa; phylum Arthropoda; class Insecta; order Trichoptera; family Rhyacophilidae; genus Rhyacophila; species Rhyacophila brunnea. Next base: position 27,705,581 of record NW_028233068.1, read on the forward strand.
TATGGGTTAACCGGAAATATCAAACAGTGTATGTGAATAGAAATGTGTGAAATCAAATAAGATAATAACAATCTAGCGAGGCAGTTTTAGCTTCATGAAATTTTATCTATCTACTGCGATGTAATTTTCACGCACCATCGTGGCTTATATGATAGCATAAGTTCGATCTGCGGTTGTGCATCATGACCTTTTTCAGTAAAATACCTGCCAACTTTAGTACACATTGCCCCTTTTAGTGAAATATATATTATAAAAAATAAAATATGACATTTTAATGTTTAGCAAATTCCATCAGTAAAATATTTAAAATGAAAAAAATCAAATTCAAATATGGTTGTCCTAGTACTTTTTTGCTGTTACCCACAACCTATCTTATCAAAAAATTAGGTAGTGTGGGTATTTAAATAAATACATTAAAGGTAACCAAATATAATGATAGCCAACTTACTGTAAAGTAAGCATGCCCCCTAATTGTCCCGTTATTCTTTCCTTTGGGCTCATCCAATACAACTCCGACCCACTTTCCGGTGGCAAATGTCGGGTGCCCGAAGTATGCCACTGTTCCTCGGACACCTTTGGCGGTCACTTCCACACGCTGACCGACACGAAGGGGTTTCTCCGTTGAAGACATTGCAAGCTCAGTGTCTCAACTGTGCTGATGACTGATGACTGTAACGTGCACCAAGATTTCAAAGTATATTTTGGTCGCACTCTTAAGACTGGAATAAAACAAAACATTGGGTTCAGTAAATCAATTGTCATGTAATATATTATTATTTCCTATTATTATAGGAACCTATATTTATTTTTAATTTGACGTATCCCTAGTGAATGACATCACGTCGTGTTTAAAATTACGTACATATACACAACAGCATATACAATTGAATTGGAAACTATTGACTACGTACACGTGAATGATTTTTTTGTTTATGCATAGGGCTTTCTTGTTGTTTAAAAAGAAAACAGGCAATTGTAATTGAAATCTGACGTGCAATTTTTAGATTCTAAAACGTCAAATCCTCTGCCAAATATAAAATGTTGCCATTTCGGTGCCAATGAATCACAACAAATCAATAACATATTACATAAAATGAAAATTACAATGCGTGACCAATAAGTTTTCTCGTTTGAAAAATATTTAATAATAATAAAGTAAATAATACTTTATCGTGCGCTATTAAAATAATATTATTCTTTCACGACAAAAAGAGTACAGCTCTTTGAAAACAATGGGCAATGTCAATAATATTATTATAAGATCTTTAGAAATAACATACCTACATAGCGCATAATAATAATTGTGTACTATTAAAATGGTATGTATAATTTATTATTCGAATTTGACTTTGAAGTCCTTGAGTTAGGGTTTGCTCTTTCTTCTTCGCGTGAGGTTATATTCTACTAATTTATTTTCCTTTTTCTTGTCGTTGGTCATTCCTCCGTTTTCATTTACTGGTCATACCCGCGCGTCTGTTTTTTATGTATAAAGTTTGGCATCACTTTGTCTTTATTAAGTGCTCGGCCGTAGTTAATTGGCGGGCGCGACGCGGCGGCGTCTTGCGAAACTCAAACGTATAACCGTGCGTATTATGCCCCAAAAAAAAACTGTCTACGAACACTTTACACACGGTTATACGTTTGAGTTTCGCAAGACGCCGCCGCGCCGCCCCCGCGCGACCACTACGTTCTTGCACTAAGGGGGGACATGCTCGTCGAAGGTCAAAATTGAGTTTTTATTGTATTTTCAAACCATGATCCTGGACACTCTTTAAACGTTGTAGATAATCTATTTATATAATTTTGAAGCCTTATTATCCCTCATATTTATTTTAAACATTTTATGACTGCATAAAGTATTTTTGTTACATAAAATAGTATTCTTTTAAACCTCTCGCTCTAATGTTTTAGAAAATAGTCATATTTCGGTACATAACTGTGCAGTGGTGTTAAAATTTTTTACATTTATTAATTTTTAAACGCATTTATAAAACCATTAGTATAATTTATTACGAGATAATTTTTGTAAAATATTCACGATAAAAAATTATATTGATAATCTCTGTGATCCCGTTTAAAAAAAAATAAAAAAAAATTCGGTTAGGTACATGTTCAAACACGCGCGTCAATATTATTTTACTCCCTACTTCAATTATAATTTTTCAATTTATGGCTACGGCTGTATGTTTTATGCCAGCGCTCCATTGGCACGCAAGTCAGACGATTTACAGTCTTCGGACTTTTTTTTCGCGTGGAGCACCCCAGATCTGCAGACTTTTTAATCCGCAGACCAGGCTCGCTGGATTTCAAACATGTTTGATATTTTTGCCAGACTTCGTCAGTCGATCACTATGCGAATTCGATTTGTTATTAATACGCAATCATTCGGACCGGAAAAAAATCTGTAATTGTTTTAAACATTTTCATTGATTAATTTGTTAATTTACACATTATAAAATGAGAGATTTACAATTAATTTTTTTATTTGTATTTATGAAATTCATAAAATAAATCGTAAAACTTGTGTTGTTTTCACTGTTATTATTTTATGCAAGTCTACATATAAATAACACAAAATTATAGGATTATCGGAAGACATTACGAGAATCATAACTTTTCACTTTTGACAGCTCGACTTTTTTATTCGTTCGTTGATCAGTAGCAGAGCATAGACAAATCGGACGATTTATTGTCCTCGGACTTTTGGCTCGCCAATGGAGCGCTGGCATTAGCTTAACCACTGGGGAATGACAAAAGAAATGGCGTATTTCAAAAAAACACTACCTTATTCTTAGGTCAATAATTATTATAAAGCAATCATTATTCATAAGATGTTTATCACACTTGAATGGTCAAAGACATAGCTTATAATGAGTATCTTTAGAATCATCTTCAAATGTGTTAATCTTGCCGATTTTTTGAATAATAAAATGCCTAATTCTTGTCAAATTTGGGATCACAGAGATTATCAATATAATTTTTTATCGTGAATATTTTACAAAAATTATCCCGTAATAAATTATACTAATGGTTTTATAAATGCGTTTAAAAATTAATAAATGTAAAAAATCTTAACACCACTGCACAGTTATGTACCGAAATATGACTATATTCTGAAATATTAGAGCGAGAGGTTTAAAAGAATACTATTTTATGTAATAAAAATACTTTATGCAGTCATCAAATGTTTAAAATAACTATAAAGAATAATAAGGCTTCAAAATTATATAAATAGATTATCTACAACGTTTAAGGAGTGTCCAGGATCATGGTTTGAAAATACAATAAAAACTCAATTTTGACCTTCGACGAGCATGTCCCCCCTTAAGGATTTGACTTTCTTACTTTGTTTACATATTGCGTCTGACAGTTCATTCTAACAGTCTATGATTCTAACTATCAAAAAAATTATCTTGGACGAACGTTAAGTGATAGTTAAGTGAACGTTAAGTGATCAGTGATTATGGCGCAACATCTGAATGACCGTGAGGAGGATATTCTAAAAGCAATGGACACCAGACAGCGAAGCAGAACTGCTACAGGAGGAAAAGTTCAACATACGAGCGTCGATTAAGATGCTGATGTTTGAGGTATCCTCGTTACGTACCTTATTTCAGCAGGGGGACCGGCAAGGAGTGGCACAACGCCCAAAAAAAAAATTCTTGGCGGCCCCTACGGTCGTAGAGTTAGGTCTAAATGACAAGTTGCGTCGGTGCGACCACTCGTCATCAGCTAACCATCTGACGCAGAGGACCATCGCGCCCCTCCAGAATGCGATGTTTTCCCAACGGGACAGCTTCTGAAAGGGTATGCAAGGGTTAGTGGATTGGGCAACCAATCCTCAAAACATCATAACAGCGATGAGCCTGTACCAAAAAATCGAAGAGGGTTTTGGGGACAACGCATAATAAAATTTGCGAGAACATGACTCAGATCCTTACCGGAAGGATACCTTCACTCGGGAGGCACTATCAAGGATTCCTCCGAGCTGAGAGTGCCGGAAGGCCCTCGAACTCACATTATGGCCGGGGTACTCCCAAGGGGTGACGTCCTTTGGGAAGGGAGTTCTCCATCGGAGGTACGGGCTCCACCAGGGATCCGTACTCTAAGCGAAGGTGACCTCATTTGGACGACCAACAACATTGGGTAAACCAACATTGGTAAAAATAATAGCCGTAGCCCGCATACCTTTTGTGCGGGTACCACCATTGGTAAGTCCTTCTTTATTTTTACGGAAAGATTTTCCAACGCAACAATCAGCAGAGGTCACTCTCGAGATCGAGGGCTTAAAGAACTCAGGGGTTCTAGAAGAAGCGGGTCAAACCCCCAGTTTTTCTCTCAACCCTGTTTCTGATCAAGAAAGAAGACGGGGCCCTATGCCCTGTTTTCAACCGAAAGCGTTTGAATGCGTTCCTACAGCCAAAGCCATTCAAACTAATTCACCATTACGAGGTTCCAGCCGTCTTACAAACAGAAGACTGGCTAGTAATAATAGATCTAAGCCAGGCGTCACTCCAGGTACCAATGGCTTCTCAACATCGTCGATTCGTTCGACTAGCCTACCAAGGGGAGCTCCTACAATTCACGTGACTCCCGTTCGTGCTGCCAACCGCTCCGATTATGTTGGCATCCCTGACCAATTGGGTCGCCGAACGCTTACGAAAGAATGGCTGAGAATATTCACTTACCTAGACGACTTCTTAGTAGCCAACCAATCCAAGAAACAGTCTCGGTTCAGGTGGAATACAGGATAACCTTCCTACAGTCTTTAGGGTGGTTAATAAATATTAAAAGATCCTGTCTGAACCCAAGCCAACAATGAGGGTCCCTGGACATCACGTAGGACACACACAACAAGCGGAGGTTTCTGTCGCCGGAGAAGTGTGTAGCACTCCGTCACCATCAGCTGCTAATGCAGGTACAAAAAGGCAGTTGGTCCCCCAGACAGGCACATATCCAATTCCTTCTGTGGCGACTCAACTTCACATCCTACCTCCACGAGGAAGGTTGCATTGCCGACGGCTACAACGCTCCAGTCATCAATATGGCCGAGGTCCCATCCTCGCCAATTGATGACAATCCCACCACAGGCCCAACGGGACATCATGTGGTGGCTGTAGGCGATAGGATCCTCAGAGTTGACATAACGCAGGTACAAAAAGGCAGTTGGTCGCTCAGACAGGCACATATCCAATCCCTTCTGGGGCGACTCAACTTCACATCCTACCTTCACGAGGAAGGTTGTATTGCCGACGGCTACAACGCTCCAGTCATTAATATGGCCGAGGTCCCATCCTCGCTAATTGATAACAATCCCACCACAGGCCCAACGGGACATCATGTGGTGGCCCTAGGCGATAGGATCCTCAGATTTGACACAAGGCAGGTACAAAAAGGCAGTTGGTCCCTCAGGCAGGCACATGTTCAATCCCTTCTGGGGCGACTTAACTTCGCATCCTATGCCTGCGGCTACAAAGCTCCAGTCATCAAATTGTCGAGGTCCCATTCTCGCCAATAGACGACAATCCCACCACAGGCCTAACAGGACATCATGTGGTGGCCCTAGGCGATAGGATCCTCAGATTTGACACAAGGCAGGTACAAAAAGGCAGTTGGTCCCTCAGGCAGGCACATGTTCAATCCCTTCTGGGGCGACTTAACTTCGCATCCTATGCCTGCGGCTACAAAGCTCCAGTCATCAAATTGTCGAGGTCCCATTCTCGCCAATAGACGACAATCCCACCACAGGCCTAACAGGACATCATGTGGTGGCTCCAGGTGATAGGCTCCTCAGACCTAGACGCGGCTGACACAGGCTAGGGAGCCCAACTGAATGAACACCCCTTATCAGGTACGTAGAAACAAGACCAGTTAGCATGTCATGGCATTCCAACAGGAAGGAGATGTTTGCAATTCAATCTCAGATACAATCAATCATAGGATCAGATCTGCTTCTGCAGACAGACAACAAAACAGTGGTGGCATACATCAACAACGAGGGCGGCACAAAATCTGTCACCCTCCCAAACCTATGCCGACAGATACTAGTATTTAGCAGTCGAGCCAACATCACGTTTACTGCACAATACTTCCGCAGAAATTACAACTGCGTGTCAGATCATCTCTCCCGCAGACAACTCATTCCCGAATGGCACCTCATCAACACCGCAACCACCCCCCTGTTTCAAAGATGGGGTGTGCCCGAGGTGGATTTATTCGCAAGCGAAATAGCTCATGTCATTGCAACGTATGTGTCACGAGACGTTACAGACAGTGGCGCGCTGTTTCACGACGCCTTCAGCCGAGTGTAGGACTTCAGACTGGCGTGGATATTTCCCCCACCAAACATACTTTCACGAGTCCTAGCGCACTTGAACTCAGCAAAAGGGAAGTACTTACTAGTGGCACCGAGCTGGAAACAATGCTTTTGGGGAGTGGACTTACGAAAAACGGCGATAGTACCTCCTTATACAATGTCTCACCTACATACGACACTAGTAGGTATGGAGACCAACCGTCCACCTTCAAGGACCCGGGACCTGTCCCTTTAACTATGGATAATTTCGGGTGGGGTGGAAATAACATCAAATTGAATGGTGGAAGAAAGGGCACTTCTTACTTCCAGATGGCGGCCTTCGACTCTAAAAACTTATAAACCAGCTTGGAAGGGGAAAAGAACCCATTAACTTCTCTATTCAACCATATACATGGAAAGTCACGATGGTCTATACCTCGTCAATGAATCATTGTCACATACAGGAATTTGGCATACCCAACACCAAGTGATAACAAACAGATATCTCAAGGACTTCAAAGTCAAATTCGAATAATGAAAGGAGTTTTACCTACCAATAAAACTCTTATTATTCATGTTGACTTTGAAGTCCAGGTAACTTCTACCTGGTTCCTTGAGTCATATCATAATGAAGACAAAGTGATGCCAAACTTTATACATAAAAAACAGACGCGCGGGTATGACCAGTAAATGAAAACAGAGGAATGACCAACGACAAGAAAAAGGAAAATAAATTAGTAGAATATAACCTCACGCGAAGAAGAAAGAGCAAACCCTATCTCAAGGACTTCAAAGTCAAGATGAATAATAATAGTTTTATTGGTAGGTAAAACTCCTTTCAATATTTTTCAACATTTTTTTATCACCATAGCCAATTTTCAGCGAATTTATTTTCGTTTATTATCTCTGGCAGCATTAATGACAGTTGTTGAAAGTCGATATTGTCGATGGCATATTCCGGCTTGTTATCAAAAACAGTACGTGTCGTATGGATACGACGTTGTAATATTTCGTGGATAAATGAATACACGAGAGGTAATTTATTTAAATATAGGTCCCTAAATAGACTGAGGGAAATTAAGTAATATTATTTATCAATATTTCATCTACTTTGTTAAATCTAATATTTCTACCCGGCATTTTGCTGAGCTGCGTCATACATATTTTCTGTAACCGAGTAAACAGTATTTTTGGGGTACACTAACTATATAGAGTTATGAATGAAAAATGAAGCTAATTTTAGGAACGTGTTGCTCATGCATATTTTAGGATTACATACTGGTTCTCTTATGCTATATTCATAATGCTTGGTTATTATAACAGTTTTCACACGAAAGTGCTTATTTTGATTAGATATTATGTATTGTAATTTCTTGTCAATTTTTGTAAAATATATTTATGTAATGCCACTTCAAATAAATTTGTTGTCCATTGTTTTTGAAATCTTGAAGTACCTATTGGAAATGTAACCCCTACAATCTGTAATCATTTAGTCAAACTTAGACGATTATGTTATAAGACTATAAGCCTTAGAATAATCATAAATTATGTGGTATTACAGATTTACATCTGGCTTGATTTAAATTTACGTTTTTAAAAGTTAGTATTGGGTAAATAATATTGCTTGTACTTGGTACCTTGGTTACTGTCTTTCCATTCTAATATATTTGTTTTTTCAGGTTTTCCTGCAGTTATTTGAATCAATATACCGTATTGAAAACCCATTATCTGGTTCAGTTGACAATCTAGAATTTAAATAGCAGTACGATGAAACAGCCAGGTGTCTTAACTAGGAATCATGGAATAACCTATTGATACTGTGGCATATTAATTTACTGAATGATACTAATTGCTTCACCTATTGACAAGGATATAAGTATATTTAGTAGATCACATATGGCCATATTGATGAGCAGATCTATCATTTGATAAATTATATTACACACAAAATGAATTTTATATCCACTATACCTCAATAAGCAAATCATAAAATAGAAATGGCTGACTATACAAAAATAGTTTTACTAGTAACGATTCTAGTGTATTTTTTAGGATCACTGCAAATTTTTAACAAAGTGTATGAGACAAGTGACTTAATCGTAGATGAATTATTTCATTTCGATCAAGGCCTCGAATATTGCAAAAGCAATTACACTTATTGGAATCCAAAAATAACAACTCTACCGGGGTTGTACATTATCTCGACTATTGTTATTTCACCGTTTGTAACATGCACAAAGTATTCATTGCGATTCATAAATCTACTGGCTTCTTGTTTGAATCTATATCTGTTTGCTAAAATTCTCTGCCGCAATCAGGATAGTTCTAAATCGTTCAGTGGCAAAACCATTTTACAAGCCTTTAATTTAGCGTTGCTGCCACCATTGTATTTTTTCTCTCATGTTTACTACACTGACACATTATCGCTCACGTTTGTTTTAATACTTATGTACATATCTATGAAAGAGCGCTACATACTTACCGCCTCCAGTGGTGCTTTTTCTGTGTTGATGCGCCAAACGAATGTTATTTGGGTACTTTTATACTTTCTTAAACAAAGTTGTGATCTGATATATCAACCGTACCACAAAAATATCACCAAATATTGGAAATCTAAAGATAAGCAGACAGCCAACAGTCTGAATACTAAGAAAAACTCCAAAAGCATTGACAACAAAGATATTCCTGTGAAGAGGACAGCGTCGGATATCCACAATTATGGTTTTACAGATTTTTGTGCTGCTCTTGTGTTTAATGTGGAGACAAAAGGCGATATTCTGTTCAAATCTATAAAAATCGAAAGTGTGGTTGAGAATGTGGCATTGTGGTTTATATTAATTGGGTTCGCAATGTTTGTCGGCATCAATGGGTCAATAGTTCTGGGTGATAAATCTGCACACTCTGCTTGCGCCCATATCCCCCAATTATTTTATTTTACTCTTTTCTATGGTGTCTTCTCCATACCTTTTGTAATTCTTAAAATTACTGATGTGTTAACGATACTCACTAATCGTAAAATTGTCACCACATTAATCGTTATATTCCTTTCATTTGTTATCTATCTGAATACAGTCGTGCATCCTTATTTATTGGCGGATAATAGACATTACACTTTTTATATTTGGAATAAGTTCTTTGGCAAATATTGGTTTGCTAAGTATTTAATGGCCCCCGTTTATGTTTTCCTCTCTGTATCAATTTACCAAAACATACGCAACTTTGTGAGCGTAGGCTTTTTAATACCTTATTATTTAGGTTTATTTTTGTCAGTTGCACTTCAAAAGATGATTGAGGTCAGATATTTTTTTGTCCCATTCATGATTTTGAGATTACATTTTGGTAAACCACCTTGGTGGGTCATTATTTTAGAAACTGTATTATTTTTGGTAATGAATGCTGCGACATTCAATGTATTTTTCACTAAAGAAATTATTTGGACAGACTTTGATGAAGTTCAACGGTTGATTTGGTAACATTATGCAGGCTGGTGTCATTTTTATGAATTTTTAAATTTATAATGTACATACATAATATACATGTAGGATAACGGCAAAATTTTACATTTTTACATGGAAACATCTATTGATTTCCACAAATATTCCTGCCTAATATGTATTACTACATAGGTACTACGTTGAACCTACCGTGTAGGACAACTTCAGAGATTCTGTCAGAGGAATTCACAATTTATACACAATATCTGCAGTGTATTTATGTCACTATGGTTATTTAAAACCTTATCTATTTAATCAGCTTTATGGATATTATTTATACAACGTACCTATGTTTTAATTGAAGTCATAATATTGTTATAATATATTTATATAACTTATATTAAGAAAAAAAAAAAACAATTTGTGTATGTGATGTACTGTAATTGCTATTTCTGTTGTAATTAAACTAAATAATAATTTGTAAATAAAGTTATTGTTTTAAAACACATCTGTATCAATTGGATCGAATAAATCTCTACTAAACTGAGCCTCATTTTTTGTAAAAGTGAATTACCATTGGAAATGAAATATTTTATGAGCCCTGGATTAAAATAAAAACATTGCTTTTATTGATCAAGACGTGGCAAATAAGTAAAATCAATTTTTTCATAAAAATAGGTTAATTTTAATTAAATCATTGAAAATATAAATTATTCACAAAATATTAGATAGCTCAGAAGAGTGCATGCACATGGTCCACTTATATTATGATGCCGTGTTAAAATTATTGAAATTTGTATTGTGCTACACATTTGCCGTACTAAACCAGTTACTTTTCTGACAATACAGTATACAAAAGTTGCATAAAGAGGTTCGCATTACTGTAACTTATTATTGATACAATGTGGCCCTGGGCCAATGGTTACTAATGCCATTAACACGTATAACTTCAAAATAAATAATTTGATAACAATAAAAATATTAAATCACATTAAGTAATGCCAATGTTTATTGAACTAAAAAAATCATATTGTCTTTGATAAACATCAACTTGTGTATGAATGAATTGTACATAATTAAATGAATTTGTTTTTGTGGTTGATGAATCATTCTTTATTTCTGAACCTGAGAGGTAAACTCGGTTAACCCAAAATAGTAACTTTTTCAGATGTCAACAAATTAACGCATGCAATTTTTATTAAAATTTTGTATAAAGAATCTTAGTAAAGTTTTACTACTATATCTGATATAGTAGTAAAATCTGGATTTAACAAACAAAATTTCCGGTTCACATTCCGCTCATAAACAATGTTGTTAGTCATGCGACTAGCATGTTATCACATAGCATTACGCACAGTAATTGTTTCTGATGTCATATGGTGTGACTTTCTGTAGTGGTTTTAATACAGCCTGGCCGATATTCTGACATTTCAATAGATTTATTTAAACATTTAAACTTTGTTTTTAGGAACGTTGTTTCATATAATAAAAATAAAAACAGGTAAACCAATTACATAGTTTGTCAAGAAAGACTTACTTTATTATATAATGGACACTCCCTCAGCTGAATTAGTCTGTTACGTCAGGGTTACAGTAGGTTGTGTTAAGTTTTGGTTTGTTTTTATTTTCCGATACTAATAGTTTCTAACCATTTTTGAACTTTAAAAAAATGTATGAAAATGAGTATGTATCTTTACCAAATCTTACTATGCCAAAACAAGTTACATAATATGTGAAAATTCATTATCAAATAAATTTCATTCCTAGTTTTTATCATATCCCAGTTTACTTCTTGGCTCCAGATTTGTTTATGTTAATAACAATGACTATTTATTGGTATATTTTTTATAATATAGCTTAGAGTTAAAATAAAAAAGAACAGATCTCACAATTTGTTATAAATAATTCTTTATTCCTTTGATAATTAACATTATTTTAATTCTATTAATACATTCAATAAACTGTCACAAAATAGACTTGTTTCATTTGTTTTCTTTTTTTATGACAAAATAACCTTAGGTACAAAAGAAATGTTTTCTAACACATCACCTGACTTCTATAATAGCAATGATCATTCTGTTTTCCCAGTCCAATATGAAAGATACAAAAAATAGATAGAGGGGTTTAAATCCTATATTAATTCAACATAACGGTTGTGGTTGCAAACCACATCTTTTAGATTTATGATCACTTAATTTAAGTATGATCCATAATTATTCACCAACGGCGCAAACATGTGGCTGTAAAATGTATAATAAATATTATTATGGTTTCTCCAATCATAATTTTATACTAAATTCAATGTAGATATGTAATCGCTGTTTTCACTGTTATTTTTATGCCGGTCAAATATTCAATGGGATGTCTATTTTGAGTGCAAACAGAGTTTTTAGAATTTTTTTTTATATTTACAATAAAATGCTTGAACAAATTGATGCGGAGTTGACGTTCTGCGTAGTTGCCACACCTAGCGTGACTGATGAATACAGCAGTCTTTTCGCGGATTGATTTTCAAATTGTGAGTATTCCCAGAAAATTGCAATACTCTATGGATGGTAGATCCAATTTCTATGCGAATCAAAAAATTAATATGTATCTAGTTATATAAATAATATTAGGATATAAAACACGATTCTCGCTTTTTTTCAATATTTCGATGCATACTTTCGATATTTTGTTTGACTTATAAGAAAACTGTCTGAAAATTAGGATAACCGATAAGTAAACAAAAATTAGAAAAAATATTTATGTATGTAGGGACTATTTAAATAGTATGGTTAAATATTCTTGGAAAAGCAAGAATCGTATAATGTGCCATCTATAAAATGTTAATGTGAATTGGTTCCTATTTTATGATTATAAGGAGACAAATTATATTGTGGGCCTTTCCGGATGAGGCCAGAACATAAAAATGGTTTCCCCTCTAAAAAACTGTTTCTTGAGCATCGTGGCCATAGCATTTCTATGACATGTTTTCCCAATGTCTGCGGAATTTCAAATTGCTTGAAGTAAACACAGGGTATGTATGACACTGCTGGTAATAAAAAAGAAATGTTTTATAATACAGACTGGTAATATATTAAAGTAAGTATATGGCAGCAATAATAGGAACAGTAGGATTATTGAAAAATACTTACAACCTTTACAATACTGGGATAATTTAAAAATCAATTTCAAATTGAGTTATGACATAATTAAATATTATGTAGACAAAATAAATATTAGTTCATAATAATATAATAATGGTGTGATTTTAATTATGTGATCACCGTGGAAACAAAAACTGCAATTAATATTTTAGTAAAATATTGGCAATTCAACAAAAATGTATATCTTCTAAAGAAAGTATTCTAAAATACTTATTTATACTGATAAAAATAACATTTTTCAGAAGTCATACCCATAAGAATATTTTTATTGACTTGCCAAGATTTTATGTGAATAAGAACTGTCCGTATTTTGTTATTTGGTCAATGCGACTGTTTCAATTAAAACAAATGATTCGATGAGCAGTTGCATTACAATCAGTGACGGCTCGTCCATATGCACTGCGGTACTGCAGCATCTCCAAGCAAATTAAGACAAATATAATATTATAATATACATAAATTTATGTATAGTATATGAAAATATCAATATTATTAAGAGTGTAATCAGTTCGCCCGCACATCGATACATCTTATGTCCAAAAATATTATCATACACCGCGGTAGGTACTTGATTTTGCACAGTACCGATTTCAATAGAATATTCTCGAGTGGGCGAAGGAGGGTGCTCGCAAACGGAAGCCTAATCGGTACTGTGGGTCAGACAGTCCGATTTCAGTATTTCTGCGTCGCGCGTCACAGCGGGGAAAGAAATATAGCTATTATGATTTATTAACATTGTTAAAATTTATTTCTGCAAGCAATTTATGCAAAGTTCTTTATTTTAATTATTTATATTTAATTTTGATGTTAATAGTAAAATATAATCCAAATAAATTTTTATTTTTAATCAACCGCAGCACCCCCAAATATCTTATCCACGAGCCGCCACTGATTACAATGCACTTACCTGCTATGCGATCATTGCATAAGTAAAATCTCTGCCATTTGAATGTACACATTCAATTCGGTTGCAATCATTGTAAACACTATCACCTATCGAATGCGATCATCGCATTGCAATATTTCAGCCAAAATACACAAAATGTAAAATTGAGTGCAATGATCATGTTATGCAAATGTATTATCAATGCCATTTGATAACATCGCAGAAAAATTTGTTATGATCGCATACTGCCATTTGAATGTATACATTCAATTTGGATTTGGAAGTAAAATCACCACTTAAAATACATACCAATTTTTTTTTGTATTTCCACAATTTTCAAGAGCACTTTCATTTGTTAGATGTCTTCGATTAAATTAATTTCTGAAAGATTTTGCTTTTTTATTGTAATATGTTTATTTAAATATATTTTTTTAAAAAATGTATAGTTATTGAATCTAATAAAAAAAAAAACTAATGACAAGCAGCGCTAAATTGATGTCAATTTTACAAAATCACTTAGGCCATCCTCTCACGTGAATACTCAAAAAAGACGAGACTGAAACTCCAGTATCTAGCTAAAACGTATTTCAATGGCGGCTCGCTGACCGCAAGACTGGAATCTCTGTTTCAAAATCTCCGCAACTGAAACTGAGGAGACGCGATATGCTAGTCTCTCAGTTGCCAGTATCAACCAATATCAGTAGATTCGATGAAAAATCATATTTTCTTATCAAAATTGGTAACACTGAACAAGAAAAAACAAAGCCAAGACATCAAAAGTTAGAGATAGGCGAACCGATTTTTGATTTAAAATATGTGGCAGATGTTCCCGTAAAGAAATTACGGAAAAAGCTTAGAATGAAGTAGGACAGTGAGGTTATGAGATTATTAGGTTTCAGTAGCCCCGTGTGCGAAGCATCAGTCTCTGGCCAGTTTATGAGTTCCATCAGCAACCAGTTTGTCGTATTTTAGTTTCTGCGTGAGAGGATGGCCTTAGTCAACAGTGACATCAAATTGGCACCGATTGTCTCAACAGGTTAAAATACACATAATATTATATTAGGTACATACCGATTTAAAAGAATGAGAAGAAGAACTGTAGAAGTGAAACTTCCAGTTCTAGTAGGTGGTGAAATGAACAAAATGTTTGCTAGATTTTCATAAAAACATATTTCTATAATCTCACCTCAAACAAATAAATGGCAGCCCTATTTTTCAGTTCTTGTATTAAATGGCACATAATGAAATATAACAGAAAATATTTTCATCAATCTGAGTCTGAGGTGTTCGGCGGTAGAGGCTATTGATTGCTGATCGATAGGTTGATGTTTCGAGATCGCTTAGGAGGTTATTTCGTTTTCCGAGTTGGCTGTGACACTTTTTCGTTAGACAATCGAAAAAGCTCGATAGAATTTGACACATTGAGAATTAGGCTCGATAGCTGAGACAGGCAACTAAAAAAAGCAGGGGGTCTCCGAGCAATATAAGCCAGCACAACAGTAGTGATGTTAACACTGTAGCCCCACCATTTCTTGTGCACCTTCTCTAAAGTCTTTTAGTATTCGAGGAATAAATAATAAATAGTTTATTTAGTTGAAAGCGACATCACATAATATAATTGAGAAGCAGAGTAGAAGAAAGGATAACTGCTAGACATTCTTAAACATTTTAATTGAAATAAACAGTTTAGTCTTCATATTTTTCACTACTGCAGTACCTGTAATTGACAAATGAAAATGTTCTATGGCGACATGGTAAAGAATGAATTGTAGATTCTAAAAACATGCAACGGAATGCTCGAATTTTACTCAGGCCTCCCTTCTACCCAGGTCCACAATTACAAAAAGCAGCAAAACGAGTAATATACAAATTAATTAATACATTGGTGTAAATATAGATTTAATTGCATAAAATATATATTTTTTGGTTTTCACAATAATTTAGTACAGACGGTTGAATAAATAAACAATACCTAAAATAAATTCATTTAAAATCTGCCTTAAATCAGTCTTAAAAATTGGCAAAATTCAAATATTCTTTCAACAAAAGTTGGAGAACATGACTAGGAATAAATAAATTATTTACTTGGCCTTTTTATATTTGGATTGTTACCTTTCTAATTATTAATCCGCAATTAGTTAATTGATAGTAATTAACATAAGAATTGGTGTAATTAGGGTGTCCAAAGACGCTTTGGGCACTTAACCGGTAAATACAATGAGGACAGAAATTAAATTTATAAAATAAATTATAAAAAAATTGCAATTAAGTACACAGATTTCTTATATTTAATTTGGTAATTGTTGAGGTGATTTTTTCATGAACGATTAATAATGATTATTGGTACATTCCTTCAAATAAATACAAAACGAATTCCCACCTCTTGTACTGACATAATAAAGTATAATCATTCCCCGTTCATTAATATTGCAGAATATTATAATGACTTTCTTTAATGTTATTTTTATAAATAGATAATTTGACAATCCAAAAATGGACACATCAACAATTTTTATTTCTCACCTTCTAAAGCTCAATATAAAATTTATTAAAATTCTCGCCACAATGACTCGAGTTTTTTTAAGTACATATAAGTAATACTATTAAAACCCTTTAGCTGCCATGTTGTTCAAACTCTCAGTGAGAAATGCCACCATCTATAATTATTTGTGATAAAAAAATTATAGTATTAATCACCATTCATTTTTATTGATTGTACGACATCAGATTATTATTACACAGTGTGCGGGAGACTAATAATAACACACTAGAAATGAAAAATACAATCCATTTTAGATTATCTATAAATAACTTTCATTTCCAATAATAAATCATGTACTTAACCTGCAAAAGTGTTAAAACAAATACCTAATTAAATGTACAGAACAAACAAAATCCCAGTTTGATAATGGCACAGTGGGAAGTTCCCGAAAAAATTTACCAATTTAAGCATAATGACATCAACAATGATCGTTGTTAGCATTTCTCACTGTTATGAACAATGATATATTGTTGATTAGCATTCAAAGGGTTTTCAGGTCTCGACAATATCATCGTATTATTTTCTATGGCAAATAGACAAGTCGATAATTTAAATGGATGATTAGATAAACTTAACAACATTGTATCAATTACTGGCATGTTCAAAAGAGCAGCCAATAAAAAATTATAAGCACAACCAACATGACTTCAGATGACTGTATCAGTATAGTTGCTTCAGCAACTGCCAACTGGAGAAAAGCGGTGGAACAGCTCTAGGACTATGGATCGAATTGACCCGCACCGCCATTAAAGAAGAAGTTACTTTTTACCCAGAATGGTTGTCTTGCGCACTAGTGAACAATTTACCATGCTAATTATTGTTTGAAAGATCTTCTACATTTGTATTCAAATACAGAGCCATAAATGAGGCTACAGTCGGTTCCCTCCATATTCCACCATTTTGAGACAATCACAAAAACCGTAAAGTAAATTTAGAATTGCAAATAGAAAATTTTCTTGTAAATATATTAGTAAATGATTAGAAAAAGCGAATGGCTAAATAAAATGACCTAAGAGTCATTAAAATTAATAAAAAAACTATGTTTAAAGTTGGTGGAGAAACATAAAACATTGTGACTTTGTAATCCACCTCCAGTTTAATACGATTTTACCAACAAATGAAGCGAGATTTGATAGTTTACAATGAAAAAGTGATTACAGAATCAAAATCATGAATGATATAAAAAAATGCAGTTAACAGACTTTAAAACTAATAGCCTCAAATGCTTACTTGTGATGTTCTTTCTCTTTCCACCCCTTTAATAGAGTCCACATTGTGGAGTTCCTATACATCGACAGGAGCAGTTTTTGGGAGAAAAAAAATTGGTAAGAGTCGTTATGCAGAATTTGTCGAGACCTGCTAATTTCATAAATAAAATTGACAATACACAGACAGAAGATGACTGATTTCATGCTGGAATTTTTAAAAAACTAATTCACAGTTCAATTTTTACAAATAACATTACCGAATAGGTGTGTGAAATTTCACAATAATTTTTCATGCAATAATTTACTGTTTTTCTTTGCGGTAAATATTATAATACATACATAATTTCTAGGATATACTTATGACACTCGATCGCCATGATATTTCATTATAATACTCTGAAAATAATACTTTAAATCCATTTCACTTGAGGTCCAGCTTTAAGAATTTCTTTGCTCCCGTCATCAGTGCATTGGGTTGTGTCTGCCGTCTCGGTACTTTCTTTCAAAGGTGACGAACCATTTGAAGTTCTGCATGCCTTTCGGTATGGTCGATGACAAAGGGATGAATCGAGCGGGGGGAAATACTGCCTGTAGCACATGTAGCTTATTGAAATACCGAGAAATGATCCAACGAGGACATCTACACATAAAACAATGCATTAATTATAATATCAATTTTATCTGACTGGAACAGTGGCGGAGCTATATTTTGCAATACTCCACAATATATAAGTATCAAAATAAAATGCAATATGTGGTAGTTATTCTGCATAATTTAATAATCATCAAAATCAGTTTCGTCCGCTTACAATATATACGTATATACTAGTTTAGTAGTGTGCATCATTTTTAAATCAAGGGCCACTTTATCAAGAGCAAACGCCTAAAGTGCCACTCAAGGATGTCAGATTTGTAACTATCTCGTTAGCAGCCAATAAGTTAAAAATTTGAAAATTTAAAAAAAAACTTAGAAAGAACTCCCGAGCGTATTACTGTCTGTCAATATGGAACGCCGCTCATACAAAAATTACGTCTTTGGACGTCCTGCTTTAAACGGGAAACGGGGGGTAAATCAATTATTTTTAAACATACAAATATGTTGAACACACAATGACATACATTGGGAATGTCATCACATTCTCAGAATTGAAACAGAGTTCGTTTTTACCACTTGAAACGTAAATTGATTTTATTTTTTTATTTTTGCAATAAAATTCGCGGCGTGCAAGGTATCGCCATACATACACCTACCGGCAGTAAAAAGGTTAAGAACAAAAAATTCAATAAAACTGATATACCTTGCCAGTGGTGATGGTAATCACATGTTCTGCTCAATGCTACCGCTAAAGCCGCCGAAAGAGGGAGTATGGCGGTCAGCAATCGCCACGACGATCCTCTACTATCTGACCACGTTCTCAATTTACCCATACTCCACCAAGATACAACACCCAACGAACTAAATGATACTGAAACAGATATAAATACATAGATATATATTATTGAATGCCATAAAACAACTTATAAAAATATTTATCCATTTTTGTATCATATTATGCTCCCAAACACAGCAGAGGCCATCAAATTATGGAGATTTACTAGCATTTGACCCTGATTTATGAAGAATAACAAAAATAATATGATTTGATTTTACTGACTGTGGGTCATGGTCACTGCCAGGAATTGTCTCCATTACCATTCAACCGGGAAACTCGTACTTTTAGTTCTAAAAATTTGTCTACTTCTGTTTAAATTTGATTGTGCATTTTTAGATGAAAAAACAGTCAATAATCTTTGATGTTGATTGTTGATCATCAATTGTGTTGGATATAATTTTATTACATTTGTTAAATAATCGCTTACTACTGCTGTGTCCACTCGGGAATGATTTTCTTCCTTCTTTAACTTGCTCGATATCGCCTGTGCACTGCATTTCAGAATTCATCTCTCCGTCTGGAAAGCAACGCCAGAAGAAATCTGGTCGGGGTCTACCTGTAATAATATATATCGACATTATTAATATTACCAACCATATAATATGTAGCATTTAATAATTGGTATTTGTAATATACATGAAATAAAACAACAGTGCACATAATCTAAAAGAATATATATAATTCCACTAAGTGAGCTGTTTTGATTCTAAAAATTATTATGTATTGCTACTAATGGCTTGTCTTAATAATAATGGACTTACAATCAAAATATTACACAGTAAATTATTTATGCAATGTTTATTTCCGATGACTGACATAATATACTAAAATCGGTGCTGCAGTGTTGCAGGAGCAAATCTCCAGGAGCTGGAGCATCTTCAAACAGTTCTCATCAATATTTATTATGTTATACATAATAATTTTGAATCACGTGTATATAAAAAACTATTTTGGTACAGCCAGTAAACTGGGTGTAAAAATCGAAAGTGATTATGAGACAATGCACACATTGCCTTTTTTACAAAGAAAGGTGAAATTTTAAATTTTTGGTAGCTACCTGAACAATGAAATATTGAAAATAGTAATTAGGGGGGATTTAAAACTTAATGAATTACAGAAACCGATGAATTGAAAATATACAAACAAATTTCGATATACCCGATTACAATTTGCTTATCGTCACCGTTTTAGCAAAACCATCTATGTGTCACTTTTATCAAAAATGACTTTTAAATACCAAGTCATTCCTTATTTTTTTCTCTATAGGCCAGTAAAATGATCTATGTGTTGGGTAAACTCGCTCCGAAGTTATTTCAAAAAATAAAAAACAGCTATGTGTAAGGTTCAAAAACCACGGTTCACAAAAACAACTATGTGTACATTATAGTAACATATAGATGGTATTTTGATATCGAGAGTGTAATGTTTTTTTACAGTTTGGCTACACATAGTTTGTTTCTATGTTATATGCTATGCATTATGGTCTTGCATGACGGTTTGAAAGATGCTTTCTCAAAAAGAGAGGAAATATTCAATAATTTCTGGAAGATGCCTACATGGTCAATAGGGTATAGGCGAGAATTAATTTAAAAGTTGGATAAATAACTACAAACGTCTCGATGACAGTGGCCAATTGAAAGCAACAATGACAGGTAATAAGAATCTGACTGAAGATAAATAATTTGTAGTGCAACCAAAAATCAAAACGGAGAGATTTGTGGAAAAATGTTACATTATGGTTGGATCTAATTCCAAAGTTCCCAGCCATTATTGCAGAGAAAATACCTCCAGGGTGTATGTGGAATCGTGTTTCCGATCCAAAATACAAATGCATGATGAATATAAAAAATGGTCTCTGGAAATGGTCATAAAGCAGCAGAATATACTCCAGTATATTTACCACCAAAAAATCAGTATCCACCAACCACGTAAAGATCAGTGTGCCATCACTGCCATCTGCTGTAGTTATAAAATGAAGAATGTTTCAGAAATGAAATACAATAGCCACATTATTAAAAAAAAAAAAGATGCTAGAAGACCAAAAATGAAATGAAGGAGAGTACCATAAGTATTACTGGACGGTTAGTAATCACAATGGATCTCCAAAGTATGCTGCTATGTCCAAAACACAGGCACACATGTATTATAAACAAAAGCTGCAACTACACAATTTCACCATATACATTCTTCATAATGTATCTTCTAATGAATTTGTCTCATCTCATCGAAAGCAGGACAATACAATGAAATAATTCTAATATCGGATGGGTGTGGATATCAAAACCGAAATAAATTATTCGCTACTGCTCTAAGTTATATCTTTAGAGAAAAAAAACATCGAGATTCAACAGCTTTTTCTGGAAAAAGGCCACACCATGATAGAGGCCGATAGTGCACATGCCACCTAAGAAAAGTATTTTAAGCCTCCAATATATTCACCATCTGATTATATAGCAAGACCAAAACAACCTTATAAAATTAATGTCATTGATTTTAAATTTTTAAGAATTATGGATAAGATTAAATCTGGATTAAGTTCAATCAGACCAGGAAAACGAATCGGAGATCCTGTTGTATATGATATTAAAATGTTACAGTATCTACCAGATGGAACAATCTTTTACAAACTCAACTTTATCAGTGCAACCGTTTGACTGCCTTTGTAATATATATATAATGAATCATTGCCAACATCGCAGTCGAAATACATACATCTTCAGGAATTAAAAAGTGTAATAGAGAAAGATCACCACTATTTCTACGATAACCTAACATTTAAACCTGCTAATAGAAAGTAAACGAACTTATAAATATAATATCATCTCACTATTGCATTAATAATTAATAAAATGATATTGCAATTTATCACTAACGCACTATGTATATTTCAACTATTATTTATGTAACAGTTTTTCATGAATTTATTATTATTCACATGTTGATGAATAAATTAAACTATGTGTATTTACAAAACGGTCAAAACAACTTATGTGACATCACAAACTGTATATTTATTATTTTTGTATTAAAAATAAAAGATTTTTGTAAACAAAATAATAATCTTAGACCATTTTCTGATTATAATAAAGCATTCTTCATAATTTTAATGTTTAAATGTAACATTATTTTTTTATTCAGTTTTATCCTTCTCCTGCACAATTTGAGAAAGTGCACATAGATGGTTTTGCTAAAACGGTGACGTTATATTGATTATACATATTGTTTTTATTCGAATATACCATAATATGATGGACAAAATAAACCAATCACTTAAACACAAACCACAAATAGTCAACACCAAAAAAATATTTTTTACAGGCAGTGCTAGATCACTCTCTAGAGCAGTGGTCTCCAAACTCAATAAGGATGTGAGCTATTTTCAGAAATTGAAATTGTCTGGTGAGCTACTTATACATATTCCTTATTTATATTTTTTTATCATTGTCTTTTATCGTACCATACATAATTTTATTATATTACTTAAAATAAATTAGGACATCAGACTTCCAATAAAACATAAAATGCGTACTTCAATTACTTATTTGTAAACAAAATAGTAATTGAAACATATCTTTAAATAAGTGAGTGAAAGTAAAAATAATTAGTGAAAAGAATGGCATTCACTTTCCTCCACATTTTTTTCAATTCTCTGTGAGTACCTTGTCACTCCCATCCGAATGCAATTATCAAGGTGTACATCTGTGAGTCTGTTTCTATATTTACCTTTAACCACCTTCATAGTGAAAAATGTTGATTGACATAAGTATGATAAATATGATAAAATATCCTATCCGAGCTACCGAAAATACCGCCGCGAGTGACTGTTTGGCGATCACTGCTCTAGAGTGATTGACAATATGTGATTTTCAGAACTCACCAAATTCAACATCAAGTCGCTTAAAAAACCTACGAAATATGGGACTAATTTTCAATAGTGGATAAATCCAACAGGTTTATGCGTTAAATCCATTCCAACCAATCCCGTCATCGCAAAAGTAGATGCCATTTTACTAAATGCTATATATTATGAATAAGATCAAAGAAACGACATGTTTGTTTTGTTGGTAATAAACACATACCTTTCAGAAAGGAGAAATGAAAAACATATCCCCTATACTTTATAATTACAACGATTGGTTGGATAAATGACTGTTGGTCTTTTTAGTAAACCCATCTCAGTAGATAAAATATATACCCTACTTATATATAAAAAAATGAGTATTTTTACAGAAAACACTAACTTACCAACAATAAGTTTCACCATGTCCGTTAAGATGCAATTGATTCCTAGTGACAGTGATATGGCCAAGAATGTCTGAAAATAATAACCGTTTCTAAATAAATTTTTCTTATAAATATGATGTGTTATTGCGATATTTTTTTATTTTATCAAAATATAACTAATAAATAGATTTTTTTACTACACCTGAATCAAATCATGTCTATCCCTCCTAACTAAATATGTTAACAGCGTCAAAATGGTTGGTATTCCCAGGGCAATGCTCCAAAGTGCCTCGCTGCTGACATATGAATCTCTTCGTGGATTTCTGTACAGCCACATTTCATCGGGATGTATATGCCTGATGAATGGGGTCATATTTTCCAATTGCCTACAGAAGGTTTAAATTTATGATTAATTTGATTTTTATTCGACTACTCTATAACTAAGTGCATTTTGCATATGAAAAATAATAAGAAAACCTATAAATAAATGCATGTTGTCATTTGATTAGCGGTTAGTGGAGAACCTGCGGCTTTGTAGCCTTAGATCAGGCATTGGCAACTTTTGAAGTTATTAATCCCAAAGGCCAAATTTATCATTCTGTCTCCGAGTCGAGGGCCACACCAAATTATTAAATAAAATAAATTAATAATATTAAACTAATTAAAAAATGTTGCTATATACTTATTATTTCATTTAATTATAATAATGGACAATACATCAATATTATATAGATATTAGTGATATTACAAAATTTTGAGTGAAGATTGGTTTTATAATTGAACTACGAGACTATCAATATTTGCATTGCTAATGCTTTAGGATAATTGCATAGAATTTTCGAGAGTTACGTCCGTTACCCTAGTATGAATTTTTGATTTATAGTGTTTCATCCTTGAACAAACGGTTCACAAGTATATTATGTATGTGCTGCTAAAAAGACAAATGATTTTTCTTGCAAGGTGCGGAAATTTGTATATTTCTCGTCCACACAAACACATTGACACATTGCCAACGCCGGGGCCAGAGCCGGGGCTTGACCATGTAGACCATTAAGTGCAACCTTATGATTGATTATAAATTTTGTATATTTAATTATCGGTCAGATTTTTACAAAATAATATACACTTTGAAGTGCATCTAAAGCAGTAGTGCTCAGTCTATTTGAAAAGAGGACCGATTTATACATTTTCTAATTTTTTACAGACTGCGTCTCAGTGGGTAAAAGTGTTGAAAAATGAAATTGAAAAATTATACTAGACGAGACATACATTTTATTATTTTTAATTTAATAGTTACATATCAGCTACTCCAATCACTCTCCACTCTGCATTACGTATATATGTATTTGCACGATAGAACTTAGTATATTGGAAATTAGAATTCTGTCATATTTTGGGCCGCGGTTTGTGCATCACTGATCTAAAGGAAATTTCTAGAGTGCAGTCTTATTTGGTTGACATACGAAAACGTTCTCAACTCATGTGCCAACTCTATCAAAACTATTTTGGAGTAAAATAAATATATTGTGACCCCACCGAGAATCTACCTCAGAGCGCCCGGAAGAAAGGCCAACGTAGTTTAGTAAGGTCATAAATCTGAACTGATTCACTGCTGACCTACTAATTACTAATTAATTACCACATTTAAAGTTAATTATATCTAATAGCCAACTAATGCAAACGCGCCAGTCGTGTTGTTAGCACTAAATGATTTAACTCATACTAAGAATGCTGTTGACAAAAATAAAGCTGAACATTAATAAATTGGTAGCAGCACAATAGGTTCATCCTTCTCAGTAGGAATTTTTTTTAATGTTATTCGCAATTTTTATTCTATTTACTTAATTATGTTTCATTATCTTAATTTTCTGTCTTTAATGCGGATGTTCCTATGGTTCACTTTAATAAATAATTTGATTATTTAAACATCAGGGTATCTTATTTACATCATTCTTTAGGCCTACCGCGCATGAACGATTTCTTATCGTACAGTCAACAATCGAGGAGTTGTAACCATCGTATTGCAATGCAACCCCGCGCATGGACGATCGAGCGAACGGCCGAATTGAAAATCTGTGTTCAGACACAAAATTTTACACCGATTCGAACCGGCCGGGGTCCCATTGGCAATGCTATTAAATGAGAGCCCGCACATGACAAGTCATGGCCGGCCGAGAGTGCACTCATACATGCACGCACAAGTGACGCGGTCGTATGTAGCGCACGCATACATCGAACCGCCACATTTGACTTGACAGTTCATCGATGCGTACCTATTGGCTTTGCATGCGCGTACCAGTCCCATTTTTTCAGTTTCTTTCTTCATAAATTAATAATATATACACCCGCATTTTAAAACAGTTTGATAATCTATACAAAACCTGTATATATTATATAATATAAGCTCTACAAAATCCATTTTGACGTTTCTTATATTGCGTCCGCCATTTTTCCGTGCGGAAGCATATCTTCAGTGCGCGCGCATTGCCTCCGATCTATATCACGCCATGCGCACTCAAACATACTGGCCGGTAATAATTTGGATCATGCGCGAGCAAACCAACGATTGTTCGAATGCTACCGGCCGGTTATGTAATCGTCCATGCGCGGTAGGCCTTACTGTTTCATAGGTAGAAATATAAAAAATATTAAATTGCATTGCATTATGTACATCACCAAGTTCGATCCTAAGAGACATAGATTTTTGTTTTTATGAGAAATGGTTGTCAGCCACTTGCTCAACTTATTGGGTCCAAACACACATGTGAATTTGTGAGAGACCTGGGATTTCAACTTATTACCCACGACATTGGAAGCATTATACGCTAGCGCTATGCCTTCAAGTATATACAAGTACGCACATTTGTCACTTTTTCAGGGGCAGTGGATCAAATAAGTTACTCAGAGTAACTGAAGCTGGGAAAATAATATATGTATTAAAAACATTATAATGACTGAAGTATGTTATGGTATTATAATACTACACTAATAAAATATGTTTACACAATACTTACACCTGTTCAAACATATCTTCAACAAATAATGTTCACATCTACATCTAAACAGTTATCAGACATGCAGTTAAGACCTACTATCAGGGTTGCCAATCATCCCAGTTTGACCAGGAAAAGAATTCCCATTTCAGGATCTCGATTTGATCATATTCAAGATGCCAACCATCCCGGAATATTAGAGGCCACCAACTAATATCATCCAAAAAATACCCACATTTAAGTGACTTACACCAGAATTTATTAAAAAGGAGTGAAAAATTAAAAATGGTAAAAAAGCTAAAATAAAGGTCGCTTGTTCTGATTTTGGAGGGGGAAAAATCATTAATAAGAGATGCCAAAAAACAGGATTGTTTCAGAAATAGTTGGAAACCCTAACGCTACCTACTGTTTGCGACACTATTGAAATACTGCCTACAAATGGTATGTTTGTCCAGTCAGTAAAATCATGAAATAAAAGATAGATATTGTTAATTTTTTTATAATAGGTAACTCCAGAATCGAGAATAGTTAGAATTCAATTTTAAATTACTTACCTACTACCTATAATAGAAAAAAAACCTCACCGTCAACAGATGTATAAAAGCAAATGTCACCGTTTCTGTGACACGAAAACCTAAAATGCTCAATCTCCAGTGAACAAGTATTAAGATCGGAATCAGAATTCATAATACAAGACATATAATAATTTCATATATATTCGTTCATACATTCGTGTGCGATTTAACAACACAAACATACGTTTCGCCGCGTAAAATGGCAAGGGTTTCATTTTAATTTCAGCCGTCAAGCAAACAAGCTACGTACTATACATTATACTTACAGAAAAACGACAGTCATTATAATCCTTATTATAATTTCCAAGCATAATGATGCGTTAAAGTATCTTAATCCAGGTATAATCATTTTATAGAAACGCGCCCAAAATATTTTGTCACAATATGGAATGGTTTGCACGCATTTTCAAATTTGACGTTTCAATTCGATGTTTTGTATGGAAACATTGCCATACGAATAAAAGTAATATGCAGTCAAAAAACAGGACATGCCGACAAATAATATTATAGGGATACTGGTATGACTGAGGGGCAGTAACAAAGTGTGATTTTAGTAGATATTATTCTGTACTTTTTTATATTATAGACTCGATAAAATTAATGATATAATAGCCGAAGTTGAAAAAATATTAGAAAGTGTGTGGATTGTGATTGCTATAAATATTATTTATATAGGTACTATTAAAGATCCAGATCAAAATTAGAGGTTCGCGGCGCGGCATCCTTCGCCGCCTGATGAGGTTAGTGTGATAATATTATATCTGACGCATAAAGTCTATGAACCGACCTATGCAATTATATATTTACATTAAGGTGAAGCCTTTACTGAGCCTTTTTTTAAAGAGGTACCTAGCGGAAAAATACGAAGCTTGCAATTTGAGATTTTTTTTGATAATTTACAATTTCAACTGTATTAAGTAATAAATATGTATCCGAAAACATTAAAAAGAAAAATATTTTTTATTTTAAGATAGATAAACTTAAATAGAAAGATAAACTTACAATTATTGTAAAAAATGTAATAAAATGTGATTTTTTAAATCGGACCGCATCTTATTATTACATATATTTTATGGTCATATTTATTATTAAAATATAGTTTATTAAGTTTTCTAAGCATCGCCTAAGAGATTTTTGACTAATTCATAGTTTTAACATTTTTTATATCTTTTTTAAAAAACATCGATTTTTATAAAAAATATAAATGTGTATAACTTGAAAACCTTTTTATTTAGTATTTGCCTGATATTTTGTATACAATGCGATCTGTCATTTTTTATTAATATTATAAGTACGTATATTTTCTCTAAAACGCGTGCCATGCAAAATCATCTCGCGTGCCACCGGTGGCACGCGTGCCATACCGTGGGCGATATTACTAAAAGTAAATCTTATGTCGGAATATATTATTAATATGAAACACCTTAATACTTTACAATAATTATTGCTATTTTTATTTACTAGAGTAATGCAATGTATTGGTGTCATGGGGCCCACATCGTGAAGCGGGCCCCCATGCTAAGATCTTTGGCGGGCCCCCTACCTATCGCTAAGGATAAAGGCAGTGTGACGCTCTGCAGTTCTAACGTTTCCAAATGCTGTACGCGGTAAAATTAATGTGTATATTTAGTGTTTTATTGTATATTTTAATGCATCCATTTGAATTATGGAGATTCATACACAATTAAAAATTGTATGGTACAACCACATAATTTTAAATAATAATATTATCGAAGGAAAATAGCGCCGCAGACGGCTTTTTTGTACTATTAAAGCAAATTTGTGATGTGTGTTTATCTCACTTATCTGGTCGACTCGCCTCGCCGGGCCCCTCCTGGGCCCGGGCTCCCAGGCTAAAGCCCTGACAGCCCCCCACTTGTGGGGGCCATGATTGGTGTATCTACTTACAAAAATACCGTATAAATATATAAAACTTGTTTCAATATAGCGGATCAGTATCTGCATTTCATTTACTACATCACATCATTTGTAGCCAAATAGTATCTTCATAAAACTTAAATTTTACAGAAAAAGACTATTTTTTCGTAAAATAAGTAGGTACCTACCTGCCCGTGTAATATGGCTGAAAGGAAATAAACACCTTCGCATTGTAATTATTACACGCTGGTTATTTTGGTTGCCATGTTGAATATCTCGTCCTATGGAATTCCATCAACGTTTTAGAGCCTTTTACGCCTAAACCTACATGCCTAATATGTCAGTTATTTAAAAAAAAAATAGGTAAGTATGGTAATATAAAATAATAGGTCGACATTTTGTTGGGCCTCTTGTAACCGATCCCGGGTTTCATGTGACTCCCCTTCCCCATCGTTGACACTGAGGTCTGGGACTCCTCACAAAGTGCAGGTTTTTTCTACCTTCGAATATTGATTGGTGTTAACTTATAAAAAGTGAAGTTGCTGAATAAGGAATTTCGTAAATAAGAATTTAGCATTATCATTAAGAGTCACAGCATGTTCTCATAGTAGTATCGCTATAATCATTATTATTATTTTGATTAATTGGGGTTGCTAATGTTTCTGACGCATTTGCCCCCAAAGGGAAGCACCTGCGGCTGGCGGCAGCTATGCAAATTGCCGGTCATCGTTTCTGAAAATCAGGGAAGTGAAACATTTTCTGTACCTATAATATGGGAGGTATTATGATTTATGTAAATATGCATTTATGTACTAAGGTAACTGCTGAATATTATTTTTTGACGTCAATGTAACGTTTAATAGAGTTGGAGAGGTACCTATGTAAGTATCAGTGAGGGTAGGCAGATCCGGCGTTGCATATGGGCAGCACACTATAAAAGGCGAGCGAAAGTAGCGTTGAAAGTTCTGCAGAGGAATCGATTATTGACCGGATACCATTAAATCTCTTGGTTCAAGTCATTCTTTTCGATTGAAATTAAAGTTAATTTATACGGTGGGCAGGTCATACGTTGCATATGGCACATTATAAAGGGCGGCGAATGAAGAAACGAAAACAAATATCACAACGTTTGAGAGCAGTTGCGGTATTCCATGAATCAGAATGCCGTCGCTTCATTAGAAAGTATCGAGATCTGAATTTTCACTATTGTGCCTCCAAACTTGTCAGCGCCACAAACCTCCATATGCCTAAAATCAACACTATATGAGGTAGGTTTTGTGGATATGCTCAAATTTTCAGTAGATGATGTCGTCTGTTGTATGGCAATTTAAGATTTTTGGTTTATTTATATGTTTAATTGAGCTGAAAATAAATAATATACCTAATAGGTAAGTAAGTAACCTAACGAATTGGTAGAAAATTTTAAATTAAAAATGAAAGGGTATGACATTCTGAGTCTGCCTAAGGGCGTCCCTTTGCCTAGGGACGTCACTGTGTGGCGTAACTAGAACTATTGGGCCCTAATACAAAAATCATGTAAGGCCTCAATAATGCAGAAATCATATTTTTTAATCCGTCCAAAATGTTAATAGGTTTATTTTAGCTTTCCTTCCATTTTTTTCAGATTTACCTAAGATTTATGTCGATCGTTATTTTTTGTGAAGGGTATAAAATAAATATAAAATAGAAAATACGAAACTATCGGACTGACGGTTTAGTTTTCATTGTTCGGCTGGGTCCAATGCTTTGTATACTCCTGCGATGAGGTAGCTTCGTCACCGACTAAGACGCAGTGACGTCTCGTGGGGGTAGGCAGGTCATGCGTTACTTAGGTGCGGAAAATTATAAAGCGCCGAAAATGAAGGAACGAATACGATCATTACCACTTTCGAAAGCATTTGTGGTTTTCTATTAAGCAGATGATGCGGTAGCTTCGTTAGAAAGTACCCACCGACATCTTAGTTTTTTAAAAATTACAAGAGGGCCTCCAATCTTGTAACAAACGTAGGTTTCGTAGAAATGGTCTAATCCGCAGTAGATCTAACAATCTAACGCCCATGATGGCCGAACGGCTTATATTGCCGTGGGTCCCAGGTTCGAATCCTGGGTCTGGCAGATACACATATTGTTTTTCGATTAGTGTTTGCAATCAGAGTATGCACCTAATAGGTTAAGCAAGTGGCTAAACATTTACTAGTACGAGCTATATATTGTGATAATGTATCTACCAGTTCCTTTACTAAAATTGTAAAGGTAGACTTATCTTGTAAATGTCAATACTTTAGTTTAGGTACATAAGTTATTAAAATCACATCTAAATATGTATATTATAATATAATTAGTCGGCAATGATTGCATAGGTACCTGTTATGGTACATATACCCTACAAGATAATTACAATAATAATAATAATAAATAATATTATTTCGATGAATTGAATCAATCAAATCTGTTTAACTGCAATTTAAACTATTCAATTTATATACTTTTTGTTGGTCATTTTTGGTTGAGAATGCCTGATTCTAGTTCATTTTTCATGAATATTATGCTAGTAGGTTCCTATCCAAGTACGAGTATGTAGTAAATAGTTTATACATCTATACTCTACAGTGGTGGACCTATTATAGATATTCCTAGTGCCTATATATTATGTTATCTAATGTCTTACAAAAATATTAATCTTTGTCGTGCAGCGTGCTACGTACGAAAACTATAATCATTTTGATTTAGGCATAATCATGATGTTGTTACAATAAGTAATTTCAATTAATTTGAATATAAAAATATAATATTCAAATTAAATTAATAATACATCAAGTTGTTTATATTGATATTAAATTGTATATCATCAACACGTGAAGTACCTACCTAATAATAAGTGGTAATACCCAGTGACGTCCCTAGACAAAATGCCGCCCCTAAGCAGCGCCAATATGCCGCCCCATTTTTATACAGTATTTTTTACCATCATTTCATGGCTAATTTAAATGCCATATCTACTTCAGTAGATAATATTGCGAGTCCACGGTTTCAGATACGTTTAAAAATACAACATTCAAAACTCGCGAATGACTGGCAAAAATATTTGGATAAATTTATTAGGTTATTATGTACCTACCTATAATTAAAATATAATTCGCAAATCTACACGTGTCATTGCTGGTCATCAAGGACGTGACGTCCAAAAACAACGGAAGTAAACTAGAAATCGCAAACTCGACAAAAAAATACATTCCTGTTAAACCTTTCATGTTAATTAATACATTTTGCTTCCTACCAGTGAGCTCATTTTTTTAATGAAAATATATTCCCGTTATTACTCAGTTTAGGTACCTATTTCTATAGTATATACCTAATGATTCTCCTCGATTTGCCGCCCTTCGAGCAACTGCCGCCCCCAAGCGACGCTCAATCTGCCTACCCCCACGGGACGTCACTGGTAATACCTACTCGATATTTGCAAAAAAAACTTTGCACATCAACAAAAAATCTGTTAAATGAACACCATAGATGAACACTCTTGAAAAAAGAATACTTGGTAGTGATTAATTGAGAGGCATATCACACGATTTATTGAATTTACACCTTCCAGTGCATCTAACAACCTAACTAACTATTGAGTTGAGAAGACAAAGCTGGTGAACCCCACAATTTATGCACATGCATAAAACATGAATGAAAGGCAGGATAAACCGGCCACAGAAAAGGATGAAAATCCGATTTTTCATTTAATCAGGAAAACAAGCAAATGTTGAAAAAATCTAGATGTACAAAATTGAAGCAAACAAGGTTGTCTGATTTACTGATTAAAATAGCTATTCTAACTAGACTTGGTATTCCAGATTCACCTGAAGAGAACTTCACACTTCTATTATGATATTCCAGATATTCCATTATAATTTCAGATGTACCCATTAGTTAATTACACACATATTGCCAAAATGAGCCTTGAATACTTAAATCCATAGTTTTGGATGGTGTATAATTAAATTCGACTTCAATATAACATTGTACACATATCGCATATTGCCGTATCAAAGCTAACATTGAATATATCATTTAGTTATAAATAACAGAGGGAAGATATTCCCTCGTTAATTTTATATAGACGACGAAAAGCAATTCAATAACCATTGTTTTAAAAATGAATACTCACGTAAAACACCGAGAAATGCGTATATAGGTTATGTAAACAGACTTCAAACCAGAACACAAGCAGCCATTTGTTTTCGCCGGTTGCAAATAGACACACGAACAAATTTAGATTCGAAAATAGAACTAACTTAAAAATTCCTTATACGGAATGCGTGTTTAAAACTATTTCTATCTACGGTCAAAATTCTTTGGTCTACCATGACTTTCCTAAGAAGATGAATATTTTGATGAAACTGGTGGAACCTCTTTTTTCATTCCTTTGATACTTTCATATGGAGGGGTGTGTTAGAATTAGATTTCCCATGATAACTGGCAGGATTGCTAAATTATGATATACCTAATATTAATATTTACAAAGTTATTCATAATACCAATGAGGTTTGATATATTCGCTGCGCTCATGGAGACGTTCTTACAAATGAAATTCGTACGTTGTCCACATTCAGTTTGGGAAACCTCATATAAAATTTCTTTGGCTGACCATTCCACACTTATTACTCAAAACCTAATTGGCTGTACATCGTTTAATACCACTACGCCGACCAATGATTGGTTTCGTATGCGTTTTGAACTGATAGAAATTGTGTATGTACGTATCAAATATAATATTATGTGAATTTAGCCAATGGCCTATCCTCATAGCACCCACATCCTGAAGCGGGCCCCAAGGCTAGGATCTTTGTCGGGCCCCCTACCTATCGCCAGGGTTAAAGGCACTGTGACGATCGACAGTAGCGTTTTCCAAATGGCGTTCACGGTAAGAATTTAGGGTATTTAGTGTATTTTTAATACTTACATCCACCTGAATTATGGAGTTATCAAGTAATGACACAAATAAATAAGTACAAGATAAAAAGAACTTTTTATATACAACGTTTTTAAATTTTCTGTTGAATCATATAAAATTGACTTGACTAGCTTAAACGATCAAAAAGTTTGTACTTGATAGAAATACTGAATAATGAAATGTCATTTCATATTGATTTCCATAGTAACGCACGTATATATTATAATAATAATGGTATCGAAATAACTTTTCTTACAAAACAGAATAAGCTACAAATGAATTCAATTCTACTTAAGGGGGGACATGCTCGTCGAAGGTCAAAATTGAGTTTTTATTGTATTTTCAAACCATGATCCTGGACACTCCTTAAACGTTGTAGATAATCTATTTATATAATTTTGAAGCCTTATTATCCTTTATAGTTATTTTACACATTTGATGGCTGCATGAAGTATTTTTGTTACATAAAATAGTATTCTTTTAAACCTCTCGCTCTAATGTTTTAGAATATAGTCATATTTCGGTACAGAACTGTGCAGTGGTGTTAAGATTTTTTACATTTATTAATTTTTAAACGTATTTATAAAACTATTAGTATAATTTATGACGAGATAATTTTTGTAAAATATTCACGATAAAAAATTATTTTGATAATCTCTGTGATCCCAAATTTGACAAGAATTAGGCATTTTATTATTCAAAAAATCGGCAAGATTAACACATTTGAAGATGATTCTAAAGATACTTATTATAAGCTATGTCTTTGACCATTCAAGTGTGATAAAAATCTTATGAATAATGATTGCTTTATAATAATTATTGACCTAAGAATAAGGTAGTGTTTTTTTGAAATACGCCATTTCTTTTGTCATTCCCTAGTGGTTAAGCTACAACATACGGCCGTAGCCATAAAATGACAAACTATAATTAAAGTAGGGAGTAAAATTATGTTAACGCGCGTGTTTGAACATGTACCTAACCGAATTTTTTTTTATTTTTTTTTTAAACGGTACATGTTCAAACACGCGCGTCAATATCATTTTACTCCCTACTTCAATTATAGTTTGTCAATTTATGGCTACGGCCGTATGTTGTAGCTTAACCACTGGGGAATGACAAAAGAAATGGCGTATTTCAAAAAAACACTACCTTATTCTTAGGTCAATAATTATTATAAAGCAATCATTATTCATAAGATGTTTATCACACTTGAATGGTCAAAGACATAGCTTATAATAAATATCTTTAGAATCATCTTGAAATGTGTTAATCTTGCCGATTTTTTGAATAATAAAATGCCTAATTCTTGTCAAATTTGGGATCACAGAGATTATCAATATAATTTTTTATCGTGAATATTTTACAAAAATTATCTCGTAATAAATTATGCTAATGGTTTTATAAATGCGTTTAAAAATTAATAAATGTAAAAAATCTTAACACCACTGCACAGTTATGTACCGAAATATGACTATATTCTAAAACATTAGAGCGAGAGGTTTAAAAGAATACTATTTTATGTAACAAAAATACTTTATGCAGTCATCAAATGTTTAAAATAACAATAAAGGATAATAAGGCTTCAAAATTATATAAATAGATTATCTACAACGTTTAAGGAGTGTCCAGGATCATGGTTTGAAAATACAATAAAAACTCAATTTTGACCTTCGACGAGCATGTCCCCCCTTAAAGATGGCTAAAAGTATTAAAAAAATGCATTGGCATCGTGTTCTGATTTATTCTAAGAGTTTCAAATGTCTAGCTAGGGAAGTTAGTTAAAAATCGATTGCAAGATTTGTACCGGATAAACAACCACCGGACAAATAAGAATACGACCTAAGAAAAACGTTGTAAAATCGCATCGCACAATCACAAATTTTATAATATCAGAGATCACAGATTATATAATCATCATTAAAAGAAAATAGTATTAGAGAAAATTTGTGATGTGCATTTATCTCACTTATTTAGTCGACACGCCACGCCGGGCCCCCCATGATAAATGTCACCGAGTTATTACTGACTAGATACGTTTACTACCGGAGTAATTAAATAACTTTTCCAACTACAATAATTAGCGTCTCTACTCGAAAAGTAGACTTAGGTATGAAAACGTAGGCGAAGTCGCCGTCCACTTTGTCAAAGAAAGAAGTTTTCTAGTTAAATGGGAATCGTGGTATGCGAGACAGAAAACGAGTACCTACTTCTTGACAAAACGAAACCCTTCGTAGCGTCTCCAGTTTATATAGTTATAAATTATAAAACATTTTCACGTAAACAATCTGTTTGGCCCTAACAAGACATTAATACCTGCGACGTAAGTAAGACGGATGACCACCATTTTGAATAAGGGCGCCTTGTGAAAGGAAAACTTTGCTATTAATCATTCCATGAAAATTTAGGCTTAAAAAATAATATATTATGATGTTATTTATTTCGTGAAATATGATAATTTTAGATAGGTACGAAGAAATAAATACATTTAGTAAAAAGAGCGTTATAAATCAATAAACTCAGCCACTTCTAACACTTACTCTATTATTAGGTAGGTGGTAGGTATCACTAACTTCACAGTAGTTATAAGCCTATTATAAGCAGTATCTTATCCGTTACGTATTTGTTTCACATTAGCTTCAGTGGGCATAATATTCTATTCACAAGGCTGTTATCAACAGTAGTTTATCATGTTTTATGTATTGATGTGGTTAATTGTTACATTAAGTTAACCGTATAAACTGTCAAAAAGTTTTATGTTTTAACAGCCCCTCTCTTGGCTGTCTTGATTTTAAGAGCGTGGTAGACAGTTTTGACAGTTTAGACGGCTAACTTATTGTAACAACTATAATACCTCAATAATTAAATATGATAAACTACCCTCGATAGCCGTCTTGTGTATAGAATAGACCCATAAATACTTGTATAGTAACACCAGTAACACTATTCATTTGATCATCACACCGATCATATTCGAAGGATTGTAAGTAGGTACCTAGGGGCCGGCTATATAATATGACGTCACGATATGAAGGGTGTCAAAAATGTGACGTAATATGGACAGGGTGGTATAAGGTTATGCGACGAAATGAGACGATAGGGGAAGGGGTAAAGCAAAAATCGGTGACGTCATATATGGACGGCCCCCTACTGAAACATCTCAAATCTCTTTTTTCTTGTACTAGTTTCTGTACAAAATAGCAAAAAACCCACCCTCTTAACTTTGCTTACTCCAAAATTATTTGAAGTTTTTTTATAAATCGTCATTTATTTTGTTACATATTTTTATCTATTTAAGTCACGATGGCTTCGCGGTAACGTGTCTGCTTATAATGTCGTGAGTCCCGGATATGGAACATTCAAATGTTATTTTTCAATGTGTGTTTGTACCCAGAGTATGGACCTAATAGTTGAGCAAAAACAAAAATCGTTTAATACAACATCCACACTGTGGAAGCCCATCTTGGGATCGAACATGGTGATTTAATGTAAGAGGTAAGTCAAATTTAAATTATCTACGCATATGAAACTAATTACGGAGACCCGATATTATATTTATATATTTTTTAAATATAAAATGCAGTATCTTAGAACTATGTAGGTGTCTAAATCTTTTGGATTCTTTAGAAATAAGATTATGCAGATCTACAAAAAAATGTTTTTAGTAATTGAATATATTCTTAAGTGTTCTAACTCATGGAAATTATTATACTCTTAATGATAGGACCATGCTTGCGCAATGAGTAGAAGTGTAGGGCGTAGGTAGATGGTACATCTGTAAGAGAGCGCCAAAGCTCAGGTGTGGTGTAAATTTATATGCGATAATTTTGGAAACTTTGAGCCGTATTCTGATGAAATTTATTGAAATTTATTCAGAACGCTTTCGAATACGATGCATAACTTTGATAAATTAGAAAAATACGATTACTTCTTACATTGTGTACCAGTGGCGAAGGCTACACACCAGGCAATTATATTTAAAGCCTACCATAAGAAAAATATTATTTAATTGCATATTGACGTATTTAAATAATCATTTGCCTATATTCTATTACGATGACCGCGCGGCTTATGCGTTGGCCTATTGCGTCGTGGGTCCCAGGTTCGAATCCTGGGTCTGACAAGTACAAATATTGTTTTTCAATTTGCGTATGAGTCAGATTATGGACCTAATAGGTTGAGCAAATGGCTGACATCCATTTCTCATAAAAACAATATCTGTCAATACAAACCTCCACTCTGTGGAGGCCCATAATAATATGATCCTATTTTTTTCTAGGTGCCTTTATGGATACCTCACATTTACTATCGAGGTTTCTTTAAGGACTTTGGCACGCAAACTACTCTACTTGATGTTAGCCAAATGAAAATTGTGCCGGCTCAGAGAATATGCCTTATTGAAAACTATTCTTTTACCCGCATCAGGTATTCCTAATTTGAATTCGGCCAGGGCATATGAAATCGCCTTGAAAAAACCCTGGAAAATTCTTTGTAGCGCAAGGCGGTGGTTGGTGATTCTGATGAATATTTTGTCGTATTCATTGGAAACTGAGGACTGTCGAAATGAAAGTATAGAAATGTCGGATAGGACTGATATTCTGAGCATATACTTATCCTATCTTATATGACTGCAGTCACTGGATCTGAAAGGCATGAATCATCATTACATGTCACCATTTATTATTTTGATTCCTTTTATTACATCAATACAGAAATTAAAAAGTGCATCTATTTAGACCTCGTTTGCCATGGTCCCCGGAAGGTCTCGAATGTCCACATCTGCCATCTGTAATAAAAAGTTCAGGTTGTGCAGTTGGACATGGTCGGAAAAAAATTCTTTAAAAAAAAATTATTTTGCCAATGACATCTGTCTTACCTATATGTAGGAATGTATTATAAATAAATACCGATTACAGCACCATCTGTTCAATGTTTAACAAAAATATGCCAAAGCGCGCCATTTTTGTTTTTAACGTATTTATCGGATTATTCGCCGGGAATTCTGATGTTTTTTTCATATGGTCTTTATGTCAAGTGACCTCAGTATGTGCATTGCAATGTATGAAAAACGATAGGCTTGTAACGATGTACTTAAGCTTAAAATTTTTGCGTATAATATTTATTTATTTGAAAAATAGACATAGCAAATGAAAAATAATAAGTAGATAATTTAAAAAAAATATTTTCTACTTATTCAATCACATACTTAAATATAGATTGTTTTTAAAAGTAAAAAAATATTTTATCTAATGATTTTTTATGTGTAAGTATAAATGTTTAGGAAAATACATAATTTAAACTCATCGCTCAATTTTATTTCGTACATAACCTGTTGAAATTTCATCGAATTAGTATATCTTTGTCATTATTGTGTACATATTCATTAGTAGCAGCGCTCGGAATGGACAGGAACGCACCGGAGCGCCGTTGTGGTTCGTGGAATTCCAAAATATACCGTTCCGGCTCGTGGATTCATTTAAAATTGCGTTGCGGTTCGTTAGATTGAGATAATTATATATGAATGTATCTTTTAAAGTTTTTCTCAAAATTAAAAATTAACGAAGTTATGTTATGCCGGGCGTGCAAGGGTTAAAAATAAAAATTATGACATCCCTAAATTTCTTTCAACCTTCTTATTTTGTGTCGATATGTCCATGCCTAAATGCATTGTCTAAATAACAAGAAACAACCAGCTGCAAGCGTAAATTACTTTATTACCCAAAAAAATGTGCCTTGCTGACACTATTTGAAAACTCTTAAAAAATAAAGTATACATTGTTTAATAATTTCTAAAGGATGAAACATTTCAAATCTCAATACAATCTTGCCTTTGACTTACGCATTGTTAATTTACTTACCTACTAATTTATTATATTATTTTATTCGGAGTGACAAAAATTATTACTTCGCCATTTATTTTCGGGTGAATGAATTGTGTTTTCGATGGTTAAATTAGTACAAAAAAGTTTGATAATTTGACTCGTGCAATCCGCTATAATATTCCTATTAGTTGCCTTTTAAAATATTTTGTATTATTTAAGATATAAATACGTTTCTAAACAAAATTGTTTATATTATTAGTTTGGTGTTTTTTTGCTACATTCTAGTAAGTTTTGTGTTTTAATTTTAACTGTGTGTTTAACTTGATTTTTTAATAAAAAATTGTTCTAAAAGTTGGTCAAAAATGTCATCAGGCGAAACGTGTTAACCGAAACTATTGAAAAATATTTTGTCGCAGGTAACGTAACGCTGGCCACATACCTACACAATTTGATCATTTAAAAAATGATATTGAGTGGTTATTTATAAAAATAATGAAGGTATAATAAAGTAGTAGGTAATTCGTGTAAATCTGCTAAAACCACATTACATTACATTAGGAATTCACTCCAATAACCATTGAAGTGGCAACAGATGGTATTCATCTCAACAATTAACTTTTGTTAAATAAAGCTTATGACGTGTCGTAAACCCCTCTTTTTACGATGTTTACATTTGTTTTGTAATTTACATTATTGTTGAATTGCGACTATAGTACAATAAATCTTGTGATATAACTACTACATTCATTCATTTATTTGCCATAGGTCATGATGAGTATACTTTTTTGTAAGTGAATTTTGTTGCTTCTGGTAAGTTTTGTGTTTTAATTTTAACTTTGTGTTGAACATATTTTTTAATAACAATTTGTTCTCTTAAAAGTTAGTTAAAATTCTCAGCAGGCGATACGAATACCTTTATATCGTCGGTGTATTGTAAAAATGGCGAATTAACCAAAATACTATTACAGGAGGAGAATTTTTAACCTTTCACATTTATTTATTAAATACCTGTGGATGAATACTTTCCTTATAATAGGCTTTATAATATATTATTTTAAAAAGTCTATTATGTTAAATTCGCTTTTTCTTCGTAACACTAAGTGGATAATCACCCTTACAATTATCGTTTTTAATAAGTACTTTCCTGTGGGATACAAATTCGCCATTTTTACATAATTATATTATTACATATACTATTGTCGCTGGTATCCAAACTGATTTAAGATAATTCTGGCCACACGCACAATTTGATAATTTTGTGGATATTTATAAAAATAATGAAGGCTTAATTACGTAGTAGGTACTTCGTGTAAATCTGCTAAAACATTAGGAATTCTTTCCGGTGGACAATACAGTGGCAACATCTGTTCTGTGATTCAATAATTATTATCATCTCAACAACTTGACTTGTGTTAAAAAAATATTTATGATAAGTCGTAAACCCCAATTTTCACAATGAATAATGAATGATTTTTTCTACAAAAATGTGTTTGGGCCATTGATGGTTTGGGCAGAAAATATTGAATAGCCTTCTGCAGAGTTTATTTATTTGGGACGTTCCTATTGTATTACAATTATTATTACATGCATTGTAGCTTGTGACTTTAAAAATAATAGAAATAATACATAGGTAGTGTGGAGAGAACTTTTACTTAATTTTTGTTTGTAAATTTGTTTAAAAAAAATATAGGAATATCCTTTAATAAAAATGTACGACTATCATAATATCTGTATTGTATGTAGGTACCTATTATCATTTCCATGGCAATAATAATGTGAGTAGGGAAGGACAAACAACATAGATTGAATCGTTTAGAATAAGTAGGTACTAACAAATTAGGTACCTATGTGTCCAGTGCGGACATCTAATTATCTTAGGTGGTGTTAGTCATAGATTATTAAATGAATACGGTGGTAGATGTATATTACAATAATTGTAACCAAAGCATCACCATTGTAACATAACATGCATACAATACAATATTAGTCCTTATAATGTTGAATATAGTAGGTACTAATTAATGACAATTTTATATTATTCTATAAGAATCGCGCTTAGCAACCTGAGTTTCACCTTCCGTCATGTTTTATCTTATATAAATGAAAATGACACACCATTGGTAATTTAATTACAAATAATGCTATGTTTACGTTGTTTGGATGACTTGAAACTTTTATTAGATGTAGGTACGGCCTTATGCCCCTTATAGTGGACAAGGTTCAAAATAAATCTTTGAGAATCCTTTAAAGCTGTGTGGATAGTGGATACTATCCATGGTTTTATCCGATTGATTTCTCAAGACGTATGCTTACATACTGTATTCTGAAAGTTAAAAAGAGAGCTAGGTATTTAGGCTACGTACTTTTTCCAACTTATATCTACCCAGTACAAATGAGAACTCTGCCATTATTGGTACTTAGTATTGATTTTATTATAAGTATATTATTTTATAACTTTCTTGATAATCTAAGTTGTTTGTTCTGCCAAGGTGCAATAATTGCTAATGATAATTGGGCAGGAAATAACTATGTTCAACCAAATCGCTTCGGATAATCGTATATTCCACCTGCGTGAGAACGAGTTTATGTGAACGCTATTTTATAAATTCTTGGTATAGGTAGGCACTTACTGTTTTTTCTAATACTATTTCTTTATTTTTTAAACACTATTTTAATACTATTTCTTGATGTTTGATATTCTGTGCTCGTATTTAAATGGAATTTGTAAAATTTTCTATAAGTACGTAAATATTTTTTTAATTTGAATCTATAAGGTACTTATGTGGATATGTTGTTTGTTATGACTAATTAATTACAAACTTATCTATCCCAAATGAGACAGTAAGTTATAATCAGTGACGAGTGGTGGTAGAGGTATCATGCACTGGTTATAGTGGTAGATAAAGTAAAAATAAAGAATAATACAATTTTTGACGGTATACTTTGTTAAAACAAGATTATTTCGCCTACGGCGCTGACAATCCTTACCAACCTGCCCAATATAGATCCACGTAAGAAGTTTAAAGTTTATTGTTGCATTTTTATATCAAAAGTACGTACGTACGTAAAGAAAGGATTAGCATAAGTACTTAGTTTCGGAAAATTATACAGCGTTCCTGTTCGTGAAATTTTCCATTTCGAGCACTGATTAGTAGTAATATCGTATTATCATCTGATGTCCTGTAAGTATACGCTTGAGACAAGTGTACTCTTTTTCTCTAATCTCCACAGCCTATATCTTTCCAAAAGCACCCTTCGCCACTGTTGTGTATCTACCTACATACATCCTTGTAATGCTTACTATTTTCCAAGTTAAAATCGTAAATAAACACCGACTGCCAGACTAAACAATTTCCCACAAAATAAATTTTGATTGTATAGTTTTATTTATTTAATTATATTGCAGGTGTCGGGTCAGTACCTCGTTATACGGTATGGGGCGAGTTGGTTTGGAGGGATGATTGTGGGCCCAAACGACATTGAAAACAACATGTGAATTTCCCAGACGCGATTTCGATTATTATTCCATCGCGAGCACCAACCCATAGGTATATAATATTAACAATTAATTTTACCGTATGATCTAGTTAGCCACTTTTTAATACATACATTTGAAACATACTGAATAATAATTACAAGATAATACGAACTTTTTGTATACCACGTTTTTAAATTTTCTGTTGAATCATATAAACTTGACAATTCTATGTATTAATAAAAACTTTTTTTGTGCTTGATAAGAAATACTGAATAAATATTATAGAATGCTGAAATGTCATTTTGACATTTCATATTGATTTCCATAGTAACGCACGTATATATTAATAATTTAGTTGCTAGGACCCACTTAGTAACCAATAATAGTGAGTAGTAAATATTACTTTTAACGAATTTTTTCCGAAACATACAAAACAGAATTAACTGAAAAATAATTCAATTCTGCTTAAAAATGGCCAAAAGTATTAAAAGAATGCATTGTCGTCGTGTTCTGATAATATATTCTAAAAGTTTCAAATGTCTAGCTAGTCGGGAAGCTAGTTAAAAATCTTGGACAAACACTTGGAAGTTATTAATTTAGGTACCTAT
This sequence comes from Rhyacophila brunnea, assembly GCF_057557595.1. NCBI lineage: Eukaryota > Metazoa > Arthropoda > Insecta > Trichoptera > Rhyacophilidae > Rhyacophila > Rhyacophila brunnea. The sequence continues at coordinate 27,749,045 of NW_028233068.1, forward strand.
CCTTGTTTTATCTTTCTTAAATTAAATTATAACTACTATGAATATTAATAATTACAAGATAAAAAGAACTTTTTATATACCTACAACGTTTTTAAATTTTCTGTTGAATTATTATGCTCAATATGCTCAAACTTATACTTGATATGAAGTAAATAAAAAACGAACAAAATAAATAAATATAGAATACTGAAATGTCATTTTGATTTCCATAGTAACGCACGTATATATTAATAATTTAGTTGCTAGGACCACCTCCTTAGCAACCAATAATAGTCTTTTACTTTTTACGGATTTTTCTGAAATAACTTTCCATACAAAACAGAATTAACTGAAAATGAATTCAATTCTGTTTAAAGATGGCTTAAAGTATTAAAAGAATGCATTTTCATCGTGTTCTGATATATTCTAAAAGTTTCAAATGTCTAGCTAGTCGGGAAGTTAGTTAAAAATCAATTGCAAAATATGTACTGAATAAACAACCACCTGACAAACAAGAATACGAGCTAATAAAAACGTGGTAGTAAAAAAATAGGTAAACACTTGGTTAGTTATTAATTTAGGTACCTGTCCGTGTTTTATCGTTCTTCAATTAAATTGTAACTACTATGAAGAATAATAAAAATACGTAGCTATCTAAAAACCGACTTTTTTACTCATATATTATTCTTCTAGAATCTAGATTATTCAATAAAAATAATTAGTATATAAGTAATTTATTATTTGGAGTAATTTCATTTATAATCACTAGGCCTTTATGAAAGCGGATCTTTTAATGCGGGAGTTTTTGTACATTCTTGTCATGAAAGTGATATTCTGAATAGTCATTTTTATTCTATGTTTATAGCGTTTGATGTTCAGTCAACTGTAAAGTGGTGAGATAAGCTAGCATTTCTGCCTGTAGGTAGGTATATTGGAAAATTCTCGCGGGCAGACGATGCGACGACGGTGGGGACAACTTATAGAAATATTTCATAACAGGGACAGGAAATAATTCTAAAAATACTAATAAGCCACGAATGTGATATCATCAACAATTTTATTATTTTCATACTTTAAGCTATGTATTATACATTCAAAAAATAGTGAAACCAAACATATGTCTTGTAATTAAAAGCGAATCAATTGAATGCGTGACCCAATATAAATATTTAGGGACGATGGTCAATGAGAAATGAGACAAGTATAAAGAAATAAAAACAATAATTGAGAAAGGTAGCCCTTTTAAATATGATATACCTCATTGGTAACCGTATGTAGACCTGCTAATCCGCAATGTTCGCTATTGTGTTCTCCAAAATCTTTTCTGTGACATGGAAATATAGATGCTGAACCAGGAGATGACACGGAAAGTTGACGCTTTTTAGGTATGGCTGTATAGACGTGCCTATCCTGTAAATTCCTAGTAGAGTGTTGACGTCTTAATACGAATGTGAAAGAATCGACAAGTTCTGCATAGAATTAGAACCAAAAAATTACAATACACAGGATTCACCTACTCAGTATCCAAGGAAAGATCAACAGTAAACGCATCAGAGATCGACGACCCTACATTTCGTGGCATAAGAACATCTGTGATAGGCACGAGTGCAGCTTCACTGAAAGATAAAACAAAGGCATTGATTGTGACCAACTTCCGATAATAACACAAGAATAATTGAACATTATATATTCTGTGATGATGCAGTTTGTCATAAATACTATTCAATCTTTTAACATTATTCTAAGTATTGAATTTAATTATTTACACTGCCGCCAAGGCTTTTGCGATATGTACTATAGGTATAACCTACTATCGACGCTTATGTTTATATAAGTTGCGTTTTTGAGTAAAAATATCGCAATCAGGTTAAATCTAAAGATTGAATAAACACATGGAATATAACTACGTATTGTGTGGATGTTAAATAATATGTTACCCGAAACTAGGTTAATCCTAGGTTCGACGCGGAAATCAATAATATAAAAAAAATACTTTTTAGCATTGTAAATGGTAGAAGTCCTAAATTCAACTAACGTGTGCTTTATTCCAGGTTCTGCCACTTCCGTATGGTGTATCTTAACATTTACCAAACTTCAAATTACAGATTTTTGAAATTCGTAAATAAGGATGCTCGCGCGAAACTTTTTCTACACGCTATGACCCGTTCCTGTTGTCTTACACCTGTTGTTGTCCTAGATCAATGCTTCTCAACCGTTCCACAAACGTCACTGAGAAAAACATTTATGTATGAATTAATTTATCAGTAATGAGTGCCGTTGTCTACGGGTAGCCAGGTTATACACTGCTTAGAGGCGACACATCATAACAAAGCGACTACTCAATCTGAAGAATACAACTGTTGAGAGCCAATTTTTTCATTTTTTTCGCTCGCATCGCTAATAGATTGCCGCCGAGACTGAAGACCGCTCGTATCCCGTTTATTATCTTACCGCACCTCGTCGCATCTATGGTGGACTGGCACACATTTTCGCAGCTCGGTTTTCTGTCGAATTATAAAATTGTTAACGTGTGCGTGTGGTTTTAGATGGTACGTTGCTTTTTAATCTGGAAAAATCCATTAAGAATCGCTGCTCAGCAGGTGTACTGTTACAATTCTTTTGGACAAGCTTTTAACTAACGCTAGATAATACACACGAAGACCTTAAAAAGAAAAATATATTTTCTATAAAAACCGCCCTACATAACGCTAAAATTATTATTGTTGTGTCTGGCACATCATTAATGAACCGTGGGTAGTTGTAGCGGTAGGCATATAGCCGTGTTTCTAGAATCACGGCATGATTGGTTAATCGCCCGGAAGGTGTCGAGATAAACCCGGATGGGGTTCTGTTGAACGAAAAACGGTTTTTGCCTCTCATGCAACTATACTCATGTACATACAGAATAAATGATAGCGTACCTCAAATTTCTATGACTGTAAAACTGTTTTTAAACACCAACAAATCGACCGAATAATATGAAAATGTATTTTAAAGTTAGTATAAGATTAAACATATTAAAATCATTCTAAGTACACATAATATAATTGTGTTTTAATAAAATAATATTAAGTTTTATATACTTAGCTTAAAATTTATTTTTTTCATATTTTTGACAGACGAATCTGGACAGCCATAGACAACTACGCTTTGTTAGATAGGTACTCGTACCTACTTAGATATATAGTTTTCGGAGCCACACAAGAAAATAACGCCACGGTTCGGCCGGAAATTTTTACGTATACAGTTCGCCTTATCACCGTTCACCGTGAGTCTTTGTATAGGAAAGAGATAGCCGTATAGCATTGAGATCAAAGTCATGTCTATAAAACAAATACTATCGGAATACAAGGGAAAGACACAAGAAAATAGGTAAGTAAATAAATTAGAAAAACAATCGTATATTATATTTATATTGAATTCTGGATGATTGAAAAATAGTTTAGTAAGTAGATCTTCGTAAGTATCAAGTCGTGCCTATCTGATAATAATGACAGCGCTGTCATCAGATATTTGATACCTAGGTATCAAAATCAAATTTATTGAAATTGGAACATTACTATCTGCAGTGCTCCACGAATAACGCGTCACTTTTTGATCCTAAAGCTATACGGCCATCTTTTTTTGATACAATAGCTCGAGATAAACTGTGCTACGGCGAACATACACGTATAATTTACATGTAACCCTGCCAAAACGAGGTATAACACGGAGCCTGTTTGCGGAGCCAAGAATAACGCTAGTCGTTTGGGTGGGACCAGTGTTATTGATTTGACAGTGGGACGCTTACGATGAGCGGGTTAATTTTGCAAGGATGGAGAAATCGCATCCACCAAAAAGTGCAATGGTAATAAACCTGAAAGGAAGAAGAAAAGATGGAAGGTCCAAACCGAGATGCCTTGACTGCTTTAATAGAGATATAAATTTACAGGATCATCAAAACTGGTTAACGTAAACTCAGGCGTAGAGAGATATCCTGGAGGCATCCAATATCTACATGGAATTATAGAATCAATGATGATGATGGTCATGTTTAATTAAATAAAACACAGAAAATATTTGTATTACTATTAAACGTTCCACCAAAGATTAAAGATAAGCAAAATTAGTTGTATGGTGGATTTTGAATAACATAGATTGTCCGAAAGAAAAAGCTTTCGAATCTAATAATAGTCGTGTTATTTAAATGTATTTTATATATTTTTTATTTAATATGTAGGTACTCGTAGCACTGTAATCAGATTAAAAAAAAAAAAAATAGCATTGTTTGCGTTGACAGTTCTCGAGTTAGTAACCGATTCAAAATATGGGGATTGCTGGCTGTAGTATAACATAACTATAGTTCAGCAAATAACGTAAATACTTACCGTTATGAAAACATGTGCTCTTTATAACGTTAATCGATATTTTATGCCGTCTTTTGGTGATGTGGTAGAGTTAGCCTATGCATGAATTTGACCCACCGTTTGACCTGTAATTCCAATTTTAGGAGGGTTTGCCAATGACCACTTACTATAAAAGCCGAACCTTAGGAAAATATTAAAACATTATGATATAGCTTTTCCAAAAAATATACCTGAGACAGGCAGTTCACCGAAATAGGGAAAATGTATATTACCAGGGGTGGTACGTTTTACAAAATCACTGTAGAATTTTGCCTCATTTACGACGGACAACTTAGAGTAGACACATTTTTATTGTAATATTTCTGGAAAACTAAGCTGTTGTTAATTAAATGAGTAAAGGTGACATTTAATTTAAATAATTACAAGATAAAAAGAACTTTTTCCTCAACCTCAACTTGGTCAGGACGTACTTACTGGTATTCGTTCAATCCTCAGTAGGTACTTATATCAATTTATTATTGCATAATTCATTAAAATTATGACCACATAAGTTTTAAGTGGCTGGTATAATTTACCTATTATTATTTGTAATTGATATGTGTAATTATTATTTACTGCTAAAGCGCGTCTGGTCGTCGGAGGACCCAAAAATTTCAATTCAATTGTGATTTATGCCAGTCCAAACAGTTTCAACGTGTTGGTTTTGAATGTAAATTCCGGATTTCACACCAGCCCTATTCAATATACATTATACAAGTGTATAGTAACTAATATGTACAGTTTACATAGCGCTTTCTCTATTGTCTAATAGGGAAATTATTTACTGCCGGTGGCTGCCATAGAGGAATTCGCTCCTATAGAGAGATGAATTATTGCCATTTTGTACAAAGTTTTATGCTAAATGTGGATTCCTGCGTATTTAAGTACATATTTACGCTAATTACGAACACAGTATAATTATGTATTTACACAATTAACCGACACCCAACTGTATAATATTTTAAATAGCATCTAATAATCGAAAGCTTGAAATAAGTTACGCTTGGGGTACGTTAATTAGATTTAAATTTGGCGTGTGATAAAAGTATCTAATCTAAAATAACAAATAAAATGATCAATGAATTAAATATGTGGTAGTTTGTATAGATATATTAATTTTAAATCATTTATTATCGGTCCTCTAATACATTTTTGTTATTAATAATACATATTGTGGATGTTTTGTATTCATGGCAGTACGGTGTATAAAGCTTAATAATAAAAAAATAAAAAAAACATATTGTGGATTGTATCATAATAATATAATCCATAATCAATGTCAGCCCGTATCACGTCTGGTTTTAATCGGACGTAATTTTTATTTTTTTTATTTTATTTATTAAGGAAACAAACAGTTACATATTGATTACAAAAATATAAAATATATTAATGAAAAGTTATTGCAACCAGCAAAGTTTCCATGTATACATTATAATATAGCTAAGCCTAACAAGATAGAGAGTAAGAATAACATAAATATAAAGAAATTACATAAGAAAAATACATGAGAAAAATGAGGAAGAATAATAAATAATTAAATTATATACAAAAAAAAGTAACATAAAAAAAATATAAATATATATAAGTAAATATATTATATATCTATTTATACAAAATTTTGGAGATAGCATGTTTAAATGAAACAGGTGAATTATTAAAAGAATCAACGGTGGAGAAATACATATTATAATTTAAACAAGAGCGCCGAATAAAAGAGTTTTGTGAATAATTAGAACCGCTACGACTGATATGGTACAAAGTTTGGTTTCGCGTAAATCTTGATGGACAATGGAAACCCACCCTTTCGAGTAGGTTTGGCGAGTCAACAAAACCATTGATAATTTTAAAAAGATAATATTGATCAGATATAGAACGTCGACTTTTCAAAGATGGTACCATAAAAGTTGCAATGGTCGAAATATAATTAGATAAATCATAACAGTAAGCTTTAAAATAAACGTGCTTATGAAATTTTGTACCTTAGCTTTTGTACCGCTTCGAGACGATTTATATATAACGTACTGTGGATTCCACACGGCAGAAGCAAACTCAACTATGGATCTAACATATGAGAAGTAAAGTACCTTCAGAACATCAGGTGATCTGAATGGTTTAGAGATATGAAGAATAAAACCTAGTAATTTTAATGCTTTATTGATAGATTCATTGATATGCGCGTTAAAATTCATCTTATTATCCATTATAACACACAGGTCACGTATTTTTGAGCTGCGTTTCAAGGGTTCGACTCCTAGTTTGTATTCTCTGTTGATGGGGTTCATACTTCTGGAGAATGTTATTGACGAGCATTTGTTGACGTTTAGATAAAGGTGATTCAATTGACAGTATCTATACAGTCTATCTAAGTCAGATTGTAACTCAATACAATCATCGACTGAAGAGATATTTTTATATATTGTTGTGTCATCTGCATAGATGGAAAATTGTGAGTTAAGAAAACAGGTGCTCATATCATTAATATATAAGATGAATAATAAGGGACCAAGGTGGGACCCCTGCGGTACTCCAGATGGAATGTGTATAAAACTGGAAACGAATCCTTTAATTGAAACTGCTTGCGACCGATTTGGGATGTATGAAGAAATCCAATGAAATAAATCACCGTGAATCCCCAGGGCCCAGAGTTTTTCAAGTTAAATGCAGTGATTGATTTTATCGAAAGTTTTAGAAAAGTCCGTGTATATAGCATCCACAATTTAATAAAACGCATTTTTTTTTGTAGTACTTATTCCAATTATAATCAATAAATTAGGACCGGTTTCGTCTGCATCAGAGGGACATTTTGAAAATGTCCCTCTGATGCGGACGAAAAATATTACCGACATGATGGCTACCTAGTGAATAAATGGTGGTGCTACTGGCGAATTGGCGAACTGGCGAATGACATGGAACATTACAGGCGCCGCATTGTTCCCATATGCTTCACCTGAACTTATTTTTACTTATATTTAATATAAGTAAAAATAAGTTTATGCAAAATTAGGTATTTTTTTTAAATATTAAAAGATTACCTCATATATTATGAGATGATACCAAAACTATGCCAAAGGGCGTAAACAGTCTACGGCGTAGATTAAACTGTCATCACAATATACGTCATAATATAATACAGTATGTATTTATGTGTTTTTTTATAATTGTTTAATAACAGAAAAAAATCTTTACTATTCTTCAAAAGCTTTCGCGACAAACGATGCCTCTACGTCAGAGCTACGAACTCCGTAGAACATCGTTCGAGGCAAACTTTAATCTATATTTAATTTAGACTGAGCTTACTCGACGTATTATTTATGTGAAACATACACCATATAAATCTTTGACCATAATACATAATACCTTTATATCAATATCTACATAATAATATATTTATTCCCAATGCGTAATTAATATATTAAAATATTTAGCACAATATTTTAATTACCTATATAATTAAATGTTGCTTCTAAAATTAAGTAATCATTTCGAACAGTAGGTAGGTATATGTACATGTTTTATGTTTGTGCTTATAAGCTATAGCTTGCAAATTAATATTTTGTTTTCTCTGGCAGATCGACCATAAGATTAAATTCAATACATGTGTATGGGGCGAATCATATAATTATATTATGTTAGTTACATATTTTTTTCTGACTTATACGCGGTGTAAATGGAAGCTCCATTTTTTGTAGCATTTACCTATACGTCCCTGGTAACTAACTACCTTAGAAATCGGGAGCTTGTTGTTTGACCTCCCAAGGTGCAGAGCTAACCTACCATTGCTAATGCCAATTGGAATTTTTTTAAGAGGGTTTACGTAGTTTACTCGGTTTACTCGGTTTAAATGCCTATATTCATTTTTTTGTGAATTAGGCCCCGTCCAGCGTAGGCGCGTTCGGCGGAGCGTTGAGCGGCGCGCGCAACTCAAACGTATAAACAAAAAAAGACATTGTCTACGAACATTTTCACACACGGTTATACGTTTGCGTTACGTGCGCCGCTCAACGCTCCGCCGAACGCGCGTACGCTGGACGAGCGCTTAAGTATATATATATATATATATATATATATATATATATATATATATATATAGATATCTCTTCTCGATCTAAGTTGATCTTACGCGACGGTGCGCCAGGTATTTGTTGAACATTTTTTATTTGTTGATCTACCCTGATTTGTTGCTCCATTGCCAAAGATGACATACGAAATTGATCCATTTGGAGCAACAAAAGTATCGATCTATTAATAGAAGCCACGCCCATTTTACCCTCCCATATACATTTTACTCTTTTAGCTTCTGTTGATCCAATTTGAATGAACCAATCAGAGGGCTTCTTGTTCGGCATTGGTTTGAATGCATGTGACGCATTTGTTTACTCCTAAATTATTCGTTCAAGGACATTTTTAATGATTTGCACTCTAATGAAATCAATACAACCGCACAACTAATAAATAGATATTTGCGATTGCAATCTTCAAGAGAATCTTCGCTGAGATTTATTCTATTAGGGGTCATCCATATATGACGTCACGCTCTAGGAGGGGTCTAATTTATTAAAATGTGATGATTTCTGACGAAGAGGGCGGGGAGGACATAATAAAGACAGGATGGTAAAGGTTGTGACAATAGGGGAGGGGTGCTAAAATAGCTAAAATCACGTGACGTCGTATATGGACGGCCCCTTAAAAGTTTAAAAAATATACCGATTACTTGATAATTTTGTAAAAATAATTGTAGTACTTACATAATAAATAGGGTATACAAAATGTGAGTTGACACCAGAAGTGAAGGGTGGAGGTAGGCTGTTAAAATCCTCCATAAATAGTCCACACTAAATTTTGTTAACTAGTAATTGTTCTAAATATAAATAGGAAAGGCTGTTGTAGGTTGACACCAGTAGCGAAAGGTGGAGGTAGGCTGTAAAAATCCGACTTAAGTAGGACATATTATTATATTAACTAATAATTGTTCTAAATATAAATAATGTAGACTGATGTAGGTTGACACCAGTAGCGAATGGTGGAAGTAGGCTGTTAAAATTAGCCACAAATAGTGCACACTAAATTTTGTTAACTAATTGTTCCAAATATAAATAGAGTAGACTGATGTGGATTGACACCAGTAGCGAAAGAGTGGAGGTAGGCTGTTAAAATCCACCATAAATAGTGCACACCGGTAGCAATGGGTCGAGGTAGGCTGTTAAAATCCCCCATAAAGATTGCACACTATAATTTTGTTAAATTACTTGTTTTAAATATAAATAGGGTAGACTGATTTGAGTTGACACCAGTAACGAAGGGTGAAGGTAGGCTGTTAAAATCAGCCATAAATAGTGCACTCAAAACTTTGTTAACTAATAATTGTTCTAAATATAAATAGGGTTAACTGATGTGAGTTGACACCAGTAGCGAAGGGTGGATGTAGGCTGTTAAAATCCGCCATAAATAGTGCACACTAACTTTTGTTAACTAGTAATAATTGTTCTAAATATAAATAGGAAAGGCTGATGTGGCTTGACACCAGTAGCGAAGGGTGAGGGTAGGCTGTAAAAATCCTACATGAGTAGGACATAATATTATTATATTAACTAATAATTGTTCTAAATATAAATAAAGTAGACTGATGTAGGTTGACATCAGTAGCGAATGGTGGAAGTAGGCTGTTAAAATAAGCCACAAATAGTGCACACTAAATTTTGTAAACTAGTATTTGTTCCAAATATAAATGGGGTAAACTGATGTGAGTTGACACCAGTAGCGAAGGGTAGATGTAGGCTGTTAAAATCCGCCATAAATAGTGCACACTAACTTTTGTTAACTAGTAATTGTTCTAAATATAAATAGGAAAGACTGATGTGAGTTGACACCAGTAGCGAAGGGTGGAGGTAGGCTGTAAAAATCTTACATGAGTAGGACATATTATTATATTAACTAATAATTGTTCTAAATATAAATAAAGTAGACTGATGTAGGTTGACATCAGTAGTGAATGGTGGAAGTAGGTTGTTAAAATTAGCCACAAATAGTGCACACTAAATTTTGTTAACTAGTAATTGTTCCAAATATAATTAGGGTTAACTGATTTGGGTTGACACCAGTAGCGAAGGGTGAAGGTAGGCTGTTAAAATCCGCCATAAATAGTGCACACTAAATTTTGTTAACTAATAATTGTTCTAAATATAAATAGGGTAAACTGATGTGAGTTGACACCAGTAGCTAAGGGTGGATGTAGGCTATTAAAATCCGCCATAAATAGTGCACACTAAATTTTGTTAACTAGTAATTGTTCTAAATATAAATAAGAAATGCTGATCTGGGTTGACACCAGTAGCGAAGGGTGGATGTAGGCTGTTAAAATCCGCCATAAATTGTGCACATTATATTTTGTTAACTAGTAATTGTTCTAAATATAAATAGGAAAGGCTGATGTGGGTTGACACCAGTAGCGAAGGGTGGAGGTAGGCTGTAAAAATCTGACTTAAGTAGGACATATTATATTAACTAATAATTGTTCTAAATATAAATAAAGTAGACTGATGTAGGTTGACACCAGTGGCGAATGGTGGAAGTAGGCTGTTAAAATTAGCCACAAATAGTGCACACTAAATTTTGTTAACTAGTAATTGTTCTAAATATAAATAGGAAAGGCTGATGTGGGTTGACACCAGTAGCGAAGGGTGGAGAAAGGCTGTAAAAATCCGACTTAAGTAGGACATATTATTATATTAACTAATAATTGTTCCAAATATAAATAAAGTAGACTGATGTAGGTTAACACCAGTAGCGAATGGTGGAAGTAGGCTGTTAAAATTAGCCACAAATAGTGCACACTAAATTTTGTTAACTAATAATTGTTCTAAATATAAATAGGGTAGACTGATGTGGATTGACACCAGTAGCGAAGAGTGGAAGTAGGCTGTTAAAATACCCCATAAATAGTGCACACTAAATTTTGTTAAACTAATTTGTTCTAAACAGATGAATAGTGTAGACTAATCTGGGTTGACACCAGTGCCGAAGGGTGGAGGTAGGCTGTTAAAATCCGGCATAAATTTTGCACACTAAATTTGGTTAACTAATAATTGTTTTAAATATAAATAGGGTAGACTGATGTGGGTTGACACCAGTAGCAAAGGGTTGAGGTAGGCTGTTGAAATCTACCATTAATAGTCCACATTACATTTTGTTATCCCATTCGCTGCGTCCAACGCAACTGGTGCGTTGCCCATCAGGTGGCCATCAGATATAATTAGCATGTTATTTAAATGCGGTAATTAAATATTAATTAAAAGGTCTGCAGCGAAAAGTTATCCGCTGGCGCAACTAATTCGGTGAGACTATATCGTTTCCAGTCTAAAACATTAAGAATATGTGGAGGATTTATCAGAACAACAACCATTCACGTAGTAAAAGCGAAAGTCAGTGTTCCTCCAATAAATGTCAGGAAATGGGCACTGGCTACAAAGACATGGAAGTGGAAATTTATAATGGATAACTCCATATTGGCAAAGGTGAAACTCCTATACGAACTCATTGAATCAATACATACTATGAGAAACAAAAACTCCCACTACTGGTAGAAATCCGTCAAGCTACAGAAAGTAGAAACGTTTTAAAAACAAAATGCCTAAGTATGTATTCGCTGAGTAAGCCAGCTGTATGTACGACCTCAGCTCTGTTATAGAATTGGATATCAAAGGAATCGACAAACCAAAATGGAGCAAGTCATCCGCTAAATCAAAAGAGTTCATCGAAAAAACGCTGATAGAGAGGTACGTAAGATGGATCCACCTCTATACAGATGGGTTCATAAATGAGAATAGTGCAGGAGCAGCTCTCGTGATACCAGAAGTAGGTATAAACAACAGCGGGAAGCTAACCTCAGCAATACCGATAATGACTGCGGAGCTGATCGCGATAAGCGAGGCAATAAAATATGCATTAATCGGTGGTTTCTCTGCGCAACCCGCTGTCATATTAACAGACTCCAAAAGTGCTTTACAACACCTTACCGCAGCTACTCGCTCACATAACTGTAAAAGCATAGCATACCACATCCTTGACCAGATTGAGGCCAATAAACATAGAGGCGAATACCAATGCCTTCAATGGATCTTATCGCACATGGGTATTGAGGGTAATGAAAGAGCGAATGATCTGGCAAAGGAACGTGGCCAATCAAGGATGTCATCACCACGATGTCGGTACCAGAATACCTAGACTGGAATGAGGCCATAAAGAAAATGTCTTTCTTAATGAAATGAAAATGAAATGAAAATGTCTTAAAAAGCAAGTAGATAGATTTTCTAGGGCATCACTAGAAAAGTGGAAATAGAGTAAGCCCATTCTACCATCCCCACGACAGTTGCCCTGAGTGTAGAGTCTCGTTTGAAGAGAAATGAGCTTAAGCTGATACTTATTAAGAGCAGGACACAAAATGGGTAAAAGATTTGATGTCATCATGGAAAGAAGCGATTCGCAGCTCTGCGCGAATATGAATGTGATGTTTTAGAGGACATTGTACATATATTATAGTAGTACAGTGCCCGAAATATGAGCGACAAAGAGTACAACTGTGAATTGTGGATATCTTTGAGAATGTCGACGAATTGAAAGGTACCCTGGCGAAGGGTAGGGCGGAAGAGCTTTGCAGTATTGTAAAGTTCTTTAACAGAATTCGAGTGAGGGCCTGACTGGTGGATCCTCTTCTTGATGAAAAGAGGCGATATGACAGCGAGTCGAAGTCAAAACCTCGGTAGAATCATAATAAAAAAATGTGTAGATTGTGTTGGTTAGTTTTTAAAATTCAATTAAACCCTACCTAATCCAAGCCATAGTAGGTAATAGTAAAAAAATATTCGCTTATCCATAAAACATATAAAATGAGATAATTAAACCATCCATCATTTTAGATACTTATCTATTTTATAAATAGAAAAATATTTTTTATCGATTATGGTTTGATTTAGCCATGGTTTAATGAATTGAACGTGATTAAAGTGAACTAACTAACACCAACTGCTCCTAATATGTATTCTGAATTCAACGAAAATAAACAAGTATGACTGAAAAAGTGTGCAATATTTTTGTCGGATCGCCCATACGCCGTACTTAGCACAGATGCCGTAACTGACGTATTTAGGTATTTTCATGTTTTTATGTATTTGGATTCTGCAGAGTTTTTGTATACGATCGGTAAATAAATCCAAGCCGTAACAGCTATAGTTACAGGAAATATCAAGGAATTAAATAGCCGTATTTGTTAATGGATAATTAACATGACATGACCGTTTGTGGAGTTTCACGCATGCTATTTCATCACTGTTTATAGTGATAAAATATGTTTATGTAGCGTCTGTAAGTTCCTTGGTTGCTAAGAGCGTCTATAATAGAAGATTTTTTTATTGAATCAAATGCCTTCTCATAATCAATGAAACCAAGGTATAGTGGCAGTCTGTATTCTTGATACCGTTCTATAACTTCTTAGACGACTTGGATGTGGTCCATTGAGCTATAGCCTCTTCTGAACCCAGCTTGCTCTCTTGGTTGATTCTCATCTAGAGCAGTTTCTAGGCGGTTGGAGGGTATTTTTAAAAAAACTTTGTACAGAATTGGCAATAAGCTGATTAACCGATAAATTTTCAGGTCTTCCTGATCTCCCTTTTTATAGAGGATGATGATCGAGGCACTTTTCCACGCCTCTGGGACATTTTTTTTGCGCAGGCAGGTTGTGAACAGTCGTGCTAGCACGTCGTTCACGGTCTGTCCGGCTCTCTTGAGAATGTTGATCGTAAGCCCATCTTCTCCTGGAGCTTTTCCATTTTTCATGCCTCTTATTGCATGCTCTACCTCGTAGGAAGTGACTTCAAGAAGACAGTTTTTGTCATCATCGTTCCTCAGATGGTTTGAACTAGTCGAATTTTTTCCATTTTCGTCATTATAGAGCGAACTGTAGAATTCCACCACTCTGTTCAATAAACTATCCCAGTTTCGCAAAACAGTAGTCCCGTTCTCCACTTTTAGTGCTGTGATTTGTCTTCTCCCTATCCCTAACCGTTGTTTGTTTTTGTTCAGACTTCTCCCTGCTTTCACAGTAGCCTGTATCAGCGTCATATTAAATCTACGGAGGTCTTCACGTATGTTTTTACGGAGAATTTTGCAAAGAGTAGAGTATTCGGGATCGTTTGATACTTGAATATGACTCTTTGTTACCCTTCGCTGTTTCATTAGATTTGACGTATCGGTTGAAAGCTTGTTTGAGGGTGCGGGCTCTGATGCCACTTTGTCTGGTTGTTTTGAAGATTTTAGTATTATGCGCGTTATGTTTTCTGCATTCGAGAGGGAGATAGGATCATTTTAAGCCTGGAAAGATGTAAGTCTATTTGTCAGTTCAGTCTCAAATTCGGCTTAGCTTCTCAAGTGTATAATTGAGAAGTAAATATCCTTTTTATTGGTGAGAATGTAATCAATGTCACTGGTTCCTCCTGCTGGGCTCCTTTACGTCCATTTGCGAGGAGGCTTCTTTTTGAAGAAGGAGTTCATGACATGCAGGTTATTTCTTTCGGTAAACTCGACCAGCATGTCGTCCTTTGTGTCCCTCTGGCCGCATCCAAAGCGCCCGACAGCTATATCGTCGCGATGGTAGGAGCCGATCCGCGCATTAAAGTCACCCATTATGATGTTATAGTGGCAATTACGCTTGTTTTTTAATTTATCTATGCCTTCGTAAAGGTCCTCCACATCTTCATCGGGGTAGCCTTGTGTAGGAGCATACACTTGTATTAGACGAAGTTGGTATCTGCTATTGATTTGGATGATCAGACTTGCCACCCTATTAGATAAACAGTCGAATTCCACTATGCGGTTTTTCCATGCTTTATGAATAATAAATCCGACACCGCTAGTGCGTCCACTTGTAGTTCCTTTATAGCAGAGCACATGTCCGCTGTGTAAGTTGATGATAGCTTCATCTTTACGTCGGACTTCGCTGAGGCCGACGACGTCCCAGTGGATTCCGCTGAGTTCTTGCTGAAATTCCTCAAGTTTGGCGTTGCTGGGTAGTGTTCTGGCGTTATACGTGGCTATGGTCATCGGTAGGCAGCCGTTGCCGTTGCTCCGGGGATTATTAGCACCCTCTGCCTTCCTTTGCTGATTGCTGCCGTGATCAGTGTCAGGTTGGCATCCGGAGAATAAGGGCCGAGATTTATTGTTGTTGGTTTTCATCGGGGGGTTTTCGGGCATAACACACCACGCTGTCCAAACGGGTTGGTGTGCGGTTTTCTGTCGGGGTTTCCATTCCATAGCCAAAGGTTTCTCGTTTTTAGGCGCCAGAGATCGCCTTTCGCCCTTCTCTGTCAGCTATGGATTGACTGCATTGGAGCTGAAATGGAGATGGGCGGGGCACATTGCTCGCCGAAAGAACGGCCGCTGGACAAATAGCGTCATCCAGTGGTACCCAAGGGGCACGAACCGGCCACAGGGTCGCCCTAAAAGCCGCTGGATTAATGAACTAGTAAAGTTCGGCGGAAATACGTGGCAGCAAACGACACAGGACCGAGAGAGTTGAAAGAAGCTTAGGGAGGCCTCCATCCAGCAGTGGATTGACCCCGGCTGATGATGATGATGAAATAGCCGTATTTACAAAGTTTGAGAAAAAACTCAATAAAGATTAAGCGATTCGGTTGTAACTATCATTTACTAAAGGATATTAGCCGTATCTGACATAGATACGGCTAATATCCCTTATTTTTTCGTAGTAAAACGAAAACCCGAAACCCGAAACCCGAAAACCCGAAACGGCGTAGTATCGCTGTTGTTACGGCCATAATACCTTAGTAATAATACTGTGTATCTATACTGTTGATCGTTATTCCGCGACGGTTATTAGTAGCCGTATTCGATATTTGACAGTTCCAGTATAAGATTAGTGATTTTCTAACCGTGCATTTGGTGTGTTTTTGAGGATATTGCAGTCATAATAATATTGTGAGTCAGGAATACTATTCCAGGTATTAAAAATCATCATATTGTCTTCCTTTTCCAGGTATGTATTTCAAAGCAGACTACTTGTGCTGTGAACCATTTTCATATTTGTTTTTCTCCAATATTTCCATATCACCACAGAGACGTTCAAATTTAGAGCTTCATAATTCTTCATTTTTTTAAATCCAGCAATTGCATTTCAAACTTTCCAATGTCAACATTAAAGAGAGAGAAAAATAATTCTGTTATCGTAGCATTGATAGGTTCTTTTAACAAAGACTCTCGTCATTTTGCTGTTTCTGAATTCCTGAAACCTGTTGAGAAAAGCTTCTCTCATATTTAAAATTGTTGTTTTTAAATAGCATGTTATGTCAATATCAGAATTATTTTCTTGGCGATGTTTTAGCAGGCTTAGAAAGTGAATCGAAGATTCTCTTTCGAAATCTTGAGCAAAAAGGGATAATTTGTTTTCGAATGAAATAACTACTTCCTACATCAAAAAATGTGTGTTTCCTTCCCCCTGTAGTTTACGATTAAGCTGATTTAGTTGAGACGTAACGTCTACCACGAAATAATTTTTTTGGATCAACTGATTGTCCGTTATTTCTAGATATTGAACACCCTTCTAAAGGAGAAATGCTTTAATTTCTGTTAATAAGGTAGTGAATCGTTTTAAAACAATAAACAGTGTACCATATTATGCAGCAGAAGATCTGCGTACTCACTCTCCATTTCAACTAAAAAATCTTGAAATTGGCGATGATTAAGAGCTAACTTTGCAAATTTCTTCTGGAAATGTGTGCGCACAAAGCGCTTCTTGACGAATGATGCAATGGTAAGCAACTCATGATTATTTTTTTCTTTCAAAATAATAACAAACCTTTTTTCTACGCCGGCCATTTCGCTATATCTGTTCAAATTGACACAATTTTATCAAGTGGAATATGATATTTTTCCATGCACTCAATTACAGCATTTTCAATATCCTCTCCACGTGTTTGATCCTTGAGTGGCAATAATCTTTAAAGTTCTTCTTTAAGATCTGTAGATAAAATTATGGTTCAAATTTGTGCTGTATCCTTTATGTAACAAGACTCGTCAACTGCTATTAATAAAGCTGAAACTTATTTAAGATCTTCGATTTGCTGGTTGGTTATATTCGAAGAGATTTTGACATTCTATCTCTCACTGTTTCAGTCCGTACGTGGACATTTAAGGCAGCACCACACTCAAGGGGCCAAAGACCCACATGCAGCTCGCGAGCCGCGGTTTGCCGACCACTGGTCTACCTTATATTTATATTTAGTACAGTTATTTTAACAAAATTGTATGTGCACTATTTATGGTGGATTTTAAC
This sequence comes from Rhyacophila brunnea, assembly GCF_057557595.1. Taxonomy (NCBI): domain Eukaryota; kingdom Metazoa; phylum Arthropoda; class Insecta; order Trichoptera; family Rhyacophilidae; genus Rhyacophila; species Rhyacophila brunnea. Next base: position 27,766,748 of record NW_028233068.1, read on the forward strand.
AGGCTACCTCTACTCATCGCTACTGGTGTCAACCCACATCAGTCTACCCTATTTCTATTTAAAACAATTAGGTTAACAAAATTCAATATGCACTATTTATGGCGTATTTTAACAGCCTACCGCCACCCTTCGCTACTGGTGTCAGCCCACATCAGTCTACCCTATTTCTATTTAGAACAATTAGGTTAACAAAACTTAGTATGCACTAATTATGGCGTATTTTAACAGCCTACCTCCATTCTTCGCTACTGGTGTCAACCTAAATCAGTCTACCGTATTCATATTTAGAACAAATGGTTTATCAAAAATTAATATGTCCTATTTATGGCGGATATTAACCGGTCCAAATTTATTTATTAAAGTGGAATAAGTACTACAATTTTTTTTAAAAACAACAATACAATGCAGTTTTACCATGCATTGACTGTTAACAAAATAAAAGCTTTAGTATACTTTGGGTGATACGAAAAAATTATGCACATTTTTTCATTCATACTTATTTGTTTTCGTTGGATTAAGAATACATATTACAGATATTGTTGATTCATTTTTTTAAATTTATTAAGCTCCGCCTAAACCAACCTATAATAGAAAAAAAATATTATTCTATCATTAAATATTAAAAGTTATTTATGATTTCAATTGCATGATTTTAGATATTTTATAGATAGACGAGTATTTTTTGACTATTCTCTATTATGGCTTGGTTTTCGCAGGGTATAATTGAACTTTAAAAACAACTTAACCAACACTATCTGTAAATTTTAGTCGTATTTTAATCAATGAATACAAATACGTATGACTGACAAAGTTTAGTCTGCACCATTTATGGCGGATCTTAACAGCCTACCTCTGACCTTCGCCACTGCTAGGTATATACTTCTTAACTGGAGGGATCGTGTGTTTCATTGACAGTCTGGTGAATAAGCGTGTTTGAGATATTGTTTAAAATAAATAACAATAAGTATTTAATTTAATTAATGAATAAAATTACTCACCTCATTATTTTTCATTATTGGTCAAAGTATCATTAAATCATTATCATTGGTTTTGAAGTTCGGCGAGGATGTTTCAGCGCCTTGATACGGCGTCATATTTCGAGTTAGAATAATAATCATGTACCTACCTGCCTTAGTATATTATTCTAATTATAAAACACGTGTACGGGAGTTCACCGTGATAACTGATAAAATAGCATTTGAAAAAAACAAAAGGGATTTCCCGACCGAATTGCAGATTTCTTGCCGTAACCCTTTGTCTGCTACGATTTTTTTCTAACGTGTATGTTTCTAAGATTTTTCAAAATAATGTTATTTCTATAATAAAAAACCTTGTGTGTATTCTATATTGATTAAAAAATATAATTTCATCATCATAAGTAGGTACAATAACGTATAATTATTCGACATGAATATTGTAGGTTAACCGAAATTAAAACACTAATATATTATATTGTAAATAAATAGTAATTACATTATATTTACAATTCCTTGTGTATACTATATTGGTATTTTGAATTGATAATATTTATAAGTAAGTGTAAATAATTATAATTAATTGTTATTCGAGAAATGGATACAGTTAAGAAGGTTCTAATAATTGGTAAACTGTAAATTATTCTCATCATTAATTTTTGAGACTTTCATGGTTGTTTTTTATCGTAATAGATTTTTGGGTTTCCACCGTGTGTACTTCTTCCTTCTTTCCTCGACGTTTAGGGCTCGTTGTAGATAATGCATGATAATGGCCTCTGCAATGAGCCCGAAATCATTGACCGGGTTATCCTTTACTATATTAGTATCAATTGAGCTAGCTATGAATAGATTTTGATGTCCGCTTACAAAACCACTATAAAGTTTAAGCGATACCAATAGAAATTTAAAAAAAAACATTTTTCAGAATTAGGCTTTGTCTAAAATGAAAACCTGAAATACGCAAAACAAAAATCAGTCAATAACCATGTGATAAATAATATTTTTTTTTCAAAATTAGTGTTGAAAGTGCGGAAGTAAAATTTTTATAGTTTTTAGGTAAATTGCAGATTTAAATGTGTATTCACGTTCTTTTAATGCTGAAATTTTGGGAGTCCAATGTCACATAGTTTTCGAAATACATACTTCTTAAACTACGGTAGACCAATTTATACATTAGACCTGAAAGAGTGGATGTCCATTTTAAGTCATTTTTGCTTTGAGCTATAGCAAAAAGATTGTTGCAAAAGTGCGGAAGTCCAATATACGGAGTTTTAGTCCGAATGCGAGGGAGTATTTTTAAATAGATTAGGAATGCTGAAGTGACACTTGGACTGCGTTTTTGGCTATCACCCGCCTCGTCGAATATTGTAGTCTGTTTAAGGTTTACAAATTAAACTACAATCAAATATTATTTGGCTTGGTTTACGCAGGGTTTAATTATTTTTTTTAAAACTAACTATCACTATCTGACAATTAATGGAAACAAAGTCTTTCGTATGGCTGGCAAAGCTTAGTGTCCACTATTTATGTCGGATTTTAACAGCCTGCCTCCACCCTTTGCCAGTGTCAAATAATATTCTTTCAAGAAGGGCATACCTTATTCGGGAAATGAGGGAAAAACTTAATAAAGGTAAGTTATCGCCAAAAATTCCTACATTTTCAACCATTCGTTTATTGACAATAACTCATAGATTAAATTGTAGTTATGTTGTATTATCATGTTCCTAACTTTTGTTTACCTAATACTAATAACCAAGCTAACAGAAATGGTGTAATACTTCATGAACTAATCAATACGGATGGTTTACTATGTTATACAAGTTTGATTAATCAAGGTTTGATTCTATATTATATAATATCATACACCTTTGTCTTTCTATAGTGGTGAATGGTGAATTTAATTTGTAGCTAGCATCTCAACTTCGATGCAGACTAGCGATTTGAATGACAAGACTACATTGCTCATTGCAATGATACTGAAAAGAATTATCGGATTCTGCGTAGTCCGAACTCATATTTATTTTTTTGTTGTATAATACTAAAGCTTGTTTCTACGTCAACTGGTAACTTGCACTTACAGAAAATCTTTCTGCTTTGACACCATCTCTCAACATTACTAATGGATTACTATGCTTAATTCACATGAACATGAATCGATGGATTTATAAAAGTGTTTGCCAATACCACTGCTAAGCAATAGTTAAAGTTTCTACAAAAGAAAGCTAATAAATTCCCAATAGGTACGTTGATATTGTTCACAGTATTGACGATTTCACACCTCTTGAGTGAAGTATTTTCCGTCCGTGGAGACAAAATATTTTGGTTGAAAGCACAATACAATAATAATATGTCCTATACCTAAACTTTATAATGCAAAAAATTTCTGCAAATCAAAATAAATCAAATTTATACAATATAGCACAAGTTTTTTGTTATTTTTTTATTATTTTTATGTTTGCATTGTGTGGAATTGCTTAAAATATACCTATGATGATTATTATTACAAAAATATAATTTTAATTGATATTATTTTATCGTTTTATTACATATTCAAAAGCCCAAGTCTATAGTATAGAAATTATACAAAAGACAGCTTAGAGCAGCTGAAGATAATTTCCCAATTATGAATTAAATAATTTAAAAAAGTCTAACCTCGAATGGCCTTTACAATTTACTAATTTAGCAAAATGATCAGATATATCTGAAAAGTTTCATTTGTAGACATTAGACTGATTTTTTTGTTTTGTTGATTGATTTGTTTTTGGTTAAAACTACTCTCCTGGAAAATATTGAATATGTGATTTCCAGACTTTCAGCTCTAATTTACAGATACACTATGTATCATAATATGCATTTAATTTTCTAACGTAAATGAAACGCGCATATTTATAAAGTATGTATGTGTTACTTAGTAAACGAAATACAGTAGGTAGCTAAAATAAATAACATTTTTCTCCAAACCGCAACACATTGGGCTAAACAGAATGGAGATTACATTATCAGACCTTTTACGAAGAATAGTTTTAACTTGTTAGCCATTCGCCCAACCCATTTTGTATTTTCGTTGTATTAACAAACATTTAAATTGATTGGGTCCACTTTTTGATAGACAATCGCTCCAACAACTCGGGGTCACCAAAACACAGACCACAATCACTGCTGAACTTTTAATTACCACATTTAAATAACACGTTAATTATATAAATATACCTACCCTAAATATCTGGATAACAACATTTATTTAATTCATTTTGGATATGATTGACGTTTTAAACTTCAAAGATAGGTACGTACCTACTATATGTACAACTTAAACATATTCTGATAATACACCGGTGGCGAAGAGTGGAAGTATACTGTTGAGATCCGACATAAATAGTTAAGACTAAACTTTGCCGGTCAAACGTATTTGTATTCATTGAACTAAAACAACGTGTAGACAGTGTTGGTTAGTTTTTAGATTTTAATTAAACCCTACCTAATCCAAGCCATAGTAGGTTATAGTAGAAAATATTAGTTTATCCATAACACATATAAAATTAAACGATACATAATTTTAGATACTTACCTATTTTATAGATAGAAGAATATTTTTTATCGATTATGGTTTAGTTTAGGCATGGTGTAATGAATTAAACCTGATTGAAATGAACTAACCAACACCATCTGTTCCTAATATGTATTCTGAATTCTACGAAAACAAATAGTAAATATGACTGAAAATGTGTGCAATATTTTTGTCGGATCTCCCATAGGATACCTAAACTATTATGGTTTCGTTTAGGCAGGGTCTCATTGAAATTTAAAATCTAACCACCTCCATCTGCAAATTGTATTCTTGGTTAAATTTTTAAAACAGAAAAGTTTCACTGACAAATTTTACTGTGCATTATTTAAGTTGAATCTTAACAACCTACCTCCACTCTTCGCACTAGTGTCAACCCATATAGGCCTATTTATATTTAGAACAATTAGTTTAACAATATTTATTGTGTACTATTTATGGTGGATGTTAACAGCTTACCTCCACACTTCGGTACTGACATCAACCATCATCAGTCTACCTAATTTATATTTAGAACAATTAGGTTAACAAAATTTAGTGTGCACTATTTATAGCGGATTTTAACAGCATACATCCACCCTCCGCTACTAGTGTCAAACTACATCAGTCAACCCTATTTCTTCTTCTTATTCCACCCTGGCATGTCCCAACATTGGGGTATAGGGCAAGCACAAGTTTGCGCCACTTCCCTATTTTTATTTAGAATAATCAGTTTAACAAAATTTAGTGTGCATTATTTATGGAGGATTTAAGTATCATTTCTACAACAATCGCTAATAGTGTGCACTATTTATGGTGGATTTTAACAGTCTACCTCCACCCTCCGCTACTGGCGTCAAGCCATATCAGTCTACCGTATTCATATTTAGAACGTTTATTTGTTTAACAGAATTAAGGGTGCACAATTTATGGTGTATTTTATCAGCCTACCTCCACCCTTAGCTAATGGTGTCAACCCATGTCTGTTTACCGTATTCATATTTAGAGCAATTGGTTTAAAAAAATTTACTGTGCGCTATTTATGGTGGATATTAACAGCCTACCTCCACTCTTCGCTACTGGTGTCAACCCATATAAGTCTACCCTATTTACATTTAGAACAATTAGTTTAACAGAATTTAGTGTGCACTGTTTATGGTGGATTTGACAGCCTACCTCCTCCCATTGCTATTGGTGTGCAATATTTATGATGGATTTTAACAGCCTACCTCTACCCTCTGCTAATGGTGTCATCCCATATCAGTCTACCGTATTCATATTTAGAGCAAATATTGATTTAACAAAATTTAATGTGCGCTATTTATGATGGATTTTGACAGCCTACCTCCTCCCATCGCGACTGGTGTGCACTATTTATGGTGGATTTTAACAGCCTACCTTTCAACCTTCGCTACACTACAACTAACAATTGGTTTAGGAAAAATAATGTGCGCTATTTATGGTGGATATTAACAGCCTATCTCCACCCTTCGCTAATGGTGTCAACCCATATCAGTCTACCGTATTCATATTTAGAACAGTTATTAGTTCAACAAAAATTATTATGTCCTATTTATGGTGGATTTTGACAGCCTACCTTCACCCATTGCTATTGGTGTGAACTATTTGTGGTGTATTTTAACAGCCTACATCCAACCTTCGCTACACTACAACTAACAATGAGTTAAGGAAAAATAATGTGCGCTATTTATGGCGGATATTAACAGTCTACCTCCACCTTCGCTAATGGTGTCAACCCATATCAGTCTACCGTATTCATATTTAGAACAGTTATTAGTTCAACAAAAATTATTATGTCCTATTTATGGTAGATTTTGACAGCCTACCTTCACCCATTGCTATTGGTGTTTACTATTTGTAGTGGATTTTAACAGCCTACATCCAACGTTCGCTTCACTACAAATAACAATTAGTTTAGGAACAATTAATGTGCGCTATTTATGGCGGATATTAACAGTCTACCTCCACCCTTCGCTAATGGTGTCAACCCATATTAGTCTACTGTATTCATATTTAGAACCATTATTTGTTTAACAGAATTAAGGGTGCACAATTTATGGTGTATTTTATCAGCCTACCTCCACCCTTCGCTAATGGTGTCAACCCATATCAGTCGACCCTATTTATATTTAGAACAATTTGTTTAACAGAATTTAGTGTGCACTGTTTATGGTGGATTTTGACAGCCTACCATCACCCATCGCTACTGGTGTGCACTATTTATGGTGGATTTTAACAGTCTACCTTTCAACCTTCGCTACACTACAACTAACAATTGGTTTAGGAAAAATAATGTGCGCTATTTATGGCGGATATTAACAGCCTATCTCCACCCTTCGCTAATGGTGTCAACCCATATCAGTCTACCGTATTCATATTTAGAACAGTTATTAGTTCAACAAAAATTATTATGTCCTATTTATGGTGGATTTTGACAGCCTACCTTCATTCATCGCTATTGGTGTGCACTATTTGTAGTGGATTTTAACAGCCTACATCCAACGTTCGCTACACTACAACCAACAATTAGTTTAGAAAAAATTAATGTGCGCTATTTATGGCGGATATTAACAGTCTACCTCCACCCTTCGCTAATGGTGTCAACCCATATCAGTCTACTGTATTCATATTTAGAACCGTTATTTGTTTAACAGAATTAAGAGTGCACAATTTATGGTGTATTTTATCAGCCTACCTCCACCCTTCGCTAATGGTGTCAACCCATATCAGTCGACCCTATTTATATTTAGAGCAATTTGTTTAACAGAATTTAGTGTGCACTGTTTATGGTGGATTTTGACAGCCTACCTCCTCCCATCGCTACTGGTGTGCACTATTTATGGTGGATTTTAACAGCCTACCTTTCAACCTTCGCTACACTACAACTAACAATTGGTTTAGGAAAAATAATGTGCGCTATTTATGGTGGATATTAACAGCCTATCTCCACCCTTCGCTAATGGTGTCAACCCATATCAGTCTACCGTATTCATATTTAGAACAGTTATTAGTTCAACAAAAATTATTATGTCCTATTTATGGTGGATTTTGACAGCCTACCTTCACCCATTGCTATTGGTGTGAACTATTTGTGGTGTATTTTAACAGCCTACATCCAACCTTCGCTACACTACAACTAACAATGAGTTTAGGAAAAATAATGTGCGCTATTTATGGCAGATATTAACAGTCTACCTCCACCTTCGCTAATGGTGTCAACCCATATCAGTCTACCGTATTCATATTTAGAACAGTTATTAGTTCAACAAAAATTATTATGTCCTATTTATGGTAGATTTTGACAGCCTACCTTCACCCATTGCTATTGGTGTTTACTATTTGTAGTGGATTTTAACAGCCTACATCCAACGTTCGCTACACTACAAATAACAATTAGTTTAGGAACAATTAATGTGCGCTATTTATGGCGGATATTAACAGTCTACCTCCACTCTTCGCTACTGGTATCAATCCATATAAGTCTACCCTATTTACATTTAGAACAATTAGTTTAACAGAATTTAGTGTACTGTTTATGGTGGATTATGACAGCCTACCTCCACTCTTCGCTATTGGTGTCAACCCATATAAGTCTACCCTATTTACATTTAGAACAATTAGCTTAACATAATTTAGTGTACACTGTTTATGGTGGATTTTGACAGCCTACCTCCACCCATTGCTATTGGTGTGCACTATTTGTAGTGGATTTTAACAGCCAAATCCAACCTTTGCTACACTACAACTAACAATTAGTTAAAGAAAAATTAATGTGCGCTATTTATGGCGGATATCAACAGTCTACCTCCACTCTTCGCTACTGGTGTCAACCCATATAAGTCTACCCTATTTACATTTAGAACAATTAGTTTAACAGAATTTAGTGTACTGTTTATGGTGGATTTTGACAGCCTACCTCCACCCATTGCTATTGGTGTGCACTATTTATGGTGTATTTTATCAGCCTACCTCCACCCTTCGCTAATGGTGTCAACCCATGTCAGTTTACCGTATTCATATTTAGAGCAAATGTTGATTTAACAAAATTTAATGTGTGCTATTTATGATGGATTTTGACAGCCTACCTCCACCCATCGCTACTGGTGTGCACTATTTATGGTGGATTTTAACAGCCTACCTTCAACCTTCGCTACACTACAACTAACAATTGGTTTAGGAAAAATAATGTGCGCTATTTATGGCGGGTATTAACAGCCTACCTCCACCCTTCGCTAATGGTGTCAACCCATATCAGTCTACCGTATTCATATTTAGAACAAATGGTTTAACAAAACTTATTTTGCGCTATTTATGGTGGATATTAACAGCCTATCTCCACTTCTCGCTACTGGTGTCAACCCGTATCAGTCGACCCTATTTATATTTAGAACAATTAGCTTAAGAGAATTTAGTGTGCAATGTTTGTGGTGGATTTTGACAGCCTACCTCCACCCATCGATACTGGTGTGCACTATTTATGGTGGGTTTTAACAGCCTATCTCCAACCTTCGCTACACTACAACTAACAATTAGTTTAGTAAAAATTAATGTGCGCTATTTATGGCAGATATTAACAGCCTACCTCCACTCCTCGCTACTGGCGTCAACCCATATCAGTCGACCCTATTTATATTTAGAACAATTTGTTTAACAGAATTTAGTGTGCACTGTTTATGGTGGATTTTGACAGCCTACCTTCACCCATCGCTACTGGTGTGCACTATTTATGGTGGATTTTAACAGCCTACCTTCAACCTTCGCTACACTATAACTAACAATTTGTTTAGGAAACATTAATATGCGCTATTTATGGCGGATATTAACAGCCTACCTCCACCCTTCGCTACTGTCCACCAATATCAATCTACCTTATTCACATTTAAAACAATTTGTTTAACAGAATTTAGTGTGCACTATTTATGGTGGATCATAATTTGCGCATATTGATTCATGATATACACACCTACAAATTAACACATCGGCATTTATTGCAATATCAACTAAAGATTAGTCACGCATGTATTTTTTTCAAATCGCCTTCCACTACTTAACAATTAGGTAGGTACCATCAATTTCTGATTAGCGAAGTTCATATTATTATTACTGCATTCCTTCAGTCGTCGCAATCAAAGTGTCTAGTTACCAATGTATTTTGTTGTTGTCTACCTACTACACACACATTCCATTCTGGATCATCTTTAGTTTGGTTTTGTGAGAATATAAATGGAGCCACAAAATGGCAACCTTCCTACCAGATAAATAATAAATATATTCATTTCTGGATCATCTTTAGTTTGGTTTTGTGAGAATATAAATAGAGCCACAAAATGGTAACCTTCTTACCAGATACATTATAAATATATTCAATTCTGGACCAACTTTAGTTCAGCTTTGAGAATATAAATAGAGCAACAAAATGGCAACCTTTGTTAGAAAAATGGCCGTTTCTAGAACAATTTGAGCATATTTTTATGACGAGTACATCGACTGGAGTTAGTGCCAAACTGGCAACCTAGGAAACTATTGAAGCGATGTTGTCAATTCGCGCAGACGTATTCTATTCCAACGAAGATAAATGGCTTTAAAGGTGGATCAACACCTCCTCTAACTTCTTACACGATCAACAAACAACGAGAAGAGTTGATTATATATATATATATATATATATATTTATTTATTTATTTAAAAAGTGAAATAATCACAACATCACATAAGTATATTGTGACCTCACTGGGCACGAACCCGTAGCCCCCGGATGAAAGGCCAACGCCATGCGCACTGGATTACGAGAGCCGCCTAAACTATTACTAACACTTATTTTTATATCATGTTGTGAACGCTTTGAATTCAAAGATAGAAGACACCCGAAGAAGCTACTTTTCAACAGACAAAAAGGAATAAAGAGGTCGGGAGAATTTGACTAGGAAGGTTGGACTGTGTAGCCACACTGTGTGGTGTAGGAAGCTTGCGGCTGAGAGTGGGGAACGGAGACACTGTTCTGCACTGGGTTGTAGTGCCGACGATGATGACAGAATCAAACATATTATGTGTAAGATATAATACAAAGCGCGCCGACTGTTCTCAAATATAGAATTCGCGTTTTGCTTACGTGAGAATTTAATGCATATTATGAGACAGCCGTAACTATTGAAAATACATCCACCCAGTAGGGTAAGCTAGTTCCCATTAATTTTGTGTTCCCTGATAATGATGATAATATTAGATAAATCTAGTTATAAATTACAATTAACTACACAAACTATGCGTACAATAATAATAATATGTATAGTCATATCTCACTTGTTGAAGTTACGGGCTTACGGCTAAATTAGAGTTCACCCAATTAAGTGATGGTCGTAAACACTGAAACACCTGTTGGCTGAAGGCTTCCGTATTATTGTGACGTGTAACTAATTTTCAGACGCCAGTTGAATTTCAATTAGTGATTTTTGACGGCAAGAAGCTAATAATGCCAACTCCTTTACGAATTTATCTGTCAAGTCAATTTATGGATAACTGTAATGAGTGTTTATATTACGACATTTTATGCAGGCTGTTATCGTATATCCTCAAAACGTAATATCAATTCTCTCGCAACGTGTTAATTTAAATACACTGCCGGCCTGTAAAAGTAACGTTCAAGTCAAGATATTATTCCGAGCCGTGTCCGGATATTGTGCGCACGCAGTTGGCCATATTACAGTTCTTTGTGACCAATGATAGGTCCTATTGTATCGGCAATATATGGCTGTATATTATTGAGATCAAAGTCATATCTACACAGTGACGTCCCTAGACAAAATGCCGCCCTTAGGCAGCGCCAAAATGCCGCCTCATTTTTTTATACAGTATTTTTCATTATAATGACTAAAATATTTAAGAAATGTGTTGTATAGATACATTACCGACAAAATATATAAGTACCAAAAACTAATTTAATCTCTGCTTCAATAGAAATACTGTGAGTCTACGGTTTCAGATACATTTAAAAATACACCTGGCAACTTCCAAAACTCGCGAGTGACTGGCAAACATATTTGGACACATTTTAAATTAGGCAAGTATGCACTTACCTATAATTCAAAAATCTGCACGTGTCATTGCTAGTCATCAAGGACGTGACTTCCAAGAACAACGGAAGTAAACTAGACATCGCGAACTCGACAAAAAAATACAGTCTTGTTAAATCTTGTATGTTAATAATTATTAATACATTTTGTTTCCAACCAGTGAGCTGATCTTTTAATGAAAGGATATTTCCATTATTACTAAGTTTAGGTAGCTATTTCTATATAATATACCTAACGATTGTCCTCGATTTGCCGCCCTTCGAGTAACTGCCTCCCCCAAGCGACGCTCAATTTGCCTACCCCTACGGGACGTCACTGTATCTACATAAAACTCTTAAAAATACGTAATAAAACCACGAGAACACAAAGGAAAGACTAAAGAAAATATTATGTAGGTAAGTAAATTAGAAATACAATCATATCGTATAATATATATTAAGGTAATTATATATAAGTCTGGTAGATGCTTGAAAGTATCAAGTCGTAGTCCAGTGACGAATGGTGGAGGTAGGCTGTTAAGATCCGACATAAATAGTCCACAATAAACTTTGTCAGTCATGGGTATTTGTTTTCATTGAAGTCTACAATTTACAGATGGTGTTGGTTAGTTATTTAAAACTCAATTAAATACTGCGAAAACCAAAGTCTTAGTTAAATAAAAATAAATACGAATGATTGACAAAGTTTAATGCGCACTATTTATGTCGGTTTACAACAGCATACCTCCATCCTTCGCCACTGAGTCGTACTCGTCTGTAGCAGGGTTATTATCAGATATTTGATACCAACTAATATCGAACGAACTAATATCAAACGCGTTATTTTTTTATCTCCATGCTATACGACTATCTCTTTCCGGTAAGATAACTCACGGTGAACTGTGGTACGACCAAATACAATACGTACAGTTTACCTGTAACTCACAATGGTCTAATTCTAATAGTTAGGCACTGATTCATAGGTGAGTAATCCACAAGTGATTCTTGATATAGATAATGTATCCGGGAGGGTGCTAGAGCCCGCGATGGAAGCGACGGGGCGCGGTAAGTAGTAGGCGGGGTGTAGACGTTCAAAATAGGAAACTATATTACTAATATTTGATAGTATGTGTAAACTATTATTTGATAGTATGTGTATAGATGCTCTCAACTTGAACGAGAGGTAGAACATTTGTTACGGCAAGTGGCATGCTATAAAAAAATAGTTAGTAATAATATTCAATAGTAATATCAGTCCTGACTAGGGAATCCAATCCCGAGCCAAAATTCCGATCCCGGGATTTCGGGATTACAATTTGACAATCACGGGATCCCGGGACTGGTCCCGGGATTAGCATTTTTTTCCATTGTTAATATACAAATTTTAAATTTACAAATAACATTGATAAAATCTGTCAAAAATAAATCTACTATAATTTATACTATTTAAGACATTTATTGTTAATATTGTATAATTTGTTCAATCTTGGAAATACTTAACTTTAATGGAGTAAATAATATTGTAATATAAAAATAATGTAAATTTAATATGAGATTGCTGTTTCTGATTTAATGAATATGTTAGCGAAATTTAAAATAGTAAAGCAAATCATGATGTACTCATGTCCTTTCCGCTTCATAAATCTAATTAGTCAGCCAAATATGAAACTGCCGTAAAACGTATGAGATCATGGTGGAATTACTTTGTTAATAGTGCGAAGCATTGTTTTTTCCAATCTTTCTCATTTTTATTAATTCATGTGAAAAAATAAAATGAATCGGCAACTTACACATGGGTGTAAATCAAACTTCATTCAAACTCAGTTTATTTCTAATGTAGTTATTTGTTATTAAAAGTATTTTTTCTGTTATATTTTCGTTTTTATTTTATTTTCCATAAAAATTGATAAAAAAATCAATCCCGACGGTTTCGGGATTATGTTTATCAATCCCGGGATTCATAGATATCGAAAATAGCTCGGGATCCCGGGATTGGAATCCCTAGTCCTGACTAACAAGTCTACAAAAGTCACCCTGCGCTATTTATGCAAAGATCCAAATAGTAAATTGATACGCGAATTGCCAATATTGATTTGACAAAAAGCCAATTTGAAAACGTCCCGTGAGAGTAAACTCCGTGTCTACTTTCACATCGTTGTTTGATTAAATTTTCATCTTCATAGACAATTATAATATTAAAATTATTATTTCAACTGAAAGAAAAATTGACATCATTTGTTTATGTATCGCTTATCTCACGTACGCTTTTCCACTTTTGAATGACATTTGTGCATAGACAAGTTCGTCGGTTCCCAAGTTTTCGTTGGAAAATACGTCATAATTTACTGTTTGACGTCAAGAACAGAGAAACAATTTTCCGAATGAAATAATTTTAAGAGAACAATATTTTCTATTATAGGTATCCATACCGTATGGATTGACTGAAAGATAACAAAACAACTATTGGATGTTCTTATATAGGTACAAATCTTGCTTTCTGTACAATATTTTAAAATATGTTTTCGTTAAGAACACTAATCATCGCTGTTTTCATAATACGCACTTAGCATAATATGTTCTTCGTTTTGTTGGAATAGCAGAACATTGAAGATCAATACGACATTGGTCATCCTCGCAGTCGTGTATGTAATGCACTTGCTTCCGGATTATATTCCCAGTGAGATTATAATCATGGCCCCCACATCCTGAAGCAGGCCCCCAGGCCAAGATATTATACCTAACGCTAAGGTTAAGGGCAGTGTGACACTTTACAGTACCGTTTTCCAAATGGTGTTTGAGGTAAAATTAAGGGTGTTCGGTGTATTTTAGAGATTTTTTGCATTTATGAGTAAACAGAATTATAAAAAATAATCGCACAATCTACAACCACACATTTTACCCCCCCCCCCCCCCCCCATGAGCCCGGGCTACCAGGCTAGAGCTCTTTCACCCCCCCCATCCCCCCTTGTGGAGGCCATGATCATAATATATCTTTTTTTTTTTTCAAACGTGGGTATTTCGGTGATTGATTCACTGCTACTTCACCCTACGGTTTCACTTCTTCCCACTTCCACTTCGATCCCGTTCTTACTGATTAGATTATTCGAGTCACGAATAACAAAAATTATCATCGACTGCATTCTCACTACTTAGGCTCCTTTCACATTATACGGTTTTGACCGTACGGCAAAACACCGAAAGGCGACACACACAGCGTCCATTGTCCACGTCCAAAGACGTTGACTGGAGGTAAACGTTGTTTTTAGCCATGACATATGAATTATTAGTCCCGTAAGACTGTTTTACGGGCAGCCTCTGACTCATATGTTTCAAGTTAGTAGTACATATTGATACACATTAATCAATGATCTACATGAACAACGCAATGTCTAATTAGTACATTATGGGATATGCCGCTCTGATGATCGATCTGCAGCCCGAAACAACGGTCAGCATTACCGACTCAAACTTTACCTTGAAGTTTTTATTCCAACGATAAATAACATAATATTACAATAAACCAGCTCATACCTTATGTCTCATAGTACGAGTATTTACATAAAGATTTGTGTTTGAATACTCAACTATTTTCTACAACTGCTAAGAATTTCTGCTGTTTTGTTGACAATCGTCTAAACTTTAATGATAAGTAGATGAGTTTTACAACAAGTATACATTATTATAATATATTGTAAATAATGTTTTTATAATATTTTATTTGTTTTACTTTTCCACAATTTTTAATTTAACTTTAATACAAGGCCGGTTTAATCCTGACGGATATTTTCAATTGGTATTTCAAAAATTCTTTCCATCAAGTATTAACAGCAAGAAAGAATATACCTAATATTATGAATACATTTATCAAAATTATTTCTATGGACCGATGGTACTCGATGAAAATATAATAAAATTATTTATAATTCAAACTGAGTGTGTACAAGTTGTGTACCATTGCATAGTAACCGATTCTTATGGAATAGCACTAAACTATCATCAATTAGAATTAGAATAAATAGTTTCATAGTCTATCTGTATACAATAAAATATTAATGCCGACGTTAAATGATTCATAACGAGCATGTCTTGTCAAGTCCATGACGTTTCGTTAGGTAGGGGACACGTATAAAATATTCTCAAGAAAAAATGCGCATGGACCGAGGATACGGACTGAAGTCACGCTTGAGAAAATCAACAAGACTAGAATGAACAAAAATGAAAATTGCGAGACTTTTTGTTTTATCTCCGAGCTTGGAGTGCGTTTGACAGTATGGAAACCAACGCCAAGCGGGAGAGCAACGCTGAGTGCTTATACTAAAGCAGGAACGACGACAATTGTAAAATTTTACTCCCTATATATCTACCTATCTAAATCATACATTATCATTACGGTTAATTAATTAGTTTGATTATTATTGATTAAGTTCAGTTCGTTCTAAATTTTGTACTTTTTTATTTAAATCGTTATTAGAGTCCTGGGTTTCGCCTTTAGACATAGATTATAATTACTATTTTTTTATAATCTTATAAAGGTATTAAATTAACATATTAAAAAATCGTTAAAACGAATTATAAAATTGCCAAAGCATTTTAAAAATTTAATAGTTTTGTGTTGGAAATTCGGGGCGCTAAAACTGATGCAAATGGAACAGTATGAAAACTTAAATCAGATTTTAATTAATCTAGTATATTCGTTTGAATAAGACTAATTTTAACTTAAAAGTTTGGTTTCTTCAAACAGTTTTAAAATATTGAGCACGCGTGTTGGCGTGATATCAAATCATAACATCACGCAATACATATAATAAATTAATACGAATTTATTGTATATCACATACTTTTTTAGATTGATTAGATTGAAAAAAATGGGTAAAATGTAATTGATATTACAGCATCAATGTGTTATCTAGAGGGAGTCATGTGACTTTTTTAAATTTTACAACTTTTAAAATAGCTATGCCAGAACGATTATAAAGGTATGTTTAAATTGGTAACTAGAAAATAATTGATATTATTATCTGTGCCAGTACCATTTTTGGAAATAAAAAAAGTAAATGGAAAAGCTCCGGATTCCAACACACAAAAACGACATTCTCTCATATGTCAATCGCTGACGCTACTTACTATGGTTTATTTTATTTTAAAAAAACCCCTATTTAGGCTTGGAGCAAGTCATTATTAACATTGTTTTTAGCTCAGCTCTGTGGCAAATATCAGCATAGTAATAAATAGGAGATAAATTAATGTTAAATGTGCTACAACTGAATAACCAATACAAATAATTCACAGAAAAGTTTAATTATTAGTAATTAATTAATTTATTTGTTTTGTACTATTGCAAATGACCCATTTTAGAGTCCTAGGTTCCACGTTTCAGCATCTTCGGACACTACGCACATTCGCTTTTGGTAAAAATACAACTGAAACGATATCGCAGGTGAATGTGCATAGTGCCTGAAATGTTGAAAAGAGAAACCCATGACGCTACAAAATATTATTAAAACGGAGTGCAACACCTAAACCAATTAGTGCTCCAATTCACATTTCATCAAGTATCCTCAGTTGATAGTATTAAATAAAATTATTAGTCATAATAACCTTCTTTTAACTTCACTTTCATCTCTTTGGATAGAGGGGCAATGTTGCCAATTTTCTACAATAAAAACTTGCCAAATTTGTGAAGAAAAATGCTGGATATCTGAAAAAATGGCAGATAAATATAACACATTTTCTTTTAATACTCGTATTTTGGTTTTTCAGTTCTGCCTTAAAAATACATTTTTTCTTATAGGAATCCAAGAAAAATCAAAGTCTATAGAACTTATTTTTGGCAGCATTGACAAATAAGTTCATAATTTTCTATTTTACGCAAAAACTACTAACTTTTTTCTGAAAAATTTGAAACTGGTTTTGATTTTGAAAAACGATAAATTTAACGTCACATGCCAGATGTCATTTTTGAAAGCCAGATAAAACGCTATAAGAGGGGTATTCTTCAACATTTTTGGTAAGCAACGACATTTAATATTATTAATGTTTTAAATAGGCATTATTTTATTAATCACTGAGTTGTGGTCATCCATGATAAACCAGATCTATGGGGTCACCTGTAGACGACTGGCAAAATGATTAATGGGCCATAATTATTATCACAATATGCAAACCCTAAATGCCCTTATTTGTTACGTCAACATTACAAAGTGGACGTTTATATATACTTAGCTACAATTGCTACTGCCCACGTACACATATATGTAACGACGAAAATGTTATTAATGTTATTATGATGTGACAGACAGTGTAATTAATTATTATCAATCATTTTGAATACCAACTCGATGAACGGTTGGTCGTATACTGGGATTCGTGATCCCTGACAACTCAACGTATAGTTTTATGGTTCCATGACCAAACAGAACAGTGACAAAACATAACATGATAAAACAGAACAACGATAAATATAACTATGACCTTTCAGGAAAAATATAAATTTAATATTGAAATTGTCCGATCTCTATTATGTTGATAGATTTTTAATAGCACAGATTTTCAATACGCTATAAAAAATCAAATTATATACCTAATTTCTGCATTCATAATCGCTAGAAAGCCTCAAATAAACGGGACTTTGCCGGCAAGATTACGATATCTCATCGTAATCAATATAATATGTTAAAAATGATTGGGTGACTGGGTACAACAAAATAATGACCTAACCTAACCTAAATAAATTCCACAAAAATGTATGTTTCATTTTTCCCCTGGCTGTTTTGTCATGTTCTGTTTTTTCCGGTTACAGTTTTATATGTCTGGCATATAGGCGGTTTACTAATGATACAAATTTGATTATTTGAAGATTGCACACTGAACTCATAAATCACATGAACCTCATTAGGTATACTTATATTTAAAAAAACTCATTTATAAATTACAGAAAATTCGCTCTACAGTTAATATAATGAATATAATCTACTATGATAAACATGAAACGTTAGTTTATTGATAAGTTAGCGTGATGTATTCCTGGTCGGTAGTTACGGGTTCGACTATATTGGTCGCTGGGTCAAAATCATTTACAGCCGTGGAACAGCCAGTCTGCACTCCTGACCCATAGAAAACTTTCTACATTTATAAACAATATTCAATTGTTGTATTGAATACAAAGAAAAATAATATAATTACAATAAATATAATAAATACCTGACAGGTGCAGATGGCCATGTCGACTGGGGGAAACTGGTGAACTTGATGGCTTAAGTTCACAGGTAACGTCAAGTGCCGTCCTTAGTAAACCCAAAATGATGCCCTTGCCATTGTTAATCTCAAACTTTATTGGCTATCGTATATGGATCTATTCAATGTTTTTTTTTTTTAATTTTGACAAACTTTTGCATTCACTAACTACAGGAGTTATCTTGGGTATCCCATCAGACCTGTGGCAAAAAAACTCATCTCTACGAGAACTACTGTCAATAGTAGTTGTAATACTCGCATTCTTTCCCTAAATTTCCACTACTTAGAATACGCTGCCCCTAAGCAACGCATCAACGCCACTGATACAATTGGAATGACTTAAAATGGCATGGTTAAAGAGAGTGATGAGGAACAGGAGATAGCAGAGACTTAGCGTAGTGGTGTGAAGAAGATTATGGAAAAACTTTTAAATATTACAGTCGATTAAAAGTGGTTATCGATTTTTCCCGCGCTTAACCAAAATGTTATATGTAACTACTTACATTTAGTAATTTTCTGATGACTGATGAGATTATGTAGTTATTTTTCCGGATGTTTTTACTGACAGTCCGCGTGCCAGAGTTTTCCCTACCCCGACCTCCGGCCATCCCCCGCACGCACGCAGCGGCCGCAGTATTGCCAGCTGCTGCTGTCAGTGGCAGTGCTCGTCGGTCTCCTCTCGGCCGAGAGTCGAACGGCGTACGGCCGACTGATTTATGGCCGAATCGTCTCGGCCGAGTGACTCGCCCACTCCAATGCTAGCTCGTCAACTTACTTTTCCAGTCAAAAAAATTCGCGGCACCGGCGAGCGGTGGCGTTACTTAAGAGTCTCCGCTGACCAACTGCCAAACGACATCGATCAATCACAGACTAAATGAAAACTTCCAAAATGATTTTGCATGAAGTTGTAGAATAATTAACAGCAATATTTCCAGGCGAGCATACCATTCAAACCTTTTAGTATATACCTCAAAATTAAAATATACCTACTTCCAACGGACGCTATGTAATATAAGTGGCGATTTTACCTAAAACGCAAGAGGCGTTCAATCAAAACAGTTAAAAATATGCGTACATTTCGCAGGTTGAGGCTTGTAAGTGTAAAAAATTAATACAACACAATAATTACTATATAACTTACTGTATTATACGAACAAATGACACATGAAACGGATACGTACCTATGCAAATTAGTTAAATGCAAAAAAACTAACTTTGAAATAAATGTAGATTTATTTATTGTTTTAGAAGATAATTGACTTTATTTCTATCATAAGGAGTCGTAAAGCCAGCGCCTGGAGCCGCCACATACCTTTAGCCGTTACTGCGTGATATTTTTTTTGTAGTTTGTTTGCAACAATGTACCTAAATTTGTTGTATTTGTTGACATTCTGTGTTTTATTTGTGATTATTATTATTGAGCACAAATTTTCGTCAGCCGAATCCAGAAAACTATTCTAACTCACATTTGAAATATTTTACAGAAGTCTTTTTTGAATCATCATATTTATTGTTTATATAGACACACTTGTGCATCAATAGTCAAACTAAAATATGATATATACATTTCTATATACAACTAATAAATAATATTGAAGTTGGTTGTTTCAAAGAACTTCCTTCTAAAATATTTCAAATGTGAGTTTAGTTTTGCATTCAGCTGGCGAAATATCTTTATTGATTATTAATTAATGATTACTTTCTATATAATGTAGCCCTAGATAGAGCATAAATTAGCCATTCCGATCGTTGTGACGCACGGTTGAGACCAGCTAGGTGGGTCAAATGAGTTTGGACTTATTTCTATTAATTAACTAACTCAAGCAGTTGCTGATTAGTGATTAGGTATTAGGCTCAAGACTGGCTTTGAGGCCTATTTATGAAACATTTCCCTCTGTGATAAACCATCAATAGTATAATAATAAACAGCAATAGTATTACCAGGATGTCTTTACATTTTAATTGATTTTTTATGCTTTGTCGTGTTTTTAACACTAATATTGCAAAAAGTAACCACTTTTTAAAGATTTTCAGCATTAAAGAATAACTAGAACAATCATAATTCTTATAATTATATATAAATATTCCTCTATAGTATTTTACTTGACTTTTGTAACATTTTACGTCAGCATTAGTTATTTACTTATTATTACACGCCTTACTACTTCAGTAGCCACTTGGGCCTGGACGGCTCCAGGAGGAGATGGGCGGATAACGTCAAGAGAGACGCAGCGATGCTGAGGGTGATGAACTGGAGAAAGACTTCTCGGGATAGAGATTCCTGGTGGATGGTTATGCGCTCGGCAATTGATCTGAATGTAGCGTCAAATTAAGTAAGTAAAATTTTGTCATGTGTTTTGTAAATAGTAAAAGTAAATATAATATAATACTGTGTTCATATTGAATATTTTTTAATCTATCTATAATTCACTGAAGCTAATTTATTTTCTTATGATTTAGCGAATTTTCTTTCTAAGTACTCGCCGATTCGATAAAGGTTTAATAAATTTGGTCGTCGTGCGTTTAATAGACCGCGGAAAGGTCGGTGGGTTGGGTTGGGGCTGTGATAATTTTTGATATATTTTGTATTGACCGGGAAAGCGGAAAATATACGAACGAAATGAAAACTCTAGCGTGCCTGTTGTCAACGATCTTCGAGTGGCGAATGTAAGGAAATCATTTTTATCGACATTACAATTTTCACGAAATGATTTTCTTTCTTGTGCGCAATCATGTTTATGGAATCGATTGGCATGGCATGGCAAGATGCATAGTCATACTTGCGTACATAAACGGACGTAATATGTGCACCATAACAATAAGGATACCATTGTTCAAAAACTAGATTGGTATATACATAGGTGCTATATAATACATACACACATTACATTACATTTTAGTGTTTTTTATCACTATCCGTTATAATTATTATATTATACCAATACAGAGTATCGGTACCTATTGTTAAACCCTACTAATGCATCATCAGTGCATCGCTGAAACTTTTTAATTACTGCATGAATTTGAATAAGAAATAGTGTCAATTTTACATTACATTTATTTGGATTAGTTAAATTAGAATTTGTATATTTTAAAATAATAAATCAGTAAACATTTATTTATAGTGTTTGATCACTACAAATATTCAAACCTTGCACTGTTGTTGTGAAATTTAAGACTTCATCTTTGCTTTAAGTGTAAATATTATTTAGATAGAAAGTCATTTAACAAATTAACTTGAGCAAAACGTAAATCTCCACGAAGACATTTGGTGTTAAGTATTCTGACAGGTATTAATGAAACAAATACCTAGAAATAATCACTGATCATCTCCACCTTATTACTTTCGAGCGACATCATAATATTATATCTAACTGATGTCATTTCTGTCACTCTACTAAATTTGAAATTGAGTCACTACACTTTTGACTGCATCAGGTGCGCACACAAGAGAACGCGGTTCCCTGGTGCTGGACCCTACAGTAATAAAAAATCATAAATTATTTAAGTGAATGCAATATTACAAAAATATTTTCCGCTTTTAATATTGCTATGCGGAACGTCTATAAGATGAAATAGCGGACGATACAAATGGACACTGACGGTTATAATAATTAGCACTTAAGGATGCTAAGTCGCATCGGTTCGTAAGTGAGCAATGGTTAAATCTACAGACCAGGTTTTCATCACTAGTATCAAAGCGCGGAAGAGAGAAAGTACCCGGGAAAGTGCGATAATACTCGGTAAGTAGTAGACGACGTAAAATTGAATTCCAGAATATAAAAAGTACACAATAATCAAAATTAAATTAATATAAAACTTCTCATATAATTACGAATATTGTTTCGAATTGGTTACGTCACATACACGTTTTATGTGTGCGTTCCTAATCATATATTTACGTATGTGTATTTACCTACTAAGTGTACAATATTGAATATAGCACCAAAACAGAGCTTTACATTAGTATTGGGTATTTTAAAAAGTCACCATGAAATCAGGAAAAAATTCTCCAAGTGTAAATGTCGAAACAGCAGCATAAATACATATATTAGGTATGTACTTACTTCCTTTTTGTTTTCGAGAGCTTACAGCTTTGAACATATTTCTCGAAACCGTAGAAAGAAGCCTCACAAATATTAAGAAAACACTTGAAACAAAAGCAGAATACTTCAAAATACGGACATTTCCATAGGGCAGGGCGGTTCAATTCATAAATATTTTTATTTGACTACATATTGGTTTTTTATACTTACTCGTGTATATTTTCTGTGACCATGTAGGTATATACCGTTAAAATAATCTAAAACTATCGACGTCATTATACTATTAATATTCATTATCATAGGTCATTGATGTGTAGACTTCGACTCCGGAATGTTTTTCGGCGGCCTAATAATGTTTTTTTTCCTAAAACTAATATTATAGAGGGTTGTATTCTTTTATAAAATAATTGGTTTGGTTAATTATGTGAAAAATATATACGCTTATAAATGGGACCCCGAATAGTTTTTGGTTTTTAATTTGGAATTCGTGAAAAGATATGTTGTTTAATTAATATCACTGCTATAGGTACAATTTTATTAATACAGAGATCGTGCTACTACATAAATATAATTGCAGATTCTTAGAAGTAAATCGATTTTCTTTTACGCGGAGGGCAAATACATGCAAGAAATACATTATTAATTGAACTGGAACATTATAATGGTTTTGAAACAAAGTGGATATAAAGTATAATTATTATGAAAAAAAAACTATGTATCAAAACCATAATGACATCCAAGAAACTTGATATTACTGTCAGTATCATTATCAATATTATCATGTTGCTCGTTGAGTTGCCTAATTTAAATATCATCGATCGGGCGGCTCCTACGTCCACTTACATGTCAGATTTATTCAACCGTTTGTGTAGTAGAATCTTATTAGATTTATTCAGCGATATCAGTCTATTCTGTATCGATTTTGTATTTTACTTGTTTAATTGTAGGCTAATCTATACTTATGACTTTGGGAGAAACGCTGATAGTGAAGAGGAGACGTTGGACCTGGCTCGGCCACGTGCTACGGATGCCTGTAGAGAACTTCAACCTAGCTTGCATATTCTTCAAGCCAACCGGATTCAGATGCAATAGAAGGCCGCTAAATATTATCTATAGAGTTTATACTATATACGGCGGAACTATACGGTGCTGGTTTGACCTGGAACGATGCAAGAAGACTGGCGAGCGACAGGGATTCTTGGAGGCGCCGCGTGGTGTCCTTATGCTCCAACTAAGGGGCGGATATGGCCGAAGAGAAGAAGAATCGGTTCTTGTCGGTTTACAGGAAGCCAGTGGCAAACAAATTTTGAACATAGCCGATATACTGGATTATTAATTTGTTGGGTAAGGTTACGTTAGGTTAGGTAAACTTGGGTTATATTCGGTTAGGTTAGGTAAAGTTTTCATTCTTGAATTCATGAATTTTGGCAAAATCGGCTATACAAATTAGCGCGGTTCCCGCCTGGCTTCCTGTAAACCAACTTGTAGCGAAGAATCTAAACTAACTTTTACGTTTGAAGTTGCTACTATTTTAAATTTAAATTTACCAATTTTAAACATTTATGTACTTATGTAGAATTTTATGAATTTGAACAACCCCTGAGAAAATTTCCATGTAAATTGTGAAGGAAGCAATATTGCAAGTGGTTGCAAGTTATAACTCAGAGCTGACTAAGTATTCAATACTTATATAAGAATAGGTACTCGTACCTACTATCCAAAGTTTACTCGTTGTCATTGTCAATATTTGATTTTGATTTGTGTTGAAAAAAAAATTAAAACTCGGTCTGGGGCCGAACCTAAGACACATATTAATGTTTAGTTAGAAAATGATACATAATAATTTGAATGTTATATTTATCATTATAATGTTTTTAACTCGAGATGATTATAGTATTACTGGATTCCCTTACGGTGATTTAAAATAAACAGTCAAGAATAAGTACTAATAAAATTCCCATTGAATCAAATGCAGTATATGTTTTGCAAAACATTATAAACCATTACTACTAAACGATTTGAAAAATCGATAATATGGTAAATCCATAAATATTTAATTGTATCATCGATCGCTTTTTGTAACCATCATATTATTTTCTACGATACAAAAAAGCCAAGTGATAAGTATAAACGGTTGTATTCATTTTATATTAATGTATTTATTTTATTATTACATTTTTATCACATTCAGTGGCTTCATCAAGAAAATTACCCCTCTTAATACTACTCAATAAAATGCCGTATTTTATCATTTTAGCCAGAAATTGTTCATTCATAAATATACATGAAACAAAAAATATTAAATATTTTACATGTACCTACAATACGTATTCAGTAGTAGATGTGATATTAGATTTTCTTCCTTGATTTGCCGCCCATTTGTATTTTCCGCCTCTATGCAGTGCATTGCAGGCATATTTTTAGCGGAACGACGTTGATAACATTTTCAGACAATTATAACTATTTGGTTATTGATAACTAATTAATATTTATTCATATGCGTGAACGTACTACATACATTATCTTATGTATAATGTATTTACGTACATTAATTACACTGAGTGTGTACCCAAATAAAATATCATGTTTTATTTCTGACTATACAATTTAGGAAGGTATTATCTAAATTATTACTAAGTACTCTTGTCCTCATATGCAAGTATTGATTTAATGTTGTCATATATTATAAAGGTTGTCAGCTGTTAGAATATAAACAGTAATGTAAAAACTATGAAAATTCATAAATGTCACTGAAAACATTATGAAAATATAGCACTTGTGGTAAGTTTATTTTAATTACTGCTTCTACTCCAAAAACACTTCAGTTTTCGCCGAGCCTTCGTTCTGTACGGTCGTATCTTCACACAATATCTCTACCTCTAAAAAGCGCGGGAAACGTTCACTAAAAGCTCGTATATTTCGTAGCCCGCGTAGAACTGTCACTTTTCGCGCCTTTTAAACATATGCTCGCTTAAATAAACGGTACGCCATTTTTCTTTTACATACCCGTGAAGTACGGACAGTGTTACCAAGATACAGCAGGTTAGGTATTTTCATAACAACATGTTATAAATTAAATCTTTAACTATCTAGACTATTTATTAAGATACATTTTACTAAGTATATATTTTATATGGTAACTTTTTTTATTTACATTAGAAGATCTACAGTATTTTGTAGCTACGAAGTAAGTGACAATGGGTATATTATAATAATATCTACCTAATAACAGACAGATAATTTGTAAACATTCGTATGTGGTATTTGTAAAGGTTTGTGAATTTAACTTTGACCTTTAAATATCTAAGTAGTAATAATAATATAACAAAAAATACAATACATAGACCCGTACCCACACACATACAGAATTTTAATAATATTATGACGCTCACGACAAAATTTTATTAAATACTAATTAGTGTATACTTATGAAAAAAATAGTCTTGCATAAGATTTAATTGAATTAAAAATTTGAAAAAATCAGATTTAGACGTGCTAAGGAAAGCGCTTCTGAATAATTGCTGTGACGTTGTTAACATAATAATTTTATAATGACTTTATGTTTAATGTTCCACCGAGAAAACAATTTTAGCCGACATTATGTAAACAGTTTCAATGTTTTTCGATATAAATGTCAACTTTCCATTACATAATATAAATACTTGATGGCGTGTACTAAATTGATTTGTATTTTTTTTATTTTTGGTGTACCAAGCTCTCAACGTTATTTGGTCATAAAATAATCATTATTTCTGTATTTTTTTAGTCACAGTGTTTTTTTTATCCGCAACAATCAATTCGAAAAGTTCTGTTTGTAAATTATTACACTGAAGAATATGAAATCCATTCACAGTAAGTAAAGATTTTTACTCTAACATTATTTAAATATTAAGAAACTACTTCGTAATATTATTATGTATTTAGGTATATGCAGTGTTTTTTTACCGAGAATATTGTTTACCTTTGCTTAAATATGTATTTCTTTTTTAAATGTATACCTATGTTTTGAAACTAAATAAATATCATAATAAACATGCATGTGGCGATAGCTATTCAAGACCGTTTGATTGTTTTATTAAGATATTAATAACTAAAGTGATAATATTAGTAATAATAGCTATTGTCGATAAAATAGTTTTATAATATATTCGATATACCGAACTTATAAATTGGTAGAAATCTTATCTAAAATAGTATAATACCGACAGTGTGTTGAGGCGTTATGGCGAAAATGAGTTATTTTTGAGGTTATATTATTTAGAATAAAATCTGACAATCAGGGCTTGAAATTGACTGAAGTGAACCGGAACGCAGCTTCGGTTCGATAAATCCTCATGACTATCGCTCGGTTTCGTGGAAAAATATAAATTGTGTTCTGCTTCGTGATTAAGAACATAATTAAATCCATTTACAATAAATATTTTTTCTTAAAGTTTAATCTGAAACGAATGGTAGATATTGGTAGGTATAACCAATAAATCGACCACATTTTAATATTTTCGGAAAATTATCGAATGCTCCGGTGTGTATGTTTTTTTTATTTCGAGCGCTGTACAGTATAGTCGTAACGTAACCTAAATATATATATATATATATATGACGAAATTAATACAATTCTTTTAATTGTCTACTATACAGTTGAAAATCGTCACGTTTCATAATTTTTGCTTCACTCGTCTCGATATTAATTAAAATGTAAAGTGTGACAATTTTTATTGTTGTCATTCCGTTTTAAATAATTCCACTGAATGATGTGCTATTTATTGATTACAAAAGTTCTATTGTGGAACTTAATATAATTTATTGGTATGTATACTATTTGAACTAAACTTCCGGGAAAAATATTTTTCATGGTTTGCGGAAATGCAATTGTCAAATTTAGTCACATGATTACTATCGATATTATACGACAACCCGCAAGGACTTGCCTAGGAACAATTCATCAAACCTTTCAAGTGTATTACATTTTTTAAACATTTTGTGGATAAATACGCGATATTACAATATTATAGTGTAGTGGTAGCCAGTGGAACTCCGTCTCTCATCAGGGATCTTTAATATCTGATATTCATACAACCCCCAATTTTTCATAGCAGGTAAATGCACATAGGCATCTTTACTCATAATCTGACGTATATTATGACGGCAGACTGAAAGAAAAGTTTGGTCATATAAAATATTTTATTGGTTCATATAAAATTTCTTAACGGCAGACAGATAATATAAAGCGCATGAAAATAAGCGTTTGGCGTCTGTCAGCGCTTCTCAAATACATAAATATTCACTATCCAACGCCATCAGTTGATGTAATTCGAGTTTATATAAGTGATTTTCCTAGTATTACAATCATTGTGTACTAGCTAAATAGTTCGATATTTGTGATATGCTCCAGTATGTAATAATAATTGCTCAAACGTGGTATATTTTCAATTTAGAGTTAGCGATCACTTAGCAGTCTTGGTTGAAGAATTAAAATTCTTCATCGAGCGAATAAAGTAGGTTTAAAAATTAAATGTTTAAAATTTCTACAACTAAATAAAAATGCCCATTGATATTGACAACTTTTAAATTCGTAATTTATCTCTACCCTTTGTATGTTTTACATTGAAATCCGTACCCCCTCTACTCAATATTGTATCTTGTAAATTGTATCAGCGCATCTATTCTATACACAAGACTGCTATCGGCCGCTATAGGCAGCTATCAAGGATAGTTTTATATCGAAGTATTAGGACTTATTATAACAATTACAATAAGTTAGTTCTGATTGTTACAATAAGTGCAATGTTTGCAATGCACCTCTATGGTTCTGCCAAATTTTAGAGCGAGAAAGACAGTTTTGACTGTTTAGACGGCTAACTTATTGTAATAATTATAATACTTCGATACAGACAAACTACCCTCAATAGCTGCCGACAGCAGTCTTGTCTAAATAATAGATGCGCAGTTATCATTTTCCCCGCTCACGTCATAGCGTTAACAATAATTAGATTACAATATACACTCAAGTTTAAAAGGAGTCATCCATATAAGAAATCACGCCATAGGGAGGTACTGATTTAATGTGATAATTTGTGATGGCAGGGTTAGAGGGTCATATAAAATGTGACGTCACAAAACCAACAAAATGTAAACACATTTTTTCCGAGAATAAATATTCCGTGGCAACGTTCTCTTGAAATCGATCAGTGGTTTTTCAACGAATGGTGGAGGCTTAAGAAATATAACGTTATATTTTAGACTGCGGGTTAAAGATTTTGCGACGAACTGTAACGATGGAGATCAACAAATGCCAAAAATCGTATGACATAATTTACGGACGATCCCGAAATTCGATATATTATATTCTTGACAAAACTTACTGTGTGAAAAAAGTGTATGTCGTATTAAATCATTTGAAAAAATTGATGCTACCTAAGTAATATATTATTTATATAATAGAAATTAAAAAAAAATACCTTTCTTTGGTCGACTAAACTAACTAACTAACTATCATACATAATGCATGCAACACCAAAATGCAGTTAAAATAAAGTCATTAATCAAAATAACAAATAGGTAGGTACTTTTGATCTTACTGCAGTTTTTCATTATCTGCAATAGGCGCTAAGCAGTAGGTAGGTTGTGGAAAATAAATCCTTTTTTTTCTTTTTCATTCTACTGGGATTTATTTCAATTGACAATGGTAGAAAGGAAATGTTGGAGTGCAGAAATTGAATCCAAGTGTTACAAATCGGAGGGGATATTGAAGAGGGGTGTAAGTAGTGGAGACGGCGACGATGAACAAAGATTAAGACCTGCATCGTTAACACTTTGCCGCGCCCGCCGGGATTTCATCTGAATTTCTGAATGCTCATTTTCATCATAATATATATATATATTATCTATTAAGGCGTGCACAGAAGGGAGGTGGGTTTGAGTCCGGACCCACCCCCTGGAACGAAAGAAATACAAATTATTTATGTGAATGAAATATTATTTCTTTCGAATAGGCTTCTCATGTGGTTGATCTCACTCCTCTCAGCAAGGTCTGTGACCACTGGAAGACCCGTGACTCTGGTGAATTGGTGCATCTATTCAATGTATAAATTCGTTTAATTACACTATCAAACATTACAAATTATAAGCACAATGCATTCACAATATTACTTTAAAATATAAAGTAACGCAATGTATAGAGTGATATAATATCAGTGTGGCCATAATTTTCTATGGTGATTATAGTACAAAATAAATGTGTAAAATTTGTATAATTATACTATAGTAATGTTGACAACAGTGCATAAAACATGAAGATAACTATAAAAAAACATTGTGATAAAAATGTACAAGGAAGAACAACGACTAAGCTAAATAGTACCTATACTCTATTTTAATAAATAATAAAATAACTGCCATTAAATTTTCCCTCACGCAAGTGGAATGTATTAATATCTGATTGGCCTTCCAATTGACATCAACAATATCGTGTCAGTTCTGCTCATTGGAAGAATAAATAACTAATGCTCTCGGTTGCTTAGATAGAGCTATCAGAGATACACAGATCAAAACTAGCAAGAGATATCTAAATAGAGAAACTAGACAAAATATGTAGCCATATAAAGATCTTTTCAAACTATTAAACTACGGTATAATATTAGCATGCCCAAGATAAAGTCACGGATAGTATTCATATATCCGCATAATATTATATATTATGTTAGTATATAATATTTGACTATACCTACCTACATTGAGATTCTTCTTCTTTGTCTCTTTCTCCGCAATGATATATTGCAACTGATAGAGTAAATCACGTGGTATTAAAAATATGGCTCTTCCCTCTAGGGCAGGGATGTTTTCTCTAAACTTTAACATCATCGGGTACTATACATGTTCTCCTACCTTCTATATCACTTTTGGTATATAAAAAAACTGGTGAATGCAGCTTGGTGACAATTTAAACCACAGGTTCTCAAACTTATTCCAACCACCGCCTACTTTGAGATTTAAAAAAAATCTAGTGCCCCCCATATTTTTTAACTTACCTTTTTACATTACCATCTGTTGCGTATCTTAAAAACAGTTATTGCAAATATAATTTTTAAATATGCATTATTATATGGATAGGATAGATATCCTATTTCTGAGATCAAAGAAAGTTTCAATGAGAGGAAATAAAACTCATACTTAATCATATTTAGAAGTATTAACATTAAAAGAAGGCTTTGCATTTAAAACTTATCTGAACTGAAAAATTGTTGTATGAAAAACCATGGACTACGACGACTCCGTACATGAAATATAAAGCTGCATCCACATTATTACATGCGTAAGCGACTCTAATTTAACCGTCTATACGGGACTCCAAGCATTCGAGTAGTAAATCGCATCTTAAGTGGTGTAGTGTCTCGATTCCGTCGGATTTTTATAGATGGAATTTGTCTGCCGTCGCTCCTCTAGATTTCCTTAACGCCCCCTAATTTTCATTGAGCCTTCTACTGCCCCCCTGAAAGCCTCCAGCGCCCACAAGGGGGCATTATTGCCCACTTTGAGAAAGACTGATTTAAACAAAAAACCCTCTTTACACGTGTATGGATTTATTTTTTTCATGCGACAGTTGGGATTTTTTCGGTCTGCACTTGCGCAGTAGAAAGATAGTGGTGAGTGAGAGCCTGCCGGCAAAAAAACGAACTACACCGCGGCCGATTTTTACGACCTATCAAATAGTACCATAAAATGTCAACATCACGTCTCGCTTACTCTTGAAGAATGAGATTGGAGAGACAGTCAGCACTTTTACGTGTAAACAGTTATTGTCACAATAGCTTAAAATACGCACTATTGCTTCCAGTAAATCCATGCACGTGTACAGGCGCTATTAAATATATATTTTCCTACTCGCAAAGAAGTGATATAAAATTCATGAATAATTATTATTTTTACTTTATTTGTCTGTATTATATTGTTCTTTAGAAGGGTTTGAATTGTGTTTTTGATTTCTCCATATAGACTAAAAAAAACTCCAGTAAAGAATTTAATAAAACTTCCCAATACATACAAAATTAAAAATTTTGTACATTATAAATTGACCAAACACTACAAATAATGTTCTATATAATTGATTGTTATAAAACACAAGGTATAATATACCTTCATTGATAATATTGGTAGGTATTGGTGATATATAACTACGGTAACGGTTCGTGAATATCGACAGATTAGCACATACCTACTGAAAATGAACACGGGACGGTGGGGTGGAGTGCGACGCTTTCCGCAAATTAGCCAGCGACAGTTTTCCGCCAATAAATCAACTGCAGACCTGATCTCCCCTACCTAAATCGCTTACACTCTACAAAATGTCCTATTGTAATGCCTCACCACAAAAGGATTTTCTTTTTGTCTTCAAATGCTGGGGTGACGATCACCGCCAAACAATCGAAATTGACACAGGACTGTTTTCACTAAATCAAATAGATGAGTCGGTATCTTCCAGAATAGCATTTTACAACAAGTTCATAATTCATTCTATAGCAGTGGTGAAGACTCCATAGTATGCGAATATTTAATGCCTAACTTCTTAAAAAAATGCATATTAAATACGTATTTAAAAAATCACTTATATTCCATAAAAATATTTTATTTTTCTGTCATATAATATGTATGAATGTATTCTAAAAATATATTATACAGATTACAGGGTCACAGCGCGCCATCTGTCTTTAACGTATTTATCAGATTATTCGGCGAGGAATGCTGATGTTTTTTATATATGGACTATATGTGACGTCACCTCAGCATGTATATCGCAATGTATGAAATACGGTAGGCCCCGATGGCTATCTAGAATCATATCTAGTGGATATATAAAATTGATTTCATACGATTTAGGCAGATATTTTATTTTAAGTAGGTACTTATGTGAATTTAATACTTATGTTATATTATATAATATATATTGAATGGGAAGTTCAGTACAGACTATAGTCCTGTCCTAGTAAATATACCAAGCGACCAAATATAAAGCATATTATACTCGTATAATACAGTTTACTCGTTGTTAATATTTAAATGAATTTTAATTAATCAATACATATCTCGAAATATTAAAAATAAAAATAAATTATTATAAAATCTCTCCTATATCTTCGAGACATGAGAAAATAAAAATTATTAATGCGAGGAATGTCTTCAATGAACGTCTATTTTAGGTGTAAGTTATTATTTAAACCATTTTAAAATGTAAAATTTCAGCAAATCCAAATATGCAGACGAAACCCTTATTCTATAAAAATGGAGCCAAAACATAATATATTATGAAACTGAAGTAAAAAAGGGCCCCATGGCGTATAAAATGATTCAGGCACTGATTGATTTTAAGGCCTCCATGATAATAAAAAAAAATCGTAAGTTCCAACTACCAACGTACCTAACTACCTTATCAAAGTATCAATGTAGCTACCTCTTTCTTAGAATTACATCCTGTCACTAAAAATAATCAACATTAAGGATGACATTGATGACACGAAATAACATTGGCAGTTTATTTATTTTTTGTACGGTTATGTTATATTATATGCATGGCTTTTTTATACTAATATAGCTCTACTCAATTTCTGAAAAATACACATCCTTTTTTAAATTTCGATAATTTAATAATTGTGTATAAGTCATTTGAATTGTTTCGAGACCTCTTTGAAAAGTTTCTGACCAATCGATTGCATCATCTGCGTCAAATAAAAACGCTACTGCCCCTGATCCACTCATAATCATACAAACTCTTAAAAGAGAGACGTTCACTTTTTATTACATAGAAAAATGACATTCAAGACATGCTGGAATTTTCTCTAACCGAATGATTCATATTCTATATGCAGCCTATTTGCTAAATTTTATTCAATTGCATGCTTCATATTCTGTGGTTAAATGTGCCTAGCAGCAGTACCTACACTTCCCCTTAATCCGCGATTTCTTTATCAATGATGAGTATCAGCAAAATTTCTTTATGGCGATACCATCCCTTAGTTAGAAATAAAAGGTAATTTATTGTTGCTGTACTATATTAGTAGGTGGTTAAAAATATACTAGTATCAATCGTAATACAATTTAAAAAATGCATGTTTTCCTTTTGTTTTAGTAATTTTACCAAAATCTCTGCATACAAAGAAGCTGAGGTTTGCAACAGTCCGAATACCACAAATAATTATTATATACATTGTGTGTACTCTAATATAAATTAATATAATACCTAGCGAAATTCCTCGAGCATGTCGGCCCTCTCAATTCAAATGAGGACAATAAGGCGGCGCCCTATCAAAGAATGCGCCCTGAAACACAAAGCCAAATTTCGCATTCATCATTACGTACCTGTTTTATTAAATTTGAACAGTGGACAGCATAGGTTTAACAATTATTAACATTCTATCTTGCTATTGTTTGTTACAAATTGGAATATTCCCGTCAGCACAATAATTTCATAGTGTTTGCAGAAAACCATACTGTTTTCCATACGTATACAAAATTATCATAGAAAAGTGGTGTCCATGTATTGATTCTCGATTACCTACATGATTATTTTAACATCAGCAGATCAGTATTAAGTATTCCTAAAATTTAATAATACTAGTGCCCTGTTGGGACAATAGCCACAATCTTAATGCTCTATCTAAACTTATGATAGGACCTCAATGTATAAGATGGATGGATGTAATGAATATATAAGTCAGAGATACTATATTGACCTTTCTCGCTAATTTAGGCATAAGATTTTATACTTGCTTGATTTCCAGTAGGTACAACTACGAGTAGCTGGGTCAGTGTTACACAGCCTCGGCCCGCGGGCCGCATTGAGGCCGCGATGGCATTTATTGCGGTTCATTTCATTACATTACGTCACCATGTTGGATAATAAGGCTTCGGCCACATAGGCAGGAGCCTTGCTTGGTGGCTACGTGCTATTTGACATATCCTAGTGAACGAACGGACACTATTCTATCGCAATGGTCACACTGCACGCTTCACGCCGCGCTACGTGATTATGAGTCATCTCTTGAGTCTCCCGGCGAACAAACGTGTTGGTTATTTTTATTGCATCACCTAGTGATTTTGCCATTGTCTATGGATTTTGCAAGATGGCGGATGTTTCTTCAGTATGACAAATTTTAAACTTAAATTCTCTGTGAAAAGTAGCTTTCTGGTTAGTTTTGAGAGTGACATATCGTTGTTGACTCGAGCGCTCGCAAATGTCAAATGAATTTGTACCTAAGCACATAGCGTGCAATGTGGCAGTAGAGTTTTTAGTAGACAAGCATAGCATCTAGCTCAGGACTAGCGAAGCACCTGCCTATGTGGCTGAAGCCTAAGAGAATCATATTATGAACCTCCACAGTCCACAGGGTAGAGGTTGTATTAACAGATTTTTGATTCTACGAGAAATGGACGTATGCCACTCGCTTAACCTATTAGGACCATGATACTCTGGGTTCGAACACACATTAATAAAAGAATAATGTGTGTATTTGCCAGACCCTGGATTTGAACCCGGGACAGTATAAATTGTACAATTGGTATATTTCACTCGCGATGGGTGCACTCGAATAAAGTCGCTGATTTGAAAACATCTCACCTCTCACTTTTTAGATAAAACTAAAATATTCATTTTTAACCAAGTGACGTCTATTCATACCTACACACATGCGATCTCATTAGTACTGACATTGGTTTCAATCTAGTGGCGGCAGGTTATATGAAAGTATGGTGAAGTTGGTAAATATGGTGAAAAAGTATGGTGAGGCAGGCTGGTAATCAATTTGCGGCAAAATTTCCACGTTTCTCCGTGATGCCGTGCATTTTTTTTTATCTCGTCGCTATTTCTCGTAAGTTGTCGGCTATTGTTGGCTTGCTTCGTTCAGTTGTATGAGAAAGCCGATTTCTTGCCCCTCTTTTTATTTAATACCTCTATGGTTTCAATATTATTAAAATGTAAATAATTTAGAGTGGAAGTGGATCAGAAAAAAAAATTAAATTGATAAAATCAGAGATTGGAGCGTACTCTTTTTGGAGTTGCTCCGCTCTAGCTTCGATCCGGGACTTAATACTTGCTCCAACTCCGCTCCAGGGTCAGCTCCGCTCCGGGTAAAAAGTTTTAATATGTATAGAATATAGTTTTGAAATAAGGTTTATTATTCGTCCATTTCATTATTAATTCTATTAAACTAAACAAATCGTCTTTCATTATCTACCTGTTCTGTCAAAAAAGTGAGGTTATTTATCGCTCGGCAGTGTTACCGTATTTCAAATAATTCGAGTGTCGCAAAGTGTCAAATATAACATTTTCATTGAATCTTAGGACGAAAATTTAATAATAATAAAAACATTCAGGGCAGCGGAGCACTACAAATTTTCCGTGGTCCGGGTAAAACCCCATTGCTCTACTACTCCGTGCTCCTGCCCCAAGCTCCGCTACAACACTCTGGATAAAATAACCATATAGCTTGAAAGATTGTGCATCACTGATCTATGTATGTATTATTTATAAGCGATTATATGTTAGGAAAATATGTTTCAAATTATAAATAATGGAATCCAAATCATTTGTGTAATTCCAGCAGCGTGACACCATTGTCTATAATTTATAACATTAGTAAGGACGTAGGCAAGTTCCTATGTGAAAATTTTGACGATTATTAAAAAAAAATGCTTTCATATTGTATCTACAGTCATATTTCAACGCTTGGAATTTTACGGGAAATAAAGCGACTATTCCATTTTTAAATTACTGACTTGAAATCATAAATTTTGTCGGAATTTTTTACTTTTGCAATTTCATTGTTGGAGCGAAATTTTTGAGGCTATCAAAGCTTGTTATGTGTTTAAAATTTTAATTTTTAATTTAAAGCTTACATAAAATATTTTGGCATTTTGTTACTACTCTATAGCGGCCAGAGGTTTTGAAAACTCCAAAGGTTATCAGAAAAGAAAACTATTGTATAATATTATGTATTATCATTTTCCGGGCGTCACTCAAAATCGCGTTGCTGGTGTACTAAATTAATACTCTACGCATACATTAAAATACCTACATAAATTGTTTTCAAAATTTTCAATTGTATAATGTTTTGGTCAAACATAATTAGTTAACTTCGACACTTAGGTTCGCATAGTTTTCGGTTTATTATAGGAATATTGTGTGGGATATTATTTTGATTAAAAAGTGTATCTCTATCATCGTGTCCGGAAATTTGTTGGTACGTACGCAGTTCGCCGTATCACACTCCACCGTGAAATGTTGTATCATAAATGTATGGTCGTATATTAAAGGCCGTCCAACCTCTTTGGGTCGTATAGTACTGCGATATATCTAAATAAAACACTGTTCTTGTC
This sequence comes from Rhyacophila brunnea, assembly GCF_057557595.1. Lineage (NCBI taxonomy): Eukaryota > Metazoa > Arthropoda > Insecta > Trichoptera > Rhyacophilidae > Rhyacophila > Rhyacophila brunnea. Next base: position 27,803,978 of record NW_028233068.1, read on the forward strand.
GGTTTACTGGAAGCCAGCGGCAAACAAATTTTGAAAATAGCCGATAACTGGATTATTTATGAGGTTAGGTTTTCATTCTTGAATTCATAATTTTTGCCAAAATCTACTATGAAAATATAGGTGACCGTATAGTATACGGTCATCTCTTTCCGATGAGAAAGCTCACAGCGAACTGTGCTACGATGAAATGTATTACGTACAATTTACATGTAATTCTCAATCATAACATCCCAGTACTTCAAAAGTCAGTGCTAGGTTAAACAATTACTAGGTAGACTACTAACTTATGATCAATGAATAAGACTGCCTGTTAAATGGAGTAAATAAAAATAATAACAATTTACACTCAGACGTTGATCAATACACCTGAATCAACACACGATAATTTTAAATACCTGTGGCTGCATGTAACGTGAGATGCATTTTGCAAAGGGAGTTCACTATCCAAATGGAAATCGCTGGAACAACATTCAACTCTACGCGGAATATCGAGGAATCACGACTGCACTTGGTTAACACTAAAATGCCGTATATTTGACGCTTTAACGGTGCTGCTTTACGGTAGCGATTCATGGTACCATACGAAAGCTGAAATCTTCCCTATAATATGCTTCGAAAATAGATGCCTGCAGCGGATATTGCTGCATCTCATCAAGGGTGAAGAAGCGACATTGAATATGGCTCACTTGCCTAAGCCAACCGGATTCCGGCGACCTACGAAGCTGCTGAATACCATCCACATAATGTATACGGCGGAGCTACGAGATGCTGACAGAACATGGGAAGATGCAAGAAGTATGGCGAGGGATTCTTTGAGGCACCACGTGGTGTCCATATGATCCAAATGAGGAATGGAAATAGACCAAGATATAGTAACGCGCGCCAATATATTCTATTAAGTTCGATTTAACACAAAAAAATTAATGAAGAAGAATGTTCAGTTAATATAATATATTTTATATTTCTCGTCGCTAATGACATATTATGTTCATGCAAAAGACAGTTGCGATTACGGACTAAATAATTTAACAGTATTTAAAGATGATGCTAATTTATCACGTTATAATTTCTACGGGTGGAATATTAAATGAATTAAGTGTTTAAATAAAATTTAAGTCAATGTGATCGTTACTTATTCGCTTAGTATCAAGTCTTTTGGATAGTGAAATATGTGACTTCGAATCCCACAAGGTCCAACTCCTTTCTAGATTTTTTTTCGAATATAATATTTATTATGTTTCTCTGGATTTTCAAAATATTATGTACTTACTTATATTAATACTGCTCTTTATCGCAAGTATCTTTCAGATCATCTACCCATGATGAAATGCAATTAAGTACATAATAATATGTAGCTTGTTGATTTTTTGGGATTTTATCCAATAAAAAATTACGAATACGTACCTTAAAAAAGGAAGGCTATATTCATCGTTGTATTTTTCAAATACGCGGATATCGGACAATGTGTAATATGGACATATGTATATTGTGTATAATTTCAATGAAGCAGAACCATAGCGTACGAATCACTAAAACTTTCCTTATATCTCTCGCACAAACACAACCACCGACCAGCAATATATCTATCTTTAAATCCTTCAACTGTTGGTATTTTTTGCTTCTCATCCTCTCAATTGCGTCGTTGAATTTCTAAACCGGGAACCTGAACAAAGCATAACATTTTTTGTATTTAATTACTAAAGCCTACCTACCCTAACATTTAATGACTTTGGTATCATACCTATAGTGATTATTGTGTAACTTTCATAATATATTTTATACTTACCGTATATTTTAAAACAAACTTATCAGCCATAGTTTATGGATATTATCTCGGGTAGACGGAACATTTAAGCCGGGAACAGACCCAATGAGTAATGATGTAGTATTAAATTAAATAGTGCCGGGTCAGCAATTCATTTTTCCATAAGCACTTCGGAATTGAACTGACTAATTATTTTAATCATTACTAAATCATTTGATTGTACGTGAATATTTTTGTTGTGTAAACGAGACGTCATGGTAACCAAAAGAATAGTTCTGTCTTAAACAACTTCAAATGACTTTTCGATCACAATGTACCAAAGTAACAAAATTTTCTTGTCTAACAATTTTAAACCAATACTAAGATAATCAAATAAGATTCGCTCCGCCCCTTCAGAAATCTAGCCAATAGATTATAACAAACCAGGTAATTACGTAAGCAATAACAATATTATTAGGTACACATTTTATAAATACTTTCAAACGATACCAAGTACCAACACATAAATAAGTCGACTGCACTGACAGAAAAATCCGAAACCATTATACATACGAAGTATTCAAAATTCTTAAGATACTCCCATCTGTGTAGGTATTCGTTATGTACGACAAAACAATGTGGCCAATCCATAATTATTAATTTGTTATGTTATAGTGAGCTTTACTATTCTTGAATATCGCAGTTGGTAGGCAATGATACTTTAAATAAGCTTGTGTCTATGGGTATGCTTAATTTTAATACAACATACACCAATACAATGACGTCGATTAATGTATGTTCCTTAGTGTTCTTTTCACTCCTTGGTCACCGTGATTTTTTTCCATTAGCTGGAGCTGACAACCGGATATGCCAGCATATACACCGAGATGATAAGACTATCGGACTAACTCCACCTGAAGTTCCGATGGAGTTAGTCCGTTTGGAAACCACTGATCTAAACAGTATTATCAATTTAGTCAATACAAATGCGTAACATTGCAAATAATAGTACGTACCTACGTAAGTAAATAGTAAATTCTATTTATATAATTTAATATAATTAGCAATTTCACCATGCTAAAAACTTTCTAGAATCACTATCAAAGTGTTGTGATACAAATAATTCGATAGGCTGTCTCTTTATTAGTCCAAACTTTTCGATTTAAACATAAACCTATTTACCATGGTTTCATATTCTTTCAACAAACTCAAAATTGACTGATATCATAAATATATAATTTCGTTTACAAAATATCGATGAATATTAATTGAAATCGTATTATGTATACAAGTGCCAGGGTGACATTAGCGTGAAACAATTATTATTACGAAAATCAATTTTGATCGAGAGATAGTGAATTTTGAAACTTGACGTCCCATCCACATTTACTCTCATCCTTTGGAATAATTTTGTCTCTCTCTGTCGCTGGGACCATCGCCATTCATTGTATAGTTTTGTCTCTCTTTGTCTCTCACAAAAGCGTCGTTTGTGACTAGGGCAGACTCGTCGACGCCGTATATTGCGTATTTGTTGGTCGACAACTGGCGGTTTTCCGGGCCAATGCGTTTTCATTTTTGTGTTAATAAAAAGTGCCACAAAAAGGTCGTAATTGTTGATTACGGTATAATGATTGAATTGGTAATGTTTTCATTATATATTAGTTTATTACAGACACTATCCTAGAATTTGGCATTAATATCAATAAAAGTGAAAAACATTAAAATATTAAAAGTATTCGGTGTACAAATTAATATTATACAACCTAATAAAAAAATATTCAATGTAAAATACGTTTAATACTATTAAATTTTATGATGTATTACATAATTATAGTTCTAAACTTTACATTAATAATTAACAAAACTAAACATTATAATGTGGAATAGATTTATCATTACTATTCGAGTTGAGTGCTACTAACTATCCTTCAAACCTTTACGTCCTTTTTCACGGCGTCACGGCGTACAGCTACCCAGAGACATATCTAGGCAAAGTAGCGCCCTTAAGTAGACTGAAAATGCTAAACCAAGCTATTTTTCTTAATTTAATAATACAAAAAACGCAAAAAAAGCTTATTATATACACGTAGGTACATATATCGTTTTACAATTTTGTTGATTCCACGGAATTAAAACTCTCAAACGTTATATTATATTGATCGCATTTCTTCCTTGCGCTAATTTGCGCTCCCCAAGCACAGCATGGCCTTTTAGCGACACGGGACGTTACATACTCTCATCTCTCTTCTCTCAGATCTTGAAATGTAAATTGCATTTTTGTAAATACATATAACTTTAAAAAATACATACACAAGACCTTAATCAAACTGCATGGACATAACACGTAGGTATATTATATAAAAATGGTAATCATGATACCTATTTACCACATGAATTCACCACAAAGGCCCCCATTTAAACAAAACACGTATATTTTATCTTAATACTATGTGGTGCATATCAAGTTATAAACTCATTTTATAATGACGAATTACCGCCAAGTAAATACTGAATCTCTTGAAAAGGTCACACGTATATACCTTCTTCTTCTTGAAGATCAATCATTAAAGTGTATGCCCCTACCAAACTACATCCACCTTTAGCATACGTATTAAGCATCAGTATTTTTCATGACTCAGGAGCAGTTACTCAAGACTTAGGTCGCCAAGCACCCAGCGCATTTATTCTATATACAAGGCTGCCATCGGCGGCTATTGAGGGTAATTTATCATATTAATGTATTAAGGTCAATGACATTAATTGAGGTATTGTAATTGTTACAATAAGATAGTCGTCTAAAGTGTCAAAACTGTCTATCTCGCTCTAAAAGTTAACACAGGCAAGAGATGTGCTGTTAAGATTGCTTTTTGACAGTAGTTCAGGCGGTTAACTTATTGTAACAATTAACCACCTCAGTACATAAATATTATAAACTACCCTCGATAGCCGCCGATAGCAGCCTTGTGTATATAATAGATGCCCATGTGTACTTTGACTGAATTTACATGACTTTATATAGTTATAAGCGCCCATGGCTTTATGAGGCATTTTTTTTATATGTGGTAAATAACAAAAACTTATACAATATACTTATATAATTAAAGTACGTGAATATTAAAAATAAATAAAAATAGAAATACATAATCGCTAATATTGCGGTTTTCTACGACTGGCCCTCGGTTTTGTTGGAAAACATTTTCCACAGCATATCTGGTCATTCATCAAAAGATGTATTATTTGTTTTATTTTTTACTTTGCCGAACAAAACGAAAAATAAAATAATATTATTCACTCGGCAGAAATAAAAATTTATTCCACTTTACATGAGAGGAAGACCTATGCTTTATTTTAGTGGTCTTTGTAGGAGCAATTATTATCATTCCGCGTATTTCGAATTCCGCCGTCTTGTCAATGTGCCTATTCTCAAAATTAATTGCGGAACCACATTTCTTTTATACTAAGAAGCTTTAAAGACTTAAAACAAAATGTGGCAAGTATAACAAGCCTGCTAAGCCAAATAAGCGTAAGTGTCACTTCGCAACGTCACATGAGAGCAGTTTTAAAAAAAGAATTTTAGAATAATCCAAGAATCATATTGTTTAATCGGGGTGCAAGTTGTACAAACAGATCTTTTTTAACGAAGATTGATTGTTCGTATTTTGCGCAACCCGTTGGATCAATCGTTTATTTTATTTTTTTATGTTTTAGATAGGTACGTATTGAATAATAAAATAAACATTAAAATGTAAAATTATTTGTATATTTCGAATTATGTCGCTTCTAGTACACACTTCCTCTCAATTGAAACATATTTTTCAAGGTAGGTAAACGCTTAATTATATAAAAATAAGCGTATCCGGAAACTTGTACTTATGCAGTTCGCCGTATCACAATTCACCGTGAAATGTTGTGTCGGAAATATATGGCCGTATATTAAAGACCATTGAACCTCTTTGGGTCGTATAGTACTGACATAAAATTTATGTCTAAATAAAACACGGTTCTTGTCGATTTGCACTTTACAGGAAGCCAGCAGCAAACATTTTTTTTAAATAGCCGATGTATTGGATTATTTGTTAGGTTAAATTAGGTTTTCATTCTTGAATTCTTGAATTTTGCCAAAATCAGCTATGAAAATTGAATTAATGTTGAAATTTATTCTAATAAAATTTGAGACCGTATAGTACCTATACAGTTATCTCTTTCCGACAAGAAAGCTCACGGCGAACTGTGCCACGGTGAAATATTTTACGTTCAATTTACATGTAATCAAAAATAAGATGGCATTTCAAGGTAATTGATAATGAGGAAGCAGTACACTATTTATGGGTGCGAAAAAATCACGTGGCATATTATGAAAATGCAAAAACTGCGCTGGATCGGGTGCATGCATATAATTCCGAAAGGGTTATCAGCTACATTCGCATCTGCTGAGAGTAAGAGAATATTTGGATAGCTAGACCCAATGACATTAATATGGACGAAGCATCTGGAAAATAAAATAACACTCACTTTGTGTCGGGTCTGCCGGATGGCGAAATTCATATTTTAATATCGGTATCCTACGCTCAAATGAATATTCTGCTTGCAAGCGGTCTGGCGACACCGCTGGGTCTGCCCATACAAAATTTATGACTGTCAGGTTTCGACTCCGCCGTTATTGTTGTGTTACAAAATGCCAATGTGCCTAGTTAAAAATTGTAAAAAAAAAATCTACCAAGCACTCCAAGAAAGATGGGATATCACTTTTCATGTGTTAGTATTATTTATAATTGATAAAATGCCATTTTAAGATATTGATGAATGTTTATTCAATGCAATTGAATGACAGAAACCATTGGACAGACGCCTGCGATCGCTGGGCTCACATGCGTCTAATCTCCGAGAAGTCGTAAGTAACCTAGAATCCGTTTCTACCGTAATGAGTAATGACACTAATACGCCATTACAATAAAGGTTATATTACTATAAATTCTCGAAGCGTGTATCGCATAATGGAAATGGATACGTCATATGGTCACGTGACGTCTACCTATACATCTGTGAATGACTTTCATGCACAATTTCTCGTGCGCGCCGATATGAAGTGAGTTGTCCATTTAATATGTCATTGGCTGGACCTTTAAGAATGGTCGGCCAAAGCAAATTTATTGGGAAGCATTACCGCAGGATCGTCCAAGATGGAAAAAGTTTAGGGTTGATACCAAAACCCGACAAAGGGTTGTAGTGTCGTAAATTTTGATGGTGAAATATATAATATTATAATCGTTTGGTAAGGAGTACTTATTCATCACTGCCTGCTTCAGAATCAGACTTTGTATTTATCATATTTCCAACTGAGGTCATTGTGGGTGTTTTGTAAGTCAGGCCTGGTTGTTTGATGTTTATAAGTCCTCATTATTTTCAATGTGTCTGAAACAATAATTCAAATATTCACATACACATAACCAGAATTCAAACACATCAATGAAATACGAGTATAATAATACGTTAAATTGAACCTGCTACGTCTTCAAGGCTCATTTTAAAGGGATTATTTTATGCATGAGACTGAAATCTAATCTATGAGATTGAAATACTGCTCACCTCAGTAACCATGGCAACCTATATATTAACCTTTCCACGTATTTAGAGTGCCAAGTTTGTATCGATCTCTAAATGTGATGTAAAAATAAAATAAGTGGTGGAAAACCTTGCAACAAATATTAATTAAAATAAAAACAACATAGCAATAGTATAATAGACATAATTTCATAACGAGGATCATTGATTTCCTTCATAATGACACATTTCTAAAATTATTTATTTATACCAAGAATTTACTAGTGATTATTTATCGAGACATGGTAGTGAGGTCTTGAGGACTGAGATGAGAAAGAGAAGCTGAGAAAATTTACTAAATTCTTAAAAAAAAAAATTTTTTTAAATTCAACTAAAATGCGATTGTACATTCATGATCACTCCTTTAAATTCTGTAAATGAGATTTAGTTATCAAATGGGGCGTCAACTATACAAAACGGAAAGTCAAATATTCAATATCGGTTGTTGGTTTTAACCAGGGCTTCAAACCGTTATTTTTTTTCGTTTCGGTTTTCGTTGCGGTTCAAGTAAAAAAATATAATATATCGGTTCAGTTCCAGTTTTCGTTCCGAAAAAAATAACGGTTTTTCCGGTTTTCGGTCCAGCTCCGAGTGGATGGTAGTGATTGACCCAAGAGTCTAAGAATCCAGGGGCCAAAACCCAATACGTAAGACGTATTGCGCCTACGACAGCTGAAGTAGGGAGTGAGATCGTGTTAACGCACATGTTTGAACGTGTGCCAAACCGAAAAAAAAACGATTTTTTTTCATTTCGGTTCCGGTTTTCGTTCCGACAAAAATAACTTTTTCCGGTTTTCGGTTTTTGGTTCAGTTTCGGTTCGAAGCCCTGGTTTTAACGTTTCAAATCTAATCTAATCGTAATAAATATATATAAAAAAATCGGACATGGTATTATTTACTTATATCACGTCATGAAGTAATCGGTTTATGTAAATCGTTAGGTTTTACGCGTGTTTTTGTATGATTTTGGCACATTTTATTTAAAAGCTAGTAGATTTCGACTACCTATATCTTGTGACTTATTAGTTTTTGTTATTAGACTCCTCAAATAATCCTTTATTATTTTATTCCACGAAAAATATTGTTATTTCTTTATCTGAATTAATATTTACAATATTTGAAAAAGGACAAATCATGCCTAAACATTAAAATGAAATACGGTTGTTATGAAAATAATAACGACATTTTATACGCTATGTTCGTAGAAAATATTTCAATATTGGATATAGAATGCTTATATCTTTTCGTACAAAGAAGTTACATGTTTGAATCCTATTTCACGCATTAATTGGTGCGAAATGGTCCTAACCCATTTATTAATTATATGTCACGTGTACTCTTTTCATCTTCAGCACCTCATTATTATAAATACGATATTCCAATAATATTCTTACGTTAAAACCTAATTTTAACTTGCTTTTGATAATGTATTAATAATATAATTAAATAGGAACATAATATATTATATCTCATTACTCTGAATCACTGATACTTGAAAGGCAGAACGTCCGTTTCTGAAACCATGATTTGCAGGTTCGAATCCAGCGTCTGGAAAATTAGCATGTTTTTTTTCAATGTGTGTTTGAATCCAGAACGTGGACATAATATGTTGAGTAAAAATGACTAACGTGCCTACAATGGCCACGATGGTTGAGTGTTAACGCATATTGTGGGGTTCCGGATTTGAATCCCCGGCTTGGCAAATTCACATGTTGTTTTACAATGTATGTTTGGACGCAGAGTGTGGATCTAATAGGTTGAACAGGTGGCTAATATATATTTCTCATAATATATATATAAATAATATAACCCCTACTCTGTGGAGGTCCATGTCTCTTAAATTATTGTCAACTGTATATCGTTACGTTTAATAATTGAGTGTTTCACAAGCATAGAGAACCAAATCCATTCTGGTTATTATAGAGTAAGCTAGGTTCAAACATGATTTTTGAGTATTTCTAATTCTTGAAGGGTATGATTTCCCTTACATAATAACTTAATGTACTCAAAATAACACTTCAGAATTGCAATCATACCCTTACAGAATTAGAAATACTCAAAAATCATGTTTGAATCTAGCTTACTCTAAAATAACCAGAATGGACTTGGTTCACTATGCTTGTGAACCACTCAATTATAACTGACATGACGACTGATACTAAGGTACTTATTTGAAAAAATTTCTCTTACTAAATCCGTTTTGTATGTTATTTATACAGTCTAACTAAAATAATGTCAGAAAAAAGTAAGTTGGTAGCTATTTAGCAAGTAGGTACCTAATGTCGGTTTTTATGTAAATTTTTATAGACCCTTAGGGTCTGTTTATTCAGACTCAGACATTAATTCCCGGCAGGCCACCCTATTTTGGGAAGTCTGCCAGAGAAGGACGACGGTCAGCGGGTCTTTCGCGCATCACGATGTGTGGGATAATGGCTAGTCTCACCCATCCTTTACACGCGTGTCATTCAAATTTTCCGCCTTTGTTTCCGCACCTGCCAAATGGGCTGAGCACCGAAAGCTTTCCTTAAGCTTAAAGTATCACTTATAAATAAATAAAAGTCTTTCAAACCTTTTATATACAATCGTTATACATAGTTTAGAGTAGGTACTATTACAAATGCGGGTTTGAATCACGTTTGGTAAAAAATGTATATTGTTTTTTTACAGGGTTTCATCCTTGCTAGGATCTAATGGTTTGCAGGTGCGCACACAGAAAAATGATTTAGGGGAGGGTGCATTTCGAAATAAATATGCATACTATTATTGATTATTAAGGCGGTGGGAGGGGGCGGGTTTAACAAAATATAACCGGTATCACTGACTTCCACATTTACACCGCATACTACGTATAGAGTCTCGTCACTTCAACAACTTCAACATTTACTAAGGGTGTTGACATCGCATCCAGTAGTGGTTATTGAATGCACGTGTCTTAAAGGTCATAATTATTATTAAGATCGTTAGTGTCCGTTTGTGTCATACGCACTGGTTCTTTTTTAGACATTCGATGACTCAAATGGTTGCACCAATTTATGAATGCCACTGGTCTTCCAGTGACCATAGGCCTTACGTGTCGTACAATGGCGTGATGAGTGGGCCCAGCCCGTTCAAAAGGCTGTTCAATAACCAATTTTTTCGGATCACGATGCTCAGTCATGTGCTATTGAGTAAGACTAAGGAGAAATAATATTCTATTTACCTAAATAATGTGTATTTTTTCATTTATGGGGAACTGGACCCGAAACCCCCTCCCCTTATGTGCGCGCCTGTTTCGATGAATAACTAAAATACATTAGTTTTAAAAACTATACATTAATGTTAATATAGAATATAACTCCTACTCTGCTATGCACCGGTAATTACGAGTAATTAACCCATTTGTCGGATATACATTAATAACCTCATCTATGTCCAGGATAAAATTTAATATAAAACATTCGAATATGGATATAATTTCATAAAATTGATTTACAAAATTCATAGAGATGATAATAAAATATATTTTATGACTGAATATGAATAATACACTAGATTTTCGAATGCAACAGTTTTCTTCATAATTCCTTAGGTCGAATTGTCTATTGTTCGGGTACAGCATCAATTATTGAAGTACGGTCTTATGGTGGAGAGGGTTCAGAACAGCGCTCAAAATGGACTAAAATGCATCGGAGCGCAGCTCCTGTTCATAAAATCCCTGAGACTATTTCTCCTTTTCGCGGGAAAATTAAATATTGCTTTCCCGTTCATGAATTATTAAAATGTAATAAAATTAATTTACGTTATACCTATATTTTTTTTAATTTATACGAAACTTGTCGGAATTAACGTACCTATAAAGAATATTTATGACGTGACGTAGACCTCAATTTTCAACTGCATCTCCGACAGCATTATCACCTAATCTTACTTGCCGCAAGTTTAATGACTGCTAATCAATTTGACCGTTTGAGCTATTCAAAGCGTTCGTATTTTTTTTTATTTCGAGCACTGGTTCAGTTGAGACTATTTTACTTATTGTACTTGGCTGTATGCATACTAACTGCCTTTCCCTTATGTATACTGACATACTGTAATCTAAAAGTCAGAAGAAATATATATTTTGCTATACTTTTCCGACTTATATTGGGTGTAAATGCGAACGCATCCTTGGTGGTGTTGACCTGTGTGTCCTTGATAACTGTCATAGAAATCTGGAACATCAGTTTGTTTGTTTTCCCAAGGTGAATAACTCACCTGCCATTGGTAATGCCAATTGGGTGGGCAATAAATAACTGTGTTCAACAAAATTGCATCGGTTATCGGTATATTCCACCTACGTGAGGATGAGTTGGGATGGACGTTGTTTTTTTAAATTCTCATAATAGGGTCTAATTCGCTCATTTGGCGTAGGTAAGTACTGCCATGTAGGTACTTACTAATGTTTGCATTTACTCTTTTGCTAATATTATCACTATTTCTTTGTATTTTAATACTGTTTTAATATCATTTCTTTGTTTTTACATGTTGTGTTGTGAACGTCTTGAATTTGTTATTTGAAAAGTTGACTTTATGAAGATAACCAAAATTGAATTTGTATTCATTAAATATTCCTAATTTATAAGCGCCTCGGACACATACTTACATATTCCAAAAATGCTTGAACAAATCTTGGACCGATAAGACTTGAACTTACATTCATTTTTATCCATATGTGAGCTTTACTAATGAAGCTAGCAATTGTTTGAGTCGGTAATTTGATTGGTAAACCGCTCACCTAGTTCAAGATTTTTCAAGACTCTTTTGAATTGGTTTGTTTACAAACTATTTTGCATATTCAATCAAAGATAAATAATATGCCATAGATAGACTGTACTACAAAATCATCTGCTTAAATAAGGCTTAAAAACTATTCGCCACATTCGCAGAAATGTCTACTGGATCGCCTTGACTAAAATCCATCACAATTAGGCTCTTGAAATTTCTTGGTGCCTAATTGATTACTCATAGCTATCGTGTGGAGTTTTAGAATGAATATTACTTTTTTAAACATTTTAATTAAGCCAGCCATTTTGATTTTCGTGTTTCAGGTTCGCCAAGCAAGCTACTTAGTTGTATACACCTGAAAGTATTTTCGGTGAATTATGATGGCTCTAACCCTTTTCCCGCAAGTTAAAATGGACCAGATAAATCTCAGGTATGTTTTGAAACTTCTTGCCTAATTCCTTTTATCAATCATAAAAATTCATAGCATAACTTTTGTGAGTATTCCTATTTACCAAAGAATTTTCCATAATTTACTGACATCGTTATCATAATTTCCGCTGACGTTTCTATCAAGACAAGTGATTCTTAATTCTAGAGGTATTATACCAATGTATTATGTCATTATTATTAGGTATGTATTCCTTAGTTAAAACTCATTTTTATCGAAACGTAAATAATTTATTTTTATACAGTTTTTAACGAAGATACAATATCCCCATTTCATACATCATTTAAAACTCCTCAGATATATAGAAAGAATCTTTTTGGAAAATATAAGAAACCCGACGGGACATTGCATTGAAGAACATTGGCACGAATCCATTGGTTACAGGTTCACATCCCGTCGGGCGCTGTACTTTTTCAAAAAAGATTTTTTCTAGTAGGTAAATAATAATTACAAGATAAAAAGAACTTTTTATATACGTTTTTAAATTTTCTATTCAATTATCATGCTCAATATGCTCAAACTTGTACTTGATATGAAGTTAATAAAAAACAAACAAACCAACAAATATAGAATACTGAAATGTCATTTTGATGTCCATAGTAACGCACGTATATATTAATAATTTAGTTGCTAGGACCACCCCCTAGCAACCAATAATAGTGGATTGGATTACGGATTTCTTCCAAAATAACTTTTCGTACAAAACATAATTAACTGAAAATGAATTCAATTCTACTTAAAGATGGCTAAAAGTATTAAAAGAATGTATTGGCATCGTGTTCTGATATATTCTAAAAGTTTAAAATGTCTAGCTAGTCGGGAAGTTAGTTAAAATCGATTGCAAGATTTGTACCGGACAAACAACCACCGGACAAATAAGAATACGAGTTAATATAAAAACGTTGTAGCGTTGTAAAATAAAAATAATTAATCGTTCGAATTTCTAATGATTATCATTTTTTTTATCGTAGATGGCCTCAAAATCGGTCAGTGCGTCGGGTCTTCATACCACTAATATGAATATGATAATAATATTATATCAAGTGATGAGCTCAAACCAGTTTAGATTTCTGAGCCATGATGTTTTTCTTTTCACTTGTGTTAGGGCATTATTTACCGGAAGTCTTCCCTTGAATAATAAGATAAAGACTTTAATACTTTCCAGGATGTCGCATAATGTAACGATAGTATGTATGCTAGCTTTTTTTAATTTATATAATTTTTTGGGAGTTTTTCATCCTCAACATCGCGCCGACATTTGCAACTTTACTTTACACACTGATACGGAGCATGCATCTGTATAACCACATCTTCATCTACCTACCTATTTTTTTATCAAAAATAACTAGAACTCATTTCGTTCTGTGAATAGAAATTATCAACTTAATCATATTGATAACCAATACAGTAGTGTCAGCTAAATACTTAAAATTACAGCTTATTTTAGACATCAAAAATGTTCGTCGCCAAACTAAAATATAACAAGCGTAATACCGTATCTTCACTGTTTTTACTTAAAATTCTCCGACAAATAATAATATTATAAAGTATTATGTATTCATAGCCATATTGAGAATTTTTGGCGCCCCAGGAAAATTGTGTGTTTTAAGCTTCGTGTGAAAGTTTTCCTGCATAATTTTATAGATTCAAATATAATGTGTTTGATGTGAGCAGAAATAAAAATAAAGCTTCGAATATTTATATTTACAGGGTAATCACAAAACTTAAAAAGTCAATATATTTTTTAATCACTCTGTGCTAGAATTATTTTAACCATGTGCAACAAAATATATCATTCTTAACTTAGGAAGCTCGTCGATATAGGTGCTATCTTCATAACTTGTAATTTAATAAAGCCACTTTTTGCCAAGTCAATTCCATCAGTGAACGTTAGAAATATTCTCAATACCGTGCATAGATATATTTGTAAAACTTCCATAAGATCACTTTCAACAGTATATTGTTCTATTTCCGTTTAGTATTACATTTACAACACATCAATATGTTCGATCCTAAAATTATCACATTGGCCTCTACAGAGTGGAAGTTGTATTGATAGATTTTTCTTTTTACGGGAAATGGATGAAGTTAACTATAAAGTGCTATTTTAATGAAATTGCCTCGAGACGTAGTTCCATTATCACCAACAATAACATTCATACAATATACATAATCATAATTATTGTATCAAATGCACTAAAAATTATAGGAATAATAAAAACGGCACTCCCACTCATTCAGCGCTCTAGCTAGTGTGTCACTACAGCTATGTACGATATCTTGTAGTTACTCTAATTGATTTATGTGAAATGCAATACAAGTGAAACGATATATATCCCTAAATACACCTCCGTAAGGTGACATACGATATGTACAAAATCAAGATGTTATCATATCAAGTAGAGGGAGTTACAACATGTTCATGGCATAGAATTTCAGTGGAAGATGATTACGTGGGTATGTCGGCATCGATTTAGTAAATATGATAGAGCCTGGCAAATTTATGTCATTATCAAAACCCCCTTAATCATATTTCGAGAGGCACAGCAGAAAAACCTAATAACATAAAATATTATCGCTTTCGACTTCTGGCGAGACCATTAAGCGCGGCAAAAACATGGAAAGGGCGGCAACACTGCCTGGTCGCTGTTCTAAGTTTGAATTTGCGCTAAATGGAGGACGTCAGATGCACACGTCACGTAAATCATGCCGAAAGGACAGTGACGGATTCGTCATTTGTCTAGTTTTTTGACAAGGCTTTATTTTTATTTAGTTTTATCAATTTTTATTATGCACCTTTCCTGGCTTTTTTAAAATGCTATTCACAATTTCCTTGCCCCATATTGTATGATAGTAATGAGTAATATCACGTAAGTATTTTCGATCATTTATTGTGAATAAATTTTATGTAACTTCTGACAAGGTATTATCGATAGAATATAAGAAAAACGTAATATTATTTATGTAATCGTTCAGGTCTGTCGAATTCATCAGAGGCGTCGGTTTGATGAAATCACTGGACTTGCATCACTGTAATTATTTTTGTTTAAATTATGTGAGTGAGTGTTGAGCTCAATGAAACCATTCCAACCAAACAACCAACATTCAACCAAAGGGTGATAGAACAAATGGTAAACTAATAACGTTACAAAATTAGTTAGAAGCAGTTTCACGATCGTGAAATTCATATTTACGTGTGAGGAAGGTTCATATTATAATTTTCTATGACGTATTATGTTATGATTAATGATAATGCTTTTATTAAACCATCTGTTTTGATTGGTCTAAAATATAAACAATCGATTGCTGATTTGATTAATATCTGTTGTGGATGTTGAATATATTACAATAAATATTTGGTCATTTATTGTACCTATTTATCGTTTTATTAAATTACCCTCATGTACCAATAGCAATTTGTGAAACAGATTGTATTATGTTTGTATAGAAAATACTGTCTATCGATCCTAAGCGTATGGGTATTCTCATATTTATAAATTTATATAAACATCCTGTTCTAATGGAGTCCTATTTTTGAATCTCTCAAAACAATAATATTTATAAATTCGTATTCCACTTTGGCACATGTGTGCTTTTTCTCGTTGTGTACGCATCCCTAAAAGTCAGTGGCGAAAAGTGACTTTTGGAGGTAGGTAGGCTATGGGGCCCATGGTGCATAGTAGGTACCTATTTCTCTAGGTTCTTTTATGGATACCTCGAATTTACTAGCAAGGTTTCTTCAAGAACTTTGGCACAAAAAACGTTGCTAAGTGAAGAAAATTCGTGTTAGCTGAAATTATGCTATTATTGAAAACAATTCGTTTATTGGGTATTACTGATTTGGATTCGGCCAGCGCCTATGAAACTATCTTGCAAAACCCCTGGAAAAGAGTCGTATTCATTAAGAGGTGAGAACTGCGATTTATATCCTCATTCTTTGTAGTTTTCCTGTGGAAAAAGAAATGTCGCATGGGACAGAAATTCTGAGCATACAATGCTGCAGGATTAAGGTTTTAAGGGACTTAATAATAATATTAACAATAAAACTATATTACTAATTTAATGGTTTCCATCAAATATTATCGTATAATTAGGAAAATGGTGTTGGTTAGTTTTTAAAAAACCAAAAGAGATAAAATTCAATTTTATTTTTAAACATATCTAAAATTAAAAATGATTTAAATGGGTAGAAATTTTTTTTTGAAAGCTGATAATTAAAATCATTCAGCTTTTATGTAATTTGTGTGATTTTTTACAATAATTGGCCGATAAATGTCACGATATTCTATTTGAAAACATGATACATGTACGTATGGATTATTACAACTTTTGAACACACGAGTATAATATTATGTGGTTAATGTACGATGCAGCACATGTATAGGTAGGTATATATATAATTACAATATCTATTAGGTACATTATTTTACGGATCGATACCTCTGTAGGTATGTTACTGATAGAATGTAATATAAAAATTATTTTTATTAAGGTAGGGTTTAAGTAATCGCATAGTGAGAAGGTCCTCGCCACTGCTTAAAGTACACCGTAATTGAGCAAGGTCCCAAAATGAAATAAGCCACATTTATTTCCCTTACTTCTTTTTACTTTATCTTACCCCTAACGCTTGTTATTTTATACGTTTTATGTAATTTAATGCTGTCACATCTTTCTCATTCCTGCACTGTCCACAATGTGCTGTTTGCGAGTTCCACTTGAATAGAATTATATCAACGTAATGTAATGGACCTTTCATTGCGGTTGGATGACAAAACCTATTTGCCCTTTTCTGAAAACAATGCGAGAACGGTCTAGAAATGATGTGGAAAATTGAAAACGTTGAAGGTGGAAATCTTTCGTATTACAGTCACAAATATATTGTAAAATAAATAATTATTATAAACGGTGTTTTAAATTTAATATTTGACAGTATGCTTACCCAAAAAGCATAATTGCCATTACCACAGATAATACAATTTATTATTACATTAAGTATGAATAATTTTAATTAATATTATGTATCGAAAAATCCTGGAAAAAAACTTGAACATACTGAAAATTGTGTGTTCGAATTTCATCCAAGAATTTTTATTATTTTTTTCTTCTATTACCTACTATTACCTCTATTACCAACAAAGATGTGATAAAAAAATAAAGCTGATTAGGAGGGAGAAATGCTAGATTTTTCGAAAATGACAAAAATAATCTTCAGTTAAGTTTTTATCTATGAAAAATATGATTTTTTCTGGCTTCTGCTGAAAATTTTACAGTAAAACCTTAGATATCCTATAAAAGAGAAGATATAGGCAAGTGATTTTGTGAGAAAAATCGACGATGTAATTTAATTTTTTATATGAAATGGTGAGTTTCGACGGAAAATCTCTTACTTTTGAAATTGTTGTGAAAGCGCAGGTTTCAAAATTTTATTTATCAACACATATCTTCTTCTTCTTTTTTCACCCTGTCACGACCCAGC
This sequence comes from Rhyacophila brunnea, assembly GCF_057557595.1. NCBI lineage: Eukaryota > Metazoa > Arthropoda > Insecta > Trichoptera > Rhyacophilidae > Rhyacophila > Rhyacophila brunnea. Next base: position 27,821,990 of record NW_028233068.1, read on the forward strand.
ATTGGGGCATAGGGCAAGCACAAGTTCGCGCCACTTCCCTTGGTCCATCGCCAACTCTCGCGCCTCCCGCCATGTCAAACCTGCAGCGCGTAGATCGCTTTTGTAGCACCGCTGCAGGGTGAGGAAAGGCCGACCACGGCGACGGAACCCTTGAAGCTGTGCCATAAGGGTACGAAATGTCGCACTCACTGGCAGAATTCGGAATACATGCCTCCATTACCTCAACACATATATAGCGAACATTAAAGTTAATAGCGATATGATAAAATGCTGGGTTTAACATCACATACCAGATGCGATTTTTGCAAGCGAAAATGCTAAATCTGACCAAAAAAAAACGCTTAGCTGGAAAGACTGGTTCTACGTTATTTATTTTCTATTAAAATAATCCTACATTCAATTTTGTGCATATTCAATACCGAAAAAAATGATTTGCCTCACGTCAGAAGTTAAACTTATTTGCTATGAGACAGTGAGACAGGAAAACATGGATAGTTCCAACGAATTGTATATCATATAACACACAACGTGAATATTTTTTTTAAATTTTTATTCTATTATTTCCTACATTCACAGTCTTAAAATGAAAAAATAATGATGACAACTAATATTTAGCGGCAGTATTCTTTATTGGAATTGATCCAAATAGTTTGCGAATACCGTGTCAATAGTCATTCGGGTTGATTTATCTGGAAGAAGTGCCCAATCATAGTCATCACGCAATCGTTAATCCCTTGAAAAATGGTCATTATATTGATATCACGACGTTGATACGCAAGATATAATCAACATAAAATATACACTACTATAGACATCTACAAATTGGTGTACCTACTATATTCACACCAGAAGGCATGGGGGTGGAATGTAAAACCAATCCAAGCAATGAGACAGCGCCACGCATCAGATTGTCTCTACCGACGTATGATATTAATTCATGATGGATTTTGGTCCCACATTCGTTTCCTTCAAACGATTTTATACTATTTCGGTTGAATACGTTTTAATGTTTACTGAAAAAATATTAATACTTTAACTTATATTTAATTTTTTAAATTTAATTTTAAAATTTAATTTAAATTATAACTTTAGCGGGCCCTCCTACTTATCGCTAAGGATAAAGGCATTGCGGTGCTCTATAGTAGCGCTTTCCAAAAAAAATGGTGTACGCGGAAAAATGAATGTGTATATTCAGTGTTTTATTGTATATTTTAATACATCCATTTGAATTGTGGAGATGTCGAGTATTGATATACAATTAAAAATTGTATCTATCATACAACCACATAGTAATTTTAAATAATAATATTATTGAAGGAAAATAGCGCCTTTTTTTACTATTGAATCAAATTTGTGATGTGTGTTTATCTCACTTATCTGGCCGACTCGTCTCGCCGGGCCTCTCCTGAGACCAGGCCCCCAGGCTAGAGCGCTGTCAGCCCTCCCCCCCCCTTGCGGGGGCCATGCCTTCAACTGATTACATATTTCGCATTCACTGTGTTTTAAAATGAAGGCTAAGGCAAGACGAGTTCAAATTCATTTCTATCATCAAAAAAATTAATAAAGAAAAGACAAATATTTATAAATTATATTTAAAAATTAGCAATCAGTAGGTATAATATAATAATAATTCAGCGCTTCACAAACTAAATTGTGATTCAAATTGTAAAATAAACGTTACTCGCACAGTATGTTCACTGTGAAAAACACACAAAACCCCGTTTTTACAATGTTCATACATTTTTCACAGCGAAAAAAGCTTTAATTTCCGTAATCTTTATAATTATATATGTACTTACATTTTTTGTATTGTATTCAGTATTAATTCTCTTGGATCGGCTAACGAACCTCCTGAGACAGTCTCGACTCATTAGTTTAAGAACCGCTGCTATAATTATTATGAAACAAACTTAATAGGAACCGAATTTGTGATAATCACAAGTGGAATGACATCTCATCTTCTTCTCGACTTTGCCAAAATACTTATTTTGTGCGTGACAGGGGTCATTAATTTTATTTAAAAAGTTGTAATACAAAAGCATTCTACAACTAATATTATATGGGTATGTTCAAGACTAAAATACGTCTTATTTGTTTATATAAAACAAAATATAACATGACATTTAAATTTAAAATTAACTGGATATAATCAAGAATGTTAAATATAAATATTCCGTAAACACCCCCAGAGAAGAATTTTTTATAAAAATAAAATGTACAGCACATCACAGAAAATATCTGGGGAGCGTATTGCTGCCTGGCATGAGGAAACAGTTCTGATCCAGAGGAGGTCATGGCTAGGACCACGTAGATAATTGACAGGCGCATATAAATTCAAACTTTTCAAGACGTCACAATTGGAAAGCATCCCTCGTGAGAGTTTCTGCTAGTAAAAGCTTTTTCTTCTTAGTCCATGTTTGTTCATAAGGTAGAGCGTATGGACTCCACGCGGCGTTCCAGGAATCCTTGACGCTCTCCAGTATTTTTGCATCTTCCCAGGTCATGCCAGCATCCCGTAGTTCCGCTACATACACACTGTTGATGATACAACCATTTGATTCGAAATCGATCTACCTTAAAATTACTAAAATAGAACGTATATAATACCCCGTTTACACGTGCATATATTTACCGCTAATATTACGTAGTATAGCTGCCATAACAAGAAAATGTACATGTAAACAGGTATTATCGTGCAACTTGCAAGATTGCATGCATGGAAAGTTTAATGTCTTCTGAATTTTCTCCCGATAGTTAGAATTTGCACGATGTATCTGTATGCGCAGTAGAACGATAGTGGCGAACATGTCGGAAAAAATACGAACAACGCCGCGCAGCAAATTCTGACGTTTACCAATTTTCACAACCTATCAAATAACACCATAAAACACAACGCGTCTCGCTTACGCTTGAAGAATGAGGTTGGCGAGACAGTCAGTACTATTACGTCTTAACATACTATTGGTTCCAGTAAATCCATGCACGTATACAGGCACTATAAAACTTCTATCTAGAGTCTAAATTTTGAGTTTGAGAAAATTTATATACTTAGTACCTACTTAATAATTGTACAACCGTTTACGTTTATATTAATTTGCGCTTAAATTTATATCAACACTTAAGACGGTACATCACTGAAACGGCAAATAATTTTCAACTATAGGTGCGACGAAATTTTGGACTGGGCTGGCAATCGGAGAGCAAACGTCGAGCTGTGAACACGTCAATTTGTTTCGTGGTGGCGACGGGGGTATTAATTCTTAAATCGTGTAAAGATGACTAAAAAATGTTACCCATTTACTTGAAAAAGAAAACATGTCAATGAATATATTATTATTGTTACTAATAGAGCAATAAACACAACATTAAATGGACGCATGTTGGATTTATATGACAAATTATATTTCGTTCGGCACCCGTCATTTGCACAATCCGCGCGCATCGCCTAGCCACGATCTTTTTAGACCATGCCTCAACTGAGGTATAGCCTTAATTAACTGACTCAAACAACTTTAAAGTGTGATAATTAAATATAAAACAAAAGCATTCCATTTAATTGTTATTTTTTTAAATCTAAATTCCTACTTTCATTTTTTCCGAGATATAACAGAAAATTTGGTCCGTAATTACGTAAGTTTGATTGCTTCATGGAATTTGTTCCACTCAAATAAGTACGTTGACTTTATTGTAATGTTTGTAAAAATCTGAACGGCTGACGAGGCGCTTTGCACATTTGACCACGTAGTCGTGACGCAATAATGTAAATGTAAATACCTACTGCAAAAAATAAACAAACATTGGTGGACGAGCCGAGCCGGCAGTCTTAATGACCTCTGCCGAAGGTAGATACGGGCGGGCGCACGTCCTTCTGTTTCCCACATTTTTTTTACGTTTCAAATTTTGGAGTCATGAGATGAATTTTGATTTGGTTATTAAAAAGGGGTTGGAAAAAATGCGACATGTGTTTACTAATTGCATGGAGATACGAGCAATTAAAAATACTTCCGGTCTACACGCCATCATCTCCATAATGTACATATCGGTTATGTATATTTTGCAATCAACTTATTTCCTATAAATAAGGGATACCACCGGATAACATTGACAGCCGAGCGTTTTTGGCATGTCAACCATTTTTGAGCTTGGAAAAACTACATCCGGCGTATGACGTTAAATCTACCATTGTTTGCCAAGAAAATGCTTATAAGAATACAACAGATTTAATTGAATATAAATATTATCCATCCGATGGCCATTGTGTACTTTATTTATTTTAATGAAATAATAAAAATATTAAAAAAATATTTTTTCGTTATATAATTCAGATATTTGTTGTTTATAAAAATAATATAGGTACCTACTCTATTTCAGTCTTTGTTTTCGTTGACCCAACGCTCAAAATTTTAATTAAGTACTTAAGTATATTCTCTAAAGCTCAGTCTCTAGGTGTGTAATTTTTTGACAATTGTTGCTGCCAAATAGCTTATTTTCTCGTCCCATCCGGCATATTTTTGTCAACGACGGTTAGTAAGGGGTCGTCCATAAATGACGTCACACGATTTTTGGTATTCCACCCTGTCCATTCGTTGATTCGTCGAAAATTATCGATTTCAGTATAACGTTCACAGAAAATTTTATTCTCAGAAAAAATAAGTTAATATTTTACACCCTCCTAATCCTCTTTATCACAAATCGTCATGTTATTTCAAACCCCCTCCCCTTCTTAGGGTGTGACTACATAAATATGGACGTAAGATTGCCGCAGCTTTCTATAACATACCTTATTAACCAACAGTGGCTGTTTTATTACACAAATATCCCACAGTGGCGAAGGGTGGAGGTAGGCTGTTAAGATCCGACATAAATAGTGTACACTTTCTCATTCAAACGTATTTGTTTTCATTGAACTCTATAGTAACAACCTACCTCCACCCCCCCCCCCCCCCCGCCACGGATATCCCATAGCGATTATGGATATTAGTAATATCTAATAACATATGAAATATAAGTTTATATTCGACCTGACTTCATGTCATATAAAATGTCTGAATATTAATTAATTTCATATTAATTAATATTCAGACATTTTATATGCCGTTATACTCATTTACAATATATTCATTAGCATTGGTGGATTCAGTAAGTATATTATACACGCAAATCAATAAAAAAACTGATCGTTTCACTAACAGTATGGTATCAGGAAAATTTATGATTGGTATTGATTCATATTGTCTTTTGTCAATTAGTGTGTTACAAAATAAATTCAAATATCACTTCATATCCAATAATCAGCTTACACAAGTTTAGGGCCGTCAAAAAAGTATCGATACTTCTTTCCCGATACGATATCAGTATCAATACTTTTTGTCAATATCAGATCATTTTTAAATCATAAAACTTATGGGATATTAAAATAATGATTTGGCGATCAACATACATTTTAACATTTGCAATATTTTTTCCATTCTTCACGCCGTAATTTTTACCGCAGATGCGCAGTGATGTCCATAGACAAAGTGCCACCCTTAAACAGACTTATAATGCCGTCCCTTTTTCATTTTACCACGTTTTTATTAGCTCGTATTCTTGTTTGTCCGGTACAGATTTTTTCTTGTGCAGTACAAATTTTTTCTTGTTTGTTCAATATTTTTAACTAACTTCCCGACTAGCTGGACATTTGAAACTTTTAGAATATATCAGAACACGGCGACAATCATTCGAGCATTCTTTTAATCCTTTTGGCCATCTTTAAGCAGAATTGAATTCATTTTCAGTTAATTCTGTTTTGGCAGTTTCGGAAAAAAATCGTTAAAATTACTCACTATTACTCATAATTACTCACTATTATTGGTTGCTAAGTGGGTCCTAGAAACTAAATTATTCATATATACGTGCGTTACTATGGAAATCAATATGAAATGTCAAAATGACATTTCTGTATTCTATAATATTTATTCAGTATTTCTATCAAGTACAATAAATTTTTTTTATTAATACATAGAATTGTCAAGCTTATATGATTCAACAGAAAATTTAAAAACGTGGTATATAAAATGTTCTTTTTATCATGTAATTATTTAGTTATAATATAAGGATTTAATATACCTACATTCATTATTGTTTCAACTAAGATATCAAAGTACCACTGTTCACAAAAGTTGTAATATTTGTATTTGTTCCTTCATAACGTGCGTTCATATGCAATGCAAGACCTGCCTATCCCCACGAACGTCACTGGATGGAGCAAATAGATATTATGAAATAGAAAGTGTTTTTTTTTAATATTCGATATAGACGACAAATCGTTGCTACCAATAAATGTATAATATATGTATCGCAAATAATATATCTATCGATCAATAAGCACAAGAATAATTTGACAAGTTTTTTTGACTCGATGTGTCAAAAACATCCAACCACGCAGTGCACTGTGAAAAAGCGATCCTGCATGAAGGCCTACATAATAGTTTGTATTATATCATGAAAATTCTTTTTTTTTCAAACGAATACTATTTTTTAATCTATAAAAATGTTGATATTTTATTATCGATAATTAGAAGTAGGTATTATTCATTCGATACAATACCAATATCAAGTATCGATACGTTGTCATTCTATATAACAACCCTACTCATGTTTGATGGACACAAATTGATATTTAATTTACGTTCTGCGCATCGTATAATGTGTCGAATTCCGAGTGGTATTTTTGAAATTCATAAAATTGCCATGGATTATCGCGAATGACGAAACGGACTTATCGAAATTTGAAAACATTGGATAGTAGATAATAATATTTTATTTTTATATCACAGACAGTGAACATATTTTAGTTTCATTATTATTGTATTTTATTACAACGTTTTTATTAGCTCGTATTCTTGTTTGTTCGGTGGTTGTCTGTCCAGTACAAATCTTGCAATCGATTGTTAACTAACTTCCCGACTAGCTAGACATTTGAAACTTTTAGAATATATCAGAACACGATTCCAATGCATCTTTTAATACTTTTAGCCATCTTTAAGCAGAATTGAATTCATTTTCAGTTAATTCTGTTTTATATGGAAAGAAAAATCCGTAAAAAGTAAAAGACAATTATTGGTTGCTAAGGGGGTGGTCCTAGCAACTAAATTATTAATATATACGTGCGTGACTATGGAAATCAAAATGAAATGTCAGTATTCTATATTTGTTTGTTTGTTTTTTATTTACTTCATATCAAGTACAAATTTTAGCATATTGAGCATAATAATTCAACAGAAAATTTAAAAATATTGAATATAAAAAGTTATTTTTATCTTGTAAATATTTTAAATATAGATTTATAATTTTCGGTGCTAACGAATTTAAGATAATAGTGTTCCCGGAAGCTTACTGTATTTTTCTTTTTTGTATATAATGAAAACATTACAACAATAAATTATATATGTAATATAATAATATCGTTCTTGACACTTGACTATTTTAAAGTTTATTTTATTGTATTGTTTATGAAATTTAGTTATTAACGCTTAAATGATACCTTTGGTATGTCTATCATAAAACTAAATTACCTAACAGCCATAAAATGTATAGGTACAGTATTATTTAGTAAAAGGTTTCAAATCATAAAATTAACAGGTACTTTGATGAATAATTGTCAACAAATTTCCGGGATTCATAAACCTTGTATAGTTTCCAAGGCTGATTGATTGTCAGTTAAGAAAATCATTAAACTAGATCTTAAAATATTAAGAATAAACGTAGGACTTTCCTTCGATTTTTGGTATATACCTAATTAATTAAGATTGTTTTATTATTCTTTGTCAACAAATCATTAACTAATTCACGACACTATATTTTAGCAACCAATATTTTGTCTCTCCGTATTGTTAACGTAATTACGAATAAGTTATACTACCACTGTGTTGTTTTAAAAATATTTGAAAGGATCATACCATTCATATCAATACTGGTATTATACACTCTGTGGAGGTTCATAATCATGAATTTATTATTTGTTGAATAAAAGAAATGGTTAATTAAAAATTATTAGCAAGTTCAAGTAAAGCCGCGTTGACACGGTCCAAGTACAATCCAAGTACACTTGGATCGAGTGCCATCCAAGTGACAGCTTCATACTAATTATTCCTATCCAAGCTACTTGGACCGCGTCCTACTCATTCAAGTTAACTTGGATAGGAATAAATAGTATGAAGCTGTCACTTGGATGAGACATCTTCATACTAATTATTCCTATCCAAGTCTACTTGGATCGTACTTGGACCGTGTCAACGCGGCTTAAGTTACATCATAAAAATATTGGAGAAATCCGTGACGTCGGTTAGTAATTGAAGTAGTAGGTACCTACTTTGATTTAATAAGCAAAAACCGATTGCCAATAGTAGCTTGATTTAGAGGAGCGCTGATGAGCAGGTATTAAAAGGCCAATAGTTAAAATTTGTCACAATTAGTATGTCACCTCGTAGCATAGTGGATAATGCGCGGACGGGGCGTAAACCCAAGATATGCAGATTCGATTCATGCCGGGTGTCTTACTTTTTTCAAAAAGATTTCTTCTATTGGTTATAATATATTTTCTCAGAAGTGTTTTACAAAATGATGTAGGTATGTTAAGACGATACTTCAGTGAAACGGCAAATAATTTTCAACTATAGGTGCGACGAAATTTCGGACTGGCTGGCAATCGGAGAGCGAAAGTCTAGCTGTGAACACGTCAATATGTTTTGTGATGGCGACGGGCGAATTAATTCTTAAATCGTGTAAAGATGACTAAAAAACGTTACCCATTTACTTGAAAAAGAAAACATATCAATGAATATATTATTATTGTTAGGAATAGAACACTAAACATAACATTAAATGGACGCATGTTGACTTTTTATGACAAATTGTGTTTTGTTCTGCACGCGTCATTTGCACAATCTTCGCGTCGCGTAGTCACGATCGTTTTAGACCGTGCCCCAGCTGAAGTGTAGCCTTAAATAAAAATTATATTATATTTAATTCCACCACTCACCGACCAGATAATTAGAACCCAATACATGTAATTAATTTGTTTAAAAAATCAAATTGCAGCAAAAATCTCTAAAGATAATACCAAATAGCAAATAAGTAAATAAAAATAAGTATTAGATTCAGAATTGATATATATATATATATATATATATTCATTATACTTAAGTGTTTTCAACATCTATTTCTCTATTTAAAATAAATTCAAGCGATAACCTATACATACTATTTTCACATATAAGTACGATATCCTTATATTGTATTATCAATTAATATTGAGTTTACTGATAATACTATTTTTGAATTAATCACGCCATAAGTTAATGGGTAAATGCGAATGCTCGTGGGAGGAAAACCATAGCTAAAAAGCGGTCCAAATTTTATTTATGTTAATGTCAATATTGTTCACTGAGAATAATTTAATTCTTATCGTTATTCATAATAATTCTAATGTATGTTATTGACATTGCATTTTACTACTTTCTACGTTCTACTTTGGAATAATATGTTCAAACATATATATCTAAAAATAATTACAAGATAAAAAAAATAATTAAAAATAAAAGAACTTTTTATATTCAACGATTTTTAATTTTCTGTTGAATTATTATGCTCAATATGCTCAAACTTGTCTTGATATGAAGTAAATAAAAAACAAACAAATATAGAATAGGTACTGAAATGTCATTATGACATTTCATTTTGATTTCCATATTAACGCACGTATATATTAATAATTTAGTTGCTAGGACCACCCCCTAGCAACCAATAATAGTGGATTGGATTACGGATTTCTTCCGAAATAACTTTTCATACAAAACAGAATTAACTGAAAATGAATTCAATTCTGCTTAAAGATGGCTAAAAGTATTAAAAGAATGCATTGGCATCGTGTTCTGATATGTTTTAAAAGTTTCAAATGTCGAGCTAGTCGGGAAGTTAGTTAAAATCGATTGCAAGATTTGTACCGGACAAACAACCACCGGAAAAATAAGAATACGAGCTAATAAAAACGTTGTAATAAAATATGTGTAACGAGCTGACTAGAACCCGCGTCCACCGGATTCCGGCGTATGTGCTTTATATTAATTACATCGTCGATTGTTATTACATTGTTAAATATATTTTGTTAATATAAATCATTACTCATTAGAGTCAGAAATAGGCATTTAGTATGTTACGCGTTCAGTGTAAGCCGGAGAATATGTACAAATTATTTTGGCACAGTTACCAGCTACGTACTGCCAAATTACTACGCTTTGCCAAAATCAATACATTCTGAACTCAATCCTCAAGGCTCGCTTTGTTTACGGTTAAAACTTTTCCCTGTACCGATCCAGTAACATTTTCAATATAGGTCCCTTGAATATTAATCAAATATTTCGGAATACTCATTTCGCGGGAATCATTTTGTCATAATAACCATTACATATCCTCATCTAATTATTAACTGAAGGGTATCTAGGTACCTAATAAAGCCATTTTGGTTTTAAGTTTAAGTTAACGATGTTTTCTAGATCATTTGCATTTGGTTATGAATTATTCTTATAAGTATTACTTATATCTATACTAATATTATTCATAAATACAATTTAAGTATCTATATCTAATAATATCTAAATATGTTTTGGCTTTTGATTTTGATTTTGACCATGATACCTAAGTAGAACATAATAAATAGTTTTTTTTTGTTTTTGTTTCGATGTAACTCAAAACCCAGTATTACACTAATCCAATATTGATGAAACTTAATAAGTATACAGTTTATAGACAACATTATTGTTACTAATTTCATGGTTGGTAGCGTTTCATCTCGATATCATATAGGTTACGATCTTATAAAAAAAAATAACACACTTCCAAAAATCATCAATAGAAGGTAAAGCGGACAGATGACAGGGGTGGAGTGGTGAGGTGAGGACAATCGTCGTCGTATAACACACCTGTTCTGTATCTGCCATCTGAAAGTAAACCTTCTTTGGGATTTTGAGAGTGTATCTTTTTTACATAATTACAATTATTATACTATATACCAGCCTACCTACATACTAAATTAAAATAAGAAATATGTCTCTAACTGTAAGTATAGGTTTTTATATTATCTACATACTTTGGTGCAAATATAAAGGGGAAAACATTGTCATATTGTGTTTTCACCATGGCCCCCACATCCTGAAGCGGGCCCCAAGGCTATGATCTATGTCGGGCCCCCCTTCCTATCGCCATGGTTAAAGGCAATATGACGCTCTACAGTGGCGTTTTCCCCTTGTGGGGGCCATGGTTTTCACCATTTCCTTGATTCGGGATCAGGATAGAAAAGACTAATCATAAGAGATCTCGAAAACTCTGCCCGTGATTGCAACGCCTATCTCCCGATGGGCGTTGCAGTACTTTCTTTAGCCTTGATCTTAGGTTTCCATCGTCCCCGTTCCACTTTTCCGTGTATATTATAGCACTTTATAATATGTTATTGTCGGTTGTATGGAGCAAGTCGCCGACGTCGCAGAGTGGCGGGACCAGCCACCGGCGGTTTCGTGTCTTGGAAGAATTAGCGTGATGGAAACATTTTATCTGTGTACGAATTCGAGAAACGCAACTAAACGGTCGTTCCGATACAGCACGGTCGCAAATCTGTCATTTTTAATTACTCGTTTATTATATTGTCATAAAAAGTACGAATGACAACGTTGTCTTCATTAATCATCGACGACTGATTTTCTAAGTTTCTAAGATAGACCAGTAGATAAACGTTGATTATTAATGATTTCGGGGTTATTTACTAATAAAGTGTATCATATTAATAATAATTACCTAGCAGAACTTTTCTGTAAATCACATTCCTACATATCCATATAAGAGTCATGTATAGATTCACAAAATAAGTTAATCAGAATCTATCATTGTCACTGCTAAGTAGGTAATACGTACTATTAATAATTTAAAAACAGTAATTCATAAAATGGACATTATAAAGATTATATTACGACAGCTCGACAGACGAGCAAACAAATTAAAATATCATGAACCAAGTAAACGTTGAATTTCTTAAAAAAAATAGTTCATATTTTAATTCAATTAAAAATAAATTCCAAGTTAATTCACATCAAAAATAATTACAAGATAAGAAGAACTTTTTATATGCAACGTTTTTAAATTTTCTGTTGAATCATATAAACTTGACTTGACTAGCTTAAACGATCAAAAAAATTTGTACTTGATAGAAATAACACTGAAATGTCATTTTGACATTCATATTGATTTTCATAGTAACGCACGTATATATTAATAATTTAGTTGTTAGGACCGCAGACCCCCTAGCAACCAATAATGGTGTCGAAATAACTTTTCATACAAAACAGAATTAACTGAAAATGAATTCAATTCTACTTAAAGATGGCCAAAAGTATTAAAAAAATGCATTGGCATCGTGTTCTGATATATTCTAAAAGTTTAAAATGTCTAGCTAGTCGGGAAGTCGATTGCAAGATTTGTGCCGGACAAAAAACCACCGGACAAATAAGAATACGAGCTAAGAAAAACGTTGTAATATACGGTAGTTAGAGATAATAATATCATTCCATTTTGACGCAAAGTACCTACTTCCTACTTAATTGAAAATGTTCTTTATTTTGATATCTGTCATTTTCAACATTTAGTTTGACAAACCGTTCAAAATTATGCTATAAATTACGCTTACATGTAAAGTGTACGTATTTCTGGCTTTGGTTATAGAAATTATATGAAAGAATATAATATTATATACCTAGGTACCTATACTTATTATTTGCAGCATATCCACTTAGGGTTTTGTGACTATTTGAATCTTGATGGCCGGCCGATGAAGTATGGTATGTGAGGATTGTAGATGGTTAGCCCTAATATTGCGTAGTATTATATCGTTTCTTACTGGGGATGCGGATAATCTATAGTATATATGGACCGCATGCCGCTGGCACATATGCAGTTAGCCGTATCGCATTTTACCGTGAGCTGTTGTACCAGAAACATAAGGCCGTATAACGGAGCGAGTGTCAGATAATCAACGTTCTTCAAAATCCCTTCGCCTGATATTTATGATCGAATGTTTCTTTTTACTATCTTAATATACCTATATGTATGTATGTACGCAATATGTATATATTACATACGTATAGGCTATATATTTGTCATTGATTGTATAGTAACACGTTTTCAAACATAAAGTAGATTTTCTTTTGAATAAAACATTTTTGTCTTATGTTTCTTTCAACCTCAATTTCCTCCGAATAATTATTAGTTACGCTGTTTGTTTCGGTGAATTCGGTTATAACTTAGTTATCGTATTCCCCAACTTATACACAGAAAACGGATATTTTGTATTGTTTTGGTTGAACGTTACCGTAAATTTATCAAAACTTTATATATTAAAAACTATTCTTGGGAGCGCAAAATATATTTACATATTTCAATACAGTATTAGACGAGGAGAAATCAACAAATAACGAAATTTTAGATTCTGCAAACCACCTCATAAAAAAAAACATTACCGGGTGGCAGTCCCACCTGTCAACATCTTCAAGGATCTGGCTTAATTCTGCAATAAAAATTATTACTGGGAAATTCAATTTATTCACTCTTAAAATCACTTCAATCGAGTACCTACTTATCTTCTAATAGAAATTGAGGTTTTCGAAGAAATTTAATAATAAAAAAAAAAAAAAATATTTTAATAATCGTGTTACCTATCCAACACCATGCTTTTTTTTTTTTTAAATATATTTCCATACATCTGTGACAAATTAATTTTAATGTGGTTTAATACTTTCTATATCGTATTCGATATGTTTGTACTATAATACTGTAAGCATCTGTCAAACAATTTCAAGAGTTTCCGATATTAGTTTTCTTTTATGACACGATTCTTTTACTTACGCGTCAGTTTATTTTTAAAATTTATAATAATTCACGTGTATAGTTTCCCTCACCTTACCCATTTTGATACGTTGTCTCCATGTCTCGCTCTCTCCTACTCTTTTACATATGTCTTTTCTCATACGTTACAGACAGATAAATCAAGAAAAATATAATATAATGTAAATGTTTAGTGCGCGAATAAAGTAAGACAAAATCATTAATTGATTATGTTAGATATATATGTTACGCCGAATGTGCGAAATTGAATATTACATGAAATGGGCAAAATTTTGCCTAAATCATGAAAAATGCAAGCCCGTTGTCTTATTCATGAATTAGACAAAATATCTGGAGAGTGCGTGAAATCGGCAGTAATTTTTCTGCCTACTTCATGTCTTGGACAAATTAGATACTAGCGCTACGGTGGTATTTTTTGCAACTAAACTAAATGTGTGAAATGCTCGTCGATTGGTCAAAATATACGTATATTGTCTATGGTCGAAATAGGTGGTCGCGCTCCGGTGGTATTTTTTGCAACTAACCAAATTTGTGTCAAATGTCATTGATTATAATATAAAAATATACCAATCAATAACTAAAATGACGTTCATGTCCATTTACTATGCGCAAAAAAACTAGAACTATAATATGATAACGGATGAATTTTATTTAAAGGTATTTTCGCGATTTGATTCGTGCTTGGGTATCGTACATGCAATGGTCGATTGTATTGTTGACACTTGTTAGCTAACCTCAAAATGGACATTCAGTTGAATAATTCAGAATTTCAAAACCTAATCTAACCTAACCTAACCTAACCTAACCTAACCTAACCTAACCTAAGCCAACCTAACCTAATAATATTATATTATGTCCAATTATAACTAATAAAATCATCCGTATTATATTTACTTTTTCTGCTGTCATGTTGACAGTTTAAGAATTCCATGCCCTGGCGACTTCATGTACTCGGCAGAAAATTTACCTTATTCATGAATAAGGCAACAGGCTTGACTATTACATGAATTAGCCAAAATTTAGCCCATTTCATGTAATAGTCAATTTCGCACATTCGGTGTAACATATATAACAAATCTTAATAGTAGATAATAATAACACATTATTTTGTTAACATCATTTTAATTCCTAATTACATCCGATATTCATGATTTTGCTTCTATAAATTCCTATCCTGTCTGCTCGATTATAACTTTGAAATTTTATCAGTTTGGTATCCTCACATCACATCTGACGCATAATGAGTATTGTTGTATGGAGCGGCGGTGTTTCGAAACGATTTGATGAGCCGCGTCAAAATTGATATAATTATCTGGTAATATTTAAGTTCCCGCCAAAATGGAACCAAATATAGTAACATCTCCCGCTTCGCCTATGATTAATAAGAAATACACTAATATTGACGATAGTTATAATAATAGAAACTCAAACGTAAATTTGTGTTATTTCTTAAAGCTATGTAAACATGATTAAGATTATTTATTATATTATATATGTGTTAAATAAAATTAAGGCACCAAATGATAGATAGATCTTATAATGAAAAGTATTGATTGATTTAAAATAAGCTTTTATACTTGGTCCTAATAAGGATGTCATATTATTATACTTAGTTGGAGTATACATGCTGTCTCGCTTTGACATTTCTCTCGCCCAGTGGTCAATAAAATTTGGAGCAGTACCTACCACATGGTATCTAATATGAACATCATTTTAATTTTAACAGTTTATATTTTTTATTTCGTAGTATTTATTCGTGTACTGATAATGAGATCATTATTAAGAGGAAAAAAACTTAAATGTTATTAAAATACAGTGCCGTGAAAAATTCATAGTTAAACTTTACTATGCGATTGACTGATTTATGGATATTGCATACGACGAAGATACGTAGATTTATACCTAATATTACATGGTTACATACACAGATTTCTGAGTTCCCTGGTTACATACGTGACAGCATAGTATCTGTTTTGTTTTAGCTATCTGATGTCTTACAATAACTGTTAATCTTTGACAAGTTATCTGAAGAAATCACCTATCGTAGTAAGTCAGCTCATGCAGCCCAGTATTCTGGGCTTCCATTATCACCTACTATTCGCAATTTATTACAAAGTAGATACTTATATTAGACTCCATGAAATAAATACGTTTACGGAAAATGACGGAAAACACATTGAAAGCTTGTGAGCACAAAACCGATAGAAATTCGAAAGTCAGTCGCCATAGACCAAGATTTAGGCGCCAGTTTCGGTTTTTTTACTTAGTGATATTCAGACAATAAAACGCAAGAAATACAAAGCCCGCTGAGTGTTCTCAAATATTATCAATATTAAATGCGCATATGGTTTACATGACAAACTTAACATTGATCGACATATGTAGAATATTCCTTAACACGTATTAAGTTTTTCTTATATTTCTCCATACTCGAGAATCTTACTTTATCACAGCCACACTCAGAAAGTAGCCTACTTCCATTATTGTTGTGTTCCCTGCTTTTGAGTGATACTTATTAATTTATATAAATACAAAATGAGTGATAGTTTAAAGGGGAATAATATTATTTAAAAACTTAGTGCTAAGTTACTCAGAATCATAAGACGCCAAATAATTCAATCGGATCGAATTACACTTGTTTACTGTTTTTATCTCCCGTCATGCTTTATGCATCGCGCTACATCTACTCAGCAGAGAGGATCATAATGGTATTTTTTACCTTAAAATCATAATAATTTCAATTGTTTCATTGATGAGGGCGATATTAGTTTGCGTTCACACTATTCACTAACGTGCTGAGAGAAAAATAAGGCGATCACGCGACCTCGGCGAACATTCGTGTCAACTGCGCCTTTTCATATTTTTACTCAAAATCGAAACATTTTACATTTTCAATACTTTGACGTCCGAAAGAAAGTTGTGCATTTCTGAATTAATCTTTGTCGGAGTCGGAATTTATTATTTTTCTTTCATTGTGATTACTTTTAAGATAAATATATACTTCGGTACTAAAAAATACTTACATATAAAATTTCACTATATCATCGTTGAATTATTAAAGCACCCGATATAATTATATTAAAATTTTACACAACATGAAGGCATATTTTTTTTTGTGAATCTGTAAATAACGTCTTGATTTTAACCACAGAACAGATAATAAATATAATACCGATAGGCTATATTCAATACGCCGCATTGTCCTACGAAAACGAAGCACGCATTATGCACGTGCAATAGTGTGTGTAATACACCAACATTAAATGAGCGTAAATGCATAAATCGAGAGCAGTTTTCAGTATCCGACGTAAAACATATTCTTGACACGTGTGTAAGATTAACCCGGATTCTTCCTTACTCGAGTCGGTTACCTGCTATCGCCTTACCCGTTATGTATTTCAGTTCCCATTATTTCTGAGTTCCCTGATTTTAACGTATCAGGTAGTACCTAAACGTCTCATCGTCACCAAGACGTTTGTAGTAGCTCTGATGAGATTACTACGTACATTCAGGAGTGCACACAAGAGGGGTGGTTTCTGGTCCGAACCTCCCCCTAGGAACAGTCTTCTAAAGTCTCTTCCCCTTCTCGTTCAATGGGAGACGAGATCCCTGGGTTATGGTCAGATACCATGTCTTACAGTCTTCTATTTTGACAATATTTTTGATCAACACAAACATAGACCCACCAAACCAATCCGCCTCGCACAACACTCAGTTTTAATCGAGCGTATCGAGTTTGATGTGAAGCAGCAGCAGTTTGTTACGCCTGGAAATATTTCAGGAGCAATTACCCAAGACTAAGATAGTAGATTCTAGACTCGTCGGTCATCCGCCGTCAATCCTCATATTGTTTTTACCTAACATCCGTGGTGACCAGACCATTAAAGCATTCGATGACCAAAAAAATCGTATAATATCTTCGTATATGACATATACATTGTCATATTGTCTCAGCTGAGGTCAAATGAAAGCGATTGATACCTACTAAGATATTGACGCATATAAAAATCTGAAAAAAGGATTTTTTTATACAATGAACCTTTAAAATAATTATTTAGGTGTGGATACAATCGCAAATAAGTAATCAAAGCAAAAAGTCTAAGTAGATCGTTATTTTTAATTTGTTTTATTTACAAACAATGCTTTTATGGAATTACTATTGATTTTGTATTACAAAAGTTCATACGATTCCTTCTAGGTATCTATTGTCAAAAGTTTTTGATCAATATATACTCAAACTGTTGTTAAATCGGAACAAAAATCAAGTCACATTAATCATAGTCTATGGAGAATAAAAATACCACAATATTTTATTATACGACTTAACGATTATATTTTTATGGCGTATCTGCGTACACAATTAAGAATACGCGATTGTTACACTATTTGAAAGTTTCTATTGGCTGTGTGGTGTGAATGCCATATTTATTGGGTTTTTTTACCTCTGCCGCGGAAACTTTCTCCCGGTCGATAAAACAGATTTTGTCTCAAAGTCGGGCAGCGAATGCACAAAATGCATTTGCACTATTCTACAATGCACTTAACTGGTTTAGTTTAAGCCTATGAAGACGTGGGTGTGAAACATTGGCCGCGAACTATCTGAACACGAGCCCAGAGAGCAGAAAAAATATTTATATAGTAAACGAAGTAATTCTCCAATAATCTTATGGGGCGCGAAAACTGATCTATGACGTCCAGGTTAACTGGACAACGGACATTTGGACGCCACTTGCACAAATGAATGAAATACACACAACCATAAGCCTTGCTTTATTATAATTTAATTAGACTTGCTGGTTCGAATCGTATTTATATTTCTTCGCTCATTTCATTCATTTATGGGCGCCCGAGTATCCGTCGTTCAATTTGTCTCGTCGGTCAGTTGTCCTGGTGTCCAGTCGGCAGAGCTGAATCATCCCAATTGTTACAGACCCTACTAATTAATATAGAGCGTAAAAGTATTAACTAGTTAGACAACCAGTGTTGTAGTAGAGCCGGAAAGCGTCGGATTGGCGATTTCGGACATTTTTCAGACCGAAACGCGCCCTGGCACTTTCCAAACAATTCCAATCAATAATATTTTTTTATATAATATTACAATAATTGATTATTCCTTGATTCGTGAATATTATGTAAAATTATGTCGTTGTTATTTTCAAGTTAAGAAAAAAATCGAAAACTTAAACTACTAGAATAATGTTGTGATAAGTCACAGCTTGTGTTCATTGCAGAGAAGATACGCATAGAAAATTACCAATGTAATTAGGGAATCGAATCCCGGGCCAAAATTCTGATCCCGGGATTTCGGGATTACAATTTGACAATCCCGGGACCCCGGGACTGGTCCAGGGATTGGCATTTTTTCCATTGTTAATATAAAATTTTTATATTTACAAATAACATTGATAAAATCGGACAAAAATAAATCTAGTATAATGTATAGATACTATTGAAGACATTTATTGTTAATATTGTATGCGTTCAATCTTGGAAATACATAAGTTTAATGGAGTAAATAATAATGTAATATAAATAATAATGTGAATTTAATATGAGATTGCTGTTTCTGATAGTAAAGACTTAACGAATGGGTTAGCGATATTTAAAATAGTAAAGCAAATCATGGTGTACTTATGGCCTTTCCACTTCATAAATCTAATTAGTCAGCCAAATATGAAACTGCCGTAAAACGTATGAGATCATGCTGAAGACGCACATGCGCGTAATGACCAGGCGGCCGATCGATGTAATTAACGTGCATTTTAAAGGTGCTAATTAAAATCTCATTATATAGTCAGCAGCGAATGAGTTAATAGTGCGAAGCATTGTTTTTCTCCAATCTTTCTCATTTTTATTAATTTATGTGAAAAAATAAAATGAATCGGCAACTTATGTATGGATATAAATCAAACTTCATTCAAACTCAGTTGATTTCTAATTTACTATTTTTTCTGTTATATTTTCGTTTTTATTTTATTTTCTATAAAAAATGATAAAAAATCAATCCCGAAAGTTTCGGGATTATGTTTATCAATCCCGGGATTCATGGGTATCGAAAATAGCTCGGGATCCCGGGATTGGAATCCCTAAATGTAATGGACCGCAAGCTGCGTGGAATGTGAAGACAACGTAAAAGCGTTATTACCTGCACTATTATGACATTTATGTACCTACCTAACCATCTAAATATTTATAAAAAATAATTAGGAAAAATGGTGATTATGGTTGAAAAAACAGCGACCTGATACTATTCACTACTACACCCGTCGGTTAGATGAACATACCATTTAAATTTCTGTCCGCTAAACCAGTCAGATAATACCAATTAACTATTCGCAAAAGAATGTTGAACTGAATTACTGATATGTAGGTACATATCTTCATCATGGCCGAATGAATTCTAACTAAGACCCTCTGGATCTATAGAGCGTAACGCTACCGGCCTAACCATGGAAGACATCAGATTTAATGCCTAATAATATTTATACATGCTATTCAGAGCAACTGATATAAGTATCTACGTAAAAAATTGTAGCCCTTTGGCTTCCAATGACAGAATGAACTGGCAGATAATAACGTTGATATAATATAACAAATTAACCTTGAACATGCGCAGATTCGAATTCTTTTAGTGCGCAGTAATTACGCTGGACGAATTTGATTACATATTGCTATGGTTGCTTATCTCGACTCGCACTTACATCAAGACTTTCTCTCGCTCGATGCTTGGGGTTATCTTGTTTTCCGTCAACATAATAAAACCTCTCGATAATGTGGTATTAATAGCGCCATCTGGGCTATATTCACGTGTTCAGTCAATATTATCTGTCGTAGCAAATGAAGCTTTACAATATTTAATATTTTTCTCTCCCCCTTTTCCACTCAACTATTAACCTTACTGCAGTTGGTATTAAATTTTATCTGTACATACCTGTAAGAGAGACGCTCTCTCCGACATGAATAGATGCAGATCGCTTGCCAATGGTCTATGACTAACGAGCGGCAAACTTCTTTGCGGTCATGTCTAGTAAAAACAAGTTGGTTTGATTCCCACTGCATAATAAATTCATAATACTTAGATACCAACTCCATCTATCGCTTGCTGTTTCAATGCATTTACGGCACCGCCCTGACTGGATCAATGATATGATTATGCACGCTGCCCTTATTATACGGTCACGTTTATAATATTATTATATTTTCATCATCTTCTTTCCGCGTGACGTGCCAGCTTATCCCGTCGTTCGCAATCGTTCATTTACATGCCCAATATAAAAGGATCAAGTCAAAACTGGTAGAATTAAAGAATTTTGACTATACATAGAAGGAGCAACATACGATATTTCGGGTCTATGACGATTTGGCACCGGACAACTGGACGCCACGGAATTCGAAAATAAATAGACGTTAGGTACTTATAGGTACTTTAAAAAAAATATTCAATATTATTATTTATATTTCAATGATTATATTATGATTTAATAGTTGGTGAGAATGTAAATATGCAGACGTAAACAATGATTTAATCGCGAGTATGTTGAAGTTCCAACGAAAAAAGAGTTTTTTATTTTATAAAAAGCCTTAGGCATGGTAACTCTCAATCCGCGATAAAGAATACATTATGTTAAGAGTAAAGTGAATTCAAACTACTAAGTAGTAGATAGAAACTGATTAAAATACCTCGTCTACACGTGACTACGACAGTGCGGCGTCCAATTGTCCGGAGGCCAGTCGTCCCATTCCCGATATTTCTGTTAAATTCGATATTTGAAATTATTTAGCAAACGTATGAAGTATGTTTAAGTTGGAAAATTTGACAAATATATTAACATCGATCAGTTGCCTACTCGAGTGGTTTTACACAAATTTTACAGGAATTTCAAGTAAATAATAATGCCGAAGTGTAATAGTATTGGCTGTTTATCTAATCATTGTGATGGACTGTTTTAAATTTGCGTAGATTTGCCGCATACACAATTTTTGATAGTTCGTAAGGCCATCGGAGAGGTTCTACGGTCGGGTTATCGTTAATAGGCAGTATGCAGCCAACGAGGTGTCCGCTGATTAGTATGGGTCGGATTTCGGCCTATGAAAGTAACTTAAATATCGCTACGATACAGGTTAAAATATAATAATATTTTAGTTAATAATTATTCTCCATGGCGAAGAATCTTGGGTAGGTATCTTTACGAGTTTAGCGTTGATAATCTGTGGAATTTATAGAAAATACGAATATTATGGCATTACTTATACCTTGTCTTTTCTCATCTAAGAAATTATATTATTTATTTTATAGAAGCATAAAATGCACCAATATCATAATCGAATATTACTTACTGTAAACGTTGTCGACTTAAAATGAAGAGTAAAGCCATATTTATTAGAATAGTATCTAGTACCTTCTCAATTTATTATATTCTCAACACACGTAATATAATATCTTCAATTTTCATATAATTTAACACTATGTAATAAAAAAAATATTCGATAACATTTCCAATGTAGTTTGTAGCCTCGTAAGTACGGAGAAATTGCAACATTTTGCGTTCCGTATTTTCTATGATTTGTGTTAATGCGAATGTTAACAAAATAATAATTTGAAATATTGATATAACAACGGACATATTGTCTGATGTACAAAATATGGCTTTCTTTTCAATTATTTTCTCTTCTTTTTATGGTACTCATATTTTTAATATTAATTTCTAATATGATTAAATATAGTTTTCATACTGACATACTTATACCTGTTTTCTATAAAGTCTAAAGATTATCCAGACTGAGCTTGCAAAGATAATGGAAATTCCTTATTATCGAATTTCATACAGCACCTTTGAGTTTAATAATAATGAAAAACCATGTTCTTTGCAATTACCTTGTGATAATGTATTATCGTATAACATTATGGTTAACAAAGCAAAAGGGGTTCTCTCCGTTTTTGAAATTCGCAACAGTCACTATCTGAAGTGCTCAAGTTAGACTAAATAAAGAAGTTATTTTTAATTTAATTAATCGTCAAAGTAGCTCAGTATATTCTCTTAATATAATAAAATTAATAATATAAGTACCTCGTAAATCTTATATGATTCATTCATTATTTTTATATACATAATACCTATATCCATGTGTGCTATATCAATGTGTGCTATAGAGAAAAGCTCTATTGCTCTTAACTTAACCTACTCAATTATTGATAATATTTTGGCAATTATAAATGCAGGATAAGACAACATATTAGAAGTTACTCTGAGGCCCGTACCATTGACGAGACGTTAAAAATGGGTCTAGGACGATTTGGCGCCGGGACAACTGGACGCCACGCAATTCGAAAATATATAGACGCTAGGTACTTTTAAAAAATATATTTAATATTATTAGTTATATTTAAATTATTATATTATGATTTAATAGTTGGTGAGAATTTAAATATGCACACGTAAATAATGATTTAATCTAGCATATGTTTAAGTTCTAACGAAAAAAGAGTTTTTTTATTTTTACATAAAGCCTTAGGCATGGTAATTCTCAATCTGCAATAAAAAAACATTATGTTAAGAGTAAAATGAATTAAAACTACTAAGTAGTAGATAGAAACTGATTAAAATTTCTCGTCTACGTTTTGTATACGTGTCTACGACAGTGCGGCGTCCAATTGTCCTGGCGTCCAGTTGTCCTATTCCCTTAAAAAAAATATATAAGAGTGTTTTTTATAAGCTTAATTTTTCTCTATCTTATGTCTAGTTCGAGATTCTAGAAGCATATTTATAACGGCCGATGAGAACGGAATATCTGCCTACTATAAATTTGATATGACGTATTTGCTACGATTCTGAATAATGTCGTCACATCAAATTAAATCACAAATGGAGGGTGTTTAATGGGGCAGCCGATCTTATGATTGTTTAATGTGGTGGAAAGGTTCCAGATAAGCGGAAAGTGAATTATTATAGGTAAGTACTAAGCTTATCATTCATTTTCTAGTAGGCCGCTACTCACATTATAAGCAAGACAATAATATCATTAAAATATTCATGGCTTTTTGGATATGATGGTATTTACGTGAGGTGTGTATATTCGACAACATGTTATTAAATTGGAATTGATGTTTTGCAATACTACATTGTAATTCATACCTGATTTAAATTCAGATACTTTACGCTGAAAGTTAGATAGAGTTTACTTATTACGCGATGAATTTTAAACGCAAATGTACAATATTTGTGTAAATGAGAACTCTGCCAGTATAACTAGCGTTGCTGTTGCTCTGCGAATTCATGATATAACTACCTAAGAAATCAGTTTAAATTATATTGTTTTTCTAATATGTAGAACTAACCTAATATTAGTGATGCCAATTGGGAGGGCAATAACTGTGTTCAACCTAGATACTTCGCATATCAATACATTTCACGTGCGTGCGGAGAGTTTAGGTAAAGGCTGTTTAATCCGAACCGAAAAAAAATCGTTTTTTTTTTCGGTTAGGTACATGTTCAAACACACGCGTTAACATGATCTTACTCCCTACTTCAGTTATCGTTTGTCAATTTATGGCTACGGCCGTATGTTGTAGCTTAACCACTGGGAAATGCCAATAGAAATGGCGTATTTCAAAAAAATACTACCTTATTCTTAGGTCAATAATTATTATAAAAAAATCATTATTCGTAGGATGTTTATCACATTTGAATGGTCAAAGACATAGCTTATAATCAGTATTTTTAGAATTATTTTCAAATGTGGTAATCGTGCCCATTTTTTGAATAATAAAATACCTAATTCTGGTCAAATTTGGGATCACAAAGATTATATATAAATATTTTTTTATCGTAAATATTTCTATTATTTAAATAGCAAACAATTTTACTAATAGTTTTATAAATGGGTTTAAAAATTAATAAATCTAAAAAATCTTAACACCACTGCACATGGATGTACTGAAATATGACTATATTCTAAAATATTAGATCGAGAGGTTTCCCAGAATCCCAGAGACTGGTTTTGTAACAGCCTCCAATTTTGTTGAGAGCAACGATTGATAGGAAAAAGCTAACAAAAACCAAAGCCGATGTCTGATAATGGTTTGGCATAAAACATTAGATCGAGAGGTTTAAAAGAATACTATTTATGTAATAAAAATACTTTATGCAGTCATGAAATGTTTAAAATAAATATAAAGGATAATAAGGCTTCAAAATTATATAAATAGATTATCTACAACGTTTAAGGAATATCCAGGCTTATGCTCTGAAAATACCATAAAATCTCCATTTTGACCTACGTGGCGCACGTGGGCCATTATTATGCAAAAAAACAGAGTTATTATAAAATAGACTTATATTTAATATCTCACTCGTTTCAGTGTGTTCCCACTTATTTCCATTATACCTATGTTGTACGTGATGTTGTGAACGTCTTGAACTTGTAATGTATAATTGTCACCCTTATAATTAAATCTTAAAATTTAAGTAAAACTCTGTAGCGAAAGTTTTTTAACACATTTTTTTAACGTGTACGTGTAATTGGTTCGTGTCTAAATTATAACTTTTGTACTGTAGCTTCTCGTGTATGCTTTGTCTTACTGTTTCAAATAAACATTGTTTTCGAGTCCATCACGGAACATTTTTCTAAAGATCGTATTATTTTTTCTTGACCTGATAATGTCCCGTTTGTTGTAATATGACAGGAGAGGAGTCAGGTTAAGTGGCGCCCTTAATACTGTATTTATTTTAACTATCTTCAATCCGAAGTGCTGGACCTGGAGGAATTATAACCAACCGACAAATGGTAATCCACGACTTTCTATTTTGTAGGCCTGGTAATCCTACAGAGATGGAATCTCCATGCTGTACCGATAGTTTTGTGTATTGAGCTAGATACGGATGTTAAACATATTACCTATATACCCTCATACGTATTCTTACGTTAAAGGGAAGGTAGTAAGTTTACAGGGGATCACATCAAAAGTTGCGATTTCATAGAGCCATATATTATCCAAATGAAGAAGCATATACCTCACGCAATATTATAATCTAATTCCAATTATAATCCAATACAAATTAACCTTGGAAGCATCTGAACTAGTTTTCACTATAATTATAATAATTATATATTAATAAAATAATTCTAAAAACCGATGTTACAATTGCAGTTATTTAAACAATGGTAAGTATACCTATATATTTTTATAACACATTGCATTTCAATCGGATTTTCTTTATATTTTGTCATATTATTATAAATATGTGGACCGTAGACCTGGTAATAATAATTATGTGAATGTAATTGAATAATAATCCAGATTCTGGATTTTATATTAATTGTACCTACTGAATATATTACTCGTATCTTACAGTGGCCTCATTTATAAATGAATATGAAATGAATCAAAAGCACTGCGTTAGAGAATAGGTCAAAGACGTGGACGAGAATTTTCAGTAATCACTCTGCACTGTATTGCATTATTAAATTAAAACATACCTAATGCATTTTGTGTGTGGCAAATATTGTAGCGGGCACTTGCAGCTGCGTTATCGATGCCACAAAGACATAATATGACAATGTATAAATGAAATGCAAATAGAGTATGTATTGATCTGTTCACAAATGAATTGAAATTGTATTCATTGTCTCAGATGTCTGTGACCAGGTTCGTTAGGGCTTTTATTCTTCACAAGGTGCGTCAATCAGTAGGTAAGTCAATAATGGGTGATAAATTTGGATTTAATTTCGCAATGCAATACGTCTCCGTCAGGTTGCTAGGCAAGCTTAATACCGCTGTGTGTCGTTATTGTAAAGAATGAAAAAGATGTTGGTAGAATATAAATATCAAAATATCTATGTTGAATAATATGTGCATGTTAGAGCGCGGAGATTTGTAATTCCACAGATCGCCGCAAAAACGTCAACAATCGTGACAATCGTACCAACGGTTTATATAATATGGTAAGGGATTTCTGTTACCCTTTACTTTAATTTCAAAAATATTTTTATAAAACGTATGTTGAAACCACGTGGATTATTGCTTACTTAATGTGTGACGATTAATAGCATTATAGGTAGGTACCTACCTACTTAGATATCTACATTTTTTCCGCCTTAGATTATATTGATTGGTTTCTTATAAAAAATACGTCGTCAACAGTTAGTAGTCAATTTCATGTTCACTCAACTGCATTAATACTAGTAAATTTTATATAATTTTATAATATAGAACAATTTTCAAAAGATGATCTATCATGTTATTAATTATTTATATCACGCTATTTTTATTTATAACTACGCACGGTCATGATTGCAATGATTCTTTCATACAAACATTAATTATTTATGGTTTTAGCGAAATATTAACATTGACAATAATTTGGATATAAATTTAGGTCCGCAAATTTGTGCTATATTCCTTTAAATTAAATTTACCCAAATCGGTTACCTATACACGTAGGTCCCCTTAATCAGTTACCTCTATATTTACTTACCGGAATCGTATGGTTTGTATAAGAGAATATTATTTTTATCATTCAATATACATATCACCAAATGAAGATGCAACCGAGAGTACAATTTTAGTTTAAACCAGTTAACGGGCGGCCATCCCTTACTCGCTTTAGAGTTCGGACATGTTATAGTATACGTTCGCGTTTGTCGTAATAAAAATGTATAACACATATTATGGGTAACTCAATAAATTCTGGAATATTTTAATACATCAATAAACCCAGGTGAAGCCGCCAAATACCGTGTTTTCTATAATAATCCGTGTTCTCAAAATGTTTGCTAACCACCTTGCCAAGGAGGTACCGCCACTTCACCGTATCCCGACTTTTTTATGAGCATAGACTATTGTTCACAAAATCCAAATATACACAAATTATCAAAATCAAAAGTGATACAAAATATCATTGTAGATTTTTTTTCAACGGAGAATTCGAACACACAGATTTAGAAATTCTGCCAATACACCCCAGGCGATTGATAGTATACATTATAAAATATTATATATCTTAACTCTACACGGTTATCTCTCGCGAATTAAAGTTAACTTGCACGCTTCGTGTGATATACGCGGTTGCCTAGTGGTGAAAGCAGCGACGCGAATCTATCTAGAGCAGGAAAAGCTGCCGGTTCGAATGCCACAATGGGAGCGAAAACACTCAAGAAAAGTCCGTCATTTTTACGTAGCTACCAGGGCTTCGTATTTTAAGCGGATGCAAATAGTAACTAACGGCTACATGTTTGTTAAACGCGAAATTTTCAATAATTGGATGCCTGATTTATGATTGGTAAAATATTGGTTCAACGGTGAATCGGTAGCTATCTGCTTACCTAATTTCGGATTTTACATTTGAAATGGTAGGTATAGGTACAACATATTAATTATTTGTAATTAAATAAAACACATTTTTTTAGTAATAATAAGTAATAATGATCAAGGTTTGTGTGGTTAAATTATTGATATGTACCTATCTTATTTTATTTTATTAAATTTACGTATATGGTCTCGGTCAAGTAGTGGGTACATAACCAAAACAAAAAATCGGTGTGTGTACTTATGTACGCGTGTTAGAAGTTATACTTATTTGGCGTAACAAAACAAAAACAAAACTTGTGATAAACTAGATTCTTCGACTAGCTCTTAATTATCTTGTTAAATTACACATTCAAGAAAAAGGACCGCTTATTGGAACCCCGTTGGTTTATTTCTATACACTTTAACTTATATTACTAAATTATATAATTATTTATCGTTGTTTTATTTTTAAAGTAACAACTGCCACTATGACGTTTAATAGTTTGTTTACGTAAGGAATTGCAAATGGCCGACAATAATAATTTCGCTGCCTAGCAACGGAACAATTCTAAACTATATACCTACTGTATAATCGTCACGATTGATCACGAACAATCGTTGGTTCAAATCCAATCGAGTGTGTTTTTTTGTGTGAAAAAATTAATTATGTGTTACATGTCACACGCCAAAAATACACTCTGATCTCATTTGCCAAACGCGCCAAAAGAATTAAAACTTCAACAATATTTAAATTAGTAGGTGCCTATATTAATTTTACTATGTTTTAGTTAACTTGGGATGCAACGGAAATTTTCTTTGTGACGAATGGTGCAGTAATTGATTTTAAAGGGTGCCTGGAAACAAACCAGTTAATCCAACTATATCAAAATCCTAAAATTATGTGTATTTCTCACCAATTGAGTATATAATATTATACCCGAAGCACAACAAAATGAAACTCACATCACAGGGGTCTATAACATAACCATTCGGACAGATAAGTACTGGCACAAAGAAAATCTTACACCTATATGCCATATGACATAGTAGTATGTAATAATATTTATATGTCGTAACTGTCATTTTCAATAATACTTATTTTTAGAGTTACATACATTGATGTTTTACCACGTTTTTCTTAGCTCGTATTCTTGTTTGTCCGGTGGTTGTTTATCCAGTACAAATCTTGCAATCGATTTTTAACTAACTTCCCGACTAGCTAGACAATTGAAACTTTTAGAAAATATCAGAACACAATGGCAATGCTTCTTTTAATACTTTAAGTAGAATTGAATTCATTTTCAGTTAATTCTGTTCTGTATGAAGTTAGTTATTTCGGAAGAAATCCGTAACCCAATCCACTATTATTGGTTGCTAAGGGGGTGATCCTAGCAACTAAATTATTAATATATACCTACGTGCGTTACTATGGAAATCAAAATGACATTTCAGTATTCTATATTTTGTTTGTTGCAAAATAGCAAAAAAAAATGATTTGTTGACAATTGCCTTATTTGTCATAAATTATTAATACATAGAATTGTCAAGTTTTGATTCAATATAAAATTTAAAAACGTGGTATATAAAAAGTTCTTTTTATCTTGTAATTATTTACTAGGTAATTTTTGTAGTTGGAATTTATGGTTGTTATTTTTTTATTATTATCGTTGGGGCTCAAAATCAGTCAGTGGGACCTGGCCTACAGGTCCCTAACTTCGCCACTGTTGTTATGGTAGAAGTGTGGTGCTTACTTAGATACATATAATATTTTTCCAATTCTAAGTAAGTATGGATAAAATAAAATTATAATGCATTATTTATGGATTTATTTTATTATGATACCATTATTTAGTTAACAAAATAATATATTATTTATAATAAAAACCATGTTAAAGGTAAATCACTAAATCACTAAATCAAGGAATATCCACCTCATCATATACACCATTAAAATTTATAAATGTATATTACAATGTTCACTCGAATGTGAAACATAATACAATGTGCATAGCAATGAATAATAAGTTGTAAGCTAGTTACTCCATGATCTGGATTCAGAGACATATTGAAAAACCATAGGTATGTATGTAAATTATACAAGGATCACTATGTTAAGACCGTGTCACGCAGTAACGTCCCGTGGGGGTAGGCAGGTTGAGCGTCGCTTGGGGGCGGCAGTTACTTGAAGGGCGGTAAATCGAGGAGAATCATTAGGTATACATAGAAATTGGTACCCAAACTTAGTAAATAACGAAAATATCTTTCCATTAAAAAAAATCAGCTCACTGGTTGGAAATAAAATGTATTAAGTAATTAACATAGAAGGTTTAACAGGATTGTATTTTTTTGTCGGGTTCTCGATGTCTAGTTTACTTCCGTTGTCCTTGGACGTCACGTCCTTAATGACCTTCAATGACCCGTGCAGATTTGCTAATTAAATTTGAATTATAGGTACCTAGGTACATACTAACCTAATTAATTTATCCAAACATTTTTGCCGGTCACTCGCGAGTTTTAAAAGTTGTCAGGTGTATTTTTAAATGTATCTGAAACCGTGGACTCGCAATACTTTTTATTGAAGTAGTGATGGCATTTAAATTAGATTTTAGTGGTACATATTATATTTTGTTAGTAATGAATCCATACAACACATTTTTTAGATATTGGAGTATGAAAGGATGATAAAAAATACTGTATAAAAATGGGCCGGCATTTTGGCGCTGCCTAGGGGCGGCATTTTGTCCAGGGACATCACTGGTGTCACAAAACTGTTGGTAGATTTTTTTTCATTATACAACAATGTTTATACGATAATTTTATATTCATATGAATGGTTCGTTTTATTTTTAGCCCGACGATCGAAGATTGCAAGATATTATACATTTTTCTTCTCTCTGATATGCATCAATGGAATGTGCGACTCAGTATTTCCCAAACTCGTCATAATCGTGCAATGATCATCAGAAACGTATAAATCTACTTTTGAGAAGCGGTATATATTTTCTGTAATCTGGGACTTGTCTAGCAGTTTATTTTCGTCAAATAGGCAGAAGTTTTATTACTTTGATTTGAATGATAAATATATTTTGCGTTTCTTTTCTATTGTACCTGCTTGTACCTATCTGTAAGGCAGTACCTACCTAAGTATTTGTCCATATTGTCCACTTCTTCATTTATTACTCTTGGTTATTGTTATTCCAGTTTGTGTCTATCGTGCAGACTTGTTAATCGAGACATTTTTGGCGGGATCAGCGGAAATGAAGTACCTACGGTTTCCAAGGAACTGTCCTCTAAAATAAAGGTCACCATGACTATAATAATACATATATACAATTTACTATCACACTTTCGTACACATACTAAAAAGTATAACTTTCAATTTGTTGATAGGTACGTCTTGCAGACTGAATATTCAATATGCACATGATGTGTTAAAAATCTTCAATTTTTGCAGAAATAAGAATCTCAAAATTTCGATAAAAAATATACTCCACAAAGACTTTTCATAATTTCTAGAGAATTTTCAATCACAATCACTGCAATGATGTTTCTGTATAGGTTATAGTATAGAAATAGATGTCACAAATAGTTTAAACAAAATATATTATTATTTCCACAAATCGGTTTAATAAGATAGAGGTGCTAAAGCCAGTTTTAAGAGACCAAGACTTTGAAGCCACTTTCGGTTTATGACCTAATGACGGTCAGACCATACAATGCAATCAATACAAAGCCCGTCTGAATATTCTCAAATATAACCAATATTGAATGCGCGCTTCGTTAACGTATTAACCTCCATTGCATAATACTATAACACATACGTAACTATTGAAAATAACATATTCTTTAACACGTGTTTATTTCTTTTTACGCACTCGAATCTACAATTAAAACTTCTTTCAGCCTCACCCAGAAGAAACCCCACTTCTATAATCAGCCCACTTCCTATTAGCTTTGTGCTCCCTGGTTATTAGTTCTTAAATGTAGGCACATATAATATATTTTCTTATTTATTTTATTTCGCATATTGTTTTGAAATACTTACAGAAGTATTATACAAACCAGATTTTGCCACCGGGAAGGTGAAGCTGGCAATTATTATTATTATTATTTAAAATTTATTGTGTGACGGTGCGTGACAACCTGAGATCAGAAAGTAAAAATATTCAACAACTAACTAAAGTATATCCAAACAGTAGCGATTTCGTTTTATTTTACCTATTGTAATAAACTGTGGTATCGAGTAAACGACAAAAAAGTAAATGGGCCGATTATTAACGGACAATGAAGTTTCAAATTCAAAATACTTACTACTCACAATTTCACTTCCTGGTCAATGACAGTTAGCAGAATCAGCGATTTAATATAAAATTAAGATAGAGGTTGAATGACACTATCATTTATTTATATGATAAGGTATTAAAGTCCAACCGTTTTGGTAGAGCTCGCAATAAACTTGATTTAGTTTTTAAACAAGATTTAAAATCTCGCCACTCTTCGGTTTGTTCAATTAATTGTTATACAATCTTAAAAAAGTCGTTGTATCGCCAAATTGCAAAACATTTTGGTTGGTGCATTATTTGTATAACTCATGAACCGAAAATCTTTCAATTTCGAACTATTAAATTATAAAAGTTTTAAAATTACACTAAAATTATTTAAGAAACAATATAATTCACTAAGAATTGCTGTATAAATTGACTTCAAAGTTACATAAATTATAATAATACAATGGCGAAAGGTGGTTTGGTTCAGGCAGGGCTTACTTGAATTTTAAAAACTAACCAACACCATCTGTAAAATAAATATTGTATTATTAATTCAATGACAACAAAAAATAAGTATGATTGATAAAGTTTAGTGTGCACTATTCATCTCGAATCGTAACAGCCTACCTCCACCCCTCTCCACTGTAAATAATATGCAATTATATTCTTCTTCGATGGCGCTACAGCTCAAGTCGAGCCCTGGCCTCCTCCACCGCCGTCCTCCAGCCGGTACGGTCCTCCGCACGTCTTTTCCAGTTCCTGATTTATAGCAGCTGGATGGCATCTTTTGTAATATTTATCACCCCATCGTGTGCGTGGCTTTCCCACTGGCCTTTTCCCCCTGGGTTTCCTTCGAGGATCTTCTTCGATATCCGTGACTCATGCAATTATAAATACATAGTATATAATATAATAATATTAGGTCTACATAGCATGCAATTATATGCGTACAAGTCAGGCCAAAACATTCAATTTAAATACCTACGTACGATTTGTTGCTATGAAAATAATAACATGCAGTTCATTGAATGTAATCTACTGTTACAAATAAAATGCTTAATATAAGATCCACCAGTATAAGTTGTCCGCTGAGTAAGGGCACCACATGCTAACATTTGACATATAATTTAATACTTTTTATACTGGGATGAGATTAGTTCTAAATTCGAACACCTGACTGTTTATGGTGGTATATCTATAAAAATGTTTTATTTAAAGCATTTTTAGACGGCATCACCCTTTTTCGATCATGCATTTAATGGCATAATTTAAAACTGATCCTAACTCATATTTTTTTTATTAATATCCTGTACCTACATTCAATTTTAAATATTTAAGTATATTAAGTATATAAACAATAATATATTTACCTATTTATATCAAATTATATTTTATTTAATATATTATTAATAATTATCAATTAGATAAATCAGTTCACAGGACCGTGAGTGAGAATGTTTTATTAATCAATTATTTTAGACCTTTTTAAAACTAGTATGAAAAAATTAGACTGACTGTAGATAATGCGGTAAAACGTGCGTACCTATAATATGACGTGCGATTTTGAATGCATCCAAATTAAACAGTACCTATGTATATACAGAGCGTTGTGGACAGTGGGTACGCACTTCGCAGACAGTATTCACAATATTATGTTGGTATGTTTAACCTCTGTCTCAGATATTCAGACGAATGAACGAATTGTCTTTAGCCAGCCCACACAGATACTTTTCTGGACTTAAGTCGGTATAATACGTCACAACTTTATCATACATGTAATTCTAGGTAGCTGGTAGGCACATAAATTCGATTATAGCAACCGTTCTTTTCAGAAAGGTCAAATAATTGAATACCTACCAACAACATTTTTGGTGTAATAATATACATTTAAGTGTGTTGTGCCGTGGAACTCAATGTTTCTATTCGCCAAGGTAAGTCGCCAATGTTGTCAAAAATAGTTTTCATAAATTAAATACGTCATATAACGATACAAAAATTATGCAACTGTGTAGGTAGACAAAGGAGTCCCCTGACTGTAACTATCAGTTTAAACCGGTCACTCGATAACTGTGTTCCGGCCTCCATTTTATGCGCATAACTCAGAGATATTTCAATGGACGCGGACGTTTTCATTGTTCTTTATAAACCATTAATACATTCATTCAATAAAACAAACAAACCATTTTTTTTAAATCGCTAATTTTGCCAAGAACCGCCGTGTCATCACCAACAAACAAATTCTCCGTCCATAAATTCACTGTTTCAGTTCACTAGTGAATTACTGAAACTATTTTGCGTACCAATTACCTGTACAAATCGATTATTTTACTAAAACATAAAATATTACTCATTCATCGGCATAATTATTATATTATTTTAACACCCTTGATGGGTAGCAACAAATAATCACGGGGGCCGTGTCTGGCCCGCGGATCGTGGGTTGTCATCAATGGTATAGTTATGTAATTTTCTCTCCTTTTGATCTTTTTCATTCAACACAAAATATTACCCACACTTGAAGCGTAAAGATATATTTTTATTATATAGGTACCTACCTATGTTCCTATAGAATTTATTTAAAATGTATGCACCTACCTAAATACCAAGCTATGTTACGATATTAAAAAATTACCACTAGCGATGAAGATAATATAATATACAAGTTAGAGTTTGATTTGATTAATAAAACATCAATAAAAAGAATAAAAACTTAATTTTTATTAAGAAGTCAAGTCTTCAACTGGAACAACTTTTAGTGACTGATAGAGACGGCAATATTATTATCTCTCAAGCCAGAGCGAAGCGAAACTCCCCAAGTTTGGATGCAAAGCAAAATCGTGTAAATAAACTAGATGGGGATATAAATTTTAAAAAATGACAAAAATTTGGTAAAAATAATTTATACCTAATTGTTTTAATAAAATATGGACAATTTTACATTAAGATTATAAGTTATCCAAATAGATTTAAAATCTTCAATTCAGATTGCTAGACTTCGACTATTTTATTGGATGTATTAAATTAGTACTTGCCTCTCTTTTTTCGTGATGGATAACTTTTTTCATAAGCTCGTAGGTTCGTCAAATTCAAAGATTCCCAGGCGAGCACACGCAGAAGTAGAATGGGGAGGTCCATTTCGAAAAAATATCTGTAATAATTTATTATGGATTATTAAGGTGCCACTAACTTTCGCATGTACTACTACTAATATTTATAGGTTTGCGTCGTTTCCACCGTGGACCCCCACACTTTTTCAGGTACGCTCCCCATACACAGACACTCCGCATTTTACTTTTGACATAAATTACACAGAAAAAATTTAACATAAAATAATTACAAGATAAAAAGAACTTTTTATATACAACGTTTTTAAATTTTCTGTTGAACTATATAAACTTGACTTGACTAGTTTAAACAATCAAAAAAAATGTACTTGACATGTCATATTGATTTCCATAGTAACGCACGTATATATTAATAATTTAGTTGCTAGGACCCCAGACCCCTTAGCAATAATAACTTTTCATACAAAACAGAATTAACTGAAAATGAATTTAATTCTAGTCAAAGATGGCTAAACGTATTAAAAAAATGCATTGGCATCGTGTTCTGATATACTCATACTGAAAAGTTTAAAATGTCTAGGTAGTCGGGAAGTTAGTTAAAAATCGATTGCAAGATTTGTACCGGACAAAGAACCACCGGACAAATAAGACTACGAGCTAAGAAAAACGTTGTAATAATAAATTAATGTGAATAATGAAATTCTTCATAAGAAGACTTATAATGTACGTATTCGATTGTCTGCTATTCACCGATCAAAGTTAATTTTTATATTTAATTTTGAATTCGTGAATATTTCTTTTTGCTTTACAATCTGTAATCATCACCCTTATTGCAATATCAGTATTGCTCATTTTTAGCTAAGTACTTCTATTTTTTATAATAAACATTTGCCGTTTACATAATATTATGACAACAGTGCTAAAATACACGAGTTCAGATTTGTCATCATTATATCATTTATGATTTATCTGTATTTAGTGCAGTAGCTAAGAGTTGAGGTAGGCTGTGGAGATCCGACAAAAATAGTGCACACTCTGTTGGGCATAATTATTTATTTATTTTCATTGAACGTAGAATAAACATTGCAGAGGACTCAATTGGTAAAGTACATAGGTGCGAATCCAGTGGGTGCGGTTTCGATTCCCACAGTAGGTACCTACCTGCGTTCTATTTTTTTCAAAGATTTTTCTAGTAGGTATAGTTTGGTTAGGCAGGGTTTAATTTAATTTTTAAACTAACAAACACTGTCTGATATTATTTGTATTAATTAAGGTCAATGAAAACAAAATAATGAGTACATATGACTAACAAAGTGTGCACTCTTTATGTCGGATTCACACAGATTACTCATACTCTTCGCCACTGGTACCTGTTGACGAAATAATTAAATTTGTACGAGGTGATCGTCTTTGACCCAGATTTCTCTGGACAGGGTAATACCTACATAGAAATCAACGAGAGCCCTTTATTTGTCATGCATCGTGTCCACCAAATATATGGGTCTAGGACGATTTGGCGCCGGCACAACTGGACGTCACGAAATTCGAAAATAAATAGACGGTAGGTACTTTAAAAAAAATATTTAATATTATTATTTATATACAAATTATTATATTATGATTTAATAGTTGATGAGAATTTAAATATGCACACGTAAATAATGATTTAATCGTGCATATGTTTAAGTTCTAACGAAAAAAGAGTTTTAATTTTTATATAAAGCCTTAGGCATGGTAATTCTCAATTCGGAATAAAAAAAACATTATGCTAAGTGTAAAATAAATTAAAGCTATTAAGTAGTAGATGTAAACTGATTAAAATTCCTCGTCTACATTCTGTTTACGTGTTTACGACAGTGCGACGTCCAATTGTCCTGGCGTCCAGTTGTCCCATTCATCAAGGATCGAAATGAACCGTAGCGCACCGGAGCACGTTTCCGGTTTGTTAAATCCCTGAGATAAAATAATTTGACCGTCTGAGCTACCTTGGCCATATAACATAAAATCAAACACATTTATTTTTTTATGAAATTCACGTACGTATATAGGCACCTACTTCGGAAACTTATCGGGCGCTCCGGTTCGTAAAATTTTCTATTTCAAACTGTGATATCAGGGAACTGAAATACCTAATAGGTGTGGAGAAGCAAGCAACTGATTTCGAGTGCGGAAGAATACGGAATAAACTTAAACACGTGTCAAGAATACGTCATACGGCAAATACTAACAACTGCTCTCGGTTTATGTAATGACGCTCATTTTAATATTGGTGCATTGAAGGTTACAACACACTCTATTGCACGTCTATGATGCGTGGTAATTTTCGTTGGAGACTAAAACATTCAAAACCCTGCGTAAAAATGTAGTGTATTGTGATATAGCCTACCGGAATTATATGTATTAATCTGTTCTGTGTGTGATATACATAATATTATGTACATCTATGAGTCTATAATTATATTATAAAACGTTCAAGATTCGCACCTACGATGCGTCTAGGAGTTGTTGCGGATATCCCAATACCGAGTTATTAAGTTCTAAAAGTTGATTGTCAGAGAGACAAGATAAGGTACTTATAAAAGAAGGTTACCTATTATTGGTGATTAAAACTTAAAAAATGATAAGTAATACATACTTACACACAATTATTGACAAAGTTGGTGGGCTACAATTTTCTATAACTAGCACATATTATTTTAATTTAAAATACTACTTAATAATATATTATATTTAAACGGTGGTAGGTACCTACCAGTTTTTTAATCGATAAACAAATAAAAAAATCATGCTTTTAAATTGTATCTAGATAGAATAGAACTTTTTAGTCCTGACCATCCGAGATAGTTTCGATGTGTTTGAGGGAGGAGGGATAGATAGGTAGTATACTAAAATTATATTTTTGTCTCGATTATTTCTATCTACGTTTGATAAATTTCATCATATTTTTATTGTAGTAATAACAAAATTCGAGGGTATGTCATGATGAAATAAATTAGAGACGAGATATTTTCATAATTCGGTGACCGAATTGACATTTTTTTTGTTTTCGGTCAGGGCTCGAAATGGACCGTAACGCACCGGAGCGCCGTTCCGGTTCATAAAATCCACAAAATTATCGCTCCGTCTCGTGGAAATATTAATTTGACCGTCTGAGCTAGATATTTCATAAACTAAATA
Organism: Rhyacophila brunnea; assembly: GCF_057557595.1. NCBI lineage: Eukaryota > Metazoa > Arthropoda > Insecta > Trichoptera > Rhyacophilidae > Rhyacophila > Rhyacophila brunnea. The sequence continues at coordinate 27,860,716 of NW_028233068.1, forward strand.
AAAAAATAACACTTATTTTTATAAATCACATTTACAATTAATGTAGTATAGTATAATATAGTTGATATTTTCGTAAAATTATCGAGCGCTCCGGTTCGTAAAATTGTCCATTTCGAGCGCTGTATTTCGCTCAGTTTTGATCTATCCTGATCGAGAACTATCACTCGACTCGCTCGGATTTCTGACCTTCGGCACGCCGGTAGCTCTGCTGGCGTGCTACACTAAAATTACGATATTATAAAATAAATATGGATTTATTGTATACGCCGCATCCTGTACCTACTCTAGTATGTATTCTGGAAAATCCGTGTTGTTCAATATGTCCCCGAAGCAACAAAGACGATAAATCTGCATCCACACATCATCAGCGAGGTATATTTTTATACCATACATTCAAACACCATCCCCCACCCCTTCGGAGTATAATTATTATGTATTCTAGTAAGTGCATTCGGTATAGCTTTTCCGCAGTATGTCAAGCAAATTTTTTCTTGTTATTAATTACATTATATCATACTACTTGTTTCGCTGATTTGAAAATATAAACCTGCTTACGTTTTACATTTGGGTAGGTACCTATCTAAATTTCTGAAAAGTATTAAAATTATGTATTTATATTATTAATATGTTAAGGCTGACTCCTTGTGTGATCTATTATAGGGGTGTCAGATTTCTCTATTGTGTATTTAGGACGTGGGCTTCAATGTTGTTTGATAAAATACTTATTACCTACCATCCTGTGGTTACCTACTAAGCAAGGTCGCGTCGAGGCATGGAACAATAATTTTATTCTAACCGAAATTTTCCCAAACGCTAACGAAAACAACCTGTAATATAAATGTGCTTTAGTAAGCTTCATATAAGTATATTTTTGTATGTAGTAGTCGTATATCAAAATATATTTTGATTTTGGATTCGTAATAAAATACCTACACCAAAAAAGGTAAATTATTATTTGGTTCCAAAATGGAGCATACTAGATAGGTATGCATATCCACAAACGGAAACCCCATGTCTGTCGACAATACAATAAACAACGCGAGGATTTGTGCTAGCCGGGTTTTGGAAGTGGGCGTTCTGCCACTCGTCCACTGCAGGCGCTAACTTTATTTTAAGTGACATCTTGGGTAAAATAAATATTAAAATGGCTATAATAAATGCAAGTAAGCTTCTAGGATTAATCGTGCGACAAGCCAAACTGTTTTAGAATCCAAAATATCATACGTACACTCTACGTCTCGTTGGTGCGTTTCTTGAATAATATGGGTCTATTATCGGAGTCCTTATTAAGGGCGGACGTGCTCAGCGTGGGTCAAAATGGAGCTTTTTTTCTATTTTCAAAGCATGATCCTGGACATTCCTTAAACGTTGTAGATAATCTATTTGTATAATTTTGAAGCCTTGTTATCCTTTATATTTATTTTAAACATTTCATGACTGCATAAAGTATTTTTATTACATAAACTAGTATTCTTTTAAACCTCTCGCTCTAATGTTTTAGAATATAGTCATATTTCGGTACATAACTGTGCAGTGGTGTTAAGATTTTTTACATTTATTAATTTTAAACACATTTATAAAACCATTAGTATAATTTATGATGAGATAATATTAGTAAAATATTTATGATAAAAAATTAAACTGATAATCTCTGTGATCCCAAATTTGACAAGAATTAGGCATTTTATTATTCAAAAAATGGGCAAGATTAACACATTTGAAGATAATTCTAAAGATACTCATTATAAGCTATGTCTTTGACCATTCAAGTGTGATAAACATCCTACGAATAATGATTGCTTTATAATAATTATTGACCTAAGAATAAGGTAGTGATTTTTTTAAATACGCCATTTCTTTTGGCATTCCCCAGTGTTTAAGCTACAACATAAGGCCGTAGCCATAAATCGACACACTATAATTGAAGTAGGGAGTAAAATTATGTTAACGCGCGTGTTTGAACATGTACCGTTTAAAAAAAAAGGTTTTTTTTTTTCGGTTAGGTACATGTTCAAACACGCGCGTTAACATGATCTTACTCCCTACATCAATTTTAGTTTGTCAATTTATGGCTACGGCCGTATGTTGTAGCTTAACTACTGGGGGGTGACAAAAGAAATGGCGTATATCAAAAAAACACTACCTTATTCTTAGGTCGATAATTATTATAAAGCAATCATTATTCATAGGATGTTTATCACACTTGAATGATCAAAAATATAGCTTATAATGAGTATCTTTAGAATTATCTTCAGATGCGTTAATCTTCCCGATTTTTTGAATAATAAAATGCCCAATTCTTGTCAAATTTGGGATCACAGAGATTATCAATTTAATTTTTTATCGTAAATATTTTACTAAAATTATCTCGTCATAAATTATACTATTGGTTTTATAAATGCGTTTATAAATTAATAAATGTAAAAAATCTTAACACCACTGCACAGTTATGTACCGAAATATGACTATATTCTAAAACATTAGAGCGAGAGATTTAAAAGAATACTATTTTATGTAATAAAAATACTTTATGCAGTCATCAAATGTTTAAAATAAATATAAAGGATAATAAGGCTTCAAAATTATATAAATAGATTATCTACAACGTTTAAGGTATGTCCAGGATCATGCTTTGAAAATAGAACAAAAGCTCCATTTTGACCTACGCTGAGCATGTCCCCCCTTAAGCTTCATACAAGCTTATTCCAGAGCCCGTCCAGAAGAATTTTCTTCGGTGTCTTTATTGACAAACGATTTTTTTCCGACTGCCTTTCTACAAGGCATGCTCGCTTTTCACTGGCTTGATTCTCATAGGCCACTTCTGCCCTTGATACATTTTGTCTGCTATTACGAGGGATGGTTTCTACTGAATTTGAATTTTTATGCACCCGTTAATTACTTATGTGGTCGCAGCCATGACCTATTATGGGTCAGAAAAGTTTCCTCGTTTCAAGCTTATCAGGCACCATTAGCGAGGGGTGCAAGACTAGTAAATGCGTTCCCCAAAAACAGACATTTTCAGTGATATGCTGTGTATTTTGTTTTTAAAATTGTATTTTATTGTATAAGTAACATTGTTTATGTATCTTCTTTTATTTTATTTTTTTCTTCTCTCGTGTGATGGTAATATTTACTATATATTAGACAAGTTTGTATTTTTATTTAACTCATTTTATTATGTCCACAATGAATTTTTTTTTTTTTTTTTAAATAAATATTGAATGATATGACGTAAAATGTTAGCACGTAACGCCCTCACTCATCAGACAACTTATACTGATGGATCTATAGATGTCTACAGATTATAATAAAATGTCATTACCAGCGGTTAGTTAGGAGAAGAGTACCTACGTAAATATCTTATTCTAGAATAATATGAATTGTATTATCATCATTAACCGGGGTTGATCCACTCTTCGTATCTAATTCTTCGCTGACATGTATATCCGTTGATCAAGCTGGTGCTGGGTCGTCCTTGTGGTCTTTTTATATTGCAGAATAGATAATATTTCATTATTTTACGGTTGGGACCTATATGTGTCGGGTGGGTCCGAATAGAATAGTCATATAATATTTTTAACATAAAACTCCAACTTACGTACCTTCCCTTATATTTTATAAATTAACCTAACGAAAATGTTTTTTTTTAATATACTTATATAATATTTGCAACAGCCGTTATTTACATTGCATTCCTAAAGCAAATAGATAATACATATTTAGGTACCGTATTCCAACGAACTATTTTGTATTAGTACCTATATAGCATATTATAAAATTAATCAAAATGTTATTCCATTAGCTGTATAAATAAACGCGGATGAATTTATGTAAATATTTCTTATCTTAATATCATGAGCTAAATCTAACATTTGGGATGTTTTAATTGCTCCAAAAATAAATAGAAAATATATTTGGAGCAGTGGCGGCTCTAGCATATTTTAGTAAGTGGGGTCACATGGCGTGAAATATCATATGAAATACATATTATATGTATACCTAATTAATGTCAATCAAAACGTATATTCTATTTTTATTAATATTTTGAATTCTAACATTAATTGTGTGTACTTAAGTGATTTATTTTGTATAGTAGCTGTTGCTTCAGATTCTATAAATAATTCAAAGAAAACATACCTTTTGTAGCTATTACTTCATCTTCATATGCCTCCTGTGTCCGAAAGAGTCTTATAATTAAATTCTACTCTTCTATTTTTTAGTTTGGCGAACCGGTCAATCACTTTGTTGTTGAAATCAGGAACGGACTTGATGAATTCGTCTTCTATTGATAACATGGAAAGCGCATTCAGCCGTTCCTCACCGATTGTATTTCTTGAAGATGTTTTTATACGTTTCAGCGTCGAAAAACACCTTTCTGATTCTGAAGTCGTCATTGGGATCGTGATAATAATTTCTAAAAGTTTGGTGACTTCAGTAAATATCTCTTTTACATTATTCTCGTCCAATGACGCTAAGAGAGAAGCGGCGGATTTTACATCACTAGTGAGTTCGTCATGTCCATACAGAATTTGTAATTCTGTTCTTAATTTATTTTTAAGTAGAAATGGATAATATTTAACCGCTATATCAAAATCTTTATCGGGAAATTTTTTTGAAAAATCTTTGAAAAATCTCACATCCACCAATCTTGCAGCGGTTAGATGGTCAGTATTCGAAAATCTATCGCTGACATGCACAACAATGACATCGCATGCTTCTTTCATCACGCGCTTCAAATCACTAGCGGAAAAATTTCTTTTACATGTTAAATCAGCGTAGAGGTCTCCCAATTCATCCGTTTTCTCTCTTATTTTTAATATGGCTGCTTTAAAGTGTGTTATAGCTAAGTTTGCTGAAATATTATCTATGGAAACTTTTTGAAGTTTTTGAAATAAAATGTCAACTTCCGGCATAACTTGCGCGAAAAATGAAAGAAGACAGCAGAATAACCTATCGTATAAAAGATTTAAGAGTCCACATGCTTCACTTAAAGTTACTGCATCCCACCCTGGATCTTCTTGAAATTTCAAAAAACACTCCCGCATCTCATTCAAATTTTCATAAACAGTGTTTATCATACGCCCAGAAAAATTCCACCTTGTTGCGCTAGATCTTGGCATCCTCTGGTTCACAACATTGTCTAATAAACAGGTGCGTTTCGTGGACACTGAGAAAAATGATGAGAAGCCAGAAATATTACCGAAGAATATTTTTAGTTCCTTGTGTGTTTTCGAACACAGTTGCTGCATTACAAGGTTCAATTGATGAGCGTAGCAATGCACAAAATGTGCGTATGGGAAATCAACCTTAATCTGTGCCTGTACACCATTTAAATTTCCTTTCATTACTGCCGCCCCGTCATAAGTTTGAGCTATCAATTTCTCGCGATTGATTCCACATTCACTCAGTACTGACTTTATTTCTGCTGTCAGGCCACTGGCCGATTTATCCACTAGTTTAGAATACTGCACAAATCGTTCAGTAACAGTCCCAAGTTTAGTAATATACCTTAATATTATAACCAACTGTGCTTTACAAGAAACATCGGTTGTTTCATCCGCTTGGATTGAAACAAAATTCGTGGTAGATATCTCCTCTTTGAGGAGTTCTCTATATAAATCGTACATGCAGTCCAAAAGCTCATTTTGAATTGTTTTTGAAGTCCCTTTAAATGACGGCGAATTTTCGTAATAGTTTTTTAATATTACATCATCTTCACATAGTAACTGGAACACTGAGCGAAACACTCCCGGCTTCAAGGATTCGGAAGTCTCATCGCGGCCACGGATTCCAATTTCGCACGAACCACAAAGTCTTAACACAGAAATTAATTTTGAAAGTACATATCTATTTTTGTCAACTTCTTGATTATGGCGTTGAATATTACGCCTATATACACTGTCTAATTTTTCAACAATGTTTGATTTACCAAAAAGTTTTAATGTCACAGCATTTTTCATGTGAGACGACGAAGTTTCGTGTGAAGTTAGCCTCTCTGATAAATGTTTTAAATCTGAATAACCAGATTGAGCCCAAACAGTTTCACCACCAAAAATTAAACAGGGAAAACAAAATAGTCTTTTTAAGGATACACTTGCAGTCAACCACGTTTTTTTAGTAAACCATTCCGATTTAAATGTCAATTTTTTTTTTGGTTTCACTAGTTCATTCACAATAACTAAATCACTAGGTTGGTGAGCTCCTAATCGTTTCACTTCTAGTTTATCTTCAAATGTCAATGTACTGAACTTATATTTCAATAAATAATCCACCTCATTCATCATAGTACCTACGTAATATTATTTATCAAAATTATTTTAGTAACGTGAGATGAAAACTATCTACAAATTTCAAAAATCAAATCTTAATCAAACTTCACAATACTAATAGAGAGTATGTATTAACAATTATAATTTAAAACTTATTTAAATAGATGGATGACCGTTAATCACTGACGTCTGACTGGCAAACTAAAACAACTTGTGACAGGATATGCGCCGACCAACAAGATATTATAATAATAATAATATGTACGTCAACTTTTACCTAGGTACTAACATTTTTTATGTAGGAGTGGGTATTTCTAGTGGCGACCCCTAGCCAGCACCAATACATGTACAGCTAAACGTGCATATGACGTGCTTGATGCTCTACACAGTCTCATAATTGCATTGCTTGCATAAATATTTGTTTTGATTTGACGGGGTCCATTCCAGACGGTCCCGGCTACAAGGGAACTCGGAAAGTTCTCAGAACTGTGACCCGACATTATCGTTGTACGTACCTGCTACGTAGATAGACTGAAGCATTAACAGGGTTGCGCCACGAAACAAGAATTAGGGATGGGTAAACAGTGCAAATAAAATATATACTTAATTAATTTATACAAAATCAATGTATTATGGTAGGAACGTATAACATGAATATCAATTGACTATTGATTATAGAATGACGATGAGGGGACCGGGGTCTGTCCCCTAGGTACCCAAAAGAAGAGCCGCCCCTGATTTGGAGCATCGTCAAAACTAGAATGCTGGTTGAAGTTCTCAAATTTTTGACATACTACATATTGACAACGACAACTGCGCAACATTGTGTTGTACAACGGCATTTGAAAACCATATTATTTTGCATTCGATGGGAAATGCCAATTCCACAACAAAATTGCAGCGCTCCCACTCGGAGGCAATTTGTAATGATCAATCTATAATATAACAGGCGCGCATATAATTGGGTTTCGGGTCCGATCACTCTCCTCATTGCATTCGAAATGAATCAATTACTACCACTGTAGTGCGACTCTATATTTAGTCTTCTATGTCCCCACGGTCGTTTCTGGGACTAAAACGTTCCCCCCGCATTTACTTTTCCCGCGCCCATATGTGTTCGATATTGCGTGGAGTTTTATTAATATTAACATGCCTAAAATTTTAGCATAAACAGAAGCAGACTTAAGAGTTTTATTTCGAATGTATAAGTATTGTGAGAAGGAGAAACAGAAAATAAGACTTTTAATTCCTCTCAATAGTGACAGAGATAGAGTAGGTACCTATTTGCTATGACAAGTCAACACGTATATAGCACGTGACGTAATAGTGTCATCGCGCAAAAACCACATGACGTAACAGTATCAGCGCATGCAGCGCTGTGACGTAGAAGATTTGATATAGAAGTTGGTTTATTATAGGATATCCTTACCCACCGTAACTTGTAATTCAGTGCCTTGGTGTATGTAGTAATATAGGTACGCCAGGCAATCGAGAAGGGTAAACAATATTATAACCCCATCCCGAGATATAAATAATAATAATAATATAAAGAGAGCGATGATTCAGCAAAATATGATAAAAGCGGTGCCATAACTAAACGAACTGGTTAATAATTCTAGTCTTCTTCTTTCTTAGTGAGAGACACAGAACAGATAATAAATAGAATACCAATAGGCTATATTCAATACGCCACATGGTGAAGCAGGCTTTTGAATGTGTGAGTGTCCTACGAAAATGAAGCACGTATTATGCACGTGCAATAGTGTGTGTAATACACCAACATTAAATGAGCGTAAATGCATAAACCGAGAGCAGTTTTCAGTATTCGACGTTAAACGTATTCTAGACACAAGTGTAAGTTTAACCCGGATTCATCCTTACTCGAGTCGGTTACCTGCTATCGCCTTACCCGTTGTGTATTTCAGTTCCCATCATTTCTGAGTTCCCTGGTGAGAGACTTGGACCATAACAAAAATACAGTGATGTTACCTCAGAGCTCGACTGCCTTAAGTTAATTTTTTTATCATATCTAAATTTCGTTTTCCTGAACAATTATTTTTGGAGTAACGTAGTCTGGCTTTTTGGTACAGAATTATATTCGGATTTAAAAGACAAAACCATGTTTCATACTCGGTTATGTCTACCTCTAAGCATTAGGCAGATACAGTCCGATTAAAAATGAATTACATTTGACTTCATTGTATCATTATGTGTGTCGGCCTTGAGAAAGAATCATTTTTTGCCCATTAAAAACTCACAGATTATTTAATTTAAATAATCACTCACTACTGCAACAAGGTCGCCTTTACGCACATGTCTTGGAGAAACAGAATTCATTGGCGATTTTCATAATTGCCGTACTTGTACAGACTAGGTAAAGACTGGATAATCGGACCATTAGCATGTCAACTTATTTATTAAGTACGTACATTAATTATTATTAAATTAAAAACTCATTAAAAAATGAACACTATCGACTGGGGGTAGGAACATGATGGAAATTGAATTTTAATTGTAATTGATGAGGCTCTTGTACTATTCAATATGAATCGGTTTTAACGACTAAGGTTCCATCTTTAGACATCTTCAGACAGGCAATGAAACCCGCGGGGCTAAGCAGGCCGTCCACTGTTTAGGGTCGACACATTATATAGGTAAGGGTTGTCAAAATTAACGAAATAATTCGAATATTATATCGTCACCTCAAAACTGCAACTAGATAATTTGATTTTCACTGTTTTTGCGGTAGCTATTGAATATGATTCTACATTTCCTTCTCGACAAAATGATAAAACTAGGTAAGCCAGGGGTTAATGACTGTCTTAATTTTGTGTTTGAAAGCATTAGATAAAAACCATAAATGCATTAAAGAAATAAAATAATTACCTAGAGACCGACAAGTTTAACGTGAGGGTATAGCGCGCGCTATGCAGCGGAGCCTCACGTTAAACTTGTCGGTCTCTATCTACAATATTTTTCATACAATGGAACATTATTTAAATGTTCCCAATTAGACAAGCACAACTTTCCATTTTTATTTTAAATAATGATTATAGCCTAGATGTATGTTAATCAAGAAAGTACTTAAAGTTTAAATTTCATTTTCTCTACAATGACCAAATCAGAGTTATGTAGTTGTAGTATTGAGGTGACGATACCTTTCCATAGTAGGCTTTTATCGCTATAACCAATAGGTACGCATAGAATATTACAAAACGTTACCAATTAGAAAAATGAAATAATTGAAATCATTACCTACTTGGTGGTTCATCCAGGGACGCGATACGCGGGGTGCGGGGGTACAAATACCCGGGCGATAGATTCAGGTTCAGAGGCAAAAGTCTGAAAAGAAACATTTTTAATGATATAATTAAAATATATGTCATTAAATTACCAAGATAAACTTATGGACGCTGATTTAGATGGACCAGATTAAGTTGTCTGTTAACCGAATTTTTAACTTAAATCTTTCTGAAACTATAAAAAGTTCGGATTATAGGTAAGTTCTTAGTTATGATTAAGAATACCATTTATATTAGATTTAGATTTACTTGAAATTCGTGAAAACAGCCGCAAAGTAATATTTGTCGAACACAATAGATCGCCCTTACTTAACGCTAACTAATGCCCCTGCTCCATTGCCATGCAAGTCCAACGATTTAATAAAGCCGTCGGAGTCTTATTTTCAGCGTAGAGCACCTTGACTCTTGAGTCTTTAACACTGCCGACCGGGATACGTCCGATTTCAAGCATATTAAAAATATTTTTAATCACCAAATACCTAAGCAAAATTCGTACGTAAACCACCACCGTGACTCCGAACTACCATTAATGCTGTCATTCGGACGCGATGATCAACTCAATTAAAGGACAAAGTCAGTGCTCGAAATGGACAATTTTACGAACCGGAGCGCCCAACTATTTTCCGAAAATATTAACATATTTTATGTAGGTACCTACCTACTTAATAATTTTGTGTATTTATCTAAAAATAAATGTACTTATTAGATTTTTTTACTTGCCAAGATCAGACAGTCAAATGGGATAACAATCTTGTGGCATGCAAGACTAGGGCATAATGTTGTCGGCGACACAGATGAAAATTTTGGATAACCTCACGCCATTAAAAACATTAATATGATTCCGATAAGTTTCGTATAAACTTTATAAAAAATATATTTAAAGTTAATGATTATATTACTTTTCATTTTTCCACAAACAGGAACTGCGCTCCGTGCGTTCCTGTCCATTTCGAGCGCTGGTCACAAAGTCTAATATTATTATTATGATGCAAATCTAAACCAAAATTAGACAATATATCAGGATAATCAGAAGGCATTGCGATGTATGTGTTTAATCATCAAAGCTGTCAAAACTCATTCGAAAAATATCCATAATAATTTATTATTGATTTTTAAATGGCAATCTAGCAGATACCATCGATTCTTCCATTCACCCCACCTACTATTTATCGCGTATCGTCACTTCAACCGAAGACCCCATTACTTTCCGGGTACATTCTCCATACACAGACACTCACAGTATAACTATACCATTGATATATTCGACCTACGTGAGGATGGGTATAAGTGGGCGTTGTTTTACAAATAATAATAGAATACAAAATTAAAATATGGTGCTTCCACGCTTTATAATTTTTATATTTTTTTTTTACATATTTACTTTTTATACTGTTTTTATGATACTGCATAATATATTTCTTTCTTCTTTACACTGTTTTAATACAATTTTTTGCTATTAAATGTCATGTTGTGAATGTCTTACATTTATAATTTGTAATGTTCACTGTATGTAAAAATAAAAATAAATTTGAATTTGGATAATAATATGCATTAAAATTTGTCACATAAATGTAACGTGCATTCAATATTTGAGGAGAGTTGGCGCGCTTTGTCTCTACATTTTATATTGGCATTGTGCTGTAGGTACCTATTATTATTACTAGCATATTTTTTTAATAATTTATTGATGTAACGTTTTGAAAATTTGTTATGGCTGTTCTCATTAATTCAGTTTGTTTTAATTATTACCAGTGCTTGAAGAAAAGCATATTAAACAGGTATAATGTAATAAAAATGAAAGTGTTCTAAAGTCATTTTACAAAATATAGCTACATAAAACTGTGAATAAAATTATAAATTATATTACATACCTATTATTTAACTGCTAATTATAATTATTTTTTAAAAATAAAATAAATATTCGAGTATAGTCTCCTAGGTAGTTGGTTCTCTACTTTTCTGTTAGGTACTATTAATTTTAAACATATTATTATGTTTACTGTAGTTTTAGTTTAACGTGTTCTGTGATCTTATTTGATAGATATTATATTTGGCTGATGACAATAAAGTGTTAATAATAAATTACACAACAACACGTCAAGTCTTTCACAATCACAAAGAAATATTTAAGTACTCAATTTTCCATGTGTTGTGAAAATTATATCCTCTGGTCTTCTTTTGGGCACTCATTGCACTATCATCAAACTATTCTAAGACGTCCTACAGTGAAAACAATCTGCTGTGCTGTGCGACTAGTAAGGGTAAACTACGCCTCAGTTTAAAGCAGAGGGATTGTGACCGTGAGTGATGCAATACGAATCAAGTGATACTTTCAAGTAAGCTGGTTGAGAAAATAAAAAAGGAATGGTTAGTGCTTCTTCTTTTTCAAAATCTCAATAAAATCATATTAACTGAATGTAGACACATTTTTAATTTTCACAGCTCTATGTACCTATGGTGTGATCATGGCCCCCATAAAGGGGGGGCTGACAGGGCTCCACCCTGGGGGCCCGGACTCAGGAGGGGCCCGGCGAGGCTAGTCGACCAGATAAGTGAGATAAACACACATCACAAATTTGCTTTAATACTAAAAAAAGTCTTCCGTAAGTATTTTCCTTCAATAATAATATTATTGTTGTTTAAAGTTATGTGATTGTACGGTACAATTTTTAATTGTGTATAAATACTCGACATCTCCATAATTCAAATGGATGTATCTATTAAAATATACAACAAAACACTAAACATAGACATTAATTTTACCGCGTACACCATTTGGAAAACTCTACTGTAGAGCGTCTCACTGTCTATCCTTAGCGATAGGTAGGGGGGCCCGCTAAAGATTCTAGTCTGGGGGCCCTCGTCATGATGTGGGGCCCATGGGTGTGATACATCCCTCTATCGCGTATACACGACTGACTATTGCGCGTTCGTACCACACAGTGAAATATGTCATCAATACGGAGACCAGAGAAGGTGGACATGAGAAATTGAAGTAACACCCGAAGTAAGTATTATAGTCTTTGAAAGCTGTAGTCTCTGGTTCAAAAAGAAGCACAGTAAGTAAATAGTTGGCAACTTCTGAACCAATATATTCAATATATTATTCTAATTGGCTTAATAAGGGTAGCTCATCGCAAACTAACATTCTTGTAGCTGTCAATTATTTTATACCACGAAAGGCAGCTCGCGTACATTAGGCGAGGTTTTGCGCCTTTTCATACACCCAAGCAGACCGTAGAGATGCTAGATTCAATGGGTTAGTGCTGTCTATCACTTTATCCACAACGAATTGACAGCGGTCAGGGTTGCCTGTTCACAATATGAACAAATAAATATATAGGAATTTATTACGGGGTAGGTAGGTACTACTAATATCAATCACCGTTTCTTCTACTAGAATGCGTACGTGGATGTTGACGGTCTGGAAATAATAATATATTATAATATCGAGAATAAATTGTAAGGACAGAACAGAAAGGCGGTGATAAGAACGTGTCGCTTGATTAGTGGATGACACCACCCGGATCACTTGTTAATCTTTTCTGTTACTGCTCATACTAATATGATTTTTTTGCCAATTGATACTACATGGTCCGTTCCCAGATATACACCTACTTATGTAAAAACAAATATGACACCGATTTACTTTCCGAGATAAAGAAAGACACACATTTTTCTACTTCGATATTAAAATGCGTAGTAGGTAGGTACGGGGCCGTCTACTTTTTGTGTACGTTAAACAATGCCTCGTAAACCTCTCGCAAGTTCCACACGTCGTCACATCGCCTCCTGTATGCTTTATCACTTGACGTCGGTCCACAGGCACCGCACGTTGTCATAAAACGTGGTAGGTACCTATTTAGCGATGGCCTTGAAGGTCCAGATTTTTTTTTACCGCCGGATACGCGAATTGTCATAGGTCACCCCGTTTTATGGTAATTTATTCTGAATCCATCTTCTAGATCCAAAAAGACAGTTTGATTAAAAAAAACAACATGTACCTATAATACGTCAATGTTGAACCCAGTCTATGAAATTTGAACTCGCGACCCACTGATCGCATATGCTATGATACACGGTGGGCGACGTATATTATATACCTATGTTGTCTGTTTAACACACGCAAATATATTTTATGTGCTGCATTTTATAACGGTTGCTAAGAACCCAGGAGAAGACGAATAAAATTGGTTTCAGTCACAGACAAGTCTGAGAAAAATTCCTCGATCAGACAGTCATACGTCACATTCAACGTCAGACCGTCCGACACATCCGAACGACGACTCACCAACCGTGACCGACGCCGCACGCACCGGTCTGCCAGTGAAAGTACCAACTTATTTGTTTCATTGTGAGGACCAAATACATACTGTCCGAGTAGATAATATACCTACATATAATTACACATAAAGAACCTTATGCCAAACCAGTTTTTGCGTTCCCTCGCAAGCAATAATTGAAGCAATAGCCATGGTTAACTCGCCTGAATGTAAGAATACATAATGCTTCATAATTACATAGGTCCTTTGGCTTGCAATTAAGTACTACCCGGTTCAGACCGTATAACAAGAATTGGTTGTTAACCGTTCAATATGTTTCATGAAATGGTGGCAATGACAGCGGTCCCAACCTTTTCTTCTTCTTCTTTTTGTGCAATTATCATGTGACGTTTTCTGTCGGACGGCGTCTTTTCCATGTCTGTTGCTTCTCTTAGCAGGGATGGAGTGTTGGAGTACAAGCCAGTCTCTGAAATTCTTGCTTTATTATTTTTCCTCGACTGTACATCTCAGGGTGGGATTTTACATCTTCTTCAAGGACCCTCCACTGACTCCTGTCCGTTGCCAGTTCTCTTCAGTGTACAGGACTTCACAACATAAACTAGTCTTCCTCCACACAGTCACTCCACTCAGATGTTTCTGCGGTGGGACTCACCTGATCTCTGGTGCAAGAATCAGACATTCTCTCAGTGTGACTCATCCATCGCCGTCTTTGTGCCTTACAGAATTTAATAATGGTTTTGTGTTCTATTAGGATGCCCAGCTCATTTTTTTTGTAGTGCTCATTTTCTAAAGTTAGTTCAAAAATTCTTCGCAATATTTTCATTACAAAGACTGCCAACTTATTTTCTTCGGTCTAGGTTAGGTACCATTTTTCACAACAGTCAAATCTGGCAGCCGGGCTCATTATCGTTATATTATTATTATATCAAGAGTTTGTTGTTTCGTCACAGCATCTTCGACCACGGCAGTCCCTCATATGCGTACACGCATTTGTTTCTCGCAATTAGGTGGATTTTCAGTTTCTCTGTTGTCTTATTCAGTGTAGGTATTCACTCTTCCGGTTGGATCCCAACAGTTACATATTACCTATATAACATTTTCTATATACCTACTAACTGTCTACTTTATATACACATCGAGGACTATAAATACATAACATGATCTGTGGGATTTCATTTTCTCGACTGTTTACCATATATTTTTGGCATTTCTTTGCAGTCCGTATGCTTCTGCCTCCCTTTTCAATGTACTACCGTGGTCAATCATAATTTGCTTGAATGGAATTATGGAACAATGTCTACGTCATATTGCAATCCACACAACCCCTTATGTGCATTTTGCGAGGTTAAAGGCAAATAATTATCATTGTTCGCTATACATTGATCATAAATGTACTCGTTCGTACCTGATGAAAAGACTTTATTTTGCGAGGAAAGGTTGTTGCCCAATCCATTGGATTGAACACACATTGGAAAATATCATGTGAATTTTGTCGGAAGTGGGATGTGAACCCGTGACCCACGGCTTCTACGCCATAGGTAAGGCAGACGCATGTAGGTATATTATTATATTATGTACTCCTTCACCGGTTTCTCTAATGACATAATTACAATCTCTATAATGTGCACTACTCTCGTAAAATCCTACCTATGTGTCAACTTCAGCCGGGGTCGTCCACTGCTGGATGCTGGCGTATCTATTCGGGTGAAAATCTGATAATAATATAAGAAATAGGCTTTTTTGAGGATACATAGAATGTCAGTTTTCGTAGTAGGTACCTACCTATTGGATAAATTATTTGATTTTGCGATTTACCTATATTATCATTGTTATGATAATGGCGAATCAGCCGACGAAAGACAAAGAACAATGCTGTCTATCGTCATTCTACAAATTCTACCTGTTATAAAGAAGGGTTAACTTCGGTAAGGTAGGCTAATTTGATGAAGGTGCAAGGCGAAGTGCAGACGCATTTCGTCCATCTGTTTTGTTAGTTGGTAGGTATCAAATTTATCTACCTAGTGGAGACAGAGCCATGTCTGTCTGTTTCGGTTTCTTTACAATTTCATAGCCAAATAAGCAAAAAAAAAAACTGATTCCAAAGCGATCGTAGGGTGACCAATCCAAGGGTAATAATTGAATTATCACGAAACAGCTATTTTGGGGATACACTCTACTTGATTACATTGTATGCAGGTTGGTAGATACCAAATTGGTTTTATGGTTAAACATGATATTGCCCATCTACTTATTACTACTTATACGTATATCAACTGTACCTACGATTGTGCAAAATAAATCATTTTTTAAATGTTTTAAGTATTTCGAAAACAAACCATTCACAAGTTATAAAAACTTATTTAAGTACAAAATACATACACAAACTTGAACAATGAATCATCTGCTTTATTATGATTTAAGTAGGTACTTACTATGGTTAACACTGTCCTATCAATTTCGTTTTTATTTTGATGTCTCTGTACTAAACTAATCCAACGGCAGTAGAGACTATTACATTGAGATCAACTCTTATTGAAGTGATGATATGTTGGACAAAATGAAGAATTAGAAATATTGAAATATTGGCAATGAAACAGCTGACAGTTTATAATTTTATTAGTGTATGATATATTTTCAGAGTGAAGACACGTCATTTTAATTGATTTGGTTTAGATAATAATCATGTGATATATGGTAGTAGGTATAATAGGTATTTTTAAGAATCTTTAAAGTGTGTCCATCACCAAAGTACTGCACGCTAATGTTGATAGTTCTGAAAATAATATTAAGTAGATGTTAAAACGTTGCAACCGTCTGTAATATAATTTTATGACATATGTGCGGGTAAAATGTCGCGAAAACGTGATCGAGATGACGAATAGATAAATTATTGATTTTCATATACCTATACGATATCTTTGGCTGAGCTTGTTTTTTTCTTTTTTTTTAAAATAATATTTATCGAATATACAGAAAAAAAAAAAAAAAAAAAAAAACAGCAGATACAGATTCAACTCATGTCGGGCGTCGTATTATTGAAATGATAACAAGTAATTATTAGTAAGTATTAGTTATCGTAGTTCTGATTTTTATTTAATGTTTTTAAACTTTTAACAATTTAAATTATGGTGGTTACAATATATTGTCTTGAAAAGGCAACGCCGCGTCGCTCAGCAGCTGCCACTGCCAGTACAAAAACTGCGAGTGTTCGAAGCGCTTTTCGGAACGCGACCGGTCCCTGTGCGAGGCTACAATTTATACAAAACAGAACGGCAGTAGCATAGTACCCTGCCGACGTTTAGACGCTGTCTACGGCCATTGTTTTTCGCGAATAATATCACTCAAATATACCCGAATTTATACTAAAAAGGCGACAAACAAACATAACATAAGTGAAAAAATGCGTGTATTATTGTGACAAGCCTTATTCCGGCGCTATTTAACAAAGAACCTCTCATAAACTTATTATTTTAATGATTTGTTGTGGCGTAGCACGCAAAAACGCTTGTGTTATTCATTCCTAATCGTTGGGGGAGAGAAAAATAAAAAGAAACGAGTGAAACTAATTTGTGTTATTTTCTTGGAGTAATAACTAGTTATAAAATAGAATTTTTAACATTGTGTTTATTGTCATCAGCATCGCGACCGCGCTGATTTAAAAATATTGAATTCTTAGTGGTTTTTGTTCTCTGTGAAAGTCAAATCGAATAACCAAAATGCTGTTTGAAAACCCTGCCAATGCGGCAGCCAAACTGTTTCCTGCAGCCTTCAATATACCTCCGCCAGTCAGAATAAGGTTTGTGGATTCATTTACCGTGAAAAATCCAGATTATCGACATTTTGAATGAAGCAAAAATGCTATATTCCGAGCCGTGTAAAATGCGCCGGTAGCCATTGAAATGATCATGCCTTGTATTGAAACAATACAATTTTATTTAAGGTACCTACATACTAAGTACCTACTTACCTAATATTTCTCGCTTTATGTTATTAATTAATGTACCTAATCATCTACCTATTAAAAACTGAGATTTATCTTGTTATTTGAATGCTTCATGTCGTCGTTCAATCGTTTCTTTATACATTTCACATTCGTCATGCTGCCATGCATGAAGACGATTAATTTGATCCAAAATATTAATATTGTCTCCTATTTATTGACATAACGTAGCTGCTATACGTTTAGTTTTATGTGACAGGTACCTATGACATATTAAATAGATGGCATTGACTACCCTACCACCAAACACCTTCATTCATTTTCATTTTTTATCCATTCAACCACAAGACATCATACCTAGTTTCTGGATAATAATTATTAAAATAAAATATATCATAATATAATTTGGTTATTATGATGCACAATTAATACGAATGCGCAGTGGTAGACGACTGATTAAGATTGATAAATATGTAGGTGCATAGGCATTATTAAGACGCGACAGACATCGTTGTTTTGTTTCCATCCTCAATCAAAATAATTTAAATAAATAAAAGGTCAGTTATCAATGTTATCATTATCAAAATAATATTTTAAATAAATTAAAAGTGAGTTATCATGTTCTGCCTTCGTATTATATTAACAAGAGTTAGTACATATTATATTATTAATTATTGGTATATGTGCCGCAGAGGTGGCCATGAGATTTTACAACTTTCTTTTTAGAGCAAACCAAACCTACCCCAACCTAATAGTATATACCTCATATAATCGTTGTTTGTGGTAATGGTGCATCAAAATGCATGAAAATTTCAAATTTTCAATGAACGATTATTGGATCGAAAAGCCGATGCGCCGACAGAAAAGGGTATTTATTATAATTGTCTACGTGGAATAAATTGTTTTCGTAAAAAAATATATATAAAAGCTCGTGGCCACCTCTGCGGCTCAATTACCTAATTATTTTTTACGGGGAATGGTTGTTGGCTATTTTCCGTACACATTGGGCCATTGTTCTGTATCAAATATTATGCACTATTCAATTTTTTCCGTGTGAAAAATACACTACTTTTAATGATTTAATCAAACAACTAGATTTGGGCTCGATTTCCCGATATAGCATTGTGTCAACCCTAAAATACATTTTGGATACATAATTTCGATATTCTGGCAACTCCGAACGGAGGTTAAAAAATATCACTGTTTGCGGGTTTATTCACCTGCATAATAATATTTTCTTGGCAATTGCCAAGATAAGAATGACTGTCTTTTTGCTTACATTTTGCGACATTCAGTTTCATACATTTAGGTACTTAAAAAAATATACCTACAAACGAAGTTCTTTATGTCATTCTTATCATTCATACATTGACTACTAACTGCCCGGATCACACAATATACCTACGCACTTATCTACCTACTTTACTCATACAAAATGCTATGCGAACAATTTATTCTAAAGTTTTTCTTTTTCGTGTCTCAGGTGCCAGTGACGTCCGTAGGCAATGTGCCGCCCTAAACCCCTTTCATTTTTAGTTTCAAATTATCTCCGCTACAAATCCGTTAGGATCTCTTTTATTATATATTTTTGATAATAATTGTATCACTTAATTAAACAAATATACAAAAAAAATGCATACAAACTAATTATAGCCACAAAACCTACTGACATTCAGTGGTGGCTTTAGGTAATTGGAGGTTTGTGACGCTGACAGTTTTGTGGCACATTTATGAAAAATTACCTGTGTAATAAGCATACATTAAAACATGTATCACAGTGGGTAATCCAATATGTCCAATCCAAGTGCAATATGTAATCCTACCTAATTATGTAGTAAGCATTTTTATGGTTCGATTACTGTTCAAACTAAGAAGTCGATACTGTATAATGGTACGACAGCATCGTTTGCTTCTTGGAAATTCGCCACTGTTCACTCAACAGTTATAATATTGTTGTATTCGCTGCCCTTTACAGTACCGCCCATATGCAACGCATGCCTTGTCTACCCCCACGGGACGTCACTGCTGGGTGCAGTGCAGTGGTTATATTATTGCTTCAAGCGGGTTTTATGAATGCATCTGTTTCACGTCTCCACTTCAATTTATTCACATCGTTGTGAAGAATTAAAAATTAAACACATCGTAAGATGGTGATGGGTGGTGAGTTTTCAAAAATAAACTTTTCTACGCAAAAAAATCTAAAGCTTTATATAAATAACTATTTGTCAATCGCAGTAATGCTTTCACATTTTGGGATGTTTTTAAATGAATTAATCGAGAAGTAGATATACAATTTGAGAAGTAAGGAGATGAGTAGGTAGGTACTTCTGTATGAATGATGAATAAAATTACATTCGTAGGTAATTATTTACTATTAAATTTACTAGTAGGTACTTCATAATTATTATAATATGTATTTTAATACCTATGCAAAATACATATTTTAATAAATAATAAAGTTATTTCATTATTAAAATTTCCCAAATAATTTCGGAAGTACCTACTGATAAATTTCTGCTATAAATTGCTTCTTTAATCGTACTGTATAGGTACGTCTTAAATACATAAAACCTTCTATAGTTTTTTCTCAGTAAGAAGTATCTTTTAAGATACTTACCTAAGTACAAAATATTATAATGCATTTTCATAATCTCTACCTACTAGGTAAGTAGGTATCTTTACTATTATTGTATATTTTCATAACTAACAACTTTGTTTCTGGACAAAGCTCGTCAATGTCTGCTGTTCAATGGATTATCCCATTGTAAGGGATAAGGTAATACAACATTATAAGGTACCAACACGATAGTTATTGTGCTCTTTTAATTTACTTTTCTGCTAACCCCCACACCGTACATACCTACTAAGTACCATTGTCAGTATTTGTAGCAGAAAAACCGGAGTTCACCGGCGATTCTACTAGTTTCATTGAATCGTTATCATCGTCAGCATATTTCATTCCACTGCTGGATGAAGGTCTACTTAAACTCTCCACTCTTCTCGGTTTCTTGTTGTTTACTGCCACGTTATTACGCCGAACCGTAATATTTTGTCAATCCAGCGTAGCTTTCAGTCCTCTTATCTATATCCCTCGGGTACCATGGATGGAATATCGCATTCGTCCATGGGCAGTACAGTTATAATCTGTATTTTGATTGAATATGTTTTCATAAATACGTTAGAAGTATTAAAAGCAAACTTACTTAATTATTAAGTATGTATGACGTTTTATAGATTGTTTGGTGCCCCAGCAAAAATATTAGGATCAGAGGTTCCAATGGAACTTACATAACAGACAAAGAATCGTACACACAAAATTGACAAAAATATTAGTTTTTTTTTTTTTTTTTTAACAATTTATATTCTAATTGATTTGAATTTTAAACTATTCCATTGGAATCATTTTTGCGACCCGAATTCCGTCTTTCAACATCTTCAGGCATTATGCGCAGTCACCAATGACAAATATACACTGACAACGATTAGAGTTAATTCATGTTTATTTAACAATTTAATAAACGAAGGCAAAATCCTTATCACCTAAGTAAAGGGTCAAGTATAAAAACATTTTTTTAATATTTTCAATATTTAAGGTGTTTGTAAAGACCCGTAGTAAATAAATAAAATACCTAATTACTGTTAATACCTACATTCAATATGTGATATGCACATTAAAATATCATTACTCGTGTACAATAAATTAGATAGGTACTTAATGTGTTGGAAATTTAATGAAATTAGCTAATGAGAAATGTCACTAAATATACCTAACCTACCCACTAAGTAAAAAAGTAAAAAGTTATCAATGACTCAAATGGATTAGTACAAAACTAAAATCAATTAGAATTCAAATTCCATCTAGTACACTCCGTCGATAGTATTAATTCCCATTATTCACTAAACCTGTAGGCTTTAAACATTACATATAATGAAATGTAGTTGCTTTTTCAACCATACATCGACGATAAAAATTTAATATATCCAAACAACCAACTCGATAATTATTGTATTAACGATTTAAAATTTTAAAGAGAAAAGAATTACTTACACACTTGTGTTTTTGGTTTCTTTAAAATTATACTTATACTACAGTACTTAATTATATTATCGCCAATGTTCTGGCAGAAGACACAAATTGGAAAAATGACATATTGAGTTAGTTATACCAAAATGTTTCTTATTTCAAACTTTACCGTCTGGAAACCTTCTTAATAAACAAACAGTCTTTATTTTAAAGTAATCCTTTTTACGATTACTTAATAATCTCACATGATAGACCATTTCAAACATTTTAACAACTTCAAAGTCAAATTACTCAAAACTAGTATTCTGTAACTAGTGTGTTCTGCCAGAACGGAGACGTTATTATAGTAGCTTCGTAAATCTTTATAATATCTCTTCTTCCTCGGGGCCTCATGACTTTGGATCGTGAACCAGAGGATTTGGCTGTCTAGCAACCTTCTCCACAGATTTGCTCTATCTCTCTCGGCATTCACCGGCATCTGAAGCCTTTGTGAATAATCTGTGGCACTCTTGAAGAGTCCCATCCATCCATGATCATGTCCGATCCTAAAAAGATCATATGGGCCTCCGCAGAGTGGAGGTTTGTATTAACAGATTTTGTTTTTACGAGAAATGGATGTCAGCCATTTACTTGCTCAACCTATTAGGTCCATACTCTGACTCATACACAAATTGAAAAATAATATGTGTACTTGCCAGACCCGGGAATCTAACCTGGGACCCACGACGCTATAGGCCAAAGCTTAAGCCGCGCGGCCATCGTGGGTCCAGCGGAGGTAAACCGAGGAGAATCAGGTTACAGAATACCTATAGGTTAATAATGAATGACTACATTTTATAAACTCAATTATTAGAGATGCTTACAACGCAAATATTTATGTGCATTGTATATAAAGAATATTATATGTTGAAATCTATGTATTTATATTTTAATACACATCCCTGCAAAAGCATGCCAGTTGAGTGTTTCTGGTATTTCAGTGACTTGCTTACCCGCAGACGCGATCACTCATGCGTACTGCTGACGTGCATGCTGCTGTGCTTGTAGCTGGCTGTCAGATGAAGGTTGCAACAATTTGATTCGAACTGAATATTCTAATATAAACATCATTTGAGTTATATTAAATGATTAAATCTAATTAAAATTAAGTCATACAAAATAAATAATATACTATTCTTATGAAAGATACGAGATTATGCATTCAAAGGCTACTGGCACGCTTTGTTCCTAGTACATGCATATCTATCTATTGCTTTAATAGCGAGAACAGTTTCTTTTATTAACAACATTTTAGTTTACTTAACCACTGTAACTTATTATAAAATTCTTTTCTCAACTCTCTATCACGGCATTGTCTGCCTTGCAATAGGTAAGTTGGATACTAAAGTATGTACCTATCTTGATTCGTGACGAAAATGTGCTCGCTGAAGTGGAAAATTCGATTTTGTCTTCCGATACCTAGAAGTAAACACTTTCTCCTGGAATGAACTCAGTTTATGAGAATAATTATTTGTCGATTTGTTTCATGATCTATCTAACTGCATATTTATATCATTCTGAATATTTTTTGTTTGGCACGTATATTACAGACTGTAACCTGAAACAAACTCGGTTGGCATAATGATTATAACGTTTGAATACTTCGAAATACTAACTGTATAGCGATTTATTTCCACGTTTCAAGACGAACTATCCTTTGTCTGTTCTACTTAGTATTTAAGTATGTTCCATGTTTACATTTGTTCATTCGACGCCGTAAATATCGATGCCAAGTGCATTCGTACAATTATTTTAATATGAATGCAAACGTTTTGATCTACAGATTGGCTGTTCATACTCACCTATAATACGTGTTAATTTTGTCCACGGCCTACCCGCTTATTTTAATATGTAGGTATAATTTGTATTGCAAAATGGTTTTTGCAAACGACAACAGAGTGCTTTCTGGTTGAGGGCAAGGTCATCGACTCGACGATGGTCGAGCACTGCGCCCAAGGACAGCAAGATGCAGGGTTTGATGTAGCATTATGATCGGAGACCGGCGCGTTTCTTTTGACTACATCTACCATTATTATACATTTTCTCCAGTGTTCTCGACCTCGCTTCTCTATATTATAGATATAGGACTTTCATACCTTACCGAACAAGACCTTTGCCGGCGTGGTATCGGAGTGGCATTAGTCATGAAATACGATATGATATGCATGTTACATACCTACTAATAACTGGATAGACCTCCAAAATTAGGGCACAGCGTCTTCAGACCATATTGAACACTTTTTGAATCTGGAGAGAATCTTATGAATTTTTACAACGTTTTTATTAGGTCGTATTCTTATTTTTGTCCGGTGGTTGTTTATCCTGTACAAATCTTGCAATCGATTTTTAACTAACTTCCCGACTAGCTAGACATTTGAAACTTTTAGAATATATCAGAACACGATGCCAATGCATTCTTTTAATACTTTTAGCCATCTTTAAGTGTAATTGAATTCATTTTCAGTTAATTCTTTTTTGTATGAAAAGTTATTTCGGAAGAAATCCGTAATCCAATCCACTATTATTGGTTGCTAGGGGACTGGGGTCCTAGCAACTAAATTATTAATATATACGTGCGTTACTATGGAAATCAATATGAAATGTCAAAATGACATTTCAGTATTATTTCTATCAAGTACAATTTTTTTGATCGTTTATGCTAGTCAAGTCAAGTTTATATGATTCAACAGAACATTTAAAAACGTTGTAAGTATATAAAAAGTTCTTTTTATCTTGTAATTATTCTTATTAAATTTGATGGTGACTTCAAAATCTTTTTAGTAAGATTGTGGTGATTATATAATATATTTTAATAATGTTTGCGTTGGCATTAAATAAATAAAAATAAAAAAAGCCTTTTTTTTGCATTGCGTTGGCATTATTGTTTGTAAATAAGAATGAAAATTACGGCCAATTTGGATTTGCTTATTTACGTACCTACTGTTATTTGAAATTTTATGAGATTGTTCGCCTACCTACAAAATAATATTTCATTATACCTATACTTTTTTCGAGCTCTCGTAGCTATAATACTAATCAAGTCGATATCTCAATGCGATCCTGTCGACTGAGTATTGATTCCTATATTTTTGGAATTGTTATCGTCGTCAGGCGTCACTAACTATGGCGAAATAAACTAATCTTGTAGGTGGGTGAGTAAGGTACATTTTCACAATTGCACACAGACCGGTCAGTCGCCCGAAAATTTATAATTCGACAGCTGCAGTTATATTTTTTACGTTGCTTGCATTTGGTGATCTTCCAATTTTGTGATTCAGTTTTGTTGTGCATTGCTTTTCAATACGCGCATCGCGATGATTATTTGTACTTACATAATATATGAAAGCATTCGTTCGCTGAATATAAACTTCGGGATAAAGTCGGTTAAATCGAGGTTTTATAAAGATAATATTTTATAATCTGGGTAGAGCCGGGGTTATTTGAACCACCTTTCGTCAACGTGGTCTTTCTTCCTGTCTTACATAATATTAGTTTGGTTCCAACTTTAAAACATAGTTTTGTCATCTGGCGCCATTATGACGACGTCATTATTAAAATTAAGTACCTATCACGAAATTTTCATTTCCGCAGAGAATGTGACATGCTTCAACTTGCCGTATAGGTATGCCGGTTAAGTTAAACCACTTTTTCTTCCTTTGTGTGTAAAGTAAACAATCCGCATTAAATAATAATATTTTAATACATTTTGTATCCAATAGTATACATTTTGTATCCAATAGTCACGGCAGGGTTGGTTGAAGCAGGCAATTAAATTTCAAATAATCCCAAACACATTTTCTCATAAATTTGGTTAGGTAAATCCGTTGAGTGTGTGAAATTCATGTGGCGATGGTGGAGGATAGACTATGTAGAAACTTTGTCAGTCATTTGTTTTCAATTTTCATTATATTTAAACCACAATTTAGATTATAGAGTAATTGGAGTAGAGTAGAGTAATGAAAAAACTTGCTTTGGTGTGGTTTGTTTGTTTTTTTTATGTTAACATATCGAAGGTTGTCTCTCTTCACTTTTGGTACGAAATCACTCAAAATCAAGTTACACATGTTACGATCGTCGGGGTGTTTTTTCAGGGCGACGATTTTTTGTTGTTTTGTTACATTTCCCCCATTTTCCTCTTTTCCATCGAAGAATACTTCGGAATCAGTGTTGCCTGCGTAACTGTGTGACGGCGTAAAAAATATTTTTTTATATTTTTATTAATTACGTCTTAAATTCATTCGAGGAAAATTTTTAGGTCTTCCCTTCGCTTGTTAAAAGAGATTTTCGCAAAATAAATGTTTAATAAAAAAGATAGCTAGATCTGGTTAGATAAATGTCAAGTTGACAACAATTTTTATAATATCTACTTATCGCTTCGAGATACATTCGAGTTGTTCAATTTGCTCTACTCTACCTTGCGTATATTTGGCAGGGATCGCAATGAAGAACCTAACGAAAATAGCACACGCCATGATTATGATAGATTTGGTATTATAATGACGAATTGCACGTATAAGTATTTAATTAAAAAAAATTAATAAGTAAGCAAATCTAGAGGCATATATTTATAATGACTTTGTACCCAGAAATCGACCCGTCATTCTTAACTAATTATTCGATTGTAAATTAAAATGTTTATAAATATACCTAATGACTGCGTGGAACTGTAAGTATAATATTTTTGTTTCGTATGTAGAAGTAAAAATAATTCACCTCTAAGTAAGTGCTGCGGCGTAATCAATTTCAATCAACGCTTGCACTCAATATAATAAATAATCTATTTGTATCTTGGGACCGTAATATCAATTTTACGCGAAAGAAAAATCCATTCAACGTTTTGTACATACTTAGTAGGTAGGTAAATACCTACTTCTGAGAAGGTGGGGAAAGTGAAGTATGTGAATTACTATTCATAATTTCACTTAAATTCCTATATTATATGAAAAAAGACTTTGTTACCTAATGTTTCTGCATAACTGCCATATTCGCATAATTGGGTCTTGGATCCGCGAGACAAAGTTCTTGTAATTATTTATTGATCGCCGAATATGAAATATTGTTGTGTTACGTAAAAAATGTCTTCTTAAAACCCGCTTAGGGTATTCCTGCTAATACGTTAACAAATTTCCGCATACAAACGATGTGAAGCGATAGCCAGGATTGACCCGAGACTTTTTGACGCCCCCATCCCTCCCACGGGGTACTGAGTATGTTCATTTACTACGGCCGCTTGATCCTTACGGCTGAGAATTTTAAAACAAAAAAAAACCTTTTTAAATTTAAAATTTGAATGTGGCCCTAGCATTCATTAACCGTTGTGTGAAACTGACGACATGAAATTTTTATGTCTATTACACACACGTAGGTATATAAAAGTCATCCAATCAGTTGTTGAAAGATTTGGATAAGCAAAAACAGCAATAACCATTATTAGATAATTTAGATAGGTACCTCTTTTAGGTTTAGACAAGTCGTAAGCCAGTGTGCAAAAAAATGGCAGTATCCGTATTATTATTAATTAAATATAGCACTTAACTAAAAAAACACGAAGTTCAGTAAGTAGTATGCTAAAAAAGTAATGTAAATATATAAATACTTATATATTATATTTAAGTAATATAAGTAATAATATTATGTAGTATTACAAAATTTGGCGCCCTGAGGCCGGCTCGCATTACTCGGGCCAACCCTGGAGATAGCCCTAAGTATGTAAAGATATTTTGTATGTGTTATGTCACATATATATACAATATAGTTATATTATACAAAATAAGCAATGGTCAAAATAAAAACAATCAATTTAATATTTTATTATATTTTTCGATGATACTAATTTCTTGAGGCTGAATTACTTTATTCGCCTTAATATGAATTTTTCTGAATACAGGGTACAAGCGATTTATCAGATAGATTATTTAAACTGTTGTGGGGCTATTTGGATATAATTAATAGAAATATAGCAGGTAGGTTGGTAAATCTGCTCGTCGGCTGCGGGTGCATGTTTGCCATATCGATTTTGGAGCCGTTCCACGTCGTGAGATCGTCACATTGATTAAAAGGCATTAGGAAAAGGGGCTCATTGCCAACAAAATACCGGTGTCGCCGATGTGAGATTCCAATTTTCTTATCTACCAATAGTATCTAGTATTACAAATTCTATGTTCGACTTGAGATTCATTTTTGGAGCACATATTTTATGTTTTCCTGTGTGAGTACTTTAACTTCATTTTTTTTTTATTACGATTTCGTTTTTTGTCAATGCAATCAACTGTCAACACTCATTAGTGCCCATTAAAAAAATAAACGACAAATAGGCGGTGTGAATACAATTTTATTAATAAACTTATGCATCCAAAATGTATAATGTGTTTATTTACGTAGTCAGTTATCTATATTTTTTTAATTAATATCTCGAGATTGTGTTATGTCTAGGGAAATAACATAGTAGGTATTTACCTACAATATACCAATGCTATTTTCTGTGCATATCGTTTACCTGAATTGACAGAATTGCCCGCGGTCGAATCAGCTACAATCAGCTGATGTCTGGGATGTTCTGTTACCCAGTATATTCGCGCAAATTGTCCAGTCGTTCAGCTCACCTGTCTGAGATCTATTTCTATCAAATCTGTCGTCTGTGTATGCACGCTAAGTCGGTACACCAAAAATGCTCAAAACCACCTGTCGCTGTTTATCCTAGTAAGACGCGTTACACACTGTGTGACCTGCAACAAAAAAAATAACAATATCAGCCTGATACATCTCGAGCTACATAGGTGTCTAAAAATCTTATTGAAACCTCAACTCAACACGTTAAAAAAACTTGGCATTGGTTTTATGTCTGAAGAAAAATAACCAATAAAATGTGTGGCAATCATAAGTATTGTCTGTAATTTAAGAATATACGACTTATGAATTCTGTATTAATCTATTGAATTTGTAATACATATTAAAATAAGATGATGTAATATTGATTTGTAAACTGTAAATACGGGCTGCATTGTCGGATTGATATTGGGTCAAATTCATAGATTATGCAGGACCATTTCAATAATAAAGTTAAGTCGTTTTCTATAGATAAGGTCACAGAGAAACGCCAACCGCACACGCCTCGCCCAAGTTAGCCTTCACTGGTTCAGAATCGATCGTTGTCTATTTGATGACAGTTAAGTGAACAGGTACATATTAATATGTTGACAAATTTCCGACTTCCGCGAGAAGGCGGGAAAACTCTGACTAATGTTCTATTGACCCATTTAAAAAAAATAATTTAGAAAATCAGCCACGCCGCACTTTGGCACGTGACTTAAATCATATTAGGACCTTATTGCTCAGTAGATAGAGTAGGCAACATATATTATGTATTTAGATTTGTTTTTTGGTCATAAAACTAAACTTCTTTTTTTAGGTCAATTAGTTAGGTACGTAGATAGTACTTGACTAGGTACCCACACACGTACATTTTTATCAGTTGGGTAAAGTGAAATCGCTGTTCCCATGAAGATTTAAAATAATTAAACTAAAAAAATTGTTATAATCACTATTTATGACGTATACTCAGTGCCACTAAACACACAAACATTGTTTGATTACTGGACTATCGGTATGGAACAATGAAAATATTATTTTAAATTTAAATTAAATAGCAATAATCGGCTGGAATTCAAAATCCAAGTCATTCGTATATAATACGATATTATTATGCTGGTATTACAGGATGTTATAGTTACCTACTGGTTTTTGAATAGTGTACAGATATTTGGGTATAGTTGGACTAGTTTGAGTATATAAGTAACCTTAATGGCTCAGTATTTTTATGTAAGTACGTAGATATCTACTTACTTTTTCTACAAGCCAATAGAATGACGTTCTCACCTAGTGTAGATTGCTATTCCGCTCGGCGCTCTCGCTGTGTAGGTACCTGCCGAGTATTAAATATATTTTATTATTTGACGTAGAGGCGTCGCGACGCTCTTGCAAGGAGACTGAGACGGATGGACGTGTGTCAAAAATTAAATTAATTAGTTCTCCCGTCATTCCGAAAAAGCTGCTCGGCCGTTTATAGATTAAGTTAATATTTAATATGATACTTATTCCTACCTGTAGCTATGCTAGTAAGCCTTAGTGTGAGGCCTCAGTGGCAGCGTTCGGCGCAGCGTTGAGCGTTCTGCGAAACTCAAACGTATAACCGTATAAATGTATAACCAAAAAAAGACATTGTATACGAACATTTTCACACACGGTTATACGTTTGAGTTGCGCAAAACGCTCAACGCTGCGCCGAACGCTGCCACTCAGGACGTACACTTAGGCATAAAGCCCATTGACGCAGCGAGTGCGGCGCTCGCGCAAAATTTCTACAAGTGGCGCGTAAATCATCAAAAATACAACGTAATCAAATACGCCAGCGCCCACTGGACTTGACGATGCCTTGCGCCCCGCCTGCCGCATGAGTCACCGTTTTTCGCTTCTCGGCGATACGATTTAATGAAAATACAAAGAAGTCCATTCATTGAACACGGCTACCAAAATTACGCTGCTCGAGGCGTCGTCGATCGACGGGCGAAAAGCAATTATTTAATAACAGGGAACTCTTTGTTCCGTGTCCTATATTTCGCTGGTTGAATAATGTCGTCGTAAATATTAATTACAAGCCCCGAAATAATATAATATTTTTATTGCTTTGTTATGAGAGGCGCTGTAATAATAATTATTTTGTGCTGCTTGGGCCGCTTATTACATAGGTGAAGGGTAATGCGCGGCGAGAGACGTGTGATTATGGTTATGAATAAACACTTAATACGCCGACTTCGCCCGCTCGACGCATTCTATGGGCACCATCGTTTAGAGACTCTCCATAGACGGAAATCGCACGTGGTTTTGTAACGTGGCATACTAAACTTATGATTTGATGGAAATATATTTTCACTCCGTAGGTACAAAACCATGTGCGATTTCCGTCTATGGATTGGTTCTTGTATACCGAAATCATACCGGTTTGATAACACATCCATTTCCATTGTCAAAATATCACTTATTAACTACATACTATGAAACTATCAGTGTTATTTATAAATAGTACTTATACATTCCTGTTATTCATCAGCTGTCACTAGTCTGACGTTGACAGCTGATGAAAAACCGGTGGTAATATCGATTTCCAAAAATATGTAGCATTCATTGATCTATGAATTCCATTTGTAGAAGGTGTGTTAATGCTAGTGTATTATTTATCATGTAACACATCTATCCAAATTAAACCATTCCCTGTGTCAAGACAGTTGGTAATATCAATTTGTGATAACCACTAAATCAGATGAACTCCACGGTCTTCAAGATACGTTAAAATAATCTGAAACTAAGAGTACTCTTGACAAATTAACACGACAGACGCGTCAGTATGAGCACTCTATAGAACAAAGACAGGCAATGACAGGTCATCCATAGACAAAGGAAGGGGCGGCAAAAGTAGGACCAGTCGTGAATGTTTCGGCTTTCTCTCGAGTCGGCAATGGTGGAGTGCATGGAAACCATGTGGGGCCTCCAAAAATCCCCGTCGTTCGCCAGCTTTCCTGTGCCTTACCATGTTATCTCAGCATCCTGTTTCCCCGCTGTATACACTCTGGACAGTATTTGGCGGTAGATAATGCTTGAAAAAGAGGAAATGACAGTCTAGCTCGAGACACGCTGATATCTTGAGGCAATCGCTGAACGTGGCCGAGTCAGGTGACTGTCTATGACTAGCTACCTTAAATCACCACATTCAGAATGAAAGCGCTGAACACGCGGTATTTGGTTTCGACTGCGTAGGTACACACGCTGTATTGATTAATTTAAAGCTGATCCAGCCATTCTGTACCTATTTTTCTTTATGAAGTGACAAGTATCTAAAAAGGTTTCGAAACTCTCGATGGTCTATCAGCCGTGATCAGATGGAAGTCTTGATCGTGACATGTACTATTATTGCATCGATTTTGAGGACTACATGAGACGAGTTATGTCATATGTGGACTGTCGATTGCCCCTCGCCGGGGTATGCGAGACTTATCAAAGTTCAGTATCACCATACAATATTGATGAAGCATTCGACTAATATTAACCATCCAAGCGACGAACGAAAAATAATGGATACTACAAGTCGTAGTCGCTTTTGTTGGTAACTTGGTTGTCTGAAATAATTAATTACATAGATCATTATTTTCGTCGCCAGCTTTTGTGTGTGCGAAGATTGGCTGATATACGAAATCTCAGAATACCTGCTGATAATCTACAATGGGTTCGGTAACCTGTCTCTGGGATATGTACAACATTTCGTCGATACATGACACATGCGTTCTGTCTTTTGATATATTTTTTTTTATATTAATGTTTTTCCTCCGCGTCTACAGAAATAAATCTAAATGTTGACCGAGTGGTGGCTGGCAAAGCGCGTCAGCTGGCCATCCGTCGCTTCGGCGTCTCTGACGGATCTATTTTTAATAGTCTTTCAGTCGTCTCCCATTTGACGGAGTCGAATTTATTATTTTAATATACAACATACATACCTTCTTCCATATTGCTTTGATATTTTGTAGCATTGAAAGGAAAGAAAAGCTATGTTGCGTCCATAATAAAAAAATCAGGAGAAGGTGTTGCCGAATTGCTTACAGTTTGCGGAATCTCGCACGAATTCTCGATTCCGGGATTTTTGAATTGGTTTTTATTTGATTAAGTATTTAAAAATTATCATTATTCTGGCAATTAAAGAGTGTAGTTTAAGAAGCTGGGTGGTTTGTAACTAAAAAATATACTTACTTATCACCATTTAAAAAAAAAACTCTTATAATTTTCTAGGGATTACAGGATATGCCTGTCGGGAACTTCTTTTCACTATGCAGCTTCCTCCATTCTTAGAAGCTAGATCATAATAATAAAGTACAGGATCCAATTGAGTTAGTTGATGTCATTTTTCCTGTAGGGTTTCATTCATTATCTGAATCAATCTTAATATACTGTTGGAAAAAGGCCTCTCCTTGATGTCTCCACATTTCTCGATCCCTAGTATTTCATTGTCACGTGCGTCTTCTTGACTCGATTGTCTCATCGATCCGGAGTTTTATTGTTTGCATAGTTTCGAATCCTCACAGGATAGACATAAAATACAAATCTAGCGATTGAAAATGATATTAAAGGTTGCAATCCCTGGTAGGTATCTACGGTACTGATGAAATGGAAACTTTAACATGTACCTACCTAAGTAGTGTTTGGAAAAATTAATTGATTACGTATCTACACTTATTTTCTACTTGTATTTAATATAATAATAACATAATGCATTCATTGAGTATGATAATTCGCATAGAAAAATATAGAAATAAGAAAATATCAAACTATGTATGAGGTCGTCTCTGTCAAATAATATTTTTTATTAGTACCTATTATAGGTGGCGTCTACAAAGTCACCGCGAAGTGCCGCGAAGCATGTCAAAATGACTAGTTTATTAATATTAATTATTAATTAACGTATATTTATTTTATTTTAATTCATTACGCCCGACATGAAGGGATATGTTCCTAACAGCTGGACCCGATCTGCCATGCCTGTGTGACGTCTATAGCGAACAAATGGCACGCGATACGTATATTGATGATATTAAAAATAGTGCTAACAAAGTAAGTACATATAAGTTTTACACATTATTCTTAGAATATTAGATATTTCGCATCGAACAGATCTTTAATAAATTATTATTTTTTATTTTGTTGGATTACTACAATTTTTCTGTTCACGGGTTCCGACACCTTTTTAATCGGTGTGTTATTGGGATATAGGATAACGTGCTGACAATACGTTTTATTTTTTTTAATGTTAAGTAAATATAGCACGAACATAATAATATGTATTATGGACATAGTAGAATGTTGGATGTAATTTAAGGATCACGTGAAGAGATAACGTTGTGTGAGAATGCGGACGATTTTTGTCAGTTGGTTTTCACTGGTTCTGTTTCAGCTGTGACGTCATTCCGATCATTAGTTTGTACGTATGTTGAATGGGACTAAATATATCAGTGCTTTCAAAACATTCATATTATATACCCTTTCACGTGAAATGTCGATATTAGAGTGTATATTTTTGTATTGAATTCATAACAAAATATATTTTACAATAACATGGTATTTGTATTTATTTATTTACTTTACTAACTTGCATGAGCGGACAATGGCAGGTCCAAATGTTTATGAGTAGGGTTGTTTACAAGAGCCCTAGTATTTTTCACACACTACTTCCATCTAATTATTATGTACCCATGCCAATGTTTCAAGTGTTATTTAGAAATAGATATTTCATTGATTTTTTCCGAGGAAAACGGAACCATCTATTACAAAATGACAATAATAATATTCAAATCAGACTAACATTAAGGTAAATGTACCAATTATCGGCACCAGTAGGAAAATGTGGTTATGGGATTAAAATAATAGGCTCAGCTTAAATATATTTGTATATTTATTTTTTTGTATTTATATTTACAAATATTGTTAACAATAAAAAAGTTCAATATCAACAATATTTTAAGTTTAATATTATTTTTTTTATGTTTTAACAACATAACATACATTGGTCCTATTATCGGCACCTGAATTAAATTTAGGTACTAATTTCCGGCAGCTTATGTTCCTATTATCGGCACAACTAAACTTATACAGGAAATTTCTATAAAGTTAAAAAAACTTTTAAGTTTAAAAAATATAGGTACAACAATTACTTTGTAAGTAACATTTATATTTTTCTTCAATTATACTTTGCTACAATATAATATATACTTAGTAGGGTATAGTCCTGTTTTAAATCCGTTTTTGATGGTTTCCTTCTTTGTTTGATCCAAACAAGTTTTGAGTAATGGAGCAAAATCTTCTCGCAGCAGTTTTGAATTGTTATTTTGTATTTTCCAATTGAGGATCGAAGTTTTCCATAAGCTTTTAATGGGATGAAAAAATGTTGGGAGACCCTTATTGTTATAGTTGGATGCCTATTCAAAAATAGTTTGCACCAATGTCTTCCAGTGGGTCTATTCTATACATATCGAACACTAAATTGATAAATAGTATCAAACTTAGGGTAGGTTTGTATCAAAATATTAGCACTTATTGTAACAATTACATGAAGTTGGATTTTATTGTTGCAATAAGTGCTATATTTTAACAGCACCTATCTTGCTGCTGTTAAAATATTGCACTTATTGCAACAATAAAAACCAGCTTCGTGTAATTGTTACAATAAGTGCTAATATTTTGATACAAACCTACCCTAAGTTTGATAATATTTATCACTTTATCACTTTAGCGGTCGATAAGCATAGAATAGACCCACAGGTATGCCACCAGTGAAGCAATTTGCCTTTTGTTGTTCTTTCAGTAATAAAGCTACACTCTCTATTAGTTGGGGTTATTTCGTTACTGGAAAGCCAATTTTTCCCATATGGTGAATCCATTCAACAATCAGTTGCTGCTCTTTTGCGGTCAATATTATTGGTGGTCCACTCTTTTTGTCCAATGATGATTTGCCTAGAACCTTATCCTGGATTGTGGATCTGGGCACTCCGAATTTTTTGGTAGCTGCCATTGTGGTCATTCCTCCTTTAACAGCTTCAATTGCATCTTGAAGCGACTGCCGGCTGTATAATTTTCGCACCTTCTTCATCCTTAAAATAAAAATGTTTCAATTATCGGCACCCTTCGTGCTTATTATCGGCATACATTGTAATCGTATTTTATAAAGTAAACTATGATTTATATCTTATTTTAAAAGTTTTAAATTAAGAAGGAACAGTATTTCTTCCTGAAATCTCTGCTACTTGTGTAATTAAAAATAATTTAATAACAGTATTTAATATTTTTGCATTATGATCGATATCTCTTATTACCGGCACATTATGTGCTAATTATCGGCACACCGAATTTTTAAAGTTATTATTCAATTTTAAAAGATTATTTCTGATTCTCCTGATATAAATTTGGTGTGCCGAAAATTAGCCAGAGATTTTAAAATATTAAATTATTTAATTTCTATCCAACAATAACGCGCTTTTAAAAATTTGTTTGCTTGTACCTATTATCGGCTTTTTGCCGATAATAAGAACAAGTGCAAATCGTATCGGTGCCAATTACCGGCAGCAAAATTTACTTGATTTTTAGATGAACTGACCAAAAAACACGCAAAATATTTTACACTTTAGGCAAAAAAACAAATTAAATATTAAAATATAACCTTACATCTAATACTTCAGTTTAAAAAAACGTTTGAAAATGCTTAACACTAGATATTCGAAATGTTTACTTACTTGTCAAGCTTTTGCCTCAAATATCCCAGTACATCTAAATCACTGGACGGTGTGGCAGGAAACAATCGAATTTCAGAAAGTACTTACAAGCATGAAGCAAAAACTTTATCTCTTTCTATCGCATAAGAAATGTGGATTTTGGATAACACATTCTTACAGCCATAGAAGTCCTGCCATTCTTATTTTTTGGAATTTATTCTAAAATTGCCGATAATTGGAGCAGTGACGGAAATTGGTACATTTACCTTAATTAACTTAACTAATTTTAATTTAAACAATGATCGAAGTAGCACCGTAGGTCTACTCTATTAAGTACCTAATATAATATACATAATGAAATTTATAATATTCATACAGACCCCTGAAAACTGTGTCATTATTTTTATGCGCATATCCCAATGTGTATAAGTGTTGGAGAGTAGCCATTTTGCTTTTAACCTAGGTATTCAAATTTCTATTTGTTGGTTTATTATTTTATAACTATTTTTTTTATTAATATAAATCTCTATATATATAAAAATCTCGTGTCACGATGTTTGTGGTCGCACTCCTCCGAAACGGCTCGACCGATTTTTATGAATTTTTTTATGTATATTTTTTAGGTATGATAATAGGTCAACAAGTATATTTCATACCGCTAAGTGATTAGGGTATCTCTATCCAGAAATTTTTTTCTTTTATTTTTTTGACAATTTTTTTTATCATTTGGCATCAAAAAATACCTATAACCCCAAATTTTCACTCTCCCACCCCCGCCCTCCCATTTTTTAATCGCGATTTTATTATTTTTGTATGAACAAATATACCGTCGTTCGTATTTCAAACAGAACGAAATTATTTATGTTGTTGAATGACAGATGGCGCTACGTCCGAGAAGAATTCAAGAGAAATGTCGCGTCATTTTGACATTTCATTCGGCATATCACAACGCAGTGCGTGCAAAATTTTGTACGATTTATTTTAATTTATCTATTTTTGTGTGCGTGTATTACAGTGCACAATGCCAGCAAGACGCAAGGGAGGCCATTTGGGCCGTCGAACGAATAAAGCAACAAACATGCGAAATAGTAGAGCAGAAAGAACAGACGAACAAATCCAACAAGATAACAAAAACGTGCGTGTGAGCATGTCGCAATTGCGTGCATCTCAATCACAAGAGGCACGAGCTGAACGAAATCAACAACGACAATTGGAGCGGAGCCAAGCGCGCCGGTTCGTAGTTAACACACGCAGAGCAAATGACTGACAACGCCAACAAGTACATCGAGCATTTACATCTGCTTCGTTCCTTCGTCTCGCATTCGAGTACGAGCCAGATATTGAATATTCCGCTCATCCGAAAGTGCTGATTGGTGCTATGGACAAAGAATGTCCCCATTGTCAAGCGCTCAAATTCAAACATGAGTCAGCCGGGATGTGTTGCGCTTCCGGAAAAGTGCAACTACCAGAAATTGAGATACCACCAGAACCATTGAACGACTTGCTCATCGTAACGGTTCCAGATTCAAACCTATTCCTGAAGTCCATTCGCACATTCAATTCATGCTTCCAAATGACTTCGTTCGGAGCAACAGAAATAGTTCACAATACTGCGGCAAATGGTCAACAATTCCATTCTACGTTAAAAATCAAAGGCCAAGTATACCACAAAGTAGGCTCATTGCTGCCAATGCCAAACGAACCACATAATTTTTTACAAATCTAATTCATGGGCGGTGAGGAGATTAATCGTGTGGATGCACGTTACGGCTACAATAACCTCAATTCGCCTAATGCCAGGCGCATCGTCGGCAAACTGGACGTCCTATTGAATGAGCACAATGAATTATTGAAATTCTTCAAAGCACACATGCACGAATTGCAAAGTGACAATCACGCTATTGTCATCAATCCTGATAAAACACCAGCTGGAGAGCACGTGCGTCGATTCAATGCGCCTGTTGTTGACGACATTGCTGGAATCATGGTTGGCGACCGTACATCGACGCGAGAAATCGTGATTCGAAGAAGAAACAATAATCTGAAGTTCATCGCTGACACACACCGTTCATACGACGCTCTCCAATATCAGCTAATTTTCTGGAAGGAACAAGACGGATATTGCATAAACATTAAACAACGAGATCCCGCCACAGGTAATTAATTCATTATGAACATCATTACTTATTTTGAATTGAGAAAATGAATGGTTGGTGTTTTTTTGTTTTTATCGGCGGTCATCATCTACAGCGATCCGTTCCTCTTTCTTTCATAGATCCCATCCCCACACACTTACGATACATTCGTTATTTTTTATTTAACAACCAAAATATTCACTAGAAATAATTTATATGGCAGAACAACGTTTGCCGGGTCAGCTAGTATATATATATATATATATATAAATAACGACTTTTGGCTGTAAAGTTTAGAATATAGTCGATTCGATTTTGTGTAAAGTTTTATGATTTAGTACGATATAACAGGTATCAGACACCAATCTAGTTGCTGCCTAGGAAAATGTGTAAGTATATAATTAATTGCCGACTGTGTATTCAAACTAAAAGCAAAGTTCACACAATTAACAGTTTAAATATTGATAATAATTGTTCGTTCTACAAAAGATTGGGTCGGTCCTAAGACAACACGGCTTATAAATTACATTTTCAAACGGGACATGCCCTGCGAATAGAACGATATATTTCTTATCGTAAAAAGAATGTGTTGGTGGGTCCTTACGATATAACGCGCAGATACTATATTTTTGCGATGACTGCATAATTTTGTAGGTGCACAATAAACGACATTTTGACAAGGACACATTCTCCACGACATTTGGTTATATGCTTGCAACTGTTATTACATTAATTTACTCGTAGTATGTAACGTGTACACACAGAAAGACTAGAATCTAGATGGATGCTATGAATAGACAAGTAATATAAACTATTTTCACCATACTAGTTAATTATATTATTGTATGTTGCGCATCTTTTCAGTCGGATAAATGATAGACGAATATTGTGAACTTCTGGATGTTTGAATGATATGGAGTCATATTATATAGTAATTTAATTCGTTTATTATAACAGTGTATAGAGCTTGCCAGAAGATCCATTCTATGAACTTGTTTAGTTATTTATATTGAATTATGTTTACTCTCAATATTTTCAAATAATAAACTGATTTGATAGGCATCCACCAAATTTCGTATCAATTCCGGCACATTTGTGATGTTGCCTACAAAAACATGCAAATTTACGAATTTGTACCTGTATACTGAATGATTGTTAAGCCAGAATAAATGTAATATGTGACGTAAAATCACAAAATGTTGTGCTCGGCTCCCAGTTTGCAGATTCGATTTAGGTTTCGGAACCATTGTGGAGTAATAGTGACGTGACACACCTAATGGATTTGATCAACGCTTGCCAAAACCGATTTGCTGCTCGCTTCACGATTTTACACCGCTCGTAGTCGATTTCTATGAATACTATGAAAATTAATTTATTTTTGTAACTGCTGATCCCTAACATAAAACGCCACATTGATGTATTTATTATTTGTTTTAGTCCACGTCGATATGATTAATTACTGTGGATTTAAATAAATATAATACATCTAGGTGAATCTGTTCTAAATATCTATTTATAGGTAAGTAATGTGCTAAGTATTCGTCTGTATCGTGACAATAGCGATAGTGACAAACAAATTTAGTTTATACTCTATAACTTATAACATACTACATGCAAACTCTGTACATGTGCCCAACTATAATCCTTTCCACCTGTGTTTTCAATGATGTTATTAGACAGGTAGCGCTATGTAGGTACATACTCGTTTCCTAGATTGCAATTCTACACTGATGTTCCCAAAAGTGGTGGCGTGCGAAATGTATTTAAAATAATAAACTTTTTTTTATTCAACGAATAATTCATAAGATTTGAGAATGTAACATTTTTTATATTGAGCATACATAATGTGAAAACACCTCAGATATAAGTATATTTACTTACTACAAAAATCTTTGACAAAAATACGACGCCCGCCGGGACATGAACCAGTATCCTTTGGGTTCGCCCCAGTTTAACAATTAAGTTCGAAAATTATGTAATTGTTGGACACTTATCATATTTTGTTGCATTCCTGGGTAGATATATTTATATTATTTTATTCAGTAAGTAGGGCTTAATATGAAGATTTGAACTTTTTTCTAATTAACATGGTGCACCCAGGGTTTTATTTTCATAACAAGTTTTCAACAGATAGTGTTATAAATGTTATATACAATATTGTTACCAATATGTGCTTATCTTTTTTTTTTCTTTCAAAAAAGGTGAATTAATAGTTCTAATTATACTTATTCGCTAAGAAAAAGTAGGTCACAACGGTATATTAAGTTTGGGATGCACTGATCTATTGTACCGATACTAGAACTGGGTAATCGTCTCCTTTCGCTACTATAAAGCGACGTCTACATCAAACGTTGCACTCTATTGCACAATGTACCCTACCAATACGGTAGCGTTCATTAATTTTGTGCAATTTGTAGTAGGTATGCTTACCTACACTAATCCACTTTCTGAATAATGTTCGTCAAAGGCTTTTTGACCCGCCGCAATTCCTAACTACTAATGCAATGTTGACATTACCAGCGTAATGAATTTTATATTGCATTTTTTTGTGGAGTTCGTATCGTAATTTATTCGTAATAATATGCGTTATATTGCAGCGTTTCCCAAACATGACATAGCCTCGACCCGGTATCTTTCAGCATATAAAAAAAACTTACACGTACATATTTTACATTATGGAAAACATATATACCTACTAAATACACATTACGTGTCGATACGTATGAAAATTAATGCTTTACTAAGGGATATAAACTTAAATTTTACCGTTTATTTATTAAAACATAATAAATTATTGTTATCATAAAGTTGTTTAGCTTCGCAAAGCAACTTTATATCAAGAGCAAAGGGATTAGTTTTAAATATCAAATCTGACTCGATATTCAATGTGTGTTGTGTTGAGTTTATGTAAACAATGGCCATGACACGCACGTACTACTAATACTATAGTCAATACTGCGACACGTTAAGGAGTATCGATATGTACGCATGCATGTAATGCTGTCTCTACTATGGTTTATTATACCTACCTAAAACAATCGAGCAATAGTTACAAAATTGCACTCACACATCTAATACAGCGAAAAACAAAGAATTTGATAAATTAATTCAAAATTTTCAGAGAGTTTATTTTTTTGGTAGCCCGCGATCCGGTATAATAATTTTATGTATTTACACAGAACTGATTAATACAATATATAAATGTGAAGTCAGTCGCCACGCCATGGACCAAACATTTGAAACGAGATTTACTAGACTTTCAGACCATAAAAGCTAAGAAATACAAAGCCACAGGAATGTCCTCAAATATTATCAATATTGACTGCATATTTCGTTTACGTGACAAACTTTATTGTGATACAGACCTAACTATTGAAAATAATATATCCTTTAACACGTTTTTAAGTTTATCCCATATTTATCCACACTCAAGGAATAAACATTGTTTCAGCCTCGCCCAGAAGACGTCCCACTCCCAATTATTTTTGTGTTTTCTGTGTACTTACCTACTTAGTTATGCGATCTTAACACTAGATCGTACCAATTGAATATGAGACATTTGTGTTGTGTATAATCTAGTCATGGACAGTATTCACGTTTTCATGAACAAAATATCAAATTCATAGCTATTATCGACAGAAATGCGATACCTACTTACTGCATATTTCATTTAGTCATGAGTCGCGTTTGGCTTGACCATTTTACCAATAATATATTATTTTTATATTTGTGTGTGTGCTCTTTCATTCGATATTATTTCCGTTTCATAAACTTACTAACACCAATACCCATTCCATTTTGCTAATGATTTTATTGAGAACGACGTAAAACCCAAATTCACAACTGTCAATTCTCGCTGGCCATTAAAAAATGAACCTTATATGGGGACTAATCAGAAAATGAAAAGTTTATACGAATATTTGCTCATATTGACAGATATGGGTATCTACTATTTACAACGATCTCAGAATGTTAAATCAGGGTTATACCTATCATACATTTCAAATTTAAAATCATAAACAATTACATCATCGTAATTGATGATGAACGTTTTTTGCTCATTGTATCAGTGTCAATTACGTATGATTTTTATACTACCTGAAGTCCTTATACGTCTTCGTACGAGGTCGCTTCGTTTATCGATATATGTACATTTATTTTACTTACCAAAACTATAAGGAATTACATTTTTAAATATCAAAATAACTAGGATATATCTAGTCATACAATAATGTTAAAATGAAAATAATTCTGACAACAGTAAAAGTCAAACAAAACAAAAAACACAAAATTAAAATCTAATCTAAAATATGTATGCATACTTTATCTTAATCTGCGGTAAAAATTAAAAATTGTTCAGTACAAACAAAAATACATTTTGTATTTGTAGTATATTTTATATGTTG
This sequence comes from Rhyacophila brunnea, assembly GCF_057557595.1. Taxonomy (NCBI): domain Eukaryota; kingdom Metazoa; phylum Arthropoda; class Insecta; order Trichoptera; family Rhyacophilidae; genus Rhyacophila; species Rhyacophila brunnea. The sequence continues at coordinate 27,903,417 of NW_028233068.1, forward strand.
TAGAAAATGTCTAATGGTCATCCATGATCAGTTTGTTTATTTAAAGTGAACGACACTGGTGCTGATCTGTTTCAAATCTTTAATCGATGAGAATGGTGCGAACCCTAGCTATAAACTTTGTCTAAATACTTGTTTATATAAATAAACAAATAATTATATAAGCGGTTCATAGACCTCTTGGAATGTGTCATCGTCCATCGATTTGTAGTCATTTTTCACAAAAATTCGAATAATATTAACATAATAATGGTTTCTCACACAACCGCTCAAATAGTAGCGTCACGATGAACTAAAATCATGCATAGTTGTTTCGTCTTTGATCTTATTGTATTTCATTTAGTTTGTATCGGAATAAAATTATTTCTCGGCGCTAGACTATGAAACCGGTTATGTTGCTGGCCAAAAGTGAATCTGTCTGTGAAGTTATTATTGCTGCTACAAATGAGTATTATAATAAATTTTAATATAAATTTGATTTTTTAATGACACTCCCAAGCGATTCTGAATGTTTTGTGAAACTATCTATTTTATTGATATCTGAATCGTATTGTTTATAACTATCTCCTACGTTTACTTTCATTGAAAAAATAATAATTTATTAATAACATAACCACCAAATCTGGACGGAAGCTGCGAACACGCCGCTGAACGGAAATGATACGATTCGAGACGTAGACCTAAGTATGCTTACTTGTCAATGGCGTGCGGTGTTTTTTGTGATCAGGCAACTTATTCAAAACAATACATTATTTCTACTGAACACTCGATGATAGATTATCAAAACAAATTAATGTAGTTGTGTTGCTATCAGCTGTTATCAGTGCAATTATAAGTTGAAAACGCTATATCAAAATGATGGGCAACTGCTTGCAAACTATGAAAAAGTTTCTACCAAATAGCAAATCCTACACCACAGAAGGTTTGCTCTCATAGGGAGCAGCACCAGGCAGCTAGTATGTCATTATTGGTTTTGTGGGTACTTAAACTATCATAATATATATATTTTGGAATAAATAAGGCGTGCGCAGCATCCACATCATATATGGGATTCCCAACCTTTCCTGAGGGGGAACACTTCGCAAATCCTGAAATTTTATCGGAACACCTTGCTTATTTTGTTGGGTTGGTAAATAAACATAATCCTATGATATACACAAACGGTGCCTTTTCATTCGTTTCGGCAAGCCGCGTGACGCAACTATCCCAGCATGATTCCGCATGTACTCACGGAAGAAAGTTGCAACATTCCCGGGGATTTTGATGTATGACCATGTCCCAGCCGAGACTATTTTATAATATGTGTACATATTATGCATTTATGTTTTTTATAGTGAGTAAGAATATTTATATATTATATCACATAATAATTATGATGATAATTCAATAAAAAACAGTGCAGTGTTTTACGTACGTAGGTACCTACTTGTCTACACTGTTTATTTAAAATACCTTGTGGTCTGGATGACAAAATATATATTTGCGGTATGACCGCTGTGGTCGTCCTATTTCACCGGCCAATTAAATTGTGGAAACTCGTTTCTCCGACAAAAAACATATTATTTACAGATAAATGCATGAATATGGTTACCTGCGTATCTACTTAGTGTTTGTAATATTGTGATGGCATGTCTCCCGTTTGAAAATCTAATATTGTTAAGCTCGATATAAAAAATATTGAATTTAAAAATGACAAATTACAATGTAGTTGTTATAAGTCTTAGTATATCATTGTACTGGACTTTTTCGAACCATTCACGCACCGGTGGTATCTATAGATTTGACGTGTAGATTCTAATATTGATCAAATCAAATCAAATCAAATTTATTTATTTTACATATAATGAACATAACAAATTATAAATTCAAAGCGTTCACGATGACATAAAATAAGTGTTAACAATTTTTAAAATAAAAATACAGAGAGATGTGACTTAATAATACAATAAGTAATATAATAAAGCAATAAAAATAAAAGTAGATGGAAGCACACAGGGTGAACTATCGATAGACCCTATCTTAAAAACTTATAAAACAACGTCCACTTAAATTCACCCTCTCGTAAGTGGAATATATCAATATCCGAAGCGATTTCATTAAACATGGTTATTGCCCTCCCAATTGGCATCACTGATGGCAGGTTAGTTCTGCACCTTGGGAGAACAAACAACGGATGCCCTCGATTCCTAAGGTAATTATCAGAGACACAAGCCAACACCACCAAGAATGGCAGAGTTCACATTTTACGCCGCGTATAAATCTGAAAAAAATATGTAGCTAAATAAAGATCCTTCTAAATTTTAAGCTACAGTATGTAAGCATACGCTCATTCAGTCAAAGTCAGTCGGATAGAGCCACGGATTATATCCATACAGCCGAAAGTTAAGGAGTCTCAAAAATTTCTTTTGGACTCTCCACCATAAGGCCGTACTTCAACTGATGCGGGGCCCAAACGATAGACCCACTCTCAAGTCTACTTCTAACTAAGGAGTTATAGAGAATTTTTAGTACCGTAACATCTGAAAACACCTGGGAAGTGCGCAAGACAAAGCCCAACACTTTTAGCGCCTTTTTACAAATGGTATCTATATGACCACTAAACGTCAGTTTACTGTCAAACGTAATTCCAAGATCCCTTACAGATGATATTAGCGAGAGAACTCTGCCATACATCGAATACTGGAAAAACAATACTCGTGAGGCTTTAGTAAACGATAAAACATTGCATTTATCAATATTGAAGTCCAGTTTGTTACGCCTGGCGTCCCAATCTAATATATTATCTATATCAAGTTGGAGTTGATGACAATCGTCCAAGGTGACAACTTCCATGAAGAGTTTCAAGTCATCAGCAAATAACAAAAACAATGCATTTTTTATTACCAATGCTATGTCAATTATAAAAATCGTGAACAGCAACGGCCCTAAGATGTACGTGTACGGCTTTAAACCTACGACTTTTCAGGACATTATTTGAATGAATTCCAATTTTTACAGAACAAATCCTTTTATTAATTTTAGTAGTTATATTCTCATTTATGTTTTTGTTCGTTTCAATCAGTTCTTCTTATGAGGCAGTGGTTCTTCATATTGAATCATTTAAAATTCATATTTGCAATTTGATAAATCTGTGTACACATATATAATATTTCTCAAATTGCCTGTTAAGATAGTCGTTTTAAGACGTCTTAATAGGTGTTTACTTCCAGAGTAATAGCGTATTCTTTAAAACATGACAGCCAGAAGCTCATATGGATTTTCAACGATTAATACAATAATATATATTACGTAAAAAAAGGAAAATAAAAACACTACACGAGGTAGTTCTCACATCGGTTTAATAGTCTTTAATAAAGCTATCATTGTGAGAGTTTGTCTTTTTGTTTGAAGTATTTAATGGGTTACGTTTAAATTATTGGCCATTCATTTACTGCCGTCTCATTTGCTTACAAAGATTTGTGTGTGACGTTTTTAGTAGCCAACTGATTGTATCTAATATTTACTGTTTTAACATTATTAAGTATCTATATTATCCTCATTTGATATACGAGCTTTGTTTTTTTTCCGTAAGGGACTGTTTTCCTGCAATTATTTAATTAAAAATCTACCTAAGTAACAGCTATATAATTTCATCTTAGCATTTACTACCATGCTTACGTATTCGAATGTATAATCCACATGTACATTTCATATCGCACACATTTCCTTCCTTGTGTTGTACAATGTTTTATTACGTTGCCCATTTGTAATTTATTACATTTTGTAAATTAGAATTATAGGTGCTTTAAATTCAGTACGCTAGCGACTAGAGAACAGTTTAGTATGTATTCGTATAAAAGCGGCAAAGCGTGAAGCCATTATAAACAAAGACGAATAATAATTATAATATTGTTATCTACGCGCAGACGAAAAAGAGTTATTGCGTTGGAGCAGGTCGGGAGTTGGGTGAAAGCGAATGCGCTTCGTATAATGTGGCACGGGAGTCATGCAGTTAGTTACACGTGCATCACATGTATTTTATTATCTAAGCGCAGTACATACAGTAATTTAATATTAGATCCGCAGAGAGAACGCGTCAAAGTAACCAAATCAATTGCACGCTATTTCACAATGGTATTACTTGTCTTCCTATATATATGTTTTTTTTTTAAATTGATATCGATACATATAATATAGAGAATATAAATTATCCCCACATGATGATTCTAAATATTGATTTTCATTGTTTGCATTAATTTTCTATCGAATATCTGAGGAGGTAGGTATTCTAGTTACCAACCACCATTCACTATTTTATGTTGTCAAAAACAAATACTTTATCGTTTTCTGCGATTATATTGTTTTTCTAACCGCTAATTGTAATGCAAGAGCTAATTAACTTAAACAACCATATCTCGTCAATGAAGTGCGCTGTTATTAGTAGTTGACATGTTCGATCTATGATCATGATTTAGGTTTTGGATTCGATTGGACCCATGGCTTTGCTTTCCAAACCAAATTTCGAAACTGACTGCAGCCTGAAGAATACCTAATGTGCAGCCTGTCTAATATGACACCAACATTTGATGAACTCTTAAAACTTATCCAAAGCGAAGATTCACATTAATAAGATTTATAATGTTACCATACTTACTGTATTTTATCTTATTTAATTTTGGTTTTTATGTGTTTTTCCCTTTTATTGTCTTAAGTTAACTGTCAATTTTTGGTGGATGCAATGAAGTGCAATTTTTTTCATGTGTTATTTTATCCGTATTATCTTCGGTCGCAAAACCAAAACTATTACCCTAATTAGGATCACGCATCAGAAAGGTTAAAACGCTGCTATACGTACCCTCTTCTCAGTTTGTAAGTGACCTGCGCATTATTTATGTTCGCCATAAATATTAAATTCCTTATAAAAGTTGAATTACCATTTTCCCTCGAAGGCGGACCGGTGCAGCTTATGTGCATACATAGATGGTACGTCCTATTGAGAGATTATATTAACATATGAGTGTTGTTGGGGACAATCACTAAACTCTCTAAACAAACTTGGTCCACCTGGAGTACCCTAAAACTAAACACGTTTTTAAAAAAGTTCATACTTGTGGATTTTATTCACCCGGCGACTCAAATCAGTGCCTACGGGTTGAGAAGGTGACGTTCTGTTCACTACCCTACTGTGAGCGCAGAATAGTGAACACGTATTTACTTTAACTGGTTTATTGGTTTTTTAATGCTTCCTGTAGTGAGTAGTCATTTGTATTTACCAAAAATATGTCAAGTTAAAGCGAATGCTTAGCTTTGTTAACTTGGATCATTGTTTGTTGTACGCTTGTTAAGCGCACACAGTCTTCCGTAAACATTCGGTGCAATAGATTAAATTTATACACTTACTTGACTTTTACTAAGAAGTAGAAAATTCTACACGCAATACGAAATGTCAGCGTATCTACCGATTCGTCTCATAATATAATTTAAGGCAAAGGGGAGTTATATCCTACGGGCTGTAGGCTGTAGGGTATGATCCCCGCGGTATTTTAATGAAACATAATAAGATTATCAAAAATACACTGACCTTTGATAATTATTACCGATTGACTAATTTTTCATACTATTTTATTCAATATGTTTGACGGCGTAATATGTCAGATTTGATTGTTTGTCAACTGAAGTGTTAATACGACCTAGCAGTCTCGTATCTAATATAAGTAATAAACTGACTACATACTTGATCCCGGGTCTTACAAAATATTTATTTATTTTCTCACACATATCAGGTATTATAAATGTTTACAGTGAGCGTCGATTAACGCTTCTATCGCATCAATACAAAAACAGATCGAATGCTCTTAGTGGCCTTAGTCTATTTGGATTTTTTGTTTGTTTATTTCTATTGGCCAGCATCCATAATGTATTGGGAAACTGTGTTCCTCAAATTTTCAGTATTCTGCTCTCCAATTGTAGGTATTTAATGTTCGTATTAGGTATACAATGCACGAAAAAGTATAATAAAATACCTTATTTTGAAGTCTAATGAAAAATAAAATATCTACTGCAAACATTAAGATTTGACTTATCTTCGAAGGATTCTTATCAATACTCACAAAATCGACATTATGTCTTATTGTAAGTGACGGTACGTACTCAGCCATGTTAAAATGTTCATTGAAAGTCACTGTAAAAATGTATCGATTATCATATTATCTAAAGAATGCATAGTGATCGGTGATGTCCCAATACTCCCAATATAAGATATTATTTTATTAAGAGTATTAATGAAAACAACACACGCAGGATACATACATACATATGTAGATATCATTCAACGGTGACTGGCACTGGCATGCATAAATAATTATCTGTTTAGTTGCAAAAAACAATCAACCATTTGAACTCTTTACACTGTTGCTGTCTCTGGATTCAGTTGGCCAAAACTATTTTGCATACTATTAACACGAAACTTTGAGAATAAGAAACTGTTTAGCTCAGTAGGCTCGGCCAGTCTATTGCAATTTATTCGATGTTGTCTGAGCCCAGGCGTAAAATCTGAGCTGGAATTTATATCATGTGCATAAAATAGCGTTGCGCTTTGCTGCAGTATTGTGTGAGTATTAATTACATTGTAATTTATAACAATTTATTACTAGAAAATTGGACCCGATCTTTATTTTAGGAGCCATACATTCAGGAAAAGCTTCATAATAATTAATGATAACTGATTTTAACATCATCTACCTACATTGGGTTTTGATATAATTGTAAGTAGATATTTGGCGTTTCTTAGTTTCTAGCTATTTATGTATGACCCATAAAACGGCTGTTACTAGAAACGTTTCCGGTATTGTATGTAATGTATTATTGTGCTGAATAATTTAATATGTACTTACCTACATTTGCATATTCTATCTTCTTCTTTTGGTGCTGTTTTGTCTCGCGGATATAAGGTTGGCGCTCGACTTGCAGTACATTTCTCTATTCTGGGCCGGTTGTACCAGATCGTTAACGCCTTGGACATTGAGCTACTTATGGAGACAGTCAAGAGAATCTTCTAGATGCGCTCCTCTACCTTCTCTTACATTATTAGTAAGAGTCGACCATCATTTTTATTGCGGAAAATATGGCCGAAGTATGCAACATTTCTACGATTAATTATAGGTTTGGCTCGTATTAAAACCTCTTCATTGGTGGTGTGATTAGCCCAGGATATCTTTATGGTACGCCGATAAAGCCTCAAATTTTCTTACTGTCCTTTCCTTCAACATCCATGCTTCGACAAAAGTATGTAATGAATTATGTTTTTTGTGCAATAGGAAACTTTAAAAAAATCTATTGAGGTTTCGAAAATGACACTTGGTATCTGCAGTACGATTACTTTTTTTGGGTTTTAATTTGATATATCGATTGTTAACAAGATTTCGCAAACATTGAAACACCAACCTGGACCACCCCATAAAAGGCCCTGCGCCACTCTGATCGCTGAGGATTTTTTTCAATGTCCCTGCCAAACTTCCATTTCCCACCACGGAGGTCACCACGCGTACAGTCTCAACTAGCCTACTAGTAAAAATAATAGTCATAATAGCACTGCTAAGTTTTAAATCTCACATAATAATATAGTCAACTAAGCAGTGGGTGATTACTTTTGCAAAGCTGAATATTAAATTTATAACTACGATATTATTGCTCACCATTCCTCCTCTTTGTTATGTCCGAGTCTCGTTGACCTATCCAATCGCGCTTTATACCTGCCTATCGGGCATACCGTGGCACCGCACCGGTCGTCTCTTTATTATACCTGTTGCACGAGCGACGCTTGTTGCTGCTCTTCTTGTGTACGGACTACGGACCACGCCGACAGAACTGCTTGCCTACCTGCGAGGACAACGTCCTTTGGATCATCTCTACGACCGCAGTGCCTCTTCGGATCGATTCGAAACGCTTAGCGTGTCGTGAGATGATGGCAGTCTGCAAAGCGAGAATATTTTCATTGTAAATATACCTCCACCTTTCAATAATAGGATGGCGTAAAATACTCGAAAACGATAAAGGTTGCAAAACTTAGTACAATGATAATTTATTTAGCCACATATATATATTAAAGTCGATTAACATATTTAGGTACTCTTTACATTATAATATGTAGGCATACGACCTACCTTAGTTGTATGTGACATAACATCATCTATAGTAAATTTTAAAATTTATGTCCTTACATGTTAAATTATTCCAAAATTATAATGTATGTGTACAGATACACAAAACTTTGAGAAGTAGGTTACCTTCTGGATGTGGCTGTAATAGGGTATAATTCTTGAGTGTTACGCACGCAATAGTTACGTCTGTAGCATAATTATATGCATTAAAGTTTGTCACGTAAGCCAAACGCGCATTCAATATTGGTAATACTTATTTGAGAATATTGAAGCGGGGTTCAAAGTCTTGATCTATGAGGACTGACTATCGCATTTCTAGTTTAATAATCTGTTCTGTGCTCGAAATCCATTAAATTTAACATGATTATATTGTTGTTTCAGATTAAGTAAGCTAAATATACATATAATGTTTCAATATAGAATACTTACTGCTGAATATCTAATTTACCAGAGTATTTACGCCAAATATAAGAATCAATAATAACACGTTGTGTTTTCGACTATTTTTTTAATAGGATCAAATCGTCATTCGACCGTGCCAATGGCATGTTTAAACATTATATTATTTAGAAGAACACTAACTGAGAGAGTATATCACAACCAATAAAAAAAACTTTCTTTGAAAAAAGTAAGCCAACCGGTCGGGAATCGAACCCGGCATCTCCAACGGGTAAACGCCCCAAACTAGTCGCATTCAGCCATTATGCTACGGAAGACATACTAATGACGACAAATATTTAAGCTATTGGCTATTAAATACCTACCACTCAGCGCTCTTCGAAATCATGTTACTTCGGCAATCGATTTTTGTTTTATTAAATCAAAGTAGGTAGTTATTTTACTATTACAACGATTACTAACCGACGTCTAGGAATTTCTCCAATATTTTTTAAGCAACTTCTTGTACTTGCTAATAATTTTTAACTAACTATTTCTTTTATTCAAACGAATAATTCACAAGATTTAAGAATATATCATTCTGATTATTGAACATTATATTATTTAGAAGAACACTAACTGAGAGAGTATATCACAACCAATAGAAAAAACTTTCTTTGAAAAAAGTAAGCCAACCGGTCGGGAATCGAACCCGGCATCTCCAACGGGTAAACGCCCCAAACTAGTCGCATTCAGCCATTATGCTACGGAAGACATACTAATGACGACAAATATTTAAGCTATTGGCTATTAAATACCTACCACTCAGCGCTCTTCGAAATCATGTTACTTCGGCAATCGATTTTTGTTTTATTAAATCAAAGTAGGTAGTTATTTTACTATTACAACGATTACTAACCGACGTCTAGGAATTTCTCCAATATTTTTTAGCATGTTTAAAGTTAATACGTGTTCATTCTATGCTACGGAGTTTTTGTTGTAATGTAATAAATAGTCTTGTTATGTGCATCGATTCGTTCTGGCAGAAGATATAATTGAATGGAAATATGTAATATTAGTATGATTATTGGTTATTTACCTACAGCATGCTCGTGATGCTTATTGCATAATTTAGACTGCCACGTCCTACTTTCATACGTACCGGTACCTGTGGACGAACGTGTATTCCATAATCACTGTATGGATTCTCATGTTCGTGTGTATTTTTAATCTGCGAATAAAAACCGCAGATATCCATGTTTTGTTCCCAGGTGTCAGTTTGTCTTTTTACTGCGCCATTTTAATGCAAAATGCCCACTTACTTTAAATGTCCACTCATTTGAATATTTTTAATAAGCAATCTAGTAAAACGTTTTCCCGCTTTTCTCTCTTTGTATATGACGGCGTGGGCGTGGGCGGGTGCGCTCCTTCCAAGTAAAACAATATTTTTCTTTTGTTTATAAACTGGATGTTGTTTGGAATTCTGGGGATGTATTTATCATACTGTATTCATTATAATAAAAGTCTAATTCCAAGAACCGCGTAGTTATGTCAATATATTATGTAAATGTTACCGAAGAACATGAATCATCCAATATACCTTTCCAACACTATTGTATCCATATTCTTTTTTTCGGAAGCGATCACTTTGTGACAGTAAGATGAAATTTGGCAAACCCATACATTTTTGTATGGCGAAATGAGATACTGAAACACCTGTCCCGAAGTTGCTCGTACTGGGGTCTGAGACAAGTTGTTGAGATAAACAGTATGGCGTCCAGTTTCATTATATTATTAGAATGATATTTTGAAATGACAAGAATATGTTATCAATTTGATTCAAATAAATCAAATCCATAACAAATTACAGCCACGACACACTGATTAATAACATTTTATTCCCTAATAATAAATTGGTCTCTTCTCTTCACGATTTTTCCATTAAAAAATCTAACATTACTCAATTGTAACTTGGAATTTTACCAATTATCCCTTTCTCACATTGTATACTAGCTCCTTTTATTTCCCCACCATACAGGTTTAATAATAATAATGATATTATATAAACTCAAAGATAAATTACGGTACTCACCACAGACCAAATTAAGAAGATAGAAATGCGAATGCCAGTCGCTGTAGGTGCTAATACTTTGAAGCCAGTTTTGGTTTCGACGGCCAGGCCATAACAAGAAATACAAGTCCTCTTAGTATTCTCAAATATTCCCAATACTGAATGCGCGTTTCGTTTACGTGCATAATGTTACATAAAGCATATGATAAGACATAAGTATTGAAAATAATTAATTATATTCTTTAACACGTGTTATAGGTATCCCCTATTTCACCATACTTGAGAATTGTACCTTCTTATAGCCACACCCAGAAGGTTACTCACTTCCCTTATTTTTGTGTTCCATGTTGACACGTGTTGTGTGAAACACGTGTTATAAATTTATGTCTGGTGACCAAGTGATTTTATAAATTATCATGAATTACCACCAAGTAAAAAAAATGGCGAGAATATTTTAAATTAAATCCATTACGGTCATCATTCGATTGTCAATTTTTGGCCAATAAATATACTTGTTCCGCCTGGGTTATTTCGTTTTGTATGTATTTTTTAACGAGCTCAGTTATTCAGTAGTCCATTAAATTTACACAAACATAATTCCCTGGATCATTTAGTGATTGATATGTAGATACAGTCAATACAGATAATATTTGAGGCTATGGATGTTGTATAATAAATAAATTGTCAATAACGATGTGACTGACAGTTTCATTTTAATCAATTACCTAAATTAGTACGCCTCCGTCAATCCTCTCAATCTCAAAGTAAAATCCGAAAGCATTAGCAAGTGATACTGTTTGCTAATTTTACAAGCGTTTACTTCCGTAATTTAATTTCCCTCCGTTATTACTGTTTTTTAAACGAGAGTCCATTCTGGATCGTTCCAGATTGTTTCGTTCCGCTCGGCGAGCGAGCAACAGCTGCCATTCTTTAAAAATCCAATTATCGTAAAAGAAATAAAGATTTCAATTATTTAGCCGAGTTCAGTTTCAGTTTAGTACGATATAGGGTAGGCGGATGTAATATTTTTTTATTTACTTGCCTTTGCAGCTATGGCTTTCTTTGTTCGGTGTGCGCTTTTGCGAATTGATTAACCTACAGAGAAATTGTGTGTACACACTATGTACCCACCCATTTACGTGCGGGCCGTGCGTTGAAAGAAAAATGCTAAATAATTTACAGAAAAATGATTTTAATTTTCGTCATTTATAGTCATCGACTGTCGATTGTCACTTAATATGAAATACTGCCTGACCAACTATGGCAGTGGCATAGTACCTATCTCTACCTTGATTGTCGAGGTAATTTTATTCAGATTCAGATCACATGTCTACTATTTTTTGTATGGCGATTTGTTGGAATGGGCAAACCGCGTATGGTTAAATTAATAGTGGTTAGTCGGTACTCACATTCGTTGTCACCTTGGCGCAGGGTCTCGACCTCGTCTTTCACTGGTTCACCAGACGCGCGGCATTGAACTCGGATCCGCCGATTGAGACGTCTAAACGGTCGCATTTTATCACTATTTGCAGATTTATTGAATATGTACCTACACACCGGATGGAGGCGTAATTGCAGTTTGTATAATTAGGCAACACGTTCATTATGTAACTGCATCATACACAGCCTCACATTTAATTTGCTAAAAAAATAAATAAAAATATATATAGTGATATGGAAGGGTTTTTTTTCACTTTAGTTAAAACCATGGATTCGGGTAAAATCAAATATTAAGTATATTTTGCTTTTCACACGAGATATACATAAGACATAGATATTGATTGAAGTAACAAAACGTTTGTAGTAAGTATAATAATTATGTTATTGTTAAAACTAGGTATGCGTACTTTGGCGCGAAAAAGAAGGTGGCGATTTATTAGGTTAGGCGGTTTCAAGGGCTATTTCCAGACTACATACCTACCCCCTGTCCTTCCAGCCACGCAGATAAAAACAACGGCATTTTTTCATTATGCCATGAATCGTTGAATTCTTTGTGTTGTTGTCAATGATGGTTGTTGTGCACTGCGGTCTAGCATTCCTCGATCATCTCATTAAAAAGTTAGCCGTTCGCACATCTAAACTTGTCCGTCTGCAACGTGTCGAACACGTCGATGAGACGTCATCGTTATTCATAAAACACACGTTGCCAAATAGAGTTCCGCACATTGGTGGAATGCACCTTGCACCTGTGCAAGTCCGTGGTGCCGCGACCGCCTTGCTCGGAGGTCTGGGGGCAGAGCATGGCCTAGCCTACTCAATAACAACAAGTTTTCTGTGAAATATTGCCATTTATCTACGGATCTATCAACACAAGTTCGCGACTTTTTGTCGCATTGAAGTATTATAATTATAAGTTATATTATTTCGAGTAGTAATCTTCGTTTCAACGCTGTGCCATTCCTATGGCAGTCGACAACTAATGAACTCGCCTGCGCTCGCCTGTTCAGACTTGTTTCGTGGCTTGTTTAGTATATAGTGAGGGGTGGTGGGGATCGCTACTCGGCCGAAATAATAGAATTAAATGGATCGGCTTGACTGACCATTTTACTAAACTACTCGACTAAATTTGTCTGTTCAGACACGGTTTTTTACCAAATCACTCGCTACTCTACTAAATCACTGGCACGGTCCGAACAGGCCTTTAGTGTGTATTACTATTATTTGACGTCTATCCAATAGTCGGACTTCGTCACGAAAGTTCAGCAAATATAGATTTTAAAACTATACTTATTATTTATTGGGCTTGCTTAATACTTTGGACGCGGAAGACGCACACGGTGCGTAATGACCAAGCGGCCGATCGATGTAATTAACGTGCATTTTAAAGGGGGCAATTAAAATCTCATTATCTATTCAGCAGCGAAAGCGTTAATATATATTATTATGTAATTAATGACATTAATTGAAGCGGTAAAGATGAATGATTGAAAAATGTAGTAACATAATTAAAAGAGTTTCTTCTTACGACTCCAATAATAAGTACATATATCTAGTGTAAGTAGGCTCACCATTTTTGGGAGTAGTGTCTAATCAACATTTCGCATTATTTAGCTCAGTAAAAACGTTTACGGTTTACACAACCCACACCTGAAATTGTATGAATACTGGAGCAGTTTTTTTAATAGTAGGTATGCCTATACAAAGCAAGTCGGCACAGGCTTTCCGTAGGCAGAATTTACTGTTCAACAACATAATGGTATTATATTATGTGAGTATTGAAAATGGGCCATGTATACTTATGTCATTATCTCAGCCAATCTCGATCCACTGCTGGCTGAAGGCTTCTCCTTGCTGTCTCCATTTTTATCAGTCTTTAGTCTTTCGTTGCCACGTACTTCCGTTAAACTGGATTGGTGGACTCTTGACCGCTATTTGTCTATACCCAATACTTACCCATTTCCTCATCGATGTACCTATTGGCGCATTGTATATAATATATATTAATAATATATACTTAAGTATTATTCCACACTTTTGCTTGTTACCATACCCGTTTATTTATTTTTCGATACCTGCGCGTTATGTCCAAATTGCATCTCTACATACCGTGTTGTGTTAGTCTTAGTCAGTTAGTGCCTAGTCCAGGTCAAACCACATCTCTTCGTGAACAAATGATCATTGCATCAAAACTGTATGAAATTGTTTACATTTATGTTCTGATCAGTCGAGGATGAAAAGCATTGTTCGCGTACAGGTTCCTGGTCTAGACCAGTGGTTCTCACGGGAAATTTAACTGTGGCCGCACAGTTGACATTGACAGTTCTATAGAAACGTCTGGTGGCCGCACCAAATTTCACTTTTGTTGTGATTGAAAAAATTAAAGCTAAATTTTATTTACTTAAAAAATGGATCAATTTATTTATAGCCAAGTCCATTTAATAAAAGACATTTGAACATTTTATTACACATAAGTAGGTATATTTATTTAAAAATAATGCAAGTGAAAATTCCTCAATAGGTACTACTCCTTTCTTCCAATGCGAGCCGCATGGCTGCTTCTAAGTTTACATCTCTCAGCTGGCTTCGATATTTATTTTTTATAAAGTGCATTCATTACACTGAATGATTTTTCACAGTATACAGTAGTAGGGAAAAATCGGCAATATTAATAGAGCAATTGTTGCCCATTCTTTGAACTGACTTGATTCTTGGTCAACTTATAACTTCGACCAATCTTTGTCAACCGTAGTAACGCTTTCAATATTTGGTCCTACATTTACACAAATGTGTGAAATCATACCTGCAGAAATTTTGTTAAGTCAGAAACGGACTATTTCACACATGATCTCATCACAAGAACACATTATGGATCATTTGAGCGTGGAAAGAAATTTAAGACAAGTCATGTGCATTCAACCAATTTCATAATTTTATAAATAATTTTTTGAAATATCATTCTGTAAAGCGCTGGTGGCCGCAGCAAAATCCTCTGGTGGCCTCATGAGAACCACTGGTCTAGACTAATCATTAGTGGCTTATCTGATCCTTGTGGGTAACATTAGTTGCATAACAATTCAATTTGACGAATAAATTTTAAAGGAATAGGTACCTACTGTGACATTTTATTCGAGTATCAATTCAGAACAAGACATTTACAGGACGTTACTTTTTGGATTATTGGCAATTTTATATAACTAGCTGTTATCAAGTATTATTACCACTTTTATTGCATTAAAATAGTCGCGCTATTGACTTCAGTAGATATATGATAAAAAGTTCGTTTATTATTCAGATTTAGTGTCGTTCTTGTGTTTGTAATAAAATAAATACAAACCACGCAATGGTGACTTCCTTTTGACTACGCACTTATTCAAATGGATACTTAATAAAAAAATATTTACTTATAAACCTACTGACTACTTCGTTCTGTAATTTGTGTCTAGTATGTGTGATACTTTTATCGGTGATGCGAGTGATATCTAATACCTAATTGAGTGCAGTATGCAATCTGTGCCCCCCGGTGTATGACAACATTGTTATCAAATTGCATTTTAATTATGTATATTGCATCGAAGGTGCAGATTACACCTGTCTTCTTACCGGTTTCGTTTGTTGATAACATGGTGATTAATATATAACGATGTTTTTCTAGTAAGTAATATAAACTTTAAGATGCTCTTTGTTTAATGATAAATTGATCGGTGAATAATTCCATACGGACATTGACATCCCAGATATCATTAGGTAATAATAAGTATACCTACGTAGGTAGTCCGTAGCGACTAATGACAGTAATGAGAGTTAAAACCCATCAAGACGATATTTTTTGTAATGTGTTAAATGTTAAAGTAATGTTTGTTTCTAACTAATATACCTACCTACCTACTTATTTATTTATATTTTTTATATAGGTTAAATTGTCATTTTTCACCTTTTTAATATACAAGTTACATTTTTATATCGAAATATGATTCACTATTGCATCACAAATTTAGCTAAAACGTACCTACTCAACAAAAAAAAAATCTATTGACACGTGTACCTACCTACCTATAAATAAAGCATGCAATGCCCTGAACAAAGTATATATCATACAATCGGCGACATGGCTTGAATACCTCGCCAAACCTCGGAAAAAGCATGAAAAAGCTGCAAGGGAACTCTCCAGGGAACCCTGCGTCAAAATGTAGTGTATTGGGGTATAGCCTATCGGAATTATATTTATTAAATTGTTCTGTAGTGCTGCCATTAGTTTCTGCGGAGATGGAAGCAGAAAAAGTCGCCAACTTAGCTCAACATGCTATTAAAACCATTATGTATGAAATAATACATATTGATATATGTTTTATCGGGTTGGAAACTTTTGCATAGCCAGTTTCGTTGCCTAGGTTTACTTTACCTTTTGCTTACCTACGTCATAAGTCAGTACTACTTGATTTGACTAACCACCCACATTTTAATTTCATATTCCAATTCACTTCGATGAACGTGTATTTAAAATTTGGTGTAGAGAGAATTCGTCGTCTCTTTCAAGAGTAGCTGTTACCATACGATCAGATGCGTTTACGATTGTTGATAAAGATATTTGATAAAAAATATAGTGGGTGTAATTTAAATACAAGAAGATATCCTACTTTCTTTAGTAGGTTCCTACATCCATATCCATACCGAGACTACGGAAGTAGGTATATTGGTACTTTTAAGCATAGAACAATGTTTTTTGTCACTCAATATATTATATTTTTAAATAAGATGCTTTGAAAATATTTCGGTTAAGTATTATAATATATTATACTTTTATTGTAAACAACACAATATTCTCTGTTGCATGATAATAATATGCTATGTATTTCATTATACAGGTCTTAATATTAATTATTGTTGTCATTTGGAATAGTAGTCTTTTTACTTTGCTTCCGTTACCATGGCTGCTTCGGCCTCTGCCATTTCTCGGTACAGGGCAGCCAGCTGAGGATTGGAGCGGTCACCTTCGTACAACTTCACCATCTGCAAACAAAATAAAGTAAACATATATTACCTATTATATTATTTACTTGCATACGTAAGCAATAAGGTTAGGTACATAAATTTCATTTCAAATGTGAGATGGTCTGTGTAGAGATCTGTGGGTCCGTCATGACCCCCAGGCTAGGATTTTTGGCGGCCCCCCTACCTATCGCTAAAGATAAAGGCAGTGTGTCGCTTTACAGCAGCGTTTTCCAAATGGTGTACGCGGTAAAATTAATGTGTATATTTAGTGTTTTTTTAGTATATTTTAATACATCCACTTGAATAATGTAGTTTTCGAGTATTGATACACAATTACAAATTATAGGTATTGTACAACCACATAATTTTAAATAATAATATTATTGAAGGAAAATAGCCTTTTTTTAGTAGTGAAGCAAATTTGTGATGTGTGTTTATCTCACTTATTGGTCGACTCGCCTCGCCGGGCCCTCTTGATCCCGGGCCCCCAGGCTGGGGCCCTGTCAGCCCCCCCCTTGGGGGGGCATGGCATCCGTGGTGAAATACTAAAAAACAGATATAACAATGGCCTGGATACAGGTGTAGGTAATATCACGTCGTTACCAGAGAACATTGTTTTTCTTTTAAGATGTTTCAAAGACACAAGTCTATATTTAACCAAAGAATTTATATGAAAATGTTATAGTAATAATATGCTAGTGCAAAGAGAGCAAAGCATACTAATCTGAGTTCCTACATATTATTATATTAGGATGTTAGTTATTCACATAGTGCTTTGAATGAGGCTTTCCATCGATTACTACTTGGATAATTATTGGGTTACCTATCCTTACGGCACTAAATTATTATTACTATCTCATTTTCCCGTTTCCTGCGTCGCGAGGACGAAAGCCTGCTCTTATAATACCTACTATTTAGTGGCGTATCAATGCCATGCGAAATGGATAATGATAAGATAAGTATGATACGTTGGTACACCTGGAAATTGCCTTCTACGCCAGGACTACACGTGATCGTTATATTTTACCTACTTACTTCCCTATTAATGCTAATGTAGCATCAACTTTGTCGGCTTCTTGTGTCACTCGCTTCACCTTATCGCATTACTGAGAGGATTTCCGAAGCCGTAGAAGCCTTATAAATGCTTAGCAGAGCTTATGTAACATTTTATAAGATCTCTTATTTCAATACCTGGTTTCAAAACACCTACCTATCTACATACGATATTATTTTGTTCGTGTACGCGTAAGGGTGGAAATTTTTCTATAATAGTATATCCATCTGTACAATACTACTGGCAGCGGCTCTGAAGTATAAGTACTTATGTATAATAATACTATACTTAGGACTCAAAACCTTAGTGTTGACCAATATAGATCTGCCCGTAAACAAATTATACATTTTTTGTCAACTTTTTCCGCTTTACAGATTGTAATTGAAATCATACTTCACGAGACCACGCTTCACCACTTTCAAATAAAAACAGTGAAATAATACGTAATTACGGCCACACTAGCTTGTTTGACAGTGCAATTTGCATATGTTTTTCCATATTTTGTTGCACAAAAAACATAATAATTATACAAATGTTTGCATACAAATTATATTATTATTTACAATGTTTAGGTATTTGTTGCGGGTAGTTGGTTTGTATTTGGCTTTCGAGTCGTATATCTACAAGCAATTAAGCGTCCCTGTGGATAGACAGACTATTATATTGAGACTGACGACACAAGTTATGATAAATTGTATTTCTGATAGACAAGCGATCATCGTCAATGGCATTGAAATCTAACAGGACGACAGCGACGTCTACCTAGGACGGGGACAGATCACGAAGTTATGTATGACGAGATTGCTTGCAGAACAAAACTGGCATGTAGTGCATTAGGAGACGTGTACAGTCTTTAATGTGATGTAACTACTTTCCACTGTGCCCAAAGCACTGTGCAAAATGTGTGCTACTACTATCATGAACAATGGGTCCATGAACTCGTAATATAGATAAGAGAAGTCAATATACCTACTAAAGTAACTCAACGTGCATGTTGGGTAACGCGGAAAGTCTTCTAAAGAAACCAATTGAAATGCAGATAGACAGGAGTACTCATTGTGATAGAGGTCGTAAAGCTGGTGAAATGGCAATGGACTGGACATGTGCGGCGAATGCAGTGGTAACCCCAGGGACATTAAACGGCCACAGGGCCACCACTATCCAACCTGCTTGCTCGACGGACCAATCGATTTCGGCGAATGTTAGTGACAGCGAAGAACTAGGAACCGAGAAGAGTGTAAGAAGCCAAGTGAGACCTTCCACACAACACAGGATCGGCCACGGCAGATATCACTGGTTTTTCGACTAGTTCTTCGCCGATTCACAAAGTATTTAATTAACATATTTTATTGTGGATGTTAACCACTCAACAACAATAATAACCACTAGTGATGAGACAACATATTATTAGGTGCAAATATTTGCAAGTTATTTACAATATAAATAAGTAGCTACCGACGTGAAGGTGAATGATAATTGATAGGTAATAAACGTGATATTATTATAGTATGAATGTAGTGTATGCGACATTTTTTGTCAATAACTTGGACGTGTGTGATACTAAAATTAATTGATTAATTGGAGTTTACTTGTTTTGCTCGTCATTTTGTAATTAGGATGACACAGTTAGCATTTTTTTTTTGTAAAAACTCTTTCGGGAATATTTGATAACCAACTCTGCAGTTCGACTACTCTGAGTGTCTGGCAATAAGAAGACGAATATTAATTTCCTTACTATTGACATTTCCTTTCATTTCCTATTTACGCTATTCGTGTACCTAATAAATAATTCAACGTAAGGAGGGATTTGTGACATTTAGTTAGATGGCTCGCCGAAAGTTTTTATTTGCCCAACGGGAACAACGAAACATATTATTCCAAAAATAAAGCTCTTTCGTAAAAAGGAAAAGCGAATATTATTCTCGTGATATGCCTACAAACTTAGCATGCCGGTGAAAGTACTTGGCGGCATGGCGTGGCATATTTTTAATATTAATCATCTCATATCAAAATAAATGCTAAATCGGTTGACCGTAGCAGGTATTTAAAAAATGGTTCAATAGTAAGTAAATACCTAATTCACGTGTCAACTTTCATAATCTGAATCTTAAACGGCGCTTAAACGACCACGCGATGTTGATCAGCGATCACCGTTTAATCAGAGCACTGTGCTACTGACCAATGCAGTGTTGCCATCTTTTTCTTAAACAAAATCGTAAGTAATAAACTTTGCGGAAGATAATTGTTAAAATTGGGAATGGGACAACTGGACGCCAGGACAATAGGACTCCGCACTGACGTAGACACGTATACAGAACGTAGATTAGGAATTTTAATCAGTTTCTATCTACTACGTAGTAGTTTTAATTCATTTTACTCTTAACATAATGTTTTTATTGCGGATTGGGAATTACCATGCCTAAGGCTTTATATAAAAAATAAAAAACTCTTTTCGTTGGAACTTAAACATATGCAC
Organism: Rhyacophila brunnea; assembly: GCF_057557595.1. Taxonomy (NCBI): domain Eukaryota; kingdom Metazoa; phylum Arthropoda; class Insecta; order Trichoptera; family Rhyacophilidae; genus Rhyacophila; species Rhyacophila brunnea. Next base: position 27,923,960 of record NW_028233068.1, read on the forward strand.
GATTAAATCATTATTTACGTGTGCATATTTAAATTCTCACCAACTATTAAATCATAATATAATAATTTAAATATACATAATAATATTAAATATATTTTTTAAAAGTACCTATAAGTACCTAATGTCTATTTATTTTCGAATTGCGTGGCGTCCAGTTGTCCCGGCGCCAAATCGTCCTAGACCCTTAAAATTATAGCAAGTGCATGTTATCTGTATCGTGACATAGAATTTGTGGGGGTTTTCCCTATCCCCACGAGTTTTGTTATTCTGAGTTCTGAGAAGCCAACTGAAAATTTCCTTCACAGTCAGCCAGCAAATTTGGGACAACCCTTTTTGCACATCGTGCAAATGATCACAATAATATATTATTTTGATTATTTTACTACCATATGAATTTAAAAATATATTTATTATCATACAAACATTATAGGAAACTACTATAATTATAGCACGGTTGGCAACACTGGATATGCGATATCATCGATACTTTTATGTTGCCTACTATTACTAGCTGATTTTATTATTATTAACTGCATAATGTACCATAGTAATATTTTTGTCATTTTTTCTGATTGATTTATAGAAACAGTTCTTAATCATAAATTTTAAAGTTGAATGAATCTTTAGTAATAAATTAATAAGAAGTAGTGTTAGTGATGGGCCTAATTTAGTTCGAGGAAGTGGCTAAGATCCATTTCTCGTAAAAACAAAATTCTATTAATACAAAGGGGCCCATATTATAATCTTAGGATCGGACATGGTCAAAAAAGTGCTATTGGATGCATTGTCAGACACCATGGGTGAAAAGCTGAGTATGTATGTTCGGTAATTTTTATATGATGCTTGACGTAATTTATGATGCATTCGGGAAACTGTTCCGCAGGAATACTTAATGTAAGAAGTGGTTGACATTACAATAATGACTCGGCACAGAGCTAATTTATTAAACAGAGTGCTTTCACTGTCCTAAAAACAATTGCAACTATTCGATCGTAACCGGTTCTCGAATGCGGATTGCCGTTTTCGATATTGTGATTTAAATTTTATCCTTGGCTTGTTACCTACATACATAAAGTTTATTTACTATGTACCTACGTATTGCAGATTACAGGCAGTTCTCAATAAAGTGTATTATTGTATCATGTATAATTGATACGGGTGCTTTTTTTTGTCCCCTAAAAAATAAAAATGGAATTTGACAGTACTTACATGTAACTACGTATGAATAGAAGACTTGATTCAAAAGATTGCGGGTAAGGTGGTCTTGTTTGTATATGTGTATCTAACATAACCTACCCACATCCCGCGGGATACATACCTACATCAAATAATGCCGTTGTGAATTTGGGTTGTTGCATATTGCCAAGGCAACGATTATAATCCGTTGACTTTGAAAGTCTTGTCTCTATATTATCGTCATTCATCACATCATAGTTGGGTACACTTCCTGTCAATATCAAGTCACTACTTGTACCTGCGTCATAAATTCAGTAAGTTTATACTATCTTTTTTTAACTTCTTTAACATGTTCTATGTAGGGTGGAATCAGTTGCAATAAGTTTTGTTCTAAAAACATGTGAGATCAGATATATTTTTTTTTAATTATCATATGTTAACCATTTACCCGCTTATGAGCTGGCCAGCTAACGTCTAACTCAGATAAATCCTAATGTCACCAAGATCAAAAAATGATAAATGGAATATTGCACGTTAGCCATAATGCAGAAAGCACACGTAATGATAAGCAATGAAGAGCATCTACCTACATAATGTATGTGATAAATGTCACCGAAATGTTGAAATGACAATGGTCGGGTGGGAAAATTTCTCTGCGAATGCATAAGTATTGGACAGATACCGTCGTATAGTGGTATCCAAGAGACGATAAATGACCCTTCTAAAAGCTGCTAAATCGGCGAACTAGTTAAGTTTGGCGACGACATTTAGCTGACAACTTAAAGACGTAATATGCCAGATAGGCTAAGAAAATAATCTAGATGGCAGAATAAAACGCCAGATTTTTTCAAAATTGTAAAGGTGTCTAGAAACTATCATTTCAAAAAATATATCACCATTATTTATAAACATCGTTTTTAGAAGAACAAAATTTAGTATTTTACAACTAGGTAATATAGAATAGGTCATAAAATTTAATATTAATGCAGGTAAGAATTAGGTCGTCATTTTGTATGTAACAAAAATTAGTGTATTAATTATAAGATGTAGGTACCTATAATATAAATATTTGTCTTGATTTATTTGCCTGCAATACAGCGCAAGTCACACAGGCACACACATACTATCTGTCTGCGCATTGAACACACTGAGCGCATTGAGCTTATCGATAAGAATGTTAACAGGTGGCTCTGCCACCTGGTATTTTTCCTTGTAAGATAATATTATAGAGTACCTACATAAATAAGACCAGCATGCTGATTTTCAAACAAATCTGGTGTAATTCTAGCTTTATTGTAAAAAGTTTTCAGCTGTTTACGGTGTAGAAAATGCAAGATATAACGCCATACGCCAGATATTTTGCAAGCTAGATGCCTATTCAAAAATGCTAGATCTGGCAAGAAAAACGCTAAGTTGGCAACGCTGATAAAATCACAGGCAAGATCTGATGCTTCTAGAATACATAGGTCCATGAATAATGGAATAAAAAGGATCGTATATCCCTACCGTAGAACAGAATAATGAAATGTTTCACGGCCGTTTTAGTTTATGGCGACTGGGTTTCGCATTTATATTTTGTAATCTGTTTTGTGATAAATACAAAACCACCTGACCATTGAATACGGGTTGCGTTTACGTTACAAGCTTTGATGCATTTTATGATAGAGACGTATATGAGTGTATTGACAATAAATAACACATTCTTTCAATACGTGTTTCTATTCACTTGAATCGTACCTTCTTATGATGCACTAAATATATTATTTTTATCTTTCCTGACCTCTACGTAGGATTCATTTTACCATCTCAATATTAATTGTCAATTTGGCCATTATGAATTACGTTTATACGACCGCTCGTCTTTCTGCGCATCACAGAACACACTAGTTCCCTGGTTCCATGCGCATGCATTTTTTCATATATGATACGTAAAAATATTAAACATAAATATATTGTATCGATTAGCGTATCTGTCGGCTATTTATTGTGGATCAGTCTATAATATGTCCTATAGCGACGTGCTTACTTCCATGGCAATATTGCCGTCTGGTTTACTCAGGGTCAGAGAAACGAATGCAAGTTGTATGCATCGCCCACCGACTGCGTCTGGCAATGCGGTTTTCAAAACGGCTGGATTTGGATATTTGTAATTCGACAGGGTGTCTAGGTAGGTATAAACCTTTAATTATTTGTCAAACTGTTAAAACATTATTTAATTCATGCAATGTAATTTATGTCTTATATAAATTACTATTATGTGGTAGGCATTAAATTTTCTCACTTTCATCAGGATTATACTCATTAATGTTCTTTCAATGCAGATTTAGCGTGAAATATAATTAACGTATTAATCGGATTCTAAGTGTGTTATTAAAATTTTAAGTGAAATGGTATTTTAAAATTGTATGTTTTGCGTTTACCTTTTAATTAACATTTTACATCAAAACCGTTTTAACATTATTGAGTTGGTATTTAATTAGGTCAAGGGTGCTCAGCATTTTCATTTTCGAAGCTACTCTTTTATTTTAATTTGCAGGTGATCGACTTAACGTAAATTTACGTCGAAGTCCTGGTGTAATATAAAACACAGTATGTATTTATTAAATAAGAATCTTAAGAGATTTATATATAAGAGAAATATAATTCGTGATACATTTAGAATTTTTGATTATCGTTGAAATTATTCAAACTAAGTACTATTATTTTTAATACCTCTGATGGAGAGTGGAGCCGGACAGGCAGCGATATAAAAAACATTACTTCAAACGTATTTTAACTATGCAATTGTATTTTAACATAATATTACAACCGAATACTTAAGTAATCGAGATACCTATATGACATTGATTATGCATATGGTTATAATAAAAAATAGTTTTATAATAAAACATCTTCAAGATGTCCTTAATTAACTTAATTTGACAGTTTACCAAGAATTTTAAAGTGAGAATACACGTAATTCGCAAATGCAATCAACTAACCACACAGCTATCGGTGGTTGGCACTCACTGTTTATATGGGAAAATGCTCGAGGCAGCGATGTCATTTGGCCCACCAACTCATACAAAGACTATGGGAAATTAAACATGCATATCGGTGTGCAACCACCCTTACTTCTTTAGAATAATATATATATATATTATCATGTGTAGTCAATAGTAAGTACATACATTATTTGAAATGCGGAGAAATATGAGTACTTATTTATTTAAAAATTCACAAAGCAAAATCGTGCTCGGGATGTGCTAAATTTTGCTTTGCGATTGATCAATTCAACAGCCCATCAGAGGCGGATTTTTCCAGCTGGGGGCCCTGTTCGCAACAACAATCTAGGCCCCCCATTGAACCTATTCAATTATTTTAAATACAATTTAAGAACCCACCTAAAATTAAAAAGACACGAAAACATGCATTTCATATTATTTATTAATTTCTTAAATTTACGGCTACGACAGATTATGTTGGCTTTTTCCTGGGATTTCAAAAATATAAAATTTAGAGAAAGAAGATGAAATAATATGTCAAGAATGTCTATTTTTTTAAAATTCCGGGGCACTACTACTCGCACTGGTACTACCGATAAATCCGCCCCTGACACACATTAATAATTAGGAATACACAATTTTTGTGAGTTTCGGTCCTACTTTTGCTGTGGCAGATGCCCACGCCACCGTTAAATACTTATATTATACTCTTATGTCTTATTCTAATAAAATTGACAACCTGAAGTAAAAAAGCTTTGGAAAATCGTCGGTGAGTCGTGTGACGTCATTACATTATTTCATGATCGTGTTAATGTCTCCTTTCATTGAGCGTATTTTAAGACACAAATCGTCTGGTAGTAGGATACTAACACACTTCATTTCGTCCCCAGTCAAACCGATCTGGCATCAAGGCGTTACAACGTGAGAAGGCGTAGGGTAATGGTACGATCGCATAGGATGTGCCTATGCTCAGTCGGAAGTATTATTTTACTCGCAAAACTCGAGGGGTTACTAACTATCAATCCATATTACTTGTACTGACATACGAATTAAATTATTCACTTAAAATCCGTTTCTAGTCTGGCATCGGCCGAAATGATTCCATCATTACTAATTGACTGATAAATTGCAATATTTAGTGGAAGGAATTCGCAGTGCAATTGATATTTCGATGTGTTAGTGCACAGATATTTCACCTATAGGTGTATTATTATGTACAGTTTTCACTGAAATTGATTTATTATACACATAATAACACCCGTCTGCGTTTTACATTAGTGCTGTGAAAATATTATACACTTAGATTATAGAAAATTATACATATAGATATTTCAGATGATTTTGTCTCAATCACTCTCTCTGACCTTGTCCGATCCTAATAAGATCATATAGGCCTCCACAGAGCGGAGTGTATTAACAGATTTTGATTTTACGAGACATGGATGTCAGCCACTTGCTCAATTGTCTCAATCAAATACATAATAATATTTCCATTCATTAAATTCGATTTATAAATCCACACAAAACTAGGTGTATAACATATGTACCCTAACCGATCGATTTAATAAATATAGCATATTTTCATTCACAATTATTATTAAATGAAAAAATAAGTCATAATACACTAACATGTCTTATTTATTGAATTTTTGATGCAGTTTCTCATCACGCCATTGCTATAATAAATTTATCACATAGGTGGGTACTTAATTTTTAATTTTGAAACGTTATAGAATAGAGGACTATAGTTTTACATTATATACAATGTTACTTTTCGTCTTTACGAGGAAATTGTTATCCCGATTCAAGATGTTGATTGAGGTGCTGAGGATTGAATGACAGCAAGTATACTCGTGGTTTTTGATCGAGAGTTAAAAGTGTGATAGTAAATTCTACAAAACTATTTTCAACGTTCTATACATGAGGTATTGTTTCATTATCACTAATCCTAGAAAAAAATGTCTATAATAATATGATTACTACTGTTTTAGTGCTTGAAGGGAGAAGAGGTCAGGCCAAAACATTCAAATTATAATATGTACGTTTATATGCAAGATGTCAACGTTTTATTTACAAGAGTGTAATACAATGAATAATATGCTTACAACTTTTCGTAAAAAGCAATGAACATGAATCGTTTTCATACACAAATAAGTAATGTGGTAATATGAAAATTGCTCTTAACTTATTTTTAATTATATATCATTCCTACTCATTCAATCCTTCGTCTTTCAAATATTTTGTTTGAATTAAAATTAAAATAACAACACTACACATAAATACAAGCCCAAATAACTCCTAAACTGTCTTTCATTGAAGAAAATAATGTTTTTAAAGATAGTGCAGCTGTCAGGCACTGTTTGATTTGATTTTGAGACTAATCCAACTTTTAATATATTTTGCAATCGATGTTCATACTATATATTCCAATATTTCAGCTTAATATAACGTGAACTACCTACCTCATCATTATGGGGAGGTATTTCATTCAAATTATTATTTATTTTCGTTCACGAGTAAGTTTTCTCCGGCAACGCACAGCTTTGGCGAATTCGATCGAAGCAAGCAAGTAAGGCACCGACTTGCCCCGGGCTTCCTCAGTCGTAATATCGACCGAGCTTCGGTCTCGGCCGGAGTGACGTCATACCCGCCCATACTGGAGACCATGGGGTGAGATGGGGGTGTCGGGGTGGAAGATATTATGTGCAGACTGTTCGGCTCCGACCATTTTCAATGAGACTTGCGATATTGATTCACCGTGAAATGGATATATCAGTTCATTCTCTGCGTACGAACTGGGCTAATAGTAAAATCAATGGCGGTATTGTTGATTGCTGAATTAGTATGTCATGGATATGAACGCACTTGGACGCCTAAACCGTAGGCGAGTGCTGACTCGCTTTTTGCTCATGGAATGCTGTAGTCTGTTTACAGCCGGCTTCCGAACCAACTACTGTCGAGTGACGAGTCAATCAGTCCCACCAGTTCACGGGGAGTTACATTTGAACTAAATACATAGTCATACGTATGTTTATAAGTGGCCAAAATTGTCACTTGGTGTCATGCGATTAAAGCTGGCTGCTTAGTGACTAGCGACGCCACTGAATAGTGGCAGAATTGAAACGCAAGTGGCGGCTATCAAAATTAACAATTACATTTTTTTATAATGTCTGCGGTAGATATTATATTTCGTTTGAAATTCGGTTTTATGTTATTTTGCGTACCAATAAGCGAGATACAATACTCTTGCTTGACTTCTCAGTATACGATATAGGTAGTTGACTATTTTGATAACTTCCACTAATTGCAGTAAGGCAGCAGATTAGTAAAATTAATTGAACGGTGACATCTCTGCATCAGACGTTAGTCCCTTAACTGATATGTAGATGCGCACTTCCACAGGCGGATGAACGACGATCGAAGCTGTTACGGAGTTATTAATGTACCTACATATGACCTTATTTCACCCTTGTTTATAGCACTAGAGATTCGAAATAAAATACGCTTTTTGTCATTAAACTTATTATGTTTGGACTTTTGACAAATTTGTCTCCTGTCGGGTGCGGCTTTGCCCTAGACACTTAAACCGCCTTAGACGTGGCGGCGAGTCTACTGTGTAGTGATTTCACGACAGTTCTCCCGAGTTGTCATCTCAGATTCTCGACCAGAATAAAAAAAAAAACAATATGGGATATTAGGACAAAATATAAAAAAAGTTACAGATTCCGACTAGCGCGTGAGTACACGTTTAATCGAGTTGCGAATGTATATTTCTACAGGGTGTGTGAAAAGTTTTCCGGGAACGATTTGCTTCGTATCCTCTTGGGGTTGTGCAACATTGTGTGTGTGCTCGGCTGTGTAGGGTAGATGGGGGCAGAGGTGTTGCTCTGGGGTACTATGCCACACCGGCTGGATTACCGTGGAGATTTTCCCGTTTGTTGATGATATTTTTGCCCTTTTTTCTAGACTTTTCCGAAGAGAATAAATTCTATAATGTGACTGATCTACAGTAGGAAGTAGTGTTATGTGTATCTCGGGCATCGTGTTAATTGGTGTAAAATAAACACGTTTTTTTTAAAATCCGTTATTTTAAATTATTTAGTCGTGAATACCCACTGATGTAAATATAAGAATGTACGATATCGAATGGTGTGTCAATAAATTTTCGTCAACTAAAATCGGGGTTTCTTATCTTTATTTTCGAGCTGGGACAAATATTTATTAAAATGCTCTCTTTTCCAAGTGCAAGTTGTAATAATCAATCAAACACGCGGATAAATCGATACAGAGTTTGTTCCATCTCGTTAAGCTGTGCGCAGCGTCATCCATACGTCACTAACTGACAAATCCAATGCAGATGAATATTCGCATCGAACGTTATGCAAAGTATTTTGGGTCCAATGCAAAAAGTTGATGTTTCATACATACATAGTTTTATACACAATTTAATATTTTTTTAACCTTTAAAGCTGCAAATGATTTCTTTATATCTCATTTCATAATAATTTTAGGTTGAGTTGTAATATTTTATGCTTTTGAATTGTTTGGTTATATTATTACAGGTTTCCCGTCATTTATTTTTTGACGCAGCTGAAAAATACCTACGTGATCTAACATGTAACCAGCGCTGTGTGTAGGTACTTTTATACCGGTTTATTCACCCTCATATAATATAAAGAATGCCATGCAACACCTATTCAATATGTAAACTAACCCCCATTTAAAATGTCGAGTGGCTCACAACAACGTAAAAGTGTAAGCGTGTTCTTTCACTTCCTTCGCCTGTTTGTTTTTGTCTTGAAAACCTGAGAGGAAACGGTAAAGAAGAAAAGTTTCAAGTGGAATTTTCCGCCGCTAGCATAATCTTCAAAAAGTACCTCATCCTCCGGTGTCAGATTAATTGGCCACGGTAGGTGGCGTTGGATCAATGATGGTGGTACTAAGTTTAGTGGCAGCAGTAGCGAAAGCGTCCCCATCGCAGGTACCCACGATCTAAAATGTCGAATATCAGCTGGATATTAAATAGCTCGCTTTAAATTTCGCCGACAGTGACGAAAATTGACAAATTGTCGTGTCGTTGCGACCTGCGTATGAAGTAAAGTAACTGGCACCAAAATAAGTCCGACCCAATTTAGAATTTACCAGTGAAATATTACAAATTTATTACGATGACATCTATGTGATATTCGGCGTAGGTACTCTTGCCACTGCCAGAGATATGCAAATGTCTTTGGCACTTGGACGTATTTTATCGTCATCATATTATAATCAGCTGTTTTTAATAAAAAAAATATCCTCGACTTCTACCAATCAACTAATTTAATTCTCAGCATGCGATTTTTCGGGATACAATATTAAATTGGCAATAACTATTAGGTTTTCTACACTGACAGAACACAGATTCAAAGACTCGGAATTATAATTACATGCAATCATTCATTTACCAATTAGATCGTATCGTGTTGATGGTTGGTTTGATTGGCACATACACTGTGGTAGTAGTGTTTAAAATTATAACTACTGTTAAAAGGCAAAAAGAAAGTCAAATTTTACAGGAGGCACAAAAACGATTTTGTGATTGTTTTCAATCAAAGTAAAATATAAAATAGACACAAACTTGAAGTGCATGATGATTAATAATTTGGTGTTTTATTTTCCCAATCGGTTATTAATAATTATTAAGTTACTTAAAGAGAATCAACAAAAATTATGGTTCTTAAGACTGAGCTGAACAGGAACAAGGTCATTCATAGTTCATTCAGAGACTAATCTCAGCGTTGAAAGGACGTCATTTTAATTCAGTCTAACCTCAAAAACCTCTAACCATCGGGGATTTATTTTAAGGAACGCAATAATTATTATTTACAATTCTCGATCGAATGAATAATCATTATTACTTTTATTATTATTACCTCCAAACATAACATATGCGACGTAGCCTGGTGCCGGCCGACGGAATACAGGGCTGTCAAAAAATTTAAAGTTAAAAATAGCTTACTGTACAGATGGAATAATTACATACTTCCAAGCGTCAAACGGCATACAACATTCATCTAAAATAATTATGAAAAGACTAGCTGATTATGTTATGCTATTTTTGTATTGTTCTTATTTTTTAGCAAAATATTTCACATATTATCTGATGATGTGTATTTTGGATATATCGTAATATGTATCTTGTCTCATTAAAATTGCTATTAAGTTGATATAACATAGGAAAATCTGTAAATCATTAATGTTAATTTCGTTATAGTTTTTAATTAAACCGGTGCAATTACATATTAGATTTAAACACTGTTGTACTGTGTGACTTTTATAATATCAGATAAAACTGTAGGATGTCAGCAGAAGAGTAAACAAAACCCAGCTCATGGGATAACCGAATGGTAAGCAACTGTATATATTATATTTTCCCGCCAAATTGCACACAATTAAAAACAATTTATCATAAAAACAAGTAAAACGTCTTCGACAGCCCTGGGTGATTGATTCGATAAAGTCGGCAGTTTTTTTTGTCTTGTTCTCTGCGATCGCTAGCTTTGAATAAAAAAAATCTATGGGTGACCACGTTAATAATCATTTTTTTATGAGTATAAATTATTTCTTGCATTGGCTTTTATTAATTAATAATTATTGTACCTACCAACTAAAAGTAAAGTTGCGTTACTTGTTTGTAAAAGTGTCAGACTAAATTAATTAAACTAATCGGGTAAGTAAAAAAAAGTCATTAATTGAGTTAGCATTTACTTGGTAGAATTCCATTTTAAAAGAAATGAAAATATAATTAATTATATTTTCATTTCTTTTAATAAAAAGTCACTTTCTTTTATAATAAACAGACATCACTATATTATTTTTTTTTAAATATGCATTAGAATTAAACAATATGTACCTATTTTTTTTTAATAATTATGTAATAGGTCTTACATATTCAAAATAAATACTATTCATTAATAATGTTTTTTGGATAGCACATGAAATAAAAATATAGGTAGATATGTATTTCAACATCCTTCGTATGTTTAGCTCTCGGACAATTTCAGGTTAAAACGTTATTAATATATTATTATTAAGTTTATATCGCGGCTATCCATCATATTGGTTGCAATGTTTTCCACCAAACACCTGATTAACAAATTGAATTTAGTAACATTTACGTATATTAGAAGATATCATTTTTTGGTCACCCCATATTTTATACACTTTGACAGTGTTATGATTTAAATTAAATAAGAGATCATTATTATTACTTTAGACCAAAGCATTGTCGGCGACCTTTGCATATTACCAGTAGAGCAACAATTCCGGACCACATGTAAAAAAATCATATTTTCAATTCTCAAGGGCAATTCTGTAGAGCGTCCCCTTAAGTCTTTTTTCCCACTTCACTACCTTATTTTTAATTTTTGTTATACAAGTTTAAATACATTTAAAATTCGGCATTTGCTACTTACGCCCTTTGGGCACAACGTCTATTTAGTTGTGTGTGATATTATTATCCAATAAAACCTATTTTGAAAAAACTGAGGATTAAATCCTTTTGCAATTCTTCAGTCGATAAGTTAACCAACATAATCTATTTGTCAGCTTGGTGGTTACACTGAACAGTCTTTCTCCATATTTTTTTTACTTCAAATGACATTGCAGAATATTGGAAATTATATTTGGACAAGACGTAACAAGTTGCTGATTGTATTTTCTTTATGGCTTAAGGATGACTATCATTCTAAAAGTAAACGTCAAAATGACAGCGTTGTCAGGTGGCACCACGAGAGGTCAGAGGTTGTACCTGAAGCTTTCAATAAAACCTTTTACTAAAATCGTTGAAACGTTGAATCGGTTGTAAATCTATTCTGCCCACGACTAAACAAAAAGATTCAAAATGTCATTTCACAAATGGGCCGAACGGTCGGCATGACTCTTCGTATAAATTCTATTTTTCTGGATGTACCGAGAATGATTGACATATTATGTATGTTTGCGTTTTCTTATTTTAAATTGTACAGTGTTTTACCTATTTATTACAGACATTCGCATTTTGTGTTTACTTCAAAATGGCCCTCAAGCCTCCGTTGCGCTAGCACTGCAATATACTATTTCTGAAAGCATTTCATTAATACCTGTCGTACATCTAAACGTTTTGATCGAGATTCACGATTTGATACAAAATTAGACCAGTGAGTTATTAATATTATTAAATTTTGCAGTCTCTCGTATCTCCCAACGGTATTTTAAAGTAGCCAGCAGATTGTGGAGTAAGATTCAAAAATGTTTCACGTATAATGATTTGAATGGTTTTATTTATCACATGCCTACCTGTCATTCTCGTTCTTGCAATTTATTTATACATCTCTACTAACTAGCAGGTATCTTTAATTAATGAGTAGAAATGCATACTGTGAGTAGTGAATACAATTTATTTATCCATTCGCTAAAAATAGTGATCTCTTAACAGTATCTAGGTACTTAATATTGATTTTCTCATAATAAAGAGGTTAAATAAAATTGATTAGAACAACTCTAAATTAATTATCAAAAAATAAATCGATCATAAATAATGGACACGTAATAATATCGTATTAAAATAGTATCGCATTTAGTTACATGGAATATTGTCGATGGGTCCAGTCTAGTTTGGTAATTTTGGTCCTGCTTAAGGGCGGACGTGCTCAGCGTGGGTCAAAATGGAGCCTTTTTTCTATTTTCAAAGCATGATCCTGGATATACCTTAAACGTTGTAGATATCTATTTGTATAATTTTGAAGCCTTATTATCCTTTATATTTATTTTAATGTTTTAGAATATAGTCATATTTCGGTACATAACTGTGCAGTGGTTTAAAGATTTTTTACATTTATTAATTTTTAAACGCATTTATAAAACCATTAGTATAATTTATGACGAGATAATTTTAATAATATATTTACGATAAAAAATTATATTGATAATCTCTGTGATCCCAAATTTGACAAGAATTAGGCATTTTATTATTCAAAAAATGGGCAAGATTAACACATTTGAAGATAATTCTAAAGATACTCATTATAAGCGATGTCTTTGACCATTCAAGTGTGATAAACATCCTACGAATAATGATTGCTTTATAATAATTATTGACCTAAGAATAAGGTAGTGATTTTTTGAAATACGCCATTTCTTTTGGCATTCCCCAGTGGTTAAACTACAATATACGGCCGTAGCCATAAATTGACAAACTATAATTGAAGTAGGGAGTAAAATGATGTTAACGCGCGTGTTTGAACATGTACCGTTTAAAAAAAAAAGACCGGCTAGGTACATAGTTCAAATGATTATGTATATAGACATGAGCAAATTGTTGATAGTTATAATTGATCAGATTTGATCACAAATTATTTAGTGAAATTTTATATTATAAGAAGTATTATTATAATGGTGTGAAATGATATTTTACAAAGTATATACTGATCATTAAATAATAATATCGATTTCGACACCTAATTGTTCAAGTTGAAGGTCTACAAATCCTACCCCATGCCCTGTCATACGATATGTTGGTGGTACGTAGACGCCGCCGAAAAGAATAAAATATATTAGTCATAGAAGGGAGTCTGCGAATTTCGTGTCTGCAGAGTGGATTGTAAACAGAAAAATCATATCTGAAGATGATGTGTGTGGGGAGGCTGACAACGCGTAATTTTTCGATTTCTGCGTCGGGAGATGAGATATAGGACGGAAGGGTTCGAACACCATAGTACTTCCTAGTCATATTGATAAGACTACATTATTTAAACTAGACTGAAATAGAGAAATAATATGAAAATAAAGTTTCCTTCCTCTTATTCTTTATTAGTATGGGCGTCTGCTTATTATGTAAGTTCACGTTCTGCTGTATCACGGCATTCTTAATATTCACGGTAGAGTAGTATGTTTTTTTTCTTTAATTTTTGTTTGATCCAGAGCAAGGACCCAACGGATGTGCCGAATGGCAAAAAAACTTTTATCTGTTAATACAATATAATTTAATAGTCAGATAGTATCTTTTCATAAGCTATGTAGAAGATCGGTTTCGCGAAAATAATTATGTATCTATGTATTGTACATAATATTTAATATTATATGAGTAGGTATATTGTATTATCATTTTTTAAGTGACTCAATTAATTAATGCCATTTTCTCGTTGTTTGCTTGTTAATAATCGATTGGCAGAAGGGAGGGTTGTATTAGTTACGTGTATTTTTTTTCTCTTGTGGATATCACTTTCACTAGTTTGTAGTTAAATGTACATATTATTATGTATAACTTTTATAAAACCTCCGATTTCTCTACTAATTATTGTCTTTCTCATTGTTTCAGGTATGATTCACCGTTTTACCAAATACTGTTTGACTCCATTCAATATGGCGCTGTTTGGAGTATGGATTTCCTGATTACACGGACAGGTTAATTTTCATGGCATGTAAAGACAATTTCTTAATGAGCATAATTCGATAACGTACCATCAATGCTGGCACCATATTATTCTCCCTTTATTAAGTCATCTGCGTGTATCCGTAGTCCTGCCGCGATTCACACAATGCGTACGCACGTGGTTGTAATACAGTGCTGCCAAACATTTTCGTGTCACGGCACAGTATTCAAATTATAACAATTTGCGATATACTGAAGAATTGTTAAGAGCATATTTTATTTGTATATACCTACATATATTTCTAAAATGCCCAGGTCGTATACCGGTCGGAAGTGGAGAATTTGGGATATCTTTGAGAGCTACGTCTGAGCAATCTGTATACTATGTAGGTATATGTCACTATGAACTATGATGCTCTGTCTTCTCATTAAAGGAATCATCTCGTGATCGCATGAAGTAGATAATATATAATTATTAATATTTACCATAGAAGAATATTGTAAAAGTGGTCGCTTTTAAATTAAGAATAAAAACATATTTTCATACATTATAATATCTCATATTGTATCAAAATATGGTTTTATTCGCATATCCGTGGTTTTAGTACCTTTTCTATTTATTGTTTTTTTACTATAATGTTTCTTATGACTCTATCGTAAAATATATTCGGTAAACTGTTTATTGCGGTTGTTAAAACATAACCTAAATTTACCAGCCTTTTTGTTGAACCGCCATTAAAAATAAAATTACAATTTAAATGATTGGCAGGTGCCTAATTAATTCTTTCAAGAGGTAGTTTCGTTTGTGAGAGAAAACTTTTTTTATTTTTGTGTCGTTGTTTGGAAGAGCTGCCCATAATTCCCGGTCAAGAAATTTTAATTTTGATAGATGGAAATTGACAATATATTTTTTAATGCTAATGTTAAATTGAGTAGACGGCAGACGGTTGAAATTCACTGTACCTACACAACAATATCTTGCGGCACACTCTTCAATTGCCCGCGGCACACCGGTTGGAAAGCTTTGATGTACTATGTAATGGTAAGTTTTATCACACATACACAGCGGGAAGCGTCCACTCGACAATAATTTCTGCTGACTTCGAATACTAAACAATGTAGACCACTTTAGATGTGAAGATTGAACGCGTTCTATGGGACAAGACAATATATTAAACAGTATTGCACGAATTGTTGGAGTACGATAGATCATATACGATATTCCGTATTATCTCAAAATATGGATGGGCACGTGTGAGAAATATTTGATCACAATCGATACGGTTAGTTACATTTCGTTGCTTGTGGAACGATAGTATAGGTACCTACCTACATCGTGATCACATGAATGTACATTTAACTTTTTAATGATACCGTCTTAGGCTTATATATTAAAAAGGATGTTAGATGTTATCTAAGCATGACGATTATATTTTATACATAATCATATTACACTGGTAACCTAAAACTATATATTATAAAGATATCGAAGTCAAAAGTGGCAGATGCGACAATTTACATTTTACAGGAGTAATTTAAAATAAGAATTTTATTGCTACTTTACAAAAAAAAAAATGGGACGCTGAAGATGAGACTTTAAATAATTTAACCCGTACTCATTTTCGCCAAAATGTTCCTTATTGGCATAATACATACCCTCGATATGTAAAATTGTGTAATGTTGAAGTAGTAACATGTCTCCAATTTATTCCCGCAAAGCAGAAACTTTTTAATCCTTTAGTTTAACTTTGATTAAGTACGTGATTTGTCGGTAACACTGAGTATTACATAGTATGTATTTATTAATATTATTGTGTACTCGTATGAAAATTCGGGCGGTTTTAATAATGCGTATCAAATACATTAATCCACAATAATTGTTTTTTTTTGTATTATTATTCATTACCAAACGTGGTATCTATGCATGAGAGAACTACCTATATATGTGGCTATCATCATCACCCTCCAACTAGAATTTATTAAAGAATACGTTATAACATAATTTTTAATAACCTTGTTTTTTTTTGTTTTTTTAATAACTTCACTTCTTCAATTGCCAACGGATTTTTTCACCTACTTTCTGTGCGCAGAATCAAAATTCGGTACATATTTTGATAACTTCAGATTTGAGTAAAGAATTATCTTAGCTTAAAAACTTTAACTGACTGATTTATTGTGGCAACAAATTCTGTTTTGCACATGGGTTCATGACACGGTATCTACATGAAAGAATATACCTAGGTGCCAATCAATTGGTACTTCATATGCATTCTTTATTTGAATCTAAATTGTATCATTCTAATACATTTTCCCGCTACTACTAACTCATTCACTCATACGGCGACAGGGCGTAGACAACAACCATATAATATACCTACATATTATCCACAGAAATAAAACCACCGTTGACCGTATTGTTATAATTAACTTATATAACATCTATATTTGTCTTGTATTATCTGTAACAGTTTGACAGATACTTACAGAGCAGTAATAGTAAATCGAGTGATTAGATTAGAGTATCGGGAAATTAGTGTGTTATTTAAGAGATTTTAGCGTGTGTGTTTTTAAATGTATTGTAGCTTTTACTTTTATATACTAATGTAACATGTTACACCAGCTACTGCAGGATACGCATACTTGAGTTTAGAAAGCACAGGCGACTGTTCTTACTTGCCATACGAAAGCACTCGAGATGCGGAGATAGAGCGCGATCTCTTTGTATTTTTTTTTATCACTACGAGCAGCTTGTCGGTTTATGTATTCGATCAGTAGCTGCGTTAAATTTGATAATAGGTTCACATATGTCTTGAATTATTTCCACTTACCTACCTATGTACGTGAATAATTTTTAGAGTATTTCTACTTGAAATTTTTATAAAACACGGAGCTTTGTACAAAGTGTCACAGTGTAGTTATAGGAAGGGCCTTGGTAGAAATGTGTTTGCGAATTGTGGGTCATATGGTAGAATCCCGCGGCCGAGTAAAAGTAACATCTTGATTATTCAATCAATGTCGTCGTTAGACGAGTTCTATCCGCTGCTGGATGAAGACCTCTTCTAGATCGTTCCACGCTTCGCGGTGCTCAGTTATTCGATGCCATATGCATCAGCCGAACTCAATGAGTACGTCGATCCAGCGGGTTTTAGACCCTGTGACTATCAGCGCGTATCTAGTCTCCTTATCCATTGTTCTCTTTCGTATATTATTGCCAATTAAATATTTGTATCCAGCAATATCACCAATCCTAGATTTAGATCGCCCTAAACTATTAACTTTTATATGGTCAGTCTTCTAGCGTACGTGGTGAGGTGATTCTACATGTCTGCGGATGTAGGTATTTAGTTTTACTTATTTCAAAATACATTTTTACAACTTACAACTTACCAATGAAAGCATTGGCAGTTATTTAAATATACAAGGAATGTTAACCTCGCTGAAAATATCACTGCAGGTACCTAAGCCTGATAAATTTTAATTATTTTTGGAGCTTTGGTGTACTTATTTATAATATATAAATAGGTGGTTAGGTATCATTCTGTCGGAATGCTTTGTTGTGGGTGGATTGAAAATTGATTATTGCCGGGTATAACGGCGTGTGTGTGCTGTGTACATTTTGAGTAGATAGATAATGCGGATGGCAAATCCGCCCTCGGCTTATTTTGGTGTAATATCGGAACAATATACTTACTGTATATATAGATATTCGCATTGGGGGGAGCCGTTTTTATTTTGTCCTTCAGAAAGTACTAATTTAATAAAATAATCAAGAATATAAAACGTATAGGCACCTAAATCATGATCATCGGTAGATGATATAGTGAATAGTCGTGTGTCTTGATGACCCTCGGCCACATTTCTATATCATCTGCCTTCTACGCGCACAGCCTTCACGACCCGATTCTTAGTGATCCAGAATCTCATTCTAGACAATACATTCTCATTATTTCGAGGTTTCCAGACGCTTATTTCTCCATCAGGTTATGAAGAAGAGCCGCTTGAGGAGATGGGTATCTTCAATTCTTCACATATGTTATATTCGCCGGAGTCTGCTTTGCACATAATATGCCGTTATATAGGGGTAAATGCATAATATTTGTGATATACTATCTTTGAGGACACTCAAATTATACTGAGAGTCTCGCCGATCCAATGACTCACGATCGTCTGCCCTGATCGTGAAATTTAAATCTGGATCGTTTCGTGCAGTCGTGGCCAAAATATAATAATTCCCATTTTTCGCGCACGATTCAGTCGACGATCGGTGATAATATTTACCGTTCATTCTCGGAATTCATCGATAACACCCATCATCCATCTCGCTTGTCAGTTTTATAATATATTCTTTTTGGTTTTCGTTGAGATGGGTCTTTCTTTATCTCTGTCCCAGTAAGCAGTTAGTATAAGGTAATCCTTCGTAGGTATATATTATTACTACTTGTGGTTTAGTTTAAAAATGTTTTTTTTCTCTGAATCAGTCTTGATTAGCAGCTAGTTCTCTAGCGATTTAGAAGCCACAGCTAATTATTTGCTACGTTAAATTTAGTGTTATGTTGTCTAATTCAACTAATCTGGGGATTACTGTTGTTTGCTATTTAGGATTTGTGTAAGCCCTAGAGTCAATAATTTCCAGCATATTATTATTGAATGTTGAACAATATTATTATTTAGTTGTTGGCTACATTGTTTCCGCGAAAGCTTCGAATTTGTTCGCCGTTTTTGGGTTTACGCACTCTGTATTGCGCGCCGAAGAAAGCTTTTAAATCGAACCGCGGCTCGGGTAGTAAAATAATATTACTGTATGCTTATTTCTTACGGGCCGCGTCGAGAATTCTCGCGCGTCCTATTGTTTTCCGAGCTCTCCGTGGTTACAGCACCTTCGCCAAATTATTTTTCCGATACCTGCGTATTCAATTTCGCCGGGGATTTGACTGGATTTGAATACGAAACATATATATGTGTATTGCGTATAGGCACATTCGTTAAAGGCGATGTGTTTGTGGACAACTCCTCTACGAACTTACATGGACTTACATGGAATATTTATTATTATAGTCGTTAAAAAATGAAATTTGTTATGAAAACTGATATAATAATTGTTGCAAGTACCTACACTAACTTAATAATATATAAATATGTATTAATAACATGATAAAATTAATGAAGTACCTACCTCGATACCTGTGTCTGGCGATTTTTTATTTTTGTAGTTAATTTATTTTGTCGGTGTTGCCAACTGTAGTACCTACCTATAATTTATTATAATACGATACCTACATTATTTTTGATTCTCCTAAAAATGTAAAATAGTAAGTTATACTATAAATTTGAATTATGTTATAATTAATGTTCTGTGTACTTACTACTTATAGTATTTTCAAGAATACAAAGTATATTGTTTTAAAATATAATAAAAATACTAAATTGTTTAAAATTGGAACATAAAATTATGGCAATATAGATACTCTCACAAGTTAATGAATGCATATTATTAGGCTTTACATACCTATATATTTTTTAATGATTAATGAAGCAGTCATTGTTGCTTACTTATCTATCGTAATTGCAGACTGGTTTTGTTTAGTGCAATCATTGATGAATATAACATCATTGAGTGCAATACAAACATGTTTCGTAACTGCTTTCAAGATAGCATTACAGCTTTTATACCTATATGAGGTAAATCGCCGATTGCGCTCCAGACGGAAAGTGGCGGGAATCCGAAAGAACAGATTTATTAAGATTGATTGTAAATCATTCGCTCAATATGCATTCATGGGATAGCGAGCATTTTACAAATACCCTTGTGCATGGTATTAAGATGATTCTGTTGGTGGGACTCGAATATGGTTCTCCCATACCACATACGCTGCAGTAAGCGACGTGCCTATATGATCGTAGGTACCTACTTCGATAATTTTATTTAACACCATGAGGATTATGATGGATGTTGTCCCATGTGTTAAAAATGAAATTCTGAAAATCATAGCTCAAAGTATCCGGATAGAGCGAGCCATCTAATAAAACGCAGATCTATGGATTTTCATTGACGTACATTACGGCGCGACTTTTGGTCTAGCTTTGTGTCACCTTGGGGTAATATTATTATATTGAAGCTTCCTCGAAACTTCGCACATATTATTTGTTTATTTTACACCCTTGTAATTTCACACAGTTAATGTAGGTATAGATACTGTGAATATGACATCAGTAACATCTTATATATTTTACGAGTAAATAATAGATTTAGGTAGGTACATAATGTTGTCAATGGGTGGTTTCATTTAATTACATTTCTTTACAAAATTGTGGAGTAATTTATGTTTTGTTTTCTCACTGCCAAAGTTAAGTATTCTATTCCTAGTAAAGCATGGTGTGGTATATCCGTAGATAAGCCATCGGAGTATACTTGCGTTTACTAGCGACACCTGCAATAAAGTTGACTGAAGTTGCATATTGGTTTTGGTGTTTACACCGCTAACAAGTTTACGATATTTGCTTGCCATTCATTGCGCGCCATCTCGTTGGGTTTACAACACGCGAGAGTTAGTTATATATTAGTTATTCTATGAAAATAATATATTTGGTAGCATATTTTAATTTAAAAGTGGACTGTATTTGGATTTGGGTGCTGCGACCATAGGAGAGGGAGGTTAAGAATGAAACAGAGGACATCATCATTGATCTTATTGGTATATGGAGTTGAAATTCTTCACATCTAATACGGGGACGATTGGATGTCAGGAGTCTGAATATGTACAAGTTAATTTGTTATCATACGCGCGATACTTTGTAAGTTTTTAAAAATACATTTAAAACATAAATATTTCATATTATATCCGATGAGTCGTGAGTCCTGACGGAGTGAACAAGCACAAATGAAATAGGGATGATGCCTTCTCTAAGATTGTTTTGACATCAAATTGTTTATTTAAAAATTATCGTTTTGTAACGGCACTTGAAAGCGGGATGGAGCATTGCCGACTCAAGAAGAAAGCCAGAACATTCACGACTGGTCCTACTTTTTCCGCCCCTCCCGTTGTCCAAGGATGACCTGTCATTGTTCTATAGAGTGGTCATACTGACGCGTCTGTCGTGTTCACTTGTTGGAGTATTCTTAGTTTCAGATGCTATTACAAATCAATATTTCCAACTGTCTTGACACAGGGAATGGTTTGATTTGGATAGACGAATTAAATGATAAATCAGATAAATAATACACTAGCATTAACACATCTTCTACAAATGATGCATAGATCAATGCTACATATTTTCTGGAAATCGATATTACCACCGGTTTTGTGTGAAGGCCTAGTCTTACTTTGACACCTGATGAATAACAGGAATGTATATTATTTATAAATAACACGGATAAGTACGGACCAATGATTCCGCCAGACCAAAATCCGCATCAACTGATGATGATGAACATGACTTTCTCGGGATGCATTTGGTGCTGGTGTATTTCGGATGGATTGGTATCACCACAAATCCGAGAATTTTGATTTTTGACAACGTCGAATAGTCGACTCGGCAGGATGGTTGTGGTGAGGGTAAAAACTCATGTATTGCGCGGAACGTTTCTCGAACGGAGCACTGATTTTGATAATAAAATTTGATGATTTGCACACGTTGGTCAACGCTATAACCTTCCATGGTGATTTGCCATAACTACTAAACAATTCGCAACAAATTTGACAGATGTCACTTTAACAACATGGTTGCTATAACCTAAAAAAAAATCGAGCGTCCATATTGAAAGACCCTTTATATTTGATTTGAGAATTTTTTATAATTGAATTTGAAACGAGAAAGGGCGAATCAATATGTCAAGCAATCTGGGATCTGATTTTGACAGCTGAACAGTGAACCACTCGTTGCTTGTGCAAAAAGATATGCTCAGGCTTTATTAATCTAGAGATGGGGTTGGATGGAGTCAATTTGTATAATTATTTTTATTTCATTTACTTGTATCATTGTTGAGACGAGATTGATCCGCTCTTGGATGGACACCTTATTTCAAGAATATATGTTTTCATAGCGTTTGATACAATGATTTTTTTCTGACAATTATATAAATTATACAAAATATTATATAATATGATGTAGTAGGTATGTACTGGTGATAAAAGTTGAGGTTCCACTGTACACGAATAAGAATATGCACAGTAAGATCAGACTAGTGATGCACTAAGTAACTATTATATCATACCAAAACACTTGAATTTCTCAGAATTTTTTTTTTTGGCAGGTCTGTCTACTCACAATAATTATTATAGTGCTCCTAGGTGTTTTAAAATACACTGGATGCAGGTATATCTAAACGTTGCCATTGTGGTGTATGCATCTATCTTTGTGCAAGTCGCGTGTTAGTTTCCGCCTTAGTAAATTCGCGAAAAGCATCTAGGCTTATCTCAGAACTCGCACTTAAATCATTGTTGGAACAATGGTTCTGTACACACCACCCATATATTATGCTGTCTTGTCAGTTACTTTAGTCCCGCTACATATATAATATTCACGTATTGCCGATGTCTCCCAGGTGTGAAGACGCTGCGACGATCCACCCTCTTTCATATACACAGATTTTCATGATGGCGAAATTATTATTTTTTACAAAATCTATTCCGTATTGAGAATGTAGTTTTACAGCCGCTATTTCCATTCATTATAAGTACATGCCTGATAGTTTTAAGTTAGCGGTGCAATCGATATTTTTCCAAGAATAGCTGTTACCAGAAAATATGTTACCGTCCAGATATAAAGTTTTATACACCACTTTTTTCTAAATAAATAAATATTCCTGTAATAAGCGAATACTAGAAGAAAATATTCGGCGTATTGTAATACCTATAACTATTTTTTAATTACTTTGGTACCTATCTACTTAATAGATCCAATGTTAGTACCTACTTACCTACCGATATTCCCAATATTACCGATAGTTCTCGAAACGACAGAATTTTACGCATACTAGATAGATACCTTTTTGTATTCATAAAATTATCTCAATCCAATGTTATCCTTAGCCCATCCCAATATAATCTGCAAATAGACAATAGATTTCCAGAGACGTCGGCTGTCTGTTTCCTTGCTACTGAGTGACGTGAGTTTGCAGGAGGCCTAGGCTTTTGCGAAGCCAAACGTCTTAAATAATTCAGATTATGCTAATGCTTTGTCTCTGCGTATATTGTTTGAGGGTTTGTGTATTGTATTATTCCAAGCCGTTATAAAAGATACAAGTCATAAATCGTTCCTGAAAACAATGCGAGTCCTGTTAGCTGTTGATTTTGGCTTAGGTACTCGGAAACTAAGATCGCACTCTTTTAATTAGTACCTATTCACGTTGAAAGTGCGGAGATACCATTGAGGTTTTTAAATAGTCACAAAATGATCGGTTATCTCCCGGTGACTGGGATGCATGTAAAACGGCCGATATCATGATATTTTTTCTAAAACATTGATGTTTCGTTTGCCAAATTCAGACTAATCGCAGTTTCTGGTCGTTATTTTCATGTTGGGACACATTAATCAGAATGCTTTCTTTTTTAGAGTTCATAGAGCAAAGAGTTTTTGTCGTGTTATTATAATATTAATTATACATTTTTTCATACGTTCCATTCTTTGACATTGTGTGAAATGTTTGACGCATAAAACTAAATTCACGTGAACTAATACTGTTCAGGTAAATAGACAAATTGCAATTCCTAGCTACTTTATTTGCCTACCAGCATTACATTTCGCCAAGTGTTTTGAGATTGCGATTTTTCGGGTTTCAGTGAACCTTCCTCTTAACTATTTTAATGTCATGGTTACTATAAATACCAATTTGTGAAGTGGTCGTGCAGGAAAATAGTTCTTCGATCAGTAGACATCGCAAATATAATTATTAATTGTATATAGCTACATACATACGACATGGTCTATTGTATTATCCTATAATCAGTTTGCCAAAGCAATGTATCATATAGATTACCGTGAATTAGAAGTTATCGCAATTGACTTTTGATACGTAGGCCTCGGGTTAGAATTCCTCTGGCTGAGTAAAATTCACATAATATGTTGTCAATCAATATGTATATTAGGGGTGAAGGTTTTGAGCTAATATTTAACAACCTATTTGCCTTTAACAAGTCAATGGGCATTTAATTATTTTATCAGTGTTTAATCCGAGTTATTTAAGTTTGAAGGAAAAGGCTACCCAACTAAGTACCTATCCCACCTGTGATACATTACACGATTACAGTATCAAATTTTTAAATATTGTATTCAGTGTACATTTACTGGTACCTACATACAGGGTTAACAATTTTATTAACATCTATTGAAAGTACGTACACTTGCAATACTGATTTATTAAAACAAATATATTTTGTAATTTCTTTTATTGTGTTAATTGTCAATTATTCATGGTTTAAATGCATTGAATTGTTATGGGTTGGTTTTAATTAAAAGATATTATTAATTATATTTAACGTTTCTTTTATTCCCGATTTATAACACAAAATCACATACAATTATTATTTCTGGTAAACTAATATAATGTTGAATATTACAAGGTACACAAAATTACAAGGTACACAAATGCGTCCTTCTTGTGAGACGTCCAGCTGTCGAGTGGTTTGTTATTCTGGAATACTTCTAGGAAGGAAACAATAAAAACAAACAAAAGAAATGAACAAGATGCGACATGTTTCAGCCGCTCGAACCCGCTGGGTGACTAACTAACGGTACAAATTTGAATGGCACATAACACCTCCCTTCAAAAGAATAAACTTATGGTACACAATTTTTTTACCATGAGTTTGGTTAAAGAAATTATAATCATATTAATACATTGGTTTTCGAAAATAGATTTTGTTGTGAACAATAGATTGTGATGTGTGACAAATAGATTTAGAACAATTGAAGTCATATTACATACAGGTATATATATATATATATATATATATTTTTTTTACATTTAGAAAGACAATAAAATTCTTAATATTAGTACATATTATAATAAAGTAAATAATAACATAATCCTTTGAATGAGATTATTTATTGTGAGGGATCTAAATTAGCTTGCTTAATTCTATTTGTGTGAACCTTAACTAACTTATTCTGAACCTTAATTGTAACATTTAACGGACTGTTAACCTTGACAATTTCGTAAGGTCCTTGGAAATTAGGAGATAATTTTTTTGATTTATTTATTTTAGAGGCGTTATTGGTTAAGTATATTTTATCACCGATTTCAAATGTTCTTAATGTTTTGTCCTTGTTATACCTTATCTGAGTTTTTTCTTTTCCTTTTATCAAATTGTTTCTAGCTATTTCATGTGATTTCGTTAATTTAAGTTTAAGATTATCGATAAATGAATCGTATGTGTACTTGAATTCAGATGTTTTTAGAGCTGTCGGCAAACTTGGTGGATTTCCAAAAACTAATTCGAATGGTGTAAATTTTGTGGCGGTATGCGGAGTAGTGTTATAACTAAACATGGAGAATGGAAGCCATTCATCCCAATCGGTTTGATTCGGAGAGATATAATGTTTTAGATAATCAGCTAAAGTAGCGTGACTTCGTTCTAGGGATCCATTACTGGTAGGCGTATATGCGCTAGTTTGTATCTGTTCGATTTTAAAAAGTTTGGCTACTTCCTTGAGAATATTTGAAGTAAAATCCTTTCCTTGATCGGTAAGTATTTTATCTGGAATTCCATATTGACAAATAAATTTTGAAGTTAGTTCCTTTGCAATGGTTACTGCTTCATGATTCGGGATTGGGTAACATTGAGAGTATTTTGTTAAATCGTCTTGGAGGGTTAATATATATTTGTTTCCACTTTCGGTTAAAGGTAGAGGACCTACTATATCTAAAGCAATACGTTCAAATGGTTTTAGACTGGTGGTAGTAATTTCTATGGGTTGTTTTAAGTTTTTTCGGGATATTTTATTTTTTTGGCATGATTCACATTGTTTAATATACATTTTAATATCCTTTTGCATATTAGTCCATCGATATTTAAGTCGTATACGGTTCAAGGTCCTGTGATATCCTGAATGTCCGCTTAAAGGAGAATCATGGTATTCCTTAAGTATTTGTGGAATTTCATTGTGATTAGGGCTAATTATTGTATTATGACAAATAGTGATATTTATATTTGAGTTATTGAAAACATATTGAATAATCTTTTTAATTTTTTCCCAATTGAGGTTATCCAAACCACAACCGAGTCGTGGAAATGAAATATTTGGTTCTTTGTTATTTTTAAGAATATTTTTTAAATTTGATAATGCCAGAAAAACGGAATTATAGTTTGGTTTTTCCCAAAAATTTTGTTTTGTGATTAAGTGGTAAATATTATTTTTACGAAATTTTGATTCGAGTACATCTCCTATTCTCGAATGTGTACTAATTAATTCATCATGATTGGTAATGATTGTACTTATTTCTAAAGCTATTTCCTTGGACATTAATTTATCATTCGAAATACAGTGTGCAATCGATTGTTTTTGATTTGTAAGAGATTCATCGGTTTCATTCAAGTTGACATTGACATTTTCATTTTGTTTCTCGATGAAGTCATTGTATGAATATGAAGGATTACACGCTGAAGAATTATTTATGAGAACAGTACTTTGATTGTCGATTTGAGAAAAAGCGTTAGTATTAGAGTTTGTAAAATCAACGAAACTTTCGTGTTTATTAAATGGTTCGAGAGTTATTTTATTTGATAAGATATTGACTGACTTAAAACTGTTGTTGACGATTGTGGCATATACTCTATTTCCTGGAAGTACCTTTGCAAGAGTACGTGATAAGTATACGTCTGGAAGTATTTGGATATTTGGTATAACACCTTCGTTAATTTCAGGATTTTGAACAACTAATTCTATAAGGGTTTTGGATCTAGGCTTTAAAGTATAAATAGGATTGATTTTATTGAATATAGGAATAATTTCATCGTGAATATGTAATGTATTTGTTTCGTAGTCAATCTTTGCATTATTATTGACGAAAAAGTCATGACCTAGTAATCCGTCTAAAGGAACATTAGTGACATGGTTTGGAATAATGTGAATAGTATGACGAATTTGCATATATTTTAAAGGAAATGTTAAATTAACTGTTCCGATAGTTTTTACTGGATTCGGAGAGTTATCGATACCTTTGAGCGTGACGAGTTCAGTTTCATTAACAAGTTCGTTTCCATCTAGGGAACTTATTTTTACTAATGAGATGTCGGCGCCAGTATCAATCAATAATTTTAGATTTTTTTTTTCTGTATATGGAAATTCAACATACGCTGTACTTGGTTCTAATGAAAATATTTTGCCTGAATGCTTCGCACGTACCGGGAGGAGGCAGGTCTCCTGGAGTGCTGGGAGTTGATAATTTTGAGAATTTTGTGAATATTGCGAATTTTGCGGAGATTGATCGAAAGAAACATTTGGATTTGTTTGATTAGTTTGAAGCTGAGAAGGATTCGAATTATTTTTAAAACGATTATTGTACTGTCGTTTTCTGCACTCTTCGATTAAGTGTCCTGATTTTTTGCAATATCTGCACACTTTATTTACTGAAGTTTTGAACTGATTTATGTTTTGATTATTGTAATTGAAATGATGCGACTGATTATGATAATTATTTTTAGAGTTTATGTGCATACCTTTGAAATCGTTTAAAATCTTATCCTCGTCTATAGCCACGTTTGCTGCTTCTGTTAATGTTGTTGGTTTAGACAATCGAACTACCATAGACGTTTGAGGATGGATTCCTAGCATGAAAGTATTTAGAGCGCTATCCTCAATTTGTTTAATGCGACCTTTTAACTCGTCGTCATCTTTATGTAATAGTCTAATTGCGTTGATGAGGTTATTTCTGCAATTCTCTACACGCTGAATAAATTTGATAATAGGTTCTTTATAATCCTGTTTGCAATTTCTGAGTTCTAATTCTAATTGTGATGTATGCTTATTTTCACCGTAAGTAGTATTTAGAAAAGATTTGAAATTGTCATAAGATTCAAATTTATAATTCGAAATTGTATATTTGGCGTAACCTACTACGCAGTGAATCATGTATTTTAACAGGACGGGTTTTAATTCATTCGGACATATTTCAATAGCCGTATCACAGTCATTAAGAAATGGGTATAGATTTTTCCTTTCTCCATCGAAGGTTGAAATAAATTTCATCAGGGTATCTAAGCTTAGTGACGACATAGTATTATTGTAGTTATTGATAATTTTCATATAAATGAATGAATAATTAATTTACCGTTCTGTTGTGGAGAATAAATACCTACACTTTACACTGTCACTGTTATATACACTAAGCACTTGACACTCGGAGATTATGTCTTGATGATATTGGAGATTTGAAGATCTGATGGACGCTTGAAGAATATGAAGCTGGAGCTTGAAGATTTGAAGTTGGAGCTTGTAGAATTCGAGTTTTGATTTTGAAGAATTGGAGAATTGGAGATTATTCGTCGAATTTAGGAATTTGAAGATATTTGAAGACTCTTGCTTTAATGATTTTGATGATTTAGGAGAATATACAACTTTATATTATTAAATAGATTTTTAATTTCCGTTCGTTTTTCACAACGATGTACTTTAAAAAAACAATTAGTTTATACGTAATATTATTATGTGTTTTATTTTTAGGATTCTTGCTATTTTTAAAGAATTTGAATTCACCGTTAATTTATTTCACGTTATTTTAGCTTTATCCACACTTCCTGACACCAATTTTATGTTATGGGTTGGTTTTAATTAAAAGATATTATTAATTATATTTAACGTTTCTTTTATTCCCGATTTATAACACAAAATCACATACAATTATTATTTCTGGTAAACTAATATAATGTTGAATATTACAAGGTACACAAAATTACAAGGTACACAAATGCGTCCTTCTTGTGAGACGTCCAGCTGTCGAGTGGTTTGTTATTCTGGAATACTTCTAGGAAGGAAACAATAAAAACAAACAAAAGAAATGAACAAGATGCGACATGTTTCAGCCGCTCGAACCCGCTGGGTGACTAACTAACGGTACAAATTTGAATGGCACATAACAGAATTATAAATTTAATTTAATCAAACGCAATTTTTTATCATACTTATTTCAGTTTTATTTAATATTTGGACCGGTTTCGTCCACCTCGGAGGGACATTTTCATGTAAAGAATATTCAACACAATAGGGATTTATAATAACAAATTCAAAAAGTGACAAATCAACCAATACATTGAAGTATCCTATTAAATAATATTAACTATGACAATATTAGTAGAATTTAAATGAATAAAATTGCATATTAATATATCATAATACCTCAGTAAAAGAACACTAAAACCAAGCATTATTAACATAAAACAAATATATAAAGCAATAAACACATACAATAACACATTTATATAATGTATGTACCTACTAATAGAACCATATAATGCATCTAAATTATAATATGTATTCAGAGTCACTCGATTTATAACGATTCAAAATATCATAAATCACTACTTTGCCTCCATAGCCCTGTCGATATAGTAAACTTTATGAAGTATGTAAGTATTGGATGTATGGCCGTCATATCGAAAGAAAAACTGTCGGTGCCAAAGTATCGTTATCAAATGATGCATGTCCGCGATTTATTTCAAAACATATTGCAAAATCAATATCGTCATCGAAAGAAAGTAGAATTGAAGGAAAAGTATCAATACTTCTTTGACGGCCTGGGTGCATGATGATACTCTTAATAATAAATTCAAAACTAACATATTATTACTCTGACAATTTCGTGTTCACACATTGTAGGTACCTACTCGTCGCCGGCAATCGAACTTGGATCAGTTGTAACGCGAATTGAAAACGTGCATATCGAACCCAGTATCTTCACGCCTCGCCAATATTCAGGTCCTTCGATTTGTACTATAACACATTTTATCGCATCCCTTCAATATGCATCGTACAGGTAATGTGTAATATATGAAACAGTAGTGCTCTGTACGTGACCTTACATATCTTTACTGGAACAAGCCACCGGTGCTTACATGTCAGTAATGTTATGTATTTATACAGTGACGTGCTTTTGCATATGTGATATTATATTTATTTAAATTAGGAATAACTCAAAATTTCGTAACTCATTTATAAAATTTATTACCATCGAGTAATCGCTGAATCGTTTAAAAATGTCATAGACCATATTTATGAGGTATCACTGGTATCAGTCTTTTGTGCCAAAGTGTCTATACAAAAATCCGTTCAAATATATTATACTTATCGCTGAATGAAATACATAACCACGCCGGTTACAAAGTAAAATAAATCTCATTTAATAGAACTACCGTTTCACACAATATTTATTATTGGTAAAATTATGATACATACTGTCAAAATTGCTGCTAACGGTTCAGCCTCAGGGATATGTCCATTGTTTAACCAGGTAATACTTAATATTTTACGGTCACATAATAATTGTGAGACACGGCATAACTTATTAATTCACTCGATTGAATCCTCCAGGAAAGTCTGAACGAAGTAAAAAGTAGGTAATACATAGGTACTTCAAATAATGTTCGCTTCGGTCGACTTTATGAAACCGAACATGTGGAATATTCTAGACACCCGAAATGCCGAATTTCGGCTGGTTGATGTCCACTTTCAATATCACATAGGTATATTTAAAAATCTCTCCTCTTTCCAGAAAATATGTGATTGGCACTTGATTTGAACATTAGACATTACGTAACAAAATACAAGACAGTTTCCAGATTTTTCATTATGACGAAAAAGGAAGCGTCAATTAATCTCACTCCAATAGACAAAACTAGCATCTTTTTAATTTAACATAGCTAGATGGCAGTTAATTTGCGCGCAGGGTCGCTGTGCCCTTATGAGCAATGTATGCGGTGTACATGGCCAACCGAGTCAGGTGGCGGCTACAGGTGAGCAAGCTCTCCGCACTGACTGTTTTGTGAGTAATTTATTATTAATCAGAGCTTAGTCTCAAGACATTTTTTTTTTATGACAATAATACCATTTAACTAATGCGCATACCTATCTATCGGATTATACGATTTTTTATTCTTTCGGTGTAATTGATTTTGTATAATTTTAGTAGATTATTTCCAACCCAGGGCGACATTTTTTCTCACTGGCGGATGTACCCCTGGCAACGGCTCTGAGATGTAAATTTATTTTTTTAAATCTCAACCGATCCATTATTTACGAATGACGTCATGAATGCTTTCAACCACCAAACGGTCGTTTACTATACTTAAAACAATACTATTATTTCAATGCCAGTGCGGCGAATCATTGTTTCATATCACTCCTTCCTTTATCCGCTGTGCGCCAAATTTACAATTCAAATGAGTGCTGCATCTTGCGTCTCGCGGGTACCACAGACCGAGCCTTTCTTACAGCGCTTAACGATGTAAATTATATCAACAAAAACAAAACTGTCGCATAAATAGCTCAGACGACATCTCCTACTTTCACTTATTAAAACGTAATAAGCAAATAAAAAAAATAGTGCAGCAAGATATTATAAATGAATCACATTGGGCGACAACCTGTCTTGATTTCTTTTCAATTTTGCATCCGTTTTATTAGACTTTTTTTTATAAAAAAGATGTTTAAACATTCAAGCCGATTGGCATTCTGTAATCAGTGAAGTATTGATAATACATACTAATATTATTACTGGGATGGCTTGTCAGTTCGCAGTCACAGGTGCACTATAGGATAATTCGCGAGAGCGCCGATGTCATTTCTCGTCACAATTCGTTAAATTACGACACAAAAAATTCAAAATCAATAATCTGGCGATACCAGCCGCCTTTTGCATAGCTGAACGTATTGAGAAGGCCATAATCGTCTTTTACTTGGACGGGCCATATATTTAATACCCTTATTTCGAGTTGTCGAGAAGACTCTTAAAATTATCGTTTTCTTTTCTGACTATAATACTAAATAGATAATTGCACAGATTGTCTGGAGACATTTTTCGTAGGGTAGGACTTTTATTTTTGTCCAGGACATGTTTTAATGCTAATTAAAAAATTGTAAACACTAAAGTATAATCAGTAAGTACATATACATTAAAAGCCCGCGATGGCTGGGCGGTTACGCGTCGTCTTATAACTTTGTGGGTCATGGGTTCGAATCCTGGGTCTCTAAAATTCACATGTTGTTTTTCAATGTGTGTTTGACCT
Source organism: Rhyacophila brunnea (assembly GCF_057557595.1). Classification (NCBI taxonomy): domain Eukaryota; kingdom Metazoa; phylum Arthropoda; class Insecta; order Trichoptera; family Rhyacophilidae; genus Rhyacophila; species Rhyacophila brunnea. The sequence continues at coordinate 27,956,728 of NW_028233068.1, forward strand.
CAGAGTCTGAACCTAATAGTTTGAGCAGGTGGCTACCATCCATTTCTCATAAAAATAAAAATCTGTTAATACTATCTCCGTTCTGTGTAGGCCCATGCGCATATGATCTTATGATCGAACATGGTTTTAAACAAAAATAGTTATAGCGAAAAAGGCGATAAGACTTAATAATTGAAAAATTATTTGAATCAAAAGTAGCTAATTCATAGCATGCTCATCTGAATTAGTAAATTTTACATATTATACATACTATTGAAGTTTACATTCAAAATGGTTTAAAACTCTTTTTCTATTTTTCTGGTTTCTTTGAAAAGTAGTGATTATAGATGAATCTCCCTTTATCTTTCGGCTATAAAATTAATTATATTGGATCAGTGAAAAATATACTCGATAAATTCAATTTTACAATAGTAGTGCTACATATTATTCACTGATAGTGTATAATCATAATCATTGAAAAAAATGTTAAATTACTCAAGTGCAGACTCTTTGTATATTTTATTTCTAAAATCTTGTCAATCCATATTTACATTTATTGTTGAGGCTATCTTGACATTCACCTGTGCAAAGTTCGCATCAATGTTTTTTCTCTTCAATTTGTGAAATAAGGTTCAGCAACATTTTTTGTTTATATCCGTTCGTCGATGAGGTACTTGTTTGAATGTTCTTTACCTGTCCCCGTGTTCCGTCGTCGTTATCACCGTTTCAATGTTTTCCGAAAGGGTTTTCCGGCCATTGCGGCTGCGGCTGCCGCTGAGCTGTGGTGCGGCCAGGTGGGTGAGCGCTCCGCTCCGCCCGCAATCGCCATTTACATCTTTCACCCTAATTAACATCGGATTGTATACATACCGAGGTAGAATTACTACACGGACGTTTGCATAGAATCGTAATTTATTATTTTGCTCTGACAAATACTTGTCAGTAGCATGAATTGCCAGTTCAACACAAAAGTTTGACTATAACAAAAGGGAATCCTTATGGAGTTTTGGTATTAAAATATTTGATGGCGATGTTGGAATGTTTTTAGTGTAGTAGATTTGGTAGTCTGAACAAGTTACCAGATTTATATTGAAATGTGCCACCATGTTTGACATTATTTGTGATTATTCTTCATTTAAATTTTGTTCTAGAATGTCTGCTGAGATTATCTTGCATACATGAATAATTTTATGATTCAATTTCATATTGAGAAGCCATTTGAAGATTGAGTTTTTACCCTGCTCATTTCAGGATTTCTTTTTCTTATTTAACTCACCACTGCCGCGTATCGTCACTATTACTCTTAAAACTGAATAGATTCGGTTTTTTCATGAGTTTGTCATAATAATTTATGGTAGGTATTGATTATTTCAGTTAATCTAAAATTATGTTGAAATAATGGTTTTGAAACAAAAGTTATTTTTATTTATTTATTCTACTTTATTCGGAGCGGTCGACTATAACATAATAATAGTCAACCGTTCCAAAGATGAATTTATAGCCTGACATAGCTGTCAACATAAATTAAATAAAGTATAATATCAAAAAAAGCTTCATTTCAAAACTTTATAATGGTGTTTTACCTCGTTAAGTCCAGTCCATATGAGTTATATTCATACTTCCAACACATTATGTATTGAAATGCTTGCGGGTTTCAACAGATACAGGCGAACATAGTGAGGTTTGCTACAAAATGATCGGCAATGCGAGATGAGCTGCATAATTTAAACAGCCCCACTTTAATAATATAATAAATGATAGCTCATTTTTTCAGAAGATTTTTTGAACGTCTTTGGTTTCATATTTTTACTAGCTGGTGTAGAATTACTGAATTTCAAAAACATTTTTTGAAACAAAACATTTGAGTATCGTATCAACGTCGATCGCTGATATTATTCATCCCTGTCTGTTTCGAATCAAAGCACGCCTCTTTCCGCCTAACGGAAGCCGTTCGTTGTTATCTGCACGCTTTTTAAAGGGTTTTCCGGCAATGTGATGGGCGGACGGGTGGGTGGCAGCTTGCAATCTTTCGTTTTCACTTCTGGGCGTACCGACGCACAAGCGCTTTGTTTAATTACGAAAGTGACGTTTTCAACAGATTTATACTTTTAAAGTAAATTAAAAACAATGACACATTTTCAATGAATCACGTTGCCATTATCACTTAGGTAGCTGACAATTACTATTTGTCACGATTTACGAATGCTGTAAGTAATTCTATATAGTGTTGTTGTTGACCTCGTTGCCAGGCCCAGTCTTGGAGCGATTGGACTGATTGGACTTAGATGGCGCTCTAGGCGGCCTGCGCATGACAAGAAACAAGAACATAGTTCGACGACAGTCAACGAAATCAAACAAAAATATAAGTGCACGAAAGGTGTATTAATTGCCTGTCATATACATACTAAAGGGATGCCTGAAATCCACTCCTGTTGCCAAGGTGTACATTCTGACCTGAGTGTCTCGACCGAATGTCCGCAAAGCAGTAGCTGCTGATGTGCAATGCACAGCCCAAATGTGACAAAAAATTCCCACTACAAGTACATACACTCCCGCAAGTGATTTTTAAGGCCTACTGAAGAGCCGTTTCCGGTGGAAATGAAAAAAATAGTGAAGTGACACGAGATATGTGACCACACAACCTTCCCGATGGTGCCAAATGAAAAGTTATCATCGGGGTTTATGCCGGTTTAAGAAGTTTGGAGGACGATGGTATGGGGAAGTTGAGGATACGTATATACTCTATGTGAATGTGAACTGTGAATGTGGCGCTTAGGAAACCGTGAAACGTCAGTTTGTCGGCTTGCTGCGTCAACCATATCTGCCACACCATCAACGCTATATTATAAGCCATTGGCGTGGCCATAATAATGGCGTGAATCGGAAGGTTTAGGCGTATATCTCGCACGGACGCGGGAGTAGAAGATATTTTTTTGCATTTTTTCTTTAGATGTGGATAGAAATAGGTTTTCTCTTTTTTCATAATATGGAATTCTTTAGTATTTGACGTACCTACAGTTAAATCGGAAATACTTTTATGTTGAGTTCCGAAAGTATAGGAGCATGAGTAGGAGTGGGATTCAACGTAACACTAGAATAATATGCAGCCTCTATACGTTCTCGATTACTGATATTACTCATAAGTTTCGCAATATTTAACGACAGTGCAATCAACTGTTCTATGCTCTGGCATATTTTAAATTAAAACTTTCACGAGGGTTTGCACTTTTCGACCTACCTTGAGTAAATTTAGAACTACGTATGTAAGCGCTATATGCAATATTTTGTGCTCTTTTGTCGCCTTTTTGATTGCGTTTAAACGTAGTTAACTCGACAATTACTCCAGCATTAACGCGACGTAGACGCAAAGCTTTCGCGAGACGTATGTGACACGTTATTCGCGACTGCGAGATGGGCTTATTTTACTACCGATGTCGGTGCCGGTAAAAGCATGTAACCATTCTTGGCTTAGTTAATTCAGCTAACCGGAACAAAAAAATATATATTCACTCTTGTCATTTTGTCACCACAGATAGCATGGTCCACTATAGTCGAGTTCACGCGAAATTTCGAGGTTCGATCGCAGTGCCGACAGAAGTTATTGCTTATATTTTTAATGAAAAATGGTAATCAAATCTTCAATTCAATATTTTGTTCGTCTCAATGAACGTGTTACCGTTGTTTTCATTATGCAAACAGTTAACCGTATTTTAGACGATGTAGATACCTAATAACTATCACTGGACCGGAATTCGCAATATCGTTCCGCGGCCCCACTAAGAGGACCTTGCATATAACGCTAAAAGTAAGTCATGCGTGAAGGGCAGATACGTTGACGGAGATATTAATATTATATTATTATACTCTTGGTTGATACCTACCAAATGCAAACATGTTTGCGTCTCTCTCCAAAAATATGATTTTGGCATTTAATATAGATTTTAGACTAGTCTTCTATATAATATAATTGCACATTCCAACATAGCGGTTCTCTGTGAAACTCAGAAACATTCAGCATAGGTATAATAACTTATTTTCATACATATGTCGGCAATCATTTGTTGACAGTTACTTTAATACCTACTAGAAAATATTAAAGTTTTTTGATAGTAGGCATGGACGTAAGTTCATTTAGGTATTTTAATAATATACGTAAGTTCTAGTTGGTTTAATTGTTGAGCTTGGGGTTCGCTTTTCGGCATCTTCAGACACTATGCGTACTCGTCAAGGGCAAATGTACACTGACACAGTACAATGAGTTAGAATTTATATTAAAAAAAAAATACAATAAAATAACTTAAAAACAGAGTAAAGATGCAAATATAAAAATTGTTTTGAAATACCGTAAATAGTACATTTTATTATTTTATTAGATTGGTACACACTGTTAACATATTCAGCAAGCATATTCTATCAAGTATCCTATATCTACTTAAGTGTTTCTATTTATTTATGAGGGACACATATTTTAACTATTAATCATTTCTAAAAATAATAGATATTTTGGAAAATTAAACTATAGTTTGCATATATTGTTATTGTTTCGTAGAATTTTCTTAAACTATATACATACATATATTACACCTCCTTCGTCTCGTGGAAAGTAATTATTATTGCCGCCTCGAATGTTGTAAGTACTTCGAGTAAGTAAATTCTGTCAGTGCTGGCGTACATCACCACCCATTTATTCGTGAGATTGCCCCTATACACCCAAACTCATTACATGTTCCTCTTCGCAGCCCCGTCTCCTCCAAGACGGTTTGAGTGGTGATAAACATGACACCGGTGAATCACTCAGGTGCTTACGTTTCTTCCGCTTTCTTACTTACTTGCTTTGTAAGACGTATGATATTTGACAATGTAATGGGCTGCACTCTTTGCGCGAAAATATACCTCTCCGTGCTGTTTTGAAACTTGTTTATGCAGAACAGAAAAGTATTCAAAATTCTGTCATGCTACGTATTGAGGGAATAAGTAAAAATATTACCCTCTTAGTATCGGTATTTATTTGAATATTCATGACATAAACCATCATACTGGGTTAAAAGTACACGCCTTGGCACTGTATATTATTACAAAAAAACAATGTGTTATTGTAATAGACCGTCTTCAATTTCTCAATTTCGCTAATATTTATAAAGAACAAATCGGATAGCAGTAGCGAAGGGTGGAGGTAGGCTGAATGCGCCATAAATAGTGTACATTAAACTCAGTCATACATTTTATTGAACTAATACTACAATTTAGAGACGGTGTTGGTTAATTTTTAAAAATCAATTAAACCCTGCCTACCAAACCATAATAGTTTTGGTATATCTTGGGCGATACGACAAAATTGTGCACACTTTTTCATTCATACTTATTTATTTTCGTTGGATTAAGAATACGTATGACACATATTGTTGGTTCATTTTTTTCAGTTCATTAAGCCGTGCCTAAACCATACTATAAGCGTAATAGATACAAATATTATTATTCTTTCTATAAAATATCCAAAGTTATGTATGATTTAATTGCATAATATTTGATATGTTATAGACAGACGAGTATTTTTTTGACTATTATAATATATTATGGCTTGGTTTTCGCAGGGTTTAATTTTTAATTGAATTTTAAAAACTAACTAACACCATCTGTAAATTGTAGTCTTATTTCAATAAAAACAAATACGTATGATTGAAAGTTTAATATGCACTATTTATGGCGGATCTTAACAGCCTATCTCCACCCTTCGCCACTGTCGGATAGAGATCCTTTTGATATGACAGAAATCGTTAATCGTAGTAATAAATATACACGGAGACAGTGCACATCACATTTGCTTAGATTGACCTCTGGATAGTAAATGATTGGGACCGTTGTACTAAAATGTCCAGTCGTGAAGGCCAGGGCGGTTTTTACACGACTGTGGAAAATATTATGTACCCACGACCAATATCTAAACATGGGACTGGTGATGAAAATGGTAAATTGTCTATGTCTTTTCGGTCCTACTATACGGACACTCAGAAACAATCCTCAGGAAACGTGAAGCTTTCGAAATGTGGCTATGCAGACACATGTTACATATCAGCTGTAAAGGGAACGTTATAAATGTCGAGGTGAAAGAAGAAGACCGAAGAAATGATCAGATAAGTAAAAGATAGAACGTTGGCATATCAACTTTATCATTTAAGGTTTCCGGTAAGCGAGAACGAAGAAAAATGTCCTCGCTCAAGAATCCCAGAGACTGGTTTTGTAACAGCCTCCAATTTTGTTGAGAGCAACGATTGATAGGAAAAAGCTAACAGAAACCAAAGCCGATGTCTGATAATGGTTTGGCATAAAAATAACGGTTAATTATATTTTGATCAAATAAAAAAAACACGAATTTATTAAGTCACCCAATAAGAGTTAAATTTGCTGTTATAAACTTATGCTCTTAAGAATTACCGTGTTAGATTTCCTTATACGACGTTTTTCATACTTTGATTGATAAAGACCAACACGATGTAAAATTTGTAATTATTTTCAGACGGCGTCATTCGGTAGTTAATTGAAAACCGCTGATGGTTATCTAAAGCTGAAGATATTTCGTATTTTAGTAAATCAATATCTAATTGATATATTGGGGAGTAATAAACAAGCTCTTGCCAAATCAACTCTAGATAATTAATGTCGACAGCTAGATTCTAGTAGAATCTAGATTGCATGGGCACAATTTTTGCAGGACACGAGCTATCTAATTCTAATTTTCTCCCGAGTGTCACGGTCCTCTATATATTTAAATATAAATTGAAACGGGAACCATGCCAGTTCATCAAGTCGTAACTTCATAGTTTAGAATTCGCAGAAATAATTAATTATTTTAAGAGGAATATTATTAACAACATTTAAAAATTTCCACTCACGATTTTCCCATTTATAAAAAACTACCCCCTTTAACGGCCCACATGCTCAGCGTAGGTCAAAATGGAGCTTTTATGCTATTTTCAGAGCATAACCCTGGACATTCCATCAACGTTGTAGATAATCTATTTATATAATTGTGAAGCCTTATTATCCTTTATATTTATTTTAAACAGTTGATGACTGCATAAAGTATTTTTATTACATAAAATAGTATTCTTTTAAACCTCTCGCTCTAATGTTTTAGAATATAGTCATATTTCAGTACATCCATGTGCAGTGGTAAATCTTAAGATTTTTCATGTTCATTAATTTTTAAAATCATTTATAAAACTATTAGTAAAATTTATCTAGACATTATTATAGTGAAATATTTACAATACAAAATTATATTGATAATCTCTGTGATCCCAAATTTGACAAGAATTAGGCATTTTATTATTCAAAAAATGGGCAAGATTTACACATTTTAAGATAATTCTAAAGATAGGTACTGATTATAAGCTATGTCTTTGACCAATCAAATGTGATAAACATTCTACGAATAATGTTTGCTTTATAATAATTATTGACCTAAGAATAAGGTTGTATTTTTTTGAAATACGCCATTTTTATTGGCATTCCCTAGTGGTTAAGCTACAACATACGGCCGTAGCACATAAATTGACAAACGATACATGTAGTAGGGAGTAAGATCATGTTAATGCGCGTGTAATCAGTATCTTTAGAATTATCTTAAAATGTGTAAATCTTGCCCATTTTTTGAATAATAAAATGCCTAATTCTTGTCAAATTTGGGATCACAGAGATTATCAATATAATTAGTTATCGTAAATATTTCACTATAATAATGTCGACATAAATTTTACTAATGGTTTTCTAAATGCTTTTAAAAATTAATAAATATAAAAAATCTTAACACCATTGCAAATAGATGTACTGAAATATGACTATATTCTAAAACATTAGATCGAGAGGTTTAAAAGAATACTATTTTATGTAATAAAAATACTTTACGCAGTCATCAAATGTTTAAAATAAATATAAAGGATAATAAGGCTTCAAAATTATATAAATAGATTATCTACAACGTTTAAGGGAAAAAAATTGAAAGGTTTGACAAAATGATTGACAATTTCAACAACGATGTTTTAAAGAGAATTCGAGTTTATATTATATACGTTGTTTATTTTACTATGCTAAATAGATAGAGTATATTTCAACCTTCCATTATTATACATAATATGATAACTTAATGATAATCCAGGGCGATAGTAATTTAATCCCCTACTGTTCATGTACTGGAGTGATCGCCATAAAATTGTAGAAAATCAGAGATAAACCATGTTGGCGGCATAATAATTATTATTGTCGGAGTTTTTTTTTACAGTTAAATTTTTTTTAACTCAAATGCTCCAGAAAATACCTTACTTACAAAATTCAATCATGCCATCCAATTTCGCACTCGTGTAAGAATTTCGGCAAGACCCCCCTCAATACTGTGGACAACGAACCTACTTAACTTGATTAATCGAGGATTCGGCAACTCGCCCGCCTTTTCATCATTAGGGCATAATTATTTCATGCTATATCCTTTTGTGTATTTTTTTTCTAGTTTCTTCAGGTATTATAATATATATCAATTAGTATTAGAATTCGCATTGCACCAAAGACGCTGAAGACATCTTTATCGGAGAAGGATTATCTTAAACTCGCTGCTGATTCCCCCCCCCCCCCCGGAAAGTGATAGTAGCTATAGATTAGATTTCATAGTTTTTCAATGCGCCAACGGACAGATTATTCATTTTGACTGCCAGTTCAACTAAAACAAATCACGCTGCGTAATCGACAAATGGATGTAATATAGAAAGTTCTACCTCTAGTTATGGTCCAAACTCACACTAACAGAAAAAAAACGACGTAGGTGTTTGAATTAACCATATTATCAGCGCTATCTATGTATGAAAGCAGTTTCCCTTTCTCAGCTTATATTCAACAGTTCGCATACATTTTTTCTGAGAATTGCTATTTATTAAGTTCGCCCTTGACGTATAGAAAAACGTATCGCGGATAGATTTTCCGTAATGACATGACGTCATTATGTCAGCGTCTCGAGAATGACACTGTCGCTTTTGTTATTTACCGAGGGAAGCACGTTGACGTGAGATTCACTGACCGCTGAGTTGTTACGGAAACTATCCAGAGCTGTTCGAACTCCCATTAAAAAAAACACGGTTCCAGTGGAAAAATCGAATACGGTTTGGTTCCATCAAAAATCATTTAAGCGGACCTCCGATTCCGAGGTTCGGTTCCGATTCTATATTAAGAAAATCAATAATATACTTACATAGTTTTTTTTCAAAGCTCAATGTATTTCTATTTTGCAAGATATTCTTCCCAGGTCGATACACAGTAAAAAAATTGTAAAACATTACATCGAAATGTATAAGATTTATTTTATACATAGGAATTGTGTATTTTTTTGGAATAATAAAATTGGCTTGAGCATAAAAATAGTACAAACAAATATATTAAAAAAAAAAGGAACTTCTGAAATTGCGACGTTTCGTTAGGATTCGGGGTTTTAGAGATTGGGAATGAAACGTCTGCTTCCAAAATAACTTAAGGGGTTCCAAGATTAGTTTACGGTTCCGGTTCCGTTTCCTGCTCTGGATAAAACTCGCCAACGACTAAATTTTTGCTTAGTTTTCTGCCCCACCTTAACTTATAAAATAAAAATAATGTTGTTTTTTTAAACTTGTATTTCGTGAAAAATGAAAACTTTTGGCATCGCACTGTCGTGGAGTAGGTAATTATTTTTTTACAGTCCATTAATAAATAATATTGTGATTGATAATTAAGATAAAAATATTTTTTAAAGTGTACGATGAATGATGAATGATGATAAACAATAGAATAGTAAAATATGTTTTACAATATTCATTTTATGATCGTTTTTTACGAGTACGATAGCGATAAAATATTTTATTTAGGTAAGTAAAGTTGTGCATGTCTGATACATTATAATTTATTATTTAAATACCATTCATTATTGTAATTTCTACTAAATCCAAGTCACAGCAGTAAGTATTGTCTCTTTCGAACTATGTACATATAATAATAGCTAATGCATTTTTACTAGGCATTTAAGGCTCGATCATATTTAATCTGACCGTCTGACTGAATCCGTGACTACGAGTCCCGTGTCAGGTGTAAATCACGTGATGTTTTTTCAGTGTCTGGTCCCTGGCAGGGACCCAATGAGTTGGGAGAATGACTAACAACTATTCCTCATAATTAACCGACAAAGAGTGGAAACAGTAATTTACTACTACTTTTTTTACTGTTATCATGTTCGATTAATCCCATGTGTTTATTGACGTAGGGGAGTTGATATTATGCAGTATTGTAATATGTACTTATAACATAATCACGAGCTGTACCCACATTTTTTTGATGTTACGAAGTGGTCTGCACACATTTTTATTCTCTTATCTCATTTTGTCTGCACGATCTTGTTCTCAGTAATTGGATGAATGCAATGAAATCGATCGCGATGACTGTACGAAATCGCACAGCGTTCGGCTGATTGATTGATGGCCGCGCCTAATGTGTCCGGCCATTTCCACCAGGTTCGTGTACCGGCGGGGATACGCATCAAACTTAATATCGGTCGTTGTTACTTACATGGATCTTGCTAGATTGTTTTCAGCAGCCACGCTTGTAACCGAAAAAGTAGCAGGTAGTTAATCCACCAAAATAAACTGAAACGCTTTGTTCTCTATATTATGCAGTTTACTAGGTCAGTGCTCAGATTACGTTTTAAGGTAGGTCGGAGCATATTACGTCGGTAGTAATAAATTATGTATTGATTGATTATTTATTTCATAACTGATTGATAAAATATAAACGTGTCAAGAATATAAATAATGGCTTTTGATGCTTTTGGACCAATCCTTCTCTTATACCTACAATGATTATTAAAAAATATATTTTTTCTTTTACAGGTAATTGATTGAATTTACATTCATGCTGCTATTTCACTATTTCGCTGAAATCAGGTATGTCTTACAAATCAGCAGTCAATATACTAAAAAAAGTATTAACACATGTTTTCCGAATTTTTTCTGCATAATTTTAATATCTAAAAGTTTTTGTCCATGTATTGTAATAATTTTGAAATGCAGTTACAATAGTTCGATATTTTCTATGAATAATGGCGCTATGAATTTTGTCGGTCGGTCACATAGAACTTGTGCATAAACCGCCTAGCCCAGTGGTTCTTAACCGGTGCACCGCTAGGTTGTTGTAAGAGCACCGTGAAAAAAATGATGAAAGCAGAAAAATCCGCGAAATAGTGAAAACCGAAGAAGTCCTTCGCGAAATTATGAAAGCCGGCAGAAGATCCAATGTGATTTCGATTTTTCCGAATCGATCGATACACGGGGAATCTCTAGTTTCGAAAACATTACAAGCAGCACTAAAACCTATACTTGACCAAGTTGTAAACATGGCAAATTTCATCAAATCGAGACCTTTAAAAAAACGCATTTAAAAAAAAACTTTTTATATAAAAGCTACTAAGCCTACGAATGTTTGCTTTTTCACACTGAAGTGATGTGGTTATCTAGGGGTAAAGTTTTATACAGATTCATAGCACTTAACGGCCCACATGCTCAGCGTAAGTCAAAATGGAGCTTTTATGCTATTTTCAAAGCATGATTCTGGACATTCCTTAAACGTTGTAGATAATCTATTTACATAATTTTGAAACCTTATTATCCTTTATATTTATTTTAAACATTTGATGACTGCATAAAGTATTTTTATTACATAAAATTGAATTCTTTTAAACCTCTCGATCTAATGTTTTAGAATATAGTCATATTTCAGTACATCTATGTGCAGTGGTGTTAAGATTTTTCATGTTCATTAATTTTTAAAATCATTTATAAAACTATTAATAAAATTTATCTCGACATTATTATAGTGAAATATTTACAATACAAAATTATATTGATAATCTCTGTGATCCCAAATTTTACAAGAATTAGGCATTTTATTATTCAAAAAATGGGCAAGATTTACACATTTTAAGATAATTCTAAAGATAGGTACTGATTATAAGCTATGTCTTTGACCATTCAAATGTGATAAACATTCTACGAATAATGTTTGCTTTATAATAATTATTGACCTAAGAATAAGGTAGTATTTTTTTTAAATACGCCATTTTTATTGGCATTCCCCAGTGGTTAAGCTACAACATACGGCCGTAGCACATAAATTGACAAACGATGCATGTAGTAGGGAGTAAGATCATGTTAACGCGCGTGTTTGAACATGTACCCAACTGATTTTTTTTTAAAACGGTACGTTTGTCAATTTATGGCTAGCATGTCCCCCCCCCTTAAGAATAAATTGTTAATTTTTTTCCAAAATGAATGTGTGGATGATTTTATAAAATGTCTTCAGAATGATGATTGGAGTGCTTAAATAGCATATTTAGCAGATATTTTTAATTACTTCAATAACGTTAACACGAGCATTCCAGGAAGACACGAAATTTTTTTGACATCCACCGACAGGATTTCGGAAAAAAAATAACTCTTTGGAAAAATCGAATAATAGGGAAAAAAATAAAGTAGATAATGTTTCCTTCACTTAACGAAAACATTGCCGAGGGAATTATTTCCGCTATAACAGATTATTTAACTTTATTGGAAGAAAAGATTGCATATTACTTTCCTTGCTTAAATATAGAAAGTTATGACTGGATACGAAATCCATTTGCTGCGATTGATACATCCAATTGTGAATTTTCGTACCAAGAAGAAGCAGAATTGGTCACCTTGTCAACGGATCGTATTCTAAAAATTAAATTTTCTGAAATAACTATGGAGGAATTTTGAATTTCTGTCCAAGACGAATATCCAGCTTTCTACACTAGGGCACTGAAAATCTTGCTACAGTTTTCAACATCATGTTTGTGTGAGCTCGGTTTCTCAACAATAAATAATATAAAAACTCAAAAACGAGAAAAACTTACGAATTTAGACGAAGAATAATTGAGGGTAGCTATATCCAATATTCGAGTAATTTTAGTTTGAGTTTATCTTTATATATATCTTTTCTTTAATATTTATTTTTCTTTGTTTTCTGACCGTTTGATTTTGGTGCACCGTAATTTATTCTTATGATCAAAAGTGCACCGTGACTTCGAGAAGGTTAAGAATCACTGGCCTAGCCTAACAAATTGGTTACTAAATGCACGATTACTATGTTTAGATAATTTTTCAAATGGATTTTTATTTATGGAAGTCTTCATAATATGAGAATGCACAGAGGTTTTATGATTTATTTTATAATGCATAATATTATAACTAGAGTAATAAATATAGGTAATAGTAACATATTTTTTTAACTTTTGGCCATATTTTAACTCTCGGACGACAAGAATTGTAATTAATCGCTGGTATTCATTAAATTAAAGTAAACAACGTTTATTATAATAATATAATATTAACTTACCGTTTTCTGAGTTAATTAGTTTTTGCGCTACGTTTTTTCGTTTTTATTTTCCTCGTATATAATAATATGTAAAAAGTGGGAAACGCGGTGTTGTTGAAAATTGAGTCAGCAAGGAGTCAGCACTTTTTTGCTTCGTGATGATATAGGGTTTTCTTTTGTTTGGTCGAAGACAATGGCTTCGTATGATATGCTTCATATCTGAATTTTCATATTTTTGCTGTTCGTGTTAAGTAGACTGGTATAATAACATTAACAGTGGTTTTTATTTGCTATTCTTCTTTCTGCTCTTCTATAAATAGGTACCTAGGTAGGTTGTTCTCATCCTAAATATTTTTTTATAAAAATAAATACATTTCCTAAATTATTTTGAACCGCAAAATATCTTTTTCTTCTAATATATATTGAATATACATAATTTGAAAACACCTCAACACCTACTATAAAAAGTCTGGAAAAAATACAACGCCCGACGGGTCTTGAACCTGTAACCACTGGAATCGCGCCGATGTGCTTTATCGATTAAACTACGGGCATCCTACTTAATTACGACGAATTTAACTAGTAGTTCATACACGAAATGCTTATAAAATTTGCATTATTGTTGGCTATCGGTTTTTGTTTGGTGTCATATTCAATATATAGAATTTTAAATTCTCAAATCTTGTGAATTATTCGTTGAATAAAAGAAATTGTATATTTTTATATACATTTATATATATTGCACGTTTTAAACTAGATAATTTATAATATTAAAATAACATATTTATAGTGCTATTAAAACCGTCTACGTTCCTACATATGAATCCTTTTGACAAATTGTCTGGTTATGCTGATTTTTGAAAATGTGAAATCTTTCAATTAACTATTATGTTTCAAAAAATTCACAAGATTTGAAAATGTATCATTCTTTGTTGAACATAATTTATTTGAAAACTTCTCATTTAATTAACGCACTTTGTTAAGCAATTCAAGATGTAAATACTACTAGTTAATTTCGTTGTAATTAGATTGGACGAACGTGACTCAATTGGTAAAGCTTCGCGTCAATCAAGTGGATGCGGGTTCGAATCCTGGAAGGTGTTTTTAAAATCTTTTCTTTTAAAATATTTTTTTTTCGTATTAGTTATGTACCCAAACTGTATAAACAAATATATAATTATTACGTACAAATAAACTCATATTATTATATGGATAATCGACGTCTCCGGATCGTGGGTATGTGCGCGCATGTCGCACATTTCCGTAAAGAGTGTCTGATTTAGCTACGAGTTGGGAAATGCTGTGCAGGCCCCACAGCTGACTCAGACGGCGTGGCGTAGCGCCTCTACGCGCCGTGCCGCTCTATCGATCGTAGACCCTAGCTTATACGACTTACGCGCTGGCATTACGTTTGATTTTCAATTTCAATCTCGTTTCTTGAGATTCATAATATTAGCTTTTCGCCACCGCGGAAATAAATAATAATTGTTAAATACAAATAAGTATATTTTCCAATACGGTTGAGTATTGAACATATCGATTTCAAAAAGGAAATTGCGTAAATAAGTGAGAGTAGTTTGAATGTAACGCTATATTATATTTTTATTGATTGAGTTTCCAGCTATTTTATACGTTGCCGTCAACGGTATTACAAAAATTCGATCTATCTCTCTCCTCTGCTTTAGCGCCGTATTCAGTCGGTATTGTGATCATACTGAAAGTCGATTCGATATAAATAAAAAAGATTTCAAATCATACACATTTTTATTATTTAGACAGATTTAATAGATTTTATTATTATGAATATTCGTGTATATATAAACTTTGATAGAATTTATGAAATTACATTTTAATGATAAAAAACATCCATAACATACTAGGTACTGTAAGTACTAATACAAATCTCATTTTCAATAAACGGAATTTTATAACGTGGGGAGGGATTTAAATTGTAAATGTTTTATTTCTATTTAAAGAATACCTACATACTTTTGTTTTTAATGTCTTATTAATTAAAAAACTTTAAAATATAAAATATCAAATACCTATTATATTACATGTTTTCGTATTCGGTCGTTGGACACCGCTGGTACCCAATAGGCTCCTCCTACCTATTCGTACATTATAACGATTTTTAATGCAGTACCACAAAATTTGATCTAAAAAGGTAGTTGGAATAAATTAGCATATTAAACATTATTTTTATCAAATTTAATTTGCAGATCACTTTTAAACTTTGGCTTTTAATGCTGTATTTATTTTTTATGAACGTTTTAAAATTATAAATTGTAAGTTTGCTACTAAATAAGTAAATGTTAAATTAATGATACTGAAAATATGTTAGCCACTAAATAATTTCAGTGTTTTCTGTTCCATTTTACGCATAATGATCTTTCGAATGTCGATATAGACATCGAAGAATCAAAACGAATAAATTAAAAACATATTATTATCGTTAATTACTACGTGGTTGCCAAATCATTTATTTTTTCTTATTCCTTAGTTTGAGAACTTGCCGCATTGTGTATCCCTCTTGACGGCGTCTCGTGAAGCGTCAGAGTTTGTCAAAGTTTGAAGGAGCTATCGGAAAGCCAAGTTAGTTTTGTGTTAGATACTATAAGAAACAAAGTTTTAGTAGCTAGTCGGTGTCATATGTATCAGTAGTTTCACGTTTTCGCAGAAGTCTTAACATGCGCCGCGTCTATATTTCTTCATTATCCTTCATTAATAAATATCTAATCATATTAGGTTTCATGTTATAACCGCATTCCTTCATGTGTAAGAAAAGTTTAGTTTTAAGTAAATCTTCTTTAGACGCGATGGATAAGTAAAACCGATTCAGTTGTGTCACGAAAACGCGTGATGGCTTCATTCGGCTGTAACCCAAAAACCACTGGACCAATATTGGGTGAAACTTGCACGTCGTACGAATTCAGTAGAGTTTGTATCGATTTCTCAAAATGTTCCGAAGTTACTACATAAAACTTCTCTAAAACAATGTGCTAGGAAAAGTGGCAAGATACCAGCGCGTTGTGGTGAGATGAGTTGCGGGGAGTGGGGTGTTCGTCAATATAATCCCGTTGTCTATTTCATTGATTTAACAATTGTTTCGATTTTAGAATGAGCTGAATACTTTATTTATTAAAAAACAAAAGAAAGTTTCACTTTTGTCGCGTGCAGTCATAATTCACACAGAATTTTTATATAAGCTTTATTATATTACTTAATTTATAATATAAAAATAATTTCCAAGGCTCACTGTATTTTTTTATATTATGGTTTATTCATATAATACATTTTTTTCAAAAACCTCAGCCAAGAATTATTACTTACCTCGTAAATATAGATAAAATATTGACACGTTTATATCCTTTCTGCGAATTATTTGACATGGCTGCTCCACATTTTCGTTTATCCTATCTATAGGTTAATGATAACTTACAATATCCACCCCTAAAATATTATATTCTCGCTCTCTCTCATTCTCATTGCTGTCTTCGGTATCCTCTTGCTTTCTCGTTTTAGCGACATGACGTCACAGGTAGGGGGATACATTCAATTTGGTTGTATTGGTATTTTCATCCCTTTCATCTTGAACCTTGTTTCTTTGTGGGGTTTTATAGATGACGTGATGTTAGTGAATATAATATGAAATCAGTAATGATCTAAATACATAAGTGTAGTTAAGATTACGCTATTAGTCATAACGGAAGATGTTATGTATATTTATAATATATTCAGATATGTTTTGATTATAGTTCACTTAAAACACTGCCAACTAAAACGATTTACTTATAGAACTCAATGTTAACCCCGGATATTGACGACCATTCACGCATTGTGTATTTCTTTTTTTGGTGTGCATGATTTGGCCGGTTTTAGACTATAAAAGATCTTTGCTAAATACCGTTTAGAAATAATATTTTATAAAATCTTTTTAATAGTATATATTTAAAAAAAAATGTCTTTTATAAGATATCTTTTCTAAAAGATAATAGCACGACATCGTCTTTTATCAAAGATTAGTCTATCTATATAGTATGGCGTATTCTGCAGTGTTGCCAAATGAAATTTTCAAATTCAGTAGTTATAAAAATTATAAATTTAACGGTTTTACTTGATGAATATTAGATCAGTGACCTTCAAAGTGTGCTATTTTTATAATCTCTCAAGTAAATGTGACCTTTAATCGAATATAAAATATCAGTAGATCTACTGAAAATTCAGTAATCCATGGCACACCGTTTTGACAGCTCGTTTCAAAATGGCAAGAAATCAACCAACTAAATTATTGATTGTAGAATACGAAAAATATGAAATGCTATATAATACTCGCCACCCAGATTACAAAAATATAAATAAAAATCTGGCAATATATAAACGTACCTACCTACAAGTTCAAACACTTTGTTGTACATTTTTCAAAGTTAACTTTGATAAAATATTGTACGCAGTGTATGTATATGTTTCTTTAAAAGATATTCTCAAAAAAATACTATTAAACATTAATTTATTAATTAACCCAGCACATCTAGATATAATTTTAACTCTGAAATAAAATAGTTTCTCAGACAGTCTTAAAGGAAGTTCAATCGGCGTCAGACTATTTAAAATAAATATTGACATTATTAATGCTTATCACTTTATCGATTTTGTCATTTTAGTAGATTAACATTTAAGCCGTATTATTTAATAGTATCAAAGAAAAACACTCATATAAATTAAATGTATGCTCTTGTCTAGGACTTGAAGTGTATACATTATTATTATTATTTGATAATTATTTATTAACCCATATCATATGAAATTATGGTTTAATATTCACCTGTTTACGTTCACCTGACATCAATGTAAATACATAATATATGAACGGCTTCTAAATATATATAATTGCTATTTACAGTGTTCACGTTATACAATAATTATCAATATTCCGTTTTTACGAGCTTTCGTTACTAATAAGGGTGGGTTTTTAGTATTTCTCGAGTAGCGACATCTCTGAAAATTTCCCGCAAGCTTTACCAGGATTTTATCTAATATCACATCCGGTTTTCCATGTAGCGTGAATGTGAGTGTTGTCTACGGACGATAGAGATCACTAGCATTTTCATGAATTATTATAATCTAAATAAAGTATTATTTTCTTATTAGTATATATTATTATATATATTTGAAAGTATTTTAATATTTTAGCGATCATTATTGTGTAATAATTTATTGAACAAAATCTATAATTTCCTCGTCCGGTCTGTGTGCCACAACATAGGTACTTACCAGTTTTTTTAATTGACTGCCTTGCCTTGTTCATAATCGAGATAAATGGTTTACAGACTACAATTTTTAAAGTTAAAAAAAAAACGAAAATTTGACTCGAAATTAATAAAACATAATATTTCCAAGACGTAAATATTCTGTTCTTATTACAATTTTATATTGAAGGCGCAAACCTTTTTTTCCAAATGAAAATGTGAAGCTTTACTGTGCTGCCGCTGTGTGTCATCATCAACATCGGACAGAGAATAAAAGAAAATTTTCCAAATTTCATAAAATAATGTTTCTTGCTCAACTGTTTGTTTTATAAATTCGTTGTATGGTGTAATAATAAAATAATACAATAAACAAATTTTCAATTTGTCAGTTTTTATAGGTAATACTATTAAGTTTTAGTTATAGGTTAGAGTCAGTGTTTCCGAACGTGGCGTACGCCCCACCGGGGGGGGGGGACAATTTGAATGTTTTGTGAGGCAATGTGCAAATTGTTAATATTTGTTCCATTTTTTTTTTGTGGAAAAACGTATTTTCGAAATAATTTTTTTGAAATTGCAATCCTGACTTTCTGAGAAGACCGCAGCATTGTTATATTTGTAATTTTTCTTATTATTTTGACATTTTTAAAAATGGCAGGAATATGAAGGAGAAATTTGAAAAAAGATCAACATTACATTCATTATTCTCTTGTTAGGTAACTATACAATATGGAGATTTTTGAAGCGTAGAAGTGGGGCATGGCACAAATAAGGTTGGGAAACACTGGGTTAGACTATTATGTTATTAAATTATTCGCTTCTTCTTACCCTTCTTCTTACTCTTCTCCTTACCGTCTTCTTACCCTTTAACAGCTTCACGCATTATAACCTCATTATAATTTATATAATTCTGTTTAGAAGTTGCTTTCAGGCATTTAAGTAAATATCAAAGAAAAACAGCCTTGTTTCCTTTATGGTGCTCTCATTTTATACCATTCGATTTTATCAGAATATGCATTTAAGTGATAGATATTTACAGTACCTATTTTTACCTATTGATATTATTAAGGCCATGCATTAGTTGAGGCACGGTCTAAAAAGATCGTTGCTAGGCGATGCGCGGACTGCGGGTCGCGGGTGCAAATGACACCTGTCAAACGAAATATAATTTGTCATAAAAATCCAACATGCGTCCATTTAATGTTATGTTTATTGTTATATTACTAATAATAATAGTATATTCATTGACATGTGTTGTTTTTTAAGTACATACTTAAAGTTTTTTTAGTCATCTTTACACGATTTAAGAATATTTTCATCCGACGCCATGACAAAACAAATCGACGTGCGGACACCTCGACGGTCGGTCTCCGATTTCCGATGGCGACTAGTGAGAAATTTCGTCGCACCTACTGTTGAAAATTATTTGCCGTTTCACTGAAGTACGCTCTTAATACTATCGATCGAAGGTACTTGATGGAATTTGAATTTAAATTCTAATGCATTAATCCATTAGAATTTTATTGATATGTCATGTTAGGTATTTGATATTTGTGATTCACACAGTGATGAGTAAAAACCTGATTTATGGATTCGGCTTACAATAGTTTATTTAAGGAGTTGTTAAGCCTTTTTATGTTTATGGCCACCCGAAAATGCGATAGTATCGACACGTGATGTGACACTGATCAAGATTGCGGTCAGATCGGGTAATGGCAATTTGCGATAAAAACTTTGCAGAGCAGTGATTCAGTCAGTTCGCTGCTAAATGATCCAACAGTACCTACATATAAAAGGGGTGGATTTGTCCCCGACCCTCCTTCTCGCCACCTATCCCTCTTTTGGAGGGGTGCGGCACGGTAGCATGCCTCCAAAAAGATGAGAGATGACTTACATTATTATTTCCATGAGTTTCTACTTCGTAATAGTACTTATGTAATATGAATATTATGCACTTCAACATTTTATATTATGCAACTATGTAGTGTAGTGCATGCATACTAGTGAATCGAATTGTCTTAAATTTATTACATTGTTATTACATAGTTAACGAATAAACTTTTCCACTGAAGTGCTGGAAATGTTAATTGTGGAATATAATCTCATAATTATTTTTTAGTTTATACCAGAGCATGCAAATTTAATACGCATCATTGGATCTTCGATTTGATGTGGAATTTGGACGTCTGATGACGAAGCTTTCGTCAACTTTTGAAGAACGGTTCTTGGACATTCACTCAACCGATCAGGTTAATTCTGCGAATTTAAACATATACCTACCAAAAACACCGTGAAGTTGTCTGATGCGGTATTCTAGTCCGCGATTCATGGTTTCAGAAGCGAAAATTCTGCTACCCGATCACCGTGCACAATATAAGTTTAACTGTACGTATTTAAATTTAAATAATTTTTCTCAAGTTGATTCCAAATAGAAATAGTAGTGGTGATAGTTAACGTGTTAATTATAATTATTATTATATTGTGTTAATGGTAGTATGGTTATATCAAATGTTTTGAGAATACGTCGTATTATGTTAGCTTTTCATTATGCATTGACAGATCAAGCGGTGTACGTTATTATAGACATTTGAAGCAGTTAATTTATTATGATCTACGACGTTTTGAATTAATTTACGTACGTGTTTAAGAAAAGTCAAAGCTTTTTGGTCAAATATTTTAGTTTAGCGAAAAAGTCGCTGGATATAATTATAAATGCATAAATACATCCAAATACCTGTTAGTTCTTGTAACATTAGTTTAATCAGTGTCTTGATGAAACTCCGATTTCATTCAATTATTCGATATCGAAAAGATCGAAATGATCGATGTGTTTCATGATGAGCATTTTGCTAACGAATTCGTTAACATAACATGCTGTTCGCGTGTAATGTTAAAAGCCGCAGTGGGCTAGTGACAGAACGGCATCCTCCGAATCCGTGGATCGCGGACTTAAATCCCCCATGGCTCACCTAAATTAATCGTGCCTGGTCAATGCACGCGCGGTTCGATTCACGAGGATTTTACATAAGTACACACTCATGAAAACCATAATCACCACCACATCACAAAACCATAATTTATTTATTGATTACTTTCATTTGCCACAAATAACGCTTAATAATGGGAGTTTTAGTATCTCATTTATACTTTTGAATAATACGAGTCTACAGCCAGATAAATAAATTACACCAGTGAATTTTTCTTTTTCTCATGTAGGTATACAGCAACCGACAAGTAAACAAAAATAAATAGTTAAAAAATCATGAAATTAAAATTGTATATCGTCTGCGTTATCATATTTTTTCAATGCCGGTATAAACCAGTGATGGCAACCGTACTATGTGTAGTCATTATTTTAAGTTGTATTATTATAAGTTTTAAAGCAATACTGCTTATAATAATTCTAGTATTTCTTACTTTTGTTCCGCGTGAAATCTAAAATACCTAAATACTACAATTTGTACACCCTTTTAATATTTTTGACTATATTCAAAGTAAAAAATATGGTAACACTGGTATCAATCGACATCCACAGCAAAGACTCTCTGGGTTGAACGAAGTCTGGCGTATTTAGTTAAGATTGAACGAAAATACTAATAAACATTTTAAAATGTAATTTCTACTTCTGAATTTTTCGGTTATAATGTTACCAAGCAATCACCTATCGTTGTTGAATCGTGACGGAAGGCGAGCGCGAGCGACGCGTGGCGGCCGAGGCCGGGTTCGACGACCGGCCGCGGGGGTTGGAGCTCGTTCCTAGCTCTGCCTGCTAGCTGCGGGATAGACTGGGTTGGGCTGCGTGGATCAATGGGCAGGCTACCGAACCCACCGCCAGCGAGCTCGATTCATTTTGCAACTTCGCCTTTCGCCTTTCGCCGCGGATAACGGTGACAAATCCATCCGATGACAATAATAATTCATCGGTTCCATTACATCTTAGTGTTCGCCAGACCTCGGGGAGCGGGTGATGTTGCCAAAATTATATGACATTCACATTATAATTGATCTGCACGAATCGTATCTGATTTTATATATAGTTTACATAGTTTCTAAAAAAAATACCAGCTCCATGAGCTGGCGAGCACTCATATCTAATTAGTTAATACGTACATAATATACTTAATTATTAATTAATTGGCTTTACTGTTAGATAAGTATTTCGTTGTGGAAGTTGTTACAAAATAACAACATTGTTATTATGTTAATTTATTTATTATATTTAAGGAAATCGTACCGATTACTGGATAGGTTTTGTTAAAAATAATTAATTAATTACATGTCATTGAACATTGTTATGTTTCGTACATTCTGAGAATTTAATCTTCTATTAATGAAAGAGAATTTTATGTTCTAAAGTTTAATAAAATGTCTTATTGTTTATAAATTTTTTTTTTTTAAGCTGAGAACATATCCAACATTGGAAATAATTTTTCGCGGAAATAATTGAAAACAATGCCTTTTCGTGTAAAAAGTCACTGTTTCAAAAATTTTGCATCACATCTCCTGTCTATTTTTATAAGTAGTAGGTACCATGGGTATTCGAAAGGCGGGTTTGTTACCTAGTAGCGAAAAGTTTTTAAATTGATTGTCGGAATCCTCGGGAATGTCGAGTATCCCAGTAAATAATATGAATACCTATATATATATAGTTTCCCTATTGCTATGAAATAAACAAGAATAAATAATATTTTACTTACGATTAACTTTCCCCATCACCATTTCACGACTTCAAAATAGATTGTTTTTCGTCAAGTAATTAATTATCGTGCATAAATAATATAATTACAAAATTCAAAATAATTACTTGAAATAATAATGTAAATATTTCGGCTGGACCTAATTGTGTTTAAATCAAAATAAGCATTTAAAAATCTTAATTAATACCTAGTTAGTATTGGCGCCTAAATAAAACTATATTTATTGAACATGAATCCGCTGAAAAAAACTATGTTTCGCCCACTTGAGTGATAGATTAAATAATAGTAATATGTCAATTTGACAGAGTTCGGTTTATAACGTAGCTCACACAAAGGAACGGTTCGGACGCGCTGTCATGAAAAAATATTATACCCACACCTACGCAATAATTTCGTCGACGTTGAATAATGTCTACTCAATACTGTATGACAGTGGCTTTCAAACTTATTCATTTCACGGCGCACTTAATTATTAAAGATTTGTTACGGCGCCCTAAAAATACGTCTGTCAGCCTATACAGTTTCTCTAATCTTAGAAAACACACTATACCTACACAGCTAGCCATATTTGTAATAATTGTTATTTGGTTATTATTACAACTATCGTCAAAAATCCAGTTTAGCAGAGGTACGTTTCAAGTGAAACCTGAATTCACTGAGTTTTAGCACTCGGCAAAGGATATTCAAAACATCAGTTCCATAGGCAGGCATGCCCAACTTCAAGTAAGCTGTGATCTATCCAGTATCAGATCATTACACGACAGCACTGGCCGCTTTCACCGCCAAAAAGAAATACTCAACTTACCAATCGTCACGAAAATGATAAGTTTAGGTCTTATTTTGACCACTTATGGTCAAACCATTATCCTACTGTCTAAATAACCTACTGCGCGACTGTAAATAAAACGACGCCTCGGCTTAAAGCACGAGGATTCATATCTTCTCCTTCTCTCACTTCTGTGGCGGGCCACGAGTGATGCAATAAGAATCAAGTGATACGGCGAAGTCACAAAGCTTCCTCACGGTTAATTTGAAAACAAATTTCAAATAAGCCGATTAGGAAATAAAAATAAGAATAAGAATGGTTGTTACTCTCCCTACAATATTTTAATAAACTCATAATAATATATTACAACTGAACGTACACGCTCTACATTTCATGAGTATTTTCTTATAGGTGCGATCGTCCCCTTGGACATGCCGGAATAGAAAAATAAATTTAATATTATGTCTGAAGGCTGTTAATTGGCAATATAATCAGACTATATCTGTATCCATGCAACGATGTATATAACGTACATTGAAAATGGTTGTGGTATTTAAAGAAAACAAAAATGTATTTAGGGTCGGCGTGGTGGAATTTATCAATCGGTGTTTAGCTGTCTGGTTGACGGATAAAAGGATGTCATAGGTATGCGATTTCGACTATTGTTTTTAATGTCTGTCATAACAAAAAACCACGTTGAAATTCTGTTGTCGCCTAATGAAAACGACCACCGAAGCATTCGAATAATATATTATTTTGTCGTTAGTTTGACCACATGACAAATTCTGCCGCGCCCTTGGGGATAAATCGCAGCGCCCCAGGACGCCGGGACGCACAGCTTAACAACCTCTGCTGTACGAGCATGTACAGTATATTTCTCTCTTATAGGCCCGTGATGTCTAAATTTAGCATTTTTGTACTTCTGTCTACTTTTCCATACGAATAATAATATTATTGGAATGTCGCTCAATAGGTAAGCATTTTTTAATTATAGAATAAGCACGGTACATATTATAGCCTCCACAAATGGGATCGATAGAACTGATAGAAGTAATATTTTCAGGAAATTTTAAAATTATTACCGATTCTTGAAAGAATGAAATTGATCAATTTTACCAGCTACGGAAATTTTCGATTCAATTGTTTCTTGGCGCATTCTACGTATAGGTAGGTACATCGAACTTCTGAAAGAGAATATATACATACCTAGGTACTTAGTGTTTATTTTTATGTAGGTACCCATTAGCGTATCTAAATTTTACTTCGTGGATAATTCGATAGGAAATGAGTTTTCAATTGAAATGTTTTTAAGATCGTAAAGGAAGCTAAAATTTATGAAGATTCTATCTTGCACCGTTCTCGGAACACAAGCTTGTCACAATAGATTGAACAATAATACCTACTGCTCACCCAAAATAATATTTATTACGTAAATATATAATGTTGTCACACGGCGAAGTAGTGAGTGCTAGAGTGCTCGTATCTGAAGTCGTGTATGCTGGTTCGATTCAGGCATCTGGCAATAATACATGTTTTTTAGTGTTTTTGATACTGAACCCAAAGGGTTGGCTGAATGGCTGACAACTATTCCTCAAAAAAATGTATATTAACATATTTTATTTGTACCTATGCGTAGAACCGAAAATAGCAGCACTTTCAGTTTATGTGGTTTCGGTATTGTATCCTAATTATTATTATGTACCTACGTTCCGCACCGAGAATTATTTCTAACATTATTTAAGTTCCATGAGATATTTTAAAATTTAAGTTATATGCTGTAAGTATGTCATATAAACTATTAAGTGTATTACTGCCAAGTGATTGTTGAGGCATTTGAAGTGTATTATCTTGTTTACTTGATGGACATATATATCTGACATACTTCAGTAGGACATCTATTTATTAGGAAATTCAATTTCCCTTAAAAAATGCCCTTTTTAGATGTTCCTTATGCAACGTTAGAGTTGTACATCATTACTACGTGCTTGATTAATATTTTTCGGTGTGTTGAAAAAATCTAAAAGAAAAAACTAAAATACTTAATTATTTTTACGAATTTATAAGAACTGGTTTTATATAAAAAATAATTTTCATAACTGTCATTAAAACACATTGATATTTTGCTTTCGATTTAAAATCGATTTTTATTACTTAAATCGAATCGATTCCAGGAATTGAACATCCACAGTTTTTATTTTGAAATTCAAACTGAATAATTTAGTATTCCGAGCAATCATGGTGTAATAGTTTTCCGAGAACGCGTTCGGTTATAATTAACGTTTAAATTAGTTTTGAATTAGTACATTATTAGATTGGAAGTTACATGTTTCACTCTCGTCAGCGGGATATTATTCATTGGTGCTTCCCTCCCTCATCCACGCGCCCGCCGCGCGCCGGAGCCCCGCGAGCGGTGCGCGTGCGCTATCTCGCCATCGACCGGCAATTTCCTACAGCTGAAATACATACCTACCCACCGAGTTATTGCCTATTGACAGTTGTTGCGAACTTTCCACCCCATTCATTTCATCCTTACACATGGCATGAAATAATTAAATTTGATTGGGAATAAACACATGCCACTTTAATGATATAAATGTACGACATTATAAGTAAGGTTCGATAGTTCGGACAAAAGACAAAAAGACCGGGTGCGTGAGAAGACGATATAGTAGGCGCGATCTAAACACTGTTGGAGATAACGACCACACACAATAAACACACTGGTCTACGTAGGTAATTTATGCGTACGGGAGGCACCTTAATTATTAAGCGGCATGACTAAAACAGATAAATCGTGGTTTATAGATGTATGTATGTATGTAATTAATGACATACACACTAGATGATATATTGTCGTATATATGACATACTGTTAAATATAAAATCTGTATATTTAACAGGACACGTTACTAGATAAGTAAGGTCAAAGAAGTCACCGCGGTTTTGCCTCTCAATTACAATATACCTATTAGGTAAATTTTCTTATTAATATTTAAAAGGACATATTATGTATTAGTATAAAACGACAATAATGCGGTGCAGATATTAACTCAAATTTACATTATGCATCCTTATTGTTTTGTTCATCCGCGAACACATCCCATTGTCTATGAACAGGGTCG
Organism: Rhyacophila brunnea; assembly: GCF_057557595.1. Lineage (NCBI taxonomy): Eukaryota > Metazoa > Arthropoda > Insecta > Trichoptera > Rhyacophilidae > Rhyacophila > Rhyacophila brunnea. The sequence continues at coordinate 27,983,936 of NW_028233068.1, forward strand.
TTTAAGGGGACCCTTTTCTTCTCAAGGTGCTGTGTCAATTTGTAAATTAATGATTAAATGCTATACTAGTGAAGAGAATCAATTCCTGTCGCTGAATCAATCATAAGAGCATGCAACCGATCCAGACATTTGTGCGATGTGTGATTGCTTCGCCATCGCCTCTGATTTTGTTACTTGCTGTAAATACCTGACGACGCTTCGTTGCGTGAAGAGAAAATACAATGACATTTTTTAATTAAATGAATTCCGTGAATCTGTAAAAAGGCCCGTCAAGCGATAGATGTGTATTCGAATCTCCCTGTGTCCCAAGTTATTTTCATAATTTTCTAATACGTATGAATATTCAAAACAATATGGTTTCAAAATCAATATTGAATTTAGTTTTGTAATGAAAAAAATAAAAAAGATTCGCTCCAACTGACATAACGTAATAATATGGCGAGTGAGGGTAGACGACGCGGCCGACGCGACGCGACGGTATGACACCGTGCGACGCCGACGCCATTTTGGACGTCGAGCAGCCTATTTCATTTACTACATGTTTCGCAGGCGCACCCATATTCGAGATATATTCTAACGTGATCACGAATTTAAAAATTTGCACCTGCTGCGTGATAAAACTTCCATCCATCCTATACGTACATATTTAATATCACATGCTTTCATAGTGATGGAAAATTACCACATATCAGACAAGCATACACGACAGCGAGGAATGCCCAGACCGCGCAATATTGCTTGGACATATTTATTTTTGACATTTGCACATAATGTTTAACATGTGTGTTTAATTTATTCAATACACACTGTAATGATACGTTGCCATTGCTAACTGACTTACTGAGGTGATTTTAGGTTCATTATCGTAAGTTTGTGGGTTTCCTTTTTTTTCTTCAGACGTAACGGGTTTATTGAATCCGCGGGCGCTAAAAATAATGTATGATATTGATGATAGGGCGTACACGGCGACGTCGTTACTACACAAATATAAAATAAATACAACATTCATTAATAATGAATTCGAATGTGGGTAAATGTTGGTGGTACTCTATGGTCGTACAGAAGGGTTGAAAGTTGAGATGGACAATTATATAAATGTTACATTCAAGAATCAGCTAGCATGCGTTATTGAATTTGTGTAAGGATGTTTTTCAATGAATTTCTATGTGAAGATATGGGAAAATAATTTTCTTTTTGTAAGATTTTAAGTTATTAGCTAAACTAGGTCTTGTCTCTGGATGAGTTTGAATAATACATATTCTTCGGTCGGTCGCTCCATTGTATAAAGAGTGGCGGGGGTGGGATTTAAGCAATATTTCAAGAATGCATTTATTAGTAATTGCAACCTATCATGGAAAATTATCACCCATTTTAGGTATTTAAAAAGGGCTAATAAATAAATCGTGTTTTATGACATCTGTATACCAATAAAGGTGTTTATATTCATTCAGTGTGCTTAATGTTTTATTAAGGTCTGAATATACACACTATTTAAGAATGTAGCATTCCAGGTATGAAGCTTAGAAAGTTTATAATATACATTTTTCTGAAACATTCCATAATATGTCTTTGTATTATTTGGTAAATGATTTATGATTTATAAACCACGCAGTCCGGGCGTGTTTTTTACCAGTACCTTTATGGGCATCCGGAAGTAGAATAGGGATGCAGAACACACATATGTACTAATATCACATACATTCATGCTTTGGATATACATATATAATTAGGTATGTTAATACGATGTATCCTCGTGAATTTTAATCCCAAACTGGAATTATATCCGACGTGGATAATTGAACGGTATCTTTATTTAGTAAAGTTATACCTGTTATACCTAGTAGGCATATTTTCATATATTTTTTTTAGAATTATTAATAACCATGCCCTTGCTTTTTCGTACAAAGTGGTTGTTAGTAATTTTAAACAATTACAAACACCCAGGCTTTGATAAGAACACATAAATATTGTGTCCTCACAGGGAATCGAACCCAGAACTCTCGGGTGGTATATTCATATGTTGATGGTTGATACATAAATAACCATGCCAATTTGAGGGAAAGCTAAGGTCGTATCTGGAAATATAATTTCTTTGAGAGAGTTGATCATTCATATTCTTGAAGGTTTGTCACTCGGCGCTCCTAGTGGAAACATAATACAGTCTTCAGCGGGATGTCATAACATTAGAATTTTCACATGGATTGATTATTATGGTGTCTTCTTGGGTTTCGTGTGGGTTTCTCGGGTGGTAGTTTGCACGCCATCCGACGTCATGTCCCGCCTCAGCAGTACATTTAAATATAACATTACTGCTGTGACAGGACAATATGGCGGACGGCTGCGTTTTGTTGGAATCTGTAGCCAGCAAGATGTCACCTTCCCACAAATTTTCACTTTTGCACATTGTCCACTTTTTCACCTCATATTGTGTTCATACTGGTATTACAATTAGATGCTTGTACGTTATAAACTTTAATTACTTACTAGACGATGACTTGTGAATTACTCTGAAGCAAGAGCATTTTGCACATTTTACGTGAGGACGTTGCTTAATTTTATCGAATTTGGTTAGTATTATTATTTGGACGCGATAAACTGAGTTTTAATTTCTTTGTTGGATATAATATTCAGTTAACCGTGATAGCCGACTTAGCCATACAATACATTTAATTAAAATGCATTGTCTATGGGTTGGGAAAGTTTTAATATCTTTTTCCTAATAGCTTGAAGATAAATTAGATACTATTTATATATATTGTTACATTAATTTAATCGTATCTGGTATTAATAATGGCAGGATTTTCATCCAGCCAAGTGTTTTAAAACAATTATAATATAGTTTCATTCTCGCGATTTGTCTTGACTGGTATACGATTCATACAGATGTGCATTAAAAACTCATTCTTATTAAACATTAATTTTTTGTATATATTATTCTAGTGCGAGCTATCCTTCTGTTTAAAAATGCCAGTGTCTTTGATTTAATGCAATTAGAACGTTTCCAATATATTATAGCATCGTTTGACTAATACTAGTTAGATAGATAGGCGAGTTTGTAGATGTATCTCTTAAATGTTGTTTAGAAAAGTATAGTTTTGTGATATCGCGACATTATTTTATTACAGGTTATGTTATCAGCAATAGAAATGATAAACAATTGATTAACAAGACCTAACTTCATTTTTATGTTGATTAATTTATTGTATTTTATACCCAATAAATAACTCGCTGACTCTGTGAATTTATTGTTATATATTATGTAAAGATAATGTTTTCGACTGAAATCTCTGGCACGCAACGTTATTTTCCCAGAGCTAAATCTATAGCAGATTCCATAGAAAGATGATAAATAGGTATTTTTTTATTTTGGTAAATGATAAGAATATTATTATATCCTGTCTTGTAAAACAGAAAGAAAGGAATACGCGCTCGCTTGCGAGGAAAATCGATCATGCACGAACGGCTAAAAAAGATGTTTCAGTGCACGCTGCCGCTAAGTTCGTTGCATTAAAAATAATCAAGGAGGTTATGTTAGCAATAGTAAATTACTTCAGAGATTAATTCCATTGCGCTTATATCGACTGGCGAATATTGAAAAGTATAATAGGTTACTTCTCATTTTTGGTATATTGACTATTTTATGTGAAATACCAAATGAAACCACTTTCCAAACCACAATGCAATTTTCTTTTAATAATAGAGATATGCTTAGACGTTTAAAATATAAAACACGAAGCTTTGTCTTTATTCAGTCATTTTATTACACACATATGTATATATTATATATATATATATGTAAATGCATGTTTTTCGTTAAGTATTAAATCATTTAAAATCGTATTTTAAGAAGTGCATTCATTGGTTATGTCGATATACGCCGGTAGCCTCTCCGTTTGTTGCCTTAAGTTTCCCGTGATTCAAATCGTTTCGCACTGTTAGTGGGTCTGGCGATTTGTTGTCAATTCAGTAATTGACGAAATAAATTCTGAAGGACGACCGGTTTTGATGAAATTTCTTATATTGTTAAGAGAGCCGGCGGCCATTGGTCACGGAAGGTTCGCTCGAGAAACTGTAGTCCTTTTATATCTTCGATAGCGATTACATCGTGATGCAGACGCGCTAATTAAGGTTCGCATTCGTTGCGTTGACGGAACCGATCGGATAATTATTTGATATATTGTCGGAAAACCGGCAGATAGGTTGTCAGAACTGGGCGTGTACCCGCGGCGGATCGTTAGAGCTCGGAAAATCGTTACGTCACATCCGGCGGTGGACATGTGAGCCGCGCGAGCCTGCCGTCGCTACTGGCCCGGCCCGGGTTCGCGCCGCCCGACGGGGTGAGGGGTGACATGCTCATGCGCAATGCCGGCGGGGTTGTATGTAATCTTTGCAACTGTGGAAAAGTGTAGGGGTAGGCGATAGCGTAGCGTGTATATGTGTGTGGAGGCAGGGCTGCCTGCGGACTAACGCGGGGAGAATTTTCATTGTTTTTAGACGTCATTAAGACATAAGTTTTTAAATAATCTTTAAGTATTACAAATACGGTGATTTCCCATAATATTTTAATTAAGAGGGGAAAATTGTTTTGTTCCTGGAAAAGTGGTAATTTATTTTATTAATATATAAATGAATTATTCTTCATAGTTCCGTCACTAATAACACTTACTCTTATCTCTAATTGCTCTTCCTCCTCATCATTTTTTTATTGAAAACTCCTACCCCCCCCTCTACTCAATTATTACTTTTTTAATTAATTTTACCAACTAACTCTTTCCTACATCGTATAGATTATAGATCATAGATCCTTTTCTACCCCTACCGCACAGTAATTTTATGTAATCTCAAATATAAATTTTGATACTCTTTTTTGATAAGCTAAGAATAATCTTTATATGTGGTGAATAAACTCATTTTATAGAGTAAATAAACGCTTAATTTATTAGTGTAACGTATTAAAACGTCCCGTTGAGATAGGGCTGAGTTCCTAATATTTTTTTTAAATGATTAAAAAATGAGTAGGTATGATCATATACATAACGCTTACTTGGGTTTTAAATGTGATTTTTCATATCATATAAAATATATAATTTTCGCGTTGATTACACGGATTAATAAAAGTAATTAAAAAACAACCTAAACCGCAATATCACTCACTACTAACCTGCTTTAGAATAGCGTTACGCAAGAGATTGAATCTTGTTTAAATTCATTAGATTCGTATGTAGGTACTATGGACGACTAGCCTGGCTGAGAACATTCTTAGTGGGTATCGGCAGATATTGTAGTGGAGAGGAAACTTCACTTTCGCAGGCGGTTTACTTAGGAGGTGGGTGCAAGGCGGTTATGGAGGGTTGGGGTGTATGTATGTGTGTGTTTGCAAATATTAAACATGTGTACGTTATTTTGGGTAGGGCTGCCACACAAGGTATTTGTCTAGTTTTGTAGTGGGTAAAATGCAGCGGGGAGCCAATGAATTTTCAATTAGTTTAAGGCGATACTTCAGTGAAACGGAATACGAAATAATTTTCAACTATAGGCGCGACGAAATTTTGGACTCGCTGGCAGTCTGAGAGCGAACGTTGAGGTGTTAATACGTCAATTTGCTTCGTGATGGCGACGGGGGCATTCATTCTTAAATCGTGTAAAGATGACTAAAAACGTTACACATTTACTTTAAAAAGAAAACATGTCAATGAATATATTATTATTGTTACTAATAGAACAATAAATGGAACATTAAATGGAGGCATGTTGGATTTATATAACAGATTATATTTCGGTCGGCATGCGTCATTTGCACCCGCGACCCGAAATCCGCGCATCGCCTAGCCACGATCTTTTTAGAGCATGCCTCAACTGAGGCATAGCCTTAATACACCCACAGGGGCAGGTTAAATAATAACTAATCGGTTTGAACCGCTGTTGCTGGAATATTGAAAAAAATCTATGAAAACTTATGTAGGTATGTAGTAAATTTAAGAGTGAGACATGTTATGTTGCTACAATTGTGTTTCTAAACGAATTTGTAACAATAACCAGCGAGGAATGCAATTTTTGTGATATTTAAAATAATACCACTTTAAAAAATTAACCGGGAACAGCACACTTCTTCACGAAATCATTTTTTTTCAACAATTCAAATGAAATTTAAAGACATGCCCAAATTACGAGGCTTTCAGCGTATTCCTCCCGCACCAAAGGTACGGATTTTGGTGTTAAAGTGAGAGTGTGAACCGCTATTGTGATTAGGTATCTTGAAACATTCTCGATCTATCCAGGGTCTTGGTTCTGGTAAGTGTATTCCGCAATTGAAATACGGTATGTTTACGTTAAAATAAAACAATCTATATTATTTACGTTATGTCTTTTGTGTCTTCCCTGCTTTGGTGGTTTGTGCCTCTCGTTTGGAGCGCAGGGTTTCTTCGCGCCTGGGACGGGGAAAAGCATTTTCTATGCAAGTGTACGTTGCTGAAATAAATTTTAAGCGTGTATTGTATCTGTGGGATAGAAGAAATTTTATGCTCTGTGTGGTTGGTGTCTGTCGCAGCGTATGCGCATGCGCGAACCTATTTTGTCCGGGGATATTCGATCGTAGGCTCGCATTGTCATTATAAATGTACATTTTCATTATCTCGACACTGTATGTTACCGATGCATCTTATTTGATGAAAACGTGAAACGCAACGCCACGATGCAGATTCGGAATCAAGTTATGATTGAAACATTCATTGACGAAATTTTAAAACTTTGATTTTAATGTTGACTTTTCTATTATTGTTTCAGGTACGATCTGGCAGTTGACATCGGCAGGTTTGTACCACCGCAGTGGACAAAACGATTGAAATGCACACATGGGTTAACATATCACACACAGTAAATTATATGTACACAGTGACAAATGAGGCATATTTTTAATGGTGTTTACTGTCAATTCTTGCTGGATTATTTAAAATAAAGTACAACAAGTTTACTTTGTCCATATAATTTATTAGTGATGAAGACCGGTTTCGTCCGCTTCGAATGTTGAGAATATCATATTGAAGCGGAAGAAACCACCATATTATATTTATGGTATAAATTATAAAGCGTCTTTTCTTTGAATAATGGTGTAATAGCCGAAGTACCTGTCGACTAATAAACCAACCTGTAGAATTATTTAATCTAAGTTATATTATTATTTTCGAAACCAAGTAAATGCTAACCCGATTAAGTACTTAACATAATTAAATTCTTTATTAAATTTCCACTTTTTGAAGGACGTTTCTCGATATGATTATTTTAACCAATTACCTATTCCACGATTATCCCTATACTAAGGAACCGTTATAAAATACGTCTTACATCATTACGTTCACCCAAACTAACTGATATTTTTATTATCGCATTACATGATATTAAATTTGTGAAATTCTAACAAATTTAAAAAAAGAATTTAAAACATGGTTAATCTGATTAATTATGGCTATGTAAATCTAATTAAAAGTTAAAGACGACTTCTGCCTACTATGGCTAACGTACACAATAAGTAAGGATCCCGTAGTTACATCCGTCTTGAAAGTTTATAATATAACGACGAGTCACGAATTTTCGAATGCAAACGTGCATGATTTTGTAATGTAAACTAAATTAAAACTAATATCTATTTCCTGTAGTTATTTTCGTGTAAGGACAAACATTCATTACAATTCTTTCGTCTTCGCTGGCAAGCACAGAATTTATGTTATCAAACGCACGACCAAATTAATGTGAAAACCGTTTTACCTCTGAGCGAGTCCAATGCATCTCAGCACAAAATTCTCACGGTATTGTAAATAGTCCCGGAAATATTGCAATAATTTATGCATCAGCCATCTGATATCTAAGTGAATAACGAAATAGATATATAATTATATAGTTTGATATTGTTCCCGATATAAGTATAATATACAATCTATGACCTATTTTATTTCTTTAATATATCGACGCCGATATATTATTTTGTTTTATTTCGACGTTTTGCTATGCAACAAAGTGTCGTGAACCCCTGTGATTTTTTTTGCGTTGTAGTGATGCTTTGTCTTAAGTTTCAATTACGACGATGTCACACCGTTTCAGAATCACGAATCAAAGCCACCATATTATACCTATGTATATGTGTTACCCACTCCTTTATAAAAATACTTGCACATACTAACCAAGTTAGCAACAAGGCAAACCCCTCTTTTTTACGTCTCCCCGTCCACGACGTCTCTTCAATAGATTATCGTTTCGCACTTAATACTTCTATCTCGCTCGCAGAGGGACGGTAAAATTAAACCCACAATAAATAATTTTGAATCGGAAGGATTCACGTGATAAAATAACTATGTAACAAATTTATTTTTTAGGGTTCTTCTCGGGTGGCGCTAATTTGTTTTGGTATGGTAATCGGTAATGAATAGAACATGGTGTAGCTGTAGACTGTAGAGAATTACATCTGTACCTCTGATTAATATGTAAATAGGAAATAAAATAAATATTTGTTGTAAAATATCTGCTGAGGTAAAAATATAGGAACTATAAAGACGCCCTTCAAATTATTACGATCCATTGCTCTCCTACGCAGGCTGAAAAATTCTTTAATTTCTATTTCAACGTTTGTTCGCTACAATAAGTTTCGAAATGGAAGATCAGGTTGGCCAGGCGTTGGGAAACTTTAATCTTGTATTTATTTACCATTATTCTTGCACAATTGTTATACCCTTTCGCGTTGGAAGATGTGAATAAAATGTTTAGTAATAAGAAAATGCAACGTTGATTTCGTACGTAATATATATATAGAGAGCCTCAAGTCTGTTCCCACTGTGCATCACAGGGTCACATATCTACCGAGTGTTCACAGTCTAATAAAACACCAATATGTGCAACTTGTACACGCTATGGGAAGCCCGCTAGTCACAAAACAGGGGAAAAACTATGCCCTGCACAAGAAGCATATTTAAAAAAGTCTCTCAACTCAATTGATTATGGCTGCTAAAATAAAATTAGTACACGCCAATATCGGTCATAGCCAGATAGCAACAGTCGACCAATGGACATCAGACCAAAAGAAAAATCAAACTTCTAGGAATAAGGCAGTCAAAAAAATTATTTTTCTTCAACAAAATCTTCAGCGATGCCGCTCAGCAATGGATCACATAATAGCTCAGGCCAAATACTATGATATATTACTTCTTCAAGAGCCTTACGTCGGAAATACGGGCAGAGTAACATCTCCCCATAATCTAACAATATATCAGGCCGACGGAACATCGGAAAACCCCTGCAAAGCCGTAATAATCATCTCCAATCCTAACCTCCGCCTTCTTTGGAGAAGCGACATATCTGACCAGTGCAATGCATTTGCAACCTTGAAATCTGGAACCTTGCAGCTAACGATTGGATCAATTTATATACCACCACCATCCTCAACATTGGTAACACTCCAAAAAATTGAAAAATTAGGAAAAGATAAAGGCGAATATATAATAGGAGGAGATTTCAATGCAAAAAGCAGCTGGTGGGGGAGCCCGAAAAATGACAAAAGAGGCGATGAGATCATCAGTTGCCTAGCCAGCATTGGGTGGCACGTATGTAATGAAGGATCAGTTCCAACTTACAGCACCTGGCGGAACGGGAAACATTTAAAATCTCATATCGATATCACTATCTCTTCACCAAACACAACACACAAAATTGCTAACTGGACAGTAGAAGACCAACACAACCCCATCTCAGACCACAACCCAATCACCTTTACTTGGAACAATACAATTAGCGTACTCTCACCCATGACCGACTCAACACGCATTTTTATAACAAATGAAAAAACCGACTGGAGAAAAATAAATGAATTGACAAGGGAAAACATGGCCGAGCTTAACATAGATAAACAGTTCCTTGAAAACATACATACAACTCCTGAACTCGACACTGCAGTGGAAACGGTCACCTCGGCAATCTCTATCGCATGCCATAAAATACTCCCACAAAAAACGCAACATGATATTAGGAAAAATCCAATCTGGTGGAACGCTGAATTAACAAAAATGAAAAGAATAACTCTCAGATCAAAACGGAAATTACAGAACTCAAGTGACATCATGCGACCACAAAAGCTCACTGACTATATCGACAAAAGAGAAGCATACAAAACAGCCATTGAGGAAGCAAAAATTAAAAGCGCTAAATTATTTTATGAATCTCAGACGCCAATGACAGCATGGTCTTCGCTATACAAAATAACAAAAAAAACTAATGCCAGCAATATTCAATCGACACTTACTACAGAGGGAGTAAAGCACTCATCCGCAAAAGACTCTGCAAAAGCCCTAATGAAAAAAATTCTTTCCATACGATGATCCAACAACAGATACACCGATTCAACACTACATCAGACAACCATATTCCGGGCGGAGAGGATGATATCCAATTCACACTTACTGAGATCCTATCCGCCTTACAGAATATGACTCCAAAAAAGGCACCTGGACACGACAACCTCACATTAGATATCTGCCAAAATTTCGCAAAAAACTTCCCTGAAGAAATTCTACTACTATACAATAAATGTCTGACACTCGTTCACTTCCCGAAATCCTGGAAAATAGCGATCATTAAGGCCGTTCCTAAGCCTGGGAAAGATGCTATGGACACAAAATCGTACAGGCCTATCGGCCTCCTTCCCGTTTTCGGAAAAGTGCTAGAAAAACTAGCAATTCAGAGAGTGCACTGGCATCTTACAAAAAACAACAAATTGAGCACTAAACAGTTTGGCTTTACCCCTCAAACATCAACAGAACACGCACTAAACAAAGCCGTACACATAATCTCAACGCATCTCGAATTGAAAGAATCACTCATAGCAATTTCCCTAGACATTCAAGGTGCATTTGATAACGCATGGTGGCCACACATAAAAAACGCCCTTGCAATCAAGTCAACACCGCCTAACTTGTACAAACTGTTTTGCAGTTATCTACAAGATAGGGAAGTAAAACTAAAGTATGCAGACGAAGAAATAAAACAAGACCAAACCCAAGGTTGCATCCAAGGCTCAACTTGTGGCCCAACACTATGGAATATCGCCTTAGACAGTCTATTAACAATACTCTTACCCCACAATACATACATACAAGCCTTTGCTGACGATGTGTTAATATTGATAGCAGCAAAAGACACCGACGAACTGGAATTAAAAACCAATAGCGTGCTTCAAAAAGTAAACTCATGGGGTGAAGACGTAAAACTAACCTTCTCAGATATTAAGACAAATATAATGTTTATCAACAAAAGGAAAATACGAACACCAGAAATCCAGTGGAAAGGAAAACCGAAAGAGTTGGTCGATTCCTTTAAAATTCTTGGCATAATACTAGACAGGCACATCAATTGGGCGAAACACGTCGACTACATATGTAAGAAAGCAGCTCAAATGGGAAAATTCTTTTTAAAAACAGCAAGAGCCACTTGGGGGGCGTCTCCTGAAGTTTTAAAAATTATATATCATGGAGCTGTGGAGCCAACCTTAACTTACGCGGCATCGGTCTGGAATAAAGCAACTCACAGAAAGTCGATCCAAAAAAGACTGAATTCCGCGCAAAGACCTTTCGCAATATCAATTTGCAAGGGATATCGCACAATATCGCTAACGTCAGCACAAGCCCTGGCAGGAATAGCGCCAATAGATATAAAAATACAAGAACTTACAGGAATATACCAAGTTAAAACAAGCCACATACTTCCCCGACACTTACCTACAGACAGAACATACGAAAACAAAATACACTACACACAACTTCCACATCCTGGTAACAGACATCTAGAAAATATAGAACACATAGGAACAGTTGACGAAGACACTAAAACAAAATACCACATCACAGGATTGGAGATCTACACAGATGGCAGTCTAATCGATAACAAAGTAGGGGCAGCTTTTGTAGCCTACGAAAATGGAACATTAATAACACCCCGAAAATTTAAGCTCGAAAGCTACTGCACTGTTTTCCAAGCAGAAATATTTGCTATCAGAGAATCTCTCGAGTGGACACTCAAAAGATTAAAGTTCCACAGACACGACTATGTAAACATATTCTCAGATAGCCAATCCAGTCTGGTAGCTCTCCAAAACCCATCATCGACACACCCACTTGTAAGAGACATTTTAACACTGTCAACACAGCTTCGAATGATAGGAACAAACCCCAGATTCTTCTGGATAAGAAGTCACACAGGGATAGCCGAAAACGAGGAAGCTGATAAATACGCTAAACAAGCCACAACAGACAAAAGACCTTTAACCTATACACACTTCCCTCTGAGTTACGCAAAACAAAAACTAAACGAAGATACCATAGAGCTATGGAACCACAGATACACAACATCCGCCACAGGATCAATAACGCAGAAATTTATTCCAAACATAAACTGTGCCATCACTCTTGCCAGGAACTTAAAAATATCACACGAACTCACACAGATACTAACAGGCCACGGATCGGTGCGAGCTTATCTAAAAAGATTTAAATTGAGGGATGACGACTGTTGTCCATGTGACGGCAACACATCTCAAACTGTGTGGCATGTCATCAACGACTGCCCTATACTAGAAAGGGAGCGATGGACTCTCAGGACTCTATGTAGACAACATAATCACGAAATTGACCTCCAAAAGCCTCACGAAGCACTAAGCAATAGAACAACACAAGAACACTACACAAAATATTTAATCCTGGCCATAAAGAAAATTAAAGATATAAATGGAGGCACCTAATTAGCCCCACATCAATGCAACTAACCCACCCAACCACCTTGTACGAAAAAGCAAGGGTATGGTTATTATAAAAAAAAAAAAAAATATATATATAGTGTATATATTATTGTATATATATTATATATTACTTATATAATATTTTAGTATTAGCAATGATAGTATCGACCAACAGCAACATGTTCTCAAATGCACTAATACTCAATATTATTTCTAAATCTCTTGTAGGTCAAGTTCGTAGCGCCTCCGATAAACAGTGCAATGGTATCCACTTCTGAAGCTGGGGGTCTATAAAATCGACATAATATTGGTATTAAAAATGTGATTAAAACCAAAGAATGGACCACATATGTTGGCCGAGTGGTTGACAAGAATTTCTCGTAAAAAAGCTGAAATGTAGGCGATTTATTGAAACGGCAAGATTGTGATGATGATGTAGGATAGGTATAGCAATTTATAAAATGCATTTTTCACTTTCATTCACTAAATATCAAGATAATTTTATAACACGCGTCTCATTCTCATGGTGAGCTTTATCGGATGAGTGCTAAAGTTTTCATTTTAGTTCATGTGATATTATCGATTAGTTTGATTAAAAGAGGAATGTTATGTGAGAAGAGGGTAGCTAATAAAATTTCAAAGTTACAATTAAGTTTTTGAAGGGTGGGAAGTTTTGAAACTGGGATAATAGAACATTTTTTATACGTGTCTAATACCAAGTGATTAATTATAATAAAGTGAACGCCGTTTCTCTTGAGAAAATTAGGTAAATACATTAAATCTGTTCTTGCGACAATCAGGATACATATAAATATTTGGATGTTAATAATATATTTATTGTAATAATAGCCGAAGATATCATAACATTTTATCGTACCCCTGTTGGATGAATTACGATAGATACGATCCCCGGCTCGGCTAATTTACTTGGATTAATAAGCTCTGCTCTGAATGACGGTCACTTGCATGGTGGGTTTTCGCCCCGTAATCGTTCCTTTTATACGGATCGTAGAAGAACTTTATTCAATGAACGCAATTTGTTTGATGATGTGTCAAGAATGGTCGAAAAGTAGGCGTTTAGTGGACCTGGCTAATATTGAAAGTGTCACATATTTTCCCTTGCTTTAAAGTTCAGCTATATTCCACGCAGGCGTCAATACTTTACAACACTAAAGCTTCGTTCAATTCAAAATGTTATTTATTAATGTGCGTGCCCACATGCCCGTATACTGGTCGAAAATTAAGAATTTGGGCTATCCTTGGAAGCTGAACAGTCATTATACGTTGCAAAAAAATGCATATTATGTCATTATGATGCCTTGTCCTTCGCAGCTTGGGAATCAATATTATGATATTGTTTTAAACTTCGTCGTTTTAAAATTGTCAATAGACCCATTTAATAATATAAAAAATATATCCATGATTATAGCACTTTTTTGTTATTTAATTATTTTATTAACACGCTCATTGTACATTTAAGTAATTTCATACATATTTACATAACAGCACACACATCACTCGTAGCGCAACAACCGGAGATGGGTTTAGTTTGTTTAAAAATATATTTTCGGTACAATTTTACATTGGAGTTTGCAATCGACTCGTAATTTTGGAGAAATCGAAACATATTATTGGCCTGTGAATTTACCGTGATAATAATATATTTTATGATTGCTTAATATATAAATATCCAAAAATATTTCCCGTTTGCTACCTATGTATAACTAGTTAGATATTCTCATTATGTACAGTTTGTGCCCGCGATGGCCGAGTGGTTAAATATGTCGGCTTATAAAGTCGTGAATCTCGGGTTCGAATCCCGGGTCTGGTAAAATCAAACGTTGTTTTTTAAAAGTGTGTCGCTAAGATCAATTTCTCGTAAAACAAAAATCTGTCACGAAACGCCTCCGTGAGGCGGCCAAGATCCAATTAATATAATATATACACGTGTAATTTTAAGTAGGTATACATGTATGGTATAAACATAGTGGAGCGTTACTTTTCCAATTTTCCGGTTTTACGATGATGGGTGTATGCGGGCCGAAACGGCTGTAAATATTTTTTCCGTCGTTCAATTTTTTAATACCAATTCGATAATATAACGATATTTTTTTTATTACGTAGGTATCTACTCGGGTATTCGGAGTTGTGGCTTTTGCTGCGCCTTCTTACACACGTTTCCCCTCCTTCGACTCGCCATAAAAATGAATACTTCACCTGTGGTGGCTTTATTGAATTACACGATGCCATTTTCAACTAGATTTTTTTGGAAAATAATGTTATTTGCCATTGTAAATTATCTTTATTATTATTATTCTTCAAAGTTAACAGAACCACTAAACAATATAAATGAATATAAGATACCAAATAAAATAATGAATGTGATGGTTCCAATCTGAGAACACAAATAATGGGTAAATAAGTGAGTTTTTGAGTGAGCAATACATAACAAGGTTTAAATCCCGATTGTGACGAAACATGGAATAATCTTAAACACGTGTTAAAGAATTTGTTATTTTTATAGTTATAACTGTTTTATAATATGCATTAAAGTTTGTTACGTAAACGAAACGCGCATTCAATATTGATATCTACTATTTGAGGACATTCGGCGCGCTTTGTGTTTTTAAATTTTATGGCCTGACCGTCAACGTAATAAACCAAATCTTGCTTCAAAACCTTCGACCAGGTCCAGACCCGGGATTCGAACGACATTATAAGCCTGACGCGTGACGCATGTGATATAATATAGGTATACATATTTTATGACGGTAATCTCGCAAGGTTCATTCTTGATTTACACGATAAGAAAATATAGGTATCGTAATGAGTAAATGATACAAACACTTAGGTATAGGTACAAAGTTTAACGATTGTGCAGACCTAGCTTCCTTACATACACCAATTTCTTAATATTCTACCTTTATTTATATGGTGCCTAACAGTGGCCCTTAATTGAAGGACAGCTGATATTGTCTAAAAATGCAGCGATATAATAATTCTTTTAATATTGTAATGCAGTGTTGGGAATAGAAGTGGCCCTCCGGAGCTCGAGTCGCCTTCTTTCGCATCGATCCACCGCGCCCACCAAACCTGCTCTGCTTGCTACAACGCGCCGACATCTATTAGCTGATTAATAAATTAATTAATTTCAAATATTCTTGTCTCTTTCAGCCGGCTCTTGCCCATTCTTTCGCTTACACACGGCGAACAATAGCAGGTGAATGGGGTGTCGAGAGAGTTTTCCTTTGGAAAGTCTCGCTAAAGAAAAATCGCTTCGTTGTCCACAATAGGGTAATTGAGCGTGCCATATTTATCTTTTCGCCCCATATAGCCCGTTATTCATCGCTATAATACATAGTTCACTCACTATTTCCGTTCCATGACCAACTATGCGAACCTACTCGTCATTATGGAAGCATCGGAAGATACCCACTCTTTTAGACGAGATTGGTTGTCAGCTTTTCGCTCAACTCATTTGACATAACATGTGAATTTCAACCTTTCACAAGTTTAGTTATACAAAAAATACTATTTTCTACCGTTTTCACCTAAATAACGTTTGATGATACGAATTGTAATGTGTCCTTAAGTTCGAATTTTACCAGTGGATTTTTCTTTTTATCCGTTCCTATATAAACGTCCACGATGGCCGAGCGACTAACGCGTCGACTTATAATGTTGTGGGTCCCAGGTTTAAATCATGGGTCTGGAAAATACACATACCTATTGTTTTTCAATTTGTGTTTTGAGTCTGAACCTACTAGGTTGAGCAAGTGGATATCATCCATTTCTCGTAAAAACAAAAAAAACTGTTAATACAAACCTCCATTCCGTGGAGGCTCATAATATGATCTTCTTAGGATCGGACATGGTCAAAATATAAATATAAATGCATCAATCATAAATTGTACAAATAAGTCAAACTGGAATTAATCGAGTATATCGTCTGCACGATAAATATTCTGTATACCGAATTTGACTGAGCCGCGGGATTCATACTTACCGACATATTGATTAGGAGGAAAGCATGCTTAACCTTTGCTCCATAGTGGGTGCACTAACAAATATCAATGTGCTAATTTTTTACGATTTAATTAAACTACTCACTTAAATAATATCTTTTAGTTAGTTTGTGCTACTTATCAATGAATGTTTTATCTATTAGATAATGAAAGTATTTGAGAATATTTTATAAGTAGGTCAAAAATATTATAATGTCTATCTTAAAAAAAAATCTATTATACGGATGATAGGTATTCAAATTATGTTTCTGAGAAACAAGCATTTCCCAGAGGCACACTGCACCGCAAGATAGGTAGGTACTCGAAAAAAATTCTATCGTATTCAATGTGCTGTTTCATACGCTGACTATTTTCATCCTTTATCTCTATGGTGGTCATTGTACAGATTTGTGTCAGGCTTTTATTTTAACGACGTGCCATTTAGATTAATTTTTCTGTCAAAATCTCATTTTTATCATTTCAACTATGGAAACATCCAAAAGACAGTACGCATATATTGCCACTGAGAAATTCCTTTTACCCTTGATTCTGTGGGTTATGGAAAAGCTGTTAAAAAGCCTGTTATCTAATTCTGAGGAGAACATTTTCAATTAGTTTCTCAGAATATATTAGGTACAATTTTAGGACGTTGTGAAACGATAAAGCGTGAGCACCACAGTATACAGTTTTCCCTGTGAAACAAAAGGCGCCCAACCTTTTTAGTTTAGCCTCATTTAAAAAAATGTTCTGTTACAACTAACTACCTTTACTAATTTGAATGTCATCATTTGTCGGCGGCTTCATTTGTGATTTTCGATAAGAAAAGCTAAATATTTTTTTTATTGAGAAACTTGCTCACATTAAATTGAGCCCTCATGTCAAAAGGGCATAGTTGGGTTGTGTTGCGTGCTTTCGTTTCACATTGCCTTGCTCCAGCTTTTTTCAATAGGGCGAGACGCGTGGCATGGCAAGGTCGTTGACACTATTTGTGTGCGCGGCTCACCTTTTGCCGAGCTCATGTCCTATTTTATATGCCCCGCGAAAAGCGAAATTGAAAAGTCACCCAAAAACACAGCTTGTTCTCACTTCAGGGTCATCAAAATAAGCTGCACCGTGTGCATCCAGCGATTTTTGATTATCATTTTACACAACGTTCAGTTAGAAACAGATTGTTCGTTTAATTAATATTTGAAAGGCGTCATGGGATGTCTCCCAACGAACTGTCTTTGTTTGCTATAAAACAGGCATGTTCAACTTCAAGTAGGACATGTTCTACTATCCAGTATCAATATTGGCAGCGGTTCTACGACACTACCATCATCATTCTTAACTTATATTTGGCTGATGACACTGAGAGGTTATAAATTAAATAACGATAAGGCATATCTTTCACCATCACAAAGAAATCCTCAATTTTCATTCTTCGTGAAAATGATAAGTTTTAATCGTCTTTTGGCATTCAACAGTCAACGTCAAATAATTATTCTCCTGTTGTGTCAAAGAGTTACTGCGAAACGGTAAGGGGAAACTTCGCCCCATTTTAAATCACGGGGATTCGCTCATTCTCTTTCTTTCAACTTATGCGGCAAGCCTTGAGTGATGACATGTGAATCAAGTGATACGACGAGGTCTCGAGAGCTTTCTCGTGGTTAATTCGAATTTTAATTAAATCATATTATAAAAAACATTTTTTTCGGTTCGGTACATGTTCAAACACGCGCGTTAACATGATCTTACTTCCTACTTCAGTTATCGTTTGTCATTATGGCTACGGCCGTATGTTGTAGCTTAACCACTGGGAAATGCCAATAGAAATGGCGTATTTCAAAAACTACCTTATTCTTAGGTCAATAATTATTATAAAACAATCATTATTCGTAGGATGTTTTATCACATTTTGAATGGTCAAAGACATAGCTTATAATCAGTTGCTTTAGAATTATCTTCAAATGTGTTAATCGTGCCCATTTTTGAATAATAAAATGCCTAATTCTGGTCAAATTTGGGATCACAGAGATTATAAATATATTTTTTTATCGTAAATATTTCACTATATAATGTTAACATTAATTTTACTAATGGTTTTATAAATGTGTTTAAAAATTAAGAAATCTAAAAAATGTTAACACCACTGCACATTTATGTACTGAAATATGACTATATTCTAATGATCGAGAGGTTTAAAAGAATACTATTTTAAGTAATAAAAATACTTTATGCAGTCGTCAAATGTGTAAAATAAATATAAAGGATAATAAGGCTTCAAAATTATATAAATAGAAATTGTCTACAACGTTTAAGGAGTGTCCAGGCTTATGCTCTGAAAATAGCATAAAACCTCCATTTTGACCTACGTGGCGAATGTGGGCCCTTAAGTATAACGAGAAAACCACACTGACCCGTGATGTAAGTATCCACTTCTAATATCGTGGGTTCGAATCCCTAGTTTGACGAATTCACATGTTGTTTTTAAATATGTATTTAGTTCGATCACGGATTTGATAGGTTGCGTAAGTAGGTAGGTACCTAGTGCATTCTTCGTAAAATAATCTGTTTAAAAACCTCGTTCGCGAGGCGGCCAAGATCCACATAGGATTGTAGAGCAAACGAAATAAAAAAATATGAACTTATCTTTATCATAATATTAGTTTTATCAATGCGGCAATTTATGAATGAATGAAATGACATTGAGTAGTTACCATAGAAACCGGAAAAAAATCCAGAAGATAATAAGTCCGACTGAGAATTCACCTACTAGATAAATACTTCCCTAGCATGTCTTTGGAATTTAATAAAGGCTAACAATTTGAAATTCAATGTCGAGTATTAATTTGTACATTGCGTTTCTGATTTCGCCGGCCGGCATTTCCACTCCCGTATCTGGCGTGGAGGAGCAACACGAGCCAGCGGCTGGCGCGCAGGGCGCATGACCGGATGGCACATCGATCCCGTCTCGGCCCTGCTCTCCGTGTGCCCGACACCCTCGCCTATCGCGCCGCCCTTATCCCAGCCCCGAATCGGTTTTTTTTTTTTATTGATATTCCATCAGAATAGTAGTCCTGCACATTCAAGTGGTTTTTGGGATGTACCTAGCTTATGGGATAGGTCCAACACAAACTTTGAAATACGTTTCACGTTTGTGCGCCACGGTATGCGTACTTGGGACGTTCATTAATTTATCTACCTTACTATGAAAGCAAATATTGAGCGCGTTGAAACATATCCGTGTATGTTGCGACTCGAGGTGATACACGTAGGTACAAATTTCAGCTATGTGCGATTCTGACATTCAAAGTTATAATATTATAGAAAACTGATCGTTGTCTGATCCTACTAAAAAATTTACCAATTTAGAGCAACGTTCAGTGATTAAGATTCTTCTCATGGAAAGGAAGAGTCCAAAGTAGATATATGCACGCATAGTGGTAATTTAAGGGAAGTCTGCATCTATAACGCACAAAATTTGGAGCAATCAGTAAAATTACTTAAAAAAAATAGTTTCAAGCAGTTAATCGCCTATCAAACGTTAACTTATGGTTAACGTCGTTTCAATAGAAATCAAGAGAGAGAGCGAGCGAGCTCGGGATAGAGACTATGTAGGATAGTTGTGAAATCGGCCATGGACCTGAATGGTATATAGTGCCAGACAACACATTACCGGTGTGAATGCGTGGCAGGTGAAACTCATGCAAAGAAAGTGACACAGAAGTTGATAGGTACATTACCTAATATATTATATGGAATAATAGTGGTATGGAATACCCAGATATTTGAATTTTTGTGAGTTCGTATCAGCCATTGGTACCATCAGAACAAATCATGCACGAAAGCAGAGGAATATGCGACGCGATCCTAATTCG
Organism: Rhyacophila brunnea; assembly: GCF_057557595.1. Lineage (NCBI taxonomy): Eukaryota > Metazoa > Arthropoda > Insecta > Trichoptera > Rhyacophilidae > Rhyacophila > Rhyacophila brunnea. Next base: position 28,004,569 of record NW_028233068.1, read on the forward strand.
CTAAACGCAGAAACTCCCTTCCATTACAATAATATATACCTACCTACCGGTTTCTGGAATATCTGCTGGTATATAATGTGAAATTTAATATTAGTGTTTATCTGATTTCCAATCAGCGACTGTGTTGATCTACTCAATTTTGTGGCTTATCTGAAGTTACGTAAATATTATATTGTTTTATCTTTTTCTGAAATAAGGTAGGTATGATTTTATCAAAACTAATACCGACTCTGTAAAAATCGCTAATACAGTCAACATCTCCATACCATTAAATTTGATTCATTCACATACCTACACGCTCACTGCAAATATGGAAGGGGAGGCAGATATTCGATGCCTCAAGGCAAAATAGCGAATTGTATTAAATTAAGCATATTAACCGTTGCCGAAGATTCTGCGGTCGGGACCGGGATTTTCAAATAAATATTACGTAAGCGGGTACGTAACATAAATAATATACGTATTGAAAGAGGCGAGCTCTGTCGATATCGATTTAGGGTGCAGTAGCGTTTCCAACTGGACGATGCCGATGAATGAGTAATGACGTGTCTCTACGGTCGTCTACGGCGGATCTCTACGGATCTCTACGAGTTACGACTACGAATAATCCGAGAGACATAACTTTTAACAAAACATTGTTGTATTTTATACGTACCCTTTTAAACATTTTTACATTCCCTGAATGATATACTTATTGCTCATTTTCAAATGCGTGTAATGTAACTTAAAAAAAATTTTTTTGTTGCGTATATTTATTTTTTCATTTGTGATTGCTTTTTATTTTTCTGACATTTTAAATATTATTTTTCTCTTGAAATTTCATCTACTGAGCGATTAAGACTTTCCACACCTCGGTCCTCTGATTTTCTCATGGAAGAATGAAGGCTGCCGTCAGTATGATCTTTCACTTGGTCGCTCCATCGCGCCGAGTCTCTTCGTCTGCTTCGCCTTCCCTAGAGGCTATCCAAAACCACCAGTGTCCATGATATTCGGTTCGCGCCGGACAATATGTCTAAAAACTGCAGAATGCGTCAGACATTGTCGAGAGCCGTTCCTTTATGTGTAGTCTCTGGATCTGGATGATTGACTGGTTCCTCATGTGCTCTGTCCAAGAAATACGAAACGCCAATACCACATTTCAAAGGCATCAATTGCTTGAGTCCACGACTCGACACCGTACAAAAATATGGAGAACACAAATGTTTGCATAAAAATTTTCACGATCGTTCCATGATTATTTAATTGTACAATATTGTAAACTTTATACTGTTATTACGCCTTCAAACCCTTTTATGAAATTGTGTTTTTTTTTTACTAAACAAACCAAAGAAATACAAAAACATCGTGAGTTTTAATGACTGTGTCGTAAACACATGTTTTTTTATTATAAAATATATGTATTTCAGACGATATTTTTCCATTCAATTATTGTTAAATAAATACATAAACACGCAATGAATATCCAATGTTCTAATACTCAACTTACTTTGAAAATGAATACTATCGACTTAGGATACTTGATGGAATATGCATTAAAATTATAATTAATTTATATTTGTATTTTGAGTTATTTTTTACGCACTGGTTTTCGCCTTTTAGCTTTCAGTGGGTATTGATATGTAAGATATTCTGTGTCATTTGTGCATTTGGCATGGGTGAGTGTGCTTAGTACCTAAACATGCTGAAAGGCGAAACCTGGGTCGCAAAAATGGTGAAATGGAAAAGTATACAACATAAATCAATTAGAATTTATCTGGCATTTGAAATGTTTTTGATTTGTGATAGCCTTGGTCTTAATTATGTGTCACGTACAGATTTTCTGTTACAGATTTATAATTATTGTCTCTAGGTAAGATGAGTAAATGCATTCATTAAAATTATAGTGTTGTACCCTCTTATAATTAAATTTATCTATTTGAAATATAAGATTGATAAGGTTATTTAATATGGCAAATTATGCACATTAGGCACATTATGTTGATCTTGATTATAATAATAATTTTATCCTAATTGTTTGAAAATAATAAAAATATCACGTCACGTATTTCCCACGTTGTTTTCATGAATATATAGTATTTTTTAGCTTTAAAAAATAGTAACCCTTTGTGCATTATATTCTATTTTTATTTAATGGAGTAAAATTCGTGTTGGCCGTAGAAGTTTCGCAATAACCATCGAAATGCATACGTACATTATTTATATCCGCAGTGACAAAGGCGCGACCTCTTGATATCTATCAAGGACGCTCTGGACTGAAGGTCAAAGTTTTCTCTCCAAGGACGCGGCGTTGGCCTTCGGTTACTTTGTTTCTATGACCCCGTTTGACTTTTGCATTTCGCTCAATTTTTAAAATGAATATTAATACTATCGTCCGAAGGTACTTGATGGAATTAGAATTTTAAAATGAAGTTTCTAAGTTGTAGTCTATATTTGCTTGCATGCCATAATTAAACATATCAATACAAGTTGAAAATTAATGACGAAAAGAAAGTGACTATTTTTTCTCAATTTTGTAGACTTACGCCACGTTTTCGTCAAATTTTATTTTTTACTAAATAAGTAGCTACATATAGGCAGGTATAATGCTCACATGATTGACACTCTTATGATGATGTAGATACATTGTACATATTATCCGTCATATTATCAAGGGTACTAAGCAGGGAACTCAGAAATAATGGGAGCTAGAATATCTAATGGGTAAGGAGAAGCAGGCAACCGATCTCGAGTAAGGAAGAATACGGGATAAATTTAAACACGTGTCAATAATAATACGTCATACGTCGAATACTGACAACTGCTCTCGGTCTATGCATTGACGCTCATTTAATATTGGTGTATTACACACACTATTGCACGTCTATAATGCGTGGTTCATTTTCGTAGGACACTCACACATTCAAAACCCTGCATCAAAATGTACTATTTAAAGGACGAATTACACGACGAAATCAATAAAATTCTTTTTTCAAATTGCTCTCCTTATAAATTTTCATAACTCCAGATTGGCTGTCCTGGATACTATCGTATTTAAAAAAAAAGATGATTACATAATTATTTCATTTACAATCAGATGCTTTTATGGCCATGTGCGGAGATGCTTATTACCTTATTAATTAAGAATAATAATAATTAAATCGTCGCTTGTTTTGGCACTTCCACTGAGTCACCGAAAGTGTTGCTTACGGCCACTTAAGTTTCACTATGCATTTGATCCTAAGTTATATATATCCTTAAAAAAACACCCGTTTAGTAATTTTAATCATTAGGTGACTAAAGCATTAATGATGTTGTTCACGTATCCTGCACTAAGAATTGATTATATATCATAATACTTATATGTTATGTATTTGAATCCCCCTTTTTTCTAATTTATGAGCTTTGAATGAGAGAGAATGATATATCTTGCCTAGCATAAAAACTAGACAACCATATCAGGTTGGTAATTTGGTCACATAATGAGATGGAGATGAATCGGTATACGTGGCAGAAGAAGACGAATCTCCGTGAGAGCAGACAAAATAAAGTGACTATAGCTTTGGTGGTGACCGATCTTTTCGATATATTGTGATGGCACGAGAAGAAGGAGAATAATATTAATCTTCATTGCTCGACTCCTCGTTGAAAGTTGGATACCTTCATCGTGTCTATGGCGACCTACCGTAAGGAGTGTTCATAAGCTTTATTGTAGATACGTATCCTATATAGTACATCAATGGTTCTTACCTTGAGATGGGGAGGGTTTTCAAGGTCCATTCTTTGGGCGCGGTTACCAGCGTTTTTTGAAAACCTGGGGAAAACAACAACTATTCTTATTACGTAATACTTTATCGGATTTAATGTCCGACAGTCATACTTAAAGTAATTTTTAAAATAATTAAAATATGCTAATGAAATACCTACTTAGTTATTTTCACTTAGTGGATTTTCGAAGGATTGTGTAAAAACTGCAAAATTCCAAATAATTATTTTAGTAGAGATAGAAACTTCAAGAGGGTCGTGTAAGGCCCTCCTCCCACGGCGCAAGTGAAATCTGACGGAACTGGTTGGTGATTTAACTCATAAACTGACCAATGTGATGCTCCGCACACGGCGCTACTGAAACCCACTTGAAATAATAATCACATAACCTCAAACTGTCAAACTGGACCATCAGCTGTTTTGTACAAAAACTGACAACACGCACGCTGCTGCGTTTACTCGAATACAATTATGTTATTTCAATTTTGCTTATCTTGTACTTTTGACGTCTTGGGTTGTTATGGTTTTTATAGCATGACGCTTGTTACGCAGTGCTACCAATTTTGGTAAGAAAATATGATTTTTCACCGAATCTACTGATATTGGTATGACTGTAAACTCGAGAGACCGCGCGACTAGCATGTCGCGTCTCTTCGCTACCGTTTTGAAACTGAGATATCTCAGTCTCGCCGTCAGCGAGCCGCCATTGAAATACATTGTTCCGTGGGGGGAAGGCCTAAGTGTTACAGAATTTACTTTATAAGGAGGTATTTTTTTTACTAAGAGTATGTTTACCAAACGTCTGTGCGAGTAGACGAAGAATATCCAATGAAGCCCACCAGTCCTATTCCCACTCCTCCAATAATTGCCACCAATGGAATCAACTGTAATAAAAAAAGATAATTTAACGCAATTATATTTTAATAATTATCGATAAAATAAAAACTTCTGAGTTTTAATGAAAAGTTCTCCCCATATCCTTATATGTATGTAAAAATGAATGTTTGTATGTTTGTCCCGTATGCGTTCCTATACCATTCATCCGATTGCGTTGAAATTTTGGTGATTTGTCGTGCGCACACCCGTGAAGGTTTCTGAATTAGTACAATCGTCTTCTTCTTCTTCATTCTATCTTCTTTTATTTGTATGCGTTCTTATACCATTCATCCGATTGCGATGAAACTTTCGTCAGTTGTTGTGCACACACCCGCGAAGGTTTCTGAATTAGTACAACCATCTTCTTCTTCTGCTTCTTCTATTATATCGTCTTCTATTCGTATGCGTTCCTATACCATTCATCCGAATGTAATGAAACTTTAGTCAGTTGTTGTACGCAAGCCCGCGAAGGTTTCTGAATTAGTACAACTATGTTCTTCTTTTCGTATTCGTTCTTATACCAAATTTAGAAAATCCATGCTTTTCACATGGACAGCTGTATGTGGCCTGCTCACGGGTTGGAAAACCTTCTGGTTTATTCGTGTACGGACCAGACGGAAAAACAAAAAATATTGTATATCCAAAAGAACTTCAATAAACAGAATTAAAACACAAACACTTTCTTTTTTTTGAGTGGCACTGCAACGCATGCCGGGTACTCACTAGTTGACTTATAAATATTTTTACAACTTTTCTGATGATGGTTTTTACAGAATTATTTTAAGTGCATTTATGGACGGTTGATGGTGCTGTGCATACAACAAATTGCGACATAATCATAATTCTATTCTCGTGAATGATTCGTAATTGCTTAGGTATTTATTTTTGTCATTATTATTTGAAGAATTGAGAGCCTGTTATTAATCTATTCAATTTTTCCTTTTGCGAAGCGGTGGGGCGGCGGGAGGAGTGGCGGCCCTAGAAGGCGCGGCGCTGCTGGAGCACGCGGCGGCGGCGGCGGCCGCTCACGACCACCACCACCTCATCAACAATCTCAACAACATCAACAACCTGAACAACCTCAACCAGCAGCAGGCGGCCGCGCAGCAGCAGCACCTCGTCCCCGTCCTGGGAGGCGCGGCAGCCGCGGCGGCGCACGCCCAGGCCCAGGCACACGCACACGCCCACGCGCAGGCCCAAGCGCAGGCTCAGGCCCAAGCTCAGGCGCAAGCGCAGGCCCAGGCTCAAGCTCAAGCCCAAGCTCAGGCCCAAGCAAACGGTGAGTCAAGCATTCTAATAATCAGGAAGCACCTCGAGACAATTGGTGTTCACAGATAATTGGCGTGACCGCAATTTAATCTGAACTCAGTAATGCCAACCAAATCGTTTCCCCGATTTCGCATTTATTCCGTAGAGTCAAATCTATATTGACTCTATGTGATATAGTGAATCATTTAAGAGCTAAGACACATGATGCTACAAGTTGCCTGCCATATATCGTCATTGAAACTTGAAAAATGTGTAGGTAACTCCCAAAAGAGCTACTTTACAGGAGAGACAAAAAACAATATGGTGTTGTGTACAAATATATGGTTATGGATTTAAATCATCCATGATTTAACAATGTTACGATTTTTTTGGAATTACATCATTTGCAAGATGGGTAGATATTAACAACGGCCACTAGGTGGCATTCAAAGTCAATTTTTGATTAATTTTCTAGTTTTATCGACAATATGCAATGTCTTGTCAATTGTCTACTCAATGCATATCTGGCATAACCAAATTGACTTAGTATTCATATCGACGCGGCGCGGCATCTTACAATGTCATAATTCGTCTTATACCTAAACTGGTTAAATGCCATCATTAATATTCTTGCACAATGTATCTATTGCAGCAATGGAAGGGTATTCCTCAACCTCTTTAATGAAAAAAATGTGATTGATTATTCGCCATTATCGTTTCATGCGTTTGACAGATTGCCTGGATATGGGAATAGCGGCAGCTTCAACCTAAAGTGACAAGCATGTTGCATCGCTACCGTTTGGTTGCATGCACAAACATTTTTTTTGTATGCCAACTGAATTATAATTTGTCCAGTTGAAGAGTTTTGGTTGTGTCAAAATTGTACATAATATGAGGCCGCTTACATTTCCACTCCAACAATGTTTCTTTCAATGAAGTCATAGTAATATAAACTTCCGCTCTCCTCTTCAGGCAATGGTCATTCGGGATCATCTGGGCGTTCTACCCCTTCGGGCCCTGGAGGCGCGGGAGCGGCAGGAGGGGTCGGGGTGATACCGTCGTCGGTTTCTTCGGCGGTTCCAGTGTCGGCGACGGGGATCATCGCGGCTTCGGGAGTGGCGGCCGTTTCATCGGATCCCGCCCCGGGAAAGCTGTTCGTCGGCGGCCTCTCCTGGCAGACTTCCAGCGAGAAACTCAGAGAATACTTTGGAATGTTTGGCAGCGTGACGGATGTACTCATCATGAAGGATCCGGTCACCCAGGTATTTTGAAAACACACATCTACAAACTATTTTCATATTCTCTCATTAATGAAAATTGTTTGGCTGTCACCTATAATGTAATAAGTATTATAATATCTTCACTATTTTGCAGTATTTGGATAATATATGAGAGATTTCCATATGCCTGAAGTGTCTCTACTCTCTACTTTCAATTATTGTAAATAAACTTCAATCTCTGATGTCATCCGTATTATACGAGTTATGAAGTGTAATGCAGCTGGATGATTCTTTTATTGACTTTATGAAGGTCTAGAGCCAGATATCATTTGATGTGACTTGCTATGGAAAGAATTAATGAGAAAATATTCACATGCTTTTGTAATTGTGTATCTATGTTTATGAATATGGTCACAATTTACATCTGCACTTTAAAACATGTAAGTTTTTTTCCTATGTTTCAATTCTAGAAAGGTTAATGTTTACATTTTAGTTGTTCACCAGAAAGTGGTTTCACAGTGACACCGATATTTTTAATGTTAGGAGAACTGCCCGACAGGAACTGCACAATCTACTTGGCAGTGTTTCAACTTATCTGTGATAGAAGGTACCGTTCGCCATTTGGTTTTTGGTTGGTTTGTAGACAAATATTATTGTTTCAAATACACTGCTTTTGACCTAATTTGATAAGTATGGGATAGTGTATTAATTATTCTATGTCTCTGACTCTGACTCTTCAAATATTCAATCAGCTTTCACATTGCAAATCAAATCGTATTAGTATCTACATACATATGCCAAAACTCCATTAACAAGAAAACTATGTAAACAAACAGTAATTGTTATAAAGTATTGAACACCTTTTGAATCTTATTACGCTACGTTGGCTATCTATCATAATATTGTTATTATGGTACATACTTGTTTATTCATTTATAATTTAGCATAAAGGTGTAATAGAAAATGAAAGTGAAATTTCATATTTTTTTCTTTAGAGATATCTTTTATAAGACATATTCCATTATGTTTAAATACACACTACAATAATATATATGGTCAAAGCGGTAGTTAGTGAAAAACAGTTATTAGCTTAAAAATTGTTAAAAGTTGTGTTTGTCTTGTACTTTGAATGTCGTCAAGTTAATTTATTATACACAGTAGCAACATTGCTTTACACCTTTTATTTATCGGGGCTTGAAATGTTTCTCCATACTAGTTTAGAAAATTACTTTGGTTTCTAGTTAGCTTTTTGTAGAAATAAAATAAAAAACTTGATATTATTTCCACGGTGGCGCCAAAGTTTTTCGAAAATATAATTTATTTTATATTCATAGAATTAATGCTGTCGTTTGTAATGTAATAATTATTGTTCTACTGCCTATCAGCAGCATACATAATCAACATTCTCAGTCTCATCTATCTTTAAAAAAATGGTATGTCCAATAGCAGTTCCTTGTCTGACTGTTTGCAATCATAATGACTTAAATCAATTGACTAGTCCATATCGAATAGAATTGCATAACCTTTGGGAAAAGATAATAATTTCTTCCGCCAGGTTCTGTAAATATATTAAGTATCATTTGGAATTGTTGCCGTCAAAAAATATATTAATAGTCTCCTGACCTCACTATTTTCGGTTGTCAAATATAATTTATTTTGAGGTTGTTCCGCAATGCAATGCTCTGCAATCTTTAACGTCTTGTATATGAAGGACTCGTACTGTGCTATGTATGATAACACTAAAAGTAACATCCCCCCACGTTTACCATGCGAAGATAAGTAAAACTTCGCAATCAATGGGGAATTTAAAAGAAAAAATTAAGCATGAAAACGCTTTATTAATAAACTAAATATTATGAAACTAAACGTCATACATAAAATAAAAATAATGTAACTTTGCAATAAACTGAAAGTATAATATTCTTTCATTCTGCGTTGTAAAAAAGAATCTAGTTTACCACGCTTGGCCTGTCGGCTTATTTTCGTTTCTCTGGCGTCGGTAACGTTATTATATGTGAGCGAGAAAGATTGTACGCTCGTGATTCACACTATGATGATTCCTGGCACATGTCAAAACAAGTGCGTGACAAAAAAATATGTGAATCAAACGTGCTATAATGAATTCGCACTCACCGGGCTCGCAATGAATGAGGGTTAGGTTACCTGTATATTGTAATTAAGATTACATACACTTTCTGCAAGGAATGTTACTGTGCTGTGTATATAAAATTTCGAAAGCATGATGACATTTTAAGGTAGCATTTCTAAAACTGTTTGCTCAATTCTTTTTACATTGTATAATAATAGTATAAAAAGCGAAACCTCAAAAATTATTTTCAAATATGTAATTTTGTCTCCTGACAGGTGCTACAATAATTGTCATAAACAGATTCTTTTGGATCGTAGTTTGACTAAAAGTTGTATATTCATTGAGTGTTTAGTTTTTTGTGTAGTACATTATTTTTTAAATCAGGAATAATAAATCCCATGTGTAATCGAAACTTTTTTGTCATGTAGCTAGGTACTCATTTGATTGATTTGAACAATTGGACATGAAATTTTTTTTTACACTAAACTGGTTCAACTTGTTTCATTTTGTACAGAGGACTTCAATATTCCTAACTAAATTAATCAATGTAATAAACTTGGTTTTCATTTGGGTATTTCACTAAATGTCGTATAATAATAGATATAATATGGATGTTAGAAAATTTTAATAGCTGTAGGAGGACAAAACACATTTTTCATGAAATTTATATTTTTTAAAAAAGACTGACTAAAATTTACATATTCTTAGTTTGATAAAAGATCAGAGGGAATTATTTAACCCTAATCCGAGTGTAATAATTATTTTAACATAAATATATCAGGCAATGTCAATTATTCAATGTACCTATGGGTATTAATCAAAATTTATATTGCCTGTATTGATGCATTTTTAATACTCATTTGGCCAGAATTCATTTTAATTGGGGGTTGTTTAAGGTACCCATAGTCATAGCAAAATAAAGTAGGTAAAAATATTATTAATAGTACAATTTGAATAGTTCATAATTATAACACGTTGTAGGAGTAGGTAGGTATTGTGTGTTCTCTTTTTCTTGATCAAAGATAACTTCGAACTACTCTGTAATAACTGCATTCATCTTAATTAATCCATAGTGGAACATGAACAATTGAATTCTGTTGTAACTTATATTACAATCTGCAAAAGTTTGAAAACTTGTACCAATGTTAACTTCGTGGTGACATTTTGCATTTTAAAAACCCTACTTTAATTATAAGGCCGTGCATTCACCGAGCAGCAAGTTGCGGTTTACTGCTAGTGCTTTCTTTTTCTATCATTGAGTGGGTCGGCTCTACGGTTGCTTTGCGTCCACCTGTAACATAGTTTATAACTACTGCACAAAAGGATGAACAAATCTTGGCGAGTGGATGCTGATAATATAAAATTTATAACAAAGTATTGCAGATTACCTACAAGCTTAAATTTAGAAGTGAAAAGAATATTGCATAGGTACCTAAGTAATTAAATATCTTTGCCTACCCAAGGAATAAATAAGATATTGTTGAATTCGTAAACATATAAGCACAGTGTATTGTAATTAAACAACTTCGAAAAATCTCAGAATTGATACAAATTGTATGCTGAAATAGATTTCCTTTTCCAATGGATGTATTATTTTAAAATTGGTCTCATATTGGCAGTGCAGTACCTAATACCAGTACCTAGTACAGTAAATATTCAGTCCAAATGAAAGGTAAATTCATTTCATGTTACCATTAATTTGATTTTTTAAATAAAAAACTTTCTATTCCAGTATTTGCACATTTCTCATTTAAATTGGTGCGAAATCATTTAGTAAAAGATATTTTTAAGTTACTATGAGTATTTTAAAATTATTAATGTGAAGTCAATGTTTCATTTTGTGTAGAAACTTGACCATGACACTACAACCCACCCGTCTGGAGAAAGTACATTAATGTATGAAATATTATTGGTTTATTCCTCATGGTTATATTTTCCACGTGTAATATAATTATTTTGATGCTGTAATTTAATAATATATCATGGTATTGGCATTTATTTTAATATGTATATTTGATTAGCACTAGCGGTTATTGTTAAATTTGCATTATAAAATTTATAGGGTAGGAATGTTGATCCCGAGATGTATCAGATTATTAAATTTATTAATTGGTAGTCCGGCACAACATTTTTAGTATAGGTAGAATTTGACAATGTCTATTTGATGAAATTGTGTAAATAACAATTTGAGTATTTGAAAGCCTTCCATATTATAGTCGACAATTTTAATACGATTCATGGAATATTTATTTGCACTGAGTTTACAACCCACGGTAGTCACTCGCTGCTCGCTTCCCGAATAATTTTAAATTTATTCTTCAGCATTCCAAAATTATTCAAATTCTTTCGTAGATAATGAATTTAGAACTGTTGTAAAAAAATATATTTAGCTAAATCACATCTGTTTACATAAAAGAAAATAGATCTTAAAAAGCATCCACCCTTAAATGATAATGATGTGAACGGTTACGGCACGGTATCTAATATGTGACGTTGCATTCTATCCAACAGCGCAGCCGTGGCTTCGGCTTCATCACCTTCTCGGAGCCGCACAGCGTGGATAACGTCCTCAAGGTCCCCATCCACACCCTAGATGGAAAGAAGATCGACCCCAAGCACGCCACGCCCAAGAACCGACCCAAGCAGGCCAACAAAACCAAGAAGATCTTTGTGGGGGGGGTCAGCCAAGACACAGGGAGTGATGAGGTCAAAGCCTACTTCAACCAGTTCGGCAAGGTGGAGGAAACGGTCATGCTGATGGATCAGCAGACTAAGCGCCACCGTGGCTTCGGCTTTGTCACCTTCGAGAGCGAGGACGTTGTGGACCGCGTCTGCGAGATACACTTCCACACCGTCAAGAACAAGAAGGTGGAGTGCAAGAAGGCCCAGCCCAAGGAAGCTGTGCAGGCGGGTGCTGGCCTCCTCGGCAAGCGACTCGCGGGAGCAGGAGCCGCCGTCCTCGGGGGACGCTTGGCTCCTCCCCCGGCCCCGATGGCCGTGGTACATGCTCAAGCTCAAGCGCAGGCGCATGCGGCAGCAGCTGCCGCCGCCGCCGCCTATCCTAAGCTGCTGTATCCGGCTGCAGCATTGGCGGCCTACCGCTATGCTCCTTACCCCGCTCCCGCGCAGCAAGCTGCGGTGGCTGCCTCGCAGGCTCAGCCGCAGGCACAGGCACCCACCGCGCAGACCTATCACCCGTACCAGCTGGCCGGCGTGGACATGTCCAGCTTTCAGGGCGTGGATTGGTCCTCCATGTACGGGATGGGAATGTACGTCTAATTCTTCCGGGAGGACTCCTGTCCCGGTTTGCCCGGCGGAGATCTCTCCGCGCTCCGCGTGCATTTCGCGATGTTAACCCCGTCACGGAGCATGTATATATTTATGTCGCCGAATGCGGTCGGTCGTTCATAATTTTTTGTTAAATTTCGTCGTTCCTAATTATGGACTTTTTTTAATATGATTAATTAATTTTAATGTTTCGATGGTCTGCCCTGTCGCTTTGGATTTCTGGGGCGTCGGTGTGCGAACCGCTCTCGGGACGTGGCGACGGTGGAGTCGGTTCATTATTGACAGCGTCCGACGGGATGCGGCGGAATCGATTCCCATTGTCATACGGGACGCCCTGAGTTCCGTTACTATTATTACGGTATTTCTCATTTTTGTGATGTTATTGTCGATGTCGAACATTTGCACGGAAATGATGTCTATCTGACAATTCTATATGCTGCAAATAGTTTATTTGTTCAGCTGATGATATTGCGCAAGTGTCTGCCATGATGTTCCATTATTTTACTATTTTCAACATATTCCGGGAATTGCTCGGCGCTTTGCTCTGTGGCAAAAATATCACTGGCAGTTGTGGATCTTGAAAAATGTAAATGAATATTGTAGGTTTTGTGCCATCGTTTAGTAGACCGATGATTTTTTTAAATTTGGAAATCGTACTTCGTACGTGTCACCGAAATAATTTGAATATTGAAATAATTCCGAGCGAATAATCAGCTGACGATGTGCGAAGGAAAAAATCTGATGTGAGACGAGAGGAAAGTATTTTCTAAAGTATGCAATAAAATCAGTATTAAAGAAATTTTTCGACTTATAATATCGGTAATTATTACTATGATAGGTTTATAACTGTGTAATTTTAGTTTTCATCGTATAATTTAAATTACCTACGTAATATTTTTAACCTTATCCGAGCTGTACATTTTGCTTCATTTTTAATTTTAATCACATGGTAATGTTTATTTTGTCCAATATCTTTTTTATCATTAGATAAAATTCTTTGAAATGGCATTAACTGTGAATCGATGAGCAATATTGAAAAGTGAAAGGAACGTGAGTCTGCAGTTTTGTGGACATTTTTTTAAGACAAATAACAGCGAATCTCATTTTTATTTGTTTAGTTTGAAGGTTGTACATCCTTTATTAAGTGAGTAAAATGTCAAATTTGTGTGCGCGGTGTTGCTAGGATTCATTTTTTCTCCATCGGGAGAGATATTAGGTACCCAAAGCCATGGTTTTAAAACTAAGAATGGTTAATATCACCTTTGTTAAATGCATCTGCCAATTTTAAGTTTCTGTAAGTATTGAAATCTTGGCTTTGCCACAAATTTCTGGTTTAGTATGTAAAAAAGTCAGTGCTATACCGGTTTATTCATATTTCTAATAGGTATATGAAACAGTTCATTGAGACAGCGCCTTTAGGTTGCTCGTTTAGTTCCTAATTGATTTTTCATCTGTAATGAGTTACTATTAATGACAAATAGTCAAAAGTATCCCTCATCTGTAATATTATTTTGATCTTAAGTTTTTGTGATATCGAATCCAACCTTATAATATGTGTCTATAAAACTGGATCACTTTTATTGTGACGAAAGAGTTTTAGTAATATTTCAAAATCCTGAAATTATTGAGATTATTTCATAAATTTATGTTACATAATTGTAGTACCAGAATCGAATGGAAGATCTTGCCAATTTTAAAAACAATTATCCTATATCAAGAAAGCATTTCAAGTTGAGATTTCAAAATTCAACTAATTTTATAGTATTTATAATATATATAATATGAGACCTCAGTGTAAAATGCAATGATTCACTTTTGGTTAAATATATGTTATCAAGTACTGAATGGAAAAAATGAGATGGCAAATGCCTGAAGGAGTTGCTAAAAAGTACAAGAGCCTAATAAAAAGACAGGCTGCAAAAGTACAAAGCAGTACCTACCCAGTTTGTCACTGTTTCTTGATCTTAGCCATTTTTGCACTAATTAGGTAGGTACATCCTGTAACTCTTTTGTGAATGCCGAAGTCCTGCCCTTTAAAATCATAGAGAAAAATAACCTGTAATTAGTTAATCTTATTTTTTATATTTCTTCAGTTCTACTGTTTTCAGATATTTTGACCTACAATAATTGTAATTGACACTCCTTATTCATAGATTGACTTAATTAACATTTTCTGCCAAATCGTATTATGTATGTAGGTCCCTTGACTTGACACAATTGGCCACTCGATTCATTTCACAAAATTTTTATGTTTGTCTTTTAGGCAAATATTACAATACAATATTATGTATAACAGTGAGTTTATAGGTGCATCTCAAATTCTACAGTGGGAGAAGAATTTTTATAATAAGACAGTCTCACTTCACTCACAACCGAGTTGGGGTTTGCAGATTTTTTCTCATGTCTTTGTGTAAATTTTTTTTATTGAACCCTTCGCAGTTTGCAACTGATGATTTTATTATAAAAATTCGTAATGAACTATGTATTATTGAATCGATTCAATGATATTATTTTTAGTAATTGATTATAATTTAAGGCAGCCAAACATGTAGAAATTATGTGACTTAAACTAGATTTTAATGATCATCGTCCTCTCTTTAGACTTATCTCATATTTGTAATACTTACTATTGTTTTTAAATTACCCTTTAGTCTACTCTAAGGATCTCATTTGAATTATAGTTTTTTTTTAAGTAATTCTCACCACATATCCTTTAACCCTTCTCAACTGTTCATATTGATTTGATTGGTGATGATTGAATATGTTTTGTATGCTTGAGGAATGTGTTTTTATAAGTACTTAATTACATTAACCCTAATGGTTCACAGATTAAATCTATATCGGCAGGCAGTTACTTGTTTGGCTTAGTTTTTTCTCATTTTTTGTTTTATTACTTTTTGCGGTCAGTCGGTCGAAATATGGTTATCAAACTGCCCTCCCCCTGATGATACTCATTATATCTAAAATATTATTATAAAACAGACAAGGATCACTCGTCAGATCTTTCAGTCAAGAAAGCAGTAAAATATTGCTATATAACTATGTTTTTTGCAACCAAACGAAAGTAGAAGACTTAAATTAGTTAATAGATTGGCTCAAATAACTTAAAAATAAAATTGTTAGACATATTTGTTAAATTGAAAGAAACCTCCCATCAGTAAGGCTCATTCGACGAAATGTGATGAACTACAATAAATATCTATAATATATTCTTGTTTTAGATAGAATTGATATAGAGAGGCGAATGGGTGATTTGTAGGCATTAGACGTATCGCCAATATTCAATATTATATTTTTATCTCTTTGCCGTGGATTCTTTGATGGAGTGTCTATATATATGGGAGTTCATTTTATTTATTTAATATCTTGCTTGTAGAATTTCAGGATCTAGTTGTCGCCACCTAATTAATCCACAGGAGTATTACTCGATTGTTAATATTGATTAAATACCATTTATGTAAAAATTGTGTAAACCAAATTTTTTTCCACGGATGTGAATTTATTAATTATTTTAATATAACTAAAGTTAAAAGCAAAGTGCCATAAGAGACTACCTAGTGCAAAGATAATCCAAGATGTCTACCCGTATTTGTGCAAGCTGTCATGCTAGTCGAGCATCCGTGAACGTTTGGCACACGCGGGTGAGGGGTGAGGGTACCTCCACAAAGGGTGAGTCAAGCGATGGTATTCAAATGTTGAGCTGATGATGATGCATATTTCATTAAATGTACATATTATTTACATATATTAGTGCAATGACTTGACACGAATAATATTAGATGTCACCATTCAAAATCAATTAATATTATATTATTCATCCACAATATGTATATTTTTCATTTAATTTATCACATTACACTCTCATGATAACATTTTATGATATTTCTAATGAAAGAAAAATAAAGTATAATTGCCTGGCTGTAAATTTTTTTTCAATTCATATAAACAAAGTGATTATCTCAGAAGTAAAATTTAAAGTTTGTGAACAATATTAATTTTCATTGAATGGTAACATTAATGTTATTTTTATAACACTTTTTCACTATAGTTTTTTCATGCAATCTTAAGTAAACACACTGTGTCCCTTAATAAATAAGCACCGTAGGTAGGTAAGGGCATATCGTAGAAAATCTTTATTTACCACACTTCTTCAAAAAAAAAACTTGTTAATGTTTATAAAAAGTATTCATTCAATCAGTACTTTCCATTTTTTTTCGAAATTCTGTCTAATTTTCCAATCAAAGGAAAAGGAGTAGGTAATATATTCCGTTAGATTTTGAAATATTTATATTCAAATTTTCCATTGATATTAATTCTAATTCCATTGTTTTCTTAATACACATTCATAAAATAACGTATGGGGTATTTTCAACTAAAGTATGTACACATTCTCTATTCAGATGGTTATCTAATCAACATCTTTTTTAATGTGGGAGTGTACATTAATTATTTTATTTTTTGTGGTGCATTTTTTTGGGACACATTGTATGAAATCACACATAAATATTTCCATAATACATTATTAACGAATTAGTTGATTATTCTATTAATATGTTGATTTCTGTTTATTCTGATGTCTTAAATTAAATAGAAATAGAATTCTTCAAGTACACACGTTCAAATAATATTTATTTAAAAATTCATTTGTATATTAATATATGTATTTGAGTGTAGTCAAATAATATGACAGTAATTTTAACTATATTGCCCTTACATCAATTATTTTTAGTAATATCGTGGACGCATAACTTATAATACTTATGATCTGATCGCTTGTCAGTGTGTTTTAAATATTTTTTTCCTTTATTATATTAGTTCAATATAAAAATATTTTTATTTAATACTTCAATAAACTGTGACCACTTTCCATAATAATAATAGTATGATGGTTGTTTGATTAGTAAGTAACGCATGTACCGTAATATTTTATTTAGGTCTAATATTGTTTGTAAACAGAGTGGTTACATTCTGCTTATAAATTTTTAGGGGCTAAAGCATTCGACAATAAATTTATCAGTAATTTTGTTTACCCAGTATGTAGTTTGTTTCTGAACACATTTAAAGTATACAGGTAAAGTTATGAGTATGTTTTTAACGTACATACTGTTGATTCAATGACATTTCACATGATATAAAAATACATTGACATATGAATATTAAAATCTTTTTTATGGGCTTCACACTGTATAAAATGCAAAACTGAATTAATATCGGGCCATTTCAACAACTGACTTTAGTAGATAGTAAAGTTCCTGAAAAATTCCACCGGTTAAAATACACAACTATAACTTCTTTTGCAAATTTATTTAAGGATATTGGAACTGGCAATCGCTTAGTAGACCCACTATTTAAAAATATGTTTCTCTTATATCAATCTCTACATACTTTTTAATTTGGTTTATTGTTTTGTCAGCCTTACTAAATTCAAATTTACACACATCTAAAATAATGAAAAGATTTTTGTGATTTTTGGATATATAGTTTTTGCGAAAATTATAATTTCGGTGTGTGCATAATTTTACGTTATCAAATAAGGTGAGTCTGCGTCCACGATTATTTATTGAAAAGGGAATATTTTTAAAATGAACATTTTCAGCTCAATTTTGCGCCATCAAATTTAAACATTACCGTACATTACATAGGTTTCAGGTAATATTTAGCATTCGAATCCATACCGGTCTCTATATAAAGAACAATGTTTCGAATATATGATGTGGATCATTCTAATAACAGTCGTTACTCTGCTTAGAATTTGCGAGGTGAAGTGTTTTACCAAATTTAACGTTCATGTCTAATAATAAAGTTCTTTTTCGTTCTATATGTAGGTGGTATGTCTTGTATATGTATGTGTCTGGGGCACTTCTAGATATGATAACGTTGGATTTTTAAAATTGAGGCAGCTTTTCCAAATATAATCTTCTCCCTAATACAATATATTCATGCAGATATTGCAAACCAAGACGGCGGGTACTCTTACCTTGAATGCCATCAGATTTTTATATTGTATGCGTGACAGGAAACCCTATTTTTGTATACACGAGGCGTAGTTTCACGATAACACTGGACTGATTATTATTATTTTAAGTTTATCGGAAGCCCTAATATGTTAACGAATAACTAACCCTCCTTCCTCTTCCTGACGTTTACAAAGTTTTGTTTCACGTAGCTAGAGCTGTGTAGAAAATTTACCAGATAACCAGTGTGGACCAAGTTATACGATTTAGTTAGCACTATGTATGTGTATATTTCTAGTAGTCAATGCTGTTTTGAACATTTTGCACAGAATGTAGCAAGAAAGCGGGACTGTATAATCATAAAAGAATAGTCCTGATCTGCTGGAAAATTTTCCACACTTGTGACCCTGTTCTAGTTTTCATTATAATTTTTTTTATCTCTTAATTATATTTAGGCTGGTATTATTAACATTTTTTTGTTTTTGTTTTATTGTTTAGCGGCATGCTTGCACTGGTAGAATCTCACTATAACACACTCTGAAAATCCAAACTTAAATTTTATCATTTCAAAGGCGTAACGTAACCTCAATTAAAATGATTATGTCGATTCAAATAAAATTATATAATTTCTGTTATTTTCACTATAAAAGTAGTAATATCATTTTCCGAGTATCAGAGTGAGATTCAAACCAGGCACGTGTCTATTTTAAATGGATAATAAAATATAGCAGCCTGATTTATTCCTGTGTAAAGTATTTTTTTGTCTTTTTTCTATTTTATATTAGTTTGTTTATTAATAGTTATTAATTTTTGTCTACTTAAAAATAACCATTTACACATTGGTTTTTTGTGTATATTCGCTGGAGATTCACATTTTTCATTATAAAAGTAGTTATTGTATCGCCTTAGTCTATGTTCTATGTTTTTGTGTATTTTCATTGGTCAGTTTTTTATTCATAGTTATTTAGAAATGCAACCAATAAAGCAATTAATTACCTTTCGTGAAATACCTCAAGTTAACGTATGTAAACCCTACCAATTACCATAATTCATTACTTGTGCAATTATTTTATGCAATCGTCAAATTAATTCCTACTAAACGTGGTATAAAGCGTCTCCACTTGAACCTTAAAATGAAAACTACTACCTATGACAATGTCGAATGGTACTAAATAGTTATTTTATATATAGAAGAATAAATAAAATCTCTACAAAATAGAAAATGCTTAGAAGCCTGCACCTGAGAGCTACCACAATTGTTTTGTTATATTATGAACAATTAGATTACTTGATAAATTATACGTTGACTTTTGTTCTGTAGTACTGTTGTCACACCTATTTGGTTGTATTTCTAATGTTTTTTTAAAACTACTATTGTAAAGCACATTTTCAGTATTATTGTCTCTTTCCGTTGTGTATAAAATTTAGGCTTAGTGTTTACCAGTATTTTTGGTATTTTTTTATTTTAAATCCTTTCGTTTGTATTTAACTGAACAATGGCTGTAAAATTACTTAAAAGTAAAAATAAAAAAACCTTAATTTTATTTGGAACGTTTTTTTCTTTCCTTTTTTTGTTTATCTTTTTTTTGTCTATAATTCATAATTTGGATTGTGTATTGTTTGCCTGATATTAGTATTATTCTAGTAATGTTCTGTAAATAAAATGAAAAGTGAGTATGACTTCTTTGCTAATTGAATTTCATTTATATTTGATTCATTTTCAATAGTTGACATTCATTAAATACGCATACTCATTTTTCACCTTAAAATATAATATTCCCTATTAGTTCACACGCTCCACCTATATTTAATTTCGCAGTTTGTCGGCTTTTTTATTTTGTGCTTTAAGTATGTAAGAAAATGCTCTCTGTCAAAATATCGTGCCATTAATAATAACGTAGTTGCATATTCTGCGATTATCATAAAATGAACGGTTAAGCTTTCGAATTATTCTTATATTTGATTCTGAAATATTTATGATCATCTTAGTTGTCAAGTATTTTCTATCGCCACCGCAATCTATTTCTATGTTCGTTCACACAGTCACATACTGGCGTACTACGGTACTAATAAATCAATCATCGACTAACAAAATATCCCACCAATAACTAATTTATCTCATTTCCATAATATTAATGGTTCGATACTTGGGAGAGACATAACATAGTATCGTTAATGTTAAATGAAAATATTGCTTAGTAGATATTTGGTACATCCAACTGACCCCAGAAAACTGCGTTTTTTTTACTCATGAGTAGTATTAATAATTATTGATAGTGATATTGTTTTTGTATTTTCATCTTAGTAAGTTTTTCAATGTATTATTAAAATTTAGTCTTGCATTAATTTAATAATTTTCTATGTTTTCTATCTCTATGTTTATTACTTTAATTTTCTTTCATATCTGATATTCGACTATTTTAAACATTATTTTAATTAAAATGGAGATTTTCTTTCGGTATTGCTGGTCAACTTTGTGGATCTAATTAAACACAGTTTCCTTTGTAAACTAGATTTGAGATACTATTAATTATATTTGATGTAAAAGATCTGTTCAATATAATAGGATCTTATTTAATTTAACGCCCAAAATTAATCTAGTAGAGATTCAAATACTTAGCCAATTTAATGATAAATATTTTAATTCTATTGTTACTTACTCTAAATATTATTTAATTTATCTACATACATTGTTAAGATGATCGTATGTAGTCTTTAGTCTTTGAAAATCAGTTGAATATAACATAATATTCCTTGCATCCATCCTCAGTAGACAATGAATTCATTATTTGTATTTCATTCCATGCACTTTAGAAGTTTGTATGTAAATACATACCTAATGTTCTACTAATATTTTCTGTAGACTTCTATTAAATAAAATACTCAATGCAAAATATGATGGAAATTAACGACCCATTTAATGGGAATTTTTAGTTATAATGACAAATTCAGAATGTGAGTATTGTAAAATTACATTAGATATCTTTACAATTATTACAATACATTATAATGTAATGTTGATTGTCCATCACATTTTGAATTTGAGTCAAAATCTGTTCACATAAATAAACCTATTTCTTTGATTTTGTTAGACAGAAAAATCACAAACGTGAGTAAGTTGCACTATACACTGTCCTACTTAATAAACAGTTGGATTTAAGTATTATTCAATATGTGATTAAATTTATTGCAAAATGAAACTACATATTGTTTGTGTAAGTTGTTGATATTTCTGTTTGACATTACCTTCAGTAGCCAATCGTTTTTAGACTTGCATTACATTTTTCTTGAAATATAATTTTTTTTATTTGAATAAGAATTTGCTTAGATATAAATGTGTGTTTTATTTTTTGCCTGTTCGTATATTTTATTCTGTTGTTTCCAAAATTCCCTTCCTCTACAATTGAACCCCGACATGATGCTGCGATACTACGAATCCCAACTTATCAAGTGTGCAGGTACATATTTCTATTTGTGACTAAAATATCTCTCCTCGATTTTTAAAGCCAAAAAAATTATAACCAACATGAATTGCAAAATTTTAGTTGTTTACCCAGCGCTGTCTGATATAATTCATTTGTTACTACTATAGCTTTATCAGAACTCTGAAGAATGAACCTGGTAGATGAAATATTGCATGGAAAACTATCATTATAAGTCTGACTGAAGCATATTTTAAACTATTTTAGACCTCTGAGTTAAAATAGAAAAGCTCAAGTGAAAATGATTATACTGTAATAAATAAATACTTCAGAATACTGCCTCTACCGACTCGGGAAATTGAATCATTGTACAAAAGTTATTAAAACTTGGTTGTAATGGCGTGGATATTAAAAGACACCATTTTGAGAACACGACCTAGTCCAGTGGAAAATGCACTAAACTTTAAACAAATTAAAATGGGAACTGCCGTGAAGCCCGATGAACGATTTTGATTCTATATTCTATGAATGGAACGTTATTAGAGTGTTGAATGATAAAAAATCATGTGTCTGAAGATAGTAGTGCGCAATACATACATATGTAATATTTTTATTTTAAAAACTTCTATGGATGACCCAAGATGATTATTGAAAAAAAAAATTCACTATAAATATTCTGTGAAATTATTATTGAAAAGGTACCTTACCTATTAATTCTAGGAAACCTGTCTAGTTAAACTGAAAGTTAAAAAAAAATTAAAATCACTTCCTAGTTCCGCAATTAATTATTACTTGATTAATTAAATAAATATGTCAATATAATATTTATATGCTTACTATAAGATAAATAATATAATAATACAATTTACAAGTGGTGTATTTAACTCATAATTTTTAGATGTCGCATTTGACAAATTCTAGTCAGTTACGAAATCTTGAAATGCAGATTTTTAAGATAAGATAGTATCATAAAATTTCGAATGGTTGGTATCAAATGTTGGGTTTGAAAAATCGATTATTATTGAAAAACATCCTTATGCCCTCTGCGAGTACAGCAGTAGAAAAATTGGAATATAAAATATAATTTGTAAAGGGCGAGTTGTATTGAGTTCACGTCTGGTTTGTGGAACGTTCAGGAAAAATGTATGTTTTGAAAGTTGGCAGTTATGTGTCTGGGCTAACCTAATTCATAGTGGTATATTTATATTAAGTTTGGATTGCCCACCTTTGAAATCTATTGTTTAAAAATCTACTGCACTGGTGGCTGAGTGAATCTCTCACATAAATCATTCGGTCGGTGGTTTACATCAGTCTTATAATAAACAATTTTTACTTTATTGCATTAGCTGAATGCGGTAAGTATTAGTATTTTTATATAATAATTGAAGAATTGTCTCCAAGTTCATCACCATAGGGAGCGCTTGAGTTATTAACATTGGCATTTATCTAATAAAGTCAGTTGCCGCAGTATACTGTTATTGCAAACTATGAAAGACCTGTCCTGACTTTACTTTACCGTGAAATCTCATTAGGTTTAATAATATATTATTAAGCTCCAACATACATTCTGAGAATATCCAGTATGTATATCTCGATGTTTTATATTGATACTCAATAATTTAATAATAAATTACGATTTGCTCACTACGCCATATCCCCTAGTCGACAATACAAATTAATTATTTACTTAATAGTTGTAATGTTTTATTTATATTTGAATTTATCAAAGGGGTCTGATGAAATATTTTGGTCCTTAAGCTGCTAAGAAAATCTAAAAGTGTTAATTGCTCGTATTTACTAATTAATCCTAGGAATTTGTTAATTATAAAAGTTATTGAACTATCTCTTGCGGTATCTGGATACAACTTAGATATTTTTTTTACAATTCGCCGTCTTGGCAATGGCAATGGCATTGTAATACATAATCAGAATACCGATACCGTTGTGGAGTGTTTAGAAATATTCCCCCATACCCATGAAGTAGGTAACTTAATCTATTCTAAAAAAAGTATCATCGAAGCTAGCATAAATCTTAATGGCTTTCTAACACTCCTCGGCGACATATTTTCGGAAATCTTTATAATTCCAGAGATAGAAGATGAATAGGTGAAAGGAATACCCGAATGGTGAGTAAAGAATACCATGTGACCCCATAGCATTCATGTTAAATAAAATAATTAACAGTTAACTAAAACAATTAACGGTAGTTTAAGGATTGGAATACTTTTGTTGTGTACCTGTTACTAATTTTTGTTAATTTTACATAGATGTATCATTGACTACAATATAATAATAATTACCCTCATTAAATTTGTTGATGTTACCATATGAATAGGATTCTAATATTACTAATAAATAAAAATAAATTAAACAAAATATTGCATGACAGTTAAAAATAGTTATTTTGGCTTGGCATGGCTGCTCAGTATTGCAAGAGAAAAAGCCATGTCGGTGATGTGATGTCGGTTTGTCATTGAAATAATATCAAGTTTAAAAATTGTAACGTGACGGTCGGTTGACGCATCATTCTGACGACGCCGCAATCTTAAACTTAGTTCGTTTTTAGCAATGCTTGCCTATGTAGTCAGGAAGTTATTTATTTAAGAATGTTTGTATCAAGGCAATAAAAGTTGTACTAATAATTGATTCTAGATTCTAGTCACTTGGATTAGATTTCTATTTAAATAATGTTTCCTTGGTAGTATTATAGTGTGTTGGATGTCTTGTTTTTTCTGTATAGCATAAATAGTGCCAAATCCTTTGCTCCAAGAATAATATTAGACATTCCACAGTATTTTTAACGAAAGGTAGAAAAACTCTTCTCGTTTGCCAATATTTAGCGGAAACTAGATTCACGTTGCGTGCCAACTAAAGAAAAGCAAAAATGTTTCCACAAAGAACATCTAAATCAAAGAAAATAATGATTGTATCCTATCAAATTTTGATGTATATATCGCTATGGTTTTCCTGGTATAAATTTTAACTAACTGTAGGTACTGATGTGTGTCATAACCTGCAAAAATAATGCAAGAATCTGTTTTGGTGTGTTTACAATAGCTTTTGTTGACGAACCTATTGCGTTTGCCTTTACGTTAACAATAATTTTATTATTTAAAAATCACTATGTAAATTTTCATAACCAAGATAGAATCAGTAATATTACAATTACATACAATAAATACAAATTTAAGTTGGTGCGTTGAGAGCTTTCAAGAATGTAAGAAAGGATACACTTAATGGTTATAGGTATACTATAAATAGGTATTTCAAATTCCTTTTTAATGTTGTCGTAATGCTAACCTTCTCAATCCTGTTAACAACTTTGAAATATCATTTTGTTTACTGTGAAAGTGATCTTGGCTCTGTACTTTCTTCTTATTTGGCTATTTGTGTTATTCAAGCATTAAAACAGAATATGACACATTTCAAATAAACGTGCGCATGAGTGGAGTCAACCTGACAATTTAAACTTCTGAATTTTGATGACGGATGCCAGGCAAACCATACCTTTAGTTGACGGAGGTTCTTAAACGTAATAATTATTCGTTGATGAAATATTCTATTTCCAGTGAATTGTTTTGAATTACCCCGACGTTCCTATTTCCTCAGAATTCCACTCGTTCACATTAATATATACAATAAACAAAAAGCCTTACTTAAACTTTATTATAATAATGTACTTATAAACTATCTCTATAAAATAACAAATAGTTTAGTCAAAAATAATTAACACTACTTACAAAAATAAAACTCTTTGAAATTTCTTATAGAACTTTAAAAAGTAGTATGGCATTTTTATATTGTATGTGTCTATTTTGAATAATAACTATAATAATAATATTAAATGAAGATAATTATGTATGTAGGTATATTTAACATGATGTTCAATGTAAAATTGGTTGTGAAACTTATAGAAAAAAAAACTATCATTTCACAGCATTTGAAATTGGGCTTCTGTAATTTATGGCTAATGAATTCTTTATTATGTTTGAAAGTATCTTTTACATGTTGTATTTTTTACCTCATACTTAATTAAATAAAAACGCCTCTAAAGTCTGGTTTTTTAAGTGGAAGCTTTCGCTGATAAATTTAAAGTTTGGTGTAAGTTCTCATTAAAAAGCTGGAACCGCAACCGGGAGCCTTACTTAAATGTTAAATTAGAATTTCCTAGTGCATGGGTATCACTATATTAATGTATGTATTATTTATAACAGATATTACATTGACTCTCACGGATGGGCCACATGATTTATTATATTTTAAATTTACAACTTACTAAGAAAGGTTAGTAGAAAAATCTCTTCATGCTATTTACCGTTGAAATAATTACATTAATTTTATCGAGTGAACTGACGTTTACATGGTAGAACTTCATTTGGAGACTGTAGAATTATCGATAAGACGTTTGTTTCTTATTTAATAATCTCGCTTAATGTGCTAATTTGCCTGTATATTTGCCTTCTGCCTGTCACTATTGATAATATCAGAGGCATTGGTTCGTGGCTATCCATATAAGCATGATCATTGAACATTTTAATTTGGTTAAGGAAACATGAGGTCAAAATCTTGTCCGGTAAGTCAATGAGATAGCAAAAGAAAAGTTGTGGAAGACAATTAGATATAAACGATTAACAAAAGTACAGTAGAATTTATAAAATTTTAAATGCACCTCTATTATTGGCATTGAGTAAGGCTTTTGAGGCACACTTTTTTAGAAGGCAACATTCCGATGATAGTGATACGCAAATTTCTAAATTACTGCTATGTATTGTGTGTATGTGCTGGTTGATATATGAAAATGTACAATTATTAATATTCTTTTTACTACTGTAGACTTTCTTAGAATCAAACACTAATATTCAGTTGGGTAGGGAGAAATTGACAGTATTATTTCTTGCATAACTTGATTTAAGTCATATCGATTTGCCCGCCTTCAAGTTTAATCACCGTCTCATGTGTACTACTTTCATTTCTAATATGCTTTCATTCCAGGTATGGGACTGGTTTTTGTTGAGTCATTAAATACAAATGTTCACCCGTTGAGAATTGGACTTTTTGAATGGTTCACTTGGTTGATTGCTTCGGTTCCTCGATTAGCCTCGACTCGATAATAAACAAACATATTGTATTATGTATTGTTGAAGAATTTGGGAATTACGAATTTATTGTTAAAGAAAGAATTACCCTTGTAATTTTATTAAATTTTCGTTTTTCGCTTTTTTTTTTTTTTTTAATCGATATTCTTAAATCAGGTTATTAAATTTTAATTATTGGACACAATTTGTATCTACTTTAACAGTCGGTACCTATTCCTAAGCTCTTAGTAATTCAGTAAGTTGGTATTATTCTACTAGTATTATTTTCTAAGTATTTAATAAAATATTTGAGAGCAATAAATGTACTACATTAATTATTATTACTGTTGTATTGAAAATGATTGGAATGTAATAATGTAATTTCGTAGTATTTCTACACTTAACAATAATAATTATTCTATGGAATCAGCTATATATATTTTTGTAATAATAATTAAAAAATAAATAAAACTATTAATGTTTTGTATTTATATTCAGAGCGAGACTAGAAATTAAAATTGGATTTGATTAAAGCACTAGGCATATGAATAAAACAGCCAAATAAATATTTTCAGTATTCGTTGATTTACGGTAGATAATATGTACTATAATCACTCGGCAAGATTCCCGTTTATTGTATCCACATACCGTGCAGACTTTTAGGATCTTTCGAGGCACGGGCAGCCCAAAAATTGCAGAATTTATTTCATTAATAATAGGAAATCAGTCCTTGACTTACATACAACATTTACTAAATATGCCTGGTGTTTTTGATTCAAACCAATTTTTGGTTGTGTTTAAAATTAATTAACAATTTTACCTACAGTGGTCTCAAGGCAATAAGTAGAAATGTTTGGTTTTCTAGTCTCGCCCAAAGTATGTTTGTTTTTTTTTATAATAAAAGTATGCTAAGATGATAATAAGAAATGAATAAAGAACATTCAAATTCTAAAGTTTTTATTATTGCTAGTAGTAATTACTATTCTTCGTTCGTTTAAAATTTTCGGAGAATAAAAAATGAATTCCCGTCATTCTTTTTTAAAGGAACTTATGATAGTGAAGTTTGTCTGGTGAAATTATAATGCCTTTATTTTTTAATCAGAAAATTTTAATTTTATAAATATAATATCAAATAAAATTATTTCCATGTAAACGCCGAATTTTTTAAAATGAGAAAATTTTCATGTAATTGAAATTTCATAAAATTATTTTACGGATTTTGATTATCTCACGTTCTTCGGTAACACATTATCCAACTACATTTCAAATTTACTTCTAGCAGAAATAACACAAGCGTTAGAACTTTTCTTGCTTTGTCTTGGCTCCGTTGGCTTCATTGTTTATTAGTTCCTTCATTGAGAATGGTGATTTTTTTTAAACTGTAACATATTGCTATCCACAAGATATACTCAACTTTTAGCTTTTTAGTTAGTCAAATAGCTTGGCATGTGAATGTCAGTTGGTAATATATTTTTTTTATTATGTATGCATTTCACTTAATTTTTTAATGTTTCATTAATATTATTGTTCCATAAACCTATTGTTATATAATAAATTAGATTAATGTGGTATTAATATCAATAATAAATAATATGTAGCTCTAGTAATCATTCAATGTCATTATATTTACTAAACTATTGATTATTATTAGGTATGTGTATCACAAAATAAGTAGACTTAGCGGCATAATCTAGATTAAATGCAAATTATTATTAAATAACTAATAGTTAGATTACCTATTTGGTCAAGTCTCGGCTGCAGACCATCAGCAGATACAACTATTCAATAACGGCTCATTTCAGATACCAACAAACTATAAAATGTGGAAAAAGCTGACACTCATGTACCGCTTAACATAAAGTTGAATTATATTTATAATATATTAGAATTATAATATATCTTATTAATGTACAACTTTAATTTTTAGAAACAAATAAAGGATCGTTGTCTCCGCAAAGAATTCAAATAAGTATGAGACACTTCAAAAAAATATCTTTAAAAACCCACACTATAACATGATTTCGTTACATTGCCATTGTTACTTTTTAAAGAATATCTTGTTGGTAGTTGAAATAAACCGTCGTTGAAAATCAAATTCAAGTGGTAGATTTCAAATTAATATCTCTTTAGAAAATTACATCAGTATTAATGTTTTTAAATGAAAAATAATTACTCTTTATTATGGCAAAATCAAGTATTTCAAAAATGTGCGCATTGTTCTCAATTACTGGCACTGTACAATAACATGCATTTGACAAAAAAATAGTAATGTTACTCCTTTTAAGTCCACAATTAACTAAATAATAGTATATTTTTATATACAATTGAATATGATGCACTATGACTATGCAAAACTAAGATTATATTTATTTGTTAAACATCCTCAGGATCTACTATGTTGAATTTGATTTAATTCTAGTCATTTCGATTATTGGTTATTTAAATTAATGTAAAAAAAAGATTTTTTGACAATGTTGCCACCAGTAAAATTTATTATGATGTAATATTTAATTCTTTAAGATTCACCCCACATGATTTGTTCAAGTCTTTGATTTTTTTTACATTGTGCTTTGTAGACAATAGATTATTATAGTATCGGTTGATTGAAAATTACATTCTTTTTCTTCTTTACTTAGTGAGTTAGTACTTAATGATTTAATTTATTTTATTTAATTTTTTTATACTTACCTATTTAACTAACAGTCAATATTATTAATAAACATCAGCCGAAAGAAATTTACTTGAAAGGATTACAGTTTTCGTACTAAATTTTGGTTTACTTAAATCTATGTACCTTTAGTCAATGTGCATAAAAAACCCATGTTCCACTGAATAATTATTACTGATGATGTCTTTTTAGTTTTTTGCAAATGAAAGAATCTATCTCATTAGCAAACATTCAATAGTAATGTAGATTAATAAAATAGAATGTCTGAAAAATTAAAGTGCCGTCGATTTTTCAATGACCGTGTTCAGTTGCGAATTTTGTTTTTCTTTTCAATATCGGAAGAATTAAATTTAAAATGCAATGCTACCGTGTGACAACACTATTCACAGCATAATTGATGGACCATATTACTTAACCGAATCGAATAACCGAATAACTTACCGAATCAAGGGATACAAATATATTATGTTAATTTGTAAAAGTACATTTTATATCACATACTAATGCCATCTATGAAATAATAAAGGAATGTATTTAAAGACTAGAAAATATATAACTTCCCTGTTTAGGCACTCATGCAAAAAATACTACTAATTGATCATAATGCATGTGTTTATTTCAGCAATGACAAAATTGAGCAAAACACTCATTTATATTGAATTTGAAAACATACCAGAAACAACAAAAAAATTCAGGTTGTGTTATGGATAAGGCCTATAATTCAGGATTATAAAAGAAGATATTAGATTTCAAATATGATTTTTTACTTTTGAGAAGATATATTCACCGATGACATTTGAAAGAAAATATCCTGACATGGGTAAAATAGTGTGTTGACAAATTACATCCGAAAAATAATAATTGCATTTATAACATGAAATTATACTGACAATTTTATTTTTTAATTCTAACTTTTATTAATGTTGTGTTTGTCCACTGACTAGAGCACTTAGGTATTTATTGAAAGATAATCTAGCCAGTAAATTCTTTTAAAGAGTTTTATAAATAACAAAGTGGCTCATTAAAAATTATTCCATTAATTTATAATTAGTACATAATAATACTTAATTTATTTTTATTTATTTTACTTTATGTTTATAATATGAAGCAGAACTTAGATTAAAATATTAAATGTCGTAGCAATGAAATGACACTGTAATATTAAAATTTTAACATTTACTTAAATGTAATAAATATTATTGAATAATGGATATTCATTCAGTAGTCAGTACTTAACTGTAATTTTCTTTATTCATTTTAATTATTTATTTACAAAAGATCACATTTTATTTGATATCATATTTAAAATAATCTGAAGGGTGTTAAAATTTTAAATTATGACAGTTTAAAAATGGTTTTTAATAGTAGAAATGAGGTAAAAGGACGGGTCATATTCAGTAGTTCGAATTACTTCTGTAGTTAGTTTATTTCAAATTACAAACTTATTTTAGTAATTTACTACAAATTACTAGGTACCTACTTTAATTATTAAAAATTATAGCTCCCTTCAGATGCTAACATTTTTGATTTTTAAGGTAGACAAAGCACTTACATAGTTGACTGATATTACTGTAATTTTTCAGTTGATAAAAATAATAATTATGTATTGTAATAATTGGAATATTTTCAAAAAGTCAGTGAAAAAACTCAATTAAACATAATATATACACTGGAGCTTATATAGAATTGTCTTAAGCTAAAAAGGGATAAGTGACATAGGAAGCATGCAGTAAGAAAAATTTTGGGTAAGAATCCCATACTTAAACCAAATTGCCAAATATTCAGTAGACATTCTCTTGGTGATGATACGTAGTGAGCGATTATAATATTGATACCAAAAATGATGAACAATTTGTTGTGTTAATGTTGCTTACACTAAACTTTATCCCTTATAAAATTCAATGTAAATTGTCACAGAGGCTTAAGTGTTTTTTCCATGTTTTCTGAGTTTTTTTGTGAAGAAGTATTGAATAGATTATTATTTTGTATGTTAGTTGTATGTAACACGTATGGTAATAATATATTTAAACAAAATTCGATTGACGAATCTGAATATTAAGAATAATAATATCTATAAAAAATTATTGCTGTTTTTTATTCTTGTTTTCTACCATATTATTCTGTCTCTAGATGTTATTTATATTTTATTTTGTACCTTTTTGACTTTCAGCTTAGCACAGCAGGATATTTATTTGACACTACACAGTTCATAGAAAATAAAAATATCTGCACGAATTTCACTATTGTTTTTACTATGCATTCTATTATTTCAGCTCGGTGTATTATTTTCTTATCAAATCGACTAAAATATTATTTAAGGGTGAACTATTTGCTTATCAACTTTCGACTATCGTCATATCGGTTTATAATGAAGAATTCTGCATACTGGTGAAGTGAATTTATATAAATTACATAATATTAAAGAATTCACTCACTTTATGACTACATACCTATCAAATTCTAAACAAAGAGAGACACTTGTTGCTTTGTTTCTCATTTTGCAGAATAGGTAAATCACATATCTACGTGATTCATCATAGAAGCTATTATTTTTTTAAAAGAAATAATTGGAATATATAATCGAAAAAGTTATACAAAGTATATCTTTTTAATGTCACTAGTTTCATTTCTATAAATGGATATATTTATTGATCATTGTTAGGAATTGGAACTAAATTTACCACCATCTAAGAGCTACGAAAGGACATATTCACATGATACTAAATCGTGAATGAGAACTGTCGATAAAAATTTCTGCTGAAAAAGATGCTTCATATTTTAACAGTAAGTGGATACATCCGAGAAACAATATTCATCGACAGCTTCTTCACTCATAGCCTAGTTATAGTGGTTGTTATGGTATTGGTATTCTCAATCATGTTTTATAATTCATAATATGTACCTAAGTCTTCATAAACTATTTATGTTAAAACTGGAGATGCACTGCTTTTTGGGTGTTAAATTAGTACATTTAATGTTTTTTGAAAGATTTCATTTAATTAATAGATTAGTAGTAGTCTCTTTGATAGTGAGTAGGTACAGTTTTTAACTTTATAAAATTGATTGCACTGTAGATATTGACATTTTATTTTAGCACATCATCAGTTTAGCAAATATATTAATCATTCTACGAGGTTTTGTCTTCTGGTTGTCTACATGAACAATAAAGTTATTTCAATATAATATTTAATATTAAGGGCTACTCAAATATTTACTGTTGACAAAATCACATCCTAAATTAATACATTGATACTTTGTATACCGAATGTGTCAATGTAAATTAACTTCACTATGATGAAATGTATTTATTTCAGTTAAAATATTTACAAGTTTGTAATTGTGTAATCATATAGGTAATTTGAAAGAAGGTGTAAAATCTCATAAAAAGGCATGCAGTAGTACTTTTACACATGCGTATATATGTTCCGGATCATCTATGAGAAAACACATCAAAAGAGTAAGTATAATCAAAAACTTCTGTCATAGCAGTGGGGTATCTAATTTCAATAAACCTTCAATCTTATTTATCAACTTGTCGACTTATGAAAAGCAACAAACAATATATAATAACTAATATTTGCTCGAGTTCGCATCCTGATAGTCAGTTAATTATTGCCTCTAACCATTCTAATTTACTGGAAAATGAAAGCCTACAACCGACGTTCCACTATCAATTTACAGTGTGAGCATTGTTCGATTTATTACTAGTTTTACAAAATTATATCCTATGTACTATCTTCCATATGTAAGGTGTTATTACTCTTCCGGCGACCTAAACGACAAGAAAAGTACATTAAAATACAATTAAGACACATTTTTCTTAATATAATATTTTGAGTACCTATGTGCAACTAAAGACACTGTAAAGTGCCTTATTTTTTATAGAACAACGTTACATTCAAAGTATATTAAAACGCAGGCAACTGTGGTGTATTTTTGGAGATTTAAACCATTTTTTCAGGATGTTTATCAAAAATTTTAGGCGCAATAATTCAATTTAATTAAATCCTATTAATTTGTATATTATCTCTTAGCAATGTATAATTTATTTTGTAGGCATACATATCCTCAAATGGAAAATTTTGTGAAACTGAAAAAGTGCCCTTGTAAAATACAAAAACTTGAAATGTCTTCCTAACATAAATCAACCCTTAATTTTTATTTACATACCTATTCTAAAAGTATTTCTCTCTCAAAAGAGTTTCTGCTTACGTGGATGATGGATGATTAATAATTATATGATATGAAATGCAATGCTACCATATTTGGATGGCCATGATCAAGAAAATCAAGAGTTTTGTATGAAAAAAACCTAACTTACATTCATAGGCAATCTGAGGTTATTATTGCATGGATTTAAATAGTGTTTTGTGAAATTACATCCTAGCGGAAAATATAGTAAAATCTATCGAAATATGAAATTATTCTCTTATTAGTATTATTCATTATTAGTAACAGTACAAGCTGATAAAATTGTCTGTTACATGTTTTATGAATTTGTTTATACATGCTGTGTAGGCTGCGGATGATGATGATCTTTGAACACATGATCTCATTCTACCCATTTGAATCATTTCCTCACACTTTTGTTAGTTATATGTAGTTTAGTGTAATATTACCAATTTTAAATATTGATTACAGTATAACCCCTATTTTACGTTTTTTAAGGGACTGAAGAAAAAAAACCTAATTGGAGGGAAAATGTAAAAGGGGGGTATTGAAAAAAAGAACATTTAAATTTTATGTTTCTAAAAAAATAATGTTTTATTAAAAAACAACATTCAATTAAAATTTTTATTGAAAAATCGTTCGAATGTCACGACCCAATCATTGTCAAGTGCGCGTAACTCGCATATTTTGAATATTTCCGACGTAAATCGCGGGAAAGAAAAACGTAAATGCGGGTATTAAATGTACTGAAATACATGCGTAACTCGCATATTTTGAATATTTCCGACGTAAATCGCGGGAAAGAAAAACGTAAATGCGGGTATTAAATGTACTGAAATACATCGGGACTGAAAAAAATACATGCAATTGCCGGGAAAACGTGAATTCCAGGCACGTAAAAACGAGGTTATACTGTATTTTTTAAAAAACGTGCAGTCTTTCCGTATGATTGAAAATACTGCAGCTTTAATTTTTATTTAAAGTTTTCACAAATATGATATTAATTGCACATAATTTGAAAATAACCAGATCGTATAATAATATGCCAGTACTTTTACCCGTAAGGTGGGCACCACCATATGTAGGAATGTGCGTCTGGAACACATGCTGTGTTTTATGATTTCAATAATAAATTTGGTATTATTTTTTTATTAATCGGAGGGTATTGCCAAAAAATCACACAAAAGTCGAATAAGTGTTCAACTTTACTATGTTAAATTTGATACAATGATGTGGAATGAAGTATTATGAGTATCCTTGATTACAGACATGTGACAATAATGTATAAGAAACATATTAAAATAGACATTCAAGATTCCAGAGTCAAAATTTTTAGGAAATATAAGCAACTTATTGACAACGAAGGTAATAAACATAATCACTTTATTCATTCTCACTATGGATACACAATAAAATATTATTATAGGTACTCCATGACAATATTATACTTTCCTGGAAGGGTGGATCTATTTTACACATTTATGAAATATATTTTCAAATTCAAACATGTTTTTCATAGATTTAAAACGAAATTAAGATCACATTTCGAATAATTATTATGATACCATGAAATATTGATTCATATTTTATTAACTAAACTTGAATTAGCATGTTCAAATCTATTTCGGTATGCATGATGTTGAAAATACGCAAACATTTGTATTATAATATTTTATAAATACATATTATATTTTTAATATGGATTACCATATCGATTTGATGGAATTAAAACAAATCATTTGCTTCCACTGCTTTATGGGTAGACGGATTTTTAAAACTTGGAATTAAATCTTTGGGATCAATAAATTGCAAGTGTCAGGTTTTTTTCAAATTTTTTTTATGTAGCGTTAATATTAAAAAATGTACCAAATTGTACAAATCTATTGTATAATCTGTAATGTTAAAAAAAAAATATATATATAATATAGGTATTTAGTATGTATAAAAATATAACTTATACCCTAACTTAACCTAATTGTGCAATTATTAATCTACTTTTGTTATATTAGCTTTAAATTATACAAATACCTACTTAACAGTGTAATTTTATAAACTTTACTATAGATTCAATTAAAATAAATCGGTCTTCCGGACATACATAAGAATGGTTTAACTATGCTAGCATGCAAATTAAATATTGTTAGAAAGTTTGATACTAAATATTTAAATGTGAGGAGATAAGGTTACGATACCGAAAACCAAATTATTCTCGACTACACGTGTAACAATAATGCGCCTTACTAAACAGCACTTTTGAATTAGAAACAAGCCAACACGCCATCTGTCTTTTGGTGGTGAAGGCATATGATGAAAAAAAATGTCATAAATTATTCAACATACATTTAGGGTAGGGTGAAGATTAAAGTGAATTTTTGTGAATTTCTTCTAAATTTTATTAATTTGAATATCATCACCGATTCACTATTTCATGGGGATTGATACTTTTGATGATTTTCAATGTTCGATTAGTAATAATTGAAGTTGCAAAACAACTAAATTAATGATGGATAATAATCTGTGTCTTTGAAAAAGTAGGTATTAGTTTATGATATTTTAATTAATTTTAAGTGTAGAACAGTGACGTAGTAATAAATATTTATTTAGTCGCAACGTAGGAACTTTAGCTAATTATATCACTCAATCGTTGAGAAAAAGGATTCTTTATACAGTAATTTATTCCAATAAAATTTATTGTTAAAACAGAAATTATTTAGATTTCAGATATTTTTTTTTATTTGGAATAGAATTAAATGAACTATCCTACAATATAAAAGATAAACAGACAACCACAAAAAATATATTGCTTATACTTTATAGTATATTGTGGAACAATTTTTAAAGCGTTCCGTAGGGAATACAGCGAGACTTGTCTCTTTTGTAATGAGTTAAAATTATGTAAAATTTTACAATGAAATAATATCATTATTTTGACAGTATTTTTATAAAAATAACTTTTTCTCTTTGATTGACTCAATAATTCTACTACACGGCATAGTCAGTCGGCGGGTTTGTGATCGTTAAGTGCAAATTACACGAGTAAACTCGCAGATCCAACTCACACCGACAGTCTACCCCGATCGCTCGCAATCATGAAATGTCATTTTGAATCGTTCCCTGAAGCCGTGGCGTGGCCAAAATAGAATTATTAATATTTTTCAGCACAAATCAATTAACGACTGTGTGAAAATTGGATAGAAGATTACCGAATGCATATGAAAATATCTGAATCCAGCTGTGAACTTCCAAGTACAGCCGCCCACGTCACGTCCTATCAATGCTTTTGGCAGAACTGAAGTTTGACATTTACATTAAAGATTGAAATTAAAACAAACAATAATGATACAAAACAAAAATAATATACTAGCAAATACATTCGGCAAAGTGTAACTTATCCAAATGTGGTGAATGCAAAAAGTTTGCATAGACATTTTAAGTAAGAATATATTAATAATATTATTATGAGGGAAGAAGTTAGTGTAGCCACCAAGCTGACCGATAGATATTTTTTGGTTTACTTAATAATAAATCATTAACACTAGCAACACAACATATTATGTGTGAACGAATCAAATCAAGCGTCAACACTATTGAGTCGGTAGCTGAATCGTTATTCTTTTGCTATTATTTAAGGTTGACAATTACAGGAAATTGACATGAGTGTCAAATCTGCGAGTCTGCTGGTGTAATGGTGTTGTGTAATCAAATGGATTGGGTTAAAAACAAAAGACTTAGGTAGTTGAAATTTGATCTGTATAGCTTTACTTATGTAACCGATTTTCGGCTGTAGACAATAAATTTGATTTTCATTTGATACCGGCAGTGTACAAAAAAAATGTTAGTATATTATATTGTTTAGGTAGAGGTTCAGTAGATGTGGGTAGTAAACAACCTAGTTTTCATACAATAATTATAGAATTCATATCATGTTTAAAGTGTTCTAAAATACTGTACATATTAACGTAGAATAATAAATAATTTATTTCTGAGTAAGTAAAATAGAACAATATCATAGGAAAACACATCTCTTAATAATATCACTTGTTCGTAAAAATGGCGCTTTTCACCCTAATTGTAGATAATTTTGACAATGTTCTTACCACAAATGTCAACATTTTTTTGTCTATAGACTAGCTTTTCTACGATCCAATTTGATTTACTGACAAAAACGTTCTTATTTAAATTATCTGTCATTTCATTAATATTAAAAAATATATTTTTTCAAGAATGAATATCGATTGTTAAATAACAAATCTACGTCAATTCTTATCATGCTATAAATTCGACAATTTAAATATTAATTTTCTACAATATATTCAGCATTCATTTTTTGTTTATTTAATTTATAGCATTTTGACATATTGTATTAATAAAAATATATCTTCCATCATTTTTAGTAAGAACAATGTTGAATTTCAGTGAAAACCCTCAAGTTGGTAATATTTTAACACTGCATATACATACCTGTAAACTAATATTAATATCAAGTAGTATTTAATGTCTTGCGCATAAGACTGTATAACAATAAATTAAAAAATATTCTGTGTATTTTTTTGCAATACCTTATAGTTTATTTAAAAATTGACTACATATCCAAAGTATCAAGTCTTATATAAAAGATAAATAAATATTAATTTTAAATATTTTAACTTTTGTTTCATTTTCATTGTGTATGAAAAACCGAGCAGTCTCGGTTTTGTATGAAATAAATATTTTGGAATGAGTCTGGTTTAGCGTGCCATCGAAAAATCCTGATACACCAAGGGCACTGTGAACCGAAAAAGTTTGGTAACTTCTGAAGTATGGCATGGTATGATCGTAATAATGTGTTTGAATACAAAATGCTTTTGGGATATGCGACTATCTTAAATGTGAGATTTACTGTAAGCTAGTAACCCAACCAGACCAACGTGGGATACAGTCTAGCTGGTATCTGAGTCGACATAGGTGTTGCATAAACATAAGGCCATGGGTTGCAGGTTTTAACAATATGTATAAAATTTCATCCAGTGCAAGGGCCCAGTGGCTAGTGCGAATGGTTAATACAAGTAGGTATATCAATACAGGAAGAAAGCAAACATGGTGTTTTTTTTTTACTAGTTACCACAGTTCCAAATACCTGCTTAGAGATTGGATGTTGCTATCTAATTTATTCTGTAATAAAATACCTACATAAACTTTACTTATAATGATTCAGTGATTCCTTTAAATTTTCATTTCAGGTCTGGTTAATTTTATTTACAAATAATCGACATAAACACGTAAGCAACAATTGTATGTAATGATGACTTACCTCATAATGATGCCTTATTCCTTTGAGAGAAAATGGGCTATTTCGAGCAGGGCATAGAGATGTTGTCTAAAACAGAAAAATTATTATTACAAACTTAAAAAAATATCTGTCTCCAAACTAAGGAGAATTAGATGATAAAGTTTAGCCACTGACCATTGTATTAAAAAAATATATATTAATTTACTGAATAACAAAAAATCGGTTTCTAGTACTTATCACTGCCAACATTATAATATAATATACATATTACAAATTTCAGGATACATTGCTGTAAATCTTTCTCGATCCGTAATATTATGGTTATGGTTGTAGGTTAAATTAGACGGCACACTCGATGAAGCAGTATATCTTCTTTTATGGTAGGTTTTTAAATTAGGTAATATAGTGTTAAGGCTGGTGAATCAAACGAACCAAATCTTGAGACGCAGAGGTACAGTCGAACATGGTTATTACAAGCATTACTCGTTAAGTATATCGTTGTACGAGGGTGGGTCAATAATTCCTTAGAAAAAAGCATTAAAACAGTTTTTATTTTTGTTTTTTTTTTTTATTTCTCAACATAATCTCCTTGGAGCTCAATACACTTGGTTAGATGTTTCTCAATTTTTTTTAAACCGTCAGAAAAATAAGTTTTCGGAAGGTCCTCAAAATAAGCATTTGTCCGATCGATGACTTCTTCATTTGAAAAAAAACGTTGTCCACTTAGCCATTTTTTTAAGTTTGGGAAAAGGAAAAAGTCACTGGGGGCTAAATCTGGCGAATACGGTGGGTGGTCGACCGATTCGAACTTCAATTCTTCAATTTTAGCCATTGATCCTAAACATGTGTGAACACGGGCATTGTCCTGATGAAAGAGGATTTTTTTCCTGTTTAAATGAGGCCGTTTTTCTTCAATTTTGTTTTTTAGCTGGTCCAATAAAGATGCATAATAATCCCCTGTTATTGTTTTTCCTTTTTCCAAATAGTCAACGAAAATAATTCCACGTGCATCCCAAAATACAGTAGCCATAACCTTACCAGCTGATTTTACGGTTTTCGCCTTCTTTGGACATGGTTCGCCTTTCGCAATCCACTGCTTTGACTGTTCTTTCGTCTCGGGAGTATAGTGGTGTATCCATGTTTCATCTACAGTCACAAAGCGACGAAAAAATTCATCCGGATTGCGTTGCATGAGCGACAACAGGGCTTTAGAGGCCACCACCCTATTGCGTTTATTGTCGACTGTGAGCAAACGCGGCACCCATCTTGCAGAAATTTTTTTCATGCCCAATTTGTCATGTAAAATAGAAATGACGCTACCTTTTGAGATCCCTGTAACCTCAATTATCTCACTCAACTTTAATCTTCGGTCACTTAACACCATATCGTGGATTTTATTGATCATTTCTGGTGTAGTCACCTCTACAGGACGTCCTGAGCGTGGTTCATCCTTTGTTGATGTACGACCACGTTTAAATTCATTTAAACAGTTATAAATAGTTGCAAGTGAAGGAGCAGATATGCCGTGAACTAAATCCAACTCATTTTTTATTTCCTTTGCTGTTAACCCTTTTATATTAAAATGTTTAATAACAGCTCTAAACTCAATTTTCTCCATTTTCCATTTTCCACAAG
Organism: Rhyacophila brunnea; assembly: GCF_057557595.1. Classification (NCBI taxonomy): domain Eukaryota; kingdom Metazoa; phylum Arthropoda; class Insecta; order Trichoptera; family Rhyacophilidae; genus Rhyacophila; species Rhyacophila brunnea. Next base: position 28,045,224 of record NW_028233068.1, read on the forward strand.
CAATTTTTTTTTTTTAAATGTACGAGAAACACACAACAACCCGACCAATCTGATTGAAACTTCGCAGCATACTGAATCGGTAGTGCCGCTGCATGAAAACAAACCGCTTACAGTACTAGTCGCGCCACCTGTCGGCTTTTCTAAGGACTTATTGACCCACCCTCGTATAAGATTTTTCGAGCCACGCTCTATTTAAGCATAGAATATAAAAAATCTGAAAACCATCGTAAAAATCCCCGAAACAAGCATGGCATTCATAAACTACAAAAGAAGTTGTTTATTGTAATGAAGTGCTGAGCCGCCGGTACTGGTAGGTACCTACTGACTTCACCAAGCTTGGATTGTTTACATGCAATTTCAACCATATGCGTGGATACTTTTTCAATGTTGTCGGCGAAAACAGTTGGTACTTAGACACTTAATTAGTTTCATAAACGTTATCCGATCCCGGTGGCATCGGTCTAGTTAACTGCCCTGTCGGATTTTATGGCTTAGGGTCGAAAATGTTGTTTTTAAACAATCGACACATTAACAGTTTTACTCGAAATGGTTCATTGGCAGAATATTCAGGTAAAGATGTGTTATCATCTTATAAGTAGTCAAATATATTCAGAAAGATTAAATATAAAATAATATTAATGTTGGTTAAATTGCAACCAAAGACAATCGGAAACCAGTTCCGGCCTACTCCATGAAAGGGTCAAGTTAATGGATGTGAAGTAAAATTATCACACATCGTTGTTAATCAAATACTCAAAAGATAAATAATGTTGACAATGCAAGGTCAATGAAGATTTTCTTCGATAAAAATCAATATAAAAAATTAAATAAAACTGTTGTGTAACCTACCTGCAAAAATTTCGCCATAGTCATGTTATCTCGGAAAGCATTTCTAAATAAAATCGGTGCACCCCTTCTGGAAAAATGTAGCAGCATTCTGGAAGAATAAAAATATACCTATATATAATAATTAATACAATCATAGCATTATGCTGAAGAAGAACGTCCTGGCTCAAGAATCTAAGAGACTGGTTTGATTGGCACTCTATCCCTGTCTGGAGCAGCGACAAACAGGGAAAGATAGCCAAAATCATCGTCGATGTCGGATATGGCACAGAAGAAGAGATGAAAAGTTTACTATTATATTATTCTTGTATAGCTAAACCCCAATTCTACGGTTTTCAAGGGACCCTAAAAAAAACGATAAATGCGGGAATGAGGCGTCTAATTACAAAAAGCGACAAGTCCACAATTCAATATTTTCGGGAAACAACGTTTTTATGTTTCTAGCTTTAATTATTTGTTTTAACGTGAGATTTTTTTTTCTGTTGTATTCTATGTCGAAATTAGAACCAAATGGTAATTTGTTTCAGCCGTTAAACTCTTAAATGTAATAATTATAGGCAAAATAAAATTTGACTTAGCGCTACTTGTACTTCACTTTTTAATTTATCCCGCATAAGGCACATATTTTCGTGGCACTGTCATAAGTTTACCAGCATGGGAGACGCCCCTTTCAATATTAAACGTTCCCTTATTGGTTGACTTAAACACGCGCGAAATCAACCAAGCTTTAAATAATATGAAAAACGGACTTGGTGCTTTTTGTAATAAATCGAGACTTAAAATACTTTTTTTCGTAGGGTTATGTCGCGTTTTGGAATTTATAAATCAATACATATTGTGTAAAATTATACAAAGAATACGTGCGTATTTTTTTCTTGATTTTGACCAAATATGGACTTATCGCTTTTTGGAATTAGACGCCTCATATATTAAAAAAATTCGTTTTCCTCCAGATTTTTCTCGATGTCTTGAATTATTTTCAGTTTCTCAGCTAGAGTTCTAGTTTTCTTCATGGGGGGGGGGGCATTTTAGTTGCGACTAATAAAAAATCGTGATACGAGATGCGAGACAAGCTTGAGCGCTGACCGACCTGTGCAAACAAAGCGACGCGACTGAAAGGTCTGTATGTATCATAACCAATTCTACGAAAGCGAAATGAAAAATATTCAACAAAAATAAGCAATCGGGATAATATTTGTGACGGGACCATAATATTTAGACAATAGATCGAGGAAAACGATAAATCGGGGAACGGTTAATGCGGTTCTTATTGGTGTTTGGCGGGACTTTCAAAAATGATCGATCCGTGCTGGGAAACGTTTTATGCGAGAACGGTAGATCGGGGTTCCACGTAATCAATAATTTAATTCTAAAGGAGAATTCGTTATTAGTGACACCTCTACGCCGTGTATAAAAGCTTAGAAGCCGAACGACATAAAGGTGACATCTATGAAGCAATGTAAGATGTAAAAAAATAATGTTAAATAAAACTTCCAAGCCGATAAAACTGACATATTTTTTAGGTACCTATCTACCTCCCTGTCATATTATACCTAAAAACAAATGTACCTCAGAGCCAGTGTGTCTCAAGTGTAATTTTACCGAAAATGATTTTGAACTTAAATTATTTATTTTTTCGAATACTTAATTAGGTATTATTTATAACCGAAACTCGAAAACTACAAAGCCGTACACGGGCGTGAAAAATTTTAAATTGGGTTTTCCCAAAACTGTTTTTGTCAAAACCCTTTGGACTTAAAATAAACTGACTCTTATGCGAATCTGATTTATCAGCCCTTCAATTCTATCAATATTTTGGTATTACTAATTGAACAATATTGTTTGCTAAATTCATTTTATCTTTTCAGTCTAATTAAAAAAACCTAACTGGGAGTGGGTATTGTTCTTTGCATTGGAATAAAATATAGGTACCTAGGTAATTTGATTGGCTCAATGTTTACATCCCTATTCGTCGGTCAACCCTTTCACACATCACTGCCTATGGTTTACGGACAATTCGCCGTGGCTCATTCACCGTGATCACAATAAGATTCAGTAATGGATTTGTTATAAATATTTTTAACTTTTATTATACATACGACAGTTAACATCTATGAAAATGGCGAAATGACATAAATCCGGAAAATGGTTCAACGTGAGTTCGGTATTTTTTATAAATTTTGACCGTCATAATAAAAGTTAAAAATATGTTTATAAAATTCTTTGGCGAATTTTCCTCACGACGTATTGTCACGACGGCGAATTGAGCACGGTGAATTTTCCATACACGAGTGTATATGTGGGTAGTATTCATAATAATCTTTCATTTTGTATATATAATTATATTATAATATAAACTATGCAGTATATCCTAAAATAAGTTGTAGTGTGTCAAATGACTTACTTTACTTCTGTTTGGATTAATTCACCACCACTATAAAACAGCAAATAATTAGGAAATTAAACACAATCTTGGAAAATATATTTAAAAAAAAAAAAAACTAAAACCGGCTGTATCACTATTAGATATTATTAAAATAATCACTTGATGGCGACGGCAAAAATATCACGACGAACTGTGCGCCAAAAGAGATACAAAAAAGTTGATATGCAACATAGATAATATTATGTATGTAGATACTTATACGCGTATAATTGCATCGATAACAGCTGTTTTAGGTAGGTACCTCATGTCTACAACAGCATTATGATGTTTTGCTTACCTACCTATTTGGATTTATAAAGAGTGGCCAAAAGTTTTTAATGCTTAGAGCAAAAAGTAAAAGCAAGGTAAGTCTGAAAGACTAAAAAATGAATATTTGCTAGATTTACCACGTAAAAAAGGAAAGGGATACCTAGAGCCAGTTAGTAAATTTCAAAGAGAAACATCGAAGTTCACAACAGACAAAGTTGTCTAAAACTCAATCTTCTTTTCAGTAGCGATTTCGACTGGGACTTGGTGATGAGGCACTGACTGATTTTAAGATCCTCCATGACAAAAATAAATAAAAAACCATACATTCCAATATTAAATACCTAGTAAAAATAACAATGTATTATTTTCTAGAACGACATCCTGTGAATAAAAATAACTATTATTGATGATGGGCTAATTTTGGGTACAAGTCGGTGGTACGTATCTGCTTGCGTGGATTTGTTATGGGCCCCTTTGATGTTAGATGCCTTGAGTAATAGTTTATATTGAATTTGTGAGAAATACTTAACCTTGTAAGATTTTGGTTTAATTTAATTGCATGACTGTGTTGAACTGTTTCGAGGCCCCTTTTAAATGGTATATCGAATCGACTGTATCATACGCGTCAAATAAAATTGCCGCTGCACCTTTTGACTTTCCCGAAAAATAATTATTTGTTACAATAATTTGCAATGGTATTAGAATGCAAACAAAAAAACGTTTCAGCGGTGCCTGATGTATTTTAGATAAGTAGTAATTTCTCATATATTTTTATAATTACTTAGGCACGTATTTCCTAATAGTTTTTTTATTGATTTTTACACGAACTAAACTGACCCTGGTGTTTGAATATATTTTTGAGATTAAGGAGATTTTTGATATCCTATATTTGTTGGATAATCCTTTACCAACTGTGCATCGTTATCTTATTATTACTAATGACGCTGGAGCCCAGTGTGGACCCTGGCCGCCTCCAATAGTACTCTCTACCATCTTCTCTCCCTTACGCTAAAACGCCAGATGGACACGCTGTGATTTTGAGGTTCTTTTCTCTTCTGTCCAGCCACTGAAGGCGTGGTCTCCCAGCACACCGACGTCTCTCTGGGTTTATCTACGTTAAACATTTCAAAGCTGATATGCTGTTCATTACTCCTATATGTCTTACCAATCGGTGTCGATATTGGTAATCGCAGATATTGAACAGTTCGTAATAATCAAACCTTCGCCATCATACATATTTTTCATAGATAGGCCTAAGGATCTTTATGAATACTCTGCGCTCAAACACCGTCAGTTTTTTGAGAATCGGTAGAGTACATGGTCAAGTTCTCGACCCCATACTATGACAGTGTAGGTCTCACTAATCCGGTGGTCTGATTAGTCGTGTTCATTTATAAAAAAAATTTTTAGAAGCATATTATATTAGTGATAATAATAATTAAGTACTATGGTTTGATTTCATCGCTCGCTTTATTTGTGGACGTTTATAATAAAATAATTTGCATATTCTGAATTTGATTATATCGGATAGAAAATAATTTTACATGATAACATTAAATATAATAATATTATCTACGTAGGTATTAAGTAAGTAGGTGAGACAGCACCCATTTCATAATATAAACTGAAAAGAATTTATTCAAATGTTTTTGTGATAAGAATTAGTTTTCTTGTGTTTATATTACAATCTTCAAAGTGAAATTAAATGAAAACTATTTCTATTCCCTATTGTATTAAATGCGTTTTTCAACAAGACAATGGGTACAATATTATTGAATCATACAATAGTATTGTAAAAATTAATATCACTATCAATATGCCGAGCCAGTGTTTTTTTAACATTGTGAGTACACATTGTTAGAAAACACTGACTGTTTATTAATATTTTTTCTTCTGTAAATATCGTCGACTGATTATTTATACACAGCGCCCAGTACCCACATGCGTTCAAATTTGTATGGTCTTTAATACCTTTGTTACCTTTATATTATATATTAACAGTAAATAGTCTGTTGACAACATAGTATTATAATAATTATATATTCATCATATTTTCCTAGCGATCACCGTTTTGCCATGTCCACCAACAAAATAAGCACTAGAGATTATTTCCATGGCGATTTTGTAGACACAACGATAACACCTTATTATAAAATCGATGTAAATAACCTCTGATCTAACCAACATATATAGTGAAACGTTTTTGAGGAAAGATATATTTTTTTGGACCATGTCCGATCCTAATAAGATTATGTGGGCCTCCACAGAGTGGAGGTTTGTATTAACATATATGTTGTTTTTATGAGAGATGGATTTTAGCCACTTGATCCATACTTCGACTCCAAATATACATTGAAAAGCAATATATATATATATTTGCCAGACCCAGGATTCGAACCTGGACCCACGACGTAATGGGTCAACGCTTAAGCCTCTCGGCCATCGTGTGCATATTCTTTACTACCCACAAACTTAGGCCCATCGCCCATCACGACGGCTAGACCTAGAAGTAGGTAACCACAATTCGCAGATTGAAACAATCTAAATTAACGTGTTAGGAACGGTTCAGATATGTATATCTTACACGGGGGTACACATATTGTGTCACACACCTATCAACCCGTGTCGTTCAGTCGCAGTTCTTTTGAGCGCGCCATGATTGGTGACCATCCAACATCTTGTCCAACCGTCCCTAACATATTTATTAATAATTCCTAGATTGTGTTTGCGTCTAACCACTGTATCTGGTAGCGGACATTGTCTAGAACAGTGATTTAACAGGCTACCTATCATACTATATGGAGTCCATGTTTAGTTTGAGCTCACATATTATACAATGCTATCGATATGTAATCTTATAGTCTCATCTATTCAAATATGCCAACCAATGAAGAGTAATATTGTAATAGAGATGTGGTGCCTACTGTAACCTGGAATCAGAATATAAACATTACGGATGAGGAAGAACTAATCAGCTGAAACGTTGCCATTTGACAGATGAACTAGTTGAGCGATGGCTTTCTCGGAAAAGTAAGGATACTCTACGTCTACAGTCTACAAATACTCCACCAGGCTATGCAGCAATTCATAGACAACTAATTGAGTGTGAAACACTAGACAGTAAGACACCACATACACGTAAATATACTATATTATGATTAAACATATTATGAGAGACAGGGAGAAGACCTATGAGAATGTTGACAGGTAGTATTTACAGCCACCTGGTAATATTTTCTGGTGATAAAATAAAAATACTTACGTAAGTATAATAGAATTATTAGTATTATTATCAGATTAAAATTTGACCGTAAAATGTGCAGCGATAATTCGATAACAAAAGTCGATATGCATTATCGTATTCCAGCGAGCAAATTTACATATTTAGATAAACTGTATAATCTGTAAAGATTATGGACACAAATAAGCTATTTTTTTAGTTCACCAACATGTCGGCACATATCCTATTTATGATTACGATATTTAAGTACAATGCCATGATACAGAGTTTCCATAAGTCACTTTATTGTTGGTATGTACTTAGAAATACCTACCGATAATAGTTTTACTGTTCACTAAAACGGTAGATACCTACTCGCTGTTAATTCATTTGAATAGGTATTTACCTACTCGATATAAATAGTATTTACCTTCAAACTTATGACAAGATTGTACACTTCGTCTTAGTCACTCTGATTTACTGCTGGGTAAATCGGTTAATGCCTCTAATTTGGAAGTGGTCTGCCTAACTCCAGTTCTAAATAATAATGATGTCTGAGATGTGTATGTTCCATTTCGTAACGGTCTTACTGTCATTTGAAAGTAACGATACCAACACCTAAATGAGTCATCTGCAATGCTAGAATAATCTGACAACCTGCTATCTACATATCTTTTTCCAATCCTGACGCGTTATGGATACATGCAATCCCGCCATGCCGCGTTGAACTGTTAGCGATCGTGCCCATAGAACGCGTCGAGCGGGCGAAGTCCGCGTATGAAGCTTTTATTCATAACCATAATCACACGTCTCGTGCCGCGCATTACCCTTCACCTATGTAATAAGCGGCCCAAGCAGCACAAAATAATTATTATTACAGCGCCTCTCATAACAAAGCAATAAAAATATTATATTATTTCGGGGCTTGTCATTAATATTTACGACGACATTATTCAACCAGCGATAAACTGGACACGCAATAAAATTAAACAATGACTTCTCTGTAATTAAATAATTGCTTTTCGCCCGTCGATCGACGACGCTTCGCGCAGCGTGATTTTGGTAGCCGTGTTCAATGAATGGACTTCTTTGTATTTTCATTAAATCGTATCGCCGAGAAGCGAAAAACGGTGACGCATGCGGCAGGCGGGGCGCAAGGCATCGTCAAGTCCAGTGGGCGCTGGCGTATTTGATTACGTTGTATTTTTGATGATTTACGCGCCACTTGTAGAAATTTTGCGCGAGCGCCGCACTCGCTGCGTCAATGGGCTTTATGCCTTAGTATTCATTTTTGGATGTATTTTCAATTAAGTAGGTGTTAAATTTTCATTTTCGCACTACTGTTATAATATGTACGTCACGTTTATGTTATTTTTGTATCGAAAGAACACATTCGTTAAATATTTAACACTTCAGGGATAACAGGAGGTTCCTAAATCCAAGCAATAAATCTTCGGATAAATTATTATTCCTTCCGAAAAAAATCTTCATATTAGCCCTTCATTGAAAACCAATAAAATAATAGGTGGACTTATTTAGTAGGTATACACCGATAATACAACGTTTGAGAATCCGTTACTTTGCAACCGACCTCAATCAGTTTATCGATTGTCGTTGAGGGAATTCCCAATAAAATTGAATGTTAGGTTAGTTTGCGTCAGATTGTTGATAACATTACTTTCAGATTTATTTATTTCATGCATTGTGTATCACTGTCATATTGTTGAGTGAGTGTGTATAATCTTATATCAATGCATGCATTTTTGCACGTAGTCAATTTTGGTTAGGCAATAAAATATAGTATTGGAATAATTTATATTTATAGAGATATACAATTCTACACAATCAAATTGCTGGATAACGATTTAATTCTCGCAATAATGTTACATTATAGAAATGTTTCAGGTATTAATTTGGGTGTTCAATACGACTTTTAAAATTATTACAACGTTTTTCTTAGCTCGTATTCTTATATATGTCCGGTGGTTCTTTGTCCAGTACAAATCTTGCAATCGATTTTTAACTAACTTCCCGACTAGCTAGACATTTGAGACTTTTAAAATTATTACAACGTTTTTCTTAGCTCGTATTCTTATATATGTCCGGTGGTTCTTTGTCCAGTACAAATCTTGCAATCGATTTTTAACTAACTTCCCGACTAGCTAGACATTTGAAACTTTTAGAATATATCAGAACACGATGCCAATGCATTTTTTAAATACTTTTAGCCATTTTTAAGTAGAATTGAATTCATTTTCAGTTAATTCTGTTTTGAATGAAAAGTTATTTTGACACCATTATTGGTTGCTAAGCGGATGGTCCTAGCAACTAAATTATTAATATATACGTGCGTTATTATGGAAATCAAAATGACATTTCAGTATTATTTCTATCAAGTACAATTTTTTTTGATCGTTTAAGCTAGCAAGTCAAGTTTATATGATTCAACAGAAAATTTAAAAACATTGTGTATATTCTTTTTATCTTGTAATTATTTTTTAATAATCTTGCTGTTCGATTATAATATCATAAAATTAATATCATATTGGCACCTCTTCACAGTGAAATTGACACGTAAGACATATTTAATCATTTTAGGTAGGTTTTAAAAATAAAAAATATTTTGTCTATAATGACTTTAATGTAAGTGTAGGTACATGCTTTTCTCTGTCAGTTACATGCTGCACTAGATCGTGAAATATTACTGAAGTGAACCTGAATTAACTGAGGCTGAAACCAACCAACTGAATAAAATCAGAAGTGATGATATCCCACGTAGAATATGTTAAGGAAACAGAAAAATATTTATTGTTCAAATACCTACAGAATAAATAAACAGACTGATTCGATTTAAATGTGTTCGAATCAATGATACAGAGAACGGTTAGGTTATGTTAGGTAGTTAATGTCAATTTTATCTAATCGTGATTCAATTTGATTATTAGTAGGGATTGCAATACCGAATGAAAATGTCAATACGAGTTTGCTTTCTTAATACCGAAAATTCCGGTATTTTGGATTTTTGAAACCGGTATTTCGGTATTGATAGATACTGGAATACCGGTATTGCAATCCCTAATGATTAGCTACGACTAAAGCTCGATGTGGGCATGCGCTCCTCTGCAAATTGCTAGTGAGATATTTTCCAAGTTTTATCATGATTTCGGAACTTTTTGAGATATCCAGATGGCATTAAAATCATTAGAATCTAATACAACGTATTCTTTAAACAGTATACACTGTGCAAGTTTTATCAATATGAGGTTTCGTCAAAATTAGTTTTTGGGTTAAGTATTACAAAACAAACAGATAATTTATTATTGTGCTTGCTGAAAGCACTGATCAAAAGGCAAATATTTCGAAATCACAGACACTTAAATTTTATTATTTGAATATATTCATATATGTATCTAAATGACAATATAATAATATGCTTAGGTACCGCTAGTTACAATAATTATCATTCGTACTTATAAATGTATTTATATACCTAAAATCACACACTGTTACTACATTATAGTACCTACTGGTATTATTTATATATTGGTATGTAACAAAATTCAAGGGTTCCATCTTGATTTCGGATCAACATTTATATACGAGACATTGGGCTTAAATTTATCAATAGCTGGTCTGAACGATTCTCCAATCGTCACAACGTTTCTATGTCTCCCTTTGAATCGGTAATCGACGCCCAGTTTGTCCGCGCCTTTGAGTCTTGGGCCCCATTCAGACGTCACCTGTTTTGTTGGGTCTTCATCCACGGACTTGACTTTATTTGTTCGTTCCTTTCTCTTGTAGTAAAATACTTCCCAAGCTAAAGTAAGCATCGCTAATGCAAGACCGAATAGGGTAGCAATGAAAACTCCACCTGAAAATGTATAGCGTTTAAGAAAAAATGAAGATAATTTTGTCACATCATTTTAACGAAAAGGATAGTTTCTGTACCTAAACTATCCAAAGTAATTCCTTCTGATTCATCTCCATCTGCACAAGTTCTATTCCAATATGTTGCAGTTAAGCCTTCCAGAAATCTAAAAAGAAATTATTGTAAGGTAAACTTTCAATTTTTAACATATTGTAATTTTATTCAAATGTAAAATAATATGACGTTTTTAAAATGACCGATCACGAAATAATTTATTGACAGATTACAAAGCCCCGGAAAAGCATGGAATTAATAGAAAAGTCATTTTTTAATGTGTGACATCTTTGAAAATGTCAATTTATTTTAAAAAGAGTTTTTTTTGCGGATGTGAATACATCGAAGTGAAAGTGTCAGACAATCAACTAAAGTAATGATAATGTGCAATTTTCGTGCGATTTGTAAATATCCTAATAATAAGCAGAATTATTCGTCAATATTTAATTAGGTACATATAATATTTATGTAACCTCAGGTAACCTTAGGTTGACCTTATGCTCGGCATATAAGCGGAAATCGTAATTTACATGTTCAAAGCCCGACGGCCGACGCCCACGGTGGCCGCGCGGCATAAGCGTTGGACTATAAAGCTGTGGGTCCCAGGTTCGAATCCTGGGTCTGGCAAGTACACATATTGTTTTTCAATTTGTATGTGTCAGGGTATGGATCTAATAGGTTGAGCAAGTGGCTGACATCCATTTCTCGTAAAAAACAAAATCTGTCAATTCAAACTTCCACTCTGTGGAGGCCCATATGATCCTATCAGGATCGGACATGGTCGAAAAAAAAAAGATAAGATTGTGGAGTCATGTATTATCCATTGATTTTTAATTCTATGTTTTGACTAATTCTATAATTCAGGACAGGACAGAGTTAGGGAACTGGCACAAAAAGGCTTCAGCAATAATTTTTTATGACTCAGATCTGTGAAAATTTTCTTTGCTTCTTTCGTGCACCTGTCGAATTTTAGCTTTTTTCCACGCATGTTTATGCCTATACACTATGTCAAACTCGACGGGCCTGTTTTAGATATTTATATCGAAGTGTAATTCGTAGTTAAAATCAATATTCCACCTCTGCTTTTGTAGTTCAAGAACAGCTTTTGATAATTCTTCTTGGAGCCTTGATCCTTGCTGGACAGCAATCGCATACGGTCGCTCGCCAAATACTTCGCCTACTATCGTTAGATTACAATTACGACTGACTTCGTATCTGGAATATTAAATATCATTACAAAAGAAACGTTCATATTAAATAAAGGTACCCTGAGAAATATACACTCAATATAATATACAATATATTTTATCAATGTTGTACAACATTTCTCTTAAGAACGTTCTTTTATAAAAACACGAGTGGGTATAATTAATATTATACTGCGTACTTACAATATTTCAAACAAAAAAAAAACAATGAATAAATGTTGACATGTTTTCAGACTTTTATTTCCTTTTCTGGCAATAATTATATAGAATCTCATAATATCGATAATTTTGTTGGTTAATTTCTTGCCGTTTTTCATTTTAATCAAAGAAAAATCGTTGATTTTTATATTATTTGTCAATCTACTGCATTCTTAAAATGTCATCTGGCAACACCGCAAAACACTTTCTACCATAGACCAATCTTTGATAAAAGGTAGGTACCTACCTAATAAACTATTTCTTTTATTCGAATTTATTATACGAATGAGACACAAGACTTGAGTATGTAACATTTTATATACAGAATATACATAATTTGAAAATATATCATGCATATACACACTAGAAAAAATCATTTTATAGAAAAAAAAATACGACACCCGACAGGACATGAACTTGTATCTGCTGGATTCGCGCCAGTATGCTTTTCCAATTAAGCTACGGGCATCTTATTGAATTACGACGATTTTAACTAGTAGTCGTTACACGAAATGCTTATAGAATTGCGTTATAATGTTGGCTATTGGTTTTAGTATATTATTAAATTAAGTTAGGTATCAAATAATTCCTTAATTACTAACCGATTTTTTTTTCTTTCTACATAATGATTTTTTCTAATGTGTACTTACATGCATGAGATCTTTTCAAATTATGTATAAAAGGTACCTGTACCTAATATCGTGGTATTATTTTTTATAAAATATCTTTTATGAATTATTATATAAACGCTTTTCGTGCAGCGACACAATATTATAAAACACGAAAAACATGGCGATCGCGATATTCAGCAACTAGTAATCGTCCTAATCGATGTGAAAAAAAAGTATATTATGTTGATTGAATATTGTGCGTGAAAATCAAAATCAGCTCACTTTATTTCAGACGAATCGTGAATAAACGCAAAGTCTGCTTGTTCGTGGTCGTCTACTTTCTTAAAAGCGACTTCAGCATTTGGCAAAGGTTGCGATGCATTGATGGCCTGCAAAATGTGACCGTACTGCTCTCTTATTGGATAGTCCCACACCTGGTAAATGCTCTCGTCGGCGCTGCTGTTTAGTGTAATCTCTTTCCAAACCCTAGAGGAAGTCAAACGGGAAGATTTACTAAGGTAAGTTTCAGGTGTGAAATTAATATTGAAAACAAATTAAAAAAAATGTACCTGTATAAAGTGTCTTCAGCATGTTTCATGTTGATAAAATATTGGTGTGCAATCTGACCTTCGACAACTGTATAATTAATTCTCGACTGCCTCGCAAGTTGCTCTAAAGAAGCCACCGGGGACTGAAATGAAGATAAGGTACATTTAACTATCAGGTTTCGATCGATACACACATTATTGCCATTAAAAATAATATTGAAGCAGTCGAGGCGATCGCGTCGTCAGAAATCTACATAAAAAAACCCAATGCGTATTAGTATTCATAAGTCTTCTCTTAATATCCTTTGCTGAATTACCTACTGTGGACGGTGACCACTGGAATTACAGACGTTGCCAACAATTCTGTTGCTTTTGCCATTATTAGTTCAGTCGTTTTCTTGGTGATGTCTCACCATCTGGAAGGTGCACGTCCTCGTAACCCTTTTCTTTCGACGCCACTAGAGATTCACCTTTCTCTAAATTCGTTGTATGTGGACAACTAAGATACATACGCCTATTAATGCAAATCCTTACAAACCAATGAAATTAACTTTGTACAATTAAACTGAAAAATGACACTCTAAATTATTTTTTTTAGTAATATTTGTTTGGTTCCATTTCTATAGAAGTGGCCTAAAAATCAGCCATTCTCTCATTCAACCACATCTGTTTCAACTCAATATTACTGTTCATGTACTGCCAAATAGGTGAAATCGATTTTATCTCTTTCTCACCGTAAGTTGTCACCAGGGAACACAACAGTAATGAGAACTTGATTACCCTACTGCGGGGAGGGGGGTTATGTCAAACTGCGGCCCGCCGGGTATTTTTTTGTGGCCCGCCATCATTAATTGTACTTCTGATTACGAATAACTTTTTTATATATTTTTTTAAAAATTTGAAGAATTTGTTGTTTCGTAAATGTATTATTTCAGTACGTCTTCTTTGCGTCTCGTCTCACACTATGTAACTACTATTTTCTACGTTGAACATCGTGACACATTTAAATACTTTTAACTCCGCGTTGCAAGGAAAAAAAATATATGCCTATGATAAATAGTAAAAAGTTTGAATGGATTTCAATTAAAACTCAAGTTATTCCTTCGACAAATATCGAATAACAATGTGGACCACTTTCCAACTTTGAAGTTGCTGAATATATCAGAATATAAATTTGAAGAATATGGTAAAATTATTAAAGCTTTGAATGACGATTTTTCACAAAGATTTGGTGACTTCCGAAAAATCGAGACAAGTTTAGCAATAGTACGCGATCCATTTTCAATATATATCAATAGTCCACCGACAGAGCTACAACTTGAGATTATTGATCTGCAGTGTGACACTGATTTAAGAGAATTGCATCTTCGTGAAGAAATCTCCAAATTTTACAATGCCCTTAATTCAGACAAATTCGACCAACTTAAAGATTATGCAAGAAAAATGTTCTTGGATCATCCTATATATGTGAACATACATTTTCGATCATGAACCTCAATAAAAATTCTTTACGATCAAATATTTCCGATGCCCATTATTTACAAGCAGTTTTGAGAATATCAACTACAAACTTAACACATGAATTTAAAAAAATGTTAAAAAATGTACAACAGTTTCATTCTTCTCATTAATTTTTTTGTAATGTTTATTTTTCGTGATAATAAATAGTGTATATCTAAAAATGGTATTTTACTTGCGGTCCGCCGCTCATTTTGAATTCTTGAATTTGGCCCTCCATCCAAATAGTTCCCCCCCCTGCCCTACTGGATGTGGTAAGTGTGGAAAACTATGAGATACCTACTTAAACACGCGTTAAAGGATATGTTATTTTCAACAGTTATATCTACATCCTAATGTTTATCGCGTAAATGCAACGAGCATTAAATATTTGAAGGTAGTTTGTGCATTTCGATTTACTTGAGATTTATGGGCTGACTTGGTTCATGGCGATGTTTTTTACATTTCTATCGTAAATATCTGTTCTGTGGGTGCCAGTTGCCACCGATTCGTATTATAATATAATCCTGTTGTTGATTGAAGTACCCGAGACTGTTTAGTAGTTTGTGATCCAGCTACAGGGTTAGACTAACTTTTGTTTATTGAAAATATTTGCAATTCACAAACCTGCATCCTCTCAACAGTAAGAAATGCAGCTAAATTAGCAGTGAAGGTTGCCAGCATGAGGACAACAAACAGCCAGTAAGCAGCCACAAGAGCTCGGCCAGATAATGCCTTTGGAGCCTCACCACCTCCTTGAGGCGTAAATGATGTAAGAGCAAACCAAAATGACTCTTTCAATGTAAACTTTCTGTAAGATAAGGAAAATTGACTATGTAGACACATAATTAATACTTACATCGATTTGTTAGTAACTGATGGTGAGTGAACAAATAGATTGATTCAATTTGATTTTTTTTGTTCAATTTAATTATACAGATATCAGTTGGATCTAGGCACATGCCTCTTTTCAGCCGATCTATTTCTTTGAATATTCAGTCGCTGCCTTTAGCATACACTCGACTGAAAGTTGACTGATCCAAGTGATCAACAATGGTTGTATGTAGGTGCGCGCTTCTCTACCTCTACCCTATTTCATCAGTCCATCGCTATTATCTGACCACTTTTCCTAATCGTAACAAATCAATTGTTGCAGGTGGGTTATTTTTTTTTCATTTTTATCTTAATTTCGAAACCGTGATAAATCGAGTCAATGCTGCGCAAGTTTTATTAATATTGGTCAAGTAGTTTTTGAATTTTAACGTAACAAACAGACAACTTGTGTAGACATGGTCAAAACGCTGTTCAAGTGGCAAATATTTAGAAATCATGGAAAATTTTAATTAGTATAAATTTATTATTATTACCTGCACGGATATGGGTACGCTTTTTTATTATTTCTGGCACTGTACGGGGAATACTTATCTAGTATTGCCAACAATCCAGCAGTTAAAGAGAGTGCCGCCAAAATGCTAAGCCAAACTTCAACTCTCAAAACTGTCATAAATTTGAATAGAGATGTCTTACTCACAGGCTTCCTTATTGCTGAAAATAAATGTATTATGATACAAGTATTTACATGTAAATATGATAAAAACTTTTACCGCTACTATATAAAAATGTGAATGTTATATTAATATATTTAGTTTTAAAAATAAAAACAATCTTATAACAAACCAATAGATATTCCAGTTTGTTCAAAATATGGGGCAACAAAGTCGACAACTTCTTCTCTCTGTGATGTCATTATTGTGGCTGCAACGGCAATGTCTGTATCCTTAAAACAGTTTACTTTAATGCGTTAGTTATCAAAAGTGCAAGTATAAAATATAATTACATGTACGTAAATTATATATGATTGATAAATAACACTTACTCCCCTTTGAAGATCTCCAATTATTCCATCCCATGATCCGTTCTTATACTTAGAACCAAATGATCCACGTTTAGGGGTTACTATTTCGTAGTCAAAATCCATTAACTGTTGAAAATAATTATATTATATATTTGTCTGTCACCCTGTATGTAACGAATAAGCTATCTCTCTCTGATGAACGTACATTTGCATGAGTTTGCGTCTTTTTTGCGCGATCGCATAAACATAACATCCGCGTTGTATCCCTCGCATGCGCGCTGCACTCGCTTAGTCACGTGTATGTATTTTGATCACACGCTTATTCACGTAAAATACACGAGCTTTGTCGAAATTAATTAGTCAGAGCCATAAGTCTCCACGTCTTTAAACCCTCTATTGGAAGATTATAATTACTTGTTTTAATAAATGATGGCCTTAGTAACTTACTGCGTCTTACCTGGCTTAATTTTTCTATGAGATCCATACAGTAACCTTCGTAAATGGGTTCCCCTTTATTATTTAGCATCGCTTTTCCTGTAGATGTGTCAATTTTTGGATATGTCCACGGAATAGCCTGTAAAACGTCACTTCGTTTTATGGGGTGTAATTGCAGGAAGGAATAATTATATTATTTATTTATTTGGTTTCATATTTAGCTCACTGGAGTCGTGCCAATTCGAAAAAAACGTCTTGGTGTTTTTATTTCAGTGCTACTGGCAGGAGGAATTTGCTTGCTAGTTGTCATCCATTCCGCAGCCGAGATCAAACCTTTTGGGCCTCCAACTCTCACCATATAATCAGCACGTAGAAATAGACCATGCCTTCAAAAAACAAAAACAAAAAATATTATTGATTCCGTGAATAAAAATGAATACAAGTCACTCTCTCCATACTATGGCGATATACGTGATGCTTTCTGATTTAAATTTTATTTACTTCAAATGAAATGTATTTTTTCCTGTGGTGGTATTTCAATCTTTATAGGTGAAGGTGTGTGTGGAGATGTTGTAGAATGTATTATTTATGGAGTGACAAGTGCAGTTTACATAGGTACAATAAAGACAATGATATAAGATATAAAAACGAGTGAGATATTTAGTCCGAGACTCGGTGATACTGAGTGACTGATATAGAGTTACAGTTACACGATCAAGATAAAAGCGGAGTGAGATTTATTCAATCCTGATATGTTATTTATTGAACCCTGGACTATTGAATAATGCTGACACTGAGTATCACACAGTTCTCACAGGACTCGTTGATCGCCACATAGGTAGGTACTTACCAAACTCAAAATAAACATGACATATCATGAAATACCAGTCTTAGAAGTAAGACTATAGATATGACATATTCATACCTCGATTTGTCCCAATATAATAAAGAATCATTTGATCCAGTTTTATCATCCAGTAATTTGTATAATTGATTCTGGAAACGCTGATCGTCATCAGCAATTAATTCCGCGCTGCAGTCGATTTTGACAAGCTTTTGATTGGACTCCACCAAGGCATCTGCTAGAATTTCCACCAGATTAGTCATGACAAGTGCTTCCATCTGAAATATTATTATTTGTTATTGTTATTTTACTTATTTTATAAATTGAATATCGACAAGGTGTGGTATAACTCAATTTTTTTTACTAATTTATTACATTGAAATCATATTATAACATTACATAAATATTGAGCACATCGGAATCAACATTTTGGAGATATAGGTACCTACATACTCGTAACAACTAGGGAATCCAATCCCGATCCAAAATTCTGATCCCGGGATATCGGGATTACAATTTGACAATCCCGGGATCCCGGGACTGGTCTCGGGATTAGCATTTTTCCATTGTCAATATAAAAATTTTATATTTACAAATAATATCAATAAAATCGGTCAAAAATAAATCTAGTATAAATTATATTATTTAAGACATTTATTGTTAATATTGTATAAGTTCAATCTTGGAAATACATTAGTTTAATGGAGTAAATAATATTGTAATATAAATAATAATGTGAATTTAATATGAGATTGCTATTACTGATAGTAAAAACTTAATGAATTAGCGAGATTTAAAATAGTAAAGCAAATCATGGTGTACTTATGGCCTTTCCGCTTCATAAATCTAATTAGTCAGCCAAATATGAAACTGCCGTAAAACGTATGAGGTCATGGTGGAATTACATTGTTTTTTCCCAATTTTTCTCATTTTTATTAATTTATGTGAAAAAATAAAATGAATCGGCAACTTACACATGTGTATAAATCAAACTTCATTCAAACTCAGTTTATTTCTAATGTAGTTATTTGTTATTAAAAGTATTTTTTCTGTTATATTTTCATTTTTATTTAAATTTTCAATAAAAAATGATAAAAAAATCAATCCTGAAGGTTTCGGGATAATGTTTATCAATCCCGGGATTCATGGGTATCAAAAATAGCTCGGGATCCCGGGATTGGAATCCCTAGTAACAACGTATTTTTTTTACGGAAATTCGTAATGTTAAATTTATTCATTCATATCTATTACAGATACTTGAAAGAAGAGAAGGCCGTTATATGATAGGAATTAGGTTATTTGATTGGATTAGGGTTCATTCTGTTAAAATATTATATTAATTGGCTCCACAACCCATCATGATCTCCTTCATTTCTCCATGCCGGGCGATCTAGGTCCGTCGCTTTCCAATAATTTTAGCCGAGCATATCAGTCTCGGATCTCTAGATTTTCACTCACCCTCAGGAGATGCGTACATAGCCCGCCTTGATGATAGTTCCTCCAATATTCTATGTATATAGGTACCTGATCGATCCACCGCAGTCTTTATATTTTGATTATATTATTTACAAATTATTTTAAAACGATATTTAGATACGCATGGCTAATATTTTTAGTAAGTATGCACCAATTACTTAAAACATTTTATTTAGTAAACAACTGTCAAATAAATTACGAGTTTCTTTCATTTTATGAAAATATATAATATATTATATTAACTGGTATGTTCCCATCATATTGGTTACATGGAGACGGTATTCCTTGAAGTCTACAAGACAATGAAGGTCCATAGCCTATCAGGCAAGCGGGCTCTTTTAGCACCGATGGGTCAAAACGGTGGAAGTATAGGTCTGTGGACGCCAGAACCCATCGATCGGGTAGCTTGACCAACTCCATATCGACTGCCTGAAATGAAAGATGCCATGTATATGTTTATCAGACTTATGTTATAAGACGTAATTTAAAACCATAATAAACCTGTAGTAAGTATATTGATATTTTAAATAATCTATTTTTTGTACAAATTAATTTTCAATGATAACAGAGGCACTGAATTGGTTTAGTCTAGGATCTAAGTAACTAAATATAATTTTTGCAACCTGGGGTTTGAAACCTTCGGATTATGGAGACATTTCGAAATTGAAAACACTATTTATAGCTAAAATCGGTCACCATAAAAAACTGCGGATTAGTCTCAATACTGCGGAAAATCTTGGAAATTTAAAGAAATGATGTAGCCTGGAGTACACTTGTTGCTACAAGTGGGTTATTGTTACTATTAGGTATGTAATAAACTATTATTATGAATCGTAATATAAAATCAAATGAAAATAAATAAATTGTATACGTATCGCAATCAATCCTCATCTAAAACTAGGTGGGTGCCCAAGAATGTCCAAAATCACATCTAAATTAATTATTAGGAATTTTATGCTGGCATTTAGGAACGTGTAAAATAACAGAAAAATATTACCTATAAAGTTTATAGCTAATCCCATCACAATTTTTTACCATCGTCAAAGAAAATATCTTCCGTGTCTAGAAGTAATATTTCTGCAATTAATTATTAATCAAGTCATCCAAATGGTCAGAATATTTTATAGAGACGAAAACCTTACAAGAAACCGATTTCAAGCTTTGCAAAATATTAATAATTATTTTAATTAACCACTGTTAAAATTACAATATTCACGTGTAATTTAATTATTATTTTGACTTCAAAATAATATTTTTGAAATTGGAACTGCGGACATTTCACTTTTCAAAATTTATAAAATGTAAAATTATATAATAAGATGATTCTGCTAGATACTGCCATTACATAAATTAATATACATCGCTCATGGAATGTGGGCCTATGAAAGTGCTACGCCATATCTAGCCTCATAAAATCATTGTCAAAGCGGTATGCTTGGAGCTACGCGGATGATTTATTTTTATTTTAATATAATGTTACGTCACACAAACAACAGCAGTAGCAAATGCTTTTTAATAAACATATTTTTATTTAAACAGTTACACAATACCCTCTATAGTCTACACCCCCTAATGATGTTTCTCAACAGTGTTTTAATAATGCTTTGTGAGATAGAAAAAGGGGGGTAAGTCTAAAATCACTACTTTTCAGAAGAACGAGAAGACTTAAGAATATTGAGTTTTGGACAATGCAGTGTGGACAGTGCTGGGATTTTCTAATTCAGTGGCGTCGATTCGATTCGTCCCTTTACTCCTATGCGCATTAAGATTAATTTGGCATACTTATCACATTATTTAAATACTTATCTCTCTTTTTATTTTTCATATGATTTCCAAAAGATATTCTGTTTTGGAAACATCGAAACCAATCGTAGATTATACCTGTTTATATGTTTCTTGAATAAACTCAGTCTTTCCAAGGATTACGATGTTGCCAGCAGCTGGTCTCATGTCACCAATTCTTTGCTGCAGTCCTTCCATAGCAAGGATTCTCAGAGTTGATTTACCGAGGATGTTGTACAACGCTTGGTCAAGTGCTGAAATAATATTTATGAGGTAATTCGTAGGTTCTTTGCCAAATTATTCAAAATTGTTATTGCAAAAGTGATTGAAGATGACGATCTATTAGGCAAATTATGATCGGTAGGTGACGCGCACACGACAATCTTTTATGGGTGCGACAGATTGCAGTGACTCGATGGTAAGTATCCAACCAGTGGTTGTAGCCTTTGGACAGGCGTTCATCGCTAGATTCAATGACTCTGAGGATAGTAGTAAAATATTAAAGGGGGTAAGAGTCTACCTATAAGAATTATTCCCTTCTTCGTATAAAATCAATCATATAAATTAAAAACAGGGTATTTTGAAGTATATGTAACATTGTATATTAAAATACTTATTTTATTTATAAAACATTGTGGACATAACAAATCTAAATTCAGGACGTACACAAAATGAGATTTACATTATAAGTCAAACATACCCCTCACAAGAGAGAAGAGAATGTAGAAAAAAAAATATAATAACAATAATAATAATAATAACAAAAAAAACATACTTAAGTACAATTTGATACAGAAAACTATAATTTTTGGAAACAAAAAACATACAATTTTATACAGAAAAATACAGTTACAAAAACAAAATGCAAAGTACATCATTGAAAATGTCTATGTCTTTAGGGAGCGCATTTACTAATCTTCCACCCCTCGCTAATGGTGCCTGATAGGCTTGACACGAGGAAACGGTTCCAATCCAGAATAAATCATGGCTGCGACCACGTAGGTAATTGACAGGCGCATGTCAATTCAAATTCATTAGGGCACCAGGATTTGAAACCATCCCTCGCATAACAGGCAAAGCGCAGAAGAGACCGACGAGATTCAAGAGAGTGCCTTGCGCAAGAGAGCATGCCTTGTAGAAAGGCAGTCGGAAAATAATCATTTTCAATGTTAAAGTCTCGATGACAGATTTTCAAAAAATAAATGAATGTATCATTGCTGGCATTGCTTGCGTGTATAGTAGACATCCTAAATTTAATTGACATATTTACACATTATTCGTTATACCTACTCATTTCCTTCGCAAAATGATTAATAAGAATTTAATAGGTACAGTAATACGTGGTACCTATCTAATATGTACACAGTACGAAGTAATATTTTACAAACGGTGGTAGTATTAAATTTTATTTTTTTATTTGTAGTGTGCTTGTGATGTGTTCTGATAATATCATCAATAAAATTAATAAAAAAAAAACAAGTTATTATTGACAGTGCGTGAATCCATAGTTAAACTGCCTGACTGGATGATTTATGGATGTTACATTCGTCAAAGATACGTAGATACAATGCACGTTAAAAGACCCATATGGCAGCATGTCCAATTTAACTGGATGACGGTACTTAACGTAACGGCAAATAATGTTCAACTATAGGTGCGACGAAATTTCGGACTGGCTGGTAATCGGAGAGCGAAAGTCGAGCTATGGACATTTCAATTTGTTTTGTGATGGCAACGGGGGAATCAATTCTTAAATCGTGTAAAGATGACTAAAAAACGTTTCCCATTTACTTGAAAAAGAAAACATGTCAGTGAATATATTATTATTATTAGTACCTAATAGAATAATAAACATAACATTAAATGGACGCATGTTGACCTTTTATGACAAATTATGTTTTGTTCTGCACGCGTCATTTGCACAATTTTCGCGTCGCGTAGTCACAATCGTTTTAGACCGTGCCCCAGCTGAAGTATAGCCTTAACTAACCGAATTACAGCGGATAAACTATAATACTGATGTAATAAATGTGAATACTACCCACATTCATATAAAATCCACACCATACCACATTGTCTCCCAGAGAGAACAGTAGATACCGGGCAGCTAGTTATCATATTAATGTTATTATAATAATGTTATCCCACCTTGTTCATTCTGGAATACGAAGACAGCGTCAGTTGCTCTCCTGGCTTGTAGCAATTGCAAAACTGCATCTAATGTTGAAGTTGATTCTCCGAATCCACTTTTGATGAATGACATTAAAGGATGTTTGGACAGGAGTTCTTCGAATTGTTTCCATGGTGCCCAAGCAGTGTCCACAATTATACTCGCTCCAGTAGATAGACTGGCGCATACTAACAGAATGATTCACATTAATCAGATCGACTAATTATTTAAACAATTACCCGTAATTTATCATATTAATTAAATCAAATTTATTTGACAGAAATAAAGACATAAGAATCACATAAATGAATTCAGTGGGTTTGTGAGTGATTTTTCTTATTGGAATTTAATCTATAGTAAGTTGTTAAACTGCTTCTAGACGCAACAAGTACTTTTAAAATATCATCACATTTTGGTACTCGAAAAAATATAGTCTAAATATTTTTGAATGATAAACTGTACCTTCTTTATTTACAGAAGCAAATTGTATTATTTTTAAATGTAAATAGGAGCAATTAACTATTTTTTTAATTCAAAGAATAGGTAATTCACAAGATTTAAGAATATCACATACATTATTTGAAAACAACTCAAACTAGAAAAAAAATACGACACCCAGCGCGATTCGAACCCACGCCCGCTGGAATTAGCGCACATTTGCGTAACCTACATTATTTTAAGTGTGGTATGCTAACGTTATAATCATAATTTCGCAAGTGTAGCGTTTGGATTAGAACATTGTAATTATTACAATATTCTAATCAAAACGCCGACCGATCAATCAAAATATTTTTCTACATTTGGAAATGTAGCATACACGTATAGTTTTTTTAGAATAGTTGTATTATTTTTCAATCAATAAAACTATCTGGAAAATTTTTATTTTAATTTTATAAGGGAGGTTTGGAAAATGATTGCGGGGGGGCGGCGACAAAATTTTATGTTCCACCTATGATTTTGATCCACTTATTTCAATAACAGCACAAATAATTTCTTACATTTCGCGTAACTTTCTTCTTCTTGGTATCTATCTAGAAATATTGTGTCTGCTTTCAACTTCAACCCAGAAGTCTTCATTTCGACATCCTGCAAAGCATCCCTAAACCACCCTGATACTTCTGGCTGTTGTTTTTCAGCAATCAAAACTGGAACAATTAATAATAGAAAAAAAATTACACTCTTTACTGACTGGACTTATCAATCCTATCGAGTCTTAGATGGTTTTATTTTTATTATGTTGGCAATTGTGGAGTTTCTCGCAATAAATACAGGCCGTTTCTTTAGTATATATGGAATTATTCTAATGGTAGAAAACGACAAATATATTGTTTATATAATTATTTTAACATTGCAACAGGCCATTAAGGCTTAATGACAGTGAAACAGAAGTGTAGTAGTAGCAGTGAAACAAACACAGAAACACAAGGCCTATGAGAAGATCACATAATTAGTGACATCACCGGGAATGTAAACCGGATGACAAGTTAGTGCTTTATGCATAAGCGTATGAGGGTCGCCGATTATTGATGCATATCCTTTGAAATGACAATATAGAACCTACATTGGTATCATATAATGTGTAGAGAGTGTAATATGTCAACTTGTTATCAACCAAGGATAACTTTGAAGCATTTGAAAAGTTTGCTGCGTCGGATGGAGGACGGAATAATCCCAACCTTATCTTAGATTCACCACTTTCTACTCCCAACTCCTCAGTTTCGGCAGAGTTTCAGTACACGGGTATAAAAGAGATTTCATGTCACTAAAGATAATAATTAATAAGAACAGAGCACAGAGCATGTAATAAATCTTTTTTATTTTTTTATTATAAACTCTTTCTTTAAGCATCAAGGTGCAGGGTTGATCCATCAGTCCCGCGCAGTTCCGTTTCGGGACAAGGAAGTGTGGCATTAAAATATTTTCATTCAGACACGTTAACAGTGTCAAGAAAGGCAGCCGTGCATAGATCGCGGCTGCATATACATGACTGGTGGAGATAGGGTAACTTAAATCATTACATATAAAACATGTACATAATAATATTATTATGTATGGACAAGCTTTATTTAATTATTAATTTTATTCTACAGGCACTTTTATTGTAATTTTTCTCTGATATTGCAAAACTTCAATTTATACTAATATACTACAATCGACAACGATTTGACATATTAATAATATTGAAATAACAGAATAATATAGTGATTGACATCATGGCCCCCATATCCTGAACCGGCCCCCCAGGCTTGGATCTTTGGTGGCCCCCTACCTATCGCTAGGGATAAATTCGGTGCGATGCTCTACAGTGGCGTTTTCCAAATGGTGTACGCGGAAAAATTAATGTGAATATTTAGTGTTTTTTTTTTGTATATTTCAATACATCCATTTAAATTATGGAGTTGTCGAGTATCGATACAAAATTTAAAAATTTATCGTACAACCACATAATTGTACCTTTTTATTATTAAATTTGTGATGTGTGTTTATCTCACTTATCAGGTCGACTCGCCTCGCCGGGCACCTTCTGAGCCCGGGCCCCCAGGATAGAGGCCTGTCAGCCCTCCCCTTGTGGGGGCCATGATTGACATTCTGTTGCCTTCGTAACAATACTATAATATCTACATGCTTACACACGAAATATAAGGTTTGAGAAATGGTATAAAAATGGTGTTTCATAAATAAAAATTAGGTTTACCTACCTATTTTTATTTCCACTGATAATGCCGCACACACAAACGCTTCAAAGATTATCACATATACGAAGAACATTTTTTGTTTAATAAATACGACTAAAATGTCACGTGTTAGATTTTTGGTTTATTCTAAGTATCGTAATATAACTGCTTCCTTTAGTTTCTTGGTGAGTGTGTATATTTTTTATTCATTTAATAAACATTATTAGATAATTATAACTATTATTTTTTTGAATTATTACTATAAAACGTGTTAATTAATATAAATAAATATAGGTAATAACGTTTTGTGACAGAAAAAAATATCTAACACTTTTGTAACACAACCTATAATATTCAAAGCATTATTTGATCGATTTGAAAAAGTAAATCGAAAGTACATTAGTATCTTTTTTATTTAATGCATTACTCGAGAGCCTAATTCACATTTTGTGTCAGTATGTCAAATTATTTTAACGGAATGGTAATGTATCTACATATTTTGACTTTTTTGGCTCATGGAGAGCTCCTTAATACATAGTATAAATATTTAATATGCAAGCAATCAAGGCTCAAACAAAGCACGCCTCTAAACTGATTTGATGAATCAGTCCCTTGGCAGTTATTTTGAAATTAATATTTTACCGCTGTCAAACATCAGGAGCTTTCAAAGAAGCATAGTTTTCTTTCTAAAATTCTATTTTAGAATAATTGAATTATACCGAAAGTCCGTGACTTGTGAAATATGAAAATAAAAAGTAGACATACATAATGAAGAAATAGATTGATTCAATTTCTTTTATTTTTATTTTTCAAATCCCTTCTATTCCATTTCTATAAATATCCAGTCAGTGCCTTCAGTATCACACTTGAATGCGCTCATGAAAATTGACAACAGGTGGGTGTAGGCGCGCGACTATTTTACCCACCCATTACGACTTGTTGCAAGTGCGTTATTTTTGAGAGGCTTTATCTTATAATCAGGGACGGATTTATCTGTACTCTGAGTGTCATGCGTGTAAAATTATTATCAGTCTTAAACGAAATTTAAAAAAATTATAAGTGATATTCGGAAACTTTCTAAAAAGGAACCAAAAAAAAATCAAAATGTAATAATTACACACTGTAATAATACCCTATATTGACGGCTTTCATATGTGATACATTACTTGTGAAATTAGAGAAGAGAAAAAAATCAATTAAATTGGTATTGGAACTAATTCATGTCACTTTACGTGTAATATTGATGAAGTAAAAAAAGATGAGATGATTAAAAAATAATTAGTAAATACCAGATACCCATAAGATATTGGATTTAAATGGTATATATTTTCAATAACTGCGGATTACCGCAGCATTTTCAGGTTGCTAAAGATTTTTTCTGGTATGTATATATATTTAAAATTATGTATGTTCAATACAAAGAATGTTCCATTCTCAAATCTTGTGTATTATTCGTTGAATAAAAAAGAGTTTATTTAAATTTGTTGCTGCTGTGACAGGTTGTAATAAATGGTAAAAAAAACAACTAATTATCTCTCTCACTCACTCACCCACGTCACTTTATCTCTATTGCGTCCCAGCATTAGGGCATAGGCCAAGCACAAGTTCGCGTCACTTTCCTCGGTTCATCGCCAACTCTTGCGCCATGCCAGACCTGTAGCACGTAGATCGCTTTTGTAGCACCAATACAGAGTGAGAGAAGGCCGGCCACGACGACTGAAGTCTTATGGTTATGCCACAAGGGCACGGAGTGTCGCACACTCTGGCGGCAACTGGAACACATGTCCCAGCCACGCGAAGCATCTCTTCGTAATTATTTCAATCAGCGAGGGCTGCTGTGTACTCCTGCAGCTGTAAATACTCCGAAAATCGCCCAATGAAAAATATTATAAGAATTATTTTTATGATGTTACCTATTAATTTCCGATATATTTTTTGTGAATTATTTTGTTATTAAATTCGATTCTCATTTTAATTATCAAAATGGCGAATTTGTGTTTTGAGTAAACTATTTTTTTCATGCCTCCATTTCTGTGACAAATTACCTACATAATAATTATTAGGTATTGAATAAATAAACATATCATAATTTAAAAAAAATACTTATATGTATGTGTTAACCAAACTATTTATTAAAATATTGTATATTTTATTTTAGTACTGTTAATAAAAATATATACGTGTGTTTAATACCCCATTTGTCGTGGGAATATAGACAAACGGTACACAATGTAAGCTTTAACTGACAGGAGTTATGAATTATTTTGTAATATTCGTAATTCTAGGTTGTATAGAATGATGTTTGCTAATAAAAAATAAACATAGAGGTGCATCGATTCTCATGTGATTCAAACAATAACTATGTAGTTTGATTTCGATTTGATAAATTAGTAACTATTTTCAATCATATAATACAACATACATGCCACAAATAGTAAATATTGACGTTTGATGTCTATTTATTTATGAAAATGTGCAAAAACATTCATTATATAGAAGGAGTGGGAAGGGGAGTGCATTGATACGATTCTTTTAATTACTTGGTATCTTGTGTTTTTGTTGCTTGACCTCCCTTTATTTGTTTAAATTAACACAATTATCAAATAACACAAAATATTTTTATATTTAATAAAGTTTGGGATTCGCACCGATGTACCGCAGTACCGGGTCACATTTATTCGGATAGATCAGGGGGGGGGCAAACTGCATTAATATTGTACTTCTGATTAAGAATAACTCTTTTATATATATATTTTTTAAATATTAACAAAAGATTAAAATTTGTTTAGCAATAGTACGCGATCCATTTTCAATAGATATTGATAGTGTACCGACAGAGCTACAACTTGAGATTATTGATCTGCAGTGTGACACTGATTTAAAAGAATTGCATCGTCGTGAAGAAATCTCCAAATTTTACAATACCCTTAATTCAGACAAATTCGACCAACTTAAATACTATGCAAGAAAAATGTTCATTATTTTTGGATCAACCTATATATGTGAACAAACATTTTCGATCATGAACCTCAATAAAAATTCTTTACGATCAAATATCTTCGATGCCCATTTACAAGCAGTTTTGAGAATATCAACTACAAAATTAGCACCTGAATTTTAAAAAACAGTTTCATTCTTCTCATTAATTTTTTTTGTAATGTTTATTTTTCGTGATAATAAATAGTGTATATCATCTAAAAATGGTATTTTACTTGCGGCCCGCCGCTCATTTTGAATTCTTGAATTTGACCCTCCATCCAAAAAGTTTGCCCCCCCCTGAGATAGATGAAGATATCGGATACAGTTATTGTAATTGGCTATTTTAATGATACTCCTGGGAAATATGGTTTCTAAATAAAATATATACTTAATATTTAAAAATAATGGTATATTTTCAGTATTATGGTAAAATAAGTACTGCTTAAATTCTATTGTCTTTTTTTAACAACATTTAAACCTTCAGGCTTCCCCTATATATGTATAAGTACACATATGTGTTATATATTCTACAATATAAGAAGATGATCTAAAATCTTGAAAACGGGTTTCTTTTTCTCTATCACGTTTTTCCGTCACGCTCAACTTTCGCGTATTTTCTGTAATCCAACAGTCTTCAAATTCGGTATCTACACACATATACTAATTTGGTGACAATACATTCTATTA
This sequence comes from Rhyacophila brunnea, assembly GCF_057557595.1. Classification (NCBI taxonomy): domain Eukaryota; kingdom Metazoa; phylum Arthropoda; class Insecta; order Trichoptera; family Rhyacophilidae; genus Rhyacophila; species Rhyacophila brunnea. The sequence goes on from NW_028233068.1 coordinate 28,074,872, forward strand.
AAATTAAGGGAAGTGCGGTACTACAAAATTAGGGTCTCCACACAGCGTTTTAAAAAACAAACTTAAAAAAAATGATCCAATCGATATGAAACCTTTGCTAAATGAATCGTCTTAGACGATTTCCAGACAGACATAATATTATGAATGTGTAGTGAAGGTTGGGTTGGGTTGGGTTGGGCCGGTAGGGGATATGTATAAAGACTGTCATAAGTTTTGCTTGTCAATCCCAGATAAATATACCGTATATGAACCCAGATAATTTTCATGAAAGACTTGAAAAGTAGTATTTTTATGTATGTACTTGAAGTATTATTTCTAACTGTGTCAAATATGTAACTATTATTTACTATATAAACATAATAAAATAAAAACATATGTTCTAGGTATTATTTCTAACTGTCAAATATGTAATGCCGCAAAAGAGTGCGACACTTCGTACCCTTGTGGCACAGCCTCAAGGGTTCTGTCGTCGTGGCCGGCCCTCCCTCATCCCGCAGCGGTGCTAGAAAAGCGATTTACGCGCTGCAGGTCTGTTATAGCGGGAGGCGCAAGAGTTGGCGATGGATCCGGGGAAGTGGCGCGAACTTGTGCTTGCCCTATGCCCCAACGCTGGGTCGTGACAGGGTGAAAGAAGAAGAAGAAGATTTACTATGTAAATGTATTAAAATAAAATGATATGTCCTATGGTTTGATTTTTAACTAAATTTGTACATATTGTTTCAAATATAAATGTATTAAAATAAAAATATATTTTTATTAAATAATAACCTTCATCCAGCTACCTATATCCTATGAAAGTACTAAACTATTACATCTTACACCTGCAATAATAAATGCCAGATTACATGATAGACATTATAATAATCCATATGCTCCGTCTGCAGGGGAAAAATAATTTGAATTCTCACTAAATGATAAAACAATAATAAAATCACACCTTTTGTACCTACATGTCAAAAGAGATAAGTCTTCGATTTATATTCTTTGTTAAAAAATACGAAAGGAAGAAAGGGATATGTCAAAAAAATATAGTAAAATCCACAACTATTGAAAATCTCATATTATTATATTTATGACATAGTATATCAATTTTAATAGACAATTGCAAAAAAAAAAAATCAAAAAAATGATTATTTTCGGTTTAATTGCAATTTTAAGAATAATCTCAAAAACGCAAATTTTGTTTTGCCTCTCCTGAAAAGTACCGATTTTTGACTTATCGCCCTCTTTCTTCGCACACAGTTCTATAAATAAAAAAACATTAATTTTAATGAATACATCAAACATATAAATACCTTTAAACCGAAAGCATTAATTTATTAGAATATGTAGTATTTAGCTATTTTATAATACATGATACATTTATATAATAAAATATGTTTTGTTAATAATTGCTCTAGTTTGAAAATTAAAAAAAATTAAAATTCTTGATTTATATAAGAATTTTTAAAATCTAATGAACGTCATGACGTCGCGATTTGTAATCGATTTCTTATGGCATTTAATTACCGCACTTAAATAAACTCTTTGCACATTTCAACAATCATTATTTATATTCACAATATAGTGTATCTAATTTTTTTCTATATAACAAATGTCCAATAATTATTTTATTTTTTAGTGATCATTAAACAATATATTCATAATCTTAGAGGTACATGATACAGCGTATAGATATGATATACAAGTTTCTGGAACAAGTAAAATAAAAATAATATGTACCTACTTAATAACAGAATAATTAATACAATATAATTTTCTTTCGTGAGTTTATTCACTGATTTATATTTATATGTGTTTCATATTTTTGTATATTATATAGAATATACTTCTCAACACTAAGTTGAGAAATATAATATATTTAATTTTATTTTATTAATAAATCATATTATTATAATTACAATTAATGGTTTAGTCATAAGTAAGTATACAAATTTTGAAGAGATTTCGCGTTGACTCGGATACCATTGATAATTTATAAATCACTAGTATTTAACTACATATAAAAATATGTGGTAAATACCTCGTAAAAGATTAATTGTACAAATACGTGGGTATTCAAGGGTGTCAAACAACACTATCTACAAAAGTGTAACTTTACAGGAGAGCCAAAAAAAGTTTTTTTATTTTCTTGTAACTCAACAAAGGAGATGTTTATTGAAAACCTAATGTTTATATTTTATATTTTATAATTTATTGTGTATTGTACATTTATATTGCTTATCATCATCAGCCGGGGTCAATCCACTGCTGGACGAAGGCCTCCCCAAGCCTATTCCAACTCTCTCGGTCCTGTGTCGTTCGCTGCCACGTATTTACGCCGAACTTTACCAGTTCGTCAATCCAGCGGCTTTTAGGGCAACCCTGTGGCCGTTACGTGCCCCTTGGGTACCGCTGGATGACGGCATTTGTCCAGCGGCCGTCCTTGCGGCGAGCAATGTGCCCCGCCCATCTCCATATTAGCTGTTTAGCAACGTCTATTCGCATCGCGTACACCTAGGTGTCTGCTTCCTAACACATTCGTTTCTCTTGCTTATAGTGTCGTTCAAATTTATAGGTATGGTCTTAAAAATATAAAAAAATAGTTTTATGTGAAAGGTTACTGTTAGTGTTTTTTATTATTTTATATATTTTTATAATGAGTATATTTGGAATATGATAATAATATATTATTTATACTAATAAAACTGCAATTTAATAAATTTTACTAAATATTTTATATGATCAATATGGTCGATAAATATTAAAATGATTTTATTTAATTGAAAAATAAACACAATTAAAAAACAATATTATTAAGAGGTACATCGTATTTTAGGAATAGTCTATAGAAAACATAAACGGGTATGACTTGAAATCCTTATTTTCTTTTTTTTTTGTTGCTAAAAACGTTAACCTCGCCTTAGATAATAGTTGTATAATTATAGTATTTATGATGACTATTGCAGGAATTGATTCAGTGAAATACCTGTAATATAAATGTCAGAACATTGTTCTGAGTATACTCCAACCACTTACCAGTGTATATTATTTTCTACTCTATTAGAATAATCACCTCAAAATGATAAGTATTTGTACATTATATTATAGTATCCAATCAGCAACCAACATAGCTAAAGAAATAATGACGCTGGTTTTAAAAAGTAATTTGTTTAGTTTAGTTTACACTTAGTAAGAGTTTTCCCAGTTGACTGTGCCATTTTTAACTTTGAAATAAAAAAGTAAATTTCATTACTCATAAATGCTTATTTTATCTTAATTTTGTTTTCGGCGTAGATTTGTATATTTATGAATAGCTATCATGTTTTTACTGAATGAAAATATAAATAACATATTATGTAGTATGATTTTCCCAAGCGTATGGCTATCATAGATTAATTAGTGAAGTAATACATACCTATATCGGTAAATTTATAAAAAAATAATTTAATAAGTATATTAAATAAAATTTGACAATGAATCATAAGATTCATTTTATTTCATTCGTTACTGTTTTAATTATATTGAATAGTGTGAATATGTCTTTTGAAGCCGTCGGCGACAGAGCAAAAGAAGGTAAGGGAGTAAACTTATGTTATGTTATTACTGCCTTAAAATACGGTCATTTAGTAATCGACTTAAATGTACTATTATTATCCGATTCAGACATGAAAACGAAATTCAAAAAGGTTTAAAATATAATCGTTCCTCAGATTTTTTTTTTATAGAATGTTTCCAACCTACACTGACCTCTATCTGACATTTTAATATTTTCAAGCTTTCAATATACCTATTTTAAATCACGTTTGCTTTCACATCTCACTACAATATCATCTCTTTGAGCAACGTTTGTAGTGACATCCCTCAACAAAATGTCGACTTAAAATATACGGGATGTTATCACTTCCGTTCATTTTTAACCTTACATAATTTAAGGCATTGGTCCTCAACCCCCGGTCCGTGGATCAAATGGTACCGTGCCGCCCAAAGATCATTAAATTATTTTCTTTATATTTTGGGTGTCATTACCTCCTATTACCCCCAAATAGATCCATCTCGTTGCAAAGAAACAAGCTCAGATTGATTTAACGTTCTAGTGAGTTAAAATGTTAAATCACTTTACATTCATTTTTTGGTGTAACTGAATTTTATTTTGAAGGTATGTTTAAATACAATTAAATTAAAATTATTAAATCAAAACAATCTAAAATATAAACAATCAACGTCCCCCCGTCAGCGGGCCGCAGTACAATTATCAAACGCTGACCGGTCCGCGGCGATAAAAAGTTTGGGGACCACTGATTTAAGGTATATGTACACATAAAATATTTAATGCCCGTTATATTTTATTATTATATCGTTATATGTCATATTAAACGGACAATTGAAATAAACATCTGCCTTATAGGTAATTTAACTGCCATTTATAACACGCATACTTATTTAATTAGTGCAGCAGAAATAAAAATATGTCCACTAAACTATCAACGTTTACTTGCTTGAACTTTAAATGAGTTCGAAAATGTGTAGATTTTGATGGTCTGATTTTTCACATACATCGAACATTTTGATTAATAACTACTATCGTATTTTTTTTATGTTTTATAATAGAATGCAGAAAAAGTGGAATTAAAAAAATAGAATGTAAAAGACTTCTTTATGGTTCAAAAGAAAGAGTTCCTGCCGACCTTTTGGAATTCCCACATATGGTAATTATTTGTAATGCAATAACTAAAGCTTTATATTATAATATGCTGCAATTCTATTATCAAACATAATTATTGTTATCTTCATTGAATACATATTATTAATTATAAGAAACAGAACCAAAATCATAAACAATGTTATTATTGTCTACCTAAATTATATTATTTTGTTATTAGGCATTGATAGGATTTCAATTAAATGATGAGTCAGAAATTAAGTGGAATTGCGGTGGATCTCTAATCTCTCCATGGTGGATCATTTCTGCAGCACATTGTCTGAATGATCCAAGAACGTGAGTTGTTTAAAACTATATTACTTTCTAGTAGGAACAATGGCTCAATCAAGCTACTGATACAAATATCAATATTGTGAATAATTTACAATAATCTGGTGTATTTCACAACATTCTCTATTTTCTTGGAATTTTTTGTCTTAACTTAATCTATGAGCTATTGAAATAAAACATATTCATTAGATATTATTATAATATACCTACGTATCTATTCAGTAGCGCACCCAGGGGGGGGGCCAAGGGGCCTTGCCCCCCCCCAAAAACATTGAAATTGAAAGCCAATAGATTAGACAAATAAAAACACGGCAAAAAAAATATTTGAAATTCTCCAGCACCCTCTAGAAAAATTTCTTAGATTTTAATTTCTAACACAAAAATTTCGAAACACTAATGTCGGGTTGTTTTAGAAACTCAATCTCTAATGGAAATGTCAAAAAAATTCTCGGTGTCCATCCGAATTCCGGAGTGGTGTACACCGAGTGCAATAGACAAAAATCCCGATAAACGAGAAATTAGGCTGTGTTCTGTTGGGTAGGTTTATGCACCTATAAGTTAAATGCAATAATACTTTTTTTTCCTTTTTCAATTAATATTTTGGAACTTCACTATTAAAAAACCCAAAATCGACGATAAAAATTTGGCGAAAAGTACGACTACACCCACCACCATGGGCTGACAGGGCTATAGCCTGGGGGCCCGGGCTTAAGAGGGCCCTGCGTGGCGGCTCGTCTAATTGTGAGATAAACACACACCAGAAATTTGTTATATTATAAAAAAAAAATCACATGTGGCGCTATAGATACTACTTCATCAAAATTAACATAAAAAATATGAAGTATGATGAAAATAATATGATATACGTAACTACATGATAATAATTCACGTGTATCATTTTATATTACAATTATTTTTAGTGTTTCTAGAAAAATAAAAATGTTTATTTATCCAATATCGATGGGTCGAATGCAACTTGGCTACCACAAGAGGGGGTCGTGACCAGTGGTCTATAGTATGATAACGATCGATAATATGATATGAGGTCCGACAAATCAAGAATTCAAGGGAATTATTTAACAATATAGATATATCCACGGAATACCATTTGGGAACACTACTGTAGAACATCACATTCCCCTTAACCCTGGTGATAGGTAAGGGGGCCCGCCAAACATTCATGATGTGGGGGCATGCCCACCACAGTCGGTGGTGGTGTAAATTAAAAAAAAAACATTTTTTCGGTGGAATTCAGCATAAATATTGTGGCTCTTGACCAGTGGTTCTTAACCGGTGCACCGCTGGCTTGTTCCATGTGCACCGCGAAAATAATGATAAAAGCAGAAAAATCCGCGACATAGCGAAAACCGAAAAAGTCCTTCGTGACATTATGAAAGCCGATGAAAGATCTAATGTGATTTTGATGTTGCCGAATCGATCGCACGCGTCTAAAATCTAAAATATCGTGGAGGAATTTGTATGGATGGTGCTCCGTCAATGTTAGGCTCATTTAAAGGATTTGTTACCCTCGCAAAGACAAGAAATCCTAACATTATATCTACGCACTGTTTTATTTACACAGAGAATCTATAGTTTCGAAAACATAACAGCAGTGCTAAAACCTGTACTAGACCAATATGGTAAATTTCATCTAATCCAAACCTTTAAAAACAGGCATTTTAAAAAAAAACTTTGCATTTCTATGGAAGCTAAGTACGATTGTTTGCTTTTTCACACTGAAGTGAGGTGGTTACAGTGACGCACCCAGGGGGGGGGCAAAGGGCCCTGACACCCCCCAAACATGAAAATTATCAGAATGATTTTAACCATTGAAATTGAAAGCCAATAAGCCTTAGGGCTTAGACAAATAAAAACACTGGTAAAAAAAACACAAAAATTTCGAAACACTAATGTCAGGTTTTTTTAGAAACCCAATCCCTAATGGAACTGTCAAAAAATTCTCGGTGTCCACCCGAATTCCGGAGTGGTGTAGGTCATGGCTAAGGAGGGTTGACAGGGCTCTAGCCTGGGGGCCCAGGCTGTGGGGGGCCCGGCGTGTCAGGTTGACCAGATAAACACACATAATAAATTAGCTTTAATAGTAAAAAAAGTCGCCTGCGGCGCTAATATACTTCTTGGCCATGAACATTTTCAATTACTTATATAATTGTACTACGCTCTATGCTCTAGATGCTCTAGCAGCTACGTCTATGTCGAACAGCAGGTGTCCATAGACGGAAGCATGCACGATGAAATTGCTCGAAGAACAAAGCTGGAATGGAGTGCTTTCGGACGTCTGAATATTATCTTCAAGAGTGACCTACCATTATGTCTTAAGCGTAGGGTGTTCAACCAATGTGTGCTGCCCGTGCTCACGTATGGCTGCGAGACGTGGACCCTCAACACGAGAGATGTCCAAAGGCTAAGAGTCACACAGCGAGGCATGGAGAGGTGCATGTTGGGCATCACGCGAAAGGACCGTAAGAGGAACGAATGGGTTAGGAAGCAGACAAGAGTACGCGATGTAATAGACGTTGCCAAACAGCTGAAATGGAGATGGGCGGGGCACATTGCTCGCCGAAAGGACGGCCGCTAGACAAATGCTGTCATCCAGTGGTACTCAAGGGGTACGAAACGGCCACAGGGTCGCCCTAAAAGCCGCTGGATTGACGAACTGGTAAAGTTCGGCGGAAGTACGTGGCAGCGAACGACACAGGACCGAGAGAGTTGGAGAAAGCTTGGGGAGGCCTTCATCCAGCATTGGATTGACCCCGGCTGATGATCATATAATTGTGCAATATATTTTTTGATTATTATGTGTCGATACTCGACAGCTCCATTATTAAAGTGGATGTATTGAAAATCGCCAATTCTTATGTATAAGTACCCTTAATTTGAACTAAAACACAATTTGAAAAACGTTAATGTAGTGTTTCACACTGCCTTTAATCTTAGCGGTAGGTAGAGGGCCCGCCAAGCCTAGCATGAGGGCCCGTTTCAGGATGTGGGGACCATGGTGCAGGTACACCGAGTGCAATAGACAACGAGAAATTAGGCTGTTTTACATTCTCCTCCTTGGGCCCCCCCCAATATTAAATCCTGGGTGCGCCACTGTATCTATTAATAGTTCTATAGCACGGTAAATAAAACGTATACAGCAAAATCTACTCAAATAAGTTGATGAAGCACCCACACAATGCTAATAATTTTCAGAAACACTCCCGTTGTACTTTTCATTAATTTATTGAATGGGTTCGTTTTCACTGCCATTTACTGCGTCCAACGCAACTGGTGCGTTGCCCATCAGGAGGCCATTATATATAATTAGCATGCTATTTAAATGTGGTAATTAAATATTAATTAAAAAGTCCGCAGGGAATGGGTATAGTTTAATTTTTTTTTATTATTTACAGAGGTCGTCCTAAGAAAGTGCTTCTAGGAACCACGACATTCGAAAACGAAGAACAAGAAGATATTATTCAAGAGAGAAATCTGATTAAACATATCAAGCATCCTGACTACTTGCCTCCAGCCAAGTTAGATAATATATATTTACTTATTTATGGTATCACTCGATGCAAGGAGACTGGCAAGCGACAGGGTTTCTTGGAGGCGCCTCATGGTGTCCATATGCTCCAACTGAGGGGCGGATGTGGCCGAAGAAGAAGATAAAAATATTTCTAAGACAACCTTATATATCTACCTTCCTCACACATCTTAATGTATTTGTAAACTTATTATCAACAAATAATTATAAACCTCGTCTGGAATATCATCACATAACATATTTATTATTTTATCTGTTTACGATCTACATTGTAAATGCCCATTACATTGGCACTCACAATAAAAGAATACGTTGTATGTTCATTATATTAACACTGTAATGCTGTAACTGTCAAACTGGTAAAGAGGCTATACATAAAATATAATCTTACAGAAATTGTGTAGTATTGTATATTCTTACATATTAAAATGATTGCCACTAGATCGACGAACTAACCAAGTTCACAAAAAGAGATAGGGGAGACCACCTAACAGTGAATCGACGGCAAATGATGTCTATCATATCTAAAAGTAAATTAGCATGTTCACTCCTACAAGGAATATGTTATGGGCCTCCACTTTTTTGTACGAGAAATGGTTGTAAGCATTCATCTAACTAATAATTCTAACACATCCGATCCTTGCTCATAATCGTACATAAGTACATTGAAAAACAACATGAATTTTGCAGCAGATGATTAATTAATTATTTTATAAATCGTTTTCTTTAGATATAACGATATTGGCCTGATGAAAATGGACAATTCTATTGACTTGTCTGGACCAATATCAATCGCTTGCCTTGATGCTGATCAAATAATTTTTAATAAAGCTGTCGCATCTGGATTTGGAAAAACTGCATTCGGTAAACACAATTTTATAATTTTTATTTTATGGGTCAATAATTTTTTTTTAATAATATAATTAATATGTTTTGTTTTGAAAACCTTAATAATTGTTAACCATTACGTCTTGAACAGATAATATTTCATATTTTTTCTATTTGATACTAACCTAGCCCTTGATTTAACTAAGGGTAGATATTTATTTTAATTTCGAGGTACCATTGTCTAGGCCCTACGTCAGAGGTCGGCAAACCGCGACTCGCGAGCCAGCGAGCCTCTTTGGCCTCTTGACTGCGACTCTGCCACAAATGCCCCCTGCCCTATTTGACATGGCTATAAAGAAGAAGCAAAGAAAAACGGAAGACGAAAACCGTGAATTTAAAGTTGAATGGACCGAGACTTTCGCGTTTTTTCAAAACTTAAATGGCCTACCGACCTGTATTATTTGTCGGGAAAAATTGACGCATTCAAATTTATTTAGAGAGACACTTTACAACTAAACACGCGCCATTTCGCAATAAATATTCTGTCGGTGATGCAAAGAAGAAAGCAGTTGAGGAACTTTAGAAGAGTCGAGAAAAATCAAGTTCTGTATTTAATTGCTGAATACAATCTTCCAATAATGTTAATATAGCAAGTTTTGTGGTTAGTAAAGAGATTTCTAGAGATGAAATCAAGAATAAATTGAGAAGTCGTCTTATTGATGAGAAACTGGAATCAGGCTGGAATCGTGCTTAAAATTAAAAATAACATACAAACTTTCCAAGGATATGCAAGACCATTATTCACATTGAGTGTTCGTTAATCATTGTCATGATTTAATTTTATGGTTACCTTACTTACAATTTAATTCGTTATCAATACATAAGATCATTATTACGTATGCTATCAAGTTTTATTCAGTGTACATATAGTTTAATTTTAATTAAGACTTAAATCTTCAACTAAAGATTAAGTTAATAAGCAGTGCACTTACATATATAATTTAAACTACTGCCCTAGGTCATTCATTATCCTCTCTATCTGTAGGACTGGTCACAATGTGCATTTTTATGTTCTTATTGCCATCATATTTATATTTATGTTTGCAGACAGCAAAAAAGGGAGTCTGACAATGATGCAAGTAGAATTGGATATTATATCACCAAAACAATGTAATAAAACCCTAAGGGTAAGTGTATACTTTACTATTCAACATCTTCATACAAACTGTATTCTCCAAAATATTTTTCACCTTATAATCATTGTAATATGAATATTTTTGAGGACATCATATAAACTAATTTAAAAAAATATTTATTATGATTTAGTACGGATATGTGTTATTTTTAATTATTATATGACACTTATATAAATGAAACTATTAATTGGAAACTCAATTACTATATTAGTTACTAAACTATGCCGAAAATAATACGTAATTTTTTTAAAAACTCATTTCGGTGTAAATAATATATACAAGAGGAAAAAATCTCTCAATATTTATTTTATAAAAATCGACGTTTTTAAAATTTGAAATTCAATAAAACTTACTTCTATAAGGTCGTCGATGTATCATTAATTTAACTATTAAGCATGCTAAGGAATTATCTGATCAGTGTTAATGATTATTTTTACTTATAATTTGCAAGTTTATTCTTTCGGTTATGATATCAGTTTTGCTTGCGAATTGGTTAATACACATTTGAAGGAAATTTAGTAATTATTATTTTTTAATTGCGAGGTTTCGTAAATCTGTCACTAGATGTCTCTAGTAACATTATACTCGCACCTCATTTAAGGGGGGGGGGCATGCCAGCAGAGGCACCTAGCAGAAAAATACGAAGCTTGCAATTTGAGACATTTTTTTGATAATCATTTACAATTTCAACTGTATTGATTAATAAATATGTATCTTAATATTAATACTTTCGACCGAAGGTACTTGATGGAATTTGAATTTAAATTCTAATGGATTCAAGCTCTGTACTATTCCATTTAAGTCGTTTTTTGCGACCCGGGTTTCGCCTTTCGGCATCTTCAGGCGTCGTGTACACTCAAGTGTGTACACACAACGAGTGTACACGACGCCTGAAGATGCCGAAAGGCGAAACCCGGGTCGCAAAAAACGACTTAAATGGAATAGTACAGAGCTTGAATCCATTAGAATTTAAATATGTATCTGAAAACATTGAAAAGAATTCTAAGATAAACTTACAATAATTGAAAAAAATGTGAATTTTGTGCAGGGTCACATCTTATTATTACATTATATTTTATGGCCATATTTATTATTAAAATTTAGTTTTTTAAGTTTTCAATTTTGTAACGTTTAGATTTTTGACTAATTCATCGTTTTAATATTTTTTATATTTACTTTAAAAAACATTGATTTTTATAAAAATATAAATGTGTTTAACTTGAAATCCTTTTAATGGTGATTACATCTACATCCACATAATTTTATATTGCTCTTAGTTTATATATTAATACTTAATCTATTGACAGGTCAACCAATATATTCAAATAAAAAGAGATTATTAGAGTTATTGTACATATATTGAATTTAAGAATTAACAAAACATTAACCCCACTTATCTGACTGTGCCGTGAAAATCGTTTAATATAAAATATTTATTCTGTTTATTTTGTTAATATTATTTTGTGGTTTTTAGAGTATGATACGAAAGGGATTTTTACTACGGAAGGGTATTCTTCCAAGTCAAATATGCGCTGGCGATTTAGATAATGGTGGTAAAGACACTTGTCAAGGTGATTCTGGAGGACCATTACAACTTTTACCAAAGGTACCTACCTACCAATTATGGCTATTTATGGCGGATCTTAACAACCCACCTCCACAGTGGCGCACTCAGGATTTAATATTGGGGGGCCCAAGGAGGGGAATATAAATTAGTCCCATAGGCTCTTTTTCTTCTTCATATAATTATTTTTACATATTTTCACAATACATGGCTGTATATTTTTACAGTTTCTCCTAGTTTTTATTAAATTGGAGGCATAGTGGGGGTAACCGTTGAGCGTGTCATCAGCAACTGGCGGATTGGAAGTGACTAACAGCGACCATGCTGGACATGTGCGCCTAGTATGCTAAAACATTACTCAAATAATATCGGCTGTGTTACCCGCTTGGTTTAGAGAGCTATAACATTTATGCCGAATTCCATTGAAAAAAAATTCCACTGAAAAAAAAATTGTCGAATGTTTATCGTCAATTTTTGGTTTTTTTATTGAGGTTCCAAAATATGAATTGAAAATGGTCAAAAAAAGTATTATTGCATTTAACTTATACACAAACCTATTCAACAAAACACAGCCTAATTTTTCGTTTATCGGTCTTTTGTCTATTGTACTCGGTGTACCTACACCATGGCCCCCACATCCTGAGACGGGCCCTCAGTCTAGGATATTTGGCGGGCCACCTACCTACCGCTAAGATTAAAGGCAGTGTGAATATTAACATTAATGTTTTTCAAATTGTGTTTTAGTTCAAATTAAGGGTTCTAAAAAGGGTGCTGGAGAATAATTACAAATCTTTTTTTTGCCGTGTTTTTATTTGTCTAAGCCCAAGGTATAGTTTATTGCCTTTTAATTTCAATGTTTAAAATCATTCTGATAATTTTCATGTTTGGGGGGGGGGGGGGCAGGGCTCCTTGCCCCCCCCGGGTGCGCCACTGCACCTCCACCCTTAGCTACTATTATACAGTGTAGGTAAAAAATATTTATTTTACACTTCAATATCAAATCTTCATTAGAATTACAACCCAGTGTGGGTGTTAATCGCATTTAGAAAACATCCCAATTCTCCTCAGTCAGTCCTAATCTACCCCAATGCTTTCCACATATGGATGCTGTGCCTCTTTATACACAGTATAAAATACCTTTATTTAGTCGCTCCGTTCTTCTTTTAGTCAATTTAGTCGGTGCTTTTTTATATTTAATTTAATTTTTCAGTTTTTTCATCATTTGTTTTGGTTTTCACTCTAATCATTTTAAGGCAACAAGCGTTTTAACAGACATTTTTAACAATCATTTTTACAAGCATTTTAAAGAATTATAATCGGGAAACTCAGTTCGTGGTGACCTTAGTCTTGTGTAACTGCTCCAGAGACATTCCCAGACTTAAAAAACTACAGACGCCTCACGCACATAGTTCCGCCTCGTAATAAATCGGAACAAATCTGGATGTGGTACGAGATTTCATTAGAACAGTATGGGTCTGATAATGGTTTTCTAGGGCATTATTAAATTTGATTTGAGAGTAATCATGCTGTGAAATGTCTCTGTAAACCGTAGTACGATCTATTTGCAAATTTATTTTTAGTAGATGCTATTTTTTCAAAATTATTTCTAGCTATTTTCATACTAAATATATTTAAGTATCTATTTTTGGTATTAATACATTTTAATATGGAATTTTCTATTGTTAAAACTGGTTCATTTTTCAGGAGCACGATTGTGATAAAACTTTTCCACTCTACGTACTGGTTGGAGTGACATCTTTTGGAAGGTTTTGTGGGTTTAAAAATTCTCCCGGTGTTTATAGCAGAGTTTCACACTATGTCGAGTGGATAGAAAATATTGTTTGGCCTTAAGGCGAAGTCTTCACTGAGCCTTTTTTAAAGAGGCACCTAGCGGAAAAATACGAAGCTTGCAATTTGAGACATTTTTATGATAATTTACAATTTCAACTGTATTAATGAATAAATATGTATCTGAAAACATTAAAAATAAAAATATTTTTTATTTTAAGTCAAAGACAAACTTACAATTGTAAAAAATGTAATAAAATGTGAATTTGTTCTATCGATCCGCACCCTATTATTACATGTATTTTATGGTCATATTTATTATTAAAATTTAGTTTATTGAGTTTTCTAAGCATCACCTAAGCGATTTTTGTCAAATTCATAGTTTTAATATTTTTTATATCTATTTTAAAAAACATCGATTTTTATAAAAAATATAAATGTGTATAACTTGAAATCCTTTTTATTTATATTAATATAAATATTTTATTTATATTTATAAAAATAATTGATTTGATATAAATAAAAAGGATTTCAAGTTATACACATTTATATTTTTTATAAAAATCGATGTTTTTTAAAATAGATATAAAAAATATTAAAACTATGAATTTGTCAAAAATCGCTTAGGTGATGCTTAGAAAATTGAATAAACTAAATATTAATAATAAATATGACCATAAAATATATGTAATAATAGGGTGCGGATCGATAGAACAAATTCACATTTTATTACATTTTTTACAATTGTAAGTTTGTCTTTGACTTAAAATAAAAAATATTTTTATTTTTAATGTTTTCAGATACATATTTATTCATTAATACAGTTGAAATTGTAAATTACCAAAAAAATGTCTCAAATTGCAAGCTTCGTATTTTTCCGCTAGGTGCCTCTTTAAAAAAGGCTCAATGAAGACTTAGCCTTAAAAGCGGTTCTCATAATTAAATTTATTTATATCAATATAATGATTCAAAATTAACAATGTGTAACATTAAATTTACAAAATTGTGGTTGGAATATTGAACCTGTTAGCATTATTTTCAGACATTGTATTTACAAAACGTAACATTGCTCGACAATTTTATTACAGTGAAAATAAACAGATGTCACTACAAAGAAGTTTCCCAAAGTAGATAATATGCATACTATTTTCATTTAGGTAGGCTTGTATTGTAAGTAGTTCTCACCAACTTCTAAATAAATATTAAACAATGAATCTGTAAAATTGAAATAAATATGAACTGCAAAATTATTGTATGTCTACGCCACCTCTACGCCAAGTTTGACGCCGCTACGTGAGCTACGAAAGCGTAGCTAGAGAATCATTGCTTAGCCTTAGAAGATAGATAATTATATTATATTTTATAAACTATTTCTTTTATTCATCGAATAATTCACAAGATCTGAGAATGTTACATTCTTTATATTGAACATATTTTTTTATACGACGCCCGACGGGACAAGATTTTTTCTAGTAAGTCTATAATATAATATCTGAGATGTTTTCAAAATTATGTATGTTCAATAAAATAATGTAACAGAATTTGATAATCATTTCATGAAAAAAGTTTCATCGTGATAGGACGCCCGTTTTGGTGAAAGCATATTGGCGCGAATCCAGTGGTTACAGGTTCATATCCTGTCGGAAGTCGTATTAAAAAAAAGTTTTTTTCTGGTGAGTGTTTATTATTATTGTATTATGTTAGTTTTTGTAGGAATGTAAGCATGGTTCTTTAAGTTTTAGCAATAAAATATTTATCTGCATAAGAAATAAAACTATGAACAATTATTAAAAATAATGTTTGCTTATCATTTTGTATTAATTTTCATGAAAAAGCTACCCAATAAATTTTAATTCAACAACACATTCTATGGTGAAAATGCAATTGGATTTTTTTTTATATCTTAGTGTAATTTAATTTGGAAAAACGACACAGAACTTGATAGAATTTCATTTTATAAAATTATAATACATATTATTAGTAACAGTAAATTGTACAAAATTAGTTTTTAGTCGAAAATTAATTCGGTTGGAATATAATTCAGGGCCGTGATAATAGAGGTTGCCGCCTGGGAACCAACCCAAAACTGCCTCCACATATAAAAATATACATTTTCAATGGACATGGAATGGAAAACATATTTTCATCAAGTCTTTGTTTAGAATATTCTATATAAATAAAAATACACATAACAATCCCTTGTAATTATATTTGAAACTTACGTCAAATAACTATTACCCATGACTTAAAAAAAACGACTGCTCTGTACACTAGGCCAATTGAAGTGCAATATAAAATATATCTTAAAATACGTCGTATTCTAACGGCTGAGTATCGTGACCACCTTTAAATTTTGCCATTCTTTGAGCGACCAAGATTTTCCATCCCTCTCGATCTTCCGCTTCTCTCAGGGCAGAATGCATGATGTCAGCTCCTTCACTTGGTCGCTCCAGCGCGCCGACGCTCTTCCTCTGCTTCGCCTTCCCTGGAGGCCACCCAAAACCACTAGTCTCTCCAGATTGTTCGGTCCGCGCCGAACAATATTTCCAAAAAACTGCAAAATGCGTCTCAGACATATTGTCGAGAGCCGTCCCTTTATCTGCAGTCTCTGGATGATTGACTGGTTTGTCCTGTGTTCTGTCCAATAAATACGAACCATTCGGCGCCAACACCACATGCCTTCTGCTAAAATATATAAGCAAGGATAAATAATTTACAATTAATTTATTCACACATTCTTGTTATTACAACCGAAATAGCTATTGGCAAAAACTAATTTTGAAGAATGTAATAATATAATATATAGATACTATTGTAATCTGTAGTAATTTTCATTAATACGTGAAATATGTAAAATTTTATTCATCAATGTATCATTAATTGCTATTATTAAAATGCATTCAGCAAGCGTTTGTGGTGCACCCTGTCTATATGCAGTTGTCTTTGCCATTCTGACCTATCTTCAAGTATCCTGCTCCAATCCATAAATAAAAAAAAAAATATATAAGTAGGTTATTATTATAATACTCGTACCTAATATGTCGATATGTATGGTAAAAAAATCACCCTTTTACATTATTATATAATAAGGCACCTAGCGGTTGATTAGGTAGACGACGGTAACGGTAACTGTGCGACAGAGCCGGTTGGCCAGCGTACCGTGATAATTTGACCGTGCTTAGCCGGGCTTACCCTTTGTCCTACAGATTCCACTTTGAAGTTGACCATTTATTAAGTTGAAAGCTTATGTTATATTTAAGTGTAATAGATTGGGGTTACTTGATATATATATATGTTTATCAGTGGGGTACCGAACGATGCTTTTAGAAACTTTTAAAGTGCTTATTCATTTTAATAGATTACCATGAGTTGGACAAACTTCAGACTTGAAGCTTTTTTTTATAAAATAAGTCCCTCTGAATCTATTGTTGCTAATGTATTTCATACAATTTAAATGTTATTGAGGAAAAATAGACCTACAATATATTGATTTCTTCTTACTAATAGATACGAATATTTTGTGGATTAGTTTACCGACAATTACTTCTTATATTATGAAACAGCATACGTAGGTAGAGTAACTTCACAACTTTGCACTCCGGTTCTAGTATGAAAATGATATACTTAATTATATTCTAAAATTATTTTTTTACATTTTTTTTTCGACCATGTCCGATCCTAATAGGATCATATGGGCCTCCACAGAGTAGAGGTTTATATTAACAGATTTTGTTTTTTACGAGAAATTGATGTCAGCCCACTTGCTCAACCTATTAGGTCCATACCCTGACTCACACAAAAATTGAAAAAACAATATGTGTACTTGCCAGCCCCAGGATTCGAACCTGAGACCCACGGCGTGATAGTCCAACGCTTAAGCCGCGCGGCCACCGTGGGTGTTTTACATATATTATCTTTTTATTTATTTATTATTACATAGGTATCTTATTACACGTGAATATCATTTGATCTAATTTTATGCGAGGTAATCAGGCAAAGAGGCGTATAAGTTCAGTAAAAAGTGAAAAAAAGCGTATACTCTACAATCAGTAAATGTTTTCATAGATAAAAAGTAAAACTAATTAAAAAAAAATATACTAAATGTGGGTTAATTTTGCTACACTCCATAATATGTGTAATGAGATTTTTTTTAAAAATTGCCAATATATATATAAATTATATTGTCATCATCAACATTGCTTCTATAATCCAGTATAGGGTTTGTTTTCTCCTGAAGATTATTTAAGAAAGATTTTTTACGATTAATAGTTGCTAACTATTCTCTCAACCTAGATCCAAGTTTTGGATTTAAACACGCATTGAAAAAACACAACACATAATTTGAACTCGGGATATCTGTTTCAGAAGCGTTGTACATTGTACCAGTTGACCACCTCGATCACTTTACATACAATAATAATATAATACTACATAATTATTATGCAAATGGTTTTTTGCCCATCCGGTTGGTATATGGAATCTATTTTTTATGTCCAAGAATGTGTCCAAGTCATTAAGCAGTATACCCAAAACTGACAGACAATCTCTTATGTCTTAGATGATTAATATTATTTGTCGGCGATTTTGAAGGAATAACAATAATTTCTATCTATCTGACAGAGTTTAAGGGTGGTTTTATGACAGATTGGCAATAACAAAAATAAATTCAATGCACTTCATACGTATTTATTTTAAAATTCTGTTAGATTACAATATGTTATTACTTTTAAATAAAACATTGTCTTTAGTTATGTACTCATTGAAATACAGTTATATAATTATGACGTTTGTATATTGATTAGATAATAAATTAATGTTTAGCTTTCAGAATGACTCGTACCTACGAGTAAATGTATGATATACTTTTTGAAGCTCTCCATCGTAATATAACTTTTCCCTTCGAATCAGGCATATAAAATAAATAATGATGCACACTAACCTACGTAGAGCGAGTGTGGTTAATAAAAATAATTTAAATGTTTGGCGATGTCTTCATGCAAAATTAATAATTCAAATCTAGATAAGTGCCTTACAGTTTTCGTTTACTAATGTATTTGGGACTGTATACTAAATTATGAATTAATGCACAACAAGATCTCAGTTAATTAATTAATGTAGATATTTTAAAATATAAATTTGGACATTCCTTTAGATTTTATGAAAAATGTAAACCTTCACGCATTATAATATCTAAAACCCTATACTAGTTTTAGATTTTTTTAAAGCGTAAAGAAACTCTTATGAGTTTCCAGTCGATTTCCCTAAACCTTTGGTGATCAAAGGATAATAATTATGTTACACTTTCCACAACTATGACTAATCAATTGACCGTGACAATTTACGACTTTGTATTTAAAAGCTTTTTAGTAAGCAGATAACAAAGTGCTATAAAAGAAGAAAATAACATGTTGTGAACAACAAGATAAAAAATAATAATTATAATTATTTATTTTGGAATGATTAATAATAATAATCTTATGTCTTAATAATGTACGTAAGTACCTAATGTAATCTAATGACATTAGGTCAACCTTTTACAGCATACGATCGAGCGAGATTTCTTGGAGAGGGTAGGGTTGATGTATTTAAACACCATATTTATTAGACACTCTTATTCTTTTAGGCAAGTAAGTGGGTATAATATTACATACGGTTAAAAATTATGTCGCTATTGAATAGGCGACGAGGATATAGCCACCCGGTTACAAATATTATAAAATTACATGTTGTTTGAACATGAGTTTACGTTATGGTATACTGGCGCACCCGGCCTTTCTCCAACTACTACCTATTTCAAAAAAGTCACTAGGTACTTCAGCTACTAGTAATCTAGTGACCGGGCGGCTAACGTCTTTATTGGTATATTTTGAAATTATGTCCTGAAAGGGTGGGAATTTTGAATAAATTAAATGAAATTTGATCTGCTTAGGTCAACCAATTATCTAGATAGCCCATAATATCACGATGGTAACACTATCTAGGGTGTAGTTTATAGTAGACATATTTTAATGATTTCATAATATTTGTGTTTTTTCTTGATTTTATTTAATATTTATAACGTTTATAAATATTAGTTTTGTATGTAGTTTGGAGCAAAGGCATTGGAGTATCAGGAAGAGGGAAGAGGAAGACCCACATTGTGCTGATTAACTAGGGATAGCCTACGACTTCGTTTCCTGAAGAAATATACTGATTCGATTTGATTTTTCCAACTGTTGGTTTTAGGCGGTTGCCCTTCTACCTGCGTCTCACGTCACTAAACTCGCACTACTATGAGTTCCTATCACGTGACCTACTAACTCTTCATGAATTATTAATTAAGAGCGTTATTTTAGAGATATTTTATGTTAACTTTTCACCCTTTGAGCATTATTTGTTAATGGTTTATTGTATGCATGCATTCGAATATCTCACTAAAATGAAACTACTGAATTGACACCGATAATTTATTCTATCATACGAGGGTGGGTCAATAAGTCCTTAGAAAAGCCGACAGGTGGCGCGACTAGTACTGTAAGCGGTTTGTTTTCATGCAGCGGCACTACCGATTCAGTATGCTGCGAAGTTTCAATCAGATTAGTCGGGTTGTTGTGTGTTTCTCGTACATGTAAAAAAAAAATTGCTTGTTTACAAAAATGGAGAAAATTGAGTTTAGAGCTGTTATTAAACATTTTAATATAAAAGGGTTAACAGCAAAGGAAATAAAAAATGAGTTGGATTTAGTTCACGGCATATCTGCTCCTTCACTTGCAACTATTTATAACTGGTTAAATGAATTTAAACGTGGTCGTACATCAACAAAGGATGAACCACGCTCAGGACGTCCTGTAGAGGTGACTACACCAGAAATGATCAATAAAATCCACGATATGGTGTTAAGTGACCAAAGATTAAAGTTGAGTGAGATAATTGAGGTTACAGGGATCTCAAAAAGTAGCGTCATTTCTATTTTACATGACAAATTGGGCATGAAAAAAATTTCTGCAAGATGGGTGCCGCGTTTGCTCACAGTCGACAATAAACGCAATAGGGTGGTGGCCTCTAAAGCCCTGTTGTCGCTCATGCAACGCAATCCGGATGAATTTTTTAGTCGCTTTGTGACTGTAGATGAAACATGGATACACCACTATACTCCCGAGACGAAAGAACAGTCAAAGCAGTGGATTGCGAAAGGCGAACCATGTCCAAAGAAGGCGAAAACCGTAAAATCAGCTGGTAAGGTTATGGCTACTGTATTTTGGGATGCACGTGGAATTATTTTCGTTGACTATTTGGAAAAAGAAAAAACAATAACAGGGGATTATTATGCATCTTTATTGGACCAGCTAAAAAACAAAATTGAAGAAAAACGGCCTCATTTAAACAGGAAAAAAATCCTCTTTCATCAGGACAATGCCCGTGTTCACACATGTTTACGATCAATGGCTAAAATTGAAGAATTGAAGTTCGAATTGGTCGACCACCCACCGTATTCGCCAGATTTAGCCCCCAGTGACTTTTAAAAAAGACTTTTTTTGAAAAAAAATTGAGAAACGTCTAACCAAGTGTATTGAGCTCCAAGGAGATTATGTTGAGAAATAAAAAAAAAATACAAAAATAAAAACTGTTTTAATGCTTTTTTCTAAGGAATTATTGACCCACCCTCGTATGTGCCGGATTCATCAATATTATTACAGTAGTTTTTTCATTTATATATAATGAAACAAATAGTTAGACAGATAAAAAAAAACTATATTTTGTGCTTATAATACGAAAATGAAATACTGATGGTGCTTTTTAGTTCACTGTAATATGATGGAATGATTCGGATGCTGGGGGGGTTATACCAAGGATGCTAGGCACTTACCTTTACTCATACCACCACTCTCGAGCATTACTGTTTATTGAGTTACCCTGTGCGCTGCAGTTAACGGTCAAAACCCAGTGCACGTAAATGACGTTTTAATGTTTTACAGGTTATATGTGTTTACAAGCACACGGTTTCAGAATGATGTCAGGTGGGTAGGACATTTCGTCTATTCAATTCTAAACTATCCTAAACGCCAAACCATATAATGTGCAGGAAAGCGAAATTTAGAAATTATGAACATATACTTAATTCGATTTAGTTCTGTAATATCGAAATATTAAAAAAAAAATTGTGTTTCAGATTACAATTTATTTTGGGGATTTTTTTAAAAATTTCAAATTTATGAAAAATTCAATACATTGGCAAATAATGTCATTAAGGATACTTAATAAGTAGCATGAAAATAATTGTTTTTCAAATTCAATATTATCCTAAGCATTTAGGTTTATACAGAAATGTTGGAAATCTGATAGAGAATCGATTGATGTGAAGAAGCTTATTTCGAAAAATTGGCATTTAGGATAGTTTGGAATTGAATAGACAATTTATATTGTATTAGGGCAGCCATAATTGGTCGAATCAAACACTTTAATTTTATTATTAGTATCGATATTAAAACTACTGGTGTCCTCAATATAATGACCTAAATGACAATGCGATAGATTTTTGTTCCAATCAATTATCTTATAAATTCCACGTTTTCTGGAGACGGTTAATATACCCAATACCCATATCATTGGGTTGTGATTAGGGAATCCAATCCCGAGCCAAAATTCTGATCCCGGGATTTCGGGATTATAATTTGACAATCCCGGGATCCCGGGACTGGTCCCGGGATTGGCATTTTTTCCATTGTTAATATAAAATTTTTATATTTACAAATAACATTGATAAAATCGGTCAAAAATAAATCTAGTATAATTTATACTATTTAAGACATTTATTGTTAATATTGTAAACGTTCAATCTTGAAAATACAGAAGTTTAACGGAGTAAATAATATTGTAATTTATATAATAATAATGAATTTGATAGGAGATTGCTGTTTCTGATAGTAAAGACTTAATGAATGGATTAGCGAGATTTAAAATAGTAAAGCAAAATAATCATGGCGTACTTATGGCCTCTCTGCTTCATAAATCTAATTAGTCAGACAAATATTAAACTGCCGTAAAACATATGATATCATGGTGGAATTACTTTGTGAAAAGTGCGAAGCATTGTTTTTTTTCCAATCTTTCCATTTTTAATAATTCATGTGAAAAAATAAAATGAATCGGCAACCTACACATGGGTATAAATCAAACTTCATTCAAACTCAGTTTATTTCTAATGTACCTAGTTATTTTTTATTAAAAGTATTTTTTATATTTTCGCTTTTATTTTATTTTCCATAAAAATTGATAAAAAAATCAATCCCGAAATCCCGGGATTATGTTTATCAATCCCGGGATTCATAGGTATCGAAAATAGCTCGGGATCCCGGGATCTCGGGATTCGGGATCCCGGGATTGGAATCCCTAGTTGTGATGATGATGACATTGCTGATAGTAGTGAGGTCATCAATTAATGATTCCAATGAAAGCTGTGAGAATATATTTTCTTTTTTATACTGGAAAACCCAACGTAAAGTAAATTAATTATGCATATAACCCAAATTGATAAAACATAAAACTCCACTCTCTAATCGCGAGAGGAAAGTAATTTACATTTTTACAATATTACTCGTTAAATCGCTATTCCGTCGCCGTAGAAAAAAATGCAAATTTTACGCCAATATTAAAATGAATTGAAAGTTGTAAAAATTAACCAAACAAGTACGAAATTTCTTCTTAGTTAACATTCAAACTTGTTTGTTTTTGAATTGCCTTCGTAAGAAATGCCAGCTTATCGCACGCCACCCACCCCCTTTGTTAGCAACTACAAACATTTTTTTATTTGAGATTTATGAAATCCCACTTCTTACAAAAAGTCAAGATGGTTAAGTAACTTTTTTTTACAAATATTAGAAACAATATTATAATATTCAGGAAGTCGTGACACAAGTTGGTGTTGGTAATCGCTGATTGTTTTTTTTTTGTAGAGAATGGTTTGAACCCATTCATTAAAAATATGGCTGTTTGCTGTTGAAACGTGACGGTTACAATAACATCACCGCCGCGTGCCAAAAAAATATTACTCAGATAGTCACGTTCTCGAGTGAAGAAAAATTTAATCTTTTAAAATAATTCTATTTATAATTAATTACGTGGTTGATAAATTAATAAATGACGTCAGAATACGAATGTGGAAGAAAATACGCCACCGTAATGAAATAAAATTGGAAAGTCCTACATAACGAGAGATGGCACATTTCAAGAAAGGTTGCTGTCTGAAAGACAAGAGCCGGAGCGACATTCCATTCAATGCGGAATGTCTGAGACTCACGACTCGGTTAAAACAAAATGCCGCCTGTTCGACACTTTCACTGACTGTAGCTTTACGGTAGCTTGTCATGACTAGGGCCGTCATATCGAAAGAAAAGGTATTGGTACATACGCATCTACTCTATACACAAGGCTGCTATCGGCGGCTATCAGTGGCTAAGAAAAGGTAAAGGTATCGGTAAAAAAGGATCGATACTTTTTTGACGGTCTAGCCAATACACATTTTGTCATTAACAGCGAACCAATCGAACGTGTGACCCATTATAAATATTTAGGTACATGGGTCAATGAAAAATGAGACCAGTCTCAGGAAATAAAAACTAGAATTGAGATCGCAAGGAGTGCCTTTCTCTCCTTAGCAATCGAGACCTTAACCTAGGTCTGAGACTGCGTATGGTACGTTATTATGTTCTCTCAATTCTTTATATGGTATGGAAGTATGGACGCTAAACCAAGAGATGTCACGGAGACTTGAAGCTTTCGAGATGTGGCTGTATAAACACATCCTCAAAATTTCTTGGACTGACCGAGTGACAAATGTTGAAGTTCTCAATCGAATGGTGAATGACCGAGAAGTTCTACTTAGTATACAAACCAGGAAACTACAGTACCTCGGCCACATTATGAGAGGACAAAAGTACAGTATTCCCCAACTTGTCATTGAAGGAAAGATCAATGGTAAGCGTAGCAGAAGACGGCGCCGTATTCCGTGGCTTAAGAACCTTCGTGATTAGTACGAGTGCACCTCCACTGAACTGTTCCGGGTAGCAGACGACAAGGCTGGGATCGCCTTGATGGTGGCCGACCTCCGCTAGGGTATGGCATAACAACAAGAAGAAGTCATCATGACTTATGGCACATTGCGAAGGGTAACAGTAGGTATACAGAGCTTCGAGTGTAGATGCTTGCGAACAGATACTGGGTATGAATTTATAAGTATCAAGGAAATACGAATTCGGACCATGATGCCTCTCATAAGTTTGATAGTTAAGAAATGACGTTGCACCTGGCTTTGTCGCGTGGTAAGAATGCCTCAAGAGAATCGGATGCCAGTGGGTCCTTTCCGGAAAACCGATAAATACCATCTACAGGGTGTATACGGCGGAGTTACGGGATCCTGGTATGATATAGAAAAACGCAAGAAGACTGGTGAGCGACAGAGTTTCTTGGAGACATCACGTGGTGTCAATATATTCAAACGAAGGACTGGATATGGATCAATAAAACTAAAATATCCAGAAGCGGATGTCTGCAGGATAACTAAAAAGAAGAATGGATGTAGTTTATAGTATATGTATATATGTTTTGCCGGGAACTATTGTATCTATTCTTTTTCGACCATGTCCAATTCTAATGAGATCATATGGGCCTCCACAGAGTGGAGGTATTAACAGATTTTTTGTCCTTACGAGAAATGGATATCAGTCACTTGCTCAACCTATTAGGTCCATAATCTGACATACTATCTCTAACTATCCAACGTTGTCGCTCGAAATCTACTTGGTTGTTCCCATGTCTTGCCAGAATCTCGGAGCTCCGCCGTATACACATATAGATGGTATTTAGCCATCTTCCAGGACGCCGGGATCCGGCTGGCTTGACGAACGTTGAAATTTTATTAAGGAACCTCCACCACGTGGCCGAGTCAGCTCCAAGTTATATAAATAATCTTTACTAAAACTAGCAATGTTCGATCCATGTACCTAGTTATTTAAGATGCAAATAAAAAAATAACGCATTCAAAATAATAATTAATAAACAAATAAATATCAATTAATAAATCACTTAATGGGTTAATAATATGTTTTCAATAACATCACACATACTAAAGAATTACCTTTCAGCTTTCGGCCCAGTGAACTTTCCCGCGCTTTTGCCACCGTGGCGGCCATTTTGTATCGCCATTTCCATGTACTACCACTATCTGTTTATTTATCGCTAATTTGACGGCAACTCATCAAAGGAAGCAAGCGCATTTAATTTTTGCCAACCCGTTAACTGAAAATTATCCTTTTAATAAAGAAAATAATATGATTAGGTACCTACATACAATTTTCATTTGAACATTGTTGAAGAATTACCTACATATTTTGTAAACTCGTGTTTTTTCAGGAATTATAACAAAACCTTGTACTTCAAAATGAAAAAGCTATTTTTATTAATACTATTGAATTATAGAGCTTGTAGACAATTGTTTATGTTTAAAATCAGGGGCGGATTTAACCATTCGAGGGCCCTACTCGCAACATCAATTAAAGCACCCCGTATAAAAGAATACTTATTTTCATTTTAAACAAAATTGAGCTTCATAAAAATGGCACAAATAACCTTAAATTTGAAATTACTAAACAATGCCTGCAACAACAGTTCTGCTCTCATTTTCTTCGCTTCATCAATTATTGCTCTATGAAATAGCTCCAATATTGATTTAATTAATTCTTCTCAATTCTCCATCCCAAAAACTAATGTATCCCCTACCGGAAGTTGGCTACTATCGCTTTATCATTTACTACCGAGATTAAATTTGTGGAGCTGCACTCGTACTGGACCGTATCAAATGATCCTAATATACATAGGTAGGTATATATATATTCTAAGGATGTATTAATTATTAAGAACATAATATGGAATTATAGTTTATATTTGAGATTTTTTTTAACGATTTTCTAATCACCCCTAGTCAATGTAGAGCAGTGGTTCTCACGTGAAATTTAACTGCGGACGCACAATTGACATTAACAGTTCTATGGAAACGTCTGGTGGCTGCATCAAATTTCACTTTTGTTAAAAAAAATAGATCAATTTATTTATAGAGAAGTTCATTTAATAAAACAAATTTGAACATTTTAGACATATATATTTATTTAAAAATAATGCAAATGGAAATTCTTCAATACTCCTTTTTTTCCAATGCGAGCCACATGGCTGCTTCTTAGTTTACATCTGTCAACTGGCTTCGATATTTGTTTTTTTCGGAATGAGTGATCTTTTACAGTATACAGTAGTAGGAAAAATCTACATTGTTAATAAAACAATTGTTGCCGATTCTTTGAATTGACTTGATTCTTGGTCAACGTATAACTTTGACTAGGGAATCCAATCCCGAGCCAAAATTCTGATCCCGGGATTTCGGGATTACAATTTGACAATCCCGGGATCCCGGGACTGGTCCCGGGATTGACATTTTTTCCATTGTTAATATAAAATTTTTATATTTACAAATAACATTGATGAAATCGGTCAAAATAAATCTAGTATAATTTATACTATTTAAGACATTTATTGTTAATATTGTATACGTTCAATCGTGGAAATACACAAGTTTAACAGAGTAAATAATATTGTAATTTAAATAATAATGTGAATTTAATAGGAGATTGCTGTTTCTGATAGTAAAGACTTAATGAATGGATTAGCGAGATTTAAAATAGTAAAGCAAATAATCATGGCGTACTTATGGCCTTTCCGCTTCATAAATCTAATTAGTCAGACAAATATGAAACTGCCGTAAAACGTATGATATCATGGTGGAATTACTTTGTTAAAAGTGCGAAGCATTGTTTTTTTCCAATCTTTCCATTTTAAATAATTTATGTGAAAAAATAAAATGAATCCTCAACCTACACATGGGTATAAATCAAACTTCATTCAAACTCAGTTTATTTCTAATGTAGTTATTTTTTTATTAAAAGTATTTTTTCTGTTATATTTTCGCTTTTATTTTATTTTCCATAAAAATTGATAAAAAAATCAATCCCGAAATCCCGGGATTATGTTTATCAATCCCGGGATTCATAGGTATCGAAAATAGCTCGGGATCCCGGGATTGGAATCCCTAACTTTGACCAAAATTTTTCAACCGTGGTATTATTAAAATGGTTTTTAAGTACTTGGTCATGACTCATTTCCATAAACGCATTATTAACGTTAGCCCAGTTAATTAAATTAGATACTGAGAATGATGTTGGTGGCCACAGCAAAATCCTCTGGTGGCTGCACACGAGAACCACTGATCTATAGAGGGTACTCAAATAAAGTGTCAGCGACGTCTTGTTACAAATGCGATTGCAAACGTTTTCTTCTTCATCATACTCTTCTAGTCGACTGACAGTGGAAATTATATTTGCACCGCTCAAATGGGTAAACACTGAACTACCAGAATCTCTTTCTAACCATTCTTAGATATTTTCTTTATAGCTATTTTCTAATTCGTATACATTTGAGATTAATTAACAGATTACAGATAATATTTAACTTGTCTCAGTTTTGTTATACCTAATCCAATAAATCTCTTATTACATCAGGAAGAATGTCACCGCGCGGTTACCGCTTAGATGTCCGAAGTACGATAAAAATAATGGAAAATCTATTTTGGTATGACAAGAGTTGAAGTTGATATTATTAATTATCAAGTTCCACTATTATAAGTTAGTCCATAATAAACACAAACTCTACATAAACAATTAATATATACCTAATATAATTATCTAATATTCTAACATCACTATGTATTGACCAGGTAAATAATTTCCCTGGTGTAAAAAACTACTGAGACTACTGACACCGTAGAGAAACATAAAATACCCGAGTGAAATTGCAGTGTTTTTGTAGTCAAGATTTAATAAAATGCACATTTTTCAACCAATTTTTCACAAGCGAATTTGTAAAAATACAAGATTTTCCCAGTACTACCACTTTTTTATATGTAAATAGTATACCGACCAAAACTATTGTACAAATAATATTATTATATGTATTTACGAATTAACGAATTCCGTCCGAATCCCAAAAAAATAAAATTTATTCATTTTATAAACATTCACATTGAAAAAATCTCGGGAAATGAGAATCAACTTATCACATTATTTTTCGAAAATTTGTGATATCTTGTTTACAACCTCTCTACACAGGATATCTTCAAAGCGGAATGTAAGAACTCACTGAAGTAAGTAAAAAAAAACATAAAAGAAACAAAACTTGGCCGGTGTGCTTTTGACCGCTTGAATAATGTCTTCAAAGGTGATCTAATGTAAGTACCTAAAAGGCAAAGTGTACGGCCCGCAATCACATAGTATGTATACGAAGCAAGTACTCTCATTATAAAGAGTTACAAATATTTACAGAAGAGTGTTTTACATTTCGATTAATATTTTTAATTTGTTTTACCTAAATATTATTTTCTGGTCAATTCAAAAATATTTATTTGATATTTAAATGGACTGGGTTGTACAATAAAAAAAAATGGGGAGGAGAGTTGTCTATAAATATAAAAATACTTGTGTATACTCTGTCATACACCTGAAATGAGTTTCGTTTTGCTTTATCAGCACCGGCTATACTTCCCAGTTGAACACACTAATTATTGCAAGCCTGGTTATAAACAATACACGTTTGTACATTTACGTTGTAAAAAAACGTGTATAATATAATGATAATATACCATGTGGTTATTCAGAGAGAAATAGGGAGTGAAAGAGGAAAAAGCGAGTATAATAATAAAGACTTTTTATCATTTAATGAAATGCGTGGACAACAGGGCACTTATGTATAAATTACATTTAAAGTGCAAAGTGTATTCAATTAAAAAACTCATATGTCGTATTACGGCCGGGGGCAGGCGAATCCAATAACGACAACTTGTGGTGGAGAAATATTTATTTAAAAAGGACAATTAAGTAGTTACAATATCTTCTTCTTCTTCTTCTTACACGGCGCTACATCCCGGGGTGGGATTTGGCCTCCTCCACAATGAAGCCAGTCCACTTCTACGGCGTCAGCCCATCTCCTTCTTGGACTGCCTCTGGGTCTCTTCCGTTGGGGTAGCCATTTCGTCATGATCCTTGGCGCTCTAACTTCAGGCATTCTCTCCACATGTCCCGCCCATCGTAGTCTTTGGGACTTATTTAATACTTATTTTTTGACTGGTTTATATGCAGCCCAGCATTTTCTGCTTTTATTTTCATAGTGCCACCATGGTCGATCATCCTCTGTTTGGATCTGCTTGTAATTACTATGTCGTCAGCATAGGCACACATCTGCGTTGTATTGTTATCTACCCATCCTCTTTTGTTGGTTTCACGAGTTATGGATTCCACCACAAGGTTAAATACCATAGTGGATAGCGCATCCCCTTGTCTCATACCTGATTTGGTTTTGAAGCTTTCAGTTTGCTCATTTTGCACACTGACAACTGCTTGAGTATCCGTCAGTGTGCTCTTTATCAGCCTTACCAATTTTAAGGCAATTCCCAGTATTTTTAGGTTTTGCAGCATCTTATCCCTATTCACGCTGTCGAAAGCTTGTTTAAAATCAATAAACAGGTGGTGGAGTGTCAGGTTGTATTCGTGCGCTTTCTCCATAGTTTGCCTCTTGAGATGGATGTGATCTATGGTGGATCTATTTGGTTGGAAGCCGCATTGGTATTCTCCCAGGATTTCCTCACCAAGATCATTAACCTGCTATACAGTACAGATGAGAAAACTTTATAAGCTGCGTTTAGAACTGTGATCCCTCTGTAGTTATCGCACATTGTTTTGTCTCCCTTTTTCAGAATAGGCACGATTATACCCATCTTCCATTCCTCAGGTAAAATTTCTTTTTACCAAATATTGAGAATTATCTTGTGGATATTTGCTTCCAGTGTTGGGCCACCACTCTTTATCAGCTCGGCTGTTATCCTGTCGGTTCCAGGTACTTTATTGTTTTTCAGCGTTCTTAATGCTCTTCTTACTTCAGGCAGAGTAGGTTCATCAATAAATTCCTCAGCAGTGTGGTACAATACTTCTTCCGTTTCCTCATGATCATTACTATTTAAAAGTGTTGTGAAATAGCCTTTCCATCTTTCCATAATGTCCTCCTTTTCGATCAGCATTTTTCCTTCACTATCCTTACAGGAGTTTAATCTGGGTTGATAAGATTTCGTTAGATTTCGAAGAGTCTTGTAATTTTTTTTAGGATCATTGTTTCTTCTTTGATATTCCATGTTTTGGAGTATTCTCTTGAGTTTCATTCGCTTTTTCTCTCGACAGAGCTTTGTTGCAGCTTTTCTCTTTTCTTTATAGGTTTCGTAATTTTGGCGCGTTTCCCTTTGTAGGCATTTCTTTCTTGCTTCATTTTTTTCAAACAGTGCTTGTCTGCAATCATCATTAAACCATCCTGCATCTATTTTTGCTTTATTTTCCCCCAGAATTGCTGTGGCACTCGTGGTAATACAGTTTTTTGTATTTTCCCAGTCCACATTCACATCATCGGTTATTATAGTAATTTTTAGTTTCTTTCTATATATTCCTGATATTTATCCAAAATTTCTTCATCCCTCAATTTTTCAGCTTTACATTTAGTTCTTCTCTGGCCTTCTTTTTTCAGTATTAAGGAGATTTTTTGTTTTAATTTTGCTCTCACCAGGAAGTGATCAGAATCGCAATTGGCTCCTCTGCAGACGCGCACATACTCCACTGTTGTCGCTCTTCTTTTCGATATAAGAATGTGATCTATTCGGTTGCATGTATTACTTCCAGGTATTTTCCAGGTTCCTTTGTGGATATTTTTATGTTTAAACCATGTACTACTAATTATTAAATTATTTGCAACCACTAAAAAGCATAGACGTTCACCATTATCGCTTGTCGTTTCATGTAAACTGTGCTGCCCAGCTACTTCTTTAAATACTTCCTCTTTTCCAATTTTTGCATTGAAGTCTCCAGTTGGTCTCCAGACATCGTCAGTTGGGGCATAAACGTTGATGAATGTAATATTGAAAAGTGTACCTTTCAGTTTAAGTTTACATAATCTCTCACTAATTGGCTCAAATCCTAGTACTGTCCTGCGGATATCAGAGCTGATTAAGAACCCAGTTCCATAGCGATCCTGCGTACTTGCAGATCATCTTCTTGGTCGTGCACTCATGACTGAGGATCGTGACCACATTTAAATTTCGCCATCTTTTGAGCGACCAAGACTTTCCATCCTTCTCGATCTTCCGCTTCTCTCAGAGCAGTATGAATGGTGCCCCCCCCCCGTTCAGCTCTTTCACTTGGTCGCTCCAACGCGCAGACGCTCTTCCTCTGCTTTGCCTTCCCTGGAGGCTACCCAAAACTACCTGCAGATCCACTCTAATACAAAGTGTAGTTTCTCTTGTTTATGAAACCTGCGCCCTCCCATCTTATTTCCTGCAATGCAGTCACGCTCATTTTATACTTATGAAATTCAATTGCAACCTCCTCCATCTTGCCCGGCTGCAACATAGTGCGTACGTTCCATGTGCCACATTGTACACATAATCGTTTGTCCTTCATTCTTTGCTTGGGTCGTTGGTGGAGTCCGGGGACCAAGGCAGTTGTTTTGCTGTTCGTAATCAGGGGTTTTTACCGTTTGGGTGATTAGCCCTACGACGAACCCTCCTCCTTTATCCGGGCTTGGGACCGGCCATAGCGTAGATAGAGTCGTTCCCTATTACTATAGGCGGAGTTCCAATATAATATGTACAATAATTCATAATAATGTACATTTATAAATGCAGCTGGCTCGAGGTGCGCCGGCCTATTTAAAGGATATGGTATGACTATCGTATCGAATCGCATTAGTAGTTGGCGACGTACGAAAGTAGATATCTGCTTGAATGTATAGTATTTGATCAGCTATCAATAATTCGCCTGAGCGGGTAGGTCCCAGTCTTCTCAGAGCAGGTCGGACCAGGCAGGCGAAATGTTTGATACAACAAATAAATTATTCTTAAATCCAATTGAATATGTACAAACACATAAAATAAAACTAAATCGTAATATTATTACATATTAAATTTAAGCTACTCCTATTTATAAGACCACCAGAAGTATTTTTTTTCCGACCATGTAGGGAGTCATTTTAGCGGATGTTATATTGAGAATGAACAGGAACATTTTATTTTTAGAAACGAATATTGATACCAGGAAACTCTGTTGATTGCTACTTCTTGTTCCTCTCAGAATCAGAAGTAACGTAATAACAGGACTCGTTATCCGAATGGAAATGGCAGGGGCAACATTGAAAGCTGCAGTATGTCTGGTAATCGGTTAAAACCAATTCCGCCTGTTCAATGCTTGAATTTTGCGTCATGACACCTTACAAAGGCTCAATCAATAGTATACTGGGTTACAAGAACAACAATAATGATTACGGCTGATACAGAGTGCACACTGGTATTACTTGAAGAGTAATGATGAGAACCATGCAGCACACGCCCGGATCGTGTAAAAGGATCTTAACAAAGTCAGTCTGTTTTTTCCCGAAACAATCAGATATTTTAAAATAATAATATAAGTACTTGGAACATGTAATTTTTTTGTAAAATTCCTAGAACAAATTTGGCAAAAATACGAGTATGTATAAATGACGACAAATCACAAAGATGAAACAAAAACTCGGTATGATAATAAATGAAATATAATAGTTTGATGGACAAAACAAACAAGGACAGTCTCGCCACACTTGTTCCCCAAGATCCATGACCATGTGCATCACATTACCTAGTCAACATTTTGACGACATTACAATATCATCACTTACCTACACTTATTTGTATCATTATCAGTTGGTTTTTCTTGTGGTCCTATTGCAGAATACCCAACATGCACAGTTTTTTTTTCTACCATGTTGCGTTACTATTAACTCTTGCACCTACTATATTGAATGGAATGGTGCATGTTACACATACGTTAACACTAGCACCACAGGCATGTTCAAGTACGTACAATAGGTGTTGGCTTTATGTCATACTTTTTAAAATTACCTACTGTGATTAAAAAGTTGTAAAATAATAATTACAAAATGTTATTACCTTTATCCTTCCCATAATAATGAGTGACCATAGTCATGATAATAATATCTCACGAATAAAGTTCTTTCACAGAAATATATAAAATTAAAAAAAAACGATAAAGTGTCGTTAATAATTTCACGAAGGAAGCAATAATTGAATAATGTTCTTATATAATTAGATGAATCCGTTTATACCTTTACTTGATGGAATTGAATTGGCAGAGTATTTTTTTCAATAGCATATTACAGTTGAATATTTTTACATCTATTATTTATAGCATTAAACTATGAGAAGTAATTGAAAACTCAAGCATCTATAATTTACGATGTGAATCCATCAAACTAGGGCTTCTTAAATCGTCCGTTCATTACCTGAATATGATGAAAATTTTAAGAGAAGTTTTAAAGAAATTGTGAAAGTATTTTTAATTTTACTTCTTCTTTACCTTAATGATGATGGAAATATTTTTATCGTATTCTAGGAATCATATACGCGTCCACGGTGGACTAGTGAGGGAGTATCCTGGTCTAAATTTGTGAGTGTTCCAAACAGGCGAGTTGAAAATGAACATTTTTTTTATTCATTTATAAAGTTCAGACCAACATACACCTGTCCATAAATAAATATATAGGTATAGTATAAAAACGTTTTATAAAAAAATAGGTAAGTATATAAAAACATTTGACATATTTTAATATAAATTACCATGCTGTTTTCATTCAATTGCTAGTGGAAAACATGTGGAAATGTACTGATTAGTAAGCAAACTCATTTTCGAGGTATTTTTTTTAAACTGTTTTATCGGAAGTAGCGACGCGAAATGTTGTTTTGATTAAAGCATGTAAATATGTATTCTGTGTACTCTCACTACATTTAATTTGATATACATATTAGCAGGTGTGGATGTGCGTTGAGTTCCAAAAAAGAAACAATTGTACACATGCATTTGTGTACAGTCAAAAGACGACAAACTATTGTCTAGTTTGTTATCAGGCATATGTATATTAGTCTGGAGTCTGGACTAGATATAACAGATATTTGTCGTCAACATATTTCATAAAACGTTAAGTGTGTAGTGTTAACGAATGCAGCGCTCGAAATAGAAAAGTTTACGAATCGGGGCGCTCGATAGTTTTCTGAACATATTAACATAGGTAACTATCAAAGTTGATGTTTATTTTATAAAAATAAGTGTGTTAGATTTTTTGTTAATTGACCCATCTAGCTCAGACGGTCAAATTATTTTTTCCACGAGACGGAGCGATAATTTTACCGATTTTACGAATCGGAACGGTGTTCTAGTGCGCTCCGGTCCAATTCGAGTCCTGAATATTGACTCTCCAACAATACGGCCTCAGAATAGCAACATTTAAGGGCATACTATAGATAAATTTTGTGACAGTAGGTAAACCTGGGAGAAAAGGCTGAAGATCAAGAAATATTGAAGGAGACCGTTACCAACATATGCGCTGAGGCCAGGAGATTATGATGAATTCATATCACACTCCTTTTTAACTTTAAAATTGGTTAACGAGATAAATTTTCTTTTTTTTCCCGACCATGTCCGATCCTAATACGATCATATGGGCCTCCACAGAGAGTAGAGGTTTGTATTAACAGATTTTGTTTTTACGAGAAATGGATGTCAGCCACTTGCTCAACCTATTAGGTCCATACCCTGACTCACACACAAATTGAAAAAACAATATGTGTATTTACGAGATAAATACCATAACATTTTATTTACAATATTGGGATTGCGTATATTATAATAGAATTATTACGAGAAGTAGGATTGTTATTATTTACTCAACTGTCATAATGTGTTACATTCACGCATGGAGAAAAATAACATATTATAACACAGCCGTGGGATTCAAACATGTGAACTCCCAATTAGAAATCAAATGAACTTGTCTCTTTACCACGTTGGACGCTATAAAGAATTTTTAATTTTTTTCTAAATTCGAATGCTACCTTGTAATTTTAGAATTTTAGTGATTCTAATAATAATATGACAATATTTATCTCCTTTTGATAGTAAAAAAATGATGCATTGAACGTAATATTATGAATCTGATTGTATATATTATTATATATATTATATAATAAGTTCAAGTGATGAATCGTATAGTATCAAAAGTAGAACTGTCGCAAATATATCGAAATTTAACTAAGTATGCCAAATTATTCTTCTGACCATATTGTACGACTAGCAATATAATATTCGAATCAAAATCATATCTGTGTGGTATAAATTTGTGATGGAAAATAGGGCTTGGTATCAGAATAAGAACCGTTCAATACTTTGGAAACAAAAGTTACTACTTTTAAGTTAAATACTTACTGTTTAATTTGAATTGAATTTCTAATTTCTAAGTGTAGAAACATATTTCATGCTATTATAACACTAAAAAACTCAACACAACGTTTTTCGTCATTTTTTCGAAATGATGAATAACGCACAGATCTACTTTTGATTCTATAGGACTCATATTATGTAATTTTCACCACTGGTAATAGTCCTAAATAAAATAGTTCCACGTCGCTCCTCCCCCACCTGCACCCTCCCATTTTTCTAAAAACACGTTTTAAAATATTTTTGAAGTTATACTTCTTTAGGCGCGTTTGGAAAATCAGATAAGAGTGTATTTTTGGCGTGTGACATGTAACACATAATTTATTTTTCACACAACAATAAACGCACTCGATTGGATTCGAACCACCGGTTTTTCGGTTATCAGCCGAACGCACTACCTTTAAGCCACAGTATGATAATGCAATCGTGTCGATTATATAGTATAATATTATAGTTTAGAACTGTTCGGTTGCCTAGGCAGCAAATTTATTATTGTCGGCCATTTATAATTCCTTACGTAAAGAAACTATTAAACGTCATAGTGGCAGTTGTTACTTTAAAAATAAAAACAACGATAAATAATTAATTTAGTAATATAAGTTAAAGGGTATATAAATAAACGAATGGCGTTCCAATAAGCGGTCCTTTTTCTTGAGTGTGTAATTTAACAAGATAATTAAGAGCTAGTCGAAGAATCTAGGTCATCACAAGTTTTGTTTTTGTTTTGTTACGCCAAAGATGTATAACTTCTAACGCGCGTACATAAGTACACACACCGATTTTTTAAAACAGTTTTATTTGTCTCCTAGACAATATGGTTTTATACTCATATCAGGTATTGTAGAATCAACGATGATATTTTAAAAAAATGTATGAGGCTCTCGTAAGACCCTGCAGGTAGATTGTTTATGAAAAATGGCAATGCCTTCTAGAATTTTCACCTATTTATTACTAAACTTAAAATAATATAGATATTGCATATTAAAAAAATGTATCAGGCTCTTATAGACCCTGCAAGTAGATTATTTATGAAAAAATAGCAATGCCTTCTAGAATTTCACCTTTTTTACTAAGCTTAAAATATTATAGATATTGCATATTTAAAAAAAATGTATCAGGCTCTCATAGACCCCTACAGGTAGATTGTTCATGAAAAAATGGCAATGGCTTCTAGAATTTAACCTATTTATTACTAAGCTTAAAATAATATAGATATATATATTGCTTTATAATCAATTAAAGAAAATTGTTTTTGATTACTTTTTAATAGTACCCACATGGTATTGGCAATTGCTTTTAGAATTTTCGCATTCTTAGTAAATTTAAATAATGAATAATGATATTTTCATACTAGGGCAACTAGGCGAATGTATTAGGTTCTCATAAAATTCCTGTAGAGTGTAGGTAGTAGATGATGTAGAAAGTTTATATTTTGATAAAATATAAACTTTCTCCAATAAGCACTCATTGGGCGACATTTTGTTTATATTGAGTTTTCTGAATCTTTCTCATTTCACCATTTTTGAAAAATAATTTCATACATTCGACTTTTTACTCTGTTACGATAATATCAATATAGATCACGTTTTCTTATTATATATTTTTTATATAATGTCTTAGAAAACATACGTATTATAAAAAATCCTGAAAGACCAAGTGGACCTCATATCTTCACTGTCTATTGATTTGCCTCAAGCAAGGCACCAAACGACAAGCAGACCAATAACGCAGTGGATAGAACAGTCACCGGGACAGTGGAAAGATATGAGGTTCGAGTCCCTCTTGGTCTAACCTATTTTTCTAATATCTATATTCTTAATTCAATATTCCTAGGTACTCAAAGATGCTTTAGTTCAATATGGGAGAATTGATCAACTTGGTCTTGACATGGATAAGGAGCAGGGTATTTCCTCCCCACAGCCAGTCTCGGATATGAAATATGGAAAGCCCTCGACAAATTCCACACCATGGTAGAGTGCACTCGAGGTAATATGGTGATGTGGGGGATCTTTGATAAGCCGCAAGTATGACCACCATAAAGAATGATGAAGAATATCATTATCATTGTCTTTGAATATCATTAGACTAGGCGACTTTGGTCTATTTTGATGTCACTGCTTTTCCATATTTTATTGTAGCTTTTCATTAATCTCCTTGCGATCTGTGATTAATCTTTTCATATCATCCGATGTATGTAATGCAAAAGCCAACATAAACAAAATCTTCAACCATTATAGGTTATAATACCAACACTTGAAATGGAAAAGTTAACAAACCGAAGCGCTCGACAATTTTCTGAAGATAGTACATAACATAGTTATCAAATTTTATGTATTTTATAAAAATAAATGTGATTTTTGAAGTTATACTTCTTTAGGCGCGTTTGGAAAAACAGACCAGTGTGTATTTTTGGCGTGTGACAAAGTTGCGCGCGCAAATGTGACGCATTAATTTGGCATGGGACGGAAGTTTTGCCCGCCGATGCGACATAATTTATTTTATGGCTTGGGCCGGTTGGGTAAAGACTGAATGTTGCAACTTTTATTATGATTATTAATTTTTTTGGTTAGGTAGGTACATACCGAAAATTATGAAATTATGAATCGAAAAAAAGGCGATATATTCTTCGATTAAGATTTTGGAATTGTATTGACTAATCGAATTTTACGACCATTTACTTGTTATTAATTTTACAGTTATTTAATTTTTGGTTTTAAAAAATAACAACGACATAAGTATTATTTTTTTGTATTTATGCGATTCGTAGTTATTGTGTATAACATGATTTATAATATAACACGTGTGTAACGTGTTTGAAGAGGTTGCGATGTGCGCTCCAGCATCACAAAAAAAGTCCGGGGTCGCCGACCCGGCGCGCCCCGCTTCTACTACACCACTGAGTGTTATTAGCCAAATTAAAAGTTTTCTGCGTCTAAAATTAAATAAATAAGGCATCTCTATAACTCACTTTAATTCATGTAGAATATTGATCCTTTACAAAAAGTACACACATGGTCTAATTTCTTTGTTTTTTTTCCATTGTAGGTCACTTCAAAACTATGGCTGAAAATACTGTGCTTCCATATGCCCACTCAACAACAGTTTGTTTGAAAAATATTTTACTTCGGTAAAAAAAAAATACATGCCTAGGTACTTACGTAAAATTACAAAATATTATGCCAATATTAAATAAAACTACGCAAAGTAGAATATTCATAAGTCTCATCCCGTTTCCAGGGAACGAGCCCGTTTGAAGTTAATAAGGTGTAAAGTTTAAACCAATGAGCTCGCAAACTCTCAGTGGGTAATGATCATGCGAACCGATGTCCTATGGTTCGGAAACGATGCGCCTTTGCCACTTCGCTGAGCATGTATTCTATTGATCTATATTCGATGGCGGCGTCACCCCTTCTGAGAGAATATGGCACTTGTTGGATTGTGACACACGCTCTACAGAAGGGGCTCCCAATTGGTTGTTGATCAGGACCGTACTAAACTTATGATACACGACGGAGTGGCGGGCATAATTTAATCTCAATATATGTATATTATATAATTTATATTCCAAATGATTCCAGTTCCTATTAGATCAATTTGGAATTCTAATATTTCCCAACGTCTTTTTTTGTATCACTGACTTTATTTCGATATTATTTGCAGTGTTTTGTTTTTACAACGTTATTATTACAACGTTTTTCTTAGCTCGTATTCTTATTTATCCGGTGGTTCTTTGTCCGGTACAAATCTTGCAATCGATTTTTAACTAACTTCCCGACTAGCTAGACATTTGAAACTCTTAAAATATGTTAGAACATGATGCCAATGCATTTTTTAATACTTTTAGCCATCTTTAAGTAAAATTGAATTCATTTTCAGTTAATTCTGTTTTGTATGAAAAGTTATTTCGACACCATTATTGGTTGCTAGGGGTCTGGGGTCCTAGCAACTAAATTATTAATATATACGTGCGTTACTATGAAAATCAATATGACATGTCAAAATGACATTTCAGTATTATTTCTATCAAGTACAATTTTTTTTGATCGTTTAAGCTAGTCAAGTCAAGTTTATATGATTCAACAGAAAATTTAAAAACGTTGTATATAAAAGGTTTTTTTTTATCTTGTAATTATTTATAATGTTGTTAATAAAATCCAAATTTAATTGCACTACAGGTAATGTAAAATGTAAAACAATATTTGTCATAGAAGATGACTTTTTAATCAAAATTTACATGATTTAGCGTCGAAATAGTCAGCTATCTATGGTTCGTTTTCTCATAATTTAGTCACTTGAAAATGTTGGCATTTAGATGTAAAAGAAAATATTATAAATGTGAGTTTAGTATTAATTAATTCACTTGATGTATTTTAACGAACTGCCCAAAAATATTTTTTTATTACATTATTTTGTCGTTGCTAATAATTGTCCACGATGGCCAAGCGGTTACCACATCGACAATGTCGTGTATCTTGGGTATGACAAATGCACATGTAGTTTTTCAATGTGTGTTTGGACCAGAGTATATACCTAATAGATTGGGCAAGTAGGTAACACAAATTTCTCATAAAAATCTGTTAATATATCCTCCACTCTATATTATGATGTCCTTTTTAAAAAAGTTGTTTCGTCGACAATTTGTTTAAGCGCGTTTAAGTTTCGTCGTAATTAGATAGAACGCACGTGGCTCAATTGGTAAAACGGACGGACAATGGATGCGGGCTCGAGTCCCGTCGGGCGTCATATTTTTTTTCAAAGGTTTGTTCTAGTAGGTAATGAAAATATGTTACTTACACTCTTAAGATCGGACATGGTTAAAAAATGGGTATCGGCAAATGGTTCGGAAGATACGTCTACGTCGGCTTGCCCGCTGTTGGTTACCCCTACTGTACAGCGATGTCAAGCTTTGGTTTGTACAACATTTTTCTGCTAGTTTATATTGTACCTCTGATAGATACCTAAGCGATGTGCTGCATTCCAATTCAGTTACCTATCTAATTACCTACTACATTTAATTTCATTTAATAAACAAAATATTTATTTAGATTATTGTGCTGTTCATTATTAATAAACCTTTCCTGTTTGACCAAGAAAATAAATAACCAATATGTATGATTATGGATGTCCGGAACGTTCTTCGTCCACAATTATTATTCCAGCATACAGTTCTTAACTCCACAATTATTCGAATGGAAATTCTTTTCCATATAGTATATTGAAAAAATATTAAAAAAAATATATGATGTTTGTTTGGAATGGCATTTTTATGGATTGCTTCACAATTTCTCAAATTGTACACGTGTACATTTCTACTTCTTTTGAAATAATGCTTAATATGTTTGTGTTAAATACTTAATAATGTGTCTTAGATTGGAGCATTATTAGTATTATTATTATTATTATTTAAATATAATGCAATATATTATGTAATGGTTTTTCATATTGGAATATTTTCATATTTTATTGGAACTGTGATATTTTGACTGATAGCATTAAACTTTGAATATATAAATGTAATCATTAACTTTGGAATCACCTAGGTATTAGGTACCTATTCAAATTCCTATACTATACAGTGGAAAAATCGCTAACGTTTCCTATATAAATATAGTAGGCGTACTAGTTTGATAATCATTTGCTTGGTAGTATTTATGGTGTTAATTCAAAAAAGTGTTGTTGAATTTGGTCTGAACAGAAACACATTATTCTATATATTATATATTTGTCATGAATTATTTGTAACGTACGAGAAAACCGAATTAAAAATGCGTTAGCGAGACCAAAATAAGGGAAAACGTATTAAATATTAACATAAACGTAAATTCTAAATATATTAATAAAGGAATTGTTTATGTTCAACGGGTTTTGAAAGAAAGCAAATGATACTCTCATAATTGTTTGATATTATGAGAGTATAGTACCTTACTATGCCTATAGTACGGTAATAGCATATTGAGTATTTAGAAAGTATTAAACAACATTACAATATTAATTTGTGACATGTTAATGGAAAGGTATACAGAAGTATATAGTGTATGATAGGAAATACTAATTTGAAAATGATATATATCTGAAAATATATACTCGAATGATATTAAAGAGATTTCGGGAGTGGATAAAGCGAAGTGAAAATGGTAAAAATCAATGAAGTTTCATTTAAATAAAAAAAATCATTATAATGGGATAATGTGCTATAACCGACTATAACCTTGGTCAAAATAAACAATCAATAAAAAAACATTATAGATGAGGAAGAACCGTCAGCCAAGCGACGCCATTTGACAAATGAACGAGTTCAGCAATGGCATGCTCTACAGACTCTACAAAAACTCTGCCAGACTGTTGCAGCAGATCATAAACAAATTATTGAGTCTAAAACACTGGACTAGGGACGGGAAGACATAACATACACTTAAACGTATGAGAGAGATGGAGACAGTGAGAAGACGTGTTATAATGTTGACAGGTGGTACAGACACCTGGTAATATTTGTTAGTAATATTATAATAGATGTCGCTGATCATTGCGTTCTTATAACA
This sequence comes from Rhyacophila brunnea, assembly GCF_057557595.1. Classification (NCBI taxonomy): domain Eukaryota; kingdom Metazoa; phylum Arthropoda; class Insecta; order Trichoptera; family Rhyacophilidae; genus Rhyacophila; species Rhyacophila brunnea. The sequence continues at coordinate 28,117,736 of NW_028233068.1, forward strand.
CAATAAATATAGTAGATACGTAGTTTTAGAAGTTTTTCGGTTCACTGCACCATTACAATTCCAAAAATATAATTCAAAAATTCGTCCATGCTCCTAATGCTCTGAGCAGCCAATTTTCTATTCGGTTTTCAATCCAAAGCTTCTGTAAAATGTTTCCGAAATACCTACATTTTGAAAATCTTCAACTCAGAATCACTTTTGAGACCCCCTTTTCATGTTTCCATGTAGCAGTCAATCGAAAGTGTTTCTATCAGAATCAGACATAAAAGGTTTTTTCGTTTTTATCTGCGCGCAGTATTTTATTCGGTATTACTTTTCCGTTTCAAAAAATCAATGAAAATGATGCACAGATTTCTGAATAAGTATGGGGTTTTCAAAAAAATATCACTTGCCTTCAGTCGATAAGGAAAGAGCGGTTTAGATTTTTGTTATCGCTTGAAGAAAACAGCCACATATGCATATGAGTCGCTTAGAATCATAACTCACATATTGCAATTTTGTCGCTTTTTAGTTAAATATGCCAAGTGATTCTAAATGAATTAATCTATATACCGAAAAATAGTTGAGTATTAAAAGTCAATTTAAACCATGTGAAAATCGTTGACAAAGTTCATTGTTGGTGTAATATGTCGTATATTTCAGAGAATAGAGTTTTGTCACCAACGCCTTCCTAACCAATCGGGGAGCTCTATTTCTCATAGTATGCTGTATGTCTGCAACGTTAGGAGTATTAGGTATATATATTTAAAAAAAAAAAAAGTTATTCGACTCTCTCACTCATTAATATTCTAGGGAGTTCAATACTGTTCTTCTAATTATTACAAAAAATAGTGCTCTGTTGGTTTTTAGCGATTATCTCAAAACTTGATTTTTGGAATATGTGAGTTATGATTCTAAGCGACTCATATGAATCTGTCATTATGATAGTGCAACTGCGCATGCAATTAACACTGCCTGACCTTTTTTTGGAACAGCCTGCGATGGAAAAACGATTGTGGAGCTGTGTTTACGACACACACTTTGAACACCACTGTACCGTATTAAAAATACTTTTATCAAGTCATATTGTTTTGTAATTTACGCCTTTGCTGTTAGTGTTATCAACAACTTGCCGCCATACGAATAAATTAATAAATTGATATTAATACATTAGACGCTGTAACGATTAAGGTGGCCATTTGATATAATTAGCATGCTATTTAAATGTGATAATTAAAAGTAATTATCTACTCAGCAGTTTATGTGTTATTACTCTCAAAAATAGATGATATTAATGAAACACAGAAGCATAAATATATTAAGCACAAAAAAAAATGGACGGAGTGAGACTTGAACGCACTTCTTTTACAGTCCGGATGGGTGCTCTAATCATTTAAGGTATCGATTAGTCTATTAGTTATCCATCGTTAACTCCCAACAGATATGTTTAATTTAGATATTTTTCTATCAAAATGATGTAGTCTCAATAATAATAATCCAGTATTTTTAAATCTTGTATATATTCAGATTGAAAAATAGTCAGTATTAAAATTAATTATTACTTTTAGTCAATAATCTAAGAGGTAGGTAAAAAATGTTTGCAATGTTAGTATACTTTCACAAGTACTTGAAATTCGATCCTTGTCTGTTGTAGGACAGCTGGCGTAGAAAAGGTTTTTGTCCAGGGAGTATTTTTTGTCAGCGAAACGATTTATTTAAGTTAGGTGAGGTTAGTAACGGTGGAGTATTCTGTCAGACGTTCCTTTATCATACTTTTTCTAAGTGCCTCCCTAGAATACCGAGCACCGAATTGACAATTTATACAGGATTTTGGGACAAAATTTCATACCTACTTGTCAATATGCAAAAAGGCCGGCGTCTACGATTCGACATCTAAAATTTAAGTTCTATTGATTGAATTCAATTCGCAAGCAGGGTTGGATTTGCCATATGGATAAATAGCCCAGGAATGAACTGAAAGGCAATGGGCTGATAAATTTTGGGCATGCAAAAGCTCTATAGAACTAGATAGGTACATTCAATAAAATAATATATTTTAAAGAAGAGTACTATTATAATTTAGGGCTTGAAGATCAAAAGAGTACAAGTAACATATACTTAATTAACAAAAAATAGGAAAAGTTTTCACGTCACCTTATTTATGCAGAGATAGAAAATAGATTCGAGAAGACAAATTTAATATACTTAATATTTTATATAACTGCTGTTCATGAAAAGATATAGGCATTAATTTATTTCCGGTCGACATTAAAGACATAATATGAGTATGTCCCATGAACATGGCGTATATAATATCTTTATTATTTCCATAGCAACTGTATATAATTTAAATGTGTTGGCTTAATTTTTCTGGCTTTAAACATTAAAACGTTAATAAACACACATAAATATAGGTAGGTACATAAGTAGAAAATAATGCAAACGTGTAAAATTGCTTTGTATAAAAATGTGTTATTCCTAAAATTTAATTATTTTCGCATACAGTTCTGCGTGTAAACGTTGTTATTATTTTTATAACCACTTATTATCTAATTGAGATATTTTTTTCTTGACATAAAAACACAAATAACCGAAACTGATCGGCATTAAGAAATGTTAGTAATAAAAAACAAAGAGCGAAACCCCATAAACAGAATATTGAAAACAGTTAAGATTAAGCTAATTATGCTAAATTAAGCTAATTTAAAATTAGATGTTGACAATAGTTACTGAGTATTGCGCAATTATTTGGGAATACCGCAGCCCAGAAAGCTTCGAGAGCATATTATTTTTTAGAAAAGCGAACGCATGTTAGAAGTACTGACTACTGACCAGGTGAATTATATTCACTGAAAAAACCCTATGCATCGTCACAAGACATGCAGTGGATAGGTAAATATGGAAAAAGCTTATTTTGGATTCATTAGTGATGATGAAATCCTCAATGAAGAAAATTATTTTAATGAACATTATTTCGCTTCGTTTCGGGTCGTCAACATGTATAAGGTTCTACGTATAATAAAGTTACCCAATTTCACTGCACGTGTTGAAGATTTCCAGATTACAATCGTAACGAGAAAAAATTAGTCTTCCGTAAAAATATAATGATAATTATGGATAACTTAGCACTTCTCAGTAGGTCATCCACAAACACTCCAATTCAATTCCAATTCTTAAAATATATTTTTCCCGCCGTGTCCTACTACAAAATAATGTAATCATTCGATAGATCTTTTCATTCTTTCATGACGGTTAATCCACCATCCGGTTAACACGAGCTCGGTAGATCGAGAGTCAACAAACACTGTACGCTGAAATTATAGTATGAAAGGTGTCTAATTTATTGCAGGTGTGATATTAATATGATTTTATCACGCGAGAAAAGCGAAGTTGGAAAAATATATAAAGTTTTTCTTTCGCAATATAATATTGCACAAGCGAAATTGAAGGAAAACTGTTGTACTGAAGGAAGAATATATAAGTACGAGAATACCTATATAATAATAATATCTAGCTATTACATATATTTTTCATATTATTTTCAAACACGATGAAGCTATTTAAAGAATACATTTTAAGATACAATATTTGGATCAACATCGGAATGATACGAATTAGAAATATTCTATAGTAATTTAGTCGGATGAAACTTTAGTGCACATATATTGCAATCCGGAAGATTAGATATATCGATTGAGCTACCAGCTCAAACACTATAGATGCAGAATTTTCCTAACAAATAAGTATGCATCTGAACCCTAGATGTAATTTTAAATTGATCAATGTTTACACTATTAAATCAAATGTATTATCCATTCATAAATAAGCTGTCAAAAAAATCACAAATTTTCAAATCACAAATCACATTTCACAAAAATGATTACAAGATAAGAAGAACTTTTTATATACGTTTTTAAATTTTCTGTTGAATCATATAAACTTGACTTGCTGGCTTAAACGATCAAAAAAATGTGTACTTGATAGAAATAATACTGAAATGTCATTTTGATTTCCATAGTAACGCACGTATATATTAATAATTTAGTTGCTAGGACCCCAGACCCCTAGCAACCAATAATAGTGGATTGGATTACGGATTTCTTCCGAAATACCTTTTCATACAAAACAGAATTAACTGAAAATGAATTCAATTCTACTTAAAGATGGCTAAAAGTATTTAAAAAATGCATTGGCATCGTGTTCTGATATATTCTAAAAGTTTCAAATGTCTAGCTAGTCGGGAAGTTAGTTAACAATCGATTGCAAGATTTGTACTGGATAAACAGCCACCGGACAAATAACAATACGACCTAATAAAAAGGTTCTAATATCGTAAATACATATTATTATTATCACGTACAGAATAAACGTCAAAATATTTTTATAGCCACCATTTTTTATATAATATTATATTTTTATGGCTAACAATTTAATTAAACTAAAAATGTTTTATTATTGTTATCAGACAGTTTATATTAATCCTTCTAGTAATTTATTATTATAACAATAGAATAAACTATGAGACGCTTCCATAGAGGTGGTCCATCATGGCTGATGATATAACAATAATTATTCTTTGAACATGTTCAATGGTGTTGTACTCAACCATAGTATGTAAGTACTCATTATTTATTCACATCATTACAGTAATCCTTCTCGGGACAGTACAACCGGACTAATCCCTATACGCCATTCTGAATTCAGATATATGCATATTGGTATATTTTTTTTAATATGTAAATTTAACGAGCCTTCGTTATTTTCCGTCGAGTACCGAATTCGTACCAACTCCATCGTTACATTTCTGAAATAACTTTCGTTATTTTTATACTTAATTCTTTTATTGTGTGTTATAAGTACTCGCTGAAGAGAAAAGGCATCAGATTGACGTTTTGTGTGCATGTAGCCGTGCTGTGTTTGGTTTATTTTAGTAGGTAAGCTAAAAGGCTACATTACCGCCATCTGTTGGTGCTGCTTCGAAGCTCAGTGGAAGGTATTTTGAACATTTTCACCCATGCAGATCCTGAATAATAAATTTTTCTTTTATTAGTTATCAAACATTGCATAGTAATGATACTATCTCTTTGAAAAAATAACAATGTAGGTACTATATCAGTAGACATCTTCGATTTCCAAAAAAAAACTACCACCGCAAAAAATAAGTAAGTATTGAGATAAGTGTTATCTCAATTTAAATATCTTTTTCTTCTCTATCGTTTACTTCATGTCGGCCATATTATTTAGTACGTCATTATTCCAAATTCAAAAGGAGACACTCCAATACAGACCTATAAACTTATCTGAAGAATGGGATGGGGGAGTCACTGTCGAAAACTACCCAATCAAGACTCGTAACTGGACAAAATCTGACATTCGAATGACATTTTGAAAATGGCGTCCTATGGTAGTTCGTAATTCTATTTTTAGCCATTCTTTAGATAAGTTTGTAGGTCTATACGCATTGTTAAACATTACATACCTACTTAATGTTTACTAGCGAGACAGACTGGCGACCGCCAGCTGGTTTTGCTAGTGTTTATTAATCTGTTAGTTGTTATTATTTTATTTAGGTAAAAGTTTTTTTTAATATGTTTAAATTCTCCGGCTATGGATATTATTGTATCTACTATATACTACATTGTTAATTTTAATGCAATATTAATTCACGTGATAAAATTGTAATGAGTAAAACCAACCAAGGTTGACAAATTATTATTGATCGTTCAGGACCATTTACAAGGGCGTAAATCGATACTATTTTATTGTCTTTTCTATTTGCTACCGCCCCTTTTCACATACATAAATAATCCTTTTTTTATAAATAGATGGCTGAATGGATATTATACCTCGATATATTCAAAGAGATAGAAACTACATATTTTAAAAGCTGGCCGTCGCTATAATAATAATGTATTGAGGTATGGGCAAGCTCTATTTGCCGTGTTTAAGTATAAGTCAAAAAGGTTTGATATTGGTGTAGACTTTTTTATGACTATGGCATCCAAATATGAGCGAAGACAATAATTATAAAATCTAAAAATGACTACTAGACAATTTATATGAATATCCGACAAGCAGAGGCTTGATCACGCATGTGCATATTGTTTGCGTATTATTACAGTGGATGTTTTAGATCCGTGGCGACAGATCTAACTTCACGATGCGATAAACCGCCATTGTCAAAATACGTGTTGCAATAGTCATGTTGCTGAAATTTTTTACACATCGATTGCAAAAAGTCTGCATATTTTTAAGGTAATAGTACTCTTTGACGAATCGACCGGCTCCCGTATGTTATGGAAAAGCGTCACTCTATTATTAATTATAGTAGGTGTCTTTGTTTAATGGCTTTGGTCGAATTTTACATTTTCAGACCCAATGTAGGTATGCGGTTAAAGCTGGTGTATGATTGATCAATCCACTATATCAGGGCTTGAAATGAACCAAAGCACACCGGAGCGCCGTTCTGGTTCACGAAATTCCCAAAATTATCACTCCGACTCGTCGAAAAATTATTTTCACCATTAGATATGTCATAATATAACAAAAAACCGAACACACTTATTTTTATAAAACATACATATAATTAGATACTTAACTATGTTAATACTTTCGGAAAATGATCGAGCGCTCCGGTTCGTAAAAAGATCCATTTCTAGAGCTGGATAACATGCCTGTCTGAAATTACATTACATCACCATTTCATACAGATTTTAGGTTGTCTTAAATACCATATCGTTATTACTATAATAGCTCTTCATCACAAGTAATATTAAATTTAATAAATGTTGCTATTACAAAAAAACATTTGAATTCCTTCAATAGCGACAATGTAATATCAAAAAACTGAGATGCTACAAACATCAAAGAACAAAAAACATCAAAACGTACCGATTATGTGGAAAGCATATTTAATTTTCCTAGCTCTTTCATTATTATTTTTGTTTTTTATTTCCAATGACATTATTTATTATTATTAATGTGATGTTTATTTCATAAGAAATAAGCATATTATTATCATGTGAGTACCGTAATTTTAATATCCTACAGATATATTGTATTTTTCTCACAAACGGTTGTCAAACAAACCTTATATATAATATTGTAAATATTCATTTCGAAGATACCTTTTTTCAGCCATTACAAGAGACAATGTAAACAATATTATTTGCCTAACGACACAATCACGTTTCGCATTAGTTGGTTTTATGTTGGATTAATTTAAAGCGAATTAATTTCGTTCCTGAAGGTGTCACACGTTTTTGTCCCACTCCACCACCAATAAAACCTTCCCAGCCCGTCTGCCTCTTGGTGCCCTTCGTATTTCATCCCCTCGTCAAAATTGTAACCGCACTATGACCGAAATTTAAAAAAAATGATTCGAAACAAATAATTTTTCACCATCTGTAAACAATATTACCACGTGTCATTCCATCTAGTGAAAATCGGTGGCCAATAGAATGACTGATAAAAAATATATGCTCCAATGTTTTGTCTACAATATGTTGCTCTCCTTTCAATTAGCATGTAAGATAATCCACTGTTTTTCTGCCTCTACATAATAAAATCTAAAGATGTCCAGTGATGTCGCATGGTAGCAGGTAGGTCATATACCTACTGCTTAAACATGGCATATTTTAAAGACCAACGAATAAAAGAAGGGATAATAATACTAGGACTAGTATTTTTCGTGAAATGAATGATGTTTTTTGCATGCAATGCTCGCTGGCTTAGTATTTGTCTTTTAAATATCAGTAGATATAAAATGTTACATCTTAAAAAAAATATGAAAAGTATTGAATCGACATAATTGACTAAATAATTACAAGATAAAAAGAACTTTTATATACAACGTTTTTTATTTTTTCTGTTGAATCATATAAACTTGACTTGCTAGCATAAACGATCAAAAAAATTTGTACTTGATATAAATAATACTGAAATGTCATTTTGATATTCATTTTTCCATAGTAACGCACGTATAGAGTGTGGTATTTTCCGAGAAAATCTCATTCTCGAGATTCGAGATTTTCGGAAAAGAATTCCCGAGAATGCCCGAGAAATTTAAAAAAAACCTGTAAAAATCCAAAATCAGTGCAAAGAGACAATTTCCAAAAAAATATGATTTTTTTTATTTATGTAAGAAGACAAACAAAACAGAAGGAAAACAAAAATAATTCAAAACATTACTTATTAAAATAGAATTTCAAAAACACAGACCGTCAATCGCTGCGTCTGACAATCGTGTACGCTTTTGAGACACACAATTCCCTTATGTTGCAAAAATTGCGCTCATTTTGAGTCGACGTTGGCTTAATTGTGTTAAATTCCCCTATCAGTCCTTGAAAGTTTTGTGTTTTCTGTCCACTTTTTTCATATAGAAAATCGTTTTTTCAACTAATATTTGATAATAAAGAAATCCCGAATCCCGAGAAAAAATTCTCGAGGTCCGGGATTTCCCGAAACGTTAAAAATTTCAATTCTCGAGATTCGGGATGGAAAATTTTGAAAATTTCTCCAGAATTCCCGCCGGGAAAATCCCGAAACCACCAAAACATATATTATATATTAAAACTTTATAATGATGTGGAAAGTTGTCATATAATTCATTATATTATCAAATTAGTTTATTACTGAGATACCTGCCTATTTTATCGGCATTATACGCAAGATAAAAAATGCGAAAAAATATTAAATAAATCTATTCAAAGAGATACATAATTAATTATTCCAAGATTGCTCAGTCTCAAAAAATGTAATATGAATTTACTGAAACATGAAAAAAATACTACTGGGGTAATGATTTTTTTTCGGGAATTTTTGTATTAGCTACCCTTGACCCACCCTCTTCCCACACTTCCGATTTGTTGAAATAGGAGAACCACATGTTTATATATAATATATAACATAAAACTTAAACACAAATATAAATATATGTTTTCGTGCAAGATTTGCCTTATTGAAATATGTTTTTTCTCCCCTTCCATCGTAGATACCATTGTTTATTATATTATATAAAATAAAAGCTCGATTTACATTTCACCGTCTTACAAAATATCTTCACATTATAATTTTCTCACACTGTCCACATTTAATTTTCTAATTCGATATAATTTTTTTTTTTTAGTTATAGGTATATAACCTGATCGGATATAGTTCATACGTACAGGTCATATAATGTTGCTGTCAAAGCATGCATTGCAGTGCAAGATATGTACTTAGTTTATTTTGAGTTTTCTATATTTAATGTGCCAGTTTTTCTCCCCGAAATCATGTCACCCTTAGACACACCCCCACCACTTTCCGTTTTCCGTTTTCATCTGAGAGTAGGTACATACTCCGATAACAAATTTCCCATAGTCAGTCGACGCGCGTCCGCGGAACACGGCGGTCCTTCGCCTCCCTCACATTCCCGAATTACCGGTTCGAATTAATAATATAAGGCAATACGCAATTAACGGTACGAAATATAAAATACACTCTCTGAAAGAGTAATAAAAACTTGAAATAAATACACTTTTTTTAATAAATTCTACCGAATTTCATATTGAAACATTTAGGGGTCGTTGATTTTTTTTTGTTACTTCAAACGCTGACATATTCTCAAAGTTTTATTCTATGCACAAAAGTTTAACTATTTTAAAAGTATTCTTGATAGGTAACTAAATTTTCCTTAACAAATGAAATATTGTCAGAAAAATGTTTTTCTGAACATATGTATGTTCCGTATGTAACTATAAAAATACAGTAAAATAATAATTACTAGTTTTATAATATATAAAAAATATCTTTTTTTTACTATTTTTTTAAAGGCTGGAGACGAAGCACACATTTTTGTATTTATTAGTTTAGTGCATATAGGTAAATAATGTGTTCTTTATTTTCTCAATTGATTGCAGGGGTTGTTTTATGCGAAAACATTTAACTTTACGTTTGAAAAAATACATTTTTCAACTGATATTGGTATTAGTTTAACAGAAAATTATTCATTTAAGACATAATAAATCCAATATAAAATTTTGGTATAATTGAAAAAAAGATGCACGTCGTTATACCGGAGTGTATAGGAAAACATATAATATCTAGAATATTTATATTTCCAATTCATATTTCATATACTTAAATAAATCTGCAGGTTCATATTAGTAATTAAATTTATTCAATATACAGCTCAGCATAGTTTAAGGATCTCCGGTTTCTCAACAATATTTTTTTTTCTTTCCGATAGCTTGTTCTGATATAAACTTCATTCTAAGAAAATAAATGTTTCACAAAGCAAACATTTTATAACTTCAATTAAACATATTTGAAATTACACTAAGCACCCTAATGCGAAAACCTCATAAAAATATTTATAGAAAACTATTTACCACATCACGATATATGGAACAACTTTTTCGAGAATGGAAATATTTTGAAACGATTTCTGTTGTTAACTTTTGGGGGGGAAATAAATTCTAGGTAAATTCAATATAATATTATGTACAAAATATGGATCAACTTTAAAACTAATATCAAATATATTTTTTAGATATGTGCTCATTTTTACACGGCACTTTTTTGTTTTGTTATAAATACTGATTTTTAGAGTATGCTATAGTAATGAAATATCTCATTAAAGTATACTTACTTTGTACTATGCTGTTAAAACAATTAGGATTGTTACCAAAACTTGTAATTGTCATATTTATTTTTTATTATCCATTTGGCTATAATTATATTTTAGATTCACCCATTATGTAAGCGGAAATTAAACAATAATATGTATTTTTTGTCAACTGAATAATTAAAAAAAACATTGAATATTTGTCAAAAAATGAGGTAATGACAAGCGAAAAAAAAATAAACCCCTTAGAGAATTACATAAATTTCGATTATCTAAATTCCCATACGGCATGACCAATACTGTCGACAATATTAATTAGATTAAGCATTCGCATAATGCTAAATTCGTCGAAATTTAGGATCACAAAATTGTGTTGCCATACATAAACCGATGATAATGTAATTATTATTTATAAATTATAATGTCATACCCATGTCACGACTTTGGGCTTAGTACTTATCATACAAAATATCTTTTTACATTTAAGCGATGTTCAAATTGACGTGTTAATCCGGGTTTCTTTAAACATTCCGAAAAATTAATTAAAATCAGTTTTATTAATAATTATTCATATCCCAATTAATTATCTACTAGCATTTTTGAAATATAAAAAAATGAGTGCCGACACGAACAAAAAATCATAGTGATAGTTCTTAAGCAAAACATTGAATTCTAGTATTTTTTCAATTATGACAAATAATATTAAAAGTGCTAGGTAATACAGACTTTTTTTTCAAGAAGGAGCCGTCTTCAAAAAGTAAGTACAATATAATATATCTCATTTTCTTTAAATTTGCTATGTAAATAGCATTTTTCAATATTATAAGTTAATAATATACATGCTAATAAATGGTCAAAGCTACAACTATACTATCATTTTATGTAATCTAAAGTAGCATTTCTCAATATATTTTAGTCGCGGAACCCTTTGATATGGTGCACAACACAATGGAATAAAAAAATGCATTTTTTCTCTACGAATTTTTAATTTAAATAATGCGGATTCTTCAAGAAAATCCGTAAATGCTGGAAAAAATCTTATAAGATAGTGAAATCACGCTATATCTCGCTTTAAAAATGTTTAAGGTTTTATACTTTATTTAATTTTGTAAATATTAAATTAACGATTTTGTATAATAACGAAGTATTTGCTAATCGAAACCTTTGATCCAAAATCTTTGCCGCAGTTCAAACATTCTAACAAGATGATGCCACTAGACTGAATACAAAAATTGAACCAAGTTGTCGTTATCCATATCTTCGCATACACCTACAAATATACATCGACAAAAAAAATATTGAACATTTCGTTTAGCATTGTTTTAAGTGGGATTGAAATATTTGTAGCTAGTTTTCTATGACATATCATAGAAATCTTATAAAAACCATCAACCTCATGCAACCTATTTCGTAAATAATGCTCTAGAGTTTTAACGTACATACTTTGTCATACCTACTCTCCATTTTAATATATAACTCCGTATACGAACAACATAAAATAAGTCAGATGTTTATGAGGATATAATATATTACGGGTACAATCAAATAAAAAATATGCAGAATAGAGGCATGTTACGGATGTATAGTAAGTAGTAGATACGCCTCCCCCCTTCTCAACAAAATCAATGGATACTACCTACTAAATTTATGATCTTGAATGATTATATAGACATGAAAAAAGACGGTAGAATATTATACTAGTACATATATCTTATCTGTTGAATAAAGTATCGGTGTGGTTTATGATACCTACTGATATAGGGAAAATATCGCAAACATCGATAACCTGAATGAAAATAATAAAATGAAAATTATTAATGAAATTTAGACCACGACTTTTTACACGCTAAAATACGTAGAACTCTAATAAACTATAAATATTGGCTATGAATAGCAAAAAAAATATTTTTGCATATTATTAATATAATTGATAATCTACATGTGGAATAAGTTAATAATTTGTTGAATCCTAAGTAGTAAACAGTGGTTTCATTTGTGTAATGTTCATGTGATACGTTCAGTCATATAGTTTCTGACAGTGAATGGGATACCCATGTTATTTATGTGTACCCAACTACCCTTCATGATTACTTATTTTGCTATAATGACCATGTATTTGAAAACATTAGCAACGCGAGACATTGTATAATTACACACATACGACATCGTCGGTCTATACAGTAAATGTCAGTTTTAGTTTTTCTCTAGAATCTTCATTAGTTTCCAGTAGATTATTATAATCTGGTTCCTCCTGCATTGATGTGATCAGAACAGACCACCATAACCAAAAACCAGACTATCGACATTTATCAGTATCTATCTGATAAAAAATTGATACATCGATAGATCTGTTAGGTCCTACATAGTATTCTTCTATAAGGACCCGTGTACTGTATATAGGTCTAAAATAAAGAAATTCGATTTTTTAAGAATCTAAGCTTTAGCATCTGTGGATTTTGTTTGAATCATGTAATTAAATGTTATTTATTTATAATGCCCTGTTTTTTAGTTATTGAAATGATCATTTCATGATCATATACATATAAGAGATATTATTTTTAATTTCTTTATTCTATTAAGAATATAATTAAACCATATTTTATTTTATATAATATTTTCTTTTGTCAACTTTATATTCGCGAAACATTATAAAGTAAACTATTTATATCCGGTATACATTTCTATTGAGTTTGGAAAAATATTAATATTTTGAGATGTACACTATGATAGGTAAGTATATATTTATCATGATATTTAATTAGGTACTTATATTAATATCAAAACTATTTTATAAGATATTAAAAAAAGTTATCGTAATAGCCTCTGTTGAGGCCAAAACGTCGAGGAAAGAAGGATGAAAAACTCGTGGCACACGATATCTAACAACCGTGAAAGTCTCAAATATTATATAATTAGAGATAATTCCCAGAATGAGAAAAATATAACATTATAATGACATATGTATCATTCTTACAAAATTAACTAATTATTTAGGCTTAGCTCCCAAGGATACCAAAAACTCTTCAATATCGATCTTTATACATCACGTGGTCCCTTAAGTGCTGTCTCCTCTACAAACATTGGCAATCATCAAAGTAACACCAACCTTTAAAACCGCTTACCGCAACAATGAGGTTGCACTTTTATTAAACCATGTCCTTAAATTCTTCAGCCACGATATTTTTTGTCATATTTTTATGCACCTCTTGTCATTCTCCCCTGTATTCATTTTACGTAAATGGTAATTTTTACTACGCATTATGTGTTCAAATTATTCCAATTTTCTACGATGTATGGTGTGTAAAGCTCTAGCTGCCTTTTCATTCTTTGTAATACCATGTCATTTCTTATCTTGTCTTTGTGCGGTATTTCGAGCATACGTGTAAATACTTTAAACACAAATAAACCATGAAACTGTAATGTAATCTAGTAAGCACCAACAAATAAGAGAAATTCTATATAAGCATAAAAGAGAAACTAAAAACAAGTTTGAAAGATTTTATAATGATTGTAGATTATTTTCAATTGATAGAAAGAAGCCCACGTGATAAAAATAGTGAAGAATTGTATTATTATACAAATACATTTATGTAAGTATGGTATTTTAAAAAATCGCGTGCTCATAGAAAAATGGTTCGGGGGGAGGTCCGTTTCAAAAAAATATTTTTTTATTCAATTTTAAATCGGAGGGAGGGGCGGGGTTAATAAAATCTAGCAAGTGTCACTGACTTCGAAATTTACCCCGCATACTACTGATGGGACGGGTACGGGTACATTCCCCATACCCAAAACACTACACACTTTAAATATATCAAGAAACAGCTGGCCTGCAGATATAACTAAGGGTGCTCTCCTACAAGTCGCATCCACAAGTAGTTATTGAATGCGTGTGGCTGAACCGTCATAAAATCGTTAGTGTCCATTTGTGTCGTCTGCGCTGTTTTGTCTTTTTAACATGACGCATCAAAATATTAAATAAAATATTTGATACCCCCAGATGATTGCCACGAATTTTACAGTGGTACAGGCCTTGAGTGACGTATAATGCTGAGAGGAGTGGGGATAATCCGTTGAAAAGGCTGCTCGACATCAAAATCATCCGGGTCGATCTTCAATCACGAGGCCCTGTGAAGAGAAGAATAGTTTAATTTTTTTGTTCCTAGGGGAGGGGGATCCGGACCCGAAAACCGACCCCTTGTGTACGCACTTTTACACATAATTACGTCATAGCTCAATATCTTTTCACATCTAATTTTACGGGGGAAAATGTTTTATTTTAGTTTAGGTTTATGTATCAAGCATCATTACATAACGATATACCTGTAATATCGGTAAATATTATCAGAAAATAAAAACATGACGCTGTAATAACTCCCTTCATAAGCGACACATTACACCATTAAGTAAAGCATTACATGATGTTGATATTATTATCTTCGGGTAATAACGCTACCCTATATTACCAAAATCTTACGACCTATAGTTTAGTTGTTGTAGACAGAATCAGCCATGTTGGATTCACTATTGGACGAAGGATTTCCCGGAATTAATCATTTTTCTCTGTGGTGCCTGTAGTTGTGTCAAGCTTTTCCCTAGAACTTCTTTATTAGGTTAATTCCTATTACGTACCTACATAATATATTAGTCTATGCTTGATTTCTAAGCCAACCAAGCGGCTCATGTTCAATATATACTGGAATGTATAGCGTTGTATTGTATTTTCGAAAATAATAAATTAAAAAAGTTTTTATTGAACTGTGCGTTTACGTGATATACCTCCACTATTCTAATGAGTTTTTTCACAGACCTACTACATTTTGAATTAGTCTGATATGAACTAACAACGTTTTTACCTAAGTATATTATAATTATTCCACTATCTGTGGTTATTATAAATCTATACTAATAATAAACTTGATAGGTATGTCTGACTGTAATTTTTGCCATTTGACTAGCGTTTCGACTATTTCCATGATACTTAAGCATATAGTTTTTTTTAATGTTTTTGTGCATTTGTATGTTTTCCGATTATTGTCTACGATCTATAAATTAGAAAAACAAATGTGTAGAATTATTTACTCATACTAAAAATAAAATTGAATTATTTTTGCATTTTAATCAGCGTTTTGACTATTTTCGTGATAGATCAATACAGTTTTTTTGTGTTGTTAATAACTCAAAAACTACTGAATTACTATTGATGAAAGTTTCACAGCTTATGACTTATATATTGTACGTACCAATCTAATAGTCTCACTTCAATATCCATAAGTTAGGATAAAATAACACACACAAATAACGCACTTGAAACAATCCATCGCGAGTAGGTAAAGTGGTCAGATAGCAATGGTGGAAGGTACAAGTATAAAAGCGCTCGCCTATGTCCAACCGTTGTTGATCGCGAGCGATTTTCCGGAACTAATAATACAGTTGGATCACGATATATCAGCGGCGGAATGGTGAGGTAAAGTGTGGGCGGACGGGCGCGCGCCTAGATTCAACAGTAGTTGCCTATTTTACCGTTTTGAATACAATAAAATCTAATAATTTTTCTTCATTCTGTATTATATCTTTTTACTTTTTATTTGTCAAGTTTACGCAGAAGAAGCCACTGGCATCGCTGGTTTACCATAATATTATTACTCACTGTGTTACAATCCGATAATTGGTCTACTGTTCTAAGCGTTGTGGGTAACTACAACAAAACTATTAGAATTGATGCGTTGGCCATATATGTAATTTAGGTAAATTTAAATTAAAATGCTTGACTATCTTTTTAAATAGTTTATATCAAACTTGTACATTGTTATCTTTAAAAATTTCTGAATTTAATTTATTATAAATATTTTTATAACATTGGGAAACGAGGTAGCCGTTAATAAGAATAATCTCATTTCATAATAAAGTAAAAATATTTTTGAACGCGGTATATAATTCTTACGACCCTTATAATAGGTTTATAAAAATGCCTATGAACGTATCGATTGTGGACATTTGATGTCGTATTTCATTTTTAATGTAGATATAAAGTCATTTATCGTAGTCGCTCCGGTAGATAATGAATTCGAAAGCTTATTAATGATTCAGTAGCGATCTTTTGAATAAACGAATCACACGTTACAAAATATTAATTTATAGTCTTACCTATTTATACTCTTATCAATTTACACTAATTCATGGGATCCAGTGTATGTCCACATTATTGTAATTTTTTTCTTTTCTTTTCATGCGTTTGGGATCAAACATAAGAATCCAAGTAGTTGCACGAATGGATAGCAACCATTCCATTAAAACAATCCATACCCCGTGAAGCTTCATGTGCTTATATTTTTTTTTTGAATTACTATTAATAACTATATCCTTGCTTTTTCGTACAAGGCGGTCGTTAGTAATTTTGAACAATCACAAACACACAGGCTTTGAAAAAAAACACATACATATTATGTCCTCACCGGGAATCGAGCCCAGAACTCTCGGGTGGAACGAGAGACCACGAGAGCTGCCCAAGTGCTTCTCTTGAGATAATTTACATTTTATAATAATTTATATTATACTATTCAGCTAATTCTTTTCTAATATTTCTCATTAGTATTTCTAATTTAGAAATTGTATTAGGTACATATCAGGTTTGCACAGTGCATCTACACAATATTATAATAATATCAACCTTATCGTAGGCTGTAATGTTTTTGTAACTCCATATTATATTGTCACATGCCCATGTCACAAACACTAATAACGCAAGCGATGAAATAAATCGCCGAATCAACCTCGGCAATATATTGTGATATGTTGGTCTTCAAAGCTTTTGAAAAACGAGGCCTAGTAAAGAACACAAAAACGAGTCTGTTATACAGCCAACATTTTATGAGTATAATATATACTTTTATTTTGTTAACTGTCAATTCATGGTGGAACTGCATTGTATTGTTGTTTTTATTTAATAAAACGCATTTTTTGGAGTACTTATTCCACTTTTAATCAATAGATTAGGACCGGTTTCGTCCGCCTCAGAGGGACATTTTCAACTACTACTACTAAGTACTACAATAAAAAAAATTGCGTTTTATTAAATAAAAACAACAAATAGTTTATACAATTAATTGATTATTGTTGATGGATACACAATAACTATTGTGTATAAATATTACAATAATATATTGCATCATACATCTGTTTGACAATTTTCACAATAATTTAGACACCTTTCCACAAATTTAATCAATATGGAATGGTGTGTTACTTATATGATGATCGCATGCAATCACTAAAAACCCCGTCATTTAAATATAGGTACGCATTGAATTCGGTTGCGATCATCAGATGAGCGAGCACAAGTAAAATTCCCACTTAATTAAGAGAATGTGAAGTTTTAAAGAATGAATTCTTAAATTAAAGTGAATGCTATGCCTGATAAATACGAAGCTTGAAATTGAATATAATTTCCATTTTAATGAATCAATATTTATCCCAAAACATTAAAAATATAAATATTTTTTTAATGTTTAAACGATTTATTTAAAAAAATAGTTTTAAGTTGTGAGTTGTTTAAAGGGTCTTATCTTATTATAACAAATTATTTTATAGTTATGTTTATCGTCAATATGTAGAATAATGAGTTCACTGCCAAGGTATCGAAAAGATATTTAATAATTATGTAAATGTGTATAACTTGAATTCCATTTATTTCTATTAACCTAGTTTTGGTATGGTCAAAATATTGAAGCAAAATTAAAGCATGAAATTTACACATACGCTGTGTCATTTTTAGTCTTTCTTTTTGTCTTCTGGTACAAATCTCTATTGGAGATTTCTTCACCCTATGTACTCCTACTTAGAACAGTTTGGTGGAGCTGTCGTACCAATCATGTAGATTCTTAATCCACGAAATATAAAGTCATCCTTGGAAAATAAGGTGGAAATGCTGTACTTTTATCCTCTCATAATGTAACCGAGGTATCGTAGGTTTCTAGATTACATACTATACAGAACTTCCCTGGCATTTCCCATTCGTTTGAGGACATTAACATTAGTCACCCTTTCAGTAAAAAGGATTTTAAGTATACGTCTATATATAATTACAACTTTACTTGAAGACCGAACTCTCGAATATTCAATTATTTATTAAACTTATTGGAATACTAAAGTAACTTTAAATTTATTACAAATTAGATAATATGCACATAATACTATATTGCTATTTGATATGTAAGATGTTTTACTCAAGTAAACAGTTTGTTAAAATGTTGAATAGCATTTTAAGTAAAATATTAGAACACTGTACTATTTGGGTAAAAAAAACATACGTTTCAGTTATCATGATGTACTTGTACGAATCCTCCATTCGGCCGCCCTACTTTTAATTTTCTATACGAGCCAGTGAATACAGCCATCATTTTACAGACTCGCTGTAAAGAAAAGTTATACCTACATAATGTATCTCGCTAGAAAAAATACCCACCATAGTTATTGTGGCCTTAGTGTGTTTTGTTCTGAGCGCACAACACAACATGTATCAAATAAAAAACCTTTAGGTTCTTTTTATGTCGTTTCTAAAAGCTGATACATTTTGATTAAGCCATGACGTTTAATGCAGCCTACCTACAACTTGTTTTAAAAGAAAATTTTATATATACATATAAATCTTCAGTTGTGATAGATAATTTTATTATTTATTTACTTTAGACATTAATCTCTTTTAAATGCCCGCTTAGAAATTTTTAAACAATTGAAAGTGTGAATTTTCATTTTGTATAAATATAAATAGTTCACGAATTATTACAAAATTATATCAAATCACTTATTATGTCCATTATAAATTTATAAATTATTATGTAATACCGTCTAAATCTACTGCAAGTCACTGTAGATATTATTAATTACGGTCAATTAAAACATGCACACGTAACAGGGCATATAATATACAATCATGTTGACATGAAGTTTTTTTTTTTTGTTTTTAAAGATAATATAATATCGTATCTTACACTGGTATATGTATTTAATTTTATCATATTATTTACTAAATTAAATTGCATTCTATTATATTGTTTAACATTCAATCAGAGAATATTTCTTGTGAATAACTGAAATTTTACATGTGGTTGATTCAATTGTAACTGTCTTATGGTTGAAAACTTTTTCTAGCACTCTACACTTTCTTAGTTACGAGTATATAAATATATAAGAAAATACATTCAGTGCAACAAAGATAGCAGTCTCAATTTTGTGACGGTAAAATCCCAAAACATTTTTCTTGTAGTGGCGTAAAGTTAGATTGATTGACAAAGTTATCCAGATTGACAGTTATAGAAGAATCTATCGGTTATATCAACAGATTTTTATTGAGACCGATGGATTCAATAGAATTATTAGTTTATTGTGTAGTTATTTATTATCAATGAAGTATTTGGATAATCAGTTTGAATGTAACTCGGAATTTGAAAACAATTAAATTAAATAACACAATCGTAAAAGTTTTTTTTGTATTAAAACCTACTGTATTTTGATCAATCATTACATTTATCAGTAGGTATTTCGTTGAATATGATAAACAAATAAATCTGACTGTAATAATAAAATAATCCATCACGAAAGAATCACAATAAAAATGTCATAATTTCACGGAAATTCAACATCTCTAGAGTTATTCCATTCTCGCAAGGAATTAAAAATTTGTAGACATTGTGTATATAATGATATGAAAACCAAAAAAGGCATAATCTTCCGTTTAACTAAATACAATGAAAAATAGCTCACGGTTTTTTATTACATTCATTCATTTTTTGCATACATTTTATAATATAATACAAAATCATCCCAAAAGTAACCTTTGTCAAAAATTTGCTTTTTATGATACCCAAACTACACGCTGTTTATGCAAACACGGCTACATTCAAAGTAAAGAATAATTTGATGAACAGCCATTTCATCGTTGTATTTCTATTTTTATTCTGAAATTAATGTGGAATTTTGGTGTTGGTGGGTGATCAGTGAAATTAGTGTGAACACATTTGACTTTAGTTTGTTTGATGTGTTTAAATAAAGATGTAATTTTGAGTGTATACTGCGTTTGTTTTTTACCGAGACCTTTGAAGGACTGATTGAATCAAGGCCGTTACAGGACCTACCTCATAGTGGAATATTTAATGCATGCATGTTTAAGATCGTAGCATGATATACGAGGCCTCTAAATAATATGTAGGTTACAAAAACAAATAGTAAAGATTATTTACTTAGCTAATTCAACTCAACTATTCAATGATTGGAAGACTTGGATTATAAATTTAAATATCTCAAACATTGTATTGATAACTTTTTTATGTTATTCTTCATCAGGCCTTAAATTTGGAGAATGTTGCTTTTCAAATATTTTATCCGGACACCGTCATCTCAGTATCGATTGACCTGGTCTTTTCTTGCCTTCAGGGGAGGCTTTGCTGGTAGTACATACAGAATTTTATATAGGTGACCGATCCAGCACAATCTTCATATTTTTGCAACATTTTTTAACTGTGTCCAATCTCAAAAAAATCATATGAGACTCCACAGAGCGGAGGTTATATTGACATATTTTTTTTCTGTTTTTACCATAAATTGATATAAGCCACTTGCTCAACCTATTAGGTCCATATTTTGGGTACAAACATACATTGAAAAACATCATGTGATTCTGTTTCACCATAACCGGGGCTCTAACCCAGGCCGATATGTTATTCGCTCGGCCGTCGTAGACGTTACATACAATTTTATTAGTGATGATAATAATTACAATTTAGATGTGATTTATATTTAAATATTCACCGTGTTTTTTTTTCATTTCTGACAATAAATTATAATAATAAGTTTATATTATATATTTTTTCAAATAATTCAATAGTTTTGCTTTCGCAGTGTTAAAAATTTCATTTTTCAAGTTTTAAAATTCTCGTTTCATTATGGTTACGTTTTCTCGACTTGAATATAATATCTCACTCATTATTTTGTATTTGAAAATTAATTCGTTTATTTTTTAAGAGATTCGGCGTTTACATTGTAGTAATTCATGATAATTTATAAAATTATTACTCAGTAAGTATTCACCGTAATATATTATTTATACGAGTGCTTCGCTCACTTGATAAACATACTTGCAAAAGCTCACCAAGTGAGCTAAATACAAGACATAGAAACAATACCAAGTATTATCCCATTGTATACAAATAAAATTCTTATATTCAATACATGACCGGTATATTATAAAAAGATAATTGAGGTGAAATGGACGAAGGGTAATTAGTATAATAATGTTTTGAAATGCACACGACGTGTGCTAGAGTTGAATAAGCTTCAGAATACCGTGTTGGGAGAAACAAGAAAACTTTCACACGAAAATTTACGATCTTTTTTAGAGCGCGGAGGGAAAAGGTGGCCACTAATTCAACCGTTATACAAAAACGTGAGCCCAAGTTTTATGTTCACTTTCAAATTTGTACAACTTTCGACATTATGTTTAGTTATAACACTGCGATATAATACGTGTAAGACAATATACAAAAATATTTTAACCCACTCTTTCTACAACGCAACGCGTAGAGATTTATTCCTTTGTTGAGAAAATACGACAACGGCAAATAGTATTATATCTGGTACATAATAGGTACAGTAACCTCTCGATTGTTTTAATGTGGATTATCTTTTCATGAAATGAACAAGGTTTTAATAAGTTTTAAATAAATCGCGGCCAAGGATGGATCTATGGTGTGATGTTTGAAGCAAGTGGTGGGATATTTCGAAGACAACGCTCTAGAATTATATTATTCTTGATAAATACCATAAGTAATACATTCAAATTTACTATAAATCTATTTTATGGTTACCAGTGAATAAAACGAGTAGAGAAAGGTATGTAAAATCCCTCTGTTGCTGTCTACATTAAAACTGGAGCTCAGACTATAAGATAGCAAAAAGCACATTTAAAAAATGAAATATCTTTTTACAATCGAGACAGATCTGGGCACTCAATTGGGGGCGATCGTGTGCTAAATCATATCCGTACGGGTCTACGAACTCGAAGCCCGAACGTTTAAGGAATAATATAGCATAAAAAGACTGGAGGCTTTCGAAATGTGGCTGAAACGGCGTAGCATGAAAATACCCAAGCCGATCACATTGCCACTGATGGGATTTTAAGACGAGACAATAATCCAAGAGAACTTGGGCATAGTTACTATCAAGTGGGGAAAAACTGCTTACTTTCCACTATGATAAACACGATTTAACTAGCTCTCCCGTAATGGCTTAATGACACTAAGGTGTTAGGAATCTGATATCACAGGCCTAGGATAGAGAGAAGGATGTACCTACTGCAAATTGGTCGCACACTTTTGATAGAAGACAGCATTGAAAGAAAGCTGGTATTCTTAAAAACCTTTATATACTCAAACGAATATGACGATAAAATTACTAGATTCTAAATACTATATATCTATTATATATATACTAAATACTAATAGATACTAGATTCTAAATACGGAGTAACTCAAAATTAGTCCAAAGTAAAGTCAATTATCATTTTGTCCGATTGTGGAGGAAAATTCTTCTATACATAGAAAGAGATTTACAGGGCAAACATTTACCACCACGTCATGTGAACTTACGTGCTATCACGCTGATAAATTTAGTCTATGATTAGTCATTCCGCAGTATATTTTGAATAACCACTATCTCTATAGATTCAATTATGGAAAACGCCGACTACATTCAGATTGGGATGACGGGATCGGAACTGTTGTTGTTTTTGCAGTTATCGACTAACAAAATAAAAAAAAAAACAAAATGCGGCCCATGATGCAAATTAAAATAAAACGAGAAGCATTGGGTCAATCAATTATTAGCATTTAAAATTAGGTGCAGTTGGGTTGGTGATGTAGGTAGCATGACGATAAGCGTGAGGTAACCTTATTGTTGTTTTGACCATTTTAGCAGATTTTACTAGATATCAGTACAAGAAAAAACGACATCGCATAGTTTTTCTTGTAGCGCGAGCTTAACGTGAGCGCATGTGACAGTACGTAACGTGATGGTAATGTGTTCGAGCCATTTTTGGTTCTTACGAACCTGAGAAATATCTGAAATATGTTAGTGGTAAATGTACAACTCTTTGAAAATGTCAATAAATAAAACATCGATAAGTGGTTTGGACGTGATGATTCATATGATTCGGAGTTTCAACATATGATTGATACAGATATAATTTGTCAGCAGAATAGATAGAGAATGAGGATCCAAGTGAAGAATAACAACTTATCAATTAGTCACAACACGGCACTGATACATTATGATGATACTTCAATGGATTAACCAATTCGAATATAAAGACAAAATGACTGTTAGAAATATTTGTTTAGATAAAAAGTAGAATCCCAAAAAACAATAAAAAAATCGCAGATTTTATTAAACATAATGCATAGTAAACATGTAAAAGAATTAGCTATAATACAAATATATACCTAACACTGTTTTAAAACGAAATAAAAATTAATAGTTTCGATTATCGGCATCTTTCGATTAACCTTGCTCCCCTACTGCTACTAATAAAGTAATCGATGTTTTACTACACATACATTATGCCAAATATACTCGTAAAATAAGTTTTCAATTGACGTAACTATGCTGTAATGGACCGGGTGCTAATGAGAATAAAATGATTTGTATCAGGTATCGTTCGATTAGAGAAACTTCTGCCTAATATAAACTAATTCCGACGTTGCAAATAGTTACGCGCTAAAACGACATAATTATAAAACATAGAATACATAGATATAAACAATAGACCGTTACTTGATCAACGTAAAATACGGAAAGATAAAGTATAAACAATATACAGAATGAAAAAATAAACTGATTTTTTTTCAAATTATTGTTTTTATTTATTTAGAAAAAAGAGTATTATGGCATTACAGCTATATAATTCGCAATAATACATACATACAATATATATATATATATAATATTACAAAATATATGTTTGCTTAATTTCCTTTTCATACTTGATCCCAACTGACATCTACATGTAAAAATACAAAGTTCGTTTGTCCAAATTACCTTTCCTGCCAATTACAATTTTGAATTTTCACGGCAGATCAAAGATAAAGTTTCCATATTTTAAATTCGATGTTCTTTTATTTGAATTAGCTATCAGAATTATTTTCATTTGCCATGTTGTATGTCTAGATACAGATATTTTAATACTGAGTAATGTAATTATTATTGTTTTGTTAATAAAGATAAATGTATATTGATCAATGAAGCGACCTTGTGTGAAGACTAATACTTCAGCTAGTGTTATAATATAAATCTGTTATTGTAAATAAGTTGTCAATTTTATGTTGAGGATTTTTTAAAGGGAGAATCTTTCCATATAAATTTTAAGTTGTAGGTACCTGGAATATTGTCATCATTCTGGCTCATATAATCACTCCTCACTACCTCATAGATACGGTAAATTTAAATTTGAAGACGTAGTGTATGAGTACCTCAATTAATTAGCAACGACATCCTTTTTGATAAAGTTGCTTCCTGTTAAGTGCTCTGCCGCCATTTTGATATTTCAAAAGCTTCCGGCTGGACCGGAAGACTCCATTATCGAAACCGCACGCAATTCAAAATTCATTTTAGAACCTAATATTACACCGATGATGCTTTCTAAGAAAAAACATTATACCGTATCTACTTAACTGTCTACTGAATAATTGTCAGGTTTGAAATATTTTATTTGATAGTTCGTGATTACGAGGTACAATTTTCTATAATAACGCGGCGTTCGCATTGCCTGTTCCAAATTTAAATGCTCGAGAGGAGCTAAAAACTGCAAACTGCTAACTAAACGCTGGAAACTCATACGAAATGCTTATTCAGTGTTTGATATTACTCTGTATCTAAATTCACAGCGGCTATTAGAGGAGAATTACATGTTTTAACTATACATAGGTACCTACTTTAAAATACCTACGTATGTGAAATTGTTTGGTGAAAAGTAAAATTTCCAAAACACAAAGGGTTTTTTAGTTTTGGAGAGCTAATTGATTTATTTCATACTTTTGACGTGATTATTGACAATTTTCTTAAACAACACATTTATACAGGCTCATCACAGATATATAGTTAATACTTAACATTAGCATTTTATGAAAATAGTGAATACATTTCATAATTAGTGCAATCTTCAATATCGTATTTTTGATCACATTTCCTTACAAAATATTTTACCATCTCCAAAAATTATATTATATTTAAGGAACGGGGGTTGCAGAAAAAAATGAATTTATATTTCATTGGTTTTGCGACGTCACATTTTATACAGCCTCCTCAATCCTCTTCGTCACAAATCATCACGCATTATATCAGACCCCCTTCTCCATTTAAATGTAGTCATATATGGAACATCTCTATTTTATGAAAATAATTCTTTAATGCCGAAATAAAAAAAATACTGAAATTGAGACGAATGAAGAGAAAAATAAATACTTATTATAAATATTATAAAAAATGAAAATTCAAAGAAATTTAAGAAAAAAATGTGTCAAAAAAGACGTGTATATAATGGGTAAGTAATCTCCGTAGCTCAGCTACAATTATTGTAACTAACATCTACGGCGTAGATGTTACAATGTAACTGAGAAATCCTCTTTGGGATAGCCGCAGGCGAGGTGACGTTATCTATTATGGTATCATTACGTGAAGTGGAACATTGAAGAAGATAAATGCATTTATGTTTTTTAAGTACAGTACGGTCTCGATTATAATGAGTTTCATGTCGCTCGCTCAGTGGTAGTTTTCCACGAAACAAATAAAACATTCATGTCGTAAAAAAAAATACGAGTACGTATATTGTAAACGATGCGTATTTTCCTCAATCTGTGCGTAAAACAAGCAATGAAAGTGTAAAACATCCTGATAAATAACCATTCATGTATTTTTAATACTCAATAGTGGTTGTTGTTGCATAAGTAATTTTTTTCAAGGGCCTCTCCACAAGGTATTGTCAAATAAGAAATTGTTAATTTTGTAGTTTTTAATTTAGATACTTTTTACAATTTGTTCCCTAAATGTATGCATTCAATAATACAGTCATGCTGATCTACTATTACGTAATTATAGTTTTAATAAACATATTAAAAAGATTGTTTATCTAGTAGTTATAATATTATATTATCATGATGGAAAATTATAACATAATATGATTATATAATGGCACATGGTTTTTAATCGCCAATCTGTCGGCAATTAAAAACACTCATTTCAAGGCAGACATATAAAATCATGTAAAACCCTAGCTGATAATATAAATTTATATTTTAAATTTAATTTCGTGATAATAAATATTTTATTAAGCTATTGGAATATATATTTATATATGTATATACATTGGCAAATAAAGAGAGTGATATGTTGCAATTTCTCAAAAATTACAAGTCAATTCCAAATCTAATAAAAAAAAATTCCAATATATTTAGTAATAAATAGTAATAATACTATGTTTTAATAAAATCAGAAGTATGATACATGACGTATTGACGAAATAATGATTTAAAAATGTGTTCAAAAACAAATAAGTAGTATTAAAACAGTGTAAAGAAGAAAGAAATATACTTATTATCACGAAAACAGTATAAAAAGCATCAAAATAAGATATTATCTCAAGTTATTTTAAACGACGAAATTTACAATAATTGATATTATATTTTTTTATAATATGATAATGCAATGTTTGTTTTTAGGATTTAAAAATATATCTCAAATTAATGACGCATTTCTCTAGCTCTTTATATAACAATAATAATTTGTTAATGCTACCAACAATGTTAACTCTAATGATGTATGTTTTGAGTTATATAGGCCCAGTGCTTCAAATTTCGTTTATGTCTATCGATTCACTAAAGTATGGCGTTCATGTTTGAAAAAGAACTAGGGTCGCATTCCCATTATAAAGTATTCATACGGTTCGTTTGTGTTCATTAAATGCCACTTTGTTAGCGAAAGTTAAACATTCTTGCATTCTAAAAGCTATCAGTCAGCAGATCGATCCTCGGAGTTGGAGTGAAGTTATTTGTGTATGTACGAGACGAAATCTGTTTTGGGACACCCTCTTCATGTTTTATTCAGCAGCCTGCAAACAAAGGTAGCGCCACGGTACACTAGATTGGCAGCCAAGCTAGTGCACAGGGTGTGCTGAGTTTAGAATTTATTAGAAGATGCATGTACCTGTTTAGACGTACGGGGTAATTTATATCGCGGATAGTTGTTCACAAAACTGTACAGCCACTAATACATAAACGATTGATTACTTGCGTCTCCACGAAAAACTTAATATAGAAACTAAAATGTAATTCGGGTGCCCTAATTTTAAGATACATTGTTGTTACACATTTATTGAAAATTATTTACAAGACAATACAAAAAAGGTCAGTAAAAATTGACCCGTAAAAACTCGATTGGAGGACGTTAGTGCAGCGCGCCATACATGTGAGTACATAGTAGTGTGAGCCATACATACATTTTATGAATTTCCTATATAGTGAAGACCAGTTGAACTTAATTATGAGGCTTCGATGGTCTAATGATATCAGCACTGACCGCGGGTGCATCGAAAATCAAGCAACAAATTCCTGTTGTGCTTTTAATCTGCTACTTGAGGAAGCTGTTTTGTGTAACCAAATATGATGTTAATTAAAAAAATCCGCGTTAAATTTTTTTTTATTAAAATAATATTAAAACATTTCGTTGTTATTATTAGTTATACTAACGATATTATTCTTTTAAAATAATATACATTAATTGCCATATTTTCTACAATAACCACTTTGAAAATATAACTTACAGATGTTTTAAGAATAAAATAATTTGTTAAATTTCCAATTATTGTAAGAGTGTATTTTCCAAAAAATCACCATCATGTGACTGTAGGTTCAACAATTCTCACATGGTCAACGAGAGATCTCCATTATGCTCGGTCCTTAGGGACTGACTTTCAATTCCAGTCTGTAGACTGACAGATAATTCATATCTGATTTAATCATAGACTAGTGTTTTGTTGGCTTATCATCACTCGTCCACATTAGATTAGCTCTCGATACAATTTCTATCACAGCTTTACTTACCTGTTATTATAATGAATTTGAAGTTATCGATTGAAGTGGGGAGGTAGGTACATACAAAATCCGAAATGAAAATAAACGTAAAGTAAATAATAACACGTTTTATGAGTGAAATGTAACATTTATACAGTAGAATTGAAACATGCTTCGACGTATATAGGTATTATTTATTCATAAATTTATCACTAGCATTTCACATACGGTCAAAAATATTTTGTTAGTAAATTTCCTGTAAAACAAATAGGCAAATACACTATCGTAGTCAGTAGTTCTTATTTATAACATTACTATAATTTAATAAAGTATACACATATATCTACGTATAGATCTCGGCCGCTACCCACGATGCCTATAGCGTCGTGGGTCTCAGATTCTAAATCTGGGTCTGGCAAGTACACATATTGTTTTTCAATTTGTGTATGAGTCAGAGTATGGACCTATTAGGTTGAGCAAGTGGCTGACATCCATTTCTCGTAAAAACAAAATCTGTTAATACAAACCTCCACACTGTGGAGGCCCATATGACCTTATTAGGATCGGACATGGTCGAAAACATGATGAGGGTTTGAAATATAATATTATGTCATACGAGAAAATATTATTAACCATTTATTCAATATATTACGTGCATGATCTGGATTCAAACACATTGAACACGCAACTCGGGAATTCTCCAGATGCGTTATTCAAACCCACAACATATGGCTTCAGAAATGAACATTCTGCTACTCAATAATGGTGAAGGCCGTGGAGAAATATAATGTTTACACATAATATAATGTATTTAATATGTTTATTATTATTCAATTTCAATTATTTTTAATTACCCGGGGTCACCAATATGCACATTAATCTATGGTACAATAATTATACTTGTCAACCACAATTATTTTATTCTAATTGCGGTGTAATTCTATAGGTAAAATGTGCCTGTTAAATATATTTTAATATGTCAATATAGTAAATACGTAACGATATCCTATGTCAGTTGTATGTATATTAACTATACGTGAATATTCACTGTGTTTAAAGCGAAAGCTTAATAGCGAAATATGATAGCTAAAACCCCTAACTAATTAGATTTTAAATTTAAATGTCATCAATAACCCACTGGCGATAGGAGTAATTTTATAATAAAATTATATTAATAAATACTTGTTATATTATATAGTTGTGGTACGAGTATATTCCTGTTTTAATGCTTTGGAATAAATAAATTGGAATTAATTATAAATACTAATTCACTATAATAAGAAATGTAGCATAATTTATATATCATGATTATCGGTTAATTTAACACAACCCTATATGTGTAAGGAACACAAACACGTGGAGAATATACAAATGCACACGTGGAATCTCGCTTGAAATTACTTGATTTAATTATTTAAGTTAATAACACTTTATCGGTTTATGCCTGTTATACTTGTTTAGTCAAATTTTAATACACGAAAGTGTAGTTAATATCATATAATATTATCCTCGGTATGAAGGACTTTGTCGAATTACACACACGTCGCTTTCAACTAATGAAAAAGGAATTATCACATAATATTTTACTTTTTAACTACTTATAATTTCAAATATATATATATAACTACCTGACCCGGCAAACGTTGTTCTGCCATATAAATTATTTCTAGTGAATATTTTGGTTGTTAAATAAAAAATAACGAATGTATTGTAAGTGTGTGGGGATGGTATATATGATAGAAAGAGGAATGGAGCGCTGTAGACGATGGCCGCAGATAAAAACAAAAAAACACCAACCATTAATTTTCTCAATTCAATGTATTTCATTAAAGTAACGGACATATTCATTGTTTGATCTCTTATCTCGGATCTCGTTGTTTAATGTTTATGCACTATCCGTCGTATCCCTTCCAGAAAATTAGCGGATATTGGAGAGCGTCGTATGAACGGTGTGTGTCAGCGATGAACTCCAGATTATTGTTTCTTTTTCGAATCAAGATTTCTCGCGTCGATGTGCGGTCGCCAACCATGATTCTAGCAACGTCGTCAACAACAGGCGCATTAAATCGATGTACGTGCTCTCCAGCTGGTGTTTCATCAGGATTAATGACAATAGCGTAATTGTCACTTTGCAATTCGTGCATGTGTGATTTGAAGAATTTCAATAATTCATTGTGCTCATTCAATAGGGCGTCCAGTTCGCCGAAAATGCACCTGGCATTAGGCGAATTGAGGTTATTGTAGCCGCAACGTGCATCCACACGATTGATATCCTCACCGCCCATGAAGTAGATTTGTAAAAAATTATGTGGTTCGTTTGGCATTGGCAGCAATGAGCCTACTTTGTGGTACACTTGGCCTTTGATTTTGAACGTTGAATAGAATTGTTGACCATTTGCCGCAGTATTGTGAACTATTTCTATTGCTCCGAACGAAGTCATTTGGAAGCATGAATTGAATCTGCGAATGGACTTCAGGAACAGGTTTGAATCTGGATCCATGCCGATGAGCAAGCCGTTCAATGGTTTTGGTAGTGTCTCAATTCTGGTAGTTGCAATTTTCTTGAAGCGCAACACATCCCGGCTGACTCATGTTTGAATTTGAGCGCATGACATTGGGAACATTCTTAGTCCATAGCACCAATCAGCACTTTCGGATGAGCGGAATATTCAATATCTGGCTCGTATTCGAATGCGAGACGACGAAACGAAGAAGATGTAAATGCTCGATGTACTTGTTGGCGTTGTCGGTCATTTGCTCTGCGTGTGTTAACTACGAACCGGCGCGCTTGTTTCCGTTCCAATTGTCGTTGTTGATTTCGTTCAGCTTGTGCCATTTGTGATTGAGATGCACGCAATTGCGACATGCTCACACGCACATTTTCGTTATCTTGTTGGATTTGTTCGTCTGTTCTTTCTGCTTTACTATTTCGCATGTTTGTTGATTTATTCGTTCGACGGCTCAAATGGCCCCCCTTGCGTCTTGCTGACATTGTTCATTGTAATACACGCACACAAATAGATAAATTAAAATAAATCGTACAAAATTTTGCACGCACTGCGTTGTGATATGCCGAATGAAATGTCAAAATGACGCGACGCTTCTCGTGAATTCTTCTCAGACATAGCGCCATTTGTCATTCAACAACATAAATAATTTCTGTCTGTCATTTGTTGTTTGGTACGAACGACGGTTAAATTTGTTCATACAAAAATACTAAAATCGCGATTAAAAAATGGGAGGGTGGGGGTAGGAGGGTGAAAATTTGGGGTTATAGGTATTTTTTGATGCCAAATAAAAAAAATACAAAAAAAATCTCAAAAAAATAGATTTTTTTTCTGGGACACCCTAATCACCTTCTTCTTCTTCTTCTTTCACCCTGTCACGTCCCAACATTGGGGCATAGGGAAAGCACAAGTTGGCGCCACTTCCCTCGGTCCATCGCCAACTCCTGTGCCTCCCGCCATGTCAGACCTGCAGCACGTAGGTCGCTTTTGTAGCATCGCTGCAGGGTGAGGGAGGGCCGGCCACGGCGACGGAACCCTTGAGGCTGTGCCACAAGGGTACGAAGTGCCGCACTCTTTGGCGGCATTCGGAATACATGTCCCAGCCACGTAATTCGTCTCTTCGTGATAACTTCAATCACCGAAGGCTGTTGTGTCTGCTCACGAACTCGGATGTTTGTAACGCGGTCGTACCAATGTACCCCTAAGATTCTGCGGAGACATCGATTCTCAAAGCTCAAAAGCCAAGTCTCTTGAAGCTTAGTAAGATGCCATGTCTCACAGCCATACAGGGGCACAGGTAGCACGCACGCATTAAACAAACGACATTTGGTCCTCACAGAATACAGCCTTGACCTCCATGCGACTCCAAGTTGGTTGAACGCAGAGCCCGCCACACCCATGCGGATTTCAAGCTCACTAGAAATACCACCATCATCGGCAACCATGGCACCCAAGTATTTGAATCTGGACACCAGCTCGACGGGCAGACCAGAAACCCGCAGAGGAGTGTCAGCGTCGATGCAAGCAGCACTGCACATGGATTTGGTTTGTCCGAGGCTTCCCTGTGCTTGGATTATTCTGTTGTTTTAGGGTGTGCAGGTGATCATCCCACAGCACCCGAGTTCACTGGTGGGGCTGCCACCTTAGGGCCCGTGAACATGCCCTGGTTTTCTGTAGGGGTTTTCCTTCCCGTAGCCAGAATGTACCAGCTTTTAGGCGCTGGTGATTCGCCTTGCACCCTCCTCTATCTGCTACAGCATGCTCCATTGCCTAGGGACCCCCACGAAGAGGTTAGAGGTAGGATTTGTTGGCAGAGCTATCATGGATAGTCGACATACTCAGCATTTCAAATGGAAGCACACCTGATCTGGCATCAAGGCATACCCCACTGAAGTCATACCAACCTTTGGCCCCTAATCACCTAGCGGTATGAACTATACTTTACGACCTATTCAGGTCGTCATTGTCATTAGACATACCTAAAAATATACATAAAAAAATTCATAAAAATCGGTCGAGCCGTTTCGAAGGAGTGCGATCACAAACACCGTGACACGAGATTTTTATATATATAGAGATATATAAATATTTTTATAATTACCTCAACTATTATTGGCAATCGGCTTTTGTAGGTACTAAATTACCTTAATATAATTACTAACCGACGTCACGGATCACTCCATGATTTTTTGTTTTAACTTACTTGAACTTGCTAATAATTTAATTAACTATTTTTTTATTCAAACGAATAATTCACGAGCTTTATGAATGTAACATTATTTTTAATGAACATACATAATTTTCTCCTGCTGGGTGTCATATTTTTTCAAAAATGATTTTTTCTATTGATTACTTATTTATTTCTCAGAAATGTTTTCAAATCATGTATGTTCAAAAAAATAATGTTAGATTCTTAAATATTGTGAATTGTTCGATTGAATAAAACAAATAATTAATTTATGATTAAAGAATTTAGGATTGTTAATTAAACATACATACTTCGTAACAACCTCCAAAACATACATATTAGGCTTTTTAATTTCTTGTACAGAGTGGGATTTTAACCCACATCCATCGCAGTCTGTGCGGGGTGTTTTACCAAATAAGCGAAGACGATAATGGTCACCAATATTAACGAAGTTTTAAATAACATCAGATTAAAGATGTCGAAGAAAATCTTCTTCCAGAAATATGAAGCTAAATGTGTAAAAATGACGCAAAAAAGGACTCTCGGTCTACTGATTACATTATCTACAAGTCAATCTCGAAAATTTTCCAACAGGGCTGCACTAAGTCATTAAACGCCCACGACTTTTCAAAGTACGGAACTAGACAATCTTATTACGTACATTGAACTATTTTATAATCGATAATTTTGTGTTAAAATAAAATGATTTATTATAGGAAAACCAGGGTTGGATAAACCTATACTTTTTTTAGAATAGTATGACATATTTAATTTTACAATAAAGATGTTGTTGACAGAGATTTTGTGTATATATTATGATTTTAAAAAGCAAGCAATAACATATTTTTATTACGCTTTATTTTAATACCAGTAACGAAAACATTGTATAAATTAAAAGAGCGTTCTAAAATTTTACAGATTTTATGTCCAAAAAATATGATAAAATTTTAAAATCAAAATTACTTATAATTTACTATTTCAGAATTATAACAATATTACAATCTCGTTTTTAAAGGTTTTATAAAGAGGTATTTGGTAGAAATTGAATTGTTTTCATTAAAGCAGGTTTCGCATTTCCGAACTTTATACAAACGCTCAAGTTGGTAAGTCTTGAAATCATCTTATGGCGTAATTTCAATTTGAAAGTTTGACATCCCCTCTAAAATCAGGCATAATCATAGACTATAGATACATGGCATAATGATAATTTCTTTGTGCTTTATGTGCACGTTCTATCGGATCACCTTGTTTTGTTTTTCTGGCATACATATTTACAATAGACGCACACTCCGTTGTTGACTCTAAATACCTAAACTATCAACTTACCATCTTTTGGCAGCAACCCCGCGATAATACTTTTCCCCTGCAACTAATTATCATAGAATATTAATTTAAATGTCAAAATAACATGGGTTATTTATTGCATAGAAACGGGAAATTGTTATAAACTTATATCTCCTATAATGCAACATATTTGCCTAAGATTTTTGATAAATTTGGTGTGATTAGTGATTATACCGTTAGGTTAAAAAGGTAAAATTATGTGTGCCTGCAGTCTTTGGTAAATTTATGATAAATATATAATCAGTTATTTTGATGTAGGTATGTTATAGTCATGGCCGCGCCCCACAAGGCGTAATTTTACCTCGAACACCATTTGGGAAATGCTACTGTAAAGCATCGAACTATCTTTAAACTTAACGATGGTCAGGGGGGGCGCCAAAGATTCTGGTCTAGGGCCCGCTTCAGGATGTGGGAGCCATAATTATAGATATCTAAACCTTTCGTTTGGTCAATCCAAACTATTAGCATAAATGATAATTTTTATTTTGTAATATTGCAGTTCTTTTCTTGGATTACAGGAAAGTTTCAGACTCTTCTAATGACAAATATAATACACGTACCACAAATTTATCAAAGTTCACCCACAAGGTTCACACATATTATAATAATAAATTATAGCTTGACTCTATAATTCGATATGGGTCTTCATAATAACTGTACATGATATACTTGATTTAAAATGTTTGAGACTTCGCTATCATAATAGATTTTTGGGTTTTCACTGCGTGTTCCTTCTCTCTCTTTCCTCCACGTTTCGAGTTTGTTGCAAAGGCCATTCTCAATAGACTAAATGAGAAAAATTGAGAATGAGCGTCTGGAACGAGCCCGAAACGTCGAGGAAAGAAGAAAGATGAACATGCTTGTTATAAATTCGCTCAACTTAGGTATTGGGTCCATGTTTTTTAAAAGCACTATGTAAAAATATGACCCATATTTACAGAAACTGCTTGTATATGTCTGGCGCTAGTGTATAATTAAAAATATAAAAAGTTTAAAGCTTTGCAAATAAAATATCAGATGGAAACATTTCAGATTAATACTTTCTTTTACTTGTTTAATCTGAGAAATTAATGACTTAAGACGTGAGTCTTCTTTCCATTGAAGCATAAAAGTTATTAACGAAATGTGAATATTTGAGTAGTTTTAATAATTTGTTGGTAAAATCCTTTAAGCCTACTTCATATCTTTTCAACGGATTATTGAAAATAAAATATGGAATATTATTATTATTAATAGGCACTTATCTTCATCAATTTTAATTATTATATTAAATTTAAACGAGCTATAATTAGGATTATAAATATTATCGATTACATTGTAAAAGGGCGTTTTTGTGTAAAACTATTAAAATAATAACATACCTAACTAGGACTAATTATATTAAATTCTACAATTTTCCTTTTAGAAGTATTTGTAAAATTTATTATTATTATATTAAATCCTTGCAAAGGAAAATTCTACCGAATGCTTAGGAATTTAATTATGAAGAAACCTATTAATATTTAATTCGGTTAATATTTGTCGAATGACTTGCGATGGCGGATGCATAAAAAATAAGATTAAAAAAAACAAATCATATTATAATAGGATACGTAGGATGAACTTGCTGGACATCCACCGTTCTTTATTTGTATTCAACTCCCCTCAATTATTGGTTCCCAGGCTATTACCGCCTCTTTAGATTTCTAGGTGTCGTTCTCTTTGGGAAACACTGGGCTTTATTTTGATTTCAAATATGACACGATAAACTATGTGTAAAAAATTAATAAAATTTCATATTGAAAAAAAAATGGTAAGACGTTAATTTGTGCGAACAAAAAATGCGATTGAACAGGTTAACATATTATTCAATTATAAACAATAACTACCACTATGAATGAAACTGGCAAGTTCATGCCGCGATCTAACTATATATGGCCTTGTATAAACAATGATTGTATGCACTGTATTGTGTGATCCACGTAAATTTATTTTCTTTAAAGCCGCTTGATTCGAACGACTAAACAGCAAGAGTTTTTTTTTCAAAATCTTTTTCATCTCAAACAAGGTTATCTCACGTACATAACGGTAAAAGTTTAGCAATAAATAAAATAGAAGAAATCCTATCTTATCCTACGTGATAGCTATAATACATCAATGCGCCTTCTTTGGAAAGGTAAAGGTTTAGGGTTTTTTTTGACATTGCTTATGGAAATATATCCAGTAAGATGTCTCGATGTAATATAACGTGTGAGGTTGCGTCATTGAAATCTTTACAGTAAGTAAAAGATTTGAAAAGGAAACCTATATAATACCATTACACGATTCATTTTACGGTTGGCTTCCATTTTTCGTTTTCTTTTATGAAAATATCTTTTAATATAGCTTATTAAAATAATATGCGAGAATATTTCTATAGATATATAATATATAGCAGGGATGGCGAAACGTTGTCTATAATATATTATATGTAAGATTATATGTAATTTTGTTTTTTAAAAAACTCGCGTGTCAGATAAATAAAATGATAAATGAAAACATATTTTTACACAATGGTTTATTTTATTGTTATTAATTTACAAAAAAGATTTAGTAAAATATATAGTTTAAATTAATATAATACACAAAAATATATTCTTTTACAATAATTTAGTGAGATACTTATGTTATGTTTTGTTTATTTGGTCTACATTTTATCTATTCGTGATTAATATGATAATATAATGATATATATTATAATATAT
Source organism: Rhyacophila brunnea (assembly GCF_057557595.1). Taxonomy (NCBI): domain Eukaryota; kingdom Metazoa; phylum Arthropoda; class Insecta; order Trichoptera; family Rhyacophilidae; genus Rhyacophila; species Rhyacophila brunnea. The sequence continues at coordinate 28,155,193 of NW_028233068.1, forward strand.
TAATATGATAATATAATATAATAATAATATTGCATATTTGTAATCTTACAGATGCTTATGTCAAAATATTACTAATGCTATTTCTTTATTTTGATTTCTTTTTATTATCGTCAATAATAGTAATAATGGTTTTTATCTATTATCATTGAATTAAATGCATCTAGTAATTAATTCCATTCAGTTGAAAGTATTTTTTTCTAATAATTTGACATTTTATTCACAGACACATTAAAATTAAATATCTGGGTATTTAAAATAAAAATTTTAATCGTTGTATGTCGATAAAATAAACCATTTCTTTCTGATGAAGGTAAGTTTAAAAAAACTGTAGAATTAAATTAAAATTGACTACTTGACTTTTACATACCTACAATATTCTAACTTTGCACGTGTGTCACCGAAAGATACACGTATCCTGGGCTCAATATCACTGGTATATAACGTGCTGCTTAGAATGGATAAATATGGCTAAACATGCAAAATATTTTGTGGAATTATTCAAGAGGTGAATAAATTAAGGCATTTCTTATCCATTTGTTCCCAGGTGGGGCTTATTCCATCTTTATTATCTGAAGGCATCATAATAATTCATTCAAGGTTTCTTTCATATTATTTAGCTTATTTTTATTTTTATTTTTGCTTAATATTTTATGCAACATCAAAGGCAAAAAATCCAGGTTCCAAAAGCTCGTGTTTATAACAATTCTAAAACTTTTACCCAAGAATAATAAATTAGTTCTGAATTTCTGACCTATATAATATATACGAATATCCTTCTCGATCTCGTTATGATCGTGATCATTCAGAAAAGAAGTTATCTTTTATGCGACCAAGACTCGATTACCTTCGCGGTAATCGGCTTCTCTCAAGATCGAGGAGACCAGTAAGCTCCTTTACGTGGTCGATCAATACTCTTCGTCTGCTTCAATTTAACTGAAAGCTAACCTGGCAACCCAAAGCCTCTCTAATTTCTCCTGTCAACGATGATCAATATGTCTGAAAAACTGCAGAATCTATTTTGAATATATTACTAACAGCCGTTCATAATTTTCGTCTGGAATACGGATAGATTTGTTTTGTGCACTATCCAAGGACTTAGAACCATTCTGTGTTTACAGACATTATTTTTATTCTAGTTAATTTAAAGTTTTGTATTATTCCATTTGAGGCATCTTTTGCAACCCAGGCTTTAACCTTTTGTCACCTTTATGCACTGTATACTCTCACCGATGGCAAATACATACCAGCACAGAATACAGCTAGTTCTCGCTCATATATTATATAACTAAATTTTCAGTGTCGTGTGCATAGTTAGAGATATCAATACTGATATTCTATAAGCCGAGATTCCGGTATTTAACAATAATTAATACCAAAATATCGGGTCTAAAAATCCAAAACACTGGTATATTGAGTATTAAGAAAGCGGAGAAATTGAAAAAAAACTATACTTAAAATGACCGGATATTAACAAAAAAATCAACCACACGTATATTTTGGCCAAAATAACTATTAAAAATCTCTCTATCGACGTAGTAGATGATTTATGGATATAGCTTTCTTTCGTTTTTTACGGAAAAGTTAAGTTAATGGCACCGAGTAAAAAATTAGGGCCGTCGTGAAAGAATTTTTCATGTTTTTAACAAATAGCGCTATTGAAATCGGTGTGCAATATGAACACTGAAATACTTGGTATTGGTGTCTTCATCCGGTATTTCAACCCTTATGTGACGTGGTGACTGAAGATGCCTAATAAATATATTAGAATTTTAATAATTAAAATTTTTGAATTATTTCTTCTTCTTGGTCGTACACTCATGGCTGAGGATCGTGACCACATTTGAATTTCATCATCCTTTGAGCGACCAAGACTTTCCATCCTTCTCGATCCCCCCTTTCTCTCAGGACAGAATGGATGGCTAAATTATTTAAATTCCATCAAATATAGTATTAATGTGAAAATATAATAATAAAAATAGTTGTTCCGTGTGATAACTACGTCTAAGTGATAACTACGTACAATAATTCAAATGATAATGTGTTGCATAATAATTATGATCTTCTTTTGGGCCTTGAGACGTATCTGTCATATTACATTTGGTATCATTGTTACAGGCCGAGTGAAAAATCGAGGACCAAACAAATAAACAAGCGAGCGAGTAAGTAGGGTGGGATACGGCGTCATGTTTGCACATGTTTATACACGCGCCGCGGAGGCTCAGCTATCCTCGCTTCATCTTTTATGCAACAGGATGTCCCGCAAATTGCCCCCCAGGGAACATACAGGATGTGCAAAATTCAATAGGCGACAGCTTTCTATATTTATAACGTTCAAAATCGAACATTTTAAGGTTTGCGATGTCGCATTAAAAGCATACATTATTACACAAATAAACAAGTTATAATGAATAATACAACATTTTTTTGTCTTTAAATTGTATTTTTAATAAGTATTAAGTACATCTTTCTTCCCTGCATGAGCTAAATTTTAGAATATTAAATAGATGTCAAAGTGGAATGTAGTGCCACTAAGTAACGAAATTACGAAATATACATTTTATTAAAAATTTACGATAAATCTGTAATAATTGCTACATACGTTGGATCTATAAACATTAAAAATTAATTTTATGTTATATTATTTATAGAAATGGGCGTTCATTGAACAATTTTAGATTATTACCAATTACTTATATTTTTATGATTATGTTTATCATTGAAAACTCTATCGAATGTTTATTAGAGATCTTGAATAATTTATAGTTTTAATGTATTTTTAACAATAATAATTGTATTAAAAATATATCTAAAGCCGATCTACAAACGCTCACACTCTATAACTGTCAGATCAGAGTTTTTCTGTAAATATTCTTAATTTTGCGTAAATTTTCTAGCCACGGCTGTAAAAGCGGTAAACTTACATCTATAGTCTAAGAAGAAGAAGAAACTTACGTCAAGCAAATAATGAATTATAAAACAAGGATCAAAATAAGTAAGAAATGTTACATTTATTTTTATTTTTCAAGATTTAAAATAAAATTTAATATTCCTCATTAAACTAGAAAATATCGGCATATTGTACTTATTCGGTTGTTTTATTGGTAAAGTATGTTATATTATAATATATACGTGATTTTTTCAAGAAGTTTTCTAAATGGTGTATTTCTGATGCTGTTTCAAATTATGTTACAACTATATAATATGTTATAACTAAATATTAGTCAAAGAAAAGCAAAGCAAAAGCTTTCCTCTGTTTGTGTTTCAATGTCGTAACTGACAACTTTGAAAGCACGAATAGAACACTTAGGAATATTATAATATAATAGGTGTAATTTGGATATCTAAGTGACGTTACTAAAATTTAGCCTACATTAGAGACGTTAAAGCTTATTTAGGATGATTATAACCGACTCGTAGATATACTATATGTACGGATTTAGCATTTCCTACATTTGGTTTGTCACAGCACCTGTTACTAAATACTGACACTAGGTACAACTTATTTACGTATCCACTTCAAAATTAATTGTTCCTTGTCTGTAATGATCACGATTGATTTTATCGTATTTACCTGTTCATAACAAACTTAATTTCAAGATAAGATATCTTTATTCCATTGGTCAAATTTTTGGAGGCCTAATATTTTGGCAAAAATTGGTCAGTTATGAGGTTAGATCAGAAATCGGGGAACTAAAATCTTCTGGCCAATAAAAATTCAATAAATATAAAAATAAATAAATTAGAAATGAAGTGGTTTTAATTTGAAAATATTCTGAATCGAGCGTGGACTCTGAAAACTGGATTTGATTTTTTTTATGATTCATCAAAAGCACGTCTTGCTCAAGTTCACGAACTTGTTATGGGTTGCACATCTCGAATATTTATATAATCGATATCTTTGGATATGTGGTAATCGCTTTCCAGCCGTTAGATTGTTTATAATGTCATATTCAGCGTTCAGAAAGTACGTCAACAAGAGTTATTCCGTGAAGTGAAGTGAAAAAAGGATTCGAAGTCACAAATATTTTTTCTGTAGGGCATGCAGTGAAAACTTTATGATGAAACTAATAAGAGGTCTTCTTTCAAATTGTTATTTACTCCTTTTAGCCTTAACACTTTCGAAATGTAGCTACATAGGTATATAATTCGTCAAAACAGGCCAATAAGGTTCTAAACAAAATCATGCTTTTAAAAAATGTGTTCATATTTTTTTGTTCATATTGCAAGTAACTATAATATGAGAATTTAATTATATAAAAGTACACATTACTTTCTCGTAGAGTAGTAACTCGGTGGACCAAATATTATTTATATCAAAATTACACACGTTTCTATCTCACATCACCATTTCCGATATAAATAATCCATTTATCGAAAAAATGTGATATAAGATGTCCACCACTCTTATTACATTTGTCTGCTAGATATTTTTTTTCTTTACGGCTATGTCAGAGATTTTCAAACCATGCGCTTCGTTACCATGGGGCGTTGCCATTAATTTCAGACGAGACATGCCATTATTCAAACAATTGAATGATTTCAGTCAATCTTAAATCGCATGGCATCAGAACCAAATAGCATGATTTCATTGTGTCCCTCTGTCTGTTGTAAATAAGGAGAGTGTCAAGTTTGATTCCAAGATTTGAGAATCTGGATGATGAATAACAGGTTCACATTTCCCACTAATTTGTATTTTGTAAAGTACCGTGAAATCGCTGTATAGGTATACGATGGGCTCACTGAAATAAAATAGTTTGAAAATCACTGGGATATTTCAATGACAAAGTGTATGTCAATAACCTGTAAAGCTTGAAGGACAAAAACTAACATCCGGTATGACATATCTCTGGAAACTCTAATAAATTACATGGAAATATTCATGAAAAACTACATGTTTGCATTCAGGGAGTGGTCATTTGGCGGATATGATTTTTCACAATATTATATGACGTGAAAAACTATAAGAATAAGTATTTTATTCAGCCGTTTAGATATTTTAACTATTAGGTACAATTCGTTCTTAAGTTACAGAAAAAATATTTTTAAAGTATTTATGTGGAACCATGACTGTATATTTAATTACGTGGTATAACTCAATTGTAATGATTTTAAAACAAAAATGTTCGTTTATTCTACAGTTTTAGAGTCGTCAATATCGACAGCTATTTTGGGCTATACACCTATCTTAAGAACGATCGAACGTTAATGCTCGATTTAAATGTCGTGCCAGAGTAGTTAGAGGAAGTTTTTGGAAACATTGGATTTGATTCTTCATTTGTACAAATGGCAGTGGCGTTGTTAAGTTTAAGTTTTGTTTATTAATTTATATTATCATATAAGATGAAAACATGGTACTAAAAATATTTGTTTCCACGATGTTCTAACATTTCATGGGTAGGTATTAAAATAATTTGAAGAGAGAACGTCATCTATATAAAATATTTTACCTCTGGACTTTTTGCAAGGTATTTATTTATTTATTTCGACTTGAGGTTACGTTGACAACCCTTGTCACGTATGTGCACAGGTTAGAACCGTGAGTTGGATCTACAATATGTTTATTTCCTATAAGATGCCTGACAAATTGTGAGTTTGTCTCACCGTCCACCATGAATGTATGTCATATTTATTCAAACTAATATTGCATTAAATAATTTTGTACGAGAGACAGTAATATCTAAAACCAATTTGCATAAAATTGAAAATATCAACTGAAACGCAATATTTGTGGTTAGACGTTTTTGACAATAGGTTATTACTTATTCATCATTTATTTTCTCATTGTTCATAATAATGAGTGGAATATGCTATCGTACCACGGAAAAGTTGCACCTAGCTACCTAGAACCAATAAATAGATAGGTCATATTGATATAATCACACCATAGTTTTCTCATGCTGGATATATGAACAAAGCCTGTGATTATGCCATAAGATCCGATGCTCCCTATAGTCTGGGCGTCAACTGTGAATATCGAACGTAGTGCTAGTAATAACTTTTACTTTAAATGCAATATGATAAATTATTTGTAAAACATGATGATTATTTCATATTGAAAAAAATACTAATACGTTAATTAATATGAACGAAATATGCAAATATTTATTTACTACAAAAAATTTACCGCATTGCATTAGAAGTTAATCAATAACTAACTCTACTATCAGAATTTTCAATTTTGTACCACGGGCTTACTATATACGGAATTATATAATATTTTAATATTTTATAACACAGAGCTTGCCGACCGATGTATCGCGAGCGATAGAGAAGTGTGTTGTGAGATTTCTATACCCATAGTTTGATAATAAGTAATATTTTCGTACGTTTTTTTTTCCATTATTTCATTTTAAAAGAGCGCGATTACCTTTTTTGTTTTTTAACATTGAATAAAACTGTACTTATTCGACAGTATAATAGAAAAAAAATGGTTTATTATTTGTCAATAGTTGAGCAGTATTTTTACTGGTTCACTTTATTATATTTTATGTTAAATATACTATATATAACAAAACGTCTAAATTGTCCATCAAATTACTCACATTACAAACGTTGTGCTATCGCTGTATTTTTTTTTTTACATTTTGTTTTTCAATATTCTTCAAGTTCGTCGTTCTTAAGAGTGCGTGTAGTAGAAGTTTAGCGAAAATGGTCGGGAACAAATAAGAAGAAGTTACCGATATTGGTATCTTATTTATTACATTTAAGCTACCAATTATCAATGAAATTTGATGCTACTAAGCCTTTCGTGGACCTTTCATAGAGATCATCCATGTAAATATATTATGATTAATGATTTTTCGAATTTCCTCTACAATCCTTTGAGAATTGTGCCGAGGAGATCTTTTAATAGATTTTTTTACGAGAAATTGGTTAAAAAATCCAAATATATTATGAAATAAAACTATATGAAAAATTAGTTAAATGCGGAACTCTTCCAAGCGACCACGACGAGCATATTATAATAATATAAACAAAAAATAATGTATTCAAATGCTTCATTACGTTACCATTTTAACGACATATCTTTGAATACTTTGAAGCTTTGAAGGGTTAATGCTAATTATGTCAAATTTCATAGCATTATTTAGTTTAAATAAATATCAGTTCATTATAATACGACATGCGACATAATCTATTTGAATATCGGTTTATATGTTAGGAACATAAATACGTGGAAAATATATCACATAATAATTATTCTTATGATGACCGAACAGACATCATTATAAATATCACTTAGTTCAAACAGGTGAAGAACTATATAATATATCCGGGGCAACACGTGTCTATATAATATTATATTATAGATGTACGCTTGATAAAATTGTTCGCAGAACAAAGCTGGGTTGAAAAGCTTTTCGTTGCCTGAATAACACCTTCAAAATTAGTGACCTCTTAGTTTGCCTAGTAATAGCAATACCTATCCTAATGGATAGATAATGGAACCAATAACGATATTCCATGTACAATAATTTGCGAAAAATCTTCAATGGTAATGGGTAGAACATGCATCTTGAAGAAGAGGCAATCTTAGGACAAATTTGGTAGGTATCTAATCAAGAGGTATAAAATATTCGAAAGGTAGAGAGATAGTTAAGTTTTGATGAAGTACGTGGTAACGTAATGCACAAAACTGAGAAGTATTTAATTAGTTTGGAGAGGTCTTCATTCAGCAGTGTATTGATCGAGTTCGATGATGATGGCGAAGAATTAATATGATATTTTGCCTTTCAGTATTTTATTTTTTGCTGAAATATATTATGTCGTTTCAGCAAAGGCTGTTATGACATGTATTTATGTAAAGAAATAAATGAGCTTTTTGTTCATGCTGTGTGAAACGTAATAAGTATAAAATAATCGAAAGATAATTTGAAATTCTCATCGTAATAAATTTGAGCTAAATTCTGCCAAGAGGGAGGATCATTTTTTTTAGATTAAAAATAATGCGGCTTATAAAAAATAAATCCGCTTAAACGGGCTCATTTCAATCAATACAAAACTCCGTCCAATAATATGCCGCAAAGATTTAATTCTGTGTACAATCATTTTGAAAAGGGTAGCAAGGGCGAAGTATTGATTCCTAATTTATGTAAAAGGGAAATTTTGTCGAGACCTTATTACCGAAGCTTGTCCATAATATTTCGCTAATGAAGCATCTTATGAATGCTGAGCGTGGTCATTAATAATCAAAAAACAAATCAGAAATTTTTCAAATTTGATGATCATTTCGTGAAACGTTCATATTTCATTTGGATACGATTTTTTTCCAAAGTTATGCAATAAAATATCAAACAAGAAAGATTTGTATTTTTCAATTTTTTATAAAGATAAACTTTCCATTTTTTTATTTCAATCTATTTTTTTTCAATAATGAACGAAAAACATGACACTTTCATAAAAAATAAGCACAGCCAAATAAATATGTCCGTTTTCCAAACAAAAATTTTAAGCATAATTTTGAAATTGAATACCGATTATCTACGCAAAACACAAAACGAAAAGGAATGGATCGTTTTCAAGCAGCTTCTTCTTCTTCGTTCATGTCCGCCCCTTAGCTGGATCATATATACACCACACGGTGCCTCTAAGAACTCCTGTCGCTAGCCACTCTTTTTGCGTCGTTCCAGCTCATACCAGCATCCCGTAGCTTCGCCGTATATACTATATAGATAATATTTAGCGGCTTTCCAGGATGTCAGAATCCAAATGGCTTGATGAACAGACAATCCAGGTTGAGATTCTCTTCTCATCCGCAACATATGGCCGACCAAGGTCCAACGTCACTTCTTCACTCTCAGCTCTCAGACTGCTTGGTGCGTTCTCCTATTTCCTCGTTACTTCTAAAGTAATACACCAGTATTCGTCGCCAAAATCTGTCCTCTAAGCTCAGTATACGGTTGCTTCGTAATTCCATGATTCGCTGACATAAAAACAATCCAAACTTCGAATAGGCGGCATTTGGGTTTGACCAAGTATATTCTGATTTTTGAATAATTATAAAAATGGATACCCATAATCATAATCAATTATTTCAAAGAAACAAGGATATCAATTACATAATATTTTTATCGTATTTTCCTATTTAAACTGTACATTTGAAATATATTTCTAATATTTATAATAATAATGTGCTGGTTGTGATAAAAAATATGTTTTGCTGGTAACTGTATATTATCTAAACTAAACTAGTGATAATCTATGACACAATATCGGGTGAATACGGTGGATGCTTCTAAGGTCTTATCATTATCATTCTGCAGTAAGTGGGGCGCATTTTCTGCTGACATGTTTAGATACTTTTCCGATTTTATGAAGGTGTCTTTACACTGTGTCTGTAAACGTTGGTAGTCCATTATTTTGTTTCGAGATAATATAAATGTTTTTTTTGTTCAAAACAATAAATCCACCACCTGGTTTACAACATACGACACCTTCAGAAATGTAAGAGACTAAAAAAAATTTTTTTTAAGGTCCAAAAGCCAAAGCTAAAGAAGCTTAGTGACCTGTGGGAACCACTAATAAAATATAATATACATTTCACCATGTTCGATCCTAAGAGAATCATAATATGGGTTGTAGTGGAGGGTGTTTTTACGAGTAATTGATGTTAACCACTTGTTCAACCTATTGGATCCATACTCTGACTCCAAACACACATTGAAAAATAACATGTGATTATGTTAGATCCATATATCGAACTCGGGAATTATAAACCGACAAGTTACCGCTCGGCTATCGTGGATGGTCGGCAAGAGTTTAAGTTTTTTTTATTCCCGTAAGTTTTGAATGAATAATCCCACATTTTTTAAATATTATATCTTGAATAAAAAATATTTTTAAAGAACTATTATTTATTAGAAAGTACAAGAATCCCTTTCAACTTACAAGTCACCTTTGAATCAAATTTAGTAACGATGTTATCTCCATTTAAACTACAAAGTAGTGGTAGTCATCTCTTGACGTAATTTTAAACCCCCTAAAATTATAATAGTATTCAACAAAGTCTGCAAAGGATAGAGCCTTGGTCGAAATCTCAGTGACTAAAGCAGTCGCCCGGAAAGTGAAAGACATGTGTTTAAATCTCTTCTTCTAAACGTGTGTTTCTGAGGTTTTTATAAGTTATGTATTTCTGTACATTTACACACATTAAAATATTCAAATAATATATAATTGGTATATAGTATATATCTTTTACCCGATACAGTTTAAAAGATTTTATCATTTATGGAATATCTGTATAATATTATTTTTAATGCAACATGACTATTGAATACTTAATAAATTCCTACGCTATTATTTCTTTTTTTTAAATACTATGCGAAACAAACCACTAGGTAGATCCAAAGAATACCTTCATAACGTATTTCGTGTTCAGAATATATAAACCCCTTGCGATACAGCACGAGTCAATCAAATTATGAAGGTACTCAAAATAGCTTTCAATATTTTCCAATAAAATACTCTGTAAAATCCCGTCCAATAAATTTTGTTTCAGTCTATTATTATACTAATTATTATAAAAAGGTAAAATATCATTTCACTCAAATATGAAACCGCTGTGAAGGCTCTAAACTTTGCTATTGTTTAGCATTTACCTCCATAATTACCTTACATAATTACGCAAAGAAAAATAGGAACCTAAATTTGACTAAGAATATCACATAAGTGAAGATTCTAATATCCGTATTATACCACGCAGACTGCGACACCAATACCTAATATAACTTAACAGTCCATCCATCCGTTTAAACACCCGCGCGGATTAAGTGTCAGACCAATAGCTTCGTGGGTCCCAGGCATTGATATACTACTGGATGAGGAGTTCCCATACAAGTGTCATTTTAAAAATGTACCACACAAAAGATATTACGAATATCGTCTTATAATATTTCCTTGTAGGTATAATGCGTTAAGACCGTTAATATGGATTCCCGAATTTCACTCGTATTGCCCTGGCTGTAAAACTAAATTTGCCTTCTTGGAATAGTGACCCTAAGGGTGTCTGCAACTCAAAGCTTGCAAGCTACCAAAAAATCATGTCTGAGCGGACAGAGCAAGTCGTCATGCGCTGACTATTAGTTAGAGTAAGATGCAAGCTAGATCGGGCTTACTCATAATTATTGCCAGGTCGTTTTCGAATCAAATATTAAAGGAGCTTATATCGAGTTAAGTCCGCTGATATTAAAACAGTATGTTTTAACACTGGCCGAGTCGCTGAAAATCGGGCGTCATTTTAAGAAGCATATGATTCATCCAGTAGTATATCAATGGTCCCAGGTTCGTATACTGGATCTGGCAAGTAGGTACAGATATTGCTTTTCAATTTGTGTATGAGCCAGAATATGGGCCTAATAGGTTGAGCAAGTGGCTGACATCAATTTCTCGTAAAAACAAATCTGTTAATACAAACCTCCACTCTGTGGAGTCCCATAATATTATGATCTTATTAGGATCGACATGGTCAAAAGAAAAATCTAATGATACCAACGTAACTACGTATATACCAAATTATATCGAAGTATAACCGTTTATCAACTTTCGTATACAGAATTGACAGTCTCATCCAACGGTAAATTAAAAAAGCAGATCCAGTTTGTTTATCAAATGTAAGCTATAATATTATCGCTTATATGAGAATATTAATATTGATCATATTGAATGTATTACTACCGTAGTTACGAATCATTTACCTCCATCCAACATGTATATGTTTCTAATTATATAAGTTATATGGACGTTCACAATTTGTAGATATCTTGTCAGACCTTTGACTTATATTGGTTATTGACTTGAGAATAATAATCGAAATTCTTACCTTTGACCCAAAAGTCATGAATACAGGGCTCTACCCGAGTCTCACTATAATAGTCAAGCCGTGACACTAAACTGTAAATTCTGATAGTAGTGCTGACGGTTGAAGCATATTAACAACACGTCATGAAGATTGAAGCATATTGAAATAAATGGTGATAATTTGAAAGAAACATGCAATCGAAAATCTTCATCATGCATTTGTATTAAGAGATAGTGAATATAGCACTACCATCATCATTTTCAATTCAGTTTCTCGGTTTGAATATAGCCGGCTTTGGGCTGTAGCACGTGCTTAACGGTGAAGGGCAAATGGGCGGGGAATCGATTTAACAAATGAAAAAGTTTGAGAAATATTCCAAACATAATCCAATGATATTATTCTCTTGCGAAGTTCATTGAAATTTTAATCATAATTAAGAATTCTTCACGCCGGCTTGTACATAGACGATTTTTATGAAAATTTCCCTGAAAAATGCCAAGCGACCAATGCAAAAGTGAAACACAGCAGCTGTCATCCTAATTACTGCGTCGGATATTATACAGTTGACACTGTGCACTGTGTTTACACTGTGTAGAGTAATAATATAAAATGTCGCTGGGTTTAATCAACACTGGAAATATCAATAACTTTGAATAATATTTTTGGCAACACAAAAAGCGATGACCGCTGGCAAAGAGATAATGTAAATATGGATTTTATAAAAATATGCTATAGTATAAAAAAACATGCACCATAAAAATAAATGATTTAATAAAATCCATATCATAATAATTAATCATGATGAGAAAGCGGAAAATAACGTCTCTTATCATATCTAATTTGACGATGTAACAATAGACCTAGCTCGGCCACTTGGTAAGGATGTCACATAGCGGTATTAGACTATCAAAAATCTTTGACAACTATCTTTTATGAAGAATATAATAGCTTATAGTTTATAAAATATGTCTTTCATTAAAGATCTTTTATATAAAAAAAAACAATAGAATGACATTACCTATCATCAAATATTAGTATATAGTAAAAGAGTGTTCCTGTTGCCAGATGATAATATTTGCAATATTCAGTAAATTGATAAAAATGTATAAAATCAACTATTTATCTTACGTGATGATAAGTGAACTTCAAACCATGCTACTACAATAATATTATAGACCCCTCGAAACCAAGCCGCCTGGCACTATACTCGCTCTTAATCGAGCATATCACGAGGCACTATGTTCGATGTGAAGCATGGGAATACAAGACTAAAGTTACCACGCACTTAAGTGTGTTTTGACTGAGTTTACGGAGACTTTCTAATAAAAAGTGCCTATATGAGCGAGGAGCACGGTGAATTAACAAAAATACATTATTGTAATAATTAATAAATAATAAGTATATACTGAGTACAAAAAAACAAATCTAAAATAATACGGACATATAAAACCAATTGAAGAGATCTTCACGTCCGCAATCATACGCTGCATTTTTTTAATCGCATTAAAATTGGGCTCTGTGGCAACGAGGGCAGACTGCCCGATGGGTCCAACAGCATGTCTTCCCTTTCAGAATACATTCTCGGACATTAGCAGTGGATGTGGTTTGCATCCTGTAGTACTCTACTACTCTACTACTATGTTGGTCGGGTGACAAGTCCAAGCTCCATAATGAGCTTGGCAGCGAATCTGCCGTAGCCAGCCAAAAATTAACTATTGTGGTGTTTTGACGCAGTATAATTAATATGCCCTCTCATGTTTTACAAATGCTATAAACTATCTTTGATAAAATATGTTTCATAGTCTAATGCCGGCTTCAGGAGAATCCTAATAATCCAAATCCTAATTTTCGTCAAACCAAACACATATCAGCATCCTTTAAGGGTTATTATGGTTATTATAATATTATTCACAACTATATACGGCACAGCAAGACCTGAAAAAGCACAAAAATACTGGCAAGCAAGAGGGATTTGTGGAGACGCTGCATGGTGTCTATATATCTAACCTAATGAGCGGATATAGACACAGAAGAAAGAAGATAAAAAGGCGAGAAGTTAGGAAAACTCATTTTTTATTAGATAAGTAGTGTATTTTTTTATACTCCCAAGAAAATGCTATGGGGTCGAGTAGATTCCATTACGATAGATTGGTGGCATCAATCGGGTTCAAAGTTGAATTCACGTGCCTACGGTTGCCTATCATTGTCCTAATACATTATTAAATGGATTATCCCACGAAACTAAAAATAGTGCAGCCAAGAAAGCTGCAATTCAATATCTTAATCGACTTTGTCACCTCCCTGGAGATGTATGGCACACAGTTAGGAAAACTTCACCTAAATAGAATCCTAAATATTTGATATATCCACAATGCCTTCATTAAATATGTATCTAATACTGAGACAGCGGTATTTATCATTTTTGTATCTCATGTCTGATACAATATTATATTGATATTGTAGTGTCGTAAAACCAACGATACGAGAGCTTTTCTATCAATAAAATTGAATTTGAGCCATAGCCAGTATAAACACCGAACCGACCCATATATTCACAATATTGATAAACGATCCAATCAACTATGGTGCAGTAAAATTACATAACTAACCGAATGTTTTTATTTTAAAATCGAGTTTTTGTCGTAATCACATTTGACAAATAATTATTTTTTCAAACTTACATACATTGGAACGTCTCAGAAACATTCATATTAGAAAAAAATATATATTTATACTTATACCAAACGGGGCTCAAACCAACATTCATCAAATTCCAGCCAATGTACGTTACCAATAAATTCATCGTATACGTCCCAAACAATACTAATCACGCCGAATTTTACTAACAACTATATGTTTGAGGTTGTATATCAAATTTTTTATATCAATATTTCATGATTTTGAGCTATTAACAATAAGTACTCACCCTGATGGCGACTCTAAATTTTAGTTTTAATATACTTGCACTTTCCAATGAAGAATACCACAGTCATACACCTTTAAACGCCCACGATAACTGAGCGGTAACGAGTCAGCTAATGTCATGAGTTCTGAATCCTGGGTCTGACAAAATTGACATGTTGTTCTTTAACATGTGTTTATACGTAATAGATTGAACAAGTGACTAACATCTATTTCTCGTTAAAAAATCTGCCAATTCGATAAAAAAAAATACAATTGGAGATTCTATTCGGACGCATTTATAATCAAGTAAGACCTGTGTCGTGTATCTGAGCCCTTGTAATCCTCTTTGGATCGAACATGGTGATATTATTATATAATGATGTAAGTACCTACTCTATTTTATTCAGATTTAATAGTTTAAATTTAATAAATGTCTGTCATTAAGATTACTGTAAAATTATGTTTTTCTTTCTCTTAAATCCCAATCATGTTCGGTCAATTGACCGCGCGGTCTATTTTTCATGGAACCCTTGTTCCCGTTTTTTTCTACTCATTGATGATGATTTTTAAAGTACGTTTATTCTAAAACAATACAACGTAATGGTTATATAAAGACTTTAATCGTAGATTCCACTGTTGGCGTTTTAATGAAAAATAATTTCATTTATAACTGGGGAAATTGTTTCCTCGCTAATAGACGATCATTATTGAATTGACCCATTTAGGATTATTATTTTAGATACAAATCAATAAAATTCCAAACGAACTAATAGCTTATTTATGATATTCTATAGGTGGCTACGTAGGCTTTCTCGTACTTACCTCATTTACTGGCATCTTGAAAGCCAATAGTAAGGGATCAACTATTATTAGGTATATAAACCTCTGTTAATACTTAGATTGCAGAACAACGGCCTACGCAACATGGTGAACTTTATTGCTATCTTGTTGAAAATTAAATGTGTAGGTAGTTATATTTTATGTAGGAGTGAAATATTTTGTTGGACTTAGTTAAACTCAATTTATATAACACGTGTTAACTTTACTAAAATATCACTGATTTATTATGTTATAAAAGCAAATATACGCGGGGCGTTCATTATAATATTTACCTCAGCATAGAAATGATGACAAATCAAAACAATTTATTATATTATTTTTTTAATATATGCCTGACAGTTAAATGCACTTTATTGAGTAACTTCCCCAATCACGTTAATCCTGTTGAAAAAAAATGTAAAAGGAGCAGCACGCTTAATGATCCTACTTTATAAGACTTCTAAAAAACAGTGATTCTGTTATTGAAAATCTCTTTCGTTATGTGTGTTATTGTGTTTCCCAAAAGACACTTGTTATAGTATTACAGCCTTGCAAGCAGACTTTAGGAGACGGGAATTTTTATACATCCACTGCATATACCTAATATCTGTCTCAAATTTTATATAAAACACCCCATGTCTCATTTTCTGTCAGGTGACACATCTTGTACTACCTTGGACTTATTTAATAGTAAAGTTCACGAATTGTATTTCAAACTGTATTCTTCAAGTATTCGAGAAATCTTCAGTCATGTGTCTGCTAAAATTAAACCTTCAACTTTCTTGAACACATATTAGAATATTATATGTCGACTTTAAACAGGTCGCCCAGTGTCTTAAACCCAATCATTTTAAACGAATTATTCTCCACCCATAATAATATGATTTATTCCAAAAATTAACTATATAGTTAGAAGTAACAGACTTTTCATAAACTACCACCATGCGTTGATTTCTTTCGAATTTATTTTACCACTGAACGGTATTATAAATCAGACAAAATATAGATTCACACGAGGGCCCACTTACCGTGCTGTAACTTTGAATGTCAGAACGTACTGAGCTGAAACTGTCCATATACTACCTTATATGAAAGTTCTAATATGCACCCAATATCTAATATCCAATTTCCAATATCCAAAAGTTCCAATATCCACACAACATGCATATTTTTTTTTCATGCAGAGGTAGGTATATAAAATAACAAGCGCCTCAGATACGATTGACATTAGGTGTACATAATTAAAGTTATGCTTAAAAACTTATGTTTTATCATAATTATATACTCGTACATAAATTTATTCTCAATTATTGTAATACATACGGTATATGTTATACTTTCTAAAGTTTATTATAGCTATAATTGTAGCACCTCCGACATAATAATAGGTTCTTAAGAAAAGTAGCGTGACACCGTAATTTAAATATAAACAAGTAAATTTTATTTGTCACTAAACGTACATTTACAGAAAATATTTATCAAAAACTAATTACTTAAAGAACTGTAGTAATTTAACCTGAAAAAATGTATGTTCTTTTCTTTTTGTAAGCCTTGGCGCTTTAAAAACGTTCTAGAATCACTATCAACCATTGTAGTGTTCGTATTACTACCTCTTTTATATTATTGGTTCTATTTTTGATTACGATTTTCCAAAACTGAATAAGTGGTGCAGCGAGGTCAGTTTACTTATTGATAATTTTTCATGTCAGCTCCGCCTCGAATATTTTTATCCCCAATAGACTATGAGGTGAATGAACAGACCTATAAAAATATAATATGAAAAGTCAAATTAAAATAATTGTATTTGCCAATTAAATTAATAAGTGTTGTATAATGTGTTTTATTTTAACTTTTCACCAAAAATATCATTATTGTAATAATTACAGTTGTTTATTAAACGTAGGTACTATATACATGGATAGCATATTTTTTCTTTAATTATGTATTAAATTACAATATATTATTGAATTTTGTCTTCAAATCGCAAAAAAAAAAATAGTCAGAATCTGTCTAACATAATATGTTTCGGATGAAACACAATTAATACTACAACATAGGTAGGTACCTACTTAATTAATAACATGAAATAGGTAATTTAACCAATTCATGTTTTGCTTTTAATCCTTTATTTATGTGGAGGCTTGGCACGTTTTTCATTTATTTATATATAAATAACCCAATGAATTACACGAATTTATAAATAGTAGATTCGGTATACCTACCTCGGATTATGATAGATATTATTATTGGGGTTTGCAATGACGGGATTTTGGAACTATTTTTTTCATAAAGATCGGGAACTGAATAAATATATTTGAAGAAAGTGACAGTTTTGAGTGTTTGTCATTTTGCAATGATGGTAAAATGACGTCAACCGTATTGTAATGTTTTATTAAAATTCATTTTTTTCATTACATTTGTGGCAATAGACGAGTCATGTGAGAACAAACTGTATCATTACAAATCCGTGATAAAATTCTTCTCAAATTAATATCATTATTTTTTTTTATATACTTACTTTTTTCACAAGCCGTCAGCGTATCGGTTAATGCTTACTCAGTGAGAAACGCCGATGGCAAAGAATAAGATTGTTTATTACATGCATTTCACACGAATCTAGTCACGAGTTACAAATAAGAATTTTCCATAAAATAATATAAATTTTGATTGTTATGAATTTCGTCAGCCAATAGGTACTCCATTTAGTTGACCAAAATTTGTGGGATATTCAGTGTCAGTGGTGTTCAATAAAAATATTCTATCACGATTGAATTAAAATGTCACCCCATATCAGTCACTCCGTATCGTCGCGTCTAAGGCCGAATATCTCACTCCGCTTTTTATTTGTATTATATAACTGTCACTCTGTATTACCGCGCATCAGGATACATATCTCGTTATTATTATTGTATTGTGTCGCTCCTGTATCCATGTAAACTGTACCTGTCAATCCGCTAAATAAACACGCAACCGCTCTCAACAACCAGTTTTCAGTTCTTCACTTATCTCCTCATCACGGGATCATTCACCTCCATATGGATTGTATGTCAGATTTAACAGAAAGAATTATCAAGTATATTAGTATCTGTCTACATATGTATGTATGTACTGATGATAACGGTGTCAAAAACTACTTATTACTGAACATCTTCTTGTATCCCGCAATTCAAATGCTTTATCTTCTAAATATAAACTAAGATCTCTAACGTTTCTTTGTTAGGTCTTCTGTGACACTCTATTCCAAATATATTATATTAGAAAAATAAAGTTTTTGTTGTTGTAACTAAACCTTCACTAATAGATTTTTCATATAATATGGTTTCTATATAAAAATGTAAAAAGAAACATGGGAATCGCGTGTATGAAAGGAAGGGTATAATGGCTGTGGTACCGAAAGTAGCCAGGGAGGCCCACTAGTATTATATAATTAATTGGTATAATACAAAAAAAAAAATGTTGGTGAAAATATGAAAATAAATATTGTTGTTATCAATCCAGGGATCCTGGAAGTGGGATCGGGTTGATAATACTGAATCCGGCATTGAAATTCTGGACATTGGGAATTTTGATCGGGATTGGAATCACTCGTCTCTACGAGATATACCTATACATGTATACATCTGTTTACATACGGGTAACACATGCAAATGGTGAATATGGAAGTAGAGATGACGCTTAACCTGTCATTTTCAGCTAATAAAATATGACGGAGATAGTAGTCGTACTTTCAGAATTGACATCATAACCAGAGAAGTGACTTGCACTCGGGAAAGGGATACACTTTGCCAGTAAATATTAATATTTTCAACGAATTCACTCCATTCGACTAGAAAAAATCATATTGCCATACAGAATTAATTTCAGAAATGCCGAAATGATTTCTGCTTTACAATATTACGAAGACATATTATATTTATCGAGTCGGTGTATTTATTAAGGTCATATTTATTTCAACAAAATAAAACCGATATTTGATATTAAAAATATACTGTCTGCTAAAATGATCGATCAGGCCATCGTTTCAAACAGCATTATACGAATAACTATTTATAGGTTACAACTATTCACTATCAGTTTAAGAATTTAAAAAAATACTTCAACGTTTTCTGGAGAGATGGTCGGTTCAGAGTTTTTATTCGACTAGATTTTTTGATCGCGGAATCCCGGAATGGAAAATGATGGAATTTTGGGATTTCGGAATTCATTATCGTGTTTTATGGAAATATTAAAATATATTGAAATTGGAATATAATGCAACTCAATTATAACGTATGAAATAATAACGGCGGCTTCATTATATTAAATAGACTACTAAACTGTATTTGTAATTACAATCGCATTTTGCTATAAGTATGCACGGATATAGGTATTCAATCTTTTTGAACATGCACGTGGAAGTTTTAGTATTCGTCTCCAATATCACATCTTAAACATATCAATCTAATGTCTTTCTTCACACCATAAAGAAAGATGGAATATTGACCAGATGAATCCATTGCTCTTGTCATTAGTCCGTTTGCGATGGCTATTCTGCGATTATTCTTCTTTTATTAACCACCGATTTTATGTCATGCAAGAGTCAAGATTTAAAACAAATTCAGTCCTTGAAGTGCCTCATTATTGAACATCTTACTAACTGCGTTGATCGGAATGATTTAATTTCGGATCCATTTATTTCAAGATCTAGGGAGCTCACCAAATTGACGTTTAGATTTTGCAATGAGTGGAGTGTTGGCTGTGTATCTAAGATTAAAAAAAAATGCCACACATATAGAGATACCTTCTTCCCAGTTTTTAAGCGCTCTTGCATTATAATAATATCGTCTCCATAATATTATATTAAAAAGGCAGATAGTATAAACCTTTGTCGTACACCTTTTTGAGCTTTATAAATTTGGACCCGGTATCATTCACTCACATTTGATCAGAGCATAAATTAATTTTAAAAAAAGTTGAATTATAATATAAAGAGGTATTCCGGTATACCCCCCTCTAATATAAGTTGACACATTCTGTCTCATACTACTCACTCGAAAGCTTTTTTTTTTTAAAAAGAATGTCTCTCAATATGAAAAAATGTATAGATTTCCTTAAATACACAGTAAAAAATCTGTAATTTCTACTAATCCTAGTAACCCGTGATCGGGATTGAAATTTCTGTACGGGATTGCAATAATTAGTTGAATTATGTTTGTTTATTGATTAATAACAATACTTAAAGCAACAGATGCTAGAGTACTAGTTTGTAATGAGCTAGATGTCCTAGATAGTCCAATTTTGGCCTGAAATTATCTAGTCATAATAAGTTTTCATAATATTGCATAACTTTCCGTAAAGTTTTCATCAAGTAGACGAAATATAATAATGTGAGAGTGTGTGCAAGTATCACATAACATTGTTTGTGTGTACATATGTATGTGTTATTGAGTTGTATAGACCTCTCTTTGAAACGCACGGTCAAGTTAATTAAGATACCATCGCGTTTGTTTGCTTCGAATGTGGGGATCGCAAACCCTAGTTAATCTATTTTTTCGAATATATACTTACGTAAGTAAATAAATCCGCCTTGAATTGTCACACATGTTTAACTAACTATTCTCAAAAAATAAGTTGATTTTCTGACACAAAACACTAACATGTTCATCAATTAATTAACAATTAAATTTGTTTATTACAATAATAATATAAAACTTTCGTTCTAGAATTAAAATTTGCCGCACGGTTCGAATAATGATTTTCTGGTTGGTTTGATACAACTGTATAACAATTTGGACAGAAGGCGTGCCCAGGTTGGCAATATGTAATCAATATAATATGCGTACCTTGTATATTATGTTATACGTTATATATAACCGTTCTCTAAAAATAAAAATAAACAACAATATTTTGTAGTTCTAGATACGAAACGTCTTTTTATCGTCATACTGTTGTCTTACAGAATATGACATAAGTAATATCGTAACTTTATTCAACACATGATGCTAAAAAATTCTATCGTATTTTTTATTCACCTTGTCGAGAAAAATGTGAAATACCTTTTATGCAAAATATATATTATCTAACAAAGTAAATTAGTTTAACTAAGGATAGCTGTCAGTACATCTGTCGATATTTTTTTAATAATCGAAGACAATAATATGAACATACGTAATAAACAGCAGTGGATTGATAGTGATTGATTGGCGTGGGAAATTTACCTATAAATCTGGAAAAAATTAAATCAGCTTGAAGGGCGATACAAATGTAATTAACAAGAGAAAACTCAAAGAATCATTATCTATGATCTATCATTCTTCTTCAGGATGATCATTTGACTGTCTGCAACCTTATCCACGGCATGGCTCATCGGTCAGTCGAAAACTCGTACCACAGTTGATTTGATTCGTCAGTACGGAGAATCCTTCCTCGTCCTTCCCAACCTTTGAGCTGACAATATACCACGAGTTTTAAGGATTGTCATCCTGTGGGATATATGGCCAATAAAATTTGAGACCCCAAAGATAGGGAAACCGATGACAGTTTGTCTAGAATGTGGTATTGGCTAATATATTTTGTCATTCAATTGATTTACTGATATCATACTATAGATAATGTTTAACATTCGTTTTTACCAGATAAATCAAATAAATCCTTCTTTGCCTATCATAATATAAATAATTACAAGATAAAAATAACTTTTTATATATAACGTTTTTAAATTTTCTGTTCAATTATTATGCTCAATATTCTCAAACTTGTACTTGATATGAAGTAAATACAAAACAAACAAATATAGAATACCGAAATATCATTTTGATTTCCATAGTAACGCACGTATATATTAATAATTTAGTTGCTAGGACCACCCACTTAGCAACCAATAATAGTGGATTGGATTACGGATTTCTTCCGAAATAACTTTTCATACAAAACAGAATTAACTGAATATGAATTCAATTCTACTGAAAGATGGCTAAAAGTATTAAAAGAATACATTGGCATCGTGTTCTGATATATTCTAAAAGTTTCAAATGTCTAGCTAGTCGGGAAGTTAGTTAAAAATTGATTGCAAGATTTGTACTGGATAAACAACCACCGGACAAATATAATATATAATATATATATATATATATATATATATAAGAATAAAAGCTAATAAAAACGTTGTAAAATTCGTCGTGAATATAATGTAAATTGTCTGGTTTACTAAGATAATAAAATGTTTGTATTTTTGCGCCCACGATAGCCGAGCGGTAACGAATCCGGTTAGTAATTCGTCGGTCTCATACCGGAGATCTGGCAAAATTTCCATGTTGTTTTTCGAACCTAATGTTTAAACCCAGAGCATTCACCCTACAGGTTAAGTAAGTGGCTAACTTCAAATTCTCTCGTTAATTAAAAATTAAATTAATTAATTAATAAAAATATAATTAATAAAAATTAATTAACTAAAAATGTTACGAAATCTCTTCGTGAGGCGGCTAAGATAGACACCTGATAGTAGAGCCAAGCCAAAGGAAATATATAAATATACTTACATAATATCTTGAAAACATCTCATAAAGTGTCTAATAAAATAACCATTAAGGCTATACCTCAGTTGAGGCATGGCCTAAAAAGAACGTGGCTAGGCGATGCGCGGATTGCGGGTCGCGGGTGCAAATGACGTATGCCGAACGAAATATAATTTGTCATATAAATTCAACATGCGTCCATTTCATGTTCTGTTTGTTGTTTTATTAGTAACAATAATAATATATTCATTGACATGTTTTCTTTTTCAAGTAAATGGGTAACGTTTTTAGTCATCTTTATACGATTTATGAATTAATTACCCGTCGCCATCACCAAACAAATTAATGTGTTCCCAGTTCGACGTTCTCTCTCCGAATGCCAGCGAGTCCAAAATTTCGTTGCGCCTTTAGTTGAAAATTATTTGCCGTTTCACTGATGTATCGTCTTAAAAGAAACAGGAGTCGAGTTCACATCACCAGGCATGTGAGAGATTTCGGTTCAACATCACTCGCTCCAAGATTTTTTTAATATTGTATATTTCTACGGTCATTTCAAGCTATTTATTTTCAATGAAGAATGTTACATTCATAAACTTTGTTTATTGAATAATAAATAATTTTAACTTCTTACATACCTACACTAAGTTGGGAACGCCTGTGTTTCGGTAGGCCAAAAATGCGTGCTTTGGTTGAAAATAATATGTAATCAATATAAACGCGCCTTTTGCAAACATTCTGACGTTGGGACAACACCCTGTGTTTGAACACACTCGAGCGCAAATTAAGACACCCCGTATTTAAACACGTCTTGACTAAAATTCGAGACACAAAAAACGTATTTTCGTGAAAGCGTCGGCAGCCTCGGAGGAAGATTGGACGTCTGAAATGGAGAAATTCGTAGGATAACTACACGATAGCGAGAATAATAATGTGACTGCTTAAATATCACTGTAGTAAATATTGTTTAGGGTACGTATAGTTTAAATATCGAAATTCGTCTCATGGGAAAAGTTAAATATTTTTTTAAATATTTAAAAAAATATGTAGGTAGGTAGATATATCTTTTAATTTTTTATTTTTTATTTTATACTTATTAATATTTTTTTATTCAAACTTGAATTTTATTAGTGTTTTATTTTAAAATAAAATCACTGCATAGTATAAATAAAAATTATTACCGAGTAGGGTTAAATCACATGTTTTTTAATGCTAATATGGACTATAACTCAGTAGTTAGATTAAACCTAAAATTAATTATAATTATTACTTAATTTAATATTTAAAAACTGACGGTAGCTATATGTTAACGGAGTTTTAAAACATCCTCGGTCATCACAGTTAATAGGACATATTTACAAGAAAGGGAAGGTAACTTTATGTGTAGTTAGTAATTATCCAAGGTAAGATAAAATAAGATCTTCCCTAATAGATAATAACATGTTTCTGCGTGTTTCGAAAATACCTACATAATATGGCAATCATTATTATATTCATATAATGTACCTTGCTTTTCCACTCATATCAATCATAATCAACAAAATACCTACTTCTGAAGCCGACTGAAGTGGGCTTGGTTTCCGAAAGCAAATTCATTAACTTTACATGCCTTACCGCAACAATGAATGGCTCAAAGAGTTTCTAGATTTTCTTCATTCCATCCAGTCATTGAAACTATCATCTTCTAGTATGTAGCTTTTTATGTAACCGATTATGAAAAAAATAGTGAATCACAATCTTAGCTGCAAAACGATACCTATACATATATATAGGTACAGAGTAAATATGTAAACGAAAAGCCATTTGTTGATACACGTGAATCTAAATACCCTCACGAATTTAGAGAAAAATTTGTGGATTTTAATCAGTCAGCTGATAAAGCCATAACCTACTCGTTAACATTGCAAATCACTAATCCCAACATAACGATTGACACCCTAATCATTAAATACAAATTTACTAAATCCCCTTATCGATTTATCCAAATAGCATACTTATTAACCGAATCAGTTCCAACAAATGTCCGATCATATCCTTTCATGAATAGTATAATATATTATACAAGTAAGTATTCGTTTGCAATATACCATGATACTTTGTTCAAAAATATGGGAAAGTAACACACAGACACGAGTAAGCCAAAAAGCTCTTAAAGGTTGAAAGTAAATAGATCTCTTTATAGATAAATATGAATACATGCTTTTTCTGATAATAACATTTTGTAAAAATATTTTTAACATAAATACAAAATTCATATTATAGTTTATTTGCTATACCGTCTCATATTTATTGTTATTTCAGAAGGTTTTCAGAAGGTTTCGGGGGTTTACGCCGAAGGTATTTATGGTGGAAATGTAAAAGATACCTTCATCCTTTATTATGTTTAAAAGTATATTATTATTTACGTTATTAAAAATTCCATATTACTTTCGATAGAATATAAGAACGAAAAATACATATTAACATGAATCGCCAAAATATATCTACATATTGGTACTTGAGAAATATACTGTGACATCATTATCAAAGATGACTAGAAAGGTGACAGCTTTTGACATATAAGATAAGTATACACTCTTATAACGCATCATGTACTCTAGAAGCGACGAAGGGACACCTTTTCCTTTTGTTAGGTAGGTAAGACATCCAGCTTATGATTTCGCTTTCACCGAGTTTCCTTTCTGTAAATGTGTGAACGAGACGGTATATAGCCAGTCAATGGCATGACAAATCAATTGCCTGACTTACTAAAGGAACGAAAACTCATGCTTCAAGACTGACTATATCCAGCCCATTGCACTTAATTACGAATTACGATAGTAGTGCTAGTTATAACCTTCAGATGCAATGCGGTAAAATTTTCGCAATATATCGATTGCACACTTCATTAAAATTATTACCATTTATTTCAATATACAACAATCATTATTATTTTTACATATTTAACAGTTATTGGATTTGAAGTATGAGCATTAACAAACACTACCATCAAAGTGTATAGTTGCGTATCACGGGCTGATTATATTAGGCCTTGTCAAGTAGGGTAACAGAATACATTATTAAAATATATTAATCATTTTTTTAGTATTTTGAAGAATACAATATGATGATTGGTCAATCCTGCCGATATAAAAAATATGGTGTTCACTCCTGATCGCAAATATTGGAATAATCGAAATAATTTCGTATTTTGTGAACCTTTTTTTTCTTAAGTCTATAGGGAAGTAGATTTTGATTGCGAATATTTTTTTCATAATACCTACTAACCGCCGGTCATCGGGTCCTTACTACCTTTTTAACGCAGGCAATCTTTCAAATAATTATTATTTCGCTGACATTAAACCTAAGTAATCATGAACAACATAAAATAATTCGTATTAACTTTGGACATACAGTCGCGGCTAATATTACAAATGAATTAATAATTTTAGTAATTTTGTTATTTCCGTAATACGATACAAGTGAGCAGCATAACAGCATAATCTAAATATGTATGGAAATAAAACCACAGATATCAACACAAATACAGACAGTTCTCGCTATAATGGCGCCGTGCGCGTGAATCTTCTATTTATTCTAACGCGTTTTCATCAGCTTGGTGGATGGCAACAAGTACCCCCCAGGAAGGCATGTGACAAAGACTTTTCCAAGATTTTAGTTACTTATCCCACATAGGGTGCTTTTATTTAACCAGCGGTGATCCACTAACGTTTGACACAGATTCAACATATTTACTTATTAATTGAACTGGCGTTTACGTGGTAGAACACCATTTCATGAAACAAATGTATCTTTCTTAATTGCCTATTAACCTATTAAAATAATAACTTTATTATTCCACCATACGGACTTGTAACTATGGCAATTATACCTGACCAGCTATGGCACTAATATAATCAAAGAAACGCTGCTTGGAACATTTGAAGCATACAACATATACATTCCATTGCAACGTGTTGTCAAAAAAACACACGCAATGTTAAAACCAGTGTTAGAATATCGTATGTCTATGATGCTATAGGTATTTTAGCCTAACGTGCTTACATCGATGTAGAGTCTGTATCTATAACCTGACGTTCACGTCACGTCGTTTGCGGACGGAAAGCATTGTGCCATCGCGTTCGACTGTTGCAAGTTTTCAATGGGAGGGAACGAGAGGGAATGTAGTGCTGAATGCTGAAGTGGGGGGGGGGGAAACTGCTCGCCAGCTTATAGAAGACTCTAATTTTTACAAATTCTCAAACTCAAATTACAAAATTTACAAATTCCATGCAAAGTGGTCTCTTGGTTTTTTTTAAATATTAATGTATAATTTTCGTGCCTTTTGTCTTTATTTTGTGCAACATCTGTTATAAATAGGCGAAATATAATATGTTTTCTTCAGTAAAATACTGAAAATGAACAAAATTCATATTAAAGTCTTGTAAATATATACTTTTTCAGTTACCTACCACAGCCTATCTACGTTCAACAGGCACCCTACGCCACTAATATAAAATATACTATAATTGGACTGAGTTGCCTAATTTGTAAATGGTGACATGTAATTCATGTTAGTGTAGATGCATTGATAGTGACACAGATTCTGAAGAGTTTTCCCCTTGCTTTTTTCGTATTCCATTTATCGGATTACCGGATTGCGTATGTCAGCTTAAATCCGGTACGCCACAAACGAGCAAAATAAACGGATGATCCTTAATTGCGGTCTTCGATATTTGAAACTGGTTCTCAAACTATCTTAACGTTACACGTGAAATCTTCTACCAACCGGCATACAAAATTCGTATAAATAACCCATTTTTATTTTTACAATTCTTTTTATTTATTTGGTAGGTACCTTAGTTACATTTTTAATCTTTATAAGTACAATAATTTATGAATAATAAGAGATTTTCTATAAACAACTGGATATAGCTTCAGAAAACATATATTTTAGAAGGAGTCTCGTACGTAATGGGATTTGAAGACACGTCTTTTACTTGTCGTGCAAATGGTCGATACCAGGTATGGCCAACATGTGAATCGCGATCAACTGATGCATCACAAACCATTTAGTTAGCCAGATTAACAGATTTTGCATAAATTGAGCGTTTCGAAATTCAAACTACGACGAAAAAATAAAATAACACAAGTAACTTCAATGCATACAAAAGTCAATGTTTAATATTGATTGAACTCTAACAAAAAAAAACTTTGTTATACAATTTAGAAATGAAAAACGTTATGGTGGACCTTCCCAGATTTAAAAAAAATAAGATATTAATCAGTATGTATAAACACAAAAGCAAATATACCGGTAGGAAATCCATAAAAATACAATCTTTTCTCATTTAAATTACTACGTTTTTACACTTCTTATAAAAATGCACACATGTTAGTTGGTACTGGTAAAAACCCATATCAATATGTTCTTTACTATTTTTTTTCAAATTTGGTAGGTATATCGCAACTATATTTTTAGGCAAAAAGTTGTTCACAACAACAAACAAGTTGGCCACCCCTGATTAAAAATAATTAAAGATAAAATATAAAAGATTAACCTTATTTAATATTGTACTTTAAGTAATATTAAGTATTTTATTATTGGAAATATATCTTATAATTATTTAGATTCTTCTTACTTTTAAACTAATTTCTCTAGCTTGTCTAAAATCAGTATTTGCTTTACACCATCAAATTATAGTACCCAGAGCAGAGCTTGTCACCTCGCGAAATCAAATATCATTATTTCTTTACATCCATGGATTGTGTGATATAATATTTTTCAAATGTAAAATAATAAATCTATTTTTTTACGTTCGTAAAACTTTATGTAGTAGAATTGGTAGACGGAAAGAAACGGTGATATTTGATTTTGCGAGGTGACAAGCTATTCTGTGGGTACTATGGGTCATAATATGAATATTAATATGATGTACCACCACTACTATAGAGAACCAAATTTAAACATTTGCCGTTTGGATTTTTAAATTTAAAAACCCATTTAACTTTGATATTTTTATAGTCCTTACTTTAATTATACATAATATCCTAATATGGATCTTAAAAATACTTTTATTTTTCAGGTTGGGATTAAAACAAAAGATTGAAAAATTCTACCCCTGACATATGCACGTACAAAATCCTATTTGTATTCTACGGTATGCGCTGTTGTAGTTCATCCAATAATATATTACCCTACTTATTAGCCGACAACATGTTTCTTAACAGTTTCAGTATCGGAGATAGGTTTCAATTTTCACGGCGCATTAGTTTCGCATCTTCAAGACAGTTCTATTTCCTCCTCCCGCTCGTTCTCCAAAAACCCGGACCCACTCACTCTTATAAAATACAACATTTACCCATTAAAAATACCGCATCATTTTTCTAAACAAATATATAGGTATCTAGTTTCCTTTGGCAATTATCCACAATCTTCAATAAAACATACAAAAAATATATCGTACTTGTTAATCTTTCATCTAAATACTCAGTCCTTTTCCTTTACGGTATGTGCCTTTATATTTTCCACTTTATTTACTCGCAATGAAAAAGCGATATTTTTTACTTACGTCTCCGGTATAAGACAAGACCCTCGTAATTCTTTTGGCAATCACCGACAATTTTCTTTATGTAACATTAAAAAATATTTACTTACATTATGAAGACAAAGATTGGTAACAAAGAACTGTAAATTAATATCTTTTGCTGATACATAATACATTACCACCACGCAGCTTTACTGGCATACATTAAATAATTACATCTTCAATAAAGATACTCACAACAATGTATTTCTACATAATAATTCTTTTGCAAATAAAGGAAACAGATATTATTTTTCGATATATAGGTACATTTTAATAAAATAATAAGTGTAGTTTTATATATATATTTTAGCATGAGACAAAACATTTTTTTTCAGTTATAAATAAGCTCCGATTTTTCTGTTCAATCTTTTGTCTATGATTCTTAGTGCAGAGTGAAAGACATTTTTTACAAACAAAAGTAATTTTATCACTCTAACTATAAATAAGACTATTGATTTTTTCATTCACTTATTTTTTTTATATTTTTTTTTGATTGTAATTATTTAGTACATGTTAGTAAAATTGCATCAAACCGGAAGTTGATTGCAAAGTTGGTTATATCCATCAGTCACCATTTTTTTTATATTTTCCGACCAACTTTAAAAATGTTTTTTTTTATTAATTTTGATTATTTTATGAACATTTCATTTCGCTATTAACTTTTCTAATTATTCACTAATATGCTTGGAAAAAGAAATTATTCTATTTGAACATGCTCAATATTTCTTCTATTAAAACGTGCTTGGCAGTTAATATCTCAAAATGGCGGTAATTAGAGCTAACCAACTCTGAAACTAATGAATTTTATGTGGTTAAACGCGCACCATCAATCTTTGATGATTTAAAAAAATCAAAAAACTAGATTGATTTGATTATTAATTGAAATAATAATTATTATAATATACTTTGTAAAATTGATATTAATGCGATGTTTCTAATGCAATTATACATGTACATGCGATGGATGACACAAATTTTAGCGACTTTAATATGTCTTTACGAACGCCGAGGAACTGAAATATGTCCTGGCATTTGGATACGACGGAAAAGCTCGATAAAATCGTAAAAGTATGGATGGATTCTCAATCAGTGGGTCAAAGTTCAGAAAGCATCTGCAAAATTATAAAAAAAAATATATAATACTAAAAACAGTATCATCACTATCAACACTATAACCCAAATGTAAGTATTCGCCACATCCTTGAAACGTCTCCACTGTCACTGAAAAAACCTTATTCTATAGAGATGGTGTCTAAATGCATGAAATTGGACCAAAAAAAATACCACTGGTACAGTGATTAAGTTAGGTATACGTGACTTTGAATTGCAGGCTCATTTGCAGAGAGCTTCACATTACTGCTATGACATTTATTTTCAAATTTCCATGGTATATAAAAAGACAATCCGTCACGATAAGTAGATAGGCAGCCAATAATACTATAGTTCTGTCAGTTGAAAAATCATTTAAAACACAAAACGTTTAAAACTGCACGTATGTAAGAATATCGGAATGGCAACTGAGCGATCTTAATATTTGTGAAATTTACTAACTTAACCATGCTTTATGCGCTTGCAAAATTATTTTAAACGCTTAAAACTCTTTCTAGTTCTAGTCCAAATTCTTTGTCTGCACTCCATTCTGTTTGCTACAAGTTTCAGCCACTGTTTCAACATCAGACATGTTGTGTCTTCATATTTATAGTCAAACCACCATAATCTAGTCTTCTAGAGTCAAGACCATTTTTTTCTCTTTTGGTTTATTGAAGTGGAGTCTCTTGAGCGGTTGGTTATTCCATTTTTGAAACATGGCCTGCCCAACATAGTCACTCCTCTGACACGTGTCAAATGACGAGGATCGTTTTACAATGCATATATTTCGTGATTATACCTTCCTTTCCTTACCACAACGTCATAAAATTAATTTTCACTGTTTTTATAGTGATTAGTTGTAATTAATTACACACTCACGCAGGTCTGCTTAACTATGTGAGTTACCTACATATTTTGCGTCAAAGGTAGCATTACGTATATCTTATTTAAACAGAGGTCTTTAAAGTTAAACAAATACTTATTAATAAATATTATTAACCATTTAAGTTCCTCCATTTACCTAATCACCAACATTAAATTAATAAATTACATAGATTTTTAATGAAAAAACAAAAAAAAATATCGCACGTCGCGAACACGACGACGACGCTACTTCACAAATTGCTTTCGGAGTTATGAAAAATGTATGCAGTGCTCTGCCAGGGGGAAAAAAGTCTTGTCGTCAGACCAGCGTATGATAAATAATTATAACAAATAAACTCGGAAAGTTTTATATAAGTAGCCGATACTTAACACAAAATGAAACATTTTAATCTACAGTCAACTTTCACCATAAATACTTAATGTAGGATAATATAAATATTTAATACGACGAATTAAGTAGGTACTTGAAATATAGGTCACATAGCAGATATTTTAAGTTTGTTATTTATCACAAATAACAACGTACCTATATGTAGTAAATATTTGCCATGTTTTCAACTTTTTATTCGCCACAGTCCGGACATACCTTGGCAACCTCAAGTAGACTTCTTCATTCTGCTCTGTTCTCCACTCTCATTCTCCAGTTAATTTTTCCCAACGCTATCAAGTTTTTTATAGTCGAGACCAATACACTAAACTCGTCCTGCTCCATTAAAAGTTTTTATAAATCTGACGATATCAGTATCATCAATGAGCTTAAAGAGTTCATGATTGTAGCGATGTCAACAAATGCCATCTTCGCATATGGAGTCAAAAATCTTTTGCAAGACTCTACGATCCAATAAATACCTATAAATTCTAGGAATAATTTATTGTTAATATCTATATCTCTAAATCATGGTATAATACTGAACATAATATTTTTTTTATAAATATATATTATATTATAGACTTTCGTATGTATTGATAAACTGGAGGATTTAAGATATCTATATAGACCATTATGGCATATATTAGTCATAACATGTTTATATATTATACTGATATATTATTCCAAAACGTAAGTGGGTAAGCCTTTATATTATTCTTCTTTCAATAGCTATATAGCCAAAATTGAGCCTCCTCAATTATGCTCCTCTATTCTCTTCGATTAACAGTCTCCGACCCTCCAGCCTGTTCTAACGCAATCCACCTTCAATCCTTCAGAGCTTTTGTGTTTTCGTCTTCTGTTTCATACCTCTAGGTGTTCGACCGCAGTAACAGTAGTTTAATATGTATGCAGAACCTGCGTGGTTTGTAAATATTGTACAATACTTCATTGTGTTTTTTCTACATATTCCCTCTTCCTGCTTGAGTCCAAAGCCTTTGAAACACTAACAAGGAATCAAAAATTCCATCCGTTTTCACAGACATACGTATTGTTTGTCTTTTCGTAATATACGGTTCGGTGATTATTCTGCACAGATAATAATTCCGTACATATGAAATTGCGCACATATAAAATTCAGCACTCACTATAAAAACAATAAAAAATGTGAGAAAACACCAAATTTTCAAAAATAATAAGTACTTACTGAATTTTACAGTTTCCGAAACTTGATGACACCTTAGGTATACTCAATAAGTAAAATACCTTCTTCAATCCTCTTGTGACTTTAAGAAAACCGGCGTCATTACCTTTTAGAATTTTCATGGTAATTCTCTGCCCCAAATACTCATCCCAGATTTTTCAACAAACCATCGCTGAATTTCCACTTTATACAAAACTACCTTTCGTACGAAAGCTTCACAAGGTTTGAAAAATACATTTTGTTTAATACATATATTTAATATTAAGATATATGTAAGAAAATCGACACAAAAAAAATATAATAAAAAGTTTTTTCCATATATCGTATACCTAATATCATCATACTTTTTTAAGGTAAATCATCCTACCCTTTTTACGACACCCCAAGACATATCGACTTCTGCGCCTTTAAAATTTAACGCAAGACCATCTGAGGAGAAGAATGTTCTCGCAGAAAAATTTGACGACTGGTTCATGGCAGCAGCCAAAAAATATTAAATAAATCCTATACATAACAAAAATAATATATATACATACCTTCTCACTATTTTTACAACGTTTTTATTAGCTCGTATTCTTGTTTGTCCGGTAGTTGTTTGTCCAGTACAAATCTTGCAATCAATTTTTAACTAACTTCCCGACTAGCTAGACATTTGAAACTTTTAGAATATATCAGAACACGATGCCAATGCATTCTTTTAATACTTTTATCCATCTTTAAGCAGAATTGAAATCATTTTCAGTTAATTCTGTTTTGTATGGAAAGTTATTTCAGAAAAATCCGTAAAAAATAAAAGACTATTATTGGTTGCTAAGGGGGTGGTCCTAGCAACTAAATTATTAATATATACGTGTGTTACGATGGAAATCAAAATGTAATATTAAAATGACATTTTAGTATTCTATATTATTTGTTTGTTTGTTTGTTTTTTTATTTACTTCATATCAAGTACAAGTTTGAACATATTGAGCATAATAATTCAACAGAAAATTTAAAAACATTTTATATAAAAAATTCTTTTTATCTTGTAATTATTTAATATTATAATTAACTCAAAAATATTCAATATGAGAATATATTTTAATAAAATAACACTTAATTGGAGGTGGATGGATGCCGTGTTTCGATAATTTATTTCTGTACCGTAGCAACGTTTTTTTTAAAAGCCCCAATGCTTGTTTTAAGTGATTGGTAATTTCCGTAAATGAATTAAGCCTTCTGTTACGCATGAATTTTCTTAAAACCCAAAAGTCTTTGAATGTTTTAAGCTTCGAATATCTAGTCGCGTCTTCAAACTCACTTATTATTGCTAAATGGAGTAATTATCTATATTCAATAAATCAATTAAGATATCTCTTTGTTTGCGCTAAGAAGTCGATGTTTCTAATTTATTTGAAGCCACGCAAAACGAAGTGGGAAGAATAAATAATTGTATATGTAAGACGACAAGAGAAATGAAGTAAGTTATAAAAGTTTGTATTGTCCTTTTTTAATTATTCATATTGTCATGCAACACGATAAACAATTAAAAATGCCCGTTCCCCAAAGCATACTAATTTAGACGCTACATAAAAAAAATAGAAGCCGTTTATATCAACTATATATAAATATATATATTAGGTTATTTATTCTTGTTGTATAATCTGTTGGAAATATCATTAAACTCGACGAATAAAAAATATTATAACAATGCGTACCTATTTATAGAGTTATAATGTATATTATATGCCCATAGTATTTTATATGGGCTCCAGTAATTTGGTTATGAAACCATTTTTAATATTCTCTTTGATCGCGAATTCTTGCCTTTATCGTATACATATTCTTCCATGTAAGTATGTAATGATAATATTCAAATAGTGGTCTTCAAACAGCTTCTGCCCAACTCTCGATTTTCGGAATTGTTTCATTTCAAGCAAAGAATGCAGATAAAGGAATCTATTATTAATAATATAAAGACATTTTATCTCTTCATATCCCTTGCCTCATTACTGTTAACAGTGGCCACTGAAATTACAAGCGTTGCCAATAATCTCATTCCATGTGAAGCGATGATGTGGCTTCAGTTATAGTTAATCAAGTTATTATACGTGTGTGCACGCCCTCGCAACCTCCAAAGAACACTCTCCTTGCCAGGTTGCTAAGATCCCGTGACAAAATAAAGTTCTTTGATTCAAAACTCTTCCAGTATAAAGGCATTGTTACGTCTTGCCCTCTACGGAATACGTAACATCCTCCTCGAGTATCACATCTTGAATGCGTCGATTCTCTTCTAATAAAATTCTCTAGAAGTCTAGGTTTCAACACCGTAAAGGAAGATGAAACGTATATTTTTTAACACTTAAAATATTTTCTTTATTCAATGAAAAATTTTGAAGTTTTAAGAATGTAACATTATTTTATTGAACATACATAATTTGAAAACACTTCTGAAAAATATATAACTACTTTTGAAAAAAATACGAGACCCAGCATAATTCTAATTCTCGCTGAGCTATAAATATGTGTCCTATCTAACTAAAAATAGTAAGTATTATCTCTGTTTACTTCTAAAGCGACACCTTGTACCTTAGACTTAGATACATCATTCGTATACAAATGCTTGAGACCATTTCGCTAGTGCTCGCCCAAAGTGCTCGCACTAGACGCTTAGAATTAAAATATAATTTTCTATTATTTTACGTTATATAGTATTTTTAAGCGGTCAAAATGCAACGATTAGGTAAATATATCCATAATTTAAGTTATTTTATAGAAACACTAGGTCACTGATATTAAAATATATAATAATATACAAATAAATTATCACGAACATGTATCAACTTACCTATGAAACGTAATACCATCTTCTTGCTTATCAGTACGGCTACCACATTTTAATACAACACACAGAACCATCTTTACTACTTAATTAACTAAAAATATTTACCACTGACTTTATGTTTAACACAAAAAATAGCAATTTTATCAACACGGTTATCGACGCTTAGTTAAGCAATAAACTAAGATTTGGCGGCGACACCGTAGCAAACATCTCCCACATCTGTAAACCTTTTATCTTACTCTAGCGCGTGTCGCAGAGATTATGAGGGTGCCGAATACTTTCTCACTCGCATTTATGCATCGTTTTTGTTCAGGCCTTGCCTTGAACCATTGAAAACCTAATATGATAAAAAAAAAGAATTATACTAAGATTTAAGATACATTAAATTTCCTTCCTTGAAGTAATTGGAATAATGTCAACATTATTATCAATAATATATTATATTTTATTGTGCCTTTGTATGTGTATTATATATAGCAAACCAGTTAATCTCCATTGAGATAATCCTTGTAATTCAATTTCCATATGAACATACGTTTTAAGTTTCCTCGTTTATACATGATAATTATGATACAAGTGCCTGAATATTAATTACGTATCATTGTAATCTATTTAACCCTCATACCAGCATATTAACAAATCGCATCTCTTAACATTCCCAACATAACTCAAAAGTAAACACTCTTACATCACGCCGCTCTCCAAACTTGCGTCACGCAAAATTTACGGAATTTCCCTCGTTCCTCCAAAAATGTCTCTCATACCACCTTTTGCCCCGTTTATCTACCCAGTTTGTTCCCTTTTACCCCCACTTCCCCCGGTTATTCATTATTTCTTATAAACCGCTTGGAAATGCGTGCTCCACTACATATATATGAATTTCAAGCCACACATGAATGAATATATTGTGTGCTTTCATTGGCTCACCGCAACAATAATTAATTAAACATATTCAATTCACAATCAAAGATCAGAAACAGATATACAAACACTATAAATCAATGATTAAACTAGCGAGTTTCTGCAAGTAAAATTAACAAGACAATATGATTATTTTGTTCCTACGATACACATAACAATTATTATAAGAAGCAAAACCAACGATCATTGTTTCTACATTATTTTTTTTGAGATATTAGTGTGATCTCATTCTTATCTTCAGAGCTACTTTCTTAAATTAAAACTTAAATGAACAAAATATGAAAAATAATGTCATATCAATATGGAGAATAATCTTACCGTGCTGATCTTTCTTTAAAAGAATAAGTTAGACAACTGTTTCACCTAGGCACGCGCCATTTCACCTACTCGTGATAAATTATTGCAAGACCGATTTTCGAGAAATTTCTATCATCAAATTCTAAATCTTTTGAGATATTAAAATAAAACTATATTAAATTGGTTTCAGCAGTATGTTACATTAGCCGTGTATGTTTCATCAAAACTGTTTAAGTAGTTTTTTAGTTATAGTGGAAAAAACAGAAAAAAATTATATATTATACTTGTATCATGGAAATATTTAAAACGCTGATCAAAAGGAATATATTTTGAAATCTGACATACATATTGATAGTTTAATGCTATTATTTGAATTTATATGTAAACATTTATATTTTGCACATCTAGATTCCCCCAAATACAAGACTTTAGATTTTACATTCTGTCGAATTTATGCATATATTTTCCCTCTTCCTTTATTCATACCAATATGTTGATTAGCGACAGGTATAAGCTGAAATACTGGTACTAACATTTATTATTCGTGTCTCCGTAATTTATTCAGCTTACCTTCATTGCAAAGTCATGATGGCGTATGGTTAATACCTAAATAAGACGCAGAACTCTAACTAGGGATTAATGAATAGGTGAAAATGTATAAACATTTTTACCGCTTCCATTTTGCACTGATTAGGTTCTCAGACATCCTGCATAATGGACGAGCCCCATAAATAAACTGACCTATTTGCACCCATATAATTCAATTACCTACTACAAACAGATCTTTTTATAAGTAGAGATTCGTTGAAAGATTGCACTGGTAACGCCTTGAGAAACGTAGATTTTAATGAAAGGGGTGTTGTAATTTACGCAAAATAAGGCCATGAATAAACATGGAAATTAAATAATACTTATTACCGAACATGGGAAAATAGAATGTAGTAAATACTTTTGAACACGAAAATGTAGCAAATATTTTATTATTTATTTGAACGAACATTACATATTTTATGACGTTCATAATATGAATATTTTGAAAACACATTGAGACAATACAATTAGAATATCTAAATTAATAATAAATTGCTGTATCACCTTCGCCAACAGGTGCTATGTTGGTCTCCAAAGGCTTCTAAAGAACAAAGCACTCACAAGGAAAACCAAAACAATCTTATATAAAACTCTCCTGAGCTCAGTATTAAAATATGGATGAGAATCCTGGGCACCCAGCAAATAAGATGAGAGAAATATAAATATCTTTGAGAGGTTTTGAGTTTTGAGAGTTTTGAGAAGAATCTCCGAGGTTGTTCAAGAAAGTGATATTTGGTGGTCAATGTATAATGAGGAGCAGCACACACATATAAGGGGCGAAAAAATCATGCGGCATACAAAAATGTTGAGACTGCGCTAAACCGGCTACATGCATAGAATACCGGAGGATATACCAACAAGAGGCGGGCTATGTACGCACCCCCCGAAGGCAAAGAAGACCTGCACGGCTGAAATTGTGATGGCTGGACTGCGTCACAGGAGATTTAAGAACGCTCGGTCAAAGCAACTGGAGAGTGTCGGCGCTGAATCTTCCAAGATGGAGGAAATTTTTGAAGGAAGCCCAGCCCCACCAAGGGTTGTAGTGCCATAAATGATAATAAAAAAATCTTACACAGAAATACATTATTGGATGTAGTTACACAAATTGAATTAAATATAATATATGACACACAAGTGGAATATATCGATATCCAAAACAATTTGATTGGACACGCGTAGCATAACATAAAAAAATTGTTTTGTAATATATTATTATCATTTATATATTAGTACACGATGTAATGTGGTAATAGTTAATTCTCGTGTAATAGGTATATTTTTATAATATCGAATACTTAATAAAATTTTGAACTGAGATATGTACCATGTTAATACGTATTA
Organism: Rhyacophila brunnea; assembly: GCF_057557595.1. Lineage (NCBI taxonomy): Eukaryota > Metazoa > Arthropoda > Insecta > Trichoptera > Rhyacophilidae > Rhyacophila > Rhyacophila brunnea. The sequence continues at coordinate 28,194,291 of NW_028233068.1, forward strand.
GAAAAAATGGTTATTTTATTATTCATTTACTATTATATCATAGGTATTGACAATTTAAAGTTAGAAATAATGAATATAATATCGTTTATAGACATATCATTGGTCTAGTATAGTATATATATATATATATATATATATATATACTATATATATATATAGGTCTAGTATAATATATAGTATAATGTATATATAGTTTTGCATGACCAACACGTTTTACTAAAAATGTGTTTTTCATCATTGTCATTATCTGGTGCGCAGTAAATAGGGATGAGATCTGGCTTCTCTCAACAACCCTCTCCACCTGTATCTATACAAAGTGGCCGCATTACACTTCGATACATCTAGGCATATGGCAGTAATTGATAGTTTCATCTAGCCAGTGATTTTTTGGCATATCACAGCTAACACAAAAATAACGAAAAGTACGTTCGTTACCCTCCGGGCATGGTTGTAAGAAGTTACAGTTTCCAATGTGAAGACATATGAAATAAATAATTTAAACATATTTTAAAGAAGATTAAAATTTAATATTTACATCTGCATCATATTAATATTATACATTAAAGTTTGTCACGTAAGCGCAACGCGCGTTAAAAAATATTGGTAATATTTGAAGACATTCAGGGGGGTATATATTTATCATGTTTAATGGATTGGTCTCTCATTAAGTCATAAACCAAAACTGCCATCAAAGTCTTGGTCTCCGGTCACAACATTACGCATATCTATTTAGTTAATCTATTCTGTGGCATATCCAATCTTCAGTGCTCTTCGTATTGGATTGTCAACATTACTCTCTTTCCTGGCTCATTGTCGTTTACACAGTGTACGTCACCTAGCCAGCGCAATCTCTCAATAGTAATTGATGCGACAATGCATCACAATCTTTGTAAATACCATACCATAAAGCTTGACATTGCATCTCCTTCTCTAAGTATTGCAGTCCAATGACGGGTTGGATATGTTTCATTCAAAAATGTTTATCGATTCGTTGCACAGTGTTAATTTCTAGGTTTTATAATCTTAGAATTTACAAAAGTCTTATAGGAAATGCTTTTAATTCGGCGAAATAGTATATGCCACTTAAAATATATTAGTTTACAAGTAGCAACCGGGTTTCGAGTTACATTCCTGCATAACAAATGTCTGATAACTTAAACGTTAAAGAGTACGAGTATCTATATATATTTTCAATAATAGTAACTAAATAATTTTTAGAGTTTTTTATTAGTTATCACAATGTTCAGAAAATATGTATTTATCTCTTTTGAAACAAAATATCAACAGTTTGCATCAAAATATTGAAGAAATAAAAGCGGTGATCATATAATGCGTCATGCTTAATATATTATAGTAATAGTTTTAAACTATTTTTTTCCTTGTTACGTTTTTAGATTTACTTAAAATTCGATTGCTGACACATAAAATATTGTACCTAGCGGAACTATTTACAGTTAAAAAATCATTACTCCGCGAAACGCCTTTCTAATCGTATATCAGATTTGTCTGTATAATGATTTGAATAATGCGGTATAACATTATCTCCACGTCACATATTATGTGCACGCGTCTGATTGTAATTATAATAACAAAATCACCAAAACATGCAATAAAAATACTGAATATTGAATCCCGCCATAATAATGATAGAAACTCACAATACGTTACAATTTAGTAGACGAAAAATTAAATTTGAACACATAATATCTGTAGTAAGATGGCAAAACATGATAATATGTCCGTTTTTTTTTTTTTTTTGGCAAATTGAGTTATGTATACCTTTAGACCCGTATCAATGAGATCTACAAGATATCAAAATATGGTATTAATATGTCTTATAAATTGGGAGAAATAAGTTGAATCAATGTGTGATTTCTTCATTGTTTGAATATTTTTCAAAGTTTAAAATTTCTCTCCCGAACAATTCGGAAAAACTGACATATTACGAGTATCATGTTTTGCCATCTTAGCACAAATATAATATCTTGCATTTTTTCAGCGTACGTTTGCGTCTCCGAGAAATTACGGATAATTTCGAGGCCTGTGTTCAACCTTACATAATATTATACCGATATACTATTCGATAAAAATATTTTCTTCATCATCATCAGCTGGAGTCGATCCTACCTCCTGCCACTCTTCTTGTCCTTAATTCTTCACTGCCACGTACGTCCAATGAACTTTATGAATTCATCGATCAAGCGGATTTTAGGAAATACCTCTTGGTATGGCGGCATTTGTCCAGCAGTTGTTCACTCGCCGAGTGTCATGCCACAACACTGCCATCTCATCCTCTTGGCAACATCTATCACATCGCGTAGTTTTGTCTGCCTCCTTTTCTTTTCCGGTCTTTCCAACATGCAATTTTCCATGCCACGTTGCGCTGCTACTAGTAATTTTGTATACAAAAAAATATTAACTACATATTATTTCAAATTGTATGAATTAATTAATAACGTTTTACAATCCCAACTATTCAAAGTTTTCTTATAATGAGTAGCTCAATGCCAAAGAAATTAATATGAAGCCATTATTGTCAGAGACGAATGCCTATTAATTTCATGCCTCACAAAGAATTTATCGTTGTATGCTCAAATATTCTAATGAATGACAACATATTATACGCTGGCATAATATGTCGTTCCACAGCGTAGGGTGACTAGGTTACCGGAAAATTTAAAAGAACGAGAACTAATTGGATTATAATCTGCCGGAAAATTGTGAAAACATCTGGGCCCTTAATTGGGCGCAATTTCACTACGCTCAATGATTCTTATGTTACGATATAATAGTAAGTATAGCGGTAGAGAAACTGGAAAAGCGGAAAAGTGAAAAACGAATAAATTATTTTTTTGATATTCAATAGAATTTTAATTTGGAAATAAATTATTATTGAAGTATAAATGCAAGGCCGACTATATTCATGCGGCGGCATTGAATTACAAATTATGATGGTAGTGTTAGTTATTGATTATCTTCGAATACAATTCGGTAACCTGTTTGTGTATAAATTAAGACTTTTAATTGCATATTTCATTGAAAGTATTATCATTTATTTCAGTACGTAACAATCATCATTTTTTTTACTATATTGCATTCGTATTATGAGCAATGACTAACACTACCACCAAAATTTACAGTTTCGTGTCACGGCTTGTTCCATATAATTTAATAATAAAGTATCATCCGCTTAACAAGACAGATCAAATGTCATAATATAAGTATTATAATATTAAGTGTTTCATTTTATTGAATATTAATTTTCTTTCTCTGTTTCAAAACTACCTATATTAACCTTCGGAATTTAAACAGACCACTATGCAATAATACATAGCATATAAATATTTTTTTTTCATTTTCCTAAATTGTAGAAATATTTGAAGGTTTGCCCTGCCCATGTCTATAGAATATATTTATATTTTCTAAATATATTAGAAAATAGATATTTCTTCCGTTTAAATAATTTGTGGTGTATTGTTTTTGCGCAACCGACAGCGGTTGTCTATTATGCTGTGGATAATGGGCTCGATTCCGTAGCTGGTATTTTTTATATATAAGTTCTAGACCAAATTGGTTAGGCGAATAGCAGCTTATAATCAATTTTCATAAAAACGCCTGTTAATAATATAATCTACACTCTGTGGACATCCATATGTCTCACTTAGGGGCGAAAATCGATGTCGTAGCTGTGTTTGGATTATAATATCAACTAAATAAATCTATTTGATATTTCGTAGATACCTAATCTCATTCAAGCTTATATAACCAAATCATTAAAACAAAGATACCTTCGACTGATTCCACGAACGAAAAACAGGTAGAGCCACAATATTTAATTAACTATAAAATTATATAGGTATTTAAAATTATACAAGGTGTAATATGATATTTGTATGGCGCCCACGGTTGACAAGTGGTAGCGTGTTTGCATATAAAATTGTCGGTTTTGGACTTGAATTCTAGTTCTAACAAATTCTCTCGTTGTTTTTCAATATAAATCCACATATTTATGTATTTAATTTACAATATTTTAGACTTGTACGAATACACTCTTTTTAACACTACAATAGACCATGAGGCCCGATGACAGTAGTGTAATTAGTAATATAAGTGAAACAATCACAAATACCCAGACTTTGAGAAAATCACATAAATATATGTGAGTCGAATCCGGAGTCCCCGGATGAAAGGCCAGCGCCTTATGCACTAGAGGCACCCGAAGCTAATATAGTAATCAGGTGAATAATATTCATTTCTTGTAAAAAAAATAATATTAAGAAACGTCTTCATAAAGCGACCTTTTTATTATAAATACATGCACATCCACGCAACTTTAGCGTCTGTCTGAACCAAATCTGGTGTACGCATTCCATATTTGCCTATATGATGCATTTAGTGGGGATTTAAAGTATGAGAATCTGACCATGAGACACGCTGTGGAACCACGCAACACGTTGGCTTCAAGGATGGAATTACAACCATACACTAGGTCAAACTGGAGGCTGATGCGTTGATTGATACATTGTCGGTTCCACCTTAACTTTGTTAGTCTGAGGTTTTATTTTTATTATTTTCTGTTCCTTTTGTTGTCGTGGTATTAATACTCCTGTAATTAGTCATACTATATGTTACAGTATGTAAATAAAGTATAGCATACAATTTCAATCACTTATTATTTTATTACAAAACGAATTTCTCGTATGGTCATGTTTTTTCTCGTTTTACCTACAACTCAAATCCACATAATAAAGGCGCCTTAGATAAAAGGAAATGATTGAATAGCTGGTAGCCCGGCAATGAAAGATATAATTATTACTTTTATGAATGGATATTAAGTTTGAAGCTATCCTTAAACTCCTAAACAAACTCTATTCACCCTCGGGTTATCCTTGATGCCTAATATAAACGTATGCCAGTGTATGTGATTTTCACACACGCACGGACAGACATATTGTGAATGCGAGGAGATGTTCACGGTAAACGGCCGACCCTTAAATCGCTGACAAGTTCATCAGTCTTAGCCTAAACCCTTTCGATAAGGATTAAAATGTAATTATTAACTTGGAGATAAACTTTCAGGACTCGATTACAAGGTTTCGGGTGTGTATTTTTAATGACGTGTACGTATATAATTGATGTTACAGTATGTATGATGTCTGAATCAATTATTTTCGGTCGATGTTTAACAATGGTAAAGTTTTGGTAAAGGGTTTTCAATCGCAAAATAAATTTAATTATATATTGCTCTTCTAAAATAAATAACTTTAACTCTATATTATGTGATTAGGAGATTTATCTAAAATTTGAGATATGCAAATAATCATATTTCTGCAATTCTATTAATAAACTGACTTACTAACATAGAATATTACACTTATTATTTAAAATGAATAATTTATTAATGATCAAGACCGATTTCGTTTACTTTGAAGGAACTTTCAAATATTTATATATTATATACTTTTTTTAAATTGTGTTATCACAAGTATAAATATGTATATTTATGTTATACTATATAAAACAATTTCTCAAATTTCATTCCATTTTGAAAAAAAAGTTAGTTAAGTACATATATACATATGTTTTATAATATTATATCTACTAACAAACATAATATAATTAAATATTTAAAATATGTAATTTTAGACAAGATAAGATTCTACTCTCTTCAGAGCTGTTTCCGGTTGCGCAACCATCATCAAAATCTTGTCGTAACAATATTTTAATTTAACTAAGAAAAAAAATAGAAATATCTGTTGAACATTATAACAAATATTTCATTGCCTTTAGTATGTCGGCCTTAGGTTTCCATTATCTAATTATATCCTCCTACGATTTTGTATTACTTTTTATTCAATCAGTTTACCATGTTTAATAGTCTGGTAGAACATTTTTATAATTGGAACTCTAATGTTACCGATTCAAAAAAAATGTAATGCATTAAATTATGCAAATTTACTACCAATTACGGTATATTCAATACAATGCAATTCAATTCGATTGATTCATTTATTAACTTGAATGAACGTTATAACGATTTGACTGTCACAACATGTATGAAATATAATAATATAAAGAAATAATTACAAGATAAAAAGAACTTTTTATATACAACGTTTTTAAATTTTCTGTTGAATCATATAAACTTGACTTGCTAGCTTAAACGATCAAAAAAAATTGTACTTGATAGAAATAATACTGAAATGTCATTTTGATTTTCAAAGAAACGCACGTATATATTAATAATTTAGTTGCTAGGACCCCAGACCCCTAGCAACCAATAATAGTGGATTGGACTAAGGATTTATTCCGAAATAACTTTTCATACAAAACAGAATTAACTGAAAATGAATTCAATTCTACTTAAAGATGGCTAGAAGTATTAAAAAAATGCATTGGCATCGTGCTATGATATATTCTAAAAGTTTCAAATGTCTAGCTAGTCGGGAAGTTAGTTAAAAATCGATTGCAAGATTTGTACCGGACAAACATCCACCGGACAAATAAGAATACGAACTAATAAAAAGTTGTAAAATATATAATGCAATGAAAACAAAAATATAGAATACATAGATTATTTCATATTTGAAAAAAACTTTTTAAATGAGTACAAGTAAGTAAGTAATATACAAATTAGTATACCGTCAGTTCTGTACCTTGGTATAATAAACAACTTGTGCTCCCATTTCCGAAGATACGTAGTAATCAGAAATACATCTCAATACTACTGATAATGGAACAGTTCTCATTTACACCACGTATAAATCATAATATACAGTTAGACTAGATAATAACATAATATCGAATGAAACAATTAAATCAAAATTGGTGCTAATTTATCCTAATGGCAATATTGTAGAATTAAATGGAATGTAAATTATATTTCAGAATTTCTACATATTTTTTCCCCCCAGTAATTTATGATTTTTGTTTCTTTTTCAGGGAATCATGAGAGAAACTTCCAAGTCCAATGAAGGATCTGATAGCCACAGAGACAGCCAATCAGGAGATCACGATAATGGTATAATTTTACATAGATAATGTTATTGACTCATTTGCTATTCAAGATAAACGTCGGCACATTGCGTCAATTTCAGATTATAATATTCGTCATAAATATTTATATTATCCTATTAATTCCTCTTTTTTTTAATGGATTATCACAACAAATATTCTCGTGATTGCGGGTTCACCCAATTTTACTGCTTAAATAAAATAACAACTTACCGTAAAGCTTGTGATTCAAAAATTATCTCTACTTTACATAAATTTGACAACCAAAGCATTTCTTGACAATGTTTAATTTGAAACTTCCGTTTTGATGTTATTTCAGATTTCTCCAGAGATCAACAGGACGAAAGTCACTACGAAGAGCTGATGACTTTAAAGACACTTCTTGCTTTCCCTGAAGAAGTCGCTTTGAGGTTGACAGACCAAGAATACCAACTTTTCTATCAGGTATGCATTAAATAATTAAAATAATGCGTAGAATAATATATTTGCAAACTTTCGGAATAAATTATATAACACAATAATGAACAAATTATAAAACTTAAATATTATTTAAAATATTGACACCTAGTATCTACTCATTTATAATACGAATCGAAAAGTTTTGACAAGATGTATATACAGCCATCGAAATATAATAATTTTTCAAATCGTTGTCGTGCTTTTTAGTTAAAGTTAATTTATCAGGGGATTTTTTTGAATAAAAACTGCTATATGCTTTAATGAGCTATTTACTTGGCTATATCCATAGGGGAAAAAATGTTAAAAAAAAAATAATCATCGATTACGTTCATAGATATCCTATAATTATTTTAACAAAATATTTCCATGTAGGTACTAGGATGCATCCATTAAAATTCTTGGTGTTTTACCTGTTCTGTAATTTTTGTAAACAATGTTTGGAGTCAGAGTATGAATCTAATAGGTTGAGTAAGTGGCTAACATCTACTTCTCGTAAAAACAAAAATATATTAATAGAAACTTCCACACTGTTGAGGTCCATACTATGATCTTATTAACATCGGACACGCGTAATACATACGTAGACTTAGAAATTATTTTCGAATATTACTCGTGTAAGTCTGCAAATATTGATAGCAAATTAAATGAAGTTTGGAAAGTTTTCATCGTAAAAATTTGCGTGCTTTAATCAAAACAACATTCTACGAGATCAGAAGTCGCTGCATTGTATGAAAAACCCGTGGTAATATATTTAAAATGTTTATTTGTTTACGGACAGGTGTATATAAATGTCGACCTGAACTGGGTTTTACGTTGCAACCGCGTGGTATACCACGATCTACAATACACTGTAACATATATGCTAGTTTTATACCCAAGATAGTATAATAATTCATATTAGGTCCATGGCAAAACATAACATTAACTAATCCTTTAATTTATTGTTTTAGGTCGCTCCCATAGAGTTCCTTCGGCAAGTGACGGTTGATTTAGGCGGAGAAGTGGCGCTTGGAGAACCACCAACCACCAGGCAATCAACTGTGAAGACACTGATAAAGAGATTCAACGAGGTAGGAAGATAGTTTTGTTAATAGTTTGGTTACCATAATCGAATACTCGCTGGTAGTTAAAAGACGAACGAAGTTTCACACAAGGATCCAACGAAAGCGAATATGTGGAAAATACTTTTACTTGTTCTTACTTGCTCGAACCTTTAGTGTGAAGGTTTCAAAGGCCTTAAGTATTATTGTTATGTTTAATAAAAAATATTTTCATACTAAAAAGGTTTCAAAGAACACCCTATCCCTATAAAAGTTTCAAAGCTAAGAGCAGTCGCAAGTTCTTAACTTGGACTGACTTTCTTTGAGGCCCCTCACAATAAAAATAAAATAAAATAAAATAAACATAATTCCAACTACCAATATACCTGGTAAAAATATCAAAGTAAATTATTATCTTTTCCTAGAATCACATCGTATAACTAAAAATAAGTATTATCGAAGATAACAGCGTAACACACAGATACTAATGATATTAGTGGCTTATTGTATTATGTAAAAGTTGAGTGGTTGTGCTTTTGCTAATATTTTATACTCACTTGTTGAAAAATACGCAACGTTTTAAGACAAACTGTTTAATTATATGATTTAGACTGTTTTGAGGCCTCCCTTTTAATTTTCTAATAAATCGATTATATCATCGGCGTCAAATAAAATCGCCATGGACGCTCATTGTATCCATAGATTACACTACGACCTCATAAGTATAAATGAATATAAATTAAGACACATTGTAAACGTAATAAAATTACCAAAATCATAGTAAATAATATGTCATCGTCATATATGAGAACATAAATCATTTATTGCATTGATACCCATTAAATATTATATGTGGTTATTAATATTATTGTGGCATTTACATTAAATTCTAATTTTATCAAAAATTCCACGACTTTGCAATATCCGTTAAAAATATAAAAGAGAGGGAAAAACCTTGGTTATTTTTTTTCAAATAATATACAGGATATTCTATCATTAACTGTTGTATTAAAGATTTCTTTTATTAATGAGTGACACAGGAAGTTCTCAGCTAGGTCGGATAATATAATACCTACTTACTTACCGCCGTGTATTTAAAACTTTTCATCAAGTAGCTACTTACTATCATAGGTTCCTTTAGCAAACGTTATTGATCGAAATATGTCTGGGAAGCTGAGTCTGAAATATTTAGAATTTTTTGACTAAGAATACGTAATATTTAAACTTTGAATGATACTATCGTTAAATAAATAACCATCAATTACTTGCTTATTGATAATAGTTGAATGGGTTACGTATAGAGGTTGTTATCGAGAAGTCTCGTCTCGGAAATTCTCGTGAAATAACCAAATACGGCCAATCTTGTTTAAGTCGGTCTTGTTTAGGTCGAGAAACATATTTTCCGAAATTTTGAAATTTCTCGTGCAATAATAATTCTTGAAAAATCGAGGCTAAGTGGCTGACCAAAGGACTGATTAATAAATAGAATTCAGATAGTCTATATGCCAATACATTATACTTTGAAGCAGGGTTTTGAATGTGTGAGTGTCGTATGAAAATTAAACACACATTATAGAGGTGCAATAAGTGTGTGTTGCAACCTTCAAATACACCAATATTAAATGAGCGTTAATATATAAACCGAGAGCAGTTGTCAGAACAACAGTTTAGACATTTCGACAACAAATTCAGAATGACGTATACTTGACACGTGTTTAAGTTTATCCCATATTCTTCCACACTCGAGATCGGTTACCTGTTGTTCCACACCCGTTAGATATTTCAGTTCTCATTAATTCTGTGATCCCTGGTGCCGACCGTATCAGGATTTTTTTTAAATCTCCGGTAAAGAAAGGCAAAAAAAACAAAATAGCTCTCAATTTTGATTCTGAACGGAATCTTAGAATTTTTGACTGAAAAGGCTAAAAAAAAAAAATTGAAAACAAGAGATAATTTCATAATAATGTCAATTTTTCGGAATCTCGAGAATTATGGAAAAAATATTTATTATAAATTTCGAGAATTCTCGGATCTCGATAATGAAAATTGTTGAAAAATCACAAGCTCTAATTACGCGCGCTGGATACTGAGTAGCAGATTTCTTTCCAATTAAATATCATCACGAATATTATTTAATATATTAGAATTAATTTAAAATCTTATTTTATGAATAATATAATAATAATATATATACAAGGTATATATTTGGGATTAAAGCATTAAACTTTACAGAAAAATAATACCCCACTTATAGATAAATAACTGTTGGCGTTTTATTTCATTTCTCATAGTATGTATGTAAATTTGCAAAAAGGTCTCGGAATTGTTTTGGGTACAAGGTAGATAGGTCAACGTAATTATATTAGGTGTGCTTGGACATACATATGTCAAATTCTCGCACCTCTAACTTTTGGGTATGTCCAAGGGTACATGAACGATAAGTTTTTGGGTTTATAAAAACATCGCATAGAGATTAGATGGATTAGTAATCTCAAATAATCATTTTCTACATTTTAAAATGATACGGTATTCACCCCCTTCGGTCAACACAACACCCGGTAACCATGAAAACATTCAATTAACCTCTTTTAATTATGTTTTTTTTTTAACTTTATCTCATTATTTGTACTAAGTTGAAGCTTAGAATCATTTCTATGCTAATTTCTTAATACTGTTATGAAAAAATAAAATAAAACAACCTTTCAAAATACTTACTTCATAAGGTGAGCAGCGTCAATAAAATTATTTGTTCTTTCGACCATGTCCGATCCTGATAGGATCATATGGGCCTCCACACAGTGGAGGTTTGTACTAACAGATTTTATTTTTACGAGAAATGGATGTCAGCCACTTGCTCAACCTATTAGGTACATACTCTGACTAATACACAAATTGAAAAACAATATGTGTACTTACCAGACCCAGGATTCGGACCTGGGACCCTAGACTCTATAGGCCGGCCTTTAAGCCACGCGGCCATCGTGGCTCAATAAAATAGTTCAACAAAAAGTAACCATTGTCCATTAAATTATTTGAGTTACATCTATTGTCACAGAATATATTAAATAATGATGCCCCCCCAGAGCCCAGGTCCCCAGATTAGAGCCCTGTCAGCCCCCTCATAATGTATATATTGTATAAACAAGTAGGCAGTGGCCGAGTGGAGTTAATTATAAATAGTTCAAAAATGAGAGATGATTACGAAATTAAAACAGAACTTCTGAAATCTAGAAACAACGTAACGAAATAAGCGTAATATTGTGTATAAAAATAACAATTGAAACCAAACACGAGAAAGCTACACTATAAATAAATTATTGTTGATATAACATTTATCGGAGAGAGCACGTTATTGTCTCAGACGGTTATATGCTTGAGTTTAGATTCAAGGCAATTTTAAACAGATTTTGGCTTATTTCTTTATAAACTCTTATAAACTTATTTTTAGTACGTCTGAAATACAATAGAAAACACAAATAATAATAAAAAAACTTCGACAGCTAAGGCTGCGCGCACACGGCAAAGCGAAGTTTCGGATTCATCCGCCAAACGACGTTTGCGTTTTGTTTGCGATCCGATTGCGTTTTAAATGCGTGTCAAATGCGTCAATATTTCGACGATGCTGTCCAAGAGAAAACACGGTTTTCAAGGGGATTCATAAACGCCTTTTTTTGAAACTGCACCCTGCTGCGAGAGTATTTATCTGTCATTACAGTGGCGTACAAGGGTAAATAAATCAATATAAAATCAGTACATAATATTGCATTATACCTACATTTATTTTCCCACTATTGCTTCTTTTGGAGCTGGACTGTTTTATATAGAAAGCGTTCTGAAAATTACCTATTATTGAGCCTATTATATACCATCATCATCAATACTATCGACCGAAAGCCATAATATATAATAGTAAAAAAAATACGAAATCTAACATAAATTTGGATATTTTATAGATAGGATAATACAATTTATCTATTACAGTTTGGTTTAGGCATAGCTTGATGAATTAAAAAAATGAACTTACAATACCTATGTGTGATACGTATTTTTAATCTAAAGTTAAAAAAATAAGTAAGAATGAAAAAATGTGCACAATTTTGTCATATCGCCTAAAATATACCAATACTATTATGGTTTGGTAAGACAGGGCTTAATTGATTTTTAAAATCCAACCAATCCATCTGTAAATTGTAGTCGTATTTCAATAAGAACATATACAATTGACTGAAAAAGGTTAATGTGCACTATTTATGGCGGACCTTAACAGCTTACCTGCACCCTTCGCCACTGTACCTACATTTATTTTCCCACTATTGCTTCTTTTGGAACTGGACTATTTTATATCGAAAGCGTTTTTAAAATTACCTATTATTGAGCCTTGTATGTATCATCATAAACTTTGTCTGATTAATACTATCAACCGAGGGTACTTGATGGAGTTTGAATTTAAATTCTAATTAATTTAAGTTTTGTACTATTCCACTTGAGTATTTTTTTGCGATCAGGCTTTTGCCTTTCAGCATTTTGCGCACTCGCCAATGGCAAATACACATTGACATCAAATTCTAGCTACAATAAAAAAAGATTATAACTTAATACACGAAGAAAGGGTAAAAACCTTATTACCTAGATACCTACTACGTAAATGATGAAGTATAAAAACATAATATTTTGAATAATTTGAATATTTGCAGTGTTTCTAAAAAAACCCGTTGTAAATACGATTAATACATTCGGTAGGTAAGCGTATTAAAATGTCATTTCTCGTAAACAATAGTTTTCTCGTTGTGCAATATGTTGGGAGCTTAATAATATTAACTAATGAGAGATGTCACCAACTGTAACTACTCACTAAATAAAAAAAACGAATAAACAATGTTAAGGTATAGTTCGTAATATGCAAATTTAAATAATTTTTGATGAATACCTATATACCTATACCGAAAATATTTATATAAGTACCTATAGATACGTATTGAATTACCCACCTACCTATTCATATTATTATGACACATATATATTTAAAATAACACCATTCTTTTGGGATGAATACAAGTAGGTGTGCATTTGGTTATATTCGATATTAAATAAGTATGTATCTTTAATAGAATCATGCCTCCTTTTTATGATTGTAGAATCTTTATGTAGGTATCGAATCTATAAAATATTTTTATTAAATTTAATCTGTTTTTAAGCGTGAAGGCTCGCCATAACTATAAGGTAAACTAAACCATTATTATTTATTTTGTAGTAAGTATGTACTTCTTTAATTATTTTTTTATTAGTTGACACTTTTATTTTCTATAGATACACTAAAATGGAAACGGGTGCCAATAATAACATATTGAAGTGAGAATAATGAATACCTTCCTACTACTATCGATAGGTATGTTCCTGTGTACTTGTGTAGGTACATGTATATTTATATTAATTATTGTTTTCGTGTTATAATATATTATTTACGATTAATTGATAACAAAATTTAGATAATTTATCTATTCACCCGCTACAGTAAAATCTATAAAATATTTTAATTAAATTATATCTGTTGCTCTACATTGCATGAACGCCACTGAAGCAATGGAGTAATTAATTATGTCATACAATACGTGCCATCTTACCTACCACATGTTCTTTTAAATCTTCCCATTTAGGCCAGGACCGAATTTTTGAAAGCTCAAATTTATGGGGGCGCATATTAAGAAATATTACTGATTAACCACATAATTATGTTCAGAAAGGCCTAATAAATTGTATTTACCAATGACAAACTCATGACCGGATGAGTGGGTATTTTTCATTAAAAACTTGGGTATAATGTAAAGGTTTAAGCCTACGCAATCTGCACCTAGCACATTGTCATATATAATAATATGAAGAATGTTAAATCTCAGTCGGTTCCATGACAAAACAGGACAGTGAAAAAACAGAACATGACAAAACAGAACACCTGGAAAAACCTGGCTGTTCTGTTTTATCATGTTCTGTATTGTTATTGTTGTCGAAGTCATGATGAATTGTTTGCAACCATAAAGATTCACTTGAATGATTAATGCTTATTTAGACTTTGTCTGCATTTGCGTATAGCTAACAAAAATCCGCATGAAAGTCATTAAAAATAATTTCTACACTATGAAAATATCATCAAATTAAAAAACGCTTTCGATATAATATAACAGAATTCTATTCCAAATCAAGCAATAGTGGAAAAAATAAATATAGGTAAAATGGTAAAAAAGAAATACTTAATAATTATGTAGGTAATGTTTACATATTATATTTTTATATTTTATTTATCTTAGTTCACCACTGGCGACAAAAAAAAGGTTTTTTTTAATTCTTCGGATAGTGCAATAAATAAATTCTTACATAATAACACTAACGGTGAAAACAAAAAGTACTAATATCCATAATAGCTACAAGTTTGCGGAACACAATAAGGCACATATTGTATGACATAATTTATTACTTTAGTCCGAAAAAATTAAAAAAATCTTCCTTCTTTCTTAATTAGTGTCATCAAGAATTTCATAGTGGCGTTAATGCAATGGAGAAAACAGATATAATTTAATTAAAATATTTTATAGGTTTTTTGTATATAATTTGTTAGAACAATGTAATATATTATTATACCTATTGTGTCTTTAATTAAATAAACATTTAAAACATATTATTCATAAACATTTGAAATATCTCCCCTTAAAATCTGTTCATATTTCCAATAGAATATTATTGCTTAGAATTCAATAGCTACATATTAAAAAGATAGCTATTGTAATGAGACTATATCAGTTAATTTCGTGTTAGTGTACCTACTAATATTTCAATCTATTTTTTATGAAAGGTGTTTTGAATTCATAACTACCAACTTTTTTTGAATATGTAATTGAATAATATGGTACTGTAGCGGCTAAATAGATAAATTATCTAAATTTTATTGTCAATTAATCGCAACTAATATATTATAACAAAAAAACAATAATTAATATAAATATACTTGTACCGATACAAGTACACAAGCACATACCTATCAATAGTAGTAGGTGGGTATTCATTATTCTCACTTCAATATATTATTATTAGTACCCGTTTCCATTTTAGTGTATCTATAGAAGATGACAGTGTCAACTAATAAAAAAATTAATTAAATAAGTACATACTACAAAATAAATAATAATAGTTTAGTTTACCGTATAGATATGGCGAGCCTTTCTTCTCGTGAAATACTTCTTCTCATAGCTGTGCTGTGTCACAACTTTTTATTATACGAGTATTTTGTAAAACTGCTTACCTACCGAATGTATTAATAGTATTTACAACAGGTTTTTAGAATACTGCAAATATTCAAATTATTCAAAATATTATGTTTTTGTACTTAATCCTTTACTTAGTAGGTATCTAGGTAATAAGGTTTTTACCCTTTCTTCGTGTATTAACTTATAATCTTTTTTTATTGTATTAATAAATAATAATAGTACAAAACTTAAATCAATTAGAATTTAAATTCAAACTCCATCAAGTACCCTCGGTCGATAGTATTGATGATGATGGTATATAATAGGCTCAACAATAGGTAATTTTCAGAACGCTTTCTATATAAAACAGTCCAGCTCCAAAAGAAGCAATAGTGGGAAAATAAATGTAGGTATAATGCAATATTATGTACTGATTTTATATTGATTTATTTACCCTTGTACGCCACTGTAATGAAAGATAAATACTCTCGCAGCAGGGTGCAGTTTCAAAAAAAGGCGTTTATGAATCCCCTTGAAAACCGTGTTTTCTCTTGGACAGCATCGTCGAAATATTGACGCATTTGACACGCATTTAAAACGCAATCGGCTCGCAAACAAAACGCAAACGTCGTTTGGCGGATGAATCCGAAACTTCGCTTTGCCGTGTGCGCGCAGCCTAACCACTTCAAAATCAATCTTTCGTAACTTTTTTTACATGGGTGGACAATACAGAAAAGCTCACTTACAATAAAGTTAAGCTTTCATGCAGTGGGAAATTGCTAAAATAAATCCCATTGAATAATGTATTTTGCTGAAATTTCATTATCATTTTTATGCACACTGTCAATACTGTCGACGTATCGTTTATATTTATTTTGTATTCTTTGATACACAATAACATGGTAGGTATGTATTAAGCAGATTAAATCCATTATATATGTAATAGATACTTAACAGATATTAGGCACCAGAAAATCGTATTGACGGAAGTAATTTTAGAAATTATTGAGACATATTATAATAAAACATATATTAAATAAATATACATTATATAAAACGACTTTCATCTAAAACATGTTTCATTATAGATTGTACATATTTTTTAATCATATAAAATTATTGTATATAGGAAAATATTAGGTATTTTAGTTTTCATTTTCTTTTCTTTTGTCGGAGTCTAAATAATAATATATAATCGATTTTTCTGAAGCTCAGCTTTTTTATTTATCGGTTAAATAATATACATACATATTGAAACATATTTTCTGTAATGTAAAAAGAATGATTGTGATTGCATCTGGATTTATTGGAAAAGTGATAGGTACTCAGTTCCACCCTCTGAGAGAGTGTATTTTTATCTCCGTGTATCATAATAAAAATCTACAGTAAGGGACTGCTACAGTGCATGGTATATTGGTCCACCAAGTCGCGTAGTGGCCAGGGCTACCATATTATTAAGCCATTGGCCCAGGTTCATTGTGTATTCCTGGCACAGCACCGGTTGAATAATTAACAAGAAGTCGACGTGGCCAAGTTTTATTCGCAACGAGTGAGCTCTAACTTACACTAACGCTCGACTAGACAATGAATTACTTAACAAAAATTCCGGGTCAACTCGAGCCATGCAAAATTGAACTTCGAAAAGAGTTCGAAGTTGAGTGATTAACGATAAATTCCACCCTTTGTCTCGTCGCTTTGTATTACACGATTCATAATACAAATTAAATATTCTTCATTTATGAATATTTTAATAATTTTATCAAATAATAAAAATACACATTTTATTAGATACTCAGTTTATATTTTCGTTTATCATAAAAACCTTGTCATTTTCACTTCTACAAGGTGGGTATTTTGACAAGTGTAATGTTAAAATCTTGCTCGTAAATCTATATGGTAATATTCAAGTCATGTTAGGAACTGTAGAAGTTATTTTCGATTGAATAAGTTTAACTGTAAGTTGACAACAATGTATGAGTAAATATAATTTAGTTTATAGTGATTATTAGTAACGGATTTTACCATTCACTGATAATACTGTTTACCGCTATGCTGTTAATAATTGAAGTTTGATATTATTCCGTTCTTACATAAGTTATAAGGCAATTTCACCGGTTCTGTTTAAACTAAGTTTTTCATTGCATAATATGATAGCTTACCTTTCATATTTGAATCTACTTTACGAAGTCATTTGGGATGGAATAATATTATGTACTTGTGAATGAGAAAGGGGTAGCTTTTACTAGTGATCGAACAATCACGGCCCCGGTGCCCGTTAAGTATTTATAATATGTATATATTATTAGATCAAAAATTACAAATTATAAAATACAGACGTTCACACTGTGCCATAAAAAATATTAGCTACATTCCACATTTTCGATCGTAAGAGGATCATATGGGCCTCCACAGAGTGACGGTTGTATTAACTGATTTTGATTTTTACGAGAAATTGGTGTTAGCCATTTGCTCAGCTGATACGTCATTGCACGGTCATCATGGGCTGGTAGTAAAGTGTTATAATAATATATTTATAATTATAATATACAAAACAATATCTACCTAAACTCAAACTCACGCAAGTGGGATATGTGTATCTATATGCTGAACGATTCAGTTAAACTAGTTACTGAGAGGCCAATTTTCATTTTCAATAATACCTAGGTTAATGGCTAGGTTAATACCTAGGCTAACTGATGGAACTTGATGGAATTTGAATTTAAATTATGGTCTATTTAAGTTTTCTAGGTAAAATTCTATTTTAATCGTTTTTTGTGACTCGGGTTTTGCCTTTCGGCATCTTCAGGCAAAATGCGCACTCAACAATAGTGCATGCACACAGACAACAAATACATTTAGTTTAAATGACAAATTAATATAATAAAATAACGTCGAGAACTTAATTCTAAGTATTAATTTATTATAATAAACGAGAATTAGGTACTGTATTCTGGGTCAATGGGCATTTTCTATTTATGAGTTTGCAGTGTCTGAAGATGCCAAAATGCATAACCCGAGTCACAAAAACCCATTAAAATTAGTACCTACCTACAAAACTTAAATCCACTTCCATCAATCAGTCTACTGGGGACGCAAAAAAAATCGAAGGAATCGTATGAACACGTTAGCTCTGCACTTTAGCAGAATAAACTACTAAACTTCTCGATGTGTAGAATAATGATATTCGACTGTGTTTAGGAAAAAGGGTGTAACCTTCGATTTTTCGAAAAGTGCTTTTATTAGATATTAACAATGTATACAACTAAATACACGTTCTGTAAAAAGGAAGTAAGCAGCAAATGCCAAATTATTATCTATATTCAGGTTTTAATTGAGCTTTAATTAAGTTTTATTTTAGGGGGAAAAGCATTTACCCTCAATTTTAATGATTTTTATGTAATAACTTCTTTAATTATTGTTAGATCGAAAAGATATTGCACCAAATCATCAATCACTAATCATACACCCAATGTCCGTGCCTATTTTTTTTTTAACTATTGAACCAAAATCATTAAAAACGTTTTTTGCTCCTCCTGTAAAATTTGTTCTGTGAGGGTTACACCCTTTTTCCTAAACACGGTCGATGGGACAAACAGTCAAAACTGCGAAAAATGGCATTTAAAGCACCTGGCATAACTAAAAAATGTATAAAGATCTCTTATATTATTTAGCTGCAGTATGTAAGCATACATAAAGAGAAATCAACTCGGTTAAAGCCACGGATAATATCCATAAACCCTTCAGCAAAGAAGTCTCGAAAAACTTCATAACACTCTCTACCATAAGTTATTATGTAGGTACGTATAGACGCAAACAATACAAAAGTGTTATTAATACTTATTTCAGCTAGAATCAATTAAAAAGTACTTTTTAAAATGACTGAAACGCATGTGAATAATACAAAATAATTTCAATAGATCAATCTACTGAAAATTTTCTGATACTTAATGCAAAGTTTAACAAAAAGATATGAAAAATATATTTATTGTACGTCCAATTCATAAGTTAGCCTTGTGGTCAGGGAACTAACGCCAGGAAGGATTAAATTAATGATCCTAATGCGTAATATGCTCGAAATAAAAAGGATATAGGTAAATATACTTAATTCTATTGTGATGTATTTATTATGCAAGTTGTAGGTTATTTTCACATTTAATAAAGAGATGCAAAAAAGATTGTGACCTTTGTCATATAATTTAATGCGTAAGTACAATATCCATGTATCTCATTCTTCTTTCTTTCACCATATAACGCTCCAGCATTTTGCAAACATTTATGTTATAATTGTTATATATAGGCAATGTATTATTAGTAGAAGACTTTTTTCATATTGATATTATTAATACTTAAATATTTGATTTAATAATACCTACCTAATTTTTAATTTACAATTTCTTCTCTTCATACAATTTAATATTTTCAACCACTACATTTTTAAAACATCTGATGAAAAACAATTGATTTTTGTTAACTGTAAACGGCTGACCTGTGGTCCTTATGCACCACGCCACCACTACACTACTGCAAACAGTTCTAATTGTATTATAATTAAGTAACTACTATAATAATTTTCATTTTTTAATAATTATTATTGAAATAATTATTGTGCTCGTTTTTTCGAAGAAAATATTCGATAAATAAAAATAAATCTAATTTTCATCATAAATTATCTCGCGTACGATAGAAATTATTTTTTGGTGTCAACCGTTGATTCGATTAGTAGTTATTATTCTTGCCCAATACTCCAATTTAATTATTTGAAAGACGTATTTTTTCAAGAAGGGAAGGAAGTAGCACTTAAAGCTCGTTTATTGTTGATGAGGATAAAGCCACCCATATTTAATTCTGGTTCTAAAAGGTTTGCGGCCGCTGTTGTAGGTTGCGGTTTGACCTCAGCCGTGTACCCATGCAGTAACCAATCTCGTCAAATTTCGTGGAACAATAATTCTTTTTTTACATCTTTTCTGAGATATAAATGTACTTCAGAGTTATTTTGGACGTATTGTCAAGCTATAAATGAGATTCTTATATTATACCTTCGTAATATTTTTACATTCATCGTATGTGGAACCCATAAAAGATATTGTTGTTATCGTTGTTATTGGTTTAATCTATCAGTATATACTTTATAATATATTATATTTGTATATTCAATCAACCATCATGTAATTACATGCTTATCTAGTTATACTACAGTAGGACAGTTTTGATATTGTTATAGAATCTACGTTAAATGTGGCAAGGAAGGTACAGGCACAAATGATACACGTTGTAAAGTGATAGTCATTTAATGAAAATCGAATAACAGATCATGTTTTAAGGTGGATGAAAGATACCCAACCACCAAGGAGAATGGTATTCAATGACTGGTCACTGGTGAGGAAAATAAAGGTTTGGCGATATGTATTGTCAGTGATGTCCCTAAGCAGCGCCAAAATGCTGCCCAATTTTTTTATCATCCTTTCATGACTCCAATATCTAAGAAATGTACTATATGGATACATTACTAACAACATAATATATACCACTAAATCTAATTTAAATGCCATACTTCAATAGACAATATTGCGTGTCCTCGGTTTCAGACACATTTAAATATACACCTGACATCTTTCAAAACTCGCAAATGACTGGTAAAAATATTTGGATAATTAGGTTAATTAGGTCAGTGAGTATGTACCTGCCTACATATAATTCAAATATAATTCGCAAATATGCACGTGTCATTGATAGTCATCAAAGATGTGACGTCCAAGGACAACGGAAGTAAACTAGACATCGCAAACCCGACAAAAAAAAATTAGGCCTGTTAAACCTTTTATGTTAGGTAATTAATATACATATTTTGTTTCCATCCAGTGAGCTCAGTCTTTTAATGGAAATACATTTCCGTTATTACTAAGTTTAGATACCTATTTCTATATACACCCAACGATTCCCCTCGATTTGCCGCCCTTCGAGTAACTGCCGCCCCCAAGCGACGCTCAATCTGCCTACCCCCACGGGACGTTACTGTGTATTGTTTAGGATAAGACACGTCAACTCTGGACTGTAGAGTAGACTGAATAAAGTAGTCGAAAGAAAGTGAAGCTTTTTCTTCGTAGATGAGGTTACTGCCTATATTGATTTTTAATACTGGTAATAGTACCTTCACCTTCAAATATGATTTTATATTTATAATAATTTAAAAAATTCAAAATAAAACATTGTCCCAAATATTTCTAGTGATATGTTTTATAAATTAATATTATATGTATTTCAAAAGGAATAAATAGAGAAGAGAAAAATATAAGATAAAAACTCAGTCGTATGGATTCAATACGCTCGCGTTTTTTAATATTGAACATAATAAAAAAAACTTTTCATTTACTTTCTGTAGAAGCAAATAATAATTCCATTTTCCTTTATACGATGCGATGGCTTCGAATTACAATCATTGCGAATTCGAACTGCCGTCTTAAGTACGTTATAAGTAAGGCAGTCAGTCACTCGACTGTGTTAGTATTGGCAAGAGCAAACGCGGGCTGACATAACGAAGGCTTTGACGAGTAATAATTTAGATTTGAATATGAAAAAATCTTCTGCCACAATATTAACGACATGGGTGGTGTCAGTCTCGAAGCGACTAGGCGGCGCCAAAATACGTCCTGCCTTAATTAACTTGCTTCATCTGCCAACCCTTAATGTGCCAGCTATCGTGGAAGGGCTGATTACACTATATTATATTATGTTTAGTGGTTAAAAACGGAAAAAATTATAAAACTCAATAAATAAAAATTTAAGGGTTCACAAAACATAAATTTCCGGAATACGAGTAGATAATATGATTACATTTACGGCATTAAATATTTTCTGAGACGCAAACTATTTTTAATACGTTTAATGTATTATATTTTTATATCACTTACTTTTACATTTTTTTCAATGAAATAAATAATATTAAAGACAGTTGTCAAATAGGTATATTACATATTATATATATATATATTAGCCAGTGAAAATATTATCTATAAATCAAGTTCACTCATTAAATTGATTGAAAAAGATGTTAGCCATTTATTAAAATATGTAGTCACAGGTAGTTCACAAGAATATTTGAGTTGGTTGCTATTTGTTTAAAATACGGGAAATGAAAAATATACCACAATGTTTTTTATAAGACTTCCAATATGTACGTTTTGTAAAGTTGTGAATTTTAAATATGTAAAATTTTCCCGAGGGCTTCTTTCGAGAATTTTCTTAGGTCGTCTACACCTTTTCACAGACTTTCACTTTCAAGGTAGTATTGTATTTATGACTATTTAAAAAAATACATTATTAACGGTGTTAAAGTGTTCCTACAAAAATAATGACGGTGGAAAGAATTTTTAAATAAATATAAAGAGAGAAAAAGAAAATAAAAGGTTTTATGAGAAAATAGTTAACAATGAATCATCGTAAAAATACGTTTTTATGATACTTCTACATTTTTTTTATTATACACCTATTAATTTTATTATTCTAAATTAATTGATTGAATTAGGGTTGTCCTAGATAGATTTTGTAATTATATATATACTTGAACTTAAAAATCATACTATGGAAAAAGTATTTATGTCATTTGACATTGACACCAAACCTATGTGATTCATATCACATGTTAAAAAGGCACATTAGTTTTTTTCTGATAAGATACGAAGTGACACAACGTTTCTATTTCTAATGTATTTGACAACCTGCCGCCACACGCGCAATCAAAACTCTATATAGTACTAGTCTATTATATATAATAGACTTTATATGAAATAACTTTTATAAGTAAGTTAGTATCTACCTAATTATACACAATTCCTATATAGTGTTATTGAATAATATAATGTGTATAATCTATGTAATATGCAATAACTGTTATCTAAGTGCAATAATAGTGATGTTTTTATATGTGTATTACAATAAAAATGTTGACTGTGTATATAGATTCAAATATAATATGCAACAGTTTGGTTTTATTTTCCGTATGCCATTGAGTCTACGGAGTGCTACGTCGTCAACTTCTATCGCCGTAGCTAGTTCGTAATAATTATGCATCTCGTATATAGAACATCACTGCGTGTATTATATAATATAAATATGTGTGATGGATAGTCTTACAATCGTATATTAAATACTTATTATATCATTTATATACTAATAATAAAAATGAAATGTTGTCTGATTTATAAATATTTGCCTTTTGATCAGTATTTTGACTATATATCTAACCTTTTTGCCCATATCTGTTTGTTTATTCTATTATAACTCAAAAACTACTAAAGGGGGGACATGCTCGTCGTAGGTCAAAATTGAGTTTTTATTGTATTTTCAAACCATGATCCTGGACACTCCTTAAACGTTGTAGATAATCTATTTATATAATTTTGAAGCCTTATTATCCTTTATATTTATTTTAAGCATTTGATGACTGCATAAAGTATTTTTGTTACTTACTCTAAAATACTAAAATAAATATAAAGGATAATAAGGCTTCAAAATTATATAAATAGATTATCTACAACGTTTAAGGAGTGTCCAGGATCATGGTTTGAAAATACAATAAAAACTCAATTTTGACCTACGACGAGCATGTGGGCCGTTAACTAATACTGATGAAACTTCCACAGCTTATATACTATACTATTGATACCAATTTAATAATAAAAACGTCCAATGTTAAGATAATCTTCGTTACGAGTAAGTACAGTAGTTAGATAGCAATGGTGGACTTGTGAGCACAGGTACGAGAATAATGACGCGTGCCTACATCCAACCATAATCGATCGCGCGGGCCCACTCAATCTCTCGGTTAGAGTGTGATACTGACGTAGTTTTCTAAAATGTATTGGCCGTATATTCATAGAAATGGACCGGTTAGTGTGCCATTGATTTAAAGAAGTTACTTCTAATTTTTATTGCCAAATTTCATGCAGTTAAAGTCACGGTCTATTGCTAGTATAATAGCACCAGTACACATACATGGTTTGACTGGCACCAATAGTGTATACATTAAACTATCGCGATAATAACTGTTTACATGTAAAAGTTCTGACTGTCTCGCCAATCTCATTATACAAGCGTAAGCAAGATGCGATGTTGTCATTGTATGGTTTTATTTGACCGATTGTGAAAATTATTAGTGAAAAATGTTTTGTTATACTCCACAGGCGCAGATATCTCACAAATTTCAAATTTCACGTGAAAATTCAGAAGCTTCTGAACTTTTTTAGTCCATGCATGCAATCTTGCAACTTACATAATAATACGTGTTTACACGTGCATTTTTTTTTATATGACTGTCAGTAGTAAATCCATGCACATGTTAACGGCGTATAACATATATACAATGTGAATACACATGAGTATTCTTTGAAGGCGTAAAAACTAATATTTTACAGACTACCTCTTGATCTTTTGTATGTTATGAAAGTGTATTTTTGTGTATCATCTTTGAGACAACACTAAATTCAATAAAAACAGTTAAATTTCCCACAATTCAAATTCAGTAAATAAAGACAGATATATTATTTTATTGTCCTCTTTTTTATAAAATAATATAGTGACTAAGTATCGTTTATCATGGATAGATAAGAAATGCGATTGTGTATAATAATTAAACTATAATTTAGATAGTATTTTTGTGGATCACTGCTTAGCTTTGGCTTATAGAAAAATGTCTAAATGTTATGGAAATATATCGATCCAATCACGAGGATTTCTGATTGTGTCGATGAGGAGAAATGCAAATTGAAATACTAAATCAAGATTTGAAAAAAAAGTCTTTTGTTGAACCTATAATTAATGTCTTTGGGTTGAATCGACCCAATGGTGCGTGTATACGTGTTAGCAGTAAAGGGCGTGTGGGAGATACTTCCTCTACATAATTTCCCTTCCCCAAAACTGCTACACAAAATAATATGACACGATAATGAAAATTTCAATTGAAATCAACCGCAGAATTTACACAGCTAACAGGATATAAATAAGTTGGATTGCCTATTCATGCCTCTTTGTGACAACAGCAACTAGTTTAGATACCTACATATACATATTATATTATTGTGTACATAATATGTTATTACATACACACACTCGATATATACAATACAAATATACAATTATTGAAATAATCTATAAATTTAATAACGATAACTTGGTGTGTACACCCTTATTTGTCTTGTCTTGTTTTTAGTTATCTATACCTTGTATTTACTTAGACCAGTGGTCACCAAACCGTCGCTCGCGGCAGCGTTTTCAGTACCTCGCGTACGATAAGTGATTGATAACTCTCAGTTAGCTGCATTTGTAAAGAGTTTTCAAAATTAAAAATTATAAATTGTGAGACCTACAAAATTCCAGTAGCGCTCCATATAAAAGCATTCTTTTGTTTTACTTTACACAATAAAAATGGTTAAAACATATATATAAATGGACTTATATAGATGGACATTTTGATAACTGTATATATTGGTATTCAGTATTTTTTTCATTGTGGAGAAAATATACTTTAATTTATTAGTTAGTGGTATTTAATATTCAACTTCGTATGAAAAAAATTCATTCAATTGAGAATTTGATATTGTGTCAAGATATAATATTGTAAAAATGTAACAAACTTAATTAATATTTCTGCAAAATATCACCTGATATTTTTGGCAGAACCTTTCGTAATATAGCAATCAATCAAAGTTCATCAGTAATAATTTATATTTTTCAGGTTAGCGCGTGGAGTACGGAGCTGGTGCTGAGTCAGTCAGGAGTTGAAGAAAAGCGCGCCTGCCTGGCGTGTCTTTTGCGCGCAGCCTTATCCTGTTGGAACTTTGGTAATTTTAACGGAGCCATGGAGATAGTTGCAGGACTAAAGTGAGTGGCCGTTTCAAAATGTATACTACCCTATGCCTATACATATTGTATCTTGTTACCAACGCTATGATAATTAGAATAGCCATGCTTCAATTCCAATTCACCAAATTACCAATTTAGTTTTTACTAACATTTCATAAGGTTAGCCCTTTACTGCATGATTTTTTTTTTTGAAAATTTTTATTTTTTCTTGATGTCAAAATGCCTTGTGAATGAAGGAAAAATAATAAAAAAAAATATTTTTCGAAAATTTCATTAAATTTTGTATGTTACTGCGTGGTGTCGCAGATTTACGACATTTGGAAATCTTACATTTTAGTATGACGAAATACAAAACCAAATGAAAACAATTATAAAAAACTAATGTGCACACCTTATTTGATGTGTAGATATTTTTATTCAACCAATTTCAATCTTCTGCATATTTTTTTTTATTTATTTACAAATGTGGATTTTTGCGTACATACGAATTCGTCAACTGTCAAAGCAGAAATGCAGAGACTATAATGCAGAAATGCTTTATTTCTTGAAATGTCCAAACAAAATCGGTAAAGTAGAATGTTTATGGTAAAACAGTTTTCTAGGCATCGAAAAAGGATATTATTTGATAATTTACACAGATGGCATTGGCTATATAGAAACAGTTTGAAATGTCGCAAATTTGCGACACTATGCAGTAAAGGGTTAGGTACCTCTTTTTATAGTTAAAATATGAACGATTCGTCGAACTGTCATTTTAATTTTTCAAATATTGAACATAAACTATATAATAATGACCATTGTGATTGGTTGACCGAGATTGAGATCTCTGCAAAACACTGAATGTTGAACATTTGTACGGCACTTATTCTGAAAAGAAATCTTTCTTATCATACTCAAGTATGTAACTTAGGCTGCCCGCAGGCTCATAGGCAGTATATCTCGAAAGTTTGGTCCCAATGGTGTGGAAATCCATAAGAAACATACGCTCTACGCACATTCAATGTTATACTTATATTTGTTAGCTGTAGGTGAATCTTGGGTAAGTATGTTATAGTTAGATATGATTTTAGAGTATATTATAATATCGTTCGTCATTTACAGAAACAAAAACATTGATATTTTATAAACAAAATTGACACAAATTATTGAAATAACTAGATGAAATATATGACAAATCCTTAAATATTTTAGAAGCAAGCTTTTAAATTGTATATAAAATGGGTTGACAATAAGACATTAATTATATTTTTCATCATTTTACTGTTATCGACTACCCTATAACTTTATATAAATACTACAACACGCCATATTAGATACAATAAAAATTGACAAATCTTTCTGTTAAAGAGTCTTGAAATATATTCGACAATAAGTTAAAATGCCATCATTTTAATTATTCAAAAAAGGGTTGAACAAAGCTAAAATGGTATACGAGTTCTTATCTTGCAAAACATGTAAGTATATTGACAAAAAAATAATCAATTGGTAGACAAAATGTACAGTATGATACTTGGTTATCAAAATGGTTATTTCATAGCTGAATGCTGTCGCATATAAAGAAATTAATGTGAAAAAAATAAAATTGTAGATGATACTAGTTATAAATATTTATAGGTTAGGTTTTCGAATATCTATTTATTCTGTTATACTAAGCGGTGTATATTATTATAAGTTACGTTATATTCAAATGCGGGGTCAAAATAACTCTGCCTACCTTGTATCTCTAACTAGGTACTTAATTACTGTTTATTTAATGTACAATAACATTATGAAGCACCATCATGTTCTTTATGGCCATATAAAATTTATTTTATGTTTAAATCTGTACGAGACTTTATATGGCAGATCGTAAAATATTGAAAGCCTCAAAGTGTATAGATCAAATCCATTGAAAAATTCGTTTTTAATGCGTCTCGGTATTCGGAATTTTTGCATTGTTCATATTTTAACAAGATGAATTTATTAGATTTATAAAACGTTCTCAGCTTTTTTGGTATAAGAACAGGCCATTCACATTGATTTTATGTAAAATAATAAAAAGTCATGAACGATACCATGAGCTATTTTCAATAAGAGACTTATTTAGTCTGATCTTTATGTAGTGAGGACAAAGTGAAATTTCTATTTTATAAATTGATAGACATGATTAGACCTCTTATTGAGTTACCGTTTGAAGGACTCATACTGTAACAGCTTTATGTCTTAAATATAAGGTAGCCATATTCATATATAATAAAGGGGTTACATTTTACTATATTATGCTATATTTACAAGCCCGACATTACGTAAAGTAATAAAATAAAACAAAAAAATGTCTGAGTAAATATATAGGTATGTAAACATGAAATTACTGTAAAATAATCAATAAGGTTTTCTGACTGATCAAATATTATTTATGCTAGATTTGTTATCGATAAATTTGTCAAATAAAATATCGCAATATCATCATTCATAATAATAATGTTGTTAAGAGACTAGGATTTATTTATGTTCATAGACTCAACAAGATGAAAATTATGTTTGACCAAAGGAAACTATGAGAAAATTAAAAGCAAAAGATAATAATGATTGCACTGATGAGTATGGACGGATTTTCAATTTCAATTTAAATTTCAATTCCAATTTATTTATTTTTAACATATTGTGAACATTACAAATTATAAGTTTAAGACGTTCACAACATGACATTTAGAAACAAAAAATATATAGTTATATAGCTATTGCAACTAGATAGAATAGAGCTCTTTTTAGAATATTCTTATTCTTCTTTCACCCTGTCACGACCCAGCATTGGGACATAGGGCAAGCACAAGTTCGCGCTACTTCCCTCGGTCCATCGCTAACTCTCGCGCTTCCTGTCATGCCAGACCTGCAGGGCGTAGATAGCTTTTGCAGCACCGCTGTAGGGTGAGGAGGGCTGGCCACGGCGTTGTAACCCATGATGCCGTGCCACAAGGGTACTAAGTGTCAAGGAACACATGGCCCAGCCACGTGATTACCTCAATCACGGAAGGCTGCTATGTCCGCTCACAAACTCGAGTATTTGTAACGCGGTCGTACCAATGTACCTCAAGAATAATACCGAATCTAAAACATCGTTGTTCCCTTCTGTAAATAATGCAATCAACAAATAGCTCAATAGAAACCCTTCATAGAAAGCAGAAATCGGCAACCAGAGCTCCGCGGTCCGCATACAAATTACGAGTCCATTTTTGTGGCCCCATAAATGGTTGACTATTAATTATACCTAACATGCGGCCCGTTTATTGAATTATTTTTATTTATGTCAATAAAAAATACTTCACATACAGTCACAACTGTCACATTAAAAATGATTATGGCTGTAGCAGTTATGGTAGATACCTATTACAATTAACATAATTTTAAGTTGTATGGCAATATTAAATACATTACTCGATTAGATTAACGGATTTTCGTAAAAAAGTAGCAAAATATGAATGATTTATACCTGTGTAATGTAAATATCAATAACATACTATAAACCAACTAAGAAATTTTGGAATCATAACAAAAATGCACTAAGTATGTAATACTTAAAACAGATTTGTGTTTTCAATTGGTGGAATAATAAAAATTTAATTGAGGCTGCTTTTTACATTGTATACTTATATTCTTTTAAATAGTCGTCGTTCCTTTACTAAAACTAAAAGTCGAATGTGCCAAACAATTCGAAAAGGTTTCCGACCCACAATATTTAAGTAGATAATAATTATTATGTTTATGGGCATTTTCGCCAAAGTTTGTACATTGCATTTTTGGCATGTCCCATGACTTTGATTGATTTTTTCATAGTTATTATATTATAGAATATTGGAAAGTTATGTATTTTTAACATGAAAATTTATTAATTTACTTTATTCGATCAGTTAAATACAACTGTCTGACCTGTATATATTTTTAATTGATTATTTAGATCGAAAGGTAGTGTGTTTTTACCATGTCCCACTCCTAAATTTAAATAAACAAAGTCTGATTTCGTCATTAATTCTGAGTGTGTAAAATTAAATTCGTAGTGTCTTCAACAGCTTACATTATATATTTTTGGAAAATATACAGTTTTTCCGTAAATTTTGAGCAATATTGAAAAAAAATCACGTTTAAAGTGTGTCCCAGGATATTTGAAAAAGTGGAATTCCACATTCCGTTACCATGATTTTAGCATGAAGGCGAAAAATTTCCACTATAAATATGTATTTTTTTAATGTAGCAACACTTTTGTATAACACTGATCGCCATTTACAATTTAAATTGTTGGTGTGTGTAGCTATCGCTATCGGAACAGGTTGCTTTCTGGGTTGGTCATTTAAGAAGTTCCACTACTGTTACCACGATTTGTAAGGTAAGAAATCACATATTTCTATTTCACATACTATAAATATGGAGCTTATCTTTCATACTACAGATATAATAAAACATATCGCAGGTTTAACAATAAAACTAAGCTAAATTTTGGCTTCAACCACTTCTAAAACAGAATCCGTTACTTCCACTCCGAAACTATATTGGTGGTTACGTATATGTGGAATGTAAAAGTAACGAAATTGAATGCATAAAGTTGGGTTTACATTGTGTGTTTAGTTCTTCATAGATTATAAAAAGTTTTATTTTGTCTGTTCGTATGAAAAACAAAAATATTTTCATTAAAAAATATAGAAAATAACCTGACTATATAATAAAGATTAAAAAAGTATGTGATATGTCTGAATACGCAAAACTAGCGCAGATAAAAGTATGGAGAGATACAAAAACAACAGAAGGAAAAGAAAAAACACCAGACTGAAATAATTGCGAGACAAGCACTGGCTCTGTCATACTCTTTCTGTTATACGCCACCAAATTTTTAAAACTTCTCCATACATTTTAGGCATAGAAATTTATAAAAATGTATGAAAAAGTATTTTTTTGTCACGTTTAACAGAAATGTGTACCCTATTAGATTTAATACCTGGAACTGTAGGTATTCGCGAAATGTCAGAAAAGTACGTCTTGATTACAATCAACCTGTATAGCTACATTTTATGTTGATGAATATAAGTAAATTTCAAGACAACATACAGTCGAACTTGGTTATTACGAGGAAGATGGGACCGACTGAATTTGCTTGTTATAAGCGTTACTCGTTATATAAGAGAATTGGTATTTTTAAATGAGCATGTCACATTACACAAAAAGTCGAAAATAAAAAATTTGGAAACCATCGTAAAAATCCCCAAAACGAGCATGGCATTCATAAACTACAAAAAAAGTTGTTTATTGTAATGAACTCGGGTAGGTACCTACAAACTTCACAAACCTTGGATTTTTCAACCATATGCGGGGATACTTTTTTATTATTGTCGGCGAAACACCGATAAGGTAGGTACTTAGACACTTTACTAGTGTCATAAACGTAATCCGACCTCGGCGACATCCTGTCCAATCGGATTTTATTGCTTAGGGACGAAATGTTTTAAAACGATCGACACATTAACAGTATTTTAGCTCGGTATATACGATAAGTTGCTCGTTATAACAGTGAATAAATTAAATGTATGGCGAAAATCATAAACCAAATGTCAACAAATGTTTCCTTATTACATCCGAGATCTCGCTATGTCCAAGATCGTAATAACCGAGTTCGACTGTAATTATTTTCGTAAAAGTTATATACTCCGTGCCGCGCTAGAAACTCGCGTCCGAATCCCTTGCTGATTTAATTTTTTTCATATATTGTTAATTTGCTTTAAAATATTTTTTATCTGAGTTACAAATAATATAAATGCCAAACAAAAGTTATGGTAATGTATAGTGTGTCAAAATTATTACCTACCTTATTTTACTAGTATTGTGAAATTTATTATAAAATATGTCTATTTTAGTGATTAATTTTGATTTGTTTTGTTATTGTGACGCACGTTGAATATATATCTGACTATCAAAAAATT
The DNA here is from genome assembly GCF_057557595.1 of Rhyacophila brunnea. Classification (NCBI taxonomy): domain Eukaryota; kingdom Metazoa; phylum Arthropoda; class Insecta; order Trichoptera; family Rhyacophilidae; genus Rhyacophila; species Rhyacophila brunnea. The sequence goes on from NW_028233068.1 coordinate 28,226,841, forward strand.
CAAATAAATTTCATAAAACAAAAATTTGTTTTTATGGTAACATGTAACTTTAGCTTTACAAATTACACTCCGTTACCATTTCGTTCCATTCCGAAAATGTCCCCAAAAAAGTTGAACGTTAACTATTTTTCATTTGATTATTAAATAACGAAACATATATATTTTTCCAATAAAATTTAGTAAAAGTGATTACTGTCTTTAAAAAAATAGCAGAATGAACATTGATTGGTTTTTTCAAATACTAAAGGAAAAATGCTCTGCCATTATAGACATAGGGTAACGGAGTGGAACGAAATGTACCCATGAATTAAAATTCAATAATATTTTTTGACTATTTGTACTTTTATTTTTAAGTGTATGGTTTTTTTAATCTAATAGAGCTCTTTTAAGTGATAAAAAGTGTCTCATTCATGTTTTATAAGCTTAGTTTCGTAGTCACGGAACGGAAACTTATTATGCCAAATGTCATAAAAAAAATGATATAAATATTGTATTAATCAATATTTTGCTGAAAAATTGCTATCACCAATTCAGCAATAGAACAAGGAATCTGCTAACTATATAAAAATGGTTAATTTGAGTGAAAAAATAATATTACCCAAATTTCAAACATGTACAAACTTTGGCGAAAATGCCCTTATAGCCTTCACTCACAAAATTTTACAGCTAGGTTACAGTTACCTCCTGGAAACACTTTGACACACTATGTTTTTGCTTATTGTTTACATTTATTTACACCACAAAACTGAATATTGTCAATCCAGTTATATGCACTGTACTGTTTAAAACTCAAAATCGATGTTATCTAGTTTATATAGGTTCAAATTCAAGTTGGAACGTCTACGTCATACGAGACGAAAGAGTTCCCTGCCACTACCTATGTACGCCGTGCAGCATCGCTATTGGACGAGTTTCAATATCAAGAGGAAAAAACACATTGGAATGTGTCACAACTCATTTTCTCGAGAAACCATCTGAGATCTCCAGATGTACCCTGCAGTGTTTATGTGGACTCTGTGAACTGAAACAGCGATAAAAATCTGAGGGATCGCATTATACGTAAAAGCAGAAGTGTGTGATGCAGGGGTTTCTTTCGGCCTTCAGCTGATTATGAAGACTGTAGGCCGGCGGAAACTACTTGCTTCATCACTTTGCAATCGACGAAGATCACCACACCATCTCATCTTTCAATTTGATGCATCTCTTCTACTATACTACCCAATATAATCAACAAATATTCTTCAGTGGGTATTAATGATTATATTATGACGGCACGTGAATTCCGTAACCAAGGAGATAAATTAATAAGCGACACTAATTTAGAAAAATCGTTAAAATATCATTACAAAAAATATCGATATCGAGGTAAGAGTTGTTTACAGCCCCGTTTTTTCGGTAATATAATTAAGGCGAAGTGTGGCTTGGGACATCTAGTTACGTTATTGCGAAACATATAATTAAATACAACGTATTAAACAAATAATTAAGAGCGTATTAATTCGTAGGGATCGAAAAATAATACTTCTTTATAATGTAATGAAAAATCTATAAAAGATAGTAACCACAGTATTGTAGCTCGATAAAATACCCAATTAGCATTTACCAATTATTAATTTCAGTCACGCACCCTTTCTATTAATATTATTATTGTATAACATAGCAATATCCCGTAAAAGTGCAATACTTTAAAAATGTGCCAAAGTATCTCAATGTGAATTACTTATTCAAGGTTTTTAAAAGAATCTGTAAATATTGGAATTCAATTTCACTTTCTCAACAAAATTGCAATATACGAGACTGTCTCTCGCATTCAAATTATTTGAGTTTTTTTAATTTTTGTAATAAATATACTTCACTTAATTTTGTGAAAATATCGTCAAAAATTTCAATTTTTTTATAATTACGAATTAATGTTTATTAGTTGAAATCTATGGATCCATAAAATAAATCGACAATTAAGTAGTATTCTCGGCGTAGTTCAAATATTATACGGAGGACATTAGTCACTAACTGCAATAGTAGACTTTTAATAAAATAAATAATATTAACCTCTTCGTATTGTAGAGTTTTAAGTATGATTTAAATATTTTTCAAAAACTTATCTTATAAAAACAATCAACCGTCGCAGAACCTCTTATAGAAAACGCTGCTATAAATAAAAAATGATTCCAAACTTCAATTCAACCAAGTTTAACCTACCTATTCTATAACTTCTTTCATATTCCATCGCTAGATAGCCCAAGTAATACTACATTCCAAATTAATATCGGTCGTATGTCGTAGCACGTAGTGACTGCTACGCGGCGTAGACAATATCAGCGTAGCTCTTTATCATATCTTACAAAGTACAATGCAAATTGAGGCGTGAATCTGAAAGTTTTCATAGAGACAGTGTATAGAATTGACATTGAATAGTAAATACTTGAATATATTACATGAAGTAAATTTACATGAGTTATACGTTGTATTATGTTTTATTAAACGGAATCTACTGTATATATGGGGTTTGCAATGCCGAGCTTCCCGATGGGTGTATTTATCGTGCACGAATCCGTGAGATAAGTCTTTATATGGTTTTTCTCAAATATAGCGTATTATAAAGAAATATAATTTATAAAAGGTATTCAATTTCCAATAATAAAAAAACCATGGAAAATTGAAGTCCTTACAAATTGAAATGTATGACAAAAGACTTCGACTATGTTATATTAATGGTCACATGATTTTTAAAACTACTTTTCTGCACAAACATAACGTGAAAAATACTTTATTTAAATTTAATTATATTCTCTGCCTTTTTGTTGGAATTTTTTTTAATTACTTTGGTTCAAATAATTTTCAATCCTATGATTGAAAAAATACTAATCTGGACACCTCGGCACTGAAAATTCTATCCAAGGAATGGCAAACCCTACGTAGTTGTCTATTATTTTATTTATGTATAGATTTATATTAATTATTATCTATTTACTATGTATAAAAATATAATATATTAACATTTATGGTATTGTAACAATAAAGCCATCATAATTCAATGTATTCACATGGGGAATACAATTATTCGTATTATTCATGTGATAATTGGCTACTGTTTAACTATGATAAAGCATTGGATAACTTAGTTTCACTATCTTAACATGTTTATTTCATATTGTGATTGTGTATTCAATATTTGGATTGATTAGGTATAATATAATATTATGTATGTTTGTGATGTATCATATTTCTATCGCACATTAACACAATTTTACCAACAATAAAATGCTTAAACAAACAATTTTACAAGGTATCAATAGCTACTTCAAAAGCGTAAAGTTTATACTTTTATAAGGGTTGTTAATAAATTGATTAATTAATGCCGAGTAGGTGGATGAAAAATTATCCGCCTGCTATATTATTTTTCGGTACTGTTCGGTTAAAGCGGATACAGCGGAAAACGCATTTTGAAAATAGCCGATAAACTGGATTATTTGTTAGTTTGGGTTAGTTTAGGTTAGGTTAGGTTAGGTTAGGTTAGGTTTGGTTAGGTTAACCTAACAAATAATCCAGTTTATCGGCTATTTTCAAAATGCGTTTTCCGCTGTATCCGCTTTAACCGAACAGTACCTATTTTTCGTATAATTTAAAAAATGAAAAAGACTCTACTTATTGTATTTACAGTGTATATTGTAGTACTCATATTATGAATAGGTAACTTCCTAATAAAAAATATATATTTTGTAAATGGCCAGCTGCCTCACTTCGCTCGATTTCGAACTCTTTTGACAGCATATTCCATCATTGTCGACAAAACTTCAAGCGATAAATCGTCTATTTCCTGAATTACATTGTTTTTTTATCCCCACCATACGGTTGTTTATATTATTAACATATTCCCATTTTATAATCGTTCCTTATATTGCATATATATATTATAGTCTTCGTATTTGTATAATTTTGTAAACGATTTTTAGACATAGTGGTTTTAATAAACTTTTTTTTTATTCAACGAATTCGCGCTTCAGAAAGTATTGTAAAAAACTACTACTTAATTTCGTAGCAATTAGACAGGACCCATATAGGTTAGTTGGTAGAGCACATGTATTACACGTAGACTATGATGTATTTGGGGAACTAAATATAATCCGAACCATCAAAGTTTATCCACTGAAATTGGCTGGTCATGTTCAACGAAAGGACATGAGCTAGTCAGTCCGGAAAGTTTTTGACGCGAATCCATCAGGGCGGAGAAGTTCTAGGAGACTCAAATTGGGATGGTTAGATGGTGAAGGCCCAGATTCCTGAGGATTGTGGAACTAGGGAAGACGACTTGCGGAGGCCAGAGCTCCTCCCCAGGCTGTTGTGCCCTGAATGATAATAATAATAATGTGAACAAACAAGAGTATAAGACATAATAGAATTTACTAAAAAACTGAAGGATATACAATTGCTGGACAAAATATCTAGAGAATGTCTAAATGATAGACCCAGAAGCCGTTTATCTATGAAACATTAACTAAGTCAGCGATTTCCAAGCTGGGAGGCGCGCAGTGTTGCAAAGGGAGGCGCGAAAAGTTTAATACAATTAATGCAGCCACAGGTTTGCAGTTTGCAAATGCATAGTTTATAAAACGGCCGCTAGTTATAAACTACATAAAAACAGTCATATAAAAAGTTGTTTGCAAACTTGTCTGAAAATATGGAGTCGAATTTTATAATACCTCACTTCAATACTATTGTGAAGCGCGCTGGCTATCTCGTGAAAAAATAAATAAAAGCGTCAAATCATAATGTTGAAATTTGAGGCAAATTTGTTTAGGAACGATAATTTTGTTGTTTAACTTTTCTATTTGGTTGAAATTTAAAAAAAAAATGAGTGAATAAAATCAATGCAAGGACCACTAATGCATTCACTGATTTAAAAAGACAAAGTGAAGGCATTCATAACAAATTGAAGCTTTGGAAATCAAAATTACAATAAAAATAAGTTCGCCATGTTTCCACTTTTAAATGATTCCTGCGCCAGATATTATATTGAAGCAAACAAAAATCTATTTACTGAGTTCTTGATTAGTTTGCTAATGCACTTTTCACAATATTTTATTAATAGCAAAAAAAAGTCGCCCTTTGTTTCAGGACTATTAAATATTTTAAATATGTGGTTGTGCGTTTCAATTTGATATGATACCTATATGATGATTGATATACTTAAATGATAACTCCCGTGTATTTTTCCGTTTTTTTTTTCATTTTTGTATTAGGGAGTACATTTTTGTCGATTTAAAAAGGTGTCAGTAATACTTAATAAAATAAAGGGGAAGGCGCCAAGATTAGATTTTTTTAAAAGGGAGGCGTAGTAACATAAAGTTTGGAAACCACTGAACTAAGTTACCTAAAAGTACGTGGTAAAGTAACGCATATGAAGGGGAGGATGGAATCAGCTTAGAGAGGTCTTCGTTAGAAAGTAGATATATTAATCCTATATTATAATATCTACATAGTGCTAATACAATTAAATAGAAGAGTTGTAAATTATTAATATGACGTTGTTTCTAACAATTTGACTTAACCAATGATCCAAAAACTTGTGAAAAAATGTTTTCTTTTATAATTAACTTGCAAAACTGCGTGCTACAATACAATCAGCGATAGAAGCGTCATCGTGTAAAAATTGTAATGGAATACAAATTAATAAGCATGGTGACAATCAGGGACGGCTCTAGTAAAGGAGCAAAGTGTGCAGTGCACTCCCGTCATAGATTAAATAAAAATATATAGATAATATAAAACCCCCATGTATTCAGAAAAATGCGATATCGAAAACTTATGCGAAATCACTCATTTTAAATTCCGCGCGTTTTCGAACAATGGTGACGCAAGCGTTTCAACACTTCGCCTCAGCCACCCATACACACAAATGTCGAAAAAACAATGTCGATGAGACGCGACCAATACACACGTAATAATTCCATCGATGCAGGAGCATTATTCGAAGTGTTCCTTGAATTTACGCACATTTTTCACGCATACATTTATAGCGGACAACCACAGCGACAAAAGAAATGAAGCTTGTAGAATCAAAATCACCAAAGTTCTATAAGACTACATGAGTCTTCGTTGGAAACGATGTTTTTCATATTCTTTTCATTTCAAGTACAGTGTACCGGCCGAAAGCACACACACATAAGCTAGTCATTTGGACTTTATACACAAACCTCACAAACCAATATGAATATTCCTACATATAACTCAGGCGACGCGTCGAGGTACAGTTGGAAGCCTAATTATTATAATGAAATGACGAACTTCATGTCGATGCATATTGTGTCAAAAATATAATCATATTCACGACTGTTAGTTTGGTTGATATAGTCTATGGGTCAGTGTTGCCAACCGTACTATAATTATAGTATTTGTACTATAATTTTCGTCTGCGTACTATGTACGATATAAAACAGGTATAGTACGCCCAAAATACTATAGTTTTGAAAAATCGGAAAAAAGGTGCCATTAGAAGAAAAACAACGTCAAAATAATCCGTGAGAAGCAAAAAAAAAATTATCCCCATGTCTAAAAAAGGGTGATGTTAGCCACAGGTTTGCAGTTTGCAAAAGCATAGTTCATAAAACGGCCGCTAGTTGTAAACTACACAAAAAAACAGTCCTATAAAAGGTTGTTTGCAATCTTTCTGCAAATATGGAGACTAATTTTATAATCCTCACTTCTATACTATTGTGAAGCGCAATGGCTATCTCGTAAAAAAAATTAAACAAATGGGTGAGATTAATCATAATTAGGATAGTTAATTATTTAATTAATCATTATTAATTTAGTTTAGGAACGATAATTTTGTTGTTAAACTTGTCTATTTGGTTGAAATTTAAAAAAAATTGAGTGAATAAATTAATCCAAGGACCACTAATGCATTCACTGATTTAAAACGACAAAGTGAAGGCATTCATAACAAATTGGAGCTTAGGAAATCAAAATGACAAAAAAAAAGTTCGACATGTCTCCACTTTTAAATGATTTCTACGCCAGCAAACAAAAATCTATTTATTGAGTTCTTGGTTAGTTTGCTAATGCACTTTTCACATTATTTTATTAATAGCAAAAAAACGGGTCCGCTTCAGGATGTGGAGTCCATGATAGAATCCATTTGTCAATGAACGAAGTGAATTTGGATTGACTATTAATTGAAATTGATTGTGCTAATAAACAAGCACATTCGTCAAAAAATAATGTAATATAAGCAGTAAAACCTTGTTTATTTTTTTTTGTATTCGTAAGTAGGTACATTGTTGACTATTTAAAAAGGTGTCTATATTATTTAATGAAATACGGGGGGGGGAGGCGCCAAGATCAGATTTTTTAAAAGGGAGGCGTAGTAACATAAAGTTTGGAAACCACTGACTTAACATTTGAATTTTGTCTAAAAAAAACAAGACGTTAATTACCCCACGTTTAATTTTTTGAAAATGCAGAAAATTATTGGTCATTCAACGCGTACTATATTTTTGGCCGAAATACTATAATTTTGAAGTCACTGTACTATAATTCCACTTTCAAAATATGGCAACACTGCTATGGGTTGATCGTTCGACAGTTGGGTTTATAATATAGATTTAATAGTATTTACAATGAGTACCGTGTATTCAGTTGCATATATTAAGGACAATCGTCACGATTTTTCCAAACGAATTGATATTAAAGTGGCAGGCCGTCCTTTGCCATGTATAAATTTAATTCAAAAGTGTACAGTGAAATCGAAGATTGTTAATCGGAAATTTAATGTGCAAATGTACTCAAAAACACAATGGCTTTGCGGATGTAATATTCTTAATACCCTTTTTTGTTTTCCGTGTCTGTTGTTCGGCGGAGATGTTAACTGGACGGTCCATGGGATTCAAGATTTGGTCCACCTGTCAGTAAAAATCAAAAAACACAGTGGTTCAGAAAACATATTTTAAATGAAATGCAACTTGCAGTCTTGGGAGAAATAGATATACGTTCACAATTGGATGCAGGGTACCGTTTATCTGTGAAACAATTTAACGAACGTGTTGACAAAAATCGTTATATTTTATCCAGATTGATTGACTGTGTGAAGTTCTGTGGTGCATTTGAATTAGCTCTTAGAGGACATGATGAATCTGCAGATTCAAATAATCCAGGTGTTTACCGAGGGCTGATTGACTTTGTCTCGGAAATTGACATAGCCATGAAACAGCATTTGGAGAGCAATAGTGTTTTTAAGGGTACGTCAAAAACGATTCAAAATGACATTTTAGATTCGATTCTAGAGGTGTGCCGTAACGAAATTAAAAATGAAATATCACAAAGCAAGTTTGTAGCTATACAAGCAGATGAAACAACGGACATATCTACTACAGAACAACTTGTTTTGGTCATAAGGTATGAACTACGCGGACAGATACATGAACGATTCTGGAAATTTATGACGCCGAAAAACCACACTGCGGCAGGTATTGCATCTGAAATTTTGAAAGAACTAGAAGTTCTCGACATTAAACAAGCACAACTAATTGGCCAGAGTTATGACGGCGCATCCGTGATGAGTGGCCAATTAGGTGGTGTACAGGCTTTGATAAAAGCTTCGTATCCACACGCACACTTCATACATTGTTATGCACATCAATTGAATTTGATAATGGAAAGAAGTGTTTCAGCTAACACCATAGTCCGAAACTTTTTTGCTAATTTACGAGCGTTTCCAATTTTTTTTTCGAGGTCTGCGAAGCGAACTGATATCTTGAAAGAAATAGTTCATAGAAAAATACCAGCAGCACCAACAACGAGGTGGAATTTCAATATAAGAACAGTTACTGTTGTGCATACTTATCGCGATCAGTTAAAAGAGTGCATGGAACACATTTTAGAATCTGAAAATTTAGACGCCGATACCATTAATCAAGCTGGAATGTTGTTACGGTATTTAAACGAAGACAATTTTAACTATTGGTTAGATTTCTTTGCCAAAATTATGCCAAACTGTGATATACTTTTTAAACAACTTCAATCGAGGTCAAAGGACGTGTTGGAGATAAATATGGACATTGAACACTTTACGCGTGCTATACAATGTATTCGTCAAAATAATCATATGTCACAAATTCAACCATCGAAAAAACGTCGTCCCAATGATTTACCTCATTCTGTAATATGCAATGAAGTATGCGACATTATAGTGAACCAAGCGAAAGATCGTTTCGAATATAAAGGTCATTTAGTAATAGCCAAATTGTTTTTTAGTGAAAAGTTCCGGGATTATCATACAAATTTTCCAACAACAGATTTTAATACGGTAACCACATTATACGACATTATTGACAAATTTAAACTTAAAAATGAACTAATAGTCTTATACAGTAGAGAAGATTTCTACGTTACTGATGGAGCATTGTCGATACTTCAACTTTTCACTAATAATAATTTACTGGAAGTATTTAGTGAAAGTGTTACCCTATTAAAAATAATTTGTACAATTCCGATGACTTCAGTGGAAAGTGAGCGTTGTTTCTCAACTTTAAAGAGGGTTAAGTCATTTTTGAGAAATACCATGTCTCAAGGCAGGCTAAATGCTCTTGCGATGCTTAGTATAGAAAAACAATTGATATCGTCAATACCAGACTTTAATATTCGTGTTATTGACGTGTTTTCAAAATCCAAGGATCGGAGGATGGACTTCTTGCATAAATAGGTGAGTCTTTTTTGCACTCCCTCATATTCTTGTCACCGGCCGCCACTGGTGACAATATGTGTATACTTCTTCTCGGAATTTTGTATCGATCGGCAAAACAGCAGTCTACCTTTTGCGTTCCCTACCCAGATCGTGTCGCGGAGCTAATTTTAATCCAGTTAATGTCTCCGATACTCCCGCTGGGACCTCCAGAGGGCTCTAGCCTTTAATGCACGACTTGTATGTTGTTGGTTACTGCTCGACTGTCGACGCTCTCTTAACTGTGGCATAGCAGTAAGCACATATGCTTTCAATCCTAGGATTGTGGCTGATAAAGATTTTTTACTATTAACCGTCCCAGCTCCGTACATACATAACCATGAATGTGACTGAACAAACTATTCGATGATAATGTATGGTTTAACAATTAGGCAATTCCGAAGTCTATCGGCATGGTCGTACGACGGTTTGTCTCTTTTGAAAAAAAAATAGTAGCTTAATGTGTTCACCAATATCGATTCTTGGAAGTGGCTTAATTATCTGCCAAACTATTTAGTAGTATTTCTATCAATAAATATTCAATCAGTTTATTAAATTTAAACTGAGTAATGGACAATGCTTGTTTCATGTTAACCCGGTCGTACATAAAAAATCGTTTTGACTGGGATATGGTCATAAATAAAAATCGGGCACGATGTTACAACCGTCTCCCGTGCGGGTATACTGCGCCCTACGTCGACTGAAATTTGTTGCTTGCGACACCAGTTGTTTCTTATTTTCAAACTAAAATGTCGAATTCGAACTGTATACAGAGATACAGATAGTTACCTACATGTATTTTGTGAACACAAACAAAATCACATCGGTCATCGACATATTCGACGTGTTGCAGACATAACGAGTTTATATGTGCGATTCGGCAGAGATAATATTATTAACGATAGCGATCTCACTTACTACATACCAAACTTGGACCAATGGGAGACTGTCAAAAACTATGTAGATACTCGTCAAATATGTGAATTTACTTGAAAGCCTTTCCTATAATATGGTAAATAAATTTTAAATATACATTCAGGATTTATTAAATTCTGAATAAATCATAAACTTTCATTTAATAAATCTAAACGGATACCTAAAAACATTTTGAAACTCCACTGTACGCGACATAACTATTCAGCCGAATTAATTTATCATTTTCAATAAATTATTAATTACCAGTTGTCAAATTATCTGCTTGACGTTTAATTTCGACTAGACATTACAAACAGTAGCAGATTTAAACACTTGCAGGCCGCAGGCGCAAATTGATTTTAAGATCCAATAGTAAAAGTAATAGATAGAATCACACCGCAGACAGAATAGATACAGGTTATATTTAAGTATTCTTAATTTCGTAAAATGGAATAGTTTTTGTATTGACTTGTCCAAAACAATCGTTTTTTTTTCATTGAACTGCTACAGTGTGCTAACAAGAAAAAGAAACTTAGTTTTTTTAAACCGTGTACCCAAAGCCCTAGGGGCCGGTGGCCCGTGTAAGATAATCCACCACTAGCTATAAACAACCTTCGAAATCCTTCTACTTTATTGGCTTAAGCATTCTCGTTTAACACAATATATGAATACAATTGTTTACAGTGGTGCGTTTAGTGGCGTAAAGACCCGAGACACTGACTGAACACATTAAAATATCATTGCGTCATCTGCGTCAAAAAAATGCCGCTGATTGTTTAAATATTAATTATTGGTTTATTGGTGGTAATTCAACGAAATACGGGTCGGAAAACAATTTTTCTATGTGATGAATAAATACCAAATGATAAACACGTTTTATAATTTAAAACATGGAGCAGAATTTTTACCATTCATATCAGACGATATCTCTAGCTAAGAATCGTTTTGTACCGTGTATGTAAAATACCAACCCTTATCGCACAGCAGTATATGAGACGGACGTCCCAGAGAATACATAACACCGTGTACCTAGTGGTTTTTATTTTTTATGTAAGAGTTACTTAGTTTTCCATTATATTTTTATCTTCTTTAGTACCGTAATGTAGAGGTACCTACAATAAAATCGCCCGAAGGAAGGAATTTGAGATCTAAATTCGTCACAAAATATCATAAAGTAAAAGGGAATCATAGCAAGCGGAGAAGTTTAGTATTCGATTCCGAGGTACTCGTAGCTATATGAACCAGAAAAATTAACATTATTTTTGAAGTTATACTTCTTTTGGCGCATTTGGGAAAACATATAAGAGTGTATTTTTGGCGTGTGACAAAGTTGCGCGCGCCGATTTAACACGTTTGGCGTGTGACGGAAGTTGCGCGCGCCGATTAGTATTATGATTAGACACATAATTTATTATTATGATTATATTCATTTCCGTCTCCAGGGTACATGCGCATAGTGTCATTTAATTAGTCGTTCAATACAAGTAAACAGCACGTGTTGTAGACATAACCAATATTGTGTCATAATAAATGTTTATAAACAAATTTCTGGAGACTAACATGTTAATTTATATGCATAAAACTTTATTTATATTGGAGTGTACTTATATTTATTTTTCATTGTGAAGATTGTGTATCAATATTTGAGGCTATATTTATGTAAGTATTATTTATGAGTAAAATTATATATCAATAAATAAATTAATTTTGTCAATGTTGAGTTGGTAAATAATTAAAAAAATATATTAACATTCGATTTTTTTAAATTCATCATGGTCACTTCTGAATCTATTATAACCGCTGTATGGCAAAGATGAGTTTTGGTCTAATAAAATAAATAAATTACAATTATTATCATGTGCTATATGAGACACAGATGAATCGCGTACGTTTTCATCAACCTAATCCGCTGTAATAACTCCGTTAGTTACGTTAATAGTTACGCCAAAGAAGTATAACTTCTAACGATTTTTTTAAACTAATTTTAAATATAAATGTAACATTCGAAACGAATGAAATGAATTCTCTTATCGGATTATTGAATTTATTGATTTTAATTCTTGGGCGTGATAATGATAAAAACATATTATCCAGTTTTCTTCAAATTAATAGGTTTAGATTTCACATTTCATATAATAATAATATGTACCTATGTAACTATTCCATTTGAGTCATTTTTTGCGAGCCAAGTTTTGCCTTTCGGCATCTTCAGGCATTCACCGATGGTTAATATACACTGACGACGAATACAATTAAGTCTCGCTTATATAACAAATTAAAAATCGTTTTTTTATTATATTAATTTGTTATATAAACGAGAATTAACTGTATTCGTCGTCAGATAGTATATTAGTCTATTATCGTCAGTGTGCATTTATCATTAATGGGTGCGCATATTGCATGAAGATGTCGAAAGACAAAATCCGGGTCGCAAAAACGACGAAAACAGACTAGTACACGACTTAATTAAATAATTATTTAAATTTAAATGCCATCAATTACTTACCCTCGGTCTATAGTATTAATTTTCATATATGTACTTAGTTTATTTGCTCGCTAATGGTCATTATTAAGTTTTAATAATGCTACACGTGGAGGCAATACACATTTTCCCCTAGAGATACTGGAATAATTGGAAATTATTCATAACAAGGTTCTAGAATCTAGTTTGTTTATACCTATACGTTTACACCGATTCACCCCACGCGTGAAGCAACTTTTTCGTTTCTTGTCATAATTCCATTTTTCCGCGACCCCTAATTATCATGTACTAAATCGCTACCCTTGTATTTAGGGGTTATTGGTATGTATTGCACGTAGGCGTATTGTGAATACAGCGCAGGCTATTATAGTACCTATGAAAACGTGTGCTTTTTGTTAGTCCACAAATAAAATGCGTTCCACGAACGTTTTTTATACGAAACACGTTACCTGGAAACAAAACAAACATAGCGTAGGTAATATTTGTGAGACAATAGATATACTATAACAATATGTACCTAATTTGTGAAAGGTTTTCTTTTGATGATCATATTATTTAGCTGCAGTATTATTTTGTTTCTTGAAAAATATAGGAAAATAAATTTCATTTATCTTCCCTGCTTAACACAAACCAAGTCCTCTGGGAGTAAACAACCATTAAAAATATCTAATTCATTATTACGATATACGCCATGGTAATTATTTACGTTGTGTTGTTTATTCATTAGTAAAATGTAGGCACATCTCATACGTGAAATGTAACTTTATAAACAACCAGAAAACAATACCCGGTGGCAGCGCCACTTGTCAACATTCTGGTCGATGCGCTTAATAATACTATATAGCTAACAATATTACTATTTCTATTCATATTCATATTTAAATAACTAACTCATCGATTTGAATAAAATACAGTGAATGACTACATGACTAAGCGATTAAGGGATGCAACATGGGTGTTCTAGTTATGCGATCGCGCAACAAAGACGTAAACTCTTTCGCGTGAAAATGTACGTGCGTCAGAGAGAGACAGTGTGTACGTTACAAACAGACAAACGGACAGATCAATCAAGACAAATGTATAATGTAACTAGAAATAATATTAATTGTAAACAGAAAAAATATTTATTCTGCCTAGTAGATTAGTAAATAGTTGGACCTACCGACGTCATACTGTACTTCTAAATATATGTATAGTATCCTACCATAATACATTATAATATATGGCTAGAGGGTTCTTGCCCCAACATTCCATTAGGGGAATTAGATTAGGCTATTCTTGTGACAAAATGGATGTCTTTAAATAGGTACTACCTAATGATATTGTTGTATAAACCTACAAGCGTTTTATATTTAAGTTGGTAGCTTGATACTTTGGTATCTATATCATTTTTGGGAATATTTTCTATCGCAACCTTTTTTTCTATTCATCTTCTATGTTAAATATATGTAAAGAAGCTATTAAAAACAAAAAAGTAACACGTAAAGAGAAAATCTTTCCGCTTCGTATGTTTTGAATGTAAGATAGCGATACCTAATATTTACATTCTCTGTGAGGTAGCAAAAGCGACCCAACTCCGATGTCGATTATCCAACAGAAGGCAACTTATTTGAAAAACACCGTTTCGACTTTTCGAGCCTTCGAAAACAAGGTGAAAATTTCCAGAATAATAAGTATCTGGTAGCGGTAGGAAATCGTCATTGAAGATTTGGTGAAAAACCCCCCAAATTTTGGCTACGGAATTTTTGTTCACGTCCTAAAAAAAGATTTCACGTTTTATGCGAAAAGATTTTTTTTGTGAATCACGAAAATAATGTCGACCGTGAGGAAAATTTTACGGAATATGGGTACCTATACTACGTGTTTATATTGATATGCATAATACTTATAACTATTTCTTTATTATTAATACATCACAACAAAATCGAAATCGCAGTTTCTATTCGTAATAGGAATACAAATAGTAAAGTAGACTCCTAACTCGAACTAACTGTGATTTTATTACACACACTATGATATTATAGTCTAGGTCGAGGATCTAGGAAAATTCACACGTCCTTTTCAATGTGTATATTGACCGAATTGAGCTAATACCCATTTCTTCGTGAGGCGACTAAGATCCACGTCGGATTGTAGTCAATAAAAAAATGTATGTTTCTGAGGCTTTCATTATGTCTAAAAACCTGCATTAATAAATAATGTGTATTTTATTCAGTGCTGAACAAATCCCAACATCCTAAATAGCTAGTTAGATTATTAACGTAAATACACACTTCCTTAAAACATAGGTATTTAAATGGTTAAGTACCTACCCATTTCAATCACGTTGGTACCTATAATTCGAGGGCTTCATGTCAAAAAACACTATCTACAAAAGTGCAACTTTACAGGAGAACCAAAAATCGTTATTTTAGATTCTTGTAACTCAACAAGGGAAATGTTTATTTAAAATCTAATGGTCATATTTTATAATTTATTGTGTATTGTACATTTATCTTGCATATGATGATGTTAAAATTTATAGGAATAGCTTTAAAAAATATATGAAAACAAGGGTAACTTATGTTGTTAACGTTAAAATTTACTGACGATTTAAGAAGAAATTAGAAAAGATTGACATAACGTTGTTTGACTATCATGTAGCCGGAAATGTAAAATAACGTTATCTCAACAAAAAAAACTCTTTTGTAGATAACGTTGTTTGACTTTAAGCACTCGAATTATTGTATTCAAAAGGTACCGAATATACACATGATTTAAGCTTGTCATATTCTTAACTTAATATTGAAAATACATAAATTTTGAAAGATCTCAGAGAAACCAAAGTTGGACAGAGCGGGATTCGAACTCACCTCTTTCACTATTCCGGTGGGCGAGCGCACTTATCATTTGAGCTATTTATATTATTATAATTAATTCTAATGACTACCTACGTAAACTAGCGACCAACTTTGTAATTAAACCAGGGTAATGATATTGCTGACATGATTTATAGATGGCGTCTGGTGTTTAACGAAATTTATGAATACCGAATTAACTACACATTTCTTGTATTTAAAAATGATTGTAGGTACCTAAATCGCCCCAGACATCATTGGTTTTCTATTTTTAGATCAAGCAAGCTTAAATCATTCTGGTCGTCCATTGGAGAAGAACAAGTTCCTGGACTAGACTTTCTCTCTGCAGCTCTTCTCTCTGCAGAATATGAGAGAGCGTTGGGAAGAGCTCTTGCGATGCCTGCCTGCAGAGTTGTGCCATTTTTTGGTGCATTTCTTAGGGAGTTGAGGTGAATATT
This sequence comes from Rhyacophila brunnea, assembly GCF_057557595.1. Classification (NCBI taxonomy): domain Eukaryota; kingdom Metazoa; phylum Arthropoda; class Insecta; order Trichoptera; family Rhyacophilidae; genus Rhyacophila; species Rhyacophila brunnea. Next base: position 28,243,251 of record NW_028233068.1, read on the forward strand.
TTATGAAATTTTTTAACGTTTTCGTTTGATTTTTAAATAATTGTTAATAAAAAATATATATATAATATTGATATTATTTTAGAGACATCTTGGAATCAGCACCTACCGTCGGTTCCCAAAGCCACCAGCATGGTTCTAGAAGAGAAAGTTCCAAGAGAGATCCAAGAGGGGCTCAGAGAGATTCGTATGGAAGAGATGGAAGTGCCAAAAGGTATGTGTACCTCACACATGTAGCTTGATTCCTACTCATTAGTTACCAAATAATACCTAGCTACTTTATTTTGTGTTAATAATTTTATTGTATTATTACGATACCTATCTACAAAAATAAAATATTTCTTTTACAGGGGTTCACTGAAGAAGTCTGTATCGCCTTCGAAAAAAGGGTCAGTTAGAAGAGCTGACAGTTCGTCTCAAGGCTGCTCAGGAATTACATCAAGGAGTGATTCCGTTAAAAAGAATAGTAGAAATACAATAGCAGTAGATAATCAAAGCGTCACATCTTCATCATCATCTTGTCATGCAGAAGAAATCCCAAAGAAAATCAAGTCTTCTGGCAATACCGACGGCAGAAGAAGCAGTTTAGCTGGAAGGGGGTCTAAAAGTGGCTCATTAAAAAAAGACACGAAAGAGTCAACTGGTAGTCTATCCACGGTAAAAAGTGAATCTTCGAAACAGGAAAGTAGTCCATCGTGTATCGATGATGAGCACGCTTTAAGTTTAGCGCTGCGAGGTTCAAAAAGTGATCAAATAGAAGAGAATATAACTCCGGTAGATAGGGAGAAAATAACTGAAATTGATAATATCAAATTAGAAACGAGTCCCGGCGTACAAGATGTGACTGATAGCAATTGTCAAATCGACTCCTCAATACCGACATCGGATGACGCCGATAAAAAAGATGAGAGGATTCCATCGATGGACAGTCTTGGATCAATTTTAGAATCTAATAGTTCCAAAATAGATCCCATCACTCTATCGACAGACAATCCGGCAACATCTCCGTCGTTCAAAAGCCCCAAAGAAGAATTTAATAAAAAAGATGTAAGACTGTTTCCTGAAAGTCAAAATTTATCAGAAAGAAGGATTCTTCCTAAAAGAGATAGCACTGATACCCTGCCATCTGTGACTCATTCTGCCCGGAGCTCACGCGGAGATTCAATAATAAGAGACATACGACTGTCATCAATGGATAGCCAGATGTCTTTACACAGTTCAATTTTTTCAAGGAGAGACACCGACACTATGACTTCGGACAGTGCAAGTGGGACGGTATCCTCGCGAAGCTCGCGTGGCGGTTCCCTTTTTAAAGACTTGAGATTATCTTCGATAGAAAGTCAGAGCTCTTTCTCGAGCTCATTGTTGTCTAGAAGGGACACCGAAACAATATCTGAAAGTCACTGCGAAGAGTCATCATCGTCTATATGTTCAAGAGGAGAATCAATCAAAAGGGACAAAAGGTTATCGTCAATTGACAGTCAAAGTTCCATGTTATCCAGAAATACCGACACGGTGACTTCAGACAGTGGAACGTTCTCTCCCAGGACATCGAGAGGAGATTCAATAAAGAGAGATATTAGAATCGCATCTATAGATAGCCAGACAGATTTTTTTAAAAGAGACTCAAGACTGTCGTCGGTGGACAGCCAAATGTGTATGCAGAGACGCGATACAATTATCGCTTCTGAAAGTTGTCCTGTCACAGCTCGATCGTCGCGAGGCGATTCCATAAAGAGAGATATCAGACTGTCGAGCATCGATAATTTATGTGCAAATAAAAAAGATTCGTGTACCGGAACCGCCGACAGCCAAGTGATGGCTTCGAGCTCTCACATTACACGAGGATCGATACCGGATTCCATCTCCAATAGTCAATTGCTGCAAAGTGGGCCACCGCAGACATGTCGACAAGTGGTAAGAGGTTTGTGTGGTTCTTTTTTTATTGTCCTCTTATGATTTCCATTTGTTTTCCGTTTCTCACTCACGATTTTATGTTGTGGTGGTATTCCTTCCTCAGTTTATTTACTCTAAGAAATTATTTTTACCTAAGTATGGTTTTCAGTTTCGAGTACCTATCCAGAACGAATAAAGCGTAAACAGAGAGTAGAATGTCCTTTAAGAATTTTAGAAGCTTTTATACTAACTTGTGGAATTTATCTAAGTAGGTAGGTACCCGTTTACACAAACTTCGGTGTATAACTCGAATTTAAAACAAGACAATATCAATACGGAATTCTTATATCAAAAAATTGTGGGTATATTCTTATTTTACAGTACATAGCATCATTCGATGGAGCTGAATCATCGGGTGCATGGCGTAGTGTCGGGCCTGAAGGAATGCTAAACTTGGAGAAGGTGTATAGGACACAAGCTGTCATGGACCACATAGCTTCATTTCATCAACATAGATTAGGACTTGCGAGGAAATGTGGAGGAGTGCCTTCTTTTGGAGATTATTTACGGTAAGAATTCAATATTAGCTCTTTCTAACCTAGGCGTTTCCTCTGATAGAGGTCTGATCATGAATGATCTTTTTTCCAGATCATCATTTTCAACAGTTTGTCGCGATCCAGTCTTTGATCTATCATCAGACAATCATCGCAGCACAACCTCAGACAGCAACAACTGTGGAGAAGACGAAGCCCTCTACGATGTAGAATCTAGAGTGCAATACTGTCCAGTGCAACCTTTACCGCATGATCATGGTGTTACGATGTTTCCCATTGATTCAGGAGACCATCATCTATTACAGGTAGATATTTATAACTTTATAATATTAATAAAAACAAATAAATCAAGATTACCAGAGAGTTAAAAGTTTATATCGTTACACAACTATATTTTGATAGCACGATGTTTTTATGAAATTATTCAGAATTTAAAGCAAAATGTGTTGACTATTTTTTTAATGTAAAAGGTCATGCATCATGGTTGCTGTTGCGTACTGTGGGAAACAGATGGAACCGGCACGAAGCGAGATGTCACAGCACATATACGACTTGAAAGAGCTGCAGCACTTATCACCTGGTGTAAAGCACCGTGGAGGCAACCTAGGTGCAATGATCAAGGTACATATTATTATCAAAAGTACCTAAATAATAATATTACTCATTGTATTAATTAATATCCATCACTACTCCATATATTAATGCAACGAATTGTATCATAAACATTGATGTGCGCGTTCTTTACCATCAGGTGATATCCAATCTGAGGCCACTTCTAATAGCATCGGATCATCAGATATATGTCTTTCATTTAACCCCGAAGAAGCTGTTCCTTTAAAATATGCTACAAACCTGGTGTATGAAGCTGATAGTGGGATTGTAGCAGAAGAAGGGTAAATATACTTTCTCCCAAAACTAATAAATTATCATTAATATAGGATCTTCCTTTCAAACGAATAAATAAAAGAAAAATAAATATTGCTTTGGTATTCCAGCTACCTTGACCTGCAGACTGTTAAAGACTTGGTGATCGGAGTGGGACGCTTGGATGCCAGGGAGGGAGTGGAGCTTCAATCGGCAGCGAAAAAACGAGGACTCGAAGATGTCAACGTCCTTGGGCTGGTTTATGGAAATAATCTCAGTGATAATAGGACAGTTTACTTTGCACTACCAACACAATCCTACAGGTCATTTTAATTGAATACTGTTGACTAATCTACTTATCAAAATAATATTTATGTGATAAAGTTAAGTTTAAAAAAATAAAGTAGGTAGGTACTTCTTCATTCAAAACTTTGTGAAAATGTTTGTAGAATAAACAAAAACTTTTTTCTAAACCATGACATTTTAACAGGTGCCTTATGTTTTATGGTTACATCAAAAATATAATTGTATTTTACTGGAGTTCCCATAAAAAAAATATTTGAGTTTTATACAAGTATTATTCCACAGAGTGTGGTGTGTTGGTCTTCGCTTGGTCATCAGAGGATTACTCCGTCAAACAAGACTGGTTGATGGCAGTTTGAATTGGTTGAGAACGACCTATACTAAACTTTACTATGAAGATGGATGCTGCTGTGAACCACTGGCATCTGACGCTATCAAGGTCAATCTATTTAACATTATAGGAATAATTATTACAATTTCAACTAAATTTAAATTTTCTCCATTACAAACTTTGTACTAATGAATTTAGTTATTTTATAGGCTTTTGGAGGACGAGACTGGACTTCAGCTGGTATTATTGGTTCAAATCTAGCAAGAACTTCTGTGGAAAATGAACCGTCTATGGCTACAACATTGAAAAATGCATCTTACATCAAATTTAAGGTATCTTCTGTATACTATACACTATTATAACAAACAATACATAAAATTACTGTTTTATTAAAAAAAATACACAATGCCTTTTGCCATAGACATGAAAGAGAATAAACATCTCAAACCATTTTTAAATTTCTTCGTGTGGAACTTTCATTTACAGAAAAACAAGTCAACTTCAGAATTAAAGCCGAACATCTCGAAGTCTGTTATTCCTCCTCCGACTCATTCCTCAGGAGCCAGAAGTGAAGACGAGTCTAACCATCCATCGCCAGCCAAAAACAGGTTACCAGAACAAATAAAATAATCAAATGTTCAAAAAATACAATATAATGAAATTGGTCCTTTACATTATTTAATTTTTTTAAATCATTTTAATATTCTATTTGTAGGTATTTGCCAATACTGATTATCACAATTATTTCAGAAGTTCTTCATCAGCAAGTGGAGTTTTAATGTACAGACGCCAGAACCGACACAGTTCCCTAACAACTCCCATAAGTTCGTCACCCTCTTCTAGAAGTAAATTTGAAGCAGGAAGGTGAGATGTCTCAATGATATAATATGTATGCAATTTTAAATAAAATCATTGGCGTATACACTGAATCAAATTAAAATTAATTTTAATAAAACACCTCAAATGTATACTTACTATAAAAAATGTTTGAAAAAAATATGACGCTGACCGGGACTCGGACCCGCATGTTCAATAAAGAATGTTACATTCTCAAGTGAATTATATATTGAATAAAAAAATAGTTTAGAAAATTATAATATTTATATGAAAAGGTTGGAGAAGTATATTGTGTTTTTTTTAGATAAGATGCTTTTTATGCTTTTTTTAGGCTTCAAATAAATTTCAAATGTGCCTACATATTTGAAAAAAAATGGTGAGATATGGGTTATCCCAAAAAAAACACTGCATATTATGTACCAAAAGTTTTTTCCTAATGAAACGGCTTATAACAACGTACTGGTGTAAAAATAACAAACCTACTAAATCAAATAATATTACTTTCATCTTTTGCAGCCTAAAACGACTAGAAACCACAGACCACTTTTGGCAGAGTATAAAAAAATTAAGATCTAATTCATTCGGATTCGACACCCAATTGGACTTCAAGGATTTTGTTGCACTTTTCAAATCATTTAGGTCAGTCAAATGTTCATATACATAGTGCATACTTCTTAAAAACTATTACAACACGAAATATCAATATGATGTAATGAAATTACATGTACTTATTTATATTGTCTTTAAATTTCTGGTACAGTCTTCACATGCGAAAAGATCTGCGGGATTTATTTGATCAGCTGGCAATGGCACGATATGGCCGAGCATCACTTTGTTCAGAGAAAAGTAGAAGCTCACCAGAATTATCAAGGGCCCGAGGTCTCATAAGAAGCGGTAGGTTACACATTGGGCAAAACCTCATCGACTCATATCAATATAATAATCAGCTTTGATTAAAATATTCATAAATGATTTTTTAGGTCTTTTGACAAGAAATGGATCTCTAGATATGGAACTAGCAGGCGACGCCCATGCACGAAGAAAAATCCTTGACAGCCTAGCGTCTGCCAGTATTTTTGAAAATGGCGCCGGAAACCCGTCAACGCTCTCGGCTTGCGGCGATAGAATTGTTACCATGGCAACACTCAGAAAGTTTTGTGAGACGAGGCAGATGGAGATTATGAGTGATGAAGAATTAAAGATCATTGTTCAGGTAGATAATGCAATTTAACTTATTGAAATAACCTAAGTTATTACCGCAACATATGGCATGATATTTATACAAAAATAGCTGCTCTACCAACTATGCCGATGCGATTGTTTTTCCTAAATAACTACTAATGAAATTTCAAATAGCTATCATTGATATCATCATCACATCATTATGTTGAATATGTATTAACTTTCTACCAACAGAGACATGAACCTGATGCGGCATTAAGGGCTGAGAATTGTTTATCCTTTGAAGGCTTCGCTCGATATTTAACTGATAAAGATAACTATGCTTTCGTTCCCGAAAGAACAAAGTTCAAGGAGAGCAAAAGGTGAGATGATTGGTTTATTAATAAATTGATTAAATATAGTATGTAATAGTCACAGCCAGTAATTAAAATTCAATTAATATGACATAACACTATATTCGGTCACCCCAACTTTCATTCATGATTAATAATAAACCTTATTACAATATTGTGCCTATAAAACAAGGTATGTAAATGATGTACCATTGTTTTATTAAATTTATTGAATTGAACTTGCCAGATTCATTGACTGACTACACATTAACTGGCCACTATAAATATCATAACCCTTTTTTTACCAGCTCAAAATCATCTCCGAGGAAGCCCATGCCTCTTCACCAAGCATCAACTGAAGGTATATCAAGTATGGACGGACCTCTCAGCCAGTACTACATAGCATCAAGTCACAATACCTACCTGACTGGGCATCAATTGAAAGGAGAATCATCAGTAGAACTCTACACACAGGTTAGTGGCAATATTAAAATTATTTTGGGTGCAAAATGAAAAGAGAAATAAGTCAAAAATTTAAAAATGAGTTGAATATGTAAAATTAATCAAATATACTAAAATCAGAAAAAAGACAAATTAAATTGGTAAAATTCACGCTAAAATATAGAAATTCACAAACAAAGTTATCCAAAACTCCATCTTCTTTCAGTTCTCCTGAAAAATAGTTGTTGGATTCATCTTCCTATTCTTTTCGCACACATATTATATTATATTACATAAACTGTTGTGGGATCTCATTAAAAACATTATATCAAAATTAAATGAACATTTATTGTAATACAGACATATCGCACATATTTAAATTTACACAGTGAATGACAGGGATGGCAAATAAGTGACACGCGAGAGATATTTTGACAGCACCCTAAAGAGTTCTATATATTTATAGCAAATATGTACACCGGAAAGAATAGGAGGTAGATACTGTTTGTAAAGTTGTTGTCAATAAATTAAAAAAACTTATTTGTGAAAAAATATTTGTGTTAATGGAACACTCAATATGACTGGACTGACAATAGATTTTGTTAATTTATTTCAAGTCCATGTTGGACATCCGATAGAAGGATTTCACTGTATTATCCATCAGCAAATGTTGTGTGCAAAACTCGGTATGTACTAGCAATTTAAAAGAATGTCCAAAAAAGTTAATAACAAGATTATAAATGTTATAGTTATACGCAATATGAAAAAAGACAATTTTCATTTCAAAGGAAATAAAAATTATTGTTAATTATTCGTATTTATTTGATATGCAAGATTTTGACAATGACATTGTATGTATTAAAAAAAATTTGAAATGTCGATTATCGATCTGCAATCTAATCCAATTTGTTAAGACAACTTTTGAATATGTAATAATGCAAAAGTGTATTGAAGAATTGAAATGTCTTCAATTGTCACAGAATAAAGAATAAGAATACCGCATGGAAAAAACAATACATATTAGAAGAATAGAATTATTATGCCAGATATCTATTTTTCTATCAAAAAATAAGCAATCTTGTTGATAACGATTTTCTCTTCTATTTACTCTTACTAACGTTTTTCTGTATTAAATGAAATACATTCAAAGACTAGAAACAGGTTAACAGAGGAAAATTTCAGCAGTATGAATTATTTTGCAATCAACATCAAACCGGGTCTGACACATAAAATTCTTGCAATTATTAATATGAAGCAAAAGGTTTCTAATATTTTTTTTTATTTTTTTTTTTTATTTTGTATCATCTCTTTGTATTAAATAATTAATATTACATTTTATTTTAGATATCATGCGGTTATTCTTCTATTATTAGTATAAAAATGTACTTATTTATTGTATACAGGGAAAAAATTGCATTAAATTTTATTATATTTTGTCACATTAATCAAATCCTATTTGCCATCCCTGATGTAGGCTATTATTGTAACACAATCATATTTCAATTCTAGTGGGTAGCACTTCTCTTGTACCAAAATCTCGCCCTGTAATCGTCACTGCATGTCAAAAACGCAGGAGCTGACGCAGAATGCACAATGTATCTAAAAAAAAAAGAAAAAAATCATATATTTTCTGATAATGAAATATTTATAGAAGTGTGGTTTTAAGTTTGCCGTTAAAACTTTGTGACTGCAGCGGGAGACAACAACAACATTACTGGTCCAAGAGAAGTTGTGTTATATGCCACACTGTGTTTTTTAGCAAAATTCAGAATCTTAAAAAGGTGAAATTTTCATTGTCTTCATCTATGATCATTTCTCTATAAATCAAACATTTTTTATATTTTTTTTATTTCATTATATATGTTTAAAAATCTGGTTTTAAAAAACGTCGACCTACTTACGTTTTCGTGTTACCAACAAATTTTTCAGTCTATCACTGGATAAACACTAAGGTTTCAAAAATGATAGTAATTATATATTTATCTTAAGTTTGTCTATTCTTAAACTATATAGATTGCAACGATTAGTATAGTTTTCTTGGAAATAAAGTTAAAAATAATAATATAAAACATTAATGGTAAAAATAAAGAAAATAATTACAAGATAAAAAGAACTTTTTATATACGTTTTTAAATTTTCTGTTGAATTATTACGCTCAATATGCTCAAATTTGTACTTGATATGAAGTAAATAAAAAACACATAAACAAACAAATATAGAATACTGAAATGTCATTTTGACATTACATTTTGATTTCCATAGTAACGCACATATCGTCGCTTAAGAAACAACACCGCGGAAGTCAATTGATTAAAATTTTCAGGGGAAACAAAAAACGTCTCAAAAAATTGAAAATTGATACCTTTTAACTTATTTTTTTTTTGTGTTTAGTTAAAAAAAAACATTTTTTTTTACTAAACACAAAAAAAAAAAGTTAAAAGGTATCAATTTTCAATTTTTTGAGACATTTTTTGTTTCCCCTGAAAATTTTAATGAATTGACTTCCGCGGGGTTGTTTCTGAAGCGACGATATATATTAATAATTTAGTTGCTAGGACCACCCCCTTACCAACCAATAATAGTCTTTTACTTTTTACGGATTTTTCTGAAATAACTTTCTATACAAAACAGAATTAACTGAAAATAAATTCAATTCTGCTTAAAGATGGCTAAAAGTATTAAAAGAATGCATTGACATCGTGTTCTCATATATTCTAAAAGTTTCAAATGTCTAGCTAGTCGGGAAGTTAGTTAAATATCGATTGCAAGATTTGTACTGGACAAACAACTACCAGACAAACAATAATACGAGCTAATAAAAACGTTGTAAAATAGACATGTTCGAAATAATTTTACTATGGAATTCTGGTTCATACAGATTAACGGAAATTTTATTTAGATGGAAAAACATTAATCTCAACATACAGAGAAACAAATTAATAAAATCACAATGTTATGTTAAGTTAAGTCCATATCAAATTCAGCAAAATTAATCTCTTGCAGTATAAGCTCGATCTTTAAATAGGTTTTTTAATTCTCGACCTTTCACTTTTCTGTCAATGTGTGCATTGTATTCTTCTAATAAAATTGCCTTTTTCTTTTCCGAATCAGAGGTTTTATCAAATTATAGCACAATTCGCAGATGTCTTTCTTTGGTTTGTGGAACGTTAGTTTAAATTTCTATTATAACATGGCTATAATAAGATAATTTTTCAGGCAATCCTTCTCTAGAAAATTCTCCTTATACAATTCAAACATTTTTTCCATTTTAAGAATTTATAATGAAGTAAAAGATATTATATAAGTGAAATATTATGTATTCAATAGTTTTTCACTTCTACTTTCAGAAAAACTTCTCAAAAACATTAAAAAAGTAAATCGAATTGTAAAAATCTTTTTGACTTCCACTGACTTACGTCTTGCCGCCTCGAATTATTACGAATCACACGTTGATTTGTTGGTAACACAAAAACGCTATGCTGTGTCTGTGTGTTAATAATAATTTAGGACGAATATATTATCACAAAAACATATAGAGCGATACGTTTTTGTGTTACTAATTAAAGTTACACTCACGGTGGCCGCGCGGCTTAAGTGTTGGACTATAACGCCGTGGGTCCCAGGTTCGAATCCTGGGTCTGACAAGTACACATATTGTTTTTCAATTTGTGTTTGTCAGTGCATGGACCTGATAGGTTGAGCAAGTGGCTGACATCCATTTCTCGTAAAAAACAAAATCTGTCAATACAAACCTCTACTCTGTGGAGGCCCATATGATCCTATTAGGATCGGACATGGTCGAAAGAAAAGGAATCAAAGTAACATATTATGAGATAGGTCTTAGGTTGTTTCGATCTGTGAAGATATCTTTTAATTTTTTATTTGTCCATTAGGTAGAAGCCGTTATTCTGAGTCATCCTCCATACTTAACTCAAAAACGCATTTTTTGTCAATATGTTTTTGTGTTAATTAGGGGACGACATGTCTGTTGCGTGATGGTCTTATGTTGTGGTTGCAAAGTTCTAACAGCTAGTTTTAATGGGAAAAGAATGCTGATCTTACCTGACAGGTCCATTGTGACCGAGGGACATAAGTTGTGCTCTCGAAGCGTTTCGCGAATTCCATGCACACAGTGAAGTGGTTACTTCATCGGGGAACAGGACAAAATCTTCGGTGTGGTTGAACACGGCCTGTGCTAAATGTTCTTGCTTGCCTGAAAAATTATAATTCAGATATTGCTATATAAAATGAAAAATATATACAGAAACATGATTAATAAACAAGATTATAATCATGATTAGCTTCATTGAAAATGAAAACAAACACAACCAATTGTGATTATTATGTTTTTGATTGTAACATAATACATTTATGTATATTTATTTACCTGTAGTACCAGCCCCAGTATATGCAATCAGGCATCTGCTTGTAGTTAGCTCCCAAAGTTTGATCATGGAATCCTTTCCTGATGATAACAGGTACTGAAATAAAAATATTTTGATAAAAATTACTCCTAAAATATATACGTAAATTATATTGTATTACCAACTGGACAATAAATGAAAAATATTTATTTAAATTTTATTTGTGTTGAGTATACACAGAGCTTGTGATTTCTTGGCTTTTTACTCGAGAATTTGAGATTGGTTTATTGATTTTTCGAGAATTCCTGAGAAATATCTCTATTTCTTTTTTTAACTTGTTCGGTCCAAATTCTTTGCTGGTTGGTTTATGTTAATTTTTAAACACTTTATCTTTCCCTATGGTGGATTAGTGCTGGAATGCCTGCCTCTACTGAAACCGTGGGTGCAGGCAGGTTCCATCCCCGCGTCTGGCAAAAATCATGTTGTTTTTTCACTGTGTTTGATGCAGAACAAATGGATAATAACCACTTGCCATAAAAAAAGGCTGTAAATAAAACCTTTACTCCGCTTAGGCATGAAAATTGTAATAATAATATCGTTAACCTGTACTTTTTAAGACTCGATAATGATTCAACAGCACATAGTAAAACATAAGCCAAAAATGGATGATTTAGTACATACCTTGTTGTTTCTTGTAAATCCAACCGAGGATATTTCAGCACCGTCATGTGCAGCGGTTAAAGTATTAATGCATCTATTGGAAACGCCATCCCAAAGCTTGATAGCCCCATCTGATCCAGCACTTGCAAAAAGTTTTCCATTTGAGGAGAATCTGTTGAAATGTCAGTAGAAATTTTTATTGCTGCGATACGTATGTTATGTATATTAAATGGCTGCACATATTAAGATGATAAATTAACTCATATATCTGGTATTCAACCTCTGAAAAAATGATGTATTATATTGTATAGATATGTATAATATAAAGGTATAGAAAAAAAATCAACAAATCACTTTACCTTAAACAATTAACAGACTTGGTATGCTGATGATTGGGAATCGGACAAACAAAACATTGACCTGTTGTTACATCGTAAAGCCGTATCACAGGATGCGTTGTCGACGCTATTATGTAATTACCCAGGGGATGGAAAGCAACACATTTTACAGGTTCGGAATCCTAAAATGATGGAATTATATAATTTTAATAAATTAAAAGTTCATACATTTAGGCCATTCACAATAAATAAATATGTACATGCATACGGTGGATTACAATGGAAAAGCATTTACGGAATTTTAGTATCAAGCAATCATAAAAAATCACAGCACTTTGGGCCCATATCCTGTAGAATTATTTTGTTTAACCTTGTCCGATCCTAAAAGGATCATATGGGCCTCCACATTGTGGAAGTGTATAAAGAGATTTTTGTTTTTTACAAGAAATGAATGTTAGCCACTCAATCAACTTAGTAGGTCCATACTCATGTAACCGCTCGGAAATTGTGGGCGTAGAATACAAATATTTTAATAGGTGTTAAAATATTGACCCATTATCATTATAAAGAACTAAGTATTTTTCGTTAAATTATTGAAGTTTTACAACAAGGTCTATCAAATGAAATAACAATAAAATATATAGGTTTTGAGGCTCTATTACTGTGAAATGAAAGCAGCAGCCTTATATAGTTTTACTTATACGATACCAGTATTATTGTAAAATATACTTTATTTATATGCAATATATGGATACCAAGGATATGCTTTGCTTAAGATGTTAAATTTAGGCACTGTACTTACTGTTATGGTGCGGTAGGCTTTCTTGACAGATGCTTTGGTAATATCAAACAATTTGATAGTGTTGTCCTTCGATCCGCTCACCAAAATTTGTTCACGTGGATGAAAATCTAAACAGGTCACTTCATCGGTATGGTCATAACTGAAATAAAATTTTGAAGATATAAATATTAATATTACCTAAATAAAATTGTTTATGTTAACCAGTTTAGGTTAAATGAACAGAGGTAAAAAATTTAAACTTACAGTGTCCTTATGACAGGATGACCTTGTGTTTCTCTTCCAGGATCCATTTCATCCGGTGCCGATTTTGCCAGCATTCTTTCAACATCCAAGATCTAAAAGAAAACATTTTTAAATTTACTTAAAATTTTATTGAAAAAAGAAAGATAAACCAAACCATATCATCATACATACAATAAATTAATATTAACCAACTAGGACTCAATCTTCCATTTGTAAATTTGGTCATTAACATTACAACATGTCATGAGACCCAATGACAGTAGTGTAGTTACTAATAGAGGTGAAACAATCACAAACACCCAGGCTTTAAGAAAATCACATAAATATATTATGTCCTCACCGGTAATCGAACCCGGAGCCCCCAGACGAAAGGCCAGTGCCTTAAACATTGAAGAATGAGGGCATAATTGTGCATACTTCATCAACGTTGTTTAACTACGCAACCCATAACTTACTTATTATATACTTGCGTAAATTAATTAACGCAATAGTTCTTGAGTCTCGATATTAGAAGTAGTTGACAGTTGTTTTTTTATAAATCTCACCTTAATACTGGCATCGACACTTCCGGTGGCCACCAACTGACCGTCGCTGCTAAAAGCTCCAGCTCGACAAGCTTGCTTGTGCGATGTCACATATGCAGTCTCGTACAGCGCTGGTTCGGGGGCTAGAGTCGATGCATCCGACTCAAATTCTAGATCTGTGAAAAAAAGTAATAACCAAAATAAAGGGAAATTTATAACTGTATTTCTTGTAAAGTCATCCCTTGTTAAGCCCTTGCTGTGCAGTGCATAAGGCGCTAGCCTTTCATCTAGGGGCTCTGGGTTCAATCTCGGTGAGGTCACAATATATTTAAGTATGTGGTTTTCTCAAAGCCTGGGTGCAAGGCCTGAACAAAAATGAACCATAGGTGCGAGTGAGAAAGTATTTGGCACCCTTATAATCTCCACGACGTGCGCTAGAGTAAGATAAAAGGTTAACAGATGTGCAGAAGATTTTGTTGTCGGCATAGCCGCAAAATCTTAGTTTGTTTGATAGCTTGTGTCGATAAACGGCGAACGCGTATTGTTAAAATTGCTATTTTTGTATTAAATATAAAGTTAGTGGTAAATATTTTTAGTTAATTCAGTGGTAAAGATGGTGGTGTGTGTTGTATTAAAAAATGGTAGCCATACTGACAAGCAAGACGATGGTATTACGTTTCATAGGTAAGTTGATACATGTTCGTGATAATTTATTTGTATATTATTATATATTTTAATAGCAAGTGAGTGTTTTTTTTAAATAACTTAAATTATGGATATCTTTACCTAATAGTTGCATTTTGACCGCTTTAACGTAAAAAAAATAGAAAATTATATTTTAATTCTGAGCGTCTAGTGCAAGCACTTCGGGCGAGCACTAGCGATATGGTCTATGGTCTCAAACATTTGTATACGAATATGTTCGCTCGCCCACAAACCAAATGCACGGCACGCAACTTCATTTAGCAATGCAATGGGTGGCGTCTAGATGTATCTATAGTCTAAGCCTGGGTGTTTGTGATCGTTTCTCTTATATTATACTACTATTTCACTACACCACTGCCATTAGGCCTCATGGACTGTTGTAGTGTTAAAAATAATATATAAATAGATATAGAGTTGGTCCCGTATGAAAACTATTAGTTTTTCAGGTGCAAATGTTCCATTTAATGCTCATTTTTAATTTATGCACTAAAGTACAAAAACAGTTGATTGTTTTTCTTACGAATAATTATTTCAATTAATACATAATAATAAAATATAATATACCCAATCCAGTGGTTCCCATTAAATGTTCTCCAGCCCCGATGTTTTGTTTTTCTCTGGAATCGGGCTCATTCTGAAGACCCACCAGCATCAAGTTCAATAATCTGTTAACAACATGCCATGTACATTACATGCCATTACAAATCAGTGTTATGTG
This sequence comes from Rhyacophila brunnea, assembly GCF_057557595.1. Classification (NCBI taxonomy): domain Eukaryota; kingdom Metazoa; phylum Arthropoda; class Insecta; order Trichoptera; family Rhyacophilidae; genus Rhyacophila; species Rhyacophila brunnea. The sequence continues at coordinate 28,258,342 of NW_028233068.1, forward strand.
CAGTGTTTAAAAATGTAATATTATGTTTTACAGAATATGCTATGTTGAATCTGATACAACAATCATTTCAATAACCAATATTGGGTATCCAACATATACCGCATGAGTACAGTGGCATTTCAAGGTACCAGTGAACTAAATTTCACAAATTAATGTATCATGTAGCTGGTATTTATGCCTAGTCATATAAAATTGGCAGCGTAGAATTATTACTACAAAGAAATTGGATTAAAATAACAAAAAATACAGTGAAAAATTTAAACTCTCTTTTCATTCCTAAAGAAATAAATATAGGCAAATGACTAACTGATTTAATCATAGAAAAGTGTTTTATTATCTCTTTATAATTTCTCTTTCATATTGAATTCTTTATTAAACGTACGAGTAGTAGAAAACTCCATTGTAATAGTTTAGAGACAAAGTTTTTGTTAATTCCACAATTTTATCATATTATTATATTTCATTCATGTTGAGAGCTGTTTCGGGCTATAATAATATTATATACCCATCCTCAGAACGATCCAACTATAAATCTAACCTAAGTTGTAAATTCCAAAACCACTGTCAACGTCAATACCTCAAAAATTTTGTAGAATTAACAAAATTGTTTCCATACCATTCAACCATAAAGGGTCCCATGATGGCCGAATGGTAATGTGTCGGCTTATAATATTGTGGGTACCAGGTTCGAATCCCGGGTCTGGCAAAAATCCACATGATGTTTTTCAATGTGTGTTTGGACCCAGAATACGCTGAAAAAGTGGCTAACATCCATTTCATGTAAAAACAAAAATCTGTTAATACACTCTGGAGGACCGTATGATCCTCTTAGGATAAAACATGGTGGTGTATGTAATGTTAATTAAGGGGACCTATTTAATATGGGCCCTTACATCCAGATTTCATTTATTTAATAAAAATTCGAAATCATTATTTATCAACTATTTAAGAATTTATAAAAGTCAGCTATAAAGGTAGGTACAGGTAACTCTCATTTATCGCTACCCCGGTGAGTGCAAATTCGTTATGTCGCAATCGATTTTCAATAATACTTATTTCTTGTCCGCCATGTGCCAGGAATTATCATAATGACTGGAATCATGCACATACAATCTATTTTTTAATTATCGACAAACTTTACATAATAAGTGCAGACAGACGAAGTCGGCTAAGCTAGCTGAACAAAATGAATGTTATTTTTTCAGATTATTACAAAGGTATGATACCTACTTTATTTTTATGTATGTTTATTTTGTTTAATTTATTGATAAAGTGTTCTCATATTACATTAAATTTGTTGTTTTTCAAATCCCTTGTTGATCGCGAAATTTCGCTTATCGCGCATGTGTTCAACATAGGTATATACTCCTTGATCAACGAGTAACCTGTATGTAAAACTAAGTTGTTATTATTCGCAAAGTCCAATCAGTTACCTATCACTCGGTGGGCATGCGGGATCAGCATGAACGGCTGTTGACAATCCACTGGCAATCGTTTGGTGGCCATCGTAGAACAGTTGGCTGGAACAAATGCAAATGAAATCAACTATAAATAATAATGCCCAGTAATTTATCACTTAACTTTACCGATCACTTTCATAATTATGTCGAGTTTTTTAGGGGAGACATCTAAATACCGCATTTTTAATTACGGTTACAAATAATATGTTTATGATTAATTAATATAACAAGCTTAAGATATGTTAAATAGACATTATAATTGGTACAACAATCCGATGTGGCCTTTGCCACCTCCAATCCCTTCTGTCTCCGAGATTCCTCCACTAGCGTATCCTTAAGCAAGCTGTTTTTTACCACAATTCAACCACTCCAATTTTGGTTGATAGATAATACATAACCACTAAATGAGTGATGAACCAGAAGGAACCTCACTTATACACAAGTATGTATCTTCACTTGATTGGCTCGAAGACTCATTTCCTTGGCCGAAACTTACAAGGGTCCGTTCCGTTCTTGCTACTATAAATCATCGGCATATTCGACGAATTGCACGGCTTAATTTTGTATTATTTTGGATCCCTGAAATCTAAATTAATTACCTTATAATAAGCCTATAAAGCATTTCACGGTTCTTGACGACATTTTTCATGTCAACTTCAGTACTGTCCTTCATAGTTAATTCGTGTAAATGGTATTGATAGTTGATTTAAAATATTATTTTGAAAATAATCACTAGCATTGACGGCATTTGTTTGACGTTTGAGTTTTCGGCTTTTTTGAAGTTACGTTTATTATAACTACAATACAAATTTAGAATTGCTCTCACGTTTTTTTCATCTAAACTGAAAATGACAAATATCTACATAATAATATTATTAGGTACGCATTCATAATAATAAAAATAATTTTATTTTGGCATTATGTGTAAATACACTTTTCTTTGTATAAATAATGGTGAAATGTGTAAACGACTAAATTATTTACATCTTGTAACAGCGAGAGTTCTCTATTAAAATCGTATTGTTGTGATTATAGTTACCTGCCAGTTTCGCCAACAGCAAAACAAAAATCAATGATGAGCTAATACGTGTAATATTATGCGGTTGCGCAATCTTAAATATTTTCTTTTAATTTTAAATAATCACTATTAATTTTATTAGCATATAAATACTACAAATAATTGTATTTATAAATTATGTATAAATTTTAGAGCTTTTTTTCCTAAAAATCAACAAAAAATAGATAAAATAGTTGGTAAGTATCTAGCTAGGATATTTATTTGTTGTACATACAACAAAAATGCAGCAAAATTAGATCTTTAATAAAAACCGTGGCATAGCAGCAATGTCTCGATTGTACGTTTTCACAATATATTCATATCATGAAATGTACAATTTGGATCTAGCGCCGTTCCGCTTGGTAAATGCCCAAAATTATCGTTCCGTCTCGTGGACATATTAATTTGATCGTCTGAGCTAGATCTTCCACATAATGACTACCTACATAATATATGAAAAAATAATTTGTCTTACCATTACAATATTATTATGATTGCTACTGACATCTTAGCAGTTGTCTGCAAAAATATAAATACCCGCACTTTCACATAAATATTTATGGCCCCGACCCCCAATTCTGTATTTTATACCACATACGTGAAATTGCAGCCATGACAATAATGTTGATTGTAGAATAAAATTATTAGTTTAAACAAATTTGTTTTTATTTCAGGTTCTATTAACTGGCTGTCGGTGTGTAGAACTGGACTGTTGGGATGGAGAAGATGGCAGCCCAGTAATTTACCATGGACATACATTTACCACAAAAATACCATTTCGGAGGGTTGCCGAAGCTATTGCTAGATCAGCTTTTGTGGCGTCACCACTTCCATTGGTTTTGAGTGTTGAAAACCATTGTAGTCCTCCACAGCAAATTGTAATGGCCGAAACATTTAAGGTGACAACAGTGATACATTGCTACAAATTGCCTTCGTTTATAATTAAGATTCTAACAATTAAAACAACAAAAACTGTTAATTTGTAAATAAGTATATAACTAGGTCATGGCCCCCACATCCTAAAGCGGGCCCCCAGGCTAGGATGTTTGGCGGGCCCCCCTATCTATCACTAAGGGTAAAGGCAGTGTGACGCGCTACATTAGCGTTTTCCATGGTGTACGCGGTAAAATTAAAGTGTATTTTTAGCGTTTTTTTTGTATCTTTCCCATCTTTCCTGACTCTTTTTACTATTAGAGCAAATTTGTGGTCTGTGTTTATCACACTCATCTGGTCGACTCGTCACGCCGGGACCTTCCTGAGCCCGGGCTCCTAGGCTAGAGCCCTGTCAGCCCCCCCCCCCCCCCTTATGGGGGCCATGAACTAGGTACACACAATATATCAACTTAAGTAGCTTAAAATACATTATAAATAAATAATGGTGTTGGAACATCCTAAGATTGGAAAAAAGTATATACCAAATTTAATGAGAGTGGAGTCCACATCCATTACATTCCTGGCATTGAGCTTTACCGATTAATCTACCACAAATCACATAGAAAATTCCTAACTACGCATTTTAGTATTCTTTCAAATTCCATTAATATTATCGATGACCTTTTATTTTAAATTAAAATTTTAACACATCATACATACTAACTTTAATTCCTGGACGGTGTCCGGATCTCCACAAATTTTACTAGAAAGAAATGGAGCATTTATAGCCATCACCCTAATTGCTACTACATTATACCTACTCTAATGATTGTTTTTACAATAATTGTAAAAGACAAGAACTTCAATACAATTATAATTATTATAATGAAATTTTCCTTAGTACATATTTATATTTTGTAAAATTAACTAAATAATAGCGATGTTAAGATTATATGTTATAGGTATATGGTCATAATTTTAAAGTTAATATTCCATATCTGTTTTACGCTTTTACAGTCAGTATTCGGTGACAAGTTGGTGACATCATTTGCGTTTGACGTCGATGCACCAGATGGACCGAGATTACCAGCACCGGATCAATTAAAAAAAAGAGTTTTGATAAAAAATAAGAAACTCCCTCCAATACACATGCCAGTGCCACAACCATCTAAGTATATATCACTTTCACAATGATTATTACTATAAGAATTGAATACAGAATAAAATAATTTATTATTTTGTAATGAAATGACTATTCCTATCTTATAAATATTAATATTTCCGGTCAACTCATTTCAGAAACCAGAATAATGGTATTCGAAGTATTCCAGAGCAGCCCAGAACCAGTTCGATTATTTCTGCTCAGAGTGCTTGTTCGTCATCATCAGTATCTGAATACTTTTCTGATGAAGATTATGATGACGATGATGAAGAATTAGATGGTAACTCCCATTCAATGTTTCATGAAATATAACTTTATCAGTATACATTATAATTTTAAGATTACAAAACATCGATCCCAATAAAGGCTTGTGAATAATTTTAATATCGATCTAATTTGAAAATATTATTTCAAATTTAGAAATTTTGTGTAGATAATTGAAATGTAATTGAAAAATATAACATAATTTTTTTAAGAAATAGTTGTAGTTGGGTATAACTTTGTGATTATGTATTTTCAGAAAAAGAGCTTCATAACATATTGAGTTCATTGGACGCCAAAGCGGGTAGTAGACCGTCCCTCTCACTTTATGCAGGCTTCCGAAAGAGTGAAGGAGACGGAGATGCAACAAACGCTAAGAAGACTGTTGCTCCGGCAGTGCCAAGAAAAAGAAACAATCAAATTGCAAAGGAGTTGAGTGATATGGTCACATATGTACAGGTAAATAGAACAAAATTCAATTGTAGCTTATACCTAAATAGCATAATAGACATACGAGTACCAACCTCAAAAATTCAGTTCATTATTTATAACATAATGTGGATGACGTCTATGACATTTTTCTAGGCAATCAAGTTTCGTGGTTTGAATCCTGGACTTGCTGCACCCCCCGGTAGCAGAGCTATCTCTGGAGGCGCAACTCACAGCTTCGATTCATCTGAAAGCGGTGATAGTGGAAACAATACTCTGGTAAATACCTAACTACTTAATATTTAAAATATGGTAAAGGCAATATATGTATATAAAATATCTAGTCAGTGCCTTTAGATACATACGCTACTAACACACTCGAGTAAACCCACGCTATCGACAGTTTGATGTAGGCATGCCTCTCTATATGCACCTCACCTTACCACTATTTATACCGCTGCTGTTTGACCGCTTTACCTACTTGCTATGAATTGTTGTACGTGCACTGCTTTTGAAAAGTTTTATTTTCTAATTTGGAACCTTTTGAGATGTGGAGATGAAATAATTGTACTAAATTAATGTCAATAATGCAGCTGTATTTAATCAATATGTATTGGTTTAGTAGTTTGTTTTTAAATTATAACGGAACAGACTGATAGATATTTAAAAAAAAAAACCATGTTTTGTGCTTATGTATCATGGAAATAGAAATCACAAGCAAACACTTCAATTCTGTTATTTCGCGAGCCTAATACTACAAGGTTCTAAGTATTCGTCCTTCAGAAAACAAACCCAATAATGAAGTAGTATTCTAAGCTGTCACATTGTTACTTCTGTTTCATCAAGGACAAAAACTTAGAACCTTGTAGTTCTCCACTCGCGAATTGTATTGACTAAACACTCTTTTGCTACACTAAAAACATTTTAATATTAATTTATAAGTTACAGTAATGGACCTATAATATAAGCACAATATTTTTCCAAGAAGATGATTGCTCATCTACAGCGAATAAGCAATTATTAATGTTGAAAGGACTGCCATTTGATTTGGATGATTATTTTGACCATGAAATATCATGTTAGATGAATGCATTCTGGTCAAATTGAAAAAATAGCCATTAATGTGCTCAATTCAATAGAATGTTAAAAATACAATCGTTTTATTAGCTGGCTCCACGACGTTCAGCATGGCACAACAGTCGCCATCCATGCTATCAGTGCTGTACTCTTGGAGAACCTTTGGCAAAGAAGGTTTGCCGAAAACATCCCCTAGCATTGATGGCACATACACAGACACAGTTAATGAGGACATATCCAGCCGGGTATGTTGATTCATAATATTCATTTGATTATTATTATTATCTTGAAGAATGCTAAAATTATAATTAATAAATACCCTTACTTATTATGTTCATTAATAAAACATTATTTTTTGATTGTTGTTTGAATTGGGTGCCATACTTTCTTCTAGCCTTCGAATTGATTCATCAAACCTTGAACCAGTTCAATTTTGGTGTTGTGGAATACAAATGGTGGCAATGAATTATCAAACAGAAGACGCAGCCATGGCTCTGTACGCTGCGATGTTCGAACAAAACGGTTGTGTAGGCTACGTCAGGAAACCTAGTATCATGTGGGATCCCCAGCATATAATGTACCACAGGTATGCAGGTTTTTCGCATTAAATTAATAAATGAAATTAGATATTAATTATTGCATCTCGAAGAAGATAATATTTTCATATTATGTATTATATTATTTTGAGTCATAACTCTTGTCATCAAATATATCCTCCCCCCCAAAGGATGCCCCAAATCACGCATCAAGACTCCATTCCAAATCAACAATATAATCAAAGACCTCACTAGTATATCCCGACTAAAGGTTTGGCTTTCCTGACTTACAACATAGTAATATTATGGCAAAACGCATTATACCTGAACAGTCGAGGCCAATGACATTTTACAAACCCTAAGTAAAAGGTTCGGTCAGCCAGCCGAAGACCTTCCCTTTCACCTCTCCCCGCCATCTCATACCTCCCTTAGATTTTCGATTTAGATAATGTTTGGATAGTGCAGATTCTCCGGCGATAGTAGAAGGTACCTCGTGTCACGCTTCGGTGTGTCCACGCGGCCTTCCTCAACACAAAATTGCAGGCCGCGCGTGTTCTTAGTGCTTTTTATTAATTCAATGAACCCCTTTTACCATTATTACGTCAATAGTGATCCATTTAACTACCCTTGAAACGAATCACGCGTCCGAAAAAGTGTTTTGGCACCAACACCGCCGTTGTGAATAAACGCGTCCCCAAGTATAACGCCCGTGCTGTGTCTAATTTAAGATCTCAACGGAACCTCTATTGAAAAGTTTTCAATGTTCATCCCAATGTAATTACATCCCATCTTTGTATGATGTAGTGTAAATAAAAAAAATAGTTCCGCGGGGAACTGTCAAAATTAAAAGTTTCTGTGTTGTAATTTACCCTATCTGCCATGATGTCACACATAACCTCCAACCGAAGTAATGCTGATGAAGGATCCTACTAGCCTACATACACATACATGTGACTTCCTTCTCACCGGTATTACTCTTCAGCATTAATCTTACTATCCAAATCATATCTCATTTTTCTTATACAAACAGGTTCAATCCGCTGGAACGTGAATTCGAAGGTATACACAGTTACCGCGTGTCACTGGGAGTTCTGTCGGGTCAATGGGTGTTTGGCGGTGCTCAGGCTTGGATGGGTGACCCTATGGTTGAGGCGGAAGTGTGCGGTGTAGGTGGCGACTGTGTCAGGCGACGGACCAAACCTGCCAAAGGAAATGCTGTCAACCCCATTTGGAATGAAACATTCACATTCAGGGTAAGAAAATAATATTAGAAGGCAATAATGTTGAAAAAATCTTCTTCTATAGCAATGGAACCTAAATAAATGGCAAATGCAAACAATGCATTAAATATTACCAAAGCAGACACTATTCATTGTTTTTATAGTTACCATTTCAACTACTTATATTCATCTAGAATGGCTATTAAATGTTGCAATATGAAAATGTTATATTATGATTATCATTAGGTATAGTTCAAACTCTTTGGAGACAACTTATTGTAATACATAATTATTAATAATGCCCAATATCTCCTTTTTCAGGTGGTATTCATGGAACTCGCCTTTATAAGATTCAGTGTAATAGATGCAGAAACCAACTGTGTTATATCACAAAGAGTAATTCCTCTTAAGTGCCTGCGACCGGGGTATAGGCACGTTAGACTAAGGTTAGTTATACTACAACAGTTATGGTGTTTTTCTATCCTGGTGATTGAACCAATAGTAATAATAATTAACCATCTACATTTAACACAGGTCTCCTTCTAACAAGTCACTGAGTATGGCATCACTTCTCATCTTCTCCAGGGTAGAGCAGGACGGTTCGGGTCCTGGCAGAAAGTCCACACATTTTATCAGAGTTTATGGAGTAACCAACAGTGAACCGTATACTATTTTGAGAATTTCTGATGAAACAACTGCAGAAGAGGTGATTATTATAATAGCTAATCAATAATAATAGTATTTTTTTATGTAAAGTGTTGGAAAATGTCTCCTATCTAATGTGTGCCACTAAAGGTAGGAGAGATTAGAATGTTTGCCCCTTGATCTGTAGGTTGGGGGTTGAAATCTTGCAGTTGGGTTAAATTCATGTTGTTTTTCCGATCAATAAATTGTATATTTGAATATGGAGCATGAACTCAATGGATTGGCAAATGGCTACAATGAATCCTCGTAAAGAACGTTTGTTAAGTTTGCTCCAAAACAGAGGATATCGACTTCCAATCTGTGAAATTCTATATATTTTGTTTTTGTATTTTTTAAATGCATGCTAGTAAAAAATAATAATAATTTTTGCATCTATTCAACAGGTTCTTGAAAAGTGTCTAAAGGTGGCTGGCGACCGAAACAGTGGGCCTGCGTTAAATGGTCGAGCAGTTTTAGTAGATCTCGGTGCAATCGGACAACCAAGAGTGCTAGGTCCATCGGAAAGGGGGTTGGCTTCTGTGGGGAGACTGGCTTTAAAGAGATTAGGAGATGACCCTACAAGTAGAGCATGGCTGACTACTGTCAGGTAAATTAAATTTGTAAATTAATTTTCTTTTACTTGACATAAAAGTTTTTCATGTATGTACTTACCTATAGTTACGGATTTAATTTATTTTATATGATTATTGCTTTCGTCATTTCACTTTATAGTGAATGTTTTACTTTTCAGCCTCAGTGCTCAGCAAACTCAACAAATTGAAGAGGAAGTACCGACTGGAGGCGTGTTGGTGTGTGTGCACGATGTGTCACCAGAAATACCTTACGCTATCTTGAGAGTGCATCCAGGTGCGACTGCGCGAGCTGTCCTGCGGCAGGCATTGTCAAAAGCTAGGGGCTCTGCCGATCCAGATAAGTGAGTTGACAATTTCAAAACGGCTCTTTCAATTTCTCTTAAGAATTTTTTTTGTAATAATATTATGACCTCAGCATTAAGAAACATTGAGAGGTCGCTGGAACAAATTGATATTATGTAGATGTGTCATAATTATTTTCAATTACATAGAATATATTCCTGAATAGTATTTTCAAAATGACTTCTCAATGTGCCTAAAGCGTGAAGTGTTCAATCCATCCATACCATTTATATTTTTTACTTTACGAAAGTGCACAGCCACTATATTAAGCTGTGTGCACAATACCAAAATACAAAAATACAAAAATGAGACATCATTTCTAATTGCTCTGCATACGCGGTTGGTGGGGTGGGGATATGCTTTCATCAGATAAAAGAATTATATCAATGCTCATGTATGAAACATGGTCCCTAAATGTGATAGAGATCCAATAATTAAGAGCAGCGCAACGTGACATGGAGAGGTGTTTAATGCATAACGCAGAAAGACCACAAAAGAAACCAATAAATATAAAAACAGACAAGAGTGCGCGTAGTGATTGATGGCACCAACTTGATGATGTGCCAATGGGTTGGACATGATACTTGGAGAATGGAAAACCGCTGGATATTCATCATATTGAGCCACACCTTAAAACTCGCTTATTCAACAAACTGCAACAAATGAACACAGAAGGTATTACGGAAGATCTTCGTCTAGTAGTGAATCAACTCTGGCTGATAATGATGTGCAATAGTTTCATAGTTTAGTTGTTGTGGCACTACAGAAAAGGGTGGAATTTGTCCATTACAAACCTTCTCTAGTTACCGACAACTGACGCTCACATATTGTCGCTGTAGGATTGGTTTGTCAAATAGACCAAAAATGTCAAATGTTCAGGAGACAAAAAACAAATTTTATTATTCTACATTTAAATACATGGAGCTATTTAAATTGTTGTTTTTACAGCAAATGAATGCTGTATTCATTACAATGTAATTAAAAGAAAAGGATGGTTCTAGTCCACTTAGATACAAAAAATCATTCTGCATTAAAAGGTCGATTTCGACAAAAACGGATATGCGACAAACCAATCCTATAGCGATGATATCTTACTGACACCGTAGTTACATAATATATAAATAAGCAGACAAGAGTACGCAATGTGATAGAGGTCGCTAAGCAGATGAAATGGCAATGGGCTGGACAAATGCTATTATACAGTGGTACCCAAGGGGCACTAAACGTCCACAAATGTCCTAAAACCCGCCAGATGGTCGAACTGATAAATTCCTGTCGATGTATAACTATGGACTGAGAAGAGTGGAGGGAGCTAGGGGAGACCTTCATCCAATAGTGACTCAACAGCTGCTGATGATGATGATAGTGATATAAATAATATCTTGATAGATAATACATAGTAAGTTATATTGTACATTTTTATTTTAGATTCGTGTTAGAAGAACAACTGGATTGGGGAGTCAGAGGAGGTGGGGCAAGAAGAATTTTGGCTGATGATGAAGAGCTTTATGCTGTGCAAGTACGTTACAAAACATTTTTTTTTAATACTGATAAAAATCTTCTATGGATTTGATATTACATGATTATTTTTTTTCTGTTAGGCAAATTGGAAAACCCTCGGACGATTTGTTGTAAGAGAAAAGGGTTCTTCTGGTATACCAAAACACAAACTGGCAATGGCCAAATTGGGGCGCGGATTGAGCTTGACAAAGGGGGCTCTAGTCGGTGAGTGTTGCATTACATAAAATGATTTAAATACAGAATAATAGAATGTTTCCATGATAGGTTTTGTATAATGGACAACGAGCAATTTCCTTGTCTCATTATTATTCTTTACAAACATTTTCTCAATAAATAAATTTATTTATGAAGTAGATATAATTTGCTAATATTTAATACGTACTTCTTATCTTGTATTTTTTTTCTTTTATCATAGGTGCGGGTACTTCATATGTAGTAGGTGGTAGCATATCAGGTTCAAGTGGATCCAAAAAGCCTGTCCAAGCTGCGAGAAGTGATCCTACATCCACAGCGAGGTGACCTTGATAATTTATTACCACATTGCAATGGCGTCAAAAATATTTACATACATACATAGTCAGTTTTTGAGATATAGCGGATGAAGTGAGGATTAATTGTGATTAGTTTTGGGTTCAATTAAAAAAAGCATCTTCATGTACGAATGGAAGCCCTCGTAGTCCAGTGCGTAATGTGCTTCTCTTTCACCCGAGGGCCCCAGGTTTGATTCCGGTGAGGTCACAATATATCTGTGTGATATTAGGTCTTATGTGATTTAAGTTTAGGTGTTTGTGATTGTTTCACTTCTATTATTAACTAGACTACTGTTTCACGATGCTACTGTCATTGGGGGGGGGCATGGCCTGTTGTAGGGTTAAAAAGAATATAATTATATTAAAAAATAATATATTAAATTGAGATATCCAGGGTTCCAGCGGCTAGCTCAGGTGTCCATCGAACCCCGGATTCACAAAATAAGATATTTTAAATTGAGGAGAAATTAAATGAAACACGTCTGTCTCGTGCGTAACTTGGTATTATCTTATATTTTAAATTTTCTTTACAGGTTTATATATTTTGTTTTTACAATAAGTTTCGCAGGTCCGTACATGTTGGGAAAGGGACGCTTACTAACTTTTTCCTTCTTTTCAAATTTCCCGTACCCACGCCGACTAGTCAAAAGGACTCGTGATTGGCCAAACCTGATCGCATGATCTTTGATTCGGCGAATCACGAGCCTGACCCTGGCGCCGGTGCGCGAGGATTTCACCATTGCGCAATGCGCGGCAAAATTTATTGTATTTGAATACTTATATTTAGTCTTAAAATTATCTCTTTCATCCATCATCATTTACACTTTTTAAATTAAATTAAATTTATCTTAATTACACCTCCGCCCAATATGTGATTTTCACACACCGGACGAAGGCCTTTACTTATGAATAAAAAAATACTTACGTGGTTGAGCAAGGAATCAGATTAGATGTTTTATGAAGCCGTTTCTAGAGGTCAGGGTTACGTTTCGACTTATAGCTACTAAATTATTATTTTACACCGGGAGAAGCCCGCCTGTAACAGGGGTGTATCAAAATACACTGAGATCCAATCTCATTCTTCAAGACCAAGCGAGACGCGATGTTGTCAATTTATACTACTATTTGACAGGACATATTGAAAATCGGTCAATTCGTTTTTTTACCAGCTCGTTCACCATTATCGTTCTACTGCGCAGGCGCAGATCTTAGAGCGAAGCCACACGGGCGCTGCGGCGGGAGACCGCTGTATTCCGACTCCGAGCGCGGACGCAGCGCAATCACAATTCAGAACCTTCCAACCTTGTTTGATTCATGCACGCAATCTTGCCAACTGCAGGATAAAACATGTTTCCCCATACATTTTCTTACTGTGCGCAGTATATCTATGCATGTGTAAACGGGGTATAATGATGGGAAAAACAATTGAACTGGGTGTGGAATTATGGAAACAAATGAATTTCAGAATCTTCACATGAAAACATGTTACCAACCTAATAACTATTTTCAAATATGTAATAATAAAAACCCAAATTTCACGAGCCGTTCCATTAGTAAATACAAAGAATCAGTTTTATTCACCTTACTGAATATATAGGTATCCCTTATATAGGTGTCGCTTATTTCTGCTTCAGCCTCTCTGATTCTACTTACATTCTTCAGTATTATTGGTTCTTTTCCATGAAAATAATTGAATTTGAAAATTTATTATCATAAAATTTCAGGAGACGTGTTTCTGCAATGGGAAGTATGTTTGGACGACTCGGCGGCACTAAAAGAGAGGTACTTTAGCAATCCATTATGTATAAAGATTATATCTCTTATAATAATTGACGAGGCAATAAATAACCAGAAAGATATTAATGTCAATTACCTACTGTATAAATTGGCAGTAAGTCAATACGTGTGTACATCAAATAAATACATTTTGTGATTTAATAAATGCAATAATTAAGTTGTTAATATTTTTTGACAGGTACATTCTGATGGGGAATGCTTTAGCGGGGGAGAAGATGACTTATTTCCGACGTCTCTTATGTCGGTGGGTCTCGATTACCATCGAAACTCTTCCTCGTCCAGTATCAGAGTGGACAGAGGACGATCGAGCTCCGGCTCTCTGGGAGCGTGGTCCAACCATCGCACGAGTCAGTCCAGACCCGAAGAGCTGTTGAGCGCCACCGTAGCCAGATTTAAAAGGGTCTCCATGAGGAAACTGCGCCAGTGGAAGTCATGAGTTTGGCAGTTTCTGGCAGAGGGCTACCAAGGATTGAATCCCGGTCTCTGGACCGCGTTCAAAGACGGTAGCGGCACTCAAAAGCCAGAAAAGAATCGAGACGAAGGGTCAGAGGAAGATAAGGTGTCCAGTGCCGACGTCATCGAAACCCTGTGGGAGTTTTTAAAAGCGGGAATAGTAACCGTCAAGGAAGACAAGAAAGATGGAGTTTTACTGATCGAAAATGAACAAAAAAATGAAAGTAATAAATCTGATGACTCAGATAAGAAAGTGGTGAAAGTCGAAGAGGATGACCGAAGAGACTTCGATAAAATCGAAGTAATGAACGATGACGGCTGCGTCGATAGCGAGGGTGATAAAAATATACTCAGTGAAAATGAAAGCGGGAATGCCGCCGATTCTGGGAGAACTGCCGGTCAACTGGCAAGAGAATTCTTCAGAGTCTTGCAGGAAACGATCAATTTTAGATATGCCAAGACTGACTGTTCCAATAACAAACTCAACGATAGCCAGACTGATGAAAAGAGTAGACTTTTGTTCAACGACGAAGATGGCGGGGCAGCCGATGCAGACAAGCTTAGGAACCAACAGATTCCATTCAGTTTACTGGATAGCAATTTTAAGAGCGAAGATTATTCCAATACGAATAACAACAATACCTTTGAAAACAAATTATCCACAGTTTTAGAATTTTTCTTCGGCATGGGACGGACACCTAAAATGGAAGGCTTAGAGAGAAGACGCAAAAGTAGCTGCTTTTGGCCCGAACAGAGCCCTTCCGATTTTGACAGCAGGGAAGAAACCGTCAATGACTTTTCTCCTGAAGAGGTGAAACAAAAGAAGGCCGCTGATAAAAATAACACGGGGACTGGTAATGAAAAGTTGGAGACATATTCCGAGTTCCTGTCCAGCTCGGTGGAGCCTGTTTGTCGCAGAGATGAAATTGTCAAAAGTCCCGATATTAAAATACAAAGAAAAATATTCAAGAAACGTTCTTCCGAAGGTGACGATCGACAATCGTTGTTGGAGTTTATTTTTGATCCGAGAAACGAACGGAAGCGGGAAGACAGCGTCAAATCTTCATCCAGCAGTAAATTAATTAAAAAGAAACAAAAATCCCTGGAAGAGACATCTTCAACAGCTATTGTCAAAAAGACAGATGATTTCGACGTGGCTTCGACTAGTGGTACGGAAAAGAGGGAATCACTGGTTGAATTCCTATTCAGCAGAGAGAAAAGTGCCAACTTTACATCGCTCTTGCGTAGATTATCGCAAGATTCTACAGAAATTCAATTCATCGACGACAGTCCGGAAACAAAGAATCGAGAGAGTTTAGTGGATCTATTGCTAAAGTGCATGGATAGTTTTGAAGCGACAAACAATAATGAAAAGAGTTTGGTCAAAAAAGATGCAAAGCCAAAGAGAGATGCGGGCTCCAAAAACAATATGCTGATGGATTCCAGAGTGGCGATCGCGAAGCCGGAAAACTTTGAACTGAGCCCGGAAAACGATTCCGTCAGCGAGTGCTTGCAGGAGACTGTCATAGATGTCAAACCGAGCTTTAAAGATATGGGGACTAGCTGTGATATATCTGATTCTACCGCTCAAGATGAATTATTATCGCTCGATTCCGGTATGTCCCCAATGGATGATATCACAGTGAAAGAAGAAACAAAAACGCAGAGAAATCAAGAAGATCGTGAAGAACCGGACGGGGACGGCCGATGGATAAGTCCAGAACAGTTAGCAGAACTGCGAAGATGCGCAGAGATCATTTTTAAAGAAGTCAACAGTAGTCTAGATTCCGTTAAACTGGCCGGAACCAGTGTAGATGTGTGCGAATGTAAATCAAAAATTAAAACCGTTTCAACCTCCGATCTATGTGGAGTAAATAATTCATCCGCAGAACTAAAAAATGCTCAATCGACCGGTGGTGAAATTGTAGAATCACAATCTGATAGTTTAGAAATAAATACTGAAGAAATTATTAAGTCGCATTGCAAAGACGCAGACACCTCGACAGATTTTCACGGTCAGGATATTTCGATGTCCCATTTGAAACGGTGCAGATATTATGTAAATGCTGAATCATACAGTGTGGGCGTCGCCGAGTCACTTCCTAGCACGTCCACAGATGAATGTAAATGTTTTTCAGGTAACTCCGAACCTAAGACGATGATCTCAGTAGCTCTAGAGACAAACTTTGACTATGTTTCGGGTGTCGATGAAAGTTTTAGAGATATGATGCTACAAGTCGACATGCCGAACGTTTATTACTATAGAGGTGAATTGGAAATGATAAATGAGAGTATGGAAATAGACGACGTTGATTCTGTTTAAAATGTAGGTAGAGTAACATCATTCGAAAGAAATTCTGCTCAATAGCAAATTGGAGGTGATAGACAAAATTTTAAATAAAGTGTAAATAATGCACACAAAATGAATGACATATTTGAGAATAAAATTCATAATCTCACAACTCCATTTGTTATAACTACCTATACAAATATTCTCAAATAGAACATACGTCTTACCTAAAAATAAATGATAAGTTTAGTAAAACCCCATGTCATGTAATGCCAAATCTACAATATGAATAATTCACAGACTGTCGATAAAAACTTAATATTCTTAATGACGATTGGCTTGATTCAAAAAGTCTGGAGTAACATTAAAAATTCAATAATTGATAGGTAATACATATACATTATTATAATATGTTAGTTACAACTACTATACTATCTTCTATTTTCTTATTATACATATTTTAATTATTATCAGCTATGTTCTGTGTTTATAATGGCAACTAAATGTTTAAACAATTTATATCAATATTCATCAAGAGTCACTGGGCATGATAGGACATTTCATATTAAAAAAGAAGCGTAATATTTTATTATTATTACAATAAATTGGGCAAAAATACATTGTGCCACATTTTATTGTATGACATAATATTATAGAGAAGATTAAATAATAATAATGGTTCCTAATATTTTGTAAAAGAAATAAAATTTGTGAACATCTTACAGCTGTACAATTGAAGGGGCTCGGTTTATATAATAAAAAGAGTAATAAAATATAATAAAAAAGTAGAGATGTAGCCCTTTCCATAAAAATTTATCTCTTTCGTAATTCAAACCTTTCATCATCTAAAAAATAATTTGGCTCTCTTGTAGCCCTAAAGCATGAAATGAAGGAGGGACCAAAATGTAATAAAATCATTTCCATTTTGTATGATAAGATGGGTCTAATTAATGTAATTTTAATCTACAATATTTTATCATTAATGTAATATAATACGATATCATATTATTATATTAAAAATAAACATGTTGAAGCACTCTTATAATATTTATTATACAATGCCGTCAAGAGATATCAGGATTGATCGGTCGCTTATACAATTTTATTGTTTTTGTGAATATACCAAAAAAACTCTACTTCCCTCTTCAAAACTGGCTCCATTTCGCAATAGACTGGGTATTGCTAAATAAAGTATTTTCATCAGATTATTGGTGCTTAGATGTAGCTGGAGAATAAACTATTACTGTTTCACTTGTATTTTGTTTCAGATACTTAATTATGTTCTATTGATTTTGTTTGGTCAGCTATGCAGTAACATATTTTTAATAAGATCCGGAGTAATGTTATATATTTAAAAATTTGTATATTTATTTAAGTAAGTTTAGTTATTATGTAAATTTAGATACCTATATATATATAATATATATTATTATATGTATTAGTATATTATACTAATACATATAATAATTTTTTATGGAAAAAATTAAACAAAGACATTTGTTTTATTGTTTGATTTAGACTCTCGTCAGTGCATCAATATTTGTTTTAAATATTATTATTGCAGTACATAAGTCTGATGAATTAAAAATCCATTTAAAAAAAGGAAAATATATTTTATAAAACTGTAGGAAATATATAAATTCGGACCGGTCCCCACGTAGTAGTTTGCTCGGCGCCTATTTATGTGTAATATTGTTATTAAATCCTGATATCGATTGCAATTAATTTGTTCGCATAATAATAACATAGCAACACTATAAGTATACTAAAGTCAAAGTAAGGTTCGCGCATTCCATGCTCAAGTAATGGACAAGACCGGGTATATTAATAATGTTAATCGTTGGTCAATCGTGTTTCCATCGCTCCTTTTGGAGATTGTCTGGCTTGATCCCACATAGTTCATCCATGCGAACTTGTGAACCTTATTGTGATTAGAATAGTTATATGGATTATTTTTATATTATTTAGTGAAAAGTGTTATTAATATTATATCGAATCCAATGAATCCGCATTAAAAAAACATCTTGTGTGTAGTAAAAATCCTCGATGAAATATTATTAAGGAATAAAATATTTATTATTGAAGACATAATATATAATTACTTGCCTATTTTTTATTAAATTTGTTAAAAAAACACTTTGATGAGATGTTTCGATGTTACAAAAATGTGATAATTTCAAAGGTACTTTTTAACATTATTGTATTTTAATGTAGTCTATAATTTTATTTCATAAATCATAAAGGGTTTATAATTAACTATTTCTTTTATTCAACGAATAATTCACAAGATTTAAGAATATATCATTCTGATTATTGAACATATATTATTTTGAAAAAAACACTTTCTGATAAATGATATATTCTTAAATCTTGTGAATTATTCGTTGAATAAAAGAAATAGTAAATTATAAATTATTAGCAAGTGCAAGTAGCTACATCTATAAAAATATTGGAGAAATTCCACGACGTCGGTTAGTAATCAAAAGTAATAGTAATATATACCTACTTTGATTTAAGAAACAAAAATCGATTGCCAAAAGTAGTTGATTTTGGAAGGAACGCTGATGGGTAGGTATAGTAATTGACCAATAGTTAAAATTTGTTCGCTATTAGTATGTCACGCCGTAGCATAAATGGTAAATGCGACAGATGAGGCGTATACTCGGGAGATACAGGGTTCGAATCCCCGTCGGGGTGACTTACTTTTTTTCAAAAAGGATTTTTTCTATTGGTTATTATATACTGTATCAGAAAGTGTTTTTTTCAAAATAATATATGTTCATAAAGGGTTTATTTTTAATTTATTTCTCTAGTTTTGACGCACAGTCGCAGTATCAGAGGTAAGACTCATTGTGTGTAATAGTTTAATATTACTTTTAATCAGTTTTATGTCTGATATCAAATGGCAATTATATTATGATATTTTCATTTGCACATTATTTCTATTCTTAAAACCAGTTTACACATTTTTTAGAACCATATCATGTTTCCAATTAATTTCTTTCTTTATCAATTCTTATCAAAGTCATAAATAATAAATATATTGTGTTATTAATAATAATTAATTATTGATGTTAATAAGTTTGAGCATGTCAATTTCGAAGATATTTTTTATGTTTATCATACCATTTATTGAATCAGTAAGGATTAACTTGGTAGAACCATATTTTAAATGATTCAATAATGGCAAATTATTCAATGACATATTTTATGTGTGGATGATTATTTCATCGAAACTGTTGTGATAGGTAACTTTGCTGTCATTGAACTATTTTTAATGTCTGAGTTGGCAATTTTGTTACTGATGTTTTGTATATTCAGTTTATCATTGTTATAATATCCATATTATTAAAGTTTGTATTTATTTTTATTGAATAAATTAATACTATGTTTTTACTTTGGCAAGTTTTTTTCCCCTTTACATCAAAAGTAGAAAGTCATTATTGGCAGCATTGGCAGATGGCAATGATAAAATTATTAATAATAATTTTATGCTAAATGCAATTTTGAATAGCTGACGCCCAATAAAAATGGTTTAACCTAATATAATAATTAAACAATACTCAATGAAATTTTTCAGTTCAATAAGGAATCAACCTAGACTCATATAGAATTAAAATAATGAAATTATTGTTTTGATTTCTGATACCTACAATATTATGTTGAATATTTTTACATTTTACGTTACAACTAATAGCATCTCCTACTTTAGTCTGGTAATAATATACTTCAGGATGAAGGTTGACTGCCACAAGTAGACTTCTTCATTCTCCTACTCTAGTTGATCACTTCTAGCGCTCGCATTTCTCTCTGTAGACTGACCATTAAGACACCAAAGTCGTGGTCTTCCTACTCCCCGCCTTTCTTGTGACCCAATTAAATATGAGGCGCTTTATCGGTGCTTGATCATCCATACATAGCCAATCATAGGCATTGAGTTTTGATAAATCTGACAACGTCAATCTCATGATAGCGCTCATGACCAGTGGGGGTAGGCAGGGTATGTGTTGCTAAGGGGTGGCACATTATAAAAAGTGGAAGAAGAAGAAGTGAATACAAGTAGGTATCTACCTATTACAACTTTTGAAAGCGCTTTTCCATGGAGTGGACGATACGGTCACTTTGTTAGAAAGTACCTAAGTACATCTTGGATTTAAAATATATTTAGTGCCTATTGCTGCAGGGTAAGGGAGAGGATCAGACACTGCAACGGCACCCATGCGCCTGTGCCACTAGGATGCGTAGTGTCACACTTTCCAGTCAAACCAAAACATTTAAATTATATAGGCACAGTTGCTGTGAAAATAATAATGACATTTTTTTATACATGGGATAGAACTACTCCAATGCTGGGAATAAAATGCTTATTATCTTTCATACAAAGTAGCTATGTAGATAAAGTTACCTAGGTACCTATTATTTGAATCTGTTTCACCAAAGACATTAATAATGTCATTGTGTTTCACACATAAAAATTAATAATGTATGACGATGAAAACTTATTTTTCAATTTAGTATATGTAATTTGTATTAATTAATTTAATCCTCGACCCCTCAATTTTACTTTAACCATTAAAAATAGTTTGGAGGCACCATTGTAGCGATAATCCATAAAAAAATAATTAACGCATGCCTACATTACTTTTATCACAAGTAACCTTTAGCATTGTAGAATAAAATTGATATCTTTAGAGTCCAAGTAATCGCAGATGTGCAAGAAACTGTTTATTATTTTATAAAAATTTTAGCCAACATAAAATTTAAAATGAATTTACAGGTTATTTTTACTTTTTATTTATACAAAAAAACCTTTATTCTGACGGACTAATATTAATTTGGCAGCTTGGTGCAGTGCTGACAACAGGTTTTTGTGAAAGTAGTTTTGTTTGCACATACATTCGTACATACCAAATTCAGAGAATTTTGTTGTTGACAGCTATAAGTCTATGGCTCGACTAATGACAACACTGGTGAACTGACTGTGACCATAGATAATATAATATAAAATTTATTGTTGACACTGACAGTGAGATTTTGTTATTAATTTATTTAATTTATTAAGTGGAATTCTTACATTGTTTGAAAAATAAAATTCTAATTATATTAACTGCGAAATTGTATTTTAGAAATCGGAATTCATACCCAACTATTACAGAAAATGGCTAAAGATGTTTATATATCTGCCTGTCGTGCATGTTTAAAGAAAAATGGTGTAATATCACTATTTTCTCATAAAGACGATCGTTTGTTGGCTGATATCATGATGGATTGTGTTGAAATAAAGGTAAATATTCGATTTTTATATAGCAGTATAGTGTATAAAACAAAGTAATCATTTCCGCTCCAACAATCATACTATGGGCCTCCACTGAGTGGAGGTAATAGACCGTAGATCAGGGGGGGGCAAACTCTGGCCCGCCGGGTATTTTTTTGCAGCCCGCTATTATTAATTGTACTTCTGATTACGAATAACTTTTTTTATAATTTTTAAAAAAAATATTGACAATAGATTAAAATTTGAAGAATTTGTTGTTTCGTAAATGTATTATCTCAGTACGTCTTCCTTGCGTCTCGTCTCACACTATGCACCACTATTTTCTACGTTGAACATCGTGACACATTTAAATACTTTTAACTCTGCGTTGCAAGGAAAAAAAATATATGCCCATGATATGGTAAAAAGTTTGAATAGATTTCAATTAAAACTCAAGTTATTCCTTCGACAAATATCGAATATAAATTTGAAGAATATGGTAAAATTATTAAAGCTCTGAATGACGATTTTTCACAAAAATTTTCTGAAAAATTGAGACAAGTTTATCAATAGTACGCGATCCATTTTCAATAGATATTGATAGTGTACCGACAGAGCTACAACTTGAGATTATTGATCTGCAGTGTGACACTGATTTAAGAGAATTGCATCGTCGTGAAGAAATCTCCAAATTTTACAATGCCCTTAATTCAGACAAATTCGACCAACTTCGTTCGTTATTTTTGGATCAACCTATATATATGAACAAACATTTTCGATCATGTACCTCAATAAAAATTCTTTACGAGCTCCGATGCCCATTTACAAGCAGTTTTGAGAATATCAACTACTAAATTAACACCTGAATTTAAAAAAATGTTAAAAAATTTACAACAGTTTCATTCTTCTCATTATTTTTTTGTAATGTTTATTTTTCGTGATAATAAATGGTGTATATCTAAAAATGGTATTTTACTTGCGGCCCGCCGCTCATTTTGAATTCTTGAATTTGGCCCTCTATCCAAAAACTTTGCCCCTCCCTGCCGTAGATCGATTGGGTATGCGGTAACTTTTGCCATGCCATTGGCACGGTTGCAGGGCAGTTTTTAAAAGATGAAAATATTAGTAACACAAAACATGGCCTCCATATCCTGAAATGTAGCAGTAACGATTAAGGTGGCCATTCGATATAATTAGCATGCTATTTAATTGTGGTAATTTAAAAGTAATTATCTAGTCAGCAGTCAATGTGGTTCAGACAGGTTGTGAAAATCGGTAAATGTCAAAGTGCTCTTGCGGTGTAGTCCGTAAACTTTTTTGATCCATGCATGCAGTCTTGCAAGTTGCACGATAATACCTGTTTTCATTTTTATTTTATTCTTATGGTCGCGACATTTCATACTGCCACCATGCCACCAGTATATCCATGCACGTGTAAACGGGGTTATATTATCTTCTTAAATCATTTTCGATCCACAAAATTTTAATAAAAAATTATCAAAACATAATGGTGTTACCCATCGGCAAAAATAAAAGTAGATAGATACGTATGAATAGTGATAAATCATAAAGACGAAACAAAAAGTCGGTATGATAATAATGCAATGTTCCTAATAAAATAATAGTTGGATGGACAATGTAAAATTCAATATTTTATAAAGTTGTTTTTATCTTCTATTTCTATTATCACTTATCTGGCCAACCCACAATGCCGGGCCCTCTGGCTAGAACCCTGTCAGCCCCCCATTATAGGTGCCATGACACAGTATTCAGCAGTCTCGATTCTTGGAATTGGCTTACATTCTCTGGCAAACTATTTACATAGTAGTATTTCTGTGTAGAAACACTCAATTTGTTTATTTAATACTTTGGACGCTAAAGACGCATCTGGCGCGTAACGACCAGGCGGCCGATCGATGTATTTAACGTGCATTTTAAAGGTGGTAATTAAAAAATAATTATCTAGTCAGCAGTGAATGAGTTAATTTAATCTGTGTATCCACATTCTCTGGAACACACATTGAAAAAATGACTCATGAATTTTATCCAAGCGCGAGATTTGCTGAATGAGTACATATAGTGACAAAATTTTCTTTCATCATCATCAGCTCGGATCGACCCACTACTGGATGAGGTAGCTTCCTAGTTTCTTTGCTACCGCATACATCTACCAAACTTAAAGAGTTTATCCGGTGGGTTTTAGGGCATCCTTGTGGTTGTTTAGTGCCCCTCGGGTACCATTGTATGACAGTATTTGTCCAGCGGTTGTCCACTCATCAAGCGACATGTCCAGTCTATTACCATTTCATTTATTTAGTGACCTCTATCACACCGCGTACTCTTGTCTGCCTCCTTATCCATTGATTTATTTTATGGTTTTTCTGCGTTATGCCCAACATGCAACTTTCCAAGTCACGCTGGCTACTTGTAATTTTTAGATTTTATTTATTGTTTGTGAATTACTTATTTAAAGCGTAATCCTAGGTAGATCGACTGAGAATCAGTTATTGTCAATAAGTTTCATGTTCCAAATAAGCACAGTACACAATACTAAAGGCAATTTACATGCAATTTATTTTTATTGATATATTATTTGGTGTGAAACACTTATTTTTTTGTAGTTCTGGTTCCGTTATTTGATGGAATTAAATAAATAATCTATCTATTCGATGATTAAACTAACCATCATAATTATGACATGTCTATAATTAAAACATTGCAGATTACCGAAGATGAAAAATTACCGTCTCTATTGTGCGGATACTGTTCAGAAAAGATATGTAACTTTCATCTATTCAAAAAAATGTGTAAAGACTCTGATCGTGTTCTGCGAAGTCAGATGATCGATATCATTGGTAAGAAACATTTCTATCCTAAAATACCAAGTGCAGATTTGCTTGAACCAAAAGCAGTGTTTGTAAATATTCTTATTGCACAATTCCAATTTATTTGCAGCTCTTTTTGCCATAACATATTCTCGATACTCCAGAAGACAGTTTTATAAAGGAAACTTCTATTCCAGATGACTTCAACCAGGTAACATCATCAGGATTGACAAACACCATGTCTGATTGTTTTACTCAACCAAAATTGTTAGACTCGAATGTATCGGATTCTGATTCTGATGTACAAGAAAATATGCCCGAAACTATTTATTTAATGGAAAACAATAGTAATGTGGAAGCATGTGATGAGATTATTGAGGTATTTTTTAAAAATATAATATGTATTATGTATCTTAGAAGAATCTGTAGAAGATGACTAAACAGATCTTTAAGCGTAGCTTTTCCAGTGAGTGTTTACCGAGACTCAGAATAATATTTATTATGTATAGTAATTTATTATTGTTGATATTATATTATAAAAGTAGAATACACTAAGTCAGAAAAACAAGTTTTAGTAAAATTTACTGAATCTCTTATTTACATGCTAACTAAATTATTATTTATTATTTTATTATTCCATGTCCGATCCTAATAGGATCATATGGGCCTCCACGGAGTGGAGGTTTGTATTAACAGATTTTATTTTTACGAGAAATGGATGTCAGCCACTTGCTCAACCTATTAGGTCCATACCCTGACTCATAATCAAATTGAAAAACAATATGTGTACTTGCCAGACCCAGGATTCGAACCTGGGACCCTCGACACCACATACCGGCGCTTAAGCCACGCGGCCATCGTGGGTGGACTAAATTATGGATTTATTCATTTAAAAATAAAGAATAAAGATGAAATTTAAAACAATATTATAACATCCATTGAAATATTGAAATAAAAAAATGTGTATAAAAAATATCTGTCTATCTTCAATATGTAAAGAGGTACATGATTTCAGATTGAAAATGATGTTGTATTGACAAAATGTAAAAAAAATAAAAGTCCGTTCAAGAGTAAAAACAAATTCGCCACTGATAGACTGCAGTCAGCCCTACAAAATTTGATGAAAAATACGTTGAAGACAAAAAGTAATGAAAAAAATGTCTCGGAAACAAAACCCTCGGAAAGTGATCAGATTACAAAAAGAGATACCGAAGTAATATTTCTCGATTCAGATCTATCAGATTTTGATAATACTTGTAATGACAGTGAGTTACTTCAATTTCTTGTTAGATTCTTCTGCATAATGTGCATTACCAATTACCCTATTATTTTAGTTGTGTATTATCAAAAGTCTTTTCAAAATATAGGATTACCTTATAAATTATTATAAGGCGTATTGAAAATTATAAGGTATATTTTGGGGTGGGTTTTACAAGCCTTCAAAATATCAATAATCCAGCAAACAATTTGTCAGCTGCGAATTACTGTGTAAGTTGACTACAGTGCTTACTGTCAACAGTGATCCCGGGATTGTAATAAACAGTCTACCTGAAATTTCACAAATTTTAGATAATCTTATAATGATTTTATTATCACGTATTAATTAATTCTTTAGGAAATTTCTAAATATAATTGTAATTACAGTTGCTTAGGCACTGCATATTCTGATTTATTTTCACTGTTGCAATCGTACGTGCTATAAATAAAATCCTAGTATGTAATAACGTATTATTTTCAGACACAGACGAAAATGAAAAATTTGAAGACACTTGCGTCAATACAATTATTGACAATAAAAAATCAAAACCTGAACCTGAAATAGCCGAAACAAAAAAAGGTAAATTAAAAAATAGTCTAAAAAATACCAAACGCAAGAAAGCGGTGGAAGAGAAAAACAATGAGGATGAAAAAGATTCAGAAAAACCAGAAAATAAAAAAGAAAAAAGCATACAGGCAGGTACAAAACATTCTGTATAAAAAAATCGGTGTGTGTACTTATGTACGTGCGTTAGAAGTTATACTTCTTTGGTGTAACAAAACTTGTGATAACCTAGATTCTTCGACTAGCTCTTAATTATATTGTTAAATTACACACTCAAGAAAAAAGGCCGCTTTTTGTAGCGCGTTGGTTTATTTCTATATATATTATATTACTAAATTATATAATTATTTCTCGTTTTTATTTTTAAAGTAACAACTGTCACTCTGACGTTTAATCGTTTGTTTATGTAAGGAATTGCAAATGGCTGACAATAATAAATTTGTTACCTAGGCAACGGAACAATTCTACTATCAAACTTGCGTTTGTATACTCTCAATCTCTACCAAACGCCCCAAAAGAAGTGTAACTTCAAAAAGCTTGACATTTTTGCTAATCTATATACCTAAATTCCAATCCAGTTTGGTTGACCAATGACTTGAGTTGACAATGAGTGACAATAAGTTGACAATGTCCATCTGAGTGGACCAAACCGGTCCTTAAATTTATTAAATTATGTAGATTAAGTAGGTAGTCTTTTATTTTGATTAATATAATGTCTTTCTACCATGCAATTACTACAATTGACTAAAATCAATGTTTAGATAGCTCATGAAAACCATAACAAAACATTAAAGAGATCTGGTGCCAAATTTATTTTGCACGTTTTTTTTCAGGAACTCTACTATTCTGATAATTTTGAATGTGATTTTAAACCTAAGCAGAAGGTAAAACGACGCATAACTAAGCATTTGTGTAAAGTGTGCGGAAAGGCAACAAACGACAGCACCAGTTTAAGGATACACATGCGCTGGCACACGGGGGAGAAACCTCACACCTGTCATTTGTGTCCGAAAGGGTAATTTTTGACATATTTTGTGTTGTCGTGCTGTCATATAATAAATTATCATTGAGACGTAACAATATATTGTAATTATTGTAGATTTGTAGTGGCCGCACTTCTCAGACACCATCTGCGCACTCACACCGGTGAAATTCCCTTTGTATGTGACACGTGCGGCAAGCAGTTCACTTCCGCCAATAACTTGCGGGGACATATGCAGACGCATAGCGGTGACAAGCCATATGAATGCATCACCTGTCTCAAGACGTTTTCGCGCTCTCAATACCTCAGAGTCCACCAAAGGGTGCATACGACAGATAAACCTTTCATTTGTCAGGTACCTACTCCACTCAATGTCGTATCATTAAACTATCCATGTATATTTTATTTTTGTTTTCTTAAAATTTTCCCAGTGGATATTGTATAATAGTATTATATCGTGAGCCTAATACTACAAAGTTCTAAGTGTTCGTCCTTGAAAAAACAAACCCAACAAAGAAGTAGTATTCTAAGCTGCCTCATTGTTACTTTTGTTTCTCCAAGGACAAACACTTAGAACCTTGTAGTTCTGCACTCGCGATATACCTACAGTTACCATAAGATTCCGGAACACCCTCCACTAGATGGCAGCCTGTCATTAGTTAGAATTTCTTTACAAAATATGAATGTGTAAATAAAATTTTCATCAAGTTTGTCCCAACCACAATACGACAACGTCACCTCACATGTCTTGTTGATGCATTGTTGTATTGACAACAGTACGTAATATACAAAGCTTTTGAATGTTTAATAGGTAACTAATAACAATAATTTATTGTGAAATATATATATGACAATCTACTCACGAAATTAGAGGTTAATAAATAGACTCCAAGATTACATCATACGCAATGTGATTGTTTAAAAAGAAAATCATTGCCAGTCAAAAGAAAAGAAACATTTTCTAAAAAAAGTGAAGAAAGAGTGACATCATAATATGCTCCAAACTAATTGGTATAATTTTTAATAAAAATTTTTTTTTTTAATTTTCAATATTTCCAATTTAGGTTTTATGTTTATTTACGTTTTTTAGTCATTCCATCAAAAATATAAAAACGAAGTTTCGCTGTATTTCATGTTACAGATATGCAGTAAGGCTTATAAGACCAAACCGGAATTGAGCGGGCACATAAAAATCCACTCAGGAGAGAGACCGTACACTTGTAGCATTTGTCAAAAAACATTTTCACATAGGAATAATTTGAGAAATCACATCAAAACACATTCTGCTGAAAGAAAATTTCCATGTGACAATTGTGACAAAGCTTTTTTGGCTAAGGTTAGTCTGGATGATTTATTTTCATATTCCTTGACACGTTTAGTTAGGTATCTATCTTCCAAACTGTATTCTCAGTATGTATCATATAGGTACATATATATTTTAAATACTGTATCATAAAAATTGCCTTCGCCTTGTTACTGCTTAGGATCGTATAATTTTATTTAAATAAATTTTGAATAGGTAACGTAATTTTTTTTAAATTTGATAGACATTTTCACGAGGAATTTACAATTATTCTAGCTGTTGTCTTCATTTAACACTATATATAAAACAATGTTTCTTCAAGCCCCACTATTTTCAAAACATATAATTTAAAACGCAATAACTCTCAAAGTGATAGACATTTATTTATATAAACGAGGTTTGAAAATACTGATTTTTTTTTCAAATAGTCAATTTTTTTCAACAGGGTGCTCTAGATAGGCATAAGCGCACACATACTGGCGAGAAGAGATTTGAGTGCAAGCTATGTGGCAAAAGATTTACGTACGCCAATTCACTTTCAGCTCATACAATCATGCATACGGGAACGAGGGACTATCAGTGTCCATATTGCGACAGAAGGTAAGCTGCATAATTGTAGGCAGAACACAAGATATTACGTAACAACCATAACATTTGAAGGAAATGTTTTCTTTCAAATTCTTTGGTGGTGATGTTAAAGCTTGAGCACAAAATCAAAAAAGTTTTCCCTTACCTAATGATGAAGGTGCAAACAAAAATTGGTAATTGATTGTGCCCTCAAATGAATAGGTCAAGAATGATGGAAGCGCAGATATTCTCTAGAACAGAACTTCCTAACTGATCACCGGTCACCGATGTGCTATGAGTCATTAGAAAGTGTGCTGCAAGACGTGTACTAATTTGTTATTACATGACAATGATATTAATATTTCTAGAAACATGCAAGAACTAAACAAATACATTATAGTTGAATTTTTGTAAGATGTCACTTATTGAAAATAGACTTGCTATTGCTTGTTCACGATGAAACTCCGCCCGCACAGAATGACCATTATTTTGTGTCTACATTTCTAAAAGCCATATAAATTCTAAATCAAAATAATGTTACTTAATAATGTAGAATGACAATATTACGAAAATTCCTTAATTGATAGGTACATAATCAGCCAATCATATTTAATGAAGAATTAATATTTGTGCATCAATATGCACTTTATAATTTCACTGAGATTTGGGTTAAAGTGTAGTTACAATATCGTCTAGATCAGTGTCTGCCAAACTGTGTGCCGCAAGAAGTTGCTTATCTAATTTAGAGCCGCGTTTTGACAGAATTCTTTCTAAAAATCAATCGCATCCGTCTCACTAATAAAATTATTACCACCTACGTACATAATATATGTTGATAAAATATTTAAAAAAAATTGTTACCTACAACTATGACTTCCTTTATTCATATTTTAATAAGGTGCATTTCCTTTTTTAAGGCATTTTTATTTGGTGTGCCGCGGAATAAATCCCATCCACCAACCAGTGTGCCGTGAAGTAAAAACGTTTGGCAGACACTGGACTCTAGGTACACAGTATGATGTAATGTTCGTTTTTAAGTAGGCCGTCTGACTTTTCTCGTATGGTTTTGTAAGCATCATCGGTTAACGGTATAACTAAATTATAATACATACAATTTATTAAACCTTGAACATGCGTCACTTGGTTTTGTTATATTATATTATGTTGTTTGTTAAACATTTTTATATGTTACCAAACGAGCAGACCAAAAAATATAAAATGATAAGCTAACTACGTCGGCGTGGAAAAAATGTGAACGCATCTTTTCAAAAAACGAATTATTAAGTATTATCAAAAGACTTAATAATCCTAAAAAATATATATAAGATGAAATGGTACAGACAGCTGGATTCAATGTCATAAAATTACAGATAAAAGGATTTGAACCGAGACATAATATAGAACCATTGTTACTTAGTGCAAACAAAATGCTTAAGTTATTGGAAAAAGTATTCAAAATTTATTTTCAAAAAATTGGAAATCAGTTGCAGAACACACTAAAAAATCATATCACAAACAATCGGGAAAGGGATGGGTTGATAGAGACCGCCATTGATCCCTTACTTATTAACTTACAAGACCAATGAAGCATCTTCTGAAAATGATTTTGACACAGAAAAGGATTTGGGTTTGCATCACCTAATAATATGATGCTTTTATCGGTGGATACGTTTATCTTTAAATCATGTACCTACCTAATGAATATTAAATAGTTGCTGCTGTAAATTTACTGACTAAGAATTAGTTACCCGTATAGTACATAATATGTAAGTGAATTTCTCACATATTATTAAATAGAAAGTGATTATAAATAGTATTTAATATAATTTTTATACTACGTTCAAATCTTTGCTAACGATATTGAAAACATCTATAAATAATAAAATACTGTTTAAAAGTGTTTTCAAACTATAGTACATACTAATCTTATCTTTTTACATCCATACAATATTATGTCACAATCCGTAGAGACAAAGTGACGATGATATTCGTTTTCGAGAAGTGACTAGCTACGCTGCGAGAACTATCAATGAATTTCAATATAAGCTTATTCTTTGGAAATAGTAGAAGAATTAATAATACCTAGCTCTCAAGATTTAGTCGGTGTTACAATTCCAATACTTACAATTAATTATTACACCAAGCATATTTGAGTAAAAACTCCATTACTAATATGAAAAAACTGACATGTTTTCGATTGGAATCAAATTTTGCATCAATCTGTATCTCGAAATATTTATATTTTCAATCTTTTAATGAAAGAAAAGGGAATGCTCTTGGATTTGAAGAATGATCGAACCCTCGAATTTCAGCTTGAAGATTTTCAGTTATTGACTGTAAAAAAAGTTTCCCTGTATTGGAGATAAGTCAATAATACACTTCTATGAATTGCAGTCACTCCGAGTAATCTCACACATCAATAAATATCAGAAATTCAAGGTCATCCTTGAATTTTTTTGATCAAGAATTACGAGCTAACTAATCCATCACTTTCAAGCATCTACCCAGACATAATAAAATTTTATTTTGTTAAATAAACACAAGTCATTGAAGTATATAAATTGTTAATTTAACATTTTTTTTACCATGACGTTTTTTTACCACCATTTACCTATAAGCCTCTCAATTCTAGCATCGGTTTAAAGAAAAAAATATTATTCTTCCATATAAAGTAACTCGCACTTGGGTACTTAAAGTGTCATCTCAGTTATTTTTGTGTATATAATAAATACGCATTCTTCTTTAGTTATTATTCTGTATATTTATGACTGAAAGACAATACATATACATATTATGTTTATAAAAAAAGTGAACAATATATTTCATTTTCTTATTACCTACATCAATGAGACAATTAAGTACCTATCTAATTAAATTCCAGAAATTATATTACTATGTTTAAAACATTTATAATTGTAATCCACGGATGCTCAACTGGTCAATCAAGAAATGATTTTCAGCAATTCATAAAGCCTAGTATCCACAATTCATCATACTCTACCACCCTTTGAAAATGAGTGATCCAAACTATAGTAAGTTGATCGCTCTAAAAAGTTCCAATCTGAAGGGATGAACACCCGTGCTTTAACGGCCCACATGCTCGTCATAGGTCAAAATTGAGTTTTTATTGTATTTTCAAACCATGATCCTGGTCACTCCTTAAACGTTGTAGATAATCTATTTATATAATTTTGAAGCCTTATTATCCTTTATGATAATATAATAGATAATACATATAATTATTTCAAACATTTGATGACTGCATAAAGTATTTTTGTTACATAAAATAGTATTCTTTTAAACCTCTCGCTCTAATGTTTTAGAATATAGTCATATTTCGGTACATGAATGTGCAGTGGTGTTAAGATTTTTTACATTTATTAATTTTTAATCGCATTTATAAAACCATTAGTATAATTTATGACGAGATAATTTTAGTAAAATATTTACGATAAAAAATTATATTAATAATCTCTGTGATCCCAAATTTGACAAGAATTAGGCATTTTATTATTCAAAAAATCGGCAAGATTAACACATTTGAAGATGATTCTAAAGATACTTATTATAAGCTATGCCTTTGACCATTCAAGTGTGATAAACATCTTATGAATAATGATTGCTTTATAATAATTATTGACCTAAGAATAAGGTAGTGTTTTTTTGAAATACGCCATTTCTTTTGTCATTCCCCAGTGGTTAAGCTACAACATACGGCCGTAGCCATAAATTGACAAACTATAATTGAAGTAGGGAGTAAAATGATATTAACGCGTGTGTTTGAACATGTACCGTTTAAAAAAAAATAAAAAAAATTTCGGTTAGGTATAAAACATTAGAGCGAGAGGTTTAAAAGAATACTATTTTATGTAACAAAAATACTTTATGCAGTCATCAAATGTTTAAAATAAATATAAAGAATAATAAGGCTTCAAAATTATATAAATAGATTATCTACAACGTTTAAGGAGTGTCCAGGATCATGGTTTGAAAATACAATAAAAACTGAATTTTGACCTACGACGAGCATGTCCCCCCTTAACTTAAGTAGTTAATATTATATAACATTATAATTAATACATGTAATTATGTTTTGACAATATGGAAGTTCTTACAATACGTAAATATACTGCTACTGATTATTTTATTGCACTGATAAATAATAAAATTATTGAAATGTTTTATTTAGCATACTTTTTAGGAACAACATACGTAAATATATTCTTCTGACGTCTTTTATTTGTCTTCTTCTTCGCCATTTCAATTTCCTTATAGACATCTATCTTTGGGTTCTCGATAACATTGGCGGATTTATTCCTTTTATTGGAAAAATCAAAACCACCACCTTAAAAAAATATATCATTTTAGGTACCTAAATATTTTGCTACATCTTTAACATTTTTCAAAAAAATACATAAATAATAATAAATTATAATAATCATTGGTTCTTACATTTTCAAACGTAATGCGTTTGAAGTATATGATAACATTTGGTTATTGTAATTATTGAGAGGTTAACATTATTTGCTTGTTATTAATATAATTTATTGACGTATTAACATAAAAGTATAATAAATAAAATATAAAAGGGCCCTCTTAAACCAAGATGTCCATACAAATTAATCTGTCCGAGTGAGTAAACACATAAATACAGATAAAAGTGGTTCAAGAATGAACTTTGCCTACATTTTAATATACGTCAGATTAAATCTGCATTCATTTCTATATTTTAGATCTTTATTGTAAAAAATACCTGGAATGTAGTTTTGAACTCTACCTACACTGTAATAAAAATTACTTTATTGGTTTTTGTTAATGTCTTCGACCTTTTCTGCAAAGCACTTTGTGATTTTTATGGGAGGGTGGTATGATATAGAGTGCGAAAATTATAAGTTGAAGTGTCTTGGCCGCTGTCATGGCGCAGCGATATATTTTAAAAGGCTTGTCAGTATTGTAGTTCTCGAAATGGCCATGCTTCACGTTAAACTTGCCCAGTATCAACAGTTTTTTATAATTACTAGGTACAGTGGTAAATATGTATAGTATATTGTGCCATATTTTTTACCATTATCTGATAGTAGAGATCCTGTGGAATGATTTTCCATTTTGTGTGATGTAGCTTCAGCATCAACGCGAGTCGCAGAGAATGTCTGTCCTGTCGAAGCACGAGACTGTTTCAAAAAATCAGTGATGGTTGCCTGTTTCAATCCTGGTGACTGAAAAATTTCATTATTGATTAATTTATTGAAATGGGTAGTCAATAATTATAGTAAAGAACTAATCAAAGTTAATTCGAAATGGTGAAGAAAAGATTATGAAAGAATTATCCATATAAAAGAGTATCCACGGAATACCTTCCTGGTAAGCGTGTTGTGGACGATTTTATTGTTCCGCCATTCTTGATTAAATTGTTCACGTTCAATATTCCTTAATTCATTGCACAATCCAGTCGCCTCATCACGGGAATATTTTAAGGCATTCCGCAAACTAAAAATTTGTCAACAAAAAATGCTGTAAGAAGTAACCAAAACTAAGATATTGCATTAAATAAATTAATCGTCAGCCATCGCTACAATTTAATAATTTAATTAAATAACTATATTGATTTATTTAACTATTTTTTTTAATTATTAATTTCACAAGTTCGCTACATTCTTGATAGCGTTGTTTATTGAACATACATATTTCGAAACACCTTTGTCACATTCCTATTAAGAAAATCTTGAAAACGTAAAACATGGTACTGGGCGGGACTCGTACCCACATCCATCGTATTTTGGTCAATGTACTTTACCAATTTAGCCAGTTGTACTATACTTGATCACAACGAAATTAACGAAAAACTGTGCGTCCAAGGTGTTTTTTGTTATTTTGAATCAAGGTATTACAATAAATACTATTATTATCCTAAAATCTCTTGGATAACACACTACTCTCTTATCTAAACAGCACTTTGTTGATTGTTTAACATTTACGCACTCCGATTTATGCACTCCTGAAACGTCTACCATTTGAATCAAGCATATTCTTACAGAAATTGACATTTCAGAGATATGTCATTTTCGAAAACATGTTTTGTATCCGATACCAATCTGTCACAAATGAATTGTAATGTCATTTAATACTTTCTATATACTTGATATATCATTGATCACAATTATTATTCTAGAAAACCATTTAAATCTGAAATAGGAGCAATAAATTTTAACCATAAAAATAGAATTTTTCCTCACTCAATCAACACGAAAACACAATACTGGTAAGTACTTATCTGTCAAACTAATACGATAATGATGTTGTCATTTGTTTTCTTTCACGACCAATTATAAACATTTTCAAATATAGAAATTGCCATCTCGGAAAACATTGAAAACTGATATGACATTTCTATTACATAATAATGAATTAAATATTTATTGTAATATGATTTCACAATATTTATATTCATTACTAATTATAGAGAATTATAATACTACTAAATAATTTCACGTTTCAAATTTTTAACTAGGTATGTGGGTATAATCTTTTGTAGTTACTCTTATTTTACAATTTAATATTTCTATTTAGCAGTTAAATCTAATCTTATCGCTATACTTAAATTATAATAATATTGTAATATGTAAATAATTAAATAATAATATTTTGGTTGTTCATTCAGCTACATTGAATGTGATATTATTTGATGCGACGAGCGTACGTATGCAAAACCACATATTGTGCTTTATACCGTCAACCACCGCCCCATCGACATTCTACTTTGCCTTGGTGACGATTGATGACGGCATCATCTGACTGTCTCTTCTAAAGCAGACCAAGATAAGCTGTAATGAGATTATGACATACATTTCTTGATGCCCGATTATTTTATACGATTACATATTAATTGCATGTTATATACACAAAATATCGATCGACTGAAAAATTATGAAAAAAAATATCAGAAATCACAATTTTATTTAGTTAACTTAACCATGAACTACGTACATGAAATATAAGCGACTGTAATTTAACCGTCTATACGGGACTCCAAGCATTCAAATAGTAAATCGCATCTCAAGTGGTGTCGTGTCTAGATTCCATCGGATTTTTATAGATAGAATTTGTCTGCCGTCGCCCCTTTAGATTTCCTTAATGCCCCCTAATTTTCTTTGAGCCTTCTACTGCCCCCTGAAAGACTCCAGCGCCCACAAGGGGGTGTTATCGCCCACTTTGAGAAAGACATATAGAGTATTCCGTATTGAACAAACAAATATTTTTCCATTAGGTATGTTTCTGAGGTGTTCCAAAATATGTATAAGTAAGCAATATTGGTATTCGATTCAACACAAATCAACTCTTTGGAAGGTAACTATGCTGATCACCATCAGGGTTAGACAAAACGAGAACATTACCATATAAATTCTTGCCCATTGTGGAACTCCTTTTGTAGGTTTTCGTTTTCAACCAAAATGTCTTTTAATTCTTGTATTACTACACCCTCCAGCATCTTTTCATTTATTATTTTCTTTTGAAGTTCTTCAAAACGTATTATCAGTTCTGAATTATTAGATAATTCTTCCTCAGCTTAAAATAAATAAATTAGTAAATTCACTTATAAGTACTGTAAAGGTTATGTATAATCGTGTATGTTTGCGTGTGTCTTATGATTATATAAA
Source organism: Rhyacophila brunnea (assembly GCF_057557595.1). Taxonomy (NCBI): domain Eukaryota; kingdom Metazoa; phylum Arthropoda; class Insecta; order Trichoptera; family Rhyacophilidae; genus Rhyacophila; species Rhyacophila brunnea. The sequence goes on from NW_028233068.1 coordinate 28,295,035, forward strand.
TAATATCAAGTTATTTTATAGCTCTGCAATTATAGTATTGTTATTAATAACTAGCTGAAGTACCCGGCTTCGCACAGGGTCGCTTCGTGGTTATATTTATCTTAGATATTTGAAAAATAATAAGACGAAATTATTTTTTTAATATTAAAATATCTGTGTAATACAATATGGCAATATGAAAATAGAATCCAGAATATGAAAACGTTATTAATGTTATTAATATGTAGTAAAAAAAAAAATCAAAATTGGATGGAACAAACAAACAACAAACTTTGTATGTTATATAATAATAATTTAGAAACCTTCGCAGGTGTGCGCACACAACTGACAAAAGTTTCATCGCAATCGGATGAATGGTATAGGAACGCATACGAATAGTAGAAGAAGATGATTTTCTAATTCTGAAATCTTCGTGGGCATGCGCATGACAACTCACCAAAGTTTCATTGCAATCGGATTAATGGTATAGGAACGCATACGAATAGAAGAAGAAGAAGATGGTTGTACTAATTCAAAAACCTTCCCGGCGTGCGCACAACAACTGGTCAAAATTTCATCACAATCGGATGAATGGCATAAGAACGCATACAAATAGAAGAAGAAAAAGATGGTTGTACTAATTCAGAAACCTTTGCGGGCGTGCGCACAACAACTGGTCAAAATTTCATCGCAATCGGATGAATGGCATAAGAACGCATTCGAATAGAAGAAGAAGATGATGGTTGTACTAATTCAGAAACCTTCGCAGGCGTGCGCACAACAACTCACCAAAGTTTCATTGCAATCGGATGAATGGTATAGGAACGCATATGAATAGAAGAAGAAGAAGATGTTTGTACTAATTTAGAAACCTTCGCGGGCTTGCGCACAACAACTGGTCAAAATTTCATCGCAATTGGATGAATGGTATAAGAACTCATACGAATAGAAGAAGATAGAATAGAAGAAAAAGAAGAAGAAAATGGTTGTATCAATTCAGAAACCTTTGCGGGCGTGAACACAACACTTAATCATATTTTCATTGCAATCGGATGAATGGTATAGAAACGCATACGAATAGAAGAAGAAGAAGATGGTTGTACTAATTTAGAAACCTTCGCGGGTGTTGGCACAATTACTGACGAAAATTGTATTGCAATCGGATGAATAGAATAGAAAAGCATACGAATAGAAGAATATAGAATAGAAGAAGAAGAAGATAGTTGTACTAATTCAAAAACCATTGCGGGTGTTACCACAACAACTGACGAAGGTTTCATCGCAATCGGATGAATGGTATAGGGACCATACGAATAAAAGAAGATAAAATGAAGAAGAAGAAGAAGATGGTTGTGCTAATTCAGAAACCTTCGCGGGTGTTGGCACAATTACTGACGAAAATTTTATTGCAATCGGATGAATGGAATAGGAACGCATACGAATAGAAGAAAATAGAATAGAAGAAGAAGAAGATAGTTGTACTAATTCAAAAACCATTGCGGGTGTTACCACAACAACTGACGAAGGTTTCATCGCAATCGGATGAATGGTATAGGGACCATACGAATAAAAGAAGATAAAATGAAGAAGAAGAAGAAGATGGTTGTGCTAATTCAGAAACCTTCGCGGGTGTTGGCACAATTACTGACGAAAATTTTATTGCAATCGGATGAATGGAATAGGAACGCATACGAATAGAAGAATATAGAATAGAAGAAGAAGAAGAAGATGGTTGTATTAATTCAAAAACCATTGCGGGTGTTACCACAACAACTGACGAAGGTTTCATTGCAATCGGATGAATGGTATAGGGACCATACGAATAAAAGAAGATATAATGAAGAAGAAGAAGAAGATGATGATTTTTCTAATTCAGAAACCTTCATGGGTGTGCATACAACCACTTACCAAAATTTCATTGCAATCTGATGAATGGTATAGGAACGCATACGGGACAGACACACAGACAGACAGACATACAGACAGACAGACATTCATTTTTATATATTAGTATAGCCTATACTCTTCCCGCAAGTGCAAGCAATAAGTTTACAAAGTTTTATCGCAATCGGATGAACGGTATGGCTGCGCATTAAATACGAACAAACAAACACACAAATATTAATTTTTATATATTAGATGACAAATAATTTTCACAATACAGTATAGCTCATAACTTCATGTGTAGCATTGCGCAACAAAGTAAACGTAGCGACAGCGTGAAAGAGAATCTTTACTCAAGCATACTTTTCATATGATCACTCTATGGAGAAATTTACCTATCTACTCGTAGACAGCTGACACGCAAGTTGGCTTTGCTGCACATGACATATTTCTATTCGGTTTTTCATCATATTTATTTGAGATTAACACAGTATGAGCTTTTTCTTAGTGAAGATGAGATGCTAGTTACGGTGTTTCCACAACAATAAATTAAGTATACAAAATAACTGAGTTAAGTGAGGTAGTCAATTTTAATAATGGTGCTATGTATTAACCTATTTACTTCCGGTAGGTGTATGTATGGCGGTACCTTGCACGCTGTGAATTTTATTGCAAAAATAAAATCAATTTACGTTTCAAGTGGTAAAAACGAATTCTGTTTCAATTCTAAGATGTGACGACATTCCCAATATATGTCGTTGCGTGTTCAACATATTTGTATGTTTAAAATAATTGATTTATCCCCCGATTTCCCCCCCCCCCCCCCCCCCCCGTTTCCCGTTTAAAGCGGGACGTCCAAAGATGTCATTTTTGTATGAACGGCGTTCCGTTCACAGAAAACTTCGCATCTTAAGATGTCATTGGCAGCCATCCGGTTAAAATATATAGCATGCTCAGCTTTTTGTATGTTGGTTGCGATTGTGTCATCGGCTCTTACTGTCCTTGGTACCAGAAGGAGTGAGCAGTCAAAGTGGATGTCTGACGAAAAGTGGGATGAAGTTGGAAAGTGAGAGGCAGGCTGAAAGCCCTGTGAGGTAAGGAGACAGACCCCAACCGAACCGAGGACTGTCAGGATGACTACCAGACCCAAGACAGGATAGTCAAACGATCCATGCGGCTCAACAAGCGCATGTTTATGAACCGACAAATTGAAGCAGCAGAGGAGGCAGCAGGCAGAAATGACATCAGAAAACTCTTCCGAATCTCCCGTGAAATTTGCGGCAGGCGACCACCGACTCCCAGAACCGTTCATGGCTCCAGTAGAGCAATAGAGTTTGAAGATTTGGAAGAATCATTTCTGCTAAGTGCTGAACCGCCCACCCATTTTGGATCCATTTGACATATCTATGGAAGCCTTACTTTTGGATATAGGTACCTTGAGCAACCGACATTTCTGATTGCCTGCCGACGGACGCCGAGATAAAATCGGCTGTGAAAAGGCTCAATAACGGAAAGGCACCGGGGGGAGATGGCATTCATCCTGATTGAAATCATCACACTTCACAAAAAAGGTGACCCTTTTAGTTGCGACAATTACTGGGGCATTACGCTACTCAGCATTCCGGAAAAGATTTTGGCAAACATCCTCTTGATGAGAATACAGGATCCCTCCCATAATCAAATGCCTGCACGAGAATAGCGAATGCTGTGTTAGAATTTGTGACACTGTCACGGTTCGGGGTCACGACCGGATTCAGACAGGGTTGTGTCAATACCACCCGAGCAAGGCATATCTGTTACTCCCACGGTGAAGCTATGCGACCTAAACTATGCCGATGACACTTTCCTATTCTACAACTCAATCAAGGGCATTCAAGAGTCAATCAGCAGGTTGCATGACAACTTGTCTCACGTTGGTTTGAAAATGAATGTGAAGAAAATCAACATTTTATGCAATAGCACCTGTCCTGATCCGGATTTCCTCTGATTAGCGACAGGCAAAACATCTAAAGCGTCAACAGCTCTATGTTGTAACTTGTGACATGAAGTCAACCGACGACATGACGTAATTGTGACGTATGCTCAATACACACATCGAGGCGAGCGAGCTGCCCAATGCACAAATAATAATAATAAATATTATTATCCCGACACACTTATTGTGTATGGGGACAATGATTCACGCCCGTATCAGAGTAGCGTTAATATCTCGAAGACTATTGACTCACTCCGGTAGTACGTCACAATGATGTCATATGCCGTCATGTCACAAGTTACAATATAGGGCTACATATCACGGGAGATGCCATTTTGCAGAGAGAGCTCGCTATCTAAATGGGAATGGCTGGAGCAATATTCTACTCGATGCGTAGTGTTTACTCTCACAATTGTACTCGGTCAAAACCAGATGCCGCCTATTCGTTGCTTGCGTTCTCACGGTGCTGCTTTACCTAGCTAAAGCCGCTAAATACTATCTATAGTGTGTATACAACGGAGCTACGGGATGCTGGTATCACCTGGAACAATGCAAGAAGACTGGCTAGCGACAGGGATTCTTGGAGGCACCGTGTGGCGTCTATGTGCTCCATCTAAGGAGCGGATATGGCCGAAGAAGAAAAAGTTCTGGGGTAGTTTTTCACAACTTACTTAAATTGACATTTTTTTTTTTTTCAATTAATGTAGGTATATGTTTGGGTCTAGCGCTGGTTCAATGAGTTGAAGTTGAGTGTACAACCAATCCTCATAAAAAATGTTAAAATACCTCCACATTATGGCATTAAATGTCCTGTCCTTTGGAATGGTGGTTTTTTAATACAATTCATAATAAACATTATAAACAATAATATTATTTACTTAATTTCTGGGCATCCATATTTCTCATAACATCCGTATCACACAGTGCATCTGCCATCTGTCCACGAACTTTCAAATCAAAATTCTTGTTCATTGTTGCAACAAGACCATAATTATGGATAAAATCTTTAACCTTATTGCAGTAATTTGTTCGGTGGTTCCAAATCGACTGTTGAATCTCTTCCTATAAAAAAATATTGTGACTTCAACTTATTCATTAATATGCATGAATTACGAATCAGAGTAAGGTTGTTAACAAATAATATCATTAACCATTTTTTTTGTATCCTTTTCATAGGTGTCTTTTGTTGATTGGGATATCTGTTTCACTGCTTCTAGTTCTATTCTTGAATGTAAAATCTCACAATTGTATTTATCAATATCTTCTTCCGTCTTAGACAATTCAGTTTCCAGTTCTTTTAATGTATTATTATATTCATTTATCTTTTTTTTGACATTTATAATACTGTCTTCATCTAGAAAAAAATTGTTTTGTCAAAATCTAATTTTGTATTAAAATTTATTACCTACATGTTATGGAAAAACTTACATACATTTACGTACTTTCTTCCGCTCTTCTCCAGTTGCATCTTCCTGTTTTATTATTTCCTCAATAGAGTACCTTAAATCTTCAGGTGGAATCATTTTAAATATTAAAAAGGACGGGGTACCTATTATTTCCCAATCCTTTGCTTTTGTCCAACAGAAATATTGTAAGACAAAATTTATTTTAAATATGGAAGATTTTTTTAACCATAGACAAAAAACTCACAATATATTTTTTAGGTTTTTATGGCTTAAAAATTTATTGCAACCATGTTATGTGTTTACATATTTAAAAAGAAAAGTTAGCTAAGAAAAATTTCTTAGCAATTTAAATTCCTACCAAATATGCTAGTGATGCTAGTTCTGTGATTTGTGTTGCCCAGTTAGGCCCTCCTCCCACGGCGCAACTGAAATCTGATGGAACTGGTTGGTGATGGAACTCATAAACTGACCAATGTGATGCTTTGCACACGGCGCTACTGAAACCCACTTGAAATAATAACATCAAACTGTCAAACTAGACCATCAGCTGTTTTTTACAAAAACCGACAACACACACGCTGCTGCATTTACTCGAATACAATTAGGTTATTTCAAACTCTATAACTTTTTAAAGAACTATAGTAATTAGGGTCTGTAAACGGTATTATTCATAATTAAATTTATTTTTGACCATAGTATATATAGAAATACCAAATTATTTAGAATTAATAAATTAATGGACTTCGTGTTTTATGTTCTAACACATAATGTAGAAGTACCACTAAGCAATACTTCACCTATAGATAATACACGGAAGTCCATATAGGTATAAATTATTTTTATTTCCTGTGCATCATATTATTAATATTTATTTTATTATAAGTACACAAAATATTTCATCTCAATATGAAAAGGAATTATATATTTTTTAATTTACATAAGTACAAGATTATTTGAAATTTATTATTGCTCTAGAAAAAAATCAACGCAATGAGAATTATTCCTGGTCATTCTCCGGGACATCAGCTGATGAGGAAATATGTGGAAATCTATCATAAAATTCATGAAATTCTGGAGATATCCATTGTTTCATAGTTTGTAGATCTTAACCAGACACGGTGGTTTTGCCTCGAAGCTCTTGGCCTAATAGAATCTCCGACTTTGCGACTTCGAATTGCAGGATGCCGATCACATCCTCTGGGAGTGTCCCTATATTATGTCGGTTGAAAGGGAAGAGCTTCTCAAGTCGGTTCGACCCTCAGTTGGACCGGTCGGCCATTGCGACTTGGTATCTACGGGGGAAAATTTATCAGCTTTTAAAAAGTTTGCGGCGTTTTACGGTGAGGAGAAGGTCCGAGGTCGGAGGTCCACAGTTTGGAAATCTTCATCGGAGAACTTCGCCTAATAACATAGATAACCAGCGCCATCTTCAGATATAAATAAAAAAGAAAAAAAGGTGTGCCATCAATATTTTTTTTTCGGGCCACAAAAGGAGCTGAAGATGATGCACACAAAAAGCAATAATTGTTTATATCATTTAACTCCATGTTAATAACTTTAAAAGTCTTGTTTCTTTTACATGTCCCTACAAACTGAACCCAATTCCATGGAGTAACAATCTGCATACCGTTCAGCATCTTTTTTGACGTTCTGTTATAGAGTGGTCAGTGTGTATGGCCTCGTAATAGGAATTTGTGATTTATGATTTTCAGCGTAGGAATGGTTTTCAGAAACCAGGTATATGAAAAAACAATCATGATATTCCTATTTTGGCCAGGGCAATTAATTATCATACCAAATCGTCAGCTCTTCAATATTTGCTAAAACATTGCTAGATGCCCATTTCATCAAGCAGCAGCCGATCTTATTGTCACCCCTTCCACTTTTTATTTCATCCACATCAGTGCTGTGTCTCACTCACCACTTGCATCATCGTAAATTGTAAAACTCAGAGTCCACAATTTTCTCAGATGGAAACTATATGGAGTAGGTAAACACTTCTCCAAGTCAACCATTATTACTTTCATACTGGTAATTTTTTCTGTTGCAAGAGTTTTATCAATCTTATTTAATTGCAGCTGCTTCCTGCATGTGGTCTTCCAAAAGGTGTCTTTGAATTTCTTTTTCTTCAAAAGAAATATTGACATCTTTAAGACTCATCTTAGGGCTATCGCTTGGCAAATAAAACCCGAATTAAATTTTTATTTTATTTAATTGAAAATCCATTTTGAATAGGTATATGGCGATAGAGCCACAATTTTGGGTTCATTCATGTGGTTATATTCTTTGAAGAATAAATCAAACATTTTTGTAATACTTATTTATGTATAACTAGCTGTATCACCCGGCGCTGCCCGGGAGTTACGTAGAGTGCAAGGGATTGAATTTAAAAAGTAAAAAAATATAATATTTTAGATTTTTATTTTTTTGTACATTTATTGCATTTAAATATCTAAAGAAGTAGTACAAATTCTATTTATTATTATAAAACTGTCCCCGGGGTGCAACGGGTTAAAACTGAAATTCGAGACCCCGACCACGCACTCCGGCTCTGATGCGTCCCCGGGGTGCAACGGGTTAAAACTGAAATTCGGGACTCCGACCACGCACTCCGGCTCTGATTCCACTACATACAATTATTGTCCGTGAGTGAAACATTCCGATCTACGCGTAACACGTCGCCCGCGCCAACCTGGCGGTTATTAATTTTTCTAATCTAACTTTGCCATTTGACCTCCGATCAAGCTGAAATAAACGCCAATATTTTTTAAATGTACACATTCTTGCGACATTTTCAATAAAAAATGGGGGTTGCAGCATTTACTTCCGCGTTTCAAGACTTTGTATGCGGCGACTTTTTTTCCGCAAAAACCGCAAAACTGTCCCCGGGGTGCAACGGGTTAAATCTGAAATTTGAGACCCTGACCACGCATTCCGGCTCGTCAGCCCCCGTCTACTGTCCAAATTTTGTCGAAATCCGACTGCGTGTGTGGATTTTTACAAAGAAAAACGAAAATTATAGTATAGATAATACGTACCTGCCTAACGTTTGTTGGACTTCCGTGTTTATGGAATTATTATAATGGTTTATTAACATTTTTCTTAGACCATAAACATCGTAAAAAGGACACCCGTTGTCTATGCACTAAAGTGAATTGGACTTCAGTAATTTTTTAATTAGCTATATCGGTTAATTTACTACTTGTGGACTTTTCATTCATTTGTGTAATGAAATAAAAGAAAATTTTCTGCATTTTAACTCAGAAACGGTAAAAACTGGATTATCCTCTAATGTACAGATATATTTACACTCATCATGGTTAAATTTTTATCAGTTTGCTGTACACTTCTGATCATTTTTTTTTATCTTTGATTTTTAATTGTGGTTATAAGGTTTTTCATAATGCTTTATCTTTCATTTCAGATATGCCCGCCGGTCAAGTCTCTGTGCCCATAAGAAAAAACATAAAGAGCATTTTGCTGATAACAGTGAACCAAAAGAGGACCCTAATAACAGTGAAGGTCATAAAAATGTGAATGTACATGCTACAGAAATATTGCCAAAGGATTTTAATTTATGTTTAAATTCTGAGACGAATTCTAACGCCACAAATAAAAGTTTAAGTGGAAACAATACTGTTATAAAATTAAGTAATATGAGTGTTAAGCATAGCAAAAAGCCATTTAGCAAACAATGTTAAAATAATAAATTGTCTGACATTCTCAACTACCGTTGAAAATTTGTGAAGTCTTAAAATGATTTAATAGTATTATTCTTTTTAACACTATGACAGGCCATGCAGCCTAATGACAAGTGTAGTGAAACAGTATTGTAGTAATAGAAGTGAAATAATCACAAACACCCAGACTTTCAAGAAAATTACAAATATATTATGACCTCACCGGGAATCAAACCCGGTGCCCCGGATGAAAGCTCAGTGCCTTACGCACTGGACTACGAGGGTCACTATGCGCTCGTAAAATGATACAAGTATCATGAACAGTAGGTACCTACTCAAATAGAAAATTTTAGTATTACAATATATACGCTGGATAATTGAATGAACACTCGTAAGTATTACAATAAGACATTTTATAACCCACAATAATTGTATTATTCTTTAAAATAAACTATTAAAAAATAAAATAATTGTTTTCTGATTTAGTACCCTGAAATAAATCTAGTCTTTTCAGCATTTTATTATTGTACCTATATTATAATGTAACATGCCAACTGTAACTGGGTTTTTAGGTGGCTTAACATCTTACCAATCCCTGTAAAATTCCGACAAGATTCATGCTGTGAGAGTCTGCTTTATGTTTTACCTGCAGCTCTATTCAGTGTACCTGCTGTGGGTTGAATCTACTGTGCTGAGATTAGCGAGTAGTTGTAACCTTGGTTACTCAACGTAATTTGAATTTGTGGCGCGGTAATCTATCAAACATGGTCTGAATACATTTCTTGTGGATACTACCATGTTCTGAAATACTCACGGCAAGTTTAAATAGAGCTATTGGAATGATATATTGTACCTAGTTTTTTGTTTTAATCCTAAGCTTATCATTAATAATAAATACCATCAGATTCATAATTTAAATAGGTAATTTTATTTGTTTAAAATATTCCAATACATTAATAAGTAATTCTTCAGAAGGGCATTTAAGCCTGAAGCACTGGCCGCTCACTGGTACCTTGTAAATTATCATTCGTGGTGCTGTAGCCAGTTCCACCTCGTTTCAAAACTACCACATCTTTCTCAGATATTTTCTCATTATTCAGAGGGTGTATCCAGTCTTTTTTGATGATTTTTTCAAAACATTCTTGTGTTATGACATCACCGGTGGTAGTAAGAATCACACACGGTACAGAATTACCTAACACATCATGAGTGACCGGGCACATGTAACGACTTTCCTTGGCAATCAAAGATTTTTTATCATCTGGATCCTTCACCAAAGTCCATTTGATTTCGATCAAGTCTTTCATTTTGAGAGGTTTGTCTGTTATAGGGCACCGCACTGTACTGTCGGGTTTAACAATTTTGGTCTTTTTTGCATCCGGCAATTGTGACGGAACCCAAAAGCTAGGTAGGTCAGTATTTTTTCCATTAGCCATATTGGAAACTGAACGAAATTCAGTAGATTGTGTACTCGTACTGGGTTTGAATGAGGCACTGACAATATTTTTTTCAGTATTCATGAATTTCACTAAATTGGATCGCTTTTCAGCTGCAGCCAACTCTTTGAGCTCCTCTTCTTCTTTTTTATTTTGACGCTCAAATTCCTTTAATTTGCGACTGTATTCATTCTTTTTTGTTATGATATATTGTAGTATAGCTTCCTTGTCGAATAAGTAACCCTCTCGAGTAACGACCGGGTTTCGGCACGGTTGTAAAGTTAGATTACAGCAGTCAAAACTTCGAACGGAATCTTTGCCTACTCGCTGGCTAATAGACCCGTACCCCGAGGCTGCAGCATCTTTTTTCTTTTCGTGATAAGTATAGACTGCACCCGCTGTACAGTTTCGTGCATGCCTGGTCATAACTGTGATTATTTTATGTGAGCACTTTTCTCAATAATTGATGAAGAAATACGAAGACACACTCTGACCACAGATAATATACGTATATGAACAAAATACTCTCGTCAATCTGTCAAAGTGACAATGCATGATAAATACCGTAAATACGCACCCAATACCCACACGTACCTAATAAAATATGATTGTCAAATGCGTCAACAAACTCAAATGTCAATTATTATTGATTGTTTTGTAACGCACAAGATGGCCGAAGAGCGACGCGTCAGATAGTATATAATGATTAATATGAAAGTCTATGGTATAGATAGTATTTATTAGTCTATGGCATTAGAGGTCGTGAGTCCCGGTTCGAATAATAATTATTCTAGGTCTTGATCCGCGTAGTCTACGATAAAGGATATTAATTTTTACATTACAAATTACGCCAAAACTACTATAATTTTGATATTTTCTTAAGAGCATACTTCAGTGAAACGGCAAATAATTTTCAACTATAGGTGCGACGAAATTTCGGACTCGCTGCCAATCGGAGAACGAAGTCGAGCTGTGAAAACGTCAATTTGTTTTGTGATGGTGACGGGGGAATTAATTCTTAAATCGTGTAAAGACGATAAAAAACATTACCCATTTACTTGAAAAAGAAAACATGTCAATGAATATAGGTAATATTATTATTCGAATTTGACTTTGAAGTCCTTCAGATAGGGCTTGCTGCTCTTCCTTCTTCACGTGAGGTGTTATTCTACTAATTTAATTTCCCTTTTCTTGTTGTTGGTCATTCCTCCCTTTTTATTTACTGATCATACCCGCGCGTCTCTTTTTTATGTAAGGAGTTTGGGACTCCTTTGTCTTCATTCTGGATTTGACTTTCTTATTGTTTAGATGTAGCGTCTGACATTTCATTACTAACTATCAAAAAAAAATATCTTGGACGAACGTTAAGTGATAGTTAAGTGAACGTTAAGTGATCAGTGATTATGGCGCAACATCTGAATAACCGTGAGGAGGATATTCTAAAAGCAATGGACACCAGATGGCGAAGCAGAACTGCTACAGGAGGAAAAGTTCAACATACGAGCGTTGGTTAAGACGCTGATGTTTGAGGTATCCTCGTTACGTACCTTATTTCAGCAGGGGGACCGGCAAAAGTGGCACAACGCCCAAAAACAATTCTTGGTGGCCCCTACGGTCGTAATTAGGTCTAAATGACGAGTTGAGTCGGTACGACCACTCGTCATCAGCTAACCCTCCAGAATGCGATGTTTTCCCAACGGAACAGCTTCTGGAAGGTTATGCAAGGGTTAGTGGATTGGGCAACCAATCCTCAAAACATCATAACAGCGATGGGCCTGTACCAAAAAATCGAAGAGTGTTTTGGGGACAACGCATAATAAAATTTGCGAGGACATGACTCAGATCCTTACCGGGAAGCGCGCCGAGATTATACAAGCTCGGCGCCAGGTGATTTCGTCCTCAGTGAAGGATACCTTCACTCGGGAGGCACTATCAAGGATTCCTCCAAGCTCAGAGTCCCGGAAGGCCCTCGAACTCACATTATGGCCGGGGTACTCCCAAGGGGCGACGTCCTGTGGGAAGGGAGTTCTCCATCGGAGGTACGGGCTCCACCAGGGATCCGTACTCTAAGCGTAGGTGACCGCATCTGGACGACCAACAACATTGGGGACCGCCTAAGAGACTTTCGGGGAGTCTGGATGGCGTAGTGTACCCCCCCTCCAACATTGGTAAAAATAATAGCCGTAGCCCGCATACCTTTTGCGCGGACACCACCATTGGTAAGTTCTTCTTTACTTTTACGGAAAGAATTTCAAACGCAACACTCAGCAGATGTCACTCTCGAGATCGAGCACTTAAAGAACTCAGGGGTTCTAGAAGAAGCGCGTCCAACCCCCAGTTTTCTCTCAACCCTGTTTCTGATCAAGAAACAAGACGGGACCCTATGCCATGTTTTCAACCGAAAGCATTTAAATGTGTTCCTACAACCAAAGCCATTCAAACTAATTCACCATTACGAGGTTCCAGCCGTCTTACAAAAAGAAGACTGGCTAGTTATAATAGATCTAAGTCAGGCGTATCTCTAGGTACCCATGGCTTCTCAACATCGTCGATTAGTTCGACTAGCCTACTGAGGGGAGCTTTTACAATTCACGTGTCTCCTGTTCGTGCTGTCAGCCGCTCCAATTATGTCTGCATCCCTGAACAATTGGGTCGCCGAACGCCTACGAAAGAATCGCTGAGAATATTCACTTTCCTAGAAGACTTTTTAGTAGCCAACCAATCCGAGAAACAGTCTCGGTTCAGGTGGAATACAGGATAACCTTCCTACAGTCTTTGGGGTGGTTATTAAATATAAAAAGATCCTGTCTGATCCCAAGCCAACAATGAGGGTTCCTGGACATCACGTGGGACACACACAACAAGCGGAGGTTTCTGTCGCCCGATAAGTGTGTAGCACTCCGTCACAATCTGCTAACGCAGGTACAACAAGGCAGTTGTTCTTCAGACAGGCACATATCCAATCCCTTTTGGGGCGACTCAACTTCACATCCTTTCTCCACGGGGAAGGTTGCATTGCCGACGGCTACAACGCTCCAGTCATCAATATGGCTGAGGTCCCATCCTCGCCAATTGATGACAATCCCACCACAGGCCCAACAGGACATCATGTGGTGGCTCTAGGCGATAGGATCCTCAGAGTTGACACAGCGCAGGTACAAAAAGGCAGTTGGTCCCTCAGACAGGCATATATCCAATCCCTTCTGGTGCGACTCAACTTCACATACTACCTCCACGAGGAAGGTTGTATTGCCGACGGCTACAACGCTCGAGTCATCAATATGGCTGAGGTCCCATTCTCGCCAATTGATGACAATCCCACCACAGGCCCAACATGACATCATATGGTGGCTCTAGGCGATAGGATCCTCAGAGTTGATGCAACGCAGCTACAAAAAGGCAGTTGGTCCCTCAGACAGGCACATGTTCAATCCCTTCTGGGGCGACTTAACTTCGCATCCTACCTCCACGAGGAAGGTTGCATTGCCGACAGCTACAAAGCTCCAGTCATCAATATTGTCGAGGTCCCATTCTTGCCAATAGGCGACAATCTCACCACAAGCCTAACAGGACATCATGTGGTAGATCCAGGTGATAGGATCCTTAGAGTTGACACACAGAACAATATTCAATCACTTCCTGACGACAGACGCAGCCGACACAGGCTGGGGAGCCCAACTGAATGAACACTACCTATCAGGTACGTGGAAACAAGACCAGTTAGCACATGGCATGGCATTCCAACAGGAAGGAAATGTTTGCAATTCAATCTCGGGTACAAGCAATTATAGTATCAGATCTGCTTCTGCAGGCAGACAACAAAACAGTGGTGGCATACATCAACAACGAGGGCGGCACAAAATCTGTCACTCTCCTAAACCTATGCCGACAGATACTAGTATTTACCAGTCGAGCCAACATCACGTTTACTGCACAATACCTCCGCAAAAATTACAACTGCGTGGCAGATCATCTCTCCCGCAGACAACTCATTCCCGAATGGCACCTCATCAACACCGCAACCACCCCCCTGTTTCAAGGATGGGGAGTTCCCGAGGTGGATTTATTCGCAAGCGAAACAGCACATGTCGTTGCAACATACGTCTCACGAGACGGTACAGACAGTAGCGCGCTGTTTCACGACGCCTTCAGCCGAGTATAGGACTTCAGACTGGCGTGGATATTTCCCCCACCAAACTTACTTCCACGAGTCCTAGCGCACCTGAACTCGGCAAAAGGGAAGTACTTACTAGTGGCACCGAGCTGGAAAAAATGCATTTGGGGAGTGGACTTACGAAAAAGGGCGATAGTACCTCCTCATACAATACCTCACCTACATACGACACTAGTAGGTACGGAGACCAACCGTCCACCTCCAAGGACCTAGAACCTGTCCCTTTAACTATGGATAATTGCGGGTGGGGTGAAATAACATCAAATTGAATGGTGGAAGAAAGGGCACTCCTTACTTCCAGATGGCGGCCTTCGACTCTAAAAACTTACAAACCAGCTTGAAACAAATGGAAGACAATGACATGGTGTAACACGAACCTAATGGATCATAATGGAATTGGCCTGATACCTAGGCTACTTGGACAACACGGAGGGTTTGTCGTACAACACCATCCTGGTGCATAAGTCAGCCATAGCCACATTTTGACCGATGATCATTGGAGATATCAGCATCAACGTGGTAGTACAACACAATATATTATGTTAAAGGCAATTTCGGTACATAAAACCAAACCCGTCAAATCACCGGTTTGGGATCCAGGATGAATGGCACCTAGATAATCTTAGGAAAACAACACCGGTGGAGTATAACCTATACGAGACGTCTCGCAGGACAGCTACTCGGCTGCTTCTCGCATCGGGACGAAGGGTTCATGACCTCACACTACTCAGTAATAGTAGACAATGGATTAGTGGATAAATGTGACCACATAATTGTATAGCCAAGGTTTGGCGCAAAGACAGATACCGCCAAGCATCGTCAATCGGAATGGAAGCTAAGCGCTTCCACGTGTCAGAACATCGACCCAGTATTCTGGTTACGGAAACTCGTCTGCATGTCAAACCCAAGGAGGAAGGTGGGGATATTTCGGAATTAGATGACCACCAAAACCAGCCACCAGGACAGTTATAGGGAATTGAATAAGGTCAGTACTGTTGGAAGCAGGGGTACAAGAATCACCAGGCAGTGTCCACTCAGTGGTGGCTTCCTAAAACTGTAAATATACCCAATAGATGATATCTTAAAGAGAGTTAACTGGCGTAATGAGTCGACATTCAACCCTATACATTGAACGTCACGATGGTCTATACCTCGTCAATGAATCATTGTCACATACAGGAATTTGGCATACCCAACACCTACGTGACCTTAGAACAACAAGGTATCATCTGGCATTTATACCAAACTGAGATATTGAGCTCCAAAGTTTTGAATATGAATAAAATCTTAACTATATGCAATGAAAATTGGTAGATATTAACAATATTATTATTATTGCATTATGTTTGTATTTTCAAAGCATTATAAACTAAATATATCTGATATTATCTAATCCAGACATTAAAATTTTGTGATGGAACTTAATTGCTCTGAAAATCGAAAAAAATCAGAGCAACAAAGTTCTATCTGATTATTGAACCTTGATGTTGTGAAAATGTTTTGCTACAGGGCTTAATTATTGTGTTTAAAATTGAATAAAAATACCTTTTCCAATTAATTCTTTATTAGAACAACATTAAATTAAACATAGTTTATGAAAAATGACAGGACGTGGTATAAAAAAATGTTGCATAATACTGAGATTTAGAACAAAATTAATAGTTTATAAAATGACAGGAAAGTATCTTCACTTTCATGGTTTTTGTTGTTAGAATCCATAATATGATCCATGATGAACTCTCTAGTGTACTCACATAACTTCACAGCTCTGAAAAAAATGTTTTTATGATAATAGACTGGCATAAAAAAATACTTTCACAAAACTATTATTACAAAACCTCTCAAATTACTCAATTTTTAAATGAAACTTAATAAAGATATCATTGTATTGTCACTGCAGTGATTCATGAAGTAATAATTAAATAGTTTATGAAAAGAGCTATTGCAACTATTATTATTTAGTCAATATCATCGCCAACATCTATGTTTTCTTCGCAAACAACATACTCTGCAACTTCTCCAAGTACTTCCACCTACCTGAATAATAAAAAGGAGAATATATATGAAATTATGACGTATTCTAGAAACAATTTATTCAGATGTAATGTCAAATTTACAAAATATGAAAGAACAGCAAATAAATTAAGTACTCATTTGAAAAGAAACATAAGTACCCAAAATTCTCATCAATTGTAATATCATCAAACAGTACCTATAATTTGAAGATCGTTTATATTATCCAATAAATCGAGATTGTTGCTGAAAATAAAAAGATAATAGAATTACTTATATTAAATTTGAAACAAAATAGAATAATAAATTGCAATACATGAATAACAAAAATAGTACATAACCTCAAACTTACCTTGTATTTAGACAACGATATTGTAGGTTGGTGAGGTATATTCGTAGTATTATCATCCTCTTAAATGTCCACAATACCCCTTTCACTTAAAATATTGCTCATCTGTATGTTATTTTAATTAAATTGTTGAAAAATTAAGCGCGAATATTTGACAGAAACATACTAGTTTGACAGCTGAACAGAAATGAAACCATATTGCTCCAAAATTATTTTTTTTACAGCAAATGGTCCATAGTTGCTTTCAAATTTTAAATGGAACCATGTTGTTCCAAAACAAATTACCAGTGCATCTGATATAGAACCTTGATGCCCTGCTATGTCATAAACCATAAAGATTTTTTTAAATCTTGTAACACAGTTTCAAAGAGAAAATTATTATAAGAATTTTGGTACCAAAAAGTCAAAATTCACCAAAATGCCAGATGATCACGCAGTCCAGGTGATAACAAACAGATATCTCAAGGACTTCAAAGTCAAATTCGAATAATGAAAGGAGTTTTACCTACCAATAAAGCTCTTATTATTCATGTTGACTTTGAAGTCCAGGTAACTTCTACCTGATTCCTTGAGCCATATCATAATGAAGACAAAGGAGTCCCAAACTCCCTACATAAAAAGGGACGCGCGGGTATGACCAGTAAATAAAAAGGGAGAAATGACCAACGACAAGAAAAAGGAAATTAAATTGGTAGAATAACACCTCACGCGAAGAAGGAAGAGCAAACCCTATCTCAAGGACTTCAAAGTCAACATGAATAATAAGAGTTTTATTGGTAGGTAAAACTCTCTTCATTATTATTACCAATAGAACAATAAACATAACATTAAATGGACTTATGTTGAATTTTTATGACAAATTATCTTTTGTTTTGTACGCGTTGTATATAGCTAGAAGTATAGCCTTAATATCGTTTGGTGCAAAGTAGGTACTAGAATTGTTGGGGAAGCCTAGAAAAGAATTGTTCGAAATACATAAAAAAGCCTTCAACATTGATTTGAAACGAAATACCTAATATACCTAAGTAAGTACTAAAATTTGTCTGTCCATTTTTTTGGACTGAAGTAGTAAAAAAAGGGATAGGAATTTCTCAAATTCCCTTTATTTTTGTGAGAAACAAAAACCCACCTAGAGATTTAGACAATCCGCTATATTTTTTGTAGAAATAATTATTCTTGAACCATGTAGGTACTATTGACCCCGGTGATTTTACAATATTATTTTATTATCTATGCCTGTGACAACAAGATTATTGACAGTATTGCCAATCATAGTACCTATAATAAATTATTGTATTTTTGTACTATAGTCCGAAAATTCAGAAAATAAGTTCGCATTAGAATTTATTTATTAAAAAAATCCTATGGCATAAAGCCCATTGACGCAGCGGTGGAGCGCTCGCGCAAAATTTCTACAAGTGGCGCGTAAATCATCGGAAAAACAACGTAATCAAATACGCCAGCGCACCCTAGATTTGACGACGTCTTGTGCCCGCCTGCCCCATGAGTCACCTCAGTTCAGTTCTCAGCGATACGAATTAACGAAAATACAACGTAGTCCATTCATTGAACACAGCAAGCAAAATCACGCTCCCCGAAGCGTGTCGATAAGACGGGCGAGAAGCCATTATATAAGAACAGTGTACTCTTTGTTTAGTTATTGCGTGTCCGATTTTAATTACAAGCCCCGAGAAATAATATAATATTTTTATTGCTTTGTTATGAGAGACGCTGTAATAATAATTATTTTGTGCTTCTTGGGCCCCTTATTACATCGGTGAAGGGTAATGCGCGGGTGGGAGGGGGCCTACTCAGTAGTGAGCGCGTCGAGCGCTTTTTTGGTAGGCTTTATGCCTATCATTAATCACTTTACGTGTATTTTTTTGAAGATGCAGATAAGTATAAATTATTGGTCATTTAACGAGTACCTACCTACTAGGTATATTTTTTGCAGAATACTATAATTTTGGAGCGCTGCACTATAATTCCAATGTGGAAATATGGCAACACTAAATCCGAGAATTGGATAGATGATAATATTATAATTTCGAGGTTATGCAATTTCTATTCTATTAATTTTGACGTTTTGTCAGTAATTTGTAAGTGATAATATAAAAAAATTGAAAGAAATAATATAAGATCGAATGAATCATACATCGTTAGTAGCCTTTTAAAGCCGCGTTGACACGGTCCAAGTACGATCCAAGTAGACTTGGATAGGAATAATTAGTATGAAGATGTCTCATCCAAGTGACAGCTTCATACTATTTATTCCTATCCAAGTGACAGCTCCATACTATTTATTCCTATCCAAGTTAACTTGGATGAGTAGGACGCGGTCCAAATAGCTTGGATGGGAATAATTAGTATGAAGATGTCACATACGAGTGCACTTAGATGGCATTCGGTCCAAGTGTACTTGGATCGAGTGCCATCCAAGTTAACTTGGATAGGAATAAATAGTATGAAGCTGTCACTTGGATGAGACATCTTCATACTAATTATTCCTATCCAAGTCTACTTGGACCGTGTCAACGCGGCTTAAAAAGCATGGTCTTAGTTTACGACAATTTAGTAGGAAACCGGTGAGTGTAAGTGACTCCTTTTTAGTTTTACAAAAACAAAACATGAATATCACACGGTGTATGTGTGTAAGAAGAAATCTTAACCCATCCAAAGCATTGATTTCTTACATAAATAATGGTAATAAATGCCTAGTAAAGTACGCATCAACCAAGACTTCTGAAATAACGGAACCATTAAAGGCACCCCAGGAAAAAGAAGTGTTTCATGTAGCGCCAAGAGTACAGAATCGTAAGACAGCTTTCAAACCGATTATAAAGAACATTTTTCTCGGAACTTGTCAAAACGACACTTTAGAATTTTTAGAAGTACTTGACAATGATGATATCTATGCTCTGGATAAGCGCATTGAAGCAATTAACAACCTTATAACTGACGAAAAACAGACAAAAGATGAAATCTATTCAAATTTGAAAAAATGGCGAATCGTCGGTGCTCCAGCCACCGTTTTTCACGGTGGTCTAGAGGCTAATATGTCTGAAAGATTACGAATTCTAGAATCCTTAAGCCATAATGTGGATGTCGCTAAACATATCCGTGACCACTGGATGGGAATGTACTGTCTTGTGGATGAAAATATTCCTGAGAACGAGCGCAACGAATTGATCCCAGGATTTACAGATGGCTCTGTTAAAATTCGTGTTTGTATAAATGAAAAACATTCTACTAGTCCCGACCAACCCGATCTAAGGACTGAAGCATCTTATAACGGTGTTGGCGGGTGGACCATCACGGGGGAGAAATTAATTGAAAAGATGGATGTTGACCAAGATACATACATGGTGGTCATCTGTGCGGAAAATCGAATGCAAAATCTGCAGTCTTTTCTGGTGGAGCCTGGTGCTGCAGGGGTAAATTTTGAAAAGAACTGCGTTCTATTTAATGACACACCAGGTGAGTGCATATAAGTATAAATCAGTGATGCCTTTCTGCTATTTTTCGGTAGCACTCTTTTTCTTACAGACTTTCAAGAATTTCAAATAAATTAAAAATGACTAAATCACAACATTTTAAATCGATTGCTGCTACAAAGTTCATAAATTTTCCTAGTTGATGAAAACAAAACTATTATATTTAGTGTTATCCAAGTTTTGCTACTAATTTGTTTTTTTAGATAAACTTTTTGAGAATATATTTATTTCAATCGATCAATAATTTGGTCTTTGCAATTACAAGTGGAACACAATATCATTCAAATGACTTCCAAAGGCCATCTTGCAGCTCACGATGCGCTTACGTCACTTTTTGATGACTTTTTCACATATTTCGGGCTCTCTATTTCGGCCATAACTTTACGGATGTTGTCCTTAAGCACGTCAAGAGTTTGAGGATTGTTGTCATAGGTACTTCCTTTTGAATGACCCCACAAAAAGAAATCCAACGGTGTTAAATCGCACGATTTTGATAGCCAATTAAAGTCTCTAAGTTTTGAAATTAAATGGCCATCAAACTTTTCACTCAATAAGTGTTTCACATGTTGTATGGCATGTGGCCCCATCCTGTGGAATCACGTTTTTCAAATTAAAATCTTCCAATTCCGGACACAAAAAGTTAGTTATCTATAGTGGACTTCATCGTCCATAACGGTCGCTCTTTCATCATTTTCAAAGAAGTTCGGCCTGATGACGCCTCTAGCTCAAAAACTGCACCAAACAGTATCTTTCGCAGCATGTAGCGGCCTCTTAAATCACTTGTGGGTTTTCCTCGTCTGAAATATGGCAGTTTTGCTTATCATCGTATCCATTGAGGTGAAAATGTCCCTCATCACTGAAGATGATTTTCCTTGAAAAATCATTATCTGTTGCCCGCAATTTCAATACCCAATTGGCGAATCTGCGACGCTGCCCGTGGTCCGCTGGCTTTAGTTCTTGCATGAGCTGGAACTTATACGGGTGTAGATGAGAGTCTTTATGCAAAATTCACCATAAAGAACTGTATGACAGCAATCTTCATGGAATTGACATTTCTGGCTCTTCAGCCACACTATATCGTACATCAGCAATGGTTTCATGTGCATAGACTTGACGAACATGTACAGTCTGGCGGTCTAAAACACTACCAGTACCTATCTTCAAATTGTTTAATCAGCTTGCGAATACAGCCTTCAGGTGGGCGATGATTTCTACCGAATTCTGACCTTAATTTTTGTAGTACGACTGTCGAAGGTTTGCTATTTTCATAGTATGATTGTACGATTTTTGTGCACTGGTGGAGAAACGATCCATTGTGTTAAATGGTAGACTTTCAAATAAGAACATGTCAAAAAATACGCACAACATATTTGACAGGTAATAAATGATAGAACCGTGAAATTTGTATCACAAATTGGATAACCCTGTATAATGTATTGTTTCGCTGTTTGCCATGTTTTCATTATATATGACATGTTTGCGTTCAAAAAGGTGAATTATATTAAATATTTTAGTCTGAGGTCTGCATTTTGAGACTACTGAGACAAGTCGTCTGAGTCATAACTTGCTGAGCCATCCAGACCGGGCATTGTGTTATATAGATACAGTCAAAACTATCCTCGCAAGGAAACTATTAATGGACAAATGAAGCGAGTTTATATTATGTAAAATCGAAAATTGATATTACTATAATAATTAATCAAGTATTGAAACAGCATGTAACTTTCTTGATAATTAACGTATTCTATTGTTGCCAAAAAACATTTTAGTTTGCTTTGATGATGACCTTTTAATATTTTAGACATTTAGAGAAACACTTAATGTTGTTTCTTTGAATTTGAATTGAACCCTGTGAAACTGAAACTTGTGTCATCAAATCATGAAAACACTAGATTTCAGTAATTTACATAGTTTAAATGACTCGCCATACTTGCCATCCAAAAAATCTTTTTTATCCCTATTACTTTGTTGGATTAAAGTTTCTAATTAAAAAAATGTGTTGACATAATATGTTTTGTACCTACTAAACAAGATTTTATCCCTTTTTCTTAAATAAATAATTATTCAATTTTAAAAAAATCAACTTATTGATTTAAAGAATCCAATCAAAGTTTTTTTTCAAAACAACCTGGGGAATTCGTATAGATGGGACTGACAGTCTTTGAGTGATAAGGCGCAGCATGTTTCATAATGATTTTTGAAATGGTGCGCCACCACCGTGATTTAACATTATTACTTCAAAACAAAGATTTCAGGATAATGCTACTTTTCTGGAAATATTATATTTAGAGTTAGTGTAATATGGTTTTGTGATTTAAAAATACTCTGAAATATGTATTAACAGTTACCAGAAATTTCAGAATAAACAATGTAAATGTAATATTGTGATTAAATTTAAATGCAAATAGGAATAACTAATATGACAATATTCCTCACTTGAAAATCTATGTTGGTTCATAATATTATGTATTCTTTCATTTAAAAAATTGATGGTTAAAAATTTCTTGCAAAATAATGTGATATAAAAAACTTTTTATAATGTTGACATATTATAAGTAGACCTACTTAATTTGTTTCTGGAAAATGAATTTGTTACTTATTTATGCTATGAAGTAGCCTTAGTTCTATTATGGCTTTGTACATTTTTATTATTTTTACATCCAATCCAAGTCCAGCTGATGAACGGCATATTTGTTTGTTTTTTAGCTAGGCTTCTCGGTGATGAGGATACCCTGGACACGACAGGCGCAAATTCAAAATCAACAATGGTTATTCAGAATATCCTCATAAACTTCCGAATGGACACAGCAGCCATATATCTCGGATCACTCGGGAAGATTATTACGGATATGGTAAATTTACTTTACTTTATATTCTTCAGTTGGTATTTATATATAAGTACTTAAATACTTGATTATCTTTTCAATTACTTACATATTTTTGAAATCATCTCATTACACCTATCAATTACTAAAATATCCTTGCATGGATGTTTTTATTTGTATAAAATGCTACAAATTTTCTTACTACAAGATATAAAATATTTAAAATGACTTAATTTAAGATATTTATTTGCAAATTGTCTTCAATACTGACATTTGTTTTACGCAAAACTACCCCGTGGGCAATAATTATATTCAGACAAAATATATCATTATTCTGGAAGTGCTTTAAAAAAATATTTCCATGCCGCTTCAATATAATTTTGCCTCATGAAATCCTACATTTAGTAACACTCTCGTGATCTATGATTTAGCTTAGTCAGTAATAAGTTTTATAATAACTATTGAAGCCAGCTACCAGCAGCCATCTGTCTTCGCTAGTCAATAGATTCGGATTGGCATCCTAACCACATAGTGGTGGATTTTAATATAATAGTGAAATAAATCTAATTTTATGATACGCTTTGACTTGGGGTATTCAATTACTCACTGTAATAAGTATTTAATATTTTTACAGCACGGTTTTTGCTTTAGGGCGTAATTTCTCTCTGTCAGTTTGACATGATTTGTCACTTTTGCATTGATAGTTTTATTTTTCGGACATGTAAACTGTTGCGGTAAAATTTATTCCTTTTGTTTTTTGATTGAGCAAGAACCTAATAGTTCGGTTAAATGGCTATGAACTATTTCTCGTATTTAGTAATTTAATATAACTCTGTGGGGGTCGTATGGTTTAGTAATCGGCCTCCTGACTAATTCTAAAAAAGTAAATGAAATTGTGATCAGAACAATATCATTGTTTTTAGAACTGCGAAATTAAAAGGACTTTAAACATTACTAACAGTTTGTCCAGTTTTAAGCAGTCAGGCATTAAATATTGTTCATGCCCCAGAATTATCTTAAAGATGCCTAGTTGGCAAGCTTATGGTACAAGAATATCTACCTATGACTTTCTAATAAATAATGTCAAGAAAAGGTAAGTATAAAAGTATTTTTAGGTACTTATTCAAATTAGTATATCAATGCAAAAATTAAGGATAACCGTGTATTATTATGAAGGTAGATAATAAAAATAATTTGACAAAACATATAGGTAGGTAACAATATTAAAATATAATTTCCTATGATAAACGTGAAATGTCATCAATTTTCGATGTTTTACATCATGGCAAACTCTAAATTTGAAAAAATACTGAATTATCAAATAAAGAAATCGTTTAGGGCTCATACGCACTAGCGGATTTGCGGTTATCTTCAAGGGGGCTGTGTCGAAATACATTCGATATCGAAATAAGTTTTTAACAAAAAACACGTGTGAACACTCACGCGGTCAGCCGCCGACTAACCTTCTAGTACGTAGCGCTCTGCGGTGTGGTAGACCGCAGGCGGGCCGCGCCGTGCATGACAACCACCGCGGTAGCCAAACCGCCGAGATGTAGTGGGTATGGTGTAGGCACTTTGCATACAAAATACATAGGCGGCAGGCCGCCGCAGCTAGCCGCAAGTGCGTATGGGCTCTTATAATTGGGCTCTCAAACGAAAACAAATGACAATCATTTTCCTATTAAGTAGTTTGACAGATAAGTACCAGTGCCCTGCAATCAGATTATATTTTCTTAGTAATTAGTAGAGAAATATTCCTTTTATCAGGCTAAATGTTTTTGTACACCAGTGTGCCGATTTCAGATTTAAATACTTTGTAGAATAATAATTGTGATTTGAATATACCTATTGAGTATATGGAAAGTGTTTAACAATATTACAATTAATTTTTTACAAATAATTTACAGAAATATACAAAAAAGTATGGCGTCAGATAGAAAACGCGTTTCTGAAAATGGTATATCTATGATTGGGTATGTCAATTTTTCTACATAATGCTCGATTCAAATAAAAGTAAATTCAGGACTGCAAAAATCAAAGTGCAAATGCTAAATAATCAACAAGCTGGTGTCAAATAATAAATTAGTTTGTTATCCAAAAGATTTTAGAGTAATTATAATAGGAATTATAGGTACATGATATTTCCGATCCCGCTTTCCCATATAAGTCATTAAATTAATGATATTTTTCTAAGAATACAATAGTTTTTTTTATCTATAATTCGATTACTTTTTACAAATACATTAATTTTTTTTAAACCACATTCAATCCAATATCGTGTTCAATCCAATAGTGGAGGTTGTTTGTATTGACAGATTTTTGTTTTTACGAGAAATGGATGTTGGCCACTTGCTCAACCTATTATGTACATACTCTGCGTCCAAACACACATTGAAAAACAACATGTGAATTTGCCAGACCTGGGATTCAAACTTGGGACTCTGACATTATAAGCCGATGCGAAACCGCTGTATTTTTTATGCGAAAAAAAAAGTAATCCTGAAATCTTAAAATTTTCTATTGAGGAAATTTGCAATCGAGAAACCGAGCAGGATTTTAAACCATAATAAACAAATTTATTCTTTAATTTCAGGTTTCCCACATAAAAGGCACTTATGCATCAGGCAAGCCCCATTCGTCCGTTCCTTATATCCAAGATGCGCTGACGTCTGCAAATTTATCTCACTATCGTGCTGCGAGCGCGCTCTACATGACTGCCGGTTTGGCAGATGGCTTAATCTCACAGGATATAGAACTGGAAGCGGCAGCGTGTCGGGACTTATGCATTAGGGCCTACACCGATTCCTTGAATGATATATATGATGCTCTCAATGTTAATCTTGGAGTACAGAGAACTTTGGATTTGGAGAATATGCTCGGGGAAGGGAGTTGCCCGTTAAGGGTTTATCTCGGATTAGTCGGCCTGCGACACGCTGGACATGAAATGGCCATAGAAGTCAAGAAGGTAATTATCAAATATTGATTAATACACTCTGAAAAAGACCTGTACATAGTATAGAATGTAGATATTAAATTAAAATAACGACGAAAGCCAATGCTATCTTTGCTATTATATAAAATTTTATTTTGTTATGCTCAAAATATTAAAGCTCAAATAAAAAGGATTTTAAAAAAATTTATGTGTTTAAAATATAATAAAAAACAATAAAACTATGAATTCGTCAAAAATCTTTTCTGTTCATTAGAGAAAACTTGATAAAATTAATTTAAAAAATAAACATGACCTTGAAATATTATGTAATAATAAGATGGGATCCATTAATGAATTCACATTTTTTTTTATTTTTATTTGTAAGGTTATCTTTGACTATGAATTTCTTTTTCCTTTCTAATGTTTTTAGATAGGTACGTATTTCTTAATTAAAATATTTTGAAATGTAATTTATCAAAAAAATGTCTCAAATTGCAAGCTTCATATTTTTCCGCTAGGTGCCTCTGATAGGTGGAGTATTTGTCAATTACAGTCAAAATAGATATTTTATGGTATTTTCAGAGCATAAGCCTGGACATTCCTTCAACGTTGTAGATAATCTATTTATATAATTTTGAAGCCGTATTATCCTTTATATTTATTTTAAACATTGATGACTGCATAAAGTATTTTTATTACATAAAAAATAGTATTCTTTTAAACCTCTCGATCTAATGTTTTAGAATATAGTCACATTTCAGTACATCCATGTGCAGTGGTGTTAAGATTTTTTAGGTTAATTAATTTTTAAACGCATTTATAAACCCATTAGTAGAATTGTTAACATTATTTATAGTGAAATATGTACGATAAAAAAAATTATATTTATAATCTCTGTGATCCCAAATTTGACAAGAATTAGGCATTTTATTATTCAAAAAATGGGCACGATTGACACATTTGAAGATAATTCTGAAGACACTGATTATAAGCTATGTCTTTGACCATTCAATTGTGATAAAACATCCTACGAATAATGATTGTTTTATAATAATTATTGACCTAAGAATAATTAATAATAATTTTTTGAAATATGCCATTTCCCAGTGGTTAAGCTACAACATACGGCCGTAGCCATAAATTGACAAACGATAACTGAAGTAGGGAGTAAGATCATGTTAACGATCGTGTTTGAACATAAACCTAACTGAAGAAAAATGATTTTTTTTTCGGTTCGCTACATTTATCAAATGATTGGTTAGTGTTTATGATAAACTTTCAATATATTTAAAAAAAAAAGTTTATTTTTGATAAAAACTTGCCGCCATACAAAACCTCCCATCACTTAATGTAACACTAGGTGATAAAAATTTTGCAACCATAAGGCCGTCGTTCATTTTCAATATGCTTTCATTTGGATGAGAAAGAGCATTATCTAATAACAACACTGCTTTCTGTGGCAACCCCTTACTTTTCAAAAAATCTCTCACTTCTGAGACCCAGTATATTATAGTTTTGAACCAATCTTCAAAGATTCTTCTATGTATCCATGCTCCCAGTGAAACCAATTCAGCTGACTTCCGGACACCCCCACCACCCGCCTCAAACATCTGAACACGAACACGGATAATCAGGAGTTTACTGTATATGCCCAAATTACTGTACTTAATTTTTTTTATTTACCTGATATTTTTCATGAACATTGCGAATAAAATTAATTTGTATTTAATATTTTAAACTTAGGTTAGAGACGTTTATTATAATATATTATGTAATATGCACCTAAGTTTAACTATAAACTCAATCATAGACACTATGATAATTTCAATATCAACATGATTCTTAATACATACGGCTCAAAGACTAGATAATAATTAATACTATATTATGTATAGTTAATGTTTTCTATATACCTTTTAGCTCAGAAACCCTCTGATGTATCCAATGTTTGCGATGAAAAAAGCTATCAGCTCGGGACAACCCACTTTATCTTTACGACTGAAAGACAACCTTCATCACAGCCTCAGTGATGCTGCCAACCTGCTGGAGACCTGCATTCTCAAGATGAATTTGGCCACGGAGACTGTGCTTATGCGACATGGAAATGACATTCTTCTTGCACATAGGTAGTACTTTTCGAGTTTGCATATTAACTACCTCATGATATATCACACTAACTCAGTGCTATTCAAACTGTTGCACCCAATGATTATAAGATTCAACATCTTTGATTACCCAATATATAATTATAATAAGGATGTTCACTTTTCAGGAATGTGAATCGTTTGGCAATGGCGGTTACTGAAATTTACGCTATGTTTGCAGTTTTATCCAGGGCTTCCAGGTAATTTAAATTTCATTACATATTATAATATGTACATGCTTTAGTAGATATTTATAGGTATATCGACAAAATTATTTTTTTTGCTTTTTTAGCATTGTAGGATTATAATTATAATACATTCTAATACTTTTCAATGACTAGCTGTCTTATAACGATGAGTCACATCCGGTTCAAATTCACTACTATATCTTTCATATTTCTATTTTAATAATCTGTTCTGTGGGTAAAAATAATATTCTCCGACATGTCACGAGGCCTGTTAAATATTTTTTCACATTAGACATGAGTATGTAACAATTTTTTCTCTTTTTAACACTACAAAATGCCACAATTAGCAGCAGCAAGTTTAATAGTAGCAGTCCAACAATCAACAATCACAAGATCGAGGAAATCACAAAGATGTACCTCACTGGGCATCGAACCCGGGAACCTTTGGTACGAGAAGCCAGTGCCTTACGCATTGGACTATACGCATTGCCTCTGCATGTTGAGTCGTGATTTGTCAACTGTATTTCTCAATTCAATTTCATAAAATATGTTGGAGAACACCTGCTCTGGATGGCAGTGGCGAAGGGTGGAGGTAGGCTGTTAAGATCTGACATAAATAGTGCATACTAAACTTTGTCCGTCAAACGTATTTGTTTTCATTGAACTAATACTACAATGTGTAGATAGTGTTTGTTAGTTTTTAAAAATCAATTAAAACCTGCCGAATCCAAGCCATAGTAGATAACACTCAAAAAATATATATTTTTCTATAAAATATCCAAAAATTTTAGATATTTTATAGAGTGCGAAAATTATAAGTTGAAGTGTCATGGCCGCCGTTGTGGCGCTGCAATATATTACGAAAGGATTGTGAGTATTGTAGTTCTCGAAACTGCCACGCTTCACGTTAAACTTGCCGCAGTCTAGAAGAATATTTTTTATCGATTATGGTTTGGTTAGGCAGGGCTTAATGAATTTAATAAAACTAACCAACACTATCTGTAATAATATGTATTCTTAATTCAACGAAAACAAACAAGTATGACTGAAAAGGGATGCACTATTTTGTCAGATCGCCCATAGCAAACATAAATTATTATGGTATGGTTTAGTCAGGGTTTAATTAAATTTTAAAATCTAACTGGCACCATCTGCAAATTGTATTCTTAGTTCAATGAAAACAAATACACATGATTGACAAAGTTTAGTGTGCACTATTTATGTCGGATCTAGCCTACCTCCAACCCTTGCCACTGCTAGACGGAGTCTAAGTAGGTATATGAAAGTGAAGCTAAAAAATCTCAGCAGAAATTACGTTGTAATTAGCTGCATTTCGTATTCATTTGTAACAAACTTCTCATTATTATTGACCATTAGCGTTCAACTAACATGTACGCATTCCAGAACCTCCATCAAGTGCTGTAATAAGTTCATAAAGCTCTCTCTTGTTATCCAAACTTATGCAAAATCTTTGAACTTAATATAGTAACATGAAACAGATATAAATTTGTGATTAATTGCCATGCTATTTAATTTTTTTGCTTTCAGATCATATTGCATTGGTTTACGCAACGCCGACAAGGACATTGGAATGGCTATACGGATTTGTTATGTCGGCCATGCCCGTGTCATGGGTTTGATATCCTGTCTTGATGAGGGTGCGGAGATGTCGTGGAACTTAGCATCTGAGTCCATGGCCAAAGAGTCTGTTAAGCGGGGTGGAAACATCTCAGAACATTCCTTGAAAAGATCTTTCTCCTAGACGTATTACGCGAGGTGTAAATCTTCTTGAGCATTTGATTAGATTGTATAGGCAGTCATAATAATAATTCATAAGTGAAGTGAGATTTTAATTTATTCCACATTGATGCTGAAAGCTTTATACATAATAAAGAGCTAATAAAATAATAAAGATATTTTTTCTGTTTGTCATCATGGTGTATTCCTACAATACTTTTCATTTCAAGTTCACAATAAGGTACGTAGTAGACTTGGTACTAATATTTAAAGAGACATAATATATAACCATCTCAGTTATAATTTCAATATAAGACAATTATTTATGTTTAATAGCATCAACAATACGTTCCTATAAACTAACTATCCAACTCGATTATTTATTACCACGTTTTTCTTAGCTCGTATTCTTGTTTGTCCGGTGGTTGTTTATCCAGTACAAATCTTGCAATCAATTTTTAGCTAACTTCCCGACCAGCTAGACATTTGAAATTTTTAGAATATATCAGAACACGATGCCAATGCATTCTTTTAATACTTTTAGCCATCTTTAAGTAGAATTGAATTCATTTTCAGTTAATTCTGTTTTGTATGAAAAGTTATTTCGGAAGAAATCCGTAATCCAATCCACTATTATTGGTTGCTAAGGGGTGGTCCTAGCAACTATGTTATTAATATATACGTGCGTTCTCTTGCTCTGATTTCGTTACACTCATTCGCCATTGGCATTATCGTGCAGTGCGATTTGACTGATTGGTGACGGCAAATGCATGAACTATAAATCAAAAGCTACGTGCAAGCCCGTTCGCTGAAAATTTGGTGTGTTTCGATATTGGCACCTATATGGGCTATAGTCAAAAATGACAATCCTCTCAAACATTTTTTACCATCACTGTTGAGTCAACTGTATATGCGTAAGTGCATTAAGTTACCTGTATTTTGTGAATGTCAACTATATCGTATAGATAAAGTGTGCAAGTTGGAGTCATATTTTTCGTTGAACTATTTCATAAATTTCACATAAGCGGATTAGGATGTTTTGATCCTAAACTTTTCTTTTATGATTCACAATAATGATATAAAATAAAATAATTTTATTGATGTTCATTGGTTTTTCATTCCCTGGGTTAATATTGTTTTGTTCTGTTTTTTATGGAAAAAAATTATCCATTATCCAAATGATGACTTTGTAAGTTCTAATTCTGTATGGTTACCTGTGTACACATTAATGTACTTGGTCTATTCTTGGATACATTATTACATCATTTTAATATTATTTATTGTATATGTTTTAAAGAAATAACTTCCACTGTGCAAGACAACAAATTTAACAGGCTTCATCGATCAGCTGAGGTGTCTATTTATAAAACACATGTGTGTCCGTGGAATTCAATGTATGTGGTGAACAAGATTTTTGTGTTTCAATTTTAAATGGTTGTTTTTAACATTAGTTTTTTTCCATCGTATTCTATTTTCAAATTAGAAGAATACACCCATTTTTATTGGTCAAGAATTACAATAATAAGTTTGTTGCATCAATATAAAAAAAAATCGGAATTTATCTGTAGCATTTTAATTAATCGGTTTCTCAACATTATTCGTCATAAAGTTTTTTTTCGTATGTCTATGGCGGGTTTTTGAAATTATGTAATTTGCCAATTGAAACATTCGATGGTTTAGTGCAATACTCAACCTTTTTTTTCTTTGGGCCAAATACATATATTTGTAAAGTAACGCGGGCCGCATCACTACTGTTGTGACGAAAAAAAATCATGAAACCCCCCTTTTTTACAAAACATTTTTGAGATTTTAAAAATTATGCGTGTTTTTTTAAATTAATCGCTCTTCTACCAGATCTGATGTGGACCATAATGACAATCCTCTTCGGGTGTCACTATCTGTGCGTCAAAGTCGAAACGAATCTCAAGATATACGAAATTCCTGATAATAAATGTGTTTCGGGCCGCACATAAAAGCTTAAAGGGCCGCATGAGGTTGAGTATCGCTGGTTTAGTGCAAAGATATTGTATGTCCAGCTTTTGTCGAAATTGAGTTAACATACACAAAATGTTCGTCTGCATGATATCTTTATGCTGTAAAAATATTGTACGTCCAAATAAGATATTTTAGAAGATACTGTATCATTCAAATACACAATATGTCCATTTCTCATGCATCTCAAATTTTAAACTTCGATTTTCTCAAAACATACTAAACTGGACATACAATATCTGTGCAACACTGGAAAGCTGTTGGGGGAAAAATTAAATCAGAAAACAATGTTTTATGTTTTATTATGTATATACATGACTGAAATATACTTATACTTATGTATATCCCATTTCATGGAGTTTATGTTTATTAATTTTATCATACATCTACAATAACTTATTCATATTATCCTAAAATAAGAAATGACAAATGGTTACACAGGTTTACTTTCTAAATGTGTTCAACGTTTCTCGAATAAGATTGCAGCATGTCAATATTTGTTCTTGGGTGATGCAAAGAGGGGGAGCCAGTCTGACGATGTCTCCATGTGTAGGCTTTGCCAAAAGACCTCGCTCTTTTAGTCTCAGACACACTTCCCATGCGTCAATTTCTGAAAAACAAATACAATTTTGATATTGAAAGGACTTTCCAAACTTATTAAAACTCTAACATTATCGTATTTTTATAAATTAAATTAGGAATAACAGTGTTGCTCTCTCACCAGGGTTTATGACAATTGCATTCAAAAGTCCTTTACCACGGACTGTGGTCACTAAGTCTTTGGGTATCTTGTCTAATTCGCTGCGCATTAATACTCCCAACTTTTCCGCATTTTCTGCTAATTTTTCATCTTGCAAAACCTGCGACAAATTGAAACCAAATAAAGATCATTAGTATTTTTTAGAAGCATTTTTTTTTTTGAATTTACCAGTAATTCATAGTAAGTTGTATTTCACCTTTAGTGCAGCTATAGCCACCGCACATCCCAATGGATTTCCTCCGTAAGTCGAGCCGTGCTCACCAGGTTTTATGCAAAGCATTACTTCATCATTAGCTAAAACAGCTGAAACCTACAATCAACAATATTTGATAATATTAATCAGCGGCTAATTTCCAGAAGATTCGTCAGAAGATTTAAAAGGGGGCCTCGAAACAGCTCAAATCTGTCATACAATCATTAAATGATCAAAATCTTAAAAAGATGCATATTTCTCACAAAGCATCAATAAATAAATCAAACAAACATACATTTATTCAAAAAATAAAAAAAACGGGCCTCCACGTCCCTAAACCAGCCATTGATAATCATCCCATACCAAAATATTAACATTTACAGTTCACATTAAAAGTTCGGTGTGGATCTTGACTGTCCCCGAGGAAGTTTCTTAATAGACTTTTTAATGAGAAGGGATTGTTAACCATTTGTTCAATCTATTAGGTTCATGCTCGTGAGTTCAAAGACATCAGAATTCGTGTCTGGAAACTTGTACGTATGCAGTTTGCCGTATTACACTTCACCGTGAAATGTTGTTTCGGAAATATATGGCCGTAATATATTAAAGACAGTCCAACCTCTTTGGGTCGTATAGTACTGACACAAAATTCATGTCTAAATAAAACATAGTTCTTGTCAGTTTCCACTTTACAGCAATGATACTCAACCTTTTTTTTCTTCGGTCCAAATACATATATTTGTAAAGTAACGCGAGCCGCATCACTACTGTTGTGACGAAAAAAAATCATGAAACCCCCCTTTTTTACAAAACATTTTTGAGATTTTAAAAATTATGCGTGTTTTTTTTAATTAATCGCTCTTCTACCAGATCTGATGTGGACCATAATGACAATCCTCTTCGGGTGTCACTATCTGTGCGTCAAAGTCGAAACGAATCTCAAGATATATGAAATTCCTGATAATAAATGTGTTTTGGGCCGCACATAAAAGCTTAAAGGGCTGCTTTACAGGAAGCCAGTAGCGAACAAATTTTGAAAATAGGCAATATATTGGATTTTTTGTAAGGTTAGATTAGGTTTTCATTCTTGAATTCATGAATTTTGTCAAAATCATCTAGGGAAATTGAATTAATTGTTATAATTAATTAATATTGAATCTAATAAAATTGGAGATCGTATAGTATACGGTCATCTCTTTCCGATAGAAAGCTCACGGCGAATTGTGCCACGGTGAAATGTTTTACGTACAATTTACATGTAACCAAAATTAACTAAAATATTAAATAAATTTTCCAAATGTGGGGTTCTAACCCACGACTAACATTATCAAAAGGGAATATCCACTAAGTATACAATGATAAAATATTGAGATCTTGATAAGTTTCTCCATGATTTAGATTTCAAAATATTCTACGATTCAAAATAAATACGATTTATTCAGTGAGACGTTTACTGTAAAATTTGAAATTTGTATTTTTTTTATTTACCAATCACTTAAAAAGTATTTATGAATGATGACAATTTGCTTACTGGTAATACACCGCCACTTAATGCTTTTCCGAGAATCAAAATGTCTGGTCTGACACCTTCATGGTCCACAGCAAGAAGTTTGCCCGTTCTCGCTACAAACAAAAACAATATTTCAGGACAACAATCAATATGTAATTTAATAATGCTATGTGTAGTGCGAAAGACGGAAGTGGGGGTCGGTAGTATAGATATGTATATGAAAGAACAGGGATATGTAGTTCCACAGATTGCCGCTAAGATGTCCACAGCCATAACATAATGGTTAATCTAAAGTACCTTTTATTTTATAATACACAATAAATAATCAGTCACCAGTGGTTGCTAAAATGTTATCTTAGACACTGTTCCATAATCAAAACCACAAATTGAATTTTTTTTAATCATTAGGTATTTAAATTATTTATATTCAGTTATAATAAATTTGAAAGAGTGTAATAAATATTTAAGTATTGATTCTATGATTGTAGCAACATTTAGTGTTTTTTTACATACCTAATCCAGTCTGAACTTCATCAGCAATCCACAAGACATTATATTTAGTACACAGCTCTCTAACTTTTTTGAGGTATCCATCATCAGGAACTACAACTCCCGCTTCGCCTTGAATCGGCTCAACCATAAATGCGCATACATTTGTGTCCTGGATGGCAATCTGAAAATACACAGGAACATGTGATTTGTTGGACACAGTATTCAAACCTACACGAGCAGTTTCAAAAACAAGCACTCTGCCATTACTCTGTGGGTTTAATAATGACTTTGATTTAGGTACCTACTTAATTAAAATAATAATTATTCATATCATGTTATTATAAGAGATTGAATGCAATGCGTTTTTTGTAAGGTTGGTTACTTTTGGAATAGATAATATTATATAGAAATAAATAGATTTGATATAATAGGTTTCTAGTTACACACCTCTAGAGACTTGAGGTCATTGTATGGTACATTTTGGAAGCCTGGCATGAATGGTCCAAAACCTTGATAACTGCTGGGGTCTGTTGAAGATGATATCGCTGCAATAGTTCTTCCCCAGAAGTTACCATCAGCAAAAATGATCTGTAATTAAAATATATGGAATAAAATTGGTTATTGATTGTTACTATGACCTTGTATATGTGAAATATAATATGTTATTATAACACTCAATTTCAATAAAGAATGTTACTTTCTCAAATCTCTTGAATTATATTTTTTTGATTAAAAAAAATAGTTTATAAAATTATTATTGAACTAAAATTTGGAGAGATCCTGATAGTAGTAATTAAGGTAGGTAATTAATACTTTGATTTAAAATACAAAAACTGACTGCCAAAAGTAATGCTATTTGTAAAGCGCTTCAGAGAGGTCTAAAAACTACTTGTTAATTTTGTCATGATTAGATTAGTTGGTGGCGTACATTGGCATAAATGCAGTGGGCACGGGTTCGAATCTCGCTGGGTGTCATATTTTTCAAAAAGATTTTTTTCTAGTGATTTCTCTGGGGTGTTTTCAAATTATGTATGTATTTTGGTTTAGGCAGGGTTTGATTGATTTTTAAAAACTAACGAACATTATCTTGTATTCGTAGTTCAATGAAAACAAATAAGTGTACGACTGACAAAATTTAGTATGCACTATTTAAGTCGGATCGGACAGCCTACTTCGCCTCTCACAACTGTCATACGGGGAAATGTGCAGATGTCGCACACCCATCAGCCCAAAAGAGAAGGGACACAGGGATTGGGATTATAACGGTTGACCATAAGCTGTGTCTATGCACAAATACTCCCAACGGCTACACACCCAGATATCCCCATTTATCCATTTCTACACTGAACACCAATCCTGTACTTCCTGCTATTTGTAGTAATGTTTGTGCATTGTTTTAGTTTTGATTCAAAGTCTTTGTTTTGTCACAAACTTCATATCAATTTATTTACCTTGGCTTGATTTTCAGGAATTTTCTTAACTGTATAGCCCCACTT
Organism: Rhyacophila brunnea; assembly: GCF_057557595.1. NCBI lineage: Eukaryota > Metazoa > Arthropoda > Insecta > Trichoptera > Rhyacophilidae > Rhyacophila > Rhyacophila brunnea. The sequence goes on from NW_028233068.1 coordinate 28,331,694, forward strand.
TCTCGCTAGTTTGCATGCTGTTTCTCCTCCTTCCACTCCCGTATTCATAGGGAGTACTTTATCATATCCAAACAATTTTGTTATAAATTCTTCATATTCACCGAGGATGTTTGAGTAGAAAGCTCTGAAAAAAAAGAATATTTATAATGGATTGCAAACTTCCTTTCAATCAATTCCAGATTGGAGTAGGTATATTGGACTCTCTCGAGACCAACAGGGACGGACAAAGCGTGTGTATTAGGGTGGCAAAATTGCGTTGTTTCGATTTTAAAATTTATAACTTACATTATTGTTCGTATTCATTTATGTTATAACAGGAAAATTAAATAGATTTAAATATTTTTGAAAAATTATTGAGTTGTCCACATGGTTGAATAGAATAAAGAGGCGAATGGAAAATACAGCATAACCTTGAGCCATATAACCTCCAGAAAAAAAATGTATATCCAGATTTGTCAAAGTTGCTAGACTTTGATGGTTGCTGAAATTGCTGGACAGGAATGGTCAGTTCCCAGCCGCTGAGGTGTATCCTTTATAGTAGGCCAGATATTTGCAGGTTGCTACGATTGTTGGCCAAGGACTGATGGAGATGGAGGAAATTCTTGAAGGACGCTAGAACCTGTTCTAGGTTGCTAAACTACCAATGGTGATAACTCTTTTTATAATAATAATTAAGTAAGTAAATCACCATGTTTGATCTAAAGCAGAGTATATGGACTTCCACTCTTTTTTTTTAACGATAAATGGATTTAGCCAATTCCTGAAATTATTAGGTCCATGCACACATTAAAAAAACAACATGTGAATTTTCCAGACCCATGATTGTATCCCGAGACTCACGACATTATAAATCCATACTACTACCTACGTAATTATTATTATCATCAATGATTTATGATCAACGTGGGGCATTATATACAAGTAGCGAAGGGTAAGGTAGGTTGTTAAGATCCGCCATAAATAGTGTACATCAAACTTTGATAGTCATACGTATTTGTTTTTATTGAACTAAGACTATAATAAAATTTACAGATGGGGTTGGTTAGTTTTTAAAAATCAATTAAAACCTGACTAAACAAAAACCATAATAGTTTTGGTATATTTTGGGCGATATGACAAAATTGTGCACACTTTTTCATTTATACTTATTTGTTTTAGTTGTATTAAGTTTATATGTTACGCCGAATGTGCGAAATTGACTATTACATGAAATGGGCAAAGTTTTGCCAAATTTAGGTAAATTATCTGCCGAGTGCGTGAATTCGCCAGGGTATGGAATTCTTAAACTGTCAACATGACAGTAGAAAAAGTAAATTTAATACGGATGGTTTTATTAGTTATAATTGGACATAATATAATATTATTATTAGGTTAGGTTAGGTTTTGTAATTCTGAATTCAACTGAATGTCCATTTTGAGGTTAGCTAACAAGTGTCAACAAATTATCAAATCATACTACCACAAACAAACAATCGACCATTGCACGATTGACACCCAAGAAGAATCAAATCGCGAAAATACCTTTTAATAAAATTCTTCCGTTATCATCAAAGAGATTGAAGACTCCAATCCTCCGAAGAGGAGTCCAATCTCTTTGGTTATCATATTATAGTTCTAGATTTTTTTGGGCATAGTACCTAAATGGATATTAACGGCATTGCAGTTGTTGATTGGTATATTTTTATATAATCAATGACATTTGACACAATATTTGATGAGTTTGATTAATTGCAAAAAACATCACCGGAGCGCGACCATCTATTTTGACCAATGCATGAGCATTTGACACATTTGGTTTAGTTGCGAAAAACACCACCGTAGCGCTACTATCTAATTTGTCCAATGCATGAACTAGGCAGAAAAATTACTGCCGAATTCGCGCACTTGGCAGATATTTTGCCTAATTCATGAATAAGGCAACGGGCATGCATTTTTCATGATTTAGGCAAAATTTTTCCCATTTCATGTAATAGTCAATTTCGCACATTCGGCGTAACATATAGGTATATTGCACGTATTGTTGGTTCATTAAGCTCTGCCTAAACCAAACTATAATAGATAAAACATTATTCTATCTATAAACATTATAAATTTACGTTTATTATGTATTTATTTTATAGACGAGTATTATCTATTTGGCTTGGTTTTGCAGGTTTCAATTGAATTTTACCTAACTGCTAACACCATCTGTAAATTATAGTATTATTTCAACGGAAAAATGTTTAGTGTGCACTATTTATGGTGGATCTTAACAGCCTTCCTTCACCCTTCGCCACTCTTATATACCTACCTATAATTAATAGTATTTTTTTGCTGTTGTGAATGTTTGAAAATTTTGAAAGGCAAATAATTGATCCATTTTAATTATAACTTACCTTGAGGTCAATGTCAAATGTTCTGCCTGTTTCGTGAGTGCCTCAAGTATCTTTGGATGACAATGTCCCTGGTTTACAGCCGAATAAGCACTTAGAAAATCAAAATATTGCTTTCCTTCGACGTCCCACATGTAAACACCTGAAAGTGATATTCAATAATTTTATTATCGACCAATCTGTTATATTTTATAACACAATATACCTACTCGTTCAAAGACAATAATAATATATTTATTTATATCGTGAATATTAAATTTATGAAGGTCGCCAGTGAAAAATAAACATTGAAAAAGATCGTAATAATTCGTAGATAATCAAGAATTTTCTCAATATGCTCTTGGCACTTTACCAAGCAGCGGGGACGTTTTAGCAAACATAATGTGACGAGGATTTTTGCAAAACGCTTTTTTAAAAACAAATTTAAGTGGTTTAAATATACAAATTTAATAAATTCCGGACCTTTTGCTTTGCATATCGCCACCGGGATCGGATGGTAATTGTGCGCTCCATATTTATCTTCTCTGTCCATTATTTCTTTGGAGCCCAGCATTGTTGTTCCTTGCTTCAATTTGATATTCTTGACAGTATGTCCGTTGGAACTTGGCACGGTCTTAATGACTACTGGTGAACCGCCGCCGAGAGACTTGCGGCACTCTGGATTCGAATTCTCTCCGACGTGTACGGCAAACTTTAATCCATTACTCTCAGGCATGGTTAATAAATTTAGTACTTTATTTCACAGGCGAACTTGTCTCCGTTAGATAGGTATCTGAAGAGCGATAAGTAAATGAAAATTTTTAACATGCGAGTGAATCATCCTGCCTAATATTTCGTATCATTTTTAGCTCTATTCATTGATTAATATTGAAAGTAATTTTAATATTTATTAATAGAAAATGGCGGTTAAAAAATGTTCTAAAGAAACTTGGAAGCAACCGTGGGTTGGGTATTGTTACGGTTGCTATTGTCGTGGGAACACAAAAATAAGGCAGCTACCTTAATAAACATAAACAAGTGTTAAAGAATTATATTTTCAATATTTTTGTCTGTTGATACAATCAATATTCATTAAAGTTTGATGGAAACGAAACGCGCATTCAATATTGGTATATTTAAGGATATTCGGGGAGGTGTTATATTTCTTGTGTCTAATGGCCTGACCGTCATTATGGCATAAACCAAAACTACCTTCAAAGTCTTGGCCTCAATTTATGGCTAATGGCTTTCACATTTACATAATATATATCTTGTTAATCTATTCTGTGGAATATTTTCTCGCTTGGTGCCTGTCCGACTATGGCTTGTCAAAACTATTGAACGTTATCTACTACTTACTGAAAAAAATATGTAGTGTCTATAGTATAATATGTTTCTTTAGTAGCTATTTTTTATTAGCCATTTCAAATTGATGAAGGATATTATCAAGTTTGCACCTGGCTTTTAGTTTTGGCCCAATGCTAATAAAAAAGATCTGGATTTGATAGTTACTAAAATCGAATAGGTACTTCATACTTATCGCCATACACAGGAACCTATTAACAAATTATTCGAATGACGAATATAAATTTGGAAGCAACTGGCTTCCCAACAATACCCTTAATATTATTATGAAAATATAAAAATATACTAAATAATGATAAGATAAAATACTAAATAATGTAAAAAAATATTTTATTAAATTATATAACCATACCCCGCAAGAGGAAAGCAAAATGACTAAATCGCTATGGTTGTTGATCGGTTTATAGCTTAGGTCAGTGCAGTAGTATTCAAACCGCGAGCAATTGGGCATTCTATTTTTTAAGTCTAGAATTTTTCGACAGTTTTGGATGTACTTTAAGACTTTAAGAGCTAAAACGATATGGTCAGTTATGAATGGATTTTTAGTGTTAAAAAAGCTTTCGACATCGATTTTGGGTGAAAATTTCATTTTAGAAAAGCCCTGATTTTTTTACAGAATTTTATTTTAAGAATAAAGAAGCATGTGATATTTATTCTGGACGGGAAGATTATTTTTTTTTACGAAAAAGGTTTACAAAATAAGCCATCGTGAAACGATACAGTTTGAAAACCACTGCCGTAGGTAACTACGTTATGATTTGTATAATTAAGAACCGGTCGAATACAATAAAATTGTATTATTTGTGTTGATGTTCCATGCTCCATAGCACTATACAATATTATATTATAATATTAAATCACCATGTTGAACCCAACAGGATACTATTATGGGTCTCCACAGAGTGGAGGTTGTATTGATAGATTTTTGTTTTTACGAGTAATGGATGTTAGCCAGTACTTGCTCAATATATCAGGCCCATACTCTCTGACTCTCCTCTGACTCATTAACACATTGAAAGATATGTGAACACGGGCGCACACACAGTTGGGTTGAGCTCTTGACTTTTCTTGTACGACCCCTTCTGAATTTTCCACATTACCTGGTCTAATTATCACAATAATATAAAATATCTAAAACTAAATTAATACGTAATTAATAATATGAATAAATATTATTATTACCTACTGCGTATGTATTGCTAATCTTAAATTGAATTGAAAGAAATGCTTGGTCATCATTCATTTGAGGCCATTGGCCGGAATGACGGACAATAGCTGATAATAACGATGAAATTAAATAATAATAAAAAAAATGTCTTACATCTGAAATATTTTAAAAAAGTACGCAACACTGATTTTCTTTAGTTATATTCACAATAGTAAATTAATCTTCTTAGTAATATTCGATTTAATCACAAGTTATAGTATTCGAATGGAAAATAACCAATCTATAAAAATGTATTTTCACGTTGTTTTTATCAAAAACTTCACTTCTCTAAATTATCAATAAATTGAACGTTCTTCAAATACGTCGTCATATTTATAGACATCCACTGCGAAAATAATGTTATTGTTTAAACCCTTTGAGTACCCGTTAACTGATTATGAATTAAGTATAAAACTACAACACCTTGTGAATGAATTGATTTAGAAAGTTAATACTATCAACTGAGGGCAATTACTTGATGGAATTTGTATTTAAATTTTAATTGCTTTAAATGAAATAAGTAGGTAATAAAAATTAGATAAAAAAAAATTGGATTTTTCAAAATTTGATTCGTGTAATACTGTGGTCAAGCAACAGGGGTAAATTACCCCAAATTCGATTGAAGATGGCAAAGAAATACAAATGAAAGTGAATATATAAAACAGAGAATCATTGTTTCTGTAACAATCTACTTTGAACAAGGTTTTTCTACCCTTGTAAAGTTAAGATAGGTATTTAAAGAAACTTCTTGGATCTTGAAAACAGCATCAGACATCACAAGAAACCCAAATATTTACGTTATTTTATCAAAAATGTTTTTTTTTTTTTTTTTAACTTTTTTCCTTCTAGAAAGAATTTTATTATTAAATGCGACAATATATAAAAATACGTTAGCAATTACTTACAAATCAGTTAGACTGCTACGATGTTTTAGAATAGTTGTAAAATGTTAAAGAAAAGGTTTTTTGCGCATGTGAATTAGATGTTTTAGGTTAGATTATTATGAGTTCTGATTTCCATGAATAATTTTAGCATATCATTCTATATTTAATTACTTACAATTTGGTACTTATATCAATTGTTATTCTAAGATAATTAAAAGCCATGTCAGAGCAGATTATGTAATCACCATAATGTAGAAAATGACCGTCCCTAGAGTGAATTTTGTGTCACTCTATAATAGATCTTCAGTTTTCGTAATAAAGGGGGCCAAGAACTACATAGTATGTACCGAATTTCAACTTCCTACCATGCACATGAATTCTTGATTAAATTAGAATGCGCTACATTGTTATTTTATAAATATATTTTTTAAAACAAAGATAAACTAAACTAGTTTTAATAACATATAAAATAAATTAGTCTTTGGGTACTTCATTGCTAAAATTACTGCAGAAAATTTAGTTTTGTTAGAAAAACAGCTATTTTCCACATTAAATACTACTTTACTTACTTACTTTATGTTGGCGCTACAGACCATTCAGGTCCATGGACGACTGCACAACAGTCCTCCAAGAAATTTTATCCCGAACTCTCTTTCTCTCTTCAGTCGATCACACAGACTGGGTGCGTCTCTCTTGACGTTATCTGCACATCTCCTTCGGGGGCGGCCCAGGGGCTGAATACCTACATGGGTTCCTTCATAAACTTTATGGAGAGCTCTAGATCCATCGCATTCAACAGCGTAACCGGCCAATCTGAGTCTTCGTGCCCTCAAGACATTGACTATATTGTGGAGAGCATTCACACGGATGCGCCGCCTTTGATTTTCTTTAACCGGTTCAAGTATTCTTCGGAGAAATTTGTTTTCGAATACTTGGATTGCTCTTTATTGCTTCTCCGTAAGTGTACGTCCTGAGTGCCAGCGTTTTGCGCAACTTAAACGTATAACCGTGTGTGACAATGTTCGCAGACAATGTCTTTTTTTGGTTATACATTTATACGGTTATACGTTTGATTTGCGCAGAACGCTCAACGCTGCGCCAAACGCTGGCACTGAGGCCTGACACTGCAGGTTTCACGGTCACGATGTATACCCGGAATTTTGTCTTATTGGACAATAACTTGAACCCATATAATATAAATCTAATAGACTCTTCAATGCGAAGAACGCATTTTCACTTTTCAATCTGCTAGCACTTTCGAAACTCATCTCGTTCTTTTGGGAGATGTTGCAAATTAAGTAGGTGACAGGGAACTCAGAAATAATGGGAACTGAAATACCTAACGGGTGTGGAGTAACAGGCAACCGATCTCGAGTGTGTAAGAATATGGGATAAACTTAACGTATCAAGAATACGCTTTTTCTTCTTTCTGACAACTGCTCTCCGTTTATGCACCGACGCTCATTCAATATTGGTATATTGGAAGGTTGCAACACATACTATCGGACGTCTATAATGTGTGATTCATTTTCGTAGGACACTCACAAATTAAAAACCCTGCATCAATGTAGTGTACTGGGATAACCTATCGGAATTCTAATTATTGATCTGTTCTGTGGTAGGTGATTATATTTATTTTAATGAAGGTATATATTATTTTTATATGAGATTCGACTCCTTAATTTTCAATTTCAATAAAGCTTTAATTTGATCTATAGACTGTTAGTACCTATTTATAATATGGTAATTACAAGAGCCAAGCGAGGTATGCTTTGTGCTTTGAAAAGCGTATTAATGTTAAGCATTATTCTGATCATTCATCAATTAATTATTATAATTTTATTTGTTCTAATCGGGTTAAATCATTTTGTTTTTGCGAGATATCTTTCTATAAGTAGAGTACGTAGGTACATGTACGCATTTAAATACATTACTGAATTAATATCTGTTTTAATTTTCAAAACGCAACTCAACAATATAGAACATAGTTTCTCAAACTTTTTTTGCTTTACCATTTTCAAAAATATTTCTGGTCAGCGTAACCCCCCCCCCCCCTCCACATCGAGAACATTCTATTGATATCTTAACTAATAATAACATCGTAAATATAATTTTTAATATTACCAAAATCTGTATGCAGGTGGCTTGTGTGTAATTTGACAGTACAAAAATAACATAGCTAGGAATTTTAATGATAAAACTATTTGAGCATAACTTGAAAACACTTCTGAGAAATATATAACCCCTAAAAAAATCAAAAAGACACCGAGCAGGATTCGAACCTACGCCCCTCGGGATTTGCGCCCATATTCACTGACCACTATGCTATGCACGTCTCTAATTGCGACGAATAAATGATTTTACAACGTTTTTATTAGCTCGTATTCTTATTTGTCCGGTACAAATATTGCAATCGATTTTTAACTAACTTCGCGACTAGCTAGACATTTTAAACTTTTAGAATATATCAGAACACGATGCCAATGCATTTTTTTAATACTTTTAGCCATCTTTAAGTAGAATTGAATTCATTTTCAGTTAATTCTGTTTTGTATGAAAAGTTATTTCGGAAGAAATCCGTAATCCAATCCACTATTATTGGTTACTAGGAGTCTGGGGTCCTAGCAACTAAAATATTAATATATACGTGCGTTACTATGGAAATCAAAATGACATTTCAATATTATTTCTATCAAGTACAATTTTTTTTGATCGTTTAAGCTAGCAAGTCAAGTTTATATGATTGAACAGACAATTTAAAAACGTTGTAGGTATATAAAAAGTTCTTTTTATCTTGTAATTTATTTTTCAATACTCTCTGAATCGCTTATTAAATTACGTTACCTACTTATGTATTGGTAATCGGCTTTCGTAATTTATATTCGTAATAGTATTAAATTACCGGTGTCAGGATCACTACAAAGATTTACTTGCTCTTGCTAATGTTTAAACTGAAAAAAAAACAAAAATTAATTTGCAAATTATTGATAGTAATAAAATATGTATCTGTGAATATAATAAGTACCTAATAAGACGAATGAATTTGGTGTTGTGCTAACATTTTGATAGTGGTTTTCCATATTTGGCAATGGGTCAATTTGTTTTAGCATTTTCTAATTGCTCAATATTGCCAGCTACCAGTTACGTCAACCAAGATCCCTCCAGCGCCACTTTGGGAAACCATGGTTGATAGAGAATCAATCAATATAGCTGCGATCATACCGATAAGACAAAACAAATAAATACTGAATAATTATCTAAGCTTAATTAAAATAATAATAAAACATATAGCATCTAATATTTTCTTTTTAATCAGGAAGATTTTATCTAATCAAAAAACCAGTAAGTAAGTAAATTTTGTAATTGCCAATATATCTTCTTTTTTATAATTAATAATAAACGAATTATTTTCGCTTTCTAATGTGTAAATTAATCAGTAAGATATTCAATATCGATTTTTAAAATGCGTCAGTTGTGTGTGATATTCTATAGATATGTAGTTTGTAGAAAGTACCTAATTTATTATAGACTGGAGTATGTTTGGCATGCAGAAATTAATCAACATTACACAATATAGTCTATATGAGTGGTTACAATTTCTATTCTTCCATATAATTTTCATATTATACTAAAAATAATAAAAATAGCATGATTAAAATAATATTATTCTGTTCATTTATTTGATTTTAAATTATGTTTTTCGTACATACGTCCACTTAAGATGTTGGAGTAATACATAATTAATCAATAATTGGCTGAGTTGTTACGTGACTGTGGTCATCAATAAATGTTGGGTTTCGGATTAAACAAGTACAAATGTCATGAATTAAAAAATAGGTTCGGCATAGTTTACGTCGCCATGTAGGCACTCTATATGCGTTAAACAGGATTCAAGCATATTTAACTGCTTTATATTATGAAAAGTTATAATTATTTTGGTTCCAATGTTGGATTACAATCCATAGAATCCCGTTTATTAAGCATTGTTATTATTTTCGTAGTAATGTATGTAATTCGAATGTTGTGAGACTGAATTTTCTTCCTTCAAACACTAAAACATGTTAATATTCTATTGTAATAATGAAAACTTTGAAGCCGATTTACTCAACTTGATGATCAGTCAACTTGTATTCGTTAAATCCTGAACACCTCAATTATTACAATTTTCTATTATTCAAGGCTCCCAACGCAAATATTATTTTTCTCTAGTTACTAATTTAACCGTAATAAAATCGTTCTAGAATCGCTATCAATAATTGTACGATTATTGTACTAATCAAAGGCGCGACAAGCGGGGATGTTAAGGGTGCAAAACAGCCGGGTGGCAGGATTTGGGGGCGGAAAAATCGAAAGAAAACATTTTTAATGATATTATTAAAAATATATCTTATTTAATTTCAAAAATTACTTTATGGTGAAAAAATCACCCGCGGCGCAATTTTGTTCAATTTTACTAAATAGTCGAAAATCAAGTTTTCGTGTTTAAGACGCTTTATAGTCTAGGTAAAATATGTCATAATTTGTGCTATATATTTTGATGACAATACTATAATAATTAATCCAAACTCTTCTCCATGTATACCTACGTTATTCATTTAACACATGTTTTAAATTCTAGTAATCAGACTGAAAAATTGTCATAAAAGCTTACTCAAATATCCATGAGTATTTCATCATAATATTAGATGATAATTATTCATTTAGACCCCCAACATATCACTTGATTATTTTTTTATTAAGACAAAACACAGGCCAAAGGTGAAAAAATAATATTATTATTAATTAACAGTCATGCATAAACACTTTTCTTCTATAAAACTGATTGTGTTAATAATTTGTTAATATGAATAAGTGTTTTATTTATCTCAAAATATAGTCTCCAGTATAAAATATATCAGAAAAGAATGTTGATTTAACTTGTACTTCTGCACAGGAATGCCAATTCGACACGTTGAAAGTGTGTAAAATCTTTACTACTCCAACAAACCGAAGTTGTAGTTTTCTGTTTCGTCATCGTCCTTCAAGCCCTTCTTACAGCATCGATTTTCTTTGACGCAGTTGATGCAATCATAAAATTTAAAAGGATCCTTGAAACAGTTGAAACCAGTCATACAATCATTAGATTATACCAAACTGTAAAAAAATGCGAATTTCTGATAAATTACCTAAACCATAGAAAATCCCGACAACTGACATCAAAGGGGTCAATAACGTAAACACTCAAAAGACACAAATCACACAGAACAAATCTCTCAGAGCAATCACTAAAGCTCCATGGTTCGTTAGGAATACCACACTACACAGCGATCTTAATTTGGAAACCATCCACATCCTCAAGCTCACGAACCAATTCTACAGCTCCATCTCAAACCATCCCAACACTTCAATATCACACTTACAAAAGTATGACATTCACGCACAGACAGAATCTGACCGGCCAAGAAAGGTACTCACTCTTACTGATGCCCTCCTAGATTTCCACATCCCCCGCTTTCCTTCAGACCTATCACTTCTTTCCAACGACCACAATCGAGACCCCATTGCGTCACACGGACATCGAACTTCCCTCGAGTATAAACTAAATTTACTAAATAACAAAAGATGGTGGTTAGTCTGACTCCTGACATAAGGCTATACCTTAGATGAGGCATGGTCTAAAACGATCGTGGCTAGGCGATGCGCGGATTGCGGGTCGCGGGTGCAAATGACGCATGCCGAACGAAATATAATTTATCATATAAATCCAACATGCGTCCATTTAATGTTCTATACATTGTTCTATTAGTAAGTGGACACGGCCAGCAGGACGCAGAGCACGTCCTGTGGGACTGTCCACTTATGGGCCCCGAACGAGCGGAGTTGTTTGCCCGGGTCCGACTCCATTCGGGCCCAATAGGACACGCGGACATGGTGGCAACCGAGGCCAATTTTGCGGCCTTTACTAAATTCGCCAGAGCGTACGGGGAGCGGGACACTCTCGACTCCCCTTGCGACTCTTCAAATTAGCCGGCTCGCACATCGCAACTCGCCTTGTGTGCCTGACGGCCATAAATCAAAGACTTCTGAGACTGCCGGCGAATGTTGTATGCTACAACTCGCACATCTGCCTAGCGGCAAACGTCAAACGTGAAAAAGGAGAAGTCTCTCGTCTGCCATTTTTATTGTGTTGATTGTATGAACAAACGTCAAACGCTCACCGCGATGAGCGAGCAATGACAGTGTAGACAGAGACAGAAACAGAAATGGCCGATGGCCGCAAGCTGTGCGCTTGCGCGGAGGCGACATTCCCGAAATCGACATGCACGCTTTGGCCATTGCAACTAGACGAATGTCGCAGGGTCGCAGAGTTGCAGTTGCATCGGCCAATCTGCGAAGGTCCATTTGATAACGTTTGTTTCTTGGTTTACTATGACGTCACATCGACGAATTCGTCGTAAGACGCATGCGGCGAGTTCTGATGTGCGAGCCCTCTTAAAGTCACTCTGATAGTTGAAATATAAATTAACATCATGCATTCGCACTTCGGTGCAAGGTTGCATCACCAGTCCCGTGCGGCTCTGCTCGGGACAAAATGAGGGCTTAAATACTTTGATCTGGCACACGTAAGGGTTATGTTAGCCGCCCCCGTATGACGTGGCTGCATATACATAACGGGAGCGGAGGTGGGAGTTTTACACACCATGTTCTATTAGTAACAATAATAATAAATTCATTGACATGTTTTCTTTTTCAAGTAAATGGGTAACGTTTTTAGTCATCTTTGCACGATTTAAGAATTCTCCCGTCACCATCACGAAACAAATTGACGTATTCACACCTTGACGTTCGCTCTCCGACTGCCAGCGAGTCCAAAATTTCGTCGCGCATAGGCGTCTATAGAGTTGAAAATTATTTGCCGTTTCACTGAAGTATCGTCTTAAGTACAAGTCTCAGAACCCACCCACCCTAGATATTAAAAAATAATAAATAATACCAAACCAAAAATATCAAGGGCTAAGCAAAAAGGAAAAATTACTATTCGAGGGAACTGCGTCAATCATCCAAGCGCCGAGAACCTGAATACGTGCTCTGGGGCCTTATGTTGTAACTTGCGAGTTGAAGTCGCCCGGTCGACATGACGTCATATGATATCATTGTGACGTACTACCGGAGTGAGTCAAAGCATTCGAGAAATTAACGCTACTCAAATACTGGCGTTATTTAATGTCCCCATACACGAATAAGTGTTTCAGCATAATAATATCTATGGTGAGCCGTGTGCGTTGGGCGGCTTGCCTCGAGCGTGTATCGAGCTTACGTCACAATTACGTCATGTCGTCGGGTGACTTCATATCACAAGTTATAACATAAGGCCCCTGTACGTAATACGGGTGCTCACTCTGCATAGACTCATCTAACCCATGGACAAACAAGCCGGCAAGGAAGGCCCCAGCAACGGAAGCATGTAGACTAACTGTGCAAAGAAGGAAGGTAAATCACAACCGAGCAGAAGACGGAAGCCCACTACGCGGATAGAGTCGACGGACCGCCCTGTGTGCGCGCGAAAAACTTTTTATTAATCATCCAGACAACTTCATCCAGATCTTCATCTAGGCCTCGGTTTGGTCAATCCACCGAGGTCAATCTAAAAACTGAAAAACGTCAAAGCATCCTACAGATAGACACTCTAGATATGAAAGGAATACAGGCCAAAGTTTGCCTAGGAGCCCCAAAATTTTTGCTTCATACAAGTAGTCAAAAAGACACGTACTTCTACACAAAAATTTAAGCCGCTCATATCACTCATATTGTTATGTTATCACTGTCATTCTTAATAATGATTATTTATAGTCTAAGGCTGTGATAGGGGCTTCAAAAAAAGTTCGCCAGACTTCACGTCCCTAAGCCCGTCACTACCTTCTTACTATGTGTCTCGCCTCTCCCTGTTTTCAAACACCGTCAGTGGAAGCACAGGAGTATGTCTCAGCCCCTCATTACAACATAATCGATCTTAGGGCTCAGATACAAGACACTTTATTCCAAATGCATCCGATTAGAATTGAGTGAGATCTGCGTCGACGCACGCCTAGTACGGTCCTATGTGTCTGCACCCCTTCGAGAGTAACATGGCCATACCGTTGTTTTCTTGGATAATAGTTGTGACTATTTGTTTTAGTAGAATAGTAGACTATAAGAAAATACTAATAGCGATGATCACTCTGTCGACGTGTCGTCGCTATAGGATTTGTTTCCCGAATATCCATTTTGTCGAAATCGACATTTTAATGCAGTTCAATTTCTTTTATCGAACTCTACCGAAATCATTTATAAAAACAATATATTTTTATCTAGGAACAGAGATATTTTTTTGAAAAACCCGAATACGCCATGTTAAGTTACAATTACTCCGTGTTGTTCTTCCGAATGTCCAACTATTCGTACCTGAATATCCAAGTTAATTTCGGTCGAAATAAATCTCTGGCTGAGTTTTTATTTCCCGAATATGACTTTTAGCCAATCAAACCGCGCTGACGCCGTGCATCTCGCTCCCACATTCACGCTGTCTAGCTCTAAAACAATCACGCCCACTTTCATATTTTTCGGCCGTCCGGAGTGCTCTTTCAAATTTCGTCTTATTGATATTGTTTTTAAAGTTACTATTGTTTTAATAGTGAATTCATCAAATTTGAAGAGATCATTCATAGCTGATACATTACCAGTTCGCCCTGAACTTACAGTAGAGTTATGGAAGTGAGTATTTTAACCTAAATAACTGCATTTTGTTTTGATAAATGACACAAAATCCCAACGGTTACATGAATTCTACAGTATGACCCGGCAACTACTATGACGTAAAAAATAATTATTATTTCAAATTATTTTTAATCAAACATTGTTTGTCTTTATTTTACTTTTAATCTAGGTATTTCTATGAAAATAAAGGCGATGCTATTATTTATTTTTGAATGCGCTGATAGTTAATTTAATTTAATATGTATGTTAGTAATTATTTATTTGGTGAATATTATATACTTAGGATATTGGTATCTACCTAATATTAGCAGCCAATGGTAATTAATTTATAGATGCTATTATTTTGTGTTGTCATTCCAATAGTAAATATATAATATTTATTTGGTGGTTTGTAATAAGTTTAATTGTTAATTATAGAAATATATAGATATAATAATATACAGATATATTATATACATAGTTTTTTTTTTTTTTTGGAAAAAGTATTAATATAAAATTGTTAGCAAGTACGAGTAAGTACCATCATAAAATATTGGAGAAATCCGTGACGTCGGTTAGTAATTGAAGTAGTAGATACCTACTTTTATTTAATAAACAAAAACCGATCGCCGATAGTCGCTTGATTTTGAAGAATACTGATGAGCAGGTATTAAAAGGCCAATAGTTAAAGTTTGTCGTCATAAGTATGTCACCTCGTAGCATAGTGGATAATTCGTGGACTGGATCGTAAGCCCAGGAGATGCAGGGACGATTCCTGCCGGGTGTCTTACTTTTTTCAAAAAGATTTTTTCTATTGGTTATAATATATTTTCTCAGAAGTGATTTTCAAAATTATGTATGTTCAATAATTAGAATGGTACATTCTTAAATCTTGTGAATTATTCGTTGAATAATAAAAAAAGATTCTTAAAAACTATTTTATTACTTATTACGAAAAAAAACCGAAAAAAGCGAATGCCGCATGTTATTATTATCTATGAACTTGGGTTATTACGATCATTAGGTATTTAAATAGTAAAAGTAATCATTAACAATTATCGTGTAAATAAATATAACATTTGAGGTGCGTACTTTTTGACCACTCAGTAATCCGTGGGCCGTGCAGCAATACGCTACGGACTTAAGTCCCGAACGTCCTTGTTTTGTCCCGAATATCCATTATTCTGAGAGAGCGCTAAAAATTTCCCGAATATCCACAACGAGTACTTGTAAATAAAACGCATTTTCTGTGCATTTACTGATTTATACCAGTATATTATTCTTGGAATCTATTCTTAGATAATGTTGCAATCATACAGTGTAGAAAGAATGATTGATACATCTACTGATATTTCAATATACGACAATGAAATTTGTTTTTCGTCTCCTGAAAAATTGACATTTGGTCTATTCGGGAAACAAATCCTAAAGCGACGGTGTGTTAACAGTCGATAAAGATATAAACAATTATTTAAGCAGCAGTAAGACGTTTATTAGAAGTAATTTAGACAGCAGCAAATTTCTCAAATTCTCAAAATAAGAATTATTCATTTTTAGCCATATGAATTAAAATAAAATATAACTTTATACAAATATGTAAACATTTTTAATCGTATTACGCTGGTATTTTTAAATGTCTAATTATATCTTGGTAAATAATTATTTTATTGTCATGATAATAATTAACGCGTCATGTTTTTCTTTCATACTTGCCTAGATATAGGTACCTACTACCTACCATAAGGAGGCACGTCATTATTTAATATATTTTTTTGTCAAAAACAGTTTTAAAGCAGAATACGTCAATAACTGATAATAAAATTATTTACGTGTTTTTTTAGATATATCAACTATCATTCAATTAATAATAAAAAGCGAATTCGCGCTTCCGTGGTAACAAACCAACAAACAGATTGACTTTACTAAATGTTTTATTTTTTATATTATCAGTTATCACATTGTAAAATACCCATTACTGCAATTTTGCTAATTTAAAAAATAATAAAAATAATGGAACAAATATAAAATAAAATGTGAGATTTACGATTTATTGGAATCCAATCTTATCACAATGAAGATATTTTCAAAATTAGTTGTAGGTAATTTCTGTTTGTATGTGGCAAAGATCACACTCGTAAGCATACATCGAAACAATTATTACTAAAATCGTATGTAAGTACCTAACCGTTTTTAAAATTTAATTTACAAAGAGTTACCAACATGAGGAATATTACGTAAGTAAGTACTAGCTTTTCCAATGTTGTCAATTCGTTCATACTAACATTATTCTGGCATTGCTGTCAAAATAATGTTGTACCTATTTGATTCAAAAAAATGTTTGAACTTCTTTCTATATTATAATTTCAACTATTTTGTTTGAACAATTATTAAACCAAGTGGCCATAGAGCCATGCGTAGCTAAAGATTAAAAAAACATCCATCATTTTTCTTTTGATATGCATCCCTACCTAAGTCACAAATAATATTGCAATATCTAATAATATTGTGCCTATTGAGAGAGCAAGCGGCTGTTTTATAATAATATATTTAATTATATACTTATATGTATATAATTAAGTACGTATATTTGTGCACATACAAGTTTAGGATCAGATGATAATAATATTATTAATAAAAGTCGCGGGAAGTTTTTACAATGTCATTATATCTAATGATTATTATTATTAATTTAATGATCTTATCTTGTTGTATGTTATTTGAAAATAGATAGTTCTATTTATTGTTTAATTATTTCACTTTTTAATGCGTTTTCGCTTCAAGATTTATTTCTGGTTTGACGTCGTGGAATTATTATTCTAAACATTAATGTTTTGTTAACAACAAAATTATCTAATTGCTTATTAGATAATGATTAAACTATGGCGTGGATAAACAGTTTGATATTTTATGTTTTGACGGAATATATTGACACCGATTGGTAAAGTACTAATAAACCAATACCTACCACATGACCGAGGCAAAGGTGTCAGTGCTATCACAGTCACCCTCACGGAGAAGCTGTGTGACATGGAATTCGCCGATGAAGATGTTTGAAAATTAACCAAAACCAACGTTTTGTGGAATAGAACTTGTCCCGATCCAGATTTCACCTTGATTAATGACGGGCGAACCATCGAGAGTGTTGACAGTTTTAAATATCTCGGAGTTCACATCACTGGAGATGCCACTTTGTAAAGAGAGCTCGATATCCGGATGGAAATGACTGGAACAACATTCAACTCGACGCGAACTGTCTGGGATTCACGGATATACTCGATAAAAACTTAAAACCAGTTACCACCTGTTAAATGTAATATGTATTTTTACGTTGGTGCTTTAAGGTTGCGACCTGAGAGTCCTATCACCTCGCGATGGTTCAGACTAACCGTATGCTGAGCATCGGGAATTTAGAAATAGATAATAAGAAGATAAGATTTAGACTACTCTACTTTTAAATTGAAGAAGCGATATTGGACTTCGCTCGGTCACATGCTAAGGGTGTCTCAAGAAAATTTCAGCCTGGCCTGCCTTTATTAATGAAACCAACCGTATTGCAGGCATGCCGCTAAATATTATCTATACGAAGAGATGCTGACACGTTTTTGCGTTGACTAGGAAATTAATTCACATTTACTCAGTGTGTAGTTCATTCATTCTTGTTTTCTTTCATTCCATTCACGTTATAATGTAAGCATGTTGATATTTACATATCATCATAAGCAGATTTTATCCCGTGTTTCTGCTGATCTTTCCCTGAGGGAGGTGCTTAAAAATTAACATACCTTACTAAGCTGTCAAAATTTGTCAAAGAAATACTCCTCTGGCAGAAAACGGTATTCCTTACCATTCGTTATCTTCATGGGACAAATCATTTTTTCCTCAATAAAAAAAATCACATTAATGATGCGATACTCTCGAATATTCGATCTCGAATATCGATACCCATTATAAATTTATTCTCATCTTACCAAAGCATATTTACTATATATATATGCAGTACGCACCATAGACCATATGTTACGTGTAGACATGATCACTAACCACGGTCATATGGTAACCACACCCTGCGACGATCGGATGCGAAGTTAAAAGTTCACAGTTAGTCGTTACCACAAAGCACTACTCGTACCTCTCCTATTACATTACTGCCATCGGTAATTTCATACCTTTTCGGGTACATTCCCCATTTTGATTCTAGTGATGAACACCCGTGTGGAATGATAATAATTATGCCCAAGATGGCCGAGCGGCTTACGCGTCGGGTTATAATATCGTGGGTCTGGTAAATACACATATTGTTTTTTATTTGTGTTTGGAGTCAGAGTATGGACGTAGTAAGTTGAGAAAATGACTAACACCCATTTCTCTTAAAGACAAAAATCTTTTAATAAAAACTTCCACTCTGTGGAGGCCCATATGATCATATTAGGATCGGACATGGTCAAAAGAAAAGAAGAAAGGATATTCATTAACCATTAGTCAATCACCGTGGCCTTAACACTATTTTACGTTTAGTCGTTATATCAATCCTGACATGTTTTACCTTATACTATACTAATATAACGTAATATCTATATAGGTAGAATCAATCATTTCCATCGAATATAATTTACTAGAATTCTGACGTACTGTTTTTTTTAATATAAGATTTTTAAATGTGTTACAAAAACAACGTCAATTATTAATAAGAAAAGCGGTTGCCAACAAATAATACTTAATTAATTCACATGCGATTGCGGTGTTATGTTATGCGTTATCTTAATTAAAAGATATTAATATGTTTATTTAGCGGGAGTAGTAATTATCTGCTAAATAACAAATTTATTAATACTCTAATAAGTTGATTAGTATCATATACATGTTCTTGGTACTGACCTAATAAGATATTCGCCCATCATTTATTCCAGAGACGGTAGTGAAGACATAACGTTGTTCCCATAACCAAAGTTGAAAGCTGAAATTTTGTATATTTTTAGAGTTTAATTTATATATTAACAATATCTGATGTTGCTATTCTGACATTCTTGACTGAAACTCTACAAGTGTGTCAAATTTCAGTGTATTACTTTTTTAATGGAATTATGCTTCGACGTTCCTTTACTGGCATTTTTATAAATACATTTCTTTCATTTATTTAGTACATACATATTTCATCGGAAGAAATCCTAACACCTGTAACTTATATGTTAGGGGCGTACTTAGCGTAAAAATCGGCGAGAATTGCAGCCACTGATGATATTTTCTATAAAAAACATTACATAGGTATGTATATGTGGATACCAAAATATAAAAAAAAATAATAAACATCTAAATTACCTATTGACATTTGACATACTACCACTAAAATTGACTATTTATATTTGTTTGAGTTGTCATCTAAATTATGATTGTTTTAAGAAATCGCCTACCAATGAAATAATGAAAAACTAAATCGATAATCAGTTGGTATTAGGTGTATATAAAAATAAAATAAAAAAAATCTCATAATTGGAGCTTAATATGAACATCCATAAAGTCGATGTTATACTATAATAACATTACGATGGACGGCTGTTAGCCATTCGTCTAACCCAATAAATTGTACTGGATCAAAAAAAAATTTGCCAAGCCTCGAGACCGAACCTACGACACACAGCTTCAGAGATGGCCGCTCCACCAACTCGGTCACCGCGGGTGCAAATGTTAGGGTAGGTACGTATTATCTGAATTTTTCATCTTCTTTCAAAGGAAAATTGATGCTTATTCTAGAATATTTTATTACGTAGATGCAGATTGACGAAGAAGGCGCTCTACCAACTAAGCCACCGTAAGTATACACAAAATGTGGTTGCAGTATTTGTTTCTACAATAATAACATCTCAAAATTGAAAAATATGAAACCTTCGACACTAGGATAGACAAGAATAAAACTATATACATATTGAAGGATTCCAACATTCATATGAAATTGAAAATAAAATCTGTACCGGAGATCCATTGAATCTTGAGTGCAAAAAGAACACTCGAAAAAATGCAGTAAGTATCTATAAGATTTTTCATGTCATTAATGTTAATGTACCTATGGCTTTCGATATTTACGAAAGATATTAGTGTTTTTTTATGGATAGTAAATAATTTAAGTACAATAGCTGTACTTGACCTGTGTTAGTTTAAATCAGACATGAGACATACTGGCTCCGAGTATTATTATTTTTTATGGAACTGGTTCAAATTTCTTTGGAGAAAATTGGTGCTGTTGAAAATGACAAAGAAAGAAGAGGACAGCTTCGTTTGCATCTCTGTCCTGCATTCCTGGTGTGATAAAAATAGTGACGCTGCACTTTTAGCATTTAAGTTCTGAAAGCTGCGAGCGACGTTCTGCTAGGGTCGTTGGCTCATTGCTCCAACACAGCGACAAGTGATTTGTATTATTAATGCACCCACTTCTCAAAGTGACCCAGTGTCACTTCACTAAAGCATTTCACATAACATTATTAATTACTTACTTCATTAAACTTTTATATTGTGTTGTCGACTATGACTAGATCGGATATTTCACGTTTGTGATTGCGATATTAGTTTCTTCATTATCACAAGCATAGATAGTCCGAATTACCTATTTTCCAGTATCTATTTCCAAGCAACAACAAAAACAGTACATATTTTCCGAAGGCAGGTCTTTGGCACATTAGGTAAAGATCTCTATTATACAAATGTATCTCATCTGTAAACGTCAGGATCATAAATTTGACGATGCAGTCTAATACTTTCTCGTAAACTGCCCCTGAAAAGGAGCCGAGTAGGGTGTGTAATACCGGTATTTCAAAAACGGTATCCCAGTATTTTTCGATACCAAAATACCGGTTTTAAAATCAGACAATACCAATATAATCGGTATTGAAAGTGGAAACAATATAACGTATTAATTAACATAAAAAGCTTAAGAGGACTGTATTTTTATTGTCGGGTTACGCGATGTCTGGTTTACTTCCGTAACTCTTTTTCTATTTCCGGGTACATAATATGTTACATTTGGAGAGTATGTATATATATTTACTTAGTTAAAAAGAATATTATAAAATTAGGTGTTTTGAAATCCTGTAAAGTAGACAATGTAGTACACGCGCATATTGAAAAACATCTTATTACATTAGCTACAGACTGAATGATAAAAACATCATACCAGATATACTTATATAGGTATTTCAACCATAGCTATTGTAAAAAATATATTCCTTTTTCACACATTATTTATAACAACTAGGGTAAAATAAATATCATTCATTCTCTCTGAGCTGTCGAGAGTACCTACATCCTTTTCATGGCAGGCCTACATTGTAAAAGACCCTCAACCAAGGGTCGCGAGCTTTTAGTCAATAGGTAAGTATACATTCGTGAGCTATAAAGATGACGATGATAAAAAACCGCTTGGCTTTGGTATCTCAAACTATATCTACAAAATATGTAGGCATTGTAATATTTATATAATACTAGCTGAAGTACCCGGCTTCGCACGAGGTCGCTTCAGTAATCGGTATAGGTACTATAACTATATGTAACACTACAATCTATAAAATTAAAAATAATTCTGACAGCCAAGTCAAACAAAAGAAATTAAAATCGAATTCAAAATTGGAATTAAACAGGAAAGGTAGTTTGAGCAAACAAACTTTGTATGTTTTATTATGTAGATGTCAACTGAGGCCAATTAGAAAAGAAAAATCAAGCAAACAGATTATCATTATATAGATTATATTATAATCCAGAACAAAATACGCCGGAACCAGTTTATAAGTTAACCTAATAACGGACTGCCTAATATCTGTATAATATATTATATTATGGAACATATTATGTTCTATGCAATTGCAGTAAATGTGGCTTAATCTGTTTTTGGGAAAAAAAATGCATTATTTTGTTTTTATTAAGGGTAATCTCATAATGGATGTATAATTTATTTGAGATGAACGCATGAAAGACGCGTTCAGAGAACAGTTCTGGCTGAAGAAAATCTATGAAGATAGCACAAGGTTCAATTCAAACTATAGCGTTATCAGAAAAAAATAGTAGGTACACAGACAAAATAATAGACTATCAAATATTAATGAGAGTATCTTTTTTATTTTTATTAAATTTAGTGTTTTTTTTTAATTTATAAAATATTCATTTTTGGGGAGAAGAGTGATTTCTATTGATTAAAACAGCTTCAATGCTTTTTCCAACTCGCTCAATTCTTCACTTCGCGGTTCTGAATCATGAGGGTATAATATTATATATACCTACTCACTATATTACAAAAGATTACATTAATGGTGATGTGATGCGTGATAGTGAAGTATTTATTATACGGTTGTATATTATTATATAACCTTGCCGCTTTTGGGAACCACTGGTTGCTTTCAAAGTTAGGAGCGTGCCAATAATGTAGTTTTATTGTATTATAAGTAACTTAAACTAACACATTTAATTTTAATGGAATCCCATTCGAGTTATGTATTTAATTTAAATATTATTAATGTATAACTAATTGCTTATTTTATATTATTAAACATATCATAACGATATTAGGTCCAGTGAATATGAGACAAGGGTTAATTAATTATATTGTGGATTTTCAACTGAACATTTGTTTTTTTTTTCGATTAATCGTTGAAATTAATAAGAATGTTCGATTAAATTTTTTTTTTTTAAAGTATAACGGTCAATATTTAAGTTTTTCTCAAAAATGTTGAAAAAAACCTTCTTTTATACAGATGGAGCTAAGTGTATGAAATTGAAGCAAACAACTCCACTGATTAAGTTAGCTACAAGTCACTTCGCATTGTAGGTTCATTTGCAGAGAACTTGGATTACTAATCGTAGTAAATAATAAGTTAAAAATTTAAAAAAATTGTAGCCATTGCTTGAGTATCAAAATCGAAATGGCTACCGAGCGATCTTAATATTTTTGGTGTGAAGCGTATGTGAAGATAAGAATCCATGATACGTGAAGACTGAAGACTTGTAGTTGCTGGTAGAGATGGTTTATTTCCGGATTGACAAGTCCGGTTTACATGGGTACAATAAAGATAATAATATAAGATATAAAAACTAGTGAAATATGTAGCCCGAGGCTTGGCGATAATGAGTGATTGATATGGAGTGACTGTTACACGATCAAGATAAAAGCGGAGTATGATCTTCATTCAATCACGATAGCCTATTTATTGAACCCATCACGATTGAATAACGCTGACATTGAGAAGTCCATGACTTCTGTGAGAAATGAATTTTAACATAATAAATATTAATGAGGTAAAAGTTCTTATTGGTAATTTCATTCAATCACGATAGCCTATTTATTGAACCCATCACGATTGAATAACGCTGACATTGAGAAGTCCATGACTTCTGTGAGAAATGAATTTTAACATAATAAATATTAATGAGGTAAAAGTTCTTATTGGTAATTAGATTTGTGTGAAATTTGTACGCTAAAAATGTATGTACTAAACAATCTTATTTTTCGCCGTTAGCGTTTCTCACTGAGTAAGCACTAACCGATAACGCTGACGGCCTGTGAAAAAATTATATGAAAATAATTAAATAATATTTCCGCGATCGATTCGTATGTCACGGATTTTGCTGACAATGCTTGTTCTCACAGAACTCGTTGATCGCCGCAATATATGTGTGAAGTTTACCAACTTAACCATGCTTTATGCACTTATAAAATAATTAAAAATGTCATAATAAAAATAACTTATAGGTACTTAAGTCTCTTTCAATTAATAGTCAAAATTCTTTGGTTTTTCCTCTTTTCAATCGCCATAACTAACCTGCAAGAATCATAGCCGGTCACTATTATTATTTTCTCATCTTCTACTGCTATTCTTACACATTTCTACACTCTTCTACACATTTCTGCACATTTCTACATTCTACATCTTCTACTGCTATATCATCTGCTATTATTTTCTCATATTTTGAAGGAGAGCTTTTTATATTACTTAATTAGTATGCTATATAATACAATCCATTCATATTGTTCTGATTATCGCTTCTTTTCAATCCGTGAAACATGATGATAATTACTTACTTTTAATAAATTCGTAAAGTTTTTTCACGCCTATTCTAGATTGTTCCCTTTGCATATCTTCCGTCTACATTGACTATCTAATGAACACTGCCTTCGATGCAAAATCTCAATGGTAAAGAGGACACGAGGACACCTTATCTGAATATGACATAAACGCGAACAGGCAATATTATAGCCCTTAATGCAATATAGGTTGAATTTATTTTAATCAACCACGCATGAAATTAAATGTATTTGTAGGTTAAAATAATATTTAATCAGACATGGTAATGGAGTAGAATAACAGTATTAACAATAGAAATTTAATAATATATAATGTCGGTTCAGATAACTTTTCAAAAACATTCATTTATTTCCAATTTTTGTGTGAGCAGATGAGTGGTGTCATTTTTATGAGTAGCATTTTATTCTTCAGGTGCAGTATCCATTGGTAAGTTTACGATCGTGATATATTTATTTATGAACGCATTGGCCTAATCTGAATCTCATATGGATCCAAAAATTAATAATACTTAAGTGAAAAAATCTTTACAGGAAAGAATCTTTCTTTACTTTCATATATCAACAAAATTATAGCCAAACTACTACTAAAACAATAATATGCTACGTATTTATTTCTGAGTTTCGTTTGTGAGTAATTAACAAGTTGTAAGACGAACCAAGACACCCTGTAGCAGCTTGCTCTAGGAATAGAACATCTGGTGCTTTACATTATTTCTACATAGTGCATTTTGTCGATACGTTCTGGCATCAAGTCTTTTTTCCTCTCCGGTTAAACTTAACTGCTAAATAATACCTCTCGTTTCCATAATATAAAATACGTAAATCAGTAAATTTGTTTCCATGTTTGTTCCAGTGTGTCATTTAAAACCATATATGTGTTATTTTATTTGTAGTTAAAATATAATGTGAGTGTGTAAACAATCTATAGAAACATCGTAAATTGTGTAAATTATTTCTCTTATATGAAGGTAAATCGCTATATATATAAGTACATAAATAGGTAACTAAAATATTATTGCTACATTTATAAAAAACATAATATTATAACATAAAGCGCCGCTGAAAGAATAACTTGACACTTATACACGTGATTTCAAATCTTTAGGTACTCTAATTTATTACTTTATTAAAATATGTATACTAACTGAATGATTCTATTAAAATCATATTTTGACAGAAACAAAAAATAAGTGTGCATTTGTTGCGTTTACTGTCATAGTAATATGACAGTAAACTGGTTTTTATTGACGTTTCTATTTATATGCTTATCGTTAATTAATTAACACAATAGAAATTTACTATCACTATACGATCAATAAATTATTTAACGAAATTTGAAATCCAACTAAGATAATCCAACATAATTTAAAAAAATATTTATCGGAAAATCTTATACAAAGTTTATAATACAAAGTTTCAACATGGGGTCATTAAGTCTGAAAGAAGATAAAATTGAAAACGAAGAACTGTTCCATGACGCTGAGGATATTGATCACAAAATTGACGACTGTGGTAATGTATCTTCGCAACCAGACGTGGAAACAGGCGACGATAACGCTTCGAAAATTGAGGATACATCGACACAAGAATGTCAAAGGGATGAAACTAAAGATGATTATCTACAATCAAAGCTCTTATTAGAATCCAATTTTCAAACTCTTGAAAACCAGCTTAAAAACGAAGAATATCAATTTATGAAAGAAAAAAACTACCAAAGAGGTATAGAGAATATTAAATTTGCAAAAGACGTCAATCTGATAAAAGAAGATAAAAAGCAATATGACTCCAAAGAATGCAAGGAAAAGGATCAATCTCCAAGTTTTAATCGGCTCAGTTTTAAGGAAGAAAGTGTGCCAAGAGCTGACGACGAAGATGGGGAAGATACGAGCAGCGGATCGAGTGATTCCGGTGACGAAGACGTGGACAGTGGAATCGCTGATGAACCAATGCTTCTGCGTAGAACGACGCCGTTCGATTGCCACGATTTGGCAAACTTTTTCAGTTACTGGTGAGTGATTTGACATCCTAATGGCATCATTTGCTTTTGTATTATTAGGATAGCCACCTGCACAAAATCAGACTGGCAAAAGTACAAAATTAAATAAAAATTCCGCACTATCTTAATATTATGCTTTACGAAGTATTGATCTCATTAACCGCCGAATGTGGTGCCGGCGATCATATTTTTATGTTACTATATTTTTACATATCTGTATATTTTTAGGACTAATAATTATTAATAAAATAATAAACTAATATACACACTGTGATATTTCGTAAAAAAATATACCAAAATATTGTGTCATAAGTTAGAATTAACTTACATTTCTATTAGGGGTATTAAACTTCACTGTTTCGTATCCTATACGACGTACATTTAGGTATATATCTATAATATGTGAATTTATATTCATAAGATTAAAATATCTTTCCAACATTTTTTTTCATTACTGACTATCTGTGATTCTTGTTCTAATGTAACATATTATGATTAAATTTTTGCTTTTACACTCCAATTGTGATATTAGTTCCTATATGTACCTAATAATATTGAAACGATAACGTAACATAAGGCAAGGGCGGATTTAACCATTCGGAGGTCCTGTTAGCAGCACCACTTCCCATGAACAAAATACATTTTTATATTTTAAGCAATATTAAACTGTATAAAACTGTCGCGACAACCTACATTTTTTGTCATTCATGTGCATTCATTCATTTGTAATTATTACTAATATTTTTATTCAGTACTGAATACACATAAAGTTTAAGAATTTAATTTTCTTTATCATAGATAAAAACCTCAGAAACATAATTTATTTAGTATATTAGTTTAGTCATTGAAAACGATGCAAGAATACTTATGCAAAAGACAAGTGCAACAAAATCTAAAAAAATATATTCAGTTATACCGCCACTTCAGAAAATGTCTAAAAAAATATTGTGGAAACGCTATTACAATCTGCATCAAGACGTCTATAGAAGAAGACATTAATCTGTAATAATTATGTTGGTTATATAATTTGTGACAAGAAAATAAACAATTATTGTTGTTTTCTCATGCAATATTATGTTAAACATATTTTTTTTAAACTTGCCTAGACATGCTACATTATTAGAAAATATCTAAAAAAATATTTGGACCGAGTGGGACTCGAACGCCTTTCACTTTCCGGATGAGTGTTTTCGCATCTAAGCTATCGATCCGTTTATGATTCATATTGTTTACCAATTATTACTTGGCTTGTTTCATTGTGATCTTAAAATTTTAAGCCTTTAGTGTATAATATATATCATTAGAGATACATTGTCAGTTACTACAATATACTTCGGTTAGATGATATTGTATGCATATTAATTTGTCAACAATGGTCGTGGTGAAACGTTGCGATGTTTATCTTCTTCGTTCAAGTCTTTTAATAGAAAGTATATTGCATCAAACGCAACTCATCTTGGCTGGCTTAGAAAAGTCTCTTCAAATAAATAATGCAGATTGACATACTACTTTCGACGCATTTGGTATTTGTTTCAAAAGAGTACGTACTATTTATAACACAAAAGAAAAACGATAGATACAGGTAGTATAAGGGGAAATGTGCATCCGTGATTAGAATTTAAATCATCCCAATAGAATCAAAATAATCGTTTATTATGCACACTCAACTAGATATGAATATTTCTACAATATCGTAACTTCCTTCAATGAGTGTCGATAGATTTATAATAATACAATTGTATGGCGTAGCAGTTCTACGAAGCGTAGAGGACGTAAACTTTTAAAAGTTCCTTCACTAACATGTGAACGAAAATATAAACTTTGCTCGCGCCAGACTCGTAACCGAGAATTTAATGCTTTGTGGTTTGACGAAATTAGTATCGGTTTATTTCTTATTCATTTGACATTATTTCATCCATAAAATTCACAAATCAGCCCGTATTACTGAGAATGCGAAATCCTGCGAAATGAGAAATCATCCCCAGTTGGGGGCGTTAAAAGAACAATTTAATTAGTGACATTATTACATCTAATATAATATCTAACATCTTAAATATTCCTAATATTAATACTATCGACTGAGGGTACTTGATGAAATTTGAATTTAAATCCATTAGAAGCTTAAATATTCATTTGTCACTAAGCTTTAATTTAAGTTCGTGTTTACGTATCATTCAAATAATAAAACAACTTGTTGATATTATGAATAACTACTTATTAAAATTTACGAAATTATTACATTTGCTGTCATTTATCATAAAGTGGGCGAAATTTTATTAATATGACATAATGTAATATGTAATTTTTATTGGTGGGTATATATAGTATCAGACATATCTTTTTTTATTAACATCTCAATATGAATTATTGATACATATATTATAAAATATTTCCCCTGGAACCATGCCAAAATAACTTTTAGGACGCTTAAAGATCATCATACCAGTGTTTTACAATACGCGTAGTTAATTATTTCCAGTTAAATTTATGTCCAGAACCCACAAAACTATTATTTTTCAATACCTACTTACACCTTTTCAGGGCATCGACTTCTTTTATCTCTTTTTGTTTCAATCTATTAGCTTATGACGTGTAGGTACCTATATAAACATCAAAGATGAAAGAATACTTTCAACTTTCAGTTTATGTACTAAATGAAATAAATAAATAACGTATCAAACTACTAATTTGATTAATTTATTGTAAACTTTAATTTTGCCAGTTTTTGTTAAGGAAGATAAAAAAAAATTAACCAGTTAAAACCAATCATAATGGAAGAGTACAAAATTTACATTAAATAGAATTTGAATCGAATTTCCAACAAATACAATATCTACAATAAATTCTAGATTTACCATTAGACTGAATCACGAGATTCACATTCGACTATGAACCCACCCAAACAATATGATATAATAAGTAAATAATATTATATTTCAGTTAAAATATAAGTATAAATAGTTAAATATATATTGCACGAATAGCTTTAGTGAAAATTTCATTTCAGCTTAATGCTAAATGACTCTCTTAAGGACATCGGTTTTCATATTGTCACATATCAAAAATTATTTATGCAACACTTAAATAGCAATAGAATCGGAAATGTTACAAAATAATAGATTTTTAGACTACAATAAGTTATTTTACGAACACATTTATCAGTTTTAATGAAATAATAATATCTTTTAAAATTAGGGAGGTACCAACTTTGAGAAGTTTTTTTATGGACCTCCCAATAAGTATTAGCCTAGGGTGCCGTGAATAATTATTGTAAATTCGGCACTGTGTATAATATAATATTTTTGATAGTTTTAATATTAATAACAAAGTGTTTTAATAATACGATTTAAAAGGGTTTGCTGACTATCCATGGCATATATAATATAGAGCCTAAAGGTGCTACAAACTGATCTCCATATAAAAGACTTTAGTTAGAGCTTTTATTAATTAGAATAAATTAATCATCTTCTTCTCGTGCCATCTTTATTGGAGGTGGGCCACCATCGTGGCATACTTTGCTTTGTTGTCTGATACCTATACAGGTGATACCGTAGTTAGGAAATTGTAGGTAGGTATAGTCTATGTTGCCTATTTGATAAATAGGCAATGAAAGGTTTATTTATGTTTTTCAAACTATATAATGTTTGTGGACGTGTTAAATAAAGTAAATTTTTAATTGTTTTCATTGTTTCAGTTTAATATTTACATACTAACTTACTTTATCTCCCCCTTTCTTATTGTATATTGATTGTTAGGTTACACAGGACTTTTTGTCCCTTTCTAATTCGTTTAAGGATGTCAATATTTGACATCATTTCGGTGAAAGAAATTTCAAGGATATATATATATTATATATATGAGTATATAAAGCCGACCTCCGATAGCCCAAAATGTATATACACATATTATACAGTCTACACATGAAATTAAATATTATATATTAGTGCATATGTAGTGCCTAATAACGTTATTAATATGCCATAATTATTTTTTATTTTTTCCAAACCGGGATAAATTACAAAAAAAATACTATGAACGACGATTGCAAAAACAATAACAAAAATGTATGACGTCTATGATTTGATGTAATCTATAAAAAATAATAATCTGAGCTAAATATACTTTCTATATAATATTATTATGTAGTTTTAAAAATACAATAGATTGCGTTTTAAGGTTCAAAGTATCGATATCTTGTGCGGGGAGCAGAAAATACGTACCTAATGTAACATTATAAACAGGAAAAAAATGACAAACCGGCGTGGGACGTTGTGTTCCATCGTGAAACCGGGACAATCTGCGTCAAATCCAGACATATGGGAGGCCTAGGTATATGGCATAGTTTGTAAACACTGGAAAATAATTTTCATAGAAAAGTAAAAAAACTCTTACCAAGTAGAATAAATGAATAAGTACCTACGTGATTGTGTGTTTATTATGTGATACTAATCCGATTAAATAAAGATTCTGCTATACTGTAATAAGTGTGAGAATCTCAGTAGTCTTGTAAAAAGGAATAAAAACCCACAGTGACATTCTGTGTTGACTATAAATACTTCCCAGTACTTCACGAGTCTGTACGAGGGTATCTTGGTGTGACGTACGAAACGGTAACAAGGTTTTTGACTCCATCGAAACTAAAAATTCTTGTTTATTCAAGAATTTCTTTAGTACATGGTTGACAGGGGATTACTGGTGTCGTCCTGTATTCGAATAAGTAATGTACGCCATTTAAGTACTAAAACAACTTCTTGTTTTCTGGTAAGTATCTCCATAGTAATGTAATCCCAAAGCTGAATGAGTATTAGGTAGGTACAAATGCTTGAGGCAATCTATCTAAGTACATATTAATAATAAAAACATTCCGATAAGAATACCAAAACAATATAATCTTGATTAGGTAAGTAGTTTTGATATATTATCTACAAGTCCGGTATTTATTGTAATATAGATATAAATAATGAAGATTAAACTTTTTTTTCAAGTAAACTATTCACACTGATAAACAATCCCTCCCCCGTCAACCGTAAAACCGGAAAAATAATATTCGTAACCAGAGCGTTGGAGCAGAATCCTTTTTTGAGTTGCTCCGCTCCAGCTCCGGGTAAAAAGTTTTAATAAGTATTATATTATATGTAAGTATACAAATGTTAAAGTAGTTTTAAAATAATCGTCATTTTCATTATTAATTCTATTAAACAAAAGACCGACAACAAATCGTCTCTCATTATTTACCTCTTCTGTCAAAAAAGTGAGATTATTTATCACTCGGCAGTGTTGCCATATTAAAAATAATTCCAGTGTTGCAAAGTGTCAAAATATACTATTTTCATTGGATTTTAGGACGAAAATTTAATAATAAAAAAGACATCCGGGGCAGTGGAGCACTACACATTTTCGGTGCTCCGGCTCCGCTCCTGCTCCGGGTAAAATCCCATTGCTCCAGTGCTCCGTGCTCCTGCTCCGAGCACCGCTCCAACGCTCTGTTCGTAACCCATACATGGGGACCTCGCACTTACTAGAATCGACCTTGTCTATATATTATTTGCTTTTTGATCGCCGTTTTGATTATTGCATGGCTTGTTCCGTTATAAGTAAAAAAAACTACTGGACCAAAAAGTTTTGAAGTTAAGATAAAATAACCGACATGCAACAATTCATCACAAATATGAGAAGTAGTCAGATAGCAACGGTGGAGTGGTGAGGTATTGATGGAAGAGCACACGCCTATATTGAACCATTATCTGTCTCACTGATTTGAAAAAGTCTAATTAGAATATAAGAAAAATTTGCAGAGTAAATCCTTATTTAAGTAGGTAAGTACTTACATTAAAATGTTTTTGTTTGTCTTTTATTATTTTTATTTTTATCTTAAAAGTAACCAAATATTCAAAAGTCAATAAAATATTAGTAAACGTTTAAATTATCATTTTTTGTTAGGTATATATTTTTACGCCAAATAATAACGAAAATAAGCCGCAGATATATAGGATATAAAACTGAATTAATTCTGTATTATTTACTTTTTAAATGAATTACTACCTTTATACATAGTAGATAATAATATACTTAATAATATATTATATATTAAAGTGCATAAATAATTGAAATTTCTTTCAACATGAAAATGCCATCACCACCTGTAGAGTATACCCACGTTTTATAACTCTGCACATTTTGCAATTGCAATTTCAATGTACATCCATATGTGAATATTGTAAGATACAACTAATATAACACTGATTAACCGATTGTAAAGAATATATTATAATTTATAGTACATAGTAGTGACCATAGAGATATTAAATAAAAAGAGGGGTAAGCAATCGGCTTTTTCATACAACTG
Organism: Rhyacophila brunnea; assembly: GCF_057557595.1. Classification (NCBI taxonomy): domain Eukaryota; kingdom Metazoa; phylum Arthropoda; class Insecta; order Trichoptera; family Rhyacophilidae; genus Rhyacophila; species Rhyacophila brunnea. The sequence continues at coordinate 28,364,615 of NW_028233068.1, forward strand.
AATGAAGCAGGCCAACAAAAGCCGACAACTTACGAGAAATAGCGACGCGATAAAAAAATACAGGGCATCACGGAGGATCTACTTTGATAATTAGAGCGTAGCCATATAATATAATGTTAACGTTTAAAATTTGCCACAAATTGATTACCAGCCTGCCTCACCATACTTTTTCACCATACTTGCCGGCTTCACCATACTTTCATATAACCTGCCACCCCTAGGTAGTGACGTACCGCGGGGGTAAATAAATCATGATTATATGGGTTTGATATAGAAAGGAAAAATAATAATAGAATTAGGCATATTTCGTAAGAATTAATTTTTTGTCGCCTGCGGAACTGAAAAACTTATATATTAGTAGGCCTGAACAAAAACGATGCATGAGTGTGAGTGAGAAAGTGTTCGACACCCTTACAATCTCTGCGACACGCGCTAGAGTAAGATAAAAGGTATACATATCTGTGAGCTAGTTTCCAAAAGTATCGCCATCAAATCGGGGCGAAACGCTTCACATAGCGTCGATAACTTGCGAGCTCGAGTTGCTAAAATTGATATTTTTTGTGTTAAACATAAAGTCAATGGTAAATATTTTTAGTTACGAGAATTAAGTAGAAAAGATGGTTCTGCGTGTTGTCTTAAAATGTGGTAGCCGTACTGATAAGCAAGAAGATGGTATTACGTTTCATAGGTAAGTTTATACATGTTCGTGATAATTTATTTGTATTTTTTTATATATATTAATATCAGTGACCTAGTGTTTCTTTAAAATAACTTAAATTATGGATATCTTTACCTAATGGTTGCATTTTGACCGCTTAAAAATACGATATAACGTAAAAAAGTAGAAAATTATATTTTAATTCTTAGCGTCTAGTGCGAGCACTTTGGGCGAGCACAAGCGAAATGGTCTATGGTCTCGAACATTTGTAGACGAATGCGTTCGCTCGCCCACAAACCAAACGCAAGGCACGCGGCTTCATTTAGCAATGCAACGGGTGGCGTCTAGATGTATCTATAGTCTAAGAGTGCGTATTAGATGTTTAAATACTGTTATTGTATTTGTCAGTCTAAGATGAGAAGGTATCAGTGGCGAAGGGTGGAGGTAGGATGTTAAGATCCAATATAAATAGTGCACATTCAACTTTGTTACTCCTACGTATTTGTGTTTATTGTATTAAGACTGCAATTTACAGATAGATGGTGTTGGTTAGTTTTTAAAAATCAATTAGACCCTGCCTAAAACAAACCATAACAGTTTTAGTATCTTTTTGGCGATCCGACAAAATTGTGCACACTTTTTCATTCATACATTCATACGTGCACTATTCATGGCGGATCTTAAGAGCATACTTTAGTGAAACGGCAAATAATTTTCAACTATAGGTGTGACCAAATTTCGGACTAGCTGCCAAACGGAGAGCGAAAGTCGAGCTGTGAACACGTCAATTTGTTTTGTGATGGCGTCGGGGAATTAATTCTTAAATCGTGTAAATATGACTAAAAAACGTTACCCATTTACTTGAAAAAGAAAACATGTCAATGAATATATTATTATTATTATTACTAATAGAACAATAAACAAAACATTAAATGGACGCATGTTGAATTTTTATGACAAATTATGTTTTGTTCTGCACGCATCGTTTGCACAATCTTCGCATCGCGTAGTCACGATCGTTTTAGACCGTGCCCCAACTGAAGTATAGTCTTAACAGCCTCCTATCTCCACCCTTCGCCACTGTTATATAAATAACAAAAACTCACACTGTTTTCAGACAATATTATCGGGCTATTTCGAGCACTGTGTGTTCGTATTTAACTTTCTAATGTATTTAAATTTTTACTCAAATTTCTTTATTTTAGATAGGTAATATAGTGAAGTTTATAATTTATAAATTCAAAGCAATCACAATATGACACGGGAAAAGCGAGCACCTCCGAACCTTAAAGAAAATTGCCACTTCCAAAGAATATAAATTTTACTTCGGTGCTATAATAGAACTATGTACGTATTTTTAGTACCGCGCTTCTAGGATTAACTGAATGTTTATATGTTTTAAATCGTTATACAAACGATAAATATGTAATCTCCCGACATTCAACTCCAAAGAACAGATATTAGACTAAACACATATTTAAAGAATAAAAATGACATTTTATTTTATCTAACGCATGTTTCGAACCCGCAACCCACGTCTTCTGAAGCGGATGTTTTGCCGCCTGTCTAACGGGGGCGCTATAACGCAGATTTATTTTCGGTTCAGCCCTCAGCTCTTGTGGATTATCTCAAATGCGTGCCTATAACTTTGACTAGCATCCAAGAGCGATTTGGTTCTGATGGCTTTATTTTCAATTCCGCTTAAAGTTTCAAGCCGTTAGCTCCAGATGTCTCTCACGGCCGTCTCCATTGTACAATTAAACTTACAAACATACACATAAACACACTATACTCATCCTGGAGCCAAATCCCATCCAAAAGATCAGTCTTTCCTCAAGACGCGAACGAATAACAGTGGTCTAAATCACGTGTTTTAATTACATCACTAATTAACAGTCTTTTACCACGATGCTATTGTGATGTGCGACACCGGTGCTAATCATTGATACTGACCATGTGGATTGCTATTAGTGTTTAGGTAAATAATAGAAAACTGTTTTGTTACTATAATATTTTTTTAATGTAATTAGTTGTTTACAAACAAACTTTGAATTGCTATAATAGCTGTCAAACTTTTTGTATTATCAATGTATATATTTTGAATTATTTTCAAAACTTTCTATTGGTAGTTTTTAATGTTAAATATTTTATGAGTAAAGTTAGGTACTTATTTATTTTTATTTAATTAATGGAGTTTTACTAAATAAATATAAATGAAGTAATGTGGAAATATGCACTGTGATCGCTTATCTTTGCACACTGATTGTACGTTTATTTTGGATTGTTATGGTATAAAGTTTATTATTAGTGGATAAAGTTATTAACTTTATTATTACTATCTACATCATACAAATTAACATTGTTATTTCATTGGTGGTAAAATACACACACAATGTTGAAGTATTTGATGTAAGATGTATACATTCATTTATTATTATGCAATTTTACATAACACAATTAATAAACCATTATCCAACAATGCATACCCAAATAAGTTGTACACATAACAGATATTGGCAACCATTGTATATTTGTCCGTAAATAATTCAGAATTTAATGTAAATGCCACTATGTCTTATTATCATATTTAGTCTACATTGATGACATGAGCAAAAAAGGCGATATCAATGACGATAATGTAATAACGATGTGTTTAAAATATGGTATTACATTTAAAATATCTTGATTTAACATAACACTATGAGATTGTACTCGTACACTGTTTATATAATGGTAGTATTTTGAAAACTTGTATATATTTCTTTTTCCTCTTTGAAAATACAAACAAACATAAATTTTAAATGTATTGTGAATAAAAATCGTATAAGAAATAAGTATATGTTGAAAAAAAAACTATTACGTATGTAGGTACTCCTACGACGTGAATTACAACCATCAGTTATCGAGCTTAAGAGCGTACATAAGTGAAACGGAAAATAATTTTCAACAGTATGTGGAACGAAATTTCGCAGTCGTCGCCAATCGGAGACTGACAGTCGAGGTGTGAGCACGTCAATTTGTTTTGGAAGAATGTATTCTTAAATCGTGTAAAGATGACTAAAAAACGTTCCGCATGTACTTGAAAAAGAAAACATGTCAATGAATATACTATTATTATTACGAATATAATAATAAATATAAGATTAAAAGGACGCATGTTGAATTTTTATGAGAAATTATATTTCGTTCGGCTCGCGTCGTTTGCACAATCCGCGCATCGCCTAGTCACGATCTTTTTAGACCATGCCTCAGCTGAAGTGCCTTAAATAATTTTGATTATTGATGTTGATACAAAGACGTGGTGATTTTACTTATGTGATTATCGCACTGCATTTGAATACTGTGGAAACAAAAACAGAAATTTTCTATTTTTAACAGAAATGTTTAATTTATTTCTTAAATGTATACTTATGTTCTAAAAAAATATTATGAAATGCTGTATGCATACTGATGAATAATAACATTTTTTTCAAATATCATACCCATAAGAAAGAAATAATATTGACTTACCAACATTTTACAAGAAACTTTCCGTTTTTGTTTCCAACGTTTTTTATTTTGGTATTTGTTCAATTCGATTGTTGAACTAAAATAAATGTTATAAAAAATCAAAACTATTCGATGAGCAGTTAGTTGCATAACAATACAAGTAGGTAGGTACCTGCAATGCGATCATCGCATACAATGTGATAAATGCAATTACATTAAATATGGCTTGTGTGACTGTTTTATCTTCTTTACAACTATTTATGTTGTAAACATTTGGAACTATTGTAGCTTATTTTAATTACCACTCAATGCTGATACTGAAATTTAAAATAAATAGCGATAATTTAGTTGTACCTACAATCTACAATTCTTTTTTTTATTGTATCCCTATAAGTTCTATAAAATATAGTAAGCAACAATTTGCCATTATTAGTGACTTCTCTCAAAAACCAATGGCTGACAACTTCGGTAGTTAGCGCGTCAGTTAATATTTTTTCATACATCGTACATATACAAAGCGTAAAAAAACTCTCTCGTTAGACTAAATAAAAGCTATTTTCAACTTTTCACTGCAAACATGTTGTTAATTGAATCTTTCCGTTATAAACTCTTCAGCAATTCTATGACGGATGTTAATATCGAATATAATAAATAATATAAATTTTACTACCACACTTATGTAATAATAATATTATGTCTAATAGAAAGTTTCTCTATCAAAAACATTACATTTTTAACTCTACGGGTGAAAAAATAGGCCTACACATTGTCAAATAGTAAATTATAACTTTAGATACAACAATTGTCATATTAAATATTGATTGGATTTTAAAGAGTGATCTAATCTCAGCCACTCTCAATTCACTGCTATCTAAAGGCTTCTCCTTGCTATCTTGTTTGCACTCTTCTTGGTTATCACTTCGATCCTGCGGATTCGTGTTCGCCTTTTAGGTATTTTAATATTTTTTGGATACCTACTACTAGGTGATTCGATTTGTTATTCGAGCGATGTAGCCTGAATCTACACTTTTGTTTGCTCCTCACCCATATATTTATTTGTTATCCTTGGTCATAACATGCATAATTTTTTCGCAACCGCGTTGTGTTACTTAGTAGTTAGTTAATGTAGTAGACATTGGAAATTAAAATATTTCGTAGGTATTAAAGAGTATGAAAGCCTACGATATTCGGTTTGACATTCGCCACGATTCCAGGCATGGTGAAAATATTATACAAAGTAAGCAATTTTCTTTTCCTTTTCTTATCTTATCGGAATGGTTTTATATCTAAGTTAAACAATATTATCTAAAATTATTATTCACCGACATAACATAATTTGTGTCTATGAGTATACAGTTTCTAATCATCGTATAGTCGCTCAGCTGCTAAAACATCCAATGTGACAAAAAAATATAGGAGAGAAACAAAACCGTTTTATAAGCACAAAAATTTAAATATACTTAAAATAACTTGATTTATATAAATATTGTGTATTTGAGGGTTCGTCATTATCGAATGTTTGTAATAGTTCAGATATGATACATTGAAGGTATAAAAGTCTTATTAAAATGAGATGTGTTATGACGGAGATTTCTATAATCCATTATGTTTTAATATTGATATCTATGCGGTCTAATATAGACAAACATAAAATAGATTAAAAAAATATTTTAAAAAAATTGTCACATCAGAAGTTTTAACAACTCAACGATTATAAGAAATATTCCTACTCGCTTAAATATATATTAAGGCAATTGTTTTGTATGAATTTATTTTAAGTGACGATAAAGTAACTTCATACAATTCAGATATAGCTAAACACAGTTGTTTTATCTAATGAAAAAAGCTCTACTCTGTGTAAGCTCCAGTTAAGTGACTGTTTCACAATACGTATTATTTTTGTTTAGACTCACAAGTGTATTGTATGTCAGGACTTTTTTAAAGACAACATAAGTGTCACACCATCCGTTTCCGTTGACTATTCAAAAGAATATTATTAAGACAACTAGGTATAGCATGTTCATTGTCAGCACGTAGACTATTAATTAATAATTTCATGTTGGAAAAACCATCACCAATATCAGGAACTAATTTCAGTGAGCCACAAGACCGTGGCACTGAATTGCGAATTACGATTGTAGTACCAGTTATTGATTATCTTCGAATGTAATTCGGTAACATTTTCGCAATAAAAGAAGATTTTTGATTGCATATTATTTCGTTTAAATTATTACCATTTATCATTTTCCGCAAATAATTTTAAGTTTGAGAATAACTTGCACTATCATCACTTCATGCTTCGGTCCGAGTATAGTGGGCTTTATCACAAAACGTCATTAACTTTCCGTAAGGGATTTTTAAACATATTTTAACAAGAAACTAAAAAGACTAAAAAGACAATTTATAATATATTATATAAATTTTAGTTCCTAAATAAATCCAATTAAAGAAAATTTAAACTAAGTCTTTGAAGTTTCTAACCATAATGCCTGCTCGTAAAAATTGATGAAGAGAATTCCGCAAAGCAGGTATGTAGCTATCGGAAACTTTTTAAAATACTGTTTTAAAAACAAAAAAATGCATTCGTGAGTTTGCATATCTAACTGTGCGTATATGTAGTACCTAGCATGAGACATACCAAACACTTGAAATTGTTGAATAGGTATTAAGTCATTGGCGTACCGTGTGTAAGGGGAAGTGCTGTGAGAATGTTGATTCGCATAAAAATTTTCCCACCAAAGTCTACGAATTGTTTAGATTTACTATAATATACCCCATCAATGTCGACTGCAGTATGGCTAATGGTCAGCACGTCAGAAATGCTAATGATACATAATGAAAAAAAAATAAAAAAATATATTTACGTCATTGTGATGTTTTAATTTTTTTTTTAAATGAAAAGGAATATTTCGTGATCACAATATATACTGTTATACAATAAAAGAGTATTATTTCAAACGATTTCGTTTCGAAGTTGAGAGTTGCGTCATACATAGGGTATAGCATTTTTTACATTATTTAATTATTGTTTTTATCAATACGCACATTAAACTTTCAATTTAATGTTTATTTAACGCATTCGCTGCTGAATAGATAATGAGATTTTAATTGCCCCCTTTAAACTGCACGTTAATTACATCGATCGGCTGCCTGGTCATTACGCGCCGTGTGCGTCTTCCGCGTCCAAAGTATTAATAGTATATTATTGTACCCAAAGTATATTCGGTAAAACTTCAATTATAGTAGATAGTTTTCAAAAGTTTTATTTTTAGAAGGTATATATATCTGAGGTGTTTTCAAATTATGTAGGTATGGTCAATAAAAAAAGGTACAAATTGGTTATGTGGGATACAGCGGCAAACACATTTTGAAAATACCCGATATACTGGATTATTTGTTAGTTTGGGTTAGTTTAGGTTAGGTTAGGTTTGGTTAGGTTAACCTAACGAATAATCCAGTATATTGGCTATTTTCAAAATGTGTTTGTCGCTGTATTCCACATAACCGACTTGTACCTAAAAAAAATATGCTTGCAATACTAATGCAATGTCTTTTTTTTATCTCAATATGGAACAAATTTGAATATTGAGAATTGCAGCTATTGGATTATCTGCTGCAATAACCTTTCTTTCGGCTTTTCTTTCGTCTTTTAATGCACTATATTTATTTAGGGGTTTTCATTTACATTTATCTACGCCTATGTTTCTAACTATGACGCACAAGAATCAAAGTTAACCCAAGCAACACTTGTTGGAAAGCTGCCACGTAGAAGAACGGAAGAAGTTAAATAATAAGAAAAAAAATCACATTAGATGGAAAATAGATGGGAAGACTAAATCATCAAGTAAGTGTTTGAATATACTCCTCGGGTAAAAGACCCCAATTTCTCTGTAGGTAGGTATAAATATATCATCTTAACAATATGCTCTATTTTAAATAATGAGTCAATTCACAAAAAAAACGATGAATAGAATAAAGATACATAATATTATGTATTACTTTCTCTGTTCATTACAATAATAGTTTTCATACCATCCACAATTCAAATATTAAAGCAGTATTTATACTTACGTAGATACCTACGTATTACGGCAAGTTAAACAAAATATTATTACCCAATCATGTTGAAGATAATATAATATTTTTGCCTATGACGATAGATTGTCTTAAATAAAGCTATAATGGCGTTGCTGAAATAGATATCGGCTAATGTTAAAGCATGTATAATTTAATACATATAATGTATTTTATTTTTATTTAAAGCTCAAAAAAAATAATATGTTAATTGGCTATAAATGTTTACGCATTTCGGATTGATTTCTAGAAAGACTCGTATTCTAGGAGATTGTCAACTTAGATTAAAATGCATCGTAATGCATGCAAGCCTGAAAGAAGTTTATTGATATATTGATGAACAATCGTATAAAAAAGTAATTTACATAATCATAACCTTGAAACACGCAGCCATTTTTTTAATTTACATACAATCCTGCCAACACTAGAATAATATTTAATTACCAATCCAAAACCATGCCATACTAAAATCGTTCTAAAATACAAAAAATCGTATGATTGTCTATACTATTAGTAGAGGAAATTCTTTAGGTACCTATACATTGCATACTGTTTTCGATTATATGCATGTATGTCATCGCTGTAACCTAGACTCCCAGAGAATCAAAAACATCGACGTATTCAATATTGGACTGCTCAGCATTCCATAGACGGCCGTGCGTACTAATCTCTCTGTACTGGAATAGCTTGGAACCAAAGAACATCTCTCGATTACCTTTAAGAGACGCGTTCTTCAATTATCCGGCCACGTGGTTAGAAGAGATTTGAGCAGTTCAAGAGTAGGGTGATCACTAATAGCGTTGAAGGAAGAAGTCACGAGGACATGCAAATTCCAGGTGGAGCAACATCATAAAAAACACGACTTAATTAGCAATTACTAGTCGCACGAGTAAGGGAAAAACTGCACTTTTTGAGGAGAGCATTTTACATCGAGGTATACTATGAATACTGTAAAATTAGTTAGATGTTGATATATCAACTTGAAATGCTTTCTTGATATAGGATAATCGTTTTAAAAATTGGCAAGATCTTTCATTTGATTTTGGCATCTACAATGGATATATTGTAACATAAATTTATGAAATAATTTCAACAATATTGTCAGGATTTTGAAATATTACTAAAACTCTTTTGTCACAATAAAAAAAATGATCCAGTTTTATAGACGCATATTATAAGGATAGATTTGATATCACAAAAACTTGATTACAGATGAAAAATCAATTAAGGAACTAAACGAGCAACCAATAGGCGCTCTCTCAACAAACATTAGAAATATTAATAAGCCGGTAATGACTTTTTTACATAATAAACATGGTAAGATTGGCAACACCCACTATCAACATTTAAGAAGGGAAGCTCCCTGAAATACACTCCTTCATGAAACTGGCGGCAATCTTTCTTAAATTGGCCCCAATCAAATTTAAACTATTTTAATGTATGTACTTATCAGCGGCGAAAAGTGGGGGTAGGCTGTTAAGATCCGACATAAATAGTGCTTATTAAACTTTGTCAGTCATACGTATTTGTTTTCATTAAAATAAGAGTACACTTTACAGATAGTGTTGGTTAGTTTTTAAAATTCAATTAAACTCTGTGTATACCAAGCCATAATAGATAATAATCAAAATATATTGGTATATCTAGAAAATATGTAAAATTATACATTATTTTGTATATTTTATAGATAGAATTTTTTTGTCATTTTTTATCCATTATGGTTTGGCTAAGGCAGGGCTTAATGAATTAAAAAAAACTAACCAACACCATATCTATCTAATATGTATTCTTAATTCAAAGAAAACAAATAAGTATGACTGAAAAATTATGCACAATTTTTGATGGATCGTCCACCGCATACCAAAACTATGATGGTTTAGTTAGCCAGAGCTTATTGAATTTCAAAAATTAACCGACCTGATTCTGTAAATTGTAGTATTTGGTACATTGAAACGTATGCCTGACAAAATTTAGTATGCACTATTTATGTCGGATCTTAACAGCCTACCTCTACCCTTCGCCACTGATACCTATGTTATGTAAGCGTCAAATTATATATTTTTTTTGATGCTGATAAAATACTCTATAAGTCTAAAACATAGTTGAAAGTCCATAATATGATGGAATATCCAATATGGCTACCATGTAATGATTATAATGGGATACTTAGTGGTTTTTTGAAATTCTTTTTCGGCTAATATATTTTATGAAAGGTATGCAATCTTTTATTCTACGGATCTTTCATTATTTATACAAAAAAAAACAACACGGCTTTATTATAACATAACTTTAAATAACATACAACTGTACCTATAGAGTTTCGTGTCCGGATATCTGTACGTGTGCAGTTCGCCGTATCACATTTCACCGTGAAATGTTGTATCGGAAATATATGGCCGTATATTAAAAACGGTCCAACCTCTTTGGGTCGTATAGTACTGACATAAAATTCATGTCTAAATAAAACACGGTTCTTGTCGGTTTATACCTTACAGGATGCCAGCAGCAAACAAATTTTGAAAATAGCCGATATAATGGATTATTTGTTAGATTAGGTTAAGTTTTCATTCTTGAATTTTGCCAAAATCGGCTATGAAAATAAAATTAGTTCATATTGAATTATAATTGGAGACCATATTATTATTATAGTACACGGTCATCTCTTTCTGGTAAGAAAGCTCACGGCGAACTGTTCCACGGTGAAATGTTTAACGTAAAATTTACATGTAACCATAGAGTTTCATGATTTATTATCGTCATATATTTTTATGAAGTCATACACTTTTTAATAATTATCCATTTATTGCGGAAAAAAGTACATATAAATATCAAATTTTTATTTAAAAAAAATACATAATATATTCTGTCTTAGTAACGTGTACTAGAGGTTGATAAATAGTTATGTAGACTGAGGAAAAACTTATGTATTTTTTTTATTGTATGTGTTGATAGTATGTGGGAATTTAATAATACTGCGCAGATTTCCGTTCAGCAATATTGGCCAGAGAAAATAAACATGTTATTAGATACATACATTCCCAGCATATTCAACTTGTATACATGCTTTACGGCTGGTAATATCTTTATGGTAATGGATTCAATTAATGCCGACTGCATTATTTATTCCGGTTTATTGATCCAGTGAGAACTCTACAGACACCAATAATTTATGCAGAATATTATTTTTAATTAAGTTTAACGCTCATTTAATTTGATATAAATAGGTATAGAAATTGTAATATCTGGACATTTTATACATACTGTATTGAATAACGTACTATTGATAACAAAATTACTGTACGAAAACATTTTCTTGGCTACGTGTTAAAACTGTGAACTAACATGCTCCGCCCATTTTTAACCGCAATTCTATTATAAGCTCCACACGTTTAGTAAACAACAGCGCCTGGAAGCGTAGCCAAGAAGATGTTTTCGTACAGTAGAACTTGATAATCGCTGTATATGTGTCTTTAAAGTTTACCCCAACATCCTAGGCTCTTCTTTCAAATTTGAATCCCGATTTTTCTCATTTTCTTTTATTTTACCACGTTTTTCTTAGCTCGTTCCTATAAACTAACTATCCAACTCGATTATTTATTACCACGTTTTTCTTAGCTCGTATTCTTGTTTGTCCGGTGGTTGTTTATCCAGTACAAATCTTGCAATCGATTTTTAACTAACTTCCCGACTAGCTAGACATTTGAAACTTTTAGAATATATCTGAACACGATGTCAATGCATTATTTTAATACTTTTAGCCATCTTTAAGTGGAATTGAATTCATTTTCTGTTAATTCTGTTTTGTATGAAAAGTTATTTCGGAAGAAATCCGTAATCCAATCCACTATTATTGGTTGCTAAGGGGGTGGTCCTAGCAACTTAATTATTAGTATATACGTGCGTTACTATGGAAATCAAAATGACATTTCAGTATTCTATATATGTTTGTTTGTTGCAAAATAGCAAAAAACTGATTCGTTAACAATTGCCTTTGTCCTAAATTATTAATACAAAGAATTGTCAAGTTTATATGATTCAAAAGAAAATTTAAAAACGTGGTATATAAAAAGTTCTTTTTATCTTGTAATTATTTTAAAAGCAGCCGAATCAATTTTTTAATTTCCTTATACGTATTGATACCACTCCTCATCCTCACTCCTTGAAGAGAGTGTGAGAGGGCCAAGTGACGGTATATCTTTACCTATATTGAGTATTATGTTAATTTGGAAGATATTAGTTATTGTAAAGTCAAAACATGGCGTTTAGCAACACTTCCCAAAAAAAAAAAATTACCCAGCGCGTTTGGACCGCAGTACGAGGTAGTTACATCAAAATAACAGAAAAAGAAAGTTTGTCTAAGGCTCTCGGTTACCTGGAGAGACAGAGGCGGGTCATTATAATAAGTAGAGTAAGCACATCGATGATTTTTCCTCATTTATATTATTATATCCTTCGTAAACACGTTGAAATTGTTCAGTGGCTGTAAACTACAGTTCAGAGATTCCAACTAATCTGATCAAATTTTAATAACTGGTTTTATTTTTATACGCAGTAGCCATAGTTGTCATATTCGATAGTATCCGATGTATTCGATAGTATCCGATAGTATTCGATAGTATCCGATGTATTAGAGACGTACCCCACAATGATATAGGGAAAACAGTTTCATTAATTGATTATAATTGAATCTCAATTAACCGGACTCGTATTAACCGAGCGGTAGATAAAAGTGAATGAACAACTTTTATTAATCTTCGTTTTTGCACCTCGAACGATTTTTTTCGCAGATTTCATGGGAAAACACCTTTGAGCGTTTGAATAAAATGTTGCCCTATTGAAAAGTGCTTATTGATCCACTAGCTACTATTATTATATTATTTTATATGACTTCAGCCTGATCTATAAACGGTGAATACGTGTAGTAAATTGGGAATGGGAATGAATTCTGAATATTTTCATTGGTTTAAAAGCGGGCGTTTCTCGGTAGAGTGTTTACAACCTGCTTATTAGCTTATTTGATGATTACACTGGGCGACTTTACAGGCAGATTGTAAATTCGCCAATAAACAGCTCGTAAAGAAGCTCATTGTAATTGAGGCTTAACCATGAAATTTGATAATCCAATGAATGGATGTTACTTTCTACGTCTGTTAATTGAAATAAAACTACAATTGCATTGAAATAAATCACTTTAAGGGGATCATAGGATTAATCGCAATACATAACAGGACTTCGATGCGATATTACTAAAATTGAAGTAATGCTATTTATGATATAGGTACGAGTACCAATGTATGTTTATTTTATTTACGTGAAAGTTGTTTCATTAAAATAACATTATTTACATTAACAGTATTATATTATAATAATAAATGCGTAGCATTTTATTATTCTATACTCTAATTCAATGCACTCGTATGCAGAAATGTCATAGTATATATAGTATTTACTGTATGACTGTAGAATTACCTACATCTATATTTGTTCAATTTTCATCATAAAATATGTTTTGTCTGCATCAGAAATAGCCTATATACGTATATACTATAAACAATATGTATCAAATTAATTATTTCCCAAGTATTTCAAAAATTGGATGAATAAAGTCGCTTAGCGATTGAAAACTTCTTACTAATATACAGTAAGAAATTTATTGGTTTATTAGTTTCACAATATCGTACGTGCTTAGAAATACAGAGAAAGACTTGCAGATATTTACAATTGAAATATTATTTTCTTTCAAGTGGTAAATGCGGTTGGTGTGGAAACAGAATCACAAGTGTTTTTAGATAATAAACATTTCGAGTAGATTCTCTACTGGTTGATTCATTAATGAAAGACCAATGTTGCCATCGTTGATATGAGGATAAATATAGACTAATGAATTTATATAAAGCTATTAAAATTTTCAAAAAATTATGTCTTAATACTACACAATAAGTATATAAGGACTTAAATAGATAGGTATATACTATTTTTATATGAATACCAATAAAATAGAGAGAAAAAAAGAAATAAATTCGAATGACTTTTATTATATTAATCATTTGAAATGTCAATTTGTTCCGCTCTGATTCATTGTTTTATATTTACTTGGTAGAACTCCATTAAAAGCCCGTAAAATCATAGTTTGTTATTTGACATGACCAACGATTATTTCTTATCAATATGTATATTTTGTTTTAGCATCTCAAAGAATACTATCCGGTGAGCCAGCCTAATGTTTAGTTTCTTTCGTAAAAAAGCGGGAAAACGTGCCGCGAAACAAGATGGTGCTGCAGGGAAGGATGAAAACACAGAAAAAGATGGCGTCGCGCGGGAAAGCGACGCCAATAAGAAAACATGTCAAAAGAGTGCGAGTGCGCCCGAAGAGCGAGTCGAGAACACACGACAGGTGTTACAAAATTCGTCCAAAAATACTCACGCCGGCTTTAGTGAGTCAGAAGCTAGTGTTGCGGCTATACCTGCCTCCAATAGTTACGCCTCTACTCATAACGAAAGAAAACAACGAAACTACGATGAATATTTAACGTGTGATCGGCCTAAATTAAACGACTTTCCAGGAAAACCGCCTGACAAATTCAGTGAAATCACTCTGCCAGATAACTCTTCAATAAATAATTTAAATAGACCAGCACAATATGTGAATTCTAACGCCAACAATGAAATAGGTTCCAAAAATACTGCATTATGTATACAACATAATCATTTGGAGCCATTTAAACAAGAGGTATCTTCACCACTATTAATTAAATCACAAACAAACTCTGCGTTACGAAATACATTTTTCAGTAATTCAAATGATTTTCACGAAAAACATGCCATAGACGAAGTGCCGGTTATTACATCAGGTCAACAGTTTACGCCCATAAAGTCTTCGAGAAGTTCAATAGTTAGTGATGAAATTACTAATGTCAATGAAAATTTACAAGTTGATATTCCAAAGTTAGTGAACAGTGATTCTATATCAATAGAACGTAGCAAAGTATCTACTAGTAGTCAACTATGCAAACCGTTGCCACCTGTTATCGACTGTGATTTACAATCGTCGTCGCCGAAAATACATTCTTCGGATTGTTTAGTCTTAGATTGTCTGAGTGATAAAGAAAAACTAACAGATAATTGTGTAGTTGCAAGAAGTAATGAAGGGAAAAATCATTCAAATATTACACTAAATGCTCAGAAGTTAGAAGAAAATCCAGGTCAACCAACTAAGGCTAAGCCATTGTTAACGGAAAGTGTGCAAAGTGGAAATAGTAAAATAAAATTTCAAAATTATGAAAAGTCAATATTCAATCAATCAAGTCATGAAAACTTAAACTTTCTTGATAATAATATAGACTCCTATACAAACCCTGAAAAGAATAACACACCTAATTTAGCGCTTGGCAACAAACATTCAAATTCGTGTGATAATATTGTAGAACGTGTCCCATTAAAAAATACTATTTCAGTTGAAATAAAAATAAAACAAAATGATCAAAATCTCGATAAACCTTCATTAAACTTACTTACTGAAAAGCTTACTAATAGAAAGGGTAGTATCGATGATAGAAATACTCAAAAAGAACAGTATTTAGAGAAAAATGTATCCAATACGATTTTACGAGAAGAAAGAACAAAGCTTACGAAACAAAATCGAAAGAGCAAAGACTTTTACTCCGCATTCTTTGACACAAAAAAGAAAATAGTTGACACGAATGAAATTCCACAGACCAACAAGGAAGTTATTAATCTTCTTTTACCGGAAGATTGCGTAAAATTTAAAAAAGAAGAATCATATTTATTCAAAACGGGTGTTCAAAACTTCTTCGATAAAATGGCAGGAGGAAAAGGGAAAGGCAGAAGTAGAAGTGCTAAAAATAAAAAGAAGCAAAACGCAAATAATACTGGTAATAGAAGTTGGTCATTCAACGGCTTGAAATCTAAGGAGCCAACTGTTATAGACGAAACTCCTGAAACTGCATTGACAGAAAGAAATGCCAACATTTCAAAAAATATTGTTACCGCTGGAACGGCAGTAATAATTGGTGAAATTAAATCTGATATCATTTCAGACGTGATACTCGAAAAAAAATCCACACATCACGAGTTACATGCAAATATCAGCCAGGATAATACAAAAAATAAATATTCGGAAGAAGATCATAAACAAACCCACGTAGTTATAATACCTGAATCTTCTATTGAGAGTTATAATAATACTCTTATGAATAACGAACACGTGGATCACCCAGTATTTGAAAATAACTTTCTACAGCATCGTTTACACGATGAAAAAAATGAATCATATTTGAGTTCTAATGAAAAAGTTACAAAATACGATAAAGAAATAGAAAGTTATAGTAATACTTCAGAGAAGGATCGTACTCATTCAAATATTGCTGAAGATATGCAGGTTGAACTTCAATTTTCAGAATTATCTGAAAGTCAAAATAATTTGAAGAGTGTTGAGGATGAAATTGATATTATAAATCAATCATTAAATATAAAAAATAAAGCTGTTATTCATGAATATCATGAAACTGAAAATAAAAATAATAATGGTGACGAGCAATTGTCATTGCATTCACAGAGTGTTAAACTAGTAAATGATTCTCTACAATCTATAAAAAATAGCGAAGATGTTAATTCTATTGAGGATTCTACTATCAAAAACGTTTGTAAACAAACTGAAGGATGTGAAAGTATATTTAGAGACGACTTGTCGATGTCATCGGAGAATATTTCTAAAAATATCAAGCCAACGGAAAACGTGAATGAAGGAATATCATTATGTGATTTTAATGATCCAGTAAAAACAGAAGCCGCTGAAGAGCTTTCGTCATTAGAAAACGAAGAAAAAAATTATTATTGTAATGATACTTTATTAAAAAATATTCCACGGGAATCCCTTCAAGTTAATAATAGAGATAATGATGAACTAGCACGTGAACTTGATTTATATAATGCGACTACTCAGATAACAGATGTCCATTCATATGATAAACCTATTATTAATGAACCCTGTGAAAACTCAACTTTATTTTCTGAGCTTTCAAATTCAGAATTGAGCTTTAATACTACTGATGAAAATAATGAATCTGGAATAATTAGGAATAGCAATATTATAGAAAACGAAAGTGAAAATATTAACGAAATAAACATAATCAAAAAATCTGATTCACCGTCATTAATAATCAACGAAGACAATAATTGTAAAGTAACTGAAAAGAATTCAATCGATAATTTCAGAGAAATTGTAAATCCAATTAGCACAACTAATGACATTGGCGTTGAATTTGAAGGTATGGAAGCCGTAGGAGTATTAGACTCTTCAAACACACTACATAACAGTAATCTACCGGAACAGTCTTTTGATAAACAGAATATATCGAAAGACTTTGTTGTAAATACATCGCCATTGATAATTAGCCCAGAAATGTGCGATGAAATTAAAGGAATCGCAAAATATGAAGATGAATTATTTACACATGAAAGCTGTAAACCACTGGAAAAAGGTGTTAAGCTTAATGATCAATTATACAGTAGCGTGTATGATTATAATATGTGCGAAAAAAGTTTCAATATTGAAAATAATGATGCTACAAATGGGTTAAAATCTGATGAAACAACGCTTTCTCTACCTGAAGTATCATGTAAGCATGGCGGTGTAATCAACAGCCTTGAATCTGAAATATTGACACCTGTTGATAATTTTGGTAGATGTGATAGTACCACTATCTCTACAGAAATTATTGAAAGAGGTGTTGAGAGTAATATTAATGTGACGTCACGGGAGCCGTCTGGGATCTTTGCCAACAGTGTCGACGAAAGAAAAGAATTCATTTCTGGAGCGAAAATACCTCAGTACGACACGAAATGTGATAGCGCAAGCATCAAAACTACACACGAAATTATTGGATCTAACGAAAATATAAGTGCACCAAAAACCGCAGTGTCATATCAAGAATTAAAGAAAAATGAACACGTACAATTAACGCACAACAATGGCGATCCAATAGTCAGTGAAAATAGAGCGCGAGAATGCGCCAGCACAGAAATAGATTCAACGAAATTATCAATATCAACAAGTTTTGATCCAAGGTTTGAAGCGGTTAATTCTGACTTGACGTCTAGTGATTTGTTTTGGAAACCTCCGGGCTTACCCGCTGCTAATCTATCGCCGACTGAGCAAATGGGTGGGGCGGATAGCAAACAAAAAGACAAAAAAAAATTTGGAAGGGGCAGTCCCCCGAGCTACACAAATTTTGAAGTGCCTGATAGAAGATCTGCGAGGGAGAGCTTCAGTTTGCCACCGGATGACTTTCGTGTTGCCGGCGTATCCAAAAGAGGCAGTTTAAATTCTTTACCGGGAAGTTCGAAATTACCAACAACTGAAAGAAAAGGAGTGTACGAAGATGATTTTAAAAATATATACTTTAAAGATGAAAGGAGAAGAATGGGCCAGTTACCTGGCGATGTTATGGCAAGTTCAAACGATAGCGGTGTTGTGTTAGAAAAAGACTTTAAAAACAGTTTTATCAATAGTTCAAATATAAAGTATGATTTGTATGGTAATGAAATTAAAGAAACTATGGACTGTACGTTCGAGGAGGGTTCCAGTGAGGATTCGGGTATTAAATGTGATGTGAGTGGTGAAGAAAAAATATTGAAACACATTCTTAGAGATTCAATATTTGGTGAAGACTGTACCGACGAAAGAACGAAGAAGAAAGTCACATTTGATACTGTCATTAAATTCGATGACGGTGATAAGATAAACGATGAAAATCTGGGTGAAGATGATTCCGCAGTTGATTCTTTTGCGTCGTTTGAAGAAATTGATGAAAATGATGAAGAATTTGAGATAGAAAATGAAGAAGTACCCATTGTTGTTTTGGCAGAACACGATTTCACTGAAGTTGAGTTTAGCAAAAGACACCCCGAACCGCAAAAAAATGTAGAACCACCGACGAAACTCTTCAAAAGTAAATCTCTCGATGATGTTAGTACCACTAATGATTTCAAAGATGCGAGATGCGTTATCGATGAAGTAGAAAATAACGAAAATTTAGGCCTAGAAAACGATGACGCAGAAAGTGGCGCTGTTGAAATTGTGGAAGTCGAAGACGATTCATCAGAAAAATCAGACAGTCTTCAAGAAGAAACCGCAGATAATTTGCCTTTAGAGGATTTATTTAAAGATATTGTCCAAGAAGCATTTAAAAATGTAATAGAAACTAAAAAAGAAATTAAGGAAGAATCTGAAGATGAATCTAGTGGATCCGAAGGCTCTTACGAAGAAGTCGAAGAGGAAGAGGAAATAGAAGAAGAGGTTGAATCTTGTGAAGAAGAAGAAAGTGAGGTTTGTAGTGAGTCTTTGAACAGTGAAATGAGTGAAAGTGAAAAGTTAAGAAAAAGTGAAGTGGAAAGTGCGAGAATACGAAATGAAACTAGGATTAATAATAATTGGAGACGGGAAGAACAAATTGATGACTCCGCGTATGCTGACATGCTGAGGATTTTTGAAAAACAATTGTATGTAATACGTATATTAACTATTATTTTATAATAACTTTTCAATAACACTGACAGTGGTTGTAGTTACATTGGTATTATTTATTTTATTAGGTACCTACTCAAAGGTTGTCAATTTTCAATCAGTCAGTAAAAAATTAAATATTGCTTGAACCACTACAATATTAGTTCAGACTTCACACAAAAAATCAATATTTTATACATATTTAAAGCAGGGTTGGATTTACACTTGATGAAAAATAACTTATTAAAACAACGGTTTACAATATGTTAAATATTTTGAATAGTATCTTTACTGTACAAAATTGTATGTCTTTCATCCACGCATGTTCCGACTGCTTCAATGGCTTCTAATAATATATAAATTAATTCATAATAAAATTTCTTCCATTAGTATTTTTTTTGCAATAATATGTAATTTATTAAACTCAGTTACTTACCTACTAATGTCGAGTTTTTGATCCCTGCAAATTCATTTAATTACATGGTTTCAAGGTTTTTTCATTCAATTTTTATTTTTCGGACCCTAGAGCTCCTATCAATTTGGGGCCCTGGCTATAGCCCCTTTAGCTCAATGGTAAATCCACCCCTGAATCTTAAAAGATGGTTGAAAACTAAGTTTCTCATAATGTATCCTCAATATCTACTCCCTCGAAAGCAGGCGAATATCAATGTCTAAAAAGTTTATTTATTGCATGTCTACTAGGTGACAATTTAACATATTTTCTTATGACGATAAAATGAGGTAAATAGAGATACTCGTTGCCCTTTACAACTATGTATCTTCATGTCCTTTTTATGTTATTTCGACACGCATTGCTTAAAATTTGTTTCTATTGCAACATTGTTTAAAGGTACAGCTTCTTTTGTTCGATTTAATTTAATTTAATTACTTTCAATTCAGATATATTCCAAAATTTAATTTAGAATCAAATTAGTAGTTTTGTCATTAAACTTAAGTTTTACATTGATCAAAAATAAACTATTGCACACATTAAAGTCTAAAATCGTTTGTTTAGTTTGATAACGATGCATTGAGTTGATCTGATTTTACCATTTGGGAGGTACGTATTATAAAAATGAAATAGATTTGAAAATATCTGATAACATTCGGAGAAAGGTGGGCAATGAAAAAATATCTTATTTAAATGGGTAGGTAATTCTAAAAAAATTAAATATTGCACGCCTTTATAAAATTTAGTTCAGCGCTGCGTTAATTAACTAAATATTTTTTTTAAGTCATAAGTCATAATATACTTTAATATAATCAGGTAACGCGCTGGCTATTTTATTAGAGCAATCCAATTATAATAACATCTACCACAGGTTTCATACAATGGCGCCAGGGTAAAACTTGACAACATAGGTAACTAGTTACCTGATAAATTATCAAATAAAAAAACTAATCTAAAAATAAATCACGATTTTTTTTGTCAGATTATAACATTTTCAGCTGAAAAAATATATATTTAATTGCTTTGTCCCTCCACCGAAGTTGAACAGTAATGAACATCGTTTATAATTCTTTGTTATAATATTATCTACTTTCATCTTTCTCTAGCCGTGTCTCGTAAGTAAACTTTGAACATAAAGTAGTAATAAGTAGTAAACTATTCACACAGTTATTAATTGCACCTGTTAGTTTTCCATATTTCAGTGTAATTTTTTTGTTAAAAACTATCGAATGGACCCTGAAAACCAATAACATATCATTTACTTTACGTCGACGCGATTCTCAAAAATAACATCCGTTAGTCATGTCACGAAATTCACTGGTAGAACATTTTTAATTTCGTGGCTTCTGCCAAAAAAAACATGAAAAATCTTTTGTCTGAGTGTATCCATGTGACGAGGAATTTTTACCTACGATTTCTGTAAATTTAAATTTGAAAAAAAAATACATGCAGCGTGTGACGTTGATAAGTCAAACATACAATATCCACTTACTACATAAATTGGATTTGAAATCTTTATTCGTAAAATTGTAAATAATTAAATGCGAAATATATGTTATCTTTCATTGACGAATAATAAAAATACACTCTACGGACTTGCCTATTAGAAACTTTTCAGAAACTATACTAAAATAGTATAGATTTGTTTTGTGTAGTATTATTAGAATCATTATAATATTATCTATATAAGATACTTCAGAAGATATGGTAAAAATATTGACAGGATGTAATATCGATTGTTCTGTTAATGTATCAAATTATTGTCAATGGATGTTCATTATCTTTTGTATTCAAAACATTACATACATTATGATATATATAACCAAAATCTAATATATTTGACATGTCTGAATATATTGATTTGAAAAGCGTATTTTAACCTTTCTGAGCCTTAACTCAAACTTGGGTAATAGTTTTGGTTTTGCGACCCAAGACAATATTAATGAAAATGACACATAGAAATGAAAATTAAATTTATTTTAATAATCCTCTCAATTTGTTACGTATTACATAAAAAATGTTGTTTTGTTGAAAATATTTTGCGACCCACTAAATATGTCAATCGATCTATAGGTTTAAAACCTCTGAATTATAAGAAATGATCATTTCTTGACGAATGGTGGTTCGTAAATGATTTTTAATTCGTGAAAATCTTAGAAAATATTTTTTCTTCCCTAATTAATTTATTTTTCAGACCTCGAAAACCTGTTAGCGATTAAGTAAATCCTACAATGATCCCCATAAACATCTTTATATAACTATAATGCCTACACACAAGTTTCAAACAGCAGTATCGCCAAGCAATTGGATGTATGTTTATTTATATCATAAACGTTTTTACTAATAATGATCCAGCAACCTACCAACATATTTGGCATTCCTTTTCAAATACTTACTATGTTTTGGATAATCCGATAATATATCATTATTATTATTTATAGCTCGTCCACTTAAAGTACACGTAGTATAAGCATTCATTCGTATATTTTTTTATAAATAATATTCTAATTGGATAATTTTAAAATTCATTCATTGAATAATTGGCAATGGGTATAGAAATTTTCCCTCATTAACCTGGTTTGAAAAAATATGAAAATTCCTAATAATATATTCCATTACAAACAATTATTATTAGTATATGTTTAATAAAGTGTTATAGCAAATTAAAATATCACTGTACTACGTCGTATAAACATATTGTAGATTTATTTTTAATTCATCGCCATTAACCTCATTTAATTTAAAAATCAATACAATTATATATGTAGATACTTAGTGCGTAGCTGCCCACTGAATTATTTCTGCGCAATTTAAGTTATTTACAGTGTTGTATTAGACAAATATTTTTTGCATACAATTACCTGTTTGAAGCGAATGGGAAGATATTTTACTTGAACATAAAAGTTTTCCACATGTTATCAAATTAATGCTTGTTGTCTGCGTTATGTCGCATGAAAAATAATAAAAAAACGAAATAATATATTCTTTTAGCGAAGAATGATATACTGATCCTTGGCAAAGGTTACTGAGATCCTGAAATAACTATGATTCTGCATTCTGTATAATACACAATACCTACACGAATATTAATGAAAATATTGAAGTGTTCACTGCTTCCCTTGGTACCCGTACGTGACTATGTAGAATAACATTTTCTTTACCATATTCTAACATTTACTACCTACTCTATTAAGAATACCGTAATAGTGTAGGTAGAAAATGTTAAAATAATAAGCGACGCTGTAAAGATAAACTACCCAAGTCAGAGGAGCTTCTCAAACTTTTTTTGTTTCACCGCACTCTGTGTATAAAACATTTTCACGGCGAACTAAGAAAAAACATTAATTCGTGACATATGTGAGCTTCAGGGGCGATTTTCTTTGACACAGGTGATGCAATCAATTCGTTATACTATTCAAAAGGGGGCCTCGAAACAGTTGAAACTGGTCACACAATCGTTATTAAATTCAAATACAAAATCTAAAAAAATGGGTATTTCTCACAAATTTAGTGCAAATATATTACCCAAATTATAACAAAACTACTCAAACAGATTTGTACTTACATGTACAGTAAAAAGTAAAACATTAATATTAATATGTGCCATCTTTGGTAATAGTTGGATGGAAAAGAGATGCGTTGATATTTGAACTTTTTTTTATCGTGGAGCTTCAAAATCTGTTAGTTTCTAAGTCCACAAACCTGCCACTGGTAAGCTCGTTGTCCATCACACAGTTCTCAAACATTGTAATCATACTAGATACAGCTACCTTCATTTCCCATTCAATGTTTAATTTGAGCGAGGGTGTTCTCCAATAATATTTCATTTGTGTTCTGTCAACTTATAGTATCTGTCGTGGTGGAACATTCCCAACTTATTCAACGATGTAAATTATTCCGCGTACGAAAATATGTTTTTATAGGCTATATAAAAATCGGCAATAAACTTAAAAATTCCTCTCATGCGTTATCTGCCAAAATTATTATACATCTCATATATACTCGTAAGTAACTATCCGTAATCCCAATGGACGCCAATTTTTCTAATTGTGTTTACTTATCCTATCTTATATTATAGTATGCTCTATACGTATGCGTAGTTGCAATTAAAAAAAACATTAATTTGAAGTCGATGAAACAAAACAAATGAAAATAGCGTTACTGTCATTCGCATTATGCACTTAAATATATGGAATTATTAAGGGGGTACATGCTCAGCGTAGGTAAAAATGAAGCTTTTGTTCTATTTTCAAAGCATGATCCTGGACATACCTTAAACGTTGTAGATAATCTATTTATATAATTTTGAAGCCTTATTATCCATTATGTTTGAACATGTACCGTTTAAAAAAAAATTCGGTTAGGTACATGTTCAAACACGCGCGATAACATCATTTTACTCCCTTCTTCAATTATAGTTTGTCAATTTATGGCTACGGCCGTATGTTATAGCTTAACCACTGAGGAATGCCAAAAGAAATGGCTTAAAAATAATAAATAATTATTATAAAGCAATCATTATTCGTAGGATGTTTATCACACTTGAATGGTCAAAGACATAGCTTATAATGAGTGTCTTTATAATTATCTTCAAATGTGTTAATCTTGCCCATTTTTTGAATAATAAAATGCCTAATTCTTGTCAAATTTGGGATCACAGAGATTATCAATATAATTTTTTATCGTAAATATTTCACTATAATAATGTCAATATGAATTATACTGATGGTTTTATAAATGCGTTTAAAAATTAATAAATGTAAAAAATCTTAACACCAGTGCATAGTTATGTACTGAAATATGACTATATTCTAAAACATTAGAGCGAGAGGTTTAAAAGAACACTATTTTATCTAATAAAAATACTTTATGCAGTCATAAAATGTTTGAAATAAATATAAAGGACAATAAGGCTTCAAAATTATATAAATAGATTATCTACAACGTTTAAGGTATGTCCAGGATCATGCTTTGAAAATAGAAAAAAAAGCTCCATTTTGACCCACGCTGAGCACGTCCGCCCTTAACTAAATTATACGTGCATAATATGTTGTATTGGTTCTTTAAAATTAATCATTCTAGAAAATTGGATGAATGCCTTCATTAATCGATTATTAGTTGTTGTGCAAATTATATTTTTACATACGCAAGACATTTACATTTATTTTTTTTATTTCTATTTTACAGTGATACACGGTTCCTAAATTATAGATGCCAGAATAAAGTTTCTAATAATTAACAAGATTTTTTTCTCATACATCCTTGGATGGACTTTCCACCTAGTTAAACATACACCTTTATTTTATACCCTAGAACAGTTGTTTTCAATAAATTAATGGCTTGGCTGGTTTGTAATTAACTGAAACAAATTGATGTTTTCAAGTAATAAAACAAATGTTTTATAATAAATTTTCGGAATAGTTATTATTTAACAATTATTATGTAATAAAAAAACACTTATATTAGGTAACACAAAATGTTTTCACAATTGTATGTATTCACAATGTAAGCAGTTTTATAAATATACGTAAAGTGGAAACAATTATTATTTTTCTTCATCCCAACCAGCTAGTCCCTGATATTATACAAATTGTCTCAGGGCTTCCGCCAAATAAATTAGGATTGGGAATCGCTGTTCTAGAATCATATTATTTAATTTTATTTTTAATTAGTTGTACCTACAGTCAGGTATACAATAATATTGTCAGTAATTATTACCGATGAAAAATAAAAATGGTGATTAATAAAGCTTTTGCAATCATAACACAAATCGTTGAATATCAAAATGCCTCGTAGATAAACGAGGTGAAAAACGCAGATATTATTATTAAAATATTGAGAGAAACACCAGCTGTTCCTTTTTAATTTTTAAAATTCTAATAATCTAAACAAAAAAGCGTGTTTTTGCACCATGGTCGTTATAATGTAATGAAAAATAGATACTTATTTTAATTCATTTTTAATTGAGTTAGTATGAAATCTTTGTGTGTTTATGTAATCGTTGTTATGTTGTCCAGCAATAACGTGTCGGCGTATAATGTCGTGGGTCCCGGGTTAAAATTCCGGGTCTAGCAAATTCACCTTTTTTCGAAATTCTCACGAGTTTCAGCGAATCTCCTAATTCAAAAGTGTTATTTTGAAATCGATGACAAATGAATAAACAATTTAAAATATATCATTGCTGTCATTCGCATTATGCAACAAAAATAGTTATTAATTAAATGATATGTGCATATTTTTCTATTGTGTTGGTTCCTTAATTATAATAATGGAAGATTTTACAATACACCCAGACTATTTGGGTGACATTATTAATTGTGGAAAAGTACTTTTACATACGCCAGATATTTTCCTTGGCAGGCAATCTTTTTCTGAGGCACGTTCTTAAATTTTTGTAGATTTTCGCATAAATTTCTTAATAATTAACAATAATTTACATAGGTACTTTTTCGCACATCGTTTGATGGGCTTTTTACCTAGTTCTGTGTAATATGCAAATGCATAAATTTAAAATGGTTGTGAATTAAAATTTATTTCCAAGAATAGCACACACAGTCCAAAGTTCAAATTTATTTATTTTACATATTATAATGAACATGACATAAAAATAAAGAAAAATAAATTTTAACAATATTTTAATAAAAGACAGTACAATATATGAGTAAAAAGTACATGGTAATACACCGACTGAAGTAATTAATTACACTTCACTTAGATTAAAATAACGTCCACCCAAACTCAACCCATTTAAGTGGAATATATGAATATCTGAAGCGATTTTATTGAGCCCAGTTGTAACGATGTATAGTAACATGAGTGTATTAATTTATCCAGCAATACATAGTTCAAAGTAACAAAGTACTTACCAGAATAGTTAAATTAAAAACAGATAGGTACACACTTTAGTATTCCTTGTTGTACGAGTAATATTATCGTCGAAGTGGTAGCAGACACGTGGATACGGCACATGGAAAAGTGCGCGTATTTTCCGCGTCATATGATCCAAATGTCAAAGTTTCCTTGACGTTTCTTTATTTACGATGTATTATACGATAAACAAAAGAATCGATTTTAAATCGACGTATATACATTATTGATTTCTTTCAGTTGTTTTAAATCAGTTGAGAAATGCGGTTATTATTAAGTCATTTGCCTATATAAAAATGGTTATTTAAAATACACGATAAATTTGTATTAAAATGTTATTCATTTTCGAGTCTATCGGATTAATAAGGTACCTATCGACATATTTCAAATTGAAAAGTTTTTAATGTTCTTATTTAAATTACGAATGAATCATATTTTTATTTGACTTTGTTTAATTTTCAAGGAGGCACGGCATATTCATATGAAAACTATTTATATGACGTTGTCAGTTGATAGTATTATTATGATATTCTAATAAAATTTTATTTTCAGGAGAGGATTAGCAGATAAAGAAGGCAGACTAGCAGATCTCCAAGAAAGAGCAGCTGCTCTACACAGTAAGTAATTTTAATTTATAAACTATTATTAATACATAAATTTTAATTCTAAACAGTTACCTACAATATATTATTATATTACATTGATTGTATAGAGAATTAATAAAAGGTAAACAATAATATTAATAAAAGTGTAAAACAAAATAAGTGGGAAAAGGTGTAAAATTAAACGATATAAATTAATATAATATAATTATAAAATAGCAATTTTAAAACTATTGATATCCTACTAGATTTCTCCAAGTATGTAAAATACCTCTTCCAGTCCCCTGGATTCTTAAGAGTACCTAAAACAGCGACTGCATTATCTCTTTGGATTTCTATGGTTATTCGCTGTCTCAGGCACTCACATATTTACCAGTCAAACGACGACTGATCTCAGTCACCATCTCCAAAGCAGAGGGTCCCCAAATTTTTCGAAACTCAGGAGACAGACAATCGTAATTTTTGGCGTTGTTAAACTCAGCTAAAAGAGTTGCTGAATCCGACGATTGAACTGACTTATTCGGGTGACATACCGCAAGTGTATTCACCACAGTGGTATCCTAAACCACATTCCCCTTCCCTCCATGGAATCATTGTGATACCATCAGGTCACTTGCCAACTTGTCGGCAGACACTAAAAGGCCTGCCTTGACGAATTATTTATACAATATTTATGAAATAATTCTACGAAAACATCCAAAGTAATCTTGCTTGTGTTATTAAATTGTATATATATAAATTATATAACATTTGACCAGTTGGTTTATTAATCGATAGCTTTTCGATTGTTATACCTTTTATTCCCTGTTACATATTACCTATTATTTGTACTAATAATTAATTAAATAAATTGAAATTTGTTGTCTATGATGTCGAAATATTTGCTTTTTAATTATCGTTTGACTATTTAAATGTGATATCTAAACATAAAATACCGTATTTTTGATTGTTTGTCTATCTGTTTGTTCCAATGTAACTCGAAAACTGCCAAACCATTATCGATTCATCTTGCACAACTTATTATAGACTACGTACGTTATTAAATTTGTACCATTTTAATAGAGATTCATCTGAATTCCAAAATTAAGACAAAATAACGCACAAAGCAACGCAAAAAAATCACCCAAGAGTAGTTAAAGTGGTTAGTGGTGCGGTGGGGTGCGAGTAGAGAGTGCGTGCCTACATTCAACCGTTAACGATCGTTTAGTCACACATGATAATAAAATAAAATCAGCAGTAGGTAATGTGTCGGTACTGCCATAATGTATGTTATTATTATCGTTCATAATTATTATTGTTTCCCGTGTGTACATAATATTTTAAAGTACTATTACATATTTCCAAATAGGTACGGTACGTTCTCTAGAAACTATTTAATACAATTTCGTCCTACGCATTACTTGAAAACTCACTGTGTTGAAATTTACTACCTTTTGGACATCATCATAAATTCGCTAGACACTACCTACACGTTGGCGCCTAATTGATAATAATTGAAATATTTTTTTCCCCTTTTTATTTCTGTTACGTTTTTTTTACAAAGTTTTCCCTCCTTTTTCTTGGCAACCAGATCGTTAATTATCCGCCGACCTTCGCCGAGGGATGTCTGAAAATATCTCAACTGATTTATTATCTGGTTGATTTTGGGAGAATGTTATGCAAACCTTATGACGTTGTATGCATTTATAGCACACATTTGACACAGTTATATAATTCAAGATATTTTAAATATTTTTTTGTACTCTCAATGTACTACTTACTGTAAACTACATAGAATCTGTCAAATGGGTCAAGTGTAGTTTCATCTAACAAATTAACCATTAAAATTTAATACCTACTGTGTTATGTGATATTTTGTAAATATATTTAAGAATCACTTTGCAATTGGTCATAATTTAATATTGACCACGACTGATTTCGTCCGCTTAGAGACATTGTCAACTGATACAAAATACACATATTTCTACAAACAAGACAAATAATAATTGTCATAAATTATACAAAAAAAATAATGTTTATTATTAAAATATTATAAAGGGTCTTTCAATAAGGACGCTCGATGTTATTAAAACAAGTTGTGTGTGAGATATCCACTGAATATTTTTATGACATTAAGTATGGAATATAACGTCGTCCAAATGTCCGCCGCGGCTTTGCTTGGTGGCATGTAGGGAATCCAATCCCGAGCCAAAATTCTGATCCCGGGATTTCGGGATTACAATTTGTCAATCCCGGGATTGGCATTTTTTTCCATTGTTAATATAAAATTTTTATATTTACACATAACATTGATAAAATCGGTCAAAAATAAATCTAGTATAATTTATAATATTTAAGACATTTATTGTTAATATTGTATATCTACGTTCAATCTTGGAAATACATAAGCTTAATGGAGTAAATAATATTATATATATATATATAAATATATAAATAATACTGTGAATTCAATACGAGATTGCTGTTTCTGATAGTAATGACTTAACGAATGGATTAGCGAGATTTAAAATAGTAAAGCAAATAATCATAGCGTACCTACTTATGGCCTTTCCGCTTCATAAATCTAATTAGTCAGCCAAATATGAAATTGCCATAAAACGTATGAGATCATGGTGGAATTACGTTGTTAAAAGTGCGAAGCATTGTTTTTTCCAATCTTTCTCATTTTTAATAATTTATGTGAAAAAATAAAATGAATCGGCAACTTACTCATGGGTATAAATCAAACTTCATTCAAACTGAGCTTATTTCTAATGTAGCTATTTTTTATTAAAAGTATTTTTTCTGTTATATATTTTCGCTTTTATTTTATGTTCCATAAAAATTGATAAAAAATCAATCCCGAAATCCCGGGATTATGTTTATCAATCCCGGGATTCATAGGTATCGAAAATAGCTCGGGATCCCGGGATTCGGGATCCTGGGATTGGAATCCCTAGTGGCATGTATTCGGGAGGTCAAATTTTCCATGACTTTGACGCATAAATCTGGCTGACTTTGCTGTATGGCGTTCGTTATGTTGACTTTGAGGGCATCAATTGTTTGCGGTTTATTCGCATAGACATGCGATTTAATATGAATTCATCACGTATGTGGGTATGTTTGTCATGTCATTTGTTATGTCATTCCACTAATAATTGACAGTTGACACTAGGTATTAAAGTTATAACCATATTTTTATGATTTATATTTTATCGATTTTTATTTAATATAACGTAGTAGGTTAGGTTGTTGTCTATTTGATAAATTATGCATTGGTTGCTAGTGCTACACCAGTCCTACGCCAGTAAACATAAATTTTAATGCATTGTTTTGTACACGTCTTAATGTTTGTTTGGTATTATTAATTACACACAATATAATAGTAGGTACATATGTGTAAAAGGGTATAAATCATCTATTCATTTTGGCAAGTGTCCCTCTTGAATATTTCAGATTGCCACTAATTAATGAATACTAAGTGAATCATTACTAATATATTTATAATATTTATTAAATTGATATGCACGAGCCACCTGCTCAGTTATCTCTAAATTAAATCTTTAAAGTTAACGTCGTATTTGCATTTTTAAAGATTATGTTAGTACAGTAGATATCCAGTAAATTTTGTGGCAAGATACTTATTTTTCAGATATATTTTTGTATGCAATGACAAATTTTGGCGTAAGTAGATATTTTCTGATTTTTTAACCTTTCTATTTTGTTTTAAATATCACGCTCTTTTTAATACTTTTATACTTACTTAACAACCATTGTAATCCGCTCACACTTTATTCACATTATATAAAAATCACAATAATATGTGTAGGTACCTATACCTTAGGATTATTTTGTACCTTTTATCTTATAAATAGCTGGATTTTAAATATATGGACGCGAGTCACCTCTTTAACGGTATTAACGGTTAATTTATTATTGGTGGACATTGTATTAATTAAAATAAAACACAATATTATGTAGTACTTATTACACATAATTTAATAATCACCGGGGCCAATTTTGTCCGTTTCAGTGGAACGTTTTAAACTAATTGAACCGGGACATTGTCATCAGTTGAAAATGTCCCACTAAAGCGGACAAAACCAGTCCTGATGATTATTAAACTGTGTTGTATCTTAAATAATAAGTTTATATTTGTTTAAATATCCAATATATCGGTTAATTAAATATAGTTACAATTTTTTCAGTGAAAGATAAAAACGAAATTATCTTGCTTTCGTCCGCCGTACGTTTATTCAGCGACGAATATAATATGTGCGTAATTTGTTACGTTGTGTTGAATTGCGTTCTTGCCTAGACTGAAAAACAAATAGGTTGACATTACGTTACCAACTACCTGGAGTAAATAATAGGTATAAATCATTTTAAAAAACATATATTTTAAATTTACTTTCTTTGTCAGAGTGCGCCATCTGATGGAACGTTGTTAATTATTATTCCATACGATTTTAATAACAATTTAGTTATACATTTGAAGTTTACACTCATTCAGTAAGATACGCAACAAAATATTTGCGTAAAGGTGCAGAAATGGTCGATTTGCTATAAACATAATATTATTTTTATTTCTATCAACAATCTATGTGTTTTTCAATTGGATAATAGATTAAAACTATAAATAAATTGTTTGTAATTGACGTATATTATCAAAGTATACATACTTAATAAAATACATCGCATTAATAAAAATATAGTATAAAAACATATAATATTATTTAAAAACAAATTATATCCAACAAACGCTCAGAGCTGGCAGTTTTTTTGATACATTGTAAGCTTAACATTGAATTTAAAATATTTATTTCTAATTTTTTTTTATTGTTTTAGATAGGTACAATTTATAACATTTTTAGAGATAATTTTAATTGCATTTATCGTAGTTCTGTCGGTACATATTACTCACTTACAAACGATTTTAAAAATCTGTTATAAATTATAATATAAAGGAGTGCAAGCTCAAAAAGACTGCAACCTTTACGATAATATATTTTGGTAAAATTTTGTATAGCTTACTGAATATAATACAAAATCTAGTTTTAAATTTATAATGAAATTCTTAATTAGCTTAGAATAATTTTATTATTCATAAAACCAACCCCATCTTCCAAGCTAAATTCAGATTGAAGATAATATCCATATTATACTAAGAAGAATGGTTATATTATAAAATACTGATATAAACAGTATTAAAATGTTTGGTCATTTCGTCGCAACATCGTTATTTTTAAAAATTTTAAAACAAAAAAATCGACGGATCTTGACACCATCTAAGAAGTAGGCAACCTATTGTTAATACCTTGACTCAAAATCTCAAGGGATAATTAATTGAATTGATGATTACGTTTACGTGGTAGAACTCTATAATGCATTATCTCTATTATGCAGAACATTATAATGGTTTTTAAACAATTCTAATTTTGTTAATTCTACTTTAATTGTCTCATTTACGTTGACAGTTGTTTCGCGATCTACGTTATCAAGTTATAATTGACCATTCCGAAGATGGATTTAGAACCCACAAAAGATTATCGCCAGTATTGTGACAATTTGAGATAACAACACCTCGGACGGATATTTTTTTTATAAATTTCGATGTAATTAGTACTACACACAAATTAAGCTGGTCGGCTTCAGATGGATGCAGGTTCGAGTCACGCGCGGAGCATTTTTTTTAATAGGTGTGTTTCTAGGTGGTCTAAATTGTGTAAATGTTAACATTATTGAGATCGTAGAGACTTGCACCGAAGAAACTGACATTATTGAAAGGAAATGGATTTTCATATTTAGAAATGACACAGCGCTTGCTGTAAACAAGCTTGGCTTGTTGAACGATCTTCGTGCGTCAGAAGCGGCCCCAACTGTCTATATTGAAGCTCTTTTCATTGAAAACCCCACAAAGACACGTGAATATATTATACGTAAATAGATCGGGGTGGGCACAAGGATACAAAAATCCTCCCATCAAATTTCCCAACTGTTGCTAATTATTTTCATCGATTTCCAATCAGGGGCAGATTTAGACATTCGAGGGTCCTACTCGCACTACCGATTAGGGGTCGCCATAGAAAAATACATAAGTATATATTTTAAACAAAATTTAACCATCAAAAATGAATTAGTGAAAACCTGCATTTGTACTAAATGCAATCAATATCTCATTAAATTTGAAGGCTCTATTTTCCCCCCACATTAATTATTAATTTAACAGGTAAAATGACATGAAATAACTCCAATACCAATTTAATTGATTATATACGAACACCACAAATAATATGTCATAGATAAAGGCTTTCTATAAACATAGAGACGTGTTGATTGTTTCCACAATTTTGATCCTTTTTAAAAATTATTCTGAAGTCTTTGAAAGTCTCTGAAATAGTAACATTGCATACAATTTTACGTTTTATTACTCTTTGTAGTCTTGGTCGGTGAAAAGATGACAAAATTTCAAAGTGGTCACGATCCTCGATCATGAGGGAACGAGCACGAATAAAAGCACTTTGCAATTTGAATAATTTTTAAGATTATCTATACATTTTGTCAATAATCCAAAATTTTTTTCAGAAATGATATTAATTTTTATTTAAATGACAATGTTTATTCTATAATAACAGAATTTTCTAAATTTTCATACTTTCTACCGAGCTCACTATTTTTGATTAATATTTTTTTTTAATTTGGGCCCCCTTGTCAGCGAGTAGCCTTACTCCTGCGCGTACCCAGAGCGTCGGTAAATCCACCCCCGTCTCTTGTAATAAAATGAAAATATTAGCTCCTGCTATACAATAAAATTACATTATAACTCGTGGCGAGCCACATTGTAGATAGAATATATTGTTCTAATATAAGAATATATAAGAATATATTCTAAATAGAAGTCTTTGAAATAATATTATCACATGCATAACATGACGTATATTATATAATAACTGCAAAAGAGTAATTAGTTTAGAACATAATATTTCTGTCAGTTTCCACCCATCATAACACGCGTGTGGTAGAAATTTCAGTCAAGTCATTAGGAGGAATTTGCAGAAAATATTATTGTCGTGAGATGTGGCATAGTTCTGCAATAAAAAATATTTTCAATCTGTTCAATTCGAAGCGAGCATATTCTTATAAAAAATCCAGATATTATAATATATCATATTCAAAATCGTGTAATTATTATGTCGTTTAATACTTTCTATAAATACTTAATATGCAATTTCTGCACTGTAAACTGTAAGCATCTGTCAAACTATTAGGTGTAGGTAAGATTATTCCATATTTTTTTTCTTTCACGAACCGATTAAAATAAATGATAGATACCTTTATTTGCGTCTCAGCTTATTTTTCAAAATTAGAACTTGTGTTTACGTGTATGTTTTCTCTCACCTTACCCCTTTTAATACGGCTTCTCCTTGTTTCTTGTCCTACACATTAACATATGTTTTCTATCATGCGTTACAGACAGGCAGATAGATAAATCAAGACAAATAGGTACAATATGTATATACCTATATATATATTATATATATGGTAATATTATTATATTGTTACCAATCTAAAAATCCCGGATCGTATTTGACAACTAATTCCGCAATTAGAGGATTGAAAATTTTATCCGGTATTGAAATTTCTAATTTATATCCTATTTTTTGTACATATTTAAATATTATAAATAATACGTTAATTATGACAGCAATGTTGACGTAATATAAATGGTATAAATATAGTGCCATTTCAGAATTACTTATATTATTTATCCTAAAATAACCTAGTTCAAAAAACTGATATTATTAAAATTATTAATTCACTCATAATTTATTTGTAAATCACATTTATTCAAGAATTAGACAGGTTCATATAATATTCCAGATAAAATCGACATTCAATTGGATTTTAGTTTTATTTTAGTTCGAATTTAATAAACACTGTAAAATCCACCGCTGCGCAACATTCATATAGGTACATAGGAACTACATAGTTATAAAGTTTAGTGGCACCTCGCATCCAAAATTCAATAAATACGGCCCTATTTTAATTTCAATGCTATTTTGGCAATACTAATCACTATCCATGCACCGCAATTGATAAAACTGTTATAATCGTTTGGGAAATATGCATACACATAGGTATGAGATAAATACTTAAGCTTCTTAAAGCTTCTTTTTTTTTATTGCTACCTGTGGCATTTCCAGAAACAGATTAAATTATTTTCGTTAGATCCGAAATAATATTTCATGCCAAAAATACCATTCCCGAAATGATTTGTTAAAATATTTAAAGCTACAAACACTTGGCGAAGGCTATTTTTGAATTTACCAAAGCGATTTGTATACAAAAATATTTTTTCATGTCATTTAGTTGAATGTTTCTTTATATAAAGAATTCAACGTACCTACCCACTTAAAATAAACACATGCAATGAACTTTCACAAAAAGTCATTTAAAAGGAAATATAGTATTTATAAAAATCCCACTTAAGGAAAAAATGTTCGAGATCACGTAGACCTTGCGTCGTTGTTTCATATATTTACACAGATCTAGTGTAGTGTCTTCCAAACTTTTTTTACTTGACGGCACACTGGGGAAGCCGAATTTAATTCGTGGCACACCAAATAAAAATCCCCTCAAAAATTAAATAGACCTTATTAATATGAATCAAAAAAAAATCAAAAAAAAATCAAAAATCTTAGTATAAGTGACAATTTTGAATAATATTATTTTATCAATATATTACAGGTAGGTAATATAAGTTAACGTAAGAAAGGTGCACTTTATTTTGCGACTTCAAAAAGCGACACTAAACTAGATAAATATTCACCATCTGTGATCGTTTTTTTGATTTCATTTCTCTAATTAGACAAACTTAATTCTCAAAGATACGATGTACCAAACGGCACCAGAGATTTGATGGCTGTAGTAGTTAATCGAGGATATTGATTTCAATCCCGAAATCAATAATGCTGACAACTCTAACTCAGAAAATGAGGCTTTGTGCACAGGATCGTTTCCCAAGTTTAATAATTTTTCTTCTACTGTTAATGCCAATGTGTGTACTACAATATCTTGTGAAAGGTTATCGTTATAAAATCGCAGTGGCTACATCACAATTCACAATAATATAACACAAGGCATGACCAACTTCTATTAGGTTATGATTTACTATCCATTACTAAAATTGTCAGTGTGCTAGTTACCAGTACCACACATCATATTATTATTATATGTGACTTAGACTTCACACTCGTTTTGGTCTTCTTTTCAGTACTCATGACTCATTGCATTCAGCGTCAAACTATTATCCTAGTATACAATGAGCCTGCTGCGTGACGGTAAGAGGACTACGCCGCCTCAGTTTAAAGCGCGGGAATTCACATATTCTCATTCTCTCATTCCTGCCGCAGGCCATAAGTGTACGAATACGAATAAAGTAATACGACACGGTCACGCGGGGTTCTTCACATTTAATTTCACTTTTCTACGTTTGTCAAGTTTGGAGCAGGAGACAGCTGCTTCATCTGCCTCAATATTTTTTCACGGATTTTTTCAGGCTCCGGGGCCTCTACCAATTCGGGCCTCGGGCCTTTTAGCCCTATGGTAAATCCGGCCATGGTCATAAGTGACTTTTTGTACCTATATAACATTACAACCTTCAACCTTTTCAAACACCTTAATCAGTTTGTATGGAAATTAGTAGATCTGGGATTCCTTTTTTATTATATTAACACTATCGACTGAAGGTACTTGACGGAATTTGAATTTAAATTCTAATGGATTCAAGCTCTGTACTATTCCATTTAAGAGGTTTTTCGTTACCCGGGTTTCGCCTTTCGGCATCTTCAGGCGCCGTGTACACTCACCAAAGGTAAACACACACTGACGGCGAACAGTCTTTACTCTAGCTTATATAATAAATCAATACAATAAAGTGGGTAAAAACTCCATTACGCACCTATCAAGTCAAAGGTCACAAAAAATACAATAAACTAATTATGAATAGTCAGTAAAAAACCTAATTAGTAAACATAGTTTAGTGATTTTTTTGTGACCTTTGACTTGATAGGTGCGTAATGGAGTTTTTACCCACTTTATTGTATTGATTTATTATATAAGCTAGAGTAAAGAGTGTTCGTTGTCAGTGTGTGTTTACCTTTGGCGAGTGTACACGGCGCCCGAAGATGCCGAAAGGCGAAACCCGGGTCGCAAAAAACGACTTAAATGAAATAGTACAGAGCTTGAATCCATTCGTATTTTGGATTCCTTTTTTATTATTTTTTTATATATTTAGTCTTCATCTTCATATTAAAGTGATATTAAAGACATTTTGAACGTTTTGAAAATAAACCTAACATTGAAACACTATCTTTTATTGGTCAATGCGCTGTACATAAATAGAACGTTGCCTGTGAGGAACTTTAATGCACCTGTATGCATGTCGTCGCAGTTGTTGTGAAGTAAAAATACTTTTTGGCACAATAAATGCATGCGAACTGGTGTCGTATTAAAAAGGCAGCCCCATCTTACGAAAACTCGTAGTTTTATTTTAATGCACTTGTTTTCAGGTAACCTATTGAAATAAGCTATTAATAATACATATTTGTATTGCCTATCAGTTGAAAACTTATTCTTTTAATATGTGATAATATAAATATTATTGTGCAAGGAATCTATTATACCTAGATAGGTACTATTTAATAAAATTGTACTGTTTGTCCGTTTCCGTTTGCTCAACTTTAACTTGCACAGCGTATCAATATTAAATTACATATATTATTGATTGTAACTTATTAAAGTTTCATCAAGCTTCAAACTTTCTTCTAAAATATTAACATCTTTATTTATGGAAAAGCTCACCTGATCCACTATTTGAGCCCATTGATTTCCTACAAATTGACTATGAGTTACGAGAAAATAATTTGTATCCAAGACAATTAATCACGAATGAACCATTAACAAATTATTTAGTTAAACCATGCAAATGTAATTCTAACTGCCGTATATTATCATGTAGTTATAAGAAATCGGCTTTGACATGTATATCATTGTGCAAATGTGTAAGTAGTGTTTGTAAAAACTGTGATCATGATACTTTACTTAAAGCAGTTTGAGCACTTGACTTGTTGTTTCTTTTTTTTTAATAAAAAATGTGTACATAGTGTGGTTAGTGGTTATCGTTATTTCATTTATTCGCCTACCTCTATATGCAACCTACACTGTTTCTGGATTAACCATAATACTAAAACTAATGTCATATGCATAGATATAGTAAAGAAACCAATCTGGGTGATTTTATACAAAAATGCTACTAAATAAAATAATTTAATCGAAGGAGGATCCTAAGAATCGATAATTTTGATCACATTGCACTACCTGCTATTTTTATTTTTTCAAATGGGACGAACCGTTCTACGACCATGCCGGTGGCATGGTACAATTATTGCATTTTC
Source organism: Rhyacophila brunnea (assembly GCF_057557595.1). Taxonomy (NCBI): domain Eukaryota; kingdom Metazoa; phylum Arthropoda; class Insecta; order Trichoptera; family Rhyacophilidae; genus Rhyacophila; species Rhyacophila brunnea. The sequence goes on from NW_028233068.1 coordinate 28,403,715, forward strand.
AATCAATCCCTGATTCGGTCTTGGTTTTATTGAAGAATTCAGAACAATTTTTGGTGGGTTATAAGAAAAAAAATTAAAACCTCAATAAAAAAAAAATACCACTAATATCGCCTGGCAACATCGACATTATATATCTTGGTGACCCTTAAAACCTATTCCAATTGTCAGAATGCGTTCCGCATATTATGTATACGACAAGTCTATGGGATCCTGCACTATTGGTCGCACATTCAAGTAGGCTACCTCCCTTTTCTGTTTCGGCTGTATAATATTTTGTTACTGTTGATTTAAGAATATCGGTACATTGTTATTTTTCCTTTTGGCAATGTGGTCAAAGAATTACAGAACTCTCTAAAAATAGGGAGTAGGCTTGTCATACACTGCCTAGGGGTAGCAAATCAATGAAAGTCGATGATTCATCAGAATTAAAAAGATTTTCATTACATTTCTCCATAAAAGATAGATACCTGATAACGGGTAATTGACAACTAAAATGGTAGTTTACTACATTCTGAGCCCACTTATGGGCGGCGCTTTGCCTAGGGACGTCACTGGTCAAGACATATTTTCAGTGGCGATTTTCATTGACGGAGATAGCGCAATCGACTCATCAGAATAATTAAAAGGGGGCCTCGAACCAGTTCAAACCAGTCACAGAATTACTAAATTATTTCAAAATCCTCAAATGATGCGTAGGTATTTCTCACAAATTGAGTATAAGATATTTTGCAAAACATAAAAAAATCCCTTCAACCATCATCAAACGGGTCCATAACATAACCACTTATACAGGTACGGAGACATTAGTCATTTTTGCTGTACACCGAATCCTCAATATGCACCCCAGCACCAGTAGGTTATCTCTAAGTAATCTTACGTCTTTTGTTTTGCTTTATGGGCAGAGACATAATATGTCTCAAAACCATAAAGAATCAGGAATAAAGTTAGTATTAGTTACTTGATTAAGTTTATGTAAATACCTATTACTTAAGAGCGTACATAAGTGAAACGGCAAATAATTTTCAACTGTAGGTATGTGGAACGAAATTTCGGCCGCGTTGCCATTCGGAGAGCGATAGTCGACCTGTTTGCACGTTAATTTGTTTTGTGATGGCGTCGAAGGAATATATTCTTAAATCGTGTAAAGATGACTAAAAAACGTTCCGCATGTACTTGAAAAAGAAAACATGTCAATGATACTATTATTATTACGAATATAATAATAAACATAACATAAAAAGGACGCATGTTGAATTTTTATGATTTCGTTCGACTCGCGTCATTTGCACATTCCGCGTATCGCCTAGTCACGATCTTTTTAGACCATGCCTCAGATGAGGTATAGCCTTAATAAAAAAAAACAGATCAGTACATAACTGACAATATAAACTTACTATAGGTATGTGACTAATGGTTTCTTTTTGTTTTTGTACAGGAGTGCAAGGCGAAGTATGCAATGCAAGGAAAGAAGCGGAGCTGGTGACACAGAAACTGCGGTACGTGGAAGGAGACCTCGCGGCCACCAGAGCCAGGAATTGTTATTTACTGGATCAATTGGAACACAAAGCAGGTTAGATTATGCATTATTAAATCACGATAATATTGTCATCAATTGTCCCTGACAAAAGATATTCCAAGTGGATAAAACAAGTTACTTTGCAGTAAAAAATATTGTTGTTTTTCTTCGAAACAAAAAAATAATTGTTATTTCTGTGTTGTGGCCAACACGTCAAAGCGTCGAATGCGGTGTGAAAAATAATAGCGTGGCGGTGGTATAATAGTGATTACGTGACAGACCGGAAGGGATTTTTAGTTCTCCAAATGGTCACTTTTACGTGTCGACCACTGGCATTAAAACTTTCAACATCGTGATTCCGATGACAAAGATTCAAAAGAATCTATTGATTAGTATAAATAATTTACACAGATAAAAATTGTGTAGGTATGTACAAAATTTGGGCATTAAGTACTTATAAATATAGTACCTATACAATCTCTATAGATTTCAACCATTTTTTTTATAAGATACTTTAAACTGTTACGAATACCTACATTATTTGCAAGCTAGATACCTGTCAAAAATGCTATCTGGCAAAAGACGCTAAGTTGAATACAATGTAGTGATATTATATTATCTAATGTCTCAATAACAATAATATATCCTTGTTTCGCTGTCACGTAGCCTATGGCATTGAAAATTGGAACTCATCTAAAACGTTTAGTATATTACTATGCCCATTGTTAATCAATCATCGTTCCAATAAGAAGTAGGTACTGCGACTGAGTCCACGTGGATATTCGTTATAATTTATAATACCTAATTAGAATTAGAAAATAAAACACAAATTTATTATAGAATGCTAATAATATAGTATTTCGACGAGTAAAAGAAAATATACAATGCAATCAAGAAATCAAGAAGTTGGTGATTAAGTGTAGGAAGTGGCATCGTACTTCCGGCGTTCTGGATTCATTCTATCTAACAGTCTATCCATCTATTATAATATCGTGTTCTAATATAAGATATTAGATTTGATTTCGATGAAAAAATATGTTCATATTTTTAATTAGTGCAGTTCAGAGTGACTAATGTTTCTTTTTCTCTCGTTGGTCTCTTAATGTTTTTCTCGTTGGGTTTTCAGTGTTATTTAAAAAAAATAATTGAATTTCGTATTAAAATGTTTTCCAAAGATGGTAATTAAATTTTAAATTATGGATTTTCAAGTTCACAACAACGTAAATTTACTTGTGTTGAAAATGGAAAAAAATCGCGAAACTATATGTAAGTACGCTATGATTGTTGTAGAATAGGTAATTAAACAATTTTTTTATATAAAATGCAGATACCATGAATTATTGCTAGGTATTATTGCTACTTTCATTCAAACTTTGACAATTTACTCTAAAATTCACACAAACAGTGCTAAGCTAAAAGTTAAACTCTTCAGCAATTATTAAAAAAAAAATGTTCAATAAGTACCCTGCTAATAATAAAATTATAACTTCGTCACGGTATAACTCTTGCTGACACATTTTTGGGGTGTTGAAGAAGACGTTCTAGATAATTTAATTCCACTCTTTCGATATGACTTTCATAATGTCTTTTGGATCTAACACCATCGCATTATTGTTTTATTCATGACAGCACACCTCTAAAACAACACTTGGGCACAAAGGAATTTTAGCAAGTAGGTAGTCAGTGACGTACTTAATACTTTATATTGTGTACAAATCGGCGTTATCCCGTAAAATAAAAATAAATTGTAACTGTCCCCATGTAGTCTCTATCTGAACGTTTGATGCCATTTATCATTGTGTATCATTAATATCGATCAAGCAGCATTGCAAGCAGATACACGTTTTCTTCCCACACACTATTTGTGTAAAAATAGTTAGGTACATATTATAAATCTTTTGTCGCTCAATTTACTAATCCAACGACATGTAGATTCCGATGTAAAGACGCTTCATCGTTCTACGAGTCATCGCTGTAATGGTTTTGATGTATAATCTGTATATTTTTAGATGAAGCCAGGGCTGCCGAAAAGCGCGCCGAAGAGCTGTCGACGGATGCCATGCGCCTACGAGAGCAGTTGGACAGGCTACTCCCAGAATGTGAGGACCTTCGCAAATTGGCCAACACCCTCAGTCAAGAGAGAGACAATGAGAGGAAAGACTATGAACAAGTAATTATCGTCATAACCATATCAACTATTTCACCAGTGGCATAGCTATCTTATTGCCAGATGCAACGCATTGGGACCCTGCCAGATAGATCTAAATCTCACTCCCATAGTTATTAATGAATTTACTATTTTATAGTATTGTGCCATGCTAATGAGAGCTAAAAATATCGAATCGACATTGATTTTGAACGGGGGTTTTTTTATAAACACTAAGGTAGGCCTTTGTATGATTATTGCACAGTGGCTCAATATTTCTAGTTACGCCACTGTATTTTAGACATTATTATTAATTCCTATAAATGTTAGTACGTATCTGTTCATCATTATAATCATCATCAGCCTGAATCTATCCACTGCTGGATGAAGGCCTATTCAACCTGCTTCCACTTCTCTCGGTCCTGTGCATTGCGTTGCCACGTACTTCCGCAGAACTTTATCATTTCATCCAGCGGCCTCTAGGTTTACCTTGGGGACGTTTTGTACTTCTTGGATACCACTGGATGACTAGATTTGTCCAACGATTGTCTCTTCTTCGAGCTATGTGTCCAGCCCATCTCCATTTAAAGCTTTTAATAAACTCTATTACATCGCAAACCCTTGTCTACTTCCTTATCCACTCATTCCTCTTTTTGTCCTTTCGCGTTATGCCCAGCATGCACCTCTTCATACCACGTTGTGCTACTCTAAGTTTCTGGATCTCTCTTTTACTTAGGGTCCATGTTTCACACGCATATATGATCACGGGAAGCACACACTGGTTGAACACTTTTCGCTTTAGGCACAGTCACTTTTGAAGACATTATTCAGGCGGCCAAAAGCACTCCAGCCTAGCTTTACTCTGCGAACAATTTCATCAAATATACATCCATCTATAGACATTTGTTGTCCCAGATAGATGTAGTTTTTCACCTGTTCGAGCTGAGTGCCATTGATGAGGATCTCTATTTTCCCGCAAAGCAGTTGAACATGACTTTCATCTTTGTTACATTTATTTTCAAAGCTACTTTGTTGCTTACTTCAACGAGTTCATGCATTCTGCTTTGGAGGTCTTCTGAGTCGCAGATGACTCAGGTATTCTCAATTTATGGGGATCCCTTTGTCATTCCAGTCAAGTTGCCTGAATAAGTCTTCAAGGTTAGCTGTAAATAGTTTAGATGAGATTGTATCACCTTATCGGACTCCTTTGCTGATAGGAAATCTGCACGATGGTTTATGGAGATTGACAGATGCTGTTGCGCTACTGTATATATTATTGAAAATATTTATATATCGCTCAGGGATTTCTTGTTTTCTGAGCGCGTTGAGTATTGAACATTTCTTTATCGAATCGAACGCCTTCTCATAGTCTATAAACCCATGCATAGTGGCAGTTTGTATTCCTGGCACCGCTCTATGATTTCCCTGACGACTTGGATATGGTCCATTGTGCTGTATCCTCCTCTAAATCCGGCTTATTCTCTCGGTTGGTTCTCGTCTAGTACATTTTGCAGACGATTTGAGAGAATTTTTGTGAACGTCTTGTAGAGAATAGGAGTAGACTTATTGGACGATAATTTACTAGGTCTTCTCTGTCACCTTTTTTTGTGAAAAATGACAATGCTGGCATTTTTCCATGCCTCTGGGACATCCTCTTTGCGTATGCAGGCTGTGAACAATTATGCAAGCACTTCATTTGCATCCTTTCCCGCTTTTTGAGGATATCTATCGTTAAACCGTTTTCCCCGGAGCTTTCCCACTTTTCATGGTGTCTGTTATGTAGTATAAAATATTAACCGGCAATAATACATGTCTTAATCGAGCGTACCCCGAAGAACAATACTTTAATGGTGGCATGAGGTGAATGCAGTTTTTTTAGGTTCAGGAATGTCTCCGGAGCAACCACCTGTCATCCATGAAACAGGTGAGGTAGTCGCTTCGTCAAAAAATATGAACATCTTTTTTTTTTTTTTTTTTTTTGATTTTACCGAGGCTTTGACTGCGACTCGCTGTCATATCGCCTCTTCTCTTCTAGAAGGGGATCCGTCGATCAGGTCCTCACTCCTATTCTGTTAAATAACTTTACAATTTTGCCTAGCTCTTCCGTCTTACCCACCGCCAGGACACCCTTCAATTCGTCGACATTCTCATAGATATCTGCAATTCGCAGCTGTACTCTGTGAATTTCATATTTGGGGCATTGCAGTGCTATATGTACAATGTCCTCTAAAACATGACATTCATCGCAGAGCTGCGATTCGCTTCTTCCCATGAGGACATCAAATCTTTTGCCCATGGTGTGCCCTGTTCTTAGCCTCAGAATTAACTTAAGCTCACTCCTCGTCAAAGAAGACTCTACAAACCAGGGCACCTCTCGTGGTGATGGTAGAATTGACTTACTCCATTTCCCCTTTTCTAATGATGCCCTATGGTGAAAATCTATCCACATACTATGGCACATTTTTTTTATAGCCTCATTCCAGTCCAGGTTTTCTGGTATCCACTGATGTGGTACCCCTGAATGGCCGGCTTCCTTTGCCAGATCATCTGCCCTTTCATTTCCCTCAATGCCCATGTGCGATGGGATCCATTGAAGGCATAGATCTCCTCCTCTATTTTTCTTGGCGTCGATCTGGTCAAGGATGTGGTATGCTATGGTTTTACTGTTATGTGAGCGAGTTGCTGCGGCAAGATGTTGTAAAGCGCTTTTGGAGTCTGTTAAAATGACAGCGGATTGCGCCGAGAAATCATCGCTTAAAGTGTATTTAATTGCTTCGTTTATCGCGATGAGTTCCGCCGTCATTATTGGTATCGCTGGGTTTAGCTTCCAGCTCTTGTTTATACCTACTTCTGGTATCACAAGAGCTGCTCCTGCTCTATTCTGATCTTTGGATCCATCTGTATAAAGGTGGCTCCATCCTGCGTACCTCTCTGTCAGCATTTTTTCGACACGCTCTCTTGCTTTATCGGATACTATGCTCCGTTTTGGTTTGTCTATTCCTTTGACCTCTAGTTGGATAACAGAGCTGAGGTCGTAGGTACCAACTGGCCTCCTCAGCGAATACATACCTAGGCATTTTGTATTTAATACCTCCCAACTTTCTGTGGCTTTAAGGATTCCTACCAGTAGTGGGAGCTTTCTTTTCTCATAGTATGTATTGCTTTCAACGAGCTCGTATAGGAGTTTCACCTTTGCCAATATGGGGTTATCTATTATAGATTTCCACTTCATCCATGTCTTGGTAGCCAGTGCCCATCTCCTGACATTCAGTGGAGGTACGCTGAGTTCCGCTTGTAGCACGTGAATGGGCGTTGTCCTGATAAATCCTCCACATATTCTTAATGCTTTGGACTGGATGCGATCTAGCCTCACCGAATTAGTTTCTGCAGCGGAGTGGTAAAACATGCTCCCGTAATCTAATCGGCTTCTAATGAGTGCCGTGTATAACCTTCTCATATGAATGGGGTGTACGCCCCACCCACCTCCCGCCAGTACTTTGAGTATGTTCAGAGGTTGTGTCAGGCTATTCGCGCAATGACTAATATGATGCTTCCACGTTAGTCTATAGTCCAGGTTCATACCTAAAAATTTATAAGTGTCTACTCTTTCTATTATAGTGCCGTCGATTTTTAAGTTAAGCTGGTTTTGTCTCTTGCCTCTGGCAAAAAGTACCACCTTAGTTTTGCTGGGAGCTACTTTGAGGCCTCGCGTTTCCAATAATAATTTTATTTCGTCAAGACTCTTCTGCATTAACCTTTGACATTCATCTACTCTTTTTCCCGAACAAAAAAGTGCAAAATCATCTGCATATTGTACAATGTTGACCCTTGTTATTAACTTTAATATGTCAGTTGTAAGAATGTTGAATAGTAATGGGGATAGGGGGTCTCCTTGCGGAAGGCCTCTAGAGCATACCGTACTCTTCTTTTCATTATTAATGCACATGGTGATTTTTCTTTCATTTAAATACTGCTTAAGATATTTAGTGATCTTCCCACCGATTCCCCATTCATTCAACACCCTTGACACTTCTTTCACATGCACATTATTATACGCATCCTGGATGTCCAGGAATGTTGTCAGAGTTACTTCGTTTTTGACCTGTGCTGCATTGATGTCTAGTACTAGGTTGCCTATGTTCTCCAGAGTCGACTTTTGCCTTCTGAATCCCGTAGTATTGTGATGAAATAGTTGTTTTTTCTCTGCAAACCATTCGATTCTTCTTGCAATCATCTGGTTGAACGTTTTGCACATGCATGATATGAGTGCAATTGGTCTGACTGACGACACTAGGGTAGGGTCTCGCCCTGGTTTTAAGATTGGGATAATCATCGTTTCCTTCCATTGCCTAGGGACTTTTCCGGTTTCCATGATTAAGTTGAATATCTCCACTAGTTTATTTTTTCCGGTCTCTGGCAGCTGAGCGATCATGGAATATGAAACTTCGTCCATGCCGGGGGCAGTGTCTTTATTTTTGGTTACTGATCTTAGTTCCGCCACTGTAAGAATTTCATTCATTGTATCATTAGGATTATATGTTTCCTGTTCTGCAATTTCTTCCTTCGTTTCGTCACTTTTACTTGCTAGTTGTTCAAGGAGGAGTGACGCCATGCTTTCATCCAGTTGATTTTTGAATTTGTTTCCCGATTTGCCCTTCATCCAACTCATTTTTCTCCACATTTCTGAGTAGGAAGTCTCCGAGTTGACGGAGTCACAAAATGCTTTCCAACTTTCTCTTTTGGCTTTTAGGATTACTTTTCGAGTTGTGGCTTGCTTTTTCTTTAGTTCTAGGTAGTTTTCTGTTGAACTGATTTTTTTGAAGCGAGTATAGGCAAGCCTTCTCTCAGCGATTGCCTTTGATACTTCGGAGTTCCACCATGGTTTTGGTCTAAAGTTTGGGTGACTGCATACTTTGAGTCTCGGAATGCTTGAATTTGCCCCATTATTCAATATTGCCTCCAATTTATCATACTCTACTTGTACATCTCTGGTAGGTTCTGTAAGTCTGTCTATGTCATTTGAGATGATTTCTCGATATTGTTCCCAGTTTGCTTTAGGGTAATTTCTTCTTGGGATCATTTCTGTTTGGCATTGATTTTCCACAAACTCGATGATAATGGGTAAATGGTCACTGCCCATAGTATCGGAGTCTATTTTCCAATCGGTTTCCAGTACCAGCTCATTGGAGATAAATGTTATATCCGGTGCCGCTCCTCTCTGATTTGGAGGGGCGACCCTGGTACTTTGTCCATTGTTAATCGCTACTAAGTCAGAGTCAAGACATACGTCAGCGACATCCTCTCCTCTTGCGTCTCGAAGTATATGATCCCACATTGGGTGGTGTGCATTGAAATCCCCACCCATAATTGATCCCTCTCCCATTTGATCGAAGAGCCTGCTCCATGCGTTTTTCCGAATGGTAACATTGGGTTTACAATATATTGCTGTCACTGATTTTAGTTTTTGTGTCCCTCTGATTTCGACTTGACATGCCTCCAGTTCAGTTGGAAGGCCTTGTAGGGTCTTTTCTTTAGACGCCAGTGTTTTATGCACCAGTATCGCTATTCCTCCGTAACCATCCCCTCTGTCTTTTCTATACATCGTGTAATCATTGAATTTCAGATAGTCTAATTCAGACCTCAGCCAAGTCTCTGAGATTAATGCTATTGAAATTTTTTGTCTTATTAAGTAGAGTTCTATATCATCCTTCTTTTGCTTCATACTTCTGGCATTCCATTGTAAAATCCTAATTTGTTTTTTACTATCCATTTTGCTGCAGAACCTCCCCTAGAATTTCCCCTAAGTTTCCTTCTTTGAAGTGTTTGCATACCCAGTCCACTGCTTTAATTATTAGTTGTTTAATGATCTGCTGCCAATCTCCCCCTTTCAGCAAGACTTTCATAATTTCTCCCATCGCGTTAACCTCTGTCTTCCCTTTTGAATTTTTCTTATTTTTTGTAGGCTTTACGCTACTACCTGTAGCTATTATTGTTGAGCCTGAAGCTTCTACCACCGCTTCTTCTTTCTTTTTGATTTCCTTAGTTTTTTGAATTGTTTCGCTTTCATCTCTTCCTACGATTTTTTTTTGTTTTAATATGTCAGCATAGCTATTATTTAACATATTTTTTTTTGCTTCCTTGAAAGGTATGTTCATTTTTTTCATTGCTTCTTTGCAATTCTTTTCCTCTTGCCACTTTGGGCATTTTTGGCTATTTGCCGCGTGGTTGCCTTTGCAATTGATGCACGTAATTTCCTCATTTTTTTCGCAGGTTTTGTGGTTTTCACCACACTTAGGGCACGTTTCTACTGTACGTCCGCAATTGTTCGCGATATGCCCATATCGCCAGCATTTGTAGCATTGCATAACCCTGAATACATACGGTTCTACAGCAAAAGAGACTCCATATATGTAAATTGTTCTCGGCAATATTTTCTCCCCAAATTTAATACTGACTGACGAGGTCTTTGTCAGCTCTCCTGTATCACCTTTTCTTGTCAACCTCTTAAGGTTGATTACTTTTGCATCACTTTTGATTTCCATTTGCAGTTCTTGGAGGTCCATATCAATATCGACTTTTCTTATTACTCCATAAGAGCAGGAGTCATTCTCTTTGGTCACAAAACCGAGATCTTTGAGTTCTCCAGCTTGTTTCACTTTATCTGCTTCTTTTTCGTCTTCTACTTGGATGTACGTCTTTAAATTTTTATTGTAAATTTTCTGTACTTTTACTCCTGCCTTATGCAGCATCTGCGCTATTTTCAGCTTTAATGGAATTTTACTTCCCGTCGCTATCATGACGATGTTTTGGTTTCCCTTTGGAGTGACCCCAGAGTCTCTTCTGGGTTTTTTTCCAGAGGTCACCGTCTGCCATTCTTCTTCTTTTTCTCCAACCACTTCCTCTTCATCATCGTTTCTTTTCTTCTTCGTTTTTTTCGTTTCATTCACTTCCATTGTGGTGTTTTCCATTTTATTGTTTTTGCCGTTCACGCGGTCTTGGAATTCGCGCAACAGTGTGAACAAAAAACAGTGTGGACAACCCCTCGCTTCACAGCGTTTGACGCACTCCCCGCACAAAGTGCACTATCCGTGCAACAATAAATATTTTTCACTTTTTCTCAAGCACTGGCACTGATTGTCAAAATCACATGGGACCACACATGTTGAGTTTATTGTCAAATTCATTTACAAACAATATTATTTTTGTTGTATCACGTATTTATAAACGTTCGCGAGTAACCAGGCGAATGCGACACGAATACGCAAGCGAAGTTGTACAACCTCACTCCACCGCTGTTGGCTTCCGACTGTATGAACATCTTAAAAGGATGCATTTTTAAGTAAAGTACCAAAGCATAACTCAAATCAATGAAAGTGTATAAAACGCGATCCGTGATCTGGCGTATGACGCCGCGCTGCGTGCATGGCAGGGGCGATGGACCTCATCTTCCAAGGGCAGACAAACGCATTGGTTTTTTTTTTCTTCAAAAAATATAAAGTGGCGCATGGAGATAACCAGAATGATTCCAGACCATTGGACTTTTCAATTCTTAACCAGACGCGGTGGTTTTGCCTCCAAGCTCTGTCAACTTAACCTAATAGAATCTCCGACTTGCTTATGTGGCAACAGGATGCCGATCACATCCTTTGGGATTGTCCCCATATTATGTTGGTTGGAAGGGAAGGGCTTCTCAAGTCGGTCCGACCCTAAGTTGAACCGGTTGGCCATTGCGACTTGCTATCTACGAGGGAAAATTTCTCACACTTAAAAAGTTTGCGGCATTTTACGGCGAGCTATAAGGTCTTTTCTCATTGACAGTATTACAATATTATATCAAAGTAGTAATCCGCAAACTCTATTGCACGCCAAGGAAGTTGTTCATGGGACACTTTCAGCACAACTTTGAAGGGCGCCAACGTTGCATAACGGATGTGAAAGCGTGGCGGGTGGTGGAGGGAGAAGCAAGTGTGTAAAAATCCTGGCAACTGGATTACTGACAACTTGTTAGATAGGCGATATTTCCGCAAGGGAGGCCCAAACCTGTCAATGCCCCGAGCCTCTACGTACCTAAAATCGGCGCTGATATACATCGTAATCTTTTCTAATTAACACACATAATCATTCACAGCAATTTGTCAATATGTTTAATTCTCCCTTCTATTTATAAACAGATTTAACATTGTGCATTTTGTATAATGTTTCAGGCTCTCGCACGCGAGCGGTCAGACCGCGATGAACGGGAAAAAACATGGCGTGACGAGTTTGAGCGGCTCCGTAGTCAAGGAGCCGAGAACGAAGAGTTGCTGTTGGCCGACTGTGAATGGAAACTGCGTGACGTGCAGAAAGCTGCTCGAGACAGGTGCACCAGGGCTGAACAAAGACTGCAGGAACTTCAGAAGGCTGCTGATGAGAGGTGCGAAGCCGCTGACAAACATCTCGAAGAGGTAAACTATCTGTAGCATGTTAACAGTATTTCAATTGAGATTCCTATCTATGAACCATCAGTCAATAATTGGAATTGAATATGCGATTCAAAATTCAAAACTATCAATTTCATATTTCCATTGTCAATGTTGCCATGTATTAACCTAAATGTATTAATGTTACGTCTTACAGATGACCCTACTGAAGAGTACGACCCACGATCAGCAGCGATCCATTCGTCAGGGCGCCGCTCAGCTCGCCCAGCTGCAGTCGTCGCAGGCCTCTCTCCAACAGGAAACGACCAGACTGCGGTCACTCTTGGATATGGAGAAGGACGCTCTGGCCACACAGAGGGCGCAACACGCCAAGGTAAGAAAATTACTAATTACCGGTCGTAAACGAAAGATCCATTATTCCATCATTACTAATTCAACAATTGGTAATGATGAAATTGGTTCGAGCATGGCGCTCTCATGACAACGTTAAAATATGTATATCCATAAGCCTAGTCCAGATCTAGTTAGGTACATCTACATATCTGTGAATAGGTGAACATTATATAAAAACTATTAAATTTACTAGTATTTGCAATGTTACGATAAGTCCCCGCATTTCGGCAACGGAACCCTTCGAGTGTTCGTAATACAATCGTTCCAATGTACTTAACCCTAAGATTCGGCGGAGACATCATTTCTCAAAGTTCAAAAGCCGAATACATCCTTGACCTCCATGCAAAGCCTCCATACAGCGGATTAAAACATATTATGTAAAAATTACAGCAAGTATGGTCAGTCTTGTTAGGGGGAAATGTTGTACTGTTTCATTGGAAGTAGCGATTTGTAGTCTTGTGGAATAACGTTCAGGTGTCGACGTGCTAGGTTTAAACATTTTTTGAACGGACATTTCTTTTGGGACATATATTTATAGACTTTTGTATAATTTGTTTACGAACAAATGTATGTGGGTCTGGCTCTGGACTAGACATCAGGTTACGCGTAGTTTGTACGAAGACATATATTTGTGTTAAGGAAATTTGGCTGAAACTATCATGCAGATTCACAAATGGCAGAAAAGTATTCAAGTCACATGGAATTTTCATAGACCAACTGTTTGCGGACAAGTTAAAAAATGGAGCATTTACATATTATAAAATATTTATATTGATTGTAGGAACTGGATGAAAAAGACAAACGGCTCGCGGCGCGTTTGGAAGAGCAAGCGAAGAGACTGGAACAAGAATGGAAAGCCAAACATCAACAGAAGGAACAGGATTGTGCACAACATGCCAAGGCCATCAAGGACGCTCAAGAAAAGGTAAAACACACTATAATACCTCGCTACATGAAGTATATAAATACTCAGGTGCATTTCATGTAGGTATTTGTAGGATTTTACTTTGTTAAACGAAAAATCGTTGACTATTGTTTTATAATATTTTTCTTGCTGAGGACTGTGACTCCTTTTTATGTCCGCATAGCTGAAGAGTTTGCATATCCTTCACTATTGAATCATTGTGTAGGCGACCTCTTTCTTTCAGCTCGACCAAAGTCTATAAATATTCGCGATACGATGTTAACGTCATTGAAAAAATGGAAAAACCTGTTATAACTTAACTTAATAAAGATATTTGAATTTGGCGCGTTTTTCCTGTGCATACAATTTTATTGTATGTGGGCCTAGGCAGCAAGAGGCGTTGCCGATTGATCGATGCTTTTGCAAATGGAGTAAAGATATATAATAAAAAATTGCCAGGCCTTGTCAGACAGAAATAGGAAAATAGACTCCTCTAGAAGAAATTGGCGATATTTCCCGTGATGTAATCCAATATGGGACTACCTGTAGTACTTATCACTTTCTATTTATTCTCTCAGGTTGAGGTTCTCAAAAAGACTCTCTCTAAAAAGGAGAGCCAATTTGAAGAATCTTTGGATAAAGCAAAGACGAGAGCCGATTGGGAGTTGCTGGAAATGCGACGGATATTGGACAAGGCAGAGATCAAGTATGCTGAGGCCGTCGAGAGATTGCAAGATACTCACGCTAGTGAAACAGGTAGGTACAACATTATGTATAATTGTATACCTATGTTATGAGAACCAAGGCCATTAACGAAAACCTTTTCCACACAGAACTACTGTAAGAAATAATTGTAACTTAACATAAATTCTTCATTTTATTTGTATTAGTGAAAGTATTTTGTATGGCTTATTTTTTCGATAACTTATACAACCTTAAAACCTTATAAAATAGAGTGAGACTCCAATAATGAAAGGGATCCAAACAAAAACCTCTTGCAATAAAAAACGCATTACAGATTCATTTTTAGCCAATTTAATGCTGTTATCGCTCACATCTGTCAAAATTCCCAAGCATATCATCACAATTTTAGATACACTCAGGGGCGCGCCAAGCGAGGATGTTTAGGGTGCGAAACACTTCGGTTGAAGGGTTTAGGGGGGCAGTTAAAATGTTTTTTAATAACATTCAAATATTTTAAAAATATGTACTTATTTATGTTATTCAATTAAATAAAATGAACTTTATAATGAAATTAAGCGCCGTGTTGCAATTGTTTTACATGTCATTCAATATTTTATAAATTGTGCTTTCGTGCTCCATCGATACATATCTATCAATTTAAGATGCTTTACATTATAATTCAGAATGTTTTTGTTTTTTTTAGAATTGTTAATAACCATGTCCTTGCTTTTTCGTACAAGGTGGTTGTTAGTAATTTTGAACAATCACAAACACCCAGGCTTTGAGAAGAAACACATAAATATTGTGTCCTCACCGGGATCGAACCCAGAACTCTCGGGTGGAAGGCCAGCGCCTTACGCACTACACCACGAGAACCGTCTTAATTCAGAATGTTAAGGGGTGGCAATTTTGGGCAGGCACCTGGGCGACAGCCACCCTTGGTGCGTTCTTGGATACACTCAATTTTAAACAATTGTTTATAGCTGGTATTTACATTATGCACAACATAATATAGGAGTATATAATATAACTTTGTCTATGGCTATCAATCTAACCATAATAAAATTAATATAGAATCGCTATTACTGTCTTCTTAACACTATTAGTGTACCCTTTCTTTATAGGATTCGGTAAATCATGATTAGAATATGAAATTTATATTTAAGTATATGTAAATAAGTATTTTTGTTCTATTTTTAGAGCGTTTGACAGAAGAATCCGAAAGAAAAGTGAAAGAACTTGAAACTACCCTTAGTAGTCAGGCGTGTTCTGCCCGAGCTACTTTGGAGCTAGTGCGGGGACAATTAAGATCAGAGCATGCAGAGGCTCTTCAAAGACTGAAGGAAGCTCACAGAGCTGACATGGGTAAGTCATTTCATCAGAACTAATCAATCTTCATTTTGCTTTACGTGAAGACAAAACACCCTGTTATACTGACTGTTGATACATTGAACATATAGGTACGAGGTTAACATTTTTTTTTTTCAATCAGAAAAACAATGGGAGCTGTTCACAGATGACAAAGAGACATGCTTGGAAAGAATGAAGGCAGAATGTATGCTAGAAGGAGAAGAAGACAGAGAAAAAAGAGATAAGCAGTTGTTGAGTGACATTGCAGGTAATATTATTGTTAATTTTTGTGCTGTTTAAAATGAAACAGGCTTTGTTAATTCACATATTTGATGATCAGAATATGGCCATCATTGTATAATGTGTATTTTATATGCACACTAGTGGTGCTGCACCTTGACTCCCCACCAGACTGCAATGAAATGTTTAAATACCATTATCTTGAAAAGTAAATCGACGACACCAATGTTTTTTTTCTTTTCTATCTATAATGGAAAACCTATTATATTAGTAAATGTTACAGATCTATAGGATCATTACCAAAAAAAGTGTTATTTTTGAAAAATGTTTCACACATATAAGGAGATTTCATTAAAATAAAACAATGTTTAGTTCCATCATCTCAAAATGTAGGTTGACGACACCCATATTTCTATTTAGAAACTGTCATGAGTATTAACCATTACTGGCCATCTATTACTGAACCTGAATTACTAAATACCTAAATCGATTAATATAAAAGTTAGTTTTTTTTAAGAACATTATATTATGAAGTACCGGACTGCTCAGAAATTTTAGATGAATGTATTGTCATCGCATTTGTAGCAAATTTCAAATCTCAAAGTAGTTATACGGGAAATAGACAGAAACGTTTTTTGAGTGAGACAGAAAAAAGTGACAGAGAAACTTGACACAAAAACGTTCAAAGTTAGCTTATCTTTTTATATCATAGATGTCCCAATGTGCCTCAAATGTAAAGTGTTAAAACCAATGTGCACTTCCAGTGCTTACATAAGAATACGCAACATGAACCCAAGAGAGGTCTAATCAGGAATGGTGTATGTTGGACATCACGCATAAGTAGAGAAAAGACAGTTAAAGGGAACATACAAGAATGTGTAATGTGATAAAATTAGCCAAACAAATGAAATAGTAATGGGCTGCTCATATTGGTCAAAAACAGGATAAATTCTGTCACCCAGTGGCACACCAACGAAATACAATTGACCAAGAGGTATGAAGAAAAATTGTGGAGGTCTATAAATAGTAGTGGATTGACAAAAACTGCTGATATGATGATTCTAATAGATAACATATTTATACATTTCAGAACTGAAATCTTCATTGGCCGCTCGAGAAGGAGATCTCGGATCTTTGAAGTCGGAAGCCAGGAAAGCTAACGATGCAAGAGTGTCGGCAGAACGTAGACTCAGGTCTAGTAATATATTTCATTCTTCATTCAAGTTATATATTTATTTTTTACTCTTTTTATAATTATTATAAATGTAGTGCGTATATTATACTATCTTTTTAAGAGTGTTTAATTTTAAGTTCATTTTATGAATTAATAAATTATCATATTATTTCTGACAGGTTATGGGAAAATTCTAGGTACTAATAAATTATTATGTATACAGTCATCTCTCATACATATTATATCATCAACATTATTAACTTATCTACGTCATATTCACTCATTTCTATTATATCATCAAGGGTTCACCAATATTAGAATTAATATCACAATCATTTCAATATTACATTTTTGTTTTTATCATTTTTATACATACTCGTTTGGCATGAATCATTCCATTTTCTTTTCATTCTAATATTTCATTAACAATTCACCCAAAGGTGCATACTAATAATTATCTAACATTTATTTGTTTCATGTCATAACCATTATGTTAAAACTTTCATGTGTATATTTTAAGAATTGTTTATTTGCGTATTGACTCTCGAAACACAGGCGCAAATGCATAGTCATATTTAAATGCCTAAGTGGAATTTAACCTTACGTAATTCAAACTAGCGACTATGGAAGTGAGAAAAACAAGCGACTTGTTTACCTACTATTATTGGGTAACCTCATCATTAACGACATCTCTGCATTTGTCCATCAAATAATAATCTTCATATTATTTTGGATTTCTTAATACTAAATGTTGATATAAATCAATGGGAAATGTGTACATTAATAATGTATCACATTTTATGATGGCGACATGAATAATCAAAGAATAGAACTAGCAAAAATTTGACAAAACAGTTCATAACTTGAAAACACCTAAGATAATATCCCTTTAGTGCATAGTGTCGCAAATTTGCGACATTTCAAACTATTTCGATATAGCCAATGCCATCTGTGTAAATTATCAAATAATATCATTTTTCAATGCCTAGAAAACTGTTTTACCATAAACATCCTACTTTACCGATTTTGTTTGGACATTGCAAGAAATAAAGCATTTCTGCATTATAGTCTCTGCATTTCTGCTTTGACAGTTGACGAATTCGTATGTACGCGAAAATCCGCATTTGTCAATAAATAAAAAAAATATATACAGAAGATTGAAATTGGTTGAATAAAAATATCTACACATCAAATAAGGTGTGTACAATAGTTTTTTATAATTGTTTTCATTTGGTTTTGTATTTCGTCATACTAAAATGTAAGATTTCCAAATGTCGTAAATCTGCGACACCACGCAGTAACATACAAAATTTAATGAAATTTTCGAAAAATAATTTTTTCATTATTTTTCCTTCATTCACAAGGCATTTTGACACCAAGAAAAAAAAAAATTTTCAAAAAAAAAAAATCATGCAGTAAAGGGATATATTATGTAATATTATGTATAAATACCTAATGGAAAAAAATTCTTTTGAAAAAAATACGATAAGTTATGTAGATCTGTTCAATATTAAAGAATGTTACATTCTCAGCGCTTGAAATGGAAAATTTTACAAACAGGAGCGCTTGATAATTTTACGAAAATAAGTGTGTTAGATTTTTAGTTATATGGTCTATCTAGCTCAGACGGTTAAATTATTTTTTCCACGAGAAGGAGCGATAATTTTGGGGATTTTATGAACTGGAACGGCGCTCCGGTTCATTTCGAGCTCTGTACATTCTCATATCTTGTGAATGATTTGTTGAATAAAAATAAATGGTTTATTATAATATAGGTATGTATTACATTTTTATTATTACCAACCGACCATAGAATTACTGCAGTGTGGTGAATGATCTTCCTATAAAGTCATGGGTAGCAGATTGGTACCCCGTGTCTAGAAAATTCATGTGTTTTTTCAATGTGTTTGGTCCAGAGCAAAAACCCAGTGTTTTGGATGAATGACTGATAACCATTCCACGGGAAAAAAAATCATCTCACATCAGTTATGTTTTCGGAAGAAGTGCTTTCATTTGAAAACAAATTTAGAATATTCAAGAAAGACAATAAGATAGAATGCGGTAAATTATTTAATTTTTTAATGTTTAGAAAAATATCAGCTTCTCACAGTTATATGTCTCTTCAATCAACAAAAGATAACCGTCCCTTGGTCAAAACAAATATTTTTCTTCATACATATTTTATATTTTGACTTGAACTAAAAGAATTTATTTTATACTGTATTAAAAGTAATCATTGAGTCCATAATAATTACTAGAAAATTGAGGTCTTCTATAAAGGTTATTGATATGTTGTTTTGGGTGAAGTGCCTCATAAAACAAAGCTTGAATTGTTGATTTGTTCAGCTGGCCGATATCTGCAGGCGTTGGTCTGTCAGGGATCGTGGCTTTGACGGTCAGCGGTGCTCCGGCCTCCGCCATACTTCTGGCCCTAGCACTCTTAATTCTTTTACTCTGGCCTTAAGCCAAAATGTAGCCCCTTTTTAGAACCCAACTGATATTCAATCTTATTAATTATGCTTGATTTTTCCAAATATGTTTGGCTCTTTGGTAGTGCGGTTGGTTTTCAGGTTTTCACCCCTGTTTTTGTTCATCATAAAATTACAAGCTTGTAGTCCAATAAAAAAACAGCGTTTGTGTATGAACTTATTAATAGAGTAATTTGTACAATATATTTTATTGTAACTCTTCCAATGCATACAAAATTTTATAAGCAAAAAATAAGAGTTTTAATATCAATACAATAAAATAATTATACAAACTTTATACAAACGTCATATTTGATTTATCACCAAGTTCTTTCTCCTCAATGTTTCCTCGTTTATGTAAATGATACCGAAATGCCGAGAAAGGAAGAAGGAGGAAAAACACAGTAACAACCCAAATACTACTAACGATGGTTACAAATAATCATGAAAGTCTCAATCAACATAATGGGGCATCTATCTTATAATATATAGTAATATTATTATATCCATTAAATTTATTTCTCATATATTTTTGAAGAGTCTCTCTGACGATGTTTTTTTATGTTACCTACTTGTAATATTGCTCTATATTGTTTTATTGATTGTTGGGCATTCACAATGCATGTATACATCTTAAAGCAATGCTACTCTAAATCGATTGACATTTTGGAGTGATTAATATCAAACCATTGCAAAGTCAAATAAACGAATCATGAATGCTCAATTGCTTTATATCCCATTTCCCTACACTCTACTAATCAAACTTTACAAAATATATAAAAAGCAATAAAAATATACCTACTTTAAAACAATTACCCACTCAATTAATAAAATGTATAATAATAATCAAGCATCATTATGTACCTATCTATTGAATAGTCTTAAAATCCAATAACAATAAATTATTACACAAACTGACCAACTTGACTATTAGATAAAATTTTATAGGGCCAGATGCTTAGTCATATTATTATTAGTATATATTATCATCATCAGGGCTCCCCAGTTCCCTCCACTCTTCTCGGTCCCAAGTTATTCACTGCCACGTACATCCTTCAAATTTTAAGAGTTCGTCTTTCCAGCAGATTTCAGGGCATCCCTATGGTCTTTTAGTAGACCTTGTGTACCGCTGTATGAGGATGTATATCCAGCGGTTGTCCACTCACTGAGCAACATGTCTGACATTAGTGACCACTATCACATCGCATACTCTTGTCTGCTTCCTTATCCATTGGATTCTTTTGTGGTTGCATTATGCCCAACATGCACCTTTCCATGCCAACTTGCGCTACTCGTAATTTTTGGATTTATCCTACGTTGAGAGTTCATGTTTCACACGCATACATTCATTGAATGCCACATACCGATATATAACTGCTGCTTATTAAGATTAGGTGGTCAAAATCGGCCTTTTGATGAGTGATAGCTGTCAGAATAATCATCAATAAGAATTTTCAGCAAGTGTAGTGCTTATTTTAATTGAATTTGAATCAAAATTCAAGTTCATTATATTATCTTACATATGAATAAACAATATACCTACAACGCTAATCTGTGTGTGATATGCTTGATCGTTTCGACACATACCACATGCGTTTCTCAGGTCTACTTAGTAGTGTACCACTTCTGTTGGGTAAATTTAATGGCAACATTTCTGCATCTGGCCTCTACGATAATTGTGAATTCAAGGAGATGAGAAACATAAAAAATACTGGATTTTTTATCACCCATATTATATTACTCACAGCATTGAGTTCGAAAATCCTACCCAGCTTCAAAAGCGATATAAGTACAACAACAATAGCATATGGCTAACGACCATTTCTCATAAAAAATATATACTATTATTAGGTTTACTTATACGTCTCGATTTGATCGGCATTATCCCAATTTGACGATCGGTCCTGAAGTCCTGGCCGGTTTGTCATTTTGTCTCACTTTATAATGTTATAGATTTATAGAAGGTACATATTTTCTGATCCACATGCAAGAGATCAATAATTTGTGAGCCCTAGATCATCATAATGTTGTGGTTGCTGCCAAAAGTTGATAAGTCGATAATTTAGGTAGGTATTTAGAGTTAATAACGATTTATGTATCTATATATTATAAATATGTATGCTAGGAAAAAAATTCAAGGTCATCTGATAAGACAATAATTATCCATACAGACAACACAACAGACAAAGAAATTAGCTGTGTTCCTGATTTTAGAGGTGTTAAACCTTCAAATTGTAATTACTTTACCTTAGCAACTTTTGGCAGTAACAGAGTAGATTATAACCTTTTATAGATGGTATCACAATATATCATATGAATTGTGTGCATATTTGTTAGCCCGACAATGCAAAAACAAGGTTGTCAAATATTTTTCTTTGTCTTTAACATATTATTTATTTATCTAGTTTTCAGCAATTATACAGTAAAATACTATCCCTAACACAGTAAAGAATATCTCTTTTTGAAAATAGTGCATGGACAAATTGTTTATTTTGTCCCAGTTTGGAAAAAAAATAATTAGGGTAGGCCTATATAATATTATTATGAGAAAGATCCACGTCGGTCCACAAGCAAATGAAAAAAAAATTAATCTTCATGATAATATTATGTTCCTGGAAGTCTGGTGTGATTTTCTGAGCTCAATGTTTATTACAATTACGTACACATTTATTTACTACTTACTGTCGATTTATGTTCCAGGTAAATTTTAATACGATTATGATTCCCCGCTGTTCAGGCAAAAGTCACTATCAGCAGAAATGGCAGTTTATGTACATTTCAATATGCATTCACAAACATATAGTCATTAAATGGACCAAGATCACTACACTAAATCATATCAAACACTAAACTCAACCAGAAACTACAAAAATAATCATTTCAATATTATGTATCTGTTTATAGAGACTTTTGCCTGAATGGCAACAATACTTTAATGTAGGTATTAAAATTAAATATCACACTTATAAAAATTATTAATGCTGCTTTATTTCAAATATAACAAATGTATATAATCAATCAATTAGATTGCACTGGGTAGTCCACCTAAAAATGTTTTGTGACCGTTTTTTCCCTGACCCTGCGCCGCTCGCCGTTCAATGCTACCGCTGATCCTAATGGCCAACGATATCGACCGCCACCGCGTCACTACAACTCCATCTGCCCGACTTCATTGCCAAATGCCATCAACCGCCATCACCTCATATCGTCGCCGACTGACGCCATCTATATATCTGCTTGGACTCATCTCGTCTGTGTTGAATTGTCAACAAATTCAACAATCCATCTTGTTGTCACTTGATGTAATCAATAATTTAATTTCACATCATCAAAACTGCATTATTTAATGAGGTACTCATTTCGATGGCATGAAATCGTTATAATTAATAATTACGGTGGCATTATCATGTTATTTCAACTGAATTATTCCATTATCAAATTTATATTAACAACTAACAATATCACAAAATTTTTATGTGACCATAATGAGTTTTAAAAATTTTACATGCCTGTAAATACAATAATATTTTTGAAATACGATACTATTATTAAATTCATCGCTTTGTCATATTCTATTTGTCAAATAAACTGTATCAAATATATTCCAATACGTCAATTATACAATTAAAATATATCTGACTTAATGATTCTTCTGATGAATCTAATATTTTTTCAAATCATCTTCAATGACACAAAAATTGAAATGGATTTGTTGAATATTGGAAACAATACAGTGAAGCACAAGTGGCGTGCGCCGCCAGAGAGACGGCGACGAGGGCCGAGGCGGCTCGCCAAGCGGAGACTGCTCAGCGGGAAGCCAAAGAGACCATCGACCACCTCAATAAGAAATGTGTTTGCCTGTCAAACTTGTGAGTGAATATTTTTAGCACCATTAATATTATTTAAATTGCGCTTCTATTTTTTTGTCATTACTGTTAATGATGATGATGCTTAAAAGATTAAAGAGATATTAACGTATTTATTTGTGATAAAGTTGCCAATTACTGCTGCACCATAAATATACATTTGTGATTGTGAAAACATATTGTTTGAATGAAAGTATTGTAAGGAATACATTTTTCTGCTGGGGGAGATACTTATTTAACTGATGGCCGCTATTACACATGAATAAGCTGCTTCTTGACTGCTTTCTATTTTTGTGATTGGCTCTTGTGATGTTTCATTGAGATAGTCATTTATGAAAAAATAAATCTAACCTACCAAGTCTTTGTTAATAATTTTTGCTCTTTCCCAAGATAAGAATTTTCATTAATGTTTCATTGAATAATACATTGTTTTCAGCTAATTTTTTTCTTAAATTAGTGTAAAAATTGAGTGCGGCAGTATATGGTAATGTTAATAATATTATTAGATAAAAAAAGTTAAAAAAATATACTTAGTTTTAAAATCCTCGCGCTACTTGTCAACTCTGGGTAAAGAAACCCAGAGGATACAGAGACAAACGTTTAGAGCTGTTAACATAAAACATTAGACTAGATAGTTGATTCCTACATCAAAAGAGAGAAAGCCAGGCGAATACAGTGTGTGCCTACATTATCTTCTGTATATTGTCACACAGTGTACCATATACTGATGCAGATTCACCATAGTAATCGTCCGGAGATGAGAGTGCGATTAATATAAAATTACATGTAAATATTTTATTGCCCAGTAGATGTTAGGGTAGGTGACATTCTGTTGATTGATTTTAGGTGTGATGTATTTAATACTATTCATTTGTTATTGTGCTTGAACCAGGTTCGAAGATATGCGCTCTCGCTGGCAACAGGCTCCCGGTGAGGCGGCCCAATTGCGGCGCGCCCTACAAGACGAGAGGGCAAGGGCCGCCGCCCTCCGAAGGCAATTGGACGCCATGTCACGGTAATCACCCATCAATCGCCGTCAAATCATTTCCAATCACATACAAACAAACACTTGTAATAACAATAACTGTCGCCAGGGATAAAACCGCTTGGTATTGATACAGAGTGTCACAAAGTGTGCATTAAAACGTTTGGTATTTTTCAGAAAGTGTAAATAACAAAGTGTGATTGAAACAAAAGGTAACAGAATACTTCTAATGTTTGAATAATGCTTATAACAATAATGAACTACACTGGTGAGTATATTGCATTCACCTATATCACTAGTATTCCGTTTACAACAATGGTTACCTGAAGCAATAACAACCAATTAATGGATGATAAATAGTACGGATAGTGTATTAATACTATGTTACACTAAGGACTATGAGTTAATATGGAGTGCCATCAGTAACCTACTGCATTGAGATAATGGATAATATACTGTTTGCATTGTTATCAACCTGAAATAACGCTTAAACTTTCTGACTGAAGTAAATAAACAATGCGTTTGTAAGAATTATGAAATGAAGAAAAATTCTGGATTTCATTTATAAACATATCTGAATCTCTTTATAATTGAAACCATAAGCATTCATCTACAGACTATTCACATTACCTACCTACATAAAGAAAAAAATCACACCTAGTTTAATAAGACCTTCATTTTATTGAAAAGAACTACAAAATATTCTCAACCATTAAAATGAAAAATAATGCTTTAATACTAATCCGCGCCAATGAGAGGAGACTAATGTCTGTGGAACATTATTGCAAGTCAATTAATGGGCCACTGAAAGGATGCCAACGAAACAAAAACACCTGTGAAAGAAGGTACCGAATCAATATTATAATTCATAGCGTTGTAGTAAATCTTCATCGTAGTACATAATTTAACATATATTATAGAATTTTGATGTTTTTGTCAGTAGCTTAGCAAGTGGTATCTGATGCTTCTTCGAAATTGCAATTAAACAAAAACAAATCACCTAATGTTACAAAACTCTTCAAACATAAAGTGATATTTTTACAAAAAAGGCTGAACTTTTTTACGATAACGCTTACCAAATAATATGTGTATTAAAATTTGTTGATTTCATAATAATTTGCGAGTATAATTGATAAACTTCATAACTTTCAACTACATATTCAGTTTGATTTACTTTTTTCTACTTATATTTTGGAGACTTGATAATCGCCAAGTATAAAAAATAATTATTGAGTTTATTGTTTTTATGTCGATATGTAATTGCCGACTAAAAAGTCAAAATGTAGTTTTAAAACATTTGAAGAATAAAAAATACAAATGCTTTAAATCTGTACATTAGAGGTAAAAGGTTGGATGTCTATTTTTTTAGTGTCTGTTAATTTTATGAACTTTATCATGTCTACATATTGTAGAAAAGTGGATGCCCCGCATTAAAAAATGACAAAGTTAAGTAATTGTATAAAGTCGGGTGTCCAAAGTTCCTTTAGAAGTTCTGAAGTTCATATTTATTATGTAAAAATATTAAATATAAAATTTGTAACTGGGCGTCTTACGTGGGCAAGGTTGATGTGAATGAAATGCAACGCGGTGCGGCAGGATAATATCAAACAGTCGAGGCTACCTGTAGTGGCCTACGTGCAGATAATACCCGGCGAGCATTGCGAAGCGGGACGGGGCTTCAGCGACGCGATCAGTTGATCGGTTTTTGCGCGAACTGGACGCTGTGAAAGTGACGTTTATCATACATTCATCATGTCAGATGTAGAAATTTTAATCAGTTCCATTCAAGAACGTTCTACATTGTGGGACAAAAGAAGCAAAAGATATCATAATTGTCTATTATCTCACCGTGAATGGGAGAAGAGAGAAATAAGTGATTCTACAAGTAATTACTTTTATTATTTAATTTACATTTCGTTGTATAGGATGTTGTCAAAATTTTCTCTCGCTTGCGCGGCTGTCATGATGCATTATATCTATAGATGCATAATTAACGCATATTATATCGAAAACATTTAAAACATAATAATTAATTAAGTGTATTTAATATATATGAGTTTTCAAATAAAAAGCCCTTGCGTCCGTTCATGATGAATGTGCAATCCCGACCGGCCGACTAGTGATAGGTACTGGCAACGTTGGACAGCGTTGCCGCTTCGCATTGTATTACTTGATATCGCTTCAAACCGCGTCGCAATTGCGTTCGCATCGACTTCGCCCACTTAAGATGTTGCGTAACACACAATAAATAGAATAATAAGACAAAGAAAAAAGCATATGAATTTAACTTTTGAGTATGTACCAACAGTTGCATTTTTTTACTTTTTATTCTCTCCTGAACAATTTCTAATATGTGACACCTGATCTTTTACCGCTGACTTACAGATTAATATACATAAAAGAAATGCTTTAGAAAACTCGGCATTTTCTATCTAATTAATTTTATTCATAGGTTCGACATAATTTTATAATTATTGATATTTTAGTATGTTACAAATGAATGTAAAATAGACATCTATTTTTAAGAGACTGAAATGTATAACATAACTAAGAATAAAGAAATAATCATTTTTTTTTGCTAATTTAATTTAGGTATGGTTGATGAAGTTTTTGTTGTTTGTGCTTCCTTATGCTTAAAATCATCCAATTATTATAATCCATACAATCATAAGCAGCTAATAAACACATAAATAAAATAAATGTATTAAAAAATGACAAGCCACAACACAAACAATCTTGTGTCCTGTGCTAAATAACTAAAGCGTCTCAAGTTTCCTATCGATTAATAATGTAGAGTGGTGTATTTTATGTTTATAATTTAGTAAAAAAAAATACAGTTATAATTTAACATTCTTAACTTTCGATGTCGTAATTTGTTATATTTCGGATTTCGCACATGCTTACAGAACGTAATATAATTTGGCTATTGATATTAGTAGGCTTTCGTTTGTAATATTGGTGCATAGTTATAATAATTGAACCTGATGTAATCAGAAACCACGGTCATGCTATTATGTACAAAAGTTTAGTATACACGTTACATAAATATCAGTATATTCATGATGACGCAAAGTACGGTCATTTATTTGAAGACTTTCTGTAACATGGCGGTTACAAAGTAACAAAACAGTTCTTTTAAAGGGAGTTTAAGTAATTTCTTTAGGTGGAAAAATGATACAGGAAAAATAAAACTCACTATTTTTTTGGTCATACTTTTTAACTACCTACATCAGTTTCAATTTGAAGGATATGGAATAAAATAATATCAACCTCTTTTATGATTAAAATTGATAAAATTGAGTTTGCCATCTATGAGAATCGCCTCTAAGCTATTTATTTGTAAAGAAAAAACTGCATTAATCAAATTTGATTTATCTCAAAACTTATAACATGAATGGTGATACTATTCTATTATGGGTCCTTCATTTCATACATTGTAAACAAAATTAAAGTAGCTTGAAGAATAATAATAAAATTAAATTGTTGTATTACGTACGCCTGAATTTTGTACATTTCTAACGTTAATAAACAATAACAGTAGGTGACATCGCCAATTATTATCGTCACCCTTTATTATAAACCTTGGAGTCACTATTTAGTCCATCTTCTGTGATCGAAATCCAAATATATAGTAAATATTATTATTATTATCCACCATATAAGAAAATTTAGAGCTCTTACTTGTTGGTAATTTAATTTGATTTCTCATTTTTTGAATCATAATTTATTTCTGAAGAGATTAAGTTTCATAGGGTAACGATAATTATTGGAGTAGCCATTATTGATTCCCTTTTTTACGTGTTGTAGATAAATAACTTGATCGTATAATATCCAAAGTATTTAGTTTTTATGTTACTAAATATTATAATGTACACCAAATTCACAGCCATATTTGTTGATAGATATCCAAAGTGCTTATCCATTTACTACAAGTTATTATCTATTATTGAGTTTATTTTAAATACTTATAAGATTCATTCAAATTATTATACCTGATGTGATTATTTTAAGATTTTATTACATTTTATACCCAGAGCTGTATTTATTTTTAAAAAATGTCTCTAAGAATAATGGTTCGTTTTTTATTATCACCTTATCATCCTCGCCAAGTCATCACATTCATTTTCTGTTCATTAGGTTATCTAGCAGAATAAAAATATATTTGACACTGCCATCTTGTGAAAGAAAAGAAAACTTTTATCAAATCTAAAGGAATGATGCAGAGATGACACCATTAAAATTGACCAAAATATATCATAATAGATTTTTGAGTGTTATTGTGCATTCCTCATTCTTTCCTCAACCTTTCGGACTCATCGTAAGAGGTCTGAAATCTCAAACAATATAAGGACCTGGCTATATAAGTCGTCTCAAATGCTTCTAACTTGAGATCGAAATTAGCTATAATAGTAACTTTTGTTGATACATTTAATGACAGAAATAAGAAACGCAAGTCAGAGATGTTAAAATACTCATGTATATCACACACACAATCAAATAATATTATTAGTTTTGTATGTTGTTTGACGTTCAATGGAAACTTTAAAAGATACAACAAGAATGTGCAAAATATATTTAAGCAAGATACAATGAAATTGAAATTCAATTGAAGTACAATACTATATAATGTGCTTGAATATGTGTAATATATTTTATATCTACTTATTGATTATTTTGACAATTACCGGTTGCGTTTCTTAATTCTGTCAATCAGCATGATGGTTCTAATCACTAAACAACCAATTTCAACCACATACGATTAAAAATCACTTATGCCACTTATGTGTAAAATATTATTTAAGTATGACTATAAATACATACTTTTAGGTTCCTATTCATTGTTATACTTATGTAAATATGTGGGCTTATTTGTTATACCTTTATTATAGAACATTACTAAGGCGCATCCCCATTATAGGTAATGCATAACACCCACTTATTTACATAACTATGACTATGCTTAGAGCCCTTAAAATTTTGGAGCTATATTTTCTTTTCATCAACTGAGTAACATTTTAAAATGGAGAAAAATATTTTGCTAGTTAAGCTAATGATAGGAATATTAAATAATATAATATTATAGTGGGTATAGAACAAAAACAATTCTTACATATTTGAGTTTAATTTTTTTTAAATAATATTATGTAGGTAACCTCATTTTTATTACTCATTATTGGTATTAATTAAATAAATTACAATTAGTAACAGGTCGGATAATTATGTATAGGGTACAAAAGTAGAAGAATGAAGTACAATATTTTTATTCAGATGTTTTTGTTTTATACCCACTGTGATTGAAGAGTTATGAATGTCATTATCACAAATCATAAGCACTACTGTTACCATTTTGAAGAAAGATCAATACTAATGATAGAGAATATATTTTCATAATATATTAAAATCCATTTATAAAATAATTGGGTCAGTTTCAGTTATCAGTTAAAATTACGTATAAATGCTGAAAATATGTAATACCAGCATAACTGACTACGATACTGAACTGATGGTGAGTTTTAACGAAAAAATTATCTTTTGCAATGACTTACCCCATAATCCGTTTTATTTTAATTTCAAGTACTTAATCAATAGGTTGACATTCTTAGGTGGAAGTGTACTGTCTAGCAACATTTAATGATGGAATAATGAAACATATAATTTAGTAAAATTTACATTTAAAGCGAACTGGTCAAACTTTACCACTGTGGTTGTAGGCGACGACAAATGATGACGGTCACACTACTGTCCGAAAGAAGTAGTTTTACATGTTGCACTTGACAGATGCACGTAGCTGATATTATGTCGCATATTCTCTTAAAGAAAAATCAATGTTTTTTAAATCAATCAAAACACACGGTGCACAAAACGGTGCTCCGCAGAGATTTTCTGGTGGTCCGCGAAATTTTGGCATCCAAATGCATATGCAAAAAATTCTAATACAATCTTCAAAACCCGTGCACCTGCAAAAATTTATGCATTGTGTATTTGTACTTAAAATATATTAATGATTTTATGTGATGAAATCAACCGCAATCATACCAAATAAATAATATTTTTTATTTCTGCGTTAGTGGTCTGCAAAAAGTTTCTTCGATTTTCGGTGGTCTGCAGGTTATTTTATCAAAGTTTCTTAAATTGTAAGATTATCTTTGAATTAAAAAAATATTCAATTTTCTTTTTAATATTCATAGATAATGTGTTAAAAACAATTTTAAATATAAATTGTGTAAATTTGGCTGTTTCGTCATTTCATCACTAAATGTCACCAAACACTGCAGTCCCATTTAAATATCTATACCTGCCTGTTAAATATTATGGAGTAGGTACATATGGGTATATAAAGCTGTCATCGGAAAATCAAAAAAATATCTAAATAAAAACTATATTAAAATGAATTCACTCATTTATTCATTCATTTCATTATTGATAGCGCTGCTGTGATGTATCGACTAATGCTATTTTTGCTTCACATTACAAGTAAACACAACATTCGTATATAAAATATTATTGATGAATGTCTCGACATTAGACTTGAAATTCTTTATGGCACTAACAGACTATGTTTTAACTGTATGTCAAGAAACGTTAACTGTATGAAAAGAAACGTTACTGACTTGTTTAATATTTTAACAACAGCAGACCCCGGCTGCAGGATCAAACATGTTATCACTCTACCATCTGGACCTCCACGGACCAGCTATACATATAATCTAATAAATTGACAAACCAATACTACGTAGGATCTTCATAGTTTTTGAATTTGGTGGTAAAATAATTTAATATTATATTGAAATAATAGAATACTTGCTTAAGGGGGATTCTATATGTCAACAGAGAACCTAGCGGAAAAATACAAAGCTTGCAATTACAGATTTTTTTTTGATAATTTACAATTTTAACTGTATTAATTAATAAATATGTATCTGAAAACATTAAAAAGATTTTTTTTTTAATTCAAAGATAAACTTACAATTGTAAAAAAATGTAATAAAATTTGAATTCGTTCAATTCGAATCTTATTATTACATTCTATTTTATGGTCATATTTATTATTAAAATTTAGTTTATTAAGTTTTCAATTTACTTTTTTATACAACTTATTTATTTATACAACTTACAAACAGAAATATAAAATCATATAAACAAATAAAGGTTTGAAAAATATTTAATATTTAATTATAGGTCAGGAGAATATTTATTAGGTCTCGATAATATTTCAAATGTGAATGTTTGTTTACGGATCACCATTCTCACCGCAGATCACCATTGCAAAGCATGAAAAATAATCTGAAAATAACACTGTTTTTCTCTTTTTTCTTCCAATACTTTACAAATTCAAAAGACCCTTTGAGCCGCAAAAGTGGCAGTTGTAGGAGTGTTGGCCCCAAAAAATGCGCTCGCGTGCAGTGATGGGCAAGCCACATACCTACAACACGATATTCACGCGCCACTGAAGACAAGATTACACTTTACTGTAAGTAGAATTCAAAACCCAAAGCAATCGTTTTTGGTCGCCCTCTATTGACAAAATTGTAGAGCCCTTACACATATTACTTTTTTTCAGAATCAATGGACTATAAAAGCCAGTCGGTAGACAAATGAAAACTTTTTGAATATCCCTAATAACAAAAATTAAAGTGGAAAATTTAAAAAACAGATTTTATTTTTAAAGTTTTTATATTTCTTAGATGTAGAGACGCCCTCGCCACTACGCTTAACAAATTATATGAAATATTATATTTAAAAGTATTCTCTATAAAACATATTAGAGCTTGTACAAAGAGTCTGGAATCATCAGCTACGTTTGGTATACTTTGGCTTTGGCGGTTGAACTGAATGTGTGTGAGGGGAAAATAAGAAAGAAGGAAATACTCATAAACAATAATAAAAAAACATGGACTGTAGTATTAATTAATACATTATTTATTCACTTTAATGAATTAAAATAAAAGACAATAAGACCTATCCATCAAATCATTAAATAATACATCAATCACTAATCAATTTTCAAAAACAATTCAATTAGCTTGCCGATTTCACTTATTTTTGCTGACAAAGAGGCTGGTAAGGTCAAAAAAATCGTATTTAGGATATTTATTTCATTGAATTTATTAAACCAACATGGGTTAATTATTATATTTTAATTTTATACACTGTTTATGTTTCTGTTATCTTTTTACTAAAAAATCTGATGTCATAATATGCATTAGGGGTATGCGCTCCTCTTATAATATTTTCTTACCAAGATAATATTACCTATCTTACCAAGAGAGGGAGGGGTCCAAAATCAACAAAATGTGTCCGTTACGTACCAATTATTGGTAACAAAGTAATATCAAGTAGGTACACACTTCTAAATAATATTTAATAAACTAAAATGTAGGTAGTTAATATTAATAATTAGGTATGTTTCAGCATACATATTCCAGTTTTTTAAAACGTGCCTACCTAACACAAATTTATTATTTAGCAGACACAATATAATTCGAAATGGATCTAATAAAAATATGGATAAATTAATCATTCTAATATTTTACATATCAATATAATATCTTTCCGCAAAGAATCAGCAGATAACCCCCATTAAAGTGATTTGCATTCTTATGAAAATGTTCTATAATATATTAATATAAGCGAGTTGTCATTGTCACACGTATCAGACACTTGGAGGGTGTATCCTATTGTCCCTCTTCGCGCTCAGCTTACCCAACCACCCGCCACGCCAAACATAGCCGATGGTTCACAACTAAATAATTCCGCTCAATCTACATTATTTTGTCAATATTCATTTCTGTAATATTCGTGTACGATTCTGTAAATATGTTTATATAAATCAAATCTTAAAATTTAATACTTTTCAGCTTTTCATTATATAATTTATAATATTTCTTATAATATTGTAGCTTTAAATATTTTTGTCTTTTTGCACTATTTTTAACATAAAAACTCTAATATTCATTTAGTATAAATTTTATAATAAGGAATAAATACATATGAAACATTACCTTAATTACGGTAAGAATAAGCATGTGATAATTGAATATAAGTTTTTTTTTTAAATTAATAATCTTCACAAAATTCTACGTATTATTGAAGATGTCTACTCAAATACACCCAAGTAGTAAACCCATGAACTGGTGTAATTCTTCTTAAGTTGTTTGTAGCTGTAAGTCATCATCGACAACTTTTGACATTGGTTATAATTTTTTAATGATGATAAGAAAATATATTTTGATGCAATAGTACCTATTATAGTGTGCTAAAAAGACTCTTGTGACTAAATTCAGAGATGATGGTACGAACCAGTGGCGTACGGTGACTTTTCCTTGTAGGGATGCTGTTGAAAAATATGCATACTTATACTATTTGCTATGTTTTATCTTCTGGGGTTTTGTAACCTGAATGTTGATAGGCAGCTTATGAAGGTGAACGGTGTGTGGTGGTGCAGCCCGGTAGGTTTAATATATTTTTTCAAGTGGTTACAAAATGTACTACTATATCAATTATTTCTGTGGATGAAAAGAATCTACAGCATCCACGGACATCACTGGTACGATATCATTTAAATTGATAATCTTTTTTCTGTCTCAAACAATTTGATTAAGCATTATTAATTTTTATTATATTCGGTTACTTAACTTCATTACAATGCAAAACAAGAGTAACTTCATTAAACTGGGCTACCACAACAAAGATTATTATTATAGCAATTAGAAGCCGTGAAATACAAAGTCATTTATAGAATTGAATATTCAGTGACAACTGTTTGTTTTTAATGTAATGTAATTTAGACAAAGGAGTAAAATATTTTGTGACGTACAAATGACATTGGAGCGAGGGACGGTCAAAAAATAGCGAAAATTGTTTGATGTCATATATGGACAATGGTCAATAAACGGGAGATTATACAGAAAAGCTTCATTTTAACTTATGAAAAAGTTCAGCTATTAGAGAAGTCAAAAATATAATATCTATCTAAAGTAAATTACAATTTCAGTTACCTACTACGAGATATACTATTGTATACATTATAATATTTAAAGATACTTAGATACTTGTATATTCATCATTAAGGAAATAATTATTATTGCAACAAAATATTTTCTTAAACATAATTGTGTCGGACGTATCAACAAAATAATCGTAAAGAGCGAATGAATTCTTTAGGGAAACAATGTCAAAAGTTATTAACATTTCATCTTATTACCATATTCGCACACTCAAATATCAGGTGTCCAGTCATAGGCCTGTCGCTATCCCAAATGATGTCATCGGTTTTCCTACTCATTGAATGGGGACCACAAGGTACCTAAAAGATTTACCTGCTCAGTGCTCACCCTTCAAAGGAGCTTTGTATCAGTGGCGAAGGGTGGAGGTAGGCTGTTAAGATCCGCCATAAATAGTGCACATTAAACTTTTTCAGACATACATATTTGTTATCATTGAAATAAGACTACAATTAACAGATAGTGTAGGTTAGATTTTAAAATTCAATTAAACCCTGAGAAACCAAGCCATAATAGATATTAGTCAAAAAATACATGTCTATCTATAAAATATCTAAAATTATGCAATTAAATCATACATAACTTTGAGTATTTTATAGATAGAATAATATTTTTTATTTATTATAGTTTGGTTTACGCAGGGCTTAATGAATCAAAAAAATGAAGCAAAAATATGTGTAATATGTAGTTTTAATCCAACGAAAACAAATAACTATGAATGAAAAATTGTACACAATTTTGTCGCATTGCCCAAATTAGACCAAATCTATTATGGTTTCGTTTAGGCAGGGTTTAATTGATTTTTAAAAACTAACTAATACCATCTGTAAATTGTAGTCTTAGTTCAATAAAAACAAATACATATGACTAACAAAGTTAAGTGTGCACTATTTATAGCGAATCTTAACAGCTTACCTCCACCCTTCGCCACTGCTTTGTATACATCATTGCATTATCTGGAGCCGGCCATACTGTATACTGCAAGAACCCACATTATATTGCTATAATGTTCCTCATACAGAAGTTTTTAATATTCAGTATAGTGCGACTTCTATATTTTGACTGACACATCATTATGGCCATCAACTACTAAAAATTACCTCCCCTGTTACATATCACATCCCTCTGCTTACTACAAATAGCTGTTCATTTCACGTAAATAATTATCTATTTCCCACGACTCCTGCTTCCATCCTTTCACGCTACAAATGTGTCAGACATAATAATATAAAAGTGGCTCTGTAGTTTTAAATGTTACAATTTAAGCACCAAAATAAATAGTTAGGTATTTGTTAGGCAGCTTTGAGTAATATTAAAAATTGATATGGCTATATGAATAAAATAAATTATTTTTATCATAATAATTTTCAGTCGGTTCTATATTTGAGTGTGCTTCAGTATCTTAAAATCAAATTTATTGGTTGTGAAAGTTATTCTATCAGTACAAACTACTATTACTTGCTAGTTTCCTCATAAATAAATATTATAGTTATGATTCATGAGTAAAATTTTGGAAAATTCATTAAAGTAAACATAAAAAGATATTTATACCAAGGATACCTACCTATATGAAATAGAGTTTTTGAGGTAAACACGGTATTTTTGAGTTTGGCTAAAGTTGATTTTAAGATGCTGCCAGTATGGTAAACGAGGAGCCAAAACTGTTATTGACACTGTCCTCTCTTCATCAACCATAACAAACATTCCAATTATCACGGCGTAAAAAAATTTTGAGTGTTAACAAGGGCACCCGCCGGTGATGGTTCAACAGCTACCGGACAAGGCGCCCTTCTGCAGAAGACGCCACAGACTACAGAAGCTACCGCTCCTGAGTCAGCTGCCGTGCCCGCCACGGCCACCACACCACTCAAAAGTATCACCACACCAACAGAACTCACCAAAGCTGCCGAGGCAAAGACACCGCGCGTGAAAAAATCAGTAAACAATGACGCAAAACCAGATTCTGACACTGCGATCAAGCCGAAAGGTGCAGGAAAGAAAGGTGTCGGAGATCCGTCTTCAGTTGTTGCTTCTAAAGGTTTAAATGCTATGAATGCAAGTGTCGACGATGTTAAAAAGGATATAGGGAAGAAAAATCAGAAAGTAAGCGAAGCGAATGATAGTGGATTGAACGAAAGTTTATGTATGAATGGAGTTGATAAAATAGAAACTAACCTAAAAAATGATCAAGTTAAACGTACTCTTGTGCAAAAACCCAAAGAAAAACCAGGATATTGCAATTTTATTGAAGCTAATATTAATAATGTAAGTTTAAATAGAACCAAAAATATAAAAACTCAGACTACTAAATTGGAAGTAAACCGTACTGGTCAAATGGATAAAGTGAAACAGTTAGTTCCATCAAAAGATAACCAGAAACAAGAAAGTATCATTTCTGAAGTCTCGAATAAAAATGCTTTGATTGAGAGTGTTAATCCAAAAACTGCCTCGCGTATAGGAATAAATAAAGTCGATTTGATTAATCACCCTGACGTTACAGACACGCCCAAAACTGTGGATGTTGGTGAGCCTGTAAACAATTTAACAGATGGCCAGGCGGCAGATACAGAAAAACCAGAGGTTCCTGTCCAAATAAATGTAAAATCAAATGATATTGCAAAAGTTGGCTTGAAAAACGGCATTCAAAAAACTTTTATTTCAAAAGACAATGCTTCTAACAAGAGCATTCCTAAATCTATGGACAAAGTAGGAATTTCCAAAATTCCAAAATTGAAAATTGATTCTGTTAATGAAATCGTTGTTACAAGTCTCAAAGAGAAACCCAAAGAAACTACGGCTACTACAGATCTTCCCAAATCCGATATTGTCGATGTAGCAGTTGATAATATTGATAAAGGTTCAGCACAACCAGTAATTTGTGCTGAAGTTGAAACTGACAAATCATTCGGTGCGAAATTCTTGAAAACATTTCTTACTCGTGGCAATTCCATCGATGAAGTTCCATCAAAACGCATGGTGCTTACTGGTGGTGTCAAAAAAGCAGCAAGTCTCTTTGACAAAAAAGTCAAAATAAAATCCACCACTTCTTTGGAAAGGCTCGGAATAGATGAAATCAAGCAAGATGAATTAGAATCTGGTCCGCAAGCATGGCTTTTGGCTGTTTCAAAACAATCAACGAAGCGCAGAGGACGAGTCATGTTCAGTCCGCCTAGAGACCCACCCGTTGAACTGCCGCAAGTAACAGTACCCGTTAGAATTAGGCAGTTTGATCCCAATCGATACACAAAATAATTTATTGTAGAAAAGGTTATTTGTCTAATTTTTGTCTGAGTGGTCAATGAAATATTCCTCTTAATTCCTCTTGTTGCAAACAATAGCACCATAATTTTTGATGCTTGAACTCCATTAAAATAATATTATGTGCATTTTTTGTTTAATTGACTGTAGAATCCGATATGGATCTTGGCTGTCTCATGAAGACGTTTCGTAACAAAATTTTGTTTTATGAGATATGAATGTTAGCTACTTGCTCAAACTGACCATGCTCTGGACCCAAACACACATTTAAAAAACAACATGTGCTTCTGCCAGACCCGGGATTCAAACCCAAGACGCACAACTTTATAAACTGACATGTTACCTCTCGGCCATTGCGGTGACATCATTTAAACAAACCACGAGTCCAAACGATTATCGTGTCGGCTGATAATATGGTGGGTGCCATCGAATCTCGGTTTTGGAAAATTCACATGTTTTTCAATATGTCTTTGAATCAGAGTATGGACCATTATAGGTTGAGCAAGTGGCTGACATCCATTTCTTGTAAAACAAAAATCTGTTTCTACAACCTCTATTCTGTGGAGGCCCATTTATGATCTTCTTAGAGTGCGAAAATTATAACTTGAAGTGTCATGACTGAATTCGTGGCACTGCAATATATTATGAAAGGATTCTCAGTATTGTAGTTCTCGAAACGGCCACGCTTCATGTTAAACTTGCCGCAGTCTAGGATCGGACATAATATAATTATTCTGTAACTGAGTCTGTTCATCCATATAATTTTATGTTTACACATATTCATTATAATATTGTTTATCATAACAATGCTGCCATTATTAACTTATTAACAGAGCCTATTCAAACGTCTTTGTAATAATTACATGTTTACACACATTCATTTTAATGATTCTCATCAGAATATTTATTTAAATTTGTAATTTTGCCATTATTATTGAATCTTAGGAGATTTTTTAATCTTCCATAGCCCCTCTTTATCGTCGGCAACACTATGTCCAAATAATACGTTTGACCACTCAGTTAACAAAGTTGACAAATAGTTTGTTGTAGCTGTCATTTATTATACGCATTTACTTGCATACTTTCAACGGTGTGGTGTACCAGTAATTAAATTAAATTATCAGTGTTTGGTCACTCTTTTGCAATAATTGAAGATTGTCTAGTTTCTTGGCTTACCATACATCTTTCCTACGCTGTACTTCCCTGCAAGCTGGAATTTCACAAAACTAATATTCCACCGGCTTAATATGAATGCACTCAATCGTTATCTTCATCAAATCTCTGATGTAGTATTGTGCTTTTTTAGTAAATAAAAGTTTCAACGGTTCACTGGCAAAGTGAGTCAGAGTTTATGAACGTAGAACTACGTTTGTCAGTGAGAGCGGTTCTGGGCAAAATTAGCGAAAGAAAAGTTTTTTTCAATTTATTTTGCTTATTGAATGAACGGATGGTTTATAAACTACAGTAAAACCTTGGATTGGGAGTATTTTGCGTCATGACAAGCAAATTTTTTAAATATATTATAACTTGATAAAGGAATGTGATCTTTCAATACAAATAGTACGTATACGCTTTGTCTGCCGAGCATCACGTGATCACAACTGAGCTGATGGTTTTTCTCTCTCTCTTGCTGAGAAATCCTCAAAAGGAGGCGAAAGCAAATGTCATTGGATAGGTTCCCTGTGAAAGTCAAAAGAAACCAATTCCAGTGAATCTATAGATTGCAGTGATTCCTTTAGTGTCACTGAAACTCAACCTACATAATAATTAATAAATTTAATTACTTTGTATTTAATTTAAATGTGTAATAAAAATATAAAAAGATATTTGGTATTAACCATGTTTATATAAATATTATGGGGTTTTGGAACGAGTCATCTGTAACTAGACAACATACTGTAACGAGATACAAATTGTACTTCCAATTCAAGGTCTTACTGTAACAACATTAACGTGCAAATCTGTTGATATCTCATGGAGTATAAAATGGCCACTGGAACGCGGTCATTATGACATAATATATTCTCCCACCCATCCTATTGAATTTGTGTCTGGAGACTGGAGTCTGGTGATTGGCTGTTTCAATGTTTATTTCTTCAAAAGTTATCAGCGATTCTGATATTATACTTTTTTGGACAGTTAGCGACCTAACTTGCAGAATACAAAGAAGTAGTTCTATGTCAGAATATAAATTCAATTGACTATTGCAATATCAGATGTGACATTATTATGAAACGTTCTACCGAGCTTGTTCTCAACGTTTTGAAAGTAGAAGAAGCAAATTTAAATATTAACAAATTAAAATATTCTTACAATAAACCACCATTAAATACTTACATAATCTGAAAGAAATGCATATATCTAGATTGAGCATATTGTACTGAGTGAATGGGTCACTGCTTATCTCCGAATATTTTATATTTGAATGAAATTCAATAGAAAGGTATGAAAATGTACGCCATGTTGGAATATTCAATAAAACCCACATAGGTATAATATCTTAACAGCCATTTTACTTGCAGTATTTTTTGCTTTATATTAGAAATAAATAATAAAATTAGTTTATTCTTCAAATCTGTACTTATAATATGATAATATTGTAATGTATAAAATGTAAAGAATAATTAAAATATAATAATGCTCTTTAATATTGTTACCCGCTGACTTGTATTATATTGGTATTATAATCTTGCTTTTATTTTAATGATAAAATATTTTTTATGGAGATTTTTTTTTACTGTATACGACACCTGAGATTTTTAGCAATAAAAAAATGTTTTAAATAATATAAATGTTATTTTATTACCTTGAAATTTGACATGTTTTACACACGGTAAGTAAAATTAACTGAGAAGATGTTAAATAACAACATATTTTCAAGTGGAACCCAGCACCTTTATCTTAACGTATCCGCCGTAACTGGAATGTGTGTAGATTATGTCCTGGTATGATACATTCCACTCGCCGTGGATAAAATAGAATAAAGGTGCTGGTTCCCACCATTAATTATAGAATTACAAGAACTCAAAATACATCTTCACATGGCTTCACATAATTTAAAAAAATATATAGGTATGTTATTAAATTACATAAAATGAGCTTTATGATACTTGCTTCTGTATATAACAATATTTTTACATTCTTTTATTGTATTCCGTGTCAGTATACATTTGCCTGAAGATACCGAAAGGTGAAACATGGGGCATAAAAAATGATTCAAATTGACCAGTAGGTACAAAACTTTAATCAATAATTATAATATTATGTTCAAATAGGTTGATGGATTAAAAAATTGACTAAGTTAAGAGAAAACTCTTTGTGGGCAATATTTTTTAGTGTGCCGCAACTCGGTTTCTCCCATGCTCTTGCACGTTGGGCACTCATGGTTGTTCAATATGGGACAAGTTAAATTCCCATTCTCATCTTTTAATTTGTGCCCTTTATAAATAAAGGGCTGTTCACCATTTGACTTGCAAAAATTGCACTCCTAGAAAACAAATTAAAACATCAATGAAATATCTCTTCTGCAATCAGGACATTAGTCAGAAACTAATTGGGGAGTGATAAAATGCTACTTGTCAGCCAGCTTACCATGAAAATATGGACACACCGGACAGGCCATAGGGCAAAAGGCCAATAGTTAAAATTTGTCACAATTAGTACGTCACCTTGTAGCATAGAGGTAATGCACGGACGGGGCGCGTAAACCCAGGAGATGCAGGATTTTATTCGCTGTCAGGCTGGCTTACTTTTTTCAAAAAAAGATTTTTTCTATTGGTTATAATATATTTTCTCAGAAAGTGTTTTTCAAAATTATGTATGCTTAGTATTAAGGGGACGCTCTACAGAAATGCCCTTGAGAATTGAAAATATGATATTTTTATATGTGGCTCGAAATAGTTGGTCTACTAGTAATATTAAAAAGTCGATACGTGCCTCAAAAGTAATGGTCACTATATTAAATTTAAACCAAACTCTTTCCAACTAAGCAAGTATGGGGTGACCAAAAAATAGTATCTTTTAGTGCTTGAACAGACAGAGAGCGGTCGGCGTTCTGCGTTCAACCGACCGTTGACCGGTAGCGTTCAATACGAGTTCCGACAGCAGACATGTGGCGGTCAACAATAATGCGTTCCATTTGTATACAAACGTTGTAGTGACACAGGCGCTGTATAATGCGAGACCGCTATATTCCGACTGCGAGTGGAAGTGAGAAAGCACCGCTGTTGCGGACTCACTCCCCCGTGTGCTTTTGCTCTATGTTGTTTGACAGCTCAAATTCCATTCAAATTTTTATTTACTTTCGCATGTCAATACAAAGCTTCGATGAATTATATAATTTGATTACATTTGACATTGACTTGTAAGCTAAATATAATCTAGGTACTAAAATTACTGCTGTAATCAATGCATTTTATCAAACCGGATATTTAAAAACTTAATATCGATGATTTTAAGCGAAGTGACATATAAACTTATTTGTTTGTGTACCTACCTCTATCTATAATATTTGACATTTCGATTCTAACCTTTTAATTTTACCCATAACCTCACTTGTCAAATTTATTCTATTATTGAACTATGAAAACTATAAATCTCGCCAAGTATTTATGCACGTAAATCAATCAAGTGTTGATTTAAAAACAATTTATATAATTTGCGTTCCAATTGACCGGCGCGGTCTGACCGCCGGCTGTGTGCCCATACAGTATGAAGTCCGTAC
The DNA here is from genome assembly GCF_057557595.1 of Rhyacophila brunnea. NCBI lineage: Eukaryota > Metazoa > Arthropoda > Insecta > Trichoptera > Rhyacophilidae > Rhyacophila > Rhyacophila brunnea. Next base: position 28,445,846 of record NW_028233068.1, read on the forward strand.
AGTACAAAGAACGCCGAACTCCGAACACGGAACGCAGACCGCCTGACCGCTCCCTGTCTGCGCAAGCCCTTAATATACTTGAATGTTACTAAATTCAATATGTTAATCAGCTGTTTGGTGGGAAGTATTGCAACCAATATGGTGGATATTGCGACGTTTTTATACATAGAGTTTAGTTTAGTAGTTTAGAAACTTAGAAATAGATTAATAGCTTTTTAACCTGAAATTGTACGAGAACTAAACATACGAAGGATTTTGAAACACATATTATATACACCTACATTTTTATTTCTAATAATTTATAACGCCTAAAAATAAATATTATCGTGCAGCACCCCATATACTTTTATTATTTTTCACATTGTTTTCATTCGGCCGGTCGGCGACAGCGTTGACGGTACCTAATAAATCATTGCAAAGAATTGCTCTACCGACAATAATTATTATTATGTTTTTAAAATAAAATCTTCGATGACCAGGTATTTTGTTGTAAATTTGATTTAAAATGACGTGCTGTTCGCTCTGTGGACTCTGCTCGACTAAAATATGAATCACATTGGTTCTGTTATGCCTACTCTTTAAGTTTTTTTCTCTAGTAAATATTATTTTTGCACTCTTTTCGAGACTGAGATCTTTCATTCAAACCATCATTATGCCGGGTCCACATTGGCAACATGTCGCCGCCAACCTCGTTAAATTTTACGATACGTATGATAATTATCGTAAAATTTAACGAGGTTGCCGGCGACATGTTGCCAGTGTGGACCCGGCGTTAGGTTCATTGGTTTTATTATAATTTCATGTATAATATGTTATTATATAAACTAATTATGATATATTTACCATTATTTGTTGCCCCGAAATACGCCTAGCCCCGGCCATAAAGACAGCACCTGAAAGTTCAAGCATATTGAAAAATAAGCTTAGCATAAAACTTTATTTTTACTAACAATAGAAAACTAATCATAATATGTTAAGTGGGCGTGTAAGAGGTACTTTACGATATACGTTTCTTTGTATGTAACCATTCCGAAATCAATATGCTTTATTCCAATATACACTAATTTTATACAAGATTTTAAAAAATGTTTACGGCGCAGCTACGGGATGCTGCATGAGCTGAAATGACCAAGAAAGATTCTCCAAGATTCTCGGAGGCACCGTGCGGTGTCTATATGTTCTAGCTAAAGGGTGGACATGGCCGAAGTAGAGAACTTTACAAATTACAAATTAAATACGTTCACAACATAACATGCAAAACAAAGAAATAGTGTAATGTATTGTTACACCGCTGAATGGTCCCTATTTGTGGATGTCTCTGTGGATCTAGAGAGGCCCGAACCAATATCAAGCCGAAACATAGTAAGGGTTGATTGCGAAAATAAATAATAATAAAACCGGCAATGCTGTTTGAGTATTTGAATATTTTTCCACAATGTCTGCCTGATTGCAGTTCATTTTAGTTAAAGCTCTACGTTAAAAGAGTAATATTAAAATAAATAAGTAATTATTATTTACCTATTTTTCAAATATGTTGAAAAAACCTTCGACCTACATCGACAGCCTTCAAAAATACCGTTACAATTCTGAAAATAGCGTTTTAACTTTTTAGAATATTTAATATTTGGTGCATATTATGTGTAGACGGATTGTTTACATGTAAATGACTGGTTCAGAATAAAAATGCTTTTTTTTTGGTGTCATTTGCTAGTTCGAATGTGGGGATTACAGTCATGAGTTACTTCATGGAACGGCAATGCGCAATCTGCGTGCAAATTTTTTTTTTTACGAAAACCCACTAAGTATAAAGTATAGCAATATAAAAAGATTCATATCGCTCCCTCTACTTTAACAGCTTAATTGCTTTGTTTACAATCAGTGTCGACCTTAGTCAGACTTGGAATGCCATCCCCTTTAATTTTTAGTCTCAAATTGTATTCAAAACTTTCAGGTGCATATTATATTTTATTATCATAAACTCTTAAATAGAAAAAAAAGGAACCAAATCATGAAAAAAATACATATTATTATAATCTACTGAGATTTAGAGTATTTCTACGAAACTTACTCTCAAACAACGGTGACAACAAAAGTTGAAATATCCTTATGATTTTTTTAAACTAACATGTCGCTATTTTCTAACAAAGCGGACGCTTTGTGAAAAACCACCACTGCTTTCAAAAGTTGTAAAGATCGTATTCGTTCCTTCTTTTACCGCAACGCATGGCCTGCCTACCCCTACGAAACGTCACTTGGTACAATTAATTAATAAATTATTATAACCTTTTTTCTGGAAAGAGATTGAAACAACCAAAGATAGGCCACCATCCAACTGTGGAATGAGAATTCTTGAGATGAAATGAAGAAAATTACCTGTTTCACGTCCTTTTGTGACGGATCGCCCTTCTTGCCGGTTTCCTAGCGCACTTCGTATTTCGGTAGAATGACCTATAAAAAGTAAAATGTAAATAAAGTGAACTAAAATGTATAGATCAAAGATATTCAAAAAATGGAGCCTAAAGGTATGACATTGAAGCAAAATAAAAGATATCTGGTCTAGTGATTAAATTCGATATGTACAAGTGACTTCAAATTGCAGGTCCTGCAACTTCACACTAATTATAATAATATCACATTACACTCTAATTTCAGATTCACTCAAATAGTTAAATGTATGATTATGGACAGGCAAAAATTATGATTTTTGCATGCATCCACAACACTGTTTGTGGTTGAAAGATGTGCAATGTCACAATCAGGGCCGCCGCAGTGGCACAGCCGCCGGTGTGAGAATAACGCTTAAGAAATTAAAAAAATAAATAAAAAAACAATATGTGTACTTGTCAGACCCAGGATTCGAACCTGGGACACACGACACGACGCTTAAGCCGCGCACCCATCGCTCAAAAAAAAAATATAATTAATAAGAGGCAAAAAAAGCAAAAATATCATTACATAAAAATATTACCTATGTAACATTTTAATAAACATCCTTGTTTTACTGAGCCACTCAATATGTATTTAATTAGCCCAGCATTGCTATTCTAAATAGTTAACACAGTAATACGTTTCAGTTATTTATCTTGATCCAAAATAACACGAATATCACTCGGAGCAATTCCATATACCTACAAGGCGGTTATCTACAATAATAATTGTTAACACACCGCACTGTGTCTTGTTTGATTCCAAGTGCATCCGATTAGAATCTTCAATTGGACATTTTTTTAAATCCAATTGGAGATTCTAATCGGATGCATTTAGAATCGAGTATGACCGGTTAAAAAATAATATTTTGCAGTACTATTCAATGACATTTTTTGACAGCTCGCAGTTAAGGCGGTCATGACCGGCCGTGTTAAAAAATATCATGCCTGACAGTTAACTTTCGTGATAATTAAACTGCCTGATTATGACATGACATATTTATCACTTTTTCAGTGATTTTGGAGTTTAGTAATATGTCAGAATAGTCCGGCAAGGCTCATTTAGTGCTAACACTGCGACTGGCGCGTTTCAAGCAGTTGGCCTTTAGATATAAGTAACGTGTTATTTAAATGTCGTAATTAAAAGGTCAGCAGTGATTGTGTTAAGCGTAAACTTAGCTCTATATCGATGTACCTAACTGTTGACTAGTCAAAGTGTAGCCATTGGTGAGCATCGCTTTTGATCATCACTTATCATACAACTTATCTTCCAGCGCATCTATTCTATAAACAAGCCTGTTTTCGGCCGCTACGGCAGCTATTTAGGGTAGGTTTGTATCGACGTATTAGCACCTATTGTAACAATTACAATAAGTTGGCTGTCTAAACAGTCAAAACTGTCTATCTCGCTCTAAAATTTACCACAGCCAAAAGAGGTGCTGTTAAACATAGCATTTATTGTAACCATAGAGGTAGATTGTAACAGTTACACCCAGATAGCTGCCGTAGCTGTCGAAAGCAGTCTTTGTATAGAATAGATGCGCAGACGTCCATTTTAAAGCCATTTTGTGGATTTCATTCGCAAGTTTCTGCATCTTATATAAAATAATAATATGTTGGTGTATTTCAGGTAAATAATAGAACATTTGCTGGCAAAGTATAGGTTTCTAAGAACAATCTGAAGAGTACCTATACATATTATACATAATATTATGTGGTAAGAAATAATAGTTAATTCTGTCCAACCTTCCATGTTGTACGAAAACGGAAGGGCGAATGTCGTATCATATTCGGGTGTAACTCGGCGCACAGAAAAAGACAGATATGTCCCTGCAGCTGGCGGGCGAGGATCAGGCTGGGCGAATGGTACTGGTGAGACCGAATCACGATGCTGGGCGGATGTTGAAGAATGGCCGTCAGAATCCCAACCGTTGGCCTTGAAGTCCGCCATCACAGCTTCCAAGCTTCCCTTAGCTGATATAAGAAACAGGTATTTTAATATAACAGTTATCGCCCGCGGGAAATGTTGAATGTTTTCACTGTTTTGTAGCTGCCGAGGAATTTTTTGGATATTATAATATAATAGCCCTCTAGACTGCGGTGGCTGGACTGTATAGAAAGAGACACAGTATCCCTGAGACTGATGCGGTGGAGGGAGCTTGCGGAAGATAGAGGGAAGTGGAGACGTTTCCTGGAGGCGGCCAAGACCCACATTAGGTTGTAGTGCCGATGATGATGATATAATAGCCAACAATCTATAAATGACATAATTTCCCCTCCAAAGTAGTAAAAGAAAACACAAACAAACCGATTGTATTTAAAATGAAGAATAAATTTCTCTCGCCAATTATAAAAATAAAAAGGCATTTGGGGATACAAAAAGGTACAATGGAACTAATGTACCTATTCCACTCAAAATGTCGCCACTTCAGGTTTTGGAAAAATTGTTGGTATTTATCATAAAACAATATTAATAGCATGTCATTTTAATGGTATTCCAGCTTAGATGTTATCTCCTGGATCCAAGTGATTTCTATACTTTGTTTTCATGTTCATTGAAGTAGAAAATCCTTATTCACATTAGGATTAGTAGGTTGTTACAAAAAATTAGCAGTATCGTCGTCACTTTTACATACTTACACAATTTTAAAACCCTAACAATTTTTATTTTGTACATATTATTATTATAGACATTTACATACTTTTATTTGAATTTTTTGAGGCCTTCGCCCGGACATAATATTATATTGGTCAGGATGCCGTATTGCGGTGTCCGATAGTAGTGCTGTCTATTTAGCGGGAATTTTCGTTGATACTTCGAATACGTTATAAAGTTTAATTTACTATGAAAAGTATTTCTTTATTTTAAAAAAAATCGTTATACTTACGTCATTAAAAACAAAAATATTATTTGAAAAAAATATTTATGGCGAACTGTATACCGGGTTGCATTCGAAGTAAGCAATGAAAATTCCCACAAAATAATATGTAGATAGATACCTATACGGCACGGCACTATCATCGCAATGCGCTATTCGGTACTTCAGCCGGTACAGTATGGCTGTTGCCTTCACGCTTACCTCATTTGGTGAAATTTACCTCTGTTCCCTGATCCCCTCATACCTGCATAGTGCAGCAATCTCAGCTAAGTAGAGAGAAATTTTCTTATACCTAACCATGAAATAGGTACTTATGAAACACTTATTCGTGCGCCGCAGTACGTGAAATATGAGTTCGTGTAACATTTTAATCAAATGACGAGTAGTTCTTCGTTGAACATTTCACAGTGGAGTATATTTGTACGTATGCTACAACCTGTGGCGCTAGTTTGCTGTTCCAATTAGATTCAATACGAATTTTATGAGATGTCTTTAAGTTAGGTTAGGTTAGGGTTAATCTAATTGGAACAGTACTATTTGCAAACTATCGCCGCATTTTGTAAGATACGTATAAATGTATTCCACGGTGAAATGTTCAGCGAAGAACTCGTCATTTGATAAAATGCTATACGAACTCATGTTTCACGTACTGCGGCGCACGAATAAGTGTCCCACGATGAACTGCATACGTACACCTTACATGTAACCGTCCAAGGCGTCCAGTCGAGAAATGGCATTTGATGATATCATTCTGTATAATTTAATAATATGACGCTCAAATTCTCGTGCTGATTGTTGCCCTGATCGCCCCCGATCTCGATACGCGAAAAATATGAATTGGTCTATTTTGACCACGACTCCAATGAACGATCCAAATTGACATTTCGCGATCGAGAGGACGGCTCGGGGCAGACGAATCTTCTAGTGTAATTTGACATTTATACACGTAAAAAAATATTGTAAATAGTTGAATAAATTCACCTGGACGTGGCGTGCCTATTGTCCCACATTTCCGCCCACCATCGTTGGTCTCCGGCACATTTTTGAAGTTATTTTGACCGCTCGGCTTTCCATCAAAATTCCAATAACTGTCTGCAATTAAAACAAAAGAATATGTAATCAACTACCAGACTCCAAAAAAAATATCCCTCTAATGGCACACTCTAACTAAAACTTACATACACAATTAACCCGTGTTGTATTTTGCGTCGATATAAAAATATGTTGTTGTTGTAAGTAATAAGTTGAGATTCAGCAGCCCGATTTCCTAACTATCGTCTCGTGTGGCACCAGACGACATGACGTAATTGTGACGTCAGCCAATACATGCCGCCCGCTCGAGCGTGTATTGGTTGACGTCACAATACGTCATGTCGTCTGGTGCCACACGAGACGATAGTTAGGAAATCGGGCCCCAGAACGCTTTGCAACACGAATTTTTTTTAATATCCATTATACTTTACTACTTATATTTTCTTTGGTTTACAGCTTTCATAGAGCACTTTTATCATATCCTATGTGAAATAGTTACCTCTACTGTTGACCCATGGTTTGCGATCCTGGGATCTCCCGCTAGACTTTTTGATCCTGGAAACTTGGGAGTGAAAACGTTTTCATCCCGGGATTATGAGATTACTTTTAATTACAGCTTTTCGCTATGCCGGATTTTTTAAATTACGTTTATTTCGATTGTAGGCCCAGATCGCGGTCAACAAAATACTTTTCGATGTCGGATTTTTTGTGCACATAAACAATAATGTATGCATATAATAAAAACGAAAAATAAAGAATTTGTAGATGGGAATATTTGGACCAAAATTCAGAACTTAACAAGTCATGAATGAACTCATGCGCCAATAAAACCGACAAGTAATGACACGTGTCATGAAATAAATACTCGGTGGAAAGGTAACCTTAAAGAATTTTTCTAAAGCGCTTTCCCATAGCGAACTAACTCAAATTTATCCACCTCAAAAATATCAACAGTTATTTTTGTAATGAAAATATGATTTTGAAATAAATGAAATGCTATTTCTTTTAAAAACTTTATATTTTTTAAATTATTTTATTTATTGTAAGTACCTACCTACTACGGGATTTTACAAACACTTTAAATATTTAAAAAAAATCTGTTTACGTCTTAGCTAATAATACATTCTTTTCTTTTTATTCATCTATAATACAAGCGAAAATTAAGTAGGTATATTCGTTGTCAGTGTGCATTTACCAATGATGAGTGAGCATAGAACCCAAAGATGCCGAAAAGCGAAACGCGGGTCGCAATAAACGATTCAAATGGAATACAAAACTTAAATCAATTAGAATTTAAATTCGAATTACACCAAGTCTCCACAGTTTTTTTTAAATATGTACTTAGGTAATAGGTACTATTACTATGTTAATTGTTTGTATTGACCAAAATGGACGATGTCAGAAAACTCAGTAAATGCATATACCTAGGCAGATTTGCAAGCTGTATGTAAAAGGTAGTTACTCGTAGGTATCACTTAGGTATAATAAAATACACAAATATAATAAGTCTCAAATAATCTGGAATTTAACAAAAATAATAGATATACTCGTAATATATTTAACGATAAAAACATCTACTATTAGGTAATACCCATGTCATATAGCTTATAATTTATAATATATCATTAAGTGCATTATATTACTCAATTAGAACTATATGTACCTAGGTATATTGTATGTATAAAATAAAGAAGTATTCAAAACAAATTAAACTTATCGACAGGGCAAAAAGTTTAAAGCGTCAATTACATTGAGCTTTTTTATGAGCTGATTATTGGCAAATTTATAATCTGCCTGTAATTTCGCCCAGTGTAATCATTGAATAAGCTAATAAGCAGGTTGTAAACACTCCACCGAGAAAAGTTGAAAGCCGGTCAACTTTTCACACTACACGCCGGCGTGTGGGCTTACTGCGTCTGCGCAGTAGAGCGATGGTGGTGGAAAAACGAACTACTCATTTTGAAATTTACCTTTTTGACGTTTAATGGAAATATTGTTATGGAGCGTAGCGACCTCCCGGCAAAAAAACGAACTACGTTCCGTCAAAATCGCTCGCTGGCTTGTGGCTTATCAGCGAATGGAAAGTTTTGTGTGTAATCATTAACGCAGTAGCTGAACCGCCCGCTTTTAAATTCGCCAATAAGCAGCTCGTAAAAAAGCTCAATGTAATTGACGCTTAAGCAATATCAAATGAATAACTATAGGTTAGTTAACAAGCTTATAACTAAATATGATAATGTAACCTATTTATATAACAATCTCATCTCAACCATATTGAAAAGAAACGTTAAATAAACAATGTAGCAACAGAATAATAAAAAGCATTAAGTACTTAAATCATGTTTGAAGAAAAGCTTCAGAAAAAAAATCTGCATAGCTACACCTAGCGTCGGTCAACAGCGAATTTATTTTTAGTGTTTCTGAGAACTGAGAAAACCGTTATGACAATTAAAAACTGAATACGACCCAATTTCGACGAGAAAGAGTAAAAAAAAATATTATGAAATGCAGGTGGTTCAAGACCCACATACCTACCTTGGTAGGTACTCAGTATTTAAAAAAAAGTAGGTAGCTTAATTAGATCGTATAAAAAGTAATTTCGAACATTTTAATAGATTAGTAACAAACCGATAAATTGGTTTTGATGCATATTACAACAGTATGATTGTGAAATGGGCTCTCCGATGAGGATTTTTGGCGGATCCCTTATCTATCGCTAAGGTTTAGAACACCATAATGTATTAAATACCCAATAAAAAATCGTTACAAATACACTGGTTACCTACCCATAATTGTACATGGGACATTATTTGGAAAACGATAAGTATTGTAGAGCGCCACACTGCCTTTAACATTGGCGATAGGTGGGGGGGCCGCCAAAGATTCTGGTATGGGGGCCCGCTTCAGGATGTGTGGGCCATGGGCCAACCATATATTATATTATGTATAGTGTACTTACATATATATGAAATAAAATAGCACCCACAAGCAACATTTTTTACTGTTAATAGAACAAATTTGTAAGAAAAGTGCAGGTAAATAGAGTAATAAGTTGCTTTTTGTCTTTTTCTACGCCGGGCCCCTAGGCTAAAGCCACATCAGCTCCCCCTTATGGGGGCCATGATATTATATAGTATGTAGAAAGATTTTCTAATATATTTATTTAATAATAAATTAAATTCTTCGGCAGGATAAAAAAGATTACACAATAAATATAAGTACTTAATAATATTATGTCCTTGTGTATTTATAAAATATCTCATTCTCGGACAACGACAGTAAAATGACAAACACCAAAATCATGTCTGTGATTAAAATCAAACTGTAAACTGCAAAAATAATCTAGGTACCTACCTGCACCCTCACGCGCACCGCAACAAAATTATTGTTTTTCTGAGAACTGAAAAAACCGTTGTGAAAATGCAATGCGCTACGTCGAGGAGATCAGTAACATTGGTGAAATGTAGATACATTAAAATGTAATAACAACGATGTTAATGTTATCGCAAATATCGTTCAATTTATATTCTATTCGATTATAACATCATGTAATATTAGTTAGGTACACGAAAAATCCACCATGTTATATTATGCTGGGTGGAAATTTTCGAATTAATTACTGAAAATTGGTTGTCAATCATTTACTCAACACACACTACGTTTAAGGATAAGTAGACGTACCTACAATTACTTGTTGTGAAAACCAATGTATAAAAATAAGGTTAGTTTAATAAGATTAGGTTTTTTTTACTTACACGCCATTGTTACACTAATCACACAACACAATATAACTCCTTATCCTCTGACCTACGAATCACGACTCGACTGCTTTTTCACGAGTGCATGGGACAAAATCATTCCATATTAATTATGACGTGCATATACTGCAACAGGTGAGGGGTGGTGAATCGTTGGGATTAAGATAAACGATATGGTAGCCCAATTATGGTCGCAATTTCATATTCAATGTTTAATATTTTTAACCCTACGCGAAGGCGTTGGGTTTATAATCGCTGAGAGACGCGATCTTTCGTAACATTATTTTGTTTCGCGGCTATTTCTAAGTTGGTCGGCCATTATTAGCCACCTGTTTGAACGACTAAATTCGATACAAAATAGTCATTACACATTACCTCACAACAAAATACTTTTTATTTTATTTTTTAAACATCACGGAGATTTTTATTGGCATAGAGCTGTATTTTATGTAGGTCAAACAATATAAATTTTGGCGTATAAGTAGGTATACTTAATATTACGGTTGCTGTGTACCCAGGTAAAAGATTTCTTGGTATGTATTATGTTGTATTTTATGGATAACGGAAAGTTGACCGCCCGAATCATAATAACTGTACCCGAGAAGCATACGGATGCAAGTCCAAAACATGAAATGTTCAGGAGAGCCAAAAAACTATTTTATTTTATGTTAAGCTCTTATAACTTTTAAAAATATTTATACAGATTTATAAAAAAAATAAGTTATGAAAATCAATTAATTTTTAATAAGAATTGTGTTTTTTTTTTGATTTTTTATATGTAGAAGACATAGAAAAAAAATATTTAAAATATAGTTATTGACTTCAGTGTACTTGAGTCCTTATGCTTGAAAATGAAATTGAAAATTTGACTGAATTGACTGGCAGTACATGACTGTTAGTAGTAGTTGTTTAACCATTTTACGATTATTTGGTGCGAAGAATTCTTGGATGCCGATCCAGATACCAAAAAGATGAATACATTTAGAGGTAGAAAATAAAGGTGCCGTCGTGACCCCGAACTTCGCCTAGTTTTAGTGTGATTTTGCGTAATATCATAAAAATTAAGATGTTTTCGTAACTAGTAATTATATCCAATGAAGTATTGCGTTGTCAATTTTGTACAAGTGACATGAAATTTCACATTTTGTAGGAAAAACATTAATTTTTTATCATTGAAAGACACCAGGCGAAGCATGGTGTACTTACCCGAACTTCGCCCAGTTTTGTATTTTTCAAATGTAGCCATATATATAAATAAAGGAAAAGATTTAATGCCGGCGCTCCATTGGCACGCAAGTCAGACGATTTACAGTCTTCGGACTTTTTTTTCGCGTGGAGCACCCCAGGTCTGCGGACTTTTTAATCCGCAGACCAGGCTCGTTGGATTTCAAACATGTTTGATATTTTACCTCCGAGTTGCCAGACTTCGTCCGTCGATCGCAATGCAAATTCGATTTGACATTAATACGCAATCATTCGAACCGCAAAAAAATCTGTAATTGTTTTAAACATTTTCATTGATTTATTTGTTAATTTACACATTATATATTGAGAGATTTACCAATTATTTTTTTATTTGTATTTATGAAATTCATAAAAGAAAACGTAATTCTTGTGTTGTTTTCACTGCTATATTATTTTACGCAAGTCTACATATAAATAACACAAAATTATAGGGTTATCAGAAGACATTACGATAATCGCAATTTTTTACTTTTGAAAACTCGACTTATTTATTCGTTCATTGATCAGTAGCAGGGCATAGACAAATCGTACGATTTATTGTCCTCGGACTTTTGGCTCGCCAATGGAGCGCTGGCATAATAGTAAAAAGATGTGTTCAAAACAATATGAACCATAGTGATGGGTGTATAAGGTTCAATTTAGCAAGATATTGGTAGTAGGCGAAGTACCGAACCTGTTCTGGCGTGTTTTCATACATTAGATAAACTTCTGTCAGGGTTGTCAATAAAACTAATGTGGAATAATTTTAATAGTTATTTATGAATTTTTTTGAACATATTAATATAAAAAGTAACATTTGTTTACAACTGCAATTAACTGAATTAACTACACATATGCCTATACCTATATTAAAATATGTTATAATCATTAGAATACAAGTTATTAACATGTTGAAAAATTGTTTAAAACTTCTGAATCAAAATCAAAATTTCTCTGCGATAATATGGGTTCAGTTCGTGTAGAACCAAAACAATATCGGTTTTAATGATTTGACAAATATAACCAATGAAAATATAAAAAGGAACATTTGTTTACAACTACAATTAATTAATTTAAATCAACTATACATGAAAGTATACCAATAACGAAAAAATACAAATCAATCTCATTCGATTAGAATGCCATAGATAAAAAATGATAGGTAATAAAAAAATCCTATGATACAATTATTCAGCAAACTTTTATGCACATAACACAATATTTATTCACTCATAATGTCATATACACTATACACATTAGAATACAGCTTATTAATATACTGAAAAAATGTTTAAAACTTCTGAATCAAAAATCAAAATTTCTCTTCGATGTGGTTTCGGTTCGCTTAGAACCAAAACAATATCGGTTTTATTAATTTGACAAATATCATCTACCACCGGCCAGCCATATCTGTTTCTTCCTTTATTTCTCAAAAATTTTATCGTATAAGTTTCACTTATTTTTTTAATCACTTGCCCAATATAAAAGCGATCCGATTTCTGGACAGGAAATTTGACTAAAACAAAACAATTAACTGCCAGATTGTCATACTGTTCAGGTGTTTCGCTTGTTATATTATTGAAATCAATATCAGTTTTTATGTTTCTACTCTTAAATTCTTCAGATACTTCACCGAATTTAATAGATTCGGTGTCAACATCACTATCTTCTCGAGGCAAAAAGTCATCAGATTCATCTAATAGCGAATATCTACTAATGCTACTAATAGTCTCTTCAGAATCTGATGAATCTGTAAGTATACTGTGGTAGTTTTAGTGGGTGGAATTATTTTAATATCCGAAGTTACTGTATTTTTTTTGTTTTGATGCCTTTCGTGTTCGGAGCATTTCCAATCTTTTGGATCTTTAGATGTTCCAGGTAGAATTATTTCATTAGATGTATTATAATGTTCTGGTACAATTATGCTATTTGCTGATGTATTAGCATATTCTGGAACAATGATTTTACTGGATGTATTAGAACGTTCTGGGGGAAAATTGTAAGTTGACGCAGACGTACCAGGCTGGATGTAAAGTCTTTTATTTCTTTCTTTCTTCATAGGGTTGGGTGACCTATTTTCCTTCAGGTAATTTAAAAATGATTTTTCTATTGAATATTCATTTCTATTTGATACATCAGGAAATTTCCGCAGTACTTTCTCTGGGTTAAAAGGGTATATGCCGGTATTTACAAAAGCACTAGTAATATTATGCCTTTTTTCGTCCAATTCGTTAATCAGCTGTTTAAGGAGTTCTGGAAAATGTGCCTTATTTAGAGATGTTTCTCTTGGATTCTGGTATTTATATTTTAATAATATAGTACGCCACAACTTCATCATGGGCCCAAAGTAACAAACATCTAACGGTTGAGTCAAATGACTCGAGTTTGGTGGCAAAAAACAAATTTAATATTGTTTGATTGACACAAATCCAAAACGTAATGATTGATGTGTGTCGCCAAATTATCTCCAATTATAACCTTTGGTCCAATTTTAGAATTAGCCCAAGGTATAGCTATTTGTTGGAACCAGTCTTCAAAAATAACAGAATCAAACCAGCCAGATTTGCTCCTGTTATATCTTGCTCCAATAGGTCCATTTATTCGCCACTGATGAAATAAATTTTCCGCTTTATACACCACATACGGTGGCAAGCAAACACTACCTACAGATATGGCAAACATCACAGAAATTGATCCTTTGGTGTAATTCACTACACGTTCTGGATATTTAATACCGCGGCGAAAAATGCACTTGGACGCACCCGGGTCATCCACCAAATTGGTTTCATCATAATTTAATATGTTTTCCGGTGGTAGGTACATCTTTCAATGTTTCTTTCAAGTTTTTGAAATACATTTCGATTTCACTTGAATTTTTTTCGGCGCGTGATCTTTTTATATTTTGAGTAGATCGTGTTGATAAATCAACTTTGTTACGTTTAAGAAAAGAATATGCCCACTTTTTCCCTGGCGGATTGCCATCAAATAAAAATTGGCGCCCATTGGACAATAGGTATCGATGCACCACAAGTCTTAAGTCCAGCAGAGTCAGTGGACAACCGTAATCCCCAGCAGCAATTAAAACTTTCACAATTTTGTCTTCTTCTTCCTGAGTAAGACGGGTTGGAGAACCAACTGGTTTTACATGTTTACCATGTAGCCTATCCAGTAATGTTCTTCTTGGAATGCCAAACTGTTTTTCCGCTTGATACGACGATAACTTTTTATCTCGCATTAATTCTAATGCAATATTCATCATCTCCTCGTCGTGTTTGGTGGTGTAATTTTTTTTTTTATTAGACATTTTCTTCGCACGGAATATTTTATCTGAAACAAAAAATATACTCATTTAGTTAATAAGTCATATTTGTTGACAAGATTATGCAGACATATTATTTTAATACAGATATTTCAAAAACATAAATCATGGAATGTAAAATAATAAAAAGTACACATGGTGGTGCCAACCCTACGCATAGGCGAAGCTGGGATCACTTTGGCGGGAAAAGGCTCGAGTCTCTTATTAATTCAAATTAAATGCTTATAATCAAAGATAGAGTTCTAAATGTTTTCAATTTATAAACATAAAACTTTATTAAACCTATAGAATACAAAAATAATAACTTACCTTCAACAGATTCTTTTTACAGACAAATTTTTGTAAGACAATTCGAAACTCGACACTCCCGCATCACAAACAAACGTGTTTTCCTGACACACCCACATGAAGTTAGATTCAAATTTGGGCACAAATGTTACCACTATAAAACAATATATCTTTGGAAAGATAGCAGGAATGCCATTGTCAAAGAAAGAAGGGTAATTTTTAGGTTTAACTAAAATAGGCGATGTAAGGTACTGCAGGCGAAGCTCGGGGTCACGACGGTGCTTAAAAATAAATATTTTTTCGATTACATACTCTACAAAAAAAAAATATTTCTGCTTATCTGCGTCTGCGTTTGCACAAAGTATTTTATATTATAGACAACATTTGATTTTTTCTTCTACCGGAAAAATGTGCCGGGGCACAGCCAGCAACGTCTCGCGGCACACTAGTGTGCCGCGTTACAACGGTTGCGGAGCACTGATCTACAGGATCAATGTGTGTATAATACTGTTATGTTAATGAAAAGTTAGAAAGCATTCATTATAGGTTATTAAGAACTCCGATGCAATTATAAAGTTTTTTTTATTAACATTAAGAAATCAAAAAAATACAGTGCTACATAAACAATTATTTAACTTTCAATGTCTTCATCACCCGATTGAGGATACTCCGGCATATTATTTTTGTGAGCTAAGTTTTTGTAAAAAAAAGTGCGGTGGTTCTGGGATCCACTGCAACATTTTTTGCAGATCTGCAAACTAAGCGGTGTTACTCACTTCACATATTATACTTGGAGTAGTCAAAACACCTCTCTTTTTTCTTCTTACGGCAAGTTGTTTGAAACAATTTTGCTGAAAAGTTTTTTTGTATAATAATACTCTGGGCATATTAGCGTCAGCTCGCAGCTACACCACTCTGGATAATAGGAAATCCTCACCATCAACATTCTTTTTTCTACGACAAAATGTGATTGGGAACCAGTATAAAGTGATGCCATATTCAGTTATCAGACCAGATAGTTATTTCTTCCACATCATCTCCCATGGTATTATATATAAGACGCCACTTAATTTGCCTCACTGGCACCAACTGTCTCATTCCACATACAGCAATATGCCTTTTCATTTGTGCTGTCAAGAATGGTTTTGTTCAAAACCCGCAATTTTTTTTAAATAAAATGATTGGGCATTTGTAAAAAACGGACAGGGAAGACATTTCTGCATATCAACCATTAATATGACTTCAGAAGATGTAGTCTTTGCTCAAAACTTTTTCAAATCGTATCGTAATTTTGCTTCGTTGATATGTTAATTTTATTCTTCCTCGAGCTTTGGTTTGTCCGTCTCGTTTGCATTTTTTAATTTATGACAAATTGGTCACAGACATCACAGGTATCGTTACTTGGTGGATGAAAACTCAAGTTGAATTTTTCATTAAAATTTTTGCAGTAGAGCCATTCTTTTGCATGATTTTTAAGATGCATTTCTGTGTACAGTTGGTTAAATTCAAATCACGCTTACATTCAAATGAGTGCCCAGATATTTTCTGCTGCTTCTCTCACGAGAATAATGACACTCATAATTGGGAAATGATGTGATATGACTGGCTAAAGATTTGATAATATTATCATCCAGCTTATTTGCTACCATCTGGAGGCAGAACCGAGCCCGTGCACTGAAGCTTTTTATTTATTCCGAGGGTGACTAATTTGTCACTGAGATTAAAAGTGTTGAGAAACATTGTCTTGCATACTCTTATCTTATTTTGATTCATCCCTACAGCCAAAAAATAACACCTTGTGTATTTTCTGATAAACAGCTTTAAATTATTCCTTGGCCGTAATCGTTCAATGATTTCAATATCTATCAATGACACAATTAGTTGACGACGTAAATCCCAACTTTCCGTTTTCTAAAACCTCTCGTGTACATCAATTCTTTGTTGGTTTGTTATCAAATTACAGTCTCTCTGACAACGCTGATTGCATCTACTTTTCAATGCTTTGGCCGGTATCCACTTACTGCTAACAGTAGACTTGTATTGAACTCCTGTAAGGTGTTTGGTTTTTGCCCGCTGTCTTTTCTATTTAGCCTGATTAATCACACGTTTTCTCCCAACTGATTTCTTTTGAGCTGATGATTCTTCCAAAATTAGATTGTCAGTCTCTTCTAAATGAATGGGGGTGGGGATTTCTTCTAAATGAACCGGGAGAATAATAAAGTGTTTATTGTCCGACTTGGTAGAGCTATTGATAGTCTATTCAGGATCTTTGTCAGAGTCAGAGTCGTATATTGGATCAACTAATGTAAGCCTTGCTGAATTTTGATCCGGGGATTTCTTCGACGTTGAAAGCAATTCAATTTCAGTCAGAATATTCTGTACATAAATAAGAATATTTTTAGTATTGTATGGATTGAAAATTGTACGTGCTACGGATAAAACAGTATAAAGATCTAAGTACATATGGCAACATCGTTTTTTTTCCAAAATTTATAAATGAAAAATGTACTCACCCTGGGACATGCTTTGTACCTATTGCGTTTCCTCTTTGAGAAGAAACAAGAATATAATGATCAATAATGATGCGTAAGTCAAAAGCATAGACAGTTACCATAGAAGCAGACGGATGTACATTGGACTTGAGTCGGAATGCAACTGATTTAACTGATTCATAAGGATGCAAGTCCATGTACACCCTTCTGCTTCTAATGTGTTATGGTTGTTGCATCCGTATACATCATTGAAAATCCTTTATTCTTTAAGATAGGACTTGCATCTCTCTGCCACTGATAAACATGATCATTAACTATAAGTTGTCATCATTCACTCATTTCTTCAAATTTTGGACTTGCATCCGTATGCTTATCGGGTAATTTATCGCGAACTTTTGCTGAAGATCAGGATTTTGAAGTGATTTTTTTTTTACGCGCAATATATCAAAATCGTCTGTAGAGTAAAACAAGCAGTGTGTAACGAAAAACAGCGTCACGAAAAATTAACGTAGTTTAAAGTTTAGATTGTTTAGAAGATAGGTACCCTTATTTAGTACTTACATATTTTTTCAGATTTATACGCGACGTAAATGGAAACTCCGTAACTCTTTGTAGTATTGACTCGTGTGTCTCTAATAATTATCTCTGAAATCGAGAGCATCCGTTGGTTATTCTCACAATGTGCAGAATTAACCTGCCACTAGTAATGCCAATTGGGAGGCAGTAACTATATTCAATCAAATCGCTTCGGATCTTAATATATTCCACTAACTTTCTTTTTGATGTGATAAGTTTTTAAAATATGTTCTACTTAGTTCACTCGGTGTGCATCTATGTACCTTTATTTTTATTATTTTTTCATATTATTTAGTATTTTGTATTTCAATATCGTTTGCACTTATTTTTTATGTCGTTGTCATGAACGCTTTGAATTTATGATTTGTCATGTCCATTATACAAATAATTTGGATGGTGTCATAAAGCTTATGAAATTTTTCACCTTACCTCCAGATGCTAAAGGTTTATGATTACATCCTTGGGCTTGAGCCACATGATAAAGAAGTACCTAAGGGCGGCGAGTAGTTTTAGGAAGATGAAGATTAGGTAAATTGTTGTTATAAAATAATGTCTTTTCTGTATTTTTTCTCATACTACTTAATAAAACATTCTTGTTATAAAATATTATCACTTAGTAAATCACTGTATTGTTATATTTTATATTTTTCCATTTTTACCTAATAAAATAGTCTCCTTATAAAATATTGTCTCATATTATATTGCTGAATTTTCATTTTTTGTATTCTTTTACTTTCCTTGTTGATAAATAATGTCTAACATTACAACGGTGATTTTTTTTCTACATTTATCTAATAAAATATTCAAGTTAATTACATAAATGCAATAATCGTTGTTCTTATTTTACTACCTTTTAACTGTATGTACCTTCCCACCATACCAAAATAATAAAAATCTATTTATTACATAAGCTTACAATTTTTTATACTTACTTCAAAACTGACCTTTTCAGTTTTGTGAAAAAACAAAAAAAAGGTTTTTTCTTAAATAATATAGATAATCCATTATAGATAGGTCCATTTTTTCAGGACACGTAAACACTGACAGTTACCTACCATAATGCATTAATATTTTTTGCATAATTTCACTTCTAAGTGTCTGTAATAGAAAATCGTGATTCCTGCAAAAGTGCAAAAATGGAAATACATCCTAGGTGTACCTAGTCAGTTGTGGAAAAATTCTATTTTTAAACAACAAAATCACGTGGACTTTGATTGATTTGGCGAAATATGAATAAACCAATCGATGCCTGACACAAAAGTTTATAATATATATACTTAACTCATGTTCGCCAAATTTGAAAATAGTAAATTTTATGAAATAACCCCACAATTTTCATCCGAATGTTTGCGAAAAAAAAATCCGCCATAGAAAAATTCAGTATTCTAATAAAAACAGAATGGGTAAAAAACTCAGATGAGTACAGTTCTCGTTCTTACCTTCATGCGATTTTTATACGTTATTGATTTTCTAATTCAATAAATTTAGGAATAAAAACGACCATCTTAATTTAATTTTAATTTTAATAAACTACATAATAATATACCTATACCTAGTTCATTATTTCTAATTTGCTGGTATGTAGTCAGTAATAACATAACTAATAATCAAAGAGGTTTTAAATTGTAAATTATCAATAATCACGGCATACACTGTACCCAGACTATTTTATCATCATAAATTATAAATATTTTATTATCATGTAATCATGTTTGTCAAAATCAAATCAGTAAACCGAATCAATAACACCTCTAACTGTGTAAATATCAGATTATACAAAACAATGAAATATTTTAAGTTTTCGCAATCACCGGATGCAAATATGTCAGCAAATCAAGGGGCGACCATTGCAGATTGATTAATATCCAAAAGCCGGCACTTGGTCGCCTTTTGGTCTGACCACCGTGTTCATCGCACACATACTTAATAATTATATACTTACAGGTAGGTTATGTTGTATTGTTTTAGTTTTTAACACGCTAAAAACAAATTAAATCGCGCGAAATTTATTATGCATAGAAGAAAATAAAATAATACGCAATTCCAGGAAACAGTATCTCGCCAACCTTTCGCTATTATTTATACCACTGATAGATTATGATAGATACCAAATTTAATATTGACACTAAACGTATTACCTATGTACTTAATAATATTATGACTATAAATACATTGGATATTAAATATATTTTATTCAATAATATAGGTGATGAATTATATTTTAAATACAGTACATACCTAATAGTATATTGAGACAAAGTAAATCTACGACGGTTAATGATATCAAATCTTTCCTATGTGCAAAACTGATATTTTTCATAAGATAAATAATTTATTTGGAACTCAACGCAACTTTTTTATCAAATAAAATGCAGGTATTTTGGACAGTTCATATCGGCCACATGTCAGTAGGTTCGTAAGTACGTAACACGTTTTTCAATCAACAGGTAATATTATGTGGATTTGTAAAAATAAAAACATTTTACATTTATTATTGAAGTCTTTACTAGGTTGTTGGCTTCTTTGGTCCAACATATTAAACACAACTCACTAATATTGGGTTCCTTCACAGCGTCTGCTGGCAGCAAGTTTCCGCCAAACTCCGAAGAAATTATTCTAAAAAATAGCTTTGGTTAGGTACCTACCTTCTTACGAACTTACGTCGGTATAGAAGTGCACGAATTATTTTCATTTGCTATTTTGTTCATCTCTCTAAACGTGGCATACAGCAGAATGAAAAGGGGTCAGGTAGGCTTACCATAATTATGAAACTTTAAACCAGGACATGAACGGGAGGTGTGTCAAAGAAACAAAATTTAATCACTAAACATTGTTTTATTATTACAAAAGAAGAATGCAGAAGATCTGCTGCAGCAGAAATTTAAAGTAATTAATTTATTGTAGGTACCTACCAGTCGTACTTCTCGTTGGAATGAACTTTTTGTCAGCACTTTATCATTTTTTTTTTTAATTTTCTCATAAAGTTAAAGGTATTGAAATTGAATGGTAAATAAGTTCAATTTACAGTACAATTCGAGGGCTTAGTGTCAAACAACACTATCTACAAAAGTGCAACTTTACAGGAGAGCCAAAAATCATTATTTTAGATTCTTGTAACTCAACAAGGGAAATGTTTATTTAAAAGCTAATGTTAATATTTTATAATTTATTGTGTATTGTACATTTATCTTGCTTATGATGATGTTAAAATTTATAGGGATAGTTTAAAAAAAATATGAAAACAAGGCTAACTTATGTAGTTAGCGTTAAACTTTACTGACAATTTAATCAGAAATTAAAAAAGATTGACATAACGTTGTTTGACTATCATATAGCCGTACATGTAAAATAACGTTATCTCAAAAAAACAAAAAACACTTTTTTGTAGATAACGTTGTCTGACTTTAAGCACTCGAATTAATAGCGCCCATACCGTAGACTCCTGCATGCGGCCTCGGTCATCCGACCAAATATCGAGAAAACACGCTGCAAAGCTGCGGACTTTCCTGGTAGACACAACATAATATTGTAACAATTTTACTAGATTTGGTACGTCGATGTGTTGCTCTTGAAAATGTTTGAATAATTGGACCCACTTGTAAAAACTTATTTGGGATATGAAAATATTTCTATATTTTCACAACAATGACAATTTATTATTAACAATCATTCATACGCGGAACAACAACCGGGACAGAATGCCAAACCGGCCGGAATGCCGGGACCAATGTCTGAAACCAGGACAACCCCGGTCAAACCGGGACGTATAGTAAGCCTAGGTATAGGTATCTAATATGTTTGAAAAAAAAAACAATTTTAAATTTGCTGCGATTTTATTGAGAAAAAAAAACAAAAGAAGAAAATGAAGAACATATTTCGAATACCGTGGACATAGCTACATCGTCGTATTTATATATATTTAACCCAACATATGTAATTAACAATATTTTTAAACAACATTAAACTTAATTATATTATAATTAGATACAAAACTCAGTTATTTTATTCTTCGATATAATGACAAAGTTGTCAGAATTACAAATGTATTAATATAATGATTAAAGTACCTATTTAGATACATACAGCTAGAAATATAAAAGTTATTCATTAAACTAATTTTACAGTAGGTATATTATTAATATTTATTATATTTTTCGATCATAATTAAAGACTACCTACAACAACGGGTGCCAATATATTTGTTAACATCACAAGAGAATCTTCTGATAAATGTAAAATTATAAAATTCTGTATTACTTTATAAAAGTCATTTTTTATAGGTGGGTATGCTTACCCACACCTGATTCTATTTTTCCACGTTCCAGAGATAACACAGTGTAAAACAAACTACTTATAAAAAAGATAGATTTAATATATTAAAATGGGCTCTATTATTTAATTATGTAGTGTAATCATTCAATAATATTGGTCCGTATTCTTGGACAGTGTTATTATTCATAACCGTGTAAAAACTGTTCAAAAGAGATTATAATATTGAGAAATATTTTCCTTTTACAATTCTGACTAAAAACAATACCTATACATATTTAGTAAGAAGTATAATTAGATACCTAATAAGCATCATAATATTTTCATTTGGTTCAATACCTATCATAAAGGAAAATAAGAGCAAACGAAGTATATGTAAATCGTTATACACTGGCACCATGGGTACTGCAAATGCGGCTTGTATTTGTAATGGTATTGTTTGCTAGCATTGAAACAGGCATTGTCGCAAGCAATTCAATACACGCGCGAATCGCCTATGGTGCCACTGTAGAATGATTTACCTATACCTCCCTATAACTTATTAGAAATTAGAAAATATAACTTCACTCATAATCGGAGTATGTGCTCCGTAAAATAGTCATCATTTTATTCACAGAAATATAATTTCCTAATAATATTTACCTATAATGTCACCCGCTGTACTAGATAGTCTATCCTACATTAATTATATTCATCATTATCGTGTATGTTAGTTAATTTAGACAATTGATAGATAATTATTCTTAGTAGAAATAGGTTATAAGTAATAGTATGTAACTTGTAGTAGGAATAGACAAATTCTTATAGATTACAATATATTATTAAAATTCATTACTAACGGGGGGTGCGACCCCCATTAATAATAAACGGAAAAAGATATATTCACCAGGAAGCAAAATTTAGTATCAAAATTCATGTTTAATGGAGGTCTTTATAGTAAGTATATTTACATGTACATATTGGATAAAATAAATTTATGTGTATTTGATAGCATACGGAAAATCGACGCTCAATAATTATTAACATCGATCAGCGAAAGTCGGAGAATTCGACTGAAAACAGGAATAAACGTTTTCGGTATGAAACTAATAAAAATTCAATGAACAATATATCAACAAAGAAAAACGAGCCAGTTACAGATGGAAATTTTCGAGAATTCTCATCGAGATTATTGAAAAATTGTCACTAGGCTAAACTACTTATCTTGAACAGGATTAAAAAAAAAACAGAATGGAATTCCTTAAATAATAAAAAAAAAATGCCCGTTAGAGCTAAAAAAAAGAGGTAATTTCGTAATAATGTCGATTTCTTGAAAATTCTCGAATCTAATTCTCGAGAAATAAAGAACAGCTCTAAATCACAAGTTGCATTCCTAAATGTATAATGACCTGAATTGAATTAATTTGTTTGTTTAAGATGACCGCGGAGAAATGATAACATTCAGCTAATATTAACACTATCGACCGAAGGTACATACTTGATGGAATTTTAATTTTATTTCTAATGGATTTAATAGTTAATAATTACAATACAATTTGAAACATAAACTGATGCGGGTGACATGTTAGTCTGATTGAGTATGTCACTACTTCGTCGTATTAAAATGACTTTTTATGAAAACGACGCTCCACCGTCGCGGCTTGTTCGATCTACATAAAAGGGCCTCGCATTCGAAAAATATTAGGAAGCCATGATCTCGTTTCACCGTAGGTTGGTCCTACTGATATTAGAGCAATAATATTTAATTATTTATTACAACTTTCGATCAATTATTCCATAATGATTTAAAACTAAAATAAAATATTAATATCAAACATTATGCTTAGGTGCGAAGGTACATACTTACCAAACTTCAGTATATATTTGAATTACTAGAAAATCATGCCTGTTTATAGCATGAATACATTAAAAATAAAAATTTACATAGTTTATAAAAGCTTCCGAGGAGTAATATTAGGTGCCTATAACAAATAAAATAGAAAAGATTTTGTTAAATGTACCTACTTATTGATTACAATATATTCAAAGATTTAGTTAAAATTAGCTCTTAATGATAAATTTACACACTTAGGAATGCTTCACATAAAAATCAATAAGTACCAATCAGTAGGGTCAAATTTGATAATTAAGAATTTATTGTTCAAATTTATCGTTTCCAAAAAAATGATTTAAACTTTAAAGCAACGACCAATCGTGAAATTCAATAAAAACTATAGCAAACTATTATCTTAAATTTAAGGCTGAAAATTATAATACGCAAAAGTTATATTTTATCAAACAGTATTTGAATTAAGTGTACAATAAAAAATGTTTTAAACACTAAACTTGGAAACTTTATACATAGAAATGTCATAATTTCCTATTACTAATGTCTACCAATTAAATATTGTAAAGTGGGCAATTTTGCAGGGCCAAAGTAAGTAGATTATAAATATTAGAAATAACAACCAAATCAATATTATGTAATTATAAGTTATGTACCTATTCAATAATTTGTAATTTGTAATACAATATCTTTTCATCAAGTATTTACAGTATAAACATAATAATAACTAGATTAGGTAAGTACCTATGTACGATATATCAAAAATAGAGTAGGTACACAAGTGATACCCAATCCATAATTAGATAAGCACCCAATATTTGTTTATATTTGTTACTAATATGAATATCCCTGCAAAATAAAAATAAAAACTGATTATTTCTAGGTATGTAATGTTTTTTAATAAGTACATCATACGACATTATTAATTTTAATTTTAATTTTTTTTAATATTGTTTTATATGACTATATATGAGTTAACCTAAAAGTAATGTGAAAAATATGAAAAGTTGCACAATGGTTATGAGAATCGTCCTGAGAAAAAGTTTAACATTGAAATGAGTAATAACAAATATAAGACGTATTCTTCGGAAGAGTACTAAATTCTCATAATATTGACGATATTATATTATATTAAACAAACCTCATAAGATTCAAAGCATTTGGAAAATTATCAATAATTCGACTGATTTTACCAAATAAATCAATTTTCCTTTAATGAGAAAATTATGGTGGATAAAAACATTATCAAAATATAATAAAAATTGTGTAAAAATCTACAAACACCAAAGAATTATTTTTTGATGACACGAAAATTTCCATGAAATTTGAAAATACGATAAAAGGTAAAAAAAATACTGATTCAATTAATACTCCACGTATAAAATTTTATAATATTTATAAAGTAATATTATTAAAGTAGGTACCTAAATAAATTGTTGGATGAAAACTTTCCTGTCATGCAAGGCAACCCATTTATCATTAAAAGAGTAAAATTTATTATATTCAATTAATTTTGATTAACATACATTAGAGTTTACAAATAATACTTATTTCTTGCGTGTATAATATTTATTATAAGTACCTACGTATGCTTGTAGTAGGTACGTACTACAAACAAAATACGCAAGCAAACATATTATTATTATGGGGTGGATGGAATGCATCAGTATGGCAACCTAGGATATTATTTTGCCTTTCTTTTTAATAAAATTTCGTAAACTTTTCAAAATCTTCAAATTGATATACCTACTTACGTGTATATCCTATTCAAACAACGCATAAAGGAAAAGGCGGACGTCCTAGGCAAGTTTGAGGTTGTAAACGAGAAATTAATTTTATGAAATTTCGAGAAAACTCATTTCTCGAGAACTCATAAATGAGATTCTCGAGAATTCGAAAAATGGTTACTAGGAAAAAAAGAAAAACGGAAATGTTGAAAAGGAGAAAGAAAGCTGCCGAACGCAATAATTATAGTAATTTAAATCATCTGTTAAAAATGGCACCAAAAGCTAAAAAGCCACGACTTTGATTCCAAACGGAATTTCTTAAATTTCCACGTCATTAATTTCTCGACCCGCTATTGGTGTGTCGCAATGTTGCCAATCCGACCCTCGTAATAATGCCTACATTTATAATTAAATCTTCGAAATGATACCTACTTCTTGAATTCTATTTTTTATGACATTAAAAAAAACAATTAAAAATGAGAAATCTGTATGTAGCGAAATCAATCATTCATAATAATATTTAAGCGTATCATATATTTGAATCTCATTTTAAAGACATCAATATACCTAATATGTAGTATTAAAAATATTCCAGAATAAGCACACATATTAAAAATAGTATAGTAGGCAGTATATACGTAAATAGTTTTTTTTTTCGATAAGAGCACACTTTTTTTTAAATTTCCTTGATTTATTTGTTAACACAGAAAACTTCTTCAAAATTATTTTTAACACATCCCTATTAATTTGAAAGTAACGTGCAAAACATACATAGCACTAAGTGTCATTTATTTACAATTATAGAATACATTATTCTCAAATACCAAGAAAAATTGCAATGCTTTTGAATCGAATCAGTCAATTTTGATTATTCATTATTCTAACCCCGTTCGTGATCTCTTCAAACTCATAATATTTTGTTAATAATTTCAAAATATTTGAATTTTTGATACCACAGTAAGGCATTTGAGAATATTTTCATGCTTTTAATGAATTTGTTTAATATTTCCAGCATATTATTATAAAGCATTCATTATTCGCATAATAACATAAATATTAGCTGCGGCAAGTTTGACGTGAAGCGTGGCCCGTTTCGAGAAATACAATACTGACAATCCTTTCATAATAGATTGCAGCGCCACGACGACGGCCATGACACTTCAACTTATGATTTTCGCACTCTAGCCTACCTTGCAAATCAGGCGGGTCCATAAAAATGTCCCGAAGAAGTTTTGGTAAAAAAATTGACAGACAAATACCTAAATAGGTAAATGAAAATTAATGAAACAATGGATTTCAAAGCATTTATTAGTCGGCGCCACTATCAAGGCGTGGTTCATACAGAAAAAAGGTTGACAACCTCATAAAATATTTATTATAATTAATTCATTTTACTAAAAAATGTGTTAATGGGTGTTGGGCTAACAACTTTACTTTTGACGCCTTATTCCGTGATTTAATGGGAGAGTAGAGCCGAGTCGTAATTTTTATGTTACCAACGTATGTACCTACACGTTGTTAGATAACATAACTGTTTTTAATTTATTTAAAAAATATATATATAAGTATATTATTACGCGACCTACAAGCTTTTGTTAATTTCTTGTCACGTTTTTGTCTTTATAAAATGTAATTTGATAAACATATTAGTGTTCAGTTAAAATCCACATAATATGAATATTGTGTAGGTGTATGTACATACCTATATATTATTGTAAGATATGAATTAGTACATAATATATTCAAATATTATTAGAACTTAATCTTTAATCTAACATTCCTACACTTTACAAAAATTATTATTTTAAGTCGGTGGCAAGATATATATAGGTACTTATGCCAATTTAGGTATGTGAACCTTTCAACCCTATTATATCGTATTGTATTAACAACAATTTTGCATCTAAAACGGACCTACATTTAGCCACCAAAAATACTTAAATCGTTAAGTTGAAGGATTTAAGTAAAATAACAGTTGAAACACCCTAATGTTACATTAATTGCAATAAATTTAAATTCCGTGTGCAACAAAAAAATCAATAAAGTTTTCATTTACTTACTTCTTTCCGGATACTATATTATGTTTTTAATATTTAATAAAAGTTAGTTGGAAGATTGATAATATTGATTTTAAAATATTTTCGTACATAATTTATCTTTAACAAGATATTTTCAGTGAAAATAATAATATACTTTTGATAGTATATCGTTTTATCAAAACAATGCCTTAACTTTAAATATTCCAATTTAAACCAATGAGAATTATTCTTAGTACAAAATTGTTAAGTAACCAGCTACATATTCCAGCGGTTGCTGTCATGGAAAAAACACTAACGTTCGTTCTAAAATAGTATTTTTTTATTATTTTCCGTTGGTCGTCTAGGAACCGCTGGGTTCATTCTCCAAAAATTAAGGCTGGAACCACTTTGTTTGGTTTTCAATTGGAGAAAATGGTGCGTAACGCCTCCTACCATTGGCAATACGAATATTTCTGAGCTGAGCCAAAGACTGGACGGCATCTGAAGATAAAACCACAAATACATGTAGGTAGTTATACATTTTTTTCGACCATGTCCGATCCTAATAAGATCATATATATGGGCCTCCACCTCCACAGAGTGGAGGTTTGTATTAACAGACTTTGTTTTTACGAGAAATGGATGTCAGCCACTTGCTCAACCTATTAGGTGCATACTCCGACTCATACACAAAAAAGCAAGTAAGTATGTGTGCCAGACCCAGGATTCGAGCCTGGGACCCACGACGCTATAGGCCGATGCTTAAGCCGCGCGTAGGGAATCCAATCCCGAGCCAAAATTCTGATCCCGGGATTTCGGGATTACAATTTGACAATCCCGGGATTGGCATTTTTTTCCATTGTATAAAATTTTTATATTTACAAATATTTGATAAAATCGATCAAAAATAAATCTAGTATAATTTAAGACATTCATTGTACATAATGTATACGTTCAATCTTGGAAATACATAAGTTTAATAGAGTAAATAATATTGTAATATAAATAATAATGTGAATTTAATATGAGATTGCTGTTTCTGATAGTAAAGATTTTGGGTTAGCGAGATTTAAAATAGTAAAGCAAATCATGGTGTACGTATGTATGGCCTTTCCGCTTCATAAATCAAATTAGTCAGCCAAATATGAAACTGCCGTAAAACGTATGAGATCATGGTGGAATAACTCTGTTAATAGTGCTAAGCATTGTTTTTTTTCCCCAATCTTTCTCTTTTTTATTAATTTATGTGAAAAAATAAAATGAATCGGCAACTTACACATTGGTATAAATCAAACTTCATTCAAATTCAGTTTATTTATAATGTAGTTATTTGTTATTAAAAGTATTTTTTCTGTTATATTTTCGTTTTTATTTTATTTTCCATAAAATTTGATAAAAAAATCAATCCCGAAAGATTCGGGATTATGTTTATCAATCCCGGGATTCATATGTATCGAAAATAGCTCCCGGGATCCCTAGCCGCGGGGACATCGTGGATATACATATTGTATCTCAAAGGTTCGCCCCTACACCTGCAATCTTGGACGTGGCCCACTTAGCATGGTCGTTTGAATATTACTGTATATAGTGAACAGAATGTGGATGAGATAAAATACATTAGATTCAGTAATAATTATGTTAACAATATTCAAATATCAGCTGTGGTTTTCGATGTAGTCCAAGTTTTGTAATTTCGAGTAACAATAAGATTTTACTTAAGTATTAAGTTTATTGTGGTACCAACCCAAATTATTGAAATAATAATATACATAATCAGATATAGATATACACTGCCAAATTTCAACTCCTGAATCGGACGACCAAAACGCGTCTCCCGCGTCAACCTTGACTAGCCTACTGAGGCAACGGAGAGTGGCTTAATAAATCCCACTGTATCAGGGGTTGCGAATCTTTTTGTATAATATGAGGAATGAGCCCACGATGACCGAGCGGCTTACGCGTCGACTTATGATGTCGTGGGTTCCAGGTTCGAGTTTTGGAGTCAGATTATGGACCTAATAGGTTGAGCGAGTGGCTAACATACATTTCTCGTAAAAACAAAAATCATTTAATATAAACCTACACTCTTTGGAGGCCCATATAATCTTATTAAGATCGTACATGGTCAAAAGGAATAAAAGAATAATAATATTAGTGACATTGCGTGCAAGGACTATTTTTGAGAATAGATTTTCAAAACCATATTACGACCAGAATCAAGGTCGACTTGTTCCCAAAAAAAAATAGATGTTCTGCGTAATAGTGTTTGATATTCAGGGGCGCATCAGGGGTGGCTGCCGCCCGGTGACTTTTTTTTCATTATAAATTTAATAAAAAAAATATATGTTGAATATCATATATCTTTTTATAATATCATTAAAATGCTTTTACCTGACTTTTTCCACCCCCGTTTGGCGCGTCGCTTTTGACATTTTACATGGTTCTACAATGTAACCAACATAATTCCTCCGCGTGCCATAGTATCGGTAGTCATCTATGCCGACGTAGCACTCCTCGTTGACGCAAGTGGGTGGCAAAGAAAATTGCTATAAACGGCTACATATAAAGAGCGCTTCGAATCCCTATATTAAAAAGACTTACCAGATATGTAAATATATAATAAGTAAATAGGTATAAAATTATACAACTTACATACCTTGGCTGCCAGCCTGGGGGCAATATTTGATAGTGTGCGCGTGATCACCAGTGGCGTCGCAATTCGGACAGCGGAAATCACGCAGAATGGGGCACGTCACTCTTCCCATGGCATCCTTCAAGTTATGTGACTTATAAACGCACGGCTGCTCCCCATTATTACGGCAGAAACCACATTCCTAAAAATGAATAAATTTTTTGACGATTTTATGACAGCTTCAGTTATGCATGATATGACATTGGTGAGTGGTGTACATAGTGCCTGAAAATGCTAAAAATCGAAACCCAGGTTGAAAAACAATAACTCAACTTAAATCGATTAGAATTTATATTCAAATTCCATTAAGTAATTCTTTGATAGCATTAATTATTAAATAAGTAGGTAGGTACTGTTTTGTAGTGTCAGCGATTCTGTCCGCAGCGTTCAATAATCCGGGTAACGCTTTGGTAACAAATCTCTACGGTCCATTTCGAGCCCTGTTTATAATGCATTTCAATAGCGATAACGCGCGACCTCGTCCGCTTGACATACGCATTTAAAAGTTGAGACAGACAGCGGTTGGTCGCACGTCCCTCTACCCACACTCACCTCACTACTCCACTGCTTTTATCTAACCACTTTACCTACTCGTGATGAATTGTTGCAAGTGTGTTATTTTTAAGTTTTATTTTAACTTCAGAGCCTTTTCAGATATCCAGATGACTGGATAAATTAATAGAACGTAGTGTTTTCAATAATAATGTTTCAATAATGTCGGTCCAGTAGTTGTTGAGTTCTAATGGAACAAATAGACAAACATAATAAAATTAAAAAAAAAAAAATCAGCTCAATTTTATTGTGTATCGAGGAAATATCTAATCAAAACGCTAATTAAAAATGAAATGCCTACATATTATTCCGAAGCCAGACAGGAAATTAAATTAAATTATTAGTGTAGATTGCACTTACTGCTTGGACAGTCCTCTTCTCCCGTTTCTTGTAATGTCCCTGGAATCCGTTCAGTAAATTAGCTTGAATCAATTCAGCCTGATTGTTAAAATTCAGCCCTGGTACCATCACATTGCTGTTTACTGATGACGTATGAGTAGTGGGTGGAAAGGAGACCAAATTCTGCGACGCCAAGTTCAAAAGCGGGTTTGCAGTAGCACTGGATAACTGCTGAAATCTCGAATTATTGTCGGTCCATATCCTGGGGGCGGTACCTATAAAACAGGCATGTCCAATTTCAGGTATACTGTGATTATGTAGGTATCTCATTTCAACACGGCCATTAATCCACCCAGATTCGGATTTATACTTGGGGGACACTTGGCTAAAACATATTGTGTCCCCAAAAACACAACTGATCAAAACGTAATTTAAAAAAAATTGTGCTCAAGAGTTCAAAGTTGACTTATTTTTTGGGGTTGGCTGGCCCTTCCAATTTGTGGGGCCATAACCGCTTTAATCGTAGGTTATTTCCGGCTCTGAATTTACCACACTCCCATTATCAATCATTGGGGTACTGAGGCATTACAAATTAAGCAACACTTCATCATCACAAAGAAATTCCCATTCGCCGTTAAAATGTTTTTGGTGTTTTTGGGTCATCATCCAACTATTTTCTAATTGTCTAAAGAGCCTATTGCGCAACAGTAAAGGGAAACTACGCCCCCGCTTAAGGCACATCATATGTTTCTCTAACCCCTGCCGGCAGGCCATGAAGAATGTAATGCAGATTATAAGACGAGGCCATGCGGGCTTCCAATTAATTTTAAAACGTCTTCAACGTAAACTGGTAATAAAAATAAGAATAGTTAATGCTTCCCTTTTATAATTTCTAAAGTAAATTAAAATAATTAGGCCATAATATATTGCTTGGGACTTACAGTATTCATGAAACATCCAAATTATTTATTGAGAATGGCCTCTGCAACAATCGCGAAATGCTGAGGATAGAAGCTTAAGGAAGAATAACGAGAAATGAATGTCAACCACTTGCTCAACCTATTAGGTCTATACTCTGACTCCATACACAAACTGGAAAACAATATATGTATTTTCCAGACCCAGGATTCAAACCTGGGACCCACGATATTATAGGCCGACGCTTAAACCGCTCAATACCAAGTATTAAAAATCAGCATAATAGACGTCTGGCTATGCATTTGATAAGGTATGCTTTATCACTCATTGTTTCAAAACTTCTTTTTTATAGCATGTTTTATGTTTACTTTTCTTATCAACCCAAACGTCTGAGAAAGCTATGCTTAACATTAATAAAGTTTTTTTTTTATATAGAATCATACTAGATCAGTATCAACTTAGCACCAAAGAAGAAACCATTTACTGCATCCAATCACTGTATCAAATCAAACAACATTTATTGTCTAATAATCTATTATATTCATTGATATACTACGATTATATTATATAATATATTACATTATAATAAATCCACTATAAATATAATATAACTCCAAGTAATCTCCAATAAGCTCCATAAAATCGTAAAATGGTTTAGTTTAATTTTCATAGACCTCAGTCTCTACAAAAGAACGTTTTTTTTAACACGTACAGTGTTGCCTACGTAATTAATTTCCTTACCGGCGATATTTTGAATTCCAGACGGCACCCTGTTTGCCGCACCATGCTGCTGATGAACTAAGCTTTGCTGTTGCTGGACCAGTAGCAGACGGAGAAGATCCATTTGATCTGAACTGGCGGATGGTTTCAAAGCAGCTGGATTCATTTCACCTAAAAAATATATCAACCAAGAATAAGAGAATAGTTTATAGGTAAAATAATTCTTCATTTTATTATAGTATAAGAACGATAATCTTATGAATTGTGTACACTGTACAGTGACGTCGCGTGGTGATTGACAGGCCATAATGAAGAAATACTAATGTTACCTACAAGAATTAAGAGTAGGCTTGCAAAAGATTTTTTTCGTCTACGGAGATAAAACGGGTACACGTAAATTGTAAATATTGTTACATTTCGCTGTCGCACCATGAAAAAAAAGATAGCCGTAAAGCATTGTTGTTCGTGGATTATTGCAGACAGTGTTCCCATTTTATTAGATTCAATAAGAATATTAATTTGATACTTGATAGTTACGACTTGCACTACCACCTACCACAGTTTTATAGAAATGATACGATATAATTGTAATTCTAATTTACGTAAGATATATCTGTTTTCCGGTGGCTTTTATTATGTACCTACGTACTTTTAGGTATTTTAGTTAGACATGAATTTTATCTCAATACTATATAATATACGCCCATCTATTTCGAATTTAACATCTCACGGTGAAGTCTGATACGGTTGACTACATACGTACAAATTTCCGGATACGGCAATCTTAGCTTAGAAGAAATATTAAAATATATTAGTGAACTAATTTAAATAAAAATACAAATAAATGTTAGAGAGCGGTATTTTATCCAGGGACGTTACTGACTTTAAAACAAAATCAGAACTATCTAATCTAGTTCAAACCCGACCACGACTATTTTAAGAATTATTAAAAAAAATGATCTTTCGATAGAAAGTACACAATACGTTTATTGCACACAGATCAAATATATCACTACGTCACTGCTGCATGCACTGACACTTTTTGCGCGCTCTTTATGTGTTGATTTGTCATAGCATATTTCTGAGTTCCCTGGTCATAGCAGATACTCTTATCTATTGAGAGGAATTAAAAGCTTTCTTTTTTGTTTCTCCTCCTCACAGTGCTTATATATTCTAGAATCTAGATAATGCTTTCCGTCTGCTTCCGCCAAGATTAGTCATTTTAATATTGATAAAAGTTCACGCAATATCGAACACACTGAATTATGGGCTTTAGTTTAGTTTAGGAGGGTTTTAGTATAAAAAAAATCGACCGTGGTGACGGACAAGACTTGATATAGAAGTCGTACTGTGCGTAAACCTATTATTAACGTTTGCGAAAAAGATTGTCAGTTGATTTTTGACTAGGTACTTCGACTGCACAACCCGAAAAAACAGTAAAATTGTGATCCGCGAATGATTATCACGATGGCCGAGCGGTTATAATTTGGTGGCTACTAGATTCGAATCCTGGGTCTGGCAAATACAAGTAATATTGTTTTTCAATTTGTGTTTGAGTCACAGTATGCCAATGACATTATTAATGGACGACGCACTCAGTACAGTAGCTAGCAAGTAAATTCAAACGTAACATTCGCACGTGCATAGGTAGACGTCACGCAATATCAATTATGCGATATCACGCATCGGGAATTTATAGCAATATGACCTCTATTGTAATGGCGTTAGAACAGTTTTTCTAGTATCAATATTCGTTTGTGCGGACCCGTTCGAACCGAACCATTCGGCAGACCCGACAAGAAGCATCGAGAATTTATAGCAATATCACCTTTATTTTAATGGAGTTAGAACAGATTATGTCATTCGGCAGACCCGACAAAAAAGTGAGTGTCATTTTTTTTCCAGATGCTTCGTCCATATTAATGTCATTGCAGTATGCACATCCATGTCTTGTAAAAACAAAAATCTGTTAATACAAACCTCCACTCTGCGGTTGCCCATATGATCTCAAATCTAATTTCTTTTAATGACTGGTTGCTTACCAAGAGTATTTCTAGTCGGCGGATAACTCTGATGCCGACTATATGCATGTCTCGGCAGAAGCGGGGTGTGGATTGATGCCCCCAAGTGTAAAGAATTGACGTGCACCCCTGAAACACCATCCACATTATCAGCATGATGCTGTATGGCTGCCGTAGAACCAGCTTCAGTGTCCCAACCGTTAGACCGGAAGTCCGCCATCACATCATCCAAGGATCGCCTGCGGGCTGAGAATTAATAATATATAATATAACAAGCAGAAGAATTAATGTATGATTAATAAGTTCGATCTTAAATGTTTGGTCTATAAATTATATGTAATACAATAGCAAAATCATTTTCAATACGTGTCTCGTGTCTTCTTATATTGCAACATTGTATAACGATCCCAGTTTTGTTTACTTGCTTACATATTATAGATACTGTTATCTATGATGTTAATGACTGGTCATCTAGCTCTCGTAGTCCAGTGCGTACGGCGCTGGGTTCGATCCCGGTGAGGTCACAATATTTATGTGATTTTCTCAAAACCTAGGTGTCTGTATTGTTCCACTTACATCACTAATTGTACTACTGTAATTTGAGTTGTAGTGTTAAAAGAATAAGTAGGTATATTATATTAGTTCAAAAAAAACACCTCTGTCTATTTAGTGATCACTGATCAGCGTTGCCAACTTATTGTTTTTCTTGCCAGACTAACATCTTTGAATGTGAATCTAACTTGCAAAATTTTCATCTGGCGTGTGGGATTAAATCTAGCATTTTTAAACAACGCAAACAGCTTAAAACTTCTCATAATAAAGCTAGAATAATATAACAGATTTGCTTGAAAATCTTCATGCTCATTTTTTGTACCTTATATCTTATAAATTAAATAATTGCTACAAGCAAAATTATCACTAAACTTCCTACGTGATTTGATTTTGTGACTTAGGTATTTTATTAGTTGTAAAATAAGAAATTCTTCTTCGATCTTTGTTCTTGTACAATTATACAATATTAATAATTTGGCTATTTAAAAAAAATGGTGGTTTCTAGACACTTTTTGAATTATGATAAAATCTAGATTTTTTTCTACCATCGCTGCTAGCTTATTTTCTTACCCTATCTGGCATATTTTTGTGAACAACAGTGATTGTTCATTTCAATTTTCTTTTACAGTAAAAAATAATTTTCTGGTTATTTGATCATTAGTAAGTATTATAAAGGCTCAATCTGTATAGACCAGGGGAGGGCAAACTGCGGCCCGCGGGCCGCATGTGGCCCGCCGGGTATTTTTTTGCGGCCCGCCATCATTAATTGTACTTCTGATTACGAATAACTTTTTTTATATATTTTTTAAAAAATATTGACAATAGATTAAAATTTGAAGAATTTGTTGTTTCGTTAATGTATTATCTCAGTACGTCTTCCTTGCGTCTCGTCTCACACTATGTAACCACTATTTTCTATGTTGAACATCGTGACACATTTAAATACTTTTAACTCTGCGTTGCAAGGAAAAAAAATATATGCCCACGATATGGTGAAGAGTTTGAATGGATTTCAATTAAAACTCAAGTTGTTCCTTCGACAAATATCGAATAAGAACGTGGACCACTTTCCAACTTTGAAGTTGCTGAATATACCAGAATATAAATTTGAAGAATATGGTAAAATTATTAAAGCTCTGAATGACGATTTTTTACAAAGATTTGGTGACTTCCAAAAAATTGAGACAAGTTTAGCAACAGTACGCGATCCATTTTCAATAGGTATTGATAGTGTACTGACAGAGCTACTACAACTTGAGATTATTGGTCTGCAGTGTGACACTGATTTAAGAGAATTGCATCGTCGTGAAGATATATCCAAATTTTACAATGCCCTTAATTCAGACAAATTCGAACAACTTAAAGATTATGCAAGAAAAATGTTCGTTCTTTTTGGATCAACCTATATATGTGAACAAACATTTTCGATCATGAACCTCAATAAAAATTCTTTACGATCAAATATCTCCGATGCCCATTTACAAGCAGTTTTGAAAATATCAACCACAAAATCAACACCTGAATTTGAAAAAATGTACAACACTTTCATTCTTCTCATTAATTTTTTTGTAATGTTTATTTTTCGTGATAATAAATAGTGTATATCTAAAAATGGTATTTTACTTGCGGCCCGCCGCTCATTTTGAATTCTTGAATTTGGCCCTCCATCCAAAAAGTTTGCCCGCCCCTGGTATAGACAAAGGTTTTCTTCGCCATCTTTAGTTGGATGAAACAATTGATTTTTAATCAATGATTATATTTTTTTGAACAATCAATAATTTATTTGTATTCGGATCTAGATCATTGCCTAATAATTTGGGAGTGTGCAGTGTACCTAATAGTATCATAAAATAGTCTGTCAAGAATTCTCTTAACGTGACGGCCTATCAGACTGTGGAGGTATTGAAAAAAACAGAAACAAGTAAGTAGGTAATTACGAAAATATTTTAAAATACTGTAAAATATACATACTTACCTATTATGAAAAATTATAGATCAATAATATATTATTATTACCTTTGCTTTCCTCTGATCCTGCATCGGACTGTCCATCACTAGAACTTGGGTATTTGTCAAACGGACTTCCATCTCTGCTGTCATTCTTGACGCCTTCTGCTTCTTCTTCCAATCCGTAACCTTTAAAATTGCAAGTCTTCTGACCCTTGTCACCTCTACCTCCTTCTGTATCATTTTCGTTTTTTTCGTCATTGCTGGAAACGGCAGGTGCGTTTTCTTCATTGTCTTCTCCAACTTTACCTTCAATATCTTCATTAACGTTAGCCATTCTCGCAGGATCATTTTGAGCGAAGCATGCCGCCAAAGCTAGCTGCTCTTTATTCAACTGCTCCTGTGAAGTCAAATAGTAAGCGATCCTTGCTTTATTCAGTTCTTCTTGGTAGTTCAGGTGACTTCTAGCCCTATAGTCGTTTTGATTATATGTCCAGTGGCTGTCTTTATTGACTCCTCGTAACGCATTATAATAGTTAGGAATATTCGCTGTATAATTGTTATTATACATAATATTATTATTCGAGTAGTTTTTGTACTTTGGTGCAGAAACCGACTTCACGTAATAGTTACAGTTTTCTTTAAAAGAATCGTCAACATTTGTTGGATTGTAAGTATTATTCTGCTGGTACAGCATCAGATTTTTCTGATCCTCGTGACCGCATATATTTTGATTATGACATCTTTGTGCGATATGCTGATTTTGACCAAGATCAACCGGTCTCAATGTTACTAGATTTTCCGTATCTCCCATGAACAAGGATCTTAATTCATTGGTTTGTTCTTCAGGTTTCAGCATTTGGAAATTAGCGATTTGTTCCTCAATTAAACGATCCCTTTCAGAGATCATTGGTGATTTTGAATAATGCTTCGTTGCATCTGGGGCGCCTGATGTTTGTAGTTTTACTCCAGATTGACTAACAGCGTTTGATTCATGTGTTTCTGCAGTGTCCCAGTTTGTTGTGTGAATTTTAACGTCAGAATTCCATATTTGATCTTGTTTTATACTAAGATTTGACATTGAGGTAACTAACGCCATTGTTAGTTGTTATATATAATATAATATATGACTTTATCGATATGAAAATAGGTAAAAAGATCTTTGAACGTACACAAAATAGGTTAACTTTCTAATGTAACCTTCTAAAATAAATTTCAGAAATTGTTGTATTGAACATCTGTCATCAGTTTAGATCGTATGTTGTATTAAAAATCAATAAGTAAAAGAGTTGGTCCATCCGATAGAAAACAAGATTATATACGATAGAATCTGTCAAGTAACTATTTGAAATTCTTCAATGTTTACGAATATCCACAGCACGCCTTTCGTGCGTCTGTCTGAAAATAATGAAGAAAAATAACATTAATTTATTTCTATCAAGTGCGTCCAACTACTAAAACTACACCCATATTGACATATTTCGCAGCTGGATTTAATCCAAACCATAAATCCTACATATCCATGCCATTTTTTGTAGATAATCTTTCAGCAATTTAATTTCAAATGAATAAAAACACGAAATACCTAGTCCAAACTTATTTAGTTATGATACAGGCAGTATAAAAAAACATACTTACGATTATTTTATGAAGTATTTCTTAAATATTTCATTGCGAATGTTTGATTTTTCGATTGAGATGGATTTTAGAAAACTTCTAACATTATTTTGATAACCTACTTATTAAACGAAAAATATGTTGGCTTATTCAGTGGATGTCTTTAAATTTCATGTCTATTAAATAGTGTTAACCAATTAAAAAAAAAAACACTTAATTTTCCGTACCTCTGCGTATTAACCGGCATAGAAATATTAAAAGTTCTTACCTACGTTTGATTTATATTTTGACAGCTTGCAAGTCTTCATAAAGTTTATTAGTTTACAAAAATCACAACTAGAGTTTGAGCCCAAACGAAACGAAACGAAGAATGAATAAAAAAGCTGTCAAATCGTATAATATACCTATTACAATTTATTCATATTGTTTCTAAACCAACAACTACATATTTTTCATCACATAGCTCGAGCTAAGTAATAAAAGAATAATATAATATTAAAAATACTACCTATAGGTACCAATAACATGTGCAGTCCAACAATACAAAGCATAGGCTAATATACTTTTAATACAAAGTTTGTTTATAGGTTATTCAAATCTCATATTTCACACGATCAAGCAAGCTGGTCAAAATAATATAAATTAATAAATAACACATTGTATACAATAATAATAATAGATTTGATAACCATGTTTTAGTCAAAGGGTAAGTAATTTGAGCTTTATGGTATATATTGTTTTTAAAATAAAATAAAAAAAATAAGCCAGCATTTCAGGACACATACTTGCTTATCTAAAATAAACAATTGCGAATATCACAAAAGACCGTAAATCAAGGGTCGGCCGATACGAACACAATATATACCTACCTATATTAATATAAGTATTACAGAGGCGGATGGCGTGGACAAATAATAATATTAATAACTCCGCACACATCGAGGGCTAAAGAAAAACGAACCATAAACACGAGTGACTAGCTAAGCATTGAGAAAATTTAGATGAATTTGAGATATGTACCTATTCATTTACCCATTATTTCCCATCTTTAGTCTGTATCGTGGCCCCCACATCCTGAAGCGGGCCCCCT
Source organism: Rhyacophila brunnea (assembly GCF_057557595.1). NCBI lineage: Eukaryota > Metazoa > Arthropoda > Insecta > Trichoptera > Rhyacophilidae > Rhyacophila > Rhyacophila brunnea. The sequence goes on from NW_028233068.1 coordinate 28,486,127, forward strand.
ACCTATCGCTAAGGGTAAAGGCAGTGTGATGCGCTGCAGTAGCGTTTTCCAAATGGTGTAGGTACGTGATAAAATTAAGGTGTATTTTTAGCAATTTTCTGTATTTTTAATATGTACATCCATTAAAATACAGTTAAAAATTGCATCGTACAACCAAATATTTTAAATTATTAATATCATTGTAGTAAAATAGCGCCGCAAGCGACTTTTTTTACTATTAGAGCAAATTTGTGATCTATGTTTATCTCACTTATCTGGTCGACTCGTCACGCCGGGCCCTTCCTGACCCCGGGCCCCCAGGCTAGAGCCCTGTCAGCCCCCCCTTCTGGGGGCTATGGTATGTATAATCCGAAGATCTGTATATTGAATAAATAATAAATGTGGTTATATTACTCTTACGTCCATATTTACATAATAAGTTATTTTAAAATTTAAAAGATACCCGGTAGAATTACATGTAAATTTTACCTACAACTTATGACATTTGTCTTATCGGAAAGAGATAGGATTCAGATCAAAAATTAGCACGTTGTTCGTGGAACATTATGGACAGTAAAATGTTCCAATTTGTTTCAGTAGGATGTGATTGTATTTCTAATTTCCTTACCTACCCATTTTCTTCGATCGTTCTCTAGTATTCCGGTGATTTTTATTGGATATTTCAAAGTGTTTTATTTATACATCAATTTGATCTTATAATAATATAATATATTATTTATAATATAATATAATATATTTCTGATACAATAGCGCATGAAAAACGTACAAATTTCCTAGCCTGATCCGGTTGACAGTGCGGAGTCCTAACGCTTAGGCTTAGATTGTAACAAAATTAACATTGTAATCCTACCTTCTTTTGAAAACACTTCGAACACTGTCACTTCACTTCACTTTGGGTAATTTGCAATGTAATCACTTATATAAAGTTTGACATAAATACTGATATTTATCGTAGACAAAATAATATAAATTAATTATATTCAGTGTTACAAATTAATGATTTTAATGTTAATTTTAGTAAAACAAGGTTACGTTTTATCACAAGAACTATGCCTGACATGCAGACCAATCGAGGAACAAATTTAAACTGAAGATTTTCTTCGCAAATTTTTTTAATACTCGAAATATTTACAGAAAGCTAAAAACCAAAAGTGTGACAATAATACATACGGTTTGAATTATTATTATTAAGACGGGCTTATACATACCATGTATTATCAGAGATTTCTTTATATTGTTTTGTACTAGATTAAAAATAATATGTTTTGTATATTACCTAGTCTTTTAAATAATGAAAAAAAGTAATTGGGTAGTTACTTACTTACATAATCTATTTTTTAAACTAGGTATTATCCAATTTTCCAATTTAATCAATTTATAAATAAATTACAAATAAAATATGAATTAACTATAAGTACTACTTTCGCCGATGCTGTATCGGTTGAGCGTACAACCTGTCACCTGAGATTGTTTTATACATATAATTTTTGGGGGTACACTGGATGAATTTTGACATCGTGTCTGAAGTTATCAGCTCACGTTGCAGTGTTGCTTCAATAATGATAATTATATACATTCTACACCTACACTAATCCACAAGCTCTATATCTAGGATTAGCACTGGCATGACAAGAAGCGCGGGACGTGGCGATGTACTGAGGGACATTGTGTGAACTTGTACGTACCTACATTTTAGTTTTATATAAGTACCAAAATATTATAATATTAAGTGGGTATTGAAATGACATCGCCTTTTTATGACAGCACCCGCATGTGCGCAATTCAATCCCCGCTGTCGATCGAAAAGCCAATTCGCCCCACATTTTAGGTTTACAATGCGAACTCCAGATGGATCCATAGAGTGCACACCCCTGATTTGAAGAGTGTTTTTTCAGATTCAGTATTTCACTTCCACAAGATCAAGATATGCTCGTAATCCATACTCCTCTCCCGTACACACGTTGTATAATGAGAGACATAATAGGTACATTGTTCAGACGCGCGGCATAGCAAACATCGCGACATTATTACTCTGAGAGCGAAGGGCAAGGAACCGAGAAGAATGAAGGGAGCTTGAGTAGGCCTTCATCAAGTAGTGGATTGAAACAGGCTTAATCTTTTATGGAAGGTATCTACATATCTACCGCGTGACAAATTTTAGCACTCTGCGCTTCTGATCGTCTGGTCACGGGTTCAAAATATCGCGGTCCATATTGTGCTTTTGGAACAGCAATGTTCATTTATCTATTTATCAATTTAATTGTAAATACATACTTACATTGTTTTAAACAAAAAATATAAACTTAAGTAACAAGATGTGCTATAGTAGATACCTACACATTACTAGGAGTTATTTAGTAACAGCTAGTTACCTCCGGGGCCATATTTTTTGTTTTGTAATCGTACAAAAACACGATTCTGATATCTGCAATAAGGGCTACCGCAAAACCCCCTAACTTCACCTAAATCAATTAAACACTAGAAACTCATGTTTTTACCATCGCACCACTTTAAAATAAATATTCGTCCTGTCACCATAAAATTTTCAAACCGCCATTATTTTCGCCGTGTTTGTGTTAGTACCATAGACTATAGATACATCGTTAGTACCGTTTTTTCGAGTCCAATTTGAAGAAATTTTTTCGGAATACCTCTAAACTTTTGCTGATGTCTACGAATCTTGTAGAGGGAGGTTCTTCATATTTTTAATATAATATAGTGATATAGTCTGCTTGCCAAATGTAACGTGCGATTTCCGATATTTATAATAAAACATCAATGTATTTTATGTTTTAACCAAACCTTAATGTGTGAATAAAGTTGGAACAATAATACACACATCGTATTATTTTAGTTCAAAATATTATAAGAGACTGTTATCAAGCAAAACGAAGTGTAAACTCTGCTTAACAATATAATTAATTACTAGATTCCTTATTATGTATGCATGTAGTTGTAGTACCTATGTATAATAATATGTACTCGTAGTGAGCGCAAGCAAAACTAAGCGTACTTATCTACCAACTCGATTCATTCCTATTTCCTTTTAATTGTACCTAGCGATTGTCAACATTTTCATCATACCTTTATTCACTAAATTAAATTTCATTCACAAAGACGAAAATCCATTGGCTTGTACTTAATTAATGCTATGTCGATTGAATACATATTATTATGTGTATTTAAAGTTTTATGCTATTAAATTTAATAACATATAAGTATATTTTGTGCAGTAAAACCTAATTATAAACACGAATCATATACCTGCTGATACTTCATACAAATAAGGAACATCCAAAATACAAAATCCAAAAACTGCGTCGTTATACCTACATACCTGGCGAAACGTGGCATAGAATATTTGGACATACGAGTAACATGGAAAGATCAAATACTAACCAGAGGCAAACAAGAGTACGTCATGCACAGAATAGATGTCGCCAAGTAGGTGAAAAAATGGTAATGTGGTGGATATGCCGCTCAATGGACAACCACTGCCTCGAGCACCAAATCAGAGAGACATTAGACGGAAAATTAATTACCCTAAAACCCACTAGATCGACGAACTCGAAAGCAGAGTAAAAGTAGTTGGGTGAGGCCTTTGTCCAGAAGTGGATTGACTTCGGCTGACGATGATGACGATGATAACTGTAAACAGTGTTGGTATCTATGCTGATTATAGTATTTCTGGAAAAAAAACAGTACAGGAACATTTTCCGTCTTGAATTCTTTAAAATTAGAGTTCCATTTTTCTCTGAATCAAAAGTACAGTATTGTACTATAATAATTTATTGTAAGTACGTTTGGCAATTATGGGTCATGTCTCAGGTATAGTAAATAAAAAAATGATACGGAAAAATCTATTTTGCTTTTAATTCATAAAGTTGTTTTTTTTAATACACACTTAGATTATACGTGACTTTTTATTTCGTTTATTATTTACAATGTTTTGGTTTGTGTAAGTTTTGTCTACCTCCAGAGTCCAGATACTCGGCGTGTCCAACTGGCATCCCAAGGGCAAGGAGAGGGAATGTTGGGGAAAATGCTGGCCCACACCGGACAGTAGCGCCGCGCCATTAGTGATAATAAATGGATCTTTAATTAGATATCATCGTTTTTTTGGTGACAGAAAAAATGTATACACAGGGAGTTTACTACAGATATTAGGTATACTAAGTAATAATTACTTATTGCGGTGACATGAATTGAAACAAAAATATTAATTTCAGTAAAATTTATTTCCCATTATTTGTTTACACTTTCCGATAAAGAGAGTCATTTAAATATTACGAACATGACCTTGTAAGTGATATCATTCCCTACTATGCAACAGTTTACATTACGTATAGGCGAAAAACTTTTTTTTGTTGTGGGTATATGTAATATCTATTGTATTCATTCATATTAATTTTCACAAACTTAGTTTGTAGTCGAACTCTATTTCGTTTTTTAACACCGCCATTATCAAGACTTGTAAACGAATTGTCATTACTTACATTATATTATATAATTAATATATATTATAATTATTATTAATATATAAAATCATAAAATTGATATATTATATTTACTTAAAGAAAGATGTGGTATCTTCTTTATTATTCACTCTAGTAATATTATTTCAAACAAAATACCTGTATTCCATAAACTATTTTGATATATTTGAGGGGGATAACAACACCTTATCTATATTTAATAAATACTTTGCAAAACTTTGTTCCTTATAACTAAATTAATATAATCTATCCAATATGCCCATGATCCCATGGTTTACCACAACTAAGCTAAAAGATAGTTTAATATTGGTGATCGCTTATGTCTGTTATTGTTGCGTCTTTTGCGAGAATTATTGTATCGTTTCTTCATTTTGCCCGAGTTCTCAGCGGATGCCTAGAAGAAGAATAAAACACAACAATACAGTGAATTAAATGAACTTTTATTTTGCAATAATCCATTCAAATCATAAACTATTCTTTCTTCTTTAGATACATACTCAATAACCACGATCGTATGTCTTTATAATATTATATAGATACCAAGATACCTAATGGCATTCCAAATATTTATTTCTGCCTCTTCTCAATCTTCACCCCTAAAATTAGGAAGATTCGACCCTAAAATTGTCCATGCATCTTGTACTTACGATTTCAAAAAACATACATCATGCATCATAAAGTAAAATAAAATATAATATAATAGATAAGCCCATCCATACAAAACGATATATGTAGTGTATGCTATTTTATAAACTGGAATGTGTTCCCGTTAATACTAAGTAATGCCCACTCTGACGAAATAGCCCCACTATTAGGTATGACAATAATAAAATTGGTCGAATATCTATTTTATTTCATGAAAGCCTCAATAAACCATCATTTCAGTATCAACGCTTGAAAGATTTACTAAGGACATCAGAAAATTATAACCACTTTTTTAACCAGTTCGATCATGAGAATATCATAATATGGGCCTCCACAGAACGGATGATGTAGGTATTAAAAGATATTAGTTGTATATGAGAAATGAATGTTAACCACTTGCTCAGCCTATTAGATCCATACTCTGGGTCCAAACCAAACACACATTGAAAAACAACATGTCAATTTGCCAGACCCGGGATTTGAACCCAGTTCCCACGACATTATAATCACTACCGGCTACGAGGTTATTTAGTTCGATTACTCATATTTTTTCTCTGCAAGATTAATATTTCTATTTGCACCCACTGTGGCCAAGTTGATAGAGCGCCCGTCTTTTAAGCCGTGGATTGTGCAGCTGGCAAAAATTCAAGTAGTATTTTCAATGTGTCTGTGATCCAGTGTACACATCCAATGGGTTAGGCGAATAATTAACAACTATTTATTCTCCATAAAAAAATCTGTTCTTCTGTGTTTTCTGTGGAAAACCAAATACTCCACTTTGGAGCGAACATGTTCGTTTACTTTACTATCTGTAATCGTAAATACCTACCTACACACATCTGTTGGCTGTTATAATCTTGTTTAAGTTTTTTTTTCTTAGTATGTAGGTACCTACTAGGTACCTAGCTAACATTTTGTATGTAAACAATTAATATACACATTTTTATTAATAAATAGGATTTTAAAATGTCATTATCCCATACTGAAGTAGTCTTCCGGTATAGTGACAAAAAATTCTTACATTATTTATGTGATAACTAAATAAATATACTATATAATCTACCTATATATAATTTTTATTATCCAATCAAAGATATCTACCTCAGTATTTAGGTCTTCCGTTTCATTTTCATGTCCTTTCTTCTGCTTTTTCCGTCCATCTCTCAATTTTCCGTCCTTGTTTCCGTTCTTGCCCTTTGAGTTCTTTCCTTTCTTGTAGTCTTCATTTGACTCCTCATCTCCATCGTTTCCACCACCCTCTGAAGAATCTCCATGGGTACCAGATTGCTTTTGAACGACGATGCAGCTAAAACAATCCAGTATTATATGAGGAGAAAACTGGGGAATCTTAAGGGTCGCCAAGCAATTAAAATTTGAATAGACGATATATTATTATGTAACCCCATTGTATTGATATAGTGTACGTGAGTTCCATATGATTACGATTTACATGTATTCAAAAAATACGTTTTGATAGTTTTTGTAATTCATTTATATTGTATCACGCAGATGCTAAGAGATTTAATTATTTTGATTGATACATTTATTTATAGTAGGTAGGTACGTAGATATATAGGTATACAATATAATAGTGTAAGTAGGTATATAGCTCGGATATATTGAGAATATGTATTATATTATGTGGCAGTGGCGATACTTGGGAAATGAATCCATGTATTTCCGTACACTAATCTGACGCTCTAGCGCAGAGGCTACCAACATTATTTTCATCATAAGAACATTATAGCCAAAGATGGAATAGCGGGCACCATTTTTTGCAGTGAAACTCACTTACATACATAATATTACATAATATATCTGACGAGTAAATATTATTAGTTTTATTTTTTTAAAGAATTCTTCTACAACCCTGTATTGATGAAAATGAAATATTATTTAGAAACATCATTAAATATAATGAAACAGATATCTAATTATAAATAATATTTTATTTTTTATTTACAATTTATTAATATTTATTAAATATATAACAACTACCTATATCGATAATTTAGATTACTTCAATTCATTAGAATCATAGAGGTATTAAATAAAAAGAGGGGCAACAAATCGGCTTTCTTATACAACTGAATGAAGCAGGCCAACTAACAATAGCCGACAACTTACGAGAAATAGCGACGCGATAAAAAAAATGCAGGGCATCACGGAGGATTCACTTTGGTCATTATAATGTACCCACATAATATAATGTTAACGGGTAAATTTTGCCGCAAATTGATTACCAGCCTGCCTCACCATACTTTTTCACCATACTTGCCTGCTTCACCATACTTTCATATAACCTGCCGCCCCTAGGTTAGAATGTATGTGAATATTCCTATTGCGCTCAGCTCTACATATTATTATACTGAATCTGCATTGTTATCCCACTTCGCGGTAGCACTTCTAATTTTATTGCTCTTTAATTAAGCAGCAAATGAACGTATTATACTAATATGGCTAAATTAAATTAAGTGGCTTGTTCAACCATGCATCGACGATAAATTTAATAAAACCAATCAAACAACAAAAATTCAATTGAAATTATTTTTATTAATCGATTTAAAATATTATAACATTTTTTTAAATATATAAAATGCACAAATGATTGTTTTAGCACACGCAAAAAAGGTCCAGCGGGTACAGGGTTGGGATCCCTGCTCCAACATTTGAGTTAATGAAGCTAGACCAACAACATAATAATATTAATCAAACTAACCGTTTGTGTCGTCTGCCTCCTAAACTATTTCCATTGTATTGAGAGTTGTTCACGTCTAATCCTGTAAAATTCCCTAAAGAAATATCCTTTTCCGGTGGAGAGTTGGTGGGTGAGGAATTATGATTAGAAGTATGATTAGAAGTATGGTTTTTCGAAGAGCTTGATCGCGCTGGTGAATGAGTGTGGCGTTTTGTTTTTGTTGCGTTTTTACCTAAAACAAAACAATAAAAAAACTTAGATTTTACAGATTGTATTAAAAAAAAAATCTTGAATAGCTTCAACCTAAGATTTACAAAAAGACTGTTTTACATGATAGCTTTGGGAACATACATCGAAAGGAGTAAACCCGGTGCTCGAAATAGAGAAGTTTGCCAACCGGAGCGTTTATCAAAGAGTTTTAATCAATTTTAACAATTGAAAATGGCTCTACAATTTGTATTGTCTCCCTTTATAAAATTGAATATTAATTATTGCAGTTAGGTTTCTGTAATTATTTGAATTTTGTGTTAAAGTTTGGAGTAGAGGTTTTTGTTGAAATTGGTGATTTAGAAATGGAATTAGCAGAGTTACAATATATATTGTAAATAAAAAAAAATCAATGAATAAAACACAAAATTAGAAAAGGGCATGTGAAATTGGATGAAGATTATTAAATTTTCAAAGTGATGAATGCTGCATATTGTGTTAGACCACTAATTATGAACCTTGCATAGAAAAATGATCTTCAAATAAACTAGAGAAAATTTCTCATTAAATTAAATATTTTTACGATTATTATTTTTTTGAACTTTGAGCTTAGAGCTTTGAATTTTGAATTCAATTTTGACCCTAGGAAAAGCTTTGCCATAATTGAACTACGCACTAAGGCCACACGATGCACACTCAGCAGCATGCCCCCCTCAAAGGGGGGACTGACAGGGAAGGCTCTGGCTTGGGGGCCCGGGCTTAGGAGGGCCCGGCGTGATGGGTCGATCAGATAAGTGGGATAAACACACTTTAAAAATTCGCTCTAATAGTAAAAAAGTCGTCTGCGGCGCTATTTTACTTCAAAGGTATTAACATTTTAAAGTGTGTGGCTATGCGATAAAAATTTTGATTATTGTTTGTCAATTTACAGATGGTGTTGGTTAGTTTTTAAATATCAATAAAGCCCTGCCTAAACTAAACCATATTCATTAAGCCCTGCCTAAACCAAACAATAATATTATTCTATCTATAAATTATCCAAAGTTATATATTATTTAATGGCATAATTTTAGATATTTTATAGATGGGCGAGTATTTTACAACGTTTTTATTAGCTCGTATTCTTATTTGTCCGGTGGTTGTTTGTCTGGTACAAATCTTGCAATCGATTTATAAATTCAAGTAGATGTTTTCAAAAATACGAAAATCGCTAAATAAATTTACCTAGAACACCATTTGCAAAATGCTTGTATAGTATCACATTGCCTTCATCGTAGGTAGGGGGGCCCGCCAAAGATTCTAGCCCGGGAGCCCGTATCATAAACTAGTAGTCATAATGGGATATTCTACAACTATTATGTATTATGCATTATAATATACTAGTATTTAGTGATACTCTACGTCTACCATAATATGTAAATAATATATTTACCTCCCGAATGAGAAGATCCAGTTACAATAACGAGGAGTAAGAATACCAAAAAGATGCACACCTGATATTTCAAATCCATGGTCGAATCTACAATGAAAATTTGATATTATTATTAAAAATAAAAAATTTCCACTAAGTAATTAGCTGATTAATTTATTTCTTGCAGAATTACTTTTTTTTTTTTTTTAAATATTTCTCACTTTTTAAAAGAGATTACCAACTAATATTAATAACGCATGCAATATTCAGAGTTGAAAATAGAACACAATATTGACTGATGTGTGCAAAATAAGTGCGCGTTATTTATAGATTATTGATACCATATTTGTGCAGAAAGTTTAATTTGTTTTAAACTCGTCCGCACGACACGAAATATTGCGCTAAATATTCTTTGCACAAAAACGGCATTTTAGTAAATTAATTACTATTAACCGCAGGGGTTTACAGGTAGTGCACTGGTCAATGGTATTACTCATAGACTATAGATAAAGGGCGGGAAAATGAGAAAAGCAAGCGACACAGTACTACATTAATATGCACAATCAAAGTGTATAATAATCAAGTGTGAATTAAGGCTAAAGAGCAGAGAAAACTGAAATAATTAAAAATAATTATTGATCTATTATATGCTAAATGGGATATTATGTCCCGGTTCCCAAAAGCCCCCAATTTTTCAGCGGTCCCGACCATTCAGGCAACACCATAAGTCAATAAAAATAAATGTAATCAGAAATGTTAAATTTATTTCAGTTGCTTTCATTAAACAATGTGTGATTTTTCGATTAATATTAAGATAGGTACTTACTTATTTTTAACACAATATTAACAAATTAATGTATAATTAAATAACCTAAAAATCCTCCGAAATATACGTATTAGAAAAATCGCAAAAAAATCTCTGATTGGGATTTAAACATACGTCTTTTGCTATCTAGACATGGCTCTTACCATTATGGTATCGACCCACATACTGAAAACGCAGTTAATAATGTTTAGTTTAAATTAGTTGTCTACGTTTGTAAGTAGGTAGGTACCTACTATATAACAACAACTTGTTGTGAACCAAATGGCGTGCTAGTGGAGCAATGTCCCCAGCTTTCGGTCATAAATCTCGATGTAGTTCACTTTCCCCAAAAGAATAAAAAGTTTGCAATCCAGTATCGACCCCCCTGTCGAAATAATAAGATGTGTGCAAAATGAATGCAAATGTTATAGGTACCTATTATAAACTTTGCAACTTCTACTGTCTGCCACAATAAATCAGTCTCCCGCGATCTCCTCCACCCCTCTAGAGTAGTCATCTGGAGCTAAAGGGCGATTTGTTAGTACCTACTACCTAGTTTACCTGTAAAGAGATCAGTATGAGATGCTTGTATAAATCGTAGCTAATACTTATTTACATATGACTTACTGTCTTATAAATGAAGTTAGATATTATGTCTTTATATAGTTGATAGAATCTCTTCCGTAACACATATATAAATATAATACGGTACAATATTTCGCGTATATTCCAGGTGCTTACTAAACTTAATAACATAGTACATATATCTTAATAGGTGGTATAATAGGCCATACTTACATTTATCAACATTTTTTTTTAAATTTTGAAGGACTACGATGATTAGGTATATCGTATACCTAATGATAAAACTATTATTATGTATTGATAAAGACTACGGGATTACATGCCGAGTTAAGAAAGCACTAATTTGAGAAAAACATGGCATGCTAGTAATATCTTCCTCTAAATAAATTAATGATATTTACCAAAAGGACTAAACTTAAACTACAGAAAATAAAATTGTAGAAACACTTTAGGTAAGGCACGTACCTAATGCATCATCGGTCAGCATTCAAATGAAGGGATTAACGTATTATTCAATGAATGAAGGTTTATTCAGTCTACTATCTTACAGACGAAGAAGAGAAAATTTGGAGAAAATCGTCTATCTATATAGGAATTGACTTTCTTTATAATTTGATGTTAGTTCAAATATGATTTAAGTATACCTTTTTACTAGTACCTACTTACCTATTTGCACCTATTGCGGTATTCCAAAAACCGAGATCCCGCTATTCATCGATACCGGAATATCGGGTTTAATAATCGAAAATACCGGTATTTTCGGTTTTAAAAAGCAGAAAAATTAAATATAACTATATCTTAATTAATGATAGCAGTGAAATAATAATAAAAAAGTCCAGAACATATTATTTATTTTGAGCGGAAAACTCTCGACTTTGGTTTTGGACGGAATTTGGAAGGAGCTATAAGAATCCTGTCGAGTTCAGTAAAGTTTATGAATGAATTTTATTTCATTGTGTGCGGAAAAGTTGACGGCTCTGTCGAAATAATTAGGGTGCCATGAAAGAATTATTATCTTATGGTATGGATACGGATATGCAATATGTACCTAATACCGAAAAATCGATATCGATATTTTCATTCGGTATTGCAATTTGTATCTTCTTAGGTACCTAACTATCTATAGTTTTTAAGTAATGTATTGTGGAGTATTCAACAAATACCCAATGCGAATATAATTATTTATATAGGTATATAAATATGTATCTAATAGAAACTGTGACTGAATTATAATGTGTTTTTCATACATAAGTATTACCCGCTTAACTTTCCTTCCCATCCAGCTACCGTTCAATAATTGAAGCAAAGCAAACAACTAAAAATCTGTTATGAACTAAGAATTATTTAACGAAAAATTTAAAATACGTAGCTAACTACTTATAAATAAATTATTATAATTTAAATATTTTGGCATCCCTGATTACTATTATTATTAGAGGTAGGTATATTCCATTATTTACCTATGTACATCACACGCCCTTGTTGTCCTTGATTACCTACCATAATATACATAATATTATCTGCGTGTAATATAATATAATATGTAGTTAGGTAGATATACATAGATAAAGTTAAACGCTTTTTCAGTAGGTAAGTGTGCTGAATATGTATTTTAATAATATTATTATTATACTTAAAACAACTGCATACTCACCTATTTTGCTAGAGCTTCGTAATTATTAGAAATTACAATACAACAATTATTATGGAAAATTAGCGACGTAATTTTCAATACTTGATTACAACAATAATAATTAAAAATAACAGTAGATAGGTAGGGATGTGGAGCAAGGCCAATATTCCATAAGACGGTTTTATTTTACTGTACCTTTAGTTTTACAGTGTACATGATTATTAACTTGAAGACTGACATTTTAAGTATATTATCTATGATTGACATCAAACTGGGAACGCATTTTTTAAAATGGAGAGTAAAATAAAATGATGTCAACCAATTATTATGTTTATAAAGTAATATTAGTTATTCTAAATTTTATAAGATGTCGCTGGACTATTATTATTTTGTATCCTATTGACTTCAAGTACCACATATTGATAGTGTGATACGTGTATCATTTATTTAGAAAAAATATATTGTGATATCAATGATAAACAGTCAATACCTAAGAGTGAGAAGTACCTATCCAAATAGATATATGCAGAACTAGGGATTAATCATTAAGCATAAAAGATTAATAAGCACCACATAATATGGTCAGATTTAGGTGAAACTGAAAAGGGTTTCACAGAAATAGGTCTCCGTTAGGTGATATGGATTAATTAATTAATGTTAAGAATGAATTTTCCTACGTATTCAAAAAAATCTTCCAAATCTTCGAGAGAACTTATTTACCCCACTATATACATAATTATCAAAACATTACTTTTCTTATTAATGTTTTTTATATAGGTAGGTACGTATCGACTAATTAAAACACTTAAAATTTCCAGTATCAATAAAATAATGTATTAAATTGTATGCTTCGTATTTTTCCGCTAGATGGCCCTAGGTGGCTGAGAGTTACAGAAAATTATTTTATAATTGTTATACCTATACGTGTACAGAAAATAAATATATTATGGATTTTGGGAGTAGGTAGAATAAAATTAGAATCTTTCAATTGCCACACGGTCCACCTAGTCTCATCTATCGTTATCTTATTCGTCATGTTATGAACGAAAAATCTCGAGAAATCATCAGATAAGGCCAGTCTCAAATCTCGAGAAATTAATTTAATAACATTTAGAGAATTATCATTTCCCGAGAAATTATCAACGAGTTTCTGGTTGCAACCAACCAATTTCTCAGTAGAAAGGCCTTGACTTAAAAAAATGCTGCTAAAAATTAAAAAAAGCTCTTTTCATTCTGAACTGAATTTCTTTATTTATTGTTTATTGGTAGGTACTTAATATTTTTTTGCCCGAAGATCTAATAACTTAATGATTCCACGGTAGTGAAATCATTAAATTCGTTTACATCTTACCGTCAAATAGTTTATAGAAATGGTATTAATTGCACTGTGAAACAGTTTGTAACATACCAACCAACAAACCATACAATTTGTGTCATAAAGGTTTTGCCTAGAATTGCGTAGTTTACGTTATATTTCGTTCGTTTTAAATTGACAATAATTTTGTAATATTATATTATAATGTCACCATGTTCAAGTAACATGTCCGCTTTGTAAAGTGATAATACTGATAATACCCTCACCTTTACGTCTTACTTCGCTGAGTAAGAGTAAGCTGACAAAGGAACCGATGAAGGACGCACGAGCGGTGTTGGATTTGTTGTCAACAAAGCCTGGATGGACCGCATAGTCGAGTTCAACTGCATTTCTGACAGGGTCGCAAGCGTGATACTCAAAATCAATGCTAGGTACCGGATTCAGATTTTGCAAGTATATGCTCCGACACATAGCTATCCTGATGAAAAAGTGGAAGAGTTTTACGAGAAAATCACATCCTTTAAAAATAAAAGTAAATGCCACTTCAACATCATAATGGGAGATTTCAATGCATGTATTGGATCATATCAAAGAGATGACGTAGCGGTCGGACATTTCGGACATGGCTCAAGGGATGGTAGAGGGGGCATGCTTGTGGAGTTTGCTGAAACCAACAATCTTCACATCATGAATTCCTTTTTTCAACATAAACCTAGACGTAAATGGACGTGGAGAAGCCCGTCAGGAAGGACCAGCGAAATCGATTACATCCTCACTGACAGAAAATATACATTTTTAAACTGTAAGGTGATCAATCGGTTTAACACCGGCAGTGATCACCGGATGGTGAGATGTAAGATAAGATTGAACGTCAAATCAGAAAGATCCAAACTGCAGAAGAAGTCAAATGCTCACATATACCTGCAGAACAATACTGAATTCCAAGATGAACTCAAAAATGCACTATCGGCTTTTTTAGATGAGAACGAAACCGTTCCCATATCCAACGCGGAGGATATAACGAATATCATTCTACAATGTGCAGAAAAATCAGGTGTAAAAAGCTCTGAAGTCACACCTCCCACCAAGCTTTCGAAGGCAACATTGAATCTTATGGAGCAGAGAAGGAAAACCAAGAGCGATAGACAGGCACAAAACGATATGGAGTTTTCATCACTTTGCAAAACCCTCCGAAGGAAGATAAGAGAAGACCTTCGTAAATTCAATGTAAACCTCATACAAGCAATTGTGAAAGCAGGCAGAAGCTTAAACAAAAATAAGCAATGCTTGTCGATAGGAAAACGTCAAATCACAGCACTAAAAGCAAAAGATGATTCTATCATCAGAAATTGGGAACATTTGTTAAGCCGAGTTGAAGAGTTCTACAGCGATCTCTACAGTGATGACACTGACAATACGACTATAGACTTAGATCTTCAGAGAAATGGAAATTCGGAAGATCATACTCCCGAAATCACATCCTGGGAAGTAAACCATGCTTTAAATTACATGAAAAGTGGGAAAGCCCCCGGGTAAGACGGTCTAACGATAAATATCCTCAAAAAAAGCGGGAAAGGATGCAAATGAAGTACTTGCACAATTGTTCACAGCCTGCATATGCAAAGAGGATGTCCCAGAGGCATAGAAAAATACCAGCATTGTCATTCTTCACAAAAAAGGTGACAGAGAAGACCTAGCAAATTATCGTCCAATAAGTCTACTCCCTATTCTCTACAAGACGTTCACAAAAATTCTCTCAAACCGTCTGCAAAATGTACTAGACGAGAACCAACCGAGAGAACAAGCCGGATTTAGAGGAGGATACAGCACTATGGACCATATCCAAGTCATCAGAGAAATCATAGAGCGGTGCCAGGAATACAAACTGCCACTATGCATGGGTTTTGTAGACTATGAGAAGGCGTTTGATTCGATAAAGAAATGTTCAATACTCGACGCACTCAGAAAACAAGGAATCCCTGAGCGCTATATAAATATTTTCAACAATATATACAGTAGCGCAACAGCATCTGTCAATCTCCATAAACCATCGCGCAGATTTCCTATGAGCAAAGGAGTCCGACAAGGTGATACAATCTCACCTAAACTATTTACAGCTACCCTTGAAGACTTATTCAGGCAACTTGACTGGAATGACAAGGGGGTCCCCATAAATGGAGAATACCTGTGTCATCTGCGCTTTGCCGATGACATAGTAATTTTCTCGCAAGACTCAGAAGACCTCCAAAGCAGAATGTAGGAACTCGCTGAAGTAAGAAACAAAGTAGGTTTGAAAATAAATGTAACAAAGACGAAAGTAATGTTCAACTGCTTTGCAGGCCAAAAAGAGATCCTCATCAATGGCACTCAGCTCGAACAGGTGAAAAGCTACTCTATCTGGGACAACAAGTGTCTATAGATGGATGTATATTTGATGAACTTGTTCCCAGAGTAAAGCTAGGCTGGAGTGCTTTTGGCCGCCTGAATAATATCTTCAAAAGTGACCTTCCACTGTGCCTAAAGCGCAAAGTGTTCAACCAGTATGTGCTTCCCGTGATCACATATGCGTGTGAAACATGGACCCTAAGTAAGAGAGAGATCCAGAAACTTAGAGTAGCACAACGTGGTATAGAGAGGTGCATGCTGGGCATAACGCGAAAGGACAAAAAGAGGAATGAGTGGATAAGGAAGCAGACAAGGGTTTGCGATGTAATAGAGTTTATTAAAAGCCTTAAATGGAGATGGGCTGGACACATAGATCGAAGAAGAGACAATCGTTGGACAAATATAGTCATCCAGTGGTATCCAAGAGGTACAAAACGTCCGCAAGGTAGACCTAGAGGCCGCTGGATCGATGAAATGATAAAGTTCTGCGGAAGTACGTGACAACGCAATCCACAGGACCGAGAGAAGTGGAAGCAGCTTGAAGAGGCCTTCATCCAGCAGTGGATAGATTCAGGCTGATGATGATGATGTTCAAGTAAGTTCTTTGATTTTCATACAATACCGGTAAGTACCTAGGTATCGTTTTATAAATCGCTACTGACTGACATTCTGGTGCGAGACATATGTGAAGATAGTATAACATAATATTGCTTTCATTGAACCGGGTGTTTGTATCATTGTACCCAGTGACGTCACTAGATAAAATGCCACCCCTAGGCAGCGCCAAAATGCCGTCTCATTTTTTTTACACATTATTTTCTTCATCCTTTCATGAGTCAAATATCTAAGAAATGTGTTGTATGGATACATTACTAACAAAATCTCAGACTAATTATTCGCAAATCTGCACGTGTCGTTTCTGGTCACCAAAGACGTCGAAGGGCAGCGGAAGTAAACTAGATATCGCGAACCCGACAAAACCAGTGAGTTGATTTTTTTATTGGAAAGATATTTTCGTTATTACTAAGTTTAGTTAGCTATTGCTATATATTCCAAATGATTTTCCTCGATTTGCCGCCCTTAGAGTAACTGCCGTCCTCAAGCGACGCTCTATCTGCCTATCCCTACGGGACGTCACTGATTGTATCTATATTAGATTTACAGCATGAAGGTGCAAAATGTCATAACCTGAGTCGTTAACATAAATCTTTATGGAAGTGGGTACATTTACATCCAAGACACATAAGTACGGAAGATACTCCTCTAAAATAGACCAGAAGGGAAAAGAAGGTTCGAAAGACCTAGAAGTGTAGAAAGAGACACAGTTTCCCTGAGGCTAATGCGGTGGACGGAACTTGCGGCAGGTAAATTGGGATGGAGACATATCCTGCAGCTTTATTCCACGTACCCACCGCGAGTTGAATTTATCGCGAGGTGCTGGGTCGCGAGTAGTTATCACTTTGGTTACTCTACGTAACTCGAATCCAAACCGCGATAATCCGTCGCGGGAAAATCCACCGGCTGCGCAACATGGTAAATTAGTTGCACAACTTTTCTTGCGCATGAGCATTTTAACAAATTATTTACGTATTTTCGTATTGCTTATGCTTACTAGTGAAAACGAAATATCATTAAACAATGTACTTCAAATTATTATAAAATGACAATGAATTTTCAGATGACGAATGATTGACTACGGTGATAATGTTATTATCTGAAACTCAATATCCACGAAGTCTTTGCATTATCAATCAAGACGTTAAATGGTAAATTGTCGTATTTATTATTTCTTTATAAAAATCTGAAAACATAAAATAATATGAATTTATTTTAATTTATAAATACTTGGCCTTCGGCTCCGCGGTGCACTGTTTGAATCAGTGGCGCGCACAGGGTGAAACGCTACATTAAAGGTTTTTCAAATTGTGTTTTAGTTCAAATTAAGGGTACTTATACGGTGAATTATTGGCGATTTTTAATACATCTACTTTAATAATGGAGCTGTCAAGTATCGACACATAATAATCAAAAAATATATTGCACAATTATATAAGTAATTGAAAATGTTCATGGCCATGAAGTATAAAAGCGCCGCAAGCGACTTTTTTTACTATTAAAGCTAATTTATGATATGTGTTTATCTCACTTATTTGGTCAATTGGCCCCCCACAGTCCGGGCCCCCAGGCTAGACTCCTATCAGCCCTCCCCAGCCATGACCTAGACCACTCCGGAATTCGGGTGGACACCGAGAATTTTTTGACAGTTCCATTAGGGATTGGGTTTCTAAAACAACCTGACATTAGTGTTTCGAAATTTTTGTGTTAGAAATTAAAATCTAAGAATTTTTTCTAAATAGGTGCTGGAGAATTATTACAAATCATTTTTTTGTCGTGTTTTTAGTTGTATAAGCCCAAAGGTATAGTTTATTGGCTTTCAATTTCAATTTTTTAAATCATTCAGATAATTTTCATGCTTGGGGGGTGCCAGGGCCCCTTGCCCCCCCCCCCCTGGGTGCGCCACTGCAACAACACACCATAATATTGTGAAGAAATTGTGGATAATAAGGACACTAGCATAGCTATATGCGTTTTCATCAGTTTGGTGGATGGTAGAAAGTCTCATATGATATGGCTTTCAGTGGTTTGAATTTCCCCTCAGTCACACAAACGAGAGGGATTTACTTTTACTCACTTGTTTATGATATACACATATTTGGATAAATATCTGGGAGCTCAATGCTTGGGTCTATCACCAAATAGGAGCTCCTTACTCCAGATGTCTGCCCACCAGAGTACCAGATTTTTCCAGCCTCATCATTATTTTGAACCATCCTGAATGGCTTTCTTGGTTTTAATCGACATAATATTGGCGGAGCCACCATCTTTGGTCATGTCCACCCCTGAGCTGGACCATATGGATTATGGACAACACACGACGCCTCTAAGAATACCTGTCGCTCACCGGTCTTAATGCGTCATTCCAGAGTCCCGTAGCTCCACCGTATACACTCGATACATAATATTTGGTGGCCTTTTAGGACGGCGGACTCCAGTTCTCTTGAAGATCAAGCAAGCCAGGTTCAGCTCAGCTCATTCGCTGCTGACTAGATAATGTTTTTTAATTACCACCTTTAAAATGCACGTTAATTACATTGAATGGCCGCCTGGTCATTAAGCGCCGGGTGCGTCTTCAGCGTCCAAAGTATTGAGCGATTATGACGGTATGGATGAGATGTTTAGATTTTTGGAAATCCTTATCATATTAGCCATTTCCATTCCAAAGTTCCATTTCTTAAAATGAGATTTTTTTTAAATAAATATCTCGACTTGTACCACCCTTCTTTTAAAAACTTTTGCAGTGTTTTTTACATTAGAGTACCTACACTAAATTATTATTATTGGATGGAGAAAATAATATAGACCTACGTAGCATATTATATTATAATAATCCTAGATGTAGTAATAGCGGAATGTCTGTCTTTGAACCTGTGGGTCGTGGGTAAAATCCACCGTCTGGCATTTTTTGTGTTTTTTAGCCAGGGCTAGGTTTCAATGGGTTGGTTAGGCAAATGGCTAACAGGCCTTCCCCAAATAGAAAAATGTGCTACATGGCTATACCCAGTGACAATAATGTAATACAATTATATTCAGTAACAATATTGAATGAGTATATTATACCTACATTTACAAACCTTACAAGTACTACTTGACCGCATTATTGATATACATTTTACTAAAAAAATAATTCCAGCAACGCCGGGTAGGTAGCTATATCTGTTTGTATACTTGTAATATCATAGCACCGATATCGATCTATCCACAATAAACGATAAAGGATATCGGTAATTCAGTTGTATTGCTCTGAAGTGCTCAACTATACTAATCATATTTTGTTCTGGTTGTTGTCATTTTTTTTTTGGCAGTAAACCTACGTACCTACCTAGTTCAGGTTGATATGAACATAACATTATACACTGACATACCAAGCTTTGACAATGGGCAAAAAATGAAAAAAAAATACTGAGAGACCTCAATGGATTTATTGTTGTTTGCAATTTTCATCATTATTGTCCTTATTTTCTGTATTAAATATCTATAAATTGACGTCTTCTTGTAACAATCGATTTTCTTCTATCCTTGTGGCTCATATAGTTACATACATATTATCACATAAATAGTTACCACTTGTGCATTTTCTTTGTGCACATAATAATATTATCTACTGATCCGCGACTCGTGCATAAAGTACCAAAACTGCAATCAAATTTTAAGCCAGTATCAATTTACATAAGTACTGTAATAAATAAATAATACTATCATATATATAGGTATTTCCTTTTTATTTTATGACACTCGGGCAGTATTACGCCAATGGATATTTTGAAGCCTGCATTGATTACACGTGCGGACGTCACGTGGCATTATCGACTTCTACTCGCTACTATGTAATAATATATTTTTACATTCTATTATTGCAACACGTGGAGTGCAAGCAGTAACGTTTAGTTTAGACTGTTTAGAGTGAGAATTTATTGAGTCTATATTATATAGGTACCTACATTGTATACACGAATTATTTGTCATATAACAATATGTCCAATAATAATTCATGCGGCGTAATTTTCTTACAAATGGAGAGGTTAGGTATATAAATGCAATGAGCTATATAAGTAGGTTTAGACAATCGTTGTGTCTATTTACGTTTACAGCTTGTTTGGCATGTATTTTATGTGCTTACCTCTACCTATTTATTCAAAAATTTTACACAGTCAATGTGGACTTACCAGATAATTTTCTTTTGACGACTGGTTGAAAACCATTTTCTTAATCCGTAATACGCGATGAGAATAGATTACCTATATAATGGTTATTTTAACAAAGGGTAAAAGGAAAAAGGGTACGTAAAGGGCCACAAAATACTTGATATTTCCCCCTCCCCTCCCGACCGATCGTAAGCATATTATTTATAGAAAATAGTAGATTACGTTACCTATTTGAATACAGGGGCGGCCGTCCATGGTGATAAGTGATCACTAATTATTGAAAGTGAACGACGAATAAAATACTAACACGCTTTTAATTCACTTCATGAAAAGCATTATTTTAATATTCTGTATTACCTTTTGAAATCAAGCTCATTAGAAAACTGTAATTTTCCTATACTATATTCTAAATTAACAGGTCATACACAGATGAATGTCGTAATAGGGATATCGTAGACGGAGTTCCGGTAAATGAAATACTTCTTGGCTGGACAACCTTCGAAAATGGTTCAGTTGCCACACAGAACTACTGCATAAAGGGATGGAATTAAAATGTACCTATAACTTAATTACCTAGTGTTTTATTGATTTAAATAAAACGCAATTTTATCGTACTAATTCCACTTTTAATATATTATAATTACATATCCACCATGAATTGACAGTTAACACCGTAAAATAAATTGATTAGCATTTATATTATCAATCTGACCTAAAACCAGCGCTTGAAATGGAAAAATTTACGAACCGTAGCGCTCGACAGTTTTCTGAAGATTTTTACATAGTAAAGTTATCAAAGTATATGTGTTTTTTTCATAAAAAAATAAGTATGTTAGATTTTCTATTATGTGGCATATCCAGCTCATACGGTCAAATTATTTATTCCACGAGACGGAGCGATAATTTTACCGATTTCACGAACAGGAACGGCGCTCCGATGCGTTCCGGTCCATTTCGAGCCCTGCCTAAAACTAAAATAATTTATCTTATTTTACAGAATATGCGAGTACAAAGGTTGCCCCATCTCACCTCTTGGCATTAAGATGTAATTAGTGATACCCACTGATAACACTAATCAGTAATAAAAATCATTATCTTACACTGACAATACTGATAAGATAGTAATTATAACATCAAAGTACTTCCTAATTGGTTTTTATCATACAATAGTTATATGAATGTAGAGATTCACCTATATTTGTATAGATTAATGGGCAGATAATTAATCAAACGATGTTCATAATAATATTATGATTTTATCTTAATTATTATTAAGTACTTATAAAAATGTTTCTCAAATATTATGAACAACTTTATTCGTATACCTATTGGTCAAGAACTAGATAAATATTACAATAAAGTATGTAAATGTATGTACGTATGTAAATAAGATAAAATTGATAGGTTATAAAAATGTTATATTAGTTGGATACTTATATAATTGTTTAAAATAATATTTTACACTTTTACTACGTTTAATAATAATTTTGAAGGACACTACAAAATATTTATCATAATAATATATTCATATCAAATCATACAGCATAACATTCATTATAAGGAGAAAATAAAACAATGACGTATTAAATTATGTATATTATTAATAATTATGATAATGATAACAAGATAATAAAAATGTTCCTATGAGGATTTGTATCATTTAATAATATTATAATCATTATAATATTATATTTAACTAAGAAAAGGCGCTTTGGATAGTCTAAGCGCTTCGGCTATATATATTTTTTTTTAATATTTTTAATAATTTATATTCAGTTCGCGGGTATTAGTAATACTTAGTATATGCCATTAAACATAATAATGTCCGTAAACAAACGAACTGTTTCAAAGTTGTATAAAAACCTTAGAGTAATAGGTAATAAATATAAAGAAAGAGAGTGGGTGTTGTATTTTCCGGGTGTTTCTTGCGTATAACGCACAGAACCTAGGTCCTAGAACCTCAATTTTATTATTATTATCTTAACTATCACAGAACAGATAATAAATAGAATACCGATAGGCCATATTCAATACGCCGCATGGTGAAGCAGGATTTTGAATGTGTGAGTGTCCTACGAAAATGAAGCACGCATTATGCACGTGCAATGGTGTGTGTAATACACCAACATTAAATGAGCTTAAATGCATAAACCGAGAACAGTTTTCAGTATTCGACGTAAAACATATTAGTAACATGTGTGTAAGTTTAACCCGGATCATTCCTTACTCGACTCGGTTACCTGCTATCGCCTTACCCGTTATGTATTTCAGTTCCCATTATTTCTGAGTTCCCTGTTAACTATGAAACGTGATTGGCATTATTTAGGCACCATCATGTTGCTTCTCAGTACGGCTACCAAATTTAAACACAACATAGTTTACCATATTTTCAAATAAATTAACTAAAAATAATTACCATTAACTTTATATTTAACACAAAAACAATAAATTTCAGCAACACGTGCTCGCAGTTTTTAAATGAATGTAATCATTCAAATCAATATTTATCGGCGACGAGTACAAACAATATTTAATTCAGCCGTAGAAATTGTATCTTACTCTAATGCATATTGCGGAGATCTAAGCGTGCCAAATGTTTTCTCACTCGCACTTATGGTTCATTTTTGTTCATTGCTTAATAAAAACTGTAACCATTTTGTTTTTTGTATGCCACTGCGGACGTATGTTCGTTTGACTAAAACGTGTAAATTTGTACTATGTGAACTGTCCAAACTACATTTTATTTGATACAATGTTTTCCGATTGAATTTAAAACAATAATGATTGGATATGGAAAATGTTTGCAAATCGCACCTATACCTAATTTGTTTTCAAAATATATAGTTCTTGAATAGGCTCGAAAGTGAATCGTTATTCGTAACGTTAACAGGGCTCGAAATGGACCGGAGCGCCGTTCCGGTTGGTAAAATTGATAAAGTTATCGCTCCGTTTTCTAATCTAACAAACTTATTTTTATAAAGTACACATTGAATTTGATAACTATTTTATCTTCAGAAATTGGAGAGCGCTCCGGTTCGTAAACTTTTCCATTTCGGGTGCAACAGTATACCTATCAATTTAGTATTATTTAGCTTAATAGTTTCCATGAATCAATATTAAAATATGGACATAATGCCGGGTCCACACTGGCAACCTCATTAGATTTTACGATAATTATTATGATAATTATTGTAAAATTTGACCAGTGTGGACTCGGCATAACGTAAGTAGGTATATGAATTATCGGTTCGTGAAATCCCCGAGAGTATTATCACTCAGGCTCGTGAAAAAAAATATTGCATTTCGGTTCGTAAATAATTATTATTAAGCAAATAAATTCACTGACATTTTGTTAAGTAGGTAAATACACAATATTTAGATAAATATGTTTATATTTTCGAAAAATTATCGAGCGCTCCAGTTCGTAAAATTTTCCGTTTCGAGCACTGAACGTTACTAACTTGTGATTGAGTAGGTAGAAGAATTTTGTGTTACATATATTTTTGTGAACGATGATCCTTCTGATAAAACATCTCGTGCCATCTAATCAATAATCATATAATCTTACAATAATAATATATAATAAGAAAACTATTTACCCATCACGAATAATATAGATAATTATTGTTATGTATAAATATTGTTTTATTTCCATAAAAATAATAGAGTCTGTAAAACGATGAAAACTCAGTAACGCATTTAGTACCTAGCGTAGGTAGAAGACATAGCGATACTAATAATACGGTAACAAATTCAGGATCAAAGAGTACAAAAAGTACATACGTTTTATTAGTTTTGTTAAAATCAAGATTCATGTTTGAATCTAATTCTCATAAGTGAAGTAGAATTCCGCGTAGCAAAGATTAGACCGGTGAATCAAAAACTAGCTGTGCACAGAGTCTAGCTAGAGTCTAGACTAGACCAAAACTACCCACGATAACCGACGACAATTATTAAAATGAATATTTTTCCCTAGCGACAATATTCCTCATTCACAAAATTCTTTTCAATACAATACCATCACAAATATAGTCCATTTTTATTCATCACTGAGTATAAATAAACCATAGTAAGTGCAAGTGATATTGGTACATAGTTTGGAGCAGCGCTCGAAATGGAAAAGTTTACGAACCGGAGCGCTCGATATTTTTCTGAGGATATTAACATGGTTATCAAATTTTATGGGTATTTTATAAACATAAGTGTACTTGATTTTTTGTTATATGGCATATCTAGCTCAGACGGTCAACATATTTTAACCACGAGACGGAGCCATAACTTTACAGATTCCACGAACCGGAACGGCGCTCCGGTGCGCTCTGGTCCATTTCGAGCCCTGGTTTGGAGATATCTGGGATTGGTTAAAGGTTCAGTCATTAAAGAGTTTCTAAAATATAACGACAATATTTTTTGATTTATAAGTAAGAATGTCATGGGCCCCAGATGCTGAAGTGGGCCAGAATATTTGGCGCCCCCCCCCCCCCCCCATTCTAGACCCAAGGTTGAAGACAGTGTGACATTCTAAGAGTATTCAGTGTATTTTAGCCTTTTTTTTTAATTTTTAATACATCCATTTGTATTATGGAGTTGTTGAGTGACCCCTGAACCCGGGCCCCTAGGCTAGAGCCCTGTAAGCCCCCCTTAAGGTGCCATGAGGTACATTATACCATATTCATTTTTAGTTTCAATATTTTTTCTAATTTTAAATTACAACTGGTTTCACATTTAAATCTCGAAATCGAAAAGTTTGCACTTTACGGCTTTACACTCACGTTGGGGATTAATTGTCGAACGGTCAATTTAATTCAATTAGTTTGGAAACCTCTATCGCATTGAGTGCTCTTGTACGTTGTACGCCTCCCTGGATTATTTTGTGGTTTTTCCGCAATCGGCGATATGCCCTGCCATTGCCGACTCAAGTAGAAAGCCGATACATTCACAATGACTGGTCTTACTTTTTCCGCCCCTCCCGTTGTTGTCTATGTATGAACTGTCATTGCCTGTCATTGTTCTATAGAGTGCTCATACTGACGCGTCTGTCGTGTTCACACGGGGAATGGTTTGATTTTAATAGATTAGTTACATGATAAATAATACACTAACATTAACACACCTTCTACAAATGTAATGCATAGATCAACGCTACATATTTTTTGGAAATCGATATTACCACCGGTTTTTGTGTGAAGGACTAGTCTGACTTTGACAGCTGATGAATAATAGGAATGTATATTATTTATTAATAACACTTATAGTTAATGTATTTGATTTGAGATTTTTTTATAATTCAATTTGAAACGAAAAAGGGCGAA
Source organism: Rhyacophila brunnea (assembly GCF_057557595.1). Taxonomy (NCBI): domain Eukaryota; kingdom Metazoa; phylum Arthropoda; class Insecta; order Trichoptera; family Rhyacophilidae; genus Rhyacophila; species Rhyacophila brunnea. Next base: position 28,512,382 of record NW_028233068.1, read on the forward strand.
TCAATATGTCAAACAATCTGGGATCTGATTTTGACAGCTGAAAAGTGGACCACTCGTTGCTTATGCAAAAAGTTATGCTCAGGCTTAATTAATCTAAAGATGGCGGCGGCCCTGCACATTTCCATGTCACGTTGCACGACTGGTAGTTTTTTTTTTAACTTCTCTTAGATTAGAGAAATCATTTATATTAATGATTTACGTTAAATTTAATCTGTACGAATAATTTATTATCATTCATTATCATTTATATCACTCGTTCGTTGCAATTACGTATTACCTACATAAATTTACGTACTTAATTTTAAAAATGCGTGTTCTGTGAGGTCGATCTATCTGTCCGATGATCCAAGTCGACCACAGAATGTCTTTTTTATCTAAATTTAAATAACACCAAAATAAATGCGGAAGAGTTCGACCTTTTTATTATTTCTAATTCAAAATTTTGTTCGGATGTCTTCTGGGAAAAGACAACGGTTGAAAATCTTACGGGATGCATTATTTGATATAATATTATCTATTAGAATAATATTATGTAGGTATATTATACTATCGCACGTAAATATTAATCACAAAAATAGTTATGTCTGGAGTTCAGAGATTGATTTTTTTTCTATGAGACCCCTTATTAAAGTTGTTGTCTGGTTTCGTTATTCAGACTTTCCCAAAGACATTGGAGAAAACCTTATCTAAATAGACTAGGGAAAACAAACATAAGAGAAGTGGGTTACCTTCTGGCTTAGGCTGGTATAATTCTCGAGAGTAGAGAAATGTGGAATAAACTCAAACGCATAATAACGTGGTTATAAAGTAACCAAATAAATATATATAAAAAATCATATAAAAATAACTATATCGCACCCGGGGAATAATAGTGGCACAAGTCCAAATTTGTCATTTTTGAGTTAAGTATGCAGAAATGTTCCAAGATAACATTTCTGTCTGCACAAATAGCGGCATAAGTCTTAACAATATAATGGTGGCCTTAAAAGCATTTTTGTCATTATCATATTATAACGTTTTACTTGAATTCAAGCAGAAATAGTGGCACAATGATCATTGTACCATTGTTATTGCGGATAACTGCGGATAACATTCAAAATGAGATGACTCAAGTGTGCCAACTTCACACTATTATAAAGTAAATTAAAAAAAACTTATTTAACCCCAAAATAAAATATTCAAACTGCTCTCCTGCAAAAACAAGTTTTTCGAATTGTGCCACTATTATTCCCCGGATGCGATATGTACCTATCTATCCATCGGAAGAATTATACATTTGTGCATTTATTTTCACAATTTTACAATCTGAGAAAAAAATCAATGGTGATTTACTTACCTACCTAAAATCGCCACTGCTGTAACCTTTAAAAAATGATAAAATAAGTAAGTATATAGTATACATATTGTTACGTCAAACTGGATTTTGTTACAGCGATTATTTATAAGAAAACCACAGAAGACTCCATCTGAAAGAATGGAAATAAATATATCCTGCAGCACTATTATATTGCAGTAAATTTACGTCTCGTGCTTACAAGTAGCATGCCACCACGTGGTGAAGAAATGCATATACCTACCTACTTATGTAATTATTGAATCGAAGATTAATCGATTAACAACAGCGCTCGAAATGGACAGGAACGCACCGGAGCGCCGTTGTGGTTCGTGGAATTCCAAAATATACCGTTCCGGCTCGTGGATTCATTTAAAATTGCGTTGCGGTTCGTTAGATTGAGATATTTATGTGTGAATGTATCTTTTAAAGTTTTTCTCAAAATTAAAAATTAACGAAGTTATGTCATGCCGGGCGTGCAAGGGTTAAAAATAAAATTTATGACATCCCTAAATTTCTTTCAATTTTCTTTTTTGTGTCGATACATCCGTGTCTAAATGCATTGTCTAAACACTCCAAATAATTGCATACTTACATAAAAAAGTAACTACAGCTGCAAGCTACAAAAGAATTGTGCCTTTGCTGACATTGTTTGAAAACCTTTTGTACTTAAATAACTTAAATTCAATAAAAAATAAAGTTGGCACCTACATATTTGTATAATAATTTCTAAAGTATGAAACATCTCAGTATAGTCTCGCTTTTACCTTTGACTGGTATGCATTGCGAATTTACTTACCTACTAATTTATTACTTATATTTTATTGTGAGTGATAAAACTTATTTATTTTCATCGCCATCTAATCGCCGTGTTAATTTTATACATCTATTTTTGCGGGCAAAATTTTCGGTGGTAAAATTAATATGATAAAGTTTGGTAATTTAAATCGTACAATTCCGCTAAAATCTACTTATTAGTGATAATCGCTTGTTTTTTAAAACATTTTGTATTATTTAAATTTGTTCTCTTAAAATTTAGTTAAACATCTCAGCAGGCGATACCTTTCTATATATTACATATACCTAAGTATATTTTATTATTTATAACATATAATGCTGTTGACCAGTGGCCACAAGCAGAATTTTTTCGTTTTGAAAATGATAAATATGAGTGGATATTTATAAATTGTATGAAGGTTTAATTAAGTAGTAGGTACTTCGTGTAAATCTGCTAAATCATTAAGAATTCACTCCGATAAGCATTTAAGATCGACAATACAGTTGAAACAGGGTTTTCTGATTCAATGTCATTTCGACAATTGACTCGACGTGTTAAAAATATTTATGACGTGTCGTAAACCCTTATTTTTACAATGAATAATAAATGAATGCACCATTATGCCATTTTCCTACAAAAATGTTTTTGGTATGAAACTATTGAATAGCCTACCGTAATTAGTTTATTTTTAAGGGACGTTTCTATTGTGTTATAATTACATACGTTGTAACTTGCTACATTAAAAATAATAGAAATAATAGATACCTACTATGTAGAGAACTTTTAGTTAATTTTTGTTTGTAAATTTGTTTTAAAAAAAAAGGAATACCTCCAATAAAATTTTATTACTATCATAATAATAAATTATTGTTCTGTATTATCATTATTCATCATCATCACCGTGGCAATAATAATGACTATAATGAGACTAGGTAAGGACAAACATCACAAATTGAATCGTTTAGTTTAAAATACACTCACAAATTAGGTAGGTACGTGTTCAGTGCGGACAACAAATAATTTTAGATGGTAGTCATAGATTAAATAAATACGGTGGTAAGTTCTTTAATCTGAGGTGGTAAGTGTACGTATATTACAATAATGGTAAACAAAGCATCATCATTGTAACATATAGGTCATGGTCTCCACAACGAGGGGCTAAGAGGGCTCTAGCCTGGGAGCCCGTGCTCAGGAGGAGCCCGGCGAGGCGAATCGACCAGATAAGTGAGATAAAGACACATTTTTGACACACACCAAATTTGCTTTAATAGTAAAAAAAGAATTTTCTTACAATACTATTATTTATAGTTATGTGGTTATACGAAACAATTCTTAATTGTTTATCAATACTCGACATCTCCATAATTCGTATGGATGTTTTAAAATATACAATAAAACACTAAATATACAGATTATTGTTACCCCGTACATACTGCCTTTATTCTTAGCGATAAGAAGGGGGCCCCACCAAAGATCCTAGCCTGGGGGCCAGCTTCACGATGTGGGGCCTATGGTATGGGTATATACATACACTACAATATTAGTCCTTATAATGTTGAATATAGGTAGGTACCTACTGATTAATGACAATTTTATATTATTCTATAGGAATCGTATTTAGCAACTCGAGTTGCACCTTCCGTCATGTTTTACCTTATATAATTAATGATACTTCTTCTTCTACCCTGTCATGTCCTAATATTGGGGCATAGGGCAAGCATTGGCGCCACTTCCCTCGGTCCATCGCCATGCGCCTCCCGCCATGTCAGACCTGCAGCAAATAGGTCGCTTTTGTAGCACCGCTGTAGGGTGAGGGAGAGGCGGCCACGGCGATGGAACCATTGAGGCTGTGCCACAAGGGTACGAAGTGCCGCACTCTTTGGCGGCATCCGGAATACGTGTCCCAGCCACGTAAATCGTCTCTTCGTGATAACTTCAATCACCGCAGGCTGCTGTGCTCACGAACTCGGGTATTTGTAACGCGGTCGTACCAATGTACCCCTAAGATTTGGCGGAGACATCGATTCTCAAAGCTCAAAAGCCGATAATTAATGATACACCATTGGTAATTTAAAATGCTATAATTACGTAGTTTGGTGATGATGGCTTGAAGCTTTTCTTAGAAGTAGGTATGGCCTAATGGCCCTTATGGTGGAGAAGGTTCAAAAGAAATCTTTGAGGATCCTTTGTTTGAAGCTGTGTGGATGCCATCCATGGCTTTATCAGATTGATTTATCTTAAGAACGCTTATACAGTGTGTTCAACCAAATCGCTTCGGATATTGGTATATTCCTCCTGCGTGAGGACGAGTTTATGTGAACGATTTATAAATTCTTTGTTTTATAACTTCTTAAATAATTAAATGGCGTAGTTAGCTCTATCGGTGTACAGATATGTACTGTATAAATTTTGTATTTACTCGTCTCTGTATAGGTACTTACTATTTTTTCTAATAGTTGCTGCATCTATTTCTTTATTTTTAAACACTATTTTAATACTATTTCTTTGATTTTTTTTTTAAATATTCTGTGCTCGTCTTGAATCTATAATCTGTAAAATTTGTTATATGTAAATTAATTTTTAATTTGAATCTTTATGGTAGGTATGTGGATATGTTGTTTTTTAAGTTTAATTAATTAACAAACTGAACTATCCCAAATGAGACAGTAATATAAGTTATAAGCAGTGACGAGTGGTGGTAGAAGTAACATGCCTGCTGATTATGGGTGGTAGATAAAGTAAGAGTAAAGAATAATACAATTCTTGACGGTATACTTTGTTGAGACGAGGTTCTTTCGCCTGCGGCGCTGACAATCCTTTGCAACCCACTTGCTCAATATACATCCACGTAAGAAGTTCAAAGTTTATTGTTGCATTTATACATCCAACGTACGTACGTATGTAAAGAAAAAAATTAAGCATACCGTTTTTTCGGAAAATTATAGAGCGTTCCTGTTCGTGAAATTTTCCATTTCGAGCACTGATTAACAATTTTCATTGTCAAAGGCTTCATTTAAGAACAAAATTAATAATGAAATAACGTACGACACAGAATCCACCATTCCCATTCTTTGTGTAATATGGAATTTTTTCAGTGCCCAGGGAGAAAAAATAACCACTGCCGAAGATCGGTTCTTTTTGATAAATAGTAAATGTTTATTTTTTAACTCTGCTTATCAACAACCAGCTGACAGCATGGACCCGAACGATGACGATATTATCCGAATAATTCCGAGCGTGATCGTTCATAATCCCATCTCTATTCCTAGTTGAGGTCAGTTTTTGTGTACAATTGGTAGACGTTCTGATAATGTATTATTGATATAGCGGTATACAATATTATAATATTACCTATAGTTGTACATCGCGAAACAATGGTTTAATCGTCATTAATGTATATCCATTTATTGTTACACGAGTGTGTTTTGATTGGTGACTTGTTAGCAGTGGTCCAAATAGAAAATTTCACGAATCGGAGCGCTCGTTAATTTTCCAAAAATTCAATTAGTTAGCTGCTTAACGAATTTGTCGATGACGAAATGTGGACACGCCACACCATATTTTCACAAATGCTACTCAGTGGCATAGCTTACAATTTGTGATAGGAACAACCTCTTTCGGCGGTCGTCTTGGATTTTATAGAGATCATCTTAAAATAATACTAGGTATATTATCAATATCTCAGCTCCTAAACAACTCAAAATAACAATATTGGTATTTGAATATACATTTTAAGGATCAGAAGATACGAATAGAGAATTTTGAAATGCATCAGACAATCTATTTATTCAAAAAAATATATGTTACTGTCGTACCTGTCTACCATTTATAAAATATTTAAGTACCGATGTTTTAACACTTTTAACATACGTACTAAATACATATTAAAATATACATACATTTTTATATGAAAGTCGTCATTATGATACCATTAGGAAAAATGTCATATATATGAACTAATGCCGTATTGAAACACAACGACATTCGCAGTCATATGCAATCCCAACTTGCCTTCTGGATGCACATCTAACATTACATCTACTCAGCGCTCGAAATGGAAAATTTTACGAACCGGAGCGCTCGATAATTTTATGAAAATATTAACGTTGTTATCTAATTGTATATGTATTTTATAAAAATAAGTCTGTTAGATTTTTTATTATATGACATATCTAGCTCAGGCAGTCAAATTAATATTTCCACGAGACGGAGTGATAATTTTGGAGATTTTATGTATAGTTCCGGTCCATTTCGAGCCCTGCATCTACTTTGGTTCTTACATTTAGATTTCACCGATTCTCTACAAAACTTTGAGTCTACTGGTAATATGCTTACATACTGTAGCTTAAAATTTAGAAGGGATCTTTATTTAGCTACATATTTGTTCCGACTTATACGCGGCGTAAATGTGAACTCTGCCATTCTCGGTGGTGTTGGCTTGTGTGTCTCTGATAATTACCTTAGGAATCGAGGGGATCCGTTGTTTGTTCTCCCATGGTGCAGAACTAACCTGCCATTAGTGATGCCAATTGGGAGGGCAATAACCATGTATAATGAAATCGCTTCGGATATTGATATATATTTCTTACGTGAGGTGAATTTAAGTGGACGTTGTTTTTAAGATAGGGTCTATCAATAGTTCACTCTGTGTGCTTCCATCTACTTTAATTTTTGTTGCTTTGTTTTATATCTTTTCTTATTTTATTTCTTATTTTATTACTTATTGTATTATTAGGTCACATTTCTCTGTATTTTTATTTAAAAAATTGTTAAAACTTACTTTATGTCATGTCTTGAACGCTTTGAATTTGTAATTTGTTATGTTCATTATATTTAATATAAATAAATTTGATTTGATTTGATGCTCGATATAGAAACTCATGATAATATAAAGTCTCCATTAATAAGGGTTATCGGGTTCATAAAATTTATACTTCGTTGTTATAATGATGCATATCTAAAGGACGGGAGAGAGTGGCGTATACAGTACAAATGGACACTAACGTTCCTAATAATTAATGGTTATAGCTGCAGGCCAGATAATATTTTTATACAAATATTATCACTTTAAAGCTTTATTTCTTTGAGTTTAAATCAAAATACGAAGTAGAAAAGTAGATATGGTTTGCTGTGAAAGCAGCGAGCCACAATAAATAGTGGACGGGTAAAGAGCGGAAGACAGTTAGTAGCAACGACCAGCTGTGGTTAACAGTATAATAAAAAATAATTAAATACATAATCGTTCCTCTCCTTAAAAAAATCTCTAATAAATATTACGGATATTTTTTCGAAATGGACCCCCTCATACATTTTTTCTTCATGCTCGTCTGGTAGCAAGGTATAATACGCATTTTTATTCCATATTTTATTAAAACAATAAGCCATAAAAATATGCTTATTTACCGTAATACTTCATGCACACCCTGTGTCAATACTACCAAAGAACACCAACACAACTGCAAATTGTTTTAGCGTACAATGTCTCTGTAGAGTGTTTTACCTATATTTACCTAGTAAACTCTTGTCACCTGAATGTACCCACTTGACACTTACCCATTCTCAGTTATTATAGTGAGAATTGGTTTTTTTATTCACATTTTTTTTTGCCACAAAACCGTTTCACCAACCAACGGTTTTCGCTAGCATAAACGGGTCACTGAATATTGCGTCACATTGTTAGAGGCAAACAAATCATTCACTCTCGCTCATTTATTCATAGTGTAACTGTAGCGAAGTGAACTTCTCGATCTGTATGATTTTTTTTCTCATTCCAAAAACAATAATTCACGAGATTCTGTAATAAATTTTATGTCTATTCGATAAATGAAAAATAAACTTTTGTTACTGTTTTCTGTGTCTTCCTTTGTCACATATTATAAAATACTTTTCCTGTGATAAATTAATAAGTAAACAAGTCAGTGTGTACATTTTTTAATCGTATAGTCGTATTCGGTTATCCAGTTTTGTTTATGTGGTTATGAAAATTTATGTCATTGTTAATGAGTGACAGGTGATAAGACTAATACCTACTGCTTTCCGACTACTATTACCATTACAGGACCAATTCTCGACGGTAAGATACATTAGACGTAATAACTAAGGCATTTAAATTTGCCCGTATTTGGGTATTTTATTCTAAATATATTACAATAATAGTAGTTACCTATGTCCATTTGCGATTGCCAACCCTTAAAGCATATTTCCTTTTATCTTTTAAATTATTTTAATTACTTATGTGTTATTATTATATTTTGCAATTCGATCGCTTTCCTTGGGCTAACTGTTACTAAATGAAAAATAATCAACAATATTAGTTGAGAATTACCAGTGGCGATTGTAGATATGTGGAGGCCCGACTCACTGACAGGTTTGAAGGCCGTTTTGCCAAAAATTGGCAAGTGCGATAATGCAACAATAGTGGTGTTGTTAGACATTTTTTACACTGAAAAATGTGTTTTAAGATATTCACACTTTCTGATGAAGCGAGTGCCTGCCTCGTCTGCTTCACGGAAAACCGTCACTTTTACAATATCTATATGGCGTACTTCAGCGCCCGAAATGGAAAAATTTATAAACCGGAACGCTAGGTAATTTTTCAAAAATATGTACGTATTCCCCTAAGTACTTAATTGTAAGTAGGTATGTATATTTTATTAAAAAAAACTAATTGTATTAAATCTATCGTTATACGCATATACGGCATTCCTGACTTGGACAGTCAAATTAATTTTTCCGCGAGACGATAATCTCGGGGATTTCATGAACCGGAGCTGAGCTTCGGTGCATTCCGGTCCATTTCGGGGACTGCGTAGTTATACCAATCATTAACATATACAATTATTAGTAATCATCCATATTTTGTTTTTGGAAAATTATTCTTTACCTATTTCAAAATATTTATTAGTTAATCCCAACAGTTATGATCACTACCTACTCGTTTCATCCATTTAGTTAGACGGACATTATAAACTAAGCCAACAACCTAATTAATTAAAAATAAAACAAATAACCCAAAAAACTATGAAATCCTGTGTTATTTCACATAATGCTATGTAATTTTATTATGTAATTATTATCATTTAAATTCGTATAAATATATATTACAAACTTTCCCAAATAGTATGCAGAAATCCAAATGCAAAGTTTATTATATTGTATGCATATAAATTAGCTACTTATATATTTACTTAAAGTTTGGTATTTAAATAAAAAAATTCTCAATTTAATAATGCATTGGTATTATGTGAATTTACTTGCTATATTAAATTTGCTGCTGAATAGATTTCCGTGTTTTATAAACAATACAGGCGCACGTGTTCAATCATTTTTCACCGTTCGGCCATTTTTTTAAGTTTTAGTAAACATTAGTATCTCTTCTTTTTTATTTCTCTTCGACCATGTCCGATCCTAATAGGATCATATGGGCCTCCACAGAGTAGAGGTTTGTATTAACAGATTTTGTTTTTACGAGAAATGAATGTCAGCCACTTGCTCGACCTATTAGGTCCATACCCTGACCCACACACATATTGAAAAACAATATGTGTACTTGCCAGACCCAGGATTCGAACCTGGGACCCACGGCATGATAGTCCAACGCTTATGCCGCGCGGCCACCGTATATATATATCACATTAATATAATACGTACATATCCATATTTTATTCCTACTCGTGATATTATGCTGAACGATTTTCATCGATAATGGTTTTATGCTTCAAATCGTTACGTTACTGGTATTAGGAAAGTATTATTTTATAATCATACCCTTTAAGTAGGTACTAATAATAATTAGAAAAACCTATTTTGCACCCCAGCACTAATTTGTTGTAAGTGAAATTTATTCGTTTTGAGTTAATCGAGTTTGAAAATGGATTTCAAAATATATAATATGTTCGGAAAACATATACCTATCTAAGCAGATTGATATAATGATAATAATATGGTACTACACATTAAAGAGAGAATCAAAACTACACATAGTTTTGTCACAACTCTGTTTGCCCATACAACACATTAGAAAGAAAAAGAAAGATAATATTCTGTAAGCAATAACGAACGACCAAACATAGGTACATTATTTATTATATTATATTTTAATCAATAGATATTGAATATTATACCTACACAATATCAAGAATATTGGAGTTTTTGTGAAAATAAGTAATTTTTTTTAAAAATCAGAAATATACCCAATATATACGGATCGATAGCTCAAATGATAAAAACATTCACCCGGACAGGTAAAGTTATGAGCTCGAGTCCCACTCAGTCCAAATCTCTTTCTAGATTTTTTTTTCTAATAGTAGTTCCGATAAAAAGAGGAGCAGGAAAACAATAGTTTCCATAATAAAATTACGTAAACCCATCTAATCTCCTATAGCTGTATTTATTTTTCTTCCGTTCTCTTTGGAAAAGAAAATAAGGATATTTTTATAATAATAATCACAGCTTGCTTTAGATGGCTTAGATTTTTGCATCAAGTATCAGTAAGTACAAAACGCTGGAAAAGACTCATTTTATTACGTGCATCAAACAATATTAGTTATGACAATGTTTTGGAAACAGGAATAGATATTCCATGAAAAGATATAAAGAGGAAATATATTATTAAGTATAATCTTTATTTCATTACATACATAATAAGTATTACTCCATTAAATAATATTGTGGACAATGTTGACAGAGATTCCAAACCTTGTGGCTGCGAGTGCACAATATGTGCATGCGATTACTCGTGCGTTAGCCCGCGGACTCATTTACGCATTTTTTAAAACAAAAATATAATTGTTATAATATTATTTTAAACCGATCAATATAAATAATAGCAATTGAATTTTTGTGCTGATTGATTGGCAATTAATCATCGGCCTGTGGTTGAACAACTAACTAAATAATATGCTTCATTGTTTAGAACTGCATACATTTGGTGCAACCAGCAGTGCTTCCGCCTAGCGGGATCACGATGCAAATTTAGTATATTTATAGCTGTGCGCTTGCTCAGTTTGTCAAGATGAATATACATTGTTTTTTTGTGCTTGATATTATTTTTTCAAAAAAAAAAAATACCATTCCAAATAAAAAAAAACAACGAACTAAATTCAACATAGATTTGGAAGATACATTTAAGGATACTACACGTGTTTGTTTATTGTTAACTTGTCATGTATATACCTAACTATTATTATTATTTAAAAAACGTAATTATTATAATATCTATGTATCTTTTTCATTATATTTAATAATCTTTTTAAACGATATTTAAAACTACATTAATACAAGGTTATTGACTAGGAATTATTAAAAAACCGAACTAATGTTAATTTGACAAATATATTTAAATGTTGTTTTTCTGTCTACGTTATGTAAACTTCATTGAGAAAACGATTTTCCAGACATTCCATTTTTTAGTTATCAATGTGCCGATGAAAATAATATGGTTGGGAACCTGCGACGTGTAATAAGTACCTTACTGAAATGACTGATAACGACACCGTGATACAAGAGTGATAAATGTCATTTCATCGAGTCATCAGTATCACCCAATTTTAATTTGTACTTTGAACAATAACATTATCAGATGTTATTAATAATGATTAATGAACAATTGGTGTTTTATATAAATTGTTAGGTAGGTACCTAATACATTTATAAGATGTATAGAAAATGTAATTTAAAAAAAAAAAAACTGTTAATTCAAATATCCACTCCGTGGAGGCCCATATTATGATCTTATTAGAATCGGACATTGAAAAAAATGCAAAAAAGTAATATGAATAAGTATATAAATATAGATATTTTATTTTTCCTAATAATATATCCTATAAATGAATAAAATCATTATTCGGGACTCGTCTAGGGCCGATACTCACTGTTTCTCCGTAAGCATGTAATACATGTAATACTTAGGTAAGTAGTTACATAATAATTCTAAATTATTAATTTGAATCTATATTCTAAATTTTCCACTAGTTACCTAACTTAAATGTAGGTATAACTAAATATTTAAAACATTATTACGTCGCCCCAAAACCAAAAACATTTTGATGGTTTTGAGTTATGAATGTATTTTTGTTCGTATTTTTTTCCATATTATATTATAACCAAAACTGCATTTGTGGAGGTAAATATACGAAATCACAATTTACAGAAGAAAATAATAAATTGTCACCGGTCTATTTTTTAAACTAATCTTCAATTAACGTATAACAAAAAGGTAATATATACAGGATTTTGCCAGTCTATGAACAGTAGTTACAAAAATAATATATGAAACAGGTACCTACTATGTGTAATTATTTTTAAATGTGTAAAGGCCTTTGTACAAAAAAAATGTTGCAGAAAATGGGCCCTTGTGAGGAGAATCTCCACAAGATATGAAATTTAAGTATATATTCCCAAAAAAATACAAATAAGACACTATTATTAATTACTGGTCTTCATATTAATGATATCTAAGTGATAATAATCAGTGGGTGCTCGCTAGTATCGCAATACAGTAGAGTAGTGATATTTTATTTTTTGTTCACTACTTCCATAAACATTAACTCTTTATACAAAATAAGTCTAACGTTAATAAACGCAATATACAATAAGTACCTGAATCAACTCACACAACAATTCATTATGTTGTAAGTATTTGGTTTAGGTTTAGAGTTAGGACAAAGTATTCTTAGCACCAAAAATGAGATTAAATACTGCTTTATACATTCGTTGATAGTGATTTTTAAAATCACGTTTTTTAGTAGGTTTGTATTTTCCCTAATTACATTTTCATAGTGAATCGCCCGCCATATATGACCGTTTTCTGGATCCGCGACCTTGTATATTCGTACAATAGCATAGTCTAATAATTGTGGTATCTCAACAGACTACTTTATCCATAGTAGAACTAGGTATAATATAAAGTCTTGTCTTGAGTATTTACTACCTACACCGATTCTCAAATGACGATCCGTGTCCCGGTAGGTAAACGTCTAGTAAGAAAAGGTATAATAAAATAAAAAACCTAATAATATTAATTATAAATTATAACTATCGGATAATATATTTACACATATAATGGACACAATGCGGTAGGAAATAATTCAATGTCTCAACTGAGATAAGTACGAAGGTACTACTGATATGAAGGAGTTTGTGTCGAAGGGATTGTCAAATCTTCAATTAAATTCGGGGTAATTGGGTATTAGGTATATTTTACTTTTCACACAAGATACAGGACATAGATGCTTATGGAAGTAAATAACAAAAATAAAGATGAAGTTTTATTTAATAATAATTTTCAAGTTATCACGGGAACTTAGACGATATTAGGGATACTGCTTTATTTTGTACCTATGCACTATTACAGGGTTTACGGTTTACATTACGAATTATGATTTTTAAAATATAGGTGTAGGTAAGTACGTAGGTACAATAATTATTGTTCTAAGTTGCTGTTTTAGTTGGTGACTTGCCGACTAATTGTTATCTTTTACTTCCATCCAGGCGAGGCTGTACCTACTTATTCCGTTTTTTTTTTTTTTTTTTTAATTGGTGGAATTCTTTATTTTCTTGTACATATTCAAATGTAATCTAAGTCAGCTTTCATTATGACGTTCCTTAATATAACCATAATACTTATATTCTTATAAATACGATCGTCGAATAGAAAACATGCAGTGCAAAATGCAAAAGTGCACACACGCATAATAATAATATAGGTAGGTACCTGCATAATATTATTTCACTTGTCCAAAGCGAGCTGCAGAAATAAAATTTTGAGAACAGTTTCTCCAGTCAAGTGAAATATAATTGACTTCTTCAATTTGCATCACAATCATTTTCAATTGACTCCGCATTGGTCACTGGGTGGAAAGCTATTTCTTTTAACACACCTACATACGGTATTTCTAGTATGGCTATGCTACATACGTAGTGAATTACAATTTTTGCTCATAAGCGCAGCATACATAAAAATAATATGCCCTTCTACAGAGTGGAGGTTATACAGACTTTATATAAGAAATGTTTTGCGCTCTACCAACTATGTCACCGTGGGCCCAGTTCAAATAATTACAGTAGGTAAGTATTTATTTTAATTATATAAAATTGATGATTCTCTCAGCCCTGTAAAGCAGGTACCAATGGTCGAATAGAGCAACCTCAAGGTGCGTCGAATAATTACGGGCGCCGAGTCGACCCTGACTGTTTTTTTGTCATTGAATACGTGCAGAGCACATTCACGAGTCAATTTAAAACTAATTTTATAGAAGTTCACGGACATTTACAAAATAATTAAATATTGCGAAAAATGCATTAGTTGAACACTAGATACATAACTATCCGGTATCTATCTACTTTACATTATTTAATAATTTATTATTAATATTATAAAGGTAGTTACCAATCATATTATATGTATGTTATGGTAAATCGACGTCACGTAGCCCACAAAATTAAAGCCCCTTGAAAGTGTGATATGCAAATTAACGTTGTTATAGGTACATAATGTAATGTCCCGAAAAAGTCCTGGGAGTGCTAATGCAATGAACTAGATGTGTCTATAAAAAACATTGATAATTGCTAATTTATTTGTAATAGTTCCTCAAACATAATAAAGTATGTCATTTTTGATTCCGAGTAGTGCGTGCGATACAAAAGCTGATATAATATACATAATATCTGCCTTACAATCCTCTGACTGAACAAATTTCAAATCAATAAATATGTGAATGCGGATCCATGGGGTTTGCACTGTTTTCTTTTTTCTCCTCCGTATTTCAAATAATGAGTGCATTACAATAAAACAAATGAATTTCAGGTATTATATACATAATATAGATAACAGGGATTGGCTTATATATTATACCTTAGGGTAGGGGTATAATGCCAAAAAAATGAATTAATTGATAATTGATTTTTACCTTCGATTGTAGGTACACACGTTGTAGGAATTTTTGTTGAATTCCATCGTGGATAGGTATCTAAACTATGAATCCGCATTTCTAGATACCGTTTAAGAAACAAATCAATTCAACCGTGTAATCTATCATACTTGGTTAAATATGACAATATAAATAATAGTAATATCACCTAAAAATTACATCAATATGTTTTATGAGTTATAAAAAATTAAAAGCAATTAAAAATAACATGAATGAGCACGCGCCTTTATCAAAAGTTTATTATGCCCCCTTGGCATTATTAGATAAACGTGTATTGGGCTCTTGGTGATAAAAAGGTTGGCGACCCCTGATCATAAACTATAACAGCTCATACTCGGAAATATCGCAGGCGAACGAAATTGCTGATCATTTTAATTTGAACATGCGATATCGCAATAGTGTCCCAGAATATTTTTAATAATATCTGGACATGGAATAATGTATTATTTCTCTCATCATGTAACATTGTAACGTGTGTAGTTGTACGTCGATTAAGAACGCGTCTTGCGATACGAAGGCAAATACTGAATCTGAGAAACACCAATCAAATTGAGGGAGTGAACTCTGTGGATGCATACTGTAATCTCAAAATGTGTGGTGTATCTGTTACGCCGAATGTGCGAAATTGATTATTACATGAAATGGGCAAAAATTTTGCCTAATTCATGTAATAGTCTAGCCCGTTGCCTTATTCATGAATTAGGTAAATTATCTGCCGAGTGCGTGAATTCACCAGGGTATGGAATTCTTAAACTGTCAACATGATAGTAGAAAAAGTAAATTTAATACGGATGGTTTTATTAGTTATAATTGGACATACTTAATATAATATTATTATTATTATGTTAGGTTAGGTTTTGTAATTCTGAATTCAACTGAATGTCCATTTTGAGGTTAGCTAACAAGTGTCACAAACAAACAATCGACCATTGCACGATTGATACATACCCAAGCACGAATCAAATCGCGAAAATACCTTTTAATAAAATTCTTCCGTTATCATATTATAGTTCTAGATTTTTTTGGGCATAGTAAATGGATATGAACGTCATTGTAGTTATTGATTGGTATATTTTTATATAATCAATCATTTCGTTAGTTTGATTAGTTGCAGAAAACACCACCGGAGCGCGACCATCTATTTTGACCAATGCATGAGCATTTGACACATTTGGTTTATTTGCAAAAAACACCACCGTATCGCTACTATCTAATTTTCCCATTACATGAACTAGGCAGATATTTTACCTAATTCATGAATAAGGCAACGAGCTTGCATTTTTCATGATTTACGCAAAATTTTGCCCATTTCATGTAATAGTCAATTTCGCACATTCGGCGTAACATATCGACTCTACTAGCGACAGCGGAGCTTGAATTGCATTCATTTGGATGCCGTCATAAAAAGAAGGTGTCAGTACCTACATATTCTTGTATTTTACACGCTTTAGCTGATGCTCATAATCAGTGGCGGCCGGTGGTTTCCAAAATTGCTTTCATTGGGGGTGCACTCAAAATTTTCTTACCTTGTTTAAAAAGCATATCAATTCAGCGTTGTTTCTGTTTAGCGAACACCTCAATCACTTCTCATTAAAGTCTTGAACTGTTTGTAAAAGTTTTTTCTCAATGCTTAACACAGGTAGACATGTTAAGTCAGTCCTGATTCATGGTAAGTATTTCTGAAAGACGATTTAATTCTTTTAATGGTTGAAAAACACTTTTCAATTTCCACAGATGTCATCTGACCATCCTTTTTTTATTCTGACTCTTATTATTATTATTGATAAAGTCTACGTTTACCGACATCATTTTAAAACACATACACTTCACTGATTGAACTATAATTATAAGTATTAAGTATTATAAATCTTTTATTCAAAATTTATCATTTTAAAACACATACACTTCCCTGGTTAAACAATAAGTATATATATTGTTATGAATTTATTTTTATAAACAAAACTATCGAAATAACGTGACAAAACACCTAAAAAAGCCGACTATAACGACGACCGCAGAAATCATACTGAATTGTATGTAAGAAATAATATTTGAAGAAAATATTAAAAAAACAAAACTATCGATTGTTTTGAATAGGTAGGTACGTATTTTTCGACTCCCGACAAATCGTCAGTTTCTTCGTCTACAAAAAGCAATAAAACTCCAGCAAAATGCCTGCATTGTTAAAAATATGACATCATGTTATACATATTCACTCACTATGAGAAAGAACATGGTAACTGAGATTTTATTTTTTTATAAATTATATTCAAATATTTGCAAATATAGAAGGAATAAAGGATCGATCCAAAATATTTATGTTGATAATCAATTTTTATTCAATATCAGCCTATTTTCAATGAATTTATATGAGATTTAAATTTAAAAAATCTATTTTTTTATCAATCCTGCTAAATCTCAGTTACTACATTTTTCCGCGTAACTTTTGAGCTGCGTCCCTAATGATCATAAAATTGTATGTATTCATGAGTTATTTTTCGTTTTCACGTGTCGGCTTGAACTGTTATTACCCAATGTAATATGAACGGCAAACTAAGATCCATATTTGTGCGTTCCGACGAGCGCACGAATTCGGTGACTGTTTACTGAGTATATGCTTTTGGTATAAATTTACATGGATTAAATTGCGATAAACGAGTGATGACTTATGAATAGCATTGTTGCACATTGAGTGATGTTTAGGAAAAAGCAGTGCAGCGCACATGCATGGTGTTAGAGGAGCCGCCGCTGCTCATAATAATAAATGTAGTTATTGTTTACACAAATTTTCCATCGTTCGATTGTTTATCATTTACGATATTTTCGATATAAGTAACTAATTATTTAAAACATAGTAATAGGAACAATTTATAGACCTCTCATTTAACACACTCTTTATAGCTGCTACCACATTTTTAGGGTAGATAATACGATATCGCGGCAAATTTGAAATTTAGCAAACCAGTGTTTTTGGATATATTGTTTAAGTCTATACCTCAGTTGAGGCATGATCTACGCGTGCCGAACGAAATATAATTTGTCATATAAATCCAACATGCGTCCGTTTAATGTTCTGTTTATTGTTATATTAGTAACAATAATAATATATTTATTGACATGTTTTCTTTTTCAAGTAAATGGGTAACGTTTTTTAGTCATCTTTACACGATTTAAGAATTCATACCCCCCGTCACCATCACGAAACAAATTGACGTGTTCACAACTCGACTTTCACTCTCCGATTGCCAGCGAGTCCACAATTTCATCGCACCTATAGTTGAAAATTATTTGCCGTTTCACTGAAGTATGCTCTTAATACCATTAGGATATAAAAGATTGCATTGTACAATTTGTAATTAAAATTATAATAAATTGTCAACTACGTAAACAGCAGTTGCTATATACGAGATTATTCCACAAACTTTCAATACCGGTTGGAGGGTAAAGTGAACATATACCTATATATGTTTTAACACAAATTTAAAAATAAAACGTTATTATAGGAAATGAGTAAGTACGTTATCACACTGGACTGAGAAAATTAGAAATATTAATTAAAAAATAAGCGAATAACCATAGAAAACAACGGTACGATTTCGCTTTTAGCACTGTATTACAGGCACCCAGACCGTGGCCCTCGCATCTTGAAGTGGGTCCCCAGGCCATTATCATTTTCGGGCTGCACTACCTATCGCTATGGTGAAAAGTAGTGTGGTACTCTGCAATAGTATTTTCCAACTGATGCCAACTGATGCCAGTGGATAGGCGGGTTCAAAACCCGTCGGGCATCGTATTTTTTTCAAATGTGATTTTTTCTAGTAGGTATATCTGTGGTGTTTTCAATTTATGTATGTTCAATATGTAGAATGTTACATTCTCAAATGTTGTGAATTATCCGTTGAATAAAAGAAATAATTTGTATATATATATATTTTTTAATATATTCTATTGATCTAACTTAGCTGGCCGACCCGCCATACCATACCCTCCGGCTTGTAGCCCTGTCAAACCCCTCCTTGCGGGGGTCATGTCCTAGACATAATTATGTGGACCACATTATTATGTCACTACATCTAACGTCGTACAAAAATGAATTATTTTGAAACACTTTGTCCTAGTATTCGTGTAGTCTGATAGCGAAATGCAATAATTATTGTGGTTCCTCTGAAATAGCAGATTTCAGTTGAAATTTAATATTATATTTATTATTTATGAGTGATGATGACAAAACTTGCATGAGTAAGTAATTATTAATATGAATGACAACCGATACAGCAGCACGTGATTGTAATGTGACACTTTCTGACATACATAATAATATGCATATAACATACTATTACATACAGTGATACAAGTTATCAGCTTATCAGTAAAGTAATCAATAACAAATTACAATGGCGCAGGGTGCATTCCGTTGCATCGATTACAATAATAATATACCCACAGTTTCTTTTATCAGTTACTTTATTTTTTTGATTGTACTAAGAATAATATTGCAGAATAAACTATACATAGGTATATGTATCTAGTATATATACCTAACCCAGTTGCATAATAGGTATATACCAGTGGCGAAGGGTGGAGGTAGGCTGTTAAGATCCGCTATAAACAGTGCACATTAAACTTTTTCAGACATACATATTTGTTTTCATTGAAATAAGACTACAATTTACAGATAGTGTTGGTTAGTTTTTAAAATTCAATTAAACCCTGAAAACCCAAGCCATAATAGATAATAGTCAAAAAATACATGTCTATCTATAAAATATCTAAAATTATGCAATTAAATCATACATAACTTTGAATATTTTATAAATAGAATAATATTTTTTATTTATTACAGTTTGGTTTAGGCAGGGCTTAATGAATTAAAAAAATTAACCAATAATATGTGTAATATGTATTTTTAATCCAACGAAAACAAATAACTATGAATGAAAGAGTGTGCATAATTTTGTCGTATTTCCCAAATTAGACCAAAACTATTATGGTTTCGTTTAGGCAGGGTTTAATTGATTTTGAAAAACTAACTAACACCATCTGTAAATTGTAGTCTTAGTTCAATAAAAACAAATACATATGACTAAAAAAGTTTGGTGTGCACTATTTATAGCGAATCTTAACAGCCTACCTCCACCCTTCGCCACTGGTATATACATGTTTATAATAAATAGTTTGTGGTTGACATACCTACTTACATCTGCATAGATTTTTTTACACTTGATTATCCGCGCACATACATAGCAAGTCAAAAATAATATAATCAGTATTAGGTAATCATATTAGGATAATAATTGTTCAGTAAATAGCCTGTAAGAATAAGCTGTAATTCCGGCACGGAATACCTCTTGCTAACGTACATACACGAAAATTACATTCTAAACAATTTAACCCCACAAATAATAACTAATTTTTGACGAAATTTTCTTTTTTAAATCGATTATTTTCATTTTATTTATTTCTGATAAACAACGTCTCATGGGTCTCGGGGTTGTATCCCGGGTCTGGCAAATTCACGTGTCAATGTGTATTTGGACCCAGAGCATGGACCGAACTAGTTTCTCCTAAAAAAACTGATTCGAAACCTCTTCGTTTGGCGGCGAAAATGCACACCGGATCGCCATGATGATTAATTATGAAATATTGGGGGTGGTCCTGGCCCTCAAACTATCTCCATGTGTGTGCTGTTCATTTGTGATGTGAGTCATGTGAGTGGTTTAAGTTCTGATAAATAATCAAACTCAGTAGGTACCTCTCATTACCTACATTTTTTTTATCAATTACATCATTTACTACATTTTATCATTGGTATATTGCCAAATTTAATAAATTGACATATAATAAGTGACATATAATTAAAAAATAGTTTTCACATCACCACATACATACATATTATAATGTGTGAAAAAGGATTCATATAATATATATAACTGTTTTACACTAAATATATAGTAATTTTATTTCATTATACAGAATCTTTAAAACGGTTAAGTACCTATGTAGGTATGTAAAATTTTAAATCGCATGCCTACTTGTTTAACATTTAAGCAGAGCTGGAACGGAATCCTAGAAACCCTTAAAACAACTGGTTTTTTTGGAACCGGAACCGTGACCAAATCTCTTAATTCTGAATCTTAAGAACCCGGAACCGCTTAAAAATAACGGGGTTCTGAGGACTCCATTGTTCTAATATTTTTATAAATCGCACTCACGCTAGTCAGTTAGTTATTTAAAAAAAAATACTAATAAAATTATAATATGGTTGCCCAACAAATGTGGTTTCCATGTGCTGCAACTATTTAGGATATCTTGAAAAGTTTGTGATGGGTTTATTTTTGACTTCATGCAACCGAACCTCATTCGATGTTTACACTGTAGCCGCACCCGGAATCAAACCTTTAGATTTTATAATAATTTACGGTTCTAACAGGTCTGCTTTTATATCGATTTACTTTTGTGCATGTGCACTTGTATTCCTTCAATCCTCGTCACCAAAATTATGTTATGTTTTCAAATTGCAACAGACATTCGTAGTATGCGTATTATAAAATGCCCCAGTGTTTTTGTTTAGCAAGTCGTAGGTACATACATACCTACTGCTTTTATAATTTAGTATAATTTTGACAGTTAAATTATACAATCTCCTGACAGAATAAACATAATGTTGTGGTCAATGCTTAGGTATATTACTAATTGTACATTACGATAAATGTATATACATAATTTAATAATACAACATTAGCATTATTTTGCATAACATAATAATGTGTTTTAAAAAGGGATTACAGTAAACAATACATAGGTGCAAAGGCCAACATTAGTACAGATAGATCAATGATACTCAACCTTTTTTTTCTTCGTGCCAAATACATATAATTGTAAAGTAACGCGGGCCGCATCACTACTGGTGTGACGAAAAAAATCATGAAACCCCCCCTTTTTACAAAACATTTTTGAGATTTTAAAAATTATGCGTGTTTTTTAAATTAATCGTCTGCAATAGCAACCACTCTTATACCAGATCTGATGTGGACCAATAATGACAATCCTCTTCGGGTGTCACTATCTGTGCGTCAAAGTCGAAACGAATCTCAAGATTTACGAAATTCCTGATAATAAATGTGTTTCGGGCCGCACATAAAAGCTTAAAGGGCCGCAGGTTGAGTATCGCTCAGATTGATAGATGGTGAGTATATAAGAATATTAGAGATATCAGGCATTAGATAAAAAGTTATGATAATTGGGTTAAAAAATAGACACTGATGATTATTAAGATAACCAATAAGAGTTATAAGTAGATATATTACGTTTTCTATTATTTACAGATAGTGTTTATTCGCAGCCGCTATGGAGCCTCACATAGTCATTGAATATGAGTTGTGATCTGGTGAGGAGTTATTGCAAGAGATACGACTACCAAAATGGTCATTAATGCAGAATACATCGTTGCTTTTGCGTGAGTAAAATGATTACATATTTTAAAATATTATTTATTGTTCAGTAAGGCTACATAAGTTTTCACTCGTATATAACTTTTTAACTTTGTGCTTTCCAGTTTTTAGTAGGTACTTATAACTAAAAAATATTTTAATTTTATATTCAACGAATAATTCATTAAATTTAAGAATATAACATTAGGTATTTAATAGAACACCACATAATTTGAAATAATATATAACCACCATAAAAAATATTTTTCTAAAAAATACGACACCCAGCAGTATTCAAACCGGGAATAGCGCCCTTCTTGTGAATTATTCGTTGAATAAAAAAAAATGTTTATTAAATTATTAGCAAGTGCATATACGTTATAACTTGAATAAATTGGAGTGATCCTGACACTTGTTAGTAAAAATTAAGATAATTTAATACTTTGATTTAAAATACAATAGCCGATTGCCAATTAATTAGTAACGCAATTTTGAAAGCGCTTCAGAGTATTGTAAAAACTGTTAGTTAATTTTGTCGCAAATAGATAAGATAACTATAGAATAGTGATCAGTGCACATGGGTGGGATTCCATTGTTTTCAAATTACCTACATCTATAACTAAGTACTTACCTATCATCAGTTTTATCATTTTGTGCAGTATCAAATTTTTTCGACGCAATCAATTCGTCAGACGACTTAAAAGGCCATCGAACAGTTCAAACCAGTCATAAAACTATTCAATTACACCGAAATCTTACAAAGATTCATATTTCTCAAAAAATTGAGTAGGTGGGTATATAATAAAATTAACCAAAGCATAGCAAAATCCCTGTAATTAACAAGTAATATCTTTAACACAACAACATACGTAGGTACACAAAACAATAAATCACTAAGATTATTTATCATCTCATCACTGTTATCTTCTAGAATAATTATTTTTATGTACACCCTGTACCCTGTTAGTCTAGGAAAGAGATACAACTTTTGATACTTTATTGTGTGCGTTGGTAATTGGATTTTTTTTTATTTTTTTATTATGGGGACATCAAAATCAGTCAGTGCCTCGGGCCTCCACGTCCATAATCTCATCACTGATTGTGTGAGAGAGTCGGTCAAAATATCCGTTTGTAACATGATATTAGTATTCAATACAGTGGCGCGTTTGTTTGACGCAAACGACGTAAACAATTCGTCAGATTTTTTTTAAAGGGGACCTCCGAAGAGTTAAAACCAGTCACAAAGTCATTCAATTATATTTAAATTTTAAAAAAGATGCGCATTTCTAAAAAAAACGGAGTGTAAAATATTAATTACCCAAAACATAACAGGATTCCTGCATTTATTATATGCAAATTTAAAATACATTGTCATTTTTTAATCTTATTAAGCCTCTAAATCAATCAGTGCGTCGGACCTCTACGTCACTAAATGCACTACTGATACTAGGTATATAATACAATCAAAATATCATGTGAGTGATATGCATATGACATTGAAGCTGAAATTTGGCGGGAATATAGTTCTCAGCTTATTGACCACATTGCGCCCATAAAGTGACATTACTTCGAAATGACACAACATCATCCAGCGAAGCTATTCCATACACAAGGCGGCTATAGACGGTAGTTTATCATATTTATGTATTGAGGCAGTTAATTGTTACAATAAGTTAACCGTCTGAATAGACCCACAGCATAGACTATTATGCTATACCCACAGGTATAGGTATCACGATACTAATTATGTACCTATGCCTCACCAACTAAAGTATATTTTCAATTCAATTGAGCTTTTTGTTGTTGGTAAGTTGGTAGCTCATAATTATTTGTCGCTCGTAATTATTATAGGACGTATCTACCTAATTACCAGTTTTGACAAATTGTAGAAGTTGTTCTTTTTTGTTGGTAGCCTTGATAAAACGTGAGAAAATAATGTACCTGTCTACCCATAGTATTATTATTGTTAGTAGGTATAAGGTAAATCATTCTACAGTGGCACCATAGGCGATTCGCGCGTGCATTGAATTGCTTGCGACAATGCCTGTTTCAATGCTAGCAAACAATACCTTTACAACTGCAAGCCGCATTTGCCATCCCCATGGTGCCACTGTAAAACGATTTACCTATATGTGTGTCGAGTTTTTAATCATTCAGTTGGATCAATACCTATTGACTTGACTATGGCTAGAAACCATACAAACCTTGTGTATTACAAAACTTGATGGTGATTTCACGACGTTTTTAGCGAGATTAAATTGTCAGCCATTGACAAATAAATATTCTGCACGTCATCGTATTGAAACATCTTCTTCTTTGACCATGTCCGATTTGAAATATAGGGTTTAACACTTATGTATGCATGTTATGAACACTTTTTGTGATGTAACATGATTGACCATCTAAATCAGCGCTTCCCAATCGCCGGTCCTCAAAAAGTTGTCCCGGTTGTCCTTAATCGTAAAATTCATATTATGCCAAAATTCCAAGAAAATCCTCACTCAAAAATAGTAACCCGTTCATGGAAGACGTCAATCCATGATCAATTAAGACGATACTTCAGTGAAACGGCAAATAATTCTCAACTATAGGCGCGACGAAATTTTGGACTCGTTGGCAATCGGAGAGCGAACGTCGACGCTTGTGTTAAAACATATATATATGTTCACTTTACCCCTCCAACCGGTATTGAAATTTTGTGGAATAATCTCGTATATAGCAACTGCTGTTTACGTAGTTGACAATTTATTATAATTTTCATTACAAATTGTACAATACAATCTTTTATATCCTAATGGTATTAAGAGCATACTTCAGTGAAACGGCAAATAATTTTCAACTATAGGTGCGACGAAATTGTGGACTCGCTGGCAATCGGAGAGTGAAAGTCGAGCTGTGAATACGTTAATTTGTTTCGTGATGGCGACGGGGGTATTAATTCTTAAATCGTGTAAAGATGACTAAAAACGTTACCCATTTACTTGAAAAAGAAAACATGTTAATGAATATATTATTATTGTTACTAATAGAACAATAAACAGAACATTAAATGAACGCATGTTGGATTTATATGACAAATTATGTTTCGTTTGGCAGGCGTCGTCTGCACAATCTTCGCGTCGGGTAGTCACGATCGTTTTAGACCATGGGTGGCCAACCCGCGGCCCGCGGGCTGCATGCGGCCCACTGGGTGTCAACTTGTGGCCCGTGGAGCAGTGAGAAAATAAAAATAATATCAAATGGTGCCGCTAGATCTGCTCATTTCGCAAATTGAGATTCGATATTGGCTCAAGATTTTAAAAAGCACCGTGTGCTTTTTGCTGTATTTGCAACGCCATTCTCCGTAGACGTGAATTTATTACCGGGAAATTTACAAATGGAACGTTGTGAAATATGTTGCGATGAACAGTTAAAGGAGAAATTCCATCAGGATGGTTTGGAAGAGTTTTACAAAACATATTTGGATAAGGAGAAATTTCCTGCATTTTACAAACATGTTCTGATGATGACTTCGCTATTTGGAAACACTTACACGTGTGAATAGCTTTTTAGTCGGATGAAGCATATTAAATCCTGAGTGAGAACATTAATCACTGATGTGCATTTGGAAAACTGTTGGCGTGTAGGAACAACATTACTCGATATCGATATTGACGCACTTAGTTCTGCCACACAAAATCAAACTTCTCACTAAAATTTATTATTTTTATATTATTTTGTTTATTTTTTCTTATTTAAAAAATTTCGAATCTAATAAATATGTTTGATTCTCATTTTTGTGTTATTTTATTAATATATATATTTCTTTTTTGTTTTGTATAATAAAAAAATCGGTTGTGCGGCCCGGTAGGAAATCTCATTTTTAGAATCTGGCCCGGCTGCTGAAAAGGTTGGCCACCCATGTTTTAGACCGTGCCCCAGCTGAGGTATAGCCTATATTCTCGAGACATTGTTAGTTACAAAGAATATTAATTAATTGTCATCCATATTTTCGACTACCTACCTATTCACGTGAGAAAAGTATTTCGACCATGTCAATAATAAAACAAAACAGAGAAACCGAATGGGTATGCAGTACTTCATCTCTCCGAAACAACTCACTAAAGCCATGGTTATCAAATCAACTCCCTACATATTCTATCAAAGATGCAGCAGTAGATTTCACTGACTGGTCGATTTCTGATTATTGAAATTAAATGCCAATATAATTTGCATGATTTTTATTCGTAATCAAACTATAATATAATATCAGCGATTATATAACATTTAAAAACTAATAAACAAAATACTACCTATAGGTATAAATTTAATAATATTTTTTTGCGATAGCGCGCGGTCCTCGAATATCTCTCCGATTTTTACCGGTCCACACGTGTGAAAAGGTTGGGAAACAGTAGTTTTTAATGACTCACTAAATTATCATGGTGCACTCTCCATTTAAAATTAAAATGTCATGGATTATTTCGGCAATTTAATATTTTATGGAATTGGCTTATTTAGTGAATTTAAAATTGTGTTGAAAATTTTAGATTTTGATAATACAGGTGATAATAAATAGTGTGTAATTTGATAAATGACTCGCAGTGAATATTCTTTGTAACTCCTTTTCCAGCTACACTTTAATGCAGCGGTTTCCAACCTGGGAGGCGCGATCTATTGCCAGGGGAGGCGCCAAAATTTTTTAATAAATTAATTTTTATACCATAATATCTACAAATAAATAAAACTTCATATCTTAACGTAACAGTGAAAATTCAGTGCATGAATGTTTATTTTAATATATAATACGTATATTTAAATCCTATTAAAAAATATTTGGAGCGGAGAAATTAAAAAATGGCGCTTTTGCAAACGCTCTGTTTCGGTAATGCACAAAACGACCGCTGGTTGCATGAAAACAATAACCTCAAATTTAAATGTCACTCGTAGCTAAAGTGTCAACTGAAGCGTGTAGGCAGGGTGTGATATTGTTTTTTTTAATTGTTTTTGACGTGATTTCTTTAATATAATATAACAATAATACATGTCTCCACTTTTAAATGATTTCTACGCCAGATATATTGAAGCAAACAAAAATCTATTTCCTGAGTTCTTGGTTAGTTTGCTAATGCATTTTTCATATTATTTTATTATTAGTAAAAAAAGTCGCCTGCGGCGCTGCTTTGTTTTGGGGCTATTAAATATTTTAAATATATGGGTGAAAGATCCTGGCCTGTGGGCCCTATTCAGTATGTGGAGCCCATGATAGAATCCATTAATTTTTGTCAATGAACGATGATGAATTTGGTTGACTTCTATTAAAATTGATTGTGGTAATAAGCAAGCTCATTCGTCGCATGAAAAAAAAATTATTAAAAAATGAATTTAATATAAGTAAGTAGTAAAAACTTGTGTGTTAAAAAAGTGTCTGTATTATTTAATGAAATAAAGGGGGGGAGGCGCCAAGATTAGATTTTTTTTAAAGGGAGGCGTAGTAACATAAAGGTTGGAGACCACTGCTTTAATGATAAGATTTTGTTCATCATTTTTAACCCGATCATTATTTTATAAGAAGCTTACGTTGATTCATCTTATTATTCAAATTAATGTTGATTTACAAGTCGTGTTATAATATAATAAATAATAATATATGTTGCTCTATATGTGTCGAAAACATCGTCTCTGAAATGATAGTAAGTTAATGTCTTATTATTTTGTATTACTACTCGCATGCTAAGTTTGTCATTCATTACTAAATACCGTCCAACTAAGCTCTGTATGGTAATATTGTTTTTGCAACCTTGATGTTAATTTTTTCAGGCTTCACTGGTTCCGTTCATTGCAATATTGGTTAATAAGTTTGATAACGTTGCCAAATCGGATACGCCGTGTGAAGAAAAGTTACAATATTATTTATCACTTTTCCTTTGTGGTAATTAACGGTTTCGTGAATTCGAGCATAGGTCAGGACCTCAACTTGATGGTACGATTGATTCGATCGAGAAAATTATTAATTATTATTATTATTATATTCTCAAGTCCATCCGGATCAATTAAAATATGTAATTTATTGGGAAACTACTGGAGATGAAATAGAAATTTCTTGTTACGAAATCACAAATTGTATATACCTATCAGATAAACCGACATGTTGTCGATTATGAATGCTACATAGGTACGTGATATTTAATTGAAGCAATTCATTTTTGACTTGGTGTTCAAATCATGTGATTGTATGAATAAGACAAGAGATTCTGGTGAAAATAATTAATCAAGTTTTTTTTAATTTAACACAAAAATATGATTGTCACGCAATGTCAGTAGGTACATAGCACATATATATAACAATTTTACTTATGGTTGGGATTATTTTCTGATTCGACCAAGGGCGATTTACTAGGTGTAGTGTCCGCTTGAAGGCGTAGGTCACGGATTGGAATCCCGTGTCTGTCAAGTCCACATGTTGTTTTATTCAATGTATGTTTGGATCCTAAGCATAAATACCCAAAACGTTCGGTGAGTAGTGAAGAACTAATAATTTCTAGTAAACAAACATGTTTAGAAACCTCTGCGAGAGGGGAGGCGGCAAAAATCGGTTTGTAGAACTAATAAAAAAATCGTTTGTCACCCATGTTATGACATTGGTAGGTACATTGTTATTAGATACATACGTGTTAATAACTGTATATAACAGGGTTTCCCAAACTTTTTCTGCGATGGAACATTTCGCAAGCCCGGAAATTTTAACGGAACACTTAGTTTATTTTGTAGGTTATTTTTATTAGTGCAGCTAACCGTTCTGCCAATTTTGGCAACAACTGTCGTTAAACTGACAAGACTTGTCAGCCGGTCAGTTAAAAACAATATACTTACCCCATCTTTTTCATGCGCACAGTGTGAGAAAAGATGGTCCTCCGTCTGTACCTAGAATTCATGGCCCCCACATCCCGAAGCGGGCCCCTAGGTTAGGATCTTTGGCGGGCCCCCTACTTATCGCTAAGGTTAAGGGCAATGTGACGATCTACAGTTGCATATTCCAAATGGTGTTCGATTAAGAGTATTTTAGCGATTTTTTGTATTTTTAATACACCCACTTTTATGTTGACAATTATGGACATGTCAAATATCGACAATAATCAAAAATTGTATGGCAAAACCACATATTATTAAATGTTAGTATGCTTGAAGTGAAACTACTTACTATTAGTGCATGTTTGTGATGTGTGTTTATCATTTCATTTATTTAGGCCTATCAGCTCCCCCCCCCCTCTTGTGAGAGCCATGACCTATCTAGATACTTGACGTCATAAACATCAGTGGAGATTGATCATCACTCGCCTTTCAATATGAAGTAGATTCTTTAATTATTTTAGTTTTACTTATTTTACTTCTACTTAGTAGAAGATCTTTAAATGTATTGCAGCGTATAAAACCTTTCCAAATGGTCGCGGAACACCTATTCAGGTTCGGCGGAACACTGGTGTTCCGTGGAACACAGTTTGGGAAACCCTAGGATAGATCATAGCCACCTACATTTTAATAATACCGAATAATATTACCTCTACTATTAAGTATATAATATTACAATGTGTTAACTCTGTAAATACGAGTGTACCTACATAATGTGAGGCTTCATATTTTTACGTAAACGACAATAGCTAAAATCAGAGTTTATGGGGATTGCAATCTCAAGCAGACGGGATTCCGGAATTCTGAGCGGCTATTTCAAATGTGTCCTTTTAGACGGTCGTCCCCTTTTATCGACTTTTCCGAGCTGCCAACTGAAAACTTTGAAAGATTCAAGAAAATGTTATTTTAGTCAACGCAGCGCTGTCGTTGGTGTGGCTAAATACCTACACTATATCCCAGTGGCGAAGGGTGACATTTGGAAAGAGGTAGGCTGTGGAGATCTGATAAAAAGAGCACACTTGTCAGGTATACTTACGAGAATAGTACGATATTTACTACTAATGAATAGGTACACACTAATTCAATGAAACTTCAAAAACTCATCGACGACATAAAAATGAACGATGTGTTTAAATTACGTATTTTTCAAAACATGTAGGTATACCCATCAAAAATCATTACATAAAATTTATTTTTATTTTTAAAAACAATATATACTTACTTATTTATTAATATTCGATTAAACGCCGTTGAAATTATTTTTTTAATTATCTAATTATTAATGATTTTGGATAAAGTGCGCAGTCGTGGCAACAATATTATGCGCGAATGTTTTAGGCTCTGCGATATGAGCTTACCTTATTTCGTACAAATCAGCAGACTTGCTGAGGTTACGAGACGTAAAGTCTATACGAAAAAAATTCAGAATTATTTCACACATAATTGGAAATTTATTTACGTCGAGACGTCGAGACGTCGCGGCGTTTATTATTTAAGTTACGGCGCGCTGTGGTATATTTTTAATACGTTTGCAGATTGTTTTGTAAACTGTGTAATACTGTAATACATTCCTACATATACGACATCTCTCGTTGGCAAAATAAATTATTTTTATATAACATAAAAAATAATGAAGTGATTAAGTATATAAATATGTCAATATGCAATTAAAAAATATTTTTCTTAAGAAGGTAGGCTTTAAATAATCGCCTAGTATGGAGTCTTCGCCACTGCTATATCCATAAATTCAATACCTAATAACATTTTCAAAAGCATTACAATACGTTTTTAAACTATTTCTTTTATTCAATGAATATTATTGCAATTTGATAAGCATTTCATGTAAGAACTGCTTATGTAAATGATTATAATTAAGTAGGATGCCCATAGCTTAATTATTGGAAAATCACACTGGCACGAATCCAGCGGTTACAGGTTCAAGCCCCGTCGGGTGTCGTATTTTTTTTTCTAAAAAAAGATTTGTTATATTGGGTATGAACGTTTTTATATTGACATTGTCTGTGGTTATTCATTCACTATGTAAAATTGCGAGATGCCATTCATGTGCGAAGATTTAAAAATACTGATATTATGCACTAACAAGATTAGTCAGGAATTAGGTGAGGTGTTTGAATCGATTCCGACCCGTTGTCCTTGGCAATAAAACATGCCTATTGAATTAAACTGACTGCCTCACTAATGGCATTTGTTATACGCTCTAGCTAGACTGACAGTCTCACAGAACTAAACCGCTAGTCGAACGACATAATATTATGTTAGTATTAATAATATACTTACTGGTTATTCCTATTTGGAGGGCCAGTGCCCAGTATGCTTTATAGGTTAAAAGCGTTACGAGTATCAAACAGGTTTGTGAAGTATCGATAAAATAAATAGAAAACGTCTCGTAGACACGTTGCCCTCAATTCCCGGCCGGAAAATGCACAATCTTCATTATTCGCTCCTACAGTCCACTTTAAATACAATTAATTATATCACGTCATATAAGTTAGACTAGTTAGAGTATGTATTGACCCCATCCTGATTGATAACGTGTCTTAATCTCAGGTGGAGTAACTTTTCTTGTTGGAAGGCAAACATTAAATAAGTTGTACCTAACGTAATAAGGCAGCATTCAAGAAACGTACGTAGGGT
Source organism: Rhyacophila brunnea (assembly GCF_057557595.1). Taxonomy (NCBI): domain Eukaryota; kingdom Metazoa; phylum Arthropoda; class Insecta; order Trichoptera; family Rhyacophilidae; genus Rhyacophila; species Rhyacophila brunnea. The sequence goes on from NW_028233068.1 coordinate 28,544,395, forward strand.
TTAATTGAATTTCACAAATTAACAAACTCGACACATTGTAGTCTTAGGACCTTAGGTCAATGAAAACAAATACGTTTGACTGACAAAGTCTAGTATGCAGCTTTTATGTCGGATCATAACAACCTACCTCCACCCTTCGCCACTGATACATACTCATACTTAACAAAATTAGAATTATGAACTGATCTTATTTTGTTCATTTTAAAGTTAACTAACCTTTAAATGACTTTTGTGTAACTGATTTTGTTAAGTTAATAATAACATTTTCGTATTGGGCGTCTTGATTCGGGGCATATTATATGAAAATGTAGATTGAGTTATAGGTCCAGATTTATTTATTAAAAGTATTTTTAATTTATTTATTTTATTACTTATTAATTTAATTTTTAAATTTATTAAAAAATAATAATACACAATACATACTTAATTAAACCAATAATACAATGCATTTCCACCATGAATTGACAGCTAACACAATAAAAGAAAATAATAATTAAATTAATTGGTTGAAAATCATGAAACCATTTTTGTTCATAATTATGTGAGAAACGGTTTTTATACTTAAATAATCAAATTACTTGCTAGTATAATGTGTTCATTCGCGGCTTCTCATTAAATTGGATTCTATTTGTATGTATTGTGACATCAATATTATGTATATCTACATCAGGAAGAAAAATACATGTGCTAGTTTCGAAGTTGCCGCCTAATACCCAAGCTCCGCTATCATCATCATACTAGTATTTCGGTAGATAATTATGTAATATTTATATTATATAAGTATATGCAATTGTGTAAGCAAATTAAATATATCTGTATCGAGTCTTAATTTATGTTTTTTGAGCACATCACCTGTCCTACCCCGGGGCTAAACTATTGCAATAGCCTACATGCCCTACATACTGCATAATTGACTTATTCATATCTGTTATTATTAAATTTATTATATAACTCTAACAAGTGTAATTCATTAGTATTCATTACTCATTCGCTACTTTATGCTAAAATACGCGTAATTCGATTATAATTATAACCGATATAGGCCGTTGAACCGCCATCAATATTACTAAGCATAATAAATAAGTAGATGAAACTAATACTATTGTTTGTGGGTAGGTCGGTCTAGGTACCTACCTAATATAATTAATGTTATTTAATATTTAATAAGATCGGTTTTACTGGCAATTATTAATTGACGAATATAATTATATGATATTAGCCTTTCACAGACTAAATTTAGTTAAATGGGGAAGATAGCTAATTGCAAACATCTAAGGGAGATTGAATTAAGCCAATGAGTTTACGTAATAATTATAAAATCAAATTGTAATTCAAATTTACATAAATCATATTTTATTAGCATATTTGTGATAACTTGGGATAATTACGAATTGTATCATTTGATGTCTTATGAACAAAAAAATGGCATTTATTATGACACAAAAAAATCTTTGATTTGAATTTCTCTACTCGTACCACTTTTGTGATCCGATTTTTCACATACCTATCTACCCATTGGTCAGTATATTCGTGCCTTCCACTGAAAAATCACGCAAACCAACTTAATCCAGCAGCAGAAACGTCATAATGTATTACATAAAGTTTCATAACGCCATTATTAGGATTATTCTATTTTTACAGAAAAACCTAGATGCATACGTATTGTTTGAAAACTTGAAAGGCTTTAGTCTACTTATTTTTCTGCTTACGATGTTATGAATTTTTTCAATTTGGTGAATTTCGGTATTTTCATAGTCATAGATAATACCTACTTAGCAATGTTGTAACTATTGTGAATAGAATTATAATTTTATTATTGGACTCTCTAGCTAGAGTCTTATGAATGACCTATTACCTCACAGCATAGTCCTTATAAATGTAATATATTATATTATCAATTCTTCAATTATTTTTTATTACCTACTTTAATCATGTAATATACATTAACACGGCGGCTACTTGTGATGTGACAGAAAAAAAATAATCAATGTATTTTTTTCTATGTAATCTAGGTATTCGGACAAAATAAAAATTAATTTTTGTGATACAAAATTGTTTAATGTTATGGAAATTTTGCGAATTCGTGCAATTTATATTTACTACTCTAATATACTACTCCAACAATGACATTTTGTCAAATAATGGTTTTGGCACAGATAAAATATAAAAGATAACGTGATCGTATAATGGGGAATGGGCAATTATACAGATAACACAAAGCTAATAATTCATAATCCACTGATTTATGATTACTGATTAGAGTGATTGGTTAGTAGTTATTCCATTTCCTAATACATACCCACTTACCTCAATTTAGCTGTAATCATCATATTGGATTATATCGTCCAAAAAACAATCATTAGTTGCAAAATAATTTTCCGAAACGTAGGTAGGTACATATTACGCCATAAAGTGAATCGTTGAAGGAACCCGACATGCCACGTTATTTGGCGAGATTTAAGAAAATTGCCTACAAAAACCGCATAGGAGAAATTTGGTTCCATGAATAAACAGAACATGATATAATTCACAGAACGGTGACAAAACAGAACAGCCAGGGAAAAAATATAACATTTATTTTCGTCATATCTATTTATTAATTAAATACTAATAATACTTATGAATTTGAATTTATATGCACCTGTCAATTACCTACGCGGTCGCAGCTTTGACCTATTCTGGGTCGGAATCGTTTCCTCAAGCCTATGGCGTAAAACCCACTTAACTTAACGAGTGGGGCACTCGCGCAAAATTTCACAAGTGGCGCGTAAATCACCGAAAATACAACGTAATCAAATACGCCAGAGCACACTGGATTTGACGACGCATTGTGCCCGCCCGCCCCATGATTCACCGTTGTTTGGCTTCTCAGCGCGATGAATTAACGAAAATACAACGTAGCCCATTCATTGAACACGGCAGGCAAAATCACGCTTCTGGAAGCGTCGTCGATAGACGGGCGAGTAGGCATTATTTAATAACAGTGAACTCATTGTTTAGTTGCTGCGTGTCCGATATTTCGCTGGTAGAATGATGTCATCGTGAATATTAATTACAAGCCCCGAGAAATTTAATAATATTTTTATTGCTTTGTTATGAAAAACGCTGATAATAATAATTATTTTGTGCTGCTTGTGCCCCTTATTACATAGGTGAAGGGTAATGCGCGGGTGGGAGGGGGCCTACTTCGTAGTGAGCGCACCGAGCGCCGCTTTGGTGGGCTTTATGCCTATCAGGCACCATTAGCGAGGCATTAGCATTAGTCAATGCGTTCCCCAAAGACATACATTTTCAGTGATGTGCTGTTTCTGAAATTTTATTTTACTGTATACATTTGTTAATGTTTTGTATTTATTCTTTTTCTCATAATATATCTTCTAATATTTGTTATAATGTAAATCTCATGTTGTGTACGTCCTGAATTTTGATTTGTTATGCCCATAATGTTTTGTTTTCTTAAATAAATAAATAACGGAACAAACAGGCAGACAGAAATAAAATGAAACTGTAATTTGTAAGCATCGTAGAACTGATCAAATATTTCAAAATCACAGATGGGCACTTTAATTGTATAATTATAATAAGTAGGTATAGATTCGGAGCCTACTTTGCAAAATTTAGTCAGACACTAAATAGCAACAAATTATGAAAAATCATCAATCAAACGCATCCTAATATGTTTATTATGAAACTTCCTGACAAAGCGAACGCCTCAAGGAAAACCGCCATTGGATAGCATAGGTATATTATTATAATTATATTTAGTGTTGTATGTCTGGCAACAGTTATGTCATTTTGTCATTTTTTTCTTTTTTTCTAAAATATTGGTTGCCGCACACGGTTCATTATTTTCTCTACTTAATCTTTTACTACAATATTTTCCCTAACATCCGTGAAAATCAAATTGCTGGAACCGTTCTCAATTCGAAAGTGGTACCCACCTTAACACCCAAAGGCGACTTCATAACACCACATAATTTTATTATTCTACCAATTAATTAAGCTATTGTGTAATTATTGAGAACTTTGTAATAATTTTTATTGATTGCAGCGACGGAGTGAAATTTGGATAAATTTGTTGCCTCGGAAAGGCCAATGTCAATTGATCAACCGACATAATATTATTATTATGTATATTGTATATCATACTACGAACTATTGTTAATAATACGGAGAGACATTTTATTAAATCCACAAAATGGCTTCTTCGTAATACAATAGTTATTTCGTTCTTTCCATAAAACAGGGCTCTAAATGACCGGAGTGCACCGGAGCACTGTTCCGGTTCATAAAATCCTCAAAGTTATCGCTCCTTCTCGTGAAAAAATTACTTTTACTGTCTGAGCTAGATAAACAAAAAATCTAATACCTACACTTATTTTCATAAAATACGCATAAAATTAAATAACCGTGTTGCCTCTGCTTTGTAAAATTTTCCATTTCGAGTGATTTCAAGCTTGAAATCGTCTGACATCAGCGCTCGAAATAGACAATTTTTACGAACCGGAGCGTTCGATATTTTTCCGAAAATATTGAAAAGTGTGTTGAATGCTTTATGTTGAATACCTACATTGGACGACCAACAAACGCAATTTTTAAAATAATAAGGTAGGTATCAAATATTTATTCTACCTGTTATTCTTTATTATTCATTTATCTTCAGAGCAGTGCGTGGACTGCTTCTCCCCCCCCCCCCCCCCCTTTCAGGTGGGTACTGAAATGTGGGTACTGAATCACCTAAAAATTCTTTTTAGCGAAAATAGCATAAAAGCTGTCATTAATATTTTTTTCACCATGCGTCCGTCCGACAATTTTCGTATTAAACTTGTACTAATCCTGCGGTTACAGGTTCGAGTCCTATCGGATGTCGCAATTTTTTTCTAGTGGTTAGATATAATATGCATGAGTTTTCAAATTATGTAGGTATGTTCAATATATATAATGTTACATTCTCAAATCTTGTGAATTATTCGTTAAATAAAAGAAAATAGGGTACAGTTCGGTTATAAGGAATACAGCGGAAAATACATTTTGAAAATACCCGATATACTGGATTATTTGTTAGTTTAGGTTAGGTTAGGTTGGGTTAGGTTAGGTTTGGTTTGGTTAGGTAAACCTAACAAATAATCCAGTATATCGGCTATAAACCGAAAATAGTATTATAGTAATTAATTGTTTATACCTATCTTATCCCATTACAAAAGAAAATGTGTTGAATAATATGCTTATTATATATTTTTTTAATCTGATGACTTGAGTTCAATGAACGGAGATAAGGGGAGATGCAGACAGAATTATGTGGGAACTATTTCGAATTTTCTCCAACTAAAGATGTTATTATCAGACAAAATTAACATAAGTAGGTACCTACAAAATAAAATTGATTAGTAGACACGTAATTAATTAGGCTATTTTTTACCTACAGACGATATCGTGTCTCCGGAACGACACTATTTTGTTGGACAGCTCTTCGAGGAGGAATTTCTCGTCTTCTTCCAGCTATATTTTCACTCTGGGCTAGGCTTCCTGCCCTTCTTCAGTTGGCAGGTGACCATTAATACTTACCTAGATATTTATAATATATTCGAGACTTTTTGTTGCAAATTTTATTAATATCCCAAAACTATATTTATTCCAAAATTATTTTTGAATCTAATTGATCATATTTTCTACTTTTTTTTTTAAGTCACCTACTATTTTTGTATTTATCAAACAACTCTGTTTTTTCTAGTAAGTACAAATGTATTTAATTTAGTGTGAATTGTAAAGAATAATAATTACACACAATTCATTTTGTTAGACAATCTTATGGTGATCAACATGTCATGTTCTCTTTTCCAAAGTCGTCAATGCCAAAAATATTTTACTGTATATGAATTTATTTCAACATTCACTATTTATTATGTATATTTCTAGGTCCAGTGCCGAATAATGGAAGTCCTGAAGAAGTTCAGATGGGAAGTGAAGATGATGCAGAAGGAAAAGTTTGGTGCGAGCTTTTGTACGATCCTCCAGATGGAAACTTAACAGTCGATGTCATATTTATACATGGCTTACACGGTACTAATTTCCTAATATATGTTATTTCTATACTTTTAGATATAGTTCATCTATCAATTATTTCATAAAGTAGAATCCTGGGTCTGGCAAGTACACAATATTGTTTTTCAACTTGTGTACGAGTCAGAGTATGGACCTAATAGGTTGAACAAGTGGCTGACATCCATTTCTCGTAAAAACAAAATCTGTTAATACATACCTCTACTTTGTGGAGGTCCATATGATCTTATTAGGATCGGACATGGTCAAGAGAATATTATTTTATTTAATTAATAATATTTTTAAATGTTGAAAAGACATTTAAAACATAAATTACAAAACAATATTCCAATATAATATAATAATTATAAAATTTAATAATCTAATACTTTTTGTAGAAATTATTTTTGTACCTACTTATTTATTAAATATAACATTATGATTGCAATTTGATGATTTTCATACTTTGAATAAATTTATCTTTCAGGATCTACGGTTAAAACATGGAGGCAAGGAGATTGGAACAAGAAATATAAGGAAGTTCAAAAGACTTCTTATCGAAGGCAAATGTCAACCCCAGAGATGCTAAAAAATGTTTGTCCTAATTGTAAAAGATGTAAAAGAGACTCAAAACGATCATCGTCTGTACCACTTGTAGTTGTAAATGAAAGCGGATCTATGAACACAAATGGAGGGGATTGTGAAATCGAAATTATTGATCGAAGAGTTCTTTCAGAAGACGAATTTCCGAGATCCCCCATAAATAATTTCAAGACTGACACCCTAGATAACGATTTTTACAATAGTGGTAATATATTGAAGAATTTAGCTAAACAAGAAAGATATTTAGCAGCTGACGATGAAATGGCAACCTACCTTTTTCATGAAGAAGATTTAAATAAATGTGATGAAGGCAATATTATTAAGAATAAAATAGAATTAAATTCAACAACAATTTCCCACAGCGGTGAAGAAATAAGCGATTCAGATGAAGACTTGTTATATTATAATGCCAGCGAAAATACAGAGGCCCCTTTCGAAAACCTTCAAAAAGTCGAAAAAGAAATACGGGCACCTTCTTTTGACGAGTTTAAGAATATTTTTTATGATAAATTAGATTTAAGAGATAAATTTGAAGAAGTTGGAAATGTAAATGATAGTGAATTTAGTGTATTTGTTAATTCTGAAGAAGCCGGATTCAAAGAAAACTTTCAAATCGACGATGAAATTTTTCAACATAACTATGAAAGGAAACGCAACCGTAAAGCAAAATCAAAGGAGAGTTTTTCCAATAAACTTTCTAGTGATTCTTCCGAAGATGCTGACTGTGATAATTCTCTTACTTTGAGATCCAAACGTGATATTAGTCGTAGTAAAAGATTTTTTAAAGACGACACCTGTGATAAAGAATACATACGAGATAGAAAAATTGCAAAGGAAAACCATTATTTTAGTCTAAATATTGACAATCCATTGACTAACAGAATGTCACAATACGTTGACGATTCTAGTGGGGGAGGGGTCTTGATAGAGACATCTAACAATAATTTAAAAAAATGTGATTTAAATAATAGAAAAGATACAAATAATACCAAAGTAGATTATAGCTTTAATACTCTTAAAGAAGATAATTCTTTCCACAGTGAGAATTTAAGCATTAACCATTGTGTAGTTTTAAGCAATAAAAGAAAGCATTGTCCAGACGTAAAATGTACAAATTATGAAAAAGAATCTGTGGTCGGTGAAATATATGGCATCAGTGGTGAATGTAAAAGAATTAAGAAGATAACTATTGACAGAGACATTTCCTTTACATTTAGTACCGATGACTCAGATTTAGATGATTACAGCGATGTCATCACCGCCATAGGAGATGAGATGAGAGATGTCAATCAAGATATTTTAAACATACAGCAAGCGATCAAAAATGATATTGATATTCAATTAATGGATAGTAAAAAAGATTTAGAAGAACAATTAGGTTTAACAAAACAGTTAAACCAAAAAATCAAATATAACCTACAAGTCCGGGATAACATACAACCCCAAAATTTTGATGATTTACCAGAAGATATTCACAACATTAACAATTCAAAATCTGATATAAAAAACTGTGTAGAAAATAGTCAGTATAATTGTATAGAAAGAGACGGGACTCCAAATAATAAAGATACCAATGAAAAGATTTCGATAGATTTTTTGGAACAATTTTTTATTTCTGAAAAAGAGCAATTGAATATGGATTCTGAAATGAGTTTCGTTTACACATCAACGCACGATGACTCAACTGAGACTGTTATTGATGAAGAGAAGTCAATGATCGACGATACTAATGAAAGCAGAATTGGATCAATCTGGAAGTATTTTTTCACTAAAAGAAAAATTTCAAACGCGGTTAATCAATCGATCAGTGATGAATACAAAATGAAGGGAACTGACAGTGGGATAAATATTGGTGCACCGAATGAAATTGATATGACATCCAATGCGGATGTGAATGAGACTTTCCAATTTGACAGCGACGGAATTAAAAACTTTGAAAATTGCCATGTTCAAGCGTATTGTTTGTGCGGATCTAATCTGAAAGTAAATCAAGATGAAATCAAAAGCAATGCAGCAAAGTCGGTTGAGGATATTGAAATAGTTGAAGTAGAAGAGCAAAGCGTCGAAGATATAATTTCAAATTGCTGGCCTCGTGATTGGATTCCAATGGACTACCCCAATGCAAGAGTTTTGTCAATCAGCTACACGACGGACCAGTATCTCTGGCGACCCATTTGGGTTAAACCATACAACAGGTAAGTAATGAATATTACTAAATTTTTTATCATACATAAAGTGTTTAATTTATGTAATTCTTGCAAAATATTATTCTTTTCAACTTAATTGATAAGTTTTTTTTGACTTCCAGGAGTTCACTCGAAGAAAGGACGAAAGAGATGGTTCGACAGTTGCGTGAATTGCAAGTCGGCGATAGACCAATTCTATGGGTGGGACATTCGAAAGGAGGGCTTTTTCTTAAGCAGATTTTTAATGATGGTATTTACAATGCAATCTATTATTTCAATAATCCAATAGTTTTTATATGTGTACTGCAACTTCAATATTCTGGCTGACATGTCATTATGGCCATCTGAGGAACTAAAATGACCTCTCTTTCACAAACAGATATATGCCCATCTCCACTTACTACAAATCCTCCTTCTAATTTATTACATACAGCACTCTGATGTGTCAGCCGGAATATAAATGTCACACTGTAAAATTATTACATACTGTAAAACCCCCTAACATCGCCAAGTGTCCCTAACTTCACCTAAATCAATTAAACACTAAAAACTCATGTTTTTACTATCGCACCACTTTAAGCCACTAAGGCGATTTTAAAGATAATATTCGTCCTGTCACCACACAATTTTCAAACCGCCATTATTTTCGCTGTGTTTGTGTTAGTACCGTTTTTTCGAGTCCGGTTTGAAGAGATTTTTTCGGAATACCTCTGAACTTTTGCTGATTTCTACGAATCTTGTAGAGGTAGGTTCTTCATATTTTTAATATAATATAGTGATATAGTCTGCTTGCCAAATGTAACGTGCGATTTCCGATATTTATAATAAAACATCAATTATTTGTGTATGCAATGTCAGGCTATGTTTTGTGAACTACTTGTTCCTACACTTCCCCTGGCTTTAGGGTTGTCACAAAAAAAACGATTTTCTTGAAATAAATGTGTTTTTTTTATTTTTATGGTTTGTAGACTAAAAACTATTCATCACTTTGAATCACCAGTTAACAATTTTTCTCATATTTCCTTTATTAAAAATTTACTATGTAAATCAACACATAAAAATGATACTATAATGCTTTGGGTTTTGGCAGCCCTAGCGTAAATTGGTAGGTTGTATGAAACAGTCATTGAAGTGATTCCTATCTTCGCCAACGTAGATATTTCTTTAAAATATGTCAAATTTTCTCTAGCATAAGACCTGAATTTGCTTAAGGTCATTTTTTAATAGATTTCGTGAGTATCCATAGACAATAATTTTTTAGTGGACGTACTAAAACACATTAGGCGATGTCAGGGAATCATGCCGTAACTTCGTCTATATAAAAAATAGTGATTTATTGTATTATTTAGTATGAAAAGGGTATTACTTCAATATAAATAAAAATAAACACTATCATTGTGCATTACATAAGATCTGTAAGACTTCATATTGGTGGATATTTTGGTGGCAAAACGACTTTCTGTTAAAAAACCGGGCGAAGTTAGGGGGTTTGACGGTACCTACTTTGAATTCACATAATTTATTATAGCTAGATATTAGTTTCAGTAATGACAATAGACCCACATAATAAATACGAGAATGAATAACTCTGTATGTTTGCTGTAGGATATGAATGCTGGTCATCTTCCATCAAGGATTCTCCAGAAGCCGACGTTGCAAAACTTTTCCTGGCAACACGGGGTTTTGTCTTCTATTCTGTGCCTCACAGAGGATCCCCACTTGCCAACTTAACCTTACCTCCACTATTGAGAACTAGTTCAGAACTTTGGGAAATACAGTTTGGTGAGTTGACTAAATCATTCCATTAGGATTAGATATAAAATTTCATAATATGCACTAATTTATCCTTTGATCAATTTTATAGCTTTGTCATTAGGTTAAAATGTAAAATAATAATATTTATCTCAAAAACATAATATATTTACAATGATGCAATATTCTCTTTTTCACATTTTATTCTATGGTACCTACGTAGTATGAAAAAAAATGTCAATATTATATTATTACATTCATGTGATATAATTACAAATTTTTTTAGATGGTGAATTTGTTCTTCGGCTTCACGAGAGGTTCTTAAAGGCACTGGAAGGTTGCGGTGAAAGCTGTCCGGCAATTCTATCATACTCCGAGACCAGGAGGACTCTGATGGGGGCATTTTATCTCAGGATCGTCTCCCCTCAATCTGCAGGTTATTATTAAATTGAATCTAACAGAAGTCATTTTCGCATGAATAATAAAATTATTTCTTGACCCATTGGATATTGGTTGAATTGAAAATTTCTACATACTAGCATGAACACATATTTTCTCTAAGTATATAGTGTTTTGAAATCATAATATTTTGGGTAAATCTGCTATATTTTCTTTCTAGATCCTGGTGTCGGTGGCATGTATGGAGTATCATTGGATCATCGTGAGATCTGCAAGCCGTCTTCGAGGGCTTGTTTCCTTTACCAAGAATTTCTTCGACTACTCAAGGAGTTAACACCGGTTGATGGATAGAGCGTAACAATACCCATAATATACAGTATGAAATCTTTACGGTGATAGGCAGCTTGGAGAACTACAATCCATCCTCTCGCGTTTCAGTACTTTCAATACTTCAAAATCGAAAACCATAGACAAGATACAACACGAGCGCCGCCACCAGGTCTCACGTTAAAGATTTCGCAGTCTAGCTAGTGTGTAATAGTTTTAAGAGTAACATATTCATTATAGTTAATTAAGACAGAACCAGTAATTCTGTATATTATTTACAATAGAAAGATCTAAAATCTAAATATTCTTCTATAGTCTGGCCATCACCGGCCAGTGTCCCCTACGTAGTGTGAAAGGGTACAGATTGTATGCATGAAATGGAGAAGGATTTGTACGATTTATAGAGATGGAACTAGTAGTTTCCAAGATAGCCGTGATGACGTATGTAGCAATATAATAATATATAAGAGTTATACTATAAATTGTACTTTCTTAATATAATTATAAAATACCTATCATATTAATTTACCAAACACAATAACATCTGTACCTGAGAGCCAGTGTATCGTATATCCAAAAATAACACTTTCAGGAAAACACAATTTAAGATTTTTCAGCCGCTTGATATCTATGAACTTTTTCAACTTTTTGGTTTTAAGAATTTCTGGTAACTGCTATGAACGGATTCAAAAGGTGAATTGGCTGTGAATGATTTGATACTTTAGGTACAAAATCGGTACTTAACTTATATTCTGCAAAATCATACATACGAACACACTGGCACTGACGTAACAGACATGATTTAATATTTTAAAATCTTGATTCCTTATAAAACCAGTGTGTTTTAGAACAGATATTTTTTTTGCCATATTGCATCCCTAGTCCAAGCATAGAAAGTGATAAAATAATATCTAATATGTATCTATTGTATGAAATCCATGGAAGATTGCCAATATTACGATTAAACTATTTTTTTACTCAATGAACCCCCACAAGATTTGAGAATGTTAAGCCGGGTACTCATCAGCGAGTCATAACTGTAACCAACTCCAGATACAAACTAATTATTTGGCGTGTATACTAATTACTGTATTTGCAACTGTCACAGTTACGGCTCGATAATGAGTACCCGTACCCGGCTTAAGATTCTGGCTGCGCTTTTCAGTTAACTGTAAATTTTGACGGAATGATTGGGGTGCTAGGGAGTGGGGGTTATGTCAAGGATGGCAAGCACTGACCTTTTATGCTGTTGAGGCTGGCTCTGTGGTCTGATTGTCACTCCTGGTCGCACTATCACTATCGCATGTTACTACTTTTCAGTCACCCGGTGCGCGGCACTTGACAGTCAAAAATGTTTTAGGTTATATGTGTTTATAAGCACACAGTTGATGAACGACTGAATGTTGAATAGTCGGCCTGGCAAAGATAATGATGTCAGGTGGGTAGGTTTTGTTGTATTAGGGCCGCCCTAATTGGCCTAACCACATTCTATATATTGAACATACATGGATGTTCGATTAATTAATTAGTAAATCAATCTAGATTCTTGATCATCCTTCGAATTTCCCTTATCGAAATTAAATGCATATTATCCATGAGCAATATACATTCAATAATATTAAGTTATCAGGAAAATAATTGTGGTTTAAGACATTCAAATTCATTTTTCTCAGCTTATAGTAAAGCCGAAAAAAGCACTATTGGAACGGACATATTTTTGCCAATTGATTACAAGTTTATTTATAAAATATATAGGTTTAAAATGCTAGAGTTGGCATGTCAACAGCTTGGTGGTTGAAGACCTTACTCTGTTGGAGAAATGCTTAAACAAGTGATAATCTGTTGGTGAGATATCATGAGTATAGTGGATAAAGCAATATTTTATAGCCCACCTCGTACTTTTGGAAAATCAATTGTGCAAAGAGTAGTCGCATATGTGTAAGAGAATGGGACGTTTTCGATTAACAAGTGCAGGGATCAGTTTTATTTGATTGATTTCTTGAAGTTAACTCTTAACTGTTGTGGTTTTGCCAGGATTCAAAAAATTGTAAGCGCAGGCCACCAGTCATCATGATTTTCTTTTGGTGTTAATTTCGGTTTTGCGAATTATTTTAATTCAATAGCCTCATTTGAAGCAAAATTAATAATAGAATGGAATTCGACGGTACCAACATAGACTGAACAGTGAATGCACTATTAACAAATATTAGATAAAATGACATCTCCATTGAAGTTTCAATTCAAAAACAAATATTGCAATTATTTTCTTAGCAATCTAATCCTATGATCAATAAACAATGTAATTGATAATCATAATGCTTTCAGGATACATTTTTGTATTTTGTATTAAAACTGGTTTGTATCAGCAAACAAAAAAAAATGTTGTTAAACTCTTTGTCATGTCATTTTGTCACTTTGTAGACCTAGACAAGTGTGCAATTTCAGATTCTCCGTAGAATAAAAAAACAATAAGAGTTCACATTTGGATTGTGAATACTACCTATTAGAAAATAATGCAGTTACATTTATCAATAACTATCTGACGTTTACTCTCAGGAATTGGTAATAATTAGTCATAACCATTCCATAGTATTTAATATTGAACATTTTTATAGAGTATAATGAATATACTAAAATTACTTAAATTTATATTATAATAGGATGCAGAATTTTTTATTTTAAGAAATTGTTTGTTTGGTGTGCCATTATTGAAATTATAAATTTTAATTGCGTTATGAAATGTGTTTTAACTAATTCACCTTTTACCCAAAATGAAAAATCCAAAATTCTCACATAAGTGGTTCCCATAACATACATAGACTCTGTCTTCTATAAGCTGGCGTGCCGGTTTCCTCCCTGCTTCAGCATCCATCTCGTTCCCCCCCATTGAAAACTTGCAACAGTTGAACGCGATGGCACAATGTTTTCCGTGTGACGTGTATGCCAGTTTATAGAATACAGACTCTAGTGACATCTTTATCAGGAAAAAATGCATGAATTTGTATACTACAGCGTTTACATATTTCCATAATTATTGTAAGTAAACACTTGAATCTGGTTTAGTGACAAATTGATAATAATAACCACTTTGATATTAAAACCAAATCTTTTTATTTTAACAATGATACAATATAGTATACCTTAAAATAAATATAATACATTTAACATTTAATTATTAAATTCTACGATACCAGAGTTTTTCAATTTACAGAAAGCATAATGGAATGAAATAATACAATAATTTACTATACAATTAATAAAATACATTTGAATAGACAGGAATTATGAAATATTAATGTACATGATAAGAATTTATAAAATTACATCATTAGATTTTAAAAATCAAGCAAAAATGAACAGGAACACTCACAATATCATTCGGGATGAGGTTCAGAAATAAATACTCTTTCTAGGTATTGTAGAATACATAAATGGCTGCCGAATTGTGCATTGAGCAAAATCATTAATTTTAAAATTACTACACTAAAATACTAGTAAACAAAATTGTAACTGTATTTAAAACCTTTAAATATGATCCAAAAGAATTCAAATCGCACAATGTGTTTATTTATTTATTTTTCTTTCTGAATGTACTCTCAGTGAACAAATACGTAATAATTTGAACATTATCAATATAATTATATTTGATAATATATAAAACCAAGTTACGATTCTACATACCTAGTGAGATTGTACTGGGGATTTGTGTAACTTTATGTTTCGTATTTTCAAATGATGACAATTTATTCTAATCTCAGCCATCTTCTTCTAAGCAGTGATTGGGTTTCCCTGTAACACACAAAAATAGAATAAAATACATCCATTGTGCCATCAGGCTATCTTTTAAGTGCTTAGCCAGAGTGAATGTGCGGGCCAGTGGGCAGCGGCGCTTGAAAATCAAACATATAACCGTGTGTGAAATGTCCAAAAAAAGACATTGTCCATGAACATTTCACACATGGTTATACGTTTGAGTTGCGCATGCCGCTTCCGCCACGCCGCCCGCTCGACCACTGTGTTCTAGCACCCTGACTCGTAAATCACATTTTGGTATAAAATGAATTTTTTATTGAATGACATTGCTAGTATCATTGGATATCCATCTCTTCATACGCCATCATTTAAAAAATCAATCCACAAAGACCTCATAATTCGTGCCCAAACAAAACGGAAAAATTTGCGAATCTTATAAATATCAAAATCATTATCATTTTGTTTAGTTGATATTTTTTTGTTTTTAAAATATCAATATTCAATTTAAAACGAAAATTAGACAATTTATACTGTCTCCTGAAGTATGAAAAAATGTTTTGGATATATGAAGTTTGCTAGATAGAGTGATGACATTTATTTTCATGGTGCTGACTTAGGTATTTCTGATAATCATTGAAAATGAAAAAAAGCTAGAAACCACGATTGCATTCCGACAATTATTTTCAAGAAGTAAATTATATGTAACACATATTATAGTTTTATTACAAATTGTTACATAATTATATAACTACATTGTAGTATTTCAATATTAATTTGTTTTCTTGATTGTACTCCATTTGAGTAACCGCCTCTGAATGATTTTGGATAAATCGACGGGAGCACCTTCTTATAATCACAATATAAAGTTTTAAAATAACATAATAAACGCCTTGATAATGCTTACCCATTCCCTGGCCATCATCAGGATGGTGTGACTGGATAGTTTAGGACCAATCAGAGGGTTCATTTGCGCCATGTAGCAACACAGCCAGCTGCAATTTAAATAAAATAAAATAATTTAAAAAAATTCAATTTTTGTTGATCATTGTTCAAATTTTTTACCGTAGTTTTGGAAGATAAGAATATGGGCGTCTCCAGTTCCAAAACCGCAATTTACTTTACTTTAGAAAATCAAGTTATAATTCACATTTAATATTTCAGTATCGAACGATCAAAGTGTTTTGTTCCTAAGTACTAGTCTGTATTATTTTTTTTTCTATTTAAAGACTTGTTCAGTTCCCACAAACAATAATTTAATTGTGATTTCCAATTAATAACTGTCTTATTCTAAGTATGAAGTGAGGCGCTATTACAGTTCCATAATTCGGCATTTATACAACCTCGAACTTATCAAACAACTTGATAACAAATTACCATTGTCATTTTAATACTTTGGACGCTGAAGACGCACCTGGCGCGTAATGACCAGGCGGCTGATCGATGTAATTAACGTGCATTTTAATGGTGGTAATAAAAAAATCATTACCTAGTCAGCAGCGAATGAGTTAATTTAGGTAAGTATATGAAAATACAATAATTATTGCCTTACGCCTGACAAATTCTCGCTATATATTTATAAATATACCACATTAGTTAGAAGTTTGATAGTTTTGACAGAAAATATGTCATAGGCAGAGCGACGCTGAGTGAAAAAAACCGATGCAATGGGCTTAGTATAAGTGATGTCAGGAATAGAAACCATAACAATAATCAAGTTCTCCTTGTGTAATTCATGCGCAAGGTTCAGTTGCTCCACTATGCCTTATTACACTTAGACAAGACATAATAAGTAGTATAAGTTACATTACAGTTCGAAAGTTCTTCGTATAGCAAGAATTTGAATGGCATGACTTTTTGACAATAATAACATTCAAGTAAGTACCTATATAACACAAAGGAGTATAATTTAACAAGTCACACAGTAGATAGACAAACCATTACAATATAAAATACTTTTGGGAAAGATTTTTTTCAACTATTTCAAACATTGTAAATCTACAACCTTTGATAGAGTCTTTCGACAATACATTAGATACTTACCTAAGTGTACAGAATACTTAAATAATTACTTACAAAAGCCAACAGGTAGCCGCTGTTAACATCAATATCACTTGCAAGATTCTGAAAACGCAAAATAACATAAATTTAATAATATGAGAATAGGTATTAAAAGTAACCCTGAAACTAAAAGTGTAATGTAAAATGAGCCTGAAAGTAAGCAGGTTATGAAGGAAAGTGTACTTCACTGTATGAAAAATAATATACAATAAAAAAACAGGTAATTGTGCCGTAGATGCCGGCATAAGCTTTAATATTTTTTTTTACGAAAACAGTTTATTCCATGTAGACAATCATAATAAATACCTTTTTCTGTCGGCGCATAGACTTTTCGATCCAATAGGTGTTAATTTAAAATTTGAAATTTTCATACATTTTGATGCATCATTATCACAAACTAAAATTACATTGAGTAATATTAGGTTGGGGTAGGTTAGGTTAGGTTATGTTAGGTTTGGTTTGGTCTAAAAAGAAAGTTGTAAAATCCTATGACAGCATCTGCGGCACATTTACCAAAAAACAATTTCCTTTTATTTGTGGAAGTCGAAAGTACATTTATTTTATTTGTACAATATAGGTATCAAAAACAAGGTTGAATGTATTTATCAGTCCTCTCCAGTGCTATTTTAAAATATGTATATAGGAGTGTTTAGAAACAATCGATAAAAGCTAACAGCAGTATTAAAACCGTGATTTTTCACAGAGATCCTGAGCGTGAGCATCTAAAATAAAAATCTGTCTAGAAACCACTGACCAACGACATGAAAGAAGAGAGATTATCCTGTTTAGCTTACCCTCTGTTAGGTCCTTTGGGAACGATAATAGGGAGGACTATCCCTACGACAGCCCAAATGGCGGTGATAATGATCATAACAAGAGCTGACGCACCCATTTTTCTTGTTTTAAAATTTTGCCTTTTGTAATGAAACCCTCTCGTTCTCGATCAACCTGCTGTCAGGCGGACAGTTTTTATTGCGTTACGTTGGCTGCCTGCTTCAATCACATGAGAGTTCGATAATAATAATGTTGCTAGTATATTTCCCTTATTATATTTCAATTGTCAATGTAAGGAATAGACAATCCATTTTAATTTTGTAATAATTTGGAATGTTATTTTTGTGGTGTAATAGAGAAATATTAAGCTAAATTTAATGTATTAGTAAATTTTTGATGATCAAAATTCATTTAACTCCGTTCATATGCATAATTTAATTTGTATGAGGCACAATAGCCTTAAAACTAAAAAAGTGAATTCGTAACCATGGAAACAGAACCACAATATTTGAAACATTACAATCTGCTTTCTTGGAATATTATTTTCTTCTATTCAGTACCTATATTTTATTTTCCAATTACTCCAATAAGAAACAAAAAATAATTGTGTTCTAGTATTTGTTTATTTATTATATTAGATACCTATCTATATGTAGCATTATGAATATGAATGCATTACGATCAAATACTGATTCGGGATATTCTAATAATCGGGATTCAGGTGAATAGTTGAATAAATCCTTTGGCTATTATGACAATAATAATATGTTCAATGATACGAATGCACGTTCTTACGACAATGGTGCACGGAAGGATTGTGTCGTAGATAGGTATCTTGATACCTATAATATGGTGTTATTTTATAATAATTAATCAGCGCTCGAAATGGAAAAGTTTACGAACCGGAGCGCACGACAGTTTTCTGAAGAACAATACATAGTAGCATAGTTAGAAGACATAGTTATCAATTTTTTTGTGTATTTCATAAAAATAAGTATGTTAGATTTTCTATTATATGGCCTATCTAGCTCAGACGGTCAAATTATGTTTTCCACGAGACAGAGCGATAATTTTACCGATTTCAGGAACAGGAACGGCGCTCCGGTGCGCTCCGGTCCATTTCGAGCCCTGTAATTAATGTAATAAATGCTTGACGTGTTGATTGTTTTGTAGCTCTGGGTATGGATGATGACCTATATTCAGGTTTCGATTCAGTTCCGGCAGCACTAGACAGCAGGACTTTAGCCGATGACTCCGCATTTCAAGAAGCTGTCAGAACTACTGCTGTTGGACGCCGGGGACCCACAGCGGTAATATTATGTACCTACCTACTAGGTAGCGTCTAGATCAGTGTCTGCCAAACTTTTTCACTTCTCGGCACACTGGTGAATGGGATTTTTTTCACGGCACACCAAATAAAAATGCCTTGAAAAGGAAATGTACCTTATTAATATGAATAAAGGAAATCATAGTGTAGGTAACATTTTTTTTTATTATTTTATCAACATTTATTTGTACATAGGTGGTAATAATTTTATTAGTGAGAAGGATGCAATTGATTTTTAGAAAGAATTCTGTCAAAAGGCGGCTCTAAATCAGATAAACAAACACGTAACTCCTCATCTACTACCTGCAACCGCTCTCGTTTTTTTTTAATTTCATTTCCACGAGCGCTGACAAACCGAATTCGCAAAGATACGACGATCCAAACGGAAACAGAGATTTAATTGCTATTGTAGCCAATCGATATTATATAGCCAGGATATTGATATAGCTCAGAAAATAAGGCTTTATTGTGCACAGGGTCGTTTTTTAGATCTAATAAAATTTCCTCCTCTGTTAGTGTCAGGTGTGTACCGTCGAATCTTGCGAATCGATTTATAACCGACTGGTACATTATTATTTGATAATCAAGTGATGGATAATACTTGGAAAATGATGCAGAGAGGAGTTCTAATGTCCTCTGCACTTCTGGCAAAATTTTAAATTTGTTTAAGGAAGCGTCTACACCTGGGAAGCAATCAAGCTGCGAGTTTTTAACTTTTCTGGTCCACAGGTCTAACTTATCAGCGAAAGATTATAATTTTCCTGTAATTGTAAAAAACTACCGGAACAATATAAATTGAACTTTCACGGCTTGTGGACTAGGTACATATTTCATTGTCGGTATGTACATTAGTAGACTAGTAAGCTTACAACTCGACTTGCAAATCTCGATGAATTAGTGAATAATCTATTGGCCAATGTCCAATAATGCCAATGTTCATGCGATTGCAGGGTACAGTCAGGATGGTAACAGGTCTGAGAACTGGAGGACAGCGTCTCGGCAGTGCTGCTCCGCGGCCAGTGACAGCGATGAAGGCTGCCGGATTTAGTTCTTCGTTTTCGTCTACTAACTCCGCCGGAAGACCGGCCGCGCAGCCCTTGCAGAGGCCGACAGCCGATACGTAAGCATATTATCAAATCAAATCAAATTTATTTATTTTACATATAATGAACATAACAAATTATAAATTCAAAGCGTTCACGACATGACATAAAATAAGTGTTAATAAATTTAAAAATAAAAATACAGAAAATAGGTAATAAAATAAGAAATAAAATAAGTAACAAAATAAAAGTAGATGGAAGCACACAGAGTGAACTTTGATAGACCCTATCTTAAAACAACGTCCACCTAAATTCACCCTCACGTAAGTGGAATATATCAATATCCGAAGCGATTTCATTAAACATGGTTACTGCCCTCCCAATTGGCATTACTAATGGCAGGTTAGTTCTGCGCCGTGGGAGAGCAAACAACGGATGCCCTTGATTCCTAAGGTAATTATCAGAGACACACAAGCCAACACCACCAAGAATGGCAGAGTTCACATTTACGCCGCGTATAAGTCTGAAAAAATATGTAGCTAAATAAAGATCCCTTCTAAATTTTAAGCTACAGTATGTAAGCATCCCTAAGAGAAAATCAGTCGGATAGAGCCACGGATAATATCCATACAGCCGAAAGTAAAGGAGTCTTAAAAAAATTTTTGGACACTCTCCACCATAAGGCCGTACTTCAACTGATGCGGGGCCCAAACGATAGACGCACTCTCAAGTCTGCTTCTAACTAAGGAGTTATAGAGAATTTTTAGTACCGTAACATCCGAAAAGACCCGGGAAGTACGCAAGACAAAGCCCAACATCTTTAGCGCCTTTTTACAAATGGTACCTATATGACCACTAAACGTCAGTCTACCGTCAAACGTAATTCCAAGATCTCTTACAGATGATATTCGTGAGAGAACTCTGCCATGCATCGAGTACTGGAAAAACAATACTCGTGAGGCTTTAGTAAACGATAAAACATTGCATTTATCAATATTGAAGTCCAGTTTGTTACGCCTGCCCCAATATAATATATTATCTGTATCAAGTTGGAGTTGACGACAATCTTACAAGGTGACAACTTCCATGAAGAGTTTCAAGTCGTCAGCAAACAACAAAAACATAGCATTTTTAATTACCAATGCTATGTCATTTATAAAAATCGTGAACAGCAATGGCCCTAAGTTTGAGCCCTGGGGGACACCAGAACATGTGTAAAAGGTCTGTGACTGATAAAGGCCGTACGAAACGCATTGTTGACGGTTCCTAAAATAACTCCCGAATAGCTTCAAAAATCGATCCGACAATCCAATAAGTTGGAGTTTTTCCATTAGAATATCGTGATCGACTCTGTCAAATGCCTTCGAGAAATCATTGTAAGAACAGTCAACCTGACTGCCTCTATCTAGTACTGACGACACATAATCAGTGAATACCATCAGGTTGGTTTCCGTTGATCGGCCTGCTCTAAATCCATGCTGTTCATTCATTATAAATGACTCAATTTTTGGAGAAATCATGCTGTGCATGATCATCTCCAGAACTTTTGCTGGTGCAGAGAGAACAGCTACCGGCCTGTAGTTTTCTACTGACGACTCTGTACCACTCTTATAAATTGGAGTCACCTTCGACATCTTCCATATTTCCGGAAAGATACCTGTCTCCATTGTAAGATTATATTATATATATGCAAGTGGGCCTTTGACAAAATCAACACACCCCTTTAAAAAAATGTAGAGACGTTATCCGGTCCCAAAGAGCGCGTATTCTTAAGTTTTTTAATAAATCTAAACACGTCACTTCATCAATTGGGAAGATGTCAACGGATTGGGCACCGCACGATCGTTTTCTTGACGTTGAGGCGACATCCCGATTCGGAGAGATTATGCACGATAGCCGAATTTATTATTATTCTAATAGTTTAATTAATAGGTATCTAATGATTTAGTAGGAAAGTACATAGGAAATAAAATCTTAATACATTGCGTGGTAACCGGATGTTCGGCATGGCACAATATTACATATGAGATCAACTTTACTAAATACTTGGATTATGTTATTGCGCTAAGGTTAAATTCCGTTAAAAATGGAATGAAACATAACTACAGATAAGGACACATCCTTACATAGAAAATCTCAATATTACAGTGGACACGTTCGCGGAATAGGTCAAATACGTGAACGCGAATTTTCAATATACACTCTTTAGTATTTAGAGTTCACATTTCTTCATCCGCATTCACCTGTTTTATGTTTACGGAATAATTAAATTTGTCTAGAGAAGACCCATGTGTCTATGAGCAGGGTCGTTTTATATGTTACGTTTATTCCTCAGATTATGCGTCTATTATTAAGTCGTATGAGTGTAAATATGTGTAGGTAACAGTTTTATTTTTATTTTAAGAGCCGAAGAAAAGGTCAAACTGATGGAAGCGAAGATTATGACTTTGGTGGAAGAGTCTTGTGGATTAAGAGTGCCTCCAGACTCCGAAGATACCTTCCTGAGAACGCCCTTAGTTTATGATACAGCAAAGGTTTGTCAGAGTCAGATCATTGGGTATAATATTTACTAAGCATATATTATTATAACACACCGTGCTGAAAATCGACGCAGATTGCGATGTCACTACACAGGTCTTGCTTGATTCCAAATGCATTCAATAAATTGGAATCAAGCGAGAAACACCACAGTTTTCTTCAATTTGGTGCAAATTGCAGCGCCTAGGGTCGCGTATCATGGTAGGACAGGGGCTCTCAATCGTATTTTCATCAGGAGCACATTTATAGCCAAAAATGGAATTGAAAGCATTTCCCCTCAATGAAACTTACATAACTCAGACAGAGAATAATTAATACTACATAGTACTATATATTTGATATATAAATTAATATTAGTTCTATTTTGAACCATTTTTAGTCAATATTCTTGTTTAATATTTTATTTAAAAACATTATTATATAATATGTATAATGAAACAGATAATTATAAAAATGTAATTATGTTTTGAAATATGTAGGTATACACATATGACACCCACGGTGGCCGCGCGGCATAAGCGTTGGACTATCACGCTGTGGGTCTCAGGTTCGAATCCTGGGTCTGGCAAGTACACATATTGTTTTTCAGTTTGTGTGTGAGTCAGGGTATGGACCTAATAGGTTGATCAACTGGTTGACATCCATTTCTCGTAAAAAACAAAATCTGTTAATACAAACCTCTACTCTGTGGAGGCCCATTATATGATCCTATTAGGATCGGATATGGTAAAAAATAGGTATATTATGTATATCGATGTCGTTATGCAAAAAATATACGTACAACATAAAAGAATAACAATTTAATTT
This sequence comes from Rhyacophila brunnea, assembly GCF_057557595.1. Classification (NCBI taxonomy): domain Eukaryota; kingdom Metazoa; phylum Arthropoda; class Insecta; order Trichoptera; family Rhyacophilidae; genus Rhyacophila; species Rhyacophila brunnea. Next base: position 28,568,001 of record NW_028233068.1, read on the forward strand.
TTGTGTTCTTTGTCATACGATTCAGTCGATTTTTCTATTTAAAAAATCATCATTTAGATTTTCATCAGTTAGTGAGTCGCGATCTGAATTATGATTTTATTATGTTCAGTGTTGAAAATAATAAATTATCTTTTACAAACCGCTATAATATAGCGTTCCTAATATTATTATGTATGTATGCAGTTTTATGCAAATAAGTTCCTTGTTCAACCATACATCGACGATAAATTTAATATTCCAATCAACCAACACAAAATTTCAATTGCAATTATTATTTAATATTTTTTATTAATCGATTTATAATATTATTATAACAATTATATTTTTATTTTTTAATATAAAATCCACAAATGAGTCCTTCGGCGCACGCAAAAGTGCTCGGGGACACATTGGGAATCCGTGTTGCAGGATATTCTAATACATTTGGAATACCATTGGTAATAAATTAATACGCAAAGTAATTATGTACCTACAGGATTACCTAATTTGGGGTATAGATCTCTACGTATGTAGCCAAATAATTATTAAACATTGTTATCAAGAACACCTGTTTCGACGAATTCGTCATACAATACCTAGTAGGTATCATGATCAGTAGTAAAAATCGTTTATATTATAATTTCAGTCTCTCAGTAAAGCGCAGGAGGCATCAGCACTGGAACGCCAGCTTCTGAAGTTCCAAGAGCAGAACGGTCTCAGTGATTCCCACAATATGGACGTCACTTTTACTGTGAGTACCAACCAAAATATTAATAGTGGAATTCTGTAAAGTTTCAATGTTCGTAATAAAAACGTAATTTTTAATATATTGTTTATTTATCTCGTCGCAGGTGCTCTTCAACTTATCGTGTGCATTTGCCAGTGCTGGATTGGTAAGCGAGGCTCTGCAGGCACACGCGTTGTGGGCCAGGGGAGCGGCAGCTGGTACGAGTGGCGGAGGCGGCACTGGGCCGAGTGCCACCGGGGCGAGCAGCTCTGGAGCAGCTAAACGTGGCCTGGGTGCTGCAGCTGCTTACTTGGCGAGAGGAGATCATAGGAGGGCTTTGAAGTTGTACAGGATGGCTTTGGACGGAACGCCAGCCAATGAAAAGGATCTTAAGTAAGCGTTTTAACTTTGGTAAGTTTATTAAGTTTTTCTGAATCAAATAAAATATCGCTGCCTAGATAGAGCTAGCAATGACTGCCGCATACTTGAGGTAGGTACATTCTGAAATGGAAAGCAGCCACCATGGATTGAGATAAGAGGAGAAATTTGTTAGAGGCAGGCAGGAACCACCGCGGGTTGTCGCATTCCTGATGACGATAACAGGTACATATATACTAGATATAATCATCTGCGTAATTAGTACCAAGGCAGTGCCGTCCCGTGGGGGTGGGCAGGTCATGCGTTGCATTGGGGTGGTACGTAATAAAGGGCGGTGAACGAAGTAACGAAAACAAATATTATAACTTATTAGGCTATTGGGGATATCCATGAAACATACGATGCGATCGCTTCATTAGAAATGATCAACGTAATAGTTTAAAAAATAATCGAAGCATAAAAATCCTGACAATGTTTTCTCTATTGTTGTATTTAACACCCATATAATACATATTGTTATGGCGGCTTATCGTACAGACAAAATTTTCACAAGGGTGCCTCCAAACCTACCAGCGCGGCAGACCTCCACGTGTCTAAAACCACCACTGTTTGAGAGTAGGTTTCGTGGAAATACTCTAATTCTCAATATATTATGGTGTGCATGTCAATTTATTTTAATATTTTCGGCATATTTGTCTGTTTAAGATAACTTAAAAAAATAAAAAAATATTCTAAATAGGTACCTACCTAACAAACAACCAAACAATTTTAAATTAAAAAAAGAGAGGACGGCATTCTAATTCTGCGGGCGGCGGCATTTTGCCTAGCGACGTCACTGTACCCAGGTACTACGAACTCTTCGGTTCTATTGTGATAATATTGTTATGTATTATAGGTTAAAGATCATGCACAATATCGGTTTACTGCTGGTGAGAATGGGAAAGTTCAGAGATGCTGTCACCACCTTCCAACACATGATGCACGAAGGTCCAGACTGCAAGACCGGTAAAGCCCTGCCTAATATTTTAGTATTGTAAGATTTAGATAATTAGTAAAAAATCAAATTATTTTTATTATAATTTCCAGGTTGGTTATCGTTATATTGATACAAAAATTTTAATAGTAGCAACAAAATTACTACAACGAGGAAGGAGGTCAGAGTTATGATATGATAAGGTTCAGATTAAATTTACGAAATATCAAACACGATCGTTATATTCTGGGCGTAGGTCTTCATTTGGTGCTGTGTCAAGTTTCACTGGGTGATTTGGAAGGAGCGAAGGCATCATTCCAAGCATTGGCTGACGTAGATGTTGATACAGACGATGATCTTGAAGCCGAGACTAATAATGAAGGGGAGGTCAGTAATAACATGCTCTTTAATAATTAACAGATTTCCTGAAAGACTCGTCAGTTTTTTAATCTTCATTCGCATCTAAATCGATTCAGTAAGTAGGTACATAATGTGGATAGTTAATAATTGGTTATTAGTTGGTAATTTTATTTATACTCAAGTACCACTTACTAGTTACTTTATTTGATAAGGTCCCTAAAGAAGCAGAGATAAAATGAATTTATGGTTTTCACAATAAAAAAAACTCTGTCAGAAGCTAATGATAAACGAATGTGTTCTTAAGGTGGAGTTAAATTCTATTGAAGCTAGTGAACGAGTCCTAACTGATGTTCTGCGAGCTGATCGACTCAGCAAGTGGCTGAATAGAAAGAGAGCTGAAGCCGAGAAGTGCGTCCTCAAAGCAGCTGGAGCAATTTCAAGACACGATCCGCAAGGGTAAGAACTAGTGTTATTTCGAAGAAAATGCATTACCTTTCACGTATAATTTGAAATGCTGAACTTATATTGTTGTGTGTATTTGGATTATGCTTTGTTACAGTATGGAATGGTGCGCGGAAGTCCTCCGATCTTCGGCTCGTGCCCAACTTGCATGCGCACTGGAAGCGGCCGGGGCCTTAGCATCACTGCGTGCACATCGTGCGGCACGGGCCAAAACAGCCCTCAAGAGACTCGCCGCCCAGAGCAGACCAAACGTCATGAGAAGAAGAGCCAATGCTAATCTTGCTTTCATTGCATTTGTGGTGAGTCAGAGAGATACTTTAAAATGAGTTCTGGACAAGAAAAAGTATTGATTTATCTCTATGTGTATTTGTGTTTGAAGGGATTGTAATCAGGCATTCGCAAATTAAATACGTCGCCTTGAAAATAATAACAGAAGTTCATGGAACATTAGGAACAAAATTGTTACTTATAATTTTTCGTATAAACAGTTCGTTTTTCACGGATATATTAATTAATACATAATATGTGGTAATGTGAAAACTGTCCCTATGTTATTATATTTAACCCACAACTTGTACCTGCCTAGGGACAGTTCGAGGCTGTATCAGATTTTAGAGGTATCTACGCTTGAAAAACTTGTATCTGTAGGATAAGCCGCCATTGGATATTAAAAATTCAATACCTAATAATATTGTTATGAGTTGTATTGTTCAGATTATATAATGCTTCGATTGTTTTTTTTTTAAATTCATATTGTGAAAGCTACGCATATTCAAACACGTTCATGTTGGATGTTCAAACACGCGCGTTAACATGATCTTACTCCCTACTTCAATTTTAGGTTGTCAATTTATGGCTACGGCCGTATGTTGTAGCTTAACCACTGGGGGATGACAAAAGAAATGGCGTATTTCAAAAAAACACTACCTTATTCTTAGATCAATAATTATTATAAAGCAATCATTATTCGTAAGATGTTTATCACACTTGAATGGTCAAAGACATAGCTTATAATGAGTATCTTTAGAATTATCTTCAAATGTGTTAATCGTGCCCATTTTTGAATAATAAAATGCCTAATTCTTGTCAAATTTGGGGTCACAGAGATTCTAAAATATATTTTTTTATCGTAAATATTTCACTATAATATAATGTTCATATATTCACTATAATAACATTAATTTTACTAATGGTTTTGTAAATGCGTTTAAAAATTAATAAAGCTAAAAAAATCTTGGCGCCACTGCACATGGATGTACTTAAATATGACTATATTCTAAAACATTAGATCGAGAGGTTTAAAAGAACACTATTTTATGTAATAAAATTTGTTTATGCAGTCATCAAATGTTTAAAATAAATATAAAGGATAATAAGGCCTCAAAATTATATAAATAGATTATCTACAACGTTTAAGGAATGTCCAGGGTTATGCTCTGAAAATACCATAAAAGCTCCATTTTGACCTACGTTGGGCATGTGGACCCTTAATATTGCGCATAAAAACTTACGCAAGAACATTCATTTTGGAAAATTTCATTGCATTTTTTAAGGAAGGAGATACTGCAGCTTGCAGTTCTTTTTGTTCCCTGGCCGGAGGGGAAGCGTTGCTTGCTCACGCGCTGTCCGTCGCAAGAGATTCCAACGATTGGAGAGGTGCCCGAGCCCTGCTTACGAGGGCTGCACAAAATGACCCTGCGGCCAGAGATCCTGCATATTACCTCGGTAAACCCCGCAGTAAAATTACTCTAACAAAAATAACTCTGTTTCGAAACCATTAATTAGACACCTTCTTACCATTATATGATTATATACTTTTTTTTCAAATTTAGGTGTGGCGTGCGAGCGTGTTGGTAGACGCGATGAAGCCCTCCTCAATTACGAGCGAGCGTCGAGGATCGCTCCTGGCGACGCGTATTCGCGTGCGAGACTCGCTGCCATTGCACACGCTCAAGGGGATTCGGATGGAGCGGCACATTGGTAAATTTAATACTTATTCATAAAATTACTTTTCAATCGCGTATTTTTTACTTCAGAACCTAAATAAATAAATTTACACACTGCAATTTTATTTACAAAGTATCTGTATAGTATAAATACATACGAGGGTGGGTCAATAAGTCCTTAGAAAAGCCGACAGGTGGCGCGACTAGTACTGTAAGCGGTTTGTTTTCATGCAGCGGCACTACCGATTCAGTATGCTGCGAAGTTTCAATCAGATTGGTCGGGTTGTTGTTTTTTATTTTCGTACATTTAAAAAAAAAATTTGCTTGTTTACAAAAATGGAGAAAATTGAGTTTAGAGCTGTTATTAAACATTTTAATATAAAAGGGTTAACAGCAAAGGAAATAAAAAATGAGTTGGATTTAGTTCACGGCATATCTGCTCCTTCACTTGCAACTATTTATAACTGGTTAAATGAATTTAAACGTGGTCGTACATCAACAAAGGATGAACCACGCTCAGGACGTCCTGTAGAGGTGACTACACCAGAAATGATCAATAAAATCCACGATATGGTGTTAAGTGACCGAAGATTAAAGTTGAGTGAGATAATTGAGGTTACAGGGATCTCAAAAGGTAGCGTCATTTCTATTTTACATGACAAATTGGGCATGAAAAAAATTTCTGCAAGATGGGTGCCGCGTTTGCTCACAGTCGACAATAAACGCAATAGGGTGGTGGCCTCTAAAGCCCTGTTGTCGCTCATGCAACGCAATCCGGATGAATTTTTTCGTCGCTTTGTGACTGTAGATGAAACATGGATACACCACTATACTCCTGAGACGAAAGAACAGTCAAAGCAGTGGATTGCGAAAGGCGAACCATGTCCAAAGAAGGCGAAAACCGTAAAATCAGCTGGTAAGGTTATGGCTACTGTATTTTGGGATGCACGTGGAATTATTTTCGTTGACTATTTGGAAAAAGGAAAAACAATAACAGGGGATTATTATGCATCTTTATTGGACCAGCTAAAAAACAAAATTGAAGAAAAACGGCCTCATTTAAACAGGAAAAAAATCCTCTTTCATCAGGACAATGCCCGTGTTCACACATGTTTACGATCAATGGCTAAAATTGAAGAATTGAAGTTCGAATTGGTCGACCACCCACCGTATTCGCCAGATTTAGCCCCCAGTGACTTTTTCCTTTTCCCAAACTTAAAAAAATGGCTAAGTGGACAACGTTTTTTTTCAAATGAAGAAGTCATCGATCGGACAAATGCTTATTTTGAGGAACTTCCGAAAACTTATTTTTCTGACGGTTTAAAAAAAATTGAGAAACGTCTAACCAAGTGTATTGAGCTCCAAGGAGATTATGTTGAGAAATAAAAAAAAAATACAAAAATAAAAACTGTTTTAATGCTTTTTTCTAAGGAATTATTGACCCACCCTCGTATTATCATAAAATAATATTTCAAATTTTAATTGGTTCAAAGATTTTTTAAATTTGAATTCATTTATTCGTTTTTTGCTTTACTTTCAAATGGAAGTTATAAAAGATAGATTGATAATGAGATTAAATGAATTCAAAAATAATGCAATGTTAATCTTCTCGATTCAGGTATCATCAAGTCTTGGCAGACTCTCCGAGTGACCCTGGTCTGCTGACTCATTTGGCTAGGCTTCACGAAGAAGCTGGTGACACGCAAGCTGCTCATCAATGCTATCTTGATGTGAGGAGAAACGAACACAACATTATCATTTATTTATCTATTTTCGTGATACTATTAGAAGATAAACGATGCCGTCTTTCGCAAACGGTTGCGTGACTTAGTGCTTTATTATCAATGCAAGTACCTATACACAAGGAGGTACTATTTGTAGACGAATAAATTCTACGTATTCTATATGGTTAATTTAATATTATATATCCGTTTATTGTACTTAGGTGGATGCAGTGTTTCCAGCATGTCCGGAAGCGCTGGGTTGGTTGGGAGCCTATGCTAAATCATCAGGAGATGCTCCGACGGCTCTTTCATATTTCCGTCGAGCAGCCAAGCTATGCCCTGGTCAGGTAAATCTATCTCTTTAGTTTCATTATTTTTGTGCAAATCCTTTTTGATTTAAATAAAAGTCAAGTACGTATATTGATGTTGAAGGTGGAGTGGGGACTGCAGGAAGGATCATGTCTTCGATCAGCCGGTCGTTACCAAGAAGCTCTCGCTGCTTATAAAGCACTGCATGAAAGGTTCCCTGACAATGTAGAATGTAAGTAATATATATACACATACGTTTCATGCAATATAATAGTTATTCAGATAATACCATGATTACGAAATAATATATTATGAATTCCAACAGGCTTACAAGCTTTGGTGAAATTATCTGGTGACCAAGGTCTCCGCGAAGCTGGAAGATGGCAGGCTGAACTAGACAGGGCGAGACGCCAGTCGCAGAATGCAAACTATCATTCGGGTTAGATGCATACATAATTATTATTTGTATCATATTTCTAAAATTTGTCAAATTACCGCCGTGAAAACAATGCTTCTTAACGTCTATTATTTCAGGACAGTTCTTTTCTGTAAAGACTTCTGTAATTATTAAATAGTGAAGCAACCCTAGCTGTTGTTACAAATCATATCAATGCCAATATCGACCATTTTCTCCATTTTAATATTTGGATTAGCACTTTTAAAATTCAATCACTGTACTTGACAATGGAAGAGTTATGTAGCTCCAAATGTGTACGTTGTAGTACTGAATATGAAATTCTGGGAAAGAAATATGTAAGTAATGATTTCTCAACGCAAATTTACAACGATCAGCAGAATACAGTTACAATGATTTTTAGCATGCGGGTGTTCTTCCTCTGTCTCTTTTACGTATTATATTGATATTTTTTTTCTATGATTATTTTTGTTTTCAAAATATACCTACATAATATATTAAGACTTATACAATATATAATAATGTATGGTGATCTTAGTAAAATAAGAAAATCAAACAGCTAGTGACCTAGGTATATTAACACAATGTATTTCAGGATCTCCGTTGACAGCTGGAAGCGCTTCTTCGCGAGGAAGTTCATCACCACCGAGAACCGCTCCGACACCAGGTAATCCTATTATGACCTACCTTTATTCGATGCACACAGTCTGTTAGATTAGATGCAATGATGTAATAATTCAAATAGTACCTATATGAATATGATATTCATAACGCGGATTGGTTTTTAGCCAGTTAATCAATTCCTATCCAGGGGTAGGGATGGTGGTCGAATATATTGAAAATTATATACATCACAATTCAAAAAAATCCCGTCAACCCGGAGAAAAAAATTTGGTAAATAAGAGTGCTAATGCTGTGGCAATATATTATATAAAATTTTGGGAGCGTTATGGTATCTACTAAACATATAGGGTCACCATACAACGTTCTTATAAAAAAAAATGGAAATGAAAATTTCACTAATAGATTTCTCGTGGATAGTTTCCAGATAGAAATGCAAAACAATATAGGTATCGTCGATATGTATACTTTTCGAGATAATGGAACTTAAACATTGCATTACTGCACATAGTTTTGCGCGTGTAGCGAAGGGTAGTAGGGGCTCTGGCGGGGGTCGGGGTGAAGAAGGCGGGGGTCGATAAGTTAATATAATATTTAAAAAAAAAAACATAAAGCATAACTCTAGAATTTATCTGTTCATATTATTCGAACATCATTTCTTACTAATCGTAACGCAATCCATGTAACAATATACAAATAATAATTTAAAAAAAAAATTCCATTCACGCATTTTTCACGTCACACATCACATGAATGGTATTGGGATAAAATGCTTAGAGATCATGTAGGTACCTGAGTAGGTAGGTACATAATGAGAATGCCCGATAAATACGATTCTTTTCTTAATGTCTTTGCAGACATATGCGAAACTAGAATCCAACAACACGTGAAGCACGGAAAACTCTTAATTCTATCCGGTAGAACTAATAAAGGATGGAAGGATAGTCAGAACTTAACTGATTATAACGGTCTATTAAAAAAGCACTGAATTTCAAAAGTTTTTTTTGTGGATGTTTGAAAACTTACCAAAACCAATAATTCCATATAATATACGACGCCACGGAACGACACGGAGTACGGACACAATACCAAAAACGTATCAATTTAAGATATTCTTTCAAAAGCCGAGTGAGTAATCGATAAGAAACATAGAGAAAATTAATAATTCAGCGATAAATGTAGATTTTTTAATTATTTGTGGTGTCCATACCAGTTTGTACCAGACACGACCAGTATTCGGGATAAGCTTTATATAGTATACAAATAAACACATGCTATAATAATAGTAGAATGACACAGGCAGTCGAGATTTACAATAATATACCGGGACAGCCGAGATACGTTGTCAATTATTTACGAATTCTTGCAAAATATCGGCTGTACGATATAAGAAAAGTAGATAGGTATACTAATATATTATTATGGCGATAAGATGAAACATTTATTTTTTGTAATAATTTGTATCAACATCATTATAGATAATAAACCTAATATTGTAGGTATATAAATAAACATAATGCTTATTATATTAGTGGAGAGTAAAGTTAAAATAATAATACACGTTATCGTTTTCACATTAATATAGAATTAAAAAATGAGTAATACTTCAGCAAACGTTTAACGTTGGAAACGTTAATTTTGAATCATCATCATCATCAGCCTGAATCTATCATAATATCGAAATGCATGATACAATTTTTCTGTGTGTGCCTGTAATCGTCTATAATTTTTTTGACTTGTATTATCTATTACCGAGTTTCCTGAATATATCGGTACTTAAACTGGACGCCAATAATTACAAAAATAATAAGTATTTTTATTGTTTATTTATGGTATGAAGTTCATTATATCCATTTGTCGGATAAAAGTAATTGGCGAATAAATTTTAAAAAATCATTAATTATTTTGTAATTTTTCATCTTTTTAATACTTCCACATACTATGCTGTAACTTACCTGACTGAGATATTTGATTTTATTGGACTGTAAGGTATAAAGTTCAATATAATATGCTTAAATAATAAATTGCTGTATTGCTCTATTTTTATCTTTTAGCTGGAAAAGGTGTTTTGACTTCAGCTAATCGTGTCAATTCCAACATTCCAGCCTCATCTGCTTCTTCTAGGGTAAGTTTACTGTTATTTTATTCGATGCATATTTACTCTTGAATGATTTCATGTTCACCATACCTATCATCTTCTCTAATTTTCGGATTTTAATATTTTATAATTTAAACTAAATCGTTACATACATATTTTTTGAAAAAATAATAAAACCCTCGCTTGTTTGTTTCCATAACCACGAATAATTTTCATGCTTTTGAAGATGTTATGAACACATAATGAAATCAGTTAAAATTCTATCTGGAATTATATTGCGTTTATATTTTATTATTAAGTTATTAAAAAAAATGTATGTATAACTAGGGGCGGATTTACCAGTACTCACACATGCAAGGGGCCCCCAAATATATAAAAATGTCCAAATGTATCAAACAAACATAGTCAAATCATCAAAAAATACGTTTGAAAAATATGAATACACTTACAATATTATGGTTTTGTACATTACAGAGAATAAATACAATAAGTAAAATTCTACAGCCAGAAAGCGTTCAACAAATTATAATCTTAAAATTTATATCAAAAGATAGGTACACTGAATTTGAAGGAGTTTATAGATAATCTCGATTACAACTCTATAGAATTAATAGCAAAATGTGAAAATATATTTAAGAATACTGAAGACTTCGGAACCATGTTAAAAGGAAACTTTCTATGACAAGGCCCTCTATAATTATAGGGTCATGATCTGGCGTATCTACTTTAATTGTGGAATTGGATTCTATATTGTGTAGATTGTGTTAAAGCAAAGAAAAGTTGGAGCATTACAATTAATGAATACTCCATGCTCCAGATATTGCATGTGCCCATTTAAAAAATATATATGTAATGAAGAGTTTCGCGCATTCTAGGAAAATAATTGATGAAAATATGTCTTCTATGGGGAGCCCCAATTATTGATATTACGAGTAAACCACCCAAATAGTTAAATCCGACCCTGTGTATAAACTACAAAGAATTCAGTGATTTTTATTGAGAATTTATCGGAATAATATGATTTTATTTTTTCAGACCAGTGGTATGAACAGAAAAACGTCAGAAGAGGAACAAGATTTACCCCTACCCCCTGAGTAAAAATATATCTCAAAGCTATTTTGGTTTATGAAGCATATTTTGACTACTAACTAGTGTGCTGTGACTTTTATCGATCACGCATTGGCAATTTGCCATAAAAACAACAAAACAACTATTAATATAGGTACCTACCACAATACTTTGCAAAAGAGCATACACTTAATCACCATGTCTACTATTTTGCAAATGTACAATGTAATGTTAATTTTGTTATCAGAGTGAATGGTTAGATAACTTTCAAATACCTACTGTTTTGAAATGTTCGTATCTGTCTATCCCCTTGACTCATAAGTCTACGCACGCTACTGCTTGATATTATGTTGACAAAACAAATAAAATAATACGTACTTTTACTATTTCAAATAAATTGCATAAAATACTTTTGAAAACAGAAGAATTAAGTCTTCGTGTCTAAATGAACGATGACTTGGCAGTATAATTAATTTTAATTTAAAACTTATTGATCCATTTTAGACGCACCAATTCAACTGTAATGGATTCTACAGATGTATCAAAATGGTTTTTTTATGACGCCCATTGTAAAACAGAAGCATTAATTTTATCAGTTTGAACTTCCTTTTCTGAAACAGGGTGATGTGCCTCACTCTCATTTTATTTTTACTCACTTTCTCTCAAATTTAGCGAATCCACGACCCGCGAAGAAATATTAATTATATTTTTAGATTCTCATCTCAGCTTCTACACCGTAAGATATGGGTGTGTTTTATTACTGAATAAAATATTTTATTTAAAAAATAGTGCTGTTTTAAATATTTTCGAAACTTTTGATGACGTATTCAGTGTTTCCCTAACATACAAAATGCTGCTTCCCCTTGAGAAACATTGATTTTACAGCCATTTTCCGAGCCGCCGATTGAAAATTTTCCTTTCGGAATAAGATGTCAAAGCTTTTTAATGTTTTAAGGCTTAGCTAAGCGAATAAAAATCTTTCATAATAAGTTGTAAGCGATTTCTTCGTATCAATGACATAATAATAGTATACATATTATTATGTACGCAGCAATATTACTTTTTCAAAATTAAACTACGTAATCCCTTCAAATCTTTCGCATATAATCAAAGGTACGGAGACCACTGTTTAAAAAACACTGGTATATAATATAATTAACGTTTATAAAGATTTAAAAAATAAACTAAAAAATCTTTGTTTATCCCAACAATAAATAATTGTATCAGCGGATTTATGTCTACATTATGAGAAATATATTCAATAAGATAAAACAATTTAAATTTTAATGTTTAATTTATTTTGGTACCACCCTATGCTATGTTTATTAGATTAAGTTAAAGCTGGATGAATCACCGCTCCAGTGTGATTTAATTCAAAAAAAATATTTATTAGCTGTTTTGTTTCAGAGCTGGAACTATTGTGAAACGAATGTGTCTTTAGTGATCTGTTTTTAATAGCTTACTATATTGTATCAGTGACACCGGTGACTATAGTGTCCTATAGTACCTATTATATGTTTTGAAGTGTGTATTCGGAATAATAATTTAAACGACGTAGTCCTAATAGTTAGTTCCTATACATTTGTACAATATAAATACTCGTTAGTAAACTCACCGAAACTAAACATGTATGCATTTTAATGATCATGCATTTATTATATTAAACTAACCACTATTATTATATAAGTGTGTACAGATTAGATTTTAATATGAAACACAGTACAATATTAATTATTTAGAGTGATATGTATCCAATAATTTTGTGTTAATAATGTCTTCATGAATCAAAACAATAAATGATCTGCAATGTATCTGGTGGCGATAGTAGTGTTTTTGTATATTCCATCAATTTTATGTTCAACAACTGTGATTTATAAAAATGTAGAAGAAGATTTAATATTACCCACGGAGAATATAATTTCGGGTAAGTACCTATGTCATTACATTACATTATTGTGCTATTATTTAATTAATTACCGTTATATGTAATATAAATAATATTACATAATTATACGTAATCAAAAAATACATACAATATAATTACTTATATATATATTTTTTTTAATATTTACATTGTATGGAAATTGACTACACAGCCACCACATTCCGGGCGCTGTGCAAGTGGCTTTGTATAATATACAATCACAATCTCTATATATATTATTATTATTGATCCCAATAAAAACTGGTTTAACTATATAACTTTAATAAAGGGAAGCATAGCATATGGCCTTTATTATTTTGAATACATTATAAGTAAATTATTATCACTGTTAATATTAAAATGAAGAATAAAAACATTACACATAGGTATCTTAACTTTCATAAATACACAGTTTGAATGTATTGTTGTTTATATTAGTAAACAGAGTGTAACAAGGCCCTAATATAGCTCACATTGAAGTATTTTTTACACATTATTTAAGACCATCGACGTGGAAGAAAACCTTCTTCCAGAGTTAAAATGTTTTCTCTGAGATATTATTTGTAATAATTGTTGATCATTATTTGTTACAGCAAATAAAGCAAGCGAAGAATCTTTAGATGATTTAAATTCGCTCAAAGCTTTGATGAAGTCTATAGACAGTAAGTAACTTTACTATTAAGTATTTCAATATGTTTAACAACCTATATATTGCATAACTTAGTTTTTTAGATATATTTTAAATAATTTTATATATTTCTTAGTACCTACCTACTAAAATATGACTAAGCGAATGACTAACTAAAGAGGGGCTGTGGGCAATGGTTCAGTTGAGCTGTAAAGCGCTCAGAAGAAGAAGATAATGTGACATATTTAAAAAAGGCTATTTGTATGGCGGCTTCGTTTGGTTGATAAGAAAATATGATTTTTCTTCTAGGTCAACTGGAAAAGTTCAATATTTTTTATCTGGGAAGATTGGACGAAAAGCTGACGTCACTCGCTTCCAATGTGGCCAGCTTAGACAGCAACGTTAGGAATATTCAAGTAGGTATCAATGTCATCAATAGGTCATGGCACGAAATAGTGAATTTCGATCGTAGTTCCATTTATTGCTTATAGTTCGCAGTAAATTATCATTTTCAATTCGCACCAATTAACGTGTTACCATTTTTTTTAAATATGATAGGTATAGCAATCGTTTTCTACAAATTTTTATTTTATTGTTTTAACTGTCAATTCAAATACATTTTTTAAAAATAAAAATAAACACAATATGTAGTACTAAATCCACATAGTTTAATAATAATCAGGACCGGTTTCGTCCGATTCAAAATGACATTCTCAAATGGTCAATACTGGGCCAGGGAGAATTTCCTTTTGAAGTTACCGAAAATAATCCTGATTATTATTAAACTAAGTGGAATCAGTACTACATAATAGTTTTTTATTTTAATTAGGTAATATAAACAGTTCACCGTATTGCATTCGAAGTATAGCCAATAGCACGATACATTTAAAATGTCGTGCCCCATCCTAACTATAGTAGGCCTTGAGTAGGTATGATTAATGCAAATAGCAGTGCCGTTTCGTAATAGATATGATGTTATACGTAGCTTTCTCGGGTACCTTTTCAAACAGTTTCAGACAAGCATAACACACTTACATAAATAAAGGTATTGATTTGGGCACTTGGGTTGAAAAAGATATTACCTAATAACTTACTTAATAGGGTAGTTAATCAGTAATCAATCACAATATTGTATTACGTAATGTACCTATATTATATAAATTAATGTATATGCGAGCGTACTGATAGGTAGACCGCTACGCCGTAGACAAGCTACGATGGCTACCTGTCATAATATTATGTGAAGTAACTGCATATTAATTATTAGATTCATATTTACGTTCTCATAGAATATTTTCCCTGTGGGAAATATGGGTCCTTGTTTAAACAATACTAACCTATATAGGTACATATTTGTCAAAAGATACCAAAAACATCGTGTCCGGAATCTTGTACGTATGTAGTTCGCCGTATCACACTTCACCGTAAAATGTTGTATCGGAAATATATGGCCGTATATTAAAAACCGTTCAACTTCTTTGTGTTTTGTACTGACATAAAATGCATGTCTAAATAAAACACGGTTCTTGTCGGCTTACACTTTAAAGGAAGCCTGCAACAATATACTGGATTATTTGTTAGGTTAGGTTAGGTTAGGTTTTCATTCTTGAATTCATGAATTTTGCCAAAATCAGCAATGAAAATTGAATTAATGTTCATATTTAATCTAATAAAATTGGAGACCGTATAGTAAACGGTCATCTCTTTCCGATAAGAAAGCTCACGGCGAACTGTGCCACGGTGAAATGTTTTACGTACAATTTACATGTAACCCAAAAACACAGCTTCTTAAAGAAATATTTGCACCGAGTGGGATTTGTTAACAATATTATACAATTGAGATTTATAATTAAGATTTTCGTGAATATTGGCGACCATATTATTTTGTATTTTATATTGACGTAGGTGCTTACACTTAGTTCTTATTTTTTCTATCGGAGTCTTTTTTTTGGAGTTTGCTGCAAATATTTTAATTTTTTTTTCAATATATATTTCAATGTATGTTTCTGTCATTTTCAACAAATAATGACACATTTTTCAATCTAGTTTATTATTTATTTGAATAAAAAAGGTCTAATTATTATTTATTTTTAATTTATTGAATAAATTCGTTAATATTGGCGACCATTATATCGTACTTTTGAATCAAAGTATTATAGTACCCACAACATAGCTTGTCACTTATCATTATCGCTTCCCTCAATGGATTGGTCGACATAATATTGTATGTACGTAAAATACGATAGGTAGGTATTATATTATTTGAAAGCACATATTACTTTATTATTATAGATACTCCCATCACGAATGAGAGATAGAACATTCGTTTCGGCAAGTGACATGCTATAAAAAATTTGACTATAATCCTAGACGGCTCGCAGGATCTCACCATAATTTAGTTTTAATGAACCTAATCGCACTTGCTAATATTTTTTTTACTAATTAAACCATTTTTATTCAATGAACACTACACAATATTTAAGTAGTAGGTAGCGTTCGTTATTAAATATACATAATTCGAAAAAAATATTTTGAAAAAATATCGGCACCGAACGGCATTCGAAATTGGATAACTCCCGGACGCATAATTATTTTCGGTGTGAGTAGGTATGATTCAGATGGCTTAATAATTGGTAAATGACATTGGCTGGAATCCGATGGACGCGCGTTCGAGTCCCGCTTGACACCGATATGTTTTCAAAATATGTTTTCTAATAGTAAGTTATGCTTCTAAGGTGTCTCGAATTCTGGATGTTACTTTTCTATTGTGCTGTAATATAATGACAAAATGAATATTACACTACTTTTATATAATTCGTTTTTTAAGTAAACATAAATTTATTAAATATTATTGTTAAATTTTCATTTCAGGAGAGGGCACATGTTTGGGACACTTTTCAGCTGCACGTAGCAGCATGGAATGAACAAATCAAATCACTGGACAGGAAAGTCGACATAATTAGCAGGTGTCATAACAATATTATAATTTATAATATTTACCTGGTGAATACTCCACCCACCAAAGGTGCCTAGAAGAAAATACGAAAAATAAACATGATCACAAAATAATATGTAATAATAAAATGGGATCCTCGAATTCACATTTTGTAACGTTTTTTAAAATTAGAAGTTTATCTTTGACTTTAAAAAAATATTTTCTCTTCTTTTTAATGTTTTTAAATACATATTTATTAATTAAAACACTTAAAATTACTCTAATTCTCAAAAAATGACCCAAATTGCAAGTATCGTATTTTTCCGTTGGATGCCTTTAGTGGGTCGAATATTCGCCTTAAGCGGTTCCTTATTTTTAATGTTTATGAAATTATTTAAAAACAAGGATTTACCATAACATTTAAATGATTATTTTAAATTTTAAATCATTTATGTATTCTGAAATTCTTGTTTGTGATAATAATGGAATCATTCCAATCGTTATTTAATGTTTCAGCGGTCAAGAGAAGATGTTTAACCTCGATGCAAAGCTGTCCTCCCTTCCTGCGATAGAGTTCACATCCCAAAGAATACTGAATGAAGTTTCAGGATTGCAAGTGAGGATGGAAGCTCTTGGGAAGTCTGTGTCAAGCACCAGCGGGGACAAGGCACTTTATGGTGAATTCGCAACAAGGGGCGTGCTTGCGGCACTCAAGTCAGTCGAGGCGAAAGTTGATTCGGGGAGGGTGGAAATAAGAAAACTTTCTGTAACCAGGAAACACAATAATAATGGTATCCATAATGAACAAATATATACCATATTTTAAATAACATGTCAATAACAATAACAATCACTCATTTAGAGTGACTGGCTTTATTTAGTTACTTATTGAAAATTGTGATGAAAACTATTTTTTTAACCTTGTTCGATTCTAAGTATATCAAAATATGTGGCTCTATCTATAGAGTGGAGTAGGAATTACAATACCGGTATCCCAGTATTTTTCGATACCGATATACCGGTTTTAAAAATCAAAGAATACCGATATATTCGGTATTGAAAGTGGATATAAAATGTATTAATTAATAGAAAAGGTTTAACAGGACTGTAATTTTTTTGTCGGTTTATGCGTGTCTGGTTTATTTCCGTTGCCCTTAAGACCTTAAGGTAAGGGTTTACATTTTTAAAATTGATTATTTTATCTATTCTAGCTATTTTTGACGGGTTAATGCTGACTAACTTCATATAGCTAGATCGTTGTAGTCGTCGCTACCATAGACGCCTGTGTTACTAGAATATCATAAGTCTCTATTAGTGATTTTGTGCAAATACTTTTGAATTTTATAAAATTAACATTGACCAGTTTAGTTTAAACGATTATTCCCACCATAATAATGCATCTAATTACGTTGCGCGCAGACGGCAAAGCGAAGTTTCGGATTCATCCGCCAAACGTCGTTTGCGTTTTGTTTCCGGGCCGATTGCGTTTCAAATGCGTCGATATTTCGACGATGCTGTCCAAGAGAAAACACAGTTTTCAAGGGGATTCATAAACGCCTTTTTTTTGAAACTGCATCCTGCTGCGAGAGTATTTATCTTTCATTACAGTGGCATACAAGGGTAAAAAAAATAAATATAAAAATATCAGTACCTTCCTACATAAATATTGTATTGTACCTACCAGTGGCGAAGAGTTGAGGTAGGCTGTTAAGATCCGCCATAAATATTGCACACTAAACTTTGTCAGTCATACATACTTGTTTTCATTGAAATAAGACAACATTTTACAGATGGTGTTGGTTAGTTTTTAAAATTCAATTAAACCCTGCGAAAACCAAGCCATAATATATAATAATAAAAAAATACGAAATCTAACATAAATTTGGATATTTTATAGATAGGATAATACAATTTATCTATTATAGTTTGGTTTAGGCATAGCTTGATGAATTAAAAAAATGAACTAACAATATGTGTAATACGTATTCTTAATCTAAAGTTAAAAAAATAAGTAAGAATGAAAAAATGTGCACAATTTTGTCATATCGCCTAAAATATACCAATACTATTATGGTTTGGTAAGACAGGGCTTAATTGATTTTTAAAATCCAATCAATACCATCTGTAAATTGTAGTCGTATTTCAATAAAAACATATACCTTTGACTGAAAAAGGTTAATGTGCACTATTTATGGCGGACCTTAACAGCTTACCTGCACCCTTCGCCACTGGTACCTACATTTATTTTCCCACTATTGCTTCTTTTGGAACTGGACTATTTTATATCGAAAGCGTTTTGAAAATTACCTATTATTGAGCCTTGTATGTATCATCATAAACTTTGTCTGATTAATACTATCAACCGAGGGTACTTGATGGAGTTTGAATTTAAATTCTAATTAATTTAAGTTTTGTACTATTCCACTTGAGTATTTTTTTGCGATCAGGCTTTTGCCTTTCAGCATTTTGCGCACTCGCCAATGGCAAATACACATTGACATCAAATTCTAGCTACAATAAAAAAAGATTTAACTTAATACACGAAGAAAGGGTAAAAACATTATTACCTAGATACCTACTAAGTAAATGATGGAGTGTAAAAACATAATATTTTGAATAATTTGAATATTTGCAGTGTTTCTAAAAAACCCCGTTGTAAATACGATTAATACATTCGGTAGGTAAGCGTATTAAAATGTCATTTCTCGTAAACAATAGTTTTCTCGTTGTGCAATATGTTGGGAGTTTAATAATATTAACTAATGAGAGATGTCACCAACTGTAACTACTCACTAAATAAAAAAAAACGAATAAACAATGTTAAGGTATAGTTCGTAATATGCAAATTTAAATAATTTTTGATGAATACCTATATACCTATACCGAAAATATTTATATAAGTACCTATAGATACGTATTGAAGTACCCACCTACCTATTCATATTATTATGAAATACATATTTAAAATAACACCATTCTTTTGTGAAGAACACAAGTAGGTGTGCATTTGGTTATATTCAATATTAAATAGGTATGTATCTTTAATATGTAGGTAGAGAATCTTTAAAATATTTTTATTAAATTTAATCTGTTTTTAAGCGTGAAGGCTCGCCATAACTATAAGGTAAACTAAACCATTATTATTTATTTTGTAGTAAGTATGTACTTCTTTAATTATTTTTTTTTATTAGTTGACACTTTTATCTTCTATAGATACACTAAAATGGAAACGGGTGCCAATAATAACATATTGAAGTGAGAATAATGACTACCTTCCTACTACTATCGATAGGTATGTGCCTGTGTACTTGTTTAGGTACATGTATATTTATATTAATTATTGTTTTCGTGTTATAATATATTATTTGCGATTAATTGATAACAAAATTTAGATAATTTATCTATTCACCCGCTACAGTAAAATCTATAAAATATTTTAATTAAATTATATCTGTTGCTCTACATTGCATAAACGCCACTGTAGCAATGGGGTAATTAATTATGTCATACAATACGTGCCATCAACATTCTACCTACCACATCCACTACCAACAAAGCCGTTTAAAGAAATCTGCCGGGACCGAACTTTTGAAAGCTGAAATTTATGGGGGCGCGTATTAAGAAATATTACTGATTAACCACATAATTATGTTCAGAAAGGACTAATAAATTTTATTTACCAATGACAAACTCATGACCGGATAAGTGGGTATTTTTCATTAAAAACTTGAGTATAATGTAAAGGTTTAAGCCTACGCAATCTGCACCTAGCACATTGTCATATATAATAATATGAAGAATGTTAAATCTCAGTCGGTTCCATGACAAAACAGGACAGTGACAAAACAGAACATGACAAAACAGAACACCTGGAGAAAACCTGGCTGTTCTGTTTTATCATGTTCTGTATTGTTATTGTTGTCGAAGTCAAGATGAATTGTTTGCAACCAGAAAGATTCACTTGAATGCTTAATGCTTATTTGGACCATGTCTGCATTTGCGTATAGCTAACAAAAATCCGCATGAAAGTCATTAAAAATAATTTCTACACTATGAAAATACCATCAAATTAAAAAACGCTTTCGATATAATATAACAGAATTCTATTCCAAATCAAGCAATAGTGGAAAAAATAAATATAGGTAAAATGGTAAAAAAGAAATACTTAATAATTATGTAGGTAATGTTTACATATTATATTTTTATATTTTATTTATCTTAGTTAGCCACTGGCGACAAAAAAAAGGTTTTTTTTAATTCTTCGGATAGTGCAATAAATAAACTCTTACATGCCATTCTTACTATCCATTTAATAGCTATAAGTTTGCCGAACACAATAAGACACATATTGTATGACATAATTTATTACTTTAGTCCGAAAAAATTAAAAAATCTTCCTTCTTTCTTAATTAGTGTCATCAAGAATTTCACAGTAGCGTTAATGCAATGGGGAAAACAGATATAATTTAATTAAAATATTTTATAGTTTTTTTTTGTATATAATTTGTTAGAACAATGTAATATATTATTATACCTATTGTATCTTTTATTAAATAAACATTTAAAACATATTATTCATAAACATTTGAAATATCTCCCCTTAAAATCTGTTCATATAGCTACATATTAAAAAGATAGCTATTGTAATGAGACTATATCAGGTAATTTCGTGTTAGTGTACCTACTAATATTTCAATCTATTTTTTATGAAAGGTGTTTTGAATTCATAACTACCAACTTTTTTTGAATATGTAATTGAATATGGTACTGTAGCGGCTAAATAGATAAATTATCTAAATTTTATTGTCAATTAATCGCAACTAATATAATATTATAACAAAAAAACAATAATTAATATAAATATACTTGTACCTATACAAGTACACAGGCACATACCTATCAATAGTAGTAGGTAGGTATTCATTATTCTCACTTCAATATATTATTATTAGTACCCGTTTCCATTTTAGTGTATCTATAGAAGATAACAGTGTCAACTAATAAAAAAATTAATTAAATAAATACATACTACAAAATAAATAATAATAGTTTAGTTTACCGTATAGATATGGCGAGCCTTTCTTCTCGTGAAATACTTCTTCTCATAGTTGTGCTGTCACAACTTTTTATTATATTTTGTAAAACTGCTTACCTACCGAATGTATTAATAGTATTTACAACAGGTTTTTAGAAACACTGCAAATATTCAAATTATTCAAAATATTATGTTTTTATACTTAATATCCTTTACTTAGTAGGTATCTAGGTAATAAGGTTTTTAGCCTTTCTTCGTGTATTAACTTATAATCTTTTTTTATTGTATTAATAAATACTAATAGTACAAAACTTAAATCAATTAGAATTTAAATTCAAACTCCATCAAGTACCCTTGGTCAATAGTGGTCAACGGTGGCCGCGCGGCTTAAGCGTTGGACTATAACGCCGTGGGTCCCAGGTTCGAATCCTGGGTCTGGCAAGTACACATATTGTTTTTCAAATTGTGTGTGAGTCAGGGTATGGACCTAATAGGTTGAGCAAGTGGCTGACATCCATTTCTCGTAAAAAACAAAAATCTGTTAATACAAACCTCTACTCTGTGGAGGCCCATATGATCCTATTAGGATCGGACATGGTCGAATAATAATATAATAGGCTCAACAATAGGTAATTTTCAAAACGCTTTCGATATAAAACAGTCCAGCTCCAAAAGAAGCAATAGTGGGAAAATAAATGTAGGTATAATGCAATATTATGTACTGATTTTATATTGATTTATTTACCCTTGTACGCCACTGTAATGAAAGATAAATACTCTCGCAGCAGGGTGCAGTTTCAAAAAAAGGCGTTTATGAATCCCCTTGAAAACTGTGTTTTCTCTTGGACAGCATCGTCGAAATATCGACGCATTTGAAACGCAATCGGCCCGGAAACAAAACGCAAACGACGTTTGGCGAATGAATCCGAAACTTCGCTTTGCCGTCTGCGCGCAGTCGCTTTGCCGTGTGCGCGCAGCCTTACTGACGTATTACGATGTCGGTGATGGTAGGTAGGTATATTTAATGTTTATACATTACTTGTTCATTAATTTTACAGAACGGGTACATCGAAACAGCTTTGGCAATGAAACGGTAATATCACATAACAGAAAACTTATTGTCAGGTGTTCGACCCCGCCGGTGATCGAAGAACTAGTCAAAGATATGTCATCAAAGG
Source organism: Rhyacophila brunnea (assembly GCF_057557595.1). Taxonomy (NCBI): domain Eukaryota; kingdom Metazoa; phylum Arthropoda; class Insecta; order Trichoptera; family Rhyacophilidae; genus Rhyacophila; species Rhyacophila brunnea. The sequence continues at coordinate 28,590,761 of NW_028233068.1, forward strand.
TGGATTTGATGTACGACAAAATTGCAGCTGACAATAGTAGCGATGAAGAGGAACAACCTCAAGATGACGTAAGCGAAGAAATCGACCAAGATTACTCAGTGGAAATGTACCAATCGGACGACTCCAATTCCAGAACCCACGAAAAAAATATTAGGCTAAGCAAAGCTGAAGCGAAAGCAGTCAAGAAACTACGAAGGCAATTCAAGCGATCGTCCAAAGAGAAATTTGATAAAATTTTGGAACAAAACTGCGCTAAAATTACGGAGACCCTAAATAATTTCACTATTAACAAAGAAAATAATGAAAATAAATTATACAATCTCATTCTAGATTTAAGCGATTCGACCAAAAAAGTATTTGAAAATATTGAAACAGTCAAAATGATCTTAAACGATGGCTCATTTATCAAAGGTGATAAAACTGATTTATCATGTTACAATAATCAAATCGATAATATTCGGAATGATTTTAAAAACGTTTTTCACACGTGTTTTGAAGGACGGAAATATAAAGTATTCGAAAAAGACAATGTCCAACCAAAAAATTCAGACCATGATGATACAAACGATTCTGTTTTAAAAACAACCACTGATTTTAGTATTACCAACGATGAAGCAATATCTGAAGACAAAATTCAAGTAATAACAACAAAGGGTGTGGTCGTAACATCGCCTAGTATCTTTGTTGGCACAACTCGACCGACAGTAACACCTAATATAAAAGAGGGTGTTACTTCAACCACAGAAAAAGAGGATGACTTCTCTGACGATAGAATTATTAACGAAAGATGTTTGTCAAGGTGGAATTTATATGAAAACAGCGAAGCCTTCTTCGAAGATGTGCAAGACTTTGCATGTTATATTTTATTGAGTGGCTTTGGCCCCACGTATGAATTGAATCTATGCAATAGAAGAGGATCTGAGTGAGTAAAACTTTAATATGTTATTATTATAATATACTTCGTCATTGTGAATGTATAATAATTTAAAATATACCTACAGTTCAAAACCTGTAGTAGCAAATTTAGTTATAGCAAAAATAATACTATTGCTCTAGTGGTTAAATGTAAAACATATGATTGACATGTGTATGTTCTTAAAGACTATTTTCCGATAGATGTGTTTGAAAATATTAAAAATAATCGGTTTAGCTTAGGAAATAGTGAAATTAATTCACACATTTTTTTCAGACGTTACTGCACCGCCGACGGATTCATTACTATACAAAGTCGCAAAGATGGTTCAGTAAATTTTACCAAAGACTGGAATGACTATACGTTCGGTTTTGGAGATTTGGCATCGGGAAACTTCTGGCTGGGGAACGAAGTCATCCATATTTTAACTATGAAATACAATATGACTACGTTAAGAGTCGATCTGGAAGATTTTGATCGCAATCAAGTTTGGGCACAATTCGAAACATTTGAGGTTAGTATTTTATTAATTCAATTGATAGAGTAACTGCTTAAATATCTACATACGTTGGCAAGAATCAGCTTTAATGTAGAGTCATTTGTACTAAAATGAAATAAAAGGAAAACCCGTATGGGTACCTATTCCAGTTGTTATCAAAGACCGAAATCTAGAAACAGTGGTCAAGTATGTTTATATATAGGATCGCAGGGGGGCAAGGGGCCCTGGCACCCCCCAAACATAAAAATTATCAGAATGATTTCAAACATTGCAATTGAAAGCCAATAAGCTATACCTTTGGACTTAGACAAATAAAAGCACGGCAAAAAAATGATTTGTAATTCTCCAGCACCCATTTTAGAAAAAATTCTTAGATTTTAATTTCTAACACAAAAATTTCGAAACACTAATGTCGGGTTTTTTTAGAAACCCAATCCCTAATGGAACTGTCAAAAATTCTCGGTGTCCATCCGAATTCCGAAGTGGTGTAGGTAATGACTGGGGAGGGCTGACAGGGCTCTAGCCTTGGGGCCCGGGCTGGGGGGGCCCGGCGTGTCGGGTTGACCAGATAAGTGAGATAAACACACATCATAAATTAGCTTTAATAGTAAAAAAAAGTCACCTGCGGCGCTATTATACTTCATGGCCATGAACAATTTAAATTATATAATTGTGCAATATATTTTCTGATTATTATGTGTCGATACTCGACAGCTCCATTATTAAAGTAGATTTATTAAAAACCGCTAATAATTCACTGTATAAGTACCCTTAATTTGAACTAAAACACAATTTGAAAAACGTTATTGTAGTGTTTTACACTGCGGCGGTAGGTAGGGGGCCAGCCAAATATCCTAGCCTGAGGGCCCGTTTCATGATGTGGGGGCCATGGTGTAGGTACACCGAGTGCAATAGACAAAAGACCGATAAACGAGAAATTAGGCTGTGTTGTGTTGAGTAGGTTTGTGTATAAGTTAAATGGAATAATACTTTTTTTTGTGCATTTTCAATTAATATTTTGGAACCTCAATATTAAAAAACCAAAAATCGACGATAAACATTCGGCGAAAAGAACGACTACACCCACTACAGTCGGTGGTGGTGTAAATCAAAAGAACATTTTTTCAGTGGAATTCGGCATAATTAATATTGTAGCTCTCTAGACCAAGCGGGTAGCATGGCCGATATTATTTGAGTAATGTTTTAGCATACTAGTCGCACATGTACAGCATGGTCGCTGTTAGTCACTTCCAATCTGCCAGTCGCTGATGATACGCTCAACGGTTACCGCCAGTATGCCTCAAATTTAGTAAAAACTAGGAGAAACTGTACAAATTAAATATGCAACCGTGTATTGTGAAAATATGTAAATATGTAAATATGAAGAAGATAAAGAGCCTATGGGACTAATTTACTTTCTCCTCCTTGGGCCCCCCGCAATATTAAATCCCGAGTGCGCCACTGTAGGATCGATCATTAATAGAAAAAGTGAATGCGTAGCAGAAATAAGAAAACGTAAACAGATTGTGAAAAATGCGATGACACGTCGTCTTACCATTATATGGAAGGATCGGGGTTTTTTTATTGCCACGAAAATGATACTTGCAAACATTTTAGTGTTCTCGATATATTTGTACGGCGTTGACTCATGTACCATTAGGGCAAAGGAACGGAAGGCATTTGATGTCTTCGAAATTAATGTAGTGTTATTACCGAGTGAATAAGCTTACTGGGCGAAGCCTTCACTCTGCCCTGAGAGAAGCAGACGACCGATAGGGCTGAAGTCTATAGAGACAGGAGGTGACTGAATTTCAAGGTGCTCACGATCCTCGGGAATGAGAGATCGACCAAGAAGAATATACCGCGAATACTGAAATAACTATAAAATAAAGTTCGATAGCTGCCTAGTTATAAATAATGTGCCATTGTTGAACAATCTACACCGACTATATTTCATATTAAGTTCCAAATATCCACAGTATTTTTCGATAGTCATAATATGATTGATTTATTACAATAAAACAAAATTTCAAACACATTTTTATCATTATAGCGCCTGTACACATGCATGGATTTACTTGCACCAATAGTGTGTATTTTAAACTAGTGCTGACTATCTCGCCAATCTCATCCTTCAAGAGTAAACGAGACGCGATGTAGTCATTTTATGATACTATTTGACAGGTAGTGAAAATCGGTTAACCTCAAAATGACTTTCTGCGTGGTGTAGTTAGTTTTTTTACCGGCAGGTTCGCCACTATCGTTATACTGCGTAGACGCAGATATCGAACTCTCACGTAAAAATTCAGAAGCTTCCGAATTTATCTTATTCATGCATGCAATCTTGCAACTTGCATGATAATACATGTTTACACGCGCATTTTCTTGTTATGGACGCTATAATACGTACTGTCAGCAGTAAATCCATGCACTTGTAAACGGGGTATTATATCAATAATGCGTAAAAGTTTGCAAATATTTACCACTTTCAATGTCAACATGGCTTTGCCCCCGTTATTCTTATTATATCGTACCATGTTTGATGATAAGAATTAATTTATTGTCGTTTTAGGTGAGTTCAAGAGAAACTGCATACGCACTGAAAGTGGCGGACTACAGCGGAAATGCTTCCGACTCATTTTCATATCACAGTGGTTCAAGGTTCAGCACTTTCGACCGGACCAACGACAGGGCGCCAGCTTGTTGTCCGTGCACTCAATACGGTGGAGGGTGGTGGTTTGACAGGTTAGCTGTTTTCAATATATATAATACACTATTCTATAAAGAAAATTGCTCCACCGTATCTACGGGATATCGGGGACCGCAATAATTTAGAGGACAATAATACCTACAATGCTACGCTCTGTGGTTTATACGAAAACTACAACGCGGTGTCATCCATAAATATGATGTCACAAAAATATCGATAATTTAGACGTCTTTTACTTCCCTGAAAATAGTAAAATCAGTACTTACATAACATAATGTTTTCGCACAATATTTAAGAAAAAAATAGTTCATATTATTTTTTGGGTTCTATAACCTCACATTTTCTACAACCCTCTTTCTCTGCCGTCATAAATCATTACACTATTATATCAGCGCATTTATTTTATACACAAGGCGGCTATTATAGGCGGATATCGATGGTGGTTTATTATATTTATGTATTTAGGTATTATAATTGTTACAATACTGTCTATCTCGCTCTAAAAGTTCACACAGCCAAGAGAGGGGCTGTTAAAACATAGCACTTTTCGACAGTTTAGATGCTTAACTTATTGTAACAATTAACCGCCTCAATACATAAATATGAGAAACTATCTTCGATAGCAGCCTATGGCCGCCTTGTGTATAGAATAGATGCACTGACCCTCACGAAGACGTGACGTCATGGATGTGACTTTTTGTGAATTTTTTAAAAGCATACTCCTGAAATTTTACTAAGCAATTTTATTATTAATTATTGTTGTACCATCATTGCACCTGGGGCCGTCAAAAATAATCAATACTTTCTTGAAGATACTCGATTTTGCGATTTTTTAGAAATAAATGTCATGCGGACATAAGCATAATTTGTTACCCATACTACTTTTTCTTTTAACGTGGCGCTCCTAATTGCGTCTGTTTAGAAGCGATTCATTTATAAAACTCTCAGTATACGCATTATGTGCCAGTATTACGACGGAACATATTATTTTTTTTATCTGAATGTTAATACGAAACATTCAAAATAAACTTATTTATATTACAGTTGTTTCGAATCAAATTTGAACGGCGTATACTCCGACACTCCGACGAGTGCGCTGCTGTACCGAGGAATAATATGGGAGCACTGGAGGGAGGAGAATTCTTTGGCTGCAACCAAAATGGCGATCAAATATTTCCCCGAACAAGACACGGGAGAGCCGCAAGTTGAAGACCCCTAGCAAATATTGTGTACCTATCCATGATATTATATACTCCATTAAAGCATTGTTTTATCAATGGAAACTGCATCTAAATAATAAAAGCGCCATCTTAAAAAGTTTGCCAAGGCCGGTATTAGACTACCAAAGATATTTGACAAATATATTTTATTTCATGTTTTATAGTTAGTTATAGTATATATTTTATAAAATATTATGTATATCATAAAAGATCTTTTATAAAAGGTAATAGCACGACATGATAATCTATGGTACATATAAAGTGCTTTGCATTGTTGTCAGATATATACATATACTTTTTTTTTAATTCAACAGATTGACAAAAATGTATCAAAATTAATAATAAAAGAAATATTAAAAATATATCAATAGCCTTTAAAGCATGCTATCGTTATATTCTGATATTTAATCCAATACTTACGCAATACTTATCCCCAATTTAAATTTCGATAAACGTAGGTGCAACATAAGCCAATGTTGGGAGAGTTTGTTTCAAAGTGGAAAAAGTTAATAAATTAACCAACAAAATTATCGATTATAAAAACGAAAAATGTTAAATGCTATAAATATGCGAGAAATAATCGCCACTCAGATTATAAAAATATAAATAAAGGCGAAGCCTACATAATAATATTACGTTTATTAGTTGTCCATTTTTAAAACCTAACATACTTATATATAATATTTTACCCAGACCCTCTCGTGTTTTATAAAATAATGCTCTTAAAATAAATGCTGCAAAATATTTGATGGAACATCTTTGTCAAAGATATTTTATTTTGTAGTCAAATATCGACCCGGTTCTGGTTGAAACTAAGATTTAGCAATAGGTATGTATAATAATTATTAAACAGATTGAATGTGATTCGAAATGATTTGAAAGAATATTGCATATATGCATTGATGTGTTAGTCTTATTTTGACGTGGCGATGTTTCTAATCTTATTAATACCGTGTATTATTTGTATTGTAAATATGAATAAATAATAATAAATATTACTTCACAAAACTAATTTATGGTATTATTGGTCGATACGATATAGGTAGGTATAATACGCCCGAGGCTGTTTCCATGGATAAATTTAAACCCTTGTTGATACATCCTGTTTATTGATATCAGTCGTACGAGGGGTCCAGTCGTCAGAAAATTTAATAGGTCGCCTTAATACAGTTCAAATCAGTCATATAATTATTAAATTATCCAAAAATCTAGAAAACATGTATAGTTTTCACAATTATTGAGTAAGTATAACATTTTACATCATACAGAAACAAATAAACCACTGCAATCTTCAATAATATCTAATTATTTTTATTGTTATAAGGAAAGCGATACAATGTTATTTTTAGTACATTGTGAGTTAGAGTTTAATTTTTTTTATCGGGTGTGGCCTAGTTGGTCAGTGCATCGGGCACTGAGTCAAATTGTATTAAAATTTAAATTCATTTTTTTTTTAGTTTTACGCGAAACTCGACGCAACCGCAAAAAATCAATGTTATCTTATTTAATAAATGTGGAATTCACAAAAGTCAATGCACTGAACATTATTATTATGGAAAATAATTTAAAGTACAATTAAATTGGTAGCGCCTCAGCATATTTGTCGCTTTGTATGAATCTCGTGACCAGTCAATCGTAATAATGTATTTTTGCCCAAAATGTTGAGAATGAACCATTTGTTATTTAATATACATAATTTGCAACACCTCAGAAACATGTTATTATCTATGTGAACAATATTTTTAAAAAAATGTAATAGGTAGGACTATTTATGAGGTGTTGCAAATTGTGTAAATACTCTTGCATTAAATAATATACAGGGCATCCGTATTATTTAATTATTTATTGACGAATGCGACCAATATTTATTTCTACCTAATTATAATTTGAAATTTAGCACCGGTTATTCGTTTTATGATATTTACCAACTTTGAGTGTTGATATTTGATTTTTTGGAAGAAATCTGTGTATATTGGGAAACTATTTTTTGTTGCATTTCTCATTTCAGTAAGTTGGTGTCGCGTTTATTCTCCGTGCGCGAAATTCAGTTAAGTAGTTTTTTTTTTATTTCGGTAAAATTTAATAACAAATTATTAATTAACTATATAGATATTTTTTCCTCTTAAAGCAGTAGCACTACACATAATTAATTTATGAATAAAATAATAACTTTGGACAGTGTATGCAGAAATAAAATAATTAATTCAGAATATTGCCCACTAATATAAACATAGGTGGATTACAATACGTAAATCGAGTATTTCAAGTTGATATTAATTATTTGGTATTTACATTTTGTATCGTAAACATAATAATATATCTACTGTGAAAATACTACCTAATGAAGATGTGATCTACGTAGGTACCACAGAACAGATTAATAAATCGAATTCCGATATGCTATATCTACCCACTACACTACATTTTTAAGCAGAGTTTTGAATGTGTGAGTGTCCTATGAAAATGAAATACACATTATACGTGCAGTAGTGTATGTTGCAACCTTTAAATACACCAATATCGAATGAGTATCAGTGCATACACCGAGAGCAGTTGTCAGAACGAAGGACAAGGTTAGAATGACGTACGTATTCTTGACACGTTTTAAGTTTATCCCATATTATTCCACACTCGAGATCGTTTGCCTGTTACTCCACACCCGTTAGGTATTTCAGTTCCCATTAATTCTGTGTTCCCTGGTAGGTATATATATCTAATATAAAGTTGATAAATAAGTATGTACATACTTCATTTGGTTAGTATGTATGTGTCCAAGTGGATGGCGTTATCGAAAATTGTACCAACATAATTAAATACGTAGTAGCGGCTCCAACCATCTGTATGAATATACAAAACTATATATATATATATATATTGTTTTAAATTGTCCAGACCAAGGGTCGACAACCTTTTTATGTTTATCGGCCGCATTCAACTTTAAGTATTAAAACATTAGAACCTTATATATTTTATAAAAAATAGGGAGTGCAAAAAATACTTGTCAATAGGTACAATTATTTCAATCTTTAATAATAGGTACGAAAAATAAAAGATAAGAAACGAACATGATGTATTTTGAAACTGAATGATTTTTTTTATTGAAAACAAAATACAGTAGTCTGTCTCCGTCAATAGTAAATATGACTTTTGTGACTATTTCCCCACTGTTAAATCAATATTCACTCAAAACTATAGGTGAAAATTTGAATTGAGCCATGGAGTTGTTTATCAGTCAGTCTAGAAGAAAGTTTCTTATTTCCAAAACTCATGGTAGAAAATACTACTTGTATACTTAATATTGTAAAGCCCAAACATTCTATATATATGTTTTTTAGTACCTATGCCATTGATTTTTACAATAAAATTATTAAAAATCTTGTATAAAATTCTGTCTGTAATGTGCTTTTTGTATTTTTCTCCCAACTGTAGATACATAATTGCAACATAACACGAAGTAGATTCTGTTTAATCATGTTACCTATTTATCTAAAAAGATATTGCTGATTTTTTTTACATCATTTACCGGGGTCGATCCACTGCTAGATGAATGGCTCCCCTTGCCCTTGCCCTTGCTACCTCCACTCTTTCACCCATTCAGCGGATTTTAGGGCGCTACAACTGCAAGCCACTTTTATAGTGCCCATGATGCCACCGTAAGAAGTATACTAATTTACATATACATACTCTTTGTCGCAAAAATTTACAACTCCTGTAAATTTTCTCAATACACCGCTAACAGTCGAAGCTATTTTTGGATATGGCCAAAATTATACTAATGCTTAAATGCTTTGGAGCACAAGACAACGAATTGAGTGAATCATTTTAATGGTATCAAAAAATAAGTAAAAAACTTGTAGAGTCAATGAAACGCGTCTTACGTTGTAAATAAATGTATTGTCAACAGCAAACATTCCGCAAGGAGCAAATTCAGGTTTTTTGTGAAGTATGTGCATTAGAAACTGATCCACCTGAAAAATATGAAATCGTTAACTAATTGAGTTTCCACATTTAACTGCAGATATTTTTAATCAATCGACTATATTGTCACCTTTTTAGAAATTTTGAGATCTCTTGTTTCAACTGACAATTTGCTTAACAATACAGTAGTTCTTTTGGCCTAAAATGAAAACAGAAAGCTAACATTACAACGCGCGTAACAACATCGTATAATTTCACTTTAATAATAAAGCAGAATAATTTGGAAAATCTTAAAAATGTCAGATGTCCAATTAAGTCATTTTTATAAAAATAATATAAATTACATAAAATATTGATTTTTCAATATAAATAAGCATATAATAATACGAAATCTCTCCCCGGAAAAGGGCAATCTCGAAACTCGAGAAATTAATTTTCCGAAATTTCGAGAATAACGAGAATGAACGGAATTTCATAAATTTCTCTATCCAATTTTTTTGGGTGGAAGATCTAGAAAATGAAAAACAATCGGCAAGAGGTAATTTCGTAACAATGTCGATTTCTCGTAAATCTCGGAAATTATCGAGAAATAAAAAGCTCCAATTTTCGAGAATACAAATATTCTTTATTTCAATAGTTCTCGAATTTTGAAAAATTTAAAAAAAAAAAGTGAAATCACAAGCTCTAATCATCACCACAGTTCTAACCAATTACGATTTATTCATTTAGAGTTTAATTGAGCTTAAAGTTTTAATAAATAAAGAAATCGGTGTATGTACTTATGTATTCGCGTTATAAGTTATACTTATTTGGCGTAATAAAACAAAAACAAAACTTGTGGTAAACTAGATTCTTTGACTAGCTCTTAATTATCTTGTTAAATTACACACTCAAGAAAAAGGACCGCTTATTGGAACGCCGTTGGTTTATTTCTATACACTTTAATTTATATTACTAAATTATATAATGGTTTCTCGTTGTTTTTATTTTTAAAGTACCAAATGTCAACCTGATGTGTAATCGTTTGTTTACGTAAGGAATTAAGGAAGTAAGTAAGTAAGTAAGTAAGGAAGGTAGTACGTTCGGCTGATAACCGAACAATCGTTGGTTCGAATCCAATCGAGTGCGTTTTTTTTTCGTGTGAAAAAATAAATTGTGTTACATGTCATACGCCAAAAATACACTCTGATCTGATTTCCCAAACGCGCCAAAAGAAGTATAACTTCAAAAATGTGATAGAAATGGGGTGACAAAAGCTGGTTAAGAAGTTAAATAGTATGAGTCAAAGTGATGTAGGTATGTCAATACTAATTTTATTATTTGATGAATAGATATTGTATTAGAAACAACTACTTTATAATGTTATTCATTGTTTTTCAGAACGTATTTCCGTCTTTTAAGTATATACATATAACACGGCCAGTTTCTTGAATAAAGCAATAATAATTTAAATTAAAATATGAAACAATCAACAAAAATTGTCTCTATAGGTACTTGAAATATGTAGGGACATTCTTCAAAATTATGTTGCTTAATAATATAAACGATTAATTAACTTATTTTTGCATTCGTGGAATGTGTTAAACAGAAGGCAAACGTTAAATATATAAACTAAGCAATGATACATATATACTTGTAAAAAAATTAATTTTTCGATTGATATACTCTCAGAGAAAGTAGATAGTAACGTACTCATTACATTAAAAATGCAACCGTCACACAGGCAATGATTTGAACAGAAAGGTTATCCGAAATCATGTCAACTATGTCACAAAGCTTGTCATAAATTCCATGAATAATTACTGAAAATCTTTACATTCGGATTAACATTACATTTTAACAATTTTGATTTATTTATGACTTTTGCGATTTCACTTTTCGACGATATATTAAGACAATGTTGACTCTGACACAATTTGAAAAGCTCATTGTTTATTTCTTCAAAATTTTCCAACACTAATCGCACCATGGACGATAAAAAAATAAAAGTATTCGAAATTAAAACATTTGGCATAAACATTAGCACTCCTAATAAAAATCCTGGTTTATTAAGCAACATAATGACTTGTATTGCACATGAACTAAAGAATATTAGATGAAAGAGTAGTGAAAATAAAATTAGACACAAATGAAACATAATATTCTTCTTGTAATGTTTTACAATATATAATTGCGCCAATTCAGCGTCAATTTTATTGATTAAATTCAAAATTACGTTGAATTTATCGTTTCGTACAAAATTTAGTATGCTAATGTAAAACGATGAAAAGAAATGTATTAAAGCGGTTGTCCAATGAAGGAAAACGAGAAGAGGAGAATTGTTAAAAACATTTAATAAAATAGCCTTATTCATTGATAGTGCCACTAAGCTAAGGCTGTATATAATGTTCCAGATAATAATGCATAGTAATAGTCGTTTATCCAAAACAGACTCTGAGATTATACCGTTATTCTTTATAATGAAGGGCGAGCAAAATAATGTTTGAATAAAAAATCGCAATAGTTAGAGAATTTTGATACAATTCGACGCATAAGTGAAATACATAATATAATTGTCATCAACAGAAAGAACACGATCAAATATAATACAAAAAGTGGTGTATTTAGCGATGTGAAAGAGTAAATAAGTGCCTAGCAATGTAAAGTGACCCACATAATAATTATAATATGTACAGCGAAGGACGTATTTTCAAATATGCATTTTTAAATGTCTTTTATTGGTGGTACTTTAATGTTAACTCTGAGAATACATCATTTTATGAAAAGCTTTTAGTGTCACTAATGACGAAAGAGCTTTCTTAAAAGCAATTATATTCATGAACACAATACATAATGATTCTTTGCACTAACGGACTCAATAAAACTTTATTTCAAAAAATTGAACCTAATTTACATTGGTCATAAAAATACCACTCCCTCTATAATTTTTCAAATGCATTTTAGATGCAAGAAAATTGTCATCGTCGCAACATTGGTTAAAACCTTAACTATTATATGTCATAGTAAAAGTGCGGAATTGTACATAGGTATTATATTGTATGAAAAAATGGCTAATTTCAGAAAATATTTGAATAGTCATTGTATCAAAAAATCTCTAAAACCGATGCTATTTTTTAAACATACCACTAGCTTCGTGCCATTATGTTTAGTTATTCGGAAAGATGGATCGACTGAATCAAAATTCAGTGTCATTTTTACATGTATTTATGCATTAGTAGTTGTCGACTTATACAAGGTATAAATGAGAACTCTGCCATTCTGGGCAGTGTTGACCTGTGTGTCCCTGATAACTATCTTAGAAATAGAGACCACCAGTTGTTTATTCTCCCAAGGTACAGAACCAACCTGCCACTGGTAATGCCAATTGGGAGAGTGATAACTATGTTCAACGAAATTGCTTCGGGTGTTGATATATTCCACCTACGTGAGAATGAGTTTAGGTGGATGTTGTTTTATAAAATCTTAAAATAGGGTCTGCTTAACTCATCCGGTGTACTTCCTTGTACCTATCTAATTCATCTACTGATATATCTCTTTTTTTATGTAATACTGTTATATTTATATATCTTTCTTTCTAAATGTCATGTTGTGAACGTCTTAAACTTATAATTTGTAATGTCCACAATATGTTAAAAAAAATAAATGAATTGAATTGAATTGAATTGAATTGAATTATATCACAATTCAAAGAAATGAAACAGTCGTGAAAATTATCTATTCTTCAATATTTCTCTACTTCACTCAATGGTTAAAATTATCATGCAGTATTATTTGTTTTGTACATTATGCTATATTTTATTGTCTTTTTTAAAAAGAGACAATACTAAATCCATGATTGACATTTTAATCTCAATTGACAGCGATTTCAAATTCTTTGGCGTTGTTAAAAATTATAAAATACAAACGCTAGCACACTCTCTCGTGTTTATTGTTTTCTATTGCATTGCTCTTGTTTCCTTTGTATTAAATGGACATGTTTGGAAAGATCAACATAATATAATGGCTTTGAAAATTACAACTAATGTTCCGATTGTATTGGCTACCAGTACTTTTCTCTGCATGATGTGTTGGATTCGTATGGGATCTGATAATATATCAAAACTGAATGATTATGTGCTTATGACAATGTTGAAAAAGCAGCAGATATCAACCATATAATGTCATGATTGAAGGTTGCGTGGAAATAAATGAAGAGGCATTCTTGAAAATGGTCGTAAAAATATACGACAAAATTTGTGATTTCACGGATGAAATTTCTACAAATATTTCAGTGAGCATATTAATATTACTGATGTTCAGTTTCTTTAGTGTCGTAATAAATGTGTTTCACATATTTTATGTATCAACATCGCACAGCGACGAAAGTATCCATAACAATACATCACATTTTATTCAATACTAGCTGAAGATGGTTGTACTAATTCAGAAACCTTTGCGGGTGTTACCACAACAACTGACGAAGGTTTCATCGCAATCGGATGAACGGTATAGGAACCATGCATATAAAAGAAGATATAATGATGATGATGAAGAAGAAGAAGATGGCTGTACTATTCAGAAACCTTTGCGGGTGTGCGTACAACAACTGACGAAAGTTTTGTCGCAATCGGATGAATGATGTAGGAACCATACGAATAAAAAAAATATAATGAAGAAGAAGATGCTGATTTTTCTAATTCAGAAACCTTCGCCGGTGTGCATACAACCACTTACCAAAATTTCATCGCAATCGGATGAATGGTATAGGAACGCATACGGGACAGACAGGTAGACATACAGACATTCATTTTTATATATAAGCCTATACTCTTCGCGCAAGTGCAAGCAATAAGTTGACAAAGTTTTATCGCAATCGGATGAGCGGTATGGCAGCGCATAACATACGAACAAACAAACAAATATTGATTTTTATATATTAGATTGGTCGTTCCAAAGTACGATGCTCTTTTTTACTATTTTCATACTGTCTAATAGCTCACATTTATGTTATAAATAGCTCACATTTATGTAATCAATATTCACATTATTAAATATTACAAAATATATTCTATTTCATAAAGATACAAAAAAATCAGCTTGGCTTGTATTTTCAGGCAAAGCAAACAGCAGTAATTTTAAGCAAGTTGTCGATGGGCCGAAAGGAAGATGACATTCTTCAAGATGAGGTACATACCTTACTAATTATAAATATACATGTGGGTCTATTCTATACTTATCGACCGCTAAAGTGATAAAGTGATAAATATTGTCAAACTTAGGGTAGGTTTGTATCAAAGTATTAGCACTTATTGTAAGAATTACAATAACTTGGTTGTAATTGTTGCAATAAGTGCTATATTTTAACAGCACCTCTCTCGCTGCTGTTAAAATATGACACCTATTGCAATAGTTATAACCAAGTTATTATAATTGTTATGCTAATACGTTGATATAACCTACCCTAAGTTTGATAATATTTATCACGTTATGACTTTAGCGGTTGATAAGTATAGAATAAACCTTTTGATAACCCTATTTGTCTACGAATATAAGTTCATACATGAGTCAAATCTCGTATTAGTGCGGTGGCATCGCTAAACAATTTCAAACTTTTGTATAAAAGAATTGAATTTGGCATGATGAATAAGCATATTCTATGAGTCATTTTAAATTTTATTGAACCTCTTAATTTTTTTTCCAGGTGCACTTAAATTACAAAATGGCTGAGAAAATTTAAATGGTCTTTAATTGTAGTCTGATTTATTAATATCTTTAAAGTGAGTCTTAGAATATGGCTATCCATCATGAAAAAGCACACTTGGTCGAATTTTTCGAGCTATGCCGCCTGATGGAAAAAGAAACTGCTAAAGCATTAAATTTTATCACGGAAATGTTGACATGGTGCGATAGAAGATATTTGTACGTTTATGGTCAACTACGCTTAAACTACGAGCGATTTGATCCACTAGCAGCAATCCTGAAAAAACTGATTTGCCTTCTGTTTCAGATTCAACGGATAAGTTTACATTTGTTTCACAGAAAACCGCAGTTTTCTCTTTGTGGACTGTTTGAGATTAACAACCAATTTCTATACACGGTTATACATTACATTATACATTCTACGGTTCATTTGTTGCTTATTGAACTTTATTTGTATTATGATTGATATTATTCAATTACAGATGACAGGAGCAGGAGTCGCTTTATTGATCATCTTTATTCAATTTACAATCACTTCAACACCACTTTTTAATGTTACCAACTAACAAAAAATAATATAGGTAATATAATTTTTATCTTGCAACAGTACAGTATTTACCCATGGCTAGTACAAACAAACATTGAACAAATGTTTAACAATGTTTTATATTTTAGACTCAGTTAACATAATCGATGTTGACTAATAGCGCCTGTACACGTGCATGGATTTACTGGCACTAATAGTGTGTAAATTAAACTATCGCGATAATAACTGTTTACACGCAACGGTCCTCACTGTATCGGCAATATCATTTTTCAAGCGTAAGCGAGACGTGTTGTTGTAGGATGTTATTTAACAGTTTGTAAAAAATTAGTAAACATCAAAATGCTCTACGCGGCGTAGTTCGTATTTTCCTCGCATATTCGCCACTATCGTTCTACTGCACATGCGCATATTATGTCGTATTACAAGCAACTATCGCGGGAAAATTCAGAAACCGCTAAACTTTTTTGATTCATGCATGCAATTTTGCAACTTGCACGATAATACGTGTTTACTATTGCATTTTATTGTTATAGTCATGACAATACGTACTGCCACCAGTAAATTCATGTATGTATATGGGCTATATTGGTGTTACGCAAATCATTTGTAAATTCACATTCATTCATTAAAATACTTCTTTCAGATGGCAATATATTTCTTGTTTTGGCTCCATATTCACCAATAATAAGGACCGCTCTTATATAGCTCCTTTACCCTATGATAAATCCAGACCTATTTGACAATCATTATATGTATATACATAATGAATTACTTCTATGCACGCGTAGATCGGTTTTTCTCATTTTATTGGTCACAGAAAATTTTTATCTCAGGATATCGTCATACTAGGCAGTCGATAAAATTAATTTAGACCGTTGTAATAAGCGAACTTTTCCAGATAGTAAGTATATAAATAAAGATATTTTAAAATCCAATTTTTTATATCTTTCTTTCAAGAGTACGGGAAACTGTGGGAAAATCTCGTGTAAATATCATTTCAATATCCATCTAATATTGAGTGTTGACTATTTAAATATACTATTATTTTGTAAGTGAGTAGGTATATATTTATTTATAAATGACACATGCAGCTTAGAATACTGAATAACATACTTACTTAATAACCATATACCTTAAAATCTTAATATATCTACGTATGACAGTGGCGAGTGGGTGTTAATATTCGACATAAATAGTGCACACTAAACTTTGATAGTCATTTTTATTTGTTTTTATTAAATTAAGAATACAATTTGCAGATGGTGCTGGTTAGTTTTTGAAATTCAATTAAACCCTACCTAAACCAAATCATAATAGTTTATGTATGCTATGGACGATCCGTCAAAATAGTGCACAATTTCGTTGAATTAAGAATACACACCCATTACAGATAGTGATGGTTAGTTTTTTTGAAATTCAATAAGCCCTGCCTAAACCAAATCACAATCGATAAAAATATTCTTCTATCTACAAAATATCTAAAATTATGTTTAGTTTAATGGCATAATTTTAGATATTTTATAGATAAAGGAATATTTTTTAGTGTAATATCACTATGGCTTGGATTAGGCAGGGTTTTGTTGAATCTTAAAAACTAACAAACACTCACTATCTACACATTGTATTCTTAGTTCAAAGCAAACAAATACGTTTGACTGTCAAAATTTAAAATGCACTATTTATTTTATGTCGGATCTTAACAGCCAACCTCCTTACCCTTCACCACTAATGTAAAATGTATTATTATAATACATGAAAATGTCAATAGTAGTAAAAAATGTAATATAGCTTTAAGATGGTTTTTTTTCTCAAACCTAAGTATAATTATTGTAACTATAATTCCATAAAAAATAATATCGGTTGCGTACATAAATGTACTTCATGTAACTATGTATATTTTCCCGGGTATTTTATAATGTTTTTCTTCATTAAAAAAAACAGAAGATCTTTGATTCTGTAGAATTGTCTCACCAAGTGCACAGGAAATAAATCGATATAATTATCCAACTATGTGTTGTGTAATTCACAATGAGTTAGGTAGGTACTCATAACTAGTTTAACAAGTATGTAAGTATATAAGTAACCTTCTGTTTGGAAAATATAATTAATAATGCAAAAATGATGTTCTTATTAATTGTGTTTTAATAATGAATTATGTCGCAACCATTAGTTTGCAATAGTATTGTATTAATATAAATCTGTAATAATAAACTTTGTATTGATAAATGTTAAATTAACAAAAATATGTTTTTGTTTTTAATTAGGAACCTATGTGTACCTTATATGGAGGTTACGAGAAATATAGTTATGTTGAAATACACAAATTTAATATTATATTGAAAGATGATTCAAATACTGAACATATTATATTATTCGTCATTCGGATGCATAATAATTATTCTATTATTCATAATACTATAATGGTTGCAATAATTAATATTCCAATTAAAAGAATTTAATACTTATTAGAACTGGTACTACTGGTAGAGTTGGGTTTCGGGAATTTCCCGACGGAATAATCGAGATTTTTTCGAGATTTTCCATCCCGAATCTCGAGAAATTTTTAACATTTCGGGAAATTCCGGATCTCGAGAATCTATTCTCGGGATTCGGGATCTAGACAAAATGCCGCCCCTAGGCAGCGCCAAAATGCCATCCCATTTTTATACAGTTTTTTATCATCTTTCTATGACATATATACCAATAAATCTAATTTAATTACCACCTCTACTTCAATAAACAATATTGTGGGTCCACGCTTTTCAGATACATTTAAATATACACCTGACAACTTTCAAAACTCGCGAGTGACTGGCAAAAATATTTGGATAAATTAATTAGCTAACTATGTACCTACCTATAATTCAAATATAATTCTCAAATCTGCACGTCAAGGATGTGACGTCCAAGGAGAACGAAAATAAACTAGACATCGCAAACCCGACAAAAAATACAATCGTGTTAACATTCTATGTTAATTAATAGGTATATTTTGTTTCCAACCAGCGAGCTGATTTTTTTAATGGAGAGATATTTTCGTGATTACTAAGTTTATGTACCTATTTCTTTATATGCATAATAATTCTTCTCGATTTGCCGCCCTTCGAGTAACTGCCGCCCCCAAGCGACGCTGAATCTGCCTACCCCCACGGGACGTCACTGCATCGCACAGTGGTAAAACAAATCCCTGGTACGCCAATAAAATGGTTGATAGGGAAACAGTTGTAATAATAAATCGCTTCAAAGATGATCACTTCAATCTTTCAACATCCTTGGCTCACTTAGGTATAACAAATGATCCTAAATATAAATGCGGTAGCGATAATTAATATATATATCATGTTTATCAATGTCCGCTTTATTATAGTCGAAGTCGTAGGCTTCTTGAAAATGGAAGAAGTCAAAATTATCATATTCCACATGGTCTTGAGATGTTCATAGCTCAGCCAAATATCAAAGCATTTTTGTATATTCAATTATTTCCGAGAGAATGTAACCTTCATGTATAAATTGTAATACCACATGGTTGAATCTACAATGCTGTATTATATACCTACCTATTATGAATAACATGTTCTTTAATATAATATCTTGTATAACTAATGTAATCTTAGCTGAGACTTGCAGCTTAATTAAAAAAAAAAAAAAAAAACAACAACAACATCCACCGCATATGATGGTTATATTTATATTATAACATAACATAGATATAAGTAACTTAAATGAATGTGATAGGTAGGTAGTATGGAAAGATATTGCTATAATATTTGAAGTGGTTATAATATAATATCTAAATACTTGCTTTTATTTTTTATTTCATATGTTATTAGAACAATATAAATTATGAACTAACTTTATTTTAAATATTATTTTCAGGCTCAGAAATCCGCAATTCTTGTTGGTACACTCACGGTGGAAAGAACAGATAATATTATTCTTGAAAAGGTATTAAATTGATGCACTGGTTATCAGTCATGTTTATAGTTAACAGAAATATCAATGAAAATATTTGTTTTGTTTACGTGGCAATGAAAAGATGAATTCACTTCTAAAGATCAAGGATTTATATACTACGGAATATTATACTATAAATACTGAAAATATGTAATTCATTTATAATATTTTAATTGGTTGCATAGTCTCGTGCCATGTGACATTTTCTTTCAGATATATTATTCATGTAAAACTTAGTCAGTTAAAAATATTAATTTTAGGGGAGAGCACTTTCATTATGCATCATTTAAATACTCCACAAAAAATAAGTATATTGGAAGTAAATTAAACACACCCAGAACTATAATTATAAAACACTATTTTACAACGTTTTTATTAGCTCGTATTCTTATTTGTCCGGTACAAATCTTGCAATCTATTTTTAACTAACTTCCCGACTAGCTAGATATTTGTAACTTTTAGAATATATCAGAAAACGATGCCAATGCATTCTTTTAATACTTTTAGCCATCTTCAAGTAGAATTGAATTCATTTTCAGTTAATTATGTTTTGTATGAAAAGTTACTTCGGAAGAAATCCGTAATCCAGTCCACTATTATTGGTTGCTAAGTGGGTGGTCCTAGCAACTAAATTATTAATATATACGTGCGTTACTATGGAAATCAAAATGACATTTCAGTATTCTATATTTGTTTGTTTGTTTGTTTTTTATTTACTTCATATCAAGTACAAGTTTGAGTATATTGAGCATAATAATTCAACTGAAAATTTAAAAACGTTGTATATAAAAAGTTCTTTTTATCTTGTAATTATTTAACTATTATAACGAGTGAAACAATATAAAGCCAATTTATTCTCAACACAAATATATAAAAAAAAGTTGGTTATATTTTACTGGTGAGGTAAGTAGTAAACTTCATATTCGCCAAAAGATAATATAGATATATATACTTAATACAGTAAAAACGTTGAAACCCATAATCTGATTTAAGAAACATACCTTTTTATCGAATATTTTAGGGTTACCTAATTGGGCAATATCGTAATTTAAATTATTCAAAGTATCTTTCTTTCAGTTACGAAAGATTCCAAGTACATGATCCATCGACGCCCAAAATTTTCCCCATGCGGAATGGTTGAGATCGACAATTCCTTGCTTTTCACGGTAAAGGTGGCTTCATAATAATATACCTAAATTAATTCACATTAACGTCGACAAGTTTTAATACTGTACATGGGGTTAATATAAATTTGTATAGTCGATATGTGACAATACGTTTGTAGCGAAATCGTTTAATTACTCAATCGAAAAGAATTGTGCAGCCATACTTACGGGATTTGAGTAGATGTTACTAGTATGTCAATAATATGACAACGTACACACTTAGATAACAACAAACGAAATCGATGAAATTGTTTAAATTCATATTTTTTTACAGATGACTGGGGCAGCTGCTACGTATCTGGTAATACTGGCTCAGTTTGCTATGACACCAAATATCGGATGAAAATCAAGAGATCTTAACTATACAATTCACATAATTATATTTCTATATTACTTGCTTAGTTTTGTAGTTAAATTTTAACTGAGTTATTGTATAAAAAAATGAAAACAATAAAGAATCACCAACTACAGGGAATATTTATGGGGAAATAGAGGAACACAGATGACCTAGTTGAAGGTGGACATCCTAGCTGGGAATATTGAGACTGGAGTCTTGACCGTAATTCGAAGAATCGAATAACCATCTAATCCACATTGTGCAGAACGGAGACACCTTGGCCAAACTAAACGCTAACGTACTTGGGGTACTTACTATGGTACATAAAGATAAAAAAGAAAAATTAATTTAGAGATGCAAGGACTTATGTTAATTATGTGGATATAAGATAGTAATATGGTAATATATCGGTATACTATAAGTATATATTTTCTAGAACATTTAAGTAATATACGCAATGTCGCATAATATTCATAGCTTTTTAAAACCATCAATAAATATGGTTGATAATTAATCGCACTCGCAATCTAATATATAAAAATTAATATTTGTTTGTTTGTTTGTTTGTTCGTATTGTATGCGCTGCCATACCGTTCATCCGATTGCGATAAAACTTTGTTAACTTATTGCTTACACTTTCGCGAAGAGTATAGGCTATATCTTATATATAAAAATGAATGTCTGTCTGTCTGTATGCCTGTCTGTCTGACAGTCTTTCTGTCTGTACTGTATGCGTTCCTATACCATTCATCCGATTGCGATGAAATTTTGGTATGTGGTTGTATGCACACCCGCAAAGATTACTAAATTAGATAAATCATCATCTTCTTCATCATTCTATTTTCTTTTATTCGTATGGTTCCTATACCATTCATCCGATTGCGACAAAACTTTCGTCAGTTATTGTACGCACACCCGCAAAGGTTTCTAAATTAGAAAAACCATCTTTTTCTACTTCTTCTTCATTATATCTTCTTTTATTTGTATGGTTCCTATACAATTCATCCCATTGCGATGAAACCTTCGTCAGTTGTTGTGGTAACACCCGCAAAGGTTTCTGAATAAGTACAACCATTTTCTTCTTCTTCTTCTTCATCATCATTCTATCTTCTTTTATTTGTACGGTCACTATACCATTCATCCGATTGTGATGAAACTATCGTTAGTGGTTGTTCCAACACCTGCGAAGGTTTCTCAATTAGTACAACCATCTTCTTCTTCTTCTTCATTATATCTTCTTTTATTCGTATGGTTCCTATACCATTTATCCGATTGCGATGAAACCTTCGTCAGTTGTTGTGGTAACACCCGCAAAAGTTTCTGAATAAGTACAACCATTTTCTTCTTCTTCTTCTTCATCATCATTCTATCTTCTTTTATTTGTACGGTCACTATACCATTCATCCGATTGTGATGAAACTATCGTTAGTGGTTGTGCCAACACCTGCGAAGGTTTCTCAATTAGTACAACCATCTTCTTCTTCTTCTTCATTATATCTTATTTTATTAGTTCCTACACTATTCATCCGATTGCGATGAAACTTTCGTCAGTTGTTGTGGTAACACCCGCAAAGGTTTCTGAATTAGAAAATCATCTTCTTCTTCAATTCGTATGCGTTCCTATACCATTCACCCGATTGCGATGAAACTTTTGTCAGTTGTTGTGCGCATACCTGCGAAGGTTTCTAAATTAGTATTATATAAAATACAACGTTTGTTGTTTGTTTGTTCCATGCAATTTTGATTTTTTTTACTGCATATTAATAACATTACAACGTTTGCATGTCTTTTGTTTGACCTTTACTCCTATTAGAATTATTTTCATATTGCCATATTGTATAATACAGATATTTTAATATTAAAAAAATAATAACCTCTTATTATTTTTTAAACATCTAAGATAAATATAGCCACGAAGCGACCCTGTGCGAATCCGGGTACTTCAGCTAGTTATTAATAAAAATTACTGAAAATAATGTATTAAAATGGTTTTAAAACAGTTTTCAATAAAATCTATTTACTGTACATACAAGCAAATTAATTCAATTAGAACAATTAAAATATGTTACTCGTACATAAAATAAAAATCAATGCACATTTTTAAAACCACAAGTAGTAAACATTGACGTTTAACTGGTCAAATGTGTAAAATTTTTGAAGAAAAATTTATTATATAGAGATGGAGCCTAAATGTATGAAAATGGTGGCAAAAAAAAGTAACTATAATTTTACGATTGCTTACTCATTTAGCAGGATAATGAAACACTACCTAAACAATCTGCTGTAACCAATGAAACTATCACCACAATAATGCATCGGTAAGGGATATGAATATACGTATTATTAAAATCATCGGTGTTTAAAAACCTGTAAAAACGGCTTGTGCTGAAAGTTCATAAAAGGATAATTTATTATAATTTAGTACCTACCTATGTCAAGTCACCCCGCTATTGTTTGGGAGGAGGAAAGACAAGCCTTATTTCGGAGCCTTCTTTCTGAACTGTTATAATTAGTTATTTATTAATTATTCTTACTGTATAATATTGTAGATATATTTGGTGGTTTTGTCAACTATACAGAATTTGTTTACACGAATACCTACCCCAATTAAAATCCCGCTTCGCGACTTTCTGTCTAGTCACTAATGGAAAGTTAGCCGGTGGAAACAGTTTACAATTTCTACATACATTTAGTGTAGTTTTGTAAACTCTAGTTAAATGACCATAATAAACTCTATTTCATATTAATGCTATATGGATGTTGTCAACTAATTAAAATACATATTATGCAACAAAAATTATTATTTCGTAGGCAACTGAAAATCTGTTAATTTAACATTGTAATTCGTGTTATACTGTATTATAGGTTTTACATGAAGATGACATTCATCTATTGAACGCCTTTCCTAATAGGTACTTTTAAATGCTTTTATGTTGAAAATAGTGTGATATTTCCACTATTGTATACAGATTCAAGAATATCAAGGAAAAGTGAGACAAATTAATACAATGAGTTAAACATACTATCTGTCATGTTTAATGTTTATTTATTAGAAAAAAAATCCTAGAACAGGGATGGCAAACGTTTTTTTCTGAAAGTGTGTCAAATGATATGCATTTTTAAGTAATGTGTTAGATAAATATAATAAAAATTCGTAATATGTTGATTGTAAAGTTATACTAAAAAAAAGATTTGATAAAATAATTATATTTTCAAAGTGTACATACCTATAGGTGTGTTTTTAATGTGATATTTGTTGATGTTTATCTGATTTATATTATAATTTATATATTCGCGTTTTATAATTGGATACTTAATCATACACATGCTTCAATTAAAGCATTACCAAGGCGATGTTTTATTTTCAAATTTACATCAATCATCGACGAATATATTGCCAATCATGTCCCAAATATGGTCAAAATACCACTTGCTATTTTTTCCAATGTACCTACGTGTAATGAGTTCCATTCATTTAAAAGTACATTCAAAAAAATATTATTTTTGTATTCACAAACATAATATAATTGCAAAGGGTATATCGATAAAAATAGTATTTAAAATTGTCACGCAAATCTGTTTGGACGCCGATCAAACAATCCAGTATTGCCAGGTAAGGGACATTTAAAAAAGAACAGTAGATTTTAGGTCCATATAAAAAAAACTACTTAACTTTTACAACATTCTAACTTTGTTCCATAAAAAAGGTCTATGGATCTTATAAGGTTTGCCATCTCTGCGTTAGTACAGAAGCAGTAATATTTGTCTACTGTACTTACTAATTAATATATCTGGAGAAAAAATACCGCGTTGACTTACAATAAATACCTCATTAGTTTTTTTAATATCATAAGGACGCATCTCAATGTCACTATATCAACATTTTTCCCTTTTTCTTGAAAATACAGAATTATTGATTCGATAATATCCACGTGCTTAGACTATCTCTATAAAGAATCAAAGTAATTAAAAGTACTAACACTTCCAGTGGTGTCCTAAAATTTTCTAGAATCGCAGAGCATATAATATATTAAAATTATACCTACCTACCTAACAATAAATTATTAATAGTAATACATAATAGCCGAGCGTGTCGGTTAATGTCGTGGGTCTGGAAAAAAAAACATTTTTTATGTGTTTTGGACCCAGAGTATGGATAAAATAGGTTGAGCAAGTGGTTAACATTCATTTCTCGTAAAAACGAAAATCTGTTAAAATAGGTGTCCCAATAAGGGTTCTGGATTTAGTTTTTCCTTGCAGCAAGTCGGTGTGTAACATATTATTGCACCGTCTTGATGGAACCACATGTCTTCAAGATCCAAATAAATCAATGCCAGCCAAAATAAATCAGTTATAATCATCCATGGAACCATTCACTGTAACCGCACTTACAGAACTACGGCCCGGCCCATCCACTCCGCCAGCCTAATTTTGCTATTTACATAGTCATAGAGTTGAAAAAGTGTTTCATCACTAAAGACGATTTTCTTAACAAAATTGTCATTCACCAGCTGAAGTTCCATCAACCAATTAACCAATTATTCTCTTCGTTTAAATGATCTGCTGGTTTGAAATCTTGGGTCAATTGGATCTTGTAGGCATGCAATTTCTGATCTTCGCAAAAAAACGCTGTAATGAAACGTGTAATTCTTGTGAACGATGAAAAATTGATGTCCCTTGGGTTTCAAAAACACTTCCTCTCACTGCGTCTCTGTTTTCAAGTGATCACCCGCTTCATGGACGCATGGGTGACTTATTTTCCAGAATCAAATCAGTTTCCTCAATTTTTTAATTAATCTTCGAATGTATGACTCATTTGGACCGTTATTTTGACCGAAAATTCCACGAAGTTTCCGAACCATTTCAGCAAAACTTTCCCTACTTTTATAATGAGCTATAACAATATAATAACGCATTGTAACTTCGTGTAGCGTTCCATATTTACTAATCTTAAAATTGTCAGTTAGTACATCATAATATAATATTTTTAGAGCTGCCAACCTTATGCTTCAAATACACTCTATGACGATCGGTCATATATATGTCGAAAAACCTGTTTCTTATGTTGGCGTCCTGTGTCACAGGGTGTCACAGAGTGTAAATACGATGTCATAGCTCTCATACAATATGTATTTATAATATGTCGGAGTGGCATAGATTTGATCATAGACACTAAAACGCTCTTAGCATATATGTGCCCGATCGTCATATAGTCTATTTGAACCTTTATAAAGAATGGCGCGAAATTTAAATCCAACGTTCTAATTAATTGGGACGCGCGTTACAACCTCCATCAGCGGAGGCTCATATTATCTATAAATGATCGAACATATTTAAAAAAATATACAGGTACAGCATAAATAAAACTAGTTCACTCGCTCTCGTCTATAATTTTACATTATGGTTGTCACATTGACGTGAAATCTTAGACTATAGATACGTGAAATACACACCGTTACCTCGTTTATTACGTCTTGTTAATAAATATGAAAATACTTTTTTTGAATTACCTTCAGTTAATACAATTAATGTGAATAATCTTTTATCTCTCTTCAGTAGGCATGCCAGTATTATCTCAATCTATTAACCGAAATTTTACTACACATATTATTGGATATAACTATAGAAAACTCGATTAACTCAAAACTAATTAATCTGCATTTAAGTACTTGGGATGACATACTATAATAAATAATTAATTTATCTTATTCATGTCGCTTTTGTTAAATACTCGTAATTGAAAATAAAATTAAACGGTAAATAATCGCATACTTAGAATTCTTAGAGACAGGTATATTGTTAAAGCGTAACCGATTTTAACCATCGTTACGGTGCTTCCTTGCTGTTAAATAAAAATATATAAATAGTAAATATCACGCAATTTCTACGTCACTGACGACTGATTAAAAATGACCGGTTATCCTTGAATTCGTTATACTCGGTTTTACCAACTGTCGAAAAAATTTATTGTTCTTATATTCTAGTTTTTTCTCTCAGTGAGTCGGTTGACTGACGATAGTCAACAACAAAGTGATATTATTTTACAGTTTTAGTATCATTTATATATTTCCTTTGATATCTTGTTTGGCATATTATAAGGTTTCAAATAATATACCTAGTTGGTGTGTATAGATGTATGTATCTTATCTGTTACATTTACATACCTTCATTAATTTTGTTTGGGTTCAAAAATCGCTCAACTGTTTTGAAAAATAATGAAAAGTGCGAGTGTTTTGTGTATTAAGCCGAGTTCAGATCCAATATACATGACGTGCCCGCTAACAAATAAAATTATACCATGGTTCATATTTTTTGCCGCTACAGTTACTACCTACCAACATGAATGTTCAGACTATTGTAAAAATTGTGCTCGTCTACAATCTTGTAAACATTGCTATCCAATTAAATATAGTTTGGATAATCCATATAGTACAAATTTGCGCGCTTTAATAAACAACAAAATTCAACAATAGCTTGCAGATGCTATACATATAATATAATAGCTTACTAATAGCTTTTCAGATGAAACAACAGTTAATGTTTTCCAAAATATGGTAATTTGTATAAAAACTTTTCGAATGTATTTATACAAATGTTTGTGAACAGTTTTTATACAGCTTTTAAACACATTTTGTTTAAATGTTAATTTGTTTACGGAAAGATGTACCTAGGACTCTGGACATTATTTATAGCGATTGTGTGATGTGTTTTGTGTTTGACACGGATAGCCCATTATCTATCTATCAGATTGAAGAAGTCTCTCTCGACCAAGCGTATTGTTGCTAATAACTTATTAGCAAAGTTATGAATTAAAAAGACATTATACATTATCACAAACATTGCGAAAAGTTATAAATGATTAGCCTAGCGATTGTAATCCCGGGATTAAGAATGTAAGGATTCCGAAATTTAGTTTTATACAATATTAATTTGTCAAAAATAGCATAATAATAATGTTTGTCAGCTAAAAAATCTTGATTCAATTAGGCTGCTAATTTATTCTATAAAAAATAAATGAATTGATAAAAATTCACTTTTCTCCTAATTTACTTAGCTATACGATGTTGGAAAATTATACATCGGTAACTATAAAAAAATACGTTACGGGCCTTACGATACTTTCAGCCATGCGGAATGTAGAGATCGTTGGTTTAATAAGATATAACGAAGGAAAGTTTTAAATGGATTCACGATCCTCAACAGTACAGCAACAAAGAAGAAACAAAAAACAAAAAAATAATTAAAAACTTATAACATTATTTTTTCGTTATCATAATTCTTCGTATTATTACGTGCGTAGACACTAAAAAATTACAAAATGTAGGTTGGTTTTGTCTAGTCAGAAATTATAAATTTTCCGTTTAAAAATAATAATTTAATTAAAAACAGCGTTTTATTATGTACCTACTGATTAAGTATTATTTCACCATTGATAAGATAAGTCCAACTTTATCAGCTGACTAATGTACGCTTTTTACGCTCTTCACCAATAAACTGTAAATATTGACCTGATTACTAATTGTGTCGCTATAGTTCACAAACCATATATACGCATACAAATGACAGAACACCATAGCAAATTTATTTTCTAATAATCTAAAACAATGTATCGATATGAAAATTTATGAATCCTAATAAAATGTCAAACATTGAACGCACGAACAAGAAAAATAATTGATTTAATTCGACACGCCAACGCCAGGAATTATAGGAAAAACTAATTTTTGATATTTATTTGAAAGCCCGTACTTTATTTTTTCCGATCCGGGAAAAACACTTTTCGATTGTCACCAGGACCAGAGTATGTAGATGTTGTGTTGGACATTGACAAGAATAGCCAAAAAGACTGTCGAATTTGAATTTAAACAGAAAAAAATGAATATTGGGTAAGTAAAGGAATTAAGTCCATCTGTGGAGGGAAAACATCATTAACATTCCCAAACTTATTTAGCCCGCCACCGTTGTTTTTTTTACAAAAAATGGAAACCCCCTGGAAATCTACTTCACTACTAACTGCAACAACAAATGCATTCGGTAATTGTGCCGCAGAGGTGGACACGAGCTTTTATATATATATATATATATTTTTTTTTACGAAAACAGTTTATTCCATGTAGACTATTATAATAAATACCTTTTTCATAGAAGATAAATAACTAACTTTATCACATAGATAAATAACATTATCACAAACTAAGCTGACTATATGAGGTAATATTAGGTTGGTGTAGGTTAGATTAGGTTAGGTTATGTTAGGTTAGGTTAGGTTTGGTTTGGTCTAAAAAGAAAGTTGTAAAATCTTATGTCCACCTCTGCTGCACTGTATTCATTCTGCACCTTGCATTTTTTTATATAGGTACCTATGTTTAAATTATAAAATTATTTATTAAAATCGACCACAGTAATATTTTCATTAAACACAGAAAATTAAGAAACGAAATTACAAATACATTAAAAATAATTTTACTGAGAATTATGCCCTGCTACTAATTTATTAATGTTTGGTTTTATTTACGTTAGCAGCGTTCCTGGTTAATAGATTTGTGACCATGTAAAACCCCATGTTTCGTTAAATATTATATATAAAGCGTAAAAAAAACGCTTGTGCTATAGCCGATAATCCAGGATAAAGTGTCGGTATCTGCCTCTGCAACCAAAACTTTTTATAGACGTCTTTAAATTTCAATTCCTTATTGAAATTTGTTATTACTTCTATAAGTTATTCTTATAATTTTAGATAATTTTCTGTAGTTCTACTCGAAAAAGGGTCTCTAAGCCAATCAATCGATCAATATGTATTGGGAATATTATCAAATTGTTGATTGAAGTTAATATAGAAAGAATCCAAGTGATGACAATACGTAATAATGTTTTCTATTATTGATAAATTCTGAAACAGGCTGAATACCCCTCGTCTACATATCACCTATTTATAGTAACGTACCGTAAACAAGCAATAGTATGCACATATTCCTGTCGACACAATCGTCATGTTATTTGCTTGTTAAGTTTATAGAATATTGGTCAATATGATTCTTTTCTTCTGCGTTCCTTTTCCTAATCACTCTCTTATATTTTATAGTCGACACCCCCCGCCCCCCATTGCTTCTTGCAAGTGCCTTACTAGGTTAATACCGTTCCCCGATATAGCTCACTTTGGGAAACACTGATATAATACGTTCAACTTTGAAACCGCGATAAAAGTCATATTACATTTATTTTATCATGTTATCAACATTATAATATAATATTATAATACCTACTAATATTCTTGATTTGTTTGTTTTGGGTATTTTACTTAGAAGACGGCAGCAATCTTTTATCACAATTTACCGACTATGTGTTTGTACAATATTTGATATTCAAAATAACAGTCAATGTACCTAATTTAATATTCGCATATTTACAATATTTTATTTTTTAGCATTAAATCTGCTGGTAATCGTTCATGATAATTTATATAATGTATTAACTTCTATTTGCCACATATTACAACTGTTTTACGCACGTGTTTTGCTCATATAACGAGTTTAATAAGTTATTAAGAAATTTTGTTTCTGTAATATTGTAAGACGTATTGTTAATTGTGTATGGTGGGGATAGACAAAGAGGTACAGTAAAAACAATACAATGATTCAGTTGGTCGATGGTGTGCGTACGGATATATAGCCCTACTAGTGCTACTTATTACCTGGCAGTCGGTGTGCCCGTAGCGCTAACAACGGTATACGTATTCGCACGCATAAAATCCACGAACCGAATCATTGTTTTGTTTTTACTGTAGGTATGTATTGCATTGATAAAATTACAAGTTACAATTTTTTTGAGAAGAGGGGGCGGGTTTTTTATTATAAAAATCATCTACTAGAAAAAATCTAGATGTTTTCAAATTATCTATGTTCACTCTCAAATATTATGAATTATTCGTTGAATAAAAAAAAATAGTTATTTAATAATATGTTCAATCAATGCAAATTCCATAAAAATATTACCTTTTAAGTATCCGGAATAGTACGTTCATTTACATTAATATTGAAGGCCCGCATAGTCTTTCCGATGTAGATCCGGTCGCAGTCATTGCATGGTAATTCATAAATGTTTTAAAGGTTTATTTTTGTCATATTTGAAAGTATTTTACCTAGTTATTAATGCCAGTTATAATTATCTTATAGTAAAGTATTAATTTGTGAATGATAAAAGTGATTCCCACAAACGTTAGCCTTCGTTGGCGTTAATATTCATTTGGATAAGATTATGTTTGATATTTCGTTAGTTTTGAAGATTCTGCATTCAGTATCGACTTTTTTGTACACTGTAGGTACGTGCACAATTGAAACAATAAACAATATTCACACATATTTATGTATACACAAAAATAAACCATTTATTGTATTATATGTCATGGCTCTATCTTCAATAATAATTATATTTAGTTAAAGGTTGTGTTTCAACAAAAAAGACATGGGCGACCATAGAATCATTCAATACGTTCGACCTGTATGTCTCTAAACCTGCCACTATATTATGTGACTATGGAGTGTTTGGTGTTAGTGAAGAATTGGAGTCACGGAACATAATCAATAAATTTGACAATTTAAACGCGTGAAGATGGAGAGCGACGATTCCGAAGCTGAAACGCTGCTCAAAGTACAGACCAAGCCGGTCACCATTGACATGGAGATGAAAAACATTCATCCGACTAGTAAAGTGCCAATAAATGACACAGTATTTATAAAAAATGAAATTTCGAAAAATGATGGTGACAACAAGAAATGGTCAAGAATATCTGCACCGTTGGTCAAAGAGAGCTGTTTTGATCACGATCGCGAAGAAATGAACGTAGACGAGGCTGACGGTGTATTAATCGAAGAAATCGATTCGGAGAGTGCCATTTATAACACAGAACTTTTAAAATGTGTGAAGCAAGACCTGTTCAAATCTGCCATGCAGTAAGTATCCCTTATTATTTTAATAATATAACTAGCTACCCGCAAGATCTCCCACTGTGGTGAGGTGTTAGATTTGTTAGTTGCTAATAAAAAAAAATGAAATAGGTATCGTGGAAACTTAAAATGTTTGTGTTAATAACTATTACACAAAAGTGGAATTATATATATATAAGTATAGGTATCTGTTAAAAATCAATATTTAAATAAGTTAATAAAGTTTAGCTTGCCCAATTTACACGCATTTTTGTTAGATGGCAATTCTTAGATTTATTTAGAGAAAGATGAATATAATTAATGTATAATGTCATTTCACAAATAATATACATTTTAAAATTTCTGGGGGCACCCAAGTTATTCTGCTGAACCGATAATACTATTACATGCCTACACGTAGGTCCAATCACATCAATATAATAATTGCAAATGCTGCTGTAGTACATTCAGTGCTGGAAATAGGCTGGAGCGCACCGGAGCGTCGTTACGGTTAATGAAATCCAAAAAAAATTCGCTCCGCTCGTGGAAAAAATAATTTGCCTATCTGAACTAGATAGGCCATATAACAAAAAATCTTACATTTTTATATAAAATCTACATAAAATTAGATAACTGTGTTAGGTAATATTTTTGGAAAATTATCGAGCCCTCCGGTTCGTTAAATTTTCCATTTCGAGCGCTGAGTACATTTGAATTTATTTGAAGCAGGACTTTTTGTTAGATCAATTTTGTCAATTTTGTTAGATAAGCAATAATTCTTAGATAAGCTATGAACATTAATTGTCATAGGTGAGTAGACCGATATAATACATTTTTACAATTCTCAGAGCACCCAAATTGTTCCGATAAGTTTCATAATTAGTAGCAATCAATATACGAAAATTCGTTTTAAAAATGACATTAGAGAATAAATTCTCATAGTGACAGAAGATGGGATAGGTATTCGTTTGTTTTTTAATCTTTTATAAAATGAATGGATAGTATGGAAGTGACAGTATTTGAGGACCTTCTTTTTCTTTTTAAAATTTTGTATAAAATGAGTGGACTTCAGAATAAGGCATTTTGAATTTCGAATGGATACTCATCAATAAAGAAACATACATCGGAAAATACCCCTTACCCGTTTAATATATTTTTGATGGGACTTGTGTTTCTCGAAGACCTCATGGCCCTTGGTCGTAAGTATGAATGGAAAAAATAAATATATTATAGTATTATACCGTGGTCTTCTTCAAATTGGCATGATCAGCAGTGCGAAATGAGAAAAAAATATATCTATGCGGATAGATAGGGAGCTAAATATCCACACTTGTGTATCCTACTGTAATGAAAATGGACTATGGAGGCTTTAGAAATATTTTTTTTTGTGGTTTCAAAAATTCTGTGAAGAGGGCTGGATCGTAATTATTTAGATCTTATCTCGACTGGTTGGGGAAGTCTGCTGCCATGGATCTGTAGTTTTTTTTGTAATTCAACGTCCAAAAACATATAATTTGCATATTATATTGAAATATTTTAAATTTTATAATATAGTAAAATTTCAGAAATATAGCCGTCATTTTGTTGGGGTATAATTTTTAAGTGGGTCACCTTCCCAATGGTCGACAACGGGTGTGGACATGACGTATGTCAATTGGTTACATGTAAATTGTTAGTACGCTGTTCGCCATAATACAATTCACCGTACCGGGAACAGATGGTCGTATAGCATTGAGATTTAAAAAAAATGTAAAACATCGTGTCGTGGAACATTTCTTTGAGAATTCTATATAAATATATACCATTTGATTTTATTTCTAATTCACCCACCAACCAATTTTCTTCTGTCTTTCTCTTGTATTCCAGTTGTTTTTATTGCGTATGTTTAACGTATTTTGTGAAAAATCACGCGTTCATTTTGTTACAGTTTGAGTTTGATTTACTATATAGGATAGGCATTTATTTAAATTCACATACATTTAATGCACCTACATAATATTTCCTAATAGTTCGAAAATCATTCTGAGTTACTAAACTGGTCGGCATCTTGGTATTAAGAGGTATGCAGCCTGACTGTTTAGTATGGAATAGTTTTCAACCAATGAGATTTTATATAGAGTTTTTCCAAACTAATCGTGGGCAATGTATGATTCTCGTTTGTAAGAACGTTTCCATTAACGCAGCGAAAAAATTAAGCCTCATTGGATTAAACACATATTTTAATGTACCTAACACATATTTTTAATACACAATTTAATATAATTACAGCAATCTTGATTGTGGAGCGAGTCCCAATGCGACTTGTCACCTGCGACGAATATCCGTTTGTCACATGGCTGCTTACTATGGATCTCACCAAGTCCTTCGACTGCTGCTGCGACGAGGAGCAAATCCCTTCCGCAGAGATAGCTTGGGGCGAACCCCGTTGCATTTTGCTGCTTGGCGCGGAAGGTCCAGCTGCCTGCTCATATTACTTAATCACGCTCTCAATGATCCAGTAAGAAGAAAAAAAAATATAGAAGCAGCGGAAGGCGCTCCCGATTTGCCTGATCCACTCTGGCTCGATTCGCCACATCTTCATAATTGCGTCGGAACAACATTCATGGTAAATTTAAAAAAATATATAAATAATTTCTTCTCTAATGTCTAAATAATGCTATTAATAGTCATTTGTGGTGTGGTATGCTTGGGGACGAGCGCGCACACAAGGAGACAGAAAAAAATACAAATTACGTAGATAAATGAACTATATAATATAATATCTTCATCTTTGTCAAACCTCATGACTGAGATCTTAACCCGGATGATCTGGCTGCCTTCTCAACGCGTTGCCCCCCCCCCCCCCTCCTTTCGGCATTCCACAACACGCAAGGCAACCGTCTGAAACATCCAATGTTTGCTTTAATATTTGGACGCGGCATGTCTAAAAGACAAGACACACGTACTGACACTAATGATCCTAATAATAATTACGACCGTTAGGTCACGCGCTTTCGATAACGACTCGTGGATGCGACCAGTCGCAATAACTCGTAAGTAAGCACCTTTATTGATGGGGAGTATCTGGGTATGGGGAATGTACCTATAAAGTGGTGAGTCTACGGTTAAAGCGATGATACGCTAATAAATAAAAAGGATTCCAAGTTATACACATTTATATTTTTATAAAAATCGATGTTTTTTTAAATAAATATAAAAAATATTAAAACGATGAATTAGTCAAAAATCTACGCGACGAAAAATTGAAAACTTAATAAACTAAATTTTAATAATAAATATGACCATAAGATAGGTATAATGTAATAATAAGATGTGACCCTGCAACGAATTCACATTTTATTATATTTTTTTACAATAATTGTAAGTTTATCTTTGAATTAAAAAAAATAAAAAATCTTTTTAATCTTTTCAGATACGTATTTATTAATTAATACAGTTGAAACTGTAAATTATCAAAAAAAAATCGCAAATTGCAAGCTTCGTATTTTTCCGCTAGGTTCTCTACTGGGATGCCTCTCCCCCTCTGCTACATTATGTTAACCCCGCCCTCGACGCCTTAAAAAACAATAATTAATTATTATGGATATTATTTTTAATGAACCCTCTGCCATACCATTCTTCTGTGTGCGCGCCTGATTTCCTTCACCTTCGCGGTCAATAATAATAATGACTGATGTGTTTATGTTTATTGAAATATGATTTTCTAGCCATTTTTGAATTTTGTGAAAATCTGGTATTTTTGTCATCTAGCTTATTTTCTTAATCTACCTAGCATATCTAATATATAAAAATTAATATTTGTGTGTTTGTTTGTTCGTATTGAATGCGCAGCCATACCGTTCATCCGATTGCGATAAAACTTTGTAAACTTATTGCTTGCACTTGCGCAAAGAGTATAGGCTATATTTATATATAAAAATGAATGTCTGTCTGTGTGTCTGTCCCGTATGCGTTCCTATACCATTCATCCGATTGCGATGAAATTTTGGTAAGTGGTTGTATGCACACCCATAAAGGTTTCTGAATTAGAAAAATCATCATCTTCTTCTTCTTCTTTTTCTATTCTATATTTTTCTATTCGAATGGTTCCTATACCATTCATCCGATTGCAATGAAATTTTGGTAAGTGGTTGTATGCACACCCATGAAGGTTTCTGAATTAGAAAAATCATCATTTTCTTCTTCTTCTTCATTCTATCTTCATTTATTCGTATGGTTCCTATACCATTCATCCGATTGCGATGAAACCTTCGTCAGTTGTTGTGTTAACACCCGCAAAGGTTTCTGAATTAGTGCAACCATCTTCTTCTTCTATTCTATCTTCTTCTATTCGTATGCGTTCCTATACCATTCGTCCGATTGCAATGAAACTTTGGTGAGTTGTCGTGCGCACGCCTGCGAAGGTTTCTGAATTAGTATAACCATCATTTTCTTCTTCTATTCGAATGCGTACCTACACCATTCATCCGATTGCAATGAAACTTTGGTGAGTTGTCGTGCGCATGCCCACAAAGATTTCTGAATTAGAAAATCATCTTCTACTTCTATTCGTATGCGTTCCTATACCATTCATCCGATTGCAATGACATTTTGATCAAGTGTTGTGCCCTTGCACGCAAAGGTTTCCGAATTAGTACAATCATCTTTTTCTTCTTCTATTTGTATGCGTTCTTATGCCATTCATCCGATTATGATGAAATTTTGACCAGTTGTTGTGCGCACGCCCGCGAAGGTTTTTGAATTAGTACATCCATCTTCTTCTTCTTCTATTCGTATGCGTTCCTATACCATTAATCCGATTGCAATGAAACTTTGGTGAGTTGTCATGCGCATGCCCACAAAGATTTCTGAATTAGAAAATCATCTTCTTCTACTATTCGTATGCGTTCCTATACCATTCATCCGATTGCGATGAAACTTTTGTCAGTTGTTGTGCGCACACCTGCGAAGGTGAAGGCGAAGGTGAAGGAAAATTATATAAAATACAAAGTTTGTTGTTTGTTTGTTCGATCTAATTTTGTTTTTTTTTTTTTTACTACATATTAATAACATTAATAACGTTTTCATATTTTGGATTCGATTTTACTTTAGTGTTCTTATGTTTGACCTTTACTCCTATTAGAATTATTTTCATATTGCCATATTCTATTACACAGATATTTTAATATTAAAAAAATAATTACCTTTTATTATTTTTCAAATATCTAAGATAAATATAACCACGAAGCGACCCTGTGCGAAGCCGGGTACTTCAGCTAGTCTTTTATAAAAATTTTCGCTTTATGTTCTATTTATTTATTTATTATAGGTTAGTAATATACCAAGTAATCAAACAGCTCTTCAGTTGGCCCTGTCTCAGTTGAACTTGACGTGCGCTCGCCACTTGTTGGAGGCAGGGGCCAGGATCTGCACTTGCAAAGTGATGGCAAAACAGGCCGATGCTCAGTATTGTTCATCCACTATGGACGCTTGTGGATCAGCTCTACAAGACGATAATCTCCCAGAAGACAAGAGGTTTCCATGCATTCATTACTTGTAGTGTTCATAGTCCTGAAAATTTCAATACAGGCATGCTGCACGATTTGTTGAAAATTCTATATTGAAAATGTTGGCACCCCGGGATGCTTGAATATTTGGTTGAGTTATTTCAGAAAATGTTCATTTAAAAAAATATAAATATGTCGAACTTTTTCCAAGTGGTCCCTTATGTGGTTTCCTTATCAAAATTACGATTATTTGTGATTGTTTCACTTCTATTACTAATCAGACTACTGATGCATTACACTACTATCATAGGGTCCCATGTTGTAGTGCGAAAAAGAAAAAAAGGGGGTTAAATATAGTATTTTTCTTTGACTGTTATGTTGTTATTCTTATTAGTGATATATAAATTACAGATTATATTAGTTGTTTTTTTTACAATTTTCGCTAGAGGAAGTGAAAATTTAATATAATATGACAGGCGAGGGTTTTTTGAAAAGAATACAAATATTAAATAATATTATGTATGTATATTATGTAATAGCTTATGTGTTTTTTATAGCAATTAATATGTAATGTGTCAAATAATGTACCAAGGCAACGTTCCACTATTATGCATATTTAAAATGGCTATTCTACACCCACGATGGCCGCGTGGCTTAAGCGCCGGTATATAGTGTCGAGGGTCCTAGGTTCAAATCCTGGGTCTGGCAAGTACACACATTGTTTTTCAATTTGTGTATGAGTCAGAGGTATGGACCTAATAGGTTGAGCAAGTGGCTGACATCCATTTCTCGTAAAAATAAAATCTGTTAATACAAACCTCCACTCTGTGGAGGCCCATATGATCCTATTAGGAACGGATATGGTCAAAAAAAAAAATCAAGTCAATTTTTCTCAAATCAAGATTCATTCTCATTCAATTTTTTCTTCTCGGCTATCTTAAATGAACATAAATACAATAAAAACCTTTTAAGTTATTATAATATAATATACTTAATATTATACACCCTCAGTAACAATAGGCATAGTCGTAAAATATTTAATTTCCACGGAAAATACTCACGGTAGTTTTTGTATTCATATTCTTTTCATTATTTGGCGTTTGTCACCCCTAAACAGTCTGTGTCGTGCCTATCCCCAGAAGGTGTCACACTTGTATATTATACTGTTATAATATGCGGTAACATTATTTAAATCCAAGCGCTAGTCATATGTATAAATAATATTATGCGAGTGGGTATCTAACGATTGGATTATATAAATTGGATTATGTCAGCTTATAATGTCGTGGGTCCTAGGCTCGAATCCCAGGTCTGGAAAATTCACATGTTATCTTTCAATGTGTGTTTGGACCCAGAGTATGGACCTAATAGGACTGAGGAAGTGGCCCACATCCATTTCTCGTAAATCTATTAATAAAACATCCACTATGTGGATGTCCATAATCCTCTTAGGATCGAACATGGTGATATAATATTATGTTTATTATGTATTATTAAGAACTGAAAATTATATTACAGATATGCGGAGGCAGTTAAAATGCTTATAGAGTATGGCAAAAGGAAGACCAAAATTCCGAAGCGGCGACTTTGCATAGGATATTACAAACCCGAAGGAAAGAAACGCACGGCACTCCACAAGGCTGCTTCAATAGAGGACGGGGAGGTGACAAAACTTCTTCTAGATGTTGGCTTCAGTTCTCAGCAGATGGACGATTCCAATGAAGCCCCCATTTACTACGCTGTGACTCATAAAAACATTACGCCACTTCAATATTTGACGGAGGCATCTGACATAAATAGCGACGTACTACATTCCATTTTGAAACTTGCTGTTAGAAACAATTGGATTCCTGGAGTCCACATAATTTTGAATGCTCTTACAAAGATGAGCGTGAGCATTGATAAAACATTTCAAAATGGAGACACGGCTCTACATTTCGCCGCAGGGATAGGTAACGAGGAGATAGTAAATTTAATGGTCGCCACGTTTAGAGCTCAGCATCTGTCGATAGATATAAGAAATCTGTCTGGGTACACCCCGTTGCACAAAGCGGTGATGGCCGGGGCCGCGTCTTGCGTCCGAGTTTTGCTGCATCAGGGCGCCGCGTTTGACATTGAACTCAACAACGGGCGTAATGTGCTACACGTGGCCGCCAGAAGAGGAGATCACGAAGTACTCGCCGAACTGCTTGAAACAACGAAACTATTCGAGAAGAGTTCAGAATTTATTAGCAAGAAAGACGATGATGGACTGTCTCCTTTGCATTGGGCATCGTTTGCAAATAGTTACAAATGCTTAAAACTTATTTTCGAAGCGGGTGCTAATCTTTACACTCTCGGATCGGAGGGTTGTTTTCACGGCTGTACAGTTCTGCACATGGCTGCGATGAACAATAGTGTTAACGTGATCCGAATGATCTTCACAATAAACCCATCGACAATACAATGTATAGATGGCGAAGGACTGTTACCATTCCACAGGGCCATAATAAATGGCCACCGCGAGACTACCACCCTGTTTCTTCTGAGACAAGCGGACCTTTCTGACGTTATATCCGTGCGTGGCAAGCGACGTTCTGCAGTGGAAATAATATCAAAGAATTGGCGACATCCGAGAGAATACCTTGAACAACTCTTCGATATGCATATTGTTAAAAATGAATACAGCCTAGACGACTCGAGATGTGTGGTGACGCTAAACTACTCGTTGCTTATTCCTCATAATACAGAAAAAAGTCCAAGGCGAATGAAAATACTTGAGAAAATGTTTGGGGGTGAATTGGGATTCGATGAACTCCTATTGCATCCTCTCGTAGAGAGTTTTTTACATTTGGAATGGAAGAGATTAAGGAAGTTTTTCACAGGGATAGTTGCAATGTACGCCCTTTTCTTGTTTTTTATTACATGTTTAGTTATTGATAGGTATGATGGCAATACATTTTCCATCGTTTGGGAAATACTCTCATGGATTAATATTATCTTTATAGTTTTAATGGTGAGTTCATATTTTTCTAGATTATATGTAAATTAATTTAAATAACATATTACACGTAATATATCGAGATCGATGCTAAAATTTAATTAAAAACTATGTAATATAATGTAAATACCATCCAAAATATTAATCGACTTTACTTATGACTACATTCTTAACTCAACAAACCTATATTTAAATTAGCTGTTTATTCAAAAAATCCATTAATCATATTTAAAATGTAATGTACTAAATATTATATAGCATAGTTACGATATGCCAAGCTTTTTCTATTCCCGATCTCCCCTCCTGGGAAATGATTAATTAATATTCGCACCCCCTGCTACAGTACATAATATCAGCATAAGTCAATTAACGTTTATTTTTTGAACAGCAGATTTTAACTCAGTGCATAAAACACTACCATAAATATTCAGCAAATAATAAAGAAAAAATAAATAGTAAAATCAATCCCAACTGTAAACATAAAATTCAATGAGTTACTTCGTTGTTTCTGTTGCACATCCATAATTTTGGCGCGTGATTTTTTTTTAAATTAGTAATAACTATGTCCTTGCTTTTTCATACAAGGTGGTTGTTAGTAATTTTGAAAAATCAAAAACACCCAGGCTTTGGGAAAAACACATAAATATTAATAGTATGTCCTCACCGGGATCGAACCCAGAACTCTCGGGTGGAAGGCCAGCGCCTTACACACTGCACCACGCGAGCTGGAGAGAATTTGCTGCCATTTGAAACTCTTCAAGACATAGATTCCTAGATATTATCTTGATTGACTAACTAAAGACTATTGAATTCACACACACCAGAACGTTATTTTTAATGAAATGAGGTTACGGAATGTTTTTGCACTAACTCTTCGGAACATACCCAATTCTTATTGCTTTCAAATTACATTTCAAGACCTTCAGTCTTCATCGTCTAGCATTTTTGATAAGTCGTATTCTTGTAATAAATCAGAAGTTAAAAATAATATATATATATACCTACCTACCTTTTCCTATTCTCGCCGAATATATTATGTTTACTGTACATTCTTTCCAATTTTGTCGAACGCCCTGAAATGTTAAATCGGGGGGGGGGTTTGAAGGTTGGTAATCAATGACATATAGTATTAGATATGAGTGATAATATTCAGACAAAACGGGAGACATACTAATGGCATTGTACTTTGCAGGAATGTTTACTAATAAGTGAATCGAAATCGATACGGTACCTGGGAGAGTTGGAGTGCGTTGCGAAAGTGACCTCACTGGTACTTGCAATAGTGCTCCTAATAGACTGTAGCGTCCTTAAAAGTGACCACGAAAGAGATGCCTCCCGCGCAATGTCTTCCCTCGCCGTCCTCGCCGCCTGGACCCAATTGGGAATTCAATTCTCCAGACTTATCGACGGATTCTACTTTCAAATGTTTACTAGAGTGGCTGCCAGGGTGGCAAAGGTGATTTAATTACTTATTATAGTACTCCTGCCCTTGTGCTCAACCGTTAACTACTCTTACTAGTTAACCCTTCGCGCGAGCTAACCTAGAGCTATTTCTCGCATAATTCCCCACTTCGCTTTTAACCTAACCTAACCTAACCTAAGCTAAACTGACCACGTATTTGCCCATATATTTGCAAAATGGCGAACATTTTGAATATTTTTGCACGACTGACGAAATCCTTCACTAAAATTAATTTTCATTTTCCAAAATTTCAAGCATAGTAGAATGGTGTTAGATTCTTGTAGCAGTGCAGTCGACTCATTTAGGTATTGGTATCGTTACATTCAAATGCCACTAACACTGTTGCAAAGTGGTTTCGCCGTTGCCGCAATGCTGAAGAATCTGTCCTTGCTCTACCACAATTTTGCTATCTTGTTATGTATTTCTCTTCATTGGCTTCGGCGCTACTTCCCGTAAAAGGATTTGGTCTTATATATTGACTCTTTTCCTTTGTCAAGGCCAATCGTCCTCCACACAGACACTCTACCACATTCTTGGCCTCCGACTAAGTCGCTTCCGCAGAGACAACAACCTGGTCAGGATCTTTGGAGCCCTGTCATAATTCGCTCAATATGGCCCACCTAGTACAGTCCTTAACTGGGTATAGATATCAACCAAACGCCAACTTGAAACAGCTTCTTTATTTATGCAATGTTCGGCTGCGGGATAGCGAATCTAATAAATGACGATTAAAAAGACGACTACAGCGTATACAGAAATGAATAATAATGTAAATTTATAAATGCAGCTGGCCTGCTATAAGGACAGGGTCCGACAAGCCAGGTAAGCGGCAAGTGACGATCAATCTCTAATCATTGCCCCTTCCCGCTTTTCCTTTTACCTAAAGACGCCGTGTCGCCGAATTGCCTTGTGCTATTCTCCTAATAGCTGACTGGCAGCACATTTTGTCTTAGCAGGTAATCCGTTACATTATTATTTGATCCAATCCAGCGCTCGAATTGGAAAATTTTACGAACCAGAGCGCGTGATAATTTTACAAAAATATCAGCATAGTTATCTAATTTTATATGTATTTTATAAAAATAAGTTTGTTTGATTTTTCGTTATATGGCCTACCTAGCTCAGACGGTCAATTTATTTTTCTCACGAGACGGAGCGATAATTTTGAGGATTTTATGAACCGGAACGGCGCTCCGGTGCGCTCCTGTCCATTTCGAGCCCTGGTGGATTCAAATTAATGTTCACACCAACATAAAAAAATACAACTATATCTGAATTGTTTCGTATTAAATGTAAGGTAGTTATAGGACCGATAGAAGTCGGTTCCGGCCTAATCCTCGAAGCGGAGTCATTTAGTTAGATGATATAAAGTATTGAACCACATATTATTATCATCGGTACAAAAATTAAATCAATAACAAGATAATTTATGTATATTTTTAGGTTATGGTTCTATTTGGCTGGTTTCCCATCGTTGGATTTGGACTGGCTTTTTGGATATTGTTCAAAGGAGATGCACCATTCCAGACATGGACGGATTCCATTGTGAAAACTATTGTCATGATGACTTCCGAATTCGATTACTCAGATATATTTAAAAACAAGGACATGGATCCGTTTTGGATTGGCCGCATTATTTTCTTAGCATACATTGCTTCGGTCTCCATAGTTCTAATAAACCTTCTCATGGCGTTGGCGATCAGCGGCACTAAAGATTTGGAAATGGAAGGTAAAACCCAGAGATTGTTACAGCAAGTTCACTTCTTGGGAACTCTAGACGGCTTTGCGTTCAATATTGTTTGGAAAGTACTACCGACATTTATTTCCAAACACATTTCCAAGATACAATTCAGTCAACTCACATTATATCCAGGAAGAACGGGAGTTTGGAAATGGAAACACAACAACATAAGCGAAGAATCTGCGGTGAAAATTTTTAATCATTTGTCCTCAAAAGATGGCACAAAACAAAACTGTGTAACGTCAGTTGGTGTAGAACAAATTAACCTTTGGAAAAAGGAGATTTTAACTGAATGTGGCCATGCATTCAGTGGCCACATGGAGGCATTGAATAAACGTTTGGATGATATGACTAAGCTTCTGAAAAAGCGCAATGGTAATTCCTTCGGGCAATTTGAAAAAAGTGGCCGACCACGAAAAGGGAAAAAAACTAAGAAAATAAACTGAATTAGTGTAATGTCATTACAACTAAAAAATTACTCCTCTGCAGCTAAAACCAACCTTTTACATTTGAGAACATATTAAATACTCTTTACAAAACAGTGACCTTTCTTTTATTGTGGTGATTTATTCATTCATAGTCCTAACATTACGATTATATAGGTACATATTTTACCCATAGAGATAATCAATTATTACTAATAGGTACCTAAGGTATATTTATAATATTAATCAATTTGCGTTTACGTGGTAGATTTCCAATATAATGAATGGCTTTATAACAAAGCTTTTCTTAAATCTACGATAATTGAGTTATTTAAAGTACAGTAAAGTTTTTCCGGAATATGAGCCCATCTTTAGAGTCATCTTACTGCTCGACATGGCTATCAACATAAATAACTTAACTATCGTAGAATTACTTAACAAAAAGAACAGCTTTGTTTTAAAACCACCTTTATAATACTTTTAATTAAATCAAGTTTTAATTAAAGAAACTAATAAATAATTAGGTAGGTGTTGCCGTCAGCTTATTAGCATTGAAACAGGTGAGATACCTCTTGGATACCAAGTTGCAACTCTGAGGGTCAGACCGATTTTAAAAGCACTTCCCTTTCAGCCAACATTTGGAGACACTCATATTAGATGTGACATTGTGACGGCATCTTGCAATTTATTCATGTTATATCGAATACTGCTGCGATATTACTATTCTACCAATCTGTCTTACCTAAATCTTCGTCTTACTAAAAATCATTTCATGTCCGTCGAACTACAACTTTCTAGTAAATAAATGATAATAATAATAATAAATAAAGTAAATGTAACTACACCACTCTTGTGTAAAAGAAATAACATAGATTAACACTGTGC
The DNA here is from genome assembly GCF_057557595.1 of Rhyacophila brunnea. Lineage (NCBI taxonomy): Eukaryota > Metazoa > Arthropoda > Insecta > Trichoptera > Rhyacophilidae > Rhyacophila > Rhyacophila brunnea. Next base: position 28,635,605 of record NW_028233068.1, read on the forward strand.
AAGCTCTTTTTCTGTTGTATCTTGGGAATCGCAAGCGTTCAGTTTTTATTTATTAATATAAAGTAACTAGCTGACCCGGCAAACGTTGTTCTGCCATATAAATTATTTATAGTGAATATGTTGGTTGTTAAATAAAAAATAACGAATGTATCGTAAGTGTGTAGGGATGGGATCTATGACAGAAAGAGGAATAGAGCGCTGTAGACGATGACCGCCGATAAAAACAAAAAAACATCAACCATTCATTTTCTCAATTCAAAATGAGTAATGATGTTCATAATGAATGAATTACCTGTGACAGGATCTCGTTGTTTAATGTTTATGCAATATCCGTCTTGTCCCTTCCACAAAATTAGCGGATATTGGAGAGCGTCCTATGAACGGTGTGTGTCAGCGATGAACTCCAGATTATTGTTTCTTCTTCGAATCACGATTTCTCGCGTCGATGTGCGGTCGCCAACCATGATTCCAGCAATGTCGTCAACAACAGTCGCATTGAATCGACGTACGTGCTCTCCAGCTGGTGTTTTATCAGGATTGATGACAATAGCGTGATTGTCACTTTGCAATTCGTGCATGTGTGCTTTGAAGAATTTCAATAATTCATTGTGCTCATTCAACAGGGCGTCCAGTTCGCCGACGATGCGCCTGGCATTAGGCGAATTGAGGCTATTGTAGCCGCAACGTGCATCCACATGATTGATGTCCTCACCGCCGCGCCCATGAAGTAGATTTGTAAAAATGTATGTGGTTCGTTTGGCATTGGCAGCAATGAGCCTACTTTGTGGTATACTTGGCCTTTGATTTTGAACGTAGAATGGAATTGTTGACCATTTGCCGCAGTATTGTGAACTATTTCTGTTGCTCCGGACGAAGTCATTTGGAAGCATGAATTGAATGTGCGAATGTACTTCAGGAACAGGTTTGAATCTAGAACCGTGCCGATGAGCAAGCCGTTCAATGGTTCTGGTGGTATCCCAATTTCTGGTAGTTGCACTTTTCCTGATGCGCAACATATCCCGGCTGACTCATGTTTGAATTTGAGCGCATGGCAATGGGGACATTCTTTGTCCATAGCACTAATCAGCACTTTCGGATGAGCGGAATATTCAATATCTGGCTCGTACTCGAATGCGAGACGAAGGAACGAAGCGGATGTAAATGTTCGATGTACTTGCTGGCGTTGTCGGTCATTTGCTCTGCGTGTGTTAACTACGAACCGGCGCGCTTGGCTCCGTTCCAATTGTCGTTGTTGATTTCGTTCAGCTCGTGCCTCTTGTGATTGAGATGCACGCAATTGAGACATGCTTACACGCACGTTTTTGTTATCTTGTTGGATTTGTTCGTCTATTCTTTCTGCTCTACTATTTCGCATGTTTATTGCTTTATTCGTTCGACGGCCTAAATGGCCCCCCTTGCGTCTTGCTGGCATTGTGTACTGTAATACACGCACATAAAAATAGATAAATTAAAATAAATCGTACAAAATTTTGCACGCACTGCGTTGTGATATGCCGAATGAAATGTCAAAATGACGTGACGCTTCTCTTGAATTCTTCTCGGACGTAGCGCCATCTGTCATTCAACAACATAAATAATTTCGTTCTGTTTGAAATACGAACGACGGTTAAATTTGTTCATACAAAAATAATAAAATCGCGATTAAAAAATGGGAGGGTGGGGGTAGGAGGGTAAAAATTTGGGGTTATAGGTAATTTTTTATGCCAAATAATAAAAAAAAACAAAAAAAAAATTGTCAAAAAAATAAAAGAAAATTTTTCTGGATAGAGATACCCTAATCACCTAGCGGTATGAAATATACTTGTTGACCTATTCTCATACCTAAAAAATATACATTAAAAAAATCATAAAAATCGGTCGAGCCATTTCGGAGGAGTTCGACCACAAACATCGTGACACGAGATTTTTATATATATAGAGATAAAAACAGAACTGAATTGTAGGTACGTTGTTACGTAGGTACATATTTCAACAAATAACAATTTACAGTAGTTACCTACTTATTAGTTAAATTACTTCTCACCATCTGAATGATATATTCAAAAATGATCCCCTGTTGTCCAGTGGCGCACTTAGGATTTAATATTGGGGGGAGCCAAGTAGGAGGGTTAAATATATTCTTCGTGCAAATGAAAGAAAACATTTAAGTAGTAGGGTTTTAAAATTTTATTTACAGAACAAGATCAAGTTTTCTTTTCTTTTTACAAATCTCTTGAATTACTTCGGCCGTGGTTACTTTAATCTTTCTGTGTATAAAAAGTAATACCTGTCCATTTTAATCTTGACTGCGTCATGGTAGACATTAGGTATGTTTTTAAAAGGCGTAAGGTTGAAAATGATCTTTCACTGACGCATGTTGTGACGGAAAGTGTTCCAAATATTTAAAGTAAATTAAAGGTGTTGGGGTAGGTACCTAAATCGTTTTGTCGCATTTTGAAATGGCATCAACAGCAATTCTGCGTGGAGTGACTGCATTTGATTTATCGAACTTTTTATACCATAATTTCAAATCGGCGTTCAAGATTACTAGATTTGTAGAAGGCATATAATATCACGGTCATAAAATTCGCACAGCTCACGAAATTCTTCCAATGCACTTTCTGTTGGAACATCTTTTCCGTTTGGAAGAAGAGTTAAAAACTGCTTCAGTACTTTGCGATGTCGCATGAAACGTTCATTGAGCTGATTTAATATTTGGTCAATAAATAGAACAAAGTTAGTTCTTCTGAAATACTCTTCACTGAATCAGCTGGAACATTACACCTCACTGTTTGTTTCCGTGTAGCTCGTGGTTTTTTTTTTATTTCAACGTTCAAGTTATTGGCTTTTGCACACGCTTCATCATAAATAACTTTAAATGAAGATTATGTTGTTTTTCGAACGGTATTATTTAGTACACCCACAACATCATCAACAAAAGTTAGGGCAGTTAAAAGGTCACTGTCTTATTTTTGCAATATGACAACAGTGTTGTCCATAATAAACCAAGTGTCTAGTAAGTACCACCACCTAAAGATAGGTCCATAAGCTTAGAATAGCACATCGTCGTATGAGGAGACGCATGCTAGGACGTTAGGTGTAAATGCGTGACGAAAAACGATATAATTGGTTAAGAGAACAAATCTGAGGTATACGATGTAATAAAGTTTGCTAAAACAAACAGTTGAAATTGTCCCTCTGAGGCGGACGAAACCGGTCCTAATCTATTGATTAAAAGTGGAATAAGTACTACAAAAAAAATGCGTTTTCTTAGATTAAAACAACAATCAAACTTAAATTATTAACGTGAAGCCTAGTCGTTCGGTGGTAAGTACTCAAGGGGTAAAATAGTTACGTTTGTCAGGTTAATCCAAAAGCCACTAGATGACCAAAATAATAAAGGCAACGCAACGCATACGACCGAATAGAATGGAATCGAATTCATCCAACAGGGAATTGGCCAAGAATGATGAAGGTTGATAATAGAATATGTTAGACCAAGAGACTTGTTAAACAAGTTAAACCCACCAGTCAACTATCGTGAGGAGCAACCATCCACTTTAAAGAGCAATTACAAAGAACGATTCAGCTACCAACTCAATCGTGTTAGCAGTTGATTTGATTGGCCCATAATACACGCTTAGTTGGTGGTGTGAACAATTATAAGTAAAGAAACAAATGAAATGTAGACTATATTCTAGAATTTCAAGTTAAAAGTTGGTGATTGTATTTACTAGAATATTATTTTTGTTTTGTATTATTATTGTCTGTTAAAATAATAAATATAGTCATTATGTAAATGTCAAAACTGTGTTGTTAGGTATGTCAAACGCAACCCAGGACAAGCTCGCGCGTATAGCTCGCGTGGCCACTCATGGAAGCTCAAGGTTACGAGGATATTTTCGTATGTTTCCGGTAATCTTGAACACGATCGTGCCCAAAAAATAGGAATTGTTCCAATTCCCTCACAACTGCTCACGAGTTCAGTGAACGACTTAAAAGTGACTTTTCAATATCGGGGGCAATCGTGGCAGACAGTCAGTTGGCCTGAGAATCTATCGATGTAATTTGAGCTTAAGAGTCGTTCGGAAGATATGTCTGTCAAGAACTGTCAACTTACTCAAATATAGTACGTTTAACAAAAAACTTTATTTTTAAAATCAATATAATCGAGTTCTACCACGTAAAGGCCAATTCGATTAACTTAGTCATGTTAGGTGTCCTTTGTTTTAATGACCAGAATATGGTTACTCTCATTTAATACACTATAATATTACGTAGATGCATACCTATCTTTCATCAAAAACTTCGGAAGTAAAATATGTCTCACTGTAATGTGGTGACCTAAACCACTATCGTAATGCATCCTTTTCCGCAATATTCTCAACCTGTGTGGTAACGAGAACGAATAAACTATGTTTGCATAATAAGTTTCCCTTCTGGGAAACCTTATAGTATGTACAATAAAATGTGTGATTGGTAGAAATTGTGCGATCTATTATAACTTGGGAGCTTAAAAAAATAGATTTAATTTAAAACCATCTCGAAATTTATCTGTAACGGCGAACGTTAAAACAAAATATGTCGTCACCTCAATACTACACCTAGATAACTTCGATGTTACATTATTTATTTTAAAATTAATTAATATCTACTGTGTATATATCCTCATGGATTTCGTCATCGTAACCGAACCTCCCTTGATGCTACAAAAGCGATCTACATGCTGCAACTCTCACATGATACGAGACGGGGCGGGGCCGATGGTCTGAGGAAATTGTGAGACTTTGTAACTTCGTTGCTGGAGCGTTATTAAGCACACACTGTTATGACTGAGGGTGGAAGAATCCAATGATCAACAGGAACCAGCAGCAAAGAAGTATTTTTATTTTAAAAATGGATGACACAACATAGGACATTTAACAATAATTATTATATAAATTAGATGTTTAATTAAAATTCATTGATATCTCCATACAATTTTCTTATAAAAGCTATTTTTTCTAATGACTGTATCGATCTGAAACATTCACTGATAAGATTTCTCATAGGCGGTTTTCAGAAAATTAATTTTATAAAAAATGAGTATCGTCGGTTTACTTGTCGAGATAATGAAATTTAAATATTGCATTAGTACATTTCATCGTTTCGCGAGAGTTGGGTCTCTTTCGATAGGTCAGGGCGGAGCCCCACTGATGCAATATAAAAGAATTAATAAAGAGACTACATATCAATATAATATGGCCGTGATCAATATCATACTGCATCATAAAATCAAATTTGACATGCCTACACATTTTTTTTTATAGTGCCTACTATAATAGTAGACATAATTATCGTAACTTTGGAAAACACTGCTTTATGCGGTATGGTTGATAAAAATAATCTAATTACTATTTGATAGCTCGTTATTAGTGACATTGCGCAAAGTAAATACTTTCATAAGTTTACCTATATAATAAAATGTTTGATTCGCATTAAAGTTCAGTTTTCTGTTAAAATAATATTAATTTGTGATAACGAATTATTAAGTCTATGAAAAGGGACAAGGCTACTAGTGATTAATAGTAATTAAATTGAATGCAATATGCAATAATTGAACTACAAAATTTGACAATGGATAGCGAAGTCAGTGAAGATGAGCAAACAGAATTTCTCCCCAAAATTAACTACCAACACGACAGCATTGACATTGAAATGGGAAACGTGACTAAAAACACTGGCACTCATTCAACAATCATTACTAATGCAGATCTTGCAAAGTTTGCTAAAAGTGACGGTATTATGATAAGCATTGTAGATACAGATAGTCTGAAGAAAAATGTATCATTCGGTGAGGAAACTTTCGAAGAAGAAGAAATACAGTCAAACGTCGAAATTATCAACATGGTAGAAATGAATTCGGAAACTGCCACTTACAACACGGAACTTTTCAAGTGTGTCGAGCAGGACCGTCTAAAATCCGCTACTTGGTAAGGATGCATAAATTTGATCAAGACGTTCATTTTTTTCTGATACTCGTGCCATTATGCAGTGCTCCATCATTTGAGTTTATTCTAGACAGATTCCTAGATGAGAGTTTTGGTAGTTTTTTTGTTTTAAAGCCCGATTAGTAAAAGTTTTAGGCTGGGGACTCAAGGTTAATAAATAAACTTGATGATATTCATAAGTAGGCTTCTTCTTAGGTATTTAAATTTTTTTTGAGTGGTCCTACAACAAAATATCAATGTTAGCACCTATTTTTAAATATTTTTGGATTATTACATATTCTAGGTTTAAGCACATAATTATTGACAAATATTTCGTTTCATTTTTGGAAAAACACACTAATGAAAAGGTGCCAGATGAATCGACAATCAGAAAAAAATATATGAGAAGTTTGAACGAATTGCAAATCTCTGAAATAAAAAAAAAAATCGGTCTACAACAAGAATCTATGGATATCAATTAATTGAAGTTAAACAACAGACGTTAAAGGACGATACATTGCCAATGTTATCATTGGTATTTTGGATGTAGTTGAAAACCTCTACAAACAAAAATTTCTTTTGAATGTGGCTGAACTAGAAAAAACCAATCATTCTACAATAGCTAGACTTTTCGATGACTCCGTGAAAATATTGGGTGAACATTTTGATAATGACAGAATATTATTGTTTGTTTTTGATACCGCCCCTTACATAGTGAAAGCTGCAAAAGCTATTAAAGTATTTTATTTTATCCAAAGTTATTACGTGCTACCTGTATCGTTCACGGATTGCACAAATTCGCTGAAGAAATCAGAGGAATTTTTCAAGAAGTAAATCGTCTTGTATCCAGTATGAAGAACGTTTTTTTAAAGGCACCATCACGAATTCAATTTTTCAAACTAAAAGAACCAAGCTTTTCACTACCCCCTCAACCCGTGATAACAAGGTGGGTAACTTGACTTAGTGCAGTAAATTACTATACTGCGAATTTGGAAAAATTACAAGAAATTATGGAGATTCTTGATGAGGAAGATTCTAACTCTATTTCGATAGCAAAATAAATAATGGGAAATCATAAATTGGCATTCATCCTTTCAAATTATGGTCATCTGGTAAACACAATTGAAATGTTAGAAATTAGAATCATCTATAAAGTCACTAGTGGTGCAAATTAATATTTTAAACAATACTGTTGCTAAAATAAGAAATGTTCCTGGACCAATTGGAATCAAACGCTGCAGAGCATTAAAGCTGTTTTGGAAAATCCATCAGATGTCTCAGATGTTTCATTTTTTTCTACTTCAGAAATAGTTTCATTTACATACGCAATAATAACATCGGTAGAAGTGAAAAGAAGTTTAGCTATGTATAAAAATTTGCTAAGATCAAATCGTCAAAGATTCACTTTCGAAAATTTGAAGCATTAATTTATTATTTATTGTAATAAAGCGTTTTCTGTTTCTGAATAAATATTAAATTAAACTGTTGACATAAATATATATGATTTATTGTAATACTTACTTAAATTTTTAGCACCGATTTTTGTTTTTTAGCACATAAATATGAAATTTTAATAACATATTTTCCAATTATACCTACATATTTTAGGTAAGTTATTCATTTTTAGAACCTAAAAATTCCAAGCCTACATAAGTGAATAGTACATAATATCATCAAAACTGATTGCAAATATTTATTTGTTTTTTTTTTGTATGATTTTACCCAGGCTTTGACTGCGACTCGCTGTCATATGGCCTATACTCATCTAGAAAAAGATCCGCCGATCAGGTCCTCACTCCAATTATGTTAAAAAACTTTACAATTTTGCCAAGCTCGACGGTCGACATTCTCAAAGATATCCGCAATTCTCAGCTGTACTCTGTGACTTTCATATTTAGGGCACTGTAGGTACCTTTGAACATGATCTTAGTTGCCCATAGTTATCGCTTGGAAGACATTTTATAGAAACCGGTTAGATACATCTCTTGAAATTTTCGTTTTAGTATGTTATCACGCCACAGATTAATCACTTATAGTAGTATCAGGTCAGAAAATAATTATCGCCTGAAAACTTGGTGGGTATGGAGATTTCACAATTTTCATTTTTTGGAAACATACTCTGCGTACTAATTAGAAATTTTAAAGAGTTCAAAATCTAAAACCATTTTTAATTTCTGGGTCGTACCAAAAGAGGCAACAGGTAAGAATTGTCAGGCTGGTCAGGTTTGGCGACCTTTCTTCTAGAATCTAGACACTTGACTGGTATTTGGTACATTTGTAATGCTCATGGCCATGTGTAAGTCCTCATCGCTATAAATTCTATTCCCACTGACCCAAAGAAACTATCCGACATTGACGCATGCTTGAATGCAGTGACGTCCCGTGGGGGTAGGCAGATTGATTGTCGCTTGGGGACGGCAGTTACTCAAATGGCGGCAAATCGAGGAGAATCATTAGGTATATATAGAAAGCTACCTAAACTTAGTAATAACGGAAATATCTTTCCATTAAAAAAATCAGATCACTGGTTGGAAACAAAATAATATATCTATTAATTAGATAAGTACTATACAATTTTCAACAGGACTTTATTTTTTTGTCGGGTTCACGATGTCTAGTTAAATTCCGTTGTCCTTGGACGTTACGTTCTTCACAGTCACTCGCGAGTTATGGAAATTGTCAGGTGTATTTTTAAATGTACCTATCTGAAACCGTAGACTTGTAATATTGTGTATTGAAGCAGAGATGCATTTCAGTTAGATTTAGTAGTATAGGTACCTATATTTTGTTAGTAATGTATCCATACAACACAATTCTTAGATATTGGAGTCATGAAAGGATGATTAAAAGTACTGTATAAAAAAATGTGGCGGCATTTTGTCTAGTGACGTCACTGCTTGAATGCTCACGTTTGAACTAGACTGCAAACATAGTTTTAGCAATCAGAAATTGTTCAACTACCAATAAACTGTTTTGGTTTAAACTTTTTTTACCCAAATATTATGACTACCCAAATATATGACTGCCCAAAACTAGTAGGTATGCGCATCTCCGTTGGATGCATTCACCCATCCATTATCTTTTCAAACAAATCTGTAGTATCAGTATAGTAGGTAAGTGTTTATTGCAATGTATAATATCTAGTAATGTGGAACCTTTCAGCTTTCTAAAGGAAATGAACTGTTTTATATGAACCCAGTGAAATATAGTCGTAAACCGTACAAAACGCTAAAAATGTGAACTTTTATCATAAAGACTGGGTACATTTTGTAATCTGATTGAATTACAGTAATCTTGATTCTGGAGCAAGCCCTGACGCGACCTGCTATCTCCGAAGGATATCCGTCTGTCACATGGCTGCATACTTTGGATCTGAACAAGTCCTCGGCCTGATCCTGGAGCGAGGGGCGAACCCGTTCCGCAGAGACTGCTTGGGCCGCACCCCGTTGCATTTCGCCGCGTGGCGCGGAGTCTCCACCTGCCTGCTGATGCTTCTCAACCACGCTTTCGATGATCCAGCGGATAGAATAAAATTCATAGAGGCTGCGGAAGGCGGGGCCGATATAACTGATCCACTTTGGCTGGACTCACCGCATCTGCATAACTGCGTCGGCACTACATTCACCGTCAGTATAACAAAAATATTATTTTGAAAAAGTTAAATATTTTCTTTTTAATAACATTAAATACCATTGACGAGTTTGAACTAAAAACGAGTATTTAACTATTCTTATTAGAATCATTGGCATGTAGAATGTACCTATCGTTAAACACTTGATAGCGGGTCTAAAATGTTTTCAGCATGGTCGAATTGGTAACTACAAAAGGGTTAATAGTATCTGTATTAATAATGCTGAATATATTGTAAAATAAAATATAAATATATGCCTGCTGTTGAAGCTCTTGCATCAGTTAATAATTAATAAAATATACTGTTGTTTTCGATTGTATGCGATTGTTCATACACTGCTCTCGAATGCGGTCCACCCCGGTTCTCTTATTCGTGATTTGACTTAAATTAAAAAAAATATAGTTCAGATCCTAACAATTGACTTTGGGATCTAATTAATGAAAATTTAACATAATATTTGGTTCAACTTACCTGTGTAATTCGGCCTATTCCACGATGAATGTGTAAATTGACAACCACTTAAAATCCTATGCAAGATTAGCAGTTAAGTATTATACCCAATCAGAACGATTTAAATTAGAAAACAGTACGCAGTGCAATTCTCCGTCGACGACATCCACTCTTCTTTAATAATTTATATAACTCATTCTTGTTGTTTCAAATCAATGCTAATTCATATTACGATTTTCTCTTGGATCACAATATTATTTGCATTAGGGACTTTTTCTAAATCTTTCTTATAGGTGAGCAAGGTGAGATGTAATCAAACAGCCCTTCAACTCGCCCTGTCTCAACTACACTTGGAATGTGCCCGTCATTTATTGGATGCAGGAGCCAGAATTTGTACTTGCGAAGCGATGGCAGACCTGCCCGATGCCTATTTTTGCCCGTCCACTATGGACGCTTGTGGATCAGCACTACATGATAAAGATATAAAGGCAGATGAAAGGTTGACAATGATAATACATTTATTAATTAATAAGTACATTTGTATGATTGCCAAACATTTCAAAATTGCATAACCACATTATTTTTTACAATACTTCACCTAGCCAATTCCACTATAACAGTTTTCTGAGTTATCTCTTTCCAGCTGGACACATTGACCGTTGCTACCACTTGTGTAAAAAGTAAATGTTTTAGAAAAACACAACTTGTTAATTATTGTTTTGTATGGAATAGTTGCCATATATATTCACAAATTAAAAACTTGACTATGCTGGTTGTGGATATAGACATTAGACTAGACAATAGTTACTCTAACAGCTTATAATTATATTTTCAGGTATGTGGAGGCAATCAAAATGCTTATAGAGCATGGCCAAAAACAGACCAGAATTCTGAATAGGAGCTTCTGCGAGGGATATTACAAACGGATAGGAAAGAAACGCACAGCACTCCACAAAACTGCTCTATTAGATAACGGAGAGGCGACGAGATTACTTCTTGATGTTGGCTTCAATTCTCAACAGCTTGATCTATTGAATAATCCCCCAATACACTATGCAGTTACACATAAAAACATTATTCCACTTCAGCATTTTACCGAGGCTTCCGGCATCGATACACTAAAGTCCTCACTGAAACTTTCAATAATAAACAATTGGATGCCCGGAGTTATTTTACTTTTAAATGCTCTAAATACAATGAATGCAAATATCGACACAACGTATGAAAATGGAAACACCGTTTTACATTATGCCTCGCGGGTAGGTAACCAGTCAATTGTGAATGTGTTGATTGACACCTTCCGTTCTCAACATCTTTCGATAGATACAAAGAACGACTTGGGATTCACCCCGTTGCATGGAGCGGTACGCTCTGGTGCCGCCACGTGCGTCAGAGTTCTGCTGTACCAAGGAGCCGCGTTCGACGTAGAGCTCTACAATGGGCGGAACGTGCTACATGAGGCCGCCATGAGAGGAGACCATGATGTTCTCGCCGAGCTCCTCGAAACCACTAAACTGTTTGAGAAAGGTGCAGAGTTCGTAAGCAGAAAAGACTATGACGGCCTGTCCCCTATACATTGGGCTTCTTTCGCAAACAGTTACAAGTGCTTGAAACTACTGTTCAACGCTGGGGCTAATCTTTACACTCTCGGTTCGGAAGGTATCTATTCCGGTTTCACAATTCTGCACATGGCTGCGATCAACAATAGCGTTAACGTAATCCGAATGATCTTCACAATAAACCCATCCATAATAAAATGTACGGATTGCGAAGGACTGTTACCATTTCACAGGGCCATAATAAACGGTCACCGCGAAACTTCCACATTGTTTCTTCTGAGAGGAGCAGATCTTTCAGACATTATATCAGTGAGTGGCAAGCAACGTTCTGCGGTGGAAATAATATCAAAAAATTGGCGGCATCCAAGAGAGTACCTCGAAGACCTGTTCGATATGCATATTATTAAGAATGAATTCAACCTAGACGACTCGAGATGTGTGGTGACGCTAAACTATTCGCTGTTTATTCCTCAAAACGCAGAGAACAGTCCAAGGCGAATGAAAATTCTTGAGAAAATGTTTGGAGGTGAATTAGGGCTCGACCGACTCCTACTGCATCCCTTCGTAGAGAGTTTTTTGCATTTGGAGTGGAAGAGACTGAGGAAGTTTTTCACCATAATTGTTGCAGTGTACGCACTTTTCTTGTTTTTTATTACATGCTTAGTTATTGATATGTATGACGACGATACATCTTCCGTTGTTTGGAAAGTGTGTTCATGGATAAATATCATCTTTATAGTATTAATGGTGAGTTGTTATTTCTAGCTACTATATAAATGAGATTAAATTAGGTATATAATTAACTTATTGCAGATATTCCAATTTAATCAATTCAATCGATTTAATTTTAAACTGTCTATGCAGTGTTCACCTAAGGCTGCGCGCACACGGCAAAGCGAAGTTTCGGATTCATCCGCCAAACGACGTTTGCGTTTTATTTGCGAGCCGATTGCGTTTTATTTACGAGCCGATTGCGTTTTAAATGCGTTAATATTTCGACAATGCTGTCCAAGAGAAAACACGGTTTTCAAGGGGATTCATAAACGCCTTTTTTTGAAACTGCACCCTGCTGCGAGAGTATTTATCTTTCATTACAGTGGCGTACAAGGATAAATAAATCAATATAAAATCAGTACATAATATTGCATTATACCTACATTTATTTTCCCACTATTGCTTCTTTTGGAGCTGGACTGTTTTATATTGAAAGCGTTTTGAAAATTACCTATTGTTGAGCCTATTATATACCATCATCATCAATACTATCGACCGAAAGCCATAATATATTATAGTAAAAAAAATACGAAATCTAACATAAATTTGGATATTTTATAGATATGATAATACAATTTATCTATTACAGTTTGGTTTAGGCATAGCTTGATGAATTAAAAAAATGAACTTACAATATGTGTGATACGTATTTTTAATCTAAAGTTAAAAAAATAAGTAAGAATGAAAAAATGTGCACAATTTTGTCATGTCGCCTAAAATATACCAATACTATTATGGTTTGGTAAGACAGGGCTTAATTGATTTTTAAAATCCAACCAATACCATCTGTAAATTGTAGTCGTATTTCAATAAGAACATATACAATTTATGGCGGACGACATAAAATCAGTACATAATATTGCATTATACCTACATTTATTTTCCCACTATTGCTTCTTTTGGAGCTGGACTGTTTTATATCGAAAGCGTTTTGAAAATTACCTATTGTTGAGCCTATTATATACCATCATCATCAATACTATCGACCGAGGGTACTTGATGGAGTTTGAATTTAAATTCTAATTGATTTAAGTTTTGTACTATTATTATTTATTAATAAAATAAAAAAAGATTATAAGTTAATACACGAAGAAAGGGTAAAAACCTTATTACCTAGATACCTACTAAGTAAAGGATTAAGTACAAAAACATAATATTTTGAATAATTTGAATATTTGCAGTATTTATATAAACCTGTTGTAAATACTATTAAATACATTCGGTAGGTAAGCAGTTTTACAAAATATAATAAAAAGTTGTGACACAGCACAGCTATGAGAAGAAGTATTTCACGAGAAGAAAGGCTCGCCATATCTTTACGTTAAACTAAACTATTATTATTTATTTTGTAGTATGTACTTATTTAATTAATTTTTTTATTAGTTGACACTGTCATCTTCTATAGATACACTAAAATGGAAACGGGTACTAATAATAATATATTGAAGTGAGAATAATGAATACCTACCTACTACTATTGATTAGTACTACTACTAACACGAAATTACCTGATATAGTCTCATTACAATAGCTATCTTTTTAATATGTAGCTATTTAATTCTAAGCAATAATATTCTATTGGAAATATGAACAGATTTTAAGGGGAGATATTTCAAATGTTTATGAATAATATGTTTTAAATGTTTATTTAATAAAAGATACAATAGGTATAATAATATATTACATTGTTCTAACAAATTATATACAAAAAACCTATAAAATATTTTAATTAAATTATATCTGTTTTCCCCATTGCATTAACGCCACTGTGAAATTCTTGATGACACTAATTAAGAAAGAAGGAAGATTTTTTTAATTTTTTCGGACTAAAGTAATAAATTATCTCATACAATATGTGCCTTATTGTGTTCGACAAACAAGAATTTATTTATTGCACTATCCGAAGAATTTGTCGCCAGTGGCGAACTAAGAAAAATAAAATATAAAAATATAATATGTAAACATTACCTACATAATTATTAAGTATTTCTTTTTACCATTTTACCTATATTTATTTTTTCCACTATTGCTTGATTTGGAATAGAATTCTGTTATATTATATCGAAAGCGTTTTTTAATTTGATGATATTTTCATAGTGTAGAAATTATTTTTAATGACTTTCATGCGGATTTTTGTTAGCTATACGCAAATGCAGACATAGTCCAAATAAGCATTAAGCATTCAAGTGAATCTTTCTGGTTGCAAACAATTCATCATGACTTCGACAACAATAACAATACAGAACATGATAAAACAGAACAGCCAGGTTTTCTCCAGGTGTTCTGTTTTGTCACTGTCCTGTTTTGTCATGGAACCATTTTTTTAATGAAAAATACCCACTCATCCGGTCATGAGTTTGTCATTGGTAAATAAAATTTATTAGGCCTTTCTGAACATAATTATGTGGTTAATCAGTAATATTTCTTAATACGCGCCCCCATAAATTTCAGCTTTCAAAAGTTCGGTCCTGGCCTAAATGGGAAGATTTAAAAGAACATGTGGTAGGTAGTATATTCATGGCACGTATTGTATGACATAATTAATTACTCCATTGCTTCAGTGGCGTTCATGCAATGTAGAGCAACACATATAATTTAATTAAAATATTTTATAGATTTTACTGTAGCGGGTGAATAGATAAATTATCTAAATTTTGTTATCAATTAATCGCAAATAATATATTATAACACGAAAATAATAATTAATATAAATATACATGTACCTACACAAGTACACAGGAACATACCTATCGATAGTAGTAGGAAGGTATTCATTATTCTCACTTCAATATGTTATTATTGGCACCCGTTTCCATTTTAGTGTATCTATAGAAGATAAAAGTGTCAACTAATAAAAAAAAAAATTAAAGAAGTACATACTTACTACAAAATAAATAATAATGGTTTAGTTTACCTTATAGTTATGGCGAGCCTTCACGCTTAAAAACAGATTAAATTTAATAAAAATATTTTATAGATTCGATACCTACATAAAGATTCTACAATCATAAAAAGGAGGCATGATTCTATTAAAGATACATACTTATTTAATATCGAATATAACCAAATGCACACCTACTTGTATTCTTCCCAAAAGAATGGTGTTATTTTAAATATGTATTTCATAATAATATGAATAGGTAGGTGGGTAATTCAATACGTATCTATAGGTACTTATATAAATATTTTCGGTATAGGTATATAGGTATTCATCAAAAATTATTTAAATTTGCATATTACGAACTATACCTTAACATTGTTTATTCGTTTTTTTTATTTAGTGAGTAGTTACAGTGTGGTGACATCTCTCATTAGTTAATATTATTAAACTCCCAACATATTGCACAACGAGAAAACTATTGTTTACGAGAAATGACATTTTAATACGCTTACCTACCGAATGTATTAATCGTATTTACAACGGGTTTTTTTAGAAACACTGCAAATATTCAAATTATTCAAAATATTATGTTTTTATACTTCATCATTTACTTAGTAGGTATCTAGGTAATAAGGTTTTTACCCTTTCTTCGTGTATTAAGTTATAATCTTTTTTTATTGTAGCTAGAATTTGATGTCAATGTGTATTTGCCATTGGCGAGTGCGCAAAATGTTGAAAGGCAAAAGCCTGATCGCAAAAAATACTCAAGTGGAATAGTACAAAACTTAAATTAATTAGAATTTAAATTCAAACTCCATCAAGTACCCTCGGTTGATAGTATTAATCAGACAAAGTTTATGATGATACATACAAGGCTCAATAATAGGTAATTTTAAAAACGCTTTCGATATAAAATAGTCCAGTTCCAAAAGAAGCAATAGTGGGAAAATAAATGTAGGTACAGTGGCGAAGGGTGCAGGTAAGCTGTTAAGGTCCGCCATAAATAGTGCACATTAACCTTTTTCAGTCAATTGTATATGTTCTTATTGAAATACGACTACAATTTACAGATGGTATTGGTTGGATTTTAAAAATCAATTAAGCCCTGTCTTACCAAACCATAATAGTATTGGTATATTTTAGGCGATATGACAAAATTGTGCACATTTTTTCATTCTTACTTATTTTTTTAACTTTAGATTAAAAATACGTATCACACATATTGTAAGTTCATTTTTTTAATTCATCAAGCTATGCCTAAACCAAACTGTAATAGATAAATTGTATTATCCTATCTATAAAATATCCAAATTTATGTTAGATTTCGTATTTTTTTTACTATAATATATTATGGCTTTCGGTCGATAGTATTGATGATGATGGTATATAATAGGCTCAACAATAGGTAATTTTCAAAACGCTTTCAATATAAAACAGTCCAGCTCCAAAAGAAGCAATAGTGGGAAAATAAATGTAGGTATAATGCAATATTATGTACTGATTTTATATTGATTTATTTATCCTTGTACGCCACTGTAATGAAAGATAAATACTCTCGCAGCAGGGTGCAGTTTCAAAAAAAGGCGTTTATGAATCCCCTTGAAAACCGTGTTTTCTCTTGGACAGCATTGTCGAAATATTAACGCATTTAAAACGCAATCGGCTCGTAAATAAAACGCAATCGGCTCGCAAATAAAACGCAAACGTCGTTTGGCGGATGAATCCGAAACTTCGCTTTGCCGTGTGCGCGCAGCCTAAGTTAAAAAAAAAAAAAACTATATTATAGAAAATTGCCTGTCATAATTTTAGCCAAATTTACTCATGGCTACATAGTATATTATAAAACGCAACTTAAGCCGGGTCGCACATCTAAGTTCGTCTCGACTGCATCACGTCGAATATGTCGATGTGATTGTACTTCCGCACACAGCTCGAATGCGACAGTTATGTGTGAAAAAACAGCTGGTATCGCAAGCAACAAATTTCACCCGACATAATGGCGCAGGTATACAAATATCCAACTGCGTCATTCATTTTGAGTAGCCGCAAGATATCACTGTCCCGGTATGCCATCACCCATGTGCCCGGAATGCAACATTGCACCCAGTTTTGATTTACCACTATATCCCAGTGGAAACTATTTTCAATGTGCAACTGGGCTAAAACGACACTTTGTATTACTTCTCGTTTTATTAGCTAAAAATATTTATCTGTTTGAATGATGTCTATTATGTAGTAATCTTTTCAGTGATTCTCATCCAGGACCGTTTATCGATAGTTCGAGAGAATTTTAGTATAAGTTTAGTCTTGTAGGGAATAGAAAGCAGTGACTGCATGATAATCAGCTAGATCTTCTGTCTCCTTACGCATATTGAGGATGATCGCATTTTCTGGACTGTTGGGATATCCTCTTTATGTTTAAAGGTTTAAATACCCAGGCTTTGAGAAAAACACATAAATGTTGTGTCCTCACCGGCAATCGAACCCAGAACTCTCGGGTGGAAGGCAAGCGCCTTACGCACTGCACCCTGCACCACGAGAGCCGCCTCCAAGTGAGGTTACAATAAATTCTCTTGAGCCTGGGTTTTTGCGTGATGTGTTTCAACTACCTCGTATAATTGGTGTCCTCGTGTTATGTTGTCTTGGTAAAATAAAACAAATTATACTTTGCAGGAATGTTCACTAATAAGAGAATCGAAATCGAAACAATACCTTGGAGAGTTGGAGTGTATTGCCAAAGTGATCTCGATTTTACTTGCGTTGATGTTTTTACTCGACTGTACCGCCCTGAAGAGCGACCACAGGCGACAGTTGTCCAGAGCCTTAGCTTCTCTCGCCGTTCTTGCTGCTTGGAGCCAATTGGGAATTCAATTCTCTAGGCTTGTCGGTGGATTCTACCTTCAAATGTTTACTAGAGTGGCCACCAGGGTTGCACAGGTTATATAACTACCTATCTATTATTTTATATTACCTACAGTGATGTCATTAGTCATATGAATCGTCGGAATTTAATGAAATGGGACTCATTGGAACATAAGTCAACATTCAGACATCGAAGTATATATATTATTGCAGTTTTCGCATAATATCAAATACAATTCCGAATTATATACCTATTTAATTAACACATATAAATATACATGCATATATATATTTATGCGTGTGTATGGCATCGGTTTTGTAGGTGACCAGGAAACACGTGTTTATTTGAGTTGGTTATACATACGATGTTAATTTCGACATGTGTGCGTTGCACACGGTTACATGTAAATTGTACATATTAAATTTCACCGTGTCACAGTTCGCGGAAATGCTCGCGTTCTTAACGGAAAAAGATGACCGCATACTATACGGTCATCTCTATAGCACCAAGATGAAAAAATACGCGTTGTTCGTGGAGCATTTTCATGGCCGATTTTGGAAAAAAATATGAATTCAAGAACAAAAACCTAATCTTACCTAACTTAACCTAACCTAACAAATAATCCAGTATATCGGCTATTTTCAAAATTTATTTGCCGCTGGCTTCCTGTAAACCGACAAGAACCGTGTTTTATTTAGACATGAATTTTATGTCAGTACTATACGACCCAAAGAGGTTGGACGGTCTTTAGTATACGACCATATATTTCCGATAAAACATTTCACGGTGAAGGATGATACGGCGACATACATACGCACAAATTTCCGGACACGGTTGCACACAGGGCAACTTTGTATGACTGTGTAATGTGCGTGTTACTTCTGCCAGGGCCCACAAAGGAATGCCTGTGTCGGTGATGCTATATATATATACAAGATGGAAACCCAGTGCTTAAAATGGAAATTTGAAAATGTCTAAAGTTTTCTAGATATTTCACATTGCATTAGATACGTTTTACTATGTACGTACATCAGTAGCGACGTTTGGAAAAAGGAAGGCTGTGGAGATCAGAGAAAAAGAGCACATTTGTCAGGTATACTTACGGGAAATGAGAAAATAATACGACATTACCATTGATTAATAGGTACACAGTAATAACAACGACACACTATTTCGATGAAATTTCAATAACTCACTGACAATATAAAATTGGGCGATGAATTTAAATTATGTATTTTCTTAAACATGTATACACATCAAAAATCATTAGATAACATTTATTTTTAAAAACAATGCAAACTTATGTAATTAAATGCCGTAGTAATTCTTTTTCATAATAATTATCTAATTATTAATTATTTTGGACAAAGCTGCAGTCATATACAATAATATTATTATGTACCTATACGCAAAGATTTTAAAGTGGAACTACACCAGAAACTTTTGTCGCCAACCTCATAAAATTTAACGATAATTATCATATTTTATTGGACCATAAATTACATTAATCGTTTGTTGAGCTAAGTTGACAAATGTTGGAGTTGACAACATCGTCCTCACTGAAATAAACTTGTGGCGACATTATAAAATGAGGTCAGCCATCATAAAAATAATCACTTTAGTCCGTAAGTTTTAATTGCTTTTATCGTATTGAGGATCGAATTTCTGTCGCTCGACACGTCGAGTCACCACTTGTTTCGAGGCTAGCGGTAAAAATCAAAAGAGTTAGCAACACACTTTAATGAAGGATCATTAATAGTTGATTTTAATACGAAGTGCTACCTAAGTAGGTAGGTACAGGAATTTAGTGATATCGACTATGTATTTTTTACTTTTTATTCTCCCGTGTAGGTAGCGATTGCCAAACAATTGGAGCATAAATATGTCTAGCACTTATTTTGATTACTTATTTATTACACATTTTGTGACATTTTTTACAGAATCAAAATAATAGTATTTTCGGACTCTCCGAAATCTCGAAAAAAAATTATGAGAAACAACGCGTACGTATTATAAAGCAGTGGTTTCCAAACTTCATATTACTACGCCTCCCTTTAAAAAAAAATCCAATCTTGGCGCCCCAGCCTTTATTTCATTAAATAATACAGACACCTTGTTAAATATTCAACAATGTACCAATACAAAAATAAAAAATAAATATAAAAATAAACAATGTTTTAGGTACTACTACTTAGGTATATTATATTCATTTTTAAATTAATTTGTTTTTCACGCGATGAATGTGCTACACACACAACAGCACAATCAATTTCAATAGTAGTCAATCCGAATTCATCACCGTTCATTGACAAATGGATTCTATCATGGGCCGCAAATCCTGAAGGATCTTTGGCGGGCCCAACTACCTATCGCTGAGGCTTATGGTAGTATGGTGCTCCAATGTAGTGTTTAATAAATTATACACGGGAGTTATCATTTAAGTATATCAGTCATCATATAGGTATCACATGAAATTGCAACGCATAAGCAAATATTTAAAATATGTATTAGCCCTGAAACAAAGCACTACTTGTAGCACTACAAAGCACACTTAACTATTAATAAAATAATGTGAAACATGCATTTGCAAACTAACCAAGAAATAGATTTTTGTTGCTTCAATATATCTGGCGCAAAAATCATTTAAAAGTGTTTCTACATGACGAACTTATTTTTTTTTTAAATTTTGATTTCCAAAGCTCCAATTTTTTATGAATGCCTTCACTTTGTCTTTTTAAATCAGTGAATGCATTAGTGGTCCTTGCATTTATTTATTCACGTTATTTATCGTTTATTATCGTATTGGTATGGTTTATCTTTTTATTAAGAATTTATAGTAAAGTAAAATAATAATTTGGATGTCGTTTTTTTCTCTAAGGTTTATATCGACCAAATTGAAGTAGGTACTAACCTACATCAACCTATTTTGGGTTAGCCGTGTCAGATCACCAACGCCTTTGAGATTTCAATATAGGTAGCTATAAGTACCTATAATATTTATTTCACTGTAATAGGTACCTACATTTTAAAGAGTGCATGAGTCCCAGCCGCAAATATCGAGGCCGTTTTGATAGGTAGGTATAGCAGGTGTCCCGCACTCGCGACAAATGCGAATAAATAATAATAATCAGGCGAACGTTCCGTGGCTTACAAGAAAAAATGACGTTGCCGCGACACGTTGCCTCTCTGTGTGGACAAATGAGCAACCTCAACAAGTAGCAACACCTTCGATTTTATTACCCTATTCCGAGACATAGTCGTTAAATTTTATGAGGTTGGCGACAGAAGTTTCTGGTGTAGACCCACTTTTAGGCTTTGTGATCGGAGCCTACCATATTACATACAATGCGATAGACAGACAGACAAAAAACATCAGCATTTCTCTATTACGTGATTGAATGCCATAGAAATTATTTTATTATTAATTATTGTGGACAAAGCCGCAGTCATAGACATATTATGCGAAAAAGTTTTGGGCTTCACCATTCGAGCCTACAGTATTGCATACATTACATTACAGTATATAGACGGGACTACACATAAAAAAATTGTACAAGTAAATTGTAAAAGGTAAGTCATGTAATAGTTTAGGAGAGATTGCGTTGAGGCATATTTTTTTAACCTTTGACAGATGGCTCTGTATGTATTTATAATACATTTCTACATATACGACAGTCGTTGGTAAATTAAATTATTTTTGTAGAATTTAAAATAACCAAGTTATTATTTAAATACGTTAATATGCAATTTTTCTTAAGGTAGGTTTTAAATAATCGCCTAGTATGGAGTCTTCACCACTGACGTACACATAAAGCATATACTTACGTTATGTTTCAGGTAATGATTTTATTTGGTTGGTTTCCCATCGTTGGATTTGCATTGGCCTTTTGGATACTCTTCAGCGGGAATGCGCCATTCAACACGTGGATGGACTCCATCCTGAAAACTATTGTCATGATGACTTCCGAATTCGATTATTCAGATTTATTTCAAGATAAACCCCTGGATCCATTTTGGATTACGACCCGCATTGTTTTCTTGGCATACATCGGTGCGGTCTCCATAGTTCTGATAAACTTGCTCATGGCATTGGCGATCAGCGGAACTAATGATTTGAAAATGGAAGGTAAAATTCAGAGATTGTTACAACAAGTTCACTTTTTGGGTACTTTGGACGGCTTTGCGTTCAATATTGTGTGGAAAGTGTTGCCGATTCGTATTTCAAAGCTAATTTCTAAAGTACATTTCAGTCAACTCACATTACATCCAGGAAGAACTGGAGTTTGGAAATGTAAATACGACAATATAAGTGAAAAATTTGCGGTGAAAATCTTTAAACGTTTGGCCAAAATAAATAACACAAAACAGGATTCAAAACAAGAACACTCAACCTTAGTTGATATCGAACAAATTGCACTTTGGAAAAAAGAGATCTTCAACAATTGTTCACATACATTCAATGACCACATGGAAGCATTAAATAAAAGATTGGATGACATGACACAACTTCTAAAAAAACACAGCAGTAATTCCATCCGGCAGTTTGAAAAAAGTGGCCGAAGAAGAAAAAGTAAAAAATATATTATAATAAATAAAAAAAAGTTTTAAAAATAAATATTCTTTTCATTCGTGTCAAACCCGCAACCGATGGCAGCTAGCAATGCGACCCAAGTAAGGAAGTGTATATCGTTTATTCGAGAGGAAAGTCCTTTATTCTTGTTTTCCATGAAACCTGTTCTCAAAAAGTGTGTTATTATCTTTTCGTCCTAAATTTGGAATTTCTAGCAATGTGCTACCCATAAAAAATGCATGTCCTGGTTACCTTCGCAGGACGTCACTGTGTATTCCTCAGGTATTCGTAGTATACCTACCATTAACGTTATCAAAAATTAATATTATTTTAACTGTTATCAGTGTGCACATTTCTATAAAAACATGATAGGTATAATCCGTTATTCAAGGATTACTAATTACCTTATTAACCATTATATCGTGCAAGTGTGGCTTCAGTTTTAAAATAATGTAGGTTGAAAAATAATATAATCATATGACGATAGTAAAAATAAATAAGAAAAACATTTTGATCAAAAAGAAAAAGATATTTGGAAACGACATCACAAATAAATTCACATAACAAGTCATATTAACAGGTCACCCACGCAAAAGTATAGCTGAAACTCTGAACTCTGAATAAATTACTATTTACAAGAAAGTGAAGTTGCATTTGAAACAAAACTCATTAAAAATCATTGTCGTGAGATGAATATCCTTTAATGACTAACGTGCCTTGTTGGTAAAAATAATTACAGCAGGGCCGATGACATGTCATATTGAATTAACTATAAATTAATTACACTGAAGTTATGATTAACATTTCCATAATTTTGATCTAAATAGATTCTTTTCGAATGTAAAGTTGATAAAAACTCTCGTTTTTAATTATGGGTGGAGATTTTTTTGGAAGAATATCAAATTAAGTTTCGCTAGATTCTGGATTATTTTTTAATGAAAAGTTAAAAATCTCTTGATGTTGATTCTGGAAAAATATATTTGCTTTTTTTATTTACCACGGGGAAATGGTTAGAAAACTGCCTAGCCAATGGCTAATGGGTAAAATCTTTGCGTTATACTTGTAAGAAAAAAATCTCGAAAAATCTCGAGAATCGAAAAACGCCAAGAATATATTATTATCCCAATGAACTCTACAATGTATTTTTGCTTGAACGTTAGACAGCGTACTTACCAGGCCGGTCAATTGTCATGGGGTCCCCGTGACTGAGGATGATGACTCGGATGATTTAACCATCGGACAATTGCCCTCTCCACGGTTTGGCTCCACTTTTTCAGGTTTCACGCTGATTCTGACCTCTGACACAGACTCCAATACATTATCTTATCGTGCAGAGAGGATGATAATCCGGAAATGTATAATATTTATCAAGTCTCTAAATGAACGGACCAAATCAAATAAAAGTTCTTCGGCATTTTCACTAGTACCTGCGTGCACTGGCTCTGCTTTCCACATTATACCTATAGGGATGTCACTAAATGAGAAGGCTGTTGCCCAATGACCAAATCTTACGAGTCACAATCCTCAGTCATCTGACGGAGAAGAAAAATGGTGTTGGCACAAAATAAACATATTTGTAATATGCACTTCATTTTACTACTTAATATTATTTGTACGCTGTTCTTACTTTGTTTACGGGCCTCGGACTATGTATGGTATAAAATAGATATACCTTCATATCGTCATATCAATCATCAGATGTTCGAATTTAGAATTAAGCTCGTCACATTATAAAAAGTATTGAATTAGCACGTGGCGCCCTCACTCAGCGGACTGGTGGATCTATATTATTTATTGTATTAGGTACATTATAATATTATATTTATCTTCATTTATCTGTCTGTAATGCATGAGAGACAGCGAGATATGAAGAAGACGTATTGAAAGAGGTAAGGTAAGAGAAGACATACACGTAAACGCAAATTCTAAATTTAAAAAATAAGCAGGCACTAAAATAAAGGAATCGTTCATTTTAAACGGACTCTGAAAGAAAACAAATGATAGGAAACTCTCATAATAGTTTGATATATGGATTCAGTGAA
This sequence comes from Rhyacophila brunnea, assembly GCF_057557595.1. Classification (NCBI taxonomy): domain Eukaryota; kingdom Metazoa; phylum Arthropoda; class Insecta; order Trichoptera; family Rhyacophilidae; genus Rhyacophila; species Rhyacophila brunnea. Next base: position 28,660,344 of record NW_028233068.1, read on the forward strand.
GTACTAGCATATCGAGTATATAGAATGTATTAAAGAACATTACAATTAATTTATAACAGATTGACGAAAAAATATAAAGAAGTATGTATGGTGTCGGATAGAAAACACGATTTTGAAAATGATATATATCTGAAATCTCTGAATATGGTTTTAAGTGAAAATGCGATTTCAATCAAAACAATTTATTGAACATACTTATATAATTTAAAAACCCTTCTGAGATAACCACTAGAAAAAATATTCGGGATTCAAACCTACGCCCACCGAGATTCGCACCTATGTGCTTGACCACTAAGCTATACATGTTCTATCTATTTGCGACGAAGTTAACTAATGTTTTTACAATACTCTCTGAACCGCTTTCTAAATTTATTGCGTTACTTATTGGCAATCGACTTTTTATATTTTAAATCAATGTATTGAATTAGCTTAATTACCTACCCTGTCTGTAAATTTGTGAAATATATCGTTATTGATGTTTTTTGGTATTTTTTTTTATATTATTGTATTTATCTAACACGTTTTTTTCAAGATTGTTGCATACAATTTGATACACTTCGTCAAAAGAAAAAGATTCGTCACCCCTACTATCCATGGCGAAGGGTAGAGGTAGGCTGTTTAGATCCGCCATAAATAATGCAAATTAAATTTTGTCAGTCATACGTATTAATTTGTTTCCATTGAAATAAGACTCCGATTTACAGATCCTGATCCGATCCAGACTCCGATTATAATCTCTGTGATCCCAAATTTTACAAGAATTAGGCATTTTATTATTCAAAAAATTGGCACGATTAACACATTTGAAGATAATTCTAAAGATTACTAATTCTAAAGGACTGATTATAAGCTATGTCTTTGAGCATTCAAATGTGATAAACATCGTACGAATTATGATTGTTTTATAATAATTATTGACCTAAGAATATGGTAGTGTATTTTTGAAATACGCCATTTCTATTGGCATTTCCCAATGGTTAAGCTACAACATACGGCCGTAGCCATAAATTGACAAACGATAAATGAAGTAGGGAGTAAGAACATGTTAACTTGTGTGTTTAAACATGTCCCGTTTAAAAAAAAAAAAAAAAAAAAAACGATTTTTACATCGGAATACGAGCTTTCGTCATTTTTGGGTAGGTGTGGAACTATAGAAACTGTAGATAGGTAAAATTAATTGAAAATAGTGCTGCGAGTAGCGTACTGACTGGTTAAATCCGCTCCTGCTAATAAGTATCAGCCCAATGTCACTGTGGTGATACACCTAAACCACTATCATAATGTATTTTTTTATTTAGAAACGTTTATCAAACTATACTTAACATAAATTTACATTTATATATGTATTTCCGTGTGGACACCTTGATATCTTAAAGAAATCTGCGGTTGGTGGAAATGCGCTGTTGTTATTCAGAATTATTTCGATTAATTTTAAAACCACGTTATCATAATAGACACCATCGTTTAAAACAGTGGTATGCAAACATAAAGACAATATTAGAATCTAGGTATAGCAGTAGCGAAGGGTGCCCGTTAAAGGAAGGAATCAATAGCTTCTTCAAATCCTTTGACTCATTACTAAGGATGGTGATCGGAGAATTTACAAGGCTTGGCAACAATGTTTCCTTCCATCTGGAAAGATCCTGCGCTAATCTTGTTACTTCCGTTATTTTTGATTCAGTCGTTTTCTTGATAGTGTCACTCCATATGGAAGGCACACGCCCTCGTGACCTCCTTCCTTCGGCGCCACCAGAGATAACTCTTCTCTCCAAGCTGCACGAATCTCTTCTTTGGTAGGTAACTGAAATAAATGTCCTAGGACAGCCACGTTTACGGGACTTGAATTTAAATTTTGTTTTATCTTCAGTATTTATTTCACTAAAAAAACAACATGCATTAAAATAGATAGGTATCTATTAGGTACTAAAAAAAGTGATGCCTAACCATAAAAAAAATCTACATAAGTCCAGCCTTATAGGTGGAACTTCTTATCAAATAAACCGCTAGGACAGAGTACATTGCGCGAAAAATAACAGTCATATTATATTATAATATATTATAATATGCGCAAATTTGTAGTCGTTAGAGGCATGATACGTTTTATATAGGTAGTTAATCAGACAAAACATAAATATTGCCAAGTCTTCATTTATATTTTTAGTAGAAGATTCTATAGAACCGGATACAGTGTGTAGGTGAATCCTAAATTCAATTGTTTAAAACTTAGAGACAGATGGGTTTGTATGTATTTTTTTTTACTTTGTCCATTCTCTCTACATGATTCGCCCATCGGAGTCCACCAAGTTTAACGAACGTGGAGATACGAGTACAATCTACTTGGCTTCGCTATTTAAAAAAAACGTGTTATAGTTTCATTCAGGGAATGCGTGTCTTCATCTGTATGATCGTTAAATGTGTCCATTGCCATTACTGTATCTCGTGTCAACAGATCGCCATTTAGGATATGATCGAAGGATGCCATCCATATATTATTTAATATTTTTTTATTTTTCGGTTATTATGGAACTATCAGTGCATATATGCATAAATCGTAAAAATGTCTGGTATTATTTCTTTCTCTCCTAGTTTCTATGTCGCACACATTTGTTGTGTAGTTTTTCTTTTGTGGATGCTCTAGTATGTTTTCTTTTTTGTATTATAGTTCGTTGGCTTTAGTTTTATTTTCGGTTGACTGATGACATTTTTATTGAACCAATATTCGTGTTTTAAGTTAAGTCTCTGTAATATCGTATACTGTAGGGTCATGACTCATGACTCATGATGTATTCATCGACTTTCATAGATACGGTTCACGGATGTCGTCAATCTACTTTTTGAGATAATTGAACTTAAATATTGCATTAGTGCAAGTCGTAGTTTTGCGCGTGTAACCATGTGATGACGGGGATCTAGGCGAGGGGACGAGGCGCCGAGCACCAATGGAGATTAGAACGCCGAAAGTGCGGAACCCACTAATTAATATATATTATGTTATATTGCCCATTACTATAATGATATAATTTATACATATATGCAACGTAACGTTGAGAAACACTGAATACTATGAATATTATGATTAATTGATAAGATTTTTAAACGTAATATAATAAATATTAATTGTTTTATTAGTTAGTAAAGTAGACTACAGTTATGTTAAATTCAGTATTAATCAAACTAGTGACATTGTGGAAAGTTGAGAGATATAAGCAGATTTTATAAATATAAGAAACTGGGGTAGAGAAAAGTTTAATTCCCATCCAATTTAACTTTTTTATTATATACGTATTCTATGGTTACGAAGTGTTGGGACCAAAAAAGTGGATATTTCGATTATTGATACCATACACTGAACTAAAAACAAAGCCTGATGATGGAGAGCGAAGATGAAGAAACGGATGTTCTACTAAAAATGAAGTTCCAACAAGAAATTATGGACATCGAAATGGGAAACATAGCTCATAAAACTCAGAGAAAACATTCTACGTTTTATGTAGACTCGGTGAAAAATATAGAATTTTGCAAAAATGAGGATATTCAGAAAAACATTTTTAATAATACGTATAGTCTGAATGCCGGTACATCATTCTCTGATGAAAATTTTGAAAAAGAAAAAGAAATAAAATCGACGGTTGACATAATTAATATTTCGGAAATCAATTCGGAAACCGCCACCTTTAACACAGAACTATTCAAATGTGTCAAGGAAGATCTTTTTCAATCTGCCAATTGGTAAGGATACGTCAATTTTATCAATACCTACATAATAATATAAAAATCATTTTATAAGAGGTATTTTCGGATAGCGACCACTTCCGTCGCGCCGGATATTCCAATTTAAACAAATTAATGAACTTAGTAAAAATGTACGTAAGATATTGCGTATTCAATTCTCCCTGGATGGTATGAATATGTCTTTTATTAATATGGACAACTGATCCACAGTCTCCTCTGTGTTAAAATATATAAAGAAATTATTTACCAAAACTACTATTCAAACAATTATTATTCTTCAACAGATGAATGGTTTTCGCAATCACGGGCTTTTAAATGTAAAAAATTCTTGTGTGACCATTTCACTGAGTTTCTAACACTCAATGGCGGATTACAGCATAGGCTAAAATTATAAGCACCTTCAAACATAAAATATGAACAAATAATACATGAAACAGACACGCACGTAGACGTTGTGTTGGAGAAATCTCGTATCGAGAATTCTCAAAAATTTGATTGGTTCTATCATCGAGGGACCTTTAAATTAGTCAACACCTGGGTGCAGTGGCGCACCCAGGGGGGGGGCAGGGGGCCTTGCCCCCCCCCAAAATATGAAAATCATCAGAATGATTTTACACATTGAAATCGAAAGCCAATAAGCTATACCTTGGGCTTAGACAAACAACACGGAAAAAAATGATTTGTAATTCTCCAGCACCCTTTTTAGTAAAATATCTTAGATTTTAATTTCTAACACAAAAATTTCGAAACACTAATGTCAGGTTTTTTTAGAAACCCGTTCCCTAATGAAATTCTCGGTGTCCACCCGAATTCCAGAGTGGTATAGGTTATGGCTGGGAAGGGTTGACAGGGCTCTAACCTGGGGGCCCGGGCTGTGGGGGGCCTGGCGTGTCGGGTTGACCAGATAAGTGAGATAAACACACATCATAAATTAGCTTTAATAGTAAAAAAAGTCGCCTGCGGCGCTATTATACTTCATGACTATGAACATTTTAATTTATATAATTGCCCAATATATTTTCTGATTATTATGTGTCGATACTTGACAGCTCCATTATTAAAGTAGATGTATTGAAAATCGCCAATAATTCACTGTATAAGTACCCTCAATTTGAACTAAAACACAATTTGAAAAACGTTAATGTAGTATTTCACACTGCCTTTAATCTAAGCGGTGGATAGGGGGCCCGTCAAATACCCTAGCCCAGTGGTCGGCAAACTCATTAGTCAATAGAGCCAAATATCAACAGTACAACGATTGAGATATCTTTTGAGAGCCAATTTTCTTAAACTTAAATTATATACGTAGGTAGTAAGTAGGTACACTGCTAATTTACTTAATAAACTTTAGTTAAAGTTTTAAGTCCTAATTAAATTATAGGTAGGTACACTGAATAAAACTGAATATCATACGTAATAATGATCTTATTTATTAATAAAAATTAAATTGTAAGTCAGGTATCCATAAAATTGAATCATGACAATGACTGACAAACTCAATGTGAATAATGGCCTTGCATCTCCTTGTAAAGTTTGGGTAAGTCAGGTTCGTATGTTGTTGATTTAATTTTAAGCACGATTCCAGGTTCTCATCAATAAATCGATTTCTTACTTTACTCTTGATTTCCTCTCTTGGAAATCTTTTTACTAACCACAAAACTTGCAATATTAACATTGTTGACAGATTTTATTCAGTACCTAATTAAATACAGAACTTTATTTTTATTGACTCTTCTCCTCAGCTGCTTTCTTCCTTGCATCATCGACAGAATATTACGAGTTTTTAGTTGTATCTTTCTAAATTTCAATGCGCCAATTTTTCCCGACACATAAATACATGTCGGTAAGCCATTTAAGTTTTGAATAAACGATAAGTCTCGGTCTATTCAACATTACATTTACGGTTATCCTCTTCCGTTTTCTTTGCTTCTTCTTTGTAGCCATGTCAAATATGGCAGAGAGCATCTGTGGCAGAGCCGCACTCAAGGGGCCAAAGAGCCGCAGTTTGCCGACCACTTCCCTAGCCTGAGGGCCCGTTTCAGGATGTGGGGGCCATGGTGTAGGTACACCGAGTGCAATAGACAAAAGACCGATAAACAACATATTAGGCTGTGTTGTATTGAGTAGGTTGTGTATAATTTAAATGCAATAATACTTTTTTGTCCATTTTCGATTAATATGTTGGAACCTCAATATTGAAAAACCAAAAATCTACGATAAACATTCGGCGAAAAGAACGACTACACCCACTACGGTGGTGGTGTAAATCAAGAGAACATTTTTTTCGGTGGAATTCGGCATAAATATTGTAGCTCTCTAGACTAGTGTTCCCCAAACTTTCGACATCTGTGTACCCCTTCTATAATTTTCGTAACACTGAGTACTCCTCGTCAAAGAAAAATACATATAAGTACTTTAATAACAATCAAAATATATTTATATATTCCTTTTGTAGTACATAAACAAAATAATAATAAACGAAAAATAAAATTCATTCATAATAAAATATAAATAAAAGTTATATTATAAAAAATAACATTCATTGGTTATTAATTTTAATCTGAGGTGCGGTTCCACACCCAAAAGGCTGTTCCTTTTTTTTACGTAATGTCTACAAATGCTGAAAAAGCAACTTCACATAGATATGAAGTTGGAAAAGGCAAGATGTATTTCAGGAATGTCTCTGTTAAAACTGGATACACATGTTGCATTTGCAAACTAAATGATGTTTAAGTACACTCCTTATATTTATTTTTCAAAAATCCGTCTGAAGCTAATAATTCCAACAATTGCTCTTCTTCCGCATGCGATAAACCTTCTAGCATGGATATTGTATTAATGCTTGTTGCACCAGGCGTAGCCATAGCCCGGTGCAGCGCATACCCCCACCAAACTCTTCCCGTACCTCAGGGGGTACGCGTACCACACTTTGGGAAACACTGATCTAGACCAAGCGGGTAGCACAGCCGATATTATTTTAGTAATCTTTTAGCATACTAGGTACACATGTCCAGCATGGTCGCTGTTCACTTCCAATCCGCCAGTCGCTGATGACACGCTCAACGGTTACCGCCACTATGCCTCCAATTTAATAAAAACTAGGAGAAACTGTACAAATATATCGCCGTGTATTGTGAAAATATGTAAAAATATTTATATGAAGAAGAAAAAGAGCCTATGGGACTAATTTACATTCTCCTCCTTGCCCCCCCACCCCAATAATAAATCCTGGGTACGCTACCGCCTGGGTATCTCTAAGTACTAAAGCTTCTCAACCGGTGTGTCGTGAGCGATTGGGAAGGTGTGGGAAGTTTCATTCCATTTCCTTTATAACACACAAAATGTCGGTAATATTTTCGAAAACTTTTCTCACAAATTTGTTCTATTCGTATGTCAAATTTAAAAAAGTCACCTGTTGTGAAGAAATCTCTTTGGCATTCATTATCATTAAAAAATGTACTTTCTCGATACTACCTACATAAAATGTTGCACAAAAGATTATAATATGATACCCTTTAGTTTTAGTCCAAACTCTTTGATTTGAATTTTTTTGAAGTAAAACAAAAACAAATTATTAATTTAAGTGTCCAAAAAAATAAAGGTATGTATGTACGTATGTTGCAGTATAGGTACCGAGAAAATTTAATGGTTTTGAAAGTGTGCCGTTACGTAAAAATTGGTAAATATTGTCTTATAACACCACTTATATATGTGTATGTATACACTACAATATGTGTATAATCCGTCTGAATCCATCTGTATAAAGTCAAAATGGTAAACGAAAGATTAGGAAGGATTATACAAGCTCAATACATTTTGTTATTTATTTGAATTGCAGTAATCTTGATTCTGGAGCAAGTCCTAACGCGACATGCTATCTCAGAAGGATATCCGTCTGTCATATGGCTGCATACTTTGGATCTGACCAAGTCCTCAGGTTGGTGCTGGAGCGAGGGGCGAACCCCTTCCGCAGAGACTGCTTGGGACGCACACCCTTGCATTTCGCTGCGTGGCGTGGGTCATCCACATGCCTGCAAATACTTCTCAACCACGCTTTCGATGATCCAGCGGAAAGAATAAAATTCATAGAGGCTGCGGAAGGTGGGGCCGATAAAACTGATCCACTTTGGCTAGACTCACCGCATCTGCATAACTGCGTCGGCGTTACGTTCACCGTAATTATAACAATTAATCAATTATATCATATCATATCACTCTCAGTAGATAGTAAACTAGTTAGTATGTTTGTTAATTTAAAGATATCTGGTGTGGGTATTTGGATGTTTAAAATAGCCGAAAATAAATAATAAGATAGGTAATTAGGTGGGTGCCTAATGAATTTTCAGAAAATTTGTAATTCAAAATGAAAGGGGGTGGCATTCTAAGTCAGCTTAAGGGCGATACTTTGCCTATGGACTCATTGCTTTCGCATCGCAATTAATCGATTCAATAAGTATGCGTTTATGTTCAGATAAGCGTCATATTATATTGGATCACATTCAGGGCTTTTTTTTTTAAAACAAAGGTGCCGGAACTCACTTTTTGCCAAACTTCTTACCAACCAAAGAAAATTATATTCAAATATCATTTAAAGCAACTTTTCCTATGCCACGAAGCGCATGAAAAAATAAACAACTAAAGTTGTAAAAAATAAAATTGTAAAAACATCATTTATATAGTGATTTCCATGGCCTGCATCCTGAAGCGGGTCCCCGGTCCAGGATCTTTGGCGGCCCCCCTACCTATCACAAACGTTAAAGGCGGTGTGATTTTATGATTAGGACAAATTTGTGATGTGCGTTTATCTCACTTGTCTGTTCGATCTCACAAGCTAGAGCCCTGTCAGCCCCCCCTTTGTGGGAGCCAGGGCTCGAAATGGACCGGAACGCACCGGAGAGCCGTTCCGATTAATAAAATCTTGTAGGAAAATAATTTGACCGTCTGAGCCAGATCAGCCATAAAACAAAAAAACCTAACACTTATTTTTATAAAATAATCATAAATTTAGATACTCGTAACTATGTTAATATTTTCGTAAAATCATCGAGCGCTCCGGTTCGTAAAATTTTCCATTTCCAGCGCTGGTGGGAGCCATGGTGATTTCCAAAGTTCAGTCCAATTCTCGTCCGGAAAATCGTCTCGATTCCTTTTCTTAGTATTATAGTCTATTATAGCCGAATGTCTTCCACTGAGTAACCACCGATCAACGTATATTGAAGGATCAAAAAGTGTCAAAGGTGGTCCGACGAGTTTGATGAACAAAAGTGCCGAAACTGTTTTGGTCTTCAACGAAGCTCTTAATGGGGTAATAATTAGATTCAATTGCGAAAATTCGCGTTCACATTCACTTGAAGAAATGGTAATAGAATTCAATGCCTATATCAAATGCAATAGTTTTTCGTGGTATGTCTTTTCATACGAGATGATTCAGGAAAATTAACTTGTAGTCTGTAAGCGCAAACATTGTTTCGTCTTATTGCTTTTGAAACAATACAAATTAAGGGTGCTGGAACGCCGTTCCACCGCGTGACATGACAAAAAAAGCCCTGATCACATCAAATAATATAATTTGACAACATGAACTACGGTAATAAATAACAATAACATGTCTTATGACTCATGAAGACTGTCGAATCAAGGGGCGGTCAGTCCAGAGATTCAGTACATTCAAGAAGCGTCCTGTCAGCGCCCCTTGATCCACATTACTTACGCGGCGCCCCTACTTCCAAGCACCTTTTTTTAGGTGAGCAAGGTGAGGTGCAATCAAACAGCACTCCAGCTGGCCCTGTCCCAACTGCATTTGGAATGCGCTCGTCAGTTATTGGATACGGGAGCCAGGATTTGCACTTGCGAAGTGGCGGCGGGTCGGCCCGATGCTCGTTTTTGCCCGTCCACTATGGACGCTTGCGGTTCAGCACTCCAAGAGGAAGATCTCAAGACGAACGCGAGGTAAACGATCATAACTTATTTTTAATGTGTTTATAATATTACGTAAACGAACAAAATGTCCGAACAAGTAATAATCATAGAAATATACACAATACAGAATCCAGAGCTATACACTATACAGAGCAAACCGAAAAAAAGTTTCTCTCAGTTCATAAAACTATTTGAAATATTTCAATTTTAATAAAAATTAGGTATGCCATTTTTTATTTATACTTAGTCCAATTTTAAAAGCTAAACAGAACAAACTTAGGCGCCTATCTTAAGACGATGATTTCGATAACTGAGTACGCTACAATTTTATTCATATTGTAAGGTAAAGCAATTTGAAATTATTAGGTTACATTACCTACAGGTTATTTAATACCTCTATGGTTACACAGGTAAGCGCATATTTTTTAAATGATTAGATAAGTAACGTGCGCCGCAGAGGACATTTTTACTATCTATCAAACAAATTAATGATAAAATTTGCCTTTTGCTAAAATTATCTTTTATCATAAATCAGGCCCATTTTATGGCTCCTTTTCCTTTTTCAGAAGCATTTTATTTGTAAGCTATTAATACTATCAATCATACTGACTATTTTTATTGATACTCATATAATGCTTTTCAATATCTGTGTCGCTTGATCACCTAATTAATAAAAAGGCAATTTGATAAATTTTACTGATATTTTTTTTTCTTTACTTTTAGTTAAAAAAATAAACTTGCAAATACTTGAAAATACAAAAAACACGAAATAAAAGATGCGGTCATAGACAGTATGATTATTATTAACAGTGGCGCACCCAGGGGGGGGGCAAGGGGCCGTGCCCTTCCCCTCCAAATATAGAAATTGAAAGCCAATACATTAGACAAATAAAAACACGGCAAAAAAATTATTTGAAATTCTCCAGCACCCTCTAGAAAAATTTCTTAGATTTTAATTTCTAACACAAAAATTTCGAAACACTATGTCGGGTTTTTTTAGAAACTCAATCTCTAATGGAAATGTCAAAAAATTCTCGGTGTCCACCCGAATTCCGGAGTGGTGTACACCGAGTGCAATAGACAAAAGTCCAATGAGAAATTAGGCTGTGTTCTGTTGGGTAGGTTTGTGTACCTATAAGTGCTCGGCCGTAGTGAATTGGCGGGCGCGACGCGGCGGCGTCTTGCGAAACTCAAACGTATAACCGTGCGTATTATGCCCCAAAAAAGACACTGTCTACGAACATTTTACACACGGTTATACGTTTGAGTTTCGTAAGACGCCGCCGCGCCGCCCCCGCGCGACCACTACGTTCTTGCACTAAGTTAAATGCAATAATACTTTATTTAAATTAATATTTTGGAAGTTCACTATTAAAAAACCCAAAATCGACGATAAAAATTCGGCGAAAAGTACGACTACACCCACCACCATGGGCTGACAGGGCTACAGCCTGGGGGGCCCGGGCCTAAGAGGGCCCGGCGTGGCGGCTCGTCTAATTGTGAGATAAACACACACCAGAAATTTGTTATACCATAAAAAAATCGCATGTGGCGCTATACTACTTCATCAAAATTAACATAAAAAATATGAAGTATGATGAAAATTTGATACACGTAACTACATGATAATAATTCACGTGTATCATTTTATATTACAATTATTTTTAGTGATTCTATAAAAATAAAAATGGTTATTTATCCAATATCGAAGGGTCGAATGCTACTTGGCTACCACAAGAGGGGGTCGCGACCATAGTATGATAACGATCGATAATAATATGATATGAAGTCCGACAAATCAAGAATTCAAGGGAATTATTAAACAATATAGATAAATCCACGGAATACCATTTGGGAACACTACTGTAGAACATCACATTCCCCTTAACTCTGGTGATAGGTAAGGGGGCCCGCCAAACATTCATGATGTGGGGGCCATGCCCACCACAGTCGGTGGTGGTGTAAATTAAAAAAAAAAAAAACATTTTTTTTTGTGGAATTCAGCATAAATATTGTGGCTCTAGACCAGTGGTTCTTAACCGGTGCACCGCTGGCTTGTTGCAAGTACACCGCGAAAGTAAGGATAAAAGCAGAAAAATCCGCGAAATAGCGAAAATCGAAAAAGTCCTTCGTGAAATTATGAAAGATCTAATGTGATTTCGATGTTGCCGAATCGATCGCACGCGTCTACCGTTGGCCTCACAGGTTTTCGTTTCATAAATGAAAACAAAATAGTGGATCAATATCTGTGCTGCAAAGAACTCACCAAGCGTACGACATGACAAGGTGTTTTTGATTCTATTTCTTCATATTTAGAACAATCTAAAATATCATGGAGGAATTTGTATGGATGGTGCTCCGTCAATGTTAGGCTCATTTAAAGGATTTGTTACCCTCGCAAAGACAAGAAACCTTAACATTATATCTACGCACTGTTTTATTTACACAGGGAATCTATAGTTTCGAAAACATTACCGCAGTGCCAATACCTGTATTGTAAATTTCATCAAATCCAGACCTTTAAAAACAGGCATTTTTTAAAAAAACTTTGCATTTCTATGCAAGCTAAGTAGGAATGTTTGCTTTTTCACACTGAAGTGAGGTGGTTACAGTGGCGCACCCAGGGGGGGGTCAAGGGGCCCTGACACCCCCCAAACATGAAAATTATAAGAATGACTTTAACCATTGAAATTGAAAGCCAATAAACCTTTGGGCTTGGACAAATAAAAACACTGGCAAAAAAATGATTTGTAATTCTCCAGCACCCTTTTTAGAATAATTTCTTAGATTTTAATTTCTAACACAAAAATTTCGAAACACTAATGTCAGGTTTTTTTAGAAACCCAATCCCTAATAGAACTGTCAAAAATTTCTCGGTGTCCACCCGAATTCCGGAGTGGTGTAGATCATGGCTGGGGAGGACTGACAGGGCTCTAGCCTGGGGACCCAGCGTGTCGGGTTGATGAGATAAGTGAGATAAACACACATCATAAATTAGCCTTAATAGTAAAAAAAAGTCGCCTGCGGCGCTATTATACTTCATGAACATTTTCAATTACTTATTTAATTGTGCAATATATTTTTTGATTATTATGTGTCGATACTCGACAGCTCCATTATTAAAGTGGATGTATTGAAAATCTCCAATAATTCACTGTATAAGTACCCTTAATTTGAACTAAAACACAATTTGAAAAACGTTAATGTAGTGTTTCACACTGCCTTTAATCTTAGCGGTAGGTAGGGGGCCCGCCAAATATCCTAGCCTGAGGGCCCGTTTCAGGATGTGGGGACCATGGTGTAGGTACACCGAGTGCAATAGACAACGAGAAATTAGGCTGTGAAGAAGAAAAAGAGCCTATGGGACTAATTTACATTCTCCTCCTTGGCCCCCCCCCAATATGAAATCCTGCGTGCGCCACTGAAGTAGTACATACCTTTCCTACCTACCTATATTCTATTGTATCATTAATATGTAGTTTGATAAGTTCTTTAAAAGGTATCATAACGATCTTTGAATCAGGGCTTCGAACTGTAACTGAAACAAAAACCGAAAACCGGAAAACCCGTTATTTTTGTCGGAACGAAAACCAGAAAAAAATATATCGTTTTTTAGGTTCGGTATACCTTCGGACAAGCGCGTTAACATGATCTTACCGCACTTCAATTGTCGTGACGCATCTCGACATAATTTATAATATTATATTATTTTAAAAATGTATGGCTACCGCTATGCTGTGCAGCATAACCATTGGTTTCGGAGCGTGACGCCGGGCTATCATGCAGTACCATAAAATGTTTTATATCATGGTAGAAAATAAATTTGTACTTAATACAAATAAAAACATTTAAAAATTAATCACTCGGAGCTGAACCGAAGACCAGAAAAACAGTTATTTTTTCCGGAGTGAAAACTGGAACCAAACCGATATACTTATATTGTTTTACTTGAACCGGAACAAAAGCCGAAACGGAAAAAAATAACGGTTCGAAACCCTGGTTTGAATAATTGAGGGTATTTAGAGTTCGCAGACGTCCCTTTTTCCCGGACAAATCCTCTTTTTTGAGGTCAATGTTCGTGTCCAGTATCTTTTTTCATTTTTAATAATGTAACGTAATGCTATTTTGTAAAATTGATTGACAAAATATTTTTTTCATTCATTCATTTGAAAGAAATGTGGTAGGTACCTACTATATTTATTTTCTTAATTGCAATTTTCACTCAATGCTAATTCGTGCTTGTTAATAAAAAATATGACTTAATTATTAAAATAATAATAATAAAATTATTACATTTCGGGGTTAAATATCGAGATCTAACAATCATTGACATAGCATGGGTTCAATTACAGTGGAAAAATACATCACAGAAATACTCAGAATTGAAAAAATCGCACGTATGAATTCTGAGATCACCGGGGATCGAACCAGGAAACCCCGTACGGCATTGGACTGATTATGAAATATGTCCTCTTTTTATCATCGTCAAATATGGGAACATTAAGGCCGTTAATTTCAAAATTCGGTAAACTATATATTCTGCCATTTCGAGATAAAAGTAAAAAACCGTAAGGCATATTTAGGATTGCAAAAGAATATTTTTATCAAGTAAAAGCGAGTAGCGAAATAAAATGTCATTAAAATTCATAAAAAATCATGTAATATTAGTCGTAAAATATTTTTAAGTAGCGGCTGATGAATATAAACAACTTTGTAATCAACCCCCGGTTTAATTATAATTAACTATCAAACGGCGATGATTTAAATAGTTTCTAAATATGCATACAATGCAAAAGTACCTACTTACAGAATCAGAATCAAGTAAAATACATGGAGGTTACCAACTTTGAAACTAATAGCCTCAATTCATTGTTTTAACATATTATTATTTTTTACTTCAACATTTTTTTTTAATTAAATTCCATCGAGGTACTATCAGTGCCCCGAAACCGGTGTGCCGCGAGACGGCGCTAGGTGTGCAGTGGTGTATTGCTTCCAAAAAAACACAAATTATTTTGTATATTATATAATACTTACATAGCCAACTTTGAGAACATGGCTGGTAATATATTGAGCACCTGAATGAACTTTAAAACAATGCAAGGTCAATTTATTAATTCTAACTTATAGGTATAAATTAACACAATAAAGTAGGTAAAAACTTTATCACCCACATATTAAGTCCAATAATCACAATAAAAATATAACCAACAAATTATGAATAATTGAAGTGTTTGTAAGAGACCCTTATCACTAATAAAACAAACAATAGGCGTATACATCATCAAACCCTAATAATAGATCATTAAATAATAATCAATAAATACTAGGTACATTCAATAGGTGTAAGATGCCGAAAGGCGAAACCCGGGTCGCAAAAAACGACTCAAATGGAATAGTACAAAACTTAAATCCATTATAATTTAAATTCAAATTCCATCAAGTACCTTCGGTCGATCGTATTAAGATTATGTATAAGATTGTTACAATGTTGTTAATGTTATCGTCCTAGGGTACGTAATAAAAAAAAATATTTAAATTATAATCTTCCATCTTATGGGAAGTAAAAAACGCTCAGGTAACTAATACTTAAGTTGAGTTTTTATTGTATTTTCAAACCATGATCCTGGACACTCCTTAAACGTATGTTCAAACACGCGCGTTAACATAATTTTACTCCCTACTTTAATTATAGTTTGTCAATTTATGGCTACGGCCGTATGTTGTAGCTTAACCACTGGGGAATGACAAAAGAAATGGCGTATTTCAAAAAACACTACCTTATTCTTAGGTCAATAATTATTATGAAGCAATCATTATTCATAAGATGTTTATCACACTTGAATGGTCAAAGACATAGCTTATAATAAGTATCTTTAGAATCATCTTCAAATGTGTTAATCTTGCCGATTTTTTGAATAATAAAATGCCTAATTCTTGTCAAATTTGGGATCACAGAGATTATCAATATAATTTTTTATCGTGAATATTTTACAAAAATTATCTCGTGATAAATTATACTAATGGTTTTATAAATGCGTTTAAAAATTAATAAATGTAAAAAATCTTAACACCACTGCACAGTTATGTACCGAAATATGTCTATATTCTAAAACATTAGAGCGAGAGGTTTAAAATAATACTATTTTATGTAACAAAAATACTTTATGCAGTCATCAAAAGTTTAAAATAAATATAAAGGATAATAAGGCTTCAAAATTATATAAATAGATTATCTACAACGTTTAAGGAGTGTCCAGGATCATGGTTTGAAAATACAATAAAAACTCAATTTTGACCTACGACGAGCATGTGGGCCGTTAATATAAATTATAAATAATAGTAATCTATGTGAAAGGCATTATGTATGGCTTTTAATCTTATCTAGACCAAACAACATACATGTTACAAAAATTCTTATGCTTGGTGTACAATTACATGCTAAAACTCAATAAACATGTCTAGTGAATATTATTATATCTATATGTAAAATATATATAATTTTTGCAGGTATGTGGAGGCAATCAAAATGCTTATAGAGTATGGACAAAAGCAGAGCTCAGCAATTCCGATGTGGAATCTCTGTAAAGACTATTACAAACGGAGAGGAAATAAACGCACAGCACTCCACAACACCGCTCTGTTAGAAAACGGAAAAGCTACAAAACTTCTTCTCGATGTCGGCTTCAGTTCTCAGCAGCTTGACCTGTCGAATAATCCCCCCATACACTATGCAGTGACACATGAAAAGATATCTCCACTTCAGCATTTAACCGAGGCTTCCGATATCAATTCTGACATGTTAAAGTCCTCCCTGAAACTTGCCGTCGTAAACAAGTGGATACCTGGAGTTATTTCACTCCTAAATGCTCTCAAAACTATGAAAGCAGACATCGGCACAACATATGAGAAAGGAAACAATGTTTTACATTATGCCGCATGGGTAGGTAGCCAGTCAATTGTGAATGTGCTAATTGAAACCTTTCGACATCAACATCTTTCGATAGACACAAAGAATGACTTGGGATACACCCCGCTACACGGAGCGGTACAATCTGGTTCCGCCGCATGCGTCAGAGTCATGCTGTACCAAGGAGCCGAGTTCGACGTAGAGCTCTACAAGGGACGGAACGTGGTACATGAGGCGGCCATGAAAGGCTGCCATGACGTACTTGCTGTGCTTCTCGAAACCACTAAATTGTTCGAGAAGGGTATAGAGTTCATCAACAAGAAAGATGATGATGGCCTGTCTCCTTTACATTGGGCTGCTTTCGCAAATAGTTTCAAGTGCTTGACACTTCTTTTTAACGCCGGAGCTGACCTGCACACCCTCGGTTTAAAAGGCTCTCACTCCGGATTTACAATCCTGCACATGGCTGCGATCAACAACAGCACAAAAGTGGCCCCGATGATCTGCAGGATAGACCAATCTATGATAGATTCCAAGGACAGCGACGGACTTTTGCCGTTTCACAGAGCCATATTAAATGGCCACCGGGAAACTTCTACTCTTTTTCTTACGAAGGGGGCCGATCTTTCTGATGTGTTAAATATAGAGGGCAAAAAACAATCTGTACTGGAAATAATCTCAAAAAAATGGCGGCATCCGACAGAGTACCTAGAGGATCTCTTCGATACGTACATAATTAAAAATTCATTTAACTTGAGCAACCCAAGATGCGTAGTCATTTTACATTATGCACTGTTTATACCTCACTACACAGAGATGCGGCCAAGGCGTATGAGAATTCTTGAGAAAATGTTTGAAGAAGAATTAGGATTCAATCAGCTTTTATTGCATCCTCTCGTGGATACATTTTTGCATTTGGAGTGGAAAAGATTGAAGAAAATTTTTGTCGTAATAGTGGCGATGTATGCAGTTTTCTTATTTCTTGTCACGTGTCTTATTATTGACATTTACGATGACAGCGAAAATTCTATCATTTGGGAAATATGCTTATGGATAAATATCATCATCCTCATTTTAATGGTGAGTTTGTACAGTTTAAGAACAAACGTATAAAAGTGATACACATCCTTTTAACAGTGCGTCTGATTTATCATTAATTATATAGGTAGTTTATTGTTCACGGACCACACATAGGTATATTAGAAAGTAAAATGGAAACAAAATAATCAAAGATAAACTTACAGTCTAATAGAGATCTAATAGAATGTTAAATCAAAATTGAATTAAAATTAAACATTTTCGTCTGGCGATTTGTTCATATAATAAATACATATCTTAATATTTACCTAAGTAGACTAGACCAGGGGTCGGCAGAAACGGCTCTTTGCATAGACGTTTGCGGTTCTTCAGACATAAACTCCAATTCCCTACATTTTCCGTAATGATTTGAATATATTGTTGCAAGGGAAAGGAAACATTGCATACCTATACATTATTGGAAGACAATTATATAAAACAACTGCCTTAAATAGAAACAATAATATTTGATACATGGAATAGTTTGCCTGAAATATATGACGCGTTAAAAAAACTAGCTTTTGGTATTCTCATAATCTTCGGTTCTACATATTATTATATATGCGAACAAACATTCTCATCTACGAACCAAATAAAAAATAAAGAAGCAGAATAATGTATGAAAATTTATAATCATGTATTCAATTAAAAATAAGTAGCTTTTTGCCAGATATACTAAAGCATGGCCCCCAAAATGGGGGGGCTGACAGGGCCCTAGCCTGGGCGCCCGGCGATGCGAGTCGACCAGATAAGTGAGATAAACACACATCACAAATTTGCTTCACTAGTAAAAGGCGCTATTTTCCTTCACTAATATTATTATTTAAAATTATATGGTTGTACGATACAATTTTTAATTGTGTATCAATACTCGACAACTCCATAATTCAAATGGATGTATTCAAAAAAACACAAAATATAAACACTAATTTTACCGCATACACCATTTGGAAAACGCTACTGTAGAGCATCACACTGCCTTTATCCTAAGCGATAGGTAGGGGGGCCCGCCAAAGATCCTAGCCTGGGGGCCCACTTCAGGATGTGGGGGCCATGTACTAAAGCTATCAAAAGCGACGCATGGACGCCGTTCCAATTAATTTTTTTAATAAAAAATCTTGAACTTTTTTCACCCTAAAAATTCCATATACATATTACGTATATTACATATTATATGCGGCTCTCTAGTACTCTTATCCTGTTTTCTTGAAAATTTGGCTCTTCTCACTTGACAAACTGCCGACCCCTAGACTAGACTAATAAATTATACTTTCATCCATTGATATAATATAAATGTTATAGTTTAATGTGTTTCAAATCAATATACAGTCAGACCGTGGATTGAGATCATAATTCGTTTCGGATATGTGTTTGTAATCCAAATCACTCGTAGGTATATCAAAGTGATTCCACTGTGTCTTCGTTATACATAGCTTGGTGCGTAGCGTACCTACATACGTCATACATAACGATGAATGTATGTAAAATTGTGAGTTAAAGGTTTCATTCAGATAACCAAACATACCCCATATTTTTATAACATTCATTCAATCAACTAGTGTTACTCACAATGATATTCGAAAAAGGGGGATCATTTATAATATGCCAACAGAGAACCTAGCGGAAAAATACGAAGCTTGCAATTTGAGATTTTCTTTGATAATTTACAATTTCAACTGTATGTATCTGAAAACATTAAAAAGATTTTTTTTTAAAGTCAAACATAAACTTACAATTGTAAAAAAAATGTAAATTTGTCACATATTTGGTACATAGGTTACGTTATTATTACATTATTTCATTTTAAAATTTAGTTTAAGTTTTAAAATTTTCAACGTTTAGATTTTTGATTTCAAGTTCTACACATTTATATTTTTTATAAAAATCAATGTTTTTTAAAATATATATAAAAAATATTAAAACTATGAATTAGTTAAAAATCTAAACGCTGAAAGTTAATAAACTAAATTTTAAAATTAAATATAACCATAAAAATAATGTAATAATAACGTAACCTATGTACCAAATATGTGACAAATTTACATTTTTTTTACAATTGCAAGTTTATCTTTGACTTAAAAAAAATTTTTTTTTAATGTTTTCAGATAGGTACCTACATATTTATTAATTAACACAGTTGAAATTGTAAATTATCAAAAAAAAATCTCAAATTGCAAGCTTCATATTTTTCCGCTAGGTTCTCTGTTGGCATATAATATAATCCCCCTTAAAACGTGAATGAAAAAATGTTACTTCTTAACAATACTCTAATGTTTTTATTGTTCGCAACATTTTGGGTTCCGTTAAAACATTTGAGGAATGCCTTATCCTATTTTATTAGATATGTTATACTAATTATGTTTCTTATTCCAGACTTATGTTTGTCTTTAAAATATTATATTATTAAAATAAAATGAAAAATCATGTCGGGAAATAGATTTTCGTAAAGTAATCGGAATTAAAATGAGGTGAAATAATGATTGTACTTTGCAGGAATGTTCCCTGATCAGCGAATCTAAATCGGGACAGTACTTGAGAGAGTTGGAGTGCATTGCAAAATTGATCTCAATGATACTTGCGTTGGTGCTGTTACTTGACCACCGCATCGTCAATAATTCTGAAGGATCCTTCTCTCGGGCCTTGGCTTCCATCACCATTCTTGCTGCCTGGACTCAACTCGGAATTCAATTCTCCAGATTATTCAGAGGATTCTACTTTCAAATGTTTACAAGAGTAGCTGCCAGGGTCACAAAGGTGATTGGATATTATTTTTTTCTTATGTCCACTATAATTTACTGCAAGTAAACCTCTCAACATTCTTGTTCTCGTGTTATTAACGTTATTATGGTGCAGATAGATAAAATGAAGTACTAGTTTCAGTCTGAATAATTGTATGTAAATTACGTCATTTACGTAGCTATTTTCAATGAAAACATCCATAGAAAATCTATGAAATTCCAAATTTTTGTGATTTTATTCCTTTCCTAATTTGCCGATCCCAAGCAACGCATGATATGCCAACCCGTACGTGATGTTACTGACTAGCAGGGTTAGTAAACAATAATAAATTCACTAATGATTTAGTAAATAATATTAAAAGACACACTTCGGATACACGAGTTATATTAAAATATTTTCATATTGTCTAAAACTAATGCAAGACAAATAAAACATGGTTATCGATAAAATTAATAAGACAGCAATAGATGAATACTACGCTGTAACAGTAACTTTAGAATACAAATGCATAATTTACAAGAAACAAAAGGAAGAATGCATATTGCCAAGTTGTATTTCTTCATTCCTTGCTGCTACAAAAAGTCACTCTCGCATCACTACTTCAATAACCAAAGCTCAACCTTCAAAATACCTCATTGTTTAAAAATTGGTCACATTAAACCTATTTTTCCAAATTTTAACCAAAAAAATCTTAAGTTGTACTTTTTAACGCAGCTACGGTTGAGCTACATGTATCTACCTATAGGTACAGTAATACTGAAACTCTGCCAAGATGATTATCTTAGGCGCATAGGCTACAAAACAGCTACTGCAAGCTCTAGGGATCTGAACATTGAAGATTTCTAGATAAATACGATTAGTTTGAGATCATTACAGATATTAACATTATGGTTAAACAGAACACAGGAAAAAAACAATGAAATGGTATCAAAATTCAAATTTATCGATGGACCTAATAATGTGTATTCTCGTATTAATCACCAACGTTGGTAACCAACCAAAAACATTGTACCTAACTAACAATGTCGAAGTTACCAAGTCATGTGAATTTGATCCAATGCCAGATTCGAAACTGTGACCTACAGATTTAGAGGCGCGCATTCGGTGTTTACTACTCCACTACAGATTTTATACTACACTAAAAAAAGCACACAACTATGTATATTATATTAATTACAAATAATAATTAAATTAATACTGTTATGTCTCATTTTTAGGTGATCGTCCTATTTGGCTGCTTTCCGGTTATAGGCTTTGCATTGGCCTTTTGGGTATTATTCAACAGTGAAACTCCATTCTGCACATGGACAGATTCCATTATGAAGACTATCGTGATGATGACGTCCGAATTTGATTACAAAGAATTATTTGATAAAAAGCCCCTGGATCCGTTTTGGATAATGACCCGCTTTATTTTCTTGGCTTTCATTGGTTCAGTCTCTATAGTTCTGATAAACCTTCTCATGGCATTGGCAATCAGTGGAACTGAAGAATTGGAATTGGAAGGCAAAATTCAGCGACTGCTGCAACAAGTTCACTTCTTAGGTACCCTAGATGGCTTTGCATTTAATATAGTGTGGAAAATACTGCCGAGATTTATTTCTGAACGAATTTCTAGTGAAGAATTCAGCCAACTCACACTGTATCCGGGGAGAACCGGCATTTGGAAATTTGACAACAATAATATAAGCGAAGATTTTGCTGCAAAAATCTTTAGACATTTGTCTGAAAAAAATGGTATCCAGCAAGACTCTGGCCATACTTCGTCGGTTGATGTTGAACAAACACGTATTAGGAGAACAGAGATTTTCAACGAATGTACGAAGGCAGTAAGTGTCCACATGGAAGCAATGAATAAAAAAATCGAAGACATGACTGACCTATTTAAAAAAATGCATCAATAATTATGTTGTAGACTCATGACATGTCAAGATCAGGCGCACACAACAGAAAAACGGTTTGAGGAGGTCCATTTTGACAACAAATCCAAAATATTTTTTGTGATTTTTCAAAGGGGCGGGGCGGAATTAACAAAATCTAGCAGGTGGCACTGACTTCCACTTTCACATTTATCCCGCTTACTGCTTATAACCTCTCGTCGCTACAGCTACGGAATACCGCACTTTTCCATGTACATTCCCCGTACCGACACTCCGCATGTTGAATCTGCCGATAAACATGTGGCATGTAGGTATAACTGAGGATGTTCACCAATGAGTTATTGAGAGTTGTCGCATTCACAAGCGGTTATCGAATTCACGCAACTTAACGCTCATCGGCCGCATTGGAACATTAAAGCAAACGTTGGATGCCCAAGATAGTCGCACCGATTCATCAGTGTCACGGGTCTTTCAGTGGCCACAGGCCTTGCATAGATGTCGTGGAATACCGAAAAGAGTGGGGCCAACCCGTTCAGAACCAACCAACCACATCAACCGGTCCCGATCCTCAGTCACGAGGTCCTGGTGAAGAAGTAATATTACATTTGTATTTTTTTCATTTCTGGTGGAGGGGGGGTCGGGACCAGAACCCGTTCATATAGATACATGTCGAGTTTTCAGTAACATAATATATTTGAATCTTGGCTAATATTAAGATTAAAATTATGTATAACAAGTGATCCTACATTAAGAACACAATATTATCTGCCATGAATAGAACAATGATAATGATAATATGTAGGTGAAGGCGTAGGCCCCAAAGCATTGTAAATGGTTTTATAATAATTTTATAAAAATCCATTAGTTAAAATTTGTCACAATTAGATAAGATGCCTATAGCATTGTGGTCGATGGGCATGGGCGAAAATCTCGAGAAAAGCAGGTTCAATTCCTGCTGAGTGTCGTATTTTTATCAAAAATAGATTTTTTCTATTGGTTATATTCAAATCATGTATGTTCATTGAGAAATTTATTGAAAGTGAATACGTCCAAGGCCTGTAGAACGTTCTGAAAGTAAATAAACTGTTAAAAAAACAAGAGTAATTTAATTAATATATTTTTTATTAAAAGAATAATTTTTATAGAACTTAATTGATGTCATCTTCAAATTGCCAGCCATCTTCCTGACTGAGGAACCGTCTCTTAACAGCAGTGTTCATATAAGGCCGGAGCACCCATTCCTTGTCAGCTGCCTCCACAGCATCCAGAGTACCAAGTTTGATTTCATACAACTTTAACTGAAATCGTGGACCCACTTCTTGTAGCTCTATATTTCTGTCAACCTAAAACAAAGGTTAAAATGTTAAACGTACATACATAATATTATGTATACATATTATCACAAATAACTACGCTATAAAATAATTGGGCTTTTAAAAAGTTTAATAGTAATTGTAAGAAGAATTCAGTCAACTTATCATACATAAAAGGGTGGATTTACTGGTTTTTTGAGTGTGTGCAGGAATAGGGCTCCACGCTAACAATTTAAAAAAATAGCCAAATTTTTGGCAACAAAGTATATAAAACATGAAATTGCTGTTCTTACAATATTATGGAAATTGTCATTTATAAATTGGTAGAAGAATTATTCTATCTTTGACAACATTATCACCAAATTATGAGAAGATTTAAATTATTGTCTATAGATAAAGTATATAGATAATCTCGAATACGTACTATTCAAAGGACAAAACGTGTAATAAAACATAAAAAGATATTCAATGATGCCGAAGAATTAAGAAGCTCATTAAAGGGGAAATAAAAATTTATTGTGGAAACAATCAACAAGATCCTCTATAGAGGACCATCATAATATGTGACATGTTGTGGAATTGTAGAAGAGATAATAATTAAATAATTAATTGTTATAATAGTGGAGCAATAAGGTATGCTTTTATCGGTGCAGCCATGGATACATTCTTACGAAATTCATACATTGCCTACTTTCTGTTAGGGCACACACAATATAAAATCTCACCTGCGGAAAACCACTAAAAAACTAATCAGTTCATACCTCATTCGCTGCATACTATTTAATACCAATACGCAGAACATTGTATTGCTCCGAATGCTTTAGGAACTGTCAGAAATTGTGTATGCATCAAATCTATGTGAATTTAGCTAAAGGCCTATTTTATATTGGTAAATCCATGTATTTCATCTCATTTTATGTGTATTGATGAGGCGAAGAAAAGTGGAAGCATTACCTACATATACAGAAGATATTGATTGCGTCAATTTAAGAAATCTACATTTAGACAGATGCGGATTTTAACTCCATTTTTCGATAGACAAATTTTGTTTGAAATATAAAATAACTATGTATTTTTATATGCGTA
This sequence comes from Rhyacophila brunnea, assembly GCF_057557595.1. NCBI lineage: Eukaryota > Metazoa > Arthropoda > Insecta > Trichoptera > Rhyacophilidae > Rhyacophila > Rhyacophila brunnea. The sequence continues at coordinate 28,685,000 of NW_028233068.1, forward strand.
AACCCCCCCACCCTGCCTTGTGGCTGCAAGTGAGTGAGCCATATCTGCAACTGATACAAATATTATACCTAACTCTGTAAGCAAAAAAATATGCACATAAAAAAAGGACATCTTACCTTCTTATATGTGTGGTGCCTAAAGCAAATATAATCATCATGGTTGGCAAATGTGATAACTCGTTTTGAGTCTTCCTTAGGCACTGGAAACAAGTACTTGAGGATATTGGATGTTCTCACTCCCAAATCGGTCTTGAAATTGTGGAACAATAGGTGCGGGTATTGCTCAGACATGGGTGCCATTTCAGGAACATCGTGGCGCATTATAACATCAGACATTTGGAAAAAAGCCGTGGGACCATACGGCAGATGACACACAATCTAAAAAAATATATCACCAATGTATAACAGATTTATATCAAGATTTGAATCAAAATGATAATTTATACACTTCTCCATGCGTTTGAATCAATCTGAAAAGCATTTTTGCCACTTTGCAGAAGGTAACTCCAAAACATGGTTTTTGAATGCATCAACCTTCTGGTGTAGAAAATCGTTGACCACGCAATTTATCTTTGACTGTCGGGAATAAAAAGAAATCATTTGGTGCCAAATCGGGGCTGTACAGCGGATGACCCATCAATTTGATGTTTTGAGTGCTTAAATAGGCGCTTGTTTGAGCCGATGTGTGAGAGCTCGCATTGTCTTGATGAAGGATAATTTGACGTCGACGGTTGCTTTTCCTTATTTCACCAAAAACTTCTGGCAAACAAATGGCAAAAAAATACACAGCTCGTCTGTGAGCGAACGACGGCTACCCTAAAATTCGCTTAGCCAGCAATATACCGTAGTTTTTGATGGTGCGTCATCGCCATGCACTGTTCCCACGATAATCCACATGGAAAGATGTGAAAAATAATCGTATAAAAATTTTCACGAGTTAATTCTATTTTTTGGCCGAGATAAATTTTTCAAATGAATTTAAAAAAAAAACAAAAAGCGTCTGTTTGTTAAAACGTTTTAAGTATTTTTGCCGTTAAAAATGTCAATCTTCAAAATACAGAAGTCAAATTGCACCTAGCAACCAGTGTTGCCAATTCCTGAAATATAAACAGCTAGGTAAATATAGTTTCTTAAATCATAATTATTAGTGTACATTTCTAGTATCACCTCCGAATGGACGGGGAGGGTCGCGTAGGTTGCGCTGGACCCCCCCCCCCCCCCCCCCCCGTGATGAAGTGATGAAACAAGGTCAAGGTTTATCGTCTGCTGGCTTCACTCTCCGGGATATGCGTGCTTGATTGACAACACATATTTGCGGGCGAAAACAGGGCGTTTTATTCGACGAAATACATTTACACACAGTTACAGTACAGCATATAGGTATGAACATTTAACAGAAATATTTAAAAAATAAATAAATTAAATTTCGCGGGGACGTCTCAAGAGTCCGAAACCCGAATGATTCTAGGGGCTAAAATATAGTCGGTAATAAATGTAATAATACAACATTTATTTTGTCCTGACAATTACAAAAAAGGCGCTTCACACAGGGCATACTACCTAGCTTGCAGGTACCTTGGCTCTCGCCGAGAACCCTCTGCTGTGGCCGGGCGTATTTCTCGGAATTTCATCTTTCAAAACAGACCCTTTCTAGCTGCTGATGAATGTCTTTGCTAGGTAAAATCGACCCCAGACATATTTTTACTAAATAATATAAAAACAGTTTTGAGTTATTAAGACTAGACACTATTATATTACAGTGCTCCGCAACCGGTGTGCCATGAGACGATGCAAGGTGTGCCGCGGCGCATTGCCAAAAAAAAAATACAAATAATTTTGTACATTATACAATACTTACTTAATAGCCAAATTTTTGTACATGGCTGGTAATATATTTGAGCACCTGCATGAACTTAATAAAACAATGTAAGGTCAGAATGAAAGTATATTGACTTACTCTGATAAAGTAGGAGTTAAGACAAGGATCTTTACAAATGTACCAAAGGACCTACCAGACCACCATTGAAAACAAACAATTAATTTTGCATCCGTCTCAAAAACTTTTAACTTTACTGCAAAATAAATTTCATCATTACTTTCATACAATCAATATGATTGGATTCGAAACCCTTTTGCAACCAATGCTGAAAATTCTATAGAAGCGCTTTCCCTATAAATTCGAGAGGAATTGGTTGGATTGAGCGATGGGACGCCAAAACTGACCTTCGCCGATGTTCCATTGACTATTTTCTGGATTTCGGTTAATAAAGACTATCCTCGGATTTCTGACACGGCTATCGCAGTTCAGCTCCCATTTCCTATGACATATCTAGGTGAGCAAAGTTTTTCAACTCAAGTTATAATTAAAAATAATTAGCAGTCTTGCTTGAAGGGTCTTGACCGAGAACTTCGGGTTGCTCTTTCAAATATCAAGTCAAAAGATATAAAACTTTTACGTTCATTGAAACAAGCTCAGTTATCACATTAATTAGTTATTATATTGATAATACAAATACATGGAAATATGTACATTTTTAGTTCTTCGTCATGTGTTATGTTTGTATATTTAATCATTTATCAAATAAAAAACATAGATCAATGTAATTTTGGTGCATGGCCCCCACAAGGGGGAGCTGACAGGGCTCTAGCCTGTGGGCCCAGACTCAGGTGGGGCCGGCATGGTAGGTCAACCAGATAAGTGAGATAAACACAAATTACAAATTTGCATTAATAGTAAAAAAAGTCACCTGCGGAGCTAATTTACTACGCTGGTTTTAATATTTTAAAAGATGCGATTGTAGGATACAATTTATTATTAGTATGTCAATACTCGACAAATAATAAATTATTCTTAACCGGAAAACTATCCATAATTATTATTCAAGTGGATGTATTAGTGAATACAAAAAATCACTAAACATACAATCAATACCATTAATTTTACCTTGAACACCATTTGAAAAATGCTATTTTAGAGTATCACACTGTCTTTAACCTTAGCGATAGGAAGGGGGGGCCGCCAAAAATCCTGGCTTGGGGTCCATGTTTTGGTGTATAAATTGTTTTAAGTGTGGTGTGCCGTGGAATTCTGGGAAGACCTTTGGTGTGCCGTGGGTGAGAAAAGGTTGCGGAGCACTGTCATATTACATGGCTTGGGATGAATGAATTATTTATATTTAATCATTATGCAATGAATTTAATATAAATGCTGCTATGGTCATTATTAAGTATGAATTTAATAAAGCTTTCGAGTTTAGGACAATGATTGTAATGCTAGGCAGGTAGGTACGATTTTAATGACAAGGCTGCTGATAAAATTATTAAGGCTGAGAAAGTAATTATCATGTATATTAAATAATACCTATTTAGTTTAGACTCTGTTGGCTAAGTTTCAAAAGGGTGACTATAAAATTTCTTACGGACTAGAAATTTCTGTCTCGTAGTCGATTTGCTCATATTATCATTCTGGCCTCATGAAATTGGATCCTCTGAGGATGCCATGCTTTAGGCGGTAACACTAGTTATCCCTGTTTTTTAAAATATCTCCATGCTTACCTAGGACAAACATTAATTGGAATGCTTTCTTTTCAGTCATGTTTTTGTAATTTTACTAACTATATATTACAATCATGATCAAACACATGTAAACTTTTTTCACCTAAATCTCATCATAAAACAATGAAAATATATAAATAAACCAAAAAATAGAGCATGTGTTACTTTCCGAGAAGAGCCAAATTGCTCTGCAGTTACTGACAGGATTAATGTAACATATAATGTAATTCCACAAATTCAGGGCTAATGTTACGGTATTTATGTAGGTCGTAGGTGGATGACACATTGCAGCTAAATTACATTCTGCACTGTTCAGTGTGGCCGGACCATATAATGCATTTCTGCATAGCTACATTCGATCATTCATTATGTCTAAGTAGGTTGAAAATAATAGAAAAACATTCATAACTCACAAGGCTGGAAGGAATGCCCCTGTGCTCATGAACAACGATGAAGTCGGTAACCTCATTTGCTCGACAAGCATGTATTAACTGCTTCATCTCATATTTACCTCTGTTCATCCTTTGAGAGTTTGGAAATATTAGCCTGAAATTCAAATAATAACATCAAATTCAATCCAATTGAAATATAAAACATACAATATAAAATTGTACCGCTAACTTCATTAAAAACAAATGCAGTGGAACCATTAAGACTATACCTCAGTTGAGGCACGGTCTAAAAAGATCGTGGCTAGGCGATGCGCGGATTGCGGGTGCAAATGACGCATGTCAAACGAAATATAATTTGTCATATAAATCTAACATGTGTCCATTTAATGTTCTATCAGTAACAATAATAATATATTCATTGACATGTTTTCTTTTAAAAGTAAATGGATAACGTTTTTAGTCATCTTTACACGATTTAAGAATTAATACGCCCGTCGCCATCACGAAACAAATCGACGTGTTTCCAGCTCGACGTTCTCTCTCCGAATGGCAGCGAGTCCAAAATTTCGTCGCGCCATTTCATTTAAGTACATTCAATAATTGGTTTAACGTTTTGATTTACCGCAATTTACGTTTGAAATATTCAAAAATCAATTGATTTTAACATAACCTATTCAATGAAATGTATAACCATTGAAATTAATATTTAGATGCCACAAAGGTGTCCATTTCTATTACAGATGCATCAGCAGTGCCCATGGCCAAGGTTATAATAATGCGATCAGTGAGCAATCTTTTATTTTATATTATAACACAGTCGCCCACGATTCGAACCTGTAACCCAAGACTTCCTGAGCAGTCACATTACTATTTGTTTGGGAGCACTTAATTTGGAAAACTTGTAAAACAACGTTCTATTTTATCATATTTTATTTAATATTACAAAGGAGGTAATAGTAATCATATATTTTTTTTTAATTGGCTCTACATTCTAATGCATGTCTTGGCTGCTTCACAAGAGGTTTCGTAACAGATTTTTGTTTTACAAAAATTGAATAATAGCCACTTGTTCAACATATTAGGTCCATGCTCTGGGTCCAAATACACCGAGCCTGACATCCACAACTTTATAAGGTGATTCGGTACCGCTCAGCCATTGCAGGTAAACCATAATTTAGTGGCATATTACTATTAATATGGCCGCGCCATGTGTAATTCACACATGACATTAAACAACCAAAAAAAAATTTCACCTAAGTTCTTTTGCAAACATCTTAAGCCTAGCGCTCGGTTCTCGAGATGTGGTAATCATAATTTTGGGATCCTGCACTCCCGCCCATCGATACTCGTCATCTTGAGAATTTAATGTGTTGGCACCGCCTCCTATTCCTCCGATGGCAGCTGCCAGCTCAGGACCTATAAAATCAACATCTTAAGCATCAACACAATATTTTCACACTTCGTACCTCTAAGAAAGTATTCCATTTTTAAATCTTCTTCCATGTGCTACAACTCTATGTGGTTCGTAGCCTTCTCCAGCATCTGCCTCTATCAAGGACTGTCTAAGGCCGCTTCTCTCTAATTTAGGGCACCTAACTCGACACAATCCCTCCATCTCGTACAAGCTCGACCAGATCTTCGTTTGCTTTCCAACCGACCAGGTCGGACGGCCCTTTTCGTACTTTTTTCCGTCTTTCCATACACATTTCAGGACATTCCCAGAGGATGTAGTTTGCATCCTGTGTTTTTCTGCTACATGGAGATGTTGGTCGGGTAATAAGTCCAAGCTCATAGAGCTTGGCAGCAAATCCACCGTGGCCAGTCAAAATTTTACTGGTGTATTGGTCAGGAGTCAGTGTGATTATCTATCCATTGAACAGTAGGTAAAAACAAATATGTGTGCCAATACATTTACAACGAAAATTTACGTAACAGTATTACTAACGAAAGAAGAGTGAAGAACATTTTTGTATCATAGTTTGGTGCGCCAACTCTTTCTTGCTCTATCACTAATCTGCATAGGTTCTCGAGTACGCATATAACTAATATTAAATATCTTACCCTGATCCTCCCATTCAATTTTCTTTTGAAGTTTCAGAGCAGTTTTTTGTAAGTCACCGTGAATTGGGATATTTTCTTCTAAGCTTCGCTTTATTTTATCTTTTTTTGATTGAATATTTTTGTGTTTATCCTCGACAGCTTTCCTGTATAAATATTCCCTCCGTAGACGTGCTTGGCGTCGCAACATTTCGAGGTCGTGAAAGTAAATCTATTACAACTTTAAATTTTGTGGAATATTCGGAGAAACGATGGTCAGAATGGTAAAAATTAAATATAAAACATAACCTCAATCACGTTTGACACTTGACAGGTTTAAAAAAACACCATGCCGTACTCGTAGTCAGTGTTACCAACAAAAATTTTCAAAGTTCAGTAGTTTTTTTTTCTTCAAAATATCAGTAGATTGACAAAAATGTATGAAATTCAACGATTGTGTTTGGTGAAAGCGTGCATATTGACATAATCTTAAAAGTGTCTTTTAAAAAATCATGTAAAAAGTGACTTTTATTCATCACAAATATCATAATTACTTCTTTTCCTGACAAAAATTTCAGTAGACTACTGAAAATTTAGTAGATATGGCAACACTGCTCGTAGTCAATAGTCATAGACTAATATTTTGACGAACCATAAACAGCAGGCATAGACTAATAATATAATAGTCTATGTATCATGTCATCATCATCATCACCAGCCTGAATCTGTTCACTGCTGGATGAAGGCTTCGCTAATCTCCAAGCTGATTCCACTTCTCTCGTTCCTGTGCGTTGCGTTGCCAAGTTTTTCCGTAGAACTTTATCATTTCATCGATCCAGCGGCCTCTAGGTCTACCTTGCGGATGTTTTTTACCTCTTGGATACCACTGGATGAATAAATTTGTCCAACGATTGTCTTTTCTTCGAGCCATGTTCCAGCCCATTTCCATTTGAGGTTTTTAGCAAACTCTATCACATCATTAATCCTTATCTGTTCCCTTATCCACTCAGTCCTTTTTTTGTCCTTTTGCGTTATGCCCAGCATGCACCTTTCCATACCACGTTGTGCTACTCTAAGTTTCTGGATCTCTCTTTTACTTAGGCTCAACGTTTCACACGCATGTGGTTACGGGAAGTACACACTGGTTGAACACTTTGCACTTTAGGCATTTTCGAAGAAATTATTCGGCGGCTAATAACAGGCGGCCAAAAGCACTCCAGCCTAGCTTTACTCTGCGAACAATTTCATCAAATATACATCCATCTATAGACACTTATTGTGCCAGATAGATGTAGTTTTTCACCTGTTCGAACTGAATGCCATTGATGAGGATCTCTTTTTGGCCCGCAAAGCAGTTGAACATGACTTTATTCTTTGATACATTTATTTTCAAGCCTACTTTGTTGCTTACTCCAGCGAGTTACTGCATTCTGCTTTGGAGGCCTTCTGAGTCTTGCAAACTACTATTTATTGTCATCGGTAAAGCGTAGATGACTCACGTATTCTCCATTTATGGGGATCCGTGTCATTCCAGTCAAGTTGTCTAAATAAGTCTTCAAATGTAGCTGTAAATAGTTTAGGTGAGATTGTATCACCTTGTCGGACTCCTTTGCTGATAGGAAATGCGCGATGGTTTATGGAGATGTTGTTGCGCTACAAAATAAAATATTTATATAGCGCCCGGGGATTGATTCCCTTGAATGCCATTGATTTCTGAGTGCATCGAGTATTGAAAATTTCTTTATGGAATCGAACGCTTTCTCATTGTCTATAAAACCCATCGATAGCGGCAGCTTGTATTCCTGTTACCGCTCTGATTTCTCTGATGACTTGTATAATATGGTCCATAGTGCTGTATCCTCCTCTAAAGCTCGTTCTCCTCCTGGTTCTCGTCTAGTACATATTGCAGACAGTTTGAGAGAATTTTATCTTAGTGGATTATTGGATTTGCATCCTTCTGCTTCTAATGTAGGTATGGCATTTGCATCTTTATGCTATGCATATCTTGGACTAGGACTTTCATCTCTCTGCCACTAATAGATAAAGCCTTTAGCATGACGATTCTTAAAAAAACTCATTTTCCCCAAAAACGGAGTTGCATCCATCTGCTTCTGAGGTAAATTATTTACCTTCACGGAATACCAATGGAAAATAAAGGATTTCTTTTAAATTGTGTGCATATTGCGAATAACATGATGGCATTGTGTATACAATGTAAAGTGTAAGCTCATAAAAGTTGGTAGGTACCTAGGTAACGTTACGCTACGCAAACCTCTGTAATATTTATTTTTCAAAAATATTTTTTATTTGATTGCTATTCATTACAACTCGGGGAAATTTACTGAAACAAAGTTGAAAAAGGTAGGTACCTATTTAAAATTTGATTCGACAGCAACGGCATAAAAATTTAATACAAGGAATATTTTATTTATATGAATGACCACACCATTGAAGATATTTTATCTTTGGGAAAAAGAAAATAAGCTCTTCACCTGGCAACTGTGTTTATGAGTGACTTCTGCCACTTATCAAAATAGAACGTGCCTATGTTTTCGTTTGCAAATGACACAATTTTGTCAAAGCATCGGGAAAATAGTTTTTCGCATTCGAGTTCTAAAAAATTGGAACGAGGGGTGTCCACTTTTCAGTGATATGTGTTAGTTGAGAATGCAATTTCAAGTTCACGAACGCAATAGGGAAGTTGCGAAATATTTGGCAACTGAAACGTTTTGATGGAGAGCCAGGTAACTGGCTTATTTTTTTCTTATAATGACCTTATACACATATTCTATTGTGTAATGAGTTTATATACACAATATAAACATCACTACAAACAAATTATATGAAAATTAATTGGTGAAAGTCGATCGAAATGTAACCATTGTCATTCAGCTCTATTAATATAATCTATTATTGTTTATTGTACAGACCTACATAGCTAGTTAATTGTTTACCAATAAATTTGATTTTGTACAGGCTTCCGTATTTTGCACGTAAGTGATGTAATTTAGTATACTTATAGGTATTAATTTGGAATATCATCTTTTCATTATGAAACCATACCCAGCATCCCTACCTACTTTCCTTTGTCTTCATGTTTAATTAACAATATCTTGAAAAATCGCTCATTGTAGTGTCAATAACAGGATATTTTGATAATGATGCAGTAGTCTATATCGTTTTTGTGGTTGAGGTTTTTTAAGGCGAAAAATCAAACCAAAACCCAACACTTCTCATAACCCAAAAATAAAATATAGATTGTGTTTGGTTTTGGTTTGGTGTTTGGTGTTTGGTCTCAAAATACATTAACCACACAAAGAATATGGAGTATTGTATAGTACACATATTTTATTTCATATCCTAGATAATGGATAATATTATATATTGATGCTATCCATCTTTATTGTAGAAATACAATTACTATGCCCAGTTGTATAATGTTCATGCGGGCTGTCACTTGTATCCATCCACCTTGAGATTTTAAATATTGTAATCAATTTGAATTTAAATTAAAGGTTTACAAAGTACCCCGAATCAATAATAGTATACACGCTATGCGAGTAGATATCGTCCTTTCGTGTCAGTCACCTTCTCAAACTCTTATAAACGCAGAAGTTTTAGAAAAGGTACATCTAGCTAATAATTATGGTTGCTATTATTACAAACAAAGGACCTACTTACACGTTCCCTTTAATGTGTGAGCTTGTATATAATTATCCGCACAACAGTTTGCAACCTCTGCATACAAAAATTTTGTAGAAAGTAGTAAGTATGCATAATCAGATTTTTTTTTTCCTAAATAAATTAAACAATGACCAACCCATCAAATTTTTAACATTTTTCACAGATTCATTTCTCACCGAATGAATGTGATTATGTTATTCTATTTTAGTTTTTTGGTTTGAAGAGATTTAAAAACACTTCAAAAACTTTTCACCGAAACTAGTTTGATATATCATATAAGTAAATCAGAAAGCCAAGTGACTGAAAAAATTATAGTAACTATTGTTAGGCTTACCATAATACATCCCGGTTTGAAGGTATGCACCTGGCTAATTATATGGAATACATATAAAGTGCTGAATTTACATGCTGAATTTTAGTTGAGTTCTGTCAGATTGTTTAGATAATTTACTCGAGTCAGTGTTTGTTTTTGGCCTGTTGTTTGCTTTTATTATTTTCCTTTTTTTATTTTCTAAATTATTTTACCCCCCAAAATACCAAAAAGAAAGTGTATTTACGGATTAATTAAGAAAGAATTTTCCGTTTTTTAAAGAAACTTCACACTAGTGATAAATATTACTTTATAACTTTTTAATAATAAGTTATGTTCAGAGTAATTAAAAATTATTACTAGATAAGTACCTAAGTGTTGTGTTTTGTTAACCACTCCATTACTTATATTGAATCGTAAGTTCTTCTCTGAATATACGTCTCTCTTTCTAAAATCGCATAGAAGGCGGTCATTTTCTGTTTCGAGCAAACTTTCGAAATTGTCCTGGTTTAACAAAAAAAAAATATTGTATATGTAACTATAGTATTACCTCGTATAAAATATTGCAATCTTCAATTTTTTTTATACAAAGTTTACTGCTCAGATAAGTTTATGATCATCACACATAACAGAAAAATTAGAGTAAACATTGCTCCCAAGTAAGTACCCATGGAATGTCTCAAAACTAGTATTATTGTTCATTCAAAGTGTATTGTTTTTTTTCCAGATACATTGGATCCTTTGAAATTTATAAATTATTGCAAAAACTCCCCCTGTATATAAATTATTTTCATAATGGTATGACATTAAAGAAAAATCTTAAAAATTCAATAATCTACATTCATTACGACCCAATTATTTAATTAACTCTTGTATTCATTCCATTCCGATATAATTTTAAGAAATCATTGAGGATTTTCTTTTGTCTGATTTTATATAATATGGAAATCCATTAGACGATACGTTTATGAGCATGAAGAAACGTAGTATAAAATTGCATCGGCCATAATTAAGTGCATTACATACTCAAATATAATTAATATTTTCAAATCTACTGCGAATGTATATGTAAAATATAGCCGCGGAAGAGGCTAGTTTTTAAATTCTTGTGACGAGACATCGAGTTGTTCCCGCTGTCGAGTTGAGCCGTGTCATTGAATATAATGAGTGATGAAATGCATCAAACAAACAAAAGCAAACAGCAGTTAAAAAAAGAGACTCAAGATGTCTGCGGCCAGTCCCCCGTGCAGCGACAGATGTCAGCGCCCTCCACTCATCCAGGAATAAGCGATACCACTCCACACTTCAACCAGGTGAACCATTTACTTCATGCTTTATTCTTGCCATGATAACAACAAATACATTCACAAAAAAATTACTTCACACCATTTTAGTCCAGGAAACTCAGAAAAAAGGGAAAGTGGTTTGCTTTCAGGATAAGGCTGTAACAAGGTGGTGAGATGAGATAAACTTAAACACGTGTTAAAGAAAATGTTATTTTCAATAATAATCACGTCTGTGTCAAAATATGCATTAAAGTTTGTCACATAATTGAAATGCCCGTTCAATATTAATATTATTTGAGAACACTCAGTGCGTTCTGTGTTTCTTGTGTTTTATGGTCTGATTGTTATAAAGTAATAAACCATATCTTCAAAGTCTTGCTCCATAGCAACTGGCTTTCGCATTTCTCTTATTCTGTTCTGTGCTTTTAGTTGAATAGAAGAGCTTCTGTATATAGGACAGAGACTAAATATATGAAAGTAAAGCTATAAAACGCTGTAATTTATTTCGCATTGTAGATTGAAACCGTAAGCATTGCAGATTTCATCAGAGAAAAAATAGTTTTTAAGAATTCTATTAAAAAACTTTAAACATTACGATTGACTTCTTGAGATTCTATTTTTCATCTTGTTTCTAGCCGAAACAATATTTTTTGTTCTTTTAATAATTTTTTCCTGGTTTTTTAAAGTTTTCAAAGAGATTGTGGGCTACTTTCATATATTCCCTATCATTATTTTTACTGGTTTTCCATTTTTAGCGATTATTTTTGAGGCAACATACCAAGCAGCTGATATAATATATCAGCTGCTTGGTATATATTATATTTATAATATATTATATTTAAACGAATGCCGATAAATTTCATTAGGTTTGTTGATTGAATATTTTTTAATACCATATTTTATTTGTAAAACTTTGTAAAAAATATTTTGGTCCTTGTTGGTTTAAAAGACTTGAAGGGAAGCCAGCGGCAAACAATTTTTGAAAATAGCCGAATACTGGATTATTTGTTAGGTTAGGTTAGGTTTTCATTCTTGAATTTTTCCAAAATCGGCTATGACCGCCAGGCTTCCCGTAAACCGATTTGTACCAAAATATTTTTTAAATTATAGGTACTTTTTTCCTCTTCAAAATAAAACATTCGAGTGCCATGATAAATCATCACGCATTCCATAGGTTCACCATCACTAACCTGTAACATTATATCACATTCATATTTCAGGATTCTTCACTGACAAATGCGAGTGCTACTTCGCCATCGACACCGAATTACCTCAATTCCCCTCAATGTCAACTATCACCACACTCTCCACTCGCGTCATGTGATGCCGTAACAGGGAAAAAATGGAACTGCGATTACTGCACATATGAAAACTTCCCTCTTTCTTTAAAGGTTTGCCTATTATGTATTCTTTGTTATGACTGTTTTTGTACATAATATATACTAGTGAAGAAGACTCATTGATTTGTAGTGGTTTTCAAAAATTTTCAATCTTTAACGACACGTGATCCTGCTGTACTCCATACAGTTTCTCAAAACTTAGAATAAAACTAAACATACTCAGTGGCATACCTAAGCAAAGTGCCACTCTTAAGTAGTCTTAAAATGGCATGCTACATGGACCGTTGCACCGCAGGCGAAAAACTTGTTGACTCGGCGGAATCTACTCTCAAATGTTGTATTATTCACATTCGTGCCTTAATTTACCACCTCTAAGCAACTCATTTCTGTCAGATCTTAAATCCATATAAACTTCTTAAAAGTACTTTCGCAACCTGTTGGTATGAAAACATCAGTGTTTTTCAAAAAGAATTATATATCGTAAGAGGAAATATTGAAGGTCACATAATGCAACAATGGAATCAATCATTGTGATCATACTTCAGCGCATTGTATTAAGATTTTCTGGAATTTATAAATTTTCCAAGCATGTTGCGGTCCCGCTGATCATTAGTCGCACCACATAGTTTGAAAGCCACTCTAAAAATTTATTTGGCATCCTCAGAGAACCTTTTGATGTATGTTTTCAGTGCACAATGTGCCGAGCTGTGAAACCGCTGCTGAACGAAGATATATTCAGGCTGCAGGAGGCGGAGGAGGGAAGGGTGACGCAGGCAGAGAGCATTGACTGCGCCTGTCCTTTGCCCCAACTTCACGATGACGATTCATTTCAACGCAGACCTTATTCCATTCAGAAAGGTACTACACTCTGACCCGCCATGCCAATAAGTATTCTGCCTACATACAATGCACAGCGACCAGTAACCAGTGGCATGCACTTGTGAGGCATGACAAATTTTCAATTTAAAAATCGGAACATTAAACCTACAACGATGAAAGATGTGAAATTACAAAAATGTCACTTCTAAAACTTCATACCCATAACATGTTGTTTTAATTACTATTTATATTGTGTAAGGTTTTCAAAATTAAATTCACAATCTAAAATTTTATTAGAAACCTGTTCTCAAACCTACAAATATGAATTTTCTCTACAGTTTGTCGGATTAAGTGCCTTATGCATTGGACTATGACTGCTGAAATTCCTATTCTGAGGGCGCCATTGCTCAACTCCCAGCCTGCGTAGTGCCTCTCCGAGCCTTTTCCACTCTGTCAACGGATTACATAATCCTATGTTATACTACCTGCGTGTTCTGAGACTCGTTAAATAAAATATTTAAAATCATAAACATTGGCTTTGTTAATTGTAATATCTATAAAATGCATTGCAGATAAAGAAATAACTGTACAGAGTATAGAGGAGCAGCTGGCCCCGCTGAGCATCTCTCGCTCGCTCCCCCTTCCCCAAGACGAGCAGCCACAGGCCCAAGCCGACAGTAGCTTTCCCAATAACACCCCCACGCTATCCACGTCTCTCGCCAAGGCCGGGAAATGGGCTTGCACCGTAAGCTATCAATCTTAGTTTACTACTTTTATTGTTAAAATTTTAATAACCATTTCCTCCTAACTTAAAATTTGAATTCTTGATGTATTACCTGTTTTACTTATACTAAGTCAGCTAAAGAAAGTGTCTGTAGATCATCCAGAAACTCTTGATACCAGAAAAAATTATGTGATTGTCGCCTTCAGTTAATACATACTATTGTTAATTATTTGCTTTTTTATTGATAGACAATTTCCCACCATGTCTTTGCATATAATATAATTTTTGGCTGACAATGATTTTTCTCATCTAATTTGACGACGGAAGAATGGGTCCGTTTTCTTGCATATGTCTGCAATTATATAATATATATTATTATCATTCCATTATGCCCCACAAAAAGAATATTTCCAATTGTCAAGTCGTGAATGCCAAGATCGAGCCTTGTTTATGATTAAATACAAGAAAGCTATAAGCTATCATCGGTTGTATCATTTTAAATTTAAACCATTTCATGATCAACTTCATTTTTAAATTTTAAATACAATCTTGGAGATCTTCAAGATTTTGATTTTCGAATACCTTTGATCTCTCTGTATTTGCTTGCAGATAAATTGATATTGTTCTGTGTTGTAGACTTGCACATTCGAAAACTGGCCCAAGGCTGTGAAGTGCGCCATGTGCGCCACAGCACGAGGACAATCCCCGCTGCATCAGCCCCAAACGCATTCCCAACAATCACAGCTGTCGCCTCATACTACCGACAGGGACAGAGAGAGAGAGAAAGATTTACAACATTTGGCTGCTTATGATTCCACTAAACACATCGTTCCTCGATCGCCCTTTGGTAAGTGCCATGTTCCCCCCAATAGATATAGTTCTATCATGAACTGCTGTTGACAAAAATATGCCAGACGGGGTATGTGACTAGAAAAAACGCTAGTTTTTGTGAAAATACAATTGCAAGTAAATTTACTTATTGTACCAAGAACGAAGTTGATACTTTGCTTTCGCATATCGAAAATAAAAGAAAAAATGTCGATACGGGTAAAAACCACACATTTTAACAGAAATATATTTCAAAATTGACAACAAATAACTATATTATGTCAACGGCGTTCAAGTTTCGTTTCATGTTTGAAGACGAGAGCTTCTTTGTTGTAGGACAGGCATAGGCATAGAGAATTAAAGAACATACCTACCTTTTATAATATATTGTTAAATTATTATTTTACATACGCGGAGATGGAGATTCGCAATAATAAGTTTACAAAAACATTAAACAATGCATGAAATTGTTTCATCGTGTTTTATTTATCACTAAAATAGGTACCGACCTACCTGCATTATGTCAGAAATTTAATGCGCATGAAAACAGATAAACTAAATATCTAGCATTTTTTCAACACATTTAGTTAACCCGATCGGCGCGTTAAAGATGTGCTGTCCGCGGTAGGTTTTTCGAAATGTTATTCTTCGCTGTATTATAATAAATACGGCAGTTAAAAATTGTGGCTACAACTGTTATCATGCCTAGATACATAAGGATCCAAGTGCCACACTAAAACACATAATGGAGTGTTTAATTTCACTGTGTTTACTTTAACAAAACTACCGTATTGCTTTGTTCGGATAAACTCTGTAGCCATTTTCTATGACAAAGCACTCGACTTCAAAACAAGTGCGCCGATGAAGGCAATTAATCACTGACTAATTTTATTTTACTCGTGTTAAAAACACTTAAAAATGCCATAAAAATTATTGAAAATAATAGCTTTTATTGGTGACTTATGAATTATTGTTAATTAGTGTAAGTTTTATTGATGACAAATCCATTAAAATTGGATGGTAGTCACCAGTTTTATTTCGTGGCATAGATTGTGTCAGCATTTTACATGTTTTATGGGCCATTCTAATTTAAGCGTAAAGGTGAGTCCACACTGGTTGAAAATATTATAATAATTTTTTTGATTTTTTTTTTTTAGTGAAACTTGGATTTTGTAGATTACTTTTCAGTTTTATTGAGCATTGTATTATGTTAGTGATTGTCATTTTATGTTTTGTTAAAAAAACCATATTTATTTTTTGAATTGCGTAAATTTTTCCAAGTGCTATAAAAACTTTTTTTTGGGTAAGGTTTAAAAAATTTATAAGCATTAAATTGTACGCGAAGATAATATGTAATATAGTTGAAAAGTCAATATTCCATGATTTATATTTTATATTATATTTTATACCTACCCGTGTGTGTTTTTTTAGCAAAAATTTATACGTTTTATATATTCTTTCATAGTAATTCGTAATTTATTGGTAAAACTTGCAATCCTCTAAAATATAATAATATATATTTTTTCATTCCGTGTGGACGCATCTTTACTAAATATTTACGACTTTCAATAATGAGCACGATTTATGACTTTGAAACAATTAGGGAGACACATGAGTAATAAATGACATAATCCAGAACACAAGTTCAAGTACATTTTTAGAAATATTACAAAAAATTTCTTTTCATTTTTTGGTTGTCTTTTTCGTATTCCCGCACATGATGTAAAAATCGCGGTGAATTCAACTTTACACGGTAAATACTCGGCGCACACTCAACTCGAATGAAATATATTTTGTATACCTACTGCGCAGCCGCGAAAAATACCGCGTAGATTTGAACTGATGCAATCGTACCGGCGAATCTCGATAGATCGAGGGGGTTCGAAAGATCGATGTTTATGAAATTAAAACAACATATTTTTGACAAAGTTATCGATATGGCGGTACGAACACGAATCAGAGCATTTTTCAATACAAAAATTAATACTATGCGTGAAGTATTTCCTACTTTACCGACATTTCAATTTTCGATATCAACAGTTGCGACATCCGCCCAGTATCAGAGCTTATGTAAAAAACAACATATGTCCCATCCGCGGCGATCGGGTTAAAGAGGCATCTAGAGGCAAGCTATTAGAGGCATCAAGAAACGCCACAAGCCAGATGGGTTTTTTTGCAACCTAGACGTCTATCGAAAAATGCTAGAACTGGCAAGAAAAACACTAAATTGGCAATGCTGATCATGAATATAATATGACAATCTCTTATTGTACCAAACAATATCCCAAAATGAAGTTTAAATTTGTGTACTAAATGTTCTGCAAAACACATAACATTATTCCAATATATTTGAGACACACATCAACATCACTTTTGTGTCCTATCACCAAGAAATAACAGAGAAAAAAATAATAGTATCCTATTTTACAAATGTGTAATGCACATTCCTGCTTATTGGTATATCTTAGGATCTTTCTGTTCCAGGTATCAATGATCTTGTTAGTATGAACAGTCCCGGTCACGACGTGGATTCAAATAATCGACGCAAACGACATCGTCAGACTGACTGGGCTTGGCTTCAGGCCTGTTTGGGTATACATAAGCAATCTTTATTGTAATTTTATTTAGAATTTGGATGTTGTCTACAAAGAAATAATAATCAAAAGATTATAGTGGAAATGGCCAATTGCGATATTACGATTAACTCATTACATACATAAATTAGTCACAAGCTAAATAATATTATTTGGATATTTTTTAAATATTCTTAGAACTCCCTAGCTTTAAAGATTACATCTCACATGGCAGTGTTTTAAGTTTTGTTTCGTATGGAATCACAGTGTCAGATGGATGTGGTGCAGAACAGATTAATATGATAGAAATGCGAAAGGCAATCGCCATCGACCAAGACTTTGAAGCCAGTTTTGGTTTATGATTTAATGAGCCAGGCCATAGAACACAAGGAATACAAAACCCACATAGTGTCCTAAAATATTACCAATATTGAATGAGTTCTGTTATTAATAATTAATAATATATTAATAATATATTAATAATTAATTAATAAACTTTTGCATATTTGACACAAACATAAATATTGAAAACAATATATTTCTCCACTTTCAGAATTGTACCTTCTTATAGCCACACCCAGAAGATAAGCCACCTCTCCTTTTGTGTTCCATGCTGTTATCCATAAACATTTTTGTTTCAAAATGAATAGATACCATGTAACTAAATTATGAATAAGACTGCAATTGGCTTGTTGGCCATACCTGCTGTAGAGCATTGGCCATGTTACATATAATATTTTACATTTATGTTTTTACGCAAATGCATAATATTACTATTTCACATTTCTATTATCTGTAATAAAAATTTATATTGTTACAGGTGTTGTGGATGGCGACATTGTTCCAGTGGAACAGTACCTTTCTAGTGGAGGAGACCCTGCTCGCCAGTTGACTACTTCTGAAGTGAATTTGCTTAACAGGTCTTCGGCTTTTGACGCAGGATACACACTTATACACCTTGCTATCAGGTAAAAACATTGGATAAGTAGCTAAGCTTTTGAGAAGTATCAGATGTGATGATGATGTGAAATCCAATATGGCGACTATTTGACAGCTCCAGAAACTAAATTGTACATGGATGGTAATTTACGCATGGATAATTTGGAACACCTCAGACCTATAGAAGATTAATAGTTTTGACAGAGAATAAATCATAATCGGAACGCCGCTGCGCAAGAGAAAACGATGAATAGGCTTGATATAGCAGTTGTATTTTTTTTTTTAATTTCAGCATGATTATCGAAATTATTTTAATTTTATTGGTAAATCGCATCGGCCGTATTGTGATATTTTTAGATTCATGTTGTATTCGGCATAAATATTTATTATTTTGGTTATGTGTTTGAGATATTCCAAATTATGGATCTAATAAAATCTTATATAATTCAGAGTATGTATTATGAAAATTGTACTGTATATTGTTCAGTCTTTTGATGACTGTTCGTCGCTATAGGATTGGTTTGTCGAATAGACCAAATGTCAAATGTTCAGGAGACGAAAAGCAAATTTTATTATCCTATATTTAAATACATGAAGGTATATAAATTGTTGTTTTTACAGCATATGAATGTTGTTTTCATTACAAAGCAATTTAAAGAAAAGAATGGTTCTGGTCCATTTAGATACAAAAAATCATTCTGCATTAAAAGGTTGATTTCGTCAAAAACGGATATTCGACAAACCAATACTATAGCGACGTGTTGCAATCCACTGTTATTCATGGAGGAATCAAATGTGTGCTTCTAGAGCAGTAGTTCTCATGTGCGGCCACCAGAGGATTTGCTGTGGCCACCAGCACTTTACAGATTAATATTTCAAAAATTTATTTATAAAATTATGAAATTGGTTGAATACACATAACTTGTCTTAATCCTTTCCACGCGGACGGCAGACCTGTTGTGTCCTCATAATAAAATAAATAATTCTATCAGATTTATTTGTAGGTAATTTACATGATCATTAAATTTTTATCTAGACCAAAAATATTTTTTTATATAATTTTTGTTGAACATCATGTTTATATTAAGTACACAGATTGTTTTATTTTTTCATAATAAAGCTTTTGAAATAAATATGTTTTAAACCGTATGAGAAAAGGTTTGGCTTGTATCATCATCACAAATTATTATGTTGTTGTTTTGATAATAGATTTCAGAGGGAAGAGATTCTGTCCTCATTACTATCCGGCATCTCGGGAGGTGGACCAGGAATAAAAAGAGCACCGTCATACGTGGCGCCCGATCTGGCAGGAGCCATTCGCCGCCACGTCGCTGCTAGTATCCGACACAAGAAGGGATTCCCCTGCCGATACATGCAGGACATCACGACTTTCTGTTTACCAGCAGGTAATTTGATAATCGCAGGCTTTCACTCCTTTCATATTACCTATTAACTCATTATTTAAGAAAAATTCTCATTGTTAAAAACAGTATTTCTTTGCTAAGTTGGGAATGCTGTATGATGATGAGAAAGGTCTCGGCATATTATATTCTCAGCTTGATTAACAAAAATAGAGATTCCACAATGAGAGCAGTGTTTCCATATTTTTTGCACCATAATTATATGTAGTACCGACCAGTGGCGGCCGGTGGTCTTCAGAATAGCATTTTCTGGTAGTGCGCAATGGTTTACCTTCTATACCCAGCATTGGAGCATAGGGCAAACACAAGTTCGCGCCACTTCCCTCGGTCCAACGCCAACTCTTGCGCCTCCCGCGATGTCAGACCTGCAGCACGTAGGTCGCTTTTGTTGCACCGCTGCAGGGTGAGGGAGGGCCGGCCATGGCAACGGAACCCTTGAGGCTGTGCCATAAGGGTACGAAGTGTCACACTCTTTGGCGGCATCAGGAACACTTGTCCTAGCCACGTAAAGGTCGTAAAGCGTCTCTCCATGATTACCTTAATCACCGAAGGCTGCCGTGTCAATAAGCTAAAATAATATCTTAGTGTAAAATGACTGAAACATCGAACTTCTCAGAAGGTAAATTAAATATGTCTTTGTTTATTTATTCTATTTCTTAAAAAAGTTTTTAAACAATTAGAATGATTTAATATCAATAAAGAAAAATAAATGTCACGGTTTATCGCTTTACGCTCCGAACAATGGATGTGTCAGCCAAATATGAACCGTCGTAAAACGGATGACGTACGCTGGGTCACTTTGTTAACCCGATCGGCGCGTTAAGTTTCCATACAAAAGATGTGCTGTCCGCGGTAGGTTTTTCGAAATGTTATTCTTCGCTGTATTATAATAAATACGGCAGTTAAAAATTGTGGCTACAACTGTTATCATGCCTAGATACATAAGGATCCAAGTGCCACACTAAAACACATAATGGAGTGTTTAATTTCACTGTGTTTACTTTAACAAAACTACCGTATTGCTTTGTTCGGATAAACTCTGTAGCCATTTTCTATGACAAACACTCGACTTCAAAACAAGTGCGCCGATGAAGGCAATTAATCACTGACTAATTTTATTTTACTCGTGTTAAAAACACTTAAAAATGCCATAAAAATTATTGAAAATAATAGCTTTTATTGGTGACTTATGAATTATTGTTAATTAGTGTAAGTTTTATTGATGACAAATCCATTAAAATTGGATGGTAGTCACCAGTTTTATTTCGTGGCATAGATTGTGTCAGCATTTTACATGTTTTATGGGCCATTCTAATTTAAGCGTAAAGGTGAGTCCACACTGGTTGAAAATATTATAATAATTTTTTAGTTTTTTTTTTTTTAGTGAAACTTGGATTTTGTAGATTACTTTTCAGTTTTATTGAGCATTGTATTATGTTAGTGATTGTCATTTTATGTTTTGTAAAAAAAACAATATTTATTTTTTGAATTGCGTAAATTTTTCCAAGTGCTATAAAAACTTTTTTTTTGGTAAGGTTTAAAAAATTTATAAGCATTAAATTGTACGCGAAGATAATAAATGTAATATAGTTGAAAAGTCAATATTCCATGATTTATATTTTATATTATATTTTATACCTACCCGTGTGTTTTTTAGCAAAAATTTATACGTTTTATATATTCCTTCATAGTAATTCGTAATTTATTGGTAAAACTTGCAATCCTCTAAAATATAATAATATATATTTTTTCATTCCGTGTGGACGCATCTTTACTAAATGTTTACGACTTTCAATAATGAGCTCGATTAATGACTTTGAAACAATTGTGAGTAATAAATGACATAATCCAGAACACAAGTTCAAGTACATTTTTAGAAATATTACAACAAATTTCTTTTCGTTTTTTTGTTGTCTTTTTCGTATTCCCGCACATGATGTAAAAATCGCGGTGAATTCAACTTTACACGGTAAATACTCGGCGCACACTCAACTCGAATGAAATATATTTTGTATACCTACTGCGCAGCCGCGAAAAATACCGCGTAGATTTGAACTGATGCAATCGTACCGGCGAATCTCGATAGATCGAGGGGGTTCGAAAGATCGATGTTTATGAAATTAAAACAACATATTTTTGACAAAGTTATCGATATGGCGGTACGAACACGAATCAGAGCATTTTTCAATACAAAAATTAATACTATGCGTGAAGTATTTCCTACTTTACCGACATTTCAATTTTCGATATCAACAGTTGCGACATCCGCCCAGTATCAGAGCTTATGTAAAAAACAACATATGTCCCATCCGCGGCGATCGGGTTAATAGTGCACAGCAGTATGTTTAGTTTTTAAATCTCATATTATTATTGATTTAAGTGAACTTATAAAATAAACTAACATTGCGTGGGTAATATTTATATTGTAAATCAGCGTTCCTTCGAACTCATATTTATTTCTGATGTATTTATATGTCATTAAAAGTATGTTTCTCTTATATTATCGTTCTTATTTATTATTCAGCTACGACCTACTACTCATATAGTGCTGCTGTGTTTTTTTTTTATTATATTGAATGTATTTGAGTGGTTTAGAAATAAATGCGTTAGTTTGTATTTTCGTATAAGTTTGGCGATTCATTAAATCTTAAATGTGAAATTATTAAAAATTAACTCGCCAACATTGTTATAAAACAGAAACTGGCGTTTTTGTTTCTAGAGTTCTAATTTCGTGCACCGATCATAAAGTGCGTAAAAAATGCTACACAAAACGCTACCACAGGACATTGGACTACCGTTTAAGAAGTATACAATGACCCCATTGTAATCCTGTGCAAACTGAAAATCCATTTGGATCACAATCGCTTTGCGCACATGAACGGAGTATTGTTCATAATACTGCTACATGTTCTACTTCGCGAAGTGAGTGATACACATATGAATAACAATGAAAAGTTGAGTGATGTCTTCAAAAATGCAGGGAGTGCGTAGTACTTGGATGGTATTAGAGGAGCCGCCGCTGGTACCGACATCTATTTCCACAAAAATTAAAGTACACATCAGCGGTATACATTTGAGATTTTTTCTTAGATTATTGGCGAGACCCATTTTCTCTTCGGAACCAGATTCGATATCTTTTTTCCATGACAACCACATTAGAGACCTTTTTTTGGTTTACTAACTAGCCAATCTAAATTTGTCCAAATTTCCACTTGATACAAATACAATAATTATAGTACGGTTGGCAACCCTCACTGAACAGAAGCATAGGACGATTTTGTTGTATGTGTGCCATATAGAAATTTTAAAATCCTAGTTCAGATCAGAATTAACGTGTCAGCCAAAATATTAAAGTTGCACTATATGCCATCATAGATGGATCGATTCAAAATTGTATGTTTGAAAAATAATGTTTCTTAGACTAAGTAAAAAATTAATCATTTACAGATGTTGAAGAACTACCTCAACCTATTCAAGAGCAGCTTTTTGAAGAATTACTGGACAGAGATGCACAACAACAATTGGAAGGTGATCACGCTGTCATCAATTGGAGCTTGGAACTCACTGTCAGATTAGGTAAGTAACTAGGTTCACTCAATTTTTTTCAATGATAGTTTCATTGACGAATGTTACAAAAAAAAGAAGCATTGAAAAAATATAAAAATATTTATTTTTTAGGATCTCGTCTGTATGCATTATGGAACCGTTCAGCGGGAGACTGCCTACTAGACGCGGTACTGCAGGCAACTTGGGGAGTATTCGATCGGGACAACACTTTGAGGCGCGCCCTCGCTGATACTCTACACCACGCTGGCAGAGCGTAAGTCAACAAATATATTATGTCATTTAATAATATGATATTGTAGTATGTAGTCGAAATATTTTTATTACATGCTGTGTAGTAGGTTTTTTTAATTTTTTTGTCACTCTGAACCATTTGTTGAAAAAGTTTTAAACCAGATAAAAATAATTCACGACAAATAATATTAAAAACTGATGTTTCCAACCAATTTCTGATAAAGAGAAATATGGCCAAGTGGCTTACGCGTCGGCTTATAATATTGTGTGTCCCAGGTTCTCTTCCTGGGTATGGCAAATACACAAGTATGGTTTGTCAATTTGTGTTTGGAGTCAAAGTATGGATCCAATAGGTTGAGCAAGTTGCTAACATCCATTTCTCGGCGCAAATGATCCTATTAGGATCGGACATGGTCAAAGGAAAAAAATTACATAAGACACCCTAGGGCAGAGGTAGTGAACATTTTTTAGTTATGTGGCAAAATATAATAGTACAAATACCCATTTGTAGGTGGCATGCATGCCAAGGGTTTCTTAAAAATATGTAACAGCATTTTTAACTTCTGAAAAATCGTGTGATATAAGTTAGAATTCAGTTTTAGTTAATGTGTTGAATTATGATTTTTGTAGTTTCTACGGTCGTTGGCGGTCCCAAGAGCTGGTGCAAGCGGCGCGGCTTGGCTTTGCGGTGGACGAGCGGCAGCTTGAGAGCGAGTGGGGGCGAGCGCTGCACTCAGCGGCGCAGCCTGGCAGGTCCTTGAACCACCTGCACGTGTTTGCCCTGGCGCACGTGGCGAGACGCCCGTTGCTCGTCTATGCCGTCGATGTCGTCAACTCTTTTCGGGGCGAAGCGCTCGGATATGCATGCTTTCAAGGTGACTTATTTGTCAATATTTTTACTCCATAATGCTACATACTCACTGCGCCTTGTCTTGCGACTAAAAGAAATAATATTTTATCAACTAAATAAATTCAACAAAAGATGATTCAATACTTTCATTTGCTGTCGAGTGATGACAATACATACACGTGATTGTTGCTCGCAATTCTTATTATTTTCATATACGTTTATTAGCCGCTTAGCATATTTGTAGTTGAATTAGGGTCGGCAGACTCAACCAACCAATGGGCAATAGCTATTAGAAACTTCAATTTCTCAGTGAGCGATTGGCGCAGAATGACAAATTATTTTGTTTATTTTTGATGTAGAAAAATTTGTAAAAACGACCCGGATAATGATTGATACTCTGGCGAAATTGTATGTCCCTATGAAAATCGCTACAAAGGTAAAGACTGACGGCCAATTCAACTTAGGAAGTTAACTAGATTATTATGTCGAAGAATACCTGCACTATTTTTATAAGTACTAGGGTTGTCCGTAAAATAAGGTCTCCAATTTTTTTTCACAAAGAATAACACATTTATTTGCAATGAATTATACATTGTTGGAAAGCCTGGACTTTCTACTATTTTTCTATATAATCTCCATTGCGATCGATGCACTTTTGCATGCGGTGTTGCATTTTTGTATACCTGTGTCATAGAACTCTCCCGCCGCAGCGTGCAGATAGCGTACGACCTCTTCTTTCAACTCCTCGTCCGTCCTAAAATTTGTCCCACCAAGGTGTGACTTCAACACAGGAAAGCGATGATAAATACTTGGTGCTATGTCCGGGCTGTAGGGGGGGGTGTGTGACGTTATCCCATCCAAATTGGTTGATGAGGTCGGTTGTTGCACTTCAACTCGTTGCCGTTGATGATCTTCGGTGAGCATTTTGGGGACCCACCTTGCACACACCTTGTGATAATGCAAATGTTCTGTCAAAATCTAGTCAATAGTAGTGGTACTAACATCAAGGATCAATTTGCATAGCTCCCGAATTATCACCTATCGATCTTCAAGCATTACCCTCTCCACTTTTGCAATCGTTTCGTCCATACTGATGGCCGTCCGGCACGCTCTTCATCATGGACGTCTGTACGCCCGTTTTTAAACTCTGCACCATTTTCGCACGTTTTTGATGTCCAAACACTTCACATAACTGTAAATAAATTTCTATAGGTGTAGTGTCCTTAGCACACAAAAAACGAATAACAGAACATAACTCACACCTGGCGGTAGCGGTGACTCGAAGCTCCATCGCGAACGGCTACCAAGACTAAGTGTCGTTGACAGCTCGGAGTGGTGGGGATTTGTACGCGGCAAACCAAGCTAAACACAATTGTTGCCAGATCTTGCATCAAGGCGTTCCTCGCGTCTCCGGCGCCTTGGAGACCTTATTTTACGGAGAACCCTTGTATATTATACTTATATGGCAATTGGATTTTTGATATGGTCAAATATTGATACTCCGTCATGGAAGTGTGCTAATCTTCAAATAGTTTAAACTTAATTGAAATCAGATGATTATAATAAACATTATAAGCCCATAATAATGACAAAACATTTACCTAGAGCAATCCTAATTTATCATCGTAAATGTACATGATTAACCTCATTATATTGTGTATTCTTTCCAGGCGTGTACTTACCTCTGCTGTGGGAGCACACATTCTGCTCCAAGTCTCCCATCTGCTTGGGTTACACCCGAGGCCACTTCTCCGCCCTGGTTCCCATTGAACCGTACTCGCAGGCTTCCGGAAACACCGCTGGATATATTTGCAGGTAAATTAATACCCCTTGCACTTCACTTTTGATTTTGTGCCAGTAGGCGGGAAAACTATTTTTATGAATATTTTTGTATAACTCAGTCATTTTCGAAGTGGAGGCATTGTCCCCTTGGGATTATAGAGAACTCTATAAGACGCTGTGCTGGTAAAAAGGGGGCCAAAAATACAAATACAAAAAGATATTATCTTAATGCATAAACTCGTATTTCCAAATGCTGATTTTACAATAATGCTGTTTGAGGTTCAAATATCACTTATTTGACTTTATGTGTAAGAGGTAATGGGCCAAAGAATACAAATCAATACCCCTCACCTTCACCCGTATGAATCATTTTATGTGATTGGAGTTATGAGGGTTTATGCATGTAAAATAACCGACAATATCTTCAATAAATTCTTTCTCAAGTAGGTATGTGCCATTTTTTATGTTTTTGAGTGTTGAAACTTCTGCTTTTGTATGAACAAAAATAATTTAAAAAATGGGGTTTTCACCAGTAGCTGTGTCATCATTGTTAGTGGTTATCGTTCTTGTATCCGAATTAACATCACATTTAATATATATATCGACACCCCCTATGTATGTAATAAGGTTGGAACTGCAAAATGATACTTTTCAGTTGCGCAATTTTAATAAATTTTAATGACAACACAATGTTTATTTTTAATGCTGAAATTGTAATTTTTTATTTGATTAATAATACCTATTATATTGATTGAATTTTTTTTTTTTTTCGATTATCATTATTGTACCTATTATTTTTTAAATTATTTAATGAAAGGCAATGGAGTCAAAATAGCCAAAAACGCAGTTCCGACCTTTTATGTAGGAGGTGTCGATATACGTACTATTGTTTACTGATATTATGGGTGGATGCTTTGAAAGGGGGCAGTAGACCGGAAAAGCTTGGAATATAAATGGCAAATTTTAATGTCTCCTCGTTCAGTATTATAATGAAATTTGGCATGTCTCGTACACGATAATCATGTTACATATATAATAATATGTATGTGTAATTAATTTTGATTTAATTTTCAGGTCGGGCAACACTCGTGAAGAAGAAGAGGACGTCCAAGATGAAATTTTTCTTCCTTTGACAGACTCTGAAGGGAAACTTCTCCCAGTACATTTTCTCACTTGTGATGAGGTAAATACATATTTAATGAAACCTGCAGCTAATATTATTATGTGTCACTTGGTGGGGATTATTTCTTCGAACAATAAGTAATCATGACTTTCTGTACAACTCTGAATTGTTTTCGCAGGTGGGTCACGAAGAGGAGATCCTACAGCAGTGGATGTTGACTTGCAGCACGGGGGCGGGGGCTGGAGGCGGCCTCTTAGTGGCTCGACAGAGAATCCGACAAAAGCCTTTATTAGTGGCACAGATGTTAGAAGAGTGGCTTAACCACTATAGAAGAATTGCGTAAGTATATGTCATATTATTATTATACTTTTTTAACATGGACTTAGGAGTAATGGCAGAGCGCCCTGTAACTGTATGTGACAAAATTTACATTTTTTCAATGTGTTTAGGGAAATGATTATCAACACTCGTTTCTTGTAAATTTTTTATTAAATTTAATTGAACTGTGGAGATCCATATTGTATATTCTGCAATTCCTGCCTGGGGCTTCATTTTTGAAATAAGCAGTAGCATAAACGACATCACATTGCTTTAAAACGCGAGACAGCTTAAAAAGCACCTATTGTACTTTGATCGCCGTCCGATAAAAGCCTGAAAATCTCCATACATTTATGATTGCGTAAGATTTTGCATTATATTTTAGTCTGGACTCCACATGTTAACATGTAAACTAGAAAATTATCTAAAATTTGGTAATGACATTATCATATTCTATCAGTAGCCATTATATCGCACCGTGAGTGTAAAACCAAGGTATCTGAAAAATTTTAAATTTCGAGATTAAATGCAAAACAACTGCAAAAGTCGTGAACTTGATAATGTAAAAGTGAAGTAACTGAAATAACATGCAATATAATGTAGATAGAAACTAAATATTATGTTTTTTTTTAGAAACTCTATTTCTCCTAACAAAATGAAGACTTCTAATATATCCAATAATTAATCTTAAAGAAGCTGCTTACATCAATTATATACTCAATTATAACTCCCTATGTATTTTACAAACCTAATATGAATAAAACATGTACCTACCTATGTACTTATATTACAAAATCACAATAAATACATAAATATAAATTTAAATACAAAATAACACAATGATAATATTTAAAATAGAAAAAACAAGTATAACTGAGTTTTGCAATATTAGTTGGCTCGATACTTCGTCAGATGGCTGAAATTTAGTTTAAATTCTAATGGATTTAAGTTTTGTACTATTCCATTTAAGTCGTTTTTTGCGACCCGGGTTTCGCCTTTTGGCATCTTCAGGCGCCGTTTACACTCACCAAAGGTAAACACACACTGACAACGAACACTCTTAACCCTGAACACTCGAGTGCCGCCATATCAGCGGCATTAGAAGTTTCCCGTATTACTCGAGCACGCCAATAAAGTCATTTTTTGTAATATTTTCAGCAATTTTTATAATGCGATTTCAATCAAGTTAGAATGAATAATAATAGGTTATTACATTTATCTGAGAAAGAAGTCGGCAAAAGAATACTGCGTGCGTAATTTCTACATAGTATTTTTATCGGAATCTTCTCTTTTTTTATTCGTAGGTCGCTTGCTTGCAAGCAATGTTTTTTTGTCACATAAATTTTATTTATTGAACGTTCCCAGACTAAAGTGAACTGAAGTTGTTTGTCACGCATGATTTTGAAGTGTGTTTATTTTTTTTATTGGTTCTCGCTTGCGCAGGGGCGTCTCGTATAGTTTACAGTTTTATATTTGAATAGACTGTTTTTGATGACAATACTTACTATTATATTATGCCGATTCAGAATCTTACAAATATAATGTGAAATACTCTAATGAGTCAAATGAAAATTATTACGTATCGATTTATTATTTTTTGAGAAATCTTTTGATAATGTGTACCGCACTGGGAATGAGTTGTTATGAGCCCGAAACTAATTTAGAAAATTTACGAGACGGCTGCTTATATTACAAGTGTATTTGAAGGCAAATCATTTGGATCATATTTACAGTCATAACTATATGTATGGACGATTTACACTTTATAGCCACTTCTCTACATACCGCTATTTCATTACGATTATGTGATAAGCCAGGATTACATATTGGAGATTGCTTTGTGAAATACCACACAATGAAGAATTATAAATAAACTAAAAATAAGTACAGTATATTCATTATAAATCTATTTTTTTCACCAATTAAATGTTTTATATTGAAATTATGCTTTTTACGGAAAGAAGTCTTCGAGTGGGTGGTATGTACCTATAAAAAAAATTTCGAGTGGAAAAGGTTAACTCTAGCTTATATAATAGGTCAATACAATAAAGTAGGTAAAAACTCCATTACCTACCTATCAAGTCAAAGGTCACAAAAAATACAACAAACAAATCTTGAATAGTTGAAGTGTCAGTAAAAAACCTAATTAGTAAAAACCGTATCTTATTAATAACAATACACTTATTCTTTATAAACAATAAAAATACTACACTCAAGAAGTGTAAATCGTCAATTCTAAGAAAAATGGTCATATATTGGAAAATAATTAATGGAGATAACTAATGAGGTATTAGTCTTTAATAATACTCTTACATGGTATGTACCTACTTTTTATAACATTATTTTTAAAACTATACATATAAACTCACCTAATTTAATATATATGAATATACACACCTACACATACCTAAACTCTCATCCATACATTCTCATACATACATATATAAATTTTGTATCAATAACACTGACCATAGTACAGTAAAACCTCATTAGTAAGAACACTGCTAATTCGAAAATTTTACCGAAAAAAAAGTCCCTTGAACATTATTTTCATATAAAACCATACCTTTAATTTGAATTTCGTAATTCGAAATGATTTCCGAGTCCCTGGCACACAAAAATATTCAATAAATCGTAATAAAGTACACTATTTCATGAGCCAGTCATTGAAAATTGTGAGACTTTTCTTAAAAAATCAAAAATTACTTATTTTAAGAAGGTAATAAAAATAATCCTGACATGTTATGACCCAATTCGGTAGGCACATCTATGATCGGAAACAAAATTAATGAAAATCAAAAAAAAAAAAAATTTCAAAATTTAATATATATACATTTCATAATTCGTAATTCGAATTTTTTTTCGATTTTCGGTCCCATGGAATTCGTATTAAGCCGCGTTGACACGGTCCAAGTACGATCCAAGCCTACTTGGATAGGAATAATTAGTATGAAGATGTCTCATCCAAGTGGCAGCTTCATACTATTTATTCCTATCCAAGTGCACTCGTATGTGACATCTACATACTAATTGTTCCTATCCCAGCTACTTGGACCGCGTCCTACTCATCCAAGTTAACTTGGATAGGAATAAATAGTATGGAGCTGTCACTAAGTCACTTGGATAGGAATAAATAGTATGAAGCTGTCACTTGGATGAGACATCTTCATACTAATTATTCCTATCCAAGTCTACTTGGATCGTACTTGGACCGTGTCAACGCGGCTTTAACGAGGTTTTACTGTATATGACCATAGGAAATATAGTTTTATTCGCTGCTTATCTTCTCAAGTCAGATTGTCTTTTTATATTTATTGCGAATTAGCACATAAATATCATTTTGCTTCAATATCATACATTTAGGCTAGACTTCGACTTATATATCGAGACGTATGTACATGTCACTGTGGCCATTTCTGGAACTAAAACTGTTGCAATACCGCCAGCATGTTAAAAGCGCGTGACGTAATACTATCATCTACTATCATTGCATACAGCACCATGTTGTAGATGTCAATATATAGAAGCCGAACAGTACATCTCTATAGAAGAAGGTTTTTCAATATCTTGATCATCAATGTTTCTTGTATGTACATAATACATAGGAAATAAAGCGCAAATAGCAACAGCAAATGACATTGATTTTCAATATAATTTTTGGTTTAGAGGTAGTCCCTGCACCAAGTAAAAGTCATATTAACTCATTTAGTGCTAACACCACGACTGGTGCATTTCGAGTAGTGGGCCATTAGATATAATTAACATGTTATTTATAATTAAAAGTTCAGCAGTGATCGTGATATTAACACAACCACTGCCGACCTTTTAATTGGAAGTTTAATTTAACAGACTTTTTAGAAGGAATGGTTATTAATCCTTATACTATCCAATGCTTTATAGTATGAAAATGCAGTCCACAATAGCAACTGTAACAATTATCACATTAGACCTGCCTACTCCACTATAGTCATTTATTCAGCAAATTGGGTCTTTACTCTGTTTCTAACACACTGGAAGAAGCATATAATTTTTGTCAGGCGCAAGATTGAAAATGCAGTCACGACTTCAAAGACAAGTGCCCAACCAATTACGCCTTCGGGTGATGGGTTTCTCCTGGTTTGCAATCAATACAACAATACTTGACATTATTTCAAAATATCATAGTTTATTAATTCTTCTTTCAGACAACAGACTAGTGGACCGTACCCCCCACGATTGCCGACGCAGCTCCACGACTTCTCCAGTGATGGCGAGACGGACGAAGAATAATCTCTCAATTTTGAAAAAATATTAATGCAAACTAAAACCAAGTTCCACCCATAATACCCTTGTAAACGGTAACTTCTGAAATCTAATTTTACAGCATTAAAAATAATTTGTGATGTGTAATAATATGTATGTTTTTTTTCTATTTATTTTAAACTAGCATAATAATTATTTATAACAATGATAATTTGTTAATATTCTTGTTGATTTTTTGAAAATGTTTTTGTTTGCAGCATAGTGCTATCGATACCCATTTGACTCTGGGTTGGGTACTGCCATGCCGTTACATTATACGCGAATTGTGAGATACCAATCCCTCATTAAAGTCATTTCGAATGACATATTCACCCTCCAGTGTGATAGTGTATAATGTACATATTCTATTTTATAATACAACCATACCTACTTCTGCAAGATGATTTCGTTTTATATGGTGTCGTATAACAATAGATATCATTTTGTATTTTCATTGAGACCGAACACGGTTATGTGCATAAAAAATGCAAAGTACATTCCAAAAACATAATATAATAATTATTTTAATGGTTTCAACACAAAAGAAAATAATTTTTGATACACTATATAAAAAGACACTCGAGGTTAAAAAAATGCTGAGACATATTTTTATTATTAAATATAGAACAGAAACCACATCACCTGACAGCAATTTAACAGTCTATATTATTATTAGTCAGTCAAAGGGTAAAAATAAATAGAAACTGTAGTATTTTATCGTATGCATATTATTATGCATTTTTGTCACAAGTAATGTCAATGGTCGGTAATATGTATTACATTCGCTCTGTTCTGTTCATTACTGTGAACATTGAATATTGTCTTTTTTAGTGAATAGGTAATAACATTGATATCACCTAGATTGTCATGATTGTAGCATACGGTGAGAGATGTGTTGGATTTATTTGGGCCACATTTGTTGTTCACTCAAATACTTTGAAGTTAGCCGCAATGACACACTATCACTAACAACACTAGCAATGTCGTTTGGTCACAATTTAATCTGAATATGTACCGCTACACGCCACACCCCTGTCATTCATTACAAAGGCATATTCAACCATTTTTAAGACCTATATAAGTTTTATATACCTATGGTTATTTAATTTGCCATTATCATTGTATCATAAGACACCCCAGTTATTTTTCAGTATAATTTGTCTGATATTATCTATTTTGTCAGTTTTACCAAACCAACCAAATTCTATTATAGAATGTTTGGCCTTCCAAAGATTTTTATCATAGTAAATTATGGATTTAACCGACAGCAAATTCTACAGTTATTGCTGTAAAATATTTCATTGTAAATTATATTCAATCTCCATCGATGATTGTTCCTCAATTGAGCGGTAAAATATTTTGTTTCTCTGTAATGAATCTGTGTTATATTTGAAATTAAGTATGTGAGAAACCGATATTTTTCTTTTGCATATAGAGCATAACAATGAAACACGTTTAGTATTAATTTTTAATACAAATTTTGGTTTGTATGTAGGACTATCTTATTGGTTTTTAATTATTGTAAAATATATTGATATAATACTATCATTATGTTTTAATAAATTTATTGTTATATGTATAAATTAAAGAGTAAATTACGCTTGTTAAAATTCACTTATTTTCAAATTGTTACTGTCTATAAAAAATATAGTGTATGCATTACGTTTTGAAATAATGGTCTTTTCAAAACCTTTTATTTTATCTATTATGTGTTTTAATAATCGCAGGGGAATAACTAATTTTCCACTTTATTTACGTAAAGTACATAACATCACAACATAATAAAAAATAATTAGTTCCGTCCAGAGATTTTACAGTAGCAGTATGTACATGTTTAATTATTAAATTTTTTGATGAAGAAATAGTTACATATTACTAATCTGTTATCTTGATCAGACGTCTTCAATCTGTCAATCAAACCATTTGAGGTCAGAGCACATCCGGTCAATCCTCGTCAACGTACATAGACAATCCGGCTAGGTTTTTGTTCATTGTACAATTGAATGATGAGAGTTGACCAGTGACTGTCTCCGCTTGTGGCCAACACAGTTTCCATTTAAACATCCCTGTTTGCTTCCTTCCTCGCTTGTTTTATTTGCATCATTTGTAATTATGGCATGTCATTATGCATATGTAATTGGCACATTGTCATTGATTCTGCAATATCAGCTATATGTATCTTTTGGCAGCTTTTATTTATATTTTTTCTTCGCCAGTTTATAAGAATGTCATTAACATCATATAAATATAATAAAATACATCCTTTCTGTCCTTATAAAGACATAAAACATTGTTATGGTATTTGTTTTCATTCATCAGTGAAGATTTTCTAAACCAATTGTAAAGGTTATACAATTTTTTTCTATCCAGCTAACTCATCTTTCCATATTATATTTGAATTGAAGACTCAACAATGATAATATTATATTCATTAGTTCATTCATTAATGGAGGGTCATGGATCTCAATCAAAATTAAGTTTACCCCTTTTATTTTGCGTTTAAATACAAATGTGTAATAGAGTTAGATTTATAAGACCTTTATTTTGTTACGTGTGCTAATATTACAAGAGTGATGTTACTCAAATAAAAGTACATAATGATAATAAAATAAAATTGTTTGTTGATTTATCAATGGTGTGTGATCTGTAGTTTTTTATCACTAGTCATTTAATTATTCCACATTGTTTCTAAAGCTTATCATAGTCAAAGTTATATTTTCTGAACATGTATTATTTATTTTTGTTATTTTGATATTTGTAGAGGGTCATAGTTCATTTGATAGAAAAATTAATGCAAGGAATAGAAATCTATATTATTGTGTATTGTTCTTGTAAACGGAATCTACATGTTGAAAAAATATGTACCATTCGGACAACATTGAAATTTCTGTAAGTGATTGATGCAATAACAAACACTATGAGAAACCACTACACGACCAAACTGTCTTATCGTTAAAAATTATGGTATTGTACACGTACGCATAATAATTGAAGCAAAATTTTCTGTGCAATTCGATCGATGGGTCATTCTTAAATCTATTTTGAAATTGTTTCCATAAATATAAGAAACAAACTTTTGGTAGTGTGTAGTGGTTAATAAATACATCTCTAAACGAGGTGTTGTATTTCAAAGAGAATCCTTTAATTCTTTTTGTCGCTGATGCAGAGTATATTCAATAATAAATTAATATTGGTGCAGGCTTTTCTGTGCAAATTTATGGGGATATTATTATCAGTTGAGACAGCATCGGCTGAGGCTAATATAATTAATTAATGATTTTCTTTTTAAATTAATCTTTGCACTTCAATCTGACGAATTAAATTAATTTAGAAGAAATCTTTGAAAATCATTTGAAAACAATCAATTTATTAAAAAATTTAACTCGCCTATTTAATATTTAGAGCTTTGATTATAATAATATAATTAAACTATATTTGTAAAATGGATATTGTTATTGATAAAATTCACAATTGGAATGTTATTCACAGAAATATACTGAGATAGTATTTACGATTATTAAAAGATTTATGTTTTATTGACGTTTTGTTTTATTTTCTTTAGTACATGACAACTTATTAAGATTATTCTCATCAG
Organism: Rhyacophila brunnea; assembly: GCF_057557595.1. Lineage (NCBI taxonomy): Eukaryota > Metazoa > Arthropoda > Insecta > Trichoptera > Rhyacophilidae > Rhyacophila > Rhyacophila brunnea. Next base: position 28,720,654 of record NW_028233068.1, read on the forward strand.
ATAAACAGCAACAATCAATAATCTGTCCAGACATTCCTATTTAGTTGGCATCAGGATGTCTGTAGACATTTCAGATGACGATGACCGAGCCATCCATTTTTTTCCACATTTCTTACCTTTAATTAATAGCTAGCGCAATCTTAATATTTGATTTGTTTATGGTTTCGATCCATTCTGTTCAGAAAGCAAGAATCAACTGACAAAATCGAATCATTTGGAGACAACACCTGCAGTTTTATACAAACCTGTCGCTAGTGTTCTGAAAAATGGTTGTATCCGTGATAAAATGATGTGCTTATTCCATTGATGTTCGAATCAGTCGCAGCAATAATATAGAAAATAACACCTATTTTTGCATTAACGTTCTGGTTCCGGTATAATATTATGTCAAACTAGTCTGATACAAATTGTATTAAAATGTAATGCAATTTGTTATGTTCTCTATTATAATTTGCAAATGAGTGTAGTTATGCACAAAGCAGCCAAGCCACAATTTTGAAAAAAATGAGTTATTGTGATTTCCATAATCTCACACGTTTGTTTTACGTTCTGCACAAATCAGCCAAGCTGCTGTCGTACAAAAATCTCATATAAATGCGTTTTAAAGATTTTGCAAATTGCAGAATATGACATTTTCGATTTGCATAAAGCAACCAAGATGCTGTCATACAAAAATGACATATAAATGCATTCTAAAAATATGCCATATTCGTTCTGCAAAAAGCAGCCAAATGATAATATGTACTTACCTAATTTTTAAAATCGTGACTGTAAGGTGTGTTTTTCTACATTCAATTAATAAACATTATTTTCTCAATTACATTATATGTTTTTCATTTTATTATATATAATATACAGATTTTTCATATAAAAAATAGTGCCAGGCAGCTAAATATTGATGTATAATTTACAAGTTTTTCGAATTATTTTCAGAATTTTGCAATTCCCATAATAATTTAGTAACTTAGAAGGCTATTTTTAAAGAAAATAATCAAAAATAAAGACTTTTCTTACAAAAATAAGAGATGGCTGCATTCTGCAGAATAAACATTCTAAAAAAAATCGTTTTACACAAAACACCCTACCCTGGACTGCTAAAACACCAAAATTTCATAGATTATATGCTTTTATCTCTTCAAAAGTTATACAAAATCAATTATATATATAATAATATCTATCATTCAAAAAGTATAAACAGTATACAGAGGCTTTGCTGATTTAAAAAAACACAATTTACATATAAAAGTGCTTCTATCTCTGTTTGAAGTTTGTGTGGCTCGGCTGCTTTGTGCATAACTACGCTCAAATATAGGTAACCTGGGAATAGACAGACTACACCAATTTATTGTACAAAGGAAGACATCCAAATACACCTAACTATACATATTATTAAAATAATAATATCGATCCGTAACAAATTCTCTACAATAAAAATAATATAGGTATATATCTGAACATTTAAAAATTTTGACAGTAGTAGCCATACTGTCATTTAAACTTTTTCCCTTTCAGAATCAGGTTCGAGACCTTTCTGTAGCTTTTCCGAGCTGTCAATCAAATGTGTCTTGATCATAAGATGTTTTATGTGCTGTAAATACGTATAATTTTTCTGTTTTACAAAATTGCAATGAAAATATACTACATTCTTACGGATTTCGAAATAATAGACAATGTAGGTTTTTCAAGCGAACATAAAACAAAAGTGTCGATGACACTGAGCTACTTTACAAGCTGCTATTCGGTGAGTTTAAAAAAGGGCGAGTTAGCTAGTGCGATTGTGATGATGACACACAAAACTTTCCACTCGCTCAGAAGCCAACAAGCTAGCGAGTTGAAACCGTCATTTTTGGTACTATTTGACAGGACGTATTGAGTAGTTCGTTTTTTTACTGGCAGGTTCGCTACTATCGCTCTACTGCGCAGACGCAGATCGGCCACACGCCAGCGAGTAAAGTAGCCCGGCTTTCAACTTTTCTCGGTAGATTGTTTACAATCTGCTTGTTAGCTAGTTCGATGATGACACTGGACGAGTTTACAAGCAGATTGTAAATTCGCTGGCTTGTAGCTTGTAAAGTAGCTCAATGTCATCGACGCTTAATGAACTGTCTACTAAATGGACAGATGGTCAACCGTACCAATAAGGGAAGTGCAATTTTTTTATCTTCTAAAGAAAACGGCCTCCAAAGTATATTATATATATCATTCTGATTGTGCTTTAAAATGAGATTTTCTGGATTAATATTTTTTTCGAACAACCTGTATCTCACCAGCAGCCCGATTTCGTAACTATCGACTCGTGTGTAACATCATAGTTATTCGCTAAAGTGTCGAATATCTGATGTATTTGTCGAAATATGCGATGTAACTTTATCACTACCTGAATTAGTCATAATACGTCTCGACATTATTGCCCATACCAAGGGGTACTCGTGAACAGTGTCACCATACAATATGAAGTCTGTGGGCATGCGCATTGATGCCTCGCGCCGATACGTAGTTTAGTTTTGAGCTGTCAACAATGAAACGGTAAGCTGCGAAAAGATACAATTTTATTATTGGACTCGCGAGAATAATTATTAAGTAGCATATTATTATTTTATATTTCGCCAAAGCATTGGTATAATATATTTGTTATTATGTGTATATTATATTATTTTGATATTTCGTTTCGTATGTGACAGTGACATTGAAAATCAAAACGTCAAAATGAATGAGTATCACTCACGGACATTGCGAGATACCAATTTATAAACAATAAAGATGCCAAATTATATTATTCGTAATGTTACTTAATACTTCAATTCAATTCAATAATGAGTTCAATTATGTTAATGATTTATAATGGTTTGTAATGAACAAATAAATACCTACATAAAATATCTGTTATTGAAGAAACTGTTTATTTTGTTGAATCTTGTTTTACAGTGTAATAATATTATGTGGTTTCGCATTTATGTGAGGTTATTTTCTACGTACATAATTACTAATATATCATATTATACTAAATCAATTGAGTATTATAGGAATTGTACACAAGCGTAACCAACAAAAATAAGGATTTCGTGTGACATTTCACTTTTGACGTTTCATCTCGAACCATAGACATCGATTTTCTCGGTTTTGGCGGTGTTGCCAACTGGTCACTTGCGAGTTAAAAGAGTCGTTAGCGAGTGGCTACCAGAATAGATATTATAGTATACGACACGAAACGGGTGATACTAACTTGTCATGTCGCACACACGAGTCGATAGTTAGGAAATCGCAGGCCTGGTGGTTATTCGTGGCACTGCGACACACTATTTTAAAACCATTGATTTATGGAATTAATTGTTTAAATGACATGCATTTATTTTAATAATTAGACTTAATATTCTTTTACAGCTTCACTTTCATGTTCAAGTTTCGTCTTCTAGAAAAGTTCTGTCTTCAGTGAATTTTTTGTTCAAGACCAGTGGCTTTCAAATTTTTTCATTTCCATATTAATAATCAGCCCTTTTGTGGCGGAGCACACTGTAAGAGGCCATGCAATGTAGGTATGGCGCAGGGGGCCTACATTTCCTTTTTACACTACGTGGGCATTACACAGCCACTTCCAGTGTGCTTTATCTCTTAGGGTCCAAAAACATATCTCATTTTTCTCTACTTTACAGGCGACCCTAAATACAAGTACAGTAAGTACCTAGGTAAGTCCTCGACTGACATGTAAGTAGAGTAAAACTTAAAATCATGCATTTCTTAAATAATATGACGTGTTCGTTTTAAAGGATAGGTGAAAATAAAATAGATCTACACGAGTCATATATTTAAGAAAATAATCCTCATTTTTTATGATTTCTGCCTGACTTGATAAAATGCGTAGCTCCCTCTCTATCTTCACTGGCAGCCTCACATATTACTTTGGTGTTGTGTAGTTTATTACGACCTATAAAATTTTGAAACCATCCATGACTTGCAGTGAATGTATGAGTATCAACACTATCATCATTTTTACACTTTAGTTCCTCAAAAAGACTCACGGCTTTCTCCTGTATTAGCATTATACCCCGTTTACACGTGCATGGATTTACTGCTGACTACGTATTATTGCGGCCATAACAAGAAAATGTATGTCTAAACATGTATTATCCTGCAGTTGCAAGATTGCATGCATGAATCAAAAAAGTTCGGAGGCTTCTGACGACAGTTGAGAATTTTTCGATCTGCGCCTGTGTATAGCTTATAATCAGTATCTTTAGAATTATCTTCAAATGTGTTAATCGTGCCCATTTTTTTAATAATAAAATGCCTAATTCTTATCAAATTTGGGGTCACAGAGATTATGAAATATAATTTTTTATCGTAAATATTTCACTATATAATGTTAACATTAATTTTACTAATGGTTTTGTAAATGCATTTAAAAATTAATAAACCTAAAAAATCTTAACAGCACTGCACATGGATGTACTGAAATATGACTATATTCTAAAACATTGGATCTAGAGGCTTAAAAGAATAATATTTTATGTAATAAAAATTCTTTATGCAGTCATCATAATGTTTAAAATATATATAAAGGATAATAAGGCATCAAAATGATAAAAATAGATTATCTACAACGTTTAAGGAATGTCCAGGGTTATGCTCTGAAAATACCAAAAACTCCATTTTGACCTACATTGCGCATGTGGGCCGTTCAACAGGTCGTAAAATAAATTTATTGTTATTTTTTGATAAGGTAAGTCGGGGCAAGATCAGCAACGGGTCTAGTACGTACAGTGCCTTTATTTTCTTATTGCAGCGATGTGGGTGAGTGCCGCTTCGTATCCGTGTTACCAACATTCATACTCAACGTCCTCCACATTTGCAATGAAGTTAGCTTCAGTCTAGCTTACGTGGCAGAGGAGAGAAGTTTTGTCGTGATTCAACTTTTATAATGTAAATGGGGTTAGATCTTCAAATCGTAAAATATCTCAATAATCCAATGCCCAAATCAACTGATTTTTGGTATGTACCTAATTTGCATATACCGCTTTCTATTTTAGCTTTTATTTTTTTATTTTTACATGTGCCTTCAATTACTTTTGACTGCTGACGGACTAACCCCACTAGCTTGGTTAACAGCAGATAAGTTCGTCACATGCATGACGATCTATACCCGTATTTTTTTAATATGGGGTTAGTTTGTACGAGTATACCTACTTAGATGAAATATATTTATTTTTACCAATAAAAACTCAGTTTTAAAAACCTAATAACAATGCCTGGTGTGTTACAGATAAAAAAGCCGTGATTATGCCTCGAACTACAGAAGAAAGTCTAACAGAGCCACGTCTTCCATAAAAGAGCAATTGAATCATGCTGTTGATGAAGTGTTATAAAAAATTAATGAGTGGATATCAAGCATCCAAATAGAACGGAATTCGGTAGAAAATCTACACGTAATGGAGCGAAATGGTTTTGGATTAACAAGGAAGGAAGTTATGGAGTTAGTTGGGCATTATGTTCAAATAAATAAAATAAAAACTCCATTTAAAAATGGCATTCCAAAGAGTGATTGGTTTACAGCCTTTGCCAAGCGAAAAAACTATATTCAACGTCAAGCTCTGAAGATGACGAATACTTCACTTCAGCATCATCTGATACTGGAAATATATCTGACCTTGTTGTCAGACACCGATGAAGAGAATTTTAATGACCCTTTAGAAATAGAGGATGCAATTGTAGTTTGTAGTACAAGTTGTAAATGATCCTCAAGAAAAAAAAATATTGAAGACTGGATTTTAGTCAAGTTTGAAACCAAAAAGACTTTGAATTTCAACAAAGAAGACAAACCCGTGGTTAAGTTTACCAGGAGAAAGATTTTATTAAAAAATATGGTCTCGAAAAAGCAAACAGTTTTTATATTTCCAGTTATTGACGACATTTCTGATGTTCTCAATGAAGACATAATTTTTACTCTTCGCCAATCTTTAATTTTAAGAAGAGGTGAAATTATGTTTAATTTTAATCTTCAACAATTCAATATTCAATAAAAATTCCATTTACTTATTCATTTATCGAAAATAATATTTTTATATGTATGTACTTTGCTTTCTTAATTAATTTTCTACGTAGTATATGATGAGAATAATAAACATTATATTTTAAACAATCTTTTAATACTAGATCCGTTTACTATGCCTAAAAATTTGTACCCGTGTGGTTCTCAAGCGTATTATAATGAAAATAATTCTTCCTGACGAACTAACCCCTGGTGAAGGGGTAAGATCGTAATAAGGGTCATTTTTATGTTTTTTTATCATACTTTTGTAACAAACTCTACTTTTATTAAATAGTATGTTTTATTCAACAAATCTAAAATATATTAAAAATCTCAATTACTAATTCCGTTAAATTAATTTAAAGTCACACTCTTCAATTTGTATGCCGATCTTGCCCCGACTGACCTTATTTCTTTTTTCATTTAAATTCAGATGGCCGTATAATATTAAACACATCAGGCATCTACTTTTTTCTAAATTGAAAATAGCTTTGCTGCATGACAACTAGATGTCACTGTCAGTTCAGCTGTTCAGCATAACAATTTGCTACAAATCCAGAGTGACGTTTGTGGCGCAGCATCTATTGATGAGTTGTGCAAACAAGTATGGGCTCGCCCATCTTTTTTTTCTATTTATCGCGACAGCCGACACTGCATTCGTTCGTAGTTGACAACTGTGCTTATTGTAATTAAAAATCGTTTTGTGTTCTTTGCTTAAATAAACATAACATGGTGAGAAGGTGATGTGGTGATATATGAATCCCATCTGATTGTTTCACACTGGATTAAAACCGCCGTCACTAAAATGGGTAAGTGCCGGCATTGTTTCTTTTTTATATTACAACTTTGTTATTTTCACTGTGTCCCTTTGTAGCCTGTAACAGTTGTTAAATTTTATGACATAATGTTGAATACTACTTGTCTCTAGTTCTGTTTATGTCATAATTATCGATTTTTCTTGGGTATAAAATGCCTCCAAATTTGTAAGCAACTCGTATGCGTCAGTCATGTCGTAAGGGTTGAAATTTTACTTCACCATCGGAGCTCTAAGGAAAAGCTAAAATATTAGCATTTACAAAATATTACCGTAGCCAGAAATAAACACCAGTATTTACGTAATATTACCGCAATAAAACTTGATAAGGTTTCAAGTATGTTAATGTTGGAGGCCGTTCGCCTTAGATTTGATAATATCGTATATTTTTTACGCTAAAAATGATTATATTCCTGCTACAAAATTGATTTCGTTGCGTCTCAGTGAGTTAGTTACACAATATATCCAGAATCAAACAATTTTATCGCAGTTATTACAATTTAGTTAACTAATTACCTATTTAAGTATTATTTTTTTACTTAGCAGGTAGGTAATTACTAGGTGTGACGATACCAAGAAGGATGAAATCGGTAATAATACCTAATTGGTGTATACTGTAGAGATTGCTAATTTTATTATTAGTAATCCAACAACATACCTACCTAATGGGTATTATGTACATTTTATGGAAAATGATGAGGATAATAATATACTTAATTTATTTATAGTTAATTAGCTAACATTAAACATAAACATTAATCACGTGTGTACATAGTTAGATACTTTTATGTAAGTTTTATGTACCTACTTCATCCAAAATAATATCAGTTACTAAAAACAATAGGTAACTAAGTACCTAATTGGTTTGTAAAACTTACATAGCAAACAAATAGGTACCTACTTATCAAGGTATCTAACCCAGGGAATGAAATCAGTCTTTTTTATAACATCAAATTAAATAGGTAAGCAGGTAGGTATAAGTAGGGCCTTTAATTTTATAGATTGCTCTCTAATTTTATCAAGTAGAAGTATGTACCTAGTATCTTTTAGTTAGACTTTAATACTTGGTACCAATGTCATTGCTTGGTACTGATAAAATAAATATAAAAGATAAAAGTAGGTAATATAATTAATTATATTTGTGTATATTATTTTCTAACTAGAATCTAGTTCTAGTAGATATTAGACTAATATGTGGCGGTATATGAAAGAAAAGGTGCGAGAATTTCTGAGTAGGTAAAAAACTACAATAGCTATAAATATACCTACGTACTTGACTACATTATGAGAGGATAAATAGCTCATTTGCCAAGGAAAGATCAACGATAGACGTAGCGGAGGAAGATGTCGCATTGCATGGCTTGAGAACCGCCACGATTGTTATGAGTGCAGCAGCTCCGTCGAAGTGGAACTGAAGATCGCTCTGACGGTGCTGATATTTGATAGGTATGTGGTGGCAAAAGAAGAAGAATGACGCACATAATATCTACCTTTTAACACCACTCTGCCAAAAAAGGTGTGCGTCAAATAATGTCGTCCATACACCTATTGTGTGTGAAATTATGATATTATTATATCGCACCTTTCTCACTCAATTTAGAAAATCATCATAATAGTTATTAGGCCTTGTCGATTTACTTCTGGGTGAAGGCCTCCCCCACCTTCTTCCATTCTTATCGGGCGTTAGTTATACGTTGGAACATACATCCTCTGAACTTACAAAGTTCGTCGATCCAGTGGGTTTTAGGGCTTCCCAGTGGTCATTTAATGCCCTCGTGTATGAGTCGTGTACTGCACCACTGTATGACTGCATTTGTAAAGTTGCTGAGCGCCCCCTTGCACAATCTACCAGACGTCTATCACGAAGACAAAATATGTAACGATAACTGTTTTACTTGCCCAAAAGCGATTGCCATCAATGGAATTTAAATAGACCGGGTCAAGAACTTCATCTATCTCAGACTACCATGTCAATAATTTGTATCACAAGATTTGAGCGAATCGTATTTTAAAAAGTGACCTCCCATTGTCACTAAAGCATCCAACCAATGTCTGCTACCAGTGCTCACATATGCATGTGAAACATGGATCAAACTATTATCCTACTAGATATAGCTACAGAGTTTACTGCGCGACGGTAATAGGAAATTATGCCTCGTTCATTTGAAAGCGGCTTTCACATAAGATGGTTAGGTATCATTCACTGTGAACCTGTTAATTACTATTTAATTACCACGTTTAATTAACATTCTAATAGTATCTAATCATTGCACCAGTTGCGTTGGACGCACGGAATGAGTTAATGCTTCCCATTTGAAATGAAATCTTACCTACTTTGGATTTTTACATTTTCACGACTTGATTCATATGGGCTCAACCAAAATTCATGCTACGATCGACGCATTGGACATACCTGGTATAATTGCATTGATACATCTACGTCGTGGCCCCCACATCTTGAAGCGGGCCCTCAGACCAGGTTGTTTGATGCCCCCCTACCTATCGCTAAGTTTAACGGCAGTATGATGTTCTACATTAGTGTTTCCCAAATGGTTAAATTAGGGGCATTCCGTGTATTTTTATCGATTTTTGTATTTTTAAATAAATTCACTTGAATTATTGAGTTGTCGGCACTAACTGCAACCCTTTTGTGGTAACCAAGTAACATGCGACCCTTCGACATATTGGATAAATAGCCATTTTTGTTATTCAGGAAACACTAAAATGATTTTAAAATGAATTTCTACGCGTGAATTATCATTTAAATCAACACTCCAATAGCAAAATAACACCGCGGGCGACTTTTTTTTTACTGTTAGAGTAAATTTGTGGTGGGTGTTTATCTCACTTAATCGGTTCATGCACGACGCCGGGCCCCTCCTAAGCCTGGGTCCTCAGGCTAGATCCCTGTTAGCTCCTCCCCCCTTGTGGGGGCCATGATCTACTCTACGTCAACAGTATAATGTGAAAAAATATCGTTAATTTGAACATGCCATTTTCTATTTATTAGCGACTACCTCTACCTGTTAACTATTCTTCATTGTAGATTGTTACATGCGATTAACGTCAAGGATTTATTGATAATCATATTAATAGTACCTACATCCAAATACAACAAACAAAAAGGCACTCACTTAACAGCGCCTAATGTCTGCCGGTTCAGTAACCGGAAATGATTTTCCGGAAAAAGGCTTTGCGTGCCAGACTGCCAGACTTCCTAGCTCCACAGCTGAATTATAACACTAGGTATGCCTCCTAAATAAGTAAGTTATCTGAGTGTTATTAACTACATTTTTATTGTGTATAAAAATAACTTCTACGTTACTGTTGTAGATAAACATCGAATCGTTGTCTTCTCATAGCTCACGGCTACGTAGTTGGTAAATCGGTTCGTCTTTGAAATCGTGAGTGTGGGTTCGAACCCGCACTTTGCATAAAACATTGTGTTTGACCTATTGCAATAACCCGGTGGGTTAGACGAATTACTTACCATCCTCGAAAAAGTCTGTTATTATAACCTCCATTATGTCGGTAATAATATGGTCCTCGCAGGAGGGAAGTTTCTTAGGAGTGTTTTCTTACTTCTTCTATTAGGATTGAGCTTACACGTGAAACGTACTCTTGTAAATAATAAGTACTTACCTAATTGTTTTTTATAACTGTTGCATTTTCTTTTTCTTTCTTTACTATGTATTTATCACTGTTTATCACATTGTGGCGCATTGGCCAATAAATCACTGTAATGCCAAGATGTTTTTTTTCTGAATAAATACTACATAATTATAATAAGTAGTTCTTATTAATCATCATAGCAGTGGCGGTGCGAACACCATAGAAGATCAGTAAAGTTCACCCCTAAAAATAAAAAGCTATACACGAAGAAGAGGCTATCAGTGGTTTCCAAACTTTATGTTACTACGCCTCCCTTGTAAAAAAAATCTAATCTTGGCGCCTCCCCCCCCCCCTTTAGGTACTTCATTAAATAATACAGACACCTTTTTAAATATGCAAAAATGTGCCAATACAAAAATAAAAAAAAAAAAATTATAAAAATAAACAAGGTTTTACTACTTATACCTATTACTTATATTCATTTTTAAATTAATTTGTTTTTCATGCGATGAATGTGCTTGTTTATTAGCACAATCAATTTGAATAGTAGTCAATCGAAATTCAATATCATTCATTGACAAATGGATTCTATCATGGGCCCCACATCCTGAAGCGGGCCCTCAGGCCAGGATCTTTGGCGGGCCCACCTACCTATGACTGAGGTTAAGGGCAGTGTGGTGCTCTAAAGTAGTGTTTCCTAAATTAAGTATGCACGGGAGTTATCATTTAAGTAAGTATTTTAATCATCATATTATCACATCAAATTGCAACGCACAACCACGTATTTAAAATATTTAATAGTCTTGAAACAAAGCAGGGCCCTTTAGACTTTTTTTACTATTAATAAAATAATGTGAAAAGTGCATTAGCAAACTAACCAAGAACTCAGTAAATAGATTTTTGTTTGCTTCAATATATTTGGCGCAGAAATCATTTAAAAGTGGAAACATGGCGAACTTATTTGTTTTGTAATTTTGATTTCCAAAGCTCCAATTTTTTTATGAACGTCTAATAATTTGCGCCTCCCTTTGCAACACTCTGCGCCTCCCAGTTTGGAAATCGCTGGGCTATATAATAATTATTATGTAAATTGCTCTGATTTACTCACGAGTCCCGACTACAAACGCATGACATACCTATCTTATAATAGTTATCTCCATTAGAATTTAAGTGTTTTCAATCCATTGATTCACTACTGGTCGCATATTGTCCGAAGCTAATACGACCTTCGCAATCGACCCTAGTCAATATTTATACACTTAACTGGTTCGTTTTTAGTAAATAACACAAACATTGAAAACCAAACCAACCGCCGCGCACCTTTCTCACGCCGACGATGGACATCTACATTTTCTATGGCGGTAGGGCCGCCGACAGGCGAGCTAGCGGCAATGCGCTGCGTTAGCGGTTCGTCTTCAGCCTTAATCGAGCGTATCAGGAGGCCCTGCATTTGGATCTGAAGCGTCAGCAGCTTTTTTACGCCTGGATATGTCTCAGGAGCAGTTACCCAAGACTGAGGTCGCCACGCACTCAAATGTGCTTTGATTGAGTTTAAATTGAATTCTTTAGTCAAATATTATGTCCATGAGAGACAGGATCACGGACGACTGACATAAATGAAAATTATAAAAAAGTAATAGGTAAGTACTTACATAGTAAGCTAATACAAAACTGACGAACATTCTAAGTATGTGACGAAATGGTAAAAAAAAAACAAATAAATACCGATGAATGTGGTTGAGAAATAATCTACCTGCCTTGCAATTTCCCGCCATTCTCTACAGATTTGTTGTCATATTCTGCTAACGTGTTGTCTGTTTAAATATTGTTATATGTATTCAACCTACATTACCATCAAGAGTGCATATTCCAAATCCCGTCATGTCTTTGGAATGTTCTGCTAACGTGTCCTCTGTAATATTGTCATTGTTTATCTAACGATACAATTATTCGATGTTTCAATCTGAATGCGGAAAATTTACCTGCCATATCATATCGTAATGCAGAAACGAAAAGTTCAATAAACTTGTATTATAAATTTAATATGAAATCTATATATAATCTTACCAGTTAACATTCGAAACAGCTTAAGTACCTCTTTAATACGCTTCGCAAATTTTAGATCTATAAGTGTATTATTGTCTGTGACATTGCGATCTGTCGGACTGGTGCAAGTGTCACCTTTCATTCCGCTCCATTCTGATGGTGCGCGACTCACAAGACGGCGGACAACTTGACACAGGCGTTCCTCAGTCAGCTGGTCAGTGATCAGTTGGCAAACTCCGGGTGTCCACTTACCTGTTGTCTCTCGTTTCATTTCGCTTCCGCTGACACAGGTATCTGGTTTCGGATCGGCCTCCTCGTATTTCGTTTCATCTGGTTGGCAAATCGTCGATCAACTTTTTATATTGCGGCCGCGCGAGAAGAAAATACACGTCGTCTGTTTCCTTCGATCGGGTGAATGGAAACTCGCGATGCTTTAGGAAACTTCATCCATTAAATGCCGTTCCGTAAGAGCGCCGAACACAGGTCAATATTAGATAATACTGTAAATATTGTGAATATATCTTATTTGACAATATTCTATTGTAGGAGGTAAATAGCTGTTTTATTTAATTACTTATTTATATTTTTTGCATATAGGTAGGTACATAATATTTAAAACACATTAAGTACATACTTAATTGAAAAAAAATAGTTGGGATCAGTTATCGTTATCAGTTCCATCGTGAGCGACGTACCTATATTTTTTTTTCACCTGACTTCTAACACTAAATACATTAAATTCACATAAAGAAATCGTAGTAACAAGACTATAGTCTACACTCTACAGTGTTGAAAACATATTGTATGTAGAATCTACATTCCCATTATTTAATCTGAAAGTCAATTACTTCACTATATTTGACGCACCGATGCTCAGTTATTCAGGACCTCTATTTCATCTAAATGTACTTGTATTGTATGAGGGTTGTAATCATGGCTCCCACATCCTGAAGCGGGCTCCCAGGCTAGGATCTTTGGCGGGCCCCCTATCTATCGCTAAGGATAAAGTCGGTGTGACGCTTTACAGTAAAATGGTGTATTCAGTGAAATTAGGGTGTATTTTTAATACATCCATTTGAATTATGGAGTTGCCGAGTATCGACACACAATGAACAATTGTATCACACAACCGTATATTTTAATATAATAACACTACTGAAGTAAAATAGTGCCGCAGGCGACTTATTCACTATTCAAGCAAATTTGTGATGTGTGTTTATCTCACATATCTGCGCTGGGCCCCTTCTGAGCCCGGGACCCCAGGCTAGAGCCCTGTCAGCCCCCCCTTGTGGGGTGGGGGCCATGGTTTTAATAATCACCTACCCGAGTCCGACATTAGGTCAATTCTTAGCGGAAAGACATTAATTATTAAATGTATTCTTTTTTCAATCCGGCGTGGGATCTAGGCAGCCTCCCGAAAAGGTTTCGTAGAGTGTTTTTTACGAGAAATGGTCCTTGCCCCGGGTTTAAACGTGCATTCATAGACTACATAATATTATACTATCGTGCATTATTGTACAAACAACACGGAAACGTCAGACGCGAACTTGAACCCGCCACCCACTGTCTTGAGCAGACATTTGAGACATTCTACCATTCGACCGCGGCGAACGGGGTGGAAAGACATGATTAAAATAAACGACAATATACATAATATTATAATTAGTAATTACATTCATGTGCCAGTGTTTGCGTGACTTTTATTATATTATTTGGATTACTACAAGTAGGTACCTACCTACCAACTTCTTGTTTTATTGCGAATCTCAATTTATTCTTGATGTAGACTGTTGGGCAATGACAAGGTGGCAATTTAACTATTGATCCATGATCATTTTTCGTTGGTGTAATAAAATATTATAGGTTATGGCCGTAAAAGGGTGTAATGGTAATTGAGGGACAGGAACTAATTCGTAATAATTATTGTAAATGTATTCCGTTGATTGTTTGATCCGGTTCACCTGTCCACGACTTCGAAGGGCAAAATAATATGACATGCGTTAACTTTGTTTCGTCCTTCGGCGTGGCAATAAAATAAATGTGACGTCACACTCCCCTCGCGCAACAAAAGTAAGGGTGCGCTAGAAACACACACACACAATACAGATCTATCTGACTTTTCTTTTATTTCCCTTATTTCCTATTTGTGTCGTCTTCTAATTCCGTATAATAATGTCGCGCCTCTGACGGAGCCTCCGCGAAATTATTATATTTGGCGGGAATGTCATTTTGAATTTAATTTACGGCTATTGCGTTTGTCAAATTTAATTAACGGTAGTCAACTTATTAAAATAGACTAAGTAAAATGGATAAAATTGGTTGTATTGTAAATACTTACCTATTATTTATTTTACATTTCACCAAAGAATGCTCATTTTTTTCGTAAATAATGTACAATTCCGTGAATTTATGTTGATTTACCAATTTTCAATCAGTTTTAATGAATTTTAATATTTTTTCTGCGTGCCTTGCCCCGTTGTCAACCGCTCACTAGAGGCGAATGCCTCCCTACGTTGCCTGGAGGTCCGCCTTCTGCTAGTTATACCTGCGCCCTTCATTTAATTCAAATTATTGCCATAGGCACCTTTTTATCATTTTTTAAAAATGTAATAAAGGTTAATCAACAGTGATACTTATACTATACACAATAGAAACAAGTGGCCATGGAAAGTGACAATTTACCTAATCAATATGGAATACAGTGTACACGGTTTTTCCGTTTTTAACATACCATAATGTATGTTTTTATATACTTACCTATTGTAGACGTATAGCTTTAGAGCACAATGTGCTATATAATAAAATACTTAGTTCCACTAGTAGAGCATTATGAATAACCTACATATTCATAGTATTGCAAAGTCGATTCACCGGACTGTAGTACCTACCTATCAGAGATTCATAATACTATAATGCCAGTATTCATTTGTTGTTCTAGAATCTAGAAAATTCTGGGTATACCTAATCATTTTCAGCTCATTAAAAAGGTCGTTTAAATATCACCTAATAATATTGTGTTTTTCGATCCAGGGGCCTTATGTTAGAACTTGCGAGTTGAAGTCGCCCGGTCGACATGACGTCATATGACATCATTGTGACGTACTACCGGAGTGATAACAGCATTCGAGAAATTAACGCTACTAAAATACTGGCGTTATCCATTGTCCCCATACACAAATAGATGTTACAGCATAATAATATCTATGGTGAGCGGTGTGCGTTGGGCGGCTTGCCTCGAGCGTGTATTGGCTGACGTCACAATTACGTCATGTCGTCGGGTGACTTCATATCACTAGTTAGAACATAGGGCTGCAGAGCGTGTGTCCATGGTGCGTAATATTTCTACCTACAATCACAAGTCACTGGCTATGTATTATAGACCTACTCTTTACCAACTCTCCTACGTCACAGCGCTGTATGCGCCGACACTGTTACATCACGTGATTTTTGCGTGGTGACTTGTCATAATATCAGATTCTTCTCTGGCACTACTGAGAGGAATTAAAAGCTTTCTTGTCTGTTTCTCCTCCTCACAATACTTCACTACATTCGAAATAGTGCTCTTTGTCTGTTCCCGTAAAGGCTTAGGCATTTTAATGTTAATAAAACTCCACGTGATATCGAACACACTGAATTGTTGGTGCGGGGAAGGGTTTCAGTTCTCGAATCGACCGTGATGATGTAGAATACTTGATAATTAATATAGAGTCGCACCGTACTAAAATTGTCGGTTGTCTAATCCAAGTAAAAGTAATCTAAATTACGTAGTTATGATAATATTATGCATGTTAGTGGATATGGCTAAAAAATCAAATGGACCGGTGTTGATTAAACGATGTCGAAATCGTACGACCTCCCCATAACCTTCCCGAATATCGTTTCGCTATTTATTTCGTTCTCTGAGTAGTAAAGTTGATGTCGGTCCCCTCTGTTTTTAAAACGAAGTGACCGTGGATGTGTGCCTGCTTGTGTATGAAATGTGCCGACTGTGAATGCCTATGAAAACAGAATGATGTTTCGCTCCCTCGCTCCGAATAATTTGCCATGCTTCGCAAGTCGACTGCATTTCATACAATACGGCGCCTGTAAATTCCCAAGTAGGAACAATACTATTACAATCATAATTACTTCATAGATCTTACTGAGTAATTGAATTACATGGGAAATTAAATATATTAGTACCTACGTAGGGTTTGACGGATGAGTCCTTTATATAAAATCCAGATATAGGTAGGTACAATTAAGTATATTGTAATTCTACCAAGATCGATTGAAAACTCAGTAACTTTTAGCATATTATTGACATTGGCACGGTTGAACGACATTTGAAATCTTGAAAATTCTTGAAACTTGAAAACTTGAAACCTCTTAAAATAATACATAGCACAATGCTGCTAACGTGAGAGAAATTTAATTTGTCTACAGTCTACACCAGCGATTTCCAAACTGGGAGGCGCGAAAAGTTTAACACAAATGTAGCCACAGGTTTGCAGTTTGCAAATGCTTAGTTTACAAAACGGCCGCTAGTTATAAACTGCATAAAAAGTCCTATAAAGGGTTGTTTGCAAACCTGTCTGGAGATATGGAAACTAATTTTATATTACCTCAGTTCTATATATTGTGAAGCGCGCTGGCTATCTCGTGAAAAAATGAAATAAAAGGGTCAAATCATAATATTGAAATTTGAGGCAAATTTGTTTAGTAACGATAACTTTGTTGTTAAACTTGTCTATTTGGTTGAAATTTGAAAAAAAAGAGTGAATAAATCAATGCAAGGACCATTAATGCATTCACTGATTTAAAAAAACAAATTGAAGTCATTCATAAAAAATGGACCTTTGGAAATCAAAATTACAAAAAAATAAGTTCGTCATGTTTCCACTTTTAAATGATTTCTGCGCCAGATATATTGAAGCAAACAAAAATCTATTTACTGAACACTTGGATAGTTTGCTAATGCACTCACTATTCACATTATTCATTTAAATAAAAGATCTCGATTTTACAGAGTTCGTGTGGATATAAAATCCATGGCCCTCACAAGGGGGTGGGCGTTGACAGGGCTCGGGCCTGTGGGCCCGGCGAGTGAGATTAACACACATCACAAATTTACTCTAATAGTAAAAAAGTCGACTGCGGCGCTACTATTAAATATTTTATTTTACACATTTAATAGAAATAGTAAAATCTTGTTTATTTTTATAATTTTTTTTCCATTTTTATGCCCCCCACAGCTCCCTTCATTCTTCTCGGTCCCTAGATTGTTGCCACGTACACCCACCGTACTTTATGAGTTAGTCTATCCAGCGGATTATAGGGCGTCGTTTAGTGGCCCTTGAGTAACACTGTATGACAGCGGTTGTCCACTCACGGAGCGACATGTCCAGTCTGTTGCGTTTTCATCTGCTTAGTGACCTCTATGTACCTTTCCATGCCACGTTGCAATTTTTAATTTTCACTTTTCGTTTAAGACACAGTGTAAGGTCACTTCTGAAAATCCTAATCAGACGCCCAAATGAGCTCCGTGCTGCAATTGGTACATAATATAATTATGATTCCCTCTACGTAATTATGTATAATATAATATTAGTATTGTTCTCTTTGGTAGAAAATTAAATAGTGACTTTGAAAAATCACAATATGTCGACGTCTCTTTATTCACTTTGCAGGACTTCATTTTGAATCGCTCTGTTTGCAAATATCTTCCGCTTCCGGCTGGCCATTAAAAATACGACTTACGAGACCATTAATACTGAAAATCTTCTCACCCGATTGTTGCATCAGAATTACCGCACTTGAAGTTTCTCACGATCATGTTATTACGCCGCCATTGTTGATTCACCAAATTACTACACTCGTGCATCTTCTTGTACATGTACATTGTACATCATTGTAGTTGTAGTCTATGATTGTAGTGGTGTAAGAATTAGCACTTCATGCGGCGGCAGGCTGGGGCTCGAAAGAATGTTTAGAAATATTAACTTTTTAAGAGGGTCCAGTCCCGTTAAAGACGTCCAATTGAATCTATGCTGTGTTAAATGTCGTTATGGTAAGTGGAATTCAATTCAGGGAATTTAAAACATGAATGTGAAAACGGATCAGAAATGGGAATAGTAATTTGAATCCGAAATGAAATCAAAAATCGAGTATGCGCTTTCACAGAATTAAAAATACGCCGCACGTATACAGTAGGTAGATAGCCAGGTACCGTAATTATTATATTACAAGAATGTTTGAATGGTAAGATAAACAAAATGGTAGAGGTTGAAGATGTCGACCACGCTATCTGTAATAGGTACCTACTCAAGGACGGAAAGAAATGAAGGAAGGTGGCTTCTTAAATACATAATTACACATTAGGTAATTGGAGAGAAAATAGAAATCAAAACAATGGAATGCTATTTCTACTAAAAAAATTGTCCGAATATTTGAACGAAATTTTGAATCAATTTTGACTGTGTTATAAAATATAATAATGTTATAAAAATATTGTGATCTTCTGATCTACAACTTGAAATTGAACAAAAAACATGATGCTGAATAGGTACATTACATTATGTTAGTTATTCATATTGCTTGCAAAGGTAAGGCGACCGTTGTTTGAACAGCAATTACCGCTTTGCTCGTCTCCGGTTATATCAGGTGCGTCTAATTGTATTTGCCCATCGTTCCAATTATTATATGTATGTATGTTAATATTATACTTACTAAGTCCAGTCTGCTATATTATAAGTGGCATATTTTTGCACTCGTGATAATTTGATGTCTCGCATATCATCTGTAACTGACCACACATGCGAGTACTGGCGTGCATCGGGTGGATTTTTCAATGTCACGTACGCGCCTTATTACAGCCATAGCCTGGGCGTGTAGATCGCTCTTCTAGCATGACTGCGGGATGAGAGATGGTCGGCTAGCTACGCATATTTTACCTTGTGTGTAAACAAAACTCTCCACGTGTGTTAACGTTGACAAGCGTACAAGGAAAGTATTAGTCTGATAGTAAAAGACTCACATTCATAATACAGACCCACATTCATAATACAGACCCACTTCAATTCCATTGGTGGTGCATTCCACGAAGGCATCCGTTTCTTGGTTTGGAGGCACCCACAGAAGTTGAAGTGCACCTGAAAATCTAATATTCTAATACGTATATTTTTCTGTGCTTCGAAGTATTATTCCTCTACAATCAGTTACGGGATTCGATTAGACGACCGGGCCCGACCAAACGCGACAATGAGTTGTTTACAAAATCTCCACCCTTCATGTATATGTCAAGTGAACAGCGTCATCTTTATATTTCCTCGGCGCTACATTCCAGGGTAGATTTTGCCTTCGTCCACAAGCGCCTTCCACTAACCTCCCTCGCCAGTTCTCTGGAAACTGGAGAGGAACTTAGAATGATTATTAGCTCTTAGTGTACTGCCTGGTCAACAGCGATTTTCACCATGGGGTCTCCCAATTGTTTACAATTTGATATCAATATTTATTTTGATGCGTAAACCATTTCTTCATTCTTATTCTGCCACAGGGCATGTATTTTTATATCAGAAACTGTGTAGATAAATGTAATAAAAATATAATTTATCATGAGCTGGTTCGCCATTTGATCTCGAATCATGGATCACTGATAAACGATAAATGATCGTGTAACAATCGTTTGCTGGTTTGCATGCCAATGAGCTCGTTATTCATTCAGTAATAAAAGTGAATAATACTTTGATCAATGATATGACTTAATTTGCATACATTTTCTCATCAGCATAATTGTTACGTCGAGTTTCAATATCGCAAGCACTCGAGAGTTACGTCTGAAAATAGAAACAACACCTATCCATATTTATGTTAATAAAAATAATGAAGCAACTATCCATTCGGAGACAACTCATTTCAATGCAGTCTCGAATAGGTATTTGCAAGTTTAGTTGTCAATAAATTGTCATTCATGAATAATAAAATGTTCTAAAAAATATTGTTTCAATTAGGACTATAACACGGGTTTCCAATCATTTCGAGTCAATAGTCAATTAATATTAGTAAACTGCGATCCCTGCCTCAGTTGCACTAAAACAGTGGTGCACAACTCGTTGAAAGAAGGGCCAATTTATCCATTTTCTAATTTTTCACCGGCCGCAAAGGGTAAAAGTGTTGAAAAATAATGATATATTATACTAGATGAGATATACATTTTTGTTTTATTTTTAATTTAATAGTAACATAATTTTATCAGCAACTTCAATCACTCTCCACTCCGCATAACTTGCATATTTGCACGAATGAACTTAGTAGTGAGATTTCTGACACTGCATACTGGCAGCAAGCATTTTAATTTAGGGTTCAATGTTTGTGGTTGCTATCCTCATTCCTCAGTACAGCACTGGGGTTATCATTGTTCAAGCGGTTTCTGTGTTGAGACTTGTTTACTTTTAATAAGGAAAACGCTTGCTCGCAAAATAATGTAGGTGCTTCCAAAAAGACTTGCACAAAGCGCAGCCTTATTACGTAAAAAGATGAATTTCGGACGCAAATCTATACCCGTGAAAATATAAACATATTAAATAATTAAAAATAGCATCAAGTTTGGTATCAGTGACGATTCAGATTATAGACAGTTGCAACTGCATAATTTGTTCACAAATCAAACACGGAATTTTATCATATTCAATGAAAAATTTGGTGATGAAGTAGGTCCCTGTTATTTTGGGCCGCAACAAATGCCATATCGGGACGCGTTTGTGCACCATTGCACTAAAACATATCGGAGATAATACAAATTTACATGTACGTGATGTAATCTTTACTTTATGTTATCTGAGAATCGTTTTATTTATTGGGTTTGCTTCTACTTTTAAATTAGCAAACATTGGATTTGGTTTCACTTCATTAATCTGTTATTTACTGTCAAATATTACACCTTTTCTAGTCTCATGGACACTATTTTTTATTATAAAAACTGAAACTTTTTGTTCTCATTTTCAGCCGAAAATTCATATTTCGGCTGACGAAACTCGTCGAGAGGGAAGTAATCAACATACTGGGATCCATGGACTCTTACATACATTTTGGTAGTAACATGAAATTCAATATCATGAATTCTTATATCATTTTACCCAATTTATATTAGTGCTACCTATTTGTATAGGGAAGCGATATCAAGCCAGTCGATAATATTGGGTCTAGGATGATTTGGCACTGGACAACTGGACGCCACGGAATTCGAAAATAAATGGACGTTAGGTACTTATAGGTACTTTAAAAAAATATATTCAATATTATTATTTATATTTCAATGATTATATTATGATTTAATAGTTGGTGAGAATGTAAATATGCAGACGTAAACAATGATTTAATCGTGCATATGTTTAAGTTCCAACTAAAAAAGAGTTTTTTATTTTATATAAAGCCTTAGGCATGGTAATTCTCAATCCGCGATAAAGAATACATTAACTACTAAGTAGTAGATAGAAACTGATTAAAATACCTCGTCTACACGTGTCTACGACAGTGCGGCGTCCAATTGTCCGGAGGCCAGTCGTCCCATTCCCATAATATTATATCAGGTAGCGCGTGTGAATCTTTCCAAGTTCAATAGGTTTCTTGCGTTTTATATATTTTATCATAAATTAAGACCTCCATGACAGAAATAAAAAGCGATTACTGTAAGAATAAACATTTCTTATCTGTTTGCATATCTAAATATAGTTTTAATGAAATATATTATTTGCCAGTGTATATTAATATTTAATTTTTCAAATTTAGTACATTGCCTGATAACAAATTGGCAAATATTCCGAAAGATGGCGGTCAACGTTTTTTAAATTTTCTAATTTAATGTTGCTATCATAGATGAAAGAATGTTGCTATAGTTGTTTCGACAATATTAATAGTCATTTAGCAATGCGTTGGCCGACGACTCTCTGATCCGGACTTGGGATGGTGTTTCGTCCATCCAAAAATTAAATAACCCGTATTGTTAGGGCAATTTACCAGTCAGTCTTATTTATATGTGTATTATTGTATGTTATCTAAAATATCTCGTAAATATTATTTGACTAAGGCATAAAGCCCATTGACGCAGCGAGTGCGGCGCTAGCGCAAAATTTCTACAAGTGGCGCGTAAATCAACGAAAATACAACGTAATCAAATACGCCAGCGCCCACTGGATTCCACGACGCATTATACGCGCCCGCCGCATGAATCATCGTTTTTTCGCGAATCACCGCTTCTCGGCGATACGAATGAAAGAAAATACAATGGAGTCCATTCATTGAACACGGCTACCAAAATTACGCTGCTCGAGGCGTCGTCGATCGACGGGCGAAAAGCAATTATTTAATAACAGAGAATCATTGTTTAATTTTATTGCGTGTCAAGTTTATCGCTGGTTGAATAATGTCGTCGTAAATATTAATTACAAGCCCCGAAATAATATAATATTTTTATTGCTTTGTTATGAGAGGCGCTGTATAAATAATTATTTTGTGCTGCTTGGGCCGCTTATTACATAGGTGAAGGGTAATGCGCGGCACGAGACGTGTGATTATGGTTATGAATAAACGCTGCATACGCGGACTTCGCCCGCTCGACGCGTTCTATGGGCACCATCGCTAAGGCTTCGGCTTTTTACGGTATTTCGTGGTAGGTAGGTACACCAAATTGATGATATATCATCACGAGTTGATTCTTATCTTATACAATCAAAATAATCAAACATCGGCAGAAAGTTTTGCGGCTGCGGGCTGTGATACAACTCAGATATTATAACAATATCTAAAACTGGTAATTGCCCATGATAGTTGATAATAGTACGCCGATTGATGTTGCGACGTTTGTCGGAGTCCAGCCTCCAAGGAAGCCGCAAAGGCGGACGGCGCGGGCCAATCATTTGCAATCAGAATCGTAATAAAAAAAAAACAATTGCCATTTGTTGGATTGTTTTGTAGCGAGGCGTGCCACAAAAACAGAATGATTGCTGCATTTTTTATGATTCGATTTTATTGCTGGCGGGAAAAAATTCGCACTGAACGCCAGCCAGCCAGTGATTGTTTCGTAAGAAATTTAATCTAGGTATGCCTAAAACACTTTGGCTTCCGGATTGTGCTAAAAAGCGACCGATCACTTTTCTTCTCTTTTTTCGCAATTTCATAAACTATTATCATAAATTACAGCATCCAATTCGCAGTGATATTATTCAACCTCCGAGACTAAAGCGCTCAGAAGAAATAAAATAAGAACCAAACCCGTCCATCGAGCGAAATGCAAATCGTCACTTATCTAGCCACTGACCACAGACATCGGTGAGATCAACACGCTGCGGAGTCCGGACTGTATTTTACATACGGTATGTACGGGGCAATCGCACACACTGCGAAACGAATGACGGATGCATGCGACTCCTCCTCCTTTACCTCACCCACTGGCCACTACTAACAGTAGGTACAGCACAGTGTTGCCATCTTTTCAAAGTGGTGTTATAGTACAGAGCCTTCAAAATTATGGTATTTGGGGAAAAAATGTAGTACGCGTTCCCATCTGTTGAAAATGTATAGGTTTTTTTGTTTCTCAGAAAAAATAACGGAAAATTTGAGAAAATCCGAGACCCCTTTTTATTTAGGTACCTACCTCTTTACCAAAAATGCTTACCGAAGAATTCAAAAAAAATCATTTTGAACCAAGTCAAGAGATTTTTAACGTTTTTCGAGCAATTTTTTTTCCAAGTTCTCCAAATCTTTTAATGCGAAATTATAGGACATTGCACCAATATATCGAAATTTTAGTACTTTTTACATATTTTTTCCGATATTCAAAATTATAGTATTTTGGGCGTACTATACCTGTTTTATATCGTACATAGTATGCGGACCAAAATTATAGTACGGTTGGCAACACTGGTGACCGTGCTCACCTACAATTAGCTCACATATGTCGCACCCACAATTGATTACGTGTGTGTTGTTTCTGTCTCTTGCAAAGTTAACAAGTTAGTAGATAGGTGTATCCACTATTATACCGATCTATGATTGCGAACCAGAAATAATTTATTTATAGGTTCCTACCTACTCACTGATATGATAGCAATCTCGGTTAGCTACTTTCAAAATGTCTTCAACTTTTTGAGTTGGTAGGTAGGTACGTGAATTCCGTGATTTTTTTTACCATTTTTTGTTTACTTATGTACATTATTTACCATTGCCGCATTATAAGGGAACGAATAATATAATGCCATCCACTCATGTAACCTCATTCAGATTTACTGTCAACTCGATTTAATTAGACTGTTGGAGACTTATTGTTTTTGACTACTTACCTATTAATTTTTATCTGAAATATTTTTAGATACTACTTAAGTAACAGTTTTTTTAATACGCTTGTGAATGTATCAGCGCGTGTAATTTTATTGTTAGGTAATTTTCTAGGAATATTCTAGCTATTTCAATAATTTAATTTATTGACACTGTCTTGTGGTCAGTTGACGCCTTATGAAGGAATATACAGTGGTATTTTTTTTTACATTTTACTGATGTCCTTGATCTCAATAATTACGTTTATGGCTTGTATCCTGTCGTGAAACAATACAGCATACAAATTGATTAACTGCTTTTCGTTTACAGCGAGTTTAAATCCGCCAGACTGTTCAATATTTTGGCTACCTAGTCCATTCAAACGCGTTAGAAAGTCGGGTCAAACACTTGGAGCATGGCGTGTTCAACTGGTGTGTTGTCTAGTTTTACGATACATTGATTAGAGACCAATATAATATAGTAGGTTGGGTGATGTTCTTCATTTCACATTTTTCTTTATTGTGTGCTTACATCAAAATATGAAGCAACGCCAAACCCCAGAATAAGTATGACAAATAAACGGTGGTCGATCTACTACGTACAGTACGGTAGATGGACAGTTCGAAAATACTGTACCTACCCAAGAACCCGACTCCAGCATAAAGGTCGACCAATAAAGAGGTGGATTAATTATGTGGGCTGAGTATGATTGAAGTAGGGTGGAAAGCCTGGGAACTGGGAGACAATTTATTGACAACGGACAGAAATTAGTTTGTAGAGAAGGAGAATAACACAGAAAAAAAAGAAAATCAAGTATGAGAAGAATGTCCCTATCTCATATTCTCTGCTGCTTTTGATGCATTTCTGATTTTTTCATTTGGAAGATTGTTGTTTTTTTTTTATAGTTTTAAATTACATATTAACCAAAAATATTAAGATTGGGTGCATTTTTTAATTTTTTGAAAAACTTTATTTAAGTAAGTAGATACCTACTACACTTTAGCTGTTGATAATGTTCCAATATGACGAATCAGATCCTGACAACCATTGTGATTTAAATGACGTATATTATTGCGTATAATTGTAATTAATAAATGATTTAGTTAGGTACTTATGTCCTATTTTATTGATTACTTTGCAATGAATAAGACCATTTTTGTCAAAAGCTCATAGACATGATCAACTAATACGTGAATTTGTGTTTGAACCAAATGTGTACACCTTTTGTAATCATTCTTTACCATCGTCAAAATATCACTTTGCGTACTATCTAGATTCTAGCTAGTGCTAGGTGATTGTTAATTGTTTGACAAGAGTCTGGTTTGGCGCACCTGTGAAAAGCACTCGGCAGGTGAGTCATCGTCCGCCGTCTGCCGCGGGGGTTTTTTTTTCCACCAATTTCTAAGTTGGTCATCATCATCTTGATTCGCTCGCCTCTCCACTCCACGATTCGGCATACCCGACTTGTAATTACCACAGCGTTCATTATGCGTAGGCAGACACCCCAATCTCCATTGTTGCACGGCGGCCGGCCCAACGTGGACTATACAGTGAAACTCCGATTCTACGATTTTCAAGGGACCCTAGAAAAAAACGATAAATGCGGGATATATAATTTTAGTTGCGACTTATAAGAATTCGTGATATGAGATGCGAGGCAAACCTGAGCGTCGACCGACCTGTGCAAACAAAGCGACGCGACTGAAAAGTCTGTAATTGTCGTTAAACATAAACAATTCTACCAAAGCGTAATGAAAAATATTCAACAAAAACGTTCAATCGGGATAGTATTTGTGACGGGACCATAATATTTAGACGATAGATCGAGGAAAACGATAAATTTATGGGTGTTGGCGGGACTTTCAAAAATGAACGATCCGTGCGGGAAAACGATTTATGCGAGAACGGTAGATCGGGGTTCCACTGTATTATAAATACATACATGTTGCTCTCCGGGCAATGTGCTGTTGGTTAAAATGTGGTTTTTGGTGTATAAAGGTCAATCGATAATATGCCGTGATAACATTCATTTTATTAAATTTGTCTTGCAGGAAGGTCATGTAAAATTACAATAGATCACAATATTAGCTTGAATATGCCACTATAAAAAATATTACAGCTTGTGGCAAAATTTATCAAACAATAATTACTTAATGATCAAATCCTTGGTCTATTATAGGCTGTATAAAGTTCTTTTGAGCTATCCCACATCTTTGATTATAATCAATGAATTAATCATATTATGATTCGACAACATTGACTTTCTATTTTCAAAACGCGATTTTACCTACATGAACAAATAGGTAATGATTTCACCTTATTTGTTCTCACGAATATTTGTAAATTTAATTTGAATGACAGAATTCATAATGAGAGAACTATACATACGTACGATCTTACGCTAAGCTTACCTTAGCAGGATTTGCTAAGAAAAACACCGATTGGATGTATACCTTCCAATCAGTTGATTCGTTTTATCTGTAAGTATAAAATGTCAATATAGAGTTATAGACACGTTCGATTCACCGGTTGATAACTGCAGTTGCTGTCATTCCTTTTAAAGTTATATGCACAAGAATGTGCATTGCAGCTACTATAAACTGACTCGGTTTTGTATTTGCGCTTAATTTTTTTTATGTTTTTAACATGTGAGGCTTAAGATGTATGGCGCCTAACTCCCCCCCCCCCCGTTTCTTTCGTAGCGCAGTAGGTACTTACGATCAAATATTAATATTGTATATTTATACATCATTTGAAAGCACTAATTATTGAATGTTACTATCTTATCTCATGAAAGTATTTAACACTAAGGAAAACCATAAGTATTATATTAATTAGTATAATAAACATCAATAATCAGAAACATACATATTAGAAAAAAACATAGAAACAAGAATATAAGGACTGGGACTTGAACCGACATCGACTTTATCGCGTTATCAGTAACTAAGCGACGTTTCTGGCGTTGTTTCAAATTAGGTAGAGTACCTATACACTTTATACCTATATTTGCACTTTTTACTACGAGCCCGATTACCTTGCATAAAATTAGATCAAATGATATTCTCTTGTATATGTAGTAATAAATAAATAAATACATAATATACCTACTTATGTAAAAAAAATGTGTTTAGAATACTTATAATTACGTCATTTTAATCCTAGAGCCGGAGTGCAGAATTATGATGTGGCAACTCTATCTACAATAAAACTCTTTGCAGTCTTCGATCTTGTGTATTATTCATTGAATAAGGAAATATAATAACTGCTAATCCCTTCCTTTCCGTAACGATTTCCTAATAATACTTACTATAGGGAGCGCTGTCTCCACTGACAGATTTTTTCAAGTGTTTATTATTTTTATAAATATGCGCTGTAGACCGATGCGACAACTACCTATACTTGGTTAAATAGACTGATATCGCTTTGAGTTACGTTTGAAAAATATAATTTTGTAAACATCATAAAATTAATCCATTACAAGTGAATGAAGGTAAATTCTTAATTGTTTACTTTATTATTAATTTACAATATATCAATTAATCTTGTCCCGTTTATGTTTGCACTTCCAATGGGCATTTTATCTATTTACATTATTTATTAAATACTAGCTGAGCCAGCTGGCTCTCGCCAGTCTGTCTCGCTAGGTCTTGCAGACAGCTTGGCATCCTAATGACATGGTGTTGGATTTGAATACAATTATTGTGAAGAATGCATAGACGACGCCATAGTTTTCCCTTGTCACTGCCAATACAAATTTGAGGTCATCCGCGTTGTTTAGTCCGGAGTCTGGCCTTCAGAATGTTGCCTGATACCACCTCAGGCTGCTAGGTCTAGCAAAACAGCTGGCAATCACCGATTGCTACCACTGACATTTTGATATAATATGTGTATAGGTAATATGAATGTTTCGTTAAATCACGTGCATTTAAATATGATAAATTATACATCTGAACCGCTCGAATACAAAGCAATATGTGATTATCATGAAAATAGCGATCCAATATAACGTGAATATTAATCTCCCGCGGGGCCCATTTAGAATAGAAGAAGGTACATAAGCAATGTAAAAAATAAATTTTAACATTATTTTGTTTCAATGTTGGTGCGGGACATTCATATCGAAAGAAATGTTGATAAATAATGAAGCAATGTATACATCTGAGAGGAATAAATCAATTCTGATTAGAATAGTAATTTATAAGACCCAAAGGTATGGAATCAGCTTAGAGGCCTTCATCCAGCAGTGGATTAATCCAGATGATGATGATAATGACGATATTATGAATGGGTAAATATAATATCGGCAATTTTGATAAATATAGCAATTCATATGACCGACAAAAATACAAATAACTTAGAGAGGCCTTCATCCACCAGTGGATTGATTCAGGCTCATGATGATAATGGCATTATAAATATATATAATATAAAATCACCGATTTTGATAAATACAGGCATTCAAATGACAGAAAGGAGTAGAATCAGGCTAAAGATGCCTTTATCCAGCAGTGGATGGGTTAAGGTCGATGATGATAAGGACGATAGAAATAGGTATAATATCAGAAATTCGTTAAACCGATAGTAGTAGAATCAGGTTGCGGAACCCTTCATCCAGCAGTGGATTGATCCTGGTTGATGATGATGATGATGACGA
This sequence comes from Rhyacophila brunnea, assembly GCF_057557595.1. Lineage (NCBI taxonomy): Eukaryota > Metazoa > Arthropoda > Insecta > Trichoptera > Rhyacophilidae > Rhyacophila > Rhyacophila brunnea. Next base: position 28,750,093 of record NW_028233068.1, read on the forward strand.
TATGAATATGTAGATAAATATAATATAACCGATTTTGATAAATATAGCAATTCAAATGACAGAAAGGAGTAGAATTAGGCTAAGGAGGCCTTTACCCAGCAGTGGATTGGTTCAGGTCGATGATGATAAAGACGGTAGACATAGGTATAATATCACAAATTCGTTAAACCGATAGTAGTAGAATAGAGGTTGCGGAACCCTTCATCCAACAGTGGATTGATCCTGGTTGATGATGATGATGATGATGATGATGATGATGATGATGATGATGACGATATGAATATGTATATAAATATAATATCAGCGATTTTGATTAATACAGCAATTCATATGACGGAAAGGAGTAGAATTATAGGCCATCCATGGACTGAAGCCGAATGCGGTTTCAAACCGTGTGCCATACTAAGCTTATCTTTTCTGGTCTTGGAAATTTATTTCCACAAATTATATTATAAGCATCTGATCATATCCGTTTATACCATACACTTACACTTACAAATTTAGTGAAAATATATTTTCATGAACAAAAATCATATGTTTAGTATGGCACACGGATCTAAACCGCATTCGGTTTCAGTCCATGGATGGCCTCTTAGGCTAGGGAGCCCTTTATCCAGCAGTGGATCGGTTCAGGTCGATGATGATAAAGACGATAGAAATAGGTATAATATCACAAATTCGTTAAACCGATAGTAGTAGAATAGAGGATGCGGAACCCTTCATCCAGCAGTGGATTGATCCTGGTTGATGATGATGAAGACGATATGAATATGTATATTGGTTCAAAAAAAATAGTATTTATAGCCATACTTTAAAAAAAAAGAACACTATGTGTGTATACATTTTTATGATGACGTTACATTTATTTTGAGGTTATGGGTACCTATTTAATTTTTGAGACGATGTTATGAATTAATTCGCATTTAATATCTCTCGGGAACATGATTAAATCAAATAAAGTATGTGTATCAGTCGATCCGATGTTAATTTGTCAAAAATGAATTTTAATTTTAAATTATATTTATATCCAGGCTTTAAATAATTTTCATTGGTTCAAAAAAATATTATTTATAGCCATACTCTAAAAAACAAAAAAAGAACACTATATTGTGTGTATACATTATGATGACGTTACATTTATTTTGAGGTTATGGGTACTTATTTAATTTTTGAGTCGATATTGTGAAATAATTCGCATTTAATATCTCTCGGAAACATGATTAAATTAAATAAAGTATGTGTATCACTCGATCCGATTAGGAATTGTCTGTCAAAATGCATTTTAATATAAATATCGCACTCAAAAGTATATTAGTACTACATTGTTGCAAACCTGTAAACGTGACAGCCGTAAAATATTATTTAAAAAGAATCAAATTTGGAACACCAGTGGCGGACGTGCCTGTTAGATTTTTATTTACGTAGTAAATTGTACCAAAATTATGGTTTTTTCACCGGAAAAAAGTGCGCCAATGCCTACATTACGATATTTGAATAAAAATAAGCGAATCTGTTTGTCAAATAAAGGATTAGAAGGTCTTAAGCGACGTAGACGTCATTCTGCGAGGCGTAAACAGTAAATATGGCGATTGCATACGGTGTGTAAGAAAATATCGGATATAAACGTCACGTACATGTAAAATCATGGAAAATTTCTGAAATGTGTTCAATTCAATCGGTAGATGAATCGGTAGCGCACATTTCGAAGTGAAGATATAAAAATAACAATAAAATGTCGCTTAAATGAGCTGTTGGTGTATTTTCCAAAATCTCTTAGGATAATAATATATAGGAGATAATAATATATAGGAGATTATGAAGTAAATACGTACTCACCTACTATATATATAGAAGTAATCATAACCTACCTCTACCTCTAGTGGCTAGCCCAAGGGTTGCAAGAGTTTGTTTTAGTACTCAAATTTACACGATCCAATGCGTGGTTACCTTAAATTACCAAATGGCTGGCAATAATTTCCCGTAAAAATAATCTCTGAACCTAAAAGAAATGGGAACATCAGGAGATGGCCGAGGTCCGCACTAAATTGTAGAGCCAATAATGATGATGTTGGCAGCTCGGGTAGATAGATTATGAGTCTTTCTATTTTTTTTAAATTTTGTAATCTGGCTTGTTCCGGTACCTATTATGTGTATTTTCCGAATGCTTTTTGCTCCGACGTAAATTTGATTAACAGTAAACGAACGTGCGTAATGGAAACAATTTCCTCCGTTGAAGTGGATGAAATTCAATTATGCATTTTGTTCACAGAAATGTCAGCAATTTCGCACAAAATAGGTATAACTCATACAGTTTGTTACCATGCACTTATTTTTCTTTAACAAAGGCTCTTATTTAGCAGAATGTTATGTTCTTTTATCCGAAAGAGGGTTTTTTTTACTATGACAGAGATGATATTGATTTCCATAATAAAAAAGCAGGGGAGTAAACATAATTGTATGTTTAAGATCATAATATTATTATTATGAGTAATTTATAATAAATAAAAATAACTTTGGTAGTCGTTATTTAAATTATTGAATGATGTCATGAGATCTCACAAGACACAATATTTCTTAAAAATAAACGTGGCCTGACAGCTTTTATTGAAAGTTTAGTGAACTTTAATTTGTTCGTGACGCTATAATGTCGTTATGATTTATAACACCGGTCATAATAATCATAATTTTATTCATAATACTAAACAATGTTTCGCAACTCGCTCTACATGCAAGCAAACGTTTTGGAGAGATTTCTTTTGATACCTATTCAAATAAAAGATAATATTGATAGAAGGCCTTCAGTTAAATCTCATTTTCATATGCACATAGGTACATTTACTTTAAAATTCCACGTATTAATATTATAGTCTGGATGACTAACTTTTGTCAAGGCCGTCTATAATAGAGGGCCTTGGACTATTGTAGGATACCTATTTCAAATTTAAACCGGTGCTTGTACCTACATACTAATATTAAGACATTAAGTATAGGTAACGCCATTGTGGGTGTTGTTGATTCAATAGGGAATACTATCGATTGGACTGAGGTAAATGATTAAACGAAAAAAATAACACTACACATTTTGACAGTTGACCACAATGCGATATGACTTATAATAATATGTATAATTGATACGTACCTATATTTAAAATAGTAACGCCATATTGAGTTTTTTTCAAATATTATATTTTAATTAATATTTAATTATCCAAAATGGGTGCCGCTAGTTACATTCATACAAATAATATTAATTACGAATACACAGCACAAATTTCATAATACTACAGATCGAAACAGTTTTATTTTTTTCATTCTACTTTTTATTTTCGTATTTCTTGCGAATGTATTCGCAGACTGTCACTAGTAGGCAATAAATACACGGTTTGTCCACTGGAAGTAACTCTTTCTCCATACAAAATTATTTGTATATCTACTTTTACCGATAAAATGACATATTTTTTATAATGGTGTGAAAGCTTAAATATTTGTCGATTCTACAATAAATTTCTTTAATTTAATTCAAATGTGATTAACTACTGTAGCATATAATAAAATTATTCTACCAAATGTTGCAAACTCACAGTAAGTAAACAACTAATCAGTTGCTAGACAAGTATTATTGTGATTTATATTAAAAATAGTATATAATAATGTTTTTTTTTTATATTGCAGCCGATAATGAAATACGTATTACTATCTACTTTCAATAACTGCATCCGTAAACTAAACCATAAGTGTCAAATCAAACGACCTATTTCTAGTTCCACAGTGATCAGAACAGTTTACTACACTAACCTACATCTCCTGAAAGCATCTTTAATAAATCAATACTTCCCACAATACTCCCTTACCTCAGACACTAACCAGACTGCAACTCCTGCGGGTAAAGCAGATACTTCGATAAGTAGCGGTAGGTGCCTACTATCATTAGCCAGACACTCCGGCAGGTACCTAGGTACTTAACTGGTTTTTAAGTCAGCTTTAACATTCGTTTCAAGGTAAACAACTTAGTTTGAAATTGTACATGCACTTCCTGTTTATGTATATTATATTGATGGTGAATTTCGTTAAAGCTCTCCTGCTCGGCCATTTTTTTTTAAATGTCAAACACATTATAATATTTAAATATCCAGCCAATAGTTGCGAAACTTATAGAATTATATGTGATACAAATTTTGTCTTATAACTTTTAAATCGAGAGTGAATTCACCAAAGATAATAATATGTAGGTACCTACTTATTATTATGTTGATATATTACGTGTACAAATAGTCAGGTGCTCTGTACGTTAGTGTGTATATATTTAAAAGTCAATACCATTCCTGGGTCATCCACCAAGTTTGCTAAATTCAAAACTCCGCTGATAGCATTTCTTGGTTTTAACTACATAAAACAAACTACCGGTACGTGTTTCGGTCGCTTACCTAGTAATATTTAGCAAGTATAATTATTGTTGCAGTGTCGGTTTCTGAAGCGTTTAGTCGCGGGTTCGAATCTCGCGTCTAACAACGCAATATGTCGTTTCAATGTGTGTTTCCAATATTTTATGTAGGCATATTGTGGTATAATACTCGGTGGCGTGTGTGGCTATACGTACTGTATATTATACTACTGTTGTCAAGCACGTAACTCGTATATTATGATCTGACTATTTTTAAAAAAGAACATGGAAAGTAATTTTCCGCTCGAGTATTTTATGATCAACGCGGCTTTACTGTGAAATCAGAAAAAACCGGTTCATCCTCTCGTTTTTCTCGCGCACTTCTACCAGGCGAGCAGAAAATACGAACGGTATTCGATTCGATGTATCCAACAAAGTCGTATGTCGTATTCTATTTTATGGACGTATGAGTATGTAGATTGAAACAGTCTTTCTACCCTTTTCATTCTTCTTTACCGTTCGCCAACCTAGTACGTGCATGCTCGTCAACGTAAGTGCATGCTTGCGTCGGGATGCATATTGATTATGTTTATCTCGTGTCAACTGATGTACCTATCTGTCAAAGTGACGTTTCTTTATGGTGATTGACGTGGATCAGCTGATCGCTTGTTGGGCGGCATCATACAAGGATACGGTGATTATTGTGAACTGGGAAACCAAAAAATATATATTTTTGGTATTCAAGGCTATTCTTTCTTATAATATTTTGTGATATATTTTATTGATTATGGCTCTCTAACTATTCTTTCTTATCGTAGGTATGCATATTTATAAACTATCAAACTCAGTTCCATTTGTTTGTAAACTATTATATTACACTGAACGTGGATTGTAAAGTCGGTTATATTCATCGGCTGTCATGTTTTATATTTTTCGACCAAATTTAAACATAGTTTTTTATTCATTTCAGTTACATACTCTCAGATCGTTTTAATAATAATTAGCTATTAATTCGCTTTCTCGTATTATTTACTATCTCAAAATGACGGAATATGGAAGTAACCGACTTTAAAACTAATTGCCTCATTTGTACATTTGGGTAAACCGGTAAAGCATTTTTAATACATCCGTTTCAAATCAAAATACTTACCACGTTTTCTGCTAGAATTACTTCGGTCATATTATCATCATCTAATTTACTGCATACGAGCGGCGAGGGGAGGAGGTAGGCTGTTAACATTCGATATAAAATAAATAGTGCACACTAAACTTTGTCAGCCATACTTATTTGTTTTCTTTGAACTAAGAATACAATTTGCAGATGGGGCTGGTTAGTTATTGAAATTCAACTAAACCCTGCCTAAACCAAACCAAAATAGTTAAGGCATGCTATGGGCGATTCAACAAAAATAGTGCACACTTTTTCAGTCATACTTATAGATATAATGTTTTCGTTGAATTAAAAATACATATTACAGATCGTGTTGTTTAGTTTTTTTGAATTCATTAAACCCTGGCTAACCAAACCACAATCGATAAAAAATATTCTTATATCTATAAAATATCTGAAATTACGTATGCTCCAATGGTATAATTTTAGATATCGTATAAATAAACGAATATTTTTTGACTATATGGATTAGGAAGGCATAGTTTAATTAAATTTTAAAAACTAACAAACACTATTTTGTAGTCTTAGTTCAATGCAAAAAAATACGTTTGACTGACAAAATTTAGTAAGCACTGTTTATGTCGGATCTTAACCGGTTCTATGACTTCAGCGAGTTACTATGGTTTGGATTAGGCAGGGTTTAATTGTATTTTAATAACAAATACGTTTGACGACATAGTTTAGTATGCACTATTTATGTGAGATACAGCCTACCTCCACCCTTCACCACTGCTGCATACATAGATTATTTTTGTCTCAATTATTTAATTGTCCATTTTAATATTTAATGTTTTTCTATTAAGTAGCTACTTACTATAATGTGAATTAAAACAAGGTGGCATAAGATTCTCAGAATGGGATCAAACTAAGTAACAAGGCAATAATAATTTAATGTTAAGTAGAAGTGCAGATAAATATTACTATTATTAAATATTAACAATATGTGTGATGGAGACTTTAATAAAAGAAGGGAACCGAATAAGACTGATGTATTTTATACAGACTGTTATGTGCATTAAATTGGCCATTGCCGTCTCGAAATGAAGGTCAATCATGTTAAATAAATACAATACTTACCTGCCGTCTATCATCAACTAGGCCGAAATATATTATAACCCAGATCTATTCCACTTGGTACTCTCCGGTATATGAATTGTTATCATTAGAACGTACGAAAGGCATCAGCATTGTTAATCTAGTTTGAGGTGAACTGAGCCACGATTTGAGACGTAAATTTTTGTTTTGATTTTTAAATCCACTTATCTCAGATGTCTGTCGATTGCACGAAATCTAATTCTTCAGCTTTCTTTTCCGAGCTCAATCATAATATGGTCTAATTGCATTCGAAGCTATGGCGTGCGATTTTATGTTTTATATATATTATAATTTAATGTTTTAACGCTGGTTCCAGCCATTTTTCAGTAGTACCGACATTCTACCTACAGGTTATTAAATCTCATTTGAATTGTTTTGCTTATTACCAAATTCGTCAAACGTAACCAACAATATTCATACACATTTTAAATGTGACGTCCAAACATTAGCACAGATATGTATTTTATTACCACGTTTTTATTAAAGTTATAAACACTATTATTGGTTCTGGTTGTTAAGGGGGTCCTAGCAACTAAATTATTAATATATACGTCCGTTACTATGGAAATCAATATGAAATGACAAAATGACATTTCAGTATTCTATATTTATTCAGTATTTCTATCAAGTATAAAAAAGTATTTATTAATACATAGAATTGTCAAGTTATATGATTCAACAGATAATTTAAAAACGTGGTATATAAAAAGTTCTTTTTATCTTGTAATTATTTATAGTTAATCTAAAATTTACAATGTAAACTATTTTGATTATTGTGTATTGAAGATTTCATGTAAAATTTGGATGAAGAGTTTTACCACTAGAAATAGGGTAATCATTTTTGCAAACAACTCGTTTAACTAATTTCTATGCTGTTTAGAACAAATGCTGCCGAAACAGACGAATGGTAATATATTTTATATTTGCAGAGGTAAACACCAAATTAAACACATATGAAAATAATAAATAAAATATTATGTTTTCAGTGAGCACGTCTTAAGAGCATACTTCAGTGAAACGGCAAATAATTTTCAACTATAGGTAAGACGAAATTTCGGATTCGCTGCCAATCGGAGAGCGAAAGTCGAGCTGTGAACACGTCAATTTGTTTTGTGATGGCGTCGGGGGAATTAATTCTTAAATCGTGTAAAGATGACTAAAAAACGTCAACCATTTACTTGAAAAAGAAAACATTTCAATGAATATATTATTTTTATTACTAATATAACAATAAACTACATTAAATGGACGCATGTTTAATTTTTATGACAATTAATTATGTTTTGTTCTGCACGCGTCGTTTGCACAATCTTCGCGTCGCGTAGTCACTATCTTTTTAGACCGTGCCCCAGCTGAAGTATAAAATATGCACGCCACTGATACTTCTGGACCTGAGTCATCATGGCACAATCATTTCACTTCAATTCGTTTTTTCACCTCAGTACCAAATTATTGTTCTCTAATTCTATGCTATGTAACCAGTGGCACGCGTGCTATTATGTGACGTAAGCGAATGTTCTAATTACATTTATTGTCATTGGTGTAGGTACTTGGTCTTTAGATGTTGTCTATTTTATGGATAATACATTAAATTATGCCTGCCTATTAAACAGAGGTAAATGTTTCTAACTACCAAAAATAATACCAAATAATTACACATACCTACTTAGATACAGGTGTCGTTCAATGTATAATTAATGTAAAACACTAATGCTTTAGTTTAGGTTTAATTAATCAAGGGCGAATTTCATAAATCGGGAGCCCAATCCCAGCTCGAATTTTATTGTGCCTTCATAGAAAAATATGCATTTATATTTTAAACAAAACTTCTTAATTTTTTTTTTAAATTTCCGACATAATTGAGATGCTGCGACGTTTTCACATCACCACAGCTACGTACTACCCATCTAATTTAAATATTTTCGCCTGATTTAACCTCATTCAAGCACTACAAACATATATAAATATCAATATTTTATTTTATTGAATAGTAATAATGGATCATTTGAAAACAATACCTCATTTAAATTGCTATTTATAATTTATAGTCGCGTAGGTATTTAACTTGATTTTCTGTGCGCCTGTATTTTCCCAATCTTTAGTTATTTAAACTTTGTTGATTTTATTTAGACTAGAAAAAATCGTAGGCTTATTTTGCAGCGCTGAGTCAGTTTACTAGTACCGTATATGAGTAGATAATATCGTCTCTGTTCTGGCAGAACACACTAACTGGAGAATACTAGTTTTGAGTAATTTGACTTTGAAGTTGTTAAAAAGTTTGAAATAATGGTCTATCATTTGAGTTTATTAAGTAATCGTAAAAAGGATGACTTTAAAATAAAGACTGTTTATTTATTAAGAAGGTTTCCAGACGGTAAACTTTGAAATAAGGAACATTTTGGTACTAACTCAATATGTAATTTTTTCGAATTAGTGTCTTCTGCCAGAACAATGACGATATTATGTTAGAACTGCCTGTCATTCACCAATGGTTTCCTAAATCTGTCTGAAATAATGAAAGGCCTCTACGTAATTTGACGCTGTGTCCAAATTAATGTGCATTAACTTTTTTCAGTTGCATCGTACTTAAAAAAGATCATTTCAATTTACAATAGCGTCGAAATTTCTTCCGCGGCGATTGTTCTATGTATTTTGTAGTCTTGACGTTTCGATTTAATTTTATTCTAGTTGTGATCTTATCCAACCGATTTGTGACGGTGACGGTGATCTCTAACTTCTAAGTCTTGGCGCTTCGAATGTTTAAAACTTATGTTTTTTTCTACATTGACAAAATATATGAGTAAATTTAATATTGTTTCCGTTTATATAGGTTAGGTTAGACTCAACCTGCGGCCCGCGGGCTGCATGCGGCCCCTTAAGCTTTTATGTGCGGCCCGAAACACATTTATTATCAGGAATTTCGTATATCTTGAGATTCGTTTCTACTTTGACGCACAGCTGATAGTGTCACCCGAAGAGGATTGTCATTATGGTCCACATCAGATCTGGTATAAGAGTGTTGCTATTGCACACGATTAATTAAAAAAACACGCTTAATTTTTAAAATCTTAATATTGCACACGATTAATTAAAAAACACGCTTAATTTTTTAAATCTCAAAAATGTTTTGTAAAAAAGGGGGGTTTCATGATTTTTTTCGTCACACCAGTAGTGGTGCGGCCCGCGTTACTTTACAAATATATGTATTTGGCCCGAAGAAAAAAAAGGTTGAGTATCATTGGGTTAGACTGGTTAGAGTAATGGAACAATACCTTTCCAATTTACTGACCAGTCGGAAGTCTAAGTCTAGATTAGAGTTTCTCAAACTTTTTCATACCTACTGCATATTATATTTAACGCCCCAGAGCGGTCAAAAATCTTCTATTTTAATTCAAACCATGTTTGCATCTAATATACTATACAAGCATAATGTATGACCACGTATAATGATATTATATTTTGTACTAGTGGAACCCCCATTTAAATACGATGTCTGTTTAGACAAGCAGAAACTTCGGTCACTTAAAACACATAAAAGGACACATACTTCAGAAAACTTCTTTAAATGCGATCTTTGATTACTTGGGTAAAGTTTCCGAATCATAATAAAAATTATTCATACTTATGAATGTGAGGAGTTATTTCTTATACTTACCTACTTAATATGTATCTGATTATAAAATAGAGCTGTTCGTTCAATGGCTAGCCAAAATGAATTTATGTTGATCGCTGTGATTCAATTCATTAAATAATTTACTTAATAGATTTTTTTTAATAAAAAAAATGGAAAATAGTTTTAACTTCAAACAACTCTATTGTACCTACCTATCATTTTTTTCAAATGTACCTACGAATTTATGCATATAAATGTATTATGAAATTTCGATTCGTAATATTTGCTCCATTGGAGAAGTCTAGCGCCCCATGTCGCCCTCTTGTCTTCCATCGCCCTCACTTGAAGTCACTGGTCTAAATCCTCTAATTCTGGCGGTAGGTAGGTAAATCTTCTTTGTATTGTATTTCTTAACGACTAAAGAGAGTATACACGTAAGTATTTTATTAAACGTTTAATTCGTGTTGCTCGCTAGACATAAGGTAAGGGAAGTATACTTTTTTGTATATATCCCCCGCTATGAATTGTATTTCGGGTTATAGGAAGTCACGACTGCGATGTGATGGATGCACTCGCTCGGAACTCTTTTATTATTTCTCCCGCATTCCATATTCTGCTTCCTCCTCTTCCTTTTTTCTTCTCGACGATAATGGAAGCTGTCCGCGAGGCCGTGCTTCGTTTCTTCTCACACCTTTTCATCTCGTCCTTTGCGGGTGGCGTGCCCGGCATTTGCACCGCGGGGGTTTCGTTCGATCAATCTTGTTCCCTCCATGTCATTATCCCTTTTTGCCGACAAGTTTTTTATGTGGGAAATCTCTGTTAATACATTCACTGCTGACCAGAATTACGTTTTAATTACCACATTTAAATATCATGTTAATTATATCTAATGGCCAACTACTGCAAACGCGCCAGTCGCGTTGTTAGCACCAAATGAGTTAAGTATAGTTTAACCGTTTAAAAAAACAAATCGGTTAGGTACATGTTCAAACACGCGCGTTAACATCATTTTACTCCCACTTCAATTATAGTTTGTCAATTTATGGCTACGGCCGTATGTTGAAGCTTAACCACTGGGGAATGCCAAAAGAAATAGCGTATTTAAAAAAACACTACCTTATTCTTAGGTCAATAATTATTAAAAAGCAGTCATTATTCGTAGGATGTTTATCACACTTGAATGGTGAAAGACATAGCTTATAATTAGTATCTTTAGAATTATCTTCAAATGTGTTAATCTTGCCCATTTTTGAATAATAAAATGCCTAATTCTTGTCAAATTTGGAATAACAGAGATTATCAATATAATTTTTTATCGTAAATATTTCATATAAATAAAAATATATAAATTATACTAGTGGTTTTATAAATGCGTTTAAAAATTAATAAATGTAAAAAATCTTAACACCACTGCAAATTTATGTACTGAAATATGACTATATTCTTAACCATTAGAGCGAGAGGTTTAAAAGAATACTATTTTATGTAATAAAAATACTTTATGCAGTCATCAAATGTTTAAAATAAATATAAAGGATAATAAGGCTTCCAAATTATATAAATAGATTATCTACTACGTTTAAGGTATGTCCAGGATCATGCTTTGAAAATAGAAAAAAAGCTCCATTTTGACCCACGCTGAGCACGTTCGCCCTTAATCGTCTAATATAATATCTAAATTTTAAAATACATATAACAAGATACTTTTCTGTAATATATCGATCACTCATTTTTCGTCTATCCTTTATTGATATTTTTCATATAAAATCCCATATGCACATTTATTTACGCCATGATGATTGGATTACTCGTAAACCATTAAATATTTTTTTTTTCGATTCGTTTCACTCATTGCAATAATGTAATATAAATATTTTAAAGACAGTCCATCAAACGCAATAGTGCCTGTCATGCATTATATTAATAAAAAATATTTACTTTTGCTGCCGCTACTCAAGTGCTTATTGCGATGATTTTTTGAATGTGAGTCTATTCACGTAATACTCTTCCATGTATGCTCATCTTCTGGCAGCTAACACTGTTCAATGGGTCCTTTTTTGTACTTTTGGCGACCATGGCTTTCTTTCCGATTAATAAATAAGTAATACAATGTTATTGCAAAATTATTTGTTATTATTAGTGTTATTACTATTACATATTATCTAATACCTTCCATAAAATAGCTGTGAAGTCATTGAGGACCTGCACAATAATTAATATTGAATAAACAATTTATTTTCGGATGGCGTATTTAGGTAGGTAGGTATGTACCTAATAAGGAAAATTCCATTATAAAATCACGCTTAACCAAACTTCAGATAGTTAGTTATGTGCATTTAAATTCTTTTCAGTATACTTTTGAATCATTCATGGTCACTGTCTTATAATTTATTACTTTGACATAAAAGTCGGTACTTTTTGTTCATTTAGGAGGAATTAATTACACCCGTGTTGTATGACTGAAAGCGCGGATACATATCCAAGTTTGGGTCACCTGCGTAACGTTACAAGTAGGTAGATGGTGTTAGTACCTACACTAAAATTATCTACGGATTTCTGCAAGCAATATCATCCCAGTCCACGTGGCGGTTTCCTTCTCTCAATGAAAACTTCGCCTAGCTAAAAAGTGCTTTATATATTATCTAAAAACTAATTCTAAGTTAACTTTTTTGAAACAGACAGTTATTGTGGACTATGTGATCTTTTGTGCTTTTGTTTACGTACCATATGATAGCAGTATTTTGTCGAGTGATTATCCTCGTGCCGAAAACTGTCGTGTCCCTGCACATTGCTATTTCAGCAGTTTAGCGGTATTTATCACATAGCATATTTATTATCTACCTAGAGAATCTAGATTGTTTATTTCATGTTTCGGAGCCACATTGAAATATCTACTTTTTATTTTTGCATTCCCATTTATATTGAGGATTATTCCTCCGAGCATGCGTGAACATTGGCAGCACAATATATTGTTTTGCCACTTCATGCAGTGTGGTCCTATAAAATATTGGTATTTTTTTCTAATTGTCGTAAATGTTATTCTTCTGTTCAGATCTATTTTTCCTTGAGTAGTCCTTTCCCATGCTGTCGAATGTGGCATTTTTCACCACGCATCGTGTCCAACATATTTCAGTTTTATTCGCTTTATGGTGCGTTGTAGCTATTATTCGTAATACCTTGTCCTTTGTTTCTTGTCTTGTCTTCCCAATAATATTAATCATATTATTCTAGTAATCAGTTACACTTGTACCGTCTTATAACGTAAGTATTATCACTCACTTACACATATATATATATATATTGCATAATATTAGAAACGACTCTTTTTTTCTAAATGCTGTTTAATAATAATTCATTTTTTGTTTCAATCATATAACTTACATACGATAAGTAATTTAGCCGGTGGGGACTGGTAAGCCGAATTTGGTTTAACCCTGCCTTCTTAATACGCCGTTTTTCACAAGTACGGCTTCCATAGTAATAATAACACGTAATTCTTTTATAATTGCATCAAACTATGTATTGCTGCCAAGTCTATGTACCTACATTCTTGCCTAATCTTTCGAATAATAAATTATGCTACCTAATAGAGAATAAACTTACATTGGGAATTTGACACTATGTAGGTATGTTGTGTTTATTAATGGGTGAATAATTGATAATTGGGAGTGAAACTTGAACTAGTGCTAACCTTAAAAAGGGTCAAGTATTCAAATGATTAATGAAGAATGATTTAAAGATGATGAAGAAGAAGATGAGTGGAATAATTGCAATATTTACATAACTTACGATATTACTTATTGACATACAGTAATGCATTCTTCTTGTCTTATCATCCCCTTCGGCCACAATCAGAGCGATCTTTGCTTTATCATCTGCTACTGGGAATAGTTCGGTAGAGCTACACTCGTTTCAATCATGGAGTCTTTTACGCCACGAAATTCGGCCACGTCGCAAAAGGTTGGAGAGTGCTGTACTTTTGTCCTCATGTAGTTTTCTGGTTTTTAATATTATACACAACCTCTCAGTCCTTTCACATTCGTTGAAGAATGTCAACATTTTGTTGATAATGCATACATAATGTTGCATACATATTGGAATCGATTCTAGCAAATTGCCAGCCAACTTTATAAGTGACCTTCAACTTCTACTGTCGTGTCTGCGAGTAATTTTCCGGTCCACGATCGCCTTGTCTGCCTTGATTTTTGATCATCGTTGAAGGAAAGTACATTATTAATCTCTTATCCGATGATGATTCACAGTTTTGTTTCAAGTCACGAACTGTGACGAATATTCGCGAGCTGTCACGAACCGTCAAATCCACTGTGAGATTATCTCTGCTGATAGAAACCCCAACCATTTTTATAACTGTGTACTTTTTGGCTTCGCGGACGAAATTTGGTTTTGAAAAGGCAGGCACTCGTGCCCGGAATCGTTAAATAGATGCGCCCGTCGAGGTGGTCATTTTTCATTTGTGTAGACTGTAGGTAATAGTAAAAAGCATCATGACTTCATTCACAATGGTTGCTTTTCAGATAAGATGCAATGTTGATAATCAATTTACATTCGCGGTGGAGTACGTAATGGCAGAGCGTCCACCTTAGAAGCCACTGATCGCGAGCTCGAATTCAACGTTTGTGTTTCAATTTGTATTTGCTTTAGTTAGAGCAAATAAGTACTCTGTGGGATGGGCGAATGAATGGTAGCAAACATAATGTCGTAAAAATGTCTTAATAATCTCTACTCTGTCTCAGCGACATGGTAATACTAATATGATTATTATTAAAATTTAAAAATTATTAAATTTTAATAATTAAAAAAATATTCAAATTTGATATAGGTATTTAGGTAATACAACCCACAAAGATTAAAATTCATTCATTCCGACCATGTCCGACCCTAATAAGATCATAATATGGGCCTCCACAGTGTGCATGTTTGTATTAACAGATCTTTGTTTTTACGAGAAATGGATTTTAGCCCATTGCTCAACCTATTAAGTCCTTACCCTGACTTCAAACACAATTTGAATAACAATATGCGTATTTGCCAGACCCAGGATTCGAACATGGATCCGTAGGATTACTAGGTAGGTACTAATTTAGTAAAAACGGGTTCTATTTAAATCAGACTAGGTTAGGTTCGAAACGAATAAATGATTATTGATTAATGATTATACAACTCGAAGAACAATGATACTATTAATTGAGTCAGTATTTACTTCGTAGATTTAAAAATGATAATAAGTATACAATATTATACAGGTGATTTTTAAGTCGATAGGTATTTTGGTTGTAATTAAGTCTTGAAATGGTGTTACAACCGAAATACCTGTCGACTTAAAAAAACATCTGTAGAATTTAATATAGGTACCTAGTTTATATTATCACCAACGATAGTCTTTATAAATTACATATGTACCTACCAAATAATAGTTTTACTATTTAACCAATACCTACGAGGATTTTTCTTCTAAATTGTTGAGATTTTAATAGATTATCAATAAAATCACAAATTTCATTTAGATTTGGTGCTCCATTTCTAAGAAGTGAAAGCTATAATCGTATATTTTTTACATTTACTTATTCTAAATAATTCTCACGACATAAATTGACGAAAATCAAGTGACATATTTTTAGGAAGTACCTACCTATAGAAGAGTTTTTTGATTTGCTTTGAAATTATTTTATAGGTATTAGGTAACATTGGCGGTCTTGCATGAAGTAGGTAAGGTGATTTCTTCGTTAAAAAGTACCTACATATAATAAAGATGTCTATTTTTCACTATCTGAATGTAAGCCTAAGCAAGCTAAGCCCAAGTACAATATGACTATTGCTGTATTTTCAACTCAATGGAGGATGGGTTGAAATCTGCGACTCGAGCCTTGGCGTATCTAAAATTGCCACTGATAGATATTTATTTACAATCCCATGTAATATAATATGGTAGGATTTGGGTTGTCTCGTCATGTCGTTCGCTGCAATCTAAAGTAAAATTATTGTAATAAATTCTTAGGAACGGTCAGAAACGATTTGCATTGTGAGTTTGGTAGCATTTGGTTGTCAATACAAATTGAATGATTGAAATATTTTGAGAATCTTTGTCTTTTAATATGACATTGATTATGTTATGATCTGTATTTACAATATGATTTCAACGTAAGTACTGAGACGATTGAATATTTGAAAATGTAATAAATACAGTACTAGGTATCTCGTAATCAACAAAACAAATTTAGCTTAAATTATTTGGACCTAAAGGGCAACGTGTCTGGTCGGAGTTTATATGGATACAGCTACAAATTTAAATCTGTTTTGAAGTTAATTGGTTTAATTTCTGTCAATTCTTCTTCTTCCGGAATCATACTACATAATGAAGGTACGTCTCGATGGAAGTTACAATGTTGTTGTTATCATTTGGGTGCGTGTCGAAGCATACATACATAAAGTACTTGTCGAGGTTAAAAAAGGCATTCCTTCGTATCATTTATGCAGCTTATTGACACAAATTAAACACTCATACTCGCAAGTGCTTTTAAGTGAATTCGGTACAAGCAATATAATATTAGTGATGGGAAACCATGCTAACCGTCAACTGATCGTATCCACGGTTAATGTAGCCATTGAATATTTTAATATATTTTACCTACTACCGAATAATCAGTTACTATCGCCCAAAATCAACTTTATGGATGAAGGAAAATAAGCTATAGTATGATATAATGCATAAAACTAGTCTGGGATACTCGATTCATACAAATTGGAAAACTGAAAACTATCGATTACCATTTTTCAAATCTTACAATTTAATCAAAAAAGGATATTTTTCCAGTTTATAATATTTGTTCTGTATTTATTTGGACCTGTGGTTGTGTGATAGTTAATGACTATAACGTTGTTTAATTCGGCAATTTTTTTGCGGCCCACCATTCAGTTTTTATAGTTGCAGATTCAAATTACATTATTTTACATATTAGGTATAAATCCATGACATTCATAACATGTCAAGGGGGGAAGGGGGAGAGAAACAAAAATACATGTAACAGTATTTACAATATTTATACAAAAACGCAGTAATTAGAAAGGTAAACAGAAACAGTACCGATAAAAAAGTAAATGTAAGGTAACCGTATAAAAACTTATTTTAAAAAACTTACTTGTTTCACGCAAGTGGAATATATCAACATTTGAAGCGATTTGATTAAACACATTTATATAATCTTGTCACCATTGTCATGAACATGCTTTGGTCCTCAGACTGAACCTCTTCGTGCAAGATCGCATTGCGTCTCACGTTGTGGCGTACCTATTTATGACAATACATACTTTTGTGGAATTGAACACTGTCTGGTAGTGTGCCAACTACTCCTGTTTGACCGTATCCTCTGAAGCATCTAAAATGTTGAATTTTTATTTAAACAAGATATTCGTAGAAGGCTTATACGAAGTTAAGCTGACAATTTTTCAGCATCGACCAAAAAAACACACTAGAGTACATTTTTAATTAAAAATAGGTATAATTTCTTTGAAGCTGAACGTAATTTTTCTAAATTTAATATGCTTCAAAGCCAATATGCCACTTTAATCGAAGTCGACATAGTTTATAGGTATGTCTTCAAAATACTGCTCTACAACAGCCAATAATATTGATGTCAGCATCGTTCGAGTGTATTTTTTTTATCTCCAAAAATATATGTAAGTACGTACCTACGATAGGAAATGGGAGATAAGTCCCAAAGCACTTTTTTTGAGGATAACTAAAAAACCTGTGTAAAATTTAGCAATTATGAATTATGGTTAATTTGGCATATTCGACTCATTTTACTATTTTCGGACTAATCTCCATTTTTTGTACACAACATAATATATGGTATGAACAGTACAAAAGTTTGTTCAGATTCAGATCGGTCTCCCATGCTAAGTTTCCCTCCTCTGGTCGAAATTGAAGCATTCGGTGCTGGGTTAGGTGTCAGGTCAGGTGTCACGGCGTTTAATTCAATCGAATTATTATTCAGAGACGTGCTCGACACATGCCACTTACTTCACTTGCATGGAGAACTCGCAGCATAGTAAGTATGTCAGAATCGCCCGTATTTTACTGACAGGCCGACAATAACAGCGATATTTTATAATAATATGTCACCGAGACAACATGTAAGTAAATAAATCAATTTGTCACAAGACATGACAGCTCAAGTTCGGATGAGTCATTGATGCAAATCTCGCGAGAAGAAGGGGATGGCACGGATATCAGCGCTAAGATAATAATATATCTGAACACTGTTCTGGAATATCGATTTGTATTTAAATATAATAACTGCTGTAATCATTAGGTAGCGGATGTAGGTATATGCAGTGGCGGCTCGTCCATATGCACTGCGGAACTGCAGCACCCCCAAGCAAATTGATAAAAATTTAATATTATAATATACATAAATGTATGTACATTATATGGAAATATCAATATTATTTAAGCGTGAATTAAGCTCGCCCGCGCGCCGATACATCCAATATTTTTATTATCATACACCGCAGTACTGCAGTACCGTTCTCAAACGAATGAGCGAAGGAAGGGTGCGTAGAGCGGGACACCCAGCTGGGAGCTTGATCGGTGCTGCCGGCCCGACAGTATTTCGCCGTTTCTGTGTTCGTACGTGAGCACACGCGTGACAGCGGAGGAAAGGAATATAGCTTTAATGATTTATTAACACTGTACAAATTTATGTATGCAAAGTTCTTTATTTTAGTTACTTTTTAATATAATTAATAATTTATATTTAATTTTGATGTTAATAGTAAAATATAATCCAAATAAACATTTATTTTTATTTTTAATCAACCCCAGTCCCCCCAGATATCTTATCCACGAGCCGCCACTGGGTATATGCAACAAAAAACATGATTGTATGCATGCACATATAATGCATTTAAAATCAATAAAGCATGCATTAAAACCAAAGAAATATGCAGTTAAAAATTTACATGTTTAATGAAAAAAAATTATAAATACTCACTTCACCCAATATTACCTACTGATAAAAAATCGACACATTAATAATCTTAATCAATATAATATAATATAATATAGGTATATATAATAAATTACAATTTTTAAAATAGTTTAATAAGAAATGCAATCTAAACCAAACATAACTTTAAAAAACAAAAACGACACATTCAACTATTCCTAAATACTATTTGGTGTTTTTTGATTGCCCTAAAAATAAGTTACAATTTTTTTTTCAATATTGTGCTCTGGCATTAAATTTTCAGAATTTTGTTTATATGCGGAAAACGACCTTTCAACGTCCACAGAGGTGGTTGGGCAACATTTAAATAAAATTGCCCGAGCTGACTTCACTTTTTCTGAATAATCCACAGTTGTGCATCTTAACTATCTACGTACCTAATTTCAGTGGGGCACCCAGGATTTAATATTGGGGGGGGCCCAAGGAGGAGAATTTAAATTAGTCCCATAGGCTCTTTTTCTTCTTCACAGCCAAATTTCTTGTAGTATATTGCACTTGGTGTACCTACACCATGGTCCCCACATCCTGAAACGGGCCCTCAGGCTAGGATAATTGGCGGCCCCCCTACCTACCGCTAAGATTAAAGGCAGTGTGAAACACTACATTAACATTTTTCAAATTGTGTTTTAGTTCAAATTAAGGGTACTTATACAGTGAATTATTGGCGATTTTCAATACATCCACTTTAATAATGGAGCTGTCGAGTATTGACACATAATAATCAAAAAATATATTGCACAATTATATAAGTAATTGAAAATGTTCATGGCATGAAGTATAATAGCGCCGCAGGCGAATTTTTTTTACTATTAAAGCTAATTCATGATGTGTGTTTATTTCAATTATCTGGTCAACCCGACACGCCTAGGCCCCCAGGCTAGAGCCCTGTCAGCCCTTCCGAGCCATGACCTACACCACTCCGGAATTCGGGTGGACACCGAGAATTTTTTGACAGTTCCATTAGGGATTGGGTTTCTAAAAAAACCTGACATCGAAATCACATTAGATCTTCATCGGCTTTCATAATTTCACGAAGGACTTTTTCGGTTTTCGCTATTTCGTGGATTTTTCTGCTTTTATCATTATTTTCGCGGTGCACCGGTTAAGAACCACTGGTCTAGAGCCACAATATTTATGCTGAATTCTACCGAAAAAAATGTTTTTTTTTTAATTTACACCACCACCGGCTGTGGCGGGCATGGCCCACACATCATGAATGTTTGGCGGGCCCCCTTACCTATCACCAGGGTTAAGGGGAATGTGATGTTCTACAGTAGTGTTCCCAAATGGTATTCCGTGGATTTATCTATATTGTTAAATAATTCCCTTTAATTCTTGATTTGTCGGACCTCATACCATATTATCGATCGTTATCATACTATGAACCACTGGTCGCGACCCCCTCTTGTGGTAGCCAAGTAGCATTCGACCCTTCGATATTGGATACATAACCATTTTTATTTTTCTAGAAACACTAAAAATAAGTGTAATATAAAATGGTACACGTGAATTATTATCATATAGTTACGTATATCATATTTTCATCATACTTCATATTTTTTATGTTAATTTTGATGAAGTAGTATAGCGCCGCATGCGATTTTTTTATAATATAACAAATTTCTGGTGTGTGTTGATCTCACAATTAGACGAGCCGCCACGCCAGGCCCTCTTAAGCCCGGGCCCCCAAGCTGTAGCCCTGTCAGCCCATGGTGGTGGGTGTAGTCGTACTTTTCGCCGAATTTGTATCGTCGATTTTGGGTTTTTTAATAGTGAAGTTCCAAAATATTAATTGAAAATGGAAAAAATAAGTATTTTTGCATTTAACTTATAGGTACACAAACCTGCCCAACAGAACACAGCCTAATTTCTCGTTTATCGGACTTTTGTCTATTGCACTCGGTGTACACCACTCCGGAATTCGGGTGGACACCGAGAATTTTTTGACATTTCCATTAGAGATTGAGTTTCTAAAAAAACCCGACATTAGTGTTTCGAAATTTTTGTGTTAGAAATTAAAATCTAAGAAATTTTTCTAGAGGGTGTTGGAGAATTTCAAATCATTTTTTTGTCGTGTTTTTATTTGTCTAATCTATTGGCTTTCAATTTCAATGTTTTTGGGGGGGGCAAGGCCCCTTGCCCCCCCCCCCTGGGTGCGCCACTGCCTAATTTAGTTATATTTCGATAAAATAATTTAAAAAAAACTGAAATTATTACAGCAAAAGCCTCTTTTGCATATATGCATATGCATCTTTTTATGAATTATGCTCTAATGTATCAAATATGCTCCAACGTGTCAAATATGCATTTATATGCACAATAAATTTTATTTTTGGATTCTGCGTCTTTCAAAACAGATTTCTTTGCAACTCTCATAGCGTGCATACACCCTAACTAGGGAATCCAATCCCGAGCCAAAATTCTGATCCCGGGATTTCGGGATTACAATTTGACAATCCCGGGATTGGGATTTTTTTCAATTGTTAATATAAAATTTTTATATTTACAAATAACATTGATAAAATCGGTCAAAAATAAATCTAGTATAATTTATACTATTTAAGACATTTATTGTTAATATTGTATACGTTAAATCTTGGAAATACACAAGTTTAATGGAGTAAATAATATTGTAATATAAATAATAATGTGAATTTAATATGAGATTGCTATTTCTGATAGTAAAGACATAATGAATTTTGCGAGTTTTAAAATAGTAAAGCAAATAATCATGGCGTACTTATGGCCTTTCCGCTTCATAAATCTAATTAGTCAGCCAAATATGAAACTGCCGTAAAACGTATGATATCAAGGTGGAATTACTTTGTTAAAAGTGCGAAGCATTGTTTTTTTACCAATCTTTCTCATTTTTAATAATCTATGTGAAAAAATAAAATGAATCGGCAACCTACACATCAAACTTCATTCAAATTCAGTTTATTTCTAATGTAGTTATTTTGTATTAAAAGTATTTTTTCTGTTATATTTTCCATAAAAATTGATAAAAAAAATCAATCCCGAAATCCCGGGATTATGTTTATCAATCCCGGGATTCATAGGTATCGAAAATAGCTCGGGATCCCGGGATTGGATTCCCTAACCCTAACAGCCTAACAAAACATGTATAGTAGCATATAAATCCGGTCTCTAGTAATCATTCGTCCTTTATTTGAGCGCGATGTAGGTACTTTGGATATATGTATATTAAAAACGACTGTTGTCATTTTATTTATAAAACGGTGTGTTCTTTAATTTTCCTGATCCCGACAAAATATCTACTCGTATCATCCTAGAGTTGGGTAAATAGACAAGATGGAAGTTTTTTTTGCAGGAAATCTAGTCCCAACATAAACTAACAATAATTACAAGATAAAAAGAACTTTTTAAATATAACATTTTTAAATTTTCTGTTGAATTATTATGCTCAATATGCTCAAACTTGTACTTGATATGAAGTAAATAAAAAACAAACAAATATAGAATACTGAAATGTCATTTTGACATTTCAATTTGATTTCCATAGTAACGCACGTATATATTAATAATTTAGTTGCTAGGACCACCCCCTTAGCAACCAATAATAGTCTTTTTTTTTTTTTTTTTTCCGATCATGTCCGATCCTAATAGGATCATATGGGCCTCCACAGAGTAGAGGTTTGTATTAACAGATTTTGTTTTTACGAGAAATGGATGTCAGCCACTTGCTCAACCTATTAGGTCCATACCCTGACTCACACACAAATTGAAAAACTGAAAATGAATTCAATTCTGCTTAAAGATGTCTAAAAGTATTAAAAGAATGCATTGGCATTAATAAATACGTTGTAAAAATGGCTTTCGATCTGAATTACTGGACTTAATTTTTTTTATATGATACTTGCAGGGCTTCGAACTATTTTTTTCGTTTCGGTTTTCGTTCTGATTCACGAAAAAACAGTCCTACAAACTTATCTAAAGAACAGTCAAAAATGGAACTACGAACTACCATATGGACGCCATATTGATAACGTCATTCGAATGTCAGATTCTGTCCAGCTGCGAGTCTTGATTTGGTAGTTTTTGACTGTGGAACCCCATCATTTCTTCAGAAAAGTTTGTAGGTCTATTATACACCCGTTCGGTTCCAGTTTTCGTTCCGAAAAAAATAACGATTTTTCTGATTTCGGTTCAGCTCTAAGTGATTAGTTTTTAAATTTTTTCAGACCCAATCATGTCAACTGAATTGGGGAGTAAGATCGTGGTAGCGCGCGTGTTTGAACGTGTACCGAACCGAAAAACCCGATATTTTTTTGGTTCGGTTCCAGTTTTTTCGGTTCAGTTCCGGTTCGAAGTCCTGGATGGTCGGACCGAAAAAATCACTATTTCTGCGTAAAAGTCCTAAATCTCGTTTATTTAAATTTTTAATAAAAATACCTAATATTCTTATTTTTTTATAAATTCTGATTTCAAATTTATGAATTCAAATAAGTAGATTGTTCGATTACAAATGCATTTTATGTATATACGGCAATATTATCTGCAGCGGCGTTAGCAGATTAGTACAACAATGCTGTAAAGAAATAGGTATACGCTTATTTACAATAATTAGGCATATTGCAATGTAGGTGAATAGGAAAGAATGAAATTTGCATCAGCAGACACAACTGTCGATGAGTAGGCCCCTTTATTATTCGTACCATAATTAGTAAGCCATTGGTGTCATGTGATAAATAGTATTAAATACTCACAGCTATCTAAGAATGTGTAAAAAGACGTATAATATTGAAAAACGACGTTCACCAAATCGTCCGTGGCAGTATTCAATCATAATAACATTTTTTGTTGCAGGTTACGTTATATTCTGTATAGTGGATAATAATTCTTTGATACGCTTTAGCTCCAACATGTGTATTTTCTCAGAACAAATGCACACCGTACAACATGCGATACGTTTTTTATGTTTTATAAATTCCCTTTGAATTATATCAATATTGAATTTCTTATCTTCAGAATAGTGATAAAACGAACTCGCTTCTGTTATAGAGGATATTGATAATGACTATACCTACAAGGTCGGCCATACCTGTGTTTAAGAAATTTTCGCGTAGGTACATAGTTGGATATTGTGTTTTTAATACATTATTATTTATACTACAGATATGTAGGTTTAACTATAAATGTATATTCATAAGATCGACATTTTAGTAGAATGACTACTTATAATCATAATATATTAATTCTGTGCAATTGTCATGTAGGTTTTCTTATATTATATTATCATGTCATATATGACGCTTCTATTGACGCTTAACATATCAGTGGCATTTGTAGATCAGTAAATTAAATAATATACCTTTAGGTGAGCTAGCATATTATATTATTATTAATTATTCCTCAAATACACTGTGTACCTGAAGACACATTATAGTAAAAACATATTTAAATAAATGACGTTTATACTCATTACAGAGAGATTAAAATATTTTTCCAACATTTTCCAACTTTCTATTTATTTTTCAAAATTGTCAAGGTTTTACAACATAATCAATAGGGGTGGAAAGTCTTAGTCGCTCAAAAGATGACAAAAATCAAAGGTGGCCACGATCCTCGGCCATGAGGGAACGTCGAAGAAGAAAAAGACAACAGGTACCTATATCAACTGAAAATAAGAGGTACCAAAAATTCATGGAAAAACTCGTTTTTTTCTTCGTTTCCCAAACAATATGTGGCAGAGTTTTCGCTATCATACCAGTTCAATGCGTCATGACGTGCTGAAATGGGGTGATGATAGGCGTGGGCTGCACACCCTGAAGCGGGCCGCCAGGCCACGATGTTTGGTGTCCTCCCCCCAACCTATCCCTAAGACTAAGGGCAGCGTACCTAATCTTCAACAGTAATCTTCCCCAAATGGTATAAAACATAAAATATAAAACAACTTACTGTAGTTAAATCTATCTTTTTATTTATACATTGCATACTTAGGTACATAGAAGCATAAAGTCTGATGAAATTACATTTAATTAACTAAATATTTGGATATAAGACAGGCATTTTTTTATTTTGCCATATGTTTTCAAACCCCTACCGCCCACCATGAAAGCTGGAACGCCCACTAGTGGGCGGTAGGAACCAGGTTGACTACCCCTGGTCTATACTATATGTCTATAGAATAGTGTGTCCAATGTTTAAGTTGAACCGATGGGCTATTGCGACTTGATTTCCACGAGTGATAATTACTTCCTAACTTTTCAATGTCATACAGCGGGTGAAGGCCGAAATAACATTTTGTCATCGACCCCATGACTTAAATTAAATACTGACGAATTTTTGATTAGCTTTCACCTTCTTTTCATACCCTATACAGGCAGTGTTATGATGGGCTGTGTCTGAGTTATGAGAATAGTAAGTTTCTGGTGAATTACCTACTTCACTTGGTCACTCAACCTCGTTGGCGTTTGTTTTGTGCGCCTTCTACCTGGAACACTTTTCAAAACAAATTTTCTAGGCTTTATGGACCTCGCGAACAGTGTGTCCGAAGAATCACATGATTTGATGAATGCACACAGAAAGCAGCCATCCACTGACTCTCATTTCCTGCATTATCAACGCATTGGTTCTATCTTCTGTTTGTTTATGATAATCAAGGCCATGAGAAGTTCTCTCCAGCAGGACACTCGCACCACAACTGGTAGAGTGCTTATTCTTCGGTACGCAACGGTATACCTACCTACAATCGACATCGTGTTGAGACAATATGGCGTGTGGTGGAAGGAAAGCACGAGTAGCAGTAGGTAGGCCACTGACAATAACAGGGTTAATTACATTTCAGTTCGGATTCTATGAAAAGTTTTGATAGCTGAGTTACGTACTAGGCATTACAATGATGTCATAAAATAATTGTGTCCACATGACATACAATCATGTGGCCGACAATAAAGCCAAACCAATTTACGTTATTTTCATAAATGCAATGTTCGGCTACAACACACTATTATAGTTTATAATACTTGTTACACAATGGGGCATTTATTGTCTGTCTGATACACACAATAATTTACCCACATTGGCGGGGTTTGCTATTATTGGCGAAATTATCAAAAAAAAAAAACATATCTTATTGGGTTCCTATTTAAGCTTAGGATGTATAATATGCCCTATGTTATTTTTATTTGCACTGTCATTTGTTCGTGAATTTTACAATCATACTTTTATTGATTTGTAATATATTGTACTAGGCATAATAATATGTATTTTTTTTACAAGGGGGTGTTTTTTTAATAGATATAAAAAATGTGTGAGTACTTATGTATAATATATATTTATATTTAATACCACAACAGGCCACGAGACCAGTAAATGATGACATAAACACCCAGGCTTTAAGAAAGCCATAAGTATAAATATATTGTGATTCCACCCGATCGAACCCGGAGCCCTGAATGAGAAGTCAGTGCTTTACACACTGGAGAGAGGGGCGATAATAATGTATAGATAAAAACAACCAACAAAACAATTTTATTTACCCCTTTCAGTCCTTTTTTGAACCTTGAAAACATTAAATTTCCCATTTAAATTCAAATAAGTAATATACCTATTTCATATTACAAAATTGTGTGCATTACATAATTTCATCATGCCAGTCAGCACAAGAAGTGAGCATGTTTTTTTTAGTATATATGAATATTATAGAGTTATAGATTACCTATGTCCTATCTATAGGCTGTGACGATTTTCATGATTTTGCTTAATTCGCGAGATTCTTGTTTCTCAAGAAATTATTAACCTTATCACTGTCAGCCAATTTTTAATAGGTTGACACTAAACTAGTAGGCCAGCTATTTTTGGAATAAAATAAATCCCTTAAAAATATACAGAATGATAAATATTTGTGAAAACTTACAAAATCAACATGTTTCTCGAGTTATCGTGAATATTTTCATCAAACGTTAAAGGAAAGGTTGGATATAGATTGATAATAAACATAACACATCTGGAATCTTTTTTTTAAATCTGAAAGGAAAATTTGTAAATTCACGATTTCTCCGTCTGTAAAAATCAGTTACTGTGTTATTCCAACATATCTGGATGATTATATTATATATATAACGGCGATTATATTATATATTTTATGAAACGAAATTTTTGTTAATTTATTCTGCGACGAAAATTGTCTCTTGTATGTACCTACGCCACTGCTGAATCAGACCCACACATTTACATGAAAATAGCACTGACACAGTGCCTTACTGGCCCACCTACAATCTACATGCGAAATCTATCCCCAGAGCTTTGCGCCAATTTCAAAATGTTTTGTAAAAAGTCAATTTTTAGTAACTCTGTTTTTGACAAGTAGAGCCAAAATCCTACAAAAATAATAATAGTATATTATGTATAGGTATGACGATTCTTTGAGAGTAGTAGTTAATGTCTACCCAATTTTTCACTTTTTTTTCATGCTTTCAAAGTTTTTTCTTTGTTTTATTTTTGATGGTAGGAAGATGGCTTCGTTACATTTATTATTGAGGTCGATTCGTTACTCGGAAAAAAATAGAAATAAAATTCTTGTGAAAAATAAGAGACAAAGAAACGACGCATGATGCTGTTCGCACACGACAACCAATAAATTAAGTGCGACAGATCGCATGGCAGACGTTCATTTCATGGAGTGTCTGCACACAAAGAATGGATTACTTAGGGGAAATGCGGGAGGCTCGCCGCGGAAGCGAGAAAGTGATGTGATCAGTTGGGGAACAAGCGCCAAACACGTGTATCACTGTTAAGGATAATATACGGTCAGGCAGACTACACGACTCGTACTGGACATTATCTGTACCTAGCTGTCGGTTAGTCCAGTTACCGCGTACAATGAAAACCTAAACTGCGGCTGGTCGCATCTACAAGTGGCTGTCGCGCGCGAACACCCCCAAGTATGTACAGTATTACACCGGACGTTTTATTATTTCATTCGTAATTTTGTCTGATATGCATATTATTCAATCATTTTATTTTCATAGGTACTCGGTATGTAGGTATATATAATAATAATATTACTTATATAAATTATTGTCATCTTATTTTCATACATTGGTACTCTTTTAATAATATTATATACTTACTTATGTTTTTGTAGAGTGGAGTAGACGTATCGCACACATGGCCATTGCGCGAACGCCCATTCAAAAGTAAGCATTTTTACATAGTTGCGTCATTCTGCTGAAATTTGTTTACGTGTGATTCGGTCATGTGTGGCTGCCGCTTTATGTGTGTCTGTGATTCAGTCCATTTGCCCTTGGACTGAACACAAAACATAGGTTCAATCGTCTTGTCTCGTTCGTATCTAGCTAATACCAATCCAACCAGTCTAGTTTAATTATTGGTTTAATAATGAAAACTAAGTCAGTAGTTCGGGTGGCACCAACCGACTTCTTACGTTTTATTACGAACATTTTATTTTATCAAACATTTTTGTAAGCAAACGCACCTATCAACCGCGCATGGACTCGAACGATAGTTAGTAATCCTTTGACATTATGAACAACGTTTGGATAGTTTTCACATTGCAAAAGTTATCATAATAATAATTACTGTTACCTTACGAATGCTCGTTAACACCCTGCCGACCACATGCTTAGAATTATGCATAGTCCAGAGTCCAGACTCTAGACCAAAATGCATCGCTTCGTGAAGAAATTACCACTACATAGGTACATAATAAATAATAGTCAAACTGTTCGAAAGTTGTATCTAAATTATTTACGAACATCCCTATCCGAACTGATACATACATTTACGAGCATATTTATGTTCTGATACAATATCCATGTATCTTTCTATTTTGCCGCTGGTGGAAAATATTGTTCAAGTACAGATCTTCTTGTTCTGGAGTCTGGGCTAGAGTCAAGAAATTATATTTTCTTTGAATTTGATTACTAGGTACTATATACGTACAAGTACGCATTCTGCTTATAACTGTGGCCTTCGCAACGTAAATAAGGCATACCTACCTAATCGAAATTAGTATTTATTTTATTATCGATGAGTTCTTCAACATTATTATTGTTTATTTGTAGGTTAGGTTGGGTAAGGCTTATGTTAGGTTGGGTTGCCATTAGAAAAATGGTTAGATGGGGTAGTCATATAAATATAAAATTCGAATTAGGAATAATATGTCTTTGATAATAATATTTTCTTTTGAAGAATCCTTTTCAGTGTGAACTATCCAAATAAATATACCTATAATAAGTATACATAATTTGAGAACACCTCATAAACATACATACTAGCAAAAATCTTGAAAAAATGAGAGCCTCGAACCCGCGTCCATCGGATTCCGGCCAATGTGCTTTACCAATTAAGCCAACGTCGTCTCACCCAATCACGACGAAATTAACGGTTTTAGTATGTAGTCATACAACTGAAGCACTTCTCAAATTGAGTTAATATTGGCAATCGGATTTTGTGGTTTGATTCAACGTACCTACCAATAATATATAGGTCAGGGATGGCGAACCTGTGGCACGCGAGATGATTATGCATGACAGTCATGGCACGCGAATGTTTCATTTTGAAGAGAAAAGAAATATTACTATTTTATGTATGTATATTCAATAAATAATGTTTCATTCTCAAATCTTGTGAATTATTCGTTGACCAGAAAAAATATATTTCCAAGTATACCTCTTTGGATGTTGAAAATAGCCTTTTAAATGCGCATTTAATTGTGTACCTACCACCTCCTTTATTTAAAGCATGTTTGGTAAAGTATTTGTAGGTACCTATTTGTTTTTTAATGACGTCGAAGTGAGCAAATGTTTTTTTTATCGTGATTGATATTGTCAAAGCCTGCCAAACGTTATTTTTACGTAAACAACCTGCTTAATTGAAATTTAATTAATTTTTCAATACCTATAACATACAGTGTAAATATATCTTCGATCTCACTAATGTATTGATGTACATTTTAGCGGAACCAAATTGGTTTATATTATATATTTGATAATTCATTTATAAAGTACCTATGCATGAGGGAAATTCGTAATTTTTCATAAATAGCACGCCCACCCATCAATCTGTGTTGCTATTTTCCGTTCGACCGAGGAACTACGGGTTATTTTTAGAATCGTTTTCCTGACGCTGTCAGCGTTTTCACAAGATTAATATTCGGTTGTCGGCAACACTGCGGAAGGCAAGTAATTCGACGATGTGTATGTGTCTGTCTACCTATTCTACCTCCATCCTATTTGTGTATTTTTTTTAATTTCCTTCAGTTTCAGTCAATTACCATTAACATGCTTCTGAATGCCTTCTCATTGTGATCAATGATCACTAATCAGTGATTATAACTGTTTCATTGAGGATGTTTGTTATATTGTATAGCAAAAAAAATAGAACTATGATGAAAAATTTCATATAAATTATTAATCAGCGTCTCAAAGTCAAGCTGAAAAATATTATCTACTAATGCTAGGTATTAAATTTTTATTAAACGCGACATCCTTTCGTATTGCAGATGCATTTGTCGCAAACATCACATTTTTCTTCCCTGATAATTATTTTCCAAGGCTGCACTGAGATATACACCGAAAACATTTTTAATTACAAAAAAATACATACAACAAACAGTATGTCTTCCC
This sequence comes from Rhyacophila brunnea, assembly GCF_057557595.1. Taxonomy (NCBI): domain Eukaryota; kingdom Metazoa; phylum Arthropoda; class Insecta; order Trichoptera; family Rhyacophilidae; genus Rhyacophila; species Rhyacophila brunnea. The sequence goes on from NW_028233068.1 coordinate 28,780,994, forward strand.
ACCAAATGTCATCGCCGCTATCTTGTTTACAGCTACCATTGTTTAGACCTCCAAGATGTAGAGCAGATTATTTATTATTACATGGCAGGGATGTTGAACGCTTCAATCACGGGATGGATTTTGGTCCATCACACCATATAGGCATTTAATCACGAAAATGTAAAGCTCGTGTACATTCAGTTGTAATATAACATCATTTCATTGCGATTTTGAAAGGGAGCCATTAGCCACGAGGAAGCCCACGTAGCCTCGTCGTATCACTTGGTTCGTATTGTATCACTCACAACCTGCCGCGGCAGTTAGCGAGAGAGTAGATGTTAAACCCCCGCGTTTTAAACCGAGGCGTAATATCCCCTTGTCGTTGCGCAGTAGGCTCTTTACACAGTATGAGAATAACTTGACGATGTGTGCAATTAGTGTCCGAAATAAGACCAAAACTTATTTTCACGACGAATAGGTATTTATTTGTGATGGTGAAAATCAAGGGTTGTTGTTTAATTTGTAACGGCTCAGTTTCCTCTGACAAATATAATACTTTTGTTCAAGTGGATATGACAATCAGAGAGTGTGGTAGATCACTGCCAATTTTGGTACTGGATTGCAAAATTACAGTCCACCAGAAGTTGGACATGCCTCTACTATGGCGACCAATTCAGACTAAAAACGTTTGGTAGTCGCTATAAAATAAACCGTATGGCTGTATTTTAAATATTTTTTTCATAGATTGGAGATTATGGTCAGATATTTTGACCACTACTCTTTCCTGTGAAAGCATCAATACAACGAACGTTGAAGAGTTATAGTATTATTATTAGGTACTCGATAACAAAAATAAAGTCACGTCCATAATTGTGGCTTAGTGGTGATGCTGGTCACTCGTCCGAAAACAACAGACGCAATCGTTTCCTCAATAATATATTTTTTGTACTCTTTTTTTATAATGACAGCTACATTGTTGGAGGCGTCAATCCAATTTAATTATGACATTATAAATATCCCATGGCGAAAATGTAACTTTCACTTTTGTGATCTTAAGTACTAATCGACATGACGAAAATGTGAAAAGTATTTTTCGTAATAATAGGTAGTGATTTTCCCTACTTAATACTTAACTACCGGTTAATGGTATAAAATTATTATTTTCCCGTTAACAATAAATTGGACACGAAAATAACACTTTTTCTTTTTTGTATGTGACACATATGTGTACACATGTATGTGATCGTTCTTACCGTAACACAAATGTGTAGGTACGCGAAATAGTTAATAATATGATGTATTCCAATTTTTCATACAGTGTGTATGTCGTGTTTTCTCTTCTTTAATGGCCGCTTAACGGTCAGAGTTCGTATCATATCGAAATTGTCATTTTGTATCGGATGTGTCATGTAATCACAATCAATCATATCAGGAGGATTTCCATCCATCACAGTATTTATTTACTTGTCAGATTTCAGTATTATAAATTATGACGTATTCCACGTAAGCATGTCTTATTAGATTAGAATATAGTTAGCTAATGTACTCACCATTTTTATTTTTAAATAAATTAATACCCACGAATTTGAAGGATTTCACTTTAAAATTATGTTTTAAATTGCCCGAATATTTTGTTTAAAAAAAAGCGTTTTTTCATTTTACCTGTTGGACAATATTTACTAAAAACAACAGTTTAATCTTTTCAATTAATAACTGCCTGTCACTGCAAGTCATTTTAATTAAAAAAAAATAGATATATTAGGTAAATAGTGTCGTTATAATAAAATTGAGGAACAATGGTTAGAAGAAGGGGACAGTTTACCTTAGGTTACCTTTTTGGTTGCCATGATGAGTAAATCGACTTCGGATTATTACTATTCCGAGAAAACATATTGATATACATATATCTATATTATATATTAGTGTTTGACGGATACATGTCAGACAAACCCGTACAAATTAGATAATTTTTGCAATGATAGAAATAACATTGTATACGCGGGAGTGTGAGTTCATACAGTGTAATCCAATATTAGGAATATGTACAATCAATTCAGTTAGTTACAATAATATGTATGTAGAATCGCAGTTAACATTTTATGTGGTAGGGTAGGTATGTATTGAAAATAGTAGTAACTCATTTATTCTGACTCATATTATTGTCAATGACGTCCTTAGACAAAATGCCGCCCCTAGGCAGTGCAAGTAAGCGGAAGCCTATATTTTGCTCTAACGCGACACTCTAGTCCTAGGACCTAGTCACTAGTGTGAATGCCGTCATAAACGACTTACAGCTGCAGATGACGGACCTGGACGAGCTTATCGAATTGATTCGAATTCGTAAGGTGTTGTACGATACAACACTAAAAACATATAAAGACCAATGTGTGAGAAGTGCTGCCTTGACAAGACGCTGAAATTCTCCTTTATTCCCTATTAGTTTGTTTATGGGATGAACCCAATGTCTTCTTTTTTTTCGCCATAAGTTGAGCTAACAGAAGAAATGCGAGGTCTTCTTCAAAATCACTGTCTGAATCGCAATCTAACATTTTGTTCGACCTATCGTACCGAAAGCTACGACTAGTAAGCATCACAACACGACACATAGATGTGCACGCTAGATAAAACGTCAGAGCCCATCATGACACCACACGTCAGTCTAGTGTGAATCCGACTTTACACTGTTACTCTACCCTCAAGTATTTATTACCAAAATAAAATAAAATAAATTGTATGTTATTGAAATTAGTAGTTGCATACTCGTACCTAGGTGACTGTTGTGTTTTGTATTATGTCCCGCTTCTATTTTTTTGCCAACATATTAAATTTGTACTTATTGAATTATTTTTTTTAAACCGCAGCTTTTGCCAAACAAGTACCACAGTGCATTTGTTTTTACTTATTGGTTTATTTTTATTACGTTGGTTAGTTTGATTCGGTGTATGTATGTATGTTTCGGCGTTATCTTTCGCGAGCGAGTCGCGGCGACGAATCTTATCGCACCGGCCGGCCAGAGAGATAGAGTCTAGTTCAGTGTTCTTCAACCTTTTAACACCCGTGGCCTCGTGAATATATGAGAAATATTTCACGGACCGGTATTAGGCAGCAATAATAACCATTGTAGATAGAATTTTATTTATAAAATCTTATGTTTTAAAATTACAACTTTTGGTTAGTGCCACATCTGCTGCTGCTTCTTTGTAAGCAAATTTGATATACGTGGTTGCAGCATTGTAACTGAGAGACGAAGCACTGCATTGACATTCATTCGATTTGAATGAACACACCATTGCTACTTACGCGACGTATGCCCATAATGCGACTTCTACATTATATTGTGACTGATCCACTATTGTGGTCATTTAGGTAACACAAAATCTCTCCCGATCTGCCATTCCCATAAAAGTTTCATATAGGTATCGTCAATATATTTTCGGCTGTTCTATATTATTTTCCGGGAAATAGTTGGCTCCAGTCGTCTAGTCAGTTTGGCACTATTTTTTCCATTTCGCTCACGACGTGTAGGTACATATTCAAACTGACATATTTTCTCGATCGGATTTGATGGTCGGTGGGCATCGGCGAGCTGTCAAGTTACCTAATGCAGTGGTACCCAACCCCCGAGAGGTTAACCGGAGATTGCCACCACAGCACTTAAATCCTTATTGCCATTTCCGACATCCTATCTCTGTGAAGCGGGGTTTTCTGCAATGACAGCAACCAAAACAAAACAACGAAATAAACTGGACATAAGTAACACACTTCGGGTGTCATTGTCTACTATTACCACCAGATGGAACCGTCTCGTTGCAAAGAAACAAGCTCAGGGTTCTCATTGATTTAGCGTTCTAGTGAGTTAAAATGTTAAATCACTTTATACCTATTCATTATTTGGTGTAACTGTATTTTATTTTGAAGGCATGTTTAAATACAATTAAATCAAAACAATCTAAAATATAAACAATCAACGTCCCCCCGTCAGCAGGCTGCGGTAAAATTATCAAACGTTGACCGGTCCGCAGCAATAAAAAGGTTGGGCACCACTGACCTAATGGAATTAGATCATTTTACTGAGATTCGTGGAAAGTAGGATTAATGGTGGTGTGACTTCGTCACAAATGGAATGAAAAGATGCAGCGTCTCGTCACGAAATATTCCTGGATTTGCAATTAGATACAAATAATTGTTTAGTCGATATATTTTTATTTTGACAGATTGGAAAAAAGGTTGTCCACTCGCTCGCCAGCGTGTAAAGACGGCATCGCGAGCTATTTTCGTAGATTATCTGACAGCCAAGCGCGATCGCCATTCTCCATTCGCCGGTCTACACGTTTAATATTTAATTTTGCGGCCAGTCCGATCCGACGCGCTCCCAAAGTGACAGCTAGCATAGTCGTAGACGCCACCGCTTGCCGATTCCGAAATCGCCGGGAAAAACACGACGTCTTCCATCTTGGAAAACGTCAGTTTTGTACGTATTTTCTCTGTTAATTTTTGACAAAAAAAATCAGTGCGATCGGACTATTTTTCAAAATTGGAACTCTCGCATGTGCGGAACATTTTTGTGCTTTTATTTTTTAGTATAATAAATTAAAAGTGAACGAACTTTATGTGAAGTTTATAAGTGCCTGAGTTTAGTTAGTATTTTTAAATAGGTAATTGACACCATATTTTCGTGTCTACATAGTTTCAAATAATCCAATTAAGTACTGATCTACTGTTTCTGAATGTTTCCAACCTTTTGAGTTTCTTCTGAAACAAAAAAACAGGTTATATACCTATTAAAATGTTGTAGACTGGTATGGCGAATTTTAAAAGTACATAGTATTACTCCATTCTACTGAATATTATATTATGGCTCATTAATACGTACATTATTTTTATTCTGTCTGCCACACTAAAAACAATATTGCTTAGTAGCAACTTGAGTAATCGTTAAGAAAGTTTTGTAAGCTTCCACATTTATAGTTTTTCTTTTCTCCAGTAGGTATTACTAATGAGAAGTGAATTCTCGACGAATTTTTGTATGTTCATTAAATTTAATAAACACTTTCGTTCTTGAAGGACGTATTTTTTAATTTTAAATATGGAATATACATGAATAAGTAAATTCGTATGACGTGTATGAATAATTTTTTTATCTTGTATTCATTATACCCAACTCATTTCATGTGCGATGAACGCTCAGCGAAATATTCTCGTTACCTAATTATATCAATTAATTAACCATTTTCTAGACATTACAATAGTTCCCTCCTTGTAAAGGTCAAAAAAACTACATAGTCGATTAATATTTTAAAAACATTCAGTGTCACCTCCTCGATCGTCTTTCGAGAATGAGCTATTAAATTACACAATTTCAACTGTTGAGATATCATTAATTTAGTCGATTTCGTGCAATTTGTTGGTTATTTAGTGTTTTATTTTTAGCGATTGCGTTATTCCGATTTGTTTTTATTGTTTTTGAGATGTGACCTTCGTTGCACTCCAGTGGCGGAGCACAAAGATTGGTCTTTTGGACTGATCTATAATAATATTATTAATTAAGTCGTTTTCTGTGTCTTAAATGACATTGTATGACTCATTATTGTGTCCTCTCTAACCTAGACTCTTGTAACGATTAATAAACATAATTTGGTGATTATATCTGAGTTTTGTAAAATTTTGTCATTATAGATTTGACGACATGAACATTTCACAACCGTTTACTGAGTAGACGTTTTAATGTCGCGATATCTTCAATTAGGTATTAGCATCACATTATTTAGAAATATGTAGGTAGGTACCTACCTATTATAATATATTTTATGTTGTCTTTGCACCGTTCAATATTAAAATTATAAAATCATTCATATTATTAACTATGACAATTCAACATAATAAAAACTCTTGCTCGCTCTATCTAATATATTCTATTGTATGTTTTAATATGTATCTGGAAAAGGGTAAAATTTGTTAGACAATTATTATCGTTTCTTCCGTGAGTAGGCATGTATATAGGTGTATAAAAACAAAAACACCGTGATCTAAGTAGTATGCTACTTTTTTATTCTAATGTTGTATGGCATCAGCTAAGTCAATACATTGGTTTGTATGTTTGTAATGTATCGAAATGGCATTATACAAATTCTCATTGCGACATGTTCATAAGTCACAACGAAGTGTTTGTGTTATTTTGTATTTTTTAAAACTAAATGTACCTCCGTGCTGGGAACAAGGCGCTTAATTGGTGCATTTAGCTTGTTGCCAAATGGATTTTGTCCAAGAAATGACCAGATCTTGTCCTTGGTATTGACAAAATTTCTCTGCATTACTTACAAATTTTTTATTTTTATAAATTGGGCGATGTTAAAAAATATTGCAAGTGTCCAAATTGTTATACGCTCGAATCGTTAGTTTTCTTCAAATGCTTATGGAAAAAGGTCGTGATTTATATATAATGGCATTTTTTTTAGTTTTTGGCAAAGTGCGGTCAATTTCTTTCTCTCAGTTCATTGACACGCGAGAAGTCCCACGAAGTGTTTAAAATTCAGTTCTCATTTATGTTTACCAAGCAGCGCTACTTCTCATTTCAAAATTCAACTTGTGCACGTACCGAGCACCTGGCTATCTCATAAAACAATAATGCATTTAATTTAAAGACTAATTATTCTTTCTTCCGGAACTCGTGTCTTTAATTTAATATGAATTCACTGGGTAATATAAGTTTTTATCGCCTGTCCATACTTAATAACCTTGAATCTCTAAGTGAGAAATTGATTTTTCCGTGCAAATACTTCATCCTACTAAAACTTACTGTTCTTCAATAATTACTAAACAAATCAAGCGTATCGTATTTATTTTTTGGAACCGCTTTATTAGTTACTTGGTTGAACGTCTTGAGTTTTTTCAAACTGTCTCGTTCTTTTGAAGAAATCGTCTACTACTGCAAATTTCTTCACGGATTTGATTTTGAATTTGTGTCTGAGATCAAACCTAATTCTATTTCACTCGGTACAGAAAAGACGAGGAATGCTAATTTTACGGACGCCCACGGCTTGCCTTTAATTCTGAAGATGATAGACTAACTTGCTTCTCATAATACATTCACCTACTTGCTTCATGGATAGTTTCTGCTGCGTTTCTAGCTGGTGACATAAGGATATTTTTATTCAGTTTCGTGGCCAATTCTATTGAGCGTTGATTCGTTTTTACTTCGCCATTTTGAAGTAACTGACATTAACCATCATAAATAATGGCAAGCCCACGTTGTTCTACTAGTTTAGTCAGATCTCAACTTCAGATATAAAATTTTTGTTGTAAAATAGAATTACGGTTTTTTAGAATTATTTTCCGGTCCACAATAATATTATGTATGTTACAATCGTCATGGACCCATGAGCATGATCCATGAGTCATGCCTTGATGACATAATAATTTATACTTACCCACTGCCAACAAAAAACCACAACACAGAATTTCATGTTTTGTACACTTTTAATGCTAACGCCCCATAGATTATTAATTCGATCCGGATGCTGTCTAAAAATATGTCTTTCAGAAATCTACCAACGTCGACGTTAATTTGGATTTCAATGCATAATAAAATATTAATTCTATGACAACACAATAAAAGAATATCGTATCGTGATAGTATCAGTAAAGGTTGGTATATAATTTTTTTCGGGATTTCGACTTTAAAAATAAATTATAACTTATTATAATATGACTTATGGAAGGTGCTTAACAAATAATTAATTACCTATAACAATATTTAATTAATCGTGTACTTCTCTTTCTCTGAAGAAATAAAAAACAGTATGTAAAAGAAAGACACAATACCTATATAGCGCAGATTTGGAAACCTTTTTCGACAATCATAATAATAGGTACTTATCACGATGTTCATTTGAAATTAGTTTACAATATGACGTAGGTATGTTCCTGTATTGTACCTACTTGCAACCTTTATTTTTTACGTTTAAATATGTCCGTAATATGAATGATTGTAAACTACGTTCTCGTTATTTAATTGAACTTCGAAATTATTGTAGGTTTTCGTCTAGATACGTGATTCGGTTGTTTGTTGTACATTCAACATTCAAGCACGAATGATTTTGGTTTTAGATAGTGTTGTGTGTTACTATTTTCTCATGATTACATACATACATGCATTGTTTCGACAATTTTCAAGTGCACGTGCGCTTATAGATTTTTTACTCCTGGTTAGTGGTTGTGTTCATTTTTCCTACCTTATGAATTCTTTGACGATAACCGATGGGTGATGATGACCTCCCAGTTCAATTCAAAACTGCTTCTTCCATCTTTCATTTCTTAATTATCCAGACTTCTTTCATGTTATTTACTACGTAAATCTAACATTCCCATGTTCGTGTAAGTTCTCGCTTGTCTTAAACATCCATTCTCTCGAAAATATTCTTCTATTGGCATGATAAATACATATTATACCTAATCAGGAAATCAAACGCATTCACTTTCCAAATAATTATTGTAAAAGTGGACATCCCTCTTTTACCATTCTTTTCGTACGTTTGAGATTACTTTACAATTTATTTGAGCGAGACAATTTGAACGTCAAAAGATCTAAAAGTGTTTTATTCACAAGTTTTATAATGACTCGCTTTCTATTCTATTTTTCACACGGGTATAATTTTGTCTGAAAGTTCGCGTTAGTCATCAAAAATGCATTGTGTGAAATTTTTACTTCTGAAATCTAAATAAGAGGCTGATGAGACAACTTTCTTTATGTTTCATTTTAAAGTGTCAATCATTATGTAGGAACTTGACATAACTATTCAATATCAAGTTTTGTTAAATTGTAATACAGGCCCAATGATGTTTCCTGTATTTTTAATCGCATTTGTCATTTACATCCCAGATAATTTCGTACCAAGACTCATAAATAATATAAATTCATTGATCTCCTTATTTGTATTTTTTGACATAGTAATAGCATAGAAGAGCTACCGTTTATCATATCTGTCATATAAAAAATAAAATTATAGCTATGAGCTCCTTTCTTAGTGGGATTTATGACATCCTCAATAATATTAGTGAATGGAGGTTGCCACGCATTCATCGTTTTCGATATGATCTTTTCATTCTCCTATGAGACCTACTTGGTAATTATTTAATTCAGCAGTGTCTCGTGTTTTTTTTTTTTTTTGAAAGTGAAATAACTCGTTTTGGCTGTAATAATATAATATTATGTTCATTATAACTGCGGATGAAGATACAAGTTAACTGCGGTCGTTCGATTGGAGGTTGTTATATCACAACAATCACAAGATAACATAACAAAACAGGTTTTCGGTTTTTTTCTCTCCGTTTAGACTTCGTAATGCGAATTTCTACATCGAATTTAATCCACGCCGCCTTTGGCTAGTATGCTATAATCACACATTCTTCATTTAAAAAAATGGCCATGTTACGAGTATGTTAGAGACAACTTCAAAGATATTATTTAATGATGATGTTTCGGGGAAGATTATGTATACCCATGTAACTAAATCCATAAAATAACTATTTGGTGTTTACTGTTAAATTAGTATGGAGTAAATTAGATTAGTCCATTATTGTTTCACCAAAATCATATGTGGTGCTGCTTCTATTAGCAATTAACAAGCGTAGATTTATCCAGAAACTTCATAAATTATAAATTGAGCATATTGAAAGCCATATCATAATATTTAATAATTATGATTTTATTGGAAATACATAACTTGGAAATAATGTATGTTCAATTATTATCGTTTTTCGTGTCTGACAGGATCCCACGTTATTTTGCTTACATGTATTTATTTATACATTTTTATCGCATTGTTTTAGATAGGTTGGTAATTATAAATTCAATAATTATTATCATACGTATAATGTACCTACATATTATGCTATCTAGCTGGATTTTCATATTTATTATAATTTTGGATTTTTAAATGACATTGCTTTATCGATATTAATATTCATTTTTATTATCCGAATGTTATATATTTTTCTGTAGTTATCTATGTTATCAAGTAGTTATAATGTAGGTGTCATATCTGCGTTTATAATAGTGTTTTAAAATGTGTAGTGTTAATTATGTAGGTACATCCTTCGATCATGGAAAATATTGTATTGTATGTACAATGTATTTTCTGCAAGTAATTCCGGGATACATTACTGTTGTCTCTGGCAGATATATTATGATGAAGTTCAAACTGAATCAAATAAATATTTTTTTATTTCATTTTGTAAATTAGTGATGACTGATGAGTAAGTAGTAACCCGTCTCGCGGGTTACATACGTTCCAGCAAGAACTTATTTTAATAACAATAATATGTCGAAAAATAAGAGATGTCATTTTTTTATAATATATTAATTGGTTTGAATAACTAGGTAAATTATGCGGACACACGAAGATTTTGGTGTTTAATTTGGTCCTCATGAAAAGATACGTTGTTCCACTATTGCTGTAAGCATACTTAATAGATTTTATAGAATTAACCATCACATCCAGTAGTTTAGTTTCTCGAAATTACCTGTTAGTAAGTACCTAGTTATTTTTTAATTTATCATAAATTTACCAAAGTCCACAGATTGTATTCCATGGGCAGGTGTCTTGGGAATATTAACAGTATTGAGTCTAGCTTCAGTGCCTACTTTTGGTTTAGTGTTAACAGTTGGTCAATGTGATAGTATCTTTGCTGGAGGAGTCATGGACCATAAACCGTTTTAGTTTTCATTCAAAATCAGATTCCATTGTGGTTCAGCGGTAGTAAAAATAATCATTTCATTTCCTGCAGTGGGGTAATTCGTCCGCGACCGGTGAAAGTCACCTGCTCGCTGTCTGACCGTCTGTGTCTGCCTGTACAGTATACTCGATCCTAACCAGAGCTCGCCATAACTAGGCAGATGTTTCTAAAGTCGCAAAAATAATCTGATGTTGTTAACAAGTTAAATTAAAATTCTAATTGTCAAGAACTTTATATTTACTATCGCAGGGCCTCGAACCGGAACCGAACCTAAAAAAATATCGGTTTTATCGGTTTGGTATAGGTAATATGTTCAAACACGCGCGTTAACATGATCTTACCCCCTCCCCCACTTTGGTTGTTGTTCAGTTGTCGTATGCGCAACACGTCTTACGTCTTGGGTCTTGGACACATTTAAAACTTAATCATTCAGAGCTAATCTGTAAAACCGGAAAACCGTAATTTTTTGGTACGAAAAACGGAACCGAACAAATATATTTTTTTTTTACTTGAATCGGAACAAGGTGGCGAGTTGAGGAAGAAAGTTTTAAACGTTACACCATACTTTTCAATAAAGTGTCCTTATTAGATAATATTGTTATTGGTACCTATCCGTAGACGTGTTGGTAGGTAATAATTATTATTAATTTACGGCAGGTTGGCGTTTATTTCTAAGTTTTTTTTACCGCTTCACTTTTTGCGATATCTATGTCAAACAATGATACATTGCAAAGTACATATTTACTTATTTTTTGAACTTAATGTTCAAAGAGCGGTTATCTTATCGTTATCTGCCGTAAGTATCAAATTAATCCAGGTTATTTTTGCCATCGGTTTTTCTTGCTGTTTCTTTTTTGTATAAGCTATCCCACACACGTTTTTCCGAAGTATTAGTTTTTATTATCAGTTAATTCAAATTACACAGACGTTTTCATTTCAATACCACTGCACAGTGTAACATTTTAAAGTTAACGTTTCAGTTTGGCCAATTCGACGTAACTATCAGAGTGGAACTTTGTGCTCAAAAAACGGAATATATATTTGATTGTGTCCGATTAAAAAAAATCCCGCCCAGGCAGAAGTACTTCTCTCGGTCCATAGTGAATAATAATTGCGAACGAATGATTTATTATAGTTAAGTACTTAAATCACGGTGTCAGATTGGAAGATTAAAATGTACCGTTTGACGAAATACCTACTACCTGCTTTAATCTCATTCCACTACGATACTGTCGATTTGACAATAAAGAGCGCTTAATTGGTTAACGATTGGATTTTGTTTTATTTCGTCATAGTACCTACTAAATTTGTATTACTCTCATAAGAACTTAAAGACAGACCATTTAAAATTGGATCAAATCTCACGGCATAATTTTCGATACCTATTCAATAATATGAAAATAATTACGAAAGAATGCAGAATTTAATGTATGCGCCAAATTAATATATATTTTTAAATATTTCTATAGATAGGTAGACATTAATTCCATGTGTCTGTAATAGTGGACAAAAAATATACAAGTGGGACAAGTGTTATTGTCTCTGTTTGATCGTTACATCGCTTGGCGTGTGTTTTTTGTGTAAAAGTGTAAAGTGAAAAAGTTGTTGGAGGAGAGTGAAAATGAAACCCAAGCCAGATTCAACGATTGATCGGAACGAAGCGTTCATCTTGTCGGAGAAGATCGACGACTCGAAAGACCCGAAGAAGAACGACAAAGAACTGAAGAAGGAACTGAAGAGGCTTGAGAAGGAGAAGGCGGAGAGGGAGAAGCGGGAGAAAAAGGAAAAGGAGAAGGAAAAAAAGGACCATGATAAGAAAACTAAAAAGGGTAAAATATATTGAATTTTTAAGACTATCATAATTACTAATCAAAAACAAAGTCTTGCGTCAATGGTACGCTATCAATTTGTTTTCCTATCTTATCGTGTTTGGTTAATCTAATCGATGATAACCTGTAAGTATGTTTCCGGTTAAGTGTAATTTTTTCTTGATACCTGATTTAGAGAAATATATATTTTGATAGCGGTCCACATTCATCGTTATCTTCCTTTGCGTCGTGCACTAAACGTAAACTTTGATTTTATGATAAATATTTGTAAAATTTTAAATGTCTTGTTCATTGTGATATTGTGCAGGTCAAGCCTGGCTATTTTGTTGAACACTCCATTCTTGTTGATCCGATTGCCAGATTATTTTAGTATACCTACCATTTATGATGCCCCAGCACTTTTTTTTCTGGTTTTATGGTCATTTAGTTCTGTGGGTCTATTCTATACTTATCGACCGCTAAAGTGATAAAGTGATAAAGTGATAAATATTATCAAACTTAGGGTGCAATTACAAACATCTTATTGTAATTGTTACAATAAGTGCTAATACTTTGAAAAAACCCTATCCTAAGTTTGATAATATTTATCACTTTATCACTTTAGCGATCGATAAGTATAGAATAGACTGGACTCAGTTGCAGTAGTCACAACACTCATAAAGGAATTAGGTGACATACTATTGTGATAAAGTTACCATTATTTATTAATTATGCGACCAATTCACGTTTTATCCAGTTTTTTCAATTAATCCATTCAATAGAACCTGAAGTGTGTTCCATATCATAATCATTGAAGCAACTTACATACTACTTAACTGCTGGTTGGGAGACCACCATAGCATCTAAATCGTTTTTTTTTTGAGTAAATCACAGGCTTATTTTATATGTTTCCACAATATCAAAGATTAAATTGTATGAAAAAATTGTGCGACGGGAACGTGTTATAAATAATATCCTTTTGAAGACCGTATTTTAAAAAGTAACACGGTAGAGACAGCGCAGTGCAACATTAATAGTTTTTACAGACTTATTAGGACATATTTTAATTTTTGGGGATTCATTTGCAAAACGTTGGGTATTTTTGCCGGACTGATTTCTCATTGGTAGTAGCGTATTTAATTGACTAGGTTTATTAATCTAAATTTAACTGATTTAAGGGAGTTGATAATTCATTAAGACTAACGTTTATTTATAATATATTAATGTTTTTGATGTAGTTGTGCTACATTACATTGTAGCTAACCTAATCAGTAGACTACGAGTCTTTTTTTCAGTTTGACTTGCATATGTATAATTAATTATGTATGCTCCGTCACTCCGTGTATATAGGAAGGGTTTCAACGCCTTTGGTAGATGATACCCATTTCTGAAAATCATATTTTTATGTTACCTATTATAATTGTATTCTCAATCAAAAACCTCACGTGCATTCATGAGTCGCACAATATGTAGCCATATCCCAGTCATACACGAGCGTCATCCTCGCCGTAGGTATTCACTATATTTCTTTTGTATATAATCAAAGATCGCCTTTATTTTGAGACAACGCTACAAAGGATATGGGTCGGTGACTTTGAACCATAACAGCTCTCCCTCAATAAATACTTCTGACAAAATAACCTTTGCGCACAGCGAAATCGTTTGTCAGATTCCTGCGTGAATCGTTCGTCCTTACTGGCATTAAAACTGAATCATATTAAAATAATTTCTAATTTATCAACCAGTTGGAATTTAGTTTCTTTGTTGTGATAGATTCACGATTATATTTACGCATCGTTAATTATATTCAATTTACAATGTCATGTCACGCAGTAAATCTTTCGTAGGTCTGCTTGTTAATATATTATTTTATTGTAGACTGCAATAAATTTTAATTTTACGATTTTTATTTATTTCAAGAAAATATTTTGTGTAGGTAGACATCCTAATATAATGTGGAAACTTTTTTCGCCATCAACGAGAAAAATGTTTACCCCTTCGTACGTGAACTTTGTTTAGCGAAGGGTGAGATCAATTTGACATGTCCAATGTTAAATTCCGAGAGAAAATACAATAATAAATAATGTTGTCTTTATCAAAACTTGGATTTGCTATTCGGATGTAGATATTATGACCAGTCATAACAATATCACGGTTGGAACCTTGCTGGTTTTAACGCGGGTCAAAAGTTATTTTTTAAATTTATAAGTAATTCAGATGTCGCTTGTATGTGTATGTACGCATTATATTATGTCAACTGGTGTCATTAACAATAGTGCGTCGATTATAGTTGTGTGTTTTTTCAAAACATTTAATTTGTTAAATTATTGTCGTAGGTCCACTACCCCAATTCAGGTCAGTGGTGTAGGGCTAGGGCTAGATAAAAGAGTCCCAATTTTTTTAACATCCTAAATAGTCCCTCCCACCTTGCATCAGCAATGACAAGAGAAATGACGCGATATAATATTAAAGAACGATATATTTTAGGAATAATTTAATTATGACTAATCGCTTCCCTCGCATTTTTACGCCCAGTTTTAGTGGTTCTCTATTGTCTTCAGCTTAAAAATACCAGCGACATTATTTTTTTATTCGCGTGGTTTGGTGGAAACTGTCTTGAAAAGTACCGAACTTATTGTAGAATACCGCTGATGTACAATCAATGAAGTTTTAATAAAACAATATGTTATCGATACTAGTCCACCCGCAAACTGGTATTAATTTTACACTTGTGTAAATTGTGGCCGAGTCTGTTTTTTTTATATTGTTTATTAATTGCATTATTATTTGATTGTATGACGTAGATTGAAAAATAATATATGTCTCATAATTATTTCTATCTTAAAATTTGTAACTAAATAACTGCCAAATTTTAAATGTGTCTCAAAACAAAGTATACATTTGTTGTAAACATAACAATATACACATTCCCCTTTATAGTTATATGAGTTACCTATATGATTATTGATTATGTGCGTTTGCCTTAGTTTGTCTTTATAATCATGTTTGTTGTCTATTAGTATGTTTATTATCCTATCAATGAATAATACATTTAAAAATGAATGTGCGTCACTTGAACTCGTGCCGTTGATCCCGATTCATAGCTCATTCAGTCACCACTCACTCACCAGTAATTTAGTATAATAAAATATTGTGTCCATTTACTTAGTTTTATGTTTGTTGGCATTAATTTTAAACGAATGAGTAAGGCAATTAGGTCGATATGAAAGTTGTAAGTAAGTATTTTCTTCGTAGCATTCATATTTGTATAACTGACAGTGATTAGTGATAATATAAATATTAATTAAAATAATAAAAAGTAATAATAAATGAATTTTAATAAATTGACTATGTACCTACCTACTACATGTACCTGCTTATTTTTGTTTGAAAGGTATCGTCTCAAATAATATCTCCGATCCATATTCAAATGAGCTAATTTGCATGTCAAGTTTTGACATTGAACACTTCGGATCCATATTCCGTACAGCACACAGAGACGAGCCAAGCGGAGGTGTTGAGGGTGCGTGGCACCCGGGCAACAAGATTCAGGGGGCGGTAAAATACACATAAATTTTATCGTTACACATATCTACCTATTATTTATTATTAAAAATATTGTATTACGTAAACCGAATTTAATGTATAAATAAAAGTACCTATATGTGTATTTTTTTATTTTTATAGAATTATTAATAACCATAGGTATCCTTGCTTTTTCGTACAAGGTGGTTGTTAGTAATTTTGAACAATCACAAACACCCAGGCTTTGAGAAAAACACATAAATATTGTGTGTCCTGACCGGGAATCGAACCCAGCAACTCTCGGGTGGAAGGCAAGCGCCTTACGCACTGCACCATGAGAGCCGCCTACCTATATGTGTTGGATTCTACCGACGAGTGACACTTATCAAAGGGAAGCAAATCTAAATTTAAAACTATCTAGGTACAATCTACATAATAATAAGTATATTTAATTGTTCAAGATCTCCGATTTATGACAATGGCATGCATCACAGTTGTATAAAATAGACTCGAAAGTATTCTCTCGTAGTCTACAAAAATATAATTGTAGGAAATTAACCGATAATATTCGCAGGAGCATTTTTATAATATGTAATTAACTTACTTTCATGGATAGTTAAAAAATTACCTGCTGAAAAATTTTCGTATTAAACTTGTAAAAATGATTATGATAATAAGATCATTTTGTGATCTATGATATTTATGAGACTTGGAATGACCGTGAGACCATGAGAACCGTGAGACTGGAAAAACCAAGCCGGGTTTCTACCTGGTCGAGCGTGTGCAGACCAAATCCACAACCTACGATGTCTTCTCCAGCAGACCCATGAGTTGAACAGTCCGATGGCTTGCTGCTTTGTGGATTATGAGAAGGCTTTCGACAGTCCGCACCGCCCCTCCCTCTGGATGATACTGGGAGCATACGGGATGCCTCCCAAGATCATTGCCATAATCAAAAGCCTGCACGAGAATAGCGAATGCTGTGTCAGAATTGGAGACACTGCACACAATGGTTCGGGGTCACGACCGGAGTCAGACAGGATTGTGTCCTTGCACCGTTTCTCTTTATCATTCTCTTTGACTTCATACTACGGAAGTCAATACCACCCGACCGAGGCATACCTGTTACCCCCACGGTGAAGCTATACGACCTGTAATACGCCGATGATGCTGTCCTATTCGACAACTCAATCGAGGGCATTCAAGAGACAATCGACAGGTTGCATAACAACTCCTCTCGCGTTGGTTTGAAAATCAACGCGAAGAAAACCAAAGTCTTGTGCAATAGCACCTGTCCTGATCCAGATTTCCCTCTGATTAGCGATGGACAAAACATCGAGAGCGTCGACAGCTTCAAATACCTGGGGGTACACATCACGGGAGATGGCATTTTGCAGAAAAAGCTCGCTATCCGAATGAGAATGGCTGGAGCAACATTCAACTCGATGCGAAATGTCTGGGACTCACGATTGTACTCGGTCAAAACCAAATGCCGCGTATTCGACGCTTGAATTTTGACGGTGCTGCTTTACGGTAGCAAATCATGACACCTTACGAAGGCTCAGAGCAACCGTATACTGAGCTTCGAAAACAGATGTTTGCGACGAATACTGGGTGTGCGGTGGGGTATGACTTTAGGAGCAACGAGGAGATAAGAGAACGCACCAAGCAGCCTCTCATCACGCTGAAAGTGAAGAGGCGACATTGGACCTGGCTCGGCCACGTGCTGCGGATGCCAGAAGAGAACTTTAACCTGGCTTGCCTGTTCTTCAAGCCAACCGGATTCCGGCGACCTGGAAGGCCGCTAAATACAATCTACAGAGTGTAGATTGTATTTAGCGGCCTTTAGGGAGCTATGGGACGCTGGTTTGACCTGGAACGAAGCAAGAAGACCGGCGAGCGACAGGGATTCTTGGAGGCGCCGCGTGGTGTCCATATGCTCCAGTTAAGGGGCGGATATGGCCAAAGAAGAAGAAGAATATATTTATACCTAAATATTTTGAAAACAATAGAATAGTGATTTGAACTATTTTCATTTTTTTGTATATTTCCATTTATCTATATAATATATCGTATTATCATATCTACCAATCGAAGTTTTTCGAAAATTTTCGTTGAAGGTTTCTTGCTTTATTTCCGAGAAATTAAAATTGTACCTAACCATTTATTTTGTTTACTGCAATAATATTTTTTTGAAATTTATTATCATACATATTTCATCATTCGTGGCGCAATATCCCGGTGTGGGCTATGCCCTCAAGTCGTATTTCCCTCTCCAATCAATCCTCTCCCAATCCAAGAATCCAATCGCGCGTGCATTCTTCACTGGCCTCACCATCCAACAACCGCAATTTGGGTCCTCCAACAACAGGTAACTCCTCCCCCCAGATGGATTCGCATTAATAACTTTCCGGACGGGTCGGCCCAGGTCCATTCGTTGAACATGGCCAGCTCATTTCATTCAAGAAAATTTGATGGTTTATTATTTTTTTATGATTTGCACAAAAATCATTCATTTTTTGAAAACATTATTTTCCCGATTTGTAATGGAATGCGCAAAAAAACTTGACGCAAGTAAGATCCATTTTTTTTTATTATCCTGATATGGATTAATTATGGCATATTAATAATATACTTACTTACTTAAATATCTATTTATATAATATGTTGGTATGAGAAGAAAAACAATTCTATATCTATATTACATACACAATAATATATGTATAAAAATATTATGGTTTATCGGAGATTCTTCCAGTGCCGTTTTATTTCGATGCACACATGGCTCCCTGGGAAATTCATGTCTGCACTACTATCTGGCCATTTGTTACACATGTCATAGAACATGGGAGATTGTACATTCAAGAATAAATTAGTTTTGATATTGTTTTTTTTCTGCGGTGATCTCATGCTTGGCGGCCGTCTACTCGCGTTGTATTATTTTGTAAGGTAGGATGAAAATAATAATGCGTATTACACGTCGAACGTGAAAGTATCAAAGTCTGCAAATTGCATATGGTATTCCTGAGCAGTTTGTAGAAATGTTTTCGTTCTTTATCATCAGTGCTGTATACATAGTTCGTTAGTTACTTACTTAATTCGATTTTGTGAGTCATTTATAGAGAAATAGATGTGCGGAGTGGGATATCATAACTGACATACAGTGACATGACTCTGAAACCACCGCCTTTTGAGTTAAATGACGTTCACATTGTATGAGTATTTTTTACGATTGATATTATTATGATGACTTTAGTGTTCAATAATCTGCTTATTAACCTGTAGATCAATTCTATTAAATGCACTGTGCATTTGAATGATGGTGAAGTAGGGTGGACAGGGATTTCGGGCACTAACTTAATTGATGGTTGGTCGAGGACTCTTCCGAATCAGTCACTCGCACACTTGTTACGTTTATGTGGTTGCATCGCCAATTACTCACTCGCGCCCACGCCCACGCCCACCCAGTGATGTTCGTGTTTATTGGTTTGTAATTATTGATGTTGATCTGATCGCGATCGATTTGGCACTGAATTAAAGTGTATCCAGAAGAAGGTTTGGAAGGTGGAGTGGAAATTTGGATAGAAATTATTGTCGCAAATAATAGATATTATCCTAATATCTTTCCTTCTGTCTATTAAATTACCAAGAAAACAATATGAAAAACATCGATTTCATTATTGTGTGGACACCATCCCTACTGTGGGTTAGGTTAGGTGCTGTTTTTTTTTATTAGCAGTACTTAATTGTTTTTATTAACAATAAATGTATGGTGCTATATTTCGTATTAGTGGTTCTCATTTCCCATAATAGTAATAAACGCGAGGTATAAGGTGATTAGGTGACTTAAGATTTTTTAAAAATAACGAAAAACGTAATTATCACGTGCATACTATGTTCCGTAACAATAAACATTTTTCTCACCACTCCCTCGCTCACTTAAAATTAGTTATCTAAGTTCATTAACGGGAGTAGATAAACAAAACCAATCACTTAAAAATACTACTACATACTTAATTGGAAAGCCTGATTGAAACCATTTTACAGTTTCAGAAAACGTCCATGTCAAGGCTAATTCCATTACGGCTGTCCTCTAGTGACCAACCAAGCAAAAATAGCTTATGCAATATACTTGTATCCCTATATCTCACGACAAAATTTTCAATTACCATAGTTTATGTTCTGATAATTGAATCGAAGAAGGATGTTTTGTAACGTTGAACACTTGTATTTTGTATTTGTTACCTTTTCTTAAATTAATAAAACTGTTTTATTGTCATAATAATAATATTTTCTCCATTAAACCTATGTATTTCCAAGATTGAACGAACGCAATATTAACAATAAACGTCTTCAATCGTATAAATTATACTAGATGTTTTGAAAGATTTTGTTAATGCTATATGTATATTATATAAAAAATGAATATCAACTATTGAAAAATGTCCTTGGATCCCGGGATCGTCATATTGTAATCCCGGTATCAAAATTTTGGCTCGGGATTGGATTCTCTACCCTTGGCATTCAGTCTAGGCGTCACTAGTTAAGTAGTTACTATGACAAAAAATAGGCATTCTTAATATCTCTAAAAATAGTTTAGGGCCAATATTGCAAGGCACTGAGAAAATAATATATCTTTATCGCTTTCGTTTCATTGTTCGTGGTACTTACGTAGAATATTGGATCTCCTTTAACAAACCCATCTTTGAAAAACCTAAATTTAACGATGATCAAATCATGCTCGAATTTGTGGGTATAGATATAGCTGTCATTCTTGAGAATTTTTCAATCGTTTAAAATTACTATAATTTGTATTTAGTATACGTTTGCTTTATTTAAGGAGAAAGGGCCTTGACAGGCTGCTAGTTTTGTCGATTAAAGTTAACATTCTCTTGCAATGGAATGATCATAGAAAAATACCTACATTAGGAAGTTATCCATATTGTAATAAGATTGTCTTCGTTTCTATTTTTGACAGAATTTACCATGCAATATTATTTGTAACTAATGCAGATTCTTGCGCTATAAGATTACATATTATTTTACACTCAGAAGTACCCACTCACCACACATTGTTTTAATTGTGTTAATATTATGAATAAAGTGCGGTTGTGATGTGCTGGTGTAGCTGCTATGAGGAAGCAATTAATTAATTAGTAACAATTACTAGCAGATAGAGTGGTAATAAATTAATCACTGCAGTCGGGGAGATAACGTCCAATTTAGTACCCACGCTATATTTATTATCCTACATTTTTTATTAAAATGTACAACCTGATTTCCTTCTGTATTATGGTTAAAATTAGGAACTCAAAAAAGCGTTTGTCGGCGGTAAAAGCGGTATTATTGGGTTATTTTAATAGAACATGACCCCGACCATGGCCCCCACAAAGGGGGGGCTGACAGGGCTCTAGCCTGGGGGCCCGGGCTCAGGAAGGACCCGGCGTGGCGAGTCGACCAGATAAGTGATATAAATACACATTACAAATTCTCTCTAATAGTAAAAAAAGTCGCCTGCGGAGCTATTTTCCTTCACTACTGTTATTATTTAAAATTATGTATTTGTACAATTTTTATTTGTGTATCGATACTCGACAACTCCATAATTCAAATGGATGTATTAAAATATTTAAAAAAACACTAAAAATATTCACATTAATTCTACCGCGTACACCATTTGGAAAACGATACTGTGGAGCGTTACACTGCCTTTATCCTTAACGATAGGTAGGGGGCGCCAAAGATCCTGGCCTGGGGGCCCGCTTCAGGATGTGGGATCCATGACCCCGGCATTGGGGCATTTCGACATTCGGTCACATTCACTTATTATCCATCTTATCTATATTGATGGAATTGAGCTATAATCACACATACATATTATTTTTCCTTGATTGCTTCAATAGTGTTAAGGATCGTACATTTAGAAGACTCATTATTCAGGTTTCCGGGGTGGGGTGGGGGTGTAGGTGAAAACATTCTTTACAACTGCCTTAGAAGAAAGCAGGACTTGAAAAAATATCTTCATAAACCGCATCAGAAAGATTATTTTTAAACACGAATAAAAATCAAACAAAAAATAGCAGGTAGATTTACGATCCGAACAACCTCACACGCTACATACTTTCGTATTAATTCGGCTTTTTGCTGAAAATTCCTCCGACTTTGGTGTCTCGTTAATTTGATGGATGGATTGTTCCAGTTCGTGTTTGGCTCAGGTGAAAAAAGCTGATATTCTTAATGTTGCTATAATTAGACACACCGACATAGTTGATTACGATCGTTATTCTCGGTTTAACGTTCCTAATCGAGCCGTAGTTTTGTTTACTTGATAGATTTGTGCACAACGTGATCGGTACAATACTTGGATAATGAATATTTTCTGCATGGCAGTGATGCCCAACAGGTGTTCCGCAAGCTATATCGGGTTCCGCCATGAATTCGCATAAGATGTACAAGTAAATAAATGGTCAACATGACTTACATACACCATAAACAACGAAGCATTTTGAAAACTTTATTAGAGATATCGCGTCAAATTTATCATTGAAGAGGGTTTCAAAATGTTGTAGCAACAATATATGAATAAGTAAAAAATGAGGAATTGAATGGTCAGTAATGAGCGCCACAACCTACTATGCATTGTTCGTTACCGTGCTGCTATAATTAGTCCAAAATTAGTAATTAACGATTTTATTTTATTAAAATACTTTATTGGATTCATTTATTAGACAATTATTGTATAATCGGGTATTTAACATACATAACTTAACAGTAGGTATGACGTCTGAAATAAGAGTCCTTGCTATATTTACTACATGCGCAAATATAGTTTGGATACTGGATAGATATTTATCGTAGGTATCGATAGAATGTATAGGTGTCCTTAACAACAGATATTCCACAAAAACATCATAACTATCGACCGTGAAGCGAACATCACAATTTATATTATTACACCATCCACAACATTGTGGGAACAAGGCTAGTTCCTAAAATTACACAATAAATCTAGTCTATAATCAGTAGGTAGGTACTTAATCTAAAAGGTATCCCCATAGATGTATTATAGGGTATCCCTTATTTATTTATTTATTTCAAACATCCCCTGCTATTATAATATTTTACAATATAACACAATACCTACTGTGTTCATGTCGTAGGATATCTAATAATATTTTATAACAATATACTAACGTTACAATTAGAGAAATATACATGTTGATTTATATTCATAATTCGTGGATAGTAAAATATGTTTTAACGTCTACATTTTTTTTGCAATAGTATCTGTCAGTAACTATTATTATTACTGAATATTGTGTATGCAGATCATGCGTTACATACAAGTATAACATTGTAAGGGACGGTAAATTAATGAAGAAATGCGAATAAACATATTTAGAGTAGATATAGCAAAATTGTACCCTGCGGCGCTTACATTCTTTGAGTGTTTGTGGATGTGTACATCAGAAATTTAAAGAGTTAATCATTGTTCATAATATGTCTTGTATCCGTTTCAAATAGCCACACAGAAATTATACAATATAGTAGGTAAGTACGTACCTACCTATATCTAAATGTAGGTACATAACATTTGAATCTACAAATAGTACCTAAGGTGCGGTATGCATATATTATATGTTACTGCTAACTTGAATTCCACATATTATGTCCCGTAATTGGCTCATCTGAGTCTATTTGTCACGCAGGCAAGAGTTCCCCGAGATTTTGTTCTATCAAACAAAATATTATGTTTTAAGTCGAAGAAATTCATTAAAATCTAATGAGTAGACACCGGACATCTGGAGTCCTTTTTTTTTGGGACGGACTCGAATATTACAACATTTTTTAATTAAAAAATGCGTTAATAATTTATGGAACCTATGTTTTTCAGAAAAATAAGTTGTACGATGTAGTAGGTACAATGAAATATGAAATAAATGATATTGATAATATGTGCAAGAGACTTTATCGATACTTAATTATATAGAAACGCTGCTATTAGTAGGTAGATATACTATACTATTTAGAGAAATTAATGAAGCGCTTACGTATAGAGTGGAAAAATTAGTTGTTAATAGTAATATCTATAATATTTAATAATATTCCACTTTTTATATACATACCTATTATTGTAATCAAAGTTTAAAATTTCTACTAAACTACTTTTATTTTCACTATCAAATAACAAATCACACTTGCTCCCATAATGAGAAGGACCTGACAGCTAGTGTATTATTAAAATCGTACCAAATCTGAATGATTTCGTATATTATGTTGATACTACGAAAATATATAATATGAAAACATATTATTATATTATATGGATTTATGGATGGGTAAAATGGGGAATATCGGACCTATGTGGTTAATGAAACCCTTTAGAAAAAGTTTCGTACGAAAGATACTTCAAATCGTACTTTTGTGTTTCAAGCAAGTGGTTGGACATATTGAGATATTCAATTTTAATATATAGGTACTGATGTTGTAATGTTTTTTTTGACATTTTATAGGCCATTTTCAAAAACTTTATATTCATCATGCAAAATATGTAAGTACATGCGTTTTCTGTTAATTGCTACTCCCTAATACTATAAATTATATATCATAGTATTATTTCAATGAAATATATAAACCCGATATAATTATTTATTTCGGAAGTTATCAAAATGATACAATCATAATTAGTCGACATTGATACATTGTGTATATATAGTACCTAATACCATTGATAATAAATTATTTTATCAAGAAAATATTAGATATAAATAGGTATAACACAGTTGCAGTGCCTACCATTTGCCTTAACAAGTTGACCTTGGTTCTAATAGTTCATTGATTTATCCAATCTGGGAGTTCACACATGAAACTATAATTTGATGTTATAGTAATATGGTAGAAAAAACAAAAAAAACTTAACCTGCGCGTTTGTTAACTGATCTACGTATTTTCTTAAAATCCGAGATCACTTCAGTTTTGACGATTATGGATTATAGCTTAAAATTGTTTATTTGTTTTTATTTAGTGAGTAGGTATATTTCGTGATATTTCACATTAGCTGGTTCCATTGTTTACGGGAAATGACGATTTAACGGGCTTACCTATTGAATGTATTAATAGTATGTAATATATTCATTACGGGTTTTTCACAAACACTTCAGATAATCAAAATTTGTTTTTTACTTGATCCTTTACTAATAGGTAAGAAGGTTTTAACAATCTTTTATTATGTCAATGTGCATTTACGATCGGTGATTGCGCATAGTGCACGAAGAAGCCAGAAGGCCATAAGCCAGAAGGCATAAGCCGGGTCGTAAATAATGACTAATAGAATACCTAGTACAAAACATAAATCAATTAGAATTTATTGATTAATATTTTTGCCACTCGTACCCGTTAGATATAGGGACCATTATACCACTTTCCTCTAGAAGGTGTATAAGGTACTTTTAAACACTTTGTACATTTTGCATTTTTGTTTATTGTTATTAAATCTTAGTTGATGTTATTCTTTTGACTTATTAACTTAAAAATAACAACAATGGATGAAATATAATATTCCTAAATATTATAATATGTCACATATATAATATTGTGTAAGTATATAATATATAATTATCAAGCCTCGATAGCGAAGGCTGCGTTACTAGCAAATGCACTTACGACCTATGTAAACCTGCCGCTTTGTAATTTTATTCTTGTAAATCCACGGTATTATAGATGGTTGCACTATTATATCTAAAATGTAAACATAAATTTATATGCAATATTGGTATATACTACAGCTGATGATGATACATACTATCGTATGGAAAATAATTCATTTTTAAGTTGTGGGTTTCTTGTACGTATCATGCGACAAAAGCAATAAAATCGTCTTCAAGTTTTTGTCATTGGTCGGGAACCTTTTTTGATACATACACCTACGGCAGGTGAATTTTAAACACAGCAAATTTTTCACAGTTTTGAAGTTACGCTATTTCTTAATGTATATAAACCAGTCATTTAATAAATAAGGACAAATATCACCAACAAGTTAGTTCAAGTAAACAATCGACTCCCACGTCCTCTATACTTAATTGACTTTTTATGCAATAATATGTACCTACCTATATTTTGTACTGTTATTCAATTGAAAATGTCCATTAGGATAAAATCGGTTGAATATCAACATTATGGAATGAATGTGGAAAAAGTACGAAAGTACATATTATAAAGTGTTTTAATGAAATATGTATCTAGGTACCAGTCGTTTTATGTGATGAATAGTTCTTTACACTTTATAATATGTAAGTATTTAAATCAAATACATAATATAATCATATATCAGATAATTTCTTTTTAATAACAACATTTAAATATAATGCTAATTATGTCGAATGGCCACCTAATCGGCGCGCCTTTAGCGTACAATGTATTAAATGGGACGGCGGGACTTTTTTTAATGTTACACACCTACAAACTTACCTGTAGAATGGCCAAAAATGGAACTACGAATTACCATAGGACGCCATTTTGAAAATTTCATTCGAATGTCAGATTTTGTCCAGTTACTAGTCTTGATTGGGTAGTTTTCGACAATGGCTCCATTTTTTTTGTAGTACTTATTCCACTTTTAATCAATAAATTAGGACCGGTTTCATCCGCCTCAGAGGGACATTTTCAACTGAATCTTCCCTTGTTCGGTTGAAAATGTCCCTCTGATGCGAACGAAACCGGTCCTAATTTATTGATTAAAAGTGGAATAAGTAATACAAAAAAATGCGTTTATTTAATTAAGCAACAATAAATATCAACGTAATACAATCACTAAGTGAAAATCTGAAGTATTACATGGGACGGCGGGACTTTTTTTAACGTTACACACCTACAAACTTACCTGTAGAATGGCCAAAAATGGAACTACGAACTACCATAGGACGCCATTTTGAAAATTTCATTCGAATGTCAGATTTTGTCCAGTTACGAGTCTTGATTGGGTAGTTTTCGACAATGGCTCCATTTTTTTTGTAGTACTTATTCCACTTTTAATCTATAAATTAGGACCGGTTTCGTCCGCCTCAGAGGGACATTTTCAACTGAATCTTCCCTTGTTCAGTTGAAAATGTCCCTCTGATGCGAACGAAACCGGTCCTAATTTATTGATTAAAAGTGGAATAAGTACTACAAAAAAATGCGTTTTATTAACCTCTTGAGACCCGAGATAGAACCAGTCATGAGAAAAAATATTTGTGCATTTTTCTGTTCAATAAATATTATTAAGATCACAAAAAAAAATTAAAATATTTTTTTTACTATATATTAACTAAAATCCACTACGTGCACGTGAGTGCATCTCAGGTCACAATAGAGTACAATATTGGATACAGTACAAACAATGAAATGAAAGAAAAACAATGTGATATCCATATAATGATACAATTTTATTAGAAAAATAATACAATAATCATAATAATATAATGGTGATTGGATAATTATATTTATTTAGATTAAAAATATAGTACAATAACGGTCAAAACCCTAAAATACTACACATTAATTAACGCGCACTTCAGGGAATAGGTTTAGGGACAACCATTCTTTGCTTTAGAAGTAGATCTGTGTTTACTCGGTGTGTTATGGAAGCTAATGGTGAAGAGTTTCTTGGATGACCTTGTATCGATGATGATAATGATGGCTAAATGACTTTCATACCAAATCGTAGGGTTTGCAAGTCTGATTTTCCATGACTATGAAGTATTCCTATCACAGTGAATATTTTCTTGCCTATAAGTTTGCATGTACAATGAGCAAACTATTTCATGTCCATGTCCAACAAGTCCATGTCCACAGTGGTCAAAGATCCTCACAGTTTACATGCTTGATGTCCTGTGAAAGCAAACACACCACTGTGAAGATTAATGCGGCTCATCGACTTGTAATCAGTATTTTACAACAGCTGACTGAGTGATGCATATCGTTCTTCGTCTTCTTTGAATCATAACACGTATTGGCCTGAAATAACGAATCGGTGAGGTTGAAGCTGGTAAAAAAGTCATATGTGTAGACGTACAAGGGCAGTTGTTGTGAAGCCAAAGTAACATCACAGCGTTGCATTGAGATTGTATCGTATCTTCATCAGATAGGTAGGATTCACTTCCCCACATGGAGAATAATTTATAGAGCAATTGGAGTCCAGCACCCAATAAACCATATATGGCCATGAACTGAACTCTTCAGCTCAGCATCATTCGTCTTATTAGGCTCAGCGTACTGAAACAATAGAAAATACAATACTATGAATTAATCGATACATTTATTCCTATTTATTAAGTATTCAACACCAGGAATATAAATACTAATGGCCAATAGTATTAATCACTAGGTATATTAAGTATATTAATTATTCTGTCCATCGAATCCTCAATATGGAGATCACAAAGCCCTTTCATCACAAACTGTATCAATTTAATTGGTACTTAATTGATTTTTTAGCAGTGCATGCACTTGCCTAATAAAATGATAAGTTTGATATTTATGACTAAATGATAAAGTAATATAATATGAGCATTGATACCTTATGGTTTCATAAGCCAGGATAGGATCCTGGATTGTGATTTTGAAGGATGTATCTCAGCCTCTAGCAGTGAGTAAAGTTCACTGGTTCTCCAGAATAAAGTCATCATCTGGGCCCAGGAGATGAATGTGAACATCATTACTGTCGTCAGGGTTATATCCTCCACCAACTTCGACATCATTATCATTCAAAATATCACCAATATGCTGGCTATTCAAGGATTCGTCTAAATGTAAACAAAAAACATAACCTCAATAAATCAGATATACTAATGTCAAAATATATCACTCTAGACCTGAGTTACTCATGTGTGTACCGAATTTTGAAACTATGATTATAATATTTTACAAAAGTGTAAAGATAATTTAAAGTATACGGAATATTACTATCATTCATTGTGAAACTAAATACATCATTGGTTTTTAATATAAATAAATATTAATATTTAATTAAAAGCACTTACTTGTCATAGTTGACTTTTTAGCCGCCATTTTTGTCTTGTGCAAATATCCATAACTTCAAAGTCAAAATAACAATTTATTTTAAAACTACATAGGCTAGTGTTTTGCTCTAGTGGTAGAAAAATATACTATCTATACCACTGTAGTCAAATGCGGTTCAAGTATCCATTCAAATCATTACTAAAAAATATTTAAATAACGTCCACATATGTGTACCTCAGGACGCAAGAGGTTAAATTAAACAACAATAAATATTAACGTAATACAATGACTAAGTGAAAATCTGAAGCAATATTATATTGCAAAACCTTTAGAAGAATGCAATTACGGCTTACGCAATACATAATATTATAATAGTAGGTTCAAACGAATATTTTCAGGGATGTCTCGCATCTTCAGATGTACGCCACTGGTATTTTGAAGATGAAATTTCTTACGATCGATTTGATGAAATTCTTCAATGTCAATAGTTTATAATCAAATAGACCAGTTTGGGCAGAGCATCCTCAAAATACTTAAATATCTAAAGAAATAAACAAGTAGGTATGTGACTTTTTTATCGATATGTAGGTACGGTATTGTTGCTTGGTAATACTAATAGGTATCAATATGATACATTTAGAACATAAAACGGGTCAGCGGACAAAATCTTCCAATATTTGTATTTATATTAGTGGTAGGTACGCAAAAGCTATTCGATATTTAATTATGAAAAAACATATTCTACACGCATTTTATAAAAATGGTTTACCATTACTTACCTGCAATAAAACAAACCATCAATTTTGTAATGCGATCTTTTTAATTGCATTTTGCGAATTTGAATTCGTTTGTCGTAGCCGCAAGTCGCGTTATAATATTGGCAAGACGATTATCTTAATTACAATAATTACCATCGCACCTGAGCTGCCAGAAAAAACAACTGACAAATTGTAGAAATCCATACTAAGAATCATTTGGGCAAAAGTCTCCTTAGGATATTGGATTCGTCCACCATTTTAATGTGTTTTTTTATGGGTTGACGGTTAAAAACTTGAAAGATCCGGCCTTTACTAATGAGGTTTCGAGAGATTTTAATGTAAGTAATCTTGTGAAAGTAATAAGTATTATTTGGACAATATTCCCATTATATACCTATCTGATACATGTTAATAATGATTTTCTCCTCATATATAGTCATTATTGTCTAGTTATTGACGGTATTAGTCACGATTGATATACAAAATATAAACCTTGACATACTCCTGCACCGTTAGCAACACATTAACTAATCGTTATATAATGAAATAATGCTAATAACGTTAATCTATTAAATCTATATATGGAACTTGACTACTCATAATAATATTTTATCAATATACTTATATCCACTTTATCCACTTATATCCACTTTACTTTCAAACACTTCTAGTATTAATTGCAGAATAATATTATATTACTAATTAAGTTGTGTTTCATTAGGTAATTAATTTGTAATTATTTTTTAATAGCCATCACGGAATACTTTATTTAAATATTCTCATTATTTTCTCGAAAAGTCTGTGAAAGTTGTAGGTATCTGTCTCGTCGTCACTTTCAAGAATGAGAGAGATCATTCTTGAATAAGTAGGTACCTACTGTAGAATTCTTTTTCTAACTTCTCACATCCTCTGCAAGCCTTGCATCCATACATGTTTGCCAGTGAATTCCTTCATTTGATCCATCTCAACAGCGTTGTTTGCTGTAAGTATAACAAACACCAGTGCCTTAATTTAATATGAACATTGGTGGGAGACTGCACTAAAATGCATTTAGATTAATGATTTTATTATGGCGCATGGCCAATCGCTGTAATGCCGTAATACTCTTTCTAAATAAATAAATAAATAAAAATTATACTAGAGTTTAATAAACCGACGTGTTATGTCTGATATAGGTACAATCAGTACATTATTCATTATTCCAATTTGTTGGCGGACTTTCGTAAGGTTTTCATATTGGTGCAAAGTGAATGTATTGCATTGTTTTTAATTAATATAATAAACATTATTGGTGAAACTATGCGCCATATAGTTTGTACCCCAATGATATCCTACTTCGGTGTGGTTACTGGAGACGCCCTTATGCATCATCATCTACATTGATCACTGTTAGATTGATCATCCACGAAGTTGGCTAGCTGCACAACAGCGACATTGGCTGCACGATCCCGCCGAATTTCAGCCGTAAAATGTAAAAACGTCGCTAAAAGCATCTCCTGTGCGAGTGTCTTAATGATGTATGTACTACACCCCTCCTCACTGAAAAATGGATGAAATTAATAATACCCAATATATACGAAGTTTACGTTTAAACAGGAATACTAAGTAAACGGTACAATAAATCAATAAAATTACATTCTCTTGATTGGTGGGCATCCATGCCCTTAGCATACTGCGGAAACGCCCTCCAAAAATCTTGGTTTCGAGCACCCTCTCTCCAGCATGGGCAGGTTTCTTTGTGTTACTATTTCACATTTTCAAATGCCTCCAAAAAACTCCTCGCTCTTTAACGAGCTCTAGACCTCTCCCATATGACAATGTGATTCAGGTAAGCCTTGAATCTTGATACCCTAGTGATAAAAAAATCGAAGATTCCAGTGCAATCGGCATGTCTACATCACTGTCGGTTTCACGTCGCATAGTCAAAATTCGTCGATCTTAGCAAATTTGTGTTTTAACTTGATAAACTCTCTATAACATATACAGCCTTTTTTAGTTATTGAAAACAGCTAAAACTAAAACAGAAAATATGTTAAACATATAACAAAAGGAAGTTTACAGTAGTTAAACTAAACCTGGTACGTCAATAAAATGCGTTATAGAGAAATAATTGTAACAATTAATCGCTGCAGGGCTGATCACTACAATCTTGCATCATCCCTAGCTCGCTTAGGTGTAATAAATGTTTCCAAATCCAAATGTGGAAGCGATAATGAAGATATAAATCACTTTGTTTGGCAATGTCCGCTTTAGTCCGTCAAAGACGAAGGCTCCTTTTTTTAAAGGTAGTTAAAATTATCAATTACCACTAATTAATCTTGGGGTGTTCATATTTCAGCCAAACGTCAAAGCGTTTTTGTATATCCAAATATTTCTAAGAGAAATGTAACCTGCAAACTAGTATAAAATATATAATACATACCACATGGTTGAAGCTGACATGTAATATTATGTACCTACACATTATGAACAATGTGTACCTATTTTTTTTTAAATATAACATTTGTACACATGTAATGTAAGGTAAATAAGCCTCAGCTGGTAGTTAATATAAATTTTTAAAAAAATGATGTTCCATTTCTAATTACGATATCTACGAAGAAACACTCTTATTATCGGTGATGTTCACTCCCTAGTCGGTCTAGTATTTTTTAACATTATTGTGATAATTATATATGTAATATTTTTGTTTATTTTTGTTGCTGTAAGTAAATTATGTCGTGTATCGAACTCTGCTGAAATGATGACTATTGCAACTATTTATATTTATTTACTCACGATGCGGTGTGTGAAGTCTACCAACATAGAACATGTGAGGAATATTTGCGAAAATTAAATAATCAAAACAGAACGAGGCCGGTGTTTATAAATACCTACATACCACCACATATCTAAAGAACATTAACTTTTGTGCTAGAAAGTTCCTACTACTATCGCATAGTAACGTAGTGCCATATTATTTTAGTGCTCGTGTACTTACGCGTATACTTTTTTAGTGTTTTTTCTTCTTCGCCACCACTACGTATGAATTATCAATGTTATTATACCTGGTTTGGTTCGTATCCAATCGATCAGTCCCGTCATCTGCGCGAATCGAGTACAATCTTATGACGTCAGATTCCGTATCACAATAAGTTATTATTGTATTACGCAATAATATGCACCTTGTTAGCAATAGTCAGAGGTCAAAAGGAACAAATGATTGTCATGAATGAAATCAGCTGATGTAACACGATTGATTGATTTATTTATGCAATGTGCATGAATGGAGTACGTATGTATTTGTAATTGGGTGGTTATCGTCGTACTTATTGATATACCCTATCCACATATTATTATGCATCCCAATTTGTCGTATACAATAAATTGGTACATTTGTGATCTTAGGTAATGATTGACATTAGATTTTTATAAAGCTTTCAATAGGTATGACCTGCATTTTATTATTCCGGACCAATATCGCAAAATCGATTTACAGAATTTGTAAGGATAGGTTATGTTTGTAAGTCTGTCACAATAAGTGGTATCTAAGTATTTAACACAAAATAATTTAACGTTTTCTTCTTTTTCAGGTAAGTGAGCTTTATGATAATTTGGAAATATGACTTCCCACTGCTTCATACCATTTCAAGACTCGCAATAAGATAAACGTAAGTTCGTTGACGAGTGTTATAAAGTTTATTTTTATTTTAATTTATAAGACAGGAGTCTTGCCATCTTCTAGCGGAGGTAGGCTACCATCAGGGCGATCTTTGCCATATCATCTGCTACTCGGAAAAGTGCAGTGGAGCTGCAGTCGTACTATCCACTATATGTATGGTTCTTAAGCCACTAAATGTGTCGTCCTCTGCAACGCTTATCGTTGATCTTTCCTTGGATGACAAGTTCGGGAATACTTGAGTTTTGTCAACTTCGTGAAAACATATGAAATTATGCCCATTTATAAAATATACTCAGTAGGTTAAAGTACACATTTTGAGACGATATTTTGTATTATGATTTTATACTAAGGAAGAAGAAAACATAAATACATACGGAAATTTTTCGATACGAAAAACGCTTCTTATTACTAATGCTATCGGTTAAATCTTACATTAAGTACCTATAAAGAAGAAATAATGATAATATTAACTAAAACTTCCTCGTATAATATTAAAAGTATGACGACATCGGCGCCAATACAGAATACATATTAAAAATGAATTAAGTATTCCCATTTTCCATAATTTTTAATATACTTTTATTTCTGTCCATGTATTTGGGCATTTTCGCCAAAGTTTGTACATTGCGTTTTTGGCATGTCCCATGACTTTGATTGATTTTTTCATAGTTATTATATTATAAAATGTTGGAAAGTTATGTACTTTTAACATGCAAATTTATTAATTTACTCTATTCAATCAGTTAAATACAACTATCTGACCTGTATATATTTTTAATTGATTATTTAGATCGAAAGGTAGTGCGTTTTTACCATGTCCCACCCATAAATTCAAATAAACAAAGTCTGATTTCGTCATTAATTTTGAGTGTGTAAAATTAAATTCGTAGTGTTTTCAACAGCTTACATTATATATTTTTGGAAAATATATAGTTTTTTCGTAAATTTGTACCAATATTGAAAAAAAATCACGTTTAAAGTGTGTCCCAGGATATTTGAAAAAGTGGAACTCCACATTCCGTTACCACGATTTTAGCATGAAGGCGAAAAATTTTCACTATAAATATGTTTTTTTTTAATGTAGCAACATTTTTGTATAACACTGATCGCCATGTACACTTTAAATTGTTGGTGTGTGTCGGTATCGCTATCGGAACAGGTTGCTTTCTGGGTTGGTCATTTAAGAAGTTCCACTACTGTTACCACGATTTATAAGGTAAGAAAACACATATTTCTATTTCACATACTACACATATGGAGCTTATCTTTCATACTACAGATATAATAAAACATATCGCAGGTTTAACAATAAAACTAAGCTAAATTTTGGCTTCAAACACTTCTGAAACAGAATCCGTTACTTCCACTCCGAAACTATATTGGTGGTAACGTATATGTGGAATGTAAAAGTAACGAAATGGCATGCATAAAGTTGGGTTTACAGTGTGTGTTTAGTTCTTCATAGATTATAAAAAAAAATATTTTGTCTGTTCGTATGAAAAACAAAAATATTTTCATTAAAAAATATAAAAAATAACCTGACTATAATATAATAATATAATAAAGATTAAAAAAGTATGTGATATGTCTGAATACGCAAAAATAGCGCACATAAAAGTATGGAGATAAAAAAAAACAACAGAAGGAAAAGAAAAAACACCAGACTGAAATAATTGCGAGACAGGCACTGGCTCTGTCATACTCTTTCTGTTATACGCCACCAAAATTTTAAAACTTCTCCATACATTTTAGGCATAGAAATTTATAAAAATGTATGAAAAAGTATTTTTTTGTCACGTTTAACAGAAATGTGTACTCTCGATTAGATTTAATACCTAGAACTGTAGGTATTCACGAAATGTCAGAAAAGTACGTCTTGATTACAATCAACCTGTATAGCTACATTTTATGTTGATGAATACAATTAAATTTCAAGACAACATAAAGTCGAACTTGGTTATTACGAGGAAGATGGGACCGACTGAATTTGCTTGTTATAAGCGTTACTCGTTATATCAGAGAATAGGTATTTTTAAATGAGCATGTCACATTACACAAAAAGCCGAAAATAAAAAATTTGGAAACCATCGTAAAAATCCCCGAAACGAGCATGGCATTCATAAACTACAAAAGAAGTTGTTTATTGTAATTAACGCTGGTAGGTACCTACGGACTTCACAAACCTTGGATTTTTCAACCATATGCGTGGATACTTTTTTATTATTGTCGGTGAAACACCAATAAGGTAGGTACTTAGACACTTTACTAGTGTCATAAACGTAATCCGACCCCGGCGGCATCCTGTCCAATCGGATTTTATTGCTTAGGGTCGAAATGTTTTAAAACGGTCGACACATTAACAGTATTTTAGCTCGGTATATCCGATAAGTTGCTCGTTATAACAGTGAAAGAATTAAATGTATGGCGAAAATCATAAACCAATTGTCAACAAATGTTTCGTTATTACATCCGAGATCTCGCTATGTCAGAGATCGTAATAACCGAGTTTGACTATAATTATTTTCGTAAAAGTTATATACTCCGTGCCGCGCTAGGAACTCGCGTCTGAATCCCTTGCTGATTTTTTTTTTCATATATTGTTAATTTGCTTAAAAATATTTTTTATCTGAGTTACAAATAATATAAATGCCAAATAAAGTTATGGTAATGTATAGTGTGTCAAAATTATTACCTACCTTATTTTACAAGTATTGTGAAATTTATTATAAAATATGTCTATTTTAGTGATTAAGTTTGATTTGTTTTGTTATTTTGACGCACGTTGAATATTTATCTGTCTATCAAAAAATTCAAATAAATTTCATAAAACAAAAATTTGTTTTTATGGTAACATGTAACTTAAGCTTTACAAATTACACTCCGTTACCATTTCGTTCCATTCCGAAAATGTCCCCAAAAAAGTTGAACGTTAACTATTTTTCATTTGATTATTAAATAACGAAACTTATTTATTTTTCCAATAAAATTTAGTAAAAGTGATTATTGTCTTTAAAAAAATAGCAGAACGAACATTGATTGGTTTTTTCAAATACTAAAGGAAAAATGCTCTGCCATTATAGACATAGGGTAACGGAGGGGAACGAAATGTGCCCAAGAATTAAAATTCAATAATATTTTTTGACTATTTGTAGTTTTATTTTGAAGTGTATGGTTTTTTTAATCTAATAGAGCTCTTTTAAGTGATAAAAAGTGTTTCATTCATGTTTTAAAAGCTAAGTTTCGTAGTCACGGAACGGAAACTTATTATGCCCAATTTCATAATAAAAATGATATAAATATTGTATTAATCAATATTTTGCTGAAAAATTGCTATCACCAATTCAGCAATAGAACAAGGAATCTGCTAGCTATATAAAAATGGTTAATTTGAGTGAAAAAATAATATTACCCAAATTTCAAACATGTACAAACTTTGGCGAAAATGCCCATTTACATACCTACCTCCCTATTAAGTTCACGAAATTACATGATTTTTGTAAAAATGGTGTGACAGGAAATGGCAGGATATACCAACTATTTTGAATCCTGGGTTTTCGGATTTATCAATAAAGCGAACAGAATCCCGCGATTGGAAGCTCTAGTTACCTTAATTTGTATAGGTACATTGGGTCAATTTTGTTAATTAAATATTGTTGGATGGAATTTATATAGAAAATCAAGGATGTCTGACATGGTTGTCATCTTGTGAAATGTGTTGGGATATTATAATAATATTATTTATCGGATGTTGAGTTTCCTACAAATGCCAATACTTGTTTGTATGACATGCAAGCGAGTTTCCACGCTATTTCGTACATCATCCACATTCCAATAGTTTCCGTTAATGGCCTCTGCCGTCCATAGAATTTAATATTGTCGACTTGAAAATCGTCTAAACATCTCATTAATACACCATTAAAAATACTGTAATTAATAATTATAAACGTTTCGTTATGATGATAAAAATTTAAAAATATAAATACTTCGCATACAGTGGTAACGGCTCCAATTGACTCTAACCACCCAGCAATGGAAGAACTGGAATATTAATTTATTCTGGGTTACGTTAACAACCACCCAGCAATGGAAGAACTGGAATATTAATTTATTCTGGGTTACGTTAACGATTTTTTCTACATTCAAAACCGACGAGTATTTTTATGTTTCAGTCGTAGGTACCTAGGTGGTAGGTGAGTGATATGGTTCGATTATAAAATTATTATTGTGTTTCCTCATGAATCCATTTTGTGCAATAAGATGAAGAGCCATTTCTACAGGTTGCAGATATGCAATATAGTTATGCCATTGTCCCCTAAAAGTTTTTGCTGATAATTGATACATTCCTTCGGATGTATTTATTTTAATGTTTCTATTTTATGTATTATGTAATTTCATACATTCGTACCTATATCTTCTCTAATTAATTTTGAATTATGTTGGAATATCGCGGAGTATTGGGATATCCAAGTTTACACAACCATGTCACTTTCATTAACAACATTCCCTTCCTATAAATATCCACCATTATAAGTTGTTCACTGAGTGAGGGCGCCACATGCTATGACATAGCATTCAATACTTTTTTATACTGTGATGACTGATGAGCTTAGTTCTAAATTCAAACACTTTTGGTATATTTATAGTCATATATCGTGAATGTTTTTGGTTTCGATTGATCTCCAAGATCTCAACTAACTTTTATCAAATGAATGGGCCTAAAATCTAAATAATAATACCCTCTGATTTAGCTATAATATGTATACTTTTGTATCGGGCATATAAGTGTCTTTCAAATCGAAACATACATATTATATTAAAACATAAGAGTTACTTGTGTATTTTTTTTTATAATATCAACTGAATTTCGACGCACAGTTTTTGAACGGTTTCTGAAAGAAACACGGGGCTAAAAAATCTGGTTCACAAGTTCATCATGATTCCCTAAACACATGTACGCTTGATGTGATGTCAATTAGTTAGGTACCTACTACAATATGTGTATATTGTATTCCTACACATATTGCCATTTTGTTATTATATGGGCAAAGTTGCTATGGTTCACTCGTTGAGTGAAAACGCTCGTAATGCCAAGACAAGAGTGAGTACCCAAGTAGATCTGTTCCCTCACTGCACCAATAAAATTACTACTAACTAGTTTGGCGACATTCGCGCTTTGATATCAAACGATAATTATTATGTTTACTGCTTACTGCTTACTTATCGATCGATACTTCTCGTAAGATTCTAATTATTTTCTTTTCCTTAGATAATATCACTAGGTATGAAAGAAATTCCAACGAGTATTACAACAGTAATGTCCGTTTTAAAAATATATTAAAGCATACCGATCAGCTGCTAACTGTCAGGGGATCTCATTTTTGTGAATGCTGTTAATTTACCTACATCCGGGTCTCAGTTTTCTGTGACTGTTGAATTTTTCAGACCCAGTAGTCAGAGATAAGATGCAAAAGAAGCTGGGAGGTGGAAAGAGGATTCACAATAGTGACAGTTTTAACGTGAAGATTGGAACCCAAATGCATTGCTCTGGGTTATCATTATTGTTTTAAATCCAAAAAAATCTAAATATTTGTTGGAGTAACTATCCGTTGAATAGTTTAGCGATACTTGGATCACTTTGTCGACATTCCAGACATATTTTAAATAATTGAAATACTTATGAAAAACTAACGCATCGCTGTGCGGCACAGGATTAAAACTCAGTTGGCCAACTGCTATTAGCAATTCGTATCATTGTTTGAACGTAGTTAGGTAGGTATGTATACTGTGTACGAAACAAAGGCATTTAGTTTGTCATTGAAATTGTTATAAAAACATCTGTTTCGGACGGTAATACTTATAACCTCGAATTCCAAATTGGCCATTTTTTGCTAGACAAACCATAATTTGATTTTTAGGAATTTCGTTATACGATATTGTGATTACTTATTCCGTACAACGTCATAGCGAAACAATAATAAATAATTGTCTGAGACGTGTTCAACCACTGACACGAGAATGCGTCTCGAGATTTTAGATTCCGGTGTTTGTTTTCCAATCACGTTCCCAAACACAGTTAGGCTATGACATGTATGCCTTCAGAGGTATGAGGTTTGAATCCAGATTGCATTTTTATGTCGATATTATGGCGGTGTCTATTAATTGTCGATTGCTGAACTCTGTGAGTGTGTATTCTGGGGCCGTACATTATTCGTATCGACTCCTTTTTGCGCCCATTGCCCATATATTTTACACAAGTAAATGATATTTTTTTAGATTGAGAAAGTAAAGTAGACACCTGCTGTATCCATAATATAGTAGTGTTTTACATTGTTTATTACCGTATTCCGAAGTAATCACATTTTACTAAAAAATACACATAATCAGTTAATATTTATTTTTAAGTGCCGGTTGCTTCTTCATATTTAACCACTGTTTAACGTTAAGCTGGCAAAATCGTCCGAATAGAATTACCACTAAATAGTAATAACAAAATAATCAAGTGAACTATCAATAGTACATAATATAATATTTCGTTTGAATTTCAATCGAAATTCATGTTTTTTTATTTTGTGCATGCATAAATGTAATACGGTATCTGCTGTATTTACTTTAATTATGTGTTCGATATTCTTATATCTATATTTTGACAGATGCCAAATGCGTTTGCCACTTATGTTGGTTAGGTTAATTTAACGTCGATATCTCTGCATCTCACCTTAACACTAACTCAATGACTCACTCTCATTTATATGTACCTCTTTTATGACAAACAACCTACAATTGGTATAATAATTAGAGGACTAATACCGCCCCCCCTCCCGTTATTCACTCATTGCCTCAATCCTCGATTACCTACTATGTGAAGATAAAGCTGAATATCACCTGGATTCAAAATATATGCTTATTTTCTTATTATAGATTGTCATGTATGTTTCATTCAAAATTTCAGGAAATTGAGTCCCGCCATCATTCCATCTTTTGGGAAGTCTGCGGGACTTTCTTGCATCACGTGTTTGTGGGATTCTAGTCAATGTTTATACGTGTGAATTCCAAAAGAACCAGGGCTTTGAACCGGAAATGAACCGAAAACCGGAAAAATCGTTATTTTTGTAGGAAAAAAACCGGAACCGAACCGAAAAAATATCGTTTTTCGGCTCGGTTGAGTATACGGTTTCATAACATTGCACTCCGGCTCTAGAATGAAAATTATGAATCTACCTAATATATTCTAAAAATATTTTTTTTACACATATTACTTATCTATTTATTAATTTCTACATATTATGTTAATATAAGTGAATATCATTAGATCTAATTTTATACGAGGTAATCTGGCAAACTATCAGTGTAATAAAAAGTGCAAAAAACTGCAAAGTTATAAAACGTATAGGTAATCTACATGTTCAAATACGCGCCTTAACACGATCTTAATCCCATTTCAGTTGTCGTTCAGTTATCGTAGACGTAAAAAATTAATTACTCGGAGCTGAACCGGAAAAACCGTTATTTTTTTCGGAACGAAAACTGGAACCGAACCGATATACCTACCTATATATTTTTAATTGAACCGGAACGAAACCGAAACTAAAAAAATAACGTTTCGAAGCCCTGAAAAGAATCTTTGTCTTCCCCATCTACATAATTATACACAAACATGAAGTCGTTCATTCAGATGAGATTTGAACCCGAGATCTTTTCTTACATTTCCGACTTACTACGGCGGCAGCCTTATGTAGATATACTTTACGACCATTTCCACATTTTATAACGGCATATTATGACAGATAAATATGCTAGTTAATGTTATATTTATAAATTTCTTTTTACATAATTATGCCCGCTGCTGAACCAATTAATGGTTTCCTTTACTCGGCTACGCAATTAACTTTTTTTTTATTATTTATTTGTTTATTATTATTTTATTATGGATTTCCGTTTTTATAGTTCACTTCCTGCATCGTCGGATTTATGTCATGTTGACAGGTTGGTTCTCTGGAATTCTTAAAATATTTAAATTACTATCATGTATACGCATTATTTATTGTGAACCACTGACACGTCTCCACGAGCATACCAATATCAAAATAACGTAATGGAAATAGAGCCCACGACATCCTCTTTATGAAACATGACGTATCGCAGCATTTAAAGTCCTTCAATTTGCGAAACCAATTAAATTGTTACCTCATCTTAAAATTATCGTTATGGTTACGTTTGCAAATTTACATTGGACAAAACGTAACACTATTAAAATATTCAAGGCAAGTTAAGTTCTACACGACAGCCACTTTTGTATAGGTATAGATGTTGAATGTCCCTTTGCGTAAGCAACGTGGCGCAGTAAAGTAATCGACGTGGACACTGGACGGTAAGTAATGCGGGCCGCGTATGGTCACCGTTACTGCACATCCCCGTATACATTCTTCTTGCCGTAGTCTTTTTCCGAAGCCAGGCACCCGAATTTGCACATTCATTCCACAAGTCGATACCCACAAATCGTATCGGAGTAGGCTAACTTTACACGAAACTTTGCGATATTTCTTTCAGAATTGTGTTGTGTGATGTGAATGAAGCCCCAAGTATTGTATTTTGTCTGATATATTTTTATATTAAGTATATCTATTTTATTTTCCAATCATACCTACTTATATATTATTGAAGACTTCATTTATCAATGAATACGTTTTGGTTTGGTTTAGTCGCTTGGTTTGTGTAAATTTGTGTCAATCAGATACGGGCATTAAATAAATACCCAACTATTCACGTCTTGGGCATTTTTATTTTGTCTATTCTGATTACCAAATCGAAAATGTGATGTTAAAAAACAAACGTGGCCATCTCCAGTCAATGACTTTTTTGAGATTTTTGGTTGGTATGATTGCTTGTGTTGTTTTATATAATATTATTTAGTTAAGACATGGCTATCTCCTCAATTTCTGCTTCAAAAATTCAAATAAAAGATGTGATTTTTTTCAAACTTAGTCATATCCATTGATTTTTTATATCAAACGTGGTCACATTCGTCTTGGCCAATAACGACGTAGCACTTTTTCAAAATGGCCAATCATGTCGTGGCATTTTATCAAGATGACTCCCATCAGCAAAAAGTTTTCTCTGTGTATACGATGTGCTCTTCAAGTTTTTAAGCGAAATAATTGTCAAAGAATGGAAAATAATCCAAATAAAGTTTGAAATAGTGTCTCCAGATAATGCACGAAAGTTAACCAGATCAAATTATACCATTAAACGTTCAAAGAAGACTGAAAAACGGTAAGTAAATTTTGATTTTCAAACGTTTTACGACAGTTAGCATTTTAGAACCTCAGGGCTGTGCCTTGGCTGTTCATATTTTATGTTCAGTTTTAAAGCTGCATAATATCGTGTAAACTGGTTCAGTCATCTTTATTTTTTTTATATATTTTTATTCAAAAATATTGTTATGTTTGTTTAGTTACCTTTAATTCTAATATCATAAAACTCAAAATAAATTCATAAACCCAATTATAATTTTCAAATTATGAAGTGTTAGTTGTAAATATGAAATAAGTTATACATTTATAATGTTGTTTTTTTCGGGTGCCGGTCGAAATCCCGAAGGGCCGAAATCCCGAATGCCGAAATCCCGAAAGCCGAAATCCCGAATGGCCGGAAGCCCAAAGGCCGAAATCCCGAAAAATAAAAAAATATAAACAGTAATAGTTTTCAACCAGCGGCACCCCAATAGGCGGCGCTTTTTCTAGAGTGTGTAATTTAACAAGATAATTGGAATAGTTATATAAAAAACTATTATTGATTATGGAATGATGCAACAAAATAATTTTCAACCAGCGGTACCCCAATAGGCGGCGCTTTTTCTAGAGTGTGTAATTTAACAAGATAATTAGAATAGTTATATAAAAAACTATTATTAATTATGGAATGATGCAACAAAATAATTTTCAACCAGCGGTACCCCAATAGGCGGCGCATTTTCTTGAGTAAGTAATTTAACAAGATAATTAAAATAGTTATTTAAAAACTATTATTTATTATGGAATGAAGCAACAAAATAATTTTCAACCAGCGGCACCCCAATACGCGGTGCTTTTCCTCGATTGCATAATTTAACAAGATAATTAAAATGGTTATATAAAAACTATTATTAATTATGGAATGAAGCCAGAAAATAATTTTCAACCAGCGGCACCCCAAAAGGCGGCGCTTTTTCTCGATTGTATAATTTAACTAGATAATTAAAATAGTTATATAAAAACTATTATTAATTATGGAATGAAAATTATTTTCTTGCTTCATTCCATAATTAATAATAGTTTTTATATAACTATTTTAATTATCTTGTTAAATTACACACTCTAGAAAAAGAGCCGCCTATTGGGGTACCGCTGGTTGAAAATTATTTTTTTGCTTCATTCCATAATTAATAATAGTTTTTATATAACTATTTTAATTATCTTGTTAAATTACACACTCTAGAAAAAGCGCTGCTTATTGGGGTACTACTGGTTAAAAAATATTTTTTGCTTCATTCTATAATTAACAATAGTTTTTAATACTACTATTTTCATTATCTAGTTAAATTATACAATCGAGAAAAAGCGCCGCCTTTTGGGGTGCCACTGGTTGAAAATTATTTTGTTGCTTGATTCCATAAATATTAATAGTTTTTATTATAACTATTTTAATTATCTTGTTAAATTACACACTCTAGATAAAGCGCCGCCTATTAGGGTACCGCTGGTTGAAAATTATTTTTTTGCTTCATTCTATAATTAATAATAGTTTTTGATACTACTATTTTAATTATCTAGTTAAATTATACAATCGAGAAAAAGCGCCCCCTTTTGGGGTGCCGCTGGTTGAAAATTATTTTGTTGCTTCATTCCATAATTAATAATAGTTTTTAATACTACTATTTTAATTATCTAGATTAATTATACAATCGAGAAAAAGCGCCGCCTATTGGGGAACCGCTGGTTGAAAATTAAAACTGTTTATATATTTTT
Organism: Rhyacophila brunnea; assembly: GCF_057557595.1. NCBI lineage: Eukaryota > Metazoa > Arthropoda > Insecta > Trichoptera > Rhyacophilidae > Rhyacophila > Rhyacophila brunnea. The sequence goes on from NW_028233068.1 coordinate 28,825,461, forward strand.
ATTTTTCGGGATTTCGGCCTTCGGGATTCCGGCCATTTGGGATTTCGGCCATTCGGGATTTTGACATTCGGGATTTCGTCCGGCACCCATTTTAACACAACCCTGTTTGTAAGAATACAAAACAAACCGATCGAATACAAAACAAAACTGTCTATCTCCAATAGTATTTATGTCAAATCCAGATGATACAAAACAAACATAGCCATCTCCAACATAAAATCGTAAATATCTTGTTTATTAAGGATCCGCGATTATTGAGCATTGTTTAAATCGTATTCTTTAAATAAAATATAATCATAAATTAGGAAATTATTAACTCACGGGTTCAAATTAACCACAAAAACAAAAAAGTTGATTTACTCAGTTTCACATGTGATGGAGATGACCACGTTTGTTTTTTAGCGTCACAAATAATGTCAATATATACGTTAGCATATTCAGTATTTTTGACAACCAAATATTATTAAAAAAAAATGTCAATAGCAACAGTAGGTAAATTTCTACCCCTAGCATGTTCGTGTTTCTTCTTACTACGTTTAAACGCAAATAGTAAAACCAATACTACACATACATAAAATAATATTATTTTCAATCATTACAATCTGATGGAATCGATCATACGACATTTGACGTGTATAGGTCATGGCCAAACTACAGTCAACATGTAGATTTTTGTGGATATATATAATTCAGTAGCTTACCATAAAACCATTTTTTGTGATCAGGCGTATTATGTGTATGACAGTACGAAAGAAGTTGAAAAAACCCCTTCATCTATAAAGAATCATCACATATTATCTTATTGACACGACTTTAGTTCGTTTCATTCGTTTTGTAATTAACAACCCGTATTTTCAGGCAAGAATGTAGCATTTCATATACGTTTTACTGTGTACCTGTGTATAGTTTGCCATTAGGCATGTTAAAACTGTGGAAAGTCACTACATCATAAATAATATCATTATATGGCGATATAGTGTAAAGAGTACCTATTGAAGTAGGCAGTCATTTATAGATTAATTTAAATTTCCAATAATTTTCCAAAACAGCGAAATAACTTCGTTAATCAAAACATTGTTCTATAGATACAAAGCCAAACTGTATGAAGTGAAAGTGAAGTTGAAAAAATATTACTAAGGTTAATGATGAAAGTAGTCAATTAGCCTGCAAGTCATATTCTTTTGTTTTGCTACAAAACTCGTGATATGCGTTTTTAATTTGCCAAGGTTGTTTCGAGTGCCCAAAAGATGTTTTTTTTTATATTATATTGAAAGCCATTTAAATGAGCAATCACGTAAAATCTCAAAAAATATCAGGTACCCACCTAACAAAGTAGCCTGTAGGTGCCTAATCAAAGCAAAACATGTACATCATGCCGTCGTTTTAATAACAAAAAATTACCAACATATTGAGTTCTGGGTTCGATTCCCGGTCATGACAAAAACATTTATGTGTTTTTCTCAAAGCCTTTGTGAAAGTGTTTGTGATTGTTCAAAATTACTAACAACCACCTTGTACGAAAAAGCAAGGACATGGTTATTAATAATTCAAAAAAAAAAAAACATTGATTAGGTATTAATTACTTACATATTAACTGGTTTTGGAACAAAGTTGTCTTTGTTTCAAAACTATTGCAGTGAATATTAACTTTCCTACCAATTCCACCATTCTAAAATCGTTCTGGAATTATTATCAAATAATGTTGTAATATGTAATACGTGAAAAAAAATCGTGTGAATCCCCCAACCCCCCCCCCCCCCCCCTCCTTGTATAATATAGCCCAGTGAGTTTTTGGTCTGAGTGCTGAAATCTTATTTATTAAATTTCAAGATGCCCTCGTAAAATATTTATTTTATTGGCGCGGCAATACCATGTGTGGTTTTGATCTCTATTTGACATTCATTTCGCACACATGCGTGCGGGTAGCTGCGCATAGCTTTCATTTTGGACTCACATTTTTTCATACATTCAACATACAGGCAACATTCATACCGCCAAATTTGTTTAAAGTATTAATAATAAATCAATTAAATGACCGACCACGAAATAAGATTTTCTGCAGTAGCGTATTCTGAGTATTGTGACGTTTGTAATACAAAATAATGGCGAGGGGGGTGAATCCCAACCTCTTCCGTTGTGATGCGAACAGCTGATTACGCTGTTGATAGACCAGCCAATTTATTCATAATAGGTCCAGTTGGTTGTTTCAACGCTGAGCCGCTTCATAGTTATTAGAAGCAGTCTTACAGAAATAGACCGACCTCACATAACGGATGGAAATTTATTTACGTCAAGCCGATTTCAGATATTATTTCATAGGAAAGCATTCGAAGAATTCCTACAACAAAAGTCAGTCTATTCATAGAATTGAATTAGAGTATTAGACCAACAATTCTGTATTGTTTTCAAATATTACTATTTTGATATATGTATTTACTTCTACTACCATCCCGTGTTACATAAAATAGTGTTTTTTGTATTGTTTGTAAATTGTTGTTCTGAATACCTACCTAAGCTGGTACTTCATAGCTAAAATAGCTAGAAATAATATATGGTGTGCACATCACGGGAGATGGCACTTTGCAAAGATAGCTCGCTATCCGAATGGGAATGGCCGGAGCAACATTCAATTCGATGCGGAGTGTCTGGTACTCTACTTTTAACGATGCTGCTTTACAGTAGTGTGTCACCTTACGAAAGCTTCGCGAACAGATATTTGAGCCGATTCTGGGTGTACGTTGGTGTGACTTTTGAAGTAACGAAGAGATGAGCAACCTCTCATCATGTTAAGAGTGAGGAGGCGATGTGGACTCTGGCTTGGCCGCGTGCTGCGGATGCCTCAATATAATTTCAACCTGGCCTGCTAGTTCTTAAAGCCAACCGGATTCAGGCGTCTTGGAAGGCACCTAAATACTATCCACAAAGTGTATACGGTGAAGTTACAAGATGATGGCATGACCTGGGAAGACGCAAGAATACTGTTGGGCGACAGGGATTCTTGGAGGCGCAGTGTGGTGTCCAATGTCCATATGTTCCAGTTAAATGTCAGACATGGTAGAAGAAGTTATTCTGAAATTCATAACAGGAATACTATGGGTACATACAGTGGATTAACGGTAGAGAGCCCGTCTCCGGAAGCGTGGATGCTGGTTCGAATTCCTCATCTCGAATTTTTTTAATGTGTGATTAATCCAGATCAATCAGATGGGCGGCTAACAATGAGGTGTATTAATATAACCATCACTATCTGAAATCATGCATATACTGCTTAGGAGCGAAAATGAAAATTTTACATTTTATGTAAGGCTAGTGACGCGAACACAATTCGCAGGCCTTGAGTAGGTGCCCCCCTGGTAGAGTAGTTGGAGACCCAACCATTTTGGTCTGACCTCCATAGCCAAATCGACCACTGGATATACGATAGACGCCCCTCGATAAAGCCCAACATGGCCGAAACATGAAATGAGTCCCACAGTTTAACTTGTCAGGTCCCACCACCTCTCAAGGTGAGCTGTGGAGGAGATAAGTCGGTCACAGACCATGTACATATAGGTAATATGGTAATAGGGATAAATTTTAATTAAATATATGTTTAGGTAAAGGGTTAATTAAGGTAGATTAAATGTAAAATATGATTTGGCTTGTAAGGTAATTGGTAATATAAAATTGTAATATAACGGTTAATGTAATGTAATATGCAATGGGTTAGTTAAATAATAAAGCGAGACGTATGGACGGGCGTTAATAGTATATGGTAATTAATGTAATTAAGGTAATATTAATCATATTATGTACATCGATATCACTATATGTTTGGTTGATAGACTGACATCCGTCAACCGGATATAAACGTGTGGCATATGGCGGTATCGGTGTGAGTAGGTATAAGGGTAGAAAAAATCGAGCGTCGGAAAAAGAAATGCGACCACCCCTAACTGAATAAAAAGGCAAGATTCTAAAATCCGATATCAGTCTGCTTGTGGATTTAGGGGGTCGTCTCTGCGACACTTTGTTGCCCCGGGACCCGCGCGATCTCGTTTGCATAACTAATTAGAAATAATTAAGTTAATGTTAAATAATTAGGTAATAATAATCAAGTTAATTTTAAAATATTTAATTAATAATATTCGAATTAATTTTTATTTAATTAGTAATAAATGTGGTTATTTTTGTGGATTTCGAGATACAAATAAATCAGACGTTTTCAAATGTTTTTTTTTTAATTTCGGAATATTAATTAAATTGAACTTTTCTAATGTTTTGTGGATTTCGGAATATTAATATAAATGACTTTTCCTAATTTACTTGTTAATTTCGGATGCGAACAATTCAGACCTTTTCCTTTTGGATAATTGTGGCTTGTGGACGTTAAATAATTTTGACATTCGACTTATTGTGATTGTTTAACGAGAATCTAGTTACATATAAACATTATTTCATTGACATTTGATTATAAACTTTTGAATAAAGGGTGACCATAAGTTAAATTGTGTAACAACATTGATAATATACCAGTTCTGAAGTTTAACCAGTGTTTTCTTGAGTTATCGACTTTCTTTCTCTACCGTAACTTCTTGGTTACTCCACGTCTATGAGATTACTGCCTGTTCCTCCACATTGATGAACCTCCCCTTCTAGCACCAGAGCTAGCCAAGAATTCGGAGGCCTACACTAGCTAGTAATACCTATTTTGCATTGAATGATTAATCCAGAAAATAAATCTTGGCGCGATGTCAATAATAATTACCCGAGTAATAAGTTATGAAGTCATCATCACATTACCTTTGGCACCACAATCCAGGCCAGGTCTCGGCCACCTCACCTAGCAGTTTCTAAGCTCGACAGTCATCCGTTGCATTTATCAAATGGATCTCTATTCAAAATGTTTCTGATTATCGTGTATTATTTTTGCGTGTTTTCGAAAGCTATATATTGTTAACGGGCTTTGCCAGAATTGCATTATTAGTACGAAATTATCGGACTTCAGCCAGCGAATGTTTATACCAACTATAGGTGTCATAGTTTTGTGATGTGGGGAATTTTGAAGGGCGTGAATAAGTATTCGACAAAATTAATTGTTACAACATCAGCCTGGATCAATCCCTTACTATATGAAGACCTCTCCAATCTGTCAATCCTGTCCTTTCAGTGATATGCGTTGGGTTGCCACGTACGCCTGCAGTACTAGACTATCCAGTCGATCCAGCGGCCTTTTCCCTCGGAACATTTCCTGTAATTTCGTTGTATTTTTTTGAGGTATTTCCATTTATGCTTTTTATCAATATTAATAATCTATTCAATAACCCTTTGATTCTATAATATATAAAACTTGTTGCAGTCATTGTTATTTCACAAATATAATATACCTATTAATTAATGACATATTTACATACGTATTTATTGTTGATTGTGTCTGTAATTGATTTTGTACCACTACATAATAATTTCGTTTGCAAGTGAATACTGACTGCTCTTGTATTCAATTATTATATTTCTATAATAGTATTTATCTATTAATTATCATTTTTATTTGTTCTACCTAATTGATTATTTATTATTGGCTCACATGGCCGAGTGCGGTGCTCTCTTTTAAAATGTAATTTATTCTGTTATTGGATACAATTTTTTATCTCCGTTAAAAATAGTGGCGCACTTCAAACTGCGTTTCACTGATTTATCTTCCCATAATAAATATCTACCTAATCATTTAAGATTAATTTATGGAGCGATGGAATTTTAATCACCCCGTCTCTTGCTTCTGATTTTTAAGTGGCCGCAACGCCTTAGTTACATTTTAAAATAATTATAATAAGTAATAACACTAATAACATAACCTGATTGCATTTTTTGTCAAGTAAAATGACTTGGTATTCTTGTATGTCCGAAATGTCTCTATTTGATAACTAGCTACTTAGGAACGATCATATTATTATTAATAATAATTATAATTTTGATACATATCATGATAACATTGGTGTCTTTCCTCAGCGTTCATGTTGTCGTCTCAAGGAAAATAAATCGATTCACAATTTACTATTTATTGTTTGAGCCAGCCCTCGAATTGGATAATTTTACTAACCGGAGCGCTCAATAATTTTCCGAAAATAATACCATATTTATCTAAATTAATGTATGTTTTATAAAAATAAGTACTTATATTAAATTATATGTTATAATTGGCTACCTAACTCAGACGGTCAATTTATTTTTTACGGATGGGGCGATAATCTCAGTGTTTTCATGAACCGGAGCTGTGGTCAGGTCTATTTCGAGCTCTGGTTTGAGCCATGTTTGCCAGCTTGTATCTAGATTTTATGTCATTACCAAGAAAGTCAAATTATGTATGTACATACGTATTATGAAAAGGCAAATAAGTTATCGTTTGCATTGAACAGATAAGAAATCTTATCAAATTAATTGTAAATACTATGTGTAAAAATATTTGCAGTTGAAGTAATAATATCAGGCTCATATCACATCGACTATAAATTAAATTTTAAAATATTACTTGTGAAGTATTTATAACTACAACATTTTATATATTTAGATTTTAATTTAGTTTACACTTTTTCACTATGTTTGGGCTTAGCGACCCTCGGCGGCTATGAATTTGAATTTTAATTAAATTTCCATCGACAATCTTTTGTCGATGGCAAAAAGTTTTGAATACAACTATAACGAGTCATTTGAGCTTTTTGTATTCGCTTGATTGACTCCACAACAATTAAACGTGGTTAAATTGGTTGCTAGAGAAACACCATATTTGTGTACGTTGGCACATTGAAATATAGCAATTATACGTAACAGTTTATAGCCGTCATCTTTGGCGGCTCATTATCACATTTTGTTATAATGTATGGCATGCTGTTTTTGGGATTGTTACTATAAATGTTCTAAATAATTTAAATGATGATGGATTGGTGTAGCCTAGCTATCGCGGCCATCGTGGGTGAGAAATTTAAGGAAGAAAAAAAAGGAAATTTGTTTAAGCCTTCATTATCCCCATGATTTATTTTTACCCCCGTTCCCGACCGCTGGCTAAAAAGTTGTAGGTATAAAAACTGTAAATTACGTTTTTTTTGTATTCTATCGCGCACTAAAAACATGTGCAAATGTACTGGCCCATGCGGACATATTTCATTCATCGGAAGTATCGACACGTGGTCTTGTGTAATGTTTTGATTAAAGCGTGCAAATTTATACGACATAATACTCACTGTCCAGACTACATTTAGATTAATCGTTTGCAGTTGTGGAGCAATTTTATTGAGGCTGAAGAACTTCTCATAATAATTTACGACATTATATTATTCGGTATGTATGTTTTGTAGCCCCGAGCTTTTTAGATAGAAACCATTAGGTATGTCTGCTCGCCTAATGGATCGTGAATGAACGACTCTTTTTCATTATAGCCGACTGCCTTCTCTATGTTTGTTAATTTCACTCGCTGACGTGAAGCCGTGAAGGGATACAGATAGGCGTATCTAGTACTAAAAACTGCTTATTTTAAAAGAAGTTCGCCCCTCCTTCGTCTGCGAGGGTTTTCGACTACCCATCTACACTTACTAAGAATAGCAAACTCGATAAAATCTCTCAATCGCATACTTGACTGGAAAGCTCCCCCAGTACTTATTTTGTATAAAGCATTTCAAACTGACATTCTGTACGGAAATATTTTCCCCTTTTTAACTTGTAGCATCGAGTAAGATATTTTTATAGTGATAGTGCAATATGTTAAACAATACATTTAATCGTACGATCGTCTTAAAGTTTCTTGAAATCATTTCCACTCATGTAAACAAAAATAATGTAAATTCTCATTTAACTGAACACCGCGATATTCTTAACGATGGTTACATGTAAATTGTACGTATCACATTTCACCGTAACACAGTTCATCGTCAGCTATCTTACCGAAAATAGATGACCGTGTAGCATTGCAAACAGTAATGTTCCAATGATACCATTGGTATCAATTAATATCTTATAACAGTGACGATGACACTGTCTGTATTATCAGATATTTTATAATATGTAGGTACTAGGGATTCCAATCCCGGGATCTCGAATCCTGAGATCCCGGGATCCCGAACTATTTTCGATACATATGAATCCCGGGATTGGTAAACATAATCCCGAAACTTTCGGGATTGATTTTTTATCAATTTTTATGGAAAATAAAACAGAAAAAATACTTTTATTAACAAATACTTAACTACATTAGAAATAAACTGAGTTAGAATGAAGTTTGATTTATACCCATGTGTAAGTTGCCGATTCATTTTTTTTCACATTTTATTCACAAATTAATACAAATGAGAAAGATTGGAAAAAACAATGCTTCGCACTATTAACAAAGTAATTCCACCATGATCTCCTACGTTTTACGGCAGTTTCATATTTGGCTAATTAGATTTATGAAGCGGAAAGGCCATAAGTACACCATGATTTGCTTTACTATTTTAAATCTCGCTAACCCATCCATTAAGTCTTTACTATCAGAAACAGCAATTTCATATTATTCACATTATTATTTATATTACAATATTATTTACTCCATTAAACTTATGTATTTCCAAGATTGAACGTATAAAATATTAACAATTAATGTCTTAAATAGTATAACTTTTACTAGATTTATTTTTGACCGATTTTATCAATGTTATTTGTAAATATAAAAATGTTTTATTAACAATGGAAAAAAATGCCAATCCCGGGACCAGTCCCGTGATCCCGGGATTGTCAGATTGTAATCCCGAAATCCCGGGATCAGAATTTTGGCTCGGGATTGGATTCCCTAGTAGGTACGACATAGTACTTACGAACACCTTCCAGAATTTTATATAAATATATGGTACGATATGATTACATTTCTAATTTAATTACCCACCTGTTTTCTTCTGTCTTTCCCTTGTATTCCGGTGAGTTTTATTACGTATTTTACAACGTTTTTATTAGGTTGTATTCTTATTAAACCCTGTCTAAACCAACCATAATATCTTTGTTATGTTATGGGCGATCCGACAAAATAGTACACACTTTTTTCAGTCATACTTATTTATTTTCGTTGAATTAAGAATAAATATTATTACAGAAATAATAATATGGTGTTGGTTTTTTTAAATCATTAAGCCCTGCCTGAACCAAACCATAACCGATAAAAAATATTGTTCTATCTATAAAATAAATAAAATTGTGTAATTTTAGTTAGTTAGTTTAATGCCATAATTTGATATTATTTTATAGATAAACGAATATTTTTTGACTATTAACTTCTATAGCTTAGAATAGGCAAGATTTAATTGAATTTTAAAAAAACTAACAAACACTAATCATTGTGGTTTTAGTATAATGCTAATGGAAACAAATACGTTTGATTTACAATGTTTAGTATGCACTATTTATTTCGGATCTTTATAGTCTACCTTCACCCTTCGCCACTGCCGTAATATGCATGTACTTACTTATAACGTAAAGCCAGATTTTTATATGCAGTGTTATTTTAGCTTCGTTTTGTTTTTCACGTGTTGTGTCCATCCATTGATAAGTGAATGGTTTGGAATGTTTGGATCAACTTCAGAAAGATCGCTATGAAGATATTCATTAAGGGGGGACATGCTCGTCGAAGGTCAAAATTGAGTTTTTATTGTATATTCAAACCATGATCCTGGACACTCTTTAAACGTTGTAGATGATCTATTTATATAATTTTGAAGCCTTATTATCCTTTATAGTTATTTTAAACATTTGATGACTGCATGAAGTATTTTTGTTACATAAAATAGTATTCTTTTAAACCTCTCGCTCTAATGTTTTAGAATATAGTCATATTTCGGTACATAACTGTGCAGTGGTGTTAAGATTTTTTACATTTATTAATTTTTAAACGCATTTATAAAACCATTAGTATAATTTATTACGAGATAATTTTTGTAAAATATTCACGATAAAAAATTATTTTGATAATCTCTGTGATCCCAAATTTGACAAGAATTAGGCATTTTATTATTCAAAAAATCGGCAAGATTAACACATTTCAAGACAATTCTAAAGATACTTATTATAAGCTATGTCTTTAACCATTCAAGTGTGATAAAAATCTTATGAATAATGATTGCTTTATAATAATTATTGACCTAAGAATAAGGTAGTGTTTTTTTGAAATACGCCATTTCTTTTGTCATTCCCCAGTGGTTAAGCTACAACATACGGCCGTAGCCATAAATTGACAAACTATAATTGAAGTAGGGAGTAAAATGATATTGACGCGCGTGTTTGAACATGTACCGTTTAAAAAAAAATAAAAAAAAATTCAGTTAGGTACATGTTCAAACACGCGCGTTAACATAATTTTAATCCCTACTTTAATTATAGTTTGTCATTTTATGGCTACGGCCGTATGTTGTAGCTTAACCACTAGGGAATGACAAAAGAAATGGCGTATTTCAAAAAAACACTACCTTATTCTTAGGTCAATAATTATTATAAAGCAATCATTATTCATAAGATTTTTATCACACTTGAATGGTCAAAAACATAGCTTATAATAAGTATCTTTAGATTCATCTTCAAATGTGTTAATCTTGCCGATTTTTTGAATAATAAAATGCCTAATTCTTGTCAAATTTGGGATCACAGAGATTATCAAAATAATTTTTTATCGTGAATATTTTACAAAAATTATCTCGTAATAAATTATACTAATGGTTTTATAAATGCGTTTAAAAATTAATAAATGTAAAAAATCTTAACACCACTGCACAGTTCTGTACCGAAATATGACTATATTCTAAAACATTAGAGCGAGAGGTTTAAAAGAATACTATTTTATGTAACAAAAATACTTCATGCAGTCATCAAATGTTTAAAATAACTATAAAGGATAATAAGGCTTCAAAATTATATAAATAGATCATCTACAACGTTTAAGGAGTGTCCAGGATCATGGTTTGAAAATATAATAAAAACTCAATTTTGACCTTCGACGAGCATGTACCCCCTTAATATTTAGAAAAGCGTGACTAACTGCCTATTTGTAGTGAAATATTTATTTCTGATGTCAATTCAATTGTGAATGAAATATGTCGTAGGCTTTTTCCATTTCCAACTAATTAAATAAATTTTCCGTTTCATCCGCATGTTAAAAATGGAGACATAACAACAGCTGACCGGTACAAATGTCAAACAAACGTCAAACCGACAGCTGACAGCTACTGGTCCGGTTGACAGATACACTGAATACTCTGGACAACTTATCTCTTGGATGTATCACATTTTTTGCTTCCGTGAAATTAGAATACAGGAAAGATTTTTTTGTTCCGTGGCAACATTTCTGGTGTCCGTTTTTATCACCCAAGTCTAATTCATTGCCAAGTTCGTTAATTTTGTCGATAATTAAATAATCTATATATATATATAGGTATATTGTGTTTGCGGGGATATTCTAATTTCGATCAATCTATCGTGTGTTTATGTGTAAATCTTGTAAGTGATAAATGCTGTATATTTTGTAACGATTGTGTTTATCGTTACATCTTATTTACATAAGTACTAATAAAAGGGCGTTACCCAAAGCTAAACCATGTGTATTGTTAGATAACGAATTAAGTTATCAATTCTCATAATATTAACTACACATAAATTTACTTATGTATTTATATCTATCGGTACATAAGTATATGACTTTCAAATTAAGATTAAAGGCTTTTTTAAGTACAATCATACGTTGAATTAATCACAATATATCATAATCTACTTATAGGGTTAACACACATCATTTCTATGACACATTTTTACTTAGCTATATAGAACAGAGCCTTTATAGTCCTCAATTTTATAAGGTTCGGATCAGGGTTTAGTTCCAATAAAATTTCAATCAAATAAACACTTCATTTTAAGTTTTAATATTTCTCCCCAATAAACCGCTAAGCTAAGTATGAACATATTATGACGGGAGTTATTACTCCCTACAATATTCAAATCGAAATGCTCCGTTAAAAAATAATTAAAGGTTTCTCTCGGTTCGTTTCCGTTTCCAGCTCTGATAGGGAATTCACTCGCCTTCTCGCTCTCGTTACATACTTATTATTATTATCAGTACGGTCAGTACGGGATGATCACAATCATGTAATAATGTTTTTGGTTTGCGCAAAAGGTCTCGTTAGGAGCGGGCGACATAGTTTGTATGACGACAGTTTATGGATATGGACAATAATAAACATATACTAGTAACGTGTAATACAATTAAAATTACTCGTTTTTTTCTATATTTTATGACTTTTGTATTTTGGAGGAAAGCAGTGTAAAATAAATGGTGAATTTTAGTAAAACGATGGATGAATCGCGCGTTGATATATATTATTGAATATATATATATTGAATTTATATTAGATCCAGTCGCGGGACTCACGATGTTTCCTGATATGTTTTCAGTTGGATCACAGTTTTAAATATTTGAATCAAAATCTATGTTTATTCCGGTTGATATGTGGTTTATTTGAAAACTATCACTAATATGATGTACTCTAATATTAATTGTATACATGTGTTGCAGCAGAATATTAATGATAAAATTATAATTAAAAAATGACGATAATAAGAAAAACAGTCTGTTTACGGACCACACGCATAAATCAGTGGCGAAAGCTCAATAGGGTGGTAGCAAAAAATATAACATTTAATGTTCACCTTGACTTGAAATCACTTAATTACGAAAATTTATTTATCGTTAAATTGTGATAAATTGTAGAAAATGCCGTGATAACTCCCGTAATCATAGAAACCATACGATTATCGCAGCCTATTCCACGCATACAATATCTGAACAATCACGCCGATAACGACACAAATAATATTAAAAATAGTATTGGTGAAATATGAGACTTTAACTAGCTACTAGAAAATAGCAATTTATCGACGGTGGTTTTATCTTTTGCTATTTTGGTCTGTGTACGGTTTCACTAGCACAGCTATACGGACGAGCAGGTACCTATTACTTGAATAATTTCAACGGGGCACAACAATATTATTGGCAGTAGGCAGTAGGTACATAATAATGGTCTTCGATAAGAAGAAATACTGTCGTTTTGAAATGGATGACATGCATTTCATCTTTGTTTGATCTTAGCCGTATAAAAGTAATAACTAATAACCCTCAAGTCCACTCACTAATCAGTAATCACAATCAGCGATCATTTGACTTCATTCCGCGGAGGTATCTCGCGGCTTGTGAAGCCAACCGCTCCACGCTGCCACATCACAACACCACAACATAACATTACATTGTTTATTTTATTTATTTGCATGCAAATTCTGCTACGTGCTTCGAAAGCCAATGGAGATGATCATCTCGTTACCTACCTACGGAATGCTCCACGTCGATCGAATTAAGCTTACCTATGTAAATATCAGGAATATTTAACCGCCATACCTATCGTTTTGAAGATTTTTTCTAAAATGTATGATTGTGGGGTGTTTCAATAAAGAACTTTACATTCTCAAATCTTGTGAATTATTCGTTGAATTACAAAGTAGTTTACTTGGTATTTAGTTTTTTTTTTAAAGGCTATGCTATACTATACAAAACTATTCTTTACATATTCGAGTGAACTTACCCATGTAACTACATACAGTTTTTCAATTCAGTTTATCTTTGAATTGAAGAACTGGCTTTGAAGAGTTGCATGTTTCACAATTTGTCCTTAGTAGGAATACAACCCACCCCCAATCGTGGACCTCCAGCACATTCCTCGCAAACATATTTCTACCCTGTTTGATATGATATGGTTAGGTATCATTCGGTTTATAATTATCGACTATCATCAGATTCTATTTATATTTCAATTGAATATTCTGGTTACTTAGAACAGGTTTTGCACCATGAGAGAATTACCATTTTCGCTTCATTTAATTTGACGTGAAGTTTTGCTAACATACAATTTGTATATTGTTTGCAAAAGGAAAGAGGAAATATGTCAGCCAAGAGAAGATGTGGACAACAATTATTGTGTGTGAAAATTATTAATTCAGCGACGTTAATTCAACTCTTCTCTCTTCTCTTCTCTTTTCTCTCTACGCATCATATTATGATTTTTTTTTACATGTTTAACGCATTGTGTAAATTTTCAGACTTACCATGTCCTCTTTCCTTTCGCACACGTAATATCTATCTGTATTGTCGCGATTGAGGGGGAGGGGCATGGCGTCGATGTGCTCGTGGGCGCTCGTCTTCGGTGGGCGCAACTTGTGCCTACATATTATTATTATGTAGTTGTGTTGAACTGATATGTAATTTCTACACTCTCAGTCTTGATGGTGGAGCGGAAGATTGATGAAGTGTAAAATAAAGTGAAGTTTAAATTAATATTGTTCATAAATTACCACAAGTCCATAGAAGGCCAAGTATTGGAAATCTGTTTCCATTCACCTCGTCTCAAAATTATTTGAGATATCCATTAATACATAAGTGGCTTATTTTGTAAAACCAATGACCACTAATTATTAACTAACCTTCTTTATTAATTAAGAAACTATTTATTTTATATTATACCTAATACGATTTTACAATGTTATGCCAACCGTTTTGATTGATTGATTTTGATGACAGACATTGATTCATTTAGAAACAGGGAACTCAGATTAATAATGGGAACTGAAATACCTAACGGGTGTTAGGTATTTCAGTTCAGAAGCAGGCAACTGATCTCGAGTGTGGAAGATTACGGGATAAAATTTAGCACGTGTCAAGAATACGTCATACGTGAATACTGACAACTGCTCTCGGTTTATGCATTGACGTGACGCTCATATTGGTGTATTGAAGGTTGCAACACATACTGTTGCACTTCTATAACGCGTGGCTCATTTTCATATAACACTCACACATTCAATTGAGATATAGCCCATCGAAATTATATTTATTAATCTGTTCTGTGTTTAGAAATTATATTTTTAGTTACATACACAACACATATATAATATTGTTGATATTTAATATAAAATTTAGTAAACACTTTTCACACAACACACAAAAAAAAATATTTTAAATATAATTGTGGTAATTATTAGTACCTACTATCAAATTCTATAAATATTTTAAAATCAATGGATACTTTGGTTGAAACCATAGCCCTCGATCTTAAGATACCTATAATCGAAATAAAAAATAACTCGACGGAAAAATTAAATGTGTGGAATTATATAGGTATTAATATTTTATGCTTTGCTAATAATCTTTATGGTTTATTAATATTTAAGATATTGTTGATATGTGGAAAATATTTTTTTTGAACCCGATTATTTTTGTTTTTTTTTCTAAAATATAAATAAAATATGGGGTTACCGATATGTCCAGTGCGCAATAATTACACTAGGATGTAGAAAATAGTGTAAAGTTGGAACTTAACCTACCGACCAAATAAAATAAAGAAAGAATGGAAACAATAATTATTAGTAATCAGCGAGAAAAAACAAGATAGGTATCTACAGTTCACCGTATCGGTTTTCGAACGGAATAATAGAGTTTTTGTAGGTAGATAGATACTATACTATGTAAATCTCACTACCGTCAAGATTTACAGTTTACACTGTTTACACGATGACACGCACATTTAACCCCAATTTAAAATGTAATGTATAGGGGAAATAAAATAGATGTGTCATCAAGACGTAAAATATTTAAAAATAACAATTCAATACAAACAAGACATTAGGTATAACTTTAAACACTAACTTTACTAAGGGAGAAAGACGTCAGAAAATAAAAGAAGTAGAGTTAAGAGGAGTATCCATCTATATAATAATTTAATAACGAAGCCACATTCTAAATATGTATTATATTAAGTAATTGGACTGGCGCTTACGTGGTAGAACTCCATTATACAAGTTATGAAACAAAGTTATTTTTTTAAATTCTACTTTATTGAGTTATTTACGTTGACAGTTATTTCGGGCTATTAACCTATCTTCGGAACGATCTTCAGTTACTTACAGTCGACCCTTTCGAAGATGAGTTTATAGACTCAAACAACTAATAACGTACATAATTCAATAAAGTTGAATTAACAAAAACAACTTTGTTTCAATACCAATACGTTTTAAATAGGTATAACTATTACAAATATCATCGTCATTGACCAGCGTTTTTCTTTACGAATTCCAATGTCGACTTAACATAGGTGCCGGTATTTTATTCCTTATTGATCAGCTGCAAGTCTTTTTTGGGTACACAAAATATGAGAAGTAGGTGAAATATCAAATTTGCGGGTGTTACCTAACACGTATCTGTGATCTTGTGATACCTACTTATATTTATTATTAAAATATTATGAACGTTCAAATCCACCCTATAATCTGAGAAAACAAAACTACCATGGGTAACTGCATTAGTCCCCGGACAGCTTCAGTATACGGACAGTTTTGTACAAATATAACGAAAATAAGCAAAGTATGAGAGTTTCATATGAAGGATGACTCACATATTGTGCCTGTATTGTTCCTGGACCAATAAAATTATATTTGTCACACACAAAGGAATTCATTCTATAGTATTACATTAGTATTGGTGCACATGCTGACTCGAACAAAAAAAATATTCGATTTCTTAAAAAATAATTAGTGAACGAAGGATACAAAAAGTACGTTAAAACTATGATTATTTCATTTATTCGCTTCAAAGATGTTTCATATTATTCAGTAATATGTTCTTGTATATTATTCAATGATAAAAATAATGTATTTTGTTAAATTTAGTTAAATATTTGGTGTCCGGCAACTAAAGTGCAAAATTTTATCTTTTTTTAGTTGTCGGACGCAGAGTCCGGGCACTGAATTTATAAGAGACATTGAGTATTTGTGTGTGTACAGTATCACATCGAGGCTTGCTTGATTTCATACAAGTTAGAAAAGGACAAACATAGAATTGTAAATATTTTTAGTTTTCGGACACGATTTTATAATTTTGATCCTGCTGTCCGGCGACTAAAATTCAATATTGAATGACCGGACAAAGCTATTTTCTAATTAATTATTATGTATTTACACAATTATCTCCAATAGCTGGTACGAGTACGTCAAATGCAAGCATCAGTTCATCAAGTGTGAGCAATTTAACATTAAAATCTCATCTTTTTTACCCCAAACCTACTCAATTTGGGAGTAAAAATAGAATAATAAGACACTGTCAAAGCACCAAGCGCCATTTCTTCGGAAGCGTGGAGGAAGATCATAGAAGAAAAAGTGAAGGATGACAAAATTACAGCAATTCATAAAAGATGAAAGGTCTTCCTTAGAAAAGAGAAGCCAAATAAAAAAAGGAAAGCGAAAAAGGCGATTTGCCAAAATTGTTCTGATGAATTAGAAAGTGATGTTGAGGATGGTTTATTAAAGAACATTGGCTGTGATGGATGTGTTCGTTGGTTTCACCGTAAATGCACGACAATGTCTATGTTATATTATAGTGAAGCATCACTAAAAGATTTTGTATGTAATTTTTGTTTAAACTTAGACCTAAATTAATATGTTTACCACCCGTATAATCACTAGACACCCGTATTACCCGGTTCCGGGTTTGTAGGTGTTTAGACATTAAGTCACATATCCAGGCTATTGGGTTGGGGGTATAGCACTGAAGCATTTTTTTCTCTGTAAAACTACTGAAGAGTGCTTGATTCAAGCATGGATTTTTTACACTTAGTTCTCTTTTATATTTATGATTGAAAATAGCACTTGAAAACATTTATTTTTCGTCAGAGAAGGGATTAGGATTAGTATTGAAATTTATTTTAGTGTGTTTGGAAATATAATTATGGTGACTGAAGTGTTGAACCTTTTTAAAATTATCAATGGCAATAATTTAGTTGCCAGCAGTTCTCAAGTATGTTTTTTTTTGTAAGCCTGCTTTGCATATTATAGAACACAAACAAAAGTTACACAGTTTGAGATTTTTTGGATGTAATAAAAATTAATGTCAAAATTTGGTCAACTCACTTGAGATGTTTATTAGTTTTACCATTTGATTAATGAAGTTCAGTTTTTTATTTCATTTTGCTTTGCTCAATTTGCACTCAAAATTACTTCGACAGAACTATATGAAAGAAACACATTGAATAAATAAAAATATGTTTTTTTTAAGTTAGCAGTTGCTTGAGTGCTCATTGTGAACTATTTCTGCTTTTATTGCATCACTGTATTAACTAAAATTGTTTAAACGTGAAAAAATATTTTTTTAACACCAAAACTTGTCTTATTTTCTATACGAAATAATCTGTCCGACCACTAAAAATAGTACGTCCGGAAACTAAGATTGTGTGTCCGGAGACTAAAAAAACCAACCTTTTTTCTTAACATGAGAAATATGATAGTAATTTACCTAAATATAGATTTTTAAAATATTTATAAACCAAAAGAATATATATGTAAACATTTATAAATCATAACATATTTTGTTTTCTTCTAAAAATGGAAAAGATAATCGAAAATAAGGTGAGAAAATAGTTAACTGTCAGTGCATTTACCCATGGTTAATTATATAAAACTAACCATCAAATACCTATTATCATTATTTTAATAGGTAATAGCAAACTTGGTTAAATTATACTTGTATACAAATTACCAACTGTGTACTTATTTAATATGTTGCATTGCATAGTCTGACCAGACCACAAAATGAATAAGTACGTAGGTATATACATTACACACATTCCCATAGCCATAGAGACAAGAATATTTTTTCTCGTAAGGTGTTCGAGATTGGTTTATTGTTTATTGGTCACTCGAGAATTTTTGAAATTCTCTCATCCTGTCCAAATTTTCTGCTTGCCCTTTAGGCTTTTCTTAGCAAAATAATTTTCGATGGCAAATCTAAAATTTCCGCTCCGGTTGAAAGTCGAGAGCTTTTCTTATTTTAAAAAAATACCGACGCAAAAGAAATTCCACTCCGTTTCAAAATTTAATGGTTTTTTTCCTCGGGGAATTTCAAGGTTTTCTTTTCAAATCAATGTCGACACCTTTCTTTTTTCGTTTCCAATTCTTGTTATTTTTACCTAGGAACAATTTATCGATTTCTCGTAAAATGAGAATTCTCGAATTTTCTGAACATTTATTTCACGTACTTTATTATTTCACGAGAATTCTCGAGACGAGATATCTCGAAAACAACCTCTAACTCTGAGTGTTGTTAATATTTGGTTAGTAAATAAACATAGCGTGATGTGAAATTCGGTCAGCCTTTATTGTTGATCAACTCGATATGCATGACTAATTAAAATAATCTTTGTAGTTTTTTTTTTTAATTACTGTCCTTATTGTGAAATCAATCATTCGATAATGTTTGTGCTACACCCTTGATGTGCCTCAATCTCGCTGGACAATGGCGCATAAATCCACACAGGCTAATGAAATTAAACGGTTCTACTCTTTCCTTTTGTTGGCCGGATTGATTTGTCGCCCAAAACACCGATTAATAAACAGCGACTTGTAATAACTTGCAGACCTTCGACTTTAGTGGGCTCTACAGGTTGACAGCAACAGAACTGAAATAACAAATTAAATAATATTTCTAAATTTTAATTTATCTGTGAAAAAACATTACTCAATAAACAGTTATCTTGGCTCCTGCATTATGATCACCAGATTATGCCAAAATCGAAGAGCACGAATATCTCCGTTCTTACAGAAATAAACGTGGAATGCTGGCTCCCTAAAATATATTTCCATAGAGTTCAGCAGTTTTTTGGTCACATAGCCAGAATGGAAATCAATAATTTTGAACGGCTCATCTTCAACAGATACATCGAGTACGTCTCCTACATGACGATCCGACCAAGTGACGTAAGTTACGGGCGTTGCAGAAGAAATAGCGAGAAAGACAGGTGTCACGATCAACTCAGTAAGGGACTGGAAAACGAGGAAGAGTTGATAGCCATATAAAAAGTAATACTACGTTGTTATAGAACCTTGTTTACAAGCATCATCTTTGGTGGTATTTTGGTGTTTTGTTATTATGTACGTACGTTTGATACAACTAGATAGATAGGTACGCGTGTTCACATGATTGCCTATTTAAATTTTGTACATACCTACTGATAAATCACATTTGACTGCCTATTTGTGTAGAATAATAATTGAAGCGGTTTGCCCGTTCACAGGCATTGCTATATTTTTGTACTATACTGTGAATGCTTTAGTTCTGGTACAAGTTCAACATGTTTCCTATTCGAAATTATTATTAATGTATGTTTTTGTTTTAATTAATAAAACAATACCTACCGTTTTAAAAAACCCGATTGTAGTGTGAAGTTTGCTATAAATTAATATTCAGTATGAAATAACTTGCAGATTTCTTACTAGTTTCATATATTATTTAGATTCCATCTATGTAGTGAATGTCTTCTTCATCGTTTTGGAATAAAATATATATTTTAGATACATACTAAATCAATCTCAATCACAAATCAGGCACCTATGGAAATGCCATGTAATTTTCCGTAGTCGTGGCTTGTTAGCGACCCTCTTGGGCCTTGGGTCATTAATTAGCATGCCATGCAATGCTGACATTGACTTATATCGTACCATTACAATGAAACTCTACATTCTACCATAGTACTGACTAATGTGTGTTGAATTAAGGTGACGCATCAGTGAAACGCCAAATAATGTTCAACTGTACGCGCGACAGTGTTGCCAACCGTACTATAATTATAGTATTTGTACTATAATTTAGGTCCGCGTACTATGTACGATATAAAATAGGTATAGTACGCCCAAAATACTATAATTTTGAATATCGTACTATAATTTAATATAAAAGTACTATAATTTGAAATATTTTTCCTAAAAAAAACGAGCTGACTATGACAAATTGGGAACCTGCGGCCCGCGACGAAATATATCTCCTAAAAAAAACGAGCCGACTATGAAAAATTGGGAACCTGCGGCCCGCGGCGAAATATATCTCCTAAAAAAAACAAGCCGACTATGAAAAATTGGGAAAATTTTCATTTTCAACAGATGACAACGCGTACTATATTTTATCCCCAAATACTATAATTTTGGAGGCTCTGTACTATAATTCCACTTTCAAAATATGGCAACACTGACGCGCGACGAAAATTTGTTCTTGCTTCGCATTTATTGAGAGAACGTGGAGTCGGACGCACGTCACTTTGCTGCGTGATGGCGACGGGCCAATTAATTCTAAAATCGTGTAAAGATGACTAAAAACTTTACCCATTTACTAAAGCAAACATGTCAATGAATATATTATTATTGATACTAATAGAATAATAAACAGAACATAAAATGGACGTATGTTGGATTTATATGAGAAATAATATTTCGTTTGACAGGCGTCATTTTCACCCGCGACCCGCAATCCGCACATCGCCTAGCAACGATCTTTTTAGACCGTGCCTCAACTAATGCATGGCCTTAAGTAATACATATTAAAATACGTAGGTATTGCCAGTAAACAAATCAGTCAAAACTTAAAACCGGTAGGTTAATGTTTATGTGGTTTTTATCTTCTTTTATTGTATTAAATTGCTATATAAACGATAATTAACTGTATTCGTTTTCAGTTTGCATTTGTCATTGGTGAGTGCGCATAGTGCGTGAAGATACCGAAAGGCGAATCCCGGGTCGCAGAAAGTGACTAATGAAATAGTACAAAACTTAAATCAATCAGAATTTAAATTCAAATTCTATCAAGTAGGTACCTCGATACTTTTAATTTTGTGTATACTTAATATTTATATTAATTGAATCATATCTTCAACCTTCACTTTTATACGTTAGATGCCATTTCTACCTATACGTTAAGGTTTTCTTCAATAAGTGGGTCCATATTATTATTATTAGCTTTGTTCTTGTCCGCCGATAGTCAGGTAACACCGTACACCGTACACACGAAAATAACCCATCCTATTCTCAGGCGTATCTTGGTACCGATATAGTGGATTTGACAATTTACTGCTTTACTACAAAAGAAAACAGTCAGCCGGAAGCGATTGTAAAAAAATCAATTTCTTTACATGCATTGATTCATTTGTTTCACTTGCAAGAATCAATAAATAACTACTTTTCAATTGATAACGACTATCTTTATTGTAACAATCCTGTAGGCTTAAAAAAGGTGTGTCACAATGCATTGTCATGGCGGGCGTGTGCCGATTTTAAATTGGTGCTTATCCACATTAACAGTGTGTGTACGGTTTTTTTTAATGCATTCAAGTGATAATACAATGTAAAAAAATATAATTGATGATGACTTAACTTCCCGATAATATAGAGTCCGTCGACTGTCCAGCCGCTGACCACAATTAATTACAGAAATGACAGAGATTGATTACCCTTTATTAGCCATTTTTGTCGCTGATAACTGTTTAAACCTATGGAAAATCTATACACCTGTCGTAGGCCCCATATTGTTTTTCAATGTGGATTTGATCTAGATATAGTGCAACCGAACATACCTAACCCAATGGCTAACATTCTTCCAGTTTCTCGTACACTCCGAAAATATTAATTTATTGTAGATACCTACCATCGTAGTCTACACTGTACGCAATATTGCTCGATGTGTACCTTTTAATATTGAAAGCTCAGATTAGATAAAATCAAATTTAATGGCTATAAATGAGTACAATAAGAAGTGATTCCCAACCGTTTATAGTTGGAGGAACACTTGTAATGTTTTGTATAATCACGGAAAACCCCTACACAGCTGACACAATGAATAATTAACTTCGACGTGTGTTTACTTCAGGCTTACTTACAGCTTATTAAACAAACATTGTGTAATTGAAACACACTATTTTTAAATTATTACATTTTTTTACAATATTCTATCCCAGCTAAACTCTCACAATGCTTCATCGTGTTAATTAATTTCACGTGAATACGTTAATAATTTAAGTTTGTACGGGGTACTACTAAGATAAAGTTGTACCTTTTCGTGCGAGTACATACTTTGAAAGGTCACAAGTTTGTGGGCTTAGTTAGGAACCGCTGATTGAGAATATAAACCGTTTTTATATTTTGATTGGTAACTCTTTCAAATAATTACCTGACTTATCCATAAATTTAATAATCGGCTAACGTAGAAGTAAAAAAAAATATTGAATTAGCCAAGTCGAGATTCACACCTTAAAAAAATATAACAGGCGTTGTCGTAATTAGGAATTATTTATTTATTGAATTACTTTGTCATTTTCAATATTTGACTCTGCAACTCTTTTGCTCAACTGCTTTGGGTTTCATCAACTGCTCTAATATCATCAATTTAAGTGTCGTCTGATGACGATACGGGGGATTCATATCCTATGATTACACTGTATTATTCTAGTCAGTATTATATTTTCACAGTCATGTTTATCTTGGCAGCGTGTGAACTGTCCGTTATAAAATATAAATACCGCGATTGGTTACGAAAGGGGCAAAAAGAAAGAAAATTCCCACTGCATTTTTGAACCGCATGCATTTTTTTGTTTTGGTTTATTTTCACGTTGTTCTCCGAGCTCTGAAAGTGGTCACGGTTATATTTTTAGAGGGCGCTTACTCATTTTGGTTTATTTTTGTTTGACGACCACGGGATCGTCTGTGTATATATCTATCTGCATTGTATAGTCCAGGGATAGCGGACCTTTTGACATAGGTACGTGTGCTAAAATTTCCCAAATATTATTTTTTGGCTGTCTGACGTGCCGAGCATTTTTTCTTGGGTAATGAAATATTTTTTAATAATGCTATAAAAAAAGTTTTAAACTTACAATTGAGAGTACTTGAGATTTTATTTTTCACTGTGTTTCTAGCCGGAAGGTATATCTTTTATTGTTCGAATATTTTTTTTCCTTGTTTTCAAAATGTTAAAAGAGATCGTTGAAGCTTTTTAATCACGCTTCTTTCATATAGGTATGTCTCGGCGCGGCTTCAAACGTTAACTGATAAGTCAATGCGATAATATTATATCTCGCAAACCCTAAGGACCATCATAATATGCAAATTCAAACATAATGTTTATTCTTGAAGAGTATTTGCCTGCATTTTTTAAACAATGCGATTTGTCATTTATGTATGAATTTCGTCATTTTCGTTTGCGCATCGATTGGTAAATAATATTAAAATCCGAAGAGTTACCATTATTTTTAATATTATATATATATATACATTAAAGTATCAATTAGTAAAACTTTTTTGTATTTTTTAAAATTATTGTATGTAGTTATTTTGTTTTCTCGTGCGTGCCATGGGTTCGCTATCACTGGTATAGTGGTATAGTACATGTATATTATTGCCCACATGCTATTGGATAGTTTACCATATTTGTTAATAAAGCTAAAACTTTAATAATTGTAATTTATTGGGGATATTTAGATAAAAGTCTATCGTACCCATTTGACGTTTTGTAAATTATAATCCTGTGGTAATAATTTATTATGTATCTGCTTTGGTCCAACAAGATTTTTTTAATGAACAAACTATGTAGGTACTTGATACTTATTAATTTTATTCCACGAATAATTCACAAGATTTAACATTCCTCAATGATGTACCTAAAATATTTGTTTAATATAAAAAAGGTTAAATGAAAATATTAGAAAGTACTAGTAGGTACCTATGTTCAGACAAAAATTCGGAGAGATGCAGAGGTCGGCTAGGAATCGAGGTGGGTAGCTATTTTTGTTACCTTGGTTCAATCCACAAAAGAAAATTGAGAAACGCTTCACTCGGTGTACTTAGGTACGGTGCAGGTGGCTATATTAGCAAAGCACACTGGCCGGAATCTGATGGATGCGTGTTCGAGTCCCGCCCGGCTCTATCGGACCTTTTCTAATGAGTATGTTTCTGAGATGCTCCGAATTATTTCCAAGAACATTTTTATTTAAAAGACTTCGTGTGCCATCTCTATCGGAGATCGTCCACCATCGTCGAGATTCTTAATTCACGAATTCTAGTGTCATCCACGACCAGTTATACCGCTGATCGATTGTTTTAGGTAATGAGCAGGGGTTGCCAATATTTTTTCTACTACTGTTAACAACTGGTTTGTTAGTTTATAAAAATATTATAAATATTGTTAAGTGGTTTTCGACCAAATTCTAATTTATTTAAAAACATTATTCAGTAACAGTGGTGGCGGCTCTCGTGGTGCAGTGCGTAAGGCGCTGGCCTTCCATTTCATAGCTCTGGGCTCGATCCCGATGAGGACACAATATATGTATGTGATTTTCTCAAATCCTGGGTGTTTGTGATTGTTCAAAATTACTAACAACCACCTTGTATGAAAAATCAAGACATGATTATTATAATAGGTAGGTATATAAAAAAAAAAAAAAAAGTTGTGTGCGTGACTTCTATTTTTGGAGATTCTGTTGGAAAAATATATATCTTCCTAATATTTGCTGCAAATTATATATTTT
Organism: Rhyacophila brunnea; assembly: GCF_057557595.1. Classification (NCBI taxonomy): domain Eukaryota; kingdom Metazoa; phylum Arthropoda; class Insecta; order Trichoptera; family Rhyacophilidae; genus Rhyacophila; species Rhyacophila brunnea. Next base: position 28,850,876 of record NW_028233068.1, read on the forward strand.
TCAAACTGATTGAAGTAGTGTGGTCTATTTATATTTATGGTATTGCGGAGTGGTGATTCTGCGATATTCTAAACATTATAACGTAATATAAGTATAGAACGTGAACAATAGCTAACTGTGAAAGTCTTCAGCGATATTTAACATAATACGTACCTTACCTTTAGAATAGTATATGTATAGAAAAGTAAAATTTACCCATTAATAACATAATACATTGGTTCTTCTTCCGACCATGTCCGATCCTAATAGGATCATATATGGGCCTCCACAGAGTAGAGGTTTTTATTAACAGATTTTGTTTTTTACGAGAAACAGATGTCAGCAACTTGCTCAACCTATTAGGTCCATACCCTGACTCACACACAAATTGAAAAACCATATGTGTACTTGTCAGACCCAGGATTCGAACCTGGGACCCACGGCGTGATAGTCCAACCCTTAAGCCGCGCGGCCACCGAAGGCTTATAAATTGGTTCATGGTAGTATTATAAGTGATTTGTAGAATATTTATCGAAATGCTCCACATTAATAGCATATACCTACCTATGAAGAGTACGACAATGATAAGTGATTAGTAACATAATTAAATGAATTGTTTCTTTAAAATATATGTAATCGTATCGTATGAATTGTAATTTATGTATTTCTTTTGTTCACAGGTAAGCTGTCTATCTTTCAAACGAATCTACGAACAAGATTATCCTGTCCCATTATTGCTGAAAATATTGAATACAATACAATGTGAACTACCTACATTATTTTGAAGTAGGTATACGTATATTTGCAATAATAAATTATATACTGACGCAATTTTCGTAATACATCATGGATCCAATGCACACAAATTTATTGACCGTTGCGAAGGTGTTGCAGATAAGGCGCAGGATTCTGTCGACCATTTTGCACTGTATGCATCATATAGGTACATTTATATCCTCATTAATTTTGACGTAGATGCCTGCCGCAGATTTTCTGAATGCAACTGTTGAGTGTTTGAACAAATAGTAATAATATTGATCAGTGCAAGATGTATGTACCAGTGTACCTATGCGTTATTCAGGTAAATGAGTATTGTGTGTTTTGTTTCATCGAATTCATTTAGACACGTCTTGTATCACGATGTTTATATACTCCGTATAGAACATTATTATTTTATGACGTATTCACCTTCCATGTGCTGGTCTGTCAATAGATCAGTGTGCTATTTATAATTTGACGTCAATCATTGTAGCATTTTTTTTTAAATTCAAGTTATTACATTTTAGACCTTGACTCTGACGCACGACTCACGTTCAAATCCACCAGTGACGATGTGTGTGCTAAAATATTCTTCGGTTAAAATCGTATTTAAATATACCTTAATTAAACACAGAATATTACAGATTGTTTCAAGCTTACTTATGTTGGAATTTGATTTGAAATATAAATATAATCATTAATCTTTATTAGATTTAAAAGTACACATTTAAAAAAATTAAGCAATTTTGGTAGGTAGGTAGGTACCCACCTAATGGATTTGCTTGACTGGTCAACTGAAGCGAAGTCTTCATTGTAAGTACCACCAACTCGAAATCTAAGCAACATGTGTTATTTTTTGGTGAACTTTATAAATGTCACTGTGTGTAAATTCGAAACACGATTTTCACAAATGTTTCAATTAGTTTGATAAAGAAAATTATTATGACAGGCTTCTTAGATAACTGCTGCATTTATGCAATATCACTCCCAATAATTCTAAAAATACCCAACGTGGAATGTTGCTTTTGCCATGGATGATTGATTGGCCATGCAGTCACATAATTAGTAGAGGAACAGTCGATCGGCGGGCTTATAAAGGATATCAATGCAAGGTTATTCATTGTTTTGATTTTAATTGTGTTACATTGGGTTTTTTACAAATCAAATTAGATGAATATTATTATATGTTTGCTAACGCAGCGCTATTTAGTTGTTTCGCTTGTCGTAAGAAGCAAAACTACCACAATCCTTAATCTCACAACTATGGTCTTCTTGTGTATATATAATAGTACCTACCTAGAGCCGGTATTTATAATCGTCAGTATGTAACGTTAGAAACCTATGGGATGACGGGAAAATAATCATTGCCAGTGTGGAATTATACAAAAAGCATTATTCTTCATTGGGTGCCGTCTTCTATCAAAGGTTGGCGAGAAAATTGCAGTACATTTCCCAAACCTGGGCCAGTCGTGTCAGATCCCCAACCACATGGGCATTTAACCGTTTAGTCAAGACAAGCTTCTACTACCCGTGTCTCTACTGCATTTCACATTTCCTTGCACTATGGCCTGGAGTAAATCACACTTCACACGAAAGTAAAATATGGCCGAAGCACACAACATTTTACATCAGTGAAACGACAAATAATTTTCAACAATAGCTGGAACGAAATTTCGCACTCGTTGCCAATCGGAGAGAGGTAGTCGAGATGTGAGCACGTCAATTTGTTTTGTGATGGCGTCAGAGGAATATATTCTTAAGTCGTGTAAAGATGACTAAAAAACGTCACGCATGTACTCGAAAAACAAAACATGTCAATGAATATATTATTATTATTACTAATATAACAATAAACATAACATCAAATGGACGCATGTTGAATTTTTATGACAAATTATGTTTTGTTCCGTTTTTTCCGTCGTTTGCACAATCTGCGCGTCCCGTAGTCACGATATTTTTAGACCATGCCTCACCTGGAGTACCTATAGCCTTAAAAGTATATATTAGTTCTTTTGACTCAGATATCTTAGTTTTCCTATTGTCCCATTCAATATGTCGAATTTTATTTATATATTCGAAAGCTATATGGCGGTTATTTTAATTTTAAGAGATAACTCATTTTGAGTATAAAACCCGTGGCGCTCTACGGTTTTTTCGCAACTTTCGACCAGGCACAAATACCATGAGTTTTTCCGGGTTGCCATCCTCCCTGTGGCTTATGTGGCCATATAACACTGAAGAATCCGTCGAAAGCAACCCGAAGATAATCTGTCCCGTAAACTCAAACATCTAGTACCACATCTTTGTCTTTCTCCTGCTTTCATCATCCAAGTTTCGGAGGCATAAGTATATATATTATGCAACTTGGTAAAACAATATAATATATTAGCGAATGACTGATTTAATCGATTGACCATATTAATTATTGCCCGTTTTAGTTAACACTACGAGATTGTACCTGCCTAGATGGACTACTTGAGTGTGTAACAACATGATAGTATGGTAATATTATAATGCTTATTATGTGAATACATTTTGATGTTGCCTTGGTAAAATTTCTACGCTGGAGCTATAATGTTGAACATCTACTACGGACACTCGACATCCGCGTGTAACTAACTATATGATTGTATCACGTCTGCTGCTAGACAAAAATATCTCAAAATAAATCCACGTCTTTGTCTTGTTCGCGCTTCGGTAACCACATCTTTCTGGAACTCCAATTATAAGTAATTATGTAATAGGCTTTAATCTAGTTGCGCCTCGGCGACATAGTCTTTACATTCTAATTTGTGCATATTATGACAATGAAGCAACTATCGATAACACATTGTTTACATTGCTTATCAAAAATATATTACTTCGATAGTTGGTAAACTATCCGTATCTATGTTCTATCGTAAACTCGATTTTTTTTATGACGTACGGTTTGATGAAGGCACCTAAGTTGAGATAAAACGTGCCTGCCCTAAAATTAAAATGTGATAATTTCACATAGGTAACACAAAAATAATGGGAAGTGGGTTGCCTACTGGGCGATACTGTATCAAGGTTTACTTCTCGAGTGTGAATAATTTTGGGATAAACTCAATTGCAACACTTAAACATGTTACAGGGGGCCTCGTTACTACCCGAGAGTAATTGGTAGCGAAAAAATACCTCTTAAAGCAGTGGTCTCCAACCTTTATGTTACTACGCCTCCCTTTAAAAAAAATCTAATCTTGGCGCCTCCCCCCCTTTATTTCATTAAATAATACAGACACTTTTTTAACACACAAGTTTTTACTTCTTACTTATATCAAATTCATTTTTTAATTATTTTTTTTTTCATGCGACGAATGAGCTTGTTTATTAACACAATCAATTTTAAAAGAAGTCAACCAAATTCATCATCGTTCATTGACAAAAATTAATGGATTCTATCATGAGCTCCACATAGTGAATAGGGCCCACAGGCCAGGATCTTTTACCCATATATTAAAAATATTTAATAGCCCTGAAACAAAGTAGCGCCGCAGGCGACTTTTTTTACTATTAATAAAATTATATGAAAAATGCATTAGCAAACTAACCAAGAACTCAGGAAATAGATTTTTGTTTGCTTCAATATATCTGGCGTAGAAATCATTTAAAAGTGGAGACATGTATTATTGTTATATTATATTAAAGAAATCACGTCAAAAACAATTTAAAAAAAATATATCACACCCTGCCTACACGCTTCAGTTGACACTTTAGCTACGAGTGACATTTAAATTTGAGGTTATTGTTTTCATGCAACCAGCGGTCGTTTTGTGCATTACCGAAACAGAGCGTTTGCAAAAGCGCCATTTTTTAATTTCTCCGCTCCAAATATTTTTTTAATAGGATTTAAATATATGTATTATATATTAAAATAAACATTCATGCACTGAATTTTCACTGTTACGTTAAGATATGAACTTTTATTTATTTGTAGATATTATGGTATAAAAAATAATTTATTCAAAAATTTTGGCGCCTCCCCTGGCAATAGATCGCGCCTCCCCTGGGAGGCTAAAGCGAACCCGCTTAACGGGGACCAAAATGACATCGTAAATGGGTTTAATTGGGGCACGTTTAGAAAAAAAGACACGTAAGTAAGACCGAAATAGCGTAGGAGTGTGGGATTGAAAGATTGAAAGTGACAGTTGATGACTGTGCGCTATTGTGATTGTGTTTTTATAGTTTTTTGCATTTTATGCAAATTCGTAACTGCGGGGACTCGGATAATGAGGACCCCTATTGAACCGCGCATTCAATATTGGCAATATTACTGGACTTTCTGTAATTCTGGAATTCTTTCTGTTTCTTGCACTTTATTGTCAGTAGCCACATTTATATCTTCTGTGATTTCATCCAAATCATATTTTGTATACTATTTATTAATACACAAAAAGTTTATTACAAGAGTCCATAAAGTGAATAAAATAGGTCCAAAAATATGTATGTGTAAAATTTTTGCATAATACTAAATCTATCAATTATAAACTTGAACGACACTCGATGATTTTAAATTAAATTATTCTTTTATACAATGAGTTTATCACTTGATATTCCCCACATACAAAGATTGTTTTACGACACGTGTTTCGTTCACGTGGTGAAATTTGTAAGGGAGTATACTTGTTAAACTGTTACTTCTTTGAATGTCAGCGATCGTCTTGGTGATTCCCATCCTGAAGCCTGCTGCCCTAAATTAGGGACTCGTGTTTATGGTGAACCAATAATATGTTGAGTTTTTAAAACTATGAGGTCCTCCTTATTTTAGTCCTGCGCTTCCGTCTCCATCTATACGTCTCATCTTGATTCAGTATTATATAGGTAATTAAATTATTTTTTGCTGTTTAATGAACAAAGTATTAAAAATTCTTTTCGTATCGTATCTACATTACTTAATCGAAATTAGTTATTATAAATCATCGGTTTATTAGAACAGCGTAGGTATTAAGCATTATTATGATTGAAATTTTCCGTCATTAGTTGCTACCACAATGTTCAATTGAACGGTGTTTGTTAGGAAGAAAACGACTATACACCAAAAACATACTTGACTAATTGATATGCACCATAAACATACCACATAAGCGTGAAGTTCGATAGTTTTGACAGAAATTTTGACATGGTTAGAGCGACGCCGAGCGAGAGAAAACAATGGAATAAATAGGCTTCATGTAAATAATTCTTCTTTGTCTTCTTCTTTATTAAACACCACAACAGGCCGTGAAGCCCAATAATAGTGGTAAAAGTCCCCGGCTTGAGGAATTTACGTATTAGATTATGTAAATATATTTTGAACTCACTGAGAATCGAACCCAGAACGTGATGGAAGGCCAGCGCCTTGCGCACTGCACCACGAAAGCCGCCAGCTAAAATAACAGTGACGATACCTAATTAAATTTAACAATTTATGTAATTCGTGCGCAGTAGAAGAAATCGCAATCTGCGCAATTTCAAGTTCCACTATAGTAGTTTTTCTTGAGTGTGTAAGTCAATGTCGAAAACTAGGCACATTATTCTGTATGTATATGCGTAGGTATGTAGCTAATTTGGTAACAATGCACGGGTTGGTTTATTTTCACATCACTTTATTCAAATTATCTCATGAATAGTGTCACAATATTAATCTCCTAACAATAAGTTGTTCGATATGCTCAGACCGATCCGATGTTCTGGTGTCACGACTCCGTGGAGGATTCATCCTTTCTTCTCTCGCGCCGTCGTCACTGACGACATGTTGACCCACGCCTCCGGATCTGCGGAGGAAAGTTACACGGCTCAGCCAACGATATGTGAATTTTATTCAACGAATACGAAATTATATCGCCGTGTTCGTCAGCTTTATGGATGCACGTCGATGCTGGGCCATTATTCACGACGGAGAGGCGTCTTAGATTATATTGGAACGTCATGAACTATCCGCTACGAGATTCTCGTGTTGTTACTCTTCCGATTGATTAACCGAAGATCGTACATTTAGGGATTGCAATTCCGAATGAAAATACCAATACCGGTATTTTCTATTGAATACCGGTATTAATATCGATGTTCGTGAAATATATAGGAAAAACAGAAGTATCTACCAATAAATATAGATATTTCATGGCAAAAATATCTAAATAGCTTCATTTTTATATGTAAACTTTAAAAAAAAGGTAAAGATAAGAAAGATATTATGGTAGAGATGCTGATGTTTATAAATACTTAGTAGTTGAACTATTGGCACTTTCTTCATGATTATACAAACGAACAGTATTTAACCGGGATTTCAGATATATCTACTTAAAAATACACCTGACAAATGCAAAACACACGAGCGACTGGCGAAAATATTTGAATAAATTTAAAAATAAGGAGGTAGGTACCTACCCACATGTAATGCGAATGTATTTCTCAAATCTGCACGTGCAAGAAGGAAGTCAGAGGGCAACGGATGTAAACCAGACATCGCGTAATCCGACAAAAAAAATCAGTCATGTTAAACGTGTCTGTTAATTAATACATTTTGTTTTCACTTTCAATACCGAATATATCGGTATTGTCTGATTTTTAAATCCGGTATTTGGTATCCAAAAATACTGGAATACCGTTTTTTAAATACCGGTATCGCAATCCCTAGTAGCAGTGATATTGTTTCAGTGGGTCTATTCTATACATATCGAACACTAAATTAATAAATAGTATCAAACTTAGGGTAGGTTTGTATCAAAATATTAGCACTTATTGTAACAATTACACGAAGTTTGATTTTATTGTTGCAATAAGTGCTATATTTTAACAGCACCTATCTTGCTGCTGTTAAAATATTGCACTTATTGCAACAATAAAAACCAGCTTCGTGTAATTGTTACAATAAGTGCTAATATTTTGATACAAACCTACCCTAAGTTTGATAATATTTATCACTTTAGCGGTCGATAAGCATAGAATAGACCCACAGGTGTGCACAGTACACTCACTGATTTGATGTAATAACATCCTACTCATCCAGACCAATTTCTTTAGTCTCACTGCTTGTATTAAATTTAAAAAGCATTTGCTTCAATTATTCCGAGTGCATTTTGATTTACCGATTCAATTATTTAAGTTTCCTGTGATGTAATCTCACCACTCTTCACCGCAACTTTTATTGTATTCATTTATAATAAGAACAATAATCCGAACCGTTTCGTGAGATTTCTCGTAATCTCATTAATTCAATCTCACGTAAATGTCCAGTTCTCGAATGCGGGCATTAGGCCCCCATAGACGGACAGTTCTCGTAGCAGTTTGAACATGGCACAGACAATAACTGTTCAATAACTGTACGTTAGTGGACACACCACAGATCAGTTTAACTACCCCATTTAAATCTGTCGAACTGTCAACAGACGTGCCCATATACGTACAGTTATTGTCCGTGGCAGAGCAAGTGTCAAAAACTATGGAGGTTATGTTCGCGGAGATAATACACAGGGGTATTGTTTAAATTAGTTTTAGGTAGGGTATACTTGAACGATGATACACGAATAATTTGACATAAATACACACCTATGACGTTGGTAAAATGAATCATGATTTCGCTAGTGGATTGTGTATTTTATCGATTCACCGAAACAATATTATACACATTCGTGTAAATATAAAATATAATCTTTTCTTTTGAATAAATTATTCCCTTTAATGGACAGTATTAATTAAGTAAGAAAACGGTAATATTTATAAAGGTATTGATTTTATATACAATAAGCCACAAAATTATATTTACATCAATCATCAGTATAATAATTAATTACTATGATATTATTAAAATATATACTTAGATTTTATTTAGATTTAGCGACATTGTCATTCACAATTAGGTATATTAATTTATGTTGTGAACGTCTTAAATTAATAATTTGTAATATTCACTACATACAATAAATAAAATTAGTCTATATTTTCACAATAACTTAATATTTATAATGCTCTCTAAATTTTTAACATTTATATTATATTGTATAAAATAATATGTTTACATAAATAACTATAACTTTGTTTTACTCTCGTAAAAATAAATAAAATATAATATTTGCGATCTCCGCGTACATAATATTATTATATTTTTAATAATAAATGAATTTTTATTTTATAACAAGCAACACCAGCCGTAGTTGTATCGTGCGGTATATTCTACTTTACGTTACCGCCATCTAATGTCAGTCGAGAACTTTCGGCTAGTTGAAATTCCAACAGTTTTACAAAAACACGGGAGTGGGGGGTCGCTGGCAGTTTGAACATGGCACATATCTGAAAGGTCGAAAAGTGTCCGTCTATGGGCGCCGCAGATTATCTACCAAAGATAACTGTATAGTTATTAACTGGCATGTTCAACCTGTTACGAGAACTGTCCGTCTGTGGCCGGCAATTGGGTGGCGAGTGGTGTCTGCTCTCTTACCTAATAACAGGGACATTTCACCGACATTCGGAGGTTAGAAAACTACTCTCGAACCACAAGTAACATATAATTCTTTCTCCGCATGGTAACGGAAGCAGTGATCCTGAACTGTTATGAAATGTGCCACAGTCAGTCCTGAGTGTCTCGTCTATAACAGTGAATAACTAATTCTGTATTCCAAATAAAAGTGTTGTAATCAATTAGTGTATTGTTTGCAATCATTTCATAACAATTTATCTTATTTGCCTAGTAACTCTTCTTGCCAAGGTTGGATGATATCACTGCCATGTTGCTTACCGATGTCAAGGTATTCTCGTAGGTCTGTGCATAGGTTTCGTATATGTTTAATATACGAAGACATTGTGTGATTGTGTTTTACAGTCCATATATATAATTTGTTCCTTATTTTATTAGGTACGCCAAATACCACAAAAAAACGATTCGAAATAGTACGAAAGTTCATTCTAAATTTTAACAGAAGCGAAACACACAATGTTCAATCCCCGTTTGCACAAACTTTATATAATATCTACGGTGAATACTAATGACTATTGGGAAAAAACAATTCGTTTTTATCTCTCATTTCAACTATCCCATATTTTCCTTGAATTGCAATATTCTTTTTTCACAGCGGGACCTTATTACAGTCTCTTTTATTTTCTTAATACAATATTCGTTATCAATTGGACGAAACCATAATTGAACCATTAAAGTATTTATTCAGGGAACGCAAAGTGAATAGGAACTGGCTTACCCTGCAGGGTGTGGTATAGCAGTCTACAAAATAAACTTAAATACGTCTCAAAGAATATGTTATATTTACAATAGTTACGTATGTATCATAATCTGTATTAAACTTTTTAAGCGCGTTTTGTATTCTATAGGTTGGGTCATAAAATAATAAAGATATCCCGGCTTCAAAACCTTGGTCCATGGCAACTGGCTTTCATATTTCAATCTTATTAATCTGCTCTCTGTATACATAATATTATATTGTATTTTCGTTATACTGTAGTTACCATAAAAACCTATCACTTAAAACTGAAAAAATAAATTAATCTAGAGGTCGTATGTCGTATCACTGACCTAATCTAGTATCTACCTACAATCACCCTACTGTTTCTTACACTGTAGAAGTGTACAATGATGATTCGTCACGATTATCTCGCAGTCAAAATTATGATTGTGTTCTGAGAAAATGCAGGAAGGGATCCGTCGTTAATTTTACTATAATAATATTATGGTAGTGTTATGTTATGGTTGATATGATATAATAATTGATATGGTTGTATTGCTAACATGTATCCTTTCTTTTATTCTAATTATTATGAGAGGCATCCATATCGAAACTTCTTTACTTGTGGCTATATGGATACTATCTATCCGTGGCTTATCCAACAGACTACAAATATTTTGCATGCTTACATACGACAGTTCAAAAGACGGACGAGATTTGGCTACGGTTTTTTCCTGTTTGTGCGTAATGTAAATGAGTAATGGGGTGATCATTACGACTACCTTTAGCCACAGAAAAACTGCATACTTCGGCCATAATATGTTCCACAACGAGGAATATCACTTACTCCACATCATAATATAAAAAGGAAAGGGTACAGGCGTAAGAGTTGGTAAGAAATTCTCTTTGCTACGCATCGTCCGTAAGTGGATAAATGTACAAGGCGTTGGTGATCTGATACGACTGGCCCTGAATATGAAGATGTACTGCATTTTTCGTTTAGTCGCCAACCTTCATTAGAAGACAGCAACAATAAAATGATAACTCTGAGATTTTTGTTACCTACTGTTTGGTATGTCCATCATAAGAAATCGGGAGCATAAAGCTGTTTGTTCTCGCAATAGACAACACCAACACTCGTCATTAGTCAGTCGTTCGGAGAAGACTTTTTTGAAGTTCGGAGGGCAATAATTATAGGTTTGTTTCTTTGTTTATTCAAATGTTCTTGTATGTACCTAATATGAATTCCATTATTTTTTACATTATGTTCTTTTATTTGTGAATACTTTACAAATAGGTACCTATTTCATTTGTAACATTCGCTCATGATAATAATTAATAAATGGAATTAAAATAGGTATTTGAATTGAATTTAAATCTACTAGACTACCAGAGTAACTGATTGCGGTCTTCCAGTGTAGTAAATAATTGTGTGTGTAAAATGTTACTGAGAATATCATCACAATAATGACGATATTTAAGTAGGTATGTATTAATATTATGAATAAATTTTTACATATGATTAATAGGAGAATAAATTATTTATCTAACTAAAATATTTGCGTTCAAATTATATTTTAAAATAAAAATGTGTAATAAATCGTCGGCGAATGTTATACCTACCTTCTGTCCCCAAAATCAATCCTTTGTTTTCTGAAAATTATTGTACCTATAAGTTTTCTTTTGCGTTATTCAGAACATCCAATATTTTTTCTACAATTTAGAATATCGGTCATGGGGTAAATGAGATAAGATAATGAGCACATACGATAACCTTGCCATGTCATAACTTTTTTATTTTGTCTGTGTGACCCAGTGTTGTCAACCATATTGTAATTTTATTGTAATGCAATATATACTATAATTTTGATTACGCGAAAAATGTAAAATACTAGACTTCTTAGATGGTTTGATCACTTGAACACCAAAACCTGTACTAGTTGAAAAACATTTAAATGTGTTGTGCTGTTATAGCCCGTTCCACTGCATGTATTTACTGTTGACAGTACGTGTTATCGCGGCCATAGCAATAAAATGGACGTGTAAACACGAATTATCGTGCGAGTTGCAAGATTGCATGTACCTACGAATTAAAAAAGTTCGGAAGCTTTTCACGCGACAGTTGGGATTTATTCGATATCTGCGCCTGCGCAGTAGAACGATAGTGGCGAACCTGTCGGGAAAAAAACGATCTACACCGCGCAGACTCATTTTGAGGTTAACCGATTTTCACGACCTGTCAAATGGTTGGTACCATACAGTGACTACATCGCGTCTCGCTTACTTTTGAAGGATGAGATTGGCGACACACTGCACTTTTACGTGTAAACAGTTATTATCGCGATAGTTTAAAATACACACTATTGGTGCAAGTAAATCCATGCACGTGTACAGGCACTAATAGTTTTATCACATTATGTAGATACTATTAATTTGTAGATTACCGTTTTACGATTAGATTTTCAATGTCGGGCTAAATATAATGAATGTTAAACGTTATTATTTTTCTATTACAATGGTAATAATTGTTCCCGTAACGAAAGCACGCAAAAGACTTTTCTTTTAGTATTTGACGATAGTGATCATCAGATCATGTCAGAAGTCGAAACCGAACAAGATGAAATTGAAGATTTATAGTGAGAGATAGCCTTAAACGTCTGCCGATCGGATAGTAAATTGAGATTATTAATATATAATAATATCGGCGTTCTGGTGTCTGGAGTCACGTTCTTTTTGAGTTAGTGCCGAAGATAAACACTAACTGGCCATAACTGCACCAATGATCGTGAATCAGCGGCTCTGATAAGATAATCGCGCCTTTAATATAGACTGACAATATCTAACTAGCTAGACAATAAGTTCATTATTAGTCATTCAGAGATACTAGCAACTTCAGTGCTAGTATTCTTTTCGAGGATCTTCTTATGAGAAAATGTATAAATAATTACAGACATACATAGTATCCATGCGGGGTAGCTCGGTGGCGTCTGGTAAACATTTTAAGACATCTATCTATCTATCAACAAAATTTGCATACAAATAGTCAAAATCTCATAAATATTGAAGTAGATATGGAGACACTTTAATTAGTATAACGAAAATCGATTGGGAAATTATCGCCTGCAACGCTGTATCACGTGTCTATTGTTATAAGGTAATATTTGATTTACTAAATTAATCAATAAGTATGTTAATAACTGACCATATTCCCACAGTAATACTATTGTTATATGTTATTGTTATATTTTATGTTTCTGTCCAACGCCTGCTTATATGGGATCTAAATATTTTCACGATGACCCTTGTTCATGGGGACATCCCAAGTAGAGATATATCCTTGTTCAGTGTTCAACCTATATACCTATAGCGCATGTAGTCAATCTAGGGATGATTTTTGTACCAGAATCCATAGCGCTAAAATTATGTTGAATACCTACCTGATTTACAATAATTGTCAATTAATTTAATCCAGTCAAGTATTTTAATAAAGTGAACTCGTTAATTACTAATTCTGGAAAATTATGCCACCGTGCTATATTTTCGTATGTACTGACTTATTTCAGTAAGTATGTCCTTTTGACGATGATTTTTTTTAATATATGGCATGATGTTTTTTGTTGTTGTTAGATATCAGGTGGTCCTTGTGCTTGCCTGTCAGTAACTGGGTAATATTATATACACAACAGTTGTAACGGGAGCACTGAGTGGACACGTTGAAAGAATAGGTCAAAACTTGAACGCGAATTTGCAATGTATACCGTATACCTTTAGAGTTTAGAGCCTCTGCCTATTACGATGGACAGCTGCTGCAAGACGACGCAACTGCTGCGGGGCATAAAAATTAACCTTTTATCGCGCCAAGTAATAATTTTGTTAATGTGGTGATACTCAGATAGGTATAAATAAATATTTTTGATCTACAAAGTTTAAAATTGTCCGAATTTTGTGCTATCATTTGGAACATGCACAGCGTGTTCAAATTTTAGGAAATTTTGGATTTAAAAACAAATTCATTCAACCGTTTTTCTATTAATAGCATCAATTAGTATCCGCATCTTCAAAGCACGTGTCAAATGCAATGCAAAATAATTATCCGCACCTTTAAAATCAATGCCTTGCGTAACCAATATGTTACTTCTGTCGTCTTCAATTGCAATTTTCCAATCAGCACTCCTTTATTGCAGTTTTATTGCAGATGTCGCGTGAGAATGTCAACACCATATGCGAATGAATCACACTTTGCCATATTATGTCTGTTGGGTGTTTAGATATGCATACAATTATAATACTCTACCAATCACATTATAATGTCGTAAGTCATGACATGACATTCATAACTACATCCAATTTTATCAATTGAAGACATACATACTTATTGCAAAACTATTAACAACATATAGCACTGCGTCTATTCTGAATAATTAGGTAATTAATGTATATGACATTCGTAAAACAAATAGTTAAACGAAATAATATAATAGATAACTACCAATTTTTGACGTTTTCTAGAATAGGTAACCGACTAAAAATAATAGGTCTAGTCGTTTTGAAATATGGCATGTAACACTGTAATTTTTAATTAATCTCACGCGCGCGCGTTAATATCATTTTACTCCCTACTTTAATTATAGTTTGTCAATTTATGGCTACGGCCGTATGTTGTAGCTTAACTACTGGGGAATGACAAAAGAAATGGCGTATTTCAAAAAAAACACCACCTTATTCTTAGGTCAATAATTATTATAAAGCAATCATTATTCATAAGATGTTTATCACACTTGAATGGTCAAAGACATAGCTTATAATAAGTATCTTTAGAATCATCTTCAAGTGTGTTAATCTTGCCGATTTTTTGAATAATAAAATGCCTAATTCTTGTCAAATTTGGGATCACAGAGATTATCAATATAATTTTTTATCGTGAATATTTTACAAAAATTATCTCGTAATAAATTATACTAATGGTTTCATAAATGCGTTTAAAAATTAATAAACGTAAAAAATCTTAACATCACTGCACAGTTATGTACCGAAATATGACTATATTCTAAAACATTAGAACGAGAGGTTTAAAAGAATACTATTTTATGTAACAAAAATACGTTATGCAGTCATCAAATGTTTAAAATAACTATAAAGGATAATAAGGCTTCAAAAGTATATAAATAGATTATCTACAACGTTTAAGGAGTGTCCAGGATCATGGTTTGAAAATACAATAAAAACTCAATTTTGACCTACGACGAGCACGTGGGCCGTTAAGTAGGTACATTATGTTTTGTAGATAATATTGTTTTTTTCTTATTCAATTGGAGATTCTAATCAGATGCATTTGGAATCGAGTTAAGACCTGCGTCAACGCTCTCGTACTGCTGTGCTGTGTGTCTTCGCCTTTGTGCAACTAAAATTTGGCTTACAACATGTAGGTATGTGTTTTAATTAAGTTATAATAATACTGACGGTTTCTTACCGTTGTCAACCTTTCTTTTTATATTATACCTATATTGTTTATTTTTATTTGTTGTAAATTTGATCCGGTCAGTTTTCCTACACAATAGAAAGTATTTTACACATTACACCTACTTAACTACAACATATTATTAATAGTGAAATAATGTAAATTTGCTTGTAGCCGTATACAAATAATTTATGTATCTACAACATAATATGGCTTTTTGTGGCTTGACTAGTTTTGTTAATAAATACCAAGAAGCATTGGATTTCACTCGTATATTATTGTCATTCGTGGATTTTAATAGCCTGTCAGTAACACCTTGGTTGTTTAGTATATACGCCTCTTAAAGTTTTTATTAACTTTCCCTAGATCCCAATCGGATCTAATTTTCTTATGCGAGACAGTTATGTTGCTTTAGTAATAGTCATATGTTCACATCCGAAAGGAAGAGTGTGTATATATAAAATAAAGGCGGTTTTCCCGAGTTCGGGTATTTTTAGAAAATACGATTTGAAAATGGGCACTACTTGCTTAAATTTTTATTCTTCCCATGTTAGTGATTGAATCAATTATGTATATACATATTCTCACTGTTTCTCATAAAGATTTGGGAAAGCATATTTACTTATTCTTATTCAGAATGTAAAAGTCAAAAAATGTCATTTCACAGGGAGCAAGTTTAAAATCTTTCAATAATATTCTTTGAATATACAGAAATAAATATGTAGGTATGTATTAATTGAGTAGGTACTTATTTTTATGTGAACACATGCTATATTTTTAACTACCTACATTTCTCAATTTTTTTAAACATAAAAAAATGGAGATATTTAAATATTTTATTTTTAAGTCATTTGATATTTTAAAAACACTGCTTTAGTTTTAGTTTTAAACATAACTTTTAGTATCGAGTCACAACACTAGGTAGGTACTTGATTGCACAATGATTAAAAAGTAATAAATAACATACTGCATTGAGCGCTTTTTCGTTAAGGGGGGACATGCTCGTCGAAGGTCAAAATTGAGTTTTTATTGTATTTTCAAACCATGATCCTGGACACTCCTTAAACGTTGTAGATAATCTATTTATATAATTTTGAAGCCTTATTATCCTTTATAGTTATTTTAAACATTTGATGACTGCATAAAGTATTTTTGTTACATAAAATAGTATTCTTTTAAACCTCTCGCTCTAATGTTTTAGAATATAGTCATATTTCGGTACATAACTGTGCAGTAGTGTTAAGATTTTTTACGTTTATTAAATTTTAAACGCATTTATGAAACCATTAGTATAATTTATTACGAGATAATTTTTGTAAAATATTCACGATAAAAAATTATATTGATAATCTCTGTGATCCCAAATTTGACAAGAATTAGGCATTTTATTATTCAAAAAATCGGCAAGATTAACACATTTGAAGATGATTCTAAAGATACTTATTATAAGCTATGTCTTTGACCATTCATGTGTGATAAACATCTTATGAATAATGATTGCTTTATAATAATTATTGACCTAAGAATAAGGTAGTGTTTTTTTTGAAATACGCCATTTCTTTTGTCATTCCCCAGTGGTTAAGCTACAACATACGGCCGTAGCCATAAATTGACAAACTATAATTAAAGTAGGGAGTAAAATTATGTTAACGCGCGTGTTTGAACATGTACCTAACCGAATTTTTTTTTTTAACTGTACATGTTCAAACACGCGCGTCAATATCATTTTACTCCATACTTCAATTATAGTTTGTCGATTTATGGCTACGGCCGTATGTTGTAGCTTAACCACTGGGGAATGACAAAAGAAATGGCGTATTTCAAAAAAAACACCACCTTATTCTTAGGTCAATAATTATTATAAAGCAATCATTATTCATAAGATGTTTATCACACTTGAATGGTCAAAGACATAGCTTATAATTAGTATCTTAATAATCATCTTCAAATGTGTTAATCTTGCCGATTTTTTGAATAATAAAATGCCTAATTCTTGTCAAATTTGGGATCACAGAGATTATCAATATAATTTTTTATCGTGAATATTTTACAAAAATTATCTCGTAATAAATTATACTAATGGTTTCATAAATGCGTTTAAAAATTAATAAACGTAAAAAGTCTTAACACCACTGCACAGTTATGTACCGAAATATGACTATATTCTAAAACATTAGAGCGAGAGGTTTAAAAGAATACTATTTTATGTAACAAAAATACTTTATGCAGTCATCAAATGTTTAAAATAACTATAAAGGATAATAAGGCTTTAAAATTATATAAATAGATTATCTACAACGTTTAAGGAGTGTCCAGGATCATGGTTTGAAAATACAATAAAAACTCAATTTTGACCTACGACGAGCACGTGGGCCGTTAACACTTGTTAACATACAAAAGTATTGTATTAAAATTGTAAAAAAAAAAAATCCAACCAAATCCATAACTTTGAAATACTCATTTCAGAGTTACGATAGTATTTTACTGGGGGTGCGACTTTAAGTGCTGGGTAGGGATTGCAATCTCGGACGGATTTTTTTAATTCCAAGATATTATGCCTAGGCATGTTTTACCTATGCATACCAAAGTAGGTGGGGTACGGGGAGGTGCTTTTATTGATATAAAAAGGTATTTAAAATGTTGGATACATATTTTTATTATAATTGTGTATGAAAGGAGTATTATTATAGTTGCATAAAAATGTAATTAGTGTAGAATAATTAATACGTACCATTACGACATATTTTTTGGTAATATTACAATTATTTCCATGCGATAATCGTTGAAAGCAGCTATAAATATTGCCTGCAAATTTTTAATCAATAATAATAAATATTGAAAAGATCAACAACAGCTTTCTTCTAAAATCTTAACACGTGATAAAGTCGACGTTGTTATAATATTCTCTGAAAACTGTTTCTTAAGATTTAGTTATAGGTACCTACTTACAATATTTTAGTTAACGAACACAATATTCTATTGTTTTTCATCAGCAATTTACTGGTGCAAGTATGTATTTCAGAATATTGACTCTAATATCATGGGTTAGAAACGATAATCTTTTTTTGAGTAGCTACATCATCAGCTCTTGTCCCATCAGATACTTGTTGTAGTCTTTTACTCATCTAATTCAGCCTTTTTCAGTCGTTAGATTTTTCTACGCGTATTTTCGCCGACGTCGATTCAGCGGTTTTCAGGGCGACCCTGACGTCACTTGATAGGGTGGGTACCTACCTACCGCGGAATAGGCATATTTATCCATGGTATGGTCTGGTTTTCTCTGGTTATCTCGCCAAGTTGTATGTATTTACATTGCACATCACGTTGAATATTTCTACTTCTTAGTCTTCGTCAGAACCTCAGGACTGAGAATCGTGACCCGGATGATTTTGCTGTTGATCAGAATATGAAAGGGTTGGCTCCACTCCTCTAGGCATACTGGAAGACCCGGTTGCACTCATAAATTGGTGCAAACTATCTGGGGCATCTAATGTTTGCTTTAATATTCCGATACGGCATGTCTGTAAAACATCACAGCGCGGACTACACAAATGGACACGAACGATTTTACTAATTATGACCGTTAAACCACGCGCACTCGATAACCATTTGTGGATGCGACCACACGAAATAACTCCCTTAGTTATACTTGCAGACCATGTCACTAGACTCAAAGTACGGTATTCCACGCGTGGGGTAAATGCGTCAGTCAGTGGCACCTGCTAGATTTGGTTAACCCCGCCCCCTCCTGCCACCTTAAAAATCAATACAAAATATGATGGATATTCTTTTTAATGGACACCCCCAGATCATTGTTCTGTGTGCGCGACTGTATCGACATCGTGCCATTTGGATATCTACAATAGATAGCGTTATTAGAATAGTTGTATTTTGTTAATTGAATTTTTACCGTAAAATATTGTATCCTAATTCTATTGTGTTTTACTGTTTTATGAATACCGGTGTTTCCTGATTAAAAACAACACTTTGGGAAATGCCGCTCTAGATTGTTTATTGTTTGCTACAATACGGGTCGACAAACTTTTATGCATGCGCACTTTCGCTTTTTTTTAAGTAGTAGAAATCGCATTAACGCCTTGTTACATAAATTTAGTAATAATAGTCAGTAAAAATAAAACCAGAAGTGGCGCAGCGCGGTCCATCCGCCGCAGTGAGCAGTTAACGGAGTGTCACATCATCAACAGACTTCAATAAACAGTAACCACTACTTTCCCACTAACAATATCAATTAACGCTCTTTAACAGCTGTCTTCGCATTAAGCGAATTTCTGGTGTCATTTTAGGCTAAGAATGCTGTTAATTTGCCTTCTTTATTACTTTAATGAATGCTTTCACTCGGTACTCGGTCATCATGACAAATTATAACACTAAAAAACAACCACGTGTCTATTGGAAAGCGCTTCGAACAAAGTGTGTTTATAATACATTAATTTAAAGATTTAATTACGTTACGATTTATAGAGTGTTCCTTCAATATTATATTGCGTCAGATCATCAACATCATCAGTCTGAATCTATCCACTGATGGACGAAGGCCTCCCCAAGGTGATTCCACTTCTCTCGGTCCTGTGTGTTGGGTTGGCATGTACTTCCGCAGAACTTAACCATTTCATCGATCCAGCGGCCTCTAGGTCTACATTGCGGACGTTTTGTACCTCTTGGGTACCACTGGATGGCTAGATTTGTCCAGCGATTGTCCCTTCTTCGATCTATGTGTCCAACCCGTTTCCATTTGACGTTGTTAGCGAACTTTATTACATCGCAAACCCTTGTCTGTTTTCTCTCTCTGTCGACGGTGGCCTCACAGCGTCTTGTGTCGAGTTGCTCGACTGTGTGGACGCAACGACGAGCATGCTTCCAAGTCAACATGCTCGATCGAGCAAAATCGTCGAGCAAGAACGTGCGTGGGTACTAGGCTTTAGGAAGGGTAGCCACCTGAAATATATTCCTCCAACAAAATTGCGGACACCTACTACCGATGAACAAATTTAACTTACTTTTTTTTTTTTTTTTGTGAAATCACCCAATTTTATTTTGTGAACAGAAAATTCTAAGATTCTTCGTTCCAAAACGCGTTCTTCGGTTTTGCCAAAACGCGGGACTTTCCTATCCCTTTGCGCATCTCTTGACATATTATTACAACTCGCAACCCATTGGAAATCCTGACACCAAGGTTGGGAACTTAGTTAGGGGCTTAGCTGGCTTTTCAATAAATATCTATTTATACTTTTCACCATTAGCAATAACTATCGTTTTCCTAGTTGTTAAAAACAACTAGTCATTTCTTAAGCCGTTAAAAACATAACGCGAAGATGTCTTTCGCCAACGATTACATAACGTGAGTGTCATTCGTATCTTTCTTGACAAGTGCATGCAAATCGGCGTGTGCGATGTCGTAATAATAATTAAATAAGTATCGAAGCCATAGATAGTACGCTTTGCACGCCTGGTGCCCGAGGGCAGCGACCTGCGATTGAAATTCATTCTGCGTACTCCCGCCAAGAACTGAGCAAGATCCACACCGTTCGGGCTATATCCGGCTTATAACACTTACACGCAGAACCGTATCCTGGATTCTTAGCATCAACGAAGACATATTATCGAAACCGTTGATAACTGGTGGACTACGAACCAATCGTTGCAAGTGTTGCAACCTGCAGCCCTAAGCCATAATTATCATTGAGTGACTTATTTTGCGTGTCCGCAATTTAACCACCAAATATCAATATTACATTTTGGCAATAAATTGTGCAACAATGTACGATCCATATTCTATAATCTACATTAGAAAATGATGCTTACTTAGTAGATTCGATTTGTAAAGTTTTAATACGATACAACTTGAAGTAATACCTATAATCTACGTGCTAAAATTCTCATGTAACTATACATATGTGGACATATTATTATCTTCCATTGTATTGATTTCATCATCTTAAAAACCAAAGAAAATAATAAATATTGAAGGTACCTACCTTTATAGTGTTGTACTAAATATCTACATAATAATCTAATAGTACCTATTCAGTGACGACCACCTACTGTACAATTAGGTATAACATCGAGATTAATAATAACTAATGATTGAATATAAACATGTATATACAATTAATTGACAACAGTTTTGATAAAACCTTCTTCTATATATTATAGAGAGGAGCCTAAGGCCCGTTTCAGACGGGACACCGATGTCGCGCTCTTTATAATATAGAAGGTCTTTATATTCGAATAAAGGGTCTTTGTATTATGTTTATGAACGCCCCAGAGCTAATGAGTCAACGCATAATTTCGCGTTATAAACTAGAACATAAAACTGGCTGCGAAAATAAAAACAAGTGTATCGGCGGCTTGAGAATGTAGCGGCAGATGGAAAAGTGTACCGGACACGCGTTGACTTATTAGCTCTGGGGCGTTCATAAACATAATACAAAGGCCTCTTTATTCAAATAAAAAGGCCTCCTATTTGATATCGAGCGCGACACTGGTATCCCGTCCGTAACGGGCCTAAATGTATTAAATTAAGCAAAGAAAGACCTCTGGTTTACTGATGAGCTACAAGTGTCATTAAACCAGAAATAAGTAAGGCTCTTTCTATTTATATTTTTAGTCTAAATTCTTTAGTTTATTTTTCTTATCCATTATGCCGACTCAATGGTATTTGGATGAGCATTTTTATTATCAATGTACTTAGCAGTCACAGTAGGTACTTAATTGCTATGTAAATATACGTATTACGTTTGAATAGAATAATATCTACTACTTACTATAAAGCACCACCAATTTATATTTGATATTTTCAGATTCCTTCAAATAATTATTGTACCTACCTACTTCTATTGAATATAATAATAATCACATAGAAAATCGTCTCGACTGGGATATAGCCATAAATCAAAAGCGGGCGCAATGTTGCAACTCTCTCACGCGTACATGCGAGGCCAAGTCGGGACAGTGACGTCACGCGGCTAGCCAAAACGAATGAAAATCAGCTACTGCACATGCTCCGATGTGACAATTTGCTATTCTACTGCGCCCCACGTCGAGGAAAATTCGTTGCACGCGACAAGCAGATTTTTTTTCCACCAAAAATGTCGCGCTGACAAACAAAATCACATCGACAAACAAGATGTGTTGCAGTCGAGGCGAGTATCCATGTGCGACCGGGCCAAGAGTGTTGTATTTATATTAAAATTTAACGGTGTGGATAGATACTGTTGACAAATCAATATACAATTCAGTCGCGTAGGATTTTTTACGGCCTAACTTGAAAGAGGAGAATAATCCCTACTAAGCTTTTGTATACGCAAATGCGTTTTAGAATCGTATAAAAATAATCGTAAATATTTGAAAGAACCGGCCATGTTTTTTTAGGAATCCTAGAATACATTTATTGCATGTCGGAAGGATAAAATAATACCATCAAAAAGCGACAATCGATACTAAAACGAAAAAAAGCCATTGACAAAAAAAAATCTTATTAAAATGATCATAAACAACATTTTACTATCTCTTGCGTTAATCACCCTCCGGTGGTGATAAATTCACTCACACAACTAGGATGAAGACAGTGGCTCCCAATTTTATTGATTAAACGGTACCACGACAATTTTCTGTACAAATAAAGTTTTATTATTTAAGCAAATTTCGTCTATTGACGATATGAATAAAAATCTGCTGTTTAAATTAAATATCATATTGCTATGAACTGTAAAATATAAGTAACCTAAGTAAATGGTATCTATCTCAATTATTAATAGGTACATAATACACTTATATCTACTTCATGTACTCCAACTTCCACCATTGACTCCATCTCATAATGCCTGGGGAAGGTAGAGAGCAGCAGAAGCGTAGGTAGAACCAGATTGTATTGGCTACGCAACTTTTGTGCCCAAGGCATTTGGGATCTGATACGACTGGCCCACGATAGGGAGATAATACTACAAATCGGTCATTCAATCTTCGGTAGAAGACGGCACCAGATGGAAACGATGAAAAATACACACGATTTAAGAATTTAGCACTCTTTATTGAATATACATAATTATGAATACCTGCCGTCCGACACCAACAGTTTTTCTAACGTGTCTGAGGTATTCTGAATTATTCAATGCAGTAATTAATATCGCGTAGAACATAATATGTATCAATTGGCGAAGAAAAAAATGAAAAATGCAATCAAGATCTCCACCCATATTAAAGTGCTGCGGATCGACAAACAGTGGATGGGTCCACCATATGCCAAACACACGGGTTCTGTTAATCCTAAGTGAACACCCTAGTCCTAGTGGGATGATCTCGCTGGGTCAGTGGAATGAAGGGCGTTGGGGCTGCTCGGTGTGCAGCACTGTCGTCGTCTGGTGGACGCCGTTGAGATTAGATGCGGCCATGGCTCGATTTGTGCTGTACATGTAGTGCCATTGGATGAAGTTGCAGAAGGGAAATTTTCGGATGAGTTTTTTCACGTGTAAAAGTTATTTTCATGCCGTTTGTAATAATGCCAACTCTAATGTGCTTATTTTTTTGTATCCTACCCAATGTGCAGTCTTTATGGACAACGAATTAAAATAAAACTTGACTGACTACTAACTTCCATCCGTTTACTCTATAAGTTGAGTAGTTTATCAATCGATCTAACGACACTGCTTGGCAACGCCTGGAAAGTAATAAACTAATATAATAGTGTACGAAGTTGCGACGAGGGCGTTAGTAAAATGTAGGTACAGGTTATTCCTAAAAATAAACAAGGTCCATATAATTTACGTATACAGGTACGTGGGGTAGGGCTAGTATTTAATTTGTTGGATATATACATAAAATACCTGTGCGTAATGAATATCTCTATAAATTCTCAATGCTTAAGGCAGGAAATAATGTAATTACCTGTTTGGAACACAGCATAGTTTGAACGGTTGCATTATTTTAATTACCTTAATATTCGAATTATCCTAACTGTAAAATAAAAGATGCACAATGATTATAATAAAAAAGATAACAATAAAATAAAAACAAATAAAAATGTTTTTATATTAAAAAACCATTACTTAGGTAGCTGGCTACCTACATATTGTCGACAGTTGTGTTGTGCCATGGAAAAAATATACATACACGCAGTGTTAAAAAAAAAGATTCATACAATTTAATAAATGATTGTTTTGTATTACACACCTATTCCATTTGCATCGGTTTTAGTCACCCTGGTTTCCATTTCGCATCTTCATATTGTATGAATTTGAGATCGTGTGTAAAAACAAAAACCGTAATTATTGACATAATACGTAGGGACTGAAGATGCCGAAAGTCTAAACTAAACCCTGTCGATTGATTTAGAATTTGAATGCAAATATCACCAACTTATTACCCTCAGTCAATAGTATTATTTTTCAAATTTTAATAGTTTCTACCTGTAGGAGATGGGTCTGTTTTCTCGTTATATACGCCCATCCCAGTCAATATGAACACACTCAATACTAGTTCCTTAGTTTGGTGAATAATATTGCAGTTGGATTTTGGAGCGATACTTCAGTATGGATTTATAAATAGAACCAAATGCAGTGTGACGTGCTGCGCTTGGAGATTGGAGAGTTTCCGTATTGTTTTACATACTGACAGTGCAATGACATCGGCTATTAAAAAACAATTAATCATTGCCCACATTTCCCAGATATGCAAACGAGATACGACTAATATGCTCACTGTAATGCTTGTTTAGTAATAACATGTCGAATATTAACGCCGTATTCAATAAAACGAAAAGCATTAATTATTTTTATTGTCGATTTTATTTTACTATCTTCACATCCTCTTGCAGTCTTATGCGTCAATTACTACATTGAGCTACTTTACGAGTTGTTTGTTGGCGAATTTAAAAGCGGGCGATTCAGCTACTGCGATTGTAATGATGACACACAAAACTTTCCATTCGCTGAGAAGCCAACAAGCTAGCGACTATTTTGACGGAACGTAGTTGGTTTTTTACCGGGAGGTCGCTACTACGCTCTACCGTGCAGACGCAGTAGGCCCACACGCCGGCGTGTATCGTGTAAAGTTGACCGGCTTTCAACTTTTCTCGGTAGATTGTTTACAATCTGCTTGTTAGCTTGTTAGATGATGACACTGGGTGACTTCACAGGCAGGTTGAAAATTCGCCAACAAGCAGCTCGTAAAGTAGCTCAATGTCATTGACGCATTACACAATGGCGCTACAACCCAAATTTATCCTCGACCTATCCAATGATCGCACGAAGTGAAAACAATACATTGCGAACCGGAGCGCTTGATGATATTTACTAATTTTATGTATATTGTATAAAAATAAGTGTGTTGGATTTTTTGTTACAAGGTCTACGTACGAGGGTGGGTCAATAATTCCTTAGAAAAAAGCATTAAAACAGTTTTTATTTTTGTATTTTTTTTTTATTTCTCAACATAATCTCCTTGGAGCTCAATACACTTGGTAAGACGTTTCTCAATTTTTTTTAAACCATCAGAAAAATAAGTTTTCGGAAGGTCCTCAAAATAAGCATTTGTCCGATCGATGACTTCTTCATTTGAAAAAAAACGTTGTCCACTTAGCCATTTTTTTAAGTTTGGGAAAAGGAAAAAGTCACTGGGGGCTAAATCTGGCGAATACGGTGGGTGGTCGACCAATTCGAACATCAATTCTTCAATTTTAGCCATTGATCGTAAACATGTGTGAACACGGGCATTGTCCTGATGAAAGAGGATTTTTTCCTGTTTAAATGAGGCCTTTTTTCTTCAATTTTGTTTTTTAGCTGGTCCAATAAAGATGCATAATAATCCCCTGTTATTGTTTTTCCTTTTTCCAAATAGTCAACGAAAATAATTTCACGTGCATCCCAAAATACAGTAGCCATAACCTTACCAGCTGATTTTACGGTTTTCGCCTTCTTTGGACATGGTTTGCCTTCGCAATCCACTGCTTTGACTGTTCTTTCGTCTCGGGAGTATAGTGGTGTATCCATGTTTCATCCACAGTCACAAAGCGACG
Organism: Rhyacophila brunnea; assembly: GCF_057557595.1. NCBI lineage: Eukaryota > Metazoa > Arthropoda > Insecta > Trichoptera > Rhyacophilidae > Rhyacophila > Rhyacophila brunnea. Next base: position 28,877,277 of record NW_028233068.1, read on the forward strand.
AAAAAATTCATCCGGATTGCGTTGCATGAGCGACAACAGGGCTTTAGAGGCCACCATCCTATTGCGTTTATTGTCGACTGTGAGCAAACGCGGCACCCATCTTGCAGAAATATTTTTCATGCCCAATTTGTCATGTAAAATAGAAATGACGCTACCTTTTGAGATCCCTGTAACCTCAATTATCTCACTCAACTTTAATCTTCGGACACTTAACACCATATCGTGGATTTTATTGATCATTTCTGGTGTAGTCACCTCTACAGGACGTCCTGAGCGTGGTTCATCCTTTGTTGATGTACGACCACGTTTAAATTCATTTAACCAGTTATAAATAGTTGCAAGTGAAGGAGCAGATATGCCGTGAACTAAATCCAACTCATTTTTTATTTCCTTTGCTGTTAACCCTTTTATATTAAAATGTTTAATAACAGATCTAAACTCAATTTTCTCCATTTTCCATTTTTCCATTTTCCACAAGCAAATTTTTTTTTAAATGTACGAGAAACACACAACAACCCGACCAATCTGATTGAAACTTCGCAGCATACTGAATCGGTAGTGCCGCTGCATGAAAACAAACCGCTTACAGTACTAGTCGCGCCACCTGTCGGCTTTTCTAAGGACTTATTGACCCACCCTCGTAGCTCAGAAAGTCAAATTAATTAATATATCCACGAGACCGAACGATAATCTCGGGGTTTTCATGAACCGGAGCAGCGTAGCGTTCCGGTGAGTTCCGGTTAATTTCGAGCCCTGATCCTTAATAATTGTTGACCAATTGCATTTGGGGATTAGGCACTGATTTTGAGGCCCTCACGATAAAAAAATAAAATAACCGTAAACTACAACTACCTACCAACGTAGATACTTAGTTACATTTGTCAATGCATCTCTTCGTAAAATAACACCTGTAACTAAAAATAGTTATTATTGAATATGACAGTGACGAGACATAATCATATTAATGGTTTTTTGTACGTTATTGTTATTATATTTTGATATTTAGTTGTAGGGATTTTGTTATGCATTGGGTAATAATAGTTTATGCTCAATTTGTGAGAAATACGCATATTTGATTTTTGCATAGGTAATTTGATAATTGTATGACTGGTTTCAGCTGTTTCGATTCACCCTCTTATATCTTCTAACCCATTTAGTCGCCAACGCCAAACCGTCGCTCGCGAGCTACCGGTAGCTCGCGTAGGATATTTTATCATATTTATAAATTTGCCTCTCAAATTTTATTATTGCACTCCGAAATGAAATATTTCTTGTGGGTACTACCGATGGTGCTCGAGCTTTTTGTAGTGTCAACAATGGCTTCATTTCCTTATGCCAGAAAGATATAATGTTTCCACCCTTGTTATCTTATCACTGCATTATTCACCAACAGTCACTGTGTGCAAAATACCTAAAATTCAACGAGGTAATGAAACTTGTTAAAATTATTAACCAGGTGAGGGCTCATGCTCTCCAAATACACTTGTTCAAGGCTCACAGTTGTAGGTACATCTTGATTATTGCATTTGGCTGGGAGTGACAAGGTACTCTCCGAGAATTAAAAAAAAAATGTGGAGGAAAGTGAATGCTATTTTTTTAATAATTATTTTTACTTTTACTCATACTTATTTCAAGATATTTTTCAATTATTCTTTTGTTTATAAATAAACAACTAAATTACGCATTTTATGTTTTATTGTAAGTCCGATGTCCTAATTTATTTTAAGTAATATAATAATATTATGTATGGTACGATAAAGGACGATGATAAAAAAATATAAAGAAGGAATATGTATAAGTAGCTCACCAGGCAATTTCAATTTCTGAAAGTAGCTTACATCCTTATTGAGTCTGGAGACCACTGTTATAACCCTAATGAATCGATTCCGTCTGCGCCAAAAAAATCGTCACTGATTATGATGTTACCAGGGAACACAAAATTAATGGGAACTGAAATACCTAACGGGTATGGAGTAACAGGCAACCGATGGCGAGTGTGGAAGAATACGCGATAAACTTTAACTCGTGTCAAGAATACATCATTCTAAGCTTATCCTTTGTTCTGACAACTGCTCTCTATAACTGACGCTCATTCAATATTGGTGTATTTAAAGGTTGCAACACACACTATTACACATATATATAATATGTGCTTCATTTTCGTAGGACACTCACACATACAAAACCCTGCTTCAAAATGTAGTGTGTTGGGGGGTATAGCCTACTGAATTATATTTATTAATCTGTTCTGTGGATGTTATATATGTTTAGGGACTCAAAAAGTATTGATTTTGAACGATACTTCGATACCGATACGGTATCAATACATTCTTTCGATACGATTTTATTTACAGAAATAAGTCCCTCGCGGACAAGCATCGTTTGATACCGATACTTGCGAGTATCAATACTTTTCTTTCGATATGACATTCCAACTAGGGATCGCAATACCAAATGAAAATAAGGTACAAATACCGGTATTTCGGTATCCGTGAAATATATGGAGAGAAAAACAGAAGTATCTACCAATAAATAGTAAAAAAGTAAGTATATAAATCTCTGATACATCTAAAAATACCTGACAACTTCTAAAACCCATAAGCGACTGGCGAAAACATTTGGATAAATTTATTTGTAGGGAAGTACCTACAATAATGTATTTTGCAAATCTACACGTGTCATTGCTGGTCACCGAGGACGTCGAAGGACTACGGTGGTAAACCAGCATGTAATCCGACAAAATAATGTACAGTCATAATTATATTATGTTAATAATAAATTAATACATTTTGTTTCCATTTTCAATATCTAATAACATATCGGTATTGTCATATTTTTAAAAGCGGTATTTCGGTATCGAAAAATACTGGGAAACCGGTTTTGAAATACCGGTATTGCAAATCCTAGTTCCAACCTATGTTCTATATTTATAAGGATATGGTATAATACCTACTATTAAGAGTACTTATCTCTCATTTATTGATTTTTAGTTACACAGTGGCAATAAAAATAAATGTCTGCGTTATTTCGCCAGTTCTACTAGCATAGTAGCATAATATCTAATTAGTAATTACTTTCGTATTTCTGTATAATTTCTAATAGCATTGTAACGATCTACTAACTACTGGTCAAGAAAGTAATACCGTTGACGAAACAAGCGAAACCATGTTGTAATTAATTCTCCGAGGAACATTTGCAAATAAACATTCAACCGAATCTATAAATTCTATCTTACTCGAATCTATATTATACACATTTTTCATGGGCTTTCAATTATCAATTTACGTTATACCTACATCAAAAAATATAATTAATATCAGCTGCTAATTTGTTTAATATTTTACATCTTCATACACAGTAAGCAATCTTTTCAGAACTAGAATATCGCCGCTCCATAAACCAGCAATCAATTGTAATTATTGAAGTGACGCGCTGTAGTCTTGATTTACCGCTTCCTTCCTGTGAGTGTGACTACACTTTGCTTGTCCTTCCATGGTATTGCATAATTGGAAGATAAAGATGCAAGTGAGATAACATTTTTTATGTAAAACATTGACGTAAAAATATACACAAACAATTAAAATGTGATCTGTTATCTTTGATAATTTACAATTACTTAGCCTACGACTGACCAACATATAATTATTGCAAATAATTTTTGGATATCCCTCTTAAGTAATACGTTATATTATTTTCAGTAATATCATTGTTTTTCTTATTATTTTGAACATGGCAGCCTTAGTATTATTTAATATTTACTTCTTAGCTCTGTAAAATGTCAAATATAAGATAATAAATATTAGGTATTTACTGAATTTTTATACGTCAGTATAAATAGACTATTTTAGTTTATATTGTCTAATAATTTTCTTTTTCTCTCGCCCATGAATAACTATTACTATTGACCCGAATCGCCACAGAATCGTCTTCTCTCTGCGTTCGGAATGTTCTGCCAATTTTTCAAGAAACAAGAACCTCGGACGGAGAATGAAAGTACATACTGTCGAATTCCTGTCATTGTTAACGTCCCACGTGCTCGTCGTAGGTCAAAATTGAGTTTTTATTGTATTTTCAAACCATGATCCTGGACACTCCTTAAACGTTGTAGATAATCTATTTATATAATTTTGAAGCCTTATTATCCTTTATAGTTATTTTAAACATTTGATGACTGCATAAAGTATTTTTGTTACATAACATAGTATTCTTTTAAACCTCTCGCTCTAATGTTTTAGAATATAGTCATATTTCGGTACATAACTGTGCAGTGGTGTTAAGATTTTTTACGTTTATTAATTTTTAAACGCATTTATGAAACCACTAGTATAATTTATTACGAGATAATTTTTGTAAAATATTCACGATAAAAAATTATATTGATAATCTCTTTGATCCCAAATTTGACAAGAATTAGGCATTTTATTATTCAAAAAATCGGCAAGATTAACACATTTGAAGATGATTCTAAAGATACTTATTATAAGCTATGTCTTTGACCATTCAAGTGTGATAAACATCTTATGAATAGTGATTGCTTTATAATAATTATTGACCTAAGAATAAGGTAGTGTTTTTTTGAAATACGCCATTTCTTTTGTCATTCCCCAGTGGTTAAGCTACAACATACGGCCGTAGCCATAAATTGACAAACTATAATTGAAGTAGTGAGTAAGGGGGGAGTACACAGGGAGGAAGGGGGCGCGCGCGCTTACGCGCGTTAACATAATTTTACTCCCTAAAATGAATGACAAAAGAAATGGCGTATTTCAAAAAAACACTACCTTATTCTTAGGTCAATAATTGTTATAAAGCAATCATTATTCATAAGATGTTTATCAGTTTTATCACACTTGAATGGTCAAAGACATAGCTTATAATAAGTATCTTTAGAATCATCTTCAAATGTGTTAATCTTGCCGATTTTTTGAATAATAAAATGCCTAATTCTTGTCAAATTTGGGATCACAGAGATTATCAATATAATTTTTTATCGTGAATATTTTACAAAAAATATCTCGTAATAAATTATACTAATGGTTTAATAAATGCTTTTAAAAATTAATAAACGTAAAAAATCTTAACACCACTGCACAGTTATGTACCGAAATATGACTATATTCTAAAACATTAGAGCGAGAGGTTTAAAAGAATACTATTTTATGTAACAAAAATACTTTATGCAGTCATCAAATGTTTAAAATAACTATAAAGGATAATAAGGCTTCAAAATTATATAAATAAATTATCTACAAAGTTTAAGGAGTGTCCAGGATCATGGTTTGAAAATACAATAAAAACTCAATTTTGACCTTCGACGAGCATGTCCCCCCTTAAGAGCATACTTCAGTGAAACGGCAAATAATTTTCAGCAATAGGTGGGACGTAGTTTTGCATGCGTTGCCAGTCTCGGAGAGTGATAGTCGACTTGTTCGCACGTCAATTTGTTTTGTGATGGCGTCGGCAGAATTAATTCTTAAATCGTGTAAAGATGACTAAAAAATGTTACGTATTTACTCGAAAAACAAAGCATGTCAATGAATATATTATTACTTAAATAATAATGAACATGATATTAAATGGACACATGTTGATCTTTTATGTCAAATTATGTTTTGTTTGTCACACGTCGTTTGCACAATATTAGCCTTGAGGTTATACCTACTTCAGCTGAGGCATGGTCTAAAAAGATCGTGACTACGCGACGCGCAGATTGTGCAAACGACGCGTGACAAACAAAACATAATTTGTCATAAAAATTCAACATACGCCCATTTAATGTTATGTTTATTGTTATATTAGTAATAATAATATATTCATTGACATGTTTTCTTTTTCGAGTAAATGCGTAACGTTTTTAGTCATCTTTACACGATTCAAGAATATATTCCTCCGACGCCATCACAAAACAAATTGACGTGCTCACAGCACGCTATCGCTCCGATTGGCAACGAGTACGAAATTACGTCCCACCTATTGTTGAGAACTATTTGCCGTTTCACTGATGTATGCTCTTAAATAGTCTACAACTCTACATAATAATAATATTGTTATTCTCATTTAGCTGCTTGTAAACTTGGAGCAATGTTTACAGGCCTACAGCTATAATTATTGCCCCCTCGTTCAAATTTGTACCATCGTTGGCCCGGCTGCCCCACAATATTGTTATTATTTATGCTGGAGTCCGTGCGAACTGTTCAATTAGTTTTATGGGTCACACATCCTCCCGCAAAATGCGACGTGACGTCACATCTCGGCTGAATGCTCCAGTTCGCGGCCCAGCGCATGCTTGCCGCTTGCCTCCACGTGGGCTAACTACAAACGTGTGGGCGACTTCGTTTGCCGGCTTTCAAAATAAATGACAGCCACTAAACTTGCGGATCTCTATTAATTCCTGTCCAATATTGCCATTTTTTGTCCTCAAACATAAATCCTACACAGGGTAAAAAAAAGCTTTAAAACATGAACTTAAGTACTTATTTTAAATAGAATAGAAAAAAGGTCCATTTTCAATATAATAGGTGAGATACGAACACTACATACCTACTGCTGTACATTTTGTTTTAATTAATATAATGGTTTCCCACAGTTGATACCATTACAGTCATGGCCCCCACATCCCGAAGCGGGCCTTCAGGCCAGGATCTTTGGCGGGCCCCCTACCTATCACTAAGGTTAAAGACAGTCTGACGCTCTACAATGGCGTTTTCTAAATGGTGTTCGAGATCAATAAAAAATCAGTGTATTATTAGCGACACATCGAATTATGGAGTTGTCGAGTATCACATAATAACCAAAAATTGAATCGCACAACCATATATTTTAAAATGGTAATAATCCTGAGGTAAAATAGCGCCACAGGCGACTTTTTTAAGCCATCAGAGCATATGTTTTAAGATGGGTGTTTATCTCAATTATGTGGCCGACCCGCCACGCCGGGTCCCCCCAGAACCCGGGCCCCTAGGCTAGAGCCCTGTCAGCCCTCCCCTTATGGGGGCCATGATTGCAGTGCACCACTTACAAAAATCATAAATAATTACTTATTGAAAATATTTTAATTAGGGTTTGTTACATACGTAAAATACAGGTGAACGAACTGTAATACGGCGAACTGCATAAGCATAATTTTCTGGACACGCATTCGAAGAACAATTTTAGGTGAAAATGTATTTTCCGCGATTCTCAAAAAAAAATTTTTTCAACTACAAAAAAATTACAACTGCTGAGCTATCTATATCTTCTTAAATAGCTCTGTCTATAAAAATTGGTAGATAGTGATATAAAAAATATATTTTAATGAGAAATGTGAGAGCGTGAAAAAATAGACAGCGAAATCGATTAATATCGATTGACCGAGCTAATTCATGTTGGAATTAACTAGATGGTACTACGTACCTACTTATTATAATCAATTTCGTTTTTTTAACAGCTCTTCATACTTTTTACTTCATTATTTTCATCATACCGATGTGTTAATTCTTTAATGGTGTTAACTGTCTGTTCTTTATAAAGTCATTAAATAAGAAATATCTAATAAACAGGTAAGTATTTAATCCACACAATTTCAAAGAACAGTAGGTACCTACCTATCATTTCATCTTCGGCAAAAAAAGTTAACCGGCTTCAATAGGTATCTAGTATCTACAATGTATAGGCATATTGTGTTTTATTTTAATTAACTGATATTAATCTTCAAATATTTCTTAATTAACGGTCATCTCATCTCCAAGCTTCTCCGCTATCATAATTGGCAATAATTATTATTACAATAGTCAGGCGGAGACGCGTTTATTTCTCGTCGCCATCATTCATCAGATCACGATTCACGAGTACGTTTTTTTTTGCCCAGCAGACAACTGATATGGTTTTAATTTGTACATTTAAAAACAAAATATAGTCTTCCTGTCGCTTTCAATTATTGATGTAATACATCTTATATAAACACGTGTTTTTCTTTTTAGAATTCTGACTGTTTTTTCAATTTAAAAACGATGAATTTATTTAGTTTGAATAACATTGTAAGAGCTCTATTAGACATACCTGCCTGTATTGTATTCGTCTAGTCTAGATGCAGTTACTGCAGTAATCGAAATCACCTATTATACCAGGCATGTCCAACTTCAAGTATGAAGTATGATGTGATCTATGTACCTACTATCCAATATCGAAACTGGCTGAATTAGAATACTCTCGTATTATAGTCTTTCTGCAACTTGAACAGATGTACCTATTACATTTGCCTGAAGACAATTCAATTTTAAAATTTCATTAACAACAATACCTACTATCTCAAAAAAAAATACTCAATTTCCCATTTGTCGTGAAAATTATAAGTTTTGGTCTTCTTTTAGGCACTCATTGTCAAACTATTTGGATTGCAAATTGCGGGCGTAAGCAAGGTGATGCTCTAGCATGCATGCTCTTGGGGTGATATTGCACTAGATACTGGAAGCAGATATCGGTGCCAGCTCCTTCGGTACAATATTTTCTAAAACTATATAGGTACGTACTGTTGGTGAAGCCGATGACATCGATAGCATTGTCAGCACTGAAAGCCTCAGTTAAAGTACATATAGGGTTACAAAAATCAAAAAATATTTATGTCGACCAATCCAATGTTTTTATGGGCTGTGACTCCCCTAGGCAAAGTGTCGCCCTTAATACTTTGGACGCGGAAGACGCACACGGTGCGTAATGACCAGGCGGCCGATCGATGTAATTAACGTGCATTTTAAAGGGGGCAATTAAAATCTCATTATCTATTCAGCAGCGAAAGCGTTAAGCACATTTAAAATTCCGCCGCAATTTTGAAAATTTGTTAATATACCTACTTACCTATGTAATTAATTATTTTTTGCTATTTTAAAAAAAACAAATAATATGTACACCTAAAACCTTTAAATTGATGTAGGTACCTACACACCATCTACTTAGAATTAGAGCATTTTCACGAAATCTACAGTCAAATAGTGGTGGTTTTACAGACCTACGGCGCTCCCAGATTTGGGGACACCTTGAGACAAATTTGCCTGTGTGATAAACCGCCATTGACATTAAACAACTTAAGTTATTTTGTCGGGATTTTTTTGTTTCAGTTATTTTTTAAACTAATATGTCGTTAATTTATAATGAAGCGACCGAATCGTCTGCTTCATTGAAAACCGCTGCCCTTTATAATGTGCTGCCTATATGCATCGTATGACCCGCCTACTTCTACGGGACGTCACTGTATATCGTCCCTTCCACGGTAAAGTTGCGAATCTGCAAAATGTCGATTGTTCAAGGAGAGCAAGTTTCGTTGTTGTGATGAGAGCAAAAAACTGTCGGTTTTATTTAACGTGTAATAATTGCAATAACGTTGCAATAATTTAGTAGTGGTAAATGATTAGGCACATAAATATTGGGAGTGTTTTTAGATGGTTTAGTTGAACTATGTAAAAACTTCACTGGAACCAGAATTGTGCACATTCGCAACTTTAACCACTCATAGAAAAAAAATATACTTATATGATTATTTTCAGACCACTGCAATGTTACAAATGCGGCAGGTTCGCAAGTTAGTACTACAATTTGACTTCTGCTCCAAAATATTGCAATATAAATATTATATAAAAAGTGCGAATCAAATAAACAGGGATATAAAAACCTTTTCCATGTCTATCCGAGAGCTTTAAAATCCAGGAGTATGTCAAATAAAAACACAAAAAGTTATTATTCAATATATATATATATATATTTTTAATGTTTTCTTTCATTTTCATAACCATTATAATGAACATTTTTTTTAATATGTAATGATTTAATAATATGTTTACTTTAATTGAAATTTTAGCTTTAATTTTAAGACTAATTAAGACTCTTAATTTTCATCATCATCTGTTTGTGGTAAACGATCCACCTGAATTAGACACTGGTAAATTTTCGTAGAAATAGTGATCATTTCTTGTTATAAGCATAATATCATGGCATAACTTGAGCAGGTCTCGCTTTTTTGCTAAAGATATTAATACTTTTCCATTGTAAACTGATTTTGGTATAATTTCAGCCGATTTCCCTATTTTCGGTTTAATTATATAAAACCTTCATCATTATAGTCTGTTTTTATGAAGATAGTGTTCGGACTGTTTTTGCAGTATTGTATCCATACTGCACCTTAGAAATGTGTTGTTTTGATTTCTGTGTGCTGTAAACTGACCCTGAGACGTGTTTAAATTTAAAAAAAAATGCAGTAATGTAGTAACACTAAATGGGCATGGCTTCGTTCTGGCTAGCCTCATTATTTGTGTCCACCCATCTGATGACATAAACTGGGGTGTTCTTGGCTTTTTGCTCGATTTTGCTCGAGAATGGATAGAATCACACTCCATATGAGTGCGTCCTGTCTCAAAAAATACGTGATCAATCGTATTCACTGTTGGGTGATTTATTACTAAATAAAGAAGCATGCAGCAAAAATTTAAATTCTTTTGCTGTCCCCCGCAATTATCTGACACCATTCTGATGTGTTATATCTTGCATACTGTTTATGTATTTATAGTACGAATATGCCAGATTCTCAAGTAGTCTGTTAAATTTTATTATTAATTCATATTTTACAGTTTTAGACCATGGTAAATGTTCCTATTTACTTTTTCGTATATTTACCGTAGGTTGATTCGAATGACTCGTAAGTAAAGTTTCGCAAATTTGTTAGGTTCGATAACTACGTAACGGCTGGAGAGAGAATTTCGTCGATTTATCACAGTGTGTATCATTAAATTTGGATTTGTTTTTCACCAAAACGTCGTTTTCGCGAAAATTGCAGATTCGCAACTTTACCGTGGATGGGACGATATTATGGGATACCGATTCGCGATTTTGACAGGATGGGGAGGAGGAAGGCAGGAGTCACTATATTCGTTTGCCGAATTGACCATTGAACATTCATTCTTGGTATCCGATTATTATGGCTGAAATATTCAATTACAGAAGATAGGCTTGCTTGCATTTTACATAACAAGTATTAACACTGAGCAGCGAAATGTGTTACATAAATAATATATTATTCTCTATGTCTATATTGATATACAATTATTATTCTGCATGCGGTTATCTCAATTTGCAATGGATACCTACCGACGCGAATCCACACTGTTATCTTTATGTTTCAAGTACTTTGTGCAAGTACAATAGCCCCATTCATAAAGTGAGCAGATACACTCTTAATCGAATTTACCGCATCTGTTTGATACACTTCACAATTATGTCTTGTTGCATCTGTTGCACTTGCACCACCGCGCATGCAATATTTCCAGCCAGATGCTCGTAGAAATACGATATAACGCCAGTTGAAATCAATGCTAGTAATAATACTAATCGAATATCCGATGAAATTGTACGAATTCACGCATCCGTCCGGTTTGTTTGTTTACATCAGCTGTGGTCTGGGTTCAGCTATTGGCTCTTTGAATGGATCTAACATCTTCCGCATTCACCTAAAAGACTCGCAAACTTCCTCAGTCAAATATGATTTGATCGGCGTGCCAAAATAAGCCAATTTTTTAAAATTAGTGGCGCGTGCCATTCTTTTTAAGTGAACACATGATATAATCTAAATTCTAAATCATATTTATGGAATATAAGAAAAAACAATTGGGACATTAGTAACTATATTGTTCATTGAATATATAGAAAAAATGATACGCATAAAATGAAAGAAAATATAGACAAATAAAAACATTTAATAATAACACTCATTTTTTGCGGTGTTTTGTTAATTTGATAATGGGTTTAAGAGATTATTTAAAATGTACTGTGATAATTAATTATTAGTATTGATAAAACTATTATTAATTTAAGTTTACTAACTAATTAGATTCTTATATAAGTCGATCTTCACCACAATGCAATATTGATAAAAGAATCGCGTTTTAAGTTTTTTTTTATTCAAGTATTACGTAGGTAAATTGTCATTTTCGCGCCAAAGAGGGGCATAATGTGGTTATATTAACGGAATATTTTGACGAGGAACGGTTCTGAGTCCAGCACATTGATTCCACGGAAAAAATATGGCTCGACAATCCGGTGTGATCGCGAATAAGTTTCTTAACAGATGGTTTGTTTGTATTAGATCCATAATTGCACACCGGCATATACTGAAAAACAACACGTGAAATTGCCAACCGGGTAGACCCGTTTAAGAGTGTCTAATAACATAATATTATATAATTTAATGAATGAAGTGGTAGGTATACTTCGGTGAAGTGTGTTGTCTATTACTCATTGCATATTCGTCTCCGTTCTTGCATGTTTAATCTCATCTCGGTTTCTCATTGAAGTACCAACTAAGTAGCCATCCGTCGGGGGTAATTGTAATTGTTAGATCATTCAATTAAGTTAATCGACTTAACCGGGCGGAATGTGTGACGTAATCCCTTCATCTTGCGCGACGTCATCTCATTGATCCGTTTGCGCTCGCCTGCCTTCGGGTTTCGTTTGTCGTCTTCTCGCAACTCGTAATATTTCAGTATGCCGGAATTAAATTGATTAACCAGAATGAAGTGCCGGAGAGGGGCTGATCAAAGTGATCGTCTCGTCAGTACTCGCATGGAGTGGTTCCTTATCATTATCAAAGTATAATCAGCTTTAGTCGAGCCCAATAATTCTTGTAGGTATCTATCGCTTTCTTTTTGTAGAATGCTTTATATTATTTAAATTTAGTTGCAATCGTTTGGAGGTGCATCATTTTTTTTTTAATTCTGGTCTGGCCTAGCTGTAGCAGTCATCAGCGTTGCCAATTTTACGTTTTTCTTGCCAGATCTAACATTTTTTTAAATATGATATCAAACAGTTTTAAATTCGCCAGAGAAAGGCTAGAATATTGTACTTACCAGATTTGGATTTGCTTCAAATCAGCGTGCTTGTTTGTACATACACTTGATGTAACATACAATATTTAAGTGATAAAATTTCGTAGAAATTGCATTCGTTTTTAGTTGTACGATTTTTTGTTAGTTCCGAAGCAATATTTTTTTCAAGGTTGTGGAAATATGTATGATTCATTGTTTTTAAATTTTAATATCTCGTATTTTTTTATTTAAAAAAAATCTTGGCAAATCTTGAAAAAAAGCACTTTTTTAACTTTGCGTATATTTGTTAATGACAGTTGGCAACACTGGTCATCGCCACTACTTTGTGATCATAATAAGCAACTGTCTAAACAAGAATCTACCACGAAAGAATGCTGGTCTTCTTTTACTCCAAATCATCTATGTTATGACAATTTATTTATTATGCTCACATTAAAGCACATATTTGAAGATTAGTAAAAAAAAAAGGTTCAGAAACTTGGGTCAGAACTGTTTCCTCGAGTTAAGCCTATCAGGCACCATTAGAGAGGGGTGCAAGACTTGGTAAAAGCGCTCCCTAAAGACATGGACATTTTCAATGATGTACTTTGCATTTTGTTTCTGAAACTTTATTTTATTGTATAAAATCGTTGATATATGTATTAGAAAGTTTATACTACTAGAATAAAAAAATTGAGTCAGAAGTATTGTGACTACAATTATTATATAGTTTAAGTTGCCACTTGGCGTTCAACCTTTTACCTTTTCATCGTGCTATGTGTCCAGCCCAGTGTTATAACAATCACAACATAATATAATGTATTGTATTATTTACTTGTGTGGAGCTGGTCGCCACCACTGATTGCAAAATTTTCTATCATTCTCAACATTGACCGTAGACCGCGAATTCCGTGTCCTCAACATTGCTGTGCATAGCAGATACGTCATATTATCGTGTTACGAGTATTAACCGGATTCTATTGCAATTAAATTTATCTTGTGTTTACTATCCAATATTTTAATTTTGTTCAAATTGCGTTCATTACTAAGCAACTTTAATTATATATACTTAGATACATACTAATTTTACTACTATTTTTGTCTGTAGACCACATATATGTTTTAAAACTCATGTGTTACGTATTCCTTCTAATAGGACCTTCCGTTAATACCGATTATTCAATCCATCGTCAAAAATACAGACTCGAAATTATCAGTAGGTATATCTGGTTTGTGTTTATATCCCGTAATTTGTGACGCGTTTATAACCTATCGTTTTCTTGTGAGTAAGTGAAGGTTGAAAGATATGTACCTATTACATCGTCATCCAGCATGATATGTCTAATAGTGTGTGATTCCAATTTATTTTATCAATTAGGCGCTAAATACAACTCAAGGATTTGACAGAGAACATCTAATTGTCAAGTCACGTTATCAGAGTAGCAAGTGACGATATGAACAAGAATTGGATACTGACTGAGTCATGTTAAATAGCGTTTTTGTGGAGATGGAGGGGTCAAATATTTGAAGTTTAACAGCATAGGTAGAATCGTAGATTTATATTTCAAAAGTCAAAATATCAATATGTAGAAAGTACTTATCATATTTAGATAAGAATGTACCAGGTAACCAATGTAACAATGTATCATTTTCAAATGGGATTTGCTACATTGGAAAATTCGAATTTTTCAAAAATCTATATTCTCATAAGAATCTAATCGGAAATTACAAAATTTCATCACGCCGTTTGCTGTTACGATAATAATAAAATTACATTAAATGGATGATTACAAATATTTTTTTTTGTTGAACCCACGTTGAAATGTGGCTCCTTTGTGGCATCCGTAGCACGAGACGAAGGTCCAATGTTGCGTCTTCACCTTAGCCTTAGGTGTGACGTGAACCCGCTCCCTTATCTCGTAATTTCTGATAATGTCATATAAGCAGACACCAAGATGTGTTCTCGGAAGTCAGCATCTTGCCCTGAGTCTTCGTAAACTGCCATCACCTGCCATTGTAATGTCTAATGTAGCATCGTAAACGTTAACCAGACTGCGTTTATTTTTGATTGAGTACATCATTAATTACTGTGTCTCAGACTTCCGCATTGGGTTAAATGCTGCAACAGACATTCCCATTAGGATATCGAGCTTTATTTGTCAAATGCCATCTCTTGATGTAGGTACATCTTAATCTATTTAAAGTTGGTAGGACTTCCGTCCATAGCTGATCAAATGAAAGTTAGGATCAGAAGAGGTGCTATTGCATAACATTATTTTTTAGGCTAACGCGAGACAAACTATATCTATTATTCGCCGTGTTCCGTAATTACCCAAAGTTAGTGATCATTATTTTCCTATCTCTACGCATTATTCAAAGCACCTAACTATGCACCTTCCATGGAAAGTTGCGATCAAGCCCGCTAGTGCATGGCTGAGAGAATGAGTTACCAAGTCTTATGGTTTGGACGGAGTAACAAAATCGAACATCTGGACGTCGATGTATATTATATTATCCAGTATCAGATTGGAACCAGGTGGCGTCCGCCGTTTTAAAAGCTTCGCCTGCAGCCTCTCGCGAGCAACAAGTGGTTTGCGATTACGCGAGCATGCCTCGCATTATCACGCTGAGATGCGCAAATAACAGCACTTAGCGATACAACCGGTCATCAGCGCCCGCGATCGGTTCCGGCACAACACAACACTAGGGATTTCAATCCCGGGATTAGCAATCTCGATCCCGTCTACAGTTAAGAATTATTACAGTTTGCCCAACATTTTTTCTAGTATTTGTACCCACCAAAAAATTCATACATCATTTTTCTCGATTAGAGTATTATTTTTGTCGTCATTGAGCAGTTGAGTAAAAAGTTTTGTTCCGATTTTGTTTCTTCCACTATTGAGGATCGAGGAGCTCGGAGAATATTGACTCGGTCGAACCATCGATTGGACGATTTCACTCTTCCGCGTCGATCCTCGATAATTCCGCTGACTATGAGCCTCTCCAAATTATTGTTTTCTCTTTTGGCCATGAGAACCGAAGATCTATTAGGATGCACTTTTGTATAGCCAGTTCTTTGCCGCCTATGAAATACTTACCATCATGCGCTTACAATAACCATGCCTTTCTTAAAAGTATGTCAAAAGAAGAAACTGATTCAGAAATACCGAAAAAACTAATATACTTATTACCTACTATTATGGTTGATTGAAGACACTCTGAAAAATCTTAAAACAGTCTTCAAATTACATTCTTTAATATTACTTACATAGAAAAACAATGTAAATTAAAGGTATTAAAACTGTTCCGTTTAATCTTAAAATATGATTTTCTCGACGACATTTTGAAATGCTAAATATACTATTATTATGATAAGTAAGTACTTATCTTTTAAATTTGAACCAATATACGAGGGTGGGTCAATAATTCCTTAGAAAAAAGCATTAAAACAGTTTTTATTTTTGTATTTTTTTTTTTATTTCTCAACATAATCTCCTTGGAGCTCAATACACTTGGTTAGACGTTTCTCAATTTTTTTTAAACCGTCAGAAAAATAAGTTTTCGGAAGGTCCTCAAAATAAGCATTTTGTCCGATCGATGACTTCTTCATTTGAAAAAAAACGTTGTCCACTTAGCCATTTTTTTAAGTTTGGGAAAAGGAAAAAGTCACTGGGGGCTAAATCTGGCGAATACGGTGGGTGGTCGACCAATTCGAACTTCAATTCTTCAATTTTAGCCATTGATCGTAAACATGTGTGAACACGGGAATTGTCCTGATGAAAGAGGATTTTTTTCCTGTTTAAATGAGGCCGTTTTTCTTCAATTTTGTTTTTTAGCTGGTCCAATAAAGATGCATAATAATCCCCTGTTATTGTTTTTCCTTTTTCCAAATAGTCAACGAAAATAATTCCACGTGCATCCCAAAATACAGTAGCCATAACCTTACCAGCTGATTTTACGGTTTTCGCCTTCTTTGGACATGGTTCGCCTTTCGCAATCCACTGCTTTGACTGTTTTTTCGTCTCGGGAGTATAGTGGTGTATCCATGTTTCATCTACAGTCACAAAGCGACGAAAAAATTCATCCGGATTGCGTTGCATGAGCGACAACAGGGCTTTAGAGGCCACCACCCTATTGCGTTTATTGTCGACTGTGAGCAAACGCGGCACCCATCTTGCAGAAATTTTTTTCATGCCCAATTTGTCATGTAAAATAGAAATGACGCTACCTTTTGAGATCCCTGTAACCTCAATTATCTCACTCAACTTTAATCTTCGGTCACTTAACACCATATCGTGGATTTTATTGATCATTTCTGGTGTAGTCACCTCTACAGGACGTCCTGAGCGTGGTTCATCCTTTGTTGATGTACGACCACGTTTAAATTCATTTAACCAGTTATAAATAGTTGCAAGTGAAGGAGCAGATATGCCGTGAACTAAATCCTACTCATTTTTCATTTCCTTTGCTGTTAACCCTTTTATATTAAAATGTTTAATAACAGCTCTAAACTCAATTTTCTCCATTTTTGTAAACAAGCAAATTTTTTTTTAAATGTACGAGAAACACACAACAACCCGACCAATCTGATTGAAACTTCGCAGCATACTGAATCGGTAGTGCCGCTGCATGAAAACAAACCGCTTACAGTACTAGTCGCGCCACCTGTCGGCTTTTCTAAGGACTTATTGACCCACCCTCGTACCTAATATATTCACAAAATACGCGATTTTACAGCAATATCAACCTTATTCAAAACAAACCCGAAATCCCGGGATTTCTATATCAAGATATCGAACGGGATCTCGAGATTGCAAACCCTACGCAACGTACCGTTCTGTATCGCAACACCGCAGAACACATTCACTATAAATAATAACATGTAAGTACCTAGGTACTCACTTTCTTTCCGAGCTGATCGCCTTGTTTGCCCATTGCTGATGATGATAACTTTGTAGGTTGATTGGTGACTCATCGGGGCCGCTCGCGTCGAATGACGGACAAACTTAATTTGTTGTGTCCGTCTCAAGTGGTCGGTCGGTCGGTCGGTCGGTGTCTTGTCTACGTTTTTTGTCGACACTTCCGTTGTAATTAATTTAATTGTTGCAGAAAAGTAGTCGGAACCCGCTGCACTTGACGATTTTCTCATTTTTTGTTTTGTTTGTTTTGTAAATTCGTTTTAATCATCATTGCGAGGTGAATCGTTGAAAGGCTTTGTGATTGCTTAGTTTTTTTTACGTGTTGTTGGTACTTATTCATTGTTAACACCCAGAAATACAGTAAGCTGAAGAAATACGACACTAATAAATCACGTAGCTGTAGGTAGGCAGATTGAGCGTCGCTTGGGGGCGGCAGTTACCCGAAGGGCGGCAAATCGGGGAGAATCATTAGGTATATATATAAATAGCTACCTAAACTTAGTTATAACGGAAATATCTTTCCTTTAAAAAAATCAGCTCACTGGTTGGAAACAAAGTGTATTCATAATTACTAAAAAGGTTTAATAAGACTGTATTTATTTTTGTCGGGTTCGCGATGTCTAGTTTACTTCCGTTGTCCTTGGAACTCATGTCCTTGCGCACATGCGCAGATTTGCGAATTTGAATTATAGGTAGGTACCTACATACTTACATACCTACTGTCACCGACAGGTTTTTCCGCCCCTGTGGGGGGCGCTCCCATAAGGAGTAGTGCCACCCAGCCGCTCGGTCTGACCCTGGTAGTCAATGCGCCACCGATGAAATGATGATGACCCTTGGCAAAGCTGAACAAAATATGTCACATGTTAAGTCCCGCAGTTTGCTCTGACAGGCCCCACGGCTTCTCAGAGTGAACTGTGGATGGTTAAGTCGGTCGCCACTGACCATGTAAATATAGGTAATAGGTAATATAGTATAAGGTTGAATTTTGTTTGTCGAATATAATAGGGTAAAGGGTAATTAAATTAAATATGATTTGTTGGTAATGTTAATGTATAGTGTAAATTGTAATATAATAGTCATATATAATGTAAAGGATTAAACGGTAATAAAGGGGGACTTGTGGATGGGCGTTGAGGGTATTGACACGAACAAAAACGCCGACCTTCAGTTAGTGTTTATGGCAGAGTATGGTTTAACGACATAACTATACAAATCTAGCCTTGTAGTCAATTCTACTTCTCAATAGCCGTGCGACAACCTCACGACAAGGTACAAACAGAATATATAAGTCCCATGGTCCTAAACTATGGAAGAAGCAGAGAAGAAATGGTCGAAAAAGACCATGAACAGGTAACCAGTAGCGTAATCGTTTAGTATTAGGAAGTAAAATGTATGTTGTTAACCTTTTCTTTGTAAATGTAATAAAATTTTACGTAAAAAATTTCGCCTCGGAGAATCGAGACTGTTCAAGTGTAATTGGAACGCTGTGACCACAGACCTCGAAATATCACGTCATGAAATTTCAAATCGATCTATTTCGGAAATAATTTCCGGGAAATCTCCATTAAACTTAGAAAATAAGTTATGGGAGAGATTGTTTACGTAAAGTTAAGCAAGTACATGCTTCAATAACTTTTATAGCTATAATGGAAGTGTATGAAAACTGGAAAAGAAAATTGAATATTTATAAATTTATATACTGTATAAATATGAATAAGGAATTTTAATACTAATTTTATCAATACAAGATAGAAGTTAACTACCGTTATAAAAATATTGTAAACGCGTACCTATATCTATAGACGCGTAATTATAATTATAGATTTTGTTAATGCTATAACTTGCTGACTATAATGAATATTGTAAAAGTAACAATTGGAAAAACTTGAGATTCTGGTATAGATGGGTTTCTACCCATAAACAATAATAAATCTTAATTGCCTCCTAAGTAATAAAAGAATCAAATACTGCGACTAAAAACACAAATCGGCGCGTGACCTTGAACCTTAACTGAATTCTGTTCGACTAGAATTTACGGCCCGGCTGTGTTGAGTTGCCAGATAAAAATAGATTCAAGGTTACGTTTAGATTACTATGGAAAAGCCACTATTAAGGACGAAATAAATTTGTAGTCGCTTGTAAATAACATCTTGTTAGGATTAAGCATTTATATATTTAAGTTGAAATGTTAAGTATAATATTATAGTATTTTCACGTAATAATGTTCGTCCGAAAGGTAAATATCGAATGAAACGTTTTCTGCGGCTCCAAATAGTTTTATTAAAACTTAGTAAAATTCTATTGGCCTAAAAAGGCCAAGAGTGGTGGAAAGGACTAGTACGTGGGTGTCAACCTTTCATTTTGACATTTTAAATTTAAAGACTGCCATTCCCTTATTTAGTACACGAGTACCTATTCTGATACCTCGTTGGAAAGCTAAAAACTTTCCCCTTCGTTTGAACACGAAAAATCATATAAAATCAACTATTTTGCTGACGTCACCGTAACTACGTATTTAAAGGACATGTTCTAGAGGGTGCTTAAAACACCCCTATTAAGTCTTAATTTTGCGGAAATAAAGTAGAGTAAATTTAACCCGATTTAATTAGAAGATATCTCTATTAGAAAGTTACCAGGAACGGGAGATATACGTAAATTTATCCCGTGAGAGAAAGATATACATCTGCTATCCCTTACGGACTGTTTCCTGTTAAACCTCCATCCCGAGGGTATAAAAGGTGACATCCTTTTTCCGTAAGATTATTAGTTTCTACACTTCTCACCGGCGATCTTCAGTAAGCAGCAGACCTCTCTGCGAGCTTGTGGGACACGGTTCTCAGTACATTCGCGATTCATACGTACCAGTAAGTCCCCTTCGACGGGCAAAACGTAGCGCGAATAACTCGTATCTGTCGGTAGTGACGTCGGCCGCCAAAACGTAGCACGAATACTACGTATCTGTCGATAGTGACGCGCCGCGGATTAATTTTATTTTTCATTACTCATCATACGAGGTGACGTAATCGAGATAAATTACGCGATCGAATTTGTTTTATAAAAACAAATTAATAAACTCAGTCTGTAATAATAAATTTTACAAATCTTTTCGGGATTATAAAATAAATTTTTGAAACTTTATTAAGTAAACATAATTATAAAATAAATTTTTGAAACTTTATTAAGTAAACATAATTATAAAATAAATTTTAGTAAACAAATTCATAAACATAAAAACAAATTTTAGTAAATAAATTTGTAAACATTAAGCAAACCTTTTGTAAACAAGTCTGTAAACACAAATAAATATTTGTAAATACACTGTGAACATAAATAAACTTTATAAACAACAATAAAATAATTCTATTCTTTTATAAACCTAATACTGTGTGACCAAAGAATAATTTATATTTTCTTTCTTATGGGAAAATATTTCATGAATATCCAAAGAACATCTGCGTATACATTCTCTGAATTAGGTGTGACTTTTTTGGGAATTTGTGAAAGATTTCACAGAGATCCTATAGTGAACAAATAAATAGTTTACTGATACTTTAATGAGATTTAATTACGGGAACAATGATAGTTAGCCTTATTGTGTGACCGTGAACTCTAGTACCTGAATAAATTCGGCACCACACCAGCTGAGAGTTTTATTCGGGGATTCAAAAGTTGTGATACTACAAAGGAGATCCACCTCTCCTAATTCATCACTAGTCTCCTCAGTGACGGCCCGGTAGCATTATTGAGCTAGCCGTGAGCCGGGTCATGTCAGTATGTAATATAATATAGTTAAGATGTACGTAGTGATAAGGGCATATAGATCGATGTCGCTACGCGCCGCACGTACACGGCACGGTAATTGTTAACATATGCTCATAGGCCTGTTGCGAAGGCTCCCATTTGCACGTATGTGCAATCACAAAGCATAGCAACACCTAGGCAATCATCGATCCGATTATAATCACGATCCCGCGCACTTAATTTACATATCAATTCCGTTCATTAATATCCGCGGTCATTCCGCGCGCGGCGTTTCCGAATCGGTATTCTGGCAGCTTTCCTGCTCTCACGTACGACGGCGTCTCTGTCGTATGTGTAGAAACCGATTTCGCGATACAAATTTGCTCGCTTTGCAGTGACAGAGCCCCTCTCGCTCGCGTGTATGACGGCATCACGCTCACGCGCGACGGGAGAATCGGATCAATGATTTTGGTCGATCAAGGAGACCACGTACTGGAATAAAGTGCGGGAAATCTTTGATCGGCTAGGTATGAGTATGTACTAAGCAATTATTACTGCCTATATGTTTGGTTGACGGAATGACATCCGTCAACTAGTCGTAAGTATGTGCCCGTGGCGACACCGAGCTATATTAGTTGTTAATGTGAGAAAGGTTGCGCGACCAATACGTTTATATATTAGGATCGAGTAACTTCCCCGCGTGATATGGGTTTATATTAAGCTTTTATTTTGTAGTTAAATTACCAATCTACCGAGTTCATATTCTTAGACCAACGTCAAGTAGGTATTCAGGCCGTCGGGGCGCCTCAAAGTTGAGCCCCCCGACGGTAGTTGGCCGAAGGACTGGTATGCGCTGTCGAAGGCCTGGTGCCGCAAATATGCCAAGTTAACCACTGGCATATGACGCCTTATCATCCAGGCTAACTTTGTAGTACTCTTGTTTTTGGGTGAGAGGTACCTTCGCGCCGCTAGGGCCCGTAAAGCCGGCCGCCGCGGGAACGCCCCTCCCTCAGCCATGAAGAGCGCCACCACGCGGGGGGTGTGCTGTATCGATAGGTAATTCAACCACGAATCCGTCGATGCCTCGCACGCCTTCGTAGGTGCGTTTTTCGTGGGGCTGGCCCAGAAACACTGCGGTACTGCTTCATCAATTACACGATCTCAGTACTCCGAGGTACTCGAAGGACGTATGTGACGGGTGAGCGACGCCGCCCACCGGCGAGCGTCGACTCGCACCCATAATTTTACTTAGTCGGCCCTTACGTAGATGTCGCGGGTAATTAGTCATTGTACAATTTCCGCCACTCTCGTAAGGAAACCGTTAATTAATTTTGTCACCCGAAAAACGTTGAGCTAAGGGATGAAATCGGCCAGATTTGCTTATAAACCCCCTATTTTTAATTTCATCAGTCAGTCTTCGCTCACATTCACGACCCTGAACCTGCGAAGGTCAGCGGCGGAATTTTGTTCACACTTTTCATATACAAGTCGCCAGGACTTGTGAGGAGGTACTCGCCCAGGTCCCGATACCTACTGGCAGATACCTACCTCCATACCTACTGTCACTTTGACAGGTAGTGGTGAAGTGTCAACCAGCGACTTAGTCGTTTTATTCGCGAGTTTTATCGTTCATTACCGGACCCGGTCCCCAACCTTTTGTCGCGGTGCCCCGTGTTCGCGCAATCTCGATTACAGATAAAGATAAATTAATTCTTAAATAATTAAATAATAAATGTGCTAGTTTGTACAATTAATATTATATAATAAATAAGACTTTTCTTTTCTTTTAATAATTTTTTGTGGTTTCGGACGTATATAATTTGAACTTTGAACCTTTGGTGATCGTGAGACCTAATAAAATTGTTTAATATAGTGTAAAGTTCTTTTACTGGACTAGACATAGTGCCTACCTGTTCTTCCTACAATTTGAATGTACCTCCACTCCAGGCCCGGAGCTAGCCGAGGATTCGGAGGCCTACACTACCCTTATTTTAAAAATTTCCAAATATTTTTGCCAGTCACCCGCGAGCTTTGGAAGTTATTACGTGTATTTTAAAATGTATCTGAAACTGTGTACTCGCAATATTTTTTGTGTATTGAAGTAGAGATGGTATTTAAATTAGATTTAGTGGTATAGGTCTTGTTAGTAATTTATCCATACAACACATTTCTTAGACATTGGTGTCATGAAAGGATGATAAAAAATACGGTAGGTATAAAAAACGGGGTGGCATTTTGGCACTGCTTAGTGGCGGCATTTTGTCTTGGGACGTCACTGGCTGTAGCTACATAATATTATTTTAACCAAAGATGTTGAAGAAACGCTGTCCCAAATTATTCAATTGTAACCCTACTTATAATCAGTTGGTAATAATGATATTGTTTAAATCATAGTTTCCAAAAAATGCACTTTTTTTTAGAACATATAAAAATTAATTACCTATGTAGGTACATTTATAAAAAAATATAATAACTATTTAAAATTTAAATATGACGTTTTTTAGAAGGTTTCACTTGCACACCAAAAGCCACACTAGTGGAACAACGTTTAAATGCTTTGCAGTGTTATGATTATATGCACGAAGCCTGATGTCTTCAAAACACATAACATGATTCATACAAGTGAAAACCCCGAGATAAATATCGATTTGTATTATTTGCTCGCTTTGGTAAGCCTGCCGACCTCTACCGCGTCATTGTCTTCCAGCGCCTACCAGGGGGCATATGCCCTCACTTTGGGAATCAGTGTAAAGATGCACGGAAAAGCTGTTGTATATATTTATACTGTTTTACTCCGCCCTACCGTATCTAATTAATATGCCATCATCGGATTGTAACGTATTTTAGGCGGGGAATCCCACGACAGGTGTACTTTACAAATTTACCAATAAGTAAGTATGTATGCATGCAATTGACATTTTTTACCGACGACCATCGGGAAAATATTTGTCAAGTATATTATATATATTTCGCCTTTATAACATAGAATGATATTTTCATTATGGAAACATGATTCCTAGCAAAGTGCTATCTGATCACATTTGTATCAAAATTAACAATTATGACACTTAAAAATTGTGACAATCTGTTTTAAACACTTCAATGTCTTCAATCAACTTGCCGATATATTATTTATTTTGATAATGGACCTTCGATTCCAATTTCGTTGAGTTTGTAGATTATTCGTATCAATTTATTGAATTCAAGTGCACATTCGTCGCCACAGCCGTCCGAATAAACACTGCAAAAAGGTTCATTTTGGTTATCTCGATACGACGATACATGTAGTTGTTATGTAAAATATTTTTATCTACCACAAAGATGTCGAAGTAGAGAAAATATTATTATTATGAAAATATGAAGAATCTTTTCGCGGCAAGACTGTCTAATGCATTGGAATTACGTGACTAAAGCCCGAGGCAAATTAAGGTGCATCTCATGGTGCATGTCGCCTACTGACACGCTGTCGCGGCAAAAATTTAGTTTATGGTTTCGTCATTTTGCAAAATATTTTGAACGTGCACCATCTCCGTAAATTCACTGAAGAATGGCACTGATGAAGAGTGCCTGCTATAATGTATTAGTAATTTGAATTATTATTTATTATTCATGCTAATTTCAAATAATTTTAACAGTTGCTACGTGTGCGTACGTTAAAATTCTTGCGGCATGATATCCATAGATAATATTTTGAACATAACCCAACCTGCAGACCATAGATTATAGACAACATTTGTATCGAAAATACATAGTGCCAACCGCTAAAAACAAAAAATCGTGATTTTGATTTGACATTCGAAAAGTGTAGGCATGTGGAATGTGATAAAAACGTTCAAAACGTCATGCAGGTGTCGATGCAGTGTGAGGTGACCTCACTGTTGTTTTAGTGATTACGGCAAATTTTGCCAACCGACAATGTTCGTTTAAAATGTGCTACGGGATGGGAGCATCGGTCTGATATCATTTTAAACACCAAGAACAACTACATTACACACTTTTTTCCCGTGGCGGCAGCCCGTGACAGTAGGCGACATGCACCTCAATTTGGGTCGCGCTTTAAGCTCAATTTATACTCGCAGACTCAAATCAGATCCAACATATTATCGTGAAATGTCACTTTGGACATTTTATTTTGGCTACCACTCTAAGGAAGAACTTCACGATCATCGTGAAAATATTCCTGTGTAATTTGTCCTTTACGTTTTCCCACTCTTTTTATCGTATCGGCATTTTATCATACTTATACATTTGCCTCTCAAATTTTATTATTGGACTCCGAAATGAAATGAAGGCATTGTTTTGTTCTACCTACTTAGGTATGTGAACCAACATTTTCCACTATGAAGGTGGTTTAAAGTAGAAACAGACTCACAGATGTACATCTTGGTATTTGCATTCAGATGGGAGTGACAAGGTAAGGTACTCACCGAGAATTGAGAAAATTGTGGAGGAAAGTGAATGCCATTCTTTTCACTAATTATTATTATTACTTCAATTATTATTTTGTTCATAAATAAATAATTATAGTACCTACGCATTTTATGTTTTATTGGAAGTCCGATGCCCTAATTTATTTTAAGTAATATAATAATATTATGTATGGTAGGTACGATAAAGGACGATGATAAAAAAATATAACGAAGGGATATGTATAAGTAGCTAGACAATTATTTTCTGAAAGCAGCTCACGTCCTTACTGAGTTTGGAGACCACTGATGTACAGGAATGATTGTGTGTTTAACTCGCAATAACGCATGTTCTCCAAGACTCAAAAGCCAAGTTTATCTTAAATTTATTTTCTTGAAGTGTCTTTGTCGGTTGGTAATTGATATACATATAAGCTCGTGCCAACAGCTGCCGGCATTGCAATAATGTATTCTTCTGCTTCCACACATTGCTTTCGTTGCAAACATTATAGGTACCTACATAATATTATATAGAGTCCACATTCAGTTTGTCATTTCAACTGCAATTATTCCATGAATGCACTTAAGATATTATCTGTTCAGCTGTTCTTATTTCATAATATTATGCTTAATTAATGAAAGTATCAATTCAATACACTCTATTCTCCTACAATAAATAATTTTATTATTTTATGGATATGAGTTAAGATCCCCTACTGTTTCTCGACGTTTTTTACCATGTTCGATCCTAAGAAGATCACATAGGCCTCCTCAGAATGTATGTTGTATTAACAGATTTTTGTGTTTACGATAAATGGATTTTAGTCACTTGCTCAACCTATTAACTCCACACACCGGGTCCAAATACACGTAGAAAAACAATATCTGAAATTTTGCCATGCCTGGGATTTGAACGGTATATACATTTTAAGCCTGGCGCTTAACCGCTCGGCCGTCGCGTCGTGGGCTAAACCTAATAGGTACAACAATAATATCCTGTAAGTTAAGGCGAAGCAGCCAATACCCCAATGCACATATATTCGTGAATCTGTCCAGTCTATTATTTATAAATGACACCAGCCAGCACTTAGTAAAGTTAATGAGTTCTATCGCACAGGATATACAATAGGGTTGCCAACTGTCCCGGTTTGGCCGGTATCGTCCCGGAATTGAAGCCCTTGTTCAGAATCCGGTTGGAGCTTACCAGGGATACACAATATCCCGGATTTCTATAAAAACCATCCAATAATCAGAAAAAATCAACTCTCATCGTGAAAGTAAACCCTTGCACAGCCCATTAAAATGACTGGAAGTGTTAAAAGAGATGTCAGCCTTCATTCTGGACGGAATTTCGCAATAATATCTCGGAATTTACTGAAAAAAGTTGACAACCCTAATATACTCGTAAATACATTTGTTATTAATCTGTTCTGTGGTATCTCTACCGCCTATGAGTTTTGAAAATTGTTAAAACCATATCTACAATATTGGTAATAATTGATTTTTGTATTTAAATTCTAATGGATTCAAGCTCTGTACTATTCCATTTAAGTCCATTTAAGTTATTCCATTTGTATTGTTAGCTTTGCAGAACCATTAAATAAAGTAATTAATTATATATAAGAATATGCAGATCATGTAAATTGTAAATACATTTGTGTACAATGACATCTTGATAATCCAGAAACATTTCGTGTCAATGAAATGACGACTGAAAATCATGTTTTAAGTCATTTTCACAATGATAATAATATTATGCCAAGGTCTTTATTAATTTGTGCAATTAATTTGTACGAAGACTGTTTCTGAATGTAATTTTTGTTCATACAAGTATTTTTTAAAGTAAATGTTAAGTAAAGTAATTTAATACTGTCTCATTAAATTCGTTTATTAACTTGTTTTGCCTTCGCTTTTTAGTATCCGCGTGGAAATTACTGAAATAAAAAATAATTATCTCATAAGTTTACTTTTATGGTGTTTTTTTATTGTTCAATACAGTTATTCTCAATTTTTTTTTACCCATTATTCAATATAAAATAATACGCATTCGAATTTACATGATATTCATATATAACAATTTGCATTTTATGACTGTTTTTTCCTTGACATATTGTATTAAATTCAATTACTTGCTGTTTGTATGAAACATTCGAAAACCTATTCTTTACTTGCTAGTTGGTAGTACTTCTGGCTACGACCTGCCTCAACCACAAGTCCACATGCACATGCCTGCCGAAGCCTCAGGTTAATTATCGGGATTTTTTTTGAAAATTTATTCTCTTCATATTTACTTTTTTTTATTCAACGAATAATTCACAAGATTTGAGAATGTAAGATTCTTCAAGTATATATCAGAGGTGCTTAAAATCATGTACCTACTTACGTTCTACTCTCTTAATTTTATAATATTACAATTTTTCACAAATACAAATTATAATTTTCATTATTTTCATGGTTTAAATTTAATTTGTAACACATGTTGATGGCGAGGTGTAAGTTATGCACTCATGCATGCATAAAAAACCAATAAAACTATGCGCTCCAAAGAACTGCACAGCTTTTTTCATCTATTATTTCTTTGCGCTCGGCTAGTGATAATAGTTGCTTATCCACCATTAAAACTAAATGTCATCCAAAGGTTGCTGCATTAGCATTTTTCCTCTAAAAGAAAAAGTATTAACATAATGTTAAGGCTTCAAATTATTTGGTAAGTATATATATACATTAACAGCAAGTATTTAAATAAAAAATCGAGCAAGTATTTTATTAAAAAGGTGGGAACTATTTAATATGAACCGCAAGTAAAAAATGATAATTGGTAAGTATTATAATATAACAATGGAAGTATTTAAATTAGGATAGGGAATTATTTAAATAATTTTTGGGAATTATTTAAATAATTAATGGTAAGTATAAATATCAATTTGTCAGTATAAAATCTATTTTGGACAGATTTTTTCTTTTACAGAAATAACTTATTTAGTAGCTTCCTTATTATGTTAAATTTAGTAGGATAGTATTGTTCTTTCTATCTGGCTCTCCAGAACAGATTGTACTATTAGAATGGTATTTCTCTATTATTTCATCCCTTACGCCCATTTAGTGTAGCAGCATTTGTGTATCTATAAAATGGCTCAATGATGCAATGCGAGTCTCCTGAGCAAGCTTCTAGTGCCTTTAAGATACTATTTCATTTTAACTATCAGCTGTAACTTAACTTAACTGCACCTTCCGAACCATCAGCTGTTAGGCATACACTCTTGATCTAAGCGCACTTCAAAGATATATGTAACCTTACCTTATGAGATTCAAAGCCTTAATCTCTACTTCATTGCGGGGTTAAATAAATTGTAGTGTCTATTATATACATTTTCAACTTTGCAATAATAACAAGACATACTTCAGACTTGTATAGTGCTTATTACATATTATTTTCAGTATCAGAATTTAATAATAAGACAGACTTCAGTTGTTTACAATAAATGTATTTCTTGTGTTCAAAAATTCACAATAATAATCAATGGTAACAAACATATGACAGAATAAGACGTTTCCTTCAATGATTATATCAATTACATACAACCTATTACTAAAGACGACCGATGTCGATCAATGTGAATGATTGAAAATGATAATCTAGAATACACACCCAGTCAAACGATAACATAAAAATCTTTTCCTTCAATTACGTACAACCTATTACTAAAAACGTTCATGAAATTCATAAAAAAAACATAAAATTTGTGTTTTTTTTATTGTTATATTATTTTATGCAAGTCTACATATAAATAACACAACATTTTAGAATTATCGGAAAACATTCCGATAATCGCAACTTTTGACAGCTCGATTTTTTTATTCGTTCGTTGATCAGTATCAGAGCATAGACAAATCGGACGACTTATTAATTGTCCTCGGACTTTCGGCTCGCCAATGGCAATACGTTTCACGGTCTTGTTTACATTACATACTGCAATAAATTAACAATATTAAATTATTATCTGATTCGGCATTTACACTAATAGTAAAAATAATAATATACATATTATATAAATAATTAAGATACTTACTTAAATTAGTAATTTTAAAAGACGTTGAAAAAACCTTTTTTGTAGTGATGAGTAAAAAACATGTAAAATATAAAAAATCAACGAACCCTAACTAATTAATTTAGCATACAATTTTAATTGAGATAAATTTAATATCATACTATTAATTATTGTTGTACCCAAACTGAGATTCATTTTTTTCATAAAATTAGACAATAATAGGTTATAAAAATGTACTTAGTTTAAAAAAATGATTTGTGTAATATTTGTAGTACGAGTACCTACCTAGAGAACCTATATTTTTGATCAATCATTAATTTAACCTTTGAGGTTATTCGCATTTATTTTGTGAAATGTCCATCTGGCTCTTTTTTCTGCACCTCTGCGACTTCTTATTTGATCTTCTTTTAATAATAATATTATCATAAATAGTTTGTTCTTACCGATATTCATGAATGCATAGACTAATATACTTTATATGCGATAATGGTAACCCTAAAATGCCGTGCGCCCCATTGAATGTTTTTTACTTTTCATACTATCAAAATAATAATGGATATTGATTTTATCTATTGGCCCATGTCATTTAAATAATGATTATTTATTTTTACTACTGATTTTTGAATATTATTTCTTGCTGTACCAATATTTTACATTCAACATTAAAACTGGCGGGCTTATACCGATACTTTGAAATAAATACTTACCATTCACTTAAAATTCTGACAGTTGTTATTTAAAAACTTTTCAAAATTGTCTATTAATACTTGCTTCAAAAATGCACGCCTAATGTTAATATATCATGCCGCGTGGCTCAAGCGCCGGTCTATAGTGTCAAGGGTCCCAGGTTGGAATCCTGAGTCTGGCAAGTACACATATTGTTTTTCAATTTGTGTATGAGTGAGAGTATGGACCTAATAGGTTGAGCAAGTCGCGAGCCTAATACTACAAGGTTCTAAGTGTTCGTCCTTGAGAAAACAAACCCAACAATGAAGTACTATTCTTAGCTGCCTCATTGTTACTTTTGTTTTGCCAAGGACAAACACTTAGAACCTTGTAGTTCTCCACTCGCGAAGTGGCTGACATCCATTTCTCGTAAAAATAAAACCTGTTAATACAAACCTCCACTCTGTGGGGGCCCATATGACCCTATTAGGATCGGACATGGTCGAAAGAAAAAAAGAATAGGTATATCATCTACTTATGGTTTACGATTACATTGTTTCCCTTCATCATAATTCTTAATTTTTGCGTCCCTAACTATTGATGATCATGACTCCTTTTAAATGACCTAGTTATCTCTCCAGCGATCACGGCATTCCGACAACATAATATCTACCTACATATTACCTAAGTGTAATGATACCAAAGAGCTTTGATTAATAAAGAGGGATCATAATAACATTATTGTGTTATATTTATATGTACCTATTACAACAGTTGATTTTTTTTAGCATTGTTGAATTTGACAACAGTATAAAAAAAAATATTTCTCTATTATGTTGGCATTACCTATTATTTATACATAAAATCAGAGCTTTGGAGCGGACCCTTTTTTGAGTTGCTCCGCTCCAGTACCTAATACTTGCTCCGGCTCCGCTCCGGGTAAAAGTTTTAATAAGTATTATATGTATACAAATGTAAAAAAAAATAAGTAGGTACTTAGTTTTAAAATAATCGTCATTTTCATTATTAAGTAATTCTATTAAACAAAACCGACAGCAAATCGTCCCTCATTATTTGTTTCTTCTGTCAAAAAGTGAAGTTATTTATCACTCGGCAGTGTTGCCATATTTCGAATAATTCAAGTGTTGCAAAATGTCAAAATGTACTATTTCCATTGGATTTTAGGACAAAAATTTAATAAGTAATAAAAAAAAACATCCGGAGCAGTGGAGCACTACCAATTTTCGGTGCTCTGGGTAAAATCCCATTACTCCAGTGCTCCATGCTCCTGCTCCGAGCTCCGCTCCAACGCTCTGCATAAAATACAAATGGTGACACATACAAAACAAACGTACGATTATTTGTGATTTTTCATCTAAATAAAGACTATCCAGTACATTAAAAACTTCTTTGAGATTTGACACTAAAATAATAAATACAATGCGTTTTTATCTCAGTGGACATGTGTTAACTAATTAACCCACAATTCAAAACAACTTTCCACCTACACGTAAAGGCTCCGTCTCCGTAACCACGTTTCAAGTATTCAGATGGCTAATAGATTTTTTGATATTGTTCCAGGTAAAACATATTGCCAAGCATGCAGCAAGAAGTGTTCCGGAGAGGTGCTGCGGGTGACGGACAAGTACTTCCACATGGCGTGCTTCGCCTGCCGCACTTGCTCCAACTCCCTCGCCCACGGAGGCTTCTTCTGCAAGGACAATGTCTACTATTGCCCACAGGTTTGTTTCACACCATTATCACCCATTGATTTATTACTCCGTAAGTAAAGCATATAATCAATAATGCAAGGCCACGCTGAGACACTAATACCAGGGACTTGGTACATTTATATGCATAGCGTTGCTGTCTCTAATATGTGCGACTCTGCGGGTAGTCAGTGAGCTTGTGTTACAGGTGTATGCTCAGCTCAGTAGCGAAGGGTGGAGATAGGCTGTTAACCTTTTCTATGCCTTACAATATTACTATGGCAGTATCTGACAGGCCGGAGATTTTTAACGACAGACGTTGAATGTAGAACGAAGCTCTTACTAAAATCGCTGTAATATCTATAATTTGTGGCTTAGTATTTCATAATAATTATTCAAACAGATGTTAGTGTGTGTTTAATTTTTTAGATTATAAAAAGTTTTAATTGTAATTTAGATTATATTAAAAGTCAAATGTGGTTTGTAAAATTTTATTTTCACATTAGTTATCAACCTCTGAAATGATGGCCAAAAAATTAATTAGTCAGACTGAGTGATTATTCAAAAAGTCTTCAGTGGAATGTAGCAATATAGGATGAATTATTCTTAGATTATTAGTGGATGACATTTTTATAAAATTTTTCGCATTCTAGTGGTTAGACTATTTTTGTTGTGTTCAATAAATTTTTTTGCTATGTGGTTTTACACCAGCACAAGAATAATCTAATACTAACTTAAAACACTGCAAACAATTATACATATACGGAGTACATATTATTATCTGGACACCGAGATAAGTCTGTATATTTTAAGCCTAGCGCCATGTTGATAGTCTGTGAATCATCACTGCAAATGGCACCAGCTCTGCCCGTTTTGTATAAATTTTTCCCAAACCTACATAGTAACAATATTTCTTGTATTTTTTGCAGGATTACCAAAAGCTATTTGGCACTCGGTGCGCGGCATGCAACACATATGTCGAAGGAGAAGTGGTGTCAGCTCTCGGAAACACTTACCATCAAAAATGTTTCACTTGCGCAAGATGCAGGTAATATGTCTATTTATTCAAGTTACATTATACTGTATTCATAATTTTCATGTCCATGTGAGAGATTGACATAAATGTTTCCAGTCTATGCCTTGGCCACTGTTATGGCGACACCATGTCTGTAGTACAGCTCGATACAATAAGACGATCACTGTGCAGTACGATCACACTGTTACAATACATATACATTCATGTGATTTTTCTCTAACCCTGGGTATTTTAAAAATTGTGCTACCACACTACTGTCATAGCGTCTCATGGTATCATGTATATAAATGAATCAGCAAAATCATCTGTAAGTTTGTAATATTTGGATCTTGAAATCCCTCACTTCTGTTGCATAAATTTAATGATTGTGTGTATTGTGCGGCAAGTTTAACGTGAACAGTGGCCGTTTCGAGAACTACAATATTGACATAGATCGCAGCGCCACAACGGCGGCCATGACTCTTCAACTTATCATTTTCGCACTGTATTCTCAATGGCAATTATTTATGATAGTGCAAACGATCTTTTTCATATTGCCGGTTTATGTCCATAGATCTGTAGAAGTCTAGCTTAACTAAATAAACTATTGCATTTGTTTCAGACAAGCATTCCCATCGGGCGAGAAGGTGACATACACAGGCAAAGAAGTCCTTTGCCAAAAATGTGTCATGGTGCCTGTCAAAGAGATTGCTCGCAATCTAGCCGCCAGTCCTACAACTAGCAATCCAAATGGTGAGATGACTGAATTTATTATTGACCTTCCAAAGTGTCATATTTTAAACTAATATAATCAAATAGAAACACTTACATGTGTAAAAACAAAACACGTGCATGTGGTTTCGCTAAGCTGGATTAATTTAAATGACATTTATGAAAACTGATATATCTATCTATATAATGGTCGAAAATACGTACAAATTCTATTATACAAAAAAAAATGTTATAAAGTTAAAAGCACCTGTAAATATGCATGGATTTCCTGACACCAATAGTGTGTAAATTAAACTATCGCAATAATAACTGTTTTGCATGTAAAAGTGCTGACTGTCCCGCCAATCTCATTTTTTAAGCATAAGCGAGACGCGTTCTTGTCATTTTATGGTGCTATTTGACTGGTTGTGAAAAGTTATTAACATCAAAATGCTCTGCGTGATAAATTTAAAAATCAATGTTTCATATGCTCAAATCACTTTCAGTATTAGCTGTTATTTCTTGGTGGAGAGACTTATTAATTAAAACAAAACACAACATATTATCATACGTATTTCATATTATTATTTAATAAATTAATATCAAGTCTGATCTCATCCGCTTAACAGGACATTCCCAACAGATTGATCGGATCCTTCTAAGCATTAAGTTGAACATTGAATTGTTAAGTATTATAATATGTCATGTTTTATTTTAATTAATGCATTATAATTATAGCAATTCACTTGTTTTGTTTACTGTCTCTATGAAAAGATTTATCTCCCAAGTATGATTAAAACGGACTGACTTCTTGTCTGTGTACAAATTGTTATGGCTATTAAATAATTGTAATTATTTTATAATTTATTGCTGTGTGACTTAATTTCCAGAATGCGCTGGGTGCAATCAAGAACTTTCTGAAGGACAAGCACTAGTTGCATTGGATAGGTTAGTATATTTTTCCAGCTAGCTTATTCTCTAACTTCAGCTCTTTACTTCAGGATAATAGTATTTTCTTAATAGTCTGTAATATTATACAATAATGCATACTATACCATTCAACTTCCATGTTATCTTTACAAAGTAATTGTTTAATTATTGTTTTTAGTGTTGTTGAATTTAATTTTTGTCACATTCCAGACAATGGCATATGTGGTGTTTCGCTTGCCGCGCTTGCGGTTGCGTGTTACACGGGGAGTACATGGGTCGGGACGGCATTCCGTACTGCGAGAAGGATTACCAAAAGCTCTACGGTGTGAGGTGTGCTTACTGTCAAAGATTCATCTCCGGCAAGGTCTTACAGGTAAGAAAATTCATTGTTTCACCCAATGAACAGCTTATATAACGCTCATAATTTTTTTTTTTAAATCACTAATAAAATAATAAACATAAGTTCTATAATTTCTTGTCTGTTTAGTATATTATTATAATATAATGTGTCATTATTTCCAGGCTGGAGACAATCATCACTTCCATCCGACTTGTGCTCGCTGTACCAAATGTGGAGATCCCTTCGGGGATGGAGAAGAAATGTTTTTGCAAGGTTTGTTTTTGATATAAGTACTTCGATTATAAAGATTGCCTACCAATTTAAAATGCTGTCCATCTTTGATGGAATCATATTTCGATTGTAATTTTAAATTCAATGCTATATTGCAGCACACAATGTGGTGATTCAAAGAACTAAAATGCTAGGAGTATTTCTGGAATACTCTCACAACAACACTAGCGCCACTGTCATCCTCCTTCCGAAATATGTTGCGCTTTGGCTCAACTTTCTTTCGCGATATCAAATTGCTGTATTGGTTCAAAGATTACAGGGTCACTACGAGTGCCTGTTCGAGGAAGGTAGGATATGCGTTCCCAAAATAAAAGTGGTAGAACAGTCTAATTGAAAGTCTTGTAGTCAAGTTGAATTTTGTTTCCTGAGTATTTTGTTTACTGAACATAAAAATAGAGGTTGGCTTAACCCTTTCAAAGCGTCAAGAATACCGCTTTAATACAATAGAGCGCGTCATGATTTCAAGTATTGATAAATCACAATAAATGTCAGTCAAACATGTACAAATACAGTCATCAAAAATATTTTAAGTGTTCAACGGTGATTATGAATAGTCGTAATATTTTTAACGATCTTAAAAATAAACATTTGTGCCCTGATTATGATAAAGAATGAGGAACAAGCCGCGTTATACAAAAAGCGTGTGACTTACGTTTCAGTCGCCATTTTGTTGACGTGTCGGCTCCGGACAAGTGCGTCGATGACAGAATTATGTTCAAAACTTCAGAGTTAATGCAACCGTAATCCCAGACCACTTAATAAATTATGAGAAATCCTTTTTTACACCCCACTTGATAATATTAATGGTTTATTTTGATAACATGACAATACACTATTCACTAAACAGAACACATAATCCACATAGTTTCAAATGTTATTAATTTATAAATTTCAACATCGTCTGATATGTAGGTAGGTCATTTTAGTATTTTTGAAACACTTAAATATTTTAATAGTTCACCTTTTCATGGTATTCTCTAAAGCACGGATACACGCATAATGGCACGTTACACTCGGAACCATGTATCTGGAATATTTTTTGGTTTTCGGCTTTTTTTTTGTATTCGCACAAAGATGACAAACTCTGCAAGGATTTATCCGTTTATTTGCGGGAGGAATTATGTCCGGCATATGCTTTGCCATCGCTCTAGCTGATAAGTGCAGTGGATGGTCGACGGGTTGCTGTGCGCGGGATGTGGCTGGAACTTGATATTTTTCAAATATTTGCCTGATTACTTTTAACTGAAAATGAGCTAGACCTGTTTTTTTGCCTGTGATAGTACTAAACAGAATATATGAATTTAATAAAAACAGATCTATGATATGGAAAGCCACCTTTTTGTACCATTTTATTGATTTTCGCATACAACTTAGTGTACTTAACATCATATCAGCTTTATCTACAGATCCCATACATTTATTATATTGGATAACACACGTAGGTTTCAGTATAGGCTCTCCGGTCTGCCTATTGAATTTTCCTGTGGGTGTAAATGAATCATTGTGCAATGTAGTCAACATATGGACTTCGCGCCGGTCGTGCCATTTTATAGCCAATAGCGAGCTACTATTTTTTGACTCCACTTCTCCTTTCTTGAGCTTCCTAAATGTTGGCATATTTCTTCGATTTTTTCGGACTGTTCCGCAAGCATTTGTTTTTTTTTCGTGAAGATGTTTAAATAAGTCTGGGCTTGAATACCAGTTGTCAGTCCACATAGTATGACCTTTACCGAAATATTCGTTCATTAATGTCGTTACCACAGCTCCCGAAATGCCAAGTCCCTGCTCATCGACAATATCTGTTCCTTCCCCGCAATATATTATGAAATCTAATATATAACCAGTCATCACATCGCAAAGAACGAACATTTTTATGCCGAAACGGTGGCGTTTTGAAGGAATGTACTGTTTAAACAGCAATCTACCTTTGAAAACAATTATGCTTTCGTCGATACATAAGTTCTCGTGCGGCATCATTGTTTTTTTGAATATTTCTCGGCAATGGTCGATCAGAATTTTAATTTTGTGTAATTTATCTCCAGGAATTTGAGTATTGGGATCCGAAAAGTGCAACATCCTCAAAAGCAAAGTATATCTGTCTCTTGGCATTACTTTCCCGAACATTTGGCTGGATAAGAGTGGATCGGTTGACCAATGTTCCTCTATTGTGATGTGACGATTTCTAGTCATCAACATACTTACAGCAAAAAAAATGTACATTTCTGGGACGTCTGTGTTGACCCACTTACGATTCTGTCCATTATATTTGAATTCAAAAAATGCTCAAAAAATTCTATTTCTTTAGAGCTATCTGATAAATTTGTGTGCGGGCTGACTCCAGAAAAGAAATCATCAAATTCGTGAACAACTGGTATGAAAGGTCCAGTAGTCCACGAAGACAGATCGTCAACATTACGATTTACATTTAAATTAGAGGCGGCGGCAGCAGCACTTTCTGATGGGGCACTGGAAGTATCTGAATCATCGTAGTACTCATTTTCACTCAATTCATAATCTGAATCAGGATCATGAATTGCTTCTCCCATTTCATCGCTCAAATTACCAGGGATATCCATTTTAAAATAATGACAAAATATCGACCACACACAATATGCTATCACAAAATGTTTTTAATTTTTCCGATACAGAAATTTTCAATTGTGTGAAAATGTTTATTTACTTAACATATCTTTTCTTTATAAATGACTGATAATTAAGGTAAATAAACAACTTTTGTCCGTTTTACCTATTAGTATAATCAGAAAATAGTATTTAAAAATGTTAATCAACAATAAAGAAAGAGAAATATTGAATCGCGGACTCTTATATTTAAATTACACCTTGTTCAAATTATTTTCCGAAACTATTAACTCGCGGATAATATACTAGCAGGTAGACGAATGAATGCAATCTCAAAAAGCATTCCTTTTGTAAAATGTTTTGTAAATTCACTTTGATCAATGTAACTTTCTCATATTCTATATAACAGTTTATGCACCAAATAGTTTTTCAATCACTAAAAAACAATATAACATATTATTATATCGCGAATTCGTATCGCTACAAACGCGTCAGTCAAATATCTTCGGCGCACATGCACTAAGAAGCGATAAGACACTATATACCCGGCAAGTTTGAATTGGCCCGATGACTGATATTTTTTTATCCAAGACACGCTCCCGAAAAATATTTATTTAAATTAGATAGAACAAAAGTTTAGGCTATTCATTGACAGATGTCAAGAGAAGGATGATTTCTGAATAAATTAAATCAATATTAGATTTTTTCGCGCCTGGCCGAAAGCAGTACTAGGCAAACGAAAATCGAAATGACTTTAGTCAGCTGACGCGCGGATGACTTGCGCGTATAGGCTGACTAAAGTCAGTTGCCGCGTTAGAAAGGTTAAGAGTAAATGAAAACAAAACTAAAGTCATGGTACAAAGCCGACAAAATCAGAGTAGGCTGGGCCAAAGTTACAGTTTTGGAAACCATCAATTTGAGGTTGTCAACCGGTTCACATACCTGGGTTCCAATATTACAAAAGAGAACGAGGAACTGGAAGAAATAAAAGCCCGAATAACCGCTGCATATAAATCGTACTTCTCATTGCTGCCCATATTCAAATCCAGAAATGTCCACAGAAAAACTAAGACTAAGACGAGGCTCTATAAAACCGTCATACGCACAGTCGTTGCATACGGGTGCGAGTCATGGACGCTAAATGTGAAAGCAGCTGAAATGGTGGATTGCTTTGAGAGAAAGATCCTTAGGCGGATATACGAACCCATGAATGATGGTGGGTAGTGGAGAATTAGGTACAACACGGAACTATACCGCTTATACCAAGATTCAAAACTCTCCAACTTCATAAAACTCCAGAGGCTAAACTGGGCAGGCCATGTCCAGCGCATGCCTGAGTCACGGATACCGAAGAAGATCCTCGAAGGAAACCCAGGAGGGAAAAGGCCAGTGGGAAAGCCACGCACACGATGGGGTGATAATGTTACAAAAGATGCCAACCAGATACTAAAAATCAGGAACTGGAAAAGACGTGCGGAGGACCGTTCCGGCTGGAGGACAGCGGTGGAGGAGGCCAGGGCTCGACTTGAGCTGTAGCGCCATCGAAGAAGAAGAAGAACATAAAAATTACAACAAAAAAATGACTGGCCACGAGATCAAACTTGGACCTATACCACTGCTCCATTGACAGCAATTTTGCCACCGAGCCACGCAAAATGTGTGAAAAATCAATATTAATATATAAACTAATCTAAACTAGACGAAGCTTCTCAATAAATGTTTCTCTTTCGTCCATACAATATGTAATATTATTTGTAATGTAATTGGCATATTTGCTTTAGATTTTAAATGCGTGGAAAAGGTATTGCCTAATTTCACATACATGTTAATTTTTTTATGACTCATTTTTGATACATAAATATAGTTAAATGATTTCTTTATAAGTCAAGATAAACAATAAATAAGGGTTTGTTATCGAGTTGAAATATTTTTTAGGTAGGCTCTAAATAATATTCTCCTAGGAAGGAGTCTGCCACTGCAGGATAATGCGAGCTGCTCAGATTAAAATAAATAAACAGATGTAGCGTTTCTATACAGTATTGGCTACGAGATAGGTACTTGGTCATGAAATTCAAGCTAATTCTTAGAGTCATAAATGGTGAGCATGATGTAGTAAGACGTAATGGTGCTATTTTTGGACAACGGACCTACTACTCTCAGACAGTACAAATGGCATACAAAAGTTAACTATTTTCAATCGATCTATGCTCCGGGCTTGGTGAGTTGTTTGATTCTTCGGGCTTTTATGATTGCGTACTATCATTTCAATGGTTATAAATCACCTCCATAATATCATTTTCACTATGGGCTCTATTCCCAAGGGTAATAAAAGGATTTGTAATATTTCTAAAAGTGAATCAAATTACCTACTTCATGATATGCAAACGATTGATTTTCAGGTGGCGCAATCTGGCATCCGCGCTGTGGTCCCGGTCCAGGACTGGAATCCTCTCCACCGACCAACGGCCATGCCACCGACTCTGAGGTAGACCGCGCTTCAAGTGTCGCTGTCAGTGATATGCAGGTTTGAAATTCAGTCACCGTAATAATAAGTTACAGAAATATAATATTAGCTAACGTAAAATGCTATTTTTTCACATTTAAATTGCACCTTTGTTTCGAGTTGAGTTTTTTTTTTTATCAATTTGTATCTTGTTTGTTAGAAACATGCAAGGTATGATGTGTAAAAAGATAAGTATTTTTATCCCTTCATTTTTTGTAAAATACCATTTACAATACCCTAGTTCAGTACGGAATCAACTCAAAAAACCTAATGTATAGTTAAGAATTCGATTGTGATTCTATGACACATTGACAAAATTTTTAACCCTATTTTTTATTGTATTAAAAGAAAAGATCTATCTACATAAAATGGCATAATTTATTAAATATTTTGAAAGTTTGAGTTGTTTTCGTGTAGAACTAGGATATCTATTAGCAGATTTTAATGCTTATGGCTTCATTTTAGAATGATTCATTAATTAGTACTTTATAATTTGACACTTGATATTTTATGGATAATTTTAAATTATGAGTATCATTACGTTTTTATTTCATTCCATACATTTTTAGCACAGTAATTTGTGTGATTAGTGTTCAGTAAAAATCCATAATGGTGACTATTATGCAATGTAGTGTGTCAATTATTAGATTTTGAAATACGTAGTAACGTTATTATACAAATGGAAAACAATCAATTTTACGTTTGCTGGATGCAAATTGTGTATAGTTTCGTAAATTGGTTTTTAACCTAATTTTAACAGTTTTTATTATTAATGTTGGTAAACCAAAATTAATCCAATTTTGTAGCAAACCTTCATATATTTCAAATGAATATAATATTTATATAATATTATCATTAAAAAATCACTACAAGAATGCATACTGGTAACCATGACTGTTTAATTTATTTAGTTTTATTTGTATTAATCACAATTACACAGTATTGCTAATCTATAAACATTTTTTTACATTTGAATATATTATTAAAATAATCAATATTACATTTGTAACATGCAAATTAACTGCATTATTAAAAAAAAATGATTAATAACTATTTTGCGAACATTTAAACAAATTGCAGCCCATGTTCATGGAATCATGCTCACTATTAATTTAACCAATCAACTAATTTAATAGTTACCATCAGACTCACAGATTTGAATGTACTTTAGTTGCAGCTGTTAACATGACTAACTTAATCAAAACAATTTTAAAAATTAGCTGTATCTACTATATATTATTGAATTCACAATTTCGATTGACATACTAGTCAGGGATGGATTGGCCCGGCGGGACACCGAGATATGTCTCGTTAATCGATGAGTCCCTAATGAAAATTGTTTTTTTATCAAATCGTAAACAACTCATGTATGTATAGATTCTGAACATGATATAATTTTCAAATGTTGTAAAAGTTCAATCATACACAAAAATTTGTATCACCCTCCGATCTTTTCAATATTCAACAATAGGATTCAAACATTTTTATAAAATTGATTTGAAAAAATATTTTTTTGCAATGCTATATGTAATTTAAATTTGGGTTGATTGACTATAAAAAAAATCCAGTCAGTCTCAGGTCATCAATCCGCCCCTTGTGACTGTGACTATGGGTATCTTCTTTTTAAATTTCTTTATTACCTACTTTTTTGCACTAAATTACTATAATATTATAACTAATTTACCACGTCTCTGTGCTCACGTTCAATGCCCGATTTTTTCAAAAATGATCAGCGTGGTGATGTGCCCTTCTCCATTGGTTAATAAAAACAGCACACGTTTGATTTTATTTTCTTAATATCGCACCATGATCTTGTTGCATGTATTTTTTGTTTTAATCGACTGATTGATGTTGTTTTATTTTAATTCTTTTATTTTTGCATCTTTTGTTATGTTTGTTTTTGTTTTTGCTAAAATTTTTCAGTACTCGTTGCGATCCCGAACGCCCAGCTTGAACGGATCCTTCTGCAGCCCGTATAGTAGTTTGAATAGAAAGGTTTGATTATTATTGCCAGTTTTTTTTATTATAATAGTTAGGTACATACTTTTATTTTTATATGGCCATGGACAATTTCAAGAGCAACATAAATTAATATGGCGATGAGACGTAGAGTTTGCAGATGAAGTGGGAAAATAGAATTTAATGACACCTTTGTGTCATAATTTTATTTTTTCTTTATTTTAACAAACCTTACATTGCACAATTACATATTATTCTAATTTTGCTATGAAATAAAAATGCATACTATTTTTAGAGTCAAGTTCTATAACAATATAGATAAAAATGACGATTTTTTAAGTTTTAAGAATTTTATGTTTAGCTTTTTATATTACATTAAATGGAAATCTTTATAATAGGGTTTTTTTTTTGAATAGTGGCAATACTTGTAGCTGAATATTATATTTTACTGTCACTCACTCTACCGTTTAACCTTTTCTGTGCCTCATGATATTACTATGGCGGTATCTGACAGACCGCAGATTTTTAATGACATATGTTGAATGTCAATACAATTGCTGTAATATCGATAATTTGTAGCTTGGAATTTCATAATTATTCAAACAGATGTCACTGTGCTTTTATTTTTTTAGATTATTCATATTAATCGACAGTGGCTAATAATTTGAGTTTAAAGTCAGATGAGATAACTCACGAAATTTGTATGTGCGGCCTGTCGATCACAGCATCATAGAGTGAGATAACTCGCTGAAGGCATGGAACCGGTTAAATTCAACATGTTGACAACTTTATAAGAGCAGAATTTTAAAATATGTTATGGGAAACTGTGAATGTACAACGTTATTTCCATCTGGACAATTTTGTGTAGTGTAGCCAGGCCCTAATGGAATAGTATATTAATCGCCATCAACAGTTCTATACCTCTTGAGATTCTCGCCATCTTCTACAGATGTCTCCGTATCATGTCCAAAGCTGATGAAGCCTTCATAACACTGTTTTAATAACGGAAAAATGTTAACTGTTTTCCCAAATTATCTTTTATTATGTAAACTAATAGCTACCTACTTATAAATATTGTTGGAAGAATAGATGCATGCAATATTCTAGGAATATTAGGAAGGTACAGAAAGAAAAGATTTTTTAAAGTTTATTAATTAAGTTTACTGATGAATATTTAAAATGATTCGTTACATAATATTAGAATATAATATGCATCTTTACTCTAATGAATTTTAACAATTATATGCATAATATGAATTAAATAATATATATAACCAAGA
The DNA here is from genome assembly GCF_057557595.1 of Rhyacophila brunnea. Lineage (NCBI taxonomy): Eukaryota > Metazoa > Arthropoda > Insecta > Trichoptera > Rhyacophilidae > Rhyacophila > Rhyacophila brunnea. The sequence goes on from NW_028233068.1 coordinate 28,921,203, forward strand.
AATCTCTCATAATTAATTACTTATTTGGTGGAAAGTTTTATTTTGAGGATGCCTGCTTGTTTTAATTATTAAATACTTTAAAAAATGCATTTGCAGTATAAATCTTCTGATTCTTTTTGGAAAAATACTTTATCGTAATAATATTGTCTTACTAAAATTCATCTTCTTCCTATATACTTACAACAATTAAAATTCTGGTCCTGATGCAACCTGTTTGTAAGTCGTCAGATTGTGAATCAGAGGTTATTTCGACCTTTAAAATAGTTTTGGATTGTTAACGAGTAATGCTTTGATACAATGCGGGTAATTTTGCAGCACTACGGCAGTTACCGCAGCAGAGTTGGTTCCCCCGGTTTGGTTTTACGGGAGTACGGCAAAGGAGGAAGTCACAGCGGAGGTGCGGCGGAGGGAGTTCCGGGTGTCGGTCCTCATCGGATCCTCACCTACAGCTATTTGACGGAGCAGCCCAGTCAGGGATACTTGAGACGGCCCATCGAGCCTTACGATCGCCCTCCTACTAGCCCACATTTCCACAGGCCACACTGTTAGTATTGCAAACTGTTATTGACTCCATCGTTTTAATAACCTCATTGTTCATACAAAATTTAGAACAACACACCTACATATTCAAAAATATCTAATACCTATACCTATATGTTTCTAAGGTTTCCAAATTATGTGTGTTCAATAAAGAATGCTATATTATAAATTTTTCATTGAATATAATTCAGTATTCGTACAAAGAAATCAATCATGACTAACTAGCTTGTTCGCTTTCAGCTTCAAATTCATCACGCGGAGGCACCCTCTATTCTCGCAGCAGCTCAAAAAGTTCTCACAGACCCGGCATGAGGGTTCTGGTCGATTCCATTCGAAGTGAAACTCCACGGCCTAAGTCACCCGCTATGAATAATGAGGTAAGCAATTTTTCAGAAAAATAATGTCATATTTATAAATTTTTTGAGAATGTTTCAAAATATTATTGTACGATTTGTAGGAACCGATTGAATTGTCGCATTACCCTGCCGCAAGTAAGCCGCCGCCCGGTTATAAAGCAAAGATCGACCGAGACGACTTCCCAGCACCTCCTTATCCTTACAGTGATCCTGGTATGTGAATTATCTTATTGCATTAATTGTTTTTTGTTTATACCTACCCTCATTTGTATTAACTTAAAATAATATAACCTCCATCGTATCACTCTGAAAAGTCAACTAGTATGATGGACGTGATTATACATAGATTATCTTTTTATATTTTCAGACCATCAACAAAATACATCATGATTTCACAGTTTTGAATGATGATAACAAATAATAAATTTGTCATTTTTTGCTAATTTAAATTAGTGGGCGTTCTCCCCAGGAACAGTGGTGTTTCTCTGCCTTGAAATTAACTTTCTAAAATAAAATACATCATTTCTAACAATCGTTGTAAAGCAGTGTTTTTGACTCGGCATTTTTATCTGATTGAATGTCTACTGCATTTTTAGATCACCAGAACTGCATGTATTGTCGGTACTTATTGTATCATAACAGGACATATTAGCTAGACAAAATTCTTTCTAATTTATTTTCGTGTGTCGGGAGAGAGAAGTGATTGTAAATTAATAATTTTTAATGTGACTGGGAAAATTTTCAGAACGCCGCCGTCGCTGGTCCGACTCGTACAAGGGAGTTCCCATCTCTGACGAAGATGAAAACGGAGAAGCCAATGGAAAGGTTAATGGAAAATCAGGTCAGTTTATTTACATAATTGTTTTATATTAATCATAAATATAAATTATGATCCCATATTGCTGTTGTTTTCTAAGTATAGACTTTTTTGTTGCAGAAGTAACCGATCCGCAGCTCAAAAAGGAGGAGACGGAACTGGCAAAAATCGAGACTGGAATAGCAAAGGTGTTCTTGAAAAATGTTAAGGATAGAGAGAAGGTCAAACAATGGAAGAAAGACAATTTAGACCCTAGAAATGCTAGCAGGTTCGTATTTTCTTATAATATTGCTCTATAACTTAACCGATTGATTTCTATAACATATTTTTTTGTAACATATCAATTGTGCATGTAGGTTAAGAGCAAAAAGGCTTAGTCTCTATTTGTACATACAATACCTAAAAACCCCTCAATCTGTGTCATTATTTTTATGCATATGACACAATGTATAACTGATGGAGAGGAGCTCTTTTGATTTTGATCTACTCATACTGGCAGAAAGCCCGCTGTAGGTGGCTCGGAAGTGTGGAATTTGTAAAGGGTTTATGTGGCATGCTCAACGCATACAAAAAGGAGATGCCCATCAAACTGCTCAGTCAAGTACATAGTGAAATGTTTGCCTTTAATTTTCTCAGGAAAGAGATTGACAGCATAATTTTTTTTTACATTTATCTCTGTAAACCGACTACAAAGAATCGTTTGGTGTAGATTTCAGGTTGCTTGAATCAGTAACAAAAAAGATAGAAGAGTGGCGTGAACAACGCCTGCCATTCAAAAGATCCTCTATTGGTGATTAAATTTATCACTCGCACCTCGTATCGCCGACTTACTGCTATTGTGCACTGGTCTGATTGCTCACAAACCTGGAAGCCTGCTTTTGTGATCTCCGCAATCAAGATGTATTCAAATATTTCCTATCGATCACATCAGGTAGTTTGGTCAAGCATTGTTTCTCTTTATTAATTCTAATAGGATACCTTCACATATTATGGTGTGCGTATGAAGTGGATCTAAATATTTGAATGAGACTAGTGGGTAGATGAGTAGTAAAATTGTATTATTATTGATAAAGGACCCCCTCGGCAAGCAAAGAACCAACGTATCGTCTGCGCTATGAGTCACCGGTAGGGGCATCTCCCAGCCGCAACATGGACCACCCGAGGCCCTTTGACGACGAAGAATATTCCGTGGCCATGGACAGGTCCAGCAGCTACCGTGGGAGTGTCGGCCGATCCGTCGGACAGATTCCCAGCTACAACGGTATTTAACTATTTCATTTTCAAATCACACTAAATAATATTAAATTTATTTCATAAGTCATAATAATTAATGGTTTCTTTAGCACAGTATTCAATTTCATACACAATTTAAAAAAAAAAGTATTTCGTATGAAATTGTTTTTGTCAATTACGTATATTTAAGTTAATTAGTTTAATAAATTATACATTTTTATATTCTTACAATATGTGGAAGTATTATGATTATATTAGGAACAAATTAATGTAAGATTTAATGTGTGACTTGTGATATTTTCCTTTGTGATTCATATTTCAATATCATATGAAATCGATTGATTTCATTAAACATGTTTGTAACCACACAACCGATGCTATTTTTGATGTAAATGTGTCATTCTCTTTGTATACTGCATTAATATGTATTAACATCTTTGACACATCCGTGACTAGATTGTTTTATCTTGATAAGAAAGCATTGGTTTCACTACATTATATTATGGTTATAAAGTTACATAATATTATACCCCGTTTCCACATGTTTGGATTTACTGCTGACAGTACGTATTATCGCGGCCTTAACAAAAAAATGCACGTGTAAACCTGTATTATCGTGCAAGTTGCGAGAAAAATTGCATGCATAGATCAAAAAAGTCTGAATTTTCACACAACAGTTGGACTTTACGATATCTGTGCCTGCTCAGTAGAACGGTAGTGGCGAACCTGCCGGTAAAAAAACAAACTACACCGCAAAGAGACTCATTTTGAGGTTAACCGATTTTCATGACCTGTCAAATAGTACCATACAGTGACAACATTGTGTCTCACTTACTCTTGATGAATGAGATTGGCACTTTTACGTGTAAACAGTTATTATCGCGATAGTTTAAAATACACACTATTGATGCAAGTAAATGCAAGCACATGTACGGGCACTATTATTCCTTACGCAGCATTTCTCATCATATTGTATTTCATATGGTATTGAAGTAGTCATTCATCAAATCAACATTCATTTACATGATTCGAAAACATTCATTTTATTCATACAAAATATACCTACATCGATCGAGTTGAGAGTCGGGTTGATGGCAGTCAGTTTTTTTTAATTCTTTCACCAGCAATATATTATTGTATAATAAATTAAATATTTACAAAAATTTGCATTATAATATAAATGATTAAAATTTTTAATAAGAAATCACTACCTACATAACAACCTCACTAGTCTTGGCAAATTATTACTTAGTTCAGTCGATACCCCCTCTATAGAATAATTCGTATTGAATCGATTACATAATATTAATATTTTATTGTAGTGTGCATTAAAAAATATTTGACTCTTTAAAATTATATCATATTGAATCTGTGTCTAGTTCCTGTTGCCAATATGAAATCGAATTTTAGCGTTCTAGTTAAAATAACATAATATCTATGAAGACCGATACCTCCTTTTGAAATTGTGCTGTGTAAACATTTTTGAATTTTTGTAAAAATAATTATGAGCCGAAGTGAAGTAGAATTAGCCATACTCTAAAAAGGTGAGGACGCATGGGCTTCTAATAATTAATTTACTGAAAGAGCTGTTTTAAATTTCTTTTCCTATTTTTGTTTGGCATAAACATAATTTTGACTTTAATTTTTAATTAAATATTCTATAATATAATATTGCTAGTTGTTATTTTTATTTTTGTAGTGCAGCTTATAGTTTTTTCATGAATGTTTCTAGAAATTTTTAATACAATTTTAGTTTTACAGTATCTGCGCTTTTTATTTTATTCATTTTAATTTATTCTGCTTCTACTATTTATTTTTTTATAATAGAAACTTTTTATTTCAATTTATTTTTATTTAATTTTTATGCTGCTATGGTTAAAAAGGCCTTTTTTAATATCTCCAGATATTTTTTATTCCGTTTTTTTTAATATTTTCAATGATGTTTACTCGCAATACTTACCTACATACAAATATATATCTTCAACGGTATATTCAACCTATATTATCATTTCCTCAATTCACATTAAACTGTCGTATCACAATAATTTATAGAAGCATAATATTATATAGTTTTTTGAGAAAATACTACGAATTTTAATAGTGAAGATTGTGGATATAATTTTATCTGCCTGTAATATTCCTATATTATATATTTCTAAAATAACCGAGTAGATTATAATGATATCTTTCTAATTAGTATTATTCTAAATTTCCTGATTTGCGTTTTACCATAGATCTGACAATACACATTACTTCCTGTGGGCACAGTCTTTTAGCAATATATTTTGTGTAATGAGAATAATTATTATCTTATAGTATTCCCAATTTAAACCACATTACCACTTTACATTCACCATTCATTTATCAATATTATACATTCACATTTTGAAACTAAATTATCCCAAAAGACATTCAGATAATTGTAGTGGAGATACACTAACAAACCTTGAATATTTGAATCTAAATAAATCCATATAAATGTTCTTGCTCAGTATTATTAAAACTTCTTTAAACGTCACATGCCAAGTGCCAAGAACGATTCATTATATAACATCCTTATTGCATACAACAAGTATGTATAAATAATTTTACAATATAAGTAATACTGAGCAACAACAAAATTTGGAAGAATATTAACAGTAACAAATTAATTTTATTTTCTTCTATTTTAAATGTACAGTTTTATGATATTTGCCTCACTTCTATTAGGCATATACAGTGTAACCCCGATTTAAAGTTTTTGAAAGGATAGGAGGACAAAAAAAGTATATTATAGGGATATTATACATATTATGTCAATGTGTTCTTTCAACTTTTCGAGAATGTCCCTTTTCTCTTGAAATGGCCATGTTTTTTTTGCTAAGGCATTAAAAAAATCATCTTATACAATCGCATTGTGTAACCTTGGTCTTGGGCAGTTCCGACGTGACTCCTATAAATAGAACGTACACATGCGTCTGGAATTCATTTCAATGACGTCGAATTGAATGTATTCAAATAAATAGGATTTTTAATTTTAATTGAATTTTGAATATCTCATAAGTAAATCGTGGGAATGTAAAACAGACAAGTAAATGTACTAAAATGCAACGGGACTGCAGAAACTATAAAAATAGCGAGAAAACATGAATTCCGAGCATCTAAAATCGGGTTTCCACTGTATTTTATAAACATAGTCAAATTAGGTTATTCTATTATTCCATTGGTACATCGATAATTCCAGTTGATCAAAACAAGTATATTAATTTAATGGTTGCAATGAAACAAAGACTTTAAGCATGCAGCCAGATTATTCTCTAATACATATTGGTAATCGTCAATAAGAAGACATTATAATTTTGTGATGATTGCATTCTAATAAAATGTGTTAATTGAGTTAGCATTTACTTGATAGAATTCCATTTTACAAGAAATGAAAATATAAATAATATTAAATTCTACAGGTAGGAAACCTGTAGAATTTAATATTATTTATATTTTCATTTCTAATAAAATGTGATTTACAATAATATATCAGATTGAAAACTGTTGAATTTCTACCACCGTGACTGTTACTACTATTTTGGGGGGAAACTAAACTAAACACTTCCTCTCTTTTTGGATGCGTGCCTCATTGTGTATAACCTAGTTTGACATAAAGTTATTTTATTGCAATTTTAAAATTGTGATGAGGCAAAATCGGTGGAAGAGTATTATCGTTTTCTTTTGGTTTGTTTTTGTTTTTTTGTTCCGTCGTTATGTTGTTGTGTTTTGTTGTGTTTGTGGTAGTGATGCACGCGGCGCCGCGGCCCGGTTACTCGCTCAAGTCTTCCACTCTGCCCGCCACCGCCACTAATAGAACCAACGGATGCAACGTGAGTACATAACCCTCAGCGCTTTTACGCTTCTCCCATTACAATCGAGATGTGCCCATGCTCGTTTATTCGGTCTCATTCAAAATCAGTTTTCTTCCGTCTGTAAGGTTGTTTTCTTATTTAACGCATTTTAAATTATTTTAAAACATTGAACAATGCACCACCCATTTTGTGGCTCTTTAATCAGAAAACTGTATTAATGAAACATTTTCTTTTTCATATCTTTTCAATATAATATTAAAAGTCAAATGTATTTAAAAGAAATCATCTCATTCAATATTGGTTTCTAATACATAACAAGATTAACAATGTATTACAAATTTCACTAGACATACTATGAACAATGAGAAATCGAATAAATTATCATTAACATTTCTTTATGTGCATGGTTTTTCCTACGTTCTTTTTACAAATGCAAGGTTTTTTTTATTTATTTGTTTTAAATAATAAAACTGACCATTTGTTATTGCTCCAATAAACTTTGAAAAAGTTTTTTCAAATATTGAAACGTAATGTTTGAAAATGTGATATTATCGTGAATATTTGAAATACATTTCAAAGTTTGCTAACATTATTATTTCTTACAGGATGCAAAGAAATAAAACCGGCGATAAATAGTGCAATTTAAACATAACGTCAAGGGAGGTTAGGTCCAATCGTTCGAGGTTAGGTAACGTCTTTTCAATTAGGTTAGGACCGTTTTCCAAATTCAAAATTGCGTACCCGAGAGAGTTTGGCCGCACTTGTTTTTATAAATGAATTTTACATTTGGACTTGGTCTGTTTTTGATATATTCCGCAGTGGTTTCATCATTGAGACAAGTCCCAAAGCCTGGATATGGTTTGGGAGCGAGATCGCATACGTTTTCCTCGAGCACAGCTGTAAGTTCCACCTAATAACAATTATATCAATTGTACATATTGAAATTTTGACGCTTCAGTTTTCTTGTTTCTGTTTTTTTTTGTCTTTATTTTGTACAGAATATTTTGTAAGTTTAAAAAAAGTTTTAGTAGTATAATAAAAGAAATAGTCTTGATACTACTTTTCAAAATCAATTGACAGACCCTTACTGTATATTATCTTATAACACATATTAGTTTTAATAAATTTATAGGTTATACAAATAATTAATTAACACTTGAGAACTCACTTCTTTGTATGTTCTAAGAATATTATTTATTGAAATAGTTTAATTAAAATTATCAGAACTCATAGGTAAACCTATATCTGTCTATACTTTTATAAAAAAATCAAAAGAACTACATACCTACATTGTTTCAGAGTTAATGCATGCTCTTATTATATATAGCAGCCAATACTTGATTAGTAATTATTGTGAGAGGGAAGATAATCTTTCGAGTGGTTAAGAATACATTCTTTTCTATTGCTGATTATGTATGTATCATGTAACTAGTCATTTCCTTGAAATCTTATCGATAATGATAGGTATTTTTATTATGACATTGAGAAAATTGATACAGAATGGTATTGTCTTATGTCCCAATCAAAGGGGTAACCATTGGAACGTCATAATCGAAGGGAAACAATAATATGGTTATTACACTAAGCATGATGGATTGACTTATCCTGCTTAATATGATTACTAAGTGCTTACAAACCCCACATAACCTTAGTTTATTTAACTGTGATAAACATACAACAACATTTTATTGGAAACTATCTACTTCAAGATAAATATTATTTTTAAAATTTCTTGTATGATTTATCATTTGATTAATTTGCAACATTATAAAGGTTGATGCAAGAATCTCAGGCACTCAAATTAATAAGCGAAATTATTTTAATATAATAACATTGTGTTGTAAACTAATTAAAGCAGTCAATTAGCGCAACTTGTTTTCAGGAAATATTTTTAAAAACTAGATTAAAAACTATCCTTGACTGTATTTTATCTTATAAATAAAATTCTCTAATATTGTGAACTCCGACGATGCACAATAAATGACTTGAATCAATTTAATACTAAAACTCAGGATGTCAAAAAAAATTACAATATGACATCCCTACCTGTAACCCAGTGACTGTTTTTCTAGCATATTTTCAATTTCATAGATTGTCGCAGTCAGTTTTATTTGATTTACGATTAATTACTTAATTCACCCAAACTGAAAGTTAATTTAAATATATTGTAAATTATTTGTAGCTATATTATTGCATAATATAGCAGTTGATTTAAGTCGATGATAGAAAAACAAAAGGATGTGACACAGTGTCATAGTTTCTCTCATACTGGATTTTGGTTAATTTTACTATGCTCCACAGAAAATTAAATGATTTAGTACATGTTCCTTTTATTTTATTTTAAATCGCTTCATTAAATAAGCATTTTTAATTTTAATTGTCTTATTTTATTATAGGGCGATTTTTCATTTAGCGGACTCGGTGATAAAACTCACAGCACGGAATTCAGTAGCGGGAAGTCTGACAGTAAGTTTTTCTTCAAATTAATTTCTCCCCAACGCCAATCATAAACCCTATTAGCACCTCCTCCTGTAAACTGTATGTACAACAAAGTAAAAAAAAATGGCTACCATAGCTCGTAGGATGTATTGTGTAAATAAATTTTGATTTCACTGAATGAATTTTATATCATTATTAATTTAATTTACTTTAGATCTCTCAGTACATAACACCTATTTCACAATTAGTTTACATCATTAGTTAGCTTCAATATCTAATTGTATCATCATAGTTTGTAAAACAATAACATGGTGATAGGAATCGTACCTGCGGAATATTAACATGACATTATAAACTTCGTTCTTCTATTTATTACATTTCTAATTACAACTTTTCCATTGCCTATGATGGTAAATTTAATAATAAAACAATATTCTATTAGTCACTTAAAAAGTCATACACTCTCGACAACTTAAAGCTTTTGTGTGTCAATTGTCAAATACATATTACACCCCCTACCAACATCCAAATAAAAACCTAACCTGTTACATACGTACTTAATATGTAATTTTTTTTGTATATTGAAAGTTGTTAATATTAATACAATGATATAGTGTGACTTCATCTATATTGTAGCCGACATGTCAGAGCATTTTATATATAGTGATTGTCCGGAAAAGTAGTGATGGGGCAAGATGTAAATATATGTTTAATGGACAGGGGGGTTTGTAGAAAGCGGGGCATAGAGTGGTGGGGGTTTTAAGGCATGGCTGTGTTGACGTTGGCTACAATATAGAGGTCTCACTATAGATATTCCTTTGATTCATTTGATAATTGTCTATGTTTTGGTGTTTTCATATTATTCTGTGAGTATGTCATACTAATCAAGTTTTCATAGTCACACATTTATTTCTCCCATTTCATTTTCACATTTACATTATAATATTTAACTAGAAATTTCATATAATATTTCATCTACCCATAGTATGTATGGTGGTCGGCAAACTTTTGAGAAAAGAGGATAGGTACTTTTAAAAAAAATAGTTTTGAGATCAATGGCCTTTAATTTAAAAAAATGCCGATTTTACATTAAAAAAATATTGGACTTCAATAACAAAACAGCCAATTTAGAACTTTTCTAAATCAGGTGGGTAATAAATTTGGTAAAAGCCACCCTTAAACAGTTATCCAAATTGTCATCTGCTAGTCATTTTCTCTCATGTTAATTCTCTTCCTTTCTCTGTCATGGCACTTTTTATTAACTCAGTAAACTCAGTCAAAGCTCACTTGCTAGCGTGGCAACCTCAGTCTTAGGTATCTGCTCCTGAGATGTTACCAGGCCTAAAAAACTGCTGATGCTTTTCATCCAACCAAACGTAGGGTCTCGTGATACGCTTGATTAAGAACGAGTGTGGTGCGGGGCTGTTTGGCTTGGAGGAGTCTTTGTTTGTGTTAGTCTGGATCGATATTCATTCTTAATAAATCTCATGTTTTAAAACATGGGAACACGCACACAAAAGTAGATCCAAACAGGTTTGATAATATTTTCATCAATATATTTCTCAGTGGCGAAGGGTGGAGGTAGGCTGTTAAGATTCCCTATAAATAGTGCACACTAAACTTTTTTAGTCATATGTATTTGTTTTTATTGAACTAAGACTACAATTTACAGATGGTGTTAGTTGGTTTTTAAAAATCAATTAAACCATGCCTAAACGAAAACTTAATAGTTTTGGTCTAATTTGGGCAAAACGACAAAATTGTACACACTTTTTCATTCATAGTTATTTGTTTTTGTTGGATTAAAAATACATATTACACATATTGTTGGTTAATTTTTTTAATTCATTAAACCCTGCCTAAACCAAACTATAATAAATAAAAAATATCATTCTATTTATAGAATATTCAAAGTTATGTATGATTTAATTGCATAATTTTAGATATTTTATAGATAGACATGTATTTTTTGACTATTATCTATTATGGCTGGGTTTCTCAGGGTTTAATTGAATTTTAAAAACTAACCAACACTATCTGTAAATTGTAGTCTTATTTCAATGAAAACAAATATGTATGTCTGAAAAAGTTTAATGTGCACTGTTTATGGCGGATCTTAACAGCCTACCTCCACCCTTCGCCACTGATATTTCTTAATATTGGCTATTTGTCTTTTTTCTACATTGCGCCAAAATTTAATTAATTTATATTAAAAATAACAATATTTTAATGTAACCTTGTATTAAGATTATTTCTATATCTGTTGTCTCATAGGCAAAATTAATTACTAATAGTACTTTTTATTGTATTATTTTCAATATAATACATGACTGATTTAGTAATTGGCTCAATTTTGAATAAAAATTAATAACGTCAAACTCAATTTTTTTTCTATATCATACGGATCAACAGTTTGCTCAATAGTTTGCTGATCACTGCATGGTAGGTATAAATTATATCAGTTATTTTTATGATGTTGATTTTTGAAAATACAATTAACCCAGCCGAACATGATTTTAATGTTAAATTATTCAAATTATGTTTTCAACTCAAGGTCAAACATAATGTTTTCCTTACTCGGAGTCACCTTCGAGTGATATTATTCTTTTCTAATTTTGTGTGAATAATAATGATTGTATATTTTATACTAACTACTTTTTCAGGATCTTTCTAAGTATTTAATCAGACCTATTCTAGTTAATTTGACTTCAAGCGACACTGGTGTAATTATATAAAAAAAATATGAGAAAATAACTTCTTCCATAAATAAAAATAATATATTTCACAACTTTCACCTTTGACTCGGGTCAGGAACTTTGATTTCGGTAATTCTTAAAAATAGAAGACGCGGCGATAAAATCATTATGGCAAATGTGTTTCATGTAAACAAATGAATAATATAATTATATTTTTTACATATTATATTTAATTGGAGGTGACGTTGATTTATAATAAGATACTCCTTTATGCTTTTTATTAACAGATAATTATCGTCTTCCATAAAATTTCTCCTTCTATGTGTGTTTAGTGGATTTTTCGCTTTTTATAATAATTATCACATTTTTAACCTTCTAATTGCTTTAATAATTAACATTTTTCTTCACTATCTTTAAATGATATTTTGAAATTTGACTAAACCAAAATACATTTTTAAATTAGATATTATATAATATTACTTGTACATATTTTTTTTTCATATAACATTAACAATACAAATATTCAAAAAAAAATATACAGTATTTATAGACCAGTACATTTAATGATATTTTTTACGAATTAGATTAGCAGTATATACTACTTTTTTTTTCGCTGTCGCTTTTGGCCTCTGGTCCTTAAATTCCGTATATTTATAGTATAATGGAGGTATAATTCACTATTATTACTCAATAAAGGTGTCAAAAATTGACATTTATAGCTACATATATCCACAAGCCTCACCATAGAAAATTTTGCAAATACAATAATCATGCGCACATTATCATGCTTCAAATTTAAATTTTGTAAAATAATTGTACATAAAAAAAATCATTGATTATCAGATTATATGTAACGGTGAATTATTAACTGCAAAAACTCTTTAAATTTATTATATTTATCAATTGTATTTATTGCATTATTGAAGTAAATATCAGATTAAATTGCAGTTTCTTTTTATAATATTGCTTATTCAGAAATTAAAAACCATTTCCGAATACTCCTTTTTCTAGTCAAAAAGAAAATAGATTAGATATTGAAAATAGCTCACCGATTTTACTTTAGAATCATACAGAAAAGTAAATGTTTGATGCCAAAATACATTGAACAATAACGTTACAATGAAATCTATTTCATTTACGCTACAAATTATTTTATTTATTACCCAACGTGATATTATATATAATAAATGTAAATAAATAAATATATTTATGAAATTGCTTCTGCTTGTTCCTTATTGCCGCGGCTGAACAGTTTCCGGCGGATCCATCACGGATGTGGACCGAAGCGCCATGGTAAGACAATCAATTTTACATCTTTTGTGTATGTAATATGTGAAACAGTCAAACTTTTTGCCTTCACCGTCTTTAGTCGTAGCCACCCCACAATAACTCACTAAACTGACAAAACCTGTAGTTTGTTATGTACTAACCAATGCCCCTATATTTATTTAAAAAATCCATACCTTATTATTATTGTATTGTTATGCACAATGGACTCATTAACTGGCACTCAATTTTGTATGATTTGAACTAAACATCAAACTGTGGATAGGAGTAGAAATCTGTGGTGAACTAATTATTAACATTATCCTTTGAAGCCATTTAGTTATTGTATATTTTGTATTTATCTACCTTCCAATCTGGTCAACGGTGACCTCTAAATATTGTTTTTACTTCACATTCAAATAAAAAATATCCCACACAATCCTGGTTCTCTTATTTGTATTTATGTTAAGTAAATCCTTTTGTTAAAAATTATATAAGACAATCATTAATACCCATTTGGTTATTCCCTGTTGAAACTTATAGGAGAGAGTACTTGCACGTAAAAACTTGGTTAATATACTCATGTCTTTGATAATGTGTACATGTACGTAACTACCAATAAAATATATTTAAAGAAAAAAACACTCAGGTAGGTATTTCCTGTTTTATTTTTAACATTTTATTTTTCTTATGATTGTTTATCGGTTGTTAAACGGTTAACTGTCGAAAGCGAACTTACTCGCCGTAATTATACCAATCATTACGTTAATTACTACCAATTAACTAATTGCGGCATAGAAGAGGTTAGCTATATTTAAACACCTGAGATGCAACGTAAAAGGTGTTTTGGTATCTAGGACAATTATTAGGCTCCGCTAACTGGACGCCTCCTGTATGCCAAACAGATGAATGAAATGTGCAAAAAAAATCATATACTTACATTACAGTTTGAATGAACTAGTAAGCAAGTATGTATGTTATAAATTATCTACCTGCAATAAAGTGAGGTTTATGGTTGTTAGACAATGGGTTGTGCTTTCACATATTTTGTCAATGTTCCGCAAAGTATTTCAATGAGTTTTTGATTGACACAATGTATTGTGCAAACCTTCAATATACCAATCAAACAATCAATGTCAATTATTGTGCAATTTTATTGATCATTTTTGGTCATTATGTAGAAGCTCTGTGTAACATATCGTCGCTAATTTTCTACAAACACATCTCAATTTTTGTCAGTTTTGAGTTCTTTGATGCAATGAATTCAGAATTTGAATATGTATATATTCCACTAACACGTATCTCAAAACATACTTTATAACATAATAGATTTAAGCAATTAAAGCAAAGTAAAGTTGCAACGCATTCTCGTATCTCCGACAATATGACTGATCGGTCGAAAGTATAGTGCGATAGATTGAAAACAACATTTTTTCATGAAAATATGTGTAACTATTCTAAATGGATATTTCATAGAAGAAAATTTTTTTTTGAATTAAAAACTGAGAGAATAAAGTTGTTATTTGCCTCCCCTGAAAAGTTGTGTTTTTTGAGATACGTGTTTGTAAAAAATTACCGACGATATTGTGCCAAACAAAAGTTCGTTGAAATATCTTTCGTAATAGTGATATAGTTCAGTGCAATATAAGAAAGTACACCATCGTCAAGTGTTTGTAATACCCTAAATCACACTTTATTTTAGGTAGATACTTTTTATTGTCTATGTACCTGTTCAAGTCATACATACCTATATGAATTTTTTCATGTATTTTATTATTATTGGTGCACAGAGGACCTTGTTCAGTTATATGGTATCAACTCTGCAGTGCTGAATCATTTCATTCCCATTTTTATGTTCGGTAGGTAGATAGTTATCAACATTTTGGAGGAAACAATATTGGACCTTAGCATTTTATATACTGGTACCAAGAAGAGCTAATGAAGAAAAATGCTTATACCTCGTATACCATACAATTTTTACAGGTGATGTTTGTATTTTTAGGTATTGCTCTATTAAAAAATATGTTTAATATTAACAATGAAATACAGAAATTTACTGAGTTTGATACATTCATAGTGATCATAGAATTGTTTTCATCTACTGTTTAATTTATGGCATGTGGTATACGAGGTGTCATTTTATCATGAACGAAATTCTCTATTGAAAAAGACTGTTAAGAAACTGTGTTTTAATACTCACGCTTAATAATTATTAAATCAAAGTTCATTTGAATGTAAAAACTTTATTTTATGTTACCTACTAATAATATGTAATGCATATTATTTTAAATGCTTCTTATTTGATTACATAGTAATTATGCAAATTAATACAGTTGAATACGCAAATACGTATCGTATCTGCGTATTATTTTATCGAGATTTGAATGTTCAATATCAATTCCATTTGTTAAAATCAATTAATTGCTGTCAAGTTTCATCGATCTCTGTTTTAATATCAATCTAGTTTTAATTTTCTTTACTAGGCATTTTATTATTATGATACTTCCGTATCATTACTTTTTACAACTATAAGATAGAAATGATTTTGTCTGATTAAAGAAAGTGTCATCTATTTATACATCTTAGTTTGAATTTAATGTCAACATTTTCTATATGTGCACTGATATTGGCAACCTATCCGATCGAAGCGATCATTTTCTTGATAAATCATAAAAATTATCCAATACCTTCTACACCTTTTTATCAACTTTACAACATTGATATTGAGCATAAATCTAAAATAACATGATCTCCAGACGGAATGGATACTGAACTGTTTCTGAGAGACGCAAATAGATCATTTGAGTAAGTCGGATATCCATATGTACAAGAGTTGAGTGGAGTGTGTTTTGCAGACCGCGGCTGAGATGCCGGTGTCGTCGACGTTTGTGGGTGTGCTGAGGGCGGGACCGGTGGGGGGAATCCACACGGGTTCGTCTTACCGGACAGGGGCAGCATCGGGGGGCGTGCGGAGGTCGCTGCCCAACATGGCGCATTCGCACTTGGTGCACGAGCCTGCCAAGATCTACCCCTACCACCTACTGCTCATCACTAACTACAGGCTGCCGCACGACGTGGACCGTCTCAATCTAGAGGTACCCTTCACTCAATAAATACATGTCAATATTTATATCAATAATTAACAGTAAACACATTTGCCTAGTTGGTAGAGTACCCATCTTCATATAAATACAGAGTGCGGGTTCGAATTCATATTGTTTTTTCAATGTGTATTTGATCCAGTGCAAGGACCTAATAGGTTAGACGAATGGACAACAACTATTCCTCATAAAAATGTTCTAATATAACCTCCACTACATAGAGGCCCATATACTCCACTTATAAGTAAAAATGGTAATTTATTTTTTAAATATAATAATACTAACTTGCAATAATTAGTTATTATAGTTTAGTATAGCTATTTCAGTTGTCACACCAAACGTAAAAATAAACGTTTTGTTTCTCTTAGAAAATTACTGAATCGTTCTTATTTACCCTAGCAATTATTTAAAAAAGTATTTCGGCAACCATTTCAATCTAATGACCTTTAAAATAGGGTAAGTATACTTTCCATGTCCTTAGGTAGTTGCTGACATTTGTAGTTTTTAGCCCAATCTATAAAAAAATGTCATATTTTTGTGCATAAAGTCAAAATCTCTAAAACGCTTTTAAAAATTATAAAGTTCTATCAATTTAGTTGTATTGGGGTTCCAGGTTTAAATTGTATGCCTATAATAATTGTTTGCTTAATCCACCCTTTGCCACGTTTCCAGCGCCACCTTTCTGACGCAGAGTTTGAAGCGATTCTTCAATGCGGGCGTGTGGAATTTTACCGCATGCCTCAATGGAGACGCAATGAGATGAAGAGACGTGCTCGCCTCTTCTAATTTCAACTATTAATTATTTATGCATCAAACCCTCGTCTAGAATTTTAAAATCTTCCTAATGGACATTTATTTTAACAAAATATTTTAATTAGCATTTATGTTATATTCTTTCTTGTGATTGTATTTTTCCCGAATGTGAATGGCAATTTTGGCAATACCGTTTTATGTACATTTCTCAATCTGTGGAAATTATGACAGCTGTACTAGGATATTTTTTATCTGCGTACAATAAGCAAGGAATAAGTACATATTATGATTTCTTACATTAGATGTTGAATTTTCATTTCGATATGTAAGATCTTTTTCATATTTGAATTAATCTATAAGAAAGAATAAACAGAATATAGCGACAATTGAAACATCTTGTTATAAAATATCATTATTGCTTGTATTTGTAATGTTATATTGTTTATTTCAATCGTACTTCTTTAATTTACCATTACGTATAACATATTTGAATTTATTCGGTGTATGTCTTATACATAGCTTTTACACCTTTTTATAATCGTAAGGAATTATTCCCAAATGGGAAGTATTTTGCGTTCATATAATATGTACTATCATTTTCGGCTTTGTTTTGTATATTTTTTTTCTAATTTATTACAATTTTAATAATATCTGATATATCTGATGAATGTTCAATTCCTCATGTGTCTTAGCAATATATTGTAAACATTTTACTCTCCTAATGTTATTATAATAAAACTACAATGTGTTCACAGAAATTATCTGAACTGTATCAAACCTGAATTATTTAGGTTTCCAACACTGAAGACTGGAGGTTAACCGCAGAGAAAAATATTTGTTATATATTATGTATTGTCACTATTTTTACTAGAGAACTATATTTGTGTATTATCAGATTTGTCTATTACATTATTAAATATGTATTGATAAATATTATTTATATCAAAATTTATATGAAAGAATAACGAATTGTCTATGTCTCTTTTTAGTTAATCCATTACATAATATTCAATTTATCATCTTCTGTTTTTACTCAGTCTTTAGTAATGAAATATTTTTAAATAGCCATCAGCAATTTATTATCTCTAAGTGAAAATGAAAGTAGATAAAATCTTGTATAATGTAATTTTTAATATGTTTGTATGTGGCACTAAATTTTATAAGGAGAGAGTGAAATACGTGCACATGATTCAATTATATCCAAGTTAAATGATAGATAATTTTTACCGAATAGTGTTTTTTGATAATATTTTAACCCCGGTCCGTTTGTTATTTTTGATAGTTATTTAGTAAAAATAACTACATCACAATTCAGTTAAGAGTGATATATTTCTATTACATAATTCATTTGTTGTTTTTGTGAAACATGTTGTGTGAAATAATATCATTATCTACCATATTATAGTGGTAACCCAATTTCATTTTATAATCTTTTTCTTAGTCACATTGTAAGAATATTATTTATACGCATTAATATATTATTTTTAAATCCCTCAACTGTATGTACTATAATATTAAAATGTTGTTTATAAATAGGTTTTTATTAATGGTGAAATTCATTTACTTATTTTTAACAATTGTTACATAATCTTATTCACAAACTAATGGTTGTTTTGTCCCTTTCAATATTTGACGCAAACCTGAAATTGTTTATAAACTATATTTTTACAGTATGACATCTTGTAGGTAGGAATTATATATGTAGTATAAAAATGACAGGCTTGGGTATCAGATTCTGAACAAGTAACGGATGTCATGCGATTTACGTTCAGTTCGTTTTCAATTGAAAGGATATCACTGTATATTCAGTTTTATCGATTTTTGGATTTCAATACTAATTCACATCTCGGGTGATAAAAATTAATATCATTTTTCAGGTAGAGATTAATAGTAATGTATTATGCCAAATTCATTGGACCGCCAAATCAACAATACACTTTTGGCCAAAATAACAGTCATCGTTTGACGCCTACCAAAAGAAACTTTATATTATTTATATTCCGCGACAAACAATGATTTCACTACTGGAAACATTATTTTTAAATTAAAATAAGTTTTTTAGTTCTCAGCTTCATCTTTTCTTTTAATATCCAACTTTCAAATAGTTATACAGCATTAAAGTTTAGTAGAATTATTGTTACTATTGTCCAGTGATTTTTTTTTAAATTTTCGATAAGGTGTCTAATATTTTTAATTGTATTTTTTAATGTATTTTATTTATGTAATATAAAATGAAAACTTGTTTATGCGTCTAAGTTTGTAATTTTTAAACCTAAGCGTATAGGCATGAACCCCAAACCATATGTAATGAAAAAATCGTAATATGTTTACTATCATCATAGACTAATATTATTATCATAGTACTGACTTCAATATGAAATAAAACAAAACATGCCAATAAATTTAGGAATTGTTTTATAAACATATTATATTCAAAGAAAATTTACAAATTTAGTAATTTTATTAAAAAAAAATAATCGCTTTGTAATAGTAGTTTGTCAGCTTTGTATACACGCAAACATGTATTGCAAAAGAAGCTTTTCAATAATTAATTCAGTTAAAAATTACTTGTTTTTTGAAGAGGACCATTACAATATGTGATCAACGATCACTTTTTGTTTTTTCATACTGACTCGTGTGATTGTGTTTTTTATAATCTATTCACTTCTCTTACCCATTTATCGAGTGCTAAAAATACCTAAAAAAAATTAAAGCAAACTCATTTGCGATTTGCTGCAATTAATGAGAAGCTTTTCGATTTTATTACAAGCATTTTTTTTTAATTATTGGCAAGGTGATAGGTTTACGAGTAGCAAAATGGTGTGCCTATTTTGATGTACATATATAAAGAAGGAATAATATTTCTTATGGTCTCAAAATGTTAAGTATTTTGAAAACGATTATATCCTTTCCGGAGACCAAAGAAGATTGCCTTCGTTTTGCATAAGTGTGAATATAAAATTAGCTGATGTACATTTTTCTTTATTCAATGGTTGATACCTCATTTGCCGCTACGTATGAGTAAAATCTTACAGTTTATGTCTACACGTTCGTGACACGCGCGCATAAAGATTATTATCCGAGAAATTTCTTCAATGTATAAAATTAACATGATATTAATTAGCGTTTTGCAATATGATAGAGTGGAGATATCGAATAGGTAAGCCCCGGTGTTGTGAAAACTACAATCTGCGCATATGAGAAAACCTCACACAAATGTAAAATTAGAACATATTTTGTGTTATTTATTACCAAAAATATATTCAGAGCTATTTATGTTTTTAATGTATGTAAACAATTTATTATCATTATTCCATTTTTTTTTTTAAATTTTTTTTCTATTATAACTTATACTGTAAGTTTATTCTTTTTAAAATTAAATCACTTTTTTGCATACTTAGGTGTTTAATAGCTTTTATATGGATCGACGGATGTAACTATGTACATCTTGAAAAGCAATGATATTACTAAAGTGAAAATGTTTCATTCGGTATTAGCAGAGATTTGGATATAATTTTTTTTATCCTTTGGGCCAAATTTAGAGACGGGAAGAGAAAATGAGAGTGTAGGATATTACAATATTCTAACTTTGCTTGGGCTAGTCTTAAAGAGTATAGATATATTGACTTAATTTTAATGTAAGCTTTGTCAAGCAAAATGTCAACTGTTTGAAGAGAGTAAAATGTGCATTTGATATGCTTCAGTGAATGCCTTCAAAGCTGTACCTTTCTCAATGTGCAGGGCGCATTTTGACAATGTTTGAAGTATTTTTGACTTTTCAAATGTACGTCATACTTTTTATCACCGTATTTTTAAATCTATCTATATTAAGTTGTCCTGAACCCACCAATTGACCAATGATCCGTTCGACAATTAATCTAATGCAGTAATTGTTGTGATTGATTTTATAATATGGTTTTGAATATTGACTATAAGTCGATTTTAAGTAAATTTCTATGTATACATATTGTGTCATTTGTTTTTGATGATTTTTTTCTATTAACAATAATTATTTTAAAATTCTGAATACTTCAAACATTGCAGAGCTTTGCGATATATTAATATAGAGATAATAATATATTTTATTAGGTATTTATGTTAGTTCATAGATTATTATTGATATGTTGGTAAATCGGATGTAAATGGTGCAAAAATAAAAGTCTATTTCTTAGTATGGATACTTTTCTGCTTGAGGTGTTCCTATTTGTATGTCTTTGAAAATGCAAATAAATTTTTCATTCCAAATTATAATATGCATCACTTTACTTCACAATTCATTGCGGTCCTCTTGCCGTAAAGCCCGTTTTTTAAATCAATATTTTTTCGGAACAGATCCTTGAAATTTCTCCAAAAATTTATTAACCGATCGTTTACTTTCTATCAAGCGGGCCTCGAGTTGGCATGCCAAAAATGTCGACGAAAACAATGTTGGACAGTGTCAGTTTGCATATGAAACCAACATTAAATTAGCCTTTTTCTACTTCCGCATTGTCAGCCATTACCAATACATATTTACCATATTGCACCTCCAAAACTATTTATTACTCTTCATTCTGTAATAGTCCTGCATTTTCCAACATTTTTTTTATGTCAATTATTTTAATTTTCACTTTAATAAATATATCATCATCTGGGTCCCTCACAATCTTGCAATTATGATGTGAAAAATGAAATAATATTCTAGTTTTCAATTTAATTTTCTTCTATTATATTGAATTTTACTTCTTTGTCTGGAATTTGTTCATGCCTATTGTAATATTTAAATAAATCTCCCTAACCGATTTCCATTTTCATTAATTTTATTAGTGATAACAAAATATCAGCCAGTACCAAACGTATCTTAAAAATCTTGAATCGTTTTATTTAGTAATGTTACTAAACTAACTAACACTAAATGTGTTTAAACCGAAACGATTATGAGGACCCAGATTTCAATTAAACAGGACTTCTTTTCCATATAAATTTGTAGATTATTATCATGACACTTGCAAAACTAGATTGAAACTTTATAAAATAAACAACATGCTTTACAAAAATACTTATTTATTTCACTCTTCCTGATTTGATACCCAATTGTTTTAATGGTAAAACTTATTACGCGACATCGTTAAAGTAAAAAAATCTTATTCTTTAATTTTTCAAATTCTCCATCAGACAAAAAATACAGTTTCCACTTAATTTAGGACTTGTACCCATGTAACTATTCAAAGAATTATTTAAATTATCAATTATGTAGTAACTTTCGGATCACCACCATATATTTCAATGGGAGTTCACCACGGCGGCGCTAGATTCTAACCCTAACCAGTTTGCAACACGTTTATGATTAGTTACTAGTGCAGGCTACTGGTTATAAACTGAAACATTCTTGTATCTAATATGAATATCAATAAATTCAATGAAAAATCAGATTTTCTTCTTTTTCTCACTAAAATTTCAATAGAAAACTGACAAGTCACTCAAAACATCAAAAACAAACCATTGAAATGTGAGTGAAAAATTTTTAAACAAATAATTGGTAGCAGAAACAAAAAATACCACTGGTTTGTAGAAAATAAATTATGTATACCTTAACGGTATGTTTTATCACATTTGAATGGTCAACATAAACACTACTAAACAATAAGACATAGCTTATAATCAGTATCTTTAGAATTATCTTCAAATATGTTGATCGTGCCCATTTTTTGAATAATAAAACGCCTAATTCTTGTCAAATTTGGGATCACAGAGATTATAAATATAATTTTTTATCGCTAACTAGTCGCATCATTTTTGAGTACCTATCACAATATGTCACTCCCGATAGGAAATGAGCTGGCCATAAAAATATATGTATTACTAAAGGTGTTTTATTTATTTAGATAGATCTTACAAAAGGGTTAACCGTCAAACCGAGCTTATGATACTGCACTCACTTTTTGACATTTATGTCAAAATCTGTCACAGTCTGCCAAATTATCATAGAGAGTCATGCTTGAACAATGCTACCAAATTATCCAAATTTACTTTAAAAATCAATTGTCGATAGTCATTGTTTTACCGCAAAATTGTATTCAGCAATGAGGCTCATTTTTGACTGTTTTTAACATGTTTTTTAATTAATTATAAGCAAATTTGCCTATATGAAGTGACAACAATCCCGAAGAGACCTACAGATTCCATTACATCAACGAAATTGCACCGTTTGGTGCGATCTACGGTGGCATCGTTGGATCTTATTCAAAAATGATTCTAGAGCTCATTACAGTAAAACCTCGTTAATACGAATTCCATGGGACCGAAAATCGAAAAAAATTCGAATTACGAATTACGAAATGTATGGGGGGAAAATATTAAAATTTTGAAAAAAAAAAAATTTAGATTTTCATTAATTTTGTTTCTGATCACAGATGTGCCTACCGAAATGGGTCATAAAATGTCAGGATTATTTTTATTAACTTCATAAGATAAGTAATTTTTGATGTTTTAAGAAAAGTCTGTCACAATTTTCAATGATTGGCCCATAAAATAGTGTACTTTATTACGATTTATTGAATATTTTTATATGCCAGGACTCTGAAATCATTTCGAATTACAAAATTTGAAATAAAGGTATGATTTTATATGAAAATAATGTTCAAGGGACTTTTTTTTCAGGAAAATTTCGAATTATCAGTGTTCTTACTAATGAGGTTTTACTGTACCAGACATGATTAATATTTTTTTAATATATGGATGATTGTAACCCGCGACCTCCCACCTCCCCACATTTATATAAAAAAAGATTTTAATAAGGTGAAAAAAACACATTAAAAATATAATCATGAAATAAACCTTTACACGATATGGATTATCTATTAATCATCACATTTTCTCTCACTTCGTCTATTTTTACATATATATCCATCACATTTTCTTTCATGTTCATGTGGATTATAGATCCTCCGTGATTGGTAAGAGTGCAGATCCATTGAATTGTTCCAGGTAGCAGATGATAAAACAAAAATCACCCTGATGGTGGCCGACCCCCGTTCGGGGATGGCACAATTAGAAGAAGCTCAATCATCATATTATTTTAATTATGTTTTCACTTTCCAAGTCTCTTGAAGACTAGTTTTTATCTTTTCCACCGGTAACTGAATATTTTTGGTCGTGAACCTCGCGGTCTTGACGTATGGGTTAGGAACCCGTGTCTTAAACTGACTAAACCCGGAAAGTATATAGAAGCTAGCTAAAAAATTGTTTACCTTATCCTATCTTAGTATATTCTTGGGTTTTCACCGTGTCTCCTTCTTCCTTCTTTACTCGACGTTTACATTCACATACCTACACTACATTTCATCATAAAACATATCTCTTGATAATGGCCTCTGCAACGAGCCCGAAACGTCGAGTAAAGAAGGAAGAAGGAGACACGGTGAAAACCCAAGAATATACTACGATAAAAAACAACCGTGAAAGCCTCAAACATTACTTCGTGGGTCGGGATGTGAAGTCAGGTAAGTCACAAAATGTCATTTTGAGATATAGCAAAAACAAAGTTCAAAAAATTCCCCACATTCCCCTAATTATAGTTATGTTTTTTTATGGGTAACAAATCAAAGTACATGTAATTAGCTTTCAATTATATGTCCTAGAAGTATTCTAACTATTTCGTTTCATTAAAACTTAATTGGTTTAAAAAAAAGGGAATTGACTTAACTGGATTTGCACAAAAAATGATTGACTTACCTTACTACGCATAAAGTAATATTGTTATTTTTTCATGTAAATCCGACTAATATTAGCAATAAAACACACGTTTTATACATAAATCTTATTGGTTTATTGAACAAAATATTATATAAATTTAAAATTAGCATTTTTACAACTTTTTTTTACTTTAATGTTATTTAAGTAATGAAAAGGCACACAAACCTGAATATTATAAAGTTTAATCGTTATCATTAAACTTCAGTATGAATTTCTTCAATAGTATCAGGTTAAATATCGCTGACTATCTCAGATGTCTCAAGTGACTCATAAAATTCTCTATAATACGGTGAAATGTATGGAAGTAAGTCTATCAAATCTTTCGTCTTGTCTCGTCTTATATATGAAATTTGTTAAAATGCAGTCGTTTCGTCGAGAGTTCTTTCAAATTTCTCTATTCCCGGTTCGTGTTTGTTGAATTGAAGCCACTTAACATCTCTCCAAACAAACTTATTCCCATCTGTGTCTATTTTTCTGAGTGGCAATGGTCCTTTTAATCGATCCGAGTAGTTAAAAATTTGTAATTGCACGAGTCATTTCAGTGACTTTAAAAGGATTTTTCTTTGCAGCCTCACACATTGATTTGGCCCAATCATGAGGATGTTCGATCGTTCCACCAAATGTTTTTTTTTCTTCTCAATTATGCGATGGTCACTATCGCACTCCATATGTGTGTGGCCAGGGACTAAAAAGTGTGATCAATTTTGTTTAAAGTCTCAGAATGTTTTACTGCTATCATGCACATTACAGCTACGTGGCTATTTTTGTTTTGACCCGCACATCTATCAGAATACATGATCATATGCTTAATATTATCATGTACCCCTTGGTTAAGTATTTGAACAGGCATGAAGCGATATCGTTAGCTTTTCTATTAGCAAGAGTTTCATGGCATACATAGCAATATCCCTGGTTATTATCACAATCATGCACTGTCAAATGCCGTTTGTAAAAGGCCAGGGAACTTTGCTGCATGTCAAATGTTACAATTTGGCAAGAAGAATCTTGCAAGTACTTTTTATCACAATTTTTTAGCTGAATATGCAAAGTCAGCTTCGTTATGATGCTCTTTCAATTCCTCATGATTTTTATTTCTTTCTTCATCGTTGGTGGAATTCTTAATTAAGTTAAGTTTATCGTATGTTTGGCAAGTAGGTATCCTTATTTGGCCGTTTGAATGTTAAGTTCATGCCAGGGAATATTTCTGCGTATAAACGAATATTGATGGGATTAGAGCTAATACTCTTCAAATATTGAGAATACATCACAGTTATTGTCATATGTGGCGGTAAGTATTTTCTGACAGTTCCTTCTAGAGTAATGACTCTCATAATGATGGAATTGAGAGTATAATATGTGTCTTAGATATTTGCCTATCTTCTTCGCTATCTTTTAGAGATATTTTTCCTCTTGCATATTCTTGAATAAGTATACCGGAAGTAGTCGCACTTTTTTTTCCAAAACAAAAAAATTGTGACTTTCACTTAATGTTTTTAGTGTACAACCTTTACAAATTGGTTTCCGTAACAGTTCAACAGTCAAGTAATATTAAACTGTTGGCGAAAATGTTGTTTTCATGGTTCGCTTTGTCTGATACGACTTTTTTTCGTATTCATAACATCCATTATAGGTACTTATTGTATAACTTTTTCCAGTATTTCGTGCAACTTTTTTATCATTTCTGAAGGCTTTGTATCATCCCTTAAGTTACATTTTTGGTGATTATTACTTCTCAATCGAGAACGAGGGTAACAGGTTAAAACATCATTATGATGTGTAATCGTGGAAGCACTATTTGAGCATGAAGGGCGTGGTTCTTCAATGTTGGTAAATTAGACTAATAATTCTTGAATATTAAAATCAAGATCTTTTATGCTATCAATGAATCGTTAACATACAAGTTATTGGAGTATGTGGTTGAACCTAGAAGCAAGATTGTTTATTTGGATATTATGTACGTGTTTTTAGATTTAAATAAATCAAATTCGATAAATTTGGTATATTTTTTATTATTTACAAATAATACACATACTTATTTATATAAATCATAATTTATTATAATACCTATGACTATTTTACTTAGGTTCTGTTGTTATTTCTTTTTCAAATATTTCTCAAAATATCTTTAAAAATACGTTAAATTCACCAAAATCAACACTGAGTAGGTATGACGTTTGAAGGTAAGCCAACTATGAGTAGTAAGGTAAGTCACACAAAATGTTGACTTATCTGACTACTCATGTGACTTAACTGTGTACACACCCCGTAAAATAAAAAATATGTTTTGACTGAAACTGCATCTCACCAATGGTGAGACGTACGGCTCACCTGACTACACACAACGAAAGATTATTTTTTTTTTAGTATAGTGGCATTCATATCTCATTTTTGCTGTTTTGTGACTTACCTGACTACACATCCCGACCCACGACTTATCCTATCTCTTCCATTTAAGTACACATTGGTGTTTATTAATAATAATTACCAATCATTAATACAATGAAACAATAATTTACTACTACTTAGTTCCACTTATTTAATACCGAAATAAGTGAACTACTACTACATATTGTGTTTTATTTTATTAATACAACGTATTTCTGTGACCCTCTAAGCTGCGACAATTACCGAGGCATTACACTACTCAGTGTTCCGGGAAAGATTTTGGCAAATATCCTCTTGATGAGAATAAGGGACCCAATAATGCACGTCCTCAGGGAAAACCAAGCCGGGTTTCTACCTGGTCGAGCGTGTGCAGACCAAATCCACGACCTTCTCCAGCAGAGCCATGAGCTGAACAGTTCGATGGCTTGCTGCTTTGTGGATTATGAGAAGGCTTTCGACAGTCCGCACCGCCCCTACCTCTGGATGATACTGAGAGCATACTGGATCCCTCCCAAGATCATTGCCATAATCAAATACCTGCACGAGAATAGTGAATGCTGTGTTAGAATTGGAGACACTGTCACGGAATGGTTCGGGGTCACGACCGGAGTCAGACAGTGTTGTGTCCTTGCACCGTTTCTCTTCATCATTCTCTTTGACTTCATACTACGGAAGTCAATACCACCCGACCAAGGCATACCTGTTACCCCCACAGTGAAGCTATGCGACCTGGAATACGCCGATGACGCTGTCCTATTCGACAACTCAATCGAGGGCATTCAAGAGACAATCGACAGGTTGAATAACAACTCCTCTCGCGTTGGTTTGAAAATCAACGCGAGGAAAAGCAACGTCTTGAGTAATAGCACCTGTCATCCAGATTTCCCTCTGATTAGCGACGGACAAAACATCGAGAGCGTCGACAGCTTCAAGTACCCGTGATGTGTACCCCCACATCACGGGAGATGACATTTTGCAGAAAGAGGTCGCTATTCGAATGGGAATGGCTGGAGCAACATTCAACTCGATGCGGAATGTCTGGGACTCACGATTGTACTCGGTCAAAACCAAATGCCGCCTATTCAACGCTTGCATTCTGACGGTGCT
The DNA here is from genome assembly GCF_057557595.1 of Rhyacophila brunnea. Lineage (NCBI taxonomy): Eukaryota > Metazoa > Arthropoda > Insecta > Trichoptera > Rhyacophilidae > Rhyacophila > Rhyacophila brunnea. The sequence goes on from NW_028233068.1 coordinate 28,949,466, forward strand.
GCTTTATGGTAGCGAATCATGGCACCTTACGAAGGCTCAGAGCAACCATATACTGAGCTTCGAAAACAGATGTTTGTGACGAATACTGGGTGTGTGGTGGTATGACTTTAGGAGCAACGAGGAGATAAGAGAACACACCAAGCAGCCTCTCATCACGCTGAAAGTGAAGAGGTGACGTTGGACCTGGCTCGGCCACGTGCTGCGGATGCCAGAAGAGACCTTCAACCAGCCTTGCCTGTTCTTCAAGCCGAACGGATTCCGATGTCCTGGAAGGCCGCTAAATACAATCTACAGAGTGTATACGGCGGAGCTACGGGATGCTGGTTTGACCTGGAACGATGCAAGAAGACTGGCGAGCGACAGGGATTCTTGGAGGTGCCGTGTGGTGTTCATATGCTCCAGTTAAGGGGCGGATATGGCCAAAGAAGAAATTCCACCAACAAATTGACAGTCGATACCATCAAAGAAAATAATAATTATCAAAAAACATGAATATGCCATCGTCATAGATGAGCGATATTATTATCAACATGCATTTCTATGATTTTTAGATATACCTACCTAAGAAAATCAAAAATATTGACTCATGCCATTTTCTTTTTACGCATACTCAATGATGTTTTTACCCATTACATGTAAAAGGAGAAAGTCTTCCCACGGTTGGGCTGTGTTATAAAGATGGAGAGAATTCTGGAGAAGAAAAATATTTTATGTTAATTAGATACATATGCATACAATCTGTGAACCATATTAGCGGTTGATTCTAAGATTTTTTCCAGCCATCCGAACTCTGAGAATCAAAACTTATATTTTAAATATTTTCCGAATTTTCATTGGTCCTACCAAAATTTCTCCATTTCCAGAGACTTCACACGTACATTCTATCAAAATTTACATCTAGTAGTCATACCGATGGGACGGCTAATAGCGAATATATTCTTTTGTTTCGTGTTGGCAAAATCCCAGAATATAATATAATGTAATAAAACAGAATGTAATATCCCCTGTAAGGTGTGCTCATGCACACTTATAATAATTTGTACACACAAATATTTCCACCTCCGCACACAGATTTTTTTAAAATAATATGCGATTTCAGATTTTTGATTTTTCCTAAATCTAAATGAACTAAATGACAAATATTACACCCACCAAATTTTGCACATTCATTTCCCATCATATGAATATTGTCAGATTATTCAATTTTAGTCTTCACATATTTTTTGGTTTGAGGATATTTAAAACCACACTATCCCTTAACGCCGCAATTATTTTGATCTCCTATATATTATTATCCTACAGCTTTCCCGGGTTTTGGCGAGCGATTGTGTGCCTTATTCGTCATGTCCGATGGGTTCAAAAAAATAATCGGTTCTCAGATCGTTTAAAATGGGTTTTCCATAGTTGACAGCCGCACGATCAGATTTCATTCGAATTCGGTGATTTTTGTTCATTTCCCGATACATTTTCCAGCGACACGCGACTTTATTGACAACTGATTATTTCGGGAATTTATTTTTTCACAATGTTTGCAACACTCAAACCAACTCACCAAAGATGGCCGCTTTAAATTTAAAATGCGTTTTAACCGATATATACAATCAATTTTCACAAACTAATCATATAAGATTAACCGATAAACATATTAGAACTGATTTATTTAAATTTTTATGAATTAAGTTCTTTGTTTTAAATTAAGTTTCTACACCTCTGACGGAGAGAAAGTCTTTTGACACTACGTATTTATCACGCTATGTATACTAAACTACATTATTTCAATTTACTCACCACATATTTACTTATTGGATGCATTCGAGTGGCTATAATTCGAAGCGAACACAATTTTATAAAACTCAACACAGTCACAAAAAAATCACTTTTAAAAACTACCATCCGTTATTCTTAGGAAGTTGTTTATGTAAAAAACGACAGGTGATATTATTTACGTCTCATAATGATTTAAAAATGCACAGCACTATATAATAACTCACATTTATAACAAGTACCCATAGATAACTATATTTATTCAAATAAACAATAACATTTATACGAATTCCGATTAAAACTGTTTATTTCATTAAAACGCGGGCGCACAACGTATCGGCGTTTTAAAGATTACCAAGGAATAATATTTCAAAATTTGATGTCACTTTTTTTTTTGTACGGCTGTTGAATGAAAATTTTTTTGAACCAATGAAACTTATGTACATTCAATTAGCTCATTATAACCCAAAAATATTTAAAAGGTATTCAACAATAATTGGTGTTATAATATACATATTATTTAAATCATCATCAACCAGGATCAATCCACTGCTGGATGAAGGGTTCCGCAACCTGATTCTACTACTAGTGGTTAAAGGAAATTGTGATATTATACCTATTTCTATCATCCTTATCAACATCGACCTGAACCAATCCACTGCTGGATAAAGACCTCCCTAGCCTGATTCTACTGCTTTATGTCATTTGAATTGCTGTATTTATCAAAATCGGTTAATTATATTTATCTACATATTCATATCGTTATCATAATCATCATTAACCAGGATCAATCCACTGCTGGATGAAGGGTTCCCTAGCCTGATTCTATTCCTTTCTGTCATTTGAATTGCTGTATTTATCAAAATCTGTGATATTATATTTATAGCTCATTATAACCCAAAAATATTTAAAAGGTATTCAACAATAATTGGTGTTATAATATACATATTATTTAAATCATCATCAACCAGGATCAATCCACTGCTGGATGAAGGGTTCCGCAACCTGATTCTACTACTAGTGGTTAAAGGAATTTGTGATATTATACCTATTTCTATCATCCTTATCAACATCGACCTGAACCAATCCACTGCTGGATAAAGGCCTCTCTAGCCTGATTCTATTCCTTTCTGTCATTTGAATTGCTATATTTATCAGTGACATTGTTATCTACCTATCTATATATAATGCCATTATTATCACGAGCCTCAATAAATCCACTGCTGGATGAAGGCCTCTCTACGTTGATTGTATTCTTGACAGTTTTGAAATTCTATATTTATTAAAAATGCTAATGTTATTTATCTACATATTCTTATCGTCATCCTAATCATCATCATCATCAACCAGGATCAATCCACTGCTGGATGAAGGGTTCCGCAGCCTGATTCTACTACTAGCGGTTAAATGATTGCTATATTTATCAAAATTGTTGCAATTATATTTACCCATTCGTAATAACGTTTTTAAGTTTTAAGATCAATCCACTGCTGGATGAAGATTATCCCAACCTAATTCTACTCTACTTGGTCATATAAATTGCTATATTTTTTAAATTTGTGATTTTATATACCTACCCATTTATATCGTCATCAACCTGTATCAATCCACTGCTGGATGAAGGCCTCTTTAAGCTGATTCCACATCTTTAGGTCTTATAAATTCCTATTCTTATCAGATATAATATGTATTGCTTCATTATTTATCAACATTTGTCTCGATATGAATGTCCCGCACCGGGAAACTATATTGTTTAAGGTTAATTTTTAATTCAATAATTAAATATTATTCTATGGCTGCAAGCATTTATTTTTTATAGACAATGAAACAAATTAATGTTTAAATTTATTTTTTACACTGCTAACCTTCTTCTATTATCTCAATGGGACCTGAAGGAGATTAATATCACGTTATATTGGATCGCTATTTATGATAATCACATAATATATTGCTTTATATTCGAATGATTGAGATGTATACTTATTTAGCATATTTAACTGCACATACCTACACATATATTGTATTAAAATTAAAATGTCAGTGGTAGCAATCAGTGATTGCCAGCTGTTCTGCTAGGCATAGCAGCCTAAGGCGGTGTTAGACGATATTGTGAAGGCCAGACTCCTGAATAGACTACGCATATGAGTCCAAATTTATATTGGCAGTGACGATTTGCAAATCGTAAAAATGACAAATCAGCGAAATGTCAAACTGTCTGACGTGAATAAAAAACCCATCCCGAAGGAAAAATCTATGCATACTTCACAATTATATTAAAATCCAACACCGCCAAGCCCTCTGCCAGACCTAGCGAGACAGACTGGCGACCGCCAGCTGGCTCAGCTAGTGTTATATAAATAGGAGAAACAATCAGTGTTGCCATCTTTCTTTAACATAATCACTGATCAACTGGATCATATTGGGAAAAAGCATGAGAATCAAGAAAGAATATCTTATGCAAAAAATGGTAAATATTTGCACAAATTTTTATTACTGAGTGGATTTTTGATACATTTATCGACTTCACAACACTTCAACAATTATTTCACTTTCCAGGTGTGTCCTATTAACCAATTAAACTACCAATCCAACTATCCTTCCGAATAATTTCTAATAAGAATCTACTGCATCTAAGGTGTGTAAATCCTGTAAGGAATAGGTATATTCTGTCTTAAAAAAAACTAAATCAACTTCTATAATGTCTGTATATGTGAGAGAAACCGAGACCAGAACGACAGAAATGATAATAATATTACATTTTCGATATCATACATGGCTGAAAAAATTGTTATCAATAACATCTACTTATGCATTGTTGGGATGCTATGGCCAGCGGTGAGGTGAGCCGGAGCGGTCCTGGTCAGTCAACCGGGACTTTTTTCCAAGCTTCTTTCTCCCTATAGTTTTCATCAATATTATGTTAAAAAAGTACCTTCTTTTGAATCATGTGAATATAGAAAAATATGTAAGTAGGTAGGTACCTACTTACTTAGTTTTACTTTTAACTAGGGAAAAAAAATAGGTAGGTATATTCATACCCAGCGCGAAAAGCTATTAGTCAGTCCAATTACAAAGGGATAATGGGAAAATGTATTGCCTTCTTAAAAACTCGAAGCTGAAACATTCAAATTATTCAGTAGGTACGACCAAACTATTATCTATGGACCTAACCTAACATTTGAGATATTATATTAAAAACGTGCTTTTCTTAAAAAGGGAGGGGGAGATTTTTAAAAAAACAGTGACCTAGTGCTTTTTTTATGCACTACCACTCACCAATGGCTCACACAGCATTCATGTTCTGAAAATCTAGTTATTGCAAAGGCTTTTTTAAAATGGCGACTGAGTAGGTACTTACCTATCAAACTGTAAAAACGAGTCAAATTTCACATTGTTTTTACAAAAATATGTCTGCCTGATTATGGACATTTTGAATTCAAGGTCGGCCAGAGGGGCGGGGAGATGTGGAATTTCCGTTGTCGGCAATCACAACAATGGATCTAAATTCATGTAGCATGTATGATATAGACATTTTGAAAGAATGTCATATTTTTAAAAATCTAATAATCATAATTATTATTATCGTGAATTAAGAAACAAGGCATCCCCTGACAAATTTGGCATATTGCATTACCTATTGCAATACATGCCGGTAGAAAAAATAATGACGTCGGAAGTAATTCCCGCCTACGACAGATGCTCTTTGAATTGAAATACATTGCGACGCGACGTTGCCAAACCGCTTTGTATTTTACGAAACCAATAAAGTTCAATATTTTGAAGTTTTCGTCAATGAAGGGCGTCATTGATAAAATACTCAAGATAGGCATAGACTTTTATGAAAATGTATAATTCTAAATAAAAATGAACAGACTGAATATTTAAATATTTGCCTTTTTTGGAATAATATAAGTTTTGTGAATACAGATTATTACAAAATAAAATCATTTTGAAATGACAAAATCATGCGCAACTAGGTACGTTTACATCTCGCAAAAATCGAGAATGAAGTTGATTCCGTTTCGGTTGAATCAAATATTTAATCAACGATATCGGACCTCTGCTATAATTCGTATTTTGTACGTTCTCATTATATAATCTGTAGGTACGCCATTTGCAAATGTGTAGGTACCTACCTACATGCAGACAAAATTGTTGAGTACATTTTCGTTTCAACAACAATTTTATTACTATACAATTATAAAATGTCAACATGATTTAGTAGGTATCTAATATTTCCTTAGGGCTATTGATATTAGTCTAAATTCTATTTGACGAAGTTAAACATTCATTCAAAAAATATTTGCAGACATCTTGTATGGCACAGCTTGGATGGGTAGTTCAAGTTTTGATTTCATTTGAAAATTAGTGTTGATAATACTATAATTTATGTTTTAATTTTATCGCGTTCATTTTAATACCTAATCATACGGTATTTTTTCAAAGAAAATCACCTTGTTTTTAGTGTAGATTAGGTAATAATCTTGATAAATTGAAATTTTAGTCATTTTATTTATCGTGCGCAAGCGCACTGTAGAAAAACGTGCGATTCAAAATCACAAATTTAAAATCAGTCAGCCACAGTATTTGGACGGAGAGGTTGTGCGCTCTGAATTTTAATACTCGGCGAAGTCGGAATCTATCGCGCTACGTAACACACAAATTGAGAAAAATCGTGTTACAATCATCCGGCAACAGTATTATCTGATTTATATCTCGTGCTAGTGTTTTTATTGAGAGTATTATGAACTTTGAGGATTATGAAACCCTCCCGACGCAAAATGTTGTCACCCATATGACGGCGGGAGCTATTGCGGGAGTAATGGAGCACTGCGTGATGTATCCATTAGATTCTGTCAAGGTAATTCAATTCCTGGCGTCGGATCTTTTGATGATCGTATTCCCTACCGTCACTGTAGGCTGTCATCACCAAATAATTGGATATTCCGGATATTTCAATCCAGACCTAACCTCAATGTAGAAAGTGAAATTTGGATGTGGCGTACAGTCGGTGGCTGTCATACATTCTACTAATAAGCAATAATACACAAAACAGTTGATCTCATAAACTGCTGAGATTTTACACATACTATCCGTATGTTTCATCCACGATTCGTGTAAATTGGTGATTGTGCAGACAGATTTCCCACATCCTGTTAATGTTTTGCCAAGTGTCAAAATGTTCAATTAAGCTGTCAATATGTAAAAATTAGGCGACATCCACTCAATTTGACATGCCAATACGTAAATATATATACATAATATTTCATTTTCAAAATAGTTCTCTTTTTGCATTAATTTTGTAAATTTCTAGTGTTAGTACTAGTATTTCTAGTTAAATCTATTAGATTTTTTTCTAAATTATATTTTAAGAAATCTTTTATTCCATTGATTCATATTTTATTAAATGGGGCTGAAGGAAATCATTAAAAATAATATTGGTACAGTAGTGTTGACATCTGTCATTATTGTACCTACTAACGTAAACAGATACAAATCGAGTGGTTGATACTAAAATTAATATTGCCTATAATTCCATATTATGCACAACTGCCTCTTTGTTTAATATTGGGTTTTATTATGTACCTATGAATTTTTCTACACAATCAGTTGGCGAGTAAGTTGAATACCTATCGCTAAGTATGGCCAAGTTATCTTGAAGTAAGTAAGTAAATATAAAACTTAAATAATATGCCATACAACAATATTCTTGAGTTTATATTATTATATACCTATATGAAAATAATATGAACTTTAGAAAACAAATACATTTATGAGATTAGTCGGATCTGGTTGGTCATTTTTTGTTAATTATTTTGCTATTATATCACTATAACTCAACATTTCAACATTGAATTAAATGTGGTAAGTATATCATAACTATAGAATTGTATAAAAATACCTTTTGTTATGGTAAGTATGTAAAAAAATCATCTGTCAAAATAAGTGTTTGGTAGACTAGCTACCTATTTGTTTTATTGTTTTTAGATTGCACTTAATATAGAGACATGTAAGTGTTCATGTCAGACGACTTGCACAATTTCTATTACTTGCCATCTGTACTTTAAATGATTTGTCAGGAACAGCCTAACCTCAAAATTACTATGTACTCAGGTTCTTTCACTCTTTGTTTATATTAATCTGTTTTACTGAGGATAACTAGATGAAATGATCTTTATTATTTTGCAAGTATTAAAAACTACTAAATTTAATAATGAATATGATTACTTAATAGAAACGCTTGTAATTTTAGTTTAACAGACAAGAAATGTCTACACGCTATCTACACAAAATGTCTATACATCATACTTACTATTATAATTAAATTGATTTTTCTTCTCACATGCGCCTTCTAACTTTGTATGTGTGGTGTTAGGTAAATGAGATTTGTGTATTGTACTTTACTTATATCAGTACAGACAAGTAAGTAGGTATTTAATGAATTCTTACAATGGGCCACAAGTAATTTATTATTCCTGCCAATAATTAATGACTGCTTGCTAATATACTAACAAGCCATTTGGTGATCATACATAATGCATGATCATGATTAGGTGGCCGTCACCGTACAATGTTCTCTCCAATATTCACTACAACACCTGCTATTGATTCAAGTTTGCTTTACAATTTATAGGATGACATATCGGTGAAAGATTAGGTTGTGTTGTTGAAATTTAAAGAAAGGTTATGATCTATTATGTAATGATGGTCATAATTATTTATTATTACAACTGAATTATTAATGTACCATTTTTAATTTAGTTTCCTAGCGTAGTTCTCTAATCTTAGCATTATATTATGGCTGAGGACGTCTTTGCGACAGACTTCCAGCTCTTTCACACACTTATCTATGCCCCCCGGCTTCTTACGAAATCTTAGCTATGGCACGTTAGTTGTAGAATAGATGATATCTTTTATGATTGCGATTGTAGATGCTCGAATTTGAAATGTTTCTGGACAAGCAACCAGAAAAACTAATGCGTTTTTTTCTTTCCTCAACTTAACACTGTAGCTGAGATGTAAAGTGAGCGAATCTGAAAACACAACTTCTTCGGTTACAACGAAAAATGAAATTCTGTTATTGTTTTCGTCTTAACATTTAATTAATAATTATTAAATGATTTGGTTTGGTATAAAATGAATTGCACTTCATTACAATTGCAAGGGTTTTAAGAGATAATGTAATTTTTTGCTTTGACTGAAAATGTCACTTTTTAGTAATAATCCTGGTATACTTACCTCTCAGGGTCCAGAAAAAGTCTAAAGTAAAAAGGCCTAGCGTAGTCACAACCATCTATCTGGTGGCTGTGCTTTCCCATAAGTGTCGCCGCAAGCCGCATGTACATATTGGGTATGTAACTACATGCAACTGCGGCCCCCGTGTTCACCGCTCGAGTCATAGCGACGCATGTTTAAGCGCAGATAGATTTGTGGGCGGTTGCAGTGGCACACCGTGGACTCTATGACTACTGTAACAAGACATACTGGTGCAGCAGTATAAGAAATGCAGTTTGCAGCGTGTGGCAACGATAATGGCAATGTGTTTTTCTTTCGACCATGACCGATCCTAATAGGAGCATATGGACCTCCACAGTGTGGAGGTTTGTATTAACAGATTTTGTTTTTATGAGAAATGGATGTCAGCCACTTGCTCAACCTATCGGGTCCACACTCTAACTCATACACAAATTGAAAAACAATATGTGTACTTGCCAGACCCAGGATTCGAACCTGAGGCCCACGACGCTATAGGCCGACGCTTAAGCCGCGCGGCCGTCGTGGGTGGAAACATTACTGGTCTAAATTGTGATACATTTACAAATACAAATGTGTTTCTTAGAAAATGGGCGAATAGGATTGTTAAATATCGTTTGTACTAATAATAAAGCGCTGTAATACCCCATTTACACGTGCATGTATTTACTGCTGACAGTACGTATTGTCACGGCCATAACAAGGAACTCCATGTGTAAACATGTATTATCATGCAAGTTGCAAGATTGCATGTATTAATCAAAAAAGTGCGGAAGCCTCTGAATTTTAACGCGACAGTTGGGATTTGTTCGATATCTGCGCCTGCCTGCACAGTAGAACGATAATGGCGATCCTGCCGAAAAAAAACGAACTACACCCACCGCACAGAGACTCACTTTGATTTTAACCGATTTTGACAACTATCAAATAGTACCATAAAATGACAACATCTCGCTTACTTTTGATGAATGAGATTGGCGAGACAGTTAACACTTTTACTTGTAAATAGTGTCACCAAAAGAAAAAGGAAGGCCCTGGTGCCCGACAGTTTCAAATTCCAGATCAGCGATTTAATCAAAAACACCATTGCCCCTGACGAATGTTTAGAATCTCTGACAAAGCTAAGTAAACAATAGCACCCTCAATGGGCGGAAAAAACTGTACCTACCGGCGAAATCGTCGCTCAGCCGAGCGACAGAAAAAAATCACCGTTAGGTTTTGACTTGACCGAACGCCTTCCCTTTTCACCCCCCTGCTGTCTCACCCCCCATAGATTCGTCGTAGATAATTGCTGGCAGTACAAATTCTCCCGGGAGAGTGGTAGGTGTCTAGGACCACGCGCTCAGCGTGGCCTGGCCGGCCCTCCTCAACGCGAAGTGCAAAGCCACGCTTGCCCCAATATGATAAATTAGTGAATCTCTTTCCCCGTTATTGTGTTAATAATAATCCCTATAACCACCTCAAAACCACGCGTCGCGTCCTCGATAAAACGTTTTCGCGCCAGTTTGGCTAATATGTTCAAACACGTGCTCCCACATAGTGACTGTGCGATAGCTAAATCTAAGACTCCTTTAAGTGTAATTAATAATGTAATCCAACCAATGTCTGAAAAGTCAATGTAATTAAACGTCCCTGCGCAGGGAAATTGTCAAATCAAAGACGTGTTTTATCTTGAATTATATGTCCTGATGTCCACACAACCCTCAATCAAGGTGATGCTCGTGAAGAATGCTGCCAGCATACATGTGAGTTCTCCACCTATTCTTCTCGGTATCATTCTGGCTCCCGAACGTGGTGCGACAGGAACCGACGGGTTCCGCGAACGTACGCCCTGAGAAACCCAAATGTGTGACATCAAACCCACAGTTTTGTGAATTTTAAAAATGAAAATAAATTCTCTGGCGCCCTATTAAAAACCCTAAACAAACGTAAAAATATATATTCGCCCACGCTACATACCGATAAAACAAAGTGAGGATCGCGAGACAAAGAAACCCAATAAGAACAAATTCGCGCATAAACCAACAAAATAAAAATCAAAACCAGGGGCGTTCAACCCCATAAAGAGTGTTTAAAAAAAATAAATACAAGCCGTCAAAAATTAAAACGATGTTAACGACCATGAAAAGAAATCGAGTGCCACGAAACCCGATAATGCCGTGAACGTGGGTTCTCACAGAACGGACGTTCCTACGATGCTGCAGCCACCCCCCCGTCTACTAGCAGCTGCCGGGGACCACCGACACCGGAGGTCCTGGAAAAGTCCAGGGTATAACCTGCCTGTCAAGGTCGCCCCCCTCTGCTCGATGACCCCTAGCACGAGAACTCAGCCCTGTCTTCGCATCCCCGCGTCAATCTTGCGACGGCGTCGCCGGACTCGAGCACACGTCCAAATTGCACCTCCCGCCGAACGACACCTGATCTCCGCAACCCTCCGCCTACCCCTGAATAGGCAACCCAGCCCCGACCACTGCAGCAGTCCGAAGAAGCCGATCATGTGACGACACCCTACCGAAACCGGCTACCCCTCCAGAACCGTTGGCACTTGCTGAGGGTATCTCGCAAGACGAACTAGAGACCTCGACGACACCCACCCCATAACCATAAAACGTACCTAATGAAAACATATCAATGTGTTACCAACGTGAACCATTCAAAACCCCCGCCATTTATTAGTAAGATTCTCTTTGTTTTGCCAATACACGCACCATTCACATTACATGATCGCTGATATGAAATTTGAAACAAATTACAGAGGGGTGGTTTGTCACCAAAAGAAAAAGGAAGGCCCTGGTGCCCGACAGTTTCAAATTCCAGATCAGCGATTTAATCAAAAACACCATTGCCCCTGACGAATGTTTAGAATCTCTGACAAAGCTAAGTAAACAATAGCACCCTCAATGGGCGGAAAAAACTGTACCTACCGGCGAAATCGTTGCTCAGCCGAGCGACAGAAAAAAATCACCGTTAGGTTTTGACTTGACCGAACGCCTTCCCTTTTCACCCCCCCGCTGTCTCACCCCCCATAGATTCGTCGTAGATAATTGCTGGCAGTACAAATTCTCCCGGGAGAGTGGTAGGTGTCTAGGACCACGCGCTCAGCGTGGCCTGGCCGGCCCTCCTCAACGCGAAGTGCAAAGCCACGCTTGCCCCAATATGATAAATTAGTGAATCTCTTTCCCCGTTATTGTGTTAATAATAATCCCTATAACCACCTCAAAACCACGCGTCGCGTCCTCGATAAAACGTTTTCGCGCCAGTTTGGCTAATGTGTTCAAACACGTGCTCCCACATAGTGACTGTGCGATAGCTAAATCTAAGACTCCTTTAAGTGTAATTAATAATGTAAACCAATCGATGTCCACCCTAATGTTATTACCACCCACGCTTGTATAATTTAGTGTAATTAAATATATCCTCTGCGCGGAGGTTTTGAATCGAAGTTTCTGTGTTATAATTATGTCCTATGATGTCACACCTTTCCCCCTGGTCTAAGTGATGCTGATAAAGGATCCCACCAGCCTACATGTGAGTTCCACCCATTCTTCTCGGTATCAATAGTTATTATCGCGATAGTTTAAAATACTCACTATTAAGTAAATCCTTGCATGTATGTATTACTGCTTGACAATAGGCCATCAATCTTGTATTGCACCTATGTGTCTGCAGTACTGCAACTAATGCATATTTTACTCGTGAGTATATAGATATCCTGGGTTTCTGGATAAGATATTAGAACACCATTACAAAGCATAATTTTAATACAAGCTTGTAACTGATTTACTTTTGTAAAACTATTGATTTTGGGTTTCTTAACTTTTAGTTGTGGTTTGTGTAGAGCCATGACCCACATTAGGATAATATTTTCATTTCACGACCCAAGAAAAGATTAATAAATTTATATTGGTTATTAATAATACAAAATTCAGTAGGTAATGTCTGTAAATCTTATAATATTAAAATGAATCCTGGGAATTCATTTTAGAGATATAAGTGTGGGTGCTAATGTACCTACATGTTCTCCCTATCATTTGAACTGTTGCAAGATACGTACGTTGCTGTAACGTAATTGATTATGTTACCTTTTGAAATGTTGACCTCTTGTGATGGAAGCGCCACTGGGAATGGTAATCACAAGTGAAATAAACTCTGTACAGAAAAACAAATGAGCTCACTTTCTATGGAATTAAATTTTCGTTTCGATGTAAACTTTTTGATTTATTTATTTTTGGTGAACACCAGGTCTTGTTGAATGGTTGAAATGGGTTAAAAAATTACATGGAAAGAATAGGGAAAACTAACTAAGTATTTAATACTAAAAAGGTTTGTATTACTGGCAAGGGCTGAGCGTCACTTAATGTAAAAGAACCAATTTATCATATATCTCATGGCATTACAATATAAATATACCTATTACTGTTAGTGCGCAGCTTTAAAATGGACCTTTGTTAATACTGTTAACTAGCTAATGTGTAAGATTTATTCACTTACGAAGCCGGAGTTCATTGATTCTCAACAGTTGTAAGCGATTGTTTCAAAAGATGAATAATTTTTGTAAATTGATGTTTGCATTATAGTCCGTAAATACTGGACGGAATTCCTCCTTCCTATCCAATCTTCCTCCTGATTTTACAGTGCTTGTATAAATAACTTTTTTGATACGACGTGACGATTACTAATAAATTGTGTCTGATTATTTCTACATCACTATGTGGGTTTTAGGTGACATAACAAGCTTCCCTAATATTGTTTTTGCAGGTTAGGCTATTCTTCTATGGTATTGTTCAATTGAAGAGATTCAGTTGATATGCAGTTATCTGACATTTTATGTGGTCATTTCAAGTATAAAACAAACCACAACTTAAGGAATAAGTACCTGTTAAATAGAGAGACCTTCAGCTTGGGAGTCATTATTAAATTTATTGATTTAATTCTAAAATACAGATTCAATAACACGATTGGCTTGTTTATGAATCATCTTGCTATTGTTATAAACACACCACGTATGCGTGAAGTTCGATAGTTTTGACAGAAAGTATGAATTAGTTAAGCGATGCTGAGCGAGAGAAAACGATGTAATAGACTTCAGATAAGAGCAGTCGGAAATAATAACGGTGACAATAATAAAATTTGCCCTATGTAATTCGTGTGCAGTGGAAAGAATTGCAATCTGCGCAATTTCATGGTTAAGTAGTCCCACTATAATAATATGGTCTGATTTGTCCAAAATTATCACAGATGAAATTACCTTTAATATGAAATTTATCATTATCACAAAGTGTGATTTTAATCATGACATTCATTAAAACTACAATTTTTAAAGCCTAATATTAAAAAAGTATCTTGGTACTTAGTTTTTGCTTTTCCGTACCCCTCACAATATCAACTTTATTGAGCCAAAAGGGCAACAGTGAAAATATTAGTTTCCTGCTTAGATTAAGTTTAATAAACAGATGGCATGTTTTTATAGAATTTTACAGAAATTTAGAGCAATTTCATGAATCCATCACACGGGGATCATGAATCATCACTATTGTATTTTGTCATAACTGACAATTCGTTCTCTGACTCTGCCAGTCACCACAAATGATAAAAGGTAAAGGTTACCTCATTTTCATTCGATCTATGCTCCGGACATACTGTCCTCACATATTTTTCACTCTCGCTGAATTTTTTGGGACGCTTCTAAATATTTTAACCCCATAAATAATTAATTTTTGCCGTATCATCCCTAATTTCTTTGACTTAGCACCTTGATATAATTTATTATATATTGATTACTTGTAATGTAACTTAATGTTTAACGTACATATTTGCCTGTTTCAGACGCGCATGCAGTCACTTGGAGTCACAAACAACATGACGGTGCTTGGAACACTCAGGCATATGGTACAACAGGAAGGCGTCTTCAGGTACTTATAAAACCAGCTGACTAATACCCGTCCGACGCGTCTATGTAGCCTTTTTACATGTGCATGGATTTACTGCCGACGGTACGTATTATTGTGGCCATAATAAGAAAATGCACTTTTAAACATGTATTATCATGCAAGTTGCAAGATTGCATACATGGATCAAAAAAGTTCAGCGGCTTCTGAATTTTCAAGCGATAGTTGAAACTTGTACGATATCTGCACCTACAGAGTATAACGATAGTGGCGAACCTGTCGGAAAAAATAGGAACTGCACGGTGCAAAGAATTTTGACAACTTATCAAATAGTACCACTCAATGACAACAACGCGTCTCGCTTACGCTTGAAGAATAAGATTGGTGAGACAGTCAGCACTTTTGCGTGTAAACAATTATTATCCCGATAGTTTAATTTACACACTAATGGTGCCAATAAATCAGTATCAGTAAAAAGTCAAGTATATACTGATGTTGGTATTCATGATAAAGTTCTCCACCGAAAAAGTTGGCATGAAGTGCATATGGACTCCTGAACATCATTTTAAATAGCGACCTCCCATTGTGCCTCCAGTGCAGGGTGTTTAATCAATGTATGTTTACAGTGATTACGTATGCATGCGAAAATTGTTCTCTTTGTAGCAGAGAAGACCCCAAGTCCACGATGGCTGATAGGTAATGTGCTGCCTATAACGTAGTGGGGTCTGGTTCAAATTCACACATTGCTTTTTCGATATGTGTTTGCATCTAGCTAGAGCAGGGGTTCCCAACCTTTTTGTACTCTAGAGCACATTCTAAAATATCGGTAGGGTGGCGAGCACCACCTATTTTTAATCGACAAACTCCTTCCATAACTTCTCATTTTCCCATAATTTATTTTCTTATATTCATAATTTATTAATAAATAATAAACAAAAATGTTTCAAAATAATAAAACTATTATTCAAATTGCATACACACAGAGAAATGTATTTACAAAACGTAAACAAAGTAAACAAAAAACACAAATACAAAGAAAACATTTTATAAAAAAATAGAATATCAATATGTCAATGTGATCTTTGGCATTGCATATCATTGGCCAGTGCCTCATAATTAGGAAAGTATGACGATAATCCTGTTCGCAAACAATCATAAAGATGCTCATCGGTGAGTCGAGATCTATATCTTGATTTTATTAAGTTCATGTTTGAAAACAATGATTCACATAAATATGTCGAACCGAAAAATGATTCAATTTTATATGCCGCTTTTTTCAAAAATGGGAACTTTTCTCTGTCCACTGTATTCCAAAAGTCTTCTGATATTAAGGGTTTAAGCAAAATATCATTCTTAAGCTCCAAAATTTCTAACTCTAGTTCTTCTGTCTTACCTTGAACAAAACCTGCAATACATGCGGCCATTTCCATTAGATTTATTTGGCAAGTAAAAGGATTGATACAGAAGGAAACAATTGGCTCGATATCTGTAAACTGCAAAAATCTCTCTTCAAATTGTTTTTTTAACACTTGAGGATGCTTAATAAATAATGACCCGTTTAATTCATTGTTACCTAGCATTTTATTCATATGTGAGAAATGCACGAGAGAATTGATCTGCAGATGTGATATCAACAAATCCAATTTAGCTTTAAATGACTTTACATAGCTTATCATTTCAGCTATGTTTTTGTCTTTCCCCTGCAACTCCAAATTTAAAGAATTCAATTTTTCCATGTCTGTGAGAAATCCCAAATCAATCAGCCAGCGAGAGTCAGCTAGTTCATCATAATTTTCCTTTTTATCGTTTATAAATGTTTTTATTTCTTCAATTAAACTCACAAATCTTGTAAGAACCTTTCCTTTAAAGCAATGGTGGCCTTTTTAGAATTTTCCACATGTCTAGTGAAAACAGTCTGTTGTGCAGTCAGACTTGATTTTAGTTGACATATTTTTTTCTTTCTTACTTCAGATTTAAGTGGATAATTCACATCAAAAGTGGCATGAATTGTCTGAAAGTGTCGTTCAACATTATGTTTTTTCGGCACTGCAATACTACTACCACACAACAAACAGACGCATTTATTTTTCACATTAAAGAAACAATATGATTCCTCCCAGTCAGTGTTAAAATTATAGGTTCGTTGTCTTTTACTCGGTCCACTCATTTTAGAACTATATAGAAGGAATATCAAAACTCCTAATTCGTGTTTCGTCAGACGAAGATGTCTCCTAGCTAACTGTCGCGACCCGAACGGGGCAGCAATCGCAATCACAATGACAACAACGCGATTCCAGGCGGGGAATGCTATTTGCACATTACTCCTTGTACACGCCGAAAACCCGAACTGAGCCAATGATCGCCGAAGCAATCGGGACGGTACGAGCACGTGACAGTAGTCACGTGCTTCGGCGTTCATCGGCTCAGTTCGTGCCGTTCGTTCACTTCGGGTTTTCTGCGTGTGTCAGGCTAGCGTGAAAATTCTGTCTCTGTCGAATAGTGGCGGGCACATACGAATCGTTCCGCGGGCGCCATTGTGCCCGCAGGCACGGGGTTAGGAACCCCTGAGCTAGAGCATGGACCTGATAGGTTGAGCAAGTGGTTAACATCCATTTCTTGTTAAATCAAAAATCTGTTTTCACAATCTCCCTGAAGCTTCACTTAGGATGGAACATAGGAATTTAAACCTATTGTTTCCTAATAATTTTTGAATTTGGGCTCCCCTTCAGGAGCCAAAATCCGGCAAATCTGCCACTGGTGTTATCATAGATGGGTAGGATTTCTAAGCGTAAGTATAATATTAAATTGATAATATGAAATATCCCACATTATGCATATAATTTTTTCATATCTGCCATAATATATTTTATCCAGTAAGCATAAATGAAGTACAATTAATTCATTTATGATTTCAGGCATTAAATTAACTGCCTGCAGATATGACTCCGTTATCTCTCAAAGTGAAATCTTAATAGTTGAGGTAGTGGTGGCCATTTTAAAATTGTTTTTTTTTGTTTAATAAAGCGAAGCTTACAATGATAGATTTCTACACAGAACACATTAATAAAATATAAATGTGAAGGGCAGCTAGTTGCCCTGGACAAGGGTTTTGAAGCCAGGCGATTTTTATTATTTATGACAAAGAACACAAAGCCTTAAATATTGGATGCGCGTTTTGTTTACGTGACAAACTTTAACACATTATGATACAGATGTGTCTATTGAAAATAATATATTCTTTAACACATGTTTAAGTTTATCCCATATTTCTCCACAGTCAAGATCTGAAACCTGTTATACTACACTTGGTAGCGTAAGCTAGTTCCCCGGGTTTCTATATAGATTAATATATTAAATTTTTTATCTATAATAAAATATAATCATAAAAATCAATATGTTTTTATCAGTGGTGAGTGGCCAATGAAAGAAACATTATCAAAATAGTTTTTCCCATAAATAAAATAAACAAAAATATTTTATACTTTTAAATGATAAGACAAGTTATACCATTTACAAACATTATATCTACATACTGTTATGAATTATGATAGATAGATTACCTGAAAAATATTTTGTTTGATTTCTTTCTTATGGCATGAAGTTTTGGGTACCTCAAATACATACAATATTTTTAGTGTGCGCAGGTAGTAATGCGCCACCCCAAAAACCAGACCAGTGTCCAATTAGTGAAAGCGGCGGATTATAGTGCATACATACAAAGTATGGTTAAAATTAAAACAGGTATTTCATAAAAATAGTTAAATAAAATCAAGTATTTACTAAATTATACATATTTATAATCTAATATAAATATTAAACAGTAAATCACTTGACACAACCAGTTGTTCAGTAAGGCAGATATTCTTGAATGGCTTAGGATTCCTGGCTTACCCTATGACCAAAACCTTCATTTTGTGTGTCCCGGTTGCATTGGAGCACGGAATAATTATGATGCGGTCCTTGGGCACTTTCCTCCCTGGTACATTACTTTCTTCGCGATGAACATACGTTTTACGAAGGAGAAGTCTCCAAAACCCGTGTCATCTGTGTTGTATACTTGTACGCGGCGGACTACTGAATTTGACAATCGAATACCGGCGAATTATAGAGCTTGATTTTGTGTTTCAACTAGTAAAAATAACGGCGGATTATAGTAGTTGTTGGATAATCGAGCGGCGGATTACTGAGAGTGTACTGTAGTTGGATAAATCATAATCCCTATATTGCTTATACTGAGCTCACATTTGTTACTTAGCCACATTGCAGGCACTCGTTGTTGTATTTTATGGTAATGATATTTAGTAACATCACCAAATTCACACCTGCTCTTACCCACACCCGACGCCGTAACTTCATCTCCTTTCAATTTTCTTCAGACTGATACCACACTGACGTCATTAGTTGTTACAGCTGACATGTCCAAACTTGTTCAAGAGGTAACGCGTTTGTTTCTTCGGACCGGGTTTCTTTACCGATATCTCATCGGAGCATCCGAACCACGGGATACCGTCTACATTTTGTTACCAGGTTACAGGACCTGGTAACCGACTGACATACATTAACAAACTACGTAGACCCGGCTTTAGGAATTGCATTTATTCAAATTATATTGAATTAGATTTTAATCATCTGTTTTAAACGAAGCAAATGTAATATCTGACATAATTTAAAAATTATCTCGACCAGTCTAATTATACAAAATTAGCAATATTGGTGTTTTCTATCCCAACAAAAGTTAATAAACGTTGAGTTACAATGGTATGGAGAGGTAGATTGACCCAGCGGGACACTACGAATATCCCAGAAGGCGGATGAGCCTCAAATATTAAGAAAATCTGAAATTTTTTATTCCAAATTGTGAAGCATAAAGCGTAGATTCCAAATTTTATATCATAGAAATTTGATGCTTTAAAATAAGATACGAGTATATTAAATAATTCTGACCAGTTCAATATTTGACAATAAAATTCATTCATTTTTGTGTCAACACTTCGTTTTGTTTGTTAATCTAGGTGTAATCTTGGTTGGTGGATTGAATGTATTGAATAAATTTACGTCACATTCAATTATCTCACATATTAAATAATTATTTACTAAATGATAATTTATAACTATTGCTTCACCCAGGGAACACAGAATTAATGGGAACTGGAATACCTAACGGGTAAGGAGTAGCAGGTAAGCGATCTCGAGTAAGGAAGAATCTGGGATAAACTTAAACACGTGTCAAGAATATGCATATGTCGAATACTGACATCTGCTCTCGGTTTATGCATTGACACTCATTTACTATTGGTGTATTACACACACTATTTCATGTGCATAATGCGTGTTTCATTTTCATAGGACACTCACACATTCAAAACCCTGCATCAAAATGTAGTGTACTGAATATAGCCTATCGGAATTCTATTTATTATCTGTTCTGTGGCTTCACCTATTCAAAGTGAAAACCCAGTTTAATCTTGTCTCTAATTGGTAAAAACCCTTGTATATTCATTAAGAAGGATATTTTAATTATTTTTCATGACGGTTACAAAAGTTCCTAATTACTTAATTGAATGTGTGATATTACTTATTATTACAATATAGTTATTTAATATGCATCATTTGATATATTGAAACATAATTAACCAATAGCAGTTCTAATAATTGTTATCAAGAGTATATAAGAATGTTGCATGTGTCAATGTTAACTGTACCTTAGAAATTGCATTTGGTGACTGATATGACTATTTGCACATGACTGTTGTAGATTAGATAAATTAGAACAGATTCTTTCCATTCTTCCTCTTCTTAGTCCGTGTCTGCTCCTTGGTTTGAGCATACGAACAATGCTTCCAAGAATCCCGGTTGCTTGCCAGTCTTTTTACGTCTTCCCAGGTCTTGTCAACATACCGTTGCTCCATTGTATACATCTTGTAGATTGTATTTAATGACCTTTGTGAATGCCGGAATCTATTTGTCTTGAGGAAAAGGCAGGCCAAGTTGAGGCTCCATCTTCTTATCTCTTCGTTACTCTTAAAGTCATACAACCGTATACCCAATACCCGCTGCAAGTATCTGTTTATGATGTTCAGTATACCGTTGCTCCGAACCCTCAAAAGTTTCCTGACTCACCACCGTAATGCTGCACCATCAGAACAGTACAGTCGTGTAGCTCAGACATCAAGTTGAATATTGATCTAGCCATTACCATTGAGATAGTGAGTTCTGTTCTTGCAAAGTGTCATGTCATGACGTGATGTTCGCTCCCAGGTATTTAAAGCTGTCGACACTCTCGATGGTTTGTCTGCTGCTAATGAGGGGGAAATCGGGATCGAGACAGATGCTATTGCACAAAATGTTGATTTTCAAACTAAAATGAGATGAATTGTTAAGCAGGCTGTCACTTATCTCATTTGAATGCCCTTGATTGAGTTGTCTAATAGGAGAGCGTCCAGGCATACTCCGGGTCGCACAGCTTCACTCTGGGGGTGACATCTATGTTTCGGTCAGGTAGTATTGATTTTCGTAATATTAAGTTGGAGAGATATGGACCAAGGACGTAATCCTTTCTGACTCCAGTTATTGAAATTCTTAATTCTTAATTAGATATGTTGAAGATAAAAGATTTTCTTTACTAAGGTACAAAACTATAGTTTCTTATGTGTTTATAATATACTTATATATTAGAGACCTGGAAAATATTCTTCTTCTATCCATCCACTATAATAATACAGTTTGGTGACATTTATCACATCTCATACTTTTGTCTTCTTCTTATTCATTTTTTTCTTTTGTGGACCATCCACAATATACATGTTTCCATGCCACGTAGCACCACAATTAATTTTTGGATCTCTTTGGATCTGTAAACATTGACAATACCAAAGAGGTTGAACAGTTCAACCTCTTTGTGTAACATACATTGTTTGCAAGATTTGTGGTCATCATTCTGTCAGTTGTTTCTTGAATTTTTTTCAACTTTAAACAATGCCTAATGCACAAAATTTACTGCGACTATGGCGTATTATAGCTTCAATAGAAAAATAGAAATTTAATAAAAAAAAAAAAATACTCATTTGAAGTATGGCCAGTGTATTTTGAAAACATTACTTATGAGTTTATTGTAATAATCATAATTTATCACTAAAAGAAAATTAATTGGTTTGTGTGGTTATATTATTTTGTTATATTGTTTGTTGATGTTATTGTATTTATTTGGTCAAGGTATATCAATCAATATTATTTACTCATTATTTATATTATGTTCATATTTTGGAGATGTAGCTTTGTTATAAATTAAGTCACTCTATTAAAGAAGTCATTTATTAAAAATAAAAAAATAAAAAAACAATTATTGACTGTGAAATTTTTATGTTGATAATTATTTGCAGTGGGAAAAGTTTTGTTTTGTTTTGTTTATTTTCAAAGATTTATTTAAAGGAATTATTCATTGGAAATTTATATTATCATCCAACCAGTAAATACACATAAGAACATTAATCCTTATAATACTGATGCAGTTTTTTTTTGCTGTGCATCATTCTTGCAGCAATAAAACGTTTTTTAAATTAATTTATTGAAAACCCCATAAACATAATATTTTTCCCAGGATTGAGAGAATGCCAGTGAGATTTAGATGAATATTGACTTACATAATATGTATAATATTATTATGACCAAAGAGACTATTGTTGGCCAGGTAGCATTCTCTTAACCATCGTTTAGTGAACCAAGCCATTCTTTTGAGCTGGTAAAAAGGCTAGTCTGTACTGAATTGATATATAAAGTACAGGATTTGTGTGATAAATAATTGAAGCATTCTTTGAAAAATAAATGTTATCCTGAAAATGCTAGTTTTTGATAGTTCAGTTCAAATGACACACCCTGTCTATATACTAGCTATTTAAGCTGAACAACAGATGGCACTGAACGTCTTAAGAATGATGAGGCACAGTACGTATTTCCACCACGTTGTCTTTAATCAATATTATCTAAAAGTAACATTTCTGGTTTTCTCAGTGTTGTCTACATCTCCACTCCGTATGGTATTATCATTATTGATTTGATTCCCCGGTTTAGGTAAAAGCTACATGGTATTTTTCTCAGTTCTATAAAACCCGCCCTTGTCTTGACATTTCACTTCAATGGTATGGTCCCGGTTATCACATCCAGAGAGCAACATTTGTATAGGTATAACGATATGCCCTCCAATTTACTTTGTACGCTATGCCATCTATATTTCCCAAACTATGTTCCTCGGAACATGAATAAGTGTTCCACCAAAACCTGGATTGGCTTTATATGCTGCAACGGGTGCAAGAAATTCAAACATGTTTGACTTCGAAAACTAGTAAGGACGGTTCTTGGGTTCGGAATCCATTTTCTGTGACAGTTAAACCAGTAGGCTTAGTGCTAGTGATGATGAAAATCTAATTGATTTAATTAGTGACTCTGGTTTTAAAAATAAATTGGGCAAATTTATCAGAAAAGTAGCCCAGTGTGCAAAACAAGCTATTATTGTTTTACTTCTGTTTACTACACCATTTTTATGCAAAGCAGGATTTTGTCATTATGCCTCTTATGCTGCGGCGAAGTCAAAGTTCAGGAACAGGTTCGATGCCAAACCAGATATAATAATTCAACTTTCTAATATTGTGTCTGATATCAGGAAGATTTGCAATTCAAGACTCAAAATCATCGACATCATTAATCTCCTATTTTTATGTGTTATACGAGGGTGGGTCAATAAGTCCTTAGAAAAGCCGACAGGTGGCGCGACTAGTACTGTAAGCGGTTTGTTTTCATGCAGCGGCACTACCGATTCAGTATGCTGCGAAGTTTCAATCAGATTGGTCGGGTTGTTGTGTGTTTCTCGTACATTTAAAAAAAAAATTTGCTTGTGGAAAATGGAAAAATGGAAAATGGAGAAAATTGAGTTTAGAGCTGTTATTAAACATTTTAATATAAAAGGGTTAACAGCAAAGGAAATAAAAAATGAGTTGGATTTAGTTCACGGCATATCTGCTCCTTCACTTGCAACTATTTATAACTGGTTAAATGAATTTAAACGTGGTCGTACATCAACAAAGGATGAACCACGCTCAGGACGTCCTGTAGAGGTGACTACACCAGAAATGATCAATAAAATCCACGATATGGTGTTAAGTGACCGAAGATTAAAGTTGAGTGAGATAATTGAGGTTACAGGGATCTCAAAAGGTAGCGTCATTTCTATTTTACATGACAAATTGGGCATGAAAAATATTTCTGCAAGATGGGTGCCGCGTTTGCTCACAGTCGACAATAAACGCAATAGGGTGGTGGCCTCTAAAGCCCTGTTGTCGCTCATGCAACGCAATCCGGATGAATTTTTTCGTCGCTTTCTGACTGTAGATGAAACATGGATACACCACTATACTCCCGAGACGAAAGAACAGTCAAAGCAGTGGATTGCGAAGGCAAACCATGTCCAAAGAAGGCGAAAACTGTAAAATCAGCTGGTAAGGTTATGGCTACTGTATTTTGGGATGCACGTGAAATTATTTTCGTTGACTATTTGGAAAAAGGAAAAACAATAACAGGGGATTATTATGCATCTTTATTGGACCAGCTAGAAAACAAAATTGAAGAAAAACGGCCTCATTTAAACAGGAAAAAAATCCTCTTTCATCAGGACAATGCCCGTGTTCACACATGTTTACGATCAATGGCTAAAATTGAAGAATTGAAGTTCGAATTGGTCGACCACCCACCGTATTCGCCAGATTTAGCCCCCAGTGACTTTTTCCTTTTCCCAAACTTAAAAAAATGGCTAAGTGGACAACGTTTTTTTTCAAATGAAGAAGTCATCGATCGGACAAATGCTTATTTTGAGGACCTTCCGAAAACTTATTTTTCTGACGGTTTAAAAAAAATTGAGAAACGTCTAACCAAGTGTATTGAGCTCCAAGGAGATTATGTTGAGAAATAAAAAAAAAATACAAAAATAAAAACTGTTTTAATGCTTTTTTCTAAGGAATTATTGACCCACCCTCGTATTTTAGAAATAATCATTGTATTTTCTCATTTTTTTTAATTTTATTGATTATGTATACCTAATTAATAACTACCCTACAAAATAAACAAGGGTTAAAATTTCAGAATTTGTAAAGGATCCATCACAGGAATAGTTTGGGAAACCCTGCAGGGGAGTTGCTTATACTCGTGTATTTGTAGTAAATTTAAATTTAATATTAAACTTAGGGAAATGATACTTTAAAATACTTAGTTGATGACAGTAAATTATTATCAAAATTAATTAATTGAATAATGATATTGCTTAAGTACTTATATCTGAGTAACCTTGCTAATTAATGGTTAAAAGTCACATGTTATTCACTTTAATTATAATCAATGCATTAGATAAAATTTATTGTATTATGAGTTATGTGATTATTCATGATTGTATGCAAATATGCATTTTAATGAATTAGAATAATTGTCAAAGAAGTGTAAGTATTGACTAGTTTCTAGTGTTTTTATAACTATTTAATTAATATGTGTGCAATTTTATATTGGTAATTTTTTTTTATCAGGCGTCACTTTTTATTACACTTTTGCTCTACTTTGAAATATTATTAGAAAAAATAACAGGATATAGGTAGTGAATCTTATATAGAGCAAGGATAGATGGCGTGGCGTCACTGGCCTAACAATAAATTATATATTGTATTTATTAATCTCTCAACAGATATATTATTATGTTGTTCTCTAGAAAAGGGATATAAATGCTAAAGATAATTTCATAATATCAGTATACTCACACTGACACCACGAAATGGAGACAATATCTTCTGCTGAATTTTCAAAGATTCGTATGAAGTTGCTGCCGTTGCTTTTGATACAGGGTCCCGGCAGAGGAGTTTGATGGTATTAATAATAAAATTAATAATTGATTTTGAAGAGTCTAATAATTAATTATGCAATATGTACCATTTAACTTATCTGCCAGACCCAGTCGATTTATTGTCAAACCCAGGGAACTCAGAAATAATGGGAACTGAAATACCCAACGGGTGAGGCGATAGCAGGTAACCGTCTCGAGTAAGGAAGAATCCGGGTTATATTTACACACGTGTCAAGAATATGCTGTACGTCTAATACTGAAAACTGCCCTCGGTTTATGCATTTACACTCATTTAATGTTGATGTATTACACACACTATTGCATGTGCATAATGTGTGCTTCATTTTCGTAGGACACTCACACATTCAAAAACCCTGCTTCGACGTACGGCATATTGAATATAGCCAATCGGTATTCTATTTATTATCTGTTCTGTGGTCAAACCATTTATTCATTAAATTCATAACAATATTATGTACCTACACCATGGCCCTCACATCCTGAAGCGGGCCCCCTGGCCAGGATCTCTTGACTCTTCAGAGTTTGTATGAAAATTTGTTGACATGCGCATCTATTCTATACACAAGACTGCTATCGGCGGCTGTTAAGGGTAGTTTATCATAATCTATGTATTGAGGTATTATAATTGTTAGAATAAGTTAGCCGTCTAAACTGTCAAAACAAATCTTGCTCTAAAAGTTAACACACTCAAGAGTGGTGCTGTTAAAACATAGCACTTATTGTAACAATAATTGTAAAACCTCAATACATAAATATGATAAACTACCCTCAATAGCAGTCTTGTGTGTAGAATAGATGCGCTGGGGTCCTTTTGCAGCGTCACTGTCATATATTTAGGCTTCATTTCAAATCTTTATGGAAGAAGTTTGTCTTCAACATCTTTGATGTACCCACTTGTTTCAGTCCGTAATGATTTTATTTATATCTCTTATCTTACGTATCTAAGTAATTCTATTGAAAACTATCTTAGCAGTGCAAACATTTCACAATAAAATCTAGTAATGTATATTTTTTTATTAAAAGTAGAGTGTTCTGCGAAATGTGACTAAACTTGACAGTATCTACACCATGTATTGTTTTAAACTCATTATACTGATTTGCTCTTTATTTCTCCACTGTAATAATAATATTAGTTATATTATAACAAAGGGCTGTAGCGAATATGGGATATGTTCATAATATATGGATGTTCGACATTCTGGAGAACTCACAGTGTCATCCAGGATAGAGTTTATAAAACGTATGCTACCAGAGCTACCATCTAGCATTTTTGAAAAAATATATAGTTTGTAAAAGTTGCATCTGGCGTATGGCCTTAAATGTAGGGTTTTTAGGCACCCCATATAGGAAACAATTTCATCAATAACTAAATAATTTGTGTATCATAGGTATTTTGACTTTTTCGAAAGAAATGGATGGTTACTAATACTGGGTAGCTACCTCTACAATATAAGGAACGATTTTTCTTCTCATATTTTTTGAACAAATGCCTTAACAAAGTTACAAAAAAATCTAATCTTCTCGTTGACGCTTTCTTTGATTAACATACAATGCAATGGAGGTTCAAATTCCTAACATATTGCATTGTTAAATGACATCTAGTAAGTACTATTTTTAATCATTTTTTTAAATCCAATAATAAATAGATTCATATATTGTATGGTTTCAAAAGAATAATGTTAGAAATGGAGATTTTCTGAATTCCACACTGTTGTTTTTGAATTTAGAAGTTCAATTGGCTGATCGGCTGGCTCAAAGTGACTAATGGACTTTACAAATCAAAATATCAGTAGTGTACTATGAGTGTTATTTATGAGACCTCAGTTTGTCCAGTGAATTCGGGAACAGTTTGAAAGGTTTTTATTTCACTATTGATTCTTGTTATTTTCATGTAAAAATTCAATCTATATTAATATTGTTATTATTCGGTAGATAAGGCTGTCTTAAACATTTCAATTTACACCCACAAGATAATGTTAATAGTATATAATGGCACAAAACAGTGTTTTAAAACAGAAATTGTGTGATACTACTAAGTACTTGCTGATAATTCAATTATTATTGTTTTCTATTTTTTTTTAAATAGCCATGTCAGTCCTATAAAGCAATGCTCCGCAACCGGTGTGCCGTGAGACGATGCTAGGTGTGCCGCGGTACATTGCTCCCAAAAAAAACACAAATAATTTTAAGACTAGGATCTCTACAAATGTACCAAAGGACCTACCAGACCACCATTGAAAACAAACAATTAATTTTGGATCCGTTTCAAAAACATTTAACTTTGCTGCAAAAGAAATTTCATCATTACTTTCATACAATCAATACGACTGGATTCGAAACCATTTTGCAAATAATGCCGAAAATTCTATATAAGCTCTTTCCCTATAACCAAAGTCAAAATATATAAAACTTTTACGTTCATTGAAAAAGGCTAAGTTATCACATTAATTAGTTATTGATAATACAAATACATGGCAATCTGTACATTTAGTTCTTCGTCGTGTGTTATGTTGTTTGTATATTTAATTAATTATCAAATAAAAAACATTAACTAATGTAATTATGGTGCATGGCCCCTACAATTGGGAGCTGACAGGGCTCTGTGGGGGCCCAGGCTCAGGGGAGGCCGGCGTGGCAGGTCAACCAGATAAGTGAGATAAACACAAATTACAATTTTGCTCGAAAAGTAAAAAAAGTCGCCTGCGGCGCTATTTTACTACGCTGGTATTAATATTTTAAAAGATGCGATTATAAGATACAATTTATTATTATGTCAATACTCGACAAATAATAAAATTGTTCTCAACCCGATAGCTAACCATAATTCAAGTGGATGTATTAATAAATACAAAAAATCGCTAAACATACAATCAATACCAATATTTTTCCTCGAACACCTTTTGAAAAACGCTATTTTAGAGTATCACACTGTCTTTAACCTTAGCGATAGGTAGGGGGCCCGCCAAAGATCCTGGCCTGGGATTCCTCTTCAGGAAGTGGGGTCCATGTTTTGGTGTATAAATTGTTTTACGCGTGGTGTGCCGTGGAATTCTCGGAAGACCTTTGGTGTGCCGTGGGTGAGAAAAGGTTGCGGAGCACTGCTATAAAGTCTTGATAGGAAAGAATTAAATTATGTTCCTTTCTGATTGTATGATTGCAATACACTATAATAACGTCGTTTTATATTTTTTTATAAACTTAATGTAACCATTATTGAAGTAGGTATGTAAGCATGTACATGTAATGTGTGACATTATTTTTAAGATAGGTATACACTACAGATATTATCAAAATTCAAAGTCTGTAGAGTGTAGACTACTGTTTTATAATATTATATGTGTATTATTATTTTTCTAGACCTTTTCTAGAAACTTGTCAGTCACCATATTATGCATTTATTTACTTTTTATATTTTCAAGTAATGTACTTCACTCATTAGTATATTTTATGAGATTATTATGACTTAAAACAATAGTTCTGCTTGCTGATAGGATAGTTGAATGTGCTTTATCATTTTTTTTATCAAGTACCTGTATGTTTTATATAATTATATCATAACATACTTTAGTACATACATTTATATTAACAGGTGTGATGACTGTGCTGCTCTTTATAACAAAAGTGCGACTTCTACGTCTATATAGCTTTTGATACCTTCGACTATAGTAAATAATAATATTGAAGGAGTTTTATAGACTATTTCTATTGTTTGAACGCATTTACCGAACTAATAAAGCATGGTTTAGTTAGTTGGTAAACTGTACAGTTATTAACAACGCAAAGTTGGCATTTCCGATTTCCTAACTCAGGCGATGGCTCCCGCTTTTTTTGAAATTCATTGTGTTTATGCTGTTTGAGTACTCGCTTGCAGATATACAAAAAGACAGTATTTTCAACTAAATAACAATGATGCAGTATTGTATTATTGACTGCTGGGGTGGTAGAATTGTGAAGTCATCTTCAATACTAGGTACCTGCAATGCGAAATCACTTTTAGCTAAACTGATTAGTTGACCAGGGGTTCATTTTTTGCTTCACTTTCATATGTTTAGGTTCCATCCATATATAAGCTTTTCGTCGACACCTTTGAGTCTATCATACTTATTATTTGCCAACTTTTCTAACCTTGAATATCGTGGTATTAGTCTTTAATGATTAAAATAGGTTTGGATGAATTATCTCCCATAGCTCACGAGGTGAAATTAAGCGAGTTTGGTAATCTGTACATAAAACAATTTAATACATTATCGTCGCGAGCTTTAGTACCAGTAACCCATGACAGTATAGCATTGAGACCAAATGACGCGTTGTCCTTTGAGCATTTGACCAAACAGCAGTTTTGTACGCACGTGCGATTTTTAAAAACTTAGTTTAATTTCTTGATATTGGGTGATGTTCCAATTGAATTGAAATTGATAATTTAACATTTATTTATAACAAACATTATATCATAATGATTAAGGTAGGTTATTTTTTATGTCATTTAGTATTTCAGTATTTACATTTTCATTTATATTATATTGGCATTCCTTAGGTACCTACATACCAGTGTCATGTTATGACTTTTGCTTATATTAGATATAAGAATACTTTTAAAAACACACATTTGGGTTGTTATAACTAATTGACTCTTAGCAGATGACTGATGAAGTAGTGTGCTATGTGGTGTTGCAGAATAGTGGTTCTGATATATTCTAAACAACACTTACAAAAAATAATAATACAGGATTTTATTGATTATTTCTGAAAATGCTCTGTATATTATAGCTTATGTGCTTAGCTGTAAAATTATACTATAAATTATGTACCTACTTAGTTAAGTAGTACCTAGTAGCTCTGGTTATGCTTGGCATTTTTGTGTTTATTTTAGCAATGCAGTCATTGTTGCATTGAAATTTAGCATTTTCACAGTGGATAGGATACTGGTGAATTATGTGCCTTTTCTTTATTACGGCGTTTCATAGTTATTTTTAGTTTCGAAATCCTTTTGTATTGTTGATGTTCATTGTACGAGGTACAACATAACGGGACCCCTTAAATATTTTTTCGTATAACATTTTTTTTATTCTTGTTGCAATGTTTGCAGACAATGAAATAATGTTATCTCTCGCAAAATATATTTACGTTTTTTTCTTGGAGTGATATACGGTACTTAATTTAATTCTGTGAATGTCGCCAAGATGTGCAATTTTGGATTTCCACGAAATTTCAAATATTCTTATCTCTGATTTTACCACAGTAATAGGTACAGTACCGGATTTCTGAATTTAGAAACAAGGCCGAGTTACAATTACCGATATCTTCACATTGTAATATTATAATTTATCGTGTCTTTAATGGTGACTTTTAATAAAAAATAATAGTCTGGCCTGCGATGGCTGAGTGATGAGGTGTCCTCTCGTGAAGTCCCGGGTCTCGTCTTCGAATTCGTCTTACACAGCTTTAAGTGTGATTGAAATATTTTTAGTTAGCGTAATTAATAATTTTATCACGAAGGACCTATCTGGGAAACACTGCTTCATTTCAAGATAACGGTATCCATGGGCAGGTGATGAATTCAACTTTTGATAATATTAGCAATATATATATAGCAATAATGGGTGTTAGAGAGGACTTATTAGAACAATTGACAACACAAAGATGACTCACCGACCACATTAATTTCTTCATGCACTTCTATCCGTTTCTACTTCTAGTGTTTGATTCTTTTCACTGCAAGCAGTCGAAGAATTTGTGAAAAAAATCGTCAACGCTTTCAATTTACTGAATAGGATGAGACCATAGATTAAATATAACAGATTAGACATTGGCTTTCTCAACTAACTGATGAGACAGACTTGTTAATCTCGTTCTAATTTGCACCCCACTGTGCCAATTATTAACTCTCAATTGAGTTTAACACATTGTACATAATGTTAGTAGGTATTTTATAGACGTTGTTTTTACCACATACATTAATATTATTGTCATTATTTGGCGGTTACTTGTTTTTGTGGATTATTAAAATAGATAATATTTTTTTATAATAATAACTACGACACTCTGTTGTCGGTTAGGTTAGGCTAGATATCTACATACGGACAGCTCTCTGTGTGGGTCAATCACCATTTTAGGTTAAAGAATTATGTATTGACGTACAGCAGACTACGATAATGGGTTTTAGAGAGTTTAATTCATGGGATTTAAACCCGCACAACATGTAGCGTTGTAGCAGAATCGAGGGTTCCAACATCTGCTTCATGTTACTGAGACAATAGGTCAGCTATTGCGAAAAATTTTATGCATGC
Organism: Rhyacophila brunnea; assembly: GCF_057557595.1. Classification (NCBI taxonomy): domain Eukaryota; kingdom Metazoa; phylum Arthropoda; class Insecta; order Trichoptera; family Rhyacophilidae; genus Rhyacophila; species Rhyacophila brunnea. The sequence continues at coordinate 28,981,553 of NW_028233068.1, forward strand.
GTGTCAAAAATGGAAAACTAATATTTGCAATAATGGGTGGTATGCCACGGCATCTACTATTTATTGATGTATTGTAAATTTACAGTATGTATGTAATCAAAAATACAGTCGGAAGCCAACAGCGGTGGAGTGAGGTTGTACAACTTTGCTTGCGTATTCGGGACGCTATTCGCCTGGTTACTCGCGAACGGTTATAAATACGGGATACAACAAAAATAATATTGTTTGAAAATGAATTTGACAATAAACTCAACATGTGTGGTCCCATGTGATTTTGACAATCAGTGCCAGTGCTTGAGAAAAAGTTAAAAATATTTATTGTTGCACGGATAGTGCACTTTGTGCGGGGAGTGCGTCAAACGCTGTGAAGCGAGGGGTTGTCCACACTGTTTTTTGTTCACACTGTTGCGCAAATTCCAAGACCGCGTGAACGGCAAAAGCAATAAAATGGAAAACACCACGATGGAAGTGAATGAAACCAAAAAAACGAAGAAGAAAAGAAACGATGATGAAGAGGAAGTGGTTGGAGAAAAAGAAGAAGAATGGCAGACGGTGACCTCTGGAAAAAAACCCAGAAGAGACTCTGGGGTCACTCCAAAGGGAAACCAAAACATCGTCATGATAGCGACGGGAAGTAAAATTCCATTAAAATTGAAAATAGCGCAGATGCTGCATAAGGCAGGAGTAAAAGTACAGAAAATTTACAATAAAAATTTAAAGACGTACATCCAAGTAGAAGACGAAAAAGAAGCAGATAAAGTGAAACAAGCTGGAGAACTCAAAGATCTCGGTTTTGTGACCAAAGAGAATGACTCCTGCTCTTATGGAGTAATAAGAAAAGTCGATATTGATATGGACCTCCAAGAACTGCAAATGGAAATCAAAAGTGATGCAAAAGTAATCAACCTTAAGAGGTTGACAAGAAAAGGTGATACAGGAGAGCTGACAAAGACCTCGTCAGTCAGTATTAAATTTGGGGAGAAAAAATTGCCGAGAACAATTTACATATATGGAGTCTCTTTTGCTGTAGAACCGTATGTATTCAGGGTTATGCAATGCTACAAATGCTGGCGATATGGGCATATCGCGAACAATTGCGGACGTACAGTAGAAACGTGCCCTAAGTGTGGTGAAAACCACAAAACCTGCGAAAAAAATGAGGAAATTACGTGCATCAATTGCAAAGGTAACCACGCGGCAAACAGCCAAAAATGCCCAAAGTGGCAAGAGGAAAAGAATTGCAAAGAAGCAATGAAAAAAATGAACATACCGTTCAAGGAAGCAAAAAAAAATATGTTAAATAATAGCTATGCTGACATATTAAAACAAAAAAAAATCGTAGGAAGAGATGAAAGCGAAACAATTCAAAAAACTAAGGAAAACAAAAAGAAAGAAGAAGCGGTGGTAGAAGCTTCAGGCTCAACAATAATATCTACAGGTAGTAGCGTAAAGCCTACAAAAAATAAGAAAAATTCAAAGGGTAAGACAGAGGTTAACGCGATGGGAGAAATTATGAAAGTCTTGCTGAAAGGGGGAGACTGGCAGCAGATCATTAAACAACTAATAATTAAAGCAGTGGACTGGGTATGCAAACAATTCAAAGAAGGGCACTTAAAGGAAATTCTAGGGGAGGTTCTGGAGCAAAATGGATAATAAAAAACAAATTAGGATTTTAAAATGGAATGCCAGAAGTATGAAGCAAAAAAAGGATGATATAGAACTCTACTTAATAAGACAAAAAATTTCAATAGCATTAATCTCAGAGACTTGGCTGAGGTCTGAATTAGACTATCTGAAATTCAATGATTACACGATGTATCGAAAATACAGAAGGGATGGATACGGAGGAGAGCGATTCTGGTGCATAAAACACTGGCGTCTAAAGAAGAAAGAAAGAAAGACGGAAGAGCTAGACAAAATAATTATAAAGCCATTTAACAGAATAGGAGTGAGGACCTGATCGAAGGATCCCCTTCTAGAAGAGAAGAGGCGATATGACAGCGAGTCGCAGTCAAAGCCTCGGTAAAATCACAAAAAAAAAAAAAAAAAATCAAAAATAGGATGCAACTGCAATTTAGTAGATATTTCGGTACAACTGGGTTTACAGGAAGCCAGGCGAGAACCACGCCAATTTTGGTAAAATTCATGAATTCAAGAGTGAAAACTTAACCGGCTACCTATATATCGGTTATCTTCAAAATTTGCTTACCGCCGGCTTCCTATAAACGTGTAAACCGACAAGAACCGATATTTCTATTATGTATTTTTATTTTCTTCGCTAAGGTGATTTATGTACTGTTTCATAACATCTTTTTACAGATAATTTATTACCTATTATGAAGTTGGTTTCGTATATTATTGAAGTTATACTTCTTTTGGGGCGTTTGGTATATAGTGAAATTGAGAGTTGCGCGCGCACACCGTTACGAAAGTGCGCGACGGTATGAATTTAGCTGCGAATCAGTCAGCAGTATACAAACGCAAGTTTGATAGTCGAATTGTTCCGTTGCCTAGGCAATGAATTTATTATTGTCGTCCATTTGCAATTTCTTACGTAAACAAACGATTAAACGCCAGAGTGACAGTTGTTACTTTACAAATAAAAACAACTAGAAATAATTATATAATTTAGTAATATAAGTTACAGTGTATAGAAATAAACAAACGGCGCTCCAATAAGCGGCCCCTTTTCTTGAATGTGTAATTTAACAAGATGATTAAGAGCTAGTCGATGAATCTAGGTTATCAGTATAAGTTTTGTTTTGTTACGCCAAAGAAGTATAACTTCTAACACGCGTACATAAGTACACACACCGATTTTTTTTTCGCGTTCCATAGGTTCGACACCACTGCACGAGGCAATCCTTTTTGTCTTACAATGATTGTCAGTACTCAGTAGAGCACTGGTTGCAATAATATTATTGAATTAGTGGAATCACAATACGTTCGAATTTGTAAAACTTCCGTGCAGCCAATTCCGCTCACTATGAATTTCAATCAAGCCCCCTCTATCTAGGGTTTAATCAACCCAGTATAAATAACTATTTATTTTTGAATTTATGTATAATGTATTAAACATTACCTGCAAATAAATTAGTTATTAGTGTTCTAAAGGCTCATGGGGATCTTATGTGTGGCGTATCTACTCCCCTAGAGTCTAGAGGGGCGCATAAAAGAAAAGCGATTTCTACTCATAGAATAATGGAAACATAGAATGGCAGTCGTCAGATGTGTTCGGACATCATCCGACACACTTTCTATAGTCTATTAATTTATTCTAATATTGTAAACATCCCTCAGTAGTTTTCATCTTTCACGCTGGCCGGGTTTATTTAAACTCAGGCGGTCAAATTATTTTTTCTACGACATGGGACCATTGATATGGTATATCAATGCATGGGACGATACTTTTACCGATTTCACGAAGCGGAACGGCGCTCCGGTCCATTTCGAGCCCTGAAATTAAAACACTTGTATTTTATCATCATAAACCAATACTTAGGTACTTAATTTCCCATTCGTTTCGGTCCTATTTTGGATATTCTTCATTAATCGTTTTAACTGTTATTCTATTGTGCAAAGAGCCTACACCGTGACGGTAAAAGGAAACTGCGCCGTAGTTTAAAGCGTGGGGGCTGTCATTTTCTCTTTCTTGCTCACTATTACCAGTTGCCGTGATTGATGCAATTCGTATTCTGTTATATGATGAGGTTACGAGGGGTTGCTCGTGATTAATTTGAGGATAAAAAGATTACAATAAAAACATATTTTATTACATAATTACAGTGGGCCTATGTTGCGATTGATGATACACGCCTTGCCTGCAACAATGAATCATCTCAATTCTTTCCATCTTCTTCTTTATCATCAGTATTAGATTCCTCGACATTATTTAATTTACATTGCTATGATAAAATAATATTGCAAAAGTTCGTTTTAAAGGTTTTTTTTTTTGTTTATTGCCATGTAGGTTATGTATCTCAAAGAAATTCGAAATTGTCGCTTTACCCACACCCAGTTTTCTCGAGACAGCACTTGTATGTGTTTGTATTATCTAATTGGTCTGCATAACAAATAATTAAATTAAAGCCAACAACCGCAATGGATGGCCTATCAAAATAATTATTTTTATCGCCAAATTACCAACATTTGCGTATTGTCAATTAGATTCATCATTAATCATTGTTTAATTAGGAGAATGTTTTTAAAATGATAATTTTTCTAATGAACACAAAGCGGTTAAATATTAAAGTTAAATCGGCATATATTGTTTTTGACTGTGCAAAAAATATTCTTTGGGAACGATTGTCGTATTTTTTTAAACTGTTTACTCCGAAAGGGGGTGATATTATTATAGTTATGTTTTTTAAAGTGATGATAATAAAAAAATGTAACAGAGAAATCATTATGCGTTGTTAATCGGGATGATCATACGTCTCAAAGTGCGGCCACACCGGCAACAAGTCGCGCGACAACTCGTTAAATTTTACGATAATTATCATAATTGCTTAAGAAATTTTACGATAATTATCATGCTTATCGTAAAATTTAACGAGTTGTCGCGCGACTTGTTTTCGGTGTGGACCCGGCATTAAAGTGCGGCCACACCGAAAACAAGTCGCGCGAGAACTCGTTAAATTTTACGATAAGCATGATAATTATCGTAAAATTTCTTAAGCAATTATGATAATTATCGTAAAATTTAACGAGTTGTCGCGCGACTTGTTGCCGGTGTGGCCCCGGCATTACGTCTACTGGTAGATCTCATATATTTTAATCTGAATAGTCGAAATGTACTCTGTTAATTAGTTTTTTTATACTTTTCAAATTATAATTGGTTTTTTTGCCGACTGTTTTTGTGTCGAATTTATATTACAGTATAATCTCGATTATCCGGACCAAATGGATATTAAAATGGTTCAGATAACGAAAAATCCGAATATGTACCGAGTCGAAAGAAGCTGGAACCAGGAACTTTCTCAGTGTACTCATTTTTTTCAATGTTGATAATCTACAAAATTGCAATTCTTTGTTACTTTGTAGTCCAGTGAAAACAGATTCTTCGTGGTATTCGTTAGCTGTTAATTAATAGTCGTGTGAATGATCTGTTTTCAATATCATCTTGATCCATTATTTGTACTGTACCCATTTTATGGAACATATTTTACTGAAAATATTTTTCATCAATTTAGTTTTAAGAATATCTGGGATTCTTCGATAGAGGGAGTCTGTTTTACCGATTTTTTACCCGAAGCAATCAAATTTCGTGATTTTTTTTATTACTTGATTGTGAGCTTCTTCCATCCTCGGACGTAGACGTAGAAAATTTACTGTATTATTGGTATATTCACCACGTTCTTTTTAATATCCGAGATCCTTGTCCATGTCCAACTTACCTTTTGATGATGGTTCAATGAATTTTCGTTTATTTGTTTTGTAAAATTTTGATAATCGCGAATCTACTGTATACTTACTATAGTACCTATAATACCTATAAAAATATAGCTTTGGTAGATTAAAGAATCTCAAAATCAATATTACGCTTGCTGGCCTCACAAATTAGTATCGACCCGTAAAAAATACGACGCCGGACTGGATTCGAACCTGCAGCCATCGGATCCCGGCCGTTGTTGATCGAATAACAAAAATAGTTTATTAAATTATTAGCAAGTGCAAGTATCTACGTTAAGACTAACGTTTGGAGGGATTCCTCACGCTGGCTAGTTATAAAGATAAGTACCCACCTATCTATAATTATTGGTAACTTGATTCTAACCACAAAAGCCACTCGTCAATATTAGCGAATTTTGTAAAGCACTCCAGTTGTTTATGCCTTCATTTTAATTTCGTTGTAATTAGGTAGGGTGGAGTTGGTGTGGTGGCGTTATATCTTTATCAAGATTTTTCTTAATATGTAGGTATATTTAGGTGTTTTCAAATTATGTATGCTCAATAAAGAATATTGTATTCATAAATCTAGCGAATTATTCGTTGCATAATCGACATTGTTGATTAGTTCTTCAGTTTCCTCAAATAATTATTATGTGCTTCTTGTTAATTATAATACTCAAAACAGAACGTTTATTACAAATTATTATATAAGCTAATTGCAAAAAACTACACATCACGGATAAATTAAATGGCCGATAATGTATTTGACAGGTTACCGACACGTTGTAACTTTGATTGTGTATTATTTATTTACTTATTAATTTTTATTTATTGCCTTATCATATTATGTAGTTTATCGACAGTTTTTTTATCATTCTATAGGTGAATAAGTATAAAATACGATTATATTTTTAAAATATTGTAATTATTTTCGGCGCGTGCTTATCTTATCGATATGTAATTGGTTATATCCGACGCCAAGATTAAAAATTCAAAGAAATATGATTTAATCTTTCAAACTTTCATATTATGAATATTATGTTTAATGAAAAAAATACAGTTTTTTGTTAGTAGGTACCTAGGTTCCTTCTGAAGGCTATGACATTTAACTAACTTAGGTTGGGAAATGTTGTGTAGGATATTTTTACGTGCGGTTGGGAAACTCAGCCCCTCTGTAGTTAACACGGTTCCACCCTCAGACTAATAATATATGTAATAATTACAAGATAAAAATAACTTTTTATATACCACGTTTTTAAATTTTCTCTTGAATCATATAAACTTGACAATTCTATGTATTAGTATATACTTTTTTTTGTACTTGATAAAAATACTGAATAAATATAGAATACTGAAATGTTATTTTGACATTTCATATTGATTTCCATAGTAACGTACGTATATATTAATAATTTAGTTGGTAGGACTGGAGACACAAGAAAAAAATTGTACTGGACAAACAAGAATACGAGCTAATAAAAACGTGGTAAAAAGAGTGACTATTGTTCGGCAAATGAAACCGCGTTTCTTGCGTATAACACACAGTAGATTGTAGAACCTCAATTTTATTATTATTAACTTAACTATGAAACGTTATGCTGGGTCCACACTGGCAACATGTCGCGCGACAACCTCGTTAAATTTTACGATGAGTATGATAATTATCGTAAAATTTAACGAGGTTGTCGCGCGACATGTTGCCAGTGTGGACCCGGCATTATAGGTACCATCATGTTGCTTCTCAGTACGGCGACCAAATTTAAATACAATATAGTTAACCACATTTTCTATTAAATTAACTAAAAATAATTACCACTAACTTTATATTTAATACAAAAACAATAAATTTAAGCAACACGTGCTCGCAGTTTTTAAATGAATGTAGTTATTCAAATCAATATTTACCGGTGGAGTTTCTAATAAATATTTAATTCAGCACCAAAGTACGTGTTTGCTACGTCGGTCCCGTGCAGCTTCGTTTCAGGACAAGGGAAGCACTAAAATATTTTCATTCTTACACGTCTATAGCGTCACGGAAGACGGCCATGCACAAATTTCGGCTGCATATTATACACGACGGGTGGAGATGGGTAACCCAAATCATGCTCCAAAATAACATGAGCAATTTGATTATCTGTTGTTGATTGATTACCTACAATAATTGTTGGCACAGTTAACACGTCTTATTTGATTCCAAATGCATTCCATTAGAGTCTCCAATTGGGTAAGAATAAATAATTGGATATTCTAGTGGAGTGCATTTGGAATTAAGTTAGACGTATTAACTGTGTTAATCAACGGGATTAATTTGACAGCCCGCGGTTAACGCGGTCAAGGACGACCATGTAAAAAAATATCACGCCTGACAGTCAACCTGCCGGGATAATTAACTACATAAATACGACATAATATCATATTTAACACTTTTTATTGATTTTGGAGTTAAGTGGTATGTTAGAATAGCCCTGCCTGCTGGTGTAGATATTATTCAGCATCTCGCAGTTAGTTGCATTTAGCGGGATGGCGCGTGTAATAATATTTGATAGCTATCAGAATTATTTTTACTATCGAAATATTTTGGTGCGTTTTAACCTATAAATTAAGCGTGGATTTTGCCATCCTCCTGAAGCGGTCTCTTATCAGTTTGAGGAATGGTTGATAGTCAGTCATCCGCCCAAATCTGTCCGTGGTCAGTAACAACACAGTCGCGCATACTGAACACTTGATTACGTGTCAATTTCCAGACGCGAGATTTCCGCATGGACAATTCCCAGACTGGCTGTATCGAAAGTGGACAAAAAGAACGATTTACGCATAATTAAATTATCTATAAAATTTATCAGTACAGATACTAATTTATAATTGTTGTTATATACGTTATGCCCATCGTGCACCTTTTCAAACAACGCCGCGCTACTCGTCATTTTTTTATTTCTCTTACATGGTCCACATTTCACATGCATTCGTAATTGCCGGTAATACGAGGGTGGGTCAATAAGTCCTTAGAAAAGCCGACAGGTGGCGCGACTAGTACTGCAAGCGGTTTGTTTTCATGCAGCGGCACTACCGATTCAGTATGCTGCGAAGTTTCAATCAGATTGGTCGGGTTGTTTCTCGTACATTTAAAAAAAAATTTGCTTGTGGAAAATGGAAAAATGGAAAATGGAGAAAATTGAGTTTAGAGTTGTTATTAAACATTTTAATATAAAAGGGTTAACAGCAAAGGAAATAAAAAATGAGTTGGATTTAGTTCACGGCATATCTGTTCCTTCACTTGCAACTATTTATAACTGGTTAAATGAATTTAAACGTGGTCGTACATCAACAAAGGATGAACCACGCTCAGGACGTCCTGTAGAGGTGACTACACCAGAAATGATCAATAAAATCCACGATATGGTGTTAAGTGACCGAAGATTAAAGTTGAGTGAGATAATTGAGGTTACAGGGATCTCAAAAGGTAGCGTCATTTCTATTTTACATGACAAATTGGGCATGAAAAATATTTCTGCAAGATGGGTGCCGCGTTTGCTCACAGTCGACAATAAACGCAGTAGGGTGGTGGCCTCTAAAGCCCTGTTGTCGCTCATGCAACGCAATCCGGATGAATTTTTTCGTCGCTTTGTGACTGTAGATGAAACATGGATACACCACTATACTCCCGAGACGAAAGAACAGTCAAAGCAGTGGATTGCGAAGGCAAACCATGTCCAAAGAAGGCGAAAACCGTAAAATCAGCTGGTAAGGTTATGGCTACTGTATTTTGGGATGCACGTGAAATTATTTTCGTTGACTATTTGGAAAAAGGAAAAACAATAACAGGGGATTATTATGCATCTTTATTGGACCAGCTAAAAAACAAAATTGAAGAAAAACGGCCTCATTTAAACAGGAAAAAAATCCTCTTTCATCACGACAATGCCCGTGTTCACACATGTTTACGATCAATGGCTAAAATTGAAGAATTGAAGTTCGAATTGGTCGACCACCCACCGTATTCGCCAGATTTAGCCCCCAGTGACTTTTTCCTTTTCCCAAACTTAAAAAAATGGCTAAGTGGACGACGTTTTTTTTCAAATGAAGAAGTCATCGATCGGACAAATGCTTATTTTGAGGACCTTCCGAAAACTTATTTTTCTGACGGTTTAAAAAAAATTGAGAAACGTCTAACCAAGTGTATTGAGCTCCAAGGAAATTATGTTGAGAAATAAAAAAAAATACAAAAATAAAACCTGTTTTAATGCTTTTTTCTAAGGAATTATTGACCCACCCTCGTACCTACGTCATATTGGTTAAATAATCTAGTATATCGGCTATTTTCAAAATGTATTTGCCGCTGTATTCCTCATAACCGAACTGTACCTATCATTATAATATTATTAATCTGTAGCTTGATATTGTTTTCGGATAAAATACACAAAATGTATAAATTTAAGAATCTGAAAACTGTGGTACTTTTCCATGTGTCTTTAGATCATTAAGATCATTAGGTTTCAATACTTAACCGTATTTTACCGTGACAAGATCTGACCTCAAGTACTGTAATTGTTTTAAGATGCTTTGCGGGTGGGGTCAGAATCAGACTGGGAAACCCAAACTATTTACGTCATAGTAACAATGACAGATGCATAATGCATATTATGATATACCAAAAACCAGCTTTGACAATTAAAACAATCTATAAAAATGCCATTACAAATAAAAACACGCGCGTTTTTATTCTTTTTTTTAATTTGGTGTGAAGAATTGAACTTCAGATGTTTACGGAGTCAAGAGTAATACGTCATGTTGGCTGTCCGTATTGGTCTTCTGAGGTCTGCATCCATGTCATTATCGGTGGTAATGCTGGATGCCAGAGGTAAAGTCATCGGTTTTCTCAGAGGAGTATTAAACATTTACGATTACTACTTAAGTATAATTTGAAATATCAAATTGTAGATAGATAAGAGACCAGCAAATGGTGCCGGAGGGACAGGCCAATTTATTAGAATAGTAAAAAGGGAGTCATTTTATCGAGCAACTCCTGGTTATGCTCTCTTTTACTTCCACTCAGCCGCCTGCATCCAAGTTTTTCATCAAGAAAATTAACAATTTGGCGTGTTCCAATTAATTATATTTATTTTTGAACAGAGAATTTCCTACAATAGTATACCTAAGTATTTAATTAATGTTAAATAATTATTAAGTTTAAATTTCTTAGTACTTATACTTATATAAATTTAATATAGCTGTAAAGATGTTGGTATATTTTGTATCAGTTAAGAATGTTTTAGGTATTGAAGCGGTGGAAGAAACCGTCTTGACCGTTATTAAATTATATTGAATGAGTAGGTACTTACTACATTTATTGTGCTTTATATTTTAAATTCATAAAATAAACGTAAAGAGTGATTTCTTAAGCGTCAATTACATTAAGCTTCTTTACGAGCTGTTTGTTGGCGAATTAATAATCTGCCTGTAAAGTCGCCCAGTGTAATCATCGAACAAGCTAACATGTTCGATGATCACACTGGGCGACTTTACAGGCAGATTATAAATTCGCCAACAAACAGCTCGTAAAGAAGCTCAATGTAATTGAAGCTTTACCTACCTGCAAAAATGTTAATAAAATGCTAACTGCACCTATGACTTATTTCTTTGTGGCCAAACCATAAATTCCTATTTAATCTTTGTTCTCGTGGAAATAATGTTCATAATTACGATTTTTTTGAAACGCGCGGTTTTTGACGTTTTTAATAATTGTTTTACGAAAATCTAGCATATTTTCTTATATCTATTCTCTGCACTTCAAGACTCCTTCCCCAGCAAGCAGGCCTCTCTAATGGCGATGTAACCAGCCCGTTGCGGCGTGCGATGTACTTAATTATGATTAACCCAACAATCGATATTTTTGTTTTTGTTGCAGACCTGTTCGAGGAATGTCTGCGGTGGTGATGGGCGCAGGACCAGCCCATGCTCTGTACTTCAGCACGTACGAGTTCTCCAAGGAGTCGCTCAGTCAGATGACCAGCCAAAAACACAAACACCTCGTCTATGGTGAGATTGGTATTTTTTTAACCTTTGTGATGTATCTTTTATTCTCACTTTAGACTTTTACTTAGTAGGTATATTTTTATGGGTCTAGGACGATTTGGCACCGCGAACTGGCCTCCGGCGATTGGCCTCCGGTAATTGGCCGCCGGTACAATCGGACGCCGGCCCAATTGGTCGCCGACCCAATTGACCTCCGGGAGGATTGGACGCCGCACAGTTGAATTAAATGCGCAAAGGAATAGACGTACGTTACGATTTGTTGGAGTAAATAAGCAAGTCAGTTTAATATGCTTCTATCTTCTCAGTAGTTGTACCTTATACATTTCGCGCTTGACACATTTTTAATATAGATTGAGAATAATTATTATGCCTTATGATGTTTATTAAAAGAAAATAATTCTTCCCTCGTTAAAACTTAAAGATGTGCATAATCAATTAATTTATTGTCTATACATGGGTACTTATTTATATTTACAACAAATATTAAAAATAATGTTAGATGTTAGAATGAAAATATTATATTTCAGTGTTTTATCGACTTAATATTATAATAAAGCTTAAACATGTATATTATTATGCATAAATGCGTATTTTAAGATAGTATGAAATTACAAACAAAATATTAAGTAAGTTATCTGCTAAGTATAAATGTTTCAGTAGTTTGATTGATAAACTACTTAGGTACTGGGTGCCTGACGAAATCCCGAAGGCCGAAATCCCGAAAAATAAAAAAAATACAAACATTGCGCAATTTTTGCAAGAGAGACAAAAACCCATTTTTTTGTGGAAATATAAAAAAATTTAAAATACAAACATCAATAATTGCGCAATTTTTGCAAGAGACACAAAACCCAATTTTTGTGGAAATATAAAAAAATGTAAAACACAAACATCAATAGTTGCGCAATCGTGAATTGCGCAATTTTTGAAAGAGACAAATCCCATTTTTGCGGAAAATGGGTTTTTCCGATTGCGCAATTTTTTTCGGGAGAGACCATTATGTAGAACGAATGAATTTTGTGTCTCTTGGAAAATTGCGCAATTTACGATTATAACTACTGAGAAGATAGAAGCATATTAAACTGACTTGCTTATTTACTTCAACAAATCGTAACGTACGTCTATTCCTTTGCGCATTTAATTCAACTATGCAGCGTCCAATCCTCCCGGAAGCCAATTGGGTCGGCGTCCAATTGGGCCGGCGTCCGATTGTACCGGCGGTCAATTACCGGAGGCCAATCGCCGGAGGCCAGTTCGCAGTGCCAAATCGTCCCATTCCCTATTTTTATTCGTGAAAGGATGCTTAAATATTAAGACGTTTGTTGTTTTTTTTTTGTTAATGAGTATATCTACAATCGGTGGCCGTTTTCCTAGGCTCTCAGAAAGTTCAGAATTTGTAAATAATCAAATAATCTTAGGTTTTTAAGTGTAAGAATTAATCATTGCAGCAAAACTCTATTACTAGTATGACAGGGTAAATTTCGCAAGAGTGCCTCCATGCCTGTCATAAGTCACGAACAATGTAATACAATCAATATTATATATGCGTGTACGTTAATCTGACTGATTATTCAAATAATTAATTAAATGCATGTGCAACTAATATTGTAAATTCAATTCAATTTATCACAGAGTGCATATTTATATTATATTATGATTTTTTTGCTTGAAGTGGTAGGTAGTCAGCCATTCGCTCAACCCATTATATGGATTGTCCGTGCTCTAGGTCAAGCACACATTTTGATTGTGGAGTAGTGAGTGGCACGGCGGTCGTATCTGACACTGTGTGTGCGAGATCGATTCCGCATCCGGATTTATTGATCTTTTATTGCAATGTTCAACATTATGTGATTTCCTGATACTTACTATTTATTTTATTTTCCTTCACAGGTGCCTCCGGGTGCTTAGCGTCACTAGTACATGATGGCATTTCAAATCCAACAGAAGGTAATGTTCAAAATTAATATTATTCATATTACACAATATTATTTAAATATAATTTACCAATATATATTATGTGATAACCATGGCCCCCACAAGGGGGGGGGGGCACAGGTCTGACAGGTCTTTAGCCTCAGGGCCTGGGCTTAGGGGCGGCCCGGTGTGGCAGGTCGACCATAATAACACAAAGTTGCTCTAATAGTTGAAAAAAATTCGCCTGCGGTTCTATTTTACCTAAATAATATTAACGTTTTAAAACATGAGGCTGTGCTTTGTATTATATTGCATTATTAAATGATAATTCAGCTGTAGAATTTTATTTTATAATAATTTTAGTGCGTTTCTAATAAAAAATGAGTCGCATGTTACCATGAAAGGGGGTCGCGATCAGTGGCTTCGTAATAAATGATGGCGAGTGCCAACAATTCAATAATTCTTTGGTGCTCAAAAGTGCTCAAGTCAGTTTGGTTGCAGCTGAAATTTCTTTTACTTTATTTATGTATAATTATAAAATTTTTGATATTGTGTTATATTCAATGTTTTGAATAAGTAATTATTTTACTTAGAATATATTTTTTTTCAATTTAAGCTATTTCTACAAATTAAAATATCTATTTTTTTTTTTACATAATATGACAAAATCTATGATACACAAAAAGAACATAATTCTTTAGACACATTGGCATCACACTCTTAATGTCGTGAAAACGCGACTTATGAACTTTTACATTACAACCATAGAATTCTAGTGGATTTATTTAAAAATGCAATAAATCGCTAAAAATACCCCACACATCACATTTGGATTAATCTTTGCGATATGTAGGGGAGACCGCCAAACATCCTGGCCTGGGGGCCCGTTTCAAGATGCGGGGGCCATGGTGATAAGTTGTGATGGGTCTTGGTTACTGGTTGTGTGATAATAGGCTTTAAATATGGGTATTAGCTGCGCAAACAAATCTTGATCTGTTAATATTATCTCAATTAATAATCTGCATTTTTCACAATACTCATGACTGGGGTCAATTCAAACCAGTTCACGGAAAATTTACCGCGGATTAAATAAACGTAAAGTTTATATTCTTATATTTTAATGCTAGGTTTTATTTACCATTTGTTTGATTACTTTATGGTTAATACATTATTCGGGAATTGAAAAGAAAACCCACTGCTGTAACTTATTTAACTGAATTTGAATTATAGGATCTTCAATCCGTATTGTTTAATGTTTGTGAAAATGTGATGAAAATGTTTGACATAAGGATTGAAGATCCATAAGAGAACAAAACAGAATTCTATTATTGAATAATATATTTTAATATTTCGTTTTAACATCCCTATTTTTTGCCGATCCCACCTCTATTGGCACCGATACGAATCTGAAATGTACTGTGATTGTACAATTATAGGGGTACTTATATTTTGTCAAAATTAGTGTAGATACATAATAAATGATATGATTATATGGAGTCAATCACAATATTCGCACATTTCTATACGTATCTATCAACTAGCCATGTTCTATTAAGAATGTACCTACCTATATTCGTATACCTACCATGTTACAGGTACTTTAATTCAAGTTAATTTAGCAGGTTATTTCAGATGAAAATCATATTATGCAACCGATTTCAAAAATTCTGATCAATAAATGAAGCTCGATCCGAGATTACTAACCCTAGTTCATTCTCAATCTCAGACATATTGTAATTTTGCAATAGACTTAACATAATTCGTCCATCCGGTAGCAAATTGACCCTAGTTTATTTAACTCATATCAACGCAGTCCTGTTGCGGTAATTCGCTCGTACTTTCTGTGGTTTAGGATATGAGCTGATATGTGGTCAAATACCTCCGTAAGCCCATATTTAGTGTTGTTTATAACATAGATGTTTCATTTTTAAACCTAAATGCTCATACTTCTGCAAATATATCAGCCATGTCTAGAGTTGGGTATTTCTCGAGAATAACTCAATCTCGAGATTCGGGATTTCCAGAAAAGAATTCTCGAGATATCGGGAAATTTAAAACAAACTTGTAAAAATCCTAAAATCAGTGTAAAAACAGACAAGTTCCAAAAAATATGATTTTTTTTTATTAATCTAAGAAGACAAACAGAATAGAAGTAGGAAAACAAAAATAATTCGAAACATTACTTATTAAAAAAGGAATTCAAAAAACACAGACTTTCAATCGCTGCGTCTGACAATCGCGTACGCTTTTGAGACACAAAATTCCCTGATGCTGCAAAAATTGCGCTCATTTTGAGTCGACGTTGGCTTAATTGTGATAAATGCCCCCCCTATCAGTCATTGAACGTTTTGTGTGTTCTGTTCACTTTTTTCGTATAGAAAATCGTTTTTTCAATTAATATTTGATAATAAAGAAATCCCGAATCCCGAGAAAAGATTCTCGAGATCCGGGATTTCTCGAGAATTCCCGTCGGGAAATTCCCGAAACCCAACTCTAGCCATGTACACAGCTTGACTCTACCCTTCGCTGTATTCAGCCGGTCGCAGGCCATATTATTTCAGTAGACATCCGTGACATTTTTGATTTGGTCCGTCCATCTGGAAGTAGCTCTTCCCCCTGCCCGCAACCTTCGACTCGACCAAATACCACGAGTTTCCTAGGTTGTTCAGCGCAGGCTAACATAGTCTGTCTTCAATCTGGGATTTGCTGATAATGGGGTCGTTCGTCCGTTTTACAATCAACCGCCTCTAGCACCGAATTTCAAATGCGTCTAATCTCTGTCTTTCTCTTACTTTTATGGTCCACCTCTCGAAGTCATATGTACAAATTGGGAAGCTTTTTTAGTCGCTTTGTGTCAGCTTCACATATATGTACCTTTATCAGAGATATAAGTATAATATATTCGGTGACGACGTCTATATCGTTTTTGGCATTATCCTAGGTTGCAGCGTAACGATCCAAGAACATCAGTTTCGTCTTGGATATGTATATATTTAGGACGATCGATACAACAATAAGGTATAAGATATTATACTTAAACGTTGTATTAATTAAAATGTATAGTACCTTATTTTACGTACCGTAATTGAATAATGATCAGGACCAGATTCGTTTGCTTAAAACGGCATTGCCAACAGCTATTTATACAAATTTAATATACCTACCGTGAAAACATGTCCAATAAAAAATGATATTTTTCGTGAGCAGTATCTACTGTAAAACAAAACTTTCCAATCAATTCCACTTTGACGAAATGTGGTCTAAAATTCTATTTAAAAAGTCTATTTGTTTTATTGGTGCAGTAACGTACAACAGGTGTTTATTTTTACACATGCAGGCGATAAATAATTAGCCGGCAATCGAAAGTTATGTTATGTTATAACTTATAGTACATTTAAAAAAATGTGGCTACCTACGTAGGTACCTAGTTTATTTTTAAGTTGAATGTTTACATTGGTTGTCAGTAAATGACAAATGCGGAGAATTAATAATAGTTTGTTGTTTTTCGCTAACGCCTTATTATTGTACTACTACTTGCCTGCCTCAATTGTGTGGCTATGTTTTGCGTGTTTTCGGCAGTGCGAATGTATTATACAACATTCAGTGTATTATTAAATATTAAAAAAAACGTGTCCGTATGGAATAGATTGATGATGTAAACCGGTTTATAATAAATACTTACTATCCTCTTATAGTTTAGTAAGTAAAAACATACAGAGGCCGTAGAACCATGAATGATATTTTTTCTTTACTAATATTTATTTCTGTGTGTATATTATAATAATAATAAGCAGCATAGCTATTTGTACTTGTTATAAATTGTGATTAGTCATGTAATGATTCTAATTATTTTGTATTTTTTCTTCTATTTCATGTTGCTGGCTCCAATCAACGCTGACTTCTCGGATCACCGGTTGTATTCAAATATTTTTATACAATTAAAATAATATCGAATATAACACCAATTTTCCACAACTAACAATTATTGTTATGCACGTTGTTTATAAAAACAAACATTGACTCATTATGGCAACTCATCTTTGCCGTATATCTAATCTCTGTTTTGTTGCCAACTACATGTTAAATCCTTGGGCGATGATGGGCATCTAATCTGAATGATTCATTTTAATCAATGATGTTTCTATATTTTTTGTTTGACACATATTTGGTTCTTTCCTAATCGCTGATATGATTTTTCCACGTATATTTTATCGTTTTAAAATATGTATTTTCTGTTGGATTATCGTTTTACGAATCTATGCTAATGGTTTGTTTGTTGGTATTTGAATTGTCCGTTAACAGTGGTAAAACAACGATTACAAATGTACAACTCACCATACAGAAGTGTAATACACTGTATTAAACAAGTGTATCGCACAGAAGGCATGAAAGCCTTTTATAGGTCATACGCAACCCAACTAACAATGAATGTCCCCTTCCAATCAATACACTTCACAGCGTACGAATTCATACAAAATGTAACCAACAAAGAAAGAGGGTACAACCCGGCGGCGCATATGATATCGGGGGCGATCGCCGGAGCCATCGCCGCCGCCGCCACCACACCGCTAGACGTCTGCAAAACGGTACTCAACACCCAAGAACCGGGCATCAGGGCGAAGGGATTCTTCGACGCCGTACAACACATCCTGAGGATCGGAGGCCCTACAGGTTTCTTCCGAGGAATACGAGCGAGGGTCTTATATCAGATGCCCGCGGCAGCCATCTGCTGGTCGACGTACGAGACGTTCAAGTTTCTCCTGATCGGCAGAACGGAAGGCGAATCATTGAAGGCGGCCGAGAAACTGAAAGCGGACAAGGATAAAGTCATCAACCTGAGGTTAGTTCTCCCGCAGGCTTCGGTGAAGGCGGAGAATTCCGAGTCGGAGATGTCCGGAGGATCGTCGACGGGGCCGTCCAGCGACGGCCTCAAGGGCTTGAAGACGATGGAGCTGCCGGCGGTGAGCGGCGCGAACCTTTACGGAACCCTAAGCCTAAATACGGTGCACCACGGTGACTGCCAAGTACCCACCCTTCGGAATACGTAGGCGCAGCGAAACGTGATCCCCTGTATATTAAATTTACCAATCCTCGCTGGTGACTTGTATTCGGAATAAATCACTAATATTGCTCTCCCAACAGCCGTTCGCACATTATGCCAACTATGCGACGCATTATATTTCGGTCTCTTTTGACTTTGGAAGCAATTCGATTGAGAGCAGCTCGCATTGGCTGCTAGTGAGCAATGAGCAATGAGCATGCCTGAGACAACTCGAATATGGGTCTACCGCAGTGGGATTAATAATTTAGTCTTCCTTTGTAATGCACTCCGGTTCTGCAACAGGTCTTTCTATCATCGTACACACACTACACATTAGAATATTTTAATTTTTTCCGGATGTCAAGTTTATTACGATTCGTTTGCTGCTGTTCATGCAACATATTATAATATATATATGTATCTTCATTTTCATTAATAACAAGTTAATTCACGGAATCATTTGATACAAGACTTAATTAAACTATGTGTCTTTGAATTTTTTAGTCTTATTTGTACAGCCGTTTTCAAAATAAAGCCGTCTATCTGTTCACTTTTCTCGCTGTTTATTGGAAGTTGACACGACATATTTTAATAATTATTTTCAATGTGTATTTATTATTAACGATTAAGTAAGTGATCGAGCGGAGTGCATTTTGAAGTTAGATTAATTTACCTCAACAAAAACCTTGTACATATAATTATATTATATATTATTATTATTCATAAAAAAATATTATATTATAGACGAAAGGTACTACTCTCCCGTAGATTATTTGGCTGGGAATGAGCTGACGCTTTGATAAATCTAGATGAAAACTGGCATTTTCACTTTTATTTATTCTCTTTATGTTTATACAGTGTAAATTTAAATACTCTGAAAATGACAGCGTCGTCGTGTATTCACTTGATTGTCTCCAGTATTGGAGACAGTCAGTAATAATTCAGGATTTAGATTGAAGAAGGGCCTAAGTGAAAGTGAGGCGTTCTGCTGGTACAGTACAGTGGTTTCTTTTTATTTCCACCAAAAATCATTTCGCTTCAAGCAGTTATTTATGTCAATTATAAATATTTAAACGCGTTTTTCTCAAAATTATAGTTTAGCTTTTACTATCTTCTTCTAATCAACTCCTTAATTGAGCATGCATCTTCGAAGTAGGTACCTACCTATTGTCGAAAGGATCGATGCATTTTTAACAATTGATTAAACACGGATTCATTTTTTTTCTTGCTGAAAAAATACTACAAAAGCTTCTTTGATCCACTGTAGGATACCAAATGATGCGTTCGTATTGACTGACAGATTATTATTATTATTTGACCACGTGTCTTGCCAATTTTTTTCATATTATATGCAAATAACTGTTTATTTTAATTTTAATTTATGTCAACAGTCAATTTCGCCACAATCACCCGGGTGGTGTTGAAATTATAGATGCCCATAAATATTTTTGTTTATGGAAAAAATGACAGTTTTTGATTTCACGTAAAATTTTAATGTAATGTGTATTTTGCATTTATTAGTTTTGCCATTTATATTTTTATCATATAACTAGAATAACAACACACAAAAAGAGTCGAAAATTTTGTGCCAGAGGGAAATAACCGTGGTTGTGTAAACAAACTATTTCCGTTTTTTTTAATTATAGGTATACTCACCTAATGTTATTGCCTATAAATACACTTAATCGTGCTCACGTTTTTCTTCGTTGATTCGTACATTTTATAACATTTGCAGTGGATGTCATTTGACATTATAAAATCATGTTACTTTTCCGCTAAAAATGTGTACAATAAATATTTCTTATTTTAGACATTGTAGTAAGTATATTTTTCATGCCCTGTTGATTTCGCTTCGCTGCTGAGTCTCGTAGACCCGCATATATTTGTATGTATACAATAACATAACCTTCAACAGTAATAATTCACGATCAAGGACCTGAATTCCTGCAACGGTGCGATGGTGTGTTACCTCGTTGTCAACCGTTATTATTTGTTGTATTATAAATTCAATTTCGCTACTACATATTTGACAACTGGTAGTAATAATGACAGTCACGATTTCGAAAGACAATCGTGGTTCAGATAATACGACAGAAATCGCTTTCCTCGTGTCATTAGACCAGTCGGGTTTCCCGCGTTTTTCTATAATTTGACTGTATGCATTATCGCATAGATACTGACTATTATCATATTCAATGTTGTTGGCTAAAATATATACAGGTTAAGAATATAAGTCTTTTCACGAGAACCAAGTTTAAAAAAGTTTTTGATGATTCGCAACTAATTAATACGACACACAAGAAATTTTAAGCCTTTTGTGGACTATTCAAAAGTATCGAGAATAATGCAAAGTTGGCAACGCTGCATTCATATTATAGGGTTAAATTTGTTTTCTAGATTACATGTATGGTTCAACAGCTGGCTCAATTATCAATAATAACTGTATTATTATAATCTGCAATTTTATATGTCTGAATTATTGCTAGGTCATCCTAGTACGGACGACGTCGTTTAGGTATCTAGAACTTTATACATTATGCAAGTCATGTATATCTCGATTTTCCTGGTTACAGTCACTATTTCTAGTATCGACTCTTCTTCTGAGTATTATAATTAATTATCCTGTTTCTGATGTTATTGTTATTTTTTTTACTACTGACCCATAGACAACTACACTTCAAGGCCCTACAGGTTGTATGATTTGGTCAGATCAGACGTGTTATCAGGTCTTGTGCGGGTGGGTGTGTCGTCGTGATATTATTCTGTCGGGATGAACCTAACCTAACCTGGAATAAAAAGGATACTTTTTTTATGAATTGCTAATACCGTATGTGTAAATAAGTGGAAGATAAGTCAGAAAAAATGACTATCAGTTGAATATATCAAATTAACACCGCTAAATGAGTGACATTCACGAAGAATATTATATATTATTCACAAACAAAGTCGACCAAGAGATCATCTTCTTTTGGCTTCCTGAAAAGTAACGATTTTCAACTTAAATTCATATTTCTTCCGCACACATTATAGTTAAAGCGACTGCTGTCACTGTCTCACGTCTTCGGTGTTTCGATTTAAAATGAGACACGTTACATGCGTTCTGCTCAGGCAGGAAGCAAAATTCAACCGACAGGTCAGACGTAAAGTCAGGCCGTATGTAGACAATACTTTATTTAGTCAATCTGTCCAAATCATACGGTCTCAATGGTATTTTATTTGTGAATATGTTAACGTTGAAGCATAGTTTGTCTTAATTAACTATAATTTGCATTAAAACCTATTGCATTTTAATTTATATCGGATGACTTTAGTAAGTATTTAACAATTGATAATCTAACCGCGCAAGTGTTAAAAATTTCCATTCCATAATCGATTAATTCACAATGCATCAAATCAATCGCGATGACATAACGTACTCGCATATCGTAGAAACGTAATACAGCGTCGAACCGTCGTATTATAGGTACCTACCCACTGATATGGTAATGTTGAATGTGCAAGTTGGCGCCGCAGGCATACAATACAATATTATAAAGAGAAAACTTGCTTCTTATCCGATTCAGGCGGCAGTTTTTTTTTGGCAGAGTATTTTATGGAAGTATATTCACTCTGTTACAAGCCGTGTAGAACAAGTCCTCACACTGGATTAATTCAGGTCCAGTGTCTTCTTCGCGTAATTTTATGCAGTCAGGACAAGCATTTCCTCCCTATTCGTCGCCGTCCCTCGATTTTTCTTTAAATAAATAAAAAAATTGACCCGAGAATAACAGAAGTGTTGTAAAAGAAGAACGAGTCACTTCAGTCCTTGCAATAAATGAATTATTCCTGTCACCGTTTTCGTTCGTTATTCAATTTATTTGGCGGTTTATATTGGACCCATGTGAGTTGTTAGGTGATATGAATGTCGAATAGTACATAATGCGGTTTAAATGAAATATTTTTTTTTTTTCATGTGACTGATTTCATGAGAAATATGACACTTTGTAGTAGGTAGACTAGCTACATTATTAGTCGTGGCGTTTGCTATGTCATTTTATAGGGGGAGCGGGGCACGGGGAATTTATTCAAATTGATGTAGGTAAAAATAAATGAGGCAAAAGACTAATTTCGCCAACACCGAATCGTAAGTACCTACTCTACTCTTCTGCATCATAAAAGTCCTGGCGAGTTGCAGTAAGCCTGGTCAGCCTACTCGATAGCAATCATTTATAATTGAATTTCCAAGAAGAGATGACGTTTTTGATTGTGTATGCATATAGATATCGAGGCAATACCTACTTGGTATGCATGTGATCTTTCCTTCATTGATTGATTTGTTTTTGCGTTTCTTCTGCGGCAGTCCGATGTAGCCAGAAAAAAGAAATCCCCGTTGGAAATCCACATTTGAATGTTTTTATAATAGGTAGCTATCGAACACGTTTGATAAACTTTGACTTCCATGCAGCTTTCTGGCATAATTATTTTCAGTGATACATGTGTTGTCAAAATTATTTGTACAATAATGATAAATCTTTATTTTATATATGATACACTAATTAAATATTATTGACATTACGTACAAGATGTAATCAAATTGGGTTTATAAATTATAATGGCCAAAGAAAACATATTTGCTTCGTTTTTTACCTCGGCTGCTTCAAGCAACCTCCTCAGTTCTTCTTGTCTCGATATTGACAGCTTACAGTGCTCGCGATTTTTTTCTGTATGCCTTCAAGCCATAGAAGTCGAGGTCTTCCTGCACCCCGTCTTCTTCTAGTCCACTAAAAGGCGCTTCGTCTGTGCCTGTTTTTCCAACTGTCATTCACAAATAATAATAAAGTAAGCTAGATAGCAGAAAAAAAAATGCTAGATTTTCTCAAAATTTAAAGTGTCTAGAATCTAGCATTTCAAAAAATACATTATTTGAGATTTTTTTTTTTATTTCTTCATATTATTTATAACATTCGTAGTTATAATATTTGTCACACCGCTATTGGACGAATACAATCAGTAAATGAATAGGTACGAAAGAGCACGGATTGCACCAAAAATCGAAAAACGTGGCAAAATTGGCATCATGCAAATTATATCGAGTCATTTGTAAATATTGGTGTTTTTTATTAATCAGATCAAGGTTTTTTTCGAACGTGTCCATGCTATTGTTATTATTTATACAATATTATGATCTAATATTCAATGATTTATTGATTGCTGATAAGGTCTTTGTATATAATATTTATGAACTGCTGATAAATTCCCAGACATACTCTTCTAATGTAAAGCAGGATGGACGTACTATAAATAGAAAACAAGTTAATTTAAAAAATAAATTTACCAACATATCAGAAGTAAACATTGCAACATTTTTTACGCGATTGTCTCGAAAATGCATAAATAGGAAGCTTTCAGCAGGGTTGTCAAAAATAATTTGCTCTTTCGACGTATTTACCATTCTAAAATTCGTTGTGATGGTGAATGGTCATTTTTCTCTATATAGTTTTTCACATAAAGGCGATAACATAAAATTATATGCCATCAACTCTGTGGTTACATATTTACATTGAATTAGAATAAGTATATTTTAAATGAGAAATTAACAGTACTTTTATTTGGAACATTTTTAATGCCTAATGGACTAGTCTCACAGAAATAAGGGTGTAGAAAATCTTCTTTTCGATGTTTTTCTTTATTCATACTATCAGTTCAATTTTCAGGCGTACCTAGCTTGTTTTTCGACATTTAATTTAACCGCTGATTCACCATCGAAAGTTATATAAGTACCTAGTACGCTGAATATTTTTTACGTATGCTACCTTAAAATTGCTAGATAAATGTATCTGTTTTTTCTTATTCAAGTATAACATAATCGTACATTTTATGTGACATTAATTTGCAACTATGTATTATTTTTTACTTCAAAATAATGTTTCGTCTAAGCTAAGTTGTGCGCGCGCACACAAGCTTTTCGGGCAGCGCATTTGAAAAATTATTTGTGCACGTTCTTTTTTCTGTATGAAGCATAATTTCTAAAATTATAAATAATATGAATGATCGCCTCTCGAAAGTTATTTTGTATCTAGAAGCCTACGACATCACAATTCTGGTTCATTTCGCGTCCGTCTATAATAAATATTATCACACAATAAATTTTTACATTTCTTCATTTAGTTATATGAACATGTTTTGTAAATGAATAAAATATTTTTTGAATGAATCCGACTCTTCGCGTGTGAATCCCTATCGAATGACCTTGCCACTTGGAACCGATCAAACAAAACAGTCGGGTCGCAATGGAAACGCGGGGTTATTCGCTTGGCCTTCAATTGGTTATATCAGTACAATGTTACGGGATCGATATATTAATTTACTCACGCCGCATCTGACATTAGCTTATGCCCACTCTTCGTCTTCTAATAACTAATTATTGCGTGATTATTATTACGTCGAATAAACTTTGATTTCCTATTATGCGACTTTTTATGTTGGGAAATTTTTGATTTGTCGCGTCTTTTTGTTACATAACCTGGGGACGTTTTCCGATTTTCATTATGTAAATTTACATTAATTAAATTACTTTTTTTATTTATTTACTTAGCTGTTGGAAATTTTATAATACTACTCTTATAACATGGTAGCTCCTGCTTTCAGATTGTTGATTATAAGTATACCTATATTATGGTTTTTTGTGCGTAGTGACATGTAAGTAGGTATATGAAAACTGAAATGTCATTTCGCACGAAAATTGTATGTATAAAATAAAACATCCGTAATTAATAATTATTATTGATAAGGGGGGTAAATAGTTTGAATTAATTATTATAAAATCCACATTGATGACATTATTTTTTATCACTTTTAGATCGTCAATTTCAAGATGAATGTTCACTGTTTAATTTTCGAATCGGAGAAATCGTTCATTCAAAACGAAGCATTTTACGTATACCTACCTACCTATTGAAAATTCCCTCTGGAACGAAATAATGCCAAGATTGCAAGCTCTCACTTAACAGCCAAATACAGTATTTTTTTTAAATACCTAGCTATTTCAATATTGTAAAAATGTTATTTTCTGTTTAATATGTCAACTGTCCCAGTGAATAGGGAAATGTTATTCATGTAAATTGTTTGCATTTTTGTAAAAAAAATATTTGTGTTGCTTAATTTTTAATATAGTTGTAGCATAGCATGCTTAGTTAGGTACAGGTATGTACGGCAAAAACCCAATTTACTCTCAAAATTGTTAAAAATTTTGCATTAATAACAGTACCATAGCCTACCATCAATGATGTTTCACAAATCTGTTGTCCAATGTAGAACATAATATTACCTGATGGTGTATTATAGTTCCACAATTATATTAATTAAAGTAGAATACAATATTATGTATAATTCTTATTTCACATCATTTAAAATAATGATCTGTACTGGTTTCGTCATCTTCGATCGGGCATTCTTAACTGATTAATAACAATCGTGGTTATTTTTATTATCTGTCTTTATAATATAGAACCTTTGTTAATAATAAAATTATTAATTCATGTTACCTATGCATCAGTATTGCTTAATAATTATTCTTATAATTCTCAATTTTAATAGTCTATCTTTTTAGATTTAATAGTTGTTTATATAAATGCATATTTAATGAAACGAGGTAAATTGAATTTAATTATTTTTCAACAGAGAATTTTTTCTAATATTGTACCTATTTATTGTTATCATACAAATGCATTTTTTGGCATCAGTTGAGAAGTCCTATTTAACTGGACGAAACAGATTCTGGTCGTTACTAAATTGTATGGAATAAGTTTTATATTATATGTATTTAATTTTAATTGATACAATATGTTTCCACCAAGAATAAAATGACAGTTAACAACATTACGGTTCTACAAACAGATATAATGATTCTGGGAAATAAATGGGAATGTATTATACCCCTTCTTAAAATCTTAAAAGATACATTTTTGTTTCAAGTATGTGGATTGTTTACCTGCCTTTGTGCACTATCAAGTGTATGCATCAATTAAAATACAATCACATTCCCAGATTTTAAAATATCATACTTGCTCAATTGTGGAAAACACCCAAATGTTTTATTTCACTGAACATTTTTTACAAATGATACTAGTAATAATGAAATATTAACAATCACACATTAAAACTATTGAAGATACTCATTGATAATATTACTAATCTGTCTTGATTTGATTACTTTGGAAATACTAGTTTATTTGTTTTAGACATCTGATAATAAAACAATTAAATTAGCCCTCGGAAAAAACTGTACCATATTCTTCTTGGTGATATGAAAAAAATATGATTAATTATTATTGTATTATATTATTAAATAAAACGTAATTATAACTACATATACCACATTGAAACTAAGGTCCGATAGTTACAAGAAAGAACAGGGAAAGGTCCATAAAATACAACCCGATACAACAGCAAAGATGAACGCTTTCGGCGATAGATAATGCACCTTACTTTCGCTGTGGTGTCCTTATATTGACTCTCGAAATATGTTTTGGTGGAAATGTTTGGGAAGTTAAGTTTTTATGCACAATTTAAAATTTATTTTTATTATAAATATCCTCCCGCCATGAAATTATTGAACGACGTTTTCATTAATAATTAACATCATAGGCTCTACAATCCGTTGCGGGGAAGGTCCTCTACAATCTCTTTGTATATGATTTTTTAACAGATTTTTGGCCTTGTTACAAAGACACAATCAAAAAACAACGGGTGAACTTGCCAGATTTGGGATTCAAACCCACGGCTTCGGAAGTGGATATTCTAACACCTGTGCGTCTTTTTATTATTAATCGTTATTATTCTTCAATAAGTAATTATTATTATGGTAGTCCCGAATTATAAATATGAATATTGTCTAATATAAACTTGTCATCTTGAATGTTTCTTTCCTAAAAGTATTTATATTGATGAGAGATTTTTTCATACTGAAGCAAATGGTTATTTTTTTTAAACCCTGTTATAGATAGTTAGCCATGTCTCATACTGATTGATACACCACGGCTAGATTTCCACTATATTAGTGACATATAGCCGTGTGTATTCATCAGAATTATTTTATTAGTCCTATAATATTATCATCCTTTTAAATAGTATTTAATATATTATTGACTTGTTGTTTCATTCTTCAGAAGACTGTTTCATAATATTATGTACATAAATAATATAGTTTCTGCAAAAAAAAAATGTTATGCGTAATTCTGACATGCATCTACTGATTGTCCAAAATAGTTTCAAAAAATTCAATGATGTCTCATTTATTTACAATATTTGTGTCTAAAAAATCTTCAAGTAGGTAAGGTAGAGCAAGAACAGATTCTTCTGGCATTGTGGCCACGACAAAATCACTCTGGAACATTGTTAGTGTCATTTGAAAGTAACGATACCAACACCTAAATAGTCACCCACACTGCCAGACGAATCTGATACCACAATACCGATGAGTTTTTAAATTATTAATAATTTTTATTTTCTATTAATATATTCCCAATTCAGATTATTTGATATTTTTATTGTTTTATTATCAATGTGTGTGATGAAGAACAATTATTATAAATATAAAATTTTACTATTAAATTAAAATTGCTTATGGTGCTAAATTAGAATTTTACTTTCAAAACCTAACACTATTTTCTGACTTTTTTACCATACCATACTTTCATACTGAATCTGTCGTTTATTATTATATCTTTATGGTACATTTGATATTGTAAACAGTCTCTGAAGTTGTTACAACAAATAATTTTTATAAAAAAAGTCAAATTTTATTAGTATTATTCGTAATATTAATTTAGAATGACACAGATGGATAGAACTCCCAAATTATATGTTGAATAGATGATTTAAATTTATATAAAAAATTGCACAAATTGCAGAGTTCAATTAATAAAAATAGATTTTACAATGACAATACACAAAAAATGTTAAACTTAACTAAAACTTTACTGTAGCATGAGCATTGGCCATTGGAATGCAGTCTATTCAATCATGCCAGAAACCAATTTGATAATAAATACTAGTGCTCATATTCTAATTTTTAGGTTTAACATAAAAAACCATATATGAAAAAATATGGCATTGGATTTCATCATAAAATATTGTGGATATGAAAATATGTTTTAGGGAGGATTTTATTGAACTCTATAAATAAAACTATGTTGATCATAAAATGAATAATAAAAGTTATTTGTTACATTATCTGTATTTTTATTACTACACCACCTAAAAAAAATTTCTTCCGCTACTATTTCAAATAAGTAATAAGTTTTCGCTTACTAATTTTTGTTTTTAAACAGATTTCTTCATGAGATGAAAATTAAAGATTGGATTGATTCAAGATGTGGTTGTCTTAAAAACATTGAACAATTTCCCTTAAGACTAAGAGCATACATAAGTGAAACGGCAAATAATTTTCAACAATAGGTGGGATGAAATTTCGCATTCATCACGAATCGCCGAGCGGCGTTCGAGGTGAGAGCACATAATTTTTTTTTGTGATGGCGTCGTAAGAATATATTATATCGTGGAAAGATGATTAAAAAACGTTATGCCTGTACTCGAAAAAGAAAACATGTCAATGAATATATTACTATTATTACTAATATAACAATAAACAACACTAAATGGACGCATGTTGAATTTGTATGACAAATTATGTCCCTTTCGGCACGCGTCATTAGCACAATCCACACGTCGCATAGTTACGATCTTTTTAGACCATGCCTCAGCTGAGGTATAGCATTAAGACCTCTTTCAAGCATTTGACCAAGAGCTAAGAAGGTTTCGGGTGACTTGGAGACGTAGAGTTGACTATTAGAGATATTACATAAAATAATAGAAAAAATTGTAGCGAAATATTGCAGACATCTTTGGGTATACACCATTGATGGCACTTCGTAAAGAATAGCTAGAACAACATTCAACTCAATGTGGAATGTCTGGGATTCCCAGTTGTACTCGGTCAGAATCAAATAGCATTTGTTCATAGCTCACATTCTGCTTGTGCTGTTTTAAAGCAGTACCTTTTCTTAAAGCTTACCAGATTCCGACGTCCTAGGATGAAACTTAATACAATTTACATGGAATCTATATGACGTAAAGAGTTGAGACCTATAATACCTGATAATATCAGGGCTCGAAATGACCGCAGCTCCGCTTTGTCTAATGGAAAAAAAATATTTTGACCGTCAGAGGTAAATAGGCCACATAATAGAAAATCTAACACACTTATTGTGTATAAGTACACATGAAATTCGATACCTATGTAAATATCTTCAGAAAATTATCGAGCGCTCCGGTTTGTAAACTTTTCCATTTCGAGCGCTGCCTGATATTAAATTAATGACGTGACACACCTGTAAATAATTTCCTTAGCTTATTCCACACGGTGAAATGAATAGTTGATGCTAATATAATGATATACCTACCTACTTTCACTCTATTGCCAAGTTGCACTGCACTAAAAAAATATTTGAAATAATTTATACATAAAAGCAGCAGTCTGATATTGTGAAAGAAAAACCTTCTTTTCAAAATAAATACTATCTACGCATAATAATGAATAAAATTTACTGCAATGAATTAAGAAAAATAACTGTTATTTTGGGTTTCTGGGGAGATTGGATCTCTTTGGTTTCTAAATTATTGTAGTGCTTGTCATATCAAGTATCCGCAACAACACCCGTATGTTTTTATTTTTTAAGCAAATAAAAACAGCTGTTTTATTTGTACAACTGGCAACTATCTCATTCATCAGTCATCTTTCAAAACTGGTACCAATACCAATTTTCTGTCATTCTGTGACCATCATTTATTATTCTAGCCATAAGGTTGACAATAATATTATATACAAGTGAGAAGAACGTTCAATTTATGTTATCGAACGAACTGGTACTTTGAAGAAGGTTATCTTGGTTAGATAATACAATGGCAGGTATTTTAACCCGACTTTTCCGCCGAAACATATCTCCCAAGAACCGTGTATTATCACAACTTTTCATACACGATGTCACTGTTCCTGACAACAAATTTACTAGAAGACAATACTACGGCAGTGAAAATGGTGCAAAGTCTTCTTTTTCACGGAATTTTCTATGGTTATCTGCTGGGATATTAGGTTATGTATTTTATAAACGCGAAGAAATGTTTCCTGCTGTCAATGCTGCAGTTCCTATCTCAACCACATTGAAAGGCAGGAGACAGATGTTCAATTTTATTTCTGACGTGGTAAATATTTCCGCTCCTTCTGTGGTATACATTGAAATAAAAGACACCAGACGAATTGACTACTATTCTGGACAGCATGCGACCATGTCGAATGGATCTGGATTTATTGTTGACGAAGCAGGACTTATATTGACAAACGCACACGTCGTTGTTAGTAAACCTAATAGCATTGTTTTAGTACGGTTACAAGTAAGTATTTTTTTAATACTGTCTTAATCTTTACTTACATTAATTCTCTTTTAAGTCTAGACTGCAGGTTCCCAACCCAAGGGTGCGTAGTGAGGTGTTTTATAAAAGTTGCCAAGTACTATAAACATACTATATTAGCACAAAGCTCAATAGTTTCAATATAAAACAAGACATAGTTGGAGTGGCGCCGAGCGAGAGAAATCAACGCAATAGGCTTGATGTAAGTGCACTCAAGAATAGCAACCATACCAGTAATCATATAAGTCGCACCTATTAGCTTAGTTAACGTAGATTGTTGTACTATAAACTATTGTATATACTGTAAATATTGAATTAATAAAATACCTAGATAAACATTTTTGAAACAATATTTGGTACAGTTCGGTTATGAGGAATACAGCGGCAAACACATTTTGAAAATAGCCGATATACTGGATTATTTGTTAGGTTAACCTAACCTAAACTAATCCTAACTAACAAATAATCCATTATATCGGGTATTTTCAAAATGTGTTTTCCGCTGTATTCCTCATAACCAAACTGTACCCAATATTTTATTTTGTAAAATTTTAAGGTGGTTTAGTTTTGCTTAAAATGATTTCAATGGGGGGCCCCAATTGATGCTGCGATTATGGCCCCTAAATGGTACATACTTGATACTCAACAAAAGGTATCGATACCGGTGTTGTACTGGAAGAAAAGTATCAATGCCATAGTATTGGTCAAAAGTATTGATAGTTTTTTGACAGCTCTACATGGAGGGTCGCATACCCATACAGCCTATAGTAGGTCGTGTACCATAACCCTAAACGTTACACCTGTTTAAAATTTCAGCAATCGATTCAGCTCTGATTGAATTTGTAAAATGAAATCAGTTTTTACTGGTCTGATCTCATGTTGGTGACTTACAATTATTACAATTCATACATAGTACCGACAATAATTTATAATACTTAATGTGATAATTACTGTGTTACTCAAATAACACTTACTATTAATTTCTTCTATTTTTTTTATACAACATCCTTCATAGCGCCTCAGTACACGTGCATGGATTTACTGGCAACGATAGCGTATAAATTAAACTATCATGACAATAACTTTTTAAACATAAAAGTGCCCAGTGTTTCTCAAATCTCATTCTTCAAGCATAAGCGAACGCGTTTGATCTCATTGTGTGGTGCTATTTAATAGGTTTGAACAGGTTGTGAAAATTAGTAAACGTCTAAATGTTCGGTGTGGTGTAGTTCATATTTCTTTTCGGCAGGTTCAGCACTATCGTTCTACTACATATGCGCATATGTTGCAACTATTGTGTGAAAATTCAGAAACTGCTGAACATTTTTGATCCATGCATGCAGTCTTGAAATTTGCACAATTATACGTGTTTACATTTGCTTTTTAGTGTTATGGTCGCGACAATATGTACTACCACCAGTATATCCATGCACGTGTAAACGAGCTATTATATTATAATTTAGTGGTAATACATAATATGAACTGTGTCAGAGTAAAGAAGCTAGTGCTTGAATCGGGCAAGCTGCAAACAGAAAAATGTAGATGCACATTATTCAAGCAAGTTCTGTTTATATTTTTCAGGATGGAAAGACTTACACAGGTCAAGTAGAAGATGTGGATATGAAATCTGACTTGGCGACTGTTAGAATTCCTGTGAAAGGACTGCCTGTTATGAAACTGGGCCAATCTGCGGACATACGACCGGGAGAATGGGTAACTTCATATTTCATGTCATTCTCTTTCTAATAGTCTGTGTATTGATATGTTCAATACCTTAAGTTTAGACATTCAAGAATTACACTAAAAGATTTTTTTTTGTGTTGTGTATTCAACTTCTCTTTTAATAATAGCGGCCTGCAGACGCACAATTTTTCCTGCGTGAAAGCGTAGTGTGCGCGTATGTCGCGCGGGAATGATTGTGTGTTTAAAGTCGCGTAGTGAAAAACGGAAAGAGTGAGGTTAGTCACGTCCAATCTGTCACGTGTGCCACACGTCAAATCGCTTTTTAGCGGCCTTTACATGCACATTCTTTACCGCGTGCTCAGGAGCGTACGCGCCAGATGCATTATTAAGTTCTGAAATGTTACGATGTAATTATTCTGAGAATATTATAGATGATTACAGTTAATATATAATTATTATGTCTTGTTTATTTCTAATTTTACCAATTTTGTCACTATAAATAGCTGTAATTTTGAATTTCTTGATATAAGTTGACAGCTAAAACCGTTGAATTGTTGTACGCTCCAGCGACTTGTACGATATGCCTTTAGACGCTCAATCCCGGCGCGCGCTCTTCAAAACCCTGTGCTATCGCGCAGGATATAGTTGAGATTTAAATTTTAGCAGCAGACATCTAACACGTGTGATATCACGCTCAATACCGGGCTCTGGCGCGTACGCTCCTGAGCATGCGGTAAAAAATGTGCGTGTAAAGGCCGCTATTCTTTTTATTGCTAATTAATTACTGTACCTAATTCTTCATTTTATTTCTGACAATTTTCTTCATGACTGATAACTTATATAATCTTACGTATTTACCTGTGTTATCTTTTTTTATCTTATTATAAAATTGATTAAGGTGTGAGCACCTTTTGTAAAAAAATAAATAATTTTATCTTTAACAAAAAAAATTAAAATGACTTGCAATGACTAGTCTTATTAATTAAACTGGCATTTACGTGGTAGAACTTCATTATAATGGTTTGGATACAAAGTTATTTTTGTTAATTCTACTTTAATTGAGTCATTTATGTTGAAAGCTGTTTCGGACTATAAACCCATCTTCGGAAGGGTTGACTATAACTCTTTATCTATAGTTGACTATTTTGAAGATGGGTTAATAGCCCGAAACAGCTGGCAATGTAAATGACTCAATTAATGTAGAATTAACAAAAATAACTTTGTTCCAAAACCAGTCTAGTTTTATGTTATCTGAAAAAAACAATGTAGCCAGATAAATTGTTCACTTAAATCGATTTACTGGCTTCACTAATATTACAAAACAATAATGTCAATCGTCCAGGTGATCAATTTTTCTTAAAACAAATACATGGGACTAAGTGATACTTTTTTAAAATATGGTAATTTTTAGAACATTTTTGGCCATTTACGAAAACATATGTGACTGTAATAAATTGTATAGTGTATTAAAAATAAAATGACCGATTGGTATGACTTTCTTTTAATCATGCTTCGGAAATACACGTTTCCATGAAACAGTGAACAAAAGAGAACAATGTTCCTCAATATTTTTTTATAACTTTCTGATTTTACAGGTGGTGGCACTAGGGAGTCCACTTGCTTTGAGCAACACTGTCACCGCAGGTGTTATCAGTTCCACACAGAGAGGTTCCAATGAACTTGGACTTACTGGTAATTGCTTTTTTTGTGTAATTGAATATAAAACATCGTTCAATTTTAATATAACTGACAGATAATTTAATTAGACTTTGATTATCATAATAAAATTCATTAATGATATAACAAACCATAGAGCTCTCGTAATATGTAAAATTAAATCTATTGAAAAAATACCATAATGAATTTCATTTAAAAGGTCTTTAAAAGTTTAAAAATAAAATGTTAGGTAGCGACACTTCCTTATATTAATAATAACTAGCTGAGCCAGCTGGATCTCGCCAGTCTGTCTCGCTAGGTCTTGCAGACAGCTTTTCGTCATAGTGACTTGGTGTTGGATTTTAATATAAAAATTGTAAAGCGTGTATAGACGGCGCCATAGTTTTCCCTTCGGGATGGATTTTCATTCACGTCAGACAATTGAAAATTTAGCTGATTTGTGACAAATTTGGAGTCATGTGCGTAGTCTATTCTGGAGTCTGGCCTTCTCAATATCGTCTGACACCATTTCAGGCTGCTAGGCCTAGCAGAACAGCTGGCAATCGCCGATTGCTACCACTGTCATTTTAATTTTAATACAATATATGTGTAGGTATGTGCATTTAAATATGATAAATAATTATACATCTCAATCGTGATTATCATAAATAGCGATCCAATATAACGCGAATATTAATCTCTTTCGGGTCCCATTTACATAATAGAAAAAGGTTAGCAGCATAAAAAATAAATTTAAACATTATTTTGTTTCATTGTCTATAAAAAATAAATGCTCGGAGCCATAGAATAATATTTTAAAAATCATATTTTGATTTAAAAATTAACCTTAAACAATATAGTTTCCCGGTGCGGGACATTCATATTGAGACAAATGTTGATAAATAATGAAGCAATACATATTATATCTGATAAAAATAGGAATTTATAAGACCTAAAGAAGTGGAATCAGCTTAAAGAGGCCTTCATCCAGCAGTGGATTGATACAGGTTGATGACGATAATGACGATATAAATGGGTAGGTATATAAAATCACAAATTTAAAAAAATATTGCAGTTTATATGACCAAGAAGAGTAGAATTAGGTTGGGATAACTTTCATCCAGCAGTGGATTAATCTTGGTTGATGATGATAATGACAATATTATGAATGGGTAAATATAATATCAGCAATTTTGATAAATACAGCAATTCATATGACAGAAAGGAGTAGAATCAGGCTAGGGAGGTCTTTAATAAGCAGTGGATTGGTTCAGGTCGATGATGATGATGATGATGATGATAATGACGATATGAATATGTAGATAAATATAATATCACCAATTTTGATAAATACAGAAATTCATATGACAGAAAGGAGTAGAATCAGGCTAGGGAGGTCTTTATTAAGCAGTGGATTAATCCTGGTTGATCATGATGATGATGATGATGATGATATGAATATGCAGATAAAATATATAATATCACCGATTTTTATAAATACAGGGATTCATATGACATAACGGAGTAAAATCAGGCTAGGGAGGTCTTTATTAAGCAGTGTATTGGTTCAGGTCGATGTGATGATGATGATGACGATATGAATATGTAGATAAATAAAATATAACCGATTTTGATAAATACAGAAATTCATATGACAAAAAGGAGTAGAATCAGTCTATGGAGGTCTTTATTAAGCAGAGGATTGATCCTGGTTGATGATGATGATGATGACAATATGAATATGTAGATAAATATAGTATCACCGATTTTGATAAATACAGCAATTCATATGACAGAAAGGAGTAGATTCGGGCTAGGGAGGCCATTATCCAGCAGTGGATTGGTTCAAGTCGATGATGATAAGATGGATAGAAATATGTATAATATCACAAATTCGTTAAACCAATAGTAGTAGAATCAGGTTGCGGAACTCTTCATCCAGCAGTGGATTGATCCTGGTTGATGATGATGATGATTATGATGACGATATGAATATGTAGATAAATAACATTAGAAATTCAATACTGTCAATAATACAATCAACGTAGAGAGGCCTTCATCCAGCAGTGGATTTATTGAGGCTCGTGATAATAATGGCATTATATATAGATAGGTAGATAATAATATAATATCACTGATTTTGATAAATATAACAATTCATGTGTAAGTAAGGAGTCGAATAAGGCTGAGGAGGCCTTCATCCAGCAGTGGATAGGTCAAGATTGATTATGATAGGGACGATAAAAATAGGTAGATATTATACAATATGACTCATTTTGATAACTGTAACAATTCGTATTAATTTCTTTCATTGTTTGCAATGGCAACTTTGTTAGTTTAATATGACTATATTGTGATCTATGGAAACTAGTAGCCTAGGTAATTATTCAATAAAAAAAATAGTGCGTAACAGCCACAAAGAAGTATTTAAAAAAATCAAATTTGGAATATCATGTTATCTATGAAATGGCGGACAGTGGCGCACGCTCCTGTCAAAAGATATTATACGTAGTGAATTGTACCAGGATTATGGTTTTTTTACCGGAAAAAAGTGCGCCAATGCCTACATTACGATATTTGAACAAAAATAATCGAATTTGTTTGTCAAATAAAGGATTAGGTCTTAAGCGACGAAGACGTCATTCTGTTGTGCGTTAAAAGAAGTATGGCAAATTGTATACGCTATATGAGAAAATATCGGTTATAAACGTCACGTTTCTGGAAAATCATCGGATATTTCTCAAATTTGGTCAATTCAATCGGTAGATAATTCGGTAGCGCACATTTCGAAGTGAAGATGTAAAAATAACAATAAAATGTCGCTTAAATGAGCTGTTGGTGTATTTTCCAAAATCTCTTAGGATAATAATATATAGGAGATTATAATAGTGTATTATGGTAATTGAATTGCAGCCATAGAATATTTAAAAGACATCAGAAATTAATTACCACATGTAGCTCAATCGAGTTATAAATTATAATATTTTTAATATAAAGCCATTTTTATAAAATTACAGCTATTAATGACCGCCAGTGGCGAAGGGCGGAGGTAGGTTGTTAAGATCCAAAATAAATATTGCACATTAAACTTATAGCGCCTGTACACATGCATGGATTTACTTGCACCAATCGTGTGTATTCTAAACTATCGCAATAATAACTGTTTACACGTAAAAGTGCTGACTGTCTCGCCAATCCCATTCTTCAAGAGTAAGCGAGTCGCGATGTTGTTATTTTATGGTTCTATTTGAGTCGTGACAATCTGTTAACTTCAAAATGAGTCTCTGCGTGGTGTAGTTCCACTATCGTTCTACTGCGCAGACGCAGATATCAAACAAATCCCAACTGTCACATGAAAATTCAGAAGCTTACGAACTTTTTTCATTCATGCATTCAATCTTGCAACTTGTAGGATAATGTCATGTTTACACGTGCATTTTCTTGTTATGGCCGCGATAATACGTACTGTCAGCAGTAAATCCATGCATGTGTAAACAGGGTATAAGTCAATTATACATATTTGTTTTTATTGAACTACAACTACAAGTTGCAGATGGTGTTGGGTTAAATTCAAATAAACCCTGCGTAAAACAAGCCATAATACATAGTAGTCAAAAAATATACATCTATCTATAAAATATCTAAAATTATGTCATTAAATCATACATAATTTTCGATATTTTATGGATAGAAGTATATTTTTGGTCTATTATGGTTTACTTTAGGCAGGGCGTAATGGATTTTAAAAAACTTACCAACACCGTCTGTAATATTATGTATTCTTAAGTCAATGAAAATAAACAAGTATGGGCTGAAAAAGTTTGCACTATTTTTGTTGGATCCCCCATAGTATACCAAAACTATTATGGCGTGGTATGGGCAGGTTTGATTGATTTTTAAAAACTTCCAACACTATCTGCAATTTTTAATCTTAGTTTAACGAAAACAAATATTACGTTTTACTGACAAAGTTTAGTGTGCACTATTTATGTCGGATCTAACAGCCTTAATACAAAGCTAAAGATAATATTATCTCAGTCACTCGATCCATTAATGTCTAATACTAATCAAATCATAGAATAAACTATATATATAATTCATAACCTGTTATCAGATAATGTTATCAAAATATGTAAAATTTATTTATTTCATAGGTAAGGATATGTCATACATTCAAACCGATGCAGCAATCACTTTTGGTAATTCTGGAGGTCCATTAGTAAATTTGGACGGAGAGGCAATAGGAATTAACAGTATGAAGGTCACCTCCGGAATATCTTTCGCAATCCCCATCGACTATGCCAAAGAGTTTCTAAGTAAACGTATGATAATTTTGATTCTTCTATTGTGATAATTGTAAAAACATGTCTTCGAAACCGATCCTGATTTTTTAACATATTAAGTGTTAAAGTAGTAGAAAATAATAAATTGTTGCAAAAATTATTTGGTATTGAAGTCTTGTAACGATTTGACTTGCAAAACGATAAATAGGGACTACGCAAGGTCAACTATATGCAGGCCGTGACATTCAATTGCGAATTACGATGGTTGTGTTAGTTATTGATTATCTTTGAATACATTGCGCTAACCTGTTTGCAATAATGAAGATGTCCGATTGCATGTTTTGTTCAAATTATTAATTACCGTTTATTTCAATATGCTATAATCATCATTTTCCAGTTCATCATATTGCATTCAATGTATGACTAATAACTAGCACTACCATCGAAGTTAATAGTTTCGTATTACAGCCTGACTAATAGTGGGCCTTGTGTCAATGTCGCTTTTGGCAATTGAAAGTGCTGCCATTTTTGATATGATCTGATTTTTCGTGAATTTTTAAAATGCAAATATAAATTTAGAAAATGACTACATCGTATGTCACTCGGTATTCACCACATAAAGATTGATTTACGACAGAAATTTTATATAACTTAATGGTTGCCTTATTAGTGTTTTATTTGAATAAATGTGCACACTACAAATAAATAAAAAAATCAGATATGAAAGTGCTTCCATAATCGTGCTATTTAAGAATTTAGGTTTAATAAAAACAAAATATTTTTTTATCCTGTCTGGTTAATAAATATATATATTTTTTAAATTTGACTTTATATAGGAGGAGAGGGTCAAAAAACACCGACATCGAAGAGATATTTGGGTATCACCATGCTGTCACTTACTCCCAATATCCTCAGAGAATTGCGACAGAGGCACCCAGAGGTATATTATCAATCTATTAAAATGTTATATTGTAGGTAGCTCTAATATTATTTTCTTCTCTGGAGGGTATAGCAGAGTATAGCCCATATTGTTGATAATTATTATCATTTTATGACAAGGATATCAGCTCTTCTAATTCACAAACAAATTCATACAATACAAAATTTTCAGATGTCTTCGGAGATTGCTCATGGTGTATTGGTGTGGAAAGTTATAGTAGGTTCTCCCGCATATGTGTAAGTTATCATTTTTTTTTTGTTATTTCATTTTATGGCATGAATGGAAACAAAAACGGCAGTTTCCATTTTGGGATAATGTTGACAAATGTTTCATTTATCTCTTGAAGAAATGTCTTGTATGTTCATGTATACAAACAACATTTTCAAATGCTTTCTAAAGATTATATTATTATGTAATATACAAATTTGCCAACATTTTCCCAGAAAGGAAACTGCCGTTTTTATTTCCGGAGCCCTCAACCATGTACATGTCATTGGTATTTATGCAGTCTTTAAAAGTTTAAACATGTAGGAAAATTTAAGATTTTTGCTCTTTGATAGGTCGGGTTCAGTAGTATCCCATTTATTCACTTTGGCCCTATTTAGTATATTTTTTTTCTGAATCAATCAGTAATTTAACTCAAATCTTGCTTATAGTGACTTTTACCTGAACTGTGACAATATTATATAAAAAAGCATAATGCAGAATCATACTTGGAAGCGAAAGTAGAAAGACGAACAATTTGTAACAACACGAAATTATTTATTGATTACGATATTATTCAACATTTTAAATTTCTGCAATATTTTGTTTGGAATCTATAAAAAGATTTGCATTTGAGACTCATCAGTTTACCGGAATCTTTTTCGTTCTTCCGCCAGAACGATTCGATTCGCCCCTGCAAACTTATTTTATAATGTGCATTAGAAATATGCCAACTAAAATTATCGAACCTCTTTGGAAAAGCAATGTTATCCTGAAATCTTCGTTTTGAGTTAGTAAAGAATGAACTCGACGCGCCAGTTCAAAAATCATATGACACATGATGTGTTACCAAACTAATAATATTCTAATGCCATCTGTTACAGAGATTAAATTTTGATTTTTGTAAAATGTATGGTGCGTCATTTGAATCGATTTACCAAAAACTAGTGTGATAACGATATCATTTATTTTACAGTGGTGGCCTAAGACCCGGTGATATAGTGACGCATATTAATGGAAAGGAAATTGAATCGGCTAACAATATATATACAATATTGGAACAAAACGCTCCCATACTTAAAGTGAGGGTCTTCAGAAGCAACCAGGCGATCGAGCTTACTGTGAAACCAGAAGACCCACACTAACTACACCTTTATTTTCAAAGGTTATTTGCAGAGAAGCGCTAACATGATTGAAGTGACATTTCAAAAAATTTCATTGTACCCACCCGTGCCACCATATAAATTTAATCAATATTATTTAGACTTTTATATTTTTGCTTACATTAATGACTATGTAATGCACTTAGGTTTTTAATTAAACTATTTTTATATTTAATGATAAGTGGTGTTGCTGCCAAAAGTTGGTAAGTCAATAATTTAGGTATTTAGAGTTAACAACAGATTATGTGTCTATATATAAATATGTATGCTAGAACTAGTCATCCAATATATAGAACATGCACATAGAAATTAGCATTGTCTGATTTTAGAGATGTTATGTCAAACTTCAAATTGCAATTATTCCATAACATGATTTCGAGACTTACCAACTTTTGGCAGTAACCCCACAATATAATGGTTGAAGAATGTAGCATTCGATTATGAAAGTTCATCATTTGGCACCTCAAAAACATGCATATTAGAAAAAGATTCAAATCTGCATCTGATTCCGGCCAGTGCAATCTGTGCCATACTAATCATGCAGTAGTATTATTTCAATTTCTGTTAATATTGACTATTATCTTTGTGGTTTTGGATCAAGGATCCCTCCAAATTTTAGTTTTAACATTTGAACTTGTTAATATTTGATTAAACTATTTTTTTTTCATTGAAATAATACACATTTAAGAATGTAGCATTCATTATTGAATACAAAAATACCATAATTTGTATGGTACAGATTGCTTGATAAATTGGCAAGGAATACTGTCTGGATTCCGATGGATGCAGGTTCAAGTTCCGCTCGGTGTCAATATTTTTTCTAATAGGTATGTTTTGAGGTTGAGGTTTTGAGGAAAGTTCCACAGTATTAATTTTAGTGAGGCCGAAAATACACTTGCGACTACGTGAGTGGCTAACAATTGCATGCAGCTCGAAATAGCCAATCACGCACAACTTGTCAGTTTTACAATTATTATTTAATAAGCCATGGATGGGATAGTCTGATGCCAGCCGCATTAGTCTCTGGTAACCGTGGTAGCTAAGTGGATATAACTCAATACGTAGCAAAAGAATAGGCATTCACGTCTAGTCACAAGTGGTGTTAAGGTTGTTGTGTTAGTCATCTCAATGTTAGTTGTCTCTTAATTTTCAATCAACCGCTGGAGCCATGTGAACCATTGACAATATTATATTTGTTCCTTAGTAATATTAAATTGTGAACTGGTAGACTAGTTAGGTACTGCAGGTAAACAGAGTCCAAACTGTAATTCCCAATTGATCGCGGAGTTTACAGTTTAGACATGGTCGCGATCAACGAGATAAAGTATGAAATTATTTATGAATAAACTAAATACTATAAATATCATACATAAAATAAAAGTAATTCAACTTTGCCATAAACTGATTTCATTTTGTTCTGTGTTGCAAAAACGTTGCATTGTGATCTATCGGCTTATTTTTCACACTCGCGCACGTAGCTTTATCATGAGTGAGCGATCGAGAAAGATGTAAGTGCATGATTCCACTTATGATGATTCCTGACATACGGCACATTTCAAAATAAGCAAGGGACAAAGAAAATTTCCCTAAACACCGATCGCGATAGAACAACTTCATATTCGCCGGATCACGATGAACGAGGTTTACCTGTATAATAATTAGTTACAATGTAAGTAGATAATAACAATGTAATTATATACATTGATTTCGGTTTGAAATCAGATTTTTTATTATTATAAAAGTAATTATTTATATATTAATTTATTTTCAAAAAAGATTACAGATTACTTTGCACATAATTGTTGTTTGAATTCAGATTTTAATTATAGAATATTGAAAAGATATTAATGGCAGTGTGGTTTTGGTGGAGGTATAGAAGAAATACATGTTTTAACTCTAATTTATATATTATTATACATTACAGTAGTTAT
This sequence comes from Rhyacophila brunnea, assembly GCF_057557595.1. NCBI lineage: Eukaryota > Metazoa > Arthropoda > Insecta > Trichoptera > Rhyacophilidae > Rhyacophila > Rhyacophila brunnea. Next base: position 29,024,239 of record NW_028233068.1, read on the forward strand.
GTATAAGGTTTGAATGTGTAAATTCATACATTATATTTTTTAAATATTTTGTCATTCAGTTAGAAAGAACATTAATTACAAAATAATTAATGACTTTTTGGTCAAATATGTGCAATTCGTGATTATCTATGTAGGTATTTAATATTATCCAAACAATCTTATTGGATACAAAATATCACAATTATCAAAAATATTATATTATGTTGTGGCGACCAATCGCTTCTTTTCAGTATTTTTGAAAATCAGTCTGTAAAAAAATTATTAGTCTGAAAATGTACCTGGTATGATGTAGATTGTAAATAATTGATATAATTTCAATTGCAAAGTAATAAAATTACAAAATGATAGCATGAAAAATGTATGTATGTAGTTATTTCATATTTTATTTATTTCTTCTGCATCTATCATGTATAAATAACTCTGTGTAGTGTTACAATAAAAATATGTATTGCTTCTTCTGGTACCAATCTACAATATGTTGAATAAACAAAATAAATTTGTTACTGTCAAATGGAGTAGTTTCATTTACATATTTACACACTAATGCATAACATCACTATATTTTCTTCTTGAAAATAAGGTTAGGAAATATGTTTATTTTGTTATTTAATTGCAGGGCCAAGTGAGTGGACTTGTCTTTATTTTAAAATGGGATCAAAATGCAATTGAATTACTGTTTTTTTGGGGGGTGCACAATTACACTGTTGGCCATGTACGACAGATAACAACGATTTTTGACTATTACAATTCATCAGTGGCGAAGGGTGACTTTAGGAAAGAGGTAGGCTGTGGAGATCTGATATAAAGAACACACTTGTCAGGTATACTTACGAGAAATAAGAAGATAATACGATATTTCTACTAATGAATAGGTACACACTAATGACAACACACTAATTTAATGAAACTTCAAAAACACACTGACGACATAAAATTAAGCGATCAGCTGTTTAAATTACGTATTTTTTCAAAACATTTATACACATCAAAAATCATTAAATAAAAGTTCTTTTTATTTTTGATTTTGTCTATATTTATTAATATTCGATTAAACACCATAGAAATTATTTTTTTAAATTATCTAATTATTAATTATTTAGTTTTAGTCTCTGCGATCGGAGCTTACCTTAGTTCTTACAATTCGATAGACTGAGCGGGGCTACGTGACGTAAAGTCCATATGAAAAAAATTGAGAATTATTTGAAACATAATCCGACCTTTATTTACGACAAGACAGATGGCGCGGCGCGCTGTTGTATATTATTTAAAACCTTTGCAGATTGTTTTGTAATTTTCTGTGTAATACATTCCTACACATACGGCATCTCTCGTTGGCAAAATAAATTATTTTATCGACCCTTAATCGGCACAACAACGTAAGCGACACTTTTTGGTAAATTGCGTTTTAAACTGAGAACTGTTCAATATCACCTAGCGCGTAAGTGACAAAAATATTACAGCCCGATCTCATTCGCGTGACATTTTTTAGGGTCTGTGCCTTTTAGCGTTTTAACTTGTATCACATTATAAAGTAGAGCAAAACAATGTAACCGACGTTATTTGATAGTGTAAGCTACGGTACGGTTTATTCGGTGGTCCGTCTGGTAGTGAGTTGTGCGAAAACCGATTTGGGAGGAAAGCTCGCGCCGTCCAGTAAAACTGGCTGAGATAAAATAAACCTGGTAATAGAGTTATTAATTTAAATTTGTGACTCACAATTTGACGTTACATGTCAATAGAGTCGAGTTTGGCACTTACTGGAATAAGGTCGGCCGGAAATGACTGTTCAGTAGCGGGCCGTATTTATTTCAATTAATAGATATTTTAGAATTTATTTTGCCAAACAAATATTTTCCAACCATACTTACCTACTACACGGTAAATCCTTTTTTACATTGCATCTTTTTAGCATTTATAGCGGTAGGTATGTATGTATGTACATAGAAAAAAAGCATTTTTTCAGAATAAAGAATCGTGTTTATTAATGAGAAGCGAGCAAGAAATTACACAAGTATACCAAATATGTGAATAAGTGATGGTCCCAATAACACATAGAAAGCATAATAAAACACAATGTATTGTTTAATCGTTTCAACGGAATATACTTTACAGTATATTGACCACAGATAATAAATAATTATTAATTGCGGTGTTTTAGTCTATGTATGCTATTATACATCTTCCATAACTACGTGATATTTAGTTCCGCCGATAAGTATACCCGACTCAGCGTCTTATTCCGGCAGTAATGTGGCTCACTACCTTTTAACTCCTTTATAAATGCACAACACTTGCTCTTTTCCCTATAAAACTCGCATGTGCCTTATCCCCGCCTCTTCTCTCGGTGGGAAGTTTTCCCGCGCTATTTTGAAAGCGCTTCACAACACCTTGGATTCTACCTTTTTTAATGTTTAAAATACCCAAAAAGGTTTTTTGGCATACGGGAACTAAAGCACCAGTTTGACCTTTTCGGGCATAATATTTTATATTGAAAGATTTTTTTCTTTCAGCCCCACTGTGTGACATCACTGAAACTCCTTCACAATACTTCATTATAAATGTATCTTGAGCAAGTTTCACTGCCTTTTCATAAAATGCAGTATGGAAATGTCTAATATCAGTTCCATTTAATGAACTGCACTTGAAGTTCTTAGTGTCATGATTACACTGAGGATACTCGGGCAATTTTTTAGATGAATATCTGCAACAAATTATAAAAAATACAATAATTAATAACTTTGAAAATAAAAAGTAAAGATAGAGGTTAATAAAATATATATACAAAAGTATAAAATAATGACTATACTTAGATATTATGTAAATATATATAATGAGATTTATGGCGGTTATCTTAAATCAATTTATTATACTTATGGATTCGCTTAGAAAGTCATCAAGTGATTAAAAAATAATGTTCAATTATTAAAGGTCCCAATAATATTATTTTTTGATACAAGCAAAATATGTTAAAAATCTGTACTTAGAGATCTCATAATAATTACATCACGCTAAATATACAATATTATGTATCTACGACATAATTTAATAAAAGCATATGAAACAAAAAATATTATTATGAAACACCACTGGATTATTAAAACATCTATAGCAAAAATTAATTTTAGGAATGTCAATTTTTAAATACCTTTCTTGGCGTAACACGTTACATTTCCAGCCAGCTGGATTTCTTAAACGCTTCCTTGATTCTCCTGGTAGAGATTCCGTTACACTTACTAATGAAACATCCATTATTAATTAGTAAAAACAATCAAATAGACGAAGCAAAATCAAGACATTCTCACTACACAGACGCGAATGGACGCGGTTGTATAGAGATTTTACCGTATGTTTGAAATCAGTATTTGAATGGCGGCGTCTGATTGGTCTGTTAAGAAGAGACAATTTAGCGACTCTTTATTTTTTCAAAGAGCGCGCTTGGCGACTCACGTCAATATTCATTTTGATTTTTTGATGAAATTGGGAGGAATTTGAAACTCTCAACTGGAAAAGTCGATAGGTCTATCGATAGAGCATCTAAGTACATTCAAAACTCATTTTATCGAAAAATCGCCAGGAGCCAGTTTAGCGACTCGGCGCCTCAACTGATGTTCTCTATTTCTAAGATAGTTATCAGGGACACACAGGTCAACACTGCCCAGAATGGCAGAGTTCTCATTTATACCTCGTATAAGTCGAAAAAAATACGTAGCTAAATAAAGATTTCTTCTAAATTGCAAACCGCAGTATGTAAGCATGCCTAAGAGAAAGTCAGTTGGATAAAGCCATGGATAGTATCCGTACAACCTCAAATAAAGGAGTCTCAAGAATTTCTTCTGAACCCTCTCCACCATAGGGCCATACTTCAACTGATGCGGTGCCCAAACAATAGACCCACTCTCAAGTCTGCTTCGAACTAAAGAATTAAATAAAAGTTTTAATACCGTAACATCCGAAAATACCCGGGAAGTACGCATGACGAAGCCCAACATTTTAAGCGCCTTGTTACAAATGGTAACTATATGGCTAATAGATGTCAGTTTACTCTCAAACGTAATGCCAAGATCCCTTACAGATGATATTCGTGACAGAACTCTGCCATGCATCGAGTATTGGAAAAACAACACTTTTGAGGCTCTGGTAAACGACAAAAGATTGCATTTATCAATATTGAATTCTAGTTTGTTATGCCTGCCCCAATCTAATATATTATCTATATCAAGTTGGAGCTGACGACAATCGTCCAAGGTGACATTTTCCTAAAAGAGTTTCAAGTCATCAGCGAACAACAAAAACATAGCATTTTTTATTACCAATGCTATGTCATTTATAAAAATTGTGAACAGCAACGGCCCTAAGTTTGAGCCCTGAGGGACACCAGAAAATGTGTAAAAGCTCTGTGATAGTAAGTATCACATACTATCCTGATTCAGTAATAATTGTATTATTTTTACATTTAGGTAGGTAAATGAAATTGATGTGAAGTTTAATACAAGTAATTAAAAATTAATGATGTTTATATATTTTATAATAATAATTATATATGAAATTACAGTAACCTTTCTTCTTAATTTATATCATTAGTAACTATCAATCTTCTTCTTTCGACCATGTCCGATCAAAATCGGATTATATGGAACTATTAATACTCAATAAAAATTAAATTGCAATAATGTTTCTTTTAATAATGACATTATTTTATCCATATACATTTCATCTTTGATCACTTCTAAGTGAAATATAATATACTTATAGTCAAATATAGTCATCTATGACCTTTTTACGACACAATTAAGTACAATAAGTAAGTACTTGCTACTTTTTCCATTTTTTACATGATAAATATAATATTTTTTCTATTTCCCAGATTATTTGTTAAATAATAAATTTAGCATGTTGAAATTTATTCATTAGTATATTAAGTACTTAGGAATTTTAAAATAAAATACTATTTTTGCGTCTAAGCAAAGCATATGGACACACCCCTTCTGGGTGGTAATTACGAGTATCTTAAAAGGCATTATGAGAAATAGGTTTTTTACATTTTTTTCAATCTAATATGTTTCCCAATTGAATAAATAAAACGTATTGTAACGCAATAATCTAAATGTATGAAAAATTAGACTATCCTGCTGTGGCGATGGGTGGAGGTAGGGTGGATCCACCATAGATAGTACAGACTAAGTTTTGTCAGTTATACGTATTTGTTTACATTGAAATAAGACTACAATTTACAGATGGTGTTGGTTAGTTTTTAAAATTTAATTAAGCCCTGGGAAACCAAGCCATAATACGCATCGGTCTATAAAATATTTAAAATTATGCCATTAAATCATACATAATTTTGGATATTTAATATCTCATTCCCGCAGAGTATTTAACTACCACATTTAAATAACATGCTAATTATATCTAATGGAGACACAACATTTCTGCTGTCAGCGATGTAACAATTTTAATAGATAGAATAATATTTTTAACTACTGTTGTTTGGTTAGGCAGGGTTTAATGAATTATAAAAAACTAACTAACAACATGAATAGGTATGTATCGCTTTATTATTTATCAACATTTCGTCGCTATAGGATTTGTTTCCCGAATAGACCAAATGTCAATTTTACAGGAGACGAAAAACAAATTTCATTGTCGTATATTTAAATATCAGTAGATGTATCATTCTTTCTACATTGTATGATTGCAACATTATCTAAGAATAGATTCCAAGAATAATATACTGGTATAAATCATTAAATGCACAGAAAATGCGTTTTATTTACAAGTACTCACTGTGGATATTCGGGAATTTTTTAGCGCTCTCTCAGAATAATGGATATTCGGGACAAAACACGGACATTCGGGATTTAAGACCGTAGCGTATTGCTGCACGGCCCACGGATTACTGAGTGGTCAAAAAGTACGCGCGTCAAATGTTATATTTATTTACACGATAATTGTTAGTAATTACTTCTACTATTTAAATACTTAATGATCATAATTAACCAAGTTCGTATGTAATAATAACATGCGGCAATCGCTTTTTCGGGTTTTTTCGGATTAAGTAATAAAATAGTTTTTAAGTAATTAACTATTTTTTTATTGAACGAATAATTCACAAGATTTAAGAATGTACCATTCTAATAATTGAATAAACATAATTTTTAAAATCACTTCTGAGAAAATATCTTTTTGAAAAAAGTAAGACACCCGGCAGCAATCGACCCTGCATCTCCTGGGTTTACGCCCCAGTCCACGAATTATCCAATATGCTACGAGGTGACATAATTATGACGACAAACTTTAACTATTAGCCTTTTAATACCTGCTCATCAGCATTCTTCAAAATCAAGCAACTATCGGCGATCGGTTTTTGTTTATTAAATAAAAGTAGGTATCTACTACTTCAATTACTAACCGACGTCACAGATTTCTCCAATATTTTATGATGGTACTAACTCTTACTGGCTAACAATTTTATATTTATACATTTTCCAAAAAAAAAATCTATATATTATTATATCTATATATTTCTATTATTAACAATTAAACTTATTACAAACCACCACATAATATTATATTATATTGTAAGGAATAACAACACAAAATAATAGCATGTATAAATTAATTACCATTGGCTGCTAATATTAGGTAGGTACCAATATCCAAGTATATAATATTCACCAAATAAATAGTTACTAACATACACATTAAATTAAATTAACTATCAGCGCATTGAAAAATAAATAATAGCATCGCCTTTATTTTCATAGAAATACCTAGATTAAAAGTAAAATAAAGACAAACAATGTTTGATTAATAATAATTTGAAATAATAATTATTTTTTACGTCATAGTAGTTTTCGGGTCACACTATAGAATTCATATAACTGTTGGGATTTTGTGTCATTTATCAAAACAAAATGCAGTTATTTAGGTTAAATTACTCACTTCCATAACTCTACTGTAAGTTCAGGACGAACTGGTGATGTATCAGCTATGAATGATCTCTTCAAATTTGATGAATTCACTATTAAAACAATAGTAACTTTAAAAACAATATCAATAAGACGAAATTTGAAAAAGCACTCCGGACGGCCAAAAAATATGAAAGTGGGCGTGATTGTTTTAGAGCTAGACAGAGTGAATGTGGGAGCAAGATGCACGGCGCCAGCGCGGTTTGATTGGCTAAAAGTCATATTCGGGAAATAAAAACTCAGCCAGAGATATTTTTCGACCGAAATTAACTTGGATATTCAGGTACGAATAGTTGGACATTCGGGAGGACACCACGGAGTAATTGTAACTTAACATGGCGTATTTGGGTTTTTTAAAAAAATATCTCTGTTCCTAGATAAAAATATATTGTTTTTATAAATGATTTCGGTAGAGTTCGATAAAAGAAATTGAACTGCATTAAAATGTCGATTTCGACAAAAATGGATATTCGGGAAACAAATCCTATAGCGACGATTTGTCTCGATGTGAATGTCCCGCACCGGGAAACTATATTGCTTAAGGTTAATTTTTAAATCATGATTTTTTTAAAATATTATTCTATGGCTGCAAATATTTATTTTTTATAGACAATGAAACAAAACAATGTTTAAATATATTTTTTATGCTGCCAACCTTTTTCTATTATGTAAATGGGACCCGAAAGAGATTAATATTCGCGTTATATCAGATCGCTTTTTATGATAATCACATATTATTGCTGTATATTCGAATGATTGAGATGTATAATTATTTATCATATTTAAATGCATATACCTACACATATATTGTATTAAAATGTCATTGGTAGCAATCGGTGATTGCTAGCTGTTCTGCTAGGCCTAGCAGCCTGAAGTGGTGTCAGACGATATTGTGAAGGCCAGACTTCAGAATAGACTACGCATATGACCCCAAATTTATATTGGCAGTGACGACTTGCAAATCGTAAAACTGACAAATCAGCGAAATGTCAAACTGTCTGAGATGAATGAAAATCCATCCCGAAGGGAAAACTATGGCGCCGTCTATGCATACTTTACAATTATTTTAATATCGAACACCGGCAAGCCGTCTGCAAGACAGACTGGCGACCGCCAGCTGGCTCTGCTTGTCAAGTGATTATATAAATAAGTCAATATGCAATTAAAAAATATTTTTCTTAAGAAGGTAGGCTTCAAATAATCGCCTAGTATGGAGTCTTCGCCACTGCAATTCATACCACTCATCATATATTTTATTCTAGGACCGTAAATTTGAAAATACCATGAGCATATCGTCTCTGTTCTGGCAGAATACACTAACACACTACTAGTGTATTTGACTTTGAAGTTTTTCAAATCTTTAGAATGGTCTATCATGTGAGTTTATTAAGTAATCGTACAAAAGATGACTTTAAAATAAAGACTATTTATTTATTAGAAGGTTAAAGTAAAAAATAAAGTAGAATTTTCTTTTTTTATGTTTATTTTCTTATTTGTTTATAAAAAAACGAATTAGTGTTTTTTGCCAGAACACATTTTGTCTTTCAGCGGTACTGATTACACTAAGTGTTATTTAGTGTTTTCTGCCAGGAGAAAAATGGAGAATATTCTAAAGCCATTGTCATAGTTAGGGCACGGATTTATATGGTAGTGCATGTTTTGTTAGGGTGTATGCACAGCTATGAGAGTTGCACAGAAATCTGTTTTGAAAGACACAGAATCCAAAAATAAAATTTTATTGTGCATATAAATGCATATTTGAGACGTTAGAGCATATTTGAGACATTAGTACATATTTCATAAATAAATGCATATTTTAGAGCTTTTGAATTTATATTTTTAGTTTTTTTAAATTATTTTATCGAAATATAACTAAGTTAGGAAGGAAGATAGTTTAGATGCACTTGCATTTTTAATGCCATCTCCGAGCTGTGGATTTATCAGTGAAAAAAGTGAAGTCAACTCGGGCACTATTATTTAAAGTTTGCCCAAGTGGACGTTGAGAGGTAGTTTTCCGCATATAAACAAAATACTGACAGATACCTATGCGGAAAAATTTAATGCCGGAGCATAATATTGAAAAAAATAATGTAATTTTTTTTCGGGCAAAAAACAGAAAATAGTATTTAGGAATAGTTAAGTGTGTCGTTTTTGTTTTTTAAGTAATGTTTGGTTTACATTGCATTTATTATTCAATTATTTGTAGGTAGGTACTTGTGAAAAAACTATTTTGAAAATTGTAATTGATTAACTTTATATTCTTTGTTTGTGTTTTTTGTTCTGATATCGTATTATGTTGAAAAATTATTAACTAGTTATTCGATTTTTTGTCAGTAATATTGGGTAAAGTGGGTATTTACAATTTTTTCCCACAAAAAATATCAATTTTTAACTGCATATTTCTTCGGTTTTAGTGCATATTTTATTGATTTTAAGTGCATACGTGCATGCATATAATCATGTTTTTTGTTGCATACAAATCCGGGCCCTAGTCATAGTTTTAAGGAAAAATTTTAGTACATAAAATTATCTAGGTATTTTTATAAAAAAATGAGATAGTTACAATATACTGCATAGTATATTCTTATAGAGCGTAGAGATTATAAGTAGGTACATGTGTAAATAATGACAAGAAAAAGACACATTAATAAAGGGAATTTCAGAATAACTATCATTGGTGGAAAACTAGCATCGTTAGAGTCATCATCAGTCTGAATCAATACACTGCTGGATGAAGCCCTCTCCAAGCTGATTCCACTTCTCTCGGTCCTGTGCGTTGCGTTGCCACGTACTCAAACCATTTCGTCGATCCAGCGGCCTCTAGGTCTACTTTGCGGACATTTTGTACCTCTTGGGTACCACTGGATGACTATATTTGTCCATCGGTTGTCTCCTTTTCGAGCTATATATCCAGCCTATTTCCATTTGTGGTTTTTAGATAACACTTATTACATCGCAAACCCTTGTCTGTTTTCTTATCCAATCATTCCGCGTTATGCCCAGCATGCACCTCTCTATACCACGCTGTGCTACTATAAGTTTCTGGGTCTCTCTTTTACTTAGGGACCATGTTTCACACGCACTTGTGATTACGGGAAGCACACATAACATTTTGCGCTTAAGGCACAGGTCAAGACATTATTCAGACGGTCTAAAGTATTTCAGCCCAGCTTCACTTTGCGAACAATTTCATCAAATATACATCCACCTACAGACACTTGTTGTGCCAGAAAATATCAATTGAGTTACTGCATATGGCTCTTGCAGATGAATCATAAAATAAATTGCATCTCATAATTATTACGAAAAAGTGTTTCAGCAGTGGCTTGATAGAAAATTAACCATGTGCATGTAGTCAAGTTAGGTGGTGATTCGTGAAAGACATGACCACTTCTACACGACTGGAAACATGACTTTCCTGGTTTCCTATTGCCTCGGGTAGATATATCACAAATAAACAACTGCGTCTTTCATGTTAAAAGAGTCACGTGAGCTTTGTTACTAGAAGCACATATTGGGCCGTTGCTGTTCACGATTTTTATAAATGACATAGAAGCTTTGGTAATAAAAAATGCTATGTTTTTGTTGTTCGCTGATGACTTGAAACTCTTTTTGGAAAATGTCACCTTGGTCGATTGTCGTCAGCTCCAACTTGATATAGATAATATATTAGATTGGGACAGGCATAACTAGAATTCAATATTGATAAATGCAATCTTTTGTTGTTTACCAGAGCCTCAAAAGTGTTGTTTTTCCAATACTCGATGCATGGCAGAGTTCTGTTACGAATATCATCTGTAAGGGATCTTGGCATTACGTTTGAGAGTAAACTGACATTTATTAGCCATATAGTTACCATTTGTAACAAGGCGCTTAAAATGTTGGGCTTCGTCATGCGTACTTCCCGGGTCTTTTCGGATGTTAAACTTTTATTTAATTCTTTAGTTCGAAGCAGACTTGAGAGTGGGTCTATTGTTTGGGCACCGCATCAATTGAAGTATGGCCTTGTGGTGGAGGGTTCAGAAAAAATTCTTGAGACTCCTTTACCTACTTGAGGTTGTATGGATACTATCCGTGGCTTTATCGAACTGACTTTCTCTTAGGCATGCTTACATACTGCAATTTAGAAGAAATCTTTATTTAGCTACGTATTTTTTTCGACTTATACGAGGTAGAAATGAGAACTCTGCCATTCTGGGTAGTGTTGACCTGTGTGTCCCTGATAACTATCTTAGATATAGAGAGCATCAGTTGTTTATTCTCCCAAGGTGCAGAACCAACCTGCCACTGGTAATGCCAATTGGGAGGGCGATAACTATGTTCAACGAAATTGCTTCGGGTATTAATATATTCCACCTACTTGAGGATGAATATAGGTGGACGTTGTTTTATAAATTCTTAAAATAGGGTCTGTTTTAACTCATCCGGTGTACTTCCTTGTACCTATCTAATTTACATTTTTTGTATTAACACATTTCTACTGTTTAACACTCCCGTTGCCATGAAGAACTCGCACTTTATTTAGGTCCTTAAATCATAGATACCACATTTATTATTATATACAGAAAAATCTACTTTTAGCTATTTGTAGATAAAATGCTTATGCGTAAAAATAAAAATGCACAAGTAGTTTAATTGAATGTTTTCTATATAAAATCAATCAATTTCCAAAGTCTGATCGATATTTTGATAAGACAGTGATAGGGCTATGTAAAAAGATATACGTTAGAGAAACCCACATAATAATTTTGTAAAGTGAGACACTATTATAAAATGTTATTTGTTAGAACAGCAAGAACAATTTATGTGTTTGTTCAATTTAAATATATGACGGATGCGCTCGTATAAAGCCTCCCATAATATAACGAACCTTGAAGTTTAAAATGTTTACTGCATCTGACGATAAATGCCAAACTAACCCTTAATGTAATGTTATTAGTGTTCATTTTATCATGTTAACTTTGCTTCATATGGCGTTTATTCCTAAACACTTACCGGAAATTCCTGGTATCTCGGGCATGTCATAAAAACCTTCTTACCCAGATTTAGAACAATACCAACCCTTATTACAAGGTCTGTAAAGTTTACATCAGTTTGTGGAACATATGCATTTGAAAATATACCTACCTCGAGTGACCTGCACAAAAACGCACAACAAGCGGTCGGTTTGCCTTTGTGCCTATGAGTACTTGCATATTCTACCTCCATAATAAATTATATTGTAGTTATAAATTACTAATAATAACTTATGCCCGAAAAGAATATTTAGTCAGGACATGCATTTCAAATACAACTAGATATTCTTTTGTTTATGAAGTATGTAGGTATACAATAGTCGCAGAAAGTATTTTTAGTATTTTCAATAGTATACACGACTTTCTCGTGGCACAAACCACTATGCTTTCTTTCAGTTGGTTTCGTCTAATGAATAATTGCTTACTTATATTTATTATTATCTTTTTTATTTTATACAAAATAATATTAGTGAGTTCATGTCTAAATAATTAATTATAGTGAACCTGTTGCATTTACATGTAGGTATTATACTATAACATTAACTCTATGTTATTATGTCCATAAAATCAGTGAATTTTAGATAGGTAGGAATAATACGTTTTAAGTTTAAATAATAATATTTAAATTTTGCTTTTAATGTCATAAGTACCAAATAATATTATTTTATTATAAAAATGTTATCATACTCAATCTGATGTAGGTATAAACATAATATAATATTATTTCTCTGCACCCCATGTCTGTAAAATCAATTCATTTTATGTTGGTATACCATTTTGGACATCGTCCGTACATAATGGTATTGACTAAATTTAATGTAAATTGCAAACAATACCTCTATCACCTGTATAAAATGTTTTTATGTATTTTGTATATATTATGTAGGTAATGTTTTTCTTAATATTTTGCATTTCAGAAAGTGAGTATTATTCTTAGAAATATAATAATAGGTAGTTTTATTATTTCGGTTGTTTTATATTATAATATAAAGTTATGAGTCTCCATTTAAATTTTAATTAGATAATATTATGTAGATATAGTCATTTGTAGTTTATATAATATGTTATGCTTAGAAAATTAAGTTAAAATGTAGTACAATGAAATAGAGTTAATGGGAAAACCACAGATTCAAAAAAACCCGCAATTGAACTGTACCTCCACGGTGGTGTGGAATTCAGTACAATTTTTGAAGTAAGGGGTCTTTCACACCGTTATCTTCCATCTAAGTAAATCTAATGATTGTTTTATTATATGTCAGTAAGTATAATGTTTAGTATCTACAAAAATACACAAGTATTAAATTACGGTTCCTATCATATACATCAGTGATTTCCAAACGTAATGTTATTACGCCTCCATTTAAAAAAAAAATCGAAACTTGGCGCCTCCCCCCCTTTATTTCATTAAATAATTCAGACAACTTTTTAAATAGTCAAAAATGTGGGCACTAATACAAAAATGAAGAAAACTTAAATATATAAATAATAAACAAGGTTTTACTACTTATATTATATTTATTCATTTTCAAATTTGTTTTTCATGCGATGGATGTGTAAAAAAGATTTCATTAGTATTCAATCCAAATTCATCATTGTTCATTGACAGATGGATTTTATCATGGGCTCCACATCATGAAGCGAGCTCCTAGGCCAGGATATTTGTCGGGCCCACCTACCTATCTCTGAGGTTAAGGGCAGTGTGGTGTTCTAATGTAGTGTTTCCTAAATTATACACATACACGGGAATTATCATTAAATATATCAATCATCATATCGTCGGCTTAACTAGAAAACTGCTTATCTACAGTTTAGCAAAATGTTCAGGAGAGCATAAAAACTGAATAAAATCAGTTGTAACCAATATCATGTTGTGAATTTTACATATGTTACGTAAATAATAATTTTTGTTGATTTGGCATTCAAATATTAAGAAAAATTTTAACCTGTCTCCCAAAAAACACAAAAAATGCAGATACGTATTATTCTCTTTTCCTTACCAACATAAAATTTGGAGATACGCAGTTTGCGTAACTTATTTTAAGTATGCAAATTTAGTGTGAGGATACTAATATTACCCAATTATCAACACACAATGAATGTAACAGCATGATATAACAAGCTGAAAGAAGTACCTACATAGCAAGCTTTTCTCCTACCAAGTATAATCATAGGAAAATAAGTTTGAACTATTAACTTATGGAAGAATAATATTTTATTAAAATGTTAACATATAAAATTTTTACAAAAATAGTTTCTTGCACACTCTGACATATCTATTTCTGCATTTTAAGGATAGCACAGTGGAAGTTGATCTTCTTGATGCTTTTTTCGTACTGGTTTTTCTATTTGTTGCATTAACTGTTACAAGCGTATTAACCAACACTTTCTTTTCTGCCCAAGATAACTTCCAAAAAATCATTAAACATAACTCTCCTCTCTTCTGATATCGACTGATATTTTATAACAGAGCGATCTTTCTTTGAGGAACTGCAATTAAACCTTTCTTTCAGTGTTCTTTTCTCTTTGCCGATGCCATACTTCCATTTTCCATTTATTTTCTTTTTTCCTTTGTAAGATTCACCCTTTTCTCTCTTTTTTGCGATTGCCCATTGGTTTTTATCCATCTGACCCGTTTGAGATCTTCGTTTATCAACTGTGTTATCTTCAGTTGACAGACTAGCATTAATCTGTACCTCCTTTTTTGTATGTATTCCTTCCACCTGCTCTGCAAAGACTAACACATCGTCTAGCGAATTGTTATTCGAATCCATTTGGATGTAGTTTTGAGTCTCCACTTGCTCAATCAAACAATGAGTTGTCTCTAAAATGTTATTTGACTCCATTTGGATATAGTTTTGAGTATCCGCTTGCGCAAACAATGAGTTGTCTTTTCTTCATAACCATTTTCCACCTGTGCTACCGAAATGCAAATTTCACCTAATTCAAGATTGTTTGAATCAATAATTGTATTTACAGTCCTTGTCTCCACTGGCTCAATTTTCTTTGTGAGACTACCATCATCATTGACGACGTAATTTTTAAGGGCATTCATAATTTTATGGGCTCTTAACGACGACATGGTTGATATCTGTAACATAAAAATTCAATGTGTCACTAACCCCTTCCGTGAATTTTAATAAAACAAGTAAATAACCATAATAATATTTATTATCAAACTGTAAATTATTTTCTATACTTTTGTAGTGTCAGTAATTAAGTTTTAGTACAAGAAATGGGATCAACAAAAATAATAATATCATATTAATCGTATTACAAACGCCCGCAAACTGCGTATCTACTGACACACTCTTATGAGAAAAGTAGGTATCTACCACAGTGAATTTAAAGTTCATTTTAAACATGTAAACAGCACTTTTTCATATAAACTTAATATTTAATGATATTATAATGACATAACATACCTCGAATAATGTGAAGATTCGTTTAAAAACACCAAATTTGAGCAATTGAACTAGTCTGAACAGGAACGTTGCTCGCTGCTCGCCAAACTTAGAGCGAATGAAAGCAGATACGCACTTTTCTTGTCACTAATATGATGTTAGAAGTTACGCATTTTTCTAAAGCGAAGATTGTGCAAATGCCATATTTTTTTTAATTATACGTAGTTTGCAGTTCGATGACGTATAAAATTCTCTACAAAATGGCGTTCTCAACTTTTTTTCGACCAAATACGTAGATAAGCAGTTTTCTAGTTAAGCCGACGATATGGGTATCACATCAAACGCACAACTACCTACATATTTAATATATCATAGTTTTGAAATCAAGTAGCACCACCGCAGGTGATTTTTTTACTATTAGAGTAAATTTGTGAAATAAATAATGGGGAAAGTGCATTAGCAAACTATCAAAGCGCTCAGTAAATAGATTTTTGTTTGCTTCAATATATCTGGCGCAAAATCATTTAAAAGTGGAAACATGACAATTTTTTTTTTAAATTTTGATTTCCAAAGCTCCAATTTTTTTATGTATGCCTTCACTTTGTCTTTTTAAATCAGTCAATGCATTAGTGGTCCATGCATTGATTTATTCACTTTTTTTTTTAAATTTTAACTAAATAGACAAGTTTAACAACAGTTATCGTTCGTAAACAAATTTGCCTCAAATTTCAATATTATGATTTGATCCTTGTATATAATTTTTTCACGAGCACACTTAACAATAGTATAGAAGTGTGGTATTATAAAATTAGTCTAAATATTATCTTTAGACAGGTTTACAAACAACGTTTTTTAGGACTGTTTTTATGTAGTTTATAACTAGCGGATGTTTTATAAACTGTATTTGCAAACTGCAATCATGACGTGGCTATATTTGTGTAAAACTTTTCGTGTCTCCCTTCGCAACACTCCGCACCTACCAGTTTGGAAATATATAATATGTATGAAAGTAGATTTTTATGAAGATACAATATATTTATTTTAACATAGACTAGAAAACCTCTTGTTATGAAATTCTCGAAAGGTGGCTATATTATAGACTTACTACATGCGTATAGGTACACATAGCGTAGTGATTTAATTTTATAATGTGTAATTATTTCAGCATAATAAACATAACATTAAATAATTTTAGTGGAAACTATAAGATTGGATTATTTTTGTTTTTAATTCTTATATAAATATTTAACGTGTTTTGAAATCCGATTTTTAGGAATACTTAATTACATGATACAATAAGATCAGTGTTTTCAAATTATATTTAATACAAGCTGAAGTACCCGACTTCTCACAGGGTCGCTTCGTGGAAACATGTATCTTAGATATTTAAAAAATAATAATGAATGTAATACAATATGGCATTATGAAAGTAATTCTAATAGAAGTAAAGGTCAAACAAAAGAACACTAAATTAAAATCGAATCCAAAATATGCAAACGTTATTAATAGTATTAATATGTAGTAAAAAAATTCAAAATTAGATGGAACAAACAAACAACAAACGTTGTATTTTATATAATGCTAACTTTCCCAGGTGTGCGAACAACTGAGAAAAATTTCATCGCAATCTGATGAATGGTATAAGAACGCATACGAATAGAAGATGGTTGTACTAATTTAGAAACCTTCGCGGGTATTGGCACAATTACTGATGAAAGTTTTATTGCAATCGGATGAATGGAATAGGAACTCATACGAATAGAAGAAGAAGAAAAATATTGTTGTACTAATTCAGAAACCTTTGTGGGTGTGGGCATAACAACTGACGAAAGTTTCATTGCAATCCGATGAATGGTATAGGAACTATATGAATAAATGAAGATAGAATGAAGAAGAAGAAAAAGATGGTTGTGGCAATTTAGAAAACTTTGCGGGCGTGAGCACAATACTTAATCAAAATTTCATTGCAATCAGATGAATGGTATTGGAACGCATACGAATAGAAGAAGAAGATGGTTGTATTAATTCAGAAACCTTTGCAGGTGTTGGCCCAATTACTGATGAAAGTTTTATTGTAATCGGATGAATGCAATAGGAACGCATACGAATAGAAAAATATAGAATAGAAGAAGAATATTGTTGTACTAATCCAGAAACTTTCGCGGGTGTGGGCATAACAACTGACAAAAGTTTAATTTCAATCGGATGAATGGTTTAGGAACTATATAAATAAATGAAGATAGAATGAAAAAGAAGATGGTTTACTACTTCAGAAACCTTCGCGGGTGTGGGCATAATAACTGACGAAAGTTTAATTTCAATTGGATGAAAGGTATAGGAACTATATAAATAAACGAAGATAGAATGAAGAAAAAGAAGATGTTTGTACTAATTAAGAAACCTTTTCGGGTGATAACACAACAACTAACGAAGGTTTTATCGCAATCGGATGAATGGTATAGGAACCATACGAATAAAAGAAGATATAATGAAGAAGAAGAAGATAGTTTTTCTAATTCAGAAATATTTGCGGGCATGCGCACAACAACTGATCAAAATTTCATCGCAATCGGACGAATGGTATAAGAACGCATACGAATAGAAAAAAATTGTTGCACTAATTCAGAAACCTTTGCGGGTGTTACCACAACAACTTTACTGACGAAGGTTTCATCGCAATCCGATAAATGGTATAGGAACCATATGAATAAAAGAAGATACAATGAAGAAGAAGAAGAAAAAGAGAGTTTTTCTAATTCAGAAACCTTGACGGGTGTGCACACAATAACTCACCAAAATTTCATCACAATCGGATGAATGGTATAGGAACGCATAGGACAGACAGACGTTCATTTTTCTTTTTTCTCCTTTTCTTTCATGTATAAGATAATTATAGTCTATAATCTGCGCGCAAGTCCAAGCAATAAGTTGACAAACTTTTATCGCAATCGGATGAACGGTATGGCAGCGCATAAAATACGAACAAACAAACAAACAAATATCGATTTTTATATTATAAATTATAATCAGGGAATCGATATTGCAAAATTATAGGATTTTTTTTTATATACTAGGTTATACTAGGGAAATTATCTAAAAGTAGGTATGATATATCTATAGTCTTAGAGGTATAGACTTAATACGTGCGTATAAGTTCAAGTAGCGTAGTGATTAATATTTATTAATGTGTATTATTTCACCATAAGAAACATATTAAAATATATTTAGTGGAAACTATAAGATTGGAGTATTTTTCTTGTTTAATTATTCTTATGTAAGTATATTATTTTAATGTGTTTTAAAATACGATTTTTAAAAATACTTAATAACATGATACAATAAGATCACAGTGTTTTAAAATTATATAGGGAATCGATATTGCAAAATTATAACTATTATTTTATGTGGTGAACGTGATAACGCAAGTCCACACAGATGTTATCCTACCTAATAACATCCCTCGTTCGCTTCGGATGAATTAGCTACCCCCACTCTCCGTGAAATGGCAGCGTATGTTATGACGTACATTTATCGATGTCCGATATGATACACGATTATAAGATAATTGCATGTAATATACACAGAATAAAATGTTAAACGATGACTAAACAGTATTTAAAAACATACTTTACCTTTTGAAGCAATCAATTAGCTTTTAAAATGCCAATTTTCTGTCGGTCCACTGAGTGGACAGCATGGGAACGCGCGTAATTTTTTTGCCATGGTAAGGGAAAGGTTAATAACTTACCATCTATCTTTATACTGATCTATCTCTTTTTTTTATGTAATACTGTTATATATTTCTTTGTTTCTAAATGTCATGTTGTGAACGTTTTAAACTTATAATTTGTAATGTCCACAATATGTTAAAAATAAATAAATTGAATTGAATTCGTAGTTAATTCGAACACGAAGTTGGGTATACAGAGAGGTGGAGCCCATTCGAGTCACGACCTTCGGCCACGAGGTTCCTACTATGAAGGAGAAGAATGATGCTAACACCAAAGTAATCAATACACTGCCTGGCACCATGCCTATTCTTGAAGACAATGGCCAGCGTTAAATAATATAGTCATACTGCGTCTCTCATATACATACAAAACTAAGATGCTCACACAGTGTAATTGTAGTTACAAGTTAAGTAGTGAGGAGTTGGATTTATGACTACTTCCGGTGTGCTATCATGACTTTCCGTGTATACTTGCTATCGTCTTAGGTCGACGAATTACAAAATAGACCGTGTAGGTATATCATATTATGCAGGTGAATCAGAGGCGCGCTCGCGGTGCCCATCAAGGATGTGAGGAGTGGGAGCCACGTCGACTACTTGGCATGGTGCTATATCTTTTCGTGTATACTATCGTCTCAGGTAGACGAATTGCAAAACAAACTTTATATAATTCCAACGAATCCGCATGTACGAGCGGGATTCTCATTAAGTACCAAGTTACGGGGTGAGGATTGGTAGTCACGATCAGGTACCATAACTTTTAGTGTATACTATAATCTCAAGTAGACAAATCACAGAAGAAAGTGTCTCTCTGATTATGTATACGGGTTGTTAGTAACGCACCTGGAATACATGTAAATAATCTTTTTAATGTGTTTGATACATCAGTGGCTTGTTGTCGATTTTGATTATAAAACAATAAATGAATAAATAAAAGGACTGTGATGATTAAAAGCAATATATAATTGTTTATCAGGCTCTGTCAATCTCTCAGATCATAATATTGTTTTAGAGACTATAGACACAAGTCGCTTGCCAGTATAAGGTGAAAAGCAAAAATGGTTCTGGCAGAAAAAACTAACTCAATTAGTTGTTATTTCCAGGCAACATTTCATTTAGTTCGTTTGCACAAAACTGTTTTTAAGCGAATGTATATTTTATAAAAATTAGTGTGTTTTCCAAATGGTAGAGCTTGAAATAAGGAACATTTTGGTATATCTAACTCAATATGTAATTTTTTCGAATTAGTGTCTTCTGCCAGAGCAGTGACGATATAACAATATTGATATACTTAATTGTTAAAGGCGATGGACAGGTGTAATGTGTGCGCTTATGAAGTCGTCAGTTTGGCAAATTTTTAAGTTGCTTTTCAATATGCGTTTGTATCCAGAGTATGGACCCAATAGGTTGAGCAAGTGGCTAACATTATATGTCTCATAAAAAATCTCTTCGGAGATTGTAACGAGCCAATGAAAAAGGTTTCTTTTTACACCATATCGCACAACCACATTTTTATTAAACATATACCAGTGACATGTGATAGAATAAATAGATAGATGCTGGGCATCCCTAAATTATTCATAGTTATTATAGTGTAACCCAGATTTAAAACTTGTTTGAAGGAACTGATGAAAATAATGGGAAATTGTAAATGTGAGGATATTGAAAAATTGAAAGAATTAAATTATTTTTTTATTAAAAAATCATTTAAATTAGCCTTTTTTATAAATCTCTTTCAATATTATAAATTGATTTGAATATTATCGACATTATAGGTATGAATGTAAACAGTATGTATGCAAAATGCGACCTAAATATTAAATGATTTTGAAACAAAGTGATTTTTGTTAATCCCACTTTAATTGAGTCATCTGCGTTGACAGCTGTTTCGGGTCAAACCAAACCAGAGGATGACAAAAAATACCATGTGCCCATGCTGCAACTACACCGCAGCCATACCTATAAAAAAGGAATGCACATTATGCGTCAGGAACTTAAAATTTCAATGATTGCCATGCATTTATTTACATACATGCATAAAAATAAACTTAATTTTAATTGAATTTGTATTTGAGACGTAAATTGCGGGAAATAAAAACATAAAACTGGAATTAAATGTGCTAAAATAAAATGGGATTGCAGAAACTACAAGCAAATAGCGGGAAAACATGAATTCCAAGTACGTAAAATTGAAAATCTACTGTATGTAGATAAGATTAATAAATAAATAAAACTCAAATCGTTTTATTAAAAGCCATAGAAATGGGTTTAATAATAATCATGCTATTTGACAATATTACATAGGTATATTGTTGGTTCATTTTTTTAAATTCATTAACCCCTGCCTAAATCAAACTGTATAAGAGATGAAAAAATATTATATCTATAAAATATCCAAAGTTATGTATGATTTAATTGGATAATTTTAGATATTTTATTGATAGATGAATATTCTTTGACTATTATTTACTATGGCTTGGTTTCGCAGGTCTAATTGAAATTTAAAAACTAATTAACACTGTCTATAAATTCTAGTCTTATTTCAACGAAAACAAATACATATGACTGGCAAAGTTTGGTGTCCACTATTTATGGTGGATCCTAACTCATTCACTGCTGACCAGTTAATTACCACAACTTGGTTAGTGCTCAAGATTGGCCTCGTGTGTAGCAATTAGCATGATAATTAAATGTGGTAATTAGCTTGTCAGCAGTGAATGTATCTAATGGCCACATGCCAGGCGTATTTTGAGCACTGACTGTGTTAACCGCCTACCTTCACCCTTTGACACTGGTTGTTGATATGTAAAACTAATTACATGGTAAAAAAAATGCTATTCACTGTTGTAAGTGGGATGACATGACAGGTAAAACAGTAACTAAAATGGCAAGGTCACTTCCACATATTCCAATTCCAATTAAAATTGTAATGGTAAATTATGAAAACTGCATGATATAAATTAAATAGTTAAAATAAGCTTCAAATATTTCTTGCAAATGTACGCTCAGCGGTTAATGTATTCCCAACATGAACACGCACTTGCTCCACTGTTCAGTAATATATTATTTACTAAATTGTTCTTTGACTTCTCCAAGGTCTGCAACTTATTAAACTTATGGTCTAAATTCAATTAAGTCGGAACTGTGATGGCAGACAGTTGGTTATAACTGCAGTTTTTTCACTATTTAAGTTAACTAAACTAGTCACTAAACAAAACTTCAATATTTTAAAAGAAATGATTAAAGGTTTGTGTTGGGATGCTAATTGTGCTTATTTTGATATAAAATACCTTATAAAAATATTTAATAATATAATATGTTTGCGACGAATACTGGGAGATACGAGCAACGAGATAAGAGAACGCACCAAGCAGCCTCTCATCACGCTGAAAGTGTAGAGGTGTCGTTGGACCTGGCTCGGCCACGTGCTGCGGATGTCAGAAGAGAACTTCAACCTGGCTTGCCTGTTCTTCAAGCCGACCGGATTTCGGCGTCCTGGAAGGCCGCTAAATACAATCTACAGAGTGTATACGGCGGAGCTACGGGATACTGGTTTGACCTGGAACGAAGCAAGACTGGCGAGCGACAGTGATTCTTGGAGGCGTCGCGTGGTGTCCATATGCTCCAGTTAAGGGGCGGATATGGCTAAAGAAAGAAAGAAAAGATGTTTAAGAGGCGTTTATGTGTAAGTGGAGTTTGCGGGTGTTTCCCTTAAAAAGTCATCAAGAGTTATGTTTGCCATTCTTCTTTTTCTTATTTTAAATGGTAAATTATTAACTTTACGATATTGCTTAACTGCAGACATGAAATGTAAAGTGAACCAATCTTTAAATATGAACGCAGTAACGGCTTTTTATTTGATTTCCAAATGACTAGAAGCAATTCTTTATCTTTCCCTTTCAATGCTCTGTGATTTTCTGCCTGATAAATTAACATTAGCGGCCTTTACACACACATTCTTTAGCGCATGCTCAGGAGCGTACACGCCAGAACCCGGTATTGAGCGTGTAATATCACACGTGTCAGATGTCTGCTGCTACAATTTACATGTCAACTATATCCTGCACGTTTTGAGCGCGCGCCGGGATTGTGCGTCTTAAGGCATATCGCGCGTTCATTACAGCCTGATCGTGGTAGTCGTTGAAGCGTAGAACAATTTAACGGTTTTAGTAAGAGTGTGTGATTTTGACATTTAGTTCATAACACAAGTTTCGTAAACAAACCATTCTTGAGATAAAACAATTCAATCAAATCCTTCCGCACACAACATAACCAAAATATAACGCGTGAATAGAGTTGTGTTTCGGGAATTCTCGAGATTTCCCATCCCGAATCTGAGAATTGAAATTTTTAACATTTTGAGAAATCCCGGATCTCGAGAATCTTCCCTCGGGATTTCTTTATCAAATATTAATTGAAACAATTTTCTATATGAAAAAAGTGGACATATAACACAAAACGTTCAAAGACTGATCGGGGCATTAAACACTATCAAGCCGACATCGACTCAAAATGAGCGCAATTTTTGCAACATCACGGAATTCCGTCTCCCAGAGCGTAGGTACGCAATTTGACAGTCTGTTTTATGAAATCCTATTTTAATAAGTAATGTTTTGAATTATTTTTGTTTTCGTACTTCTATTTTGTTTGTCTTCTTACATAAATAAAAAAAAATATTTTTTTGGAATTTGCCTGTTTTTACACTGATTTTAGGATTTTTCCCAATATCTCAAGAATTGAAAATTTCATCATTTCGGGAAAACTCGAATCTCGAGATTTTCTCGGGAAATACCCAACTCTACGCGTGAACAAGTCAGCTTTATTTTTATATAAGGCATCTGTACATTATAAATGGATATACGAGGGTGGGTCAATAATTCCTTAGAAAAAAGCATTAAAACAGTTTTTATTTTTGTATTTTTTTTTATTTCTCAACATAATCTCCTTGGAGCTCAATACACTTGGTTAGACGTTTCTCATTTTTTTTTAAACCGTCAGAAAAATAAGTTTTCGGAAGGTCCTCAAAATAAGCATTTGTCCGATCGATGACTTCTTCATTTGAAAAAAAACGTTGTCCACTTAGCCATTTTTTTAAGTTTGGGAAAAGGAAAAAGTCACTGGGGGCTAAATCTGGCGAATACGGTGGGTGGTCGACCAATTCGAACTTCAATTCTTCAATTTTAGCCATTGATCGTAAACATGTGTGAACACGGGCATTGTCCTGATGAAAGAGGATTTTTTTCCTGTTTAAATGAGGCCGTTTTTCTTCAATTTCGTTTTTTAGCTGGTCCAATAAAGATGCATAATAATCCCCTGTTATTGTTTTTCCTTTTCCAAATAGTCAACGAAAATAATTCCACGTGCATCCCAAAATACAGTAGCCATAACCTTACCAGCTGATTTTACGGTTTTCGCCTTCTTTGGACATGGTTCGCCTTTCGCAATCCACTGCTTTGACTGTTCTTTCGTCTCGGGAGTATAGTGGTGTATCCATGTTTCATCTACAGTCACAAAGCGACGAAAAAATTCATCCGGATTGCGTTGCATGAGCGACAACAGGGCTTTAGAGGCCACCACCCTATTGCGTTTATTGTCGACTGTGAGCAAACGCGGCACCCATCTTGCAGAAACTTTTTTCATGCCCAATTTGTCATGTAAAATAGAAATGACGCTACCTTTTGAGATCCCTGTAACCTCAATTATCTGACTCAACTTTAATCTTCGGTCACTTAACACCATATCGTGGATTTTATTGATCATTTCTGGTGTAGTCACCTCTACAGGACGTCCTGAGCGTGGTTCATCCTTTGTTGATGTACGACCACGTTTAAATTCATTTAACCAGTTATAAATAGTTGCAAGTGAAGGAGCAGATATGCCGTGAACTAAATCCAACTCATTTTTTATTTTCTTTGCTGTTAACCCTTTTATATTAAAATGTTTAATAACAGCTCTAAACTCAATTTTCTCCATTTTTGTAAACAAGCAAATTTTTTTTTTAAATGTACGAAAATAAAAAACAACAACCCGACCGATCTGATTGAAACTTCGCAGCATACTAAATCGGTAGTGCCGCTGCATGAAAACAAACCGCTTACAGTACTAGTCGCGCTACCTGTCGGCTTTTCTAAGGACTTATTGACCCACCCTCGTACCTACCTACAAAGAAGAAATATTATACTAGCTGTAGCTTGTGGAGGCGCAAGTATTAGTTAAGTCTAAACAAAAAGTCTGGGTTAAAGACTACAGATGGTGTTTTGGTCACCTACCCTTAATTCGTGAATTGCATTAAATCAAAATCAAAAATTTTTAAAATTATTTATGAATGAACAGTTCCATCATTTGATTACAGATTTATCCTCAATATCCCCGATCTCCTAATCCATATTTGAAATGTTTGCAGTTGGAAGGTCTTGATCCTTCGTGAAGAGCAGCAGATCGTAATACCACAATGATAACTCATATACCTATTTCATCTCTTCCGCTACCGCTGTCGACTTTCCTTTACTTTTTTTTTTAACTCTTTCCGATAAGAACCCCTAAGTGTGTGGCCTCAGTGACGAGCGTTGTGCAGAGCGCAGCGTGGAGGACAAACACGTGTTACGCAATGCAGGTGGCCTTACTGGCTATGAAAAACAGCAGGGGTGTTTGTGTTTGTTACAGCGCGCTGACGAGCGCGCGCGCTCATGACAAACCAGTTTGAAATTTAGCAGCGTTTAGTTCAGCGCGCAAATTGTTTTCGTTATTCGGTGGAGGGAATTAGCAGTAAAAGTCGGAATTGAAGGAAAATAATGTTTTTATTTTTTAGTATAAAGTTCGTTGCATTATTAAGTATTTCATTACAAATTTATTCAGGCCGGAGTTATTCTGTTTTCCAAAAAATAGTTTCTTACATCTCGCGCTGTGACGGAGGAACTGTTGTTTCGTCTATTACCTGAGAATTTATTCGTAGTTGATTCTGTAGCAATATTATTTATAATGTGATGATTTGATTTATTTATTTAATTATTTATTTTATTTATTTAGATAAAAGAGTATTACGGCATTACAGCGATTAGCCAATGCGCCATAATACATATTAAATACAAAATTATAAAAATGTCTTAATTACAAATAACAAATACTAAAACAAGAAAATAGAAAAGACAACATGTGTTTATGTAAACATTAAAGAAACATGATATATACAATTATAAATTTAACATATTTAGCACGTCTACTAACATTATATAGTTGATAAAAAATAAATCAACCTTTATGGTACCATCAAATAAGTTAATCGCACGATACACAGCATCATGAAACATAACATCTGTCCTGCGACGAGGTATCATGAAAACCGTCGAGTTACGAGTGATATTGGTGGGAACATGAAAATTAATATTTGCCAGTATTACGGATTGTAAATGAACCCACGAAGAAGTAAAAAGAAATGCTTTAAAAGAGCAATCACTCTTCTAGTGGACAGGGATTGCATTGATAGCATACCCAGAAGAAAACGAGTCGGGAAATTCACTTTATTATCATTATCACAAGGAAAGAACCCGTATGTTCTTAAGTAGAGAAATCTAAGAAATCTATTGTGGATGATGATCAAAATTGCCTTCGAGATCTCTTATAACATTGCGTAAAATGCATGTAGCTATTATTATTAGACAAGCATGTTCCACGTTCGTTTCTATCGCTTTACTTAATATACACCTCTTTGCATATAAACTCCCAAAAACACATTCAATACACTTCCGTGGCGAGAGAGACAGAGTTATTAAAATTTTCACTTTGGCTAAACGCTCAAAGCTCACTGTGCACTAAGGACAGATCAGAGAACGCCGCACGCTGCGCTGCGCGCCGCGCTGCACGCAACGCTGCACGCAACGCCTACTGAGGCCGTACACTAAGGCTTTGAATTTTTTTAACTACAATGTCTCTATTAGCCTCGGGAAATCCTCTCTGAAGAAATTAATTATTTTTGCATATGTTACGCCGAATGTGCGAAATTGACTACCTATTACATGAAATGGGCTAAATTTTGGCTAATTCATGTAATAGTCAAGCCTGTTGCCTTATTCATGAATTAGGTAAATTTTCTGCTGAGTACGTGAATTCGCCAGGGTATGGAATTCTTAAACTGTCAACATGACAGTAGAAAAAGCAAATTTAATACGGATAGTTTTATTAGTTATAATTGGACATAATATTTTTATTATTAGGTTGGGTTTTGTAATTCTGAATTATTCAACTGAATGTCCATTTTGAGGTTAGCTAACAAGTGTCAACAAACTATCACAAACATAATACAATCGACCATTGCACGATTGATACCCAAGCACGAATCAAATCGCGAAAATACCTTTTAATAAAATTCTTCAGTTGTCATATTATAGTTCTAGATTTTTTTTGCGCATAGTAAATGGATATGAACGTCATTGTAGTTATTGATTGGTATATTTTTATATTATAATCAATGACATTTGACACATTTGGTTAGTTTGATTAGTTGCAAAAAACACCACCGGAGTGCGAACATCTATTTTGACCATATATAATAATATACATACATTTTGACTAATGCATGAGCATTTGACACATTTAGTTTAGTTGCAAAAAATACCACCGTAGCGCTACTATCTAATTTGACCAATGCATGACTAGGCAGAAAAATTACTGTCAAATTCACGCACTCACCAGATATTTTGTCTAATTCATGAATAAGGCAACAGGCTTGCATTTTTCATGAGTAATAGTGAATTTCGCACATTCGGCGTAACACATACGCCACATCGCATAAATTTCTATTTTTATATGCCGTCGACATACCTAACCTCACTGTCTCCACCGTTCGCTACGCGACTTCAGACACACGATCATTCCCACGCGACATCGCGCACACTAGACTTTCACACAGAAAAGATTGTGTGTGTGCAGGCCGCTATTGGCATCAATTTTAAATCACCAGTTAAGTTTCCACCGAGAAGCAATGTCAATCGGTTTTTAGAAGGTTTATGCCCAGGGGCAACTGATTCTTCCTTAGATAAGAATGTATGACTAGGCATTTTTTTACAAAATAAATCTGTCCCATCTGCATTAAATATTTGGCTAGAGGAATATTCTGCATCTTCAACAATTTTGGATAATGAGGAAATAAATTCTTTTGCAGCATGTATCCGCGTCAGCCAATTCTCCAGTGAATTTAATACATATTATGAAAAGAATATCTCATTTTAAAATTGTTAAACCAACCGTTAAATCTTCTTTTAATCTAGCCTTCCAATCTTTGTGCAAACTAAGAGCCTTCGCTTGAATAATTGAAATACTCAGAGGGACATCTTTTTGATGTTGGTCATCGATCCATGACAAAGATTTTTCCATTTCATCCACAACTATGCTGTCTTTTGGAAACAATCTTTAAAGATATAGGTATTTCCATAATTTTGAATGTATTCCTTAATTTTATTTTTCAAAATTGAACATATCGTAGACCTGTTTGTATCATACGAACGTCCGATTGAATCACCGCTATCAGAACGTCTAATAATTTCCATCTTTGTCTCGATCGTGTGAAGTTTATGAGTCCTTGATTTCTTTTTGTTCGTCTCAACACTGCAGTGAAATATTTCAAATGAATAAAATTAGCAAAACGCACAACACAACACGCCACCACGCGCTCCTGTGCAAAACTAAACCTATCCTAGCTAGCTAACAAGCAAAGTGACGGGTGCAAGCAGGATGCATGAAATGCACTTGCTTGTGAGCGAGCGAGGGGATATCTTTATCCCACAGCGCGACGTTTTAAAAAAAGGTTTTTTTAAATGTTCGAAATAGCAAATTGTGCGAAAGTCGAACATTCGAAAGTCGAGGTCCGCTTGTATTTTAGCTGACATATTTCGAAACGCAGTTTCATGATAGATTTAAATACAGTAAAATATTTCTCTTACGTGACGTTTACTTCTAGGACATCAATAACCAAGTGGTGCTTTCCAATACCCCACTGCTCGCCAGTTTTCTTGTCAACATTCCATGACACAGCCGGATTTATTCTGTGAATGGTAATTCAGGATTCCAGAAGCTAGTCTGTTTGTAAGGAGAGACACAGATAGAAAAACATTGGAACTAACATTTTTCTATATCCCAATGATTTGCGGTTGATGCCAATTCCCAACCATGCTCACCAAAGTGATGTGATATGATAATCAATTATACATTTCAGCACCACTTTGATGAAATGGGCAGGAACAATTTCCTTCAACAATATATAGACTTCCTCAGGAGAGCTTGGGCTGCTGGTATTCTGGAGTACAGCAATGTTAGTAAAAATAATACTGCCCATTGTATGCAATAAATAACTATGTGAAACCTGTAGTTTTTTGTAGTAGCTCAGTAGGTAAAAATAATTACATTGCAATGTAAAGTCATATTTGGTAAACATCACGAACTTTGAGACTTATGTTTACAAAACACCATTTAGGAGCTCAGTTTATGGTTGGGCTGATGGCAGAAGAACACAACATGGATAATGCCAGTTTTTACATTCTCCAGTGTGTAAGAGATGAGAGCTGTTACAATGCAATTATGCTCAACAAAGCTGGCTGTGATAGTTCTACAATGACCTAAGACAAACCAATTTTGATGAAAAAATCACACTTCAACTCGGATGAGACACTAATAGAAGTCGGAGAAGTTCCATCATTGTATTATGATGTCCATAACCAATATTGAATGACAATACCTTGGTCCCGCAGTAACTGTAATTAAGGAAAAACAAATGAAATATTGAAAACAATTATAGGTATGCCTAGTGTCCACCCACCCATCATAGATATTTTTAGTAAAATTACAGTAGTCAATAATGATAATGTTAAAACAAAACTAATTTTTGGTCTCAAAACATTTAAACCATAAAAATGATATGGAGTATAGGCGGCCCTCGACTTTCATACGTAATTAGTTGCTGAAAATGTGTATGAATGTTGAATGTATGAAAGTAGAGCAATATAAAAAAATGTACTTTAAAATATTTATATATGGGTATAATAAAGTTTATGTAACATATTAGCAATCAGGTGTTTTCTTTATAAACTTGCCAAGAGATAGTTGAATACCACCGTTTTACGTATTTGAGGTGACGGGGAGCGGAGAAAGGGACTGCATGGAAACGCAGTTTAGACAATATCAACAAAAATCTAAATTTTAAGAAATGTATAAGAGTTGTACGAAAGTTGAGGATCGCCTGTATAGTATTTTTACATATTTTCATGTATTTTAATTAATTTGATTTCCTGGAATATTTTGTATTTCATTATGACAAACATGAATAATATTTCATTGGTTGAAAGGTCATATGAATATATAATTTGAAATAAACCATATAGGTACACCAACAAACTAAATAAAACAAATGGGTACTTTGACAACTAGGTAGGTACTATTAATAAGATATCATAGAATGTTTTCTTAAATAAACAATTACTAGAGACACACATCCAATAGGTACCGAAATTGTTATCGTATTGCTAGTTGTTCGGTACTTAATATTTCTCGTTTTCACTGGCAACCATTTAGTTTAAGCAAATAAATAGGTGGTTGTGCATATCAGTTCAAAATGATAATCGGTTTTATCGTGGCTCAAATGAATGATACAAAAACAGGAAGCACCTTCGGTAGAAAGAACCATTAGCTAGCTAGAAAATGAAAGCCATTTAATTAATACATGATGAAAATACCATGTATGCATCATGATAGATTGATTCATCATGAATCATCATTTAAAAATTCCGGAAGTACCGGCCATCGGGCTGCAAACGCTTGGATATTATGGATGTAGGTATATCTACACGAAAATCGAGATATCCGAATTGTGATAAAAGGCCCATATACAGTGATGAGAATATCGTTGAAATAATGAGGGTACGCGTACCAAAATAGATCGCTGTAGCTGAGGACTGGCATAGCATCTTTTGGTTTTTTCTAGAAATATAGTGTTTAGTAAAATTTCCTATGAAATTATGCACAAACGGGCACTTACAGCTTCGTGAATTTAAATGAAATTGAGGTTATGAAGGTTAAAGCACGTGAATTCATCGATGATGAAGCGAATGCGCAATTTGAGCGCCAATTCTAGAAAAACATTACTTACTGGATGCTGATTGACGCACTAAGCAGAAAAGTGTCACATATCGAAAATTGTTTCGAATTACACACTTTCCAGACATTTTTTCTGAATACTCCTACAGACAAACGGTCAACTCGAAGATTCTAAATTAAGTAGGTATTTTAAAAATGCGGTTGGCTTACAGGACGCTATTCAAAAACGAGGTCGAAAGTGAGGTTAAGAGAGGCTCCCGACAGGACTGTTTAATTAAAAATCGAAAGAAAATTACAGTATACAACGAATACTACGCAAAATTGGTTACCTTCACATGGAATTATTATAGAATTGTTAAAGAATTTACTTCTTTAAACAGAACGGCACCTTCCGCAATCACACCACAGAATAAAATGCGCACTAGACAGTGTTGCCAATTTCCGCTGATGCCTGATAAAATTTAAACTCATGGTAATAGACAAAAATATTTTGAGAAAACAATTAAAAATAAAAATGTATGTCATCAGTGAAACAATAATTTTTCAAAGAACGAGGTTGATACATTTTTAAAAACCAGCGTATTTATTTGTATTAATTTTACTTTACAAACATGATAACGGAATATGTATTTCTTGTCTATTGCCTACAATGCCAACCAGTGCTGCCATCTTTTTAATATTAAATTATAGTAGTTGGTCAAGACTTATTACTTTAGGTAGGTATTTAAACATTATAGTCTTTGGGGAAAATTTTAATAAATTGTACCTTCTCTCAACAAATAAAAGTCAAGATATTTCTGTCCACAAAACCAATACCTTTCTATTATTTACTTTAGTATAGAGAAATCTTTTTTTAGTGCACCCAATTATAATACATTAAACCAGTGGTTCCCAAAGTTGACTGGGCTCCGACCCATCTAAGAAAAATTTCCAATCTTAGAGAAAAGAGGGCATCAATATTGGTAATGCTCAGATTCCCTAGTCGCGAGTCGTGGAACTACTTAATGCTGTCTTATTTGTTCTAATCGAAATAAAAAAAATATTTTTGTGTTCCCAATATGTTACCAATATGAATGAAAGACTGTTGAAATAAGAAACACAACTTAAATAAAAAAAAAATATTACTTAAATACCTATACCTGCAAGGTTTTTTTACAAAGTTATTTCAATGGGAAGGATGTATTTGTTTCTTATTACAGTTTTAGCATCAACTTCAACTTTAGTTAATTTTAATCGCA
Organism: Rhyacophila brunnea; assembly: GCF_057557595.1. Taxonomy (NCBI): domain Eukaryota; kingdom Metazoa; phylum Arthropoda; class Insecta; order Trichoptera; family Rhyacophilidae; genus Rhyacophila; species Rhyacophila brunnea. The sequence goes on from NW_028233068.1 coordinate 29,056,672, forward strand.
GTGAGTTTGATATATCCAATTTATTTTGGTATTTAGTTTTAATGTTAACCATAGCCAAAAATCCGACCTCACATAGATATGAGGTAGTAAAGAGGAGGAGGACTTTCATAGCTTCATCGAACAGGCAAGGATAATTATTATCAGCAACTGAGAGCCAGAATTTCGTTAACTCTTTACGATTGAAACTCTTTTTCAGTGACGTATCTTCTGATAAATCAATGAGTTCTTCACTTGCTTTTGTTGACATACTAGTTGGTAAGTTCTCTTGAAATGGGTTACAAATCCAACGCAATGAATCAAATTTTTTCATCTCTTCCCCAAAATGTGATACATGACTGGAAATTTCAGATAGTACGTTGATCTTAGGCTGCACTTGGTTTTCAATAATAAAAGTTTCAAGTGTTTCAAAACAATCATACTTACCATTTTCAATACAACTTTTCCACAACATAAGCTTTTTCATAAACGCTCGAATTTTATCGGGAACTGTAAAAATGTCTGATCCGTTTGATCCTTGCAAATACAAATAATTAAGTTCGTTTAATTTCAAAAAAATATCCGCCAAATAAGTGAGCTTGAGAATGAATTCTTCGTCCAGTAGATGAATATATTCAGTTTTTCCTTCCAAGTAAATTGTAACTTCATTACGCAATTCCACTAATCGTGTCAGTACTTCTCCCCTGGATAACCAGCGAACTTCTGTATACAGAAGAAGAGATGTATGGCGGCTACCCATTTCTTCACATAGTTTTTGAAATAGGTGGGCTTGTAAGGGTTTTGTTTTTAATATAATTTACAATTTTCACAGCTGTATCAAGTACTGTTTTTAAAGCATATCAGGCAATGCTTTGGAAACCAGTGCTTCTCTATGAATGCTACAGTATGTCCACAAAGCACAGGGACTTTGTTCAAGAGCTCTCGTAACCACACTGCTATTTTTCCCGCACATAGCCTTATTATAATAGCATTATTATTATTTTATCACAATATTTTCCGTAACTTAAGTTTATTTCAATTTTTAGGAATTATAAATAGCTGAATGAAATATCAAATTTATCACTTCCTATTTTTTTAAATTCATATATACAGTGGCGAGGGCCCACTCAATATTCGCTCGCGACCCATAGTTTGGGAAACCATGCATTAAACGATTAAACAAATATTTCGGCAAAAAATATAGTATGAGTTGAGTACCTATCTACACAAGTTCCCAAACTGATTTGGCCTAGTGGTCGTTTAAATTTATGACGTCACACTATTTTGGGAATTTTTTAATTCTCCCCCTCCATCATCACATTTCGTCGCATAACCTTTTAGGTACCTACCATCTTGTCAATATTATGTCATATTTTTGACACCCCCCAAACGTTAAAAACAGAAAAAATGTTGTTTTTTTTTTTTTTAAATATTTATCCTAAAATAACCGATTGACGATATACATATTGTTTACTACGTCATATTTTCTCTGAACCCCCCCCCCCATTCCCCTTCGTCAAAAATCATCACATCATACCAGACCCCCCTAGAGTGTGACGTCATATATGGACGGTCCCCTACCGCCCCCGTTTTAGAAAAAAAAATTACTCTCATTCTCATTCTTCAATCCCATTCTTCAAGAATAAGCAAGACGCGATGTTGTCATTTTATAGTACTTTTTTTGACAGGACGTATTGAAAATCGGTTAACCTCAAAATGAGTAGTTCATTTTTTTACCGGCAGGTTTGCCATCATCATTCTACTGCTCATGCGCAGATCTTACTTGCATGTTAAAATTCAGAAGCTTCCAAACTTGTTTGATGCATGCACGCAATCTTTCCAACTGTGGGATGATACATGGTTACTGTTACACCCCTGTTGTTGGACGGCTTCTCCCACGTTAATGAATGATGAATAATATTAATTGCCTTGATTTGAATTGTATAAAAGATGTATACTGCCGTCCTAAGCGAAAGAGCGGTATCTCAAAAATGTTAACTTTTGGCTATGAGCAATTTTGTAAAGATACAAACCGCACCACTTTGTAAATTCTTATTTGATATTTAATTGCAATATAATACCTCTTCGCACACTTACCTACCTGCTTATGGGTTAATTTTAATTAAAAATTAAAAACTTAAGCTAATAAATGAGATACGTCCATTTTGCTTAGTAAATTTGGTTTCGAAATAATAGATACGACCTAGGCCTTTATGACATTGTAGGAAAACTTACGCTTATTTTCAAAAACTTGCATTTCTTTTACACTTTCGTACAAATAAATGTTTACAAAATTAGAAATACTTTTAAAGATGTTTGAAGGACTTGTCATTTTAGAAAAAAATGTTTTACAAACCGATGAGAAATTCCACTCTCATCTTTTAAAGTATAATTAAACTGCTGACCAGATAATTATTAATTAATTACCACAATTAAATATCATGTTAATTATATCTAATGGCCAACTAATGCAAACGCGCCAGTCGCGTTGTCAGCACTAAATGAGTTAAAAGTGTTATTACTTCTAAAATCGTTCTCAGCATACACTACTAACTGTCATTTTGCTTGACAGGAACGTTGGAAACATGATGTAATATGAAAGATTTTCTTGTCATAGAACTATCTATTTTCCAAATTTCTTTGTTACGTAACTGCCTTCTTTCTTTAGATATCATTTCAGCGCACTTATGTGCACATTTTTCATTATCACAACCATTTTTTTACCGCATGCATTTCTGCTATTGGTTGCAACTTTTGTTTTTTTTTCGTTCTTTTAAAGACAAATCAATTTTTTTCCTCTTTCTAATTAATCCCTTTTTTGTGTGAAGGACATCACTGTTGCGTTCACGTTCACTAACAATTTCACCTGTGCCATTATTCTCACTGATCTCACCCTCATCCAATATAAATATTTGTCGAATATCTTCGGTGACAGTGTTATTAAAACTGACTGGATTAACTGGCTCAAGTTATAATAATAGTAATGAAAGTTTTTCAACTATAACATAATTTATTGAAGATTCTGCTTGATCCGAAGAAGTAGCATCATACATAGTCGGAGTAGCAGTAGCAGGACTAACTGGCGGCCTCCCCAAAAATAGTTTCATATTACATCCACGTTGGTCTGGAATAATAAAATCACGTATTATAATACGTAATTTTATTATTTTATTGCTTGGTCTTTATCTAATAAAAATACACTATAAATACGGACATAATATTGAATTATATCGATTAAAACAAAACCTGTCAAGTTACCTTCAAAACACATGTTTTCATCCTGAGGCATTTCCGAAACCATACCCACCCAAATTGTTCTGCATTGCCTCTTGATCAACATCAGGTTCCGAACATTTAACAGTTTCTGAAATGACGTTAGTCCACACTTAATGGCCCACGTGCGTCACGTAGGTCAAAATGATTTGATGGTATTTTAAGAGCATAAGCCTGGATATTCCTTAAACGTTGTAGATAATCTGTTTAAATGATTTTGAAGCCTTATTATCCTTTATATTTATTTTTAACATTTGATGACTACATAAAGTATTTTTAATACATAAAATAGTATTCTTTTAAACCTCTCGATCATTAGTTAAATTAATATTAACATTAAATAGTGAAATATTTACTTATAATCTCTGTGATCCCAAATTTGACAAGAATTAGTCATTTTATTATTCAAAAAAATGGGCACTATTAACACATTTGAAGATAATTCTAGAGATACTGATTATATGCTATGTCTTTGACCATTCAAATGTGATAAACTTCCTACGAATAATGATGTTTTATAATAATTATTGACCTAAGAATAAGGTAGTATTTTTTTGAAATACGCCATTTCTATTGGCATTTCCCAGTGGTTAAGCTACAAGATACGGCCGTAGACATAAGTTGACAAACGATAAATGAAGTAAGGAGTAAGATCATGTTAACGCGCGTGTTTGAACATGTACCGAACTGAAAACAAAAATCGTTTCAGCAACAGCTGAATTATTCTTTATTAATTCTTTCTCAGTTTTACATATAGATTTTTGAATACTTTCTGAAATGAAAACAACCAAATTTCGTAACAATAGCTGATAGTATTGTAGTATAAAAGAATATAAATGTCGACAAGTGATTGACATAACCTCACATAGGTACATTTTTTGATAAATTTAAATGCATTGTATTTGAATTATTGTCTTACTTAATTCCTTTATATTTTATAGACACATAATCATCATTTTCATCGCTCTTGAATACATTCTTGATATATTTTTGATAAAAACACGCTTGGCAAACCCACAATAATACACGCCAAAACGTCAAGCCGACAATGATGGCATTGTCGCTAGCGAAATATTGTGAGCTTTGCCGGTCATAATGGTAAGCGAAAAGGGCGTATCTCAGAGATACTACTAAACCGCTTAGGAAATTGAGATACTGCTATTGCGCTTAGGATTTCATTGTGATTTTGAGATACGCCATATTTAATTAGCTTATAATACCTATTTAAAAATGAGATACGGCTATATCGCTTAGGAAAATAGATTGGGAGCCCCCTGAATGTACATAAGGCAACAAAAACCAGAAAACGCAAAAAAATGAGATACTGCTCTTTCGCTTAGGACGGCAGTATAGTAATAAGAAATAAAATGTGTTGGGTATAAGTTGTAATAAAGAATAGGTTTTATATAGAATATTAGCTGACCCGGCGAACCTCGTACCGCCTCAGAACCAATAAACCTTGTGTTAATTTATTAGAGGAATTGAATTCAGTTTTTTAGTAAGTTAAAATGAATACTCAAAATGAATTGAGTTCAATAAATGTGTAAAAATCAAATCAAAATGAAAAGTATTTTAATTACATTGAAATGAATATAATTCACGTGGCAGCAAGGGATTTGCTTTATTGAAGCGAATCGAAATGATTCGCGTAGCATTGTTGCACTACTTTCTGTTAAACTATTTGTTGGATAGGTTGCACTCGAGTCGATTCCCTTCATTGAAGCACCTTGTGATATACAACATTTTTTGTTTTGTTGTCAGGTGCGAGAACGAACAAAGCGGATGACTTGCCGACACGTGAACATGCTACGTACAATTGACCGTGGGAGAAACATTCATTTTTTAGATTCAGGCCACAAACACTCAAGGATTGGCTTTGTGAATTGTTGATCGTCATGGCAAATGCAAGACGAATCGGAAATTGAATTTGTTTAAACTCGAATGGCATATCGGTTGGGATCATCGGAATTCTCGGAATGAGAACTTCTTCACCTTTGAACATTCCTTTGATTATCGTCGCGTGAATCATATTGCCCATGATATTTCTCAGCACTAAACGCGTTCCGTTAAGTACATAGTTTTGGTTGGTTCAGATTTCGAAGCATGATGACTACCGAACCAATCTTCAGTTGTAAATTATGCGGTGGCAAGCCAGGCAGATCCAATGAGTTTAAAAATTCACTTGGATAGTAGGTTGTTTCGTCTTCGTTTGTTGACACAGTCGATAGATTTAAAGGAATGCAGTGGACCAACGATTTGATTTTGAATTGTGAAGTTTAAGTGATCCACATCTTTGTTCTTTGCCGCAAGAATTGCTCGTTCACTCAACCAATTGTGATTTTTGTGGTTAGCAATGATGTTCGGGAACACTTTGTCGATGAGATCGTCCTTCGTTGAGACGAAATTGCAAAAATTTAGCGCAAAAGAAATCAATCCGTTTGATTCGTCGACAGGAACACGGTCGTTACCAATAGTCAGCAATTACTTGGAGAAATCTTCAGCAGATGGATCGTTTAGCAATGCAACTCGCATATTTATCGTCAGCTGAAGTTTCTTCACATAGCGCCACAGAGTCGATGATTTGAGGCAAGCGTTTATTTCATTGGCAGCGGTCGATCTTGGAATGGCTGGTAGTGTTTGGCGGAAATCACCAGATAGTAGAATATATACAGATATTTCATAGTTCGATTGAGTGCTTCCAACGCGCGTTTGTGGGCCATTGTGCATTCCTCCCAGGTGATGATTTTACTTGCTACCAAAACTTTGGCCATTGCTGAGTGTTTCGCAATGTTGCATGTCGGTTTTTCAGTCGTTTGAAGGTTTAACGGCAATTTCAACGCTGAATGAGCCGTTTGGCATCCTTCTAGCAACGTGACCGCTATCCCAGAAGAAGCAACTGCTACAGCAATTTCGGATCTCGCACGAACAGTGGCCAAAATCAATGACATGAGGAATGTCTTCTTAGTTCCACCAGGTGCATCGAGAAAAAATAAGCCACCATTTCCATCATCAATTGCCTTCATTAACGTATCGTAGATTTCCTTCTGTTAGGGGTTCAACAGTGGTACATTCGTTTAAACTGATTGGTTCAATGTATCTCGATCATATTCACGTTCACGTTCCAATTCTCAAAGCGTCGTTCATTCCACGATGTGGCCTTGGCATTCCTAACTTGACTAACAAACTGCCGCACATGAGGTAACACATGTCTTCGATCAAAAGCAAAGCCTGGTTATGAATCTCCTCATTCACTTCGAGATCGGGATTCCCTGAACTGACACGAATTCCATGTAAAATGTCTTCTGACATGTCATCCTTGTACTTGTTCCACAGTTCAGGTGGATTCGATGGGAAGCATGTCGAAATAATGATAGCAAATAATGTGCGTATCTGACTTGGAGATCCAGAAACAATTGCTTCGGCGATTGTCATATCCCAATGAGTATCGTTTTTAAGTAAATTGAGCTGTTGACATGCAGCACGAAATGTTGGGCACACTACACCATTGACTGTTCGAAGTGATTCAAATGATGTCGGCCCACGAACATTCACCAGCAACAACCGCAAGTAGAAGCATTCGTCATTCTTCGGATGAACTGTGTTAATGCGATCAAGAGCATCAGTAGAACGCACATCCGGATGATCAGGAACCGCATCGCGTTGCTTCCGACGTTGAAATTTCTTCGATGAAGCATTCCAAGCGTAATAACGTGGCATCTCAGAGTAGAGCAACGTTCGTGCAAAACGGAACTTTGGCAAATCGAAAAGAAACTGGTCAGTGTTGTCGCTGGAGGTGTTTCAGCACGTTGAGCAACATTCGATGCGTTTAAATAAACTCGTTGACCATTCTCCAGATGCACCGCCAAATGTACAACATTGGGTGACGTTCATGAATAGAGAATGAGAAAATACGCCAAATCGCTTCATTGCAGCTCACATATCGACCAACTTGATAGTGCGTGATCTCATCTTTGATTTTGGGAGTTTGAACGCCAAAAACCGCCATATTGCTGCCTTTAGTGACATATTTGCAGATGTATTTAATGAACTTCACTGAATTGCAATACTCCACGTTACAATGCGCCTTGAATGTTTTGGAAAGAATTGGCGAATACGTGTGTATACAAGTTATCACCGGCCTTCTTCGCGCTTAGGCGGAGATGGCAGACCGTGATAATGTCATGGCCAAAGAAGCGGGGGTGGGAGAAACGCACGGTGTATGCTGTTGAGGCTGGTTTATTTTATCGTAGATACAGGGTTTTGTCGTTGGCGGTGGGTTGGTAATGGCGATTTAGCGGGTTGCAGACGTGGTGTCGCGGGCTGGGCTCCTAATGCTTGGCATCCGAGGCGAGAGTCAGTGCTTGCGGCTTGGCGATGCGGTCTTGTTGGCTGGAGCAGTGAAGATGCTGGCATGGCTTCGCGTCCGAGGCGAGCAGAGGCGATGCTAGCTGTCCGGCGTCCGATGCGAGAGAGAGATTTTTCAATGATTATTCACGGAGATTGATTGTCGAATCAAGTCCGAAGCCTGCTCGCACATCACAACTCGCCTTGTGTGCCTGACGGCCATAAATCAAAACTTCCTAGACCCGCCGGTCAGTGTTGCATGATACAACCTCGCACATCTCTAGCGACATTGACATTCGCCGCATTCGCGCGTAATCTCCCGAAACGTCAAAATATACTCTAGCTAGACGACGCCATTGCGCAAATATGTCATCAGTCGCGGAAACAGCGATTATTATGTATTGGTACCGGAGACATAGTCTCTCGTCTGCCATTTTTATTGTGTTGATTGTATGAACAAACGTCAAACGCGGTGACCAGCGATGAGCGAGCAATGACAGTGTAGACAGAGACAGAGACAGAAATTGCCGATTGTGCGGCTGTGCGCATGCGCAGAGTCGACATTTGTCGATATCACATGAAGGCTCTAGCAAACGCATCTCGTCGCATGCAGGAGCGTCGCAGTTGCATCGACCAATCTGCTTTAAATTTAATCGAACGAAAATTTTGGGATGTTTGCATTCGTTTGATTTATTTGATAGCGCAGTCGGAGAAGCAAAGGAGATTTAGGTAGGACTACTTCCTCCAAAATTCTCCGGGATCTACAATTACTACTATATACTACGAAAATCTTTCTGGATTATCTGAGCCTGAACTAAATCAACTGTCAAAGGATAATGCACACAACGCCTTTCTTTTGTTTGTTTGTTTCTTGTTTATTCTTTCTGTCATGTATCAGAGATGGCGTTGTATACGGATTTAAATTTTTTTATGACTTTCTTACTTTTTGAATGCTCAAATTCATCGTTCAAATTCATCGAAATCATTCAAAAGCCGTTCCATACAAAATGTATGAGAAAGTCAATTTTCTTCATAATTTTTCCGATGTTTTAATAGTTATTCTGCTATTCGGGGCTGAGACAAATCCAACAAATCAAACATCGTAAAAATCGGTACAGCCGTTCTCGAGTTATAAATGGTGTAACTAACCCGACTTTCTTTTATATATATAGATATATTATATAATATTATATTATAATATATTATAATAGGCATAACCTAGGGACGGCAGGTTATATGAAAGTATGGTGAGGCAGGCTGGTAATCAAGTTATGGTAGCACTTCAACGTGCGTCACATTGACACTCAGTTTGCATTGGTACGTCAACGTGAAAGGTTCACCTGAGGTAGGTAATATTCAGTAAAAATGGTTGTGTGTAGCGTGTTAAATTGTAAAACCGACAGCAATGAAAAGAATAAACGCTTAGGAGCCGTGACGTATCACAAATGAGTATGTTTAATTAAATTTATACATGTTAAAATAATAATCTTAAATAATTTCGACTGCATAACGCGTGCTGAAATTCGTTTCATATTACTCTGTTTACACAGCATCTGTGTATGTATTGCTCAGGACCGCATTATGTGAAAGCATTAATTATTAATATTATAATTGAATATAAGAAACACGTTTTGATTTTATCGTATATTTGAGTATTGTTATATCATTGTATGCGTTGATTCTTTGATATTATTTTTTGTTAATTCTTCGTGGAATCCCAGTACACAAGATTTTTTAAGATATATAGGTATATATATTTATTTTGTTTACCAAATTAGTTGATTATGAGACGTGTTTGTGTTCAGATATTTATAATCCATATACCTATATATATGTACGTACTACTTATATTATGTTTTTGTATATCCGTGTTTCTTATTTTTAAATGATTAGTTGATGTTATTAATTCGAAAATTACTTATTAATTCTCTTAATATTTATCACAACAGAAATATTGGAATGTTGGTAAGTATAACCTAATTAAACCCGAACTAATTACAAATATGTAAGTTAAAATTAATTAAGGCTGAATTAATTACAGTGATGGGATATTTGCAAGAATTTCATATTATTTTTCAATGTGTAGGTAGTATATCTTTATGTAAACTTTATTTTTGATTATTATAATATATATATATATGATTTGATTTGATTATTATAATATAAATATATATATGATTATTATAATTTTATTTACTTTAATTACTTTATTGCTATTATTATAATTACTTTATTACTTGTATTACTTTTGAAAGACATATATAGTAAGTACCTAAATAACCTACCAATCTTTTCATAAATTCCCAACTTTCAAATATAATTATACTAAAATCCCAGTTAATTAATTAATTATACTAAACAGTGTTATTATTATTTTAAACCTTCCTTCGCTGAACATTATTATATTATTATACGAGTACGTTATAACTACGGTCAAAGGGCCAACGTAAATCCTCCGTGATGCCCTGCATTTTTTTATCCCGTCGCTTTTTCTCGTAAGTTGTCGGTTATTGTCGGCATGCTTCATTCGATTGCATGAGTGAGCCGTTTCTTTGCCTATCTCTATATTTATACATCTATGGGCATAACAAATATCATCAAAGAAACTATTACAAATTAAATTCAGTAGCTTCATTATAATAATATCATCGTGTGTACCGGTTATTAAAATTTACAAAATGTTAACACTAGATGGCCTTCAGTCGACACAATTCTGATGGGGGAAATTTTCAAATAAATGGCCTACCTCGTAAATGGGCGATTCAAAAAAACTCCTGATGACTTGACCAATCGAGAAAGACCTTTTAAGTCAGTAAGAAAGGATAATGAAGCCGCGGGAACCCCGTGGAAAATAGTTAGTTGGCGTCCCTCTATGAAACTAGCCAGTCACTCGCACTAAATAAAAATGTAAATTATTAGTGAAACTTTACAATTAAAAAATAATGATAAGGGATAATAGTTACTATAATTAAGAAGTTAATAAGAACAACTTTGTTTAAAAGAATAAGTGATTGAAGAAAGGAATAATTATTGATAATCTGACTCTTATGTTTATAAAACTTGTGAAGGGAATAAATACGAAAAGTTCTACCAATCATATAAAGGAAAGAATAACGAGTGTTTTATGAAATTATTACCTATCTGTGCCCGTACACACCTTCTGGAAGGTTCGCAGGAATAAACCGAATAAAAAATACTTAATTTATTCAGATAATACACTAAGTAGAAAATTCAACTACAATAATGAGAATAAATGATTATTATTACTCTATGACTTTCGTATGAGCTAGCCTGGATTGAAGTAAAGAGAAATTCGGGTGTAATATTACCCATACATTTTATTACTGTGAATAGTAAATTCATGCACGTGTAAACGGGGTATACGGTCATGACCCAAAATTGGGTTGATTGGTATATTTAGTGGGTCGTGAAATATTCTCAACAAAACAATATTATTATTGCCAGCATTTTTTATAGTACACCCAAGAATATTGTATTGAATACAATAACAATATTATGGCAATACTGTTTAGCGTTGACATTTCACGCGATTGCAGTGGTCAAAACAAAACTAATAATTTCTTTCGAGGCGACGTTCTCTTCTCTGTTTCTCAGTTTCTCTGTTACCATTATATTATACCTAGTCTGGTTATATTAAAGTTCTTAAAATTTATTCTATCCACACCGGCAAAACGTGCATACAAAGAAGCATTTTTAGAGATAGGTTTCACCTGGATTAATGATCACGGAGAAGACAAGCCACAGTGTGTACTATGTTGTGAAGTATTAAGGTGACGCATCAGTGAAACGCCAAATAATGTTCAACTGTACGCGCGACGAAAATTTGTACTTGCTTCGCATTCATTGAGAAAACGTGGAGTCGGACGCACGTCACTTTGCTGCGTGATGGCGACGGGCCAATTAATTCTAAAATCGTGTAAAGATGACTAAAAACTTTACCCATTTACTTTAAAAAGCAAACATGTCAATGAATATATTATTATTGATACTAATAGAATAATAAACAGAACATAAAATGGACGTATGTTGGATTTATATGAGAAATAATATTTCGTTTGACAGGCGTCATTTTCACCCGCGACCCGCAATCCGCACATCGCCTAGCAACGATCTTTTTAGACCGTGCCTCAACTAATGCATGGCCTTAAGTAATGTATCGTTGAAACCAAATAAACGTAAAAGATATTTTGAAACGAAACATAAAACATTTAAGTTTACCGGTAAAGATCGCAGTTTTTTTTTAGAGAAGACAAGAACAGGTCAGAAGACAGCGTTTGGATGCTCATTTATATATTCATTCATATTGCACATTTCGAAATAGGCTGCAGCAAGAAGAAGACCTAAGATGCAGCCTGTGTAATATAACACTAAACTTTGATGAGCTCTCAAACCTTATCCAAAGCCAAGGTTCACAATAATAGGATCAAATGTTGTTTACCGAATCTGTGTTTAGTATTGAAATAAAATTAATTTTTGTCAGTATGTGCTATTTTATTTATTTTATCTTGGGTCGCGAATCAAAATTATTACCCTAAATTGGGTCACAGATCAAAAAGGTTAAGAAACACAGCGTTAAATGAACAAACAAAAAGATGCAGTGACAAATTTACCTTTGGTTATTATTCACCTCTAAACCTATTAAAGACGTTTTTAAAAATATACCCTGATACATAAATTATAAAATTATTTACTAAAATCAACCATAATAATATTCACAAATTAAGATATCATGACAAAATTAGAAAAAAAAATTAATAATAATTTGCATTAAAAATGAACTGGTGCGCTGCCACCATAATATTAATGTTTGGCTCTATTTTTATAAGCAGTATTCTAAACCATACCACGATTAGTTATTTGCAAGCAGATTTCTGATTCCGCAGAATGCACATTCCACAGAATATTATTTAGGAAATGGAATTTAACACTTTTGTACTAGAGCTCATAATCTACGATAAAATTCTGGAGTCTTCTTTTGCACTCGGAACTTTTGGTGGGCGTCTTTCAATTTCAATTTCCATTTCTTATTTGTCGCTATATATATAAGTTCTTCTGGTAATTTTAGAGAATCTCATGTGTTTATACATGAAAAAGAGTCCAAAAACGATATCATCAAATCTTTGATGAAAATAAAAAATCTTTAGCTACATATTTTAGAATATTATAAATCCTTATATTTTTTATTATCATGAACATTTTTCAATTCATTGTTATTGGTAATGTATTTATTGTTGTTGCGAAGGGTGGATGTATGCTCTTGGGATCTGTATGCTCTTGGGATCCGACATAAATAGTGAACACTAAACTTTGTCAGTCATTCTGTTATGTGCTGATTAGTTTTTAAAATTCAATTAAACCCTGTGTAACCAAGCCATAATAATATAATCATTAGTTTATATTATCTTTCTAGAAGTCATGATTTCAAAATCGGCTATAAAAATTATTGACCCTGTTCCCGTCTGGCTTCCAGTCATCTTCCAGTAAACATACTTGTACTGAATATTTTTTTATCGATTAGGTACCTATCTATAAGATAAATTTAAAAAAAAACTAACCAACACCATCTGCAACCTGTACTCTTAATTCAATGAAAACATTATGCAAGGTTTAATTGAATTTTAAAAACTAACCAGTACCATTTGCAATTTAGACAAGATTGTTCTTATTGATTGTACTTACCTATTAATTAATTGAACACTTATCGGTAAATTTTCAGAAAATTATATATATAATTTAATTGTATAATAAATATATAATTTAATTGCATGCTTCGTAATTTCATTGGTAGGTGTCCCTAGTACAAGGACAGGAACAAGAACATAAGTGTGAGAAAATTCTCTACAATAAATTAAATCTACGATACCTACTACATTATTTTGGTTTATCATTATATATTTTGCTACGGGGGGACATAATGATACCAGCGATATCTAGCGACGGAATAAGAAGTTTGTAATTCGATACAATTCTCTGATAATTTACATGTTAAAGTATTTTAATTAAAAAATCAATAGTTGGTACCTATCTATCTAAAATCATTAAAAACAAAAACGTTTTTTTATATATTTTTTATAAAAAGTAAGTAAAAAATCGAGTCTCATTATTATATTCAATATAACTAAAAAGATTTTCTATTTCGTCATTAGATGCCGCTAATTAAATTGCCATATTATCACTGCTTACGTTGTACTTCGGCATCAATTAATAAAATTTTGATGACATGCATAGCCAAGATTTTTTCATTGACTATTTAAAATAAACCTCATCGAATATTATAATATTTTTATTTATTGGCGCCCAAGGTTGAATTTTTATATGTTAGTAAGACATTTTCATCACTAGATGTCGGCAAATGATATGCATAATATTATAATAATAAATCAAACCGAAAAATATCTATTACATTAGTATAATATTTTTAGCACGTCATCACTGAAGCATTTGAATTACGTCCTACAAACTTATCTAAAGAACGGTCAAAAATGGAACTAGCAACTACTATATGGACGCCATTTTGAAAACGTCATTCGAATATCAGATTCTGTCCAGTTGCGAGTCTTGATTGGGTAGATTTAGCAAGTGGCTCCCCGATCCATTTTTGAGATACGATTGTAGGTCCGTATTTCTGGTGAGGTATCGAATAAGTTTTCTCAATTACCTATGCCTTAATTCGGCTGTCAATTCTGCTTTCGCGCGAAACAAATTGTAAAACCTCAACGCTCTGGAATTTTAAAGGTTCTTGACGATACGTAGTTATAACATGAATCATGAATGAACATGAATGAACGTAGATCGGTGAAAACGCAGATCGCACTGAAAATTTCTTTGGAAAGACTAAAAATGCTTTTGACTTTTTTCTATGGGTGGCCGCTTGAGAATCGTCTTCACACAAGTCGGAAGTCGGAAGATTAGACACCTATAAGTAAGGGAAAATTTATTTGGAGGAAAAACCCTTCGTCAAAGCTAAACGCCCTGTTCCTAATTCTTTTTAATCTCTTGCACGCCACACATTATTACAAATATTTTTATACGCTTCGAGTAAGCACAAAAAGGTTCACCACACCTGATCTAGTTATATACACTAGGGATCCCTAAGTTGTTGTATGCCTCGCATGCTTTAGAAAAATATTGTTTGAAATCAATCAATCAAGCCAAAAGTTTTTTTTTGCAATTTTTCCTCAAGAAAACTGTCGAGCGACAAAGATTTTTGGAGGCTCAACGTGGTGAAGGTACGTATGCTCTAACCAGATTTTATTTGTCGCAGATGACGTGATCGATTTGTCAAAAGATTTTTAAAGATACCTACGAAGGTGTTTCTTATAGATTGAATAGATATATAATATTACCCAAAGCATATATGAACTAACGTACGGTGCATTTGACCCCCTGCTTGCCTGTCGACCCTTCCGTCGTAGAAAATTTAGTTAGTCGGCTCGGTATGCCTGCGCGGGAAATAAATGTACATAACTACATAAAAATACAACCACAGACGATGTTGGTGGGTCCAATTGGTCTGTAAACCAATCAAACGAGGGCTAGAAATGGACCGGAGCGCAGCGGAGCGCCGTTCCGGTTCGTGACATCGGTAAAATTATCGCTGTCTCGTGAAAAAAATATTTTATCGATCTGAGCTAGATATGTCATATAATAGAAAATCTAACACACTTATTTTTATAAAATACATATAAAATTTGATGACTATGGAAATATCTTCAGAAAATTGTCGAGCGCTCCGGTTCGTGAACTTTTCCATTTCGAGCGCTGAATCAACATAGACAATATACTTTAGTTATAAGTTATAGGAAAATATAAAAGAATTACTTACGGTGATATTATTCTAGGTAACTTTGTAAATGGGTTTGTATTTCGTTTCATTGAACGTTTTAAGGTAAACAACATATTAAAAATACATACCTAGTTGGAATTTGTAGTGTTTACTTCATTTATTTTTTATCGTGGAGGACCTCAAAATCAGTGAGTGCGTAGGGTCTCCACGGCCATAAACCCGCCGATGGCTCCAACTAATGAGTGGATATGTACTAAGAAAAAAAAGTATCATCATTATTACGTTTAAAACGTAAATGCCAACCTATTTTATTACAGCGTCAATTTTCTTTGACGCAGATGATGCAATCGATTCGTTAGAATATTTAAATAGGGGTCTCGAAACAGGACAAACCAGCCATGCAAATATTAAATTATACCAAAGTCTTAATTAATGTTATTTAAATGTGATCAGTTTGTACGTCGGGGCGTCATATCACTAAACTAAACATGCCACTGCCTATTTTCAGTCTTTATTAATTCGATTCTGTTATCACGTTCATTCAATTAGCAATGGTTCAACATGATTCTATTTTCTGACGTTTCGGTCCCTTCAAAAGTTTAGTATTTACAAAACTTGTTTTAATTTTTAATTGTTATTTTATAAATGGTTGACATGTACCTATTCATTCAGCCATCATCCGTAGCTCGAAGACTTGTCAGTCCGCAGCTTTATCTCGCGAGAGATCGTTGAGAAGTTTCTAATACTCGATACGTGAATGCGAGTCGAGCTCAATAATTGAAATCGACTGATGTATCGATTAATCAGGTTGCTTAATTATTACAGGTAAACATTTGTGGAATTCTCGACCGGACTTGTTGTCGGCCAATTAAATTAGTATAGCTGCCTTTCGAGCCACCAAAATGCTACTGTTTTCGATCGACCACTAGATTGCGATAGGGATCAATGTTTGTATGTATGTATGACGTGACCAATGACCACCAGAACCGAACCACAACGCATTTATCGCCCGATGTTCAATATTTTATTTTTAAATAATTATTAAAGTAAAATCATAGTTTTGAGCTTAAGTTAATACTGAGGCTAAGAACAGGGCACACAAAGGGCAAAATATTTGATGTCCTCATGGGAAGAAGCGAATTGCAACTCTGCGATGAATGTCATGTTTTAGAGGACATTGTACATATAGCACTACAATGCCCTAAATATGAACTTCACAGAGTACAGTTGCGAATTGCGGATATATATGAGAATGTCGACGAATTGAAAGGTGTCCTGGCGGCGGGTAAGATGGAAGAGCTAGGCAAAATTGTAAAGTTATTTAACAGAATAGGAGTGAGGACCTGATCGACGGATCCCCTTCTAGAAGAGAAGAGGCGATATGACAGCGAGTCGCAGTCAAAGTCTCGGTAAAATCAAAAAAAAAAATCATTGTTCATTATTTTATATGTTTTGTTATTAAAAATCACTGGCATGAAGGCAGCGGCGATTTTCTTTGACGCATATAAAGAAATAGATTAATTAGAAGATTTAAAAGGGGGCCTCGAAATAGTTAAAACCAGTCATTCAAAAATATTAAAATTTAGTGTACTTAAGTATTTTTTATAAACCATGTCCGATCATGACAAATTCATAATATAATATGGGCCCTTCACAGATGAACAGATTTTTGTTTTTTTTTGTTACGAAAAATGTATGTTAGTATTTTGCTCAACATAATATTCAAAGTCTGGGTCCAAATACCAGACCCGGAATTAGACCCACGACATTACAATTAGATACACCCAAGGCTAAATAAAAACCTTGAAACTATCATTAAAATAGGATTCCACAACATAACCAACCACTCAAGTAGATAGGTGCGTATTTAGGTAGGTACTTTATTCAATAATAATTATTTGCAGTTGCAGGAGTTATTTATTTTTTCAACGTGGGGAGCCTCAAAATCAGTAGTGGTTTGGGCCTTCAAGTCCCTAACCCGCCACTTAAGGCAGGGGCGGATTGGCTAGGCGAGTCCCAAGTCGACGAGTGCCAAATAATTTTATTTTTGCTAAACATTTTTACCGCAAACCGTGAACATGTAGGTATATTATTCCAGAGTACGTAATGCTATTATCAAAGAAATTTAAAGCTGTTGAGATTAGGTGATGGGTTGCGTGTTATTTTTATTAGATTATAACATTAATGCGACATTTTTTTTACCATAGGAAAAAACTCGACTACAAATCGCAGTCCTCAGTTCCCAGTGAATACGACAAAATATTCATCACAATCATCACCGCCTTGCGCTACAAAGAATTTTCCAGGGTTTTTGCAAGGCGGTTTCATAGGCCCTGGCCGAATTCAAATTAGCAATACCCGATGCGGGTAGAAGAATAGTTTTCAATAAGGCATATTCTCTCAGCTGGCACAATTTTCATTTGACTAGCATCAAGTAGAGTAGTTTGCGTGCCAAAGTCCTTAAGAAACCTTGATAGTAAATGCGAGGTATCCATAAAGGCATCTAGAAAAAAAAACATTAACGAGCCGAGCCGTTCAATAGGTACTTGATAAATGCTTCTTCAATGATAGAAAATATTTTAATTGCGTGATGTATTTTGCATAAATGCCATAAATTCAACCACAATGGCTTAGGTACACTTTGGGCGATACGACATTATTACCTACACATATTGTTGGATCTTTTTTTTTCAATTTGTTAAACCCTGCCTCACCAAAATTATAATAAATAAAAATATTATTCTATCTATAAAATATCCAAAGTTATGTATGATTTAATTGCATAATTATTATATTATAGATAGACGAATATTTCTTGACTATTTTTTTCTATTATGACTTGGTTGCGCAGGGCTTAATTGAATTTTAAAAACTGACCAACACCATCTGTAAATTGAAGTCTTATTTTCAATAACAACTAATACGCGTGACTGATAAAGTTTAGTGTGCACTATTTATGAAGAATCTAACAGCATACCTCCACCCTTCGCCACTGCTTGTAGGGGCCAGGTATATCCATATTGTGTGGCTATCTTTATATTATTTAACAAAAAATCTTAATTCGTCACTGGCCGTTATTAGAGGTGGTATTCAGAAGGTACCTACCTATATTCATAATGGTATTATTCTTCACCTAATCGTAGCAAATAACTCATGATTTTCATGACAGGAAACATATCGAAAGATCATTATCAGAATATAATAAATATGGTTAATTTTTTAAGTAAAACTTCTTTTAGTCGTGTAAAGTAAATCGCACGAAGAAATGGAATATGTTACCGAAATTCCATCATGAAATAATCATAAAATATAAGGGCACAATGATATCCAAGAAGGTGTTTGATTCTGGGGTTAACGAACCAGAAAAAAAACAATTTTGATTGTCCAAAATAAATGAAATGGGTATTATAACAATCAATACGAATACACCAATACTTAAAAAAATATATCTTTATTCGATATGAGAATACGATTTACTACCTAATAATAAAAAAACACATTAGGTAAATATTTTTTCATAACTTGTGATGTAATTGCACCCACACATTGGTCTAGCTAGCCGAGCTAGCGCGTAGAGCGGCCGTATTTGTATAAATACGAAGCCATGGGTCACGGATTCGAATCCGCTGCCAACAGACCAATCAAATGTTTTTTCAACGCGTGTTTGATCCAATTTAAGAACCAATAGGTTGGGTGAATGACTTACATCCATTACTCGTGAAAAAATCTGTCAATACACCTTCCGCTCTGTGGAGGCGTAGCGTAGGTATATGCTCCGATTAATTTTACTTCTGCCACGCGTGGAGGCCAAACACATTTTTAATCCTATTGATTGTTACTTTTACTGTGATGTAGGGTGGTCTGTTATTATTAGTACGAAGGAAATTCCTTTTTAAACAGATAAATTAAAAAAAGATTAACAATTATGAAAAGAAAAGCATTTCTGCAAGTCAGTTTGCATTGCAGATACATTTGTAGCACATTCACACTTTTATGCGCTGATATATTTTATACTTGCGATATCTCGTGACTTTGCCCTCGTGAAGTACGGAAATAAAACTATGCAGATTAAAGAAATGGTAAGTACCTACTGTTTTGATTAAAATTTAGGTAGGCGCCCCTCTAACCGCACCTCACCTGGCCACTCGCCGGTGTTTTCTGATCGCTTTACCTACTTGTGATTAATTATTGGATTTTATCTTAACCTCGGAACAATTTGAGGTATCACGATGAAACTCTGGTAAATTGTTACTGACAATCTATAAGCCGCCCAAGTTTAATTTACTAGACCAATAGTTATTGAGTTTTAAAGGAATATACAGACAGATAGAACCAACAAGGAACTATATTTGGTGCATAAGTATCATGGAAATAGTCATTGACATTTCAAAATCACTGACAAGGTACACTTGTAGGTATACTATTATATAGATGCACTGTGGTAGAAATACCTTACATTGGTATTACATGCATACAAAAAATATTGTATGCAATATATTATTTTATTTATATAAGCAGTCACAAAAAGGCAAATAACAGTATGTAGGTACGTAAGCATGTAAAACGCAACATATTCAAATAGGTCATCATAAACGTTATATTAAAATAATTACAAGATAAAAAGAACTTTTGATATACAACGTTTTTAAATTTTCGGTTGAATCATATAAACTTGACTTGATTAGCTTAAACGATCAAAACAATTTGTACTGATAGAAATAATACTGAAATGTCATTTTGACATGTCATATTGATTTCCATAGTAACGCACGTATATGTTAATAATTTAGTTGCTAGGACCCCAGACCCCTCTAGCAACCAATAATGGTGTCGAAATAACTTTTCATACAAAACAGAATTAACTGGAAATGAATTCAATTCTACTTAAAGATGGCTAAAAGTATTAAAAATGCATTGGCATCGTGTTCTGATATATTCTAGCTAGTCGGGAAGTTAGTTAAAAATCGATTGCAAGATTTGTACCGGACAAAGAACCACGGGACAAATAAGAATACGAGATAAGAAAAACGTTGTAAAAAATACAATGCTCCCAACGCATAGAATATAAAATTTCTATAGCGCCCAATGCAACGACGAGTTGTAATACAAAACGGTTAAAACACACTCCATAGTGTCACCATACTCCACAGTGAAGTAAGATACGTAGATACCAATCAAGTACACGGGATTAATTTGTAGGGTCTAGGACGATTTGGCACCGCGAACTGGCCTCCGCCGATTGGCCTCCGGTTATTGGCCGCCGGTACAATCGGACACCGACCCAACTGGCCTCCGGGACGATCGGACGCCGGTACAATCGGGCGCCGGCCTAATTTGACACCGGCCCAACTGGCCGCCGGGAGATTGGACGCGGCACCGCTGAATAAAATGCGCAAAGGAAAAGACCTACGTAACGACTTCGTAGAGAAAGTAGACACGACACTTTAATAAATGCTTCTATCTACTTAGTGGTTGTACCTAATACATTTTGCGCTTAATATATTTTTATTATGATAGATAATAATTATTATTCATGCTTTATGCTGTTTATAAAAGAAAAGAATTCTTTTCTCACCAGAAATTGAAGATGTGCATAATTAAGTAATTTTTGTGTATACCTACCTATTCATATTAAAAACAACAAATATTAATAATGAATTGGTTAGTTAAAATATTGTCTTTCGGCGTTTTCTCGATTTCATGTCATTATAATTGAACTTTATATGTGTATATAACCCGTAAATAAGTATTTTGAAGATTATGAAATTACAAACAATATAAGTAGGTAAACTACTTGAAAGGTATATATATATATTACATTAGATATTATGTTGACAAAGCGAATTTGTAACTTTATTGGAAGTTTTAGTCATTTTTATTTAAGTATAGTATATATATGATGTTTATAAAAATAATGGAAAAATTTTAAAGATGTGCACAATTAAATTTACGTATTTTTATTTATATTTACGAATCTGTAGGTGTCCCTATAAAGGGGATAATTAAGTATATGTTATGCGAAACTCAACTTTACAGAAAGCGAGGAAAAACACCAAATAAAAACAGTAAGTAACCAAAATATATGTATTCGTATATGGTACATATTTTTTTAAAGTTTATTAAATGTATATGATTTAAAATACAACCATAAAACACTTAAGCTATTGTTATTTATTTCGTCGTGTGTTTTTTATTTTTTTGTCTGTTTCTAGTTTATTAGTTAAATTGAGCCAGTTTGAATGAAAATAATATTCTTTCAGACTTTTCTTAAATTAAAACAATACATTTTAAAGTGTGTTTTAGGGTAAATAAAAATATCTTTAAAAATTTAAGAAAATAATCTGCTGTAAATATTTCAGTAGGTTGATGGATAAATATGTAAAGTAACCTTATAGTAATTAATAATATTCACTATTTGCTAAGTCATATTTTTATAATAATACTTACATATGAATTTCTTTAACGGTATTAAGTCACAGTGAAGCCTTGATGAAAAGACAATACCAATATTAAATAATAAAATAAAACACAATATTATGCAGTGCTAAGCAAAATTGATAAATAAAACGACAATTATAATAATACATTTATTTTCAATGACAACCTATTTTAGACAATACATTTTAATAATATAAAAACAAAATGCAGTTCATAAATTAATACACATCGTATGGGTATTTTATAATCCTGCTTATGATATTTAAATAACATAATATACGTACATATTCATCTCAAAAAACCTCAAAACAAAAAAACATACGAAAACTACACAAAATATTTATTACTATCCATAAAAATAAAGGAATAAATGGAGGAACCTAATAATACAATATTAGGTACCTTCCTACCTATCTACCTAAAACTTGTAATGTATATGCGATCATCTTTTCTGTAAATTTAATTCATTAAAGCACTGTTAGAAAAAAAATTTAACGTTTAATTAAATTTAGAATATAAACTAGATTATTATTAAAATAAGCAGTAAGGATTTGCATTATATTGCCACTTACAATGATCAAAGAAAATGTCTATGACGAGGATTATACATTTTTTTATTTTACCATATTTAGCTGTTATGAAAATTTGCCCCGAAAATATACTCCGAAATTATGGTCTATATATACAAAGGTAAATAATCATTAGGTATTTTTTAAACATCTCAAAATACTAATACTAAGTAGATAATGCAAAAGTTAAAAGCATTAACCCTACAGCGGAATGAATCTAGATCAGTGATGGCGAACCTGTGACACTAGTGTCACGCGAGATGATTTTTCATGGCACGCGAATGTTTTATTTTGAAAAGAGAAAAAAACCTACAATAATTTAATAATATACAAGAAAGTTTTGCAAATAAATTAATGTTCTTATAAGTAAGTATATAATATTAAAAAATGATGACGACAGAGCAATGTTTTCTTCGGTTTTTAATATTATTTTTACCAATCAACGAAAGTCAGGCAAAAATGACAGATTAAAAATAAAAATATTCATCCAACAATGATGACAACTTGGTGAAATTTATCGGCAGTCATTCAAATATAAACAGCTGCTTATTATTTTACCTCAAATATAATCGCTAAAAACGGAAAACCGCTTAGTTAGTGATAGGGAATATAATAATATGAAAGAAACGTTGCTAAAATGCTTCCACGATCTCCTTGAAATTTTGAAAACAAGGAAAAAATTATTGAACGAATAAAAGATTAGCCTTCGGCTAGAAACACAGTGACAATAGAATCTCAAGAACTCAATTATAATCTTTAAACTTTATCAATAGCATTCTTAAAAACTGTTTTTCATTTTTTTCTCATGAATCTCGGTATGTCAGACAGTCGAATAATTATAATAGGGAAATTTTGGCCCACGTACGTAAAAAGGTTCGCCAACCCTGATCGAAATAATACTATTAAACCTATTTTTTTCTCAAAAAAATGGGTTTTCAAACTGTGTTCATTCGTATAATTCTGTTTAATATAATATTTCTTTTATTAATTATGTTAACTGTAAATTCATGGTGGAAATGAATCCTATTATTGATTTAATTTAATAAAACGCAATTTTTATCGTACTGACTAGACTAGCCTCTGGGTGGACGAAACCGGTTGCAGTTAAAAAAGGTTCATGTGATTGGGTCATCGATATATTTAATAATATGTTTACTGTTCAATTCTACTTATTAAGTCATAATTTGTGTTATACTAATTATTTAATTTATAAAAACGTGCTGCAATATAATCAGTCAATGTCGATTTAATGATTTATTTTCTTCCAAACTCAATAATTACCCAGTATTATTTAACCTAACTAAAAAAATACGACATCCAACAGGATTCGCGCCCAGATGCGTGCTCTGGCCACTAAGCTATACGAGTCCTATCTACTTGTATCGAAGTGAGCTAATGCTTTTATAATTGTCTCTGAAGCACTTTCTAAATTGCGTTACTTATTGGCAATCGGCTTTTGTATTTTAAATCAAAGTAGGTATTGAATTATCGATTTCAGGATCACTCCAATGTTTTATATTATATTTGGCTGATATTTTTGGACGAATTCACTGGACAGCCGGCTCTTAGACTGTTAGCCGATGAGTTAGACATTTTTCGAAATTCTTGTCCTATTAAAAATATTTTTAACGCTATTAAAATATGTTGTATAATTCTCATGACAAAGGCCAATCATTTTTTAACCCCTGATCGAGCTAATGAGGTAGTTAGATCAGATTATTTTTAAATATCTGGGGCTTTCCCACGTACCCAGGTATTTCCACAGAAAAATTAAAAATAATTCCCTATTACAAACATCGGCTTCCTAGTGATTAATATAATAGGTATTATATATTTCGACGTAGTTACACAAAACAATACAACTCATAAAATATAAATCCATGCTTGGTGAAATGTTTCACCAGTCAATATAATTTTTTTCCCTAGATTATTTATTTTCTTATTATCTTCCCAAGTCATGTCACCATTCTGTATCCACCATATATATAATGTGTGGATGGTTTTTAGTAGCCTTGGTCAGGTGACAGGTGGTGGTATTGACTTTTGTTGTCAAAGAGGATATATAATTATTAAGTTTACACTGCTACTTATTACTATTTTGTTTTACTGTTTTTGTTATATTATACGTATTCATATTCCAACAGTGAATTTTCCATTTGTGAGATTTTCTTCAGAAATAAATATTTATCTTCTTCTTCTTATTGTGCCATCTCCTAGCGGAGGTCGGAAACCATCAAGGCAATATTAGCTTTGTCGTCTGCTACCTGGAATAGTTCAGTGGAGCTGCACTCGTACTAATCACGGAGGTTTTTAAGCCACGAAATGCGGCGCCGTCCTCTGCTACGCTTACCATTGATCTTTCCTTGAATAATAAGTTGGGGAATACTGTACTTTTGTCCTCTCAGAATGTAGCCGAGGTACTGTAGTTTCCTGGTTTTAATACTACGTAGAACTTCTTGGTCCTTTCCCATTCGATTGAGAATTTCAACATTTGTCACCCTGTCAGTTCAAGAAATTTTGAGGATGCATCTATACAGCCACATCTCGAAAGCTTCAAGTCTCCGTAACATCTATTGGTTTAGCGTCCATAATACCATGTTTATAATAATGTATTGATGTTAGCCATACTATTTATCTTTCAACAAAAATATGTGTACACATTTTAAATTAAAGGTGAAATTTTTAACATATGAACATTTCGACTTAAATTAATATCTAGTACACTCTACTCCAGTTATTTTAAAAATAATGTAAAAAAATATACCACACTATGAAAAAATATTCATTTACCTATGCACCGTGCTGAATTTTTTGAGTCAACTTTTCTTGAAATTTTTCTAATGTGAATTAGCGCGTTTTTTATAAAATACGTTTAGTAATAAAAATGGAATAAGCAATTTTAAGCCGAAGAAACCTAACACCTATTTCAAACGATAGTCTATTGATAATAATATGCACCTACATACAAATTCGCTTTGTCAACATAATATATAATAATGTAGGTACAGAATACATGTAGGTACTGAATACGGTATAGTTTGTCAATTATTATAGACTTATTTTATTTATTACGTAAACGCCTTGATTAATATAAATTGTACCTAATTATTAAAGATCGATTGACCAACACATTTCAAACAATAATATAATATATAATGTAATATGTAGGTACCTTTCAAGTATTTTACCTACTTATATTGTTTGTAATTTCATAAACTTCAAAATACTTATTTATGGATGATGAATAAATATAAAGTTCAATTATAATAACATGAAATCGAGAAAACGCCGAAAGATATTATTTTCACTAACCAATTCATTATTAATATATATTATATATTTTTAATATGAATAGAATACACAATAAATAACTTACTTAATTATGCACATCTTCAAGTTCTGACGAGGAAAGAATTCTTCTCTTTTTATAAACAGCATAAAGCATAAGTAATAATTATTATCAATCATAAGCGAAAAATGTATAAGGTACAACCACTAAGTAGATAGAAGCACATTAAAGTGTCGTGTCTACTTTCTCTACCAAGTCGTTACGTAGGTCTTTTCCTTTGCGCATTTAATTCAGCCGTGCGGCGTCCAATCTCCCGGCGGCCAGTTGGGCCGGTGTCCAATTGGGTCGGCGCCCGATTGTACCGGCGTCCGATCGTCCCGGAGGCCAATTGGGTCGGTGTCTGATTGTACCGGAGGCCAATCGGCGGAGGCCAGTTCGCGGTGTCAAATCGTCCCATTCCCTAATTTGTATACTGTCTACGGTCGCTATCGCCGACGGTGCTTACCTTTTTCTTCTCGTATCACCGGATATTTGTTAGCTGTACGAATATCGAACCTTATTTTCAATATAGGTACCTGTACAGGCATTCTCTTTGGTTGGTAGGTTCTTACCACAGAACAAATTAATATGGATAGTAGTAATTAAAAAGCCAGTCGCCATAGACCAAGACTTTGAAGTCAGTATTGGTTTATCTATAATATTATAAAACGAAATTAATACAAAGCCGCCAGAGTGTGCTCAAATATTACCAATATTGAATGCGCGTCTTTTTTACGCGACAAGCTATAATTGCGTTATTATTGAACGCCTTTTTAAAGCCACACCTAGAAGACCCCACCCCTTTCAGCTTATTTATGTGTTCTCTGTTTCCTACATTATTGTAATATTATTATTGTTTGAAATTTTTGAATATTGTAGTAATTGACAATGCTTTATATGTACCCATATATAGAAGCAGCTAAACAAGGTGGCCAATTTTGTTGCCGCTAATTATTATTTTTTAATTGAAAGTTAGTGCACGGATTTGTGTAACAAATTGCTCTCAATTGGAGATTGAATAAATCAAAAGCGCCTAATCATTAATTATTATTAGTAACTACATATTGTGAATACGTCTTTCTTAAATATAATTAGCCAGGCTACCGGTTTTCGTTTTAGAAGACATTTTTTTAAATTAAGAAGTCTAAAAACTGGTCCCACACGGTACACAATCAGTCAAGATAAGGCATAGGATATTCACAAAAAACATAGGTACGTGAAAATAATTTAGAAAATAAATGGTATTAATTTACCATGATATACATATGGTTATCGTTTTTTTTTAATAAAAATATATAGGTATATATAAATACTTGATAAGAATTCAATTAAGTCATGCTTGGAGAAAGCGGCGTTTCACTATTATTCTGAGTAATTATGAAAATATGAATAAGAGTGCCTATTGATTATTTTAAAATCAAAAATTGTGTAATGTAGTCATATTACACATTATCAATGGTCAAAATGGAAAATTTTACAAACCGTTTGATATTTTTTCTAAAATAATGACATATTTATCTATGT
The DNA here is from genome assembly GCF_057557595.1 of Rhyacophila brunnea. NCBI lineage: Eukaryota > Metazoa > Arthropoda > Insecta > Trichoptera > Rhyacophilidae > Rhyacophila > Rhyacophila brunnea. The sequence continues at coordinate 29,083,931 of NW_028233068.1, forward strand.
TATATAAATGTTACGCCGAATGTGCGAAATTGACTATTACATGAAATGGGCAAAATTTTGGCTAATTCATGTAATAGTCAAGCCCGTTGCCTTATTCATGAATTAGGTAAATTATCTGCCGAGTATGTGAATTCGCCAGGGTATGTAATTCTTAAATATAGAAATAAATATAGAAATAGTAAATTTAATACGGATGGTTTTATTAGTTATAATGGGACATAATATAATATTATTATTATTATTTTATTAAAAGGTATTTTCGCGATTTGATTCGTGCTTGGGTATCAATCATGCAATGGTCGATTGTATGTTTGTGATAGTTTGTTGACACTTGTTAGCTAATCTCAAAATGGACATTCAGTTGAATTCAAAATAACAAAACCTAACCTAACCTAACCTAACCTAACCTAACCCAACCCAACCCAACCTAACCTAATAATATTATATTATGTCCAATTATAACTAATAAAATCATCCGTATTAAATTTACTTTTTCTGCTGTCATGTTGACAGTTTAAGAATTCCATGCCCTGGCGACTTCATGTACTCGGCAGAAAATTTACCTTATTCATGAATAAGGCAACAGGCTTGACTATTACATGAATTAGCCAAAATTTAGCCCATTTCATGTAATAGTCAATTTCGCACATTTGGCGTAACAGATACATTACTAACAAAACATATACCACTAAATCTAATTTAAATGCCATCTCTACTTCATCAGACAATATTGCGTGTCCACGTTTTCAGATACATTTATATATACACGTGACAACTCTCAATAATATTTGGATAAATTAATTAGGTCAGTATGTACCTACCTATAATTCGCAAATATGCACGTGTCATTGCTGGTCATCATGTACGTGACGTCCAAGGACAACGGAAGTTAACTAGACATCGCGAACTCGACAAAAAAATTCATACCTGTTAAACCTTTTATGTTAATTAATACATTTTGTTTCCAACAAGTGAGCTCAATTTTTAATGGAAAGATATTTCCGTTATTACTAAGTTTAGGTAGGTACCTATTTCTATATATTATACTGAATGATTCTCCTCGATTTGCCGCCCTTCAAGTAACTGCCGCCCCCAAGCGACGCCCAATTTGCCTACCCCCACGGGACGTTACTGGGCAACGGGCTTGCATTTTTCATGATTTAGGCAAGATTTTACCCATTTCACGTAATAGTCAATTTCGCACATTCGGCGTAACATATACAAAAATAAATGAATAATTCATAAAAGTAAGTGAATTTAATTGCTTTTTAAAAATTCACTAACCGGCATCCATTATTTAATTTTTCCACTATATGGATCTCGGGAAATTCATGAACAGGAACTGTGCTCCGGTCATTTCGAGACCTGCACATTATCTATTCTAATATATTGCTAGTTTAATTGAAGAAGGTGCTTTTTATTTTTGTAATCTTAATAGTTTTAATAATAAAAACCGATAATGTTCAATAAATGCAATCGAATAGTCTTAAATATTTATGGATTTAGATTGGAAAACTATGGTATTCATAGAAATGAAAATATCAAGTAGGTCCTTTTTCTTAGTCTATGTCTGTTCCTAAGTCGGAGGATATGGACACTATACGGCCTTCAATAAGCCCTGTCGGTCGACTTCTTGCGTCTTCACAGTCTTTAGGCTTTCCAATACGCTGGAATCCGGTAGGTTTGTAGGAAAGACAGGCCAAGTTGAAACTTTCTTGGGGTGCGCGTCAAATAGGGTTCAAATATGTACCTGCCTAACAGCTTTGTATGAAAAGTTAAGAGAATTTTATTACCAACATTAAATTATTACCAACATTAAATTAAGTATAATACCACCAATAGACAGGCTTCCTATATAAAATGTTGCTATTTATTTTAGTTTTAATGTTTTGGACTGATTATACCTACATACTGAACACAAAATTAAAAATAAAGAAAGATAATTTTTGGAATCATAAATAGTAATAATGGACTATTTGAGAACAAGACTTCATTTATAGAATGTTGAAAACCGTAAAATATAATTTTGATTGCATATGTAGGTATCTATTTTACTTTGAAGTCGATCACTTAACTCGATCATCGATGCACTTTTAAATAGTTTTATAAAATTGCCAAATCTATTTTTAAAAACTGAATAGATTTTTCGGAAAACCCTGTATATTTTTCAATCAAATTAATTTATAATGATGAAATTAATTATCATTCCAAACATACAACAACAAAAAAAAAGATTTATTCGATGGCAATGTCTGTTTTTGGTTTAATCTCCATTTTGATGATTTTGAATTGGATAGACACACTCATATTTTATGAAGCCTTATACAAGTCTGAGTTATATTGTTTGATTGAGAAATATAACATTAATATACCTACTTCATTTTTGTTTTAATTGTAGTTAGAAATTAAAGCAATTCGAAACGATCACTCGCGGATCCTAAACATAACGTCAGGGGATTGAATTTGAAACTTAATTAACAAAAATAAGTAATTTATATTATCTGCTTCTGGATGATGGCGTCCCCTAGTTCCTTCCATCCCTCTAAGAATTGAGTCCACAATTATTATCATATCATATTTTTAACAGAGATTAATCAGTTTGACGATCTAGTGAGTTTTAGGGGGTCTAAGACGATTTGGCGCCGGGGAAACTGGGCGCAATGCAATCAAATGAAATTCGAAAATAAATAGACATCCGTGAATTATAGGTAGGTACCTTTAAAATATTTATTTAATACTTGGTGAGAACATAGGTATGCACACGTAAATAATGATTTAATTGTGATATGTTTAAGTTTCAACGAGAAGAGAGTTCTTTTATTTTTATATGATGCGTAGGGCGTGTAATTATTCTCAATCCGTAATAAAAAAATATAATGTTAACTCATTCACTGCGGACCCATTAATTACTAATTAATTACCACATTTAAATAATATGCTAATTATATCTAATGGCCATCTAATGGGCAACGCAATAGTTGCATTGGACGCACGTAATGAGTTAAGAGCAAAATCAATTAAAACTACTAAATAATTGATAGATACTTACTTATTAAACTTCCTCGTCTACTTTCTGTATCGAACATAACGAACGTTATTTCAATAGACAGTGCGGCGCCCACTTGTTCTGGCGTCCAGTTGTCCAAGTTTCCTTTTAGGGTATTCTAATGGCCACCTAGTTCTCATTGGGAGGGTGTATTCCTCTAGCGATTATCAGAATTCACCGATCGTAATAAGGTATTAAGGTATCCAGAAATTTAGGGTAAGGGGAATTTTATTTTATTAAAAAAACATGGGTGCTATAAAGTAAAAATACAATTTGAAATCGGCTCATTATTCTTCTTGTGCCATCCCCTATCGGAGGTCAGCCACCATATGGGCAATCTTTTTCTGTATCGTCTGGTCTCCGGACGGAACAGTTTGGTGGAGCTGGACTCGTAAGTATCGATATCGGACTTCGCTACAAACTACGGCATCTTCCTCTGTTACATATGCTAATATTATTTACTTGGATAATGAAAATACTGCTTTCTTGTCGTATCATAATTTGGCTGAGATACCTACTGTGGTTTTGATTTTGATACTATGCAGAAGTGTACGGTCTTTTCTCATTTGTTTGAGAAAGTTTACACTTTGTCACTACTTATAAAATGACAGTCCATGGAATTTTGAGGAAACGTCCTTACAGCAACATCTCGAGGGCTTCAATTATCCGTGATATTCTCTGGTTTTCATATCTTTATGCTATAGAAGAGCATTGGGAGAACATCATAACGAAACTATTTTAATAATTAATATTAGAAACTGTTTTTTGAGCTTTATTTAAATATGCTTAAGTTTCGTATATATATAGAACGAAGTATTTTTCAACATTTTACCTGATTAGCCATGCTCAGTTTGATTTAAAAAAATAGTCCACATACCTATAGCTTCAATAGATTAATGTTAACTATTAAAATAGCAATGATAGATAGAATATATTTTCTTAGAAAAATAATGAAAGTTAACAAACACAAAGAAAGGTAAATAAAAGTTTAACATTTTTTATTTTAGTGAAGCTTTTTTCCGGAAATATTTTTTTTATTCGAAAGCGTTTAGCCACCGTTTATCTTCTTTCAGTGTCTATTATTTTTCTTAATTACGCACTCGTTCGTGAGCCATTGTTTTAAAATTATAAAGAAAATGAAAGATAATTTGACATTTTTTTATTGTCTCTTCAAAGCAGTAAAAAACATGTGTTTTGACAGATGTCGCTCATCTCTTAATCTTCCCGCTCAATCTACCAGCATTCAAAAAAAGAACTCTCCTCGAAATCCACATTTAATTATTGTCAGTCAGAGACAACTTGGCTTGGTAGTGCTATGATGACAGCAGTGAGAATGGAATATTTTCTCATTTCGTTTCAATTTCCACAACGTTGAAGACAAATAAAAAATACTATAAGTACCAATATTCTACCGCCTTTGGACGTTTTTTATTTAAATACTTCAAAAAAGGAAAATTATTAAATAGTAAACCGGAGAAGTATTTAAATGTTATTACCTATAACACGAAGAATTAAGTGAGTGAAGATATTAATCTAGATTCGCAGTGGTGGGTATTAATGATTTTTTTGTGTTCAAGTACCTACGTAAGTATCCATTTGTGTGGTTATATTGTATGCCCTTTTGATGTTAGTTGCAGGGATTTTGTTATGCTTTGTGTAAATATTTTATACTCAATTTGTAATTTCGATCCCCCTTTCAAATCTTCTGACGAATCGATTGCGTCATTTGCAGTAAAATCGCCGCTGTCAATCTAGCTTCGTTAAAATTGAAACTGTTAATTGAGTTCATCTGGTCTGTCTTCGTGAGCTTCTTTGCAGTGGAGGCTTCAGGCACTGACTAGAAATTAAGCCAATTAATTCAATTACATATTTTCATTCACAATCTTGTTTTCTTGAACCTATATAAAATAAGGGGATGTACCTAATACATCATTAGGTAAGTACTTCGCCTGTCTTAATTAAAAATAATTAGTTGCGATGAGCCTGGTACAACTATACCTAATAATAGATACCTAGGTAGATAAGTGATAATATGCATTCTATACGAATCCAATTGAAGTGATACTAGCAGCATCCTTGTTCGAAAAGCAAAAAATGAGAATAAAAAGAAAATTGGCTGCCGTTTTATAGACCTCATAATAATAATAATTGTATTGTCGGCATCTGCTGATGAAAAAATTACTCCAGAATGAAAGAAATTAATCATGCCATAGGCATTCGGAATCTGTTCAGAGATCGCCTGTCAAAACGATATGTAAATATTTCTCTCCCTGAGACGCCATTTTAATGACGGTATGACAGTTTGAAATGGAATAAAAATAAATTAGGTGCTTTCATTTAGAGTTAATCAATGAATAATGTTTCTAACAAACCGAAACGATAGGTAATCGTGTCGTGTTATAAAAATATAATAATATATGGTTAACCTATAATCAACACATAATCCAAACGTTAAGTTTTCCTCATCAGAAAATATAGAAAAAATCAAGTGGATTTGATTGGAAATTGTGTCAAGATTAGAATTGATGCTGTTGTATGAATTTTTAAGAATCAATTGTTATTTGATAAAGCCCTTGTGTGCTTAATTTAGGTTAATTTGAGTTTGGGGTTTGAGTCTGCATCTCTTTTTCTTAATTGTAATTAGCGATTGCCCACGACTTCGTGCACGTTAAATATGAAAAGAAAATTTTGACAGATAATATACCGAGAGTAGTTTTCGTCTAAATGCTCTAATTCTCAGAATATTAATTAACTCATTTAGTGCAAACAACGCGACTGGCGCGTTTGCAGTAGTTTGCCATTAGATATAATTAACATGATATTTAAATGTGGTAATTAAAAAGTAATTAACAGGTCAGTAGTGAACGTATTAATGAAATAAATTGACTTCGTAATGATTTGATAGAGAAAGTAGATGAAAAGTTTCTATCTACTACTTAGTAGTTTTAATTGATTTTGCTCTTAACTGAGAATTATTATGCCCGACTCTTCATATAAAAATAAAAGAATTCTTTTCTCGTTGGAACAAATATAATATGCACAACTAAATCATTATTTACGTGTGTATATTTAAATTCTCCCAAGTATTAAATATATATTTTCAAAGTACATATAATTCACGAAAGTCTATTTATTTTGCAATTTCATTCGATTGCGTAGTGCCCAGTTGTCCCGGCGCCGAATCGTCCTAAACCCATGATAACATAGATAGGTATGCACCTAACGATTTTGCATAATATTTGAGACTTTAAATGAAAGGGGATGGCATTCTTAGTTTATCTAAGGGCAGCACAAAATATTAAAACTAGTATCCCTGCTGTGTCATAAATTTAAATTATAAATAGGATTTGATATATAACCTGAAATTTCCAGGGAGGTTTTAAATAATAGGCAAGTACCTACCCAATTAATTATAATGACGTAATTTGTAATGACTTTAAAGACTGAGCGAAAAGTAAGTATCCATGGAGACCTTTGGGCTGACTTCCCTCCTCGTCCATCTGAGCGTCTGTTTATCCGTACACATGTCAAGTATGAAGCTATTTAGGCAATGAAAAATGTTTGTGGTTGATATACGGCTGTTTCTGTCACCAAATGAATGTTTTTAGACTTACTGTGGTTGAATTTGTCGACTACAGCTAAAGCATCAGAAAAAGAAGTTGTCATGAAATATTTTATATTAGATACCTAATTCAAAATATCCATAATATTATGAATGTGGTATGTATGTAGGTACTATTCATTACTTACCTACTGATGATATATATCCATTTTAATTTGATTTCTGCTTGAAAGAATTGATAGGTATTGTAACATTTACATTAAAATTCAAAGGGACATGCCTACAGTGAGATATCAATTATTATGAAGTTGAATGAGATTAAAATTTAAACGACAAAAATCACCTTGATCAATAATATTTTCCGTATCCATTTGTGTTATATGAAGCGCCTAGTTTCGAATCCCCCTAAAACGGTTTTTGAAAATTTTTGAGTTAGATATTGTATTTAGATGGAAATTGTATTAACTATATGATGGCCGAAGTTGTACTTAAAAAACGCCAAAAACCGTCAATACGTATGATCAAAAATTAGGGTAATTTTCAAAACCTACTAAAATGGTTGGGTGTGCTTTGCAAATACCCCTAAAATGGATAAGCCAACATACTCGTTAGAATGTACGAATTATTAAATAATAACTACATAAAGTTCACAGATTTTAATAGATATTTGTTTTTCTTATTTTTCTCACCACTACCTAAAATCATTTTTGGGGATTTTGAAACTCGGCGCTTCCATATGCCCTTTTTTATGTTAGTTGCAGGAATTTTGTTATGGTTTGGGTAATATTTTTTTACTTATTTGTAATGTAAAATTGAATGGTTGATTGGAACTGTTTCGAGACCCCCTTTTAAATCTTCTGACGAATCGATTACGTCATCCCCGTCAAAGAAAATCGCAACTGCTGTTAGTCAGTGTGTCACTAGACAAGCATCAATCTGTGATCCTGATCGTAGCGCATTGAGAAATGTGAGTTGAATTTTATAAATGGAAATATTTATAACATGTGTTCCAGTGTCACCAATCACCATTTTACACAGTTTGGAGACTGGGTTCGGAAAACATCGTTAAATAACCTATACCGGTGTGAGAACATTTTCTGAACGATGTTCCTGTAAAAGGGGACACATGTTAAATAGGTTTTTTTCGGTGGCATTTTCCTGTTTTTCTTAATAGCCGTTTGTCTGTTGTGTCGTTTGCCCCTCCTGATCGGTTTAAACTTAAACGCTTCGCCGTCCCCACACCACGATACATCTTCCGAGCGTTTGTATGAACACGTCAAAGGAATCAGCGCCACACTGCTACGGCTATCTAAAATACAATTATTAAAATTTAGGAACACATTAATTATTAAAGTCAGAAATTTCAGAAACAAGAGTAAATAATTCAAATAGGTATTGAAACTAAATATCCAAGTTCCACTATAGTCAGGCCGCGGCACTGAATTGCGAGTACTGATGGTAGAGCTAACTGTTGCTTATCTTCAAATGCAATGCGGTAATCTGTTTGTAGTAAATGAAGATTTTCAATTGAATATTTCGTTCAAATTAATTAACATACATACCTACCTTTTTACCTTTACAATCACCCAAATTATTAAGACCAGCGAAATACCAATATCAGAGGTCATTTCAGGTACGTAGATACTTTAGATTTTGACAAGTTTGGAACCCCCTTATATTTTTGTTTGCCCACGTGATAATCCATCAATGAGTGTTAAAACACATAAATTATTGTTGAATGTGTTGTTTTATACTTTGATTGATTCTCTTAAACACAGTTTCTAAAATATACGCGTCATCTTAAGATTTTCGTACTTTCTGACAAAGCGTCCACCTCATCTGCTTCACGGAAAACGCCACTGACCAGTATTAATTTTATTGTGCTACGCTGCAATTCTCAGGTATTTGAGAGTATAATCTTGCAAGTCAGCTTTCATCCCATCTACGAGGATGGCATCAGTCAACATAGCTAAATACGGCGTAGATCATTGACATGGGTTTAAACTTATGGGTCGTTGGGTTGGCTCGATTGGCATATTGACTAGTTTGCGAACTATTTTCAACAATAACGATAGTTTTGAGATGATATAATGTAATCTGCCATATTATGTTAATAACATGCCAATATGACGACTCCACACATGCTGTATTTATATATGTGTCACTATCTGGCATTACTGTCAGATGCCGCTGCTGACCTGTGATTTTCTTAATATAAATAACTTTACAACCAACAGTTTTAGCACAACTTTAAAAAAGAGCCTTTTTATGTATTTATATTGAACAAAAAAGAAATACCAAATTTAGTTAAGAAATAATTTATTGTAAAACTAACATCTGAAACAACATACTGTGTAGTTTCATCTCTAGTATAACAAAAACAGAAACAGACTGTAGCCTGAAAGCCAAGGTTCATATAAATAAATAATGAGATTTAACGTTGTTACCACTATAATAATTGAGGTATCTTATTATTAAACTAATTTATTTAATTGTATGTATTAATATTTTCTTGGGTCGCGAAACCAAAACTATTACGTAGGTACCTACCCTAATCTGGGTTGCAGCTCAAAAGGTTATAAAACCCTGATGTACCCACGTTGCACCCACGTTGGCCGAGTGGCTTAAATGCCGGCCCATAGAGTCGAGGGTCCCAGGTTCGAATCCTGGGTCTGGCTAGTACACATATTGTTTTTAAATTTGTGTATGAGTCAGAGTATGGACCTAATAGGTTGAGCAAGTGGCTGACATCCATTTCTCGTAAAAACAAAAGTCTATCAATACAAACCTCCACTCTGTGGAGGCCCATATGATCCTATTAGGATCGGACATGGTCGAAAGAAGAAAAAGAAAGATGTATTATAGGTACCTATCATAATAAATTATGTTATTTAAATATGATATTTGTTAGGTATGTTATTTTAATTATTCACAATCTTCAGGTCGTTTTTACGAAAACTTTATATTTTGGCAATTTATCAAAGATTAATAAACATTATTACTGAAATTTTAAACATAACAACGTTTCACGTGTACCTACATGTCAACATCCGTTTTCAAGTAGTTTGGGAAGGAGGAGTGATCGTTTAGCTGCTAGTAAGCGGTTAAACGACACTCAAATATTCTTTCAAATTCCTCTTATGTTTCTAAATCTATTTATATTATTAACACTTAAATTATTATAATTTAAAAAACTAATAAATAATCTTTATCTATGAATCTGTATAATACAATGACATTAATATGAACGAAGCATCTGGAAAATAAAATGACACTCACTTTGTGTCGGGTCTGTCGGATGGCGAAATTCATATTTTAATATCGGTATCCTACGCTCAAATGAACATTCTGCTTGCAAGCGATCTGGCGACACCGCTGAGTCTGCCCATACAAAATTTCCGACTGTCAGGTTTCGACTCCGCCGTTATTATTGTGTTACAAAATGCCAATGTGCCTAGTTAAAATTGTAAAAAAAAATCTACTTAACACTCCAGGAAAGATGGGATATCACTTTTCATGTGTTAATATTATCATTGGTATAATATATTAATTTCTTATGTTGGTTAAAATGATAATGTCTATTTAAGCTAATGTAACATAGCCACCTTCATACGGTAGTTTTTCTATGATTATTTGGAAATGGAACGCTTAAGTTTATAATAATAGTGAATATTTTAGAGCTATCTATTGACAGTCTCATTTTGAGACCACAGTAACTTGGCATCTAATATACAAAGGTTGAGTTCTAAATCAGATTACGTCTATAAAAGTTATTTCCGAGGTAAGGTGACGAGAGTTACTGTTAATTTGGTTTTTCATACACAGTCTCTTTTCATAAGTATAATACAAATTAGAAATATTGTTTACTATTGGAAACATAAATCAAACACATCTAAAAGGAATAAAATCAATATTTAAAACCATACAGCTAGAAAAAACATTGCTAATGCTAAAGATTTTGAATTCTTTCAGGTAGGTACAACCTTCTGTAGTTTTTCTGTAAAAAACATTGAAGCAAGTTCCAGTTTGAATTCAAATCAATAATAGTATCTATAGGAAAAAGTACAGGAACATCTACCAACTATATTATTTCATTGTTTTGTATGAATATGAGAGATCCCAGAGGTTCTTCTCCTCTTGTTTTACTTCATTTTCCTTCATTTAGGCTCCACCTCCATATAAAAATGGTTTCTTCAATATATTTGACTGATGCGCAGGTAGGTAGCATTATAAAAATAAATAACTCTCATATCATATTTGGCGATTAGGAGATGAATAACTTTAATCTCTCAGATTTATACAAATGAATTAAATTATTTATTGATTATAATAAAATGAAATAATAATATACAGTATTTAATTCACATAATTTATTATAAATTATGACCAATTACGTCGTATTATAAAAATAATAACATCAGTATTGTAAAACTATATTATATATCAAACTATTTTGATTAAAATGTAAGTTAAAGCTATCCATTTGAAGAGGGACGAATTACGACTACTATGATAGAAAAATGGTAATACATGAGAGTTACCTCCCCACAATATCATTTAAAAAATATGCATACATTACCTAACGATTATATAAATATTTAGACTTATTAAATACCTATTAAATTAATGACTTATTATGGACGGTATAATTAGATTTTAATGTTTTTACTCTAAGTAAAAAATCGTATTTACATTTTGTTTTTATGTATCAGAATGACCAATGGTGGGCAGATAATAAATTCTAATAGGTAAGTCACATATTTTTAATTAAATATATTAGTTAAATACTCACAGTTTCACGTTCTCTAAATAGAGTTATAAAGTACAGTTATTAATACTATAGTGTTCAAAAGCTTTTGCGAAGCGTCGATGTATTTTTAAATGGAGCGTCGCGACGCCGACAATGTATTGCGCTTGTATCTTCTCCCCTCACAACACAACTTTACATACTTTTTAAATGCTTCCCGTATATCTTTTTTGTGATGCGTCTACTACAAACCGTCTGGTAAAAGACTCATTAAGTAATGCTCAGCATAAAAATGTCACAACGATCAAAGTCGCGACGTCATCAAACCGAGTAGTAAAAACTCAAGTAAATAAGCCACCCAGCATCAAAATAAGCCGATTTTAAGGAAATTTGATAAAATACTTCAGTTGCATAATATTATCTATTAGTATTTAATTTGGTCGTAATGAGGTATGATGGCTTATTTGTTAAAATATAAATCCCGTGTTCCGTACCAATATTAATTCAAAAGATATATTTCTAATAGGTAGGTATGTTTATAAGGTTTTTCAAATGTTGTATGTTACCAGGAAACTCAGAAATAATGGGAACTGAAATACACAATGGGTAAGGCGATAGCAGGTAACCGACTCGAGTAAGGAAGAATCCGGGTTAAACTTACACACGTGTTAAGAATACGTTTTACGTCGAATACTAAAATTGCTCTCGGTTTATGCATTTACGCTCATTTAATGTTGGTGTATTACAAACACTATTGCACGTGCGTAATGCGTGCTTCAGTTTTCGTAGATCACTCACACATTCAAAAGCCTGCTTCACCGTGCGGCGTATTGAATATTGCCTATCGGTATTCTATTTATTATCTGTTCTGTGTATGTTACATTAACAATCGTTTCCACTGAAAACAATGCATGATATATTATCGTCCCTTAGGTATATAAGTTTTCATATAAGTGCCTATAAGTACATATTGTTAAATTTTAATACAATTTAATAATACTAACATTTGATCGATAAAAATGTACATTAATAATATTGCAGATTAAGCTCTAAGCATAGTTCGTTTGTAAATTAGGTAAATTTTAGTACAGGTACCACTTCCACTGACTGACGTAGAATTGTAGAACGAATTTTACATTATGAAAGATAGAATAGTTGGTAGGACTGTGTTGATTTTTGAAATTGGCTGAAATTTTCTGGAAAACTATTACTTAGTAGGTTTTTCTGTATAGGAACTTACTCTGAGTTACAGATATTCTTTTCGTGTCTATGCGAGAGATGCACTTAAGTTGGTCCATGTCTTGGTCATTGTATTGGGGCTGTCCATATTTGACGTCACGGGGGTTTGATGAGAATAGTGATTTGTATCGGTGGGATTAGAAGGGAGGAAGAGTTGAAAATGTGATTTAATTTAGATAGGAGGTCAAATATTTTATAAAAAATATGACAATTGGATAAGAGGGAGGGGGTGACATAATTTATTAATAATCAAAGTAATAGGTACACAGGGCAAGATGAACCTGAAACCCGGCTAATACAAAACTGTTGTCAATTAGAATTTCGATAACTTTACTATAGTATTAGAAAAATCCCAGTCACATTGTGTAACATAAATGATTTAAGCATGGAAGAAACTTAAGAAATATATAACAATCATCATAGCCAAATGAACATTTATTTATAGTTACATATTATATAAGTACCTATAAGTAATACCGATTAAAACAATCCGTAATGAATTATTAATTATTTAGTAGTCATAATAAATAATAATATTCTAATGGCCAAACGCAGAGATGTCAACGTTAAGCTAGCCTTAACTAAGACATTATAATATAACGAATAATTATGTTGCTTGTTTTTCTCACCACCACTAAAATGTCACTAATTTTGATGTAGTTTTTTAGGTTACGCGTATATTAAGGCCACTTAATTAGTATAACTATGCATTTTTGGATCTAAGACCCAATGAAGATATTTGTATTTTCTGATTTTGGTAATATCTATCTATTGCTATTTGTGTAATTAAAAGGATTGTACAGCCATTGTGTAGACATTTTCACCATTCTTAACTTATACGAAAAGTGGCCATATACATAGAAAAATAGACTGAGATACGCATTGATTTAGGGATGATTTCACACTTCCAGTCGATTTTGATGATACAACAAACCTCAAAGCTCTATAATTCATAAAACTATAGCAATGTCGATACGGGTTAAAAGTTGAGTCCTGTGATATTAAAAAAGTTAACGACGTGTGGCGATCCAAATGACGTTCGGCTGAGTTTATTTTCTTCATCCACATTGAGGAATATAACAAAAACTGAAAAATTCACTTTATTACTATTAGTTTCAAAGTAATTGTCGATATCATTAATGACCTATATACCTACTAGATAATACGATATTTATATGAATATGTAATCAAACTTTTCAGACCGATCCCACCGGCAGAAAGTTTTCAATAGCTTTTAATAAATCGTAATTCATAATCATCATCCGGGGTTGATCCACTGCTAAATGAAGGTCTCCTCTAGCTCCCCCCTCTTATCGGTCCCTAGTTCTTTTCTACCACGTACATCCACCGAACTTTATGAGTTCGTCTATCCAGCGGGTTTTAGGACGTCCCTGTGCCATTTGTCCAGCGGTTGTCTACTCGCCAAATTCCGATTTTAGAGTTAAATTTTCCCTGACTAAAAATTAGGTAGATAAAATGTTTCTGTTAGAGACAGAATTTTCAATCTTGGGACCACGGCATTAGACAAAACTAGTAAAATTGTACTGTCTAGTAGAGACCTATAAGAAACTTGTTATTTTGTGGGACGTTATTGATTAACAATGTCGACAGTCGATACTATTAGGTTTTTCTTGAATTAAAAGTCCTTTATGTTATGACCAGCTAATTGAAAAGTTTTCCTAGAAGATAAGATTCAAGATTTATTTTCTGGTTGTTGTTTTTTTATTCTATACATTTTTTTATTTCTTTTTTGGCCATATCCGCCCCATAACTGGAGCATATGGACACCACGCGGCGCCTCCAAGAATCCCTGTCGCTCGCCGGTCTTCTTGCTTCATTCTAGGTCAAACCAGCATCCCGTAGCTCCGCCGTATACACTCTGTAGATTGTATTTAGCGGCCTTCCAGGACGCCGGAATCCGGTCGGCTTGAAGAACAGGCAAGCCAGGTTGAAATTCTCTTCTGGCATCCGCAGCACGTGGCCGAGCCAGGTCCAACGTCGCCTCTTCACTTAGCTTAGCTAGCTTGATGAGAGGCGCTTGGTGTTTTTTTCCCCCTTTAGGTTACACTTATTCATTTGACGAAAACGTTTACTCTCGAAATTCACAATTAATAAGGTTAGTCTCCATCATCCTTTTATATTATTATGCAAGTAAAAAATAGGAGAGTTTCAAAAAAATAATTAAACTATAAAAAACGATAATATGGCAGTTTTAAGAATTGTGAACATTCGTTATTAATATTATTTTAGATTGGGAAATATTTTTGAATCAGGTATTATTTATTTTGCTTTTGAAGTTACGTCGCTATGATTCGTGACTGGTAGGTACACCTCGCTTCGTGATTGTTTGTTATTTTCGATAATGGTATTTTGAGTTAGGCCCTGCACGCTGCGTTTTAACTACTCGGGCAATAAAAGCATTTGCACGGGAGCGCAGCTAATCGGTGGGCGCAATAGCGAGCCGACACGGAAAACATTTTTACACCTAACTTTGTCAATACGTAGGTACCTACAGAAAAAAATATCGATAAATGAGAGATCGCCAGGATTTATTTCAATGACATTTTAGATTTCGATGTTGTTTTCTGATAAATATAATATATTATTCCTTTCTGTGCCTTATTCCAGTATCTGAGATTCTTGAGCTAGGACGTTATTATTCTAAAAGGGCCTCACTTACGGGAAATCTTCCCTTGAATGCAAAAATGCATAAGATCCTCGAGAGGCCGCATGATGTCGCCAAAGTATGCTGCTTACATTTCTAGTTTTGATTTAGTTAATTATTAGCATATTTCATCCTCTATAGTTTATGGTCTACAGACAATACCTCATCATTCGTATCTTTTTACTTCCAGCTGTTGCAGATCATGCTATAGCCACATTTTTAAAGGTTCAAGTTTTCTATGCGCTGTTTTGTGTCTACACCTGAGTGTCTACGACTCCACTTCATATAGTACAAGGGTTTCTAACTTGAGTTGGTTGCACGCCCAGGGCGTGCGAGGTGGCATTTGAAATGGTACGACAACCAGTAAATTGGTTGTAATGATCACAAGCCTTAACCCATTTCTTTGATTAAATGGAGTTTATTTTATGACTCATCGCTTGAATGAGCACCCATGTCTCTACAATAATACATTACATTTATACTTAGTGTGTTACAATATATATTTTAATTGATTATATTTTTTTACTATTATCGACATCAATATCTAGGCAAATTGCCGTTACCATAATGCTGCCACGCACTCAAATTTGGTTGGTTTGATTGTGCTTACTGAATATAGATATTAAAAATGTTACGGAAGAGATGGGTAGAAAATATGGTTTTGGATACCTATCTTAAACAGGCAAATGCAATATTTTTTAAAATTCTGATATAAGTAAACTTGTTGTGTAATGTTTTAATACTAGGATTTCTTCCTTAATATGTCGCCTTCTGAAACGTGGACTCCGTAAACAGCGCATAATTCGCTAACCTCCACGAGACGAGGTTAGCAAATAAAAGATGAAATGAAAATATTGCATGTTTTGTGAGTAAGTTTCATACAGTTAAGATATTTTCGCCTGCGACGCTTTGTTCGCGACGTTCACACTTGCAATCATCCAGCGAGCCGAGCAATTCCCGTTTTCATGGTTCACTTTTGATGATTATCGCGGAGGAATCATCCTCAGTGACCCGTGTAAACGCACATTCATCAACGAATCATTGAAAGTGATCATCCAGAATCAAAAGTGAATGAAGTTAAAATTGTTCTACTTTGGATCATTTTTGATCACTGCGGATGATTCCTCGCATGCGCACTGCGCCCCTGAGTACTGTCATAATATTTACATATGTACTTAAACTGTCATTTTGAATATTTGAAAACAAACCAGTTAAATAGATGTTCCTGCAGTCTACATCATATTTGATAGTATCTACATACTGATTGTAATAAATAAAGTGTTGTTTTGTGGTTCTTGGTTGCTGTTTCTGTGATCTCTGTGTTTGCTATTTCACTTTACGCCATTTTGGAATGAATCGAGTATTTCACTTTCGGTGACACATATAAACGAAAAGTGAATGCCTGAATCCAATTCCTTGGGGAGGATCATCCGCAATGACTCGTGTAAATGAGCCTTAAGTAACGTTAAGTTAAGTTAAAAGTGCCTGAAAAAAACACCGCTCGAACGTCGAGCAGGTTTGTGGCATACCTCTCAGTTGTCGGTATTTTGACGAACACAAAATTGGAAGCGGTTCAGCAGGCGTTTGTTGAGTGCACGTGGAAAAAGCTGTTCGCGCGCATACCACGTGGTGGTCAACACGTTATTATGGTAGCTTAAAAAATCAAAAGCTACACGAGAATGTAATATCATAATATAATATAGAAGGTAATTAATTGATTTTAATGAAGTTTCTGACTAGAAAGAGATTGATTATATGTAAGCGTCCCTGTGTTTTTTTTCCATTATTTTTCTTGTCACAATATAAAGACGAATATTATAATCATTTACCACACAGTTGCCATGAAAAATCTATACATATTTTGTTTCAGAGGTTTGGTGGTAAATAAATACCTACATATTTTCGCCGCCCACGAAGAAACAATAATAATCATTAATATTATAGGGAGTAATGGACACAATTACGCGGTTTTAGTATGACGCCGAGACTCACACTCAAATGAAAATTTGGTTTAACGCCCTTCTTAAAAGCACGACTTCAAATTTTACCCACTAATTAGATTCGCTCCTGTAAACTAAATGATTTGAAATTTTAATATGTACCTGCACAGTACTAAAATTGCTCTAATAAGGAACGACAATGGGCAATACAATACCAATTCAGCCCTTTTAAAAAGCGATACATGACTCTACAGCTGAGAATTCATATTTCTGTACGATTTGAATACTTTAATAATGTAATGGAACATAATTATAATCTTTACAATTATGTAAATATAACTATTATATAGGTAATATAATTATTATATAGGAACACTCGACCGTTTAAACAAGTAGGTTGTTTTTAAAAATAAAAGTATATATTATAAAACTGTTTCCCACAAATTTATTTTGACGAAGATGCAGGGTTTGAAATGAACCGGAGCGCTCCGGACCCAGTTCCGGTTCGTGACATAATCGAGATTATCGCTCAGTCTCTTGGAGAAATTAAATATTGCGCAGCGGTTTCTGTATTTTTGAAATGTTTTGAAAATTTACTGAAAATTTAGATAAAATATTTTTTTTTAAGTTTATAGGAATTTTCGCATGCGGTGCTGATAACACGGTGGCCTAATCTTGTATGCCACAGGCTTAAAGATCGTTATTCCATTTGACCGTTTGAGCTTAGCAGGTATATAACAAAATAAAAATTAACACACTTACTTTTATATAATATATAAAATAACATTTAACAAAGACATCGAAAATACTTTTGAATATTATTGTTATTCGATTTCGAGCGCTGCAAAGATGTGCAAAGGCCATGGCCCCCACAAGGGGGGTGCTGTCAGGGCTCTAGCCTGGGGGCCCGGACTCATAGGGGCCCGGGTTTGACCAAATACGTGAGATAACACATGACAAATTTGCACTAATAGTCAAAAATTGTCGCCTGCGGCGCTATTTCACTTATAGCATAATACCAATTAAAATTATGTGGTTTAGCGATGCAATTTTTGATTATTGTTTGTCGATATTCGATAGCTTAATAATTCAAGTGGATGTATTAAAATATACAAAAATCGCTAAAAAAATTACCCTAAATTTTACCTCGCACACTATCGTCACACTGCCTTTAATTTTAGCGATAGGTAGGGGGGCCGCCAAAGATTCCAGCCTGGGGGCCCGCATCAGGGTGTGGGGGCCATGGCAAAGGCTATATATTTTATGGGAGCAGTGTAGATGAAATACTGTTCAATACCGGTATGAATATAGAGTGAATAATATTTTATCTTAAATATAACATGAAAGAGCAGGTCAGCGCTAATCAGATTTGTACCTGAGATAGCAAACAAACATAGATATTCAAAGAGTTAATGCCATCTTGAAGGGACTTAACACCTTTATATTATGGTACCAATCTATATACATATTTTAAATTAATGTTTTATTAAAAACAAAATTGTAAATAGGTAATACTATCAATGCGATGTCAAAATTAGACTTAAATAAATAACTTGAATGATAATTTATAGCCATACAAGTTATAGTGTAGGTACTAGGTATAAGCAGGCTCATCTAAGTAGATGCGTTATTTTATGAACTTTTGGCGTGCATGCAAATTTGGCGCGCAAATAAAACGATAAAGTGCAGTGGAGCGAGTCGCTGGGCCGAGCGGGGATAATGGGGCCAGCAGCCCGGTTGACACGGCCGGGAAACGAACCTGTGTCAAAGAGCAAGTGAGTATACCTATGCAATAAGTAATCGATAATACGAGCCACTCTTATTGTTATCCAAATGTTTGTTACTTTTTTTGTTACTATGCAAGTAGTGTAAGCATTCTGAATTGCACAGGATTGCCCTGCCAGTCCTGCCAATTCACGTGACGGAACCCGAAAAATCAATAGGTCACAAAATTTTGGACTTGAATTATGAAAAAATCGATCATTTTTTAAACATGTTTAACTAAGTGCAAACGTTGTTTAGAGTAATGCGCTGTGTCAGTCGTGACGACCAGAGATATCGGATCGAATACATATCGGATGTTATTGACAGTGCCGGAAGCCATGACGTTTTTAACCGTAGCTCATCATGCCTATTAATATTTGCAGGGTTTCTATGGATTTTTAATCGGATTTCTTTTGGAATTCTTAGAGCGGCGTTTGCATGCATATACAAACACTACACTGTTTCATATCATCTGCATATCTCTGCGACGAGCCCGAAACGTCGAGGAAAGAAGGAAGGTGAAAACCCAAAATCTATTACGATAAAAACAACCGAGAAAGTCACAAACATTATATATATATATAAAACTAAACTTTTTATGACGTTGGTTTTCGCATTAAAATGATTAGTTTTTAATTATCTATTAGGAAAAAGTGAGATTATGTTTTTAAGACAGATTTTTTTTACTCATATAACAAAATATTGTTTTAATGTAATTATAGTACAACATGATGTCTAAATAGTATTATCTTATATAATGAGTACAGACAAGAAAAAAAAAAGTACCTAAAAGAAAAATTCTCTTAAAATAAATACGTTATTTAATTCCATAGTCCACATAAAAGATAATTTCAAAAGTTCTAACGTTTTAAACATAAAAAACGCATAATGAAAAATATTATAAACTAAAATAAAATACAATAGCTTTAAAAATTAACAGCATCGGTTTATTCTACTTAGAAAGAAATTTCTAACTATTGGTTATAGTTATTATATGAGTAAATTTAAAAAAGGGCTGTTCACCAGTTGCGAAATTATTCATAATACCACCATAGCAAAATTATTGATTGTAATGATTTATGTTATATTAGTGAGGGCATGGTGATTTTTCATGATGTTTTTTGAAATTTTACCATAAAGCCTTCGATCAAACAAACGAAAAAAATGGCAAAGAAAGGCGTGTTGCCACATTGGAGGATTGGATTTCCTTCGATTTCATTTTTATTCGGTCATATTTCATTAATCAATATATTAGTGATTAATTAATGTCTAAATACAACAAAAAACAAATAAACACTGCGTATATAAATAGTTAATTATCATTATGATAAAGTTATATTTATGTATTGCGTTTCTTTATTCAATATGACTAAATGAAAATGTGGAAAGATATTTAGCTTATCTCAAGAGATTATCAACTTTTGTTGTATTCATTACCTAGACGTCCTAGACATTAGCTTTGCGAAAAAGTGTCGCGCAACCCTGTGATTTTTTTGTGTTTCAATGAAATTTCAAATTAATGATTTAGTAAGCAGCATTGTGGGAAACAAACATTATTTGATTTTGATTTTAGAAGAACTCTGTAGAAACCATTATAATCTATAATTATTATTAAGGCGTCACTTGTAATATATTTGATTACATAAATGGCATTTTAAATGATTATTATAATTATTATAATCTTAGTAATATACGATTATGACTCATTTAGTTAAATATGGACATTAAGTTCCAATTTACTGATAAAATTAAGTTCAGGTTAAGCAGTTGCTAAGTGTCACTCGAGTTAAGTTGTGTTTCCTGTTGGGCATTTATTTTTAAATTGACATAACATAACACAATGGACAATTAACAATACACCCAATTTAGAAAAATGTGTAACTTAAAAATATACGTGTAACTACAGGACGGCCCGAAAAACATATAATATGCTTATTCATGACTCATGGGTAACAAAGTAGCCGTGAGACTAGGTATTTAAAGTTTCTTGTAGAGTAAAAAAAAAAATGTACAATATGGATTAATCTCAATCGGATGCAACGCTTAATTTTATTATATAAGCTAGAGTTAAGAGTGTACATTGCCAGTGTGTGTTTGCCTTTGGTGAGTGTACACGGCGCCTGAATATGCTGAAAGGCGAAACCCGGGTTGCAAAAAACGACTTAAATGGAATAGTACAAAATTTAAATCCATTAGAATATATTATAACAGGCATGTCCAACGCGCCGGTCGTAGGCTAGATTTTGATGGATTGCACTATAGGCCTGAAAATGTGAAAATCGAATTCGTTCAGTTGTAATATAATTACAGGGCTCGAAATGGAACGGAACGCACCGTAGCGCCGTTCCGGCTCGAAGAAATTTGTAAAATTATCGCTCCGTCTCGTGGAAAAAAATATGTTGACCGTCTGAGCTAGATAAGCCATAGAATAGAAAATCTGACACATTTATTTTCATAAAATACACATACGATTTGATGATTATGTAAATATCTTCAGAAAATTTGTCGAGCGCTCCGGTTCGTAAACTTTTCCATTTCGAGCGCTGATATAATATGATTACATTGAATTTTTTAAGAGGAAGCATTCAAAATTCCTATGTTTATTTCCTTAACCAGCTTACGTGAAAGTCGTTTTCAAACTCACTATGAGAAAACCCGCGTGGCCTCGTATCATTTGATTCATATCACTCATAGCCTTCTACAAGAGTGAGAGGAAGAGAAGAAGTGAAGACTCGTGCTTTGAACTAAAGCGTCGTTTTCTACGCAGTAGGCTCTTTCCACAGTGGGATAATGGTTTTACGATGAGTGGATTGAGTGCCAAAAAGAATACAAAAACGACCCTAATGAAAAATTGAGTTTTTTTATGGTAGATAGTGAAATACGAGTGTTATTTAATTTGTAATCATTCAGTGTGTTCAACGAAATATAAAGTTTTGTTAAATTTTAAGAATGGCAATTCGAGAGTGTGATAGAGGTAAACCACTGCCAGTTATGCTACTGGATAGTAAGTAGATCCTGTTTAAAGATTTTTTTCTAATATGTATGTTTCTGAGATGTTTCCAAATTATTTATGTTCAATAATGAATGTTACATTCTTAAATCTTGTGCATGATTCGTTGAATAAAGTAAAATAAATGAGTGTTTATTAATAATATTACATTATTCTTATTAGAACATGAAGTGTGAAAAAAACGTGCGACGTATTACAAATCGTTTTGCTTTTGCTGAAACAGATTGTTATCACGTCATGAGAATACTCATATACGGCAACCATCAAAACATTCAATAATAAAAATTGACAAATACTAAAATTATTGTGTCAATCACCTGTTATCTGTAGCCACCTTCTAAACTACTAAAACAAAGATGCATGAGATGATCACGTGAATCGCGTGAGTTTCGCGTGGGGTAAGTGATGCGACGTGATAATATGAATGAGTTTCACACATTTAACGTGATAAAAGTGTGTAAGTAAAACGACATTGCACACTTTTTGCTCGTGGCGTGAGTTTATCGTGAACTCGTTTGTACTGACATGGCGTGATAGCAATATGATTCTGCCTTATGTATAGTTCTGCGCATTGTCTAGTCTCGTAGTCTCATTATTAGTATCACACGTACCTACATATTATAATATTACATACATTTTAAATTAATCATATCATATAGGTACTTACTCATAATTATTTCCAATATATTACTGAATATAATAAAGAATAGTATGTACCCTTGTCATAATAATATATTACCATGTTCGATTCTAAGAAAATCATATGTGCCTCCACATGGTAGAGGTTGTATTAACAGAGTTCTGTTTTTAAGAGAAATGGATGTTAGCCATTTGTTCAACTTATTAGGTCCATGTTCTTGGTCCAAATACACATTAAAAAACAATATATGAATTTGTCAGACCAGGGATACCAACCCGGGACCCACGACATCAGACTTACGCGTGACCATTCGGTCATCGGCGTTAATGATACTTTACTAGAAATATACGCAGGCCATTCTGTATTTACTGTTGAAAATATAAAAGAAAGGTGTTTAACTACCAATAAGAATTTCCGATTTATAATAATGAAATCCTATATTTACATAGATTTCAATAAAATGAAATTTACATTTAGGGCATAAGTTCTTTTTTGACCTTACACTGAACCCTTCCGATGCTTTCCTGTCGGAAGACCTGTGCCCTTAAACATAATTAAAACCAGTCTGGTCTAATGAATTAAATTGCAATTTTAGTGTAAGTAGGTAGGTAGATACAAAAGGATCAATTTCATCATTAACGGGTTAAGAACCATCCAACTAGAGTTATTTGGAACTAAATATAGATATTATTATTCAAACATCTACTAATTCTATGCAGCTGAAAAGATAAATAAAAAGCGTAAATATTATCAATAATAAATATATGGGTGTCGTGCGGTGACTGGTTTGTAGGGATGCTAATATTATATCTAGATATGTAGTATTTTGTACCTACTTCAACTATTAATTATAATCTTTCGGTTCTGCTACTTTACATATACTTAATAGATGCACTATAATATATTTATTTCAAAAGTTTCACAAAAAATGTTATAATGTTAAATGTTATAAACTAGCTAAAAGTTAAATTGAGACATTTAATATACAGTTTGAGCAAGCATTATCATTGAATAGTTTTTGCGATAATTTCAAATTGTTCTTCAAATAAAATTATTTATTTTTAAAGAAGTTTAGTTAAATTTTGATATCAAGAGTTACGAATTTGGACTGCGCAGTTTTGGCGCGAAACTTTGCATATTTTGGCATGTATTAGAGATGGCTGTGATTTGGCACAGCACAATATGAATTAAGTAATTACTGTTCGTATAAAACTTTTTTCAATTTTTGTAAACATATAAACCAATATATTCTGTAACATATCATGGCACTTAAGTTTTTTGTCCGAAGCGCCTTAATGTATAGTAGGTATATAAAAATATAAATAAAGTAATAGAACAGTAGTATATAATATGATATGATATGATAGAAGTAATGAGAAAGGAAAAAGAAAATGTTTGAATTAAATATTTAAAAAAGCGAAAAACATATTATTATCAATTATTATAAATTTAGCGAATTCAATACCTCCACAAACATTTCAGAAAAATACATTAATTACTAAACACATACCTAAAAATAGCAAATACCTTACCTACGTAAATTTATATATTATTCAATATTTATAAATAGACAAAATTTCTACTCATTTTCAATTGGTATATTGTGTAATGTAAGTAGGTATCCATACTTGTAATATTATACAAATTATTAGTAAGTATTAACCACATGTGGGTCTATTCTATACAAAAGGCGACTATCGACCGCTAACGTGCTAACGTGATAATGTGTTAGTATTTGTTACATACATTTTATATTGAAATATTATAATTGTAATTGTATTGTAATCAGTCAATCAGTCGAAACTGTCTTTCTCTCGCTCTCTCTATATCGCTCATGCTCTAAATTTTGGCACAGGCAGGGGGCATGCCGTTAAAATATATCATTTATTGCAACAATTAATACCGGCTAATTATAATTGTTACAATACGTGTTAACAATTTGACACAAACATACCCTAGTTAGCGGTTTTAGCGGACGAAAGCAGCCTTTTGTATAGAATAGACCCGCAGATATAAAAAAATAAATGTTATGAAAATATAACATTTCTACTTATGTATTAATTATTTTCTTAATAAGCAAGTGATTAATTTTATAACATAATCATGGCTGAATCGCTTGGAAAGCTGTTTGCGGTATTTTTTTTTCAATTTTATAACATTATCAAAATTATTCTTATTGAATTCACGTATGAAGGATTGAAAGAGTTAAAAGTTTTTTTTCCGTTTTCATCATACGGTCCAATTACCTATAATTATCTGAAATAGGCCTATTTTTGTAACAATAACACAATACTAATTACGGGGTATAGGTACGATCTATTAATACAAATAATATAGATTTTTACGATCGTAGACAATCGTTAAACTGGGACTAATTTAATATATCAAGGTTTTAATTAATATTAGCAGTAAAATAAGTGTGTTAAGGGGGGACATGCTCGTCGAAGGTCAAAATTGAGTTTTTATTGTATTTTCAAACCATGATCCTGGACACTCCTTAAACGTTGTAGATAATCTATTTATATAATTTTAAAGCCTTATTATCCTTTATAGTTATTTTCAACATTTGATGACTGCGTAAAGTATTTTTGTTACATAAAATAGTATTCTTTTAAACCTCTCGCTCTAATGTTTTAGAATATAGTTATATTTCGGTACATAACTGTGCAGTGGTGCTACGATTTTTTACGTTTATTAATTTTTAAACGCATTTATGAAACCATTAGTATAATTTATTACGAGATAATTTTTGTAAAATATTCACGATAAAAAATTATATTGATAATCTCTGTGATCCCAAATTTGACAAGAATTAGGCATTTTATTATTCAAAAAATCGGCAAAACTAACACATTTGAAGATGATTCTAAAGATACTTATTATAAGCTATGTCTTGGACCATTCAAGTGTGATAAACATCTTATGAATAATGATTGCTTTATAATAATTATTGACCTAAGGATAAGGTAGTGTTTTTTTGAAATACGCCATTTCTTTTGTCATTCCCTAGTGGTTAAGCTACAACATACGGCCGTAGCCATAAATTGACAAACTATAATTAAAGTAGGGAGTAAGTAAGTAAAATAACTATAAAGGATAATAAGGCTTCAAAATTATATAAATAGATTATCTACAACGTTTAAGGAGTGTCCAGGATCATGGTTTGAAAATACAATAAAAACTCAATTTTGACCTACGACGAGCACGTGGGCCGTTAAGAACCTAATTAAAAAGGAATAACAAATTATCAAAAAAAAAAAATATATTTTTAATACTCTTACTAAAAAATTACGCGAAATCTCTACCAGTTGTAATTGCGATGTGAATAATTCAGAAAAATATTTGCTATAAAGTATAAAAGTACTGTATAATCGTACAAGTGTAAGCGAATGAGAAGGCGTCAAGGTGAAAATAAGGTGATACAACAGACGCGAACTTAACCAAGTCCGCAATAGCAACCACACACGATGCAGTCCCACTACTACTAACTGCTATGTGTACCTATGACGGAGCGATCCAACCTAAATACGCAGGAATAGACAGCAGAAAATCTGAAATTTCTGGAAACAAATGACTGCACGTCTGCAAGTGCCTGCTGAAGTTGAGGAAACTGGAATAAAGAAGCAAATTCTTGATATAATATTTAATCATAAATAAGGCCAGTGCCATTTTTTGATGTGAAAAAATGGCGCTTAACCCAAACCGAAAAAAATAAGGTAGCAGACTTTGAAATACAAATTCTTTGGACCAACTTTAGAAAATGGGGTCTACAAAAGAAAAAATAATCATGAATCCTAATGGAACACCACACCAATGATATATTCTGTACGGCGATGGGCGAGTCACATTGCGAGAATGCCTTATGGTAGTGCTGCCTTAATCTTGACCAACTGTGTACCCCAGTGGAAGCGAATTAGAGGAACGCCACTCATTATTGGAGAATGTAGACGGACTGAGTGGAGGATGACTGAATAATACCGAGAAATCTTGGAAACTGGAGAGGTCTAGTGAGGGACAGGAAATAGTGGAGGAGGCTAAATCTCATATTGGGATGTAGCACAGAGGAAGAAAATTACCAGTAGGTATGTAGTGTAAATACGTACCGTGTAAAAATATTTGTATGTTCACCAAATTAAAGTGAGCCGCATTCAATTGTGAGTAATCTCATTGAAATGTTCAATGTCTGATTCAGAAGAACTTAATCTATTTTAGCTGAACAAAATCGATTTGATTTATAAGAATTCATGTGACTTGTTACTGCAGGTAAAGGCAATACTACTTAGTGCTTATAAATTTAGTATTGGGTGCCTGCATATCTAATCAGAAATATCGTAGATATAAAAAGTGATACTTACCAATTTACGTAAGGAGTGACGTTCTGGGAAACATGTTTCAATTTGATAATATTTGTCGGCTACCGACATTCTAATGCCAGCAAAAAAACAAAGAAAAAACTACGAAATAACTAAAAATATATCCTTTACACCTGAATAGTTTGTTCACACAATCGCAGATATTTTTATTGGATATAAAGAGGCTGAAACTACAAAGGAATTTATTTGTACTGAGTTATTTATATTATGAGTACTTACTTCTCTATTGCGTACTTCCTACGTATTATTTTGGTAATGACAATTATTAATGTTTTAGAGCGTGTTCAGAAAAAATTTCTTCGTCATCTCTATTTTAAAGTTTATAATTATTTTCCTTTTCACACCTTCTCAAACGAATCTTTTCCGACTAACTTTCTTCAAGGCATGCTCGCCTTTCATTCTTTTGAAGCTCGTAGGTCATTTCTGCTCTTAAAGCATTTTTCCCTGCTCTCACGTGGTATCATTTTCATTCCCGATATTCTAAAAAATTAAAATTTTTACGCACCCGTCAATTACATGCGTGGTCGCAGCCATGACCTATTTTGGGTGAAAGCTGTTTCCTCGTGTCAGGCTCACCAGGCAACAATAGCGAGGACTGTGCGGCTGGTCAATGCACTCCCTAGAGATGTAGATATTTTTGGCGATCCATTATATATTCTGTTTTTTAAATTCTATTTTATTGTTTAATTTGTATTTTTTGAATTATTGTTGTTTTATTTTATTTCTTTTGTATAAAACTATCTTTGCTTTCTTTTTTTTCCTCCACCTTGTTTTTTCTGATTTTCTGAACTGATTACTTGTAAGTTTTATTCTAAATGTCATGTTGTGAACGTCCTGAATTAATAATTTGTTATGTACTCAACGTGTCTTTTTCAAATAAATAAATAATACAATATGTATTTACATTGTAAAAACAGAACATCTATATTCTATAAGATGGGTGAGTTATGGTTAGTGGAAATTGACGATATAATAGTGTAAACTAATATGAAAACTGCTTATTATCGACATCGCTGGAGACATTGAAGTTAATGGCCCTACTAATTCATTGTCGAAGGGTGACTTTTGAAAGGAGGTGGTCTGTGGAGATCTGATAAAAAGAACACACTTGTCAGGTATAGGTACTTACGAGAAATAAGAAGATAATACGATATTACTATTAATGAATAGGTACACACTAATGACAACGACACACTAATTTAATGAAACTTCAAAAATTCACTGACGACATAGAATTAAGCGATCAGTTTAAATAACGTATTTTTTCAAAACATTTAAACAAATCAAAAATCATTAGATAAAAGTTCTTTTTATTTAAAAAAATAGTTTATATTTATTAATATTCGATTAAACACCATAGAAATATTTTTTTAAAATTATCTAATTATTAATTATTTAGTTTTAGGCCCTGCCATCGGAGCTTACCTTAGTTCATACAATTAGATAGACTGGGAGGGGCTACGTGACGTAAAGTCAGTATGAAAAAAATTGAGAATTATTTGAAACATAATCCGACCTTTATTTACGCCAAGACAGATGGCGCGCTGTGGTATATTTTTTAAAACCTTTGCAGATGGTTTTGTAATTTTATTATCTGTGTATACATTCCTACACATACGGCATCTCTCGTTGGTAAAATAAATTATTTTATAGAATATTATATAATCAAGTGATTATATAAATAAGTCAATATGCAATTAAAAAATATTTTTCTTATGAAGGTAGGCTTCAAATAATCGCCTAGTATGGAGTCTTTGCCAGTGCCTACTATACCACACCTAGATCCGTACCACATTCGATCTTAATCGGGCTTATCACGTGACTAGGTTTGATGTGAAACATCAATATTTTTTTGACTGGGAATGTCTTTAATGACATTAAGTGAAGATTCGTCATCGGGGAAAGGAACATGAACATGAACAGGAGACAAAATTGAAAATTGTAATAAGTAACAAAAGATAATTTAAACTGCCGATAGTGATGAATAAATATAGCAGTTACTTACTTGATACGATGATGTGAACACATGAAGAAGAAGACTCAACATTTGCAAGTATGGTACCGAGTGAAGTCCCGTGGGGGTAGGCAGGTCATGCGTTGCTTAGGGCAGCCAAGTGAAGAAACGAATACGAATATTACAACTTTTGAAAGCAGTGGCAATTTTTCACAAAGCAGACGATGCGGTCGCTTAATTAGAAAATACCGGCATCTTAGTTAAAAATTAACGAAATCTTAAATAACCCTAGAAACCTGCCCTATTTAGTATTGTATTGATGGTAGTTTATCGCAGCGGCAATTTTTTTTACAAAAGCACATCCGAATATGTCAGCGCCTCAGACTTCTACGTACCTAAAGCGCCGCTGTTTCAGAGTAAATTTCATGGAAATTCTGTAATATTCAGTAGATGATGATTTTGAGCTTTGTTGCACTTGTCTGTTTAAGATACCTAGCCAAAAATATATAATAAAATAGGTAGGTACCTAATGAATTGCATACAATTGGACTAAAAATAAAAAGGGCAGCATTTTAAGTCTGCCTAAGGGCGGCACTTTGCCTTGGGACGTTACTGATACTGACCATACGTTTTAAAATATCTCTGAAAAATAACGACACGGTCTCTGGGCTGTGAGATCGATGACAATAAAAATCCTCTGGAGTATGGCTGTTATCTTCAAAGGTGAAAAGTTGTAACATTACGGTGGATTTTATGGCGGTCGTCTCGAGATAAAGATGTTACCTGTGGCGATAAAAGATGCTTTGTTCGAGGCCGATCAATGAATAAACATCAAACTAAGCAATTAACCAGTCCATTAAGAAAACGCCCTACCTTATGTATTGAAATAAATTTTAACTGCCTGAAGTTGAAGTCAAAGAATAAAAAAAAACCGTAAAATAATTAGGTAGTAACCTACCTCTTATAATTATATTGTATAATAATTTTTCACAACATAAATACTAAAATATAATTATTTCATCATATACAACTTACTTTAGTATGTTAAAAGGACAGGAAAATTTGTCAATTAGAGTGATAACGACTACGAATTTCAGTATTGCATTCATATACCTGAATCATTTTGAGTGCGTATTGTCAATTTCTTATTGTTGTGCAATTTTTGTTACCGAACGTCGGTTGCTCTAATTTAGAGTCTACACAGAGATGAATCGATGATCTTACCCCAGTCTCTAAGATTTGTGAACCAGGGTATTGTTCCATTTTCAGGACTTCAATTAACGGAAATGTTCCCTTAAACATTGATAGGCAAAAGTTGACGCTTTTTGAGATGTCGCATTATAATATGTCCAAAATATGGTAGTTTTATCTTCTTTGAGTATTTTTATGGCTTTCTGTATCCTCAATATCACCTTGATGTTCATAATACTCTAATTCCAGCCTGATACGGAGCACTCTCGTTTGATTATAGCAAACGGCAATCACAAATAATATTATTGTTCTTCTGTTAATACGAGTACCATGTGAAAAAACGATATTTTTGTATGGTAAAATCATAACATACATACGTGTATATTAAATCGCCCTCTTTTATGTGAGTGCCACAGAGAAATCCAAAACCACTGTTTAGGACCTGTGTCGCCTTCCAACGGGGACTATCTGCCATCCATCAATCTGATGAGAATAAACAAGTATAGATTGAGGTGTCTATGCAGAACTGTTGTCATTCAGCTCCTATGGTTGCAGATATAAGCTAGGCCAGCCAGGGTTATTATATTAGTTTCAAATCTTCATCATGCAGCACCATATTATTATACTCAGAAGTCTAGTGCATGTATGATATTTCTTTCATGGGGAAAAACAACAGTGAAAAAAGATGAATATATCAACTCTGGCCGAAATCAAATCAGCAATACGGTTCATAATACGGCATTTTCTTTAGCCGGAACATTCTTTTGAATTAGCATCAAGTAGAGAAGTTTGCGTGCCAAAGTTCTTAAGAAACATCGATAATGAACACAAGGTTATCCGTAAAGGCATCTAGAAAAACGTGCTGTTGTCTTGACAATGTGGTTTTGTGTTACAATGACTGTCGTTATTTGAATATTTATATACTGTCGCCTATATCCTGCCGCCATACGACTGAATGAAAAAAGTTTCAATCCAAAAAATGTATTATTATTATTCTAATTGTCACTACATAAATCTTGGCCTTCAGAAAATGTCTCCACTCCTTACTGTCTATTGTACGTTTCTTCTATTACATTTAATTAACATTAAATAATGTTAAATCTCTTAAAGAAGATTATTTTAGGTAATTTTAAGACCAATAAAGTCGCCCATGTCTACAAGTGAGACGTTATAGAGTTCTGTCAATTTTTTGTCATGTATTCTAACTTAACTATTTCGTCGATAGGTCTACTTTTCTGACGTTTTGTTTTTCTTGGGTACTACTGGATGATTAGATTTGACCAGCGATTTGCGACTCTTATTTGAACTGTATGTCCTTTCCATTTCTATTCGAGGTTTTTAGCAAACACCATTACGTTTATGTTTTAGTAATATTAATATAGTATAATATGGTTTCTTGCGCGAGAGCGTCCTCCTAAATTGAGAGACATGATCAAGAAATTGATTGAGTTAATATTAACTGAAGCGATAGGGTCAGTACAGGATTGCTCCAAATGGAAGAATGTTGTTGGTAAGGCCTATCATTTCAGTCAATATCGTCCTCAGCAATGAAACAAAGGCTATGAAAAGAACTTAAACTGCAACCCAGATTTACCCATTGAAGACATTTAAAAGAGGAAAAAATGGTCCAACAGCCAGATTTAATTTTCTCGTAAAGAGTTTACTAAAACTATTACAACTTTTTTGTATTATGTTTAATTTCAATAATTATAATAATATTTAGGTATACCTACTTAAACATTTTAATTTATAATTATATTTTTAGTCATTTCCCTGGGTAAATTAGTCCAGTTTTAAGAAATTTAATATCTAAAAAAAGATTTCTTTAATAAGGACAAGCGGCGTCAAATTATTATGGCATAAACACTTTTTTCCAAAACTTCCAAATTTGTTTAAATTATGTTTGTACATTTATAATAACGTATCGTATGCTATTTGTTAGTTCATTTTTTATTTAAAAACTCCTGTTTCGTAATTACTTAATATTATTAATATTATTATTACTTAAAAGAAGAATTTAATATAATGCCATTCTTAATTTCATTGAAATCTAACATTTAGATTAAAAACCGATCAGCATTCGCTTATCAGTTTGTATTTTCACACTTTTTTTATCATCGTATAATTATTGATAAACTTAAAGGTGCCGCCGTTCTTTAAATTGCCGAATACCTAATCAACAAATAGCACCCCTTCTAAATGCGTTAGTAGTGTTCGGATACACTCTTATCAAAATGAGTAAGAAAGGTGCCATAGATAGGGATCTATTAGTGATAAAACAGAGTTTGTAGTATTTTCAACGTTATGTTTTTGCAAACTTGTTGTATTTATGTAAATAATATTATGTACCTATGTATTATAAATAAGATAGGTAGGTACCTATTTATATTCATCGTATTATTATAAAAAGATTATGAAAAAATGACATGGAGCGCATTTGGGGTCATGGATAGTCTTCAAAAGTAATCCATTGTGTCTTAAGTGTAAAGTGTTCAACCGATGTGTGTTTCCAATGCTCACGAATGCATGTGAAACATGGATCATTATGTAAGAGAAGTAAAACAAATATGGGTAGCGCGTAATCCCACAACTGGAAAATTCGCATGTTGTTTGTCATTGTGTATTGAATTCATAACACTGACTCAATAATGTGGTTGACATATTTTCCTCTGAAAACATCTGTAATTAGACGGCCAAAATTCACGTCAGATTGAAGATCTAACGAAAGAAGATGAAAGTTGTACTATAAATAAAATCAGTATCGCAAATATAATTATGTAAAAGAGTCAAAAATGGCATTTCCTGTTATTTTACAACGTTTTTATTAGCTCGTACTCTTGTTTGTCCAGTACAAATCTTGCAATCGATTTTTAACTAACTCCCCGACTAGCTAGACATTTGAAACTCTTAGAATATATCAGAACACGATGCCAATGCATTCTTTTAATACTTTTAGTCATCTTTAAGCAGAATTGAATTCATTTCCAGTTAATTCTGTTTTGTATGGAAAGTTATTTTAGAAAAATCCGTAAAAAGTAAAAGACTATTATTGGTTGCTAAGGGGGTGGTCCTAGCAACTAAATTATTAATAATATATACGTGCGTTACTATGGAAATCAAAATGAAATGTCAAAATGACATTTCAGTATTCTATATTTGTTTGTTTTTTATTTACTTCATATCAAGTACAAGTTTGAGCATATTGAGAATAATAATTCAACAGAAAATTTAAAAACGTTGTATATAAAAAGTTCTTTTTATCTTGTAATTATTTGGTTGTATTCTGTTAAATAAAGTTGAACTTACATGGTAACGGCAGTATTATGATTTAGGAATAAAATATTTTTTTCTGCTTTTACAGAGAAAATGTATCTCCTAAACGCACTTTCTTAGCTACGTTATTTGGCAGAGGAATCATTTAGGTACTCACTTACTATGAAAATAAAAGAAAATGAATAAAAAATAAAATTGGAGAGTAGGTAGCAAGTATTTTAAATAATGTCTATTCGTTCAAATATATTCCAATTAATTCTATGCTCAATTTAAGGGAAAAGTTAATTTTTAGTTTATTTTGTTTGAATATTTGTTTGTTTACATATCGACCACCAATGAGATATCGAACAAATCAAGATCATTACTCTCGTTTTTTTTGAAATTCTTAATAAAAGTAATTAAATAAGTTTACTCTTATAAAATTTAGACCAATGCGATATATACGCGGCCCACTTAGTCAAGTGCATAACGCACAGGGTTCTCATCCAGGGGCTCGTGAGATCACGACACATTTATGAGATTTTCTCGATGTTGGGTGTTTATGTCAGTTTTTCACTTCTACTAATGTAATACTGTTTTATTACAGTACTACCACTGTGCCGTATGGCCTGTTGTAGTGTTATAAAAAGAATAATATAATAATTATTATTTTTAACTTATATACCTACGTATACTTAATGAATTAGCAAATGTTAGGTGATATTTTCATTGTTCATAAATAATTAAAAGGCACGGCCTGAAGGGTTCCGTCGTCGTGGCCGGCCCTCCCTCACCCTGCAATGGTGCTACAAACGCGATCTACGCGCTGCAGGTCTGGAATAGCGGGAGACGATAGAGTTGGCGATGGACCGAGGGAAGTGGCGCAAACTTGTTCTTGCCCTATTCCTCAATGCTGGGTCGTGACAAGGTGAAAGAAGAAGAGGTTGTGGACATCAAGCAGTCTCTAAATATATAATAAGTACCTATATAATATTTTATACCTATATGTAGATAATATTTTGCTGAGTGGAGTTCCACAATATAATTTTGTTATATGACATTTACTCAGTGTTTTATAAATTTTACTATGACTTGTTTGGTTGGTATGTAATTTCTTGATTGGATTGATTTGGCGCGTAACAAATAGCTGATATTAAATTTGATAAGTATGCTAATAAATTGATGGTTAATGTTAAACAAAGATGAATTTTAAAAAAATGTAGATATTATTGTACACCTAATGTCAATGTATTTAAAAATATTAACAATAAAATAACTACACTTAAGTATAGTTTTATATTGAATTTTTAACAGAAGAAAAAATATCAATCGAATGGTTTAAGAAAGAATTTTGTAGAATTCGTTGGATAAAATCATATCTTTTAAAGTAGATCAAATAATAAATAATTTTAAAGAGTAAGCATTGTGATACCTATCTTATTTAAAATGATATCTTTATTTATTATTTTCAATAGGTGGAAATATAGATATGTACGTAAAATAACACACATTCCTCCTTGTATCTCTCTGTTTATTCGTAAGGTAGATTTTCAGGGGGCGTCGAGTATTTTTTTCCTGAAAAAGGGGTTCGCGAGCCAAATATGTTTGGGAATCTCTGACATACATTGAATTATAATATGGTAAAATATCACTTAACAAAAAGTTTTGATTAGTGATTGTTTTTCAATATAATAATAAATGTATCTACAATTTGAATTGAATTAAACTATGAACCAGTAATTGTTACATGATTAGAATGATACTACTCGATACCATCAAACGGTTCATATTAACTATCTTTATGGAGTGAATGAATACAATGTACAATTATTTTGATTTGATTTGATTTTCTCCACTGTGCCATCGTACGTCTCGCTTCTTTGTCCATTCTCGGAATCGAACCCAAAAATCAAATTCACCGGATCGTCCTCGTCGACAAGTTGTCCGTCCCAATTAGAGCGCCACGAGATGCCTATCTCCCACAAAAGGAATTTTATTATTTCCAAGTTCGCCGGGTCGTTATTTGTCTACAATCAGATTGGAAACTGAAGCAGTAGCGACCATACTAACTTCTACACTTCACTTTTAGTATCCGGCAAAGTGGTGTTGTTTTGTGTTGTTACGATACTAGCACTTAGCACCCCGAATGTAGATAACTTTTTATAAAGCCACTTTAAAACAGTAGGTCCATCCGTATTTTTATCAATCTTAACATAAATTGCTGTATTTAAAAAGAGGTAGGTATTAACTAAATATTTTCGTGACTTATGTTATCTGTAGGTGTTTGATTAAAATATGCTACCGGTAAAATATTTAAAAAATGCTTAACAAACAATCATCAATAGGAGTACCTATATATTACATACTTCCACAATTTATTTGGGAGATTGCGGAATATTAACCGCCGCGAAAACTTGGTTATATTTTGATTTCTGGATTTTTTAAAGTTTGTTATGACAAAAGAAAATTCCACTCGAGTGACATAATCGTGTCTTTTCAGTACATATAATTAACCAGATTTAAAGTGATTGAAAATATCTAATACACCCCTACCTACGTACTTATCAAGCATAACCATGATCGCCACACCCTAAAGCGTACCCCCAGGACAAGATCTTTAGCACCCCCCCACCTATCGCTAACGTTAAAGGCAGTGTGACACTCAACAGTAACATTTTATTGTATTTTTTTTACATCCACTTGAATTATGGTGTTCTCGAGTATCAAGACAAAACAATCAAAAATTGCATCGTACAATCTCATAAAAGTACGACTGATGGGTTGGAATCCAGTGAGTGACCTATAACTTGAAAGATACGCCAATACCACAAGAAAAATTAAATATGTTTAAAAACTTAATGACCTCCTGAAACTGAACCTGAAATTAATATGACATAATATCTAAACATAATAAATGCTGATAATGTCAAATTTTATCATTTATTTATTGTTTTAATTTGAAAGTACGATAATGATGGATGCATAAAAGAAAGTAACGTAACTACATTTACTAACTATTTAGGTTTGAAACGCAAAATGTCGTTTATCAAAAATATTAAATCGCAAACGCGGATTTGAAAATAAACTAATTATCATAGATGCCCAGGCATTTCCACCAATAAACCATTAATATTATAATTATGTTTATTTTAGAAGACAAAAAATAATGTGTAATGAAATTGTTGAGTATCTTTCCTCCAGGTGCTGGTAGTACATACAGAGTGTCCCATAAATCTAGCGCATAGTGTCAACGGCAAATTGACGTTTGGAAACCATTCGAGTAATGTGTGAGGCTCCCGGCCTAACTTGTAAGGACCGAATTGTAGAATTACAAACATCCTGTAATGAAGAAGTTAGAAGACGAACATAATTAAACATACGAGTTTTTAATAAAACTAAGTGTTTACATTTATAAAATTAAATGACTACTTAAATGCCTAATTAGTTTTTCCCTAAATTGTTTGCAAGTCATTTGAAAATAATATATAGATTTATGTAGGTATTTAAATGTTTTTTTTATTCATTACTGAATGTTTTGTAAGTATACAAGAGATGTCAAAATGAAATATACCTTGAAAACATTTTAAATATACATAACAAAGTTGAGTTGAATTTGGAATACCTCAGATAGCGATATAACGATAGTCGATTTGGTAGTTTAATGGACAAGGCTAGAGTTGCATATAATTCGAATAGTGACAGCAATGAGTTATCCACCACATTGGGAGTTGACGATGTGTTATGAGTTCTCCGCACAAATTGAACTACTCGGTCCGATGTCTTTCTAGGATTCTAATACTATTCTTCTTCCTGGCGTTTTATGTAAATCTTGGGCTGCTCTAGCGTCTACCTCTACCCAGATTGAGGTATTTAAATCTAACTCCATACGATCCCTCTATCTTGTACTAAGTCAGCCAGGTTTTTGTTCGTTTTTCGGTTTACCGAATGTCAGTATCTTTGTCATATTGTGTGCA
The DNA here is from genome assembly GCF_057557595.1 of Rhyacophila brunnea. NCBI lineage: Eukaryota > Metazoa > Arthropoda > Insecta > Trichoptera > Rhyacophilidae > Rhyacophila > Rhyacophila brunnea. Next base: position 29,121,288 of record NW_028233068.1, read on the forward strand.
TGCGATTCGCCCATCCTGTGTAAATGGATTACACGATATGCGGAATCTCATAAAAAGCATGCTTACAGCTCGTTATTGAATGTCCGCTTCTAACCTAACTGTATAACATTGATGGGTCTGAAATTAACGGGCAGCACTTACCCCTCGAAAGAGCCCAGCATTCTATACACGGTTTTGGTGCGCCAGATTTTCGAGCCATACATGACAATTATTGATCTTATTAATGTTTTTATTTGACAATGTGGAAAGCCCATCCAATGATGTAAGATCGGACACGGTCTTACGACAAATATTAATAATTAATGAAGTTACTGAAATAGCCAGGATGTCTTCTAAACCTTTCCAATAAATCTTTTTCATGCTTTTCAAAATATTCCCCATTAATTTAGGAAACCACCACAATATACAATGTAGGTACCTACAGGTACCTACACGTATAGTTAATAAAATTATTTTGTCACAGCGTAATGCGATAGATAGCAAAGCTATTTTCATTGGTTTTATTAATTTTTTACTTCAAAATAATGTTTTTAAAATCAAAACAGCGCAGAAGACCCGTGCGTATTTCAGCCATATTTAATAAAATGTAAAATCACATCTAAGATGAATAATTCATTATATTATTTTAGTGTCGTTTCAATGCCTCGAAACGTAGCACCTTCGTGAAATTAAATTCTTCTGGATATAATTATGTACTATTGGATTTTATCCACATTAACAGTGAGTCCTGATGTGCTGGCATTTTAATCAAGATCCACAAATGCTTCTCTGGCAGCATTTTCATTGAGCTCAGAGGTTGGCATGCAATACGTATCCTAAATTATAAAAGATGTGTTTATTTAGTATTTAGTTCGAAGAAATTATTCAAAGTTAGGTATTTATAGTAAAAATATATTACATATAAAAAACACGATAAGTAGTTGGAGAAAAATGGTGATGGCCACATATAATTATTGATTTTATTGATTATGGAGAGAGCAATGCGGTCCTGTTTGAAACATTCACAGGTGATCAGGCGGGTTCAGAAAATCCAGTAGCCCAAACTCTTATATATTTTTTTGTTTTATTCAAGTTTAAGGTGCTTTTATTTTGTTTATATTTTAATCGATAAGGCGTTCCTTGTATTCGTCGTTATTCGAATAAATTGTTTCTATAATTCGAGAAAGGATACGATGTACAAGAAAAATGTACTAACTATAAACAGAGTTTGAATGATTCTGATTGTATATACTTAATATGTAGTAATTTTTTCCTAATATATGAGACGATTTGATATTCACGCCACAAAATTGAGTAATTATGTCAGTAGTCGTTTTGGTAATATGTATAAGGTATTTTTTTATTGTAATAGATACAGGTAGTAAATTAATTAAATGTATGTATAGTTAGGTGAAAGAAAAAATTTAACCTAAAGAAATTAAACATATATAATATGTACTTGGATATAATGGAAAAATATTTGAATATTGTGAATTTTTTTGAAAACAGCAAATAGTATTTCCATGTGAGAATGATTGTATTGAATCCATTTTTCCCATTTTATAAAATTCTATAAAAAAAACCATGCAGAATATGGATGGTTCGTTACCCAAAGTATTTCACAAGTTTTAATAATAATTGAATACGTGTATTAAATAAGGCTCTAAGTACCAAAAAGTAGTATTGCCTGTAGTTACAAAATACCGAGTCATTGCAGTAAAATTTCATGAAGCAGACCTTTTGAAAAATGTAGTTTTACAGTGTGAAGCAATCACGGCAGCTTCTATAATTTTAGATATTAAGAACTCACAAGTGTCAACACACCATCGTCAGCTATTGTATATTGAATGCCGTTGACCACTGCAGTGCTACTTACACCATTATAAATAAAACACGCCAACGGACTTACAACTTCGACAGGTTTAATTATTTTGCTGTATTTTTTTGACTTGCTTGAGGCACTAAGAATATAGTTGAAGTTATTGGCGTTGATATGTAGAACATTTTTCTATAAAAATGACAGTTTTTTTGTTTTTGGTACTTAGCGCCTTAATTAATACACGTATTTAATTGTGTTCCAGTCTGGGTTTACTAAATCTACTTCCTAAGTTGCTGTACCTGTGTTTGTTAATTGCAAAATTAATCAAATGTCTATATGTTTCTATTTTAAATAATGTAGGTTGTTTTATATTCATATTATATTATAATATCAGATTAATACCAAGTATTTCGTGAAAATTACGTAGTTATTTATTTAGCTGACTATAATACTAATACATATTACGTTTATAATATATAGTTTTTTTTTTGGAAAAATAGTAACTTTCGGTGAACTAGGAGTTGGAGTATTTTATCTGAACAGTGAGAAAAGTGTGCGCCTGTTTATTTTGAATATTTTTTACAGAGTCAACAAACGAGGACAGGTTGTGACGGCGTACAGTAGGCGAATTTATTTGGAAATCTGCTACCGGATTTATAAAACAATATAATTGAACTGGAGAACTAATTAAGGGTATAAAATTAACCCTCTTTTGCAAAGATATGCTCATGCAACCCTTTACAAATATGTACCTATAATTCATAGTCATTTTTATTATCGACATGTGCCGCCTTTAATCAAACTTAAAATACCGCTTCTTGCATTTTAATATCAAATTATTTTAGGTATCTATCTAACGTTAGTGCAGTATAAACTTACAAAAAAGTCACATGTTACGTAGATCCGAAAAAAACTCTAGGTTTGTGGTTTCTCTTTAGCGATGCTCCACAGTCAGGCATTATCGTGGAAAATTAGTGGCGTAATTGGACATTTTGAAGAAGCACAGCAATGCTTCATATTGCAATTTATATAATATACTTACAGTGGACGCCATTATTAGCAGTGGTGAGTTTGGAAAGACTTGGAGGTCCAAGAAACTGGCTGATTTTGACGGGCTAAAACGATAAAAATAAAATAAAAGTCATAAAGATTAACGTTTAATAATAAATATATTAATATATATATATATATATTATTATAATAAATTAACGTAAAATACATTGTAAATAAATATATATTTCATAGAATCACACGATGTAGGTAGCTAACTAATCATAATACTTATTAAAGATGGCTGTGAAGACACATAATAATATCAGTAAGTAGTTTTTTTGTCGACAAGTATGGTTCTGTCTGAGATTTTATTATGCTCTGGGAAATGTTTCATACTTATTCAATTTGTAAGAAATACGCATCGTTTTAAGATTTTTGTATACGTAATTGTATGTCTGGTTTTAACTGTTTAGAGACCCCCTTTCAATCTCCTGCCGAGTGTCATCAGCGTCAAAGAAAATCGCCGCTGATGGTAATAATGGTCTGAGAAGCAACGGTTGATAATAATTTATGTATTGTATTATTTTTAATGTGTAATGCCGCAGCTCCCATTTTAGACTTGCTTAGATTTCGGTCCAGGTAGAGTGAATGGTGGTTCGAATAAAATAAATAGTATTTGACACATGCTAATTGGTATTTATTATTACTGATACTAGTATCATACAGGTATCTGTTGGACCAAAACAAAATTGTCGGCGGTAGCTTAATGACAACGCGTCTCAATATTTATCTACACATCTTTACAGGTTCAATAATATATCTATATTTTTTCAATAATTAAATTCCAACCACACAATATACAAATCACTAATAATTGTCGATAGTATAATATGTTCAACGCATTATGTTCTAGCAACGGAGCATAAAACAAGCACAAGGTTGTGCCATTTCCCTCGGTCCATTGCCGCAATCCACGTCTCTTGCCATGAGTGAGATAGCTTTTGTAGTATCGCTAAAAAGGATGAGAAAGAGTCAGTGATTAAACGAGCAAAAAAATCCTTAATATTTTGCCATGAAGGTGCGGAGTGTCGCACCCAGAACAAAAACGATGCATAAGTGCGAGTGAGAAAATATTCGGTACCCTTATAATCTCTGCGACACGCGCTAGAGTAAGATAAAAAGTTTACAGATTTGTGAGATGGTTTGCTCGGTGTAGCCGCCAAATCTTACCTTATTGCTTAATTATGCGTCGATAACCGTGTTGCTAAAATAGCTATTTTTGTGTTAAACATAAAGTCAGTGATACATATTTTTAGTTAATTAAGTAGAAAAGATGGTCCTGTGTGTTGTATTAAAATGTGGTAGCCGTACTGATAAGCAAGAAGATGGTATTACGTTTCATATGTAAGTTGATACATGTTCGTTATAATTTATTTGTATATTATTATATATTTTAATATCAAGTGACCCCGTGTTTCTTTAAAATAACTTATATTATGGATATTTTTACCTAATGGTTCCATTTTGACCGCTTAAAAATACTATATAACGTAAAAAAAATAGAAAAATATATTTTAATTCTGAGCGTCTAGTACGAGCACTTTGGGCAAACACTAGCGAAATGGTCTATGGTCTCGAACATTTGAATACGAATGCGTTCGCTCGCCCACAAACCAAACGCACGGCACGCAGCTTCATTTAGCAATCCAATGGGTGGAGTCTAGATGTATCTATAGTCTAAGGTCGCACCGGTGGCATCTCATACCCACTTTTATGTAGTAAGTAAATATATTATTCATTACTATTTAATATTTTAGATAATAAGAAGCAATCGTCATCCTCGTCTAGTTTTGAAACTTTTCTTTATTTTCTTGAAATTATAATAATTACACTTATCGTTCGACAATAATTAAAATCAATATGTCGTAACAATGGTCGTAACCCACCAATCTGGATAAATTTGCATTTTTGTTGATTCGAGCTAGGAGTTTTAGTATACCTACAGCTACACATTTATTTTGTGAAAAATATCAGAAAGTTTTGATAAATAATTTTCTTTTAAATTAAAAAATAATTGCAATATGTCGTATGCCTTCAAGCGAGATATATAACATTTTTTTGCATGTAAGATTATTACTTGATCTGCGTCGTATGCTACAAAAATTTACAGAAGAAACTATTTACAGCTTCATCATACATTGCATTAAGTATATACATTTTTTGTGCCTTCTGTAATTTTTGTGAATTATTGTAACTTACAACTTACAACATAGATTGCAGTTTGTCGTACGTCATACTAGAAATACACATATCACGCCTATTCTATCACGAAGCTACCAATATTTGATGAACAGGGTGGGTTTTTTTTTTTTTACTCATTTGTAGGATACTATAAATTAGGAATGCAAGCTGTAGGTATATTAGCGAATTATACATACTATGTATAAAAGTATTTTTTAAAGGTTATTTTCTTCTCATGCATCGGTTTATTTATCGATTGCCGCATTTTGACGTATTGCCCAATTACCGTCGATCAGGTGGGTTAAGACAAGTATTGAACGAGTCGTGACCGCGTGTCGAACCTGTTACCGCCTGTTTGCACTTTTGTCAGACACCCTTCCAGCGAGTCGATGCGCGATTACAAAATAGAAAGAAGGATTATTGCAAAATAGTCGAGCTGACGATGTTTCAGTAGACAACTACCTACATTTATATTGACTATCAGACTGGCAATTGAATATTGAGTGTGTTTTTAAATGGTGCTGTTTTGTGATATATCCGTAGAGCCAGATGCGATTTTCTTTGACTCAGATGACGTAATCGATTCGTCAGAAGATTTTAAGGGGCGCCTCGACAGAGTTTAAAGTACCTAGTCATTAGATTAAATAATAAATAATACTAAAATCATTAAAATTATATGGCCAATTAAGTGTGAAATATTGCCCAAAGCATAACAAAATAACTTGAATACCAAAAAGGATTTTTAACACTGTCAAAAAATATTTTTTATAGTCTATTAAAGTATGATATTTACCGAATAAATTTCTACAGTTTTCATATGCCAATGTTTATCTAGATATTTTAATACTTAAGTAATTTTTTGTGGTAGCGAAATACGACGAAATTAACTGATATTAATGCAACTGAAGTGCTTTTCGAATTTAGTTAATATTGGCAATGGAATTTTATGGTTTGAATGAAGGTAATAATTACAGTTTACACCCGAGAGCATGAGTAATAAATACCAGTGTGAGTTTTTTCTTTATTCCAGAATAATGATGCTCCAACAATAAATTAAACAATGCAATTGTAAAAAAAATGGAAATAAAATATAACTTGGTTTTAATCCGCGGTTAATTGTGCGCAGCGGTCAATTTTTAGTAAACCCGCTGGACAGCAAGTTAAGTATGTGCTATGTAAGTATGTCTATCTATAGATAGAAAATAGGGTGCTTAGTACTAGATACTAGCTGTATTGTAGCAGTTGTTATTTGTATAGCAGATGATATTTGTATGGAACGGTATAACATTCAACATCCAAACCACTCTTATCAGTTTAACAGTTATAAATAAACCATTGTAGGTAAATGCAGTTTATTAGCAAGTTACAAATTTAATGGAGATGCGCTTACGCTGTGATGTTATTGCAATGGAATGGCAATTGTGATAATTGTGCACAGCGCCGCAGTAGATATAGCGGTGTGACCTGTCGAGTTCTCTCGAACCGGTTGATCGGTTGCGTATCATTTGCGAACCGATTGTTCTTTGAAATCCAATAATAAAAATATGGAGAAAATGTACCAAATAATAGTCGGTAATTTTGTAAATTTTTCATAGATACAGGTAGTAATGATACTTCTCAGCCCCAGCACTTCGAAAGAGGACGTGAGTGGACGGAGTGGCGGGACTTCATTGCTAAGGTGGTTACCAAACATTTTGAGAACACGGGATATTATAGGTACGGCCTCCGTAAGGGAGGCTCACAGGGCTCTAGTCTGGGAGCCCGGACTTAGAGTTGGCTCCGGCGTGGCGGATCAACCAGTTAAGTGAGAAAAACATACCGAAAATTTGCTCTAATAATAAACAAATTATATTTTCCAAAGCTATTTTCCAAAAAGAGTGTTCATTAAAAGATGGAAGAGAAAACATGTTGGCATATATATGTCCATTTGTAAAATATACGTTACTGGCGGCACATTGAAGCATATTACAAAAAATCATTAGATAGGTATTTAAACTGCCTAAAACTAAAATGTACTGTCGGCGGAACCCTGATGGTCCGATGTCTATAATTTGGAAATAGTAACTGCAAGGGAATACAAAACTAAGAGAAATGGTTTATCTTCTGGGTGTGGCGGTAAAATGATACAATTCCCAGGTGTGGAAATATATTGGACATTCTTAAATATGTGTTAAAGAATGTTATTTTACGCTCGAAACATAATATGCATTAAAGTTGGTCACATAAACGATGCATTCAATGTTGGTAATATTTGAGAACATTGAGCAGGCTTTGTATTTTTTGCATCCATAAACCAAATTTGGCTTCAAAGTATAGATCCATGCCGCATTTTATTTTATTGATCTCTTCTGTGGTCACTACAAATGTTCTGTGCAGTTGTGGTGTCCCCTGAAACGTATGAGATGCTGACAACATCAGAAAGCTTTAAACATATCAGTTTGTATTTTTACAACTTGGCTTTAGTGTAGAAATCCTTGCAGCACAACTCTTTTACATATGTTTTTAATGCATTTGCTAAATTTGCGATGAAGTCCAAGCCTGGCATCAATTTAACAAGGATTTTTTTTTAAATATATACTTAATAAGTATATTATCTTAGAGTAAGTGTAGTCATTTTTTTTTTAATAAACATCAATTTGGTTTAATTTATTTTAAATTATAGGGGGAGTCGAACTCAGTCACTGATTCTGTGACTTTTTAGTCATACACACATTTTACATAAATTTGCGTATGGGTTGTTATAAAATAGTCGCCACTACTCTAGTGCACATTGCATGTACACTTTAAACTGTATAATCGCCAGTACGAAACCAGGCGGGTGCCAATTGAAACGTTTCATTCAAAACATACAGGCTTTGTATGAGATGTTGAACTTTGTGTCGATCGGATTTCATGACGGTTGTTATAGTACTAAACTCTAGCACGAATTTACTCAACTGAAGTTAACAAGTCTGGTGACGTTATCTGGAACAGGAATGAAAATGGCGTAACTTTACAACACCTTTGGTAAGGAATAATACGATTTGCTGAAGCTTTCTAGTTTAGCTGGTTTCTGTTTGGCAAAAAGACTAAGTTATTAAATATTGTGGATGATATTATTATAAATAAAAATAAAGTGTGAAGAAAATTGTCAGCGAATATTATATAACAGTAGTTGAAAAATCACTACAATAAAATAAAATAGGCTAATAAAAAAAACAATTTATGTTAGTTTGTGCACTATAAAAAATATAACAATGAGTCAAATTAACAACTAAACAAAAAGTTATAAACGTACGAGTACCTAAGAGTAAAAAAAAACTGGGCAAAACAAAATTCGTGGAATGATCAAACCAGAACTGACGAAATCCTTGCAATAACTCAATTAACAAACAAAATTAGTCTAAAGGTGAAATATTGTTATAAAAATAAATTTCGCTCTATCACGAATAATTTATATTGTTGAATTAGTATAGTCTGTACTACATGTATTGTATGTACTGTGAGTGTAGTGTATAGTGTATGGCCAAACGTCATCATAGGATGTAACGACGCCAAGAAAGAATAAGTATGTATTGCGAAGGCGAGGTGGTGAATCCAATAATCAACAATTTAGGCGGAGAAAAAAGACAGACATCGTACAATTATTTACAATAATTATTCCATAAATGAATAAGGCTACCCGGCGAGGGGAAGTTCCCGACTCACTATATTTTTTTGTTCCGAACGCACGCTATTATCCGAGAATGTTTGTCACACATTATGCCTAATTTTGGACAATTATTATAATACCACTTAAATAAAACATAATTTATTTTGGTACTGTTCGGTTATCAGGAATACAACGGAAAACACATTTTGAAAATAGCCGATAAACTGGATTATTTGTTAGGTTAACCTAACCTAACCTAACCTAACCTAACCCAACCTAACCTAACCTAATCTAACCCAAACTAACAAATAATCCAGTATATCGGGTATTTTCAAAATGTGTTTTCCGCTGTATTCCTGATAACCGAACAGTACCATTTTAAAACTGTAACAAGTCAGTAGGTAAGTCAGTCTCGGCAAGTACTATGTACCTACCTATTTTTACAAAAAATGTAATTTTGCATTAACAATGATCAGCTTAGCAGGTAGGTAGTAAGTAATTCTGTAATAAACAATTTGTCTCAATTATAGTCAAGCTGTAGTTACATAAATACCTATTAAGAATTAAGTCAGCGTTTAAATAGCTACCTAATTATTGTCTTATTAATTAACTAAGTTGTTGCAGTTAAATGATAAAGCAGCGATGTATTTTCATTCCAATTGTCGCTTTCATACAACATTACAGCAGCTAACAAGAAGTTATTGTAACAGGACCGTCCTCAGTATATAAGCGATTACACTATGCTGATTATTAGATTATATGAAATATCAATTTAAGAGTATAATTAATTTTCACTAAAATGCACAGGGGGTGGTGTGGTTTTAGATTCAAATTCTGCAGCGTGGTCAAATTAACACGCCTGCAGAGCATGGGCCCAATGGAATATGCAATGGATTATAAAGATTCCTCGTAAAAATTTAAAGTAAGTTTAGTAAAGTACTACAAATATATAGTTATGTGTAATGAAAATAGTAATATACATTTAATAAAAAAAAATATATATATATGTATAGGTATATATATCATTTTCTTTTTCATAATTTAAAAATTCCAAAACATCAAAGGAGGCCTTGTTTCTTTTCCGAGGTGCCAATTGAACTTTTTACTTTCATAGCCAGATTCAAGACCTTTTATATTTGGGGCCTAGAAGTTCGGCGATTGTTTGATTATCATCAACAATATTATAATATTCACAGAACTGATTATAAATAGTATTCCGATAGGCAGGCACCAAACGTGGAGACTTCAACCGTCGCACTGGACAAGCCAGTTCCTCACCGCCCATGGCAACTTTGCCGCCAAGCTTCATGGGTTTCGCGTAAACGAAGATGGGCCGGGTTGTACCTGCGGGCATGGCCAACAAGCCGCTGAACACGTCCTCTGGGATTGCCCGCTTATGGGATCCGAACGAGCAAAGCTGTTTGCCAGGGTTCGTCCTCACACGGGCCCAATTGGCCACGCGTACCTGATTGCAACAGAGGTCAATTTTGCGGCATTTGAAAAATTTGCAGTGTCGTATGGGGAGCGGGATAATCCCGACTCCTCTGTAGAATCAGACTAAAATCTTGAGCATCAGTACGCGGGTACACAAGGCGCATCACGCCTCACTTTCTTTCTAGAGTCTGAAGCACCGAGGAGCGTGGTTGCAAATAATCGATCCCGATATGCGAAAGAACATTATTTTATAATACTTTCTCACACCTAACTCAAAATCGCCAAAATCTAACATAGGCACTTCTAGCATTAGGCCTCAGATATAGTCTTCCATACAGATTCATATATAAGAGTTTGTTCTCGTAAAAATGTCGAATAGTTGCCGAAAACTAATGAAAAATATTTGTTGTAAACTAAGCATACTAAGTCAACAATGCATTTATGGGCAAAATAATGTCCATAGACGGCTCTGACCAAGTAGAGTAAGCGCAACAACTGAAGCGGTTAATTTCATTAACTTGTTATCTCGCTCTGTGTCTTGTTGCTAAGATTTGTTTGATAGGCATTTAAGATAATTTCCAGTTGCTTTTGTATGCTACGAGTATATTATTTCAACGAAACACGCTATTATGTCATTAGAATTAATATGAACACCAAAATATGAAAATTGTTTCTTAAAACCAGATAATTCATATTAGTACCAACAGTAAGTATGTATAAACATCGCATTGTGTATAGAGCCGTATCTATTAGCAGTGTTATCTGTAAATTTATAGCTCTAAGTCTTCAAAACTCACCGATTAAATGAAAATATTGCAATCAATCCTATAAATAATTTTAACCCTACCACCTACTCGATTATGCCAGTTTAAAAAATTAAGTGAAGTATTTTTGCTGGAGAAGTTAAGAAATTATACTATTCATTCATTCATTCGATTCACCAGTACTAAATTATACTCAGGCGTGCACACAGAAAATAGTTTGGTGGGGTTCACTTGGGGTTCAAACCATAATATTTTTATTTATTTTTAGGGCAGCGCAAGAGAGAGTGGAGTTAAAAAAATCAAAATCGTCGCTTTAATTGCGAAATCGAGCACTTTTCCAGATACATTTCCCATACCCAGACACTCCGCAATTGGATTCAATCAATAAACACCTGGCTTGCAGGTATAATTAAGGGTGTTCACCTACGAGTTATTGCGAATATTAAAACAAACATTGTATGGCTCAGATAGCTGCACCAATTTGTGAGTGACGCAAGTTATCCAGTGTGTCTTGTGTCGTAGAATACCGGAGAAGGCTGTTTGTTCGACATCCAAATCATTCGCTTAAATAATTTGTATTTTAATTTAAATGTTTGTATTTGCTTTACCGAAGCTTGATTAGATATGCACAGTTAAAAAAAGATTTCAAGTTGTGCAAATTTTTATTTTCTACTTAAATACTGACACATTGACTGCTGACTAGATAATTACTTTTTAATCACCACGTTTTAATAGTATGCTAATTATATCGAATGGCCACCTTAATCGTTACGCGCTGGGCGCGCCTTTAGCGTCCAATGTATTAAATAATTTTTTTAATGCGTTCGAGAGAAAATCTAATGATATTATATTAAGATAAAGTTCTTCAACGAATGCACAGTTTATAACAGTTATGTTTAATTGTACGCGCGTACATAATCTGAAAATTTAAAAAAATACCTAGTTGTTTAATAAAAACATAATTTACGGAGATGATTGCAAAATCAAAGGTCTCGGCATTTGATCTTTGAGAATCGATCTCTCCTGCGAATCTTAAGGGTACACTGGTACGAACACGTCCTTCGTACCCTTGTGGCACAGCTTCAAGGGTTCCATCGCCGTGCATGACCCCCCCCCCACTGCAGCGGTGGTACAAAAATGACGTACGCGCTGCAGGTCTGGTATGGAGGGAGGCGCGAGAGTTGGCGATGGACCGAGGGAAGTGGCGTGAACTTGTGCTTGCCCTATGCCGCAATGATGGGGCGTGACAGGGTGAAAGAAGAAGAAAAAGAAGCGGATCTAATCGCCATACATTCATGATATTGCAAATTAAAGTTTATTTGACTTTTTTTTGTAAAATATAAAGTCAAAATTATAAAAAAATATTTTCCTTGAATCGACAAAATTTTCATTAATACTTTTTTGATACTATGCCATATCATTTTCTTCCCTCAATAACAGCGCATAACTTACCGTTTTAGTACCTGTTTCTCCCCTCAGGCAAGAAGGAAACAGTTTTCGAGGAGGAGATAATATATATTTTGATTCTTCATAGACGCATTTTCGTGAAAATACGAGGGTGGGTCAATAATTCCTTAGAAAAAAGCATTAAAACAGGTTTTATTTTTGTATTTTTTTTTTATTTCTCAACATAATTTCCTTGGAGCTCAATACACTTGGTTAGACGTTTCTCAATTTTTTTTAAACCGTCAGAAAAATAAGTTTTCGGAAGGTCCTCAAAATAAGCATTTGTCCGATCGATGACTTCTTCATTTGAAAAAAAACGTTGTCCACTTAGCCATTTTTTTAAGTTTGGGAAAAGGAAAAAGTCACTGGGGGCTAAATCTGGCGAATACGGTGGGTGGTCGACCAATTCGAACTTTAATTCTTCAATTTTAGCCATTGATCGTAAACATGTGTGAACACGGGCATTGTCCTGATGAAAGAGGATTTTTTTCCTGTTTAAATGAGGCCGTTTTTCTTCAATTTTGTTTTTTAGCTGGTCCAATAAAGATGCATAATAATCCCCTGTTATTGTTTTTCCTTTTTCCAAATAGTCAACGAAAATAATTTCACGTGCATCCCAAAATACAGTAGCCATAACCTTACCAGCTGATTTTACGGTTTTCGCCTTCTTTGGACATGGTTTGCCTTCGCAATCCACTGCTTTGACTGTTCTTTCGTCTCGGGAGTATAGTGTGTATCCATGTTTCATCTACAGTCACAAAGCGACGAAAAAATTCATCCGGATTGCGTTGCATGAGCGACAACAGGGCTTTAGAGGCCACCACCCTATTGCGTTTATTGTCGACTGTGAGCAAACGCGGCACCCATCTTGCAGAAACTTTTTTCATGCCCAATTTGTCATGTAAAATAGAAATGACGCTACCTTTTGAGATCCCTGTAACCTCAATTATCTCACTCAACTTTAATCTTTGGTCACTTAACACCATATCGTGGATTTTATTGATCATTTCTGGTGTAGTCACCTCTACAGGACATCCTGAGCGTGGTTCATCCTTTGTTGATGTACGACCACGTTTAAATTCATTTAACCAGTTATAAATAGTTGCAAGTGAAGGAGCAGATATGCCGTGAACTAAATCCAACTCATTTTTTATTTCCTTTGCTGTTAACCCTTTTATATTAAAATGTTTAATAACAGCTCTAAACTCAATTTTCTCCATTTTCGTAAACAAGCAAATTTTTTTTTAAATGTACGAAAATAACAAACAACAACCCGACCAATCTGATTGAAACTTCGCAGCATACTGAATCGGTAGTGCCGCTGCATGAAAACAAACCGCTTACAGTACTAGTCGCGCCACCTGTCGGCTTTTCTAAGGACTTATTGACCCACCCTCGTATTACCAACACAATCAACATTGTTAACAAAAAAAAAAATAACATCAGTGTAACCAGGTGGTACCTATTTACAAAAAATACACATGGTGATATTTTTGACCAATAGAAAATATTTTACAACGTTTTTCTTAGCTCGTATTCTTATTTGTCCGGTACAAATCTTGCAATCGATTTTTAACTAACTTCCTGACTAGCTAGATATTTGAAACTTTTAGAATATATCAGAACACGATGCCAATGCTTTTTTTAATACTTTTAGCAATTTTTAAGTAGAATGGAATTCATTTTCAGTTAATTCTGTTTTGTATGAAAAGTTATTTCGACACCATTATTGGTTGCTCTGGGTCTAAGGTCCTAGCAACTAAATTATTAATTTATAACGTGCGTTACTATGGAAATCAATATGACATGTCAAGTACAATTTTTTTTGATCGTTTAAGCTAGTCAAGTCAAGTTTATATGGTTCAACAGAATTTAAAGTTCTTTTTATCTTGTAATTATTTTATATACATACACATTTAAACGATTTATATTACACGTATACAAGATAAAAATGTTGCTATAATTATTTATCAAATTTTAATTACGCAATAAAAAACTATTTTGTCATTGATAATTTATTAAACAATTGGCCGTGATCTTATTAACTGCCATTGTTCTATTCATTCCCAATTGAATTCGTTATTTTGAATAATAACATTACATAATATTTTGGAAGTAATAGTATTTTGAGCAGTGGTCAGAATGTATTAAAATCTTAAAAATAATATGCGTATTTTTCATAATATGAAGAAAAAATCAACTCTGTACAAAAATCCCGTAAACATAGCTATTAATAATTGTTGTATTTGTTACACTCAATGGCGGTTTTTAGAATAGGCAACATTTTTATAAGGAAGCCTTCAAACCAGTCAGAGCCTCAGATTTTCACGTATCTGCCCCCCCCTACTGAATACCTACATACTTATATATTATTTAAATTGTGTACCTATCAGAAATATATTCGCTAGATTGTTATGTGATCGTCACTCGGTCAGAACTACAAATCTAGATACAAATAATTGAAATAATATTATTTTGGATTAGCTATAGCGCGGCGGTGACAAAAACTCCATACAAGGCGATTATTTAAATAAGTTAAATAACCTAAAGACACTTTAAAATAACAGTCATCCATTTTAATGTATTGAATTTAAGAAAATTATACATATCCATTACTATCCAAGTCTATCGAATCTTCTACTAACTCATACAAACAAAGGTTTGGTACAATTCAATGTTTTTTTGTATGTAGTTTGATAGCGTTTGTCCTTGAGTTATTAACTATATAGTTCATTATATAAAACGCCTAATTCTTTCACGACAATCTATATTTGTGCATATTGTATTATGAGTCTATGTTATTTTTCGTCTAATAAACCAATTAACGAAGCCGTAGAATTTCTAAAATAATTAAAAAAAAATATCTTCATTAATCTAGAAAGGCAGTAACAACAAGACCAATAATTGAAGAGCTAAGAATTAAACGAGTAGGTACAAGAGACATATATAGTTAAAGAATGATTTTCGAGTAGTTTTTATATTACCACACAGGTTTCGATTTATACGTGAATTGGGATTCAAAATATGATATGACGTGATGATAACTATATAAAAAGTTATAAGCACTTTATTCGTATAACTCATAAACATTGTGTCTAAAATGAAGTTATTATTTTGATAGTAACGTAATGTAATTGAAATATTTTGGTTTCTTTAAAACATTAAAAATAAAAATACACATTCTTTCGTTCTACATATTATTATAATGTATACTCTATGTTCTAGATTAATAATAATGAACGATTTGAGAAGAAGACCTCGTTTACAGAATGTTGAAAGCGGTGGTGTATAATTATTCACAGTCGCATATTATTTAATTTTGAAGTCGATTTACTCAACTTGGTCACTAGTTCACTAATATTGGTTCAATCCCCACTACCTGAATAATTAATATTAAACTATTCATGTAAAAATATTACAGAGATGGGGCAACACTGACGAAAACGGGATGTATTGACAGTTCTTAAAATTCTTTATTTGGATTATTAATATTATTCGAAATTCAAACGAAATATCTTCATTTTCACAGTATGTATTGCCATTTAAAAATCTGTAGCAGTTTGCGGGTTAAGTATCCAAAACATTCTGATTCAGTCAATTCCACATAAAGTGTAGGGGCAACATTGAACGAGGCATAGAATTGAAATATCGTTTTACGATATTATTATTTTGTATCAGTGATCTGCATGAAGCGTGAAAAGGTGAAGTGTATGTATGTATGGGGTGGTGTTGCGCGGGGGAGAGGGGGTTACCGGAAATTCAACTTAGAGGCGGAAAAATAAGCGATGCCAGCGCGCAAGCCCCCCAAACCGGATGCGAACACAGGAACATGTGTAGCATTACTCCTAAACGGAGTTTTATGACTACAAGCTAATCATTATCATCGGTTATCACTTTTATGCTGGTAATTGAATGCCTTTCCGTGCATTTTAGGCAAAAACATAACAAAATCATAAAAAGCATTTATATTTAGAACACTTATATTAATTTAGGGTTTGTGATGTGATGAGGATTGACATGTAGAATTTATAATCGCATATTATTTAACTTTGAAGCCGATTTACTGAATGAGATTACCTATGTACAGTGGCGCGTTTAATGACGTAGAGGTGCGACGCGCTGATTGATTTTGAGGCATCCTTGATATTAAAAAATAACTATGTGTTTGAATGATTTATAATTTTATTTTGGATATTTTATACAAACATGATTTAGTCGCATTCAATTAAAGTTATTCGCGAACGTCAGTAATTCTCCTCCAGAAAAAAATCACGTCCCGTAATCTGCTATCGAAGATGCAGGCTTATAATATTCAAAACGTCTGCCTTAATTTCCTGTCTTTTAGCAACACATGATCAGCCCACTCCTAACTTTAACATTGTTGAATGGCAGTTGAGTGTTTGATCTAAACTCATAAAACCCTAAATTTATAAAGAATATGCATATTATTTAGATTTTAGTATAATTGGATAATTCCATGACTGTTTTGAATATTTTTGATGAATCAGTCGCGTCATTTGCGTTAAAGAAAATCCTATGTAGTTGGATCTATGTTATGTCATAATTTAATTACCCTATATTATATTTATGTAGGCAATTACATAACTAATTGACATCTCTTTAAAATAGGTAAAAAATTACTTTAGTTCAATATTCTCTCGTCGTCATTGTTATTTTTTTGTTTCTAGGTACCTACTAAATAACTTTTAAAAATGTAATCATATATTAATGGTACTTACCTACTTAAACAATGGATAGAAAACGTCTGAAAGGTTGACATAGAGGCCGTTGGACCAACTACATTGTTACGTTATGCAACGGTAAAAATTCAACGTATAGGACCGAGAGTAATGTAATCAGGTTGGAGAGGCCTTCATACAGCAATGGATTGATCTATGGTGGTTAATTATTTGAGTTAAATAATTTAACATATATATGACTTGTAACGTTATTAAAACCTATATTATGTTATTATTAACTGTATTTTAGATTCAGAACATGACTTAACATTAGGTGTAGATATTTGAATCCTAAGTATTCTAGTCCCTCACTGTTTAGCGTCGTGATTCTTTTATAATGTCCTAGTTATATCTTTTTACTAAAAGCGTCCTTCACTTGGTTCAATCATCGAGTACATGATTTGTCTCGTGTCGAACATACATTTTTCCACTGACGATGAGCGTTTCCAAAATATCGTTTTCTTCTCTTGGCATGTGACCGAAGACCTGAAAAACTCTTTGGAAACATTCTGTTGGCTAAATAAAAAAAGAAACTTCAAAATTACTACTTTTCAAGAAACCTGTTTGAAGATTCAAAAACAACTTTTTATGTCTATGTTTTGTTCGAAATAACCTAAATGAGATTGATTCGACTCGCATTACGGTAAATTTGACATTCAACTAAATTTTCAGCCATATTCTTTTCGCATACAAATTTTATGAATATCTTGAAAAATGGAGCTGCTCATTCAATAGAGCCATCCATGGGAGATTTTGTATGAAAGTTCAATATCGTATCAATACAATGAATATCAATGTTTGAATGAGTAATCCATAATAATTTCATTTCTTGCGCCTACATTTTGTGACTTTTCTTTAAATATGTAGAGTTTTCCCTGTTAGACTACGTGTCTATGTCAGAAACGCTTCAGTAGACGTCGTCTGTTGACTGGGCAATATAATACTTTACGATGGTGTAATAACAAATACCGCTGCACGTACTTCCAGCATCCAGCATCCACCAGCCTCAATCGGGATGTTGGGCGGGAGACAGGCGCGAAGGGCGGCGATTTGGAGATGGGGGCGCTCGAGGAGAAGGAGACTGGGAAGGAAGTACAGCCACGTAAATGGAAAGTAAAATATAGAAATATATATTACTTACCATTATAATATGAGTAATAATCTCATTCATTTTCGAGTAGACAAAGAAAAAAGAATCTAACTGAAACATGACTAGAAATTAAGTAATAATAAATCTTAGAAGAGGTACTTTATTTAAAAAATGATTTTTTAGTTTGGAGCGTTCATAGAGTTCGGAGGATATCTATAAGGGATTGTATGGATTTTTTGTGGAACAACATTTCACAGCAATCCAAGAATCATTGTATTAAAGTATAGTATAATTGGTAACTAAAGAAACATTCTGCATTAGGAGGTTTTTTTTTCACACTTTGCTTTAGTTCCACACTTTCTTGCAATTTTATATGATATTTCATCTAAATAATGATGGTCATAGAAAAAAACATCTTTTAGGCTCGTAACATATTTTTTATTCCAGTGTGCCCGTGAAAAATACACATGAAAGAGGAAATGTGGTGAATTTGAAATTGTATACCAATGCGAATTGATTTCAATTCCTAATTTAATTATTTGTTTTAGCAACCCCTTTTCACCTTCACTTTCATACGATTGGCTTACCTAAATGCTTGTATGTCTTTCAGTTTTGTGTTTTTGTATAATTACTACATAAAATTATTATCATCAATCCGCTGTGATTGTGTTATAAAATGAGTGTCTTGCCAAAAATTTATTAATCAAGTAGGTAAATATTCAGTAATTATGTCTTTTTTCCGTATTTTAGCCATGGTTCATCGTGTCATCCGAGGAAACTATTTTTAGATTTGTAGTTATATACAATAACACTTTTTTTATGAGTTCATTCTTCTCACTGTTGAGTGTCTTGACTTGATTCTACTGCAGTTTGAAATATATACATATATTTATAAAGTAGGTATTTCATTTGGTTTCACTGTACGTCGAATAATAATACACTCTTTATCTGCGCCGCGTAACGCGCCACCTTTTCCACACAAACGCCCATCTATCGAACTGTCGACTGACAGAATGCTTTGCCACCCGAACGCGCGACAGAGACAGCCAACCCCACCCCCATACACTCACACAGGGGCTGCCCCGCGACAAAAAGAGACAACCTAATACCTCCGGAAATTACTAGCCGGCTATCTTTCATTTTACACCCCAAATTTTCTTATTCCAATTTCCGTTCGAAAGGATTCCGCGCCAAAAGCGTAATGGCGAAAGCGCGGGAAAATCTGCGCGCCAATTTTTCCCGCCATGTTAGCGGTTTGTGTCTACGCTAAGGCCAGCTTTTGGTTTTCGCCGGCGGATGGTGCTGAAATATTATTATTAAATTTCTCAATGTAGTATAACGCAACCTCAGTCTGTCATTCGAAATGAGTAATTTTGTGATAAGAGGCTATTGGTTCGAGGTCTGGTAAAGGCGAATAATAATATTTCCGTATAAAGCGTCTCAAACGGGGGATGGAGTTACGACAATTTTAGATAGGGGTGGATAAATAAACACTGAGAAATGATTTGAATGCATAAATGTCGGTAGTTCTTACAAATTTATTTTATGATGTTTTGAGTTCATATTTTAATGACTTATATTAATTTCCTATCCATCTACATTTCGATTAGTTATTTTTTTCCATTATGCTTCCATGGCATTAAAATATTATGATAGATCGAAAAGTTAGTGATGTCAGTGTGCCCTGTTCCCAGTGTTCACGTATGTATGTTAGACATATGGGCAAGTCGGCATGCTGAGCATAACGTTGAACGCAACATAAATTAATAGATAAAGAAGTAGGCAATAGTACGTGACAACGCGATGCGATAGATGTCTCCAAACTGATTAAATGGAAACGGATGGACATGTCAATCGGCGAATGAATAACCGTTGGATGAATGCAGTTATAAAGTCGGTGACGATTTTATTTACGCATATGATACAATCGACCCGTTAGAAGATTGAAAAGGGGCCTCGAAACAGTTAACACCAGTCATACAGCTATTAAATGTCGGTTGAAACGGAAAAGCTTCTGGTCCGACCCTCAGTTGGGACGGTCGGCCATTGCGACTTGGTATCTACGAGGAAATATTTCTCAGCTTTCAAAAAGTTTGTGGCATTTTAACGGCGAAGATCTTTTCTCATCGAGGATTGACCTTAGATTTTGATATAAGTATTCAGAATAGGAATCACGCACACTCTAGTTCTGGTGCACGCTAATCAAGGTCTTGGGAAGTTGCTCCTGGGACACTCACAAATCAACATTAAAGGGTGTCTAACGTTCGTTACACCACAATTATGCATGCACAATGAGCGTAGAGATGTGGCGGATAGTATAGGGAAAAGCAAGTTATTAGAATAAATCAAAATGTTAAAACGATGCGTATTTTTTGCCAACGCTCTACCTACTTATATAGGTACACAAAATAATTAATTAATAATATTATATGTCACCACTGTCATTTTCAATAATAATTATTTTAAATTACAGAATGTGATTCTATGAAAAAGACACATTTATATATTTATTAGGAACCCATAGTTTATGGTTTCTATTTATTTTTTTATTGTGGGGCTTCAAATTCAGTCGGTGCCTCAAGCCTCGGGGTACCCAAGCCCGCCATTGCTTAGAGTGGTGACCAAGTAGCAGTAATGAGCACATAGGCATCCTTAAACTTGCTGAATCAAATACATACCATGCTAAGAGACTAGTTGTATGATAAACGTCAAAACATGTATAACAATCACCACGAAATCATGTAAAATACCGATTACAATTCTGAAAGAGTTAATCAATAAATAATGATGTAAAGTTATACTATATTACAATGATAAATTTAGGTAAGTACTTGTTTGAAATCTATTGAAACGATTTCTTTGAAAATAAATCTGATAATAATGGTCCGAATTGATATACGACTCCAATTCAGCGCGCTTTAAATCCAAAATACTATTGTAGAGTCAAGTTATGTCCACACAAAACAAATTTTAATGGGCCAATATGTGTCAAGGGATGACAATAAAAAAAATTGTTGCTACCATTCATGTATTAAATCTATTCTTGCAAATCTTATGTCTTCTTTTTCGTGATATTCTGTCCATTCACTCCCAGCTTTTTGTGTCTAATTCATGACAACTATATTTTATTTTGTGAAATAAAGATTCGGAAAGATTTTTATAATTTATTGACTTTCATTTAAAAAAAATATTTTAATACAATACTGGTAAGTAGTTGTTGTAACAGAGTGTTTCATAAATATGCAATCAATTTTAATTAAATTCGTTGAATACAATATACACATTTTTTATCATGTCCAATTCTAAGAAGATCATAATAATAATATGGTCCTTCAAAGAGTGAAGGTTTATAATAACAGTTTTTTCTTGTTTTTACGAGAAATGGATATTAGCCACTTGCTCAACCTATTAGGTCCAGATACAGATTGAATAACAATACCCAGACCCAGAATTCGATACATATTACATCATGTAAACTAGATAGGTACCTACTTATCCGAGAGTCCGATTTCAATATAAGAGTTTTAAAATAAAGGTTTTGCTAATTACACAATTTGATCTAAGTCCAAATAGTGCATATATTTTTTTAATTTAATTCGAAATAAAAATATAGTGTATTTATCTCATTAAGATACTTTCTCGCACCACCGACAAGTTCCTAGTTTGAATTTTACTACTTCACAGACAAATTTTAATAGAATAGAATGTGAAATATGAATATGAAACATTTGTAAGATAAATACCTACACTTTAGTGCATACATATACGTATAATTACAAATATTGTAATATACAGTAAGGGTTCACAACTAAAATGCAGTATTCTGCTGAGGATTTAAGTTTCTGTGACATAAGATTCCTGTTTGGATTTTTATTATTCATAGTACTGTTACCACTGGGAGAAATCTAAAGTGACCATGACTATGAAAGACATGGTGTCGTTATTCTCTGACCATTGTTTTACCTGAAAACTCCTCGTGTTGACCGCATTATACAACGTGTCCAATCCAATCATGTAAATTAATTCTGCCATATTGTCGGGGCATAATTATTATGTTTTATAATACGTTATCGTAAAAATAATATGTACTTTGTTAAAATTTCTTGTGTAAATAAATATTTTGTCTAGCCTACCACAAGGAAAGTATTATATTAAATACACCAAACCTCCCATTGAAATCTTGCTTGGTGGCTCATGTAGTTGTAGTGGAAAGTACTAGAGGGAGGGCAGATTACAATTATTGGTATTAGATTTCTATTGTTATGTAGGTATTACGTCACGCTTACGATGGTCGACCGATAACTTGTCGGTTTATAATTTTATGGGTCCCGGGTTCAAATCCGGGGGCTAATAAATTCACATTGTCGTTTTTCAGTGTGTGTTTGCAGCTAAATTATGGATCTAATAGGTTGATCAAGTGGCTAACATACATTTCTTGTAAAAAAAAAACACTTAATACAATGTCCACTCTATGGAGGCCGATATGAGCCTTCTAGGATCGAACATGGTTATTTATTAAGTCAGTAATAAAAATAAAAGATGTCTTAAGATATATGTATTCTAATTAAATAATACCTAAGTATAAAATGACAATTTGTTAATGCTACAATGTGAAAAATTTATATTGTTTTCATTGACATTTTTTTTAAACTGGACGCCATAGTAGTAAATAATATGTAGGAACCTATCAAGTTAAATATAATTCTGGTGTAACCTGCACTGCACAAATTCACAAAAATAAACATTTCATTCATAAAAACTTTGTTAACAAATAAAAAGAATTATTGAAAAACGAGCGCATTGAAAAATGATATGACCATTAAAATACCAAAAGACATTTTTCATACAACAAAAGACGATATTTATTTCATTTTTAGAAGAGAAACGTCTCTACGGCTCCAGTGCGTCTAGTATTAAATATATTTATTGACAATGAATAGAATATTTACTTAATTATTAATATACATTTAATAATATGAATTAAAACAGTTTTTAAAAAAGTAACATTCCATAGGCCGTAAGAAATGAGAGTGTTAAAAAGTTTCCATAGAATCTATATTATGTAATTTATTATTATGTACGATTACGATGTTAGTACGTAGGAATAAATTTAAAAAAGTATACATATATATAAATATATGTTAAATAGAAAACAATGAAATCCGTTTTAAAAAAAAATCGGTTAGGTACATGTTCAAACACGCGCGTTACCATGATCTTACTCCCTACTTCATTTATCGTTTGTCAATGTATGGCTACGGCCGTATGTTGTAGCTTAACCACTGGGAAATGCCAATAGAAATGGCGTATTTCAAAAAAATACTACCTTATTCTTAGGTCAATAATTATTATAAAGCAAACATTACTCGTAGAATGTTTATCACATTTGAATGTTCAAAAACATAGCTTATAATCAGTATCTTTAAAAGTATCTTTAAATGTGTAAATCTTGCCCATTTTTTGAATAATAAAATGCCTAATTCTTGTCAAATTTGGGATCACAGAGATTATCAATATATTTTTTTATTGTAAATATTTCACTATAATAATGTCGACATAAATTTTACTAATGGTTTTATAAATGCTTTTAAAAATTAATAAATATAAAAAATCACTTCACCTGGACGTACTGAAATATGACTATATTCTAAAACATTAGAGCGGAGAGGTTTAAAAGAATACTATTTTATGTAATACGAATACTTTATGCAGTCATCAAATGTTTAAAATAAATATATAGGATAATAAGGCTTTAAATTATGTAAATAGATTATCTACAACGTTTAAGGAATATCCGGGATCATGCTTTGAAAATAGCATAAAAGCTCAATTTTGACGTACGCTGAGCATGGGGCCGAAATAAAAGTTTATAGGTGGATCATCAATCGCATATCGCAGTAATTGATCGAACTGGATTAAATCAAAGACTGCGATAGGTGGGTCATATTGAAAGAATGCCAAACGAAAGGATGCAAAAGATCCTGTCTAGGTGGGTACTCAAGCAGAATCAACCTAGAGGTTTACCTTAAACGAGCAGGATGAAAAGGTCTCGGCGAGGGATATGAGCCAGTGGAAGAGGCCAAACCCCACCCTGATATCAATAAAAAAATCTCACTTGTTTATATGTGACTTTATATGACGTGACTATCATCACATTTTCGTTCACACGTAGATATATCAACCAACGATTGGTTCTACATTTAAAATAGCAAACGTCGTATTCGGTTTATTGACAGGTAATACTGAAATTTTCATTTCTTTTAAAAGTGGCTCTACAATCTAATGTCGATTTTGGCTGCCTCACAAAAATGTTTAACAGATTATTATTTGATACATAAATTTTACATATAATAGATAACTACATATATACCTATCTATAAATATATAAAATAACTTAAAAATTTCCAGTTTACTGTTCAGTAGATGACGACCATCTTGAAAATACCTTGTGAGACTTCCTTGATATAAAATTTCGCTGGGAAATCTTGAAACATATTCTAAAATATGGAAAAATATACACAAACAGTTGACATACGTTCGTCAATAATTTGTTTATGCAAAATAAATTAAATTCGATAAAATTAACATTTACATTGTATAAAAAATAAATGACATATTATGAATTTATATAAGTATATTTTTTAATAAAAGTTGATTGGTTTAATATAGTAAGGGACCTAAACAGCACTCAGCGCCTGGGGACAGACTCCACGAAGGTAGCTTAAACTGACCCTAGAGATAGGTGCAATAAGGTGCGTACGGATGTATTATTATCAGCTTGTCTTTGTCTTTTGGTGCCGTCCTCTATCGAAGTTTGCTGACCCTGTCCTGGGCCAAGCGTATCAGATCACCAATGCTTTGGACTTTGAACCAGGAGAATCTCAGTACCAATCCTTCAATCTTTTATGATGGGCTGGATTAAATATCTACTACTTATTATTGCAGAAAATAAGATCGAATTATTCAGTTCTTCTGTGGTTGATTGTAGCTAAAAGTCTCCTTAGCTTATTTGCGTCGTGCTAAAACCTCCTTATTGGTATCACAAGTCTCCGATATTCTCGTGGTTCATTATTTCGACAACTTTCTTTATGTTCATTAGTTCATTACAAACCAAAATGTTATATTACACCAAGATTTCCAAACATATTCAACTCGTCGATTGCGGGTTGAATTTTGGTCGATCGTCTATAAAAATTGAGTCGTAAAAATGTAAAAAGTGTGTAGGCACATTTTGATGGTTAAGCTGTTACATTTTTTTTCCTAAAGCAACTTACTTGAAAGTCATTTTCAAATTAACCATGAGGTAACTCGTGACACTGTCCAATCACTTGATTCGTATATTACATCACTCACCGCTTGCCACAGGAGTGAGAGATAGCGAACATGTAAATCGTCGTGATTGAAAATGAGGCGTAGTTTCTATCACGCAGTAGATTTTTTACACGGTGGATAATAGTTAGTCGATGGGTGCAATGAGCGACCAAAGAAGATCAAAACTTAACATTTTCACGACGAATGGGAAATTGAGGATTTTTGTGATCTTAAAAGTTGTTGTTTTTTTTGTATGGCTTCAGTGTTTTAGGTCAAATATAATACGTTTAATGGTAGATGAGTGCAAGTGTTTCACAGTTTACTTGAAGTTGGATATGTCTGTATATGTCAAGTTCATATAACTAATACATGTATGAACTCTAAATGCCTTAATAATATACACAAACAAAATCATAAAAATATTAAATTTAACGATCTATTTCTATAATTTATCTCATTCAACACGCACATTGACAATGAAAAAAAAATGATCACAGACAATCGTTTCAACTTCATATTAATCATATTATTTCCCCGAAAGCTACAATCTTTTCATGCATGCAAAAAAGATAAGAATAACTCGGTGCATTGTTGGCTGTGTTGAATGGGTGATCGCTGGCTGAATGGAGGAGCCTGGGTTCGGGTACGCTAAATGACGTGGAAATCGATTGCTCATTGAGTATGGGTTGCCCTTAATGGACCCAAAGTCTTTTGATGCTTTGCCATCACTGGCGATGATTAAGTTCTCATATTTTGAAACATATTAGCTCCATAAAAGATATTGTACTCGACGGGTCTTTATGATGTGTGGATTTTTGCAGGGATTCGCAATGTTTTTTAAATTTGATACAAAAATATATTTTATAATAATACATCAACGAGTCTTTTTCGTTTGTACATTAATTACATTAAATTACACCACCGTGTTCGGTTCTAAAATGATCAATATGGACCACAGAGTAGATGTTGTATGAACAAGAAATGGATGTTATCAACATGCTCAACCTATTAGGTCCAAACACACGTTGAAAAACTATATGTGTATTTATATCCAAGGGGAACCCGGGGTTTATATCCAAGCCCCACATCATTATAAGCCGACCCGTTAACGCTCGGCCATCGTGTACACTGTAACATACATACATATTATTATGTATACATCAATTGAGCACTTGCGTCATAATGATATTTATATATGGAACTGATTAATACTTCATCACTAGGTATTCACTATATAAACAATTTTACGACACGTGCTTCGCTCATAAAATTACAAAAGGATAACATGGCAAATAGTTGTAGTTGCGAAGCTATTTGACAGTAGGTACTAAGCATGGACCCCACATCTGAAGCGGACCCCCAGGCTCTTTGGCGTGGGTTTTGGCAGTCAAGTGGGACTTTTTACATTATCGTTTTCTAAATGTTGTTTCAGGTAAAATTATGGGTATTCGGTGTATTTTTAGCATTTTTTTGGTATTGTTGAATAAATCCACTTGAATTATGGAGTTGTCGAATATCGACACACGGTTAACAAAAATTGAATCACACAACTAGACATTTTAAAACGTACAAATAAAATAGCGCCGCAGGTGACTTTTATACCTATTAGGGGAAATTTGTGATGTGTGTTTATCTCCCTTATCAGGTCGACCCGCCACGCCGGGGCTCCTCAGAGCCCGGGCTCCCAGTCTAGAGCCCTGTCAGCCCGCCTCTTGTGGGGCGGGGCCATGGTGGTTATGTGTATCTAATTATCTAGATACCTTATTCAGGATCTCATGACAAATAAAATTGTGACCTGTGATCATATTGGCATTATATCCCGGATTGTGGCTGACGGTCCTCTCTTCCATGGGTCAGCCCCTACCCCTTTGGGCACCACACATTGTCTGAGACAGTTGAACACGTGAAACGTTGTAACTCTTGATTATGTCAGTCAATCTGAAGAAAGTTTTTGGAGGACTACGAGTTTGGTGGACCACATTTGTATTTTAATGTTTCTGTTTGAAATTTACCAATCCAGAGGTGTTGATTCGACTCGTTCCTTTTCCCATTTATGTATATATGATTTTTTTGATTCAGAGTGGAGGTTTCTATTAACAGATTTTATTTTTACGAGAAATGGATGTAAACCATTTGCTAAACCTATTAGGTCCATACTCTGACTCATACACAAATTCAAAAACAATATGTGTACTTGCCAGACCCAGGATTCGAACCTGGGACCAACGACGCTTAAGCCGTGCGGCCATCGTGGGATCAATTATAATCATTTTAAACTAAACAAAATAACGTACATATGCATTGAAATAACTAATTCCAGCACAGAAGCCCCAAGTTAAGCACCCCACGTAATACATACAGATTTAGCTAAAGGTGCAAAAGATGATGTATAATAAATAATCATTTAGTTCAAAATTGTGTCTAGATAATATTTTTTTAAGAAGTGGGTGGTTTCTATATTCTATAAAATATTTATAATTTATTGCTTTATCCACTCAAAAGAAAACGTACCCTTAGGTTTCTTATGAACTGCAAAAATTCGCTATATCAATACAGTCTTGAATTTAAATGCTGAAGTGAAAACATCCGAAAATCAAGATGATTTCTGTCATTTTTGTCATTTCATCGTAAATGTCTATATTTACAGGCAATAAAACTGTTGTTACTATTTAACTGCTTTAAATATTTATGTGAGAAATTATGCAAGTATATAATAGAATTTCTATCATAATAAAGTGATTCAATTATTAAGTATAATAAAGCCATAGTAATATATTGTATGAATGTATATTTATATTTATACAGTTATTTTAATTAAAATACAAGTATACATCATACAGCACTTTCATGATTTAATATCAGTGAGTCTATTCTATACACAAGGTGGCTATCGGCGGCTATCGACGGTAGTTTATCATATTTATGTATTGAGGTAGTTAATTGTTACAATAAGTTAACCGTCTAAACTGTCAAAAAGTGCTATGTTTTAACAGCTCCTCTCTTGGCTCACTTGGCTGTGTTAACTTTTAGAGCGAGATAGACAGCATTGACAGTTTAAACGGCTAACTTATTGTAACAATTATAATACCTCAATACATAAATATGATTAACTACCGTCGATAGCAAGCAATAGCTGCCTTGTGAATAAAATAGACCCATATGTCCAGTTTTGTACACATAAACTATAGAGTGATGTTACTCTCACTGATGAAAAAATTAGTATTAAATAAATTATTATTAGATGATTCACACTTTTCGATAAATAACAGCTTTTCTCAATCTGTGTCTAAAAGTAATAATAGTACAACATAATTATTACTTATATAGGTACCTACGTGAATTTTTGAGGAGGCCCCCATACCTGTCATACACGATGGTAACAGGTACCTTCTTACATACCCTTTAACGCAATTAAGTTAAACGAAATTAGCTTTGAAAATGTCATGTTGATAGTTATTGTAAATACCTCTATAATATTATATTATAGTAAATTAAGTTGAGTTTAATTTATATCATAGGGCGCCTCGAAATCAGTCAATACTGTGTATCTTAAACTGCTACGGTTAATTAGTAATAATCCATTGTCTCTTGAATTCCATTGAAATAATTCATTTAGTAGTATAGTTAGATTGGTACATACTCCTGCAGTTAAATACAGCAGTTATTAAAACGTTATTTTTTTTTTTGTTAGTGGGTATTTAAGTTAATATTTGATTATGGCGGCTCTCGTGGTGCAGTGGGTAAGGCGCTGGCCTTCCACCCGAGAGTTCTGTGTTCGATTCCCGGTCATGACAAAAACATTTATGTGTTTTTCTCAAAGCCTGGGTGTTTGTGATTGTTCAAAATTACTAACAACCACCTTGTACGAAAAAGCAAAGACATGGTTATTAATAATTCTAAAAATAAATAAATATATATATTGATTTCATAACTAAGAAGTCAATAGTGTCAGAAACTTGCGGTCACTATATCTAAACACTATTCGCGAAAATCGTTTCATAGTGATCTCTCGAGTGTAAATAAATACTGAGTATTTATAACACAATTCTAGTCAATGATACAAATAGACCCTTTCAATCACAATTGCTGGTCGCACATTTTCCATTCATTCATTGGCATTTGGTTCACATTTTGTTAGCAAAGATATTTATGAAGTAGTCTCCAAGTCTACCGATGTTATTGTGCGTAAGACCAAAATGCGATAAATCAATTCTTCACTCTGTCAATGGAATCGCATTGTTGCCGAAAGCCGTCCGATAATATTTTTCACTGTGCTAATATTTTGATAAATGGTGGTCACCCCATTGTTGCGAGGGCGATATACGGTGGTAACATCATTCAAGAATTGATTTGGAAATGAATTCATGGAAAATATGTCGCACCTAGTTACGCGAGTACGTAGATAGACCTAAGTATCAAGGCACTATATCACTGGCAAGCAAAATCACATACATTTCGTAATATGTGAACCATCCTAAATATGTCAGAATTACTTCTTCATTAAATTATCTGTATTTTGTAGTATTTTTCGGATATATACCACCAAGCCTGTGGTAGGCTCATTAGATGGCCGGCTGGTGGGAAAACCACCAGACGTTCTCAACCCACAGTGATCCCCTCTTACCGTCATGCATACATTACCACGCCTTAATACTTCCGTGACAGTGCTCCCTTGTTACTCCGTTTCATCTCTCTTCATATTCCGATAGTAGACAATATACAGCTACACGGACTTCATGTGGTTATGCTCAGCCGAATTGGATCAGCCGGCCGTCTAATCTTCTTCGATGGTTTCGACAGTTTGTAGGATCAAGTTCAATTTGTTTTTCAGTGGACATGGCTTGCATTAAAATAGGCGTTCCATGCATTGCACTTCTAGCAGTGCAGATATTGTCATTGGTTCTCAGAATATTGATGGCTTTCTATATTCAGTAGGTACTCGAGGCTGTTTAAGGGAGAGAGCTGTTTTGTTGGCTATAGGCACCCATTCTTCTAAGCCCTCAGAATCCGGACTCGCTTCCGATGCGGACAGTCGATCCTAAGAGATGAGACGATAAAAGGTACAGCTGTCACCACTCCAAGCTTCTCTCGGATTATTTATCCTTATTTTGCACAACTGATTCCCATGCATGGCGTGTCGCGGCCTCTTTCTTGAATAGTTTTCTCAGTACGGGTTGCATGACGTAGACAGGGGTAAGCGTTGGGTTCAGGCAGCATTACGATCACGTAATATTTCATGTAAGCCACCACCTTATCCATTCTGTACCACACAGTACACACAAAGATGACGTAAAGATTCTGCAGATTTTAAGCCTAAGAATGTCTTGAGAGTTGTCACCTTATATACTGAGGTCTCCACTCACCCACGTGTACTTTGATTAAAGCTATTGAATCTTCTTTCAGATGGAGCCGTTTGTAGTTTTTACTTCACTTTCATATATGTTGGGAATAGTGGATTGTTTTGAGGATCGTAAATAAGCAACGTAGTTTTAATATACGATTAACTTTATTTATATTAAACTGCATGAATATTATTATACAGAAAGATTACATTTTTGTATGCGCGCGTTACAATTAACCGAAGAGAACTAACTAGTATAACATTCAATTTAAAGAAGTTGTGGATATGATATTCAGTATTTATAATTTAGATTTTATCCCTTGCCTTATTAGTTTGCAATGTATATATGTAGTACAAATTTTGAATATTTCTGTAATATTTTATTCAAATGGTATGTTTCAAAATAGTTCTATTGTGATGTGGAAAATCTGTGTTAATTATCACGACTCTTGTATTAATGGCCCAATAGAGCGAGTGTCCAATTATTGCCGAATGGGAATTGGTTTTAAGTATTTTGTTTTCATTATGTATTAGCAATTAACAAAAATAAACATTAAGTATGTTTGGCATTAGCATTATTTAACGGCGCGGCAAACAGTAGCGACGAGAAATAAAATAATAAATAGAGTCGTTAGTTCGCTTCCACTAAAACGGATTTATTGCTAATCAAATTTTATCAGTAAAATGGTTCTCATACTATGAGAATAAAACTTATATTCCTTGAACAATTCTGTGTGCAAAAGAAGATGAGAAATATATAACTCTTATTTCACACAGCAATATTGAGCCTCACAAAATGTGGTCATTTCTCCTAAAAAATGTGATTTATGACAAAGAATTATAAATATATCGACTATAGAAAGGAAAAAGGACGTATTCCACACAAATCAAATTTTACAGGAGGTACAAAAACTTTTTGTTATTGTTTTCGGTCAAAGTTAAAATACAAAATAGACATTAACGTGAAGTGCGTGATAATTAATATGTTTTATGTTCCAAATCTGTAAATAGTTATTGAGTTAATTAAAGACCAATCAACAAAAATAATGGTTAAGTCGTTTTCCCACTTCACTTCCTTCCAGCATCCCAGCTTCCAAAAATTGCCAGCTAAATTTAGATAATAAATCGGCATTTGCAGCTTACATCCTTTGGACACAACGTGTAAATTTAGTCGTGTATGCTTAGACTCGTGTACAACATCCAATAAGACCTATTTTGAAAAAATTGAGGGTTACGTCCCTCATACTTTCTACAGATATTGCCACAGATAGAGTGCATATTAATTAGCGACAACTGAGAATGATTTTTTTTCTTCAATAATTTATTGTCACGGTTTAGTTAGGAAACGGAAATACTGTCTTGCTCTCTCGTCTTCCGATCAAAGTAAATTTCAAAACAGTCATTAACGAAGGCAAAAATTGACAATACTTTTTATACGATATGTACCTAACCTGTCAATATTTTTATTAGGGGAGAAAATTGTCCTATTGGAAATACCGTGTGCCGTGTATCTATGTAGTTAGTAGGTAGGTACCTATCAGAATAATTACTTACGAAACTTTGATTTGGGAGACGTATTTAAGATGCGATGCGATATATGATCCTACAGACTGTTTTGTTTCAGTTGATGTGGTAATAGAGTATATAATACATTTTTTAATTAACTATTTTTTTTATTCACCGAATAACTCACAAGATTGAAGAATGTAACATTCTAATTATTGAACATACATAATTTTTAAAATACTTATGAGAAAATATATTATAACCAATAGAAAAAATCTTTTTGAAAAAAGTAAGACATCCCGCAGGAATCGAACCTGCATCTCTCGGGTATCTCGCCCACACACATAGTCCACTATGTTAAAGGAGTCACACTTAATTATGACAAATTTTATCTAACCTACTACAAAAAATGAAATATAATTAGTTGGTACTTAATTCTTTAGTGGTCAGAAGTATATAATTCAAGAACCACTGGCACAGTCACAGCTTCTTACATAAGCGCTATACTTGTAGGCCATTCAGACAGGATGCTTCAACTTTTAAATTAGATAACACTCCATTAGTCAATTAATTACAGATCGTTATCAAAGTAACATCTTTACAGACATTCCGAATACAGGTAAAGTCAACAAAATCGGCACGTTATAAATGTGTTTCATTTGGATATTTTATAACCTAAACAACGCTCTCATAAATGGAATAATTGATGATATGTTAAGTAGATAAAACTGTTTAGAATTTATTTATTTTAACTTCATTTAAATTTTTAACATAACAATAAAAACCGCATACAAGAAAAATCCTCTAAATAGCTGTATTTGTATTGACTTTTCCTACTTCAAACGGAGAAATCCGACGAAAGACTTTTTTGAATTTCGATTATGACGGTATTGCAATATAACTAAATCAACTATAAATGTGTACTTATACAGACAAAGCTGCGCCAAGGGCATCGGATATTCAAAATTGCCGCCTCTCAAATAGTAAAATATTCTTCAATGATAAAACAAATGAAAAGGTTAAAATAATTATTTTTAATTCTGTTAGAGACTTGGGCTTAATATGAATATTATTATGTTTTTAAAAATACATTTGATATATTTCTTGCCCTTTGGTAAATCCCGAATTTCCACTGTATACTACAGTAGTGAAGAGTGACTTTTAAAAAGCGGTAGGCTGTGGAGATCAGAGAAAAGAGCACAATTCTCAGTCATACTTACGGGAAATATAAAGATAATATGATATTACTACTGATTAGGGAATCCAATCCCGAGCCAAAATTCTGATCCCGGGATTTCGGGATTACAATTTGACAAACCCGGGATTGGCATTTTTTCCATTGTTAATATAAAATTTTTATATTTACAAATAACATCGGTCAAAAATAAATCTAGTATAATTTATACTATTTAAGACATTTATTGTTAACCCATAGCTTACGGGCCGCACAAAATTGTGTGTTTGCTAATTACTTTTCAAATGCAAATTAACACGTTAATTACAAAATTGATTAAAAGGGCCCGTAAGCATTGTGTTAATATTGTATACCTACATTCTATCTTGGAAATACATAATTTTAATGGAGTAAATAATATTGTAAGTAATATAAATAATATGTTGTATTAATTAATATGAGATTGCTGTTTCTGATAGTCAAGACTTAATGAATGGGTTAGCGAGATTTAAAACAGTAAAGCAAATCATGGTGTAGGTACTTATGGCCTTTCCGCTTCATAAATCTAATTAGTCAGCCAAATATGAAACTGCCGTAAAACGTATGAGATCATGGTGAAATTACTTTGTTATTAGTGCGAAGCATTGTTTTTTCCAATCTTTCTCATTTTTATTAATTTATGTGAAAAAATAAAATGAATCGGCAACTTACACATGGGTATAAATCAAACTTTATTCAAACTCAGTTTATTTCTAATATAGTTATTTGTTGTTAAAAGTATTTTTTCTGTTATATTTTCGTTTTGATTTTATTTTCCATAAAAAATGATAAAAAAATCAATCCCGAAAGTTTCGGGATTACGTTTATCAATCCCGGGATTCATAGGTATCGAAAATAGCTCGGGATCCCGGGATTGGAATCCCTACTACTGATGAATAGGTAGGTATACAATGATGACAGTAAATCAATGTAATTTCAATAGCTCATTGACGATTTAAAATTGAGCGATAAGTTTAAATTATGTATTTTCCTAAACAGAAACTAAATTTATACACGTACATATTACGCTCTAAAATATGTCATAAGTGGTTGAAAAAAGCCTTTGTTGTCATTTGTCAAGTCAAAACACGCATGATTATATTACATAATAATATGTATCTAGGTCATACCCCCCACAAGGGGTGGAACTGATAGGGCTCTAGCCTGAGGGTTCGGATGGAGGGAGGGACATGGCGTGGCGGGTCGACCAGATAAGTAAGATATATATAAATCTTAAATTAACCCTAATGGGGAAAACGTGGCGCTATTTTACTTCATGAATGTTACAATTTCAAAATATGTGGCTGTGGGATGAAATTTTTTGACTATTTATTCTATGTCAATTCTCAACAACTTCATACAACAACATAGATACCTAATTCAAATGGATACCTACTTATATTAAAAAATACAAAAATAATGCTAAACATACAAACATAATTGAAGTTAATGGCCCCACAAAACCACATCGGCCCCGCACCACACCCAGTCTTAATCGGGCGCACGATTTGGAAAACGTTCCTTGTGAGTGACACACTGCATTTAACCTTAGGGATAGGTAGGAGGGCCCGCCAAAGATCCTAACCTTGAGGGCCGCTTCAAGGTGTGGGGGCCATGATCTAGGTAGGTACAAAATTAGATTCAAGTTAGTTCAAAATTAGATTCAGTGTAGGTACCTATGTCATTTAATTTAATACACATTATAAATGTATAATGTTATTAAAAAAAATGATGACATAATTGGAGCGGTGCGGAGCGAGAGAAAGCGATACAATAGGCTAGATGTAACTGCAGTCGAGAAAAGTAGCCGAAACAATATTCACATTCGCCCTGTCAAATTTATGTGCACTAGAAGAAATAGAGTATGCGCATCTTCAAAGCTAAATTATATTGTTTCACAAAGAATGCTACATTATTAAAGCTTATGAATAATTCATTGAATAAAAACAGTTTGGCCATTATAAATTACTTATTTTAAAACAATTCAATTTTATGATGTAAATATCACATGCTAAACAAAGCTGGCGAATATACAAAAATAAGCTGTTAGCTGCCATGGTAGGTATGTAGATAGAAATACCTACCTAATACGTAATGGGCGGTTGTATTAAAGCGATGGCGAATAGCACTAAAATGGTTAATAACGAAAACGTTGCAACGGCAACGATTCCAGAGTTGAATCACCACCATCTTTATGTAAAAAAACCAGTGTCACTATAAAACAGAAGCCAAAACACGTCGTGTTGAAAAATTGGTATTGAACTGCCCGACACCAGGGGTGAAATGGATTTATTCACAATGATTTTAGGACTAAAAATTAGTCCTAAAATCAGTGGCCTGTTTAGTGACGTAGAGGCCCAACGCACTGACTGGTTTAATAATGGACGATAAAAATAAAAATTTATTTTTAATTTACCAAATGATAAATGTAGGAATTTTGTTTTACTTTGGGTAATATTTTACTAACTTTGTAGCTGGTTTTAACTCTTCGAAGGCCCCCTTTCAAATTTTCTGATGAATCGGTTGCGTCATTTGCGGTCAAAGAAACGAGCCTCTGATTATTTAACAATAGTATTTACTATGAAGCATCGGGTAACATTCTATAGTACCTAGTAGTAGGTACTCGTATATTAAGTCTACCGTGCGGTTGACATACATATTTGATACCACAATAATTGAGGGCCAAGTTGCTGCGTAAGGCCCGTTTCAGACGGGACACCAGTGTCGCGCTCATATATAATAAGGAGGTCTTTGTATTCAAATAAAAGGGCCTTTGTATTATGTTTATGAACGCCCCGAGCTAATGAGTCAAAGCGTGTCCGGTACACTTTTCCGTCGGCCGCTACATTCTCAAGCCGCCGATACACATGTTTTTATGACCGAAAATTATGCGTTGACTCATTAGCTCTGGGCGTTCGTAAACATAATTCAAAGGCACCTTTATTCGAATACAAAGGCCTCCTTATTATATACGAGCGCGACACCGGTGTCCCGTCTGAAACGGGGGTAAAGGTCGATATTTAAGAATTTGGGGTAATTTTGTGAGCTTAGTATACATAATCTGCAGAGTTTGTAGGAAAGGCGTGTATGTCATTATGATATCTTGTATTTTCTCATATTAGAAAATAATTATATATTATTAGGTATCTACGTGTTTCAACGGTACAAAGTTCAGAGATTATTAATTAGCCTAAGGTCATGAAGATATTCCAAAATTAAATTTCCACATTCACACAGCACGGTGATCCTTACAAGTTAAAGGCAACTTATTCTATTTACACTGGAATTGTTAAATATTATTTTTTATATTTTCTCTTGTATTATATCTTGTGTTAGGTACCCACTGTTACACTCCCGAATGGTCCCCATTTGGGGATGTCTCTGTGTATCTGGAGAGGTCCGAGTCGGTATCAAACCAACAAATAGTAAGGGTTGATTGCGAAAATATTTAAATAATGTTAAATATCTGACCGGAAACATTGTCTAAATGCCGTTACAAAAAAATACGAACGGCGACGCCGCATTTGTACCGCTCGTAAGCGGCCGTTTGTTTTAGCGCGGGAGAAGCATTTTTGACAGCAACGCAGTAAGCAGTGTTAACCTCGCTATCCGCCAAAATTAAATTGAAAAGAATTTGTATAAAAATGTAACTATTAGATAATATTAAACGTAAATACATCTCGCCGTTTCCAACACAATTCTGGTGTGTTATTTGTTCACCTCCAAGTCCTGAATCCAGATGAAAAACCACAAAGAATAAAAGTGACAGCGTGTTTTCACTTTCTAAAATGGAGGGAGATGACACTACCTATATATTATAATATATTGGTAGTGCATTTTTAGTTCGCGTGTAATATTATATTGTAATATTGAATACTCACTGATTTCTATGATTTATATTCTCTTATCTTGGATAATATTATACATAATACCAATTATTGTTTTTTTTTTTTGCAAAGCTTTTTAAAGGTTCCATTCCATGTTCGACCAAAATAAAATTAGGAACCCTGATTTTCCCAGATTAAATCCTGATCCATCGGATTCACTATAACATTTTTTAATGAAAAAATATTCAATAAAAAAAATAATAACACCTTACGATAGAAGATGACAATACCACTATTGCGAACAAGAAGAACGGAGAAGCAGATATTAAAATACTTTCATATACCTATGTATCTTCTCCCTCTATCGGCTATCACAAGAGTCGGAGATTGGAATCTGGTTATCCGAATCTTCAACTTAGTTATAGTCAACCGTTCCGTAGATGGGTTCATAAACCGAAATAGCTGTTGACGTAAATGACTCAATAAAGTAAAATTAAGAAAAATAATTTTATTTCAAAACTATTATAATAGAGTTCTACCACGTAAAAAACAGTTAAATTGACATATTATTTGAAAGTTTTTGTAATATTATGAGTGTGATTTAAAATTGAAAAAAATATTCATTTTGCTGCTTATTAATTAAATGAATATTTAATACCCAATAAAAAGGGTCACATACGCGAAAAGTAAAATTTGGTTGCTGTAAGATTTTACAGGAATTAATAACAACCATTGTATTCTTATAGTTTTTATAAGAAATACGTAACTCGAACTAAGTGCACAATGCATTAAATTTTATGATGGGTGAACGCGCAGTGCTAGACTATCTTTCATTTTATTGTTATTTCATTTCAAAGCCTAACGATTTTTAACTGAATTATGGAAAAACTTACTAAAAGTACCTAATAAAAAATATAATCAACTATCTGAATCTTTTGCGATTAAAA
Organism: Rhyacophila brunnea; assembly: GCF_057557595.1. Lineage (NCBI taxonomy): Eukaryota > Metazoa > Arthropoda > Insecta > Trichoptera > Rhyacophilidae > Rhyacophila > Rhyacophila brunnea. The sequence continues at coordinate 29,159,569 of NW_028233068.1, forward strand.
CTGTTTTATATTTTAATCTACATTTTTAAGAATACGTGGAAACTTGGGACCCTGATATTTTAATCGGAGATGTTTTGCAGTTCGGGGTTTTTCTAATTATGAAATGAGGACTATGGTAGGAGTTTACGTTCCAAAATAATTATGATTTTTTAAGGGTTCTGGAGTTTGCTTCCGATTTCGTTAAAAGTGCTGATGTTTTATTACAGATCACCATAACTAGATAACCAGTCAACCATGTACCCAAATTGACACTGTAATTGAATGCATTTTGAAAGAGGATAAGTACATAACATTTATTTTTCAGGATGTCTGCATTCTGTATTTCAGCATTCGGGATGTCAGCCAACTAGAAAAATCTGAAGTATTTTCAAATTATGTATATTCAATAAAACAGTTGTTAGGTAGGTACTAGTGATACAAACATAATAAATACGGTTTTATATCTTAAATTAAATTTGAAATCATATCGTTAATTATAGATTTATAAGCATTTGTCAATAACCTAAACAGTTATGAAAAGAGATGGACTGATAACAGTAGTTAAAATTATTCATTCTTAAGGCTAATCTAATCAGCTTTGTCAAAAATAAAGAGATAAGATTGTGGCCCATGCTTCTTGTCACATCTAAGGCAAAGTAGTGACATTGAATCTATCTTGGCTACGTACTACGAATGCCTTAAAAGAGTCTCATTCAAACCTGCAAGCTAACTGGATACAAGCGTCCTGGTTTATTAAATACCATACACATATTGTATACGATGGAGCTACGGGATGTTATAAAGACTGGCGAGCAGCTGGGATTTTTGGAGGCACTGCTTAGTGTTCATAATATTGGCCATAGACAAATAAAAAAAGGAAAAAATAGTTGAGAAAGTTTGAAAAGAATGGAATGACTCTATGAGCTTTTTTAATACTCCCTACCTACTTACCAAAAAATGTATCGCATAAAATCTGCATTATCACTTAAATATAAATTAAAAATAGGGTATCATCTGGTACAGGTGACGACAATTAAAGTATTACATTATCTATGATTGCTGAATTTATATTTGAGTAGATACCGTTAGTACACGGTATAGTAGGTAAGCACCAATGTTTTTTATAATTAAATATGTGATAAGTGAGACTGAGTTAATATTATAAAACTATAAGGACAATACGTAGAATGGTGTCAGAGTCATGTGGCAGTGCAGGCAACTCATTTAGGCTTGGTATCGTTACTTTCAAATGACACTAACACAGTTTCAATTTGATTTCGTTGCGGCTGCAATGCCAGAAGAAACTGTCCTTCATCTAAGTGTGTATAAAATAAATTATGTTGATATTTTATCACGTGATAAATATTTAAAAAAATTATTGAAGTTTCAGATAGTGATAGCTTTCGGGTATACACTAAAATTATGCAATTAACATTGTGACATTTGAATTCATTATAATATGAAATTATAATTCACTAGAATTAGAGTAGGTATGTACCTAACTACTCACATATTTTGACATAATATTATATAGACTTAATATATTTATTTCAAATTACCAAATATGTTTTCTATCATATTGTTAAAAAACATTTGTAAAAGGTAATTTATTTTCATTACATTGGAAATAGACATTACACTGGAAAGATTATTATTATTGCAGATAGAAAATATTTACATAACAGTTCTAATCATTTTCATGTGAATCTAAGGAAGTTTCAACAAAGTAATTAATTAAGATTGTGAATACCTAAGTATACAGTATACTAAGTAATATTTTGAGTGTAACTGATTCGGGCCCTTGCCGGTCCTCAGTTTAGCTCATTAGTAGGTATCCTGTGCCTAATTGGCCCCGAGATACCTGTTTCAGAGTTGCGACATTAATTCACCCGCTTCCAAATTGACAGCCGCCCAAAACGACCTATGTCCACACTGTTCGAACTCTGCACTAATGGACACCCGAGTTCATGGAACGCGGAAACCGTGGTTACATCATAAATTTTTGTTCATATACCTAAGCCTTTAGAATAATATTGAGAAGCAGTTACTCATCATTGATCGACTAGGTATTAGAAAGATCCAACGCTGTGTCTAAGGTAATTCAAATAATGATATATCCAAGTAAAAAGCTTACTTGGAGAGGTGAACGAAAAATAAGGGGAGTTGGTTGCCTTCTAGGTGAGGCTGAGAGAAGGTTTAATTCTTGACTGTGGAGAAATATGGGATAAACTGAAACAAGTCTTAAAGAATAAACTATTTTCAATAGTTACGGAATGCGCATTTAATATTGGTAAGAAGACGCTCGGTCCGCTTTGTATTTCTTACTTTTTTATGGCCTAACCATCATAAAGTAATAAACAAAATTTGGATTCAAAGTTTGGCTATCACATTTCTATTTTATTAATCCGTTCTGTGGCAGATATTTTATCACATAGCACCTTTCTAATAATACGTCGGACGAGATAATACGATATTAATTGACGAAAATTAGCGGGTACCATGACTAAATGTAGGTACTCTATAGGTTTGAATTTTGCGCATTTGCAAATTGTAGATACTGTCGAACAAGAACTTCTTGCCCACGTGATAAAACTGTGAACTAATAAGCCCCTCCTGTTTAGTCGACTACAGTGACTTCCGGTTATCGACGAGATCTTGTTGTTGGACAGTAGGACGTTATATGTATATACACAGGGTCGCCAGAGACAGGCCGAGGGTGTTTGTTACCCGGTTTCAAGACCAAAAATCAACCCCCCCCCGCCCACAAATAAAAAAATATTTTTTTAGTGGAAATATGGCAAAAAAGTACATTTAAAAAAATATACATATTTTACCTATTGAATAATATAGTATTCAAAAAATTATAATTATAATGCAAAGCGACTTGATACGATCGATATACATATGACCTATATCGACGGGGTACGGAAGTCCAAATTTGTAAAATGATCTTTAATGACATAGAAGAAAATTGCGTTTTGTTTACTGTCCGTGAAAAGCTCATGAGTCAAATTGTTTTTTCTTGAAATATTGTAGCTATCTTTATGACTCAGTTCATGTTCTGGTGACTGGTTCTTGGAACTTTTACCGCCCTTAAATCCTGCCACCCGGGTGTTTCGCATCGATAACACCCTCGCTTGATGCGCTCCTGAATATACTTACCTAGGTATTTTCACGGGAGTTATGAGTCTTGTGGCTACACCATTGGGTATAGGTGTGACTAGAGGAGATTCTTCTTACCCCAGATCCAACATTGAATATTATTTATATTACAAATTCAGGTCTCTTGTAGTTTCTCTTATTCTGTGATTCAATAAATCTTTTGATAAACAATCAGATAAGTTTCCTGTAATTTTAATTATTGGATCTATAAATAATTATGTAATAATAATAATAATAATATATCATTATCATAATGTGTAACGTTTCATAAAGATCTTCTCGACAATATTAAGAAGATGGCAGCATTGATTGATGATATATTTGTGTAGTTTTGCGATGTTGGGAACGAAAGCCAGTTGACAGCTCTAATATGTTTTTTTTTAGATTTCTTTGAAATGTACCGAATTATAATATGATCTGGTCTATTATTTTCAGAGACATTGTGTTGTTATAAGATTCACGGGTTTTTGTTTCATTTTTAGTTATGAATTTGTGGTTTACCTGTATATTTTGTTTTCCAGTTTTCCTACTTTCCGTTCAGGTTCGCGCACAGAAAAATGGTATAAAGGGGGGGTCCATTTCTTTAAAAAAATTAGGTACCCGGACCCACCCCCCCCCCTTCTAGTATGCGCGCCTGCTTTCATTTATTACATCACTTATCATTTGTTATAATATAGAAATATTTGTCAATATCAATAAAAATACGCATTTGTTTGAGAAGGTAAATGTTTAGTAAAATGTATCGTTTTGCGATACAAATATGACTAGACATTCTCAAATTATTATCAAAAAGTCGAGCATGTTAACAGAAGGAATGTCAAAGTCATTATTTTTACAACCTTTGTCAAACTAACATATATTTCGTCACATTCCCTTTTCTATATCCTCGGAATTGACTCCATTTGTAAAAAAAAAACACCGAAAAAACCTTTTCCCGACGATATAACTAATTGGAACAATAAATTGCAACGAATACGAGTTGCCACTTCCCCGCGAACGACACAAAAGGTTTTATCATCTAAAAAACTAGCTCAGAAAACGGCCGAAAGCCATTTCCCATTCAAACAAATTTCCCGCTTAAACTAAACGTCAGATTGAATCAAAATGGCAAACGCTCCAAATTCAAGTTAGGCTGTTGTGTTCGCCGAAGGAATAAGCGCTCGTTTAAATGCCATTCCCAAAAAGTTTGATCGGTAAAACGTGAACTTTTGATTACGCCGCGAACGATAATGGGTCCTTTTTATACTGACCATAAAGCCGTTTATCGCTCTGCACTGACGCATAATTTCGTGCATGATTGTAATTTGGAGAAAAACCATGGAACACTGCGGTAAACAAAGAAGAATAAACCCAATAGTCTTTATTCAGAGGGATTGTTTTTCTTTGTTTTAGTACACAATGTAATAAAACGTTTTGAATTCAAGATGATACTCGTACCATATTCAGGTAGCCATTTTAATGGGCTAACGACTGTCATCCGATGAAAACCTTTTTTGTTTAAATTCGACTTTTTAGTGGTTTTATTTTGCTTGTAGTATTTTTATTTATATCGAAAGGAAGCCATGATTCCTACCAGTGTTACTTATTTTATTGATGTGTAGATTTCCATAGAATTTCTATAGAAATGCAATAAATTGGGTCACGAATTTACATGTTTTAATAGGGCGAACGCTGCGAGAGGCACGTAAATTGTTTTAATGATTCAGTCACTAATAGCCTTCGTTTTTATGAAAATCTTTTCCTGATCAGTCACTAGTATTGCAAACCTATACCTACTACCTACTTATTAGCTTTGTTGTTAGAAAAATATTTAAAATTTTAATGTTTATTATCTACAATTAATTTAACCTTGAATAATTATAATTTTAAATATTATTACGAACATAAGAAACTTCTTATTTTTTTCAGTCGACGACGATCGATTTCACATCAACTTTTATAAATTGAATGGGCAGATAATATCTATGAATAATAATATTTATTTTATAATATTATCCAAATATTCATAAACTTAATACAGGGTACCGATAGATTAAAAAAACGCGATAGTACTAAGTACCTAAGGACCAGGGTTTTGGAGTTAGTTAAATATAGTGACTCCATCTCTAAATATGTACAACCCGATTATAAATCTGACCCTCGACTCCGCCGACTTTTAGTCTGGCTCTAATAAAAAAAATATGTCGGACATTTTCATCATATCAAAAAAAAATTCAAACTTTTCCAATTGTAATAAGTACAATACTCGAATAAAAATAAGTATGTACCTATAGACATTAATTAATAAAATGCGACTCGACGGGTCTTGTTAAACATCTTGGTTGGTGAGCAAACAAGTTCTTGGTGATGGATGTGAAGATGGACGAAGAGGCACTTTACGTGCCTTGCACATTTATATAGGTATTCCAAATGCCGCGCGATAGTGTGAAACTTCGCGCAAAATCGCACCGATTCAGTCGCCATTGCCATTCTTTCGTGATCCTGTAGTGATGCTACAGGAACCATCTACGCGATTCGGCATCGGTATTGTGTCATACCTATTGGATATACCTATTAGTGATCCTTATTATAGGTGAGTACAGTAAAAATGAAACAATGATACGGTTCATCGATTGTATGTGTACGTATACGTACGAATAGGCGGTCATCGGTTGCCAGGCATTTATCACGGCTCCCCATACGCACGCACTCTATCGACTGACCGCATTACTGTTTCGTTTTTACTGTACCTATTATTAGATTGGAAATATTAAATCGTTAAATACTCTAATCTGAAGGTGTCGATTTTTTTAACTTTATTATTCAAAGTTCACCAATTTTTTGTTACTATCGGAAGCATTAGAAAACAAATATTTTTCCCACGTCAAAATTATATCTAAAGATACTAGCGACTTCCTAGTCACCATGTTAAAATACAACGATTTCACAATAAACAAGATTAACTAATCACTAATTTAGAAAATTAATTACATGTAGTCAGTTTTGATTTAATAAACAGCATCGTAAATTATGTAGAATGACTTAATTAAAATGAAATGCCTTCTTTACCTAACTAGCTCCAAAGATACGCTTTTTTCGATTATTTTGGAATCACTCGACACACCTTAAAATATTTAATGTTCACTATTAATTAACGTCGTAAAATTAATTATATAGGTATGCACGGTAAAAGATTTGGTATCGCACCATTTGCACCATACACACCGCAAACAGGATTCGATAAAATGCATATTACTAATTATTTTACCTAACGTGAAGATTTATTCAATGCGTTCTAAACAGGTATTAAAATATCTAATTATATTGTAGGTATAAAAAACTTTTAAATAATAATATGTGAGAGATATTAATTGCAGATGTCATTAATAAGTTTTACTTCTGCGACGTGTGGATGCCATATTTATTTTTTCTGAAATAATGCTGCCAACGCAGAAGGTATTTTTTTAAATAAAAAAAATGAATATATTAGTAATAAGAATAAGTATCTAGAATTCTTAAATCAGGTCTAGGACGATTCGGCACCGGGACAACTGGGCGCCATGCAATCGAATGAAATTCGAAAATAAATAGACGTTCGTGAATTATGTTATTTTAAAATATATATTTAATACTTATATATTATTATTAATACTTGCCTAATGAGAAATTAAATATGCACACGTAAATAATGATTTAATCATGCATATGTTTAAGTTCCAGCGAGAAGAGGGTTCTTTTATTTTTATATAAAGCGTCAGGCATAATAATTTATTCTCAATCCGCAATAAAAAAACATTATGTTAACTACTAAGTAGTAGATACAAATTTGTTAAAATTTCTTGTCTACTTTCTGTATCAAATCGTAACGAACGTATCTTTATTTCATTCAACAATGCGGCGCCCACTTGTCCTGGCGTCTAGTTGTCCCGGTACCAATTCATTTCAGTATCAAAACCAATAAATCCCTATAAGGTGATGTAAGACAATTGGTTCGTATTGTTCCCTTTATTATAATGGTTCAATCTCTTTGCGTAGATAATGAATAATAGATAACTAGGCAGATATGTATAATATACTGAATTAATTATAACAAAATTACAAGAAATATACATTACGAAACACTATTTTATGCAGAAAGCCGATAGATATCTCATGAATGAGAGAGGTAAATAATTTAATTTAATTCACGAAAGGTGGCTAGATGCATAAATTTAGTTAGGACTCTGATTCCACTGAAAAAGGTTTTAAAAATCGTAATGTGATGGGTTTTAGACGGTTGGCTTCAGGTGTTATCAAAGGATATGTACGAATGTGAGATATTAAAAAATACGATTAGAGAACTTTAGTTTTAATTCGTTCCAATTGCGAATTACAAGTTTTTTTAGAGGATTAAATTTAATTAATGGGTAAATAAATGTTAGTTTATACGAACGAGTAGAAATTCGCGTACTAAAGACGTAAACCGATTGATAAAATATGGAAATCCCTTCAGAATAGACCAAAATTTCCCTCATTTAACCGGTGGCAACTCTGGATGATAAACGAGATCATACCATTCAAGTCGAGAAGGCAAGGAAAATCGGAAGAAAAAGTAAGGTACGATGCTTAGTCTTTTTGTACTAATTACTAATGCATTGGAGGCATGGACATCCACAGAAAAGTTGAGACTTTCGAAAATCGCTATACAGTATTTTGTATCAGCTGGAAAGGCAAAGTTAAGAAAATCATTTGGTGAAAAGGGGTAAAGAAATAATCAGAGAAGTGGGTAGGTAATTCAGGCCAAATCACGCGGCATTCTGTGTGTTATAATTAAGATTTCTTGAAATGGATGGTGGTTCTTTTTTGTGATATTCCTTGTCGTTAAAGAACGTGACTCCATTCAAATGGCACCCTTCATTATATCTATGACATGAGGTTATTATCATCATCATTATTTAGCAGGATGGGTCCACTGATGGGTGAAGGCCTCTCCTAGCTTCATCCACTATTTTCATCCCCAGTTATTCGCAGCCACGTACCTACACCCATTGAATTAGCTAGCTTTAGAGCGGCCATGTAGATATTTATTGTTCTTTGGGTACCGTTGTGTGACTGAATTTGTCTAGTGGTTGTCTTCTCGCTGAGCGACATGTCCAGCCCATCGCCATTTTATCAGCTTGTCAATCTACCCACCCCTGCGAACCTACTCTTGTCTGCCTCTTTATCTATTGGTTTCTTTCAATTCAACGGTTTCGTAGTTTTTTTTTAAATTTCTCTTACCTCATGTGCATGATTCACATGCATCCGTGACCACTAGTAGCACACATTCGTTGAACACATCATTATATCTACCCTTAGTATTGTAATCGTTTTATAATAATTGTTATAATCGTATTCAAAATACTAATATTCTTAATTGTTTGCATCTTGGGATTTTCCTCACCACTTTTTTATATCTAGGCGAATGGCTATTAAAAAGTTATTTTAACATGTACATATGCCCATGCCCATCTCACTAATTATTATTACCTTGAGTACAATAACAGTCCTGTCACACAAAAATATCTTATTTTCGTGATGAATGTAATAAAATTGCATTTTGATAGTACTCGATACATATAAGAGATAATTTTTGTATGATTATTCTTTACTATTTTATAATTACAAAGAGGAAAGGTATTGAACGTGTCTTTCTATTAATGCTTTGATTTTCAGATAGCTTTGCTTGTGAATATGCATTAAATTGGGTATTTGAAAAGCGACAGTTTTGCACTAATAGTTCGGATTGATAGCGGCAAACAATACCTATCTAATAATAGGGCGTTCCAATTATATAGATAATTTATTATAATAATTAAGAAAACGTTTTACATCAATATTTTAAATAATTATTCCTGAGAGCGACCAATTGTCCACGCGGAAAATTGCGCGTACTCTCTATTTTCTGCTGCAGTTTTCCGTGAATTTAATAATTACTGTAAATAAATAATGTAATAATTATGTATTTGTGACAATATAGCAAAATATTGAAATCAATATCAATAAAAAATACTATTTTACGATTCAGTTGGTTTCAGTTAACACGTTAAGTACCACTACAGCGTTACAATTAATATCTCTGTGAAAATCGAAAAACAAACGTAATTCCGTTCCACGCCCACGAAAAGAGTCGCAAATACTTTTGCACCTGAATGAAGTCAGTTGCAATTCTTCTTTCACACGAACAACTTCGACAGAGACGAACTAAGGGCATTTAAATGTCGGAGAGAATACATCGTCACAAGGCAATATAAATGTGAGAAAATATCCATTGATGACCCAGGTCTTGATGATTTAGACCAGCTCTACAATAGAAATTAAAACAATCAACGTTTATTCTTTGTTTTCCATTTTTTTCAAACTAACAGAATACGTTTTATCGCATTAAATTAATTCGAGTAATGTATCATTTTCATGTTTTATATATTCGTATTTTATGACAGATTGTAAAATTTGACATGAGCGATAAGCTGCCAGTGATTTCTAAAAATATAGTTAAAAAAACTGTGTTTTAATATTTTTGTTCACTGAAAATCTTGAGACTGTAAAAAAATACGCATCCCTTGAAGTTATCAAAATTTTCTGACGCGACCGCTTCCTGCGCTTTAAGAAAACCTCCACTGTTCAGATTCAATTAGGTACCCAAACTATTTAATTAAGTACATATTATATGAAATACTATTTGAATATCGAAGTTAATATGCTCTTCAAATTGTAATATTATACTAAACATTACTGTGGTTTTTTTAATAGTCTTCAGCGGGCCTAATAATTAAGCTCTGGAAGGGATTGACGCGTATAACTATTAATAATTATAATTAATTATAATATTATACGCTAGTAAATAAAAATTGGAATAACAGATGTTCATATCTACTAAGCGTCATTTGCACAATTTAATAATTAAGTATTAGAAAAAAATAGAATATGACATCTCTGTTACGAGGGACAATCTAGTCATTCTAATTCTAGACCGTTCCTACTACACCGAATACGTTAAATCACAAAACAATCAAAATTCATTAGTATTTAAATTAAAATTCCATCAAGTAGGTATCCTCGGTAGTTAGCTAAGCATGTTAATTTATTTCACAAATGTTCTTCTTATAGTACTTTCCCTTAATAACGAAGGTTGACCACCATCAGGGCGATCTTTGCCTTATCATCTGCCACCCGGAACAGTTTGGCGGGGCTGCACTCGTACGAATGACGGAGATTATTAGGCCACGGAATGCGACGTTACCGTTGATCTTCTCTTGGATGAGAAGCTGGGCAATTCTGTCCTTTTGTCTTCAGGACCAAACCATCTCACAAATAATAACGAATAATGAAGTTTCGTTGTTTTTTGTAATGAACTAGTTTGACTCTGTAATTTGCTTTGTAAGATAATTATTATCAGATATGTTTTTATGTATTGGCATTGCTCCAGCCGCGCACACAAGGGTTTTCAAGTCCGGAACCCCCTACTCCAGACTGTCCAATGTTTGCTTTAATATAATATACCAATGCGGCATGTCTAAAAGACGAGACAGCGCGGATGACACGAATAGGCTCTAACAATCCTAATAATTATGACTGATAAGAACACAACGGTACCCAAAGAACACTAAATATCTACATGGCCGCTCTGAATTACCTACCTGAAGAACCTGAAGAACTATAGCTATAGGCTAGACTCAAAGTCAGAAGTATCTGAGTATGAGGAATGTACCCGTAAAAGTGCAGTATTCCAGGGCTTAAGTGACGAGAATTTATAGGGTAAATGTAGAAGTCAGTGGCTCTTGCTAAATTTTGTTAATTCAGTCCTCTCCCGTCACATTAAAAATCGATAACAAATAATATGGTTAATTTTTAAAAATAGATCCCCCTAATCATTTTTCTGTGTGCGTGCCTGTATTTCTCGCAAGTAAATATAGATGGCCGTTCGTGACCAGAGATTTTATTAAATTTAATAGGGATGGGCGTAATTTTATTGCAGCGTGATGCATCCCTGCAGCGGACTTTATCCAGCATTCGGATCGAATAGGGCGGCAACCCATCCGACCGGTATGCATATTAATAGCTTTCGATTCTACGAACTTAATTTCACAAATTGCTCGATGCTACCAGCTACCGGACTGCGCCGAGCCTCAACACGCACCGTAGGTATAGCAGGCCGCCGCAACCTAACCTCAAAAATTAAAATACTTGGTGCGGCGAATGGCGGACGGCGGACGAACAACCAGTCTGGCCAAGATAGCAGGCAATTAAAATACGGGGGACGTACATTGAATTTTAATCTGCGGAATTGGCAGCGGGCCTTTATATTGTTTGCAATGGCTCGTTCGCAATCGATCAGTAATATTCAATGGTCGTATTTTTCTATACCAGCAGAGGACCCAATGTCCCAATCGATTCTTCAGAGGATTTAAATGGGGGTCTTGTAACAGTTCAAACCTGTCATACTTATAATTATTGTTAAATAGGTATAAAATACTGGAAAACGTGTAATAAAATCTCTCCAACTAACATCAAATTTAATAAACACTCGAAAAATAAAGCAAAAAACACACTATAGTAAAAAAAATATAGCATATCACTTGCCGAAAAAGTAAAACACATGATGAGATGAGAACATTTATAAATAATAACATACTATAGAACAGGGGTAGTCAACCTGGTCCCTACCGGCCACTAGTGGGCGTTCCAGCTTTCATGGTGGGCGGTAGGGGTTTTAAGAACATTTTCATTATGTTTTCATAGAATTTTCCGTGACAATTTAATTATATATTTATATTAATTTAATAAGACTTCATGCTTCTATGGATGCAAAGTATAAATAAAAAGATACACAGTAAGTTTTTTTATAAAGATTTATTCTGTCAAACTAAAAAGCAAAAGTCTGACATAAAGTATTTAGTAAGTAATTATTATTATATGCTTTAACTTGCTGTAACTCTGCTTTATAAATTTTATAAAGTAAAGTTACTTCCCTATCTTATAAATCACCATTACTGTGGAACCGGTGGGCGGTTAGAAAATTTTACTACTAAGGTTGACTACACCTGCTATAGATGCTTTAAATAATATTATTATAGTACCATTTTTTAAGTCCATAAAAATATGTTAAGTATGTAGTTTGTAGAGTTGTAGACCAATCCGTGGAGGAAAAGCGACAATGATATTCGTGTCCACGAAGTGACAATCTCGACTGTGGGGACAATAATATAATAATATATAATGTGTCACCACTGTCATCTTCAATACTAATTATTTTTAGATTTAGGATCTAATTAATGGAAAGAGATTCATTGATATTAATTTTACTAGGTACCTACGTTGATAGTTGAAATTTATGATTTTAATTAATTTTTTTATAGTGCGGGAAGAGAATTACTGAGTGCCTCGGGTCACCACGTATCTAAACCCGTCACTACCGTATGTAAAATCAGTTGAAGTGTAAGAAAATTCTTAAAATATATCTCTTGCTGTATTTTATATAAGTGTAAGTAGGTACTTACTTGATGTCGGATTATCGCAAATGCATAATTTTCGCAAGGGAGCATCAAAACTTGCCAGAACCTCGGATTTACATATACCTAAACCACTGGTAATATTAAACCGCTCAAAATAGATTGGAGAAAATGGCGCAGCAATATCGAGAACTAGGAATTCTAGACACTCTACTGCACGCCATTTACTAGCAGGGTCGTTTTTCCTGCAATGAAATATAAATTATGCGTAAAACATAGATTAAATAAATAAGCGTAAGGTTTGATAGCTTAGACATAGTTTTCAAAAGCTGTAATGATCGTAAGTATCCGTTCCTTTTGATTGCCACTCTTTATAATTTACCGTACCTAAGCAACGCATGGCCTGCGTTGGCCAAGGAACGTCACTGGGGACATATGTTGCAGACGGCCAATATACACACCTGATTGTAGATCACATCTCAATGATAATATTATTATATTTCAATAATATACTTTATTCCAGTTCAATTAATGTTCGACAATGAAACAACAAAATGATTTAGTTTTCAAAGTTATCGTAGACGTTCCACCCTTCGATACAAAAGGATTATCAATAATTTTATTTATGTTTCTTTTTGTGAACGTGCCTTTATTTTGTTACTTTTATTATTTTGATCCGCGATTGCGTCGTCTGTGTTTTGACGCTGTTTGTTTAGGTTCGAATTTTGAATTTCCTTCTAATGTGCAGTTCGATTTTCGAATTATGTTTATTAGGGTTATGATTGATTGATTGTCAAACGTTTTGACCACAATTTGTCATTGCTTTCATTTTTAATAACTGTCATTATTATTAAAAAGGTTTCACAGTAGTGAATGTTGAGTTTGCAACACCAGACTAGTAATAATAAATGTAAAGTAAGTTAATTTTTTTACATGAAAAAACTTAATTATAAGCCTAGTATTAATCAAGTAGGTAGTAGTAGAGGTTCATCTCGAGAATTATCGAGACATAATAATGTATGTTGTTTTTAAAATTCTATTTTATTGTTTAATTTGTATTTTTCTTGAATAAAATTATTTTTGTTATTTTATTTTATGTCTTTCGCTATGAAATTATTTTATGATTTGTTTTTTTCCTTTACTAGGTTGATTTACCTGTACTTTTTATTGTAAATGTCATGTCGTGAACGTCTTGAATTAATAATTTGTTATGTGCTTAATGTTTCTTTTTAAAATAAATAAATATTAAGAAAAGGCCGATCGCGAATCTGGAGAAGTCAATTTTCCGAAGTTTCGAGAATTGTCACTAAGCAAATTTAACCTAATTAAAGCTTAATTTTTGCCTAAGAAAATTTGATTTCTCGGTAAAAAAAGCCCTCGACTTCTTTCTTTCGTTCTGACGTTCTTTCACCTTCCACTACAGTTTCAAAGTAATTAACGGCTTGGACACGTCTAACACCACGTAGGTATGGCAGATAATGGGGGTGACTAATTTCTTTATCTGATAATAGGTATACCGAATGGCAGAACTCCCATGCGCCCAAATACCTGGTAAATACATAGTAGTAGGTACACATAAATTCAAGCATTTTGCATGTGGTTAACAGTTCCATCTCTTAAGCCTTCCCTGAGGGACTCTTTGCTATTTACATTTTGGATATAGGTTCTTCTGGTGCATCTTCAGTGAGAACTATTTCTGACAATGTTTTCTTCTACACCATTCCGTCATGCAATGAATGTCAATATTTTATATTAATATCGTAGACATTGATATTGTACTCTTTTCTTGTACGTTTCCTCGTGACTGAGGATAGTGATCACCCTAGAATGCAACCATCTTCTGAGTGACAAATACCTATATAGGTACATCTATATCTGTAATTCCAATGTTAAACACAGTAAGTATTGTAAGACTATAGGTAAACAGAGATTGCTTTATTTATCAACTAGGTACTTACTATGGGCGGAAACACTGCTAGGAGAACTACAATAATAACATAATATGATAATAAGTTAAATGTACCCAACTGTAAACCAGTTTTTAGTAATATATCTTGAATTAATCTTAAGGGAGGTATGCCTGAGTTGTGATGAATGTCAAAATCGTATGAAATTACATTAAGTCGTCAAGAATAAGTCAAGGAAATAACTATTTACATTTTTACATTATTGCGTATTAAAAAGTAACTGAGGCTCTTATAAAATGTTCAATTGCATATCTGCTTATTAACCCTTTCAATTCAAAGACACGTTCAGTAAATTCAATTTGATTTTTTCAAAATAAATATTACCAAATGAAATTTAATTCCCCAAAACAATAAATCAGGAATCATAATCTCAGTTTGATTCAGATATTTTATTATCAGGTATTTTTTTAAAATGAGTCAATTACATTTAAAACTAAAAAATCTATTACAAGTTTCCATGGAAAAATAATGTGATTTTAAAACTCAGATAACAAGTGATTAAATCCTACGTCTGAGAGTCCAAAACTGAACTGGAAGTAGAAGATTCGAGGTCTAAGGAACTGTTCCACACAGCGCAGGAAAGAGATGTACGTCTTTGCTAAAGTATTCATCTACGTTGGGCATATATCTACAATATACGCACATATAGAGGAAGTTGTCTATCTAAAGAATTAAATTTGAATATTTTTTCACTAAACTAATCTTATATGAAACTAAAAAATTTAAAATGTCAATTCGTCACATTTGGGGCACCTGACTTTTGGGGCACTTATAAATTTTAATAATAATTTATTGTCGCTGATCTGTGCACCGAATTACAAATATCTAAGCATACGGAAAATGTGCAAAAATCCCGTTGGCAGTTTAGTATGTTTCAACAAATTAATATTTTACCACAATTGTGTATGTAGATTGGTTGCTATTTAACCAATATTCGTGAAATTATAGGTCAATAATGAAATTTTCTGATTGGCATATGGTCAATTATTACATCTAGTCTTGAGAAAAACACTAAAGGGTTAAAAGCAAGAAAATGGTTATCATGAGGCAATTTGTATGCTGAGATGCCCTCAACTGAGTGCCGGGGCTTCTTTCAGACTGTAGTAGAAACTTCAATGTCCGCCGACTGCAAAAACAAGCACCTGCAATAAAAGAGAGAGATAATGATTATTTTAATGAAAATATAGCAAATACTGAATTGTCGTTAATTTTATCAATACAGGTGTGCACTTAAAAGTTGTATTTGAAAAAAGGTAGATACATTTTATATTCATAACTTAATATATAAATACGAATGCTTGTTCTTATGATCCATTGAATAGATTTTCGTTGACTGTTCGAAGAATAAAAAAATCTTAATATAATAAAATATTGAAAAATAGAAGAAAAACAATAAAATAGGCAACATATTTGGTCTTATCTATTTTTTAAATCAACACCACTTATGTCTATTACGATGTTTTCACTTGAGACGTACGAATATCAGATACTATTCTGTCGAACAAGAAATTCTTGTCCGTGTATAAAAACTGTGAACTAACAACCCCCTCCAGTACTAACAGCTTATCGCACTTCCGTTTTCAAATGAGAGAACGCCTTCAAATTTATCATTTCATTTTACGCTCCCGTGTTATACGGGGGGTCGATGAATTTACGTAATTTGAAGCTTTTTATAATAAACATATGTCTAAAACGATCAAGAGTGATGTTAGAATTATTATTAGTAAACTCTTGGTTTATTGTAAAGAAGGAAAAGAGTCGCATCTAAAAAGAGAGCATATACATTATTTAAATACACCTCTAGCACGCGTTGCCGCCATGACAGGTACGTCACTGATAAGTTGTCTATAAACAACGACTTTCTGTTATCGCCGATTTCTTGTTGTCGGACAGTTATACCAAAAATGTTAGTATCATCTATTATTTATTTAAAAATAAGAAGAAAAACACCTTTCAAACAAATTAATATTATATAATAATATCCAGAACATTGGAAAATGGAAACTTAGTGACTTAAGATTAATTCGTATTGAGTAACTGTCAAATTATTCATGTGTAACGAAAATCATTATAAAAATAAAATTATACTGTACTATATTACTACTGCACCATGTTACAGTTGTTACATCGGAGCATAGTTAATTTATCTTATTGTATTTGTTAACCAAATAATCAAACCAAGCTGAACATCACATAATATATATTCACAGAAAATAATTATTAAAAATGAATACACATACCCAATCACTATCCAATCTCGTATCTTCAATCACACGAAAGGCTCTCAACATAAAACGCGGTTAACTGTGTATTTGGTGCATCACGACGAATACGTGATACTTATTGCTCAATCCCCGACCTCCCGGGTTCGAATCCCAGAGCATCCTCCCCGCAGTAACGAGCAGTGAGCAACAACACGTTGGCCGCAACATCGAAAAGGCGTGAAAGATTATAATAGCTCTATCGCCCGCAACAAAGATTTACAAGCTTTGGAATATCAAACATTGGATACGTCCATGATCGAGATGCCGTGTTTATTAAAATCGTGACCTGGGCTTGATTTTGAACGGATAGACAGATTCTCAATATTTAAAAAAATATAAAATTGATTATCTGATATGTTTTCACTTTATAATAATATAATTATCTTAGTTAAGGAAAATTAGAGAGACAGTGACTTATATTCTGTTGTAGATGAAAACTACTGTAGGAAATATTGCTTGAAACTTTTTTTAAAACTAAACGTTAGAATGTAGAAAAGTTCTATTCTGATCAAATACGTCTTATACTTATTTAAAAAAAAAAAAAAGAACACCGAACAATTGGTTTGCAGCAGTGGGAAATAATTACATTTGGAAGCAAGAATGATGAGAATCATAGTGCATAGGTCAGTTATACTTGGAACTTAAGAAGATGATACTAATAATAATAATATTTTGGTGTTACTAGATACTAATGTAGGTAAGTATAGGTAGTAGGAACACACTAATGTAAGCGTAGAATAATATAATGGGATTAAAATAATACATAGATGGTGTTAGTTAGATTAGATAAAAGATAAACATAAAATTTTATTGTTTTGAAATATTTCAAATTAAAGGCGTATAAAAAACGTTTTCTGAAATAATCTAATTTCAATTCTTTGTTCGAAAGCCAATAGTGATAAAACTTTCAAACTCTAGTGCAATTAGCCGATACAATAGGTACCTACACACGATATTCTATACACGGATCATTACAACCTTTGAATGCATGAGTGTTAGCATTAAATATTGCTAAAATTATTAAATTATATGGCGTATCAATGCCTTCGTCAGTCTGTTACCGATTATACATAATTAAGATGTTCTTTAATAATCGCCAAGTAAGAAGTCTCTGACATTGGTTTGCAGCGATAAGTGGATACAAAATAAAGCAACGTAATCCTCATTATCGTTACAACTAATCACTTTCTACAAACCTATTTCTAGATGTATGTTACCGAAATTATTGATTTCTGTAATTGACCGTTTATGTCATCTTTGTTTGACTAGATAAATAATCTATACTTTTATGTGTAAGTACAGCGTTTTCTCTCGAGAAACAAAAATATTTGGTTTCGTCTGCTATAGGTATGTATTTTTGGCGATGAATATTATAGTATAATTTTATTTATGGCATAAATATGACACGTATTTTAATTAAAATTATGTGTGTTTTCAATATGACAAATTGTTTTTATTTTTCTATCGGTTGAATAAATTGCGTTTGCTATTAACCCGTCTTACCCTCGGGTTCATTGTATTTTCGACATACTTAACCATTTTGATAACTCAAAAAATTATTGAAGGTGTATTTGTTTACTAATTATTTATAAAACCGTGTTGAGTGCAGAGAAATTGAGTTGAAAAAATTTCGGTACAAGTTGGTACACGGGAAGCTAGGCGGGAAGCACGCCAATTTTCATAGCCGATTTTGGCAAATTCAAGAAATTCAAGAATGAAAACGTAACCTAACCTAACCTTATCTAACTTAACCTAACCTAACTTAACCGAACCTAAACTAAAAAATAATCCAGTATATCGGCTATTTTCAAAATTTGTTTTGCCGCTGGCCTCCTGTAAACCGACAAGAACCAAAGATTCACTCAATAAAATCTTAAATAAACTGAGCTTATAATATTCTACAACTACATCTTAAACATGTAAAATATTTCTTTATAAATAAAAAATAGAATATTCTTCTTCTTCTTCAATGGCGCTACCGCTCGAATCTAACTTTGAACCCTTAAATTTTTGGCCTACAAAATATTCGGTAGGTCTTCCATTACTCCTCCCAGTTACGCATTAAAAAATCCGTTTTTAGCATCATTCTCCACTCGGATTTTAGCCTAAAAGCTTGAATATAAAGATATTTCAATTTGAGGCATATACCTAGAATAAGATATTAATTAGATTCATTGCCGTGTGTAATATTTAGCAGCAATTACATTGTTTAGCAGTCAATAAATGAACTGCTTTAAGAGAAAAGCTTGTAAAAGCTGTGGAAGCTTCTCTTCTGCTGTCCTCGGTGGAGTAGGTACCCAATATACCATCATGCAGACTTAATTAAAACATTAAGGAAATTTCATATCGATGAAGTCATAAATCGTCGCTTCTGACAAATTAATTTAGGTCTGCAATTATTTATTTTTATTTGCTGCATGTAAACCACGACCCAGTGGCGTGGCTTGATACTTTTCCAAAGTATATTTTTACACATAATATACATAGTAACATACCTAATATACACATAAAAGGTAATAGGTACATATCAATAAAAAATATTTCTTATCAGAGACATATAAGTATTCTACGGTTTTAGATGTATTTAGTTACAATAGAGATAAGGGCTAATTATGTGTAGGAAAGTGAAGATAGAATAAATAATATGATTAACTTGATAATCAACACCACCCAGAGTTGCAAATTTAGATCGACTTCGTTAACGTATCTTGATCGTAATTTAAATGGTTTCATTCTGGACCACTGAATATTCCGTAGATTTACTACCTGCTATATGCTATATGACGGTATTATTATGTATGGGAACTGTGGGCGACGCATTCTAAGTTGTCGACATTGGCCTCTTAATCGTATCTTGTATCTTAAAGACTTACGCGCCTAAGTATGATTCTGCATCGGGCTCTTAGTCTAATGATTAAATTATCTGCAAATCGTTTCGTATTTGAGATCACTCTGTTGCAAGCATCATACTTTTTGCTCTCATTTTTATGTTCCAGGGTTACACTGAGTTAAAAATGCTTTAGTAAAGTTAATAATAAATGTGACCATAAAATACAATGTAATAATAACGTAATTTGTGACATAGGTAAGTATGTAACAAATTCACATTTTTTTCACAATTGTAAGTTTATCTTTGACTTAAAAAAAAAATCTTTGTAATGTTTTATATTTATTAATTATTTCAGTTGAAATTGTAAATTATCAAAAAAATGTCTCAAATTGCAAGCTTCGTATTTTTCCGCTATGTGCCTCTGCTTGTATTCTGCTCCTTATCGCCCTTAAACTGTACCTATGTTTGTAGTATTTTTTTTATAATTTATGATAGAATATCTTTATTATAATAAATCGAAGAGGCAAAGTGCTTCACTGTGCTCTGGAACTGTGGATCGCCCACTACATACGCCCGACACTCACCCAGTGGGCCAACCCCACTCGCTAGTAACTCAGCCACCGGCGATCTTCATCAAAATTAAATTAAAAATGTATTAACTTATGCCAGACTCAATTAATACTAGTTGAAATAAAATTGAGGAGGCTATAATACTTGCCGTAAATCAAATCGAGTAAAAGG
Source organism: Rhyacophila brunnea (assembly GCF_057557595.1). Classification (NCBI taxonomy): domain Eukaryota; kingdom Metazoa; phylum Arthropoda; class Insecta; order Trichoptera; family Rhyacophilidae; genus Rhyacophila; species Rhyacophila brunnea. The sequence goes on from NW_028233068.1 coordinate 29,179,961, forward strand.
TCCTCGAAGTATTGGATAAAGCTTTTTATTGTGTGGATGCTGTATTGATCAGGTCAAAACCTGATGAAAGAAGAGTAAAATTGTCGAAGAATACTTCGGTGACTTAATAGCAATCTACGATGGGTTGGTATATTAGACATCTAAAATTTGAAAAAAAATCGCTGAGGAAGTTAATAGCACCTGTACACGTGCATGGATTTACTCGCACTAATAGTGAGTATTTTAAACCATCGCGATAATAACTGTTTACACGTAAAAGTGCTGACCGTATCGCCAATCTCATTCTTCAGGAGTAAGCGAGACGCGATATAGTCATTTTATGGTACTATTTGATAGTCCTGAAAAACGGTTAACCTCAAAGTGAGTCGCCGCGCGGTGTAGTTCGTTTTTTCCGGCACGTTCCGGCGTGAAAATTTAGTAGCTTCCGAACTTTTTGATTCACGCATGCAATCTTGCAACTTTACACCTGCATTTTCTTGTTATGGCCGTGATAATACGTACTGTCAGCAGTAAATCCATGCACGTGTAAACTGGGTATAAAGTTAGATTTTTGTTGCAGCGCTATCAAGAATGAAGAGAAACAGATTGTACCTGTATTATAATATAGCGAGGTATCGAAAGGTTTTTGATTTATATAATATTATTTTAAGTCGTAGATTGTTTCATTTATGATAGAAAATAGAAATGTCATACTGTTTTAAAATTCAAATTATAACTTATTTACATCTAGCAAATTTTACAAATTACAAATTCAAGACATGCCCTTGAACGTTGCGCTGTCTTCTCCTGATTTTTAGTCAATCGTATCACATATATTATTATAATAATTATATGTATATACCTACCAGCATGGCCCCCACAAGGGGGGGGGGGGCTGACAGGGCTCTAGCCTAGGGGCCCGGCGTGACGAGTCAACCGATAAGTGAGGAGATAAACACAGACCACAAATTTTCTCTAATAGTAAAAGAAAGTCGCCTATTTGCTATTGTAGTTCAATATTTATTAATAATTCAAATATTTGATTATACGATGCAATTTTTAACTGTGTGCCGATATTCGACAACTCCATAATTCAAATGGATGTAGGTACATATTAAAAATACAAAAAATCGCTAAAAATACACCTTAATTTTACCGCGTACACCATGGAAAACGCTACTGTAGCGCGTCACACTGGCTTTACCCTTTGCGATAAGTAGGGGGGGGGGGGGCGCCAAACATCCTAGCCTGGGGGCCCGCTTCAGGATGTGGGGGCCATGCCTACCATTCATAAATATTCTAGAAAACCTTCTTGTATAGAGATGGAGTCTAACGTATGAGAGTGACTCCAAAAAGAACTACTAATAGGAACATATTTTTTTAATACAAACTCTGAAAAAAATAGGCAAAATTAGGTATATCTTTTGCATACATATGCACTTACGTAAAACTGAAATTTCCTTCCGCGTAGGCAATAAAATCATAGAAGATTTTTCACATATTTGTTACAAATTAAAGTTTTGGTGGGCATACTTGATAACGACACAATTGCCGTAAACTGTAATAATAATTTACCTTATTTATATTTGAATAACTCGAATATTATTCGATATCACTTCCAAATGCAAATCAGATTTTTAAAGTTCGTAATGCAGATGAAATAGCAATGGGCTGGACTTACAATAGTTATTCCCAAGGGGTACTAAATAACCACATGGATGCCCTAAAACACATTGGATCGACGATCTCATAAAGTTTGGTGGATGTCAGCAAAAAACTAGGGAAAGAAAAGAGTGAAAGGAGTTAGGGGAGACCATCATCCAAATGTAGATCGACCTCGAATGACTATGCTGAATACTAGGTAAACTCTTTGATGAAGACCGTATATTGTATTGGTAACGTCTGGAAAAGATGATCATGATATTGATAGTAACAACCCTTATTATGGATTCCACGATCATAGTCATCATAAGATCACTAACTCGTCAATACAATAAAGCCTTGTATGGCTAAATCTCATCGTGTGTGATATTCGAAAACACCACTTTGTAAGTTCCCATAGTGGTGTTGGCTCATTGGTTGCGGTGCTCGGAACTGGACAAGCGGGTATTCCGTCCACGTCCAGAATGAATTAATATGGCCGCGGAGACAATATGGTCTCGATGTCACATTAAATAAGCGAAAAGAGAGCAAATAAATGGCCGACCATGTAAGATACCTAAATATTACCTTTTGAAGCATACGAGAATGATCGGAGGATGCTTATTGATTTTATTTGGAAGTGTAGGAATCGGTTTTCCAGTTTTGGAGTCACCAACACCATAACTAATGGTACCGTTATAAGACGTTGAATTTGTTAATCGACGAACGTTTCAATGGTTCCATGAGTTATAAATTTGTATTGCAATAGTTTTTGATGGCCTGCATAGTAACGTTACAGTTGCAATAAATTTTGTACAACAAATATGTTTGCAAATATTCACCATTTTTTGCGTAGATAAATGAACTCGTCGCGAAGGAAAATATATACTTTACAGGAAAGTAATTATTAGGGTGTAACAAAGTAATTTTATCTATTTAGACAAATGTAAATCTGTTACCTACTTACTATCGACGTCTACGAAATGTTCGAAGGTTGTCAACAATTGTGCGGAGATTTTTTATTTGCATATGCTGGTGTCGTTGCCTCGTATTCTAGTGATCAAAGTACTAGCTTCGATTCTTGACGAGGTCATAAGCCATAATGTAATTTTCTTAAGCCTGGATGTCTTTCACTAATGAAATAATTTTGGTTTGTACACTGTAATGTAAAAAATAAACACAAATAACTTGACATGACTGTATTTTATAGTTTAAATGAGTATTGTCTTCAACCCAGTGTAGGTTTTTATCTCCTCCAGAATCCACGTTTAAGGATTGCTGTACAGTTTTGCTATAGTTTTCTACTCCTAGTGATTTGAGGTCGTGCTAAACATTATACATCGTTTATTTCCATTCATATACCTACATATTTAGTTTTCAAATATATTATAATATGGTAGTAATTAATGATAATAATTCTTTGAAAATTAACTCCCATAGTGGATACAACGCTGTGTCATTATTAAGCCAGCAAAACATGGTATATAAGAAGATACGTCCAGAAACTTACAGTAACACATCTTGCTATGGAAAGGTGCATGCTGAGCATAACGCGTAACGACAAAATAAAGGAAATACTTCGATAAGGTAACATACAAGAGTAGGTATACGTTGTAATTGAGTTTTCTCAAAACGTTCAATGAGAATGAGGATATAATATATCGAAAAGGATATAATCGCAATCGCTGGATAAATGTAGCCATCCGCTGGTAAGCATATTCACATACCTACAAGTTATTTTAATTTTATTCAGCGATTTTTTTTTATATTAACAATAAATACACTCAAATTAATTTTGTTTGAGGAGCTTCGTCAATGAGACTTTTCATTGGGGCACCTGCTCAAACATACGGTGACCATTATTCCGAAGATATTTGGTCTCCGTATTAACTAAAGCTAAACAGACTAATAGTTTCAAATATCTAAATATTATACGCAGTGGCGTAACAAGGAGTGTGTATGCGGAGTCGCCTAAATAAACTATCACAAACAATGGGGAATTCAGGGATTCATTTCGGATCGTAGATTTCGTATCAATATGTATGAGAAATCATTGATTCATGTGCCTATAGCGATATATGTACAAAAACCAATGCTTCGTAGTATTGTATTTATATTTAACACTTATGGTTAAACCATTAGTTTTTGAAAAACAGACCCTTAACGTGGAAAAGCATCAAATACAAAAGTTTTCCATAATCTATTAGAAAAATAAACCAGAAAATTCTTGGATCCGGAAGGATTTGAACACACATCGAGTGCTCTAACCCTTAGGCATAAAGCCCACTAAAAGCGTCGGATCGGAGCGATCACTGCGAAGTAGAACCGTGAAGCGTAAATACAACCGAAATGACACTCCTCCCACCCGCGCATTACCCTTCACCTATGTAATAAGAGGCACGAGAAGCACAAAATAATTATTATTTTCAGCGCCTCTCATAACAAAGCAATAAAATTATTATTTTATTTCTCGGCGGCTTGTAATTTATATTCACGATGACATAGTTCTACTAGCAATATATCGCATACCCAGCAACTAAACAATAACTTCTTTGTTATTAAAATAATGGAGGCACCCGTCTATCGACAAGGCGTCCAGAAGCGGATAAAATAAAATAGCGCGCGCCCCTTTTGCTTGCCGTGTTCAATGGGCTTCGACATATTTAACAACGTAGTATTTTCGTTAAGTCGTCTCGCTGAGAAGCCAAACAACGCGTGAATCATGGGGCGGGCGGGCACAGCGCTTCGTCAAAACCAGTGTGCTCTGCCATATTTGATTACGTTGTATTTTCGATGATTCACATTGAATATGCGCGAGCGCCCCGCACGCCCGATTGTATGTGCCCGGCGCCTTACAATACAACAAATGTTGGATCAGTCCTATGCGACAAACGTATTATTTATATTTAATAGCCCTTCTTTTTACATATCTTATGCTCCCACTAGTAATTCATGGCTAATATAAAAATATATTGAAGTTTAATTATAAACATAAAACTAAACAGAGAGTTGAGTACCTTTTGAACCTGTTTCCTTTGGTTATCCTACTGAAGAAATGTTTCCACCACACAAACAACAGGAAAAACATCAACAAACATATTCGTCCATTGATTCCTTGCGCGCCATTTTAATTTACAAACCATTGGTAGACATACATTCTAAATAAGGACGGAGGGAGATTGGATTTTCACATATTTATCATAAAAAGTATTATTTGAACCTAAAAATAAAATAATGTCAATTATCTGCTCATTCTCGTTACACTTCAATTTTCTCTTGTTATCTATTTTATCTAAAATATAATAAATTTATCTAGTAAAGACAGTACACACATTACTTCTACTACTACTGTTACTACTTCATACATTAATCTTAACACTAAATGAAAAACTTTAAACTTAATCGGATTGGTCGGAATCAGATGGGTACCTATTCGAGTCTCTTACGGAAGATTCTTTCTAATCGGTAAGTTTTTGAGGTGTTTCCGAATTATTATTATCTTGTTGGATACGGTGCAACTGAATCTTATTAAAATTATCTTACTTTTTATTCGTATTTTTTTCATCGGAATTTGGAATTTATTATTATATTAGTGAAGTACGTATCTGGAGAATTGTACGTATGAAGTTGACGTTAGCTGTTGTATTGGAAATCAATAGTATTTATAACAAATTAGTGGTGTCTAACTAAATAAATCACTTAACTCATCGGAATACAAGAGAAAGACAGAAAAAATTAGGTGAATAAGTAAATTAGAAATACAATCATATCATACCTATATATTTATATATAATTCTGAATTATTCAAATGTAAGTTAACAAGCAGGTGGTCGTAAGTATCAAATCGTACCTACGTATCAAAATTAAAGTTCTTATTGGATGTAATACAATTGGAACATTACTGCCTGCAATGTTCCACGAACAATGAGTCATTTGTTGATCTCAATACTATACGGCCATCTCTTTCCGGCATGACAGCTCACAGTAAACTGTGACACGGCGAAATGTAATAATATGTACAATTTACACTTAACCCTTCTACGCTGCCCCGCGTTTGGACCAGTATTTTGGTTTTTGACTCGTCAACGTTTTCTCGTTTTTGAACGAGTAAAAAAATCAAAAACACAAGAATATTGTTATTTAAATATTAATAATATGTATATTGAATTAGTTAAATTAGTATGTCTACATTATATCAGAAATAGGGATACCGAGCTATTTTCGATACCCATGAATCCCGGGATTGATAAACATAATCCCGGGATTTCGGGGTTGATTTTTTTATCAATTTTTATGGAAAATAAAATAAAAGCGAAAATAAAACGGAAAAAATACTCTTAATAAAAAATAACTACATTAGAAATAAACTGAGTTTGACTGAAGTTTGATTTATACCCATGTGTAGGTTGCCGATTCATTTTATTTTTTCACATGAATTATTAAAAATGAGAAAGATTGGAAAAAACAATGCTTCGCACTTTTAACAAAGTAATTCTACCATGATATCATACATTTTACGACAGTTTCATATTTGGCTGACTAATTAGATTTATGATGCGGAAAGGCCATAAGTACGCCATGATTATTTGCTTTACTATTTTAAATCTCGCTAATCCATTCATTATGTTTTTACTATCAGAAACAGCAATCTCATATTAAATTCACATTATTATTTATATTAAAATATTATTTACTCCATTAAACTTGTGTATTTCCAAGATTGAACGTATACAATATTAACAATAAATGTCTTAAATAGTATAAATTATACTAGATTTATTTTTGGCCGATTTTATCAATGTTATTTGTAAATATAAAAATTTTATATTAACAATGGAAAAAAATGCCAATCCCGGGACCAGTCCCGGGATCCCGGGATTGTCAAATTGTAATCCCGAAATCCCGGGATCAGAATTTTGGCTCGGGATTGGATTCCCTAATCAGAAACTATTTGCTGTTTTGAGATGTACAGGTGTACAAAGAAGAATCTGCATGCTTCCACAAAACTTTGAGCCCTCCTCCGAAATACCTTTTTGTATCGGCCATCGCCGCCACTGTCCATGTTCGCCATTTTAAGAAATCGCGAGTTAATTAGTCCTGCATGGAATGTTTATTGGCTTCTCAACTCAGAGGGAAGAATTAAATTTGTTTTTCTTACAATAAGAGCATTTATTTGATGCAGCTGATACTTTTATATTTAGGTATCTACACTATGTACCTACCTAGTTTATGAACAGGACTGCACTAGAAACATTACCCACATATTATATGTATTTATTTATTACATATTTAGTAATAATTATGAATGGATTCTTACTAGATTATTGATTGAACTTACGTCCTCTTTGCAGAATTATTAAATCGTAACCAGAATTTACTTGATAAAAAAATATTCATTAAATCTTGGTTATGTCGTGCATTTTTTTTTATTTTAGCACCACATGCTGCATTTCTTGCCCATTGGTATTTAATTCTGAAAAGTGTGGATCACTCTTCTAGTATCGTTGCTATAAGAGTGAGTCCGAGTGAGAAAGGGTTTGGTATAACTCACTCAATTGTCTGTAGAATCGAATTATTTAACACCCCAATTAGTGTTATTGAACGTTACGTGGATGTTGTGAAACGAAGTGGCTAAAACATAATTAACGTTTGTAATGTCATGTATTCAATATTAGGTATAATGAGTGGGTAATAGTTCTTTGAAAAAGTTGGTAAATGTATCCAAGCGTGGAATTTGACTGATTTCCAGCCATTTTTTTTTTTGATAGATAGTTTGTATCAACAAATTTACGTTCATACATAATATATTATTATGTCTGAATAGTATATTTTGTATTTCATGATAGGTTTCGGCAGTGATGCTCAGTAGGAGCAGGCAGGTCGTGCATTGCTTATGGGTAGAAAATTAATAAAGGCATGTGAATATTACAAATTTTTAGAGTAGATTTTGCAACTACTGCTCAAACCCTGTTTTAGGGGTTATAAAGATCATTGCATTTATCCATTAAAATAACTTAGAAAAGAATTTATATAAACATTGAGACAACAAAATTGGGTGCAGCTATTTGAGACTGCATAGAGGCGGTACTTTACATAGGGGGCGATACTGAGTTTGGGTTAGATAGATACTTGGTAAACTGCCTGTGTAACAAGGCTCTTCTGAGTGTCAAAAATATGTAATAGAATTTTGTAATAGTGCTAAAATTTTAAATACTTAGTAGTTTAAGTAGTTCTTAAAATTTGGGCACCACTTGCGTTCAAGAAAAAGTGACACTAATTCACGCGACTTTATTTTATTTGAAAAATAAAAAAAAAATATCTAAGTAGGCACTTGAAAAGTTTTTAAAATGAAAGAATTGAATTTATAATTCGACCCTGTTGAATAAATTCAATAAGAAGAATTTGATGAGAAAGAAATGAAATGAAATTATTATTTGTCATGTCCAAATAAGAAACAAGTTGCTCCTGTTTTCACCCGCATATAGACATCTGCGTTATGACAACTTACATTATTTTTAATAAACAATTTTATTTCTTGCCGCCATTAAAAATGGGTAGGTATCCATTTCAGTTTTTTTTTAAATATAAGAACAGAAACATATTATTATACCTGCTTATAAGTATTATTACCTTTTCTTAAAGTTTTTAAAGACGCAGGTTTTCCTTTCGATTTAATATATTATACTCTTTTGGGTTTGGAAAGAAATTCCGAACGCAGAAATCTCGAAAGAGCAAAATATCGAATACCGAAATCCCGAAAGCTTAAATCCCAAATGCCGAAATCCATTGACAAACGTACATGGACAAAAATTTGCCCAACTTATCTTTAAGTTGTTGCTTTTAGTGATAAAAATATTTTATTGACAAGTAAAAACTATTTTTCATGCTACTAATGCGTACTACAAACCATCCATTTACATAGCTTATTTGTGAAATTATGTTTAATTAAGAAAAAAAAATTCTAAAAGTTCAATATTTTTTGTGAATTTCGTTAATTTTAACTAATGAAACGTGATTAGATGAGTTAATTCTCATCCATTATTGTATTCGACATACGAAAAAAATCTCCTTGACTGATAAAGACAATTTCGTATGATGTTTCGATTGATTAGGATTAGATCCTTGTGCCGTTGCTCACCATAAATTTTATTAGTATTAATAATTTAATTTTATTATTATACTCAAGCGATCTCACGATATGAAGTTATAAATTATAAATCAGTGGCCGGTGCTTCCTTTTATAATAATTTAATCGTTATTGTTTATTTATCGGCAGCCACAAATTGGCTTGGGACAGTGCTTCATATGGAGGGTTTTAAAAGCGTCAGAAAATGTTGTAACAGCGTATTGTAATGAATATTATGTTCTTATGACATACTCTATATTTTTATTAGTTGCACACTGAAAGTTTGGATTTTTAATGTTATTTATGCCAGTGTCATTTAATTCATGTAAATAAATAATATGTTGTTTGTTACAAAAAAAATATATCGAAGCTTTCTTGAAAATATATTTTGGCTTGTTTTGCATTATAAGTGTTACAGAAAATATTATATACGATATAATATAACACAAAATATGTAGGTATTGCTTAAAATGTATATACTATAAAGCAGGTTTGTCTAACTTCAAGTAAGCTGTGGTCAAAATTAGAAGTGATCTATCACCTCCATTGTCTTTCTTCAACTTAAATAAACGAAATATATCTGAGGATACAAAGAAATACTCAATTTCCAATTCGTCGTGAAAATTCACGTTGTTTTGGTTTTCTTTTTGGTACTCATTTAATTCATCATCGGATTAATTATTCTCACACTGTGCAAAGAACCTACTGCGCGATGGTAAAAGGAACTACGCATCAGTTTAAAGCCCAAAGATTAACACTTCTCCTTATATATCACTCCTGCGGCATGCTGTAAGTAAGAAAATACTAATTAGGTCATACGACGAGGATCACGCGGGGTTCCACGTGGTTAAATAGAAAATTACTGACAGTTTAAGCTAGTTAAAGAAATATGGTAAATGCTTCCTCTTCAAAATATGAATGAAATCATATTATTCTATGGAAACTCAATGGTCACGCTTTCTGCATTTGCATGACTTAAATCCTATAGTGCGATCTACCGGAACCCAATCCGCGACCGATTGGTCGATCGTGATCAAAACGTTAGATATACCGACATGCTACAAGGAGATTTTGCATTTCCTTGGGAAATTTATTTATACCAAGTATTGTTATCATTTTAATAGTTTAAGAATTTTTAATTATAGCGGCTCTAAGTTTTGATCTGTTATTTTTCTTCTTATATTATGGTCTCAATATAAAGAATGCTTGATAATAATTGCCTGCATGTATCTACATATATGCAAAGCAAAAGATAGTGGAAATGTTAAAATAATACGGGTCCAAAACACTATTCCAAGTGTTAATAATTCAATCTGTAGATATTGAATAGATTTTTGACAGAACATCCCTTTTTCTCCGTTATTTTCATATTCAGTACTAAGACGTAGAGTTGGGTATTTCCCGAGAAAATCTCGATCTAGAGATTCGGGATTCCCAGAAAAGAATTCACGAGATATCGAGAATATTAAAAAAGACTGTAAAAATCCTAAAATCAATGTAAAAACAGACAAATTCCAAAGAAATATGGTTTTTTTTTATTTAAGTAAACAGACAAACCAAATAGAAGTAGGGAAATAAAAATAATTCAAAACATTAATAAGGTATTAAAATAGAATTAAAAAAACACAAACTGTCAATGGCTGCGTCTGATAAACGTATACACTTTTGAGACACAAAATTCTCTGATGTTGAAAAATTGCGCTCATTTTGAGCCGACGTTGGTTTAATTGTGTTAAATGCTTTGATCAGTCTTTGAACGTTTGTATTTTCTGTCCACTTTTTTCATATAGAAAAATCATTTGTTTCCAATCAATATTTGATAATAAAGAAATCCTGAATCACGAGAAAAGATTCTATAGATCCGGGATTTCCTGAAATGTTAAAAATTTCTCAAAAATTCCCGTCGGGAAATTCCCGAAACCCAACTTTACTCTACTAAGACGTAGGTACATATTATTTGGATTCCTCTTTTTGGTTATTAAGTCAAGCGTTTACAATTTGAAAAATATCCGTCACAGTATCAAATGGAGTAAAAATTAATTCACTGTCATTAGCATTGAAAGAATATAATATATTCTTTATGGGAAAAGCATCCAAGACTTTCGTGACATCTATCAAAATTCATGGGGTACCTATTAAAAAAAAACAACAACAAACACTTCATTGGTCAGGAAGGTGCCTACAATTTTATTGTGTTATAAATATTACACATTTGAAGCACTGTTTCATTGGCGATTGCCTCGAGGCCTCGTAGCTTAATAATATCTATCACTAACACTAAACGCATACCCACCAATAATAAATTTGATAGGGTACAAATTACTTCGTTATATTTGAGAAAAAAATTGATGGGATGGTATCACATGGTTCTAGTTTTCATTTTTAAATATGTTTTTATCAAATATCTGATGCCATATTATTGACTCAAGATTGAAAAAATTCAAAACTAATATATAAAAAATATCTACATATTTTGCATGGCTTACGATTATGTCTATAAAAAAAATATTTGTTTTTTTATATGTGAAATTTATCACCATGTAGGTACCTAGTTGCAGTATCATAAACGTTTCGAATCAAGGCGTTGTTTGATACTTGGAATCTAAACGGACACAATTAAATCGACCAACTTTTAGTAATTTTATATACTTCTGTCCAGCAAAAACTTCTTGGCTACGTGTTAAAACTGTGAACTAACAAACTACTCCCATTATTAACAGCACTTCCATTATAAACTAACAAGCTCCTCCCATTTAGTCGACGACAGCGCATTTGGCTTGTGCCTAAATCTTCCTGTCGGACAGTATATACATACACTTTACAAAGTTATTGGATTTAATTCCATGTCGTAAACAAATCGACGTATATAAATAAGTACGTGTCTGTTTCGTGTCTTATTCATTTTGTATTTTATGACAAGTTCGCCCCCCCGCCCTTCTACAAAATTTCGACTTTGTGATAGACTGTCAGCGAGTGTTTAAAATATAGTAAAATAGTGGTAGGTATGTACATATTGCAATATTGTTTTTATTTTTTTATAGAAAATGTAACTTTTTGACCAAACGAGCGTATTCTGTACTTCAATGAATGTAAACCATCATTGAAGTGACTAATATAATATTTTCTTTAGTTATATAAATATATTATTCAAGTAAGCGATGTCAATGTAAGAATTGGGCACTAAAACAACTCTCGACTTAATCTAAATGTTAATTTGTAAATCTATTACTTATGAAAGTTAATTAATTTGATGGGTAGATGATTGCTAGGTGGATTTCTAATTTGTTAATTGAGATTGTTGAATAATTATTGTAGCTACACACACTTAGATAACGTATTAATATCCGAACAATTTTATTACATTTGTCGTAGATATTATTTTAATAAAAACATGTCTGATGCGGCTTTGCAAAAAGTGGTTGCTAGCCAGTCCATGCTGAGTTCTTTTACTGGACAAACTACAGAACCAATGTATGTTTTGTCAGCCACGTAATCAAAATCGCGACTCACCGTAGGTAGGTCGCGATAGGCGCTCTAGCAAATCCACCGTGGGTCACAACTTAAAAAAAATGTCATTAAATGGGCAAAGTAATTTATAAACAAACTATTTATATGTTGATGAAACGTATTATTTTCTAAACTTATTTATAAAGTTATCAGAAAATGTACAAAGAATATTAATTAGGCACCTATACATTAACATAATATTGGAATTAATGAAGAATGTTTGAATTTACAGAAGTTTGAATGAGTTATTATATTTTTTTTTGATGGGAGAAAAATAGCTATTAAATTATAAAAGTAAATATTTATACCTATACCTTGGGTCTACCTTAACTAGACGTTAATCAATTAGTAGAAAATAACTTCGACCCAATTATCAGGAATGTCTAGAAAATTCCTTTTTGCTAGACAGCGTGGTTTTTGTTTTCACTCTCAATATACATACTTAAGTCGTTATCTAAGTAGGTATCGTAAGTTATTTAGGGGTTATCCATATATTATGTGGCTACGAAGGGTTTAGGGGGAAAATGTGCTTTCATAAAACCAACAAAATGAATGTTTTCATGAATGAAAATTTTCCAGATTTCCGGCAAATTATTTTTTTAACGATTTTACATATACATATTTTGTGATAATATGAAAAATAGGGTCAGACTACTTTAAAACGGGTATCTTTTGATTTTTAAATAAATAAAGATTAAGAAAAAACGATAGTACTGTAGTATCTATGTACATTGTATTAATTCATTGAATTTAGCCTGTTTATGATAGGGATATTTATTTTTACTAAAATTTCAATTCAGAAGCTAAGAATGAATATTATTCCCCGTTTACTGCATTGGAATTTATCTACCAAACAAACATAATTTATAGGCTACTGCCTGGCGGTATAAAAATATAGACGATTCAATGAAAATTACAAAAAGGTAGTCAAGACAATCTATTTGTTTAAAATACTTATGACCCAATTATCAGATATTTCCCTTAAATAGTTTCGCCAGACAGCTAGGCGTTTAGTTCCCAATTAAGGGTAGGACAAATCATATCAATCATGGATACCATCTGCCCTACTTCAATCTCACTGCACCAATGACGTGGTGGAAAAAGAGCAAAAGTTTATTTTTATATATTTTTTTTATTCCTTCAATGCTGGCGAAAAACTGAATTTAGAAAAGTTATATTTTCATACAATACTTCTAAAACGTTACTGTCTCTACCTAGCAACCTGTTATGATAGATAATCTAACCCAACTTTCAATATTTCTTTCTTCACTTGAATTACGTACATAGTTCAATTTTTACAGTTTTATTTACGATTTCGTAATATATACATAATATATATGTTAGGAAGGAAAACTGTGGCAAAACTGAAATGCACAATAACTTAAAATAATATGTATGCCTACATATTTATGACTGACTATTAAGCGATATGTTTGCGATGTAGGTACGTAAATGTGTTTTTTTACTCACAATTCTACGTTATATAAATAATTAATGTATTAACTATGTAGAAATTTGATGAATTTTTTATTTTAATTCTAATTGTTTTGTAGAATAAAGTATGTTAAAACATAATTTTAGTAATAATTAACGACGTATAATGTCATTAATGATAATCATTCGATATTACTTAATTATTAGTTATAAACATATTAATAAAGTATACATACATTACGAAATATTCAAAATACATTACTTTATCATGGTTATTTAATTAATTTTGAGAAAATAATAATATTTAAAATATAAATATTTCAAAAAGAATTTCACTACCAAGGCAAATGTTAAAGTATGTTTAGTTAAATAGTAATTACCTAAATGAGACTAACTCACAATATTTTTTTAATAGAAGTACTAATAACAATGTCCTTGCTTTTTCGTACAAGATGGTTGTTAGTAATATTGAACAATCACAAACACCCAGGCTTTGAGAAAAACACATAAATATTGTGTTCTCACGGGGAATCGAACCCAGAACTCTCGGGTGGAAAGCCAGCGCCTTACGCACTGCACCACGAGAGCCGCTTAAATCTCAATATTATTTTTTCAAACATTTAAATAAATGTAGTTTTTTTGGTGAGAAGCTCTTCTATTTTAGTCGACGCCACTGAAAAAAAGGGTAGTTAAATGAGAATGATGGTTGAAATCGAGGGTTCTCGAGGAATTTTGTGTGTATTTGGTTAATTAATAGTTGTCCAGTGTAATATTTCATGTTTGCCTGGCGTCGGAATTTTTGTCAAATGCAATTTTTTCTTGTAAATAGATAATACCTACCTACCCACTTCTTGCAGAGTCGAACTGTAAAAGAAGCACATTGGTAAGTAATATTAGTGAATTCTATAATATTACTTTTCCTTGTGCCGTCTAGCATAGGTACGGTTTAAAAACAGTGATCTTATATGTTTCTCAGGTTGAATTGGAATAAATCGTGAATGATTATTATCAAGTGCCTACTTTACTCATATTATGTTCTGCTTAATATTGCATGTGTTTTCTATTTACTATTATACTGATAGCTGATCAATTAGTATAACTTAATTATTAATATTTATGTTGGTAATCATTAAACTATGGAGACCTTTTTTTCTTCTTTGTTGATCTCTACCTAATTTTTGATAACTACGATAAGTAAGTACCTACGTACCTATTTCGATTATACAGTTTCATGTTAGAAATGTTTATACATATTCCGGGTCTGTTACCTAGCCCTAAATAATGTATCTATTACCTCTAAATTAATACGTTTGATTAGTAATCGGCGAGTTGAGGCCTTCAAGATGTGGGTCTATAGACATCTAGGTAGGTATTGAACATACTATTTTATTGGTTAGGCAGATAGTGGTGTAGTGTTAAATAAAATAGTGCCGGATCGTTGAAAACTAATCACAATTCTCCCCTACATTTTTATAAATCACATTACGAGGGTAAGGTAGCGAAAAAAATGTAACTACATAATTAAAAAGATCATCGATAGATAAAACAAAACAATGCCATGGGATACGATTGATCGAATTTCATCACGTTATAAAATAGGCAATACATTATCACTTCGAATTTAGACTGACCAATTGCTTCTTTCGCATTTTAACGCCCACTTATTTATGTTCTCGACATTATTTGTAAGACGACACAATTTACGATATTGTTTTGAACTGCCTGGAGACTAGAGCGGCCCCCATATTGGTCCCGGCTTGCCGACCCGGCGTGCTCCGGCTCCACTTTACCATTGCTGGCAGATAACTTATGTCGATGTCCTCAATCGAACGATAAAAGGTCGATAAGTTTGTAAAGTTAAAATCATAGAGGTATTAAATAAAAAGACGGGCAAGGAATCGGCTTTCTTATACATCTGAATGAAGCAGGCCAACAATAGCCGACAACTTATGAAAAATAGCGACGCGATAAAAAATCGGGCCATCACGGAGGATTTACTTTAGTCATTATAACGTACCCATATAATATAACGTTAACGTGCAAATTTTGCAGCAACTTGATTACCAGCCCGTCTCACCATACTTTTTCACCATACCAGCCTGCTTCACCATACTTTCATATTATAACCTGCCGCTCTTAGGTTAAAATATTACAATACCCCAGACACGTTATGAGAGACCAACAGTATAGTATAGCATTCCCCAGCTCATCCAAGGAAAGATCAACGGTATAATTACGCACCAGTCTGTATTTAAAAAAAATCTCACGTGATTAGTAGGCGCAAGTATAGCCCCACCAAACTTTTCTGGACGGTACTCCATGAAGAGAACGTCGTCCTGATGATAAACTAGTCATTGGTTATAAAAACATTTCACCATATCTGACATTTTCTAGCACTGTCTATTGTCCAAAGTTTAATACATCAAACATTTCACAGATTTAGTTTAAAATCAAAAAGAAAAATATGGGTAGGTACTCAATTTTATGTTTATTTGTAAATAATAATAAATGTGACTGAATGTGCCCCTGTTGGGAAAAGAAGCTAGCGCCGGCAGATGATATGTCTAATATCTACCAAAATGCAAGAAACGGAATAGTAAGTAATTAACAGAGATGTTTCCTCTTGAAAAAATTAATGATTTTTGACAATTTCACCGCACGTAGATAAATAATTCTTCCAAAGCATCGCCGTTTTTGACATGTTTCTCACACATACCTGACATAACTAATATTACCTCGGTAGGTACTTACCTACACATTTTTTTTCACATTTACTACAGTTATGTATGTAAGTTATATCGGCTGTATATTAGGTAGGTATACAGGGGGTGCGGTTTATAAATTATTAAACTATGATACGTAGGGTAAATTTTATAAATATGTAGAAAAACTTTGCGTGTCAGTACAAACAACTCGTTATATTTATATGACTTGGGTTGAATTTTAATAATGTATGAATTATTAATTTTGAAATACCTCTCAAATATTTTCAATGACACAGTTATGGCAGTTATTGATTATAGATAGATAATATATACTATTTTGCTTTAGATACATCTATTCTTTGGATATTCTGACGGTTTAGTTCTTCTCTATAATAATTCTAATGGATTTAAATTCAAATTCCATCAAGTACCTTCGGTTGATAGTATTAATATCTTCTCTATAAGTTTAATATAAAGGTTTAGATTTTTATTACTGGGGTGCTATTGAATATTTTTTTTTCATATGTCAAAAAATTAAAAAAATCTTAATCTACAGCCTTAAGACTTGTTTACACGGATTTAGTACTAATTATTATTAATAATCACTGCTCACACTAATACCGTCACGTGTAAATAAACCCTTAACCTACACATCATACAATACGATTATTATTAGTGACCACTTTTGTGCATATAGTATTTAGTTACCAATTAGATAATTAGATTAAAATTACCTCAATAAATGTATTTGTAATGGGTTCGACATCCTCGTAATATTATACAAATGTTCAAGGTGACCAAATAAAAGTGAAAAATTCAAAATAAAATATTCAGGTGCGTTAATTGAATAATTACGTAATAATTATTTATAGTGAATACTTAATTACTATTGAATGTATTAATTATATAAGAATGAACTGTTATGTCACATTAGGTCATTGCCGTAGGAAAGTAAAGACTCTAATGACTAGCCGACCTTTATAAATGGGATCAGCATTTTGTACGTATACGAATTTTTACAATACCCTATTATTTCCTGCCTAATTTTTAGTCTATGTGGCTATTATTAATTCATTGATTGTTTTTGTAAATTATGCATAAATGTATTGATAGCTTGGTATCCACTAGCTCAGGGATGGCGAACCCTTTTGTACAAGTGTGTCATATTTTATGCAAATACTTATATATTATGTTATAAGACAATAATTTATTATAAATTTACCAAAAACTAATAGTAGTACTTATTAATATAGTTTTATATATAATAGGTAGGTATACATATATTTAGAATATATTATAGGGTCATCAAATTAATACTATAGGTTTTTAAAACGTCACAGCAGCCACTTTTTTCTGATTCCCACCAAAATTAACATCATGGAAAAATACACAGTTGTACAGGGAATGGAATACGGAATGTTGAAATTTATTACAACAACAATGAATCTATTCGAAATACTTTTCGGGCATAACGTGAAATTTATGATCAAAATAATTGACATACAGAGCTTACTACTTATTCTTCGTCATTTAATTGAAAAATTCGAGTGAAATGGTAATGTGTGTTATGTTAAGAATCCAACTAAACATACTGCTGAAAATATAGATGTTGTGAATCAAAGTGTGGATAAAAATCCAGAACAATCAATTACACGTCATTCTCAAGACCTTGGACATTCTTATGGCACTACATGGAATATTCTTCATAAAATTTTGCATTTGAAGGCCTGTAAAATACCTAGAGTAAACACAATAACTTCAACCGAATGATATTTCAGTGCGTCGAAATTTTACTGATTGGGCTTTAGAGCAATTTGAAACAGACCCATCGTTTCATGTAAAAAATTATCTTCAGCGATGAATTTCGTTTTTTGGTTAAATGGATTCGTAAATAAGTACAATTATTGTCGCATTTGAAGTAATGAAAACCCACATGCTATTATTGAAACACATTTATATACACAACAATTAACAGTTTGGTCTGGTTTATGGTCTGGAGGTGTAATTGGGCTGTATTTTTTGAAAACGAAAATGGCAATGCAGTTCTGTCAATGGAGAACGCTGCAGAAACATGATTACTATTTTTTCTGGCATAAATTAGATGATTTTGATCTGGACGATATGTATTTCCAGCAAGATGGTGCAACATGCCATACGGCTCGTGACACAGTGACTTATTGAAAGAAAATTTCAGTTTATATAATATAATCTCTTATTTGATAACCCTATATGTATATTTATTATGCCATTATGAATTTATATCAAACATTCTTGAGTTTCTGAATTATTGTGAAGAAATTATATCAACAAGCGCCCAAAGCTGAGAATGTCATTATTATTTTACTCGTCTTAAAAATAAATGGTTTATTTTTCAGTCTCTCTAGGTATGTATTTCTGTCTCACTTATAAGTAAGCTTTCTCGAGATATTCCATCTCGTTCTCTCAAAATCTTTGCCGGCCAAATTAATTTAACAAGATCCAAATTTAATTACACAACCCCCACGCAAATACGGATTGATCCAAAAGTAACTGCGTCAGGTAAACGCCAGGTGAACCAAAATAAAATATTGGTTTTAGGAAAATAAATACTTGATGTCATGTCGAAAATGTACTTATTTATTTCGATCATACTTACCGGCTCTTCTTAATTCCCGTATTTTGTTACTAAAAATAATCTTTCAAGCTATACGGGTACAAATTATTGATAGTAAAGTTAAACTTATGTTTACTATTTTTTATCAATTATCGTGATGAAATTTATTGCCCGTAAATAATAGATATATATTTTTTTATTTCCTCGAAAATCCGATGTTGATCTTATCCGCCCAACGAAGAGTTTTCTAAACATTTTTTTAACGAAAAATCATTGATATACCACTAGATGAGCAGTTCCCATACAAGTGTCATTTTAAAAGTGTACCACAAAAGATATTATGAATATCGTCTTATAATATTTCCTTGTAGGTATAATGCGTTAAGACCGATAACATGGATTCCCGAATTTTACCCGTATTGCCTTGGCTGTAAAACTAAATTTGCATTCTTGGAATAGTGAACCTAAGGGTGGCTGCAACGCAAAGCAGACAGAGCAAGTCGTCATGCGCTGACTATTAGTTAGAGTAAGATGCAAGCTAGACCGGGCTTACCCAGTAAGTTTTAACAAAGGCCGACTCGCTGAAAATCGGGTGTCATTTTAAGAAGCATATGATTCATCCAGTAGTATATCAATGCGAAAAATAGATGTTACCCACTCGCCCAACGTATTAGGTCCATAGTCTAGGTTCAAAAACACACTGAAAAAAACAACATTGAATTCGTCAAACGAGAGATTCGAACCCCGTTCATTGCGTGTGCCATAAATATATTTTTTATGGGAAATGCAATAAAATATTATTCAAATCATGTGCATTTGAGAATTTGTTCATTTCCATAAGAAAAAACCACTTCTTTCTTCCACAGAAGAAACATCTTCACTTTGTCCAAAAGATGCAGATAAGCATTTTTTTCCTTAATTTGTCGCCTTTTTGAATGTGTCACTCATAAGCAGTGGATGATCTGCCAACCCAAACGAGACGTCACTGGTTACCAGCCTTCAAACAGAGTATAAACTCGCACCATATTTAAAAAAAAATCAGTCTACACGCCTGGTATTGTTGTCTAAAAATATTAGGGGATTTAATGTTATTATCTCATATTGTAAAAATCGAAATCTAGGCATTTCAATTAATGTTTGTTACAAAAAATGGGCGCGGAGAATAGCTGTCTCAAGTAATGACAGAAGTGGATGATATTAGTTGTATTACTTTATCTATTTAATTTTAATATCGATTATGTTAATATCAATCAAAAGTGTCTACTGTTTTTGGTGTTCTCCATACATTCGATCATTAAGTCATTCACTGTCCAGTGAAAGGTTGCGTCGAACAGCCCTGAAAAAAAAATACACCACTTCGACGGGAGGTAATAAATTTCGCGTCTTAATTGGTCGGGTGGTACGCATGCGCGAGGAGGGAGAATTTGCGAGGGAAACTAATTATTCAACCATACAGTTAAGTTAAGATGTCGGAATGGTAATGGGCGGGATAAAGTTCTAAAAGAAAGATGTGGTGATTGATATTTTATTATCATATTTTTATCTTGATCGCAAGAATACAATAAGCGGTATTAATGCAGTAGGTATATATTATACCTTATAGACGTTATATCACTATTACTATACTGTTATGCCCGGAAGTATGTAGCAACGAAGGAGTAAATATGTTTAGCGAAAAGTGGATAAACCTTTAACCGGAAATGGATCGAGAGTGGCTGAAATGACGATGATTATACTGTTTCATGTTATTATTTTTTCACATGACAGCACTGACTGGCCACGTGGCGCGTAGTAGAATGCGAAACCCATTGCATTCAAGACATTCTTTCACTCCAATTGTCGAGTTGGATCGGGTTATAAGCCTGGTCACGTATAAGAAATTGTCTCACCTGGGATAATATGGTCATAAATAAAAGCCAGTGGCAATGTTGCAACTCTCTTCCACGTGTACAGGCGAGACTATGCCGATACGTCACGTAACTAGCCAAAAATAATTAATAAAAACAAAGACATATCGTCAAATTCGACATGTTGCAGTAGAGACGAGTTTCTATGTGCGATCGGGTCAATAGATAGGGAATTCTATTTCGCTCACGACGCCACGGAAAGATTCAGTGTGAGATATGTCGCCGAGTCTGTTCGTATATTTTGGCATTATTAAATGTATTTTTTTATTACTATTTTTCATTTAAATGAAAAATTTACAAAGTTCAAGTACATAGGTATATATCATTCTTAATTGAATATACCTACTAATTATTAAACAAAACCCTCATTATTCCTGGTAGTTTAAAAACATTTGCATTGATTTATTGACCAGGTTTTCATCACATGATTCCTAAAATGACCACTGAAGATATAAGTGAAAAATTTCACGGAATGTATGTATAGACAAAATAAGAAAAAAAGCCTTGACAGAAAGAGTAGGGCCAACGGTAATGCAGACAGAACCACCATGTCTTTGTGAAGACAACTCATTCGCATACCACTACAACAGGAGTCTTGGACATCCGACTCTGTAAACCATCATCATCATCAGTCAGTAAGTGAGTGAGCATCGAAGCTGGGCCGTCGCAGCACGCCCCGGGCAATCCACTTTATTATTTACGACCGGGTTTATTTATTGAAAAGTCTTATTACCTCTCTATCGGTGGTGCTGTCAATTAAATGCGGTGGCCAGATAATAAATAAGCAGGGACCGAACCGCGGACCCTTCTGTTCGCTCACGGGGACCGTTTAATATGCATCGTTTGGCAAAGTATGCTATATCCACTTTTTGAGAAAACTAAAAAAAAACAAGAATTTGTGTATTATTACAAGCCATATTCTTCTTTCTTGGTGACACTGCAGTTAAAAGTGAGCCTTAGCCTCTTCAATCATCCCCCTCTATGACACTTGATCATCTACTGCTATCATCACAGAACAGATCAATATATAGAATTCCGATAGGCCTTTTCCGAATACAGTACATTTTCACGTAGGGTTTTGAATGTGTGAGTGTCCTACGAAAATTAACCGCACATTCTAGACGTGCAATAGTTTGTGTTGCAACCTTCAATACACCAATATTAAATGAGCGTTATTGCATAAACCGAGAGCAGTTGTCAGTATTCGACGTTTATCCCGTATTCTTCCGCACCTGAGATTGGTTACCTGCTTCTCCACGACCGTTTTCCCTGGCTTTTATCTAATCCTAATCGTCCACTAAGAAAGTTTTTTCCCAAATTGTTTCTTCAGAAAATTCTCGGTTTTCCTACGAGTGACAGATACCTCCCTTTTGGAAATCATTCATTATAGGTATTTCATCCATTTAAGTAAGTGCATTTTAGTCCTAATAAAAATATTTTGAAGATTTTAAGCGCTCATTGATACATATACATAATCACTTCATATTATTATGCTCTTAACTGACGGTAATTACGGAAATACTAAAATATTGACATTAAAAAGATATAAACCATGCCTATTCAAATTAGTTCAAAACATAATTATGTTAAAAATGAAATCTAATTCTATTGTACATAATGTGTTGGTACCTGTGTACATTTTTCACAAATGATATTATATTGTGATGAATTGTGGAGTTTTTATTATTGCAACACATACGTCTCAACGTAGAAGACATTACGAGTGGAATTGATGACTTGATTCAATTGTAAATAGTTCCTAGTTAATATTTTATCATTTATTTATTCTGATCGGTACAAGAAAGCCTACTCTTTGCTTCAGATTATGTCGCATGTCTCAATTTTACATTGTCCTGAAACACATTATACTATTTGACTCCGCATAACAATCTATTGAACATATCATTGCCGCCACTAAAACGACTTTCAATTCTGTCAGTCAATTATTACAGTTCGTATACGCCTGCCTCCTTACTGGCGTCTGCGATGGGAGAGTGGTAGTAAGTAAGTGTGAGAAACATTTGGACGACGAAGATCCACATCAGATTGTAGAGACTATGTAAAATATAATATATACCTACATACTTAATATACCTATTCTTACCTACATAATAATATTTGATTTATTCAAGGATGCTGAAGAATAGCTTCTTCAATTAAGATGGAGTCTAAATATATGAAATGGAAATCACACTCATACTCTGATATTTATTAGCCAAGGCCACACTCAGAGATGAAAGTGCATTTTATTAGTGTTATTTATACGCCTCAAAGAAACTTTTATATAATGGATCATCATTATTTAATTAAACAAACACGTAATCGTAGCTAGTAGCTAGATAGGTATAGGTAAATCGTTTTACAGTGGCACTATGGGTACGGCAAATACGGCTTGCAGTTGTAGTGGTATTGTTTGCTAGCATTGAAACAGGCATTGTCGCAAGCAATTCAATACACGCGCGAATCGCCTATAGTGTCACTGTAGAATGATTTACCTATATCAATATAAAAAGGACCAAGTATCTTTAGTTGAATAATAATTAGAATGTTTATTGTTAAATTATTATTAACAAAATACACTGTATTTGGTTTCAAGATAAGTAGAGAATACATTTTATAACTTTGCACTTTTTATTATATTGATACATCTCTATGGCTGATTACCTCGCTTAAAATTAAATCAAATAATGATATGAACTTGTATTAATATATGTAGTAATAAATATATACCTAATATATGTAACAAAATATTTTTAGAATATCTAAGTGAGTAAAAATAAGTATGTAGGTACCTACATCATTTTCATTCTAGAGCCAGAGTGCAAAGGTATAAAGCGTACATACTATAGCTAGAAAATAGAAAGTAGATGATATAATTACTTCTTTTGTGTGTGTATTAGTATTATAGTAGCTACTAAAGTCAAAATCCTTTCTTAGTACTCGTAGTACCAACCTAAAAATACTATTTCGGAAAGCCAAATTATATGATGTATTGTATACGTATCGCAATTAATAGTAGATATCCTGGAAAGTATCGTAATCAAAGCAAAATGACAACAGTAGACTTCCATAATTCTATTTCGAAATAGTTACAGGCATAGAGTATATTAACTTGTTTCTAGTTACTACCAAAATCGTTCTGGAATTGTTGTAAATGTTGTATTATGAAAAATTTGTATGGATCCCTCTTGCTGTAGTCCAATTTATTTAAATTTATTCCACTGCTGGCTTGTAATTGTATTAATAAGTGGCATGCAGAAAATGTTTGCATATCGTCACTTTTTAGCAGGAATATACCAAAACTATTTTTTAAATTATTAGTAAAGTAATTATTTTATATGCTTAAGTTTACATACGTACAGGTAATAAATTTTGTTAAAATATTTATTTGGTTGATCGTTTGTGTATGAAATTAAGCTAAAATATGCTATTAAAATGAATATTTATTATAGTAGACAAAATTATCAAAATTTTATAAAAGCATTTTCATACGAAGCTTTTGGAGAAAACATGTTTGATACAGAGTCAAATTGAGACTTTTTGCTATCGGAGCAATTTGGGTACTGTCGGGGCTCAATAGATAGATTTGATGTCTGTACCTACCTCCTTTGTTTTAAAGTTGATAATAGAAAACTACTTTTTCAATTTATTAAATTTAAAATCTCGTTAATAAAACACTAACTTACGTTGGTTTGTTTAGACTGTTTAGAACTTTAGAGCTTTAAAGTTTTAAGTTGAACAATACACTAACTATTGATGCTTATTAAATAACATTTTTGTGCAATTTTATTTATATATTTATGGAACCTTTATTTCACCAAAGATATTCATTTTCCCTCCATTTGAGGTATTCTACTCCAGTTCACCGACCTTTGATGTACAGCCTCAATCCAAGTCAACGTATTTTCATCAGTTTGGTGGATGGTAAAGAATCGAGACAGGATGCAGGTCAAAATGATATTATGCTTAGTGGCTTGGGTTTATTTACACTTTCAAAAAGCTGACAAATATAATCTTTAATTAATACCTACCAATAATGGAGTAGGACTACAGTGCATCGGGTCTTCTTCAAACTTCTTAACTATATTATGCAATACCTACACATGTTTGAATCACGTAAATGTGGCCAATATCGTTATTATTTTTATTTGGAAAAATGCAGTAATATGGGCATATAAATCCGAGAGAAATGATCAGTCAGTACATTTCTAAAGTGAGTATGGGAAAATTTATTTGATCTTTAGAGCATCGGTCAGTCATGTTAGGTACCTAAAATTCGTAAAATTAAAAAAATATATTTAATAACATTAAATTTATATTATTCTTACACTTGTCACGAAAAATAATAATTATTAATAAATATATAGTAAGTTAATCTTCATATCATTTACCTCATGACTAAAGATGGTGATAACAGAAATTGAATATTGTGTTATCAACAATCTGTTCCCATATGAAGCGATTCTGAGCTGATCTTGTTGCTTCAGCCGTTCTGATGATATCGCCATTTGTGATCAATCTCTTCTCCCGGCTACTTGGATTTATATTATGTGATTATTTAATCAAAGAATTAAATAACGTGACCTTGAAAATGACCAAGAGACGTTGTTTGATACCACGCCATGGAATTAGCAGCATTCTCCGTCAACACTACATCATGAACGTGTCGACTATCTGTCTCTTGGATTCTATGGGAATCTAGATTTCTACACCGTATAGAAAATATCGTTGCGATTCTAGTTTTTTATATGTCGGTGAGACGTATGGTTAATAATTAGTTCCAAAATGTGAAAAAAATACAAGTGCCCCACAAGTTTTGTTATCTCTTTAAATTGTGATACCCATCTGTAACTTGTACGTACCTACATAAGTGAAATTAATAACTTTTCATACAGTTAAGTATCAAGTTATTTTCCACCTTTGTAAGCGTACCCCTCTATTGCGCTGTATGTGTATGTAATACCACTTATAAAAAACAGTCCTACATTTTTCCTTATATGACTAATGAGATATTATTAAATCCTCAACCAGTTAACAATGTAAACGCTACCAATATTCCTTGCTGCAATAATTAAATTCTTTAACAAGTAAAATAAGGTATAATATACAATCTTGATTCGAATCTAGTAAATCATTTTTTACGCAGCTTTTTTTAAAAAATATAACAACTTCGCATTCATGTCTTAACAACTGTTTCGCATTTACAAAATATTAAAATAATTGAAAACGATAAAAATTCCGGAGAATTTTAAAGAATTTTCGCTTAGTGGTGAAAAACCTTTTTCACTACGACATCTTAAAATACCAACTAATCAATGGTATACAAAATAATATTAAAATAGCACTGACCCACCAAATAATTATAATAATATCATAACTTTGGAGAATATTTATATATATGTAATATTATTGATATTCAAAAATGCTTGTGCGACGGAAAAACCATTCTAATCGAACGAAATTATCATCTAATTATCAGATTTTTTCCGAAGTGACATATGAATGACTTATAAATTTAATGTAAGTAGGTACTTAGGTCAGTTGAGATACGACATGTATTTTAAAACAATGACGTTTCTTTTAGATTCAATTAATAACATGGAAAATAATTCGAAATAATATTTGATAATAATTGTGATGGTACATACTTACTTATGTTTTAGTAATCATGACGTTGCATGAATTGTTATGAAAACAAGATAAAAAAATAAACACGGGAAGTATTATTAGTTATTACGTACGGTTTTAGAGAGGGGCACTTCTGTACTGTGGGGTAATAATTTAATATGAAACTAAGTATATATGTATTTCTAATGTACTAATATATTTTGATATTTTATTGTGTACTAATGTGTGGAATATTATATATGTGCTACGATTTGTATACTTTCTTATTTAAAAATAAAACATTTATATTATAAAGTTAAGTGTTTTCCGTCTCACTGTTTTTATTACTCTTAATGAAACAAATGTGTGGGCTTTTGCATACAGCCATCAATATTTTTTCACCAATTAATTTATTAATGATTCAGCTATATCAATTGCTAAGTTATATGTCTCTAGGAAAAGAGTTAAGGGTAATAAGATTTTCCACAACTGTGCACATACACGCAAGATGGCGTGCCTGGGCAAAGTCTACCGTCACATCAACATAACCTATAAATGTTAAGAAAATTACTCGCCCTAACGATCTCTTACGTACCCCCTAGAACCAATTTATAGTGAGCCTCTTGAAAAGTGAGTGATGTCACACATATTATCCATAATATCAACAAAATAAAAATAGTTTAGGTCAAAAATAATTTTTTCTTCTTTTTATTCTTCACCAGAACCTGATGACTGAGGTATCGTGACTTGAGATTTAGCTGTCGAACAACCTTTTCAAAGGGTTGGTCCTACTTCTCTGGGTATTATAATACACGCAAGGCCTGTCAAGGGAAAACATGTGGCTCTCATGAATTGATATAATAATCTGGGGCATCCAATATTTGCTTTGATATTCTGATGACGCATTTCTAAAAGACAATGCAGCGGAGACAGCACAAACTGATACCAACGATCCTTATAATTATAACCGTGATTACTTGTAAATGCGACAAGTCGCAATAACTCGTAGGTGAATTGTGGTGGTACTCATGAATTGGTACAATCATCTGATGCATCCAAAGCATCTTTTACTCTCTTAAATGTATTGTGACCTCATCTGGTATCGTACCTAGAGCCCCGGATGAGAAACCAGTTCCAAACGCTTAAGATGTGGGTAAATTATTACTTCAACTCGAAAAGACCGCATTTGGCCGCGTTCTTAAAAAAATATACAATGAGTCATATTATTATACTGCAAAATTTGTATGGAAGCAGCCTCATTACTTTTTATACGTTTTATGTAAAATATTACTCTCTTCTTACAAGGCAAACTATTAAAGCTCGCTACGTCTTTAAAGTTTATGTCTTCATTACAAACGTCGAGCGAAGGCAGTCAGTCTGTCAGTCTCTACCACTATGCCAATAATAAACCACTACTTATTTATTATTCTACTTCATTTAATTCAATAATATTTTAAGCTCTGTACTACAATATACTCAGTGTAGTCATTTACCCGGTGCCCTGCGGTTCACACGAACCGGTTGTTAAACATTTGAGCAGATTATCGAACCCGTTGTTAATGAGAAAGTATGAATAATTTATAATTTTCTTTGTATTTATACTTCTCTATATTTAAAGACGATCGCAATTGTAATCATATACTCTTATTTTTGTTGTTTTTGATCGATTCTTTTAAAATAGCGGGTACCTATAGACAAATACAAAGGCGACTATAGTCAGACCGGAGTACTGAATTGCAAGTTACGGTGGTAATTATACTTATTGATTATTTTAGAATACAATGCGGTTGTTTGCAGTAAGTGAGGATTTTCGATTGAATATTTCGTTCAAATATACTTACATATTACCATTTTATAACAAATATCATTTTCTACAAACGACTAGCATACTGCATTTCAAGAGTAAGCAATAATTAGCTCTACATCGAAATTCATCATGGACTGGCATGAATATAGTCGGCCTTGAGACAAACTCTAATTCAATGAAAATGAAGATTAAAAATTGATTAGTGGGATTAAAGATTAAATTAACTATTAGCCATTTAGCGTTACGAATTCACCTGAGGGAAACTTCATATTCTTTCGTCCGGATTTGTTAAAACCACAATCATTTCAACTCAAGTATTGTAAATTCGATTCAATATTGTACTACTACTCAATGTGGGTCTTGGCCACCTCTAAGTGTTTCTTTATATCGAGTTCGACTGCCAGTCTAGGTTGTCTGCCCGTTGCGTGTTTTTTAGGTAGTTGGGAAATGACATTATTAATGGACGACGCATTCAATACAGCAGCTAGCAAGCAAATTCGCATGTATAGGTAGACGTCACGCAATTTCCATTATGCGATATCACGTATCGGGAATTTATAGCAATATTACCTTTATTGTAATGGCGTTAGAGCAGTGTTTCTAATGTCAATGTTCATTTGAGCGAACTCGTTCGAACCGAACCATTCGGCAGACCCAACAGAAATTTATAGCAATATCACCTTTATTGAAATGGCGTTAGAACAGATTATGCCACTCGGCAGACCCGACAATAAAGTGAGTGTCATTTTCTTTTCCAGATGATTCATCCATATTAATGTTATTGTAGTTGGGTGTCTTTTATCGATGAGATATGGCCATCCCAACGGAGTCGATAAACATTCACGTGGGACGATGCGTATACCTATTTACATATAGCTAAAGCCAAAATAAACCTTGTTGTTATGAATTGATGTTATGGTGTATCAGTCTACTTTATTACCTACTTAGATTCTTGTACCGAAACTGAAACATTCACATTCAAATATAGCTTGTAACTGCATGTGAAAGACATGAATGCGTCAATCATTGTACATGAAAAGACGGTCTAACATCAGATCATATTTAAATGAACAGGCATAAAAGATCGCGTATGGCATACGTACCTACCTATATAATAACGAAACGTAGAAAAACCGCTAGAATATAATAAAATATACTGTGACTACTAAGGTATGAACAGAAATGAACCATGAGTGTGAGTGAGAAAACATTCGGCACCCTTATATTCTCCGCAATATGCGTTAGATTTCTTAATCTAACGCATATTGCATATTGCATATTGCATATAGAATCTCTATGACCTAATTAAATATTTTTTGTACACGTCGCCGGTAAATATTGCTTTGAATGACATTTAAAAATTGCGAGCACGTATTCTTGAAATTTATATTATATTTAATAAACGTAAAGTTAGTGGTACCTAAGTATTTTTAGTTAATTTAGTAGAAAGTATGGTAAATTAGGTTTTGTTTAAATTTGGTAGCCGTACTGAGAAGCAAAATTATTTTATAACGTTTCAATAATAGTTAAGTTAACAATAATAAAATTGATGTTCTACTCTGCACTGTTCGTTATACGCAAGAAACACGGCTTCATATACCTGTGCAATAGGTACACACTCCTTGTATATTATATTACTTTGAGGTGGCTACTAATTTATTCAACTACTTAGTATTTTACTTAGTAGTTCTTGGACAACCCTCGTATATTTAAATCAAACACATAATATCTACACTTAAGTTTTATTAATTAGTAAATATATGTAGGTATATAGAAAATTCTATATCTACCTATATCTAAACCTACCTTAATTATGTTTTTTTGACAAAATGAAATAAAAACTAATTAGGTATTTATGGAATAAAAAAAACACAAATGGAAATCGGAAACAATTATGAATGGTCTAAATCAGTCTCTCAAACGGCCCCCGAAATCAGAAAAAAAAACTCCAAGGCATCACCAAAAAATTTAGTCATTAGTGACCAACAGTAGGTCCTTTATTTATCATTAATTATTATTATAGGTACATTTTTATTTAAAAAATATTAGAACATTTCATTTACTTGCATGTAAAGCAAAAATTAAAAAAATACAAACAAAAAATTATTACAGCTATAGCCTACAA
Source organism: Rhyacophila brunnea (assembly GCF_057557595.1). NCBI lineage: Eukaryota > Metazoa > Arthropoda > Insecta > Trichoptera > Rhyacophilidae > Rhyacophila > Rhyacophila brunnea. The sequence goes on from NW_028233068.1 coordinate 29,210,392, forward strand.
AAAACAATTTAATGAGAGGGGTGTGATTGAATATTTTCACATAATAAATCGGTATCAGGTACAATGTTTGCTCTAAAGTCTCCGTTGAAAGACACGACCTGTGTTTATTTTTTATTAAATATTTTAGATTCAATGCATTTACTTTGTCAAAAAAATCCGCCAAATATGAAGCAAAACACATCCATTTTTCACCACTAAAGTGGGAAGAAACATCTGATTTTTTTGTCATGAAGAAAGAAGTTCAGTAGTAAGTTTTACAATTCTTATCCATATCGGATAAAGTATTGTGATTGAAGATTCGTGAAAATTCGACCCCGAGATTTTGATTGATTTGTGTCAGGTATCGTCCAGTGATCACGTTCATGTGATTTTTTCCCCCAATATGTACTGAAATATTTCACGGCTCCCTGGCAGGAGCTCCAGGGCCCCCTAAGGAGCCGCGCCCCTCGGTTTAAGAAGTACTTGTCTAAATCATTGATATAAATCTGAGATAATCCTGAAACTTTTCCAGGCGTAAAAAACTGCCGATTCCTCACATCTAAACGTGCCTTGTGGTACGCTCGATTAAAACCGAGTGTGGTGTGGGGGGGATTGGTTTGGAGAGATCTAATTTTGTGCTGTAGGTACTTATCTTGAATAGGAAAGTACGGTGAATTGCATTTTATTCATAATCAGTTTTTACCGTAATTTGTAATTAAATAGTATAAAATACAGTATTTAAGATAATGTGGCCAAAGACGGCAATAACTATGTAAATCTTAAGTAAAATGCGCGGCTAATAGTCATTTAGTTAGGAATGCTAATTAGAGGAGTGGCGCATGCGCTTTCGACGGCTAGTCGGCTCGGTGGGTACCAGATCGCATCCCAAGTAAGACGTATCAAAAGCAATTAGTACCGAAGAAGAGAGCAATAGGACGTGAACCCGAGTCCTCTTAATTACCAGCCCGGCTGCGTAATTAACTGACGACTTAATGCAAAGCGGATGGGCAGGGGTGTATTGGAATGTACCTATCAACAAACCCTGTAATTTCCTGTAATAAGCGTTGTTGTTTTGCTATACATTTTTGGCGAATTCATTTAACTCTGCTGTCCTCTTCTTGAAATTTATTGGTGTGCATATTATAATGATACCAGTAATCATGTGAATTGTACGTATTACATTTCAATGTGAGCTGTCTTACTGGATAAAGATGGCCGTATAGTATTGCGATAGTATATAAAAAATACGCGTTGTTCGTGGAACATTTCAGACAGTAATGTTCTAACTTTATTAGATTTAATAAGAACATATCTATAACTAGCATTATTATCAAAAAAATGATTGAAACGACTTGAAGTTTTATATAAATAATACGATATGATTGTATTTTTAATTTACGTTACTTACCTACAAATTTTCTTCAGTCTTTACCTTGTATTTAATTTAGGTGGAATTATTACATATTGTTATGTGTTTTATTAGACATGAATTGAATCTCAATAATATACGGCCATCTATTTTCGATCCAACATTTCGCGGTGAACTGTGATACGGTAAAATGCATGCGTACAAAATTCCGGACAAGGTTGTTAAAAATAGAAACATTTAGAGTAGGTGCTTCAACGAATTGAACGTCCTCTTGTACGAGTATGTAGGTTATGGTGGTGCTACCTACAATATTTAATCGAACCATTAGTTTTTAGTAAAAAATATAAATTTAAAAAATATTTTTTGTATTGATTTGTGACGTGATACGACCTGCACTGAAACTAGTTATAAAAAATAAGTACTTACCTAACAGTTTATTGTGTTATATTTCTACGAAAGTATTGGTTTTATGTCTTATGGCTGATTAGTAAAGTTGTTTAAAGTGTTTTAAATTCAGTTCTGGCATCTCTGCGGAACATGTTTTTTTCGTAGGTACTTATGCGGCTTCCTGAATTCTGCCGTCCCAGTATTTGCACCCCTAACACCCTCGCTTGGCACGCCTCTGGATTACATTTCCAGTGTTTTTGCCCCTAAAATTGCTTTTAAAGTTATTCCACGTAAATACTATACTTACTTACATTATAAGTGTTAACTTAACATGCCGAAAAAAGCCGAACGCGTGCGTGATTTCGAAATCAACCGAGCGCTTAAAAAAAATCACCAGTACTACGGTACAACACTCAGAGGCCATCCATGGATTGAAACCGTATGCGGTTTAGATCCATGTGCCATACTAAACTTATGATTTTTGTTCATGAACATATATTTTCACAAAATTTTTAAGTGTAAGTGTTTGGTATAAATGGATACGATTAGATGCTTATAATATACTTTGTGGAAATATATTTCCATGACCAGAAAAGATAATCTTAGTATAGCACAAGGTTCGAAACCGCATACTGTTTCAGTCCATGGATGGCCTATTACAATAAAAAAAAATGTTAAATATACTTACATCCTTAAGTTTAATCCGCCTCTTGAGGATCCGTCTAATCTGTCATATTACTCTGTGACGAGGGATTTATTGTCCATAATATTTCGCCTTCCATCATCTACACTCCACAAGCATCTTTTATCTTTATAATAATATTATTCCCATTATAGTAATTATTATTAACTGACGATGTAATACTGGTTTAGTGAAACACCATGCTTTTATTTTATTTCCCTTTAATTACCCCGTCCCAGTTGATAGATGTGTGTGGAAACGAGATTTTGTATTGGCATCGGTGCTCAAGTTACCTGCCCCTAATGCATAGAATTTAAATTCCACCAAGTGCACTCAATCAACAGTGGTAGCGAATAATGGATAATGGACGGTAATGGTGAAGACTCCATACTAGGAGATTATTTAAATACTTACAAATAATTTTTATTTTCCTATTAACGTTATTTTATATTCCACAAGAAATATAATTTTCCAACGACATCTGTCTATAGTTATATAATAATATAAATTGATTGTTGACTTTATCAACCAGACACCATCTAACGAAGACTAATTTGGTACATTTAAAAGTACAGTCAAAAACATACGCATAACATATTTACGGCTTTGTAATTTTTTTATAAATATTCAATAATGTTTTCGTGGTGAATTCGATGCAGAATGGTACCTTCGACAAAACGCAGAACCATCGAGACAGTATATTATTTTTATAGCGCAAGTTTGAATGGCGGTTGGGCATTACTTCTTTATATCTCTTTATATGTTGTCTTTATTTGTAAAATATCTATTATAAAAGGTAAAACATAATATTTTTTTTTCAGTAAAATACTGAAAATGAACAAAATTAAAATTCAATTCCTGTAAATATGGCTGCAATAGAACTTTTTTTCAGTTACTTACCATAGCTTGCCTATCTTCAACAGTAACGCTTCGCCTTGGACGGAGTCTGACGGATGTAAACGATTATAAAAGACGATATCGGAGGTGCACGATTGTGTGGTGGGCATGGCCCCCACATCCTGAAGCGGGCCTCCAGGCTAGGATCTTTGACGGCCCCCCCTACATATCGCTAAGGATAAAGGCAGTGTGGCGCTCTACAGTAGCGTTTTCCAAATAATGTAGATACGCGGTAAAATTAATGTGTATATTTAATGTTTTTTGTATATTCGAATACATCCATTTGAATTATGATGTTATCGTGTATTGATACACTATTTAAAAAAATTACAACCGCATAATTTTAAATAAAAATATTACTGACCGAAAATAGCGCCGCAGGCGACTTGTTGTACTATTAAAGAAAATTTGTGATTTGTGTTTATCTCACTTATCTGGACTTACTTACAACTCGCCTCGCCGGGCCCCTCCTGAGCCCGGGCCCCTAGGCTAGAGCCCTGTCAGCCCCCCCCCCCAGGATCCCCTCCCCATGAAAGAAAAAATACAAATTATTTAGTTGAATATAATCATTCTTCTTCTTCGTTGTCAGGGTTTCGTGAGTCAATGATGTGATCGTGATCCGGATTATTTGGCTGTCGACCAGGGGTTGGCCGCACTCGAAGACTGCTTTTACTAAAATATTATCAGCAGCTTGTTACTAGTCAAAAAGCAAACTCTTATAGTTTGCGGTGACTATAATTGAAGAAAGATAAATTGAGAAATGATTATCAATTACTTAGGTGTATGCACCGATTGGTATACTTATAATATCTAGCACTAAAAAAACAACGTATATTATCAAACAATCAAACCAAGCGTCGGTCGAAACGATCGAATTGATATCTGAATCTTGCTATTTAAGATTGTTATTTGCTCACTCTGCAACTTAACGTGTCTAATTAGATTGGAGTTGCTGGAGTTGTTAGATTAGAGCTGTCAAATCGTCTAATCTTCTTTCATTTTTATTAGGTATCAAGTCATCTGGAAATTCGTTAGGTACCTATCTACTTACATATTTTATTATTTATTTTCGGCTGTCTTACACAAAGCAATACACCAAAAATATTTTAAGTGATATAACTACATTCCATTAGAGCATTTCCTACTAGAAAACCTACTCTCCAACAGTGGTGGTTTTAGGTACGCAGAGATATGTGATGCTGACAGGTTTGGAGGCACTATAGTGAAAATTTTTCCCAACAACCGTCATTATAATATGTCTAAAAACACGATAATAGTTAGGATGTTTAATGCTTCGACTATTTTTTAAACTAAGATGTCGATACTTTCTAATGAAGTGACAATATCGCTTATTTCATGGAAAACCACCACTGTTTTCAAAAGTTGTCTTATTTGTATCCGTTATTCCATTCACCGCCCCATAGCAATGCATGACCTGCCTGCCCCTATGGAACGTCAATGACTATAGTGGAATCTATTTTCAAAATTCATACAAAATTTTCAATGATATACCTACTTTGCATTTTGTTTTTGAAACTTTATTTAACTGTATAAAATTGTATGTTTTTTGTTTTCAAAATTTTATTTTTCGGTTTAAAATTATTGTACTTAATAAGTATGTTTTGATATAATTTTTTTTTTTGTTATTATTGTTATTATTATATTCTATATTCTCTTCTTCTCTCTTGTGAGGGTAATATTTGTTATAATGTAAGTCTCATGTTGTGTACGTCTTGAATTTAGATTGTCCACAATGTTTTGTATTTTTAAATAAATAAAGTCTAAACAAATTCCTTCTCTTAGAATATGCCGCCCTTAAGCAATACTTGCATAATATGCCTATCCTCTGTGACGTCACCGAATGTGATAATGTGTTTTCTCTTGTTGACCATATTCCCACAGCTCGTCAACAACATACAATGTAAAAATTAAACGAAACAATGAAATACAATAAATTGTTTAAATAACAAAAGGGAGGACTTTTTCTTATTGATTATTAATGAAACGTGCAACGTCTTTGTGGCCGGTTTCACCGTTATGCAATGATAACAACAGAATAAAAGACAATGGCTGACATTTTTCAGCTTACAGGAGATGCCTGTTTTCATCATTGTTGCGCTGGAATGATAATAATATAAAGCGGGATATCACAGAAAACGTAAGCCCCGAAACCTTAATAAAACAAGAATACAATCTTTTTTTTATTATTATTACAGAATAGATGAAATCGTTTGTATGACAAACATTTTCAATAGTATAGTTCATAATAATAAGATGTATAATATATCATAAACAATCGTAAAAGTATAATATTATTATTTAAAAAAATGGAACATGTCTGTTTACTGGAAGCCAGAAGGGAACAGCGGCAATTTACATAGCCGATTTCGGCAAAATGATAATCTAACCTAACCTAATAAATAATCCAGTATATCTGCTATTTTCAAAATTTGTATGCCACTGGCTTCCTCTAAACGGACAAGAATCAAAAAATATATGATTAAAATAAATTGATTAAATCATGACTGATTTCATAATGGTAAAAATATTAAATGAAAGCTAGAATGTTAATTTTATAGCAATTAATTAATTTGAGTGAATTCATTGGCATACATACACGAATTTAGATTATGCGATAAGCAGCTGTTAACTGTGCAGTAATTAGTACTTTATATAATTATTCAGTACTTTTACAAGTATGACATAATTGAGGTTTCTGAAGTTTCTAAGAAAGTGAGCGCCTCCTGCACATGAGATTGATATCTCTGCTTAAAATGTAAACATAAATACATTCGCTACACTGTAGCACGTCCAAATCAAACAGCACAAAAATGGAGCATATTTGCCAGTACCTGTCTTAATTATTATTTAGACGTTTTATTCAACCAGTTAAGTCTATGTTATCAGCGCTCGAAATGGAATATTTTACGAACTGGAGCGCTCAATATTTTATGAAAATGTTAACATAGTTATCTAATTCTTGTGTATTTTATAAAAATAAGTGTATTATGCCGTCTCCACAATGCCAACAAGTTGCTGGTAACCTCATTAAATTTCGATTAAAATAATTTTTGGTCAAACAAATGTTGATAATTATCGTGAAATTTAATGAGGTTACCAGTGTGGGCAAACTTTTAGATTTTTACGTTAAATGGCAAATCTAGCTCACTGTGAAATTAATATGTCCACGAGGAACGATAATTTTGGTGATTTCACGAATCGGAACGGCGCTTCGGTCCATTCCTGTCCATTTCGAGCCCTGTTATGTTTTAGAAAATATACGCATTGAAGAACCAATATACGTATCCAGGTTGAGACGTAAGATTCGAACCCGTTCTATATGGTGTATGTACAGGAGGTCCTCGACTTTCGCTCGTAATTGGTTCCTAAAATGTGTTCGAGTATTGAATGTTAGAAAGTAGAGCGATGTAAAAAAACATTTAAAAAGTGTACTTTAAAATAATTATTTATCAATGAAAATATAGTTAACAAAGCGTATTGGCAATCAGGTGATTTTTTTTATAAACTTGTCAAGAGATAGTTGAATACCACCGTTTTACGTATTTGAGAAGGTAACGGTGTGTGGAGAAGAGAAGAACGACTGCATGGAAGCGCACAGTTTTGGCATTATCAATAAAAATATAAATTTTAAGAAATGTATGAAATAGCAAATCTTGCGATAGTAGAACGTTCAAAAGTCGAGGACAGTGACGTCCCCAGACAAAATGCTGCCCCATTTTTTATACAGATTTTTTTTATCATCCGTGAGCGTGTCATTTCTGGTCACCAAGGACGTCGAACGGCAACGGAAGTGAACTAGACATCGCAAACCCGGCAAAATAATAAAATTGAAGTACTGTTAAGTCTTTTTATATTAATTAATACATTTTGTTTCCAACCAGTGAACTGATTTTTTTTAATAGAAAGATATTTTCATTACTAAGTTTAGGTACTTTTATATAAAGCTATCTCTATATTGAGCTATTTTTATATAATATAATAAATGATTCTCCTCGATTTGCCACCCTTCGAGTAACTGCCGCCCACAAGCGACGCTCAATCTGCCTACCTCCACGGGACGTCACTGGTCGAGGGCCACTTGTGTAGACAAAAAGGCGAGCGTTCTGTTTAAAACTCCACTCTTAAATTGTTTTTAAGAACGAAAATTTACATACTTTTAAAAATCTTGTATGAGGAAGTAAACGGTTAGGTACCATTGACTTACTATGATGACGGATATCTACCAGAAGGCATTCTTCTGTTACTGTATTCCTTTGTAGTTAAGATGGCCGTGGTTCCGAACGACAATAAAAATAATTATTCCACATATCTCCAGCCCACCTGTCAAAGCACTTTTGAGAGAGAGGCAGAAACAACATTTTTATAGAAGATGTTTTCAATTGAAGTATCGCGACGATTGGTTAGACTTGACTTTGTTGACGTTGACAATTTTATACTTATATATACCTAATATGAACGTGATGCGGAAAATAACTACTTAACTAATGTTTATTGTTTCTCCGTGTTATTTTAAATGGCATCTTTGTCGGTAAGTACCTACCTATGTATCTATATATTATTATTTTCTTGAAATTCTATATATTATTATTTATTGAAAATCGCAAGTAGGTACTTAACCTACCTAGGTATGTAGTTAACACAACGTAGGATTTAGGTAAATAGTTCTCAATCAGTACCAAAATTTTGTCAATTTCAATTGTAAAAAATGTAGCTACATATTCGCATATACTTATGTACCTACCTACATCAGAAGTAAGAGGTCGGGTGTCCGTTTTTTATAAAAATGGGTTATAAAATAAACATATTTTTTTCTCTTTTGGCATTACAACTTGGTGTAGATTATAGGCGCTTCTTGATGAGAATTCTTATCAAAGTTTTTACTACAAATGGTTGATAGCTTCAAATTATAAAGATTATTCTTTAAATATAACCATACGCTAAAAACAACATGCAAATTTGCCAGACGTAGGAACAGGTTTAGAGGCGGACATGCTTTCACCAGTTTCACCCGTACACTAAGGGTGTTAATATTTATCCATAATTAAATACATTGTAGTCTGATTTATATTATAATTCATAAAATTGGGTCATTGATCGAATATTAACGTATGACAATTTGGAAAAAACATCAAAGATGTAAAAGAACACATTTTCTATACAATATTAGAAAGAGTAATAAATATAAATTAATAATAATAATATAATAGATTCAATTGAAAATAATCTTCTAACATAATGTTTAAGTAACTATAGCAAACTAATCTTTCAAAATAATTCATTTTTGATTGAGTCGGTTTGTTGAAAACGCCTTTTCCTGGACAAAAAAGGCGTAGTTCGGTAGTCGAATGGACGCTTGGCTTGTAAGATAAGTGATAAATAACCTTTCCAATTATCGATCGCGACCGTTGTCACAAAAAAATGTTTACCAAACCAGGGACTAACTAGTAACTACCAATGGTCATATTAAAATATAGCTGCAACTATTGGTTTTGATAATATACACGTCGGTATTTTGAATTCCTGATAAAAAAGCAAATAATTAGACCTAATGATTAGCTTAGCTTAGATTAGATTAGCTAATGATGATTTGGTGACAGTATATAAAGACCCGATTTGAGATTATATTACGCACAATTTTTATTTTACGGTTATGTCGAGGTATATAACGATGACCGTAAGACGAGGATGGTGAAGTTTCGTAATACAGCCAGTTACATGAAGTAAAATAATTACTATTTTTGTTCCTAGGTGTCCTAGGACATCTACAGTGTAAACAAAGACGCTTAATAGAAATTCGTCTAATTCATTGAGATTTTGCTCTGGATAAAACACACATTGCATAAATTTTATTTTCACCTAATTGATATCTAGGTCTTCTTCTATCGATACTATGTTTTGATATTAATAGTAGGTATATAAGTATAAACCTCCATAAACCATCGCGCAGATTTCCTACCAGCAAAGGAGTCCAACAAGGTGATACAATCTCACCTAAACTATTTGCAGCTACCCTTGAAGACTTATTAATGCAACTTGACTGGAATGACAAAGGGATCTCCATAAATGGAGAATACCTGAGTTATCTGCGCTTTGCCGATGACATAGTAATTTTATCGCAAGATTCAGAAGACCTCCAAAGTAGAATGCAGGAACTCGCTGAAGTAAGCAACAAAGTAGGTTTGAAAATAAATGTAACAAAGACGAAAGTCATGTTCAACTGCTTTGCGGGCAATGCACAGGACCGAGAGAAGTGGAAGCAGCTTGAAGAGGCCTTCATTGATTCAGGCTAATTATGATTATGTAAGTATAAATGTTAATACCAGGGAAAACAAAATTAATTTTAACTAGCTTGCACTGCCGGGTGTGGTAAACCAACGTATAGAATTCAAGTGTGGAAAAATATTAAATAAACATAACATGTGTTAAATAATGTATTATTTTCAATAGTCACGTCTTTCTCATAATATGCATTGAAGTATGTCACGTAAACATAACGCACATTCAATATTTGAGGACAGTCAGCGCACTTTGTGTCCTCTGAATTTATTGTTGAAAGTAATAAAGCGAATCCTGCTTCACAACAGCTACCGGTAGGCTAATAGGGTAGTTACTTAATACTATAAGACGAAATCGGTCCTTATCATTATTGAGTTGTGAGAATTAAGTGGCACCTACATATTGTGTTTTAAATTGATTAAAACAAAATTTAATTATGTTAATCCACCACTTGCATCGGTAGGTATTAGCATTTTACGGCTAAAACTTTACAGTCATTAACTTTCGAATCTCTCAATATGCAGATACGATTATTTATCTTGTCAATAGTAGATTATTATAATGTTTAATAAACAAAACAACATAAGTAGTTGAAGTCGAAATAAATCTAAAAAATATACCGAGGTTTGAATAATATTGCATACAAATATCATACCTATTGTCTGAAGAGTCAACTAAAAACCAGTTATGTTTTTGATATATCAAGTCGCATCAGACAGTCATAAGAAGCCACTGCCGGTAGTAGTACCAACTGAAGCATCGCTAATTTGATAATTGTGAGTTATTCCCGCTCAATTCTGCAACCATTTCCTCTGCCACGTCACAAGTCCCGCCTTTTTTGCTGTCAGATGGGAAAAAGATGGCGACGTTTTGTCGAAACCAATTTAAATGACTGTGTGCAGGATGACGCGGTCGTTTGCACGCAATGCTCACGCTTATTGAATGCGTAATGATATGTTTGATTGACCGTACATGTTTGCTGTGATGCACATTATTTGCTTGACGCCATGTTCCCCTGAAAGCAGCTGATGAAACTTATTCACTGCCATACCTATTCCATTCACAATATTTTGCTGCTGGCGACTGTTTGGAATATGAATAGATCTCTTATTTTTAATTGGACAACACCTACCACGCTATTCCGATTGATCAAAGTGTGACATTAATTATGTACTATTAGGTAGATATTCTATAAACGTATAGTATCTTTACTCTTAACTTACAGACCTAAGTAGAAAACACACTAATATTTCAGTCCTTACATATTATATAAGTAATATGTATGCACTTAGAATAAATCTATTCACGGTTCGGAATGTACTAAACTGAACCGGAACAGTGCTTCCTTCCTGTTCAAATGCTTGAGTAACTGTTCGCAAATTATTAAAAAGTGGTTGAATTGAATGCTATGTTTGTAAGATGGTTAAAAACATAGAAATATCAGCTATAATCTAATAAAAATTATAAAATTGTCCCCACCTATACATACACCCACGACAGCCGCGGGGCTTAAGGGTCGGCCTATAGCGTCGTGGGTCCCAGGTTCGAACCTGGCTCTGGCAAGTACCTACACATATTGTATTTCAATTTGTGTATGAGTCAGAGTATCATGGACCTAATAGGTTGAGCAAGTGGCTGACATCCATTTCTCGTAAAAACAAAATCTGTTAATACAAACCTCCACTCTGTGGAGGCCCATATTTCTTTATTAGGATTGGATATGGTTGGAAAAAAATTAAAGCAAACAATACATATCACATAGAAAAATAAAAGCATGACCCACTCTGTTACGATTAATGATGTAAATTTGAATTTAAAAGTTTTTTGTATTATGCATGGGTCATAAGAACATGCGTATAGCATCTCGGGTTTTGCCTTCTAACAATTTGGGAGTATTTTTTTTTCGACTATGTCCGATCCTAATAGGATCTTATGGGCCTCCACAGAGTAGAGGTTTGTATTAACAGATTATGTTTTTTACGAGAAATGGATGTCAGCCACTTGCTCAACCTATTAGGTCCATACCCTGACTCACACACAAATTGAAAAACAATATGTGTACTTGCCAGACGCAGGATTCGAACCTAGAACCCACGGCGTGATAGTCCAATGCTTAAGCCGCGCAGCCCGGTGGGCCACGCGCTCCTGATAACCATTTTTGGATGCGACAGATCGCAGAAACTCGTAGCATATAGTTATAACTAGACCTGGAAAATGGGGGACCCGCGATGGAAGCAACAAGAAGCTATAATTAGTAGGTGGAATAAGTGCGGAAATCGGCATCGGTAAGTGAAATCAGTTATATTTTGTTAACTACCCTCTTCCTCCTTCCGCGCTTAAAAAATATTGGTAATTTATTGATGATATGACCCCTATGGATTTTCTCTATTTGCTCGCCTGTAGTACCAAAATATATATAATACTAGCTGACCCGGCAAACGTTGTTCTGCCATATATATTATTTCTAGTGAATATTTTGGTTGTTAAATAAAAAATAATGAATGTATCGTAAGTGTGTGGGGATGGGATATATGACAGAAAGAGGAATAGAGCGCTGTAGACGATGACCGTCGATAAAAACAAAAAAACATCAACCATTCATTTTCTCAATTCAAGATGAGTAATGATGTTCATAATGAATGAATTACCTGTGACAGGATCTCGTTGTTCAATGTCTTGTCCCTTCCATAAAATTAGCGGCTATTGGAGAGCGTCATATGAACGGTGTGTGTCAGCGATGAACTCCAGATTATTGTTTCTTCTTCGAATCACGATTTCTCACGTCGATGTGCGGTCGCCAACCATGATTCCAGCAATGTCGTCAACAACAGGCGCATTGAATTGACGCACGTGCTCTCCAGCTGGTGTTTTATCAGGATTGATGACAATAGCGTGATTGTCACTTTGCAATTGGTGCATGTGTGCTTTGAAGAATTTCAATAATTCATTGTGCTCATTCAACAGGGCGTCCAGTTCGCCGACGATGCGCCTGGCATTAGGCGAATTAAGGCTATTGTAGCCGCAACGTGCATCCACATGATTGATGTCCTCACCGCCCATGAAGTAGATTTGTAAAAAATTATGTGGTTCGTTTGGCATTGGCAGCAATGAGTCTACTTTGTGGTATACTTGGCCTTTGATTTTGAACGTAGAATGGAATTGTTGACCCTATTTCTGTTGCTCCTAACGAAGTCATTTGGAAGCATGAATTGAATGTGCGAATGGACTTCAGGAACAGGTTTGAATCTGGAACCGTGCCGATGAGCAAGCCGTTCAATGGTTCTGGTGGTATCTCAATTTCTGGTAATTGCACTTTTCCTGATGCGCAACACATCCCGGCTGACTCATGTTTGAATTTTAGCGCATGACAATGGGGACATTCTTTGTCCATAGCACCAATCAGCACTTTCGGATGAGCAGAATATTCAATATCTGGCTCGTACTCGAATGAGAGACGAAGGAACGAAGCGGGTGTAAATGTTCGATGTACTTGTTGGCGTTGTCGGTCATTTGCTCTGCGTGTGTTAACTACGAACCGGCGCGCTTGGCTCCGTTCCAATTGTCGTTGTTGATTTCGTTCAGCTCGTGCCTCTTGTGATTGGGATGCACGCAATTGTGACATGCTTACACGCACGTTTTTGTTATCTTGTTGGATTTGTTCGTCTGTTCTTTCTGCTCTAATATTTTGCATGTTTGTTGCTTTATTCGTTCGACGGCCCAAATGGCCCCCCTTGCGTCCTGCTGGCATTGTGCACTGTAATACACGCACATAAAAATAGATAAATTAAAATAAATCTCACAAAATTTTGCACGCACTGCGTTGTGATATGCCGAATGAAATGTCAAAATGACGCGACGCTTCTCTTGAATTCTTCTCGGACGTAGCGCCATCTGTCATTCAACAACATAAATAATTTCGTTCTGTTTGAAATACGAACGACGGTTAAATTTGTTCATACAAAAATAATAAAATCGTGATTAAAAAATGGGAGGGTGGGGGTAGGAGGGTGAAAATTTGGAGTTATAAGTATTTTTTTATGCCAAATAATAAAAAAAATACAAAAAAAAAATTGTCAAAAAAAAAAAAGAAAATTTTTCTGGATAGAGATACCCTAATCACTTAGCGGTATGAAATATACTTGTTGACCTATTCTCATACCTAAAAAATATACATAACAAAAATTCATAAAAATCGGTCGAGCCATTTCGGAGGAGTTCGACCACAAACATCGTGACACGAGATTTTTATATATATAGAGATATAATTAAAGATATTCACTAATTCTTATCCGAGCAGATCGTAAAACCCTGTGCTTATATATAATATAAGTTTCTGGATCTTTTATTCACAGTACCTATAATGTATTTGTATATAACTGAAAAATAAGAAGGTGAGTGTCATTGGATGTCATAAATTTCAGGCTGTCTGCAAGATTAAATAGCATTTTTTACAATATCATCATAACAGTTTTAAAAATCAGTCTTCGGCAGAGGCAGGTCATTTAATTCGCAATTAGTGAATGAATGACGTTTGTTGAAATGTCAGGACTGGACCGGCGAAGTTTTTTGCGGCCCTCTCTCTTTTCCACGATGCCATCAAAGCTGCTACTGCAGATACTTTTTACGATTCTCCGTTGTCCAAATCTGACGGGATATTATGATCATTCAATAAAATGTCACAGGTGGATATAATAACAGTATCATAATATTTCCTCTATCTTTTATTATGTTATTTTTGTATTTTAATTTGTAATATTTTTATATTCTATGGTATCTCATATTGTCGACAAATTTAATAAGGTGATATTAGTATGAAACTAATTACATAGGTATAGGGCGCATACAGAAAAATGGTATAGAGAGTCTATTTTGAAAAAAACTATCCATATTGATTTTTAAGGCGGCGGGAGTGGGCAGGGTTCACGAAATTCGCATTTACTTCAACCGCAGACCCCCGCACTTTTCCGGGCACGTTCCCAATACTCTGACACTCCGAGCTTTGAGTATAGCGATAAAGACCTAAAGCTATGGCTCTGAGTGCTCACCTACGAGTTATAGCGATTTATTGCATCCACAAGTGATCACAGTCATAATTATTAGGATCTTTATTGTCCGTTTGTGTCGTCCACGCTTTCTTGTCTTTTAGACATGCCGCGTCAGAATATTAAAGCAAATATTGAATGTTCACACCAATTCATGAGTGCCACGGGTTTTCCACTGACACGTGCCATTCGTGTGATAGAATGGCGCGAGGATTGGGGCCAACCCACTGAGAAGATTGTTCGATAGCTAAATTACTCATTTCACGATCCTCAGTCATGAGGTCCTGTTAAAAAAGAAGAAGTTATATTACAGTTGCCTTCCTATTATACCTACTTGTAATACCTAATACATATTTTCTTTTTCTTTCTCTTGTATTCCAGTGGTTTGTAATTGTTTTTGTTAGATATGAATTCGATCAACATACTAAACGGCTATCTATTTCCGATACAACAGCTCACGTTGAACTGCATACGTACAATTTTCAGGACACGCATACCTATATTATATATCCTGATGTTGAAATCTATAGTATACGAGTAGGTACCTACCCACCTGATCAAAACAAAAATAGGTGTGTACCCAGTGGGTCTATTCTATGCTTATCGACCGCTAAAGTGATAAAGTGAAAAATAATATCACACTTAGGGTAGGTTTGTATCAAAATATTAGCACTTATTGTAACAATTACACGAAGCCGGTTTTTATTGTTGCAATAAGTGCTATATTTTAACAGCACCTATCTTGCTGCTGTTAAAATATCGCACTTATTGCAACAATAAAAACCGGCTTCGTGTAATAGTTACAATAAGTGCTAATATTTTGATACAAACCTACCCTAAGTATGATACTATTTATCAATTTAGTGTTCGATAAGTATAGAATAGACCCACAGGTGCAATATTTTGCCCACATATTTCATAATTAAAGTTTTCACAAAAACGTAATCTAGTAAAATTATTATGGGTGACAATAAATAACAAATAACAAATAACAAATTCTTTGTTGACAGAATAATTTCCGAACAATACTGATAGTAGGTATAGTACGTACCTAAATGCAATAATTTAATAATTACAATTATGTGCAGAAATGGGTAATTTTTAATCTCTTCTTATAGTATGTTGTCATGTCAACCTGTCAAAAGTGACAGCTCTGTAGTATGTATGTGAAAACAATTTTATTTTATATGAACTATTACACATTTCCCAGGTACCTATCAGTACGATACGAATACCATTCCTACGAAAAAGCAGTAGCGTTACTATCACAAATGAAAATAGCTTGTTGACATACCAGCGAATAGGACATAGGTACGTAGGTACCTACTTATCATATCCACGGCCGTTGTTAACCGTAGGGCTAAAAAGTGGTTGGTATATAGGTAATATGTACATATTAGGTGCCTGAAATATATAATTCAGCTAACCTGAGGAAACGTCATAGTGGTGGGTTTAAGGACTTGGAGGCCCGATGCACTGACTGATTTTACGATAAAAAATAAAATAAAAACCATAAATTTCAACTATCAACATAACTAGTACAGACATCATCGTACGAATCTTTTTTCTGGAATCACATTTTGGAGCTTTAGCTGTAATATCACAATATAATAATATTAGCGTATATTTTTATGTACGTATCTGTTTGAATGGCTATGCAGTATCTATGCTCTTTGAGGCTAGTTATTGGGATTTTGTTATGCTTTGAGTAATATTGTATACCTACTCAATTTATGAGAAATACGCATATTATTAAGATTCCAGGATAATTTAACAAGTTATATGACTGGTTTAGACTGTTTCGAGCCCCTTTTTAATTTTTTTCACGATTGATTACGTTATCAGCGCCTAAGTAAAAATTGGCGCTGGATTGCAAGAAGCAAGATCCTAATAGGATCATAATATGGGCCTCCACAGAGTAGAGGTTTGTATTAACAGATTTTTTTTTTACGAGAAATGGATGTCAGCCACTTGCTCAACCTATTAGGTCCATACCCTGACTCACACACAAATTGAAAAACAATATGTGTACTTGCCAGACCCAGGATTCGAACCTGAGACCCACGGCGTGATAGTCCAACGCTTAAGCCGCACGGCCACCGTGGGTGTCAGAAATTAGTTTTTGAATACATAATGTGATGTTTCGAATAAAAAGAAACACACTGTACCTACCAAATGGGTTGAAAAAATCTTCTTCTACTATAGAGATGGAGCCTAAATGTATAAATTGAATAAAAAAGGGATATTGATTGCGTTAGCTACGTCTTGACATTATAGGTTTATTTGAAGAGAACTTCACACTACTGCTATGACATTTATTTACCAATTTACATGGCGTATAAAAAGACAATCTGCTACGACTTACGAGTAGATAAGCAACAAATACCTACTACACTTCAGCATTATTAGTTAATTAAAAGTCATATACAATTTGTGTAAAACCATTTACAACTAACTGCAATCAAATAAATTATAACAATGAATATAAAAAAAAATGGCCGTCATTATGTACCTATGTAAGAAAATCAGAATGGCAACTGAGTTATCTTAATATTTATTGGGTTTACCAAATTAAACATGCTTCATACACTTGCAAAATAATTTCAAATAGGTATATTCTTATTTATACTCCAAATTATTCGGTATCTACCTACCTACCAATGTATTATTTTAATAATTAATGTTCATATCTACTTCTTCTTTTACCCTATCATGGCCCAGCATTGGGGGGCATAGGGAAAGCAGAAGTTCGCGCCACTTCTCTCGATCCATTGCCAACTCTTGCGCTTCCCGCCATGCCAGACCTGCAGCGCATAGATCGCTTTTGTAGCACCACTGCGGGGTGAGGGACGGCCGGCCACGACGACGGAACCGTTGAGGCTGTGCCACAACGGTATGCAGTGTCGCACTCTTTGGCGGCATCCGGAACACATGTTCCAGCCACGTAAAGCGTCTCTTAGTGATTACCTCATCGTTCATATAGGTATTTTGAATTAGGTCCGTTTTTATCATCATGTTTTTTGAGCCCCACGGCTTGATCGCATATTCAAATTACGAAGGTAGGTATATTGTCAAAATATTTCATTAAAGAATATTAAATATTTCGAAAAAATCAGATAAATATAGTATTTGGTGTATTTTCGATGTCTTTTTAATTGTGTTGTTATTGCAAAATTTGTATTTTACAAGTTTATGATTTTTTCCCAAAAACATATTTAAAATTAGTTCTTACGTTTAGTATTAGTACGTAGAATGATATAGTGGTAGGTATTACGAGTAGATATGAAGCACATACCAAAACATATAAGCTTACCAGTATAAATAATTCAATTGTATTAAAATACAAACTGTAACGAATGAGAAAAATGGCGATATACATCTATTTAAAGACATAATATATAAAATGTTGTAAATATAATGCAATTACATTTTTCAATAAATTCCTACCAACGACAAAATTAATTCATTTCGTCGAAACAAAAAACGTTTCTCCTGCACGATATCCATACATACTGCAGTGTGCCTCGTACATTTAGAATTTATAAAAGTATTTATTAACAATAAATAATTGAAGGCTTCAATCGATTGATTATCGATCAGGTTTTTTTTTATCAAATGCCAAGAAAACGAGTTTGATGCGTATAATTTTCTTGGAATCATGAACCTCCTTGGACTGAGTAAGTCAAGTAAAGGAATCTTCAACAAGTCCAATGTGACCTGTGATCACATTTCAAATTTCCTCTGAGTTGTCATAAATAGTTGTTTGATTTTAGATTAATTGGCCTTTAGGTATTCGGTTTACGAATTATTGTGAACCGTCGCATCCACAAGTGGTTATTGAATGTGCGTTGCTTAACGGTCATAATTAATTATTAAGATCTCTAGTACTCCTTTGTGTCTTCCGCGCTGTCTTGTTTTTAAAAATGATGCATTTTAATATTAAAGCAAACATTGCATGCCCCATATTAGTTGTCAAGTTGTCAATTTATGAGTGCCACGGGTATTCCAGTGATCACAGGCCTTGCGTGTCGTAGAATGTTGAGATTGTGTGGCCAACTCGTTCAGAAGGCTGTTTGTTAGTCAAATCCTCGGTCATGAAGTATGACGAAGAATAAGAAGAAGTAATATTTCATTTGTATTTTTTCTGGGGGGAGGGCGGACCCGAAAACTTGTGCACGCCTGAGAGGGTGTTTGAGCCAAATTCTAATCTCCTTATTACTCTTAAATGTATACTACCCCACAGCACACCCAATATACACCGAAAGCATATTATATGTTCATAAAAGCTCAGTACCTACATATAGATACGGTTAGGTTAGTCATGGCTTGTTACCGTCCGCCTATGCCTTCAAAATAAATTTAATATTTATGTCATATGAGTAATAGGCGGATCAATGGCTCAAAGAACACGAGCACCCACCCAAAATGTAAAAGATGTGAGGTTCGAATCCCGCTTCATTTCATCATCTTTTTTTTCTAGGATTTCCTATGCTTTCTAAATATGTTGTGACGATAACATGAATTTGAACTACTGTATGCAGATTGCACAATTTCTCTTTCAAACACTATAAACAGTATAAGCGCATAAACGAAGAGTTGCATATGTATCGGAAGCTATAATAACAACAATATTCTATATCAAATTAATGCTTCTTGCAATGTGAAAGAGATGCATTGCATTGTGTTATAAATTGAGACGTGTATATACATTTCGCCTGTGTGTGACGAGTTAGATACACCGGAGGGTGCATTGTTAGAATGGGAAGCCAATATAATCGATGAAGAATACAGGATCATACTCAGATATTATTGAAAGCATAAATTGATTTAAAAAAAATCGTTTAGGTACGTTTATGTTCATTGACCAAGGGCAGTCTATATTTGCAAATCAATTCACGATTTGCGTTAGATATATTATGCAGTGGTACTTTATGTTTACTTGATAATATTTAAAGAGTAAACAATAAACTAGGAAATTGAGATAAAGTGTCATATAAATAAAATATGGAGTCGAGGTGCATTTAAAACCGGTGCATGTGTTTTTGCCTCGCGCGTGTAGTTTTGCATAAAATCAATTCAGTTTTGAAGGCGCTACAACAATTAATTATGGTTAAATTGATAATAAATTGCAAACATATATATATATATATATAAAGTAGAAAATATAATTCCATTGATAAATTATAAACTGAATAAAGTACATAAGTAATATGGTTACCAGGAAAAACAAAAATATGATATCCGGGTTATATTCTGTATGTGGGATAAGAAGGTTCGATTCTCGAGTCTAGATAAATATGGGTTAAACTTGTTTTTTTTTCAATATTACTCGTACTTATGTATCATAAAAAAACGCGCATTCAATATTAGTTGCTATTTTAAGACATTTATGAGGATATAATATGTCAGTTCGAAGTGATTAATGACACACTCCCACATTGGCCTATTGCTAGTGCCTGCACTGTAGCTTCAAAAGGCTGAAACAAGTTACCTGATTTCCAAAAATCATAGGTTTAACAAAACATGAAACCCAGTTCCTTAATAAGCCATAAAGATTTTTATTCCAGATGAAGTCCTACGACTCGCATATTGACACTGGTATGCGGGCCGTAGAGGAAAAAATAAGTAAATTCGGAATGAAAGTGTGTAAATAATTGTTTTTTTTAGTTAATAAAATGTACAGCGTAATGATAGAAAGTAATTGAAATTCAGTAGAGTCGTTTATAATATTAAAATGGTAACACCATTACATAATACATTGTAAATGCATTGTTTTGCCGCATATAAAATAATTATTTAGCTTCCGTCTGCACAGCAATGGGAAAAAGTGTTCTAAGAATCGACGGGTGCGAGAACGCCCTGAAAAACATCAGTCGGGATCAATCTATAGGAGTGGACAGTCTGCTCTCAGCGACGAATCACCTATTGTCGGAAATTAACAATATAAGAAAGAAACCTTGTACGAGCAACGTATATTAAGAATTAGTTGTGGGTTGTAAACCTAACGAAAGCATATAAATAAGCCTAAAATAAGTTAATTAATCAGAAGTATAACAATTTACGATTAAGCATTTAAACAACTACTGTCTCATTTGTAAGAATTAATAAACCTGTGGCAGAAAATATAACTATAATAATACCCGTTAAATAGTGTGTTTAATTACCACCAACTCATATCTTCAAAATATCCAGAATAACTCATGTGAACTTAAATATTTTTGACACCTCGGGTCCACCGACTGACTACCATCATCAGACCCCGAGGGTAGATATGTCACTAACTTATAATTTTATGAGTGCGCACAATACCTAAACATAGTTAATCTTCGCCATTTAAAATACCTTCAGAAAAATATTTTTATAAAACAGGTTTATTTTATAAAAATAAGTCGATACTAATAATTCTTCTACAACGTTCTTTTTTTTCAGCTCTACATCCCAGGGTAGGATTTTACTCATCGTCTACAAGTGATATCTAGGTAGGTACTCATCGTTTTTCAGGCTTTTGTCCCTTTTTATCTATTTTTTCTGCTTTCAGGAGTTTGTCGTCTGGCATTATTTCGATATAGCCCACCCAGTACGTACAGATCTTATTACTTACAGTATCTACTATCCACCAATGGATTACTACTACAATGTACGCTAAAGACGCGCCTAGCTCGTAACGATTAGGTGGCCATTCGATATAGTTAACATGCTATTTAAATGTAGTAATTAAAAAGTAATTATCTAGTCAGCAGTCAATGTGTTTTAACTAGGTCATACAGTTAATGATTCATATTTATTACTGCATGTTGAAATTGATTTAAATTTGTTACTAAAAAAACACTGAAAAAAGATTTAAGAGCTGTCATAATACCACATAGTTATTTTGATTGATAATATCTTTCAAAATTAATAAATAATTGTTGATACCAATTTTCAGATAAATTGAGATATCATTTGAGTGAATATTAAATATGTGCGGCCCTGATCAATGGAAATGATATTTCATGTAAAAGAGAGACAGAATGAAAAGTGGTTTCTAGAGACGACATCCCGAATATGAATAAAAGGGGCGCGGCTTTATAACCAATACCCACACATTTATTTTATTTTGCATCATATGTGAAATTTTAATCCAAGCGACAGTTCAACACGAGCGATAATGATCATCTAAATTCTAAACACACACACACCGCCGTTTAACTTTTAAGTAATAGACGTGTAAGAATATTGTTAAAAATAATATAATGGTACCCAATTAAATAATTATTAAGTGGGCACCTAGCTGTTCTTTTTCTTAATGTCATAATTGCGTATACATTAGTTAAGTAGGTACCTACTTCATATTTATTATCTATACTCTATAGATACACAATATTGTTATTTGGTAAATTGTTTTATTCATTTGTAGATATTTATAGATCAGCCTTGTGAAATGAAACCACGTAGGTATACAAACTACAATAATATAAAAGTAATAATTCTGCGGGCCAATCTTTTGTCATTGCTCACAAACCTTTTGTCATCCAATGACACTTATTAAGTTTTACAACTATTTAGAGTACCTAGGTACGATTACTACCTACCCGTTATTTGGAAATTACACTGTATACATACATTATATTTTAACTTATACCTACTTACTTTAAAAGTTTTAAAATCCGCGGTAATGAGGAATATTTGGATTGAAGAATGGAGACGAAAAGTGTACTTATTTAGAATTTTTTATGCTGAAGTCATGAAATTATTCGTTGTCTTTTTAACGACAACGAGGGGGGAAATATTTATGAAGAATACTGGTTGTGGAATTCCGCCGTTACGTGGTTGCAGTGTAGGCAGGCACCACGTTACCTACCAGTAAGTAGGTAAGTACTAGAAAATTATGCAGTGTACTTGTAGAAAATCTTTTTCTTGTCATTTCATGTTAAGTAAATGTACTTAGTTCAATTTGGTGACTACGCATTTAAGAGATACCCTTCTAGCCTCGCCCGTCTTCCAAAAATGTACAAAAGCTATTATAAAACTACAAGTATTTTTGGTACTGTTCGGTTATACCGGAGCCAGCGGAAAACGCATTTTGAAAATAGCCGATAAACTGGATTATTTGTTAGGTTAACCTAACCAAACCTAACCTAACCTAACCTAACCTAACCTAACCCAACCTAACCGAACCTAAACTAACCCAAACTAACAAATAATCCAGTTTATCGGCTATTTTCAAAATGCGTTTTCCGCTGGCTCCGGTATAACCGAACAGTACCGTATTTTTTAATGCCAAATAATAAAAAAAATACAAAAAAAAATTGTCAAAAAAATAAAAGAAAATTTTTCTGGATAGAGACACCCTAATCACCTAGCAGTATGAAATATACTTGTTGACCTATTCTCATACTTAACAAATATACATAAAAAAAATCATAAAAATCGGTCGAGCCATTTCGGAGGAGTGCGACCACAAACATCGTGACACGAGATTTTTATATATTATATAGAGATAATTATGTAGGTAAAGATTTTTATTTTACCTTTATGCATCCCACTCTTACCTCGCTAGGCTGAATGCACAGTAGCATAATTCAAAAACGAAATAAGTACCTACACAATTACAACTACACTTGGCGATAAGCTGTAAATTAATTTTAATATTGATAGATTGTATTTATAATACTTACATATTTTTAATTATTGTAAAAGTATGAATAAAAGATAGAGAGAGAAAAGGCCAGGAAAATATAAAAATAATTAGACACGTAGCTAGGTAAAGTTTTAAAATAATTTAAATACAATAAATACGTCCAAAATATTTCGGAAATCTTAATAACAATGTTTTCTATCACTTTCCTAAATTCAACTCGGCAATAAAAGAAACGCTTCAGGAATAATAATAAAATTGGAGCGGTAATATTCCGTAGAATAGTAAAACCTGGGAAAAATCTCGGTTTAGTATGCCGAAATAAGACAAAGAATTTTTATTCTAAGCCTAGGTACAATCTCACCATTTTTAATTGAGTTTATATGGTTATTTTAATACTTAAATGAATTTTAGTGTAAATCGCCACAATGGTAATAAGTAGGTATTAATGAAAAATATATCGAAAAACAACCCTGTGATGAATTATTAACCTTTAGTTAATCATTAGACTATGTAGATATCTTTAAAGTGTATTATAGTATCTATTAATTCAGTGAGCAAAAATAATCTGTCAACATGTTTTTTATTTTCCCACATTTTAATGACTACATAAAATGAGCGAGGGCGAGTACCTACCAGGAGTCGAAATGGTATCGGAGCGGACCGGCTCCGGTTCGTAAAATCCTCGAGACTATCGCTTCGTTTCGTGGAAAAATTATAAATTGCGTTCTGGTTCGTGAAATATAAAGACAATAATTAAATTAATTGACTTTACATATTCTTTCTTAGAGTTAAATGCATGACATATAAATTTACATTTTCTAAAGATTATCGAGTGCTTCGGTTGGTATTTTTTTTATTTCAAGCGCTGGTATGTACCTATCCACAATTATTAACTTATAACTTACAAGGAGTCAAACTCTTACACGTTAGTAGAATGGGTCAACAACATGGATTGCGAATTTGCGATATGTGGTCTAGTTCCATAATAGGTAGAGTTTTTTTAACTACATTAATCTGGATTCTTCTTATGTTTAGGAAAGAATGAAATTTTTATGTTTGAAAAATACTTTCATATCTATTGAGAAACTATGTTATCTTAATATATTATGGATACCTAATCTAACTAATTAGTAATCAGTATATTTATCTTCTGATTCTAAATTATAAGGAAAAATAACAACTAAGCCTCGTAAAGTATTTTGTAATAGTTGATATGTATTAAAGCTCAATATTCTCTGTTAGTTGATTAAATTTTATATTAGGGACTTCTAGGGAAAAGTCGTTAAAATCCAAAATTAAAAAGAAAAAGGTTTAATAAAAATTGCTACTAAACCTCTCTTCGAGAATACTGAAATCCAAGTTATTTGAAAAGTTTTTCGTTTTGACTAATGCGTAAACCCAGCAAAAGTGATATTATATCACCTACAATAATATGAAGCGCTGCTTTATGTTTATAAGGTCGTTACGGATTTTTAAATTGCTTTTTTCTTCGCTTCCACTTCCTCGCTTTTTTATTATTGTCTTTGGTAGCTATTCCGACTTACCTATTGTATGAGAGTCTTCGTTTTCTTTAGCGAAATGCTGACAATTGGACCACTAACTTAATATATAATAAGTACACATTTTAAGTAATTATATAAATTTATAAGACTACCTACCTACCAGTGGCGAAGGCTCCATACTAGGTGATTTTTTGAAGCCTAATTTCTAAGAAAAATAGATTAATATACTATTTTGTTAGGGATTCGAATTTATTTTGTATGATCATCAGGTCAGGTCACGTGACCTCAGCCCCGTCTGCCAAAACGTTTGCAATACGGTAGGCTTGAAAGACGAAACCTAAAATAGTTGTGTATAATATTATTGTCTATGACTGCAGGTTTGTCGAAAATAATTAATAATAAGATAATTTAAAAAAAAACCTATGGTAGTCAATCACATTATCTTAATCCTTTCCATGCGGACGGAACATCTGTTGTACACTAATTAATTGGCCATTCGATATTATTAGCATGTTATATAAATGCGGTAATTAAAAAGTAATTAAATGCTCCGCGGTCAAGAAGTCAAATAATTTGTTATCTAATAATTTTGATGTGTAGGAAAATACATAATTTAAACTCATCTCTCAATTTTATATCGTCAGTGATCAATTGAAATTTCATCGATTTAGTGTGTCGTTATCATCAACATGTATGTACATATTCTTCACTAGTAATATCCTATTATCTTCTTATTTCCCGTAAGTAGGTATACCTGACAAGCGTGCTCTTGTTCTCTGATCTTCATAGCCTACCTCATTCCAAAAGTCAACCTTCGCTATTGCTACCTGCTAATACAAAGATAATAATATGATCGATAATTAATTATTGATAAAAGTAAGAAGGATATGGGTCGCTTGAATGATTAAGTAATTGAACAACGACACTGGGTTCCCCTTCGATGACTCTTCTTTCAAGAGTACAGACAAAAATATGTGGCAGATGATCATCAAGGAATTCAATGAGAAAATGACTGGAGAAGAAGAAAAAGAGAGACATTAGAATGGTGTGTTTTAAATAAAGTTTACATGTTTATTATGTAAACATTAATGTTTTAGAAATCAGTTCAGTATTAAATTAGAGTACAAAAAATCTTAGCAATGCATCAACAAAATATATAATTATGTAATCTTAAAACGTATTAGTTAATGCTAACGTAGTAAGTAGGTACTGCTTGGGGCATCTAGTGAAAAATAAGAAAAATGAAAATTAATATAAATTATTGATTATTTACTAAATACATATACTAAAATGTGTAAGTATGAAATAATCAATTCGTATGTGCCTAATATTTACAATAGAAGTAATACTATTCAAAGTAGGTTAAAAAAAGTTTTGTAAAATATCCGTTGTCATGATATATTTTTTACGATTATTGTTCTGATTGAAATATAGTTTGATTTATAAAAAAATTATTGTTTATTATTTTTGAATTAATTAAAAAAAATATGTGTTCAAGCTTTCAAAATTTTTATTTGTTTCTTTTAACGTTTTTATTTGCGTAAAAATTATTCAAATCACTGGTAAATTAAACTGTAAGTTAATTGTATTTAATTGCATGGTTTGTATTTTGTCGCTTGATGTTCCTGGTAGGACAACACTCTACTAAAGTTTTTTTTGTACGAGTTGTCGGAGAATCGCCTAATTTTCAACTTTTGCAAACGTTTCGGCTTCGTCGTAGGCTTTCTTCGGTATCATTTGCATTTCAATTTCTGTATGTGCTCCTCAAGGGTCGGGTGACTATCCTATTGTAATAGGAAGGTCTTTTTTTAATTAGCCTATTCAAGCAATCTTATTAATTAGGCAATAGTAATAAATAATGATGACCGTGCTTCCACTAATACGAACGTATTGAGAGCCTCCACCCATTATGACGGCCAGACGGTGCAACTCGATGCAATGGCCGGTAAGTGTAAGTACCTACGAAGTCCGTGTAGGTAGATTGTGTGCTGTTTGGGTATGAAAAGGAGGTAAGTGGGGTAAAGCGGGAGTATCGCTGCGGAAGTAATAAGACGTGGCGAGGTTGTATGTGGGGTAAGAGGGGATCACTGTGGGTTGGAAAGTCTGGTGGTTAGCCTACCGACTGGCCGACCTAATAAGCGTAGCCTTTAAATAAAATAGTAAATGCCACTGCTAGAATACACCCACAGGTGCTTTATACATCAGGACCATTCTAACTAGTTAATAGGTACGATAACACGTTTATGTTATCTTTATTCATTTGAAATAACACATATATCACTCGTGTTAATTCTGTATACAGGGCGGTCATCTCAAGTGCAAGTTAACACGTGGACGTTTGCTTAATTTAAAAAAAATAACACAAGTTTATTGCGCTAATCCTCGGTTAGATTTTTATGGAGTCAATAATATTAAATTTATTACATTATTACATTATCTACTTCACAATGTACAAAGGAACATTATCTTTCTAGTTTGTAGAATATGTTTCACGCAATCAATGACATTTCACAGTTAGCTGGTATATAATATGTCAACTTTGGCTTAGTTCGCTGCGAAATGACGACGCAGGTGTCGCACTCGTAAATGTTAGTACTTATTAATTTTTAAAATTGCAGCATTTTAAGATTTAATTATTACTACCGTCATAATATTATATGTACGTAGTACGACCGTCCTTTCCCGCGTTGAAAAACGTCACGCCTGACAGCTCACATCCAAAGATACAGATCACAGAGATATTAATGTATTTATCACCCATTTTTATTGGAAATTGGCCTTCTAGTATATATTTGAAAGCTGGACGCACACTGATAATATGTATTCAATATAATATTTAAGTAGGTATCTTAAGTATTGTGAAATAAAATATTCATATAACTAAATGTGAATCCTATTACATAGTCTTTAATCAAAGTTACGTAATGTGATTATATTTTCTTTTTTCTTATATACTTTGTGGGCACCCCCGGAAAAGCGCCGCGGTAATGCCTGGTGACATCTTTATTAGGTTATTTTCAATATGAAAAATGGGATATTTAGTAAAATGATCCCGTTTTATTTATACGCTCGGTAGGGACATTAAGTCACCCTATTTTATATTACCTATCTCTTTCTCGCTCTTTCCAAATCGCTTCCTCTTCAAATGGGGCAATTACAGAAGGCATTAAATCAAGTAAACTCGACTTAATTGAAAAAGTGGGGAAATAAAATTATTACTTTTAATATGAGAGAAGGGACATTTAAAAATCGGTCCTAAGATGCTGGTTGCAGATAAATTTCACGGCGATAAGAGGTTTTTTCAATTAAATTCATCATTCATTATCATCACCAGTTAAACAGTTCTACTTTTCTACTATTAAATTATGTAACTAAAATTGTCATAATAATGCAGCTTTGTATTAGACTCGTCACTGTTCTGGCAGAAGACACTAATTCGAAAAAATGACATATTGAGTTAGTTATACCAAAATTTTCATTATTTAAAACTTTACCGTCTGGAAACCTTCTTAATAAATAAACAGTCTTTATTTTAAAGTCATCCTTTTTACGAATACATAAACTCACATGATAGACCATTTCAAACATTTTAACAACTTCAAAGTCAAATTACTCAAAACTAGTATTCTCCAGTTAGTGTGTTCTGCCAGAACAGAGACGTAGTGTTTTTGCACAGATTTTTACAACGTTTTTCTTAGCTCGTATTCTTATCTGTCCGGTGGTTCTTTGTCCGGTACAAATCTTGCAATCGATTTTTAACTAACTTCCCGACAAGCTAAACCTTTGAAACTTTTAGAATATATCAGAACACGATGTCAATGCATTTTTTAATACTTTTAGCCACCTTTAACTTTAAGTAGAATTGAATTCATTTTTGGTTAATTCTGTTTTGTATGAAAAGTTATTTCGACACCATTATTGGTTGCTAAGCGGATGGTCCTAGTAACTAAATTATTAATATATACGTGCGTTACTATCAAAATGACATTTCAGTATTATTTCTATCAAGTACAAATTTCTTTGATCGTTTAAGCTAGCAAGTCAAGTTTATATGATTCAACACAAAATTTAAAAACGTTGTATATAAAAAGTTCCTTTTATCTTGTAATTATTTTAAACTAATTGAATATAAGTAGATATATACATGCTATCCAATTCCAGTTTTATAAATACATAGGTACGTTCAGGCACAGAAAAATGGTATGGGGAGGGGTGCCAATTTAAAAAAATATCCAAAATAATTTATTAATGATTTTAAAGTGACGAGTTTTCCGGGTAAATTCATTGTACCCAGACACTCCGCACACTCACCTCACTTAAACTGAAGCTCTAGCGATGCGATTCATACCTATGTTTAGCGATGAACTCCTGATCTGCAGTTATAATTACGGGTGGAAGTGGCCAAGGGTGGAGGTAGGCTGTTAAGATCCAACATAAATAGTCCACAATAAACGTTGTCAGTCATTCGTATTTGTTTCCATTGAACTAAGTCTACAATTTACAGCTGATGGTGTTGGTTAGTTTTTAAAAATAAATGAAACCCTGCTTTAACCGAACTATAATAGTTTTTGGGCGATACGACCAAATAATAATTGTACCTACACACTTTTTCATTCATACTTATTTGTTTTCGTTGGATTAAGAATACATAAGTTTTAAAACACACAACGACGAACGACGGGAGAGGATAGGTACTATAATTTAGTTGATTCCGTAGACCAAAGTAACACCCGTTTGCTGGTATATATCACTGTAGCGAAGGGTGGAGGTAGACTGTTAAGGTACGCCATAAATACTGTAGATTAAACTTTGTTAGTCAGACGTAGATATTTGTTTTTATTGAACTAAGACTACATTTTACAGGTGGTAGGTATAGTTAGTTTTTAAAAATCAGTTAAGCCCTGCCTAAACCAGACCATAATAATTTTGGTATATTTTGGGCGATACGACAAAATTGTGCACACTTTTTCATTCATGACTTATTAATTTTCGTTGGATTAAGAATACATTTTTTTTAAATCATTAAGCCCTGCCTAAACCAAACTATAATTGATAAAAAATATTATTCTATCTATAAAATATTCAAAGATATGTATGACTTAATTGCATAATTATAGATATTGTATATATAGACGAGTATTTTTTGACTATTATCTATTATGGCTTGGTTTTCGCAGGGTTTAATTGAATTTTAAAACTAACCAACAGCATCTGTAAATTGTAGTTTTATTTCAATATGTAGTCAAATACGTATGACTGACAAAGTTTAGTGTGCACTAATTATGGTGGATCTTAACAGCCACTGTCGTTTAGTGCCCCCTGAGTATGCTGCATCACTGTATAGTGTATCTATATGTTATTGAAATTCTTTGATTATAGAAGTCTATAATTTAGGATTTGTGACAGAATCAAGAGCATTTCTATGGTTATTTCTTCCTTTTCATTCCTTATTATGATCAATGAAACCCCGGCTCATTCTCTCGGTTGGTTCTCGTCTACATACCATTGAACAACATAAAACTTAATTAGGTACCTACATATATAGAATATACCTACATATTAACACGGGGATAATAAGTATGTATTGATATTACAAAATAAGGATTAATTTCATTATAATATATATTTACATATTTCCCAATGAAAAAGATGTTTTTTTATATTCCACGAAACGTGCCTTAACAAAAGGTCCATGTTTATCAAATTAAAGTCATTCGTTAACTTTTGTCTGTTTTCGAGAATTCCTCAGACATTTTGAAAACGACCACCGGTGAAGCTAAAACTCTAACAATGGCCAACTTAGTAATTGTTAGCAGAGAAAAGGCGTTAATTTAAATCCATTTTGCTAAGTGGATAATCCCTTCTAAGCTGTCAAAATCCTCCCCCAATACGTCAAAGTCAAAAATCAGAAATGACAGATGGTGTAAAATTGTTGTTATACGAGGATTATTACCAATACAAAGAACTTTATGTAATTTGTTAAATCAAAAATATGGACAAAATAATATTTCTTATTTTGTTTCTAGTTAAGGCTATACTTCAGCTGAGGCACGGTCTAAAACAATCGTGACTACGCGACGCGAAGATTGTGCAAACGACGCGTGTAGAACAAAACATAATTTGTCATAAAAATTCAACATGCGTCCATTTAATGTTATGTTTATTGTTCTATTAGTAATAATAATAATATATTCATTGACATGTTTTCTTTTGCAAGTAAATGGGTAACGTTTTTTAGTCATCTTTACACGATTTAAGAATTAATTCCCCCGACGCCATCACAAAACAAATTGACGCGTTCACAGCTCGACTATCGCTCTCTGATTGGCAGCGAGTCCGAAATTTTGTTGCACTTATAGTTGAAAATTATTTGCCGTTTCACTGAAGCATGCTCTTAAAGAATGGCTGTTGGAATAATAAAATTATAAAAGTCAAATTAATGTAAAAACGAAATTCAATAAAATAATGTTTGACAAAAATACGTTTTCTGTCAACACTGTTGTGTGACTCTGATAAAAAGGGTATGGAATAAAAATATAATTTAGGAAAAAGTACAAAAAAATATCACGTGTAAGTTAAAATAAAACTACACATGATAGCTAGTGTATCCAAAGTAAAAAATTTTTTTCGAAAAAGGTACAAAAAAAATCAGGAACTTAATGCCGGTTAATTACGGTTTTAATGTTATATGAAAGGCCTCTGTTGTGAAGTTCAGAAAGACACGATAATTTAGACATATATGTAACCTATGGAATCGTTTGTACTTTTGATTTTAAATGGACTTAAGACATATTGGTACAGATGACGAATTTGAGGTAAATGTGGACACACCGGACAAGAGCACCAATTTTTTTTCACATTCTACTAAGTGGCATAACTTTCAACTTTTTATAAGAACCAGCTCTTCCGGCGGCCATTTTGGATTTATAGCAGTCATCGTGAAATAACTATATTATCAATATCCACGGCTTCTAAAGCTACTATTGCCTACTAAGGCAATGTACTATTGAAATAAATGTGGAAGTTTACAGTGTCATAGGTCGGAAGGTGTAGGTTAGTCAGCAATACATCATTTTTATACCTAATGCCGTATCCACGTCTCGCCGAGACTACTTGAGTGAAGCCAAGCACGAGAGTGTAGTAAGTGCTCTCGCCCCCCCTCGTGTACCAAAAGTATCAGGGAAAGTCACGCCGAATGGGTTGGAAAAACGTCTCGGTTAGAGAGTGATGCAGCATAACACGAAGCCATGAAGGTAATAATAAATAAATGGTAAAATATTTTTTTTTTTTTTTTTTAAATATTATTAGTTTTTTTGTATCTATCGAATTCGATGTCTACAACAGGCTCTAAAACTAACGCTCGATTTATAATCAAATTTGCACCGGTTAGTGCGAACCGGACGAATGTCCAATGCTTTTACATAAAAACTTCACAAATTTCTCAGTGACAACAAGATGTAAATAAAGGATTAAAAAATTACCACAGTTAATTCCATCAAAGGCAGTCAAAGGCGATTCACTAATCCGGGATTAGGAGGATTTTCGAATGATTTGTGAATACCACACATCGGTTCGTAAATTTGAATGGATTGAAAAAAAAATGTTGCAGTTGATGTCATCAATATCGTAGTTTCAAAATGTACCAAATCATTTAATTTTATCTATATTATATATTTCATTAGTGATCGTTACCAATTACAAATTCCAGACGTTCGCAGCATGCCATAATAAATAAGTAGGTACAGTATTAAAATTAAGGTAAACAAAAATCATAAAAAAGCACATGGAAATCCACCAAATTAACTAATCAGACCCCATTGGACTCTAACTAGAATATATCAATATTTGAAGCGGTTTGGTTGAACACAGTTATTGCTCGCCCAATTTGCATTACGATGGTAGGTTCATTTTGCACCTTCAAATAATAAACAAATGATCTACGCATTGCGTGTCTACATAAATCTGATGATGGGTATTTCATTGTATATACAATTTTTGAAGTTTTATTCATAATCATAATAAATAGATATACTTACGTATTTATAGATATGTAAAATAAACTGCACTATTCGGGCAATGCAACCTTTTTAGTCGAAGGTACAAAGGAAATTTTGGTTAAGCGATTATTGAAATCTTTTTTTATGGATAATTCAAACCGTATCCGTTTATGGGCTCATTTGATATTTTGCATTATTGTATAATCTATTCTATACGTCCATGTTGGCCGAGGGGCTTAAGCGTCGGCCTATAACGTCATTGGTCCCAGGATCAATTCTGAGTCTGGAAAATATACATATTGTTTTTCAATGTGTTTTTGAGTCAGAGTATGGACCTAATAGGTTATGCAAGTGGCTAACCACCCATTTCTCGTAAAAACAAAAATCTGTTACCTAATACAAATCTCCACTCTGGAGCACCATATGATATTATTAGAATCGAACATGGTCAAAAAAATAACCTACTTTACCTTTCGGGTCCATATGTATTAAATAAAAATAAGTAGGTATTTATGAAAATTTTATACATAGTGATTTTATTATGTTATATTAATTGAGCACAAAATAAATCTAACACACCTACTTTTATATTTTTAATCATTTATTTCATAATACATTACCTACCTACAGATGACGTATTTAAAAAAATACATTATATAACATGATTCATATACACAAGGAAAAGTAATAGATACAATAATAACATTACAAAGAGATACACAATGAAACATAGTACAAATTATTATGAAACATAAAAAGGTTACAGGTAGGTAGGATGTTCATTTTGTAGTTACGAGAAATATGTTCTTGGTTTATAAGTTTGACGGTAACAAACAAGAATTCTGTATAAGTTGTAGATAAGTTAACTAGGTATATACCTAACTGTTAATAGTATATCATACGATGACAGTTTGGTGTGTATTATTTCCTAAGGGATTTAAGAAGTAACAATTTGACAAACAATAACAATTATTGTCTGTGTTATTTTTACAATTTTCGATTGTGTGTGGCAAAGCTCAGTATAAAATTTGCAAACCCTGTGTCTTGTTGATTTGTCTGAATACTGAATGAAATACAATCTCTATTATTTTATTATTATCAGGTTAAATATTCAACCCTCGCATTGCACGTATCGCATATGATACCGTTATTGCTCACACGTCATTAAACTTTTCCTCGATAATTAAGGAGTGTAGTCACTTAATTCAAAATCACACTAGCACACGATTTGTTAAATCTAGTGGAACTGGATTAGTTGTATAAGTAATACTACTCTAACATAATGTGATTCTGAAAAGGTTTCATGCTTGTTTAATGCACTTTGAAAATCTAGGGGTAAGTAGATAGGTATAAAGCAATTTAACTACTTACTCACGTAATGGTTCCCATTATTGAGAATAAATTTTGATTGAATGAATTAAAATAGGTTTTACAACCTATAAATTTTACCAACATGGTTTAGCATATCTAGTTCAAACGACACTATAATATGTTAGATACATATTAGATACATATTTTTTGTATTTAGTAAGGCGAATGTCTCGTACCAGTCCTCGTATACACTATGCTGAAATAGCTTCCAGTAGGTATAATATCGACTGTGTTTAGGAAAAAGGGCGTAACCCTTGATTTTTCTAAAAGTGCTTTTATTAGATATCAACAATCTAGGTATACAACTAAATACACGTTATGTAAAAAGGAAGTAAGCCACAAATTCCGATTTATTATCAAAATTCAGGTTTTAATTGAGTTTTAATTTAAGGAAAAAAGCATTTACCCTCAATTTTAATGATTTTTCTGTAATAACTTCTTTAATTATTGGTAGATCAAAAATATATTACACCAAATCATCAATAATCATGCATCCAATGTCAGTGCCTATTTTTTTTAATATTGAATCAAAATCATTCAAAAAACGTTTTTTGCTTCTCCTGTAAAATTTGATCTGTGTGGGTTACGCCCTTTTTCCTAAACACGGTCGATATGTGCTCTAAATGGAAATGGTAATTTAATTTTTTATATATCTAAGTATTACTTATATGTATTTTCTCATTGAAAAAAGTGTAGGTTGGTAAACATGTAATTTACACCCGTCGTAACTACCTATATCAAACATTGAAAATATTAACGCATTCAAATGAATCACTCAACATATTATTATCGACAAAATATATTTGGACAGTTCACATATTGAAGATGATTATATGTTTATTATTTATTATCAATAATCAATGCCGGTAAGATTATGTTAGGTTAGGTTAGGTTAGGTTAGGTTAGGTTAGGTTAGGTGAGTTAGTAAGAAAATAATAAACAATAGAAAAAAGAACCTTCTTCTTCTTATTGTGCCATCCCCTAGCGGAGGTCGGCTACCATCAGGGCGATCTTATCTTTGTCGTCTGCTACCCGGAACAGTTCAGTGGAGCTGCACTCGTACCAATCACGGAGGTTCTTAAGCCATGAAATGCGCCGCTCTGTTCTCTGCTACGCTTCCCATGAACCAATATTTGAATAACTTTTCTCTGTGTTAACTATCCAAATAATATAAGTTCTTGATAATGAGTGTTGATCTATTTGAAATTTAATAATACAAAATTATTACAATCCATTAAAATATATTATGATTGTAAAAATATGTAAGTAAGTCTAGTAAAATATTGAAATAGATAAGATTTATGTTAGGTACATTAAAAGTGTTATAATTTTGACAAACCATACAACTTCAGAGTAATTCATCCTAGTATTAATCAAACAGTGCCAAGTTGAGACTCTCTTGAGGGATCCGCAGCACGTGGACGAGCCAGGTAATATGTAGCTTCGTCACCCTCGACGTCGCGAGAGGTGACATGGTCCGTCCTCTTATATCATTGTTAATGTTATAGTTATAGGACCGCCACACACTCAGTATCCGCATCAAGCATATTTTCTCGAAGCTCAGTATATGCTTCTTCTGAATCTTCTTAAGTTGGTGCCTGACTCCCTGTAAGTACATGTTCTAATTTTTATTGGACCAGTTTTTCACTTTTTATACATTCATAATTATTTGTACCTCCTGCAAACTTTAAATCATATTTACCTAGATAAATAGATGGATATGAAAATATAATTTAAAATATTATAATATATTACGCGTGCTATGAAAAACGCACTGAACGTGTTATAAATTGTATACTATTTGGCAATATGTTTTATATTTTACGATTGAAGAGAAAAAAATGTTTATCCAAAATGAAAAACTATAAATAATATGTTGGTACTCATGAGCTTACTGTGTTCAGTCAATTATTTAACGTGCAGATACTCGTTAAACGTTTTTGTTAGGTTTATAATTTATTATTGTCTACCGGTTCCGAAGGGGAACCCAGAATTTGGCTAAACTTCACGGGATGCCAGGGGTTGCAAATGTGTAAATGATATAATAGAAAGAAACATAAAATTATTACTTAGCATCTCTGGATACCTATTACTTCTGTCCACCTCTGTCAAGTTCGCTTTGTCTGTTGCCTTCAGCAGGTACTTACGCACATACGGTAGAAACCTAAAAAGGCAGACCAGTGTGACTAGTTTGACGTCATACCTACATCTTGCCAGATCTGCATGACATATCCTTGCATGTTAAGATTCCCCACCTCTCCATTTTCGCTTGGAATCTGAGACAATTATCGTCTTGTATTGAGACAGTTAGATTTATTATAACTATCAGCTTATTCAATAAGTTACAAGCATCGAAATACAGTCCGTATCCAAATGAAAAGTTTGTCTGTTAGTTTTATCAAAGTATTAGTGATTGTTTCTTTAATTTTTCTTAATTCAACTCAGACAGATTACCTATATTATTGTCCTCGTTAGAAAACTCTTCCTAGATTTGAGCGTTCAGATTTTTGCATTGTACCAATTTATAGATGCCTCGAACCATTCTCTCAATGTTGGCTGATATTTATTTTTGTATATCATGAAAAAAGAACATGAAAAGAGCATCAATAAAGATTGTCAGTCTAAGACATAATACAGCAATCGTAAAATCTCATAGAAATGACAGCATAAACAATTGGAGATTGGTATATTTTTCTATAATCTAAGGTATCATCACTGAAAAATAAACACTAGAAATGGACATGGCTCTCAATTTATTACTCGTCTATATAATTGAGCTATAAAATAATCATAAAATATTGGTCAGTATTAATAATTATGATACCTAAATATATAAATTTGTAGAGCTATAGTTATTATAGTATCATTCAGAAGATCTCAAGCACATCTTTGGCTCAGCAAAGCAATTTATCTTCGAGATATTTATCTTTAAACTTATTTTGAGGCTTTCATTTGCAATATTCTGTAGGTATCCCGTCTTGGTGGTCTTTCGGCTGTTTTTAAAACTAACAATGTCAGATACAAAGCACATGTGACTGATGTATGCAAATGCAATATGTGTCTAAATCCAGTGGCGAAAAGTGACAGTAGGTGGTGAAAGTAGGTAGCTGGTAGTGCTGGTACTAGTACTAGTAGACTATGGGAATTATAGTGCAGAGGTAGGTAGGTGGTACTTTACAGTCTTACTTACGGGATAAAAGATAATAATAATAATAATTATAATAATATGGCATTAGGAGTTAGGAGTCTTCGTCACTGCTGAAATCATTTTATGTCCTTGAGTAGTCGCCAGATAAGTAAGTAAAAAAAACAAAGTACCTATTCCTAAGATAAAAAACAATAACATTCACTAATTCAATGTTTAACTCCCCTGAAGTAACTACAGCGTGATCCGAACTAAACAATGAACTCTGACTCTATATAAAATCATAAAGGACGTAGTGACAAAAGGACTTCCATATTAAATGCTAGTCATCCAATATGGAGTCCATAAAAGCGATTTAAAATCGAATTTGCTCTTTTCACTACATTTGGCTGACTTGTTTTGTGAATTTAATTCAAGGGGTGTTGCTTCTTACACATATCCATTTATTATACATTTATTTGCGACACATAGGGGATGTTTATTTTGTATATTTTATCCGGTAATGTCTGTAAAATAGCGTTTTGCTCACACATCAGTGCATTTAGGTAGTATTTATTACCCTCTTCTTATTTAACCCACCGTTTAGTGAGGTAAGTTAGAGTTAAAATTACTTTATCGTAAATAGGTACTAACGATACTTAATACTAGTAGGTAAGCGGAAAATTTCATAAACAGCAGTTTTAGGTACGTGGAACCCCGATGTGCTAACAGGTTTTCAGCTACCATAATAATAATATTATAATAAACAATGATATGCGGTAAACCACCAATATATATGTGTTTAAATATAATAATATAGTCATGTTACCAGATGTTTCAAAAATATTAAAATACATACTTATAGTTTTTTTACATGCAAAATTGTAAAAAATATGCGTGTTCTAAAGGTTTTAGTATTTTTGACGAAGCAACCGCTGATTGATATAGGACACTGGTCAGTTGATTAACATCATACTAATGATGTTAGAGTTTTAAAAATATCATCATCATCAACCGGGGTTAATCGACTGCTGGATGAATGCATCCATTAGCCGATTTTTCATCCACAGTTATTTGTTGCCACGTACATTCACCGATATTTATGCGTTCTATTCTATTCAGTGTATTTTATCGAGTCTTTGTGGTCGTTTAGTGGTCCTTGAGTACCACCATAAGACGGCATTTGTCCAGACGTTGTCCATTCGACGAACGACATGTCCAGCCCATTGCCATTTAATCTGCTTATATTATATCACATCGTGCACTGTCTGATTTGTTATACATTGGTTTCTTTTGTGGTCCTTTCCATGCCACTGCGCTATGAGTTAAAATACACTAAGCAATAAATACCTAATAATATGTAGATAAATACCTACTCACTTCCAATCATTATGCTTCTGCGTATATCAGAAATTTGATTGCAGCTGCACTACGTAAAATGTAATGGAACATATTGAGAACCAGTGGCCTTAGGTAAATCAGTTAGGGTATAAATTAGACACAGAATTTAATTTTTATTTATTGGCAATTACGAATCCCTTCAATGCATTATAATCGTTTTAAGTATGTAACCATTATAAACATACTTCAAATAAACAGTGTGATTTAAATTTAGAAAAAAAATCCAGTGGCGTAGTAGGTACCTAGTACCTACCCTATGTAGTCTGTACTGCATATTTTAATAAATTAATATGTTAAGCATTATTAATCTTATTTACTAAACCAACGTTATATAGACTATAATATATTGTTCAAAAATGACATTTAAAATACTGATTTACGTCCAATAAAAATTATATTAATATATAAATAATTGTTTATTTAGTGGGTATGAGGTGATCTTTATATAAGTATTTCGTACCGTCTGTGGCCTGGATGGTGATCACCTGTTTTTGTAGTCTTGGGCCGTGGGGTCGATCCCGAAAGTGAGAAAAAATGTTTGTTGTATTTTAAGGTTAGGCGAATGGCTTACAGCCATTCACAGTAAAAATATCTGTTAACATAACCACTCAGATAATATTATGCTCTTGTTATGAATAAAGATGGCAAATTTCTATTTTAATTTTTTTTTTACGAAATAATTTGTATATTTTCCGTTTCTGGGGGGAGGGGGTTCAGATCCACAACACCTCTCTCCTCCTTGTATTCGTGAACGCTGGGGATGCAAGCATTTCCGCTAGTAGAGTTAATTATTTTATTCTACAAAATCATTTTTAATAAAAAAATATTAGTATAATACTAGTAGGTAGGTCACCTACCTGTATTGTAAAGGTGCAACGTAGCTTCTTAATTCAGATGAAAAAAATAACAGGTGATCAAATGTTATTGTGCTTTTTCTATTGTTGACTTAACTTAACCTATTATTTAAAAGATGAATGCAAGAAATCTAACCATGAAGCGTGAAGATCTTTGATTTAGTTAGTCACCGGGTCTTTTGGCACATTAGGTTAGATTAGGTTTTAACAAATCATAAAAATTAAGAAAACCTAACAAATAGCAGAATGATTGCTTCTGGAACCGTGGGTCACGGGTTCGAATTCTACGTCTGGAAAATTTACGTACTTATATATTTTGTATGTGTGCTTGTCACCAACCATGTCGTCCCGTACCATACCCAGTCTTAATCAGGCGTATCCTATGGCATCAAAAGGGACGTAAATCTCGTAAATAATATCTCCAGAGTAACTAATGAAGACTTAAGTTGTTACACATTCAAATGTGCTTAAACATTTAAAAATAAAGAGTGCATCAATTTCATCGGTTACGTGTAAAATGTATTTCAGTACTACAGTACCTACACAGTGAGTTATTGTATCGGAAAGAGATAGCCGTATAATACTGAGATAAAAAAATGACAAACTTTTTTTGGAAATCTATCTACTAGGTACTTACTTAAAAATAAAATTTATGGTGCATATAATAATATTCAATATGATTAATTATTATAATGGTATATTAAAATAAATTATCGAATCAAAAACGAACCATCGTGATCACACGATGACGTTATACCTATGTTGCTAAGGGTAGGTTGTGTTGTACGTACTTTTACAAAAAATGTCAGCACAAAAATCCTTTGATAAATCCCTAACAGACACCGCTTATTATTTAATTTTCGTAATAAATATAATTTTATTGTCATAAAAGAAACGCGCTCACAAAATGAGATGGCACTCGTAAACCTATTATGGCCTTATCAAAAAAATATTAACTGATCCGCATTGCAGAAGATTGTGTGTATTTTTATTCAATTTATGATTTCAGGGACAGTCAACAAACACGTGAATATTTATCGTGATCATCATCATCTCAGCTATTCTCGATCCACTACTGGATGAAGATGTTTCTTTACTGTCTCCACTTCTCTCGGTCTCTAGTATTTTTGTCACGTACCTAACTATTACCACCAAATTTTATTATCTTATCGATTCAACATTCACTTGAATAGTGAATTTTTTCCAACGATGATTAAATTCTGTTGTTTTTTCCCATACAAATTTTATTCCTAATATGAATCGCTTAATACTGAGAAAGTAACTACTCAAAATTTTTATATCTAAGTTTCGCATCCATATATTGCTACCTATAATAAGATGTTGTTAAATACCAGTGGCGAAGGGTGACTTTTGGAAAGAGGTAGGCTGTGGAGATCTGATAAAAAGAACACACTTGTCAGGTATAATTACGAGAAATAAGAAGATAATACGATATTACTACTAATGAATAGGTACACACTAATGACAACGACACACTAATTTAATAAAACTTCAAAAACTCACTGACGACATAAAATTAAGCGATCAGTTTAAATTAAGTAAGTACGTATTCTTTTAAAACATTTATACACATCAAAAATCATTAAATAAAAGTTCTTTTTATTTTTAAAAACAGGCTATATTTGTTAATATTCGATTAAACACCATAGACATTATTTTTTTTAAATTATCTAATTATTATTTATTTAGTTTTAGGCTCTGCGATCGGAGTTTACCTTAGTTCATACAATTCGATAGACTGGGCGGAGCTACGTGACGTAAAGTCTATATGAAAAAAATTGAGAATTATTTCAAACATAATCCGACCTTTATTTACGTCAAGACAGATGGCGGGCTGTGGTATATTTTTTAAAAACTTTGCAGATTGTTTTGTAATTATCTGTGTAATACATTCCTACACATGCGGCATCTCTCGTTGGCAAAATAAATTATTTTATAGAAAATATTATCAAGTGATTATATAAATAAGTCAATATGCAATTTAAAAATATTCTTCATAAGAAGGTAGGTTTCAAATAATCGCTTAGTATGGAGTCTTTGCCACTGTTAAATACATATTGGAAAATGTACAAATGGGAACATTTACGTCGCCTAAATTTTTTGGATGACATTCAAATCTAATAAAAAAATCTTGATGATCTCCAGACACAAGAAGAACTCGCAGAATTGAGGAAATTACTCCAAAACCACCACCCAGATTAGACGTACATTGATTTACTGCAGGCAGTACAGTACGTATTACTGCGGTCATAACAAGAAAATGCAATTGCAAACACGTATTACCGTATAGCATGCATGGATCAAAAAAGTTCAGTAGTTTATGAATTTTCACGCGATAGTTACGACGATGTCAATGATAATGTGCGATTACATATTATGTCTTAAATTACTAATAACTGAATAAAATATAAAAGAGGAAATTATAATATATGAAATGTTTCAGTTTGATATCCCTGCTTTGATGGACCCTTATTGACAATGAAAACATCCTGTATAGAGCAGATGAGCAGTTGGTCTTGGCACAAAGCAAAACGAGTCACAATAAATAACATCAAGCATTATCAAACACTTTAAAAACCAAACATTACAATAAACAGTATTTATGGAACACTCTGTAAATAGGTTCGAGGTATCTGACTAACTAGTGCATTATAATTATAGAATAATTTTAACTCACAATGATTTCAAATATGCATATCTTTTTCAATATTAGTTACGTATTTTATATACTAAATGAATTTTCATCTAGAATCATTACTATCCGATACTGTGTATTAATTAATTCTTGCTCATATGGCGGTGGGGGATAGAAGACAATATTACAAATACATATTGTCTACGTTCATAATTATACCACACTAAAATCACATTGTCGATATAGTTCTCACAAACTGTTATCTTAGTATGGTAGTTTTTTTGAAATTAGAAAATACCTAAGTATATCATCTTGATTTTAAAATATTATTAACGACTATGTGTTATAATATGTAGGTATTTAGTCCTTTGAAGTATCTACCTACCAATTTAAATGTTGAATTGGTACATAATGACAATGAAATATATCGAAGTAGGCATACAATTTGTCGTGAACTCAATTATTGCATGTAAAAATAGATTCACAACTTTAAACAGTAAAAAAAAACGAATTATTACTAATTGATACGTTTAACACAAAACACAATTAATAATACTAAACAATAGTTGAAAAATAAGTTTTAACATAATGTTCACAGCCAATTCTTACTTTTATCTATTCCTAAATAATATTTAAAAAAATCTGGATTTAAAATACAATCGTTCGTGATCAATGGCATTCAATTTACCATGAACCATACTTTTATACCACAGAACAGATAATAAATAGAATACCGATAGGCTATATTCAATACGCCGCAAGTTGATGCAGGGTTTTTGAATGTGTGAGTGTCCTACGAAAATGAAGCACGCATTATGCACGTGCAATAGTGTGTGTAATACACCAACATTAAATGAGCGTAAATGCATAAACCGAGAACACTTTTCAGTATTCGACGTACAACGTATTCTTGACACGTGTGTAAGTTTAACCCGGATTCTTTACCTTACTCGAGTCGGTTATCTGCTATCGCCTTACCCGTTAGGTATTTCAGTTCCCATTATTTCCGAGTTCCCTGTTTTATACCGACCACTTTCGCTTGAAAATGTATAACATTATATTATTATGTACGAAAAAGTATCTAAATTATTGTTAATTATTATTATTAGGAGCTTTATAACGGCATCTATAATTATTACTGAACCTGCCGTGCCTATAACTGAAAAAAATTGCATTAAGTCCCCGTATAAAGTTGGTACCTAAAATCCTTATCACGTTTTACTATTATGAAGGAAAATGTATTGTATATTTAAAAAGTATTATTTCCACAATACATGATAATTATTAAAGTCATGGAAGTGGCCAAAATGTTTTCTAAAACCTTCTATTTAACCTTTGTCATCTTAAGTAAAATTATGTTCACGGAACCGCCACAGTATATAATCTGCACATATTGTAATTTAATTAACAACTATTTTTCAGCACTTAATTAATGCAAATTTCAGCAACGTTATTTTAAATAATTTTGGTCATCTGTCATATAGGTAGGTACATCAAAATAATGCTTTTTTTTTAAATGTGAAGTTTGAAAATTTGTAGAAAAGACCCTTGCGCATTTAAGGCATATTTTTTTTTGAAAAGGTAAATTTATAATATATTTACGAGATATTATGATAATATTAGTTTACTAATTACTCCAAGTTTATGGTTGTTAATTTTATAG
The DNA here is from genome assembly GCF_057557595.1 of Rhyacophila brunnea. Lineage (NCBI taxonomy): Eukaryota > Metazoa > Arthropoda > Insecta > Trichoptera > Rhyacophilidae > Rhyacophila > Rhyacophila brunnea. The sequence goes on from NW_028233068.1 coordinate 29,254,233, forward strand.
GTGAGCTTATCAATAAATGGTATACTTACATAAATATATTCAAAAGGGTTGAAATTTTACTACAACAGTAGTTAGGTACCTACGTACCAATATCTTAATAGTTATCAGTGATAATATCACACATCCAGAATGAAAAAAGAATTCAATCACCGTTTGAAAGCAAAGATGCGTTATGCAAAGGTCAATTTGAAGCCAGTTAACGTTATGCCGTGTCCACACTGGCAACAAGTTGCTGGCAACCTCATTTAATTTTACGATAATTATCATAATTATCGTAAAATCTAACGAGATTGCCAGCAACTTGTTGCCAGTGTGGACCCGGCATTATGTTCGCAACACATAGAGTTCCGAACGGGCTTCCGCAACGGATGATAGTTTTTGTAAGATATTATTTTGATAAAGGGACTGAAGACAATATAAAAATATATATATACCTATCTACAACTGTGCTTGACTGAGAGGTCCAGATTATTAATTGTATTAAAAGATAACCATTAAAGTCACGACAATTTGAAATGTGCGATATTGCAACATAACTTTTGAAAATTTGGATTCAGAGGTCTGTCACGTGGTAAAGTCTTAGTTAAAATATTTGAGTTGAGTTGTTGGCATATTTCCTGTATCATAAAGTAAAAATATATAGAATATTGTAAAACTGCATATCCTACTACTGCATTTTATACTACTGCATACGAAGGTATACTTTTGCTAATAAGTTAGTTGATTAAACTTTGTTTAGTAATATATATATATATTCGGTTCCATTGGCGTTTGCAATTAGCTCGCAATGGGAATAAATCGTAATGTATAATAAGTTGAATGACGATTTGATATTTTATTAATTCAAAATATTTTTTTTCCATTCAATAAATCAAAAAATATTTTATTATAGATATAAAAATCATTTATAACTTATAAAATACAATAACAGACGTGCCCTCTTAAACTAATGAATGATTTACGCCATTAAAACCTTAAAAGTATTATTATAACTGGAAGCTTCAAGAGGAGGCTATGGCGGAAATTTCTATCCACCTGGCGAAAAATAGACACGGTGCTTGAAGAGATGGTGATAATAATATGGAGATATCATGATTTTTATTAATGAAAAATATGGAGAAGAAGAAATGTAATTCGGGCCACAATTCTAGCCACCACGGCACGGCATCTTGACTCTAGACTAGATTATTTCTCATCAATCGTGTTGTTTTATTAGACATGTTTTTTTATGAGATAATATTAAATTTAGAATCCTTAATTATTTGTCTCCTAAACATTGTGGTCGTAGATACTTATCTTTCTTACAATAAAAGCTTTTCGGTACCGCCAACGTAAAAAAAACATAAATAATGCAAGCTACCAACACGAAGATAATTTTAAAGTTATTGTTATTTAAACGAATCAACATAACAACACAAAATAAACCTGAGAATTTGTTTAACATGATAATACAAATAATCGTTGTTTATACCAATGCTCAAAAATAAATAATAGGTTTAGTGAGCACAAAGAATTTAATTGAATTTGACAAGAAGTTTGTATTTTAAATGTCGTTTTTATTATAAATAAAATTATCTCGGAAAAGTTGGCGGTAGCTATTTCTTCTGGAATGAAATATCTTACCTAACTGACATTACAAATATTGGATATTGCACATGCTAACTATGCGTACCTATCTATTTAGTATTTTGTGTAGAAATGTGCATATCTAGGTAGAATTAAAATTTTCTTATGTCGATTACATATTTAGGTAGATACCTACCTACTTACGTGTCAGTGGTGAAAAATGTCTGTTTGAGGGATGTAGGCTGTGAGTAATCAAATAAACGTGCTAGGATAGTCATACTTTGGGTGTGAATTTAAATTTTGTTTCATAAGTATTTTATTTACCTACAATAATCATTTACTGATCATAAAATATTATATTTTACTATTTTAAAATAGATATTCTACAAAAAAAACAAGTCGCGGGATCACGCCTGAACCTACGCCACGGTTTTATTAACGGTTTTTTTTAATCAATTGAGCAAAAGAGTGCTTGTCCGCTTGCAAAACGCTATCAATATTAATTGATACCAACCTTAATTTATTTAAAATACTAAAACCGATAGCCAACATTATAACGCAATTGGATAAGCATTTCATGTAACAACTATTAGTTAAAATCGTCATAATTAACTAAGGTGCCCGTAGCTTAATTGGAAAAGCATACTGGCACGAATCCAGCAGATACAGGTTCAAGTCCCGTCGTATGCTGTATTTTTTTTTTCTACAAAATGATTTTTTCTAGTATGTAGGTATATGCATGATATGTTTTCAAATTATGTATATTCAATATACAGAATGTTACATTCTCAAATCTTGTGACTTATTCGTTGAAAAAAAAAGTTTATTGTGAAATGATTTGTTTACAAGGATGGGTAAATAATATTACATTTTAAAATTACGCATTTGCTATAGAGTTTCTGCCATTATATGCTAGAATTACGACTTATTTTTTATTAATGTATGATCTAAATCTAGCCTGGTAAAAAGTCATGTCACTGATATGTGCATTTATTAAAGATGGTCTATAGTCTATACCAGGGGTAGTCAATCTTTGTATACCTACCGCCCACTTTTGTATATATGTTAGAAGTAAAATGTTCTAACCGCTCACCGGTTCCACAGTAATGGTGATTTATAAAGTAGAAAAGTAACTTTACTTTATAAAACTTATAAAGCAAAATTTTTGTGAATGTATTAAAACCCCCTACCGCCCACCATGAAAGCTGGGACGCCCACTAGTGGGCGGTGAGGACCAGGTTGACTACCATGTGGTGGTAATCGCTCCATATTTAATTAACTTCTTTGACTTCCATTAAGTGAATATTAATAACATCTGATACATATACCTACTTTACGAACATAGTGGATTTTAACGGAAAATTCTTAAAATATCATGAAAACCAAGTATATTATGTAGCTTTTAACAATAATAAGAGCGATTAAATCCCTAGAATTTTCATTGAAAAGAAACGAAACTATTTTGCCACATTATACCTACAAAATGCATAGTGCACAATTTAATGATTAACAAACTAGGCTAAAGTACTCCGTGTATTTTAAAAACGTGAATTACAATTCGTTATTCCCATTATCACGTGAAATGGAACTTCACAAAGGAGCTGTATTCGAACGCAATTAATGTCTGGACCAAAATTCAATTATTCAATGCGGAATGCCTCGCACTCTCGGTTAAAACCAAATACCGCCTATTCGAAGATTGCATTATGACGGTGCTGCATTACGGCGGTGAGTCATGACATCTGGCGAACGCTCACAGTAATCGTATACTAATCTTCGAGAACAGATACTAGTTGATACTAACTAGGTTTACGGTGGTATGAAATTAACAAGGAGATAAAAATTCGAACCATGGAGTCTCTTATCACTTTTAATATGAAGAAGCGACGTTGAACATGGCCATGGACAATGACATGGCACCCGACCTGCAAAGTCGGCCTGTTGTATGCATGCAGTGGAGTTTGTAGAGATTTTGTATAATACAGCTCTACAACTGTCATGTTGTTGTCTATGGTTGTTGATAGATCATAGACTAACGCAAAACGGAAATGTAAACAGTTGTCTATCGGCCTTCCTATAATGTAGTCGATACGCGTCCCGCGTTTATCACTTTATCAAAATTCCAAATTAATGTAAACCTTTCAACTCAAACTAAAATCAATGTGATAGTCATTACTTTGTACCGTGTTTATCCTAAATTTATTACTACAATATAAAACCAAGAAAATACTAACACCGTAGATTATTCATATCTATCCGAGCATACCATGTCACTCACACATCAAGCAACCTTCGACATAACATAACATCGGGGGTAAGAAAAACACCACGTTCATCCCCCCCCCCATAAGTTACGGATGCTGGTATGACCTCGGAAGATGCAAGAATATTGGCGAGCTAATTAGAGGCGCCGTGTGGTGTGCATTTGCTCCAACTAAAAAACTGACAGGAATAATACTTAAAACAGAAAATTTTACCAAATGGAACGCTTGGTATTTTCCGAAAATATTAACATATTCCAGTATCTAATTTTATGTGTGTTCGATTTTTTTTAATATGACAAATTTTCTAAGAGACGCAGCAATAATATTGGATATTTCATGAACCTGAGCTGCGCTCCGGTACTTTCCTGTCCATTTTAAGCCCTAAGCATGAATGAAGAAGAGAAGAATCATTTGTTAATTTGCGACGTGCTCAATTTAACGGACAAAAAAAATTGAATATTTGCGACACTCCTTAAAAATGGTCGTAATTAAATTATTTATCTATACGTCAAGGTAAATGTTTACTATTAAGTCTTCGCCACTGCTTTGGGTATGTGTTTTTTTAGTGTAGTTGCTACCCAATTTCACGTAGGTACTTATTTTTAATTTCATTTCTAAATAATGCCTAATGACCCATTGATGCCTGGCTTCTAGAAACTTCTGAGTTTAATCAGTGACGGTGTATAATAATATCTGCTGCTAAGTATATTATTGTCGGTATAGTATAGATAGTATATAATACTAATATTATTAATGTTATTTATTACATTGCATCATTTTTCATAGCGCTCCATGGCAAAGAACCAACAACAATGCGCGGTCATATGTCATGATCATTTCAGATTTGGGACATAGGCACCTACCTACCGTAAAAACAGGGGTAACATAAAGACTTTGACATTCAAAATACATGATATTATAATACAAGTGAAACAACAAAAAATCGCAATTTATAGAGACATCATTCTTTTGAAAGATAATATTATCTATAATGTGAAAATTAAAAAAATAGTTTTGTTTATTTGTCCAATCTTCAGTGGTTATTAATTTTATAATTCATCTTAAACAAAATAGCAAATATTTGCATCGAATATCAAAGAAATGAAAGCGATAATCGTCCGGTTTTTATACATCGATAGATACATTTAATTTTTTGATTTAGGTACTTTGAAATTATATCGATAATACATATATTATTGAATTATTTTGGAACTAGTTTAAATTTAGTATATGTAGGTACAATGGTGCAATCCCGCCCATTTTCGCGTTTTATTGCAATATTGTAAAAATGACATAAAAGCCTGATCGCATTCGAAAAAAAGCATTCCAATGATAATTTTTCCTGAAACTGAAATGGCTCTATTTTTAAGTTTTAGATATGACGTGTGACGTAATAAAGTTCAGTTATAGATCAAATCGAGCATCAATATTCTGACCATATACAAATTAGACTTGACATAAATAAAAAAGATTTCGAGTTATACTACATTAAAATATTATTATTTATAAAAATGAATGTTTTAAAAATTAATATAAAAAAGCATTAAAACTATGTATGTAGGTATGTATATCAGATATCTTTGACTTGAAATAAAAAAATGTTTTTAGATTCGTATTTACAGAAAAAAAATGTCCCAAATTTTCCACTAGGTGCCTCTAGTTTAAGACTATCGTTTATTTAGATGTTATCAAATTCATAAGGAGCTTAATTATCAAACATACTAACTGACTAATTTTTTTTTTGGCCAAACAATAATATTTATTTAAATTATTGCACATGAAAATGTCAAAGTAGCGTGGCACAACACTCTCCACTTGACGCCAACTTGTGTAGGTCGCACAATAATTAATATTGTCTGTATCAATACTGGCTATAATAAAATGAAATACCAACAAGTACACACATGTAATAAATGCTAACTTAAATCTTAACTAATAACACAAAATATATGAGTCGTCTGGAATCATTGGTAGAACTATTCCATGAGTAATATGGAATAATAGTTCTACCAACATATTAGCAGTTATGTAGAGCGGAGATCTACGTAAACAGGGCTTAATTGTCATCCAAATTGGGAAGAGTCTTTTGAAACATCGTGTAGTAAGTTACCTTTGTAATAAATAAATCTTCCTTAAATGCAGAACGAAAGTGCACCCCACACACCAATACACATGTGTGATATTTAACTAACACACGTAAGAAAGGTTAATAATTCACAATGAAATGCAATGAAAGCGTATTAATTGTTAATTTACACACGCTTGCTTATATCATTAACGCTCCCGAGGAAAGGTTCTTCAATATTTATATACATAGAACCTTCCATGCCAATAAATTTAGTTATAATATAACACATAATTTATAATTTTATTTATGTAACAATCGAGCTTTAATTACCATGGTGCAGCATTAATTTACCAAAAAGTTGTAGGTAGGTACCTACTTAATTTATTTGCCATATATACGCCTTGTTTTATTATCAATCAATTCCTTAAAGAGATCCTCTCCTATAATTATATTTTTTGCATGATTTTAGGATATAGCTGTGTAAATTTAATTGGCTGAGTGTCAACTAAACGTTGTTGTGCAATTAAAGATCACGTAACACTTTTCTGATACTAATTAATATTGGTGTTGACGTTTTGTCTTTCCCTAAATATTACTCTGGTTTTCCTTCGATACGTATAAATTTTCCCTAAATATTCAGTTGGTGCGCTCAGTCAAAGATCAAGAACCTTGAATAGATAAGCCTAGGGGCAAAATTGCGAATTCCTACTGTTGGGCTAGTTGTTTCGTATAATTCCAATTCATTGCTTGAACTAATTGCTATAAATGATTATTATTATTTTATTATAAAAATAACTACATAATAAAAAGAACTTTTTATATACAACGTTTTTAAATTTTCTGTTGAACCATATAAACTTGACATGACTAGATTAAACGATCAAAAAAATTGTACTTGACATGTCATATTGATTTCCATAGTAACGCATGTATATATTAATGATTTAATTGCTAGGACTCCAGACCCCCTTGCAACCAATAATGGTGTCGAAATAACTTTTCATACAAAACAGAATTAACTGAAAATGAATTCAATTCTACTTAAAGATGGCTAAAAGTATTAAAAAAATGCATTGGCATCGTGTTCTGATATATTTTAAAAGTTTCAAATGTCTATCTAGTCGGGAAGTTAGTTTAAAATTGATTGCAAGATATGTACCGGACAAAGAACCACCGGACAAATAAGAATACGAGCTAAGAAAAACGTTGTAATAAAAACGGTAATTAAATTTAACGAAACATTCAATCGAATAATAAGCTAAAAACTACGTAGGATGTTAAATTCACGTTGCTTCATCCATATAATAATTATTTTTATTAGATTATTTTTATTACATTATTTTATATTATATTGCACGTACGTACAAAATTTTGAAAGAAAACCCCTTCGCCGAATCGATGTGCCAAACAGAGACAATCATATTTCTGAACACGATCTATAGTTACAAAGATTCTTGCACATTCTTGCGCTGGCTAGGTTATGTGTATCATATGAACGAAAAAGAATCGACAAAGAGATGTTGAAAAATCGATATATGTGGATACCTATTATTGAGCTAGTCACATGGCCTCAACATGGGGGGATAAATAAGGCTCTAGCTTGGCGGCCCGGGGTTAGGGAGGGTGCTGGCGTGGTGGGTCAACCAGATAAGTGCAATAGTAAAAAAAATATAAGTATTAACATTTAAAAATATGTGGTTGTGCGATGCAACTTTTGATTATTGTGTGTCGATACTCGAAAACGCCATAATTCAAGTGGATGTATTAAAAAATAGAAAAAAATCGCTAAAAATACACTGAATACCTATCCTTAATTTTACCTCAAACACCATTTGATTACTGTGGATCGTCACATTGCCAACCTTAGCGATATGTAGTGGGCCGCTAAAGATCCTGGCTTAGAGACACGCTTGTGGATGTGGGGCCATGGCTACCGATGACTACATCTTGTGCAATGGTTTTTTATCGAATTGGAAAGCGAATAGAGCTATGTGGAATAGTAGCTCGTTCGTGGTGATACAAATCACAATAAGTACCTATCACAAATAACAAAACATAGAATAATAACAACGTACACCTACAACTAAAATAAAGTAGGTACCTAATTAGTCACCTACTAACTGAATTATTTTTACATGTTGAGAATTGCAGCTTAAAAGCTCTTATTTGTTAAATGACCATGTATACTTATCTCACTCGTCTCTTATCAGATTAACCAAAAGTAAGCGGGAAAGCAATATTTTGATTTTCATCAAAAGCGGATAGCGTATATCTGTCTCATTTAAGAGATTACTCCATAAATTAGTGCGAATGGAATAGCATGAGATATTAAATATTTTATTGCTGGAAAGGCGGCAGAAAAAAAAATAATAAGCTAGAGTCACTGCGGAAAACTCGACTTTTCAAAAAACATCTAGAGGAAGAAGGAAATATAAATAGTTTTACTTCATCGGGAATATAACATTTAGTCAACCAGCAATATTTTATTATAAACAAAATCGTTTTATTATGTTAGTTTATTGGTTTATTTTATTATTTCGAATTAGGAGTATTCACAAGATAATATGCCGCATGGGCAATTCTTAGAAAAAGTACGAAATTACAAAAGTACTAAAATGAAAATGGACATAAAATATTTAGCGGAGAATTTTCCCTTGTCCCGTTTTTCGGTTGCTGAAGAAAAATAAATGTATTTACGGCAAAAGAGTTGTGTAAGAAGAACTTTATTATAGTTTTTAAGGCAGGTGGTGTTTTCTATTTGGTCGCGCAGGTGTTGCACGGTATTAAATTTGTTAATTTATTTAAATAAAATAGTGTCCGTTGAAAGCTTTGACATAGTCTAAGTATAAAAATGTATTAATTAATTACTTACTGATACATTTAAAACCTAATATATGGAAAACTGATATTTTTGTAATCAGACGAGTTTGAAAATGTCCATTTAAATTGAAAAAAGGGAGATTATTTAATCGTACTTTAATTTTATAATCATTTCTGCTATCTATTGATACGTTATTACAGTAGGTATCTTGAATTTCTTAAACAAAAAAGATCACAAAACTGTATAGGTAATATGTACATATCCAAAATTATTAATGTCCATTTCATAAATAAAATTGGCAAACTACCATAAATTTGTCCACACAGACCACACAGGTTATATTTTATTGTTTGGTTGTGGATTCGATTAAAAAATTTTTTTTAAAGAAATTTATTGCTTTCATGATATTGCCTGCGACTAGGTAGGTAGGTTAGTATGCTTTTTATACACGAGAAGCGCATTTATTTAATCTGAGCTTGTAAATTCAACAGTAAACGTTTAATATGAAGTCCCTGTCATATTGTTGTTACATAAGATAACCAATTAGGAGATTTATTTTAATCCCAAATTTACGATTCGCTATACAATCACGAATAAATAAAATCATTTCTGTTAACAATATTGCCTACGCAACCAAGCATTAATGTAGGTATAACAGTAGATGGGTATTATAAACTTACAGATTTTTATAATATCCAAATTAATGCAACAAGTTGTATGTAAGCATTTAATACCTATTTTCTTTTGCAAAAAGTGATCACCAGATCGACCAGCGGTGTATAGTTAATCAGAAAAGTCTCGAAGCGATGATTAATTATAATTTTAATTACAGTCGAACTTGGTTATTACGATGAAGATGGTACCGACTGAATTTGATCGTTATAAGCTTTACTCGTTATATCAGAAAATAGTTATTTTTAAATGAGCCGTCACATAACACAAAAAGTCGCCATTCAAACAAAAATACACAATTAGAATTTTCCCCGAAACAAGCATGGCATTCATAAACTACAAAAAAGTTGTTTATTGTAATGAACGCTGGTAGGTACGTACCTACCGACTTCACAAACCTTAGATTTTTACATGGAAGTTCAACCATATGCGTGGACAATTTTTCAATATTGTCGGCGAAACAATTAATTAAGTAGGTACTTAGACACTTAACTAAAATGTCATAAAAGTAATCCGACCCCGGCGGCATCCTGTCCAGTCAGATTTTATTGCTTAGGTTCGAAATGTTTTCAAACAATCGACACATTAACAGTTTTAAGAAAATTTTTGACGATATTTTAGCTCGGTATATCCGTTAAGGAGCTCGTTATAAAAGTGAATAAATGCATGGAGAAAATCATAAACTAAAATGTGAAAGAATGTTCCCTCGTTACATCCGAGATCTCGCTATATCTGTGATTGTAATAACCAAGCTCGACTGTACGTGTTTTAAGAGTTTTAAAACAATGTCAGTCAAAAGGAATAAAGGCTATAATTTTTCCCGTAATCGCTTCGAATTAAACTAGTTGATTATTTTTTTTTGCATTTTCATGTAGGTACAGCTTATTGAGTATTAATTATTATAAGTATTTAATTAAGTTATAAAATTGTTTATAGAATTGAGGAAATTGATAAAAATCGTAAGTATGGCACCTACACATCCACATATTAAAATATTTTAAATACCTGTGGTTTTATTAGTTTAATTATATTACTTACTTATAATTTTACATTACTCAAAAATTGAAGCGAGAAATAGGCACGGGGTTTGTGCGCAGCTTAACACTTTAAAATTTAATCTCGATGGCAAATAAAACAAAATGTGTTACTTGATATTTTGCAATTCGAATCCGATAAAATGTCAAAATTGCAATATTATGTCTTCTTACTTATTTCTATAAGCTGCGACAGACAATACAATTTTATTACCCATAACTAAGTATTGATTGTTTCTGCACATCTTTGGACAGTTACACCCAGTTTTTAAAATGTCGTGTAAGTAAGTATGTAAGGTATATAATGTATATCACGTTGACTGCAAAAACGCCATAGATAGGTAGGTATACGTTAAGATCCTCATCCTAACTATTTGTTACAAATCTATTAATCATTTTGCGGTAAAAAGAAATGCCATAAGTCATAATTCTTGGGACTTATGAAAATATGACACCTCATTAGTACTGCTTATGGCAGTATATTTTTATTATTATTATGATCAGGGTTGCTAAATTCAATATAACATAAATTACAAATGAAAATGGTATTCTTCATGTCCTACTTCCACTATGATGTATCTTGTTGGCAGGGCAATTATTTTTGAAGTAATTAGATATCGACAGCTTAATCTGCAAACCGGCTAACTCCATTTGGGAAAATTGTTCAGGAAGGATAATTTAACAATTTCAAAAATAATACACTTGAATTTTTTTTACAAAAATAAGCTGCACTGTGCATTAAAACACTATATAGCTTCCCTTTTATAGACTTATATAAATATATATATATATATAAAGAGGGGAGTTGTTTCATTTACAATATTGGAAACTTGGCACCTTACAAAAAGGTTTAGGAGTTTGAAATTTTGTGTGAGCTTAGACAACATGCTTTATAACAAAATGTCATTAAAATCTCATTTTTGGTCAAAAGTGAAGTTAGCTGGTTTGCAGATTAAAAATAATCCTGCCCCCTTAAAATTAATAGATAATTAATTATAATATATATTTTTCGAAATTGACTTCACTCCTCTCAAACCATTTTTCTGTTGGTTCCTAGGTAGTTAGTAGTTTCGAAATATTTGCATCTAATTTTATTATGACTGACATAAACTAAGTAGTACATACTATAACATAATATATTAATGATAACGTTTAGTTGACAACCCTAGTTTTAGATGAAACGACTATTATCAGGGTGTTTAAAACTCATTTTTTGTGAGTAGATGATAGCATATTATTATTTACGATGCTGGCATTCTGAAGTCGCCGATAATAGCTATGGTTCCTTTTTATAATATATTTATAATAATTATGTCTTTTAACACATGATACTTTGCAATGGAAGCTGAAATAGCTATCAGTGGTAACCATCGTGCACCCATATTCTGGTAATTAGTATTAATATAAGCTGGTATCCGTTTTAAAAAATCACTGAAGTACTTAAATAGAACTTCACTGTCATAGCTTAAAAATATCTAGGTAAGTTAGTAACTGTGGTTTTTTCTAATAACCTTCTACTTCTGGTTTCATCCCTATCGGAGATTAAGCTATCCATTCTGTCATTATACACAATCAATGTCAATGTAGCTATGTCGCACATGAATTAATAGATCCTTAATTGTCTTATTTTACTCTACCTGACCATTTAAAGATATAATTCACTAAGTAGGTACCCACTACATAATATATAATAAGTATATTTTATTAAAATCGAGGGGTGGAAGACTAGTCAATGCGCCTCCCCAAAGACAATAGACATTTTCAGTGATGTGCTGTGTATTTTGTTTATGAAACATTATTTTATTATAAACAAATATTATTTATAAACTGTAAAAATAAAAATGTTTTTTATTTTTTCTTCTCTCTGTGAGTGTAATATTTGTCATAATTTTGTGAACGTCCTTAATTTTAATTTTTTATGTCCACAATGTTTTGCTTTCTTAAATGAATAAAGAAAATCAAATTATAAAAACGTTCAAAGCTTGGCGGATGTGGAAATGGGTAGGCATCGGCGATTTTCTTTGACGTAGATTATACAATTGTTTCGTCAGAATATTGAAAAGGACCAAAAGGGTTCAAACCAGTAATACAGTTATTAAACGAATTATAACAAAAAACAAAAAAACTGATGTTTTTATTACAAAATGAGTATGTATAAAATATTAAGTACTTATACAAAGAAAACAAATTCATGAAAGTTATTTGTCAAATACTAAATTAGTAGAAATACTGCTGCATGTAAATATGTAAAAAAAGGAGTCTACTTACTAGAATAAATAATTAAATGCAACCATCCATGTGTGTATAATTTATACAAAATAAAAAATGTTTGGATGCATTCATTCATTTGTAAAATAAAAAAATTATAGTTATTTTTTATCTTAAGGGGCCTCAAAATTAGTTAATGCGTAAGACTTCTACGTCAATAAACACTACACTTGATAAACCCACAAAATGCGTACCAAATAGAAACCAAAACTACACACATTCGTGACAGCAATTTTGACAGCAAAAAAGTATTTTTTTCTTTCCACAAGTTAGAAATAGATTCGCCATAATGTAAGTTGAAAATATAAAATACGGAGTTTCTGACTACACTTAACTCACAGTCACCCTACGCTTTATGGACCATTTCAACGAAGTTTCAAATGGGCTGCGGCACAATTTTTACATTTATCATTTAAATTAGATTGCTTAGGATAATTAATAATTTTGCGTGGACCGCATCATTCTTTGACATAAATTTAAAATATTATTCATATTAAATGTGTAGGTAGGTACGAACCTAGGTAGGTACTAAATCATTCGACGCGTATATGTATATTAAAAATGGGTTTGAATCAAAGTATAGATATGTTAACAAGAGTTGAGGCAAATCAATACTCACACAGATGCATTGTTTACAAAATGATAGGAAAACACTGATAAAGCAAACCATTAAATTATTTAAAGTAAAAAAATGCACCATGTTCAACTATTCACTATATTGTATTAGTTGTTATAACATAACGTCAACATCTTAGTTTTTGACCCATTAACAATAAATGCTTATTTATTAATTATGTACCTAGGTACGGCATATTTCAATAATTTGATTTTTAGATAAATGTATGATCCTGAATATAGTAGTTTTGTAAAATGCTCGGTTTTTCCAGGGACATATTTTTAGGCGCGAGAGTTGGCGATGGACCTAGAGAAGTGGCGCAAACTTGCGCTTGCCCTATACCCCAAATGCTGGGGAAACAAGAAAAAAAGGTAATCCTGGAAGCTATTTTTATGCATGCCTTACTTAAGAGGTGAATAAATCAATTAATATATAAAACGGCATCTAAAAGAAGTTAGTATTATTTTTTATTACTTTAGGCATAAATATGTACCCATCTAATTAAGTATATTTTTTCGTTATTGTAAAAGATATATGGAAACTATTTATTTTATACATATATGAGGATTCTTTTTTTTAATCGATAGGTACTGAATCCTACACAAGATTTAAGATGGCGCCCAATTAGGATTGGACATACTTATTCTCTAAAATCTAGAGTTTTAACTAATAGCTACGTTTATGTAGATTATTTTCCTAGCATTTGTAGCAAGAATAAAATATCTGATGTTACATTCCTATTTTAATTTTAATGGAGTAATATGAAATAAATAATAATATTTCAATAGTGACTTAGATGAGTAACTATATTTTTGTTTTTAATGAGTCCAACATAATTGCAATTTTAAAGCTTAATAGTTGTTTGATTATGATATTCGTAGAATAAAACTTTAAATAAAAATGATTAATTAATTACAGCAGACATTAAGTAAAATGAAAAAACAAACAATGAAAAAGAAGAGGAGACATGAAATTCTAATTATATTTTAAGCACAGTCGTAGCATTTAATTTGCAAATTTCAAATTTCATTAATAAAAGACCGCTCCATTCACAACGAGAATGTGTTTTTTTTTCTTAATTTCACGTGCCATATCCAAAAGCTCAGCATGCCTAACTAATTATAATTAAACAGACAAACAGCTCGCTTTCGTATCAACACATTCATAACTGGTTATATTAGGAAAACAACTCCCGAATTTACATTACATTCTTTACTATGTACTTAACAGTATATATCTATATAAATTTAACCTTTAATTATTATAATATACTTACCTACTACAACATAAAACAAAATGTGTAGGACTTGCAAAACTATGGATAAAAGTTGACAAACTTCGTAGTTATCTAATTATGCTCGCAAACATTCATTCTTAAAAGAACAACTGGTGAAAAATATACATAGGTCTACAAAATACTAACTTATATGAAGCATACTACAGTATGTACTATGTATATGGTTTGAACCGAGCACTCCATTCTTTTGGAGCAGCACTAGACAGGGGAAATATGCTTAAAATCATGGACCATGTCCGATAGTATATGTCATTATAAAGAAACACAATACAAATAGTAATTAAGTTACGTACATATTATCTAATAAATATAATACAATATTCATATAAACTTACGTTTAAGTACCTTTTAAATATTTCACTTAATTCTAAATATAGTTAAATATTATAAATGTGTGATTATCTCTATAGATTTCATAATTGAATATTGATGAAATAATGAAATCATTCTTATATAGCAAGATACACCGTCAAACAATAAATTTCAATATTAAAATGGATGCGTTTGCCAGAATGGATCGAAGACATCTTACGAAAATTTGCTATACCTAAGTAATAAACCTTATTGCAATATTGGTAGTTTTTTTTTTACATAGTTACAGGTTCTTTTTATTATTGCAAACAATCAGTTAAGTACATATTATATTACATTGGAAATTATATATAAGTAAGTAAAAAATTTAAAATAAGTGACAAAATGTGTAAAATTAAACAATATAAGTAAATATATATATATAAACCAATAACATAATAATTAATGTTGGTAGTTGATTTTTTATTAGATAGGTACTGTATTATGTAGTTTACAAAATCAATTTGATATACATACAGCTGTATATGCATTAGCGAGATAGGAGAATAATGTTGTAAAATATGAAGGCAGATTTTCAAAAATTGCAATAACATAAATTATCTTTTAGAAAATAGAGGTGAATGCTTGAAACACATCCATTAATTGTTTACAAAAGAATGTAATTAAAATGAGCGTATCTGACACATAATAATTATTTTGATGAGCGTGGTAATATAATTTGTGTTATATAATAATCGTATTGGCAGATATAATAAAAATACTATCCGTAGTATATTAAGTGTTTAGTAGGCTTAGTAAGTTGATGTCCGATCCGCAACCTGTAAATTGCGAAAAGGGCTCACTAGACAATTTCGGTGCGTTCGTCGCCGCGGCGCCAGTTCCGCAACATTTCGCCCCAATACGCCCTCTTTTTAACGAAATCTCCGACAAAAACATCTTTTTTTCGACAAAACGCAAATTAGTTTCGGGTATAGAGGAAATTGTCTTTTGGAAAAAGTTTTTTACGAGCGTCGGCGCTTTTGGTCAACCAAAACAGGACCTTAAAGTCAATACCAGATGATGATTTTGATTTAATATTTGCATAATACAATCAGGTTATCTTGAATATTTATTCCTCTGCAGAAATCTCTGTATTCCGCTTTTTATATACCTAATTCAGAGCTTTTTTTTTAAGGTGGCGGAACTCACTTCTTGCCAAACAATTTAATAATTGTAAAAATGTCATATACCTATTTGAATAAAAGTATATAGTGATTTCCATGGTACCCAAATCCTGAAGCGGGGGCTCTACCTATCACTAGGGTTAAAGGCAATGTGATGCTCTATAGTGGCGTATTTCAAATGGTGTTCGAGGTAAAATTAAAGGTATTCAGCAAACATTAACAAAAAAATGCAATTACACAACCGCATATATTAAAATGTTAATATGCCTGAAAGAAATTAAATTAGGAAATTTTACGATTAGAGAAAATTTCTGATGTGCGTTATTTAAATTATCTGGTCGATCCCCCAGGCTAAAGCCTTGTCATCCCCCCCCCCGTTCACATTCACTTGAAGAAATGGTAATACAATTCAATGCACATATCAAACGCGATAGTTTTTCAGGATATTATGTATTTTCATATTAGATGATTCAGGAAAATTAACTTGTACTATGTAATCGCGAACAATGTTTCATATAATTGCTTTTGAAACATTAAAAATACCGCGAAAAAATAGATTACAAAAAAAGCCATGAAACCTCGTTCACAATTTCGACCATATACTTATAGGCTCCCTCCATTTTTCGCGTGGACTCTTGATGATGTCTCCGTTGACGACGAGTTTTGCTAATTATTGTTTTCTCTTCCAGGCAGAAATCTCGGGATAGTATATATTTCGATAGTATATATAGAGGTGGACAGCATGTACAATGACATAGGTACAACAACAATTTGTATTGCTTATATAAAATAATATTATTTTTGAAATCAGCACTCAAATATAAAACTTTTTGTATATAATATAATATCCCGTGATTTAACCCATAAAGGCCGAGCAGCTTGTGTATCGGTTTATAATATCGTGAATCCCAGGTTCGAATCCTGGGTCAGGCAAATACACAATTTGTGTTTGAAGTCAGAGTGTGGACCTAATATTATTATAATAGGTTGATCAAAGTGGCTAACATCCATTTCTAGTAAAAACAAATCGGTTATTACAAACCCCCACTCTGTGGAGGTCCATATGATCAGATTACGATCGGATCATATGGATCATCGGTCAAAAAAGGATTAAAAGAATATTTAAAAATTTCTGTACGTGCCGATTTGCGTAATATGTAATTTTTACTATACCTAATGCTACATTCGTGAACAAATGAACATTGTATACCTACCTATAAACTGTTTGAAAATTGTGTGAAGTCTGTTTAAGAACATTTACGATTCTAAAATGTTCTGATAAAATGTTCTTTTTAGAACCTATTACGCTGCGAATGGAAAAGATTGTTCACATACAGATGTTTTCGGTCTGCACAATGTATTAGTTGTAAATTATTACTAATGACAAGTTCAGTACCTACAAGAATATCTGAATAATGTATTTCAAAAAATGGAACTACGCAACCAGCCCGTTTGTAATGTTTGCTATTATACTAAACTTAGGTTCAGTGAAAAAATTATATAAATTCTTGTTAATTGTTAGAAACTTGATGCTGCTATCAATAATTATTGGGAATATATTTTGAGTATATGAAAACATTATTTAAAAACCTTCCAATATTTTTTTTCATGTTTTGAAAAATGTTCTTTGTTATTTTAAGAAACCACAGCAATATTGAGTATCTATGTACCTATATATTAACATGCACATATAATTAAATTAATAGTACAGTGACAGTAACGATATTTTCATATATTTTGTTTATATTTGTCATGACTTGAAATTAATGTTTTCAAAATTGAAACTGCGTAGAACCCATGCAAAATATCAGACATATATTTTTGACAAAAAAAAAAAATTATATAAGTATAAAATGTGATATTTATTAGATAATTGATTTGTCACCGTGATAACCACAATAAAGAGATGTAGGTAGTGTAGAAATGGATCATTATAATGTGCCTTGTGTCTTATTATTAGTCGGATGTCTATTCACAATTTCACCATTAACATTTTCAATAAGTACCTATCATGACGACTTGTGTCCTGAAATCAAACGCGCCGTCCTCAGCCACGGGTCAATAAGCCAAGCCGCCTGGCAAAAACCACCGAGTCCAAAATGGTCAAAACCAGTCTTACCCTAATTGGACTTTTGTGAAAGAGGAAAAAGGATGCTGAATCGAAGGCGCTAAAAGTCGAGTGGACTGCGACAAAAAAATAAATAGAAAACATCGCGTATTGAGTTTCAAAGTAAATCCCGACCAAGGAGTCAAATTTAATATCATTCAATGATATCCGAATAATTTTGTCAATATTATATTATGTTATAATTAAGTAATCGTAGTTGATGATCTATAATCCATATCAACAGTAAAAAGACATACAAGTAAATTAATGGTGAATGATAGGTACCAAGGCATTATAGTGAAGACGTTCAATTGGATCGCGACCGAGTCAATCTGGTCGATGACGTCCCTATGAAATTGCCGATTATAATCAGAGTTGTCTACAAATACATTAGGCACCTAATTACATATTGTATTATTTATTTTATTTTCGTTACTTTTATGAATATACACACAATCTACTGAACATTAGAGAATTTACATGGAACCTACTCTCAAACAGGGGTCTAGGACGATTTGGCGCCGGAACAACTGGATGCTTCGCAATTCGAAATTAAATAGACGTTACATAATTATACGTACTTTAAAAAAATATTTAATTTTATTATTTTTATTTAAATTAATAAGTAGGTATATCATGATTTGATAGTTAGTGAGAATTTAAATACGCACACGTAAATAATGATTTAATCGTGAATATGTTTAAGTTCAAACAAAAAAAGAGTTTTTTATTTTTATATAAAGCCTTAGGCATGGTAATTCTCAATCCGCAATAAAAAAAATCGGTGTGTGTACTTATGTACGCGCGTTAGAAGTTGTACTTCTTTGGCGTAACAAAACAAAAAAGTCGTTACCTGAGTCTATTAATATTACAGTGGATTAGGTTGATGAAAACGTACGCGATTCATCTGTACCTCATATAGCACATGATAATTGTAATTTAATTAATGTATTGGACCAAAACTCATCTTTGCCATACAGCAGTTATAATCGATAAAGAAATGCCCATGATAAATTAATAAAAAATCAAATTTCAATATGTTTTTTGAATTATTTACCAACTCAACATTCACAAAATTTATTTATTTATTGATATATAATTTTACACAAAAATAATACTTACATAAATATAGCCTCAAATCTTGATACACAATCTTTACAATGAAAAATAAATATACACTCCAATATAAATAAAGTTTTATGAATATAAATTAACAGTGTAAAATGTTAGTCTCCAGAAATTTGTTTATACACATATATATTTATTATGAAACAATATTGGTTATGTTTACAACACGTGCTCTTTACTTGGTTGTATTGAACTACTAACTAAATGCCATTATGCGCATGTGCATGTGCCCTTGAGATCGAAATGAATATAATCATGATAATAAATTATGTGTTATCGGCGCTCGTTACATCGGTTTTCCCAAACGCGTCAAAAGTATAACTTCAAAATTTACAACATTATGTTAAAAGTAAAATGAATTAAAACTACTAAGTAGTAGATAGAAACTGTTAAAATTCATCGTCTACGTTCTGCTTACGAGTCTACGACAGTGCGGCGTCAAATTGTGCTGGAGTCCAGTTGTCCCATTCCCCTCAAACAGTGGTGGTTTTACATAGATTGAGATCTGTCAGTGGTGCTGACAGGTTTCGAAGCATCCTTGTGAAAATTTTGCCTATGCAATAAACCGCCATATAATATGACGTATTAAAATGGATAGGTATCTAGTTACCTACTATACAATATTAGTTATATTTTCAAAATATGTAATTTCTTTATACTTACTTTATAATATGCCGCCTCTATGGAACGAATGACCTGCCTACCCCCATGATACGTCAATGCGCTTAATCCATGATGGGTCAAACGTGATCCGGGTTGAACTTCTCTAATGCCTGCCGTATAGTAATTATTATCTATATATAGAAACCGTATAACAGCTGTATTAACCATAAAACCATCAATTAATAAAATATATTTCTACTCCATTTCGATAAAAATCTATTAGGTACCTATGACGCAGTGTTGTGTTACATTTAGGTCTAACTGTCTAACACACAAATCTAACTGGGTTGGTATATAATATAGGTAGGTATTAATATTTTTCATTGATGCATTTGAATTTCATTCATTAAGTCGAATGTCGGCGAGTATGTTGAAATCGTTTCCTTTACATGGGGGTTGCCACACCCTTTCTGTGTTAAAAATTCTGTTTTTTCTCCGATATTGTTGAATGTCGGTTTCTTTTGAATTATTAAATTATTTGTTTGCCGTTACAGTTTTGACCTTGAGGTGAGAGGTTGCTTTTGAATGAATACTGAAATATAATGTGTCATTGATAAAATCATTCGCAAATAAAAGAGTGATTTTATTTATCTGAATAATATTTTCAAAAGTGACCTCCCTGTCTAAACACCTAAATGTAAAGTTTTCAATCGGTACGCATGACTCCTCGAAATCACATACCTACTATGCGTGCTAAGCATTAATCCTCAATATAGAGGCCAAATTACACAATCAGATTCTCATTTTGATCGTCAGTCCCGATTGTCCTCACCAATCGCCTGCGCTTATCATCCCCGTTCGTTAAACGTCACAGATTCGTTCACTTTGAACTACGACGACACTTCATTACAGTTTTTCGGAGTTTTTGTTATGTTTATGGCACACTGACAGTACCGGGTGAGTGTAACTTCAGCGACTGGACAATTGTTTATGACTAATAAATAGCTATTCTTATAGAATCTCCAAAACTGGCATACTCAGCGCTTGAGATTGATTTTTTTTTTTTAAATTAGTGTGTTAGATTTCTTGTTATATGGCCAATCTAGCTCAGATGGTCAAATTATTTTTTCCATGAGACGGAACTATATTTTTGGGGATTTCATAAACCGGAACGGTGCTTCTGTGCGCTCCGGTCCATTTTGAGCCCTGGACATACTAAACAATCTGTCAATTAAAATCGGCTGCGCTACCTACTTATGGCACGTTAAATCACAGATAAAAAGACGGCACTGTATATATTTACTCATACGGTAGTACCCAAGAGGTATAATAGGTCAAAAACATAAACCTAGAGGTTGCTACATCGACGAAATAGTTATGGTCTGAGAAAGTGTGAGGCAACACAGTGTGTAAAATTGAAAAAAGTGAAATTAAAGCCTATAACCAATACTAGAATAGATTTATTAGTGAAAAATCATCCACGGTGGTTAAATCTATTTGGTTTTAAGTACGTAATTACAATCTTTGAAAATTGATTACTGTTATAAAATAGTTATTTTTGTCAATACATTTTTGACACTCAGACTAAAGTTTTTTCGGTACTGTTCGGTTATACCGGAGCCAGCGGAAAACGCATTTTGAAAATAGCCGATAAACTGGATTATTTGTTAGGTTAACCTAACCAAACCTAACCTAACCTAACCTAACCTAACCTAACCTAACCGAACCTAAACTAACCCAAACTAACAAATAATCCAGTTTATCGGCTATTTTCAAAATGCGTTTTCCGCTGACTCCGGTATAACCGAACAGTACCGTTTTTTCACACCCACTGGTAGTATTTTCGAAGCCTCTTGCAAGTGGGCGGCAATAGATTAATAAGCAAATTTATTACCTGCTTACATACCTAATTAAATAAAATACGGAATACTTCGATTTCATACATCATATTATTTTAATAAACATAATTCTATAGGTTTATCATAATAAATAGTAATCATTTAAATTCCGAGATTTCGAAGCCAATGAATGGCCCACAAGAGCGCATAAATTAAAGTTTGGTATTTCTTTTTATAAGTCCAATTTATTATCGTGAGCGATCTCCTCTGAAAAGATTTTTTTTAAATAGCACCCATCAAAAAATGTTAATGCAAGAAACTCATTCAGAAATTGGGGTCCTCTACTTTAAAACTAGTAAAGGAATACATTTTCGAAATCCGTACATACTTAATCAGCTGCTGTGGGAACTGTGAGATGGTACGTTACATGAAAAACGCTGTCGATAATATTTTTTAATTAATTATTTGAATTATTACTTAAGGGGGGACATGCTCGTCGAAGGTCAAAATTGAGTTTTTATTGTATTTTCAAACCATGATCCTGGACACTCCTTAAACGTTGTAGATAATCTATTTATATAATTTTGAAGCCTTATTATCCTTTATAGTTATTTTAAACATTTGATGACTGTATAAAGTATTTATCACCCACGGTGGCCGCGCGGCATAAGCGTTGGACTATCACACTGTGGGTCTCAGGTTCGAATCCTGGGTCTGGCAAGTACACATATTGTTTTTCAGTTTGTGTGTGAGTCAGGGTATGGACCTAATAGGTTGAGCAAGTGGCTGACATCCATTTCTCGTAAAAAACAAAATCTGTTAATACAAACCTCTACTCTGTGGAGGCCCATATGATCCTATTAGGATCGGACATGGTCAAAAAAAAAAAAAAAAATAAAGTATTTTTGTTACATAAAATAGTATTCTTTTAAACCTCTCGCTCTAATGTTTTAGATACATAACTGTGCAGTGGTGTTAAGATTTTTTACATTTATTAATTTTTAAACGCATTTATAAAACCATTAATATAATTTATTACGAGATAATTTTTGTAAAATATTCACGATAAAAAATTATATTGATAATCTCTGTGATCCCAAATTTGACAAGAATTAGGCATTTTATTATTAAAAAAATCGGCAAGATTAACACATTTGAAGATGATTCTAAAGATATTTATTATAAGCTATGTCTTTGACCATTCAAGTGTGATAAACATTTTATGAATAATGATTGCTTTATAATAATTATTGACCTAAGAATAAGGTAGTGTTTTTTTTAAATACGCCATTTCTTTTGTCATTCCCCAGTGGTTAAGCTACAACATACGGCCGTAGCCATAAATTGACAAACTATATTATCTACTAGATTATCTACAACGTTTAAGAAGTGTCCAGGATCATGGTTTGAAAATACGATAAAAACTCAATTTTGACCTACGACGAGCACGTGGGCCGTTAATGCATATTTTTTTTATTCCTTACTTATGTCACCATATATATTAGGAGAAAAGGGCAACACACACGAGATAGTTTCCACCAGGGGCACCAGGTTTAAACGGTCCAGTGATTTTAGCCATGTAGTTCATTTCTACTGGGTGAGGTACATTAGCATAATGCCAGAATCCATACGCTCTCACAATAGTTCAGCATTTTACATGCCTACTTGAATTTAATAATAAGAACTTTAGAAGAATTGTCTGTTTGAAATAATTACTAGAGTTGATTAGAAATAACATATTATCATCTCTTTCTGTAAGTAAAATAATGTGTAATCAAAGACAATTAATCGTTTATCACATTTAGGTTTCAGATTTCAAACCGATAATACTGGCTCTTTCTATTAAGAGCGTACTTCAGTGAAATAGCAAATAATTTTCAACAGCAGGTGCGACGAAATTTCTCACTAGTCACCAATTGGAGACAGACAGTCGAGGTGTCCACACGTCGATTTGTTTTGTCATGGCGTCGGATAAAAATATTCTTAAATCGTGTAAAGATGACTAAAAAACTTTATGTATGTAATTAAAAAAGAAAACAAGTAAATGAATATACTATTATTATTAGTAATACAATAAACATAACATTAAATGGACGCATGTTGGATTTTTATGCAAATTATATTTCGTTCGGCACGCGTCATTTGCACAATCCGCACATCGCCTAGCCACGATCTTTTTAGACCATGCATCAACAGCCTTAACAGTTTTATTTTTACGATAAATGGATGTTAACCACTTTATCAATCTATTATGTCTATACTTTGGGTTTAAACACAAATTAACAAAACAACACTTAAATTTTCCAGACCCGGGATTTGACCATACGTACACGATACTTTTCAGTCATTGCGGGCGCATAATTAATAATTAAAAATATGGTCAAAACAAATTAAATGCGAATGCGCTTCCAGTCGCCAGAAAAGCGGATCTCCTATTTTTAGTCCAGTCATTGACCATCGAAAAATTCGGTATCGCCAAGCAGTCTGGCTGGAAATTGTTCACCTTTTGATTCATCCTCTTTCTACCTGGGCGGCCTAACCTGTCTAAATCTAACCGGCACTCTCAAAATATCATTCCAAATCAAACCGATTGAATTGAATCCGAACTGAATGTCGTGGTCATTTTGGAGATTGGGAGTTGGGGTCAATAAATGCAGAGCCGAATCAAGGAAATATCCAGAAATTGCATCAATATATTCATATGTCAAAAATCATTATTTTCAATGATAATAACTTCAGAGTTACCTACCTATTGGTATCGTGTAATTATTATCGTTTTAATATATCGCACTGTAAATCTTGAAGAATCTTCTTGAATTTCCTCGCTCGGCGTAAGGTATTATATATTATCTATGGGGATGTAGGACTTACCTTCACCCACGAAATCACCTCGCAAGATCCGAAAAAGTTAGATGAAGAATGCAAAAAGCGAAATTACATTACACGCGTGCTTTAAGGCGAAGTCTTCACTGAGCCTTTTTTAAAGAGGCACCTAGCGGAAAAATACGAAGCTTGCAATTTGATACATTTGCTTGATAATTTACAATTTCAACTATATTAATGAATAAATATGTATCTGAAAACATTAAAAAGAAAAATATTTTTTATTTTAAGTCAAAGATAAACCTACAATTGTAAAAAATGTAATAAAATGTGAATTTGTTAAATCGGACCGCACCCTATTATTACATATATTTTATGGTCATATTTATTATTAAAAATTAGTTTATTAAGTTTTCTAAGCATCATTTAAGCGATTTTTGATTAATTCATAGTTTTAATATTTTTTATATCTATTTTAAAAAACATCGATTTTTATAAAAAATATAAATGTGTATAACTTGAAATCCTTTTTATTTATATCAAATCAATTATTTTTATAAATATAAATAAAATATTTATATAAATATAAATAAAAAGGATTTCAAGTTATACACATTTATATTTTTTAGAAAAAACCGATGTTTTTTAAAATAGATATAAAAATATTAAAACTATGAATTAGTCAAATATCTCTTAATTGATGCTTAGAAAACTTAATAAACTAAATTTTAATAATAAATATGACCATAAAATATATGTAATAATAGGGTGCGGTCCGATACAACAAATTCACATTTTATAACATTTTTTACAATTGTAAGTTTATCTTTGACTTAAAATAAAAAATATTTTTCTTTTTAATGTTTTCAGATACTTACATATTTATTCATTAATATAGTTGAAATTGTAAATTATCAAAAAAATGTCTCAAATTGCAAGCTTCGTATTTTTCCGCTAGGTGCCTCTTTAAAAAAGGCTCAGTGAAAACTTCGCCTTAAATATAAATGAAACATGACAGGTCAACTATGAACTTGGCTACGTTTCGCTGAATGTTACTAGTCTTAAAAAATGTTGGCTAGTTTTAGAGATATTGAGGTGGTACAATTTATCTAACGGTAAAATATAGCATACTTTCTCCTACCTACCTACCCGGAATATTTGCAAAAAAATACAGGTACGGAAGAGTGTGAATCAATGATTTATTTTAAGTCAATTTAATATTATTAGATACCTACCTGTTAAATGTCGTTGTGCTGAAATATTCATGGCCCAGAATAGCTGTCAAAATCGTATTCATAGAGCAACATAAAAACACATAGTTATATCAATATGAAATATATTATCGAACAAAATATATACTAGTTTCCTGTAAGTATAATAATAATAAGAAGGTTTTAGAATGTTAAGGGCAATTACATAATGGTAGATTCTTGCGTATATCGTCTGCCACGATCATCCCCCGATCAAAAATTGACACTTTGATCGTTCTCTAGAGTCGTGAACCAAATAGAATAATTCATTCCCTTAAAATAATTCCAAGTTTTCGCTCACGACTCAGATCACAGGTTGGTGATGATTATCGTATGTTCTTACTAATCGCCGACTCAACTGTCACCGATCGTCGATTGAGTTACGCGCGAAAAATAAGAATTATTATACTTTGGTCACGATTCTAGGGAATGATTCAAAATAATATTTCACGATTAATGTAACTAAGTAACTAGGCACCTACTACCTACTGAACAATGGGAAGATATATATTATTTATTTTATTCACATAAATTGCTATATTTATTTAAATTTTACAACCCTTATATTGCAATTTTATTGTCCAGAGACGGAAGTG
This sequence comes from Rhyacophila brunnea, assembly GCF_057557595.1. Classification (NCBI taxonomy): domain Eukaryota; kingdom Metazoa; phylum Arthropoda; class Insecta; order Trichoptera; family Rhyacophilidae; genus Rhyacophila; species Rhyacophila brunnea. The sequence goes on from NW_028233068.1 coordinate 29,280,659, forward strand.
AGCAAAACTCTCAATTTCTAATTAATATTTACTAAAATGCACTAAACACGTAAGTACCTATCGTAAAATGAAATACTAAATTTATTATGGACAACGCAAGTTATAGTCTCCGGGTTCGATCTCGGTGAGGTCACAATATATTTATGTGATTTTCTCAAAGTCTGGGTGTTTGTGATTATTTCTCTTCTATTACTAATTACCATGGCCCCCACAAGAGGGGAGCTGATAGGGCTCTAGCGTGGGGGCCCGGGATCAGGAGGGACCCGGCGTGGTGGGTCAACCAGATAAATGAGATAAATACAAATCACAAATTGACCCTAATAGTAAAAAAGTCGGCTGCGGTGCTAATTTAATTAAATTGTTAATGATGCTTATGGTGTTAAAACATGTAGTTATGCAATGCAATTTTTAATCGATACTCGAAAATTCAACAATTCAAGTGGACGTATTAAAAAAATACTAAAAATCGCTAAAAAATATACTAAATACTCTTAATTTTACATCATTTGGAAAGGTTAATGTAGAGTACCATACTGCCTTTAATCTTAGTGATAGCTAGGGGGGCCTACCAAAGACCCTGGCCTGTGGGCCCGCTTCAAGGTGTGGGGGCCATGCTAATTACACTACTGTCAATAGACTTCATATCCTATTGTAGTATTAAAAAGAATATATAACATCTACATATATTGAAAATACATAATTTTGAAAAAAACTTTCTGAGAGAGTATATTATAACCAATAGAAAAAATCGTTTTTGAAAAAAGTAAGCCACCCCGACGGGGAATCGAACCCCGTATCTCCCGGGTTTACGCCCCGCCCCATCCGTCGCATTTAACGTTTGTTTTCTATTGGTTATAATCAATGACATTAATATGGACGAAGCATCTAGAAAATAAAATGACACTCACTTTGTGTCGGGTCTGCCGGATGGCGAAATTAATATTTTAATATCGGTATCCTACGCTCAAATGATCATTCTGCTTGCAAGCGGTCTGGCGACACCACTGGGTCTGCCCATACAAAATTTCTGACTGTCAGGTTTCGACTCCACCGTTATTATTGTGTTACAAAATGCCAATGTGCCTAGTTAAAAATTGTAAAAAAATCTACTAAACACTCCAAGAAAGATGGGATATCACTTTTCATGTGTTAGTATTATTTATTATTTATAAAATGCCATTTTAAGATAATGTTTATTCAATGCAATTGAATGACAGAAACCATTGGACAGTCGCCTGTGATGCGCTGGGCTCACTTGCGTCTAATCTCTGAAAAGTCGTAAGTAACCGAGAATCTGTTTCTAACGCAATGAGTCATGGCACTAATACGCCATTACAATAAAGGTTATATTACTATAAATTCTCAAAGCTTGTATCGCATAATGGAAATGGATACGTCATATGGTCACGTGACATCTACCTATACATCTGTGAATGACTTTCAGGCACAATTTCTCGTGCGCGCCGGTATGAAGTGAGTTGTCCATTTAATATGTCATTGGTATATACTCTCTCAGAAAGTGTTTTTCAAAATTATGTATTTTCAATAATTAGAATGATACATTTTTAAAATCTTGTGAATTATTCGTTGCATTACATACTTATATATATTTTATTTAAAAAATAAATTAAAAAATTGCTTCAATTTATTTAAAGTAGGTAACATAATTCAATGATAAGTCCTGTTGTTTTTATTATAATTCCTTTAATCTGCACTTCAGCTAGATATATTTTGATAGACGGAATTTAATTGTTTTGACTATCATTTTTATCGTTATCATGTTTGCGGTCCTGGTAAGCTTTTTGGTTACCCACAAGTCCAGTGTCATCATAATTCAGCCAACAATTAAATTAATTTCATTCACCAGGCACAAAGTGCGCGCGCGGTCTTTTCCATTGTTGGTCAGTTTTTTGTCGATTTTTTTTGTTCCTTGCCGGTAAGGTGATAATATGAATCGAATTTCTGCAGAAAATGTCAAACTTTAACAATACGAACACTTACCTAACATCAAACAAATTTTATAATTCTGCCTTAATTCAGCGGCGATTTTCTTTAACACAGATGACGCAATCGATTCAACAGAATATTCAAAGGGGAGCTCGACACAGTTCAAGCCGGTCATATAATTGATAAATTATACCAAAATCCTTATATTTATATCGCAAAAAGTATATAATAGTATAAGTAAAAAGTAAAAAGTAAAAGTAAGTAGTTCATATAACCTGCTTAGGAGTAAAATACTTTCCATTTTTAAGTACATACCTACCTATAGCCCATAATAAGGTAGTGGACATAATGCCCATCTATTACTTTGTGGGCTATAAGCTCTGACTCCATGAACTGGATCAATATCGTATTAAATTTCTTAGATTGACGACGATTTTCTTTGTCGCAAAAGACGCAATCGATTCTTCAGAAGATTTAATAGGGGTGCTCGAAACAGTTCAAACCAGTTTTTTGATTAATTCAAAACTGTTTTGTGGTGTGAAGGGCGGGTCACGCTCCAGCACGTCGGGTATCATTAACTTCCACCTAGTAATCTTGAATCACTTAAATTTAAAAATCATGACTTTGATATTTTTACTTGGCAAAAAATCGAAAACATAATTAGAGCATATTATTGAGCTGTAAAAGAGAAGCGATTAGTCAGTTCAATTCCGAAGTGATTTTGCCTGTTTTACTTAAATTCTAAATTGAATATAATATTATGTAAGATTGAAGAATGCTTTAGAAAAGAGGGTGATTATGATTTTTATAAATAAGTTACCTAGTATTATTTTATTTAAGTCTAGCTGGGGGAGATGGAGTACTTAAGTTCTCGGAAAATGAAAGATCAAGTTCTGGGTTGTAAAGCAATTGATGATGATGATGCTTCAATGCTTATTTAAAATAAAAATATTTACAGAACCGTTGGTTTAATAATACGAAGGATGGATATAAGGCAGCAATTAGATGAAAGATTTTCGAGCCATTTTATTTGGAATGATTGATTAGACCTTCGGACGTCTCATAATATGTAGCTCCTTCTAAGAACTTCACATTCTCAATTCAATGGGTAATATTTAATATTCATAAAAATATAGCACAATGTTGATGTCTCATTAAACGATTCATTATTGCTTTCATCATTATTGGATGATGATCAAATTAACACTAATTATGCTCACGACTTATAATAATGCAACCTGGATATAAATCATTGTGATAGCATAATAGTTAAATAATGAATATGGGTGCGAAGGGAAGGAGACGTTGGTACAAGTCTGTTTACTGGAAACCAGGCGGGAACAGCGGCAATTTTCATAGCAATTCAAGAATGATAACTAGGGAGCGGATTTATATGCAACAAAAAACATGATTATATGCATGCACATATGCACTTAAAATCAGTAAAATATTCACTAAAACCAAAGAAATATGCAGTCAAAAATTTTCATTTTTATGGAAAAAAATGTAAATACCCACTTCACCCAATATTACTGATAAAAAATCGAATAACAAATCAATAATCTCAATCAACAATACTTACATACAATAAATACTACATATTTACTGTTTTTTTCTCCGAAAAAAAGTTACAATATTGTGCTCTGGCATTAAAATTTTCCGCATATCTGTCAGTATTTTGTTTATATGCGGAAAACGACCACTCAACGTCCACACAGGTGATTGCGCAAACTTTAAATAAAGGTGCCCGAGTTGACTTCGCTTTTTCTGATAGATCCACAGCTCGGTGATGCCATTAAAAATGCAAGTGCATCTAAACTATCTACCTAACTAATTTAGTAATATTTCGACAAAATAATTTAAAAAAAAACTAAAATTATAAATGCAAAAGTCCTATAATATGCATTTATTTATGAAATATGCACTAATGTCTCAAATATGCTCTAACGTCTCAAATATGCATTTATATGCACAATAAAATTTTATTTTCGGATTCTGCGTCTTTAAAAACGGATTTCTGTGTAAGTATTACCTATAGCTGTGCATATCCAGTATATTATATTATTTTACGGCTGTTTTCAAATTGTTTTGCCGCTGACTTCCACTAAACAGGCAAGAACCGCGACCTTTTTTGATTGTAACGATCAGAGACGTTCCGTAGGTTATTGGTTGCATAAGTACGACACATTAAGAAGGGTGGCGAATGAATGAACAAATAATGCAAATATTACTACTTTTGAGAGTGGTGGTGGCGGTTTTCATTGAAGTAGAAGATGCAGTCACTATATTAGAAAGTATCGACACCTAAATTTAAAAAAAATAATCTGTAAATCAATAAATAAATAATCAATAATAATTTATTGTCTGACGACAAGAAATCGGCGATAACAGGAAGTCGCTGCAGTCGCATGTAGAAGACTTCTAGTGACGTACCTGTCATAGCGGTAACGCGTGTTAAAATAATGTATCGGCTTTCCCCTTTCTTCGCAATAAACCAAAAATTTACTAATAATAATTCTAACATCACTCCTAATCGTTTAAGACATATTTTTATTATACAAAACTACAAACTACTTACCTAAATTGACAGATCCGTACACCACGGGAGCGTAAAAAAATGATAAATTTGGGGGTGTTCCTCATTTGAAAACGGAAGTGCGATAAGATGCACTGGAGGGGATTGTTAATTCACAGTTTTAACACGATAACTATGAAATTGCTTCGGGTGTTGATATATTCCACATACGTGAGGATGAGTATAGGTGGACGTTGTTTTATAAATTCTTAAAATAGGGTCTGCTTAACTCATCCGGTGTAGGTACTTCCTTGTACCTATATATTTAATATTTTTTGTATTTACACATTTCTAATGTTTAATAACTTACTATCTATCTCTATGCTGATCTATCTTTTTTTTAATGTAATACTGTTTTATATTTCTTTGCTTGTAAATGTCATGTTGTGAACGTCTTAAACTTATAATTTGTAATGTCCACACAATATGTTAAAAATAAATAAATTGAAATTGAAATAAGAAGTTCTTGTTCGACAGTAACTACGAAACGGAACGGCATTCTAAGTCTGCTGAAGGGCGGCATTTTACCTTGGGACGTCACTGGTAACAATATTGCTTCTAAGAAATCAGCTAATAAAAAATGGTTAGCTAAAAAATATTAATTATATGATTAATTAAGGTATGTGTATATTAAGCGGCAATTTTCTTTGACGCAAATGACGCAACCGATTTGACAGAAAATTTAAAAAGGGACTCCACACAATTCAAACCAGTCATAAAATTATTAAATTATACCACAATCTATAATAAATGACGCGTATTTCTCACAAATTGATAAAAATAAATCGATTTAGATTTCACGTCCCGTGAGCGTAGATAAATGATACGTTGCTTGAGACAGAAAATGAAGGCAGAAATAACAACCAATAGTGTTAATAATTTTATTTTTATTCTATTCTATTATTTTTATAATTTAATAAATTTCATGGACGCGATCGTATCTAGAGTGACTTGCTGATGAATAAAGAACTCCCCTAGATCTTTTCATTAGTTTTAAACCTGAATTTTTCGATGGTTTGATTGACATCGGATTGGAGATTGTAGGTCTTGTCATCAGAATGGCTGACATAATTCTAATCATAGTGATTTTTAACAGTTGTGAAATAGTATCAAGTTAATTTCTTTTATTTTGTTAACTGTCAATTCATGGTGGAACTGCATTGTATTGTTGTTTTTATTTAATAAAACGCAATTTTTATAGTAATTTTCCACTTTAATTAATATATTAGGACCGGTTTCGTCCGCCTGAGTGGGACATTTTCAACTGAAAAAACCGGTCCTAATATATTAATTATAAAATACTCAATTTTGAAAATCTGGTTTTGTAAGAGATGCTAATATGCAGTGGTAGGTAAGCTCATAGAAACATAATATTGTAAATATCAAAAATCATGATATCGGATTTTAAACATGGATCGACATATTTTTTTTCCATCGTAATAAAATAAAGGATTAAATGTATTGTGTGCCATGTAGGCATCCACCACCCACGCTCAATTAACAATTAAATATCGCCTTGGCGGGATTCGAAGGGCGCACCTCTTACAACTTCATTAGGTGGCGAGACGACTCATCCGAACCAGCTACCAACCAGCCTCATTATCGGCTGCATATTGATTAACTAAACAAAGTTGTGCTTAACCAGTGAGCCACTAATTAATTGGAATATTCTCAACCCAAATCTGGCTATACGTTAAATATAAATAAGTTTAACGCCTTCGATGGTCGATATGTAACGTGTTGATATACCTATACCTGATCCAAATCCCGGGTCTGGAAAAAAAATCAATGTGTATTTGGACCCAAAGTATGAACCTAATAGGTTGAGCGGCCCTTGTGGCCTAGTGCGTAAGGCGTCAGCTTTTCCCGGATTTCCGAGGAGGTCTCAATATATTTATATGATTTTCTCAGTTTGGGTGTTTGTGATTACTTCACTATATTTATTATTAATCACACTACTGTTTCAATTCACTGCTGTCATTAGGCCTCGTGATATTCTGTTGGAGTGTTTAAAAGAATAAAAGAATATAATAGCAAATGGCTAACATCGTAAAAACCAAAATATGTTAATACAACCTCTAATCTGTGGAGGCCAATGACATTATTAATGGACAACGCACTCAATACAGTAGCTAGCAAGTAAATTTGCGCATGGCGACATTCGCAGATGTATAGGTAGACGTCATACAATTTCCATTATGCGATATCACGCATCGGGGATTTATAGCAATATCACCTTTATTGTAATGGCGTTAGAGCAGTGTTTCTAGTGTAAATGTTCATTTGAGCGAACCCGTTCGAACCGAACCATTCGGCAGACCCGACAAAAAGCATCGGGAATTTATAGCAATATAACCTTTATGGTACTGGCGTTAGAGCAGATTATGCCAATCGGCAGACCCGACAAAAAAGTGAGTGTCATTTTTTTTCCAGATGCTTCGTCCATTATATGTCATTGGTGGAGGCACATACGATCTTCTTAGGATTGAACATGGTAAAAATTTAAGTCGACTTTGAACAATCTGTGGTTTGGTAGTTATATCGGATTATAATTTTATCACCTCAATACTTTTTTTGATATTTTTTAAAAATATCAATGATCATAGTTTATTTGAACTGATAAGATAATGTTAAAATTTATTTTTTATGTATCATTTAATTTTTAATTGATAAATTGGCATTTTTTATACTGTTTCTATACTAAACCTAACTTAAATATTCCCTTATATCCCTCATCTACAACGAAACTGGATTTATATTAATTTAGTTGACCACTTGATTTATTTATTGCCTTAAATTTCCGATTCAATGATGGCACAGTTAAATGTCATTACTTTTAATAGTTTCTTAAAAATATCACTTAAATTTGGCTGTGCTCAAAAGTGGATGGTTGTTAGTCTCTGTTGAGTTTCCCTCTCGTTTCCTCTCTCTCCCTCTCTTGTTTCGTCTTATCTAATCAAAATGATTGGCGTTCACTAATGCGATGACATTAAATAGAGAAAAGATGTTTTTTTCTTAACTGAGCACAACTTAATTCAAAGGCTCGAAACAAAGATTTTGATAGCCAAAGGCCGTGGGAGACTTAATTTGATATTAATTACAATTACTTTGGATGCCTTTCTATTTTTAATTACAAATAAATACCAAACACAGCGAAAGAACAGATTGTAAATAGACATCTTAGCGAGTGTTAATTTTATTAAGCTGATTCTGGTGCACCTGTCATAATTTGTTGATGTAGACATTTCAAAAATTGTTAACAATAGCAATGTAATATTTTCCCCATTTTACTTGAATCTCTCAAAGCTAAGATCTTCGTACCGATAATATAGCAGTGGCAAAGACTCCATACTAGGCGATTATTTAATGCCTACATTCTTAATACAAATAAATTTAAATAACCTAATGACATTTAAAAGGTAAAAAAATTCCAACGGAGCCATTTGTCTCTATTGAATTTATGATTTTTTTTTCTAGATGCCTTTATGGATACCTCGCATTTACTATCGAAGTTTTTTAAGGACTTTGGCACGCAAACTACTCTACTTGATGCTAGTCAAATGAAAATTGTGCCAGCTGAGAGAATATGCCTTATTGAAAATTATTCTTCTACCCGCATCGGGTATTGCTAATTTGAATTCGGCCAGGGCCTATGAAACCGCCTTGCAAAAACCCTGGAAAATTCTTTGTAGCGCAAGGCGGTGGTGATTCTGATGAATATTTTGTCGTATTCATTGGGAACTGAGGACTGCGATTTGTTGCCGAGTTTTTTCCCGTGGTAAAAGAAATGTCGCATTGGACTGATATATTGAATTTATGATTAACATTTACACATACATAACAGATATAGGTACTGTACCAATCCCAGTCTATCGGATTTTCTACTAACACATACAAACAAAGGCATAGTAAATATAATCCAAAGTTTTTTTTTTAATGAAGTTTAATATTGTTTCTCATTGAGATCTCATTATATGAAACGACTAATGCTTTCACGATAACGCCTATGTATTTTTGTACAAACCTAATTCCGTAATAGACCATTTGGTAGTTTTCAAACTTTACATTTTTATGTATTTTGGGATGGTCTTTTCGAATTTTTACGTTATCACCTCAAATTTTTCATCAATACATAAATATGATTAACTACCCTCGATAGGCGCCGATAGCAGCCTTGTGTATAGAATAGGTGCGCTGGATATAGTCTACTGAACGTGTTGTAATCTTGACCCCCGCCAAAAATTTAAAAATCATTTCCATAACTGTAGATGTAGATTAGTATCATAATAAATGTGTTTTTCGAACACGGCCGCAAAAGAATTAGGTACCTACCTATTATCAATTACTTACCCCTCGAATCGAAATCACATCAAGTTTACTACCATTACCCGCAAGCTAACATTAGCCATTTTAAAACTACATTCTTCTCACGCCTACTATACCGATAGGTATCTACAATGAATACTTTTTCATTCGATATGACATCCTTAGTTTAATACTTTAATGCATAGTATGAAGAGATATAGATATAGAGAATATAGAGAAATATATTGACATTCACCAATCACTGCATCGACATTAAGTACCTAACTATACTTATCTAATGATATAAATAAAGTGATGTTTAAAGGTAGGTACCTACAAGAGTAAAATTTCAGATTACCGGAGCGCTTCTATTAATTTCATTTGCACTAAATGGAAATAAAGGTTTTGTATTAACTATGTAATAAGTACCTGCATTATTCGTACCACCTGGCCACAAAATTAATTGAGGTAACCGCTAACAAGATTCAGGCTCTACAGGTGATAATTGAGTGGTATAAAATTGGCTTGTAATGCTACAGAAAGTAGGGAGCGTGCAGTGAAACTCTTCATAAAGATTTTGCATCTGGTTGGGCGAACCAGAGATTGACGCTCTGAGCTATTTGCATATAATATGAACATTATGATAAAAGTCTGTACACTGTAATACGTTCTTACGATTAAGTTATTTACATGAACAATTAGTACTTATAATAAATTGCAAATAATTATTAATGGGTTGTACAAAACATTTTTTAAAATTTGTTAGGCTCTTTACTCTTTGCATTTATTTCATAGAATACATACCTACTAAAGTTAAACTATATAATATATATTATATTGAACATACATAATTTGAAAACACCTTACGCATATACCCACTAGATTTTTTTTAAGAAAAAAATACGAAACCCGACGGGACTTGAACCCTTAACCTCTGGATTTACGCCAGTATGCTTTTCCAATTAAGCTACAGACATCCTACTTAATTACAATAACTTTAACTAGTAGATCTTACATGAATAATTTTATAAGCATTTTAAATTATGTATGTTCACTTACTATTACGTTCTACATTTTTTTTAGCATAATATAATTTTTCCATCTTTCGCACTCGAATGCCTTCTGATAGTCAATGAAGTCAATGAATCATAACATCATAGAACATTAAACTCTCTGCATTTTTTAATTAGTTGCCTGATGTTCAGAATTTGTTCACGAGTTCCCTTGCCCATAACAAAACCTACTTGTTCCTTGGGTATTTGTCGGTCGATGAAATGCTTCAGACGTCTGCTGATTATTATTATAATATGTACTTATTAAGATCTTACTTGCATGTGAAATAAGAGAGATTGTTCGATAGTTTTCACAATATTTACGTGAGGAAAATTTTTGGTGCAGGGAGTTCAAAATTGACTCTGTCAAGTCCTCAGGCCATACGCCCCCATACACCACTTTTCCAGGTCATGTTGCATAATTGATGTATGATTCTTTTTCCGTCATCATTTTTAAGGCTTCTGCGGATATGCCATCGCAACCTGGTGACTTGTGGGTTTTTGGTCTCTTTATCGCCTGTATCACTTCACTAAAAAGTATTTCAGGTTATACGTAGATACGTATGTCAACCACCTCATCATCCTCTTCTGTATCCCTGTATAGGGCTTCACAATATGTTTTCCACCTTGCCGTAACCCTATCCAACTCCATAAGCAGTGTGCATATTTGTGTGAAATACATTTTTTTACTAACTGTCCAATTATGAATGTGTTTAAGTGTGTTATATTTGTAAATGTGCGGATTTTGAACAACTATCTGCAATAATTAAAAATAGGTACATACAGTAGGTAATGTTTCACGTATTTCTAGACAAATCTTTACGATCACGTAGTATTCGCGGCCCTCTTCATTGACTAGTTATTATGAAAATGTATTAATTAATTAATACTAGTTCTTGACAAACGAAAATTGACCATTACTATTTTTGCACCTTCAATAAAACTACACTTGTGAAAGCCCGTTGATACGCCGCTGTTCCGTATATAGGTATATTTATTCCCATGTTAAAGATTGGAGATGCGAACGATAATTTTAATCGAATACAGCAGGCGATGATTTAGACAGCAGGTCAATTGAGTTATAAAGAAGAAAGTAATCGCACCTCATATTACCTCTAAGTAGATATTATTACAGCGAATCGGTAACGCCGTCCTACAACAACGACCATTAATTTGACGGGCGTCTGCCTTAACCACCAAGCCGACAACATGGTTAACACACTGACCTGTTCATATTTAGTTTTAAGTAAAAACTCACGTTTCCCGAATATGGCAACTAATTTCTTGATACTCGACTCATTATACCACTCGAGGCATTGTCTTCATCTGCCTACGGTGGAACAAAATACCTACACAGGTTTCTTTATATGTTTTTATTTAATACTACAATATGACACGAGGTCTAATAACTACATTAGTAATAATAGTAGGTATGGTAGTAGTGAATAGTAATTTAATAGGAGCAGTTCAACAATCACAAAAACACACAAGCTAGAAAAATTACAAATTTTTATTCTGACCTCACCGGCAAACAAACCAGGAACCCTAATTTATAAGAAACTTATGAATTGCACTACGAATACTTAAATGATTTTAGTATACACTAAGTGTAACAAATGTCGTCTATACTTATGTTCAGGGGCGGCTCTACCTTAAGGGTTCGTAGGGACCATCCCCACATCCATAATATCATGTCAAAAATACACGTCCGATATTATCATTATTACATATAATATACCTACTTCATTACATGATTAAAATTACAAATCTCATTCTACAAAGGATGCGAATGCATTAACGTTAGTATACGCATACCGGGAGCGATACAAATAACCCCGAGGTTGTATGTCGTTGTTCAAAACCGATAATGGTAAGTCCATAATAATAATTATTATTAATTAAGTATTTTAAGCACGCTTTTTAGGTGTGATTAAGTAACGACTCAGATAATCTTATTATTTATTTTGAAAAATTACTCATTTCCCATTAAAAAAATCATATTGTTATAAGTAGCTTGGTGCATAATGGATAATAATTATGAAGAAGTAGGTAGGTATATATATTTAATAATTAATGGCTAAACCCCATCACAAAGAAAGTCGTCGAGCCGCCACTGCTTATGTTGGATAATATGTGTACGTATTTGAAAAAGCGCAAGATCTCTATGGGTTGGGAAAATGACTAAAAACTATTCCTCGTAAAAAGTTGTTACCTAATACAACCCCCACTCTGTCGAAACTCATTACTTATTTCACATTGTCAGTCTATCCTCTAGTATATTATAGTATATTTGGTTAGATTTTGTTGGCACAAAATTATGGTTTACTTTGCGTGCACATAGGTACACTATTTTTGACTGACAATATTAATTAAACAGTTAAAATACGTTTAAGCTAAATTAAAATGGCTAAAATTCTTTATTACTTATATATCTTTTCGGTGTTTGCCTCTTGTAGACATGTAAGTAAAGCCTTTCTGTTTCCCAGACTGATAGTAATTGAACGAAATTTAACAACTAGCACTTTGTTCTAAAAATATTATGTGAATACCGTCCTTCACGTAATTTACCGAAAATTATATGCGCTACGTATTATAAACCAATCAGACTACAGGGGGTGTAAACTTTACAAAAGCTTCATTATAATATAACGTCATCAGTTATTATTGGTATTAGTCAGACAAGATTACTTATTCACGGCATTTCAAAAGTATATACCTACACACCTATTGAAAAATGTGTAGGTATTGCTCATTGTGGAATCTGGAAAATTCGGTGGTTTTGGTCAGTTTTTGTGAGTCGCCTATTTGTACTCAATGGATAACTAAATTGGCAATTTAAGAAAGAATAATAATTGGTAATTAATAAACCTCACCTACTGAATGTATTTTATAAATGAATTTATTTGTATATATTATATATATATTCACATACCGATTTAAATCCACAATTTCCACGTTCAATGATGTATTCCTAGTTTTAATTGCAATAATATAAATAAACCTACTACCTGTGTAGAAAGTCCATCCAAGGACGTATAAAATGTCTAAATTCATGTCAATCATTAGATACTTTATGCTGGCATCTATAAATTAGTGTTTCAGGAAAAATAAAAGAAAAAGTTTTCCTAATGTCCCCCTATAAAGTTGGTACCTTACCTCGTCACTTTTTTTACCACTGCCAAGAAAAACGTCTTGCGTATGTAAACATATAATTTCAACAACTATTATTAATTAATGGAGTCGTCCAAATGTCCAGATTTAATTCTAAAACCTTTCAATAAATCTTGTTCATGCTTTGCAAAATGTTGGCCTGACTATAATAGTAGAGTTTGGCTAACCACCACGACGCATTTCCTGGCATTAATATTTATGGAATATTAGTATGTATCTATAAGCAATATTTTGTTGTTTGGTTACATACTTAATTTTATAAATATTTACTTTTTTACTAATAATATATTTTCTACTAAAATATTTTTCATTTCGATACGCTCATAACAATTGGACCACTCTGTACAGGTACGAAACACATGAGCAAACTAATTTCCACTAAAACACTATCATGCTAACCATCTAATATTTAACCACTGTCAAAGCAAATTGCTTCAACAAATACCATTCCACTTGGACAGGCGGTTATTGGTGCACTCACAAGTATATTATTAACCTACTTGTTCGATGGTGCCTATCACAAACGTCAATAAAACATAAAACTCTATAAGTAATAGGCTGCAACTAAGTTTTAATGCATGTAAACTGTAAAGTATAGTCGAACAGTTTAGTTTAGGTAAATGGTAAATATACAGAATAAAAGCTATCACAACAGATAATAATACGTAATATTTTCTTTATTCAACGATAATTCAGATGATTTAAGAATGTAACTTTAATTGAACATACACAATTTGGAAACACCCCAGAAACTAGAAACATACCTAAGTAGTTGATAAAAATAATGCACCAGACAGGACTTGCACCTGCATCCATCGGAATACGGTCAATGTGCTTTACCGATTTCGTCACTTACGCCTTACCAAAAATTTTTTTTTTGAATATGACTGAGTAACACAACCGTGGTGATTTATTAAACCTTTACGGCAATCAGCGACACTCCGATAATAATCGGCTGGTGATAGTGACAAACAGTATCTACTCGTAATTTGTTCTGTACATATTTAAAACAATTTTACACGCTCTTTTTTATGTTTTTTATTGAAGTTATCAATCTCCATATTAGTTCTTCTTCTTCTTTCCAAGCACAACTTTGATCTGGTTAAATTAATTATTTGGGTAGTCAGCCCACCTCTTTTTCCACCATCGTTCACTTCATCTGAGTCTAAGACACCCACTTGTAATCTTTTTGTTCTTTATGCGCTTTGTTGTCAAAAAACCCGAAAAAGTCTGTCGCGAACATTGTTGTTTTTTTTTCCAAACATTAACCAGCGCTTGGAGATAATCAGACTGACTTCAGATGATAAGAGTTCCCAGTTGTTAAGCCTAAGGTCTGCCAGCTTGACTTAATTTAATCTTAAAGGTACGTTATCGTGTGACAAATTGTTTGAGGCCAATCATATCACCCTTAACCACTTTACCAATTGGCATCATCAAAGAGTTCTGCACCTTGTAAGAATAAATGACTAATACTAATAATAGAAATGGAATAGTTCTCATTTACACCACGTAAGTATTAATCGGACCAAAAAGGTAAATAACTTTTAAACTACAGTATATGAGAATGGTTACAGAAGATTATGTAGGTATTCCTTGAGAATGCCCGAGAAAAAGTTGTTAAATAAAACCACGGATAGTACCTATCTACGTAGCCTCGAGTCAAGAAGTTTTTAAAAAATCTGTTCTTGTCTATTTACTCATTAGTCAGCGGCAAACATATTTAAAAAATAGCCGATATACTGTATTTGTTGGCTTAGGTTAGGTTATCATTTTTGAATTCATGAATTTTACCGAAATCGGCTATGAAAATTGTCGTTGTTTCCGCCTGGCTTCCAATAAACAGACTTGTACAAAAAAATCTTCTGAGCCCTATCCAATACAAGATCGTACTTCAACAGATACTGGTTCCAAATATTCGACCTACTCTAAGTTTGATTCAAACTAAGAAAGTATGCAAGACAAAACAAAACGTAGCGCTTTTTACAGATGGTATCTCTTCTACATAAGAGGCCAAAGAACTGCGGAGCTATCGAAAGATGTATTTTGGAGAGCCGGCTTTTAATATTCATACAATATTACGGATGACTACTTACTCATTGGATGTGAGTATGTATGTAAATATTATCTATTGCCATGCATAATATTGTTCTCACGGTGAAAACGGTAGTATATAAAGTAAACTAATGTTTCTAATGTATAAGCAAATAATAGTAGAATTGTTTTCCAGTGCTTCTATTCTCAAGAAATTGTTAATTTTGTTGTTTCAAAAATTATCACATTGTTTCGCAGATAGAAATAACATACTCTTAGACGCCATAAAATTATGTAATCATCGGAAGTTTTAAAACGTAAATTATGAACGTTAAGTGTTTTTTTTTTTTTTTTTAATTTTGTGTCCTTCACTAAAGACTAAAGAGGACAGTGAATCCTTTTTAATATCCAAATTAAATATCACCGGTGATTCTTACATTTTGCTTTCCGCATATATGAAGATATACTAAGGATGTTCATCTACGTGTTATTGCGAAGTGTCGCATCCACAAGTGGCTGTTGAATGCGCATTGCTCAACAGTTAAAATTATAAGGATTGATAGTGTCCATTTGTGTCATCCATGCTGTCTTGTCTTATAGACATGCCCCATCAGAATATCAAAGCAAACATTGGATGCTCCAGATATTTATGAGTGCACGTGCCTTCGAATAGCATTGCGTGATGTATAATGTTGAGTGGGGTGGGGCCTACCCATTGAGAAGGCTCATTGACAGTCAAATCATTTGTGTCACAATCCTCAGTCACGAGGTACTGACGAAGAAGAAGAACAACAAATATGAAATTTACCTAAATAATTTGTTTTTTTTTCTGTCCATTTTTGTTTCGGTTCTGGACAGCCCCCTTGTGTGCGCGCCTGGAAGCAAGTTATACCTATAATAATCCCTAAGAGGAAAATTTGTACCTATTTAGAGATATATAGGTAGATAGAGAGATATAGACGGACATGTTTTTATTAATCAATCTAGGTACCTAATCTACCAGTATAAGTCGTGTGTTGAGTGATGGCGCCACATGTTAACATTTGACAAATCATTTAATAATTTTTATTATACAGTGCGCTTAGTTCTAAATTCGAACACCGGACAATTTATGATGGTATAATTCTATTCGACAATAACTTTAACCTTTTTGTAATACGGTGGTTGATAAAATTGGTATAAGGGAGGTTCAATTACTGTCACCTAACGACCACGAGATGTTCTCTTGTAGGACTTCAAAAATGATACTGTTATTAGATTTCTCATACTTAATATTATACAAACAAGTAGAAATCCTGAGAAACTAGCTGCTCAGGTGCATCGTGACGTATTTCCGCATTTCAAATATGGAATACTTACATAATGTTTGAATAGAGAACGAGCGGCGCTCTTTACTTTGATGCATTTTCCCGCCGTTAAAA
This sequence comes from Rhyacophila brunnea, assembly GCF_057557595.1. NCBI lineage: Eukaryota > Metazoa > Arthropoda > Insecta > Trichoptera > Rhyacophilidae > Rhyacophila > Rhyacophila brunnea. The sequence continues at coordinate 29,297,161 of NW_028233068.1, forward strand.
TTTGACCTGTACTCACAGAAGCCTGAACCCCGTTTTAACACCTCTGACTGTGTTAATAATACCTTGTTTTCATTCTAATGTATGTGTATAAATCTAAGAACTTATTGTGCCTATGTCTTGTATTTTAATGCTTCAGGAATATAAATAATGCCACAGTGGAAGTGGGAATGGACGATTCACTATAAATACAGAAAATTACACTAATCACGATCTTTTTCGTAAAATTGGGAGGGGGGGGGGGTTTAGAATATTATAAGTAAATGCTTTGATTTTTTTTAGTAATAATATGGGTACGTAGGTGGGTACATGTCCCACCGTAGTCAGGTCGTGATACGAAATTTCGTATGTAAACTTCGATGATAGTGCCAGTTATTGCTCATACATGGAATGCAATATGGTAAACGGTTCGTAGAAAATGATGATTGTTGCATATTGAAATAAATGGTAAGTAATAATTTTTACCGCATTGCATTCGAAGATAATCAATAACTAGCACTAGGTCCCATCACAATTCGCAATTCAGTGCCACGGCCTGAATATAGTCGGTCTTGAGTACGTATTCATGATATACTATTCCTTAATAAGGCTTAATAACACTTGCAATCATTATTCTGTGACAAATGTTATAGTAATATCAGTCAAAGTTTAGTGTTATTTAACAACCCGAAACTTAGAAATACGACATATTATTATTATGTCACTAGTTACATGGGTGTAACAAGGCGCGGGTGAGACGAGCAGTAGCTCGGAATGGAACGCAAAGCTGGAGCATTGATTGTTGTAGCAACATGGCCAATATTTGTACATTATTATTCAGAACCACTGGTTTAGAAATATTTTTCAGAATTAAATGAGTTTTGACTTAAAATGTGCGCTATTAAATGTTGGCTGGAGGTAGAATAGTAGGAGTAGTAAGAGCTGGAGTAGTTAAATTTTGGCTGCAGGCTGGTAGGTAGGTACTTCTCTAAAAAGTTTAAATATTATCGTCTATGTTCTGGCAGAACACACTAACTGGAGAATACTAGTTTTGAGTAATTTGACTTTGAAGTTGTTAAAATGTTTGAAATGGTCTATCATGTGAGTTTATTAAGTAATCGTAAAAAGGATGACTTTAAAATAAAGACTGTTTATTTATTAAGAAAATTTCCAGACGGTAAAGCTTGAAATAAGGAACATTTTGGTATAACTAACTCAGTATGTCATTTTTTCGAATTAGTATCTTCTGCCAGAACAGTGACGTTATTTTCTAAGAGTAAGTGGGTACAAATCATGTCAAATGGCAGCTGTCGAGTGTCCTCTAAAAAATAACTATTCAAAAACAATTTCGAAAATATCGAAAACCCCAAATTTATCACTTTATGCAATATTGTTCAGTGAAAAGAATGTTTTTACAAATAGTTAATTTGCTAAGAAGGCTACTCTTTTGTCGTTATTATCTCCGACCTCCACTTACGGCTTTTACACAAAGAAACTGAAAACACTTTATAATAAATCATTAGAAACAAATTGCCAGTATTATTATTGTGAGGCATGAAAAATAAAGCTGACATCTTTTTGTATGGAGGATGCACGCCCACTTTTGGCAGCTGTTTAAATTTTTACTTTGACAAAAAGAAAATGTGATGCCTCTTGACCAGAATAAAGAACTTGCCCTAATTGTCGAATTGGACACAGATTTTTTTTTTTTGGTTTCGTATTTAAAATAGATTTAGTTCAATGACGAATAAATTTGACGTCCATACCATGAACATTGAATTTTTAAAATTTTGAATGTCGAATGTTTAAAAATAAAAAAATATTTGATGATTTTGCCAAATTATCGCTCTCTGCATTTATTATGTGCAATTAAAAGATGATAAGAAAATAATCTATTAATTTTAAGATAAAACGAATAATTGTGCAATTAATTCAGCTCCACATTGCAGTGGCGAAGGTTAGAGGTAAGCTGTGGAGATTCGATATAAATAGTACAAACTAAGTGCGATTTTTGTATACTTTTATTACATTATAAAAATGAGTGGTGCTTGAAGTCCCTTTTTATCGATTTTTATATGTTTATACACCATTTTTATAGACGAAGATTTCTTTGTGTAATTTTTACCTATCTATACCGTTACATGACGTATTCGTTGTCATCAATGGATTTATTCATTCACTTGTATGGTAGCAAGCTATAGGTGACAGCATATAGATTATCAAACCGAGCCACAACCACAGTCACAAACACAAAATCATAATATTGTTGAAACACAAGTTAGGTATAGAGAGACAACGGTAGAGTCTTACTGTATTTTATACTATTTATACCAATGATTATTAATCAGTTTGGTGGATCTCGAAGACTCACAGGGAAGGTACAGCATGTACATACCCATCTACGTCTCAACAATAATTGATGATTTTACTTTTATAGTAGCTACGTATAAACAAAAAAATCATTCAAAAAGATTTAAGTTTTATACTATTCCATGCGACCCGGGTTTTGCCTTTCACACTTCAACTATTCATAATTTGTTTGTTAAGTAGGTATTTTTTTTATTTTTTACTTGATCCTTGACGTAATAGAATGGTAGGTAATAAAGTTTTTACTTACTTTATTGTATTAATTTATTATATAAGTTAAAATTTACTGTATTCGTTGTCAGTGTGTATCTACGATTGGCGACTGCGCATAGTATTTGAAGATGCTGAAAGCCGAAACCCGGGTCGAAAAACAAAACTCAAATTCATTAGAATTTAAATTAAAATTCCACCAAGTCGGTACCCTTGGTCGATAGTATGTATTAATATTAAAATAATCATTTTCGTCTGGAGAGAGTTTTTCCTGATACAGTCATATTATGTAGGTACCTACTATAACTATAACTTTACTATAAATGAACAGCTTTTCTCAACTTTTCATAGCTTGTAAAAATGATAATCCCTTTCTCTACTTTCTCGAAAATATAATCATGCATCGATTTACGAAAATGCTAACTTCATGATTTACTATTACTAGTGTGCGCGCCTTCTTATTTCTTTACTGTTCACTTTAATCAGAGGCATATTATCAGCTAATATGTGTTTTTATTATGCCCACATTTACCTAGATACAATGCTTTTTTCCAGATACCCGGCTAGACGTAAGTAAAATCATAACTGTTGGATAAATCTTCCCAGAAAGACGCCAAATTATAAATTGTAAGTAGGTACCTACCTAAAGTATATTTACCAATAATTATAACCTTTGTTGAAATGTATAAAAGGTGTCGTAAATATAGTCCATAAAAGACCACCAAAGAATGCCTATTTAGATCTTAGCATCTGCCACTTGTATTTTATTTATTCTTATTCTGCTGCATTATGCATGCCTATAATAATAATAGGTACTGACTTGAAGTATTAAGCTTGCCTAATTTCGGTATAAATGCTTTTAAATCTGCCATACCTAATTTTGCATAAAAGCTCTAAAAGCGGACTTCACTTTGAGAAAGATTTCTACAACTTTTGAAAATTATCATGAATAGAACTGAGAGTTTTTCTATTCATTTATATAGGTACTTAGTAAAGGCTTTTGATATATATAGTAATAAATTAATAAGGATATTATAATATAATTATTATATCTAGTGATTGTAGGTTGTTTATGTTGTGCATCCGGAGTTTAATGTGATCAAGAATCTGAATGAAATTAAAGTTGATTAGGCACCTATCTTATAATAATTAACAAAATAATCTCTGTGATTTTAATTCACCTATAATAAAATATATATATACGAATACCCTCACTGATAATATGAAGAAACCTTCTATATTTCGCATCTAATTAAAGATTTAAAAACAATTTTCAATAATTTATTCAGTGGGTATCTACCAGTGACGTCTCAAGACAAAATGCCGTCCCTAGGCAGCAGCGCCAAAATGCCGCCGCATTTTTTATCATCCTTTCGTGGCTCCAATATCTAAGAAATGTGTTATATGGGTACATTACTAACAATATATATACCACTACATCTAATTTAAATGCCACCTCTATTTCAATAGACAATATTGCGAGTCCACGGTTTCAGATATATTTAAAAATACACCTGACACCTTTCAAAACTCGCGAGTGACTGGCAAAAATATTTGTATAAATGAATTAGGTAAGGTTGTACCTACCTATAATTCAAATATAATTCGCAAAACTACACTTGTCATTGCTGGTCATCAAGGACGTGACGTCCAAGGACAACGGAAGTAAACTAGCCATCGCGAACCCGAAAAAAAATACAGTCCTGTTAAACCTTCATACATTTTGTTTCCAATCAGTGAGCTGAATTTTTTAAAGGAAAGATATTTCTGTCATTGCTATGTTTAGGGACTTATTTCTATATGTACCTAATGATTCTCGTCTATTTGCCGCCCCCAAGCGACGCTCAATCTGCCTATCCCCACGGGACGTCACTGGTATCTACTTAGTTACCTGCCTACTACGTAGGTAAGCTATTAATAATATATTGCAGTATTTGTTTGCAATACACTACGCTGTTTTATTTAATTTATAATATTGAGATCACGGTTATTTTTTTTTGTCAAGAACCTACTTAGTCAGTCAATAGATAAGCCAATAATTAGTTGTATATAGCCTTGTAGTTATGTGCATAATATCATTAACTTACCTTATCAATTTTTCTTCGATAATCTATCATTGAAAATTTTCCAATGCTTTTATTTAATTTTGGAATTAATCAGTTTGGATTTTTAGAGACTCCATGACACGATAATAATTAATGAAATAAATTACAAGTACATAGGTAGATATTTGAAGTAAATTATAATTCTATGAACTGTTTCAATACATTGTAAAATCTTCGGACCACACGGGCTTAGAAGAAAAAAAGACAAATTAACCAGAAAAATATGACTGACGTTCTATAAACATATCTATCACCACAATAGACATATTGTCATCTTCACTCTCGAGTCTAGTGGTGCTTCATTTATTGTTGTGAAGGACTCCTATTCAAGTACTTGTGTGGTATTTTTACCTGGTTGCATTACACAAATAATAATAAACATACAATGATTGTATTGAATTGAGAAAGAACACCTTTACGTTTAAAATTTAAAATGGCAACCTAATTGTATCGACTTGTTTATATTGAGTTCATTATTTTTTATACCACTAAATTTAGTATGTTACCATTTGGCATTTATTGTGGTTACTATTAAATTGTACCTACATTTCAGAAAATATTGATATCTAGGTTGACGTAAAATGTGAAAGCAGTGATTTTCTAAGGGACATTAAAATACATTTAGACTTAGTTAAATAATAATCGATATTGGTAAATATAATATACTTAATATAATAATTGTCATCGTCATCGTTAACTACGATGAGAAGATTCTGGTTAATCTGAAATTGACCGGACAAAAAACTGGCCGCAAGCGATATATGTATTTAATCCAATGGTATTTTCTGCCATTTATTTGTTGACTTCAGGATTGTTTCGTTACTTCAAAATGAATAAAAAGAAAGAAATATTGTCGTAGGTAAGTACCTCATTAATTGCCTGTATATTACTTACCACCTACTAGACTCTAGACCAGTGGTCGGCAACCTTTTGAGAGACTGGGTAAAAGTTTGAAACAAATTTTTAATGTTTTTAAAAAACAATTTTATTTTTATAAAATAAAAAATATATTCATACATATATTATATATAATACGTATATTTGCATATGTATGTGTAATTACAAAATTATTTTATAAAACATACATAATATTATAATATAATACTTTTATTAGTGGCTCCCTTGGTTTTGATTTTTTTTTGCATTCATTGATTTCAACATTTTTGGCAAATACGTAGTTGTAAATAAAACGCAGGAATCAAGATTCTCTGGCGTTAATCGATTTCGCAGATTATACTGGACACATTTTATTTGGAAAAATGTTTGCTCACAAGAATAATGTTGATAATAGAATAATGCATTTTTTTAATCATGAAAATTTTTGTGGTAATGACGCCCAGAATGAAAAGCATCATTCATGTGATCGTGTTCTGTGTTTTCAAGATGCTGGCGAGGATCTTTATATTTATTTGTCCATAGAACTGAACATTCGAATTCAATATATTCTAATTCCATATTATTTATTCCAAGATATTCAAAATATTTAAGCTAAAGCTCGTTTAAATCCATCTCATCCGGTTTTATAATAAAGCTAAACATGGGACCATACGTCTTTAAATCCTCAAATTCCATTTTTATAGCGCTAACATATTTCACAATTATATTCATATATACATCTTCAATGCCTTCGTGTGTGGAATTGATGAAAAATATTTTACTTTTGATATCATTTTCAAATACAGAAAATTTCAAACAAAAACCTTCAGTTACTTAGGTACTTTAAAATAAATAAGTGATAAAAAACATTATTATTTATTCATTTTAACTTTTTTTAATTATTGGTATCTTCAATAAATAAATAATTTTATAAAAATCATAATTTACCCGCGGGTAGTAGGTTGCCGACCACTGTTCTAGACTCTAGAGGCACCTAGCGGAAAAATACGAAACTTGCAATTTGAATGAATTTATTGATAATATTATACATAAGTATTAAAGTGTTTTATTTAATGAATACAATCCTATCAAAAAACAATAAAAACTAAAATATTTTCTATTTAAAGCCAAAATTAAACAATTTAAAAAAATATATACCTATATATAATGTCAATTCGTTAAAAAATCTCCTCTGATTATTACATATTGTTTTATGATTATATTATTAAAATTTAGTTTAATATTTCGTCACTGTTCTGGCAGAAGACAGTAATTCGAAAAAAATGACATATTGAGTTAGTTATACCAAAATGTTCTTTATTTCAAACTTTACCGTCTGGAAACCTTTTTAATAAATAAACAGTCTTTATTTTAAAGTCATCCTTTTTACGATTACTTAATAAACTCACATGATAGACCATTTCAAACATTTTAACAACTTCAAAGTCAAATTACTCAAAACTAGTAATCCCCAGTTAGTGTGTTCTGCCAGAACAAAGACGATTTTTCGTTTTAAGTTTTCTCCAACGACAAATGAAATGTATGAAAATATTTATTTAAAACATGTACCTAAGTACCTATAACTTGATATCCTTTTTATTTTTTGTAAATTCATAGATGGTTTTTGCTTCCTCAATGCAATACATGACCTATCAGCCTATCACACAGAAGCACGAAAATAGTAGAAAGTGGCAGATGAGGGGTTACCAAAGGCAACAAAAATAAAATCTCTACTACGGTCAACTTCTTTCTTTCATTCGCTCAACAAGCTGAAGCAAACAACAACTCAACATTCAACTTATCGGAGTGACGTTCTACATCAAATTTGCGGCTTATCGTAGGCTGAATCCTGACGGTTTGTAAGCTTGGATACTTGGATTGAATGTAAATTAACTTTGAAAAATGTTTTCGTGTCGTAACGGTTTGATATTCACTAGTCTATTCAGTCATTAAGGATGCACAAAGCCTCTTTTTGTTCAGCTGATTATTATCACTCGTGTTCTTAATTATGTTTCATGGAAGACTACCTAAGAATATGTAAAAATAATATTTTCTTGATACTATTTATATGACTGCCGACCAGAATAAATTATAAATACAACATTATTTTAATTTAATTCATCTTATCACACTCAACCGCAAGATGTGAATTAAATGGTCGAATTCATAATAAAAACATTTATTATATTTATTTTAAGATTAGCTTTAAAATAAAATGTAAGAGGCGACTGACTTCGTTCTAGCAAGGTATGATTTGGTTGATTGTAGTTTTAATAATCGGGAACTCAAACCTTGTGCGTATATAAAAGTGTTGTGGGACATACCACTGCCTTCATTATTGCAATAACACTCTAGAAAAAACTTTAGAAGACAATGGACAGACCCGAGTACTTATGGAATTTAATGTGAGGACTTCATTAATCGATCTTGCAAAAACCTCATAAGAAGAAGCTGAAGAATACATTGTAAGGGCCAAAATGAATCTCTCAACTTGTGATATACCTACAAGGTAATATTGAATCAAGTAGTTAATTAAGGCACACCAACAGAACAGAATAAGACATAAATATGAAAAAAAAATGCTACAGATTTGAAGCCAGTTTCGGTTTATTACTGTATGACGGTCAAGCCTATCGATGCTACAAAGCATGTCGAGTATCTTGTAATATTACTACTATTGAATGCGCGTTTCGTTTATGTGACAAATTTTAATGTATACGTAGGTACTGAAAATAACATATTCTTTAACATGTGTTTAAGTTTATCTCATATTTTCAGTACTTACTCAAACCCACTTTCTTATTTTTATGTTTTCTGGGCACACCAGCTCCAAAGCAAGGTTTAAACAGATAGACAACACGATTTTTGCGGTCCGTCTGCAATAGAATTGTCGATTTTCCAAAATTTATTTGCCTCTAGATGGCGTTAGCGTTTTTCATACGTTTTAAAATTAGGATTATTATAGTTTAATAACCTCATAAAAAAATGTCACCATTGAAATCAACGTTAGTTTGATCGCGCTGTATAGGTACAGGCAAATAAATCAATTTGCATTTAGGGGGGACATGCTCAGCGTAAGTCAAAATGGAGCTTTTGTTCTATTTTCAAAGGATGATCCTGGACATACCTTAAACGTTGTAGATAATCTATTTTTATAATTTTGAAGCCTTATTATCCTTTATATTTATTTTAAACATTTGATGGCTGCATAAAGTATTTTTATTACTCGTACATAACATAGTATTCTTTTAAACCTCTCGCTCTAATGTTTTAGAATATAGTCATATTTCAGTACATAAATGTGCAGTGGTGTTAAGATTTTTTACATTTATTAATTTTTAAACGCATTTATAAAACCATCAATATAATTTATATCGACATTATTATAGTGAAATATTTACGATAAAAAATTATATTGATAATCTCTGTGATCCCAAATTTGACAAGAATTAGGCATTTTATTATTCAAAAAATAGGCAAGATTAACACATTTGAAGATAATTCTAAAGATACATAATATAAGCTATGTTTTTGACCATTCAAATGTAATAAACATCCTACGAATAATGATAGCTTTATAATAATTATTGACCTACGAATAGGGTAGTGTTTTTTTGAAATACGCCACTTTTTTTGGCATTCCCTAGTGGTTAAGCTACAACATACGGCCGTAGCCATAAATTGACAAATTATTGGTAATTGAAGTAGGGAGTACAATGATTTTAACGCGCGTGTTTGAACATGTACCGTTTAAAAAAAAATCGGTTAGGTATTTTGACTCACGCTGAGCACGTCCGCCCTTGATGGCATTAATTATTACACTAAGGGTTAAATTATCGTTATAAATTGTGTCTTCACCACTACTTTATAAACATGTTATCTATCTTCAGTCATGGTTTTTTTTTTTTAAATCATAAGTATCATAAAAATGATAATGGTACCTACTTATGTGAGTTTAACTAAAACGATTCCCTTCAATATCATTTTTTGCCGTAGGAATTATTCAGAGCTTTGTTAATTAAATTGAATTGTAAAATTTGTAACCCAACTGACGATGATAAATAGAGTGTCATTTGTATAATACTACTTTGTAATGAATTCTTTTTTGAATGTTATTCAATATCGGTGGCTGACCTACCCAACTATACTTTGAGAACCACATTGACATAAACCCCGTCTGTATGCGCTCGGGTTATTATTCAACTTAATAAGTAAATGATGTGTGAAAACGGGATTTTTATCAACTGAAAACATCTCAAGATGTTGTATCAGATTATGGTTTGAAATATTGCATTATATTTTTAATTTTCCGTTAAGATTTTCTGCTTAGGACTCAATTCACAAACAGGGCTCTGTGACCTTGATTAAATTAACACCGTAAATATATTTTTTACATGAAATATTTTTTTTTTTAGATAAGTAAGTACTTATATCAAGAGACACTGAGCTCCGGGTTCGATACCCGGTGAGATCACTTATATTTATGTAGTTTTCTCATAGATTGTATGTTTATGTGATCGTTTTACTTTTACTACAACACTACTGTCATTTGGCCTCCTTGCCTGTTGTAGTATTAAAAAGAATAATCATTTCATACAATATCGGAATAGAAAAATATGTACTTCTCCAGAAAAGGTTATAAACATCTGACAAAAATCTGTTAGAACTACTTTCTTTACAATATAGGTAGACTTTGGTTTTATGTACCAACTTTACAATAATATAATATATTTCACAGTTCTCTTTAAAAAATCCCATAACATTTAATTTTGTGACGCCATGGAGATTGAGTGACATAAGGAGGTTTTGTAGCCAAGCCCAAGAGACACGAGTTCTGCCCACGCTTCTGTTGCCCTCTACCTTTTACTCTATTATTAGCTGTAGTCTTCTTTGACCATGTCCGATCCTAATAGGATCATATGGGCCTCCACAGAGTAGAGGTTTGTATTAACAGATTTTTTTTTACGAGAAATGGATGTCAGCCACTTGCTCAACCTATTAGGTCCATACACTGACTCACACACAAATTGAAAAACAATATGTGTACTTGCCAGACCCAGGATTCGAACCTGAGACCCACGGCATGATAGTCCAACGCTTATGCCGCGCGGCCACCGTGGGCTGTAGTACCTACATCATACTTCTCATTGCAAAAATATGGTCAAAAACTTAGGCTTTTGTGCACTAATAGTAGCTATAAGTGGACATGAGACAACTAGGCGCTAGAACAATTGGGCGCCACACTGTCGAGTGAAATAAATAGACGTTCGTTATCGTTACTGATTTTATACAGATTGTAGACGATGCATTTTAATCAGTTTCTTGTTTCTATCTACCTTCTACTTGGTAGTTTTAATTAATTTTTCCCTTAAAATAATGTTTTTTTTATTGCGGATTGAGATTATAATGCATGAGGATTTATATACAAATAAAAGAACACCTTTCTCATTGGAACTTAAAAATATGAACAATTAAATCATTTTTACGTGTGCATATTTTAATTCTCACCAACTATTAAAAAATAATATAATAATTTAAATATAAATAATAATATTAAATATATATTTTAAAAGTAGTTATAATTCACGAACGTCTATTTATTTTCGAATTTCATTCAATTGCGTGGCACCCAGTTGTCCCAGCGCCGAATTGTCCTAGACCCCTATAAGTAATAGGTACCTATTGACTTATTGGCTCGTGTTAAAACCTTTTCTTTGGTATTGTGATCAGTCCAGGAAATCTTCATGGTACCCCGATGCCCGATACAGTCCCAGACTTATGTACCTATTTAATTACTTAGCTTTAATATCTAAGCTTTGTTTATTTTCGTATAAAGTATAAACCGTAATCTGTAAAATTTTAAGTACAAATGACTTCCTCTGGAATGTTTTCATGTAGCAACTAGCAGCTCTGATACATTGTAATAATTTTAGATTTTTTCAAGCCTGTCTATAGTACAAAGTAGGAATAAACACGCATGCAACAGAAAATTAGAAGGTAGAATGACCATTGCCCTGCATCTAAATATTTTGACACATGGATTACGCTTACACAATGGTTGTCTCATCTAAAAATATCGAGACCGAGCACTGGTTAATTAACCGATCAATTTAATCCAAATAACTTTTACTTAATTACAACTCTAATGACCGGTGAATAGCTTAAGATAGATGCGTACCTCTTTGTAGCACTCTGTAGCTACAGAAGCACGTGTATTTTGTGAATACAGCATGTTCTATTTTCTTTCAAAACTTTTCATTGCAAATTTCACACAACAAAACACAAAAATAATATAAAATTTACGTTAATTCATATGATAATTTATGATCAGAGGATTGGAGCGGGCCCTTTTTTGAGTTGCTCCGCTCCGGGTAAAAAGTGTTAATAGGTATTATATTATGATTAATAAAAAAAATAAGTAGTTTCAAAATAAAGTTTATTATTCGTCATTTTCACTATTAAAGCGTCAAAAAGGTGAGGTTATTTATCATTCGGCAGTGTTGCCTTATTTCAAATAATTCCAGCGTTTCAAAGTGTCAAATATAATATTTTCTTTGGATTTTAGGACAAAAATTTAATACTTAATAATAAAAACATCCGGAGCAGTGGAGCAATACAAAGTTTCTGTGCTCCGGATCCGCTCCTGGTCCGGGTAAAACACCATTGCTCCACTGCTCCGAGCCCCGCTCCAACGCACTAGTTATATTGCCAGGATTTAAAAATTCTTGAATGATTTTTTACGCTTCAATTTGGTACTGGCTGACGAGGCAAAAGCTCACGGGGAACCGTCACCGCGCACTTTTTCTCCGCCATTTTATCTAATTTGTTTTTAGACAAATGAAGAAAACCTTTATACCATGTAGGTACCTACATCGATGGAAAACATATGACACGCACATTATTTAATTTGGCGAAAAAACACTTGTTGAAAAACTTTTCTTCTTCCAAAAAGAACTTTGGCACACTACCCCGATCTAGTAGGTACCTACACAATCGGAATATATTATCTACTTTCATTTTGTAAAAAGAATATCTACCTATTAACAAATTTGAAAATACATATTGAGAAAAATCTAATTGCGTAGATAATGGAAGCACCTATACGTGGACGGGAGAGACTATTTTTTCCAATTACTGACATGACGTCCAATAGTATCATATTAATTGAAAAATTCAATGCTGTTGTAAATTCACAATTTTAATTGCAAACCTTTGTTGATCATCTGTCTGGCTTCAGTGGCGTGAGTAATGTTTTGAACGATGTGAGTCAAATTCTTTACCATCATATTATTAGAAGTGAACTATAGTCCGATAACAAGAAATCGGCGATTGAAGGAAGTCGCTGTAGTCGCATATAGAAGACTTCTCATTGACGTACCTGTAATAGCGGCATCGCGCGCACGGCAGGCGTGTTAAATAATGTATCGGCTCTCTTTTTAAATGTGACTTCTTTTGTTCTTCACAATAAACAAAAAAAAAATACTAATAATAATTCTAACATCATCTCTGATCGTTATAGACATTTTTATTATAAAAAGCTTCAAATTACGTTAATTGATAGATCCGTACACCACGGGAACGTAAAATGAAATGTTAAATTTGGGGGCGTTCTTCATTTGAAAACGGAAGTGCGATTAGCTGCACTTGTTAGTTCACATTTTTAACACATGGACAAGAAGTTCTTGTTCGACAATAACTGACATTATTTCTGAAAGCTCTTCCTTGGACGTTCCCGGAATATGAAGGTTGGTTCTCGTTCTTTATGCCGTGGTATAATCTTGCAAGGAAAAATGTAAATGTGATGGATGATGGAATGAGAATCAATGTAACAACTACTTAGGTACCTATCTACATCAACGCCACTATATTATTTTTCTAACAGTAAAATATTACCGATAGATATTTGAAGAAAATTTCGTCAGAATGTTCCCTCTAATAATTTTTAAACACTAATCTGAACAGATTGATTGAAGATAAATAGACTCGTCAAATTATTTTGCCGCGAAAGTAACATTCTAACATGGAAGTATTTACTTTTTACAATGACATTAATACGGACGAAGCATCTGGGAATAAAAATGACACTCACTTTTTTGTCGGGTCTGCCGATTTGCATAATCTGTTCTAACGCCATTACAATAAAGGTGATATTGCTATAAATTCCCGATGCGTGATATCGCATAATGGAAATTGCGTGACGTCTACCTAAACATGTGCGAATGTCGCTGTGCCTGAATTTAATTACTAGCTACTGTATTGAGTGCGTTGTCCATTAATAATGTCATTGACTTTGTACGTAATATGCACAGTATTATCATCGATTTTTTGTGCCTTATCTCATAAGGATCTAGTAAGTTTTACTGTAATTACAAAAAAACATGGTACTTAACACCAATTTTTCTCTCATTTACAAAATATTGAAATAGTTTCGGTAAAAAGAAAGGTAGTTAGTGTGTTTTACATCTCTTTAAACCAAAAAAAGATAAAAATAAAAAAAGATACCTATGAAAAATGGGTTTGTAAAAAAATTGGTATAGGTAGTAGGTATTCTTTCTATCGATATTCTACAAAATTTGTGTGAGCGGAGGTTAGAACCAGTTGTAGCTTTGCTTCTTAGTGGGTGCTATGGATTAACTTCAATTAGTCGAGATAAAATGGACACTCTATGTTATATAGTAGGTAAAAGTATGTAGGTACCTAATTCGATGTAATAATAAAAATATCCACAGACCATACTACGTATTAAAATAATAAATGATGCGAATGACCTCTTAGTGGTTAGTACTCGCGATATTAACATAATCCAAAAATTTCAAAGAAAACCATTGAATAATAAACTAATGTCTACGTCGCTGTATGGACCTCATCCTCCGTGTGATACTTAATTAAGTTAGTTTCGCGCTCGACTTCACTTCAATTGACCGGAGCGTCCATGTTCACTGTCCCAACACAAATAATTAATTCACTACTCCACTTTGGGATCGTCATTTTTATCTAATTGTGTCTCTATGTTTGTCTTTACTCAGCAATTTACAGTTTCTCTCCTCAATATTGAAAAATTATACATTTTTATGAAAGTCATAAGTAGGTTTTGTTACTCGTAACTTGTTCAGAAGATGTAAGCTTGATTTTAAATGAAAATCACAAATAAATATTGCTACATATTCTCTTTATAAGGAGATAAATGAAAACCCACAGAACATTAATAAATAGATTTCGGATAGGCTATAGGCACCCCAAATACAATACATTTTGAAGCGGTAAAATACACATTATAGACGTGCAATAGTGTGTGTTGCAACCTTCAAAAACACCAATATTTAAGAGCGTGCATAAACCGAGAGTGTCAGAACGAAGGAAAAGCATAGAATGACGTATTCTTGACATGTGTTTAAGTTTATCCCATATTCTTTCACACTCGAGATCGGTAGCCTGTTACTCCACACACGTTAGGTACCTACATCAGTTCCCATTAATTCTGTGTTCCCTGTGAAAACGTAACCTACGGTTAGATGTGCCACATTCCCCTTACCTTGTGTGGGTACCTGTATATTTGATATCTAATAATTTAAAAAATAGATTAAAAATCTATTTTTTTTAAAGGCCGGCAAATAATTGTTTCTTAAGATGTTAGAAGCTTTGACTAGTGTCTAATTGTATTGGTGTCTGCTACTTTGGTAGGTGGGTACCTACATACGATAGGTACCCATAGGTAAATGTAATATTTTTAGCATTCTAATTAACTACGATATTGTGTTACAAATTAATCGTTGATATTTGATATCGATGTATAAGTACATTAATAAGTATACCTTAGTTAGTTAATTAAAAAAGTAAAAATATATAGGTTTATTTTGTAAAACTAACTTAATTTACGGGTAGGTAGGTACCTATATACATAGGTAAATTAGTGTAATTTTTTGTTATTTACCTATATACATAGGTAGATTAGTTAGTGATTCCGCCATCATCAATTTCACAGCAATACAACATGACGGGATATTTTTTTTTGATGAATGAACATCAATAATAACTTAATACATAGATTGACAGTTAGGTATTTCGTATATTACGATAAGATGAGCATTATCATCAACAATGTATATATTTTATATACTTGAACTAAGTAATTTAAATTTGCATAAAAAATCTTTTTTTGTATACTTCGAAGATGTGACATTGCTATTAGGAGCGAGCGTCGCTATCTAATTTAGTACGTTTAAACGCTCGGTTAAATCACAACTGATACAACTCCGAACAGCAACGCGCACTAAATGTTGCGGAATTCAATTTTAATTTGTTCTCAAACCAACCGTACAACTCATTACTCCGCGGGGCTCGTCGTCAACCTTTTTACGTATTTGTAAACATTTTATAACAACAGAGCCGCATAAAAATAAATAGTTTGTAACACTAAATTTTTATGATATATACTAAGCGATTATTTAGCAGTTGCGTGACAAATTCAATATGTTGGTAAACAAACATGGCAATGGCGACATCCAAAACGACGCAAAGAAGCGACAACAAAAATCCGCGCTTTTGTGGCAAATCTTAGCGAGCAGCTAGCCGCATACCAGAAAAATAAAACTGTAGATGTATCTGAAAAAAAAACGAATTGTATGGAAATAATAATTGACGACGGTGCAATCGGTTTTATTCTTCTGCTGGAAACGATTGTTTTGAAACTCATCTTTAATTATTTAAAGTGAAAATGTTTCTTCAATACACTTAGTAAAAATATTATGTAATTTAACTATATTTCAATTAAAACATACCGTTAATTATTATTATATTATCAATAAATAAAAATTCTACACTATTTAATTCAAATGCACCTGAGTAATAATAGGTAGGTACGTAGGTATGTTAATAAGTTATATAATCATAAAAATGTAAAAAAAAAACATTTCCACAAGTATGATAGGCTAAGTGTGTACTTTTCTGATTACCCCTCGCTTACCTCCCTACAACAGGCACGTCTTTATTAATTAATTTTCCAACGTCACACTCACTGAAGTGACCTCACTGTACTATCGAGAAAAGATGGCCGTATAGTATCGATTTCAAACAAATACGCGTTGTTCGTGGAGATTTTTAAACTGTACCTAATGTTCCACTTTTATTAGATTCAATAAGAATATTAATTTGATAATAACGATTTGATACTTACGAGCAGTTACTTACTATCCTCCTTTTAAATTATTCAGAATTCTAAATATAAACGATATGATTGTACCTATTTTTAATTTTACTTAAAAAACCTATTTTCTTACAACTTTCCATTGTAGGTATTCCGCTGGTTTTTTGTTATATATATATATATATATATTTAAGTTTTTTTTTTGGGCATGAATTTGGTCTCAATTCTATTTAACCATCGGTTTCCGATATAATAACTCACTACTTCACTCCTCGTAAGTATGTTCATAGCATTTCATTTGTAATTGTTTACAAATCAATCTAAAAATAGGCTTACACCACCACAATTTTTATGAAACCTTTCAAGCCAAAACACCTATAAAAGTTGCCTCATTGAAAAAACAGAAGTACCTACCTACCCACCTATTAATACTAAATGGTCAACTGATGGGAACATCAAACACTCATTGACGTAAATATACTTTCCTTTATCTCGTAGCTACCGCATTCAACCCGAGATTTACCTATTAATTTATGTGAGATGAAAAACTCATGCTTTCATGGGCATTATTGACCCCATGAAAACAGGACCGAATTTACACTTAAATGTACCCATCTTAAAATAACTAGTTAATTCATTTTAAAATTGTTTTTTTTTTTTTTTAATTTGGTACTTAATATTTTAATTTCATTTATAATTTGTTTTTGTTCGTAACATAACTTTTTACTTCATTAGAATCTATTATTTTTATCATTTCACACTCTATTAACATTGAAGCAAGCACGCTTTTTCGATAGGATTAGCATAGGGGCGCGCCAAGCGGGGGTATTAGAGGTGAGAAACACTCGGGCGGCAAAAGTCCAAGAACCTGTTACCTAGCAGAAAAATAACTAAGTCACAAAGGTACAATATTTCTAAAAGCTTGTAATTAAAAAAAGATAGGTACTTACTTAAGTGTTTTAATTAATAAATACCATAGGTACCTACATATCTAAAAATATTAAAAAGAAAAATATTTTTTATTTAAAATCAAAGATAAACCTACAATTTAAGAAAAACTTTGGTTCTATACGTTTATCCTGGATACAGGTTAGGTTAGGCTATCCTAATAAATAATCCAGTATATCGGCTATTTTCAAAATGTGTTTGCCGCTGTATCCAGGATAGGGAATCCAATCCCGACCCAAAATTCTGATCCCGGGATTTCGGGATTACAATTTGACAATCCCGGGATCCCGGGACTGGTCCCGGGATTGGCATTTTTTCCATTGTTAATATAAAAAAATTATATTTACAAATAACGTTGATAAAATCGGTCAAAAATAAATCTAGTATAATTTATACTATTTAAGACATTTATTGTTAATATTGTATACGTTCAATCTTGGAAATACACAAGTTTAATGGAGTAAATAATATTGTAATATAAATAATAATGTGAATTTAATAGGAGATTGCTGTTGCTGATAGTAAAGACTTAATGAATGGATTAGCGAGACTTAAAATAGTAAAGCAAATAATCATGGCGTACTTATGGCCTTTCCGCTTCATAAATCTAATTAGTCAGCCAAATATGAAACTGCCGTAAAACGTATGATATCATGGTGGAATTACTTTGTTAAAAGTGCGAAGCATTGTTTTTCTCCAATCTTTCCATTTTTAATAATTTATGTGAAAAAATAAAATGAATCGGCAACCTATACATGGGTATAAATCAAACTTCATTCAAACTCAGTTTATTTCTAATGTAGTTATTTTTTATTAAAAGTATTTTTTTCTGTTATATTTTCGCTTTTATTTTATTTTCCACAAAAATTGATAAAAAAATCAATCCCGAAATCCCGGGATTATGTTTATCAATCCCGGGATTCATAGGTATCGAAAATAGCTCGGGATCCCGGGATCCCGGGATTCGGGATCCCGGGATTGGAATCCCTAATCCAGGATAACCGACTTGTACCAAAACTTTATAAAAAAAATATGAACTCCTTAAAGAATGCCATCTTATTATCATATACGTATTATTTTATGCTTATTATTAAAATTTAGTTTATTAAGTTTTTTCTAATTGTATTGAATTTTTTGACCTAATTCATGGTTTAAATGTTTTTGTGTATAAAGACGTCGAAAAACATAATATTGAAGCTCGAAGTTTATTAGTTTTTAGATAGGTACCCACACGTAAGAATTACTTTAAAATTAAATTAAAAAATCTCAAATTGTAAACTTTGTATTGTTTCGCTAGGATAATGCGGAGGATCATATCAACTTAGAAATTTAAACGGGAAACTACGACATTCATTTGAGGTATGTTATAATAGTATATTATACTGTTGTATTATTGATTTTTTTATGTGTGAGTTAAATAATATGTTGTATTTGGGCATTGCATTTTCACGTCAGCAGCTGTAAATGTGTACCTTGTACTCAGTACTATAATTGTAAATTTTCATGTGTCTCCCTGATTACAAAAATCCCAAAATATTGTGTAAATTCAACCATTTAAAAGCCACAGTCCGGTTAAGAAAGTATCGGCGTCCAATATAAGTACAGACGAAACAAACAATAATAATAAATGTGTTATTTGCTCTTTCCGTTATGACCTTAACTAAAAGTGCTAAAACTTTTTAAAAGGCAAACAAAGGAATCGGGGTTACTTTAAATTCGACCGGTTAGCACAAACGCTCTACCGCTCTCAATAAAAAAATAGAATGGAGGCTTTTCGATACTCTGTTCGTATATTTGTGATAGCAATTATTATTGTTTCGCTTTTCACTCTTTCGTTCTTGGCTTGGCAGTGGCAGTACGGTTTTTGTGAAAATTGTACTTATAATTACTTAATATATTAATTAAATATCTAATCTATAATACGCGTTGTTCATTACCCCCCTTGTCTCACTTGTGAAAGCGTGTCCTAGGCCTAGGTACGTCGGTGGCTCAATATAAGTGAATAAATAAATCTAATGAATACCTAAGTATGTAATAGTAAAATACTATTAAACTTATTGATACCTACGATGTTTTCAAATAACGCAATGACTACTTTTTGTGATTTAAATCAATCAATTTAATTACTTAATTGCTTCATAGATAGCGTCAGGCGTGTCCGGACACGTGTACGTATGCAGTTCGCCGTATCGCACTTGTGAAAATCGGAAATATATGGCCGTATATTAAAGACCGTCCAACCTTTTTGGGTCGTATAGTACCTACTGACATAATATTCGTCTAAATAAAACACGGTTCTTGTCGGTTTACAGTTTACAGGAAGCCAGCAGCAAACAATTTTTTTAAATAGCCGATATACTGGATTATTTGTTAGGTTAGGTTTTCGTTCTTGAATTCATGAATTTTGCCAAAATCAGCTATGAAAATTGAATTAATGTTCATATTGAATCTAATAAAATTGGAGACCGTATAGTATACGGCAGGGGCGTAGGGACCATCCCCACATCGTTATGTCAAAAATACACGTTCGATATTTTATCACTGTCATAATATACATAGGTACTTAATTACATGATTAATTAATTTATTTTATCATACTGGGGAGCGAATCAAATGACCCCGTGGTATTAATTAAGTTATTATTTTTAAGCACGCTTTTTAGATGTGATTAATAGACGACTCAGATAATCATTTTATTTATTCCGAAAAATTACTCATTTCCTTATTATATTATATCATATTATTATAAGTATCTTGGTATATAAAGTATAATGTGAGAAAGTAGGTAGGTATGTATATTTAATAATATGTGGTTAAACCCCGCCACCTAGATAGTCGTCGAGCCGCCACTGGTATACGGTCATCTCTTTCCGATAGAAAGCTCATTGTGAACTGTGCGACGGTGAAAATGTTTTACATACAATTTACATGTAACCTTGTGAAAGTGCGTGAGTCCGTTAATTACAGTGATAGATTTAGAGTATTGGATGCTCAAGGCACTGATTAATTTTGAAGCCCTCCACGAAAAACAATAAAATAACAAAAAAGCAACAACGTAGGTCCATAGTAAAAATAATAAAATCTACGTATATCTATTGAAGATGGTAGGGTAGTGATGACACATAGTAATTAATATTCGTGGTTTTTGTAATTGAATGTGATTGAATGAAGTCATTTGGCTAATATTTTATATATATACTCAATTTGTGAAAAACATATATCGTTGTAAGATTTCGGTATAATTTAAGAATTACATAACTAGTTTGAACTGTTCCAATGCCCTTTTTTAAATTTTGTGACGAGTTTTTTGCATCTGCGTCAAAGAAAATCGCTATTGATTAGGTAGGCCATGTTTCAAGGAATATAAGGCACCAACTAATAAAGATGCTTTTATTCAACAGATTAGAATATAAAATTACGGTGAATGGATGAATGAATGAATGAATGAACGAGTAAGTAGGTACTTTGTCGAATTTATCTACTTCTTTGGAAACTCATGGCTGAAGATCACTACCTGATAGATTTTGCCTTCAGAAGACAGTCTTATCTAGGTGCTAGTGGAACACCCGTAGTATTTTTATTTAGTCTGCCCATCTGGAAAGAGCTCTTCCTCGTCCTATTCTACTTTCGATCTGACCAAATATTACGAGTTTTTCTAAGTTATCACATTTCCAGGATACATAAGTATTTACATATTATAAAGATTTAGAGAATCCAGCACAAGCTAACCAATAAGAGCCCATATAGAATCAGAAATTCAATGAAGATGGACTCGCTGTAGTTTCGCAGCTGATTGGGGAATGTGTTGAGTACACCGAATTTTACGCCACGATTCATCTACATTTTTGATTCTAAATAAGTATTGCTCTCTAAAATATCTTTAAATATTGTAATTTTAGATTTTATATGAATACAAAGGTAGATTTAATACTATTCGAAGCTTATTATTTATTTTAAGCTTTGTCGTGAAAATCTTACGTACCTACGCCACTGCAGTTTATTGAGACCGGCGTCTATCATCGTTTTATGATGTAGATTGTAGACATTACGTAGTAGTAAGGTCATTTCGTCATTAACGTTCCAAGTATTTTCATTTTAGTAGTTTTTAGCATCTCAGTAGGTATTGTTTAACATTAATTGATTTGGCAGTTTTTTCAGAATCACGTGAGTTCCATCATCAAATTATTGGTCGTAATTAGAAATCCATACTTTGAAATAAAATAGATGTGAACACAAATCTGACATCATAGTAGGCAGTTGATGTTTTTGATATTTCAAAATAATAGGTAGATACCTATTTTAAAATATTGTAATACGTAGATAGTACCAACGTAGACGTAGGTAGGTACACAACCGGTGTTTTTTTTTTGTGTAGTTGCCACATATTTTACATGAATAAGTGCAATAACAAATTGATTACTGCTTTTTATGGTAATGGAAAGGAAAGTGGCGTCAAAAATACACAGACTAATTAATATTGTTTTAGATAGTGTTTTGTTTGTATATTTATTAGGTGGGTACATATTAAAATAAATGGGTGCCGGACGAAATCCCGAAGGCCAAAATCCCGAACGCTGAAATCCCGAATGGCCAAAATCCCGAAATCCTAAATCCCGAAAGCCGAAATCCCGAATGCCGAAATCTCGAATGCTGAAATCCCGAATGGCCGGAATCCCGAAAAATAAAAAAATACAAACACCAACAATTGCGCAATCTTGAAT
Source organism: Rhyacophila brunnea (assembly GCF_057557595.1). Classification (NCBI taxonomy): domain Eukaryota; kingdom Metazoa; phylum Arthropoda; class Insecta; order Trichoptera; family Rhyacophilidae; genus Rhyacophila; species Rhyacophila brunnea. Next base: position 29,319,507 of record NW_028233068.1, read on the forward strand.
TGCGCAATTTTACAAGAGACAAAAATATTTTTTTTGTAGAACAAATGGGTTTTGTCTCTCCTGCAAAAAATTGCGCAATCTTAACACTTATCTTGGATTGCGCAATTATTGATATTTGTATTTTTCGGGTTTTCAGCGTTCGGGATTTCGGTATTCGGGATTTCGGCTTTCGGGATTTAGGCTTTCGGGATTTTGGTCATTCGGGATTTCGGCCATTCGGGATTTCAGCATTCGGGATTTCGGCCTTCGGGATTTCGACCCAAACCCAAAATAAATATTTCAGTGATGTTCCATACTTTTCCATGCTAATCTTAGTATAAATAAATAAATGCATTGAAATGCTGACTAAAGTAGAATAATGGTGCTCGTTTGGAGATCTGGGCCATGGATTCAAGTCTTGCTTCTAGAACCTACGTACAATTTTATTGTTTGTTTTGCATGGTGTGTTCGACCCAAAACAAGGGGCCAGTGTGTTATGGGAAGAATGAAAAGTAGTTTTTATCAAGGAATTGAAATGACTAACTGGTCATCTCATCTCACATTTTTGCATCCATTAATATTCACAAGATGTTAAAACGTCGCTATAGGATTTGTTTCCCGAATAGACCAAATGTCAATTTTACAGGAGACGAAAAACAAATTTCATTGTCGTATATTTTAATATCAGTAGATGTATCAATCATTCTTTCTACACTGTATGATTGCAACATTATCTAAAAATAGATTCCAAGAATAATATACTGGTATAAATCATTAAATGCACAGAAAATGCGTTTTATTTACATGTACTCACTGTGGATATTCGGGAAATTTTTAGCGCTCTCTCAGAATAATGGATATTCGGGACAAAACATGGACGTTCGGGATTTAAGACCGTAGCGTATTGCTGCACGGCCCACAGATTACTGAGTGGTCAAAAAGTACGCGCCTCAAATGTTATATTTATTTACACGATAATTGTTAATAATTACCTCTACTATTTAAATACTTAATGATCGTAATTACCCAAGTTCGTATGTAATAATAACATGCGGCAATCGCTTTTTCGATTTTTTTTCGGATTAAGTAATTAAATAGTTTTTAAGTAATTAACTATTTTTTTATTGAACGAATAATTCACAAGATTTAAGAATGTACCATTTTAATAATTGAATATACTTACATATTTTTTTTAAATCACTTCTGAGAAAATATATTATAAGGTATCTACTACTTCAATTACTAACCGACGTCACGGTCATTTCTCCAATATTTTATGATGGTACTTACTCGTACTTGCTAACAATTTTATATTAATACTTTTTCCAAAAAAAAAATAATCTATTTATATATATCTGTAAGATTATTATATCTATATATTTCTATAATTGACATTAAACTTATTACAAACCACCAAATAAATATTATATATTTACTATTGTAAGGAATAACAACACAAAATAATAGCATGTATAAATTAATTACCATTGGCTGCTAATATGAGGTAGGTACCAATATCCTATGTATATAATATCCACCAAATAAATAGTTACTAACATACATAATATTAAATTAAATTAACTATCAGCGCATTCAAAAATAAATAATAGCATCGCCTTTATTTTCATAGAAATACCTAGATTAAAAGTAAAATAAAGACAAACAATGTTTGATTTAAAATAATTTGAAATAATAATTATTTTTTACGTCATAGTAGTTGCCGGGTCATACTGTAGAATTCATATAACCGTTGGGATTTTGTGTCATTTATCAAAACAAAATGCAGTTATTTAGGTTAAAATACTCACTTCCACAACTCTACTGTAAGTTCAGGGCGAACTAAAGATGTATCAGCTATGAATGATCTCTTCAAATTTGATGAATTCACTATTAAAACAAAAGTAACGTTAACCTTTCCCTTACCATGATAAAAAAATTACGCCCGTTCCCATGCCGTCCACTCAGTGTCCCGATAGAAATTTGGCATTTTAAGGCATTTTAAAAGCTAATTGATTGCTTCAAAAGGTAAAGTATGTTTTTAAATACTGTTTAGTCATCGTTTAACATTTTATTCTGTGTATATTACATGCAATTATCTTATAATCGTGTATAATATCGGACATCGATAAAAGTACGTCATATCTAAGCCACGGCGTGTCTCGGTCTGTTTTAAATGGAACAACCAACACACGCTGCCATTTCACGGAGAGTGGGGGTGGCTAATTCATCCGAAGCGAACGAGGGATGTTATTAGGTAGGATAACATCTGTGTGGACTTGCGTTATCACGTTCACCACATAAAATAATAGTTATAATTTTGCAATATCGATTCCCTATATAATTTTAAAACACTGTGATCTTATTGTATCATGTTATTAAGTATTTTTAAAAATCGTATTTTAAAACACATTAAAATAATATACTTACATAAGAACAATTAATCAAGAAAAATACTCCGATTGATCGTATAGTTTCCACTAAATATATTTTAATATCATGTTTCTTATGCTGAAATAATACACATTAATAAATATAAATAACTACGCTACTTGAACTTATACGCACGTATTAAGTCTATACCTCTAAGACTTTAGATATATCTTACCTACTTTTAGATAATTTCCCTAGTATATAAAAAAAATACTTATAATTTTGCAATATCGATTCCCTGATTATAATCTATAATATAAAAATGAATATTTGTTAGTTTGTTTGTTCGTTTTTTTATGCGCTGCCATACCGTTCATCCGATTGCGATAAAACTTTGTCAACTTATTGCTTGCACTTGCGCGCAGATTATAGACTATATCTTATACATACAAATGAAAGTCTGTCTGACATATGCGTTCCTATACCATTCATCCGATTGCGACGAAATTTTGGTGAATTGATGTGTGCACTACGGGTGCGAGTCATAGACGCTAAATGTAAAAGCAGCTGAAATGGTGGATTGCTTTGAGAGAAAGATCCTTAGGCGGATATACGGACCCATGAATGATGATGGGGAGTGGAGAATTAGGTACAACACGGAACTATACCGCTTATACCAAGATTCAAAACTCTCCAACTTCATAAAACTCCAGAGGCTAAGCTGGGCAGGCCATGTCCAGCGCATGCCTGAGTCACGGATACCGAAGAAGATCCTCGAAGGAAACCCAGGAGGAAAAAGGCCAGTGGGAAAGCCACGCACACGATGGCGTGATAATGTTACAAAAGATGCCAACCAGATACTAAAAATCAGGAACTGGAAAAGACGTGCGGAGGACCGTTCCGGCTGGAGGATAGCGGTGGAGGAGGCCAGGGCTCGACTTGAGCTGTAGCGTCATCGAAGAAGAAGAAGATGTGTGCACACCCACAAAGGTTTCTGAATTAGAAAAACTATATTCTTCTTCTTCATTATATCTTCTTTTATTCATATGGTTCCTATACCATTCATCGGATTGCGATGAAACCTTCGCCAGTTGTTGTGGCAACACCCGCAAAGGTTTCTGAATCAGTACAACCATCTTCTTCTTCTTCGTCGTCTTCATTCTATATTCTTTTATTCTTATGATTCCTATACCATTCGTCCGATTGCAATGAAACTTGCGTCAGTTGTTGTGCCGACACCTGCGAATGTTTCTGAATTAGTACAACAATTTTCTTCAACCTTTTTTTCTATTCTATCTTCTTCTATTCGTATGCGTTCTTATACCATTCATCCGATTGCGATGAAATTTTGATCAGTTGTTGTGCGCATGCCCGCGAAGATTACTGAATTAGAAAAACCATCTTCTTCGTTATATCTTCTTTTATTCGCATGGTTCCCATACCATTCATCGGATTGCGATGAAACCTTCGTCAGTTGTTGTGGTAACACCTGCAAAGGTTTATGATTTAGTACAACTATTTTCTTCCTCTTCTATTCATATGCGTTCTTATACCATTCATCCGAATGCGATGAAATTTTGATCAGTTGTTGTGCGCATGCCCGCGAAGATCTCTGAACTAGAAAAATCATCTTCTTCTTCTTCATCATATCTTCTTTTATTCATATGGTTCCTATACCATTCATCCGTTTGCGATAAAACCTTCGTTAGTTGTTGTGTTAACACCTGAAAAGGTTTCTTAATTAGAACAACCATTTTCTTTTTCTTCTTCATTCTATCTTCATTTATTTTATATAGTTCCTATACCATTCATCCGATTGCGATTAAATTTTGGTGAGTTGTTGTGTGCACACCCGCAAAGGTTTCTGAATTAGAAAAACTATCTCTTCTTCTTCATTATATCTTCTTTTATTCATATGGTTCCTATACCATTCATCGGATTGCGATGAAACCTTCGTCAGTTGTTGTGCTAACACACGCAAAGGTTTCTGAATTAGTACAACCATCTTCTTCTTCTTCATCGTCTTTATTCTATATCCTTTTATTCGTATGATTCCTATACCATTCGTCCGATTGGAATGAAACTTTCGTCAATTGTTGTGCCCACACCTACAAAGGTTTCTGAATTAGTACAACAATATTTTACCTCTTCTTCTATTCGTATGCGTACCTATTCCATTCATCCGATTTTAATAAAACTTTCGTCAGTAATTGTGCCAACACCCGCGAAGGTTTCTAAATTAGTACAATTATCTTCTTCTTCTTCTATTCGTATGCGTTCTTATAACATTCATCAGATTGCGATGAAATTTTTCTCAGTTGTTGTTCGCACACCTGGGATGGTTAGTATTATATAAAATACAAAGTTTGTTGTTTGTTTGTTCCATCCAATTTTGAATTTTTTACTACATATTAATACTATTAATAACGTTTGCATATTTTGGATTCGATTTTAATTTACAGTTCTTTTGTTTGACCTTTACTCCTATTAGAATTACTTTCATATTGTATTACACAGATATTTTAATATTAAAAAGATAATTTCATTATTATTTTTTAAATATCTAAGGTAAATGTATCCACTAAGCGACCCTGTGCGAAGCCGGGTATCTCACCTATAATATAATTTCAAAACACGTTAAATATTTATATAAGAATAATTAAAAACAAAAATAATTCAATCTTATAGTTTCCACTAAAATTATTTAATGTTATGTTTATTATGCTGAAATAATTACACATAATAAAAATTAAATCACTACGCTATGTGTACCTATACGCATGTAGTAAGTCTATAATATACCCACCTTTCGAGAATTTCATAACAAGAGGTTTTCTAGTCTATGTTAAAATAAATATATTGTATCTCCATAAAAATGTACTTTCATACATATTATATATTGCCAAACTGGTAGGTGCGCAGTGTTGCGAAGGTAGGCACGAAAAGTTTTACACAAATAAAGCCACGTCATGATTGCAGTTTGCAAATAAAGTTTATAAAACAGCCGCTAGTTATAAACTACATAAAAACAGTCCTAAAAAACGTTGTTTGTTAAACTGTCTGAAGATAATATGTAGACTAATTTTTTAATACCTCACTTCTATACTATTGTTGAGTGTGCTGGCTATCTCGTGAAAAAATGATATACAAGGATCAAATCATAATATTGAAATTTGAGGCAAATTTGTTAACGAATGATAACTGTTGTTAAATTTGTCTATTTAGTTAAAATTAAAAAAAAGTGAATAAATCAATGCAAGGACCACTAATGCATTGACTGATTTAAAAAGACAAAGTGAAGGCATACATAAAAAATTGGAGCTTTGGAAATCAAAATTTAAAAAAAAAATCGTCATGTTTCCACTTTTAAATGATTTTGCGCCAGATATATTGAAGCAAACAAAAATCTATTTACTGAGCGTTATGATAGTTTGCTAATGCACTTTCCCCATTATTTATTTCACAAATTTACTCTAATAGTAAAAAAATCATTTGATTTCAAAACTATGATATATTAAATATGTAGGTAGTTGTACGTTTGATGTGATACCTATATCATGAGTGATATATGTAATGATAACTCCCGTGTATGTGTATAATTTAGGAAACACTACATTATAGTACCACACTGCCCTTAACCTCAGAGATAGGTAGGTGGGCCCGACAAATATCCTGGCCTAGGGGCTCGCTTTTCGCAAAATCTTTTTTAAACATCCATCGCATGAAAAATAAATTAATTTAAATAAGTATAAGTAGTAATATAAGTAGTAAAACCTTGTTTATTATTTATATATTTAAGTTTTCTTTATTTTTGTATTAGTGCCTACATTTTTGACTATTTAAAAAGGTGTCTGAATTATTTAATGAAATAAAGGGGGGAGGCGCCAAGTTTCATTTTTTTTTAAAAAGGAGGCGTAATAACATTAAGTTTGGAAATCACTGATGTATTTGATAGGAACCGTAATTTAATACTTGTGTATTTTTGTAGATACTAAACATTATACTTACCTACATATAATAAAACAATCATTAGATTTACTTAGGTGGAAGATAACGGTGTGAAAGACCCCTTACTTCAAAAATTGTACTGAATTCCACACCACCGTGGAGGTACAGTTAAAATGCGGGTTTTTTTAAATCTGTGGTTTTCCCATTACGACTATTTCATTGTACTACGTTTTAACTTAATTTTCTAAGCATAACATATTATACAAACTACAAATGAATATATCTACATAATATTATCTAATTAAAATTTAAATGGTGACTCATAACTTTATATTATAATATAAAACAATCGAAATAATAAAACTACCTACTATTATATTTCTAAGAAAAATACTCACTTTCTGAAATGCAAAATATTAAGAATAACATTACCTACATAATATATACAAAATACATAAAAACATTTTATACATGTGATAGAGGTATTTTTTGCAATTTACATTAAATTTAGTCAATACCATTATGTACGGACTATGTCCAAAATGGTATACCAACATAAAATGAATTGATTTTACAGACATGGGCTGCAGAGAAATGATATTATATTATGTTTATACCTACATCAGATTGAGTATGATAACATTTTTATAATAAAATAATATTATTTGGTACTTATGACATTAAAAGCAAAATTAATAATTAGTAGGTAATCTTAAATGTATTAGTCCTACCTAAATAAATTCACTGATTTCAGGGACATAATAACATGGAGTTAATGTTATAGTATAATAACTACATGTAAATGCAACAGTTTCAATATAATTAATTATTTAGACATGTACCTACTCACTAATATTATTTTTTTTTTTAAAAAAAGATAAAAATAAATATCAGTAAGCACTTATTCATTAGACGTAACCAACTGAAAGAAAGCATAGTGGTTCGTACCACGAGAATGTCGTGTATACTATACTATTGAAAATACTAAAAATACTTTCTGCGACTATTGTATACCTACATACTTCATAAACAAAAGAATATCTAGTTGTATTTGAAATGCATGTCCTGACTAAATAATATTCTTTTCGGGCATAAGTTATTATTAGTAATTTATAACTACAATATAATTTATTATAGAGGTAGAATATGCAAGTACTCATATGCACAAAGGAAAACCGACCGCTTGCTGTGCGTTTTTGTGCAGGTCACTCGAGGTAGGTATATTTTCAAATGCACATGTTCCACAAACTGATGTAAACTTTACAGACCTTGTAATAAGGGTTGGTATTCTTCTAAATCTGGGTAAAAAGGTTTTTATGACATGCCCGAGATACCGGGAATTTAAGGTAAGTGTTTAGAAATAAACGTCATATGAAGCAAAGTTAACATGATAAAATAAACACTAATAACATTACATTAAGGGTTAGTTTGGCATTTATCGTCAGATGCACGGAACATTTTAAATTTCAAGGTTCGTTATATTATGGGAGGATTTATACGAGCCATCAGTCATATAATTAAATTGAACAAACACATAAATTGGTCTCGCTGTTCTAACAAATAACATTTTATAATAGTGTCTCACTTTACAAAATTATTATGTGGGTTTCTCTAACGTATATCTTTTTACATAGCCCTATCACTGTCTTATCAAAATATCGATCAGACTTTGGAAAATGATTAATTTTATATAGAAAACATTCAATTAAACTACTTGTGCATTTTTATTTTTACGCATAAGCATTTTATCTACAAATAGCTAAAAGTAGATTTTTTTGTATATAATAATAAATGGGGTATCCATGATTTAAGGGCCTAAATAAAGTGCGAGTTCTTCATGGCAACGGGAGTGTTAAAAACAATATCAATAAGACGAAATTTGAAAGAAGTCTCCGGACGGCCAAAAAATATGAAAGTGGGCGTGATTGTTTTAGAGCTAGACAGCGTGAATGTGGAAGCGAGATGCACGGCGTGAGCGCGGTTTGATTGGCTAAAGTCATATTCGGGAAATAAACACTCAGCCAGAGATATATTTCGACCGAAATTAACTTGGATATTCAGGTACGAATAGTTGGACATTCGGGAGAACACCACGGAGTAATTGTAACTTAACATGGCGTATTCGGGTTTTTTAAAAAAATATCTCTGTTCCTAGATAAAAATATATTTGTTTTATAAATGATTTCGGTAGAGTTCGATAAAAGAAATTGAACTGCATTAAAATGTCGATTTCGACAAAAATGGATATTCGGGAAACAAATCCTATAGCGACGAAAAGGTCCACGATGGCCGAGCGGCTTACGCGTCGGCTTATGACGTCGTGGTGTGGGTCCCAGGTTAGAATCCAAATATGGACTAAGTTTGAACCTAATAGTTTGAGAAAGTGGCTAACACCCATTTCTCGTAAAAATAGTTTTACTAATAAGTATAGTCCGACAACAAGAAATCGGCGATAACAGAAAGTCGCTGTAGTCACATATAGAAGGCTTCTCAGTGACATACCTGTCATGGCGGCAAGCACGTCAGGCATGTTCAAATAATATTTCGGATTTCTCTATTTTTAGAAGCGACTCCTTTTCTTCTTTGCAATAAACCAAAAGTTTACGACTTAATAATAATTGTAATATCACTCCTGATCGTTTTAGACAGTTTTTTATTACAAAAAGCTTCAATTTATGTAAATTAATAGACCCGTACACCACGGGAGCATAAAATGAAGTTATAAATTTGGAGGCGTTCCTCATTTGAAAACGGAAGTGCGATTAGCTGCAATGGATGGGATTGTTAGTTCACAGTTTTAACACGTGGACAAGAAGTTCTTGTCCGACAATACAAACATTCACTCTGCGGAATCCCATATGATCATATTAGGATGGGACATGGTCAAAAAAAATGTTAGGTAAGTAGGTAGGTGCCGCGGTCTTGGCAAGAAAAGCTTAAAAAAGCTCTCGACTTTGAGTCGAAAAGGAATTTTGTAATTTTGTTTCGGCAAGAAAAGTGTCGAAGCTGATCTCAAATTCTAGAGTTTCTTGAGAAATCAAGAAATCAATCTCGAATTCTAGGGGAAAAAATATTCTTGAATTATTGAATGTCGATTAACGAAGAAACAAAAACGTCGAAAAAACATAAGCTTTTAACCCCACTACAAGACTAGATAATTAGTGATAATTACTAGAGTTACTATAATTACTATAAGTTACTAGATAATTCTTAGTGATTAGATAATTTAGTTAGGTACCTTCTCTATTTAGGAGTGGCAAAGAGTAAGTACCTACCTGTTTGATGGGAGTAGGCTGTTGTTAACCGAAAAAATATGTTCATGAAAAGGACAGTCATACTTTTATAACAACATACAAAAATATTATGTTTAACTATTTTGAAATAGATTATTTTACAAAAAATTATCACCTGTGGGATGGAGCCTGGACTCCCACGCCAAGGTTTATTGCTGAAAGTTTTATCCAGTGTTTAACAAAGACCTTGCAAAGCGCGGGGAAAATAAACATGTAGGTAAGTAGGTAGGTATATTGACATGTAGACGTACATGCTGACAAAAAGCTTTTCGCTAAACGCTTTCCTCTCGCCCATACAACTGAAATATTATATTTGACGTCATTGGCGAATTTTCTTTAGAGACCGAACACTATTTATGTTCCTTGTTGAATGAGTCGAAATGCTGAGATAATTGACAATTCACTACGAAGTTTCACGAACTTAATTAGGTATATTTTAATAATTAATAAATTCTTGAAGTTAAAGATTTTTTTAGATGTCAAAGTAAACATTAAAATACACATACGTTTGCTATTGAATTTTTGCACAAATAATTAAAATTAATTTTGATTACGGTATTTATTAAGTCTAAAGTCAATTAAGAAATATTTGACACTGCTATTTAGTGTTTAGGTACCTACATTCGTATACGAGAGTAAAATAAAGTAATTATTTTATCGTAGGTAGGTAGCTAAACATTTATTTCCATATAAAGCTGTACCTAATAATTACCCACAGTGAATATTTTACCAATTAGTGCTCAAATTGTCTACTTTTGATTAAAGATCAAAGTGAATCCAATTAAAACCGGCAGCAAACAACGTAATACAAGCGACAGTCAGAACTAAATAAACAGATTAGGGTTGTAAATAGAAGCAACCCCCTTTATTGCAAGCGTCTACTTTTGACGGGGCGGAAAATAAATGGGAGAAGGGGCTCTAAGAGGCCACTATACTGTTCAGAGGGGAGCGAGAAGCTTCTTCACTAAAATACTAACCTAAGTTTATTTTTATAATACCTAACAATTTAAATATCTATGTAGGTATATCTGTTGGGAAGTAAAAGGTAGGTATATTATCTAGCCATTAAAGCAGGTATGTACTTATTACTATATTACCTATATTATATTTTATTGCTTAGTCGCGATTGAATCCGTCGTTGTTGTCTGATGTATGGAGCTGAAATTTGACTGGTACCCATGTCTTCACTTCTCAATCTCTTTCATATTGACTAAAAAAATATTTTTAATAGTTATGTCAAAATATTAGTTTACCTATTAACCAAGCAAGATAACATTTGGGAAGCCAACATTGAAATAAAGCACTGGACCGCCCCATAAGACATTCCAAATCACACGGATCGATGAATACTTAGGTATTTGGTCAATAAAATAAAGGGCAGGAGATTTGTGGTTAGGCACGTGATTGTACAAATACACTGAATTCTAGCCTACCCTTAGACAATAGATACAGCCTACCCTTAATTTTACCTCGAACACCATTTGGAAAACGTTAGTGTAGTGTTGAATGTAGAATGTAGTTGTAGATCATCACACTGCCACCATAAACCTAAGCAATTTGTAGGAGTCCCGTCAAAAGATCCTAGCCTGGAGGCCTGCTTCGGCGTGTGGGGACCATGGTTATAGGTACCTACGTATTTGTTTTCATTGAGACTACGAACTATTGCAGATAGTGTTGGGTAGTTTTTAAAATTCAATTAACACCTGCTTAAACCAAATCACATTAGATTAACCCCATAATAAAAAAGATATTCGTTTGATTTATAAAACATCTAAAATTGATAATATATTTTTAGATAGTTTATAGATATTAGATACTTATAGATTTTAACTATTATGGTATGGTTAGGTAGTGGTAACATTAATTAAAAAAAAACTAACACACACCATCTGCAATTTGTGCCTACCTACTCTTAATTCAATGAAAACAATTAAGTATGACACTATTTTTGTCGGATTTCCAGTCTACCTCCACTATGATTGTATGGTTTAGGCAGAGTTTAATTGAATTTTAAAAACCAACCAGCACCATCTGCAATTTCTATTCCTAGTAGGTAAGTACAACAGAAAAAAGTGTGATTGACAGAGTTTAGTGTGCCCTATTTATGTCGGATCTTAACAGCCTACCACCAGTCTTCACCACTGATAGGTGCTTACTGTGGATCTGTAAGTAGGAACTCAGAAATAATGGGAACTGAAATAAATAACGGGTAAGGCGATAGCAGGTAACCGACTCGAGTAAGGAAGAATCCGGGTTAAACTTACACACGTGTCAAGAATACGTTTTACGTCGAATACTGAAAACTGCTCTCGGTTTATGCATTTACGCTCATTTAATGTTGGTGTAGGTATTACACACACTATTGCACGTGCATAATGCGTTATATTTATTATCTGTTCTGTGGTAGATACCGACGTACTATGATATTGTTAGTAGGTACATAAATAATACATAATAGGTACCTAAAATACTTAATTCATATTTTTAGAACCTAAGTAGGTTGGTACTTGGAAAGCACCTTTGTAAGACATTTGAAATAGGTACTTATAATTTTATTGATAGTTGACATGCAATTTGTGAACTCAGAAAACTATTGCTTTATTCAGACACGGCACGCTTGTTATGATATTATGACTGAGGCAGGAAAGAAAAACGCACTGAAAAATAGTCGATGGAAATTGTAGGTAGGTACCTACTTAAGTAAAAGTAGTACCTACCAACACTTAAAAACATTAGGAATATGTTCAAAAATACATAGGTATCTAAAATATTATACAGTAGGTAGATATATTTATATTATCACTAAGTAGGTATAGGGCATTGTGTTTGCTGCGATGCATGATTCAATGATAGCAAACAATAAGTAGATATCTACTTTATAGCAGTGGCGAAGACTCCATACTAGGCGATTATTTAAAGCCTACCTTCTTAAGAAAAATATTTTTTAATTGCATATTGACATATTTATATACTTAATCACTTCATTATTTTATGTTATATAAAAATTATTTATTTTGCCAACGAGATCGCATATGTAGGAATGTATTACAGTATTACACAGTTTACAAAACAACTGCAAAGGTATTAAAAAAACCACAGCGCGCCGCGCCGTAAATTAAATAATAAATGCCGCAACTCTTCTCGACGTAAATAAATTTCCGATTATGTTTGGAATAATTCTGAATTTTTTTTGTATGGACTTTACGTCTCGTAACCTCAGCAAGTCTGCTGATTTGTACGAAATGAGGCAAGCTCCTTTCGCAGAGCCTAAAACATTCGCGCATAATATTGTTGTCACGACTGCGCACTTTGTCCAAAATCATTAATAATTAGATAATTAAAAAAATAATTTTAACGGCGTTTAATCGAATATTAATAAATAAGTAAGTAGGTATAGATTGTTTTTAAAAATAAAAATAAATTTTATCTAATGATTTTTGATGGGTATACATGTTTTGAAAAATACGTAATTTAAACACATCGCTCATTTTTATGTCGTCAATGAGTTTTTGAAGTTTCATTGAATTAGTGTGTCGTTATCATTTATTAGTGTGTGCCTATTCATTAGTAGTAAATATCGTACTATTCTCGTAAGTATACCTGACAAGTGTGCTCTTTTTATCATATCTCCACAGCCTACCTCTTTCCAAAAGTCACCCTTCGCCACTGCTTTATAGGCACCTACCACTACCGTGGAAACCGTGCTTATGGTGACACTTAAATAATTTATTATACTTTTTTTTACTTTATCAAAACCATAAATAAAAAATTGTTGTTAAACACTGTTAATAGTAGATATTCTTTTTTTTTGATGTTCGATATTGCACGAATTTCAACATAGATATTGTTTTTGGCTGATGTGTGTAAAATTAATGATATTTGCATGTCCAACCTTTGAATGTTGCGATTGGTTTCGATATACAAATTTAAACCAAAAAACTTATTAAAAAATTCTTTCGGTGCCATATTTTTTGCAATTAGTTAACTGGAGAATATGGATGGCGCAGTGTGTTGACTCCAAGAATTCCTGCCGTTCGCCAGTTTTATTGTGTGTTCCCATGTCATGCCAACATCTCGCAGTTTCGTCGTAGGTATACACTCTGTGGATAGTAAGTAGGTAGGTATTTAGCGGCCTTCCAGGACGCCGAAATCCTAGATAGGTACCTAGGTATTTCCTTGCATTGAAACGTTTGTAACCTAATAATTAGGTATCAGCGGCTAGGGGTAGAGGTAGACTGTTAAGTTTCGACATAAATATTGCACACTAAACTTTGTCAGTCATTCTTATTTGTTTTCATTGAATTAAGAGCGTACTTCAGTGAAATGGCAAATAATTTTCAACAGTAGGTGCGACGAAATTTCTCACTAGTCGCCAATCGGAGACAGACAGTCGAGGTGTCCGCACGTCGAATTGTTTTGTCATGGCGTCAGATGAACATATTCTTAAATCGTGTAAAGATGACTAAAAAACTTTACGTATGTAGGCACTTAAAAAAGAAAACAAATCAATGAATATAGGTACTATTATTATTAGTAATATAACAATAAACATAACATTAAATGGACGCATGTTGGATTTTTATGACAAATTATATTTCGTTCGGCACGCGTCATTTGCACAATCCGCGCATCGCCTAGCCACGATCTTTTTAGACCATACCTCAACTGAGGTAGGTATAGCCTTAATAATAATATTGACAGGTGGTGCGGATTAGTTTTTAAATTCAATTAAACTCTGCCAAAACCAAAACACTATAGTTTAGGTATGCTGTGGGCGATTCGACAAAAATAGTAGATAGGTACCTACCTAGTTACCTACATACTTTTTCAGTCACATTTATTTCTTTTCGTTTAATTAAGAATGGGTACATACCCACTGTAATTAAGAATGGGTACATACACATTGTATTATTACAAATGGTACATATTGGTTAGTTTTTTAAGGTCACTAAGCCCTGCCTAAACCATATCATAATCGATAAAAAAATTATAAAAAATATCTAAAATTATGTATAGAGTAATGGCATACTTTTAGATGTTTTATAGTTAAACGAATATTTTTTGGCTATTAGGTAAGTATCGACTACGGCTTGGGTAGGCAGGGTTTAGTTGAATTTAAAAAAAACTAATAAACACTATTTACACATTGTTGTATTATTTCAATGAAAACAAATACGTTTGTCTGATAAAGTTTAGCGCGCACTATTTATGTCGGATCTTAACAGCCTACCTCCACCCCAGGCCACTGTTAGGTATAAGTATAAGTACCTATGTAGGTACCCACAAAATAAAACATTTTAGGTGTATAATTAACAACTGGATACGTAGGTAGAAGTGGCGAAGAGTGGAGGTAGGCCGTTAAGATTCGACATAAATATTGGACACTATTGTACGACAACATCTTCTTGGCTACGCTTCTAGGCGTTGTTGTCTACTAAATGGGAGGAGCTTGTTAGTTTATAATGGAATTGCGGGTAAAATGGGCAGAGCATGTTAGTTCACAATTTTAACACATAGCCAAGAAGATGTTATCGTACAATAATCTTTGTCAGTCATACGGATAGATGGTGCCTAATTCATTAAGCCCTGCCTAACCAAACCATAATATATAAAATTAATATATTGTTCTTCTATCTATAAAATATCTAAAATTATGTATGATTTAATGGCTTATTTTTTGTTATTTTATACATAGATAAATATTTTTTGACTATTATCTACTGTGGCTTGGATTAGGCAGGGTTTGATTGAATTTTAAAAATTAACAAGCACTATCTACTCATTGCAGTCTTAGTTGAATTAAAAGAAATGCGTTTGACTGGCAAAGTTTAGTGTGCACTATTTATGACATTTATGTAGATATTTATGTCGGATCTAACAGCCTACCTCCACCCTTCGTCACTGGTAGGTAGGTACCTAAGTAATGAACAATGTCATTTTTTTGGTGTGTGAAATATGTCAAAGGTCACCTACATGATTACCTACATACCGAAATGTTTAGGTAACTAAAATTAAAATCAAATAAAATTCTACTAGGTAGCTAAGTGTCACTATAACATGGATTATTATTAAAATACAGACTTCAATCCAAAATCGTCACCCCACTTCGTGCATTTAATAAAATAAAATAACAAGGGTTCCGAATTCAATTTACTTGTCAGAGAAAGAGACACAATGTCCCTTCCTCTCGCGAATTTTCCCGTCACGTGACCGAATCAATCGAGACTTCAGCCCCTCCGATTGGCGGGTTCGCCGCAGGAGGTGGAGACAGACCCGTCGGGCCACGCCCATGGAAAATTGTACTACCCATTTTTAGTAAAATCAGTGTGAAGTGACACCAGACCGGTTTTGGAACTTTCAGTTGATGGGAAAGAGTCGCTGCGAGCGGTCGCGAACGGACAAAAAATCGATATTTGCATTTAAAATTCGTCTGATATTCATTTCAAAGCTATTGATGTTTGCGAGATATAGTGTGTGTATTAAAACAAACGTTTAAAAATATTTTTTCAATAATAAAAATATAATCATTTACTGACTTATTACCGTGGATTTCAACCAATACATTGTTCAATTTGTATATGGTATTAATTGTGTACTGTTTGTTAAGAGACTGAAAAACTGAAACCTTAGTGATATAGTGTTTTCTATCAAAAACTAAAATCCATTTTTATACCTATGTTTATCTATGATCGTAGGTTGAATTAAAGACTCTTATGACACATTGTTAATTGTTTATAAATATTGTATTAAGTCTTAAATGATCTTTAAACGACCTGTTTACAAAACATAAAAGTGCCGGCAGATAATATAATATCAGTGATGAAAATAAGTAAATAAACAATACTTATACCTACAAAAGTAGATACCTAATGAATCGATGTTATCACATTTACTGTGAAAATATTGTTTTGAATAAATAAACCAATTAAACAGTACTGTAAGCTGTCACACATGTAGATTTATCTAATATTTTTTTTTACATAATTGACCCATCTTAAACATAGTGATAAACATTACAAATGTACAGTTTGGGAACCGGAATAGACTGAAACCTTCACTGTGTGATTGCAGAGAAATAAGCTTGAGCAAGGGTTAAAGATTTTAAAAGGATTTACAAGAATTATTGAAGAAAACATTTTGGTCGCTTGGTGAAAATGTCATTAAAATGTCACGCTGTCGAATGAAGAATCTGACGATCTGATGCAAAAGTGTCAAACTGACACGGTTCTCAGTCACATTAATGTTAAAAAAGCAGCCCCTGTGTCCAGCGAAATCCGCGCTAGACTTTAGCATGACGATTCAAAACCTATCGGCAGCTAAGCAGCGACAGGCGATGGCGGCCCCGACCGACGCCCTACGCCCTACAGGCCCAGAGCGACCCTCCGCGCCTGACAGGCAGTCCTCCACCCCAGAAAATAATAACGGACATTCGAATAAAAACCAAGCAAGGTTTAGTTTTAGCGTAGCGTCACTTCTAGCCGATACCAGACATCCTAGGTCGAAAATGTCTCCTGCCAGAGACGAAGAAATGGACTCCGACAGAATATCACCAGAAATTTTCCATCACCACCAAATAAATCCCCATTCCCCGTTAAGACAGAACGCTCCAGAATTACCAGGACAAAAAAGATCGAGCACTCCATCGAATTTAAATTCAAGTGCTGCTACCCCGCCTTTAATGACTTCCTCAGACGATGATTATGAAGATTCAGTCAACCAAGAGGATTCAATTGTAGATGTTGAAGATTTAAATATGGACGCCGCGTCCATGGAAGACGGAAGAAGTGATGATGAACGGGAATCGTTATTTAATCGTCAAAGAAGACTATTGCAAGAGAGGGAAGGAATTTCACAACAGGGCCCCATAAGACCGACGCCTTTCAGTGCGCTCGCTGCTGCGGCGGCAGCTTACCAGGCAGGGTTAGGTGCTCCACCTCCAGGCTGGTCTGTGGGACCTCACGTCCTTGGCCCGTTTGGACCCGGCGGAGCTATATTTCAGAACCACGGATTTCCAGTCTCGCACCTTACAGCAGGTAGATATTGTAATGCTCATTCTATTTTACATTATCGAATATTTTTGTGAAGCGATAACATATAATTATTTCATATTTTTGATTATTTCTGAAACTACATCTAGGTACCTACCTACCTAACTAAATAATCGTATTTCATATTAGTAATTGGCAAAGACGAAATATTGGTACCTAACTATAGATAAAAATGAACATGATTAATACCTATCAACATAAAATTAAAATGCTGGATAAAGATATTTGTAGTGTTATAAAATTGGCATATAAAAGCAGATTTGACCTACCTAAAATGCCAAGAAGTATGATTAATTTTAAATAATTCGTATTTATCATGATCATACTTATACTTAGTAAACTAATTCTAGGCAACTATCAATATGTATATTTTCTCACCTGAGTTTCATTCAGCGACGGAAGAAATTTACGTGCATACCTACCTACCTACATCAGTTGCGCAGTGCCGCTTAATGATTTAATAGTCTATCAGCAGATAAGCTATCTATAAGAACATAAGTAGCTACCTGTACCTTTACTTTGTGCAGGTAAAATGAGAAATCTTGTAGGTAGTAGTATTATTTTAACTAGGTAAAGTAAGTAGGTAGGTAGGTACCAGTGGCGAAGGGTGGAGGTAGGTATTCTGTTAACATCCGACATAGGTCGTCAGTCGTCTAGGTACCTACTAAAAAGTAGATAATATTGAACAAGTATGTATCCAGTTGGTTGCGTAAGTAATCTAATTATAATTGACATCTTGATTAAAAATGCAATCGGCTTTTTATTGAAATTAAGCTTTAGAAATTACTGACTAATTTATTGCATATCGACAGATATTAATTATTGTTTCATTCCTCAAATTACCAATCATAATGCAACATAAATAAAATACTCAGTTAGGTACCTATGTATAACTAATAGGCAAAATGCAATATGAATATGTGTAGGTGTACCTACCTACTCTTAAAGGTTGACTCACGAATGTTAGCCTATGACCAACTGCGAAAGTTTTAAATTGTTATTTTTCAAAGGCGCGTCTGGGCGGAAAACAAAAAAGAGTTGGAGGTTTACCGAGTGAGACAAGCCGATACAACAGGTGCGATATAAACACTGTTAGTGGGAGCTACCATAAACACAATAACTTTGTCGGTTAAGCGGTTCCATGATAATAATCAGATGAACGTTTGTTGTGGATGATATTTTAATAGATTCCTTCGAGGGTAGGTAATTATTGATTTTTTAAAAATTAAAATATCATTTTCACCTACCCCAACTCGTAACAGGCAATTATTGACGACCGTAGAAAATATGCTTGTGTAGACATGCTTACAACTACAATTACATAAGTACCTACTTTGGGTTGGTAGGTCTACCAATTCCCTACAATTATTAGCGGTGATTTTCTTTCACCCAAATATCGTAACCGAGTCGTCAGAAAAATTAAAAGAGGGCCCTTTAAATAGTTCAAACAAAACAAATGCAGTGACGTCCCGTGGGGGTAGGCAGATTGAGCGTCGCCTGGGGGCGGCAGTTACTTGAAGGGCGGCAAATCGAGGAGAATCATGTGGAATATGTATAAATACCTATTATTATTTAAAAAATTCAGCTCCCTGGTTTTGTTGGGTTTGCAATGTCTAGTTTACTTCCGATGCCCTTCGACGTACTTGGTGACCAGAAACGACACGTGCAAATTTATGAATTACAGTCTTAGTTATTAACCAGTACGCACGGAAGTTGCGTTGGTCGTCGAAATTAAAGATGCACTCTCCTCTTACAGAGCGTTCCACCTACCACTTCGGTCCACGATTTTAGTCTGTATCGAAGCGTCACGCCGTCATCGATTATCGATTTAATAATGCCCAAACCTTTGCGATCTCAAACTAAATATATCATTACAGTAGAACATATTTCTTAGATATTGGAGTCATGAAAGGATGATAAAAAATACTGTATGAAAAATGGGGTGGCATTTTGTCTAGGGACGTCACTGTAAGTAAGTAATTTATCAATAGTTGAGTATAAAATATTATATAAACTATAAAATATATAATATAAACAAAGAATATAAATGCATAAAAACTATTTGCCAAATATCTACTACTAAATTGGTTGAAAACACTTTTGCATAATAGGTCTAGGTTATTGTGATTTGTGAAAAAGGAGTCTAATACCTATACGGATAAATTTAATTAAATGCAACCAAACCACGTAGGTATGTATGTGTAGGTAATTTATACTAAATTAAAAATAATATTTTTTTTAAATCCGTAGATTTTTTTTCGAAAATTAAAATTGGGTATCCACCTAGTTCATCTTTTTATCGTCGGCATCTTCAAAATCAGTCAATGCGTTGGACCTCTTTGTCACAAAATGTGCGACTGCCTACAATAGGTAGGTATAGAGGAAAATTAATAGTTATTGATATTACAAAACAATAAGTGGGTACCTACTTAGATACCTACCTAATTAATATTATTGAACACTTTATTTCATTACAAACAATTTCGATGATATTATTATGGAATGGAAGTAGGTAGGTACCTATTTCTTTTTGAATTTAGAATAATTTCAGTTTGCTGTCATCATTATTTTCATTTATTCCATCACAAAAAGATCATAGATTCTCAAATAATTTTTCATCTGCGGTCAATTATTGTTCGAGGATGTCAATTTTCCGTAAACTACATAAGTAAGTAGGTACTAGGTAGGTACCTAAGTAAGTACCTATCCACTTAATATAATATATTATATTAATAGTTTTTCAGAGCTCAGTGGGTGAGTTTATAATTAAAAGATTAATGTATGTATGTGGGTAGGTTTGAATGTATTTGTAATTGAATTATACATTCGATATCGACTGCAAAGTACTTATTAATTTGTCGGCTTACTAATGATTGGCGTTTTAATTAAACGCGCCTATTGCATCCACGCGATTTTATAAATACCTACCTAA
The DNA here is from genome assembly GCF_057557595.1 of Rhyacophila brunnea. NCBI lineage: Eukaryota > Metazoa > Arthropoda > Insecta > Trichoptera > Rhyacophilidae > Rhyacophila > Rhyacophila brunnea. The sequence continues at coordinate 29,340,077 of NW_028233068.1, forward strand.
TCATTATTAAAGTAGCTACAGTAGTTTAGGTACTTATATTATGTACCCTACGACGTGTGTGAAAATGTTCGTAGACAATGTCTTTTTTTGGTTATACGGTTATACGTTTGAGTTGCGCGCGACGCTCAACGCTCCACCGAACGCGCCTACGTTGGACGGGGCCTAAGGGCGGCTCTCGTGGTGCAGTGCGTATGGCGCTGGCCTTCCACCCGAGAGTTCTGGGTTCGGTCCCGGTGAGGACACAATATTTATGTGAATTTCTCAAAGCCTGGGTGTTTGAGATTGTTCAAAATTACTAACAACTACCTTGTACGAAAAAGCAAGGACATGGTTAGATATTATTAATTCTCTAGACTTAATAGTCTCTAGGTACCTACAAGGCAAGATGCGCAGGAGTACCTAAAGTTGAAATGAGAAATAGGTCTGTGTACAATTAATACCTATCGGTGGAATGCATACGCGCAATCGTGAAATAAATACACTATAGTCAGGGTATAGTCAAACATGCTATGTAGATGCAGTTACCTATATGTACCTACCTATATTTAATAATAATATCTACTAATTATCTATACCCAATAGGTCCTCAGCTAAATTCTGTCTGGCAAAAGGAATAATACATATTTCTTATACGTATTGTTTGCTCAATATGTGTTTAATCCAAGGAAATAATGGATTAAGTATTAAAATGGCTAACCATTCCTCGTTAAAAGTTTGTTATTATAGCATATAGGTACTCTGTGGAGACACGAAATAATGAGGTAATTTATACAGGTTTTCCGGTATAAAATGATAATCATTCTGCAATATTATACAATTTTGTATCTAGTACCTATAGGTACATATTTTCTAATTATTTATACCTATCATAGAACGGCACTCCAGCGAGAACTCTGGCAAAAAATGATTGACAAACTGTCTAGGTGACAAATACCAAAATCAGAGAACACAAAATAAATGGGAACTGACTACCCTACTGGATGTGGTAGGTATAACAGGGTACGGATTTAGAGTGTGAAAAATATTGGATAAACCTAACGCGACTTTAATATGTTTGGACAGTTGGCGCGTTTAATTTTATAGCATAAAGAGCCTAAAGCAGTGTTTCCCAACCTTATTTGTGCCATGCCCCACTTCTACGCTTAAAAAATCTCCACGCCCCCGTATCAAATTGTATAGTTTCCTAACAAGAGAATAATGAATGTATTGTTGATTTTGTCAGGGTTGAAATATCAAAAAAAAATAATTCGAAAATGCGTTTTTCAACAAAAAAATGTAACAAATATTGACGATTTTCACATTGCCCCCCAAGACATTCACATTGACCCCCGTGGGGCGTACGCCCTACGTTGGGAAACACTGGCCTAAAGAACAAAATATATCCTGCTTCAAAACTATGGTACATGGGGACTGGCTTTCACATTTCTATATTTTTATCTATTATGTGAATCGCCTAGTTTCAAAAGCCCCTAAAACGATTTTAGGTAGTTCTGAGAAAAATGAGAAAAACGATTTTAGGTAGCTATGAGAAACTCGTATCTATTAAATCTGTGAACGGCGTGTATTTCTTTTTTGTTTCGTTATATTCTAAAGAGTATTTTCGCTTTCCATTTTAGGGGTATTTGAAAAGCACACCCAACCATTTTAGCGTGTTTTGAAATTTACCCTAATTTTTGATCATACGTATTGACGGTTTTTAGCGTTTTTTTTAGTTTAATCTTTGGCCATCATATAGGTAACAAAAATATCCATCTAAATACATATCTAACTCAAAATTTTTCAAAACCCGTTTTAGGGGCTTTTGAAACTAGGCGCTTCATGTGACCATCACAGAATTTCGCATTTCTTTGTTTACTAAAGACTTAGGTATCTATAACGTCGTAGGTAAGTTACCTTGTATATTTATTATTGCTGTTGCACTGATAACAAAAATTCATTTGATTACTCCTGCTTTTAATATCCAAGTAGTGTCTGTCTATAAGCAGATATAAGCATACTTAAGTGGATGTTTTCCGGCAAAGCAAAATATATTTTAGATATGTAGGTATATGTGCATATGCAAGTAGGTACCTGCTGAAATATTTTTCAGTTTTAGGTAGTTGGGTCCATAGTTTTCACCAAAGAGGTTGTATAGTTAACTTCAATACCTTTCTCAAAATAGGAAGTCTTGCGTAAATAAAGTAGTTTTTTGTTATTTGCTATAAAAGGCAATTAAATATTGCAATGTTTTTAAAAATACTTTTTAACGGCAACTTGTCATACAAGTAAATGAGAAATCTTTTCAAAGTGAATGCAGAGCAAAAGGAAAATAACTAGATTTATATATTTTTTCTAACCGCCTTGATCGCCTATTATCTCCGCGAATGCGAGATATTTATTTTGCAACTCTGCTATAATTTGGCGCACACTTTGTTTCTCGCTTTGAACCGGTTTATTACACGGCCAGTGGCGCGGCGCCTCCATAACTGAGGTTGACATCATATTTGAAAAAATGAAACCTGCGAATCCAATGCAATTAATGCAATATACCAGTATATAAACTAGATCAACGAGTTATTAATAGGTATACAAATGATTTATCCCCCAATAACATCTCAATAAACTTGATTTCTACATATTAGGTATATACCAGGGAACTCAGAAATAATGGGAACTGAAATAAATAACGGGTAAGGCGATAGCAGGTAACCGACTCGAATAAGGAAGAACCCGGGTCCTTACACACGTGTCAAGAATACGTGTTACTGAAAACTGCTCTCGGTTTATGCATTTACGCTCATTTAATGTTGGTGTATTACGCACACTATTGCACGTGCATCATGCGTGCTTCATTTTCGTAGGACACTCACACATTCAAAACACTGCATCAACATGCGGCGTAAGGAATATAGCCTATCGGTATTCAATTTATTATCTGTTCTGTGGTATATACCTACAAATGCTCAGATATCTAGTCACTCAAAAGGTGACAACATTTCAATGTGGTCACGATCCTCAGCCATGAGGAAACGACCAAAAAGAGAATGCTTAGGTAATTAGATAGGTACCTACTTAGACAATTATTGTAGACAGGTAACTAGGTAGGTATGTAATTATGCGTTTATCATAATTACGGCGGTCTTTTTTACTACCCCTGCGAATAGGGGCGCCTGAGTCTGACCCGCGATTTTAATTTTTAATAAATAAAATCAACCACCCTAAAATTAAATTACAGTTGGGTAAGTAGGTTTTGTATGGTATATAACGTAGTTGGGTCTTATGTATTTTTACTGTATTTTTTGCCAACATATGCCAGGTAGGTACAGATGAGATATAGTGAAGAATAATGTAAGTACATACGTATTACTATTAGAAGATAGACATATTTAAAAAAATATATTTAAGTATACCTACACGGACCTAGTTGAATTATTAAAAAAACATTGAATGCATATTCTCGGATAAATTCATAAAAAAAAGTTTTTTGTCTCTCCTGTAAGTATAGTTATGCAAAAAAACATGACACACACAGAAGACAATATATTATAAGATAAGTATGTATCATTAATTTTTTAATGGTATCTATTATTGAATCTTGAACAGCTCGGACGGCGATAAAAATGTAATAAACATAAAACAGCATGGCCCTTAAACTTATTGCGTATGATCTCATTCATGTGTTTCATTTTGCTGTAATATCATATTTGAAATTGATATATAGGTACCTACATGCGTTATTCACACTTTGCAATAATATATCTACTAACTTAGGTACCTACATGTTTAACAAAAAAATACGAGACCTGTCGTTCCATATGGATTTTTCTAGTGACCGGCTTGAATCGGTGTATGAATATATTATATCTATGTTAGTAGTCTTACGAGCGTTGGCTGTATTTCATTAACCGAACGACAAACATCAATTAAAAAGCATAACTGCAACACAAAGTCATGTGCTTACCTACCTATATAACGTACAAATACAAATAAGTATTACTTAATACAATTTAAGTTGTTAGCCACTGGACCAATGAGTTGAGTCCAAATACACAAATTTATTGGAAAACAACAGCATTCCTTCCGCTCCGAAGTGGGTGTTTTATTCCGCCCAGGTAACATTGATAATGGACGCCACTGGTGGTTTAGAAGGTGGTAGATATAATACATACTGAGTGAATAAATCATGTAACTGAGCTTGATTTGATTAACCGGAGTAATTACATAAGGTTGTAAATGACTGTTATTGGAAACTACTTAGGACATAACAACTCTGTCCAGGTACAACTAATTTATTACATATTTATTGCCGCATTTTTTCCCCTTTGGGTTAGGTTACCCAGAGGTTATCAAACTATATCTACATGTAGTTTTTTTTAACCAGTGTTAAGATCAAGTAAATTTTGGCACATCTTAATAGCTGTCCTGTACATATAAAAATGATTTTAGCCATTCGCTTAACGGGGGACGTGTTATAAAAATAACACGTAAACTTTGTATGAATAATATTTGTATCATTATAATGTTCTAAAGTTAATTATCATGGAAATAAACATAATGTAATGATCATTTAAAGTGGTTTTCTACCAAACATTTGTTTTGTGGATATCGTTTTAAATCCCTCAATTCTAAAATTTCAAAAAATAGCATATTTTGCTTCAAATGATGAATCGTTTTTCAAATTATTCATTGTCGACATTATTCAATAAAACAGTAATAAATAGATAATTATGTAAATCCTAGTAGAGACCGACATACATTTATCCACCAACAAATAAAATACTTATGTAATGTTTAAAAACTGTTTATGTAACAAACATTTTTGTCGAATATTTTAAACTTATGTTTGTACTAAGATGTTCACGCTTTTTGTATTCCAATGCGGTTGGAAAACATGCGAAAATGCATTGACAAACGCTTGTGCACATGTTTAAGTAGCGACGCGTGGGCTTGTGGAGTGTTGTTTTGTTTAAAGCGAATATTTTTTTACGTTGTGGATTACCCAAATCATATTTAATTTTATAGCAATATCTGCAGCTGTGGAGATGCCTTGAGTTTTATACTAATGCATGTGTATGTGCATTTGTGTGGTTAAAAAGTTTGCAAGCAATTAATTGTAGGTACCTAAGTACCTATACTTTTTACAGATAGGTGTGCAAAACGCTTTATAAAAAATATTTAGTAACTAGAATAAATTACCAGATGCCAATGCCGCCACCTGGTAATTTATTATCTAAACGCTGATTTCACACAGTTTTTTTGCAGTATTCACTACCAAAATCTCTTTAACTTGAACTGAGCACATTATTATGGAAATTGACATTTACATAGTAGGTAGGTACATATGATATCATTTTCCAAATCGTGTTTTCTATCTTACACCATTATCGATAACTTTCCGTCAATCTGTCACAAATTAATTGTAATATGGTTTATTACGTTCTATAAACTCAGTATGCTAGTAACTGTGAGCATCTGTCAAACTATTGTGAGAGTATCCTGTCATTTGTTTTCTTTCGCGATTATAATTATACGAATCGTTTATTTGAGTGTCGGTTTATTTTTCAACCTTACCCATTTTCTATAAGTATCTACATCTTCTCCATGTCTCACTCTCTCGTACATATGTACATATGATTTCTTTCATGTGTTACAGATATAAATATAGGTACATGGTAGATAACATAATGTAAAAATGTAGACACCGTTCTGCCACTACACCACCGTGGGCGCAGTACGAAGTAGGGGTCAGAATATTATAACAGAATCGGTAGACGTGTGTGCTTTGTATTCCGTTGAATCCAACTGTTTGTGGTTTTTAGGTATCTCTAAGAACTCAAACTGGTATGATTGATATGCGAGTATGACTGCTGACAGCTATTAAAACAACAAAAGCATAATTCATGCTAATTATTATGATTTTAATAACAGCGTCTAGCTACAATTAATTAATTTCCTGGTAGTATATTTTGTTTTTTTATTTATTCGTCTGCATTTATTGTAAGACTGACTATGCTAGATGCATATCCAACCTAAATGATTATGTGGCCTATGCAGATATTATTATAGTTAGGTTAGTAAAGTTAATCACAATGCATTCTAAATATATATTTATAATAAATACTTAGGTAAGTATATGGTATACGGACATACGGTGATACCTACCCATATTGGCAACAAAGTATGGAAGTAGATACGTCTTCCATTATTTATAGGTATTATTAAAAGGATAATTAATAGATAAATATTCGTAAGATATGTACATATAGATGAATAATGTAAATGATAGTGTTGATTGGTATTTAGAATGTTAATTGATATCCTACTTATGATAAGTTATCCAAATGGTCATCTCTATTCTCTGTCTAGTCAATTGACATCGATATTTAATTTATGGTAAGTAATAATTATTTTATTTACTGACGATGTTAGTAGATGAGAGAGTACAATAACCTTAAAATTATCCTTACATACATAGGTACTTACTTATTTCAAATTGGAAAAACACAGTGTAAATTCTACCAACGAAAGTATAACTAAACTTAATAAATTAGTTGATAGTAATGAATAAACGTCTTGTTTGTAAACAATAAACATGTGAGTAAAAGCTTAGTTCAAAATAAAACTATAGATTTAGATTTCGCTATGGCGCTAAATGCAGGCCATGGCTAAAATAATAAGCAGCCATTTGTTTTTAGATTTCACGTTTGCGCAGTTGGTTTACAGCAGCTCTACCCATATTATGACGAAGGTACTGTCACGTAGGTCGTAGGCTGTATAGGTGCAATAGCGAAATAGGGACTTAAAACTTGAATTGATTGAAAGTTAAAATCATCCGGTCGTGTAAATAGGTACCCAGCTACCTAGCCACATAAATCTTAATTTGCCCACACGTATAAATAATATGTACTAATTATTATAAATAACTGAATAAGGTGCGCACTTATATAGAAATAAATATATAAGAGTAGGTATCTACCTACCTACTTAATTAGTGTAGCTACCCACATAGATCAAATTTGATAGTGTTTTATTGTTTATTGTGAGCGAATGTGCGTATGTTATAGCAGGCTTAATTAAAACAACCGCCTCATTTGTTTATAGCTTTTTTCAGGCTTAATACATCGACGGTTCGCAATCGAATGTCGCATAACTACAGGAGTTTGTATTGGCTCACAGAGTGCAGGTAATTGACAGTGAGTACCTACTACCTATACTTATAGAAACGCACAAATTGGCATACTAAATAAAGTTCTTTTGGTTAAAATCAGCTGCATGGGCCCCACAAATGGGGGGCTGACATTGCTCTAGCCTGGGGGCCCAGCGTGGTGATTCGACCAGCTATCTAAGATAACCATACACCACAGAGTTGCTGTAATATTGAAAAAAGTCACCTGCGGCGCTATTTAACTTAACGAATAGTACCATTTAAAATGACTGTGCGATGCAATTAAGTGTAATATTATGATGATTGATATAATTATTAATTGACAATTTAAGTGTAAAATTTTATATTATAGTTATTTTTAGTATATTTCCTGACTAATGACAATGACTATTTTTCAATATGATGAAGGTTTGCAAGTTACTTGACTACAACAAAAGGGGGTCGTGATCAGTGCTTCATAATATGATGCCAAGTGCCGACAACTCGATAATTCTAGATTTATTTAAGAAAATAGAAGAAATACCCCTAATTTTACCTCGCGGAACCTTGGGGTTCCACGGAATACCAGTTGGGGTAAACTACTGTAGAACATCACACTGCCCTTAACCTTAGCGATAGGTAGGGGGGCCGCTAAACATCTTGACCTGGGGGCCCGCTTCAGTATGTGGGGGCCATGATCAGCTGTGCTTCATGCTTGATAGGTACATTAATTACATTGAGTAATAAATAGTTAATACATAATGGGCGCGCACTTCTTCAGTACCTACTGGTATAACTACCTACTGGTGCTGAATTCCACTTTAATCTTTAATGCAACTGCTAGAATAGTCCTTTAAGACGCCTGCTATACTCAGGAAATGCTGTAATAATAAACTACAAACTTCTTGCAAGGAAAATCGACGCAATAATAATTATTTAATACTTATACAATTTATATAAGACTGGAATGCAATGTTATTATGTTATGACTTGACCACAACTGTTATACACTGTGTATCATCGCTCTTGTATCTAATTATAATTAGGTAATGTTATGTTTTAAGTGATTCGAAGCATGGAGTGGATAAGTACCGTCCGTGGGTACCTATCTATGTAAGTCGTTTGATCAAAGAGTTGCAATGTAGGTACTTATATATTTATAAAAATATACTAACTTATGTGCAGACGGATAAGGAATAAGCTCACTAGATTCCTGCCAGTGGCGCCTAAATTCACGCGTGAAAGAAAACATAAGTACATAATTTACTAATATTTTAGACACCGGTATTCACGTACCAAATTACTATATTATATTATCTAATTATATTATTGACAATTTCACAATGAATCATTATCGTAAATCTTTATGAAGGTGAAGAATATCATAAGATGGTATTCTTCACCTTACATCCAAGAATAAAATAGATTTTTATGTTTGAAGTTAGGTAGATAGGAGGTATACATATTGTTATTTATATTATGTTTTTATAATTATCTCAATGGCTAGTAAGTTACAAAAGTTTTTGGAAGAAATAAAAATAACGATTTATAAAATACTTCCTTATAGGTACTTACAGATTATAAGTTTTCTATCCAGGGAGAAACAAATGGGAGCTGAAATACCTAACAGGTGTGAAGTAACGAGCAACTGGTCTCTAGTGTGGACGAATATGGGATACACTTAAATAAATAAAACGCTTGTCCTTCGTTCTGACAACTGGTGTCAAGTTTATGCACTAACGTTCATTCAATATTGGTGTACTTGAAGGTTGGAACATACACTATTGCACGTCTATAATGTGTGCCTCATTTTTGTACGACACTCACACATTCAAAACCCTGCTTCAAAATGTAGTGTATTGATAGCCCATCTGAATTCTATTTATTAATCTGTTCTGTGTTTAAGCCTTATGCAGAAATCCCATAGAAGAGAGCGTGGCAAGGTGTGAAATTAACAATAAGTTTTTTTAAGACAACAATTATAAAAAGCAGATACTCACTCACTTATTATGTCGTAAAATAGATCGACGGCATAGTTTTGTACATTTTTTTCTGGACATCAACATAAAATTGATTCGCAAAAATTTGGGATCAGTAAGATTAATAACAAAAATTCTAGAGCGGCATAAACTGACACAATTCACGAAGTAGATAATTCACTCTATCTAAACATTTCGAAAATTTTACGGTGGAAGTTATTTACAGATTTTTTGCCCCTCTATCGATAAAAACTACAGGCGTTACTGGTAAATCGCCACACAAAGAGAGTATTTTCTACATAGGTAAACAATAAAAAATGGACGCGGCGGAGAGGTAAAAATGTATTATTTGCTAATTAACGTTCAGCATTGTTGTCTCTCACGTGTTGGAGTATTTTATTTAATTACGCCGTGTAGTAGTGTTTGAGTTTATTCAATTCACATCCAATTACCATTGCTATTATCACTTAGTTACTTAAGTAATGTACTGACAAGCAAAAAATTAACACAGTATCCATTAACGAATTATCATTGGCTAATATACCTAAGTAGGTACCTATCTATTTACTTACTCATCTTTGGATATAGGTAGTTTCCTAAACAAAGAATCTACTCTATAATATAAGTAATAAAATAAGCTCACAACTGCAACATTTTCTGTTTAAGTTTTTCTATCACAATGAATTTTAGCCTACTTTCCGCATAGCCAGAGACTAGAAATTCGGAACACAGGTGTTAATGTAGTAAAATACATTCTTTTAAAATTTGGGGGTGGTCCGGTACCTATGTCGAACATGGGTCTTCATACTTATAATATTATTAAAAAATAACATTATTGCAAATGAGGTTATCAATTAAAAACCTTCACAAATATCTTCCGTGTCAATAAATAAACAAATTGTCGATGTTGTACATCTACTTTTTGAGATGATAGAAATTAAATATTGCATTAATACGCGTCGTCGTTTAGCGCAAGTAGCGAACGAAGGATAGAGCTTCTAACTAAAAAAAATTGAGGCCATTTATAACATAATACTTCTTCTTGGCCTATTGAAAACCTGACTAATTAACTGAGCCCTTTAAGAATATTCGTCACTTAGTTAATCTAGTTACAACATCAATTGATAAGCCTTTGAGCTTCAAACCTTCATTCAAAACAAACTGACAATGCAACAATTTGTATTCTTAACTAAATTTATTCAAAACTGACAGCTTTCCAGATCCTCCGGATCACGTCAAACATTACGTAAATGCGAAATCGAAATATCGTTTGCGAACTTGACAATCCGTACAAATCCCTATTTCGAGGCAGGCTATAAGGAAAATGATGTATTTTGCAAAGACAATTGATACGCAAGGGAAACCCCTTTCGAAATTCTGAAAGAGGGGATGGAAACTTTGTCCCATCGAAATAGATAGTTGCTCAATTTCGATTTAGATTCTGCAGATAAAATAATTCGATACCCAGTACAAAGTAATTTAAAATTATTAGAAAGGAATTAATAACTAGGTAAACTAATTAATTATAGATTGAGGAGTATTTTAAGTAAAATTAATAACACACGTACATATTATTATTTCTTTTTGATGCAAGATAAAATTTACGAATGACAAGAAGTATTTAGGACTCGGTGATATTTATATCCGGTATTAAAATAATATGAAATAATATGCAACTTTTATTGAAAGAGCATCTACCTAATAGGGGTGACTTTTTGTATTACAGAATATGATACCAAATAAAAAATTCACAATGTTCTTGATGACAAAAAATAGTGTGCATTAACTATTAGAAATCATAAACATTTTATAGTAAGTACCTAATTTGATTCCACAATTTTATTATTGTATTATACACAATATCAGTTTTATCACAAAAGACATTTCCAATTGGTAACGAACAGTTTTGCAACACAATATTTATAACAATTCCGTTGTGTTTATATACCTATTTATTGTAAATTCTAAGCATTAATAATTAGCCGAAATTTAACCAATAAGAACTTTAATCAAATCAAAAGTCTCCACACGAGGCAAGGATAATATAATTAAATTTCTCAATCAATTAAATAGTCAAACTAATAACACAACGTATAGCAACACATAATTTTATCATTGTAATTTATTCTATAATATATTTTACAGAAATTAGTTAAGAATTTACCTAATAATCACATAAAAGATAATAATTATGTACCTACCTTTATGTACAACTGAAAACTATATCGAAGTATTTTTTAAATTTCTAATGTTTCTTTGAAGTGTCGGCGTCGAATTGCTACCTGAACTGTATTATGTAAAATAAAAAATGCCTGACACTGAATACTTGTTTTGGTTTCTTACGTCCGTACCTTTTGTAATTTGCTATTGTAAGTGATTTTTAATTTAAATAATTAACAATAAAGAATCATTGTATAAAAAATCTTTCGTACACTTGTAACGCTAATGCAATGAGTACATTCATGAAAAATATATCATGTCGATGTAAAGTTGATAAATGAATCTGAAATTCAAAATGATTTGCAGAATGTAATAGTTTAAAATTACTGTTGTAATAATATTTCAGCTTTAACATCTTTAACATTGGTATTTAATAATTAACTGATAGGTAGATGTTTAATTGAACATTCATATGTATTGCACAAATTCATAGGTATAGGTAATAACGCTTTTTATAATTTATTCATAATGTGTTTGCGTATTATTAATTACCTAGAGATTTTAAGAAAAATAATGTTATTTTTACTAGAAAAAACTAAGTGATGTTTTTTTTATCAAAACATTTCATAAAATCAGACGTAGCTGTCTGTATCTACATCTATGGAAATATTGAATCTTTGCATATCTTTAATACAATGAGGGGAATTTATCTCAAAGAAACTGATGCGTAAATTGAAAGGATAATCTCTAGTCAATCTTGTAAGAAAATACGTCCTCAATTTGAATAATGAATACCTCTTTGGAAACATGGGCTCCTGGTAGGTATCTGGTCTTCTATTGTTAAGCCAATTTTTTACTCAAAAAATTTAATGATGATTATGATCTTTGCAATACGATAAAACGATGCTAATTTAAAAAAAAATGTTTTAATTATTTTGTGTTTTTGTAGGTGCATTGTTTCTCGTTAATAAATAGATATTAACTAGTTGATACTAGATAGTTATGTATTCAATACAACTGTCAATAATAATTGTATTAGATGTCTAATATTGTAAAGGATATATTATTTTATTTACTAACATCGTTTACTAATTGAATATAAATCATACTGTTAAATGTACTTACTAAGATACACACTTACAACTTACATTAACAGTGTCAGATGAGATTTATAAATTACCTGTAATCACTTAAATCCCATGAATTTGCCAGTTTTATAATAATAGTAAATTTATAATAATTAGATAGATACTGTTTCTTACAATTTAATTATTTATTTGGATTATGGCCATTGATAAATTATTTTATTCAGGTTTAATAAGTTAATCTCTATTTACTATTTATAGCCAGTACTTACCTAATTATATAAAATATGTCTTTGACTTCAAATGGGGTAAGTAAAATATATAAGTATCTAAGAAAATGAATAGCGCGTTGAATTTCGACTTTAATTACAATAAATGAAAATATTTATTAGATACTTCTGTTAAATAAACGAATAGTACCAAGGTATCCACAGAGTTATAGAAAACTTTCTTATATGAAGATGGAGCTTAGATATATGAAAATGAAGCTGAATAAAGAATACGAAGACTGATGAATGGTAGTCACTAAATCATTTTGCAATACAGATTAATTTGTTTCACATTCGATGAAAAATCATCATTAAGATTATTTAGAATATTCAGACGGACCATAATAGAATATAGTAAGTATATTTTTACGTCTAGGTATCATATAAAAGTTAAAACAAAAATGTGAAAATACGCATCTTTTTTATTTATAAGGATTTCAATGCTGTGAATCTATTGATAGATATTTTTTTTATATCCACATATCAATTCAGGATCCCGAGAGGTAAAGTATCGTAAGTGAAAGAGTTGACTTTTTTTGTCACGTGGAAAAATGGGATTATCTCATTCAAACCGCATTTTGTATTACTTTATATCAACAACAGTGACTGTAATTAAATTATTGGCTCGGATGAAAAAGCTACGTTTTTGGCTTACGACACATCACCCCTCGGGTACAGTACCTATTCATAACCTAATAACTATAACTCTCTAATCTGAAATAAATATAATTAGGTAGGTATGTATTAGTAACGCCTATGTTTTTATTATGCAATTCGCATAGATTAAGTTGTCCACATTCGATGCAAATATTTTATAGCAAACACGATAAAAACATATTATTTAATATTACTGATACCGAAACCAATTTAAACGGCTATTTGAGAATATTCAATCGATATTATAACGATAAAATTTCAATTTTCAATATAAATAATTTAATATTTATTATTGATTAATATTTCCGAATGAATAAAGAATCGTGATTAAGCTATTAAATTGTCAATAGGTAGGTATACTTATAGGTACCTGCGTTATCATGGGTATTGTATTAGATTAGGTAGGTAGGTACTTATTTTTGCTATGCCTATGTGCTCCTATGTGGTTATACCATTTACGGGTATTATAAAAGACTGTAGTTACACACAAGTTGACAACATCATAAAAACGGCAACCTGGTTCGATTTACAATTCTTCGGTAAAAGAAAGCATTCAAATAATTTAGGGTAAAACACCTTATAATAATATGGTAGTTAAGTATAGGTAGGTACCTACTAAATAATATTTCATATAGCTGTTAACTTTTCTGTATGCCAACACTTATTTTTTAATTTCCATATTAAAATACCTATACATCATAATCAGCAGCTAGCAACTAGCTAGACAGTTAGTAGGTAGAAACTTATTATAATATCAACCAGCTTTCAAAATTTATGTATTTTTTTTAAAATTATTGTTAATATAAAGACACAAAAGCGTGTGCAGTTTTAATATTATGAAACTTGTTAACACATACCCACTGTCAAAATAATCTTAAAACAATTAATATAATAAATTACCTTCTTACCTAAATGAAATACATATCGTGGCATAGGTATATCTGTTTTTTGCCTTCGTCGCTATTTCCCTCGTAGGTACCTAATAATATACTTGCATTTCATTACAATATTCTTGCCCACTAAGCTGTAATAATTTAAAATAATAAGTGAGTTCTAATTGTATGATGTTTGTAATGTAAACAATTGCATGGAGGACAATAATAATTAACAAGGGCGATAAGTCAAAAATCATTACTTTTCAGCGGGTCTATTCTATACACAAGGCTGCTTTCAGTCCGCTACGGCAGCTAAATAGGGTAGGAAAGTATCGAATTATTAACATTTATTGTAACAATTACAATAATTTAGTTATAATTGTTACAATAAGTGCTATGTTTTAATAGCATCTCTCTTCTCTGTGATTATTTTTAGACCGAGATAGACAGTTTTGACAGTTCAGACGGTTAACTTATTGTAATTGTTACAATAAGTGTTATGAATTCTATACTTTCCTACCCTATTTAGCTACCATAGCGGACCGAAACCAGGATTGTGTATAGAATAGACCCTCTGAGAACTAATTTAAAATAATCCAGTATATCGGCTATTTTAAAAAATTGTTTGTCGCTGGCTTTCACTAAACAGACAATAACTGAATATTGATATTTTATCACAGTGTGTGTTTCTCTGTAAGAAATTTACTAATTATTCAGCGGTGATAATATTTAACTAACCTAACACTTTTCTCTTTTACGTATAATCTACCAATATACCTTATGATTAAGTTGTAATATTCAGCTCATTTCTCAATATTACAGTAGTGTAGATAATTATTTTAAATAACACCTGTAAAAATATAATAACACCACCAATGGCGATAGGCCACACCTAAAATTCAATAATTAGTATTATATTAAGTACCTAGTTACTGTATTAATTATTATATGTTATCTCTTTATTTTTACATATTATGATAATATTGCAGTCATAAAATTTCATACCAAACTTACAGCTATGATTTAGGTGTATGTAGATAGTAGGTACGTAAGTAGGGATATGAAAAGCTATCAATTATATTTAATTAAATGGCGTCCATGCTAACGGGAGATGAACAGAGCACCCTTTTGATTTACCCCTCGTGCGTCTACGCCACTGGTTTAATATTATTTAATGTCAACTGAAGCCGATTATAATGCGATTTTGTTAAGCCAATTAGGGGAGTCGATCGAGCGCGCACTGGGAATGTGGCGCGGTCTGCGCACAAGGGAATCAGAGTTCACCACCAAAACGTTACAACGACCTCTGACGATGTTTCAATCAAATTATTACTTATGCAATAGCTGAAAAGGTTGTATCATTGCAGATAAATAATTAAGGTGGTCTGTTGATGCTGTGTGATAATAATCATATCGTCACCGTTCAGGCAAAAGTCACCAACCCTGAAAATGGCAGTTTTGAGTTGAGTATGTCACCCGAAGCGTAAAATTATGTTCTTTAAGATGCAAAACTCACCACGGTACATTAGTTAGTAAAATTTTGCTTAAATCCGAATTATTTGTTTTTTCACTAAATGACTTTCGATAAAATCTTAACAAGCAGAAGTCATTATAGGTGAATAGACATTATTGACTATATAAAAAAAAAAATCCTTCGTTATAAATATACAAGCAAAAGTCACTATACTATGGATGGTGAGTTTTACTGATCCTTCTTTTGGCTAACATTTTTCAGATTATTAACAAGCAAAAGTCACCAAACCATAATTGAGCTACCTTGCCTCCTTCAAAACGTTCCAGATGTTTTAATTAGCATCAAAAAGTAAAATTACCTTAAAAAAATTATTTCGAAGAGATGAGAAAATAATTTAATGTAGATAAAACCTTAAAAACATTAAAATCTGATTTTTCCTGCATTTTCAAACTTTCAAATTGCGATATCTCAAAACTATGTTTTTAGGGTTGGTGACTTTTGCCTGAACGGTGACGATATAATGGTTAGTCGATATGAAACTTTTTAGTAAATTTATAAAATATTGATAAGTGGAATTAAAAATTATCTATGTAGGGTAGGTACCTATTCCAAAAACGTTGAAGAAACCTTATATAGAAAATGGAGCTTGGATATTATAATGAGAAGGTTCAGTTAGTTGATATCAAAGTGATGCTAATAAAATACATCTCAGAATAATGATTAAAATTACTGCAGGTCATTTCGTATTGCACATTCATTTGTATACAATTTAGCACTATTATTGTCCGCATGTGTACCACATCGTAAGCATTTCAAAACAACTAAGTATTCACCCAATCTGGTACTTTCATTGATTAATTGTTAAGATTTCAGATAACATCTAATACCGAATTTTTTATGAATGGTAGGTATAGGTATATTTTTTTAGTGGTGCAATAATATGGGTAACTAAACCTATATCAACTTTAAGCTGTTTTCATAAATTTTTTCGCCATCCAATATCAAAGACGATTCATTTTATTTTCAGTGAAAATTTGGAATACTCCGCGGCGGCCCTGTAAAACGGTTACGGCGCACACTTTGTTTTCCTCTAAATTCTAAATAGTCTCAATTTACTAAATTGCAGCGGTCAAAATAGCTTGTTGGAGAGATGTAAACGATTTTAACAAACGAAAAGAATCATAACAATGATCACATTGCAGAGTCAAAAAAAACCTACAGTAAACCTATAGTGATGCCAAATGACGCGCGGCATTTTGTTTTCACCATATTCGACTTAACTTGAAAATTTCAGAAGAAACTGAATAGGTAGGTACAGTCAATCTATTTTAAATATTATTTACATAGGTAGAAATACTGAATCCATAGATATTATTCCCGTATAAGTACTTATATTAATATAATTATAAGATAAAAAGAACTTTTATACCACGTTTTTAAATTTTCTGTTGAATCATATAAACTTGACAATTCTATGTATTAATAATTTAGGACAAATAAGACAATTGTCAACAAATCATTTTTTTGCTATTTTGCAACAAACAAATATAGAATACTGAAATGTCATTTTGATTTCTATAGTAACGCACGTATATATTAATAATTTAGTTGTTAGGACCACCCCCTTAGCAACCAGTAATAGTGGATTGGATTACGGATTTCTTCCGAAATAACTTTTCATACAAAACAGAATTAACTGAAAATGAATTCAATCCTACTTAAAGATGGCTAAGAGTATTAAAAGAATGCATTGGCACCGTGTTCTGATATATTCTAAAAGTTTCAAATGTCTAGCTAGTCGGGAAGTTACTTAAAAAGCGATTGCAAGATTTGTACTGGATAAACAACCACTGGACAAACAAGAATACTAGCTAGGAAAAATTTGGTAAGAAATTAGTTGGCTTTAATAATTACATATGTACATATTATTATCAAATAATATGGTATTTAAAGGTGTTGTGTAACAGTTTCTCACGGTTTTTTACATAATAATTCAATTACCGTTTTTAGTAGCAAATATACCTAAGTAGGTATTAATTGTGTTGAAAAAATTGCTAATTTCTTATAGAATTATAAATCAAAAGTTCATATTACATATACTTTATTGTGATGCTACGAGTATTTACGTGTATAAAATAACGATGGATACATAATTTAAACGTGATACTAAAGATTCGACCGTGATTGGGCAATTCAATAAGCTAAGTGACTTAAATTGTTTAAACGAAGCCCTTATATTATTATCCTTGTGCACCATATGAATAGAGCCGTTTATTAGCCGAAGTTAAAATATCGTTTGTGTTATGGACAGTACCTATCGCTATAAAGTTTATAGCAATTGAGATTAATTGATTTGTAATTTTTATTTTTTGTATGCGGTTAGGTATTTGATTTTACAGTGGTTGCCAACATTACGTCTTAAATTTTGAGTACCTACTTATTATCCAGATAATCCATAATTGTGTACTTATTCAAAGAAAAAATGCTGATTTTCTTATGTACCTACCTAAATATAAATGCATATATTATTATCTCATACAATCAGTAAGTACTGGTGAGAAAAATAATTGATTAACAACGTTGGAACAAATGTGATTCAAACTACCATGTTTCTCTTGCCAGGTGAGCAATTAACACACGTGACTTGCTTGCAGATTTTGTCTAATAGGTACAAGGTATGATCTCTACAGGTAGAATTCGTCATATAAAATAATAATGTTTTATATCAATTTACCATAATAGTATGGGTCTCCTGCTAATCCATTACTAAAGACCCTCTGCCATTTTCAAATACTTTAAAAGCAAAAAACTGATTAATTATTCTAGAACGAGAAAGTGATAAAATGAGACAAAACATTTTTATTTGATGTTTCATAAATATAAAAATACAAAATGGCTATAAACTGATCGGTAGGTAGTTCTAAAACAATATTTACCTAAAATACGTCCTATGTTATTGTCCACTACAAATATAATAATGAAGTCCTTTTTGGATAATTAAAAATCATGAGCTTTACGTTATAATATATGCACACATATTATTATAAACCTCGTGACTTATTTTAAACTTATGTTATAATATGTACTTAATTATTAATATTGGTACGTATATTTTATTACTTAATTGAATTTTATATAAAAAAGTTTGAGATATGTTACTTTTTCATATAGGTGTAGGTAGGTACCTAAAAATTTCTGTTGTTTTATCTAACATAGTGTTATCTGACACATTTCATGTAGTGGTTTAATTTTAAATGAATTATTTAATAATATAATTATTATTGATGTGAAGTAATGACGTTATTAAGCACGATAGAAATTCGTAGACGCTCGCCGTAGACCCTCGTATTTTGGTTTTGTTAATCTTCTGACATACAATGTTTTATACCACTGCACCATTTATTCTCCAATGACCCCCATTAGATACTTGGCCAATCGTTTTGTATCACTCATTCTGATTTTATTATTATTATAGGGTCTACGGTGATATGGAGGGTAATAAGTCAAAACAGTGTAACGGAACTTTATACCGGTTAGGTTTCTAGATAATTTGCAAATAATGTGTAGTTATTTAAAAATACAGTTTTGTTCAAAAAAAAAAGAAAGTAAGTAGGTATTTAAAAGACTTATCGGGTGCATTAAAATGCGCGTGAAAGAATTCCGACATCAAAGGATGACCACTGATTTACGACCCAAAACACAATGTTCGGTCGATGTTTTAGGTAGGTACTTCTGATTTTATATTTTGTATGTGTATTAAAATGTAAACTGTATTATGTTAGTATTTTATCAGATTCCTACAGATCGACTACTTTATGGAATTCTATAAAATCTACCAACACAGTAAAGTTATTAACTATAACTGTAAGTCCTTGTGTTGTAGTCAAAAATTCAATATCTTGCGACATATCTAATACTAATACCTATTATAAAAGTGAGGAAAGAACTTAAATTAGAGCATTGTGGATTCATTTGTAGTAAACTCTATTACTTTCGCCCACCTCTCGAAAACCGCAAACATGTCTACCAAATTTGAACACAATTTTAGATTCAGTGAAACTGTTAATTTCTTGGTTATTATAATATTATTGTTACGACACATTCCGTAGTTATAAAATATAAACTATTCAACCCAGGCTATCCTAAATGATTGGGCAAGATAATGCGTTTGGATCGTATTTATTCACGTATTAGGGGGCATGTTCGTGGTTTCAGTAGGAGATTTGCGGATATTGTCCATGTATTTAGAGAATATTAAAATAAACAATCAAAAATATGCCAAACGCGTTTGTCATCATATCGAAAAAGTAAAAACAAAGATGGCGAGATAAAAAATCAGCATGTTTAAATTTTAATCTAATTACAAAATATTTATTTGGCTCTGGCAACGAAATCAACCACGCTAAAAAAGTTTGATAAATAAGTAATTATATTAAGTGGGTATTTTACGAGGATAGTTAAACTTTAGTTTTAGAGGTCTCTTATAAAACAAGAGAGTTTAGTTGAGAACGTATGGTGAGTGTAGCCTTATTATTTTCTACCTGTTTATTTATGTCTTAATTCAAACGACCGACCATTTCATTTATTTCCTTATCGCGTTATAAAATAACATTAGTGAATTTAATATTCAAATTATTTTAAACAATAAAAGCACATTATTTATTACTTATGGTGTTGGGAATTAATTCAAGTTTTGTGTGAAACAATAGATTAGTTTTTTTCTGATTCACGATAAAAACAAAAAAAATCAAAATATTGTTGGGCAGGTAGGTCACAACGATTCTTCATAATATTAAATACTAAATAGGTAGGTATGTATTAAGTTAACTAATAATACATAATAATATGTACTAAACTATTCGTTATATTATGTGATTCACGAAGATCATAATATGGCTCCGTGTCTAAGAAACATTTAGAATTAATTACTTATGGATTTTTTATTAAATTTTATACATGGTACCTATACATATTAAGTTTTGTTTTAAAATTCAGTTTAACATATACCTACATAATATGTCTTCAATACCACCTGGGCACCTTAACTAGTGTTTAATGCACTCAGAATTCGCTAGATGTCGGTTAAAATTTCACTCGGTCCAATGTTTTAATATTTTTCCATTAGGTATATTTTAGAAGATTTCCAATTCTCAGTAATAGTTAAAAATCAAAATAATTTAAAGTTAAACACAATCAATGAATACCTAATAATTTAATATAATATTATATTATATTGCCAACTCAGAGGCAGTCTATTAATTAGTTTTATTTATAGATATAAGTATTAGAGGGGCATATAATATTATTGTGTATATATTTATGCTAATTCTCTTTCATGGCTTATCTCCATGAAATATGATGATTATTTTCATGGTGAGACAACAACTCTGACTAACGAGCAATGCAATAATTGCTATGTTACACCTAATCAGTTTCTTATATCGTTAATCGAGAAAATTCGTTTTCTTTAAAAGTGTAGTGAATTCTCTAATATCTATGACCATGTACCTGCAAAGTCGGATTTTCAATGGTGGGTGTAATAAAAACCAAATCCTTACCCTAATGTTGAATGAAGGTAACTAACTATGACTAGTTTAATTCAGAACAACAGGCTTACACACACCCAATAGCACGTTAAGTGACGCATAGGCTTGATGCATTAACTGATTACAATAAAATGACATTAAGGTATAATTCAATAATTGTATGACGAATCGATTGTGTCATCTGCGCCGAAGAAAATCGTGGCTGCCCATACAGCCAATTCGTATTTTAAGAAAAAGTATTTACAACGCTAAGGGTACCGTGAACCTGAAAATTTGAAAACCTCTAAACTACGTAACAAAGGATGTGTGAATAAAAATATGTACTTATGCATCTTCACACTTCCATAATTAAAACGTGCACCTATCAAATAAATCATTGACCTCATTTATAAAATGTAATTTGACGTCTATATTATTGAAGATGATTACTATTATCCTCATTAAACAGATGTTTATAACAAAATAAACTTTGCAAAAAAAATCTACATTTAAACGAATGTACGTTTTCTCCACCGGACAGGCATAACTCACATAGCTTAATCGTTTTATTTCTTTTGAATTGAGACTTTAAATTATTATTCGCAATATTTTATAGCTTTTTTTAAAACTCATTTCTGCCATTAATCACCACGCTAAGCAGCGTGTAAATTTAAGAAACGGTTAAAGAGGGAGAAAAAAAGAAAAATAATTACCCACAGAAATGAAATCGAGAAATTTGGAGACGATGTTTTAGTAGGCGGCTATAACTCCGACGGAATAGTTGACATTTTTTCAGTAAACGGACATCTACATTACATTACAAACGAATGTGGAAGCATACCGCATACCTAATAATATCTACATATGTATATGCAATGTACACCTATAAGTAACTACTATTAAACAGTTTACCAGATTCAATTATTTAATACTAAACTATTATTTATTTTAATGTTTACCTTGAATTGCAAAAAATATACATATTTTTGATTTTAGAACAACCTCTGAAACACAGGTTTGAAATCACATTAATCGCAATCTATGTCGTGAATTTTACCTATCGAGTTATCGATACAACTAGGTATCTACTATTCATATAGAAATTTCTAAGATATGAAATCAAAATGTTATTTCATGCAAATGCATAGTAAATAGTTCCATGAAAATAACACATAGTTAAGAAATTTCCGCATGATTCGTAGGTATATTATATCGATGGCTTTAATCAGAATATGCCATGGTTATCGGTTCATGTAGGTACCATTCGGTTACTTATATTATTCCACTTGCGTCAGCGGTCAGAGTGAGTTTATGTGGACTATAAAGTCTTAAGGTAGGGTTCCTTGTATAAGTAAATCTTTATAAAGCGGTACCATGGCTATGGTAAAAGCGGCTTGCAGTTGTAGTGGTATTGTTTGCAAGCATTGAAACACGCAGTACAGCAAACAAATCCAATTATGATTTACCTATACGTACTTATATATTATCGTTTTGAACATTCATTTTTAATCACACTACTTTTATATATTTATATGTAGGTAGCTATTATTTTCACTAATATCATTGTTAATATACCTGTTACGTCTTGTATTCCTTGTAGGTATTTCTAAATACGATTTTTCAAACCATACTATGACCATCTGAAAGTTTGTAATGTTTACACATAGGTATTAGTAAATATTATAATAAATAAAATTAATCTGAATAATATCCGTGCATATATATTTTAATCGCTGAAGTTGCCCATAATGCAAACAGGTCAGCCAGATATAAATTAATTATTTTTCAGAAAAAATAATACGTAGAGGTAACGTAAAATAGTTTTGTTGTGTAGATAGTTGTTTTATTTTTGTATTTTTGGCAATAAAAAGTGAATAATTTGAGTTCATATAATATTGTCGTGATTACAGCATTTTTATAAAATCATTTGTCAGCTAGTTATGAGGTATTGGCATGCTATTAAACAATTGAACGAGTGTTGCCTTAGAAAATTAATACAAAAATTAGCCTGACTGTAGCATGCTAATGCATAGTTGCCATCATTTAAATGAGTGCTGTATTAGTATGCACGGCTTTGTCGAAACAATAGAACCGTATTAAAATCGGCGTCTAAACAATATGTGTGACCAAATGACCACACGAGTCATTTATATTTTTATTATGTTAACTAAGAAGACTCTGAAACTACCTATCAGCTAATTGTTTGAATGTTTACTACCTATGACGCCTGTATTATACAGTTTATGTTATGACAAGCCCGTGCATTAATAATGCATCTGATACCTACTAGGTTTATGGCAGTGAGATTAATAGGTTTCTTAGTTTCTTTTTAGGAATAGAATATTTTATAGTTTTTTCAAGTTCAATAAAAACGTCAACTACGGACAATTAAATAGAGATAATAATTAGTACACATTCGATATAACGTGAAGTGGACTGCCTTTTCGGTGAAGCCGAAACAAGTTTAATTTTCGGGGGTGGATAAATATTTAATGAAATTAGAATAATATTCTAATATTTCGTTATTTATACATTATGTTATTTTTTAATAGTTACGCCTTTCTCATAACATGCATAACAGTTTGTCATCTAAACGAAACGTGCATTCAATATTGAGGATATTCGGGAGGGTTTATATTTCACTTAAAATTCGTTGTCTACGGCGACTGCCATCACATTTACATTTTCATTAAGTTGTTCTGTGGATATAGCCTATCCTTGACTAGCACAGTAAAATATAATATTTGAAAGTTACTTTTTTTTATCTGAAATCATCGTCACACGAATAAATCCACGGCTGGATGAAGTAATCTTCAAACTGATTCAATTTCTCTCAGTCTTAAGGATTGCGTTTCCACATACCTATTCGATAAAAACCACGTCGATCGAGCCTAGGTCTACCTTTTGCACGTTTTTCATTTCTGAATTACCACTTGTTGACTAGATGTTTCCAGCGGTTACTCTTTTTAGAGGTTTTTTACTTTGTAAGCTTTTTGTTCTTACGCGCTATGTTCAGTATACACTTATTCATACAGCGCTATGCTAATTTAAGTTTCTCGACCTATTTTGTTGTATCACTTTATGTTTCACCTCCATATGTGATTACTGGAAGTAGTTATTTATACCTACTACACTGCTTGTCACTGTAGGTCTTAGGTCCTGTAAGGGGAACAAAAGCGCCCTAGCTCTGATTTGATTATAGAATAATTTCGTCAAATATACATGAATTATACGAGAGCTCACATATCGTCAAATCGTCTGTCTCTAATGGTAGGGTTATGTGCAGCCACGCTCAGAAAACAACTGAAACATAGGCTATCTAGCAGAAGAAGTGTTTAGCGAACACAATGAAGATAAGTGGAATATAGGTACCCGCGACTTGATGAAGATGCTGGGTATCCATAATTTAATGAATAGGGATTCTGATTGACGCTGTGGTTACAACTTATAAATGTCAAGAAAAAAAAGCATGTAAAGAAATGTAATATATTTAATCGTTAATCTGTCTCAAGCAGTTTATCAC
Organism: Rhyacophila brunnea; assembly: GCF_057557595.1. NCBI lineage: Eukaryota > Metazoa > Arthropoda > Insecta > Trichoptera > Rhyacophilidae > Rhyacophila > Rhyacophila brunnea. Next base: position 29,364,747 of record NW_028233068.1, read on the forward strand.
TTTTGGTACTGCCTGCCTTGCATGATAAACATTTTATGTAAAATAAGGATAAGTTACATAGCATGCAGTATAGCAATATTAGTGGTACAAATACTTAGTATTAGTACCTATAAAATGAGTAGACACGCGATGTGGTGTTTCGACCGTTAATAAGGAAAAACGTTTATATACTTTTCCTTAACCCAATAGATGCCATTCACCGCAAGGTGGATAGGTAATCGCTGTATGAACTAAATAAACCGTTATCTTAGTGTTAAAACTTGGATAATAATATGTACCTATATAGAAGAAAATCACTAATACCAATGAAAATTTCCACTTTAAGAAAAAATAATGGATATAAATTGCCGTGAAAATTTTATACATTCTATATAAAACTAAGGCCGCACAGATATGATGCTATTAGTTTTTAGGACGGTTATCTCCAGACTCAGTTATTTTAAAATAAATGGTAAAAACCGTGAAGCACATTGTATATTTTATTGAAGCACAATAGATAATTTTCTTATTTTTCATACATATTTTCAAATAATTAGAAAGAGCGAATATCAAAAAAAAAGTTGGTTAACAAAAATTTAAAAAAAAATAGCGATTAATGAATATAACCGACTTTGCATCCAACCTCCGATTTAATACTATTTTAGGATCAGAATTGGATTTGATAGTAGGTACAGTATAGGAAAATACGTATTATGTAAAAGTTCTTAGAGAACCGGAGTCAAAAGAATAAATAAATATAAAAAATGTTAAATGTATCATTTGGATTCATATATTGTATCGTTCTTATAACCATAACCGGTAAGGCGTGAAAGGAAATAAGCATTTTAGGACATTCCCATAGGATGTAGGTTGCATCTTGTATTTCTCTACCACATGGACATATTGAACGGGTAACAAGACCAAGTTCATAGAACCAGCGAATTTACAATGTTTAGTCAATAATTGGCTGGTGTAGTGGTCCCTGGTTCAAGCAGTTATCTGCATTCGCCATTTGATATTTGGAAAAAAATGTGTGGCTACTTTGATGGAGGCGTCTCATTTTTGCAAGTCGCTGTAGTCGCATATATAAGACTTCTCAGTGACGTACCTGTCATGGCGGCAATACGTGCTAGAGGCGTGTTTAAATAATGTATCGGTTCTCTTTTTGAATGCGACGCCTTTTCATCTTTTTAATAAACAAAAAAAATACTAATAATAATTTTAACATCACTCCTGATCGTTTTAGACATATTTTTATTATAAAAAGCTTCAAATTACGTAAATAATTTACAATACATATAATATAGACGGGAACGTAAAATGAAATGATATATTTGGGGGTGTTCCTCATATGAAAACGAAAGTGCGATTAGCAGCACTGGAGGGGAATGTTAGTCCACAGCTTTAGCACGTGGACAAAAAGTTCTTGTTCGACAGTAACTTAGGTTTTCATCTGAGTGTTTAATTTTTAAGTTAGATACTTATTACATAATATTATCTGATAGTGTGTCTTTTGATATATTTTCTTATGATGTGAATCCTGGTTAAACACAAAATCTGGATTGCTATATTTTTTCTCTGAAAACCTATGTGTAGTTGTATGCATGTTAATTTAATTGTATGCCATTTTATTGTAGTCCGTGTCTCGAGTGGGTTAATTGTTACAGTCTCACACGCAAGTTTCGTTCAGCCGGTTAAAAAAGAATTAATTATCCATTTCAGCATTTACAAATAGGTATTATACAAAGTTATGGATTATGGAGTCTTCTCCACCAGTTAGTTGTCAAGTATTGTATAAATAACATATAAAAATTTAAATATTTATTTTACAATTTAAATTTTATATGATTTTCTTTATAAACAGAAATTCCTTGCATTGCAAAATATTATAAATAACTAATGTTTTGTGAATGGAATTTTAGAAAATGATATTATTCTTTGATTATACCAAAGTGATTACTACTACAATATAGTGAGTAATATGTACCTACCTTTGGACTACATTAGGTACAACCCTCCAACTATTGAGATCAACATTAAATTTGACAGAATTGTTCGTAAATAAAAAAAAATATGACTAACACCCGCCTGTTTTGATGCTATGCCATGGTTGCTTATTTGCCCTACTGCTATTTGCGATTTTACGTGAATGTTCATGTATGGTTCATTCATTGTATAAAAACTTTTTTAGGGCCAACATTTTCTTTAATTTTTCACTCTCTGTGTTATAAAATATTTCAGCGCATTAAAAAAATATTTTTTTTACTTATCTAAGTAACTAAAACTTCATAGTTATTCATTTATAAAAGATAAAAAATATATCAATGCCTAAACAATTTTAATATTTAGTAAACAAATATAAGTATAGGTACCTACTTATAGCGTATGTACCTACAAACTATCGCGATAATAACAGTAACTGTTTACACGTAAAAGTGCTGACTGTCTCTCTAATATCATTCTTCAAGCGTAAATGAGACGCTATGTCGTATGGTGATTACTGCGTGAAAATCCATGCCAGAAGTTTCCGAACTTTTTTTAATCATGCAATATTGCAACTTGCACGATACTATGTGTTTACACGTACATTTTCTTATCATGGTCGCGATAATAAGTACGTACTTTCAGCAGTAAATCCATGTATGTGTGAACGGGGTATTACTTACAGATAAATGTTGCTGAAATGAATTTGACCTACGATAACGTTAGGGTTGATTCTTGATTATTGTATAAAATTTTGTTGAAAATTTTCGTTCAAATCTTCGTCCTATTTTTGCTAACGCGTCAAGTATTGTGTATTTGTAAAACTCAGTAGGCGATGGAATGATATACAATATGAAACGTATGAAAATGTCAGAGTGATTGTTTAATCAACGTGTCTAGAAATTTATCTAAAGTTAAATATAACGAGATTCACTTCTCAAATTATCCAAACACTTAATTAAATTTGAAATTCCGCCGCAGCGATAAATCGATCGGACACGGCACTAAAACTAAATCGTCACATTCCGACCGCTCGCGCCCTGCGAAAGCTCGCTTCGAATGTGACCGTTTAGCAACGCCGAATCGCGGCGCTAAATACTTTCCTGCCAGTGCACGTTGGCTTTGATCTCGGACGGGCGCGGAAAATAAAGGAGCGGCAATTTGGAATAATCTGAATTGTAAATAATTTAAATGCGGTATTTAAATTGATCGTTAACTGGTTGTGCTTTCTGGTACATTGTTGGCCTATGAACTTATGCTTTTAAAACATGAAACGTTCTGAAAAAGCGGAAATCGCAGACTCTCTTTGTTTATTTATGTATCAGCATTTATCTGAATGACTTGAACGAGAAAAAAAATAGCAAAACAAAAAAAAACAAGGATTAATTGCTTGTACCTACAAAGTAATATGTACCTACTGTCCCAGTGACGGTCCGTGGTGACATGGATTGTCTTAAAATGTTGAAGATCGCAAAATGCCGTGTCCGGAAATTTGCATATAGGTATGCAGTTGGCCGTATCACAAATCATCGTGAGATATTGTATTAGAAATAGATGAAAGTATCTATAATTTTGAGATTAAATTCAAGTCTAAATAAAATACTTACAAAATACGCAATAAACCCGCTGAAATGTAAGAGCAATAAAGAAGAAGATAGGTAGATAAATAGTTAGAAATACAAACATAGCATGCTTAATTTATATAACATTCTGGTAGGTGCTCACAAGTTTAGTGTTAAGAAAATATCTAATAATAGTGACAGCGTTATTATCAGATATTTGATAGCTATCAATATCAAATTAATGTTCTTATTGAATCTAATAAAATTGGAACTTGCAATGAATGCTCCACGAGCAACGCGTATAGCTAGGGTATACAAAGCGCAAAGCTATACGGCTATCTCTTTCCGATAAGAAAGCTCACGGAGAACTGTGTAACGTCAAAATATAATACCTGCGCACAATAAAATTATTGACTAAAAAATATATGATTTATTTTCTAAATATTTAGAATTTTGATGTAATAGTTTATGTAATTATAAAGGTATTTATTAAAAGTTTCTTGGTTCTTCAGTTGCACCTATTCTAAGTTTGTATGAAAAGAATCACCATCGATGATTTTAATATGAAGCGTTTGTGTATTACCTATATCAATTATTATTAAACTACGACGTAGACGTTTAATTTGTTTTTTCGTAATTTAATTTTAATTAAAATTATTATAAAATATGTACAAGGGGCTTGTAAGGACAATTCTTTTGTGTCTCAAAATGCAAATTTACACTTATAACATACATAGTTAAAGCTATCTTGTTTGGGCGGAATTAGACCAGAGAAGGCCATGAAGTTGGTAGGTATACCATTTTTTCAAAACGATCATCATGGTCTTTATTTACTTATATATGACACTTTTATCTGATAATAAATCCCGCGGAAATATGATTAAAAAATGAAACAAGGTTACTATTATAATAAAAAAACATTAGTTTCTATCTATTTCTATCACATATGATGTGTATTTTCAATTCTGAAATTCTACATAAAGGGAGGGTAGTATAAAGTTGTAATTTTGAATAAGCTGAAGTAATAATATTTTTATGATACTTATTAGCTACTCGATGGAATATTGTAAAACAGGATATATTAAGTCGAAACGTGGATAGGAAGAGAGTGCTTTATTGGGCCGTTAGAATGTACCGCCTGCCAAAGCATTTAAATATAAATTTAATGCTTTTTCAATTCCTCGCTGGGAGCCAGCGAAGCGTGACATCTGAACCGTTCACTCGTTTTAAATTTGAGCACCCCCCAGAAGCTAAACGCTGTTTGCGCACGCCTTTTAAATCAATTCGCATTAGGTGTTTTGTTTACACTTAAAGTGTGGACATGCGTAAGTATTATTAACTTCGACCCTTTCGATAGAAAGGTTTTTAATAAAACTGTATAAGCAGTAAGTAAGCGTACGGAAAAGTGAACAAACCTTTACCTACGAAATTTAAATTATAATTATATAATACCTATGAGTTTTCTACTATTCAAGAGTAGTACCAACAAAACAATCAATAGATTTTGCTATTGTGCTTCTTCATACAATGTCGCTTTCGTAACTACACGATTTAATTAATCGTTCATGTGCGTTTAGCTTAAGTATGTCACCTCGTAGCATAGTGGATAAACCCAGGAGATGCAGGTTCGATTCCTGCCGGGTGTCTTACTTTTTTCAAAAAGATTTTTGGTTATAATATATTTTCTCAGAAGTGTTTTTCCAAATTATGTGTGTTCAATATACAAATGTAAGTAGGTATATCTTTATATTCAGTTTGTGGTATAAAGGTAAGTCAGGTACTTACCGATATGTAGATATTATAATTAATATTAGTAGGTGAGCTAGAAACAAATAGAAAGTAGGTAGGTACCTACCTACGTTAAAGGCTTAAATTTTAAATTAAATTGTAAGTAACGACAATCATATGACATGTATGTATCATATTGATAGTTAATTAATTTTAAACGAAAGGGCGTAGAAAGCTGATGATCTGAATAAATTTACAGTAAGCATTTATTTTAGTTATTATAGTTGGTAGATGAATGAAATATCTTTTTATACAAAATTAAAATAGTTCAAATATATAAATAGACGAATATATACTTATAAGAAAAGTGGTAGGTACACCTACTTATCGATATAATTATACCTAGGTACTTATTTAATATTATATCTATAATAATTGTAAGAATATAAACTGAAATCATCCGGGGTCGATCTAGGTACCTACTGGTAGATGAATGACACCTTAGCTTATTCCAATAGTTCTACGTCCTTAGCTCTTCGCTACCACGTACATCAGCTGTTGAACATGGTGAGTTCGTCGGTTCAGTCTGTTTTAATGCAGCCCTGTGATCTTTTAGTGTTACCACCGTATGACTTTGTGGACCGGTTGCCCACTAACCGAAGGTCTATTGCCGTTTCAACATCTTGGCGACGTTTGTCACATTGCGTACTCTTGTTTGATTCCTTCTCCATATGTTTGTTTTGTGGCATTTGCGCGTTATGACCAACATGCACATTTTTGCGCTAGGTACTTACTAAACATGAAATAATATTAATAATACGTGTCATAATATACCTACCTATGAATTAAAATATCAAATTATTTAATTCACGATCATATTATTACTTAAGTATGTATCTATTTTGTGCTAATAAAAAATATAAGTAGGTACTTACTTAGATAATAAATAAAAAAAATCAACTCGCTCCAGTTACTAGAATGTGTCATGTTCTTCACATAAAAGCTGAAAATGACGTATTAAAATAAAATAAGTATCTTTGGCCCTTATCCAAGTACTAATGTCTCATTCAAATGAGATATTTGTGTGAGATGTATGCAGAAGCCGAACGATTTTAGAAGCGGTGACATGGGAATGTGTCTATACAATTATTATTATTATCATCTCTTAAGCGTGGCTTTGGGAAACACTAAACACTTGCAACTGTAAATTTTCAAGATTTATTACACCCCCCATTAGAAAGGATTTATTTTTAATTTGAATTTAAAATGTTTTGACAGACCGCTAGTGAGTTTATAGTGGATAAATCAGTTTAATTGTACACTTTTTCATTCAATATTTATATTTTTATTGTTGAACGATGCCAATTCGCTAATGTGAGTAATTGTTTTATTGGATAGTCTAAAAATATATATAGTATACTTAAGTATTTGATTATAAAATTAATATTAAATGAGACATATTAATAATGTGAGGAGACTATTCTGATATTAATTTAAATAACTCTCTTCCTAACCATTAAGTATTCTAAGTTTTAAGACTACACCAAGCAAGTTTTAAAAACAATAATAATAACATAACATACCACTATTTGAGACAACGCCTGCCGGTAGGTTTGGGGTGTTGAGTAAAAAAATTCACAAAATTCATTTTCACAAAAACCGAGGTTCGCTTATGAAGAGCTTTATTATGACCGAATATATTGTAATCGAAGCGTTTGCTTGTTTTATAATATTTTGGAAAATATAATGACTTGAAAGTAAAAAAGAGTTTTTTTCCATCAATCTTGTATTGGCTTCTAATAATATTATAATTATAATATACATTTTAAACGTGGCGAAATGTAACATGTAGGTACCTACGTACAATTTAAATGCAACCAGCACCCGGCATCTTTAGTTCACTATTGTACATACAACCGGTACATAAAATTACTATATTTGGAGAGATTCTGACGCCGGTTAGTAATTAAAGTAATTGATATCTTAATTTAAAACACAAATCTAATTGCCAAAAATTTGTTAAAGCAGTTGATACAGTAAAAATTATTAAGTAGTTAATTTCATCGTAATAAGTGATAAAGCACATTGTCGTGAATCCACAGGATGTCATATTTTTTCTAGTCGGTATGTAGGTATCTGAGGTGCTTTCAAATTATGTATATATGTAAAATCATATTAATTTTGAAACCTAATTTTCAACCAAGTAATTATTTATTTACCTAGATGGTTTTGGTGATAAATTTACAAGTTTGTCCGAGATTAATTTTTATGATTAATTACAAAATTAAATTACAATTACAAAAAAAAATACAGTAATATTCAGCAATTTAACGGTACAAAGATAAAATAAGGAAAGTTTCCTTTTAACTAGGATATTAAAATAAAATCATATAAGAGTGGGTATTCGTAAATAAAATGTAACCGAACGATTTTCTCGAGTGTGAAGGAAAATCAAACAAATTCAAAGAAGAGTGCCGAAAGCTCTTAAAAGCTATGTCGACAAAAACAAGCTTTCAATTAGTTTTGTTTACAAAACATTTCAACAAAGAATCTGTTCACATCTTTACACACAATTTCCACTAGGTACAACTAAGAATGTCTATAATAACTACTTATCTGATCAATATATAATAACATGTAGGTTCTAGTTACCTACTACCAATGAAATAATGCATCAGCAAGGAATACTATTATATTATTCTGGTATTTATTTTTTTATTTTTTGAGGTACTTAATAGGAAAGTGTGATTTATAAAATTTAATATTTTCGCACTGTAAGAATATTTCACATAATTGACATAGGTGCGACTGACATAGTTTAAATATATTTATATTATTTAGTATATTTTTTTGTAAAACCAAAATGGTCGTGGTACGACTATGGCAAACAGCTTCCCCTTTGGTTTGACCAAAACAAGACGCGTGCGATCGAAACCACGTAGGTATATATTAGAAGTCCTTCGTTTGTGTAGGTGTATTTCTATAATACTGATTAAATAACTAGAAAATCTTATTATTAAATTTAAAATTAATTATTGGGTATATTCAGGAAATGACTTATTTAATCACTAAATGAACTGATGTTGTAAAAGTAGTGTAAGTATACATACTTTGTATGTTGTTCAAAATATTCAAAGTAAGTTGTAAATTTACACCAAGCTTTTAAGAGAGATACTTAAAAGCTCCGTTTGCAAGTTTCCCACAAAGCTGCACCGAAATTTATTGAGCTTTTAATTTATATGCGATATTGTATGTGAGTTTATTGTTTCTTCGGTTGACATTGTTATGACGATACGATCACAATAGATTGTCACCGATTTAAAAACAAAAGAAAAACTATTTAGCCGATAAAATAATAATATAGTGATAGAAAGATACACATAAGATAAGTATTTTATAGTATGTTAGTAAGTGAGTGAGAAGTTATCACTGGGATGGTACTTTGGTACCTATATATTACCATAGTTTTATTTCGAAGAATAGAAAGAAGTAGACATGTTATTTTATTATATTTATTCAATCAAGTAGGTATGTAGGTATAGCAATCATATAGGTATAGCAAGAGCTTAAATGCTGACGCCATCCATAACACGTAATTTATTTATACGTTAGTTGACATTCTCCATAATATATTAAAATAAACGAATTAATAATTACACTTTATCGAGTATACTTAGATATAGACATTTTGTGATAAAGTTTATTTAGATAAGTACCTATTATCAATGCCCACAATGGGGGAGTGGCAACGTGTCTTTTGTGAAGTCGTGCTTCATGTGTTCGAATCCCAGGTCTGGAAAATTCACATGTTATTATTTTTCAACGTGTGTTGGAGCCAGAACATTGAACTAATACGTTGAGCATATTGTACCTAGCTATATATAGCTAGTTTATATTGTGTAATGTGCGAAAAAGATATGTAAATTCCGAATTATAATTATTGTAAACAGTGGTGAGCATTTTATTAGTGAAATCGAGAGTAGTAAGAAGCAATTACGAAAATTTGAATTATCCTACTCTCCCTCTATTATATTATATTCTCTATCTTTTTATTGCTATTCAAATCACGAATAGAAGTTATTACATTACTTAACGTCAAATACCTATTATCCTAGTAGTACTTGAGTGGCTAGGTACATACGTTTAATTATGTGAATAAAACAACACGTGTCAATTAAATAATGTTATTAGATATTTGTTACTTTATTAAACACCACAACAGGCCGTGAAGCCCAATAAAAGTGGCAAAACTCCCAGGCATGAGAAATTTACATATTAGATTATGTAAATAGATTTTGACCTCACCGGGATCGAACCCAGAACTCCGGGATTGAAGGCCAGCGCATTACGCACTGCACCATGAGAGCCGCCTATAAGCCTAGAGCAATAATATAAATTTTATTCATTTATTTTAAACTGCCAAATATTTTTAAAATACTGCTCATTATTTTGTATCGTTACGGAAACTCAAAAAGTATCTGGAACTATTCTGATATATTTTATTTTCTTTGTTGCAGATGCTAATGGCGAGCCCCCAAAACTAAAATGTAACCTGAGAAAGCACAAACCTAATAGAAAACCAAGAACCCCCTTCACCACGCAACAACTCCTGGCGCTAGAGAAGAAATTCCGCGACAAGCAGTACCTTAGCATTGCCGAACGAGCGGAGTTTTCCAGTTCGCTCAGATTAACAGAAACACAGGTTGGTTTATTTGACTGCACTATTTTTTTAAAACTAATTTACCCAAAAATGACGTTAACCAGAAAACATTCTTTTTCTGGAGAAGGCCTCAATTTTGGTAATTGGCAAAAAATCTAGATACTCGTATATCAGAATAGGTAGTTTAAATGTCTTGAAATAGGTTTTTTTCTTCTTTGTTATCAAATATCGTCGTTCATATTACATATTATATTATATTGTTATATTTATTTTGATATAATAATATACAAAAAATGCATCAGGTGAACATTGTAAGCTCTACATTTTAGACATTCAAACGAATCTGGTGTAGTACTGTTTTCGGGATTTGTTTGTGTTTAAAAGCTTTCTGTAATGTAAAAGAATGCTACATTTAAAGCCATACAACAGATGTATATTTTTTATAGGTAAATAAATTCAAAAATGGTAGATCTCGCAAAAATGATAAGTTTGGCAATGTTGTTTCAATAGCGTTTTGTTATAGTATAGTAGTATAGGTATGTAGTAGGAAATCTACTAAATTACTAAATTATTGATCTTGTAGTTGATACATTATAATTCCAAAGTACGAGTATATAAGAAAATCGTAACTAAAGCCTTTTACATAATATATATTATTTTTTGGATATTTTGAATACTTACAATAAATTTGTGATAGGTACATATCTGGTCTATATTAAATAATAATAAATCGGTACATTTTTTTTGTTCGGCAGGTTAAAATCTGGTTCCAAAATCGCCGTGCAAAGGCTAAACGCCTCCAGGAAGCGGAAATAGAAAAACTCAAAATGGCATCGTTTTCTCGCCACCCCCACCACGCGCTGTACCCCCACGCCCTGCATCAATACTTCCAGCATCCTGCTCATGCTGCGGCAGCACACGCGCATGCTCACGGAGCCATCGGTGCGCTCATGGGTGGACGGTCGCTTGGCCCTCCGTCCATGCTTCCTCCGCATCTCGCCATGCTCCACCAAGGACCTCCCAGTCCTCAGAACAGCGTCAATAACAATTCATCAGGACAGCACGCGACACCTTAGGATGAAGCCGCCGATTTTTTCGAAGTATTTTGGAAATATTTGGATGCAGCTATTTTAAGGCGCAAAGAAAATTACGTGTGAAGCCTGTTTTCTGTAGAGGTACAGAAAAATAGTTTTCTTGATTGAAAAATGCACAATTCCGGCTCACAAGTATATAGAAAAGAGTATTTCCTACATCATACGTTTGGACATAGGTACGATGAAATATATGGAATATTGTTGTCAAACAAAAATGTGATCTCGGCTACTCAAACACGACTAGAAACTCATCATCAGAATATCCAATCAGTTCTAATCTGATCGGAAGTAGTAAAATTAATTAACATAAAATAATGAAATGTATGCTTATTCTTACATAAAAATCACGTATTTTTGGACAGTTTGTTTCAATTCGATTGCTCAATATTTTACATTTGTGTTTATTAATTTTTTTATAAAATCCGTGGAAATTTAAATGCTGAAATATTAAATGAAGCCATATAAAGCAGTCAGTAGATATAGGTACCTTATTGTATTACAACAGTATCTAAATTGATTGACGTTGGAAAATGATAACTATACTACAGAAGAAAATGTTTTTAAAAACACGAAATACTCAAATACAGATCATTGGATAACTCAAAGTTATTTTATTAAAGTTTTTTTTTTTACAAAAAAATAGTTTGCTAAATAATTAAAATCACCAACCTATAAACCATCAGAGCAATTTGTGAATTTTATAAACAGACAATTACAAAAATGACAAAGTTTTAATGATATTTATTAAGAATTAAGATGATTGAGAGACAATATAAAAGTATAAGTGGAATTCATCTTTTTGTTATGAATAAAATGAATATTGTGAAAAAAACTGATACCAAACGAGTGAATGAATTGAGTGCAATACTTTCATGTTGAAGACAAGAAAAATCAAAATGTCGATAAAGATTAATTTTGAAGAGAAGGTTTTATAATTGTGTAAATGTAAATATGTATTATGTATTACTGAAATTGCTTAAGTAGGTATAGGTAGCTATAATACTATGTCTCATTCAAATACAAATTACCCATCATTGTAATATCTAAAAAGCTTTTTCAATCGGCGATAATATTTTTTTTTTTTAAATAATGACTTACCAGTGTAAATATTTATTTTGATTATTATTTTATTAGATGGTAACGAATAAAAGTTTCTTAGAAAATTATTGTAAATGCTTTTTCCAAAAAGTCTATTGTCCAAGTTCCTTATCGAATCTATAATTTCATACAAACTTAAATTAAAATGTATATTATAATATCTTTTGAAAACACCTAAGTTGTTCATTTTGTTTTCATATTATATGATAGTTGCCGTAATAATAAATTATTTTTGTATATAATACCAAAGAAATTGTTTAATAATAGTTTTAGCTATTACTTACATACTCACCGCAAACGTCGACGAAAGAAAATAAATTACATATTAGGTAAATTGAAAAGCTGGACAAAACAAATGCGTAAATGCTAAACTTAATTATAGTTTTGAGAGAAGCACACTTAAGAAAATCGATTCTCTATTTTTTACATAATATCAGTCATTATTTTGATTATCTATTGGAGGCACCTATAGTTGTTAGATCCAACATAAATTGTTTTGTGACATGGTTTATAAGAAATCTAGAATTCTAAAAACACTCGCAGCAAAACGCTTTAATTGTATTTAAAACATTCTTCTTTCCAACACTACAATAATTAATTTACCAACTCGAAAATATATGATGATCATATTGGTAGGTATTTAAAAGAAATATATTATAAAATCTCTATTCAAAAAGATAGAATTTATATACCTATCTACATTATCTATTATATTATTTTTTATCCATTCTACAGTAATGCAGTATACTTATGTTTAAAGTTGATATAAGGGAAACTGACGTTGATTATTACAATGTTTCGTGTGATATCGATGACCTTAGAGTAATAATTATCAAATTGCTTTTTGTTACTTACTTACATAAAAAAAACAGAAAAAGTATGTTATCTATCCCAATAAAATAATATTATTTCGCAACAGTGATAAATAAAATATTTAAATAAAAATTACATGAGTACTTAACTTTGTAAATATTAGTTAGTTACATACCTACGTAAGAGCAAAAAAACAAGTGATAGTCAAAATGTAGGTATTATGATATTATATATTTTTATTTTTGATTTATTCATTTGTAATTTTCAGAATTTAAGTAAATTATGAAATAATTTAGTAAGTACCTACGTATCTATTATGTTATAGGAATCTTGTTCGAATAAAATGAAAAAAATCAAAAATGAAATCGAATTTTGAACATATTATTTATATTGGAAATTTATTTTTAAAACTCTCGGTTTTTTGTCTATTATCTGGTATAGTATACATATTACCCCAAAAAACAAAATATAGTAAGTATGCAAATGTTTCCAATCATTCTAAATGTTTTTATACGAATTCTCGTGATTTTTGTATTCCATCGCAAAAGAAAAACATGTGCAAATGCACTGGCAAACAACCTATGCACTTGTTTTCAGGAAAAAATTTACACTTTTACTGGATGTAGCGACGTGTGGTCTCGTGATTATCATCTGAATAAAACGAACATTTTTTTACGATGTGGACTGTCCGAAGTACATTCAAAATGATATCAATGTTTGTATGTATTGAGTTAAACGTTAATAATTTAGTACTGTCACGTTATCACTCCTACATGCACTATGCGGTAAAAAATGTTTTTGTTTTAATAAAATATGCTAATGTTTAATTTTCCTCGGTGAATGTGAGGACTTACAGAATGTGTTTTGTACCTACAAAGGTTGTGAAAACAGGCTATCTGTTTTAATCTTTTAATGTATATTAAAAACTCATAGAAACTTCATCATAAATATAACATACTTTTCCACGTGCCCACATACATAATACAATACAATCTTTCAAATTAGATACCTGCCTACTGTATAGATGTATGACATATTGAGTATGTTTTGACTATCACTTGTTGAAAATTTAATTATAAAAATGTAATCTTAAAATTGTAAATATTAAATGGTATTAATTTTTTAATATTACATTGTATGTGTGTCAATTTAATTATTTATGTGATAAAAATATAATGATTTTGTAAATATTAAGACTTGAAAGATATGTTTTAAAATGGTACAATTATCAATACCTACCTGCTATTAAAATAATTAATAAAATATGCAATTTGTGAACAGATTGTGAATTAAACATGGAAATGACTTTTATTTATTATTTTTTAGTGATTGTCTTATCGACCACACATTATTTTCAAATCGTCATAATCATCATCGGCCTGGCTTGAATCCACTGCTGAATGAAGGCATCGTCTTCTTTTGCTCCTTTCTTGGTTCCTAGTTTATCGCTGTCAAAGATATCCGTCAAACTTGATGATTTCGTCGATATAGCGGGGTGCAGGGTGGTAATCGTTTAGTACAAATTGAGTTCGACTGTATGACCAGCAGTTGTCTATTAGCTAGTTAGCCGAGCAACATTTCCGATTTATAACCGTTGCCAGGGTCTTATTTACGTTTGAAAGGGCCGTGTATTTTTCTATAATCTAAGGCCGTGGGCTAATACATGTTGCCCCTTCAACTTCAACCATGAATGTTTTAACTGAAATTAATTATGTCGGTATGCATGTCATTATGTCTGAATTGAATGTCTGGTGAGTTCTGATAAGTGTACAAATTTGTGCACAATAATAATATTTCTTTCGGTGGCCTATAAATTCGCCACCCCACAAAAATAATAGAAATGAAAAAAAGTTACTTAAATTAATTAATGTGTCATTTTAATCAAAAAAAATATAAATCGCAAAGTATCTCACATTTTCATTATATACCTACCTACCTACGATGACCAAGCGGTAACATGTCAGTGTAAAATGTCGTGGGTTACGGGTTCGAATCATGGGACTGGCAAAAGTGGTTAGCATATATTTCTCGTAACTCTGTGGATGCCTATAATATAATCTTCTTAGGATCTCACATGCCAATATTGGCCGGGCACCTAAACACAAAATTTTTGTTTTGTTTATGTAATAACTATTGAGGAAACTTGTGAAAAATGCACCGCACCCGCAGTCGAATATCTTTGTTATTCTAGTACCCTTCGAATTTTATATCTTTGCGTGTCAGGCTATTTTCTGGGGCCCTTTGCCGTACAAAGAATTACTGTAGATTCGTTTTATATATTAAATTTAAATGTATGTTTGACACTGACCGACTTTATTCTTTGAGAATTTGAATTGTAGGTGGATAAATTGGTAAAGCACATTGGCCGGAATCTGATGGATGCGGATTCGAGTTCCGCATGTAGGTAAACTTGTTGACCGCGGAGCATTTAATTACTATTTACTTACTGCATTTAAATAACATGCTGATTATATCGAATGGCCAAATTAATGAGGGCACAACAGGTGTGCCGTCCATGTGGAAAGGATTAAGTATGTATGTATGTTTTCTTTACAATACACTATTTATATTCCTGGGAAATTTGGATATTAAATTCTGTGAAATGAAATGCTCATTAACATTTTTGAAAAAAATATGTATATGTATAGTCAACGATTCAATGAGAAGATACCACGGTATGTATGAAGATTACGGCGAAGTTTAACCAATATGTACTTATTATATTATGTTGAAGCTCAAAACATCGGAAAAATTCCATAGCATTAGGATTAGATGCATTTTTGCCATAAGTTTCTTTATTTTTTCGACGAAATTTTCCTATACATACACACCTACTTATATGCTGAGAGCTTTTTCATTTACAGTAAATTTAATATAAAAATACGTTACTGTGGGAAACGTGATCAACAATAATTAATTATTATACTTATAAATAATTTATCAGTTTTGCACTTAATATGAATAAAAATTAATTAAAACTTTTACGATGTAATGACATTTTGTATAGACTCTAAAATAAATACATAGATATCAGCAAGGCATATCCTAGTAAGTGGGAGTCCCCTAATTAAACAACTAAAATTGGACTACATGTATTATGATATTTCCTTTCAAAGACGATCAATGAAAGGCGGGACCGTAGCAGTAGGTATCCACGAAGTATATTAAACAAAATAAGGAATAAAAAAACTATTACTATATTATAATATAATTCTCCATTATTTTTAAATTTATCAATTTCCTAGGTTGATAATGAAGAGTGTTATTTTAGGTTGAACTTGAAATTGTAAAAATAACACAAAATTATCTTGTAATGAAAATGATTCTGGGCATATGCCCACCGTGGCTGTTCTTGACAAGGCACATTCTGGACGTCCAATTTTGGGCCATTTTTTGGGTATTGGAACATATTAATTTATTAATGATTTTATATTTATAATAAATATTAAGTACCTACCTACCTTACTAATTTAATACGATTTAGATTGGCGCCGCATTTGAAGCAGAGACTGCAGTGTTGCCAACTGTCATTTAAAAAAATATGCCAGATAGGGTATGAAAATAACCTATTTGGCAAAAAAACGCTAGATTTTTTATAATTAAAAAATTTCTAGAAACTACAACTTCGTCGAAATAAGTCATAATTTTTAACATTATTTTACGACATAAATTGAAGGAGAATTAATTGTTTTGCAACAACTCAGATACAACATTTAGTCATAACTTGAAACAATCGTATGTGACATTTAATTTATTGATACGATATTATAATGTACAAGCGGTCAGCATGTTGATTTTCAAGTACCCAAATTGGTAAAATATTGAAGCTTTTTTGTGAGAAATTTTAAGCTGGTTGTGGTGTCAAAAAACTCAAGACTTAACAACATAATATGCCAGATGCGTAGGTATTTTGCAAGCTAACTGGCATGAAAAACGCTAAGTTGGCAACGCTGAGACTAGATTAATCGCTTTTAAAATAGTGGGCTGCCTGTTTGAATTTTGAAAATAAGTTTCCTTAAGAAATCAATAAAGCAATTCAAGAAAAGAAGTTATCGAATCTCGTGAAAAGAGAGATAAATCACACAAGCTTAAGATATCTAGGTACTCACTGTTTCATTTTTGACTTGGGGGTATTATTTTTTTACCTAAAAAGTAAAAGATAGTAATTAATTATCAAGGTACAATGTCTACATAATAACGATGCTGGGGAATTTACGGACATTTGTTTTAAATCAAATACTACTTCAAAGAATTAATAATAGCGTGTCACTCTGCAAATATCAGAATAAGTAATTATAAGGCATTTGCAAATAAATCATTTAGTGATTTTGTTACATACTGGTCAAGCTACCTGTAGGTCACACTTTAAGTCAGAATGGACAGTTTGGCATTCTCATATTAATGGATTTAGAGCTTGAGTTTTTATTATTGTACTCATTTATTTTTATGTGTTCCTTGTCTCTTTTTATCATTAACATTTTTTTGTGCATCTAAATTTAACAAAAAAACGCACAAACTATTTTTGAATGGGTTTTAAAGTGGAACAAATAGAGTTCCTGGGGTCATATCAATCTCTTTGCATTTTATGAATTAATAAATGGTATCATTTTGACCTCTTATCGCGAGCCAATAAAATAAATTATTGCCAAGAAATAGACATCACAATATCATTTATAATTAGTAGTTAATTGATCGTTCTGTGTTTATTTTAAAAATTGTGCCAAGAATTGAAATGACGTGCGATGACATCTCGCATGCCAAGCAGAGATGAACTGAAAAAATAGTTAGGTACGGAGGGTATTTATATATTTTTAATCAAGTGTTATAATGGCAACCACTGTTCCTAAAGCAGATGTTTCTGAAGCCGTGGGTATCAGGACCGACCCAGCATCTTGTAAATATATATGTTACTTCTTCAACGCGTCTTTGGTACAGTACAATAATACTATCGGTTTGGTGAATGGACAACTATTTCTGATGAGCATACTTCAGTGAAACGGCAAATAATTTTCAGCAATAGGTGGGACTTAATTTCGGCCGCGTTGCCAGTCGGAGAGCGATAGTCGACCTGTAAGCACGTCAATTTGTTTTGTGATAGCGTCGGAGGAATTAATTTTTAAATCGTGTAACGACGACTAAAAAATATTATATATTTACTCGAAAAACAAAACATGTCAATGAATATATTATTATTATTACTTAAATAACAATAAACATAACATTAAATGGACGCATATTGATTTCTTATAACAAATTATGTTTTGTTCGTCATGCGTCGTTTGCACAATCTGCGCGTCGTGTAGACACGATTGTTTTAGACCGTGCCTCAGCTGAAATACGTCCAATTATTGGACACCGCACTGCTGAATTAAATAAATATACGTTCGTTACGATATTATACAGAAAGTAGAAGAGGAATTTTAATCAGTTCTATCTACTACTTAGTAGTTTTAATTCATTTTTAATTTAATTATAAAAATAAAAGAACTCTCTTCTCGTTGGAACGTAAACATATGCACAATTAAATTGTTATTAATTACGTGTGTATCTTTAACTTCTTACCAAGTATTAAATAAACATATAAAAATTTAAATATACATAATAATATTAAATATATATTTTAAAAGTACATTATTTCACGCACGTCTATTAACTTTCGAATTTTTTTCGATTGCGTGGCGCCCAGTTGTCCCGGCGCCGAATCGTCCTAGACCCTATATTGAATCCTTAATACTCCTGTTACTGTAATGACACCTTAGGTTACCCAACCCATTAAACTGCAAATGTTTAAGTTAATACGAACTTCGGCATCTTCATATTTTGGCTATCATCGTTTTGGAACCATCAAGGTATTACATCTAATTAAAATGTTATTATTTTAAAAATCGATATAAATTATCCAGTAAATAACTATAATTGATAGATATCCGTCAGATTTTATTTAAGTACTTGTCATAAATTATAAATTTACATTGCAAACAGATTGCGACGCATTAAGAACAAAAGAAATATATCTAAAAGTATTTATGCGACAATGACTTGGATGCTGTAAGCATGTATACAAATATTTGTACGATTATAATTAAGCCTTTTTGATCATTTTATAAATAAAACAACTAGCAGATAATGATGATGAAACATTATTAGAATAATGTTGCCAAAATAAGGATATCCCTTTACCTACTGTAATATTGTCAATCTCGTAGGGTAACTCAAGGTGACATCACCGGAACAGATGGAATTTATTAACATCGCAAAGGGAATTTTAAAAGGTTTTAAAGATTAACGTTTTCATAAGAAAGCACTATTCCGGTGTTTTCCTTTGGACAGTAAAAATATTGTAACCTTTACAGCATTTTTAAATATTAAAAGCTTGATTAAATACTTATTACATTTGAAAGATACGCGCCTTTGTATTTTATTGGTATGTTTTTGTTGTATGAAAAAACACAACGTAGTAATATTTATCAATCAAGTCGTGTGTAATATTTTTTTGGACCAAACATTCATAATATGTCACTAATTTTGAGGACAAATGATTGCGATAATTATAGGTTATAATTATAAATTAATTTCATTGATAAAACATTGTCAACAAGACGCAGTAGGTACCTTAATATAAATGGTAAAAATATCAATTCATACAGCAACAGCATCGATTTTTTTTATAAAACACACGGTTCTACTCCATTCATAAAATATATTTTTACTCGACGAACTGTCAATGTATATCTGGTAATCGTGTCACATTTC
Organism: Rhyacophila brunnea; assembly: GCF_057557595.1. Lineage (NCBI taxonomy): Eukaryota > Metazoa > Arthropoda > Insecta > Trichoptera > Rhyacophilidae > Rhyacophila > Rhyacophila brunnea. Next base: position 29,384,417 of record NW_028233068.1, read on the forward strand.
GCCACAGCACAGTTCACTGTGAGCTGTCTTACTAGTTACTGGAAAGAATTGAGATTAAACAATAACACATTGTTCGCAGAGCATTGCAGATAGTAATGTTCCAATAATTTTATTAGATTCAATAAGAACATTAATTAGATATTTATTGGTATCAAATATCGACTTGATACTTACGAGCACTTGCCAGAATTTCGAATTAATCATAGGTACCGTAGTTCTATTTTACTTCTCTAGACATGAATTTGATCTAAATATTATATGGGCATCAATTTTCGATACAATAGCTCACGATGAACTGTGATGCGGGCAACTACCTACATACGTACAGATTTTCGGATACGGTACAACCGAACATTTTCTTTGTCCGCTTACATTTGATATTATTTTATGTTTATAAAATTTATACTTTATATTATATATATACCTATTTAGTAATTAGTTGTAAAGTCTTCCACTCCAAGTTACTTCCAAGTTTTGTGTATTTCTTTACATTTTTGTTTACGGAATTGGCCGGGTATTTTTTACAACGTTTTTATTAGCTCGTATTCTTGTTTGTCCGGTGGTTGTTTGTCCAGATATGTCCATATATCAGAACACGATGCCAATGCATTCTTTTAATACTTTTACCCATCTTTAAGCAGAATTATTGGTTATTCAGAAAAATCGACTATTATTGGTTGCAAAGCGGGTGGTCCTAGCAACTAAATTATTAATATATACGTGCGTTACTATGGAAATCAAAATGAAATGTCAAAATGACATTTCAGTATTCTATATTTGTTTTTTATTTACTTTACAAGTTTGAGCATATTGAGCATAATAATTCAACAGAAAATTTAAAAACGTTAACGATAAAAATCTCTTTTTATCTTTTAATTATTTGTATTAATATGAAGGAAAATTGCTATTTTTTACTATTATTACGATGGAATAAAGCCACGAGAAAAAGCCCGTTCAATATTTATAGCTTTATTATTTTAATAATAATATTGTATTATAGGACATTCCGTAGGTATTTCGTATATTTCAGCATATTGTATTATGAATGTAATTGTTTTTTTTTTAAAGAATAATTATACTAAATATTTGTTTTCGGTATTCGGTACTCCGATCCACGGTCCAGTATTATCGGTTTCCATGCTGAAAATACGGAAAACTTAAAAAATGATTATTTTTCACAATTTGAGTGTAAAAAATATTAAAGAACAAATATAAAACCTCGCAAAAGGGCCTCCAAACCTGTAGACGCCACCAGCCTCGGCATAGGTATCTGAAACAGTCATTGAGTTAGCGTTACCTGCGCTAAGACTAAGCAAGTCTCCAAGATCTTTCACTCACATGTATGTATAACTGTATGTTCTTCATTTTATATTATGCTACCTTTATTCTATATTCTACATTTTGTATTATTCTACCTTGAACAGTAAAATGAAAAAAAAATGTGTAAGTAGATACCTATTTGATATTAATTCTCGTAACCACTTGCGGCCGAATTAATACAATACATTGATATATTAATACTATTTGTACTTGATGGAATTTGAATTTAAATTCTTATGGATTTAAGTTTTGTACTATTCCATTTAGGTTGTTTTTTTCGACCCGGGTTTCGCCTTTCGGCATCTTCAGGCGCCGTGTACACTCACCAAAGGCAAACACACACTGACGTCAGTGTGTGTTTGCCTGAATAGTACAAAACTTAAATCCATTAGAATTTCGATATCGATATAGTATGACTTAACCTTCTTTAAGATTGTACATGCCTACACCCAATGCGACATACTTGCTTTAATAAGAAAATTGCATCCATGTGGTAATTTGAGTTTTTAATATGTCAAGCCCTTTCTACGAAATCCCCTTTGATTGTCAGCCATTTTTATTAAGGCTATTCTTCAGCTGAGGCTTGGTCTAAAAAGATCGTGACTAGGCGATGCGCGGATTGTGCAAATGACGCGAGCCGAACGAAATATAATTTGTCATAAAAATTCAACATGCGTCCTTTAAATGTAATGTTTATTATTATATTCGTAATAATAATTGTATATTCATTGACATGTTTTCTTTTTCAAGTACCTGCATGCGGCACGTTTTTTAGTCATCTTTACACGATTTAAGAATATATTCCTCCGACCCCATCACAAAACAAATTGAAGTGCTCACACCTCCACTGTCAGTCTCCGATTGACGACGACTGTGAAATTTCGTTCCACTTACTGTTGAAAATTATGTGCCGTTTCATTTATGTATGCTCTTAAGTTGACCTGGAGTCATTCCTCTACAGTAGATAGTTAGATACATTATTAACATTAATCAATATCCAATCACTATCAGCCATATTGTAAAAATAGATTTTCAGTTCGACTTTATGCGTAAGAGATATGAATTTTTATGTTTTTCCTCTTTTTAAACAATCTAGAGCCCCACTTTCGGAATCGCTGATTTAATACAATTTAATTAACAGTGTTTTGATAATAACGTAGGTGCTTACTTATTTTATTGCTAAGAATATACTAATAGGTATATAGTAATTTATATTTAATTAGGAAATAATTTTAAAACATTCTGCTATTCTGGTAGCAATTAATCATAATCATTTAGCGAAAATCTACAACAACCATTGCTGAGGCATCCGTTGTCGGCCATTTTGAAATTTTATCTGAGATATTAGTAAAAATTAAAATGCCTGCCAGTAAACAATGGAGGAAATTTGCTTCGTTAATTTCTGTTGAGACTGTTTCGGTTTTCCAAAGTGAGGCTTCATTTTTATTTTGGTAATCGTTTGCATGCAAATTCTTGTGCGGCCGAGCAAAGCCAACTCGCGCCGGAAAATATACTCACCTTCCTTCGCTACTAAACGTATGCATAATAGATAAATTACCATATTATCTGATTTTTCAGACATATTTACCTTACAATATACTATATAGAATATCTAATACATACTTGCATTTGATGAGGTAGGCACTTACAATTCTGTGGTCTTCGGTCCATCAAGTGAAAAATTGAATAAATTAAAATAAGAATTGAAAAGGGAAGGAACACATTTGTCAAAATTGATTAATGATTAATGCTTAATCTATTTCTATGACAGAGATAGCAATTGATATTAAATTAAACCGAGGAATGATGTGGATGTGTATACGTATCCTCAAAATTCCCTGGACTGACGAATGTTCTCAAACGAATGGGAAAGTAACCAGAAAACTACAGTATGTAGGTACATAGGTACTTTAGCCACATTATGAGAAAACAAAAGTGTCTAGATACAGTATTCTTCAACTTATAATCCAAGGAAAGATATAACAGGCTTTGCATTCGTATAACGATAAAACATAATAATGTATATTATGAACAATCACAAATAGCAGTTAATACTCAAGTAAGTAACCAAATCAAATAATTATTGTATTAATATCTTTTATTTTTACATTCAATGCTGCTAACGATAATTATAATATTATCTGGTACCTATAAGTAGGAATTGCAATACCAAATGAAAATATCAGTACCGGTATTATGGTGTTTCATATTGAATACCGGTATTAATTCAAACATACTAAGAAAAAATTTTCAAGGCGATCTATTTATTTTCTCAGTACCTGAAACTTCAGAAACTGAAGCCAAGAGAGTAGTTTTTTAATCTCTACAACCAAATTCCATCCATACTAAATCGAGAACTCTTTTTTCAGTTATTGACAAATTATTATTGATTAATAAATTATTGATTAAAATCGTCGAGTTGAGAGCTTTTCCGGATATAAGAAATATGCGGTGGAATTTTTAATATTTTACTTTTTCCGAAAATTCAGTCATTCATCTGCGTTCTTAATATCAAAATACCGTTATTTTTTATTTTTATAACCAAAATTTTGGTATCGATGATTACCGGTATCCCGGTTTTTGGAGTACCGGTATTGCAATCCTTATATTATACAAGTAGTTACTAATATAACCATACTGGAATCGTTTTAAATAGTTTCATACGACTTCCTTTAGGTATATTATATACTGACGTAGTACAAATCCTTTGGTGATAAAATATAATGGAGATGACAATTAAATAAAGTGAGCTAAATTAAAGCAAATTAGCACTAAATTTGCTGATTTGTTTGTATTTACTAATCAGGTATATGAGTCATGTTGTTTTAAAAGACGTTAACTCGAATTTTAATAGTTTCGAGAAAAAGTAAAGAACTACCTACTGGCTATTATGTAATCAACACAACAAATACAAATATGTCATCTAAAATAATCGTAAAACATTCAAATTGGGTGTTGAAATATACTTTGAAACTAACTGTTTGAACGTCGCGCATTAGCGTATTGAGGAAACTTAGGTCACGTGACAAATGGCATAACTTTTTGCCGTTGGCTTAGACTGGAGTTAACAACTTTTGTTTTAAACTAGGAGGTGAAATTAGCAATGTTTGAAAACGACTCAATCATTTTTAAACCAAACAATTTTTAAAAAATGGGCTATTGCTTATTTGTAGAACTTTAAAATATTGTATAATCTGGAATTACTAACCTAGTTGTGCTCAAACGACGGAGTTAACAACATTTGGATCTATACGATTCGTATAAAAGAAGGTTATTGGTGTATGATTGATTTATTGTTAATGTATGTGTGTGTATCTACATATTACTATTTTAGTAAACTGTGTGGCTAGTAATGTGGAATAAACAAGACAATTAATTACAAATTTACTAAGTCAATAAATTAGTTTTATCTTGTTTATATAATTACACAAAGAACCAATTATTATTATTAATGTTCTCCAAGTGAGATAGCACACTGTTACTTTAAAAAAATATTAATATCGCTTTATACAATTTAACGTAATTAAATTGTTAATGGCAATTATTGTTATTGCCAATACTTACATTGTATGAGGCGCGAAGAGATAATTTTAATGTTTTTAACATATTTCCAAGCAATTTACTGAAATATGTGCTCCAATTTCCAGATTAAAACAAATATACAAATTAATAATAAATTTACGATTGCCGCAATTATTTATATTGACATGGTGACCTTTGTGAATTAATAATTATTAAAACAATACATTGTAATGAGATGACTTCGTGCATGTAATATAATTATATACAGTTACGAATTAGCAATATGTGATGTTGCTAGGGTATAACTAATGAAAAAATATTAATAGTTGATATATGTATCGTATCGTAAGAAAAGTGTCGATACTGTAATACCAATAGTTTTTAAATATAACAAAAATTCAGTATTTTTTTGATAAAAAAAACATACTTTTGTCTCACAACAAGAAATCGGTGATAGCAGGAAGTCACTGTAGGCGCACGTAGAACAGTAGTAAACGTAGTGACGTACCTGTCATGGCGGCAACGCGTGCTATAGGCGTGTTTAACTCATTCGCTGCTGACTATATAAAGAGATTTTAATTAGCACCTTTAAAATGCACGTTAATTACATCGATCGGCCGCCTGGTCATTACGCACATGTGCGTCTTCAGCGTCCAAAGTATTAAATAATGTATCGGCTCCTTTTATTTAGATGCTACTCATTTTCATCTTCGTAATAAACCAATAATAATTCTAACAATTCAATAAACCAGAAGTTTACTAATAATAATTCTTACATCACTCTTAATCTTTTTAGACATATTTTTATTATAAATAGCTTCAAATCACTTAAATTGATATATCCATACTCCACGGGAGCGTAAAATGAAATGATACATTGGGAGCATTCCTCGGTTCAAAACGGAAGTGCGATAAGCTGCACTGGAAAGAACTGTTAATTTATAGTTTTAATACGTGAACAAGTTCTTGTTCGACATTAGGGTACCTGTAGGTATCAAATTTATGCTGTCATGCGAAATGGCTATTTGACAAAATTTGATCATTTAAGTGTGAATTAGACAAAAAATCATAGTTTTAATCAAATTAAAACCTATCTAACATTCCTAAATGACTTCCCTTTACTGCATTATCTCTTGAGAATGACTTCTGTAACGAAACCGGATCGTCTAGAAAAAAACGGACCCAAAAACCCAGTGACGTCCCGTGGGTGTAGGCAGATCATGCCCTGCTTTAATTTAATTAAAAATAATTGAAGCATATAAATTCTGATAACATAACCATTGTTGTATTGTAATACACATTGCAATGGCGGTTTATCACACAGGGAAATTTTTCAGAAAAGTACCTCCAAACATGTCAGTACCACAGACCTTCGCGTGCCTAAAACCACCACGTTTGATAGAAGATTTCGTGGAAATGTTAATTTAACGTGTTTTGTGTACGTACACTACCTACTTACTTAGCTATTTGTCTGTTTAAGGCCAAAAATAATTAATAATAAAATAGGCACCTACCTTTTTTTCAGACAATTTGAAACTAAAAATTAAAGGGGACCATAATAATATGTCTGTTAAAGCCAGCAATTTTCCTAGGGACGTCACTGCAAAAACCAAACAAAAATACAAATTGAGCAGTTTATATTATATACCTACATATCTCAAAACTATGCCTACTGTTAATTATTAAGTTATTAAGTAAAAATCAGTAGGTACCTGTACCTAGTATGTACTTACTTATCATACATTATATATAAAATAGGTAGGCGTATTCACAAATTATTATATAAGAATTCACTGATAATATAGTCAATAGTGGATATGAATTGTGAATACATGTAGCTAGTTTAAATTGTCTGTACCATAAAACCACATTGGAAAAAAAACTTACAGTAAGTGTATGTAGTTAACGCGTTAATTAAATCATTTTTTTTATTTGCCGACCATGTTGTTCCTTGTCACCTTATATAGAATATCAGTCGCAGCATAAGCTCGCCGCCATTTTGTCGCAAATTATACGCCATCTTGTGGCGATTATACAACGTAATTGTAATAATAAGTGTGGATATGTGATTTTTTTATTGAAGATATCTACTGAGTAAGTTTCAATTAAAATCGATCCCATAATTGCATATTGTAAATAATTGAATGTGCAGGTATAATAGCTACCTACAGGCTTAGGCCTGCATAAGATCCTATACTTTCTTACAGGATATTATCTTTAAGTACACAGGTAATCTATTCGGTTTATAAAAACAATCTTGCTGTAAAGACAACTGTCGATCAGTAACTCGAAAAGTAGTTTCATGTTTTTTTTTGTTAAAAAAAGGAATTTCGAAAGGAACTTAAAATATACAACTACCTAACTAAAGACGTAAGAAATTTGATATAATTAAGAATACGAAAGGTGACTTCTGAACTGTAGATATGGTATGCATAATTTGAAAATATTTCTGAGAAATATAATACAACCACTAGAAAACATATTTTTGTAAAAAAAAAAAAAAAATGACACCGAGCAGGATTTGAATGTGCGCCCTTCGGAGTTTGCTCTCACGTGCCCTGACCACTAAGCTATACTTACGTGCCCTAACTAATTGCGATTAAGTTAACTAATGTTTTTACAATACTCTCTGAAGCGCATTCCAAATGGCTTTACTTATTGCCAATCGGCCTTTGGATTTTTTTTTTAATAAATTGATTATAATAATATTTATATGCCTACCAAAAATTATTCGATGATATTCATAAGGTACCTAAATAATTATCTTGAAGATAATCAATAATTGCCAATATCATTCATTGCAATATCGAGTAATATTATAATCTCGAAGAAACTGAACCTAAGATAAAATAGAAAGTCGGTTAGTAGGTACCTAGATATAATATATATATATATATACATATTATATATTTAGGTAAGGTCAAAATAAATTAAAATGTAGGCAATACTCCCACGTTGTTTTTAAAGTTGATTTGGAGGTTTAGTAATCTTGATTGTTTCTAAGACGAATAGGTAGGTACATTATAGTGTCATTTATATTATTTGTATTACGATCTGTATATCGGTAGGTATAACGAATCCAATCTTGTATAGGTACTTTTTACTACACATATTAAGTCATAATATAATCCTATATGTCGTTATTATTCATCAAACATATTTTCAAGAAAACAAATAAATAAAGGCCATGGACTAGGTATTTACCTAATGGTGAAATATCATCGAATTTGTGTGTTTGTATAGTTATCTGCTTATTACATAATATGCCTAGGAATGGCTGTTTTTTATTAGATACATCATCTACTTATCGCTCATCACTACAAAATTGAGTTACAAAAACATTTAAAAAACCACACCTGCCAATCGACGTTTTGTGCGGGCTGACTATAATGATACCAACTTGACGTTAATACAGGAAAGCTACTGAAACAAGGTTTTTAATTTTTTTCCTTTAACGATATCTACTTTTGAAACAAATAAAAATAAAGTTTATTTGAAAATTTACACGATTTAATAAACGAATAATTACAGTTTTTTTTAAAATCGATACTAACTTGTTTTTGTCAAAATAGAACATATCTATACTTAAATATACCTACTTATAGTTAGGTACTTAAATACATAATATTTAGATTTTTCAACTGCATTAAACTTTAATTGTTGGGTTAGGTTAGGTATATATGTTATAACTTTATACATGACATCTCTAATTTTTAATACATATCTTCAATGCTTCAATATTGTAGTTTAAAATAAATACCTATACTAGGGGTGGCGAATCTATGGCACGCGAGATGAATTTGCACGGCACGCGAACGAAAACCAATAAAAAATTTCAACAATTTTTTACAAATAAATATTATACTTACCTACATATAAATAAATAATGACAACATAGCCATGCGCTTTTTCCCTCCGGTCCGCGGCGAAAATGTAATCCAAAAAAAACGAACCGACTGAGAAAATTTGTGCAACCTGCGGCCCGCGGTGAAAATATTTTCCTAAAAACGAGCCGAAACTGCGAAAAACTGAGTAACCTGCGGCTCGCGGCGAAAATTTAGTCCTAAAAAAACGAAACGATTGCAAAAAATTTAGTAACCTGCGGCCCGCGGCGAAATTTTTCACCTAAAAATAACGAGCCGACTGAGAAAAATTGTGTAACCTGCGGCCCGTGGCGAAAATATTTTGGCACGCGTATGTAAAAAGGTTGGCCAACCCTGACCTATACTAATATACTCTGATTCAATTTTGGACAAAAAGAAAATTAAGCAAATGGGTTAGGTATATTGAGTTTTCATAATCGTTTTCAAAAATAATCAAAGAACATAGACTATAGAGAAAATTCAATGTGTAGGTATAATACACAATAAATGTAAGTACTTTATAATATAAACACGAAACACAAAAAGAATACCTACCGGTTTCATGTTTACGTATCAAATACACAAGCCGTTCCTTGATATAAGCTTTGTTATGTACATTCTATACAATACGGCATAATGTTATTTATACATACAATTGTATCATTTCCATATAAATCATTAATTAAACGAGAGAATTAAACACTTAGAAATATAATTTAGTACACTTTTTTCTCTTTCTACAATGTTTCAAATGATACACATTTATGCTGTGAGAGTGCATTGATGAAGCTATAAATCATATACGAAATCAACAAAAAAAGCTCTCGCGAAGGAGAAATGCGTTAATAGGTGCAAGTTTAATTACAAAAAAATCCTCTTGCGTTCAATTAAAATGCCATTTTCTCGGCAAATCACAATGGCGGAATTCGCTAGAAGAGTCAAATCACAATAATACAACGTACGAGTAGGTGCACATATGAAAATTTTGTTCAAATATTTTCTTACGTAATTAGAGACTTCGTCAGGATTCACGCGCTTGTAACGAGACTAATAAAAACTTGGTCGGTGTTTGCTAATTACTATACATTTTTATTCAGTGGAATCTTATAATATATTTTAACAACTTCGAGAGAATATTTATTTAGGTAGGTAGGTACCTACCTTTATTATATAAATTTTGATTTGAAGCATAATTTTCACGACTACTTTTTGTAAAAAACTTTTTATACTTAGGCATTATGTTATATGTTTTTATGGTCATGTATTACAAAAGGTCATGATTTTCATTGACATTAGTGTAGTGAAACAGTAGGTACTTTAGTATCTAATAAAGAGATTTGAGAAACTAATATGTTGTGACGACACCGAGATCGAATCCGCAGTCCCCGGATTAAAGGCCAGCGCCTTACGCACTAGACTACGAGAGCCCCTGTATAATATTATAAAATCTTATTAATTTTGTTGGTATTCAGCATATTATTATGTACAAAAAATATGATCACAACATGATAAGCTTTGCTTATTTAGTAAAATAATAAAATTAACTGTGTGTATTCAATACCTCCTTAATTATAGTAAGTAATTCTAAAGTATACCTACGCACGGCAAGGAGCATGTTGGCCATAGCGAGTAAAAACCACAAAAAAACCAATGGATAAGGAAGTAGGTAAAAAAGAGTACGCATGTGATAGGTGAAATGGACATGGGCTGGAACGTTGCTAAGCGAGTGAATAACCACTGGACAAATAAAGCACTTAACTACCACAAGGGTGCCTTAAAACCCGCTGGATAGACGAACTCATAAAGTTCGGTGAATATACGTGGCAGAGGAGAGTTAGGGATCTAGAATAGAGGAATTAGCTAGGAGAAGTCTTCATCCAACAGTCAATCAACCCCGGCTGATGATGATAAATCGGGATACTTCAAAATCAATCAGTGCCTCGAGACTCCACGTCCCTTAATGGGTCACTGATAGGACATCAGAAACGCACACACATTTCTTAAGTTAAGATATAGATATTTTAAAGAAATAGTATTAATTGTATAAATATTCTAAAATTATTGTATGGCGAAGTCGTGTTTAAATCAAAATTCATAAAATTATTATTAAGTAGGTAAAACCATACGCTTATATAGTATATATTATAGTCAGTAATGGTACCTAGTACTAATTTTATAAATAATAACTTTTTAAAATAACTCAGAGGTAATCAATGAATAATATGAGTTTTATTTTCGTGCACATCATTTAGTTTAGACGAGTATTTTCTAAACATGCACCGTGTATGCTTTTGCCCCTTTCTTTTAAAACACGTAGCCAACTGGCTATTTTTCACCTTTCCGATTTTCTAAATTATAGTATTTTTGACAAAAAATATCGGGAATGGGACGATTTGACACCGCGAACTGGCCTCCGCCGATTGGCCTCCGGTAATTGGCCGCCGGTACAATCGGACGCCGGCCCAATTGGACGCCGACCCAATTCGACGCCGACCCAATTGGCCTCCGGGAGGATTGGACGCCGCATAGTTGAATTAAATGCGCAAAGGAATAGACGTACGTTACGATTTGTTGGAGTAAGTAAGCAAGTCAGTTTAATATGCTTCTATCTTCTCAGTAGTTGTACCTTATACATTTTGCGCTTGACACATTTTTAATATAGATTGAGAATAATTATTATGCCTTATGATGTTTATTAAAAGAAAATAAGTCTTCCCTCGCTAAAACTTAAAGATGTGCATAATCAATTAATTTATTGTCTATACACGGGTACTTATTTATATTTACAACAAATATTAAAAATAATGTTAGATGTTAGAATGAAAATTACATTATATTTCAGCGTTTTATCGACTTAATATTATAATAAAGCTTAAACATGTATATTATTATGCATAAATGCGTATTTTAAGATAGTATGAAATTAAAAACAAAATATTAAGTAAGTTATCTGCTAAGTATAAATGTTTCAGTAGTTTGATTGATGAACTACTTAGGTACTGGGTGCTGGACGAAATCCCGAAGGCCGAAATCCCGAATGCTGAAATCCCGAATGGCCGAAATCCCGAAAAATAAAAAAATACAAACATCAATAATTGCGCAATTTTTGCAAGAAGGACAAAAACCCATTTTTTGTGGAAATATAAAAAAAATGTAAAATACACACACATCAATAATTGCGCAATCGCGCGCGCAATTTTTGTAAGAGAGACAAATCTCATTTTTGCGGAAAATGGGTTTTCCGATTGCGCAATTTTTTTTCAGGAGAGATCGTTTTATAGAACGAATAGATTTTGTGTCTCTTGAAAAAATTGCGCAATTCGCGATTGCGCAATTATTGATGTTTGTATTTTACATTTTTTTTTATATTTCCACAAAAAATGGGTGTTTGTGTCTCTTGCAAAAATTGCGCAAATATTGATGCTTGTATTATTTTTATTTTTCGGGATTTCGGCCTTCGGGATTCCGGCCATTTGGGATTTCAGCGTTCGGGATTTCGGTATTCGGGATTTCGGCTTTTGGGATTTAGGCTTTCGGGATTTCGGCCATTCGGGATTTCAGCATTCGGGATTTTGGCCTATTAAAAATGTGTCAAGTGCGAAATGTATAAGGTACAACTACTGAGAAGATAGAAGCATATTAAACTGACTTGCTTACTTACTCCAACAAATCGTAACGTACGTCTATTCCTTTGCGCATTTAATTCAACTGTGCGGCGTCCAATCCTCCCGGAGGCCAATTGGGTCGGTGTCGAATTGGGTCGGCGTCCAATTGGGCCGGCGTCCGATTGTACTGGCGGCCAATTACCGGAGGCCAATCGGCGGAGGCCAGTTCGCGGTGCCAAATCGTCCTAGACCCACCGGAGTGAGTGGTGAGCGGTTGTGGAGGAGGCAAAATCCCACCCCGGGATGTAGCGCCGTGGGAAAAGAAGAAGAAGAATGGCCTCATGGCGAGCGGTAACGTGTCGATTTATAATGTTGTGGGTCTGGGTTCGAATTCTTCGTCCAGCGAATTCTCACGTTGTTTTTCAATATGTTTGGAGTAGAAACATGAAAATATAATTTCTAATGGATTTAAGTTTTATACTTTTTATTCCAATTGAGTCGTTTTTTGCGACCCGGGTTTCGCCTTTCGGCATTTCAGGCACTATGTGCACACACCAAAAGGCAAACACACAAATACGCATAAAATTACTCAAACATAATAAGTACAAAACTTAAATCTATTAGAATTTAAATTCAAATTCCATCAAGTACCTTCGGCCGATAATATTAATATAATAACATAAAAAATATGTTGAGCACGTGGCTAACATCTATTTCTCATAAAAAATAATCAGTTATTACAGCCTCCCATCTGTAGAGGCCCATATGAGCCTCTTATGATCAAACATTATGATTTGTGATAGGTAGTTACCTAATTGCTACAGGTTTGGCAATACTGTGCGAATCATATTTTTATGAAATAAAAGGTTCAACGCATTCCCCGATATCCTTCCAAATCTTTCGCGTTCCCCCCTTTAATATGCTTCCTAAAGTTTGATAAATACCTATTTAGATTATTTTTAGACCTAAGTTAAAAAAAAAACTTAGTAGATATTATCTACACCAATCAGAAGGAATTTTAATCATACCTACATAATTAAATTTCTTACATACAAGTTACCTAACACGAAATTTTCAAATTGTATTCAATATGTAATAAGTATTTTATATCTACATAACATTTAATAATATTTAAAAAAATATGTGTTTTTATCTAACATAACCTTGTTAAAAATTAATTAATATAACGTACCTTGGTAAAGTCTTATTTTTCCTTTTCACTAACAGCCACTGCTACATCGGTCTGCTACCATAACTTAGTTTGTCGATACATTAATTAATGTTATAGTCGCTATACATATTATTGCTAATTGGATAAATAAACATAAATTACTATAAGTTTGAATTTAATTTCTTCCGATGCGAATAATCAACAAAGTTCTTGTTGAAAGTCGGCCTAAGGGAGAGATTTCTACTTTTTCTAATCATTAAAATTAATTATGAATTCTTGTCGGTTTTTATGTATGTGGAGGGTATTTAAAATTTTAATGGGAGTTTTATTTAATGACGTCAAATTATAGTGCCACCATGTTGGTAATACATAATATATTTATTATAGAGAAAAACACTTGAGTATTGACTATGTTAAGATACATTCAATGAATGCATCTTTGTGCAATTTTACAACTTTTTTCTTAGCTCGTATTCTTATTTGTCCGGTGGTTCTTTGTCCGGTATAAATCTTGCAATAGATTTTTAACTAACTTCCCGACTAGCTAGACATTTGAAACTTTTAGAATATATCAGAACATGACGCCAATGCATTTTTTTAAATACTTTTAGCCATCTTCAAGTAGAATTAAATTCATTTTTAGTTAATTCTGTTTTGTATGAAAAGTTATTTCGGAAGAAATCTGTAATCCAATCCACTATTATTTGTTGCTAGGAAATTAATAATAATACTAATAATAATATTAATAATAATAATACGTGCGTTACTATGGAAATCAATGAGTTTCAAAATGACATTTAATAAGTCATGTTTATATGATTCAACAGAAAATTTAAAAACGTTTTATGTAAAAAGGTCTTTTTGTCTTGTAATTATTTTTATTATTGATATATATATAAATTATTGTTAACACTTATTTTATGTCATATCGTGAACGCTTTGAAATTATAATTTGCTATGTTCATTATATGTAAAATAAATAAATTTGAATTTGTAAGTATAGGTATATAATATAGGTACCGTCCTACTTACATATCTTGATGCATAGGGTATAGGCCTATCTGAATTCTATTTATTAATTGGTTCTGTGGGCGATAGACAGGTATAAATTATACTATACAGCATGCAAATATAGAAACTCAAAGCAAACATAACACTTTTTAAACCTGTGCAGCTGCTGACGTACACCGATTATATCTATATCATTTCCATGTCTGAACTGGCGCTGAAAAGGGCATTCACAGAACTAAACATGATGGCTCAATGAATTTGGCTACCAAATAAATATTTCCCTCCAAACTAACCGTCCCGCACCATACTCAGTCTTAATTAAGCATATCACACGCAGGCCCTACGTTTGAATATGAAGCATCAGCAGTTGTTTACTCCTGGAAATGTCTCAGAAGCAGGTGCCCAAGACTGAGGTCGCCACGCACTCTAATGTGCTTTCGATTAAGTTTACGGAGACTTAAAATAATATTAAGAGTGTCCACGGGAATAGGGAACACGGAGAATTAACAAAATTGATGATCCTATTTAATTTACAAGTATATTAAAGACCGTAGTTGTAAGAAGCCAGGATCCACTTAGGGTTCTCGCACTTCTGATGACAATGGTGACTGACTACCACAATTGGGTTTAATTATTACAATACACTGCACTCTTTGTAATATTAATTCAAATATTTTTTAATTGAATTCAGGATAATGGCAGACGCATTTCCTTTTAGTTTAATTAGAGCTCTCAGCATTTAAATAAAATACTCAATATGGCAAATAAAAAGTTATGCCTACCAATTAAAATGTCAAACTGTATATTTATTAGTTCATTTTATTTACCATACATAGTAATACTAGTTGTAGGTATAATCCAACGACAAAACTAACAATATAAGGTAACCCTTATCTTAGCAGTTTAATTGAGAATGTTGAATAAGTAATTATTGATTAACTTAGTTACGGTTTGTTGATTGGTAGCTACCCTTATGTTATTTATTTAACAGAATAGTTAAGCTTTTAAATACCTTATTTAATAATGACACATTGTTGGAATAGTGAAGCAAAACATTTTTGATAACGTCAATATATTATAATAATATTTTTTTAGAGTTAATTCGACAGGCGCTGTAGTCCATTTTATGGTTACATCAATGACATTAATATGGACCAAGCATGTGGAAAAAAATTACACTCACTTTTTTGTCGGGTCTGCCGAATGGCATAATCTGTTCTAACGCCATTACAATAAAGGTGATATTGCTATAAATTTCCGATGATTTTTTTCGGGTCTGCCGAATGGCATAGTTCATATTTTAATATCAATATCGCTCGCTCAAATATACATTGACACTAGAAACACTGTTCTAACGCCATTATAATAAAGGTGATATTGCTATAAATTCCCGATGCGTGATATCGCATAATGGCAATCGCGAAATTTTGTCACGTGACGTGTACCTATAGATGTGCGAATGTCGCTTTTACTTGCTCGCTACTGTACTGAGTGCGTTATCCATTAATAATGTCATTGGGTTCCATGATCAACTATACAACCGTTATCCATCACACTTAGACTCTTTGGATCTCTCTTGATATTGTTTGTCTGACCCGGAATCTTTCATACACCTTATAAAGAGATAGATACATTGCATTTAGCCAGTTGCGGGTTGGCGTTGGCACTTGGTAGCCCTAGGCACTATAAATATATAATAGATAGATAAAAAACCTACCAATTTACCTATAGTAAAAATTAAAATGCACCTCATCCCTATCCAATTATTATTGAAGATAACTGTGCTAACACATAATAACTTTAGTGGTTGGTTTATGTTTTGGTGTACAAGTAGGTATGTATTTGTCTGAGTGGTCATGTCATAGGTCCTTTTGATGATAGTTGAAAAGATTTTCTTATTTCCTGCTTAGGTAATATTTTATACCTTACTCAAATTGTGAGATGTACTTAACCATCTTCTTAAGAATTTGATATAATTTAATAATTGTATGACTTGTTTGAACTTTTAAATTTTCTGACGAATCGATTGCGTCATTTGCGTTAAAGAAAATCACCACTGCATTTATCAATGTGAGTTTTCAAATAACTTTTTGAAAAATAACTATGTGATCCGAATCCCTGCAAACGCACCCTCCTATATTGAAATCCAGATAATGAAAGACTCCTGTGCATCCCAACACTGGAAGGAACTACAAGGGAAGAGTTATCGGTAAATACCTACCTGCATTCAATTTCGCCAAATCAAATTTTAGTAACTAATAATTATTATATTGATTATAATATTATATTACTATATTCACGTAAGTAGTTTGAAAAGTTAGCGTATTATATTATATTATTGTTCTTTTTATTTTATTTATTAAGCTTCGCATTGAAAAAAAACTTGTTTATTTTGTGCATTGTAAACAATTACATAATATTAACATTTTTTTCAGTTTTGTTATTTTAATTGGTTTGGCGTCACTGGTCTATCTGACGATGCAGTTAAAATTCCGTTTATTACACCTTCACACCCTTTTAAGGAGTCAATTAAGGACTCAAGGTGTTATCGAATAAAAAATATTACCCTGACGTTGTTTATACTAGAAGGGTGTCGAAATATTTCCTTTATGTGCCACTCAACTATTTCTTTAACATTTATATTTGATAGCTTCTTCTTTTTCCGGTAGCGTTATATCCTCCACTTTAGGTAGTTCTTCAGCCAACCCGGTTTTCTGCCCCCATTCACCAGTCATTGATGTTGATCAGAATTTCTTCATCAATATTCACACTGTCCTCTCATCACTTAGGTACGTTGTATTTTTGGTAACTAAACAACAAAAATATCCTAACACTGTGAAATGCTGCACCCTTTATGCTTTTCACAGAAAAGTTTCAGCCATACACCGAACCGTGGCGGAGGCTATTGCGTGAATAAAATTGATGCTTAGCCAGTTCTGTTATGACTTGTTTTGTGATATAATTTATTTATTTATTTAAAAAAGACACATTGAGCACATAACGAATTATTAATTCAAGACGTTCACAACATAACATTTAGAATAAAAAGTACAGGTAAATAAACTTAGTAAAGAAAAAACCAAAGCAGAAAATAATTTCATAGCAAAAGACATAAAATAAAAAAATACAACAATAATTCAAGAAAAATACAAATTAAACAATGAAATAGAATTTTAAAAACAAAATACATAATGCATCGCTAAAAATATATACATCTCTAGGGGGTGCATTAACCAGCCGCACAGCCCTCGCTATTGGTGCCTGGTTAACCTGACATAATAGGTTGAGTAATTGGCTAACATCCATTTCTCGTAAAAACAATATGTGTTAATACAAACCTGCACTCCGTGGAGGCCCATAATATGATCTTAAGGATCGGACATGGCCAAAAAAAAGCAACGCATCACCTGCATAACCCCACGGGACATCACTAATCAAACATGAAACATAGATCATCAATAAACTCAGAAACAGAAAACCCAGAGACTGCGCCACATGCTATGGAAAGTTGTAAACTGAAAATTCAATTAAAAGACGCCAGGACGCATATGACCACCTAGAAATTGGTCATTCCTATAACGGCTCGTCGATCGCCGCATCCAAATATCTATTCGTTTCGAAGGTTACGTGCGACTGTCGTTAGGTATGTATGCGTGGTCTTCATATGCAACACCGGATCGACGTTCTTGGAAGGTTTGATTTAAGGCTGTGCGGCAGACGAGGCGAGCTGGCTATTAGATGCTTAAAAACTGTTATCTGCATGGGTACCTACTAAAACGAGCACACTTTAATAATGTCGGAAAATTATCAAGTGCTCCGGGCATTCAATATTTTTTCTATTTCCAGCGCTGCCGTACCGTACGCATATTCTGCTTTAAATAAATAGGCAGGTATATATACCTATCTATAGTGAAAATAAAAAGTTAATAAATATTTGATGCAATTTTATTTATAATGGTCATATTGTATGATTCGCTGTTCCCCTTTGGTTCGGTTATCGAAAATGACATGTTCGAATGATAAAAGTAGACACACAGTGTTCATTGTCAAAAAATATAACCACCCGCTACTCTCTACAATACAAAATATAATTGAGCGTAAAGTGATAAAGGTTCCTATTTGAAAGTGAGTTTTTTTGTTCACCATTTTATATTTTCCGCCTTTTGAGCGTGACAAATGCCAAGTGTGAATAGGATTTAGTGATTAGATATGTGCAAAATATCATGTTCCATACATCACAGAAAAAAATATATCATCAAAAGAATGTTTCAAATGACTTAATTAAATATTTAAACCATGAAAAAATACACATCACATGACGGCGTTAATTTATCATATATATATTTATTTTTCCTCGATTTTAAAAATACCTACCATTAATTCAGTGCCTAAAAAAAACATAATTTCTACGTGAATTAGACTGACGAAAATCCGTCATTAAAACATTACCTACCAAATCAATTCTGCGACCTAAACAGAATTTTGACAAACGAGTCAATTTTACAACGTTTTTCTTAGCTCGTATTCTTATTTGTCCGGTGGTTCTTTGTCCGGTACAAATCTTGCAATCGACTAACTTCCCGACTAGCTAGACATTTGAAACTTTTAGAATACGAGTATATCAGAACACGATGACAATGCATTTTTTAATACTTTTAGCCATTTTTAAGTAGAATTGAATTCATTTTCAGTTAATTCTGTTTTGTATGAAAAGTTATTTCGACACCATTATTGGTTGCTATGGGGTCTGGAGTCCTAGCAACTAAATTATTAATATATACGTGCGTTACTATGGAATTTAATATGACATGTCAATATGACATTTCAGTATTATTTCTATCAAGTACAATTTTTTTTGATCGTTTAAGCTAGTCAAGTCAAGTTTATATGATTCAACAGAAAGTTTAAAAACATTGTATATAAAAAGTTCTTTTTATCTTGAAATTATTTAGACTTTTTTACAATACAATCTTGTTGTTTAATTATTGGGCGCCTACTATAGGTAGGTACACTTTGAATATCCATAATAATTTATAATTGGTTTTTTTATGGCGGCGGAAGGGAGCGGGGTTAATACAGCTTAGCAAGCGCCACAGATTTCCTTATTTACCCGGTAGATCTACGCACTTTTCCGGGTACATACTACATACATAGACACTACAGTTTTGGTCTAGCTAAGACCACTGACATGCAGCAATAAATACTGGTACTCATCTAGGAATTATTGCAACCTGTCGCACCCAGGAATGGTTATCAAATGCGCGTGGCCCTCCAGTGATAATTACTAGGATTGTTGGTGTCTATCGCCCGCGCGGTCTTGTCTTTTAGAAATGCCGCATCAGAATATTAAAAAAAATATTGGATGCTCCTGATAACTGTACTAATTTTTGGGTGTCACGTCTTCTACGGACAATGGTCTTGCTTGCCGTAGAATGCCGAAAGGAGTGGATCCAACCCTTTGAGAAGGCTGTTTTA
This sequence comes from Rhyacophila brunnea, assembly GCF_057557595.1. Classification (NCBI taxonomy): domain Eukaryota; kingdom Metazoa; phylum Arthropoda; class Insecta; order Trichoptera; family Rhyacophilidae; genus Rhyacophila; species Rhyacophila brunnea. The sequence goes on from NW_028233068.1 coordinate 29,404,384, forward strand.
TGACAGTCAGCAGTGTACGACTTTTTCCAACAGAAATATATTTTTCCAAAAATGTCAATCCAATATATCTAGTACACGTAAAAAACTGTAAAATACCATGTTTGTTACTAACTAATCAGGGAACTCACAAATAATGGAAACTGAAATACCTAACGGATGTGGAGTAATAGGCAACCGATCTCGAGTGTAGAAGAATATGGGATAAACTTAAACACGTGACAAGAATACGCTTGTCCATCGTTTTGACAACCGATTTCGGTTTTTTCACTGACGCATATTCAATATTGGTGTATTTGAAGGTTGCAACACACACTGTTGCACGTCTATAATGTGTGGTTCATGTTCATAGGAAACTTACACATTCAAAACCGTGCGTCAAAATGTAGTGTATAGCCTATCGGAATTATATTTATCAATCTCTTCTGTGTAACTAGTAACTTTTAGTTTAAGGGCTTTAACTCATTAAATCGATTGGCTACCCCGTGGATACAAGTATACTAATTAATTTTTAATATATTTATCTCATTGTTATCTGGTATAGATATGCATAATAGGTACCTATATGGATACGTTTTTATTTTATTTTAAGTAGGTATGTAAGCAAAAATATCACGTTCAAAATTATTGTTATAATTTTAGTATTTTTACCACCCCTAAAATGCGAAAATCACCTTTTCCCTTAAATTGACTCTATCATCCCTTATACATTACACTATTATCCTCTGCACAATGGGATAAAAGAAAAATCTTCAATAGGAGTCAATCAATTTCAAATTATGACGCAGGTCAATCCACAAAAGATTAGCTTTCCATTTTGTGGAACCGAGTCACTAGCTTTATGATATTTTGTGGATCGGAGTCACTGGCTTTGTATATTTGATGGATTTGCGAGGATCTTCATTGTTAACCAAGACGAATGTGCATAGATCATATTTTTGCAAAGAAATATGAGTGGAAAAAATTGACACAAAAGATTTTGAGGACAAACTTTATTATTGCATTCACATTGTATACTACTACATAAGTAAGTAGTTTTCAAACTTTTTGATTCACAGCGCCCTTGTGTAGGTGGTTGCGCTTTTTATAGTGGGCTGTAGTTGATTGGATGGAATGATTGTGATGTTGGGTATGGATGTTAGGGGGGGGGGGGGTTATATTGGGATGCCAGGCACTGACCTTTTATGCTGTTGAGGCTGGCACAGTGGCACGCTGGCACCAAAAAAATATGTTAAGTATTTAATTACATAAAATGAACTTTACGATGAAAAATGTTGCAGGTGCCATGTCATAAATATTCATTAATAAATACTCCATAGATAGGTAGGTACATCTATCGATTTAAGACACTTTTTATTTAATTCATAATGTTATATTATTTATTATTTAAAATGAAAATGATATCAATATTTGTGGGACGAGGAAATAATTCTGGGTTGGCCCCCGGGAGGCAGCCACCAGCCATCCTTGACGCGTCCCGGCATGTACCAAAGCCATTTTAAATCCCCGTTTGAAATCACTCGTCAAAAATATAATGTAAGAAATAAAAAAAAACTGAATCGCACGCTATGATTAAACATTACATTTCATCCCTTACTGGTGTATTCATATTATGTGGGTAGCACTGTGTACCTACAGTAGACAAATTGAAGAATTTAAAAAATCTAATTATCATATTTAAAAATAAAAATATTCTAATATATTTTCAACGCCCATTTACGCTTTTGCATTTCAACGGAATCTGATTACTTCACACGCCGCATTCAAAATACTTCACATTAATTTGTCGTAAAAACTAATTCCAAATTCATAATTGCTCATTACGTTATAACAAAAGAATAAATTTAAAATTAGAACAAATTTACGAACTTGAAAATTTCAAATTATCTCTTTCGTTTTTTTTTATCATGTCTTAAATCGAAATAAAAGAGATGGACATTTTAATAAAAACATCACTACACAGATAACATTGAATAATATAGTCATCTCTTTCTGTTGTGTAAATTTTCCACTATTGGGTAAAAGAGATAGGTCATTTTCCTTTGTATTTTTTTTTGCAGAATATGTAATTTTTAAATATTCAGTTTTATTTATCTCAGTCACTCCTTTAACAGTTACTATGATATTTGATTTCCTTTCTCTCTCTAATCATTGAAAGCTCTTTATATTTTTTATTACTGTGGGTACAGTGATAAAAAGAAAAATATGTGAATATAGTTTTACTATTTTATTAGCTGAAAAGCATGTGAGCGAGACATTTTGTTTTGTTTTGCGAACAAAAATGTAATTGTTATTATATTTTAAATAAATAAGTTAATATGTCGACCGATTTTAATTTGATTCGGAGCTTGTACTTGTCGTGGAAAAGTCTGGAAAACTCACAAGTGGCTTTTGATTCAGAAGTTGGGTGAATGTCCACTTTTTGGAGGTTCATATTGGAACTAACTCAGCTTAGGGGCGAACATGGTAATATTATACGCACAAGCTGCTATAGACTTATTTATTATAGCATCTGAAAAGATGGTTCCTGCCAAATACAACATTAATACCACTAGAATACAAGGGATACATAGAATAATATAGGTAGGTAAGTAAATTAAAAATACAGCCACATCGTACAGATTGACATAAAATTATGGTAGGTGATTGTAAATATCAAGTCGTACCTATCTAATAATATATTATGATAATAATGACAGCTTTATTATCAGATATTTGATAGCAATCTATACAAAATTAATGTTCTTATTTAATTAAATAAAATTGAAGCATTCTAAAATGCCCCACGAAAAACACGATATTTTTAAAATCTCAATGATATACGGCCACCTCTTTCCAGTAAGACACCTCATGGTGAATTGTGCTACGGCGACGTGTATATATAACCCGTTTAGAGACAATTCTGTACTGACATAGAGATATTGAGATTTACTTTGATATATTAGTAAACTAAAGTGTGATAATGTTTTAAGTAAGGTATTATTTCAGATATTTATTGTTGAATTTGTATGTTATAATATATACATAAGACAAGTAGGAGGTAGTTACGGCTTAATTATATGATGTGTACATAGGTGTTTTGCATTTTCGACGTGTTATATTTTATAAATTACAAAAAAATAAATAGGTTGGTACCTACGTGCTGTTTATTTACATTTTTTAAATAGCAAGGTGCGTCGCTGCATCGAAGATAATGTATAATGAGTCAAATGTCAGTTGTTTTAAAACTTTTTTGTTTCGCTTTAGTTTTTCTGAAAGTCGTCGAACGGTAATATTATCCTAATAGAAATAAAGTCAAATCCAACTTCGGTGTAAGGATTTTGATAAGGAAAGGGCAGTTTAAATTTTGGCATCGCCTGAAGAAAACCGCTAACGAATCGTACGAATATAATATCATTGTGATGAGCGTATTGATATAAGATTGTTTTGAAGTTATATAATGTTTATAGGGATTATGTGGCACCTAATAGGTTAAGCAAGTGCCTGACATCCATTTCTCGTAAAAACAAAATCTGCTAATACAAACCACTAGTTTGTGGCGGCCCATATCATCTTATTACGATCGGAAATGGTCGGAAAAAATAATTTTATGTCATAAGTAGATGGACTAAAATACTATTTCACAGAAAAAATAAAATAAACAAACACCTAAGTAACTATACCTATTATAAAATAAAAACCTACAATTGTTAATAATCGACGCACTCCACCACCCCCATAGCTGAAGATATTGAGAGCTCTCACTTCCACGGCAACCATCAATGTCTTCGCTGACGATAGCCCTTAGCGATGGTGCCCACAGAACGCGTCGAGCGGGCGAAGTCGGCGTATTCATAACCATAATCACACGTCTCTCGCCGCGCATTACCCTTCACTTATGTAATAAGCGGCCCAAGCAGCACAAAACAATTATTTTTACAGCGTCTCTCATAACAAAGCAATAAAAATATTATATTATTTCGGGGCTTCTAATAAATATTTACGACGACATTATTCAACCAGCGAAATATAATGACACGGAATAAAATAAAACAATGGGTTATCTGTTATTAAATAATTGCTTTTGGCCCGTCGATCGATGACGCCTCAAGCAGCGTAATTTTGGTAGCCGTGTTCAATGAATGGACTTCTTTGTATTTTCATTAAATCGTATTGCCGAGAAGCGAAAAACGGTGACTCATGCGGCAGGCGGCGCGCAAGGCATCGTTAAGTCCAGTGGGCGCTGGCCTATTTGATTACGTTGTATTTTTGATGATTTACGCGCCACTTGTAGAAATTTTGCGCGAGCGCCGCACTCGCTGCGTCAATGGGCTTTATGCCTTACCTACCAATTTATTATTTTCTTTTTTTAATATGTGAAACTAAACTATTCTCGAGACGTATTTTGGGATGTAAATTTGTCACGTTGATTTCTTTTTCAGAACGAGATTTTCACTCCTTGTGTCCGAATGTGAAATAATAAATTATAAGGAAAAACGTATAAAGTATTAATATCCAATTTACTATTCTATAAAATTTTTCTGATAATTTCATGCGTATTCAAAATATAAAATTATCCAGATAAACAATAAACTAATAAAAAATGACAGATTATTAAATTAAAATGTTCCGACTATTCGTCGAGCTTTTCATGACAGTGGTATTTGAAATATGAATTTGGCATCTCGCTTTAGCCAATTGAACAATTCGTGGCAGTAAGAGAAAGAATGTTTCCCCACTTGTGTAGCGCTAAGCATGGAAAAACGTTTCCTTAATGACGGTTTGCACTGACCAATTTGGAATATAACATAATAAATGAAAAATGTTCAGTGAATAGTTCCTATACATTTTTAGTCATTTAATTTATTTTTTAGTTATAATTTTATATATATTTTTTTTAAAACTCCCTACCATCTAAGATGTCGCATGATCTCACACAAAATATATTATGTAAAAATTTAAACAGGATTTCAGTTCCCTTGTATTGTGGGTCAGGTATTTCGTTACGAAGAAAAATCAAAGCTTTTCAGATAATTTTATTTTAGAGTAGGTAGTTGCCATCCGTTGACCGAGTCTTCTTATCTGCTTCTTCTGAAACAAATTCAAAAAATAATCTAACTTACCAAATGGATTCCGTTTCCATTACGTACAATAACTAATTAGTAATAACAGTTATCTTATTGTCATCCTAAAGATGGGTAGGTACATAATATTATATAAAATAAATAACTAAAAAATCATAGAATTAACAAAAAAAAAATATTTTAAAAACATTAAGTAAGTATATAGGAGTTTTTATGATTTGCTTTTTATCCAAAGAGTTAAAAGTTCATGAAGTTATAACAAATAGGTACGTATTTCAGTAGTGTCGTTATTATGTCTGCAAAAATATGCAAAGGCCACACCAGTGTTTTTTTAATATACATTTATATTCAAAATCAATGTGGAGCTTTTTATATGTTTCCTTCCGAAGCTTTTTCTAGTTTCCATACGCTTTATTGTAATCTATGCTTTTTTGTGGATGGTATAATTTTATAACAGAGACTATTCATAAATAGCTATCTGACTGAGATTGAGGGCCACTTTTCCCGCTAAATCCTAATGTATGGCGTATCATTGGGATGAGGTAGCTACGCTAATGACTGCTTGTAACAATTTCATGGAATATCGGTTAAAAACCACTGTGATTATTTTTTTGACACAGAAAATATTTATTATTTTTCTTATATGTAGATACTCATACCTATTAAGTATAGTCTGTATTAATATTATGTAAAATGTATGTAACACCTTATCTATTAACTCAATAGGTACCTACTTTCTATATTCCAATAACTACTATCAATCATCTAAAAAACTACGACATTCGATTATTATTTCATTTATTGAATATTTTTTCATTGAAACTTACAGTATGTATGCAGCTTTATCACTTACACAGATGCCATTATGTAAATATGGTACAACCTTTTGAAAGGTTTATTTATACATCGATTAAATCCAACTATCTCTCTCTGTCACGTGAGAAAAACTTGATAAACGATTAAGCAAGAGAGGGACAAAATTCACCAACAGTCCCACATAACAATAACTTTGAATTGCTCTAGCCATTTCACTCTCTCACCCCAGATTTTCCATTATAATTGCATCGCGTAAGAAAGAGATGAAATATATTTTAACATATTCGCTTTGTATATAAAGTCTCGTTTATCACCGAGAACAAAAGGCTCGTCTAAATTAGCTTTTTGTCATTAGCCATTATATAATTTTGGTAATTAACACTAATTTACGAACAGAATGTCGCAAGCGACACTTAAACCTGCACAGGAATTTGATGCTTATTGAAAAATATTGGTGAATCGTTTTTAGCAGAATATTATTTTGTATGAGAGAGTTTGAAATTTGTAATTAAATAAAATTAAGCGTACCTAATGACATTATTCTAACAATATCAAAGGGAAATTAACTTTTCAAGGAATTATAATTTAGCTTTGCACACGTTTTGAAAAGGTTTTTGAGTATTTTGTTTGGAATTGTATTTTAATTAAACGGCGACCTTAATTTGACTTTATTGTTCAGAGACGTTGTTATTAATGAAGCTTTTTGTACGAGAAGATTAATTTCGGGAATTATTAAGAAGCAAATTAAATACGAATAAAATAGGTAGGTACCTACTTAAATTTTCATTGGAAGACAAAAAAATATAATTTCGAATAACAAATCAATGATAAATGGTTTGACAAAGCCAGAGAAATTTATTAGAAAGTCTTAAAATTTACTTCAAAATTGTGATCTTCAAAATAAGTGACGAATAAATCATTTGAAACTTAAAAAAATTATATTAGAAGATATTTTTTTAATTGAATATTTATAGTATCTACTTACCTACACTTAAGTATGTAAGTATTTGTTTTTGTTTTGCAATTTTCCGAGGTCAGTTAATTTTTTTTCGAGCAATTAGTATACCTAAATAGTTTTACGTACCGACGTGAAATTCTATAATTATAATTCAAGGTAGTAAAGGTAAGTGCAGTGACGTCCCTACATAAAATGCCGCCCCTAAGCAGCGCCGAAATGCCGCCTCATTTTTTTAATACATTATTTTTATCATCCTTCCATCCATCCAATATCTAAGATATGTGTTGTATGGATACATCACTAACAAAATATCAGACTAATTAGGACGTCGAATGGCAACGGAAGTAAACTAGATATCGCAAATCCGACTCCAATGAGCTGAATTTTTTAATAGAAAGATGTTTTCGTTATTCCAAATGATTTTCCTCAATTTTCCGCCCTTAAAGTAACTGCCGCCCCCAAGCAACGCTCAATCTCCCTACCCCCACGGGACATCACTGGGAAAGTGCATTACGCTTGTGATCGGCAAGTCTAAAGAATCCTGTATACAATCCTTGCGTTATTTTTTTCAATCGATTAACGAATGGCAGAATGCCCACCTCAGAAGTCACGTGTCATAGTTCGAAGCCCATGACAGTCAACTTCAGATGTAACGTAAGTTTAGATTCAATGATAGTACAACGGCAGATGAGAACAGAGAAAAAATATCTAACAACATCTTGGGTTAACAACAATCTGAGTACAAAAAAAGAAATTTTAAAATTCTGTAATTTTACCTATGTTTATCATCTAATGGCTGTCTATCACAAGGTGCCTCTAAATCTTACCGTGCTTTGGGCATTCACCTATGTAAAACCGCCACTAGGTTGAGTGAATAGTTATCAAGCATTTCTCGTAAAAAAAAAATTGTTAAGAAACATCTTAGGGGGTGGCCAACACCCATACCGTATTGTTATATCATATATAATATATAAATAGGTTTGCTTATGTACCTTAAGCACGGGCCTTCGTTTAAATTTTTCTTCTATTTTCTTTTAATTGTCATACTACCTAGGTACCTACTTAGTATTTATCAGAGTGAATGACGTATAATAAACACTCATTGTACCTACAGTCTTATAAGATCCTTTGCATATGTATTAAATTTCATATTGTTTTATTTGAAGATAGAATTGTGAAATACTTTCAAAAATAATATTCAGCGGACTATAACTATATAAATAAGATGCTTCAGTTATTATTGTTTAATATATATTTGCGTGAACCCCATATGTTTATTGAAGCTTGGATATAATTATAGTTTAATGAGTAGGTATAATCGAATAATGAGCGGATTTATCTACTAATTATAATACATCGTGTTACTACCTACATAATATACTTATATTGCATTATAAACGTATGTATATTATATGAAATAATATATCTAATATTATTATGGTTAATATGTATAATATGATCAATGAAAATAAGAAAAATCCACAATCGAGCTTTTTCTTCTATCCCAATTCAGTCTGCCATTACATCGCAGGCAACAAAAGCGCAAAATTAATTACACACTCCCCTCCGACGCATACAGCCTTCGAGCGACACCCACACATCGACGCCGGCCGTTATGCGAGGGTCTGGGTAGTTTAGATAGCGACCGCCATTGCCGAAAACCTCCCTTTGGCGTTCATAAAAGCTCAAAGCTCTGCTTGGTAGCTTTGCCAGCGAGGTAATAGTACCACCAAGAGCTTTCGTAGAGAACCGTTTTGATTGTTACTTAATTGAAAGGCTGTAGGTTTTGTTGGCAACCAGTTCGGGTTTACTTTGTCGTTTTAGGGTTTTTACGTAATTTTATGGAAACTATAAGAATAGGTATACTGTTAAATTAAAGTTAACCTATCTGTAAAATATTGACTTATTCGTAATATTTTAGGAATATTCAAATAGCCACTTCACATCGAGTTTTATAATATCCTAACATCTATTTTCACATAATAATGTATTAAGTATTTGTATTATGTTTTAGCACCATAAAATTTATAATAATGCTCTTACGGTAGCCGAGTCTGTATGAAGATATCTATATACTAATATATTGCGCGGCTTTCAAAATAAACATGTACATAATAATATTATGTTGTATTTTTAAATCTTATCTCTTGAAAAGATTGTGATTATTTAAAACAAAAACAAAAAATACGTGTATTAGATTTTGATTTTAGACTCTCATTGGACATGTTGTATTAAATAAACACGAGCGTGTATTAATAATTACTATATTGTAACACCTCCACTCTGTGGAGGCCCATATGCTCTTATCAGGATCGGATATGGTCGAACAAAAAAAAAATATTGTAACAACTTAGCCTGAAATTGTACAGATTGTGATTTCTTTGCTCAAACTACTATAAATTTTCTGTCAAAATCACCGAACTTCACGCTTACCTATAATATTGATATATTATATTATTAATAATATGTTTATACCTACATATATTATGGATTTTTTAATTTGTATTTTTTTCTGTAGCTCATTTGATAACGATAAAAATACGCTAGATGGGAGCCAAAAAATAAAGTTTTAATGAATTATATTGTCATTTGATTTTGATTTTGAAATTGATATTATCATTTTTTACACAGTTTTCTGATAACGATCATGCTTCATGAAATCGAACTTTTAAAAAGAGGATATAGGCATCTACGGATGTTCTTAGAATTAAAGAATATAAACACTGAATTTCATGCAATTAACAATGAAATTGCCTGTTTAACATATTTATATAGAAGTAACCCTAGAATTTAGATTTAACCTTAGAACTACTTACCACTATCAAAAGTTTGTTTTATCATTATTTCTAAAAATTTCCAAATTTCAGTGATGGTTTTTCTCCACTGAGTTGGAGGCAGTAACGGCGCAGATAATCATCCGGTGGCAGGCTTAATTGCTGCTACAATTACTGCGTTATTAAATCGTTAATAGCGACCTAACGGGGAGGCTTTATGCGCCGTTAACTAACGCTGCCGTTAACGCTTTCGTCGTTAGCCCGCTAGAGTGTTTAAGGCTCTAGTGTGGGCGCGTTTATATATTTATGGAAATTACAACTCGGATAGAAAATTCAACTTCAGCACATTTTTATCAAGTTTTAAATAACCATTTTTGTTTCAAAGAGAGTTTTAAATGAGTATTAATATTCTAGGTATTTTTATTAGATATAATTTATGGTTATAGATAAATAATAACTACCAATTATGATTATATTATACTGATCTTGTTAATATATTGTAAAATAGAATTCTACTTACTAAATATCATCTCATTTAATATTTTGATTCAATGCTACTAATTACTAAATAATATTTTGTAATATCATGGGTCGCGGCTCTGCAAAATTTATATGTTGTTTTTCAATGTTTGTTTGGATCAGATTATGGACTTCATAATATTATGTTAAGCAAATGGCTAGCACAATTTCTTGTATAAACAAAAATCTGTTCATACAACTTCCACTTTCTGTAGGCCCATATTACGATCTTCTTAAGATGGGACATGAGAACGAAAACTTTGTCAAATTATCACCTGTACTGTGGAATATTTTATCAATGCGTTGGTAGGTAGGTACATACGAACAATAATAATAACAACAATTGCACATGATATCTTGATCAAATATATAAGAGTTAAAATTAAATACGTTTGTCGTTTTTTATGCCTTTTATTTATAAAAAAATATTTGAACCATAGCCAAAGATTACCTGTTGGATGGAGGTAACCGATGGATATACTCAACTAATAATAATTTTTGACCAGTTCATGTACCAGTCGCCAAATTTTATACGATTAGATTATTACTATTTTAATACTGTTATTATGGACGTCGCTGGTTTCTCTCGTTGTACATAAAATGTACCTAGTTCAATGGAAGAATAATATATCAATTTTCATTGTATGGCAAATTTATTAAAATCTCGTAATTAACTTATGTATTAATTACGATTCTAGTAATAAGTTAAAGTTAATTATAATTAACTTATTACAAACATTTAGACAGATTCATCAAAACTGTATTTTTGTAGCAATATGCTCCCGCTGTTGGGATGAATTCTGTCTTGGCTTTTCTATAAAATAATCGAAGAAAGCTCTTGTTTGACGTGCCTAAGTCACATTTTTGTAAGCAATAAATAAATAAAAGTATAAGGTAAGGGTAAGGTATACCTCGGTACTTCCCCACTTCAGAGTGTTTGAAAATCAATGGCCTTAGAGATCTTTCTTGCCTCGTTTTCATGTGGTTAGGTTCATATATACAGAAGAAAGTTTTCTTTTAACCATGGAAAACTTTTTTATAAAATATTGCTCTGTTTATTCACTCTGCAACTTGAAATAAAGTAGATGAGTATTTATTAATGCTATATAAACATATTATTACCAACTATATTATTTATTGTTATTTTATTATATCAATGCATTATTGGGACATACGTAAACATCCTGACTAAATTATTAGTTTTATTAATTTTTTTTTCATTAAGTTAACATAACTTGTTTAAAAAAAAAATCATTAAATCAGTTATAAATACAGCAATGAAAAGTATGCTTAGTAAGGAAAACGCTTCATAATTAAACAACCCTCTTAAATTTTCTCCCCTAATAAAGATTTTTAAGTTGAATGTAGTCTCATAAAAGACTTTAATACCTACAGCTATGTATATAAATAAGCATTTAATACATGTATCAACGGTAAATAAGAATACAAGAAAAAGTGATATAAAGTATCATTGTATTATATTTAATTATTCTATTTTTTAATCAACCAAATTTGTACTCGATGAATAATGGTGTAATTAAAACTTAGGTTAAAGTACGTTAAATTAAAATTTGTAGAGATCCTGTCATTGTCTAAGAATCAATGGACTTACCTAATAATATTATATATGTATACAACCTTTATCTACACAGAACGTTTTTTTTTAACACATTTGAACTGAACTGATGTGACGGTTCTTTAAAAGACATTTTCTTAGTCATTTTATTTATGGGGCAATCGGAGAAGACTACAATAATTGGGAATTAAGTTTTAATGCTGATCTAAACGATTTCTACGAACAGTATTATGTGCATATTATGGACAACAATATACAGAAAAATAGAGTAGGACAGTTGGTTCAAGAATATGTAAGCATTACATTTGTTGGATAGATAGAGCTATAAAAATGAATATCGCATGCTAGGGTTCCGAATTGGAAAGCACTCAATTTGATAAAAGTCTATGGAGATAGACGGAGAGGATTATTGGAGGAATCATTAATGTAATCTGGATTGTCGCGCTCCTGATGATGCCGCAGGCTGAAGTGTTATGTTTAAATTGGTATTTTGTACGTAAAACAAACATATTATATGGCTAAATGTAACTACAAAAATGATTGCCATTTGGTGGGAGTTCGAATTAAAAAGCACTCAATTTAACAAAGGTCGATAGAGACAGATGTCGTTGACATATTATATTGGTTATGTAGAATTTTGTCACAATAACTTATTATTTAAACACGCTAATATGCAATAAGTAGAGTATTTGCCATTCATATAGATAGACAGAGAGGATTGTTGGAGGAATCCAGGACCTACTCAGGATTTTCACTCGCCCGATGATGATGCTTGAAACTGAAGCGTTATTTTTTGTGTCTCGTCCCTACATAGATTAACTAGTTATCTAAAATCATTTTTCAAATTTAAATTGAAAACGTTTGTTTGGTTAATTGCCGTAATCTGCGGATTAAAATGCATCAGATAGCAGAGTGCATACATTTCAAAGCGTTACGAGAGCTTGTTTGGAAATAATGCCATTGCGAAGGGTGATTACCGATTACTGATCACAGTAACTGATACCAATAACGTGTTATCATTTTGACTCCCCTTTATGACATAATTCTAAATAACGAGCCAGTGCTTAAAGTGGCAGTTAAGTTTGTAATGGCGTCTGAGAAAATTGCTCAATTGAGCGAATGCAAAAAAGCTCAACATAAAACCTATAGATACGTAGGTACCATTTATTATTTAAGTAAACCCGTTTAGAGATATATTGAACTATCGAAAAATTTGTAAATAATTACTTAGCAATAATTGACTGCATTGCCAACTTAGCGTTTTTCTTGCCGGATCTAGGCATTTTTAAATAGGCATCTAATTTGTAAAATTTACATGTAGCTAAATTTTTTGATATCATAAATAGCATGAAATTTAATGTTGCATCAAATTTTCTGGAAAATAAACATGATGCCTTTAATACCTACAATCTTATATTATTATGTTACATACAATATTTTAGTGATTAACAAATTATGTACCTTCAATGGTTTTTAGCTGAATGGTTTATTTATTGGTTGTGAAACAAATAAATAAATCTTTTTCAATCTTTATTCTCGTAAATATTTTTTTGAAATTGATATTTCTAGCCATTTTTTTAAATGAAAGTGAAAAAAGATTATTTTCTTACCCTGATATTATAATAATATAATGTTTCATACAACTTTTTGGTCCTTTCCGATTCTTATGAAGTTTAAACATATTCTGTCATCCTGTCAGTCAGCGGCAGGAACATGGAGGTCCGACACACTGACTAATTTTGAGGCCCCTTAAGATACAAAAATAAATAAAAACCATAAATTTCAACTACCAACGTATCTACAAGTACAAACGTACAGACATACTTATAATTTTTCCTCGGATCACAAATTGTTATTAAAAATAAATTATCAATAAAGATGACAGTGATGGCAGATAATAAATTATGAGTTGTCATTTTTTTAGTACAAATATGTACTTATTTTACTGGGTTCAATTTCAATTTCAATTTATTTATTTATTTATTTTACATATTGTGGACATTACAAATTATAAGTTTAAGACGTTCACAACATGACATGTTGTTATGTTATGGACCCGTTTGATGTTAGTTGGAAAGATTTTGTTATGTCCTGCTTATGTAATATTTTATACTCAATTTGTAAGAAATACGCATTTATAAAAAATATTGTATGATTTAATAATTATTATATGGCAGGTGTGAACTGTTTCGAGGCCCCTTTTAAATCCTCTGATGAATCGATTGCGTCAAAGAAAATCGCCTTCAGTCCAAGAATTTTAATACTATATTGATCCAGTTCAGGGATTAAGAACCATAGCCCGCAGAGTAATAAGTGGGCATTCTGTCTACTACCTTACTATGAGCTAATGATAATTGTAAGAGTGGTACCTAAAAATCTAAAATTACTAATCATTTTACTGAGCAAGTACAAAGTCACTTGTAGATATTTTTTATCTATTCGCCCAACATTTTGAGTCCTTCCTCTGGATTAAACACGCGAATGCGGGATCGAACCGTCACCTACGACTTAGTTGGATACAGACAGGACATTATCAACTTAACCACGTCACCTTGCTCTTCACACCTCACATTCTTACCTACCAACAAAAAGTTTCGTTCCTACGAAATAAATTATCTCTAAATGTAATAATGTAAAATGTACTCTCACTATATACACAAAAAATATTCGATAGTTTTTATCGTATCCGGAAATTTGTACGTAAAAAGTTCACCGCAGGACACTTATTTGTGCGCCGCAGTACGTGAAACATGAGTTCGTATAACATTTAATCAAATGACGAGTTCTTCGTTGAACATTTCACCGTGGAATACATTTGTACGTATGTTACAATATGTGGAGATATCTTTACTAGGTTAGGTTAGGGTTAATCTAATTGGAACAGTACTATTTGCAAACTACCGCCGCATTTTCTAAGATACGTACAAATGTATTCCACGGTGAAATGTTCAATGAAGAACTCGTCATTTGATTAAATGTTATACGAACTCATGTTTCACGGACTGCGGCGCACGAATAAGTGTCCCACGATGAACTGCATACGTACAACTTAGGTACATGTAACCAGTTTTTATATTATTGGGTAGACTATCATATTGAACTGACGCATACAAAATCATTGTCTATAGAGAAGTGCGTCGAAAATTGATCAAATCGGGAAATTTTTATCTGAATCAATTTATTGCGAATACAAGGGGGTGTAAGAATAATTGAACAAAACATTTGTGAGGGGATACACAACCCACCCCTCAAGTTAGCAACCTATTGTGAATCAATCATTGCCAGTAGTTAAATAATCAAGGGTCATTTCCACAGCTCATTCCCAAATACTGGAATGCTAGAAACTATTAGAAAACAATTATAAAAAAAACATAACAAAGATAATTGCTTGTTGTTTAAGTAGACATATATAAAGTTAATACATAGCGATGATCAAGACCCATTGTTTAATAGTTATTTAACGTTTACGCTGACTTTAAAAAATACAAGAATTGGTTAAACACAATACAATGCAATTGCCACGAATAGTACGATTGATTTATTATGACGTCATATTATAACCCGAGAAACTCGTTAAATGTATAAATACTATAGAATCGTAAATACTATTTTTAAAACGAAAACTAGGGACATAATTTGGAAAGATAATCGAGCTTTAGAAGTTTCTGGCTGAAGCGTTGGACTATCACGCCGTAGGTCTCAGGTTTGAATCCTGGGTCTGGCAAGTACACATATTGTTTTTCAATTTGTGTGTCAGTCAGGGTATGGACCTAATAGGTTGAGCAAGTGGCTGAAATCCATTTCTCGTAAAAAATAAATCTGTTAATACAAACCTCTACCATGTGGAGGCCCATATGATCCTATTAGGATCGGACATGGTCGAAAAAAAATACAAAAATAATATTCAGCAGATACGTAATATTTTAATGCCGTAATATAACCGCATCATATTTTTATCACCAATATCTACTTATGCATTCGAAGGCTGTAATAATCTGTCCGTAAATTGATCGTGTTTTTGTATAGATTATAGTAACATATACTGGAAAATGATCGTAACATATTGTTAAATTGTATTAAACTAATTTTAAACTCTATTTATGTCCTTCAAACGAATGATTGAAAATTTGAATATCTTAAAAAAGAAATTCTACACCTTTAAATCATACTGAATTTGAGAAAAATTTAAGAATAAAATTGAAATTTAATTTTTTAAAGTTTTATTTTGTTCAGAATTTAATTACATTTTCAAAACTAATTAACACCATATATTTTCTCAATTCGACGATATTTTCATACGTTGATATTAGTGTATTCGTCATATTATTATAATTAGGTGTATTTTTTAATTAACTAAGCATGTCTGACAAGTAACTATCTGTGCACTATGATGCCCATAGTCTACCAACTTTCAAACATCACTTTTAGCTGCCGTTTGGTATAGGTATAATTAAAATATACATCGGTCACTAACAACAAAGGCGTGTATTATTTTTATTTTTACTTGTTATAATCGTTTACCTAACTTCATCCAATAGACAACGATTGCAATTGATATATACTTAACATCCAACTGTAAGATTTTATTTCATATGGATGTAATTTCATGGTATATTTTGAAGAAAATAATCACTAAAAGGTTTTCTAACAGACGTTTTTTTACGAGAAAATAGTATTAACAATTCGTTTAATCTAAGTGTGTTCATCTTCTGAAGACTTACTGCAAAAAATAAAACATGTGAATTTTCCAGACATATAACTCAATACCACGCAAATGGATTTAAAACAGGACATTTTCCGACTCTATACGACCTACGACATTGTCACCGCTTGGTGCTGTGTGGTTTTAAATTTAGATAGAGTCCAGTGGCGCCTTTAGTGACGTAGAACCCAAATGACTGATCACATTAAAATACTATTTAATTAAGATTTTTGTGTAATATAATAGTTGCTTCGTGACCACTTTTTAAAACTTCTGACGAATCCCTTTCGTTATTTGCGTCAAAGAAAAGCGCTGCTGATAATAAACAACAACAGATAACAATTATGTACACCCTACTCGATGGAGTTTATCTCTCGATATGCGGACGAAATGCCCATGTCAAAGTGGATATCAATGTAAAACTAGAGGGGGTTGAATTAAATTAAATCTCAGTTGCTTTGTGAATAATTATTTTTGAATCAAACCATTTACGTTTAACATTACATGATAAAAGGGAGAGCATCATAACCGTTAATGCTATGGATAAAACTTATAGGTACAACACGTTTATTGTAAAAATTAATAATAAAAAGCACTGGCCGGTTTGTATGAAACAAATGAGGCGTACCAGAACCTTATAAATATGATTTTCAAAATCTGTGTAGGTATATAAAATCAATTTCAGATATAATTAACTATTTCTTTTATTCAACGAGTAATTCACAAGATTTAAGAATGTACTATTCCAATTATTGAACATAGTTTGTCGCAATTAATATGTCACTGCGTAGCATAGAGGTGATGCGCGGATGGGGCGTAAACCCGGGAGATGCAGGGTTCGATTCCCTGCCGGGGTGGCTTACTTTTTTCAAAAAGATTTTTTCTATTGGTTATAATATATTTTCTCAGAAGGTGTTTTTCAAAATTATGTGTCTTCAATTTAAGATATTCAAAAATTCTGGTCACATAACTATTGGTAAATTTATAAGCCCAATGTCAGTAATTTATTGCACAAGCAACATATTCGGCCATAAGGGAGTCTCCAAACCTGTAAGAGCTTCAGGAATCTACCTAGCTAGAATCTTCTCTACTCGTTGTATTCTGCTCCTCTGAAGTAAGAGTAAATAAGATCTATAGCGCTGACAGGTTTGGAAATACCTTCGTGATTTTTTTCTTGTACGGTAAACCACCATTATAATATGAATTACAATATTGTTAGAACTATTTATGGTTCGATTATTTTTCAACTAAGATATCGGTACTTTCTGATGAAGTGACCTCGTCGGTTCATTTACTGCACCTAAGCAACACATGACCTACCTACCTCAACGGGACATAATTGGTGAATGCTGAATCCAATAGGCTCCTTCGTTTGTTTGCTCCAGTGCGATAGCCCTCATTTTCCGTTTCGCTTTCCCTGAAGAGTACGCGAAACCACCAGTTTCTCTATAGTCTATCTATACTGTCGAGCGATATATGCTGACCAATATTTAATACAGAATGTGTACCTATTAGAATTAAAAATGTTATCAATATTCGTTACATAAAGTCTTAAATGTAATAGGACCAATTTTTCTGATAAACTATTAAAATGAATCGTATTTTTGTACGTGGTTTTAAGTGATTGCTTACCTAAAAAGAATGACGTATGCTTGATTCCTTGGAGGCGCACGCTTAGCACTTCATGGATGACAAAATGACGATTATCTCCGTTCTGAGCGGGATAGACGTTATAAGCTGGGTCTCTTAAATATATCATAGTCAGACAGTTCTTCAATTTTATTCTTTGGTTATATACGCAAATGGAAAAAAAACTCAAAGTCAGTGGAAACTTCGAGAGTCAACGTTGAATATAGAAATCACTACACGATGATCCGATTAAGTGAAGGACGCTACTAGCTTCTTATTACCTTCATAATATGCATATGGTAGAATTTAGAGCTCGTTGGAGAGACATAACTAGAACATTTTAAAGATTTCAAAAAATGTAATATTAAAATAATAAAATAATCAAAATGGTTGTTTAATTGTTGTGTGAATGTGTGATAGTTAGAATTTGAATAATAGACCAATATTTTGATATCCGATGTCTGTTAATCCGATTGAATCCGTTAAGAATATATTTTCGACTTTTACGAGAAGCAAGTCAAACTTTTGGAGGTCGAGATAATATTATATTTATTGTCTGTATGTATAAGAAGTAGCAAAAAGCAGAGACTGACTTTGAATAATAATAATATTGTGTTTTTGTAATTATTTTTATATTAATACATTGACAATTAATTAAAGTCGCATTGTTTGGTACTACAGAGTATAGAGGTACATTTTTAAGAAAATTGTGAATTTTAGGAACTAAAAATTTTACTGACTCCCGTAACACTGATAATTTAATTAACCGGTAGGACAGAAAAATGCACAAGGATGTTATGCTTAATTTTTGTGCACTTTCACTCATTAGGACATTTATTGGGCAAAGCTTGTGGACAATAAACGGTAGCTGAGTGAAAGCCTACAGACACCGCTCAAATTCAATTAAATACACATTTTAAATAAGGCCTAAAACTGTAAATATCGATTGTAGTGTTAGTTATTATTCATATTTTGAACGCAATATAGTAATATGTTTGTAGAAAATGATAATTCTTGCTTTTTTAAATAAACGATAATAATTTGAACGAAATATAAAATCGAATATCTACATTTATTGCGAACAGGTTAACGCGTTGCATTCGAAGATAATCAATAACCAGGACTACCATCGTAATTCGTAATTCAGTGGTACTGCCTGAATATATTCGGCTTTATGTATAATTACTATGTAATCATAAATAAATTGGTTTATTTTATTAGGTATCTATCTACTTCCGTAAGTGTAAAAATCTTTTTTCCTTCCAAGGAAGATACAAAAATAATGTCCGTGTAAGTTTCAACCAATTCTTATATTATATATCTATTATAGGTATACAGATATACTCGTATTATTCAAATACCCAATTGATAAATTTTTAATAAAATAACAACTAACTATTGTATTATAAAGTCATATATCTCAATCATTGACGAAATAGGTACGTATTCGAAAAAAATGATTCTGCTTCTGCTTTCAAGCTTGACCTCGATTTCGAATTCAGTCGAAATTAGGTACCTACATGTTAAAAAAAAGTAAATTATCATGTTCAATCCTAAGCGGAGCGTATGAACATCCAAAGAATGGAGGTGAAAAATGGACGTGAGCCACTTGCTCAACCTATTAAATCCATACTCTGTGACCTGCATACCAACACACACCATACAAATTTACCAGACCCGGGGTTCGAGTCAAAAACACTCGATTTTATAACCCGACACGTTATCACTCGGTTATCGTGGGTGTAAAAAAGTCATTCTATATTTGATACTATCGTGCTTCGGTCTCGGAGAATAGGTAGATATATAACAATCATCTGACGTGTTTGTACAGCGTGCGGTGTGTAGATCACTGTTATGACATCACTGCGTAGTGAGGAAAGATAGGCAATGAATTTGAAATCAATAGGATTATCCCATAAGAACATTGATTGTTAAGAGAATAATTTATTATTAGGTTTGTGTGAAACGTAATTTTTTGTTATACACAATCGATAGATAACACACTTTCGAAATTAATATAAAAGCGATCATTTTGGTAATCTAGTTTTGATAAATTTATATAAAATAAACAAAGTTTTGATTGGTCAGCTCCCAATTCGTTCCAAACGATTTACTGGAGCAACGGGGTAGGTTATTTGAGCATTTACGCGAAAAACCAATATGCTGTCGTAGGCGAAGAGCCAATAATACCCAGCGGGATGCCTTGACATTACCACACCCTTCAAACCTACTCATACATCATTATATAATACGTTCACATATCATAATATGCATTGTAAATAAAAATATCGACTATGGTAGGTACTCATATATTATATTCGCAATAATTTTATATGTTTTAGCGAGGATTGGTATATGTCTAGAGTTAAATAGAGAGGTAACTACTACATCAAGTATTTATCCAAATATTACCACGGTAATGGTAATTGTAAGTATTTGAGTCAATTAATGCCCTTTCCACCTTTTTCGTACAGGCCACAAAGTAGTGACTCATAGCGATAGTGCCCATAGAACGCGTCGAGCGGGCGAAGTCCCCGTATGAAGCGTTTATTCATAACCATAATCACACGTCTCGTGCCGCGCATTACCCTTCACCTATGTAATAAGCGGCCCAAGCAGCACAAAATAATTATTATTACAGCGCCTCTCATAACAAAGCAATAAAAATATTAAGTATATTATTTCGGGGCTTGTAATTAATAGTTGCGACGACATTATTCAACCAGCGATAAACTGGACACGCAATAAAATTAAACAATGACTTCTCTGTAATTAAATAATTGCATTTCGCCCGTCGATCGACGACGCTTCGCGCAGCGTGATTTTGTTAGCCGTGTTCAATGAATGGACTTCTTTGTATTTTCATTAAATCGTATCGCCGAGAAGCGAAAAACGGTGACTCATGCGGCAGGCGGGGCGCAAGGCATCGTCAAGTCCAGTGTGCGCTGGCGTATTTGATTACGTTGTATTTTCGATGATTTACGCGCCACTTGTAGAACTTTTGTGCGAGCGCCGCACTCGCTGCGTCAACGGGCTTTATGCCATAGACACATGAAATAGGTCAGTGCAATTCAGACATTCAAACAAACAACACATGGTTAAGCGTAATTCAGTAGGTACATAAACACACATATACTTACACATCCTGGGCTTAGGAAAGCCGTATACAGGCCACCAATAATCTTCAAGATCAGTGCCAGCCCATCATTTATCCGTTATTCCAGAGTATCTGGATATCTTTGTAGTTGCAATTAAACCCTCGTTCCATACTTGATCCACTACGAGGTAATTGCGAATATTTTGGTATAATATAAAACATAGTTACCCAAAGTTAATAATGTTAAATTATATGATGTATGCTGTATTGTATGCTTTCTAAAGCCGATGCCGATCTAGCGAAAATGACATGTGGTTTTTTCAATGCATGTTTTATTCAGATCATGAAACTAATGAGTTGGGTGAAAAACTAAAAACCATGACATGTATAAAAAAAGTCTGTTAATTTAGCCTTCACTCTCCGGAGCCCCTATATACAGGTCTCGAAATGAACCGGAACGCACAGAAACGCAGCTCAGGGTTATGAAATTTCCAATATTTTCGCGTAGTCTTTTGGAAAAAATAATTTTACCACCTGGGAATATAATAAAATAGAACACACTTATTACAACGTTTTTCTTAGGTCGTATTCTTATTTGTCCGGTACAAATCTTGCAATCGATTTTTAACTATTTTCCCGACTAGCTAGACATTTTAAACTTTTAGAATATATCAGAACACGATACCAATGCATTTTTTTAATACTTTTAGCCATCTTTAAGTATAATCGAATTCATTTTTAGTTAATTCTGTTTTTTATGAAAAGTTATTTCGATACCATTATTGGTTGCCAGGTGGTCCTAGCAACTAAATTATTGAATAATATAAGTACACGTGCGTTACTATGGAAATCAATATGAAATGACATTTCATTATTCAGTATTTCTCTCAAGTACAAATTTTTTTGATCGTTTAAGCTAGTCAAGTCTAGTTTATATGATTCAACAGAAAATTTAAAAACGTTGTATATAAAAAGTTCTTTTTATCTTGTAATTATTTTTATAAAATACACATAAAATTAGAGAAATATGTATATTAATACTTTCGGAAAATTATCGAGCGTTCCGGTTCCCATTTCGAGCGCTGCATGCTATAATACGAGTATATCTACTCTGCTTAGGAACGTAGTAGTAGCAATATAGTTTTATTTATTGCTTAGTATTTAAACTAGTCTATGAACAAGCATAAGATAATTCCACGAATTTATTTATATTTAATACATCGTGGCTCTCTCTATCGATTTTCCGAAATGCATACATAATCTACATACTTTACCTAATACTTACTTTCTATATAATATACGTAGATTACATACTGGATGATTATTTTCAATGAAAAATCTTGGTAGGAAGACCACCTATCATACGTAATAGTTTTTATCATTATAATAGTTTTATATTTTGTAACCAAAATTAATATTGTCATACAATTTTTGAATTACATAATATGCCAACATATTATCGTGTTTCATTAACGTTCTTTTGTGTGTTAAATTTATCTTTGTAATAGCAGAGGCAAAATAATAAATTAGAAATGAAAAATAATGAACTTATGCGAGATAATCCCGAAAGTTAACCGCTGGCACCCCTTTTCTCGTATAAATAATTAATAAATAACAATTTATTCAAATCGGAAAATTCATATGGAGGCAATAAAAAAGCAAAGCGTTCTCACAAACTAATGCTAACATCGTTAATACCACAGGGATTATCATTTCGTGGGGATGTTATTGCCTGATATTTAATATCCATTGGGGGGTGAAATCATATTATATCCATGAGATTCGTTAACCGAATATTTATATTTTCCAAATTTTACTTTAGTAAATGTTCAATATTGAATTTTATACAAGTTTGTACCAGAACTGGTCCACATTATTAGTTTGTAGGATCTCATTGAAATAGCGTTTCATAGGACGTCATGCCCACAGTAAAAACAGCTATTAAATGGTTTGGATTTAGACGCAATTGCAAATTTGGTCATATTGTCTAGCTCTAGAATATGCTCTACGATGGTTTGAAGTCTGTTTTCCTAGTTCGGTAGTCGAGTCTGACTCCGGGATACTTGAATTTGACGCTTTGCTGACCTTGTCCATTCTTCAAGAGCTTCAAAGTGAAAATTTCTTCCTCATGTGGACAGTCAGTCTTTGGATTAGAATCTAACTGACTGACCGACTGTTAGAAGTGTGGTTTTTGCAGTGGCGGTTTTTCATCGGATTCTGAATGTAAAAATCAATCCAAGCATTAAATAATGAAGGCGTAAACAAATCTATTAGTATATTTGCAAAGTTAACGCATATGATTATTTTTCGTAAGGATGCCTCCAAACCTGTTAGTGCTCTGAGCCTCAACATACCTGAAACTAATACTGGATTGTTATCATCAAGTTTTTCCAAGATTTGAGGTTAGTTTAGAATATTTGTCCCATTTTTGTCTCTTGAACATGCTTAGAAGGCGTGTAAAAAACTTCCACTCTAGTGTAATATATATTATAATATATAGATACCTACCTACAAAAATATATATGTATATTCTTTTTAATACCAAAATAGGCCATGAGGTCCAATGACAATTGTTGTATAGTAAGTGAGAGTCAAATTCCCAGACTTTGAGAAAATCATATACATAATAATATATTGTGACCTCGTCGGCAATCGAACCTAGATCCCTTGGATAAAAGTCTGGTGCCTTACGCACTAGACTACGATGAACTATCTGGAAATGGTGAAAATCATTACAACAGACTAATCTTTAGTCTACAGGAGAAATTTACAAGCCTTTTTTTGATGAACTAATTGAAGATGAGTGAAATTTAAAAAATAATCCAACGAGCTCACCAAACCAAATCAAATGAGGGTAACATGATAATAATATGTAACTGTAAAAAATCAAGTTTGTGAGAGAATTGTTATGATATCACTTTAGTTAACCAATAAAATACCCATGGGGTAGTTTTTGATTGCCTCAATATGGTTTTATGAGATTTACGAATATTTTTTTATTGCCTATCAGTTACAATAGAAACAGTATCCCCTTCAGTTGTGTGGTTAAAACGATTGTTGCTGTATCAAGTAGGAACAATGACTTAACATTTTTTGATATGTAGTGTACTTATGTATATATTGGTATCGTACCTCGTTTATTCAGATATACATATACTTAGTAGTAACTAGCATCTACATAATATTCTTTGAACCGAAAAAAATAAAATTTTAACAATGTTTATATTATGTGAATTATGTAGTGATGCCCCATGTAGCTACTTATGCCATTGCTTAGACCAGAGTTTCGGTGGTTTGATGGCTTGGGGGAAATACATGGGAAATGACTACATAATTCATATTAAATAAATGACTAGAGAGCGATTGGAGTAATCAAATTGATTAGGAGAGCGGATAAAGAGACAGAATGGATGACCCTGTTTTAGGCAGCCAAAATCTACCCCGGGTGCAGCGCCAGTGGATGCCGATCGGGAGTGCACCCGTATTGCATGGATTCAGACATTATGACCAACCCTACTACAACCTATTTACTGCAAGTCTGACTTGGCAAGATGTATGGCCAAAGCAATGACATTATTAATGGACAACTCACTCAATACAGTAGTTAGCAAATAAAATCACGCATAGCGACATTCGCTGTATAGCTAGCTTGTATAGGTAGACGTCACGCAATTTCCAATATGCGACATCACGCATCGGGATGACACCTTTATTGTAATGGCGTTAGAACAGTGTTTCTAGTGACAATCATCATTTGAGCGAACCCATTCGAACCAAACCATTCGGCAGACCTGACACAAAGCATCGGGAATTTATAGCAATATCACCTTTATTGTTATGGCGTTAGAACAGATTATGCCATTCGGCAGACCCGACAAAAAAGTGAGTGTCATTTTTCTTTCCAGATGCGTCGTCCATATTAATGTCATTGGGCCAAAGTGACTGGATCTGTGCTGGTCCTATGCTCTGATGCTTGAGCGTGTCAGGATGAAGTTAGTAATTTATGCTACGTGCTTCACATGTGCATACAAAATACCTATAAGTATACCGTTAAAATTATACTATTCCAAGGAACTATTGGAATGGTGCATGTTGGGCATACCTATCGCAAAAATACAACAAACCAATAGATTAAAAAATCACACAAGATTTCATGATAAATGTTGCTAAACTAATAAAATTGACAATGGGCAGGATCGGTCGGTTATGTGGTGGTACACCAATAATAGTTCTTACATATTAACGTTTATTGGAAGCGCCATAAATACCTAAAAAAGCCGACATAACCGTGAGTCCCAAAAACTAGTGCAATTTTCTTTAAGTATGTTTGTATCTCATCTAAATGTATGTAAATAGAAAGCTGATGTGTAAAATCAGAATAGCAAGGAGAGACCTTTATTTATATGTGGTTCTATGACAGGTAATGTAGTGTATTTATCTCATGCGTTATTTAACAATATAATTAAGATATATACCTATATTGTTCCGAACCTCCCTCACCCTGAACCGATATAAAAGTGATCTACGTGCTGCAATTCTCACATGATGGGAAACGCGAGGCGTGGTGATGGGCCAAAGGAAGTGACGCGACCTAGTGCTTGCCCTATTCTACTATGGTAAAGCGTAGCAGAGTGAAGTAAGTAAGGGTTGCTTATCTACATATAAGTCAATCATACAATTGTATTTGAATGTATTTTGTAATCAAATTTTATTGTAAAGCCTCGTTGGTAAATACGTATATCTTTTCTTTACAGAAAATGCCACTGGTGCTATTAGTGGCATGTGAATATAATAGATCTAAACATGACACCTTTCCCAGTTGATTCGCTATCGGGATATAACGATCAGTAATTCAATATTCAACTTCCGTAATCAAATCTGCTCTCCTATGATAAGTGTAAAATAGTATAGGCACATGTCTACGAAATAAAAAAGTCACACATTCGAAATGGTTTATGTTATTATTTATTATGTAGTATGTACCTGCATTTTTATGATCAGAAGCTAGTATTAATGTACCTATAATATACAAATATCTTTCAACGAGAATATTTTATAAAATATGTATTTCATAAGAAAATGTTTTATAAAAGCTAATAGCAAGACAATACATTTTTGCAAAGACAAGTAAGTCTATGATAAAAATGCTTTGTGGTGTTGTTAAATGATCTTTTGAAAATTCTGATTCAATTTATTTTACTGAAAATAGATTTGTGACCTTCAAAGAGTGCTATTATTATAATCTTCAATAATGTACCTACTACTGAAATTTTAGTAACCATGGTAACACTGGTGGCTGCCACTGTGACAGCTCGTTGCTAAATTGTACGACGGTAAGAAATTAACCAACAAAATTATTGTCTGTAGAATTAAGGAATGCGAAGATTTACAGTTCTACTGGAATACGGATTTTGAGGATATTATATTTTTTCACATGTGGCGATGATGAGAGAGCTACGGTAATGTTAAACTCGTTACTAGATTTAAAATTTCATACAACAATTTTCAAGATATTCATTACAATTGTGAGTTTGAGATAATTCTGCAGAAATTATAAATTAGAGTGGGTAATGAATCCTTGAGCCATGAGCTGAACAGCCCGATGGCTTGCTGCTTTGTGGATTATAAGAAGGCTTTCGACAGTCCGCACCGCCCCTCTCTCTGGATGATACTGGGAGCATACGGGATCCCTCCCAAGATCATTACCATAATCAAAAGCCTGCACGAGAATATCAAATGCTGTGTCAGAATTGATCACACTGTCACGGAATGGTTCGGGGTCACGACCGGAGTCAGACAGGGTTGTGTCCTTGCACCGTTTCTCTTCATCATTCTCTTTGATTTCATACTACGGAAGTCAATAGCCACTCATCACGCTGAAAGTGAAGAGGCGACGTTGGACCTGGCTCGGCCATGTGCTGCGGATGCCAGAAGAGAACATCAACCTGGCTTGCCTGTTCTTCAAGCTGACCGGATTTGCCGACCGCTAAATACAATCTACAGAGTGTATACGGCGGAGCTACGGGATGCTGGTTTGACCTGGAACGAAGCAAGAAGACTGGCGAGCGACAGGGATTCTTGGAGGCGCCACGTGGTGTCCATATGCTCCAGTTAAGGGGCGGATAATGGCAAAAGAAGAAGAAGAAGAATGAATCCTATTCCTAATTACTAGTAGGGTTTGTACCTATGTTAAATCTATTGATTCATCCCTACCCGAAAGTAACAGTGAAATAAGTCAATAATACTAGTTTCGAGATAATTGAACTTTAATGTTTGTTTCATACAAATACAATCGTTAACTAAAATGTTAATTTTGTTTTTGTGTAGTTTATAATAGATAATAATAGTAAAATTGTATGTATAATATTACCAACAGTAGGTTATATCAGCTGGTATCATTAACACACTATTGCTTTGAAGTCAGAAAACATTTTTTAAGAAATGCAATATAATTTTTCTTTTAAATTGGGTATCACATTTTTTTTAAATCACTTATTTCATTATGTGAGTATAGCTTTCAGCAATCGATTGGCATAATTATCTCAAAAAGTAGCGACATACGGTTTACATTTATGCCTAAACTTATTAGTGTATTATATAGAATGATCACATGAATAATAATTCAGTATTGATACCTACTTAGTTCCTCACAAATATTTACAGAATAAGGAGATGTAGAATGCCAAACCAAAGATATTCTATGCTATAATGTCTATGAGTACGGGTAATAGTTTAATATTTCTCTCTTGTGCTACGAAAATGCTTATAAACGTATCTCGAATGTGACTTATTCGGTTATCATGTTATGTTACTATAAATGATTGTAGATATCCAGTTACCGCGTTTTGTAATAATCAAAGTCACAATCTGGCCACGTGGAAGTCACGTGGCATGCCGCTTAGCTCGGGCGGGTCTGACAGACCCCACAAAAACGGCCCTTTGTCATGTTAATAAGAATCTGTTTGCGCAAGCGCTAATCGAAGAAATTCGCGAAGGGGTGTGTGGCGAATTCGTACGAAATATATTTTTTCCCGTATAAGCTCACTCGCAATTATATTTGGAAGATTATGAGAAGGCTTATGATGTAATCTGAAGATAATATTAATAATAATGCTGGTATAAAACTATCAATATTTCATTTTTCTTTATATAGTCAATGCATACCAACCTGAATATTATATATAGGTATATCACTTAGCAAAGACTTGATTTGAGATTTTAACGTTGATAACTCATCAAAACATGAGATTTAAAAAAAAAACTTAAAAAAACTACAAATTAATTGCCATTTATAAGTAGGTAATGAAATTACGAGAGAAAATATCGACACGTTTAAATACTTACTATCAGATCATTGGGTCTATAATCATGACTAATAGTTGTTTGAACATTTGTGATTGGCACTATGAAGAAAGACGAAAGATCATCGTCTATCCAAAAAGTAATGTTTAAAAAAAACATATTCAGTTTATACGGAAGTTTTAGAGTTTCACTGAATGATAGTAGAACAAATTACCGCGGGTTAATTGGTGTTATAATACAGGTGTATTATAATATGCAATTACACCACGTTTCTCAAAATTTAAGTATTTTTTCATTTAATTTATGTCACGATCAGTACATTTATATTTTTATTTTATCATGTAGTGAAATATAATGAATTTTATTATGTTCTGTTTAGTTTTACTAATAATTTTATATTTATTCAGTTTGGGTACATACTATTAGGAATAAATCTTACATTGTTTTATAACACAAATAATTTTTATATGCTTTTTACCGTATTGAAATAAAGCCGAAAGCATATTATTTGCAGAAAGATGATAATGTTATTTTCTAGTTAGAGTGATTTTTATTGGATAAATTATTTCTTTTCAAAAACCAATAATCCTAGATTTTTATTCTATTCTTTGTTTTTGTTTCAAGTAGTTGGTTTTAACGTTGGTTCCTCATTTTTACTGTGCCTATTGTATTTTCAAATAACAACAACGTGCCCACTGTTATAAGCCAAAAAATCCTTTATTTAAATAAATATAAGCAAAACAAAATTCATTGTATTGGTAAATATTTGTATCTTTTAAATTGGGTACTTGATTTCTGTAATTCATTAAATTCTTAAAAATTTTGGATTTTGGAAGATCCTTAGATTTTACATATTTTGTGAATTAAACACAAATAGGTACGTCAGTACGTTTATTAAATTATTGAATTTCGATTATTCAATAGGAAACAGGTTTTATATACAACGTGAGGTGGATTAAAGATGTTTGAATATCTACCAAGTTAACTAAATAATCGGTCATAAAGATTACGTATTTTTGGATACAAAAGAATTGTCAGATATGTAACAGTAATAAACTTGACGATCGTTAGTTAACACATTTACTGCTGACTAGATAATTACGTTTTAATTACCACATTAAAATAGCATGCTAATTATATCGATGGGCCACCTAATCGTTACGCGCTAGGTGCGTCTTTAGCGTCCAATGTATTAATAATAATATGTACTTACACAATGATAAACTTACTTTAATTTTTGTCAGTTATATACATACACAAAACAAATATAAGTATACTATGTATACCTGCGATTATATTTAGAATATGAAGATGCTGAAAGCTAAATCCTCGGCCAATAAATTATTTTTTTTATAGAATCGTCGAAAACTATTTGAATATTTTTTTTACATCAAAATATAAAGTATCTAGCAAAAGATACGCAGCCAATTTTTTTATAAAAGATGATACAATTTATATACTTATCATTATCACTAACTTAGATTTTTTTACTGTTCGATAAAGACCTTTCAAAACTGATTCTTTTACTCTCGGTCCTGTGAGTTATATTGTCACCTAATTTCACAGGTATTGGATGTACAAAACAAGGTTAATTGTAATAAAATTATTTTTTTATAGAGTTTGATAACATAGTAACAAATTAATTTATGATTAATTATTTTTAAAAGCTTCTTAAAGATTACATACTGCACCTGACATGGAGCTTTTATTATCTTGGTGTTCGTAAACAAAACAAACGTTCGCATTTCAAGACGCGGCGAATAAAGCTCTAATAAGGCCTCACTGTTAAAAGCCCTCCTTGTTAACGAGCCGCCTCCCTCGCACTCTTGTATCGGGAAATCATGCGGGTGAAGGAGACGACAGATGAATGTATCAGTCGACAACATCTCGCGGTGAACGTGTGGTAGTGTCGGCCTCCCAACACGCAGTCGCAGGAAAATAAAAGATTTTATGGCTTTTGGGACAATGGGTAGAATTTAAAATTTTCCAATATGTCCAAAAACAATAATAAGTTAAGTTCTTATATTAATAGTTATAAGGATGCATGTTAATTGAGTATTTTTAACATACAGTTCAAATATAGTTAAATATTACTAACCTTATTTTACGGTATAGAAAATAAAATTAGATTAGTGTGAATTATCAAAAATAATATTATATTATTGATCGACAATCCACGTTAGTGTTAGGTACATCAAAATATTGGTGTTAAATGTAAAGTAATGTTGTCATGTTACTACTATTGCTAGTTCGATTCCTGATGAGGTTACAATATATATGTGTATATGTGTGTACGTGCGTGTGTGTGTATATATATAGAGATATAGAGAGATAGAGCATTGGTAGCACACATTAGTTGAATATGTTACGCTTAAGAAACAATAGGAGGTCAACTTTAAAGTAGAGAAATCTAAAGTTTACGAGTAGCGCAACATGGCATAGGAAGGTGTATGTTGGGTATAACGCGTACAAAATAAACCAATAGATAATGAAGCAGATAAAAGTACGCGATGTGATAGAGGTCGCTAAACAGGTGTATTGGCAATAGGCTGGATATGTCGCTCATCGAGTGGACAACCGCTGGACAAATGCCGTCATACAGTGGTACTCAAAGGGCACTAAATGTCCACAGAGACGCTCTAAAACCCACTAAATATACGAACTCATAAAGTTTGATGAATGTACGTGGCAGCAATAAACTAGTGCAGCAATAAGCAAAAAAGGGACCGAGTGGAGGGAGCTAGGGGAGGCCATATGTGTCGCATTATTTCTGTGATTATTTTACTGCTACACTACACTACTGATTCACTGGTACTATTAAAAGAATGGAAAGAAACCCTGAAGGCAAAAGAACGGAAAGCAATTGATGCCTTTGAGATGTGGTGTTGGCACCGAATGCTTCGCATTTCTTGGACGGAGCACAGGACGAATCAGTCAATCATCGAGAGACTGAAGATAAAGGAATGGCTCTCAACGATATGTCTGAGAAGAATTCTGCAGTTTTTTGGACATATTGTCAGGCGCGGACCGGACTACCTGGAGAGACTGGTACTTTTGGGTAGCCTCCAGGGAAGGCGAAGCAGAGGAAGAGCGTCTGCGCGATGGAGCGACCAAGTGAAAGAGCTGACTGGGGGCACCATCCATTCTGCCCTGAGAGAAACGGAAGATCTAGAAGGATGGAAAGTCTTGGTCGCTCAAAGGATGGCGAAATTTAAATGTGGTCACGATCCTCAGCCATGAGTGCACGACCAAGAAGAGAAGAAATTAAAAGATAAGTGTTTTTTTTAATTTTTTTTCTATATATCTAATACATTATTAAATATCAGCGATTAGTATTTATTATGGCTTATAAAAATCAATATTATAACTCATTCGTCTACGGTGGGTCTACGCCCTGACTACGCTACGCCTACGTCTACGCTGGTAGAATAATATTATAAGAGTTTTATATTATTTGATAAACTATTTATTTGATGTTTACTACAATACGAAAAAGTTATGTACGCTCTAGAATCTAGATGGAGCATATGGAAACCAAGTTTTGTGCTATTATATTTTTTTCGGGTATAGATGATCCAGATAGGTTGGATATGTTGATTTAATTGGCCGTATTTGGCGGTCTATTAAATAAACAAATATAAAGTCTTAAAAAGTGTTATTAATTAAATAACAATATACTTAATTAAAATGAGTAGTGATCCTTTAGTATGAATAGACAGTTATCCAATATGGCGGCCGTTGAATTTGAATAAGGAACGTTTTGGTGCTCTCTCATTGGCGCGCTCATTTCCCGCCGAGCGTTTGCGAAAGCACTTCAAGGAAAGCGTGTGTCTCACTTTGCAATATTCTGCAGAAAGAAAATTGTGATACATAACAAGCTTTACGTTCAATTTGTATTTAAGTGTATATTATGTGTATTATTCACATTATTTATATATGTATACATTATTAAAATAACGATCATTAATTGAAATAAAACACAAATTTAATCGTACTGATTTAATTAATTGGATCGGTTTCGTCCTCTTCAGATGGATATTTTCAATTAAGATAAAATAAAACATACATTTTATAATTATCAAATTTAAGAAAAATACATAAACATTTACAATTACATTTGAGTAGACTATCAAACAATATTATGGCACTCAAATTTAGTAATTTTTATGCATAAATTAAATACTTATTAAAATTTTTAATAATACATCATTAATAGGACACTAAAACCAAGTTTTTAATTATTAACATAAATCAAAAAATACGAGAACAAAAGCAATAACCTCGTATGTACTTACTAATACGTTTGGTATATCACAAGATAAATACTTTTAATTAATTATATATATATAATATATATATTTAATTATAATTATAATATATCGTAGGTACATTTAATTTAAAAAAAATATTAATTTACAAAAATAAGTATAATTATTATTACTAATAAATGGACAATCAAGTAAATAACGGAACGGTATTAATACTAACAGAAAATTATAAATCAAAAATAAATAAATATTAAATAAATAATTTCAATCAATGTTTAATCAATAAGACAATATCCCTAACATTGTATAGAATTATTATATCGGAAGAAACTGGTCCAGTTATTTAATAAAAGTGAAATTAGTACGAATTATACGATGCATTTCTACCATGAATAATAAAATTGATAGTTAAGGCCATGTATTAGTTGAGGCACGGTCTAAAAAGATCGTTGCTAGGCGATGTGCGGATTGCGGGTCGCGGGTGCAAAAGACGCCTGTCAAACGAAATATTATTTCTCATATAAATCCAACATACGTCCATTTTATGTTCTGTTTATTATTCTATTAGTAACAATAATAATATATTCATTGACATGTTTTCTTTTTAAAGTAAATGGGTAACGTTTTTAGTCATCTTTACACGATTTTAGAATTAATTGACCCGTCGCCATCACGCAGCAAAGTGACGTATGTCTGACTCGACGTTCTCTCAATGAATGCGAAGCGAGTACAAAATTTCGTCGCGCGTACAGTTGAAAATTATTTGGCGTTTCACTGATGCGTCACCTTAATACAATAAAAGAAATTAACAATAATTACTTATTGTCAATTCTTGGTAAGTAATCCATTGATAGTGTAATATTATATAGTATAAACATAAAAAAATGTTTCTATGAATAGTTACCTACATAATATTTAAAAAAAAAAAATGTAATCAAGATAGAGCTTGGACTCTACTTATTTATATGAAAATTACGTTTTGGCAGCGGCGATAACAGAACGTTTTTTTGTGTGGTTGGTTGAATGTGCGTTGATGTGTTTGTAGGTAAACGCATGAACAAGAATTAATGCAATGCTATCCCATTTAAATAAATCTTAGATGATTTAATCACAGACCATAGTTAAGTTTTTCCAACTTACTTTCATATGTTTAGGTTAAGTATGTCTCTATAGAATAGGTTTTCGTCAGTGTCATTCGTATTGAATATTTTTTTCGTTAACTATCAATTAATAACAAAAGATAATTTCTTTTATAAAGCAAATACATAAATATACCTACAATAGAATGTCTTCTAATATTTTTATTCGCAATATATCAACGAAACATGATATAAGAACCTATATCTTTGGTTTAAAATTCTGTTTTAACCCCATTTTTGTTTATTATTTTTAAAGATGATTTATCTCTAGATGTTATTGTTATTAATATCTGTACCTCAGAGGCAGACGGATGCAAATCCAAATACCCAATTGTTCAGGAGAGCCAAAAAACAATTTTTATTTTAAACGAATACTCATAACTTGTAAGAAAATATACATAGAATGATCATTATTTTTTTTATTCTAATTCAATTAAAGTACTTCTGGAATATGTAAGAAAGGAATAAATATAATACAATTTTATATCTAAAAAAAATAAAATAAAAAACGTAGTGTGGATTTGCATCCTTCTGCCTCTCAAGATATTTTGTTAATGTGGATTTGCATCTTATTTACCTAGCCAAAATAAAACAATTTATAAGTTAAAAAAAATTATAGGTATAAATATAACAAAGCAAAACACATTTTTTTTTAAAAATTTTATTATGTCATCATCATCATCACCAGCCTGAATCTATTCACTGCTGGATGAAGGCCTCGCTAATTTCCAAGCTGATTCCACTTCTCTCGTTCCTGTGCGTTGCGTTGCCAAGTTTTTCCGCAGAACTTTATCATTTCATCGATCCAGCGGCCTCTAAGTCTACCTTGCGGATGTTTTTTACCTCTTGGATATACCACTGGATGACTAAATTTGTCCAACGATTGTCCTTTCTTCGAGCCATGTTCCAGCCCATTTCCATTTGAGGTTTTTAGCAAACTCTATCACATTCATTAATCCTTGTCTGTTCCCTTATCCACTCATTCCTTTTTTTGTCCTTTTGCGTTATGCCCAGCATGCACCTTTCCATACCACGTTGTGCTACTCTAAGTTTCTGGATCTCTCTTTTACTTAGGCTCAATGTTTTACACGCATGTAGTTACGGGTAGTTACACACTGGTTGAACACTTTGCACTTTAGGCATTTTCGAAGAAATTATTCAGACAGCCAAAAGCACTCCAGCCTAGCTTTACTCTGCGAACAATAATTTCATCAAATAAACATCCATCTATAGACACTTATTGTGCCAGATAGATGTAGTTTTTCACCTGTTCGAGCTGAATGCCATTGATGAGGATCTCTTTTTAGCCCGCAAAGCAGTTTAACATGACTTTATTCTTTGATACATTTATTTTCAAGCCTACTTTGTTGCTTACTTCAGCGAGTTACTGCATTCTGCTTTGGAAGCCTTCTGAGTCTTGCAAACTACTATTTATTGTTATCGGCAAAGCGTAAATGACTCACGTATTCTCCATTTATGGGGACCCGTGTCATTCCAGTCAAGTTGTCTAAATAAGTCTTAAAATGTAGCTGTAAATAGTTTAGGTGAGATTGTATCACCTTGTCGGACTCCTTTGCTGATAGGAAATGCGCGATGGTTTATGGAGATGTTGTTGCGCTACTGTATATATTATTGAAAATATTTATATAGCACCCGGGGATTCCTCGATTTCTGAGTGCATCGAGTATTGAAAATTTCTTTATGGAATTAAACGTTTTCTCATATCCTATAAAACCCATGGATAGCGGCAGCTTGTATTCCTGTTACCGCTCCGATTTCTCTGATGACTTGGATATGGTCCATAGTGCTGTATCCTCCTCTAAAGCTCGTTCTCCTGGCTGGTTCTCGTCTAGTACATATTGCAGACGGTTTGAGAGAATTTTATCTTAGTGGATTATTGGATTTGCATCCTTCTGCCT
Source organism: Rhyacophila brunnea (assembly GCF_057557595.1). NCBI lineage: Eukaryota > Metazoa > Arthropoda > Insecta > Trichoptera > Rhyacophilidae > Rhyacophila > Rhyacophila brunnea. The sequence continues at coordinate 29,440,143 of NW_028233068.1, forward strand.
CTAAGGTAGGTATGGCACTTGTATCTTTATTCTATGCATATCTTGGACTAGGACTTTCATCTCTCTGCCACTAATAGATAAAGCCTTTAGCATTACGATTCTTAAAAAAACTCATTTTCCCCAAAAACGGAGTTGCATCCGTCTGCCTCTGAGGTACAGATATTAATAGTATGCTTTTAAAACAAACTCATCGTTTTGGTTAATTAAATTATTAAAATATTTACTATCAAATTTATTATTTTATTTTAAAATAGTTTATTTAGTTTTATTTATTTTATATAGTTTATTTAATTGTAACGAGTCCTTTCAGTAAGTAAAAGGTGCAAGTTAAGTTTAATATATATATTCGTATGTAAAGGTTATACAATTATAATATTATTTATATTTATTTAAAAAAATATCTTTAAAAAAGTTCATCGTCAGAGGTAATCTTTATCAATATGGAGAAGGGCGGGACGTGAGCTAATATCAGCAACTGGTTGACGTTTGATTGTTCGACGTATTTATTGTTATATACAATATCGATTTGCTGAAATAATGCAATTTATTTAATTGTATATATTTTCTATTCATGTAATTATTACCTTCTCCGACTGGAAATTCGAGGTTAACATTATTGAAACTTGAAAAAGAAAATCATTTGTACCTAAATGAAAAACAGTCGCCTAAAAATTGTGTCAAAAAAGGTTCATTTTTCGATGAAATGGGGAATTTCAATTTTAATTGGTGTATGTACCTACATAAATTAATCGAATTATTTGTTCGGATACAAGCTTTTATTAGTAAAACGTACCTATTTGAAAAGTGTTTATTCAAATTTGTTCTTCATCTTCTTCGCCATGTCCCATCCATCGTCAACGGGAAGATACCTGAAGGCAATGTCATTATCCCCAATTTATTAGTCTCTTTAATTTACTTTTAAATAAGAATAGTTTCCATGAAAATAATTGATGCTTTGGTCATCAGAAATCCTCCACTTTATTTCAGGCTGTTACGTGGTGTTTTCGTCTGTACAACGATTGTAGGTATAGCAGGTAAGTACATGATTTTTTAAAAGCATTAAATGTGTTCGCACAAGTAAAAATAAAATTGTCTCATTTGAATGTATTCATTTGATTCGGATGCGATGATCGTATAAGTAAAATCACCACATTAAAAGCGTTCCACGTTTAGCTGCTCGTGATGCAGGGGTGGTGAGTGAGGGGGAAGATGATATGATTTATTAAGCTAAAATGATTGTTAAACAAACTGTTTGTTGAATATTTATCTTGAATGGTGATTATAATGAAATTGTAAACAGGTCAAAGCTATATAACTATGCTGTATTTTTGTACTCAATGACTGTTTATATAGCATATATGAATGAAGGTTTCTAAATCTATAAATGTTTTGAACCTCTCCATAACTAAAACCACCACTGATATATTTTCAACATGATTTTTTATATTATATCGTATGAAATATATGAAAATATTTCTGTTAATAATATTAATAACCTCAAATCCAATAACACCTACTTACAAAGGAAGAATTTAAACCCGTCAAATTTTAATAAACCTGTTTCTAGTTATTTATATAAAAACCAACATCCTTCTAAATAGCTGTGCGGATTGTTCATTGGATTAATTTTGATTAAATAAGGATTTTGTACGTGATATTATGAACATCCCCGTGTATCGACCGCATTCATTCGTATATAGCGGTGTCACAATGTATCACCTACCATACACTCGGACAATTGAAATGTTTTCATCAGTTTTAACAAAGTTTACATAGCAATGGTAAGCACACACTAACGAGGTGCAGTCAAAGTGTTCAAAAATAATTCAAATATAATTTCCGATTATTAATAAGGTAGTTAGTGACAGAGGTTAGAATATGGTGGTAACAATATGTAGGTTTTATCAACCGATATAGAACTTTAATGATATTTTCCAAATATCGATTTATTGGATTTCCATTTTATTTGCCATATTTACTTTGAAATTTGAGACAAGTCCTGCACATGTTTTGTGGTCATATTGGATTTAAGAAAATATATATGAATTGCAATTTTTTTATTAGTCTATGGTTGGTTGGGAATGATAATAGTTGTATAATCGATACGCATAAAAAGGCCTTAAGAGCATACATAAATGAAATGGCAAATAATTTTAAACAGTATGTGGAACGAAATTTTGCAGTCGTCGCCAATCGGAGACTGAAAGTCGAGGTGTGAGCACGTCAATTTGTTTTGTGATGGCGTTGGAGGAATATATTCTTAAATCGTGTAATGATGACTAAAAAACGTTCCGCATGTACTTGAAAAAGAAAACATGTCACTGAATATACTATTATTATTACGAATATAATAATAAACATAACATTAAAAGGACGCATCTTGAATTTTTATGATAAATTATATTTCGTTCGGCTCGCGTCATTTGCACAATCCGCGCATCGCCTAGTCACGATATTTTTAGACGATGCATCATCTGAAGTATAGCTTTAACTTTTATGGTCACCGATAACTAAATATCTTAACATGGTATAAAAATAGAAATTAGAAAAATATAAAGATAGGTGCAGAACATAACGTGAAAAAGATAATATACCCACAAGTACTAATAATAAAATTGGAGTGTCGTAATGAGGGTATAATCGTTCGGTTATACCTAAATCAAAAGCTAATGAACCGACAAGTATAGATGAAACTTGCACAACTTGCAGGTTATATTGGTGCTAACTAAGAAGAATTTTATGTATTTACCTCAATTTTTAAATCTTAAAAGAAACTTTTCGAAAATAACGCACTTGCAACAAGACGAGGTCATAATATTCATAACATAGTAACCTACACGAAAATAAAAGTTATTGATTATTGTCGTTACCAATTAACTATCGTTATGGGAGTCACCGATTCAGTAGTTATATTGTCTTCTTCCAGTGATGATAACTAACTGTAAGTGAACGACAAATATAAATACTAACACGCTTTTTATTTACTTGTAGAACATTTTTGTTATACCTATTTTGTACAAAATCACGCAAAGTAGTATTAACATAGGTACGTTATAATACTGATATATTTCATGATATAGATATTCAAAGCGATTGACTTTTACAAAAGAGATTTACGTAGAATTTGCCTCTTTAGAAATATTTAAATAAAGAATTTGTTTATTTATTGTATTTAATGAGACGGTGAGGCGGGCAATTTGAATATCGAACAGAAATCAAAGACATTAGATCATTAGGAACACAAATACACGTATAGATAGAATATAGGTACTTACCAACATAACGAATCTAATACAGTGTGTGTCACAACACGATCTGTTAATTTTAACTCAATTAAAATAAAACACAATAAATATAAAATAGGTTGATATTATAATAGTAAAGACGATTTTTTCCAGACGTGGTGTCAAACCCGCGCACCCACGGCTGGTCGACGTTCTTTCAAAATTATAAACCAATTACTTATTTCATTTAATTTAATAACGGGTAAAACTGGTTTCATCGTGAAAAAAGAACATTGTGAACTTTGTGCTTACCTACTTATTAGTACAAAAACTTGTGAAAGCTTTTTTAAACTAATAATGTAGTTAAAATAGCGCTCCATGCAATTTACATTAATTATTTAACAGCAGTATAATATTGATACATACTTTATTAATTATTATGGTATTTGCTTCGTTGTCAAGAATTATTTGTGGATTTATAAACTCGTGATATATTAAGTTCTCTTCTGCATACCTACATACAAACAGAAAGAAGTATCTAAAATCACCATTATCCAAATTCTACAACATATTTTAGGTAGTGTTTGCATGATACTAAGAGGACATCCATAAACTGAAATAGTATGCCGTTTAGAACTGTGTGCTATATAATACTAAACTTATGATTTCTGTTCATGAAAATATATTTTTACTAAGTTTGTAAATAAGTAAGTAAGTAAGTTGTATGGTAGAAGCGGATACGATCAGATGGTTAAAATATACTTTGTGAAAATATTTTTTTATCAACAGAAATCATAAGTTTAGTAAGGCACACGGTTCCTAACCGCATACGTTTTCAGTCAACACTGGTTGTAGGTGAGAGGTTGCAGCGACTCATATATGAGCTACTACCCACCAGTGGATATAACTGCAGACCAAGTGCTTTGCATTAAACTTACAAGTGTAAAGTTTATTATTTAGGCATGGGGAATGTATTTGTAAATATGCGAAGGTTTGTGGCGAAAGCAACGAGTTCGAAATAAGAGTGGAAATCGATGGCACCCACAGAACAGAATGATTCAACTTTCAATTTCAAATTTCTTTAAATTCAAATTTCTTTATTTTACATATAATGAACATAACAAATTATTAATTCAAAGCGTTCATAACATGACATAAAATAAGTGTTATCATTTATTTAAATAAAAATACAGAGAAATGTGAGTTAATAATATAATAAGTAATAAAATAAGAAATAAAATAAGAAAAGAAATAAAATAAAATAACAAAAATAAAAGTTAAAGTAAACATAAAAGTAGATGGAAGCACACAGAATGAACTATTGATAGACCCTATCTTAAAAACTTACAAAACAACATCCAGCTAAATCCACTCTCACGTAAGTGTAATACATCAATATTCGAAATGATTTCATTAAACATGGTTATTGCTCTCCCAATTAGCATCACCAATGGCAGGTTAGCTCTGCACCTTGGGAGAACAAACAACGGATGCTCTCGATTCCTAAGGTAATTATCAGAGACACAGAGGCCAACACCACCAAGAATGGCAGAGTTCACATTTACGCCGCGTATACCTAAGTCGAAAAAAATATGTAGCTAAATAAAGATCCCTTCTAAATTTTAAGCTACAGATATGAACTACAAGCTACAAGCTACAGATGATAATAAATAGAATCCCCTTAGGTTATAGATATACCAATACAGTAAAGTTTGACGCAGGGTTTTGAATGTGTGAGTATTCTATGAAAATGAACCACGCATTATAGACGTGCAAAAGTATGTGTAATACACCAATATTAAATGAGCGTCAATGCATAAACCGAGGACAGTTGTCAGTATTCGACGTATGACGTATTCTTGACACGTGTTTATATTTATCCCGTATTCTTCCTTACTCGAGATCGGTTGCCTGTTTGTCCTTACTCGTTGGATAATTTCAGTTCCCATTATTTCTGAGTTCCTGGTGGCACCGGCTATCTGTGAATTTTCCTAACTTCGTAACGAGTGACGTTTGTCATGCGCAAATAATATTCACATTCCAAATTTAAATCATACCAAAATCAACCATTATCAATTACTATAATATATGTTTACAATATATAATAATAATAATACTATATAATTTTCTATGTGCACGCCCGTCTTTATAATATATTATATATACCGTAATGACTAATGGTAATGAGTAATGCCGAATTTAGTTTTGAAGCTTCGTATAACATAAAAAATCTTTGTGCTTAACTACTGAATTTTAAATATGTCTTATTACCGAATAATGTTGAAGTGTTTACGGTTATTGTTTTATTTTTTTATCTATATAATACGTACTTAAGTAAGTACTTAGTTCCTGGGCAATATAATATAACTTTTTAGTTTTACACTTTCAAGAAAAAATATTTAGAAAAATACACGCTATAAAGTTCTTGGCCATTCTGTGAATCTATTCACCCTCGTCGTACTTATTGGTGGACTAAAAGACCCTAATCAATTATCGATACAGCTCGTACGAATTCCCGCCCACCACATAAACGGCCAATTTGGTATGAAATCGATACAAAATGTCGGCCGGGCAGAAAGTCACTGAACGCTCCCCTCCAACGATGACAATGGGTAATAATGTGTTATTGATCAAGGACTTTACGACCGCAGTGCCTCTATAAAATAGCATCAGCATAGGTATGTTTAATATTGAATTATGTTTTGATACATGCTGTAGAAAGTACGTATTATTAATGTGTACTTTCCGTCTACAGAATTTCTTATATTTCTTACGTTACACTGTGTTCTATCTTCTTCACCTTCTTCATCTTCTTTGCTTACTGAGGATTGAGACCCATTTGATTTGACCGTCGGTGAGTTGCTGTTTTTCCCCGCAATGTATTCAATGGCATGCAGAGCCTACCCGTGGCACTCTTAATTTGCACTTTCCAGCTAAAGGTAGGTAGATAGTTCTTCATCTCCGACCTTTGAGTAGACCAGGGGTCGGCAAACCGCGGCTCGCGAGCCACATGCGGCTCTTTAGGTATTGGCGTGCGGCTCTTTGCCAAATTCCCAATTCACATTTTTTACAAAAAAAGGTATAATTGTTGTCGTTTTAAATCCGTCCATTGCAAAAGTCGACAAATTAAATTTTTCTCCATTTCATATTGACACGAGCACTTTTGAAATAGATTTTTTTGGTATATTTAACAAGCTCCAAATTTGAAGGTCTGGCCACCAAAATTAGGGATTTAGAGAGAGAAAAATGCAATTTAATTTCACAACACAGCGGAGCGCTCTATAAGATCTACATAGTAAGGTAGATACTACGATTTTTAATACATGGTATAGCTTTCCGAACTCATATTTGAGTCAACATAATATGTATGTGAACAATCATTTTCAAATATGAACAATATAAATAGCATTTAGAAAAGCCAAATAACCGATGAGAATTTGGAGTCGCGTCTAAAATTGAAAACTACAAGTTACATACCAAACATACAGACACTCTCCAAAGAAATGCAAGGAAGGTCATTCGTTGTTCACATTAGTTTTAAGGAATGCGTGAAAATTGTATGTAGCTCATTTTCTGTAAAAAATATATTTATAATTTCAACAATAAAAAAACTTATATTTCCGTTAATTTTGTTCGCAAAATCTTCCTCACTTGATAAATAAACAATAACATTCACTGAAATAAATCATATTTGTAAAAATATATGTATGGCTCTCGAATTTTGAGTGAGGGCGCCACATGCTAACATTTTACATATAAATCAATACTTTTTGAAGTTATACTTCTTTTTGCGCGTTTGGGAAATCAGATCAGAGTGTATTTTTAGCGTGTGACAATGTTGCGCGCGTTTGGCGTGTGACGGAAGTTGCAACACAATTCATTCTTATAACTATTATAACATTCTACACTGTTAATTTATATTCATAAAACTTTATTTATATTGTAGTGTATATTTATTTTTCATTGTAAAGATTATGTATCAAGATTTGAGGCTATATTTATGTAAGTATTATTTATGAGTAAAATTATATATCAATAAATAAATAACTTTTGTGAATGTTGACTTGGTAAATAATTCAAACAATGGTATGTTGTAAATTTACAATATTTAGACACTTCATACACAAAAATACATATTTTTACAGTTTAGGATAATATTTGTCGTATATCCCATGTAAATTTATTTATTAGCGGTTTATAAGAATTGAAGACAATAATAATTAATTTGTTTCATCACAAAAGCCAATATCACGTTTCAGTTAAACCATTAAATAGGCTATGTTTTACTTTTTATTTGTAATAAATTATTATTGTTAACGAAAATAGTTGTACAGTCATCTGTTTAAGCAAAGATGGTCGAAATAGCGGTTTGCTAAATTTTTCAAACACAGGTTTTGAGATTTTTTCTTCCAAAGGAGGTACATTCTGCAATAATATTATTTATTCGCATACATAATATTATTGCTGACGGTACCTATATCGATAAAATACCCTTGAGACCGAAATGGATATAAACATAATAACACGCCAATAAAATTTATTTTTGTATTAATTCATCATGGGCACTTTTAAATCGATTATAACCGCTGTATGGCAAAGATGAATTTTGGTGCAATACAATATTTTTTTTTTGTTACGCCAAAGAAGTATAACATCTAACGCGCGTACATAAGTACACACACCGATTTTTATGCTGTGATGATCTTAGTTCTAACTTCGAACACCTGAAAATTTATGCTGGTATAACGACTATTGCTCACTTTCAATTTTAGCGCATACATTATTCAGATTTTCTTTGCATTTTTCTGTTTAAATAATACAATTTATTAGGGAATGAATTCGCATATACATGAGACAACATTTTTGCTGTGCAGCTATTTGAGAATCTATCGGGGCACTTTACCTAGGGACGTTACCGACCTTCTAAGACAATTGAAATTCGATACATAGATGCTAATAGAGTGACAAAACATTATATTAAAATTTGGATACATACCTACAACGTTCTTTCGTTCGATCGTGCTAATGATGCAGTCGATTTAACGCTTCTAATAATCAATAAAATGGAGATGTTGGAGATTTTTCATAAATTCTAAATAATAAAAAAAATTCCGCAACAGAACAGATTAAGAGATCAAGGTTTTGAAGCCTGACTCAGTTTATTACTCGATGCTGGTCTGACCACAAATCGCATGAAACAGAACGGGCGCCGAGTGTCCTTAAATATTTTCAATAATAAATACGTGTTTCGTTTACGTGACAAACTTTAATGTGTATTCGCAGGACAGATGTTATGTTTCATGATGCTGTGTATCGTGCGATTAACTTATTTAATGGCACCATAAAGGTTGATTTATTTTTTATTAACTATATAATGTTTGTGGACGTGTTAAATAGGTTAAATTTATAATTGTATATATTATCATGTTTCTTTAACATTTACATAAACACATGCTGTCTTTTCTACTTTCTTGTTATATTAGTTGTTATTTGTAATTCAGATATTTTTATAATTTTGTATTTATTATGTATTATGGCGCATTGGCCAATCGCTGTAATGCCGTAATACTCTTTTTTCTGAATAAATAAATAAAATAAATAAATAAAAAAATGATACACTCGTCACTATTGAAAATAACACGTTATTCTTTAACACGTCCTGCTCAAATTTATCCAATATTTCTACACACTCTAGATTTAAAATATGTTACAACCTCACCCGGAAGCAGCTCATTATTTTTGTGCTCTCTGGCTACAAAATTACAAGTTATGTTAATTTTACAGTGATGTAATACGCAAATACAAACTCTTACCTACGAAAATGACGTATTTTTTAAACTTATACATTGTAAACATAATCATACCTATTGATCAATAAATGATCAATAGTTACTTTCAGTTCAAAATATCCGCTTTGTTCTATTGTTTTAGCCCTTTTAGATGTTTATTTTTTTATAAATATTCAAAATTAATCGATATTTATTATATTTTTACGAGTATTTAAAGAACACATATTTTGTTTTGTAATACCGAATTAATTAATATTCAGATGAATCTCAAATAATACACTGTGGCTTATAAAACATACCAAAACTCTTTGTGTATAGAGGCATGCCAGGAATCGTAACTTATTTGTCTCCGGCCTACGGCAACAATGGCAAATACTTTGCATAGTTTTTGGGTCCACTTATATCACAGAGCCTGAAAATTCGAATAATTTTACCGAAGATCGCAGATCGACATTTTTGCTGTCGGATTTAAGCAAGAAGAATGAACAGTAGAAAGTTACTACGTTTTATCATATGGAAAAGACTGCTCGAAATATATAAAAAAATCACAATACAGCAAAATTTTTGAATCACCAAGCTCTCCACTCTACTTTGGTGAAATCATAATTTGATACTTGTTAAGGAACCAATTAACCAGGGCTCGAAATGAACCGGAACGCAGCTGAAGCGATTCACAAAATCATCGATATTATCGGTCCGTCTCGTGGAAAACATAATTTGACCGCCTGATTTATTTACGCCATATAACAAAAAAATCTAACACACTTATTTTTATAAATTACTAGCTGAAGTACCCGGCTTCGCACAGGGTCGCTTCGTGGTTATATTTATCTTAGATATTTAAAAAACAATAAGAGGTAATTATTTTTTTAATATTAAAATATCTGTGTAATATGTATGTAATAATATGGCAATATGAAAATAATTCTAATAGGAGTAAGGTCAAACCAAAGAACACTAAATTAAAATCGAATCCAAAATATGAAAACGTTATTAATGTTATTAATATGTATTAAAAAAAATCAAAATTGGATGGAACAAACAAGCAACAAACTTTATATTATATTAATTTAGAAACCTTTGCGGGTGTGCGCACAACAACTGACAAAAGTTTCATCGCAATCGGATGAATGGTATATAAACGCATACGAATAGAAGAATATGGTTGTACTAATTCAGAAACCTTCGCGGGCGTGCGCACAACAACTGGTCAAAATTTCATCGCAATCGGATGAATGGTATCAGAACGCATACGAATAGAAGAAGATGGAATAGAAGAAAAAGAAGAAGAAAATGGTTGTATCAATTCACAAACCTTTGCGGGCGTGAGAACAACACTTGATCAACATTTCATTGCAACCGGATGAATGGTAAAGGAACGCATACGAATAGAAGGAGAAGAAAATGGTTTTTCTAATTTAGAAACTTTTGCGGGTGTGCGTACAATAACTGACGAAAGTTTCGTCGCAATAGGATGAATGGTATAGGAACGCATACGGGACAGACAGACATACAGACAGACAGACAGATAAACAGACAGACAAACAGACATTCATTTTTATATATAAGATATAGCTTGTACTCTTCGCGCAAGTGCAAGCAACAAGTTGACAAAGTTTTATCGCAATCGGATGAATCGGAAGCGCATAAAATACGAACAAACAAACAAACAAACAAATATTGATTTTTATATATTAGATAATATCTTAATATTTTCGAAAAATTATCGTGTGCCTTAGTTTGTAAAAATTTTCATCTTAAGCACTATAATTAACCAATCAATGAATATTAATTATACTATATGTGTGAATAAAAATTGGTACAACAGTAATAATAGCAATGCCATTATTAAATGGACAACTCACTTCATACCGGCACGCACGAGAAATTGTGCATGAAAGTCATTCACAGATGTATAGGTAGATGCAATGGGTAGATGTCACGTAACCATATGACGTATCCATTTCCATTATGCGATACAAGCTTCGAGAATTTATAGTAATATAACCTTTATTGTAATGGCGTATTAGTGTCATGACTCATTGCGTTAGAAACAGATTCTCGGTTACTTACGACTTCTCGGAGATTAGACGCAAGTGAGCCCAGCGCATCACAGGCGACTGTCCAATGGTTTCTGTCATTCAATTGCATTGAATAAACATTATCTTAAAATGGCATTTTATAAATAATAAATAATACTAACACATGAAAAGTGATATCCCATCTTTCTTGGAGTGTTTAGTAGATTTTTTTTACAATTTTTAACTATGCACATTGGCATTTTGTAACACAATAATAACGGTGGAGTCGAAACCTGACAGTCAGAATTTTTGTATGGGCAGACCCAGCGGTGTTGCCAGACCGCTTGCAAGCAGAATGTTCATTTGAGCGTAGGATACCGGTATTAAAATATGAATTTCGCCATCCGGCAGACCCGACACAAAGTGAGTGTCATTTTATTTTCTAGATGCTTCGTCCATATTAATGTCATTGAATAATAGTATCGACCGAGGGTGTATGGAAAAATGGACTGTATAATAATATATTCTACAGATTCTACGATTTTATTGTTGGCTTGAAAATGCCGAAATGCAAAACATGAGTACCTAACGTTACATATTATGTACATAATTAGAAAATATCTACGAAATATATCTACTAAAATCAATTGGATCCTGACTAACCAATAATTGGCAAGCCACAGTGCCGTAGTTGTGTTGATCATGCCCTATTCCGTGAAATTATATCTAAGTATCTCAATAAAGAATATTATATTCTTAAATCCTATAAACTACTCATTGAAAAAAAAATATTTGAATTACGAAAGATGGGGTTATATTATGCTATTTTTGCAACTGCATGTCACTGAACATAAATATTGTATATCATTATACAACTAAGTAGAAGCAAGTTGTTTGTTGGTGACTTCCATTTCCACTCGTTCCGTGTGCATAATGCATAATTCAATTACTATTTCCATACCATTATAATGTACTCACAGATTGAGATTCAGTAGTTTATCTTATATCATTGTTCAAGTTTTTAGTTTAGTAGCTAGAGACAGATTGCGAATTTCGTATTGATTATGTGAACAAAAATCATTCACGTATGAAGATTTTCTTCTTATTCCACCCTGTCACGTCCCAACATTAGGGCATAGGGCGAGCACAAGTTCGCGCCATTTCCCTCGGTCCATCGCCAACTCTTGCGCCTCCCGCCATGTCAGACCTGCAGCACGTAGGTCGCTCCTGTAGCACCGCTGGAGGGAGGTTCGGCCACGGCGACGGAACCCTTGAGGCTGTGCCACAAGGGTACGAAGTGTCGCACTCTTTGGCGACATCCGGAATATGAAGATATGTAGAAGTATGAAGATCTAGAATGTTTTAATTCATGAATGAAATATTTTCGAAGTTATCATTTTATTGCAGATGTTAAATGAAAAAAGGTGTGTTGTAACAAATTATGGAGATTTTTGTTCACTTCTAAATAAGACGTAGGTAAAAAACACATTGGTATCCATTTGGGTACCTACCTAATTGGTGCATTGTATTATGTTTGTTACAGATTATTTATTTTTACTAACTTTTTCACCTTTACAAGACAACTCAGTGGCGGGCTTAGGGGTGTGAATACCCGATAAATTTACTAATTTTCAGGGTGTCTCCACGATAAAATAAAAATCAAAACCACAATTTACATCATTCAACTAAAAATAAGTATTCTTGAGGATATAAAGATGTGTATACGTAGGTATGTATCTCTTTGAGTAATCGTATTATGAGGTCCTTTGATATTAGTTGCAAGAATTTTGTTTTGCTTTGGGTAATATTTTACACTCAATTTGTGAGAAATACGCATTTTTAATTGTTTCTAACTTGGTGGATTGGCTTTTACTGTTTCGTGGCCACCTTTTAATTTTTCTGACAAATCGTTTGCGCCATCTACGGATCTACGTTTCTATCTGTGATCGAAATTGTCGCTGCACCTTCTAATAAGTGCTAGTAGGTATTGTCATCGATCGTGTTGTTATTTATTTCAACTAGCACATATCACCACCAAGAAAGTAAAATTTGTGATAATATTTATCATGCATTCATAATATACTCACTAAAAATAAAGTAAGTACTTACTTAATACACTATTGTCACTTTTTTTTGGTTTCTGTTGTTTTTTAATTCAATTCAAATCAAAAATGTAATAGTAATTGATCGATTATTCATGATTTCATATTTTTTAAAAACAGTTTCATGCTATTTTTTTTAAAAAGGCTACTTTATATTTGATTTCAGATTATTCTACTTTACTAAAAGGTGTGGATAATATATAAAATTTGTATAAAATTTTAAACCATTAGCAAGTCATTTAAAAAAAAAAGGTTTGTTCAGTAGATATCGAATATGTAAATATTTTATATTTGTAGTATGTTTGATATGGTACGTGTGTAGTTACATATTATTTATCAGGTGCTTTTATTATATGCAAAGCTTTATTCCACTCTTAGGTGTAGGTATTTAGTATGTGGTTTATATTACCTACCTACTTAGGCATACGATGTAAATAAAACAAAGACCTATCGGTTGGCATATGAACAATATCACAATGAAGACATTACATGACTGTGTAGATGTAAAAATATAGTTTGATCGAGGAAAGAAGACATACAATAAGACAATCAATTACAAACAAAAAAAATATTAATTTGTCAGTTCTGCGATAGACTCTAGTAACATAAAATTAAAACTTTAAATAAATTACTTTAAATAAAAACTTTGGAAAAAAGATACACACATTTTTAATAAGTATATTATTATATTATTGTGCGTTTTTCAATTTAACCAATCGCCAATGATGGTCTTTCTAAAAATATAGTCATATTCATATAATGAATATTGGTAACTGTTAACTTTTAGTGAAGGGCCATAAACAGCTTTTGATTCAATTGATAGATCTCAGATAGAAACAAAAATAGTCAACCTGTTAAACTAGTAAAACTGTTAATAAAGTTATTTTTTTTATTAATCCTGTAATTTAAGAATTGTTGATGATTATTTCGGACCGAAAACCCATATTCAAAGCAATATGACGAACAAACATCAATAACAATCTACTCATTGATGAAGAAATAATAATAAATACCTTTATTTGATAACCACAATAATGGAGATCTAAAAGTTTACGTAGGATTACCTGACAAGTTAAAAATATATTGACCAATGAAAACGGTTAAAATTTGATGGTAATAGATACCTAACATTGTGTACTCATTTAAAATCATGCTAATGTAAAAACCAAAATAATAGTATTAATCTAAGTAAATAGATACTAACATCTATTGAAACTTTTTTGTATTTTCTGTGATTGCTGTTTATAATATTAAGTACCTACCTGAAACAAAAGTGGTTTCAGTTACCAATAAAGTATTAATATATAGTAGCTACGCCATCATCATTATCTCAACCATTCTTGATCCACTTTTAACTTGACCACCCCATCGAACCAGCAACTTTTTGATCGATTTTTAGATTTTTTATATCTATTGGGTGGGTACCACAAAATAATGTGATTTATTAAGGACGATCTCTCTGAAGTAATTAACAGATTTTGATCAATATAATATTATCTCGTGTCTTCGACAAATAAATTAAAATCTCTAAAAAAATACTGCTAAAACCAGTGAACTAAACAAATTATCTTTTTATTGTTTGCGTCAAATGAGAATCAGTAAAGTAAATAAACGTACTCGATATAATAATTATAAAATAAAATTGATAGTTTAGAAAAATACAGTTGTCTATCAAGTATCACTCAGCTTTGTTGAATGTTTGTCTATCTACCTTCGCCTTCGGTGAGCCCAACAACATAAATATTGATGTCGTAGCAATTCATCACTGCAGGACCGCATTGTTGAGTAAATACCTTAGCTATTTAAATTAGGTACTAAGTGAATTAATTACAAACCTACTGGTTAAAACATGATAATATACATTACATCGACAGAATATCTAAATTCTACCAGTATCGATGTATTTTAAATATCGAATAAACAGGTTAAATATTTAGAATATTACATTGAATTTATAACTCATGGGTATAAATTCTTATCTTTTATATATTAGGTATGTGAGATTATTACGATTCATGATATTAATAGAAAAACTTAACCAATCTTAACAAATCTCGATAACTAGTGTATTTATATCAGGTTGGAAAGTTATAAAATCTAGAGTAGCTTTATATGAGACAAAAAATCTTTTAAATTTAAAATTGGAAGTCACGTTTAATGATGCTTGGACATTGCAAACACTGTGTTCCCCATCTCCACTATTTTTGCCAGTCTTGGCAGTTTAAACTCTCTATAGTATCTGACAGCTGGCTAATGAGTTTTCTACGATTTTATATTTCATTCAAGAGCTCCGTATTAATAGTTGATACCCACAATATTCATAAATCAATAAATTTAAATTTGAAAATCCTGCAGTGACTGTTTCAAAACTTCTTTTAGTGTCAATAATTAGCTTCCACCAACCAATGTCCTTACATTTTATTAATTACTAATTAATTACTGTATTTACATTTATTGTTTATATACCTAATTAATTAAAGGTCGTCATGATAAACTTACTTATATAATTAATTGTTAGGTACTGATGAAACTACTTATACATTGGTTGCGTATAGGTTAATTGATTATTTGCCTCTGTAACTACTATTTTTTAGCGTTATTTAAGTACTTATATATTTGTGCTCTTGTATAATTATTTAGGACATATAAGAAGGCGCACATATCTTGTGAAAAATGAGAATATGTGCAATATGAAACGTTGTCGAGTCGTGAACCCTGAGAGCAAGGGAGCTGAAGGTAATTTTTGTCTTCGTAATGTGGTGTTGGCACTGAATGCTTCGTGTTTCTTGGACAGAGCACAGAACGAACCAGACAATCATACTGATACTACAAATAAAGGAACGGCTCTCGACAATATGTTTAGGACGCATTCTGAAGTTTTTTTGACATATTTTTCGGCGCGTACCGAATAACCTGAAGAGACTAGTGGTTTTGGGTAGCTTCCAGGGAAGGCGAAGCAGAAGAAGAGTGCTAGAGCGACCAAGTGAAAGCCCTTACTTAGGGCAGTCTTTACTCTGTTCTGAGAGAAGCAAAGGATCGAAATGGGTGGAAAGTCTTGGTCGATCAAAAGATAACGGAACTTATAAGGTGGTCAGTATCCCCAGCCATGAGGGAACGACCAAGAAGAAGATAATTAGAATATTTTCTTCGATGTCTTTGACTGTAACGATGATTTCAAGTGCCTATGTTCGTATGTTAGATGTAAACGAGAAGACTACCAGTTCGCTTCTGGGAAAATATTCTCTTATCTGAGCGTAGAGATATTTCGGTGAGCATATTATACTTGCGGAGTTTTCGTTGTGAGCCAATAATATATTACCTTCCAGTTTTAAACCCTAAAAGACACAGCTCAGTTTAACCTTTGAGGCAAGAGGTGGCGCGACCGACCCGACAATCGTGTCTACAGTTTTTTTGTTCCATGCTTTAACCCTCCGCTGCAGGGTAGAGTTTCACCAACAACTGATATAGTGTGCTTGAATGTACCAACATAGTACATAACATAATGGAACATTACTCTACTAATCTTGAACATAATCGTAGGTAATACAAAATACTATAGATATTTTCCTATCTACTTATTACCTTCATAATTAAATATGTTTTGACCTATAGGTACCTATATTAGTTTATTATAATAAGTATACATATTAACAAGACACCACAGAACAAATTAACAAACTAACGTTAAAACCAGGCAAAACAGGTTGAAATTCTTTTGGGGCATCCGCATCACATGGCCGAGCCAGGTCCAACATCTCCTCTTCACTCTCTGTGAGCAGAGAGGCTGCTTGGTCCACTCTATCATCTCTTTATTACTCCTAAAGTCATACACGGTACATACAGTGACATCCTGTAGGGCCTGTAGCGATAGATAGATCATGCATTGCATATGTGCAGCATATATAAAATAAATATAATTTTTAAAGTTTTGAGAGTACCTACATATCGACATCTTAGTATAAAAATAATCGAAGCATAAAAATCTTGACGACATAACTATTGTTTTATTTTAATAGATATTTTAATAGATTTTATAATGGCAGCTTATCACACAGGTAAAATTTTCATAAGGGTCCATCCAAACCTGTTAGCGCTATAGACAGACGCCCACCTACTTAAAACAATCACTGTTTGAGAGTAAGTTTCGTGGAGAGACTCTAATTCTCAGTAGACGATATGTATGTAAATTTAAAGGTATTTGGTGTAGGTATTTGTCATTTAAGCGAAAATAAATAATAATTTAGGTAAGTAGGTATCTAAAGATTTTCAGACAACTTCAAGTTAAAAATGAAAGGGGACGCATTTTAAATCTGCTTAAGGGCGGTGCTTTGTCATGGACGTCACTGGATAGCTACATCCAGTATCCGCCGCATACACTTATTGTCAAAGCTATGCATGAGGTTGCTCTGATTTTTCGTAATGTAATACCGTAAAGTAGCACCATCAGAATGAAAGCATCGAATAGACGGCATTTGGTTTTTAACTTAGTATAGTCGTAAGTCCCAGACACTCCGCATCGAGTTGAATGTTGCTCTGATAGCGAGCTTTCAGTGCTATCGTCTATGATGTAAAACGATTGTAGGTATATCGCAGAAATATATTATGTCAACCAGCTCTCGAAATAGAAAAGTTTATCAACCGAAGCGCTCGATAATTTTCCGAAAGTATTAAAGTGCGCGAGTTTTTTTCAGCACCGCAGGTGAAAAACAACTAATTTTTAAGAAATATGCTGTCAAAAATGGTTTTATTAGTTTTCCATATTTTATCTGCAGCATATAATGAGTGCATGTTTTGTCTACCCCCGCGGAACGTCACTGCTGTATACTTACAAAAGTTGTATTAATAAAATTAATAAGTATTTAAGTAATAATGTTTTATTTACCATCGTTTAATTAGTTAAATTAGTAGTGTCATACAATATCCACAGACATTGAAGATGTCATATAGGCAAATCTTGGAATATTAAACGCAACTCAAAGAATTGTACAAATCTCTCATTAATCAGAATGTATGTCATATTAGATCGTATAAAAACTTTGTATCAAAACAGCACAAAAAAAGTCGTGGTTTAATAAGACGTGTGTATGACATGTATAGTTTCTAATTAAACTTTATTAAAAAAAATGTAAACAATTAATGTAATAATTATAACAATAATTTCTGAACCGGAGCGCAATTTTTACAACGTTTTTATTAGCTCGTATTCTTATTTTTTCGGTGGTTGTTTATCCAGTACAAATCTTACAATCGATTTTTAACTAACTTCCCGACTAGCTAGATATTTGAAACTTTTAGAATATATCAGAACACAATGCCAATGCATTCTTTTAATACTTTTAGCCATTTTTAAGTAGAATTGAATTCATTTTCAGTTAATTCTTTTTGTATAAAAAGTTATTTCGGAAGAAATCCGTAATCCAATCCACTATTATTGGTTGCTAAGTGGGTGATCCAAGCAACTAAATTATTAATATATACGTGCGTTACTATGGAAATCAAAATGACATTTCAGTATTCTATATTTGTTTGTTTGTTTGTTTTTTATTTACTTCATATCAAGTACAAGTTTGAGCATATTGAGCATATTGAGCATAATGATTGAACAGATATTTTAAAAACGTTGTATATAAAAAGTTCTTTTTATCTTGTAATTATTCTTTTACGAGACGGAGCGGTAGTGTCGATAATTTCACGAATTGCGTTCCGGTCCACTTTGAGCGCTGATGTCAACACCAAGGTGAAAAAATTGGGTGGGTGAAATCTTCGATGTTTTGGCAGTTTGTAGGTACCTACATTGAATTGTTGTTTGAAATCTCCACATTATAGGAGAAAGGTCAAATTTAGTCTGAACAGTGATTTTTTTATTGATACAAGCAATGTTGGTAGTCATAAGGTTCGGTATTAAAATAAATATTGTATTTAACTGTCACTCTATGAAAAATCTCTCTATTATTTTTAACAAGGGTAAACTTTGTGAAACGATTAAATCTCGCTGATAAAAATCTCATCCGATCAATTAATATTATTATTTCGCGTCGTTTAGTTGTTAGAACGTAATGCTCGTTATGTTAGCGACATGACAAAGTTTGCCTTTTCAGTTGGCAATAATTGCCAACTCCCTTTCCCAATCCACCCCCTCCCAAGTAAGCGTTAAAGATAACAACCCCCAGGATTTAACCCCGCTGAACATATTTATATACCACTCGGCAGGAATCGATAGCATTTTTTTCTGTAGCACAAAATTGCTTTTAATTTTTTTTATTATTAGCCTTACTAACCCTTATTCTACTTTACTACAATTTATTTAAACCCTCCCACTACATACATAAGTAGATTTTTTTTTTTAATATTTCGCTTTGAAACTTTTTGTTTTATAACGATTTGGATTTTCGACAAGTTTTAGATGAATTTATAAAAAAAATATTAACTGAAAAATCATATTAAAGTAACTGTAAGTAGGTATATGGTTAATTGTATTAATAATTAAAATAGATTCGGTAGTATTTTTTTCATTTTGAGAAGAGCGTCCTCTAACTTGAAGAAAACTCTCGTAAGGTGAATGGATTGCTTACCAGAGGCAAACTAGCGAAAAGATATTATGCATTAAATTTAAATCATTTTATTGATTATTTGCATTTAAAAGTGTTTCAATGTAGGTATACATATATACCTAAAAATATTTTTAGTCAAAGATTAGAATAATTAAAAAAACGTAAAATATGAATTAATCTTTAAAGGATCCCATTTATGGATGGATGTTATTTTATGATCATTTTTATTATTCAAATTAGGTTTACTAAGTTTTCTCTAATGTTTGACTAATTCGTATGTGGGATCCTTGAATAAATTTACATTTTATGATGTTTTTTTTTTAATAATTGTATGTTTATCTTTAACTGAATAAAATACATTTCGCTTTCTAATGTTTTTAGATCGGACAGTTGAGAAATTAAAATGGCGTTCTGGTTCGGACGATATTATTTAAATTAATTTATTTTATAAATTATTATATTTTCGTAATGTTTGTAATTTCTACAACAGTAATACGATTTTGTGTTGTTTTGTTATTAATATTTATTTAGTTACAAATAATTTTTTCGTGATTTCTATTTCTATTAAATTTTGGCCTATTTGATAATAATTAATACTCGTGGAAAGCCAAATTTAATTTAATCAAAACCGGGACTTTTTTGCAAATAAATCAGAGAAAACATGAAATCTTCGGCTTTGGAGAAAAAGCGAAGCCTTAAAATTTGTCTTAGGAGCTGTCTTATTTAACTATTGCATTCAACACTTAGGCATCTGGGTTGATATTTTTTTTGTGAAAAATTATTTGTCAGTACTAATGGGAACATCACGTGGCGGCACAACGTGTTTTTCTGCACACAGTGATTGATGACGTCTACTATGGTGAAATATTATATAATCGTCATCGGAACTACAATCCACTCATCTCTGTATGCTGCAAGCTCTCGCAACTACCTTAGACTCAGGAATACTACGTGTCCTTCCAATAAATGCAGCCTAGGTCTGCCAACCCTCATTTTTATTTCTGTTATGTTGAATTGAAGCGTTTTTGGTGGTTTTGTATCTTCCATACTATTTGAGACATGACCTGGTCAACTGAGTTGCCTCACGTTCACAAATGAGATGAAGAGGGATCACCGTACAAATGTATGTTATAAAAAATATGTATAAAAATATGCAACTAGACTAGAAATTTTGTCACCCCAGCTCTAACTCACTCTACGTGTAAGTATGATTTATTAATTTTGAGTTGCGTAATAAATTATATTTGAAGAAGTCAAAATAGGGATAGATATTCGATATTAGTATATTATGCCAGAATAGAATTCATGATAAGAAAAACCAACTGATCCTTCTGAAAAGAAACTAAAATTACACAAACTTGAAATATGTACCTGACGATAATTTAAATTTTATAAAAATAATGTGATTTTCGCCATACAACTGATTAAAAAAGTTTGTCTAAAAACCTAAAATTAATATTTTAGTACTTATTTAAAACCTTGAGAATTTGTTCACATTTACCTGGACGCAATGGAATTAATATGACAAATATTTTTAATTTAAAAAATGTTGTCGACACATTTTAACACCCTCGACGCTTTTTGCAAAGTGATTGTAAGCTGTTTATATTCCTTGCACATGATTAAACGATTACTGCGCGGGGGAGAATGTTGTTCATACTGACTGCTATTATCAAGTAAATAATACTCACATATAAATGAGTCTACCTATAGGTATCATTTTCGATTAGTTACACATTGAAACTCGTTAGGAAATGTTTTTAACGGATTGAGTGCGATATCACCATACCTATCGCATTACCGACGAAATATTAGGTATCTACGCCATGCCTGTTAGGGATGAAAAATGTTGAATATACCTATAATAATAAGGTGGAATCATCTAACTATTTAAAATTGTATATATTTTTATTGTAGGTATTTATGATAATCCATTAAATTTAAAACAATAGTTTTTTAATGTTTTTCATAATTATTAATGAACACTTTAAAATGTTAATTATTATCAAAAAATGTTTCAACTTACGAGCTTCGTATAGGTGGTGCATTCACCTTAAGTGAAGTTTAAGGAAGAAGTTTAATGTGAGTACCAGAAACCCCAGTACATACACGACACTACATACTAATTGAAAAATCATAAATAATTATTTATAGTTTGATTATTATAGTAATATACAATGGCATTAGTTATATTTTACAGCTATAGGTACAAAACTATTTTTGTATACTTTTCCTCGTTGTATACTAATAATTCTTGATGTTTTCTACCAGATGGTTAACATTCGATAAATAATAAAACAAAATAAGTATCTCTAAAAATATATTTGAAAACAGTGATGTTCAAGCGACAGCTCGCGGTCGTCTGGTAAAATATGAAACATTTTGATGGTGGTCCGAATTACAATAGTAAACGAAGCACACTACGTTTTCATGGACTGAGAAAATATATCACGAATATATAAATTTGTCGCAATTTATCACAGGTAGGTAGGTACTGTCAGATCCCGTGTCTAGCAAAAATCATATTTTTTTCAATATGCGTTTCGTCCAAAGCCACGAACCAGTCATTGGTTTGAGCTAATATGGCTAACAATCATTCATTGGAAATAACTAGTCTATTAATATTACGTCACTCGGTGTAATGATAACTAGATTTTATTTGCATGCAATGCTTAGTAATTCTATTAAAAAAAAACGAGAAATAAATAAACAACCCACCAAAGGTGTTGAAAAAAACTTTCTTCCAACGAAATGATGCTCAAAATTTGAAAGTAAATCAAAAACGATCACTGGCCCACTCTTTTTCATACAGATAGTGACGAAATAGAGAAGAAGAAAATATTGCTTACTGTTTTACAAATTAATTCGACAGTACATGCTTATACTTTTTGGCTTACGTAAGTAAACAGTTTTTTTGCTTCAAGCGATATAATAGGGGAAGGGTGTACAAAATGGCATGGGGTTTTGTTTATTGAGAAAAAGAATATCAAAACATGTAATTTATTATAAAAATGGAGCATGATTGTAAAGTGAAACTATTTTTCAATATATTGGCATGTGTATATTAACAAAATGTTACATAAGTGATAGTAAAAAAAAGAAATAAAAATGTATAAGTAGCTAAAAACCATTTTACCCCTCCTGTTGTACAAAATGGCAAACAACTTAAATATTTATCAAAAATACAAAATAAGTATAATTTCAAATAAAAATGACATGTTTTACGGAGGAAAAACTTCGCAGAAAAATATTTTTGCTTTTTTATCTAAACCAGCACAATCAGCATGAGCCCATTTTCCACATTTCATGCATCAACATGAACACTAATAACCGCTACGTTAGCTACTTTTTATATTTATTTGTAATATATAGAAGTCACCAAATTGATGAAATGGCAGTGGGCCGGACACATCGCACGGCAAATGGACGGGCGCTGGACAAATTCAGTCATTCAGTGGTACCCAAGGGGCACTAAGCGGGCACAGGGGCGCCCCAGAACCCGCTGGATTGACGAACTTGTCAGGTTTGGTGGAAGTACGTGGCAGAGAAAAACAAGGAACCTAGAAGAGTGGAAGGAGCTGGGGGAGGCCTTCATCCAGCAGTGGATTGACCCCGGCTGAAAATATATATAAAATATGTGTAATATCACCTTTTGATGACAAGCTGCAAAAATATTATTATGGCTCAAAAATCTTTCCACTGCATGACCTCCTTGTATGACTGTTCTCAGTGAACTAAATATAGCTGAATATTTGAAGGACATGTCATGGATTGTTTCTGAACAAGTTGAATCATGATCCACTGAACCATTTCGGCAGTAGAGCGATAGTTCGTTTTACCCCACTATGCCATTTTGTACACCTTTCCCCTATACCTGTATAAATTAATGAAGTGTTTTAATACGATTAAAAAACAACACTTTCTTGCAACTTAGGGCGGTAAGTTTATTACGCTTGAAAAGAACCAAATATGTAGTAATTAGACGGGCTGATTGCCGTTTTCTCAAAATTTCACGTCTACATGTTTGGCCACCTGTAAGGATCGCACTGACGAAGCGTCTCACTCGTACACTTGAAAGTAAAATAAGAAGGTTATAGCTTTGGTGGCTTGATCTGGAGATCAATAACTAGAGAAGCGGGAAATGTCAAGCGGAACGTTTTAATCTACTATATACGACTAAGTTTTCTCTGATAATGGAGTTTTCACCTATTTTCCGTATACTTACAGACTTGAAATTCTGCTAAAGCAGTGACAGTAGGTAGGTAGACTCTATTCAAATTTTGAGTCATTTCAAACACTAACAGGCACCAGATAGTTGGTTTTACCTTATATTTTGGTAGAGTACATACCCGTCACGTAACCTTGCAATTTGGAACATATTTTTTTTTAAATTATTTTGAATTATTTTGAATACTAAAACGTGAGTTAAACCAATCAGGTGCCTGGAATTTATTAATACAATCACACGGAGTGCGTATTACACACAAATTTTGTCACTGTGTGTAATTGCAAAGTTATGTGGAGGGTACTATACATTCTGAATTAAGTAATAATGTTAGACTTCGTATCATATTAATTTTGAATTGATGCAATGCGCACAAAAAAATCTCTAACGATGACGTATTTATGATGCGTTTCATACATAATTATTCTATGATCACTCTAAAGGCTAAATTACACCGGCAGTTTTTCATGTCGATCGACTGCCACGATCATTTCCTTGATCGTCTGCGCAGTGTAATTTGGCCTTTGTTTAATTTTTTTTTGAGATTATGGTCCCTTTATAAGGTTGGTTATTTATAGACTTTTTTCTGTTTACAACTTCATGTCGTTTGATTTAAATATACTTACATGGTGGTGTTCAATTCGTCCAATACCTAATGTGCAGCAAGGCCATAAAGAATTATTTACACACTATTATATTACTTGATATGACAGTTTATTAATAATATACTCTGTAAAAAAAGCGTGGCGAAGGCACTGAAGATGTCTCGCCATTAAAAATTCATTTCAATTATGACGTCACATTTATAAAATTTATTGTCTCAAGTCGCGCATAAATTGAAAAAAATAACAAAATGCCTTTATAATAAACAAGCGCGCAGTCAAATGAATGGAGAATTTAATAAAGCTGTTTATTAATATCCCGATATATTATTTTGTTGCGGGAATAAAAAAAGTGGTCTCACCAGGCGCCGTAGATTAGTGGGCGTATTACAAGGGATTAATGTTGATAACATTTCGCTTGACATTCCCACATTAAAAAATCGTGAATTATTTATTGCCTTATTACGGGGACGATCAGAATTGACAGTCATAAAAAAATATTTTAATTAAATAGTTACGACTGTCCACCAGTGGTATATTAATAAATTTATTTATTTATATAGAAAAAAAGTATTATGGCATTACAGCTATTGACTAATGTGTCATAATACATAATAAAATACAATTTTGGTATACATTAATTATAAACAGTGGTCATGAAATAGATTTAAAAACATACTCAATGACTGATAACAATCGTTAGCTACTTATATAACAAGATAAAAGAAAATAGATTAAGTTATTATGTAATATTGAAGTAAAATTATAAAAACAATTATAAATTTAACATAAGTACTTAACACGACCACAAACATTAAATTGTTAAAACAATATATAATCGCACGATACCACAATGAAACATCTACAATACTGAAGAATTACGAGTGATATTGATGGGAATATGACAATTATCAATACTTACCAGTATAGGCAGATTATGAATGAACCCAAGAAGAATTAAAAAGAAATGCTTTAGTATGTTGAATAAAATAGTGCCAGGTATCTGATTTTTAAATCTTAAAAAAAGATAGTAATTGAGGCGTCTAATTACAAAAAGCGACAAGTCCACAATTCAATATTTTCGGGAAATAACGTTTTTATGTTTCAAGCTTCAATTATTTGTTTTAACGTGAGATTATTTTTTCCGTTGTATTCTTTGTCAACATTAGAACCGAATGGCAATTTGTTTCAGCCGATAAACTCTTAAATGTAGTAAATATAGGCAATATAAAATTGGACGTAGCGCTATTTGTACCTCACTTTTTAATTTACTCCGCATAACACACATATTTCCGTGGCACTGTCATGAGTTTACCAGATGCTACAGCATGGGAGACGCCCTTTTCAATATTGAACGTTCCCTTATCGGTTGATTTAAACACGCGCGAAATCAACCAAACTTCGAATAATATGAAACACGAACTTGGCGCTTTTTGTAATAAATTGAGACTTAAAATAGTTTTTTTCATAGGGTTATGTCGCGTTTTGGAATTTATAGACCAATACATATTATGTAAAATTATACAAAGAATACGTGCGTATTTTTTTCTCGGTTTTGACCAAATGTGGACTTATCGCTTTTTGGAATTAGACGCCTCAATTCTTGAATAAAATGGATCTATTTTATATTTGCGTTTTACATCTTATACTTAAATTCTTTAGCACCTTTTGCTATTCCTCGACACATCTGCCACGGGTGGAGGTCAAGAAAATTTTGTTTTATAATTATATGCATGTTTATTCAATCATATACTTGTGGAGGATTCTGGGTATGCTGTGTTCAGTTCAGTAAGAAAGCGGACCAAGCAGCTTTTCGTCAGTTGTGACGTTGAACCCTGCTCGACCACGTGCTATGGATGTCTCAAAAGAAACTAAACCGAGCCAGCTTTTTCTGATACTAATTACGTTATCTAATACTACCACATATAATTGTAATACCATCATCACTAAAGCAACATTTATGAGGTAGGTACCTACATATAAAAAGTATATTGGCCGTAATTTATTAGGACATTTAAATTTGGTATTTATTTTGAACTCCCCTAAAAGTGACATTAAAAAATGAGTGTTGTTTCAATGTACTAATTTTGAGGAAACAATTATATTTTTTGTCCTTTTCTAATGTAGAAAATATTATGAATAGGTACTATTTTCCGTCAATCCATTTTAAAATGGTATACCATTTAAACAAAATGTTATATTAGTGCGCGTATCATGGACAAAGCTGTGATTTTGATATTTTTATTTGGCAAGGAAAGATACCGAACAATTTTTGAATCTTTTAAAAAATGTTTGTGTAAAACTAGTCAAAAATATAAGCATCAAAGGAGACCACTCTATAAACATAGGTAACACTGCGGTACTCGTACTGTTACTCCAATGCGTATTGCACTGAGTTCGTTCGGTCCCAGGGGTACGGGTTTGATTCCACTTGAGGTCATAATACATAATATTGTAACTTTATCAAAGCTTGGAAGTTTCTGTAATTAACTGCATACTACTCCACACTACTGTTTCACTACTATTAGTACACAACCGTGTAGTATTCATGTTAGTTGCAAATTTATTGTTCATAATTAAAACTGAACTTTAAAAATTATATCGACATAGAACACTATTCCCAACATATTATTTTAATTTGGTGAATTTGAAGGATTAAAACAATGTTCCGATAATTTCATTGTTAAATAAGTAGTAAGAACCTGTTTTATTTATGCAATAGTTTGGAATCGATTTTTTACAGCTTAAAATTTATCGATACCTTAAATACTTTTACCGTTTTCTATTTAATTATTAGTTTTTAATGTTATCTTAATTAATATTATATTATGTTATTTCAGTTTACTTGTACTTACACAATTACGTACATATGGCACTTTTAAATTCGTTCCAATAACATACCTATGCACAATTTAATAAAAATTTGAATTGATTTGAAATTAAAATTGACAAAGACCGCTTAGGTACATACTTAAGTAGTACATTATAATATAGACGTAGATTTGTTATAAATCTCATTGTTTAATTTTTTTTCTTACAATATTGCCAAATAATATGTAGGTACACGTCATGTATCCTGACCCCAGTTGTGAAATTATAAAAATGGCCTCTCCCTATTTTTTGTCAGCGGTTTATGATTTATTTTATTGTGAAGAGGAATTAACTTCCTTTATTTGTATTCGGGACATTCGCTATTTTGTGTGGATTTTATATTAATTTTTCTCAGCAGAATAAAACCCGTGTGAAAGGCAAATAAAAGACTTATCCAATATTTATATTACTGGCGTCCAGCTTTATAATAAATGTAATCATTAATTATTTCTGATGAAAAAGACAAATAAATGATTAATAAACAATTTTGCAAATACATAGGTAGGTACGTAACTTGTTTGTTAACCTAACTATTCACAATATTTATGATTGAAATATGATGTATATTAAATTATTATTAAAACATTATTTATAATTCTTCAACTTCAATTTATATATTGTTTTGTTATTTCAGTGATCCAACCTGGACATAGAACCTTCTTATATTCTGAAGCCTTAGCGTTTTCTATCATAGCTAGATCGCAGTAGTTCTCTATCTCGAGCTGCCAACGTCGCAGACTTGACAACGACACGTCGTGGGTGCCAGGAATGTTGGTTACCAAAAAAATATTTGATTAGGTTACCATCTAAATTCTAAGGTTTATATTGTGCATTTTAATGAATGAAAAATGTGATTAATATAAGGTTTTTTACAACTCATTGAATTCGTTACAGTATTATTGTCAATTTTGACAACTTGACGTTTTTCTTACCAGATCTACAATTTTTTAACCAGCATCTATATTCTATACGCATCCGACCATAGATTAAATAAATGTGCTTGAAAATCAACCGATGACCAAATTTGTGCCTATATTGTTTTGTTGTACCTTACGATTTATTATTATTCGGTAATTGTGAAACAATCAATTATTCTTCAATCTTTGGCCTCACAAAGCAATGATCATAATTATTACTTATTTTACAAAAGTAGGTACCTACTATTTTTTGAAATTTTAATAATTTGATTAAATGTAAAATTTTTTCCCTGTCTGCCCTATTTTACTTAATACTGAGTAATCGTGCTAACAAACAGCTGATAGTAATACCTTACCTACTTAAAATTATTATTTTAACATTTTCTAGATTGAAATTATATATCTATTAAGTACCTACTTAATTCAATTTAGGCTATTTGCATAACTACACTGACAATTACGAAGTTATTATAATCACCTATATAAGTAACAAAAAAGGAGTCGAACGAGTAATCTACTGGATTACACGAAAGTTTTATATGAAACCATCCATCATAATTACAACGTATCGTCGATCCAAACGCCTCTCAGAGAATAATAATATATTATTTATAATATGACGGCCGTCGTATTTGCATAATTAATGCATTATGTATGCATTTTGGTAGGGTATGTATGCAATAATAGTATTTTTATACCTGCTACAAATAATAATACTTGTTGCAGACTGCAGTTACTTAAAAATTACAATGTACCTATCAGTGGCGAAGGGTGACTTTTGGAAAGAGGTACGCTGTGGAGATCAAAGAAGAATAGCACACTTGTCAGGTATACTCACGGGAAATAAGACGATAATACGATATTACTACGGATGATTAGATACACACTAATGTCAACATCACACTAAATCGATTAAATTTCAATAGATCACTGACGATGTAGAATTGATCAATGAATATAAATTATGTATTTTCCTATACCTACACGTAACAAACGCCTAAATATATATCATCGGTAAATATTAACAACAGCCCAATATGACAAACAACTAAACAAAAAAATAATATACTTATATGTTCTATGACAGAATTAAAATAAATGATAAATAATAATCACGAGATACAATTATTAATCATTTTTAAAAATATTCTATCCTTATATGACGTGATTGAACAAATATAAATTATTTTTTTAATCATCGCATTATTAATTATTATTTGAATAAAGCGCCAATGCGACAGTCCTCGACACTAAATATATAAGTTTTGCCTTATAAGCATATAGATTCATATGAATAAAAGCAGACTGCTCCGATGCCCTTAGAACGCAATTCATACAATAAGCTCGGCAAATTATTGTCGAGTGAATCGATATTAATTCAAATACTCGCTAGAGCTGCTGGTTTGTCACTTATTATTTATTTATTCTACATTATTCTGGCGATAGATGGCTCTCATTTATATATATATATATATATATATATATTCAGGGCTTTTTTTTCCATTTAACGCGGTGGAACGGCGTTCCGGCACCTTTTTTCACGGTTTTATTTCAAAATCAATTAAACGAAAAAATATTTGCGCTTAAGTAATTACAATAATAATTCGTTAAAATGATAAAATAAGGTACAGGTGGAAGCCATTTTGAATGTTGGCGTGTTAGTGTTAGTGAAGTAACCGTATAGTTTAAATAGCAAACATGCGTATGTAACTAGCTTCATACGTATGCTGCGTATTATGATTTTGACAGTTTGACGTTTATCGCATGGCAGCATCTGCGTATATTGTTATTTACGTTTGTTTAGTCAGTTTGTGTTACGATTACGTGTTGTGCAACTATTTTATATATTATTTAGTGCAACCCCAAGTTTAAATATGAAAAAAATTTCCTGTTACTTCTCAACCACCGGCAGCGGCGCCGATTCCGCAAATAAAAAGCTCAAAACAGAAACGATGACAGAAGATATGGAAATATCGGTACATGTAGATGTTCCTGAATCATCTCTAGCTGATCTCGGGGATCAAGGTCGAACTCAAAACGATTGGCCAGACTGCTGGTCATTAGATCAAAAAAACGATTTTTGCTCAAAAAACGAATGGTTGAACGTACACAAAATGAAACTTGGCTGCACAATTTGCAGAAACGTTGGAACTCTTGGAACTGAAACGACAATGGGAATGAAAATATCCAAAGAATGGGCCAATAATGAAATCACGTATTCTGGGAAAGAGAGGAAGCTACAATTGGGGTCACTTCGAAAAAAAATTTTCGATCACAGAGGATCTATTGCACACAAAGCAGCGTTAAAAATCATTTCTGAAGCCAAAAAAAAGCAGATTGAAAATACTTTTTTAAAATCGTTATCTCGCGAAAAAGTAATAACAGCAAACATTTTTCGAACTGCATATAAAGTAGCTAAGGAAAATCAATCATTCAATATGTTTGAAAGTGAAATTAATCTCCAAGAACTAAATGGGATCGAAATGGGTCATATTCTCCATTCCACTAACGCATGTGTTAACATTGTAAATCATATATGTGATGAAATGAGAAAAAATGTTTTCAAAGAAATTGTTCAATCGAAAAATATAATTTCTTTGATAATTGATGAGTCTACCACCATAAGCCAAAAAACCACCCTCATTGTGTATGTTCGATGCTGTGTCGAAAGTGTTGGAATGAATTCACCAATTAATTTGTTTTTGGATTTGATTGAACTTAAAGACGTAACGGCAAAAGGAATATTTGAATCATTACTCCAATCTCTTGATTTATATGGGATGACAGAAGAATATTTAAAAAAATATTTAGTTTCGGTTGCATGCGACGGCGCTGCTGTGATGTTAGGTTCTAAAAATGGAGTGAAAAAATTGCTGACAGAAAAATTTCCTTCAATTATAGTTTGGCATTGTACTAATCACAGATTAGAATTATCAGTAAGTGATGTTGTAAAAAAAATTTCAGGGATCAATAGATTCAAATCATTTATTGATAAACTTTATGTTTTATACCACGCGTCGCCGAAAAATAATAGAGAGTTGCATTTATGTGCAGAATCACTAGGCGTTGAGGTACTGAAAATCGGAAGAGTTTTAAGTACCCGATGGGTGGCATCTAGTTTTCGTTCAGTTTTGGCTGTGTGAAATAATTATGAATCCCTTGTGCGTCATTTTGAAGAAGCGATGAATGACCCTACAAGAGATAAAAATGACAAGTGTACTTACAGTGGCTTAAAGAACAAAATAACATCAACAGCATTTTTATTGGATCTAGCATTGATGTGCGACGCTCTCCAAGAATTGTCGGAACTTAGTTTGGACCTACAAAATCGCAATGTGAACCTTTACATTGCAAATCGAAAAATAAATGAACTCGTTCAAGTTTTTGAAGAAAGAAAACAGAATTTTGGACCCTATTATAAATGTGCTGCAGCTGCTATAAGCAATCTGCATTTTCGTGGAGTTTTACTTCACGAAAAAGTTTCTAAAAATGATCCTCCTATTGATCCGAAAATATTTTATTCCACGTTGAAAACGTCAATTGAAAAAAGGCTGCTAGATAATAAAGATGTTGAGTTTGCACTTTGGGCTCGCGTACTTGACCAAAAATATTGGCCTGAAGACATTGATAATCGGTTGACATTTGGAGAGATGGAAATTAGAAACATTTCGATCAGGCTACAACTAGATGAACGAGAAATGATTCGTGGATTTCGCGAATACATTCTCGAAAAGACATATTCTGAAAAACTCTTGCGTTTGGTATATGCTCTGAATTCTATTCCCATTTCTTCAAGTGAATGTGAACGGGGGTTTTCGCAAATGAATCTTATTATTACCCCAACAAGAGCTTCGTTAAACACTAAAACAGTTTCGGCACTCTTGTTCATCAAACTCGTGGGACCACCCTTGACACTTTTCGATCCTTCAAAATATGTTGATAGGTGGTTACTTAAAGGAAGACATTCGGCCTTAGACTCTAACACTAAGAAAAGGAATCGAGATGATGTATCAGACGAGAATTGGAAAAAACTTTGGAAATCACTCTAAACTTTTATTCAAGTTCATAAATAAATACATTACATATTATGTATTTACAATTATATTTTAAAGTTAGTCTTATTTAGTCTTATTTGTACAATATATTTCAAATATAATGTATGTATTTTATTGCTTCTGTAGCTTTGTTTTGACTAAAATAAAAAATTATCGTAAAAATCAACCTTTTTTTGTTCGCTTCGTGGCATAGCTCCTTTAAATTTCATTTAAGTGACATTTGAATATAATTTTATTTAGTAAAAAGCTTGACATGAAGTGAGTTCCGGCACCTTTTTTTTTTAAAAAAAAGCCCTGTATATATTTATATATTAATTATTATTCTGACGCTATATTCAATTGGTTCCCGCAATTTTTTTTAAAAGTATTTAAATTTAAATACTTTCTATCTATTTTTCTTAGAAGGTAGGCTTCAAATAATCGCCTACTATGAAGCCTTCGCCACTGGTACCTATACCTATAAGGTACCAAAGCCAGCTAACGTAATATAGGTCAAACTGGGTTTCGTCAATTCAAATGGTCATTAATTGAAAATTTTTACCTGTAGAGGCTTAGAAGCTTAGAAACCACCTATCTACCCTCTATTTTTGAAATGCATAACAGCTATTCTCTGTAACGTTAAAATAAAGACCAAAAGACTGGTCATAATTATTATTAAATTACTAGCTGACCCGGCAAACGTTGTTCTGCCATATAAATTATTTCTAGTGAATATTTTGGTTGTTAAATAAAAAATAACGAATGTATCGTAAGTGTGTAAGGATGAGATTTATGACAGAAAGAGGAATAGAGCGCTGTAGACGATGACCGCCGATAAAAACAAAAAAACATCAACCATTCATTTTCTCAATTCAAAATGAGTAATGATGTTCATAATGAATGAATTAACTGTGACAGGATCTCGTTATTTAATGTTTATGCAATATCCGTCTTGTCCCTTCCAGAAAATTAGCGGATATTGGAGAGCGTCGCATGAACGGTGTGTGTCAGCGATGAACTCCAGATTATTGTTTCTTCTTCGAATCACGATTTCTCGCGTCGATGTGCGGTCGCCAACTATGATTCCAGCAATGTCGTCAACAACAGGCGCATTGAATCGACGCACGTGCTCTCCAGCTGGTGTTTTATCAGTATTGATGACAATAGCGTGATTGTCACTTTGCAATTCGTGCATGTGTGCTTTGAAGAATTTCAATAATTCATTGTGCTCATTCAACAGGGCGTGTAGTTCGCCGACGATGCGCCTGGCATTAGGCGAATTGAGGCTATTGTAGCCACAACGTGCATCCACATGATTGATGTCCTCACCGCCTATGAAGTAGATTTGTAAAAAATTTTGTGGTTCGTTTGGCATTGGCAGCAATGAGCCTACTTTGTGGTATACTTGGCCTTTGATTTTGAACGTAGAATGGAATTGTTGACCATTTGCTGCAGTATTGTGAACTATTTCTGTTGCTCCGAACGAAGTCATTTGGAAGCATGAATTGAATGTGCGAATGGACTTCAGGAACAGGTTTGAATCTGGAATCGTGCCGATGAGCAAGCCGTTCAATGGTTCTGGTGGTATCTCAATTTCTGGTAGTTGCACTTTTCCTGATGCGCAACACATCCCGGCTGACTCATGTTTGAATTTGAGCGCATGACAATGGGGACATTCTTTGTCCATAGCACCAATCAGCACTTTAGAATGAGCGGAATATTCAATATCTGGCTCGTACTCGAATGCGAAACGAAGGAACGAAGCGGATATAAATGTTCGATGTACTTGTTGGCGTTGTCGGTTATTTGCACTGCGTGTGTTAACTACGAACCGGCGCGCTTGGCTCCGTTCCAATTGTCGTTGTTGATTTCGTTCAACTCGTGCCTCTTGTGATTGAGATGCACGCAATTTACTTACACGTACATTTTTGTTATCTTGTTGGATTTGTTCGTCTGTTCTTTCTGCTCTACTATTTCGCATGTTTGTTGCTTTATTTGTTCGTCGGCCCAAATGGCCCCCCTTGCGTCTTGCTGGCATTGTGACTTTGATACACGCACATAAAAATAGATAAATTAAAATAAATCGTACGAAATTTTGCACGCACTGCGTTGTGATATGCCGAATGAAATGTCAAAATGACGCGACGCTTCTCTTGAATTTTTCTCGGACGTAGCGCCATCTGTCATTCAACAACATAAATAATTTCGTTCTGTTTGAAATACGAACGACGGTTAAATTTGTTCATACAAAAAT
Organism: Rhyacophila brunnea; assembly: GCF_057557595.1. NCBI lineage: Eukaryota > Metazoa > Arthropoda > Insecta > Trichoptera > Rhyacophilidae > Rhyacophila > Rhyacophila brunnea. Next base: position 29,474,733 of record NW_028233068.1, read on the forward strand.
AATATAATCGCGATTAAAAAATGGGAGGGTGGGGGTAGGAGGCTGAAAACTTGGAGTTATAGGTATTTTTTATGCCAAATAATAAAAAAAATACAAAAAAAAATTGTCAAAAAAATAAAAGAAAATTTTTCTGGATAGAGATACCCTAATCACCTAGCGGTATGAAATATACTTGTTGACCTATTCTCATACCTAACAAATATACATAAAAAAATTCATAAAAATCAGTCGAGCCATTTCGGAGGAGTTAGACCACAAACATCGTGACACGAGATTTATATATATATAGAGATATTATGAATGATTTCCTATAAAAGAATGCTTATTTCTTGTAATTAGGTAATATGAAGTTTTGAGAATATAACAGCTAACCAATTTATGGTTGAGTTTTCCACCTACCTACTACAATGAGTTTAAGAAATGGCCAATTTTTTAACACTATAAAATTTAAATATTATAAAAATTTGTAAAATAAATGTAGGTAGGTACTATGTCATACAGTACCTACAATACAAAATGAAAAGTATTTAGATACTGAGGTGCGCTCACAAGAGGGGAAAGGGGTTAAATTGAGAATTAATTCAAGAATTTATTTTGTTAGAATAAATTGATGTTTTAGAAAATTAACTAAAATCTCGAATATCTCTATACAGAATATGTAATGTTTAATTTAATTTTGATTTGATTTGATTTAATTATATATTTGAAATGACAGTCAACGATTTTATATATTTATTGCTACGGATACATAATATTATAAAATTATTTTTGATAGTACCTATCTACGTATTTTGAGCAGCAGAAAGTCAAATGTGCTGGACTTTTGAAAGCCCATTTTTAACACCCCTCTTTATGAATTATGAAATATCGGATAAGCCAGTGGCGACACGTGGCTTGTACAAACTCATAACTGGGTTCGATTCCCAATCGGTGCATGCGTAATACTACCCACCACTGTATCATCGAGAGGCGTGGTGTGAAAAAAATCTGTAATAAATCTTCAGTTTTATCATTATCACATAATTTATTTTATCACACTCATTATAATTTTTAAATATCATACAGCTTACCAGGGCAGGTATTTGAATGTTCTGTTTTGTCATGTTCTGTTTTGTCAGTGTTCTGTTTTGTCATGGAACCACTAACTATTTAATCAAAATCTAATAAAAACACATTCCAGGTTATGTTGACATTTATATTTGGATTATAATATTATTATAATCGATGTTCTCTAACGTTGTTACGTAAATGACGTACAATAATTCATGGCGATCAATTAAAATTAAGAATTTATTATTGGCTGCCTGAGCTACAGTTCTTTTAATTGTAATATGTCCTATGGTAATTTGAAGATTTAAAAATAAATATTACTTACACTTTTATATGCACCTAATGGATGTTTGAATTCTACACGGCTCAATAATTTTAACAAACACTTGATTTAATGAAATAAGTCATGTAAAATATTATGTTGCACCGATATTATACTGTATAGTATCATATTTATTACGTTAAATAGACAAATAAAAAATGAAAATATGTTAAAAGTTGAAAATTAAGTAAAATGATGTAAATAGTTATATTATTTTTCTTACTAAACATATAGGTAGGTATATAACAGTAATGAAATATAAATCAATTACATATCATTATTCCGGATACAAGCATATGATAATATAGAAAATTATATTATACGGTAGATTTGAAAAAATGTTAAAATGTTTAAACATGAATAATGTACACCACTGTCTTCATACCATAGTAGTTCCACCGGATATGATGTGTAGGTTTTAATCAAAAGATTAACACGTCTTATCTGATGAAATAGTCTTATGCGACTGGCGCGTGCCTGTAATCGGTGCAGTTTAGTGTGATTTTTGGGGAATCAAAAATAAAATGTAGGTACCTTAGATATATACCTATCTTCTACATGAAAATTTTAATCAGCTTCACATATTTTTTAAATTTTATTAAATACCTTTACATTCACTTGGTAGAAATCTTTTTATAACGGTAAGAAGATAATTATTAACATGTAATATTATATTTATTACTTTTCACCATATCCCATAATATACGTATGATTTTTGAAGGTTTTTCTACAATATAATTTTTCATTAATGCCTACTTAGGTACCTACTTATATTTGAGATTACATTACCTAAGAAATGTATCCTTTTATGCATTCGTACATTATGTGCAACGACATTTAAATGAAATAATCGGAACAGATTAATAACACGTTCATAAATTAATTTACCTCCAAAGTTATGGTGTAAACGTAAACAATAGGTATATTGTACCACAATTCACTATGCCTGTTTGGTATTTTACGTACGACAATATTTGTGCTAAAGCTAAAAATAAAATGCAAGCAAATAAGTACACGTTTGGTGTATGAATGCTAGTAAACACTGAAAACTGTATTCCCGACACATTTTTAGCCATTAGCGACTTCCAAAGTTGAAGAGAATAAAACGCTATAAATAATTCATAGAAAATGTGCAAAAAATGTGCTCGTATCTCAAATTGCGATCCGCGTTCAAGTCAGACTCCGGCCTGCCAACCTAACGAATAAAAAACACATCGACTTTCATACAATGTCCAATTTCCACTTCACAAATGAAGCATCCTTGTTGTTAACACTTTTGCCACAGTAAAACTGCATTGGTGTCGATTTGTTAAATTTTCAATATATTAATTATTTTTAGACGCGTATATTTACGAGTTTCTGATAATCTTACCATTATTACCATCTTTATGAACATACGTAAAGACATATAATTAAAATATAACATGTGTTTTTATTCGCGTATCGTATAGCTACAGATAGATATTATATAATAAGCCATCGATTATTTTATGAATTATAGGTACTAACAACAAAATTAGCAATATAACATTTATTGCGTCTTCTTAATTCATTAATCAGTTTTTATCAAGTTTTTCTATAATATACCTACTTATATTTTTGAGGTTATTTCAAATTTTATAGGTAAATTTTTTCTTTAATTGTGTTACTTAACTATCAAATAAAAAGATATTATATGAAATTAAATAAAACACTTATGTAATTAATTATATAGTAGGTACTTATTCCGTTTAATTTAATAATGATTTGACAGTTTTCGTCCGCTTCAATGTGACATCGTCAATTATAAAAAAATATACAATATTTCATTTATTTATACTAACTATTTTTGTGCAAAATTATTAATTGAAAATATGGATTCTAATTAAATTCTGTGTTAAAAAATCAATGAATTAAATTTACAATGAATTTACAAAGAAAACATTAGTAGGTACCTACCTACATAATATGATCGTATTTAGGTAAGCTGCAAAAAATATATTCCAATAAACCAAGTTAAGGGAAATTCAATAAATCATCACGTATTAATAATCTATGTTAGTAAGAAGACGATGACTCGTTGAAGCGGACGAAACGAGTCTTGATTATATTTAAAATAAGTGGAATAAGTAAGTAGGGAGTAGGTATCTACTATATGTGTAATTTTATTTTAATTAATTATACCTATACCTAAGTAATATGTTGTTATAGTTACATCATGAATTTATTATTATGACAAATTCTTAAGAAAAAGGTCAGTAATTGGGGTCAGAAGCTTTTCTTTTAGATAGTGTAGGAAAATATACGATAGTAGAAAATATATGAAATAATATGAATTTCGGTTAATTAAAAGCAGCGACCATTACATCGAGTAAGTTGAAAAAAAATTTTGTGCGAAATCATGATCAACTTTGATCTGTATCTACTATCCTTCGACAAGAGTGTCTTGATGTATAAAATATGTATAAACTGTTTGTATTATTTTTTATATCCTTTAGAAAATGCGGTCACTTCTTAAAACGATATGTTATTATTTTTTGTGGAAAATAATTGGCTTCATCACTTAATCACTTAACTAACTTTAATTATTTACGTCACCTAGGATATAGTCAGCGCCCGTGGTTACAGTGCTAGATAAAATAGTACCGGATCGCTCGGTATTTAAAATCCCAATACCCAACCCTTTCTTAAATATTTCAATGTTAAAATCACTTCGCAATTAGACTGACTAATTGATGCCCTAGCATTTTTACATAAAATCGCGTAATTTAAAATTATTATGTCACATAATAGGCGCTCTGGAGCCACTTCATAACTACACGATTAGTAATATTAAAATAATAATAGTAGACATTAAAGTGTTAATGGATTGAATTATTTTTAATAGGTAATGTAATAAGAATATTATAGATAGATTGTTATAATATGGGTAACTCAACATGTTAGCGTACCATCAACAGAAAGGCTCCCTAATCAGTGTAGTAGCCACGCGACACAAGGCAAGCTTATCTCCTGTTTTTAATTTCCGTTTTCATATTTTATATTTATTGCGTCACACATATTTGCTTGCCAAACTAGAGGCAGCTTTTTATCCTCTCTAGTTAGATGGCGTCTGTTGTGAGCCATTTTCTAGTGTCGTGTTTGAAATAGCTGCAGTAAAAATAGAAAAGGCAAATTCCATCAAACGGAATGGTTACAAAACAAGTTTATGATATAGGCAGATAAATATGTGATTTAGTAGTGAAATACAACAGTTTTTCTTGCAAAATCCTATGTAGAATACAGCATTTTTCGATTTTAAATCATGAAACGTGCACAGGTCTTCTGTACTGTTCCAATTTTTAAAACATTTTTTTAAAACCAAATGATGACATGACATGTGAAAAAATGGTTACGTGTATATAAATTATATCACGTATTACATTTCACAGTGAACTGTCGTATCGGAAAGAGATAACCATATAGCATTGAGATCAAAATATGACTCGCTTTTCGTGGAGAATTGCAGACAGTACCTAAGTATGTAGGTAATTTTCAAATGTAATAAATTCTATAAGAATATTAATTTGAAATCTATTGATTTCGTCATTAACAGATGTAACGCTATCATTATTATCAGATAGTTAATAGCTACGACTTGATATTTACGATCACCTACTTGCTAATCTACTTTTGAATCGTTCAGAATTTTATATACGATTTGATTGTACCTATTTAATGGATTTTTTTCTGACACGTTTTTGGTATTTTTTTCTCTATTGACCAAAAAATCTACGCACATTACTGCTTTCAATAAAATTAATATCTTGTCTTATTATGCTTGTTATCTTTCTCGTATATTATTATAATCTATTTATTATATTCCTATAGGAATTCTACGACAGGTCAGGTTTATGACAGTTTGAAACACATGGCACTCGTGAATTGGTGGGACCTTCTGAGATGTTTTCTTCGACAACACTGATGATACATATGGACAATAATGATCCTAATAATTATGACCGTTAGGCCACGAGCATTTGACAACCACTTGTGGATGTGATAGCTCATAACTAAGCACTCGTTGTTATAGCTTCATGCCAGGTCATCATTGCTATAATGCGGAGTGTCTGGATGTGGATAATATACCTGGGAAAATGAAGAAATCTGCAGTTGAAGCAGTTGAAAAGAACCTATAAATAGTAGGCGTAATAAATACGAAAGTCAGTGACACCTGCTAGATTTTGTTAAATCAACCCCCTCCCGCCGACATATAAAAAACAGTAGGTAATTATTTATGATGGACATTTCTTCGAAATGGAATGAATATAATATAAAGGTATCTAGATCCGGGAGGTAAGTAAAAATATTTAATTTTAGAAAAGGACTTTATATAAGGTCTTATTTTCCTGGTTAGATTTTGGAAATACTGAAAGAAGGTGCAGTTGAAAGCTCCATGCAAAACATAAAAAAGCTGAAAATAGCACGATAACATAATAATATATATATACACTCTTGTATCCATGGGATGATACTGTGCAGAAAATTCAACTTCCTAAAAAGTGGAATTAATTCTGAAATAGATCTTCCCTTGAAAGTCAACGAAATATCTAAATATTGGAAGATTTAGTCAGGTTCAGGTAGCATTGCAACTGTTGTTGATTTGATATACTATTATAATGTTTTATTTCCTTAATATTTTCTGAATAGTTTAATAAATATGAAAGATTTGTTTTTATTTTCATTTTAGTAACATTTTTGCATTGTTTTTTAAGATAAATTCGGAAATTCTTTACAAAATGTATGTACAATGCTTGATCCATTCAAGCCAATCATTCATACTCATTATATTAAGTACATATAATATTTTTTGGGCTAAAGTATCCCCACCGTAACTTAAAATTAAAAAAAATAATAATCAAATGATACTATAATTATTTTCCTAATAAATAAAAACATGTTAAAAATACTTATTTAACTAAAAATATTCAGCCCATTATTTTGTTCGAGTTCGATTTTAAATCAATTTTCTTTGAGTAGAAGAATAGTTTGGGCCAAAGTCATCCCATGCTACGGTATACATGTCGCAGTCCAACTAATAAATAGCTAACATTCTTCCAATGATGAGTGTATGCACATAGATATTATATTATATTCCTACAGCGATCGTAGTTGGACGCATTGCTAATTTGAATCCATTTCGCCCCATTTAGACTAAAGTAAATGAAATTTACTGCATTCGTGCCACATGGCAGTTGTAATAAACCTTTTTTGCTCGCGTGCCGGTCCCGCCTACTCTACTGGCCAGAGCGGAAATGGGAAGGGCGGAAAAACGCCCACAATCTTCGCATGTTTACAACGTCTGCATATCAATGGAAGCCACATGTTTCCATCCAGTAACTTATTGATCTGTCATATATTATACGAGTCAAAGAAAATTTTGAATCGTGTATTGATTTGGAAAATGCCAGTTTAAATTTATTTAGTAGTTTAGTTTTTTGTCTATATTTATAGAAATGATATAAAGATTGAAACTGCACCATATTTAATAAACAAAAACCATATTTCAACATTTAATAAAAATACAGGTAATGTCTAGTACAGACCAACAACAGACAAACAAAGGAACATTCTAAATATACCTACTGTTCAAAAGTTGTACGAAAGCTGTTTCTGAATATTTAATATATTATTTTCATGTCTATGTATTTTAATTTTCCGGCAAGGATGGATTTTGAGAATTCTCGAAATTTGAGAAATGAGGACGAGAAATCACAAACTCTAGTTTATACGAGATGGCAAAACCGAATTATTTAGGACTTGGTGGTAATTGATTAATTGAATACATTTTTTTAAATAATTTAACATGAAACTATAATAAACCATAGCTACATGAAATTCTTAAATAATTACAAGACATAAATCGTCTGCTTGTAATAGTCAAAAGTGTCTGAGACCGAGAAAACACAATATGTCCTAATGATGTTTTCAATAGTACTATGTTTAAGGGTGTTTTAACTTCATTCATAATTGTGGATATACTATGTAAATAGGATTATCTACATAAATTTACATGTACGTATTATTCATTATTGCAATATTCTAAGTCTGTTGTTAGCTGCTTCTTAATTACATAATTCAAGTAAGTAGGTAAGTATCACTTATAGTTAAAGTTAATTACTTACTTCCATGCAATAAATTACCTTCCCTCACACTTTTTATCAAAATATGATATCAGAATTATATTTTTTTTTTTTTTTCGACCATGTCCGATCCTGATAGGATCATATGGGCCTCCACAGAGTGGAGGTTTGTATTGACAGATTTTGTTTTTTACGAGAAATGGATGTCAGCCACTTGCTCAACCTATTAGGTCCATACCCTGACACACACAAATTGAAAAACAATTTTTGTACTTGCCAGACCCAGGATTCGAACCTGGGACCCACGGCTTTGTAGTCCAACGCTTATGCCGCGCGGCCACCGTGGGCATTAGGCGTGGGCGTGGGAATTATATACTTATTATTAATAATATTGTTATACAAAGTTTAATTATGTTTGATGCCTAACTTAGTATTTACAAAATATAATCATTATGTCCAGATCTTTAGTCATTTATCTTCTATAACTATCTTATATCTCTAGCTAGATAAAGGTATATATATTTATATTTAAAAAAAATCATTGGATATTATCATACTTTGATATTACACAGTTATTGACTTCTATTCAATTAATTTTTACGTATTTATGACAGAAACATATCAATTATACTCTCTAGGTATAAATATAAAGGGATAGTATTTTTATATTCAATAAATAAATAAAAATGAGATTTTCAAATCAAGTATATAATATAACTGTACCTAAACGTGGAAAACATTGTATTGGATTAATTGAACCTATGTACGTATTTGAAACGTCAAGTTTTCGTTATTTATCATCTTTCATAACACATTTCAGGCTGTAATTTCCACACTGCCTTTCGATCCGCTACGCGAGCGGATGAAAGGAAATCCGTTTGTATGAAATATACTGAAAATATTAAATATTCAAATGCCATTTTTCTCTCACACTAAGTTTCTCTCGTGTCGCAGAGCGAGTAGGTATATATTCCGTATGGCGGGAATGATTATTGGATTTGCAAATTGTGTATGACGCAAATTTGATCTACTGCTTTTGGGAGCTTTCAAATAACAGCATTTATTTTGATTGTATTTTAAGAAATGGTTTTGTAATATTGTCCCTGTTTTGGCAAAAGGGCGAATATGAAGTTTTTGGCGGATTTAATAAAATACATACCTATTAGGTATCATGCAATAACGCTGTGTGTGATAATAAATCGTCACTGTTCTGGCAGAAGACACTAATTCGAAAAAATGACATATTGAGCTAGTTATGCCAAAATGTTCCTTATTTCAAACTTTACCGTCTGGAAACCTTCTTAATAAATAAACAGTTTTTATTTTAAAATCATCCTTTTTACGATTACTTAATAAACTCACATGATAGACCATTTCAAACATTTTAACAACTTCAAAGTCAAATTACTCAAAACTAGTATTCTCCAGTTAGTGTGTTCTGCCAGAACAGAGACGAAATTATATTTCCAGTGATTTTACAAAAGTAAATTTTTGTTTTGTGTTAACAGATTTTTGTTTTTACGATAAATGGATGTTAGCCATTTGCTCAAACTATTAGGTCCATACTCCAAATATTCCAAACACAAATTGAAAAACAATATGTATTTACCAGACGCAGGATTTGAACTTGAGACTCATGAAATTATAAGCCGACGCGTAAGTCGTTCGGCCAGCGCAGGCGTGTGGTGAATAATCTAATTAGATATTTATTAATCAACAAAGATATTATTGTTTAACCTTGTAATCACTTTTTTTAAATTTTATATATATATATATATATATGCACAGTTTTCACAAAAAAAAAAATTCATTCATCAAGACCAAATCGTCAAAATAGGTACGTATTTATTAGAAAATATCGACCCGGTTAGTAGGTATATGAGCTGGTAGCTTAATTAGAAAAGCTCTCGTCTATATTATGGGTGTGAGTGGAGTAACATGGGGTCAAATTTTATTCGGTCTAAGATTTTTATCGATTTTTTGAATAGGTTTATTTCTGAGGCTGTTTAAAATTACGCATAAGCACAAATATTTTAATGTACCTAAATTTTTTTAAAGCTTTATACACATACGAATAAATTGACGTTTCCGTGTATTTATTATATTATATTAATTATAAAATTTTCTTGAGAATAAGAATTTTTATCATCATGAAAAGTTGTTAAAATAACACATTCGTCCTTTTGCCAAAATAGTATCATATTTTGGTTCACAATATTAATATTTATTATTAACACACGAATAACACGTTTACATATTGAGAAGCATTAAAGTAGAAAATAAATTCATACCTTATTGACGTACCTACCTATTCATATAATATAATAAATTCAATTATACCTATATCAATATCTCAGGGACCTACCTATCTATCTGCTACAAGTAGGTACTTACTTAATATTCAAAGCGATAGGGTAGGATAGGGTATAATAGGGTAACAATCTTGCTACAATAATGAAAACTAAATATCTCTAGTATATACACAAGACTACTTTCAGCTGCTACGAAAGCTATCTAGGGTAGGTTTGTATCGAAGTATTAGCACTTATTGTAACAATTACAATAAGTTACCCGTCTAAGCAGTCAAAATTGTCTATATCAGTCTAAAATTTAGCATATGCAAGAGAAGTGCTGTTAAAACACAGCACTTATTGTAACAATTACAAGTAACTTATTATATTATATAATATTATATTGTAATTGTTACAATAAGTGCTAATACTTCGATACATCCTACCCTAAATATCTGCCGTAGTGATCAAAAGCAATCTTGTGTATAGAATAGATGTGCTGGATCAAAACTGTTGCCTCCTGACAGTCTTATTAATTGCCACAAGTGCGGTCTGCGAGAATAGTCTTTACATTTTTATTTAACTTGCTAGATTATTATCTAACTTAAGGTTATTTTTTAATTTTATATAAGTACCTTTCGACCAGTTTTTTTCTTTAAATTTAAACGCCATGTTGGTAACGTCCAGAATTCGCAATTTCTCGATAAAAGAAGAAGGAAAAACACGCGGTGACAGTAGGTACTTATATATAGATATATATATATTTGGAAAAGCTACTATACAAAAACCACATGACGGTAGTGTTTTATTTTTCGTCAATGTAATTTTATCCTATCGCGGAAAATCTGAGATCTACCATGAACCTCGTAAATCATTTAAAGGGATGAGTTATGCAGGTTTGATATTATTTTGTTCTTACCCGTATACAATAGAGACAATAAGGCCGTTTATATGCGGTTTTATGTATTTGCTGCCCATATCTACTTATAGAGATTCACGATTGAAAGGATGAAATAAACGAAAGTATCTAGATAAAAATTGGAGACCCATGATTTTCCAGAATGTATAATAGATGGTCGGTATATGTCACCCCATTTGCACATAATAATAATGTTTTAAAAATACATACATACTTTACAATACTTAATTAGAAATATTAAATTAAGTAAAATATCTTAGTAGATTTTTGGGTTTCCATCGTGTGTCCTTCTTCCTTCTTTCCTCGAAGTTTCAAGCACGTTGCAGAGGCCATTATCAAGAGATGACATGTTTCAAGATGAAATGTATTGAAATGTATGAAAACATAATATCATCTCCTGATAATGTCCATTGCAACGAGCCCGAAACGTCGAGGAAAGAAGGACACACGGTGGAAACACAAAAATTTACCACGATAAAAAAAAAAAAGAGAAAGCCTAAAACATTATATAAGGAAAATGTATTTTTTCAACAGCTTTTACACCAGCTTTATAATATAAATCTAAAGTCTTAATCAACTATCGACTACTAGATACCTAGGTACTAAGAAAAATTATAATTTTAAAATGTGATTGCATCTGATAGATAAAAGTTGGATATTACCATAAGTATATAAATTTAATTATAAATAGGTAAGTCACCTACCCATATAACACATTCTTAATGAAATCTTTTTTTTTCAATTTAAATTCAGTACCTACTTTCACTTTATTAAAAATAATTTAAAATTTCACTTTAAATCTTTTAATCAGTATTTTCCATTTAAAAAAAACATAGGTAGGTACCTACTATAATAAACTCAATGAAGTCAATCAAGTAAAGTGGGTACCTTGGTACCTACATTTAATTTTTACAGAATTATTTTTTTTAACCTCTGAAAATAAATATATAATGAAATTATGTTATCTCTTTGATACGTTTGAACCAAATTTGAATGCCTGCATAAAGGGCATTTTGAAATAGAGATTTTAGTCGAAAATATCATTTTTCTCGTTCAGTAGATCCCCAAGGATAGGGAAAGGTACGACAGTGTTTATTTAAAATCGTGTGAGATATCAAAAGCACTTCTATTTAGAATAAAACATCAATTTATATTCAATCTCATTTGAAAAACTTCGTATTGATGTGATTTTTATTTCACGCGTGATGCGAGAAAATCTCAAATACATAAAAAGGTATTTACTATTACAGACGAAAACTATATGAAGGAAAATGGATATTTAATAATATTATGTTAATTATATCGCAAAACATTTCGTTTATTTCAAAGGATTTTTATGACTAAGTAGGTATTTGTTTGTACATAACATATTTATTTTTCAATCAATATACAAACAATGAAACGTAAGTTTTCTTCAGCACATGGACTGAATGGTAAACAATCAATTATTGGAGTATTTATTTATATGAACAACACCCAGCGCCTTCGCGACACTGTAGAGGTGTAGTGTGTTTGTAGATCTACTTGCATATTCTCAAATCCTTCCAGCACCCTGTAGGTCCAACTCCACTGTGTACTCATAACCAGGTCCAGTTTTACGATTCAAGGGACCCTGGGCTAATAAATTTCGGCCCCCCAAAAAGTTCATATTTTAATTTATATATTTGCTTTTCATCGTAAAAATCACGTATATAATTCATAACAAAGTATGTAAACTTAATTGATAGTGTTGTTGCATAACTAATTTTAATTTTGTGACAATTTGGAAAGTGACATTTAGCATTGAGAATAATTAGTACAAAAATCAGAATTATTCAAACAATTTGTTTAAGTGTTTAGAGTTTGTCTCCTATTATTTTTAAATTTGTACATTTGCGAAATATTCAACAGTTAGACATCATCTTGAATTAACTCCCAGAAGAGGTCATTGTTGTAATAATGACACGTGCATATAAATTCAAAATTTTTAGAACGTCTTAATTTTAAGCTATCCCTCGTGGGTGTAAACGAAATTTCTTTAAGAGCTTTAAGTGACTAAAAAGCTTCATGATTGTGAAAAGCGACAATGCCTTGAAGACAACCAGAAAATAATTGTTATATAATATTTATATATATATATTATACCGTCAACTGTAGGATCTCGCGTTATAATCAATAATGTATTGTAATTTAAAACATGACCTGTTTGTGAGTTGGAATAAATAAATAATCAGCTACCTATAGTTAAATAATTAATAAAACATAACTATAGATTTTTATTCTAAATTATTATATACTGCTAATATAAACATAAGTATTAGATAGATACTATAAAATATATGTACCTACCTATTTCTTTATTTTTATAGCGCTGATCTTTGGGCCCAGTACAACGTCAATTATATCCAAATTCACTCATCATCAATTTTAAATATAAGCCTCACACTGGACTATTTGCGAGATCCTACTGTTGGCAAAAATTACATGTTACCGTAAATACATTATTGATCCAGACAAAACAACCATTCGCAAACAAGTATATAATATAAATTGAACTACATAATATGGGGAATCAGATGCCTCGAAAATTGCAATTTACTTTACATTTGAACATTTATCTATGACCATCTTATTATTTAGGCTTCGGTGTTATAATATTAAAACATTTCTCGACGATTTAAATGCAGTATATCTACGACCCCTACTACATTTAACATCTAATTACAGTAATTACAATTAATTGCATTACCTTTTAAGATAATAAATTGGTTCTTTGTTTTAATTGTAGAACATACGAGTAATCACTTGATACAATAATTGGTTATGTAGGCACTTAGGCGCACTTATTTACGGTCTCAATACGTAGTTATCTATACTGCCGAAAGTAAATCCTGCCGCTCCCCCTTCTATACAATTTAATTTCTGTTATCTCGCGCAGATTAACGCTCATAAAAGCAATTCGGGAGATTGTACAGCATTACCGCTTATTCACCCGGGTGGCAAGTTTTTAAAATGTACGACGTCAGAGCGACATTAAAAGTTACCATTACGTACTGAACATATCTAAATTACCGGAATGAGTTCTATTTAAAGCAACCGTTAACACAACCAACTAAAATCTTGTAAATATTATATCCTTAATGCGTTCTGACACGTTGATAACAATATACGCAATCATCGTAATTTAATTTATGTAAATATATAATTTTTCTGAGATGATCATTATGTTTTTACTAACCGACAACATTTTTAATTAAATAGGAAAAATCACGCAGACACATTATTATTAACACTACCTAATTTCATATTTATTTGGTACTACGATATTACAAATTCTAACAATTCAATTAAATGGTTTAGTGGAGAGAATGGGATGTGGGACATCTGGGTGACGGACAATTGGACAGTATATGGACGTACCTACCTAAATACGTTAAGACTTTGATTAATAAGTAGAAACAGTGTCTAATTATATAGAATCTACATGTAATAACACAATTATAATGACTGTAATAAACCACATAATATATTCAATGTAATTTAATTAAAGCTTATTTATTTGTACAACGTACAATACCTATATAATGATTAAATGTCACAAGTATCATTTATTGAAGAAGATGTTTTTAACAGTTAGTATTAGTGCATATTTAAATACAATTGCTTCAAGGCCAGCGGTAGTCAACATATGGCACGCGGGAAAATTCTGTTGGCACGTATAAGAATGATAGAACCATGTAAAAACCCAACTACTGGTACGCAAAACGTCTTGGTTTTTTATTGTCTTTGAAAAAGGTGATATAATTGGAAGGATAAGCTGAAAAAAGCTTTAGACTTTAAATTATATTTAGAACAATTTAGAGGATAGCTGAAAAATATCGATGTAGAGACAACAGACAATTTTATTTTTGGTTTTTTTGGCACATAAACATTAAAATATTTGCGATCTCTGCCTAGACGTTCATTATTATTTGCACAAAATCAATATTTGCTTAGAAATTATACATAAATCAAAAGTTCAATCATTTTGCATGTATTATTGTGGAATTTGGCTGCAATTTGGTATTCGACTCAAATGTTCAAATATGGTACCTACCTACCTAATGATTGTCATAAGTATTAAAAAAATACTTTAGATGCGTATGTGTAGTTTATATTATGAATTACGAGAACAAATCTTAGTTATATTTTAGGGTAAATTATAAGGATATGATTTGTGGGATTGGTTTTTGTGGGTGGTCCAGGAAAACACACGTGAACACTTTTCATACATGTTTATTTGATTTGATTATAATATATAATGTAAATTTAATGAACGTATGCGTTGCAATGCAAGAGCACGTATATGTCTGTGTTATTGACACAGCCGAGGCCTGCCACGGACTGGTTGAGTCGGTGACTCTACATGTGCAGCTACTCTTCGATATAAATCAATTGATTTGAGAAAAAGCTGTAGTAAATAAAACCTAAATATATAGACAAATAAAAATCTACAATAATTTATTATTCAATATTCGTGATATCATTAGCAAACAGATTAATATGTTGAAACTCCGTGGCGTTAAAGTGTTTAAATCTGAACTATTTTTACACATCAACTCCTTCCTCCAACAACCATCCCCATACTCAATGACTGGCTTTATACGACTACTCGCTTGCCAGACGAGTGGGCGAGTACAATTATTATTGCCTATGCACTGTCTGGTGTAACTTTCAGGGTTTTCATGCACCAATCAGTAGGTACATATATAAGCACATGGCATATATGCATAATTGGTAGAATATTCTATTATATTTCAGTGTACATTTTTTTTTAAATATTTCGATGGGTAAAATGTACACACATTTTTTCATTTACTAAAATATTTTATTAAATTAACTTCAAGGAACCCGTATGCGGTTTTAAACACTAGCCCCCAGGCTTTTATTTTCTCAATATTAATGTAAATTTTCCTCTACCACATTTTATTATTTATATGTAGCTATATTAAATTATTAAATGCAATGCAAAGTTCACCTATATATTCACTAAAAAATGGAGCGGGTAGTAGGTAGTTACCAGAGTTCCAGGCAGAAAATTCTCGTCTTCGCGGAAACTTTAAAAAGTCGCCCCTATGCAACACATGACCTGCCTGCCTCCACGAGACGTCACTGCATTATATACATGAAATTCACTCGTTGCCGTTTTTCGTACCAAGTAACATACGTACATACCTAGCACATAAATAGAAGGTGCTTAGTGAGGTTTCGAAAAACCGTGATACTTGACCAATTATTATTGATACCAATTTGATGTTCCACTATTGCTTGATTAGATAATTTCCAATGCCAGTTCAATTGGATTATCTTTTTTAAATTATAGAAATATTTCAAAAAACTTCTACCAAAATCATTCTTTATCAACCTTTGGTACGATCGCAACTCGAATAGGTACTGTAGTCAGTGACGTCTCTAGACAAAATGCCGCCCCATTTTTTATAAGTATAGTATTTTTTTCATTCTTTCGTGACTCCAATATCTAAAAAATGTGTTGTATAGATACATTACTAACAAAATATACCACTAAAACATACAAAATTAAATGTATAAATATTTTTTACCCAAAAGTTGGGATTTTTGACGTTGGAAACACAGTAGCTTCATACATGTAATTTTTGCGATACATTAATTTGCTCTGTCTTGGTGAATTAAGGGCAATCCGTGTCGTTTTTCTTCTTCACAGAACGTTTGCAATGCTATTTTTAGCCTGATATCGCAAAGGTTTAGTTAGGCATTATGAAATCAATAATCGATGATGGCGCGACGCTTCGATACAGATTAAAATCATGGTCGAGGAGTGGTAGGTGAGACGCTCTATATGAGAAGGGTGCATCTTTAGTTTTGACGGCCAACGCAACTTCCGTGCGCACTGCTAATAGATCAGACTGTACCTATTCGTAATGTCGCACGTATCATTTCTGGTACCCAAGGACGTCGAAAAGCAACGAAATTAAACTAGACATCGTGAATACGACAAAAAAATACAGCCCTGTTGACAGTTTACCTTTTATGTTAATTAATACACTTCATTTCTAACCAGTGAGCTGATTTTTTAAATGGAAAGATAGTTTAGTTATTATTAAGTTATGTAGTCATTTCTGTATATACCAAATTTAATGATTCTCCTTGATTTGCCGCCCCCAAGCGACGATCAATCTGCCTACCCCCACGGGACGTCACTGACTATAGTTCAGTAAGGTACCCTCACTCAATGACATTATTAATGGACAACGCACTCAATACAGTAGCTAGCAAGTAAATTCGCGCATAGCGACATTCGCACATGTATAGGTAGACGTCACGCAATTTTCATTATGCGATATCACGCATCGCCTTTATTGTAATGGCGTTAGAACAGATTATGCCATTCGGCAGACCCGACAAAAAAGTGAGTGTAATTTTTTTTCCAGATGCTTTGTCCATATTAATGTCATTGCCCTCACTGCACAACGCACACATCAATAGATTAGGATGAGTGGAAAAACGTATTCTAAATCATCTCTCGAACCAGCGAACTATTTAATTTATTTTTATGTTTAAATTAATTAATAATCATCTAGATTCCCATCAATATTTACTATCCAAAATTAAGTTTAACATAAGAGTCAATAGTCGTCCTCACATATTTTCACTTACACATTTCAAACATACAAAACCAATCTCCTCGGTTGCTAATGTCCGGTGGCTTGACACTGCAGAACTATGATTCACCACAATAATCGAGTGGAGCTGCTTTGTTTTTTTGTGTCTTTCAAATTAAGTTGCTCTAAAACATATTATCTTTTATTATTATTTTATTTACAATATTTTGGGTACCGGATATGCATTAACGCGAAGATGCACCAATGTCACCTCATCCACTCTGCAAAGTTATGCACTTAGGTGTGGTTCCTCCCCCGCCAGTCTAATCAGCTTTCACGCTCTGTTGCCTTCCCACAGCCAACTGCATTTATTAGGTTGGCTCAGTTAGGTTAGGTTGGGGCTGTTAGTGTTAGCTGCATTAGGGTAGCATAAACGTTACAAAGGGGGTTGGACCCTCTTTAAAACGCTTTCAGTAGGCCTTGTCAATGGATTTACGGAAAATTTTGTGGAAAATGTATCAATTGCGTTAGCCATCTATACCTAATAGACATTTGTATGGCAATTAGCTGCGGATAGCATTACTGTACATTAAAAATTATTCATTTTATGTTTTGTAACTGCTGTAGAGTCTATCTATAAGATAAATTCATATATGAGAAAATGATTGTACCTATAAAATACAATAATACAATAATATAAGACAGACAGCTCCTAAGTCCTGTAATGTTCCAGAAGGGCTGTTATCATCTATCACGATGAAGACGACAAATAAGAAGATTATAGGTAGGTACATGAAATGCTTAAAATTAACATGTATGTATAGGTATCGGATTAAATATCCATTTGCAGTATGACTAAAACAAATCAATAAATTTCGTTTTGTGTAGACATATATTTACGTAAACCTGCTAATGATAAAATTAACTTCAGTTTATTTTACATTGCAGAATTATTTTATTGAACACATAAATCACATTCTTACCCTGTGATTTATTTTTCAATTTCTCAATCATGCACTGAGATAAAAAGAAAGATTGCAATGGTATTGCAAATGTTTCAATCATATTTTTTGAGTCACAAAAAAAATAGCACATACGTATATATAACTAGTAGGTCAAAGCCAGACATTAATTAATAGCAGACCACACATTTGACTATATTTACAAAGAGCTGTCATCATTGATCTCATTATAGTTAGCAATGTAATCCAACTAAAATCGTTCTGCAATAATTGATGTCAACTGTTGTAAAACAAAAGTTGGCAGAAATCTTTTTTGAAAGTCATACTCTGCCGTGGGTTTACATATAGGTACGAGTCGATATCTATATTTTATTATTCACATGCATAATAATTAGGTCGTTGTCTTGTTTTAAATAATGTTTGTGCTATTAATTCCAACAAGATAATGATATTTTGTAATTTTATAATAATGAATTGTCTTTTAAAAATGAATTAAAATAAAAAATATTTTATAGGTTAGCGATAAATAGTTTAAATCTTTTTTTCAGACCCAACCTTTGCTAATGTACCCTTTATCGAAATTTGTCTTGTTGGTATTAATTATTCCCATTTAAAAAATCACATTTACACCAGCAAATAAAAATATAACATTGAAGAGCCCTGACAAGTTCCGCTCTGCAGACCAGGATCCGCCCCTTCCATACGAAGGAACATTAGGGAGCACCATATTGGTCAATGCTCCGTCTATAATGCAATCACTTTGTCACCCCTGCTTGCTTTTGGCACGCCGTTTACACTATTTAACTATGGCTAAGAGGGGTAGTCTTGGCAACCCCTGATTTAAATATGTAAGCACCAAATAAACACATTATTAAAATAAGTACCTAGGTAATCACATACCTATCCATGACTTTATAATTATCTATACTTACATAGTATAACTTAGTTTGTAAGCATAAGTTATTATTTATGAGGAATATGTATGTCATATTACAAGTTAAAACTAATTGATCTTTTTTATAGATCACAATAGTAGTCACCTACCTATATGTATATAATGTAATTATAGGTTATATATTATAATTAGAGGGTCAGTAAGTAGGTAAACAGGCAGGTATTTACTTATTATGAACATTTTGCTATTCCAGGTCAAAATAATCAGCTAATTTTTTTTCTTTTATTTTGTTAACTGTCAATTCATGGTGGAACTGCATTGTATTGTTGTTTTTATTTAATAAAACGCAATTTTTTTGTAGTACTTATCCCACTTTTATATAAAAGATTGGACTGGTTTCGTCCGCCTCAGAGGCTGAGTTGAAAATGTCCCTCTGAGGCGGACGAAACCGGTCCAATCTATTATATAAAAGTGGAATAAGTACTAGAAAAAATTTCGTTTTATTAAATAAAAACAACAATAATCAGCTAATATCAAAGAAGTTGATAAAACCATTCTTCATACAACAGTCTAAATATATGTAAGTGAAAAAGTTTCTCTATAGAAGTTAGATATCGATATACAGTGTCTATTTAGTGACAATTTCAAAACAATACAATAATTATAAATAATATAAGAGAAAGGTTTGCTAACAATTGGGGGTAAACTACATATATTGAAGTTTCGATTTAACTGTACCTGCCATGCAATTATCGCATAAGTAAAATCACTGGCATTTAAGTATTCAATGTAAATCAATAAAAGGATAAATCAATTACCTAGGTAACGAGAAATATTGTAAGAAGGAAAGAAATCATTGGTGTACTTGATTCAATCCCTTATCTCAGATTGCTTCCTCCAAGCGCCTTATTCAAATTCCCTTTTGTAAAGAAAATTGTATTGTAACAAACAAACAGAGCAAACAAACAAAGCGGTCCCGCGAAATTGTTTCTTTTCTCTTCTTCAATTTCGAAGTCATCAATTGAACAATACAGCTTCTTTGCATACTCGCGAAAAGTCACAAAAAGTTGCACAATGGAAGTAAGTGCTTTTTATTCCCGGATAAGGAGGTTTAATAGAAGGCATACAGGCAACTTACTTCGACTCGATCCCTCGACGATTCTATCGCAGAGAGAAGTTCGTCCACGAATGATGAATCAAGAACGTATTATATACAATCTAAAAATACAAATAAATTCTAATAATTCAATTTATTATTCGCAAAGACTAATACTAGGTAAGTAACCAGCATTCCGAATTCAAAGTGCAAGCAAATACAGTCCCGCACTGGCAAGATACCTCCAAATTATAAAAAAACTTAAGTACATATTCATTATTTTCTCTAATACTTTAAGTAGCAATTATAAACAATTAATTGTAACCCTCTGACGTTCTTTTTTTAATGGATGTTAATAAATTCAAATTAAAAAAATTTAGGCACATTTTCGTAGGTACTTTACCTTTATTTTTCATTTATTAGATTTAAAGGTATTACAAAATATTAACTATATTATAATATGTAGATACTACCTATAGTCAAAGGGTAACGTGTCGGCTAATAATGTTGTAGGTCCCGCGTTCGAATCCCTGGTCTGGATAATTCAGATCTTATTTTTCAATGTGTTTGGATATGATCAGTGGCTCAGATTTCTCAGCATTCACATAGAGGAGGGGAATTTAATGAACACTTTATGCATTGTTAATAACATCTTATCTTAGTATAAAATATCTTTATAACAATATAGGATAATAAGTTAAGTAATAATCATTCACTTTTTTGCTGTTCTTGGTGTAACTATGATGGACGATTCAAGCAAAATTATATTTTTTTAAATGTGCAACCATTTCTCATAAATAATCTAATAAACCTCTTCGGGATGCGACAATAATATTGTCGCATCCCGACAATCATTGGTATGTAGAGCTAATGATGAAAATGATTAAATATATTTTTTTTAAATTAATGTCAATTTGAGTAGGTATTTAATAGTATGTACCTACACATATTAAAATAATTGTAGTCATATTTCATTTGATTATTAATACGAAATTAAAGTTTGATTTTGATTAAAGTCATATTATTATCATTATGGAATTTGTGTGTAACCAAATTGAAAATTATGCGTGAAAGCTATGCTACGTTGGTGTAATAGCAACATGTTTTTTTTCCTCATATAATAATAGATCCATATCTCCACCAATAACACCGAGTGTATAAACCAACACATCAGGAAGGTGTGTCAAAAAACACTTTCTCGAAATGCTCGCGATAAGATCGCCCACGTCGGGCGCCAATGCAATCGACGATTCGATATTCAAATGCAGCCAACTGCCACCACCTTCACACCAGTGCCACTCCGCCTACCCCACTCAACCTCCCACCAGAATCTTTCCATCGCGTCAAGTAAAAGATGGAGCGCGGAAAATAATTGCACAATTTTCCGAAAGCACTTTGGCAATTGCGATTTTTCTTTTCCCCTGTGGCACCGCTTGCAAAACTTTTGGATATATTGACGTTGCTTTTTGAAAACTTTTTCTTTGAAACTGTTTACTGTAGGTAATAAAACCGCGGTAACTGAGTGGCAACGTGTTGGTTTTTTAATCCGGGGTCTGAAAAATCACATGTTGTTTTCCCAATGTGTGTTTGGACCCAGAGCCTGGGCCTAATAGGTTGAACAAGAGGCTAATATCCATTTCTCGTAAAATAAAAATCTGATACAAAACCTCTTCGTGAGGTGGCCAAGATCTACATTAGACTATAGAAGCAATTAAAAAATACAAACCTCAGAAACAATGGGATTTTAATACTCATCATGATACAAGTCGATGGGTGCTCGAATCCCACTAGGGTCAAGTTTTTTATTGAACTTTTCTAATTGGTATGTTTCTGAAGCCCCAGTTTCCCAAGTTTTGAATTAAATTTTTATATCATTTGTAGGTACGTGTAGATTGAATATGTTGTATCTTCACCCAGCCAGATGAAGCCGTGATTTCCATAAAAGCTTAAAACAATTTCAGTTTGACTTTGACGCAAGTGCCACTTAATAATATAAAAAAATACCTCATTCTCTTCAGTTTGTATGAAGATAATAATTGTCTTAATTATTGTCGTTTTTTGCCATTGCGATTAGGCTCCATCTCTATACAATTAGACCTTCTTCAACATCTTTGGTAGGTATAGACAGTTTTAAATAAAAATTGTCAAATCAATATTAATATTTTTAGATGCTGAACAATTATGTCTTTATTATTTATTGAATATTTTAGATGTATTGTACCAACTAGTTAATAAATACAAATCAAATAGAGATAAAATTAATTTTATTTGATGTTGAAAATGAAAATACAAATTTTTGAAGTTATCAATAAGTACCTACTTAACTATAGGTATTGTGTAAGGATTTTTTAATGAAACTTTTCTTTGCTTGAAAACCAGTGGCACACTTACATTTACATGGAATAGGTAAATTGAATTCGCGAGTGATTTCCCTCGGAGGCGGTTCCCGCCCCCCTCTGCCACTTCCCTGCTTGCTTGGCGAACGACTTCTTTTCAACTCTCATACTAGAAAACTTTTTATATGCAAATTTTCGGATCCGTTTTCGCGGATTTTCAAATACCTACTAACACTGCGACAATTTTCTTGCAGAGAAATTACATTCAAAGTTTCAATTTCTTCTCATGACTTAGAAAATAGCAATTTTCTACTTGTTCAGTGAGTAAATAAGACGGCAACTGAATGCAGACAATTAAACATCTAGGTTAGTTGATACAATAGCGCAATAATTATTGTACACAATATTATTTGTATTCAATAAATCAATTTTATCAAAACCAACCTATCCTTATTGAGTATCATACACTACAATGTATTAATTATTCATTTAATAAACATATGGTATTTTGTTTATGCGTAATAGTATTGAAAACTTGTTATTAATACTACAATAATATATAAAGTGAGCGATATGGAAAATTGATCAATACTTATCATATTTTGGTACTACTGCATTATAACAGCACCTCCGATTTTTCTAATTAATGTGCATTTTTTTTAAAATTTAATCATCAATAAACCTATAATTAAAGTTAAAATCTACATAACACTCTGTCTATTTGCATTACCTTAAAACCCGCTAAACTTTGAACGACACCTATGACTTTACTTAGTGATAATTAATAACAATTAAAAAAAATAGGTTCAAAGCTCATTACATGAGCGAAAAATTTATCGTAAAACAATATTAATATAAATGGTGAATACCGATTAATAAGGTTTACTTAATTTATGATATCTCGCAATCAAAATTTTAGTATTGAATCTCCCATTTCTTGATACCTATGCTATCTTTAACTTGTACCTATACTTACTAAAATCCATAAGTATTAGGTGTACGAATACATATTGCTAAATATGTAGACAGTGTTTTCAGTAGATTTCCATTTTTCTGTCATCGTAACAATAAATAAAATGTGTTAAAAAACAGAAAATTTGTGCAGCCATATTGATCTCAGCAATATTATTATGTACCTATACTCAATCCAAAGCAAATAATATATCCATTAAAAGTAGGTGTCGCATTAAAAAAATATTAAGTTATCGTTGAATTGAACTGAAATCCGTTATCCCAAAATAATAAAGAAAGTCTGTGAAAACTCACCATGTAAGATTTTCCCACTTAACATTCATTTTTTTCTTACAGTGAAGATAAAGTTTGCCGCGATAAAACCTCTCAAAGCTTTCAAATAAAAAAATCTCTCGCCGTAGAAATGTGGCCCTGCCGAAAGTACCGGGTTCGATTCCCGTAACGTCATTTGAATTTAGATTGCATTCGTTTTAGCAAGTATAAAAATATTTAAACGTATGGGGATCAAATTCCGAACAGGCACCCTCAACAATGATAATATGCTACACTATGGAAATCAAGATACCAAGCATCTTTATAAGTTAACCTATAAATATTTGGGAATAATCGACACATAAATGTTATAGATACCTACTAAATTAAATGATGCGTATCTTACATACATTTTAATTCTACATTGTTCGAATTTATGTGCGAAACATTGTGTTTATAAGGGTGAAAAAACAGACAAATAATAAATATTGTAGGTAGGTGCTCTAAATGTATGCCATTCAAATGTATAGAGTAACTTTTTTCAAGTGGTAGGCTGAGCTTTTGGATTTCAAAAACAAAATAACCACTTGACATTTCCGGCGCTTTTACTGACTCGGCGCCACTTTGAACCAACAAAAATTTTAGCGCAGCCTGGCGCTAAAATAGCACCTTGAAGTAAATATTTCTTTTTTGCTTTGAAATGTTCAGTGGTATTTTTTTATTTGGTATTTCAACGAGTTTACACTTGAAGGGATTAAGTGAAATAGTGCTAAGAAATCTTTTCTGTCAAATTCATTCATGAAAATTTAATGCATCCCAATAATCTTTCTCAAATGTATTTTTTGTTCCTTTCCAAAATATGAGATAATTTTTTTTTAAATAATATTTAAGTAGGTAGGGACCTACTTTATTAATGTAATATGATGATAAGCAGGTTGGTACTAGCATTACTTGATACCACATCCTTAATCCATTACAATTTTATTATCGTCCTAATAATACGCTGTAGTCTTCCACAGTTGAACAGAGGTAAGGTTGAGCTTTCTTTAAGCAATGACTAGTGAGGTCGAATTTTGCATTTAATAAAATTTACTTGTCGTCGTATTATCTTGTAAGCCTCATAAAGCCAAATTGATCAATGTAGGTACAATTTATTATTGATTATTAATCTTTTGTTTTGGTTATCACAATTAGTGGGTTATAGTTTTTTAAATAAGCTTTTTTAATTTTTGGCTTAGTCAATAATAATTGTCCGGTGTACAATAATTTGTAGTTCCAATAAATTCTTTAAAAGAAATAAAGCTTGAAAATATTATTAATACTTATTACGGAAAACTACCCAATTCTTTAAGTCCACTGAATCGATGAGATAATCAAGTTTAGTTAAGTAAGTATGTACGTGGGAACGAAGATAATAGACCAAGGAGAGTGAACATAATAATGGTAGGCTTTTAACCATCAGTTGATCGAGAGTGGTGAGAGATGATGATGTGCAATATCTTTTTTAACGATTTCACAAAAAACATTGTTTCTTTTTTACAAAAAATTAAAATAGCGGTGCGGCGGCGTCCTCTATTGACTCCCGGTCGGAGGTGATAAGAAAGAATAAAAAAATGATCACCTTTTAAGTTCTTAAGTAACCTTTAATCTGTTGACGCGTTTCAAACACTCGGTTAGTTTACACGTCACGAAACATCACTCACTTAAAAACAGAGGCGTCTCGCCGGATTATTTTCTTTTATTTTTAATAATTATTTATTATACTATTATTATGAACTAAAGTGAACCAAATTTCTTGATTTCACTGATGCAAGCCATATGTAACGAAACATAAAACCGTTATAATTCGTTTGTCAATTTTGATTTTGTTTTTACACAATAACGTAAATTGACAATGTCAATTAATAATAACAAACGTGTCAAAACATTTCGAGTATATCAAGCCCGACTATAATCCAGCCGTAGAACTAGGAAGTGCAAGTCGTTGATTATCTTAGAATGCAATGTGGTAACCGGTAATGTAGATGTATGATTTCATATTTCATTCAAATTATTACCATTGCAAAAATGCAACTATCACCATTTTCTACAAACAATTTAACATAATTGCATTCGAAGTATGGACAATAACTAGCACTACCATCGAAGTTTCGTGTCACGGTCTGACTATAGTGACCTTTGTGAGTCTACCGACGTTGGTGTTTGTGGCTTTATTTGTAGACGTGTTTCTGTGTTACCTTTCGTACACTTTTTAGACCACACGAAAAGAAGAAGAAGTTTACTATGATTGCACTACATAACAACATTCTGGTCATATGTATCTTATATACCGATATAATAACAATTAAATTATTTACATTAACTTTTCGTTGTATAACATATCGTCACTGTTATGGCAGGAAACACTAATTAGAAAAAATGACATATTGAGTTAGTACCAAAATGTTCCTTATTTCAAACTTTACCATCTGGAAACCTTCTTAATAAATAAACAGTCTTTATTTTAAAGTCATCCTTTTTACGATTACTTAATAAATTCACATGATAGACCATTATTTCAAACATTTTAACGACTTCAAAGTCAAATTACTCAAAACTAGTATTCTCCAGTTAGTGTATTCTGCCAGAACAGAGACGATATTGTGTATCTATCGATTAGTTGGGTAATATCAAAATATTTTTTACTTTTTGATCTTGTAATAAAAATGTCCATGAATATGTTTTTTTAATGCTATTTTATTTATTTGGCGAAAATCTAGTATTTTTTCTGGCAACTAGCCTATTTTCTTATCCTGTATTATAGTGTATAGCAGGGGTAGTCAACTTTTTTTATACCTTCCGCCCACTTTTGTATCTCTGTTTGTAGTAAAATTTTCTAACCGCCCACCGGTTCCACAGTAATGGTGATTTATAAATTAGGGAAGTAACTTTACTTTATAAAATTTATAAAGCAGAGTTAAAGTATACAATAATAATTACCTACTTACCAATTTCTTTATATAAGACTTTTGCTAAGTTTGGCAGAATAAATCTTTATAAAACAACTTACTGTAGTTAAATCTAGCTTTGTATTTATACTTTGCATACATAGATGCATAAAGTCTGATGAAATTACATTAATATAATTAAATTATTAATGAAATCCCTGAGGCTGATGCTGCAAAACTAAATACTGGATACCTGGCTCAATTTTTAAATTTTAAAACACCTACCGCCCACCATGAACCTCTCGCCCTCACTATTGGGCGGTAGGGACCAGGTTGACTACCCCTGGTATATAGTGTATGACATATTTCTGTGAAAGACTGTAAGCAACACTGACAAATAGACACTCGTTATCCCTGATGATAACGCAGTGGAAGTGACAGAGTAAAGTATAGCCGTTTACTGGAGATAGCCATAACATCAATTATAAAACTTTATATTTAAAATTAAACTTGCGGAAGAAGTACTAAAAACAAATATGTGTTGCTATTTACTTTCGATGTCCTTTCAAAGAGAAAAAATATCCACCTTTACAAACGAAATAATTTATTCTACGCCTCTGCTCGATGAATACTTATCAAATCGGAAGTCTATATTTTTTATCGCCCTGTGTTGTAGTAATAGCCACTCAAAAAGAAACTTTTTTCTTTCCTATACATCGAACCTACTTACTCACTTAAAAAGGAATGGGACAACAAAAGATGAACACCATATTTTAATATTTAAACTTAGTTTATAAACATGTCAAATATAAAAAAATACAATGTTGATTTACCACCAACTAACTGATAACAATTATTGCAAGACTATTCAGTTAGTAATTATTCAATTATTGAAAACTGTTGAAATGGGTAATGATATTAAATTTCATGGTTAGTTTTATAAATTAATGATTATTGCAGTTTATGTGCGTTTTGCAGTTCAAGGATAAATTAAATGTCCAAACTGTCAAATAAAAAATATCACAATTGTACATATTATAAATTAATCAAATACCATATAACTTGATGGTATTAAATAATACTTGATGTGACATACATTTGCATATTTCGGTACTTAATAATATGTAAGTATACCTACTATTATATTAATTATAATGATGAGAAAGTTAGTTACATGTATATTTTACGTATTACATTTTGGCGTATCACAGTTCATCGTACGCAATCGTAATGGAAAGAGATTGCCAAGTAGTATTGAGATTTTAAAAAAAATCGCTTTATTTATTGAGCTTTGCAGACAGTAATATTCCAGTTTTATTATATTTGATGCAAATATTAATTTGATATTGAATGGCATCAAATATCTAATAATAAGGCTGTCATTATTATCAGATATTTATTAGATACAACTTGATACTTACGAGCAACTACTTGCTAAGCTAATTTTGAATCATCCAGAATTTTATACAAGTATGTTAGTATATTATATATGATTATATCCCAAATTTACTTACCAACTTATTTTCTTCTGTCTTTCTCTTATATTCCAAGGATTTTTAACATATATTTCAAGTATTATTTAGACTTGAATTTGATCTTAATGCTATATGGCCATTGGTTTCCAATACATCATCTCACGGTAAACTATGATACGGTCAACTACATATTATTATGTACAATTTTCCGGACATGCAAAAAATAACATCAAAAATTGGTGTAGGTATCTACTGTACGAAAACATTTTCTTGGCTACGCGTCAAAACTGTGAACTAACATGCTCCACCCATTTTGAACCGCAATTCCATTATAAACTCCTCCCATTTAGTAAACAACAGCGCCTGGAAGCGTAGCCAAGAAGATGTTTTCGTACAGTACTTCTTATATTTTTTTTATTCATTTCTAAATACATATTAAGGATTTAGATAAAAGACTACAAACAATATTAAATATAACTATTTTATTGAGTAAGTATAGGTACTTATATTTCCATAAAAATACTATATGTTCTCTATGTTCTATGTTCACTATATGAATATGCTTGCATCTTGCCTGCATCCTGGTAAAATCCGGACTAAAATATTTCAACTGAAAATAATATTTAGTTATCTAAAAATATGTGTATGGACTTTAATAGAATTTAGAGTAGAATAATAAGAATTCAAGCGCGTCATATTATACCCATTTGAAAAGGTGCTTTGTGTAGTTGGGACATGTACTCCGTCGCAAGAGTGCGACACTCCGCGCCCGTACCACAGATTCAATCATCTTGTCTGAACCTTTTTCAACAACCTGTATTTACCCTGTGCTCCGAGGCAGGAGCGTAACAGTATGAAATAGTAGGATCTATGTCGATACGAGTGTATTTTGCCAATAAAATCAATAAAACAAAAATACTATATCTACTGCATGTACATAATTATTAATTTAATGGCAGTGCTCACCTCTCTTAGATTTCTGATTATCTACTTAAGGGCGGCATTAGAGACCCTCTTTTTTGTAATTCGACTCGCTATTTAACGTTTGTTGATACACCCCGTAAACCTTTTAATAATATTATATTATTATCTACACAGCAAACAGTAAACAAATACTTCTTAATGTGGTTAATTCTAGGCAGTTGAGTTTGCAATCTTTCCCTATGATTGGGGTGCAGCGACACCAACGGCAAAAGTTAAATTTTATTTTATCATTAAGCTTCTTTTCTTATTTTTGACATTTGAAAGAGGGGTGGGAGGGGGGCTGTCCGGACCCTATTCCATGAATGAAAAAAATCCCAAATTAATATATACCCAGGTGAATGGAATATTATTAGTGGTGATAACGCTTAATATTTTGCAGTCCCAATATATTTTAACATTTTGCCTTACTTAATCAAAAATTTTCATGTACCTACCATTTTGTAAATAAAATATTGAATGAATTGTAAAAAATGTCATTCTTTGGGTCCCTTATTCACATTCCTCAAATCAAGTCACCCTATATGCAGCATATCGAATACATTGGCGCGGTTCAGGCGAGGTCTAGGACGATTTGGCACTGGGATAACTGGACGCCACGGAATTCGAAAATAAATAGACGTTAGGTACTTATAGGTACTTTAAGAAAATATTTAATATTATTATTTTTAGATTTATTAGTTTGTGAGAATGTAAATACGCAGACGTAAATAATGATATAATCGTGCATATGTTTAAGTTCCAACGAAAAAAGAGTTTTTTATTTTATATAAAGTCTTAGGCATGGTAATTCTCAATCCGCAATAAAGAATACATTATATTAAGAGTTAAATGAATTAAAAATACTAAGTAGTAGATAGAAACTGATTAAAATACTTCGTCTACGTTCTGTATACGTGTCTACGACAGTGCGGCGTCCAATTGTCCGGAGTCCAGTTGTCCCATTCCCGTTCAGGCGACACAAACGGACACTATAAAAAATTCTAAAATTTGGTCTTTGACTTATGAAACGAAACACGGCTTTATTCTCGATAGTATTAGAACGGCATTTATAAATAGATAAGTAGGTAATACTTTTGTAGGGAATTAAGTACATAATAATAATATTTTAACTTGTTATGAATTAGGTAATGTTAATGTGTTGTTACAATGAAAAACACACTTAGTTAAACGTAGGTACACATTTCCTATAGAATCTGCAAATTGTTTCGTTTTATGTCATACATAATATTATTATCTACCGAAGATTCTTTATTTCTTCAGAGGTAGGTACTTTATACGGTGCGTAGATACTTGATCACACTTCCCTTTCATGAACTTTGATATTGTTATTTTTCAATAATTTTAACTATTCAATCCACTAGGTACCTAGTACCTACATACTTATTATAATATGATATTTTTACCTATCTCCACATACTGATAGAAGTTTTCTGTTGTGTAATATATTTTAATACATAGATAGGTACATACAATAACACACATATTAAGTAGTTTTATCGCAGTGCCTACCTACACATTATAGGTAGTAGGTAGATCCCCTATTGATAGCTATAAGTATTGCAGTAGCGAAGGGTAGAGGTAGGCTGTCAAGATACGCCATAAATAGTGCACATTAAACTTTGTCAGCCATACTTATTTGTTTTCATGAAACTAAGAATACAATTTACTGATGGTGTTACGAGTAGTTAGTTTTTTAAAATCAATTAAACCCTGCCTAACCAAACCATAATAGTTTTGGTATATTTTGGGCAATACGACAAAATTGTGCATACTTTTTCATGCATACTTATTTGTTTTCGTTGGATTAAAAATACATATTACACATATTGTTGGTTTATTTTTTTTAATTCATTAAGCCCTGCCTAACCAAACTAGAATAGATAAAAAAATATTATTCCCTCTATAAAATATACAATGTATGATTTAATTACATAATTTTAGTTATTTTATAGATAAACGAGTATTTTCTGACTGTTATCTATTATGGCTTGGTTTTCGCCGGGTTTTATTGAATTTTAAAAACTAACTAACATCATCTGTAAATTGTAGTTATATTTCAATGAAAACAAATACCTATGACTGACAAAGTTTAATGTACACTGTTTATTGCAGATATTAACAACCTACCCACACCCTTCGCCACTGAGTATTGTTAATCTCCCCTGCAAGTTCCCTTAACTCCCGCAAGTCCCTATGCAATATTTATAAACAAATAATCTATCAGCAATTTCCACTGATTGAAATAATAGCTTAATCGGTGAGAAAATATTTATTTTCAAATTCGAGGGGGCAATCTGAATTTATTTTGATGGAGTCAATACGAAATAATTCAAAATTTACATTATATCATATTACATTGTTATATTAGTACAAAAGTATCGTAATATAGTCCGCCAACTGCCTATAGTATCTTAAAATCTCGGATCACTATTACCTACTCAACAAAAATATTATTTCAAAATACTTAACGGTCAAGTTATTATAGTCGTCAACTGAATGAAAGATATTTTTCGACAGAAATATTATTAATAATATCTCTTGGCTGTTTTCAATGGGATTATGGAACACATTGTTTGTTTATTATACTAAACAAAAACAGCTGTTAATACAATTTTATCAATGTCAATAGATAGGTGAGTACCTACTGATCATATTAGTTGTGAATGCTGAAGGCAGGCTATGAAAATTCGACATAAAGTGCACACTAAACTTAGACAGTCAAACCTACGTGGTTTCTAAAAATTATTCTTCTTTCTATAAAATTTAGATATTTTATAGATAGAGGTATTTTTTTATCTAATATCTAGATACTATCGTCTTGCTTAGGTCAAACAAAAATTTCTCGTATTTACATAAATTGATGTTTAATATATGAACTTCACCCAATCGGTTATAATAATCAATGTAATATCGTTATGTTAGGAAAGTTAACATTTTATGAACGAGGTGAATATTTATTATAGGTATATTAAAATAATAAACTTAGTAGGTCAGATTATATTCGCAATAGTCACGAATTTATCCTAAAAGAGTATAGGTAGGTAGGTAAGTATCACTAACTCTATATTAGTTTTAAAAAATATTTTGAGTTTTATTAAATTTATAAGTTGAGAGAAAAGGATCGAGTACGAGTTACCCGAAAGTATCTATAGCAGATTAAAAAAACTTTCAGTAAAACCCTCGTTAACCCCAAACAGCTAATGGTATTTAAAAGATGCTTAAATGAATGAGATATTTTCATGAGTGGAAAATCTACACTTTTTGAATCGCCGCTAAATTCATTGTCTGCACATCTGTTAAAACAATATAGGTAATTGCGATTCTCAACAATTGCTGTAAATGTTTGGCTGATTTATATTAAAACTTTAAAAGCTCTTTCTTTATATAATACATAATATATGGAACATAAATTTTATCGGATAGGTATATATTTATGGTGCTTTATATGGATTGTTAATGTTTATATTTACTGAAAATTAATCTTTGATAGTAGGTACATAACTATCTACTATTATAGAAAGTGTAACTTGAGGATTAAACGTCTGAAGTAAGTAAATCAAGGTCTATAGGTCAAAATCTAAGGTAACCCATATAGCCCTCCGCTGAGTGGATTAGGATTGTTACGTGGTGCCTATAGTTTCAACCATTTTCCTAACCCATCGGGTCTTGTATTGGATCAAATAGATACACAATGAAAAATAACATATTATCTACATTTTTAGACCAGTTGTTGGTTCGAAACCGTAACCTTCGGCTTTGTATTTATACAAAAAACGGCCGCTCTAAGCTCTAGGCCAACGCAAGTAGAGTACAAGTTAGATAATATAAAAATGAAGAATAGGTAGTTTTCACATCACGACACGCGTATTTATGAGTGAAATATGATTCAAAGATAAAACAGCTTCTTAATATTAAAAGTTATAAGAATTTTATTTGTTTCATGGAGATGGTATTCAAACTGTAATTTGTTTGCATGTGATGCAATTTGAATATTTTCAAATACTACTAAAATTATATAATAAACATAGAAAAATATTTTGTTTTGTCCTGTTATTTGAAAACAAGATCCCATTTAGGCACCTATAGAATATTTAATTTTTAAATCTATTTAATCGGCTTGAACACCAGTGCATTTTCTCAACTAATAACAATTATCTTTGAGGTAAAAAGTTTCAGGAGATTAAACACAATATTAATGGCATTGGTTATTTTGTAGTTATGTCTAGACCGGTATAGATAGTGAAATCTTCTCTTTCGGTTTCCTTCTAGTCTAGGCACAGAACTAGGAACGGTGATTAATTTCAACTTAATATGGAGGCGTTAGAGCGTATTTAATTATTAAGAAAAAAACCAACACACGGATTGGCAGACCCGCTGACAGTTTATTTAAACAGAGCCTTTAACAAACATTACAAAGTAATGTCGCAAAATGCATACGTATACTCAGTGTTGAATGTAGAGACTTGGAGACCCGAGGCACTGATTGATTTTGAGGCCTACTGTGATAATAAAACATAAAAACCATACCTAAATACGAACTATCAACATACCTACCTAATAAAATAGTAATAGGTATAGATATCTCTTTTTATACCAATCTATTTGAGTAAACATGTTATATATAGGTATTTTCTATGTCAGTTGCAGGGATTTTGTTTTGGTTTGAGTATTATTTTATATGAAATTTGTGTAACGCATCTTTTTATTTTTGGTAACATTAAATAATCGTGTGACTAGTTTGAACCGTTTCGAGACCCCTTTTAAGTCTTCTGACAAATCGGTTGCATCATCTGCGTTAAATTCTACTCACCAAGTAAAAACGAGTTGGATAATAAATTGTATTATTTTTACATATTAGAATTAAGCAATGATAAAAATATTTAACTTAGAATTTTAAACAAGTGGGTATATTATACAACCCCTGGATGAATGATCAGATGACATAAATAAAATTTTAATGCCTAAGTTATGTTTGTTGTAGCCGCAAATGTTAACACATTTTTTTTAGTTAAGCGCCATCCACTTAAAATACTGTAACTTGAATAAATAGTGTTTGCGCTTAGTCAATGAAAAATATTTACCTTTAGCCATTTTAAGATAGGTAAGTAGGTGGGTACCTATATTATATACCTATACTTACAAATTCGAATTCAAATTTATTTATTTTACATAATATAATGAACATAGCAAATTATAAATTCAAAGCGTTCACGGCATGACATAGTGTTTACAATAATTTATATATATATATCAATAAAAATACAGCGCAATGTGAGTAAATAATATAATAAGTAATAAATTAACAAAAATAAAAGTACACAGAAGCACACAGAGTGAACTAAGTTGATCCCATCATAGAAACTTATAAAACAACGTCCACCTAAATTCATTCTCACGTTAGTGGAATATATCAATATCCAAAGCGATTTTATTGAACATAGTTATTGCCCTCCCAATTAGCATTACTAATGGCAGGTTAGTTCTGCACCTTGGGAGAACAAACAACGGATGCCATCGATTCTACCTATTAAAGTCCATTTGGTTATTTGCAGTTAGTGATCACTGATTGGCAGCTCTTGGGATACTGATGATATTTAATAAATGTACTTATTTATAAAACGCTAATCGGTCTTTAATTGGAAAAAAGTGGTTTTTTGAGTGGCGGTAGTTGGTACACGGAGGGTCTCAGGCGCTGGCTAATTTAGAAACCACAATGTACTATAATTTTAAATATACATTTTTTGTAAATGTTTTTTTAAGATTAATTTATACCTATGCAGCTACTTAGGCTGCATCGACATATATATAGAGTGTTTCTCCAACTCCTTTGGTATGCACATGTGTATAGGTAGTTACCTGATCGTACAACACGAATAATTATATTTCTCGTTCAACGATTCGTTGGTAGAGTTAAAAGCCATCATTGGAGGTTGTGCAGTAAAATAAAAATAACGAAACTGAAATAAAACTTAAACAATGCCATGTCGTTTGCACGGTTGGTGTGTTTTGTAATTTCCATTTTCCCGCGCCGGGCACCAGCCATTTTGAATATTTTTTGGCAGGAGATCTGCGCGGAGGGTCCATATTTTGGATTTATCGAGTAAAAACTCAGTTTGAAATTTAGATTCTTATTGAGACAAAATTATTTTAATTAAGTACCTAATTTAAAAAGTACCTAACTAAGCATGACATGTCAGTATTCTAAAAATAAATAAATTTTCATAGCCAATTTCGGCAAGAATTCAAGAATTTTAACCTAACCTAACCTAATAAATAATCCAGTATATCGGCTATTTTCAAAATTTGTTTACCGTTGGCTTCCACTAAACAGACAAGAACCTAAAAAAATTACATAACGCGTAGACTCGCGACATACCTACAAGAATTAGAATTTTTCAACAAATTTTGGT
Organism: Rhyacophila brunnea; assembly: GCF_057557595.1. Classification (NCBI taxonomy): domain Eukaryota; kingdom Metazoa; phylum Arthropoda; class Insecta; order Trichoptera; family Rhyacophilidae; genus Rhyacophila; species Rhyacophila brunnea. The sequence goes on from NW_028233068.1 coordinate 29,510,324, forward strand.
AATTAAAAAAAAACTTCACCAACACAAGTAAGAAAATTAAAAAAAAAATTACCATGACAGATAAAAACAAGTTGGTTGGCTCTTGCAGCATTGGGTGGATAATCTGTAGGATTTGGATTGAGGAGTTGGCAGCGATGGCGGGGTTCATTTTGGAGGTATATATAGCTAGGTACATGTAGATATCACGAAGGTTATTGGTCAAATTGTACTCGTTATCTTCGACCAGTTGTAGGAACGCGCCAAGGATGGCTTCCGCCCGGATGTCAGCTCAAAATTGCCCCCACCCCCAAATAATTTGTTTTTATTTGAAATTTGACAAAAGCCAAAGAAAAGATTAAATGATCACTTTATGTCATCAAAATATTGAATTATTTTACTTATTAAATAATAAGTATAACACTGAATTAGGTATACTATAAAGTGTCTTAAATCTACATATAATATGAGGCACGAAGCATATCGATGAAGTACGGAAACTTTTATAAATGAATATTCATTAACACAAAGGAGAATTGCGCCGCTGGCAAATTTTTTACGATACAGCCCAATTTATATAAGTAATTGAATAACATAAAAACATTAATATTTTTAAAAATGTTGTCACTTGCATCAGATCATCGACGCCTTGAATATTGCCCCACGTTGGTCTATACGTTTTCTTACGTAATAATGAGTTTCAAGTAAATCATATTTCCCATCGTGAGTTACGTATCCAGTTTCTGCAGCCCTATGTTGTTACTTGTGACATGAAGTCACCCGGCGACATGACGTCATATGACATCATTGTGATGTACTACCGGAGTGAGTCAATAGTCTTCGAGAAATTAATGCTACTCTAATACTGGCGTTATTCATTGTCCCCATACACAAATAGGTGCTTCAGCATAAAAATATCTATGGTGAGCCGTGTGCATTGGGCGGCTCGCCTCGATGCGTGTATTGAGCATACGTCACAATTACGTCATGTCGTCGGGTGACTTCGTGTCCAAGTTACAACATAGGGCTACTGAACGTTTGATAGCTCTGCCTGATTATTGTCTCATCTAAAAACCTTCTTATTCGTGACGTAATCAACCTAATAAATCATCATCTTATATGTAAGCATCCATTCTTCTGACGGGTCATTTCTAGAACGTTCGGGTTTCGGACTCTATAGACCACAAACTAAACCAATTAAACCAATACTGAAATAATGTAGCATCAGTTTTTTCAGAAGTGGTTCTAGCTGAATGACAGGAAACGAGATTTTATTCGTCCTCCATCCTCTTTATCGGATTGTTCTCAATACATGGGTATATTTGTTATATTTTGGATAATTTGTTTACTTATGACCATTTTGATCGTTTTTTGCAAGGTCATATTAAATCCATGTCTTACTTATGTTAGAAACGATACCCACTTGTAAAATTTAAAAAAAAGACCGTCATTCAATACTAAACTAAATCAATTCGCAAAAATGATGGATTGCAACACTCAATTTTAAATGCACCATTAGTGATGGGCATGCCGTAAATAATATTTGCAACAGCATCGCGTACAAAAAACTCATTTCTGATACACGGTAACATTCCAATCGGAGACGCGGGCGGTTGGTGCAATGCGACTGCGCCTCCCCCGCCACCACATTTGTATTGCAACGTCATAATATGAATTATAAAACTGCATACAAAGATACATAACACTGCAATGGTGCCTTCCTTGACGCATATTACACTAGCCGGTGTATCGATGCACTTTTTGAAACTGGGTGCACTTGCAATAATATACAAATGTTTTTCTATTAAATTATTACAATTTAAATTGAATCATACAAAGCCAAAATATAGTGCTGGATTAAGACATAAATCATATTGGATATATCCACTGCTGGGTGAAAGCTTCTCTTAGCTAATTAACTTCAACTCCGCTGTGTGCTTTGAGTTTCCAAGTCGATACCACTGGATGTTTTGATTCTTCCAGCAATTGTGTCTTCTTCGAGCAACATATGTGTTACGCCCTTGTTCATGACCTTGCGCACCATTCCCAGCATTCACCTCTCCAAACCACGTAGTCTTACTATAATACTACTATATAATAGAATAGAGGCTTTGAATGGTAAACCAACACTACTTATTTTCAGCTATATTTATTCCTTTCTTATTCGTACCTATACTGTTTCCTATCGGAGGTCATGGAAGTCTTCGGTTTATCGTTTGCTACCCGAAACAATTTAGTGGTCGTAGCCAGCGCTCGAAATGGAAAATTTTACGGAATAAAGCGCGTGATAATTTTACAAAAATATCAGCATAGTTATCTAATTTTATATGTATTTTATAAAAAAATAAGTTTGTTTGATTTTTCGTTATATGGCCTATTTAGCTCAGATGGTCAATTTATTTTTCTCACGAGACGGAGCAATAATTTTGAGGATTTTATGAACCGGAATAGCGCTCCGGTGCGCTCCTGTCCATTTCAAGCGGTCGTAGCCACTTTTAATAGTTAAAAAATCTTTCTATGTGGATGCTATTCTACTAATGCGTCAATGACATTAAGCTACTTTACACACGATGATGACACACAAAACTTTCCATTCGCTGAGAAGCCAACAAGCTAGCGACTATTTTGACAGAACGTAGTTCGTTTTTTTACCGGGAGGTCGCTACTACGCTCTACTGCGCAGACGCAGTAGGCCCACACACCGTCGTGTAGCGTGTAAAGTTGACTGGCTTTCAACTTTTCTCGGTAGATTGTTTACAATTAGCTTGTTCGATGATGACACTGGGCGAATTTACAGGCAGATTGTAAATTCGCCAACAAGCAGGTCGTAAAGTAGCTATATGTAATTGACGGTTAACTAAGGTGCAATAGCGACCATCGTGGAGTGGAGGTTAGAATATTTAGAATACTAATACCATTAATCAATGTGTTTATTAACAACGAGCACATACAGTATTGGTTATCCTAGCAACATAACTACTTTATTGATATATTTTATAACACTTCTTCTTCGCCTACTCGTATGGCGGCAGGGTGCAGAATAAAATACAGAATCACTCACATAAACTAAATGATGAGCACCAATCATACGTTGGTACAATGTAGGTACATATTTCATGCGGTTATTATTTAATTTGCATTGGCAATTTTAATTTTATTTCCGTGATTTGAGTATCTTCCGTTCAATTATTGTCGGCATGTTGTATGATACGAAGCAGACACGCACACTTGGTTTCGGGTACGTACCTCCCCCAAGAAATGAAAAAAAATATAAATTATTAAAGTGAAAGGAAAATTATCACTTCTTGTTCTTTATCTCGCACTCATGACTATCGTAACCTGGATGATTTGGCTAACAAACAGCTTTCTCAATGGGTTGATTGACCCGTCTCCTGTTGACAATCTACGACACGCACGGTCTATGTCATAGGAATTCATGAATTGGTGCAACCATCTAAGGCATCCAATGTTTTCTTTAAAATTTTGACGCGACATGTCTAAAAGACAAAACGGCGCGGATGACACAAATGGATTCTAATAATCCTAATAAGCATGATACACCACGCGCATTCAATAACTATTTGTGGATGCGAAAGGTTGCAATAATTTGTACGTGAGATATTCATTGCTAGACTGAAAGCGTTGTGTTTCTGAGTATGAAGAATGTACCTAGAAAAGTGCGAGGATTAGCATTTAAAGCGACAAGCAGCCATACATAGTAGGTGAGGTAAATTCGGAAGTCAGTGGCACCTGCTAGATTCTGTTAATCCCACCCCCTTTTGGCGCCTTTAAAAAAACAAAAATAAATTTTTATAGATATTTTTTCAAAATGCACCCCCGACGTGCCCGAGAGAAAATAAATCTGAGCAAATGAGTGTTGGAATGTCCATATTGTGGAATCTATATGACGTACCCAGTTCAGAATACTGGATTAGAAGGAAATTGTGGAACTGGACTGGAGAAAACAACTTGAGGAAGCCAGGGCCTCCCCCAGGCTAATGCGCTACGAATTAACTAACATTTGAACTAAAATGCTGGGAGAATCTAGAAAAATAATTGAACTGTTTAGAGAAACCAATTAAAATCGTGAGAAGATGAATGAGTACTAACCATCCTGTTAAAAATCATACGTATCATAATCACAATACATATCGAAATCGATGTAAGTATAGTCCGTTCGGCACGTTCGTTTTTGCATGTATAGTCCGTTCGCCGAGCAAGCGAGAGAGAACGTTTTGTATGTGCGGAATAATAGAGAGACGTACAAATGATATATCGTGCGGCCAACTTCATTGTTATGTGGATCCTTTGTTTGGGTTTATATATTGCTTACATTGATATTGAATATGTATATCAAGAGAATACAAGCATAAGTGACATATTATAAGAAAAAATGCAGAGACTAGGATTAATATTATGATGATATTTACTTAAAATATTTTACCAGCTTTCTATTAATATTTAAGAATGAATCAGTTTAGGTATATGCTGATGAGGTTTGAAAGTGGTATACGTCGTTGGTGTGGTTTGGGCATAATATAAATTCCAAATAGCGACACGTTGTTGCGGAGAACGGTATTTATTTTAAGATCATTCTGAATGCATCCATGCAGGTATGGCCGTATTAAGATAAAAGTCTGAGTGACCTTATAGGCTTATAGATAGCTTTATCTAACATTGTTGATATTATATTATACCACTAGTCGGCTTCGCACTTCATTGATCGATATATAATGTTGTACATTTCTGTTACATACAGAATAATATTAATTGCATTCTTCAATATTACAATATATGTATGCACAGCCAGTGCCTAGGCACACAATATGTAAAAATGAAAATAATTCAGAATGCTAAGTCAAACATTTGTCGAAACTAAAATCGAATCCAAAATGTGCATACTTTATCTTGATCTGTCGTGAAACTTCAAAATTAGAATAGCAGAAAGGGTAATTTGAAGAAACAAATTTTGTATTTTCCATAATATGACAATTGGGGCCAACTAGGAAAAGCAAATCAAACAAACATATTATTTTGACTTATATATTAATAATAATATGAAAATTTGGAAGACATAATGCGAATGATTGCTTATTATATAGGTATCTACGTAACCTATATTTGATATATATTATAATTATAATGGGGTTCAACACACCTTAACTTTAAATAAATGCACAGTGTATGTATTATACAGTATGTAAATGAAAAATAAATTTCCATTTTCACTTCTCCTTAGAGTGGCAGTTATATTACTTCTTGTGTTGTTTGGGGTGTTTTTTTTACAATAAGCGGTTATTAATCATTTGCCCAAATAAATAAGTCTAATCTCTGGATCAAAAACACACTTTAAAGTGACAACATATAACCCACACACATGACTGCAGAGACGGACATTCTACCAACCACGCTACAATGGATCACTATAAAATGTGATATAAATGTTATTGAAAATAATTCAATCTGTCTTTAAAAAAAAGTACGAAGAGATTGTTAAACAGGCTGTCAACTTTCTACCAAAAATACTAAATTGTAAAATATTTCACTCTGATATTCAATAGTACCATTTAAGCCCAGATGCGTTATTAATATTGATATAATGGTTTGTTTTTTGCGGCCCTTTTACCACTTGCTCTGCTATGTTATGTGTTTTGTTTTATGACTACCAAATGTATGATGCATTGCCCATTTTCCAAAATATACTTACCTGTTAATCGTGGAAATATATTTATTTAAGTACCTTTAAAGATCTAGGCACATGTAGGCGAGAAGTATCGGAATATGTTAGACACGAGAGAAAATGGTAGGTATGCATATAATTTACAAAATTTACTATGTTTACACACGAGAAAGTTATACTAATACCCAGTATTATTATAGTACCTATTTATACGAGTAGCAATATCTATATATTAAACAAAAGCTTTTAATGAATAACATTGTATATTCTTGATCAGGAGTGTGGCATTGTATTTGAATATCCGGGGTAGTAAAAAAAGGCGCCCCTTATGCAATACCTACAAAACTTATACCTATTTACAATGTATCATTATCTCTGTATTATATATTGACAAAAATAACAATCGTCTTCTTCCTCGTGATTATTCATGACTGGTTGTGACCTGTATGTTTTAGACGTTGTGTAACTATCGATACCTCTATTTCACTTCACAAGGCATTCCACTGTACGCAGGGTATGTGTCAAAAATTAACCCTATGCTAGGTAGGTACTTACTTTTGATTTGGCCCATCTATCTATAAGGAGCTCTTTCCATTCTTCTTCTAATTTTGACATGATTAAATAAGTACCACAAGTTTCCAAAGTTATAGTTCTCTTTGCAGGCTCTGTAACATATAAGTATTACGTATAGGTGCCTAACATTTATTTTACTATGCGCACAGTTAACGGAAGAGATTTAAATATTGGATTTAAAAATAAAACTTTTTAATTTGTATGACTAGGTATAAGTAGTTATGTCCCACTTTCATATCAAAAATGTCATATCCATTTCATTGGTAGTTAAATTAAAATGCGAAAACGTCAAAGCCAAAGCCTTTTGAAAACGAGTGTATATAAAAATAATTGGACGGAATATTTTAATTTCCTGTGACGTTTGAAAGCTTTTCACATACAAAAAAGCTTCGCTCGTAGACTGCTGGAAGCTCAGTCGACAAACAACGATAACAGGGGTTGACTGGTAACAGTTTTCTATTAGGGTTGATAGAATTATTTTTTCTATATAAAATCCTGTATTAATTATTAAAATAATGAACATGATTAAAAACAAAGAGTTAATACTATAAATGGTCGGAATCATTTGAGCTTTTTGTAATACAGCTTTTGATGTTAATTCCACAACGTTTTTAGGATAATAATACATCATTTTTAAATATCTTTAAAACATACCTATCAGAAAAAAATATGAAAAAGAAAAGTAGACCAAGTGGGACTCGAACTTTTTTTTTCACATGTCTTCTCAGTCACACCTTTTCACTGTCCGGACGACTTCCCTTGTCGCTTGAGGGCATTGAGGTATTATACTTCTCAGTTTTTTGATTCAAGAATAATATAATTTAACATTTTTGAATCTTGTGTATTCAGTAGATATTAAATAAATAATAACAACACGATAACGGTTGGTTTTGGCGTTTCATATACCTACACAATGTACCTACCTACGTGTGAAATATTGTTATTTGCAGTTTTCCATGATTGTTAATCTGTCTTCATCGTAACGCGTCTCTCATAACTAAGGATATTATTTATTCTGTAATTGGTACCGACGAGCTTTGGATAAACTTTCTCCAACTTTTCATATCCTCTACAAACCTTGTGATGTACCTATAGCTACTATATTTCAGTGAATTTATTCACTTGGTTATCGATGTTCGCCCTCTACCCAGGCACACGATCCAAAACTGCCGTTCTAGGCTTTTTGGACCAAAGCGAACAGTATTTTCGAAGAATCTCACAATACCTATGTATTTTTGTAATTGTTTATCTAAATACATATATTATTTGAAACTAAGTCAACTAAGTGTATAGCTGTGGTTTCGTTTCTCTGTGTATTTATGTGTTTTCTTCTACAGCCTATCAACATACGACTAAATGAGTAAATTCTCACTATTCAAACATGAGTAATATTATTTAGGTCGTGATTCAATCTGTTGATATTGCGCACCCCTGTTATGATGAAACCCCTCTTTCACAATTTTTTGATTCAAATCCGAATATAACGAGATTACTTGCCATTACCCGCCATCAAATGATGCCTACATGTGTAGCGTAGTCCTTACAAAAGATGACAGATGATTGTAGATATTTACGTAAGTAAATTCTTATTCTAATAATTTCTAAAACCCCCAGAAACATACATATTACAAATAATTATAAAAAAGCTCCTAGAAATAAGTTTGTCATATTGGCATCCGAATTCACATTATTCGTTACCCGGGTGGGTGCTCTCGTACTTTAAACGATTGATGCGTCTATTTTTCATGCAAAATTCATAAAAAAAAAACAACAACACTATCTGAATAATTTCAAATTCGACCAAAGAAATTGGTTTCTGTAATGAGAATTCCTGATACTTTATAAATTATATGCGTATATTATAATATCGCTCTATATTAAGTATTATCATCATAATTCTGTGGTTTTGGGGTAATAGTGCTTAAGTTTGGGTGCAGCTGAGACAATCGATTTTCATATAAATCAGAGTTTTCAAAATACTCTTGCTTAGAAGTTAATTGGTGTATCTTTTTTTATTTCTTTTACGTTATTTATTTTTGTTTTTGATATTGTGCTATATTTAATGTTTTGAATATGTAATTTTCTTCGAATTAAAAATGATTTTCTCAGTTGAGGTTATTTCTACTAATTCAAATAAGTATCTATTTATTTTTCTTAGGGAAATTTTCTTTGACGCAACAGGATGTCATAAAATCAAAGAGATATAATCCAGTTTTTACTAAGTACGTTGGTAAATAGAAATTATAATTATTTTTTTATCGTGAGGAGGGGCTCAACATCAGACAATGCCTTAGACCCCCAAGTTCCTAAACCCGCTACTAAACTTTAGGCAGACTGGGGAGCCACTGTTCAAGATACGATTGTCTGAATGAACTCTATGACAGCCAGGTTCTACAACCAATTTTGTCATACTTACTAAATTTCGTATTTCGACATAAAATTTGTTGCCCGAAATATGATAATACGACAAATTAAGACAAATTGTAGGTTTTGTATTTAATGCTTCAGTAATATTACGTTAATAATACAAAGTTTTATTATTAAAAAAGTAATGTACCTACTTGAGTATTTTTAATTACTTCATAATAACTTCAATAATCTTTTTTAGGTGATATTATTGTAAAAAATATAAGTATATATATAGCTCAGTGTGTGTGCATTTATCCTACAATCAGTAAGTACCTATTATTATTGTCATATCTCTTATCTGCTTATAATAACTGGCTAACAGGACCTATCAAAAGAAAATGTCGCGGTTTTCATTGTTTTTCGAAGCTAACGATCCAGTATTTATTTTATACGAAAAGCTTTTTGATGGTACCTCCATTTGGATTTATTTATGCAGTAAATGCTTAATGACATTGACTGAAAGCCCTTAATGGTGTATCATTAGCTTTAAGCTCTCTATGATTAGGGACTCGAGTTTTATAGGCAAACCTTAGATTTAAAATACAGACATCTAACGAATGGGATTTGAATATAGACGTAAAATATTTTACTATAATTATTCGATAAGGTAAACACAAAAATTACTACGGGAATAAAAAAAACATTACTTTTGTTTTGTATGATATTAATTAGTAACAATGGCTTTACACCCACCCCTGTTCGTATATGTTTTAACCATTAGTGCTCACAATATTATCAAGTATCTATTTGTACAATTTTATTAGTTGGTTAGAAATATAAGTAGGTATATTGTTATTTTTTAATTTAAAAAAAATATTGTAAGTACTTATTATTCTAATTCACTAATAAATAAATAAAGCACAACTGGTATTTATCTAAACATCTAAGCAATTATAACATTCAAAATACAAATTTACTTCATTTATATACTATACTATTTTTTTGATACCTTAGCAGCTTAGCTGATGTTCTACAGTATTTTAAACCTGGTAATAAAATAAATTTATATCTCGTCACTTGAGTCACACTCACCTATTCTGTAGGCCAAGTGACGACTGAATTTTGCCACATTCCTTGAAGCAGTAGGTTTCCAGAGTCCAAATATCACGAAACTCAAGGGATAGACGATGAAGTTTGGTGTCGAGCAGAAGCATTTTTCTTTTCTTTCAACCATGTCCGATCCTAATATGATCATATGGGCCTCCACAGAGTAGAGGTTTGTATTAACAGATTTTGTTTTTTATGAGAAATTGATGTCAGCCACTTGCTCAACCTATTAGGTCCATACCCTGACACACACAAATTGAAAATCAATATGTATACTTGCCAGCCCCATGATTCGAACCTGGGACCCACGGCTTTATAGTCCAATGCTTAAGCCGTGCGGCCACCGTGGGTGTTATCATGCTATCGTATTATCAAGCATTATTATGATACAATTGTTTGATGTAGAAACTGTAGAATTAATAGAAAAATCCATTGTCTTCATTCTTTAGGCTTATTAATTAATACACTGAACATAAATACCAATAATCGTCACATTGGATTCAGTTTTTTTACACACTGTCAGACAATACATTAATTATAATTTAACTATAAAATATTTACCGACCGTCGTATTTTATATGTATGTAATAATTATATTGTATCGCACGTTTTTTGTTATTTTCCATAGTGCGTCTTAAGCTTCAATTACAATTACGAGCTGTTTATTGGCGAATTTAAAAGCGGGCGATTCAGCTACTGCGATTTGATGATTACACACAAAACTTTCCATTCGCTGAGAAGCCACAAGCCAGCGACTATTTTGACGGAACGCAGTTCGTTTTTTTACCGGGAGGTTGGTACTGCGCAGACGCAGTAGGCCCACACGTCGGCTTGTAGCGTGTAAAGTTGACCGGCTTTCAACTTTTCTCGGTAGAGTGTTTACAACCTGCTTATTAGCTTATTCGATGATTACACTAGGCGACTTTACAGGCAGATTGTAAATTCGCCAATAAACAGATCGTAAAGAAGCTCAATGTAATTGAGGCTTTATAATCGATGGCGTCTTGTGGGGATGAGTTGAAACGTAATAAAAGCTTTTAATAGAACTTTCAGATTCTGTTGTTGATATCACTTTTAAAGTACCTACAAAAATAATATACTTATATTTGTTGTCGTTATATTATCATAGATATGACATTAACAATAATATTTAAGGATACGTCTCATAATCCATGCAATAATGATAACATTTTACATTTAGTACTTTATATGAAAATATTTACATACTAGATAATTTTGTCAATTTAGTTAGAGCCCACTAAGATATACCTTTATTTAGGCTTTTTATTTTAATTATGAAATCAAGACTTTAGCTACATAATAAAGACAGTAATGATAAAAATATCGTAATATCACTGTAATTATAAATGTAAAAGTATTGTTATTCTTAAATACTTCTTGAGTAGTTTTTACACGTAGATAATATTCAAAGATATAAGACCCTTGAGATTTTCTTCTCGGGAAGACAATGGAAAACTTTTAATTTTGAAATATTGCTCTGTAAAGATAGAATGATATCCTTTTAAATTTCAATACTTAGTTATGTTGCATTGCGAGCTAAGCAACTTTGGATGCCTCGTTAGCATTCTTAGCCCTTATAAGTGTTCACATTGCATTGCATGTGATAGGTATCGAACCTGAGTCATGCTGGTTATGTGGCTTAGTGGGTTGTATTTCTTTCCCAGGAAAATTTTAATTAAATTTATGAACTTTAAAAAAAATGATGATGTCATAATGTAATATAATTTACTAAACATGCAACAGGTGACCAATGATAATTAAAATTTCGTAAATACTCCATCGTTTTATATAGGCATTATTTATTTTCTCAGTATGTACGTCATTGTCATTTTAACGTTTTAATAAGGTCGGAATATAATGACCGAATGAATGGATATGATGTAATATTAATACCTAATACATAAGATAAAAATAATTTTATTCAGCAAGACCAATGATCGAAATGATTCAATATATAAACAAACCACTTCCAGCATGAGCTGGTTTTAATGTTTGAATAAGTATGCAATTATTTAGGATGCCTATTAAATGAAGATTGTAGCAGATTATTTATATTGTATATTATATTTTTAAATAATACAACAGGCTATGAGGCATAATGAAAATACTGTAATAAAACAGCACTGTAATCAGTAGAAATTGAAACAATCAAAGACCCAGGCATTTAGAAAATCACATAAATAAATTGTGATCTCACTGAGAATCGAACCAGCAGCCCTCAAATGAAAGGCCCGTGCCTTATGTGTCGGACTACAAGTACTTTATGCCATGTAAAGCAATCTATGATAATATTTATTAAAACGAGTAGGCTCTTATGTAGAGATTGTGATCCCGACGATTCTCGAGAAATACCTGATGGGAACAGTTTTTTCTCGTTTCTTGACTGACATTTTTTTCAGCAATAAATCATCGATGAGATTCTTGAAAATTCAAGAATTTTTTACCATTAATATAAATACCAAATTATAAAAAATGTGATACGGACGGAATTTGTTAATACAACCGTACTATACCTAATAAAATTACTTTTAATATAATTTTGGCCTACGTACTACCTATTTCCAATATTAAAAAATGCACAATACGCCAAAAATATTATAACGTAAATAGAGCTAAAAAACCAAAAAAGTCCTCGATTTGATCGCATATCAGGTAAAAGCATGTCATTTTTAAGGCATGCAGCCGTATCAGAGTATCACAAAGGTTTAAAATAGGTGGGTACACATTCAATTCGAGTGCGATCATCACATAAGTACATAACATGTGGTCATTAAAAGTTAATTACAACCTACAAAGTCTAGATATTATTTAGGTTAAACTCGTGAAGATACCGTGAATTTTTTATTTTTTATCTTCATAGAGCATCTTAATCCTTAATGTTGTGAATAGTTATTTCGATTTGGATACTCACTACCTACTATACTATCACGTTTTGCAACGTTACTTTCCTAATTGAGTTGGTTATAAGCAAAAGCAGATAAAAATAATTTGATTTAAACACTATTCAGGGGTTTTTGGTATATTTTAATTTGTATTACTTATACTATATTTTATAGAGTATATCTACTGAGAAACTTAATTCACTGTATAAATTAAAAATAAAAACCTTTTGCCTCTAACAAACTCAAAAGCGTTATTGCATAAAAATAGATTACAAATGCACTTAGTCTTCTTAATCCTGTTGAATTATCACATATACGAAAAAAGTTGTTTCAGTTACATATATAAAATTAATTGTTGCTGGCAGTTTTAAGAACAAAAATGTAAAAGTATCATACTAATAATAATTGGCTTTTGATATAAGCTGCAGTCGCATTGAAGTGGTTAAGCACCCACAGCAACGGCATTGCGCGGGTTATCCTCGGACGTCGCGTATTCTAATAGGGCCATTAACATATAATGGCCGCTGATTGGGAGGAATACCTGTGGAGGCTACAGCACCACACCACCGCCGCCGTTGCCGTCGCTGTTCCTCGCTGACTCGTTTAACGCGTGAGAGGTAAGCAAGAGGACACCAACATATGACCCAAGAAGCATTACCATATATAACCCAGATAGCCCATCAATGAGTCAAAATTCTAGTGTTAAAAGTTAGCCGGATTTATCCATGACCTCCTACAAACCAACGGAGGATGAACAATAGAGTAAAACTAGTGATTAGAAATAGAGTTTAACATACTGAAATATTATCTTCTAATAATTATTCTGAAATAGTACTGTATTATTTAGGTGCAAATTAAATCAAATAGTATTTGATTGAAGATGGTGTAAATATTTCATAAAAATGGCAGTATACCCCGTTTACACGTGAATTAATTTACTGTTGGCAGTTAGTACGTATTATCGCGCCTATGGCAAGAAAATGCATTGTACCTATTATCATGAAAGTTGCAAGATTGGATGAATTTTCACGCTACAGTTGGATTTGTTCGATATTTACGCCTACGTAGTAAAATGATAGTGGCGAACCTGCCGGTAAAAAACGAACTACACCACGCAGAGACTCTTTTCGAGGCTAACCGATTTTCACAACCTCTCAAATAGTACTGTAAAATGACAACATTGATTATTCAACATCGGTTATCAGTTTTTGTACCGTTCTAGCTCAAGGTACCTAGATACATTCGAGAACGTAGAACTGTTTAATGGGCAAATGTTAAAAATAATGGTTTGAAAATACTGAACGGACAATGTATAAAAATCCTGTACTCTCTACATCCTCTAATCCTCTAATCTTGTACTCTGTAAATCCTTTAATATCTGGAAATGAAATGGGTCATGGGGAGGGGGATTATTGCGATATCGTGTATCGACTTTACGTCAAATAGCTGAAACTTTAATAGAGTCTTCCGTCGATTGTCGATGCTCTCGATAAAGAAACCCTTGAATCGACCTCATATAGGATGGGCGGATAACGTGAAGAGGGACGGAGAGAGACTGAGTGTGACAGACTGGGTGGAGATTCTTGGAGTACGGTTGTGCAGTCGGCCATGGACTCAAATGGTATGCAGCGCCGGCTTAAGTAGGTAAGTCGATTGAAAAATGTATACAAATATTATATAATATTGCGCGTCTCTCCAGTCGTGGTACACACTTTAAAAAGTTAGGTAGGTACAAATTTCCCATTTTTTTTTTACTATTTTGTGTGGTAATGGTGTTTATTACCTACTAATAATTTATGAATTATAATAATCTGCTTATATACTCAAGCTTACACTGTTAAAATACATATGTACTTGTGCCTCTTATGCGTCAATTACATTGAGCTACTTTACGAGCTGTTTGTTGGCGAATTTAATAGCGGGCGATTCAGCTACTGCGATTGTGATGATGACACACAAAACTTTCCATTCGCTGAGAAGCCAACAAGCTAGCGACTATTTTGACAGAACGTAGTTCGTTTTTTTACCGGGAGGTTGCTACTGCGCTCTACTGCGCAGACGCAGTAGGCCCACACGCCGGCGTGTAGCGTGTAAAGTTGACCGGCTTTCAACTTTTCTCGGTAGAACGTTTACAATCTGCTTGTTAGCTTGCTCAATGTTCACACTGGGCGACTTTACAGGCAGACTGTAAATTCGCCAACAAGCAGCTCAATGTAATTGACGCATTATCATATTATTCTACAACCGCCGCGTCATTCATTACTTCCATATTTTTTTAATTATCGAGATCGATATTGAATGTGTGTTTTTTTTTTATTTCAATATTAGCTTCATATTAGTCTATATCTACTTGCAACATATGTCTATAAAATAATATTGGCTTATATATTGCTGGGTAAAAGTCATCTATATTTTCTCTACTTTTCTCAAGCATATACCTAATGTGCGTTCAACATAGAAGTGACAATAAAATAACAAAACAAAATATGAAATTGGAACTTGTGTTTATAGCCAGTGCTTAAAATGGTTGTCTATCTCACGTATGCCCGGTCCAGGGCAGAAGTGGGCACAGCCGAGCAGACCAAAGAGCACAGTCCCACGTAATGACTTCTCTCGTTGGGAGGTATTGAGACATCAGAATTAAATTAAGCGAGTGCGGCTGCGCAAGGAAAAGGACTATTTTCAATTGAACGGGTGTGCGAGATACCTGGTGCTGAGAAGAACGGTTAAGTCACAATATCAATTGTATCGTACCTAGAACCGTCATACACAGATTACATTAAATTTATCAGCGTACAATAGTTTCAATCTGTATTCAAATTTTCTTTCTGAAAATATTAATTATGCGATTGACGAAATTGTTAACTGATAAATTTAATAGGGTCTAACTTTTATTTTACATTATAATTTTGTATAAGAACGAAAACTAGTTAGAATTTCCGATAGACGAATACAAATGGGAGTCTTTCTACGAACAAATCTGCAATGTAAAATGGCGTTATTCAGTTTCACTTTGCACAGAAAATCCTACCTACCTGAAATGAAGAAGATTCTCTTCAATATCTTAGTTATTTACTATCTTGTGATTTCAGCCAAACTAATCTCGATGGCAAACATTTTGATAGTATTGTTTAGTACCTACAAGTAATTTATTATTTTAATATGTCACAAATCTCAATCAAATTTTATGGGGAAAATTACATGTATCAATAATATGTATTTGAAGAATTACGCTAGACCAGGGGGGGGCAAACTTTTTGGCTGGAGGGCCAAATTTAAGAATTCAAAATGAGCGATGGGCCGCAAGTAAAATACCATTTTTAGATATACACTATTTATTATCACGAAAAATAAACATTACAAAAAAATTAATGAGAAGAATGAAACTGTTGTACTTTTTTTTAAATTCAGGTGTTAATTTTGTAGTTGATATTCTCAAAACTGCTTGTAAATGGGCATCGGAGATATTATTTGATCGTAAAGAATTTTTATTGAGATTCATGATCGAAAATATTTGTGAGGTATCCGATCGTGCCTTATCATTCAACGTTACTACAAGAACGACGTACGCATTGCAAGTCAGACATGGGAAATGGCGTGACCTTGTGCTTACCTTCTAGTACAGAGGGGGGCAAACTTTTTGGATGGAGGGCCAAATTCAAGAATTCAAAATGATCGGCGGGCCGCAAGTAAAATACCATTTTTAGATATACACTATTTATTATCACGAAAAATAAACATTACAAAAAAAATAATGAGAAGAACTAAACTGTTGTACATTTTTTAACATTTTTTTTAAATTCAAGTCTTAATTTTGTAGTTGATATTCTCAAAACTGCGTGTAAATGGGCATCGGAGATATTTGATCGTAAAGAATTTTTATTGAGGTTCATGATCGAAAATGTTTGTTCACATATATGGGTTGATCCAAAAATAACGAACATTTTTCTTCCATAATCTTTAAGTTGGTCGAATTTGTCTGAATTAAGGGCATTGTAAAATTTGGAGATTTCTTCACGACGATGCAATTCTCTTAAATCAGTGTCACACGGCAGATCAATAATCTCAAGTTGTAACTCTGTCGGTACACTATCAATATCTATTGAAAATGGATCGCGTACTATTGCTAAACAAATTTTAATCTATTGTCAATATTTTTTAAAAAATATATAAAAAAGTTATTCGTAATCAGAAGTACAATTAATGATATCGGGCCGCAAAAAAATACCCGGTGGGCCACATGCGGCCCGCGGGCCGCAGTTTACTCCTCCCCCTGCGCTAGACGTTTACAGCACTCTCACCAAAAGGCGAAAATATTATCGTAACAAGCCAGTTACAATATGTCCATACCCTATCGGTAATAACATAATATAGGATACATAACGCCACGCCACCTTAAATTTATAAAGAACGAATCAAATTGAAAGTTTTTAGCAGACAGCAATTCAGCAAGCAAACCATTCGTAGTTTTATCATAATACTTCAAATGCACTAAAATTAGTTCATTACATTAATGAACACAAAAAAATACGTTATATTCGCTAGAAGTGTCTCTCATAAGAAATTGTTGTTACCTATAGACTTATACTCTTAATGAGTAATATATGGTAGATATTATAATAAATTGTATGCAATCTGAAATGATGATAAAATCAAAGAAAATGTCAGCGATATTATTTTCATTCTAAACAAACGAGACCAATACTAATCGTTTTAAAATAGATAATAAGTGTACTTTTATAGATAAACATGATATTTTATATTAGATAATACAATTAAAATAGTAAAATTATGGTTGAGATTATCAGAATAAACAACTCAAGCCGCATCAAAATATTGATCGGCGGTATTAAATAATAGCTGCTGCAGTAACGAATTCTTTAATATCGGTTTCTTGCAGTGTCCAGTTATTGCAAACTCAGTAAATAGCTAACTGCAATTATAAGTTCCGTAATATCCATTTTTCCATTTAGTCAGCTATATCCAATTATCACACACTCGATATAAAATAGCTGACTCAATTATAATAGTTATTTCCTAAATATTCCATCATCACGAACAACTACTACTACCATCATTCATCTGCAAAACCTATCCACCCGCCGAAGTGGACTCCCACAATATTATAAATTCAGCCGGTAGGTACCTACTTTTATATTGTTTGAATGTTTGAAAGAAAAAGTATCGAGAGAAAACACCTAAGTTAAGTGATTCACAAAAATGAATATGACTGGTTCTTCCCGTGGTCCGACCAATCGATTCATGATCTCGGTATCCACGCAGGGACCCCATTAAAAAGACGTGCCCGTTTGAAATTTTAAATTGTAAAATTGTAAGGTCGCTCCCGCAGCCGCGGCGTATAAACCTGTCACTTGGAGCGTTATTACTTATTACTGAGCCGCTATTCAAAATCAACATTTAATTTGTAAACTCGCCCAAGAAAAGTACATATTTAAAACACAGGAGCTTTAAGCTCCGTGGACCTGTGAAAAATCTATGCCCTGCAGTGGCTTAAAATTCTCGTGATCGTATTCATCTAAAGATTTGCAGTTCTAACTAGGTACTTATAAATATGTTTGAATAATATTATTATACAAGAAAGTGTTGCATTGTCTGTATTTTCATTTAAAACCAAGATCTTGAGAATTCATTTTTTGGGGAAAATCTGTATGTTTTCGAAATGAGAATGATTTGGTCGTCCACTCCTATCAGAATTTAGCAACATGCAAGGATTTTGTCAGTGTAAACTCATATAATTCTTAAATTACTTACGTTTATTACTCTTACTTTCATTTGGAGAGAAATCTCTTATAATTCATTCTATTCGACCTAAAACCGGACAAAATAGATACCATGAATTTTTCCAGGTTATCACTTCCTCGGGGAT
This sequence comes from Rhyacophila brunnea, assembly GCF_057557595.1. Taxonomy (NCBI): domain Eukaryota; kingdom Metazoa; phylum Arthropoda; class Insecta; order Trichoptera; family Rhyacophilidae; genus Rhyacophila; species Rhyacophila brunnea. Next base: position 29,528,799 of record NW_028233068.1, read on the forward strand.
CATAAGACGAAAAAAATGTATGCATCAATTCCTTGCACATAATCAATTAACTAAACGATATTAGTTGGCGTCCTTTGATCTTTCCTTTCCGTATCATTTCAAAAGATCAATAAAAACTAGCCACGTCACATACAGGATGCGCGAAACGTGAAACATCCACAATATCGTTTTTAATACTATGTCCACTCTTGTTGGTCATCTACGGATTTTCTTAAAATTATTTTTTTACTTGTAAATTCGTACTTATGTCTTTTTGGGTTACATGTAAATTGTACGTAAAACATTTCACCGTAGCACAGTTCGCCGTGAGCTTTCTATCAGAAAAAGATGGCCGTATGCTATAAGGTCTCCAATTTTATTAGATGCAATCTAAAAATGCAAAACTCATCAATTCAAGAATGAAAACCTAACCTAACCTAACAAATAATCCAGTATATCGGCTATTTTCATAATTTGTTTGCCGCTGGCTTCCTTGAAACCGACAAGAACCATGTTTTATTTAGACATGAATTTTATCTCAGTATTATACGACACAAAGAGGTTGGACGGTCTTTAATATACGACCATATATTTCCGATACAACGGTAAAGTGTGATAGCATACCGCGAACTACATACGTACTAATTTCCGGACACGGTCTTTTTGATATGAGTGCCAAAGTGGGGTGGCTTTTTGGATAACGCATGCAGGCAGTGACATATTAAATGGACGACTCACTTCATACCCGGCGCGCACGAGAAATTGTGAATGAAAGTCATTCACAGATGTATAGGTAGATGTCACGTGACCATTGACGTATCCGTTTCCATTATGCGATACAAGCTTCGAGAATTTATAGTAATATAACCTTTATTGTAATGGCGTATTAGTGTCATGACTCATTGCGTTAGAAACAGATTCTCGGTTACTTACGACTTCTCGGAGATTAGACGCAAGTGAGCGCAGCGAATCACAGGCGACTGACTGTCCAATGGTTCCTGGCATTCAATTGCATTGAATAAACACAATAAATAATAATACTAACACGTGCAAAGTGATATCCCATCTTTCTTGGAGTGTTTAGTAGATTTTTTTACAATTTTTAACTAGGCACATTGGCATTTTGTAACACAATAATAACGGTGGAGTCGAAACCTGACAGTCAGAAATTTTGTATGGGCAGACCCAGCGGTGTCGCCAGACCGCTTGCAAGCAGAATGTTCATTTGAGCGTAGGATACCGATATTAAAATATGAATTTCGCCATCCGGCAGACCCGACACAAAGTGAGTGTCATTTTATTTTCTAGATGCTTCGTCCATATTAATGTCATTGCATGCAGGCGATCATTTTTTTGGTACGGACCTGGTCAAAAAATAATATTTTTAAAATACCTCATAATATGAGAGCAGCAATTCTTAACTTTAATGAGACATTATTGTATTATGACATTTATTTTGAATTGATTTAATGATCGAATGAAGCATAGTTACGTTGGTCAACTGTAAAGATATTAACACTACACATTTGTTATATTTTTATTATTATTGTATAAGTATAATAAGATGTCGTTCGGCGAGTGGACAACTACTGGACAAATTAATGCCGCCATACAGTCGTACCCAATGAGCACTACACGCCCTAAAACCCGGTGGACAGAGTAACTCACAAAGTTCGGTGGATATACGTGGTAGTAAAGAATTAGGGACCTATATAGGAGGAAAGGAATTTAGCGGAGGCTTTCACCCAGCAGTGGATTGACCCTGTCTGATGATGATATACCTATTACAAAATGTTTCAACTATACAATAATGCCGAAGTACGGATTGTTGACTGTTTATCTATGCATCACGACGGATTAGAATTTTATACTCTCTGACAATAGGTTAATAAATACATACCAAACCACCTCAAAGAAATATATAACCACTATAATATTTTTAAAAAAATATGACGCTCAGTGGGATTCAAACCCGCGCAATGGGATTCGCACCCATGTAATAATAAATAATTTTGTCAACAAAAGTTTGAAATTTTCTTCAAATGAATCTGCAATGCGAAGTCACTTTTACCTAAGCTAATCAATAGACTATGGCTCCATTTTTGCTTCATTTTTATAATAATAATAGGTATCATTTATCTATATAGAAAATCTCTTGTTGAGTTTTTATTCCTACCATATTTGTTTAGTGGGGTTTTCTTTAAAATTATCTATTAAATATTTAAAATTAGATTGAAGAAGAAAGCAGAGAAAAATATATTCAAAAGAGTTAAGATACTCCGAACCAAAGTTCCAAATGCCAAACAACGTGTGTAGCTTCTCGCATGCAAACAGAGATGTCTCCACAATCATTTACATAACGCGAGCGAATTGCTTCCCCACCGTGTTCGTCCTTAAGTGGCCTGTGGCTACTACATTCGGAGTACACATCATTATACCTACCTTACCTACCTACCCAATCAATTATTTACCGCGACCTTTTTGTATTAATGAGGCAACGTAATATACTTCGCGGCGATGTTCCTTCCAAGGTGGTTAATTGGAAGATTCTGACAAGACTGAGTACAGCTAATATAAAATAGGACGACATGCCGTAGCCGTTGTAATAAATATTTAATTGAATGAAGTCAATTTTATTGTAAAAACAACATGGAACTATTCGAGAAAAGAGACTGTATCCAGTATAATTAATGTAATATTTATAGACTGCGTTTCAGCAGTAAAATGTATTATTAGATTTTGATACCTACGCAATAATGCATCAGTAAATTAATGTTGAAAACAAATATATTTATAACTGCAGTGACGCTTTTCTTATTTAATTTATATTATTCAAAGCTTTTCGAATATCAAGAAATGGCAGTGATGATGTTCTTCTCTGATTTACTGAACTTTACTTTCCATTTGAGAATTTTTCCTACTCTGACTTATTCGTAACAACAATTATTAGATTGTTCGAATTGAATTTTTTAAATGTCATTTTTAAACCACATTTTTAACTGTTTACAAAACAATGAAATGTGTATTAACTAATACTCTGGCTGTTCCATATGCCTATAGGCACGGTCATTTTTTTTAATATGCCATCTATCTCTATAATTAATTTTTTGTTTAAAAATATGCTACAATTTACAAAATATATTTTAAACTATTTTTTTTATTCAACGAAGATTTGGAAAGGAAACATTCTTAAATTGAACTTAAATAAATTGAAAAAAACCTCAGATATTACTAGAAAAAAATCTTTTTGAACATAATACGGCAAATTATCAGCAAGTGCAAGTACGTTATAACTATATTTTGGAGAGATCCTGACACTGGTTGGTAATTGACACGTTTGATTTAAAATATTTCGTAAAACAATTAAACGTAAACGAAACTCGTAAAACGTGTCTCGGTGTAAAAACTCTGAGTTAATTTTGTCGTAAATGGGTAGGACACACATGGCTCAATTGGTAAATCGCAATGGTTCAAATCTAAAAAAAAAAATAAAAAAAGATTATTTCTAGTAGGTAGGTACCTATATATATATCTGAGGTGTTTTCAAATTATGTATATTCAAACAATGATAACTAACACTAAAAACTAGGTAGAATGTAATTGATCCAAATATTTTAAAAACATTGTTGCTTTAATTTACAAGGTAATAAAATAAGCTGGTTACTAAAAAAAAATCTGTAAATTAACATTTAAAAAAAAATATTCAAAACTATGAACCTTGTTTTCACTAGAACAAGAATTGGACAAGAATGTAATGTTCGTTCGTACACATAAAAAATAACACCGATACGAAATTTCCCACTTAAACATTACTGAATGTTACATTAATTATTATTTTAATGGTTAGACCAGTGATTCCCAACCAGTTTCCTCAGAACCCTAGGACGAGATATGTCAAGGGTTCCGCGATAATTCGAAAAAGCTTACCTAAAGGTGGATACATCTTGAAACCTTTTAGTTTATAGGTCAAAAAAAAGCACGTGACCTGTATTTAAACAATGGAGTATTGGAAAGTTGAGCTTTCTTAGATTTAAATATTGCATCATAGTTATTATTGAACTTAAGCAAATACTACTCCGAAAGAGAATTTTTCACAGGTAGTAATATGAAGGAACAAAAATTGAAGAATCCAGTCGTATTAAAAACTGTTATGATATATTTTTTTATTACAAATTTACCTACCAATTATTGTTTACTAGCCCTACCGGTAGTGAGATAACGTACCGTTAGGCAGATTGTGCGTTGCTTACTCCAAAACATTAAATATATAATATTGAGATTGTTTGTAAAGTAGAGGTATTAATCATAATTTTAAATATTTTATATGCATTTATTTGTTTAAGATATCAACACAGAAATTGCAGTAAGAGTAGGTAATGAATCTAGATAACAAAAGTTATGATCAACATTTTGAGTCTGATTGGGTAGTAATGTCACTTTCTACTGCTTAGTACGGCCGTTTTGTAATTTATTACTCTGGATCTTAATGTGTGTCGACCAAGGAGGAGTTCTACGAGCATTTGAAAAAATGTTTAAAAGATTCCGCCAAACAAAAAAGGTTGCGAATCACTGGGTTAAATATAAAGTAGAGTTGCTTCTTTCTTACTTTGCACACCCGGCTCTAGGATGAAAACGATTTAATATATTCTAAAAATATTTTTTAACATATGTATAGGATCTATTTATTTGCTTATTACTACAGTTCTTAATACAAGTGAATATTCTTTAATCTAATTTTATTCGAGGTAATTAGGCAAATAGGCGAATCAGTGTAGTAAAAAGTGCAAAGTTATAAAACGTACCCTCTATTTAGGCTGATTTTCAAACTTATCAATGCCTTCTCAAAAATACTAGATCAGGCAAGAAAAACGCTAACTTTGACAATGAGGATCTTAATATCAACGTTTTAGTACCTAATATAACATAACTTCTATACGACGGTGAAACTTAGTCATTTAGGTAGATACTAAGTGTTTTAATAATTATTGCTATTATTAAAACCACTTACAAGTGTAACTGCAGTATGTTCAAAAGTCAAGCTGTTTACTAATGAATGCTTTAAAAAGCTCTTTGCATAAACAGTAGATACATTATCAACTACTTAACCGTTTTTTAAACAACCAAAAAAACTTCCCTCTTTATTGAAGCGCCAGTATTTTTTACTGTATCCTATTTAAAACATCTAAGGTGACTTTATGAATGAATACTTTCAAGCGGTATTTACAACATAGTATTACAAACAATATAATTTATTTTATTGGTTATTATATTCAACAATTTTCCATGCGATGTATTAATGACATCGGTAGGATCGCATCGCAGATAACATTGTAATGAATAATCGGCAATAATTCAATAATGCAATGATCATAGAATATTCAGTATAATAGTGTAAACCAGGCAGCGTGAAGGGTAGAGGTAGGCTGTTAAGATCCGACATAAATTATTATTAGTGCACACTATACTATGTCAGTCATACGTAGTTTTTTTCATTAAACTAAAACTACAAATTGCAGACAGTATTGGTTAGTTTTTAATATTCAATTAGACCATGAGCAATTAGTATCTACCTATTGAATGTATTTTTTTTACTAAACTTATGAAAAAGGTGCTTGTTAGTATTGTCAGTGCATATAAATATGATTATCAGTATAATAATAGCACATATGAAACAAGATTCAACTTGATTTGATTCAAGTCCCATTCGTATGATTGTCCAAGAATATATTTTTTTCAGTTACCCATCGCCTATATACCTCCAACAGGCACTCTTCACTACAAGTGACCTGCCGCACCCACAAATAGGTCGTGTGCTCGTGGGGATCAGGTCATGAATAGTACATTTTAGTCTCTACGACAACTAAATAAAATGAATAGGTAAATACCTACGTATTAAAAAGTGTACCTACTTATTATCTAAAAATATGATTTACTCTACGCAAGTAGGTAGGTACCATTATAAATAAAGTGTGCAACCGATACCCATATCACATAATATAGTTTATTTTTTAATATCGATTTAATGAGCGACCCTTATTAATTAAGCGGACAGTACACAAATAGGTATACAATTCGCCCATTAGTTCCGAATTATTGAGCAGAATGCAGGTACACCCAGTTAATTATGTGCCATAAATGCCTACACAATATGCTCTTTTTGTAGGGTGACCATATATATTGTGTTTATTGTTTCAGACTATAAATAATAATACTTACATATTATTTTTCACATTACTAAAAGACAACGCTCTACAGTCTACATGCATGTCATGGTAGTTCACCTTGACTACAGCTATTCTAAACATAGTTTCTGTAGCGTTGATGGAGATTACCAACTGTAATAAAAATACAAATAAATATGATTGATCGTCAGATGCAATCATATTTATTCTAAAAGAATAACTTAAAATCGGTCTAGACTCTAACTAGTCGCTAGCTAGCTCAACCTAAAGTCATCAACATCTCAGGGTAGAATCTGGCCATTCTTTTTAGATAAGCATATTCCGAAAGGTAATATGCTCCCACGACTACCAAGCCGTGGAGGTTCCTCGTCATACTTACATTCAAGATAGTTCAGCTCAGGACGCAAGATATATGTCTTAGTTTACCTGTTTACCACTTCTCTTTCCTCGAATTATATTGCTAGAGTTGCCACATTTCTTCAAGTCAAGTCTGGATATTCGGCTGACTTGAAATAATGATACAATCATCATATTTATACGCGCGATATGGTTGAATATCAACCATCGCTATTTTTCAGGAAATTGGCTAAATAATAATGATAAAAATGGAATAAAAAAATCTAAAGCGTTGGTCAAGTCCGGACTAATCCGGACATTGGCAAGGAGAAGAAGAACGTACCTTGCTGATATTAATATTATTATTATGAATACATAGCATACTAATATGTCACGTACCCACATTAAAATTATAGTTAATATGCGTAAATAATTAATTTTAATCAACCCTTACCTAGGTACCTACTTATGGTAGTCTGAAAGCGTGTACGGAAACTTGTACGTATGCAGTTTGCCGTATTACATTCCACAGTGAAATGTTGTGTCCAACCTCTTTGGGTCGTATAGTACTGACACAAAATTCATGTATAAATAAAACACGGTTCTTATCGGTTTACACTTTACAGGAAGCCAGCGGCAAACAGATTATGAAAATAGCCGATATATTAAATTATTTGTTAGGTTAGTTTTCATTCTTGAATTCATGAATTTTGCCTAAATCAGCTGTGAAAATTGAATTAATGTTCATATTGAATCTAATAAAATTGTAGACCGTATAGTATACAGTCATCTCTTTCCGATAGAAAGCTCACGGCGAACTGTGCCACGGTGAAATGTTTTACGTACAATTTACATGTTACCATCTGAAGGCATAGCTACTACCTATTTTAAATCATAAAGAGTATTTATGGCAACTACCAATATTATATACCTACAATTAATAATATATGAATGTGGTTTCTTTAGTTTTTTTGTAGTTTCCCGCGAAATTATAAAAGTGTGGTTTCTTCGTTTATCGAAACGTGGCGATTGAAAATGAGACACCGCGATAGGTTATCTCTGACGACGAAACGAGAGAAAAGGCGAAACGTTAAAAGCGTCGATCACACCACGTGATAAATAAATTTTGCCAAGTCAATTAAGTTAATTGAAGAAGTTTTTAATCACTAGGGATGGGTAAAATAAATAAATCATATAAAAAAAGTAAAACCAATAATCATTTTACATCATCGTCACTATTGTCAGCGGGGCCGATCCCTTGCTAGATTTCGCACTACTTCCAGTTTTTTAAATCCCCAGTTAGTTCTTCACAGATACTAGTGGCGATGGCTCCATACTAAGCGATTATTTAAAGCTTACCTTCTATTTTCAAGTATTTAATTTAAATAAATAAATTTCTATATTGTCTAGGACTAGGTAATATAATAAAAATATTGAATGTCATCTATCGTCAGAATTTATAAGTAGAGCGTTTAGTTTAGTCAAGTTTTGAATCAAAAATAAATGACGGACGGTCACAGACGTGCGTGCTATTTTTTGAATTATGTCGAACATAATCCTCCCCGTTTTTCCTACCGCTATTGCGTCGCCAACTTCATATATGTCTGCATATTTGTTCCAGACTCATTAGCGCTACAGGACAAGCATACACTCTATGTTGATTTGTTTATTGTCGATGACTATCTTTTAAGCAAATAATAAATAATAAGGATGATTAAAAAAAAAACTATTGTGTTCATGGCATAATGACATTTCAAAGACGGTGATAAAGTTTTATTTAATAATACAAAATTCAGTGTATTACTGTGATTTGAATGTGGATAAATTATCTCATATTGTACCGAAATCATTCGTCAGTGCTTTAAATATATATGTATTTATTAAACTGTCTAGCAACCGATTGCATTTAAAAAAAATCATTTCCGAGTTTGACGTTTCTTCAAAAAACAAAAATTATCAAAGCTTGACCTTCCGTGGGTCCATTTAGATTTGAATACAGCAAAAAAACTTATATTAGAAATTTTCACAATAATTTATATGATAAATATTCGTTTTAAACGGGCAGTTATACATTAAACAACTTTTTTGTTGGCCATGCGTATTGCTTGCTAAAGAAAAGTCTGCGTGGAATTCTACTGGCATAAATGATTTAACTAATTTGTCAAATTCAGCGGTGAAACATATGACCATTGTGTCGTTGTCATAAGTGTGCACCTATTCATCAGTAGTAATATCGTAAGTATTATCTTCTTATTTCCTGTAAGTTACCTGACAAGTGTGCTGTTTTTCTCTGATCTCCACAGCTTACCTCTTTCCAAAAGTCACCCTTCACCACTGACAGATACAACTTACATATTACATTCGCTGAACTTGACGAGTTTGAATACCACTGATGAGGATTGGTTTTGGGTCAGCAATATTTTGAATATTGGGTTACTATCACAGAACAGAGTAGGAATAAATAGAATTACGATAGGCTATACCCCAATAAATTATTTTGACGCAGAATGCATAATCCGAGAGCAGTTTGTTGTCAGAACAAAGGACAAGCGTATTTTTGACACGTGTTTAAGTTTATCCCATATTCTTCCACACACAAGATTGTTTGCCTGTTACTCCACATCCGTAGTTCTCATTATTTCTGAATTCCCGGGTTATATAAACTTGCTTAATATTACTATGGACTGCAATCAATGTAATATAATTTAAAAAAAATAGATAATCCTAAAAATAGCCAGGTAATGAATTAAACAATTAATACATATAGAAATATTATAATCGTGTAATAAAAAATTGCAATGTGTAGTTAGGTAGATTAAAAAGGTATCTCATAATACGTACCTATAATAATAATTATTATCATTATGAAGGTATTCATATTTATAATTCGAGAGTCATTTTACGATGCCCCTGGAGAAAACAGTAGCAGGTTAAATTTAATAACATCGGTAAAGGGCAGGTGTTGGTTGTATTAATTAGCGAAAAACCTACCTGCACCTTCGAATAACGCATATCGAGAAAGCTAAAATAATCTCACTCTAATAATGCTAATATTTTTATGTTATCCAATTCTTGGAGTGGGGTCAGATACAAATGCTTCAATACCCGCGCGTCTGGTAAAAAATCTCATAATATTATCTTTTTTTTTTTTTTTTTCCAGTTGTTCCGTGTGATCGACGAACGTCGGACGTCTACACAAACGAGTTAGCGAGTGTTTATAAATAATATTCGGTCAAGCGTGCGGACGTAATAATAAATTATTGTTACAAAGTTGTTTACATTTAAGTGTCTCTGACTACAGGGGCGCTTATTAAAAATCAAAAAATACAACGTTGCCAGCAATGGATCACCAAAAAGAAACCCAACAAATAATGTCTTATGCATCAGTTGCTCAAAAAATGCAATTTCCGAAGAAGGAGCAAGCCATCGTTTTAGATGCTATCGAGGGCATCTCTATACGAGAATATACACTGTCAATCGGGAATAAGGTAGGTCCATGTCATATAAGATATGTATCTAGGATTTCCCAGGGAAGAATATGTATATACTTGAGTAGTGAAGAACAAGCAGATAAATTAACAGTAAACCAAGAAACAGTTAAAATTGGAAACCACGTACTAGAAATCAGGCCGCTGATCACCAAATCAAAGAGGATAATAATATCAAACGTGTGTCCTATAATCCCACACAGCGTTCTGGAATCAAAACTCAACGAATTAAACATAAAAACTAGTTCACGTATTACAAGCATCAGAGCTGGTATTAACGAACCGGGCTATGCACATATTTTAAGTTTCCGGAGACAGGTATATGTAAACCCAGAAGACACAATTAAACTGCCAGAGTCAATGCAAATAAATTTTGATAATACCCTGTACTGGATTTACTTCTCCACCAAAAAATTGACATGCTTTATATGCAAAGAAGAGGGCCATCTGGCCAAATATTGTAAAACAACTGGAAATAATGAACCTCACACTGTACAATTGCCTGACTCTCTCAATGTACCAAAAGTGTTAACCTCTCTTTCGTTAGAGAGAGAAAATACACTCCAGGAGGATGAACTAGCCGCAGATATAGAGTCAGACAACTCTATTATCAACAAGGATACGCCAATCGGTTCAAAAAGGCCGTTGACCAGTCCAACTGATATCAGCAGCGTAGAATTTGAATTTGAAGATACAGTAAAAAATAATGCAATCTCACGCATTCCTGCACTCCAACAGACACCAAAAAAATCAAAAAAAGAAAGAAAAAAAGTATCCACTGAGGATACAAATGAACTTTTGTTACCTGCCAAGGAACATGTTGAAAGTAATCGTCATAGATTTCCAATCGATTATGAAACATTACTCAGTTTCCTTGTGAAAACACATGGAAATCCCAATACCGAAATGATTGCTAATGATTTTACTACTGATATAGAAGCTCTTAATAACATGATAACAGAAATCTATAGTCATTTAAAAGAACGCAGCATTAAAAGTCGCATAACAAAGATCAAGAAAAGACTCAGTAATCCACAATTAAAAGTTTCCAATGAAGATATTAGTTCGTTGGAAGGACAAGAGGAACAATAACATAATGCATAATTCCAGCAACAAAGTTAACCAATTTATTCAATCTGATATACGTATTGTTTTCTGGAATACAAGAAGCATTCTTAATAGACTAGAGGAGCTTAGAGTGATGCTAGATGAAATTGATATTTTTATAGGCGTGGAAACATGGTTAAACGACACCATTTCTCACATAGTTATTAGCTTCCCAGGTTTTATGGTGCTTCGGCGAGACAGGACGTACGCCAGAGGAGGAGGTATAATTTTCATTATTAGAAATACTATAGCTTACAAAGCTATTAACAACCTCATCATTCCGAACATATCCACTGAAGTTTTGGGCATTACACTGACTAACCTTAAAGATAAAATTAATATCATTGCAGTTTATAGGCCCCCGAGCAATAGCGGAAATAATACAAATCTGTCGCTTCAGGAATGGGATCAAGTTTTTAGTAATACTCTATTAGATGATAAAACCATATTGGTGGGAGACTTCAATGCCCACAATGTCGCGTGGAATTGCAATAGAAATGATATAAATGGTTCTAGAATCATCTATACTTTAGCTGATTACGACTTAATTTTAATAAACAATAATACTAAAACCCGTATTGATCTGCGACGAGGTACAAAATCAAATATTGATTTAGTTTTTTCTTCTCCTAATCTTCTACAACAGATTGTATTAAATATAGATGAAGACCCCCGGGGATCGGATCACTATCCAGTGCGTATTAATTTATCTGTACAAAAAGCAATTTATTTCAAAAAGACTTTCAAGTTGCAGACCAAAAAAACCAATTGGGTTAGATTTAAAAATACAATGGCTGAAAATATTAATGAACTCAAAACAGATTCCTTTCTCAGTTTAAGTTCAGTCTCGCAGTATAAATTCCTCATTAAAAAAATCACACAAGCAATCATAGACTGCACCCTAAAAAAAGGGAATAATCCCCAATTTCGCCATAGCAATCCAGTAGAATGGTGGGATTCAGAGTGTGATAAGGTAAAGAGAAAAAGAAAAGCTGCCTTAAAAAAATGGGAATTTACCTTAGATTTTAAAGACTTAATTGAATACAAAAAGAATGCTGCTATAGCTAAAAAAACTTTTAAAAAGAAAAAGAGTGACTGCTTTCGAAAATTTGCAGAGACCATCAATTTTAGCACAGACCTTAAATATACATGGGAAAAAGCAAAAATTTTTAAAAACAAATGGATAAAAATTAGACCCGATAGTATTGAAAAAAATATGCAAAATAAAGAGAAAATTGAAGCTGCTCTTGAAAAACTATGCCCACCGTGGGTTCCAAGTAACCCTAACATTTTCCCTGTTACCAAAAATAACACGCTATTCGACACTCACTTTAGTTTCATAGAATTCAGCATAGCATTAAATTCTCGTCAACATAATTCCGCACCTGGAACGGACGGGATATCGTATGAAGTCATTAATATGCTCCCCACTCCAATAAAACATATATTCCTTGACATTTTTAACCTCATGTTTCATAGCATGGAATTCCCTGACGAATGGAAAAGCATATTTATACATTTTATTAATAAACCTAATTCGGATAGCTTAAGACCTATTGCACTGACCTCATGTGTCTGCAAAATCTTAGAAATCATGGTCGCAAATAGATTTCGCTGGTGGCTGGAAAGAGAAAAAATTATCCCAGATACACAAACCGGATTCAGGAAAGGTTTTTCCTGTGCGGATAACCTAACAAATGTTGCAATGTATATTGAAGAATCTTTTAATGAAAAAAAACATACGCTAGGTATTTTTTTGGACGTGATTGGAGCCTTCAATAACGTTCAATCAGATATTCTCGTTGAAATATTGGCACAAATAGGGTGCCCCTTTAAACTCGTTAAATTCTGTTTTTTTCTTGTCTACGAGAGATTAATCTATACTAATTCAAACATAGATCTCCCGAGGACACTGTATAAAGGCGTTCCTCAAGGAGGAATTTTAAGTCCGCTGTTTTACATTATATACGTTAGCCACATTGTTCGCAATATACCGAAAGCTATAACAGTCTCCCAATTTGCAGACGATATATCTTTGTTCCTTAAATCTAAAGACCCCAATCAGGATAAAAATATAATGGAATGTGCACTAGAAACAATTAGAAATAATCTATTCAAACTGGGTTTGGATCTATCTCCGGAGAAAACGGTATTCGTACATTTCAACAAAAACAAAATACTGCCGGGAGAATTTCAAATTAAATTGAATGATATGATGATTAAATCAACTGACTCAGCCAAATTTCTAGGTATTTATTTTGACTTCAAGCTTTCTTTTGATAAACATGTCAATTACATTGCCCAGAAAGTCAATAGAGCCACCAACATTATAAAGTTCCTCAGAGGTACTTGGTGGGGATCACACCCTTCCACTCTAATAACTTTCTATAAAAGCTACATCAGATCCATAATGGACTATGGAAGCTATATTTACTTCCCAAAAAATAAAGGAGCAAAGCTACAGTTAGAACGACTACAGAACCAAGCTATCAGATTGGCTCTTGGCCTAAGAAAAAGTACACCTACTAACATACTACTTGCCGAAGCCAAGATAACATTACTAGAAGAAAGATCTAAATTTCTATGTAAAAACTTCTTGGTAAAATGTATGTCAAACCGTACTTCTAATACGAGATACAATGTCAACAGATTTCTACAAACAACTATAACGCGAGATCGTACTCCGAAGAGATTTCAAATTTTAAAAGAAAGTATCCAAGCTGTAAATTGTATTGATCATCTGATTTTAAAAAGAGACTTCTACAACTTTTTTAATTATACATATGAGGATATTATATATAACGTTTTAACTAATACAAAAATAGGAATGGAGCTATCGTACTCCGACTCTCCCGACTTATTATTCAAGTCCAAATTTAGCAATCAAAATGTAGTCCAAATTTTTACGGATGGAAGCAAAATTCCCGATTCACCTTCAGTAGGTGTAGCAGTGTTATTACCCCAATCCAACACGTCGGTTGCCAAAAGTGTCCACAGATTCACTTCCATCTATACAGCAGAGTGCTTAGCCTTATGCGAAGCCACTAAAATTGCACTTAATTACAAAAATAAAAATATCAACATTTTCACTGACTCCTTAAGTCTGATTCACTCGCTCGAAAATCCAAATTTCAGCATCAAAACTAATGATTACATTCTTAATATTAGAACCAACATTTCCAAATTTAGCAATAGTAACGAACACGGTACAAATATACAGATATACTGGATTCCAGCACATAAAGGAATTAATGGCAATGAAATTGCTGATCAATTGGCAAAAAAATCTGTAAAATACCCATCAGAAAATATAAGAATTCCATACACAGATTTTAAAGCCCAGTTTAAACAAACAATGAGCGAAAATAACGGTAAATATTTAGAAAATCTTGGGAAAGAAAAGGGAACACACTACTATCAAAACTTTTATAGTAGATCTCCTAAAACTTGGTTTAGTAAACATTGTAAAATAAAGCGAGATGTAATAGTGACAATAGCTAGAAGCAGGTCAGGGCATTACAGTCTCAACGAATCATTGTACAAAATTAAAGTGGTAGATAGCCCTCAGTGTCAGTGTGGACATCCCACTCAAGATCTTAACCACATTGTCTGGCAATGTGATGCCTATGACCAGGAGAGAGAAGTGTTATTGAATAAGTTGGGGAAATGCAGGTTATACCCTCCTTTTACGATTAATTCGTTCCTGGCAAAACCAAATATTTCAGTTATGAAAATTGTACATGAATTTCTCCAAAAATGTAACGTAAATGTCTAGTGTATAGTGTAACAAAAATGTAATTCTGTATCATTAATAATGTAACTATTTATGCCTGTCGTTAAAAAAAAATGTATGTATACTTTTGTATACCATTGTAAAGCAGAATAGCCTTCCATTCAGAGAAGAGCTCAATTGCTTCCAAATAAAGAAAAAAAAAAAAATTATCTTTTTTTTATTGTGACAAACCTTTGTATGAGTCAATTATAGAGATATTAAATGAGTCAATGCTAAAAATATAAAAAACATATTTATATTCAGAAATTAATTTTAATTACGAACAATAACGATTGCTTTCTCAAAAAAATCCAGAATCCGGGTCGAGAACTATTTCTTTTTTAAGCTTTCATTTCCATTTTGTTTTTCGTCAGAGCCGTTTTCTTCCTTTTTTTATTTTCTAGAACAAGTTTTATTTCTACAAAAAAAGTTGTAGGCAAGGCATAAAAATGTAGGACTTTTTCATATTATTTTGTTTTTTATTTGTTTAGATTTTTACCATATTATCAAATTTACCTACATCCAGATTCCTAATATCAGTTTAGTGTACCTTCTTAAAATTGACTATTTTTTACAACGTTTTTATTAGCTCGTATTCTTATTTCTCCGGTGGTTGATTATCTAGTACAAATCTTGCAATCAATTTTTAACTAATTTCCCGACCAGCTGGACATTTGAAACTTTTAGAATATATCAGAACACGATGCCAATGCATTTTTTTAATACTTTTAGCCATCGTTAAGTAGAATTGAATTCATTTCAGTTAATTCTGTTTTATATGAAAAGAAAAGTTATTTTTGAAGAAATCCGTAATCCAATCCACTGTTATTGGTTGCTAAGTGGGTGATCCTAGCAACAAAATTATTAATATATTCGTGCGTTACTATGGATATCAGAATGACATTTCAGTATTCTATATTTGTTTGTTTGTTTGTTTTTTTTTATTTACTTCATATCAAGTACAAGTTTGAGCATATTGAGCATAATAATTGAACAGAAAATTTAAAAACGCTGTATTTAAAAAGCTCATTTTATCTTGTAATTATTTATGATAAACATACCTATATATAAATTATTTCGTGTGGTAGCAAAATTTCCGCCCGTGCCGAACACCTCCACTCTTCTAGAGCAACATTACAATAATAATTGTATACACTAGTACAGCGGTCCCCAACCTTTTGGACCTCGCGGACCACTAAACTCAAAATCCCGCGGACAACTACCACGTATTTTTTCCACACTTGTTAAAAATTCGATAAGTATGTCAATATAATGATAAAAAAATTATAATAAATAAACTTATTAACACAGATATTCATTACGAAAAATGCAAAAAAAAAAAATATTAAAAAAGAATCAATACAATAATTATTAAATTAATATGAATTCTTCGTCGACATAGAGGTCTACAAAAGATTAATTACAGGTAACAGAATGATAATCAGTGCGACCTTGCTGCTGCTTGTTCGAAACAAGTTGTTGGATTCTTGGTTCCAATGACGTTACTGCAACATGGAGAGCCGCGACTGCGGTACTTGGTTTTAATTATTGCCGTAACTGATGAGAATGTCTTTTCACACAAATATGTAGGTATCTAGTTCTAAATTGAATCAGAATTTTTAAGGCCTTTTCACTCAACACTCTACTCATTTTTAACAGAAAGCCAAAAATGAAAATATTATAAGAATATACTGAAATTTTTAAATAAATACAAAAATTGCAAATATATTCAAATTAGTCTGCGGACCACCGTTTGGGGACCACTGCACTAGTTCACTAGTATATACAGAATCTAAAAATATAATAGGTAGTGCCTATGTAGAATGTACGCTATACTGCACATTTAATATACAGACGTGAAAATAGAAAAATTACATTATTTTGTAAACAAATAAATTGTGTTGAAAAATGAACTCTATCTTGATAGTACGAATCTGTATTCATATACCTAATGACTAGAGGTGTCCGAATGTTGTTTTATAAAAATAAATATTATGATATCTGAAATTCCAAATTAATATCAATATAATACCTATAATGCAATGCGGGTAATAATTATTTCAGATGAAATACTTTTTGTAATGTTTCTCACCAGGTAGTGTGTTGGGAAATTCGGCAATAAAAAAGCTATAGGACAGTCTTGTAAACTACCTTCGACTACACAACTGCTCTTGATAGATCTGTTGATGATGCTCATTTTGTTCATGGAATCCATTGACATACCAACGACATTGCAAATGAAAAATAAAACGACACTTCATTGTAATAATAGATAAACGTTGCCAAGTGTTCTTAGATTGCAATAAGATCTAAGCCTAGTGCTCGAAATGGACTAGAACGGATCAGAACCCAGTTCTGGATCATGAAATCCCCGAAAATATTGCTCTGTCCTCTGGAAAAATTAAATTTTGCATTCGGGTTCATGAATTATTAAATCTTAATTAAATTAACCTACTTTATATACACACCTATAGTTTTAAAGTTTAATACGAAACTTGTCGGACTCATAGTACAAAATTATATTTATGATGCAACATTTACGTACCACAAATTTAAAGACTGTTATTTCATTTGATTGTCTAAAATATGTAGGTAAATACCAAAAAAATCTATGATAATATTTTCAGAAAATTGTCGAGCGCTCCAGTTATTGAAAAACCTCCTTGATTATTGAAAATCCACATCTATATTCTACAATCTACTTAATGTAAGACTGAGCCTTCATACCTATATATAAGCCAATGCAGAATAAGGCTCCAATATTTAAAGTGAATAAATATCAACCATCCCTTGTAAAAAAAAACTACATCTGTTAATATAACCTCTACTAGGTATATGGAAGCCTATAATACAATCTCCCTATCATCAAAAATGATAATTTATAATCCCATTATAAGTAGGTACCTTAGTATTATTGAATGGATATAATGTATTTAATGGGAAGATAAATAGATATTATTATAATACTACGTAGTTGTAATAGCCGAGTGGTAACGCGTCACCCTATAATGTCATCGGTCCCGGGTTCTTATCCCATAAAGTAAATGATAGATAGATATTATGTACAAATGTATTATTAACACGTTTTCCCATAAGGTGTTTTTTGTTATTTAGATAAGATAATGTGGAAAAAATGCTAGTTAAAAACTCTCAAAGAAAAGTGTTATCCAAAATCAATTTAATTTTATTACCTTACTCTCAATAATCAAGCATATATTAATATTACCGTATACGGAACAGGAGGATAAACCTGTTGGCAATAAACTCTTAAATGTTATTTCGGCTTTGCCAATAATCATAAAACGTTTAAAATTGATTTGAAATTATTAACGGTGGGAGCTGAATACTCAGAGCAATTGGAAAGCAATTAAATCTAAGTTAATTGACTGCCCAATCATTAACACTTTAGCTTCACGTGTATTAAATAATGATAACTATAAATTAATATGACGTTTGTATTTAAACACTCTTAATACATTATGTAGGTAAAGACTTTGAATTATTTAATATACCTTATATTTACTAAATACTCTACTCTACGAGTATTGTAAATCATTGAATAGTCGATCATGTAATGGTGTGTGATATAACAATAACAACCAATCGTAAAAAAAACTCTAGGAATAAGACGTATTTGTATTATACTATTCTTGAAGAACGTTTGGAAAAAGTGTTTTTATTACAATAAAATAAAATTTTCGATAAATTATACATAATGTTATTATACAGTAATTTATCAAATATTTCTGGAGATGTTCCGTGTTTACATCACAAATGAACCGCACGCTACTGGTAGAGGAAGGACAGATTCTTTTGGCATTGTGGCCACGAAAAATTCACTTTGGTACGGTGTTAGTGTCATTTGAAAGTACCTAACTATACCAACCCCTAAATGAGTCACCTTCACTTCCAGAAGAATCTAAAACCATTTTATCTATTTGGTTTGTAAGATACTTACGAGTCTTACGACAAGTATTGCTATAACTATAGACTTACGAATATACCTACTTGACGGAGCCTGGTAAATTATTGTTAGTATTATTGCAAGTAATCGTATTTCTGGATTTTTTAGAGTGGTCGACTTATTACCAATGGAAAATGGTTATTTTGAAAATTGATGCATTATAATATTTTTATACAGTCATATATAATAATATATATAAAATATTATTAATAATATCAAAAAAATCATAGGTACATAATAATAGCAATACGAATATACAAAAATGTACAATTTTAATAGATATAAGTAAATATTATTATAAACTAAATACCGGCGTCCTTTAGTTAGTAGGTACGCAGTACCTATCTGAACCATGTCTTACAATCTCTTGAATATTATGTCGGGTGCATATTATACCCAAAACAGTGACCATAATTAAAACAAAATAGCACCTAGTATGTCAAACTGAAATTACCTCCAGTATTTTTTACGTAGAAAACAGAGAAGGCTCGATCTGGATCTGGAATAAAACTATGTTTTGGTATATGAGAATAAGATTTCTGTGTACAGTGTACACTTTTGAAAACAGATCTACTATTTAATTGTTTACTCAGTATTATATCGTAAAATTTTATTTGAAGTTAGCAATTGACTCATAGATTTAGAGACATTACATTGTAACATCGTGGGTCTCTGGTTCAAATCCTGGGTTTGTCCAAATACACGTCATATTGTATTTCAATTTGTGTTTGAGTCAGAGTATTGACCTAATAGGTGCACGTGGCTAACATCCATATCTCGTAAAAAAAGGGGAAAAAATCGTTAATATAAACCTTTACTCTGTGGAGGTCCATTTATAAGGATCGGACGTGGCATAAAAATAGTGATTTTTTGATGTAATATTATTTCGAGGTAAATACTTCACCATTCCAGATCACTGAATACAATGGTGAGTTAAAGGGTTTAAAATAACACAGCTATTTACCAAACATCTATCTATATTAAGACATTAAAGGTAACCAAACCTATTCACGTCGTTCCATCATAATCTCCACCGTTTCCTGTTTTTTTCTCCGCACTAATCTCTAATCACGAACCAATTAAAGTTTATTAAGCAATTTGGGCGTAAAATGAAACGTGTGGGCACGCCGTGCGTCGCTTTTTGAAAAAGGCCGCGATACTACAATCAGAACGAAAAAAAAGACATCGGTTTTTTTAACTACCGTCCGACACATTAAACTGGTAATGTCTTATTTAGCGGGAACCTGTTGGTCGGAATCTACACAATAATTAAACAGATGAGTACCAGGAGATGAAGCCTCGAATACAATCTCATGGTAAAATATAACTGCATAATTTGACGAAACGGATTGCATGTGACGACGAATGTAGATATAATGTAATATCGAAGAACATATTATAATCAAGCTATTAATTAGTTAGGTTTTTAATATTAATAACCATGCCTTTGCTTTTTCGTACAAGGTGGTTGGGTGGGTTAGTTGCATTGATGTGGGGCTAATTAGGTTCCTCCATTTATATCTTCAATTCTCTTTATGGCCAGGATTAAATATTTTGTGTAGTGTTCTTGTGTTGTTCTTGTTTAGTACTTCGTGAGGCTTTTGGAGGTAAAATTCATGATTATGCTGTCTATATCGAGTCTTTAGAGTCCATCGCTCCCTTTCTAATATAGGGCAGTTGTTGATGACATGCCACACAGTTTGAGATGTGTTGCCGTCACATGGACAACAGTCATCATCCCTCAATTTAAATCTTTTTAGATAAGCTCGCACCGCTCCGTGGCCTGTTAGTATCTGTGTGAGTTCGTATATAATTGTATGTTCCTGGCAAGAGTGATGGCAGAGTTTATGTTTGGAATAAATTTCTGCGTTATTGATCCTGTGGCGGATGTAGTGTACCTGTGGTTCCATAGCTCTATTGTGTCTACGTTTAGTTTTTGTTTTGCGTAACTTAGAGGTAAGTATGTGTAGGTTGAAGGTCTTTTATCTGTTGTGGCTTGTTTAGCGTATTTATCAGCTTCCTCGTTTCCGGCTATCCCTGTGTGACTTCCTATCCAGAAGAATCTAGGGTTTGTTCCTATCATTCGAAGCTTTGTTGATAGTGTTAAAATGTAATTAATTAGTTAGGTTAGGTTAAATCACAAAACAGATTAATAAGATAGAAATGCAAAAGCCCGTCGCCATGGACTAAGGTTTTGAAACCGGGTTTGCAACAAACATAAAGCCCGCCAGTATCCTCAATTAATATTACCAATATTGATTAAGCCGTTTCGTTTAATTTACATATGTCATAGGTACTATGATAAAAACGTAACTATTGAAAATAAAACATGTTTAAGTTTATCACATTTTATCCACACTCAATAATAGATACCTTCTTACAGCGTCACCGAGAAGGTAACACACTTCCCCTATTTTTGTGTTACTCAGGTTTGATACTTCATTATTTAAATATAGATTAAGCTTCACTGAAACGCATTTTTTTTCTTTCTTGCGTAGAAAATCTCTAATCTACTTATTGAATAAAACAGTATACCCATGATTATTTTGAATGCTCTTAATAATCAGTGGTGAAGGGTGACTTTTGGAAAGAGATAAACTGTGAAGATCAGAAAAAAATAGTACACTTATCAGGTACCTATACTTACGGGAAATAAAAAGATAATACGATATTAACGACACACTAATTCGACGAATTTCAATAGCTCGCTGAGTGATGCGTTTAAATAAAATTATTTCACATCAAAAATCATTAGATAAAATTTATTTTTATTTAAATTTATTTATATGTGATTGAATGTCATGTATTTTTTTTACATTGTCCAATTATTTTGGACAAAGCTGCAGTCATAAACAATAATATTATGTGCAAAGGTTTTAAGCTCAGCCTTCGGAGTCTACCGTATTGCATACATTTTGATAGACATGCTGAGGTCACGTGACATATCTCTATACAAAAAATGATCAGCATTCCTCGCCGAATAATCCAATAAATAAGTTAAAGACAGATAACATATATTTTTTTAAACCTTTGACAAATAGTTCTGTAATCTGTATATTTATATTTATAATACATTCCTACATAATATACGATAGATTTCGTTTATTCGCAAATTAAATTATTTTTATAGAATATAAGTGATTATTTAAATAGTTATGTCAATATGCAATTAAAAAATATTTTTCCTATGAAGTTAGGCGTTGAATAACCACCTAGCATTGAGTCTTTGCTACTGCTAAATATAGGTACCTACTAGTATTTCCATGAACTTTTTTTTACAAATTTTTCAAAAGTTATCAAATTTTCAGATATTTTTTTGAAAAAACCATGTATTGTTAATAATTTTATTGGAATAAGACAGTGCCAAAATTGGCGTCGAAATATTAAATAAATAAAAACAGAAACACTATAATAATATATTCCAAATATTGTGGGCGAAATATATTCCTAAACCCTATTTCAAATACCATTTTAGCAGATGAAGATTATAGTGTTTTTTGAGTTAAATGGCCTACCTGACTGTGCTTGATATAACTTTTGGTATTTATACATTATACGTAGGTATGCAATACCATACGTAGAGCTAATAAACTATCTAATCAAAATAAATTATATGTAATTTTGATTACCATACGCATGGGTTTAGTTCGACAACTTCAATATTAAAGCGTTGTTTATGGATCAACCATTTATTTTCCAATATAGTTAATGAAATTAGTTTGAGTTTCATTACTAAAATAATTGTATTGGTTTGGCACGAGATAATTTAAACACTTTATTACTTATGAAACCAAAGATGTTGAAAACCTCATGATATAGAGATAGAACGTAACTATAACATTTAAGCAAATGTCGCAAATGGTTCGTTACAATATTTTAAAGGGGGCCTCAAAACTAAACAATTAAAAAGTATGTCAACATGTGAGTATTTATTAGAAATTTTTCATGAAATTCAATATTTGCTGAAGTACTTATAACAAAATCTCTGCAAATATCATCAAAGATTCTCATAACATAACCATTACGTACGTGTACCCAAAAAATAAGCCAATAATATTATAATGTGTCATCAGTCATCACTGCTATCCTCAATAACAATAATAATGTTTAGACAGGTAGAAGAAGTGATTTATGGTTTATATTTAATTTTTTTCTCGTGTGGAGGGCTCAAAATCAGTTGGTTCGTCGGCACTTAACACCCCTAAACTCCTCCTCCACTGTCTCAAACTCATGGTAGAAAATTCTTGTTCACAAATATATATAATTTAATGTTAATCATCACATTTAATTTACTCACATAAAACAGTGATGATAAGACGTACCTACCCATAATATTCGCAAGAAAATATCATGTAATTTATAATAATGTGGGCATTTAAATATGTCGACTCAAATGTATTATATTACATTGTATTACCAGATTATTCACGAGGAATGGTTCATAACCTTTATCTTAATTCATTGGACATACGAAGAAATCGAGACACTGAAGGGCTAAGGCAAAAAACATATTTTTTTTATGAGTTTCAAATATATTATTATGAAAAACATAAATGTTTTCCTTAAGTTGATAACTATTCTTTCTTGCTAACTGACAAATTAAACCTTTTTCTGACAGTCGTGAGATGAAATTTATGAGTTTTAAGTGATGCTTCCAATTATAGAGTGTAAATAAAGAACAAAAAAACTTAACCTTATTTCTAAAATGAGCAAAAATTCCTAGCAAACAGAACGATAGATTATAAAGTCTAATGACATAGAGTAGACATTAAAAAATACACTTTAAAAATAAAATAAATCGAGCATACTAACAATAGAATTTCTTCCAGCATCAGATACTTAATTATTCCATTATTTTTAATATTTTATATACCCACTTACATCAATTGAAATAATATTATAGATTAAACAACAATTATTAAAAATATATTCTAGTGTTAGAACCGAAAAGGCTATCGTTAAAATAATTAGGTAATTAAATTTGTGATATTTGACATTATACATTATTCTATAGAATATTAGACATTAATTTGAATTAAGTACATTTTTTTACTGTAATGTGTAATTCGTAATATTTGATGTTATAGGCTTGTTATAAATAAAACGTTAAAAATCTTACCTGTTTCAAGAAACAAATTACACACTCAATTAATTCTATGAACACATATTTTTCGAAACTTTTTTGGTCAAGAATATAATTATGTTTTTGACGTAACTTACCTTTTTGGGTGCTCTTTTTAGGGTGCCTAATCAAATTAAGTATATGATTCCAAAGAAGATTTATGGACCAGAAGACGTTTTGATGAACTCTTAAATAATTTATTTTATACGGTTTCTAATACAGGCAGACTATTTTTTATCATGCAATGATAAAAAAAACTATAAATATTATTGAAGTTGGATAGTTTTCTTTATTTGAATTTATCTATTTTAACACCATAGATACTGTATCACTACAATAGTAGGTAACAGAGCAGTATTGAATTTCATCATTTAATTCATTCATCATTATCATTTAACTTAGATCAATCGACTGCTGGATGAAAGTTGAGCATTTCCCACTCTTCTTACACACACTTTTCCAAAACTTAACTAAGCCGACGATAGTGCTGTAGTGCCAAATAAAAAGTATAGAGTCGCTGGTTTTTAAAATGTTAATTGCACTCACTCTAACTTTATCAATATTTCAAAGTATAGATAGGTATCGAAAATTTCAAATTTCTGCATTTACTTATTATCACTTCGAAATTGGACTGTCTTATCGTTTCTCTTGTATTTTATTACAACATTTTCATTAGTTTGAATTCTTATTTGTCCGGTGGTTGTTTATCCAGTACAAATCTTGCAATCGATTTTTTACTAACTTCCCGACTAGCTAAACATTTTAAACTTTTAGAATATACTAGAACACGATGCTAATGCGTTTTTTTAATACTTTTAGCTATCTTCAAGTAGAATTGAATTCATTTTCAGTTAATTCTGTTTTGTATGAAAAGTTATTTCGGAAGAAATCCGTAATCCAATCTATTATTATTGGTTGTTAGGGGTCTGGGGTCCTAGCAACTAAATTAGTAATATATACGTGCGTTACTATGGAAATCAATATGACATGTCAAAATGACATTTCAGTATTATTTCTAACAAGTACAATTATTTTTTGATCGTTTAAGCTAGTCAAGTCAAGTTTATTTAATAAAATGTAGAGTATATGCTTCATAACTTTGCACTCCGGCGCTAGGATGTAATACAGGTATTCTAAACATATTTTTTACACAAGTATATTATATATTTATTTATTTATTACTAGATATATTAATACAAGACAGTGGTTATCACCTACGGTGGCCACGCGGCTTAAGCGTTAGACTATAACGTCGTGGGTCCCAGGTTCGAGTCCTGGGTCTGGCAAGTACACATTTTGTTTTTCAATTTGTGTGTGATTCAGGGTATGGCTGACATCCATTTCTCGTAAAAAACAAAATCTGTCAATACAAACCTCTACTCTGCAGAGGCGCATAAAATATGATCCTATTAGGATCAGGCATGGTCGAGAAGAAGAAGAATATCATTTGTTCTAATTTTATGCGAGGTAATAAAGTAAAGAGACGTTTCAATGTAGTAAAAAGTGCAAAAAAGTGCACAAAAGTGCAAAATTATAAAACGTATACTCTACCTATTGCTCCCGCACAGCGCTCGAAATGGAAAAGTTAACAAACTGGAGCGCTCGACAATTTTCTGAAGATATTAACATGCTCGTAGTTATCAAATTATATATAAATTAATTAGAGTAGGTATTATATAAAAAAATTAGTGTTATTTTTTTTTTTTGGTATATTGTGACCTATCTAGCTCAGATGGTCAAATTATTTTTCCACGAGACGGAGCTATAATTTTACCGATTTCACGAACCGGAACGGCGCTCCGGTGCGCTCCGGTCCATTTCGAGCCCTGCTCCCGCATTATTATCTGTGTACCTCTGTGTCCCTGGATATACGGAAAATTCTTTTTTGAAAAACTTTGTATTAGGACCTTATGTTTGGAGTAGGTACCACCCACCCTAAATTTTAATAAAATGT
Source organism: Rhyacophila brunnea (assembly GCF_057557595.1). Lineage (NCBI taxonomy): Eukaryota > Metazoa > Arthropoda > Insecta > Trichoptera > Rhyacophilidae > Rhyacophila > Rhyacophila brunnea. The sequence continues at coordinate 29,554,703 of NW_028233068.1, forward strand.
ACCTACTTATTGTTCTATATGTCTCTGGATACACAGACAATCGGCAAAAAGCCTTTTAAAAAGAAAAACGTGAACGTCACAGGTTTAATGTTATCTTTTTTATACTATTGACAAGTTACCTACATTAATTTATTAAGTAATTCTTCGCAATGTGTAAGTATCAACTAACCAATTATTTTTTTTTCAACATTTTCACTGTAATTAGAAAACTTCCCCCATGTCTTATTCAATATGAAAAATACCCTGTGAAATTTTATAATATTTTGCTTCATTGCTCAGTGACATTTAATAATACTGGTAGATGCATACTACCAAGCTAGCATACTTCATCATAGGGCAAGTACTAGATCGTGTCGTTTCAATCAATTTACCATGTCTGACTTGCAGCGCGTAGATCGCTCTTGTAGTAGGTACTGCTGAATGCTAAAAGATGGTCAACCACGTTTCTAGCATGACTTGTCATCCAGTAAAAAAACAGTGTTCCTTAATACCACACTTATAAAAACTAAACTTACACCCAAAACACCACTTTCAAATATGTATGTAATCATAATAGATCCATATTTCACTATGTACATTATACCTATATACAAGTAGTCTTCAACCTTTGTTCAATCGAAAATTAATGGTCCTTCCTACATACTTATCGGCCTTGGGTAGATTTGAACTAACATCGTATAAGTCAGTAGTCAACTGCAATAAGTTACCGACGCAAGTTTGCTGGCGTTTGAAGGATTGGACTGCCTCCAGCGTCTCCTGATGATGCAGGGTCTGTGCGTCTTCATTTACTATGGGCATGCCGCTAGCAAAGTATTTTGACAGTGGCGGATGATGTAATGAAGTTGTAAATCGAACTGTGTTATAAAGACTAGCGGTAAATTATTAGTTATACAATTATATGGAAATTATTTGATATTGTATTACACAGAATTCATATAAATTATTGTATTATTGCATACCGTTTAATCAATAGTTCTTTGATTGGTTATTTAATGTAGGTACTAAGAGCGGAATGCAGAAACATTTGTCATAACTAAAATTTCCTTAGCAGAAAACACTATGCAGAAACATTGTCCTTAGTTAAGATCATTTCTATTGAAAATAATACCATATTTAAAAATTCTCTTTCCTATAGTTTAGGTAAATTATTTTATAATTGTTAAACGATGACAAAAATATGACAACTGCATTTTATAAATGCAATAACTATAAATACATATTAATATTTAATTGTAATACTCTTATGTTTCCGTTATAACTCATTATACGTGATTCCACAGGCACCGCAAGATATTTTTTTAACATGGTAACACTAGCGTCAAGTGTCATTCTATCACCTGGCATCTTATATGTCTGCGGGCTGGCGTATAAAAGTAAAATAATATTCTGAAAGTACATGCCAAACGAATTAACACTATCAATATCCATATTGAGATACATTGTTAAATGTATTTGAGTGTATGGACTTTTTTATAGACATGCGAATTTATTTTGACAGCAGCTGTCAGTGGTAAATAGTAATACAGAAGGGGGCGTGTTCATAACAAAAGTTGTCTATGATTAAGGATTTCTTAACTCTATACTCAGGATTGTCTATAGTTAAGTGATCCTTTTCGGCGACTTATCCTGAGGAACGAAATCTTAGATTGTGCATGCTGCTCTAACACTAAGAACTGTATAAACTGATAAGTTAAATTTGCCGTCAAATTAACTAGGTATATATTATTTAATAATACGAAACAATAATAATCTCATGTTAATTTACATATTTTTCAAAATAATCAATAATCCGTCATAGATATATTTATGTCATGAGATACATTCGATTAGAAATTATCATGTCTAATCATTATACAACCAATTAAACAAACCGGGGAGGATTTTGGTAAGTAATGTTTTGGTCGAAAAACCTTTGTTCTAAAGCTTAGCTTTAGCAACAAAATACACTACAAGTGGTCGCAAAGCTAGTGCTTTTAGGCCCCTGTTCTGCACGCGCATCGCACGGCTTCTTGCTGTGTGGTCCGCCACTTAGAGTAATATTATAGTCACGGAACAGAATTATAATATATAACTGTAAATTTAGGCAGCAGGTAATGTCAGGCCATAAAACCCGAGTAAAACAAAGCGTGCCTACTGTCCTTAAATATTGAATGCGCGTTATATATACTTGACAAAATTTGCATTAAAATTTATATAAGTACTACATAATGAAAGATTAATTATTTTTTTACAGTTGTTTAATATTATTTCTACGTCAATGGACGTGTAGCGACCAATAACATAAAAAATTAAAAACACCGTGTTGATCATATACCTGTTCGCTACAAAAAGCTATTACTTAAACGAAACAGACCTCATTTGTCAAACGATAATGACCACCGCTGACTTCGAAGGCTCATACCAAAAAGGAACCAAAAAATAAATACCCCCAAGGTGCATATTACTTTACAGGTAGTAAAATATTGGTGGACAGGTAGAAAAAATCTTATTAAAAATAGCAATAATTAAATCTGTCCAACCCAGTTAATTTTATCAATATTATTGACTGTCAACAATAATTATTGCCGTAAGACAAATTTTATGATTATAATAAAAAAGGATACAATAAATACAATTATTTCTCTAATCGTAAATAATATAAAATGTTACAAGCAGCACCTATTAGGTAAAAAACGATATGAGCCACAAAATCACAAACTAGAAAAAACTTTATTTGTATGAATACTAGGTAGGTACATAATTAATTTTGTCGTTATTAGGTAGTACGCGGCTCGCTCTGATAAAGCACATTGGCCGAAATCCGCTGGATGCGAGTTACAGTCCGCCTGGTGTCATATTGTTTCTAGTAAGTATGTATATTTCTGAGGTGTTTTCAAACTATATGTGTTCAGTATTCCTATTACATTCTCAAATCTGGTGAGTTATTTGTTGAATAAAAACGAATTCAATCTTCCTATATGGTCTGGAAGCGCAGATTTTTAGAGAATCCAATAATAAAATAATCGACGCGTTCTAGATATGGTATGGTGAAAATCTTCATTTACTACAAACGGGTTACCGCACTGCACTCCAAACTAATCAAGAACTAGCACTACCATCGTTACACAGTAATTCAGTGCACCGGCTTGTCACATAGTATGAAGAGATCTGAGTATTCCGGAGAAAATGGTGATCACAATGATGTCTGATGGACGGTCGAGAGGGTATGCATTCCATCAAGAAAGTGACTAAATTAACAATGACTGAAGCAACAAGATCTATGCAGGTTTGTAGCAGATGGAATTAGATAGTTAACAATGCCTGTAATTTTAGTGATCACCATCCTCAGTAATGAAGTAAAGGATCTGAAAAAACTGTTTCCTAGGGATATCGGTTTGAAATTGGTATAACAAGATTTTTCTCAGCGGGAGGAGGCATATTACATTTTGGACAATATCCATGAACTAAACAAAATTCCATAACCACTGATCTAGTTATAATCTAAACCTAAACCAGTGGCGATTTTAAGTGGGTACGTCGCGATTTGGAGATCAATTGTTGGAAAATTTTTCCCATGAGCCAATGAGTATTAAACATAATATGTATACAAATAGTCGAATAATAAGATTTTTAATTGTGACAAAGTGGATCTAATTACGATTTTGACAAAGCGACCGCATCTCTGCTTCATGAAAAACCGCCACTGGTCCAAATTATTTTTTACGTCGGTACCTATTAAATTATTGTCAATCACATAATTAACTCAATTTCGATACCTATAGTGTTAATTAGGTAGTAATTTTACAGGTAATACCAGAATTAAAATGATTTTAGGAGAATTTTATTTCCAATATCCCGTTGCGTATTGAAAATATTTTTTTTTCTCATTGACGTTTTCGTGTTTCTATTTTTAATGTTACAAGTCTTAACGATTTAGCAAAAGTGACATCGGCAAAGTTTCTCCTCACAAACGAATGTCTTCCAAGATATTTTACAATTTAATGACTTTTGTTTGTTATTTATTGCTAATGATTTTTTTATTGAGATATTTCGGCTTCGATTAAAAAATCTCTCATTCTGTTGTCGGATAGAATTAAGATGTCTTCATTAAATTATCAAAATTAATATCATTTTATTCGATTTTTGGCAATGCCAATTTATCTTTTGAATTATTTTAACATGGCAATATAAACGTATGTCAGTTTTTTAGTTACATGTTCACACAATATTATTAATCAAATTCGAACTACTTATATAATATACTTTAAATTAAAAATAATAATCTTGGAAAAAATCTTTAATTCAATGTAGCTATATTTATATAATATCTAAAAAAGAATAATATATACACCTCCTGTTTGAAATTAAAACAAACGGTTTTATTGAAATTTATGAATAAACATTTAATTGATGCTAAATTATTGTGGTGTTACCTAAAATAAAGATGTTTTATTTTTTTTTTGTATCCAGATACAGTTTTAATATATTGTGAAATTGAAGCTGAAAAAATGTTACTAGGTATAAACAATTACATTGCAAAACGTTAAAACTGCTATTTTAAAATTTACAAGCAATGTTATAGTGCAGAGAATATATATATATTTTTATATAGTTACCAGTTCAACTAAAAACGTGCTAGAATCACTGTCCGATGTTGTGATACAGTGATACATAATTGAATTATTTATATAACTCTCTCTCTCTCTATTATATATCAATTTAATCTACCAAGTCTGCACAACAAAACTGTGTTGCTATCCTTACTATATTTTTTTTGCCGAAAAATGTAAAATACTATAATTTTATTCAGAAATTGCCAAAAATATTGAGGATTCAACACGAAAAAAGTTCAGAAATACAATATTTTTACATTTTTGTCCTATAATCAGAATAAAAAAGATGGCAACACTGATTTACACACTATACTAATTATATTGGAAGGTCAATGAATTATATATTAATACTTTGATTTTCCTAATTCAAATTTAGGCTGAGACTGAAAATTAAATTAAAAAATATCGTCATCACCATCTTGGATTAAATATTTTTTTATGAAGGCCTCTCTTAATTAAATGCACTAAATATACACTTCATTTTGTTTCAGATATGAGATAGATGCAGTCCTTCGTCTTTTCGAGCTGAGTACCATTAATGAGGACCTCTTTTCGGAAAGCAACTGTATAATTACTCACTACACTAAATGATGCAAACGTACGGCTGTATAAAATAAGTACACGATATGATATTATGATTTCTTACTAGGACTAAATAGAAATGTATTGTGGTTTTCTTTATTATGTGCTGAGACAAATTAATAATCATTGATTTACTTTTCAAATCTAACATAGGTAGTGTTTTTATGAATTGAATCAGTGTTTACTTGGTAGAATCCTATTTTACATAATAAAAATAAGAGTTATATTAAATTCTATATGATATTCTTGATAATGGTGTTACAACCGAAATAGTGATCAACTTACAAAACAGCCTGTAGAGTGTAGAGTTTAATTTTATATTATCATTTTGTATTTACGTCATATTTTTAGTAATTTTGTATTCAAAATGACTATAAAGCGTTTAAAAAAGTATGCGGCAGAGAAAACATTATGCCACAAAGCGAGGCGTGAGATGATACGATTAGATAGACGTCTCACGGAGTAATATTTTAATAATCATTATTGTAAGTTATCGAAATTGTACCGATAATATGTGCGATCGTAATTAGTAAATCGAAGTGGATAAACAATAAAAACGCTTATCAACAGTTAAACATTATTACGCTAGTAGTAGCTATACAAAATTAGATGATTACTGCTTTTATTTCTTTGATTTTTTTACGCAAATGTCTGATGTTTTGTTTTCGTTGGGTCGAAAATAACCCCTGAAAATTGGATTCATATACAAATATAATAGCATACTAGGTATATACATAATTATAAAATATTTTATATTTAAAACAGAAACAATCTATTTTTCGAAAGATTTTTAAATAATTTCTTATCCATAAGCTGATGTTTGTTATAAAAATAAATGTGTCGAAAACTTTTTTTATGTTTCACTCGTGTAGGTAGGTATTTTCTTAAAATATATGTAGCTAGTAGCCACGTAGGTATATTGTTATGTATTTAAAATTATAACGACCGAAGTAACTTCTTAGAGAATTTATTTAAAATATCTTATAAAATAAGTTGTGATTGAAGATATTAATAACTTGATTTTTTTATTTTATAGAGCAATAAAAATTAAATTGAATAGGTTCGATGATAGCTGTTTGAAATATTTCGGTGTCCATACAAAGAATTTATCCTGGCATTGTTGGACCCCAAAATATCAATAAATTACATGAAATCCGTAAGAACATAGTTTTGTAAAAAATGCGAACAAAAAAACCAAAGACATCCGAATGTTTTTTTTTCAAGTCTAGCCAAAAAAAGGATGACCGACTAAAAAAAATAACATGGTACAACAAATTGCTCCTTTTATAAAATTAATATTTAACATTTTATGGGCGATAGGTTTATTGGTAGATATTGTTAAATTTAGAATAAAGCCATAAAATTTAAATTGTGACTCTATAGCACGAAGGATATAAAGAAAATATAAGATAACGTCATGTTCGAACCTACTAGGTAAATTCGGTAAAAATCATTTAAATAAATACTACAAAAAGTAAAGTGTCACGGAAATCATGGTAAATTACTATAAGTAATTATTTAGGTTATTTTAGTATTTCCCATAATCACTTATATAGGTAAAACTAAAATTTGACAATGAGGGAAATTTTAGTTTCCATAGTGTGCGATTAGGAAGTGTGCTGTGTAAAGTAAAATTCGTAAGTACCTACTCAACTTCGCCCAATTCATTGGATTTCGCTCAATTACATCAACATTCAAATTTTTTTGTTTATAGAGTAAGTACCTCTTTCAAGCATCGACACGTATATGAAAAACGTGTTTTGTTCTTGTAAATAAGCGCAGATATTTTTAATTTCGGTCCAATAATAAAAAATCTGCTTAATTTAAACTATATTTTTGTTTACTTCTAAATTGATGCATAACGAGATTTAGTATCCGTACAATAAATAGATATATTGAAAGCGAGGCACCTTCTGCTTCTAGAATACCATTTGTACTGACTGGTAGAATCGTTTTTTGAATATACTGAAAAAATACCAACATGTCGTGTTCTGATGGATTCAGTGTTTACGATAGGTAGATACTCATATTCAATTCGATAGTCAATTGTAAAATATTTAAAATATAAAGCCTGTAAGTACCGAAAGGGAAAACCGAAATCTCTACTACCAATCTTTATAGACAAACTTACGATTAATATTACAATATTATCTAACGACGATGTCATATTTTTTTGGTCGACAATATTCTTTACTCACATTGATACCTACCTGTTTTTTTATTACGACTTACCTGTGTCATTCTTTTGCGACAAGGAGCGGTGGGATAAAAAGAGCCCAAAACGATAATTTTTCAAGAGAACAGGTGATTCTTTTGACAAAACTGCCGACAAAATATGACAAAATCTAACTGCTTACAGACTAATCGATTTTATGCACTAAAAATAACCATCCAGTATACAATTCGGAATTTTATCGTTCAAATTTACACAATGATATTCTTTGAGTTACCTACCCAAGTGGGTATACGATACATTATTTTATTACTTAATAAGAATATATTTTTTGATTAACTATTTTTTTGTTTACAGCCTTAATCGATTATCGTGGAAATTGGAGTTATACCTAGGTGAAAAATAATTTTCTTGTACCTACATATTCTAAAATAACTACAACCACAAATAAAAGCCCACCCATTATTTTATTGACTATTCTCAGAAAACCTTATGCTTAAAAATAGCTCCATTTAAAATTCATTTAATATTCTTCGTGGTGTCAATTCTTTAATGTCAATAAATTGTCACTCTAGAATTAATAGGAAATATACAATTTTTCTTCTGGTAAAATGTTGTTTAAGTTTAATTTTAGCGGTTTTTTACCTTACATTATTAATCTAACCTGGTTACTTCATTTTTTGCCTATATATTTTGATGTAGGTAACACATATTTACACATAATGTAACACACATTTTGATTGGCTCTACAATTCAATCGTTGATCATGGCCATCTCCTGAGAAGGTTTTTTGAGATTTATTACGAAGAATGAATGTTAGCTATTCGCTCAATATATTAGGCCAGTGTTTCGGTTAAGTATTTACTATCGAGATATTCCCAGGATATCCAGGATTTGAAGACGATAGTCTGAATTATATTGAACATTTGCATACATTGAAAAAACCAAAAGCACCATAATTTGTAAAATTCATATATAATTCAAAATTCATAAGTGACAAATTATGGCTTCATAAACAAACATTTTATCATTGTTCTACTGTGAAAGCTAAATTTATGTTTCAATACATTTAGAATAAATTGATACACCCCTTAACTGCTTAAAAAAATTAATATAGGTACGTATTATGAAGATCAATATACCTACATACTACCTTATTGAAACCATTATTCAAATTTAGTTAGGTAAATTAACAATAATAAAACCTATGCAATTATAGAACATTTAAATATCGTGCAGATTTCGTTTACTATAAATACCTATTAAACGTCTGCTGGTTTTTCTTAGGGTGAAATAGCAAGACTATAAAAAAATTAAATCTCCCAAAGGAATCCGACCGAGTCTAATATTATTGAATAAAATAATAATTCTATTACAAAACAGTGGTTTTATGTCAATAAATCATCTAAAATATATTTTAGATATTTTTTTGAAAATTTCATCCCTGTAATAAAGAATGACAAATGACCGTCGTGGGAATCGAACCCAACAGGTAGCTCACTTTATTATACGTCTTGTATAGTGTTTCTCAACATATTTTTACCTTTTTAAAGCGTATCTAGTACGTACCTACACAGTTAGGTACATATTTCGATTATTTTAGAAAGTAGTATTAAAAAATACGCTATAGGAACTGCTTTAATTTAATTGTGTTTTATCTTGCGTATAGGTAAGTATGTATCTACTTATGTTCATATTTTATGCAATTTTATTGATTAAAGGCGCTCAATTCAATTTTAAATTGGTTTGTTTTCATTTTCAAATAATAATAGGTACTATATTAACTAAATTATTATGCCCTACTAAAATATTAAATTTAGGATTTTTTACGACCATGTCCGATCTTCATAGGATCATATGGGCCTCCACAGAGTAAAGGATTGTATTAACAGATTTTGTTTTTTACGAGAAATGGATGTCAGCCACTTGCTCAACCTATTAGGTCCATACCCTGACTCACACACAAATTGAAAAACGATATGTGTACTTGCCAGACCAAGGATTCGAACCTGGGACCCACGGTGTTATAGTCGAACGCTTAAGCCGCGCGGCCACCGTGACCGTAATTTAACGTTAATTATACTTAATATATTTTAAAGTTCCTTTAAATATATACACAGAAGTATGTTGAACGGCGAAACCCTCGACGCTATAGAAATATTTAAAAATCGCATCAACTTTATAATATTGACGTTTGCTTTATCCATTCAATTATTCTTTTATTAGGCACATGTCTCACTGATATATTTTACCCTAAATCACGTAGAGCAAAGTTTTTCAATTAAAATTAGTCGCGGAAAAAAGAAATGATAATTATGGTATCATATACTTAAAGCGAATCCTCTACTTACTAGAGGTAAAAATAGCAGAAAATACGAAGCTTGTAATTTGAGACATTTTTTTGATAATTTACAATTTAAACTGTATTAATTAATAAATATGTACCTATTTGAAAACATTAAAAAGAAAAATATTTTTTATATTTTAAGTCATAAACTTACAATTAAAAAAAATTTTATAAAATGTGAATTTGTTAAAGGATCCCATCTTATTATTACATAATGTACGAAAAAATGAATATTTGAGAACCATAAAAGTTTTAAGCAAGTGTGTAATTTTTTCAACACCATTTTCGATAACAAAAGAACTAAAATAAAATTCTCCGCGGAGCTTTCTGTAAGGCGGGCACCCAGAAATCTTCGAATGCTCAATCCAGACGATTGGGTCAGACGTACAATAGATCGTATTGGTCAAATGAACAACTATGGAAATTACGATTTCACTTTCCTTCTCACGGATAGTACAAATAAATTGATTCATCCAAGTTATTTCTTATTTCATTCAGATTTTTGCAATTCATGAATATAAAAAATAGTTATTGTAGACAAAATTAACATCAGCTGTTTCTTCGAAAAATATAAGGACGTTCACATTGTATTATAATTAGATACATTGAAACTGGCTTTATATCGATATTATGTGATTACTGATTATGGTTTCACATCGCGTTTGTTATATCTGTAAATCAATAATTGACAGTTTTTCAATGAACATTTTCGTTTTAATTTATCATTATAAATTGTACGTAAAACATTTCACCGTGGCACAGTTCGCCGTAAGCTTTCTTTTCTGAATGTGATGGTCTTATACTATACGGCCGCCATACGGTTTCTAATTTTATTATATTCAATATGAACATTAATTCAATATGGAAATTGAATTAATGTTAATTAATTGCTGAATTTGGCAAAATTCATGAATTCAATAATGAAAACCTAATCTAACCTAACATATAACACAGTATATCGGCTATTTTCAAAATTTGTTTACTGCTGGCTTCCTGTAAAATGTAAACCGATAAGAACCGTGTTTTATTTAGACATGAATTTTATGTCAGTACTATACGACCCAAAGAGGTTGGACGGTCTTTATAATATGGACATATATGTCCAATATAATATTTCACAGTCAAGTGTGATATGGCAAACTGCATACGCACACGTGTCCGGACACGTGTGCGTCGCTACCTATGAAGCAATTAAGTAATTATATTACCTTGATTTAAATCACAAAAAGTAGTCATTGCGTTGCTTGAAAACATCGTAGGTATCAATAAGTTTAATAGTGTTTACTAGATTAATAATACCTATACATACTTCGATCGGCAAACAAAAAAAGCGTGTGCGAAGATTTTCATTGGAATTTTTCGAAAATTTGTATTTTTCATGTTTTCCAAGTTACATACTTAGGTATTCATTAAAATTATTTATTCACTAATATTGAGCCACCGACGTACCTAGGCCAAGTGCCACCCTTAGGCAGACTTAGAATACCGTCCTCTTTCATTTTTAAGCTCAAAATTAATGCGAAACTGTTAGATGCATACCTACCTATGTAATCATCTTTTTTTTTTTCTTTTTTTTTTTAATTACCATATCCATGCTTTTTCGTACAAGGTGGTTGTTGTTAGTAATTTTGAACAATCACAAACACCCAGGCTTTGAGAAAAACACATAAATGTTTTTGTCACGACCGGGAATCGAACCCAGGAACTCTCGGGTGGAAGGCGAGCGCCTTACCAACTTCACCACGAGAGCCGCCTATGTAATCATCTTAAACTAAATGGCAAATCAAATGCAACAAAAATCTTGAAAAAAATGACGTAAGTATGTACACATAATCTACTGAATATTAGAGCATTTCCACGAAACCTAATCTCAAACAGCAGTGGTTTTAAGTACGTGGATGTCTGATGCGCTGACAAGTATGGATATCCCCTTTTGATTTTTTCAAACTAAGATAAAGTCGGTAAATTTTAACAAACGATGGCATCGTCTGTTTCATGGAAAAACGCCACAAGTTTATAATTTGTAATGATTACAGTCGTTCCTTCATTTGCCATTCTTTATATTTTGCCACCCCTAAGCAACTAAAAGTACGACCTGCCTACCCCCATGGGACGTCACTGTATTGAACTATTGAAAAACTATAACAGGGTGTAGTCGATAGTCTAGTGCACTCCTTCTACAGTGGAACCATGGGAATGAAAAAAATGGTAAGTACCTTATATTTACTAGCGTTGAAACAGGCATTTTATATATCTGCGAATCGTCCAAAATAATGATTCCAGTGTATCTAATTAATATTGTAAAATATGATTTTTAGAAAAAAAGTATGCCAACACGAAACACTATTAAATGTGCCATTAAATATGTAAATTGCCAAAAAACCCTTTTCAAAATATACTTAGACAAAGTGGTTTTTTTGTATGTGGCACTACAATATCGTCGGTTTTTGTATCCCGTTTCGCACTTTTTATTCATTTTACTATTAAAATGTATGTATTTACATTCCGTTTGTCTTTTGATTTAACGCAGAGTCGCCATGCTGTGACAGAAGAATGGCGAAATATTATTTGGCGAAACAAAAGGATCGCGCGCGAGCACTGTCGCCAACTGCCCGACACTAAATTACAGCGACAACTTTATAAAGATGTTTCAATATTATTTAAATTTTACATTTTTGACCAGACGCAGAAACAACAATGAGGCACAGAAATGCCTAGAACTGTTTTAGAGTAGATGTCCATTACAGATTGCTATGATGACACATAAAAAAAAAGGCAGCTGACTACGAGACCTATTAACAAATATTGCCATTATACAAAGTATTTAGTGTGGTTAAAAGGGTGGTAGCTAAAAAAATATATTTTTCACGTTGGCAATTGAAAAATTTATGGCATTTGAATTTTGAATATAGACTATACCTAAACAATTAATGCTATCATTGATCTAAATACATACTTATTCGAAATAATAATGGTTCCGTGTATCTGGCTGACTCCTGTCCTGTCACAAGCAGCTATTGCTACATTTGCAATATAATGTGAATGTTTTTAGTGTAAAAGTAAAAAATGATTCATATGTGGTCAATGTATTGTATATAGTGATAATTATTTATTAATAAAATAGTAGGTAGGTATCTTCCAATTATGTCAATTTCGAGTTTTAGGGTTTTTTCTTAGCAATAGGTAGGTTTTTTAAGGTTCGGGAAATAGCTAGTTAGGTACATACGAATCTGCATTGCGAAATTGTGTATTTACTTTAAATACTTTTTTACAATGTTTTTATAAAACTGATTTGGTTTCCTTGTTTTTTAAATACTGTTATCATACTGATTCGTTGTTTGATTTTCATGTCATGATGTGAACGTCTTGGATTTATAATTTTTAATTTGTACAGGTCACTATAGGTACCTACATATTTTTTTTTTGAATTTGAATTTAATTATTTGTAGGTAGTAGGTACGTATTTTTTCACCTAAAATTTCATATAAGTATTAAAATTTGGGTCCTTTTTCTAAAGAAAATTTTCTTCAACGTCTTCAATGTAAAGGGAATAAGCACGAAAATAAGATGTTTTTATATTGTTCTAATTTTCAGAAGAGCTATTTATTGGTCCTCCACGACTAGCAACTTTAATTATTGACAGTTAGGTATTTTTCACAATTTTCCTAAATATAATAATCTTATCTCTATTATATAAAAAATCTTCTATCATCCGCGCATCTAAGAGCTTACCAGATTCCATGAGCTTTTATAAGCACTATGTAGGCCGTACTGTGACCAAATATAGAGAATGTATATCATAGGTATATCAGAGGTGTTAAAATCGGCAAAAATCTATGTGTTTTATTATTTATACATGTGAGTGAAATTACAATATAGAATATTTACTTGCATTCAAAATATCAGATAATATAAAATAGGTACCTACTCAGGTAAATCTAAAAATTTTAGCATTTTTAACAGCAAGATTGATAGGTATTTATAAGTCTCATAGTATTTTGAATATCTTATATTCCAGGCGACCCTCGACTTTCGAACGTTCTACTTTCGCACAATTCGCTATTTCGTACATTTTTTAAAGTTTAGATTTTTATTGATAATGCAAAAACTGTGCGCTTCCATGCAGTCGCACCTCTCTCCTCCACTCCCCGTCACCTTCTCAAATACGTAAAAGGGTGGTATTCAACTATCTCTTTTACATTAATTTAACAAGTTTATAAAGAAAACACCTGGTTGCTAATACGCTTTATTAACTTTATTATACCCGTTGATAAATAAATATTTTAAAGTACCACACTTTTTGATATTTTTTCACATCCCTCTACTTTCGAGCATTCAACATTTGAACACATTTTCAGGAATCAATTATTACGTGTGAAAGTCGAGGGCCACCTGTATATACTTCTAAGAGACATTTTGATGTATTACTTTATTTCGATGCTGTAATAATTTTCATTACTTTTTTCCAAATCCAGATTTAATTTTTAAAATTTAATTTGTAAATATTAGAGTGTATCTATCAGATGTGATCATATTGATATTTATGTAAGGTCTACCTGCGTTAAATGGCTGTATATTTTTAGTATTGAGCGCCAACAGTGTGTTCATTATTTACTATGGGCACTAAGGCTCATTACACATTCTATGCATTGGTAGGTAAGTATATACTCGTATCTAATATTAATGAAAACTCTTTCCTCCTATCAAAGCACAATACCGCAATATTTATTGAACCGTTTTAATAAATAGCCGATTGTGTAATAACTAAACGCCTATTATAATGAGTAAAACACCAATATGAAAATTCAATTTGCATTCCAACGATCTCCATACATCACTTACCAGAGGTGCAGAGTTTGATGATAAATGGGCTAAGTCACCAAAAAAATAATATTTTTATAAATAATTGTCTTTTATCAAGCAATTATGTTTTCTTTAATTTTAAGACACAAATAACGGTTCAATATTTTTACTTGACATTATTTCCTATTCAGTTGTTCTGCGGACTATATGAAAGAAAAAAAAAGCATTAAAATAATATTTCATCCGTAAGTAAATTATGACAACGAGAAACTTAAGTGAAACGGCAAATAATTTTCAACTATAGGCGCGACGAAATTTTGGACTCTCTGGCATTCGGAGAGCGAACGTCGAGGTGTGAATACGCCAATTTGCTTAGTGATGGCGACGGGGGTATTAATTCTTAAATCGTGTAAAGATGACTAAAAACCTTACCCATTTACTTGAAAATGAAAACATGTCAATGAATATATTATTATTGTAATTAATAGAAAAATAAACAGAAGATTAAATGGACGCATGCTGGATTTATATGGCAAATTATATTTCGTTCGGCATGCGTCATTTGCACCCGCGACCCGCAATCCGCGCATCGCCTAGCCACGCTCTTTTTAGACCATGCCTCAACTGAGGTATAGCCTTAATAATCTACTATGAAATTATTGGGTAAGTTTGAATCCTGGGTTTGGTAAATTCACTTGTTGTTTCTCAATATGTGTTTAGACGCAGACACCATATTGACCTAATTGGTTTAACATTAATTTCTCATAAAAACAAACATCTGTTAATACAACCTCCACTCTGTGGATTAGGATCGAACATGATAATGTAATGTAATATGATTGTACTAATATTAATTATGTTATATGAAAATATGTTAGTATAGCTGTACTCTGAAGAAATAATAAAAATTCAGAAGTGCCAAACAAAAATAATATTTTAAATATACCTACTGGACATAATATACAATATATTCTGAAAATTTTGAGTATACAATGAATATGATAGAACTAAAATTGTCGCACGTGTATGGCCCCGCACACTTCACGTGCTGTCATCTATCTCAGCGTGATATGACGTGATAGCACGTGACGTAATGGTAATTTGTTCGGGCCATAATTGTCGTTACCCTAATAAAGCAGCTATTTTGTAATACATTCGTCATCGTCATCGTTTGATTTATTACTTACTTAGTTCCATTCAAAATGTAGTATTCCACATTGAAATAATATTATATATAGGTACATCAGCAATATATTTTTTAGATATATGTGTGTAGGTATTCCGCTATAAATAATATACCTACGTAGGTACGTAAACATAACTCTACGTGTTTTCTTTGTCAATACACCACGCCAGTTGCACGTTTCTATAATAAAATTGTCAACAAGTTTTAGCAGTGACATCACTAGACAAAATCCTCCCCCTAGGCATCGCCAAATTGCCGCTTCATTTTTTAATACATTATTTTTATCATCCTTTCATGAGTCCAATATCTAAAAATGTGTTGTATGGATACATTACTAACAAAATATCAGAATAATTATTCACAAATCTGCACATGTCGTTTTTGGTCACCAATGACGTCAAAGGGCAATGGAAGTAAACTAGATATCGCGAACCCGACAAAACCAGTGAGCTTAATTTTCTAATGGACAGATATTTACGTTATTACTAGGTTTAGGTAGCTATTTCTATATATTTCGATATGCCGCCCTTCGAGTAACTGCCGACCCCAAGCGACGCTCAACCTGCCTACCCCCACGAGACTGGGTTTTAGAGGCCATCCATGGAATGAAACCGTATGCGATTTAGATCCGTGTGCCATACTAAACTTATGATTCTTGTTCATGAAAATATATTTTCACAAAATTTGTAAGTGTAAGTTTATGGTATAAACATAAACGGATACGATCAGATGCTTATAATATACTTTGTGAAAATATATTTCCATGAACAGTAAAGATAAGCTTAGTATGGCACACGGTTCGAAACCTCATACGGTGTCAGTCCATGGATGGCCTATTAGTATAAAATTATGTACGAAATTGACAACTTTACTATTGAATAAGAATAAGCCAATAGGTACCTACCTACTAAACTATATAAAACGACGTACGTAAAATAAATATTATTCATACAATATGATAATTTGCATATATCTGATCTAATATAAGAAAACACCACAAGAACTATTTTAGAAATAGCCATAAGTTTATACATTATATTTGGTGTAATTTGATTTATCCGTTTCTATCAGGCAATATTCATTTAAATCTTTATCAAACAATGCCCCATTGGATCGTTTATGATTTTATAAAACATGTATTCAATACAATATGTCTAAACGCTGTGTTTCTTTTATTTATCTCACTTTAATGTTCATATTAATTTACATAATAGTTTAAAGCGATGCTTTTAACAGATATCATACATACATTTTTTTGTTTGTAGAACGCGATGAATGTCTTCTTTAAAGATTGTGGATTAAAAAAACATTCCCTTGTAAATAAATACATAAAATATAAAATCTTCAAATATTTCATTGGTATCATTTATCATATTGCTACGAAAAGATCATTTGTAATCAGGGTTATCACAAGTTATGATAGTTAATATTAAACGGAGTCTATATCAATAATAACAATGCAATAACGTGCTTCAAATAAAAAATAATTAATTAAAATAACTAATTATTTTATTATCACTGTGGTTTATGAAATAATACACATTACCTAAATACCGATGATACCTACATAGGTAGGTATGTTTTCTTATTTAGATGAAGTTTGATTATGTAGAAAATTATTTAATGTATTTTTATTGTATTACAATAATACGCATTTTTGTGTTAATTCTATCCAATAGTCTGTAAGCTATTTTAATATTTTTTATTACTTAAAGTATTTTTTCATAACCCTGCCGTTGAATACAGTCGTTTGTATTGTATCATACCAACATACAAAACGAAAAACGATATCTCTATTGAATAATCCAATGGCGTAGTTACAAAGTTAGATGTTCAAATTTGCATGCTAACTAATTAAATTGTTAAGTATAATAACATAAAATGCAGGATATTACATTATTACTTAATTATATGCAGGAGGAAAATATAAATGTCTGCAAATATTGGAATCATGCGCCACTGAATATATTATCACATTTCTACTTCATATTATGTAACCAAAAATGAGTTATAAAAATAAAGTAACAAAAACTAAAACAATAACTTGCTTACTATTATTCGCTCTCATCGGACTTATTCCAAATAATAAGACATAAAGAATATTTTCGCGAACTTTCATTATTTTATTTCACATCCTCAGGAAAACTCCACGGATACTGTTTTCATAGCTGACCCATTTTCACAGTGCAGCGATGCAACAAGGGCAATATATGCGCTATAATGTTTACGTTTACATGGCAAAATGAGTGGCAGAGGACGCTGTTGTGACGCAATGCATGCTTATAACACGTGGTGAAAAATGTAAATTGTATTATGATTTGACAAAAAATCAAAATTAGTTTCAATTATTGTTTCCATATTTAAAATATTAGAAACCGTCGGCAATCTACTAATATTGTTGGAATATTCTGTAAGACCCCACAAGGGGGGCGGGTGACAGGGCTCAAACCTAGGGATCCGGGGCTCAGGGAGGCCCTGGCGTGGCGGGTCGACCAGATAAGTGAGATAAACACATATCACACATTTGCTCTAATAGTGAAAAGCCATTGGCGCTATTTTTCATCAATAGTACATATAAGTAATCATTTTAAAATTCGTTGTTGTGCGATCCAATTTTTGACTCCATAATTGGAGTGGATGTATTCAAAAACACAAAAAATCACTTAAAAGAACACCTACCCAATTTTAGTCATTTTCAACATCATTTGGGAAACGCTACTGTAGAGCATCATATTGCATTTAACTTAGCGATAGGTCTGGGGGGACGCCAAAGATCCTGGCCTAGGGACCATGTACATATATGTAATAAACGTATAGGTAGGTACCTAAATTAGTTAACTTGTATTACAATCAATGATGGTGTGTTAAATGAAATTACACCGGTCTCAGTAAAATAAGGTAATTTCTCATAATCACTTCGGTATTGGACTGACTAATTATTTTATTCCCATTTTTACCTTCAGTTTACCGAGTATTAATATATTTAAAATGTAAATCTCTTTAAAGTTAAAAA
Organism: Rhyacophila brunnea; assembly: GCF_057557595.1. Classification (NCBI taxonomy): domain Eukaryota; kingdom Metazoa; phylum Arthropoda; class Insecta; order Trichoptera; family Rhyacophilidae; genus Rhyacophila; species Rhyacophila brunnea. The sequence continues at coordinate 29,573,399 of NW_028233068.1, forward strand.
TAAAATCCCTATATTTTTATTTTCTTAATTCGCTTGTTTTCAAAATATCGTGTGTAACATACGTTTATAATTATTAAAATACTATTTAAACATCCAAATTAAATTTGATGATCACATATAAATGACACACATCTCTTAATTTCTGAATCATTACATTGAATAGTTTCGTTAATTTCTGAATAAAATGATGCAGCCAACTACTTCACTGGTCACTTGGGTCAAACATTCGAAATTCAAAAAATCAAAGTCGAAAATCGAATGTGGTCTTTTGAGTTGGAGCCTTGTTGTTGGCATCGCATCTGTCTGATGAACATTCCACCAACAGTTCAGCTCTCAAATCGATTATGTCTTTGTACAAAGATATTAACTCTTTCGTGGCACGCCATAATAAGATATTTGATCAATAACTCATGCTAATTAATTATGAATCAATCCAGGTAACGTTGTGTATCGGTCTAACTTTATACTGCATCGAAAATCAAAACAAATTGACATATTATTATTAAGACTAAAATAAACAATGTTCCCACACCTAGTTAATTAAATTGATAAGTATTCTGTCTGGTTAATTATATTTAATGATGAGCATTCACTGTTTTTCCACCATAAATTTTATGATTTTACAACGTTTTTATTAGGTCGTATTCTTATTTGTCCGGTGGTTGTTTATCCAGTACAAATCTTGCAATCGATTTTTAACTAACTTCCCGACATTTGAAACTTTTAGAATATATCAGAACACGATGCCAATGCATTTTTTTAATACTTCCAGCCATCTTTAAGTAGAATTGAATTCATTTTCAGTTAATTCTGTTTTGTATGAAAAGTTATTTCGGAAAAAATCCGTAATCCAATCCACTATTATTGATTGATAGGGGAGGGGTCTGGGGTCCTAGCAACTAAATTATTAATATATACGTGCGTTACTATGGAAATCAATATGAAATGTCAAAATGACATTCCAGTAGATATTATTTCTATCAAATACAATTTTTTTCGATCGTTTAAGCTAGTCAAGTCAAGTTTATATGATCCAACAGAAAATTTAAAAACGTTGTATATAAAAAGTTGTTTTTATCTTGTAATTATTTATACTAAGCAACAAAAATTCGGGGGTTGATTTTTTCAGTTTTAGGTCGTGAATTTTAAAAATACTAGTTATTTAATCCGTATTATTTAAATCTTTTAATGGTAACCAAGCACAGTTTTAGTTAGTGTTTATAGGTATGACGTAAGTGTACATAGGTACAAAGCTTGTGTTACGTAAAGGGTGCATTTTTCTTTACTGTTCTGGGCTCTAAAATATCCTGTTATGCCCCTGGTCCTCAAAAATTACCAATAATGAATGTGTGTTTCATTTATGTACTGTAATGCATATTATACACATGTAAAACCATTGAAAATTGTTTTATCAGGTGTTTAAGTTTATCTAACATTTCTCCACACTCGAGATTTAAACGTTGTTACAACCACACCAAGAAGGTAACCCACTACCCATTATATTTGTGTACCCTAATTATTTATGCTATCTCCATCATTATGATAAAAGTAGGTATATCGCATGAGAAAAAACTAAAAAAAAACGTGTTTTTGCTTATATTGTATAGATTTTCATGCCAGTATTTTACTTACTATGTATTTGTAATATTCTTGGTAGACATTTAAAATTATACATGTTTAAAAAACACTACATTACTACATATCTCTGAATAACTACGCAACACTAATATTGTTTACATAATATTTATTTTTATTTTATTTAAATATAATAATATTATGATAGATATACCTAATAGTGTACAAAGGATAGAAAGAAGAAAAATATTGAAAACTTAAATTTCAAAGCGTTTGGCCAATATCCATCCGATTAATGTTTTATAAATTCATATTGTTGTAGGTATATAAGGATTTAACTAATATTTTTATATAAAATAATTATGCTTATACATACTTTCATCATTAATGATAGAAAGTATATTAATAACTGTCGTGAAGGTGTTAATGATATTACGGTACAGCACGGTGTGGGTCCAGGTTTTAATCCTTTCGACACGCTGCTATGAAAATTTTAATGCACAGGTGGTAGAAAAGGAACCCTTTCATCAAACATTTGAGCAACATAATCAGTCGCATAGATGTCAATAAAAATCAGGAGGCTCTTCAGAATTAAGTAATGTAAAGAATTTACCCTTTTAAATGTGATAAAATATTACAGTATCATTAACTGAAAAGAAGATCATTGGTTAAACTTTATGTAGGTATGTTCATACTAAATAACCAAGTATAGGTATATAATTATAATGTATATTATTAATGAGGTTTCAACTTATGTGTGTACTTGGGAATCCTGAGTGATATCAATTTGTTCATCGTATCATTCAAGAGAAGATCTCAAAGAAGCGCGATGCCCTATGGTCTACGGCCTAGAAGAAGAAACAAATCCCAAATAAATAAATATCAGAGACTATAAGTTTATGCTTACCACTTCTTCCCTATTTGGGGCAAAGACATAGAAGGAAAAAATAGCTGAAATCATCACCGACGTTTGATCACCAAAGTAAAGTACAGTAAAAACAAGTAATAAACACTTAATTAAATACTGCGCTCTTGGAGCAATTAAATCCCAATATAGTAGACATCTTGAGGGTAAGAATACTCAGATTCAGATAGGCAGTTACCTTGTTAGATGGATTTAGAACTCGTCATAAGGTGAATGATAAAATCCTTGTAGGCTCTTGGTCTGCTCTGGAGGTAAAGGGCAACAGCTTTTGACCTGATATACAAAAAGGTAGAATGTAACATACTGTAGAAACAGAGCTTAGTAAAGATGTACCTTATACCTGGAGGACTTTTGTAAAGTCAGCTATAAATATATGAATAGACAATAAGCAGTCTAACTAGCCAACCCATATCTTTATTTATAATCAATATGTTATGTAATTTTTCTCTAAATAATCATTTTTTTATCTAGTTCTTTGTTGCATTTAGAAAATTTACGGCGTCATACTGCAAACGCGAAGACTTCTTCACTTAGAGTTAGGCAGTTTTATATCAACTTTTATTATTCTTTATTGTCACTTTAGATTTGTTTCCTACTCTCCCATGGACACCATTAACTTCAAACCATGTAAATTCAGTCAAAGCATACTGGACTATGTGGTGACCTTAGATCCTGTGAACACCCAATTAAGACCGCGTATGGTAAATGGCGAAAGGCCATTGACTATTATAATATTATGACTAGGGCCCGGATTTGTATGCAACAAAAAACATGGTTATATGCATGCACGTATGCACTTAAAATCAATAAAATATGCACTAAAACCGAAGAAATATGCAGTTAAAAATTGACATTTTTTGTGGGAAAAAATTGTAAATACCCACTTTACCCAATATTACTGACAACAAATTGAATAACTAGTTAATAATTTTTCAACATAATACGATGTCAAAACAAAAAACACAAACAAAGAATATAAAGTTAATCAATTACAATTTTCAAAATAGTTTTTTCACAAGTACCTACAAATAATTGAATAATTATGCTCTGGCATTAAATTTTTTCGCATAGGTATCTGTCAGCATTTTGTTTATATGCGGAAAACTACCTCTCAACGTCCACTTGGGCAAACTTTAAATAATGGTGGCCGAGTTGACTTCACCTTTTCCACTGATAAATCCACAGCTCGGAGATGGCATTAAAATGCAAGTGCATCTAAACTATCTTCCTTCCTAACTTAGTTATATTTCGATAAAATAATTTAAAAAAAACTAAAATTATATATTCAAAAGCTCTAAAATATGCATTTATTTATGAAATATGCACTAATGTCTCAAATATGCTCTGACGTCTCAAATATGCATTTATATGCACAATAAAATTTTATTTTTGGATTCTGTGTCTTTCAAAATAGATTTCTGTGCAACTCTCATAGCTGTGCATACACCCTAACAAAATATGCACTAGCATATAAATCCGGGCCCTAATTATGACAGGGCGTATTATCTTAAATACCTAATAAATAAATTCCTAGGCATACTAAACGTGTCTAAATTGAAATAAAATTAATATAATAATTTAATAATCAATCCATGTAACCATAATAAGGTATTCTTCAGCATTTTTGAGTGTATTACATTTTATTATAAATGAATTTAATAAAATTCATAGGACCTTTCGAAAAATATATATTTGTACAATATGGCTATGTATATAATTATTTATTATGCAACAATAAAATAATATTAAAATGTAGGCGTAACTTGATGGTCAGTATTGAAAAGGTTTAAATAATAATATGTTGAGTGTATGTGCAAGTAACACATTCAATAATCCCAAATTGGACATCCATATTATGAAGCCATAAAAGTATCGATAAAAAAACAAAACAACTTTAAACGGTTTATTTATGAGGTAGGTACCTATATCAATATTATTAATATAATATTATTATATTCAAGGCACTTGATGGACGATCTTTTTTATTCAAATTTGAATTGATTTTGATGTCTGAATTAAATATAAATACAACTACTCACAAACAATTAATATAACATATACTTACTCACGAGTCATTCGATTTGAAAATAGATTTATACTTAAATAAATATTTTCATGTTTTCAAGTATCACATATTGTGCAAAACAATTAATATTAAATCGACAACCACACTTATACGTCTATAACGGGCGAGGCCCTAAGCCTGTGTTTGTTTTTTATGATGATTACGTGTAGGGCGTGTCCAAAGATCAAGAGTTGTAGCAGATAATAGTTTTTATATGAAAATCAGGACAACTACGACATTGGGATGGTAAAAATCTGATGACCCGCTCAATGTTCGTTGTCCCCGGCACACCGTATGGCGACACAGCTTTGTACTTTCGGCCTGCTTTCCCGGAATTTAACTAGCTTGACCAATCTAGAGATGATAATCGGTTGCGATTCTCAAAGAAAAATTTGATTTAAAACTAAATTTATTATTATTTTTAAGAAAATCGAAGTAAATTCTGGTTATAAGACTACTAGAAGCCAGTTGCGGCCTAATTTCTAAAATGAGGGAAATTTGGTGAATGTGGATGAACGGAGTCACTGCATGGAAAGCGAATTTAGCTCCTGATAGTCTCGAAGATTGAGACGATAGGATAAAGACACAACCGAATCTGCCGCCTGTAGCCAGTTTAGAATACGGAAAACGGAAAGCTCTCAATAGACTGAAAACCACGGTAGTGTGCACCGGTGCATCTGAAACTATGGTGAAATGGAGATGAATCTGAGGGTGTAATAAAATGTAAACCAATGTCACACTGGCTTGGAAGACATGCTCACTACACTTAAATTTCCACGAGATTATGAAAGATGAGACAAATTATGTTGCCTTTACTAACTTCCAGAGTGATACCATATTGCAATTAAAATTAGGTACCCGACAAAGGATTGCTAATATTTAATCAGTAGGTACATAGTAATAAATATTTATTGAATTTAAAATATAACACGAATTCTTTGTTTGTAGTTGTGAATCAAATGTACCAATTCTAGTTGTGTTAGTCGATGAAATATACATATTAACCAAATATAGAATAAGACAATGATGTAAAAAAAAATATTTGTTAGCTGGTATCTATAACTGTTTCTTTTAATATCGAAACAGCATACAAAACGATATAATAAAATTATTGCTGTTATCTTTTGGAGATTTCAATATAAATCATTATCGAACATGAGCATTAAGAAATTATATAAAACACGATTAATCTTAGTTTGAAAATATTTAACCGGTTAAGTGCCCACAGCGTCTTTGGACGCCGTAATTACACCAATTCTTATGTTAATTACTATCAATTAACTAATTGCGGCATAGAAAGGATTAAAAGATATGTCTTCAATTTCTCAATTCATTAATAATGACATCAACGGCATACTAAAGGAGTTTTCAATGGAAACAAATGCTTGATTTATTATATCAATAATTTAATAAATGCCCAATCAATTAGTTGTGTGGATAATTTATTGGATGGTTGTTATACCCATAACCCGTTAAGAGTATAAATCTGAATTCCTGATTCAAGTATTTTAGGTAATAGGTATAATACATCATAAAGATTTCTACATTTTAATTTAGATTTGAATATTTTAATGGAAATTTTAAAGTATGAAAATCAATGACACTCCCTTATGGATTTTCTAACCCCGCCAAATTTCTTAGCACTGAAATCCCGATATTAAACTGTTCTATAATCCTGTTTTTTATATACATAATTATTTTTTTAGATTTACTTTTAATTGAAAACTAACATATTATACCGACCATAGAGAAAGTGAATAATAAAAACAACTTATTAAAATTGCAAGGAAATGAAATTTAAAAAAATTGAAATTGGTACTGATACTGATACTATTGAAAATATTGTAAGATTAAATAAGACAGTCAGTGGTGCCTTCGGTAACGTAAGTAGTAGCCCGACGCACAGACTGATCACGTTAATTACACAGTGCATGTTAATTATATCGATTGGCCGCCTGGTCATTACGCGCCAGGTGCGTCTTCAGCGTCCAAAGTATTAAGATTAGGTATGGAATAATTTAATAATAGTATGATATTAACACTATCGACCGAAGGTACCTACCTACTTGATGGATCTAGAATTTAAATTCTAATGGATTTATGTTTCGTACTATTCCATTTGAGTCGTTTCTTTGGGACCCGGGTTTCGCTTTCGGAATCTTCAGGCACTATGTGCACTCACCAAAAGGTAAATACACACTGTTAACGAATACAATTACTTATGTAATTTTAACTTATACGAGTATAATAAATAAATACAATTGTATTAATTAACATTCAGTATTTTATTTTGTGTATTATATAATACTTATATAATAGGTGCATACAATAATATAGATTGTATTGCTTAATAGAAAATGATGATGATGATGTGTATATATAGGTATTTGCAACTCATTCGTGACCACAGCCATTAGTTGTATTTAATTATCGTAATTTGAAACTATTTATTTCTTACCAATTGAAATATTCACGCAAGGTATTTGATAAATACACATTTTTTCGATCTACTATTCATTCAAAATGATTTGTAAGGGAACGTCAACTATGTATTGGAAACTAAAATAATAATTTATTTAAATCATATAATTTTCAAGACTAAGGTGGTTTAGTAGGTACATATAGGTATTACGAATGTGGTATTTTGAAAACCGGGATCCTAGCATTTATCGATACTGAAATACCGGTTTTAAAAATAAAAGTTTTTAAAAAAAACTATATCTAAAGTGACTGAATTATCCGACATACCTAATTGAAATAACAACAACAAAACACTACATCTTATTTATTTTGGGCAGAATAGCTCTCGGCTTTGGTTTTGGTTGGAATATTTTCTTAGGTTAAGGGCGGACATGCTCAGCGTAGGTCAAAATGGAGCTTTTATTGCATTTTAAAAGCATGATCCAAACATTCCTTAAACGTTGTAGATAATCTATTTATATAATTTTGAAGCCTTATTATCCTTTATATTTATTTTAAATATTTGATGACTGCATAAAGTATTTTTATTACATAAAATAATATTCTTTTAAACCTCTCGCTCTAACGTTTTAGAATATAGTCATATTTCAGTACATGCATGTGCAGTGGTGTTTACATTTATTATTTTTTAAACGCATTTATAAAACCATTAGTATAATTTATGTCGACATTATTATAGTGAAATATTTACTATCATTCTACTCGTAGGTAGGTAGGTAAATTGCAGACAACGTTTTATCGAGTTTAGTGGAAATTACCATTTTTATACTAAAACGAAGCATTTGGGCCTCCACAATGTACAGAAACAACTGAATATTCAATTACTGAATTTATGTACTATTAATTGAACTATGAATATAGTATATATATATTAGTATATAATATATTAATATGGGTGGTTGGTATAACTCCAATATAATGATTTTCATACATAGTTGTGTGATTGTTTTAGAGACGGGTTAATAGCCTAAAACATCTGTCAACATACATAACCCAATTAATATCGTAGGTGTCAACTATTAACCAAAAAAATCTCTGCAATCAGTCATTTTCCAAGATAGAAGGAGTACTTATGTACTTTACACCCACCCTTCCAGTTGACTCCAATAATTAAAAATATAAATGTTGTATCACCTAATTCTATGTAAGATAATTCTAACATTCCAGTTTTCTACTGTCTACTCTAAATGGACCCTTAAGCCAAGTTCCGCTAGTATTTAAGATTCTGATACGTATAGGTATTAATACTATTTGTGGTCACTATATAAAAAAAGCCTTTTTAATTTACAAAGAAAAATTTATGGGAATTGTTTCGGTGCAAAATTTCGCTTTGACCCTATTTGCCCCAAAGATTGCGTATTCCTTCAGCAGTACAAATAATAATATAATATAAAATCAGACCCCACTTGAAGAAGGATATCATTTTGTAATGTAATAAATTAATAATGGACCGCGTGGTATGCCAGACGAGATGCCGGGCTCTTGGTGCGTCGCGGTCGCTTTATCATTCAATATTCAATGGCGTATCGAATAGGTACCTACCTACCTCTTTGCAAAAGGTTAAAGATTTTTAGTTATGTTAATACAGTTATTAGTAAAGTGAGTTATTTCAGCGCCTAAGTTGCAAATGACAATTAAATGCCTACCTACGTATATTATGATATTTACTATAAAAAATTGCCAGGTCGCAAGTACCACATGTCAACATTCTTGTATGTGACTGCGTTCTGCAACATAAATTATTTTGATTATAATCACATTTAAACTTTACTGGAAAACTTCTCTACACACAACATTTTGTTTTTGGTTTATTAACACTTTCACTTACTTCAGAAATCAGTTTTCAGAAATGATAGGATAGTCTCATAATATGTTGACAGATGATTACATTGTAGTACCTACTAGCATATCAAGTATATTATAGCATATATTAAACTACAATACAATTAACTTGTGACATATTGACGGAAATGTATAAAGAAGCATGGTGTCGGGTAGGTTATTAATTAGGTTATAAATTATAGGTAGGTATATTTGTTTTCTTCAATGACCCAATTTATAATATATACTATAAACGATTCCTTTATTTACGTGTCAGTTTATTTTTCAACTTTAAAATTTACGTTTACGTGTATGTATAATAATATGTTCTCTTATTTCAGTCCTTTTAATACGTTTTCTACTTGTATCCATATATCCTACATAGTTCCATATTATGTTTTCTTTCATGCGTTACAGACAGATAGATAGATAAATTAAAACAAATATATAATGTAATGCTAACCTAAAATTGGACCCGAATTTACCCTTGAGGAACCCATATGATAATTAAAATTGGTGTTGAAATAAAGTTTTACTAAATCATAATTTAAAAAAATTGTACATTCTTTAAATGACAATTGTCTTAGTTTTAATTTTTAATATCTGAACGCATGATGTACCTGTAACTATAGAAATTCTATGAAACGTTTATCTTGCTACCTACCATTTTATAATTATACCTATATATTTTTTACAAATGAATCAAACAGTGATTTAAGTAAATAAATAATTCCCAATTAAAGTAAGTTACATTATGTATCTAATATCATTAGGCATAATTATGTTAGTAATAGCATTTGTACATTTATCATTATATTTCTAGGAATTAAAATAAAGTATTTCCGAATTCAAGAGTACATCTATCTCAAAACTAAAATAATAAAAACGTTAATATCCCTTTTCAGCATAACAAGTGCACGTCACTGGAAATTGATATAACAGGCGACTATCCCACCCGATTGCAAGAATTTTAAATCAAATGATGATTGAATCAAGCTATCGTGGATTGATAAAATCAATATCATGGTTCAATTTCCGATACACACATGCTTGATTGCTAATTGGTTACTTTTAATTAAAGGAAGCACATTTTATATTAACTACTAAGGTATGTAAGTATTATAAACTTAATATTATTATGCACCAATTAAATGCTTATCCAACTCGTGGTACTAATTTCACAGTCCTGTCACTTGTTTGTTACCTGTCAAATATTTTGTTCGTATTTTTTTGAAATATTATCGTCAATTCAAAGTCTACCTGTAATTGTTTCTCCATTGCACAACTCATAAAAATTGTACAATCATACTAGGAAAATGACAATTCTTCGAGAGTCGTACTGCAAAAAATAAGGTCAGAATTCCGTAGAAATCAAATCAAATCAAATTTATTTATTTTACATATAATTAACATAACCAATTACAAATTCAAAGCGTTCACGACATGACATAAAATAAGTGTTAACAATTTTAAAAATAAAAATACAGAGAGATGTGACTTAATAATACAATAAGTAATAAAATAAACAAAATAAGAAAAGAAATAAAATAAAGCAACAAAAATAAAAGTAGATGGAGGCACACAGGGTAAACTATCGATAGACCCTATCTTAAAGACTTATAAAATAACGGCCGCCTAAATTCACCCTCACGTAAGTGGAATATATCAATATCCGAAGTGATATCATTAAACATGGTTATTGCCCTCCCTAGAAATCATCACCCAACTGAAGGGTGTATTCACAAACTGATTTGAGAAAAGACTGATAGTGTTTTGGATCGCCTGACACCTAATAATATTTGCCCAGCCTTTCACCTGAAAACATTGCTGCTGTAACCGAAAATATGGCCGAAGAGTCATAAACGTTGATTCCAAAAAGATCGTAGCAAATTGGCCTCTCGTACCGCTCTTTATGGCGAATTTTGCATAAAGATCACCTACACCTGTATGAAATCCACCTCACGAAATATCTAAAGCCAACGAACCATGGGCATCGACGCAGATTCGCCGATCGGGTCTTGGAAGAGCAGGCTTCCAGGATCGGTGATGATTTTCAATGAAAATCATCTTCATTAAGGAGGTACATTTTCTCCTCGATGGGTGCGGTCATTGCCCACTGAAGAAGAAAACGATACAATACACGACTGGTCCTACTTTTAGCCTCTCCCGTTGTCTCTATGGATGACCTTTCATTGTATGTAGAGTGCTCATATTGACGCGTCTGTCGTGTTCACTTGGAGTATTTTTTCAGATTGTTTTAACGTATCTTGGAGACCTTGGAGTTTCTGATTTAGTGGTTCTGTGTTAATAATAATTGGAAGTGACGATCAACGTAAACCTTGACACACAGGGAATGGTTTGATTTGAATATATGAGTTAAATGATAAATAATACACTAGCATAATACACTTTCTAAAATTTAATGCACAGATCAATGCTACATATTTTTTGAAATCGATATTATCACAGGTTTTTGTGTGAAGGACTAGTCTGACTTTGACAGCTGATGAATAACAGGAATGTATATTATTTATAAATAACACTGATAGTTAATATATTTGATTTGAGAATTTTTCATTATTTAATTTGAAACGAGAAAGGGCGAATCAATATGTCAAGAAATCTGGGATCTGATTTTGACAGCTGAAAAGTGGAAGATGGCAGTGGTGCTGTGCATTAATAATCAAAACTGCCGTATTTAGGGCAAGGACACCCCACAAGCCGGAAATACTTCTGTGCCCAAAAGTGATTCAAGAGGGGCTGTTATAGTTAATATTCTGCGAAAGTTACTGTTTGGTTCAGTTTTTGGGCTATAGGCGCCACCAGGGAACCGTACGTACTTCTTTGAAAATTATGAAATACCTAGCCATCCGGTACTATTCTATTTAGTACTGCACCACTGATGTTGACATCAGAAAATAAAGAAATATGAAATAAAACATTAAAATTACTTTTTTGGTGAAAAATAGGTTAAAAATCGTTCCATATTATTATTTTTAAATTATAGATAAATGCGAATTTTGTTTAATCATTTTAATAAGAGGGTAAAAATTGAGTAGCTGTGTATTTTTATTTGAATTTACATCAAAATGACATTTGGCCTAGGCCCTAGTTGGTTATAAAATGGAATCAAGTTATTTGACAGATGTAATCACGCTGCACAAATAAAAACTTCCAGTGCCTTTCGTGATAAAGCGATATTAATGATTTGATTGGGTATTGAATATTACACAATAACATACCAAACTAATCGTTCAGTTAGAAAATATTTCAAAACGTCTACGATTGATAACACAAGAATTAACTATGTACATATGTTTAATTTACCCTAAATTAAACCTTTTAATTTCAGCAAATAGTAAGCAAGACATCAACCCGTTTTTATTTTATTATACTTACCTATGGTAAGATAAACCTTTTTAAAATTATTGACTAATCACAAAGGTCTGTGGATTTTGCCATAATTAATAAGAATTGTTATAATTTATTGTGACCCATCTTCTTTAATTTTTGGTAGCTGATGTGTATTTTTTAAACGAGGCATTCGGTTATTTTCTTATGCGCGTTTGGTGAGCTTCAGCATGTTACGGCGAATACAGTACGCACTGAAAGTAACTTCACATTCAACATTATGAAAACTCATAAGTAATAACACAGGAAATGTGATTACATATTCAGTCTACTCATGATTACGTTGTTGAAAAGATGTACGTACTTCGTTTTAAGGCTTGAGAATTATTGTAAAATAACTACATAATATAGGTACGGTAAAGCTTACTATGTCGTAGGTCTCGCGTTCAAATCCCGGGTCTGGGAAATTCACATGCTGTTTTCCAATTGAGCGATACTTTGTCATTATGGTCATATTCGGGTGGATGGAAAATACTAGGGGTTCGGATCCCTTCACGGGGAAATGAGCGATATATCCCTAAGCGTATTTATTTATTATAAATATTAATTTATTCAATTCAAGCAACGACTGAAATACAAATAATATTAAGTAAAGAGTCGCCGCCAACAAGTTGAATTTTGACGATGTTTTCTAGCGGTTGTTAATTATGGCAGTTTTAAGAGGTTTTGATGACTATTTTTAGTCATTACCCTTCAAACGATTTTATCATTCACTGCCTTAGTTGAAAAAGGCGTGGCTCGTGGCTCCACAAGTAAAACGACAGTCCACCGCCATCTTTACATTAATAAAGCCTGACCATAACCTTTTGCACAAGCAACGAGTGGTCCACTGCCATACTATTTATTGATAACGTACTTGCAAGGAAAGTTTGGTATTCTATAATGACTGAAGAGTATAAATAAGTTATTAGTTATTGTTGTTTAGAATCGACTGTCACATTGACAAACGTCCTAGTGTATTATGATATTGATATTATTATACACAGAAGAAGTTTACTTACTTGGATCGTCACTTCCAATTATTATTAACACATAACCACTAAATCAGATGAACTCCAAGGTCTCCAAGATACGTTAAAATAATCTGAAAGAAATCTGAAACTAAGCATACTCCGATGAGTGAACACGACAGACGCGACAGTATGAGCATTCTATAGAACAATGACAGGCAATGACAGGTTATCCATAGAGGGAGGGGCGAAAAGTAGGTCCAGTCGTGTAATGTATCGGCTTCCTTCTTCAGTGGGCAATGGACAGTCTGATATCGTGAACGCCGAGCTGAGTGTAGTCCAAAATGTAAGATGTCCAAAAAAAATCTCTCGACGTCGTTATTTTCCATTAATATTAAATCAGCAGGATTTCTTTGTCTTTCAGTTTTTTGTTACAGAAACTGTCTTCTGAGTTACGTTCACGAAAACGTGTTATTTTTATATAAAACATGTTCCGAAATCACTGTATTCCAACATTTTCAAAATCGGTTTTAAGCGATAAGAAATCGAGTGAAATCCCGAAGTTGCAAACCCTACATTCATAGTTCGGTATCTACTATAAAACTAAAATAGACGAATAGCAATAAAATATTATACCTATCTAATATAAGACCAGCTTATTTAGCAGTCTCGGAACTAATAAAAGTCATAAATCACTGCGGAGAATTTTATTGTTGTTTTTATATGAATAAGTCAGACGTCACTATTATTTAATTATCGAATCATAATCCTTTATTGTACGCCGATGATTGAGCAGTGGCTTCTCGTGGAGGGGTGAATTTAATTACGGCAATATAGAAAATATTTCATGTTTTACTACGAAATATGTTTTTGTAACGGTGATAATAAACACAAAATATTGAGGCGTTTATGCTAAAAATCGAAAAATCCGAAATTAAAAAAAAATCGTGCATATTATATTATTAGATAGGTGGGTACATATGACGATATAATAATTTCCAAAGCCCGTGAAAAGCGTGAAAACAATTATTTTGAAAACTGTCAGAAAGCGTTAAATTAAATAGATACAATAAAATATGCCGTTATCTAACAATTGTTCCTTATTTTTATTCAATTCAATTTCAATTAAATTTATTTATTTACATATTGTCGACATTACAAATTATAAGTTTAAGACGTTCACAACGTGACATTTAGAAACAAAGATATATAAATATAACAGTATTACATAAAAAAAGAGATAGATCAGTAGATAAATTAGATAGGTACAAGGAAGTAGGTACACCGGATGAGTTAAGCAGACCCTATTTTTAGAATTTATAAAACAACGTCCACCTAAACTCATTCTCACGTAGGTGGAATATATCAACACCCGACGCAATTTCGTTGAACATAGTTATCGCCTTCCCAATTGGCAATACCAGTGGCAGGTTGGTTCTGCACCTTGGGAGAATAAACAACTGATGGTCTCTATTTCTAAGATAGTTATCAGGGACACACAGGTCAACACTGCCCAGAATGGTATTCTCATTTATACCTCGTATAAGACGAAAAAAATACATAGCTAAACTTATTGTAATTAAAGGTTGATTAGATAATAAAAATGGGTATGACTTAAATATTTTAAAATATAATCCGAATGACAATAAAAAGCTAATAGAAATTTAAATCAGCTGGGCCCTGATGCCTGAAATAATACGACATTTAAGTAATCCAGGGGAAAACTTTAAAGCAGAGGAAGCAGCCGCCTCCACGCCAAGCTTCACAAATTAGTTAGGTAGGTACTGTCATTGAAATAAAATTCTTTTAAAATCAATTGCAATAAAAAATACGACTTCCGAAGATATATGTGTAATGCACAATGATCTATAATCTATATCATTATGTATATCTAACGTATCACCTGGAATATATATATCAAGCGTTTACATACAATTTTTGGGTGAATCCAATATAATTATCGAAGTATGGTACATTTCTTAACACAATTAACTTTGGATTGTAAACAATCAAATTTGGATTCATTAATGGCTCTATCTATAAGGCCGCAGGTTTAGAACCCCTTGTGAGTTACAAACATTCAATCTGAGTTTTTGAAAATGAGTTATTTTATGATTGTTCTGAAAATGGAATAATAGCTCGTCTATAAATACCTATCGAATCATTTACACCTCGTATCTAATATTCAATATTTATGATAGGGCGATTTAAAATGTTATTAAAAATCAGAAAAACACAAATAGTTACATTAAAAAATTAACTAAATTATTTTTGCATTAAGTGTATTTTTATATTAAATCAAAAATATTGAATGTCAGATACGAGATGTCAAGTATCAAAATGGACCTCTACCAAGTAGGTTAATGCCAATTAAATTAATACGTTTTAATATGTTGGGGTTTTGGGTACCCAATACGTATTTAGGCCAGGGCCTCTTCGTGTGTAAGTTCGGCTCTGATTAGCCCCCTTACTTACTAACCTAGGTACCTACTTAATGAATATATGTAATCATGCATCTGCATATTATATCCACTTTAGTTTATTTCTCATAATTTAGTGACTAACTAAATTTCTAACTATTCAATAGCTCAACTTTTTATTAATAGTTGCGTCTTAAATTTCTGTAACGATGCGGCACTGATATCTCTCCAGCAATCGCAAGCATCCCAGTTTGAGGGGCACTCCCACCCAGGTGACCCGTCGTCCAAGTAAGGCACTCGCTCCATACCTCTCTTTCCTAATCAAACAAGCGATTTTAATTTGAGATGCGATCAAAGCCGCCGCCGATAACGACCAAATTTGTCCGCGAAGGTCCAACACACCGACAGCGTGACTTGCTGGAATGCAATGCTCGTACTAACAACTTGAGCCAGTGACTTGCGCATTCAACTGGACGCGTGTTTAACTCAAGATTATTGAGAACGTTTAGTCGTTTTAATTTAATCCATTGACGTTATACCACGATACTCCTCAATCAAGAAGGTTAATAGTAAAGTGGACACTCCAGAAGAATAGGTAAATTTACTTTTTTGCAATGTTCCTTGGTAGAGTTCTTTTTTACCAAAGTCATATAGGTATTGATTCAATATTCCGACCACTAAATTCACGTTAGCAGAAATAGTACACCAAAACTATAAAAATATGAAATCAGATTAGCAATAATGATAATTACAATGTAAGTAGAGTTCATTTTTCAACCATAGATAATGCACGTAATACTAATGTAAGTATTTATTTGTTTACAAAGGAATGAATTTTGGGTTTATTCATTTGTACAACAAACTCGTTTATAAACCATTTACAGTATTTACAGATGGCGTGATTTGACTCGGTCGAGGCACATGTGACTTCATTGAGCCGTCCACATGCAATCGCGACTTATCGCGGCGAGACACGCGTCATCTGGACAAGCTCTTACAGGCTCTGAATGAAAGCCATGAAGTCTTTGTTGTTTCTAACATGACAATTAAAAAAACAGACTATCAATGATTTAAGTGGGATAAGGTAATCATGTTGTAGAGATTGATGCTGTAGACTTGTACAGTGTAGATGTTTGAAAGGGAAATAAAGAAAAAAGTAAAATCAAAGTAATTTTTCTAATAATTTCATGAACCAGAACCGGGCTCCGGTCCGCTCAAATCCATTTCGACTCCTGAATCTACAACGAGATTATTGGAATTTTTAACTATAAACATATGAGCCATCTGAAATTAGTGTACTTCTCGCACTTATCGTTGAGAAGAAATATGAAATAAGATATAACTATACACGAAAATCGTAGTTATATGCATTATAAATTTTATATTTTTTAATTAAAATTAAATAACCTAATAATAACTAAGTACATCGTAAAGAAAGTAGGTACATAGGTATTCAAATTTTGAGACTCAAGTATATATAGGCAATGAAAACAGTGACATCTATTTCGATGTAATAAAAGCTTATTGCTTATCCAAGAACCTTACCATACATCAAATTAAATCAATGTAATGTAACTATTCGAAAAGAGATGTCGTTAATAAAATATCATTCAAACTGCGTGCAGATTTTTCTCTTTTATTTTTCAGATAGAACATTGATATTATTGGGGTCGCCCATAATTAATGATGTCGCACGTTTTAGGGTATTTTGTAAACCCGCTTCCTCAAGTCTCGTCAAAAAATAACCCCCCCCTAAATTACGAGAAAACTTAATAAAAGCATAGGTATATGAACAAAAAATAAAATGTATCTAGCGTTTTAATGAATTCAGATTTCATAACGTTTTTTATTGTAAATTTATCTTTTAATTAAGTACCTACTTCAAAATATGTTTTTCTTTTCAATGTTTTTAGATAGATACCTAGAAGTCTGTCTTCTATAAGCTAGCGTGCCAGTTCCCCCCCCCCCCCGCTTCAGCATCCATCTCGTTCCCTCCCACCTCCCACTCAAAACTTGCAACAGTTAGTTAAACGCGATGGCACAATGCTTTCCGTGTGACGTGTCCGCCAGTTTATAGAATACAAACTCTACCTAGGTATGTGAATTATCAAAAAATACTTAAATTGCAAACTTCGTATTTTTCGACACTCGAGTTCGTGAGTCAACTCGTTACCACTGAGTGATTGTGTAGTAGTCACAAAGTACGCTTAATGTGGCTGGAGCATGTGCCGCCAGAGAATGCGACACTCCGCACCCTTGTGGCACAGACCAAGGATTCTCCCTCACCTTGAAACGCTTGTGCTTAGTCAGTAAGTTGGTAAGCGTCTCATCTTTTGTATGTATTATTGTTATTAGATAGACCCATTGATTATAGAGTTATAGATCATACTCATCCTTCGAGTAGAAAAATAGATCTAAGATCATCACCTAATAGCATCAACGAGTTAGATAAATTAAAAAAACTGTCAACTATCTATTTTCTAAATGCACTTTTTGTATCACAGTCACAGAACATAATATTATTTCCTGATCACAATCAGTAGCGCACCCAGGGGGGGGGCCAAGGGGCCTTGCCCCCCCCCCAAAAACATTGAAATTGAAAGCCGATAGATTAGACAAATAAAAAATGGCAAAAAAATGATTTGAAATTCTCCAGCACCCTCTAGAAAAATTTCTTAAATTTTAATTTCTAACACTAATGTCGGGTTTTTTTAGAAACTCAATCTCTAATGGAAATGTCAAAAAATTCTCGGTGTCCACCCGAATTCCGGAGTGGTGTACACCGAGTGCAATAGACAAAAGTCCGATAAACGAGAAATTAGGCTGTGTTCTGTTGGGTAGATTTGTGTACCTATAAGTTAAATGCAATATAAATATACATATATTTATATTATAAATAAATACTTTTTTTTTCCATTTTCAATTAATATTTTGGAACTTCACTATTAAAAAACCCAAAATCGACGATAAAAATTCGGCGAAAAGTACGACTACACCCACCATCATGGGCTGACAGGGCTACAGCCTGGGGGCCCGGGCTTAAGAGGGCCCGGCGTGGCAGCTCGTCTAATTGTGAGATAAACACACACCAGAAATTAGTTATATTATAAAAAAAATCGCATGTGGCGCTATACTACTTTAACTTAAAATTAACATAAAAAATATGAAGTATGATGAAAGAATGATATACGTAACTACATGATAATAATTCACGTGTATCATTTTATATTACAATTAGTTTTAGTGTTTCTAGAAAAATAAAAATGGTCATTTATCCAATATCGAAGGGTCGAATGCTACTTGGCTACCACAAGAGGGGGTCGCGACCAGTGGTTCATAGTATGATAACGATCGATAATATGATATGAGGTCCGACAAATCAAGAATTCAAGGGAATTATTTAACAATATAGATAAATCCACGGAATACCATTTGGGAACACTACCGAAAATAATGCACCCCGAAAATAATGATAAAAGCAGAAAATCCGCGAAATAGCGAAAACCGAAAAAGTCCTTCGTGAAATTATGAAAGCCGATGAAAGATCTAATGTGATTTCGATGTTGTCGAATCGATCGCACGCGTCTACCGTTGGCCTCACAGGTTTTCGTTTCATAAATGAAAACAAAATAGTGGATCAATATCTATGCTGCAAAGAACCCACCGAGCGTACGACATGACAAGATGTTTTTGATTATATTTCTTCATATTTAGAACAATCTAAAATATCATGGAGGAATTTGTATGGATGGTGCTCCATCAATGTTAGGCTCATTTAAAGGATTTGTTACCCTCGCAAAGACAAGAAACCCTAACATTATATCTACGCACTGTTTTATTTACACAGGTAATCTATAGTTTCGAAAACATTACCGCAGTGCTAAAACCTGTACTAGACCAATATGGTAAATTTCATCAAATCCAGACCTTTAAAAACAGACATTTTTAAAAAAAACTTTGCATTTCTATGGAAGCTAAGTACGAATGTTTGCTTTTTCACGCTGAAGTGAGGTGGTTACAGTGGCACACCCAGGGGCGGGGGGGGCAAGGGGCCCTAACACCCCCCAAACATGAAAATTATCAGAATGATTTTAACCATTGAAATTGAAAGCCAATAAACCTTTGGGCTTAGACAAATAAAAACACTGGCAAAAAAATGATTTGTAATTCTCCAGCACCCTTTTTAGAACAATTTCTTAGATTTTAATTTCTAACACAAAAATTTCGAAACACTAATGTCAGGTTTTTTTAGAAACCCAATCCCTAATGAAACTATCAAAAAATTCTCGGTGTCCATCCGAATTCCGGAGTGGTGTAGATCATGGCTGGGGAGGGCTGACAGGGCTCTAGGCTGGGGGCCCAGCGTGTCGGGTTGACGAGATAAGTGAGATAAACACACATCATAAATTAGCTTTAATAGTAAAAAAAGTCGCCTGCGGCGCTATTATACTTCATGGCCATGAACATTTTCAATTACTTATATAATTGTGCAATATATTTTTTGAATATTATGTGTCGATACTCGACAGCTACATTATTAAAGTGGATGTATTGAAAATCGCCAATAACTCACTATATAAGTACCCTTAATTTGAACTAAAACACAATTTGAAAAACATTAATGTAGTGTTTCACACTGCCTTTAATCTTAGCGGTAGGTAGGGGGCCCGCCAAATATCCTAGCCTGAGGGCCCGTTTCAGGATGTGGGGACCATGGTGTAGGTACACCGAGTGCAATAGACAACGAGAAATTAGGTTGTGAAGAAGAAAAAGAGCCTATGGGACTAATTTACATTCTCCTCCTTGGCCCCCCCCCAATATTAAATCCTGGGTGCGCCACTGATCACAATCATAAATAATTGAAGTTACCTACCTATCTAGGTGTCACAAATTCATAGCCATACCTACCAACTAAATACTTTTCTGTATATGTCACACGAAGGGTTAATCTTTGTTTACCTCATAAAATTTAATGAAAGCCCTTGAATTACACCAGTATGGTGATATTGTTGTGTCATGAATGCATTGGCGTATACAAAAAGGGGCAAATTATTTAAGTGAATGGAATATTACATCTTCGTTTTCGTCATGACCTCATAATTGAGGATCGTGTGCCAGACGATTATTGTCGAACAGCCTTCTCTACAGATTGACCCGTCTCTTTTCGACATTCTACGACAATCAAGGTCTGTGTCAGTAAAACTCATGAATTGTGCAACCATTTGAAGCATCTAGTGTTTTCTTTAATGTTCTGATACGCCATGTCTAAAAGACAAGACAGCGTGTTACGTCAGAAACGGATACTAGCGATCCTAATAACCGTTAGGCCACGCGCATTCGATAACCACACGTGTACGCGACCGGCCGCAATAACTCGTTGGTGAACACCCGTACAGTGTTCACCGCTAGATTCAATATAGGTTTATATATAATATAGTTTATAGATATATGAGTTTCTGGGTATGGGGAATGTACCCGGAAAAGTGCTAGACCTTACGGTTGAAGCAACGAAAGGCTATAAGGAGTCATTACCACCTGCTAAATTTTGTTAAGGCTATACTTCAGTTGAGGCATGGTCTAAAAAGCTCGTGGCCACGCGATGCGCGGATTGTGCAAATGACGCGTGCCGAACGAAATATAATTTGTCATAATAATCCAACATGCGTCCATTTAATGTTATGTTTATTGTTATATTACTGATAATAATAGTAGGTATATTCATTGACATGTTTTCTTTTTTAAGTACATACGTAAAGTTTTTTAGTCATCTTTACACGATTTAAGAATATTTTCATCCGACGCCATGACAAAACAAATCGACGTGCGGACACCTCGACGGTCGGTCTCCGATTGGCGACTAGTGAGAAATTTCGTCGCACCTACTGTTGAAAACTATTTGCCGTTTCACTGAAGTACGCTCTTAAGGCCACGCGAATTCGATAACCACTCGTGTACGCGACCGGCCGCAATAACACCCGTACTGTGTTCACCGCTAGACTCAATATGGGAAGTTTCTGGCTATGGGGAATGTACCCGGAAAAGTGCTGGACCTTACGGTTGAAGCGACGAAAGGCTATAAGGAGTCATTACCACCTGCTAAATTTTGTTAATATTGCCACCTCTCAGGACAGTAAGAAATCAATAATAAATTGTTATTGATGTTTTACGAAATAGGGCGCCACACCGCCATATCTGTGTTCGCACCTTATTGGTGTAGCTCAAACTGCCTGAGGTATTACCTCAAATACACGAACAGCGATGATCTTAGCCACAAATAGGTAATGTCAGATGTCGGAGACACGGTTGTACACTGAATCACAGATAACGTCATGACAATACTGGTTATAATAGTGGAAATAATGTTGACAGAAATAAGAAAAGTGTTGCTGTTGAAAGTCTAGCAATATTTGAATACCCACTGACTATAAAAATATGTATATACTCAAAAAATCTACTAAATAGTTTCGTACCCTGCCACTTAGGTACTCTAGGCCAAAGATTCTCAAACTGTGTTCCGCGGAACGTGAATAGGTGTTTCACCCTTCTGATCAATTCGCGGAGTCAAAAAAGCTATTATTATTTTACTTTTTTTTATTTTCTTATTATGCTGGAACGAAGTCAAAGTTCAGGAACATGCTCGACACTACACCAGATAAAAGAATTCAACTTTGTGTCTGATATCAAGAAGATTTTCAATTCAACGACCCAAAATCGAAGTCATTAAGAACTTCATTCATTTATATTTTTATGTGTTATGTCGAAATAAATAATTATTCTTTTTTCCTTATTTAATAAAAAAAATTGATATTATTGTTTACCTAGGTTACAAAATAAACAAAGTGTTCCGTTAAAATTTAATGATATGCAAAGTGTTCTACCACAGGTAAAGTTTGGCAAATCCTAGAATCTAGGCGACGTTTTCGCAATTAAAGTAAACAAACTGTCCTACTGTAGCCTCCTGATCAAGTACGCCAATTACTTGGGCCCCGTTTGAGCCTTATCACCTTATCAGTACATATGAAGGTACCGACCTGCCACACAGATTTCATATTTTCACCAACAATAAGTAGGTAGTAGGTACCTACTTCTATAAAACGTATTGAATTCTAAATCACATATAATTTGCTAGGTACTTAAAATTATGGTACCTAAGGTATATTATTATGTCGTTTTTTGTAAAATAACTCAATTTATTACGTACCAACTACATACCTATAGGCAACATTTTTTAAATGTATGTACATATTTTAAATGAAAATTTCACTCTTCCAAATTTCAATTTATAATGTTAGATTGATTGAGATGATTATATGATTGAAAAAATACCGATAGGTTCCTAGAGAGGTAGATAGAGAATGTGTAGTATATCTTCGTAGGTAATAAAATTTCTGATCTCCATTTCAATCCTTACAATGTATATAGCTACGTAGGTATTTACGAAGCGATAATTAAGAAAAAAATATACCATTTTTCCAAATAATTTTAGGGATTTCTTTTACCTCATTCTGTCAGTTTTATTGAGATATTGAGACGGAGTGTCCTGACGCCACCTGTCACATTTGCCATAAGATTTATATCCTCAGGTTTCGATTTACAAAAATCATGTAACTAATAAATTATTATTCAAATCCACCATCGTATTAAATATCTATCTTTGGAAAGATGTCAATAATATTTCTTATCCCTGGACATTATACGACTCATATTATTATTATTATTATTATCATCTGTCAAGACAGATTTTAAAAAAAATCATCAGTTCACGTTTACTATTTATGGTTAGGTGAGCTTTAGAAATATTATCATCAACGTCGCATGTCGTTATCAACATTTAGTGGTAGGTGAATATACCTATTATTAATTAATATCATATATTCATACATATTATATTATGATTATCTACCTACTGTAAGTATGTACCTATGACTGTCCAAGTTTTCTCTATTCTTTTCTGTGGTCAATGGTAACAATCTGCTCGTACATTGTAAGTAGGTATAATATTTATTCATAATAACAACATAATATAAATAGGTATGTACTTATAAACCTACCTATATGTTGCACTCCTTGGCTACATTTTTATTAAAATCTTATTGATTATAATACCTAATCTTAGATCGCGTAGGGATACATTTAATATAATTATTGTATCCAGTTAAAAAAGTAGTTGTGGTAAGGAAATTAGTACCACATACAGAAACAAATATTATTAATTAGAAACAATGAAACTATTTTAGAATTTTTGATTTCTAATTTGTAATAATATAATATTCACGATTTAAAATTATTAATTTGACCAAAGTACCAAAGACCTGCAACGAAGGGTCGCACTCTCTGGCGGCATCCGGAAAACATGTAAATAATAAAGTGATTCATAGTCCTTACTTATCACAACTCCGTACTTCAAAGAAAGACACACTCCTTCTTACAGAATAATTATTATAAAATTTTTAGTTCGTTGAAGTGTCATTTGTCTATGCAACAAACATTAAATAATCTCACGGGTCTTCAGAGTTTAGAGAGAACAAACAAATACAAATGAACAACTAAAGTTGTAAAAAATAAAATTGTAAAAACATCATATATTTGAATAAAAGTAAAAGTACATATAGTGATTTCCATGGGCCCCACATCCTGAAGCGTAAGTGTAAGGAAGTAACAACAAACATTTATCAAAAAATTCAATTACACAACCACATATTTAAAAATGTTAATACGCCAGAAGGAAATTAGCGCCCCAGGCGATTTTTTTTACGATAAGAGCACATTTGCGATATGTTTAATGTTAATTTGTTTATCTCACTTATCTGGTCGAGCCCCCAGGCTAGAGCCCTGTTAGCCCCTCCTTTGTGGGGGGCATGGTGATTTCCAAAGTTCAGTGGAATTCTCGTCTGGCAAATCGTCTCGATTCCTTTGGCCGAATGTCTTCCACGGAGTAACCACCGATTAACGTATTTTGAAGGATCAAAAAGTGTCAAAGGTTGTCCGACGAGTTTGATGAATAAAAGTGCCGAAACCGTTTTGGTCTTCAACGAAGTTCTTATTGGGAAAATAATTTGCGAAAATTCGCGTTCACTTTACTTGAAGAAATGGTAATAGAATTCAATGCATATATCAAACGCGATAGTTTTTTAGGATATGTCTTTTCATATGAGATGATTCAGGAAAATTAACTTGCAAGTACTATGTAAGGGCAAACATTTTTTTGTCTAATTGCTTTAGAAACATTAAAAATACCGTGAAAATAGGTGCCGAAACGCCGTTCCACCGTGTTACATGACAAAAAAAGGCCTGATAATATCTATGTGTATGTGCATTATATTAGAGAAAGATGGTGCTGCTACTGAAGAAATATTTTTTATATTATTTTCTTAATAAAGTAGGCTTTAAATAATCGTTTAGTAAGGAGTCTTTGCCACTGGTATACCTCTATGCTGCTGACGGTACTTACTAAGCACACTTTGGTGTTGTGTAATTTTTGGATTATTTTTTCTAACGTATACCTACCTATGTTATCTTAGATTATAGAAAAATATATGTTATGTTGTTATAACTAAAATAATATAAGACTTTCGATAACTAAATTTGATATGGATTTGTAAGGAATCGTGCCGTTTCTGCACTATTCACACACGGTTTGCAGGGGGCATCTGGTTAATATCGCGCTGCCGGGTTTTTGGTAGACGGCGCCTTAAGTTTCTTCAGCCCAAAGAGCTTTCTACGATATAATTTTACCGTTCATTCAAAATAATATTATATTATTATTTATTTATTCGTTTCTAGACTTGCTCCCGTTTCCCACGAAGTGCTTAACATGGAATCGAACTTAGCCATTTGGAATGCACACTAATATTTGCTAGCTGGATCGTGAACAATAAATTAGTTAACGATAATTTATTTATTGTAGGTATTTTAGGTTAGTTTTTAGGCCGCTCCTGAATTGAGAGAGATGTTAGTTACTTCTATTGATGCATTTTTAATGCGAAATTTTAATGTTTGTAATGTTAATAAAATAAAAATATCGAATGCTCTACACAAATTTTATAAATTATTTAATTTCAATTATTTGTTATCCACTATTGAGTAATTAATGTACCTTAAATAAGATTTAAGAAAGCGGGTTTCTGTAATGAAAATACGTAGGTACCTACTTACTTACAAAGCATTAAAATGTATTTTTCTACAAAAATACCTAAGTATTTGGAAAAACCCTAAAACAAATCTTGGACAAAGTTGGATTCGAACACACGTTTTTCGCTAGCCGGGAAAGTTCACCTACTTACCACAAAGTTATCGATCCAAATGCCTTTATCACGGATTTTATCAAATACTTAGATAGGTATCTGAATGCGTTTCCTTATAGATTATTTCGGCCATTAGGGACCGTCCATATATGACGTCACGCTCTAGGGTGGAAGGGGGTCTGATATATTGTGATAATTTATGACAAAGGGAGGGGGGGTCAGAGAAAATGTGACGTCACTAACTCACAAAGTTAAAAAATATATTAAATGATCTGAAATTACAATATTGGGGATCAGGGCCAAGATTGTCTGACGTCATTATGTGGACGGCCCCTTAGAGCTGTGAAGAATGTAGCTATGTAGGTAGGCAACTATTATTAGGTACGTATCTATATCATATTATCGGTTACATGTAAATTGTACGTAATACATTTCACCGTAGCAGAGTTCGCCGTGAGCTTTCTATCGGAAAGAGATGACCGTAAAACATACCGTCTCCAATTTTATTAGATTCAATATGAACATAAGTTCAATTTTCGTAGATGATTTTGGCAAAATTCATGAACTCAAGAATGAAAACCTAGCCTAACAAAATATAATCCAGTAGGTATATCAGCTATTTTCAAAATTAGTTTGCCGATGGCTTCCTGTAAACCGACAAGAACCGTGTTTTATTTAGACATCAATTTTGTCTCAGTACTATACTACCCAAAGAGGTTGGACGGTCTTTAATATACGACCATATATTTCCGATAGGTACCTACAACATTTCACGATGAAGTGTGATACGGCGAACTGCATACGTACAAATTTCCGGACGCGAATATTATTTACTGGTGTGAAATTTGCTGCAAATAAATTTCTTGTAGTTAATTAGCAATTTAAACATTAATTTTAACAAGTACCTAACCCCTCTCACCACACTTTCAAATATTTAGCATTCATCGTATACGGTTTCCTCCAGCATTGATAAGTAAGTAGGTTGATACAGTACTTACCTATTACAATTACGGCATTTAGAATTTAGTCGCGTATAAGGCTGTTGTGTTCATTCACTGAATTTACTCAGTAATTTATTTATTTATGAAACTGTATATCGTATCTTGCTTCCAATTGGACGATCAGTAGCCAATGGGCGCCGTGTATGTCATTAAGTATAAACAATCATTTAATTAACATTCTCTACCGAGATGAAAACATCAACCTTTAACACGTTGCGTGATAGATAGAATAATAATGTGTAATTTTAATCTATAATTTATCAATTCCATTTATTATACTATGTTGGTATGGGATAGATATATTTTAAGATGTACCTACTTATACCATAATATATGATCCAGGTACCCATATTTATCTAAACTCTAAAGCTTTGCATGTTTTCATTCCAAATGTTCCAAACTGACACATATATTTTTCTAAAATAATTGAAGTCAAATGTCATACATTTCCATAAATTTACCGTATTTGTTTCAAATGCAGTTAGCAACCACAATATGTTTATGGTTTTAGAGATAGGTATTTAAAGTTAGGTATTTGCAATTTTCTCTATCACGTCTAGTCCGTATCAAATTATAGGTACGAGTACAATGGTCTGTAATCCTTTGCCGCTAAACAACGTCCACGGTCATTTTTGTTTGCAAGTTTTGCAACTCAACGCATGCACACACTCATTAATGTGATCATTGTAATTAAATTATATTTACTTTCTAATTAAATGTATTTTTGACAGTCCACGTCGTACGAGTTTATACACTTTAATCGAAAAAATATTCCACAACAACCATAGATTTAATATAACTACAACAACATACGTCGCTACTTATTTGGCCACACTTGTCGCAAAATTTGCACATATTTACCATCCGCGTCAAGATAGATAAAAATTTGGACATTTGTGTAAAAATGTTTATGAACAGTTTATTTAGAACTTTTAAATATATTTAACACAATAGTCTATTATGTAAATCGACGAGTAGTAACATATCCGTTTGGTAAGTCGAGGGTTTTGGGTTCAAATCCCGGGTCCGGCAAAATTCACGTATTGTTTTACAATGTGTGTTTGAATCCAGAGCATGTACTTAATAGGTTGAGCAAGTGGCTAACACCCATTTCTCTTAAATAAATTTGTGTGGGTAAAATAAAGGTGTTTTTTTAGTATATGATAGAGGTATAAGTTTATATAAATAACAAACTTTGCAACTAGTAGGTACTTATCCTTAATTGTTTTTTTTCGTGGAAGAATAGCTTAAAAATTGTAATACTTATTAGGATAAACGTAAAACCGGTTGTTGATACGGGTGTACTTTATCGAGAGGAATAAACTGCTGTTATAAATATATAGTCAGTATAGAAATAACTGCGTTCAACCAAATCTCTTCAGAAATTCCCTTCGGTTTAGGTGTCCTCTGTCTTATATTGAAGGGATTTTGAGATAATTACGTTAATGTGATTAGCAATTTACCTTCAACCTTTTCGATACTATAGTGTTGGGAAATGTTATGGAAAGTGTAGAGACTCTCTAGTTTAGATAAAAAAAGAAATAATATTAACAATTAGGTATATTAATTAAAAGTTTTATAAAATTGTGTATTTTATAGACTGTGTAATGGAATATGGGCTTGGACTCATTTATAAGGATGACTATTGGATTGGAAATAATATAGTAATAAATACATTGAAAATAATAAAATTGGTAGATACTTAAAATTAAAAAACTTATAATTATTTAACATCAAAATAAAGACACGTGGGATTTTTGAAAACATCGAATCAGATAAAAAACGGAAATATGTGATTTTAACTATATACGTTTTGGAATGTCACTCTTGAATAATTGTTAAAATCAGGCCATCAACTTAGTTCATTCAGTGTACTTCCGTGTATTTTTTATGATGATTCATGTATTCTTCTGATTATTGTGTTATTTGCATAAAAATATTATGAATGGTGTTTAATATCCCCCCTCCCCATATCATGTGAACTGGGCATTAAAATTCCACTAATACTTATGTAAAATTAAATTTATTTGAAGAGTACCAATCAAGCCTGGAATATTTTCGTCGGTGGAAAGTGCTCACTTTATAAAAATTAAAAATATATTATTACATAATATTGTGTATTACTAACACCATAGGTAACCGGAATGAAACTTCTATCGCATCTATTCTATACACAAGACTGCTTTCGATCCACTACGGCAGCTAAATATGGTAGGAAAGTATCGAATTAATAACACTTATTGTAACAATTACAATAAATTAGCCGTCTGAACTGTCAAAACTGTCTATTTTGCTCTAGCCAATGGGTCTATTCTATACTTATCGACCGCTAAAGTGATAAAGTGATAAATATTATCAAACTTAGGGTAGGTTTGTATCAAAGTATTAGCACTTATTGTAACAATTACAATAAGAGGTTTGTAATTGTTGCAATAAATGCTGTATTTTGACAGCACCTCTCTTGCTGCTTTTAAAATTTAGCACTTATTGAAACAATTACAAACCTCTCATTATAATTGTTACAATAAATGCTAATACTTTGATACAAACCTACCCTAAGTTTGATAATATTTATCACTTTAGCGGTCGATAAGTATAGAATAGACCCACAAGAGAGGTGCTAATATAGCTCTTATTGTAACAATTATAACTAAATTATTGTAATTGTACCAATAAGTTTTAATAATTCGAATCATTCCTACCCTATATAGCTGCCGTAGTGGACCGAAAGCAGTAATGTGTATAGAATAGGCCCGCTGACTCCATATATAACAATCAAATTCAGTATTTTATTATATACCTACCTACAATTTGTAGCCTAAAATATATTTACATATAATAATATCCAGTAGGCTCAGATTAGGACGAATTTTATTTTAATTGTAAATTATATATTTATTTTTATATGAGCATAACGGACTTAAAGTGTTGACGAGTGAAGAAGTCAGATGGATAAAGTAATGTTCAAGATAAAAAGAGAGAGCAAGAGGTCAATCAGATTGAGAGGAGTGGTATGAACGTTCTTCATTGTTTATTACATATATAATAAATTATACCTACATAGGTATAGCTCATTTTGAATAATACAATATTTAATTCTTGAATAGAATAGTTTTAAAACCGTTAAAGAAATAATTGTATTTATCATGAGATATAGAGCTATCTATAATATACCTTTAATTTTGTTATATCATAAATTTTTGACAACGGGCGAATACCCGGTAATTTCAGCTTTGGTGGTGAGCAAGGGTTCAAATTGCCAAATCAATGTGTTTCTTTCGACCATGTCCGATCCTGATAGGATCATATATGGGCCTCCACAGAGTAGAGGTTTGTATTAACAGATTTTGTTTTTTACGAGAAATCGATCTCAGCCACTTGCTCAACCTATTAGGTCCATACCCTGACTCACACACAAATTGAATATGTACTTGCCAGACCCAGGATTCGAACCTGAGACCCACGGCGTATATATTCATTGACATGTTTTCTTTTTCAAGTAAATGGGTAACGTTTTTTAGTCATCTTTACACGATTTAAGAATTAATACCCCCGTCGCCATCACGAAACAAATTGACGTGTTCACAACTCGACGTTCGCTCTCCGATTGCCACCGAGTCCAAAATTTCGTCGCACCTATAGTTGAAAATTATTTACCGTTTCACTGAAGTACCGTCTTAATCACTGTGGTAAATTAAAGGTGTTCATTCAATGTGTACACACAATATAATGTATTTTACCACAATAATGTTTTTGATACAATCGACGGTTTAGTGATTGAATACTCCTCGGTTTCTGAAATCAGTCACACGAAACTGTCGTAAGAGCTCAATCAACATACTGATAATGATATGCCGAAATAATGTTAGCAAGATCTATATAAATACATATTATCTTACAACTGATTCTAAAAAAATTAAAATAAATCAACATTCTCGTGTCATGATCTATAAATATCTACTTGGAGCCACTAGATGATAGATAGTTAGGTTGATGTGATATTTTTTATACAACACCATCCTTCTGCCTTTATACGTTTCATGAAAAAAAAAATATTTGCCAGGAAAAAATATATAGTGATCATAATATCATCAAGTGACTCGCGAACAAATTTACAATCATTTTGTATGGAAAGTTAGGTACCTACTTTTTTATATAAATTGAATATGGAATAAAAAGTACTTTCGTCTAGCAAAACTGACTTGTTTTATTGACATACGAACGGGTTACGTGATTATATAATATTTTAATAACATTTTTTAAAGATGATATATCATTTTTAAAAGTATCTAATGGTTTGTGTAAGATTACAATTCTCCAATCATAAACCACGAATAAATAAATTGACATCACACAAGCAACAACATAATATTATTATATCCCACTAAATTATAATAAAATACATTTTTGTATAGGTACATAAAAGTAAACCACTGTTAATAAATTGACATACGATATATATTTTTTAAGATTTTTACATTTAATTTGTCACAACTATTATGGAACAACGTTCGCCATAGCTGATTGTCTCTATAGCCGCTCTACACTTTTTAACATAATATTGTATAATGATTGCCTGTAAACCTTGGCGTTGTTGTCGACGAATTGAGAGGTGTCCTGGCGGTGGGTAAGACGGAAGAGCTTGGCAAAATAATTGTTAAGTTCTCTAACAGAATTGGAGTGAGGACCTGATCGGCGGATCCCGTTCTAGAACAGAAGAGGCAATATGACAGCGAGTCCCAGTAAAATCATAAAAAAAAACCTTGGCGTTAAATATTTTTAATTTTTATGATATTCTATTTCACATTAAACTATTATATTAGTTAGCACGAGACTTTATAAATGAGAATTGTTATAACATAAAACTTATTAGATGCCCCTTTCGTGTTTGCAATGGTGTAAGCTAGACGGATAGATGCAATAAACTGATCAGTGAGCAAGACAGCATGCAGTTAAGCACGCTATAACCTAATATCCCTGAAACAAATATTAATTTTTACCCTATAACTGTGTATAAGAATGGTACTTTTGATTCCAAAGGTGGCATACCTACAGAGGGTATCATAGCTTTGGAACTTTTAAACGTCAATTAGTAAGAACATACTGTTAGCGCTAATACGATCGATCAGCGGATTGATAATATTAAATTAATTATAATAACAATGATGAATATTATAAACAATCGGTAAATTTATAAAAGTTGTATATTGATCGAATTTATGCAATAGAAGTCTAATAATATAAAATAATAATTTTTGAGGACTCATAATAAAAATCATTAAAACTATTAATGATTGACAAATAACAATCTAACGTGCTAATTTTAATTTATATTATTATTGTGTAGTGTTCAAAATGTTTATTTGGATGTACCTTACACTTTTGCTTTAATATTATTTTAAACAAACCCAACTACATTGTGTTTAAAGTGACATATTCTTTAATTACTTACATTGTATGAAACAATCCAAAAATAAACCTAACCTAACAATAATAATTATTATCTAGTTATTTAAAAAAATTAAAATATAATGTTTACGTAATTAAAGTGAAAGTGGTTTAAAACTATGCAAGTTAAAAATATTGTTGCTTATATACTAGTGCATATTAAGTATATAAACACGTTTATGACGTGTTTGATGAAACTGTTAAAAAGTGTTTGCAATACTTCGGTATTATTATGTTATTTGGAGTTATAATATTATTATTATTTGATTGCTGTAATTTTCATAAGGATTACAAAAAATGCTACAGCCTCCGACCTATTATGGAAATCAACACATTATCTGCTCGTCAATGGGGAAACAAGATGTTGGGAATTTTCAGTCAAACGTGAATGTGGATTTGGAGGAAAACATCACGAAAAACTACTGCGAGAAGAAATACACCCAGGAACGGCCAGGATTTGAAATCTGCAAAAGATACGGATTTCATAATACTTGCCTAGAAAGTGGCCCGAGAATCAAAGAAATAAATCCACACGGAGAAATTCATGGGATCACAGGATATACTTCAGCGAAAGATGATAACAGTATATCAGCTACATTAAACTCCAGCAACGATGGACAGTCTAATAATGAATATATCTTAGGTATCAATACTACTTCAGAACTCATCCATACTTCAAACGTAAATAATCTAACGACTCCTTTTTCTGTAAAGGATATTTTAAACTTAGTAGATCAAAACCCAGCAAATTTTAACAAAATGACAGCGAATAGTTTTCATTCAGGTTACGAACCTGATGGAAGTGCTATAAAAGAATCTGTGACTGAAAGCTGTACGTCAAGATGTTATCCTGATCCACCATCTCAACCTTACGGTTTACCAAATCAAGTATATCATCATCCTCCAGGATACGAACACCCAGAGTATTATAATGGATATCACCACGCAAGTGCACATGGAAGTTATTCTTTCTACAACCCAACGCCTGATTCGCCGTCTGTTTACTTCAGTAATCCAAGCCACAATCAGTACGAAGCTGGATCATATCATACTTCACCAGGTGTGACTGATTATTATAATCCATCATCGTCAGTAATTCCAGGACCATGCCACTATGCTCCAAGTTTTTATTATAACAATACAACATATAATAATTCGTACCAAAACGATTCATACAATTCGTCATGTTCACCGATTAATGAATCGATTCCTAAGCAGCCTTCAGCGGTGTCGTCAACAGTTTCAGTGGACCTGAGTTTTCTTCAAGATGATGTGGAAGAAGAATCTATCAAATATGAACCAATTTCTGCCTATTCTCAAATTGCGGAGACACCAGCTGTAAACGAAGGAGCCGGAATGACTTCCCAGCATGTCAGGCAGTTGAATTCACTCTGTGAACCATACGATGTGAAGAAAATAAAACAATTGAAAGCTAAGGATGCAGAATGTGGCGATTCAATGCAGAGTAAGAAAATTTATAATTATTATCATTATTTAATGTATTTTTATAAATTCTAATGGATTTAAGTTTTGTATACTCTTAGAGTCGTTTTTTTGTGACTCGAGGCTTTTCGGCATCTTCAGGCGCGCATAGTGCTCACGAATTCATAATTTGTTTGTTATATTTTTTATTGTAATCCTTGAGTTAATAGGTAGGTGATAAAATTTTTACCTACTGTATTGGATGCCGAAAGGCTAAACCCGCGTCGCAAAAAACTACTCAAATTGAATTGTACAAAACTTTAATCCTTCAGAATTTTAATTCAAATTCCATCAAGTACTCCTCGGTCGATAATACCTAATAGTATTTTTATAAATTAAAATAACAATATCAAATACCTATTAAGTATCATACTTAAGACCACGCGCACATAATCATAACTGTCTTGCAGGTCACAGTGACTCGTAAGTGAGCATACCACCCCCTATAAAGGTTCAAGTCAAATTTTCATCGCTAGAATCAAAACTAGGAATGTCTGGATATGGGGAATATAACCGGAAAAATGCGTGATGTGCCCGGTGGAATGTAGTATAGTGTAGGCAGTGTACGAGTGGCGCGCGGGAGATATTTTAGAACTTTTCAATTCCGCAGCGAGTCGCATCTTTTGTTGTTTGCTACGCGCGTTGTTTGCGGACGTCCCACACAAACAGTACAATAAATGCAGTTTTCAGCGCGTGGTTACGACTGGTGGCTTTATCAGCGGGTAGCGCGTACCTAATAGCCGCTAAATTTATTATAAAGATTACATACACAATTTTTCTCATGCATAGCTTACTAGAGCTTTTTCCAATTTTATTTTCATAATTCTTGAAAAGAAAAATATTTTTAAAATGTGTTCTTATTTTAATTATCTTTGTCTCGTTTTACCGATTTAGTAGCCTATATCTAATTATCAAAATGTAATTTTTAAAAATGGATTATTAATTTAATTACTACCATAAAAAATTCAGTATGATAGGAAAATACCCAGGTACCTACATAAAACAATAAAGAGTGTTTGAGCAATACGTCTACATAATATTTATTATATTACATATTTACAAAAAAATATTTCTTTGTTTCAGAAGACCACGTGACCAGTTCAAAGACGGAGCTGAGAAAAAACGGAAAACTTCGATCGAAAAGAAAACCTCGAGTCCTCTTCACGCAGGCGCAAGTTTACGAGCTGGAGAGACGATTCAAGGAACAGCGCTACCTGTCTGCTCCAGAACGAGAACAAATGGCTCAGGGTCTAAAATTGTCTTCGACCCAGGTTAAAATATGGTTTCAAAATCGTAGATATAAAAATAAGCGCCTAAAAGTACCAGATGCAGTTAACATAAGCGACAGTAGCAAAGTACATTCATCTAAAACCGACAAAAGTAATATATCATCAAACTCGGGTGGCGGCCATTTGGTGAATTCAAGATCACAAAATGGTGCCAACATTAAAAAGTCTAATATATCTATAACCGCTTTTCATGATGGATCTTCGTCGAATTTCGTGAGCGGTAATTGCGTTGACGAATCTGATAGTCCAAAAAAAAGTAATATTGCCTCTGTTTACAACATCAAAAACTATAATTTGGCGGGAAATTTTAACAGTGAACAAAAGTCAAATTCCAATAATCTCCCGCCAAGCGTCAGCCATCTTACTTTAAATGAGAATCAGTTTAAGAATAGTGGTGAAAAGTGCGGAAACGACAATTCGTCAAAGTCATTTATAATTTCCTCAACCGTAGTTTATGAAGGGCTGGGCGGTTCTACGACACAATATGGCGTAGCACCCCCACCATCTTATGCATCAGTTATGATTCCAGTGAAATCGGAATATTTAAATTTGGAACGACCGGAGTTTGAATCAAATTATTTTAGATCAGACAATAAAAAAATTTGATCATTAGATAGGTTCCCAATAGATATTTAGAATAAAATTAAACGTAAGTACTTACATATATTATTAAATAATACAAATCTCGTTCAGGGAAATGTCTAAAAAGCGTTACTTTTTACATCCACCATGCTTAATAATATTATATTAAAGATGTTAATTTCGACTGAGAATGACTAAAGGATCAATTTGGATCAGTCATACTCAGTGACGTCCATATACGAAATGCCGCCCCCAGGCAGTACCAAAATGCCGCCACATTTTTTTTAAAGAGTAGGTACTTTTTATCATCTTTTCATGACTCCAATATCTAAGAATTGTATTGTATGGATACATTACTAACAAGATATATAGGTACCACTAAATCTAATTTAAATGCCATCTCTGCTTCAAAAGGCAATATTGCGAGTCACGAAGAACTTGACGTCCAATGACAGTGGAAGTAAACTAGACATCGCGAACCCGACAAAAAGTCATGTTAAAACTTTTACCTTTGTTTCCAACCAGTGAGCGTAGTTTTTTAATGGAAAATTATTTTTCGTTATTATTATTACTAAGTTTAGGTAGACATTTCTATATATACCTAATGATTCTTCTCGATTTGCCGCCCTTTGGGTAACTGCCGCCCCCAAGCAACGCTCAATCTGCCTACCCCCACGGGACGTCACTGGTTATACTTTTTCTGTTTTCATAATACCTACTAATAATGTAAATTTCAGATGGTATTGGTTAGTTTTTAAAATTCAATTAAATTATAATAATAGTAGAGGTAGGGTGCAGAGATCCGACAAACGTAATACACGCACGTCAGTCATAATTATTTGTTTTCAATGTTCTAAATACAAATTGCATTCGGAAACCCTGCCTAAACCAAATCATAATGGATCAAAATATTCTTCTATAATCTATAAAGTATCTAAAATGATGTACGATTTATTGGCATAATTTTAGATATTTTATATCATAGAAGAATATTTTTTCATCTAATATCTATTATGGTTTGCTTAGGCAAGGTTTAATTCAATTTTATAAACTATCATATATATTATAAAATTTGTATTCTTAGTTGAATAAAAACAAATGAGGATGACTGACTAAGTGTAGTGTGCAATAATTATATTGGATCTCCACAGCCTACCTCCACCTTGCGCCATTACAATGTACATATAAGTACATAGAGCCTAAAGATACCGAATGGTTTCAAAAAAAGGTCAGTGGTACCGATTTCTATGGAAGAATACAAATTTCTGGCCAATACTTAAGCCGACATCCTTCATTATTTTCCGGTGAACTTGATAGACAAAATGTACAAATGAATATACCAATATGTAATTATAAATATATACCTTCCTTACTTCCCAATAGATAATTAGTTTTTTTTTATCCTGTTCGAAATGTGTTATATCATATGCAGATATATCTAAATGTTAATGAAAATGTGTTAAAAGCATCTCAACAAGAGATTACTACCTGTATAATAATTTGTACCTCAATAGTCATTGACTAGGACTAGGTGACAAAGACAAAAACCTTGAAATTGTATCTTCCCAGCAACTACTTTAATTTATTAATAAAGTATGAGATATAGCTCATATTTGTTTACATTTATTAATTTAGATATACTACCAACTCGATAGATTCTGCAAAAATGGTTCTCTGATAACTATTCATAATGTACCTACCTACTTATCTCAATGTAAAATAAGCTATCGACTAGTAGGTATCTATACCTAACTACAATAAATTGTACATAAAAAATTATTTGTGACCCAGTGAATAATATACACGAATAAAACTATACTTAATTATTTTGTTGTATGGATTTCAGATTCTACTTATAATTAAAAAAATAAAAAGTATTTTATAATAGATTTCAGGCATTGAATATTTTTTTGTTAAGTAAATATAATATTTTATGTTAATTTATATGTTTAAAAAGTATTATTAAAATTTATCGACATAATTAAACTAATAACATAATGTTTAAAGTTTAAACTATTACCCACCGATTAATTAGACTATCAAATATACTTACCTACTGCCAAAATATACAAATACCTAATTATTAATATTGAGATTGAAAATTCGAATTTTACGTAATATGTCTTGTAAATAAATATGTTTATATAACCAATTAATTGTTTCATTCATTGCCATAATAAACCTTGACAGATTGTATACAAAGAATTATAAGCATGTACCAACATAACAGTAGAATAATAATTTATTAAATAATT
This sequence comes from Rhyacophila brunnea, assembly GCF_057557595.1. Taxonomy (NCBI): domain Eukaryota; kingdom Metazoa; phylum Arthropoda; class Insecta; order Trichoptera; family Rhyacophilidae; genus Rhyacophila; species Rhyacophila brunnea. Next base: position 29,611,348 of record NW_028233068.1, read on the forward strand.
ACCAATAGTTAGTATCTACCTACATCCATATGTACCTATAATCAATATTATTGAGTGGTTTGATCTACACAATAAATGTTTAACGGTCCACATGCTCAGCGTAGGTCAAAATGGAGCTTTTATGGTATTTTCAGAGCATAACCCTGGACATTCCTTAAACAATGTAGATAATCTATTTATATAATTTTGAAGCCTTATTATCCTTTATATTTATTTTAAACATTTGATGACTGCATAAAGTATTTTTATTACATAAAATAGTATTCTTTTAAACCTCTTGCTCTAATGTTTTAGAATATAGTCATATTTCAGTACGTCCATGTGCAGTGGTGTTAGGATTTTTTAGATTTATTAATTTTTAAACGCATTTACAAAACCATTAGTAAAATCAATGTTAACATACAGTGATTTACGATAAAAAATTATATTTCATAATCTTTTTGATCCCAAATTTGACAAGAATTAGGCATTTTATTATTCAAAAATGGGCACGATTAACACATTTGAAGATAATTCTAATCATACTGATTACAAGCTATATCTTTGAACATTCAAATGTAATAAACATACTACGAATAATGTTTGCTTTATAATAACTATTGACTTAAGAATAAGGTAGTATTTTTTTGAAATACGCCATTTCTATTGGCATTTATTGGTAGCCATAAATTGACAAACGATAAATGAAGTAGGGAGTAAGATCATGGTATATAAAATGTAATTTAATATAAAATAATAAATATTAATATAAAATATAATTTTATATCGTAAATATGTCGCTATATAATGTTAACATTAATTTTACTAATGGTTTTGTAAATGCGTTTAAAAATTTATAAATCCAAACAATCTTAACACCGCTGCACATGTATGTACTGAAATACGACTATATTATAAAACATTAAAGCGAGAGGTTTAAGAATACTATTTTATGTAATAAAAATACTTTATACCTACAGTCATCAAATGTTTAAAATAAATATATATAAATAGATTATCTACAACGATTAAGAAATGTCCAGGCTTATGCTCTGAAAATACCATAAAAGCTCTATTTTTTCCTACACTGAGCATGTGGGCCCTTGAATGATTAAAGAATTTTCAAAAGAATCGTTCCAGGTATGTTGAAAATATGTAAGTACCTACCTAACTAAATGGTATTTTATAGACATGTTGGAAGTTATGCAGGAAGTAAGTTTCATTTTAATTGATCTAACAGTAATTTTAATATTTAGTGTTACCTGTCAATACCTGAGAGACATAACACAATTAAAATAAAACACGATATACCTATAATCAAATCACTAATCAGTTTAGAATGTCATATTGAAGTGGATGAAATCGGTTCTAATCGATATAAAGTAAGTATATATTCGGAGTTAGTATTTTACCTACCTACCTACCTGTAATTGTGTTTTATTCAATATATATTATATTTTAATGATTTTTTCGACTGAGGGTAGATATTTATGGAGACTAATTTCGGCTCATAATGAAAAGAACTTTGTATATACCTACTTAATCTATACATTTATTATACCATAGTAATTATTGTAATCACTAATCAGTTTTATCGTAATCTTCGAGCCCTGTATCTAGCAACATTATAAATACTTTTACATGTACCTATACGACATGCAACTCTCATCACTCAGTCATCACATCATTGTCACCAATAATTATAATACAATTATCATGAGCTGAGTATATAATAGTGGTATCGCTATCATGTAGGTATACCAATATACCTACATACATAGTAAATATATAATATAAGTTTTCCATAGTGTTTAAAAAATAATGAGTTTTATAAAACTCATTCTAATTAGCAGGTATAACCTACCTACCCACCTATACAAATTTGTATTTATATTTTGGCTGGGGTATCCGTAATAATGAATAGATTCTATACATTATTACGTAATTACCTAAAATACTCGGTCAAGGCCTGAGTGTCACTGAATTAAGTTAATATAGATATAACTTTTCTTTGTTGTCTTCGTTCTTATACAATTTTACTAAGTTTTGTGTATTTATTTATTTGGTCACCCCAAACTATTTGAACTAAATACAGTATGTATAGGATTTTTGTTTTGATTTACCATTGTCCAGTTTATATTGGCTTAAACTCTTCTAGTGCCAATATTAGGTTTCCATAAAATAAATAATATACTTAATTACAAGAGAAAAAGAACTTTTTATGTACAATATTTTTAAATTTTCTGTTGAATCATATAAACTTGACTTGACTAGCTTAAACGATCAAAAAAAATTGTATTTGATAGAAATAATACTGAAATGTCCTTTTGACACTCATATTGATTTCCATAGTAACGCACGTATATATTAATAGTTTAGTTGTTAGGACTCTAGCAACCAATAATAGTGGATTGGATTACGGATTTTCCCGAAATAACTTTTAATACAAAACAGAATTAACCGAACATAAATTCAATTCTGCTTAAAGATGGCTAAAAGTATTAAAAGAATGCATTGGCATCGTGTTCTGATATATTCTAAAAGTTTCAAATGTCTAGCTAGTCGGTAAGTTAGTTAAAAATCGATTGCAAGATTTGTACCGGACAAACAACCACCGGACAAATAAGGAGACAACCTAATAAAAACGTTATAAAATAAAATAGGCATAGAAGACAATAATTATATTTCTGTAATTTTTAATTATTACCTAATAATTTGACAAAATATATAATACTTAGGTACTTGATTGGGTATTAATAATTTTACCTATAGTCTGTGAATGAACACCTTTAATTTATCACAGTGATTAATGTTTTGAAGGCACGATTAAAATAAATTAATAAATTAGAAAGTATTAGTCATGAAATTTAATATTGGTTTACGGAACGAAATTAAAATCAAGGATTTATGGATTGCCAGCATTGCCACGCGGGCTATAATATCAATACTAGGTACCATTTATTTTTATTATAGTAATCAATCTCCCATAATACATAGGTAGGTAATGAACTTTGAACATTTAACATGCATTAATTTGTAACATTTAACATGCAGGGCATCGGGAGTAGTGTGTCGGTCGATTAAGATAAGACATTTTTAATAATTTCATTTCATTATGAGAAATCGGCATTACTGGCTATTAATGTAAGGCCAGATGGCTGTATCGGCTTCTGGATACAGCGGCACGGCTTCAATTAAATTTACTGAGAAACACACATTAGATTGATTACTCATACACATAGGTACATACACAGAAAATCGGTATCTATTTTAATTATCCGTAAAATAAGACTGCTAAGAATTTTCCTGTAGGTATGTGAAAAGGGATGAGTGGGAGTATTGAGACATGGTAAGTTTACAGCATGTAGTGGATAAAAACCAGAGTTTACCAATAATGCTTATTTATTTCACCCTAGAGCTCAAGTTCCACTGGCAGACTTGCAGATCTAATCAGACCCAACGACTCGTATCTAGTCGATGGATCAGAATAGATTGGCTAACATGCCAGTGTTTTAAGCTTAATACTCTCCGGCAGTCCGGCATCGGAGTTTCGGGAAAGCCCGAGGTAGCACCATTTCTCAAACCTGCAACGCTCAAAATGTAGATCCTTCTAGTGGTTGTAGCGATCCTGCAGGATGAGGCAGTGTGTAATATTTTGTATACTAATCAATAATAATGAAAGCTTTTCGTGTTTGTCGAGGACAACAATATCTACCATTTATTCGACTTTTCGAAAATATTTTCGACGTCTCGAAAAATATGCTTTGTTGTGTGAATCACTGAATAAATAAAAGTGACATGTATTATCAAACTTCACACGCTTATTTTTCCTTAAGGCTATACCTACTTCAGCTGGGGCACGGTATAAAACGATCGTGACTACGCGAAGCGAAGATTGTGCAAACGACGCGTGCAAAACAAAACATAATTTGTCATAAAAATTCAACATGCGCCCATTTAATGTTATGTTGATTGTTCTAGTAGTAAAAATAATAACATATTCATTGACATGTTTTCTTTTTCAAGTACATGGGTAACGTTTTTTAGTCATCTTTACACGACTTAGGAATTAATTCCCCTGACGCCATCACAAAACAAATTGACGTGTTCACAACTCGACTTTCGCTCTCTGATTTCCACCGAGTCCGAAATTTCGTCGCACCTATAGTTGAAAATTATTTGCCGTTTCACTGAAGTATGCTCTTAATACTTATATGATTTTAGACATATTCTTTTAATTTTAAAACTACAAAGATAATACACATATTATGAATACTTATAAAATTGTTGTGATGAATGACGTTCTTGCTTGACGTCTACGAGCAGTACGATTTAAAATAAGTATGATTGTTGTTTCTATAATATAATAATTATTGTACCTATCTACGTCCACGATACAATATCTAATACAGTGTCTAACTAAAGATGATGAAGAAGATTTTCTATAAGGACGAAGCCTAAATGTATAAAAGTATATAAAAAAATAATTGGTAAGATTAAATTCGCTGCAACTCTTCCCACATTGCAATTTCATTTAGGCAAACATCCTAACTTCGTTTTCAAGTTTTATTTACAAATTTATCAAGCGAGAAATATTGAGAGATTAAAGCCTTGAATTGTAGGAACCCTAAAATATTTTTTATAGATAACAAACTATTATTATTCAAATTAAACCGGTACGTAATCACATCAAAAAGTCTATTTAAAAAAAATGCTGCCAACATAGGAATTATTAACTCTTCGAGACGTAGTTATTATTTCTATAATTCTAAAATCGTTATAGAGTGTTGCTGTCAAAAGTTGTAATACAAAAAGCTTGTATGAATCCCCTTTTCTATATTTCAAATACCTAACTCCTCCTAGTTTATAAATTCTAACCATTATATAATTAGAGAAACACAATAGATTAGTATTATATGTGTACGTATTGGCTTCAGAATATATTTTCAATCGTAATGAAAAGAATTCTAAAGAAAGTAATGCAAAATCAATATTTTTTTAACACTAAAAAATTCATAAGTCTATTGTTTCCAGCTAAAATTAGTCTAAAATCAAATTAAAATTTTACCTAGGCACCTACTTACACAATAAAAAAAAATATTGCTCTACTAGTTTCTTGAATTATTTGCATTATTATTTTGTTTCCTACTTGGTTCTCGAAACAACAAAAAATACCTACCTAAGTACGCTGTAAGAAAGCGATTGCTTGTCATTACAGTGAACCGAAAGCCATAGGTCGGTCCGCGAAGCTTTTAGGTTATCATCTCCGGAAGGTGGTCTGGTCTGGCATGTGGCATATTGTGGAAATTTGTAAAGCTCGTTTGAAAAAGCTCCATCTTATAATATATTTGGTTTATTTCAAGAATATTGATAGGATAGGATAGAAACAATGACATTAATTTGGATAGAAATAATATTTTAAATAATTTAAGTTTATTATTTAATTACTGGTGTTAGGCAATAAGATTTCTAGTTATTTTCTTGTGTTAGCTTATCTTCATTTGTCTAGTATGGTACATTCTTTTTCATAGACCCTAGTCCAGGCAAAGAACATAATATATCCATGGGCAATGTTTTCCATCCACATCTTACAATAAAAATACGTACCTAAAATTAAATACCTATATGGATAGAACAATAAATTGCGAATGTTCATTTGTTCACTGAACCGATGTATCATGATAGTTTCTTGTTTTCATACAATTACATCAATTACAATTTTATTATATACAGGGGGGCTGACAGGACTCTAGCCTGGGGGCCCCGCGAGGCGAGTCGACCCGATAAGTGAGATAAACACACATCACAAATTTGATTTAGGTAATAATAAAAAAAGTCGACTGCGGCGCTATTTTCTTTCGAGGATATTATTATTTAAAATTATGTAAAATTATGTGGTTGTATGATACAATTTTTAATTGTGTATCAATACTCGACATCTCCATAATTCAAATGAATGTATTAAAATATACAATAAAACACTAAATATACACATTATTTTTTCCGCGTACACCATTTGGAAAACGCTACTGTAAAGTGTCATACTGCCTTTATCCTTAGCGATAGGTAGGGGGGCCCGCCAAAGCTCCTAGCCTGGGGGCCCGTTTAACGATGTGATGCCCATGAATTACATACCACATAATATATTACAGAATTAATCTGCCATTCGTATTTTACTAATTGTCTTTAAACACGCTATTAAGTATTGGGCGAGGACGTTTATTTTATAATTTCTTAAGATATTGTAAATGTATTAGTTCACACGGTGCACTATTCTTTGGATGTGTGTAAGTATACACCCATCATGTTGTAGGTACCTACCATTTTATTTATACCTATGAATTATCCCATTTTTTTAAAAGTCATTTTACTTTTTATGGTAACGTTTTATACTTATGTAAACTTAGACAATAAAACTTAAAAAATAGGGATATTTTTTTCTGCTGTTGTTATATTATTAGATGTATGATAGTTAAGTATGGAAAAATATAATAAATTACTCAGTCATACTATACCTACCTACTCAGATGTCATGAAACACATTAAGTATTTATTTCTTGTTTTTTCCTCTCCTCATGAAACATACAGATATATAGGTACTTAAAATATGCCTATTAATTGATGTAAGAGAACTTGAATAAACTTTACAAATATTAAGGTAAAATAGGTACTTATGTAAATTATAAACACATCTAATAAAAAGTACACAAGATATTGATACATATTAGAATAGATTGCTAAATGGCAGTTGTTGGTAGGTACCAAGTATATGATAATGTAGGTAGTTATCACAATCCCATAAAATAATTATAGATTCGTTTACTACATTAGAAATAACATAAGTAATATTGAAAAAATATCATGTCAATTGAAACTCTCTAAAAGCATAAAAAATGCACGAAGTTGGCGCCTGCGCGTCGTCACAGGCGTAGCTTTATCGCGACGCCTGTGACGCCGATTTCGTGACGCATGACGCGGTTTACAAAGAAAAAGCTCATCTGGAAAAGCTTGTAATACCGTAATATCCAAGAAATATACCTACTATGTTACAATATTCTACTGATAATCATTGAGAATAATAAAAAACGGATTTCGAACCTACCCATAGATTAAATATAACCATACTACCTACCTACGAGTACCATAATAATACCGCCTCTTATTCAGGGCTTGCGCAGACAGAGAGCGGTCGGAGTTCTGCGTTCAACCGACCGTTGACCGCTAACGTTCAGGGACAGCAGACAGGTGGCGGTCAACAATATGCGTTCCATTCGTATACTAACGGTGTTGCAAAATGTCGTTTGACAGCTCCTCTTCTGAAGACTAGTATTGATATTGTGGAGCTTACTGGCGTCTATATAATATAAAATAAAATACCGAAAATGAGTGGAAGAGCAAACCGTATCATGGAATTGGCATTAAAGTGAATCCCGGAGGATTAATAATTCTGAACGTTATTGCAAAATGTCGTTTGACAGCTCCTCTTCTGAAGACGAAGTATTGATATTGTGGAGCTTACTGGCGTCTATATAATATAAAATAAAATACCGAAAATGAGTGGAAGAGCATTAATAATTCTGATGGATCTGGTGAGTTAAATTGATATTACTAGTGTTTGACAATCAATGTCAAATTTACATTTAGAGGTTAACTTATTGAGGTTGGCAAAACATTAGTAATTATAAGTAGTAAATCAATAAGTTAACCTCAAAATGTAAATTTGACATTGATTGTCATCACGTGGCTTCATTTTCTATCTTTATTTCGTTTTTATCAAGTACTACCATGTAAGTTTTGTCAATAATAATATTCAAGTATACCTAGATTATTTTTAGGTAATTTTACCTACTTAATTAAATATCTGATAATCTTTATACCGTCTTACTATTCAAGTTATTGTATGTGTGAGTTTGTAGAGCAAGATTTATTAATTGTTACAGAAGAGTTAGTGTCTATCGCGAGTAATGGTGAGATAAGTTGCCTTGTCGTTTCAAACACAGTTCAAGAAATAAGCGGCGGTTGCCAACTACTTCTACCATAAGAAGGACTGACTGACTATTATACGCATCATGGTAAGCTATTTATCAAAATCCCTGTATGTTCAATTTCTTTCTTAGTTCTTTGTTGGATATTGTTATGTATAGAATTTTGTAATTGTGATTTTCGATGTCACAGTTACAAAATATAGTAAATGTGTAAGATAGAGAATATGAATATAGTAATAAAGAAGCTAACTTGACGCCTTGGCTGCCAGCCGTTCGCATGAGACGACGGTAAAACAGGGCGCAGGTAATTGTGTCACTTATCACTTTGACGCGTAATCTATCAACCTTAAAAGAATTTAAAACTACCGACTATAAAAAAGCCGATCGTATAATATATAAAGTGACTGGTAAAAGAATGAAAACTAAGAACAAAATTATTAAGTTAACCTGGGCGCCATAATTCCAGATTCGAATTCATTTTAGTGAATAATATTATAAGGAGGAAATAAGAGACAATTGAATTTTAACAAATGTAGGTATAATACTTATGGAAATTGGATCTACGTAAAATTTACAAACAAGTAATAAGTAATTTAAGAAATAAGTTAATATAATAGATGCCTAAATTTATTGAACGAACGATGACTGATAGTTCAATAATATTTCAACTAAATTAAGCGGTATTCTAAATTCTGACGATGGATGACTCCCAATTGTTTTATATTTTGCATACATATTTTTTATTTACTTACCTATTTTAATATAAATTAAATACTTGAAGATATATTGTTTTTCTTAGAAGGTAGGCTTTAAATAATCGCCTAGTATGGAGCCTTTGCCACTGATATCTTTTTATTTAATAGACTAATACTTTTAATATTCTTTCAGTACTACCAACGACGTCTGAAGAACAAGCAAAATGCGACAATGTCACAATAGAAGAAATAATTGAAGAAGACAATGTGTAAAAGAAGAGAACACGTAAGCGTATGCACAATGAAGGCAATTGGGCGAAAAATATATACAAGAAGGGATATAATGCCGGAAAGGAATATATTGGAGCTTCAGGGACGGTTGGCAATGCTAAAAAAGTTCAAGCCCCATGCGTATCATGTCGTTTTAAATGCCACCACATACCTGTAAAATACAATTCTATTACGTTTTCATACTGGTATATTATAATATTTTATATTTCAGTTTCAGAATGCAAAGAAAAATGGCAGAATCTGCAGTCTTAGAGGGCTCGCACATCAGAACTCGCCGCATGCGTCTTACGACGAATTCGTCGATGTGACGTCATCGTAAACCAAGAAACAAACGTTATCAAATGGACCTTCGCAGATTTGCCGATGCAACTGCAACTCTGCGACCCTGCGACATTCGTCTAGTTGCAATGGCCAAAGCGTGCATGTCGATCTCGGGAATGTCGCCTCCGCGCAAGCGCACAGCTGGCGGCCATCGGTCATTTCTGTCTTTGTCTCTGTCTACAATGTCATTGCTCGCTCACGCCGCCGCGTTTGACGTTTGTTCATACAATCAACACAATAAAAATGGCAGACGAGAGACTTCTCTTTTTTCGTGTTTGACGTTTGCCGCTGGGCAGATGTGCGAGGATGTACGATGCAACATTCGTCGAAATTTTGTCAACTTTTGATTTATGGCCGTTAGGCACACAAGGCGAATTGTGATGTGCGAGCCGGCTTACTTGTCCCGTAACATGAAGAAGCCTCCATCAGGGAGTGGGACGAGCAAGGCCAAGCGATATTATCTGCAAGACCTCACTCCCAGCCAAGCGTCTGAAGAGGCCATTAGGCCGCCACAGACGTACAGTTTTCGTAACAGGTTGAACATGCCAGTTAATACGTAATGGCGGCCATACAGTTATCTTTGGTACAAATTTTGGTTACAAATTATTAATTTAAGACGTTCACAACATAAATTAATATACCTAATTGTGAATGACAATGTCGGTAAATTTAAGTATATATTTTAATAATATCGCAACATAAATTAATATACCTAATTGTGAATGACAATGTCGGTAAATCTAAATAAAATGTAAGTATATATTTTAATAATATCATAGTAAGTAATTAATTATTATGAGTGATACGTCATTAGTGTGTATTTTATGTCACTTTGTTTCTAGTAAAAACAATTATCATAATAAATTCAAAGTAAAAGTATTCGTGTATCAATATCGTTCAAGTATACCATACTTAAAACTGATCTCTATAAACAATTGAATAAAACACCTGGTCTGGTTCCCTGCTCAACTACGTTGAGTAAAGGTCTTCGTCCGGTGCGTGAAAATCACTTACTGGGCGGAGGTGTAATTAAGATAACTTTAAAGTGTAAATGACGATGAATGAAAGAGATAATTTTAGGACTGAATATAATATAAAAATACAGAATTCAAATGTTAATACATAAACACGAGCTCGCAGGTTATCGACGCTAAGTGAAGCGATTTGCCGGCGACACTTTTGGAAACTAACTCACACATATGTAGAACTTTTATCTTACTCTATCGCGTGCCGTTTTAGTTCAGGCCTTCTTTGAAATATATATGATGTATTGTAATACCACTTAAATTTTTAGCACCTATGTTTTTTTAGCAATTATGCAATTGCAATTATGAAATTTTAATAACATATTTTCCAATTATATCTACATATTTTAGGTACCATTATTCATTTTTTAGCACCAAAAAATCCTAAGCCTAGTGATAAGTAAATGATGCTTAATAGAAATCTCATCATTATTTTATATTATGGCTAATGACGTTCTCCAATAGGCTTGTAGTTTTTTTTGCGTAAATTTGTTTTATATGTTTATGTGTTTTTTGTTTGATTAAAAATATTCGAATACTTACTTTTTTATAATATATTTTATAACATTATGATTATGTGATTTTTATTTGTGAATATGTATTTAAACTTTGTGTCTGCTGTTATAAAAAAAACAATAAATATGACTTTTTACAAAGAATATATTGGCTATTTCATTCCAAAATTAGATGTGAATTAATTATGGGGATGATAAATGTAAAAAAGAAATATAAGGGTATAAGTTGCACAGAATTTTATGGAAACTAATATGAATCGCTTAACAATACATAAAATGTTTTAAATCACATATCTTATTTATAACTATTACATTTTTGGTTGAAATTTATACAGAGAATATCATGAAAACTAATGAATAGCTTAACAATACATATTAAGTGTTTGAAATCACATATTTTACATAACTGTTACCATTTTGGTTGAAATTTATACAGAATAGCGTATGAGTATACATGTTATGTGCCATTCAAATTTGTACCGTTAGTTAGTCACCCAGCGGGTTCGAGCGGCTGAAACATGTCGCATTTTGTTCATTTCTTTTGTTTGTTTTTATTGTTTCCTTCCTAGAAGTATTCCAGAATAACAAACCACTCTTCAGTTGGACTCCTTACAGGAAACACGTATTGTACTTAGTAATATTCAACCTTGTATTAGTATACCAGTAATTTTCTATTATGTGATTTTGTGTTATAAATCGGAAATAAAGGAAAACGTTAAATATAATTAATAATATCTTTTAATAAAACCAACCCATAACATAAAATTGGTGTCAGGAAGTGTGGATAAAGCTAAATAACGTGAAATAAATTAACGGTGAATTCAAATTCTTTAAAAATAGCAAGAATCCTAAAAATAAAACACATAATAATATTACGTATAAACTAATTGTTTTTTTAAAGTACATCGTTGTGAAAAACGAACGGAAATTAAAAATCTAATTAATAATATAAAGTTGTATATTCTCCTAAATCTTCAAAATCATTAAATCAAGAGTCTTCAAATATCTTCAAATTCCTGAATTCGACGAATAATCTCCAATTCTTCAAACTCCAATCTCGAATTCGTCAAACTCAAATCTCGAATTCTTCAAGCTCCAACTCCAATTCTTCAAACTCCAATCTCGAATTCGTCAAACTTAAATCTCGAATTCTTCAAGCTTCAACTCCAATTCTTCAAACTCCAATCTCGAATTCGTCAAACTCAAATCTCGAATTCTTCAAGCACCAACTCCAATTCTACAAGCTCCAACTTCAAATCTTCAAGCTCCAGCTTCATATTCTCAAGCTACAGCTTCATAATCTTCAAGCTACAGCTTCATATTCTTCAAGCGTCCATCAGATCTTCAAATCTCCAATATCATCAAGACATAATCTCCGAGTGTCAAGTGCTTAGTGTATATAACAGTGACAGTGTAAAGTGTAGGTATTTATTCTCCACAACAGAACGGTAAATTAATTATTCATTCATTTATATGAAAATTATCAATAACTACAATAATACTATGTCGTCACTAAGCTTAGATACCCTGATGAAATTTATTTCAACCTTCGATGGAGAAAGGAAAAATCTATACCCATTTCTTAATGACTGTGATACGGCTTTTGAAATATGTCCGAATGAATTAAAACCCATCCTGTTAAAATACATGATTCACTGCGTAGTAGGCAACGCCAAATATACAATTTCGAATTATAAATTTGAATCTTATGACAATTTCAAATCTTTTCTAAATACTACTTACGGTGAAAATAAACATACATCACAATTAGAATTAGAACTCAGAAATTGCAAACAGGATTATAAAGAACCTATTATCAAATTTATTCAGCGTGTAGAGAATTGCAGAAATAACCTCATCAATGCAATCAGACTAATACATAAGGATGACGACGAGTTAAAAGGTCGGATTAAACAAATCGAGGATAGTGCTCTAAATACCTTCATGCTAGGAATCCATCCTCAAACGTCTATGGTAGTTCGATTGTCTAAGCCAACAACATTAACAGAAGCAGCAAACGTGGCTATAGACGAGGATAAGATTTTAAATGATTTCAAAGGTATGCACATAAACTATAAAAATAATAATCATAATCAGTCACATCATTTCAATTACAACAATCAAAATATAAATCAGTTCAAAACTTCAGTAAATAAAGTGTGCAGGTATTGCAAAAAATCAGGACACTTAATCGAAGAGTGCAGAAAACGACAATACAATAATCGTTTTAAAAATAATTTGAATCCTTCTCAGCTTCAAACTAATCAAACAAATCCAAATGTTTCTTTCGATCAATTTCCGCAAAATTCACAAAATTCGCAAAATTATCCAAACACTTTAAACTTCCAGCACTCCAGGAGACCTGCCTCCTCCCGGAACGTGCAAAGCATTCAGGCAGAATATTTTCATTAGAACCAAGTACATCGTATGTTGAATTTCCATATACAGAAAAAAAAAATCTAAAATTATTGATTGATACTGGCGCCGACATCTCATTAGTAAAAATAAGTTCCCTGGATGGAAACGAACTTGTTAATGAAACTGAACTCGTCACGCTCAAAGGTATCGATAACTCTCCGAATCCAGTAAAAACTATCGGAACAGTTAATTTAACATTTCCTTTAAAATATATGCAAATTCGTCATACTATTCACATTATTCCAAACCATGTCACTAATGTTCCTTTAGACGGATTACTAGGTCATGACTTTTTCGTCAATAATAATGCAAAAATTGACTATGAAACTAATACATTACATATACACGATGAAATTATTCCTATATTCAATAAAATCAATAATCCTATGTATACCTTAAAGCCTAGATCTGAAACACTTATAGAATTAGTTGTTCGAAATCCTGAAATTAACCAAGGTATAATACCAGATGTTCAAATTCTTCCAGATGTATTCCTATCACGTGCTCTAACTAAGGTACGTCCTGGAAACAAGGTATATGCGACCGTTCTTAATAATAGTGAAAAGTCGGTTAATATATTGTCTAATCACATATACCTCGAACCTTTTAATGAACACGAAAGTTTTCTTTACTTTGCAAATACTTTAGAATCTTTAGATAATAATCCATCGCGTAATCAACGAATTCAAAATGAATTACGATTATCCCATTTAAATACGGAAGAAGCCAATTCAGTTTTAACATTATGTCAAGAATTCAATAATATATTTCATTTAGATGGTGATTTATTAACCCATACAAACACTACGCATCATGAAATACCTGTGACATCTCAAGTACCAATATATACTAAATCGTACAGGTATCCGGAAGTACATAAGACAGAAGTTAAAAATCAAATCGAGAAAATGCTTTCGCAAAAAATAATAGAACACTCCAATTCACCATGGTCCTCGCCTCTTTGGATTGTACCTAAAAAAAATGACGCATCAGGTAAAAAGAAATGGAGAATCGTTATCGATTATAGAAAGCTTAATGACGTAACTGTTAATGATAGTTATCCGATTCCTAATATTACCGAAATATTAGATCAGTTGGGTCACTCGAAATATTTCACAATTCTAGATTTAGCCTCCGGTTTCCACCAAATCCCCATGTCTCCTAAAGATTCAGCTAAAACTGCTTTTTCCACTGATCAAGGACATTATCAGTTTTCTAAAATGGCTTTTGGGCTTAAAAATGCGATATCGTGTTTTCAGAGACTAATGAATAATGTTCTCTCTGGTTTACAAGGAATTAAATGCTTTGTTTACTTGGATGATATTGTAATATACGCTGACTCCATAGAATCCCATTCTCAGAAACTACGCGAAATCTTTCAACGCCTTAACCAGCACAATCTTAAACTGCAACCGGATAAATGCGAATTTATGCGTCACGAAGTTGCGTACTTAGGACATATCATTTCCGAAGATGGAGTTAAACCAAACCCCTCAAAGGTCTTATCAATTACAAACTATCCCAAGCCTAAAAATACCAAAGATATAAAATCATTTCTTGGTCTCGTAGGATATTACAGAAAATTTATTCCAGAGTTTTCAAAAATTTCTCAAAATCTTACTTGTTTATTAAAAAAGGATGTAATTTTCAAATGGACTAAGGTTCAAGATGATGCTTTCGAAACATTAAAAAATAAATTACTTACTGAACCAGTCTTACAATTTCCAGACTTCACGCAACCGTTTAACCTTACAACGGATGCTTCAAACTTTGCTATAGGGGCCGTATTATCACAAGGACCTATATCCAGAGATCTTCCTATAGCATATGCATCTCGTACACTAAATAGGGCTGAAACAAATTACTCTACGACTGAACGGGAGTTACTCGGGATCGTTTGGTCTTGTAAACACTTCAGACCCTATCTCTATGGCCGAAAATTTAAAATAATCACGGATCATCGTCCTCTCACATGGCTTTTTAATGTTAAGGATCCCGGTTCTAGACTCATTAGATGGCGATTAAAATTAGAGGAATACGATTACGAAATCATTTATAAACCAGGTAAATTAAACTCTAATGCTGACGCTTTGTCCCGAATCGAAAATCAAAATACTGTTCTTGTAAATAATCCTTTTACCGATAATCCTTCATATTCATACAATGACTTTCTCGAGAAACAAAATGAACGTTTCAATGTCAACTTAAATGAAATCGACGAATCCCTTCTAAATCAAAAACAATCAATTGCGCACTGTATTTCAAATGATAAATCAATGTCCAAAGGGATAGCTTTAGAAATAAGTACAATCATTACCAATCATGATGAATTAGTTAGTACACATTCGAGAATAGGAGATGTACTCGAATCAAAATTTCGTAAAAATAATATTTACCACTTAATCACAAAACAAAATTTTTGGGAAAAACCAAACTATAATTCCGTTTTTCTGGCATTATCAAATTTAAAAAATATTCTTAAAAATAACAAAGAACCAAATATTTCATTTCCACGACTCGGTTGTGGTTTGGATAACCTCAATTGGGAAAAAATTAAAAAGATTATTCAATATGTTTTCAATAACTCAAATATAAATATCACTATTTGTCATAATACAATAATTAGCCCTAATCACAATGAAATTCCACAAATACTTAAGGAATACCATGATTCTCCTTTAAGCGGACATTCAGGATATCACAGGACCTTGAACCGTATACGACTTAAATATCGATGGACTAATATGCAAAAGGATATTAAAATGTATATTAAACAATGTGAATCATGCCAAAAAAATAAAATATCCCGAAAAAACTTAAAACAGCCCATAGAAATTACTACCACCAGTCTAAAACCATTTGAACGTATTGCTTTAGATATAGTAGGTCCTCTACCTTTAACCGAAAGTGGAAACAAATATATATTAACCCTCCAAGACGATTTAACAAAATACTCTCAATGTTACCCAATCCCGAATCATGAAGCAGTAACCATTGCAAAGGAACTAACTTCAAAATTTATTTGTCAATATGGAATTCCAGATAAAATACTTACCGATCAAGGAAAGGATTTTACTTCAAATATTCTCAAGGAAGTAGCCAAACTTTTTAAAATCGAACAGATACAAACTAGCGCATATACGCCTACCAGTAATGGATCCCTAGAACGAAGTCACGCTACTTTAGCTGATTATCTAAAACATTATATCTCTCCGAATCAAACCGATTGGGATGAATGGCTTCCATTCTCCATGTTTAGTTATAACACTACTCCGCATACCGCCACAAAATTTACACCATTCGAATTAGTTTTTGGAAATCCACCAAGTTTGCCGACAGCTCTAAAAACATCTGAATTCAAGTACACATACGATTCATTTATCGATAATCTTAAACTTAAATTAACGAAATCACATGAAATAGCTAGAAACAATTTGATAAAAGGAAAAGAAAAAACTCAGATAAGGTATAACAAGGACAAAACATTAAGAACATTTGAAATCGGTGATAAAATATACTTAACCAATAACGCCTCTAAAATAAATAAATCAAAAAAATTATCTCCTAATTTCCAAGGACCTTACGAAATTGTCAAGGTTAACAGTCCGTTAAATGTTACAATTAAGGTTCAGAATAAGTTAGTTAAGGTTCACACAAATAGAATTAAGCAAGCTAATTTAGATCCCTCACAATAAATAATCTCATTCAAAGGATTATGTTATTATTTACTTTATTATAATATGTACTAATATTAAGAATTTTATTGTCTTTCTAAATGTAAAAAAAAAAAATATATATATATATATATACCTGTATGTAATATGACTTCAATTGTTCTAAATCTATTTGTCACACATCACAATCTATTGTTCACAACAAAATCTATTTTCGAAAACCAATGTATTAATATGATTATAATTTCTTTAACCAAACTCATGGTAAAAAAATTGTGTACCATAAGTTTATTCTTTTGAAGGGAGGTGTTATGTGCCATTCAAATTTGTACCGTTAGTTAGTCACCCAGCGGGTTCGAGCGGCTGAAACATGTCGCATCTTGTTCATTTCTTTTGTTTGTTTTTATTGTTTCCTTCCTAGAAGTATTCCAGAATAACAAACCACTCTTCAGTTGGACTCCTTACAGGAAACACGTATTGTACTTAGTAATATTCAACCTTGTATTAGTATACCAGTAATTTTCTATTATGTGATTTTGTGTTATAAATCGGAAATAAAGGAAAACGTTAAATATAATTAATAATATCTTTTAATAAAACCAACCCATAACATACAATACATAAAGTGTTTTAAATCAGATATCTTATTTATAACTTACATTTTTGGTTGAAATTTATACAGAATAGCGTATGAGTATCTTAACAATACATAAAGTGTTTTAAATCACATATCTTTTTTATAACTTACATTTTTGGTTGAAATTTATACACAGAATATAATGAAAACTAATGAATAGCTTAACAATACATATTAAGTGTTTGAAATCACATATTTTACATAACTGTTACATTTTTGGTTGAAATTTATACAGAATAGCGTATGAGTATACAATACATAAAGTGTTTTAAATCACATATCTTTTTTATAACTTATATTTTTGGTTGAAATTTATACACAGAATATAATGAAAACTAATGAATAGCTTAACAATACATATTAAGTGTTTGAAATCACATATTTTACATAATTGTTACATTTTTGGTTGAAATTTATACAGAATAGCGTATGAGTATACAATACATAAAGTGTTTTAAATCAGATATCTTATTTATAACTTACATTTTTGGTTGAAATTTATACAGAATAGCGTATGAGTATCTTAACAATACATAAAGTGTTTTAAATCACATATCTTTTTTATAACTTACATTTTTGGTTGAAATTTATACACAGAATATAATGAAAACTAATGAATAGCTTAACAATACATATTAAGTGTTTGAAATCACATATTTTACATAACTGTTACATTTTTGGTTGAAATTTATACAGAATAGCGTATGAGTATACAATACATAAAGTGTTTTAAATCAGATATCTTATTTATAACTTACATTTTTGGTTGAAATTTATACAGAATAGCGTATGAGTATCTTAACAATACATAAAGTGTTTTAAATCACATATCTTTTTTATAACTTACATTTTTGGTTGAAATTTATACACAGAATATAATGAAAACTAATGAATAGCTTAACAATACATATTAAGTGTTTGAAATCACATATTTTACATAACTGTTACATTTTTGGTTGAAATTTATACAGAATAGCGTATGAGTATCTTAACAATACATAAAGTGTTTTAAATCACATATCTTTTTTATAACTTATATTTTTGGTTGAAATTTATACACAGAATATTATGAAAACTAATGAATAGCTTAACAATACATAAGTGTTTGAAATCACATATTTTACATAACTGTTACATTTTTGGTTGAAATTGATGGAAAGGGTTTGACGAATAACAATTGTTTTAATATTTACTAGGTACTTAACGGCCCTCGTGCACCATGTAGGTAAAAATGGAGGCTTTATCATATTTTCAGAGCATAATCCTGGAAATTCCTTAAAGCCGCGTTGACACGATCCAAGTTGACTTGGGCCGAGCACACTCGTACGAGACATCTTCATCCCAATTACTCCGATACAAGCTAGCTCGGATGAGTAGGACGCGGTCCGAGTAAATGAAGATGTCTCGTACGAGTGTGCTCGGCCCAAGTCAACTTGGATCGTGTCAACGCGGCTTTAAGGAATTTCCAGGATTATGCTCTGAAAATATGATAAATCCTCCATTTTGACCTACATGGCGCACGAGGGCCGTTAAGTACCTAGTAAATATTAAAACAATTGTTATTCGTCAAACCTTTTCCGTGTTAAGATTCCATAAAATCCCCATTTTGACCTACGTGGGGTGGCGTATGTGGGCCCTTAAAAAGTGTCATCGAGTCCGATTTCCACTGTTTCATAATATCTAGCCAGTGAAGTGCTCGGCTGTGGCTCGTTCGATGACACAGAGTGAGGGTCCATTGAGTTCCATAACTCAGGGTCACCGTCAGCTTCTAATTCACTCTCGAACCGAGCAAATAACGTCGCAATCTCCAGTTTTAGTGTAGTCTGTGAACGACGTGGAAATTTTTTAAATGTTTGAGCGTAACTCAAAAAAAACAGGTCCACGTCATCCATTTTTGGTTTTTTTTCATTTTTTTTTAACAGATACTCTAAAACTTTTTCTGTTGGGTCTCCACGCTTTGGTCTTTTCCTCTTTTTCTGTGAATTCTCGTTTTGTTGAACCTCCTGATCACTCTGTTCAACCTCCTGGACAGAGACTTCCAATGCCTCGAAAGGCTCTACATTGGAATCTTGAGTTTTTAGAATATTGCTATGCGTACTTCGTCTGTTATTGACATCATCTAAAAATCGCATTTGTTCTGACCATGGCCAATTTTTATATTTTTTGTACGCTTGGCCTGAAACAGTTTCGGTTGTTTTTTTATATTTGTTGTAATTGTCTCGTAGACTTTTCCACTTGGAACTCCAATCATTACCTGTAAAAATAATTTTGTTTCAGATTCCTCGCTACAGGAGATACATATAAAACAATCGGTCATTCATATCATATTGGATTTACAACGATTGGTGTAATAGTAAAAGAAGTAAGTCAAGCGATTTGGAAAGTATTACAACCAATATATATGCCAAGACCCACGGAAACAACATGGAAGAAGTCTGAAGCTGGATTTAACGAAAAGTGGGGATTTCCAAATTGTATCGGAAGTATTGACGGAAAACATGTGTATATAAAATGCCCACCGAACACTGGATCACTACATTTTTGCTATAAACAAAAATTCTCCATCGTGTTGCTTGCCGTGGTAGACCCAGAGTATAAATTTATTATGATTGATGTTGGTAGCTATGGAAAAGATAGTGACAGCACAATTTTCCAAAGGTCTTCTTTTTACGACAAGCTTATTAACAATCAATGGGACATTCCTGGGCCAAAACCATTACCAGGTAGAATACAACCAGTGCCTCACGTTTTTATTGGAGATGGAGGTTTCAAATTGGAAACATTTTTGATGAGACCTTTTGGAACGGATATAGCTATTCGTGATGAAAGAGTAAAAAACTATAATCACAGACTTAGTAGTGCAAGACGTATAGTAGAGAGTACATTTGGTATTTTGGTTCAAAAATGGAGGGTATTTTTAAGAGCATTTGAATTAGATGTAGATACTGTGGTTGATATTGTCAAGGCTGCTTGTTGCTTGCACAACTACCTTAAAGTAAAAGGAGAACTTGATATAAATGAAGAAGAACATATTTCATCTCACAACGCACAGGCCTTGACGTCTTTTCAACCAACAAATAGCAGGAGCAATTCTTCAGCGTATGCAGTTAGGGAAGAGTTTATTTCGTATTTTAATCAGTAAACAGCTCTGTAGGTAAATAATACCGAGATATTGTTCATTCATGTATCCATAACCTATAAACAAATAGCAGGAGCATTTTTTCAGCGTATGCAGTTAGGTTAGAGTTTATTTCGTATTTTAATCAGTAAACAGCTCTGTAGGTAAATAATACCAAGAGTTTATTTCGTATTTTAATCAGTAAACAGCTCTGTAGGTAAATAATACCAAGAGTTTATTTCGTATTTTGATCAGTAAACAGCTCTGTAGGTAAATAATACCAAGAGTTTATTTCGTATTTTAATCAGTAAACAGCTCTGTAGGTAAATAATACCGAGATATTGTTCATTCATGTATCCATAACCTAACAAATAGCAGGAGAATTTTTTCAGCGTATGCAGTTAGGTTAGAGTTTATTCCGTATTTTGATCAGTAAACAGCTCTGTAGGTAAATAATACCAAGAGTTTATTTCGTATTTTAATCAGTAAACAGCTCTGTAGGTAAATAATACCGAGATATTGTTCATTCATGTATCCATAACCTAACAAATAGCAGGAGCATTTTTTCAGCGTATGCAGTTAGGTTAGAGTTTATTCCGTATTTTGATCAGTAAACAGCTCTGTAGGTAAATAATACCAAGAGTTTATTTCGTATTTTAATCAGTAAACAGCTCTGTAGGTAAATAATACCAAGAGTTTATTTCGTATTTTGATCAGTAAACAGCTCTGTAGGTAAATAATACCAAGAGTTTATTTCGTATTTTAATCAGTAAACAGCTCTGTAGGTAAATAATACCGAGATATTGTTCATTCATGTATCCATAACCTAACAAATAGCAGGAGCATTTTTTCAGCGTATGCAGTTAGGTTAGAGTTTATTCCGTATTTTGATCAGTAAACAGCTCTGTAGGTAAATAATACCAAGAGTTTATTTCGTATTTTAATCAGTAAACAGCTCTGTAGGTAAATAATACCGAGATATTGTTCATTCATGTATCCATAACCTAACAAATAGCAGGAGCATTTTTTCAGCGTATGCAGTTAGGTTAGAGTTTATTCCGTATTTTGATCAGTAAACAGCTCTGTAGGTAAATAATACCAAGAGTTTATTTCGTATTTTAATCAGTAAACAGCTCTGTAGGTAAATAATACCGAGATATTGTTCATTCATGTATCCATAACCTACAAACAATAAAAGTGATAATAAAAACATATTCTTTTCACTTACCATTCCCGGTTCCCATTTCCTTGGCGATTTTTACCCACGCTTCGCCTTTTAATTGACGATTTTTATAATTGATGTCACTGAGATCATACAATAATCTCCTCTCTCTCACTAAATCAATCAATTTCTCAGACGACATTATTGCAACGGGACTTATCTATGACGGGACTGGACGGGAGGTACGGCGTTCTTTGTAATTCCGGGCATAGAACTCCAGAACTTCAGCGTTCCAATTGACCGGCGCGGTCTGACCGCCGGCTGTGTACCCATACAGTATGAAGTCCATACAGTACAAAGAACGCCGAACTCCGAACGCGGAACGCAGACCGCCTGACCGCGCTCTGTCTGCGCAAGCCCTCATTCTGTGACAATATGATTCAAAGGTTTATTCTTTATTGATGTAAGTATCTATGGTTTCAGACGCATGTTTCTGTATATTATCTTGGAGCCCTTCGAGTAAATTTTTTGGAAAAAAAAATTATATAAGTACTTAAGTATTCAACTGAAATACTATTATGCTAAGAGTGAATTTTAATTACACAGCTATATACTTACACACATTTCAATAAAAGTATGTGCAGTATATATATATTATATATACAGTGCCTATTATACCTAACATTATCTAGTGACGTCCCTAGGTAAAGTGCCGCCCTTAAGTAGACTTAGAATGCCACCCTCTTTAATTTTTAGTTTTAAATAGTCTGAAAATTGGCTAATTTAACTACTTCGTTAAATTAACGGTGAAATAAATCCACCAAATATCTTTAAATTAGCATTCACACCCTTTATTAATAGTTAGACCATTTCCACGAAATTTCCTCTCAAATAGAGGTGGTTTTAGGTACGTGGAGGTCTATGGCGCTGACAGGTTTAGAAGTACCCTTGTGAAAAATTACAATAAGTATGACAATAGTAAAGTTATGTTGTCATATTTTTTATGATTTGACTACTTATTTTAAATTAAGATACTTTCTAATGAAGCTACCACATCCTGTGCTTCACAGAAAACCACACACTGTTTTCAAAAATTTGAAATACTTATAGGTATTTTGTATTCGTTCCTTAAAATTATTCACTCTTTTCGTGAATTATCAATATTACCATTATTCTCGAGAATATTCTCTAAACTGAGAATTTACGAGATTTTTTTTCAAAATATCTGTACTTAACGTTTTCAAACAAATTCGTTATTATCTACCTAATTAAACTTTAGATTCTATGAAAATATTTATCTTGACATCAGTGATATAATATGATAAGGAAAAAATGTATAAAATCCTAATCAATGTAAGATAATAAATGGGTAACTAATTAATAACATAAAATCTTATTGCAATCTTTAGAACAATCAATTATACAAGTTGGTATTTTTTTGATAAGTAAATTATTTTTTCTATTTGTCTAATTAGATACTCTTGATTTTTTGTCTTCATCATTGTAAGTGGGGGAGGGAGTCAAAGAATCTACATAAGTATTTCTAACCAATGAGACAATTCTATATAAAACACCACCAAAACACAATGCCAAAATTGAGAAAAAAAAATCCTCCAATAGTCATAAAACATGTTTAACATTCATGAAATCTATCTAGATGTTTTATAATTATTATGAAAAAGAAAATTCTCAAAAATAATATTAAAAGCATTTATCATCAGTCATCACTAATATTCCATATATAAATAATGCTAAAGATTGCTTCTTATACAAAATGTATAATATTATTTAGTTTAGTTTCGGTCACTTACGGTGTGGTCTCGAATTAAAATATAATAAATAATAACCACTAAAACTATTGAAACAATTTGTTTCCCTTCACATAATTTTAATTCGAGGGGTGCTTGCACTTAAGCGTTTCTTCTAAATAGTTTTTACGTAATCTTAATTGAGGTAACAATAAATTTACTGAGCCGTTAAATTTTCCCAACCCCCAAATGAATTACGAGATGAAAAAATGCCGAACAAAATGACGTAGACGTTCATATACGTCATATCCATGTGATGTTGTTCATGTCATACGTGCAGATGTTGTCAATATTACGGGAACATAATTTTTGATAAACCAAGTTACAAAAATAATTACGAGATAAAAAGAACTTTTTATACACTTACAACGCTTTTCAATTGTCTGTTAAAACTTGACTTGACTAGCTTAAACGATCAAAAAAATTGTTTTGATAGAAATAATACTGAAATGTCATTTTGACACTCATATTGATTTCCATAGTTATGCACGTATATATTAATAATTTAGTTGTTAGGACTAGTGGAATAGATAGGAGGAATTGTGGATTGGATTACGGATTTCTTCCGAAATAACTTTTCATACAAAACAGAATTAACTGAAAATGAATTTAATTCTACTTAAAGATGGCTAAAATTATTAAAAAAAAAATGCATTGGCACCATGTTCCGATATATTCTAAAAGTTTCAAATGTCTAGCTAGTCGGGAAGTTAATTAAAAATCGATTGCAAGATTTGTACCGGACTAACAGCCACCGGACAAATAAGAATACGACCTAATAAAAACGTTGTAATAATAATAATAACAAGTACCCTCGAGTTCGACATGATTATATTTTAACATATCAGTTGTTGAATTCAAATGCATTTTTTTTAAATCCATATGTGACACTACTAGTCAAAGGTGGTGTTTAGATACGTAGCAAAGAGATTTAACTAATAAAAATAACTAGATTTTGTGTTAGCAGGTATGGTTAAATTATTTTTTAGGTTAGAGCTACCCGGAGGGTGGTTGTGCAGTCGGCCATGAACCCGAATGGTCTGTAGCGCCAGCTTAATATACTATGTAAGTAAATGTCTAACGAAAATAGTGTACTTATAATATAATTAATATAATATATTCTTTGCAAAAGTTTAGCTGCAACGATTTAGTTTTTACCAGTCATGCACCTAATATACGAGTGCAGTTCTACCGAACGCCGATGATGAAGCAGCCTGATCGCGACGGACCTCCGACAGAATGGTGAAGAAAAATATGTGTATTTTACGCACTATTTGATCCAGTGTTTTACAATTCCAGGCCCTACTATGCCAAATTAAACTTTGAAACCCTGAGAATCCCTTAATTATTTTATAAACCAAAGCACTCGAATCCAAATTTTGATAGACCTAACCCGGGACAAAAACTCATTAAAAATGATTGTAATCTTGATGTTATATTACGTTTCGTCAATGTTCACTCATAGTCAGTTTTTCAAAAAATAGTAATTAATATAATATTATAGGTACATTCCAACGTAATGTTTTACATTTTTTTTACTAATGTATGTCGTTGAATGCCTAAACTGCCCTAAAGATTGTAGCATCCATATGTCCTGATAAATAATAATTACAAGATAAATATAACTTTTTATATACTTACAACGTTTTTAAATTTTCTGTTGAATCATATAAACTTGACTCGACTATATATTAATAATTTAGTTGCTAGGACCATCCGCTTAGCAACCAATAATGGTGTCTAAAGAAGTATTAAAAAATGCATTGGCATCGTGTTCTGATACATTCTAAAAGTTTCAAATGTCTAGCTAGTCGGGAAGTTAGTTAAAAATCGATTGCAAGATTTGTACCGGACAACCACCGGACAAATAAGAATACGAGCTAATAAAAACGTTGTAAAAATAGCATAAAACTTACTTAAATAATATAACCTATCTCAAAAATACCTATAACGCATTTAACCAGGTATATATTATGTATAATTAAGTACCTATATAATTTTTAAACAACCAGAACCGGAACTTCGGCTCCGATTTATGATTTGATGAACCCCATTCGATGATCTATTTTCAGAACATAGTTATTCGCATTGTTTTTAACATGTGTATGTTATGTTTTTATTTCACAATTTAATCCACCCTATTCTAGACATAATAATTAATAGAGAATTAATGACGAAACTGCAACACTCAGTTCTGTGAAATGTTTAAATGAATAACCTCAATATTACGAATATTCAAAATAATATTATGTCCCATCAAGCGCAATCAGTGTGAAACAAATATGTGCAGATTATCAATTCTATTTTGTCGCATTGAATACCTCTGTCATTATTCGACCTCCAACCTCTGTTTGTTAGACTGGCGCCTGGCGTGACATCGATAAACCTGTAAACAATAAATTCACCACCGCCCCCAAGTTTACCACACCACACCACTGAAACCGCAGACGGAATGGTAGCGCAAAAAACAAAGTTACCGAGGTAACCAACACAGTCTTCATGAAAGGGCATCTTAAAGCGAGGCCCGCTAAACGACCATAATTAGATGAAAGTATGTACAAAAGGCCACTCCTCATTTTTCAAACATACTATTACTTTTATTAGAGTTATCTTACAATGGAAAACGATGTAAGTAATTAAGTTAAGTTATTATCCAGAATAACCTACCGGTGTTATGTATTAAAAATATATTACTACGGTTAATAAGAAATAGTGATCTCATATTGTAAAAATATTTCTTATATTTCTGAATACATTATGTTTAAAAATATCTTCATCGAATTAAATAAATTTATATCTTCTAAAATTGAAAGCATAGGTACCAACTTACTAATTTTTTAAATTTATAGGCATATAAACGCATTCTTTTATAAGATATTGAATTAATGAAATAGATACCATGCTAATATGTAGGTATCAGTTTGTTTTAACCATGCTAGGTCAATTTCGTTACAGGGTGAACAAATAAGAACAACCCCTTTCAATGTTATACCTATCGATACAGTCTTCGGTTTTCATCCCTAGGTTAGAATCACCATACTTTATATAGACGTACGTATATTGGATATTTTGATGTGGGCTTATCTTTCAACTCAACGAAGTTGCAAGCAAACGGTGGAGGTAAGCTGTTAAGATTCGACATAAATACTGCACACTAAACTTTGTCAGTCAAACATATTTATTTTCATTGAAATAGTACAATGTGTACATATTGTTTGTTATTTATTAAAATTCAATGAAACCCTTCCTAATCCAAGCCATAGATAATAGTCAAAAAATATCGTTTATTTATAAATATCTAAAGTTATGCCATTAAACCCATACATCATTTTAGATATTTTATAGATAGAAAAATATTTTTATCGATTATGGTTTGGTTAGGTAGGTAGGACTTAATGGATTTTAAAAACCAACCAACATCATCTGTAAAATGTATTCTTAATTCAACGCAAACAAAATTAATAAGCATGACTGAAAAGGTGTGCGCTATTTTTGTCGGATCGCCCATAGCATACCTATATGCATAGTGCATAATGCATAGTATGGTTTGGTTTAGGCAGGGTTTAATTGAATAATAATAAATTAACCAGCACCATCTGAAAATTGTATTCTTAGTTCAATAAAAACAAATAAGTATGACTGACAAAGTTTAGTATGTAGTAGTTATGTCAAATCTTAACAACCCACCTCCACCATTCGCCGCTGGTAGGTACCTAGTAAACTAAATCATGTTTTTTAGTTTTGTAACAATGGAATTAAAAATGTTAGCTAATTAATTAGAAATAATTAAGTTAAGGCGCAACCAATAACACTTGTAGGGAATAATTGAAAACCTCTGAAGTTTTTTTTTCTTGGATGAAGATTAACTTGACAAACATATTGCCGAACAAGATTATTCCATTTCTATGTTCTAACTAAATCTAACTGTACCTGTTGCATTTGTTAAAAAATATTTCAGAAATATGCAACATTTAAAACGTATGTATGTATTATGAAAAAAAATACTTATTTGGAATTTTATTACGTAGGTAGGTACCTAGATATAGTTTCCTAGATTCTCGGATTAAACACTTTTTTGTATCTTCTTAGTAGGTGGAGTCTAAGATGTGGATACATAGGTATTTTTATAGAATACCTAAATCTAAAAATAAAACATTTTAAAAAACGTTTAAATTAATATTTAAAAAAAAAAAAAACCATAGGTGGGTACTTAGGTATATGTAAGTCATCTAATCTGATCCTAATTCTGTTTACATAACACATGATAATGCGATTGATTGAAGATTCAGACATCGACTGGATAGGGAATGGGAAAACTGGACTCTGGACAATTGGACGCCGCACTGTCGTAGACACGTATACAGAACGTAGACGAGGTATTTTAATCAGTTTCTATCTACCACTTAGTAGTTTTAATTCATTTTACTCTTAACATAATGTATTCTTTATTGCGGATTGAGAATTACCATGCCTAAGACTTTATATAAAATAAAAAAACTATTTTTTCGTTGGAACTTAAACATATGCACGATTAAATCATTATTTACGTCTGCATATTTACATTCTCAACAACTATTATATCATAATAATATATAATCATTTAAATATAGATAATGATATTAAATATATTTTTTAAAGTACCTGTAAGTACCTAACGTCTATTTATTTTCGAATTCCGTGGCATTCAGTTGTCGCGGTGCCAAATCGTCCTAGACCCGACTGGATATCAGGACAACTGGACGACGGGACGTCATCTGGGCGCAGCACAAATAAGTGAAATACGTAGAAGAAATTTATTTATATAAGTAGACAAGCACGTCCAATATATTGATAGAAATCATGTCGACCAATAATAAAGTGTATCGTTAATGAGAAACGGCCTCTAAATAATTAGTAGAGGCACCGGGATCTGAAAAATAAATAAATTTCAGAAGTGAAAAGTTTTCCAGATTGGCACGAATTGAAAACACCATATATATATGCCAATATTGATCAAGTTTCCTCTAATGTCCACAGTTTAAAGATCATTTTCTGTTGGTACCTACATAAAATATTTTAGTACAATAATTTGCACAATATATTTTGAAATTCTCGAGTGTGATAGAACACATGATTACCGCACGTTATACCTACTGCAGGTATTTAATAATATATTATCAAAATTAATATATATTAGCATGAAGAAGTACCTACACAATGAACAAATTGACGGATAGTTGTATTATTAATTGTTCGATTTCTAGGCGCGCGCTTCTCTACCCGCTCCTCACCTCACAATGTCGCTAGTCCGTTCGTTGTATTCGATAAGTTTCCCTTGAAATATCAAGAATCTAACTAAACCTTACTTACTTGGTACCCACCATTACTATAGTGAATAATCTATAAGATTATGTAAGTTTCGTCAATATTTTTTGAGTTATAACTTATAACCAAACAAACGGACAGACAGACAAACACTCAAAGGCTATGATTGGTACAGATTGATCCAGTCTGATAGGTATGTAGTCTTCGCCCTTCAGTATGCCTTATTTTATTGAGTTTAGATTCCAATTCGCAACGAGCTTTTAAACTTTACTTACAAAAAAAAATATGAACAAAGAGCTGTGGGAAATACAAAAAAATATGAGAATGAACTACAGGTTATAATATCGACCTCTGGAATTCGTATTTTTTGTCGCTAAACAGTGGCTTCCTAAGTTACACCCTAAAAGGGTCACAATAATTTCAACGATCTATACGCGTAGGTAGGTACCTACCAGAAAAATAGCAAAAAAGCTCTCGAGTGGTTTCGAACCACTATTATTATAATATTATAAGAAACCTACCACAAGGCGATAATACTATTTTTATTAGCTGTTGAATTTTAAATATAAGAAATATGTCTATTCATGGAAATTTATTTGACATAGTGCAATTTATTTAGATCGTTCCTACTTATGGATCCTTATAAATAAACTAAAGTACAACTAAGTTATAGAGTGTTAAGTGTAAGTTCGCAGATATTCTGTCAAAATATCTACAATTATTATTCTATTACCAATCTGTACCTAATCTGAGCATCTCTAGGTTGCTTAGTTATAGCATCTTATATGTTTATAATAGTTTCATAATAACAGGCGCGCACCGTAAGGGGGTGGAGAATTCGGGTCCAGACCCCCCTAGGAACGAAAAAAATACAAATTATCTCGGTGAATGGAATATTTTTTTCGTAACTCGGATAATTTGGTTGTCGAATAACCTGCTCAATGGGTTGGGCCCTCTCCTCTCGGCATTATATGACACGCAAGGCATATTGTGTCAGTGGATGAACCGTGGCATTCAAGAATTGGTACAATCATCTGAGGCATCCAACGTTTGCTTTAATATACTGACGCGGTATGTGTATAAGACAAGACAGCACGGACGACATAACCATACAGGCGTACACTACCTAACGATGCTAACAAGTTTGACCGTTAGACCACGTGCATTTGACAACCTTTTGCGGATGCAACAGGTCGCAGTAGCTCGTAAGTGAGCACTAGTAGTCATGGTCCCCACATCCTGAAGCGAGCCCCCATGCCAAGATCTTTAGCGGCCCCCATACCTATCACGAAGTTTAAATGCAGTGTGACGCTCAACAGTAGCGTTTTCCAAATAGTGTTCGAGGTAAAATTAAGGGTATTCAGTGTATTTTTAGCGGTTTTTTAATACACATACATGAATTATGGAGTTGTCAAGTATCGACACATAACAATTAAAAATTGCATCGCACAACCATAATAATATATTTAAAAATATTAATATCATCGAACCGAAATAGCACCGCAGGCAACTTTTTTTTCCTATTAGAGCAAATTTGTGATGTGCATTTATATCATTTCTCCGATCGACCCGCCACGCCGGGCCCCAAGGCTAGAGCCCTATCAGCCCCCCCTCCTTGTGAGGGCCATGCTGGTAGTTATAGTTGCAGACTGTCTTCGTCGCTTTACTCCAATGACAGTCATTGCTTTACTCATAAAACGGGGATCCACGTTTGAAGCGACGAGAAGCCATATGTAGTAGGCGGAGTAAAAACGGATGTCAGTGACACCTGTCAGATTTTGTGACCGCCTTGGACAATCAATAATATATTTGTATGTATATTTTTTTCGAAATGGACCCCTTCCCTATAACACATGACTAAATACACAAAAAAGTACTTAATTCAAATTCAACCTACCTTTGATTCTCTTGAAAAAAGTGATTTTCGACTTATCTAGTGTGGAGTTTAATGTGGAACATTATTATTTACAAAGAAATGCCACTTATTTTTTTTAATTCCCACTAATTATCTCTTTCGCCTTGTTAATCTGCCTTTTATGAATCGGCCTGATGGTTCCGGCCATTTTTCTTAACCGGACACGCTCAAAGTGAACTTACAAAATATGTAGTAGGTAGGTACATGACATGACTTCATTTGTTTTTCTTTTTAACTTTTATAAAGCTCTGTAATATACGCTCATGTGATGACTGATGATATTAATATTTATTTTGTAGTACCTACACAGTAATCAATGTCATGAAAAATCAAATAGCCATTAGTGGAGCGATATGTAATTGATACCACATAAACGTCATTTACGTGGGGCTCTCCGCACATTGGTCCAATGTCAATATAACATCGCAATTATAAAGAAAGCCAATAAAATTATGATCATAGAATTATTATATCAGTAAATGTAAGAAATTAGGTATTAAATAGAATGTACCATTATAATATAGGTATGTTGTATGTTGTATGTATGTACCTACTAATTGGGTTGAATTCCTGCTTAGCTATAAAGATCTGATAAAATATATCTACCAGTAAAAAAATTGAGTGACAAGCCGGTTCAGACAGTCGGGCGAGCTGACCCTCTGCGATCAATGAGGTGTCTATTGGTTTTTAGTCGAACCTTACTTGTTCTAGATCAACCTTAATAAAAACTTAAAAATCAAGCCGTTTTGGTCAAGTACCAACCTACTTCCCAAACATACCTAATACTACCTCACCTCACACTCCTTATCGATGTATTATTGTGTTGGTAACAATTATTAATAGTTACCTAACTTTATTTACAAATTAATATAAATGTGTACTTACAATAATATGTTAAGTATATATCTGTACTTACTCCTAATCATGCTAAATATAAGTACTATGATATATTATTTCATTAGGTAAGTATGTATTTAATTTTTATAAATACTATTATAAATATTTTTTTAGTTTTATTTTTTTAAATATTTAGATACCTACTGTATGTTTTGAAGGAAGAGTAGGATTAGTTTATGAAATTAATATCTCTAATGGGAGCTTTTTGAACAATGAAAGCATTCTGTACACAATTTCGGTACCTACCTATATTTGTGAAGAATTCATAAATTGTTGTGATGTGTACAGTGTTGCCAACCGTACTATAACTACTATATTTGTGATTGCACAAAAAATGTAAAATGCTACATAATATTTGAGACTATCACGGTTTTTTATTACACTTAGGTAATAGATTTTTGGGTTGTCACCGCGTGTTCTTCCTCCTACTTTCCTCGGCGCTTAGAGCTAACGTGAAACGCAAAAGGCACATGTTTTATGATAAAATTCAAAAATCGTTATCAAATACAAAATCTGAGGTTTTTAAATCCCTATAAAGATGCACATTTCAATCCAGTATCGGCTTATTACATAGTCTAAATCTTGTAAAGATGCCACAAGACCTGTAAAAATACGAATAAATAAGACGTGAGACAGATACATACGTATTTACCTAATTTACGAAAATTTGAATCTCTCATCAAAGTATTCCCAGACATAATGTGAGGTATGTGATTTTCTACACCATATTGTTGTGAATGATTTTCAAAATTGTGTGAAAGATTCCTAGTTTGCCATAATTTATTACACCTTCTCTTGGTTGATGCAAATATTATAATATATTGCGGAATTTATTCAATCTACGATTGTGGGTGAGGCCAGTGACGTCCCTAGACGAAATGCCGCCCCTCGGCAGCGCCAAAATGTCGTCCTATTTTTTCTTACAGTATTTTTATCATCCTTTCATGACTAAAACATCTAAGAAATATGTATGTATAGTTACTAATAAAATATATAAGTACCACTAAATCTATATTAAATACCATCTTTGCGTAAATACACCTGCCAATTTCCAAAACTCGCGAGTGACTGGCAAAAATATTTGAATAAATTTCAAATTAGGTAAGTATGTACCTACCTATAATTCGAAAATCTGCACGTGTCATTGCTGGTCAAGCTGATCAAGGACGTGACCTCCAAGAAAAACATCTATATAAATCTACATAAACTAGACATCGCGAACCTGACAAAAAATACAGTCTTGTTAAACTTTGTCGATTAATTAATATATTTTGTTTCCAACCAGTGAGATGATTTTTTAATGGAAAGATATTTCCGTTATTACTAAGTTTATGTAGCTATTTCTGTGTAAGTATACCAAATGATTCTCCTCGATTTGCTGCCCTTCGAGTAACTGCCGCCCCAAGCGACGCTCAATCTGCCTGCCCCCACGGGACGTCACTGGGTGAGGCCAAGATTCAGATAATATATGTAACAGAAAAATGTAGATGAAGACGAAAAAGATATTATGTAGTCGGTATTAACTAGCAACATTGACATATTTCAAATTTACACCGTGAAGATTAAATGGGTATATTATTACTAATTACGGCACTCTTTTAATTTTTATTTGCGGATTGTTATCCAAGATCGTACAACATAAAAAGCCTTTCAAAATATTGTTTACTTACCAAAGGTAAGCAATATTTAATAAGCTATAATATTTATAAATTATGTCTAACACTAACATTGGTATACACCTACCTACATTCTAGGGATTGCAGTCCTGGGATTAGTATTGTTTCAAACACGGGATTATATAAAAAATAAACAAACTTAAATTTAAAAAAAGTGATTGTGGACGCTGTAGGACAGTGCAAGACTTAGGGCACTTAGGCCTTGTCCACATGGCACGTTTTGACTCGCGCGCATTCCAGGTACACGTAGTCTCATTGAGCCGCCCACAAGCACTCGTGCCATTACGAGGTACAGGTGACCTCATTGAGGTGTCCTCATTCACTCGCGGCGAGACACGCGCCATATGGACAAGGCCTTAGGTAAGAATGTTATGTAAATTTATACCATCAAAAATACATTATTGGTATGGGAAAATTTGTATTTTATAGTTTGCTGTGTCTTGTGTTTTCGTTTATTTTATGATGTTTTAAAAATTGGCATATTCCGACGCCATGAACATTATATCTACTTACTCGTAAGAAAATGCAAATTTTCAATTTTATTTAATTGATGATAGCGTGTATTTTTTATATAAAATCACAAGTATAAAAACAGCTATACCGAAGTTATGGGATTCCAAAATTTTTAATCCAGAGTGGGATCCCGGAATCCTGGAATCCCGAGCTCGTATACGATGCTACTTGTCTACATACCTACTTACCAGGTTACCTTAGATGAATCTTTGTATATATATTAGATATAGTACCTACCTACATAATATATGATTTCGAATATTTAGATTTTAGAATATTATACAATAACGTCATTCAGCGCGGTGTCAGTGGGGTGCAGTGGTGCCACAACATTTCATATTGAGTCGATTTGTATGTCATTATTTAATTTTTTGGTTGCATTATTCTTATCACATTTACCTGTATCACAGTTTCTTTCTCTCCCTTGTATTCCAGTGGTTTTTATTATGTACATATTTTTTAGGTGTTTTATGTAATCATGAATTTCCGGCGGATACAACAGATCACTGTGATATGACCAACCGGATACTTACAAATTTCCAACAACGCTAATTTTTATGAAAATAGGTAGCTTCTTCTTTAAGTCCCTTCTCATATAAGGCATAAAGCCCATTGACGCAGCGAGTGGGGCGCTCGCGCAAAATTTCTACAAGTGGCGCGTAAATCGTCGAAAATACAACGTAATCAAATACGCCAGCGCACACTGGATTTGACGACGCCTTGTGCCCGCGTGCCGCATGAGTCACCGTTTTTCGCTTCTCAGCGATACGATTTAACGAAAATACAACGGAGTCCATTCATTGAACACAGCAAGCAAAATCACGCTCCTCGAAGCGTCGTCGATAAGACGGGCGAGAAGCCATTATTAAGAACAGTGTACGCTTTGCTTAGTTATTGCGTGTCCGATATTTAATTACAAGCCCCGAGAAATAATATAATATTTTTATTGCTTTGTTATGAGAGACGCTGTAATAATAATTATTTTGTGCTTCTTGGGCCCGTTATTACATAGGTGAAGGGTAATGCGCGGCAAGAGGCGTGTGATTATGGTTATGAATATACGCTTCTTACGCCGACTGCGCCCGCTCGTCCGTCTTGATGGGCTTTATGCCTAAGAGGTTGGTGGTCATCAATCGTTTGTAAGAAATGAAAATTAAGTACTTACATACCTATACAAGAATATTTTAGCAGTCGATCTATCTACGTTGCTTGAGTAAACTAATCCAATGTATGTCTTGTTCTACCCATCTAATCTCAGTAGTCACAAATGATATTAATGAATTTTAATCATGGTTTGACCATGAACTCGAACGTCATCTGGACCTCACAGAGTCTGTCTCCATGCGACTGTGAGCTAGTTTAATGCAGAGCCCGCTATAACCATGTGAACAAATGCCTTACTCAAAAGACCACCGTCATCAGCAACCGTAACACATAACTATTTAATTCGACCAAGTCAAATGGAAGATGGGTAGACCAGAAATTGTCAGACGAAATATGTTGTCTTTTCTATCTGCATGCAGCACTAACCATGGTTTTGGTCGTCGTCACATTCATATGGCGACCGATATACCAATTCTAGTCATGAGCACACGTATCAGTCATTGATTGGTGTAACTTTCACATACTCCGCAATCTTGGTGATAGTTTGATAGCTATATTCAAGTTTTGTACAAAATATTGTGCAATGTACAAACCGAATATTTAATCGATTCTAACTATTATCAATATTTCACGCAATATTGGAATCTGAAAACAGGTAATCTAAGTAAACCTTCGCAACAATTGTACACCTATCCATTTTATGGGTAGATACTCTATACCTATGATGCTTTCTTGCTAGTTCAAATTGTAACGAAGGTAAGTGTATTTATTAGTGCATTCCAAACATCTGTGTGACACACAGTTGTCCATCGTCCAGTTGGCATGTGGTCCCACCAGGGCTCGAAATGCACCGGAACGCAACGGAGCGCCGTTCCGGTTCATAAAATCTCCAAAACTATCGCTCCGTCTCGTGGAAATATTAATTTGACCGCCTGAGCTAGATATGTCATATAATAAAAAATCTAACAGACTTATTTTTATAAAATACATATACAATTAGATAACAACGTTAATATTTTCATAAAATTATCGAGCGCTCCGGTTCGTAAAAATTTCCATTTCGAGCGCTGGGTCCCATTCCCTCCTTGCCAATCATGTCACATCCTGCAGCTATGTAACTATACCGATTATTTGGAAGTGACGTGATGCTGTGCTTACTTCATGCTCCGAAGATGGAACGTGACCGGGTGAAATTAGTATCTTAGTAATTAATGGATAAAGTAAGGGTATCTATGTTTAGGTGTGGTAATCGTTTTGATCGATTTACAACGTAACAGATTACAAGTTTCGAATTTGATTTAGACATGAATAAATAAAGTTATGACTCGATTAATGTTCAATGAATAAAGCAGTTTGGGGAATTTCATTTATAAAGCAAGCGCGAGTCGAACACTTTGAGAATCGTGCACAATTTCGACATGTTTATCATCAAAATCGATATGATGTGCCAAGGAAATATGATCTGTTAACGTTAAGACAACAAGGGGCATCTTTATAAAACAAGGGTTGAACGTATATTACTATTTATTGCATGATTGAAATATTGTGAGATTTGTTGTTTAAGAATGCTGCAGCCATAGGACGAAAAAGCTCACACATAGAGTAGGTACTTAGATAAAACAATTATTAAAAATATTGGTAAGTGAACAAAATGTATTTTATCTAATCTAAGGCACAAAATCACAATCGCCAAATGTAATAACTTTACGTGAATTTACATAATAAAGAAATGAGCGTTGTGATAATATTAGGTACCTACCTACCTTTCCAAGCAATATCATATCATAAAAAATGATTATTGTTTACATTACTATGCCAAATAAATAATTTCATTTCTACGAGTAGGTGTTTAGTATTTACCCAAGACGTATCGTTTTTTAGAATTATGTAATAATAATTCTAAATATGTATAACTTGAAATCCTTTTTATTAATTTCGGTGTAGTAACAATATCGAAGCACGATTTGATGTAAAAAATAAATAAAAATTATTTCAACAACTAGTAACATAATTTAGTAGTAGTGATAAACATGTGTAAATAATTATTACCTATGTTAAATAAGCAGGTATATATATACCTTTGACTGGTTTTCAATAAAAAAGGGTAATCTGAGGTAATTTAGTATTTAGTAATTAGAAATGCAATGGTACTGACATCTACCAAATTATATTGTATTTAAGTTTCCCAGACACGACTTTTTGCTATCAAAATACAGATGTCACTATATCAAAATAAAATATATTATTCATAATAATTGCACTACCATCTATTTAGCTATTTATATTAAACCCATTTTACAGTAGTTTTTAGTTACAGTAGTTACAAAAAATTAATAAATATTTTATAAATCATTTTGAAGAAAGAATGGTGAAATAAATTTATTAAAAAAAGTTTTACATTATTCCAACAGATGTCAATGCCACATAAATATTAACTGTATCTCTTTTTTTATTACTGTTGAATTAGACTAATTTTATTATAATTAATAACTCAAGCTCACACCAATAAACAATATGAAATATTATATTATTTTATAATCATTAACTTATCATGAGATTTCGTGGTCTTTTACCCAGACCATTTTCCAGGCACTTCTTCATACATTTCTTATCAATATTTATGTTAGATGCCATAATTTATTTTGAATATTATTGTTAGTTGAATATTCCTTATACCTCAAAAATATTACGCATCGAATAATAATATGAAGAAAACTGAAATTATGCCTGAATCTGATATTCTAACGCTGACTTTCAATTGACATCCCGAAAGCTCGAAAAAAATGTAGAATCTGATTCGTCATGGTCGTTGAGCTTTGCAGACAGTAATTTTATTGTATTCAATGAGAAATTTAATTTGATTTTGATTGGTATCAATTATCTGATTATGCTCATTCATATCCATTCATAAGTAATTATTATCAGATGTTTGATAGATACGAGCGATACGACTTGATGGTTATGAGCACCTACCCGCTAACCTATTTTTAAATTATTCAGAAATTTATATAAAACAGCATGATTGTATTCCTAATTTACTTACATACCATTTTTCTTCTCTCTTTCCCTTGTATTCGTGTGACTTTTATTACGTATTTTTAAGTGTTTTATTTAGACATGACCTTGATCTCAATACCATACGGTCGTACAACAGCTCACGGTGAACTGTGGTACGGTCAACTGCATACGTACAAATTTCCGGACACGATACATTTTAGAGCGCTGTGCCACCAATTTGTTTTAAAGTCACAAATTATGATAAGACTAAGGCTAATTCTAAATTATATACCTGCCCACTAAGTAACCATCTTCTACTCCCATTTCGCCCATACTTAAGGTGCCTACTTCTAACTAAAGACAAATACATTTTAATTTATAATATATAAGTCATTTTATGACTAGCTATCTGTCACCGTACGTAGGTACTGGGTACCTACATACCTACTATCTTAATATGTAATGCTACTCAGCATTGGAACAAATAATTAGACCCCATAATAATTAGAAGAATTATGGTAATGTAGGTAAATTTAATAGTAAAGTGAACAAAGGGCTATAATTTGTACAAAGCGTTCGACTTCCGAGTACCAAAAGGCCACGTGTCTACACACGTGTGGTGCGAGGCGGTGTGGCCGACCACACGTGCAGAAAACATTAAATTCTACACCTCACACTTTATGCTATTGCTACACTCCTAATACTAGCAACTACCTATTCTATTACTATTTACCTACTAGTTTTTTTCTTAGCATATAAGGAATATCTATCTACATGTTATTATGAATATTAGCAATTATTATTTTTCTAGTCTCTAGGGGGCCTCGGCTATAGTTATCCTTGGCATTGAATTTAGGGATTGCAATACCGGTATTTCAAAACCGGTATTCATTTTTTTATCGATACCGAAATACCGGTTAATAATAAACCGGGAAATATAATTACCGGTATTTTCGGTATTAAGAAAGCATACACGTTTATGATTTTCTAAAATGAATTTAATATTATTTTTCATTACTTACTACTATAATCAGTGGCGGCTCTAACATTTTTTAGTAAGTGGGGTCAGATGGCGTGAAATATCTAATAAGTACCTACCTAATCAATATTAATCAAAGCGTAGAAAACATATCTTTTTGTACCTATTACTCCATCTTCGTATGCCTCGAAAGAATCTTATTGCTACAAGGAAAACAAAATAGTCTTTTCAAGGATACACTTGCCGTTAACTATGTTTTTTTGGTAAACCGTTCGGAGTTAAATGCTTTTTTTTGTTTTGATTAGTTCATACACAATAACTAAATCTGTTGACGGTGACTAGTTGGTGAGATCCTAATCGTTTCACTTCTAGTTTGTCTTCAAATGTCAATGTACTTGTACCTTATATGTAACTTCTATTTCAATAAATAAACCACCTCATTCATCATAATACCTAATATTATTTATCAAACTTATTTTACTAACGTGAAATTCAACTACCCACAACTAGTACTTTACAATTAATATTTAAGTAATACAAATAAATATTGATTTAATTAACTGAAATAGCACATACCCTTTGTTATTATTATTCAAGATATTATAAATTATTATAGTATGTATTAACAAATATATTTTAAAACTTAAGGAGATATATTACATATTTGAGCACTTACTGGCAAACTAACTAATAAACTAAACCGGTGGGTCATGGGGTATGAATTTACAGCCGACCGAAAAGATAACTTCATAGTATATTATAATAATAATACACCCTCTATTGCCTACTCACACTTATGCAGGACCAGGTATCTGCTACGATGTCCCTGGTCAAGCATCGGTACATGTGGGTAAAATGTACATCGCACGACGATGGCACGTGCAAAGCGGCCTACAGATGTACTTATTATTTAGCTTCCTTATGACTTTTGAGAATCATAACTGGCAATCGCATATAGCATCTCATAATATAAAATTGCTTTGATTTTAAAGGGGCCACCCAATTTGGACCCCAGAAGTATCGTTGTATTGTACTATGTAGGTAGAGCCAAAACTCACATAGAGCATTAGGGTTGGGCCAAGAAACAAGAATCAAGGATGGGCAAACGGTACAAATAAAATATATAATTAATTTATACTTAACAAAGTCAATGTATTTCGGCAGGCATGTGTAACATGAACATGTAATTTAATATTAATTAAAGAATGATGGGGGGGACTGTCCCCTCGGTCTCTTAAGGTAGAGCCGCCCCTGACTATAATAGTGTATAAGTACTAAATTTAATGTATAAGTTTTATGCTGCCAAAATGCAAATATATTGACTTAAACCAACAAAAGCTTAAAAACATTAAAAAAAATCCTTCAAATATATTTGTAAAATTAATATATTTCAAAAAAGAAAACATTCGTGCAAATATTTCTAATGATTCTAAAACTATTCATCCAACGTTGATATTACATCCAAGAAACGTCGAATTTGAGAGGATTTTCCTGTACCCGGACTTAGGATGTATTTGTAAAAATTAGCAGTTCTGAAATATGTATCTGCAAAAGACATATTTTGGATATATTAGGGTTTGAAGTCTTCGTTTTGTTGGGAGTAGTAGGGGAGAGCAGGTAGGATTCGTACACTTTTTACTCTAAGCCGTATAAAAACAAAACTGTAAGATATTTTTAAATAACTTCAATGCTGCTATATATCTAATATATTTGGCTTTAATAATAGTGAAGTGTAGTTTAGATACAAATCAGCATGGCGAAGCTACGGTAACTTTTCTGAAAAATGGAAAACGTACGAAACTACCCCACACGTGGGGTAGCTTCGTACATAGTGTGGGGCACATTCGTACATAATGGGGAACCTTCGTACAGTCAAAGAAAATGCTATTTATACAATGTAATATATTCATGTATTGAGATCAAAGCTTACACAGAATCAGCCTTCATGTAATAATAATTAACAGTTATTGTTTTTAAAGTGCTTATAACTACTTAGTCATAAAAACATAACACTTTTATTTATTTTTTTGTTAATAAAGGAACGAATAAATCAACATTATAAAATTTACCATTAGAGTAATAGGTCTTAATCTTATGTATTTAATAGTTGTACTATCCAACATATAGGTCTTTTTCGAAGCTAAATATTATCCGGGCTGTTCTTGCTGTAAAAGCAGATTTTGATAGCGGGAAAACACATACCACATCTGATATGTAAACTGTTCCTTCATCTTTGGTAGTGGGAAAGACAAATTTCCAGGTATGAGGCTTCTTCCTTAAAAATGAAACTTTTTATTCAACGGGACTATATTTTTTAAGCACCTGCCCAAGATAATATAAAAAGGTCTTTGTTTTCTTAAACTCTACTATCACAAAGCGTTTTTCTTTGATGTTCTCTGACGTAACTGGAGTTTCATTGTCAGTATCCGATCCTTCAGACGTCTCTTCGATGGGAGAACAAGAACTTTCTCTTAAACTCATATTAGCCTCATCCTCACAATCGGTTTCATCCTGACTATCAGTTTTTACAGTTTATTTTGCCTCTTTGGTTTAGCTGTCCCTGAAGTTTTCTTCTGTCTCTTTGTTTTGGGTCTTGTATCTGACAGTAAATTTAATGCTCGCTTCATCTCCTTAGCCCTTTGTTTCCTCTCTTGCTCTTGCTTCTTCAACTGTTTTGCTTTTCTATTTCTTCTAGTCTATTTTTTTCAGGGGTATCTGTATATATTCTCGATTTTCCTGGTAGTTTTCCTTTCTTCGACTTTTTTAACGCATTTCTGTCTACTCTGGGATAGAGCCGGATAATTTCTGGAGTTATTAATCCTTCAGTTGATGAAGATGCAGGTGCAGTTGTAGGTGATAGCAAGGAGGGTGATACTGGCGCTGAGCTCCATGGAAGATCTTGTTGAGTAATCTCTGTTTCTGCAGGTAGAGTTTCTGGCACATTGGCATCTTGGCCCGCTGTAGAAGTTGATTGTCCACCTTACGTGGAAACGGCTGCATCTTGCATCATTGCATCTTCATCAACGTCTCCTGTTCTTGTCCCCTTTTTCACATATATTCACGGCATGGTTCTGTAACAATAATATTTTTGGTGAACAATCTTCCTACTGCCACGCAGTTAGGAATGGGGAGCATTCGTACAGTACGAATCTACCCCACTCATAACTGCACGAAGGTACCCCAAACTGAGAAATCAACAAATTAATTGAAAATAAAAATAACCGCTATAGTTAGCCTAAAATGACTATTTACATATTAAACGAAATTATCACTTCATAAACTATACTA
The DNA here is from genome assembly GCF_057557595.1 of Rhyacophila brunnea. Classification (NCBI taxonomy): domain Eukaryota; kingdom Metazoa; phylum Arthropoda; class Insecta; order Trichoptera; family Rhyacophilidae; genus Rhyacophila; species Rhyacophila brunnea. Next base: position 29,653,649 of record NW_028233068.1, read on the forward strand.
AGTCACTTATAACATTCGTGCAAAACTTATAACAGTTAAGCGTGTTCAAAAGTGAATACAAAAAATACTTACGAAGAGCGAAAACACGTATCGGCGTGCTCCATCGAAGCTGTTGGCCACACTGATGCCCTGCCCCGCGGTTACACTATGCGTATAAGCGGAAGTCACACACACAAACGTGAGCACGCCAATGAATTGGATAGTGAAGATATCGCCACTGTACGAATGCAGCCTGTGTACGAATCCTACCTGCTCTCCCCTAGAGTTTCGAAAAAAAACCATAATATTTAGTTTATATCTACATTATATTGCATGTTATTTCAGTTACTTCACGTTTTACATTATCAAGTTCACGACTTTTGCAGTTGTTTTGCATTTAATCTCGAAATTGAAAAATTTGCAGATGCCTTGGTTTTACACTCACGGTGCGAATGATCAACACGTTATATCCGTAAAATTCGACATAATAAATGTAGGTAGGTTGCTATAAAATAGTGTTTGAAAGAGATTTTTGTACCTAGTTATATTTATTGATAGGTACTTCGTTTTTTCTATAATGACGTGTTGACGAATACCGGTATTAATTCAATAAGAAATACCGGTATTGATATATTCCTTCGGTATTGCAATCCCTAATTGAATTTTTTATTACTTCGACCTTGTTGAATTCGGGAGATTTTACTATCTTTAGTTTCATTTCGGCGACAACTTGTGTATCACTTTGATGATTATATTAATTTTGACGCAATTCATCAAATCCTTTCGAGGCACGTCGCGCAGTACAACAATACCCGTTATGCGTCATACTGCATAATTCACTCATAACCATCGTTTTTTTACGGTAAATTAGACAATGATATACCAATATAATTTCATATGAAGTCATACATCACGTTAATAGTCTCAAGTGGTAGCGGGAAGACAGATCCGTAGAAGATAATATAATGATGGACAAGAAGGTACTGGATAGTAAAGAGTGGATAGTAAGGACGGTAATTTTAAGCTAGTGGTGTGACATCTCAAAATTAGTCGGCGGATGGCATCAAAGGATCTCTGACACTTCGTCTACCTACATAATACTAATATAGAGATGTACGTATTTTTGCATGAAGAAATTGAATGAAATACATTCCTTATATAATAAATGTACTTTAAAATCGTGGATTACCTGGTGTTTTGCTTAGAATCGTGACAGGGGACTGACGTTTTAAAGTGAAGAGGTCGATCACTCTTGGCATTGATAAGATAAATCAATATTTTTATTATGTGCTAAGAATATCAAATTATGGCCCTTCACAGAGGGTGGTTTGTACAAACAGATTTTTTTTTTGTTTTCACTTGCTCAACCTATTAGGTGCATATTTTGACTTCAAACACACATAGAAAGACAATATTTATGTAGGTATAGGTACATATTTATTTATCAGACCCAGGATTCGAACCTGAAACCCACGACATTAATTCATTATACGGTGTGGAAAAACTAAAAAAATCGGAAAATTCCTGCGTGACTAGTTATTGTATTGGTAAAGCTCACACGATGATTGTAAGTGTAGCAGGGCTATTCTAACTAGTTAACATGGTAACACGTTTCCATTATTTTTCTTGATCCAATTCCGTGCAGGTACAAGGCGGTTATTTACAACAATTGGTAACATATTGATAAAGGCTCGATGATATTGAGCTACTGTTCAAGCTGCTATTCGGCGAGTTTAAAATCGCGTGAGTCAGCTAGTGCGATTGTGATGATGACACACAAAACTTTCCATTCGCTCAGAAGCCAACAAGCTAGCGAGTTGAAACCGTAATTTTTGGTACTATTTGACAGGACGTATTGAGTAGTTCGTTTTTTTACCGGCGGGTTCGCCACTATCGCTCTACTGCGCAGACGCAGATCGGCCCACACGCCAGCGAGTAGCGAGTAAAGTAGCCCGGCTTTCAACTTTTCTCGGTAGATTGTTTACAATCTGCTTGTTAGCTAGTTCGATGATGACACTGGGCGAGTTTACAAGCAGATTGTAAATTTGCCGGCTTGTAGCTTATAAAGTATCTCAATATCATCGACGCTTAAGCGATATAAGACACCCAGCACTGCAGTTCGATCGCGTTGACGGCAGGTCTTACTTGATTCCAAACAATTAGATTTTTTTACCAAATTGAAGTCATGATCAAGCTGATGTGATTATAAATGGAATCTATTTACAAACTGTTTTCGTCGCATCTGTTTTATCTTCCTATTAAAACTACCCCTCAAAATTCTTATGTCTACTTTATTAAGTAAATATTTAATTTTTCTCCATCCTCAGTTTACGTCGATATAACCCGATACGGAAATTATCTCAATAGGGGTGGCTTCAGTAATTTACTTGGTTATCTACAAAGACATTATTATTATGACGTTTGTTAAATATTTATATTTATAGCAACTTTTCTTTATCTATAATAATTGGTTTTTATTAATTGGTTATAATAATTTGATTTAAATAACTGGATTTGCATTACTACATTATTAATATATCAATTATTTTTATTTGATCAGACGAAATCGGCTACGATATATTACATAAGGAAAATTTATTATAAATAAAATTATTTTTAATTGATAATACTAATAAAAAATAATATTGTATGTAACTTCAATATAGCGCTCGATAATTTTCCGAAAAAAGTGCGCTCGATTTTATTGTTAAATAAAATCGAGCAATAAATAATTCATCATATGATTTGAAAGGGGGCCTCTAATATAGAATAAATTATTAATATACCTAGGAAACTCAGTCTGCGAATGTACCTTACGTAGTCAAATAAAAATATATCAATTAGACAGGTACCTAGTAGATTTTGTGTAACAATAATTATTAGACATTGCATAACTATGTAGACTGTAGAGTGATTTTTATTTTATTTATTTATTCTCGCATATAACCGTGAAAGAAGGAAGATTTTTTTTATAAAAAGATTAGGTACCTATGTAGTTATGTAGTATGTTCGTGTTGGTATGTTAATATCATAAATTTGTAAAAAAAAATAGCCTGTTTACGAAAAAGAATTGCAAATAAGACTAATTTTATACAAATAAAAAAAGCTGGAATTTATGGATTTATTAAATTTTTTATACTGGGGGCCTCAAAATCAGTCAATGCGTCGGTACCTACTACATTTATGTCTGAAAAGCGTTCTGCAGTTTTTTTAACATATTGTTCGGCGCGGACCGGATAACCTGGAGAGACTGGTGAGTTTGGGTAACCTCCAGGGAAGGCGAAGCAGAGGAAAAGCGTCGGCGCACTAGAGTAGCCTTCACTCTGCCACGAGAGAAGCCGTGGATCGAGAGGGGTGAAAGTCTTGGTGGCTCAAAAGATGACAACATTTCTAGGTCATGAGGAAACGACCAAGAAGAAGAAGACCTACTACCTAGGTATACAATTTATTGATAAGCTAATTAGTATACACCACATATTAAAATATATTTAATACGGCACGTGCTGCGTTTACAATCAAATACTTTTTTTAATAAATGTTTGGATTGTTTATGAGTTTTAAACTTCACTGCTTATAATATTTTTAGGCAAAAAACTCCTTGATACGTTTCTGATTAGGTTTTCTCCCTTAATAGATGAACATTAAATACGTCGTTATAGTAGATTAACACTGTTGTATACAAACATTTTAACCTGATCTCCACGGTGAGGGGTTCTTCAATCAGATGTTTTAATTATGAATGTGTGGATTTAGTTTGATCGCAAGTTAATATATTAATATTATTGATTAATTTAATAAAACGCAAAATTATTTAGTAGATAGTTATTTATTTCACTTTTATTATTTAATAAATCTGAACCAGTTTCGTCCCTCTGAGGCAGACGAACCTGACAGTTCAATAAAAGAAATATATTAATTCTACCAATAATTGTTATTTTTTTAGCATTTTGTTTTAAATATTATCTGAGTATATAATAGGTTAATTTAATGTTATGACGAAATTACCCACCTTTCCTAAAAAAATAAAAATAGTCATAAAATACAAAAACAAGTTTTCCAAAAAAACTATGTTATAAAAAGACGAGCCGACAGAAATTTGTGCTCATTAAATCAAATCAATTATAGCGCCTGCAGACGTGCATGGATGCCAGAAATAATGTGTAAACTATCGCGCCAATGTCACGGTTGTTGTTGCTACATGCATGTTTAGTGTGCTGCGCAGTGTAGTTTCGTATAGTTTGCTTACAGGGTCGCCACGATCGCTCTACTGCGCATGCGCACATCTCACGCAAGTTACAAGTATCTCATGAGAATTCAGAAACAGCTAAACTTTTTTGATCCATGCATGCAGTGTTGCAATTTGCAAGTGTTTATATTTACTTTTTTACCACGTTTTTATTAGTTCGTATTCTTGTATGTCCGGTACAGATTTTTTCTTGTGTGTCCAGTACATTTTTTTCTTGTTTGTCCAAGATTTGTATTGGACGATTGAAGATTTTTAACTAACTTCCCGACTAGCTAGACATTTGAAACTTTTAGAATATATCAGAACGGGACGACAATGCATTCTTTTAATACTTTTAGCCATTTTTAAGCAGAATTGAATTCATTTTCAGTTAATTCTGTTTTGTATGGAAAGTTATTATTGTCGGTTGCTAAGGGGGTCCTAGCAACTAAATTATTAATATTTACGTGCGTTACTATGGAAATCTATATGAAATGTCAAAATGACATTTCAATATTCTATAATATTTTTTCAGTATTTCTATCAAGTACAATAAAAAGTTTTTATTAATACATAGAATTGCCGGTACTGTTCGGTTATACCGGAGCCAGCGGAAAACACATTTTGAAAATAGCCGATAAACTGGATTATTTGTTAGTTTGGGTTAGTTTAGGTTCGGTTAGGTTGGGTTAGGTTAGGTTAGGTTAGGTTAGGTTAGGTTAGGTTAGGTTTGGTTAGGTTAACCCAACAAATAATCCAGTTTATCGGCTATTTTCAAAATGCGTTTTCCGCTGGCTCCGGTATAACCGAACAGTACCGAATTGCCAAGTTTATATGATTCAATAGAAAATTTAAAAACGTGGTAGTTATATAAAAAGTTCTTTTTATCTTGTAATTATTATAGTTACGATTGCGACAATACGTAATGCCAGCAAAATTATTTATTATTAATCAAAATTATTTTATATACCTACCTACAATAGAGGAATGGTTCATTAAAACAATGCTCTAGTGGTTATAATTAGATACAGAAACAACTCAAAATATTAAGATATTGAGTGAATAACATAGGGCATAGAAAGGTAATTTCTTTTTAATTTAGTCAATACAAGTCGAAAATTTCTTGAATGTGACATAAACTGGAATAATTATTTCTAGAATTAAATAATAATTCAATTCTATACGACTAGTATGAACATGAACTGTGAAATTCTATTGAACATTACTAAATCATATTAGACCAATTTATATCTACAACAAAAAAATCACCTTTCCCTGAAGGCTATACCTCAGCTGAGGCATGGTCTAAAAAGATAGTGACTAGGCGATGCGCGGATTGTGCAAATGACGCGAGCCGAACGAAATATAATTTGTCATAAAAATTCGCATGCGTCCTTTTTATGTTATGTTTATTATTATATTCGTAATAATAATAGTATATTCATTGACATGTTTTCTTTTTCAAGTACCTACATGCGAAACGTTTTTTAGTCATCTTTACACGATTTAAGAATATATTCCTCTGACGCCATCACAAAACAAATTGACGTGCAAACAGGTCGACTACCGCTCTCCAAATGACAACGCGGCCGAAATTTCGTTCCACATACAGTTGGAAATTATTTGCTGTTTCACTTATGTACGCTCTTAAGCGTCAATGTTTCAAGATTGAAATAAGAATTTGTGCAAAAATTTAAAACGCCATCATCTAAGAAAATGTTTGTTGTTTTGTTCTTTATATATGATCGATAATTTTAAGGTAGTGTGTATTTAGAGTATAGGATTAAGCCATTTCTTATTCAGTTCTGACTTTTCATAACTAATACTAAAATATGATACTTATATTGAATACCTCTGGCTAAAAATAACAGGAAGTGCTGTGGTTTCATTATAAGTTCTCCCGGTATTAGAATAAAGTTGTAAGAAAACGAATAATAAATTACATAAACATTTTTTTACATATTGTTAATTTGTACATTAAGAATTCGTGTCTACTTCATTAGTTATAAAGATTTCAGTCGATTGCACTACATATTTAGGCTTCTTATTAAATAGTCAATTGAATTATTGTTATATGGATAACAAAGTAGATAAATAAGTAAATGATTTTGTTCATTTTCAAATTACTTTCTCACACGACTAGAGATCGCGTGCGATTTCCGCACAATCCAAAACCATTTAAGGCTGCGCGCACACGGCAAAGCGAAGTTTCGGATTCATCCGCCAAACGACGTTTGCGTTTTGTTTGCGAGCCGATTGCGTTTTAAATGCGTGTCAAATGCGTCAATATTTCGACGATGCTGTCCAAGAGAAAACACGGTTTTCAAGGGGATTCATAAACGCCTTTTTTTGAAACTGCACCCTGCTGCGAGAGTATTTATCTTTCATTACAGTGGCGTACAAGGGTAAATAAATCAATATAAAATCAGTACATAATATTGCATTATACCTACATTTATTTTCCCACTATTGCTTCTTTTGGAGCTGGACTGTTTTATATCGAAAGCGTTTTGAAAATTACCTATTGTTGAGCCTATTATATACCATCATCATCAATACTATCGACCGAGGGTACTTGATGGAGTTTGAATTTAAATTCTAATTGATTTAAGTTTTGTACTATTATTATTTATTAATACAATAAAAAAAGATTATAAGTTAATACACGAAGAAAGGGTAAAAACCTTATTACCTAGATACCTACTAAGTAAAGGATTAAGTACAAAAACATAATATTTTGAATAATTTGAATATTTGCAGTATTCTAAAAACCTGTTGTAAATACTATTAATACATTCGGTAGGTAAGCAGTTTTACAAAATACTCGTATAATAAAAAGTTGTGACACAGCACAGCTATGAGAAGAAGTATTTCACGAGAAGAATGGCTCGCCATATCTATACGGTAAACTAAACTATTATTATTTATTTTGTAGTATGTACTTATTTAATTAATTTTTTTATTAGTTGACACTGTCATCTTCTATAGATACACTAAAATGGAAACGGGTACTAATAATAATATATTGAAGTGAGAATAATGAATACCCACCTACTACTATTGATAGGTATGTGCTTGTGTACTTGTATCGGTACAAGTATATTTATATTAATTATTGTTTTTTTGTTATAATATATTAGTTGCGATTAATTGACAATAAAATTTAGATAATTTATCTATTTAGCCGCTACAGTACCATATTATTCAATTACATATTCAAAAAAAGTTGGTAGTTATGAATTCAAAACACCTTTCATAAAAAATAGATTGAAATATTAGTAGGTACACTAACACGAAATTAACTGATATAGTCTCATTACAATAGCTATCTTTTTAATATGTAGCTATTGAATTCTAAGCAATAATATTCTATTGGAAATATGAACAGATTTTAAGGGGAGATATTTCAAATGTTTATGAATAATATGTTTTAAATGTTTATTTAATAAAAGATACAATAGGTATAATAATATATTACATTGTTCTAACAAATTATATACAAAAAACCTATAAAATATTTTAATTAAATTATATCTGTTTTCTCCATTGCATTAACGCCACTATGAAATTCTTGATGACACTAATTAAGAAAGAAGGAAGATTTTTTTAATTTTTTCGGACTAAAGTAATAAATTATGTCATACAATATGTGCCTTATTGTGTTCCGCAAACTTGTAGCTATTATGGATATTAGTACTTTTTGTTTTCACCGTTAGTGTTATTATGTAAGAATTTATTTATTGCACTATCCGAAGAATTAAAAAAAACCTTTTTTTTGTCGCCAGTGGCGAACTAAGATAAATAAAATATAAAAATATAATATGTAAACATTACCTACATAATTATTAAGTATTTCTTTTTTACCATTTTACCTATATTTATTTTTTCCACTATTGCTTGATTTGGAATAGAATTCTGTTATATTATATCGAAAGCGTTTTTTAATTTGATGATATTTTCATAGTGTAGAAATTATTTTTAATGACTTTCATGCGGATTTTTGTTAGCTATACGCAAATGCAGACAAAGTCTAAATAAGCATTAATCATTCAAGTGAATCTTTATGGTTGCAAACAATTCATCATGACTTCGACAACAATAACAATACAGAACATGATAAAACAGAACAGCCAGGTTTTTCCAGGTGTTCTGTTTTGTCATGTTCTGTTTTGTCACTGTCCTGTTTTGTCATGGAACCGACTGAGATTTAACATTCTTCATATTATTATATATGACAATGTGCTAGGTGCAGATTGCGTAGGCTTAAACCTTTACATTATACCCAAGTTTTTAATGAAAAATACCCACTCATCCGGTCATGAGTTTGTCATTGGTAAATAAAATTTATTAGGCCTTTCTGAACATAATTATGTGGTTAATCAGTAATATTTCTTAATATGCGCCCCCATAAATTTGAGCTTTCAAAAATTCGGTCCTGGCCTAAATGGGAAGATTTAAAAGAACATGTGGTAGGTAAGATGGCACGTATTGTATGACATAATTAATTACTCCATTGCTTCAGTGGCGTTCATGCAATGTAGAGCAAAAGATATAATTTAATTAAAATATTTTATAGATTTTACTGTAGCGGGTGAATAGATAAATTATCTAAATTTTGTTATCAATTAATCGCAAATAATATATTATAACACGAAAACAATAATTAATATAAATATACATGTACCTACACAAGTACACAGGAACATACCTATCGATAGTAGTAGGAAGGTATTCATTATTCTCACTTCAATATGTTATTATTGGCACCCGTTTCCATTTTAGTGTATCTATAGAAAATAAAAGTGTCAACTAATAAAAAAATAATTAAAGAAGTACATACTTACTACAAAATAAATAATAATGGTTTAGTTTACCTTATAGTTATGGCGAGCCTTCACGCTTAAAAACAGATTAAATTTAATAAAAATATTTTATAGATTCGATACCTACATAAAGATTCTACAATCATAAAAAGGAGGCATGATTCTATTAAAGATACATACTTATTTAATATCGAATATAACCAAATGCACACCTACTTGTATTCATCCCAAAAGAATGGTGTTATTTTAAATATATATGTGTCATAATAATATGAATAGGTAGGTGGGTAATTCAATACGTATCTATAGGTACTTATATAAATATTTTCGGTATAGGTATATAGGTATTCATCAAAAATTATTTAAATTTGCATATTACGAACTATACCTTAACATTGTTTATTCGTTTTTTTTATTTAGTGAGTAGTTACAGTTGGTGACATCTCTCATTAGTTAATATTATTAAGCTCCCAACATATTGCACAACGAGAAAACTATTGTTTACGAGAAATGACATTTTAATACGCTTACCTACCGAATGTATTAATCGTATTTACAACGGGTTTTTTTAGAAACACTGCAAATATTCAAATTATTCAAAATATTATGTTTTTATACTTCATCATTTACGTAGTAGGTATCTAGGTAATAAGGTTTTTACCCTTTCTTCGTGTATTAAGTTATAATCTTTTTTTATTGTAGCTAGAATTTGATGTCAATGTGTATTTGCCATTGGCGAGTGCGCAAAATGCTGAAAGGCAAAAGCCTGATCGCAAAAAAATACTCAAGTGGAATAGTACAAAACTTAAATTAATTAGAATTTAAATTCAAGCTCCATCAAGTACCCTCGGTTGATAGTATTAATCAGACAAAGTTTATGATGATACATACAAGTCTCAATAATAGGTAATTTTAAAAACGCTTTCGATATAAAATAGTCCAGTTCCAAAAGAAGCAATAGTGGGAAAATAAATGTAGGTACAGTGGCGAAGGGTGCAGGTAAGCTGTTAAGGTCCGCCATAAATAGTGCACATTAACCTTTTTCAGTCAATTGTATATGTTCTTATTGAAATACGACTACAATTTACAGATGGATTGGTTGGATTTTAAAAATCAATTAAGCCCTGTCTTACCAAACCATAATAGTATTGGTATATTTTAGGCGATATGACAAAATTGTGCACATTTTTTCATTCTTACTTATTTTTTTAACTTTAGATTAAAAATACGTATCACACATAGGTATTGTAAGTTCATTTTTTTAATTCATCAAGCTATGCCTAAACCAAACTGTAATAGATAAATTGTATTATCCTATCTATAAAATATCCAAATTTATGTTAGATTTCGTATTTTTTTTACTATTATATATTATGGCTTTCGGTCGATAGTATTGATGATGATGGTATATAATAGGCTCAACAATAGGTAATTTTCAGAACGCTTTCTATATAAAACAGTCCAGCTCCAAAAGAAGCAATAGTGGGAAAATAAATGTAGGTATAATGCAATATTATGTACTGATTTTATATTGATTTATTTACCCTTGTACGCCACTGTAATGACAGATAAATACTCTCGCAGCAGGGTGCAGTTTCAAAAAAAGGCGTTTATGAATCCCCTTGAAAACCGTGTTTTCTCTTGGACAGCATCGTCAAAATATTGACGCATTTGACACGCATTTAAAACGCAATCGGATCGCAAACAAAACGCAAACGTCGTTTGGCGGATGAATCCGAAACTTCGCTTTGCCGTGTGCGCGCAGCCTAACACGTGCGAAAATCGCATGCGAAATGGCCACAAGTGAAATCATACGCAGCATCTGAAAAATCGGTGGGTGCTCGTAAACGATCCTGCTTATATAAGTCTGGGTCTGATGAAACGAAAATTCATTCTTCCACAAACAGATAAAATAATATGAAATATGTCAAATAATGAACTCTGATCACCTACGTACACTCCAATCGTGGTGATTATTACAACGTTTTTATTAACTCGTATTCTTGTTTGTCCGGTGGTTGTATATCCAGTACAAATCTTGCAATCGATTTCTAACTAACTTCCCGACTAGCTAGACATTTGAAACTTTTAGAATATATCAGAACACGATGCCAATGCATTCTTTTAATACTTTAAGCCATCTTTAAGCAGAATTGAATTAATTTTCAGTTAATTCTGTTTTGTATGTTTCGGAAAAAAATCGTTTAAAGTAATATTTACTACTCACTATTAATTATTGGTTGCTAAGTGGGTCCTAGCAACTAAATTATTAATATATACGTGCGTTACTGTGGAAATCAATATGGAATGTCAAATGACATTTCAGTATTCTATATTTATTAATACATAGAATTGTCAAGTTTATATGATTCAACAGATAATTTAAAAACCTGGTATATAAAAAGTTATTTTTATCTTGTAATTATTTAATCAATAAATTCGTACTTATTCAATTTAATATTGACATATATAGTACCTCCCTATACAAGACAGTGTCTTCGTATATAAGTCGTTCTGTCCCTATAGTTTATTTTACTTATTTCCGATCTCCTTCTCTCGAAAGTGATCATGATCAATGAAAAATTGATGAGGGCGAAGGGCGACTATCATTTCTCCCCTCCGCAAGACGATCAGTGTAAAAACTTTTCCCGAAAATTCCCCCTGTACAATCAAACTGAACTGAATTTTATTGTATGACAAAAATCTTTGATTTGGCTGACCCTTCAAAGTCGAGTGTCCTTGTTTGCATAACAATACCTCCTAATAGACCGCACTTTCAGGCGACCTGAAAAGGTTCATTCGGGCAGAAAAATTCGGCGAGTGCCGTCGAATAGCGATTGTTTTTGAAACGCCACTCGTTAGGTATGTACATATTAATGCGACTTGTAGATTGATAAAAAAATATTAAATAAAATGTAGCATGTATGTCGATAGAACCACAACAACAAATTTATGTTAGGTACTTCAAATTTCATTCATTAATTTATTATTCGTTAATATTGGTGACCGTCTTTTATGATTTTGATAGGTTATGCTTGATTCCTGAGTTTAATAACGACAGGATTACTCAAAATTTTGGTTTAAACGTAGGTCGTCGTCAAAAGGTATTTGTCAATAATTTTTAATTATTTTTTTTATTTAATGAATAAAATAAGTACTTATACGAATTTAAGAAAATAGCAGTCGTTATTGAATATAGGAACATATTTTTTTTTTGTAAATATTAATAAAATTAGTCTTTCAGTGCTAAAGACGCGTTAGGCACGTAACCATTAGTTGGCCATTACATATAATTAGCATGATATTTAACACAATGCTTACGGGCCCTTTTAATTAATTTTGTAATTAACGTGTTAATTTGCATTTGAAAAGTAATTAGCAAAAACACAATTTTGTGCGGCCCGTAAGCTATGGTTTAAATGTGGTAATTAATTAGTAATTAATTATTAGTAATTGATCAGTAGTAAATGTGAACGCAAAAACACCTCGAATATAATAATAGGTAGGTACCTATACCCAGCTGTTGGTGAATTTTGGTCTGATTAATATTATATAGGTTAGGTACTCAATCATTGATAATACACATTGACCGGAATCCGCTCAATAAAAAAATATATTTTTAAGTATTGGTATGTTTCTAAGGTATATCAGGTATACATGTACTATGCTCAAAAAATGAAATCTGTATTAATAATTAGTATCTAATTGCATAATTATTTAGGACAAATTCGCTTCAGAAAATGAGTGACAAGCAATTTTAAAATTAAAAATAATCGGCGCTGATATACTCATAGTGAATTTCCGTGGGAGTAGGTAGGGGGCGGCACATTATATATGGGGCGGCACATTATAAAAGGTAGAAGGCGGAGAAAAATGAATACGAGACCTTTGAAAACAGAAACGCTTTGTTAGGAAGTATCAACATATTTTATTAGTTTTTAAAAAATCACAAGAGGGCCTCAAAAGTTTTCAACGCCTCAGACCTCCGTGTACCTAAAACTATCACTGTTTGATAGTTGGATTCGTAGAAATTTTCTAACCTGCCTAAGGGCAGCATTTTGCCGTCACTTATCCTTTTCCACTCTGATCATTTTTTTTCAAAACGTATTAGCTACTCTGATCTAATTTCGGGACTTTCTTGTAGATGTTTAAAGTAGAAAACTTGTGATGTTTATATTAAATAATAACTTAATACTAATCCAGCGAGTGAAAATGTCAATAAATTTGTCTGTAGTACCTGAATATACAAGAAAAACTCATTTTTCTAAATTTGATAATAAAAAAAAAACTTCATTACATTTTGGACACCGTGTTTGACGATTCGTATGACCATTACTGATGCAATGGGGTTTTGGTACGATTCGCAAAAAAAACATGCTTTATTGGACTTAAATTTACTAAAAGTAATACGTATGCTTTAAATATGTTGTATAGTCATCTATTAATTACCAATATATTATGTTCATAGTTCAGAACACAGGTAATATAACCGTAAATGGTACTTAAATTCTTGGAGCAATTTCTTTTTATTTATCCTGTGACTCATTGCAATTTTTTTCGCATGCAAACTATTAATTGGCTGTAATATTCAAAATGACGTCTGGTATTAATTTGTTTATAGGCTACTTACGTAAAAGGGGCGTAACTTTGGGTAGAAAGTATAACCCAGCTATTGCACTAGTTTTGATCACTGATATTTATTTTAAATGTTGTTATAACAATAAAAATAGTTTACGATTTAAACTTTAAATTAAACCAATGTAACTTGCACTAATCGGAATATTTTTTCAAAGTATGATATTTTTCAAAGCATCCATCCGCCCACATGAAGTGCCGGCTTGTTACAAGCCGCAAGTTTTACAATAATATATTGTTCGTTTTCTTTGATTTCCTTTCCTATTAGAACCTCAAACAACGCAATCCTTATATTGTTTTCTGTCCGACCATGTTCGATCCCAATAGGATTATATAGGCCTCCACAGAGTAGAGGTTTATATTAACAGATTTTGTTTTTTTACGAGAAATGGATGTCAGCCACTTTCTCAACCTATTAGGTCCATACCCTGACTCACGCACAAATTGAAAAACAATATGTGTACTTGCCAGACTCAGGATTCGAACCTGGGACCCACGGCGTCATAGTCCAACGCTTAAACCGCGCGGCCACCGTGGGATTTTTTCTGTACATCAGGCATAATAACATGTAGATTGACGTGATTTAACCGCTGTTCTGGATCTATTGAATGTCTTCCTTGAATAAATACACGTTCAATATTATCAAATGTATCCAAATCTTCGTCTTCACTTCTATTGAAATGATCACTATCGTTATTTTCATTGACATTTTTGTAGTTTAACATTGTTATTGTTATTTAATTATTTTCTTAATCACGTTATTTACTGTAAATATTTATAATTATTAATAAGTAATGTTATGGAACGGCGAGATGAACTTCATTATACACGAATTTATATTAATTAAACTGACTTTATTAGAATGTAATATAATATACTTATAATAGATTATTTATTGTGTTGGACATTGATTTTTTAACCGTTATTAGATGCACGTATTTACGGTCATGGTCCCGGCGATACTGAAGTTGAAAGGGTATTAAGATTATAAATAATCATATTATGCAGTGCATTGTTAGATATTTAGATTGATAAGAGAAGTGTAACTCAACATACTTACTTCATACAAAAATAATGAGGCATTCACATTACAATGTAAATAACAATGGAAAGATTAAGATAAGCAATCAAAAGCATTCTTATACCCCATTAACATTGGGTATTTGATTAGTCTAATTTAAATGATTACAATGATTACACATTCGATATTAGCTAATAAATGATACTGATAATAATATGACACCTCATGTTGAAATTATTGTATGTATTAAGAATATCTAATAGTAATAAATTAATAATATACCTACAAGGAGTTAGAAAAATACCTGTCCCATAATACAAACAAATAATAATATGGTCATTGTAAGTGGGAAAAGCATTAAAAGTCCGCCCTTTATAGGATATTACGATAGACTGTCTCAAAAATATTTGAAAATTGCAAATATTTAATCAGGTGAATAGATACATCAATTTTTCCGTAAATTTATTCAACCCAACGGTTGATACTAATGTAAATTTGATGGTTTATCCTGGATGTTATAATGTTTAACTATATTTGTCGGCAATAACATTTCGTAGAATTCGCATACACTTTTGATAAATCGGGGAGTAAATGTATACCTGCGCTGGGCCAGACCCCCTGGCCGGCTGAGCTCCCTACTAGAATCGTTCGGGCCAGACTGTCTGGCCCAGAGAGTGCTAAGAGTTAAATAGGTATCCACCTGAAATACCTAAGTTATTGAAGAAAGTATGCATATCATCTACTCGTAGTTGACTTTTTCATGTCATTTGCGCCAAAGAAAATTCGTCGCCATGAAGTATATAAACAAAAACATAATGACAAGGCGCACACAAAGAAAAATATTTTGAGGGTTCATTTTGAAAAAATATCTATATTTTTTTATTAATTTTTAAAGCGGCTGGAGGGGGCGGGTGTAATAAAATCTAGCAAATACCACTGACTTCCATATTTACCCTTAGATTCAAGTCGCTTGAACCGCAGAATACCACACTTTTCCAGGTACATTCTCCATACCCAGATTAGATTCAAACAAACACCGAGCCTGCAGATTTAATTAAGAGTGTTCGCCTACGAGTGATCGTATGCGCGAATATTTATCGAATACGCGTAGCTTTATAGTCATAATGATCAGGATCGTCAGTGTCCGTTTGTGTCGTCCATGCTGTCGTGCCGCATCCGAATATTAAATCAAACATCGGATGGCTCAGATATTTGCACCAATTTATAAGTGCCGCGGGTCGTCCAGTATCATCTGAATCATGATCCTCTGTCTAGAGGTCCTGACAAAAGAAGAACAAGTAATATTCCATTTCGACTACTTAACCTGCAAATACATTTGGGCAAATTGTTCAGGAAGGAAAAAAACATAATAATGTAACTATCGAACGGAATTTAGGGCTATACCTCAGTTGAGGCATGGTCTAAAAAGATTGTGGCTAGGCGATGCGTGGATTGTGCAAACGACGCGTGCCATATATCATATAAATCCAGCATGCGTCCATTTAATGTTCTGTTTATTGTTCTATTAGTAACAATAATAATATATTTATTGACATGTTTTCTTTTTCAAGTAAATGGGTAACGTTTTTTAGTCATCTTTACACGATTTAAGAATTAATACCCCCGTTGCCATCACGAAACAAATTGACGTGTTCACAGCTCGACTTTTGCTATCCGATTGCCAAAAGTCCAAAATTTCGTCGCACCTATAGTTGAAAATTATTTGCCGTTTCACAGAAGAATGCTCTTAACAATTCGAAAGATACACTTGGATTTATTTGTACAAATTAACTGCACTATGAATTAATACACTATTTTAACCTCCCTTTTGTATTTTTAGACAATTATATTATAAAGAGCGGAGTTGTTCCATTTACGATATTGAAAATTTAGCACCTGCAGTTGACCTTTTTGTGTGTGAAGAACCATAACACATTTATTATTACCACGTTTTTGTTAGCTCGTATTCTTGTTTGTCTGGTGGTTGTTTATCCAGTACAAATCTTGCAATCTTCGGAAGAAATCCGTAATCCAATCCACTATTATTGGTTGCTAGGAGGGTGGTCCTAGCAACTAAATTATTAATATATACGTGCGTTACCATGGAAATCAAAATGACATTTCAGTATTCTATATTTTGTTTGTTGCAAAATAGCAAAAAAATGATTTGTTGACAATTTCCTTATTTGTCCTAAATTATTAATAGGTATATAGAATTTTCAAGTTTTTATGATTCAACAGAAAATTTAAAAAAGTGCAGTTGACTGGTTTGCAGATTAAGCAGCCGATTGACCGTTTTCGTAAATATTTTTTTCCGTTTTACCCCCCCCCCCCCCTGTTGTGTGCGCGCCTAATAATGTCAAATCAACATATTTTTCTTGATCAATGGGCAATCAAAACAAATTCTGAAAAAATAGCATGCTTATATTGGTATCTAGGTAGGTACTTAGTGCTCTTAATCGTATTAAATCACTAACGACCACTCCAGCCCACTTGACTCTTAATGGGTAATCGAGAGTCACGAACTGATTCATGGCAATCATAACTAATACTCTTGGAAGCACCTCTGTGGTCGAACCAATAAATACGTTTAATAATAGGTACCAACTTACAGATTCTCAATTTTATTTTTTATCAATATAATATGAGATACGGAGTGGTCGTTAAAGTATTGAGTAGGAAGCTGATCATTTTTTTTTTTAATTGGACTGTGATGTTATGTTTTTATTATATACTTATCTTTGTTATCAAGAGATTTTTTTTGCGAAAAATAAATAATTATTTTGAAGTGTAACTTTCTAAGAGCCAATATAGCTAATCTAGTGACAGATTCACAAAACAGACTTAAGGCTATACTTCAGCTGGGGCACGGTCTAAAACGATCGTGACTACGCGACGCGAATATTGTACAAACGACGCGTGCAGAACAAAACATAATTTGTAATAAAAATTCAACATACGTCCATTTAATGTTATGTTTATTGTTCTATTAGTAATAATAATAATATATTCATTGACATGTTTTCTTTTTCAAATAAATGGGTAACATTTTTTAGTCATCTTTAGGTACATGATTTAAGAATTAATTCACCTGTCGCCATCACAAAACAAATTGACATGTTCACAGCTCAACTTTCGCTCTCCGATATTTCGTCGCACCTATAGTTGAAAATTATTTGCCGTTTCACTGAAGTATGCTCTTAAATTAAATACAAGAGTATTTTAATAAAATTAAGCATGCGTCCCAAGTCTTAATAATAACAAGGTTTATAATATTCTTAATTTTCGATGTTAACAAGGCATCTAGGCTAGGCGTGCATACAGAAAAATATGGGCGGTGGTCTATTTCGAAAAATTATCAATAATAATTGTTCATTTTAGATTTTTAAGGCGGCGGGGTAAACACAATCTAGCAGGTGTCACTGACGTCGACATTTTCCCCGCTGACCCCCCCCCGCATCCCGGGTACATTCCTTATACCCAGACACTCCGAAACGATGAAATAAACTGATATCCCTCTATAGCTACCGGTGCCCACCTACACATCCACAAGTGGTTAACGAATACATATGGACGTTGGATGGCCCAGATAGTAGCACCAATTTATGAGTACCACGGGTCTTCCAGTGACCACAGTTCTTGCGTAACGTGCAATGCCAAAATGAGTTGGGTCAACCTGTTCAGAAGGCTGTTCGATAGCCAAATCATTCGGGTCACGTTCCTCAGTCGTGAGGTAGGTACTGACGAAGAATAAAGTGATGTAATATTCTTCTAACCTAAATAGTTTTAATTTTTATGTTTCTGCGGCGAAACCCCCCCCCCCGCCCCTCTCCGTTGTGTGCGCGCCTGATCTAGACCTTTTAACGTCTACGAAGAGTTTGGTATTATAAAATTACCTAAGTATATTGTATAAACGTGTATCGGCAGAAGCGGTGAGGCGTAGGCGGGGTAAGGGTGATAACGGCGACTGTGAAATTTCTAAATTCCGTAGCGAGTTGCATCTAGTCATTCTAGTCAATACACGCTACGAAGCTTAGGTACGTGGACAACCCATACAGGCAGTATGGAAAATTTTGTCAGCATCATGTTATTACTACCGGAAGCGTTAGTGGTTATATCTGCGCTGCTGAAAAATAGCCTTATTGGGATATCAGATTAATTAAAATAAATTAATAAAATAAATTTAGTGATTGAAAAAGCTATATTGAATCGGAAAGTATCATTTTTGTAGGGTAGATACTTCACTGAATAATAATATAAAATCTTTATGTAGACAATTTTACTTTTAGGGGTGTACGGCACCCTACACTATTAAAGCATTACCGCTAGCCGACCAACTGTAAAATGATCACTTGTAGACTTTTCCACTTCGTTAGGGGCTTAATTCACCCCATATTATTGCTCTTATATCGAGGATGCATTCTTTATTTTGTTATCTTGGTAGATATAGTGACGTTTAGGGTGAAATAAACTTTACAGCCATATAAATAGTGTATTAGTTAAGTCCGAAATAGTATATGGTGAATATGTACCTACATCCTACTATGTTAAGGACTATGCACCGCATTGGTTAAACACTTCGCTAATGGGAGGTCAATCTTGAATGTTATTCGTTAACTTCAAAATTGGTTTATTAAAGCGTAAGAATAGCAAAGGTACGGAGAGATGCATGTTGAGTATCGCGCACAAGGATCTAAAAATAAATACGTGGGCAAAGGAAAAAACAAATACTTAGTTTTTTTTAATTATCATTTATGTATGTAAACCAACAGGATCAATCACAGAAAATAAGTATAATTAGAATATAGAATAATAGAATATGTTGTGATGGTCCCAATAACAAGTGGACACAAAAGGGATAATAAATCAAATTAAATTAGAACAATATGTACAGTAAAGTTATAAAGAATATATTGGAAAGTTATCATAAGAAAATATAAAAATACAAAAAAACATAAAAGGTATAAATATATAGGAGAAGACAGGCAATATAAGAAAAGAAAAATTTAAACAATTTAATTTGAAAGAGGCAAGATAACAAAACAGATATAGTGTATTTGACATTGCAGATACCAGTGAAGTGGAGATGAGCAAGCCACGGATTATCACTGGCCAAACATCATCATCCGGTTTATCCAAGAGACCTAAAGGACAACGAAGACTCCGCTTGATCGATGAGACAAACAAGCTTAGAAATTATTCTACCGTGGCACCATTGGTACCAGAAAAGCGATTTGCAGTTGTGGTGGTATTTTTTGTTAACATTAAAAAAGTAGCAGACAGTACCGATACACTTGAGAATCGTCCGTGGTGCCACAGTAGAATGATTCCAGTATAAGTGACAAGGAAAGACTTAGGACCGAGAAGAATTAATTGATATCTACATCAAAGATAGGCCTTGTTGGAGCAGTGGATTGAGATTGGCTCGAACGATTAAGAGGCACGTAAAACTATAAAAACACACACATGCAAACTAAGAAATCACTTAAGTATAGGTATAATACTTTATTCAAATAGTTACCTACCTAAAATAAAGCAATACATTTAATAACACTTAATAATTTATCATATTATTAAACATTATGAAACCTTGTGCTATTGGCTAAACCACTTAATTTTATCGAATCTTATTGGCTGAATCCACTTAAGAATGTTATTGGTGAACAGAGACAAAATACTCGACACTATAAGGCCTACAAGTAAATACTTTGATATAGAGTGAGAAAGCATACTATTATACGTAGCTCTCAAATAAGCCATGCAAGTTGGTTGGAAAACTCAGCTTTTAAAAGCTGTAAAAAAATAAATGACGCAGGGAAATGTCAAAGGGAATTATAAGATATATGAAAAATACGCCTTTTTAATTTATTGATATAAGAACCCTTTTCGGATATTCAAAAAAAGTCACTTGTCCCCTTATAGAAAAATACACTTTTCTTTTTATAACACGCAAGTAAACAAGCTAAATAACGTCGTTTGATAGAGTCAGTAAAGACTATGTTGGATTGTATAATTCGAATACACCTTCGTCTTTTTAGAATGCAGTGAAAACTTTTATTTTCTAATTTACCCACCAGAAGAAGTCGATAAAAAGAGACAGATATATTTGATTTTCCATATAAACTTCCAATACACAGAAAGAGACGAAAGATCTCGCGAGCTTTTGCACTTACGAAAACAAGCTTTATTCGACTCGCTATCGAAGAGGCGTAAGCACCATTTTTTGTAAGATGGAAACACCTTCATCACGTTTAAGAATACTGTTCATATGTAAGAAAATACAAAACACACATGTGACATTATGGTATTGAATTTCTTTGATGATACTCGTAGTTAAGTTCGTTAGTGATAGATTGAAAAATCGTTTTGAAAGTATGCTTGGCACAAATGTATAATGGAAAAATAGTAAACGTTTCAGAAAACAATATAATATTATTTTATTCGTCTTGAGTAGTCATATATAATTGTAACATCTTGGTCCTGATGCTACAACCCTATGTGGGTCTTGGCATCCATCCAGCTCTATCCAAAGCTGCTTCCTTATAGTTTAGAACGTCCAAAGTCTTTATATCCAACTCGACACAATGCCTCTATCTTGTACGAGGTTGGCCAGGTCTTCGTTTGTCTTCCGGCTTCCCCAATCTCAATTTCTTTGGAATGCGAGACTCATCCATTCAGTGCACATTTAATTGTAAAATAATTAGAGATAATTAATACAGAATGAATAATAACATAAATTACAAATTATTTGTGCAAATAGTGTGACAGTCGAGGAACGCAAGTACTGTGTCTAATCTTAACAATGATAAATTTAATGCATGCCAACAACGAAAAATTGTCAAATAACAAAGGTCGTTTATAAATAACATGTTCAAAAAACCAATGGTAACTGGCCAGTCTCGTACAAGATAGAAGTTAATATGAAGCCGGATTAGAAAACCCTGAAGGTAGAAAATTTAAAGGAAATGGAACAGAAAAAAATTAATTTAATTAAGGGTACAGGTCGATTATGGGGAAGCCAGGCAGGTACCGTGCTAATGGTCATCGCCGATTTTGGCAAAATTTTAAATTTCAAGAATGAAAACCTAACTTAACCTAAACAGCTAACCCAACCTCAAAAATTTTCCAGTGTATCGGTTATTTTCAAGATGTGTTTTCCGCTGGCTTACCCATAACTGACTTGTACCGAATTGAAACTCAGACATAATTCTTTCTATTACTAATCACTGAAATCTCATTTATTACCACAATACATCTCTTGCAATGATTGATATAATTGTGGATTTGGAAATCAATTGATTTAGAATATTTTCGTGAATCAATTTTTAAATAAGTATTAATAAAATTTTATTGTAATAGTTTATTCCTTATGAATTCCATTCAACACGCCTAATGAGATTTAAAAGCTTTCCGTAACCAAACAATCCGTGCAAAGAATCAACTTTCAAAGCTTTCAAATGTATACTTATCTCTTTCTGCCTCGGCCGCACCTCCATATTTTTATTCGTCTTTCTCTCTCTGTTAACATTGGAAGGAGCTTTAAAAATATATGTCAGGTTGAATGGTTATAGGATGACAATATGTTAGTATACGTAAATATTGAATAGCTATTTATATATTCTTTTAGATATAGACCATATAATTTTTGAATTATTACTAATTTGGATAAAGCTTTATTTTGTTAATGATAATCGAATTGAATTTTCTATTTTTTTCCTGATTTTATAAAATAAAACATTAAGAAGTTACCAACGTAGTGATTGTTTTTTAACACGATTTAAAGCTTACCTTGACTTACTAGTTAAGTATAATTTAAAAAAAAAAAGAAGAGAATTTGACAATTTTGTGTAATTGTACAAATAGTTTTTTTATTATTTGATACATAAGTAATGAAATCACCAGTGCAACAGTGACATATTAAAATACCTACTATTACATTATTGGTCAGTAATCATTAACATTTCATAAAAGAACGAGATGAAACTAGGACTTTCCATCAGACTGGAGGGTGGAAATACAGATTTCTTCGCTCTGAAGAATCTATTCAGGTCAAAGCTTCTGCCCAAAAAGACAAAATTCCGGGTATACAACATGACTATGAAACCTGACTGAGCCTATCGAACAAACAAAAGAAGCTTATCCAAATATTCGGAAACAACATTCTCCGAAGAATATTTCAACCGTTTAAAGAAATCCAGAGATGTCGCATCCGTATCATGCCGAGCTTTCTGAACAATTTAATCCCGATAAAGTAAATGTCTTGAAGACTCGAAGACTGGTCAAGTTGTTATATGCGATGGATCTAGAGCTCTCTATAAAGTTTATGAAGGAAGCCCAGTAGGCGTTTGGTCCCTGGGCCACCCTCGGAGAAGATGGGTGGATAACGTCTAGAGGGACACAGAAAGGCTCAATGTTGGTTGAAGAAGGATGGCTTTGAATAGAGATTTTTAGATGATGGTTGTAAAGTCAACCACGGACTTGAATGGTCAGTACCGCTAGCTTAAGTACGTAAGTAATCATTTATAATATTTGCATATTTGCATTCATAATATTTGATTTGAATGGAAAAATATCGATGGATGAATGAATGATATTTCATTGATGTAATCCTAATCCCAATCTAATTTAAATCTAAATTAATTGGATTATAACTACGTAGATGGAGTATTGTTAATAAGATTGTCTAATAAATAAGTTGAAACCAATTTCTCAATATTCAATATTGTTAATTTTGTAACCATAGCATGATTAATATTCTGTACGTTTGTGCATTAAAAATCTGGGACCATAAAATCTAGTTTATTAGCGCCATATTTGGTGGCATTTTGATCTTTCGTTATTATAATATGTACATGTGATATACGCGATTTGTTTGTATCATAACAAATTTAATTAAAGTTTTACGGTTACATATTGACAATATCGAGGGTATACTGACAGAAAGCATGAACTCATTAAAACATGTTCTGAGATAATCGCAAAAAGGACTTTTTTCAAAGCGTTCTCTCACGTAGATTTTTTTATGATTTAAAAACAATTTTTCTATATTATATAGACTAACCTTTATGGAAAACACAATATACAACATGGTACAAGTCCTGTATTTTGTATATGCATAACGCATTAGGTCATTATCATGCTTTCTATCAGAATAAAAAAATAACAATATGATTTAATAATGTTTTTTATTTTTTCACCATTATATCCTATGCTTTTGTGCGTTTTACCAGGACGTAGAGCGTAAAATTGTATACATTTTGGCATTTAAAACAGAAAAACAGCAAAAACTGAAACAATGCTTTCTGTCAGTATACCCTCGATATTTGCACATATATTTTGGGAGTGAACCTTATATTTAATAAAATTATGTTAAAGTATTTACGGCTTATGACAAATGCTGTTGATAATACTATGAAATGTGTACCGAATGACTTGTTACTTGTTACTGCAACACTCACAACTGTATTAGGATCCATCATCTAGAAAAGTTCTTCAACGTATTTGGCTGAAAAACACTAACATCTTCGTATTGCTTCGTTATCCAATGTGCTACATCTAAAACGGTAATAATGACACGACTAACAATAATTATTTTATAGAGTGTGTTCTCAATGAGATGAAACCAAATATTTATATTGTGGTCACCTGACTTACAAGAGTGTGTATAACTTTGAACGCACGTCAAAGCTATTCTTTAACAATGTTGAAATAGCCAAATCAATTACGTTCTGACAGCGAAGCGGTCGGCTCACTGCAGTCAGGAATTATTAGAGGAACGTTCAGTAAACATCTTTAATCAATTAACCATATGTGTAATTTGCTAACATAAATCAAACACAGCACAGAAGATAAAGTGAAAAATTAAAAATAAGTACCTATTTCTTCTAAATAATAGAAAAAAATATTTAAGTGACATTCGAAAGCTTCTTATACGTAATGTGTAGTTATTTTATTTGAATAATAATAAACAAGTGTATTAAATAATGTTATTTATAAAACAAAAGAATGAACAGGAAATCAATCGAAGATAATTTTATTAAAATCTAAACAACGCAAAAATAATAATAAACCTTATATTTCATGGACATCTATGTAATCCAAATAAAAGTGTGTATAAATTTAAAAGTTTTAAATGTTTTAAGTGCTAATCTATAAGTTTACACAATCTTCAGCCATTTTCCTAATGAAGACTATTATTAAGAATATTACAAGTGATTTTTTTCAATCTACCTACTAACCTTATAAAAGCCGATGTACCTACATCTTTATTCATCGGTTTGGTTTAAATTTAATAACAATAATTGCTATATTATATTGGCAATGAAATAAGTTATATTGAAAATATATTCGTCGAACAAATCGATGTAATAAATACATAAAAAGATGGATAGCAAAATCCATGTCGACTATAATACGAATAATATTTCATCCCATAATAAGAACGGAAACTTTCTATCAAACAACACTCCGTTTTCGATCAAAGATATCTTAACAAAAAGCAAAAATCTATCTGAAAACACAGATATTGAAATGAGCGAAGGAATGTTCACGGAGAAAAAATATCGTAGTATAAAAGAGTATGCCAGTAAAACAAGTGAAGCTTTTGAAAAAGTGCTCGAGTACAATAAGAGCAATGCAAAGCATTTTGATAAAGAGTTTACTGATAGCAATATGAATCAAGGAAGTTATAATAGTGGCAAGGGATTGAAGTTTGCAAATGACAGTGGAAGATGCAGAGATTTGACGTGTGATGATTATCATGAGGACTGCGATTTGAAGATGAAGAGTCCTCGTAAAGGTGCATATAGAGGAGCTTTTGATGATCAGGCGCTGGATATGAGCAGAAAGAATGGAATAGATAGTGATTCTGGTGAGATATTATTTAAATAAAATATTTTTATTTATTATAGACAATTGGTAATAACAATAAACTATTTTACAAGTAGCACTTGATTGTAAATACTTTATATTGAAGGTTAATTTATACAAAAACAAAAAAAAAGTTAAAATATTTACAGTTAATAATATTAATAATATATTATATAAGCTGTTATGTAGAATATTTGGAATAGTATCTACTAGGTAAAATATTTACATTAAAATGCCAGTCACCCATACGATGTGTACCTAATAAATAGTATTACTAAATAATCTGACTATAATAGGTATTACCAAAATATATATTAAAAATTTGACCTTCTCATTCTTGTTATTAAATTAATGCGAAAAAGGAAAAAGTAAATATAAGTTAATAATAATTATTTATTCCATAGTTTTTTTTACTGTAAACAATCTAATCAAAATAAATATAGGTACTATCTAGCAAATTCAAAAGTGTAAACATTTTAATATTATGATACATAAACAAATCTAAGTATTAGGTACTTACCTGTTCTTCGAAAATTATTGTAAAATTACAAGAGCATATTAAAATATATTTACTTATACGATCTTTATAAATATTTGTGATCGTTTAAGACTATTTGCATTTTTGGACGAAATTAGCATATACTATTATTATTTCTATCTAATACTTATACATCTAATATAATTACATCTAATATCAATAATTATATATATTGTAGTGACATGCGCGCACACAAAGGAGGGAGGTTCTGATTTAGGAACCCCCAGGAAAGGAAAAAAATATTTAAGATAATGAAAAATTACTTCTTCTTCTTCTTCGTCAGGACCTCATGACTGGGGATCGTGACCCGGATGATTAGGCTGTCAAATAGCCTTTTGGCATCCAATATTTGGGCATGCGGCACGCAGCATGTCTAAAAGACAATACAGTGCGAATGACACTAATAATTCTAATATTTATAACCGTAAGGTCAGGCGCATTCGATAACCACTTGTAGATGCGACAGATCGCAATATATCGTAGGTGAGCACTCGTTGATATAGATGCAAACCATGTCTTCATAGTTTTACTCAAAATGCGGGGAGTGTCTGGGTATAGGGTATGTACCCGGAAAAGTACGGGGTCCTCGGCTTAAGAGACGAGAAGCTATACATATAGGCGGTATAAATGTGGAAGTCAGTGACACCTAATAGATTTCGTTAACCCCACCCCCAATTTTTGAAATAGACCACCCCATAATATTTTCTTGGATAGAGAAGAGATATATTTCATGGCCCCTTTTCTGATATGTTCTAAGGAAAAAAAAATATTTTTTAATTGCACATTAATATTACCTATTAATTTGAATAGTTTTTGGGTTTCTTCCATACAATTGTTATAGGTATTTTCTTCAATCGACATAGATATTTACTTCTCAGAAGTCTATTCTATCGTGCATAGGTACCAACCTACCAAAATCGTATATGTTTGAATTCAATTTTTAATCTAAATTAACCCAAAGATCATAAAACGAACTTTATGGTATGTTAGAACTGGGGTGACGATCTAATTGCTGTATTAAGTATTACTTATTTACTTGTTCCTATACTGATTTTGGAAGTATTCTAGGTGGCTATTGGAGTAGATAATGTACAAACCTACCTACTTAATTAATATCCTTTTATCCAAAGTGTATATTGTGTGAAATTTTGTAACCCCACACCATTTTTACGAAAAAGCTCCCATTATGATATAAAAAATGACAATACCTTTAAGTTTAACCTTCTCTTAGAATTTTGTGAAAATGGGTATTCTTTCAAAACTTCAATCAATCGCCATTTTGTATGGAAACTTTTTTCCTATCACGTGACGGCGTCTATTTACGAAGGCTTTGCACGTAAATAAGTAATAAACTTAACAAAAGATACATTAAGTAAATTAAGTAATGGCGCGCCTTTATTATTTAACTTTTCGGCGTAACCCCGCGTAAGAGCATAGTTTTGAAAGCTCGTCGATATGCACATAAGAGAACTGGAATTATAATACATACGGCAAGGAACGCAGACGAACTTAAATTGGGAACTGAAATAACTAATAGGTGTGGGATAACAGGCAACCGATCTCGAGTGTGGAAGAATATGGGATAAACTTCAACACGTGTCAAGAATACGTAATTCTAAGTTTTTCCTGAGTTTTGACAACTGCTCTCCATTTATGCTCATTCAATATTTGTGTATTTGAAGGTTGTAACACACACTAATGCACGTCTATAATGTGTGTGTCATTTTCGTAGGACACTGACACATTCAAAACCCTGTTTCTAAATGTAGTGTATTGGAGTACCTATAGCATCAATTTAATTATCTGTTCTGTGGAATACGCATAATTATAGAAGCTATCAACAATTACGTTTACAAACAAAATGTATATATAGCTGTATCTAAAATTGATGATGATCATTTAATCATAGATTAAAATTACTATTCAACATAATATACTTATTCAAATTCTTTTATTCTTCTTTCAACTTTTTATGCCCAAGCATAGGGTAAGCACAAGTTCGCGACAATTACAGTATAAAATTATCTAAAATCTACAGCTTAACTACTGTACTCTTAACTATATTATAAACTGTTTTAAAATATTATTTCAATCTTTCGTTTAATCTTAATCGAATAATGTTAGATTCCTAATACTTTTTTTTTAATTTTGAAAAACATTCATTTTCGGAAAAATCCTACAAAAAAGGTAGACCAAATGGTATACGATCCGCTTTTATTGTCCCGATGTATGCTCTTGTCTGGTCAGCTATCGGTACATTTCTGACTAATTCTAATTAAATATAATAATATATGTGTTATCGGAAGTATTGCAATCTTTGCAAATATGAATCCACCAGCTTTATGATTAAATCAAGGCAATGATGCACGACTTATATAATATATAGATGACAGCAGAGATTATTTGTTAACCAAAATCAGAATTTTTGTAATTTGGCAATGAATATATTTTACAAATATATATGGAAGATTTTATATGGTTTCGTAGTATTTTTTGATAATATACCTACTTGAAACATGCATAAAATGTTTTATGCATATGTCATACAATATGCTCTTAAACGGACTTGTATCGATAAACTTAAACGTTTTATGTGACTCTATTGTGTGGTGGGTGTCTACTAACTTAGCTCTTTAAAACTTATAAAAGTAAGTTCCGAAAATATAATATGGGAAAATTCTTTTATAAAACCTGTGGTCCTCAAATAATTCAACGTGAAACATCATCATCTCAATATGGAACTTGATAACACGGAACATATTACCACTAGTGACCGCTCACCAACTCAATAGGTACCTACCCTAAGTTTATGGCAGTCATTGGAATCCAGCAAAATTTTAGGCTGATTTTTTTTAGTCATTTTGGATTGCTTGGTAGATTATGGTGGATATTACCCTTTTTGTCGATTCATTGTTGTTCATACTGTACACGTGATGTAACAATCGCAGTCTCCCAATATTAATTATTTACAGCACCGTAGTTTTTGGACAGAACAGCCCATAAATATGGAGGAGAGCTTTTTTTTTAATTTGGACTAGTTGATTTCGTAAAGTTTTTTCCATGTTTTTTTATGTTTCCATGTTCCAATCCCACGAGTAAGTGCTAGTGTACTGTGCTGAATTACATAGTATAGATATTTCAAATTTAAATAAGTACCCCGTCCACCACTTAAAACAACATCACTATCTTCAATATTAATGTAACTACAAAAAAAAAATCGCTCTCAATAAAAAAGGCAATACATTTTCTTTGGAATTGGACTGACCAATTATTGCCTACTCGTATTTTGATGTTCAGTTTATTGGTTATGAATATATCTACCTATTTAACATAACAATCACACAATTTATTATCTGTATTCACGTGATTTAATATTATTGTATGTAACGTAGAGTTATTTGACTGTATTTGAAGGTGCTTTGGCCTGATAAAAAAGTCCCGGGTCGTCGACAAAGTAGCATTAATTATTATTGTTCACTGCCATGTTGATCTCAATGTCTTGGTTAACCGTGGACGCAAAGTGAAACTATTGACTTTATAAAACTTAATATCTATCGAATTTACATACGTTTTTTTGTGTTATATCGAAGACAGGCATATATTTATATACTTATACATAATATATTATATACATTGATTTTTTTCTTGTCTATCTTTATGACCATTCTTTTAACGAAGGTAAATATTATGTCATTATAGCGGACATCATCTATATTCTTGTATCTGATATTTGCGAATATATAATTATAAAATATTTTTAAATAATTCCAAGTTATATTTTTGATCAATAGTAGGTAGGTACCTAGGGTATTTATTAATTTTAATGAAATGATACAACCATATACATATAAGAATATAATAGAATTTAAAAATAAACACTTACTCGTTTAAACTTGTTTTTAATTAACTAGTATTACCTACCAAAAGAAATGTCAAAAAATTAACATTACCTACGCAATACATAAAATTTAATGTAGATACATTCAAGGATTGCAAACATAAAAATAGGAAGTTTTGGTTTCGTTATAAGGTTTTAGTAATAATATATTTTCGGTGCAATTATATACGATGACGTTTGAGAGGCGCTGGCCCATCACATTAAGCGTAATAACGCTAAGTGCCAAAGTTGAGACTGGCCGTAACCTGGCACCTATTGTACAACGGTCCTCAATCAGTGAGCCGCGTGATTAGGGATGGGGTAGGCTAGTATGGGAACCATTATCGAAAGGGTAAAGTACCAGTGCCACCCTATGTATGTCAAATGTGCCGCGGACTTTTAGGACAGAGTGGCATATAAACTCGTAATTGAAAAAATATGTTGTAATCTTATAACAAAACTCATGTTTGAAAATTCAACGCTATCCTACAGCATTTATTTTTTAAATACAATAAAATCAAATAATATATAATACCAACTTCAAGGTTATATACAAATTAATTGCGTTAAAAACCGGTGTTATTCAATTGTAATTGACTTATCCTGGATGACATCATCGGAGGTTGGACACCATCAGAGCGATTTGCACATTATTTCCTGCACCTAAAAATACCCGATGAATCTGCATTTTGTAACAATTTTAAATTTTGATTTGAATTGAATTTTGAATTTGATTTTCTTATGCCACTTAAAAGTTTGGTTTTGATGGTATATTCTATTTTTCAAACAATCGGCAAAGGGCGGAGATATGCTGTGAAGATTTTGCAATTGTCTAGTTGCTGATTATAAATTTTTAAAAAAAAACTTGAAAATTTCAGTGAACAATGGAAAATTACTTTCTGATAGATTTAGGATATACCTAGGTACCTAAGTTATATTGAAGTAATATGATATTAAATTTAATATGGGTCGAACAAACTGTCACTTTTTGTGGGTCACCTTGTTTCTTTAACTTTGCTAATAATAATGGTTTGTAGTAAAATGATCCAAAAAACTGAAACTAAAATCAGTTTTTTATGCGCCAACAGAAGCCATAATGACATGTTAAAAGCTTTTGATACGCTAAATCGCAATTGAAGTTCTATGTTAAAAAATATAGAAGATGTAGTTTGTAATTTTGGCAGAAGCTTTAGTAATGATGATGACTTTATTCTTGAACAAACATGCAATAAAAAGAAGTAAAAAAATATGGCAGTTTTTATAAATTAAAAATTATATAAACAATGTCCTTGTCCTTCAAAAGCGCTTTTTTGTAATAATATGTTATGTTTCATTTTTTTCACTGTTTAATATAAACAACTTTTTTATAATTACAGATGATTACGACTCCCACTCTTCGAATGCTGTATCTCCACCTATTTATCTTCAAAATGATTCAGAAAATTACTCAGCGTCTCACCAGTTTAGCAATTCAAAAGTTCTGCACTCTTCAAATCCTCAATCCATGCAGCAATACGCAACTCAACAAAAGTTAGCCAATTTGAGTTCTTTGAATCATTCTCCAACACTTGGTACTCAATTATCCGCTAGCGCGACGTCATTGATGGAGCAATATTCTCCAAATCAAAGTCAAGGCAGGAAGAAACGCTCAAGAGCTGCATTTTCTCACGCGCAAGTTTACGAACTTGAACGAAGATTTAACCAACAGAGATATCTATCGGGACCAGAGCGTGCAGATTTAGCTGTCAGTTTAAAACTTACTGAAACACAAGTGAAAATCTGGTTTCAGAACAGACGCTACAAGACAAAAAGAAAACAAATTCAAATGCAGGAAAATGGACTCTTGGCTGCCGCGGCGGCCGTTGCTGCTAATCATCATGCAAGAAAAGTGGCTGTCAAAGTATTAGTCAGAGACAATCAACAATTAGGGTTAGAACATTTCACAAACGGTGGTCAATATCAACAAAACTCTCAACAACTCTCCAAATCTTCGTTACCATTAAATTCAGCACTCTTTGGCGGTGCCAATACTTTACAAATGTCCCAAACACCAATACTTAAACACTTTGCAGGACTTTATAACAACAACAACGAGTTTTCAAAGACACAATATAAGCATTTGATTCAGGAATCTTATAACCAGATGACTCATCATCACGCAATGTTACAGTCACTCTATGGCCAACAAATAAATGGTAATTATTCAACCTTGCCATTGTCATACTTTTATTATCCATCGCATCCCTTGATGGGATCAAACAGTCTTGCAACGATCAATGAAATGGCGCGAGATGAAGAAGCACCCGACGTTCAAAAAGAATTATTACAAGCTGACAGTACGAGAAAGAAGACGACCGAATCTAACGCAAAAGGAGAATGTTCTGATTTTAAAGTGAAGGAAAATGCAGAGTTTGTGAAGAAAAAGCGACGCGATTTATTTTGTGATGATGAAGAAGAGATAATTCATGATAGATTGGCTGATACCTTGACTATTGAAAGAATTCCGTTTGATTGTAAAAGTAGTTCTAGCAGAGCGAGCAGTTGTAACGAAATTGAAATAGAAAATTAAACATACTTAAGTACATTCTTTTGTAAATAGACTGAATAATTATGTATAAAATAAAAAAAGCATTGTGCAATTTAATACATTAATATGTACCTAATTTAATATGTACCTACTTATATCTCTTTATAATATCTTCTGAGTAATTGATAAAAATAGTAAAATTGTAGCTAACTATTGCAGAAAATACTGGAATCCAAAATTGTTTGTTATTGAAAATATTTAATTACATTTCACTTACATACATTATACCTGTCGATATTATAATATATAACAACTAACTAATAATAAAATTATTTGTAAATATTATGTTGATAATATCGTAGAGTGGACATACTTCAATGCAATAATGATTTACTGTAAAATTTTGATTTGTACTAATTAGATTTAGTATTTATGTAAATATCATATTATTACAATTACATAATGCATATTGTTAAATATTTTTATATTATAGTGTATTTGCCGTAAGAAGTCAGATAGCTAAGTCGGACACTCGGTCTCTATTTTTTGAGATAGGTATTCAACGTTGTATCTACATAATATATTTGACGTATGTAACGTAACGGTATCTTTTAATAACTTGTTTTTTTAATTATTGTCATCAACACAGCTCAAGAATAACTACCAATTTAATACTTATAGGTAATTAAATAATAACTGTTAAAATTAAAATAACACAGACGCTTGTAAAATATTACATCGTACTGATCAATGTTGATATTAGATACCATGTTACTGTGCTTTAATATCAATATTTTTTTTAATAATTAAGTACTTAATTATTATTAAACTGGGTACAATTTCACATGAAATTAAATCGACATGTAAATGCATATTTTTAATGAAAAATTATAATATAGAAAAGTATAATTATAAATACATTATTTTTTTAAATGAGTATAATGTTGCCGAATTTCCCTTGATTTCAAATAACCTATCAAACAAATTTTTTAATTATATTTCAATTTCAAAATAAATATTATAGAAATATAAATTTAAATAAAGCCTGTAAATTCCTATTTATTTAAGTAATTGCTAAATAATACATAATTTGTATAATATTTAAGTGGTAGATATAGATATAAACAATATATTATATATATTATGCACACCTAATGTTATAATAAATGTATTTTCGTTTTAATCAATTTCGAGGGGATTTTTAAAATTTTAGGTCGGGATACTTGTATACCTTATAATAAAAATATTATGTTCAAATACGTAAGAAAAATACATTGTACCCATGTAATAAAAATTCATGCTGACGTTTTTAATTAACGTCATAGTACCTATTTATTAATTTGAGTAAAAATTGATGCGATGAAAAAAAGTATTCGATATTATAGCAACATTAAATTATCGATAGGTATTTTTCAAGACCTAATTAACTAGATAAACATAATATAATTACTTAAGCCTATATGCATAGAACGTCACTAAGCAGCCGTTATTGCGTATAATATTATAATGTATATGCGCGATGGCATGCGGATGCTGGTAGCGCCACTAGCGGCAACGCGTGAAACTAATCTGACAGATTGCTATCATAATAGATCCGTATTTTAACCATAAGTTAAATTGATTCAGTTTTAATGTCGTTTATTTGTTTCCGACCATTGATGTACTCGTGTTTCCGACAGAACAAAATTATTTTGACCGAGTATCTATACAGACACGAAAGACTATCAGCAATAAATACGTCGTAATATATTATTTTTTCTGTGTCAAAACTTGATTGACATCGTTATGTAAACAGACGCTATCTTAATAATTTCAATGCCATGTGAATATAAAAATATACGATATTACCAGGGAACACAGAATTAATGGGAACAATACCTACGGGTGTCGAGTAACAGACAACCGCTCTCGAGTGTGAAAGAATATGGGAAAAACTTAAAGATATTTTGTCAAGAATACGTCATTCTAACATTGTCCTTCGTTATGACAACTGCTCTCGGTTTATGCACTGACGCTCATTCAATATTGGTGTATTTGAAGGTTGCAACACACTATTGCACGTATATAATGTGTGTTTCATTTTCGTAGGGTAGACACACATTCTAAGCCCTGCGTCAAAATGTAGTGTATTGGGATATAGCCTATTTCAATTATATTTATTGTATGTATATTACGTACATATATGAACTACTGATAAAATTATTTATTTCAATTTTATGATGCTATTTTCATACTTTTACTATTGTAAGTTAATTAAAAATATTTTAGTAATCATCAGGTAATCAGTATAAGTGACAACAATTTTGATTGCAGGAGGCAAACTAGTCTTGTTTTTAAAAATTTGGTCTATGCATGGGTTTCGTCGTTTACACATTTACATATTATTAAATCAAATGGAAATTATTTGTTGATTATTTCATTGCCTTATTAAGAGCTTATACACCAGTTTTCACGTAACTTAATTTATTTTAATCTTGTTCATAAGTTATAATAAAAATAAGTAGGTACGTACTACTACAAAAAAATAAATTATCTGTTTTATAAATACACCTTAATATTACATACTTACGTATGTAGGTAAGTAGGTATAAACAAATTATTATGGGTTTATAAAATTAAAAATGTCTCGTGTACCATCATAAAATGTATTAATAATTTAGATTCAATTTTAATGTATATACAATGTTGCGTTGATCACCTTACCGTTTGAATCAAAAATATAAATAATCTCATAAACACAATTGTTTAATTGACGTTGGCAAGATCTCAAAGCACATCGAAGGATCGCTGATCAAAATAAAACGCAATTAAAGTTTGTTTATCTGTATGTGAATTCTGATAATTGTAAAAAGTCTAAATGTGTACACGTAGGTGTTTATCATTAGGAGAATTAACGTAGATGAGATTTCTTGTAAATATTTAGATAAATTTATATTAACTGTTCACGCACAACTTGAAATAAATGTTTGTGATCACTGCTTGTGTCTTTGAATTATTTTATCCATTTCCATATTTACAGAAGTGAAATAAATTTAATACAGATTGATGAGGTGAGTAGGTAAGCTAAATGTATGTAGTACATATTATGTACCTTTATTATTATATGTACAGTAATACTGCGTTGAAAATAGAGCCGAAAATCACGTTTTACATAGTTGAAAATGGAATTAACGTCTACGGAAATATTACTTTTTAAGTAATATGACAGTTTCTCAGGTCGTTTGTCTGCCTATTCCTGCCAATCAAATCATGAACAAAATATACCTAATATAAATTATTCTGCATTGGCCACGACTCCAGTGAACGATCCAGAGTAACATTTCATGATCGAAGGGACGATCAGCGTGAGAATCTGCCAGTGTAACTTGGTCTTTAGTTGATATAATGTAAGCCGAAATTGTGTTGGAGGTTTTATTTTGAAGATGAGTGTTAAATCGTCTTCATCATAAAAAATATGTGATTAGTGTTAGATTATTTGGAATTATCTAAACTCAGCGTCTCATTCGTGTGTTGGCCAAAGTTAAATCGCTTCGATATAATGTTAAATATTACCACTAATACTCTTTTGGCTTAACGCAATATTATTAAAATAATAATAAAACATTTCTATTATTTAAATTATTAAGTACCATAACAAAAAATAAAAAAAAAATAAAAAATACTAGTCATTGGGTTTAAACGTACGGTACGGTATAATTAATAGATTTAACGTGTATCCTTTATAAACATTTAAAGTGTTTTTTATTGCCCATCTTTATTATTTATTACCTGAAATAATTGGACTGCGCTAATGTAAGTAGGTATTTATTTACCTATGTAGGTGAGATTTTTGAATGAAAGCTCCTATGTACAAGTTTTAAAGCACCGACTGAAGGCGTCGGAAAATGCTTTCATAAAATCTGTTTCAAGTTGCGTTGAGAGTCAAGCAAAGTAAAGTTTAGAGGGCACAACTCAGACGAGCAATCTTCGCTCTTTGCTCAGGGGAAACAAATTAAATACAGTTTTTATTGCAATTAAATTTGACTTCGTTTATTATTTGATAATTTTTGGGTGTCTATATTAAATAATTATCTTAAACATGACATAGTTAACAAAACAACTATGTTGAAAAAATCCTATAGGTGTCTGGAAGAATCCGCTCAAGTATCTTTGATGACTTCATCATTCACCTCATTAATAAATTATCTGATTTTTTACAAGCTTTACATTAAACGATAAAAATGAATGTCAAGCCTAAAACACGTGTTTTAGCTAGATAACAATCATCACATAAACTTGCAAATAATTGTACCAAAGTAAACGTAAAAATAAAACGTCAGAACAGGACATCATTTTAATTGTATTTATAAACATTGCCGCCAAAAGATTATTTTTCTCTACGACTATAACTCAATTGAACAGTTATATATATTATCGGTATCCTTGTTGATCGAAATACTCGTATGAAGTTTAACATTGAGCACCAAAATGCCATACGTATCAAACAAAAGAAAAAAAAATCTAATTTTTAAAATTTAATTTTCAATCTGGTTTCATAATTCACTCAATTCTCAGGGAAGATAATAATATAACTTAGTGTCAGGTTAACGTTTCTCAATGTTATCGATGTAACCATAGAGGTATTAAATAAAAAGAGGGGTAAGGAATCGGCTTTCTCATACAACTGAATGAAGCAGGCCAACAATAGCCAACAACTTACGAGAAATAGCGACGCGATAAAAAAAAATGCAGTGCATCACGGAGGATTTACTTTGGTTATTATATTACGTACCCTTATAATATAATATTAACGTGGAAATTTTGCCGCAAATTGATTACCAGTCTGCCTCACCATACTTGCCTGCTTCACCATACTTTCATATTACCTGCCGCCCCTAGGATGTAACCCTACCTATCATTGTTTTATGTAATTTTTACATGTACTGTTAATTTGTAATATAAAGGCATATTCGTTAAATACAATAAGAACACAACTATGTATAGGTAAGTAAGTACCCTGCTAAAGTGTGTCAAAGTTACATAAAAATATCGTTTACAAATTTGTTTGCGAAATTGTAATTTTAGAGTTATGTGTCGCATAAAGAATTATTGTCGGTTGATGTGAAAAAATAATAATCAACGCAGTCTGAATAATAGTTGATATAAATGTATATACCTAACGCGCTTATTTAGTTTCGCCCATATAGGTAGGAGAACTAAAAATATGCCAAGCCAGACAATCACTGAAAAAGGAAGAATTCCGACTCGCTGGAGTGACATGGATAAGGAATCTACGGGTGTCTCTTCACGAATGATCATCATAACTTTGGAATTCAGAAAGGAATGGCACAGGGCCGTCGAGGGTACCGAAGCTGTTCTGGTCAGAGGAGGTCACGGTTCCCTACTGATGATTACGATGACCATGAAGGATAATACGTTATCTATAAAGACTATTTTTATTAGCCACATTACCGACATATTCATACAATTTTAATTCTTTTTGCAGTGTTAATTCTATCATTTAATAAACACAGTGTTGGCATTCCCTACATAGAAGAGTAAAATTTGAATTATAATACAACTTCTTAGAAGCGTTGAATTGGCCAATTGGCCGCTTTCCCGCGTTTATTCAAATGTAAATTTTATTTCACAGATGCTCCGATTACTAGAATAAGATTTTGCTTTTCTGAACACTTTGTCGCCAAAAAGGCAAAAGAAAATGAATTAGAATAATCCGCAGGAAGGTGTTGGGAATTTATTTACTTCAATTCGCTCAAAATTGTTATTTCAGCTCCAGTTATCGGCGGTAATTTAAGCGAATTAACAAGCTCTGAAAGGTATTCAGAAAATGAATGAATAACTGTATATACCTACGGTCTATACTTGACTGTAAATTAATATACACCCACAGTATTAATCTACATATTAAGATACTAATATACCTAAATATATACTTGTATTTTTAAAATATGCAAAAGAACACGGAGATTGAACAAACCGAGATAAGTAATACGAAACAGGAGTCGAATATTCTAACCTATGATTCACGGTGAATGGTATATACTCAAAATATAATATAATATCTCTATAACTTGAAAATACTTCAGAGACTAATATATATAAATTCTAGAAAAAACTTGAACCGAATGGGATTTGAACACACGTTTTTCATTGGGTGTGCGAAGACTCAAACCACCAAACTACCGACCCAAGTATCAAACTGAGATGTTTTAATTTTTTATTACAACGTTTTTATTAGCTCGTATTCTTGTTTGTCCGGTACAGATTTTTTCTTGTGTGTCCAGTACAAATTTTTTCTTGTTTGTCCAAGATTTGTATTGGACGATCGAAGATATTTAATTAACTTGCCGACTAGCTAGACATATGAAACTTTTAGAATATACCAGAACACGACGACAATGCATTATTTCAATACCTTTGGTCATCTTTAAGCAGAATTGAATTCATTTTCAGTTAATTCTGATTAGTATGGAAAGTTATTTCAGAAACATCCGTAAAAAGTAAAAGACTATTATTGGTTGCTAAGTGGGTGGTCCTAGCAACTAAATTATTAATATATACGTGCGTTACTATGGAAATCAAAATGACATTTCAGTATTCTATATTTGTTTGTTTGTTTGTTTTTTATTTACTTTATATCACGTACAAGTTTGAGCATATTGAGCATAATAATTCAACAGAAAAATTTTAAAAGTTGTATATAAAAAGTTCTTTTTATCTGGTAATTATTTAAATATAATTTTTACAATATTTCTACAAGGTGATTGATGTATTGCCTTAAATAGAAAAAAAACTTTGAATAACAATGTCCTTTTAAAAGTAGTTAGTTGTGTAAAAAGATGGTTTGCTTAGCTTTAATAAATGAAACAGGAGTTAATTAGTGTTCTGACCTCTGCTCCACGGAGAGTGTACAATATATACATACAAAATAAAATATGTCTTCGATAATTTGAAAATACCCTAGAGATATACATTCAAAAATTCAAGAAAAAAACCTTTAACCGAATGGGACTTAAATACACGTTTTTTGTTGGGTTTTTCATACAACTGCTGTAAAATAATGAAGAAAAAAATTATATGAGCCAAACTAGAAATCCTACACCAAGGAACTTTGTTCTGTGTCCCACACCCTCTAGCGCACTTTATTTACAACCAGGGCAGGACTTTAAGGAGTATGACGAGCTTTGAAGAGTCACTATTGTTTACGCCACGGTAAATGCCCATAATAATAATATGGAGACAATATAATAATTTATTTTATATAATGATTTTCAGTGGAATGTTAAGTCAATGTTTACATTGAATGATTTTCTCTTGATGCACAACATATGTAAGTATTTTCATTTTGTAGTTGTGATGATTACGATCATTCATTTAAGTATTATAGGGAGTATGAGGTATGAAGTAATTATGTTATTTAACGACATCATAATGTTTATGCCATAATATTCACAGCGGATTAATGATGATGGTCATAGTTATTCTATAGACTGCGATAACTTTGTGAATTGATAATAACTGAGTACTTTAATATCAAATTATGGGTTCCTACTGTTACCTTAGGACACCATAAGTACCTTCTACATCAAGCAGAAAGCGCCGAGGTAAGATATTGATTAGAGGTTTGGTTTATTCCATAACAAAAAATATATTGACGGCCACGTATCTACTGATTTGTACATTAAAACAAAAACATTAATCACAAATAATTTTGAAAACACTTCTGAGAAAATGTATTATAACCAATAGAAAAAATATTTTGAAAAAAGTTAGATACCCCGCAGGAATCGAACCTGCATCTCTCGGGTATCGCGTCCGCCGCTATATGCAAAGCATTATGCTAAAACTGTCATACTAATTACGACAAAATTTAACTTTTGGCTCTACTATTAGTAATACCTACTTTGATTTAAAATACAAAAGTCGATAGCCAATCGTAGCTCAATTTGGGAAGCGCTTTAGAGAGTATTATTAGAGCCAATAGTTAAAATATGTCGTAATTAGTATGACAGCTTTAGCATAGTTGTCTATGCGCAGTACAGCACGTCAAGCAGCTCTAATCGTATGTAGGGATTGCAATACCGAATGAAAATACCAATACCGGTATTACGGTATTTCCTATCGAATGTCGGTATTAATACTGGTGTTCGTGAAATATATGAAAAAATAGAAGTATTTTCCAAGAAATATAGATATAAAATTCTCTTTAAAATATTAATATTTCAAGAAAAAAATATCTAAATACGCAAGTACTTACATATTATAATATGTAAACCATTACAAATAGGTAAAGGTAAGATATGGTAGAGATGTTGATGTTTACAAATACTTAGTAGGTAGTTGAATGATTGGCACTTCTTCAAATGATGTTTCAATAAATTCATATTATGAAATGATCTTAGATGTATATCTGCCCCACTGATAATTCCACCTAATATTTTATTAGTTGATTGTACTTTTACACTTACACGTCTAAAGATAACGGAAGTAAACTAGACATCGCGTAATCCAACAAAAATGTACAGTCTTGTTAAACCTGTTAAGTATGTTAGTACATTTTGTTTCCACTTTCAATACCGAATATATCGGTATTGTCTGATTTTTAAAACCGGTATTTTGGTATCGAAAAATAGTGGAATACCGGTATTGCAATCCCTAATCGCATCTCTCTTGACACCATCAATGAAGTAAAGCCATGGCTTTTCCACACGGGTGTTTCATAAGGATTATTATCTGAACTATAAAGTGTATTTAGCATACCTACGGTGGAAAGAATGGTCTTGCCACAATAGCTTAATGGTATCTACGTAGGTACAGAAAGTCTGAGATATCTCTTTGTCGTGTATTATTCTCAAGATTCTAGCTTCTTTCTTTAACCGCAATATCTTTTTCTCAAAGGAATCGAACATTCATAATTTTGCATACCCTATTAAATCCTTCTATAATCTACCCTAAAAAAAACTTCACTGAAAATGGCTGACTCTTGCGGTAGGTAAGTTTTTTTTAAATTACATCTAAGTGGACGATTTCAAGATTATTAACACTAGATACATATTATTTTTTCAATTGCTTTATGTATCCATCATCTAAATTCCGAATAACACCATGAGAACGTAATTTGATCTAACTGTTTTTCCTCTTGTCCAAGTCACATAAACAAAATCATGAAAGTCGTAAGTAAACCTTTACCAACATTATTTTCAAGTACCAAGTTATCACGAGGATTATTATATTCGTAAGTGAAAAGTAACGCCGTTAACTAATTAAATATTCAGTGGCGTACATGGTTTATACATAAATACTAAATATATGTCTTCATAATACTATGTTAAATCGATTTAGCTGTAGGTATTTTAATTTTATGTTTCTGTACGTACATATTTGATTAACTGTAAGATGATAATATTATTGCAAGACACTTGTAAAGCCAGTGCTCACCTACGCATCGGAAACCTGGACATTAACTCTGCGAAATGGACGAGCCCTGAACATTTTTGAAAGAAAAATTCTCGAAATGAAAGAAAAGTCTGCGATGGCTAGGTCATGTGCACCGTATGAATGATAATGAACCGGCAAAGAGAGTGATGTCCAGCAATCCAATAGGGCGTAGAAAAAGAGGCAGGCCAAAGATTCGCTGGTTGGATGGAGCTGCCAGTGACTGCCGTATTCTGGGGGTACCTAATTGGAAAGCGGCCACACTGGATAGGGACAGATGGAGGGAGCTGTTGAAGGAGCCCAAGACCCACGCCGGGTTGTCGCGCCTCTGATGATGATGATAATATTATTTTACTTGCATGTTTTACCAGCGAGCCATATATGAGAAGGTAACACAGCTAATCAGTAACTGACGGCTATAATTATAAATCGGGAATGGGCGATGATGAGATATTATTGTCGTCATTTCCCATTTAACTGAGAAGGTGGCAGTTGGAACCTGTCTTTTAACAACTTGGCATGGTGTACCAGTAACAATTCTAAATTTATATGCCTAAAAAAATTAGTTAGGTAGGTACTAAAATAGTAGGTAGGAAAATAAAATAGGTACAAGGCAGAGCCAGGATCTATACAAGTTTGTAGAGCCAACTATGATGAAGAAAAATCTATTTTATCAAGTTTTACAAGCAAAAGAACACCAAGTACCTGCATCCCAATGCGATAATGTCATTCAGTCATAATTCTAGAATGTAAAAATCTTTTGACTAAATCTCACATATCCACATTTGTGCCTGTGACTCCCTCACCCTGCATATATGCTAAAAGAAAAATCTACGCGCTGTATAATACGATTATAAGATATTATGCCTGTTGACATAGATGAAGCGAGGTAAGTGGTACGACCATGTGCTCGCTCTATGCGCTAAGGCAGTAATGTAATAAAGTAACCGATGATGTTTTTTTAATTACAGCTTAAGCCTTAAATACTAGTCAGCGGATAATCAGATAAATAGTGATTAGTAACTAACAGGTTAAGGTAACATACGTTTTAGAACTTTGCACTTTCTACTACAACACTGGTACGCCAATTTGTATAGAATATAATTAATTAGGTACATCATTTTCAGCCTAGAGCCGGCGTGCATAGTTATGAAGTGGCAGATCTACTTGGGCAGGTTAGTTAGCAATGCATAGTATCTATATTTTTGTAGAAAGCCACGAGAGTGTAAAATCTTGTATAAAAAAGTCTTGCTGCTATGAATTGCATTTGTATGTACGAGTATTTTTACATGTTCTTTATTTATAACATATTGTTGAACAACTTCTGTTGAGAAATGCCGAAAAAAGAATTTTTTTATTTAACAAACATTTAATCATATACCTAGTTGTTATATTTTATTTTATATAAATTAGAAAGTTAATCAATCAACTAAATAATAATAAAAGTCATTAACAAGGTAATAAATATCAAATGACGATATCGTGTATTTGCCAAGGCTTAAGTAACACAATGCAATCTACTAAAATGAGTTATAATTAAATTGTAGGTACTATTTATTTTATTGTCAGTATTTTATAAAGTAAGCCACTGGACAAGAGGTGGTACTGACCCTACTTCAGAAGCTTTAAGCTACATTTGCTTCGTTTGTAACTTTTAAAACCTTACTCAATGCACTTTGACTTTATGAAACGCTTGTGATAATTATTATGATTTGTTTAAAATATTTAACGGTGTCGAGCTGTACGATGTATGAATTAATTGTAACCCAGCAGCACAACGCTTCTAAAGACGCGATCGTCAAAACAACCCAATTATTTTCGTAAATTATTTTTTTAAATTTTCGTCTGAATAAGTTTGAATTACCGTAGGTAGCGGTTTATTTGCTACATTATATCTCTAGAATTAAAGCATTTTTGTGATAGCATTCAGTTTGTAAAAGAAAGCAACTAGGTTATGCCGTTAAATCTAACATTATTTGACGCCGAAAACAACTTTAAAAGTTACAGGAAAAGCTTTAAGCTATAGCCAATAATTATAAATAATTTTGTTAAAAGTGTCGTTATTTCGGAAACATGCACGAACAAAAAGCACTAAAACTAAACAAATAAAGTTATTATAGTGTGCAAGTGAATCTTTGAGGAGCACTGGTGAATGCATTAAAGCCAACTAATATCCCTTGTGTAAACAAACATTAAACTTACACTTTTAATGACAGCATCCTTATTTCACAAAGCAGAATTTTAAAATTAATTTAAACATATTTTTAATTAACTATGTAAACTACATATTGTAAACGACGGTATAATATTTTTTGTGTAAATTGAAGAGAACATGGTGGTAAAAATATCTGTATTGTAATCATTAAATTATATTTTGGTATGACGTAGTAGTCAAATACAACCACCCTCTAAAATCTAAAGTTTCTAAACATTTGTTTAGTAACATGAAGCCAGTTGTCGGCGAATGTTTATACTGCATAAACAAATCAAACCTATCATTCCACTGAGTAAACCATTTAACGTTTTGAGTTATTTTTAAAGATTTCAGCATAATTTTACTAGTGAGATAGGTATAAAATAAAATATATGAAAGACACTAGGTACATAGTGAAAATATTTTATCGTACCTACC
The DNA here is from genome assembly GCF_057557595.1 of Rhyacophila brunnea. Taxonomy (NCBI): domain Eukaryota; kingdom Metazoa; phylum Arthropoda; class Insecta; order Trichoptera; family Rhyacophilidae; genus Rhyacophila; species Rhyacophila brunnea. The sequence continues at coordinate 29,698,210 of NW_028233068.1, forward strand.
TAATACATGTTTTAGAAATATATACCTACCTGCGTAATTGCAGTTGCAATAGAATGGTTACCTACTGGTTTGTCAGTGACATCCCGTCCCTTTTCAATTAGGAATTGTAGGCAAAAATTGTTAGATGAATACCTTTTATTTTGTTAACTGTCAATTCATGGTGGAACTGCATTGTATTGTATACCGGTCCTAATATATTAATTAAAGTGGAATAAGTACTATAAAAAAATTGCGTTTTATTAAAAAAAAAAGATGAATACCTACCTATTTAATTATTGGACAGACAAATGCAAAGAAAATTTTCAAAAATATGACATAATATTACAATATAATATAATCTAATAAGATGTTCTATTTTACGAAGCCTACTCTCGGTGGTTTTAGTAACGTGAGAGTCTGACGCACCGACAAGCAGTGACGTCCCGTGGGGGTAGGCAGATTGAGCGTCGCTTAGGGGCGGCAGTTACTCAAAGGGCGGCAAATCGAGGAGAACCATTCGGTATATATAGAAAGCTAAATAAACTTAGTAATAACGGAAATATCTTCCCATTAAAAAAATCAGCTCACTGATTGGAAACAAAATATACATATCTATTAATTAGGTACCTAATTACTATACAATTTTCAACAGGACTTTATTTTTTTGTCGGGTTCGCGATGTCTAATTTATCTCTGTTGTCCTTGGACGTCACGTTCTTCACAGTCACTCACGAGTTATGGAAGTTGTCAGGTGTATTTTTAAATGTACCTATCTGAAACCGTAGACTCGCAATATTGTCTATTGAAGCAGAGATGACATTTAAGTTAGATTTAGTAGTATAGGTACCTATATCTTGTTAGTAATGTATCCATACAACCATGGCCCCCACAAAGGGGGGGCTGACAGGGCTCTAGCCTGGGGGCCCGGGCTCAGGAAGGGCCGGGCGTGGCGAGTCGACCAGATAAAGTGATATAAATACACATCACAAATCCTCTCTAATAGTAAAAAAATATTTAAATATTTTTTATTTAAATAGCTATTTTCTTTCAATAATGTTATTATTTTAAATTATGCGTTTGTACGATACAATTTTTGTTTGTATATACTCGACAATTCCATATTTCAAATGAATGTATTAAAATATTTAAAAAAAAACACTAAAAATATACACATTAATTTTACCGCGTACATCATTTGGAAAAAAGCTACTGTGAGCGTCACACTGCCTTTATCCTTAGCGATAGGTAGGGGGGCCGCGAAAGCTCCTAGCCTGGGGGCCCGCTTCAGGATGTGGGGCCATGCATACAACACAATTCTTAGATATTGGAGTCATGAAAGGATGATAAAAAGTACTGTATAAAAAAAATGTGGCGGCATTTTGGCACTGCCTAGGAGCGGCATTTTTTCTAGGGACGTCACTGCCGACAAGTAAGGAGGCCCTCTTTGTTGGTAGGTACTTTCTAACGAAGCGATCGTATTGTCTGTTTTGTGGAAAACCGCCACTGTTTTAAAAGTTGTAATAATCATAGGCATTCGAAATTTGCCACCACTAAGAAACGCATGACCTGCCTAACCCTACTGGACGTGACTGGGGTTTATGTACCTAGATATGATAGATTATTCAAAATGATATTTTATATTGACGAGAAAATCTAAAATTCAAATTTATTTATTTTCATGATCGATCATTACAAATTGTTGTAAATGCGTAAAATACGTAGGTATTCACGACAGCCAACAGGACATGAAAAATATAACGAAGAGAAGAAGGTAATGGTATTCAAATTAGATAATAGTTAAGTACATAATATATATTAAAAAAACAGCGTACCTAGCTACCTAATGACAACATATAGGTATTAAAAATAATCATAAAAAGTACTAATACTGATAAGTTGTAGGTTAAACATAAATAAACTTTATTTTATGAATTCATAAAGCAACGTCCACCTAAATTCACCACCTGTCAACTTATATTAATTCATTGTATCCCGACAAGTAATTATTAATTGACAATTTCCCATAAAAACGTCATTAATTACTTACTTAAACCCAGAATTCTCCAAAATTGTGAGACGTTCGATACGTAGATCTTTCTTGTGGCATTTCTGAACGATGGGGGTTGGGTGGTTGGTCGCTTTTCCAATTGACTAATTGATAAATATTATTCTTGTCAAGTCAATTAATGAATACTTAAGTATTTGACATTTATGAAGGAAACTATATTTGAAAATGGTATTTTTTTACTTACGTATTTTGTCTGCAATTTTATCGATAGAGAGATAACAGCCAGACAGGATCCTCTTAAAAATCTGGGAACAAATTTGCATCATAATTTATTTGACATTGACAAGGTTTTGTTTGAGTGTTCTTTTATGGCGCCAAATCTTTAAGTGAAGCGATTCAAATATTTACTTTAGAACGAGAAAATTATGAAAAAAGCGAAAAACCAAACACCAAAAGTGCACATTTTTGTAACAAAACAAGTAGGAAGAGTTCGAACAGGGTTCATTGATAATTTCAGTTCATGTATCAGCAACCATCGGATTTTTTTTTAAACTGAATTAAAATTAATATTATGATGAATAAGTATATGTACCTACTTAACGTTACTGATAAAAATAAACTTTTTGTACATCTTATACAACGCGACCGCTTTCGTATATTAGGACATTTTCTATAACTGATAATTGTAATCAGTTTATTAATTTTATTGATAGATACCTACCAATAATATAACTTTTTTAATTTACACATTTTAAGTACCTACCCATTCATACAATGTTGCTTATTAACACAAACTATGTTTATCCATTTATTTAGCCTCAATATAGTCACGTAACTAAAATTCAAAATTTTATCAGATTTATTAAGACTTATAATCCAAAAGAGCATAAGCGACAACTTCCAATGTTATAGTAACATTTCAAATTGTAGAACGTGATAGATATTTCATACTAGGTATAAAATATCTATCACGTATCAGGTAGATACAAGTCGGTTTACAGGAAGCCAGGAAGCGAGAACCGCGCTAATTTTCATTGCTGATTTTGGCAACATTAATGAATTCAACAATGAAAACCTAACCTAACCTAACCTAACCTAGCTTAACCTAACCTAACCTAAGCTAGCCTAACTTAACCTAATCTAACCTAACAAATAATCCAGTATGTCGGCTATTTTCAAAATTAGTTTGCCGCTGGTTTCCTGTAAAGTAAATCGACAAGAACCGTAAAACGTTAAATCATGTGAACGAAACATGCACCTTAAATACGCAAATATATTACCGCATTACATTCTAACTAGAGCAATAGTTAGCACTACCATCGGAAATCACGATTTAGTGCCGCGACCTGACCTGCCAGGTACTTCATATCCCGTAAAAAGATATGTGATAGCTAGTACACAGCTAGCAATTAAATTATGGTATGGATGTAGACATCCGCGTCATCTTTCATTTAGTATAAGATTACTCGTTTAGTCGTATTTCGCCTTCTCAAGATGGTTTGGTCGAACGTTAACAACGTTGCAATTGGCATCAGGGAAAGCTGCAAGGCGAACACCCTGAGGTCAGCGCTAGAAGCCAGGGGTATTCAACCCAGTAAAAAGCTCTCGCAAATGCAGGAGCAGGCGGAGATATGGAATAGTAAGCTATGTCCCGGACCGCTTGAGGAAAAAGCTGAGGATTTCGAATCACTCTCGTCATTTTCTCAAATAGTAGAAATAAAACCTGCTATTAATTACAAAGTGCTAAATTCAATGCACATTAAATATGACGGTTCTACACCAGTTCACGACTTTGTCATAAGAGTCGAGGACATTATGAGAAATCGTGGGCTATCATTCACTACAATGATGGTGTACTTTTCAGAGATATTACAGGGTAGAGCTTTGGGTTGGTTCCGCTTGGTGGAAAGCGAAGTAAATACATGGCAGGAGTTAAAATCAGCTTTGTATTTACAATTCGAAGGGCCGACGGTCGGCGCCGCATTGGTAGAGAGTATGTTAATTAAAAGGCAAAAAGAGCAGGAACCAGCCTGCGATTTCATACTTGATATGAGATTGCTAGCGGGTAGATTGAGACCTGCATACTCTGTTAGTGATCTAATGGAAATAATTACGAGCAGAATGGTAGAACGCATTCGCACAGGTGTCAGCCTGCAAAAGCCCAAGACGTTCACTGAGTTAGTAAGAGTTTGTAGCGACATTGAGAGATCAAAGTTGGCTCCAATCTCTTTCATTTCGACCAACCCTTCAGAACGCGAAGTTACGGCAATACACGCTCATCCTTCGACTTCGGTTAATGATAAGATCAGAATTAGTTCTGACCGGTTTCAGAAACATAAGCATAACGCACGTCACTGTAAACCGCTCAGCAAATCGCGCAACAATTCCAGTTGCAACGAGCATGCCGCGTGTTGCAGTGACACGCATTCACCGAAGTCAGTGAGAATTGGTAGTGATGACAAACAGTCTATCAGGAGCCAGCACGCATGCACTTCCAGCAAGCACAGCGGCTCGTCAAAAAACGAGTAGCCATCCATTCTCTCAGACCGTCCAAACAAGTACGTAAAAGAGAGTGGATAGATATAGTTAACTATACAAAATATTTTTTTAGGAACGATAAGTTAGTCGCTCCTATTTGCAAAAAAGAGTATGTGGATGAGAGACCTTTTTTGAAGTTTTGGTTAGGAGGTATTGGGGCACGGGGTCTATTAGATTCCGGTGCCTCTCTTTCCTGCTTGAGTAAGGATGCTGCCGCCACCTTGCTCGAGAAAGGATTTAAGTTATACAAGTCTAGAATTTCGATTGAATCAGTGGATGGTACAGTCCAGCCCGCATTCGGCGCTTTAAAAATACCAGTTAAAGTAGGCCACGAAACGAAAACTGTATACTTTACCGTAATACCTAACCTCCAACCCGATGTCATTCTGGGCATCGACTTTTGGAAGTTGTTCAACATAGCACCAGAAATAGTCTATCTTAACAAGAATCGTAATCATGACTCGTTTAAAATAAATTCTATCACATCAAAAAATTCAACTAACTTTTCAGAAGTAGAACACAGTCAGCTAGCCTCGGTTAAAGAAAAATTTGAGTCGATTTCCTTCGAACGTTGTGGCTTGGGGAGGACCCACTTGATTCAGCACCGCATTGTAACCAATGGGGACCCAATCAAACAACGCTATTATCCGCTTTCCCCTGCAAAACAGGCTACTTTAGAGAATGAGCTAGACGATATGCTTAAGCTTGGAGTAGTCAGGAGATCACGTTCCGCGTGGAGCAATCCGATCTTAATCGTGCCAAAAAAAGATGGCACCGGGAGATTTTGTTTGGATTCGCGCAAACTGAACGCGATCACAGTCCCAGACAGTTATCCGTTGCCTTATATTTCGCAGATATTAGATAATTTAAGAGACGCTGATTTATTTCATCAATAGACTTGTCGAAAGCCTTTTGGCAGATTCCTCTAACGGAGGACTCTTGCGAAAAGACGGCTTTTGTGGTTCCGCGCAGAGGTTTGTTCGAATTTGTCGTCATGCCGTTTGGCACCAAAAACTCGAGCGCGGAGTTACAAAGATTGTCTGACAGTTTGTTCGGCCCGGAATTCGAGGCCAAGGTTTTCTGTTATATTGACGACGTGATAGTGATATCTGAAGACTTTGATAGCCACATGAAGTTACTAGATCGCGTTTTTGAAAAGTTTAAACAATCAGGCATGACTATAAATTTCTCTAAATCAGAATTTTGCAGAAAAGAACTAAAATACCTAGGTTATGTAGTAAATGAGGAGGGATTACACTGTGATCCAGTGAAACTTGACAGCGTCAGGAACTTTCCCGTTCCCAAGAATTCTCGGGACGTGAAATCGTTTTTAGGACTGTGTTCATATTATAGGAGGTTTATAGACAACTTTGCCAAGGTAGCGAGTCCTTTGACAGGCTTGACAAGTGTGCGCAAGGGAGCTTCCGCGTTCACTTGGTCAGATGAGGCTCAGGCGTCGTTTGAGGCACTCAAACTCGCACTGACCTCAGCCCCAGTCTTGGCATGTCCTGATTTCGCTAGTCCGTTCACTTTACATTGTGATGCTTCTAACCTAGGGCTAGGATCGGTCCTCACGCAGGAATTTTCTGATGGCGAGCACCCGATTGCATTTTACTCTCGCACCTTAACAAAGCCTCAACGCAACTACACAACCACTGAACTAGAACTACTAGCTATTTTAGACAGTATATTTCATTTTAGGAGATACCTAGAGGGAAATAAGTTTACGGTAATCACTGACCACGCTAGTTTAAAATGGTTAACGACGCTCGAAAGCCCACAGGGTAGGCTCGCTCGCTGGGCAGCGAGACTTTCACAATATGACTTCTCAATAAAACATCGTCCAGGAAGGCTTAACACCGTCCCTGATGTATTATCAAGAAATCCAGTCGTAATTTCATCTGTTAGTGCTAGCAACACTGCAGACCCACCGGACCTTTGGTTCGAGAACTTAGTCAATAACGTGAAGTCTCACCCAGAAAAATTCCCGAGATTCAAATTTGAGGGAGATAAACTACTCAGGTTCAAGGCAGGAGATCTGCCCCTTGATGACTCTAATTGGAAAGAGTGCGTCAAGGGCGCGGATAGAACAAAACTGATCTCTGAGTTTCATAGTGGAAACGCTTCTGTGCATTTTGGCACATTCAAAACTTTCAAGCGCATTTCCTCACTGTTCTATTGGCCAGGGATTTACAGAGATATTAAATTATTCATTAAGAGTTGTGCTATATGCAAAGCATATAAACACACAACTAGTGCACCGGCGGGACTTATGTCGAATCCGAAGGAAGTCGACCGCCCGATGCAATCGTTGTCGATTGATTTGATAGGGCCTCTACCAAAATCAAAGGAGGGATACATGCATATTCTTTCAGTTGTCGACGTCTTTTCTAAATATGTGTGGTTACACCCACTTAGAAAAGCCACAGCAACACCTATCATAAAATTCATTGAACAGGAGATCTTTCTTAAACATGGAGTACCTAACAGTATTCTATCGGACAATGGGCGTCAATTCATATCCAAGGAATTCAAGGCGTTCACTAAAAAGTATTCTATTCCCAAATTGTTCCTTAATGCGGTGTACTCTCCGCAAAGCAACACAGTTGAGAGATATAACCAGACAGTGGGTACCTCACTGGCAATCCTCGTAGGAAAGGATCAGAGACTCTGGTCGCAATATCTTCAAAGCGTGCAGACTGCGATAAACGCATCTGTAAACTTAGCAACCAAGTACTCCCCCTTTTTCCTCATGCATGGTCGAGAGATAATCTTGGATGGTCGTTTTCATCTTCCAAAAGACTATCTCAAGGCCAAAGACTCAGTTCTCCCCGCGGCAGCAGACTGTGCGCAGTATGTTGATCGCATACAAAACTTGCCGTTCGTCTTCGAAATCGTCCAAGCTCAGCTTTTGGAAAATTTTCAATCGAACGCCAGAAGGTATAATCTCAGAAGGAAAGATACTGAACTCATCGTAGGTCAGAGGGTCTGGAGGAGGAACTTCAAACTCTCAGATGCTGCAAATTATTTCAGTACCAAGCTCGCGCAACGGTACGTGGAAAATATAGTTTTAACTAAGATCTCTCCGTTGGTTTATGAATTAGGTGATCTGAATGGTAAGCCGTTAGGTCGATTTCACATAAAGGACATCGCCAAATATTAGTTAGTAATTGTCTCGTCCAACATCATCGTTAGATATATTACTTCATATTGTGCCTTGTCATATACACAAGTCTAGTATATTTTGACATAAGTCTTTTAACATAAGATTTTGTCGCTAAGTTAAGTACAGTGAAACCTTGGTCCAACTACATTGACCATTGCGTTCACACGGAGAATAGCGGTTGTTGGCGTTGGAAGGAATTCGATAGGTGAGCAAACTTTCGCTCAAGTGAGGTTGCGGAGTTGTGTGAGATTTCGATGAAAACGGAAATCTCACTAAACGCAGTTTTCATTTTTCATCTTTTGCTCCATGGTCACTATCACATTCCAAGGCAAGTAATGTGTTGAAGGGGTGTATAACTGCTCTCTGTTTGCTGCAGAGGAACAGTCTCATATATACAACTTGGAGTTTCGACTTGCGTCACTTTGTGCCTGCCTACGGTGTGCGCGAACATCACCAAAGTCACAGTGCGCAATTCAATCTCTTTCTTCTTACTTACGTAACTCGGGTCAATTCACCATGGATCGATTTAACATTTATGGTAATTGACAATGCGAGACCCATGTCCAATACTTCTCATTCAAGTTGACACTCGTCGCGAAACACAATGTTCAGGAGGTGCAATTAATGATTACACACTCCCGTTAACTTGTCGCTGACTTTGTCCACTCGTCTTCTCGAGCCAGTCAAGTGTGCTAAAAGCAGACAGCCAGCAGCACAACTGGTGAGACCTTACATAAACAAGCATCGATTTGGTCTTCATTGTTTCAAAAAGACTTGTCTATTCCTCATTTCTAGCGTAACACAGATTTCACATGCAGGAAGCATGAAAATCTAGTAGTGTCACTAGGTACATCACTACTAACCACTAACAAATGCAAATTTGCACGTCGTTTCAGTGCAAGTAGTCCTTAATAATATTTCCAAGCGCACATCAAGTGTTGCTAGGATATTATTCCACCTACTGAGAGAATCTTCTTGATGTCTCAAAGTCTGTATTAATTTTACTTACATGTTTATTTACTTAAGTTTTTGTGTGTGTTGTCCCATAGGCATAAACATCCATAAATTAAGTAAAGTGCGTTTTGATCGCACCATTGTAAGTAACATACTAACGGAACCGTTATCCTGTTATAACACATAAGGTCTCCATGTTAGCCGTCTGTGCATTTTCACGGGCACTTCACATGGTAGGTGGATGTGAACCCCTTTTCTACAGTCTATCTTCTTCCCTGACATGTCATATGTGTCTAGTTTGACCACCCCGTTCCTTGCAGAGTTCTGTGGTTGCACTCCCAACTGACTCGAATCACCTATGATTCCCAGACAACGGACGTCGCTCTGCGTCTAATCCTGGAAAATTGCATTTGTTCAAGTAGCCTTGTAAGCTCCAAGCAATGTATATCCGTGCCCACGAACTCCAAGAGAGGACATTCATGCTCTTCTTCGTCATTTGGCGAAAGGGGTGATGGTCATACCACAGATTCCTCTGTGTTTGACACATGCTATATGTACACATCTAGCGGTCTTTGTTTACATACTGTATTGTCACTTCAATATAAGTATAGTGAACGAAGTACTCGTACGATCATATTGCACAGCGATAGCATATAACCTATCCTTCGCACTAAGTACACATGTCTGTACCGAATTCGAACAACAGTTTCCTCTGCGTTCGACACAAGCTGGATGGTAACATCAAGCGCCTTCTATGTACTGTGTTGTCATTTCGATAATAAGTATAGTTAAATAAGTGTTCAAACTTTCATGTTTTACATGATAGCACCAAAGCTGTCTCGTCTCTTGGAACATCAGTAAAGGAATGACACGAATGGTTGTCTTGCAACTTACAAAGTTATGTACCCCTCCAAGGTACACGGCATTCATTATGTTTCACTGAGAGACACCCGCAATATGGCGTTCTGCATCGTATCGATGAAGGATCTACCTTACCGGGATTTAGTTATTATTAAATAGGGTAACATGTGCCGTCCCCTTAGTATTTAACAATATAATTTAAATTTACTATAATTTAGCATTTAACAATGTAGTTAAAATGCAACTGCGAACGTACCATCATCACCTGGTCATGGTACTTACAAAAATAATGTAGCGGTCTGTGCCACACAAACTATGGTTAAAATCCATATTTATGTCTTAACAAGTACACTTGAATCACAAAATGATCATACTTGCTAGTAATTTATAAGCAAAATGTAAATTCTTTCAATATGGGAAGAGCACAAATATGTCTGTTCAAAGACATCCATACCTGATGGGAATACCATGGAAAAACTGTACTCACTATGTGAAAATTATTGTGCGGTATGCACGATGAAAATGTATAAGATTCTATTTTTTATAAAAAATGAATTCTCATATTATTGTTAAGAAATACTATAGTTGCGTTTCTACGTAACAAGATAAGCTTAACTAATGTAAGAAATGTTGTTTGTTTTGCATACAAAAGTTTGTTATCAATTTCAGAATTGCTGTATTCAACATAATGTTACATCTGGACGATGATTTCGTGTGCTAGCAGTAACGTAGAGATCCACAGGGGATAGACAGCAAGTAATGAGCACCATTGCGGCCATGAAATACGCTTGAACTCCTGCTGGTCTGAGACGTGCTGCGTAACAGCCTGTGCTGTGAATACCAGATGAAAGTTAAGTTGACCTCTTTGTAATGTTTCCCAACTATTGTAAACGTAGAGCTTGCATGTAAGTCATGCATATGGAATTTACGACACAACTCCGTAGAAAGAGTGTGTCTCTTCCAACAATGTAACCTTGATGTTGCGAACACGCAACGAGATCTGTACCAGAGATGTACACCCGATCTCACGATACAGATGAAATCGCTATGAAGGACACTAAGATGTTGTAAACTTGTAAATATAGCTTAATTAAAGCATTTAGTATAAGAGCTTGGCAGCTGTGAGAAAAACAACTGAGAGGTCTAGTCTCACTTGCTCTGTTTGTTTGGTCAATTCTCTAATTACACACCGGACTCTGTGTTGTGAGTCGTGTAATTGGGAGAGGGTCAATCCAGCTGGGAAAAGCAGTGTGTCCTGGCGCTGTGATATGACTGTTGATAGGAAGGTACTGGAAAAGTCCATTCTATCAAATTTTTAGGGTGCGCGACCAAGCAAACTCAAGTGGGGACCTCAAGAACCAACTCTTAATAGCTTAGTAATTCATATTGTCTAATACATATGAACGCTTGTGGTTACTTATTCCGCATAAGCTGGAAGCATTTAGAATTAATAATTTTCGGAAAAAACGACTCGGCATAAAGACCGGTCAACAAGATGTGTGACTCAACACGTCACAAAATTTAACATTATAGGCAAATGCAGATTTGGAGATGAGCCGTGGTGTGGTGGATCTGGCTAATCGCTGAGTAAATTCCCTACAGCTTCATGTTGCCCTTGGACATCTGTCACCTTGGCGCACTAGAGTAAGATCACTATAGTTTTAAGCAGCGACAAGGGGGCATATGCCTTAAAGGGACATGAGCAACTCTCAGATTGTCTGTTGTGGTCTGGTGGGAACCAGAGTGGAGTAGAATATAAACTAGATTATAAGCACACACCACACACAAGGATAGAGTACTGATGAAGATAGAGCTCTGGTTTTTATCAACACCACGGCTAGACAACGCTGATCGAAGTTTATAGGTTATAGATTCATGATAGATATAAACTTCTGCGCGCCCAAACAGAAATTTATTATTTTAATAGTAGTTCAATAAGCCAACGTGGCAATGAATGGTATTTTCTTGTATAATAAATTCATTTTCAGAGAGAGGTCCGGGCCCGCTTCACGCGGTTCCCCTTCAAGCTACATCACTTGTGCATATGTCTTTCAGAATACCACACTTATCGTCACCGCTTAATTGCCACGATAAGCATCCGATGGTCTAGTAAACCATCCATTTTCAGATTCAGATAGTAAACAAGATGAGCTTGGAGAAGCTCGCGTCACGACATCGTACGTTGGTCACTCCAGAAGCAATTTAGACGTCAACATGAGGGAGCCCGAAATGGCATACCTCAGACGCGGAAGAAGGAGCGCTGAGAATTAGCTTCTCAAGCGCTGAGAATAAGTTGCATTAGCAATCGGTTTGCTTTGAGCTGTGGGAGGAAGCAGCGGCAAACTCAAAAAGTACCAGCTCAAGAAGGATAGACTCCTTTTAGAATGGGAAACTGAAGCTACATCTAGGTCTGGCATCGGTCAGGATACCATAGAAGTGGAGGAGGTCTGAAGAGCCCCACCACACTAGATAGTCGTAAGCGTGCCTAGACAGCACCGATAAACCTATCATTCCTGCCCTTGCGACATGCTTACATGCAAGGCCCGCGTGGGGAGACAGAGGTCCAACTGTCTGTCAATTAGGAAACAACTTCTCAATGGAGAAGATTGTAAGAAATGTAATCAGCCAAGTAGCCGACGGCCTCATCAAGGATGAGTTCCGTCAAAAACTGTAATTTGATTACCGAACAATAGTCATATTGTTGACAGATACTTTAATTTGTAAAATTTGTACTGTGCAAAACTATATTTCTTAAAAAGGCCTCTATGTGATGCAAGGTAACCCCCCCAGAAGGATGGATGAAGGGAGCAAGGAGCGACGAGGAGACGTTGGCGCGCACTTCACCCGCACACAAGAGGGTCCGCGCTGGATCGCCGTCAGCAGCTCCGCCGTCAGCAGTTTCGTCACCTGCCCCGACCGTCCCACCTGACTGCACAAACTTCTCATCACCAAGAAGCGGAGAACGCCCCTGGCAGGAAATTGACACCCATGACTCAATTTCTTCCTGACCAAGCGGGTGATGTAACGCGATGAACTCGTCACCTAAAGAAACCATAAATATACTTTCTTAACTGGCAACACCAAATTCATGCTGGCTGCAAATAATCAACGGCCGGAGCAGACAAGGTGGGGGGGACGTAGCGGCGGGGGCGAGAACACAAGTGCGTGGGAGGCAACTTCCTTCTTCTGGTTCCAAACGTTCTACCGGGCGGACGCGCTCGTGCCGCACAACGCGGTCGTGTTAGGAGCACACGCCTCAACAATGGATGGCATATTTCCATACCCGTGTCGAAGGGTAAAGTGTTGGTGTCATCTTCACCCGGGAATACACCCCTTGGACTTGGGAATGGAAGGACGTTAAGGAGGGCTCGATGCATGTAAATATGTAATTATAAATTGTGTCTAGGTTAGTGCCGTTTGCTGGTGACGGAGACGCTCCTGTGAGGGCCTCTGTCCCACTTCTTTATAATCTTTTTGTAAACCATCGCTGAAATAATCTCTCATTAAATGTAACCGCATTTCAGCGACATACTTTGAAACCTCTTTCACTTATCAACCTAGAGTCCCAGTAAACACATGGTCTTTTGCAGCTGTTTCCCTCCCAAAGAAAAGCTAGCTGGCGTCCAACCCTGTTGGACGGGGGCACCTCAAAGGTTGAAGGAAACGTGCAAGCCTAACTCCAGACTCCTGTGAGTCTGGGAATCCACGCCAAGGGAGTTGCTTCCCGGCGTGGGTTTAGCTGCTCCAAATAGCGGTCGGATCCACTCCCTTTGATAAGAAATTCTCATGTTCTACACCAGAAGGTGGCAAAGTTAGGTGGACGAGAGAGCGAGGTCGGAACGAGCGGCTTCAGAAGTATAAGTCTGATGTAGGTAAAGCTCATGTTACATTCATGTGACAATTCCTTCCTACCTTATGTGAGTAATAATAAACAAAAGAACTTTCAGTCTTTTTAATAGGTTACAAGACGACAAATCATCGAACCATATTATCAATATGGCATAATAATAATAATAATGCCATCCATCCACATAGTTTTTAATAATGACAATCATCAGTTTCGTCTGATTTGCATGAAACAAATGTTTTTATCATAAGACCTATCAGGAACAACTAATATCGAAAAAAAATATTTAGATATTATAATTAATAATATTCGTAATTTTTTGTCTATTTTCCGATATCATAAAAAAATGTTTACTATTTCATTTAAGGGATGGACCACCCAAATCACGTCTTGGCACAAATTTAAAATCACATAGGTCAAAAACAGAAGCCCTTAAGCAAAAAAAAAATGTAAACAAGTTGGTTTAAGTGCTTGTTATGAAAATTAGCCACTATTAGTATACTTACTTACATCTCATCTAATATACCTACATATAATTATCTAATAATTCAATCTGACAGAACGACTAAATTTTAATATTATACAAGTATCATAGCCTTAGATTATAGAAAAATAGATCATAGATTTGTAGAGTTTTTGATCAAGAAGGTAAAACTTCATTGCCAATTTATATGGATTACGTACCGACCATAATAATTATTTTCTTGTTCAAACAATGTATTTAAATTTTGATTGCTATTTAGTGTTCCTACATATTATCTAGCAATATCATTTGAGTTTTATCGATAGGTACCTACTTATTATAAATTCTTGCGTATTCATTAATTAAACTTTATAAAACAGTAAAAATATTATTAATGTCTTGAATCTTTTTTCTTCTTGATCGTTTTTTCGTGGCTAAAGATCGTGACTATTGTGATTCCCCAATACCTTTCCTTCTAACAATTATCTGTTTCTTTAAAGGCAGAGTGAATACTGTCCCCAGTAAGCTCCTTAATTTGGTCATTCTACCACGCCGATGATTTTCCTCTGCTTCACTCTCCCATAAGCCCAGCTCATCCAAATCCTCCGGCTTCACGAGAGTTTCCGGTCAATGACGAGCTGTGAATTTTATTGGTGAATTATTTTCTTATTATAATTATAGTGACTAACTTAATTTAAATATTAATTCGTTTATACATACTTACGTGTTATTAATTTCTACTTCGGAATACTAAATTTATATGTATTATTCTTCTTCTTCTTCCACCCTGTCACGTCCCAACATTGGGGCATAGGGCAAGCACAAGTTGGCGCCACTTCCCTCGGTCTATCGCCAACTCTTGCGCCTGCCGCCATGTCAGACCTGCAGCACGTAGGTCACTGTTGTAGAACCGCTGCAGGATGAGGGAGGGCCGGCCACGGCGACGGAACCCTTAATGCTATGCCACAAGGTTACAAAGTGTCGCACTCTTTAGCGGCATCCGAAATACGTGTCCCAGCCACGTAAAGCATATCTTTGCGATAACTTCAATTACCGAAGGCTGTTGTGTTTGTAACACGGTCGTACCAATGTACCCCTAAGATTCGGCGGAGACATCGATTCTCAAAGCTCAAAAGCCGAGACTCTTGAACCTTAGTAAGATGCCATGTCTCACAGCCATACAGGAGCACAGGTAGCACGCACCCGTTAAACAAATAACATTTGGTCCTCACAGAATACAGCCTTGATCTCCATGCGACTTCAAGTTGGTTGAACGTATAGGTATTTCCTACTCAAAATTAATTAAGGTGAACTTCCTACTTTTAAAGTAGTAAAATTTCCAACGTCAGTTAAGAAAATAGATTCCCACGTTTCTTTATTGTAACATAAGTCCTATATATTGTTATAAGAGTTTTTTTTGTCTAAGTTAATATCACTATAAGTGGCTCAACAATCAACTCGAGGTATTGGGGCGAAATCCTTACAAGACGTAACCAAACACTAGAAAAATTGTCAAAACATTCTATTATCTCTGTAGTGACTACTAACTATTTTGAAGTGTATTACGAGGTGGTCGATCCGGTAGTAGTTTGATAATAAACAGATGCCTTAACTACTCAGCAACAAGCGTTTTGAAAGATGTAATCTGTTATGCAACTGGGGTAACTCTTTTATGGTAGAGAAGGCAGTGGCGTAGCTAGAAATACTCGACCCCTATTCTACGCACAAATCACCCGAGCTTCCGCGAGGTTTATAAACAGCATGAGACTATGTGATAATTAAATGAACCCAAATAATTTTAGTATGATTATTTTTTTTAAATGAAAAAATGACAATGAAATAAATATATTAATATTCAATAATAAATTATGCATGCATAATTGAATTTTTTCTCGACTAAAATATAAACTATAACGTAATGTAGCGGCAAGTTTAATGGCGTTCCAGAATTGAAGACATCTGGTTAAATACAACAATTATGGCATGTGTCACAAATAAGTTCCTTATATATGAGTATAGATAATTAGCTCAGTGATATTATATAATAATATCTAGTAATATATATTTTTTAATCAATTAACATCAAAATTACTTCACATAATGTTAAATACATGGGATTTCAGTTAGAGTTTTCTCGAGTATTTCGTTTCTCGAAAATTCTCAAGAAATAACTTTTTTTTAACTCATCCGGCACAACTTTTCAGCCGGCCGCATCTGTTTGAGATCAAATTCGCGACATTCTTTATTTATAGCTACTCTTGCCAAAAACATCTAACATTCTTAAATGCGTTATTTTGAGAGAATTCTCAAAATTTTGAAAAATTATTTCGTAATACGAAATGTAGAGATCTATCTACTGTGATGACACTTTGCAAAGAAAGCTCGCAATCCAAATAATAATAGTAAGAAGAACCGTCATGCAACTCAATGCAGAATGTGTAGGGTCCCCAATTGAACTTTTCTATAATCAAATACCGGCTATTCAATGCATTCAATTTTTCCTATATTATTTATCTCAAAATATTAATGCGATATTACTTTTATGTATATAGTACCTTTATTATTATTTTAGAGCGTATAATAAGAGAAAATAAAGGCTGTTAAAATTTACATGTACAATTTTCTATTTTTTCATAATGTGTAGGTCAATTTATCTACTCTATCTTGAAGTAAAAATAAATAGTGATCTAAGCACTTTTTATTATAAAAAAAACATAAATACGTCTCGCACTATGTTGATTTTGATTAAGCCTTTTAGTGTGATCAGGATCAAATTTTCAAGTGCAGAAGTGTGTCGCTAGATTTCAAAATCAGCCAAGTCTATAATAGATGAATAGGAGGAAAACAGCTTTTTGTTTTCTCAAGTACACAGTCACAATGGTGAAAGTTTATATTATTTGAATACAGAATATTTAAAATTAATAAGTTCCACATTCCGATAATGCAGAAATGTTAGAAAGTAGTAGTTCTTCAGCAATTCACAAAAAAGTCAAAAATACATAAAGGTGGACTTGGCTGATTTTGACATCTAGCGACACAAGTGTAAGAATAATATCTCCATTCATCTCACTAAGTTGGGTTAAAAATCGTTGGTAAAGAAATCAAATACAGATATGAAACTACGTGTAAAATCATTAGCAGTTTTAAAATTGTATGATATAAGCACTATTTTGGTCAACTCACATTACGAAAGTAAAAGAGTACAATGAAACACTCGCTTACATCTTTTTACCTATAATATAGGTATTATATTAAGGTAGAAGGAGGTGAAAATCTACAGTTCTCAATTAAAGAATATTTACGGCGTAGCTCTGAAATGAACTTTTGTCTTCCTCTAACAGTCTAAAACAGCAAACTGTCTTTTTGCATTTTTGCAATGCTCTGTTCTGTTATAGACATCACATATCACTTTTTCGATATTAAAATGTCTTGTTAAGAAATGAAGATAAAAAACCACAAAAAATATTATACTACACTATAAATATTCAAATGTTTAAAGTTGAAATGTACAGGGAAAGATGAGAGTGATTAAATGAGATTAGATATTTACCTTTTTCATGTGGTACTTATATAATTCATTTGAAAATTTTATAAAAAAATATAACTTAGTAAAATCAATGATAATTGAACATTTATCTATTTTGAGAAAGCTCTGTTGGCCTAGTTATTGAATGCTTAATAATTTAGACCACTTATGAAATAATACAGGAGCTTTAGCCACTTCAAATTAATTTGCTACCATGCGTAGTAAGTGATTACGTAGACTAGTAGAGGTCGTGAATAGGTACATATTGCATATAAATTTTATTTTATTTTATTTATATACTATCAAATCTGAGTAAAAAGCCATCTTTAAAGGGTGACGTTATTCTAGTTTCATTAGGCTATGTGAACAACTTCCAAGCCTGTGGAAGAAGGCTGCGTTCTATTCGGAAAGACTTTCAGCATTCTCCTTAATGAAACTAAAGAAATATCAACATATTTACTACTTAAAATGATAAAATAAGAGTTTATCTATATTGATATACCGCGGCTATCATCACCAATATACAGTACCTATCAGCGAATTCACTAGCACTGATACTGATTTTTGTCTTGTATGTGTGTACGTTATACCCACAGAGTGTAGAATAAATACATATATTATTTAAAAATGCGTGTATTGTCTCTAGTAACAAAACTGCATTTAAATTCATTCGACTGATAGTTTCCATTTTAAATAATCAATGCGCATCTACCTATCTAAAAACATTTAAAAGATTAAAAAGTATACTTACAATTATTAATAAAAAGTTACCGCCCTCTCCCAAATATATATTTATTTTAAATAGAAGTCTGTCAAGAAATGAAAATAGTTGAAATCATTATTTTATTGACTTTAAAATATTTATATTATAAATTAATAACCAATCATTTTTACTACAGCGTTTAATAACATGGCCACTCTTCAAGTGTCACTCTTAGTATGCAATACACGTAAGTATGTACTTATATTTCAACATTGAATTCAGTTTTCTTCGTTAAATTGTATATAATATTATATTTTTAATGAAAAATATGAAGGTACCTACAATACAAAATATTTTCTGTATGTTTTGCCGCCCCCTGAATCCTGCGCACACACAACACCTCTGCTTGGTGCAATAATTTAAATACGTTTTCTCAAAAGTTGAACGTCGATTTGATATTGATAGAAAGAATTTACAGTTACACACATTTTGATCTTCTAGAACAATCAATGTTTCTTAAAATAAAGAAAACTATGTATTATTCAAAAAATATCGTTCTACAGCTTACCGCTACAATAATACAGTCCAACTGGAATACATTACATAATATAAAAAATACTGACTTTAAATTGATCAATTATAAATAAATATAGAAATAGCATTAAGTAGTGAAAATCTTCTAGCAGAAAAGCGTATTCCCTCAGATTTAGATAAAAGCTTATTCCATTTGCCAATAGAGCTTTGAGTGTCTTATATAAAGCTCAATTGGCTAGCATATTTTTAAGTACTAACTCAATTAAGACATTAATGGGGTCAAATCAAGGCCGATTAATTTTCTAAAGGCACGTTCATACGTCAGAGAAATCAATTAAACAATAAAATGTGATACAGATATATATTTTTTTACTTTTAAGACAATCGGTGAAATGCGTCGTATGAAGTGTACAATAATAAAATAGTCAGTTTATGTTGCAACAAAGAAAAGAGTCTTGCACTATTCTGCCCTTCTAAGGAAGAAGACAGTAACTGACTCTCACACACTTTCGAGATAAATGACATAATGTGTTTTTTCTCAAACTTTAGTACTGTGAATTTAATTTTTATTAGTAGGATGTTAAAATACAAACAAAGTAATAATAAACAAGCAGTAACTGCAATAAATAGGTGCAATTACGGCATTTTTGCTAAAAAAAATGTATTATTTTAGAAGAAGTCTATTTTTCACTAAGGATTTTAACGGTATTTTAGTGATAATAGTGATTTTAAAGTGAACAGAATATATAGCTTTCAAAATTACCTAACGGATGGCATTCATAACTCAATTTCACAAATTTTGCGAGTTACTGCCTTCTTCCTTAGAAGAGCAGTATTGATTATGCGACCTATTATCCGACCGGGATTAGGTACGGAAAGTTCAGATAAGTGATAATCACTGGAACTTTCCGAAATAAGGAGAAAATGGTATAAATATACTTGTTATAGTAAAAAAAACTGACTGATCTGAAGTTGTAGGAACCCATCTTAATTAAAGTGAATGCAGGTATTGACAATGAAAAATTATGGTCGAACAATCTAAAATGTCGAATAATAGACAGTCGGATAATTGTAGCTCTATTTATTATGAAATATTTTTATTAATATAACGCCTACGATGGCCGAGCTATAAAATATTGGCTTACAATGTCGTAGTTCGCAAATTCAAATCCCGAGTCTGACAATGTTGTTAATCAATGTGTGTTTGGAGTCAAAGTATGGACATCATAAGTTTAGCAATTGGCTAAACTTATTATGTCTATAATATATTATAACTATCTGTTAATGCAACCTCTACTCTATAGAGACCCATATGATTCACTTAGGATCGAATATGGTAATGTAATGTAATTAATTATATTAGTATTAATTGTTAAACTTATTTTTATAACCAAACAATGAAATGTTATATACGTATACAAAGTTACAGAATTGATTAAAAAAAATATATATTATCCAGGTAGATTACAATATTATAAGAAATAGTGTGGATGATTCATACTATGAATTCAAGTGGTTCTACAACTACGTAATATAGAAGTACTGGCCGAATTGATTTGAAGTTAATCTATTAAAAATATCGCAAGAACTTTTAAGATCATTTGCATTTATGAAATATTTTTGTTACCTAGGTACCTAATTTAACACAAGTGGTGTTATTTAGTGCTCGCTATAGGTGTATAAATTTATAATCAATAATCTTATAAGTACCTACCTAACCACACATGTAAGTCACTAGTATCGAATTATTTATTATTTAATATGCTGAAAGCCTATCCAAGGTTGAACGAAAAAAGATCTACATTCTGGCTACTTATTAAATAATTTAGGAACATGTTCGATATTAAATAACAGAAATATACAATATTTTTAAGTTGGCACCTAATCCTATCATGGAACCCAGAAACATGACTTTGGATATATTATATAAGTATTATTTCCATAATTAATATTTAATGAAGTTATCCAACTGGTAAGAATGTCTTCTGACCAATAAACATTTTCCATATTTTGCAAAATGTTCCCCATTATTTAAAAGAACCACGGCAACATATAATTTTTACGTATAATTTAATTAAAACTATTTTTTTCGAAATTTATTTAATTCGAATTACATAAATGCATCATTTGTTTTGTTGGTCTGTCGTGTTATCGTTTTGACCAAAAATTAATGTTTCTGAAATTGTAATTACGCAGTATGACCCACCTGTGAGGCTTCAAAATTTGAAAAATATAAAATGTTACTAATAATTTAAAAACACGTACAAAAAATGACTATATATAAATATACAGGTATGACTGTCATAATGTCCTGTCATGGAGACAATTATTGCACTGCTCAGTAGCGGCGACAAATAAAGACTGCAAAGCAAATATTTTAACATATTAAGCATTATGGCGATTAAAAACGTACCTAATAACTTCTACCGTGTCATTAGTACAGTTGTAGCATGGTTCATGCTTTTCTAAAATAATAAAATAGTAGACAGTCGATTCAGCATCATTGATTCCTCGAATCGGAAAACATTTTCTGGCAAACTAATTAGTAGTATTTTGTACACAAATATTCTACCCATTTATTTACTAGATTTATGGTTTGAGATAGTTAGTGTAAACGCCATGGATATCATTATAAAAATACCTCATTACGCTACACCACCGTTTAGTCATCATTGCATATTTTTGGGAGTATGAAAAGTTAGCAGTGCGTAACGCGCTGGCCTCGTAAAGAGGCTCTGGGTTCGATTCTCGTTGAAGTCACAATATAATATTTATGTAATTTTCTCAAGCCCGAGTGTTTGTGATTGTTTCACATGTTTCACTATACTACTTTCATTGGATCTATTATACTACTAAAAACAATATTTAATAATTTAAAATAAAACTATTTGTTTGATTAAGCGGTCTAAAAAATACGATGATATGATTATTTTTACTATCATTCTTGTGATAATTAATACCAAAATAGCAAATAACCAAACAAAATGTCAACGGCAAGCCTCAGTTTTCCAGGACGGCGGTAATATAAAGAAAACTTGTTGCATCAGTATACTACAGTCGAATTATTTTTTACACAATAAGCCATAACTTTTCAAAAAATAAAAATAGTTTAACAACCGAGTAAATTTACAATTAATTAGAATGTAGGTACTTAGTACCTACGTATATCAGTACCTAAGGAAAGCAAGATGTTTACAGCGAGTCGCGCTTAATATATTTATTGTTAACACTTAAACCATATTAAAAATGAATCGCTATGAAGTATTTTAATGCAACAAGTGATGAAAATTAGGTGTACTGTATAGTGAGTACTCCATAAGACCAAGCAATAACCATTATTCGAATATACCAGTATTTGGAAGAAAATGAAAGGCTTTTGAGTATAAAAAAGACTTTGCGGGAAAACCTGCTAATCGGTGGAGTTTGGAGGGTGAGGGAAAGATAATAGTCGACACAGGAAAAGGAATCGTGGTGGAGTCATCATTGAACCGGAAAATTTTACTTTATTCCTTTTTTAAGCTCACTTCCGCTGAGATAGATTGGTATAATTTTTGATTGTTGGTAGTTGGTACAAGTGAAAGATAAGACAATATTATTTTTTTAGTATCGTGAAATATTGTGAGTAATTACAATATTGATATGTATTGTATAATAGACACTGGCGAAAAATCTAAATTTAGTTTTATCTATATAATATTCTATTATAAAAAAGCTAAGCTTAAAATCTGCAATATTTGTCTGTTAAATTTTGCTGTCATTTGAAAAACTTTCAACAGGTTCTATCTAAAACTTAGGGACTGTTCAATAAATACTCCATATGAGCTCTCCATAAAAACTTTACTAAGAAACTAAATCTTCACCAAAAAATTCCTCAAAACGATTTCCAGATATAAATGTAAAAAACTTGGATGTCATCAATCTACTTTACTAATAATGGAACTTATACATTGCATTAGTGCGTGTTTGTTATTTTGCGCGTAGGTATAGCAAATGATAGGTTGGTGGGGATCGGAGGCTCAAGGCGGCCAGAGGCAGGAACCCTACTTGTATATTGATATTTTTTAATATACCTACATACGTTTTACAATAGTTTGTTAGCAATATATATAATTAATAACTACTATTATATACTAGATAATATAGTAATGAATTACGGTTAATACAAATTCATTTAGTATTGGTCCAAGTAGGTATACTTTTATTTGACATATTTTACGTATCTATAAATATTTTTTTGTAAAAAATTAGTAGGTAGAGGAAGGACAGATTCTTCTGGCATTGTGGCAAATCATTTTGGAACGATGTTAATGGCATTTGAAAGTAACGATACAAACACCTAAATCAGTCACCTGCACTGCCATAAAAATCTTCTTCCTGATATTATTATACGTGAAAACTTTATGCTTAGCACTGTGTCATTATGGAAATGGTCAACATGATTTTAATACTTTGGACGCTGAAGACGCACCTGGCGCGTAATGACCAGGCGGCCGATCGATGTAATTAACTTGCATTTTAAAGGTGGTAATTAAAAAATCATTATCTAGTTAGCAGCGAATGATCCAAAAAATATGTATTAATTGGCATAAGTTGTATTTAATATCTATTAATGATATCCACAAAATTAGATGTATATTCAGTATCTACTCGGTAGCAGTGATATCGTCATTGTCATGATTAGCCTTTTAATGATATCAATACTGAAATAGTTATCTATTAAATAAATCTATTTTTGATAAATGTTGTATTATTAATTTTTTTTATAATAAAAAAAATACTTTTCAGATAGAATAATGGCATACACCTATTGTGATTTTTTTGATATTCGTAATGGTTCTTCAAAAACTAAAACTTTACCTTTGCACTTATAACAACAAAAATCAGTTAATGGCACTTTCACTCTGTGAAGATTCATATAATCTTATTAGGATCGAACATGGTAAAAAAATACATACCTATAAGTATAACATAATATAACATTGCCTCCACAATGACGTAGTTGGTACAGCACCCGTTACTGAAGACACGGGCTCGAATTCGAACCCGCGTCTATGAAAAGTTGGACATCTACGTGTTATTTTGTACAATCAGTATTTGAGCAGAGACCAATTCGTTGGGCGTTGGGACAACAATCATTCTCCATTCTCTTATAAGCCGGCTCGCACATAGAAAATCATCTCGACTGGTCAGTCACAATCAGTCACAAATCAAAATTGCCGATAATGTTAGAACTTCTACGTGCACAAGCGAGACTACGCCAGGAAAGTTACGTCATACTAACAGAAACAAATCAAAAAGCAACATTTGCACATGCGCTGATGCAACATTTCGCTATTCTACCTTGCGTCCCTTATTGGGTAAAATTTATTACATCCAACAAGCAGATGTTTTTTTCTACAAACAATGTCGTATCAACGCTATACGAAGCTTTTGTTTTTGAAATGACAACTAAATCTCATTGACAAATTCGACGTATTCCAATCGTGATGAGTTTGTATGTGCAACCTGGTTAAAAATGTTATGTTGCCATAACAAATGATTAGACTGTGGAACCCGGTCCGTATAGGATGCAAACGGTAATTTACTATTGTATTTATCGATTTAATATTTTAATTCTTTTGTCTATCTAATTATGGTAAATTTCAATAATCGATCTTTTTGTTACTTTACATTCATTTTTTTTTAAACAATATAGGTATACCATTCAAATATATGTAAGTAAAATAAAAACTTCTTTAAAAAAGAAAAATCTAAAAGTAGATTGGCACTAATGAAAAGGGTCGCTTTCTTTTCTCTTACCTGCAGACAATTGAAAAGTCGCAGATAATTGCGCGACTTAGCGATTCATTAGCGCGCTTGTCTCCTCACGGGTCGAACATTATTGGCACAGCAGGTTAAATGAACAAAGGGTCATTATTAGTTACGCTTCACTTCAATTCGATTCGAAAATTTTCACTGCGGTACACCAATAGAGCAAAATTAATTATATTACAGGTCGAGTACACTTTGTACTTGGCACAGCTACGTTTGTGGGTTTATTCTATACACGCCGGCATATATATATTATGTCGGCATATCGACGGTAGTTTATCTTATTTATGTATTGAGATATTATAATTGTTACAGTAAGTTAACCGTCTAAACTGTCTAAAACTAAAGTTTCTGGAATTTTATTTTGTGAGAGCCCAATATCCTACATATATACGGAGAAACACACTATGTAGTTGAATTAATACATCGCGCTTTAGACCCGATAAATAAAAAACATACAAAGAATAATGGTTTTAAAATTAATTAAAAAAACTCATTTGCCATACCAATTGGAAAAGTGATTGAGAGTGTCATGAATTTTAATAAAACACAATACGTATATAATACTAATTCTACTTTAATAATAATCAGGACTAATTGACCAGTTGACAATGTCCCTTTAAAGTGGACGAAAGCGGTTCCGATCGTTATTAAACTGAATGGAATCATTACTATTTTTTGTGTTCTATTTTTATTAGATAAAACATTGTCTATTTTGCAATATACAATTGCGATATACCTAATTTTTCTATAGTTCCTTCATTATTGAGTACCGCAGTCTTTACAAACATTATGGTTATTTGATTATCTTCCAGTTATCTCTGAACTCAACTGAGTAAATTTAGAATTCAATGTAGATTCTGTCGTATTATTAAATTGATTTGACCAAAGTATGAATTTTCTTCCATCACCATTTACGAATGACCTCTATCTCTAATTTGTCACCCACGGCATATAATATCCGTAATAAACCCTTAAAAATAATTTATGTAAGTACTTAATTATATAATATAATGCTTTAATTTCTTTAAATAAGACGAGTGAAAGTGTGGTCACCTTGCAACTCGATGTAAGGCTATACTAAAAACACTCTACGACATTACTAATCCAAACATAATTCGCGAAGCATTTTGTCATCTCAAATATATTCTAGTAGGTACCCATCGAAACAGTAGTAAAAGTAAAGCACTCAATAATATCTAGTAAACAACTTGAAGATTGTCGGTATTGACATCGTAAAATTCTATCAATCGATCATTACAGATGTTAAACAGAATTTTCTGAATGAAGTTCAGGAAAACTTTGATAAGAAATAATATGATCTTTACATAAATATAAGATCGCGTGTCCGGTTGCTTGTACGAAGGAAAATTGACCGAAACTAGCAGGCCGATTCAAAAATGTCAGAAGAGCATTCAAGCCGAATGGAACTTTTATTCATCAGTGCTTTGTCAAATCGGTAATTTGTACTGATTTAAAAAAAAAGTATTAACCTAGTATTTATTTATGATATGAATTATATTAATTAATTTTAATTATATATATTAACATTAATTTTTCAAATAATGCTATCTAAGTACACACTTTAAAAATTGTTTTCAATTACCGTGTCGGAAAAATACTGATCGATAAAAATTCTTGTTGTTTGATTTAATATAATGCAATTTTTTGTAGTAGGTACTTATTCCACTTTTAATCAATAAATTAGTACGGGTATCGTCCGCCTCACAGGGACATTTTCAACAATTGATAATGTCCCTCTGTTGAAAACGGTCCTAATTTATTGATTTAAAGTGGAATATGTACTACAAAAAAATTGCGTTTTATTAAATCAAACAACAATACAATACAGTTCCACCATGAATTGCCAGTTAACAATATAAAAGATAAAAATGTTATCAGTTTTTAGCGCTTTTTTCCATTCTTAATTAATTTTATTAGTTTCAGTAAACTATATTTCATACAAAATACATGTACCATGAAAATTACACCATCATCTACTTGAATAAGTATAGGTAATTTACAACACAGTGACACTATGGTAACGGTAAGCACGGCTTGTAGTTGCAGTGGTATTATTAGCTGGCATTGAAACATGCTTCATAGAAAACATGTCCAATACACCAGCGAATAGCGTATGGTACCACCAGGGAACCCAGTTTCTGTGGGTACCACTGTCGAATGATATAACTATAGATAACTTTCGTAATTCCAACGTAGAATTCAACATCCTATGACGAGAATAATATGAAAAAATCAAACTCGTTTCTCTTGCTAAAGCGCGAGCAAAGTTCGAATCTGAAAATGCCTTTCCAAATGCATTTGCCAAAGAAATTTATAACGTCGCATTTAGTTAATCAAGTGGATTAGATAAGGAGTAGATAACCGCAGAACCAAAAACACTTTTAAAACATTGGTTCCCAACAGGAACTAAGCACCAAAAGGATGACTTAGAGACCGCTATATTTGTGAATTGATTAAGTTTAGAATAAATGCGCAATAGTGAAAAGAATTGACAGCGAGGATAGGAATGGGGGAACTAGGAACCGCATTTATCCAGTAATAGATTATCTTTGGTAAAATGACACTATTCTGTATTCATAAATGAATAATTTATTTTTGGATGTAACATTCTTAAAGCTTGTAAACTATTCGTTGAATAAAAAAATAGTTTATTAAATTATTAGCAAGTGCAATTACATTACAACAAAACTTTCGAGTGATCCGGACACCGGTTAATTATTAAGGTAATTCAATACTTTGATTTAAAATACAAAAGCCGATTGCCGACAAGACTTGTTGGCAATGGTATTGTAAAAACGTTAGTTAACTTCGTTTCAATTATATAGGACACGTATAGTTTACTAATCAGGGCACATTGGCGTGTCGTGTCATTTTTTTTTATAAGATTTTCTATTGATTATAAGTGTTTTCAAATTATATTGAAGTTATACTTATTTAGGCGCGTTTGGAAAATCAGATCAGAGTGTGTTTTTGGCGTGTGACAAGTAACACATAATTTATTTTTTCACACAAAAAAAAACACTCGATTGGATTCGAACCAACGATTATTCGGTTATCAGCCGAACGCACAACCATTACGCCACAGAATGATACTGCAATTATGACGATTACACAGTATAGTATTATAGTTTAGAATTGTTCCGTTGTCCCGTCGGCCATTTGCAATTCCTTACGTAAACAAACTATTAAACGTCATAGTGGCAGTTGTTACTTTAAAAATAAAAACAACGATAAATAATTATATAATTTAGTAATATAAGTTAAAGTATATAGAAATAAACCAACGGCGTTCCAATAAGCGGTCCTTTTTCTTGAGTGTGTAATAACAAGATAATTAAGAGCTAGTCGAAGAATCTAGTTTATCACAAGTTTTGTTTTTGTTTTGTTACGCCAAAGAAGCATAACTTCTAACGCGCGTACATACCGATACCCCAGTTCAATAGGGTAACAACTCATAAAACCTTGTTCCAAATTAGTGGCGTTTGAATTTTTTGCAGTAATTCTCATTTTAATTTTAAAGCCTTGATTTCGATGAAAGTGTATGTTTTTTTTATATTTAATTTAGTGAAATTCATCAATGCACAATGAAATTGTACATTTTAATGAAGAATTAACCAATAAATTTGATTATATAACGGAATTACTGATTAATCTCAGAAAGGGTTATTCGATTTTATGACACATTAAAGAAATTTTGGATTGTTTTTTTTGCTGAATTATAAAGAGAAGATTATTGTACATCGAATGGCATTCTTAACTCAAAACCTTTAAATTTTGAGTTGTTCCCCTATTGAACTGGTATCGATACGTACATACACCGATTTTTTTTAATGTTGTTGTATTACTATTATTTCATGATCGTCTACTAATATTATTTGTGAAAATGTTTAATTTAATAATATTATTTTAAATCCATTTTATTTGCTGACTTATCAGAAAAGTCCAATAATTTAATATCTAATTCAATCAACACCGTTCTGATAAAAGGGTGCTTCTCTTCAAAGATTTTGGTGCGAGTCAAAATACCGCTTTCTGTGAGAAATTTTTTTTGCGGAATGTTAATAAAACAGCACGTCGAGTAGGTAATATGGGGCAATTATGGCTTGTTAGAGTGTTACCGTTAGAATTACCCTCCGACCGAATGGTCCCAATCTCTCTCTATCCCCTTTCAAAGAAAATGAACGGACGTGACTTTTCTGCAACACTTTTATAATATTATCATCTTGCCTACTTGGACGATTTTGATTCTCATTGCGAGAGTATTAAAGACTTGGTGTTATATTAGTCCTCTTCTTATTCTTGTAGATTATCAGGTTAATTTTATAAGCAAATATATAAGGCCAGTGACGTCCCATGGTGCTAAGCAGGGCGTGCGTTGCATAGGACCGACACAATAAACAGGGCATTGAATGAAGAAGCAAATCAACTTTTGAGAGCAGCGGCGGTTTTCTATGAAGCAGATGATGCGGTCGCTTGTTCAAATTTATAGGTTTCGTAGGCCTTAGCCGCGGCACCAATTATGTCATAATTGATATTAAGCACATTTTATTAAATACCTACGTGTTTTGCTGTACCTATATATTTTAATTTTTCATCAAACAGTGTATTATAGACAGCTAGCTATATGTAACCAATTTAGTGCGATTAGTATTTGAAGGAAATTTAATGTTTTGCTTTTGACATTATGTCAATTCATAGACAATATTGAGATAATGAATAATAATCGTATTAATAAAATGTATTTTTACAGATAGTAATCTGTAAAAATAATGATGAAACAAGGGTAGGAATCTTTATAGAAGATTATCACCCCAATTTTAACTCAACGTACGTCATTTTGGAATTGATTGTGATTCAAAATTTAATTCAAATAAGTAATATATTCTTTGTTTTATTTTTTATTTTACTTTCTAAATATTGTGAACAATAATTATTCGCCTACACACTTGATTATGCTTCAAATTCCATTTTCTTTTACTTAACAAATTTTTGAAAGATAATACATATGGAAAGATAATACTGTCGTTATATATAGGTTATTGAGATTTGTTAATATAATTTATTATAAACGAGTGTTTGATTAAGTAAATACATCTGACATCTTAATTAAAACTAAAAGTTTTTCGTTGATACTTTTGCTGTTGAATGTTATATTCTAGTCCTAGTGGTTAAATTACTGGAATATATACGCTATGTTAGTAGATACACAGAAAACTTTTGGGTAATATAGAGGGATATATAAAAATTACATGGATGCTTATTGGATAAAGAGAAAGGGAAAACCATGAAAAATTGTGATAATTAGTTACTGCAATTCAAATATTAAATACACTACAATTCATACAATTCTTCATTTACGACAAACAAGGTGACGACGTATCATATTTATTAAATTATAATGTCGATAGTTGTATATACCTATTCATTATATAACGGTGTATTTTCTGAAGGACTTTATAGTTAAATATATTATTAAAATGATTTAAACAATCGTTGGATATAAATTTAAATAATAAGATAAAATGTAAATGGTAAAAATAAAGAATCTTTTTGTCAATTATGAATAATTATAATTTTAAAATGCTTTTAGTGAAGACCGAGCTTAAAGCTCGTACGGTGATATCACGTACGAAATGCTTAGTTCATCAGATGAGGCAGTTTTTGTCGTTCAGTTGAAAGGACATGAAAGGAGTTTGAGAGAGATTGCCTTTTCAGCGGCAGTACCTCTGAACTTTCTAAGCTTTTTGCAAGTACGGGAAAACGAAAGCTTACGACAAATTGACCAAAGGTAGGGTTGTTTAACTTTCTTCAAATATATTTCTAGTATTTCTGAAAGATCAAATAAATCAATTATGTATGACCAATTTAGTGCAATTTGGAGCTGTTATTTATTTTATTTTCTATAGAGAAAAATATTTTCGAAATATATTGATATTCTTTTCGAGGCAATCTAGTCTCCAGTACATCTTCTTACTTTTGTGGTTTTATATCTAAACTTATTACTTTACCTTTCTTCGGATTACTTATAAAAATTGACTATCACAAAATGTCAAAAAAAATATTCGCGCCGAATGGAATTTTCATCGACCAGCATTTTACCGAATCAATGGTAATTTATACGAGTTTTAAAAATAAGTTGCATTTCTGGCTAATATATTTTTAAAACAGTATCTACTAATGCTACAATTAGATTAGGTTGATAGAGTGACCGTGTTTGAATATTATATAATAAGCCGTGAGTCACTGGTTCGACCCATGGCTCATAAAAGCATGATAGGTATTTTTTCAATGTAGGTATATTCATTATTTGATCTAGTGGCACAACCCATGGAATGGTCAAATATCTGACAAATAAATATACATTGTAAAAAGTTTATTAATGTAACCTCCACTTGCGAAGGCCTATACACTTAAAATCGAACATAGGTAGAAGATTGAATTAACTTCGATCGGTGCAGAATTGCTTTAGCTTATATCTGGAAGGAGATTGTTAATAATGTTTGTAATTTCAGCGATGAAACTATGAAGAGAGACTGATATAGAAAATTTTACATTAATTCGAAATAAATGATCGATAATAATTGCGTTGGTCAGAACGTACTCAATCACCTTCTGAATGAAGTAAATTTGCATGAAGTAAGCATGTAGGTACCTACTATATATACCTACCTACCTGCAGGAAACATTTAAAAATACTTAAGGTATGTAAGTACCTAATGTGATTGTAATAAAATGTGTATTTCGAATTATCGCCCTATTCTTAAATTTAATTTATATCAAACATATTTATATATATATATACAAAATGATCAAAATTCCGTTCTGTTTCAATACTTGTCTGCCATTTGTGAATCGCCCTAATTTTCCTTCGAACAATTATTGCTATTATACGAATTACCGGACACAGTCAAAGGTTGGTTCAGATTGAAAATAATAATCATATACATTTTGGAAAACTCATGAAAAATCTTTTGTGTTGAATTAAACCGCATAGGTACTGTACACCTAACATGTAACTAAGGTATAGTGGTGTATTCGTAGAAGCAATTTGCCAAAGACGTGATCTCATGTCTTATGTACCAAATAACACCTTCTAATGTTACATTTAAAACGATTCTTGACTTTGTGAGCAGGAAGGAGAATATATATACTCGATTGTTTTCTTTTTGCACCATTTTCCGGTACGTATTAAATTTCAAAATTCTATATGCCTGGCCAATTTATATGAATAAGTTTATATAGGTATGCACTGGTATTATATGCATTTTACAATATGTAAGGTAACCCGTTTTACCGTTATATACCTACTTAACTATAATATTTTTTTTAA
The DNA here is from genome assembly GCF_057557595.1 of Rhyacophila brunnea. Lineage (NCBI taxonomy): Eukaryota > Metazoa > Arthropoda > Insecta > Trichoptera > Rhyacophilidae > Rhyacophila > Rhyacophila brunnea. Next base: position 29,729,954 of record NW_028233068.1, read on the forward strand.
AATGCATTTAACTTTAGGCATTTAACAATTATTTTTGTTAATCAAGGCTCTTATTGCATGTTTTATTAATTTTGTCACGAAAACAAAAAAAATATAGAAATTTAATTGAACGACACATCATTTTTAATTATATTATGTACATGCATATTTTGTATCATGAAACTGGCCCGGAAAATTTCCTTATTAATTACAAAACTAAATTATACAATATAATATAATATGAGGAATGCGTAAATATTGTTGCCTGATATTGAATGTCTCAGAAGGTGATAAAAATATATATTGATTGCAATACAATGAGGCGAAAGCAACTATTGCAAATGATTTCATTCAACAATCTCTAATGTATGTGTATCAACACCATTGATCACAATTTTCAATACACGTAATTATCAAAACAATGGTATTCGGATATCGATGGTTTTCCGTAAGTTCTTAAGCTCGTAAGTTCGTACGCTGGGCCAATCCGCCCTCTGATTACGTGTACATATTGCTTTGCTATGGTTTTGAGTAGGTAAGTAATTAAATACTTACATGTTTTCGTCTGCTTCCTCTCCATATGATACCAAAAAACAACAGTTGCTGGCAATCGATTTATTGACTCAACCAAATGAAATCATTGTATCATTTTTACATGTCCGTAATGTTTATTGAAATTTAATTTCTGGCACTAATGTTTTATGCGCATTTTTAACCTATTACAAATCATCTAACCAAACGAGTGAAATCGATGCCAGAGCTCATAGTTTTAAATGTTTAGATTCGTAGCCACTAGGCCGCAGGGAGCCCACACAAAATAAATCAAATAAACTGAATAAACAATTCGTGTTATTTTTATTTTTATGTTCCTCCGCGCCTTCGTCTCAGGATAATTTTAATTACCTACTGAGTATATAACTTTTCGAATAAAGTATCAATAAAGATTTTTTTAATATGTTTAGCTTGCGAGAAAATAAAATGGGCGTCTGGAAATCGATTTTATAGATGACTAAAAACAAAATGTGATGTAATTATTTTTTAATGAGTAAATTTTGCTAGAGAATATTGAGAATTAAATTCAAATGCTGTGACTTGGATTTGGAATAAAATCAAATAAATCATTATATGCACTAATGGTGCCAAGTAATTAATATATTTTCCGGACAAGAAGATCGATTACGGATAGAGTTAATAATAATTAAGCTTTTTTTTAAATAAATTACAAAGGTCAGCCTTTAAATGATTTCTGGGCGAGTTTGTCAGAAAAGTACCTCAATTTTTCAAAACAAGCTATTATTTTTTACTACCGTTTTCTACAACCTATTTATACGAAGCGGGATTTTCTTTTTATGCTGCAATGAAGTCAAAGTACAGGAACAGGCTCGACGCCACACCAGATATTAGAATTCAACTTACCAATATTGTGGCCGATATCAAGAAGATATGCAATTCGAGGACTCAAAATTATCAAAGTCGTTAAGTGGTTTATTTATTCATATTTTTATATTTACACTTTATTATATTTTTATATTTAAAAATAATTACTGAATAAAATAAATAATGTGTTTTAATAATATTGTTTTTTAATTTTTACTAGTAGGAATTACCCAACCTTAAAAATAAGCTATGTGTTCCGTTAAAATTTCCGGGCTTGCAAAGTGTTCCATTGCAGAAAAAGTTTGGGAAACTGGGATTGGGATTAGATCATTAAAACAGTAGTCAAATAAATTGTGAAGTTATTATGTATTGTTATAAATTAAATATTTGTGTTTGCTTACCGACTTGGAGCAGCATGCAGCTCTGCAAGTTTTCCTTTTTTTATTAAATTTACAATTGTAAGAGATTAAATGTCATTCAGTAATATCATTATAAATTTACTTAGACTACAAAACTACATAAGTACCTAATTCTTATAAATATATCATAGTAGAATAATTTCAAGTTTTTGCTAATTTTCTTGACTGTAGTTGATTGACATACATTTTCACTTGAAAGTTTCTTTTTAAAAACTAATCTTACATTGAAAAATATATCGTATTTCTAGTGAGGCAATTATTGTGACCCACTTTGAAGATAGAGAACATTTTAATATTATTATAAGGCAAGAATTCTTTAGGTCAAAAAATAACGATGATATTATTATCACCAATTCTCAGGGATTCCTAAACAAGCTGTAAACTAAAGAAAAACAACGAATCATAGTTTTCTGACATCATCATCACCCCTTGGATTGCAAATATTCGGATCCATAGATTTATGTAAGTTAATTTTAAAAATCAGGGGTAACGAATGATTTTTATGAGAGCATGCCATTATAGGTATTTAGAAATGCTTTAAACAAGCATCTTTCTTACAAATGTTTCCGTTAGAGCATGTGTCTAATCTTTTGACTTCACTGAACTATATTAAGTGCATAATAATTTTCTTCGGAGGTTTTAATTAATATCTAATCTGTGGTGAGATCAGTTTTTTCGCTCAACATTTTAACACCTGCTTTAAAACGTTGTAGAGCTTTTCTTCCAATCAACGGAATCAATTTTCCACTTTTGCCACCGTCGGCGTACTTTAAAAACCGGGACCGAGATTACACAATTCTTTCGAGATACAGAAGAATTTTCGCTCAAACCCGAAATTTCAGCTTAGGAGTGAATAATAATATATATATTTAATAGGTATGAATATAAACTGTTTACAAAATTCGACTACAGTTTTCATCAAATTTAATGATGATGGAAATATTACGAAATCATTCAGGTGATGAAAAAAGTTTACTTATTCAATGTTTTCATCGATGTTTCAAACGGTTAAACCGCGAGAATCAAGTGAACAGTGCGCAGAAGTGTCGGCGCATGTGATTTCTCAAATTTGCGGTAATTTTACTGTCAACCGCACTCTTGTAAACAGCTGATGCCAGCTCCGACTTTTATACCGTTCCATGGCAAGTTAATTGCAGTCTCCCGCCAAAAATTTCTAACCTCAAAAACAACAGAATTTTAAAACGGAAGCTTCGTGTAAACAAATTCGATAACCGCACAATCAAATTTAATATTACCTACTAACGCGCGTTAAATTATTGCGAATTAGACGTATATGTTTTTATGTTTCCGACTTATTTAAGTATTCCAACTATAAAAGTTCTATACTTTTATGAGTCACAAAATTATTTATTAGCTAAGTAAGTAGATACATATTTAAAATATCTACATTGTACATAAGGATTGCAATTTATGATTTATGGCAGATTGTTCAATACCGAGATTACAGTATTTTTTTGAAATCCCGGGATTGGCGAAAAAAATGTATTTTCCCCAAAACCTTTTTTTACTGTAAAAATAAATAGTTCCTATGTAAAATTACTTTATTCCAACAAAAAGTACACTAAATTTCACATTAAGTAGGTACCTATTACATTCTTGATTGATAATTTCGTTCATATGACGTTTTACAAATAAATATTTTTTTATCTCGTAGTCCCGTGAAAAATAGCAGTTTCATGGATTTTTTCTCATGCTGTAAATTTTTAATTATTAATTACTTATTGTCTTTATATTACAAAATCAATCAGAAAATATGTAAGTAATCCAAATATGTTTAATCGTCGTTCAGTTGGAGCTTTCTGTGATTTCTCTATAAAAATCGCTGAAGCTAATTTCAGTTTGATGTAAGTGCTATTTGTGTATGCAAAAAATGACAATGACCTCTCAGAGTTTTCTGAGAGCTAGTGGTATTTTTCCATCATTTTCTATATTATAAGGTTTTCATCAACATCTTGGTATAAAATCAAATTTCGTAATTCCGGGTTTTTTATTTGTTTAATAATAGGATTTTATGATCAAGGCAAGCGGGACCGAGAAGAGATTGCGGAAAGCAAAAATAAAATAGTCTAACTCTGCTACATGGGTTAGAATCCACAATAATAAGGAATATTGGCTTACCAAAACTGCCTTATTGGTCAGTAAATCAACACCACCAGCACTTCAACAACAACTTACTGTTAACTAGAGTTGTTGCATAACAACGAAGGCGACAGCTGGATACAAATACTCGCATACATCAGTTCTCGTAACCGAAAAGCAGAGACGTAGCCAGGAAAAATATCGGAGCATCGATCCACATATCTACATCAGTTCTTGGAAACCCTAGAGCAGCAAATCAATCAGAAGAAAATAGAGAATTGCGCCATACGCCTACATCAGCTCACAGCAGCCCAATAGCATCAGCGTGGTCAGAAGACAGCTGATCATCGAGCAATAAGCTTGCAGTTACTACCTCGAATACCTGCTACACAGAAATTTAATTCGAGTACATTGAAGTAGTCAGACTTACCCGTAGGCATGTGATGGTATTATTGAATAGAACAGTTAGGGTGTCCTCTGAACATATTATTTTCTCTATAGACTTATGATAAATTTTCATTAATTCTTTACCTTTTACAAATGTAAGAATATCGCATCGTGTGGAGTAGGCAAGCTAAATTCTTCCTATTATTTTATTAAATTAATGTATCAATAGTGATATAGAATAATAATTTTCCACTTATATGACGTCATAGTTAAACCAAAATTTTAAATTTCCACTGTAGTTTTATTTTTACTGCCAACTAGCAAATATCACAATATAACACATTTTACCCTACGATGAGTAATTTATAGTAGTCTTATTAAAAGTTGAGTTATTACGAAATTAACTATTTCTTTTTGTAATTTAGAATATAGTGTTGAAATGACCACATTCATAGCTACGTATATTAAAAATAATATACATATATTTTAAACCTATGTTGACGTATATTATGTACATACCTACATGTGTATAGGTTTGTGTACAGATGCAAGTAGGTAGATACTGTCATCTATGATTTTGATGAGCTAATAAAAGAAGTTTGTTTACATCTCGTACCAACAGAAGTTGAGATCTTTTAGCGTCATATCGGATTCTTGCCGGGAAGGAAGTAGATTATACTCTGTTCAAACAATTTATGGCCGTTAAAACGATTATTATATTCATTGCTTAATTTTATTTTTAAGAATGTAGTGAAATATATTTAAGTTAATTTATTCTACTTTTACTGAGAGTTTTGTTTACCACTATATTATAAGCCTGGTAGATAAGTTAAATGTTCTTAAAAAAATCTTTGACTTTGTCAAATGTTAAAAATAGACAAAACAAAGATACTATCAAAAAACATAAGATAGGTACATGGATATTTTATAATAAATTTAACTCGGTGATATCTCGTATGGTAGGCTGCTATTAGGCGACAAAGAAAATATGTAACTATGTATGTAACACTATGAGAGCTTTTTCGTGGAAATATATCTTTTTGCCTGTCTCAATACGATTTGAATGTCATTTCCCTGCTTAAAATAGACAAAAATACAATATTATGTAGTGTGTAAAAAAATCCTACAATTTCAGACTAAAATTTAAAGGAAGTGATATTTTCTAATCTCTTTATGCTGCTCTTCATCTAGTGATTTAGACTAGTTTTTTAAAAACTAATTTATAGATATTAGTAGCAGAGCAAGTTATCAAATATGAATGCTAAGATCCGTAACCACTGCTTTTCATTTTATGGTGACCAAAATTTGGAACCAAAAAAAAAACATAGACCCCTAGCAAAAGAAATATATTCTATAAACTAGAATCAACATATAATTATAACGAAACAATCAAGGGTATGCTATATAATCGAGTCTGCTATACACGTTAAATGAAAATCCGCTAGACACGTCATAGCTCGAAGAAAAGATAACCACTGATCAAATCTAGTCAGTTCTGTACCTAAGAGGTAGAAAACTTAACGAGAGGTAGGCATAGAGGTCACTGCACAAAAATTACTATAAAATTCCGAATGATTCAAAAGTAGGTTAGCGAGTAAGAGCTTATTAGTATCAAGTCGTAATAATTATCAAATATCTGATAATAACGCTGTAAGTGCATCAATCAAAAAATCAATATCTATCAACAAATCAATATCTTATTAATGTTCTTATTGAATTAATAACAATAATTGGAACTAGGTGCAGTGCTCCACGAACATCGTGTCATTTAGTGATCTCAATACTACACGGCCATCTATTTCCAACCTGTAACCCAAAAAAAGTAGTAAAATAATTTACATGACGTCTAATAGAAACGGAATCAGTTTAGTGAGGTCTACGTCCAACAGTGAATGATGATCATTCTAAAGAAAAGAAAAGGTATTGAAAGTATACTAATAATACAAATGATTGAACATATTTTATGAATTTCCTTGAGTACGAGTATATGAAGTTCATTGAAGAAGCATGTTTATGCACTAACCCGCCTTCTAGTGATCTGGTCGAACATTTTGTAAACTAACACCGAAATCGTTCAGCTTAAAAAAACAACGAGCTTTCAAATCTGTAAAAGCTCTCGGCCAGTGGCGCTTAACTCTTTTAAACCGACGCAGGTTTTCATTGTTAAAAAATGTTTATTGTATTGTCAATTATTTGTGGATGAAAATATATGTTACTACTATACGTATATAATAAACTTGAATAAAATATTATGATGGTGGGTATCTACTACGCAAGACATGGAAAACTAATGCTAATTGTATAAATAATGCGTTATATATTCAAAAAATAAATAAAACACCAAGGCCCACTATAGTTAGACTATGACAGGAAACTGTTATACCTTATTACTTTGAATTCAATACGGTAAACTTTTCGTAGAAAATGATGATTGTTGCATGTTGCATAAATGGTAATCATTTGAACGAAATATGCAAACAAAATCTTCATTTATTCGAAGATAATCAATAACTATAACTACCACCCTAATTCTCTATTATCACACCATGAATAAAGCCCTTGCGAGGCTCGGAATGGACCGGAGCGCACCGGAGCGCCGTTCCTGTTCGTGAAATCGGTAAAATTATCGCTCCGTCTCGTGGAAAAAATAATTTGACTGTCTGACCTAGATAGGCCGTATCTAACACACTTATTTTTATGAAATACACATAAAATTTCTGTCTTCTAGCTATGATAACTATGTATTGTTCTTCAGAAAACCGTGGAGCGCTCCGGTTCGTAAACTTTTCCATTTCGAGCGCTGACTGCCCTTGACAAAAATTTTAACATGTCGACAATAATAGGCACCTCTAAATAAAAAATAATAATATACATTTTTAGATGACCTGTTAATCAAAATGATTTATTTTGAGTAGTAACATCTCAATGCGCCCCATTTTTCTAAAGCACATAATTTAATAGTTCGATGGATACGTACCTAAATTTTAGTAGCAGCAATAACAACAAAAATTATCGATAGACAAAAAACCAAACCAACGGGATGCTAAAAAGAGATATTATTTCCCATAAACACTCTTGAATTGAATGAACTGTAGGTACTGAATTGAACTGACTAATCGCTTTCCTAGTATTTTTACATCCAGTTTACTAATTTATGATTGTTTCTAAGTTAAAATTAATACCGACATATTTATATGATTCAAAATTACATAATAATTATGAAAAATGTCTGGAGAAAAGCCGGAGTACTGCCCCGGATCGTTCAGATTCCACTACGCTAATGCGAGATTACAGTGATGTAAACTTAAAGCTAATAGATACCAAACAAATATATTTTTTATGTTTTAATCGTTTTAAGAATTAAAAGTTTTCTAATAAATAACATAAATGTTTTGTAAATAGTAATCACTTATTTTTAACTTATTATAAGAAGTAAATAGCTTTTTTTAATTATACTATGACAATTAATATATTGATTATGCAGATTGGGTCTCCCTTCAGCACCCAGACATTGCCATATTTTTTTCAATTTGCCTTTGTCTTTGCTACCCTGAATATTCTAATTAACCGTTTATCTACAATATTATGATTCCACCTAAAATCTTTTTCGATTGGTTGCGCTTCACTGCTATTTCTCATAAACGTTGGAATAAATAGAGTGAAAAGCGTTTATCTTCTCGACAAGAGTGGGTTACACTGAATGGTGCAGTATCTACATAGATAGGTACATTGGTGGAACAAATAAGTCAGCGCTACACACATAGTCAATAATAATATTATAATAATCTGGTGTTTGATAATTTTATTTGTCTTTGATTATTTCCAGAAATTAAAATGAAACATTTATAAAGAATAGGTACCTACAATTTTAAAAAAAATGTATAATTTTGAAAAACCTTACAAAATATATTACTAGATACTACCTATCTAAAATATTTTTTAACCATGTGGGATTCTAGCTCATCCCCAGGTGATAACTTTTATCAATTATGCTATTTTTTCCAACTATACTCTTGCAAATGGGTAATTGTTATTATGTGAATTTAAAAAAATGTCAATTTTTTTATTTAAATTAATGTTAATCTAACATGATTTAGATTAGGTAAAATGCCGCGGTTCACCCGCTACCGACCGCACCATCGCGGAAGGAGACCTTCGGAAGCGGTCGGAACGCATAAGGAGGCGGAGGAGATCACTGGTCCGTATATGCCATTGTGTCATGCGTAATCAATCACAAACCAATATAATCAACAAAAAATGAGTTCTGTTATGCTCGCTCAGATTAGCCGCGTATTGTGTAGTAAGTAAAATTTACAGGCAGTCGGTAGCCGGTAATACGCGGCATTTTACATACTTCTGCAGAATCGCCCAAAGTAATAAAAAAATCTAGGATCTAGCAGTTAGTGGCACGCTTCTGAGGTTTTTCAAAATTATCTAAATATTTCAAATAAAAATTGATCTTCAAAATATTTTTATAACTAATGCACCTAATCTTCTAAAGCGATCAAAATTTCGTTCCGCCTAGAATAGAGGGAGTCAATAACATGTTTTTGTTATTAATTACATGAACAATTGATTACAATATACTTAATTGATTCAGTTTTTATAAAAAAAATCTCTGAGTTGTTTGTAAATTTAAAAAAAATGACAGCCTATTTTGGCGTTTTGATTACTTACTTAATTTGTACTGTTATTTGCGATTAATTTCACGTCGATTATTTTCCGTTTCCAATTAAAACTGATTTCAAAAAGCCTGCCAGATACTTTAACAAGGTAGTATAAACGACACGTGTCTTAAAAACTGTTTTCTGCTAAGTTATTGAGTTGATCTATATCCAACCGACATTATTGTTGCAAATTGACAACTCAAATCATAAATTCTGGATTGTAATCTATGTAATGTAGATTAAATACGTACAATTAATGGGATGTGAATCGAAAGGTTATGGTGGGGCCAGTGATGCCAACCGTACTATAATTATAGTACAATACTATAATTTTAATTCCGCGAAAAATGTAAAATACTATCATTTTAGCCCAAATATACCAAAATACTATAATTTTAAAGGATTCAAGACGAAAAATGTTCCTGTACTATATATTTTTCAGAAATACTATAATTTTTACGCCTTTGTATTATAATCAGCATAGAAAAAGATGGCAACACTGGGTGGGGCAGCGCTTGAAATGGACCGGAACGCGGTTCCTGTTCGCGAAATCCTAGAGACTACCGCTCCGCTCGTCTCGTGGAAAAAATAAAAATGACGTTCCGGCTCGGCGATGATTATGAAAATCATTATATTCATTTTCACTTTTAATAAAGTTCAATAAAAAACGTGGCAAGTCTTTCCCAAATTTCTTCAATAAATATTAAGATCTTAGGTTCTTTTGGGAGAAAGTATTTAGGCGATCTTAATGTAACATAAATTCTGATTAATGATAATTTTGTACAATACCATTTGGATTTCGGTTTAATATTCCATGATTCCCAATCTCTGTGGATATTTTTTATTACGAATTGGCGGCAAAGCAACAGATAAAATAAAAAAAATAAGTACCTACCATTTTTACAAGCATATTTTGTCAAAATAGTTTTTTTTGCCGCTTAAAAATTTAACCTGTCCAAATTTTTAGTAGCTGTGCGTATTAGATGTCTAAAGACTGTAATTGTATTTTCCGTCTAAGGTATGTAGATAGGTAGGTATACAAAAATCGACCACTTAAATGCAGGCGCTCCCATTGGCGAGCCAAGAGTCCGAGGACAATACATCGTCCGATTTTGTCTATCCTCTGCTACTGATCAACCAACGAATAAAAAATTAGAGCTGTCAAAAGTCAATAGTTTTTACTGTCGTAATGTCTTCCGATAATCCTAAAACTGTGTGTTATTTAGATGTAGACTTGCATAAAATATGTAACAGTGAAAGCAACACGAATTTTACGTATTCTTTTAAGAATTTCATAAATTAAAAAAAAAAATGATAAATCTCTCATCTTCTAATGTCTAAATTAACAAATTAATCAATAAAAATGTTTAGAACAATTTTACATGTTTTTTTTCGGTCCAAAGGATTGCGGATTAATGTCAAATCGAATTTACGTAGTGATTGACGGATGAATTCTGGCAACTCGGAGAGTAAAATATCAAACATGTTTAAAATCCAACGAACCTGGGTGATTCAGGGTGCTCCACGCGAAAAAAAGTCCGAAGACTGTAAATCGTGTGACTTGCGTGCCAATGAAGCACAGGCATCATATTTTCGGAAAATTATTGAGCGCTCCGGTTCATAAACTTTTCTCTTTCGGGAAATAATTTTCGAAAAATGAGAAAGATCACTATGTTACTATAATCTATTCGGGCGTTAGAAAATTCAGACGAATAACTGTTTTTAATGAAAAGTATTATGAATAAGAATTAAATCTAAGCAAAAGATGATGTATCATGAAACTATGTCTCGAGAAATGAGATACATACTTAATATTCTAATAAGAAATTTCTCGAGAAACGATAATCAATTAATCTCATTATTTCTCGAGATGGGAATTCTCAATCATAACCATCTACCTACGTAGATTTCGTATATCAGGTTATATGAAAGCAAGTATGTAAGCATTATCAGCATACCTACTTACTTTTTCCAAATACCTATGTTATTTTTTTCCAGGAGGAGCCTTCTGTGTTTTTAATACGAAAATTCAGTATATCGTAAGTGCCATTTTTGTATGGAAGAAAAAAACACATAGCTGGAAAACGACAAAAGTTTGTATAAAATACTATCCAAATTATCCACTACTTTCATACATTTAGGTAGAGACGAAGGTTTTGTTTGACTTCTTTGGTAAGGAGCTACTTAGAGAAAATGAATGCTTTTCAAACTTTTCAAGAAAATTTACCATCATTGATTTAAACAAAAGTTATAGATGCAGTGGTTTTCAAACAGTACCAGTTCATGCGACAGACAGGCAATGATTACTTTAAAAAGGTTTCAAAACGTTTTAGTAGTGATGCAACCAACTCAGATTTGTTTTCACAAAGCTTGTCGATTGGCAGTTCTAAATTAAATACGTCTTCGATTTCTTCGTTAATTAGTCGAAGCGGCAAACACATTTTTAAACGACTTAGGAACAGTAAATACATAAGAGATAATACTAGTATTGAGTAACTGACAATGTAAACACATCCGTTACTATATCGGCTATTTGCTGAGAAAATAAAGAGAAAAGGCTAGTGGTAGAAATACCGAATAAGTATTTTCAGGCTAACCGTAGATATTATAATATATTAAAGAATAAGATTGTATAGTTATCGTAGGTTTTTACCAGCGGCGATTTTCTTTAAGCTCAAAGCAGTCATAATATTATTAAATTCTTCTTTTAAAAAATTTTATGTGCTGTGCGAAATGTAATATGTACAATTTACCTACATGTAATCAATTTTTTATGATATCTAAAAAAGTACTTAGGTAGGTAACCTATTTAGGAAATTTATTAGTTATTAAGTATCTACCTACTATCATTATAAAATATATGAATTATGATATTATGTCTTATAGGTATCGTGTTGCTCATTTTTAAGCGTTGTCATAAAATTTATTGCGTGGTTCATTGCTAGTCGTCTTTTTCCTGAGCTTGTACGGTGCAGCATTTAGGGACAGAAACACGCCAAGCCAAACGAGTGAGAGGTAGCCTGCACTGGACTCACTATTATATAGCTCACATGAAGGATGGGAACGTGGAAAACTCGTGGTATTTGGTCAGGTCGAAAGTCGGAGAGCACGAAGAAGAGCTCTCCCGGATAGACAGTTCAAATCCGCAAATGCCACGGGTTGTTTCATCAAATTCCGAGAGAGGTGATGCCAAGCCCGTTGGGCGTAGACCAAATTATAATTATCTCACGATTGTCAGTTATGAGGTTCTGACGAAAAATAAGAAAAATTCACTCTTATCCTCTGTGTATTTTTTTTTTAAATCACTATATACTATGCACAAGAGGAAAGCGTAAGTTTACATAATTATATTACTTGATGAGATAGTCGAACTTGAAGGAAGATGTAAATATTTCAGGTAATAGCGTAGTTAGTCCGTCATCGCCTAATACCAATCAAATCATTTTAAATAAACATCATTCCTCATTTACAAAAATATCTTGGAGAAGTAGCCAAATTGCATCTATTCAAACTAGATAAATATATTATTTGGTAAACTAGGTACCTCTTTATTGAGAGCAGATTCTTTACACACTTAAATCTCTCTCTCTCTCTCTCTGTGTGTGATTTTTTTAAATTTCTATGTATTTAATTTTTTTTTGTCAATGATATAAAATGCTTAAATTTTACACCATGTTATTGATAAAAATAATAATCCATCGCTTTCAATGTGGTGGTAGGGCCATTCCCATTGAGTCCATACCTTCGAAATAACATGTAATAATATTATAAATATAACCTATGACTAACATTGGAGGGTTCAAGGAAGTGCAGGCCCGACGTTCAGAATGATTTTAAAGTCCTCCTACTATAAAAAATACGATAAAAACCATAAATTAAAACTATTTTTTATTAGTTATATAAAATTTACTTTTGTTGCATTTCTTGTTAATATGTAATACCTTTTAGGTACGAGTACCTACTCAATTTGTGAGAAAGACGCATCTTTTAAATTAAATAATAATTGTATGACTAGTTTGGATATTTTCGAGGTCCCCTTTAAAATCTTCCGACGAATCGATAGCGTTATCTGCGGTACCTATTGGAAATTATAAAAATATGTTCATTCCCCAATGACGAGGAATGAAAATGACTCCGTGCATGAGAAAACTTATTTGAAAAATAAATATAAGTACCTACCTTTCGATATAAAATTTCCTAAAAGTTCCTTTCCCTAAAGTTCAAGTGGGCGAACTCTAGCGATGCTTAGTTTAGAAATCTTACCAAAGCTCTCACAAATTGTAGTGCCAATACTATCCTAGACTCAAACCAAAAGCTGTGGTCCAAATTATTCGTTACCCGTTACATTCACCAGATGGCAATGGTTGCAAAGCCTAGATTTTATAAATAATAATATCGAGAATAAGTCGAAAGATTTTATGGCTAAAAATTTACAGACCGTGCCACCACCAATTATTTTATAAAATAAAAAAATGTTTTCTTAAATTTTAATGTTTATGTTTCAATAAGAAATGATAAATTTATTGATTTTGATAAAATAAGTCTTATTGAAGAAAGAATCAAGAAGGGTAGTACCTATTTTTTTTTTAATTGATTTCTTTTAAGTATCTAGGAATGTTTGCTTTTTTAGTCCCCCTTGTAAGTTTAGCATGCCAAATTTTGCGAGAAGTTTGAAGCGATAAATTAATATTCTCTGCTGTCAACATTAAACATGTTACTGTGCCGGTATCAACTATCGTCGAAATACGAAATATACAAAAGGTCTCGATTTTGATTTTGGGCGGAATTCATTAAATAATTTGATGGTAGAAATGCTTCCTCGTCGACCTAAAAAGGTTTCCACTTTCATTTTGAACAGAATTTGTAAAAAAAAAAATACGAATTCTGAAGAAAGAAAATAAATATTCGTTAATGCAATCACGACAATCAAAAAAAGTCGAAAAATCAGATGCTCTAATTACTCCTGAACTCGAATAATTGGGCTTCTTAGAAAACAAGTGAACCAATTTGAAGTACAAAGTATGCCAAAATTCAATACGCCAGTTTGGCCTTACAGTAGATATCATTTACTTCTCTCAAATTATTTTATTTCACAGTATCTATTACTTTGTTACTATGTTACTTGACAATATGAGGTGAAAAGAGTTTGACTTACAACAAGAGGTTGACTTATGAAATGGTGACATTAAAACACTTGATGGCATTTCTGGAATGTTTTTAGTATGGTTGATTCGGTAGCCAGAGAAAAGTACAGTATCTTCCACGTATCCTTGCCATTGTACACAGTGACAAGGATTTGTGTGTATACGCAACCGTATAATTGTATTAGTAAAAGCCAGGCACTCGATTGGTTTACTCACGTACGCCGTATAATTGCATTAGTAAATTTCAAGCACTTGATTGGTTTCATCACGTTTTAATTCAAAAAATTATTTTCCAAATGGCAAGGTTACGTGACGGCTACTCTACATAGTGTTAATTGGCAGAGCAGCATTGAAATATGGTGGTATGACTTCACTCTACCCAAAGTTTAATTTTAAGTAGGTTATCTATCTTATTAGTACAATATGTATTAATAAGATAGATAATTATATTATTATTAGGTATGTTCGGCCACAGTCGTGTCGGGGAGAAAAAACCAATATGACGTATTGAAATACAACTACCTAATGCAGTTTGCAAATTGGCGTTATAACAATAAAAATAGAAATGATTTTTCCATCACTTCCATCTATATTTATTAGTGACTGTATTATTAAGGAAAGAATCATATTTGTAAGACGGGATTCTGGCAGATTAGAGTGTATGCGGTAATGTGTAATATTATTCTTCACACATTTCATCAATTTAATACTTATTATTAATAATACTAATTATTAATACCTATTCTATAAGACAAAGTTATACATTCACTATATACCCAAAACCGATTGTGACGAATACATAATAATGTTGTGCGTTCAAGTCCCATTCGGTAACTAATAACACAGTGTAATTAGAATGTTTCTGAAGTGTTGCAAATTATATATGTATGTTAGATAAAGAATACTGCATGTCTAAATATTGTGTATTATTCATTGAATTTAAAAATAGTTTAATTTACTATTATTTTCCCTCGTTCAGAAACAATTTTTATATATTTTTTTTCAAATAAGTACAAAAATCAAAGGTAAGTATATTGAATATTAAAATATACAAAGTCATCTAATATTACCACATAATTATAAATGTAATGAAATGCATTGCAATGTTTTGCATTTCATTACTTCATTAAGGGAGTAGGTATCTACATTGGTATTGCAAAGGCCGGAATCTGTGGCATCACCTGAAGTCGAAGGAAACTGGTCATTGCGTAACTCATAATGATTAGTAAGCAGGTATTAATATTGAAAACATGTAAGTAGATGCTATTTTTTCACTCTAATCAAAAATATAAATAAGAAATATTATTGGCCACTCGTATATCAACACGTATATTTAGACAATTCACAAGTAATGATCGTCATACTGACAGTGTTTCGTGTTTGACAATCGACGCTTATTGGCATGTTTTAAATACCAACTGATATAAGTATCTAGGCCTATTGCCTATTCTGAATAATGCAAATTAACTTTTCGACCGTTCCGAAGATGGGTTCATAGCTCGAAACGGCTGTTTTGTATGTTTGAATATTTCAAAACCGTTATTTTTTTTATCATGGGGGTGGGGCTCAAAAACAATGCTTCGGACATCCACATCCTCAACTCGCCACTGAAAGTTGGACAATTTGAAAATTCACACAATACAAACTATAACATACCTAATAAAATCGTTAAACTTACCGTAAAATTTAAAAACCTATCTATGTCTCGTGTTCTGTCAATTTAGTGTCGTACACTACGGATTGATTTTTTTTTAAACCTAAATAATATTTAAAAGTAGGTGTTTCCTCTACCATTTTTACATGTTTACTCTACATGTTTACCATTTTCACGTGTAGGTATAGTTTTTTTGTTAAAACATAATATTCAATAAGTAATGGCTTGGTGAAAAATCCAACATATTAATATATCTATACAATATACATCCGATATTTGACTACTTACTTATAAGTATTACAATTTTATTCTACTTCAAGTTGTGGTTCAAGCAGCGCTCGAAATGGAAAAGTTTACGAACCGGAGCGCTCGACAGTTTTCTGAAGAAGAATACTAAGAAACAATGATATCTATCATAGGTAGAAGACATAGTTATCAAATTTGATGTGCATTTCATAAAAAATAAGTGTGTTAGATTTTCTATTATATGGCCTATCTAGCTCAGACGGTAAAATTATTTTTTCCGCGAGGCGGAGCGATATTCACGAACAGGGACGGCGCTCCGGTCCATTTCGAGCCCTGGGTTCAAGTGCTTTTGGAGCAAGTATCCGTCACTCCATATATTAGATTTTCTACATACTACTCCATATTTGGATGATTGAAATTGATTACCGCTCACTGGAAAATATGGAACTGAAAAAATAATTTTATACGTGATAATTTTTCTTTTCGCGAGTACATTTTGAAGTGAGATTTAAATTTATAATAGCATAACCACAACGGAAACGCTGATCAAATTACATTGACAATCGCAATAAACAAAAAAGTTCACACGCGGGGGCCATGGCGCATTTAACTTGACGAATTTCTAAAAAAACTGCGTTTTTTTATAATGTACGTCAGCGATTACTCGTTGTCAGTTGCCCACACTTAGATGACTCGGCGTGAGAGGGTCAGTGATCTCAAAGATTACCTGAATATTCAAAATATTATATCAATAGGTATAAACAAAATTATAGCCGTATTCCTCGCAAGCAAGCAAACGTTTCACCGTGTGAAAGGGACAAAAGAGTAAAATGCAACGGTACATTTTACATTTTATCATGGACTAGTGATGGTGTGCCTACAGGGTGACGAGTGAGTGACAGGGATTATGATATCATTTAAAATATTGAAAATTTACTTCGATTTCCTACAATCCTACATCGATAGCGCCAATAATATTCTATAAACTAGTTTTAGAGTACCTATTTAAAAACTAATTTTTAGTTTCAGTTTATTTTACATCGATATTAATTTAATATTAGAAAAGACATGCTTTCAATGATTTTTTATCTAATAATACAGTAATGACATGCGAAAATAGTATGTCACGGGAATCATCTCACAAGATATCCACCACAGACTAACTTCAAAGTTCCAAGAAAACTTTAATTGACATACTATTGTAATATGTAGTTACTATATTGTTATTTTTGATATTGGCAAATTGACGCGCTCTAAAGAATAAAATTACAGACTTTCATGGTTTTCACTAAACAAGCAATAAACAAGAGACACCTATTTTCTATTGAAATGAATATAAACAGTGACCCATTTTATAATTCCATACCATGTTATGTCTTAAATTTAGAATAAAAGAATACATTAAATTAAGATCACAATGTAAACCATTCTAATCCACTACAATAAAGATTTTTTGGAGGACTATTATAATATTAATAATATGTAAGTATAATAGGTAACTAGCAAATATTTAATAGCAACTTGCACATAGGTATATTTCCAAATACCGATAAGTCCATATTTAAAATATTACTGATAAACAATGTTTTGGTATTTCAATCATTTTTTTCCTACAATTTGTTCAATGCATTACAATATTGTATTGTGCGAAAGTACAAATATGTATGTATTTTTTATTAGATTTTGATCATCTATGAACTTATCAGTTTTTGGAAATACAAACGATAAACAATACATGATTTCTAATACATATTATTTACAATAATTAATGTAGGCAGTCGACTTACCATTGATCATACATAATAAAAAACGTACCACAGTGGGTATTCAGCCTAAACGGAATTACGGGAGTTTCGGATTCAGATTATGACGAGCGGGAACACAAAATAATGGGAACTGGTTTACCCTACAGGGTATGTTGTAACAGGATACAGATCTTAAGCTTGTAAAATGATAGGATAAACATAAAAACGTGATAAATGATTTAACTCACTCCAACGATGGCCGCGCGGCTTAAGCGTCGGACTATAGCGTCGTATGTCCCATGTTCGAATACTGGGTCTGGCAAGTACACATATTGTTTTTCAATTTGTGTATGAGTCAAAGTATGGACCCAATAGGTTGAGCAAGTGGCTGACATACATTTCTCGTAAAAACAAAATTTGTTAATACAAACTTCCACTCTGTGAGGCCCATATGGTTCTATTAGGATCGGAAATGGTCGAAATAAAAAAAAATGATTTAAATATTAAATTATTAAAGTTCGTCTCGTAAATGTAACGTTCATTCATTATTTGAGGGCAGTCAACGCATTTTGTTTTATTTGGGTTTTATGGCCTGACCGCCATAAAATATCCTGCTTCAAAACCTAGGTACACGGCGATGGCTTTACATTTATATATTAATAGTCTATTCTGTGATGACGGCTAGTTCAGAACGACCGGTCAAAAAGAATACATTATTAAACCGAATTAAATATTACATAATATATTACTTTAAAACACATGCCTACTAAGTAAAAAAAAATTCGCACTGTATTTATTTCTCAATGATAGGATCTTATCATTTTAAAATTCGGTAAAAGGTACATAATATTTTATACATTTTGAGTGTGGACGGAAAATTAGGATTTTTCCTGAAATCGGATATATTCTCTTTTAACTAAGCGGGGTAGGGCTCAGTGACACTATGAACACCGTGCAAGAAAAATAACAGTTGATGGTATATTCGTAGCAAGTTCACCATTACTGCTTAGCGCTTCAGTTCCATTTTAGACTTGAGTGCCAGGTCAAGAACGAAAACTATATCGGTCTTCACACGAAACAATTTTATTTTTAATTTTTATTTTCATCGAATGGCGTTTTGAAATACGCAATTCAAGCAGTTTTTTTATTATTATTTTGATTTAATACGTGCTACGCCTGAAGACGTATTCATTTTTTTATTGGGGGATCGCATTGAGTGAAGTGTGAAAAATCGTTACAGGATAAAAATAATATTATATTACATACATATACGCTTGACGAATGCGACGACATTGAGAATTAACCGTAAGTTATCTGTTGTATTAATTTATTTCAGTTGTTTCTCTTTAGAGTTTAAATTGTTATTTTAATTTTCAACTAGGTAGGTATAGATTTAACTTACTTGTTTCAACAATTAAAGGGAATCTAACAAAGCACAACAAATTCATATTAATGACTGATTTTTTTAAAATATCCTCAAAGAAAAATGTACCTACCATGTATTATGAAACATGATGTAAGTCATAAATCAAATAAATATACTTACTTAATTACCTAACAAACAACTAACAAAAGACGTAAATTAATGTTTATTGAAATAATACTTACTTGATTTTGGTGTATATTTTGATTCATTTCGTATGGATTTATATTATATTATAAATATTTTTTTACATTAAAAGTAACCCTTAAAACCAATGCGTATCGAGGGCACGTTTTATCTATTATTAAATGTAACTTAGTTAAGTAGATACCATATTTCTAAAAAAAAAATTTGCAAATGGTGTTTCGTATTTTAATTTCATTCTTATCTATCTACAAAAAAGATTTTGGTACTGTTCGGTTAAAGCGGATACAGCGGAAAACGTATTTTGAAAATAGCCGATAAACTGGATTATTTGTTAGTTTGGGTTAGTTTAGGTTAGGTTAGGTTGGGTTAGGTTAGGTTTGGTTAGGTTAACCTAACAAATAATCCAGTTTATCGGCTATTTTCAAAATGCGTTTTCCGCGGTATCAGCTTTAACCGAACAGTACCAAGATTTTCTCCGTATTGATTAATTTATTTTGAGGCCTTGCCATTTACGGGACTCTTGGCTAATATACTCTTTATGATAAATCCAGATCTGTTGGATTATAAACAAATTGTTTATAAACAATATGCATCTTGGTATATCTCTGCTAAGGGTAGTTGCCACTTGCCACTTAGGTGCCTACTCAAATATTTACAAATAAATTAAATGCGTCGAAATAATTCCTTTTAAGTTAAGTTATTAATTTTTAATTACAACGTTTAATTCCTTGGTTTAATAATTATTGTCACGTGAAGTAACTTGCCGTATTTTGTGTACAAAATAAAGATATCAATAGCTATAACTAGATCTTATGTACCGAACTTTAGTTTCAGGGTGGGGTATCACTAAATTTTCCCTTGTAGGTAGCTACTACGTACTATTGGTATTGTCTTATTGTCCTACGTAGTATGCTATTCATCAACGTTGTATCATAAGCCTATCAATAGTGTCAATACACTATTAAATTAATCCTAAGCCGCTTACCTTATTAATTTTCCTATGATAAAATATGTAAGATAATATAAATTTGACCATGTTTAATTAAAAATAACTAGAGTTAATAAATTCAACAGACCGCGAAAATATAATGAGGCACGAGATTCGTGTGTTGGTATGGTACCTATATGGCAGATCATAAGTGTTTTTATAAACAATGTTTAATATGATCGCTTTACCTAGGAGAACTCAACATCATACCTATTATCTGGTAATATACCTATACCATAAATTTATAACGACTTTTTTATAATAATATTGTTATGGGTACATATAGGTATGTCTTCATTATTAAGGAAAATCTAGCAATTCATCAACGAAGGGCTAAATGTTGGTAGTGTATCATTAAATGTGTCATGGGAGGTGTTGGATTGAATCTTTACGCTCAAATTTATGGCGTAATAATGATAAATAATAAAAATAAAAAATAAATAATGAAGGAAATTGTGTTCGGTATTTTATATCAAATCAATTGAATTCCCTACCGAAAACCCTCATAATAACATCACTTATAATATTATTAAGAACACCTGCCTAGAATCGTGTTTTTAATATATAGAAATAGTCAGTGACGTTCCTAGACAAATTCAAAATCGTCCCTTTCATAACATTTAGTTTATAATTGTATGTAGGTATATTTATTACTTACCTACTATATTTCACTAATTCTTCTTGGTAGGTAATACAAATATTTATAGGTACCTACTTATCTTATACAAACCCATTGGATACATACGCAGTAAGCATACATATTTAGAGCCATTCATTACCACAACACCTTGCCTCAAAGTTGTAATATTCGTGTTTATCAATTTATAAATAAATAACAAAGAAACCACCCTTAAGCAACGCATTTCCGGCTTCACTAGTAGTTCATCTTCATAATAACAGGCAAAAAAATATTTAATAAATCAAACTGGTGTATTGAAACGTTGTATGTGCTTAACATCGTTGTATAATAAAGAATTGAATTGAAAAAAGACGATCGGATATCACATAACCGCATACACGCAGTAGCTTGCAACAAATACCCTACCAAAACCCAGTGCAAATTTTCTATCTTTACTGCAGCCTACTGCAAGCTGTCGCGTGTATTCGGCGTATTGCGGCAGTTTGAATGATAAATTGGGAAATATTAATTGCTATAGGTGCCAAGTTTTTTGGTAGGTAGGTACTATGAATTATAATAGTATAGTATTTTAGTCTTTACTATAGGAAGACAAAAACATACTTAAATAAAACTTTATTTTTTTGAATTTCATTTTTTCCTGATACCATTCACAAAAACCATATTAAAAAGTATATTATTAATATGGTACAGTTTTTTAAATGTTGCCGTAATTATTATTTTTGATTTACTGTTAATTCAACCTGCCCCGTTAACGAAAAATTGTAGGTTTTACCTACATACTTACATTAGTGACGCAAAATTACGTAAGTAAGCTATAATGATTATATACATATTATTTATGATGTTAAAAAGGTATCAAAATTATGTTATTATTGTGTAAAGTTGTGTATGTTACCTATTAATTAAGGACATAGTTTTTTTAAACAAATTATAAGTAGGTTCCAACCTATACGAGATTTCATTTTTGCGGAATTTATTTGAGATTTTCACCGTTATAAGAGGAATAATAAAAACGAATCGTTGCTATGTGGAATCTATTAATTATTGCTTACGTCCAGACAGTCGATACAGGTAACGCAGGTAGACCGTCTCGAAACGGCAGTATGTATAATTATTGTTTCAAACGTTGACAACGAAATATTAATATGAAAGAATCAAAGCATTTATTTACTTAAAAAAATAGAATAAAATTTGATTTATCAATGTATTTGTTAATTCGTTGATACCCGTTAGATGTGTTTGAAATGTCGATGACTTCACCATTCCGGATGACAAAAGTGGCTTAGTCTTTTAATTATCTTTAAAACTTCCGAGAATGTGACGCAGGCGCCTGTCATAAAAATATAAGTAAATGGAAGTTTTTGGCAAAATACCTCAGGCTATTTTAATTTACAGGTAAGAATTTTTAAGAATAAAAATAATTTCAATCCAAACAATGCTTCCATTGTAGTTAATAGAAAACAGACATTGTTGTCGAGTTAACCATCCGACCGAGCATTAAAATTGAAAACGGAATTTTCGAAAATATATTAAATAGATAGGCACCCAATTACGTACTTAACTATTTTCTCACAATCTTTAGAAATTAATTTTATAATTTAAAAAGGCTTTCATTTCAACCGATAATAATAATTAAACATGAATTATTCGTACGAAAATATAATATTAAAATATCGTACATAATTGGTAGGTACATCAATGTAAAGTTAAGTGATTTTATTTATTATACCTGGGAGCAATCAAGAATAGAATTACCGTCATTAAAATAGTATAAGGCTTGAGTGGGGTGTAATTGCATTGATGCAATTGTACCTATTTCTAGTAGTCACCTGCACCCTTACGCAGGTAAATAATAATATATTTTAGAAAGTTAACTACTTAAGTAATTTGCAGAAGGTATGTGATACAAACCTAAAATATTTTCAATCCAACCTATTATAGAGTAGCAATATCTTCATGTCGTTGACTAAAGTGGTGTGCGTATTTTATATTTGAATAAATAGATAGTACCTACTTATCACTTTTTATACATAATAATTAATTGATATTTTTAATTTTTTCTATTCTTTTATGTTTCATATTTCTGTTTTTTAAATATATAAACAAATATTGTACCTATAATCAATTGGATTTTTTATCTGGCCCTCCACAGGTGGGATGCTAAATTAATAGATCTTTTACTGGGATGTTTGTTACATATTCTCTCAACTCATTAGATCCTTGCTCTGGATACAACACACATTGAAAAACAACCTAATTTTTTCGCCAGACGTAGGTGTTTTACTTACTTCTTACTTCATCATAGGATAGAATTTATAGAGGCGTATATTATATCGACTGTAGCAGATCATAACGCATTACAAAGGTGCATACGATGTCTTCAATAAAGTATTACCCATAATTATTATTATAAATTACTGCTCATTAAATTTTAATTACACACAAACTGATATAAATAGTAAATTCGCCACTTGAATACAATATTTTGTATTATAAATTCAGCAGGAGTCTATGGCCAAGACACACGGCAACGCAGAAGACGCTGCACCATCGCAGTCTTTTTTTTATTCCAATTGGTATTCCAGTGATTCCAAAACATACTTATTTAATTGAATTATGATTTAACTAAATCAATGATGTTTGTTATATTCCACCTTCGTCACGTCATAGTATGAATTATTGAGGTCGAGAAAATGACAATTAATAATTAATCCTCAAAACATTATACATATACCTATTTAACATTAATTGAAATATATGTGCACGGCACTGTTTGAATAAATATACTTATCGAATAAGATTTCTTATTAAAACTTTCTTTGGGTAGGTAGGTATTTATATATTGAATACGATTGAACACTATTGTCTTATTCAAACCCATTAAAAAACAAAAACCCAATAATATCAGAATATACCCATATCATAATGATTGGGATGTGTCGATTATAGTATAGGTATGTCAAAGCATTGCCAGGAAAAATATTACAAATATTTATATCATAATATATAATTGTAGGGCGCTACCTAGGCTATATATCCCTTGTGAGTATTTGGTATATGTAGATAAGACTAATGTACTACTGTAGAACAACTATTATACTTATTTCTGAATTGTTGATTAAGATTTAGTAGACTGAAATTATTCTACAGTGGCACCATGGGGTACGGCAAAAGCTATTTGTGGTTGAATTGGTATTATTTGCAAGTATTGCAATATACATACAACAGAAAACAGAACCTGGAAATATTCATCGTAGCAAACAATAAAGAATACACCTGCGAATCGTACATGGTGCCCATTCTAATATACACAAGTACCAACTTTTTAAAGTAAGTATATTTATGTTTAAATAATTTAACGTTAATCTACAAATGGAGTAATCTCCGAGTATGTGAATAAAGATAGAATAGTTTTTTTTTTATTAAAGAACTTCTATTTGTTGATTAAATTATTTTTAACAAACATTAATTTATGGAGCCTCAGAAGCTTTATTTAATTTCAAGGATTTTTGTCTAACCTACAGTTTTTAAACCTATATTAAGTACATATATATTATATTTATTGTATCTCAGAGGTGGATCTGGCCCCTTGAGAGCCCTTGTGTACGCGACCAAGCATTTAACTCTTATGTAAAGAGCGTTCGAACAAAACATGACGCGCATAATACAAATTTATCGAGACAACATCAAGTCCTGAATGTCCTTGACCGAAACCGTTATATTGTATTCAGTATCAAAATAACTGTACTCCTATACTCCGAGGCGGAGAATCAGGTATCCAATGCGTTGCGCGATACCTTGCCTTGCCTTGCCTGCCCACTCACCTACTTAATTATTGATTGTCAAATACTCCACGCTCTGACACCATTTGGCTGCGTTACTGTAAAATATATAGGAAGTTGTCGGTTAATTAATGGTAGCCACATGGGGTGCTATATTCTCTATTATTTAGTTATTCTATTTAATATTTTCTCCGGATACTTTGTTTATCAAATTATATAAACAAATCGTTGTAAGTCGGCTGTTACAAAAAATGTGGCGTCTATTTAGTGTTTCAGAATTAGTTTAATTGTATTTATTACTTTGTTTTATTCATCGTATTATACTATAATGCTTGATAAACTCACAATAAAACTCACGTAAAATAATTGTATGCATAGATAGGTATACTGGCAGATACATTATTATAAGTTTATAGTAGTTTATAAAACTTCGATTTACGCCATCAAGACTGCAAGACTAAAATCCTAGGTGGGTCTCGGCTCCATTTAAAAAGTTCTTCCAATCTCTCTATCTGCTTTAACCGAGCATTCTTAAATCTCATCCAGCCATCTCACTTTTAGCTGTCCGGGTTTTCTCATGCCCTCTGAGGATGCGTACATAGTCCTCCTTACAGGTAATTTCTGCGGCATTATATGCTCGCCAATCCAGCGGAATCTCGGCATTTTAATATGTCACGTAATATTTTCGCTCCCATAAAGCATGTACAGTTCCTCATTATACCTCGACCTCATTTGAACAGCACCAAAGATTCTTGTCAAGACTTTACCATCAGATATATCTACATTCTATCATCCTTTTTTCTGAGTGCCCAGCATACTGATACATATGTTTTTCATAGGGTTGTTTGGTTTTAATTGAGTCCAAAGAAGTAAGAATCCGGATAATTCGAATTAAACAAATGACTCCATTGTCTCAAAAACATCACCGCCAACGATAAAGCTGTTATTATCATTTGGCGGTGCACTGTTTCCTTATTAAGACTATGATAGTTATATAATCGTTGCTTAAATTGCATGGATGTTATCACTAAAATTATAAAATAATCCTATTTACATAAGCCATATAAAACTAGTACCTACTTACCTATCTAGTAATATTTTGATCTATGTAAAGTGTAGGTTTATTCAAAATTTCATGAATATTTTAAAATAAAGGGAAAATAAATTTATTTGTTTAAATGTTTTTTATACTTTTTCATAATTGCTATCATATTAAATTTCAAAAATATATGATAGTTACGCAGAGACTACATTTTCCTCTTCATAACTATTAAGGTTCTCGACCACACTAGAATACTGCAGGAATAATAAATTTATACTTGGTACCTACTGTGTCTTCTACAGGTCTTGAACCTCACGCTATAGGTTTTTGAATGAGTTCTTTCACCTGATTATTATTAGCACTTTATTGTTATAATGACCACGACAGGCGACCGGATAACGTGTCGGCCTATAGTGTCGTGGGTTTCGGGTTCGAATCCCGGGTCTGGAAAAAAGTCACATGTTTTTTTTCAATCTGTGCTTGGACCGTGTATGGACCTAATACCTAGGTTGAGCAATTTAGTGTCTAACATGATATGAATAGACTTAAAAAGTGAATTGGTTCTGAAAGGTACGAGTATGTTACTTAGGTTATGAGGTACCCGGGGTTTCAGCGGCTAGCTCAGGTGTCCGTCGAACCCCGGATTCACAAAAAAGAAGAAGATGAGATATAAACGATTGGAGTGTAAATAAAACACGTTCTTTCGTGCTCGTAACGTGGTCTTCTTATATTTTACATTTTCTTTAAACGTTTACATATTTTGTTTTAACAATAAGTTTCGCAGATCCGTACATGTTGGAAAAAGGACGCTCACTAACTTTTTTTTTCTTTTTTAAACTTCGCGTACCCACGCCATTCCACAAAAAGGACTCTCGTGATTGGCCAAATTTTATCGCGTGATGTTTTTTGATTTCACGAATCACGAGGACCACCCTGGCGCAGGCGCGTCGAAATTTGGACGTTGCCGACAAGCGCGGCAAAATTTATTATTTTTGAATCCTTATATTTAGTCTTAAAATTATCTCTTTCATCCATCATCATTTTTACTTTTTAAATTAAATTAAATTTATCTTACACCTCCGCCCAATATGCGATTTTCACACACCGGACGAAGGCCTTTACCTATGAATAAAAAATACTTACGTGGTTGAGCAAGGAATCAGATTAGATGTTTTATGAAGCCGTTTCTAGAGGTCAGGGTTACGTTTCGACTAATAGCTACTAAATGATTATTTTACACCGGGAGAAGCCCGCCTGTAACAGGGGTGTATCAGTTACTTAGGTATGACATAATTCGCAATGACTCTGAGCTACAAAAAAAACATATTTTCAAAATAAAAGACTCGCGTTCACTCAGTGGTAATAAAAATCATGATAATTTTGCATATAAAAAGGATTGTCACTTGGTAATCATCACAATATGTTTAAGTAATACTGTTTCTAGGACACAATATTTTGTTTCGTTCACAGAGTGCGGTATGCCGTATAGGAAATTTTCATTTGAGTTTTTAGGAATATAATAAAAATATTGTCGCTACTGTGTAGTGAGGGTAGATGGTAGTGCCGGTAGTGCGTGTATACTCGAATGTAAATTTTGGTATCCATATTATTTTCCAGTGCCAAAGGATGGAGGTAGACTGGAGAGAGGCACGCCAACAGAGAACCTAGCGGAAAAATACTAATTTGAGAATTTTTTTTGAACTGTATTAATTAATTAATAAATATGTATCTGAAAACATTAAAAAGATTTTTTTTTTTTTTAATTTAAAAATAAACCTACTATTGTAAAAAAAATGTGATTTCCTTGCAGGGTCACATCTTATTATTACATTATATTTTATGGTCATATTTATTATTAAAATTTAGTTTATTAAGTTTTCAATTAAGATTTTTGACTAATTCATCGTTTTAATATTTTTTATATTTATTTTAAAAACATCGATTTTTATAAAAATATGAATGCCCTGCAACGAATTCAAATTTTATAACATTTTTTTTAAATTGTAAGTTTATCTTTAAATTTAAAAAATAATAAATAATCTTTTTAATGTTTTCAGATACTTACATATTAATTAATATTTACAGTTGATATTGTAAATTATCAAAAAAAAACTCAAATTGCAAGCTTCGAATTTTTCCGCTAGGTTTTCTGCTGGCGTGCCTCTCCCCCTTAAGATCCGAAATACATAGTGCACAACTTTATCAGTAATACTTATTTGTTTTCATGAAACTAAGAAAAGAAATTGCAGTAGGCACTGGTTAGTTCTTACAATTCAATTACCAGTTGCCGACCGCAAAAAAATAATTACTGGGATGGCTATAAAAAAGACCATAATTTTGAATGGAATTTCTGGAATTGATAATTTTCCACAATAAAATGTAATTTCATAATAATGTCGATTTCTCTAGAAATCAAAAATTTAGTTTGAATTCTCGAGAAATCATCTATATCCTATACGTAGCCAATTGTTTGCTTCCAAATGTCAAAATCTGTGTACAAATGCAGTAGAATGACGCATCGTATTTCAAAAACTAATTGATAATGTATCATACATCGAAACTAATTCTTACTCACCTACTTTCTTCGAGACTGATGAATGATAAATATCTAAGTATAATATTATTCTATCGCAAGTGGTTCGCAGAAATTCAGCTCAGTTATTGCAAAAAATGTACAATGCCAAGGTGTACATGAGAATAATACTACGAAATTCCATTCAGGTATCTCAGTGCAGGTATATTACTACTATTATTAATTTTATCCAGTGGCGAAGAATCAATACATAAAGAAACAATAAATTATCAATGTGAAGATAAATATTTTATTTACGATTATTTATTATTATAATATTATACAGTGAGTGACCTACAACAAATTTTTGGAAAAATTATTTTATTTGTCGATATTTAAATTATCCACATCCCAAATAAACTAGCGCTATTTATTATTAATATTATTTATGTATCCTAATATTATATTATATATCATATTATTATTTTTCGATCCTAAGCATGACTGTATGTACAACGTACAAATACGCTAGCGCTGTCCAGAGTGGTAAA
This sequence comes from Rhyacophila brunnea, assembly GCF_057557595.1. Taxonomy (NCBI): domain Eukaryota; kingdom Metazoa; phylum Arthropoda; class Insecta; order Trichoptera; family Rhyacophilidae; genus Rhyacophila; species Rhyacophila brunnea. The sequence goes on from NW_028233068.1 coordinate 29,758,757, forward strand.
CTAAAAAAACAATAGCGAACCGATGGGTACTTAATTTTGGGGTTTAAGTATATTCCGCACATATATTTATTTAAAACATACATACAGACATAGTTATATTGTGTATGTAGGATTTTAACATTTCATCGATTTCATATGCATTTTAGTAGATACACACTATAGTCGAAAAAATAAAAATGAAAACGGGTTTAGAGTTAAAATAATACCTCACACAATCATCAAAATTGGCATTAGAAACTACCCATCGAATCTTATTGAGGGTCTGAATTTAATGGAAAATATGTTACCTTCAAACTATGTTGAATACTCGAGTGTGGATAAATATGGGCTAAACTTAAGTACGTTATTATTTTAAATATGCAGTTACATCTGTATCATAAAATTGATAATGTGCATTAAAGTTTGTCAGGTAAACAAAATGGCGCCTGGATTCACATTTTTATTTATTAATCCGTTCTGTGGTCTGGACGTTAAATACAAATTAATTACCTAGATAATATAAGTAATTACCTTTTATAAAAACACGTTTTCACATTTTACTGTTATCTTATTAGATGCTAATGTTTGGGATGTCAACGTCTATGATTCTAGTGCCGGTTTTACTCTTGAAGCCTGGGTAAATGTAAAGTAAATTATGCGTATTGTGTAATAATTAGTCCCGCTCTAATATATCATTTAATAATAATCTAATAGTTTAGACTTAATATACCTATGAGAGGTATATTTTAAAAAAAACTGATTAGTCAACATATCAATGTTTGTGGTAAACGACGTTTTTCGTGTATCAAGCTTATTACTAGTTTCAACGTTTGTCTCTTTTTTCCATCGTATTGTATTGTAAAATCAGAACAGATAGCTGCTGGAATAGGAGTCTTTTTGTAAATGTACCTTGGTAAATGTAGCAGTGGTATGCGGTGACTTATCCTTGTAGGGATGTTTTTGTCACATATTATAATACTTAAGGTTTTATTACTAATGAAGTACATAGTAAAGTCTATAATATTGCAGCTTGCAGCTCTAAATTTGTTACGTTTCAAAAATATTTACGTACCTAATATAAACAAAATAGAATCTTTAAAGAACTAAAGGTCGGTAAAATTTACCACATAATTTCATAACACTTATAATATATAACATTATTGATTATTACTGCGGATACTCCGCATCTACAGTATCTATGAACCGCACGCCACTGGTATGTAGGTACCTACCTAGGTATTTATAATTTTTCATATACTTTCTCAAAATATATCTATGATTCTTATTATACATTTGTTATACTTAAAATATGATGTCGCAATATATTTTTTGGTAGCCACCGTGTGTTTTTTTTCCTCTACGTTTCGGGTTCATTGCAGAGGCCATTCTAACGAGAGATTTCTTGAGAACACTCCATTGATCAACAAGCCCAAAACGTCGACGAAAGAACACAAAAATAACAATCCAAAAATCTATTATGATTGCTATAAAATACTTAGTAGATAGTTTATTTTGAGTAATTTTATTAATTTATTACATGGTACGAAGTTGTTAGGCATGACCGAGATGTTAAAAAATAATTGTTATGCTTTGCATAAGATAGTTTATAATGATCAGTATTTTTTTTTCATTGTCATACGATTTTTATACCTAGCTACCTACTTAGGAACTATTATTTTTCTAACGGAAAACTAACGCAAAGCAACGATCGTAATAATTCGTCAGCAAGCTGGTTAAAACTGTAAAACTATTACCGCAAAATGGATTTCTTTTCAAGATTACTAAGCGTTTATCTTTCCCGTATAAAAGTGTAAGATATAATATTTTTATAAAGACGTAGATTTAAAAATATCATTAACGAAAAATATTATTTATTATATGGATGTAAGAATGATCATATTATTTACATTTACATAATCGAATGAGACTGTAGTTGTTTGCCGTGGGTAGTGAGTGATTCATGAACACGGTATATGCGTGTTTTTTTGTTAAATCAAAAATGATTAGACAATATATATTCCTGTTAGTATAAGCAATCGTATTGTAATTATCAAAAAACCTGTTCTAATATAGGTAAATAAACATTTGTTGTAATCGTAGATCAGTAATCATGAATTGGTTAATCTGTAATGTTATATTAATTATTATGTTTTAAATGTCGCATGGCAAGCATAGTTAGATCTCTTTTCTTTGACATTGATATTGTAAGTGTGTGGGGTGGCGCCCTCGTCTGCCGTAATCCGGTCGAAAAAAATATAATCTTAATTCAATAGACCAATGCACAAACATAATGATGTATTTTTATGCTTCGGTGACTCTTTTCTTCTGAAGATAACACAATATAATCTTTTCCACCCTTATTGCTACGATGCACCGTATCCTTTAAATTTCTTGCTACGAGGCTCATATGAGTCTACGAAGTTTAAAGATGCGTACAATCATTGCCCACTGAAGAAGGAAGCCGATACATTACACGACTGGTCCTACTTTTCGCCCCTCTCGTTGTCTATGGATGACCTGTCATTGCCTGTCATTGTCTATAGAGTGCTCATACTGACGCGTTTGTCGTGTTCACTTGTCGGAGTATTAGTTTCAGATTTCTTTCAGATTATTTTAACGTATCTTGGATACCTTGGAGCTCATCTGATTTAGTGGTTATGTGTTACAGTGTTATTAATAATTGGAAGTGACGATCAAAATAAGTAAACTTGTGTATAATAATATAATAATACACTAGGACGTTTGTCAATGTGACAGTCCATTCTAAACGACAATAACTAATAACTTATTATTATACTCTTCAGTCATTATAGAATACCAAACTCTGCTTGCAAGTACGTTATCAATAAATAGTATGGGAGTGGACCACCCGTTACTTGTGCAAAAAGTTATGCTCAGGCTTTATAATCTAAAGATGGCGGTGGTATAATGCATTTTTCTTGGAATAGGTTGTCGCGCTCCACCAGAGGTCAATTATTGATATGTCCTGACTCTGCTGGTTGAGCGGTGTCAACAAGGATTATATAACGGCCAGTGTAGACACTTGGAGGACACTAGCTCAGAGTGCCTCAGAGTAAGGTGAGATGGGACGAAGGACTCGCCCTAGATTGTCAGGCTACCTACTAATGATGTTGTCCTATAGAATTTTGTGTTTTCTTTTTCTCCCTTTTTGGTGTCTACATTTCTTTATTCTAAACCAGTCGTATGGAATCACTAACGTATTCTATTATACTCAATAAAATCTTCTTACGCCCGTGCTTATATTGTACTCTACCCTTATCTGCATTGTGAACATACATTTTTTTCACAACGTAAAATATGGCTGAAGTTTTTGGCATTTCTGTGCTCGTCTATAATTATGTTTTAAGCATGCATACCTACTTAAATTAATAATGCGTTTTACTGAAACTTGCATTGCTTAGTATTTGATACAATTACAGGGGAAACTCTGCAACCATGCTATAGTTTTAAGATTCCGGGTCCAATTAACCAAGCATTGATCAGAGTGTATTTTTGGCGTGTGCCGAAGTTGCGCGCGCCGATGTAACACGTTTGGCGTGTGACGGAAGTTACACGCGCCGATGCAATACATTTTATTATTATGATTATATTCATTTCGGTCTCGAGGGCACATGCGCATACACACAGTGTCATTTAGTTAGTCGTTCAATACAACCAAGTAAACAGCATGTGTTGTAAACATAACCAATATTTCTACACTGTTAATTTATATTCATAAAACTTTATTTATATTGGAGTCTATATTTATTTTTCATTGTAAAGATTGTGTATCAAGATTTGAAACTATATTTATGTAAGTATTAGTTATGAGTAAAATTATATATCAATAAATAAATACATTTTGTGAATGTTGAGTTGGTAAATAATTCAAAAAAATATATTAAAATTTGATTTTTTATTAAATCATCATGGGCACTTCTGAATCGATTATAACCGCTGTATGGAAAAGATGAGTTTTGGTCCAATACAATAATTAAATTACAATTATCATGTGCTATATGAGACACAGATGAATCGCGTACGTTTTCATCAACCTCATCCACTGTAATATTAATAGACTCAGGTAACGGCTTATTTTGTTTTGTTACGCCAAAGAAGTATAACTTCAAACGCGCGTACATAAGTACACACACCGATTTTTTTTAATAAGTCAGTAGGTACTTGAATGACTGCAACACCTTTAGCAGTTATTTATTTTATATTGTCTCTGGTTGTTCGTAGCTGTATCGCAATCGGAGACGTATTTTCCACATGTCGTGCCATATGTAGATACCTGCACAATTAAACCGTTATGAATTTAAGTATGCTGAATTTATTCAGGCACTATCATTCGCGCATCACGATATATTATAATGAAATGACCTTAACATAATAAAGCTGCCGGGTCAAACTTCGGAATCTTATCGAAACTCAACGAGAAATAATTAATAGTTAATAATATTATTGTACCTATATTATGAAGTTTTACCCTTTTCATAATAATGTTGGTATTAATTCAAATACCTACATTTGAAGCTTTTTGTATCTGATGCAGACATTATATATTTACCAATAGGTAAACGACAGTATAATAGGTAATGATTGAGAAATTTTATTGCTAGACACAATGTAGTTTAAAACAATAAATTTTAATTGCTTAATTTTTGTATAAGGAAAAACTGATAATTTTTATTAGAAGAGTTTGAACCTTAAATTTTACTCTTTAACTCTTGAAAAGAACATGAAACGGTAAATTATATGAAACTTCTATCATTATTTCGATAATTATGATTGACCAAATGCGTGATGATGCAGACACTAGCGATAGACAAGTAGTGGTACCGTATCTGCTTGGTAAGTCGAGGGTTTCGGGTTCAAGTCTCGGGTATGGAAAGATTCACATGTTGTTTTTGAATGTGTTTTTGAACCCAAAGTGGCTAACATCCATTCCACGTTAAAAATATTACGAAACCTTTTCATGATGCGGTCAAAATCCACACCTGATTCTAGAGCCCATGAAAAAAGCTCAGTAAAACTGTACCTATACCTATATCGAAATTAACAATTTTGCAATTATCATAATTCTTCTAGAAACCATTGATATATTGTTGAACATTATCATCCTGGGTCTATCCACCTCTGTGAGTTGCCACATTTAGGCGCCTACATCCTCAGTATTTAACTATTTTATTGAGCTCTAGGTAAGTACATCTATTTTTAGAATGTTTTTCAACCTTTCGGGTACCACTGAATGACATTTTTTTTCCAGCGATTATGTCTTCATTCAGCTATTTATGTCCATCCTTTTGTATTATGGTTTTTATCAAACCCTATTACATCGCACACCCTTCTTTGTCCTCTTATTTTGTTTTGTGCGTGCGCGTTATGTCCAGCATGCATTTTCTCTCATCTCGTTCCATACGTGTCATTGCTCAAATTAAAATTTATTTTACATATATTATTATTGCATATTACAAATTGAAGACACTTCGCACTTATAATATAACATTGAGAAAATGCGATATTTTCATTCCTGCTTTCTACAAATTTTGTGTTTTCTAGCAATAAATAAAATAACCACTTCGTCTCTCTGTTCACGGGCATAATTTATCGCATTCAGTAAGCTATTTTATGCCTTTGCGATGACGTGTTAGTTGAAATGGATTTGACGTTGTTTGAAAATAAACATTCCTGGGGTTGTCTATCAAAAAATTAGCCGCATAATTATCTAGTTGGCTTAAAAACAGTTTGATGTTTAATTTGGCAAGTTCTGAAAATAACATAATGTCTACCACGCTCAAGAGAGTTAGGTTAGGTTAGGAGAGTAAAAAATGGAATTGACCACTTTGGAAAATTACTTCCCGATTTATGATGTGTGCAATTTTAGATTGTGCACTTGATAATTTTATAAAGTTGTCATCATATTTATTTCTATAAAAGTGTATTTTTTTTGTTAAATATGTACCTACCGAGCTCATACAGTTAAATGGAATAAATACATTAGAATTTTGAATTTAAATAACAGTTCGGTGCTTTGCTAGCGGGGGTATAGAAATGTTTTCGGTGAAGCGCGCGAAAACGGGGCTTACGACGCGGTATAAAGTTTGGCAAGATTCGTATTTAACTTTAAATATATATTATATAATATTAGAAAAAATCATTAGTTTTTTAAATAATAACCGGAACGCAATATTATTTTTTTCTACGAGACGGAGCCATACAGCTGCGCTGCGTTCCATTTCGAGCCCTAATTTTGGTGTTACTTTGCAGCTACGTATCTCAAGATTCTCAAGACAAATGTGTTGACTTGTAGCGCAACGTCATAGTATGCAATTCACGTGTAGGTATTTGTAACTGTTTATTTTAATATTCTCTAATATTTACAGTAAGCTTCTGTCTTTACTTACATTAGCGAATTTTATATCGCACTAAAATGTCAATGTCCCTACTACATTTTACTAATTAAAATATAACGTAATATATACATATTCACCTAGCAGTAGCGAGGGGTGGAGGTAGGCTGTTAAGATCCGACATAAATAGTGCACACTAAACTTTGTCAGCCATATTTATTTGTTTTCATTTAACTAAGAATACAAATTGCAGGGTGTGCTGATTATTTTTTTTAAATTTAATTAAACCCTGTCTAAACTAAACCATATTAGTTTAAGTATGCTATGGGCAATCCTACAAACATAGTGCACACTTTTTCAGTCATATTTATTTGTTTTCGTTGAATTAACAATACATAATATTATTATTACAGATTCATTCAACCCGTTTGATTACCCCTTGTCGGTTTACAGGAAGCCAGTGGCAAACAATTTTTGAAAATAGCCGATAGGTATATTCGATAATTTGTTAGGTTAGGTTAGGTTTTCATTCTTGAATAATTAATGAATTTTGCCATAGTCGTCTATGAGAATTAGAGCGGTTCCCGCCTGGCTTCCTGTAAACCGACTTGTACCAAAATATTCTTATATCCATAAAATATCAAAAATTATATATGATGTAATACATAATTTTTTTGATATTTTATAGATAGATGAATATTTTTTTACTATTACCTATGATAGCTTGAATTACGCAGGGTTTCATTGAATTTTAAAAACTAACTAACACTATAAACAATAATTTGTAGTCTTACTGATAAAGTTTAGTGTGCATTGTTATACAATGTTTGTTCATTATTAAGAAACAGTATTTAGGTGATATATATTATTCTTATAAATGGTTAATAATACATTAATCACTGTCGTCAGTATGTATTGTTATTCTTTTCGTTTACTATAATATAATAGTAGATCACTGTCCAACAGGCAGTACATATTCGCCACTGTGTTTCAGTATTACATTCGACGAGGAAAAAATATTAATATTTATTTATTATCATATGTTTTTTCGGCAATGAAATACGATGTCTGATAATTTTATCTTTGTTATCTATAAAAAATCACACGTCTTGTATACAGTAGTCTATCGCTCGGAATTAAGTGAGGTTATTTTATATTACAGGTGTTAAAGATTATTTTTAGTGCATCAATCTATTTCTACATCATTTCGATGCATGCATTTAATTGCAAATAAAGTCTTGTTCTAAAAAATATATTCAATAGTTACATGATAAAATGGTAAACGTATGTTTTTATAGTTACCTATTAAAAGCTGTAACGATAACTAGTACATAAGGCTGTCATATGATTTTTAAATTGTTAATCTCAAAATGGTGGTACTTTGTTAATAACAATATTCATGTAACTAGTATGATATATTATCACCATCATTGGCATCATTGGAATTATGTGTGTACCTTGCTCGCCTTCGGGATTTCTTGTCACACCTGCCTATTCTGAGCTGTATTTCTCCAGTTTTGAAGACCATCAACTCCTCAACGTCTTCGAAACACAGTGTCGGGTATGTGGACTCGGAGGCCCAAGGCAATGAATGGTTTTAGGCCCTTACTATACAACATAAAATTAAAACTAATATTATCTACTACCAACGTATTTAGTGAAAAATATTAATGTATATTCTCTTTTCTATAATCAAATCCTGTAATTAAAAATAAATATTATTGAAGTGAATTGACAGTGATGGCACTTAGTAATATAAGTTGTGTATTTTTTGTGTACAATTTCGTATCTAATGGAATGGTTATATTATAGGCCAGTGTGATATTAATAATTGTGACTCAACTTGTTAGGAATATACATTTTTATATATTTTGGTATAGTTTAATAATTGTTTGACTGGTTCGAAGTATTTCGAGCCCCCTTTTTAAATATTATGACGAGTCAATTGCATCGTCTGCGTCACAGAAGATACACGCTGAGTGTGGTGGCATTTTAATTACCGCAGTCAATCATCTAAACTTGGGTCTTCTAATTTTCGTCCTCCATCCTTACGGCATGACCCACGCATGGGTCTAATGAACGTCTTGTAACTGACATTAATTGGTTTTTCTTCTGGGGTGCCTTAACTCACAGTGTTTTGGAGACCATATTATGAGCATTTCTTGGCACACAATACGCATGTTTTTATCTATTTACTATTTTCAGTTTCACGCATTTTTAAATAAGTGTAAATTTATATCAAATAACAAACAATAATAATCATATTGACATCATTCGGAATAATCTTAGAAATACAAATTTAAAAAAATCTGACAAACCTTGTAAGTACTCAATAAAAAAAAATATATGTGTCTTCTGGGGTTGTTCCAGATTATATATATTCAATAAAGGATGTTACATTTCTAAATGCCATGTAGGTATTACTTATTCATTGAAGTATTGTCCATTATTATAGGATCCGGCTGTCTAAATTGAAATAATATTCTATACTTGAAATATACTGTCAGTGTCTCTACCAAACAAAGTTATAATAAATGTCTACTACGTCTTGGGTGGAAGAGGGGTGGAAGTGATCAACTGGAGTTTTGATAAAAAAAACATGGTTAAACATTTTGATGCTACATAAAAGTATATTATAATGGACATAGTTGCCGAATCAAAGTGATTTTGGAGGAATCGAGAGTTCTAAAAACAATGTCATAGCAGAGCGTCCTAATTTTACTTAGGTCCTTCTTCTATCCAATTCCTCTTTTTTATTAACTGATATGACTTTGTGTTAGGTCGTATTTTTGTCACAATTTTTCCCATTATCAACTTGGCGCCATACAAAGTTTTCATCATTTCTATCAGATTATAGCAACTTGCCTAACCACTTCCATTACATGTGGTAAATTACTGTCATAAGCCTAAGTAGCCTTTGATAGAATTGTTTTTTGTGTAAAATTGAATTATTTTATAATGTCTAAGAATACTTACAAAATTCAATCTACGTACTAACATTTTTCTGTTTTTCAAAAAAAAAAAAAATTGAATGTAAACTTTTTATGTTACAGATATTGAACCTACACATTTGATACGATGCTACACAGAAAATTATACCCGTTGGCAACCATCTTACTTTTGGTGTCATCGGCCAGTTTCACTGCACAGAGTCTCGATACCAACGAAGTGGATGATGAAGGCCCGAATCCCTTCATGGATATAGCGTCTTCGATTCTTCAGGGATCTCTGGAAGGTGGCAATGGTGGTGGAGGTGGTGGTCTTGCTGCTCTAGGGGGTATCCTTGGAAACCTAATGCAAGGAGACGGAAGTGGAGCCAAGAATATCGGAGATATGTTAGTGGGGATGCAGAGTGGGAAAAATAGCGCCGCAGGAGACGTTTTGGCTAGTAAGTATTTTTATTAATGGACGGTTAAATAATATTATGAAATATGAAAGAAGAAATGCATTACCAAAACTGTGGCAAATTTTCAATACACCTACTAGATGGTTATGGTCAAAATATCTGTATACATTGTAATATTATAAGAAGCCTACATACGCCACAGTTGAAACTAGAGGCATGGCGTGGCATTCTGTGGCATCTAGCGGTGCGGGTGAGCATTGCGATACTAATGTAATACACTGTTTCATAATTAATTAAGTCTTAAAATTTTAATATAACACTTGATTTTAAATTGCACTTATTAAACCATTGTCCTACAAAAAAATCAGGCTTTATTATTATGACGCAATTAATAACAATAAAATTAATACTATCGACCAAGGGAGGGGAGGGGTAGGTACTTGAAAAATTATAATTTAATAATAATAATATGAACATAGAAGCAGTTATTGCCTATTTTGTATAAATAAAGCAGAAATACCTGCATAAAACGATTATAATTTATTAATTAACTACAGATTTTAATCAGTATAAAACTTTGAGGTATGGATAAACTTATAATTATATTTGTTTATTTCCAATTCATATGGCAATGCGTATAAATTGCATGACGAGCATAATGTTAAAAACAATTAATGATAAATTAATTACTAGGTATATGAATTAATTATTGAATACAAGCATATTGTGTCAATGCATATCATTATTATTAGATGTATTTCATTATTATATTAAAACCTACCACTATGTGGTTGGAGTGCGATCCGGATTAAATATTTAATGAATACAACTGGCTACTCCAGCTGGTTCTGATACTAGATAATAAATCATCCGCTGTTTTAATATGGAATTAATCAGAGTATAAAAAATACCGAATGATAAAATAATGCTAAATGTCAGCATGTAGTGTGCCCTCACTTAACGGACAACATAATAAGTTATATAATATTATATATACTTACCAGTAGGTGTACGGAACCTTCCGCGATACCTGGGTCAAAATTAATGCATTTCGATCAATTTTCTGTTATAAATTAATAATATTAGTTACAAAGGTGTTATTATAAAATAATAAAAGTCTATAATGGTGACAATAACACCTAAAACATATTACGTCGTAAAAAAAAAACAACACAATTTTTAGAACATCGTTGTAAAATAATCATGTCTTATATTATTTTCAGACATTGGATCGTTATTCACTAATAAAGATGGAAACTTGGACCCAAACCTATTGGGATCTATGATTAGCGTATTCGCAGAATCAGCAATGAAACAAAACGAAGATGAAGAACCTAAACAAGCTAAAAAACATGTAGCATCATCAAATCAAGCAAGACCAAAAAACAATCAGCAACAAAAACAACAGAGACAACAAGACGGTGGTCTTGACATGAATAATATTCTATCTCTAGCTTCAGCCTTCCTTGGAAACCAAAAACCGAAAGGATCAGAGTCAAATCCAATGGAAGACATAGCTGCTGCCCTTCCGTTACTGTTGAATACCTTCAATTCTTTCAGTGGACCGGAGGCTGAAGAGAGAGCTCATAAGCATGCTGATCATGCTTGGTTCTTGCCACCCCTATTCGAAAAAGTCCATGTCTTCTGGGATCATTTCATCAGTTCTGATCTTGGTAAAACTCTTTGGGAAAATGCTGGTTTAAGTGAATTAACAAAGACATTCATGGACAAGGAGGGCAAGCTTGATTTTGAGGTTATTTTGAAGTCTTTGGAGAATCACTCGTTCAGAAGGAGGTGGATTAAGTCAGCGACAAATTACTTGGCTGAATGGGCGGTGCACGTGGCCAATCCTGAAGTTCAACAAAGGTAATAAATTTTTAATATTAGTTATAGTTTGTCACCTCAGATTGTTTATCGTCTACAATTAGGAATTTGAGAGGTCTTCTTTAATCATTAAGTAACACCACAACACATTTTAGTTCATTTTCTGGATCCGTGATAGGGTGCCTACTTAACTCGTGCCTGCTTCATGCAAAATTGCTCCTGAGAAATTAAATTGTGAAAAATATTTTCCATATTAATTATTTATTTATTTATTTTTATTTATTTATTTAAGAATACAAAACATTGTGGACATAACAAATCTAAATTCAAGACGTACACAACATGAGATTTACATTATATGTCAAACATTATCCTTACAAGAGAGAAGAGAATATAGAAAAATATATATATATATAATAACAAAAAAAAAAAAATCAAAACATACTTAAGTACAATTTAATACAGAAAAATATAATTTTTGAGAACGAAAAATATACAATTTTATACAGAAAAATACAGTTTCAAAAATAAAATGCAAAGTACATCATTGAAAATGTCTATGTCTTTAGGGAGCGCATTTATTAGTCTTGCCCCCCTCGCTAATGGTGCCTGATAGGCTTGACACGAGGAAACGGTTCCAATTCAGAATAAATCATGGCTGCGACCACGTAGGTAATTGACAGGCGCATGGAAATTCAAATTCATTAGGACACCAGGATTGGAAACCATCCCTCGCGATAACAGGCAAAAGTGTTTAATAATTTAAAATGTAGATGATGAAATGTCTCATAATATGGGCAAATTAGAATGCTTCCATAACATAATTCCATAATAATTAGTCTTGTATAACAGGTACAAATACATCAGCTTATTATAATGCATACCTAATACTATTTGGTATTGTTTCAGATATCTCTCGTCTGGACAATTTGTTGTTAATGGATTTCTAAAGAGTCAAGGTTTCCCTAAACATGCAATGTTCCAGCCAGCAAAATTTTCTGAATCCGTTTCGAGTATTGCCAACTATGTATCGAAGAAATACCTCAATACTCCATCAGATGTCAGCATTTATGTAAAACCTGCAGTCAATTATGTCAGAGTAAGTGAAAGGATCTTAGATATTTTATTAAAAAAAAACAACCAATAAGGTTTTATTCTGGAAATTTTGCTAGACGCAAGATTCTAGCTCCCAATTTTAGAAGCTGTAGCTCTGCCATTACTCCACTGTGGACGGAAGTGTATGGAAAATGCGATGTGTGTATGTGCGGAGCCATTCGTAGTCAAATGCGGAAGGTACCTCCAGCTTACACCAGGGCTCGATATAAACCTGGTCCAACGTTGAGGCATTTGAAAAGTTTGCTGTATCGTATGGAGGATAAAATAATTCCAATCCATCTTGAGATTCATCACTATCAACTCATGACTTCTCTGCTTCGGCAGAGTTTCAGTACACGGGTACAGAGAACACTTTTATTGTCACTAAAAATAAATGACGGCAAAGAAAATCAAGATTTTTTTTTAATTTTCTAAACTCTTTCTTGTACGTGTATTGCGTCATGAATTACGACCATACACAAATTGCGGGTGGAGATGGGGTTACTCAAATCAGGCTCACATAAGGAGTTCCGAGTTCGATTCCCGATGAAGTTATAACACTTATATCTGTATGGATTTATCAAGCTTGGGTATTTATGTGATTGTTTCACTGATAACAAACAACTACTTCTACATTACCGTAATAATATTGTGGCATGTTGAACTAGTGTTAAATATATCGTCGCGCCAAAAGCAATTTTATTGGCAAAAGCAAAAACGCATTTTAAGTTTTTTTTTGTGAAAAAAATCCTGTGGAGGTTATTTCTTAATAATTTGAAATGAAATTCAGAGCACATGTTATTTATTTATTATTCAAAGATTGAAATACAATTTATAATTTATTTTTATTTTTCATATATTGTGAAGATTCTCGTCACAAGTGCCCTTTTTCTGCAACACAATTTTTTTTTTTTTGTACAAAGGCATATTTTAAAATAATTTCACATAGTACCTTTTTCTTACATTATTTTTGTAACCACTGCACAGACTGCCAAAGTCGTGTACATGTTACGTTTTTTTTATATGTTAAATGAAGATTAGTAAAGTTTACAATACACATGTGACCTCTGTTGTCTGTCGTATATTGTGATCTTAAAGAAAAAAATACGAACAAAACTACATCCATAACTAAAATCCATCAAAATGTCACAAGTGCCCTTTTGCTTTTGGGGCGACACCTATGTGCGATAGTAGAATCCTAAATTACTGTCATTTTTTCAGGACATCTTGAAAACTGCGCAGACGACGGGTTCATATCTAACCAAAGTAAATCAAAACGAATTGAGTGATAAGTTGACAGACACTCTAAACTTAGAAATTATTGAACCTATTCTAAGAGTATACAGAGCATACAGATTTGCTCACAAAAACCCTCATTGCCAAACGCATGTCTTGTGCACAATCAACAGGCATGACCCCAGTGAAAAACTTGGTAAATATTAATTATTAAATATTATAAGAAAAATAGAAAACTTAATTTTATTTAGAGAATATGATGCTACTGTATCAGATATTTATTCAATGTTGGTTTAAAATCATCATAATATGTTCAAATAATGAGATAGAGTGACGTATTATGTGTGTTTGAATGGTATAGAAACATTCTTCGTCCATCATAATTTTTACCCCACAAATCTTCGTTCTTATATTGAAATAATTACAAGATAAAAAGAACTTTTTATATACAACGTTATTAAATTTTCTGTTAAATTTTTATGCTCAATATTCTCAAACTTGTACTTGATATTATGAAGTAAATAAAAAACAAACAAACAAACAAATATAGAATACTGAAATGTCATTTTGATTTCCATAGTAACGCACGTATATATTAATAATTTAGTTGCTAGGACCACCCACTTAGCAACCAAAAGTAGTGGATTGGATTAAGGATTTCTTCCGAAATAACTTCATGCAAGACAGAATTAACTGAAAATGAATTCAATTCTGCTTAAAGATGGCTAAATGCTATTAAAAGAATGCATTGGCATCGTGTTCTGATATATTCTAAAAGTTACAAATGTCTAGCTAGTCGGGAAGTTAATTAAAAATCGATTGCAAGATTTGTACTGGACAAACAACCACCGGACAAACAAGAATACGAGCTAATAAAAACGTTGTAAAATACATGTTTTTATTTAATAAGTACCTACCTACATAATATATTATCTCTACATCTACGTATTATGGACTTGTAAACTTAGTTTCACAACTCAATACTACCATTAACTAACGGAATAAAACCGTGAATTAACAAAAAAATTACATAATATGGACGATGCATTAATTGACTAATACCTGTTTGAGATGTCTTCTGTAGGGGTAATGTAGAGACCATTCTATTAGAGTGTTATCTACAAATTAGTATCCACTTTCGAATCACATAACCCCTTTCAACAAGAGCATATTTAGTTAGGTAAGTACATAGAGAAACGCATCTTATAAATGTAATAATATAATATTCATCATTCGAAAAGAAATGGATACAAAAAGTTTTGAATATAGATAAAACAGACTTATAAATAAAAACAGTTACATTTATCAAAAATTGTTTTTCAATTTGTGGCGAAGAATTTTGCTGTCGAAAAAATGTGGGATAAGAATTGTGGACAAAAAATGTTCTAAGCACCCTGTTTAAATTGCATTCCAACTCAATCATACTGTATTACAGGTTAGTAAAGAAAACTCTTTGGTCCCATGATCAAAATAAATAGGTAAAGAAATTTGGCATACTTGTGGATCAAGAATATCCAGTATTGCACGGGCATTTCCGGGGTGGGCTACATCAAATTTAATAATGCTTTTTAACCTTAATCTTCTTTTCACGTTGTGATAAGCTTACAAAAAAGCAATTAGTACACGATGCGCTTATAATTACTTCATATATTTTTTACTTAGTTTTATAATCTTTTTCTTAATAATAATTATCTTTTAGCTTATATACATATTTTAGGCAATTAATAAATAAAAAATTTTCTGTGTTAAAAATATTTCGTAGTTCCTTTGCATCAAAACTATGCAAAATAAGATAATATTAAAAAAATAGAATAATGTAGGTTAGATGTAATTTCAAATATTTCGTGTTAATACTTTAATACATATTTTAAATGCCATTTTTTCAGGATTACCAGGTTTCAAAGTAGGCCTGACGAAACTTAGCAGCTTTGTAGCATCAGCGGCATTGAGTTATCAAGGGGGACATGGATTTTTAGATTTATACACAGCGATACAGGATGACAGCAATTGCAGGGTAAATATGCATACCTAAATAATATATAAGCTATTATTACAACAGTGACATACCTAGGCAAAGTGCCGTACGAGCGATGATGCGACCGTATCGTCCGCTTCATGGAAAATCGCCACGGCTTTCAAAAATTATAATGGTTGTATTCGTTACTTAGTTTGCCACCTTGTATAATTTACCGACCCTAAGCAACGTATGACCTGACAAAGCCCACGGGACATCACTGTCAGACAATATTTATATATGTATTGTAAACTGACTATATAACATCTAATCTAGTTACTTACTTACATTATAATATCACTTATGCTAAACCTTTTATTGAACTTAACTTAATAAATTAATTAATGACTTAACTTAATTTATATAGACGGCTGGTTAATTTACATTACAAATTATATTATAACCAAAGATTTTGAAAAACTTTCTTAGATTTAAGATAATATGTGATTATGAGGCTATAAATTGTTATTAACACTAATGATGAACTTAGCTGCGGGTCATTTTCACGTTGCATGTTCATCTGTTGCAAGCTTCATTATTATGCATTTTACAATACAGCTCCGAAATAAAAACGTATTGTAAAGTTTTTATCTATTGTCAGTAAACAATTATTATTAAAATAATGAACAATCACGTAAAATCGCAAATAGTAGGTAAATCACCAACGCAAAATACTTCATGATAGGTTGCCATTTCTTTTAGTTTTAAAAACAATATTACCAATGCAGAGAATATTATTTTTTCTAAAATAATTATCAATCAGACCATGCCGAAATAATTCTGGCATCTGTTTCTAAGCTAAAAGGTTTATTATAGTATATTTTATAAGTATATAAGTACCTATACAACTTCTTTAATTCTTACTGCTCTAAAAAGTACCCAAATTGAGCATGCATCGGTTCTACACTCAATAGATCAAGCGACTTTTCCCGAAACAGATATCTACACATAATTCAATTTTTGTATTTCTTACATAATAATATTATGTATGGGGTCAGTACAATGACGCTTAATTAAAAACTCTCTAAGTTGTATGAATCCACGCATTCGTCTGTTTATAATATGTCTATGTTGATGCATTAAAATCAGGGATGGATTTGGAACTAAAACCAAACCATATTGTACGTATTTTGGAATTTTTTATTCAAACCCATAAGATCTCCGAATCGGAACCACTTAATATGTTGTGATTCCGGAGGGTTACATAGTTTTTTTAACGTCAATTAAGCATACATATCTTTTGAAAATTGATACCATGTTTTTTGCAATTATTTTTCGATTCTATAGACGAATAAGCGAATTGCCTTTTCAAAGAACCGGGTCCCGATTTTCAAATTGACAGAATCGAGTCCCATGCATTTTTTTCCGAGGACAATTTAGGGACTCATATATATATATATATATATATATATATATATATATACATATTATTACATATTAACTGTACTTATATATTAATTATCGATTTTCAGGCAAGGTATCCAGCTGATTGCGACGAATTCCATGAAGATGAAATCAAAGTTACTACAGAATATTACCACAACGAGCTGTAGTTACTATTATTATTATTACCAATTTTTAGGGTTTATTTTAATAACAAAATGTACATCCATTTAGGCGTAAAAAAGATAATACGATTGTTACAAAATACCTACTTACTTCCTTGCAAAAATTTTAATGGGAATCAGGGTCACATGCAATTATTTATATTTAAAGAAAAATCTAAATTTATCCTACTGGATTCATAATTGAAAATTTGTATGCAGATTGGAACATATTTAAAAAGATTGTAATCCAGAAAATGATGACACACTATATTGTTCGATTTTCAAAATTGTAATCATAGACACAAAATACTTGCCGATAAATTTTTCACATATGCATTTTTCAATCAATTAAACAATAATACTTTTATTATTATGTAGCAAGAACAATAATAATTGTTGATTATTATCGATGCTCTGCAAGTTACGCTAATTGTGATGAGGTATTGAAATTTTTACTATATCTGTAAAAACAAAACACTATAGAGATTATTAATTACTAATAGAGCTTTAAACTGTGCATATATGCGTTGTATGTTATTCGTGTATTCTAGTAGTCTTCTAAAGTTAGATTGTCGAAAGCTGTTTTCATGTTAGCATTTAACTATAAAAATGTGCAAATATAAATAATGTTTATTTATAATAAAAATATGAAAAAAAAACAAATGCATTTCTAAATATTCCCATACCAAATAAAATTATGAAACTTAATATTTCTTGAATGGTATTAACAGTATTAACTGTAAATTACGGTGGAAAGACATTGTATTAAATTAAATAAAACAAAATTATTTATTGAAGATACTTAATATTATGTACAAAAATAAATTTAATTCTGACATATTCTTTGTTAAAATAACTTTATTGTTGTAATTATTTCTATTTAATTATGTGGAATAAGTACCTACTATCCAATTCATTTTCGTTTAAGGTTTTTATTATATTGTGGGATTCAATCCTCACAGCATTAATCACTTTCTGGGTTACAAAACATTAAAAAAAAATTTGTTTTAAGTCAAAGATAAACTTATAATAAATTGTAAAAAAATGTTATAAAATGTGAATTTGTCACAGGACCACAATGATAGAAAGACAGTGTAATAAATAAAATAAAGCCCAATATTATGACAAATTCACATTTTTTTACAATAATTGTGAGTTTATCTTTGACTTAAAACAAAAAATATTTTTTTGAATGTTTTCAGACACATATTCATTAATTATTACAGTTTAAATTGTAAATTTTCAAAAAAATGTCTCAAATTGCAAGCTTCGTATTTTTCCGCTAGGTGCCTCTGGTAGGAGAAGCATCTCCCATAAATAACATAAAAGAGCACATAACCCAGAAAGTGAATAATACTGTGAGGAATCCCACTTTATCTACCCTCTTTCCTAGGATTTTTTCTAATACAATATAATAAAAACCTCAAACGGAAATGAATTGGATACATGGCTCGAAGAAGGGACAAAACTAGTCATCCAGGCGTACCCAAGAGGTACAAAGCATCCGCAGAGTAGACCTAGAAGCCGTTGGATCATTGAAATGGGTAAGTTCTGTGGAAGTACGCGGCAATGCAACGCACAGGACCGAGATAAGTGGAATCAGCCTGGAGAGGCTTTCACCCAGCAGTGGATAGATTCAGGCTGATGATGATAAATATATTGAATTATTACGTTATCTGAGGTATTTTAATATGATTTTTTTCAATAAGAAAAAAAATATATTCTCATTTTTTCTGTATAAGTAAAGATAATAATTTATTGATGATGATGACAATAATATAATATTTCTTTTATATTATTAACTGTCAATTATTCATGGTGGAAATGCATTAAATAAAACACAATTTTATAGTATGTACTTACATTATCAACTCCCTAAACCAGGGGTCGGCAAACCGTGGCTCGCGAGCCACATGCGGCTCTTTGGGTATTGGCGTGCGGCTCTTTGCCAAATTCCCATTTCACATTTTTTACAAAAAAGGTATGATTTTTGTCGTTTTAAACCCGCCGATTGGAAAAGTCGACAAATTAAATTTTTCTCCATTTCATATTGACACGATTTGAAATATTTTTTTTTGTGGATTTAACAAGCAAAGAGTTATGTAGCTCCAAATTTGTAGGTCTTGCCATCAACATTGAGGATTTGAGAGATAAAAATGCAATTTAATTTCACAACACAGCGGAACGCTCTAAAAGATCTACATAATTAGGTAGATACTACGATGAACAATATAAATAGCATTTAGAGAAGCCATACATACCAGACACTCTCCAAAGAAATGCAAGGAAGGTCATTGTTCACATTAGTTTTAAGGAATGCATGAAAATTGTATACAACTCATTTTCTGTAAA
This sequence comes from Rhyacophila brunnea, assembly GCF_057557595.1. Taxonomy (NCBI): domain Eukaryota; kingdom Metazoa; phylum Arthropoda; class Insecta; order Trichoptera; family Rhyacophilidae; genus Rhyacophila; species Rhyacophila brunnea. The sequence continues at coordinate 29,778,503 of NW_028233068.1, forward strand.
AATTATATCTATAATGTCAACAATAAAAAAACTTACACTTGATAAATAAACAATAACATTCACTGAAATAAATCATATTTATAAAAATATATGTATGGGTCTTGAAAAAAAATTTAAGCGTTGTGATACTCATATTTGGCTCTTTTGGTCGAAGAGTTTGCCGACCCCTGCCCTAAACAAAGGATAATGTCCCTTTAAGGGGGATGCTTATACTATCAGAGGCGAAAAGAGGCACCTAACGGAAAAATACGAAGCTTGCAATTTGAGATTTTTTTTGATATTTTACAATTTCAACTGTAGTAATTAATAAATATGTATCTGAAAACACTAAAAAGATTTTTTATTTTTTTTTAATTTAAAGATAAACTGGCAATGTTAAAAAAATGTAATAAAATGTGAATTCGTTGCAGGGTCAAATCTTATTATTACATTATATTTTATGGCCATACTTATTATTAAAATTTAGTTTATTAAGTTTTAGATTTTATGTGGTGTAGATTTTTGACTAATTCATCGTTTTAATATTTTTATATGTATTTTAAAAAACATCGATTTAAAAAAAATATAAATGTGTATAACTTGAAATCCTTTTTATTTATATCAAATTTTATTTTAAGCATGGTCACAATATTAAAGCTCGAGTTGATATAAATAAAAAGGATTTCAAGTTATACACATTTATATTTTTATAAATATCGATGTTTTTTAAAATATATATAAAAATATTAAAACGATGAATTACTCAAAAATCTACACCACATAAAATCTAAAACTTAATAAACTAAATTTTAATGATACTTATGACCATAAAATATGATGCAATAATAAGATTAGACCCTGCAACGAATTCACATTTTATTACATTTTTTTACAATTGTAAGTTTATCTTTAAGTTTAAAAAAAATAAAAAATCTTTTTAATGTTTTCGGATGCATTTTTATTAAATAATACAGTTGAAATTGTAAATTATCAAAAAAAAATCTCAAATTGCAAGCTTCGTATATTTCCGCTAGGTTCTCTGCTGGCATGCGTCTCCCCCTTAAGGAGGACGAAACCGGTCCAAAATTTAATTAAAAAAGTGTAATAAGTACTATAAATTGTGTTTTATTTAATTAAACAAATAATAATATAATAATATTATGTGACGACATGACCAATTTTATTCGAAAGAAAACAAAGAGAAATATTTACCCTCTTATTTTTAAAGTACATGCAATCCGGTGTACAGATGTGCTAATAATATAGTGTCATCAATGTATGAATTTGCGATAGACTTAACTTTACTAAGAATGTGATACTTTTTTTTATATTCTTTAAAATACCACCAAAAGCCGTTGAATAATTAATTAAATTATCGAAATCTGGCAAAACTATTCTTGGCGTTTGTTCAGTTACTTATAACACAATTTAGCAATAAATTGCTTGTAATGAAATGTGTAGGCGTAGGATGAGAACAACTTTATATTTTTCCACCAGGTGTCTTTAGTAGGCAGACCAATTCCTTAACAAAATTACTTATCGACGTACGTAAAAACAGGTACATAGTGCGAAATAAGTAAAATATAAATTTGATAAAAAAAAATATATTCATTACGCAACCTTTCAAAATAAAGAGCGGGTTATTTGTGCCGCCCCCATGTGGTTATTTAGTTTACACCTCAACTTCGCAATACTCTTCAAAATCAACAGAATACGAAACCTGAAATTGAATATATTTTGCTGATAAAATAATCAAGACGACGTATTAAAAAATAAATTTAAATAAAATTTAAAAAATATTACTTATATATTATAAAACTTACAATTTTAAAAAAATCTTATAAAATGAGCGTTCAATCAACAAATAAATTCATGTTATTATTACATATTATTTTTAATAATATTGCAATGTAATATTTTAATAACCAAAGATCTATTCGAAATAAATAAAAAGGATTTAAAGCTGTAAGTATACATTTTTATTTTCAAGAAACATTCGATTTATTTTAATTTAAAAAGTAAAATATTATTCCATTTATCTTTGGATGGTGAAGTATCCCTTTTTATGGCTTGTAGGTCACAGGTTTAGATTTCGTCTCATGTATCTATAGTCTATGGTCTCACATTTTTTTTTCGACGTGTTTTTGCACACCAGCTAGAAATGGAATCGAAACCAAACCATAAGAACCCCTTAATTATTTTGACATCGGATTTGGGACCGATATCCTTGAACTGGACCCCTTCGAATGTGGGGGGGTTAGGATATTATTATTTTTATTGTTGTGTTACTTTTTTCTATTATGCGAAGGTCCTCAAAATAAGCATTTGTCCGATCGATGACTTCTTCATTTGAAAAAAAACGTTGTCCACTTAGCCATTTTTTTAAGTTTGGGAAAAGGAAAAAGTCACTGGGGGCTAAATCTGGCGAATACGGTGGGTGGTCGACCAATTCGAACTTCAATTCTTCAATTTTAGCCATTGATCGTAAATATGTGTGAACACGGGCATTGTCCTGATGAAAGAGGATTTTTTTCCTGTTTAAATGAGGCCGTTTTTCTTCAATTTTGTTTTTTAGCTGGTCCAATAAAGATGCATAATAATCCCCTGTTATTGTTTTTCCTTTTTCCAAATAGTCAACGAAAATAATTTCACGTGCATCCCAAAATACAGTAGCCATAACCTTACCAGCTGATTTTACGGTTTTCGCCTTCTTTGGACATGGTTTGCCTTCGCAATCCACTGCTTTGACTGTTCTTTCGTCTCGGGAGTATAGTGGTGTATCCATGTTTCATCTACAGTCACAAAGCGTCGAAAAAAATCATCCGGATTGCGTTGCATGAGCGACAACAGGGCTTTAGAGGCCACCACCCTATTGCGTTTATTGTCGACTGTGAGCAAACGCGGCACCCATCTTGAAGAAATATTTTTCATGCCCGATTTGTCATGTAAAATAGAAATGACGCTACCTTTTGAGATCCCTGTAACCTCAATTATCTCACTCAACTTTAATCTTCGGTCACTTAACACCATATCGTGGATTTTATTGATCATTTCTGGTGTAGTCACCTCTACAGGACGTCCTGAGCGTGGTTCATCCTTTGTTGATGTACGACCACGTTTAAATTCATTTAACCAGTTATAAATAGTTGCAAGTGAAGGAGCAGATATGCCGTGAACTAAATCCAACTCATTTTTTATTTCGTTTGCTGTTAACCCTTTTATATTAAAATGTTTAATAACAGCTCTAAACTCAATTTTCTCCATTTTCCATTTTTCCATTTTCCACAAGCTTTTTTTTTTTAAATGTACGAAAAACACACAACAACCCGACCAATCTGATTGAAACTTCGCAGCATACTGAATCGGTAGTGCCGCTGCATGAAAACAAACCGCTTACAGTACTAGTCGCGCCACCTGTCGGCTTTTCTAAGGACTTATTGACCCACCCTCGTAGTTTGGTTTATGCAAGGCTGGTGAATTAAAAAAAATGAACTATCAATATGTGTAATATTCTTAATCCAACGAAAACAAAGTATGAATGAAAAAATGTGCACAATTTTGTCGTGTCGCCCAAAATATACCAAAACCTATCTATAGTCTAAGACCAAAACTATACTTAATGGTTTTGTTTAGGCAGGATTTAATGGATTTTTAAAAACTAACTAATACCAAATGTAAATTCTAGTATTAGTTCAAAAAAAACAAACACATCATATGACTAACAAAGTTTAATGTGCACTATTTATATCGGATTTTAACAGCCTACCTCAACTCTTCGCTGCTGGTACCTACTTTCCAAAAATGCTAAAACATCGATGGAGTTACGTAGACACAAGAGCTAGAAAAGGAATATTTAGTATATAGGTACGTAAGTATCTATTTTTTTTTTTAAATTGGAACTTAACCCGGAATCTTAAAAAAAAAATTAGGTGTTCTGTAAGTAGTCAACTTTTTATAGCATGTCACATGCCGATAGGAATGTTCTCTGGTTCTCTGTCTGGTTTATGATGAAAACATCTATAAACAATACAATACTATCAGTGCTTTCAAATAATGAAGAAAATATTTTTTGTTGTCCAAAAAATATTGTTTTAAACAATCCGTGGAGGGAAAGCGGTAATGATATTCGTGTTCACGGAGTGATTAGCTAGGGCAGCTAGGCTTTAGGGACAGTTTTTTGTGATATTTCTTTGCCAACCAAATTTTCAACTCTACTAATTGATTTTTTCCATGTTTACCATCTCATCATCTTATCAAAGGAACATACATCAATGAAACACATTATTTTGATACTTGAATAATAATAATTTATTAAACATAATTTGTTGAATACTTCCTTATTTTAAGATACTTTTATCGTATTTTCATAAATAAATAAATATTTAATATTATTGGGTATTAAATACAAATAAATTATGTTAAATGGCTACAGTAAAAAGTAGGTTCTAAAGTACGTAAGTAGGTACATAATAACAAAGAAAGATAAGATTAAAAAATTAAACATAGTTATAAAAGTACATAACTACAGAGGAAAAACTTAAATCAATCAAATTTATGAGATTCATTAATGTACAAATAACATTCTAATGTTTAAACGGTTGTATGTATTTTACTCATAAGTAAATGGGGAGGAAATCTACTGAATCTAGGTACTTTAATTTCATATAATGACGATAAATTCAAACATTTTCATAATCTATTATGATGATGGTTTTTGAAAATACTTAGCAATTAAATACATAGTCATGAGAATAAAAATAAGATAATAACTCCTATCAATAGTAGAAAGATGAGCTCATTCATTCAACATTAAATTGTGAGATCACATTATTGACATTTTTTATCTGATTTATTTGATCTGATATATTTATGTGATTAATTCTTTTCAGGTCTCATTAATAAAAAAAATATATTTACATTTAGAATTTTCCTGGGACCTTGAGGCATCTGTCAGAGAAATCATCGTTATCAATGGGTAATTAATCTGAAATAGTATTTTATACAAAACGTTGTCCACGCGTGTCCAGTTTATAATATTTTACAATCATCTTATCATTTTTTGTTATTTCCTTGTATATATATTTTAATATTGATATTTTTAGGCATTACACCTGCAATATCCTGTCACCTATTCACAAAACTGAATTACATCATTAATCGAAGAACTATTCATGATCTATGTGAGAAACGTCGAAGAAGAATGTGATAAAACATATATATTTATACGATCTACGTTTGGCTGTTAGCGGTAGCTGGATAGATTATGTTTGGACCACTCGGTAAATAGTCTGAACCCTTCATCTGTTTAGCTTCAAAGGCTGGCCTGTACGCACTGTATGCTCTGCTAGCTGCCCAGTCCTTCGAGTATCCTGGACTGGCAGCACCAGGATATCCGGAATAACCTCCTCCTCCATACCCACTGCTATATTCAGCACTCTGTTCTGCTCCCGCCCATTGGTTATGATGGCTGTGTTGCTGGTGAGCTTTGCAGATCTTCAGCGTTGACAGAATAGTCGGGAGGAACAAGGCTGCTAGAACTAAAATCTTTTTGATGAAGAGGACGGTTAGAAGGGTCGGCACGAGGAGCAACTTGATTTTTAAGAGTGACAAGAGGGACAGAAGTGGTACCAGCATGGCGAGCTTCTTCTTCTTTCCCCTTCCGTCATTTTTCCGAGATGATTCGACAACCTCTGTGTGGAAGAAAAATGCATTCAGTTAATAAAAAACAAATAAAAAATATGTTAGTAGGAATTATATGCATACTATATTTCTGCAAATACTTAGTCCGAAAATTAGGTGATCAATACTGTACAAAGGACAGAGGAACAATATTGTTTTTAACTGCGATTGAGTGAAGTCCGCTCTTATGATTTTTTATGTACAAGGATTTCAAGAATAATTGATTCCCTATTATGTAGTCATTACTCATAATATTACTAGATACAAATCATCTGGATAAAATAATATTATCAAAACCACAAGACGTATTTATGTTAAAAAAGAGAGCACGGTAAAGATTATATTGTCAGTAGTTTCAAAAATTAACGTACCGAAACTACAAAATAATAATATTAACATTGATTTGTACCAGAGAATTTGAGTATACCAATTATTTTTCACCGCTCCATTCCATCATCATCAAAATATTTATCTGACTCCACTACATGTTACAAGTAAAACGTTTAAGCAAAATGACCAATGTTCAAAAATTAAAAAAGAGATTTCTTTGAAAAAAAGTTTAAAATATCACACATCTTTATTATCATAGTAAACTGAATGGAAAACCCAACCACGTAGATAAGAAACTACCTAACTAAATTGTTGTTAATAATTAGAAATTTTATAATGACGTCATCTATAATTATTTAGTAACGCCCTGCATGTAAAATTATCTTATAAATTTGGTAGGTACTAAATCTCGTCATCAATTTTTACCACTGCTAATAAAAATGTTTTGCATCTATAAAGTTATTATTTCCGCAATTAATAATAATTAATTAAATCATCCAAATGGCCAGAATATCTTCTAAAATATTCAAATACTTAAATATTTTTCATGATTTGAATAATGTTCCCCATAATTTCAAGGAACCGTATTAATAGTATACGTAATACAAATGTCAAAAACGTTATTTTCATTTGTTTCGTTCATCGACTTCAAAAAATTTTTTAAAGTTGGAACTGTGAAAATGTATAATTACATAAGATTTTATAAACTAGGATTGCGGTGAATTTTTATCATTTGCCATTTATCAAATATAATTAAACAGAAAATAGAAAATCTACAGCAGTAAAAATAATCCGTGCTCCAGACAAACACCCATTACTCCACTACTCCACGCTCCAGCTCCAAGCTCCGCATCAACGCTCTGATATGTAGGTATAATAAATGGATACTGTATAAGTAAATATTTAAAAAAATATTTCTGGTATTCGACATGCCTTGTCAAACATTTCGCAAAAAGTTTGAAAAAATACTATAAATAAATCTTGCTGTATTGACAAGGTAAATAAATAATTTTTTTTAATATTATAATGATATTGTTATTGTATATTCAAAAAATGCAAATATTCAAATAATTTTTTTTTTAAATTTAAATCGATTCATTTTCGATCGCTATTCATCTATTTTTTATATAATCATGTCTATGGTTCAAAACATTTTGCTATGGCTATCGTTATTGATTAAAAAACATCAAATTTGTACAGTCGTTTAGACACGGCTTTTGACTGCAATTATTTATAGTAATCGCTAGGTAAAAAAATCTAGTTCACCTGCCGTCCACGCTTCAAATACCTACCTAATATTTCGACGAGAAAAAATATTATTTAACTAGACCCAGACGCGTTGGGCGATTTTTAGCTTTTTTTAATCATAAGAATAATTCTAGTTTATTATTATAGACACTAATGAAAATAATGATATTCTTTTTCTGCGTGATTTTCTAACAGAAAAGACAGCCTATAAGAATTTTAATTTTAATTTTAAGTCATGAAATAATTAAGAATGAAAGTGAATGCCTACTCTACTTGAATACAATTATTAAAAACATTCTTATAATATAAAAGTGATATTTTTTGGAACTGGCTCAACATTATTACGAATATTAACACTTGTGATCTATTTATAAATACAATGTGTGCCAATCAAGACAACTTTATTAACTGACTGGTAAAGCATACTAGCAATTGGATAAGAATTAATTTTAATATAGTCTCTATATACCGTTGTTCCCAACCTAATGTACCAGGGGGTGTGACTTGGCATTTCAGGAGATGCAACAAATTGGGAAAATATATACTATGTAACTACCGTGGAGAAGTCCGTTGCTTATCACGAAGACAAGTTTTATCACGCTTCTACTACCTGTGGAAAGACATCAAAGTTTTTCTGGATGATATTGAATATGGTTACAGGCTAGGCCAGGGCATTAGAATTAATCTTCACAGAAATGAGATAGATAAGACACTTTTGTGAATCTGGATTCAATCATCTGTTTTCTATCAAGATCAAATTTAATCTAGAAATCGTTTGAATTTACAAGCAAACCTATAGATCAGCAAGAGAGTTCCTCGTTTTGACGTCATTAAATTTATGTTCACAATTTGAATTGGGTTTACAGTGTAATGTTAATTGCTCGAATATTTATTTATTTTGGATTTTATACACTGAAATAAAAAAATATTTTGTTAGTGATATTTATTAACCTACAGTATCTACTGTACATATTAATGTTTTTTCAATCTGTGATTCAATTATGTCAAATCAAAAATTTTACCTTTCCTTCATCATATTAAATTCTATATTTATTAATGAGAAAAGTAATTTTATAATTTGAACCAACCAGAGGCTTTCGAACCCATGAGCCACAGGTCGTAAGCATACTAGAGCCCTTGCTATATGATGGGTAAAAAGTACGTAAATAAAATTATAATTAATTTTAAGATAGTATGTACCAAAGTAATTATTATTATGTACTAAAAACTAATAACTAAGAAGAGCTTTTACTTAGTAGATTATTTTTGGTAGTTTTTCATTACGATCATTACAAACGAAACAATAATAATACCTACTGTATTTTATGTAATAATTTCTAAATTTTATAAACCACCAAAGTGAGAAGAATAATATTAAAAATATGATAAAAAGAAATATCGGATGGTAGGTTTATTATTGACAAAGTTATAAATAAAAACTAAAACTTTCGTTACTTATCGTTTTACAAGAAATCCCTTCTGTCAATAAATATACTATAAAAAAATTAAATATGTAAGTAAGTGTCTAATTTTTTACAGTCATGCTAAGTGCGTAGGTATCTTAATTTAAAATAAAACAATTCTGTCACTGTATTTTCTACGCTGGACTCGAAAATCAAACACGCCTATCTGTCATATTAAAAAAGTATACTGTCGTGATTCTTTTTCTAAAATTCCAAATGAATACACAGTGCAAAAAAACTATCCATTTCAACAAAAAGAAATTAATGATAAATATAAAATGAATATTCTCTAGAAATATAAATTTCTTTTCAGGCTAATCTCAAAATGCTTAGCCTATATTTGATAGTTTTTTTTTGTTGCTTATGTGAATGCGAGAGTTGTGTGTGTACCTATTATTTACTTGAGAGTAAATTACTGGTGTTCTTTTTCAGACTTAAGCTTTCATGACACGGATTATGCAGCTTATAGAAAACCAAAAGCAATAAAATTTATGTCATACCAGTATAACCTGGAATTTCTACAATTTATTGGATCGCGTGATACAATAATTGTAGATTTAGATAAATTACACTTTGATTGTGAAAATAATATAGGTAAAGATATTACATTTAATAAGTGTATTTTCTTAAATACATGCATATTCAATCGACATAATCATGCTTATTTCTCAATCTCTCAAATTTAGATTTTTAATTAAACATTTTTATTGTTGTTATTCATAAATTAATTTATTGTACCTATATATCAATCACTTAGTAAGGCAAAACACCGAAACATCGATTATAATAAATGAGTTTGTTAAACACCTTCTGCGGGTCTATTCTATACACAAGGTGACTATCGACCGCTAAAGTAATAAAGTGATAGTATTTATTACATATTATTTGTATTGAGGATTATAATTGTTACAATAAGTTAGCCGTCTAAACAGTCAAAACTGTCTATTTCGCTCTAAATTGTATCACACCCAAGAGAGGTGCTGTTAAAATATAGCACTTATTGCAACAATTACAAAGAACTTATTGTAATTGTTACAATAAGTGCTAATACTTTGATACAAACCTAACGTAAGTTTGATAATATTTATCACTTTATCACTTTAGCGGTCGGTAAGTATAGAATAGACCCACTGAGTAGACTATGAGTGTATTACTTAGAATGTCAGTTACCTCTACTTTTTATTGTTGTAATATATAGTGGAATATAAAATCTGGATTATTCCTTAACTTAAATTGAGTTAAATTCTAACCAATAGAAACATTTATTTTTGCTAATAAAAAATAATTTATAGAAACGGTTCTAGAACATTCTTTTTTATTAAGTATTCGTATTTCGAATTATTGTACAATAATAAATGTTTGTAAAAGGAAATATTATATTTGTGATTATCTAAAAACGTAGAGGCAGGACAGATTCTTCAGACATTGCGGCCACGACAAAATTACTTTAAAATAGTGGTAATGATACCAACACCTTCGCCTATACTGCCAGAAGAATTTGACTTTCTACCGTTATATGTTTTATTATTTTTTTCACTAAATTCTCACAATAATTATAGAATAGTTCCATAATATGATATTTTACCTTTGACTGTATATTATGTGTTGGAGCATATTATTATGACTCATGTCATATTGGAAACGCGTTTGCAGTGTGATGTGATGTGATGTGATATTAAAATAATTGTGTTGAAGGTAATGAGCTTTAATAGGTATCTCACGTGTACGCGTAAGAAAAAGCTCACTACTGCACATCCATTACTAGTTACACGGCTGAAGTTGTAAATTATTGAGGGCGTCGCTTTTGTTTCATCGAGATATATTATTGCATTGTGAATTTTAATTAAAATCCTCAGCAATTTTGAAAAATCTAATACAAGCGATATTCTTAATTACATTTTAGTATCACGAAAACGTTTGGTAGCTTATTTTGTATTTTTTTGTATCGTGGTGTTTAACTTCCAAATTTGGCTGTCAGATATCTTGCCACATTTTAAACTGTCACTGTTTTTTCACTCATTGTTTTTCACTAGTTTTTTTTTGCGAAAATATCTTACATTACCAAAATTCGATCCTACGAGGCTCATAATTATTATGGGCCTCCACAGAGTGGAAGTTATAATATTGTTATATATATATAGACTCGTTTAACCTGTCGGGTCCATACTCTGACTCTAAACGTCTAAACAATATGAAATCTGTCAAACCAGGAATTCTAACACGAGACCCAATACATTATAAGCCGACACGTTACCGCTCGACCCTTGTGAGTGTGAAATATCTTAACTAATATCTAAATACTATCAGAATATTTTTAACTTTTGCACAGATGTATTATCTTAAATTTTTTAATTTGATTATTTTTATGTAGTACCATCAAATAATAGCAAATAATGTTCCAATCGAAAATTAAGTTAACATAAATACCTACTGACATGAGTTGTAAAAAATTACATTTTCAACATTTAAGTGAATCCGCTGTATAGCCTCCATAAAATAGTTTATATTATTCTGTAGGTACACTATAATATGATACATTTCTTTTGGTCCACCCAATTATGCAATTTAATCAGTAAGTACAATTAAAAAAATTACCTTAGGTACTCGTATATAAAATATCTATTCATACAACATATTGCTGCAATTATTATTTAGGACTGGGTTTATTGTGGCAACACCGAATAAAATTAATTTATGATAATATTCATAGGTAAATTTATGTTATTATTATAAACAATGAGTGTTATGATAAGAAATATAGTAGTACCTAACCGTATTACATGCCCTACTGAAATAGATCATAAATGAACAGAAAACCATGCTGATTCTCAAAGGATTATCTGGCCAATGTCCAGTGATGCATGAAACCAACACGGGTAATGTTTCTTGTAGAGAATGTTGTGGTTTTCAGAAACATTAAGTTATTATAAGTCCATTAGATATAGAACAACATCTCGGGTTAAGTTCAATCGAGCGGAAATCGATCGAAATGCATTACTATGATGATTTGTATCATAGGTAATGATTTTGTTACACTTTCATCATGAATTGTATTGTTGCTTGCATTATATTTTATCATTAGGCATATTTTGCACTAGAGAAAGCTACTTCATGCAATTTACATACATCATAGTTCGAGGGCTTAGTGTCAAACAACACTATCTACAAAAGTGCAACTTTACAGGAGAGCCAAAAATCGTTATTTTAGATTCTCGTAACTCAACAAGGGAAATGTTTATTTAAAACCTAATGTTAATATTTTATAATTTATTGTGTATTGTACATTTATCTTGCTTATGATGATGTTAAAATTTATAGGGATAGTTTTTAAAAAAATATGGAAACAAGGGTAACTTATGTAGTGAGCGTTAAACTTTACTGACGATTTAATAAGAAATTAGAAAAGATTGACATAACGTTGTTTCATTATCATGTAGCCGTAAATGTAAAATAACGTTATCTCAAAAAAAAAAAAAAAACACTTTTTTGTAGATAACGTTGTCTGACTTTAAGCACTCGAGTTGTACTTCACAGCTAAAATAAAATCCTATAATGTATAATATATACCATAACGCGTAGAGTGATTTTCAAATGAAAATGTTGACATATTCCCGAATGGCAAAGACTCGAAACTATACATTCTTAAATTGATTTATTGTTCAACTCTAAGTAATGACATTACAAATGAGAAATTAATTTGCAATAATATAAATTTACATTACATTATGTCACCATGTTCGATCCTAAGAGGATCATAATGTGAGCCCCACAGATTGGAGGTTGTATTAATAGAATTTTCTTAATAAAAGAAATGAATATTAGCCACTAGCTCAACCAATTAGGTCCATACATATATATAAATAATTATACAAAGATAAAATATTTGAGATTGTATTATGCACTTAGTCATGATCAGTAGCTTACTAGTATGTATTTTTTTATGAGATGTTGGCTTTACCTTATCGTTCAACTACAAATAGATACATACGAGTTTGTATATCAATAACAAATTTTAATTATCGTGAATTCGACTGATGATTTGATCAAGAATGATCGAAAGAACGATGACTTTATTTGGTATATACTATTTTTGTAATAGGTATATTTTTCAATTTTATTTTCCAACGTTTGAATTAACATAAATATTTGACTTTTTTTTTACAATGCGTGAGAAGTAAAAATGTGTGACAGCGAAAATGATAGGCCTAAGCCTACTGATCCAATTGTTCAAAGGCGTATTTTGTGATATTTACATATTTTGATTCTCATTGCGGTTTCAAAACAAAAAGCTTCCACTCGTGCATAATAAAATTGACAATAACTGCCTGATCGATAAAATGTATTCTAAAAAGTTTGCCCAAAGCATTGCGTTACTAATAGACTATGAAAAAAGTAAATTTATGCTAGTAATATAATAAATTACACATTAAAATAGAAGACGAAATGGTTTATTTAAAATGGTGTTTGAAAGAACTATTCATATACTTACATATTATATAGTTACTTATAATCAATGAATGCTCTTTTTAATTGACTCTACAGTCGGATGTGAATATTGCCCACTTGGGTATATTAACATTTTATTATAAGAAATTGATGTTAGCTACTTTCTTAAACTATCAGGTATACTTTTAATCAATGGATAGTTACCACAATATAAACTTAATTAACACGAACATTGTAAGAAGATAAAATTGTAAAGTAAAACGTCCTATTTACGAAAAAAAAATCAAACGTGGATGGAATATGTTGAAAACACATACACTTATTAAAATAAATCAATGTTATAAATTTGAAATATGGCAGTTGTGTAGTACGTAGGGGCTCAAGGAATTGACAGATTTTGAGGCCTTAGCATTTGCAGGTTGTGGAGATTTTTTACAGTTTGATTATTTTATTTTTTATTTGATTTTTTTAACTCTGGTGGTGAAAATACGACCCGTTTAAATACGAGTATGTTTATACTTTCTGACAAAACTACCACCTCATATGCTTTATAGAAAACCGCCTATGCTTCTATGTGGACAACACAGGTTCTGATCGTTAAGAAATTATTTGGAATTATATCTACATTAATTAACTACTATAATATTATACTAGTGTGTTTATTTTTATATATTGGTATATGTCTAGATATTACAGAATATCCAGAAGTCGAAATTTTATAACATAATATTGGGTATGCTTAATGTAACAAGTTAATAAATAATTAACTTGTTTAAAAAGTATTAAAATAGTATCTTACCATTATCGATAGACCGGTCATCTTCAGTAACAACAGTAGCTCCTTCTGGAAGTCCAAATCTGATGCCGTGGCTCGTCAAGAAATTTCTCGCCTGTCTCTTCCCGAATTTAACGAATTTTTCAAATTCTGAATCGTTGCTCATCTGCCTGGACTCCGCGAGGAACTCTTCGCCGTCCTGCCCGATGAACGGCTTTTCAATTTTCACCAACTTCAGGATGCTAGTGCCGTCATCGTACGCGAAAGCGCGGGCAGACGTATTTCCACCGTTCTTCGCATCCGACTGAAACACCCACGCATCTCCGACAGCCATTCCTGACATATATCGCAATGCGCGGTACTTGAAGCACGATAAAGTGTCATGCGATTTAAAGCAAGATTTTTGTGATTCGGCAATATACTCGTCTTCGATTGCCGTTCCGCCATTTGCAGAATTGATTGCAATTACCATGAAAACAACAATCGAAATCATCCTAAGTTTACTCGAGTTTATTGTGACTTGCATTTTTTTCGTTGCTTCAAAGTAGAGTTGGAACTGAAAAAAAAATATTTTTAAAATTAATGACCCTTGAAGCGGAACATGGACGAATAATTTGTTGTGTTAATGAAAACAGGTTTTAATGAGAAAATTAAATTTCTTCGTGTATAACAATTTTAAATCATCAACGTTTTGTTTGATTAATTAAATGTTTTGATATTGAGTGTCTTAACCGGTAAAATACTCCAATTAGAAATTGTACCTCTATCATTTTAGTTTTAAAGATTTCTTTCAAAATATTTTCATATAAGTACTAAATTATTTTTGAGTAAAATAAACTTAATATCTCATAAAATACATATTATTTTAATATTCAATGAATTCACGGGATTTGAGAATGTAACATTCTTTATTGAACATGCGAAAACCTATTGCCAATATTAACTCAATTTGAGAAGGGCTTCAGTTGTATTATAAGTAGGTAGATGGTTCAAATCGAAAAACATTAGATGCATGTTCGATTTCCGCCCAGCGTTGTATTTTTTTGTAAATATGTTTCTTAGGTAATTTAAAGTATTGATGTAAAAAATAAAACATTTTGATTTGTCTTTGATTCGTCATTGAAAATGTAAAAAACCATTTTTGTAATATTTATAGCAAAAAATAATCTCCAGTAAGTATATAGGTGATTTCAATAAAAAGTAATTGTCCGATGAAAAGGTGCGTTATATTATTTTTATAGAGTCGACAATGCAATTCATTTTCTCTACTGTATAAATATGTAGGTTAAAAGTTCCTTAGACACAAAAAAAAACTGTCTAGATTCGCAGTAGCATTCGAAGATGTTATGATGAATACCTAAACAATCGAAAGGAAAAAAATGATCACTACAAAAAACAAAGAACTCGCAAAGAAACTTCTTCAATAGGCAGAGCTACCGACTCATTTTTGTGAACATGCCTGACATGGACTGGACTAGGGTACTAAAGTGAATCCGAAGTGGATCTTGGTAACCTCCCAAAGAGGTTTCTTGACAGATTTTTTAACGAGAAATGAATGTCAGTCACTTCGCAAGGATAAAGTACATAAATGAATGGATATCCACAACTAATAATATTAATACAATTACTACTTAGTATTAAGTGTTTATGATAATCAAAGATCTGTTTGAACAATAACTATTGCTTACGAAATAGATTAAGTGAACATTGTTTTAAGGCGAATCATTTTATATTGTCACTGCGTTTTCAATAGAGTAAGATAGAAAATAGGATTTTAACATTCGAAAGCAATTTTATTTAACGCAGGTGATACAATTTATTAATCGACATATTCAAAAAGGGGCCTTAAAACAGATCAAACAAGTCATACAATTTTTAAAAACCTTACGGTTTTCCATCAAATTGAGAATACAGAATTTCCCAAAATAATAACAAAATCCCAGCGACTAACACCAAAAGTGCCTCTAACATATGCATTCAAAGCGATACGTAGGTACTTGTAAATAAGATAAAACTACTAAAATATTATGTAGGTATGTAATCACTGTAATTTTAAGCAATAATTATATTTAGCTAAGTAATGGATGTGATTCTAGGAAACATCGATATTTTTACTAAGTAGGTACATTGGTAGTTGGAATTTATGGTTTTTATTTTAATTTTATCGTGGATGATAGGTTAAAAATCAAAGTACTTACGTCCCTAAATGTGATGGTTTTTAGTGCGTTTATAACGTCCGTCCGTAGCCGACGTCACGTATTTCTCCAATATTAAAAATTATTAGCAAGTTCAAGTAAGCTACATCATAATAATATTGGAGAAATCCGTGACGTCGGTTATTAATTGAAGTAGTAGGTACCTACTTTGATTTAATAAACAAAAACCGATTGCCAAATAGTAGCTCGATTTAGAGGAGCGCTGATGAGCAGGTATTAAAAGGCCAATAGTTAAATTTTGTCGTAATTAGTATGTCACCTCGTAGCATAGTGAAATAATGCGCGTACTAGGGCGTAAACCCAAAAGATGCAGGTTCGATTCCTGCCGGGTGTCTTACTTTTTTCAAAAAGATTTTTTCTGTTGGTTATAACATATTTTCTCAAAAGCGTTTTTCAAAATTATGTATGTTCAATAATTAGAATGGTACATTCTTAAATCTTGTGAATTATTAGTTGAATAAAAGAAATAGTTAATTGAATTTATACGTTAGTGCCTGTTTATACCCCATATGCAGTAAATATTCATAAACGTTTAATACTCACTGTACCTACGCAAATTGCCGTTGCTAAAGCTGATGTAGTAATATATAATTTATTACATTAATAGTTAACTAGATATAATATCTGACAATCCGGTACTGTAAATGGTTCTGAAAATAGCCACTAAAGTGATAAAATTTAACGATTCTGCGGTAGAATGGCGTATTGCAGAAAGTATAATATCTACCTGTCTTGATAAAAAAAATAAAAATAAACTCAAACGTATTCAACCTATTGTACAACAAACTGAAACATTTTATTATTTATTTTTTATTCAAGCTTTATTTATAAAACTTGCGGTATGCAATCATAAAAAGTCATTAGATCTATAAAAAACGAAATTCTCTCTGTGTTTCTGTGAGTACCTATCTATCTAATCTTTTTTATTTCGCTGTATACACGATGAAATGACTTTATTTAACCATTTCATATGAATTTATTAGTATAACATTATGAGTATTAGAATAGCCGGAAGCATGTCTTTTCATATATTCAAGCACTTCCTGGGATCTACGATGGTTAGCAATTAGGTACTAAACATGCTCATAATATATAAATTATGCGTAATATATACCAAGACGTGAGATCTGGAGCGTAGTCCAAAATGAAAAATAGGTATGAATCTTCCCAGTTAAAACAATTCTATCACGAGAAAGTTATTTGGGTCCATCAAAAAAATCTTTTATGCTACAAGATTTGAAAGAATTTCAAGCTCTAGGATATGGCTAATTATATAACTATAATAACTTATTTAAATTTAATAACACGTCACTTCCTCTTGGTGGTGTAATTGTTAGAACACCAGATTCTGTTGCCGTGGGTACGGGATCGATCCCGGGTCTGGCACAAATTAGATTTGTTCTTTTAATACGTTGGACGCTAAAGACGCACTTAGCGCGTAACGACTAGGTCGCCATTCGATATAATTAGCATGCTATTTAAATGTGATAATTAACAAGAATTATATAGTCAGCAGTCAATGTGATGTGTTTGAAACTATGCAAGATCTCAATGAGTTTGGTGAATAACGGTTCTCGTGATGCAGTGCGTAAGGCGCAGGGCTTTCATCTGGGAGCTCTGGGTTTGATTCCCGGTGAGGTCACAAACATATTTATGTGATTTTTCTCAAAGCCTGGGCGTTTTTAATTATTTCACTTCTATTACTAAATACACCACCTTTTCACTACACTACTGTTATTGGGTCTCTTGGCCCGTTGTAGTGTTATGAAGAATATATACATATTTTAAAATGTAAATGTAAAAACAATAATTCCTCGTAAAAAGTTTGTTAGTATAATCCACATGGTAACAATAATATTATTGTAATTTACTTTTATCAAAGATGGACATGCAACGTAAAAAGGGTGCAAATATGCAGTCTCCAAAACATGCACCACAGATAAAAAGGAGCAAGAGAGCGACCCGAAAATGTGCGAAAAACGACTGTCAGAAGGAAAATTTGGATACCTATAAGAAATTAAAAAATAAACTGTAATAATTCTGTACTACCTGCAAAAAGTTATAAGCTCCAGGAAGTAGAAAATAATAGATATGAAGAATTAGTCAAAAAAATATCACCATTATAATGAAATATTACTTGAAATAAATGAACACGTTGTGTTGTTATTTTTTGATAAGACGTATTGACTGTAGAGGGTGGGCTATTTAGAATTCAAATTATGTCCTAATCTTGGAACCTTTTTTAACATAGAACCTATTTTTATACATTTAAACGTTACTTATTTAATGCATTACCTAATTATATCGGTATTCGCGCATAATAAGATGATACCTAAAATGAATATTAATAATTACAGGTCTGACTCATATTAAAGTGAATTTAAATATTATTTGTTATGTCTTATACTTCAGTTTTAAAGTTATTTTACCATTGATCTTAATCAGCTCCGTACGTACTGGTATATATTTGCTATACTTTGTTTCGTTTCATTTTACCATTAGGTACGTTTTTAATTACAAACAAAAATATAAATAGCTTAAGGCATTAATTCAATTTAATTTAGCTCTTGTAAGTAACATGTTAGCAATTATTAAC
This sequence comes from Rhyacophila brunnea, assembly GCF_057557595.1. Classification (NCBI taxonomy): domain Eukaryota; kingdom Metazoa; phylum Arthropoda; class Insecta; order Trichoptera; family Rhyacophilidae; genus Rhyacophila; species Rhyacophila brunnea. The sequence continues at coordinate 29,797,235 of NW_028233068.1, forward strand.
ATTTTTGTATTGTTAGTGATGTTTTAGATAGATAAAAATAAACAGGCAATTACATTCGCATTAACACGTCAAAATATGTTGGGAGAAAAAATGAATTCAATTTGAAATTAATTATCTACCTCAATGACAGTAAAAAATGGTCAATTAATCTTTTAATAACATGTTCTGCATTGCTACTACATGAGTGTAAAACAAGAAAAGTCTATTTAGATAGAAAAAAAGTATCCCATGTTCTCAATAACCAAAATTATTATCTTATTAATGTTGTCACTTTACCGAAAATAACCGAACTTTAAATCTGGTTTTGTTGGTTATAAAGGATTTTTTTTCGACCATGTCCGATCCCAATAGGATCAAATGGGCCTCCACAGAGTAGAGGTTTGTATTAACAGATTTTGTTTTTTACGAGAAATGGATGTCAGCCACTTGCTCAACCTATTAGGTCCATACCCTGACTCACACACAAATTGAAAAACAATATGTGTACTTGCCAGACCCGTGATTCGAACCTGGGACCCACGGCGTGATAGTCCAACGCTTAAACCGCGCGGACACTGTGGGCGTCATAATAGGGATAAAGGATTATTTTCATTAATTATTACATTAAACGATTTTTTGTCCCAATAGTATTACTACACACGGCATTGTGACCTAAACGTTGCGCGTCTATATATTATTTAAATGTATGGCTCTTGTTATGTTTTGAAACATAAAATAATATAATTATGTGATCAAGGCGAATATATCAATATTCAAAATATAAAATATACATAGTTGAATTGAATCGTGTATTGAGCTGACAATGATACATCTTTATATTGATATTTGATATAATATCACAATAATGACATTCGTGTGTTTTATATTGGACAAACTTATAACGTTCAATAATCGTTATGTATATAGTATATTCAATAGATAAAATAATTCCAGAAAAAAAATGTATCATTCAAAGCTACTATATGGCTACATTAACTCTATTATCATAGTTGGACAAAATAACTACACATTTAGTATTACGAATAGCATTAAACTATTTAACAATCACGACACCAACGAGATGGTTCCTTTAACTATCATAGTTTTAGTAAAAATATCCTTGTAAGGAGAATTAAAAAAAACTATCTAGCTTCATTCAAACTACGATATGTAAATAGCGACTAAACTCCTCATGTTTATGCAAATATTTAACTTTACATGTGTAAGTAATTAATATAGTAAGAGAGTAATTAATATACTCTTTCTAACAAGTGTTATGTGAAGTTTATTTTAAAATTGTAATGATACTAGTTTTATAAAATGATATTTTAGACACTTCTACTCATGTATTGGATGTACAGGACTTTTTTTAACAATACCAAATTGGATTTTAAATTGTATAACTTTTGAAACAATTTATTTGAAATATAATGTAAATGTATTTTTATAATGCGTTAAGAGGTATTTTTACTATTTAATAATACATTTTTTTAATTATTTTAAAGCGTTTACTGGATTTATAAAATATTATAATATAATATCGGATTTATACAAATGCAGTATATCTATTACAAGAGAAATTGTCGCAATAATTAACGAATCATAACATACCCTACTGATTTAGTAATGATTGAGGAAATGCTGATGATCATTATCGCTCTAGACTGATCCTTATTTTTGTTATTTAAACCAATGTTATTGTAAAACAATAATTAATAATAATAAACACGGGAAACAACAGATAAAAAAATTTACACTAACCTTAAAAGATATATTTCCACACTTCACAATTTCTCTTGAAATAAACACACCGCTGATGTCCACCAACTAATGTTTCAATGTCAACTGAATTTTACTGGAAAACTGTTGAAGAGAAGTTAGTTAACTGTGAGTAAACGCAATGTGAACTTGATGCTCTGAATGACTGTCGTGTATTGTTGCTTTTTGATAAAGTTGATAGAATTTATATAGCGACATTGAGAAGCTTGGCAGAGAGACACCGCATCTCCGGAGAAATGGCAGAGAAACTATTACTCATTGATTTACATTTTTAGCAACGGATCGCCAACAATTTGTATCATTTATTATACAATATAAACAGATACATCAAATCTTATAATAACAGTTAGGTACTATGTATGGTGGTTAATTGTAAATAAAATCGTTTAAAAGAATACGAGATACAAATGCCCAAGTATATTATTCGAAACTTTGAACCATGGCGACTCTTTGTATTTAAAATAGTACTGGAAATTGGACGTTGATTGGCAAGGGGAAAAAACTTGTGATTATTGTTATTGAAATCTTAAAATGGAAATCAACGGCCGTTTTGGGTCGGGGAGATATTCTATATTATGTTGAGGGATACCTAGCATATCATTATTGTTATTGGAAAATGTATAGGTATGAAAATGTATATTCTGATTTACTTAATTTTATATTGTTTAATACAATTGTTATGAATATTATAATGTTTTATTTATCTTACCATATTGTCTTTGAAGATTCATTTAACTATATATATGTACATGATTCTTGTCTTATATTCTGATATTATCTCGATATAACCGTATTATAATATTTCATAATTATAAAAGGAAAAATCAGGCTATGAATCTTAAGGACTAAATTCGATTTATCCAATGTACCCAAAGCTCTCTGTCGAGTACCTAATACTACGAAAATACGACTTCTCACCGTGGTGCCAGTTCGTTATCTCACGGTTTTTAAGCTTATTCTTTTAAATGTCAAAATGGAAAGTATATTGCTAGTGAGCGACTGGATTAAAGGAGCGGAAGATCGTATGTCACTGAGTTGGAGGATTGAGGAGACTAGGGCTCGATTTCAGCCATAGCACGATCGACGAACAAGGAATCAATTTAATATAATTTCAGTCTACTCACGGAGGAGGCGCAATTTGATGTGCTCTACTTTGTATAAGCATGCCATTATACTGATACAACAAAAGATTTGAATCGTCAAATTATTTTATTCTCTATTTTTATTTTACCATGTCCGATCCAAAGTTACGAGAAATAGATGTTAGCCACTTTCTCAACCTAGTAAATCCATTCTCTAGTCCAAATTAATTTCGAAAAACAACATGTGAATATGCCAGACCCGGGATGTGACTCTCGACATTATAAGCTGACGCGGTAACCGATCGGCCATCTGTGTTCTCTATCTAGTCGTTTATAAAACTTTGTGTTATTTCGATGATCAAATAATAAATAACCAAAGTGTAAACCTATACTAGAGACTGCGTATGGTTCGTTTGTTCATTTTTATGTCCTATCAAGCCTTTTATATGACCACTGAATAAGGAAATATCATAAAGAAATAAAGCTTTCGAGATGCACCCGTATAAACAAATCTAATTGACAAAAATGTTTGGACTGCCATGGTGACAATTAGTATTGAAGTACTTATTAGGTATATAAAGTCAAAAGTACAGCATTTTTCTACTCATTATTCAGGGCTTTTCTTCGGGGTAGTATTTATTAACAGCGAACGTAATACAATTCATATACAATTCGTTGCTTAAAATCCTCAGTAATATCTACAAATCCAGTTCCACCAAACTATTTCGGGTGGCAAACGATAAAGAATATCGACTTGATGGTGGATGACTTCCGATAAGGGATGACATGAGAAGAAAAATTAAGAAATATTGAGAAATATCGTTAATACAAAAATAAATATAAATAACTTAAAAATAATATGACTAAGAAAAGCTTCACGCTCTTGGACCAAAAGCTGCAATCCACTGTATTATGGCTCTACTCGGCCTTACTCTATGCGTATTAGTGCTACATCGTATCGCATTACGAGTGAAAATCAAAGAGACTTTCTTGTTAATCAAAAGGATTCGCTTACTCGATAACGAGAGAAAGAAGTGTTAGGCGTTATTATTCTAATGCATACGACTTACTTTTCTTGACCGTTGCCGTGGAAACGCAAATCAAATTACCGCCAATAATAATTTTATTCGTCTTTTATGGCGTCTAATCGTCATACATTTTACATACGGAGTGGCTAATTTCTAATGTAATGAGTAGGTACAACAAACAATCTTGTATAATTATTTTTTGCTAGCCTAATGGCTAGTGTATGGATTTAACGGGCAATAAACCCAAATAACAATCTAGGGTTTTATACAAAATGAGACATTTTACAGACACTTCAGATCAACCAAGCCTGAACTGCTTAAGGGTGGTCGTAATGCTTTTGCGATTGGTTTTGAAAAGATAAATTGATTACATGTTGTTTATTTTTTTCATTTTAAATAATCAATACGTAGTTATCTAAAAACATTAAAAAAAACTTGCAATTTATAAAAACAACATAATTACGTTAAATTAAAACTATGAACTATTATCAAAACTACATTTAATTGATAAAATTGTTTATAAAATACGAAATACTAATAAAACAAAAAAATCGGTGTGTGCACTTATGGACGCGCGTAAGAAGTTATACTTCTTTGGTGTAACAAAACTTGTGATAACCTAGATTCTTCGACTAGCTCTTAATTATCTTGTTATACACTGAAGAAAAAGGACCGCTTATTGGAATGCCGTTGGTTTATTTCTATACACTTTAAATTATATTACCAAATTATATAATTATTTATCGTTGTTTTTATTTTTAAAGTAACAACTGCCACTAAGACGTTTAATAGTTTGTTTACGTAAGGAATTGCAAATGGCCGACAATAATAAATTCACTGCCTAGGCAACGGAACAATTGTAAACTATAATATTATACGGTATAATCGTCACGATTGGAGTATCATACTGTGGCGTAATGGTAGTGCGTTCGGCTGATAACCAACAGTCGGTGGTTAGAATCCAATCGAGTTCGTTTATTTTTGTGTGAAAAAATAAATTAAGTATGTGTTACATGTCACACGCCAAAATTACACTTTGATCTGATTTTCCTAACGCGCCTAAAGAAGTAAATCTGACTTAAAAAACGCACATTTTGATATAGTTTTTTTTCAAATTGTAGGTTTATTCTTTAACTAAAATATATACTTAAATGAATGTTCTTAGATGGATATTGATTGTTGAAAATAAAAATTATTATTAAAGTGTAATGTGTTTGCGTTAATGTATGAGGTTACGTATTACTCATTAAAACGACATGACCATGAACTATGAAGTTAGTAGAAGACTCTTCGACTCTTCTTAGAAGGCAAACAATTCTACTGAGATCTATATAAGATTTACTTCTTTAGATCAAACTTTACACAACTATCATCAACATAAATAGATTAATATGCTGGACCTTATCAAAAAAATACGAAATGAAGCAGGATACATTTGAAAGGAAAATATTGAAAAGGGTCTTTATGGCAGTTTGTGACGAAAATGGTACAATCACGAAATATACACAAGAGAAAGTGTAATGAGTTCGTTAGGTAGGCCATGTCTCAAGGATGGAAGATATCCTCCACTGTTACTCTTCCTTCGTCTGAGAATTACCATTTTCTCTACGGCTTTCCTCTATCCTTCTCAACATTCAGCACCACACAGGGACTTCTTCAATATTATGAAACCTGCGGCACTCTTGATTTGATCTGGAAATCTGAAAGGAAGTCTTTCTCGCCCTCTTCAACCTTCGATCCGACTCGATATCACGAATTAGTTTTTTTTTTATGTAGGTACTATCCTAAGAAAATCATATGAGCCTCCACAGGGTGGAGGTTGTATCTTGACTGATTTATTATTTTTATTTTTACGAGAAATCGATGTTAGCCATTTGCTCAATCTAGTATGTCCATACTTTGGATCTAAATACACATTGATGAAGAACAATATGTGAATATTCCAGACCCGGTATTCATACCCGGGATCCATGACAATATAAGCCTGACTCGTAACTACTTGGCCATCGTGAGCGTAGTATGTATTATTTACATGTATAATCATGTCCATAAATTCCAATTAGCAAGATTTACTATTATTAGCTTACCTAAATTGGTTTAGCGGATAGTTAAGACTAGGGATTCCAATCCCTGGATCCCGAGCTATTTTCGATACCTTTGAATCCCGGAATTGATAAACATAATCCCGAAATTTTCGGGATTGTTTTATCAATTTTTATGGAAAATAAAATAAAAACGAAAATAGAACAGAAAAAATACTTTTAATAACAAATAATTACATTAGAAATAAACTGAGTTTGAATGAAGTTTGATTTATACCCATCCGTAAGTTGCCGATTCATTTTATTTTTTCACATAAATTAATAAAAATGAGAAAGATTGGAAAAAAACAATGCTGCACACTATTAACAAAATAATTTCACCATGATCTCATACGTTTTACGGCAGTTTCATATTTGGCTGACTAATTAGATTTATAAAGCGGAAAGGCCGTAAGTACACAAGTACACCATGATTTGCTTTACTATCAAAAACTGCAATCTCATATTAAATTCACATTATTATTTATATTACAAATTATTTACTCCATTAAACTTATGTATTTCCAAGATTGAATGTATGCAATATTAACAATAAATGTCTTAAATAGTATAAATTATACTAGATTTATTTTTGTAAATATAAAATTTTTATATTAACAATGGAAAAAAATGCCAATCCCTGGATTTTCAAATTGTAATTCCGAAATCCCGGGATCAGAATTTTAGCTCGGGATTGGATTCCCTAATAGAGACGGAGTGTGAGCAAGTTAAATATTTTTAACAATTTTATTATTAAAATCAAATCCCACAATAAAACTATTTTAGCCAAAAGTAAATATTTTTTACTATCGAAACGTTTTTCTATACTAAATCATAAGCAATAAGTCCGCTTTAAGTCGTATTGCATATTACAATACTTATCCACAAAAATAAAACTGTATAGGTAGGCACAATATATACTTACATAGGTAACTACAAAAATAAAATGAAATGTCAAATGAATATATATGGCATTTTTAAAGAAGTCTGGATAAATTATGGAGTTTTCTCGATTGTGTCACGAAAACATAATAAAATAATAATTAGTAGAGGTACCTACTTTCTCAAGTATTAAAAAATAACAAAAAGATAAATGATAATATTATCTATCTACATAATTATATAAAACTGTTTTATCGGCAATTGATTCATTACATAACTGGAGCTTTATTCTATTGATCTTAACTATGTAGCTACCTGTTATATTATATTTAATTTTGTCTGAGTATTTAAATTTTTACATGAATGAATATGTGAGTGTATTAAATTGATTTAAAAAGGGTTAAACATATGATTTTATGTATAGTAATTCATATACCTATAGATGTACACTATATTTCAATACTACCGCAGAATACCATAACAATTATTGCGAAACGTTGTTACAGTGCTGTTCGTACTAAAAATACTCACCTTTATGTATTTACTTATGTAAATTATGTATACATTATTTAATTTTAGGGTTGGTTGTATTTTTATAATAATAAGTAATAATTTTCCGGTCCGGCCCAAGACCGCCGATCCGTCCCTACTTGTGCCTTACGGAATTTGACCTCAAACCGATGATGGTTTTTAGCAATTCACGTTAGGATAGTTTTCTTTAGATAACATTTTACTGATTTCACTAAGAAAATACTTTTTTTAGTGTTCACAGATAAACAACCTACATACTTAAACACCTTTTTTTAATGATGAACGAATGGCCAATTTATAAAATCTTTTATGATAAAATTTTATAGAATTAAAATAATATCACGTGTTAATGTTTTGTATCATAATATTTTTTTTTAGTCAGAAGCATTTCACACAACTCTTGAGTTATCGGTTCATAGTTTTAAATAGTTATACTTACACTTGTCCCGTCTTTTCTTTAAGGTAACCCTAAAAGAACGCTAAGTATAGGTAAATCATTATACAGTGGCACCATGGGCGATTCGCATATTATTAATATTGTTTCCTATAATGCCTTTTTCATGACCTTAGTCTTGTTACTCGTTCTGCATGTCAATGTGGTGGAGAAATACTGAATGCAAACCACATCCTCTGGGAATATCCTAAAATGTATACGGAAAAGGAAGAGTTGCTCAAGTCAATTAAACCAGCTGTAGGACCCATCGGACCATCCGACCTGATCACCATAAAGGCCAATTTTGTTGTATTTAAATATTTTCGGCGTCATTCTGTCAACGTGAAGATCTCTTTACTTAGATCATTCGGCAGTTTGTAATAGCTTTTGTATTTCCCATTTTTATTAAATTCGTCTTAATTTATATGTTCCTATCTCCAATGGCCACTTTTAACTTAAAGTTATGTACATTAGAGCATACTTGAGTGCATGGTGACCTGTCTTGGGTAACTGCTCCTGAGACATTCCTAGTCATAAAAAATACGGATGCTTTACATCCAAACGTAGTGTTGCATGATACGCCCGATTAACACCGGGTGTGGTGCGGGGTGGAATGGTTTGGTGGGCAATTAACAGCAATGCATTTTTCAATGATCATTACAAATACCACTTCGAATCGCTTTTGCCGTACCTATAGTGTCACTGTTGAGTGATTTACCTATACCATCCACATGATTTACACGCCGGCGCTACAGGATGTTAGCATGGTCTCAGAAGATGCAGGAAGATTGACGGGCGACAGGTATTCTTGATGTCCATATGCTGTGACTGAGGAACGGATGGTAATTATTTGTTACGTTGTATGTGTATTTAATTAAAATTAAAGGTAATTTAACGCGCTGGTTCCAAACATAGCCAGCTTAAAAAAAACTATTACCTACTCACCGCTATAAATGTACTTATATCGATGAAAATTTATGATAATGACCGCGCTTACCAAGCAGTATCATGCTGGCTTACCAAGTCGCGGGTCTTGGGCTTAAATCCCGGAATGGAAAATTCACATAATGTTTTTTTGTGTTCAGACTCGTGGTACCTAATTGGTTGAACAAATTGGCTAGCATCAATTTCTTGTAAAATAAAATATAACTAAGTCACATGTTCGAGAGGATTCACACGTGTGGATTTATTTCTTTTAATTGGTATGAATAATGCCTCAACCAATAAGTAATAGGTAAAATAATTCCGGAAGTAAAATATGAAAATAGCTTTTTCGTCTACACCCAATTGCCTGCGGCGATCAACTTTCCATGCACCAAATCGACAAGGATGCACACTAGACTCTTGAATTGGTTGAGAAACACCGCTCTAGTATGTAAACCTCGATTATCCAAATTATTTATTATCTGAATTTGTACATATTATAAAAATGCATGATTTACAAATGAATTAAAAATATTAATTTAATCAATTAAGCATTAAACAGTAAATGTATTATTTTTCAGTATTCTTGTACAGCCCCACCCGGTTATGAATTAATAAGATAAAGTCGTCAAAAATATGTGGTACATACATATTACAATATATAATTAATACACTTTCCCACCGTTTTAAGTGTTTTAAATAAAATATTTTGGTGTCTGACTAAAATTATCATTCTACATAGTTTTTTTAGTATTATTACGACTATCGTGTGTAAATCAAATGAGAGGATTTGCATAATTAGCACAAATATACAATATATTTTTGGATGGGTGCCAAATCACTTGCAAATGACAATTAATCAACAAAATAAAAATTAACCATAACAGCTGATACAATAAGAATAATGATTCGTGTTTATGAGTATACCAACAGCCTAATTAATATTAATCTGCTAAAATTTTTGAATAAAGTAAATTATTTATGTGCCTACGTCTAATACCACCTACTCTATTTACATACCTATTGTTAAATATTGTGCAATAGCCGTTTCTTTAATGAAATATATTATGTACGGTAAACCTCTAGATTTTTTTAATTAAAAAAGAACAAAAAGTAAATATTCAATATTTTTCTGTGTATTCACTATATATTAGGAATTGTAGATATTAGAATCACTGTATTAATTATAAAGTATTTATTCCCTCTAATAAGTTTAATTATAAGCAATCAATCAATCAAGCTATTGGATATTGGCTCTACGATTCGATGCTTAGACTATATATACTATATATGACTACTATATAGACTATAGATTCGATGGCTATCTGTGTCACCCAGTATCGGTCCTTAGACAAAATGCCACCCTTGTGCACACGTAGAACGCCGTCTTTATTACCTTATCCTACCTATAAACCTACCTATTTTATTATTTTTTTGCAGTTTAGACGGTTAACTCATTATTAAAATTAATCGCCTCAATTAATAGATATGATAAACTACCGTCGATAGCCGCCTTGTGCATAAAATAAGCTCCGCTGAGGTATTTCAAGTTTGTGTATTATCAGTGATCTGAACTATATTTACCATTCTTAAATTTTGTGTATGCTCAGAAATTATTGAATAAAAAATTAAAACTTGTAATTATTAAATTATTTTAATTGCGTACCTACCTACATAATCCACGATACATTTTGAAACCATGAACTGAATAATACAATTTCAGCACTACATAAGATGCATTTAGATGGAATTAAAATATGTGTTTAAAAAGCGTACTAATATACGTAATATAGTAAGTTTGCTCAACATTAATAAGGGTTATTAAAAAAAAAATAATTAATTGAATGGATTGTTAGATAATAACATAACAATAATAAAAGTAAATTAAGATTAAGAAAATCTAACTAAATTTATTGGTACCTAATAATAATTTTTCGAATACGTTTAAATGTGAAAACAGTTCTACAAACTTAAACTACAAACTTACAAAAATATCGGTTATTCATAATATGTTGGAATTATTCACTTGAAAGATCAAAATAGCTCTTTGAGTACATGTTCATTTAATTATTCTCACCCAAGTGTACATGCTACATGAACGCAACAGTAGGATAAGTAAAAAATACATGTTTCGAGATAATAATTGAATATTTATTTCATACAAGCCAAATCTTTAACTGTACCTACCATGGCCCCCACATCCTGAAGCGGTCCCCCCAACCTATCGCTAAGGTTAAGGATAGTATGATTTTCTACAGTAGTGTTCCCTAAGTGGTTCCCAGGGTTAAGGGCATTCCGTGTATTTTTAGCGATTTTTAAATAAATCCAGTTGATTTATTGAGTTGTCGGCACTAAGCACATTATGAAGCATTGATCGAGACCTTCTTTTGTTGTTCCCAAGTAACATGGAACCCTTCGCCATATTGGAAACACACAAAATTCTGCACGTGAATTATCATTTAATTATATCAACCATCATATCACATCAATTACATTGCACAACCACATATTTCTTAATGTTAATAACTATTAAGGAAAATAACGCCGCAGTCGACTTTTTTTACTATTAGAGTAAATTTGTGGTGTATGTTTTTAACCGGTCGACTTGCCACACCGGGCCCCCAGGCTAGAGCCCTGTCAGCCCCCTCCCCCCCTTTGCGGGGTCCATGGTACCTACCTATGTTTATATTGTTTTTTCCGCGGTTCATAAAAGATTTTAGTGGTAAGATTTTTTGTATAATATTATTAACAATAGGTTATTTTTTCAGATCTCCTACTGTTACTTTGAAGTTTTAGGACATTTTTTTAATAAATGTAACATTGGTATATATTCTTTTAAATGGGGTATTCCATTTTTATAAAGGTATAGCTTTCAGTGATCGATTGGCATACTTATCTCAAAATCGAATTTTTTTCAATGTATCTTATTGTTGCTTTCAGGTATCGATAATATGTTATGATACTCATTATCATTTCCGTATAAAGTCGTCACACCTTGAATTTTACCTACAATCGCAACACACGTATATTCGGCGTCGACGTTATCGCTGTAGTAGCGGTTTAATTTAAGCTTCCAGTATTAATTGTGACACGTTAACAGCTGATGGAACCGCTTATTGCGGTCGTCTTGAACAGACCGCAAAACCGTGTATTATAGTCTTAATGTAAATTTTCCTACTCCAATAAAGATAATTTTAATTAGTACAAAATAGAAAGAAAACAAAACATAATCAAATTAACTCTTCAAGTAGCTACCTGTTTTGTGATTAATTATAATCACATACGCCGTGTAATTGAAGCAACCACGACGTATTCATGCAGAACCTGACTCGTTTTAATGGATTTCTGCAGCCGGCAGCATCGACATGTTTAATTACTAAGTGTGATAAAATTACTTACATATCGCCACTCTAGTTCTAACATGATGTAAATGGGATGTTCTGAGGTAAACGAATTTGAAAGTTGAATCCAAATGCGTGTAGTGTAGATAATATTATGTAAAATAGGGTAACAGGGTAAAATCAGGGTAGGCAACAAAGGTAATGCCTACTAAAAATAGACCCAACTAAACTATACACAATTGTTATAACAGCTGATCATTTTTGAAAAAATCCAGCTAAAATTTACTAATGTTCTATATTTAAAAAAATAAACAAGGAAAATGGTGTAATATTATTATGTTCTTCTTTAAATTGTTATACATAATGTTGTAAGAATGCTCTTTATTCGAGGTAATAAATTAGAACTCTTCCATTCTTTTTTATAGTCTTGGTCTGAATGTGCCTAATTATATAAGAAATCGGGAGCATTTGCATATTATCCCAAGGCAAAAAAAACTAACATATCGTTGGTAATGCACTGATGTGCCTACCACGATTCGGCGCCAGGACAACTGAGCGCTACGCAATCGAATGAAATTCGAAAATGAATTAATGAATATAAATATACAATATAAATTAAAATATACATTTAAATCTTCTATGTTTTTTTAATATCTGGTAAAAATTTAAATATGCACATATAAATAATATTTATTTATTATAATTGTGCAAATGTTTAAGTTCCAACAAGAAGAGAGTTCTTTTATTTTTATAGGAAGCGTCTGGCAATAATAATTGTCAATCCGTAATAAAAAAAACATTATTTTAAGAGCAAAATCAATTTTAAAGTAGATAGGTATACCTACATTATTAAACTTCCTCGTCTACTTTATGTATCAAATCCTAATGCCGGGTACACACTGGCAACATGTCGCGCGACAACCTCGTTAAATTTTACGATAATTATCATATTTATCGTAAAATTTAACGAGGTTGTCGCGCGACATGTTGCCAGTATGGACCCAGCATAACGAACGTCTATTTATTTCATTCATGAAAGTTATTTCACAGTGCGGCGCCCACTTGTCCTAGCGTCCAGTTGTCCCAGTGCCGCAATGTTGACAATAATAGTTAGGTTTGATAAATTCTTAGAATAGGGTATATATTATAGCTCATGGGTCCCGGGTTCGAATCCTGGGTCTGGCAAATGCACGAATTGTTTTTCAATGTGTGTTTGGAGTCAGAGTATGGACTTAATAGGTTGATGAAGTTGCTAACATTCATTTATCGTAAAAACAATAATCAGTTAATACGACGGTAGTCCCATAAGTACCCGACCTAATAAAGAAAACACAAAAAATTTGGGAAAAAATATTTTTATTTCTCTACGTAGTTTCCTCTTATGCGCCGGCTACACGGCAGCGACTTGCCTGCGCGGTCTTGCCTGTGCAAAAAAGACGGAACACTCTCGCGTGGCCACACGGCACAGGTAAAACCGCGCAAACCTCATTACGTTTACAACAGAAGTCGTCGTCGTGAAAATACTGTGTTTCGGAATCGCAACAATGTCGTGTCAAGTGACGATTTGTTTTTTTCATAATCGTTTTTCTACTGTTTACTTGTTAATAAAAGAGAAATAAATCCTCCAGATCAAAATGGACCAAACAATTGCTATTGAGAAGAAACATACACTCGCGTATAAATCAGCATTTTTTGTTTAATTTAATAAAATATATACTAATGGCAGTGACGTCCCGTGGGGGTAGGCAGATTGAGCGTCGCTTGGGGGCAGCAGTTACTCGAAGGGCGGCAAATCGAAGAGAATCAATAAATATATATAGGAATAGGTACCTACCTAAACTTAGTAATAACGGACAGTAGCGCACCCAGGATTTAAGATTGGGGCGGGGGCCAAGGAGGAGAATGTAAATTAGTCCCATAGGCTCTTTTTCTTCTTAACAGCCTAATTTTTCGTTTATCGGCCTTTTGTCTATTTTTTTTTTCCTAGATGCCTTCATGGATACCTCGCAATTACTATCGAGGTTTCTTAATGACTTTGGCACGCAAACTACTCTACTTGATGCTAGTCAAATGAAAATTGTGCCGGCTGAGAGAATATGCCTTTTGTCTATTGCTCTCGGTGTACCTACACCATGGTCCGCACATCCTGAAACGGGCCGTCAGGCTAGGATATTTGGTGGGCCCCTAACCTACCGCTAAGATTAAAGGCAGTGTGAAACACTACATTAACGTTTTTCAAATTGTGTTTTAGTTCAAATTAAGGTTACTTACTACTTTACTTGGAGCTGTCGAGTATCGACACAAAATAATCAAAAAATATATAGCACAATTATATAATTGAAATTGTTCATGACCATGAAGTATAATAGCGCCACAGGCGACTTTTTTTACTATTAAAGCTAATTTATGATGTGTGTTTATCTCACTTATCTGGTCTACCCGACACGCCGGGCCCCCCACAGCCCGGGCCCCCAGGCTAGAGCCCTGTCAGCCCTCCCCAGCCATAACCAACACCACTCCGGAATTCGGGTGGATACCAAAAAAATTTTTACAGTTCTATTAGGGATTGGGTTTCTAAAAAAACCTGACATTAGTGTTTCGAAATTTTTGTGTTAGATATTAAAATTTAAGAATTTTTTCTAAAAAGGGTGCTGGAGAATTACAAATCATTTTTTTGTCGTGTTTTTATTTGTCTAAGCCCAAAGGTATAGTTTATCGGCTTTCAATTTCAATCATTCTGATAATTTTCATGTTTGGGGGTGCCAGGGCCCCCTGCCCCCCTAATAACGGAAATATCTTTCCATTAAAAAAATCAGCTCACTGGTTGGAAACAAAATGTACCTATTAATTATCATAAACGGTTTAACAGGGCTGTATTTTTTTCGTCCGGTTCGCGATTGGTTCAGCAAACCGGTGAGCGAGGGGATCCTGCTCATCTTGGCTTGCTTTGACGAACTGATGCACAAATACCGGTAACAATAACTGAATGTGATTATTGGCGTTGTGCTACGGGTCTGTTCCCCGCTATGAAGGCTTTAGAAGAGTTCTAAATCATTCGACCGTCGATAACTATCTTAAAAAAAGACTATTAGTGACGGCAAAAGTTCGTCAGGAATCCTCCGGATGGGCGATAATAACGGTCTATAGGTGGCAGGTTGAAACGGCGAAAATGGCGAAATCGTTTCAATGAAGGTCGCAGGATCGCATTAAAATCGAATCGGCGAGGGTGGTGGAATACAGTGGCGAAGAAAAGTGGCGGAATTGTATCGGAATTACTTACTAGTATCGGAGCGCGAGTATGACTGTTCGCGATTTAGAACGCGCGACGGGAATTGGGAAAAGTTTGAAGAGGCGCTTTCCAAAAAGCTTGACAGGACATCCAGAACCCGATTTCCGGACCTACACTCGGCCGCCTCACGACTGACTGCAGACATCACCTGATCAGCCGAAGCTTCACTCGGACGCTGCAAGCCCAAACCACCAAGCCAGTCGCCGTGGTGAACGCAGCATGTTTCTCGCCTGCGTGATCTTTTCAGAAAAGCGCGTAAGGCCCATCAACGTGCACGCCTGCGCAAGCAACCACCTGCCTCCATCGATCCCCTTGCAACCATGGCCAAATCCACTCGAACGGAATACAAGAAAGCGATCACTCAAGCCAAGAAAGACTACTGGCGTAATTTCGTCACCATTGAGGGAGGTTCGGACCCCTGGGGTCCTCCATATCGCGCACTGAGGCTGGGACTCAGACTGACGAGCCTCTTGTGCGGCATCGAGAAACCGGGTGGCGGATTCACCAGTACCGAGTCTGAAACGGCTGCGGTCCTACTCGAGGCCCTCATCCCCCTGGATGATGAATCCAGGGACGATGACGCCATGAGGATGGCCCGCTTTGAGGCTTCTCTTCCCATCGACACGGATCACTCATCGTTGCCTTCCGAACAGGAGATCAACCACATCGTGCGTTCGTTGATTGCTGGCAAGGCCCCGGGCCCGGACTGCATTGACAATTTACTTGTCAAACGCACATGGGCCATCGCCACGCCAGAGATTACAGCCCTCTTCAGTGACTGCATCAGAAGCGGCACGTTCCCCGACTGCTGGAAGAGGGGCTTACTTAAGGTAATCCCCAAAGCTGGCAGCCGAGAACCGTCTAGCCCTAAAGCCTACTGCCCTCTAACACTTCTGCCCGCTCTGGGCAAAGTGCTGGAGAAGCTACTGTGCCACAGGATTGAAGCCCACCTGGAGACACACTCGCCGCTTTCCGATAAGCAATTTGGATTCAGAAGAGGCAAATCAACAGTCGACGCCATTAGGAACGTGATTGCCATTGCTGAAAATTCTCGCCGTAAATACGTCCTAGGAGTTTTCCTGGACATTGCAGGTGCGTTTGATAGTGTGTCCTGGCCTCTTATACTTCGAAAGCTCCGGCTGAAGAGACTACCAGGAAATTTGTTCGCGTCAATTCAAAGTTATTTCACGAATAGATCGATCGAGTTTCGTGTTGGATCAACAACAATAGAGAGGAAAACCAGCATGGGATGTCCCCAGGGCTCAGTCCTCGGGCCCCTTCTCTGGAACGTACTCTTCGACGATCTCCTTAGAATTCCGCTTCCAACCGACTGTACTGTCATTGCCTACGCAGACGATGCGCTGCTGCTGGTCGAGGCCGACAGCAGGGCAAAGATTGAGAGCACCGTTGGCGAAGCTTTAGCATCAATTGAGGCTTGGGGTAGATTAACTAGACTATCATTCGCACCTTCCAAGACAGAAGCCATTGTCCTTAAAGGACCGAGACGACTTAGCTGTTCGAGACTACCCACAGTCCGATTCGGTGACACGAGAGTGAAAGTGTCGAAGATCGTCACCTATCTAGGCGTCAAAATGGACACAATGTTAAATTTCCTACACCATGCCGAAACCCAAGTCCACAAGGCTGGGGTGGCCTTCCAGAGGATCGGCCGCATGGCTGGTGAAGGATGGGGCTTAAAAGTAAGGGCGCTCAAGATCGCCTACGGCGCCATTTTTATGGGAATAGCTGCTTATGGCGCCAGTGCCTGGTGCCCGCGCATTCCCAAGGGTGTCAAACTTAGAATCTCTCTTTTAAGAGGACAGCGCAGCGCGCTCCTGTCCATTACCAAGGCCTGGCGACATCAACCGACGCGCTCCCGGTCCTGGCCGGTATTCTCCCACTTGACCTGCACATTCAGGTCAGCGGCGCTTCAGTGTTGCTTCTCAAAGGTGAGGAGGCCGACGTTGGTGATTTTCATCTCGTCCCCCCCCCTCGACGAGCCGGCGAGAGATTAGCACTACTGAAGCGCAAAATTAGACTCATGTCGCTAGATGCGGCCATTAAGACCTGGCAGCGAAAGTGGGACGAATCCACCAAGGGCCGGCACACATACAGCTTTTTTCCAGACATTCAGTGGCGAATGGAGATAACCAAGTATTTGACTCCAGACCATTACACCAGTAAATTTGTGACTGGTCATGGTGGTTTCGCTGGCAGGCTCTTTGAGCTTGGACTTGTAAGCCATCCGACATGTCCATGCGGATGGGAGGTACAGGATGCCAATCACATCCTATGGGAGTGTCTGAGTATGTGCTCCGAACGGGAGGAAATGCTCAGGTCGGTCCAACCAGCTGTTGGACCCATCGGCCCGTCCGACCTGGTTGCTACTAAGGCCAACTATCTTGCATTCAAAAAATTTGCGGCGTCTTACTACGGGCGTGAAGATCTCTTCACATAAATTTTGCTGCCTGTATGATTAGCTTCGTTCTTTGTTATATTAAAATAGTAGCTTCTTTTTCTTTAAAGTAAATTCCATGTGCTTTTTCTCTCCCTGGCACTTTGCATTAGAGTAAACTCAGTAAACTCAGTCAGAGCTCACTTTGAGCGTAGCAACCTAAGTCTTGGGCATCTTCTCCCAGGACACTCCCAGGCCAATTTTTAGATGCTTCACATCACCAATTGATGGGTCCCGTGATACTCTCGATTAAGACCGAGGGTGGTACGGGGCGGGTTTTGGTGGAGGGAATTTAACTTCAATGTTCGCGACGGTTGCCAGTCGTGGAAAAAAAGGCCAAAATACTATACTTTTGAATATGGAATAAAAGTTTTTTTTTCAAAAAGATTTCATTTCTACAATAAAAAATACACCAAAAATACCAAAATTACGATATTTTCGTATCATAATTTGGTGCGAAGTACTATAATTTCGTAATAGAGGGAATTCCCCGTTTCCTGCTTTTTTGTGACAGACAAAAAACCTATACATTTTCAACCGAAAATAATGAGTAGGTAGCTAACTACTATTTTATTTTTGGACAAAATACTATAATTTTTGGGACCACGTACCTACTATAATTTTGGTCCGCGTACTATACTATATACACGCATCAAAAATTTGCTCTAATTGTAAAAAAAGTTTACAAGTTTACTTTGAGATTGTTAAAAGTTTGAAATACTTATATGGTTGTGGAATACCTAGGGGAACGCTATAGGTAGGGGGGCCGCCAATGATCTTGGCCTGGGGGCCCGAGAAACCGAGTTTGCGCAGTTAAAATTTCAAGCAAGTTGAATTTTACGCAGGCCGCACTTCTTGGCAGTTTTGCCGGCCACACGCACGGTTTTGCCTGCGCAAACCGGTTTGCGCAGGCAACACCGTGGTGAAGCATGAGCGTGTGGCCGGCAAAACTATACACCGCGCAAACCAAGAAGTGCGGCTGCGTAAAATTAAACTTGCTTGAAATTTCAGACGAAAAATAATAAAAATGTCAATAAATTAACACGAGACGAAATTGTGATGTAAGTAGGTATAGGAATTTGGCAAAGGCGCCGAAAATATTTTGAAACATACGATTGTTAAAATATCGTATAATTAAAATTATAAATAAAAGTAATTGTATATAAACAAAAAAATATTGATTTATTTACAAACGTCGTCTACAGAACCTTAGCTTCGGTGATAAGATCTTGGTAATTTTGTGTCACATAGGTAGGTACCTACTTTATAATTTGGGTATCACAGTGTTTGGTTGATCACTATGTTTTGTTTTGTATTATAATATTATCAATCAAGTAAATATTTTATGAACTATAAGAGCTTGTCAATAAAATAATATAAAAATACATTGTTTTAAAATCAAAAATCATAAAATGTATCCCTACAATGGATAGACTTAGTAGAGAAACTATTAAAATAAATAATCGACATATTAATTTTCGAATATACAGCGGTGGATAATAATTATTATTGCTTTATTAATAAATCAAAATAATTAATAAGAAACTGAAAATCGTAAGATTTACATAAAAAATCTAAATAAAAAGAAATATGTATTCCATTGATTTTTCTCGGCAAATTTTTAAAAGTATCTTTCTTAAGCCAATAAACCCCACCATGAATAACTAAATACCACCGCATTATAAATATTCAACAATTATTAGAATAAGAATAGTGACGTCCCATGGAGCTAAGCAGATAGAGCGTTGCTTGGGGCAACAGTTTCTCGAAGGGCGGCAAATCGAGGAGAATCATTTCGTATATATAGAAATAGCTACTTAAACTTTGTAATAACGAAAATATCTTTCCATTAATAAATTCAGCTCACTGGCTGGAAACAAAATGTATTGATTAATGACTGTATTTTTTGTCGATTTTGTGATGTCTAGTTTACTTCCGCTGTCCTTCGACGCCCATGGTGACAAAAAACGACACCGTGCACAGATGGCACAAAATACTGTAGAAAAAACGGGGCGAGATTTTGGCGCTGCCCAGGGTCGGCATTTTGTCTAGGGACGTCACTGACTAGTGGCGAAGGGTGGAGGTACGCTGTTAAGATCCGTCATAAATGGTGCACAGTGCACACTGAACTTGGTCAGTCATACGTATTTGTTTTCATTGACATAAGACTACAATTTACAGATAGATGGTTTTTTTTATGGTGATTTTTAAAATTCAATTAAACCCTGCGAAAACTAAGCCATAATAGATAATAGTCAAAAAATATTAGTTTATCTATAAAATATCTAAAATTTTGCAATTAAATCATACATAAATATGAATATTTTATAGATATAATATTTTTTTTATCTATTGTGATTTTGTTTAGGCAGAGTTTAATGAATTTAAAGAACGTACCAACAATAATATGTGTAATATTAGGTATTCTTAATTTAACGAAAACAAATAAGTATGAATGAAAAAAGACCGTAACCGTCGACGAACTGAGCGCGTCTTGTTAAATACGGTTTGCGCAGTTAAAATTTCAAGCAAGTTGAATTTTACGCAGGCCGCACTTTTTGGTTTGCGCGGTGTACAGTTTTGCCGTCCACACGCATGGGTTTGCCTGCGCAAACCGGTTTGCGCAGGCAATACTGTAGTGAAGCATGAGCGTGTGGCCGGCCTTTTAGGTCGATTCACTTTTCCCAGCGATGTTCAACAGCTTCGATACCCTGTTTATAATGAGAATCGTCGAGCTCCTCAAAATAGCCCTCAACCGCAGACTCCACCTCTTCATTGTTAGCAAATCTTTTACCACCGAGCCATTTTTTCAAGTTTGGAAACAGAAAATAATCCGAGGGGGCTAAATCTGGTGAATAAGGTACGTGAGGAAGCAATTCGAACTTAAATTCATTGATTTTGGCCATCGCGATAACGGATGTGTGAACTGATGAGTTGTCCTGATGAAACGAAACTTTCTTTTTCGTCAAATGCGGTTGTTGTTTCTTGATTTTATCACTCAAGCACTACAATAAGTTTGCATAATACACGCCGTTGATTGATTATCCTTTCGGAAGATAATCAATGAAAATTACTCCACGCACATCCCAAAAAACTGACGCCATGACCTTGCCTGCAGATGAAACTGTCTTCGCCTTCTCTGGAGCCGATTCTTCCCTTTCAGTCGATTGTTTTGAGTGTTCTTTCGTCTCAGGTGTGAAGTGATGGACACATGTTTCATTCATGGTTATGAATAGACGCAAAAACTCTGCTTTATTGCTGTGAAACTTTGCCAAACACTCGATTGAAACATCCTCACGATGCTGTTGTTTTTCCATTGTGAGTAATCGCGGCACCCACCTTGCGCACAGCTTTCTCATGTCCAAAATTTCAGTCAATGTGTGATGTACAGCACTTTTTGAAATAGCCACAATGTCTACTAGCTCACACAATTTCAGTCGACGTTCATCCAATAACATTTTGTGGATTTTTGTCACCATTTCTGGCGTGGTCACCTCATTTGGTCGACCACTGCGATGTTCGTCTTGGCAGCTCGTCCGAGCTCATTTAAACTCAGCCACCCAATATGTTACTGTTGTAAACAAAGGAGCAGACACCCCCAAAGTAGAATCTAGCGCCGCTTTGATATTGGTTGGATTGAAGCCTTTCAAATGAAAGTATTGTATCACATAACTATGACCAATTTTTTCCATGTTTACAAATTTACTGAGAGCGTTCACTGATGGCTGACAAATAATTATTGAACAACGTAGCGTCGTCAAACTTCAAACTAAGGCTTTATAAGGTTGGTACTTGGTCGGTCATGGTCATTATGTTTAAACAACAGCTGCTACCTATACGTCAGGTCGGGTACTTCTGGGACTACCGGTACAAACCACCACTCTGTAGAAACCCATAATATTATGATCTTCGTAAGATCGAAGATATATATATTTATGTAATTCATTTTGTATACCATTGTGTTAATACTGCAGGTCGATTAAATAAAAATAATTTGAAGTTAAACACATTTTTTGTAAAAAATGTGATTTCAAAAAATTACATTTAAATAGTTATAACTGTAAGCGAAAGCAAAAGAGCGATACGTCTTAAAAGTCTAAAGATGAGTTAAATATACTATATGAACATTAATGCATATAAGGACAATAATGAAAAATTCGAATCACGCTTTTACATTAAGTAGGTAATAGTCCAGAAATTAATCTTCAGCTCTCCTAAAAAGTAGCGACTTTAGACTTTTAGTTATCTATCTTTACAGCTGTTTCGGGCTACAAACCCATCATCTCAACGCTCGTCAGTACTTAACTAATGCGAATTTACTTCTCACTCTTAACAGTGGTATCATCTTCACATATTTTTGTTCAGTCCAGAAATGACCTTCCTTACTGACTGATTATAAGTCTTATGAGTCCATATGTCTCCATTATGGTATATTAAAAATAAAGAGTATCCAACACACATCAGTTTGAGAAAAAAATACAACTAATATATTTTTTATTTAAATAACACACTTTTGTTTTTGTTTAATTGATGTAAATAAACATAAATGCGTTCTTGTTACGGTCCGTAAGCATCTATGCCATTTCATTACACCAAATATATATGTGGGAATCTAGATTATTGGGAAGCTTAAAATAAAATATTTGTATATTTAGTACCTAGTGATAAGTATAATAATGTTATAAACAGTGGGTTTACTAATTAAAGAATTTAATTGAAAAAAGAAACTTACGGAAGTGACGATTTATTGGATAAGTGCAAGTAATAATTGTGAGATTGTGAGGCGTATGGGTAGAAATTTTAAACATAATTATATAAATAATTAATTACATAAATCATACCTATTATTATTAATCGGCGCTACTGGCTAATGGTGTGGGCTCTACATACATCATCTCCTCTTAACTCTTACCCTGGAACGCCAGTTGGATACACAGAGAGTCTGGAAGTCATTTGCTTATCTGTTCAGCCACCGGAGTCGTGGTCTACCAGTCCGGTGTTATCCCTCTGACTTTGTCGACGTTAAAAGCTTTGACGTTGATGTGTTTGTTCATCTTTTGTATCCCACCCAGCAGAATCTTTCGATCGTTATAAATTTCACAATATCCACCTCATCGTAGACACTGTATGGGGATTAAATATATCTGCCATACTATATCTTCACGTATTGATCCTACAGGCGCGCACACAAAAAAACGGTTTGGGGGGCTCCATTTTGAAAAATTATAAGTAAGTATAACTATAATATATTTTTTATCGATCTTTGATATATGTGCCACTGACTTTCACATTTGCCCCACCTCCTACCCGAATAACAAACTTGTCCATGTACATTCTTAATACTCAGACCCTCCACACGTTCAGTCTAGCGACAAATACCTGGTCTGCAGGTATAACTAAGGGCATTAACGTACGTGTTACTACGAGCTGTCGCATCCATTGAATGCGCAGTCATAAATATTACGATCGCTAGTGTCCATTTGTGTAATCCTCGCTGTCTTGTCTTTTAGATCGGAATATTACATCACCAACATTGGGTGGCTCAGATAGTTGCACCAATTGATGAGTGCCACGGGTCTTCAGGTGACCACTGACCACAGGCCTTGAGTGTCGTAGAATGCCGAGAGGAGTGAGGGCCTACCCTTTGAGAAGGTTTTATAACAGGAAAATCATCAGTGTCACGATCCTCTGCCATGAGGTACTGACGAAGAAGTAGAACAACTAATATACCATTTATCTAAATAAACTATTACTCTGCGCTTAAACACCATTCATTTTTGACAATTAGAGGAGCCTGGGATCCATATTATATCACCCTCTTATTACAGCGTCGTCGCTCTCACGAGGATTTTGTACAGCCATGCACTTGTTTATCTGATATAATTTATTTTAGTAAACCGAAAAAGCACCTATTACGGTGATTACTCGGCACTTGATTCCATTGCTCACTGTATTAGAAAGCGGCCGTGCATATCCACGGTTGTGCATATATGACGGGTGGTGGTGGGCACTTTAACGTATGTATGTATAATCGGCATTTAGGAACAGCGAGTTTAGTTATATTACAATTTGTTCACACCTTCAAGACAGCGACCATTAGGGAATTTGGTTATATATACATAGTACGTTTGGTTTTGCAGAGGCCTTGTCACAAATTTGGAATTCATGAGATTCAGCGTTGTAATTCATGATAATAAAATGTTTTATCAGGCACTTAGTATTCACCACAAAAAATGTGAGTGAAATACGTGCTATTCGATACTGTTGCCTTATAAACAAAATATAAATTGCTCTGACTTTGATTTGAAGGAGGACTAGGAGTAGAGATGAGAAGCCAAGATTTGGTGGTTGCTCCGATGGATGGAGAAGCGAGTTTATTTGCAGCGTGCATGGTCGGCACAAGAGTATGTTACAAGAGTTATGATACTGTTCCGAGGTCCGAGACTCGGTGTAAGAGATGCTGTGCGGAGCGATTCAGAGACTGAGATACTAACAGACTGGGAAGTTATAATCGAGTGACCTGTCCAATCAATTGTTATCCGCTGTTTATTGACGGATATACAATTGAATCATATCTTTAAATGACTATTCAACAAATTGCGGATCAGCTTTTGTTGAGTGCGCGATAATTAGACGTTTTGCTGACTGTCGTTGAAATGAATATTAAGAAATAAGAGCTGCGTGCACAATCTAAGATTTCGATCCTAAGGATAAGTCGCCGAAAAGGATGACTTAACTATAGACTATACTGAGTATAGAGTTAAGGAATCCTTAACCATAGACAACTTTTGTTATGAACACGCCTCTTTCCGTATTACCATTTTACCACTGACAGCTGCTGTCAAAATAAATTCGCGTGCTATAAAACAGTCCATACACTCATATTCATTTAACAATTCATCTCAATATGGATATTGCTAGTGTTAATTCGTTTGGCATGTACTTGCAGTATATTATTTTACTTGTATACGCCAGTCCGCAGAAATACAAGATGCCAGATGATAAATGATAAAATGCCTGTGGAATCACGTATAATGACTTATAACGGAAACATAAGAGTATTATAAATAAACAGTAATATGTATTTATAGTTATTACATTTATAAAATACAATTGTCATATTTTTGTCATCGTTTAACAACTATAAAATAATTTACCTTAGCTATAGGAAAGAGAATTTTTAAATATGGTATTATTTTCAATAGAAATGATCTTAA
Source organism: Rhyacophila brunnea (assembly GCF_057557595.1). Classification (NCBI taxonomy): domain Eukaryota; kingdom Metazoa; phylum Arthropoda; class Insecta; order Trichoptera; family Rhyacophilidae; genus Rhyacophila; species Rhyacophila brunnea. Next base: position 29,822,256 of record NW_028233068.1, read on the forward strand.
CTAAGGACAATGTTTCTGCATAGTGTTTCCTGCTAAGGAAATTTTAGTTATGACAAATGTTTCTGCATTCCGCTCTAATATTATATCTAAGTGAGATCTGGATCACAGTAGTCCGGTGACGGCCACGGCACCAATTTTGGATTAAGAGAGTTAAAAAATGAATTTAATTAAATTTATATGAGGTGTTATATTTTATATGTGAGAATAAATTTTTCATCCAGATAACAGATACAGCTGATTGATAAATTATGTCAATGCCTGTTGAAGAAAGGACCAAAACTACACAAATTGATGATAACAAACTGATGGTATTCGAAAAAGTAATTAAAATCAACGTGATGTAACACCAAGTTTGATAGATCTTCAAAATAGAAACGCCAGTGCGATTCGCATCAATGATCCGGTATACTCGGAGGGTGATCGCGCACACAATGGCGCATGACGTCTCGCTGTGGGTCTATCAGAAGCGATGGACCGCATCCACCATGGCAGGTAAACATAATTTTTCTTTTTAAATTTTAAATGTATCATGCAGATAAACAGACTGGCGTCAGACTATTTGATCTTCCTGTTCCTAATCGGTCACTGTGGTTTAAGTGTCAAGTTCTTTTAGTTTGACCTAATAAAATCCCTCACGATACGCAACAAATTGCGAGAAGCCAGACATCTACAAACAAAAACAAATATCATCGTGACTTGATTTTAGGAGAGAAAATTATCCACATATCATTTAGTAGCTAAATGAGTGGCGTCATACATTATGAAAACTAGGCTATATCTCGGTAACAAGTAGAATAAGCACTCCGAAATTTTCACATTCTATTGCACCCCATTAACAACCAGAGCCTTAAAACACTTTTTTCTACTTACCTGCATGCATTTTCAATTTTTTATTTTCATTATTTTTCACTCTCTTTTAACATATTAGCATAAACATGAACCTCCAGAAAAAAAAAGTACTATCTCAATTTTATGAAATCAAATCCGTTCTGGGTTGCATATAAAAAATAAGGAAAAAATACTGCGTATAATATTGTTAAGTATTATAAATCTTATAAAGTTTTATCTAGCTGGGTCATCAATAATGAAATTCATGAATATCTACATTATATTTTTTTATTTTTATTTCTCTTTTAGTTAAAGTTTTTTAAGCAGCGTTGGGCGCGTATCTTTCATCAAGGGACGGCTGGTACAGTACCGGCCATCCCTTGATTTGTCGGTCTTCCAGAGTAATAAATCATGTATAACTATTATTTTCAGTTATTACACTTTATTTATCACACAAGTTACCGTTCTCATATCAGAAGACATTGGCGAATGTTAATTTTAAAAATTATATAATTTATAAAAAAAAACACTACTGGTGATCTAGCATGTTACAAAGAAGATTAACAGAAATACTAAAGGTTCAGCCATGCGTATTTTTTTCGGTTTTTCATAATTTATTATATTTAGGTACCAATCGATGCGCAAACGGAAACGACTAAATTCATGTATAAATAATCACTAATCGCTTTGTATAAAAAATTGCAGGCAAATAATTTTCAAAAATAATAATAACGTTTAAGGGTCCACATGCTCAGCGTAGGTCAAAATGGAGCTTTTATGGTATTTTCAGAGCATAACCCTGGACATTCCTTAAACGATGTCGATAATCTATTTATATAATTTTGAAGCCTTATTATCCTTTATATTTATTTTAAACATTTGATGACTATATAAAGTATTTTTATTACATAAAATAGTATTCTTTTAAACATCTTGATCTATTGTTTTAGAATATAGTCATATTTCAGTACGTCCATGGGCATTGGTGTTAAGATTATTTGCATTTATTAATTTTAAACGCATTTACAAAACCATTAGTAAAATTAATGTTAACATTATATAGTGACATATTTACGATAAAAAATATATATTGTATAATCTTTGTGATCCCAAATTTGACAAGAATTAGGCATTTTATTATTCTCTTAGGCTTTCGAAGCCGTATATCTTATATCTTATATATTTTTGTTAATCAGATCTTTTCGAGTAGAAAAGCACACGAAGCTAGCATAGTCAATACTTATAGAGCGCACGAAACTATTGTATAGTATTATCAATATTTCCGGATCGGAGCCCCACCAAGTATCACACAAGAATTTAAAAATCATTTTATGATCAATAAGTAAGTAATAAATAATTGTCATGCTAATTTTACCGGTTTTTTATTATTAAGGCTGTACATCAGTTGAGGCATGGTCTAAAAAGATCGTGGCTAAGCGATGCGCGGATTGCGGGTCGCGGGTGCAAATGACGCCTGTCAAACGAAATATAATTTGTCATATAAATCCAACACACGTCCATTTTATGTTCTCTTTATTGTTGCCGTACTCGCGGGGGTGCTACCCCTCGATCTGCACGTCCAAGTCAGAGGATCGATCACCCTCCTCTTGAGGGGGATCAGCACAATACTCGCCGGTGTCCATCTGACACCACCGCAGAGATCCGAGGACGTTCCTTACAGGAAGACTGTAAGTGACATTGTGTACAAGACCGCATTTGCGGCATGGCAGGCGAGGTGGACCGCCTCCCCCAAGGGGCGGCACACTTACCGTTTTTTTCCAGACGTATTCTGCAGGCACCAAACTAGAAGACTCCAACCTTCGCACTGGATTAGCCAGTTCCTCACCGGCCATGGCAACTTCGCCGCCAGACTCCACGAGTTTGGCTTGATAGTAGATGGGCCGGGTTGTACCTGCGGGCATGACCACCAAGATGTTGAACACATCCTCTGGGATTGCCCGCTTATGGAATTCGAACGAGCGGAGCTGTTTGCCAGGGTCCGTCCTCACACGGGCCCAATTGGTCATGGAGATCTGGTAGCAACCGAGGCCAACTTTGCGGCATTTGAGAAATTTGCAGCGTCGTATGGGGAGCGGGATAGTCCCGACTCTTCTGTAGACTCATCCATTTCAATTCGTGACACTCAGTATGCGGGTACACAAAGCGCTTAACGTCAGCGGACAGCAGAGCCAGTCCAAAAACAAACATTTTCTTTCTTAACTTTCTTCTTTCAGCACTACGGTGCATGGTTGCAGCATCAGTCCCGTGCGGCTCCGTCTCGGGACGGAATGAGCACTTAAAATCACTTCTTTCAGACACGTTTAAAGCGTCATAGAAAGCGGCCGTGCATATCCACGGTTGTGCATATATGACGGGTGGTGGTGGGCACTTTAACGTATGTTCTATTAGTACAGTTGCGACTGAACTGTCGAGCCGTGCGGACGTGTTTTTGCATCGCTATTATTTCGCTTTCGTTATCTTCAATTTTGACCCTTCTATTCACAAGTTTTTGATCCCGTTTCTATACTAATACCTTCGCCTGCCCTTGGAATACGATTTGTGAAACTTTTGTGTGTTTTCCCCTTGGACTTTCCCGGGAATTGTGACTTTTAATTCGTTTAATAATAGTTACGTAATTATTGTAACAATAATATTTATTGTGCGATAAATTGTGGTTGAGTGAGTGACGTGTGACGAGTGTTACCTAGCGCCATGGTCAACCACAAAGGGGACCCCATGCAAGTGGAAGGAATGTCCACTAGGAAGCGGAAGTCGGACGTGGCTGAGGGTATTGGTGACCCAAAGCAGGCCCCCAAGGTCAAGGATAAAAGGCCTGAAAAAGAAAAAGAGAAAGACAAGCAGAGCGCTTCCACCACTTCAAAGGGCAAGGGCGTTAAGTCAAGGGCTGGTTCAACCTCAGCATCTTGCAAGGAGATCAGTCCCGTGGCTTGAGTATTCTCTCTGAGTCTCAGGAGAGTGCGTCCAGGGCGACGATTGCCATCAAAAGGGCGCTTGCCACCCTCGAGAAGGACAGTCGTATTGCCAGAGTAACCGTGAACGCAGTTGCCGAGGAGCTTGAGATGGCAATCACTGAAACGTGGGCCATGGCTCTAGAGCTGGAGGCACACAAGGTAATTGTGAAGGATCGTGCCTCCTTAACGAGAGCCATCATCCAGGCTCCTTCTAATGCTCCTCCCAGGGCTCTTTGGAGTGACGTAACCCGTAGAGAGGCTCAACCAACTAGAGTCTCCGAATGGCCACCAGTTCCTTCGAAAACTGTCGCCAGGCCGGGGGTGATGTTTTATCCGACTAAGGAGGGCCAAGAATCGACTGCCACAAAGGAAGCGGTCATGAAAACTATTGTGCCTGAAACTTTGGGAGTGCACATCACCGGGGTACGCAAGATCCGGGGAGGCGGGATCATCGTGCATCCCAAAAGTGACGACGAGGCTAAGCGGCTCATGGCTGCCCCTGGGCTGACTGAGGCCGGCTTAAAGGCCCAAGTCGCGGGGAGAAAGCTTCCCCGCGTCATAATTTTCAATGTACCCATTGTGACGACAGAAGAGCAGCTCAAGGAGGCAATCATAAACAATACCCAGGAGGCGTCTGGCCATGCATCTGAGGGTTACGCTGGAACTAAACTGAGCCACAAGGCGGGACCGAAGACCGAACGTTGTCATATGATAATGTCGATCCCTGGAAAGGCTCGAGAGGCGCTGCTTAATGATGGCAGACTTTTCATGGGGTGGAATTCGTTCCCTGTGCGTGACTTTTGCGGAGTTGTCAAGTGTGCAAAGTGCCACTTATACGGACACATGGCTAAGGGTTGCAACGCTAAGGTTACAACGTGCGGCCACTGCACTAAAGAAGGGCATGACAGAGCAGACTGCCCCACCGCTGACGAACCGGGCAAGTGCCCTGCGTGCACGCGCTACAAGAAGCCGAACGGCCACTTGGCCACCGATCCCGACTGTCCAGCGCGCCTACACGCTATTGTGGAGGAAAGAAGCCGCACTGATTACTGTCCGCAATGATCTCCTTCGCTCAGATAAACGTGGGCAGAGGTCGAGCCACATCTGCCGAGCTGCTTGAGGTTGCTCGGGATCAGAATACGGACATAATTATGATACAAGAGCCATACGCCTTTGGTCCCAATCGGGGCCTAAGCGGTGGCCGTATCATACAAGCTACCCCGAAATCTCTAGCTTGCATATTTGTAATTGACACCGCACTGACTGTGTTGCATCTCTCGCATCTATCCAATGAGCTCTTCGCGGTGGCGGAGATTGCTAATAACAGGGGGCTCTCCATTGTAGTTATATCTGCGTATTTTCAGTACAGTTCTTCTACCCTGTATTGCACAAAACAACTGGAGAAAATCTTATATGCTTGCAGAGGCAAGCAGATAATTGTTGGGGCGAACGTTAACGTCCAGTCCTTGCTCTGGGCCCCCTCTGGGCCCAGACGTAACAAGGACAAACCTGAGCCACTCGAGGAGCTCTTGGCCGCCTTTGATTTGACGGTGCTAAATGACCCTAACGGGCCGGCCACTTTCTCCACCAGAAATGGTGAGTCACATATTGATGTCACTCTGACATCCAGTGGCGTTGCCAGACGCGCCGTGGACTGGCAGGTCCACACGGACGCGGTGGCTAGCGATCACCGTCTGATCACATTTTTGTTCAGAGTTGCGGGAGATGCGGCCCCATTGAGCCAAACCGAGAGCCTACTACTTCCCAGGCGCTTTCGGACGAGCGGTGTCAATTAGGATGCTTTTGACGTCAAAATTGGTGGACTGGCTTCTGCCATGTCGGCTGACGATCTCCACCAAAGAGCCAATGACTTGACTGCGTTCATTACTCAAACTGCGGAGTCCACGCTGGGTAGAACCTCTCTGAGGCCACCCAACCTTGCGCCATGGTGGATACCAAAATTGACGTCTTTGAGAAGGACCATGAGACTTGCTCAAAGAAAATTGCAAAGAGCTAGAAGATCTCAGAACGACTTACCCAGAAATGACGAACCTACGGAGATTGCTTATAAATCCGCAAGGGCAAAATTCAAAAAAGAGTTAAATAAAGCCAAGAAAAAGCACTGGCGGGATTTTGTCTCTGAAATGGGGGGACTATGATCCGTGGGGACCGCCTTTTCGCGTGATAAAGCTGGGCTCAAGGCCTGGTAAAGTCATGGCGGCTATGCGGCGCCCCGATGGCACCTTTGCGATGGACAGCGCAGAGTCTGCATCCATACTGCTGGAAGCTCTAATTCCACAGGACATACCTACGGCACATGAAGATGACAGAACCTGTCAACTAAGACTATCTGCAATCTTGCCGTTGGAAACTCACCATTCTCCTGAGCTTACCCAGTCGGAGGTGGGATTAATTTTTGATGGCCTCAGAGCGGGCAAAGCCCCCGGACCTGATGGGATCAGCAATGTGATTGCCAGAAGGGCGTGGCTTCGAGCACCTCATGAGATAGTCGGGCTGTATGCTGACTGCATGAGCAGGGGCATCTTCCCGGACTGTTGGAAGAAGGGTCTCTTTAGGATTATACCTAAGATGAGCACACGACCACCGCATGACCCAAGAGCGTACCGTCCAATCACTCTTCTGCCAGTGCTGGGTAAGATATTGGAGCGGCTAATCAGCAGAAGACTGGAGGACCACCTTGAGAGAATCTACCCTATCTCGGAGAGGCAATTTGGCTTTAGACCCGGCAAGTCTACTGAGGACGCTATCAGATTTGCACAGAAATTTGTTGAGGACTCAGAAGGAGTTATTGTGGCAGGCTTCTTTTTGGACATAGCCGGTGCCTTCGACACCGCATGGTGGCCATTAATTCTATCTAAGCTTCGGCTCCGACAGATCCCGGGGGACCTCTTTGCCCTAGTGCAAAGCTATTTTAATAAAAGGGAAGTTATATACGACTCTAGCACTGAATTGATTTACAGGGAGACCACCATGGGGTGTCCGCAGGGTTCCGTGCTTGGCCCCTTGCTATGGAATATACTTTTTGACGATGTTTTGACGTTACCTCTGCCACCGGGCTGCGCGCTCGTCGCGTACGCTGATGACCTTCTTTTACTAGTTGGCTCATCGAGCCGTCCGACACTCGAGCGCGTAGCTAAGGACGCATTATCGAGAATCCTTAACTGGGGTAAGCTTAATAAGCTTGCATTTGCACCTAGCAAAACGGAAGCTATCCTCCTAAAGGGCAGCTCAAGGATAAACATAAATAAGCGATCACCCGCGGTGCGCTTCGGCGACTCTGCTATAAGGTTTTCTCGAGAAGTGACCTACTTGGGGGTCGTTCTGGACGAGAAGCAGACCTTTTTGAAGCATGCTAAAGTAATTGTGGCTAAGGCCAACTCAGCCTATCAGAAGGTTGCTCGCCTGGCGGGCAACAATTGGGGTCTAAAGCCTCGGGCCCTGAGAATCGCCTACGAGGCTATATTCATGGGCATCGCTGGCTATGCCTCCAGCGTGTGGCACACCAAAGCCTCGCTGACAATTGTGAAGAGGGCTCTGCTTAGCGGACAGAGGGCTGCTCTGATTGGCCTTACTAAGGCCTATAGGACCACATCTTCGGATGCCCTGGCGGTCCTTGCGGGGGTCTTTCCCCTCGACTTGCACGTTCAAATTAGAGGATCGATCACTCTCCTTATGAGGAGGATCAATACAACTCTCACCGGTGTCCCTCTGACACCGCCATCGAGAGTGGAGGGCGTGAGCTACAGAAAAACTGTATCTGAGCTGGTCTACAAGACCGCATATGCGGCATGGCAGGCGAGATGGGTGGCCTCCTCTAAGGGCCGCCAGACTTTTCTATACTTTCCAGATGTCTCAGTGAGACACATGACGAGGAGACTGGTGCCTACCCACTGGACTAGTCAATTCATGACTGGCCATGGAAACTTTGCGGTCAAACTGCAGGGGTTTGGTTTGGCAGGACATGGGTCGGGTTGCTCATGTGGACACGACCAGCAGGACGCAGAGCACGTTCTGTGGGACTGTCCACTTATGGGCCCCGAACGAGCGGAGTTGTTTGCCCGGGTCCGACCCCATTCGGGCCCAATAGGACACGCGGACATGGTGGCAACCGAGGCCAATTTTGCAGCCTTTACTAAATTCGCCAGAGCGTACGGGGGGCGGGACACTCTCGACTCCCCTTGCGACTCTTCAAACTAAAGTCACTCTGATAGTTGCCATATAAATTAACATCATGCATTCGCACTTCGGTGCAAGGTTGCATCACCAGTACCGTGCGGCTCTGCTCGGGACAAAATGAGGGCTTAAATTCTTTGATCTGGCACACGTAAGGGTTATGTTAGCCGGCCGCGTATGACGTGGCTGCATATACATAACGGGAGCGGAGGTGGGAATTTTACACACCATGTTCTATTAGTACAATAAATAAATAATATTCAATTCAATAAAGTAATCCAAATTTAAATTTAAACTTAAAATATATTTGCATGTAATATTATTAATAAAAAAGAGGATGACTGGTCAGTCCCTCGAACTTTTCAATAACCTCCAGAAGTTTCGAGAAACTTCTAGAAAGATTTGCAGTTACGTGTAATTGCTATGCGGCTTCTAAATTCAATCGATTTAGATCATTCGAGAACCCTCTGGAAATCGACCAAAACATAACGTGATGTGCACGTGATCAATGAGTGATACAGCATAAATTATGGTTTTTTGGAGCTAGATTTGGCTGTTTTCGACCGAATTTCTTCGGACAAACACCAAAACGTTCAAGGCACGTATGCCAATACTTCACAAACAATTTGTCACTATAGCCCAAAGGGGGCCTTGACAGTGTCACAAGTAGCACAAAAAAAAGACAAAAAAATCAGTTTTCACACGATTCTCGGAAAATCTTGAGATTTTCCGAAAACTTTCCAACGGCTTTAAATACAAGGGGGCTCCCGTCGACGCCTGGGAGGGGGAAACCGACTTTTTTAAAACACTTTCTCGCGACACTTTATCGAAAAACCAACTATAAAAAAGATTTTCCGGTTTCACGGCTTTCCGGAGGAATCTCTCGGAAAAGTTTAGTATCACCGGTTTAGTATTTACGAGCCAAAACAGAGAAACCTTTTTTTTTCAAAATCGGATGACTTTTCGATTTTAAAAGCGCAAAAGATCCGGGAGCTACACGATGTACGTCTATTTTTTAGAAATATTTTTTTTTATAATTTTTTAAATAATTTTTTAAATATTTTTTTAATAATAATTTTTTTTTAAATAATTTTTTTTTAATAATTTTTTAATAATTTTTTTTAATAATTTTAAATTTTTTTTTCTTTAAATATTTTTTTTCTTTTTTTCTTTTCCAACATTCTTTCCCACTTATGCCACTAATATTAGAATAAGCTTCTCCACAGCAACTCCACAAGGAAGGCATCGGCATGGGAAAACCTGCGGTTGATCCGCCCCCGGGAGGGGGTAAGCCAATGGTCCCCGAGGATTGGTACAATACGCAATCCGACCCCTCCTCCGAGGACTCTGACACAGATGCAGTGCTTGATACCACCAAATCCGAAAAGGAAACGGTGAGAACTAGGGCGGAGGCTGCCACAAAGGCAAAAATCCTTGCTCGAAAGGCTGCGGATCTGAAAGCGGAAACAATCCTGGCGGAAGCTGCCGTTAAGGCCAAAGCATCCGAACGCCAAGCGGCCACAGAAATAAAAGAGAGGGAAGAAGCGGCAGCCACCAAGGCCACCAAGAAGGCCAAAAAGGTCAGGAAGGAAAGACGTTCCCTCGCTGAGGAAATCCCGAGGCCAAACGCCAAGAATCCAAAGAGCGTTGCTGCCCCCGGGGATAGGATAGACGACTCGGATGTGACGGACTCCCAAAACGGGGCTACTAAGGTTGCTCAAGCAATCCAAAGAGTAAAAGAATTACTCTCCGGCGACGGAAATATCCCTGCATTGACAATTAAGGCGATAAAAATGGAACTGGAGGCAGTCATCGCGGAGACTTGGTCTCTCGCAATCAAGCTTGAATCTAGCAAAGCCATACTGGAAGACCGTGCCTCCTACAGAAACATGGCTGCCGCTGCCACCGGTGACACAGCCAGTGAAGGAACCAAGTATTCTTGGAGCAACGTCGCTCGAAAAGGCGTCAAGCCGGTCAGACAGACTTCTCCGGAATGGCCAATTGTGCCACCAACAACCGCCGCAAGGCCCGGCGTGTTCTTCTTTCCTACACAAGAAGGAATGGAGTCTCCGGCCACTAAAGAAGTCATCAAGAAAGCCATCGTGCCCGCGGAACTAAAAGTCCAAATAACGGGCTTGAGAATGGTACGTGGAGGTGGGGTAATCATTCACCCCAGAACCGAGGAAGAGGCCAAACGACTGGCCGCCGCTCCCGGTCTAAAGGAGGTCGGTCTCCGGGCTGAAATCGCAGGAAAAAGGCTGCCGCGGATTATTGTATTCAACGTGCCGGTCAAGACGACAGAGGACGACCTTAAGGAAGCCATTAAGGCCAACACTCAAGAGGTCACGGGTCTCCCCTGGGAAGCATACCGCCATGTTAAACTGAGCCACAGGGCAGGCCTCAGAATCGGGAAATGTCACATGGTGATATCGGTCCCGGCAAAGGTGAGGGAAGCGCTCATCAATGACGGGCGCATATATATGGGATGGGAATCCTTCCCAACCAAAGACTTTTGTGGCGTCGTCAAGTGCACAAGGTGTCACTTATACGGCCACATGGCAAAGAATTGTTCGGTGAGAAGCGCCACATGCGGCCATTGCACCGAGGAAGGACACGATAGGGCTGAATGCCCTAACATTAAGGCCCCCGGAAAGTGCCCGGCCTGCGCCAGGCACAAGAAGCCGCACCAACATGCTGCGATCGACCCTGATTGCCCAGCGCGCAAGTACGCAATGACTTAGGAGCGGAACCGAACGGATTATTCGATTCAATGATTCGGTTCGGTCAGTTAAATGCGGGCAAAGGGAGGGCTATAACGGCGGAGCTGATCAAGACGGTTCGGGAAATGGACATCGATTTGGTCCTGGTGCAGGAGCCTTACTCCTACGGCCCCAACCTGGGTTTAAGTGGGGGTCGGGTAATGCACCACGGCCTGGGGTCTATGGCCTGCATCTTCGTTGCGAATCCTACCCTAGTGGTGCTACACCTTGCCCACTTGTCGAGCGAACTCTTTGCCGTAGCGGAGGTCTCCGACCGATCGGGGAACTCCATTGTGGTTGTCTCTTCCTACTTTAAATTCAGCGTTAACATCCTGAAATGCGTCGAGCAGCTTGGTAAAATTCTGGTTGCATGCCGCGGCAAACAGATTATAGTGGGAGCGGACGTCAACGTTCAATCATGGCTGTGGGCCCCCCGGGGGCCGCGGTCTGGCCGGGACAATCCGGCGCCCCTCGAGGAACTCGTGGCAACTCACGATCTGATGGTGCTGAATAACTCTAATGGTCCAGCCACATTCTCCACCAACAATGGGGAATCTCACATTGATATCACTTTGATTTCCACTGGTTCTGCCGAACGCGTCGTGAACTGGACTGTCCATCTGGAAGCGTCAGCAAGCGACCACCGTCTGATCACGTTCGCCTACAGGACTGAGAGGGGCCACGCGTCTCTCGCTCCACTTGTGAGCGAGTCACTGCCGAGGCGTTTCAGGACCAAGGGAACCGACTGGGTACGTTTTGACCGCGAGTTTGCTGAGGGTCTGGACAGGATGGCCTCACGCCCTCCGCCAAAGGACATGCACGCTGCGGCTGAGGACTTCACGAATCTCATGATTGAAAAAGCGGAGGGCACTATCGGAAGGACGACCCCGAGACCGCCGAACCTCGCACCCTGGTGGAAGCCGAGACTGACAAGACTGAGAGACGCGATGAGGAGGGCCAGAAGGGCCTTACAAGCAGCGCGAAGATCGCTGGAGAGGCCGCCGCAGGCGGACCATCCGCTTGCGGTCACCTACAGGACCACTAGACTCAAGTTCAAAAATGCAATCAGTAAGGCTAAGAAGGTGCACTGGAGAGAGTTCGTCACTGAAATGGGTGGCAATGATCCGTGGGGCCCCCCCTTCCGCGTGATGAAGCTGGGCTCACGGCCCGGAAAAGTCATGTCGGCAGTACGGATCGTTCACCAGTAGCTCTGAAGAGTCCGCCACAGTCCTGTTGGATGCTCTTATCCCGCAGGACAACGAGTCGCTCGACATTGACAACGACCGATTTCAGCAGCTTCGCGTCTATGCGCTGCTCCCCTTAAACACTCCGCGATCCGCAGCCACTACCATGTCTGAACTAGGGATCCTGTTTGCCAGCCTCCCGGCTGGCAAAGCCCCGGGGCTTGACTGCATAGATAACGCGCTAGCGAGAAGGGCGTGGTCTCTTGCGTCACACGAGATCACGCAACTCTACAAAGAATGCATGAGTAGTGGCATATTCCCTGACTGCTGGAAGAAGGGTCACCTCACGGTGATCCCCAAAGCTGGCAGTCGCCCTCCTTGTGACCCGAAAGCGTATAGACCGATTACGCTCCTTCCCGTCTTCGGGAAGATATTGGAAAGATTGATAAACAGCAGGATTGAGTCCCACCTGTCGGAAAACTGTCCAATCTCGCAAAGACAATTTGGGCTTAGACCCGGAAAGTCCACCGAGGATGCGATTCGCTTTGTGATCGACTCTGTGGAGAGCTCTGGCAAGGACCTCGTTGCCGGGATTTTTCTCGACATCGCGGGCGCGTTTGATACTGCGTGGTGGCCCTTGGTTCTGGCAAAGCTTCGGCTGAAACAGATCCCCGGGTACCTCTTTGCCTTGGTTCAAAGCTACTTCAGCAATAGGGAGATAACCTACGACTCCGGCCCCAACCTGATTCACAGGAGGACCACCATGGGGTGTCCCCAGGGCTCCGTCTTGGGTCCCCTTTTGTGGAACATACTGTTTGACGACGTTCTGTCCACGCTCGTTGCGTACGCTTACGACTTGCTCCTGTTTGTTGGGGCGACGAGCCGACCGGCACTTGAGCGTGCAGCCACGGACGCCTTGGGCAGAATCCTTAATTGGGGGTTGCTGAACAAGCTGACCTTTGCCCCGAGCAAGACGGAAGCTGTCCTCCTCAGGGGTAGTTCTCGGGTCAACATAACTCGACGGCCACCCACCTCAGTGCGTTTCTCCGAAAGGGTTACGTATCTGGGAGTAATTCTTGATGACAAGCTGTCTTTCGTTCACCATGCCAAGACGGCCGTCTCTAAGGCCAATTCAGCCTATCAGAGAATGGCCCGAATGGCAGGCAGCAATTGGGGACTTAAGCCTAGAGCCCTTAAGGTTGCATACGGCGCAATTTTTATGGGAATTGCCGGTTACGCCTCCAGCATTTGGCATTCCCGAGTAAACTCCTTAACTCTCGTGAGACGCGCACTACTAAGCGGGCAGCGACTTGCGCTGATCTCGCTTACCAAAGCCTACCGCACAACTTCTACTGACGCGCTTGCCGTACTCGCGGGGGTGCTACCCCTCGATCTGCACGTCCAAGTCAGAGGATCGATCACCCTCCTCTTGAGGGGGATCAGCACAACACTCGCTGGTGTCCATCTGACACCACCGCAGAGATCCGAGGACGTTCCTTACAGGAAGACTGTAAGTGACATTGTGTACAAGACCGCATTTGCGGCATGGCAGGCGAGGTGGACCGCCTCCCCCAAGGGGCGGCACACTTACCGTTTTTTTCCAGACGTATTCTGCAGGCACCAAACTAGAAGACTCCAACCTTCGCACTGGATTAGCCAGTTCCTCACCGGCCATGGCAACTTCGCCGCCAGACTCCACGAGTTTGGCTTGATAGTAGATGGGCCGGGTTGTACCTGCGGGCATGACCACCAAGATGTTGAACACATCCTCTGGGATTGCCCGCTTATGGAATTCGAACGAGCGGAGCTGTTTGCCAGGGTCCGTCCTCACACGGGCCCAATTGGTCATGGAGATCTGGTAGCAACCGAGGCCAACTTTGCGGCATTTGAGAAATTTGCAGTGTCGTATGGGGAGCGGGATAGTCCCGACTCTTCTGTAGACTCATCCATTTCAATTCGTGACACTCAGTATGCGGGTACACAAAGCGCTTAACGTCAGCGGACAGCAGAGCCAGTCCAAAAAACAAAAAAAATCTTTCTTAACTTTCTTCTTTAAGCACTACAGTGCATGGTTGCAGCATCAGTTCCGTGCGGCTCCGTCTCGGGACGGAATGAGCACTTAAAATCACTTCTTTCAGACACGTTTAAAGCGTCATAGAAAGCGGCCGTGCATATCCACGGTTGTGCATATATGACGGGTGGTGGTGGGCACTTTAAACTGTTCTATTAGTAACAATAATAATATATTCATTGACATGTTTTCTTTTTAAAGTAAATGGGTAACGTTTTTAGTCATCTTTACACGATTTAAGAATTAATTGGCTCGTCGCCATCTCGAAGCAAAGTGACGTGTTTCCAGATCGACGTTCTCTCACTGAATGCGAGCGAGTCCAAAATTTTGTCGCGCCTATAGTTGAAAATTATTTCCCGTTTCACTGATGTATCACCTTAAGACGAATCAATACCGTTTTTTCGGGAAAAGTTCCAGGCCTAATTTATGAAGTTCTTTTTTAATTATATTAACCAAGTTTTCTATAGTAATTTGACCTAATTATACAGGTCCAATATCATCTGCAAATTGCGAAATTTCCAGGCATTTCGGTTGAGCAGTGAGCACCCCACCCCTCCTTGGGTTACTCCTTTGTAAACAATTCTATAATCTTCTCCAAGTATATCAGCATGGATTTATCTTTTTGAGAACTAATTTAATGAATTTGATTATTTTTTCTGAACATCCAATCGATGCTAGTTTTGTCAGTACTCAATAGTATATCACTATAAACATTGTCAAAAAATACACCACATACGTCAAGAGACGCGGTTAGCACGTAATTTTTGTTTAGCATTGCTTCATCAGCTACATGTAATATTAAGTTAATTAGATTATCGATACATTAGTTACCTTTTTTGAACCCTGTTTGGCTATTAGGTAATAGATTATGATATTCTACCCGCCACTACAGTTTATTTTTTATAAGGGTTTCAAAGGGTTTGCTTAGGCGGGAACATAAAGATATTGGTAGCACGTTTTTACTATAATATATTTTGTTAATAAAGTGAAGGAATAATTCTTTCCATTTGGATGGATAGTCATTACGTGTAATTAACGAGTGTTTTTATAATATATCATAATCTATCCCGTCTATAATACCAGGGGATGACTTTTGATTGGTTAAGTTTAGAGTTGCATTGAACTCAATGAAGTCAAAAGTGCAATCAACAAAATCCTTTCACCGAATATCGGCTCCCAATTTGGGTCATGGAGAATATATCTTATAATATAATATATCTTATTTAAAGCGATTTTAATTTTTTTTCAGTCTGTAAATTTAAATAGTTTTTACATTAAGTTACATGAGTAGGGTTAACTTTAACATATTTATTTTTTTTAAATTTTACATTTATTCCAAATAAATTTAGAATCAGTCCTATGATCAATGCTAGAAGCAAACTCATTAGAATTCATCTTTTTCTTGTAACCAAACGCTTTTATCGCTATTAAACAAGCTTTATTGTAATATTTTGTTTTAATATGCAGCTTTTCTTAATTTTTAACAGGACGAAGAGAGCTGGTGAGATAAAATGATTTTAATATTTTCTCGAATTCCGCTGACCCCGCACAAACGACCACAAACGCCACGACCACATGTGACTACTCTGCATATTAATACTAACTTTAATAACCGAAAAAGCTTAAAATCTTTGCAAATTCAAAATATTTCTGAAAATGGAACAATCAGCGTTTTTTCAGTGGGAGGTTTTTTTTGCAGAGAGCAAAGAAACTTTTCGCGATGATGGCACCAGAGTAACGATGATGCAGATTACAGCTTAGGAGTTTGTCTTCTTCCTGGCGGGCTTCGAAACCTCCTCAAATACTTCAAGCTTCGTCATGTATGAGCTAGCTCTTAATCTAGACATCCAAGCTAGGGTGAGAGATGAAATCGACGAGGTGTTGGCGAAACATGATAACAAAATTACATACGATGCTTTGACCGAGATGTCGTATCTTTCTAATGTAATGGATGGTGTGTACAATTATTATGTAAATATTTATACTATATTATTATAGCCGTACATAACCATTATTTTCCAACACGTAAATTTAATGTAAGTTCATAGTTAAATCACTGCTAACCTTTTAATTACCACATTTAAATAACACGTAATTATATCGAATGGCCAACGACTCCAAAACGCGCCAGTCGCTGTGTTAGCACTAAATGAGTTAATATATTGCACTGTGTAGCACACCCTATTAAGAGCATAGTGTCAATATGTGTGTTTATTCTATTTTTATGTTATTGAACATTTATCATTATTAAGACGCTTACAATTACCCATTCACTGCGGAACTTTTAATTAATATTTAATTACTACATTTAAATAACATGCTAAATCTCTTTAAAAGTACCTACAGGTATTTCTCGACTTACGACACTTCGCCCTCGAGTGACATAACAATATTTTTTTACATAATAATAATAATATTGTTATAGAATGATTTATGTATAATATCACCATACAAATAGTTTTTCAATACGATGGTTTTAGTATTTTGTAAGAAACTGAACTAACGATCAAATAATAAAATTATTGAAACGTCTTGGTTATAAGTCGAAGAATACGTGTATTATGTTATTAAAACAATAGATCATCAATTTTCTTTATAATTTTCAGAAACTCTCAGAAAATATCCGGCTGTGCCCTTATTTTTCCGAGTATGTACCAAAGACTACGTCATTCCTGAAACTGACGTTCTGATCAAAAAGGATACGGGAGTTTTAATATCTATTCTGGGGATTTACAGAAATGAAAAGTACTACCCAAATCCAGAAAAATTCGACCCAGATAGATTTACGCCAGAAAATAAAGCAACTAGAAATCATTTCACCTATTTAGCATTTGGACACGGACCCAGAACCTGTATTGGTAAATATAGTTGAACTTATATAATATGCGTTTATTTATGAAAACTAAAGTCTCCAGAGTGCATATATTATGTATTCTTCTTCTTCTTCTTCCACCCTGTCACGTCCCAACATTGGGACATAGGGCAAGCACAAGTTGGCGCCACTTCCATCGGTTCATCGCCAACTCTTGCGTCTCCCGCCATGTCAGACCTGCAACACGTAGGTCGCTCTTGTAGCACCGCTGCGGGGCGAGGGAGGGCCGGCCACGGCGACGGAACCCTTGAGGCTGTGCCACAAGGGTACGAAGTGCCGCACTCTTTGGCGGCATCCGGAATACGTGTCCCAGCCACGTAAAGCATCTCTTCGTGATAACTTTAATCACCGAAGGCGGTTGTGTCTGCTCACGAACTCGGGTGTTTGTAATGCGGTCGTACCAATGTACCCCTAAGATTCGGCGGAGACATCGATTCTCAAAGCTCAAAATCTGAGACTCTTGAAGCTTAGTAAGATGCCATGTCTCACAGCCATACAGGAGCACAGGTAGCACGCACGCGTTAAACAAACGACATTTGTTCCTCACAGAATACAGCCTCGACCTCCATGCGACTCCAAGTTGGTTGAACGCAGAGCCCGCCACACCCATGCGGATTTAATACGTAATTGTATTCAGTTCGGTCAGGTAAAACGATATAGTTAAAAAGAAATGATAGATTATTATGGTACGTTTTATAGAATCATCTGTAGATAATATAATATAGTATGTTGGGCTTATACAGCGGCGATTGTCAAGAACATACATATATGTAGCGGCTTTCGTGGTGTAGTGTGTAAGGCTCTGGCCTTTCGTCCAGGAGCTCCGGGTTCGATTCCCAACTGCTTACCACATAGTCATTTAACGGTTTTTGTTAACTGTCAATTCTTGGTGAAACGATATTATATTAATTAAAATAAACTACAATATGTAGTACTTACATACTATATAGTTTAATAATCATCAAAGTTAGTTTAGTCCATATCAATGGGGCATTATCAGCTGATTCAAATTACGCAATACTACAACTATGTATATCAATAAAATTTAAAGACTTTACGAAAATATCATAGTAAATACAGAACGCAAAATGTTTAGAGTAAATTGAACACTTTTACTGTAATATAATAATTATTTATCTTTAAAATTAAAGTTATGACGCACGTATTAAGAAAATAACAATTCCATATATAACAGCTATAGCTACGGATATCGTATATCCCTAAATTTCCTATTATTTTTATATTTAAAACTACAACGATTATGTACCTACAGTAATACCTATATATTATATTAATATGTTTTATATAATCATGGAAATTTATAGAATGTCAAAAAGGGCATATTTCCTACAAAGTATAGAAATTGATCAGACTCCAATTGACAGAAATAAATATACCTATAACCTTTTTTTAGTTTTACAGGACATTTAAGCCTTAAGCACTAATCATGTGATTGCAAATCTTAATAATTACCTATTTACAATGGAAACGTTTCAATTATACACTTGTAAAATTTAGTAAAAATTATGAATTAAAATACCGTATTTCCTCGATTATAAGAAGCACTCTTATAATTTACATACCAATATAATATAATATGTAAACTTTATTATAACAGACAAAGTCATACAAATAAAATAAAAAGTATTTTATAATAGGCATAATATTATGTATGTACTATCACCATCAGAGTCCGAAATTTCTTCAGATTCGGTACCGCGCCGGACCAACTGACCCACCCCCACTACTAGTAATCACTGATGATTCATTACAACCGCGGAATTTTGCAGCATACAAAATAGGAAAAAAACATGTGTGCTTTAATCGAGGAAATACTGTAGGTCCTTTTTCATAATTATAAAAAATACCACAATCCCAACAACTTAACAAATAATAGCTCATAATTATTATTTTGTGTGGAGATACTTGCTGTTTTGCATTTTCTTACAAAGCGATTTGAGAGATTTCACATAATGTTAATAATTATTAATTAGTTTTCAGAATATTATTCTGTCAGAATATGAGCTGTCAGTTTGTAAGAAGACAACAATCCCAATGACATTCGCTACACAATCACTTCTGATGATAGCAGAAAAGGGGGTTTTCTTAAAACTGACGAAAAGGGTCAAGTAAACAGCGAATAAACGTTTTTGTTTAGATAATACTACGGATTAAACATATATTGTAGTAACAAAATAAGATAATCTAAAGTGACTAAAATAGTATATAAGGAAATGTTACAACCATAAACAATTCAAGAAAATAGTAATAATACTCGTAGTAAAGTATTTTTTTATTATTTACATTAACACAAAAAAAATACACTTAGTAGTTTAATATGTACATAGTGGTTAGATATACTTAAGAGCGTACTTCAGTGAAACGGCAAATAATTTTCAACAGTAGGTGCGACGAAATTTCTCACTCGTTTCCAATTGGAGACCGATAGTCGATAGATATTATTATGTATTTTTAAAAAATGCAAAAATTTATCTATTAAGGGTAAAAATGATTTTAAGCAACTTTTTAGATGTAAAAATTGTCAAATGGTGACTATAAAATTGTACTCTGTGCTATAAATTGATCTCTCTCGTAATCAACCCTGCTCATAAGAGTCATAAGTTATATTACCATGAATCACAGAACATGTTAATTTCTGTTAATTCTGAGTTCCCTGCTATGAGTCTACCCGATAATGATTCCGGCCTCTTTAGGGTTCTAGAGAAAATTTCCCTAAATGATTACACTTTGGTGGTGGGGTGAGGGGGGGGGGGGTGATGGGGGGGGGTGACAGTATATTATAGATTCCAACAAATATATAGTAATATGAATAAGTAAGTACCTAAGTACCTATGAAGCAAAAGAGCTTCTTTACATTTTTTTAAACACACATCAATCAATCAATAAGTTATCCAAATTAGACTATATAACTTTATTATTTTTAATTTAAACAATCGTCAAAGTGGCTCAGTACAATATTTTAATATAATATAGATAATAAAATATATACCTAATGTAATATAATTACCTAGAAACCCCTCAAAGTTGTGTTATTATGTTTATGCGCATAATATGTCAAAGTGTAAGCGATGGAGAGAAGTCATTTTGCCTTTGTGCTCAATTATGCATTATGATTAAAAGTACCTATTTACATAAATTGAACATTTTATTTAACCGTAATTTATTTATCTGTGTGCTTAAATGCCTCCTTTAACCCCGAACATCACAGAGTGTAATCAGTGCACTATGAAATTTACGCACGCATTTCTGTAATATGAAACCAGATAAAATAATTGAAACCTTCCTTAATTGACATCTATCGGTCAACATAATTTTGAGTCGCTTGTATTTTTTTTCAATTTATATTGTGCCATTCATGGCAAAAAGTTTGCCAGTTGATTACTTGAATGATTTTACATCAATTTCATCAATCACCAAAATATTACAAAATTGTTAAAATTTCTGTCGTGGTACTTCCTTTATTTCTTTAATTCAATGATGTTTTAATAAAAACGTGTCCTTATGTCTACACTCTAAATAGATACTAAAATTCTCTCGGGGATCTCAAAAGGGGAGTGAGATATCTTCTCGATGACTTTATAACAACGTTTAAATCCCGAGTTTCGAGAAATAGGAAATACACTTAAATACATTTTAAAGAATAAGTTATTTTAAATTGTTAAGTACGTATCATAATTTGCATTAAAGTTTGTCATGTAAACGCGCATTCAATATTGGTAATATTTGAGGACACCCGGTTTGTGTTGCTTGCGGTGTAGGGCCTGATTATCATGGAGTAATAAACCAAACCCGGCTTCAAAACGTTTGTCTATGTCGTCTAGCTTTCACATTTTTATCGTATTAAACTGTTCTGTGATTAGTGCCAATTAATCATGCGTACTTTGTCATTACATGATATGCTACGTGAACTAAAAAGTGATACTACATTCATAAGTAGGAAATAGAAACTCATTTAGCACACAAAGTAATACAAACTTATTAATATAGTATTTTTTTCTTATGTCTTATAAGACAAGGTGTGTCTATTTGTCAATTTTCCTCTCGACGTTGACCGAAACTTTTGTTTTAACGCGTCTAATATATTATTATAACGGTGGGTAATAACATTACCTAAATATGTCACAAAACATTCATTCAACCTGCTCCACATACAAAAACTGATTTAATAAATAATATTATCGACGCGTAAAATGGCCAAAAACGAAATAAGTATTTTGAACAACAGCTACGTTCTTAATTCAGCACGCACCTGCAAAATGTTGTGGTTAAAAAATCGACAGAAGAAGCCGCAAGTAAGGTGACACGGTTTTCATCACTTTTAGCTCGAAAAGTAATGACATTTTACGTCAATTGTGTAATAATAACATCGATGTTATGGATATTATACTTAACAAAGACATTTCTTAAATTAAGATCTTAATTTCCGATGGTCAAGCGTCAAACTTTAAGTAAAAAGAGTCGTATCTAGAACATTAAGTATGTACCTACCTAGAGAGAATACACAACACCTCAGCATGAATGGCTTCCAATTCAAAATTAAAACCAGACGAGCTTCTTTTTTATATTCCTTTGATCTAATCAGTAATCGTAAATGTTAAATAAAACCTTATTATATGAAGATGGCGCCAAATTATAAGCCGCTTAAAGCTCATTAATCATATTCAACAATATTTATTCACTTTCTAATCCAATGTCAATTTTGGAAAATGGATTTGTGTGTGCATTAATACGTAAAAGCACATAATATCGTCAGTGTTTTGTTAAAAGGGCGAATCAACCATTTTGGCGAAATCGAGATTTTAATGAAAATACAATATGTATCCTCTAGCTTTGTTGTATAAAAATGGCGAATTTTTATCTCTACAGGAAAGTACTTAAAAACGATAATCGACTAAAATTAAATTAATTAAAATTACGAAATAAAAAGTAAATGTGACATATTAGGCCTTTTAAAATATTATATAATAATACCTATTATAATGACAGTATTCTTTCTAAGCTTTATTATAAACTTGTTAGATATTTATAATCATATACAGGTAAAAAACAAATAAATGTCAAAAGTTAAAAATCCTCCTCCTGTAATGTAGCATTTTGGTTAATTCGCCCTTTTTACAAAACACCGACGATATGTACTTTACTTAATTTTAAACAATCATCATTTAATGTAACTAAAGGCGGGCTATAAATGAACCGGAGCGGATCAGAACGCAGCTCCGGTGTGTGTAATCCTCGAGACTATATCATTTCGTCTCGTAGAAATCTTATAAAAACCATTCTGGTAAATATATGAATTATTAGGAAAATATTATTTTCATTTACATTACACATTTTTAGGAATATAACAGAAAGATTGAACACGTTTTCCGGTTCGTTAAATATTCAATCTCGAGCGCTGAATGTAAATGTACATGCGGACGTTTTCACGGCAACTGCATATTAACGACCTTTCAACAGCGCAATAAATATCTGGTATTACTTAGTGATCAAATTTACAGTACCTACCTACCTACATTATTTTTCTAATATAGATTCTTTGTTTTGTATTATTTAAAAAAAATAGTTCATACCTACCTAATTATTTAGTTTCTACTATTAGAGGTGATTGAAAAGATAATTCTTGAATTTCGATAAATGAAATATAAAAACTTTCGAGATTTTTCATTTCTCAATGAATCATCAATGAGGATCTCAAAAGTTCGAGAACTTGTTACTAGGAAAATAAAGGGAATTTGAAACGGACAAACAGTGCCGTGAATTTTAAATGGAATGTCTTGAATGGACCGGAAGAAATAGGCAAGAAAAGCTAATAAAAGGCTCTCAAATGGATTTGGCTGCAAAATAATATTCTGAAAAAGTTAAAAAGAAATAAAGACGTTTTTTGAGAATTTCGGAAATCTCTATAAATCTCTACAGTATTTTTTTTTTAATTCGAGAATTTTACACAAAAAAAATAATTTCACCTTCCAAAAAAAATTAAGCTAAGCATTAAAATTAATCAAAATGTATTTAAGAAAAAATAAGAATAATAATTAACGAAATATCATATCAATAAGCCTTCGTTTGCCTTCTCCTACATAGTTTGTTTTTTTCTGAGAAATAGATATCCACTAAAATAGTTTTTTTAGTACAGTCGATAGAAAAAAAGAAGAAAATACTGACTCAGGGAATACTCACATAGCAACACTAGCGCCACCGTCGCGGCCGCCCTCCTTCCTAAACATGTTGCAGTCTAGTACAAGGTCGTTGAAGAGTGCCCTCGTTAAAGTGGATTCGCGATCGCTAATCCAATAATTATTTATATGTAGCCCAACACGTGTTGCTGGAAATCATATGCAGTTTCTTGTCTAATCGGTCATTCGGACGTCTTTCAGAGATAATGTGGCCGACGTAATGGCTATGGGATGGATCGGTTGGGGCAATTTCCAACGCATTTACGCGGCAATAGATCTATTTGCATGCAAATTATGAACAATTAACTTCGCGGACGTAGACAGACCTACAATGACAGCTTGTTATCGCGGATATCATAGGTACATCATCATACTTGTATTACCATAAAGCTGTGGTCACCATAATCTTTCAGTCACTTGGAGCTTAAAATAATAAATGTAAGTATGCTAAAATAAATAAAACCAACAAATATATTATGTAATCGAAGAATTTATATTTAGAATAAGTTTTCTTCCTTTAAAATCCCTTCCAAATTTTCCTTTATGTATAGGACCAGAAATCAGAGAGTTAAATGTTTCTATACTGAGAGATTCTTCAATACTTACTTACTTACTTACCCTTATTGAGACCTACTTACAGCGCTCGTATTGAACAATTTTACGAACCGGAGCGCTCGATATTTTTTCGAAAATAGTTAAGTATTTAATTATATGTATATTAAATAAAAATAAGTGTATTAGATGTTTTATTATATGGTCTATAGATTAAATGGTTAAAATATTTTTTCACGAGACGGAACGATAATTTTGGGGATTTCATGAACCGTAACAACGCTCCGGTCCATTTCAAGCCATGGACATACAGCGCATAGATCGCTTTTGTAGCACTGCTGCAGACTGAGGGAGGATCGCCCACGATTATAGGATCCTTGATATTGTGTCACAAGGGAGTATTTGTTACGCGGTCGTACCAGTGCACCCCTAAAATTCAGTGTAGACATCGATTCTCAAAATTCAATAGTCAAAACCCGACCCCGATAAGATTTCACGTCTCATAGTATTTGATGGGTACCTACGATTATATTCTCAAAATAAGTCTAATGAAGATTTTGACAGAATCGTAGGTAGGGCACAGAGAAAGGCAGTGTTCTACACAATGACGTATTATTATTAATTAATAATATTAATTATTAATGTCATTGGTTCTACAGTAATATCTGGCTTTTTGTAATAATTGGCGCCGTACTTCAAATTTCTAATGGACTGCCTAAAATTTGGGTTTACTGTGGCACTGTGAATAAGTCATCTTTATAGTTAAAGACTTTTGTTTACTCATTGAATCAGTGTAGATTAAAATGATATACAATTGAAAGTGACAATTGTATTGAATATGAATGCGAGAAAAAGAAATTGAGATATTATGTTTTCATACAATTCATATTATTTATTGTATTTAAGGGGGAGAGGCATGCCAGCAGAGAACCTAGCGGAAAAATACGATGCTTGCAAATTGAGATTTTTTTTGATAATTTACAATTTCAACTGTATTAATTAATACAGTTGAAATTGTATAATACAGTTGAAATTGTAAATTATCAAAAAAAATCTCAAATTGCAAGCTTCGTCTTTTTCCGCTAGGTTCTCTGCTGGCGTGCCTCTCCCCCTTAACGTGTCATATTGTCTTAAATTTGTAATTTCCAGCATCTATGTTTGTATAAGTAAAATGAATAAATGCATTCAACTAAACTACAGAAAAAAATCAAAATAAACAAATTTAAGTCACAGCCAAACGCTCTTGAGAAAAATAATGAGAACTGATCTCAATATCCTGCTGTTATAAGAAACTTTATTTTTTACATTGCTGCATTGAAATACTGCACAGACACCAAGTTATTCACCTATTTATACAAAGACAATAAAATAATATTTTCTTGATTTTTTTTTTATAAAGAATCATAATATGTATATTTTTATCGCTTTTGTTAATAGCATTAGCTGGGGTCGATCCTTTTCTGATTTTGTCAGTTTTTAGTTCTTCCTTGCCATGTCCAACGAGTTTTAGGGCATTCAATGTCCCTTGGTTACCGTTGTATGACTACATATTGTCAAATAATGTCAATATACTAGTGGCGGCTTTTTAAGAAGCAAGTGACGCGATTAAGAAAATTCCGAAATCTTAAAAAGGGACATTTAATCAAAGTGTAACAATGCCCTGATAACATAGATAGGTATGTCTATATTTTAACATTATATGGCGATTTATTGGATGGGCAACGGCAAACGGTACAAACATGACAGCGGCTATGTACCTAAAACTGCCACTGAATGAACTCAAGTGTGATTAATGATTTTTTTGCTGGTCGTAGAAAAAGAGCAAATGAAAGCATAAAAGAAAATAGGTATATATATATATATATATATATATATACATTTTTGCAATCACTGATGGTTATTATGTAGGTACGTGCAAAATAACTTTGAATAGGGTCTCTGGTTTGTTGTCGAACTGGTTTTAAGAAATAATCTTCAATCGGTGACTGTTTCATTCCAGGGAAAAATGGATCGTACATCAAACTGTAAGCTAGTCATTATTGAAACTTGCAATCATTAAATGACTTTCCCGTTTTACTATATTAAAACTTAATGTTTTACTCAAACGCGTTCTGACCGCTTGAAGATAATATTCTACAAGTATGTATTTACTAGAGCACGTACCATATCAATATTTTATGGATTAAGATAATACTATAATACTTCAATACGGCTCTCATATAATAATTATTATTGGAAAGCTTACGTGCCAAGATGTCGCCCGTCTATAGATAGATATCATATTATAGAACTTTTTAAATTATGGTATGGAAAGTTTAGTATACGAAAGAATGGCAATTTACAGCTTTGATTGAACAATTATTTATGAGAAACAGATCAAATGATTTTGAACTATTGTACATATTATCCATACGTCATTATCACAAGGAACAGCATAACTTAAAAGTTTTATATAATAGATGCGCTTCTTAATTTCTGCATTGATGAAATTAAAAGAATCAAAATAATAAACAACGACAAATAAAAATTATTCATGCCTTTCAGATCCAGCGGTTGCAGCTATACATAAAATCTGAAATAAGTCTTTTCTAATGGTTATAGGTAACCATGAAAAGGCTCGTACGCTCGCCGAACTCGACTCGTATAGGACGTAGGTCATCATCTGAATGCTGCGAAGACCAAATCCATGTCCAGTGCTACATTCACTGACGCCGACACTGCCATCTGTTTTGTTTCTGTTTCTGGTCTGCCCGTTGACCTGGCAACCAGGTTTAAATAATTAGGTGCTACTGTCACTGACGATGGCAGTCTTTCTACTGAACTTGGAAACCGCATGGATGTGGCGGGTCTGCATTCAGCCATCTTATAGTCGCATGGAGGTCAAGGTTGTATTCTGTGAGGACTAAATGTCGTTTGTTCAACAAGTGCTTGCTACCTATGGTTCTGTAGGGCTGTGAGACATGGCATCTTACCAAATTTAAAGGTCTAGACTTTTGAGCTTTGAGCATCGATGTCTCCGCCGAATATAAGGGGTACATTGGTACGACCGCGTTACAAATACTCAAGTTCTTTAGCGGACACGGCAGCCCTCGGTGATTGACCTAATCACGAAGAGACGCTTCACGTGGTGCGAGACGCCGATCTTTGTGGAACAACCTCAAGGGTTTCGTCATCGTGGCCAATCATCCCTCACCCTGCAACGGTGCCACAAAAGCGTTCAAAATCGACAAAAACTTTATCAACCGCATTTTGAGGATATACTACTGTTTTAATGGGGTAGAGACGGTAGAGTATTGTATATTGAGTATTGACAGGTAGGTACTTAATACATTGATTTTCTTCCGAGCTAATTAACCTTTCATGAAATAGTCGAAATTTTAATCTAGTTTAACCTAATGTAAGAGAATTTAATTGCGCAACGAACGAGAAGCGTCCTTCAAAACTATGACAGGAAGATCTCAAAAATTTAAGTCGCGAATGTTGTGCATTAGAGTTCTGCACAATAATTCAAAGAACATAATTATTTAACTTAGATGAAAAAAGGAATATTAGTATCTCTCGGTGTATGACGCGGGAGACATACTAAAGGTTTGTGGAAACTGGGTCGCAATAGTCGATCGACCTAACCGTAGGTTGTATAGACTTGGGAATCTTTTCGCTTTCGACCGACATAATATGGGGACATTCACAAGAGGTGTGATTAGCGGCATGTAGCGAGTTCGTCACAATATGACCGTGTTTGAGTAATGCGACAGGCGCGCACACAGAAAAATGGTATGGGAGGGGGTCCATCAAGATTTTTTTTCATAATAATGTATTATTGATTTTTTAAGACGACGGGTGGGGTTGATAAAATCTACCAGGTACCGCTGATTTCTGCATTTCCCCGCGGACTTTTCCGGGTACACACCCCATACCCAGACACTCCGAATTTTGAGTCTAGCTATAAACACCTGAACTGCAACTATAATTATGGGTGCTCACCTACGACTTATTAGGACATGCCGCATTATAAGGATAGTTGGTGTCTGTTTGTGTCGTCCGCGCTATCTTGTCTTTTAAACATACTACGTCAAAATATTAAAGCAAACATTGGTTGCCCCTGATAATTGCACCAATTCATGGGTGCAACGGGTCTTCCACTGACACGGGTCTTGTGTGGCGAATAAAATGCCGAAAGGAGTGGGGTCAACCCTTTGAGAAAGTTGTTCGATGGTCAAATTATCCAGGTCACGACCCTCCGCCATGAGGTTCTGACAAAGAAGAAGAAGAAGAAAAATAATTATTCCAATCACCTAATTAATTTATATTTTTTCGATTCCTGGGGGGGTGGTCCGGACCTGAAATCCCCTTCTTTAACGAAGTTTGGCAGTTCATCTTGACCCGCTTTCTTCTTTCTTTCTTTTCGACCATGCCGATCCTAATAGGATCATATGGGCCTCCACAGAGTGGAGGTTTGTATTGAGAGATTTTTGTTTTTACGAGAATGGATGTCAGCCACTTGCTTAACCTATTAGGTCCATACTCTGACTCATACACAATTTAAGTGGATTAACAATTACAAGATAAAAAGAACTTTTTATATAGGACCACGTTTTCAAATTTTCTGTTGATTCATATAAACTTGACAATTCTATTTATTAATAAATACTTTTTGTGTACTTGGATGGAAATTCTGAATAAATATATAATACTGATGTGTCATATTGACATTTCATATTGATTTCCATAGTAACGCACGTATATATTAATAATTTAGTTGCTTCCTAGGCACACACACGAACGGACACACAAGAAAAAATGTGTACTGGACAAACAAGAATACGAGCTAATAAAAACGTGGTAAAAAGGAAACAATCTATTAATTGAGCTCCCATTATGTTAGTAAAATTGAATTTTATAATAATAAAATTAATTTCCACGAAAACTATTTTGTAGTCAATAGTATTTTGACTATACCACCGTTATCAAGACTATGAGAATAAAGTATTGTTCTTACATTATATCTTACAAAATATATTAGGTATGCACTCTAGTAATATTATTTCAAACACAATTCAGTATTAGACCGTATTAATTCGATTATCTTTAATCTTTATTTACCACAAATATCATGTAATCACAGGTTTGGTGCATGCGGAGGAAATGAATGGGTTTCGCTTCAGTACCGTGAAGTGTGGTCAGTATCGCCCATTATTCCCTGTACTTCTGTTCTGTTCCGTGTGACATTTTCGCATTTCTTAATAATTGTCTCTTAATTGAACACCAACCTTGCGAATTGCTGTTATTTATGGTATAATCTAGTCAGTGTTCATCGTGATCGAAGAGCCTTATTTGGTTATCTTTATTCACCCATTTTCTGAATACTGGAAATAATTGTTGTTTATTGGATTCTCGAATCGACATCATGCGCAAGCCTTGAGACATAAGAGATTGACGTCTCGTGTGAGGCAGCAAACCCGATGAAAATTATGTATCGCCGAATATTTTATTCGATTAATAAATTCACCCACTATTTTTAATTATCTGTGGCTAACTAAATTTTGAGAGACATTCCCAAATCATTAGATAACGCATATTATTTTGAGAAATACATCAATAACAATCCACTTTTTTCCCAGACGCAAATACTATTCCGGAAAATGACAGAATAATATAACAATACGTAACTACCATGAAAAAAACTCAAAAATATATAGATCCCAATGAGACTGTTTTGCAAGAGTATTTCAGGTTGGTTTAGGCCTAGGGACGTCACTAAGCGTGACCCTGGTGGAATTAGAACGTCCTGATACAGGAACCTCAGAGACTGGTTTGAGCTCAGCATTCCATCCCTATTTATAAAATCGATGGACATGGAGAAAATAGCTAAACTCATCACCAACGTGATAACGGATATGGCATAAAAAGAAGTAGAATAATTCTCCAACATTTTTAAGCACATTAAGGAATTTATAAGTCGAAATTCTGGCTAAATTTTAAATCTTCAAATTTAAATAATATCACTTTGTCTTTATTGGCTTCATTAAAATGCGTTAAACATATTATGATATTCAAAATTAATTTTCCGTGACTGACTTTTAAACGCACACTGCTTGCTTGCTTATTCTAGCAGCTAGCTGAAAGATTAAATCAACTGTTTTTTTACTTATCCAACTCGCACTAAGCTGTATTTATTTTGTAATTATAACCTGCACAGAAAACGTGTATGGCAGAACGATAATTAATATTTATTTCTCTGGCTCCTCAACGATGTTATAATATGTATTTTATTTTAATAGCATCTTGTGGGATACGCATCCGTGTAAAGGTATAATAGGTGACAATGATCAGTGTCAAAAAATGAATAGGTGTACCTAGGTAGTTGAATGTCACCGAACATGTAATTACGCTGCCAAATAGTAGTTGTACGTATTCTAGTTTTCTTATTTCATAATGAGAACCTACCTTCATGTCAAAATATCATTTATGTCAGACAAGAAGATAAGATAAGATGGCGATTTATATGTGTGTGATTAAGATTGTCATCTACTTTATTTGGTTAGGTACTCATAGTTGAGGATAGTGATCAGTGATCACACTGATCACACTGATCACGATGAAATCACGTTGATAGCAGATTACAAAATGACGAAAGCAAATTACCATATAAATTGTATGGTTTAAATATGGCATTATTACAGATCAAACGGCGCTTTTGCGAATCTAAGATGGTTTTAAAGCGTTTTCTTTGCAGTCTACCAATGGCTGTCGTACCAATCTAGTCCATACCAGTCTAGTCGTACCAATGGCTGAAATTAATTCAATTCAAAGGGCCGTTCAAGTTCCCACCAATCTAGTCAATACCAGTCTAGTCGTACCAATGGCTGAAATTAATTCAATTCAAAGGGCCGTTCAAGTTCCCACCACCATCCGTCATATATGTACAGCCGTGAATATGCACGGCCGTTTTCCATGACGCTTTAAACGTGTCTGAAAGACGTGTTTTTAATTACTCGTACACCGTAATGCTTAAAGAAGAAAGTTAAGAAAGATTTTTTTTGTGTCCGCATACTGAGTGTCACGAATTGAAATGGATGAGTGTACAGAGGATTCAGGACTATCCCGCTCCCCATACGACGCTGCAAATTTCTCGAATGCCGCAAAGATGGCGTCGGTGTGGACATGAAATGGAACGATATGTTTTAGCGCCAGGGACAATAAAAATAAATAAGTACGTCATTTACATAACATAATTTTTGTAGCAATATAATATAGTGTATAAATATACCTACTGACATCCACTATTATAATATTGCTCCGGTGATTAGGCCAGAACCGACTTCCTAATAATATTAAGAATTAGTTGAAGATATTTTATGTCTCTATCCTAATTTGATTAGTTGTAAGATTGTAACATACCTTTTACTGAATGTCTGCCAATGATTCATTTCTGAGGAAGGTCACATGGACGTCAGCTAGCGATGGCATTCAGGTAAATAAAAAGCAAACGATGATTATGATTACATAGTGTCGTCACTTGCCGCTCATTTAATATCGCCGCTAAGGAGAACATTCAGCTACTGTCTTTTGGTAAGCCTGCATCTCATAGTGGTTGTATTTATTAATTTATATTGACAATTTAGACATACGCTATGACAATATATCGTCATGTATTTTCTTTAAATAAGTACCTCTTCCACGCAAATTGATCGGCCACCCCCACCCGTAACTCTACATATTAAGTTCAACAGTGCTATGTTACAAATTTAGATAAGTATTATATAAGTAATGTAAAAAGATTTTCTTTTTGTTTTACAAAATATTATATACATTCATTTACAGATAATTATATCTACAATTATTTATAATATTGCTGCTATCTTCGAGTAGGTACCCATTGTATTTATAATAATTACGTAATAGTTCAAACATTCACTTGCCGAGCTTTTAAATTCGCAGATATTTCAATATTTTTGGCGGTTGAGCATTTTATTGATTATAAACCTAGAGCGGAATGCAGAAACATTTGTCATAACTAAAATTTCCTTAGCAGAAAACACTATGCAGAAACATTGTCCTTAGTTAAGATCATTTCTATTGAAAATAATACCATATTTAAAAATTTTCGTTAGGTAAATTAGGTAAATTATTTTATAATTGTTTAACGATGACAAAAATATGACAACTGCATTTCATAAATGCAATAACTATAAATACATATTAATATGTAATTATAATACTCTTATGTTTCAGTTATAAGTCATTATACGTGATTCTACAGGCACCGCAAGATATTTTTTTAACATGGTAACACTAGCGTCAAGTGTCATTCTTCACCTGGCATTTTGTATTTATGCGGGTTGGCGTATAAAAGTAAAATAATATTCTGCAAGTACATGCCAAACTAATTAACACTATCAATATCCATATTGAGATACATTGTTAAATGAATCTGAGTGTATGGACTGTGTTATAGACATGCGAATTTATTTTGACAGCAGTTGTCAGTGGTAAACGGTAATACAGAAGGGGGCGTGTTCATAACAAAAGTAATCTATGGTTAGGGATTCCTTAACTCTATACTCAGGATTGTCTATAGTTAAGTCATGCTTTTCGGCGACTTATCATTAGGAACAAAATCTTAGATTGTGCATGCTGCTCCTAAACTCGATAAACATTCATAACAAAGCTGTTGGTCTGTAATAATATATATGCACAATTTACTCCTCAAATTGCTGTCTCTAAAAAATTCATGACCTGTCTATTCTCACGGGATCTCACTGATTTTGTTTTGCAAGCGGTTGTTCTGTGAAATCTAAATCGATATTATAAAAAAAATTTAAATATTGATATAATTTTTATATAAAAAAAACTATTTTGCAGCTCCCTTTAAAATTTTCTGATGAATCGGATACGTCATTTCCGTCAATGAATCACCACTGCCGTCTTGGAGTAGTAATGGTGCTGTCCTGCTAATTAGCGAATTAGTAATGTAAGTGTGCATTTCTTTATTCAATATTATATAGATACTACGTATCTACTTTTTGCAATTTAATAATGAGTTTTTATTCAATTGTGTCAGTCGTGATATTATAAATACATAAATCAATTGAGGATGCACACAAAATTCTTGCTGTCTAAAAATTACTTATATGAGAGCACTAATCTGTCTCGCAATTTATTTTGAAGCTGAGATGACGGTAATTCGGCCTGATATTCTGGAACTGAAAGAAAAAGAGTAATTGGAAGTGCTTCATTTGATTTTAAAATAAGTTTAAAAAGCGACAACAGTGGAAAAGTTTTGTTTTGTCGGTCGGCACGCAAGCTTTTTTATCAGTAACTCAAGCCAGGGCTGAAAAACTCTCACAAAATACACCTACTATAATAATATTAAGCAATAACTCATAGTTATGGAGCTCATGGGAACCCGTTTTTATATAATTACGTAAATTGGAGATAGTTATATCTATTATCATATTATTACAACTTGTCGATAATACAAATGTTTTTTTTCGTAAATCTATTATTGAATGTCATGAAAAATGCACATTTAAATTTTCTCATTCTACACATATATACATATTATTTTTCAATTTGTGTTAATGCAAACCTCCATTTTATAGAGGCCCATGATCTTATTAGGATTGGACATGGTAAAAAAAGTCTCTTTTTAGGATGGCCACTCTTTATTTGGGCATTAGTATTAGTATTAGTAGGAACTGAGTACTCCTAAATGAAAAACTCTATAAAATATATTATTTAAATTTTTTTCTTGTGCGTAGCTGAGAAATTTAAATTTTTGACGACTGAAATTCAAATTTCCACTATTCCATATTATAACGGTACACTTTATTATTATTATTATGGCTGCTATCCTAGACTATAGTTTACTCATAAACCACAATATTGCACCACTTTCTATCACTCGGCGCCAATCCGACTATGTTTTGTTTTTTTCCCAACCCAATCAAACCTCGCGCTAATATGGTATTTTTATAAATAGTTAGTAACATATTGAATAAAATTTGATTATATACTCTGCGGTATTTCTGAAACTTGCTATGTTTCTGATGTAATATCAATAATCTTAATGTAAAGGTTAAGTACCTGCCACAATTATAATATTATCATTAAAGGTTCTTCTAGAATACAGTTCTCTGGAAATTATTTTAAACACTGAATTGCTATAGCAATTTATATATTTTTTTAAATACTGTTACCAAAAAGTATAGTAAGTTAGTTTACATAATACGTATTTAAAAGATTATAAAAAACATGGTAAGAAATAATAATAACAATTTGCGAACTTCGATTTGAACTTCCCTTCCTGAGGTTTTTTGAACCATTTCAAAGAAACCGCAGTACTTCCGATCGACTCTTCAAATAATAGTGGTCCCAGAAAAGCTAACAACTAGAACCTGTATAGAACCGCAGTCATGCTATGAAAAAAATCACGCATTTTAATAAAAATAAAAAGTATGGCGAATCAGGTATAACTCAGAAAATTATAGGCCTAGTGTTTTTGTCGGGTAAGATAATAATATGTCGACCGAAAACGAAAATTCGACATTTTATAATAATATACGGCGTTGGTTTGTTTCATTTTTAAGTTTGCGCCAAACTTACGAATAGTGAATTCTATTTTAATAATTAAATGGACTATTGGAAACTAATTATATTGTCTACAACTAAATAACAATCTGTACAAAAATCATAAAAATAGGATACTAGCATTGACGGCCCTAGGCTTAGTGCCCCCCTGAAGCAGACTTAGAATACCGTCCCTTACCATCTTTAGTTTCAAATTGTCTGTCAATTCATTAGGTAGGTACAATGATATAACATCATTAGGTAGGTACCTTTTTTGACCATGTCCGATCATAATAAGATCATATTATGGGCCTCCACGAAGTGGAGGTTCGTATTAAGAGATGTTACGTAGGTACTATTTGTTAAATCTATTTTTACCAGGATTGCTGAAAATGGAAGGAGATCGTTGGTTAAGTTCATAAATTTAGTCGTCATCATTCTCAACAGTGAGATAAAGGATAAGACGGGAGATATCCTTTACAAGTAATTTGTGTCATAACTTTTTGTTTTTACGAGAAATGGATGTTAGCCTCCATTGTTCCATACTCTGAGTCCAAAAACACATTGAAAAATAACATGTGAATGAGACAGACCCGGGATTCAAACCCGGGACAAGCCGTAACCGCTCGGTCATTGTTGGTGTATCTCATAACTAATATGATATAAATAGATAACAAAACTATTATAATTTGATGTAAATATATATACGATGATAAAATTAAGCTACGGAATAGCTGGTGTCAATATTTATACTTCCGTCCGTTATTTCATTATTTAAAATATACTTTTTTTCTATAATTTCCATCGAGACCGAATTCCCGATTCAGATTAAAAAAATATATATCTAATATATGAAATTATGCTAATCGGTTTGCAGATATATAAACTTAAAAATAAATTTTGAGAAGTAAAAGTCATAATAAAATAATTAGAGTGTAGCACTTATAAAATTATTTTTAATCTTGAAACGAAATAATATATTCATATGCACATAGATTTGATTCAGATTTTTTTACATTTGAAGTAGGTAAGTATATCGTATTGATAATTATTTTAAACTTCGCTAATTAATTGGGAGCTTAAAAATTAAATTATCATAAATATATGTTAAATCTTAATATCGGTATGAGAAAACAGAGACTTCTTTTTCAAATTCAACATATAATGGCCCTAGTGAATTAGATCACATTCTCAATAAAGATGTAACCACATACTTTCTCTGTGAAATACTAATATGGACGTTTATATATTTTCTTTTTTCAATCAAAATATTCATTATTTGTACTTGATTATCGTCATATCATACTATTCAAGCTACATTATAATTAAAACTAGGTGAACGCGTCATACAGGGATGTGAGAAATGATAATATCTAAATCCTTTTTTACTATTAGTAACTTTATGCTGGCATCAATAATTATTTAGGAACGTACCTGAAGTAAAATAACAGAAAAATATTGCCCAAAGGCTGCTCTCTATAAAGTTGCTATCTAGTATCTACTCACACCATCTTTTTTTACCACTGTCAATCTAAATTACCAGAATGTCTTCTTACCTTCCAATAAATCTTTTTCATGTCTTATTTAATAAACAATGATCGAATAATTAGATAATTTAATTATTAAATCTAAATTATATTATTTATTCCACATCATATAAATCCACTTAATTAAAGTTTTATGTGGATATATCGGGTCCAAATATATTATCATTGACTCATACGAGGACACTATGTAATATAGAAAATCTCAATATTAAAGAGGCCACGTTAGTTTAGTAGTTAATATGATATTATATCAAGGACTTGAACGCGAATTCGCAATAATATGCAATAATATTGCAATGTATGGGAGCTATTTTTTAATTACATACAATATG
The DNA here is from genome assembly GCF_057557595.1 of Rhyacophila brunnea. Taxonomy (NCBI): domain Eukaryota; kingdom Metazoa; phylum Arthropoda; class Insecta; order Trichoptera; family Rhyacophilidae; genus Rhyacophila; species Rhyacophila brunnea. The sequence continues at coordinate 29,858,333 of NW_028233068.1, forward strand.
CATTTACATTATAATACAGTATACGGACACCTGCGGGGACGTCATCTGAATAAAACAAGAATGCTGTAAAGACATAAGCGTGGATTTATAATAATCACCCTTGATTCAACCACGTTAATCTTGGAACTGCGTTCTCTATTCTTTTCGTTTCTCGAGATTGGTTTGTTTATTTCTTTTTTAAATGTCCCAAAGTTTTCTTCGTTTGAGATCGAATTCGAGACCTTTTTTCCATTCCAAGTAAAGCGCCCTTTCTACCACAGTTTCCATATCAGATAGTAATATTATAGTAGTCAATGGCTTTCTTTTTCTATTTCAAATTCCCCTTGTTATTTTGTCCTAGTAACAATTTCTTGATATTCTCATTGACGATTTCTCGACAAATAAAAATTCTCTAAATTTCGGACAATTTATTTCTCGAGATTCGACATTCATCTTTTTTGATTATTTCTCGATCACAACCATTGGTATTTGTTCGTTTACAAACGGTTTTTCATAATCAGACGTAGATGTCCGTGACCATAATATTTAGGAGGATCTTTTTATTTTCCCGATGCTGCATCAATAAGTAAGTCGGGGGGTCATTTAAATATTTTAATTTTTCTTTTAGGTCCAAAAATGGATAAGTTAAGAAAAACTCAGAGAACGTTTTCTTGTAAAAAGATGTATTAAGAAACTCCTTCGTGATGCAGCTAAGATCCAGATTGAGTTAATGATGACGATGATACTTAACATGACCACCAGTTAAATAATTTTGAATTAACCCTTCTGTTTGTAAGAAGAAGAAGAAACAAGGAAAATAACGCTTAAAACAACCATAATACACACTAATTAATGAACAAATGTGAATTATTACCCATATTTTGTTAGTTCAACCTTGATCGAAGATTTCTTTATTAAATTTTACGTCGGACAGTGCTCACTATGTCGAGCGAGTAAATCCAATTCGTAACGAAATTAAATTTGTTTCAAATTAAAACACTTTTTCGGTTCATCGGGCGCGAATTTCAGACGCCCACTTTTATGTTTTACTCTGATAAAACTATTCGCCGCATCAAGCTCATCACATTTTAAGAAGAAAAGGTGTGTCTAAATAATTATTGGTTTATTGTTATAATTTTCCTTTTTATCACTATTTGAACAAATAATCGGATAAATAAATTGGCTTAGAAATTTCATCGATTTCGCTATTGTTTCGAAAATGAGATTAGTGTCTACATAAGTACTTACTGATATGGCTTGAAACGGCGCTATAGCCGTTTTCGTGCCTTGATCAGAATGCTACAGTAGAGCTGTTTCCATAATCTGGAAGATTTTTATAAGTAGTTTTTATTCAAATGAATAAGTCACAAGATTTCATAAAACGCGTTTTCAATGAACTCAATGGATGCGGGTTCAAGTCAAGTATTTATTGAAGAAGGCAGACGGTTAATAGTGCGATACAGTTTATGGTTGACATGGAATCGGATCGGTATCGACAGGTCGAGAGTTAAAGTCTGAGTCCAAGTAACCATAAACAAGTAAATGTTTATACACAAAAATAAAACTTAATGTTGAAGGTGTTGCAGCTAACTCCGCTTATTTAGACCGCCAAATACCGATTCTGGCTTGTTTTCGGATGGCGTCAAAAATTTAGGTATCAGTATGTAGGTATATTGAGTTATTTTTAGGGTTTACTTTAGCCGCGCTTGAAGGCCACACACATTTTTATGCATCCTGCCAAGACGATATACGTTGATATCGTCGCCGTAGATGTCAAGGGAGTCAAGCCACACATTTGGCGAAAATGAGTTAAGTACACAAAAGCATTTTAAAACCATCAAAGATGCCGTGGTCAATGGATTTGAGCCACAAAAAGCCCTATGTATGAGTATTTTGTAAATTGCCAATAGACCTAGCACACATACATTAAAGTAGTCAATGACGACAAGCCGCATAAGTCTTTTGACTTCCGAATAATTTCACATGATTATGTGACTTAACGCTGTTGACCACTGGGACTTCCCGCTCAATCTGTGGCCCGGTACGCACGCCTCGGCTCACATTCGACAAAGATTTATAGTGTTGTCTTGCTCTAACTCAGCATAAGAAACAGAGAAAACTGAGTTTAGCGAGTCGGGTTATTCACGCCAGCACCTGTATCGTGTCATATTATTCATACTAACATTGCGGTTGGTTTATTTGGTGATCTTTTTTCTTTGGGTTTGCGACTGTAAGCATTTTTATTCAGTGTATTTAGTGTGATTGTTGTATTCAGTTGTGATTCAGTGAGAAAAGGTGCTAAATAATGAACTATTCACGTGGGAGACTAATGGTTGCAGCCGTTTTAAATTCTACTAATCAACATACCCGTAAAGGTAAGTGTCGATGAAATATTGAGCTAAAAACACTTACTAGTTAAAAATGTTGATTCAGGCTGCTTTGACAGCAATGAGTAATGTGTGCGCAAGCTGTATTAGTTTTATTTCTTTTACAGACTCTCACGGGAATGCCGTACAAGCTGGATGTGCAGACCTCGAGCTGAATATGCAAGCTCCGGACAAGATTGCTGGTCCAGCCATATATACAGAGCTCCAAAATGTCTCTCCAAGCACACACGTGGGAGGTCAATATTTTAATTTGTTGGTTATCAATAATTGTTGGTTTGATTAAAACCTGTGACCATCAGAGAGTCATTTGCTAATAACAAATTATTAATATTTACCTTGGTAGTTTCAAAGAAATAAACTACTTTGTTTTGTTTTACAGATTGGAACGTCAACCTGGCACCAACACTACTAGATTCAAATGAGTCATGCCAGCAGGAACCTGCATATTATCAACACAACATTAATGTTTCAGGAACTTATACTTCTGAAATAACCGAGAGCAACCATAGTAACAATCCTGTATCATCCATCCCCACTTCTACAGATCAGACTACAGATGATTTAAGTAGGAAACGCAAGCGAAACCCAAAAATGTGGAAGCGGAATTCACAAAAGATATTGAGAATGGCAGGCAGCGAATATCAAAGCAGATCCGGAAAAAAAATTCGAGCAAGGGCGATAAGAGAAGTTAACTGTAAGTGCCATTATAAATGCACATCCAAAATAGGAAAATCACAGCGGGAGCAAATGTTGGCCGACTATCTGAGTCTGGATTCCGAAAGAGCAAGATGGGCCTTCATTGGTAACAGTATAAATCGTATCCCAGTGAAACGAAGGTACCATGGAGACTGCACCAAACGAGAGTATACCTTGCAATACTCTGTGATGTGTAATGAATTGAGAGCCCAAGTGTGCAAACAGTTCTTTTTGGCGACATATGACATCTCGAGCAAAAAAGTTGAAAATGCAATGAAAAAGTTGACTCCTTCAGGTGTCACTGATATAGATCGGAGAGGTCACAAAGAACCGCCCAACAAAAAACCAGAGGAAGTGAGGAACATAATCAGGGACCACATCAAATCGTTGCCCGTAGTTGCTTCCCATTACTGCCGGAGCAGCAGTAAGAGAAAATACTTGCCTTCTGGTTTGAGCGAGACTCGTATCTACATGGACTATGTAGAGTATTGCAAGGAGCATAATGTTGAACCAGAAAAGCACGGCTTCTACAAATCGATCTTTGTCACAGAATTTAACTACGGCTTTCACACTCCTAAAAAGGATCAGTGTGACTTTTGTACTCAGTACAAGAACAAGTCAGACGAAGAGAAGGCAAAAGACGAGGAGGAATACAAACTGCACTTGACTCGAAAAGAGGAAGCGAGAGAACACAAAAAAATCGACAAGGCCCAAGCTATGTGTGATCCAACAATTAGTTGCTTTACCATGGATCTGGAAAAAATATTGTTGACTCCAAGTTTGCAAGTAGGACAGTTGTATTATACCAAAAAGCTGAAAACCTACAATTTCACAGTGTATGACCTGGCTACTAGACAAGCGACGAACTACATGTGGCATGAAGGTGCAGGTACAAAGGGTGCTTCGGAGGTCGCCACGTGCCTGTGGAAGCTCTTGGTTTCAGTAGGCCCCAAAAAAGAAGTAACTCTGTATTCGGATACAGCTTCAGGTCAAAATCGCAACTCAGTTGTATCTACAATGTTATTACGTGCCGTGGAACAGCTGCCCATCAACACAATAAACCAAAAATTTATGGAATCAGGGCACTCCGAAATGGAGTGCGATTCTGTGCACTCCACAATAGAGGCCCGAGGAAGGAAAGTGGACGTATTCACACCAGAAGGATGGTATATGGTCGCCCGTACCGCGAAAACTAGTAACCCCTACCATAAGGTTGTGGAAATGGAATATTCCGACTTCTTCGATTACAAGAAATATTGCAGTCAAGTGATGACCAATAAAACTCTGTCGGAAAATGGAGACAAAATGAAGTGGCTAAAGGTAAAGTGGTTCCAATATCGCGAAGGTGAACCCACGACTATCTTTTATAAATACCAATTGAGCCAGAATAACTTTGAGTCACTACAAATCCAGCGAAGACGGCATCGAAACGTACCTACCCTAGAAGTACCAAGGCTGTACAGTTCCAAACCTAGAATTGACCAAGGTAAACTAAAAGATCTGTCAAAACTATGCCAAAAAGGTAGCATTCCGTCAACCTATCACGACTTCTATAAAAATTTGGAGCCTGAAGATCGTCCAACTCAGAAAAACAGCAGCTCAGAGAGCGATGGAGATGATTAAAATGTGTGTCTAGTTTTATTGTAACTTAATTGTAATTATATATTTTTTTCTTTTATTTTGTTAACTGTCAATTCATGGTGTAACTGCATTGTATTGTTGTTTTAATTTAATAAAACGCAATTTTTTTGTAGTACTTATTCCACTTTTAATCAATAAATTAGGACCGGTTTCGTCCGCCTCATAGGGACATTTTCAACTGAAATGAACAAGTTGAAAATGTCCCTCTGAGGCGGATGAAACCGGTCCTAATTTATTGATTAAAAATGGAATAAGTACTACAAAAAAAGCGTTTGATTAAATTAAAACAACAATGTAATTATATTTTTGAAAAGCTAACTTTTTGTTTAGAGACGACTATGTTCACATACTGAATGAAATCAGGTAGATTCTAGGTTAAGGTGGGCACCATAAAAGGTCAATAATAGACTTTTCTTTAGAGTATATCCACAAAATGTTAGTGCTTTGTCCACAAATTCTCAGTGTTCAACAGGCATAAGAGGCCTAACTCTTTTGACTACCGCACAAGTATGCCAACTGTACATGTCAATATTCAGTGGTCAAGAGATATAACACACATTACTTTTAAAATACAATTTTTTTTAGTTATTCATTCAAAATAATAAAAAGATAATATCACAAAGTATCTACGTTCAAAGTTTCACAATTCTATCTTTAAAAATAAAAAAGTTACAACAAAAACTGTTCCTTTTTTTGTCACACAAAATCTTTGCGCGCCGATTTCTCAGCATTATGATTTTGTGGACTGGCTCCCTTGACATCTACGGCGACGATATATGGCAATGGACCCAGGGAAATGACGTGACCTTGTGCTTGCCTCACGCCTCAATGCTCAAGTAAGCAAGTATATCTCTAAACAAAACTATTCATGAAGCAGTATATACCTACTTAACTAAAAAAGAGACGCGTAGCGTAGTACAGATGACGTATTATTAGTAGGTATATTGTTGATTTAGACGAGGTACCAACGATGTGACTTACATTAAAGTCTGCGTTTTCCCATCATCCTTGATGCAATCTAACTTATATTGTACTCTTGTAACTATATACAAAATTATTTAATAAGTATACATAATATAACTTTCCTTTGCCATGATACCAATGATAATTTTGTTATACTTAAATAAAACGGATTTCAAGTTAAACATATTTTATGTTTTAGACAAAATATCTTTAATAATTATATAAAAACATAAGTACATTAACACCATAAATAATTATTCAAAACAACAATTAAATAATACCTACCTAAGTTATTTATAGTAAAAATATTTTTTTCAAATAGCAAAAATAATTTTGTACGGTTTGGAGCCATAACTTCGAATGCTTTGTGTTTCTTGGACAGACCACAGGACGAACGAATTAATCATCAAAGATTCCAGATAAAGGAACGGCTCTCTACAAATGTTCATGACAACGTGACAACGCGTTCTGCAGATGTTGTAGTTCGTCGTGGCCCGAATAAGTCTAGAGGGGCTGATAGCCTCCGGGAAAGGTGAGGCACAGGAAGAGCGTCGGCACGCTAGATAGCGGACCGAGATGGGTAGAGACGTAGAGAGTCTTGGTCACTCAGAACATGATTGAATTTCAGGGTGGTCACGATCCTCATCCATGAGCGAACAACCAAGAAGGGAAGAGATAATTTGAAACCTATTACACAAAAATTAAGAGCGCGCATTTGATCGCGTCCGGAAACTTGTACGTATGCAGTTCGCCGTATCACACTTCACCGTAAAATGTTGTTTCGGAAATATATGGCCGTATATAAAAGACCTTCCAACCTCTTTGGGTCGTATATTACTGACATAAAATTAATGTCTAAATAAAACACGGTGCTTGTCGGTTTACACTTTACAAGAAGCCAGCACCAAACAAATTTTGAAAATAGCCAACATACTGGATTGTTGGTAAGGTTAGGTTAGGTTTTCATTATTGAATTCATGAATTTTGTCAAAATCAGCTATAAAAATTGAATTAATGTTCATATTGAATCTAATAAAATTGGAGACCGTATAGTATAGGTACGGTCATCTCTTTCCGATAAGAAAGCTCACGGCGAACTGTGCCACGGTGAAATGTTTTACGTACAATTTACATGTAACCGCATTTCACGGCAATCAATTTAGTCACCGCGGAGGAACTTCGATGATTTCGCGACTAATCCATGGCCTTAAGAATTTTATATACCTACTGGAATCAGTCTACAGTGGCACCATATTGTGTGATTCGCAGAAGTATGTGTATTGTTTTCTACAAAGCCTATTGTAATGCTATCAAACAAAACTAATACAACTGTAAATGACTTTTCCCGTACTCATGGTGCCACTATCGAGTGATTCCAGTTTACTTTACGTCTTGGTAAACCACCACTGTATCATCCTATTTTTTACACAACGTGTAGGTGTAGGGTGTAGGTAAACCAAATCTCACTGTCATATTGTCGTATGCATAAGATTCCCAAAAACCTTATAGGCTAAATACTGCTCGTTTGTATGCATGAGTACAAACGTAATTTTTTGTTTAGTGACGTCACGAATGTGACGTCATCATGTGTCATGGCGTCCGTATAATGGCAATCTTATAAAATTTCATTCCCCGATGAATAATTCAAAATTTTGGAATTGTTAATGTGTCTGAAAGTGTGCGAACGGTACCATATAAATTTAATAATCATAAATGAATAATTATTATGAACTTTAAATATTTTATCACATTTATTTTATAATTCTACTGTACGAAAGGATAGGCATTATAATCTTCCAGTCACCCTGTTTCACGTTTTTAATCATCGATAAATCAATATTTAGTGACTCGTGAAAAATTGTTTCAACAAAGAAATTAATCGATTTTTTCATACATGATAGCACAGTGTACATTCCTCGAAGTATGCGTAGAGCTATTAGTATACTTCGATTTTTATAGTTTTTTCACCAATAGGTTTTTATTATGTTAAAATTTAGTTGTTTTCTTTTTATAAATATTAAACATGCCTCATTTTTTTTAGATTACTTGTTAACTTTCCTTTTAATAATGCGAATAAAATTTCGAATCCCGTAATTTACATGCGTACATATTGACCTTTATCTTGAAATATTTTTATATTATTTTTTAACGATGAGCTACGCTTTCATAAATTTTGTACCAGTAGTCCCAGAAGTACCCGACCTGACGTATAGATAGCAGTTGTTGTTTGAAAATAGTGACCATGATAGAAATTACCAACCTTATAAAGCCTAAGTTTGAAGTTTGACGACGCTACATTATTCAGTAATTATTTGTCAGCCATCAACAGTGAACGCTCTCAGTGAATTTGTAAACATGGAAAAAAATTGTCATATTTATGTGATACAATACTTTCATTTGAAAGGCTTCAGTCCAACCAATATCAAAGCGGCTCTAGATTCTACTCTGGGGGTGTCTGCTTCTTTGTTTACAACAGTAACATATTGGGTGGCTAAGTTTAAACGAGGCTGTAAGAGCACCCAAGACGAACATCGCAGTGGTCGACCAAATGAGGTGACCATGCCAGAAATGGTGACGAAAATCCACAAAATGGTATTGGATGAACGTCGACTGAAATTGCGCGAGCTAGTAGACATGGTAGGCATTTCACAGCAATAAAGCAGAGTTTTTGCGTCTATTCATAACCATGGATGAAACATGGGTACATCACTTCACACCTGAGACGAAAGAACAGTCAAAACAATCAACTGAAAGTAGAGAATCGGCTCCAAAGAAGGCAAAGACAGTTCCATGTGCAGGCAAGGTCATGGCGTCAGTTTTCTAGGATGCGCGTGGGGTAATTTTCATTGATTATCTTCAGAAAGGAAAATCAATCAACGGGGCGTGTATTATGCATTATAACTTATTGCAGCGTTTGAGTGATGAAATCAAGAAAAAACAACCGCATTTGGCGAAAAAGATAGTTTCGTTTCATCAGGACAATCCATCAGTTCACACATCCGTTATCGCGATGACCAAAATCAATGAGTTAAAGTTCGAATTACTTTCTTACGCACCCTATTCGCCAGATTTAGCCCCCTCGGATTATTTTCTGTTTCCAAACTTGAAAAGATGTCTTGGTGGTAAAAGATTTGCCAACAATGAAGAGGTGGAGTCGGCAGTTGATGGCTTTTTTGAGGAGCTCGACGATTCTCACTATAAACAGGGTATCGAAGCTATTGAACATCGCTGGAAAAGGTGTATCGACCTAAAAGGAGACTACGTAGAGAAATAAAAAAAAATCCCAATTTTTTTGTGTTTTCTTTGTTAGGTCGGGTACTTCTGGGACCACCCTCGCGCTTTCGACGTGTTCATTTTTTCATGTCATTTTTATCTAGATAATATTATACACAATATAATAGCAAAACATATTATTATTATACCTAGTATTTTTCTGTCTTGCATACTCACGCTTTTTTTTAATTTTTTTAAATACATTTATATGTATAAGGTACTGTCACACCCATGATTATTGGGCCTCTCCCGATAGATTAAATTAATTATTAGATATAACCATGTCACCTGACCTCCTAGTCAACAATGGATGTACGTACGTCCAAAATTCCTTGATTAACTGTCGAAATACTCAACATGTACTTAGCACGTAAGAATTGTATCTAATTATAATAATAGTATGTCAGTGAATAATGTGATTTGCCGAATAAAAGAGACGAAAGCCAAAGGAATTTAATAATTAGGAGTATGTAAGGGAAGAATGGCAACACTGTTCGATAGAAAAAAGTCAGTAGAGGGTCGCCATTGAAAGAGGGAACATCGGCCCAACGACTCGGAGAGTAAAAAGAAACGACATAACCACACATGGACGTGAAAAATTAGTTAGAAAAACGGATATAGAGAATTAAGTTTACAGTTAAGGCGAATTAGAGATTAAGCAGTAATATTAAGTGACGGAAATGTGTAAGAATAATATTGTGAATTGATGGTGTGTCGATATAGCCAAAATATAAAAACCACGTTCTCTGAACAAAACAATCTAGACTTTTTCATTTTACTGCTACCTATTTTTATTTATTATTTAATTTTTGTGAATCCGGGGTCTTACCAACATCCAGAGCTAGCCACTGGACCCGGGATATCTCAGTACCTACATTGATTTGATACAGAAGTAGATACATATTTAAATATCGTCACTGTTCTGGCAGAAGACACTAATTCGAAAAAATGATATATTGAGTTAGTACCAAAATGTTCCTTATTTCAAATTTTACCGTCTGGAAACTTTCTTAATAAACAAACAGTCTTTATTTTAAAGTCATCCTTTTTACGATTACTTAATAAACTCACATGATAGACCATTATTTCAAACATGTTAACAACTTCAAAGTCAAATTACTCAAAACTAGTATTCTCCAGTTAGTGTGTTTTGCCAGAACAGAGACGATATTTATTAGTTGTAATCAAGTACGACTCTAATATATAAAAATCGATTCATTTTAAATGTCATCACAATTTTCCATTAATTATACGGGCATCTTCTTCTACAACATAGAAAGGGATTGCTTTCTGTGTCCTTTGTCAACATTATATAAGTTCGTAAAATACGATTTTATCGGTATTATTTAATATACCCTTCCAACGATTTAGTGAACATTGTAAGTTAGTAGTGAAAAATTGCCAGCATTGTTTTTCAGTGTAAAGTTGTTTATTTTTTTTTAATATTATTATGATTAATGTCTACTTTTGATTATAAAAAACTTTATATATATTAATACAAGCCTTACAGCTAAATCAAATTATTTTAAGACATAAGTGGAACAATTTTTTTCAGCTTCTATTTTATTGTTCGCTTTAGTATTGTGGGTTCAAAAACATAATGCTTCAAGGCACAAAATAATTATTTCAAAAGTCTTCAAAATATAAATAAAAACTTCATACTGTCTCCTTAAAGTTCCCTTAAAATATAGTCATAATCCCTATGTTCTCTTTGATCAGATACTATAACTAGATACCTTTATAAAAGCATATTTTGTAGGTATTTAAAATAAAATAAAATAGGTACCTACCTACCTAATCATTTTTCTTCCTAAACGAAGCATAATGGATGTGCTTCTTTTGTCAGTGCGGGACTCTTCCCAAACATACCTTGGTCATGGTGATGGCCACGTCATTGACTTCAAACCGATGATCGATCGTACAGCTGGTTGGAACAAGCAAACAGCCATCACATATTCCGTAGTTTTCTTTGAAGGGTCATCGAAGTATCCCGACTTCTTCATGTTGTCGTCGGTAATAGTTACTCCGCTTCGTATTCGATTAATTGTCATCCAAACTGCGAAGTCCTGCGTGCCCCTAGGTGGCAGCTTCTCGTCAGGAACCATTAAAAACAGCGCTCTCGCTTCATCTCGCCATTCTTTCCACCATGGCCTCCACATCCTGAAGCGGGCACCCAGGCCACGATATTTGGTGGTTAAGGGCAGTGTAATGTTCTATAGTAGTGTTTCCTAAATGGTATTCCGTGGAACTCCAGGGTTCCAGATAAAATAAAAAGTATTCCGTGTATTTTTTAGCGATTTTTCGTATTTTTAAAAAAATCAGCTTGAATTGCCGGCACTCAGCATCATATTATGAAGCACTGAACGCGACCCTCTTTTGTGATAGCCAAGTTACATCTGACCTTTCGCCATGTTGGATAAATAGTCATTTTCATTAGTCACTAAAAATACTTATAAAATAAAAGTCTACTCGTCTTATAGCGTCGCAGGCGACTTTTTTACTATTAGAGCTTATAAATTTACGGTGTGTTTATCTCATTTAACTAGTTGATCTGCCACGTTGGGGCCCTCCTGAGCCCGGGCCCCCAGGCTAGAGCCCTGTCAGCCCCCTCCCTTTGTGGGGGCCATGCTTTCCACCGCAGACGGCTCTGAAATCTCCTTGGATGACCTAAGGAAGCTTGGATGTTATATTAACAGACCTTTTCGACGAGAAATGTTTGAAGACCAAATAGGTCAAACCAAAGAGGTTTTAAATAGTGGGCAAACATACGTTGTAAAAACAACTTAGGTATTTAAAAGTGATTTTTGCCAGACACGTAATTCGACCCGTACCGGTTTCAGAGACGGACCCTCTGCCTTTACTTATCCGTGAGGATAACATACATCGTGGGTTGCTGCCAAAAGTTTGTATGTCGGTAATTTAGGTATTTAGAGTTAATATCAGATTATCGTTCTATACTTATATAAATATGTATGCTAGAAAAAAAATTCAAGGACATCCGATATGTTGAACATAAAGCACAAATAAATAAGCATTATGCCTAATTTTAGAGGGCATGTCAAACTTTCGAGACTTACCAACGTTTGGCAGTAACCCCACAATAGTATGTATTTACATGTGGAATATTTAATCTTATAGTGTGCTACGTTGATGCAATAAATAATAATTATTCCTCACAAATAATTATTCATAATAAGACGTGTTTTTAGCTTCTCTCAACAATCAATATTATCAAATCATTTTTAAAATATGTTTCCATTTTATTTTAAAGATTGAGAAATAAGCCTTTTACTTTCAAATGTAAATAGTATAATAGCTCAATTTAAATTCCATGAAAATAAAACTAAAAAGCGATAATTATTATCTGTAAAGTGAATTCAACGCGTGCGTTTGTTTATAAAACTTTCTATGCAAGGCCGCTTTCAAATAATTGTATCGTCAATGAAAAAATTGATAAAGCTCATAATAACAAAATATATATATAAAATAATGAGGCGTTTAAAATATTGTTCAAAAGAGGACACGGTGAAATCAAGATTTTTATTTCTGTCATATTTTATCAGATATTTTCAACCGTGGTAATTGTTTTATTGATTGTGCAATATTGTATAATATTTTAAGATAACGAAAATACAAACCTCGTAAAGACACACTACTAGTGACACTTAAAGGGTGCCTACTTGAAAAATATTTTTCCTAAGTTCACCTAAATTTTTTACGATTACTATCCAGATCCATAGTCTAAGAAATTAATAAAATTATTCTTAGCACGGTTGGTTGGTAACATTGGTTAGAATCGATAAATTACGAAATATAACAATCAGCGCGCATGCTCAAATGTCAAAATGCCTGAAAACTATTATATTAAAATAACACTGCAGTACATAATAATCACGGAAAACTATTTTTCTACAATGACATTTTTCTTTCGTTATGTGAAACTGATTTTAACATACAAACCTGGTGGTGATTTCAATGTGACCAAAACTTATGCGCAGAAACGTACATGCCCTAGAAGGAATCAGATACTCACCGCTGGATACATTCGACTATTGGTATCTAGTTATACAATTCAGCGCTCGAAATGGAAAAGTTTACGAACCGGAGTGCTCAACAGTTTTCTGAAAATATTTACATAGTTATCAAATTATTTGTGTATTTCATAAAAAAATAAGTGTGTTAGATATCCTATCATATGGCCTATCTAGCTCAGACGGTCAAATTATTTTTTCCACGAGACCGAGCGATAATTTTACCGATTTCACGAACAGGAACGGCGCTCCGGTGCTTTCGGTCCAATTCAAGCCCTAGTTATACTGTTTATTCAGTTTAAATTGCAGGAAATTTCACCAGGGGCGGATCGGTAGTTTGAAACAAGCTTAAGATTATTTTTAGTCAATCTCTCCTCAATTAAATCAGGTAGATATATCTACATATGAGATTGGTTTCAAAACAAAGTGTTGAATATAGAACGGCTCGGATGGTGATAAAACTGTAATAAACACAATACGACAATTTACCGGGATATTTTACGTACGATATCATTCAACAGTTTCAAATTTCTGTGACATTTATTTTATAATCCATACATGCGTTTTTGATAATTTGCTGAACCTAGATGGAATTTAAAGTTGATTTATGTGTCCCACGTATTCATAATTCCAGCCTATAACCGAATACCTCTACAAATTGTGTTTATATATCTCCCGAATATGAAATACTGTTTATTTCTTGAACAATGTTTAATAACACTGTTCTTTACTGCTTCACGACATATCGTGGCTAGACGTTAAATCAAATACAAGCTTTTATTTTTTCATATTTTAAAGTCATTTGTAAACTTTGCATAGGTACCTATAGATATACTAAATGTATTCGTTCATAAGTGACATTATTGTTTTTTGTATAATTTGCATTCATTTGCATCATTGAGCATTCACTTTCTTTACGAAACGATTCTAGTCAGGAATGTGTATTGTCAGATTGTTTAGATGAGACACATCAAAACATTCTGTATTAAATATCTGCCTGCTACGTTATAAATTATAATACATTTTGAAGTAGGATTTCATCAGAGTTATGTGGAGCATTAATTTATTAGTGGCTTTTTCTTGTTCGAGTTTTTGTGTTGGCATTGCTGCTATTTTTAAAATGAGAAACGCACAATTTTAACAATAAAACGAATGAAATAACTGAGTGGCTAGACTTATTGACAAAAAATGCTATCTTTGTAATAAACTTCCGTTATAGGCGCATAGTGAATTTAGCATTAGAATATTTTTTGTAATTCAATCTTCAATTCTCTTCAGCTCTACGTGTTAGGGTGGAATCTGATCTCCACTGAACAATGGCGAAATGTGCTAGTTGAAGGAAGATAAGCTATGGCAAGTAACTGAAAAAAATCCTAGGACACCCATGTTTACGGGACTTCACGTTTTCATTTTCAACATTTGACTGATACAATATATTCAACATACCTAATATATTTTATGTTACATTTTTATATAAAGTAGATATTTCCAGAGGGTTGGAGCGGACACTTTTTTGAGTTGCTCCGGGAGCGGAGCAACTCTCAAAAGCTGGAGAGCTCTGCTCCGGGACCTAATACTTGCCCCAGCTCCGCTCCGGATAAAAAGTTTTAATAGATATGTATGTAGGTATAGGTAGTGTCGCACACTGAATTTTCCGCCCCTGTGGGTGGCGCTCCCATAAAGAGTAGTGCCTCCCAACCGCTCGGTCTGACCCTAGTAGTCAATGTGCCACCGGTGGAATGATTACGACCCTCGACAAAGCTGAACAAAATTAACATATGTAGAAGTCCCACAGTTTGCCTTGTCGAGTGTTGCCACTCCGCAAGGTGAGCTGTGGAGGAGATAAGTCGGTCGCAGACCATGTACATATAGGTAATAAGGTAATAGGATTAAAATTTTGATCAAATATAATATGCTTAGGTAAAGGGTAATTAAATTAAATTAAATATAAAATATGATTTGGATGTAAGATAATTGGTAATGTATAATTGTAATATAATGGTTAATAAAATGTAATAGGCAATGGGTTAGAGAAATAATAAAGTAGGACATATGGATGGGCGTTAGTGGTATATAGTAATTAAGGAATTAATGTAATTAAAGTAATATTAATATTAATCATATTATGTACATCGATATCGCTATATGTTTGGTTGATAGACTGACGTCCGTCAACCTTATATAAATGTGTAGCATATGGCGGTATCGGTGATCGGTGAATTGGTAAGAAATACGACCACCCACCCCTAACGGATAAAAAGGGCAAGATTATTAAATCCAAGATCAGTCATGTTTTGTGGATTTCCGGAGGTCGCTTCGGCGACGCTTTGTTGCCTCGGGACCCTCACGATCTCGTCTGCATAACTAATTAGAAATAATTAAGTTAATGTTAAATAATTAGTTAATAAAAATCAAGTTAATTTTAAAATAATTAAATAATAATATTCGAATTAATTTTTAATTAATCAGTAATAAATGTGGTTATTTTTGTGACTTCGGATATTAGTTGACTCTTGTTTATTGAGACTTCGAACTGTGAACATCGAATATTAATTGATTTGACTTTTTCTTTTTTTTTACTAATTGTGGTGTATGGATAATAACAATAAATCGAGTTTCTTTCAATTATTATAACCTTTGGGACTTTCGATACCAATGTGAATGATACCTTTGGACTATAATCCTTGATGAAGGAATGCCATAAGGCCAAACATATTCTAATAACAATAAAATACGAGTTCTGAAGATTTCATCTGGTGTTTAATTGACTTTGTGCCCCGTGACTTCTTGGTTACTCCACGTCCATGAGGTTCCTGCCTGTTCCTCCACATTAATGAACCTCCACTTCCAAGTGCCTGAGCTAGTCAGGAAGTCGGAGGCCTTCAGTAGGTATGTATACAAAAATGTTAAAATTTAAAAAAGTAGTTTTGAAATAAGGTGTATTATTCGACCTTTTCATTATTAATTCTATCAAACAAAATTTCGCCAGCAAATCGTCTTTCATTATCTGCCTCTTCTGCCAAAAAAAGTGAGGTTATTTATCACTGATCTTCAGTGTATTTCAAGCCGTAGATATTTCAAATAATTCCTGTGTCACAAAGTGTCAAATATAATATTTCCATTGGATTTTAGGACGAAATTGTAGTAATAAAAAACATCCGGAGTAGTGGAGCACTACAAATTTTCGGTGCTCCGGGTATAACCCCGTTGCTCCACTGCTCCGCGCTCCAACGCTCTGGATATTTGATATTTCACTAAAAATGTCAACATCCACTAACATAGATATTTAACTAATCAAAATGTATGCCCAATCGCCACATGTCCAGCTCATTAGTCATTGTCATTACATCCATATTCGCTATGCAACTGTGTCATAGTCAAAATACTAGAAATAGTACAATGTTAATTTTGTGGTGATTGCTACTTACCACCGTCATTCATCTTCCCGTTGATGCACATTCATTATTCGTGCGAAATAATATTTTCAATTCAATTTAATTAGCTGTATAATATAAATATACAAACATACATACCAACATCTATTTATTAAATAATAACAAGTCATCATTAAATGTTTTAGAAAATATTGCAATTAAATTTTCATTTCACTCTACTTGCCTTATGTCCGATGAAAATTCGAAATTTAAATTAATATAGGGCAGATTCATAAACTGTACCTAATTGTAAAAAAATAACGTGAAGTCTTAGTAAGCTCGATATTTTTGAACGCTACCAAGAGTAAAAGGTCCGAAGAGAAACCGATAAAAATGACAATAGATTAATTTACCACTCACTGATTTATTGACCCATCGGTCTTGAACTGATTAATATCGAATTTAAATAACAATATTTAGGATTTCAAGTTTATTTTTTATAGTTATGTAGGTACCTATTCACTCAATTTACTTTTATTGTGATGACTAATCCGACGATGCACAGATACCTACTACTAATTAATCGAATGACATTCATTGTCCAATGTAAAAGCGCAAGATAAAAATATTTTTTGCCAGCGATACACAGAATGGAGAGATACGATTTTTTTCAAATGTAGAATAGAAAACTGTTGGATCTAGGCGCGCAACTCTACACGCACCTCTCATTACCGGCCCCAACTTTATATCTTCCCTCTTTATCTGGTAGTGATAAACTGTCGCAAGTGCGTTATTCGACTACGGTTGGATGTAGACACGGGTCCGTTTAAAATTTGATAATACCTAGATAATATAAAGCCGCGTTGACACAGTCCAAGTACGATCCAAGTACACTTGGATCGAGTGCCATCCAAGTGACAGCTTCATACTAATTATTCCTATCCAAGTTAAGGGCCCGCTGAAGAGCCCGCCGTTCAAATATAATTCAGTATAAAAAGGACCTCGGCGTCGTAACTACGTCAATTTAAATCGATCTTTTCGCAAAAATCACTAATCATCGGAGATTTTATTTCAAGAAATATTATTATTATTACTGATAATTTCTGCCGCGCGGAGAATTATTATTATTTTATGAACACCTGCGAGATGAAGCCGATCAGAAAACAGGGCTGTCAAAATAATATTAAGCATTCATATTTTTTAAATGTTAATTTCATCATGGTTTTTAATCAAACCTGTGCAAGTACGTACTGATAACTTGGGTGGATTTTGTAGCAAACATACTATTGATATATATACGGGTATATTATTATTATAACCCAATTCAAATTGAACATAGGTTGATACTCAAATAAATAACCCCAGGTCCATGCCACTACGTGAACCACAGTGGATATTAAGCCATTTCCACACTGGCAACCTCATTAAATTTTACGATACTTACCATAATTGCTTAAGAAATTTTACAATAATTATCGTAAAATCTAACGAGGTTGCCAGCAAATTAACTTGTTGCCAGTGTGGACCCGGCATTAGATGCACAAAACTTAAATAATATATATTATAAATAAAAATTTAAAATTATAAATATATATTATGATTTATGTCTTCGACAGCCCTGATGAAATAAATGTGAAATATGAGTCGGATCAGTCACAGAGCAAATTTATTAACACAAACAACTTTGACACGACCTTTTTATATTAACTAGTAGACCAGATATTATGGACCACATGTTAAAAAATCATATTTTCAATTCTCAAGGCCAATTCTGTAGAACGTCCTCTTAACTTGGATGAGTAGGACGCGGTCCAAGTAGCTTGGATAGGAATAATTAGTATGAAGATGTCTCATACGAGTACACTTGGATGGCATTCGGTCCAAGTGCACTTGGATCGTACTTGGACTGTGTCAACGCGGCTTTACGAATGATTTTTCCGATACGAAACTATGTACGAATGCTATAATTAATTATAGTTAGGTTGGCAACACAGGGTTACGTGCTCGTCAACTACAGGCGCGCAGCTGATTCACGCGCGGTCGTAACGAATCAATTTCCTAATTATTAAGATATTTTCGACGATCATATTTCGTAATTATTGAAGTTTGGAAATAAATTGATCTAAATCGTACAGATAGAGCTGAAAAACTACAAGAGTAAATATTTTTTTATGGAAGCTGCTCTTTATTTTCCTAAAAATGTGTCGTTACTATTTCTTAGATAGGGAGGAGGTTGTGAGTGATTTTAAAATCACATAAAAATATTACCAATATTTACCTTTTCTCATAAAAACAGCAATCCATTAGTTTAGAAATTTAAAAAATATCAACAATACCAATAAAAACATTATTATTTTTACGTACGCGTGCCAAAATTTCCCATTTATTATTTTTATCTATTCTGACGTATTGAGCAGTTTTTCATGGGGAAAAAAATAAAAAAATAGTTTTTAAAAATGATATTAAAAAGTTTAAAAATTACAATTTACTTCTTGAGATGCTATTTTTCATTGTGTTACTAGCCGAATGCATATCTTCGTGAGGTCAGTGCGATAATATTATTTGACGCACTAAGTCCAAGGGACCTACTTATCTAGTTATTTATATTTACAATTATAATACAATCAGGGGCGGCTCTACCGTACGGGTTTGTAGAGACCATCCCCACATCGTTATAATGTCAAAAATACAACTCCGATATTTTTATCATTGTCATAATATACCTAGGTACTTAATTATATGATTAAATTAACTCTTTAATTTATTTTATCCATATTTACCAGTCGCCGTTTTATAAACATATTTATTATTATTGTAAAAATAAATAAAGCATTGATTGTAAATTATGAAGTACCATAATGATGATTACGCAGTATTAAAATAATTGATTAAATTAAATACGCCTTATTACCTATGTACAAATTATGAAAGCTATGGCGTCTATTTTTCAATGACCGAGGTCACTCAGTCCCATCCCGTCGCCGCGGTACAAATCTCATTCTACAAAGGATGTGAATATATTAGCGTTAGTATACGCATACTGGGGAGCGAATCAAATGACCCCTAGGTGAGTGAAAACGCTCGCTATATGTCGTTGTTTAAAACTGATAATCTATAATAATAATAATTATTAATTAAGTTAATAGTTTTAAGCACCCTTTTTAGATGTGATTAAGTAACGACTCAGATAATCGTATTATTTATTCTGAAAAAATATTCATTTCTTCATTAATAAAATCATATTATTATAAGTAGCTTACTTAATATATAACATGAGAAAGTAGGTAGGTACCTATGTATATTTAATGGATACACCCCACCACCTAGAAAGTCATCGAGCCGCCAGTGAATACTATATTATTAGCAATGGTTTTTCTTGAAGAGTATTTTGTATACAATACGATCTGTCATTTATGCATGAATTGTGTCGTTTCCGTTTGCGCATCGATTTGAAAATATTATTAAAAACTGAAGAAAATATGCATGGCTATGTTGTCATTATTTTTTAATACTATGTATACTTACCTATATTTTTTTGTAAAACTTTTTTAATTCAATTTTTTATTTACTTAATTATTGTAGGTATTTTTTTTCTCTTCAAATCGCGTGCCATAGGTTCGCCATCACTACTCTATAATAACTATTATGTATGGCGTGGAAATATTCATGGCTAAAGCTACAGCGACATACTAATGGCTCATATTTAGGGTTCAGCAATAAATTCTGTATGGGAGGCATTGAAATGGGGTCGCCAAAAGCTACATTGCTACAAAGCTACATGTTAATTACTGTGCCTAGCTGCTTAGAATTGCGGCACATAAATAAGGTTTGGCAATACGCTAAGTACCATACCTATTTTTTAAATTATTATTTTTATCATTTTCCTCAATTTTCAAACATTGATAATTTTTCCAAAATGTGACGAAAATTTATGTTTTCTAAGGGCGAAATAATATATTCTCCGGAAATGGGCGTATAGTCACCTTACACCTACACAATATAATATATTATGGTAGGTACCTAGGTAAAACGGTTCTTTCCAAAAACAAGAAGTCAGTGGAAAAAGAAAATCAAGTAAGTAGGTATTACTAACTACCACTACGTAACTTCATTGAAGTAGGTAATTAGGATATTATCATCACTGAAATACTTGGTATTAATTAACTGGATAAAAAAATTGATATAACATTTGGTACCTCTTGGCTGTCAAAATTTAAAACATACATTTTTTCAAAAATGCGTTGTATTTTTAAATACACAATAATCTAATAATTGTTAGACTACAGTCTGTCCAGTATATTAGTCTATGATCTTTCCTATTGGGCTGGACTGTGCCCACCATAGACTAATATACCATACTGTGCCCACTATGTAATACTTAACTTTATTTGTATGCACAATCGACGACATCTGTTAGTGAAGCAGTATTATTGCTTCTTTCAATCTAGTGATAATACAGGTGCCTATCTAAATGAGGCGGCATTTTGGCGCTGCCTAGGGGCGGCATTTTATCTAGGGACGCCACTGAATTTGCTATATTATATTTACTATAAACACAGCCAATAAGAGTTAAGTTTTACATAAAATGAGCATCGAGCAAGAGAAAGTGATGCAATAGGCTTGATGTAAGTGAAGTTAGGAACAGAAATCATTACAATAATCAATCCTGCCGTACGTAATTTGTGCGTATTAGGAAAAATCACATTTGCACATGTTCACTGTTCTTGTTCCACTATAAATGTGAAAACTATTTTTACTTAATTGCAACTCTAATATAATTAATGCATATACATATTGATTATTTTCATGTGTATCAAACCTTAAGCGATAACGCCCATCAAACGGAGTGGAGTGCGGCGATCGCGGCGCAGTCGGCACAAGAAGCGTAAATACATAACCATAATCACACGCCTCTTGCCGCGCATTACCTCTCACCTATGTAAAAAGCGGCGCCGATCACATTTCGCCTCGTGTTTCTTTGCAAAGCAATAAAATTTATTAATCTATTGGTCAGCTCTAAATTCATTTTCACATGATGTCATTGTGCTAGCGTAGTAACTTAATATTTGCAATAAGCGATGTAAGCACACGGTGTAGAATAAATTTTAATATGCGGAATAAGCGCGCAGCTGTACGACAACGTTCCCGACAGCCGAGTAAATTAGAGATCGTCGCACCACTTTTGCTGGTCACATTCAATGTATTTTCGTTTTATTGTCGTGCTACGACGTCAAAGGACGCCGCGCTCAACTCTGTGTGCGTTGAAATATAAGGCGCGCGAGGCGTTATGTTCGTCATGAGTTGTGTACGCTCTATTGTATTCCTGGTGATTCACCGCCCAAATTGCAAAAGTGCGCGAGCGCCCCACGCGCCCGATTGTATATGCTCGGCGCCTTAGGAATAAATTCTCATAAAATATTTTATATTGAGTAAATAATATGAAGCAGTAGGGAAAGTAATAAATGAGAGATTTTTATAAAAATATATTTTATTTTATAAGATATAATATATAAATTCAAGTCTATTTACAAAAACCAATTAACACACACAATATGAAATATGTATAACTTCTAAAGCCGTAATTTAAAATGATACAAATGAAAGTCGATATGTTTAAATATATTTTGCTCTCACTAATTGCAATAAAGGGTTCAACAGATAATAAAAGTGGGCATGTTTTAATTTAAAAATACAAAAAGACACTAACGTTAAAGCAAATTAACTTGACACATAAAAGTGCCATTTACCACAAATATTGAAATGTTGTCTTGATTGGTTTTTGAAAATAGACAACTCAATTCAGCTGTTTTTATAATTTTATTAACAATCATTATTTGATTGACAGTTAAAAATTCGATTGCTTATGCAATTTATAGATCTAGCAACTTTTTGTAAAACTGATATAATTGGCAAACAAATGTTGGATTATCTTATACGTATTATATATGCAAATCATGTAACAGCATTACACTGAAAGGAAGGACAATCTTTATTTTTGGCTCTTTTTAATGTTGCTTGATGAAAAAATGCATAATGCAGTCAGACCGTTCATCATCACACCATTGGGGTAGCTTAAACTTTTGTCGGCATGGTTTTGGCATGCGACGAATATGTTATATACGTTAAAACTGACTCATTTTGCTTTTGGATTCATCGATGACAACAATTTTTTGAGCGATAAATTTGTTATGTTTCCAATCCAAAAGTATTTTACATGAGTAATACCTATGTATATCAGATATTCAAAATGACATAATGTTGTATTTTCTGAGGCGACAGGAACCAATGTCTTCACAATAGAAAGATTCTCTCAGACTATGACTGAAGTTTTTATAAAGCTATGGATCAACGTGAACAATTTGTTTTTGAAATAATAGATTCTTGAGAGAGTTTAATGATTTTACCTGCAACAAAGATTAAGTTTCAAAAATTAGACATAAATTAATTCATTGAAACATAATAATATAAAAAGTTCAAGTTGGCACGAGTTTCATCCATTTCATAAATAATCTGTTTTTTACTATGTATATTTTCTTGAATTCTGTGTATGTTAGACATGATAATTTTGTCACATGCTTTTCTCAATTCTGTCACTTTCCCGTGGTGTCACTAAACGGTTGAGTTCAGTCGTTAAAAACACACATGCATAACATTAATCGGCAATACGTATGACAAATGTTATATAAACACGCATTAACCCATTGAAGAGAGACAGAAAAAGAGAAAAAGGTGGACCAAGAGCCATATTAAATTTTGTAGTACATTTAACAAGAGTTGAACCGTTAAAATGTTTTTTATTATATTATGATTAATTTAAAAAAAAATTTAAGCATATGTAGGTATTGAAACACTACAATTTAAACTTATCTTTTTAAATATGTAGGGTTTTAAGAGTAATCTAACATAAAAAGTAAACATTTTCACCAAGGACAAGCGGCGCCAAATTGACACTGATTGTCCAGAATCACTAGGTCAACAGCGGTGTAAAATGGGCGCCGATTGTCTCCAAAGGGTTAAGTGATATATTTTGCTTCAGAATCTGTGTGTAATATAGAATTGTATTTGATTCCTCCATTAAAAATTTATAACCTCCTTAGAATAAGTGTTCTTGTCTGGAAAAGATTTACATTTTTTAAATGAAAAAATAAACTGAATAATTATTTTATTCATACCCGTAATAAATCGGCAGTGGTGTGATGATGCTTGTTGTGCTTCAATGATTGCAAAAAAGTCAGCAGCCAATTAAATGCTTCCTTCTCCTCTCTTTCTTTACCAGGATTCTTAAAAGTGATCATCGGAAATAAAGCCATGAGTGTTGAAATCAAAATATACTGTTCATAGAGATCTAGACACTTAGATCGTTTTCCATTAACAATAACATGCTTTAAATCACTATAATAGTAGCATTCTTTGGTCTCAAGCCTTTCCTTTGTGTACTCAACCAGATCAAGCAGAGAAGAGTACAGGATATATTTGGACATTCTGTTGTTTATATTTGAGGGGGACACGTCCATCTCTTGTGGGTCACATGTATTTCGTATCAATCCTTCAGCAATAAATAATCTGTCATGAAAATGTTTGAAGTGTGTAATAATCATTCGAGAAAGTATCACCATCTGTAGGCAAAAAAACAATAACAAAATCAATTGATACAATTATTAGGTGTTTTTTTAACACTACAACAGACCATGACACCCAACAATAATCATAGTACATAGTGCAGTAGCAGAAGAACACCCAGGCTTTAATAAAACCACATATTGTGATCTCACCGCAAATCGAACACGAAGCCCCTGGATAAGAAGCCAGTGCATTGCGTATTGGATTACGAAGGCTGCCGAACTAGGGCCAGTTCTTGACTCCTTAGCTCTCTACCCATAGAAGACCAATCCTGCTAGTAGTAACTCAATCTTAAGATTTATATGCACAAAAAGTCATATGGTTTTTCATTTCTTTTTTTATTTCTGTTCTTGATAATTGACTACAGAAGACAATAATTATTGTACACTTGGACAGATTTACAAGTTTATGTAAAAAAAAACTATTACCTGCATGATGCAAAATTGAAAAAATTAATAATAACCGCGATATTATAACTACTTTCTTTTGCAATAACCGATAATATAGATTGGAGTATTTTTTTATATAATTTTGCATCCAATTAAATGATGAGCTTCAACCAAAGATGTTTAATCTTCTTCCAGTTGGAGCCTTCGGTACTTTCCTTATAAAATTTCAGAAGTAGTTGCAGTTTGACGTAGTTCCATTTTTGTATGTAAAAAAAAATAATTGATAACTTTCCAATTTCAGAGTATCTATAAAAATTAAAGGTCCCAGTTCTTTTTTTGTCTCATTTCCATATGTTTAGGATCCATCCCTATAGAAGGTATTTCAACATCTTAGACTACAGCAATGGTTTTTCTTTATCGATTCCTGAATAATAAAATACAGAAACCATGGAATTTAAGCAAAACTTTTGTGTGTAATTAATAGCCTGCTGTCTAGTTTGACTCTGAAGATTTAAAAAACCGTGTGGGTACAATAAAATGACATGTTGTAGTAAACTACGCCAGATGTTACTGCATCTGTGATATCTGCATATGAGACCATACAGCCATATTTACTCTACTGCCTGATTATTGCAAATACCACTCTACTGCCGGTTGAAGAGCCAGATCCTATTTTATAGCACAATCAATTCAATAAAATTACTTATACTAACAAATAAAATTCACCAACCACATTAGTTGCTTTGCTGTTCCTAGAAACTCGCTCCATGATATTGTTTAAGATGTCAAACTTATCCACCGATGTTCTCATGAGGCGGCACTTTCGATCCAATATTATAGCAGTAATCAACAATGTTGAACACAGATAATCTTCCAACTTAAACACCAACGAAGGTTCCATTCCCATTGTAGAAATAATGCTAAGCAACTGTAAAACATAAGAAACGTATATCTCATTATTAAATGATGCCTACTTAACAACTGCGAAATTAGGTAGGTAATTAAATTTATTAATTATACTTGTATATAATAACATTGGTTGGGTGAATGGCTAATGGTTCGTGTCAGGCTGTAATTTTATTGTGCTGTGTGTAGTGTAAGACACGGAGAGGGTGTGGAGTGGTGAAATTGTAGGGATATTTTTAATTCCACACTGTCACTAAAACGTAGACATATTTTGTGATATAATGGTAAATACATTAATTTTTTTTAGTAAAAATAAATGCATGAACTTACGTAATCTAAGGTGCTAATATTTATATTATTTTCATTTTTGCAATCCATTATTCCACGTATAGCAGACTTTAGAAAATTCAATCTAGATTCAGAAATACACTCAGAAATCATATCCAAGTTGAAATCCTCCAAGTCAATTCCTGGATTTTCTCGTAAAACTGTATACTTTGGAGTTTGCATTTGAAGGGATTGTATGCAGGATGCTAGATCGTTATCGGGGCACGACATATTTTCATCTTGTTCATCTAATATTAAATTTTCTTCATTTGAGTTAATTTCTGCTTTAATTTTCATTTCAACTTCATTTATGGTTTCTGAAAGGTCTATGAAGGAATCTTCTTCATTTATCTGAAAAAAAAAAATAACTTTTAAATTATTCCGGATTGGTTATCTCTTATGAAGGGCTCCAAATGATGGATTAATTCAACACATGTCCAAGGAAAGTTGTTCCATATTTATGTAGACTGTAAATTATCAAATATGGTAACCGGACAAAACAGAATGGTGACAAAACAAAACAACCAGTGGAAAAATAAAACATTCATTTTTGTCGAATCTATTTATTAACACATTCGCGGACACATGTTAACTAATACAGGAATGCAGAAATTAAATAATTATTTTTTTTACAGTGTATTTGTATTGAAGACCTGTTTTGTTAAAAATCTATACAACATAAAATAGAGATAAGACAATTTCAATATTAAATATTATATTTTTCCTGAAATATCATAGTTCTGTATATCGGTGTTCTGATTTGTCACCATTCTGCGTCTTCATGTTCTGTTATATCATATTCTATTTATTCATGGAACCATCAAATCTATATGGATAAGTCACCCAAAATTAGTGTAAATACATATTGTATTGGTTTCAGTTTTATTTTAGTTTTAATATTATTGTTAATATTTTAGAAATGTTAATATTGTCCTCTTTATCAACCTACTGATAATATTAATAAAACATAAGTTGTGTAACTAATTAATAATCTGAGGCGCCAATTAGGGATTGCAATAACGAATCAATATAACAATACCGGTATTTCGGTATTTCTTATTGAATACCGGTATTTGTCAAAACTTATTATAGAAAAAAAGAAGTAACTATCAATAAATATTACTTACTATTATTACTATTAAAATCTACTTAAAATACTATTTTTTTTCAATCTACCTACATTTATCATGTTGACCTTTATAAATAATAGATGATAATATTTTAGAACTGTTAAGAACAAGTATGAACAAGTATATTTTTGAGGGATTTTGTTTTAATATTATGTAACTTTTGTTGGTTTCTGTCAAAATATTTGCGTTTTGGCAGCATACAATTTATACACTATATATTTATACAATAAGTATAGTAGTGAATAATGAAAAAATAACATTAATTCATTTTCAAAAACATAAACGTCTATGCTTCCTTAATACCGAAAATACCGGTATTTCGGTATCGATAAATAATTGAATACCGGTTTTGAAATACCGGTATTGCAATCCCTAGCGCCAATGACACTGAAATAAATAAATTCAAACATATTTGTAAAATAGTCAACTTTTTAAAACAATCTGTACGCATTCCTTTACAATCATCAGTCACCTCATCGTTCATCATAAGTTCATGAAAGCGAATGACAAGGCGGTCTTTTTTTGAGGTGTTTCAAGTTTGTCGAGCCTTCTTTCTACTTCTTCCAAACATTTAAAAAGATAACTATCAAACCTTACTGTAATGCAGTTCGTTTATAGTAAAAAAATTATCATGTTAAAAGTACATTTCTAATTCGATAAGATAAATAAGCATCAGTGTTGCCATCAATTTTTACTTAGAGAATGTCAAATCTTGGGTGAGAATTGATGATTTTGAGAAGAGCGAATTAATATTTACATCAGGCTTCTCTTGACTGGTGTTAAAATTGAGCCGCCTGCTGAGTATTTCGGCCACCTTTATATTTTCTTCAGCTTCAAGTTGACGAGCTGCGGCTAAAACGCTTGCACTCGGCATAGAGTGTTTTGACTTCATCTTAGCATCCTGTAAAAACATTAATATACATATCTCAATATAATCGGCAATAGTTACATTTATTGTGTCATTAGGATATTCATTCACTAAAGTAGTTTGAACCAGTAGCCATATAAGAAAATTACGACTGGCAAACAAGGACCTGTGAAAAAAAAACTGTATAGGTATGGATTTTTTTGCAGTAAACGGAGCCTTCACAAAATGACTGATTTACTTTGTTAAAATGTATTTTATGAAATATTCATTTTATTTTAATCAATCAGTAATTTAATTTGCATCCTGGATAGCAGGCCAGATGGTCACAGGTCGACTGACAATTCCAAACTAGACAATATTAACATGTATGCTGGAGAGCTGGTGCCGGCATCTGGAGGATACTTGTCGCCCACAGTCGGGGGAGATAAAGGAAATTATCGGTGGTGACTAGGACCCGCCCTAGGTTGTTAAGCTACTAATGATGATTATGATGTACTGTGTATTTCGAATGTTTGTTTTTCCTTTTCTTCAATTAATAAAATCTAGAGAATTGAAGTCGGGGTTGGATTCGCTGTTAAGAGTTGTATTTTTTTAACAACTCCATACATAAGGTACACTGCACAGGTCTATCACCTGTTTACAGAGCCAAGAATAGCACATTTTCTTAAACAAACATGCTTACTCTGGGTGGGCTACGTCATAATAGTGGAGAAAGAGTCGCTGTCAAAAATATCAATGACGACAAACCCAAAGATGAATAAAAATTGTTGAAACCAAACGAAGATGACTTAACTCCTTGAATAGAGACATAGTCACATTGGGTTTTGAAAACTGGCTTACCACAGCTTAGGACAGGCAGCCAGCCATCCACACCGGACTGTCATAAAATGATAACATAACGAGGTATATTTGCGTTTAGTTTTGTTTATAAATATAAAATGCAATGATAATTGCTACTTTAATGGCAGAATTAGGTACATAAACATTGTTGATAACTTGTAAAATATGAACGTGAACAATCATAAAGTTGTTACTATTTACGTTGTTTTGGTCCACTTTTCCGTCTTTTTCGTGCTTAACCATCGGCTCTTTGATTTGAGGCGATATAAAATCAAATACTAGAGAGGTGCAAGTATGTATGGTAGTCTATAAGAGGTATGTTACCTACCTGATCTGTGGGAGTTTTACGCAGTCTCGGCAATTCCTCTTCGTCAATGTCCATTATGAAATAGATACAAATTTAACCAAAGGCGACATGTGAGCTTGACTTAATTATACCGAATGATTTGTTAACTTTTGAAGTGAAGCTCAAAAATGTATGTCAAACAATAAAAAAGCAAGGATTTATTCTTCAAACCTTGTAGAAAGCTTTGCTTGTCATGGTGTAGCATAAACATACAGTTTGGCATTAGAAGGCAATAGGTATTAATATTGGCAGAACAAATTCACAATGTTAATTTTCTATGTGTGATATTTCTTTATTTTGATCTTTCAAATTCAATTCTGAATGCAAAAAGACAAAACTTACATCATAGATAATAAGTTTATTGTCATAATGTCAAGTCAATAATAATATTATTATTGTCTATTTTCGTCAAAATTATAATTATTCGAATTTGACTTTGACTTTGAAGTCCTTGAGATAGGGTTTGCTCTTTCTTCTTCGCGTGAGGTTACTAATTTATTTTCCTTTTTCTTGTCGTTGATCATTCCTCCGTTTTCATTTACTGGTCATACCCGCGCGTCTATTTTTTTTGTATAGAGTTTGGCATCACTTTGTCTACATTAAGGATTTGACTTTCTCACTGTTCACATGTTACGTCTGACAGTTTATTCCATCAAAAAAAAAAAATATCTTGGACGAACGTTAAGTGATAGTTAAGTGAACGTTAAGTGATCAGTGATTATGGCGCAACATCTGAATGACCGTGAGGAGGGTATTATAAAAGCAATGGACACTAGACGGCGAAGCAGAACTGCTACAGGAGGAAAAGTTCAACGTACGAGCGTCGATTAAGATGCTGATGTTTGAGGTATCCTCGTTACGTACCTTATTTCAGCAGGGGGACCGGCAAGGAGTCGCACAACGCCCAAAAAACAATTCTTGGCGGCCCCTACGGTCGTAGAGTTAGGTCTAAATGACAAGTTGCGTCGGTGCGACCACTCGTCATCAGCTAACCATCAGCTGACGAAGAGGACCATCGCGGCCCTCCAGAATGCGATGTTTTCCCAACGGGACAGCTTCTGAAAGGGTATGCAAGGGTTAGTGGAGTGGGCAACCAATCCTCAAAACATCATAACAGCGATGAGCCTGTACCAAAAAATCGAAGAGGGTTTTGGGGACAACGCATAATAAAATTTGCGAGAACATGACTCAGATCCTTACCGGAAGGATACCTTCACTCGAGAGGCACTATCAAGGATTCCTCCGAGCTGAGAGTCCGGAAGGCCCTCGAACTCACATTATGGCTAGGGTACTCCCAAGGGGCGACGTCCTGTGGGAAGGGAGTTTTCCATCGGAGGTATGGACTCCACCAGGGATCCGTACTCTAAGCGAAGGTTACCGCATCTGAACGACCAACAACATTGGGGGCCGCCTAAGAGACTTTCGGGGAGTCTGGATGGCGTAGTGTAACCCCCCCCCAACATTGGTAAAAATAATAGCCGTAGCACGCATACCTTTTGTGCGGATACCACCATTGGTAAGTCCTTCTTTACTTTTACGGAAAGATTTTCAAACGTAACAATCAGCAGAGGTCACTCTCGAGATCGAGGACTTAAAGAACTCAGGGGTTCTAGAAGAAGCGGGTCAAACCCCCAGTTTTTCTCTCAACCCTGTTTCTGATCAAGAAAGAAGACGGGGCCCTATGCCCTGTTTTCAACCGAAAGCGTTTGAATACGTTCCTACTATTCAAACTAATTCACCATTACGAGGTTCCAGCCGTCTTACAAACAGAAGACTGGCTAGTAATAATAGATCCAAGCCAGGCGTCCCTCCAGGTACCAATGGCTTCTCAACATCGTCGATTCGTTCGACTAGCCTACCAAGGGGAGCTCCTACAATTCACGTGACTCCCGTTCGTGCTGCCAACCGCTCCGATTATGTTGGCATCCCTGACCAATTGGGTCGCCGAACGCCTACGAAAGAATGGCTGAGAATATTCACTTACCTAGACGACTTCTTAGTAGCCAACCAATCCGAGAAACAGTCTCGGTTCAGGTGGAATACGGGATAACCTTCCTACAGTCTTTAGGGTGGTTAATAAATATTAAAAGATCCTGTCTGAAGCCAAGCCAACAATGAGGGTCCCTGGACATCACGTAGGACACACACAACAAGCGGAGGTTTCTGTCGCCGGAGAAGTATTCTGCTAATGCAGGTACAAAAAGGCAGTTGGTCCCCCAGACAGGCACATATCCAATCCTTTCTGGGGCGACTCAACTTCACATCCTATCTCCACGAGGAAGGTTGCATTGCCGACGGTTACAACGCTCCATTCATCAATATGGTTGAGGTCCCATCCTCGCCAATCGATGACAATCCCACCACAGGCCCAACGGGACATCATGTGGTGGCTCTAGGCGATAGGATCCTCAGAGTTGACATAATGCAGGTACAAAAAGGCAGTTGGTCACTCAGGCAGGCACATTTTCAATCCCTTCTGGGGCGACTTAACTTCGCATCCTACCTCCACGAGGAAGGTTGCATTGCCGACGGCTACAAAGCTCCAGTCATCAAAATTGTCGAGGTCCCATTCTCGCCAATAGACGACAATCCCACCACAGGCCTAACAGGACATCATGTGGTGGCTCCAGGTGATAGGCTCCTCAGAGTTGACACACATCAATCACTTCCTGACGACAGACGCGGCTGACACAGGCTAGGGAGCCCAACTGAATGAACACCCCTTATCAGGTACGTGGAAACAAGACCAGTTAGCATGGCATGGCATTCCAACAGGAAGGAGATGTTTGCAATTCAATCTCAGATACAATCAATCATAGGATCAGATCTGCTTCTGCAGACAAACAATAAAACAGTGGTGGCATACATCAACAACGAGGGCGATACAAAATCTCTCACCCTCCCAAACCTATGCCGACAGATACTAGTATTTACCAGTCAAGCCAACATCACGTTTACTGCACAATACTTCCGCAGAAATTACAACTGCGTGGCAGATCATCTCTCCCGCAGACAACTCATTCCCGAATGGCACCTCATCAACACCGCAACCACCCCCCTGTTTCAAAGATGGGGTGTTCCCGAGGTGGATTTATTCGCAAGCGAAACAGCACATGTCATTGCAACGTATGTGTCACGAGACGTTACAGACAGTGGCGCGCTGTTTCACGACGCCTTCAGCCGAGTGTAGGACTTCAGACTGGCGTGGATATTTCCCCCACCAAACATACTTTCACGAGGCCTAGTGGCACCGAGCTGGAAACAATGCTTTTGGGGAGTGGACTTACGAAAAAGGGCGATAGTACCTCCTTATACAATGTCTCACCTACATTTACGACACTAGTAGGTATGGAGACCAACCGTCCACCTCCAAGGACCCGGGACCTGTCCCTTTAACTATGGATAATTTCGGGTGGGGTGGAAATAACATCAAATTGAATGGTGGAAGAAAGGACACTTCTTACTTCCAGATGGCGGCCTTCGACTCTAAAAACTTATAAACCAGCATGGAACAAATGGAAGACAATGACATGGGTAACATGAACCTAATGGATCATAATAGCCCTCAACCAATGGAATTGGCCAGATACCTAAGCTACATGCACAACATGGAGGGTTTGTCGTACATAACCATCCTGGTGCATAAGTCAGCCATAGCCACATTTTGCAAACCGATTATCATTGTAGATATCAGCATCAACGTGGTAGTACAACACAATATGTTACAGGCAATTTCGGTAAACAAAACGAAACCCGTCAAACCACCGGTTTGGGATCCAGGACGAGTGGTAGATCATCTTAAGAAAACAACACCGGTGGAGTACAACCTATTCGAAACCTCTCGTAGGACAGCTACCTACTCGGCTGCTTCTCGCATCGGGACGAAGGGTTCATGACCTCACACTACTCAGTAATAGTAGACAATGGATTAGTGGAAAAAAGTGACCACATAATTGTATGGTGAATGTTTGGCGCAAATACAGATACCGCCAAGCATCGTCAATCGGAATGGAAGCTAAGCGCTTCCACGACGTGTCAAAACATCGACCCAGTATTCTGGTTACGGAAACTCGTCTGCATGTCAAACCCATGGAGAGGGAAGGTAGGGATATTTCGGAATTATTTATATCTTCAAGAGGATCACCAAAACCAACCACCAGGACAGTTCTAGGGAATTGGATAAGGTCAGTACTGTTGGAAGCAGGGGTACAAGAACCACCAGGCAGTGTCCGCTCAGTGGTGGCTTCCTTAAACTGTAAATATACCCAATATATGATATTTTAAAGAGAGGTAACTGGCGTAGTGAGTCGACATTTCACGACAACTACCAGAGAACGATGGATACACCACCATCAGAAGGGGAAAAGAACCCATTAACTTCTCTATTCAACCATATACATGGAAAGTCACGATGGTCTATACCTCGTCAATGAATCATTGTCACATACAGGAATTTGGCATACCCAACAACAGGTGATAACAAACAGATATCTCAATGACTTCAAAGTCAAATTCGAATAATGAAAGGAGTTTTACCTACCAATAAAACTCTTATTATCATGTTGACTTTGAAGTCCAGGTAACTTCTACCTGGTTCCTTGAGTCATATCATAATGAAGACAAAGTGATGCCAAACTCTATACATAAAAAATAGACGCGCGGGTATGACCAGTATATGAAAACGGAGGAATGACCAACGATAAGAAAAAGGCAAATATAACTTCACGCGAAGAAGAAAGAGCAAACCCTATCTCAAGGACTTCAAAATCAACATGAATACTAAGAGTTTTATTGGTAGGTAAAACTCCTTTCATTATCAAGCTACTGGCAAGCATACGAACAAGAAAAATTAATAGGTAGGTACTTAATTTATTTTGTTACGATGAAACACAAATTATTCAGGGGAGTTTGGATGTTGCGGGACAAAACATTCAATGTCTCATCATGGGCAACAATAAACATCCGCTAAAACCGCTAACTAGGGTATGTTTGTATTGAATTATTAGCAGGTATTGTAACAATTATTACAATTAGTTGGTATTAATTGTTGCAATAAATGCTATATTTTAACGGAATGCCCCTTGGTAAAAATTAGTGTGAAAATGGCAAAAAAAGTGCGAAAATTTAGAGCATAAGCGAGAGAGAGACAGTTTCGACTGATTACACGGCTAACTGATTGTTACAATTTATAATAATACTTCCATACAAAATGAATGTAATAAATCGTAATACTAACATATTATCGCGGCACGTTAACGGTCGACAGTCGCCTTTTGTACTAGAATAACCCGCAGATAATTTTTTTTAAAATAAGTCTTTAAATTGAAAATTACGCTTTTTACGGCTTTTAGGTCTTCACTTTTCATGCTTCTACAAAACAAATTACCTTTGTAAAATATTTTAGGGATAAATTACAGTGCTCAAAATCTTTGCTTATGAGATTATAGTCATAGACAATTGCTGGTTTTCGCCTACGTTTTCACACGCAAAATTGTCTATGGTTTTTTGCACAATTTTCAAAAAGTAGATGTCAATATTGACAGTTCTTAACTAATAACAACTCCTGATATTTTACGTCGGACTCGTAAGTCATATACGTAAAACTAGCTCAACTTTATACACACACGGTTTTTACGTATAGAAAAGGATGTTATGCACATCAACAACGCTTGGGTAAGTAATACTATGTTTTATATTGCCCTAGAATAGTGTTTTTCGAGAGAATGTAATAATAATTGATCAAAATCTTGGACACGAGACAATGTTATCAATGTCAAACACAATAATGAAGGACTATGCGTTGCCTTTAATCTGCTTTCGGATTTCGCACATCGCACCTAACCGCGACCCGTGAAGTGCGATTTTTTGCAAAGGTACCAGCAAAATTCAAAATGTTGGATTGGGTGAAAGTGTCGTTGTTGCTTTGCACGTTTGGCATGCTTCGTGAATTGAGACCATCCGAGCCCTACGTCTCCGAATTTATCCTGGGGGAATGGCGGAATATCACAGAAGAAACCCTGAACAAGGATATTTATCCAGTGGGGGCTTATTCATATCTATAACTTCTGGTGGTTGTATTTCTAGTAACCGATTACTTGAAATATAAACCACTTATCATCGTTTCTGGTCAGTTATTTAATTTATCTCTATTTAGGTACTACTCTTACATTTTAAGTGATATCTTGGTCGCCAGTTACGCAAGCTAAGTAAAAAATGCAAACTGTGACCACTCAAAACTTTATTTTGATATAAGTACCTACACCTTTCTGTGCCGCAATTAGTTAATTGGTGTAATTGATATACAATTAGGGCGCGTAAACACGCTTGCGGAAGTTAAATGGAGAAATATCAAGTTAAAACACATTATTATGAATATCGAAATTTTTTTTTGAAGTTAAATAAAAACTTCATTAGAACATTATAGGTACTGTGACACCCCCGTATGGTCCCCATTTGGGGATGTCTTTGTGTGTCTGGAGACGCCCGAATCGGTATCAAAGCCAACAAATAATAAAGCGCTGATTACAAAAATAAATAATAATAAAAGAGCCCAGCCGGCAATGCCGTAAATTTTGTTAACCGTTGGAGATTTGCAACGTCGCTTTCTTTTCGACGACGGTTTCGTTGGAAAAAATCACAAGATGGCGCGCAGATCGCGACAAGCAGCAAAATCGCGAACGCGTACATTTCGCCCTCCGTAGAATTAAGTTATTAAAAATGTAACCATATAGTATAATAAACGTAAATAAACTCGCCGCTTCCATCACAATTCCGGTGCCTTAATTATCCACCTTCATCCCAAATACAGACGATAAAAAAAGAAAACAAAACACAAAGTGACAGTTGAGAAATTCTCTTACCAAAATGTAGGGAAATGATATGTGGCCCCAGTCAACGTGGACTACGCTTCTTGATTTTGATCGTCTGGAATCAAGAAGCAGGTGAAATTTCTTTCACCCGGACACACCCTGAGATCCAAACACCGGAATAGGAAACGGCGAGGAAAAAAACATCCAGAGGCTTGCCTCTGGTGGCGCTCAACAAAGTATAATAAAAAGCAGTAGAAAGAGGATGCTGCCAAAGCCAAGCCAGTGAAAAAAAGAGCAGAAACACCCGGATTGCCAAGTCAGGGCTCCCGATGTACTCCCGACCAACTGCATCCGCCAGCGAACTTGGCCCACGGACGAGTGTATCGGGCAAGACCCTGGCTCCAACGAGGGAAAACGGCGTCAAATGCCCTGCATCATCAGCCGCTTGAGCCCTCTTCGCCAACAGCAGCGTGTCTGTGAGCCTTGCAATCAGCCCTGGCCCAGATGCACCAGGATGAAGAGAGCTACAAAGCGGCCTTCTTCAGCTGAGCAAAGCAGCCTCCATCAGCGGAAAGCAGCCAAGCAGCATCCTCAGCCATTAGCATCATAGATTAGTTAGTTTTAAGTGTTTTTTGTTTGGAAGCGATGTATAATAAGTTATTTCAGTGCTCGAAGTAAAAAAATTTACAACCCGGAGCGGTTGTATGAGGCAGAATGGCGTTCCGGTCCATTTCGGGCCCTGATATATTTTTAAAATTATTTTTATAAACTCTAAAGCCATTTTAAGTATTAAATTAAGTTTTCTGCATATTATATTAGTATAATATCAGTGCAGTGCGTGTAATTCGATAGCCGCGGCAGGGCAAGCGAGCAAAAAAAAAGGGGGTCGAGTAATGCGCCGGTATGCATTTTCGTGAGGGATTGACTGATTTTCGGACGGTCGCTGTTGGGAAGGCTGGGTGCGACGTCCTCTCTCAGCATCCGCCCGTACGGTAGACATGGGGAGCCGCGAACCACTGCGCCCACAAAGCGGCGTAGTGCTGCATCCGAAACTCTCCGGTTGCCGACGGTCCGAGGGTGTTGAGAGGGCTGGGCGCGACGCCCTCCTCTCTCAGCAGCTTTACGGTAGGCCTGGGAACCGCGAACCACTATGCTACAGTGCTGCATCCGAGTCTCTCCAGCCGCCGACGTACCGGGAGGGCTTCGATCCTTCAACGTCTAGAGACGCAACCACCCCTTATCAAGCCGCCGCACTGTCCAGTTACACACGCTATCGTAATCAGCCCTTAGTTGGCCCGATCCCCATTCGGGCCTTTCCGGAGAGGTGCGCTTGTGACACCCCCGTATGGTCCCCATTTGGGGATGTCTCTGTGTATCTGGAGACGCCCGAATCGGTATCAAAGCCAACAAATAATAAAGCGCTGATTACGAAAATAAATAATAATAAAAGAGCCCAGCCGGCAATGCCGTAAATTTTGTTAACCGTTGGAGATTTGCAACGTCGCTTTCTTTTCGACGACGGTTTCGTTGGAAAAAATCTCAAGATGGCGCGCAGATCGCGACAAGCAGCAAAATCGCGAACGCGTACATTTCGCCCTCCGTAGAATTAAGTTATTAAAAATGTAACCATATAGTATAATAAACGTAAATAAACTCGCCGCTTCCATCACAATTCCGGTGCCTTAATTATCCACCTTCATCCCAAATACAGACGATAAAAAAAGAAAACAAAACACAAAGTGACAGTTGAGAAATTCTCTTACCAAAATGGAGGGAAATGATAGTACCCATAAAATAATATCTATCTAAGTTCTTCAGCGATCACATGTTTTATAAAAGTTGTTTCTTTAATTGTAAGTTTATCTTTGAAACAATAATTATTTTTCTTTTTAATGTTTTGAGATGCATATTACACACGCATATGACACGCTAAACATTAAACATTATTAGGTTTCATACTTCATATTCTGTCTTTTCATTTTAAATAATTACAGCTGACTTTCAAACCAAATGTTTACAACAGGAGAACCAGACCACCATAGGCAGATTATTATTTTCATCCAATTCTGTCTTTACAAACATACAGTTTCGTTTTCTCAGTTATGGGAAGTCTTGGGCTAGATGCTTAGTTTTTCCATAAAGTTCATATTTACTTAGGTACTTTTTTAACTCCTCAATTATGCTTGGAATAATCCAGATTTCATTGGGATTATACCTATCTAGATGTTATGGGCGTAATTTAAACATGCCGACACATACATCTCCATTTGCATTATTTCTAGCATTAAACACATTTCTTTACATGTCAGAGTATAATATGTTAAATAATCATTTGCTGTTGAGTCTGCCACTGGTATTTTTTAAGTAAGCACCTACTAATCGCTTAATAAGGAGTCTTCACCACTGCTAAGTATCTACATATATACTTAAGAGAAAGCTAAATTTACCAAATACATAATATTATGTATTATGATTACATGTGTGCTAATAATTAACACAGAATACTTTTCTATAAATACCTAGTTAAGTAGATTTTTCAATTTGTTTTTATTAATTTTGATTTTTAGAAATTAACATATTAATTTGTGCTGTTGTCAATTTGTTGTCATCAATAAGATTTACTAATAATTAGGGATAAAATCTACATTCAGGGAGATAAGATAATATAAAAAATAATTATTTATCTATGGCATACATATTAAAAAGCTGTATCATATAATTTTACTATGTCAATGATTGACAGTGATATTCTTGTTTAGAAAAATTTATTTTTTACTGTAAGAATAGATAACTTTTACAATCTTATTCATAATTATGATTGTAACACTTGATTTGAGATTTTTTATTGAAGTTATTTTTCATATTATTATTATATTATATTATTAAATGTGTTGATTATTACTAATCGTAAGCGGTATGCATTCAAATATAATTATTGATGTCTCTCAGAGATTAATAATTTCTCTCTATTAGGTGGTCTGGAGTTTTTAATGAAATCATATTACATTCTTTGGATTCCTTCCAATTACAATTAAATACAATATTATATAGGGACGATTGACCAGGGCTCACGATGGCCTAGCGGTTATGCGTAAGATTATGATGTTGGAGGCTCCGGGGTCTCGGGATCTCACCGTAGACGTATTTATTTTATTTTGAAGATTGTTACATTACAACATACTTAATTACAGATGAAGAGCTAGGAGGATGGTTGCATATTCCTCCTAACCTTCAAAACAACAAAATGGTTGGGTTAAATTAAAAAAAATCATACATTTCGCTAATATGTTCATGACAGAGATTAGTCAAATGATCCCAGGTAGGTAGCTAAAGGATCATGGGCAACACCCCGAACTCCATCTCATTATGTATTGGTTTGTCGGCGGTGTTAATCGAGCATCGTATATATCGAACGGCTTTGACCAAGCACTCCCCAAACACAATAATATATCATCTCATACAAGTCCATACAACGTAGTATCATTGGGTAACAGTAATTACCAATAAAGCGATTTTTTGAAAATAACTTGGTAATGGAAAACACAGTGTAGGTACTTTTTTATAAAAATGAAGATAATATTATAATAAAACACTGTAATTACGCAAAACATGTACCTGCCGTTACACCATACTGTTTATTGTATATATCAGAGTTTGTTGTTATATTATGTTGTCGAGTAATATATTTCCTCTGATTTTTAGGTTTGTGTGGTGTCATAATCTATGCTATTCAACTCTGGACAGTCAGTGCGGAATGGCTTCAAATAGCACAATTCTTCTATGGTCTCTTCATCGCTACAGAAGTTGGCTATTATACCTACATGTTTGCAAAGGTAACCTATAATCATAAATAGCGCTTCTTGTATTCATATAGATTGACGATCTAAGAAGGTAATACCTGCTCATGAAAATTGTTAGAAAAAGCATGGAAGTTTTCAAATTTGTGATAATTTGTAATATCTTATCTTTTTCATTGTTGTGTCACTAATTCTATTACAAACAATATTTAGAACATGCCATGCGTTTATTGACATTATTAAACCTGGTTAAGCTAAGCAATGGAAATTATTCTCATCAGACGGAAGACACAAAAAGTCACTATATAGAGTGGGGGAGGCCTTCTTGGTCCAGGGTTCGATTCCCAGTGAGATGGCAATATATCGATGTGATTTTCTCAAAGCCCGGGTGCTTATGCGATTGTTTGGCTTCTATTGAGCCTCATGAAGTGTTGTGTTGAAAAAAATGAACACACTTTTTACAAGGATTGGTTGTCAGACATTTACCTCACCCATTGGATCCTTGCACTGTAGCAAACATGCATTAAAATCACAACATGCAAATATTTTCATCTAGCTCAACATCTCGGCCACTGTGGGTGATTTTACAAAACATAACAATACTTGTGTCATTATTTCTTTCAACCATGTCAAACTGCTTTTTGGAATACGATTGATTGTGTGACTTATCATCATCATTATCGGTAGTAGACAACCTGGAGAGAGTCCTGGATTCCTCCAACTCTCCCGCATGTCTGTATCCAAAGTTACCATTATGGTAGTCACCAATACCTCAGTCTTCCAATGTTGGTTAGCCTGTCTCCTCTCCTACGCATGAATTAATTGTGGAACATTGTTTTCATCACCAGTTCATTATCATTCATACGGTTTATGTGATATAACCAGCTTACTTCTAATTTTCATTGATTGAACTGTGTTACAATCATCGTACAAGTCATAAAGTTCGGCAAATCCAACTTGTGAGTGTAAGATATATGATGGTCTATTTTCAAATACTGATATGTTCACATAATAGTCTAAATCTAACAAAAATTATGTATCTACATAATATTATATGTGTGAATTTGCTAGATGCGGGGTCAAAACCTGCAATCCGCAGCTTCAGAAGCAGGGGGCTCTGTCTCTGCTCTACTATGCGGTGTCGTCAATTGAAGATTTATTTTAACTTGTTATCATTTGTTTAATAGGTAGATGAGGAGCACTATGAAAAGGTATCCAGTTGGACAAGGGCCGCTGCCTTGGTGGGAAAGTTTATTTCAGCATTGAGTGCCCAACTTCTTGTGTCCTTTGAGGTTTTGAATCTTAGAGATCTTAACTATATCACATTTACCAGTGAGTACAACTTGTCATATATTTTTATCTATTTACGAATATTATTGTAGAAACTCGATTGTCTAGACCACGGGTTTCCAACCTATGAGTTGCAATCCCAAGCGGGGTCGCCGTCTGAAACAATAAACATTGAAAGAATGTTGATTTTTAACGAAATCGCACCGTAGTGTGACAAGGCCCATCCAACAAAATTGACATTTTGCGTTAGTGTTGATAAAGTATTTCTCTTATCTATAATTACGGCATATTTTATTTTCTGAATTATCTGCTGATGATTGATGGAGATACTAATTTTACAAGGTTCCCACGGTATCGGTTTATTTAAAAAGTTAGTGTTGTAACTCTAGCATTGGATATCTACATCCAATGCTTGAATGTAAATTAACAATATCACAGAATATTATTATTTTAACTAATATTTTTAGCGAACTTAAGTTAGTTAGCTAACGAGTTACAATTTCAATATTAAAATTATATTAAATTATATTCTACTGAAAAAAATATTTTCAATGCGTTCATAAAATGGGGTCACGACTCGAAAAAGGTTGGGAATGTGTGGTCTAGAGTGGTGGGCAACTTATTATTCAATGATGCCACAGGTGTGGTGAATGAGAAGTGAATTCCGCCATACTATGTAAAATTTTTGAGTTTAGGTCGCTCAACTGAAATTGCAAAAATGAAAAATAACAACAGCCGTTATGTAGAGACCAAATTTATTCTAAAAACGTGCACACGCAAAACGCATATACATACTTAAATATTCCAGGTCTATACAAAAGCAAAGATGAAATTAATGAAGCAATGTGAATAGAAGTGAAATGGAGTATTGAATGGCAGTCAAAAAGTGGCAGCTGCCAGATTCAAATTCTCCAAACTTTCACTGCCATGGTGAATTATTCTAGATTATTATTAGACCCTGTCAGAACGCCCACTAGATTTAGACTGGATGAGATTGTTCAAATACAATTTTGCAAAAATATAGTGTATTTTCCATAAGATGTTTAAGTTTTTCAGGTCAACCAATATATTTAAATATCCCAGTTATTGTTGTCTGTTCACACATTATTATCGCAACGGAAATCAAACTCAATAGTTACACAATTGTTACACTTGATTTTGTACAATCATAATTAACTATATTTGAGAGATTATTGACCTTAATTTATACAACTCATCTGATATCTTATCTGGCATGGTTCTTATATTTTTGTTATAAAGTCAAAGACATTCTAGATGGCTTTAGATGATTTTAGATGGTAGGCATATTATGTTGAATAATTTTCATTTTGTGGACATGAGAATTATGAACATTAGATATAAGTGGTAGGTCATAAACATATTTGCTTACGTACTAACTCAGTTACAAATAATGGAAAATCACAGCTTTGTGATAATACGACCATGGTTTTGTACGTAAGGTAAACAAAAACCAAAACAGTAAATTTTTTGTTGAATACTGTTTATGGTTCATGCATCCTTTGTCACACAGTCAAATTATATTCAAGGGCCATTATACCATTTCAGAATAACCATTCTCCACATTAATTACTTTACTAGTACTCCTTCGAGCTAATATTTACTTCTTTAGGTTTGGTAATAAACGTAAGTTGCTTAAATTCAAACAAAATCATGTCGATGTGGTATCAATTCAAATCTGAATTTGTGTATTTTGATCTTTGCAACTGCTGTTTGTGTAAACTGTCTTGAAAACAGTACATATTTTCTTGGTTAAATGCAGTTGATTTTTTTTTAAATTTTCTATTACTCAGCATAGCAATAATTTGTCATAATACTGAAAATGAGTTGCCATAGCCTTTCTAGCAGATTCCAATGACTAGCTAAGAATTAATGGTTAATATGTTCCCTCCAATGTTACTTGTTACTGTGTTCTTCAGATTTGATGTTGTTATGATGTTTATAACTATTTTTATTAAATGAATTTTCCTAATGCTTACTTTCTCTGTACCTATTACTCTATTATGTTGTTGTTTTATATTTATTGACTAGGTATGATAATTAAAACCCATTTTTTTCTATTTCATCTTTTATTCTTTACTTTGTTCAATAATTATTGTAATTTATGTATTATGGCATATTAGTCAATCACTGTTTTGCCGTAATACTGCTCTGAATAAAAAAAATAATAATACTTGGGATTCTAAACCAATTGAATATGTGTATTAATTAAGGCGCTAAGTACCAAAAACATAAAAACTGACATTTTTATAGAAAAATGTTCCACATACCAACGCCAATAACTTCAACTATAGTCTAAGTGCCTCAAGCAAGTCAAAAAAATACAGCAAAATAATTAAACCTGTCGACGTTGTAAGTCCGTTGGCGTGTTTTATTTATAATGGTGTAAGTAGCACTGCAGTTGTCAACGACATTCAATATAAAATAGCTGACGATGGTGTGTTGACACTTGCGAGTTCTTAATACCTAAAATTATAGAAGCTGCCGTGATTAATTCACACTGTAAAACTACATTTTTCAAAAGGTCTGCTTCATGAAATTTTACTGCAATGACTCGGTATTTTGTAACTACAGGCAATACTACTTTTTGGTACTTAGAGCCTTATTTAATACACGTATTCAATT
The DNA here is from genome assembly GCF_057557595.1 of Rhyacophila brunnea. NCBI lineage: Eukaryota > Metazoa > Arthropoda > Insecta > Trichoptera > Rhyacophilidae > Rhyacophila > Rhyacophila brunnea. The sequence goes on from NW_028233068.1 coordinate 29,901,642, forward strand.
GATTATTATTCTATTTTGGATTATTATGTGCAGAACAGCAAATAATATAGGTAATTTTTCTAGAACTAATGCAGAATACTTTTTGTCCTCTAGCCCAGGTTCTGAGCATATTTTGGGCTATTTTGTTGCCTAACGTGGATCACAGTATTTACTTCCACCGTGATGTTCCAGATCCACGCCTGTCAGATACCCCATCCGCTAAGCAACCAATTCAGATATAATTTGTATTAATTTATGAATACAAAAATAAATCATTACCTACCTAGTTATTTTTAATGGTGAATATCGGCAATAACTCCTCACTAAATACCTATTTGTGGAATTACTGCCTAAAGATAATGCCATTTTAAAGTTTGACATTTTCTATAAAATCAATCTAATATGATTGGAATTGAATATTTTATTACCTCCGTTTTATTATACTAACAACTGGCGGCAACTTGTCGTTTATATTTTGCATTTACCTTGAAAATATATTTTTCAAGATATTACTCGAGTAGGTACATTTTCAAGATGATACTCAAGTACCTACCATAATATTAGTGCAACTTAATTGAGGTGTTGAGGATTGGTACAAATGACGTATAAATAAAAAAAAAATGAATAGCAGTTTACACATCACCACATTCCTATTTATGCATAGGAAAGGATTCAGCTGTGTAAATAAATTCAATGAAAAGTTATACATACGCATATTATTCTTCTCAGACATGCTCAGCGTATGTCAAAATTGAGATTTTATGCTATTTTCAAAGCATGATCCTGGACATTTCTTAAACGTTGTAGATAATCTATTTACATAATTTTGAAGCCTTATTATCCTTTATATTTATTTTAAATATTTGATGACTGCATAAAGTATTTTTATAACATAAAATAGTATTCTTTTAAACCTCTCGCTCTAATGTTTTAGAATATAGTCATATTTCAGTACATCCATGTGAAGTGGTGTTAAGATTTTTTATGTTTCTTAATTTTTAAAAGCATTTATAAAACCATTAGTAAAATTTATGTTGACATTATTATAGTGAAATATTTACAATAAAAAATTATATTGATAATCTCTGTGATCCCAAATTTGACAAGAATTAGGCATTTTATTATTGAAAAAATGGGCAAGATTTACACATTTAAAGATACTTTTAAAAATACTAATTATAAGCTATGTCTTTGACCATTCAAATGTGATAAACATTCTACGAATAATGTTTGCATTATAATAATTATTGACCTAAGAATAAGGTAGTATTTTTTTGAAATACACCATTTCTATTGGCATTTTCCAGTGGCTAAGCTACAACATACGGCCGTAGCCATAAATTGACAAACGATAAATGAAGTAGGGAGTAAGATCATGTTAACAAAAAAAAAAAAAATCTGTTAGGTGCATGTTCAAACACGCGCACATCTTTGTTTTATTAATTTTTATTATTAATATGACTTATATTTCAGATTGGAGGACTTCGTCTTCTCTGGGAGCATGCTTGTTCAGCGTATACGCGGCCAAATATTCTTGCCTGGTCAATCTGGTATGCGTTTTCGTCTGCATTCTATCTTCAAATTATATCCTACATGCAACTGCTGTGGAGAGAAATCTCACCCAACAAAGAGGTAAACCCTCCTTTTTGTTGATTATGTGCAAGATCTTCCAATTTAATCATATGGTGGGCCAAGACCCACATGGGGTTATACTAATGTGGGTCTTGACCGGCTCCAGGAAATGTTTCCACTTCCCTCTGTCTGCTACAAGCTATCTCTACTGCCCTAGCCCCAAAGATACTACATATATCTGTTCTCTGAGTGGAAACTTGATCATTTCTTTTCAGTGTGCTAAATGCATCGTTTATTGACATATTTGAGGTGTTGAAAATTATATGGCTTAATAAGACCTATATAGTCTGTATTTTGGAGTCTCTGAAGACTTTTTCCAGCCCTATATTGAATAGTATACAAGCAAAGGCGTCACTCGTCTGAGACCATCATTTGTACGTAATACATCAGAGAGTTAGTCCTTATTTATTTTTCATTATGCGAGATTTTACTTTGCCATAGACATTTTAACCAGGATTTTATGTTTATTCGGATCATGTGCCTTGATTGCAATTGAAAATAAAATTACAAAAATAATACTGGTAAAGTTGGTGCTTGCACTCGAAAAAGAATGCATTCCAATGAATATTTAACCCTGACATCAATAACTTTAAATTTATTACACAAACATTAAGATTAAACCGTTTAACAGCAGTCATTTTGATCGCCGCAGAGGATTTCGAATGGTTTTGGAATTATTGCATTGCGTTGTATTTTATTTATTTATTTATTTATTTATTTATAAAAAAGAGTATTACGGCATTACAGCTTTTGGCCAATGCGCCATAATACATAATACATACAAATATATAAAAATATCTTAATTACAAATAACAACTAATATGACAAGAAAGTGGAAAAGACAGCATGTGTAAATATTAAAGAAATATGATAATATATACAATTATAAATTTATCCTATTTAAAACGTCTACAAACATTATATAATTAATAAAAAACAAATCAACCTTTATGGTGCCATCAAATAAGCTAATTGCACGATACACAGCATCATGAAACATAACATCTGTCCTGCGACGAGGTATCTTGAAGACCGTGGAGCTGCGAGTGATATTGGTTGGAACATGAAAATTAATATTTGCCAGTATATGCGGATTGTAAATGAACCCACGAAGAAGTAAAAAGAAATGCTTTAAAAGAACAATCACTCTTCGGGTAGACAGGGATTGCATTGATAGCATACCCAGAAGAAAACGAGTCAGGAAATTCATTTTATTGTCATTATCATAAGGAAAGAACCCGTATGTTCTTAAGTAGAGAAATCTAAGAAATCTATTGTGGACTCGATCCAGCTTAATTGTGTGCATGAACCTATTAGGACTCCAAATAATGCTGGCATATTCAAGAATACTCAACACAAATGATACGTATAATGTACGTAGCACTCGGACGTTTTCGACTGATTTTGAAACCCTCATAGCAAAACCAAGCATTTTGCTAGATCTAGTACTGATGTTAAGAATATGCTGATTGAAAGTGAACTTTGCATCATTCAATACTCCCAAATCTTTTATCTCCGTTACCCTACTCAATATTATACCAGACAATGTGTATGGGAACAATAAGGTGTGCCTTGAACGATTGAATGAAATAATATTACATTTGGAGGTAGCGAATTCAAGTTTATTTAAGATAGACCATTGCGAGATAGCATCTCATAATGGGGTTTCAATAGTTCGAAAAAGTTTAAGATCATCTGCGAATAGCAAACAAGAAGAATTGGTTATAACTTTGACAATATCATCAAAAAATATTGAAAACAAAATTGGGCCAAGATTTGAACCTTGAGGAACACCAGAGTTTGTTCTAAAAATCCGCGATTCATTCCCATGGTAATCAACAAATTGACGATAATTGAAAATTGAATTATACTTAATGTAAGATACTATTATAGCATGTAGGTATGTGATGACAATCTAATTTAATAATTAAATATTGTGGCATAGTTTTTTGACAATTCTCCAATGTCACACACTATTTGCGGCAGTGTTACAATCCCTTCTGACTCTTATTGTCATTTCAGATTATGGACTGGAGTTGTCCATTAGAGATCAGTACAAAGCGTATGCCATCTGTTATTTCATACTGAGTATTGCCGCCTTGATAGCTTGGGCATCTATTTTGTTTGTGAAATGTCGATCAAATGGCGATACCAGTCCCTCGAATATCCAAACAGCTAGCAAAATATCTGAAGACGTTACTGGAATTGTTCATCATCAGGAACATAATACCGTCACAGTATTGTAAAAAACATAAAAGATGTCGTTTAAAATTGTCAAAAAATTATTCGAATCACATAAATCAATGTACAGTTCCTTAGTACTCCTTCAATACGAACCCTACCAAATAGAAATTTGCCCTTAACCGTTTCTTTTGTATTACCCCTGAAATCGTTTATGGAACAATTAATAGTTAATTATAAATTTAAATACTCATATTTTGTTATTTAAAATTAATTTTATCAGCACAAGCAAAAATATGGCATTTTTATTCAAATAAATTTTAATTTACGTTAATGTACACTGAAAATTATTTTGAAACACAGCATATGTCATGCATGTTTCCGCCAGCTGTCGATTAATTATTAAACAGTACAGATAACCCTCCCCCCTCTCCGTTGATTGCGGGGGATATGTTTTCGACACAGTCGTGATAAGCGAAATTTCGCAATCAACAGATGATTTAAAAAACAAAACAATTTAAATTATTGAAACCCTTTTTTAATAAACTTATTAAAATTAATAGCAGTCATAATAGATAAATTAAAAGTTATATAAATTTGCAGTAAACTGATAAAATAACATTAATTTTGTTCAATGTTGCAAAAAATATCTATGTAGGTACTTAGTTTACTCTGCATGGATTTGTCGATAACTGTCAAATCATCTGATCCTGATTCCTGGCATGTGGCACATTATGAAATAATTACAGCACAAAAAATTTATTAAAAATCAGTCGCAATATAATGAATTCGCACTCACCGGGGTCGCAATAAAAGAGGGTTACCCGTATGATAGGAAATATTTATTCACCGATTATATAACTAAGGAGCGTCAGCATGACCTAACACAGCTGGATTTGTTTGGAAGCCCAATGAGCGTGTGGCAATTTTGTGCTGTAAAAAATAACTGATCTTTTTAAAATCGAAAATTTATGTGAATTTCATTTGACTTTTTTCTGATTTTGTGAGTGATTTTGAATCTGCTTATGTAGATTTAGTGAGAAAACAATATCTGAGACACGAGAAAATGTATTTGTGATGTGTCATAAATGATAGTTTGTAAAAGTTTATGACACGCTCCTTTATAATAAGTACTTAATTAATTTTCTTTGCAAATAAAGGTTAAAAATTAAATAAATTATTGGATAGCATATGAGGTTCCACAAAGTGAGGTTTACAGTAACATACTTTTTGGCTTTTAGTCATTCATAACCCACTGCATCCTCACTTTGGATTTGAATAGATGTGTTTTATGTCATGTCATGGGATTTGAACCGGCACTTCTCCACATTACTTTACATTTACACAAATAATACAATTTATATGCTTTCTTTAGTGCTTATTTAAAAAAAAGTGTTTATATAATTACAAACTAATTTATTGAGTGTCTATAAGTGTTTTGTTATTTATGTATGACGATTGTTTGTTTAAAAAACATTGAATGTAAAGAGTTAAATGATTAAAAATCAATCCACGTAATTAATTTTTTAAATGCAAGTAAAATAATTAATTAAGACAAGACGAATTTATTAAAACTTTGTGAAATGTACTTACATAGAATTATGCAATTAATAAATCTCTATCTAGAATCTAGATGATTTCAGGTAACAGAGATTCATTTATCAGTTAGATTGTGATAATGTATGTCGTTGTAGTTAAATGTGGAGTAGTGGGCATAAAAATACTTATTTTTTATACACTATTTCAGTAAAATTAGTTTTTAATGTTAAGGCCGAAGATTATTGAGATCCATATTTATACATACGAGTAAGTATAATTAGCAATAGCTTATCACATTACTTTTATATTAATTTTGTTTGTTTTCGTTGAATTAGTATACACCTATTTATTTTTTTAGTCTATAATATAATATATTATAATTAGAGAGTAAGTAAGAATTACATTGGTATTAGATCAGATTCTAAACCAGATACCTCCCTCCAACTTTAAATTATTATTGTGTAATCGTAATAATTATATGTAAGTGTTAAATTATTTAACAGACGATTTTCTTAAAAATGAATTACCCACTAAAAACTCTGGTGGTCTTATTGTATTAATTAAGAAATATTTCGATTTTATTATGTAGAATTTTATGTACACGTTAAATTGGTGTCCAATAAATGAAATTGCAAGTGGATGACAGGTAATTGTCATAATTCATTACAAACCAATTTCATTGAATATTTATGTTTAAAATCTGTTTTTGGTCCACGGACTAGTATTAGTGCTAGTATTAGGGCCACAAAAATGAGACGAGGTGAGGGCAATAATTTTTTTTTTTTAATTAATCACAAGTCTGGCTTGTGTGTGTTTTCCATTGTTTGTAATATAACATTTTCCTAACAGCATTTAACTTGTGTTCTTATCCACAAATGTTATTGACTTATTGAATCGGTAATAAAACGACAAATGCAACTTCTTGATTATTGCACTATATTAGTATCTATGTCATCCAATTGCCATGCCAACTAAAACTGCAGTTTTTATCAAAAATGAATATTGTATTTTTGGTGTTCTCCGTGTAATATGTATGCCTAATTTTTTAGTAGTAGTTCAGCCTGTATCTGAACTCATGGGTGTGGGTTGCAATCTCATGTCTGGTAAAAAATCATTTGTAATGCTATTTCAGTAAAGACTATCTATGTGAACAATTTTTACTCAGCAGACCCAATAACTGAGTAAATATATTTTTTTTCATTCACAAGTATTCATTACAATATAAAAATATTGCCTTTTTTTGATAATAAGCACATTGAGAAAAGAAATAAGTAGGTACTTTTTTAAAATCTTTAACTATAAATTATTACCTTTCAATTATACTGGTATAATTATTAAGGTATATTATCATGTCATATTCTTCATCTTGTGAATATTATTTTACCAGTATGGTAGTAATATTTATTTATCTACTTTTTGGTTGAATATGTTTTATGATGAGTTGTTTACACTAAAGCAAACAGTTTATTTAAATTTTTTTTTTTTTATTCTATTCAAAAAAACGTTGATTTTATCAGATAATAAATATTTTTTCAACATAAATCCCTCTTATTTGCATCTAATCTAGTTGTCGATCCTTAAAAAGTGTCATCCCTTAGGGAAATCTCCTCCAGAACCTTAAAGAGGCCAGGGTCATTATTAAGCTGACTCATAGATAGGTATGAGCAGGGCTAACTACGGAGCATAGGAATTTTCTAGCACATAAAAAAATTAAAGTCACCCTTTTAAAAATTTATAGCTAAAGTTGAGTTGAACTATTTAAAATAGAAATTCCTGCATTTTTCCATACATTAGTTCAAGAAGTAAGTCTACTAAAATCTAGTATCACTATTTTTTATAATTTAATCCCAAAATCGGTATAAAAGCATTCCATAACTATTGTAAAGCCAATAAATATTTGATGATTAGTTAGGTATAGCTTAAGGCGAAGTCTTCATTGAGCCTTTTTTAAAGAGGCACCTAGCGGAAAAATACGAAGCTTGCAATTTGAGACATTTTTTTGATAATTTACAATTTCAACTGTAATAATGTATAAATATGTATTTGAAAACATTAAAAATAAAAATATTTTTTATTTTAAGTCAAAGACAAACTTACAATTGTAAAAAATGTAATAAAATGTGAATTTGTTCTATCGGTCCGCACCCTATTATTACATATATTTTATGGTCATATTTAATATTAATATTTAGTTTATTAAGTTTTCTAAGCATCACCTAAGCGATTTTTGACAAATTCATAGTTTTAATATTTTTATATCTATTTTAAAAAACATCGATTTTTATAAAAAATATAAATGTGTATAACTTGAAATCCTTTTTATTTATATCAAATCAATTATTTTTATAAATATAAATAAAATGTTTATATTAATATAAATAAAAAGGATTTCAAGTTATACACATTTATATTTTTTATAAAAATCGATGTTTTTTAAAATAGATATAAAAAATATTAAAACTATGAATTTGTCAAAAATCGCTTAGGTGATGCTTAGAAAACTTGATAAACTAACTTTTAATAATAAATATGACCATAAAATACATGTAATAATAGGGTGCGGATCGATAGAACAAATTCACATTTTATTACATTATTTACTATTGTAAGTTTGTCTTTGACTTAAAATAATTTTTTTTTTATTTTTAATGTTTTCAGATACATATTTATTCATTAATACAGTTGAAATTGTAAATTATCAAAAAAATGTCTCAAATTGCAAGCTTCGTATTTTTCCGCTAGGTGCCTATTTAAAAAAGGCTCAGTGAAGACTTCGCCTTAAAGCAAGCCTTAGATAAAATAATTAATATCATTTTTTAATTTCAACATAATTATTATGTTGAAATATTATTTCGATCAGCATTAATCTTTAGTGTTAAAATTCTTCTATATTATAAACTTTAGAAGCAAACTAAATTCAAACCATACAATGTATTTAGTCAAGTTGATATCAAAGATTTTATAAAAAAAAAAAATTTCAGTTTAGTTGTAAATTTTAAAATAATAATAATATTAACTTGCAAAAACTTGCTGTAAACATGTAGGTTGAACCTGAATAGTTTCTAGCAGAGAATTCCCAGAAACCACATGATGCCGGTAAAAAGTCACTGACGCAGAGTGAAAAAGGATGTCATTCCAGGCTCCGGTAGAGAGAGACAGGTTATCTCCTGGCTTTGAGCGGCGTCAGAAACTTTATTATTTTAATTCTCGTACACAGATTTTTCTATTGATATCTGTAACTAAAGAATCACTTGGTTTCAGTCCTTTTGCACTTCGGCTGCTGTGCTAACGTGTGCCAGTAAAATTGCAACGTTATACATGTTATTTATTAATTTAATACACTGTACTAAAGTACATATTCTGGAAAATAAATTACACCACTTCTCACTGCGAATATCTCTGATGTTGTCATGTCCTCGAAGATACCTAGCTAGACTGTATGTACTCACAATCATCAGGGTACCTACATAAACCCCTGCTATCTCCTTTGGATGTGACCCTATTACCTACTTGTAAGTTTCCTATTAGAAGTTGATTACCATGAGAATTTAAGGATAAGATAGCCATGTAATATATATTTTGTTTACGCAAGCATGGTTCATGGTCATGGTAAAAGTCTGCAGATTTCGAGTGATCTACGTGAAAAAAAAGTCCGAAGACTGTAAATCGTCGTAACTTGCGTGCCAATGGAGCACAAGCATAATAATTAAAAGAGCCAAAAAAATGGCAACACTTTCTCTATGGTTATTGTACATTAAAAAAAAGAAATGTCAAAATTGACAGTTCTGCATACATTCCATAACTTGGAAATAGAGGTTATCTATACCGGCTATGCTTGTGTATATAAAATGTTTTTCATTGCCCTTGGACGGAGTTTATCGAGAGAACGGCAATAACAATTGATCAGAATCTTCGACTCGAGACGACGTCATCATTGTCAATCACAATAATATGCGAGTTGCCTTTCATCCGCAGAACGCACCTGACAGCGGCGGGTGAAGTGTAATTTTTTTTTGTACCGGTGATGTAACAGCGAAATTTAAAATGTTGGAATGGTTGAAAGTGTCGCTATTGCTTTGTACGTTTGGCCTGCTTCGTGAATTGCGACCATCTGAGCCATACGTATCCGAGTTTCTTTTGGGAGATTGGCGAAATATCACAGAAGAAGCCTTAAACAAGGATGTTTATCCAGTGGGAACTTATTCATATCTGTCGCTCCTGGTGGTTGTATTTCTAGTAACCGATTACTTGAAATATAAACCACTTATCATCGTTTCTGGTTAGTTATTTAATTTCTATTAATTTACATATCTCAAACTTTACAGGTTCCATTATCAAGGTTCGGCCTCGACAATATGAAATTTTTAAATGAATTATGGCCCAAGATTCTAAAACTGCATCATTGACCACCTCTTAAAAGTGCCCATAAGTGATACTGGGTCATCAGTGATACAAACTATGCTAAAATTGCGACCTGTCTTCAGCAAAATACAAAAAACATATATATTTTGACGATTTATTCGATTCTTAATTCAATGAAATAATCACAAAAAATATGAACCAGTGAAAAAAATTGTTAAATTACTTTTTTCGTAGCAAACCAGAAACATATTTAAGTATTAGAAAAAAAATAGAAAAAGATTTGTACTGAATGAGACATGAATCTATAACCGTCGCAATATGAGGCCTGTATACTTTCTCAGTGAAATTTCCTAAAAATGTGCAAGTTAGATATTATTTAAAATTCTTTTAATATTGGCGACCGTCTTCCGTTATTTTGAATCAATGTATTAACTTTTTTTTAATAGGAATGATTCTTATATCTGGTATATTTGAATTGAAGAATATTTGATTGTCTAAAACTTCTCCTTTCTGTCTAATTCCTTCATGATTTTTTCCCTCCAAAATATATATTTTTTAAAATTTATTCTGCCTGGCCAAAATAAAATTAATGGTGAATTCAACAAATTCCGTTTCAAATCAAACTCGAGACAGAATTGATGAGAATTTATTATATTCCCGGTGCCAATTTCTCGAATTCTCGACATTCTCATTGACGATTACTAATAAATAAGAATCTTGAAACTTCTGAAAATTAATTTCTTGAGAAACAAGACATCTTCAGTGATGTCCCGTGGGGGTAGGCAGATTGAGAGTCGCTTAGGGGCGGCAGTTACTCGAAGGGCGGCAAATCGAGAAGAATTATTTGGTATAAGTATAATAGAAATAGCTAACTAAACTTAGTAATAATAAAAATATCTTTCCATTAAAAAATTCATCTTACCGGTTGGAAACAAAATGTATTAATTAACATAAAAGGTTTAACAGGACTGTAATTTTTTTGTCGGCTTTGCGATATCTAGTTTACTTTCGTTGCCCTTCGACGTCCTTGGTGACCAGAAACGACACGTGCAATGCGACCAGTGCTCACGAAAGTTGCGTTGGCCATTGAAACTACTGAGCGTTCCACTTACCGCTCCTGGTCAATAATCAAATCGTCGCAATGTCATTTTATCGATTATCGATTTAATAATGCCTAAACCTTTATGATCTCCGGATAAAATACCATTATAAATGTTGCAAAGTTTTGTGAAGAAGAAAAGCGACACGGATCGACCTTAATTCCTCGAGCAGAGAAAATTAATGTATCGCAAAAATGGCACGTAAGAAATGTGACACCCCCGTATGGTCCCCATTTGGGGATGTCTTTGTGTATCTTGAGAGGCCCGAATCGGTATCGAAGCCAACAAATAATGACGGCTGATTGCGAAAATAATTAAATAATGTTTAATATCTGTCTAATAAATATCTGACCGGCAACATTGTCCAAAAAAATACGAGTGGCAACGTCGCATTTTGCCCGGCTCGGAAGTGTAACCGTTTTGTTTTGAGCGAGAGAAGCTTCTTTGACAGCACGCAGAAAACACCGTTCGCTCGCGCTCGCATATTTCGTCACCCAAAAAAAAAAAAATTATATAAAATGTAGTAATCTAGTATATATTAACATCAAATAAACTCGTCGTTTCCGAAACAATTCCGGTGTGTTAATTATCCACCTTCATCCCGAATGCAGATGATAAAAAAGAATACTAAAAATAAAAGTGACAGTTTGCTATTCACCTTCATTCAAAATGGAGGGAAGTGATAGAAGCCACTCCATTACCAACATCAAAAAATCCCCCCTTTTGGTGGAAAAATATATATAAATTTAATTTTGTATGTTTTAGTCATTTAGTGGTATATATTTTCTTAGTAATGTATTCATACAACACATTTATTAGATTGGAGTCATGAAAGGATGATAAAAAATACTGTATAAAAAAATGGGGCGACATTTTGTCTAGGGACTTCACTGGACATCTTTTCTCATTAATTGTTGAGAATTGTCGAGACAATAAATCTCGATCACAACCTCTACTTATATGGTTGAAAACACTATGACTAAACTAGTGCCTTTTTACTGGGGATACTCCGCGATATGCTGTATCCCTACCTTTTTATAAAATGTGGTTTTAAAATTTATTTGACGTTTAAAAAGATTTCACAAATGTGCCTTTTAATAAACTCAATTAGATTTTTATTGTTGACTAAGACAATATTGGCAGTGATGTTTATCAAAATTGATTGAAGCTAAAAGAATAGAGTTCAAAACACCTAATGTTCTTTACCTACCAGCACGGCGAAAATGGCGTGATATAGTAGTCTAGCATTATTAACCACACACACTACATGAAACCTTGCCATACAAAATAATTTCACTTTTAAATGTACGAGCGTGCATCATACTGCATTGGTATTGGTGACGCGTCGCCGGTTTTTTGGATGCGGATTTTTTTGGATCGCTCAAAAATAATTTCGCGTTGCGTAAGGTTGATTGTAAAATACCCATAAAATGTGTTTTCTTTGAAAGAATACGCATTTGTTTTGAAAAATCTGGGATTATGTTTTATTTCTTTACCCTAATAGCGAAGAAGTCATAATACTAAACAGTGTGTTGTAGATTAGTGATACTACTGATAATAGTAGCTATTGTACAGGGGATAAAAACCTTTTTAAATAAACTTCCTGATTTAAACCACACAACTCATTTGATAGACTTCAACCCCAAAGTGATTTAATATAATGATGTATTGTAAATATTTTCTGACAATTTGATTGCAATTTAGTGATCGAAATTTCATCTAAACACCAATGGTCATACTTAAATGATTTATACTTTATGTATGTATCTGTGTGGATTTTTTAAAAATGCATTTAATTCATTATTTTAAAACAGAATGTAATAAATTTCAAAATTAATCATTTTGCATTTGACCTTTTGTATTTTCAGTATTAAAAAGCATTGTCAAATGGTGAAGATTTATAATTTTGTATTAATGCGCACGTTTTCAAAATTTTAAAACGATAACTAATTAGTGATGGTCACAATTATTTTTATTATTTACTTATTATATTATATCTTATCATGAAATAATAAAAAAATAATTACTTGCATGAAATGCAATAATTAATTAAATGTTATACTTTGTGTGATGTACCTACAGGTATGTACTGAAAGAGATTAATTATTATCTTGTTTTATTTATTAAATGTCTACACACTTATACTCGTATCTATTATACATACTTACTTATTAAGAGTGAGCTACATTGAAACATAAAAAATTGCAGCATTCCATGAGCACCATTCGTGTTTAACATCTAAAAACACAATATAAAACTTACAAACTATTTTATGGAATAAACATTTTATTATCAAATATTCAAAGGTTTTTTTAAATGTCAAAGAAACAAAAGTGGTAATCATATAATTTTACATTTTCCAAAAAATAAACCTTGAAATGCACACGGGTTTTTTCCGTAGTTCCAATTTGAAGTTGATATTAGATGAACAAAACAAATGAAAATAGTGTTGCTGTCATTCAAAAAATAGTTATTATTTAAATTATATGTGCATTCCTTAAAATAATGAGGAACATTTTGCAAAGCATGAGAAAGATTTATTAGAAGGTTTTAGAAGACACTGGTCATTTGGATGACTTCATTAGTTATTAATTGTGGAAATATGACTTTTACATAATATGGCAGTAGTAAAATGATGATGGGGTTATGTACCAACTTTATAGGGGGACTTCAGGCAATGTTTTTATGTTATTTTACATGAGGTATGTTCTTAAATTATGAATGCCAGCATAAAGTTACTAATAGTAAACAAGAATTTAGATATTATTTCTTACATTCTTGGATAACGCTTCTACCTAGATTTGTAATGGGTACCTAATATTGAATTATCTATAAAATAATTTGATTTTTTGATTTATCTAGAAATTAGATTTCTGAGATATCGCAATCTGAGTAAGTTTGTTTGATGTTTCAATCACACTGTGCTCTGCTTAGTTTTTTCAGTCAATTGATCGTACATATATATATAAAAGTAAATCATTATTTGACACGCATATGATTTTGCATACTTATGTCGAGAGAATAATTTTTGATATTTTAGCAAGTGAAAAAAATCCTTCATAACATTCGTATTGATTATTACTACCAAAATTACTGATAATGTTATCAATTACTTGTTTATTTGAATTACGTGATAATGTTTTTGCAACGCCATAATCAAACTCAATGAAAAGAAGTGCATTTATTTTGCCGGGTGGTTACTAATGTGTCCAACTTTGATATATCCGATACTTAGAACATTGAACAGAATTTAACAAATAATTTGTCTCCAGAGGTAATTTATATTCAATATTTTTATTAGACAGCATTAACAGTTACATGGTAAAATCACCAAATAATATAATTAATTATTATCACTGTTTGTGTGTTAATTCATACATAGATTATTTAGAATAATTCGATTGATCTTTTTTATCAGAAATATAAATATTTTTGAAACGAGCTAATTTATTTCCCCCATTGTTATCAGTATATATACTAATAATGATTAAATCTCATCGCAGTCATGGAGATACGATGAAACAGAAAAGAATTTATCTACAGAGATTACTAAGCAATTTGTATGATATAATTTCAGACGTCACTATATACTGATATTTTGTTGTAATATAGATTTAATCACGTAATTATAATTATTTACCATTGCAATAGACTAATTGTGATAATATTGTCTTATTACAAATTGCGACATTTGAATTTAGATTTTTGAGTCATTTTTTATTGCAGTTATTTTAAAATTTACTAAGTACTTAGGTATATTTTTATGAAGATGTATTGTATTAATTATTACTAGCAGATATGCCTCTGGTTTTTATACAAGTACTACTCAAATACTCATATAAGTGTCATGCTTAGTTTCACGAAAGGGTTTAATTAAATTTTATCATACCTAGGTATATTATATCACTGCTTACATTTGAGGCTACTATTTGCAAACACGGCTCATTCCAATATTGTTGAAAAGTTAACCTTGCATGACATTTTGTAAAGAAAAATACATTTTAAATGAATTTTTAAACAGTAGCTTCAAAGCTGGCTTTATTACGTACAAAATAACGCGAAACTTTCAAATGTGGCTTATTCCACAAGCATTTAGTTTCAAAGACGGCATAGGCTAATCCAAATTGTTATGTTGCAGAAATGGCTCAATCCAACTTTTGCTTTCAAGCGCGGCTTGATACAAACATTAAATATAAATAGATTCTTTATTAATATTGAATTGAATAAGTTTCCCTTTGTTTTCTATTTTAAATGTACTTCATTACAAATGAACTAAGAAATCAAAGAAGTTAGTCTTTTAATAGTCTGTATAACAGTTTATTGCATTTTGCCGTAAATTATGTCTTTGGGAATGAGCCGTGTTTGCAAATAGTAGTCTCATTTATAGTTAAATAGTTCTAAATTAATTCTAATCAAAAATGTATGGATATGTGGAGATAATAACAATAAATTAAGACACTAAATAATACAAAATGTGTTCTCACATACATGAATATCAGTGGGGCTATATTATAAAACATAGGTATACATATATCTGCTATAAATAGTTGCGATTACATGTTTGTGCTAAGTAAATTGATTTTCTTTCTCTAATTTTTAGGTTTATCTGGCATTATAGTCTACGCCGTTTTGCTTTGGACAGTCAGTTTGGAATGGCTTCAAGTATCACAATTCTTCTATGGCCTCTTCGTTGCTACAGAGGTTGCCTATTATACCTACATGTTTGCAAAGGTAACCTGTATTAATAAATATTACTTCTAGTATTCATAGAGCCTGTAAAGTGTAAAGTATTCATAAAAAACTAAATGATTTGTAAAAAATGATAATGAAAATAAATAAATAAATTTAAGATTATTTTGAATGACTTACACATTTCTTTAATTTTTATGCTACTACAGTACTCTCTCAGTAATCCGCCACCTCAAAAACCAAACAAGTGTCGAATTAGTGAGAGCGGCGGATTATACTGCATACATACAAAATATGGTAAAAATTAAAACAGGTAGGTATTTCGTAAAAATATATTTTTTTTAGAAATTTGTACTACGTTACTCACGTTAAACTTGTAGGTCCCTAGCAAATTACAGTTTTATTTGTAATCAAAATCAAGTATGAATCAACCTTTTGTCGTTTACCAGAGCCTCAAAAGTGTTGTTTTTCCAATACTCGATGCATGGCAGAGTTCTGTCACGAATATCATCTGTAAGGGATCTTGGCATTACGTTTGACATTAGACTGACATTTATTAGCCATATAGTTACCATTTGTAACAAAGCGCTTAAAATGTAGGGCTTCATCATGCGTACTTCCCGGGTCTTTTCGGATGTCACGGTATTAAAACTTTTATTTAATTCTTTAGTTCGAAGCAGACTTGAGAGTGGGTCTATTGTTTGGGCACCGCATCAGTTGAAGGATAGCCTTATGGTGGAGAGGGTTCAGAAGAAATTCTTGAGACTCCTTTATTTGAGGTTGTACGGATACTATCCGTGGCTTTATCCAACTGACTTTCTCTTAGACATGCTTACATACTGCAGTTTGCAATTTAGAAGAAATCTTTATTTGGCTACGTATTTTTTTCGACTTATACGAGGTATAAATGAGAACTCTGCCATTCTGGGCAGTGTTGACCTGTGTGTCCCTGATAACTATCTTAGAAATAGAGAACATCAGTTGTTTATTCTCCCAAGGTGCAGAAACAACCTGCCACTGGTAATGCCAATTGGGAGGACGATAACTATGTTCAACGAAATTGCTTCGGGTGTTGATGTATTCCACCTACGTGAGGATGAGTATAGGTGGACGTTGTTTTATAAATTCTTAAAATAGGATCTGCTTAACTCATCCGGTGTACTTCCTTGTACCTATCTAATTAATATTTTTGTATGTACATATTTCTACTGTTTAATAACATACTATGTATCTCTTTTTTTATGTAACACTTACTGTTTTAAGTATACTTCTTTGTTTGTTTATATCATGTTGTGAACGTCTTAAACTTATAATTTGTAATGTCCACAATATGTTAAAAATAAATTGAAATTGAATTGAATTGAATGAATTTACTAAATTATACATATTATTAAACTAAGTTTATTAACTAAATATTAAACAGTAAATCACTTGACACAACCAGTTGTTCAGTGAGGCAGATATTCTTGAATGGCTTAGGATCCCTGGCTTTCCCTATGACCAAAAGCTTCAGTTTGTGTGTCCCGGTCGCATTGGAGCATGGCATAATATTCTGAAGCGGTCATTGGGTACTTTCCTCCCTGGTACATTACTTTCTTCGAGATGGACGTACGTTTTACGAAGGAGAAGTTTCTAAAATAAACCCGTCTCATCTGCATTGTATACTTGTACGCGGCGAACTACTTTTAGATTCGATTGAATTTGACAATCGAATACCAGTAAATTAAAGAGCTTGATTTTGTGCTTTCAACTAGTAAAAATAACAGCGGATTATAATAGTTGTCGTATAATCGAGCGACGGATTACTGAGAGTGTACTGTATTTCTATTGTAGAAAATATTTTCAATATTAAAAAGCATTGTTAAATGGTAAAGATTTATAATTTCGTATTAATGATTTTGTTGAAAATTTTGACCCTTTTTCTCACCCAAGACGGAAAAGTTACGATGAATAAAAAAATATTTGACAATCTATATAAGTAGTAATATTTTTGTTATTTCTTTCAATATTATCAGGTTATGAGAAACCCATGGATCGTATCACTAATCATCATCAGGAGTGAGACAATATTGGATGAATTCTGATTTCCTCCAATAACTCTCTCCACCAAGTAGGATCCAAACCCGCAACTCACAGGTTTCGAAGCATAGTTCGTTTACCGATCTTCTACGGAGGATTTTTTATTAATTTATTATAATTTGTTTAATAGGTGGATGAGGAGCACTACGAAAAAGTGTCCAGTTGGACAAGGGCTGCTGCATTGGTGGGAAGGTTTATTTCAGGAGTGAGCGCCCAGCTTATTGTCTCCTTTAAAGTTTTGAACCTTAGAGAACTTAACTACATAACATTTACCAGTGAGTACAACTTGACATATATTTTTATCTATATAATATCAATTATTTATAACTTGCCATCTGAAATATACTAAAGTACTATTGGTGTATCTATGGTTCTTTTATTATAGCCAACGTTTGACGGCTACACTGTTAGATTAATTTTCATTTTTTTTTTTTTTTTTTTTTAAATATTTTCAACATTTTTGATAAAAATCTATATAAGTTTAGAGGTCATAAACATATTTGCTAAATCAGTTACACATATCTAACTAATGAAAAATCAAGGTTACAGATTTTATGATGGATAATTAGTTAGAAAAATAACATTTGGCGTCATAAATTTAATTAGGAAGGTACTCAAATTTTTTTACTAAAATAATTATTAAGATTCTAAATCAAGAGATTTCCTATCTGAACAGATAATCAATAAAGCCTTTATTTTATGAGTTTTTTTTCGATTTTTAAGTACAAGTAGCAAATAAAATAGATATTTTTTCTAGAACTAATGCAGATTACTCTTTGCCCTCTAGCCCAGGTTCTGAGCATATTTTGGGCTATTCTATTACCTAACGTGGGTCGCAGTATTTACTTTCACCGTGAAGTGACGGAACCGCGACCATCTGACACAGCATCCGTAAAGCAACCGGTTCAGGTATAGTTCATATTAATTTATAAAAACGAAAAATATTCATGATTTATTCTAAGTGTCAGTGGCGAAGATTACTTACTAAACATTTATTTATCATCTATCTTGAAAAAATATTTTTTATCATGAGGATTTAACAACCCCCCACTTAAGTTCAGATTAATATTGATCGACTGAGGACTAAAGGGGCACAAGTTGTTTGGAGTAATCTTCACACCACGTCACAACATCACATACCTGTTCATGTGTAAAAAAGATTCAAACTTGTATCTGCTTTGTATGATAAGTTATTAACACTGTTCCTAACATTTGATAATATTTTATGAACCCTTGCATATAGCAAGTTATATTGTTTCATTGAATCAGACATATACTTGTCTATCTAGGCACTTGGATCCATCAATCATCAGTTTCTAAATTAGTTGTTATTTGTAAGTATAATTATGTAGGTTTTTATATTAAGATTTAGTGACACCTGTACCAAATATGTCACAGCTGTCGATAATTGAATTCCATCGAAAATAATGAATTTGCGAAGGATAATCGAGAATAGTTTTTAGTCGTATAAATCAATAAAATATGTCTCATCATTAATTTAAATGTGAAGTCGTCGCAATAATGCCTGTTGCTGTAGAAGTGGGTGTGGGCTCGAATCCCGCACTTGGCAATAGTCATAATTAATATGTTATTTTTTAATGTGTTTTTGAACCAAAAAAAAACCCAGTGAATTTGGCGAATGGTTAACGTTTATTCCTTCTAAAAAAGTCTCTTATTAACCTCACTCTGTCGAGTCCCATATGCTGCGCTTGGGTGCGAAAATGATTATCACCTTTTGGTTCATTCTTAATAAAGTGTGTTTACACTTGCAACGCTCTAAATTTTCAGAGAGAGTATTAATATAAAAAAAAGTAATGGCATTAATATACAACATATTTAATTGTATTTCAGATCGGAGGACTTCGTCTTCTCTGGGAGCATGCTTATTCGGCATATACACGACCAGAGATTCTTGCCTGGTCATTCTGGTACGCGTTTTCATCTGCGTTCTTTGTCCAAGTTCAGTCATACATGCAATTGCTTTGGAGGGAAGTCTCACCCGACCGAGAGGTAAATCACACTTTCTTTCTAGTTATTTATCAGATTTTTCAATTTTATTATACTACTATTGTCATTTCACGAAGCCCGTGGTGGCTCTTGGCCGCCTCTAAGAAACATCCCCACTTTCCTCATCTGCCACAACCTGTCTCCACTTCTTAGGTCTCATTGTGTCTCTTTGTATAAAGTCCAAAGTTTTCTGACCCTCCTTTTTTTTCAGTCTATTGAAGTGGAGACTTTTGAATGGTTGGTTGTGGTTGCCTTAAATTCTTGAGATCCGGCCTATCCAATGAATGCACCCCACTTTCAAGTTTGATACAATAGAGGGATGCTATGCGCCATCTTTGTCACAAACCGCTTTGATGAACCTTCTCAATACCTTCCTTTCAAAGATTATAACAAGTTATTTTCTACCATCATATCGGAAATGAAAAATGCCTTTATTAAAAAAAAAATCAGTACTACACAATTAACACTATTATTATTTATTGTTGTGTAATTTGAACTACCTATACAGAATCTTTACAATGGCCTAGTGGAAGCAGCGCTAACAGTTCTTGGGGCGTGTGCGGCACTATTGGCGGGTCGAGGAGGAGCGGGATGTAAAGGATCGAAGAGATTCCTTAAGATTCTTCCGGTCGTAGTGGCTGCAATTCAAGGAGTCGCCGCATTGGTGTCAGCGTTCGCTAGAGAAGTCTGGATCTGCTATGTCGCTTATGTTTTATTGGGCGCACTTTTCCATTACATGATCACCATTGCCAGGTTTGTTGATTTTGAGGTTTTAATCAAGATGTAGATTACCATTTTTATTGTAATTTCTTTATCAAAATATAAACAAGATACCTAATTAATATCATTATGTAATACTTTCAAGGATGTTATTGTTATAACCGACAATAACGGGTTTCCTAATAAAATGTGTACGCACGTTAATTAAATATTAATGAAAATTAACTTTATCTTTATTAACGTAAGATTCATTTTCAATTCAACTATGTATACATTTTTTGTGACATCTGTATATTATCTTTTATTAAAGCAATGACTCTCTAGAGTTGCAAACCTAGCTATCAATTGTACTGTGCCGTATTATTTTTTAAAGGTTAATTAAAAAGAATTAATTTATTTATGTGGTTTGAAATGCTGCAATGCTTGCAATTTAATTGTGTGAAAGAAGATATATTATGCTAGTGTATCAATCTGCAATCTGTTATATGGTGTCAAAATTGTCAGAAGATAGATTGAAACAAAAGCGGAGTAAATTAAGTAAACATTTTGTGACTAGTATGCCAGGAGATATGGCATGGCTTATAAACATTATCTTTTTGTTGGAAATATATTAAAAGTGGGTATATCATAAAGGCTGTCTTGTATTTCGATTAAGTATTTAACCATTATTCCAAGAGATGGCAATGTTTGTACAATATAATTTTTTTTTTTTGTTTAAAACAGTCGACCGGGGCTAGTATGAGTGTAAAGTACACACGTATACACGGTAATTTTCTAAAACCGGCCTTGTGCGTACAGAATTTGAGACCGCATATACGCGCTGTGGCATACATCCGGTATCTCAATTGGTAGATAAAGAGACACTTATTATTAGGATATATATATCTGCGCTTATTAATCGCACCAATTCATGATTAGTGCTTGAAAAATTTTTATTAAAAAGAAGAAGAAATCCAATTTTATGAATGTAAATCACTTTCAATGAAAATAAAGTTGTTTCTGTAGTGTAGCTTGGAGAGAGGTCGGAAGAAGACTGCGTCTGGCGATGTGTCGTGTCACACTTTTCTATGACTGTTGAATCGCACAAATCTCGTGTTAGCCGGAATCGATTTCATTGGATGATTCTTTTCGTGTCGTGTGCAAATCAGCAGGGTTGTCACACGAAACATGTCAGGGTTATCAAAAGATTATTTAACATGATGATTAGAAGGATATTTTGGTCAGGAATATTAAACGGTAGACATAGTGTCAAAAAATCCTCCTAAATGCATATTCAATTTATTATCACCTAATTTATTTTTATTTTTGTTTACAGTTCAGAGATTGCTAGAAAACTGGTGTACGACAGTTGCTTTGGTCTCATCTTCGGCATTAACACACTAATCGCGGCGTTGTTACAATCTCTTCTCACTTTTATTGTCATTTCAGACCAGGGACTACAATTGTCCCTTAGAGATCAGTACAAAGCGTATGCCATCTGTTATTTCATACTGAGTATTTGTGCCCTAATAGCTTGGGCTTCCATTTTGTTTATGAAGTGTCGACGAAATGGCGATACCAGTCAATTGAATGTTGAAACTGAAAGCAGGACGTCTGAAGACGTTATCGGAAATATTGATGATCGGATGCATACTGCTGTTACTGTATTATGAAAAAAATAAAAGTTAAAATGTTTAAATTTATCTAAAAATGGTTCGAAACTTAATCTGAGCTGGAAAAATCAGTAAACTATGTAGGAAATATATTAGTGTATGTGATTAATTGGTCATTCATTTGGTCCGGTCACGATTCCTGGTGTTGTGATTTTCTCAAAAGCTGGGTGTTTGATATTGTTTCACTTCTATTACTAAATACACTACTGCTTCACTACACTACTCTCATTGGGCCTCATGTCCTGTTGTCATATTAAAAATAATATTTATGTATATAATAGAATATATACATAATAATTATTATCTAGATTATAATAAAATTATAATTAATGATCAGACAAAATATTTTTATACTATAAAGGAGTATAATTCTAAACGTCCTCATTCTAAAATTGAGAATAAAGCCATATTTTTTGTCAGGAGATATATCCGTGGTTACATGCATTTGCATCAAATTACGCTTTTACCAAAATGCGCATTATCCATGTAAATTATTGTTGACTTCCATTATTTAGTAAAATATTATATTTGGTAAAATTTTTTATTTGAATTTGTACTTGGATTCATAATATTCTTTAAATTGTTAAATTTTGTGATCAGTATTTATTGTAATGGTTTAATATATTAATACCGCGAACAGACCACAATGATACCTTATGAGGTAATGATAATGAGGACTTTATACTATATCGTGTGCAATATAGGTATCAGGTACCAATGATATTAGTTGCAGTACAAACACTTTAAAAGTAATAATTAATCTTTCAATGAAAAACCTAGTTTAGATAATTATGTAATAGTATTTATTTTGCACATGTTATTTAGCCGACGGAGCGCAATAAATATCATGGCAGACTATGGATTGTACACCACTGCTTAAAATTGTTAAATTATGTTTAATTTGGCTTGTATATACATAAATACAGTGATCTTTGATCTTATACTACTTGTATTTTCCTGCCAAAGTTCACGATATTTTTCATAAATCTGTAGTTTTTTGAAAATTTCGAATTATGGGGACTTTTGCTAATTCGAAAATAATTTTTCGAGGTTTGTTAGTTTTCGAATTATTGGAGTCATGGTGTTTATACTTGTGAATTCCATTTACTTATCAAGCCGTTAATTATTTCAAGCGAAACAGATTTCACATTTTTCTTTTACAGAAAGAATACATTTTCAATATGTAATGCATTGACTTACAATCATCTTAGATATTGGTAACAATTTTTTACTCTCCTTCATATCATAATCAATGTTCATTTTTCCAGCTGACGGATAAGAAAACATTTTATTTATTATTGCAAACCCATAAGATGATTTTATTGATCCCCTATGAATTCATACAATATAAATATGGAATTTAGCTGATGAATGATTGTAATAATATTGTTGGTTATTTGGTCCATTTGTGTCTTTATTATTGTTTGTAAAAGTATTTTTATGAATTCGGTACTATTTTTAATGTAGAATAATAATCTAATTGTAATGACATAATTGAAAAATGACATTAGTATAATATAATATTAACTTAGACCAATTTTATGAGACTATGACCCAACACTGTATTTAATTATGTAGGTACTTAGTTATTACTACTGAAAATCTCTGTGACATTTAAAGGCACTATGTACTTATTAATCAATCTTATGTTTATTTATGTATTTCGACAATTTTTAAGGTAACGTAGGTATATGATTTCCATGAATTAGCGTCCTTTAAATTGATTTTTTGTGGTAGTAATTACCATCTACAGAGAATTAAGGCAAAGTGCAGTGCTACTGTAGATTCACTAGACTCTAGAACAGTGGTTCTCATGTGTGGCCACCAGAGAATTTTGCTGCGGCCACCAACATAATTTTCAGTATTTAATTTAATTATCTGGGCTAACGTTAATTATGTGTTATTCAGTCATGGCCAAGTACTTAAAAACCATTTTAATCATACCACGGTTGAAAAATTTTGGTCGAAGTTATACGTTGACCAAGAATCAAGTCAATTCAAAGAATTGGCAACAATTGCTCTATTAATATTGTCGATTTTTCCTACTACTGTATACTGTGAAAGATCATTCAGTGTAGGTAATGCACTTCATAAAAAACAAATATCGAATCCAGTAGACAGATGTAAACTTAGAAGCAGCCATGCGGCTCGCATTAGAGAAAAGGAATATTGGGGAAATTTCACTTGCATTATTTTTAAATAAAGATATATGTAGGTACTAAAATGTTAAAATTTCTTTCATTAAATGGACTTGTCTATAAATAGATTGATCCATTTTATTAGTAAATAAAATTTAGCTTTATTTTTTTCAATCACAACAGAAGTGGAATTTGGTGCGGCCACCAGACGTTTCCATAGAACTGTCAATGACGGCCATAGCTAAATTTCATGTGAGAACCACTGCTCTAGAGGCATCTAGCAATCTAGTACTTATGCGGTTCATAGGAATTGAACATGCACATCATCAGCTACACAGCTGATGACAAATTTGGTAGCTATGATATCAAATGGTATGATAGCTATGATAGCTATGGTAGCATATGATATCAAGCTTCAGTATAATACTGAAGCCAATTCGATATAAATAAAAAGACTTCATATTAAAACAAAATTATAGGAAAATCATTTTTTTATATTAAATAAACAATTTATTAAAACTAATGAATTAATTAAAAATGTCATTGATATATTCGAGAGAACTCATTAAATTGAATTTTAATGGTAAATAACCAAAAAAATATAGGTTCCGAGTAATGAGATTTTTTAAACATTTTTTTTAATAATGTTTATCTTTGAACTAAAATCTATTATTCTTTTTACTGTTTTTAGATATTGATTATTTAAAACACCATAATTAATGGTAAATTTTCTGTAAAATGTATTAAATTCCATCTTTAGTATTTTGTCGCTAGATACTCCTAATAGCACTGCAATCTCCCTTAAGAGTGATAAATATATTTTTTCAATCGCCGATGTTTGATTCTTATTAAAAATTTTGTATACATTATTTGACCTATTTTTGTATTGT
Source organism: Rhyacophila brunnea (assembly GCF_057557595.1). Lineage (NCBI taxonomy): Eukaryota > Metazoa > Arthropoda > Insecta > Trichoptera > Rhyacophilidae > Rhyacophila > Rhyacophila brunnea. The sequence goes on from NW_028233068.1 coordinate 29,926,610, forward strand.
GTTGTGTTTTGTATTGTGCCAACTAAAATAATAATATTAGGCTTACATTTTATTAGACCATGAAATAGGTAATTATTAATTAAAGTTGTTTTTCTTTGTTTCTATTTTAATTATAAAAGTTATTGTTTAATTTTTAAATCATTTTAGATAGAATAGATAGTGCAAACACAATACCTGAAAATTTATGTATCAAAATGTATTGTAAAATTATAGTGACAAGATGGGTTTGCTCCTATGCGGAGCAAATTAACCTCCACAGAATGAAGGTTATAGTAATGGATTTTTATAGGGAATTTACAATTCATTTGACTCATTGGGTTACATCGGTGACGGGCACTCTGCCACTAGTCAACCGTGGGGTTTACATTTACATTAAACTTCAATTTGACATACTTTTTTTAGTTCTTAAAGTTGTGTTTGTTTAATTACAAGGTTATCACGAGCCCAGATTCTTTATAGGTAATGGGTAAAAATAGAATAAGAATTTTTGGTATTTTTAGGAGATAAACTAGTAGACTGTGTAGGAAACATGTATGTATATATCACACGAATCAACATTTCATCATCATATTCTTTTATGAAAATGTACACAATACAATTAAGTAATTTAACGTTTTTTTAACATTAAATAATAAAATATATTGAGAAAATCTTCATAGGAGTTTGTTTCCATAATTACTTAACTCATAATAATTTTAGAGAAATTTTGGGATCTGTTTTTGCCATTATATAAATATATAATATATTATGATAATTTAATATATTATTATCTCATTATCCATCCTTTCCCATTGAAGACATTCTAAAATGTACCAATGTGGAAAAAGGAATTGTACAAATATTTCAGGCAACACACATTCATTTACCTGTTGGGTTGTGACAATTTAGTTTTAAATCAAACTATGTTTTTCTTTCAATGATTCAATTACTATTAGTAAGTGCAAGTAGGTTAGGACTAAAATTTGAACAGATCTTGACGCCAGTTAGGAATCAAAGTATGTACCTATTATTCAGTGGCGAAGGGTGGAGGTAGGCTGTTAAGATTCGCTATAAATAGTGCACACTAAACTTTTTTAGTCATATGTATTTGTTTTTATTGAACTAAGACTACAATTTACAGATGGTGTTAGTAAGTTTTTAAAAATCAATTAAACCATGTCTAAACGAAACCATAATAGTTTTGGTCTAATTTGGGCAATACAACAAAATTGTGCACACTTTTTCATTCATAGTTATTTGTTTTCGTTGGATTAAAAATACATATTACACATATTGTTGATTATTTTTTTTAATTCATTAAGCCCTGACTTAACCAAACTATAATAAATAAAAAACATTATTCTATTTATAAAATATTCAAAGTTATGTATGATTTAATTGCATAATTTTAGATATTTTATAGATAAACATGTATTTTTGGACTATTGGCTATTATGGCTTGGTTTCTCAGCGTTTAATTGAATTTTAACAACTAACCAACACTATCTGTAAATTGTAGTCTTATTTCAATCAAAAAAAATATGTATGTCTGAAAAAGTTTAATGTGCACTGTTTATGGCAGATCTTAACAGCCTACCTCCACCCTTCGCCACTGCTATTATTGGTACCTACTTTGATTCAAACAGCTAAAGCTGGTCACCAATATTAACGAAATTTGATAAACTTCAGTCACATAGCTATTCGTTAATTTAATCATAATTTGGTATGGTCAGAATCCAGATGGATGCTGGTTCGAATACCACCTGTTAGCTATAATATTGTTTTGATGATTTTTTATAATTTGTGTGTTTCTGAGGTGTTTCCGAATAATGTAATTTAGTTATAATTATGTTTAGTGAAGTGGGTGTAAAAATACCTATTTCGGTATTTAGCTTAGTAAAAAGTCATGATTAAAATGTTATTGCCCGGGATTGTAGAATAGAAGTATTTTTACTCAGGTATTTAATGCATTTGATTTATTGCATCAATTTTGTATTTGTTGTTGTTGAATTAGTATATAGTTTGTTGTTTTGTCAAAATATGTTATTAGATAGTGAATACAAATTACATTCCAATTAGATAAAATCACAATCTAAACCAGATATATTTTCTAGCTATCATTTTGTAATTGTTTGGTGGTGTTATTAAAATATAAAACTTATTATTTTATCAGAAATGAATTACCTACTGGAAACTTTTATTATGTATACCTTACATAGTGGTAAAGTACGTGGTCAAAGATCATTTGATTTCAATACTTGCAAGTATTGATACTTTTTCTTTCGATGTGACATTCTTTATAAGTGTTTGCATAAACCAAGGTATTATAATCTCATATACCAAACAGGTAGTTAGTTGGTGCTAATGTATACTTAATATAAAATGTATTAACAAAAGATTTGACAATAAATAGAAGACAGATGTTATTTGTATAGAGTTTTAACAGACTTTTATAATAATAACCATGATAATTTGTGTTTTATTTATTGAATTTTTTTAAAATTATTAGTTTTTTTTTTTTACATTTTATCATTGAAATATAATATACATAAGTGGGTATTCTGCGAAAAAGCACTAAGTCAAAATTTTGCTGTTTTGACTTAATGATGAGGTAATCTTATTAAGAGTACGCTCTATAGTATACAAAAATACACGGTCATATCTATAAAACTGGCGAAGATAATTTATGTTATAAGTCAAAAAGACATACATCTATTCAGAGAAAAAGCACTAAATGGACTTAGTGCATTTGCTTCTCTCATTCTCAGGCTATATTCACAAAATTCTTCGTGCGAAACTGCACTAAGTCATACTCAAAGCAATATCGCAGAAAGGAATTTGCCTTTTATATATATAAAAAAAGTTAAGACCGTCCAAACTTTCAAACTCGATTATCTCATAACTAGTATTTTGACTTAATGCTTATTCGCAGAATACCCACGATATTATGTAATATTGTGGGGTTGCTGGCAAAAGTTGGTACTTAAGTCCATTATGTATTATGAGTTAACGTATTATCCAATATGTAGAACATCCACAAAGAAATTAGCATTATGGCTGATTTTAGAGGGCATGTCAATCTTCAAATTGCAATAATTATTCCATAACATAATGTCGAGACTTGATATAATTTTTAAATACAGTAGAATTTCTGTTATCTGGATATATGATTATCAGTTTCATATGATTATAAAAAAGATACAATTTGCTAAAGATACAAATTTTTAAAAATTGCTATGATGTAAAATAGTGTATTCTGGAAGTAAAAATAATATAAAAATATGTTATCTTATTTTTTCGATTATCTGGATTTATCGGTTTCCTGACTATGTTCATCCCCAATTAGTCTGGATAATTAGCGTTCTTATGTATATACATTTTATCTATGTTATCTAATTGCCATGTCAAATGAAATCGCAATAACTCCATGTTTTATCGACAATCAATATTGTATTTTTGCCTTATTGAGGACTTTAGAAACAAATATAGCAGTTTGCTCAAGCTATTAGGTTCATACTTTGACTCCAAACACAAATTGAAAAACAATATCTATATTTGCCAGACTCAGGATTCGAACCTGGGACCCATGACATTATAAGCCGACGCGTAAGCCGCATATAATACATTTTCATGTCACATTCTTCATCTATTCTTGCAAATTTTATTTTTATGGAGTTACTGCAAAGTTAATTGCGTAGTATGGTAGTAATAGTTAATAGTAATTCTGTACCTAATAAATAAAATATTTGTTATGTATGAAAATTAATATGTTAGTAAAATGCTCTCAATCCTCTTTACCATTCTTTTATGGATATTGTTAAATTGTATTATACACATAATTGATTATTATTTTTATATTGTATATTTTAGTTAGTTCATTTTTGATAGTATTAATTCAATTATTTTAATTTGTGTGTAATGAAGGTGGAGTGTAATAGGTTGATGGAGACATCTGGTAACAATTACAGGTAACAACCCGTAAAAATTTTGCGCTTTTTTATATTACTTCATTATGATCTAAAAATTTTTTTACTTAATATTCATTCAAACATACATTTTGAAAACGCGTTTGCTTAGTTCATGTTTTGATATTATCGTTTATGTTTTTATTGATTATTTTTATCAATGAAATGTCCTTGCCTCCACTGTAGTTATTTTTTTTTTTTTTTTAATAATCATAGTATTAATGTATTTTATCTGTTGTGATAATGATAATCTTGGGGCAGTTTTATAAATACTTACATACTTACAGAGTTAACAACTTATATAGTGATTCCATTTAAAATTATGTGGAATGGTTACTAATACCCCATCTGCTGTGGTACTCTGGCAAAAAAATCTTCTTTGACAATGTCCGGTCCTCAGTTAGAGCATATAGACACCACGCGGTGCTTCTAAAAATTCCTGTTGCTCCCCAGTCTTCTTGCACGTCTTCCCAGGTCATGCCAGCATCACGTAGCTCCACTATATTCATCCTGTCGATGGTATTTAGTGGCTTTCCAGGACACCGGAATCCTGTTGGCTTAATGAACAGGCAGGTCAGCTTGAAATTATTCTCTCAAGGCATTTGTAGCACAGGGCCGAGTCAACGTCGCTTTTTAGTTGTCAGTGTGATGAGAGGGTGCTGTGTCCGCTCTCTTATTTCCTTGTTACTCTGAAATTTATATCACCGCACACACAGTGTCTGCCGCAAGCAACTGTTGTCGAAGCTCAGTATATTGTCACTCTGAACATTCATAAGGTTCCATGGTTCCTTACCGTAAAACTGTATCATCAGAATATGAGCGTCGAATAGGCATCATTTGGTTTTAACTAATTACAGTAGATTGCAATAATTTTACTTTTATATAGCAATTAAAATTATTTGATCCAGTTTTGTTGGTTGTGTCCAGTGGCGGCCGGTGGTTTCCAAAATTGCTTTCATTGGGGGTGCACTAAAAATTTTCTTACCTTATTTAAAAAGCATATCAATTTACCGTTGTTTCTATTTAGCGAACACCTCAATCACTTCTCATTAAAGTCTTGAACTGTTTGTAAAAGTTTTTTCTCAATGCTTAACCTAGGTAGACATGTTAAGTCAGTCCTGATTCATGGTAAGTATTTCTGAAAGACGATTTAATTCTTTTAATGGTTGAAAAACACTTTTCAATTTCCACAGATGTCATCGGACCATCCTTTTTTTATTCTGACTCTTTTTATTATTATTGATAAAGTCTACGTTTACCGACATCATTTTAAAACACATACACTTCACTGATTGAACTATAATTATAAGTATTAAGTATTATAAATCTTTTATTCAAAATTTATCATTTTAAAACACATACACTTCGCTGATTGAACTATAATTATAAGTATTAAGTATTATAAATCTTTTATTCAAAATTTATCATTTTAAAACACACACACTTCCCTGATTAAACAATAAGTATATATATTGTTATGAATTTATTTTTATGAACAAAACTATCGAAATAACGTGACAAAACACATAAAAAAGCCGACTATACCGACGACCGCAGAAATCATACTGAATTGTATGTAAGAAATAATATTTGAAGAAACTATTAAAAAAACAAAATGGGTAACTATCGATTGTGTTGAATAGGTAGGTACGTATTTTTCGACTCTCGACAAATCGTCAGTTTTTTCGTCTACAAAAAGCAATAAAACTCCAGCAAAATGCCTGCATTGTTAAAAATATGACATCATGCTAATAATTCACTTACTTTGAGAAAGAACATGAAAACTAAGATTTTATTTTTTTATAAATTATATTCAAATATTTGCAAATATAGAACGATTAAAGGATCGATCCAAAATATTTATGTTTATAATCAATTTTTATTCAATATCAGCCTATTTTCAATGAATTTATATGAGATTTAAATAAAAAAAATCTATTTTTTTATCAATCCTGCTAAATCTCAGTTACTACATTTTTCAGCGTAACTTTTGAGCTGCGTCCCAAGTGGTCATAAAATTTTGTGTATTAATGAGTTATTTATCGTTTTCACGTGTCGGCTTGAACTGTTATTACCCAATGTAATATGAACGGCAAACTAATTCCATATTTGTGCGTTCACGTCGAGCGCACAAATTCGGTGACTGTTTACTGAGTATATGCTTTTGGTATAAATTTACATGGATTAAATTGCGATAAACGAGTGATGACTTATGAATAGCATTGTTGCACATTGAGTGATGTTTAGGAAAAAGCAGTGCAGTGCACATGCATGGTGTTAGAGGAGCCGCCGCTGGTTGTGTCAGAGGTCTTTTCAGTAAATAAAAATTTGTTACCGGATGTCTCTAATATCTATTACAATCCTTATTCAGTTTTGAATGTTTTTTTTATTTCACAATGAAATATGTGTTTTTAAAAACTGCGTGCATTGTTATGTTTTTATTTTATTTGTGGTCGTAGAGCTGTTAAAATCTCCAATATAACAATTTTGTTATTTATTTAGATATTTCTAATTATTAATAACAGACTTAAAAAAAATTTAAGTCTACCCTAAGTTTTTTAATCTCTCCTGTAAAATTAAATTTTTGTCATTGGAAGTTTTAACAGCTCAACAATGTTTTGAAGTTTGAACTTGTTGAGACCATGACATTTTTAATTTTTTTTATTTTTATACATATTTCATATAACAATAATATTACTGACGATGGAGAATTTTCCAATTATTAATCCATGTTCATAATAATATATTCCCTCTTCAAAAAATCCTGGTTACGCCACTGATGTTGTATTTTTGTTGAATACCTACTATTAAAATAATATTTCTTTCTATTTGTTTTTTTTATTTTATTTTAGTCGAGCTTAAATATTGGGACCATACCTAAATAACATTTCATATAAATAAAAAGGATTTCAAGTTATTACACATTTATATTTTTATAAAGATCGATGTTTTTTAAAATAAATATAAAAAATATTGAAACTATGAATTAGTCAAAAATCTTTACGAGGAAAAATTGAAAACTTAATAAAATATGACCATAAAATATAATGTAATAACATGATCCGTTCCTGTGACAAATTCACATTTTATAATATTTTTTTACAATTGTAAGTTTATCCTTGACTTAAAACAAAAAATACATTTTTTCAGATACTTATTATTTATTAATTAATACAGTTGAAATTGTAAATTATCAAAAAAATGTATTAAATTGCAAGCTTCGTATTTTTCCGCTAGGTGTCTCTGGTAGGTAGAAGCATCCCCCTTAAACATGTGCGGCATTAATAAGTTTGAAAAGGTTGCTGTCCCCAGTTATCCTGATATATGGTATATTAGTTCATGGTCAATATCAACAGTATCATAGAATAATATAATATACGCTACAGACTTTAGTATCACACATTTAATTAATGTCATCTGTAGTTTTAATTTCAAAGCTACTTCCAACAACTTAAAAAAAAAATCTATTAGTAAAAGTGTTACTATTCTCCGACAGAGGTCCACAATATACTAGTAACTAGTACATAATATTATTTACTATGTTGTATTGATGAACAGTACCCATCTACTCCACCTGCACTGCCGTTAAAATAAATGTATTTTTAAAAGATCATTTCAGGGGTCGAAATGGACAGGAACAGCACAGTTCGGATTGGTAAAATTATAAATAATAGCACTCGTAGGTAAATTCTTGTGAAAATCTTTAGTTAAGTTTGACTTTTAATAAGTTTTTTTGGGTGTATTGTAAAAATAAGTTTTAACTTTAAACCATTCAAAGAAATAAATATTAGTAGGTACTATTATTTTTGCCTCCAGTGAATTACAACAAAAACCATGGCATTGAAAACGGCATCAATTTCACTAAAAATGACAATAAATATGGGTAGGCAAATGCGCTGATTAGTAGCGGTAGGTACATTTAAAAGGGCGGTAAATAAAGGAAAGACTTGAGTAAATTTGGTGCATAATTTTTGATTCGTACAAAGTGTGCATACCATAAACATCAGTAGATATGCATGTCAGCTTTATATACGTATATTTTTCTATTTTGTGCACTGCATTTACCTATTGCGAGTTCAATGGGAGTTAGTAAAAATTCGCAACATTATAGGAAAGCAGTGACGTCCCGTGGGGGTAGGCAGATTGAGCGTCGCTTGGGGGCGGCAGTTACTCAAAGGGCGGCAAATCGAGGAGAATCATTAGGTATATATAGAAATAGCTACATAACATTCTTAATTTCGGAAATATCTTTCCATTAAAAAAATCAGCTCACTGGTTAGAAACAAATTAATGTATTAACTAGGTACTATACAAGTTTTAACACGACATTTTTTGTCGGATTTGCGATGTCTAGTTTACTTCCGTTGTCTTTGGACGTCACGTTCTTGGTGAACAGCAATGACACGTGCATATCTAATTTAAAAAATATCCAAATATGTTTGTAATTCTCTCGCGAGTTTTGGAAGTTGTCAGGTGTATTTTTAAATGTACCTATCTGAAACCGTAGACTCACAATATTGTATATTGAAGCAGAGATGGCATTTAAATTAGATTTTTAGTGATATATATCTTGTTAGTGGTAATGTATCCCTACAACACATTTCCTAGATATTTGAGTCATGAAAGGATGATAAAAAGTACTGTATAAAAAATGTGGCGGCATTTTGTCTAGGGACGTCACTGTAGGAAAGCAATTTGAAAAAAGAATTTTATTGGTTTCGTCCACAGAAAAGTTTAATAAAATAGAAACGTGAAGCTAGTCTCCATAATATACTAAGAATTTGAAGCGATATTTGGTTTATGATTTAATGATCTTCAGGCCATAAAACCCAAGAAATACTAAGCCTCCGGAAAATCCTCAAATATTACCAATATTGAAGGCACGTTTCATCCAAATGACAAGCTTTAATGCATTTTATGATGCAGACGAACTATTGAACATAGTATTATTTATTAACACGTGTTTAAGTTCGTCACATATTTCTCCCCATACTCAACACTCGAAAATCAAATGTTTTTACAGCCTCACCCAAAAGGCAAACAATTTGTGTGTTACCTGGTTTCGTCCGAAGATGTTGTATTTTTTTCCAGACGGAGCCTTCTATGGTTTCTATATAAAAATATTTGAACCAAGTTCTATTTTGTCGTAAGTGAAATTTTTGTATGCAAAATAAAGTTGGTCTTTCATCTGAGCGTTTGAATGGATATTAGTGGTCTTGGTGGACCTTTTTGTCTCATTTTCATCTCTATACCATTAGGTTTTCTTCAATATCTTTGGTTTGCTCTACTTTTCAATAAATTCTACTCCTCAATAAATAATCTTCGTGCCGGAATAACTTACTCTTGCTAATAGGTTGAACTAATGGCTAACATCCATTCTCGTGAAAACAAAAATCTGTTGTTAAAAAAATACAATATGCTCCTCTTTGTGGAGACCCATATTATCTTCTTAGAATCGAATTTGGTAAAAAAGATGACATTCTAAACCATAATATATGGGCAACCCCCGGGCCTCGGATGGACCTGACCTTCTACACTTTTGGTCTGGTCCAGATCCATCTCAGCGAAGTTAAGTGTGCCATTCACGATCGAATCAATTCGCAAGATCGACCCATGGATGCTGATGTAAATAATGTACCAGAAAACTTACAGACAGAACTTACTGAGCTTCAGAGGGATTTGTATAAATTATATTTGTCGAAAGAAAAGTATAAAAAATACGCAGCTTTGCAATGAAAACAATTGATCCTTTTGGCAGCACATATACGTATGAACTGTTTTTTTTCGAAGATGAAAAATAATAGGTAAATCAAAAATTCATATAAGGGTAACAGACGAAAACTTAAAAATTCTAAGCGATTATCTTACCATTAGCAAACCAACGACAATATTGATAGTCTCGTAGTTCAATTACTACGTCAGTCTAAGAAATAACTAATATTAATGTTATATCGGTCATTTTATTATAATTAAACGAAATAACAACTTGTTTTGATTCATTTAATATTAATTTATTTAATTTAATAATTTGGTCCGGCAGTTTATTTAGAGACAGAATGATAATTTAAACCAGAAGCCCAGAACTATGAAAGGTTGAAAACAATGTACTTACATAATATTATACATATGTAATCAATAACTTATGTTTGCTAAAATGTGCTTAGCACCCTCAACATTATTGTTACTATTAATTTTCCTATTTTCTGATGATGTCCTTTACAAACACAGCCTGTGGGTCTATTCTATACTTATCGACCACTAAAGTTATAGATATTATCAAACGTAGGGTAGGTTTGTATCAAGGTATTAGCACTTACTGTAGCAGCAAGAGAGGCGCTGTTAAAATGTATCGCTTATTGGAACAATTACAACCAACATATTGTAATTGTTACAATAAGTGCTAATACTTTGATATAAACCTACCCTAAGTTTGATAATATTTATCACTTCAGCGGTCAATAAGTACAGAATAGACCCACTGGAGCAGTTAAAGTGATGCGGTAAATTTATGCATAATTGCACAACATTTTGGAAAATAGTTCTCATGTCTTTTTTACTTCCGCACTGAACGGTTTGTTTACCAGAGAATATATAGTATCGAAAAAGTGAATTCTAATCATCATTCATGTGTACATTTGTTAAATACTTAATCTATAACCAAAGTATAGCATTGACTGTTGGGTAGATACTTTAAAAATAAACGTCGTAAACACGGATACATAGGGGTAGTTTATTAAATATATTATTTATCTTAGTATGGAAACGATGACAGATCAAAACAATATTTTTTTTAAATATTATATTATTCTGACATTCAGTTTGTCTACTACTCCCGCAAGAATATTAACTCCACTGAAAAACAAAATTTTATTGTCCACTCCTCATTTTGCCCATTGACTTCTTTATCGCTTACATTGTGCTTACAAAGTACTGTCACTTACAGGGTAATAAGTAATTAATAATACGAGGGACGAGGAACAAAACTATAGGATGGATGAAACTCACACCTTTGGCTAGTGGCTTACGCCTTTGTAAACATAAGCACCGACGCATTGTCGTGAAGGAGCAGCTCTTTTCTCGACTTGTCTCCTTGATACGTCTCCCGCAAAACTGTTATGTTGTTAGTGTTACTCTCTACACTCTACAGCTTTATATGGAATGAACTACAGGACAGGAGTTGTCATTTCATATCCCAGAAGACAGTGGTCGTAGCCCTGATAGCAGATTTTCCATCTTGAACTTTTTAGAGACAAGGGAAGTCTTCTGGTTTCAATTTTTGACTTAGTATGGTCTACTCTATAATATATCCATGCCTCGACAACAATTAAGAAAAGATGAAAAAATACTGGGCCCAAGCCCGGATACCATTGACGCCTAGTGTCATTATAAAATTGTTTCAGCATTCACGAGAGACATCTCATACTAAACCTTGGACATGTTCAATATTTCGCAAATTATTTTCAAACAAAACGCGAGATACTCATTTTTTCGACTATTGGAGAAATCTTCAGTAAAATGTCTGCTAAAATAAAATCTTCAACTTTCTTGCACATTTCTTCGGATGTTGCTGTCAAAGAACGCCCATTATGAGGATCATCTTTAATAGACTTCACCCTTATTATACGATCTGCTTCATGGTAACTTTATAGTAATAGCCGCAACGCGTTTGTAGATTCTTTGGCTTATTCCCTCCCTTGTTTAATAACTGAACTATATTAGAAATTTATCAATTTCTTAACTCACACGAGAATCCGCTTGCCCGTGATATTGTAACTATGAATGCCAGAATTACACTTAGCTGAAACTGTACATGTAAATCCCCAAGCTAGATCTTGGTTCAACTGGAACTTGGACTGCTTGACTGGTAGATAATTATGGTTTGGTAATACGCATCTGATGGAGGCATCGAACCTAATGACGTCCCGTGGGGATAGGAGGTGATGTGTTGCTGCTGGGCGTTACACATTCTTAAATAAAAGAAGGAATGCGAATAGATATTTCAAATTTTGAGGGTATGTTTCGTGGACATGATAATAATATGTTGTATATTTTAACTGTATTAGTTAGTTTAATATATCTAAAAAAATGTAGTCGGTACATAACCAAGATGGGTTGAACATTTAACGTGTGCTTAATAGCGGCATTTTGTCTAGGTCCTAATATCTATCAATAGCTGGAGTAAAAAATAAATAATTCGTCTCTGTTCTGGCAGAACACACTAACTGGAGAATACTAGTTTTGAGTAAATTGACTTTGAAGTTGTTAAAATGTTTGAAATGGTCTATTATATGAGTTTATTAAGTAATCGTAAGAAGGGTGACTTTAAAATAAAGACTGTTTATTTATTAAAAAGGTTTTCAGACGGCAAAGTTTGAAATAAGGAACATTTTGGTGTAACTAACTCAATATGTCATTTTTTCGAATTAGTGTCTTCTGCCAGAACAGTGACGAATTAGTTCACATAAATTGAATTCACTTCTTCAGTGGCAGTTTTCCATTAAGCACATATAGGGGCTGCCTCATCAAAAATACAATTGTTATATTTTTACAATCTGAGTGTAAAAAAAATAACAAATGAGAAATCAAAGTCTAAAAAACTACTGGTAACATAACTAGTGCAGTATGTGTTTAACACTCACTAGCGGTTTATATCATGGCCGAGGGTGCCTCCAAACCTATCAGAGTCTCAGCCCCCCTACACTGCATTTCTTCGAATATTTGCTCCCCTGAAAGTGCTTGATGGATCTTGCACGGTGGGAATATTTAAATTTACCTGGAATTTATTTCTTATCGCAATGCCAGGAGATAGACATCGTCTCGGAAGTTGTGCGGGCTGGAGTGTGTTATAGATTCGACCGAGCCGACTGACATGTCGTAAAAAAGTAAATGTGAGCACGGTAATCTCAACTAGTCACGGGTTCTTGACCGCGTATAACCTATTAAAGTTTGAGACACTAAAAAACGAAGATGCTACACTCTTTGTCCATCTGAAATAGATGTCCATCTCTCTTACCGATTCTGACTGCCAAACACTGACCAACTATTGGGCTGATGTCGATATTTAGTTATAATTTAAAGGCATACAACACATATTACGCCGAAATTAAATTAACCGAATGTGATGTTTGTGCAATAATTTTTAAAAAGGTACTTACTACCTATGTATAATATTTTTTTTACAAACAATAGAACTATCCGGAAAATACAGGAAAGTTGTTGGAAAGGTGAATGGTCAGAATCAAAAATTCCGACACAATAATTAGTCGTTGTCTTTTTGCCCGGAAAACGTAATGGCAATCTTTATAAAAATAAGTACTTAATTTATTATGACATTTAAATAACATGCTAATTATATCTAATAGCCACCTGATGGGCAACGCACCAGTTCCATTGTTACGACATTATAATATGCTTTAAAAGTTGACACGTAAACGAAGCGCGCATTCAATATTGGTAATATTTGAGGATGCTTGCAGCCTTTGTATTTTTTACTTTTTGGTCTTACGTTTTGTGGAAGTCACTATATAATAAACCAAAGCTGGCTTCAAAGCCTCGGTCTATGGCGACTGGCTTCAAACGGATTTTCATTGTTTTTGTACTCTCAGATGTATGAGAATATTTTATAAGTGTGGGTGAGACAAGTGTAGTATAGGTACTTAAAGTAATTCATAATTATAAACGTGCACACCTTCTTATATAATAAAGAAAATTATTTTCGTTTTCTTACTGAGTGTAGCCTAGGTAGACTTGGTTAGATTAACATTTCGTCGGCCTGTTTCTCATCTGGTTTGATTGGGTTTCTGAGTCTATTATGCTGCCGAAACGGCGGGAAAATATATTGGCAGAATTCCTCCATTTTTTTTTATTATTTATTTATTTGACAGGTTAGCGTGACTCTGCGAATGTATTGTAGTAGATTAAATGAGTGTCAAACGCCCAGAATCAGACGTGAATTGCCTATTTTACACCTGGCGGCGCCCAATAGTCTAACAGAGTCGCGTTGCCTGATGGTTTCTCAACCAGTCGACGTGATTATAGAATCTGTTGAAGACATCGAAATATTAACAAAAACTAATTATACAACCTTACTACGTGTGCATATATGTTTTTATATGTTTTATGAAACCAAAGTTTTAGTAGTAAAAATGTTATTATCCAATAATTATTTTTGTCTATTGCCACATTATTATAGTCCATACAATAATTTATTTTATTTTAAATAAATTATCGTGATTATTACGTTAATTCATAAGTATATGAAATGTATACATTGGACCCTGTTTTTCAATTGAATGACGATTTATCTAGTACGCTGCGATATTGAAGATACTAAATTAAATTATTATTGTCGGCAAAGATTGGAGGTTATATTAACAGACTTTTTACGAGGAATGGTTCTTTGCTTAACTCATTGGGTTCATCATAAAGATATTGAAAAAAAACACCATAGAACCCAACCTAACCTGTGATCCAGAGCTTCAAAGACGACCGCCTTGCCAAGCAGGCATAACGTCTATTAATACATGAACTGGGGTGCATTCTTTAGAGATTTTGAATAATCCGAGTTCATAACCTATTGAATGAGTTACACTAGTATTATTCAGCAACAAATATAAATGCTAAAAAATCCTACATTTAATATCCGTAGTCAGAGTAGAATAATATCCTGTTTCATTTTTAGCCATAAAGTTTATGAAAATTCATTAGCTCCATGCTTACCTATCATATTATTTCTTCTCGCTTATTTTAAACATACAAATTCAATAAAATCATCTACTGACGTTTAGACAAGATACAACCAGTCAACGTCACAACAAAAAAAACTTATTCTAAGTGACCAGCCTACTCCCGCGGGATATCACTGTTTTTAGCAAAATGAAGTGGGAGAGTCTCCTGTATGCAATAATAATATTAATAATGCATAACTGGGCATTGTTGATATTTGGCAGGCATTCTACTACAGGACTACAGTTTCATTGGCGATTGGAGATAACCGCACTGACTGAACTATTTTTGACTATACACGGTGGTTTCGCTGCCAAGCTCTATGAGATTGGAGTTGTCAGCCAACCAACATATCTATGTGGTGGAGAATTACAGGATGCAGACCACATCATCTGAGAATGTCCGAAATGTGTACGGAAAGAGAAAAGATGCTTAAATGGCAAGTCGTTTCAAGTTCAAACCTGATGTTGGGCACATCGGGCATTTTTTTGTATATATAA
This sequence comes from Rhyacophila brunnea, assembly GCF_057557595.1. Classification (NCBI taxonomy): domain Eukaryota; kingdom Metazoa; phylum Arthropoda; class Insecta; order Trichoptera; family Rhyacophilidae; genus Rhyacophila; species Rhyacophila brunnea. Next base: position 29,941,779 of record NW_028233068.1, read on the forward strand.
GAGTTATTTTTTTTTGTTAGTTCACCTTGCTCCTCTCTCCCATTGACACTTTTTTGTTAGAATGAATCACATTAAAATCAATTATAGCATACTTGAGTGCATGGCTATATTAGTCTTGTATCTCCTCCTGAGACATTTTAACAGGCGAAAAAAACTGCTGATGCTTCACATCGAACGTAGGGACTCGTGATACGATCGATTAAGACCGAGTGTGGTGAATGGTTGGGCTTGGTTTTGAGGGGGTCTATGTTGATATATACTAAACATGACTATTTGATAAGTTGCGGATGTATTTATACTAAAGACTTTCTACATTGTTCTGGTTTCTCCACTCGGCATCATCACATTGGGCTGGTGGAAAAAGTTCACAGGCACATCCATTGCTACTGCCGACCCGAATATTGTTAAACGATTTTATTTACGGAAGAGTCTTCTCTCATTGTGGACGAGGTTATTGATCTCGCGAGTTGCGGCCCACTGCTTCCAAACTATTTTGTAATGTGTCGAGTTAATGGTATGATCAAACATGACATGTAGCCTCACTCGAGTTGAGTAATGACAATGCCTTACAATTATTTACAAATTTACATGTTCAATGGGTAGGTACTCGCTATTCGCCGGCCTATGCCTTGCAGTGACGTCCCTAGGCAAAGTGCCACCCTTAAAACACAATCACTGCTGACTTTTAATTACCTTTTAATGACTACGTTTAAATAACACCTAAATTATATCTAATGGCCAATTACTCCAAACGCGTCAGTCGCGGTGTTACAACTAAATGAGTTAAGCAGACTTAGAATGCCGTCCCTTTCATTTTTAGTCTCAAATTGCATGCAATTTTGCATACCTACCTATTTTACTATCTTAAACTGATAATGTATTGCAACAAAAATGTTTTAGGTTCTTAGGTATATATTATCACATACTGATAATTATAGCATTTATACGAACCCCCCCCCCCATCTCAAACAGCGATGGTTTTAGTTACGTGAAAGTCTGATGCACTGACAAGTTTGAAGGCCCCTTGCAATTTCTTTAAACTAATATATCGGTACTTTCAAACGAAGCGTCCATATCGCCCGCTTGATGGAAAACCGTCATTGCTTTCAAAAGTTGTATTGATTAGTTAGTATTCATTCCTTGATTTGCGCTTTATAGTTTGCCACCCCTGAGAGACGCATGGCCTGCCTAACCCCTCCCCCCCGAGACGTCACTAATACCTATGCCCACGGTCAAGGCCGACTATAGTCAGGCTGAGACACTGAGTACCTAGCAAGTTACGATGGTACTGCTAGTTATTAATTATCTTCGAATAAAATGCAGTAATCTTTTCGTAGTAAATGAAGATTTTATAACTAAATATGTCGTTCAAATTAATTAAATTAGGTTACCATTTTACAACAGTTTATCATATTGAATTCAAAGAATAAGCGACCACTAGCAATACGATCGTAATTTGGAGCAACGTGCCCCATCCTGAATAATTTATAGTCGACCTTGGCCCAAAGTAGTGGTTTTAGCTATGTCTAAATGACCGAGTCATTTACTTCAGGAAAATTACAATCGGTTGCCCATTAAGTACAGAATTCCCCACTACTTGTAAAATAGTCACTGTAGTGCGTAAAGCTTTCCAGTCATGATTTTGTAATTTTACTATTACAATATAATCAAACATGAAAAAATATGATACCAAGATAGCGTTCTGGCTCTGAACTAGACAGAAATTATGCAGAGGATTACTTTGTTAACAATTGTTATAACTTTACTAATGTATCAGCGGTCTAAACATACCATTGACACGTTATTTCTTCAATATTTTGACGAAATACAATATAATTTATCCCTGTTCATTCATGCGTAAGGTAGCAGGGTAGGATATTTATTAAAAAAGCACAGTGACAATAACAAAAAATCGTAATGCACTACAGAGGCACAGTAAATCCTCAATCCATGTCAATATTCCGGTCATTTATCATGTACTACTTCTAACCATATTCCCCGATCGAATAAATAAATGGTGATATTCATTGTTTGAAATAATTTTGAAACAAATCGTCAGCCCAGTTCTAATTTATTGCAGGTGCAATTTATTTGTTTTAAGTTTGAAAGGTAAAATATAGACCAAACTTGCATATATTTGTGAAACCTAACTGATATAATTAAAAGTAATTTTTCCATTAAAATCAGTTAGAATCGGGGTGACGAAATGTTAATACTTATATTATAATAATAAATAAATCGATTCGATTTATCATTTCTCAATATTCGAGCCACACTTTGGCGGTGGCTGAAACATTCAATACGTGTCCTATCATCTTCGCCGTACTTTTATGAGACCATTTTATTAACTGACCACTCACTCCACAAGTTTCGACCTTTCCACGGTAGCACTTTATTCCACAATCACGAGGAGAAATTTGGAGCGCTCAATTTCACATGAGTGCATATGCTTGAAAATCATTGACAACCCCAAGTTATATCCACGGGATGTGAGCGATAATATGTACATACTATAATTTTATAAATAGGTAGTTCCTTAATCATGGAATTGAAATCTGAAACATACCTACCTGTAAATTCAAATTTAATCAACCGTTTTTTTTATTCAACGAATAGTTCACAAGATTTGAGAATGTAACATTCTATATATTGAACATTTATAACTTGAAAACACCTCAAATACAAAATACGACGCCTGACGGGATTTGAACCTGTATAACCACTGGCATCACGCTAATGCGCTTTAACCAATTAAGCTACGGTCACTCTACTTAATTACAATAATTTTAACCGGTAGTTCTTGAATCATACCTACCTTAATTTAATATACAAAAACCGATAGCCAACATTATAACGCAGAATACGCACGAGAATGAGAAGGTATCTCTTCAGCGAGTCCTGCATTCTGCCGTCCGTTTAGCAATGATACTGAGCGTATTGGAAACCTCGTGGATTAGGTCTGACAGAAAACATGTCGAGAAAATTCAAACGAAAACCAATGATAAACATATATGGACTTTATTTGCTTATTGTATCATTGTCAACTAAATATTAAGATACAATACTTTGGCATTTTTATTAAACTCCGATTTTCAGACTCTCAGTAAATATTATTAAAAATGATTCGTCTCCGAAATAATATTACGTAAGTGTGGATTTTTTGTTTAGTAGGTATATATATATTTAACACTTCCATACAAATCGTTAACCAGGATTCGTTTTTCACATCTTCTGGCGAACGCACAACAATAATCTTATCGGTATAGATACATACATGAGAGCTTTAATTTTTTAATTAATTATTATAATAATATTTTCTATAAAGTGCTATCGGTAGATAGTGTTATTTTAATAAGATTACTATGTGTAATAGTTTCAGCTTTCCATTGGTGTTCCATTGGTCAACTGACTGTCTGGCGCGTAAGCCATCCAATTAACATCACCATTCATCAGTCAGCACACGACCTACGTGCCTTTGTACTTGTCAACAGTCCTCTTTACGTACATTAACCTCTTCTTCAAAGCACAGCAACAGACTTTCTTACCGGATCAGTTCAGTATTTATACCTATCAGTGTCACTGACTACGAATTTCATTTATGAGTAGTCGTATCAATATGCTCGTCAGTAAAGTTTTGGCGACACAAAGGGTTAATAGTACTAATACATAGATACAACATGATATCGATTAAAAAAAGCAATTTACTCACAGATGCACCTTAGGATAAGTTCAAGCGAGCCATATCCCTCGGTCCTGCGCGTCTAGACGTGTCAGATTTGCAGCGTAGGTATATGACATATGTTACTCCTGTAGTATTGCTTTTGAGCGAGGGATGGACGGACACGACCTCGAAATCCATACGACTGTGACACAAGGGCGTCAAATAAATTCTTCTTCTTCGTCTGGACCTCGTAATGGAAGATCGTGATCCGGCTGATTTGGTAGCATAACATCATTCTCCACCATTTGAGTCCACGTCTCTCAGCATTCACTGTCACGTCAAATTCTTGATTTGGTACATCCACCTGAAACGTCGTCCTTACAGATGGAGCGTCACCGTCAAGAAAACGTCTGAATCAACAATTACTGAAGCAAGAAGATTATCGCAGGATTATTCCAAATGTAAGAAAATTGTTAGCAAATCCTGTAATTTCAGTGATAACAATCCTTAGTAAAGAGGCAAAGTATATGAGGATAGATCTGGATGGAGCTCTTGCTTATCCACTCTGACATTTATTAGTCCTGGTCAAATACCATGAGTTTTTCCAGGTTAGCATTCTCGCTGCGGTCAATGTAATCAAAAAAATGTCTCAGTCAATCCCAATCGAGTCTGTCTTGAATCTGGAGTTCGCTCATGACGAAATAATTACTTACTTACAGTTTATTTAATAATTCACCTGAGTAAACTTTTTTAATTAAATCTTTTTATCAATTTCTAATAAATATATACCTATATTACATTTTCATATTTTTTCTTTTATAAAATGTACTTAATAGATATTATGTCTGTGTTTTTATATATTTCGTAATAATTACACCAATGGTCACAGAATGGCCCCATTATGGTTAAGGGTTTGTCGGCCATTCTTTTCATTTTTTTCATGCGGAAGAATTGCTTTTCACGTCCCATCTGGGATCATCTTTATTTTTTATCCCACCTTTCGCAATTTCAACCCTTTTGGGCACCCTATTTTTTATCTCCCGAAATACCAATAACCATAGCTTCTCTGCAAACGTCAAAGGCAGGAGTAATAAAAATGTAGGCCATCCATGAAATGAAATTAAAACATATCGAATTTTTCTCTAATAACAATAAATATATTATTAAAAATTGATTTTCTTTGAAAATAAGTAAATTTATTACCTAAGTCACAGATATGATCAACTACCTACCTATATGTAGTTGAGGCTGGTATAATTTTGATCATTTGTGTTGGTCAATGTCTGTTCCTGCTTTCTTAAAAAAAATCTAGTACAACGGGTCCTAGCCTCCTTCAAACAAGAACTTCATCCACCTCCCCTTATTCTGGGCCAATGCCTGTCTGCATCAGCCACTCTAGCATCCTTGTTGGCACCGCCCAACCACCGGTGTCTGGGCCTGCCAGTCAATCTCCGGCCGTCCGGATTGGTATCCAGGATGCCTGTCGGCGGTTGGCCACTGTCTGTCTATCCTCGCTACATTACCCACTCACCGGTGTCTACCACGTTTAATGAATGTTGAGACACATTTTTTGAGGAGGCTGTAGAGCTCCAGCTTATTATTATTACTGTGTGTGTCTTTCCTCTCCTTCTAGTATGAATCCTACGCACCGTCTCCTATCCCATATTTTTATCGAATACATCGAGCGCACGCTCATCGGCTTTGGTGAGATTCCAATACTCTAACCTGGAGGTCAATATTGATACTTTATGTACCCACAAATTATTATTAATTTTAATATTTTTGTTGAATACTATTCAGTATATATCAATACTATACAGTTTTTTCTGGCATTAATTACGTTTACGACGAAATAACGTTGGAACGGTGTTAATGTTATTTGAAAGTAACGATACCAACACATAAATGAGTCGCCTGCACTGCCACAAGAATCTGACACTACTCCACCTATCTACATAAGACCATTAGAATTTAAAGCATTAGGTTTATGATGAGAGAATCTATAAATATGTAATATAATAATTAAAATGTTATATTAAACAATCTATGGAGGGAAAGGGACGATGATATTCGTTTTCACGACGTGGCTAGCTAGGGTGTGGGGAATGGGACGACTGGCCTCCGGACAATTGGACGCCGCACTGTCGTAGACACGTGTAGACGAGGTATTTTAATCAGTTTCTATCTACTACTTAGTAGTTTGAATTCATTTCACTCTTAACATAATGTATTCTTTATCGCGGATTGAGAATTACCATGCCTAAGGCTTTATATTAAATAAAAAACTCTTTTTTCGTTGGAACCTAAACACATGCACGATTAAATCATTGTTTACGTCTGCATATTTACATTCTTACCAACTATTAAATCATAATATAATCATTGAAGTATAAATAATAATATTCAATATTTTTTTAAAGAACCTATAAGTACCTAACGTCTATTTATTTTCGAATTCCGTGGCGTCCAGTTGTCTGGTGCCAAATCGTCCTAGACCCAGGCTGTGGAGACTATGGTATTCGTACTATTTAAATCCCATCATGTGTGCAAAACACGTGTCGTAAAGTAATAATTATTATTATATTACATGAATACCAAGTGATAAACTCATTTGATGAATTAACACGAATTACCACGCTGTTAACGCTGAAAGTATTTATATCATGATAATCAAAGATGGTAATAAAAATTGTATGTTTACAAGCCCTATATTTTTTACCACGATGAAATAAGGAAATGCAAAGATTGCTTCGTTTTTTTGCTGTTACAAACAAAATCACAATAAAATACAAAATATGCAGCCGACAGGTAAATATATTATTCTACCTTGTTTTTTTTTAAATCTATTTTCTTCTACCCCGAAGAAAAGGGTTGCGATTTATAAAAAAATCAGTCTTCCAATAAAATATGGTTTTAATGTATTATTATTTTAAAACCAAATAGGCCGATGAATACCGTTAGGTATCTGGTATCCATATAAATTAGAAGATACTATTTTCGATTTATGTAACTCACCATTTTCAAAATTTTGAAAAAAAAAATACAAATAGTAGTTTTCTTATGGTATCTCTTTATAAATGTGGTGTTAGTGTTGAATGCTTAGAATTATGTAGAATTTTGGAAAGAACACAGAACTAACCGAAAATTCAACGGGTCAAAATAAAGGAATGGCTTTCGACAATGATTTCCTCCATCATTCCCATGTATAAACACCCTTTCTGGCATATACCGTAGTAAGCTCACATTAAAATGAAAGATCACCTTCTTTCCAAATTGTGCTGGACGTCGTAGTATATTCTTGGGTTTTCACCGTGTCTCCTTCTTCCTTCTTTACTCGACGTTTCGGGCTCGTTGCAGAGACCATTATCAAGAGATAAAACATTATATGTGCTGGACGTGTCCCGGGAAGACACTGATTGGGAATGGTATACGATAAATGATTTGGAGTATGCAGGGTTTTTTAGGAGTATGTCTAAGATGAATTCTGTAACTTCTCTCACTTGTCACTGGTTTTTATGTGGTTTAAGTCGCCTTCAAAGAATATGATGCAGAAGAAAGCATATGTGTACAGGAGTATCCAAGTGATGGAATTAATCTGGGGGAAGCACAGGATCTTGAGAGGTAGATGAATCTGATTCGATAAACATATATGTGTTGCAATGATCCTCAGCCATGCGATAACAATCGTGGACAGAAATCTTTACCAATCTTTAAAATGATAAATTCGTTTATTTTCTGACAAATTTCGTATCGAAAATTGGTGATACTTATATGATTGTCAGTCATTTATGCCAATTGCTGAGGGGTGAAACTTTACTGAATGGAATGCTCCCTGTGCCATCGACGTCCTATTAGTAGATATCATTTTTACATCCTGATTTCCTGAAAACTATTAGAATAGAGAAATCCGCGGCCTCTTTTAATTGGACACAGGATATACCTAACCGTGATCTTTCAGAGTCCTTTTCACCCACCTCTGCAGCCATTTGTTACATGCAGCCTGGTTCGGTCACAACAAAGTATCAACCTGGTATGTCTTTTCGAATTTCGGCGTTCAAACATTTTGCGAAGTGTATTCCTACCTACGTTGAAGTATCAGAATGTTGGCATGACATGGGAAGATGCGGTGATAGGGATACTTGGACGCACCGCGGGATGTTCATATGATCCACCTCAAGAACAGATATTTAAAATATATACGGAGTTTATCATCTCAAAAGTCGCCACTCATTGACCTTGATCAAATGCCACATCTCACAGGCGTACAGGCGCGCATAAAATGTATAGCAAAATCATAATATTGTCGGTTGTACGTTCACAGGAATATGACGGTGATCGCGGCATTATTGAAAATCTACATACCTAATTCTCACTATAAAAAAACAGATGGCTTTACAATATACTATATTTATTCAAAAACACGGTTGATACAGATGGTATTAACATTGTCACATAAATTTGATTAAACATATATTTATATATTATACTTATATAATTCTAAATTATTTATTCATTTAATGATACTGCTTTTAATATGAATAGTAAATTTTCATACACAAAATCGATAAATAAACGAACGATAGTTAATGGCATTGAGTAGTATTATGTTACGAAGATTTATTTTTTACAATATTCTCATATATTATTATAAATAATGCAATATAAAAAGCCCCCGCGTGCATTTTGGGTGAGATCAGGTAAAAAATGATCTTCGCAAGGTTGATATCAAATTTATATCTTTTGTATTCCTCTGCTACGAAATGCATGTTTATACCTAAACATAACGATATGTTTTTTATACAGACTTTGACAACATTTTAATATAATTTAACATGTAATAATATAAGTATTTGATTCATTAGAAGATAAGAACATACTTTTTGGTTAATTAAAATTCCAGAGTTCACACAAATAGTCTTGAATCATCGGCTATGCATATAGGTACATATTTTTAATGAATAGTGATATAAAATAATACTTTTAAGTAAATATAAAATCAACTGTTGCAATGAAATCAATCAACACTAATAGCCAATTACATTAAATTAATGTAAACCTGGTAATGGCCAAACTATCCTCATCGTTTATTAACAGCATGAATCATCAATTTTATCAGATCCATTATTGCGTTAATACACTTAATTTATAGTAAGGGTGTAACCTTTTGTCAAACACACGACTGATTGAGTAATTTCTTTGCGCCCCTCTAACTTCTGATTGCTGGATAAAGCCGATAATTCAAGACTGTCCGTTCGAGTTCTATTAGTTTCGCGACCTATTTTATCTGTGCGCCAAACATTTAAAAAATACACATTTTATTCATCTTAGTCTCTCGGTTGACGCGAATGCAATCACAAAATTACTCATGTGTTTCAATTTAATTACGAATTTATGCAATGACTAAAGGAGAACCCCCATGACGATGATATTATATTTACAGGTATTTTATCATTGCTTAAATTTTTAAGAAGGTAGGTATATCTTACGGCCTATAGCGTCATGGGTCCCATGTTCGAATCTGGCAAATACGCATATTGTTTTTCAATTTGTTTCAATTAAGTCAGAGTATGGACCTGATAGGTTGAGCAAGTGGTTGATATTCATTTCTCGTGAAAACAAAATCTGTTAATACAAACCTCCACTCTGTAGATGCCTATATTATATGATCTTATTAGGATCGGACATGGTCAAAAAAATCTTAATCTTGATTTTAAAATCGTAGGTACTTATGCATTTAATGGACATAGGTTTATCGTAGCTTAAATGCTTTTCTCTTTTTTAGTCCTCATAAATATATGTTTTATACATAGATATATAGGTATATATATAACTTGATGTATATGTACTGTCAAATCTTTTTATCTTATTTATTTTTATTTAATCATTCTGATGTCACTGGTGTCCAACCACATCAAATAAAATATCATGGGTACCTAAGGGCAAAAAAAAACTTTGATAAGCATCTTATATAAGGTCTTATAAAGGACCAGGTAAAAAATCGGCGATATCGGCAAAGAAAACATCTGGCAGGTGTTTGATAGAACGGGACACGTGGGCATCTCTCACACACGTAACCGTAATTAAGGTCTATATTGTCTCGACATGCAGGTACCCTTGATCAGAACTAATTTCACATGTACTGATTTGTATTCCGTATTTACCGTATTGCTAAATTATACGCCACATTGCGCCTTAACTGAATTTAAAAATCTATTGACGGCTTAAGTCAATGTGCATTTGGAAAACATTTGTCTAATCAAACGAATCTGGAACGATTTGATACAGCCGCCTGGATAGACTTGTGCGATGCCAGGACAACTAGATGATTGCCATCTTAGTGCCGGTAAAGATTTATGAAATGCGTAAAGAAATACGGCTGTCCAAATTTAAAACATGGCAAGGGACATTTTTAAAAGAATGTGTATTTTGTATTATTATATACAATACCTATATCCTAATACCAATCCCTATTGGATTTTTTTTAAATTGCTTAATTTTGAAGATATTTAACACTAAAAAATCTAGCAACAAGGCTTTACCACTGGTTTACAAATTCATTTTAATCCAACAAAAACAATTTCGAAATCAAGTTCGAAGCAACAGTTGCTGGGTTATCCCTAATTTTTAGTTATAGGCATACTGTGATTTGAAGTAGACCTTTGTTTCTTTTAGTATACTACTGATAAACATACATTGATAAATATATGCACATTATTTTCACAAATGAATTGCAGAGACTGAGCTAGATTGGACGCTATGTACGCAAACCCTGAAGGCAAAATAAGATTTAGACGGCTGAAACTGAAATGGATGGACTGTCAGAGGAGATTTAAGAATGTTTTTTCAAACCAACTGGAGAGTGTCGGTGCTGGATCGTTCAAGATGGAGGAAGTTTTTGAAAAAGGCCAAGACCCTCAAAGGGAAAAGTCTGAAGAGGCTGGTGGTTTTGGATAGCCTACAGGGAATGCAATGCAGAAGAAGAGCGTCGGCGCGTTGGAACGATTGAATGGGTTCCCTCATTGTGCCCTGAGAGAAGCAGAATACTGTAAGGGGTAAAGAGTCTTAATTGTTCATAAGATAGCTGCATTTCATGGTTGTTACGATCCTCAGCCATCAGGAAATGACCGAAAAGAGAGAGAAGTCGAAGCGAAAACTTATGATGTCATTTATATTATCTATATTCTATAGCTATGCAACGTTTAGATTTTTTTAAATGTACCCTTGTTCGCATATTATTTGGCTCGATATCATCTTTCTTGTACCTTTTTACACTAAAGGCAAAGTGCATGCGTAAGGCATATAAATCTATTTTTTTTAATATTATGATCTTGACATTTGTTATTTATATAGGTTGTGACGTTTCGACATTGCATGAGTAATTTTGATTAAAATCGATTGCGGAAGGGCATTCCTAAAGATTTATTATTTTAAAATAGTGCCGAGCGGTAACGTGTCTGCTTATAAAGTTGTGGGTTTGAATCGTCGATCTGGAAAATTCATACGCTATTTTTCAATATGTGATTGGACCCAGACAATTAATCTAATATGTTGAGTTTCTCGTAAATAAAAAACGTTAATCGTGAGATGGCCAACAATTAAAAAACCATAAAAACATGAAAAAAAAGAGATCAAAATTATAAAATGTTAAAAAACAATTTTTAGATTTTTGGAAATTTTATCTGTTTTGTATAAATCTAACGTTTTGTGATCGTACTTATCTGTATTTTTCAGATCAGGCATATTTAAATAGTTAGTATTATTATACTACGTAAAATATCTTCTTCTTTCTCGCCCTCTCGTGACTGAGGAACAGTGGACCAGATGATTTGGCTGCAGGTTTGTTTGTTTCGTTCATCTATTCTAAAGTAAGCCCTCCAACCTTCAACCTAACCACAAATATTCCTTGTTGCCTTCCTTATCCTAATAGCAAAAAACTATAAATACCTACAACTATTATAAATATCTTAAGCTGTACTGGTGTTGTATAGAATAAATTTGAGTCATTTCCAAGGATTCATTTAAATATATATTTCTTTGAAAACCGCAAAAAACGTATTAACAAGAAACTTACAAAATAAAACACGTCATCAAAATTTGTTTACCTATTGATATCTTACAGTAGTGGAACCAATATAATATTATTTGGTCAGAGCAAACAATACATTTTATAGAGAATGCATGTTCAACTTTAAAGACTTTACATTCTTACATGGGTACTATTTTGTTTATTAAATCAACAATGTCATATGAGGTACCCACGTCTTAGGATACCGGAACCAAAAACGTCCCTAAAAAACTAACATCGGTTTTTAATATTCAATAAAATCAGTAGACAGATGATATTTATAGCAGTGGCGTCGTAAAGAACGATTGAAAATATATCAAGCTGCAATAGGATGACTTATAAAATTATTGACTTGCAGATATGATTGATTTTAGTATATAGGTACTATGTAAAACCAATACTATGATTAGGTATGGTAGTTAATCAGGAAAAATCAATATGTACATATTTCATTGTTGCTTATACACACAACAATATAAATCTAGCACATTTGTTGTGATTATTTTATGGATATTCTTATCCTTATTCTTATATATACTTCGGTATAACGAACGGTAGGTATGTAATTAAATTAACTGCTGCAGAAAATTTTGAATTTAACACAATCACTGCTGACCTGTTAATTAATTACCACATTTCAATAGCATGCTAATTATATCTAATGGCCAGGTAACGCAAACGCGCCAGTCGCAGTGTCAGCACTAAATGAGTAAAGCGATGCTGTTAATGAATTTGCTTTAAAGTCATAAATAATATTTGTATGCATTTAAGATAATAAATTTTGTAAAAAGATACATACGCATAAATAATATGATCGATATTGATAATTGATTCAAAAATGCATGGTACTTTTGTAGCTATTACTGACCAGCTTCTGTTCAGCGATTTGCTGAATTCGCATCAGATTCAATATTAGATTAATGAATTTAATATGCTAATACAAATTATGAATGTGGCAGATTTTTTTTTAAAAGACAATTAGTTTCTAAAATCTATTGCTTCACCATTTCTTATCCATAATCTTATCCGTATTTATCCTTATATTATTAACCTCCTATGTCAATTTACTTAGTAGCTGGTTTAGGGACGTGTATGCTCGACGCACTGTCTGATTTTGAGACTCCTAACGATATTAAATAAAAATCCCTGTCACTGACCTTACATATGCATATTTTTTATATTTGATATGATTAAATATTTGTTTGAACTGTTTCGAGGCCCCCTATTAAATCTCATGACGAATCGATTGCGTCTAATGCGTAAAAGAAAATCGCCGCTGGATTAACTGACTGACCGAATACATATCCCCGATTGAGCTTCTCTTACATAATTAGAATTTGACACAAAAACAAATAAAAAATAATTAGGTACCTACCACATTTGTTTTTATAACGATTGATATTTTTTTTCTGACCTGCTATCTTATATTATATATATATATATTATATCGGATATCAATAAATTTTCAGTAGTTAAAGAAAATAAAAAAATGTAGATTTAGCCTTGGAGGGGGGGGGAATGATCATTTATTTTTATTTAGTACTACACTGTGTCCAAATGCCTTCCTGCACTGCCCTTGGAACGAACATATTAAGTAAGTAGGTTCTTATCTACCTAATTATAAATGATTGATTATTAATTTACTATTGATTATTATTTGTTATGTAAAATTATATTGTCATTTTATTAAAGAATGTAATAAAGGCTTCATAAAAAAATAAATTGATTTTTTTGCATTGATAATTTAAATATTAATTCGCTTTATAGTAACAAAACAGTTAAACGTGTTTTCTTTATTTAAAAATATGTGAGTAGATAAAACTGCAAAATATTGTCATGTTTACTTTATTCTTTCAAACATAACATATCTTATTCGTATATACTTATATATATATTATCTAAGCAACGTTTTAATTTGTGTTTTTAGTTTATCTTCCGTATGCTTAGTACTGTACCACGATGCGCTAATGCATGTTGAACTTCCTGGCACGTGGTTTTTTGCACAATAAAATATCCACGTGCCAAATTCGAAAGACTCTACTATCAAATAATATGTTATTATCTGCCTATAATAGTAAGTACCCATTGAGGTACAAAATGAATCCTGCAAAATCTATTTAAAAAAACAGCAAAGCACGGATGCAACTCATGCAATGCAACCTATTTGCATTCATCTATTTTTTAAGTTTATTATTTGTATAGGACAAAATCTCTAATATTTTTTTTATTGCCGAGGGCATAAACGATAATGTCCATTTCATTGCTTTGTTATTTTTTATAGTAAATATTGAATGAGATTTTAAGCCAGCTGTAGTTTTTTAGAATTCAGTGTTATTCGATGTATAATAATATTATATTCTATTTTTGGTAATGAGGTATTTAAGGTAATGAAAATAGTAAACCATTTTACATATGTATGCAATCTATCACGATAAAGCTAACCTAACATTTAGGTAGGTAGATGGGTAGTGAAATATATTATGGAGATATCCACACATTTTTGTTCTGAATCGTTGCCTCATTATTGAGGATTGTGGTTTTCGTAAATACATAGTCCCAATTCTGCACATTATTTTCCTACAGTTTATTTATGGACATCATCCAGTTGACTTTTATGGTATTATATTGTATGTTATAATAACATGTTGATTCCTGGGATAATTGAGCGCTCGAAATGGCAAATTTTATGAACCGGAACGCTCAATAATTTTCAGAAAATATTAACATATTAAGTATATTTTGTAAAAATAAGTATGTTAGATTTTTTTGTTATTTGGTCCACCTAGCGCAGATGTTCAAATGAATTTTTCACGTGCGATAATCTCGAGGATTTCATGAACCAGTGCTGCGCTTCAACTATTTAAAACCCTGGGATAAGATAGTTATAGCCAAACGAAATGGTCGATGATTCATTTATGCTGCCATGTTTCATAACTGCCAAGCCAAGGAATAGAATATTATTTTCTCCGTAGCTATTAGGGAACAGAAAATTAATGGAAAGAGCGTTACCTTCTGGGTGCAGTTGTAAAACCGTACGATTCTCGAGCGTGGAGAAATAAGGGAAAAACTAAAAGGGAATAACATATTCTTTAATGTTATTTTCATTATTGACGGCTGTATCATGATATGCATTAAAGTTTGTCACGTAAACGCAGTTTGCATTCAATATTGGTACTATTTCATGAAATTAAGGGGAATTGCTTGTTTTTATTTGCTTCCCCTCATTAAGTCTTAAACCAAAATCTCCGTCAAAATTTTAGTCTATGGCGACTGGTTTTCACATTAATCTGTTCTGTGTAGGCTACAAATTCAATCGCAATAAAAACATTATGAAATCCCCACATAACAGAATTATAAGATATGCTCCGCAAATGCAAATCGTACCACCTTACAGCCACACCCAGAAAGTAGCCAACTTCCATTATTTTTGTGTTCCCTGGGAATCCTCATCAATTAAGATGTTTATTGATGCATGTGAGTCAAAACTCTTTTACTATTACCAAGGCCCACTATAGTCAAGCTGTGCCACAAAATTGTAAATTTCGATGGTAATCCTAGTTATTGTACATACTTCAATTGTAATAATGGTAAACTGTTTGCAATAAAAAATAATGATTGTTGCATATTTAAATACATTGAATTAGTACGAACTAAATATGTAATCGAAAATCTTCATTTATTGCGGACAGGTTACCGAATTGCATTTGAAGATAATCAATACTAGCACTTACATCGTGATTCGCAATTCAGTGCCAGGGGCCTGAATATAGTCCGCGTTGACTAAATATCCTTTTCATTTATGAAAACGCACATAAATGGCGTACCCACGTCAGTGAGCAATTTTATTATCGATTACCATTCTCATCCGGTAAAGAAAATGTGTGAGTCATTGACCTACCCGAATTTTTGATAGCTTTGCCACGCCTCGATCGAAAACATGTAAGAATTAATAAAAAGATGGAGCAGCCAATGGTGTTAACAAATAATAATTAATAACTCTATGATAAAACAAAAGTCAGCCACCGTGAACAATGTAAAGAGCATTGCTCCAACTAAGAAGATCACTAGCCTTTGCACAAGGGGACGACAACATTTCACTAAGATTTCGCTTAATATGAAATAATATAAATTATCACTAATCGTCGCTATAGGATTTGTTTCCCGAATAGACCAAATGTCAATTTTACAGGAGACGAAAAACAAATTTCATTGTCGTATATTTTAATATCAGTAGATTTATCAATCATTCTTTCTACACTGTATGATTGCAACATTATCTAAGAATAGATTCCAAGAATAATATACTGGTATAAATCATTAAATGCACAGAAAATGCGTTTTATTTACAAGTACTCACTGTGGATATTCGGGAAATTTTTAGCGCTCTCTCAGAATAATGGATATTCGGGACAAAACATGGACGTTCGGGATTTAAGACCGTAGCGTATTGCTGCACGGCCCACAGATTACTGAATGGTCAAAAAGTACGCGCCTCAAATGTTATATTTTATTTACACGATAATTGTTAATAATTACCTCTACTATTTAAATACTTAATGATCGTAATTACCCAAGTTCGTATGTAATAATAACATGCGGCAATCGCTTTTTCGATTATTTTTTGGATTAAGTAATTAAATAGTTTTTAAGTAATTAACTATTTTTTTATTGAACGAATAATTCACAAGATTTAAGAATGTACCATTCTAATAATTGAACATACTTACATAATTTTTTAAAATCACTTCTGAGAAAATATATTATAAGGTATCTACTACTTCAATTACTAACCGACGTCACGGTCATTTCTCCAATATTTTATGATGGTACTTACTCGTACTTGCTAACAATTTTATATTAATACTTTTTCCAAAAAAAAAAAAATCAATTTATATATATCTGTAAGATTATTATATCTATATATTTCTATAATTGACAATTAAACTTATTACAAACCACCAAATAAATATTATATATTTACTATTGTAAGGAATAACAACACAAAATAATAGCATGTATAAATTAATTATCATTGGCTGCTAATATTAGGTAGGTACCAATATCCTAAGTATATAATATCCACCAAATAAATAGTTAATAACATACATATTAAATTAAATTAACTATCAGCGCATTCAAAAATAAATAATAGCATCGCTCTTTATTTTCATAGAAATACCTAGATTAAAAGTAAAATAAAGACAAACAATGTTTGATTAAAAATAATTTGAAATAATAATTATTTTTTACGTCATAGTAGTTGCCGGGTCATACTGTAGAATTCATATAACCGTTGGGATTTTGTGTCATTTATCAAAACAAAATGCAGTTATTTAGGTTAAAATACTCACTTCCACAACTCTACTGTAAGTTCAGGGCTAACTAGAGATGTATCAGCTATGAATGATCTCTTCAAATTTGATGAATTCACTATTAAAACAATAGTAACGTTAAAAACAATATCAATAAGACGAAATTTGAAAGAAGTCACCGGACGGCCAAAAAATATGAAAGTGGGCGTGATTGTTTTAGAGCTAGACAGCGTGAATGTGGGAGCGAGATGCACGGCGTGAGCGCGGTTTGATTGGCTAAAGTCATATTCGGGAAATAAACACTCAGCCAGAGATATATTTCGACCGAAATTAACTTGGATATTCAGGTACGAATAGTTGGACATTCGGGAGAACACCACGGAGTAATTGTAACTTAACATGGCGTATTCGGGTTTTTTAAAAAAATATCTCTGTTCCTAGATAAAAATATATTATTTTTATAAATGATTTCGGTAGAGTTTGATAAAAGAAATTGAACTGCATTAAAATGTCGATTTCGACAAAAATGGATATTCGGGAAACAAATCCTATAGCGACGTAATATCAACAGACGATTTTATATTCACTACCGACTGTTCAAATATTTACTGATATCAGGTGGTCATTGAAGGGATCGTGTATCTTTTTTTTAATCAAATCCGGTTCTGGTCTTATTTATGAATTGACACAAGAAAGGGCTTAGTGTCAAACAACACTATCTACAAAAGTGCAACTTTACAGGAGAGCCAAAAATCGTTATTTTAGATTCTTGTAACTCAACAAGGGAAATGTTTATTTAAAACCTAATGTTGATTTTTTATAATTTATTGTGTATTGTACATTTATCTTGCTTATGATGATATTAAAATTTATAGGGATAGTTTTAAAAAAATATGAAAACAAGGTTAACTTATGTAGTTAGCGTTAAACTTTACTGACGATTTAATAAGAAATTAAAAAAGATTGACATAACGTTGTTTAACTGTAGCCGTAAATGTAAAATAACGTTATCTCAAAAAAAAAAACAACACTTTTTTGTAGATAACGTTGTCTGACTTTAAGCACTCGGGTGTGGTCTAACTGATTAAATTGGGCAAAGTGCTCAAAAGAGACTTATTGTGCTTTTATTGTGACGTTTCTTTTGATTTTCACGTTAAAAATATGTGCTTAATATTATATTATGTTAATATTATCATATATATTTATTTATTATGTAAGTTGTGAGAGATTCATTATTCTGTGCTATTAATATTATACCTACATATTATGTAGAATGTTTTAATCTGTTTAGCATCAAAAATTGTTTCAAAAAAGTCGCCAACCGCCTGCCACATACGCAGCGACCCACTATACTACTAATTATTAACCTTTTGCAGTTTAGCCTCTTATATGCAGGGCTCAAAATGGACCGGAGCGCGCCGGAGTGTCGATTCGGTTCATAAAATCCCCTAAACTATTGCTCCGTCTCGTGGAAAAATAATTTAACCGTCTGAGCTAGAGTTACCATATAATAAAAAATCTAACACCCTTAGGTATTTTTATAAAATACATATAAAATTAGATACCTAACTATGTTGATATTTTCGTAAAATTATCAAGCGCTCCAGTTCGTAAAATTTTCCATTTTGAGCGCTGCATAGGTCGAGGTACAGTATTAACATGAACTATTAAGAAATCATAATCGGGTAGGTATTTATAAACCATCGACATAATCATAATTAAAATTAAATGTTTAACCAAACCGTCAAATATCTCACTTCACTAATGTAATATAGATACATTTTTAATAAAACTGTAGTTTTTTTTGTACCGACATTATGTCGGTACATCACAACGCAACTTACTGTATAATATAATTAATTGCATTTATTCAGATTTTTGTGAAGTCGGGTTCCAGTTATCGTTCCATCTTTTGGTGGGTCTGCGGAGGGAGGGGGTGACAGCTACTAATCATCAAGATGTGTGTGGTTCATAGTTTCGCCCATCTTTTCCACTTGTGCATTTATAATTTTTTCCCGTCTTTCAGATCTGATTACGGATCCAACTAGAAATTTATCGGATTTAAGGGTTTAAGTCTATAGAACGTCGGACAAGTTCTACGAAAATACCTGCATGGTAACCAATGTACAGAATCGAGAAGAGCGGAAGGTGCTAGGGGAGGCCTTCATCCTACAGTGCATTGATTTAGTTAGACGGAAATTAAAAAAAGTAAATGTGTGTACCTACATCTCAATTCGATTAATATGTTTATGCACGTCAAATGTTTTTTTTTTTGATAATTCACGATAAAGTTATTGACACCTGACTTGAAACGATGTGAATGCACTTTTTTACCTGCACTCCTAAAAGAAAGTATCAGAAAGTAAAACCAACCGGAGGGAGACGACGATAGACTTTCTTCTGGCATCGTATCAGCGAGTGGGAGCGGGAAGGAAGCTGATGTTTGAGTTTTTCTAATGGCTACACGTATTAACGAGCGATCGCAGCCGATTGTGAGTCGCTTCCGTTCTATAGAAAGTAAAAGTTGTAGGAAAGATGGCGGACGCGCGGGAAATTTCGCGCGTGCGCAGGTCACTGACCCTGTCACATGACAGCTTGGCTTCTCGTCGAGAGACTGGGATTTATTATTCATAATAACAATGAAAATGTCTGCATTAATACACTTTTTTATAAATACATCAACAAACAAAGTATCTATTTATTTAAATAAACTAATAAAATGACAGATCAGGATTAAGACGTTCCAAGAAATCAGCTTATAAAGTGCATTTCTCTGTATCTACTACATCTTATTACTTAATTCAAAAACATGTTTAAAATACTTATATAACATGTAATAAAATATACAATCTTATAGGCACTTACTTATAAAGATGTTGTGAATATCAGTTTCAGTGACGCATGCGTTTTCTTTTAAATATAAGTACAGTGACGTCCCGTGGGGGTAGGCAGATTGAGCGTCGCTTGGGGGCGGCAGTTACTCGAGGGTGGCAAATCGAGCAGAACCATTTGGCATATATAGAAATAGCTACCTAAACTGGGCACTTAATAACGAAAATATCTTTCTTTAAAAAAATCAGCTCACTGGTTGGAAACAAAATGTATTAATTATTAACATAAAATGTTAAACAGGACTGTAATTTTTTGTCGGGTTCGCGATGTCTAGTTAACTTCCATTGTCATTAGACGTCCTTCGTGACCAGAAATGACACGAGCACTAATGATAAAAAATATTGTATAAAAAATATTGTATAAAAAATGGGGCGGCATTATGGCGCTGCCCAAGGGCGGCATTTTGTCTAGGGACGTCAGTGTATAGGTAGCCGTGTTTTATAAAGTTGTTCAATTCTTGAACCAAATATAAGTACATTTTTAAGAAACATCTTCCTTCACTTATATCTGTCTGAAGCTACCTTCGCTGTCTTATGCTTTAATTATACGAGCATGTTCGCAAACTCGACGACTCACGACGATCATCGTGAGCAATCGTTGACATTAAATACCAATTAAACCGAATGATTCAGGCACCAATTTGATTGTCACGGCATTTGTTTTAATTGATTCATAACATATGTTGTGATGATAGTGTGACAAAATAAAAAGTACCTCAACCAAAAATATTTATTGATCCGTTTGGTGGCTAAACTAAACTGTCTTTAGCGTTACTCTATTTAAAAAAAAATTATAACCGATATTTAATAAAAACAATTGGACAAATAGCAAGTTACTGGTTGTATTTTTGTTTCTTTTTTCTTATATTATAGTTTTCTTAGTTATTGTAATGTCGTCCCATGACAAACCGTCGTACCCTATACTTTTTCACACGATTAATAATAGTAAGTTAGCTTATATAAATCAAAAATTGACTATGAAGAAATCTATTCTCAAAAGTTATAAAACTTCCTTTACTCATTTTACACCGTAAGCACCCCTCGCGAGACGTCACTGGTTATTACGATAATATAAAATACTTTAATTTTTTTTAATTTCAAAATAGTGACATTAAATTGTAGTATGACATTTTGTAATAGACAATATTTCCCAGAGTTCCTTTGAACTGTATGTTTGATTTAAAAAGTATTATTATAACATACGCCTCTATGTAAATTGTCAGTATCGTCTCAATACAATGTTATGTCTTTATAAGCCTATATCAAACTATGCCTAAATCTAATTATGATATTTTTATGTAAGTAAGAAGTTTTCTTCGAGAATAAATGTTTGCGACAAAAAAAACTGGGTGTGCCCGTGGTATGATTTTAGGAGTAACGAGGAGATATTTGTGCGGACCAAGCAGCATCTCATCACGCTGACAGTGAAGAGGCGACGTTGGATCTGGCTGGGCCACGTACTGCGGACGCTTGAAGATAATTTCAACCTGGCTTACCTGTTATTCAAGCCAACCGGATTCCGGCATTATGGCATGGCCATAACGCAAGAATTCTGAAGATCGACAAGGATTCTTGGAGGCTCCGTGTGATGTCAACATGCTCCAACTAACGGGAAGGACATGGGTAAAGAAGAAGAATAAAGTAAGTAAATAAAAATATAATACAAATCCTAATTACATATACCTGCCACACCAAGCACTGTTACACAGACAAGTTAATAATTAATATTATAAATCAAAAGACAAAAAATATATGATTATTTGAACAAAAAAATATCTTGAAAAGAAAGGTATAAGGACGGGAATAGATTGAATATCTTTATCTCTTTCATACAGATAAACTGAATTATCTGAGATGGTATCTATGTCTCTGTCTGACCTAGGCCAACCCAAAATAATATATCTCGTGACTTTCACCTGCTTCGTTTGGTAATTGCCTTGGTCAAGGTAAGAGTAGGTTCTTCGAAATTCATGATGTGATGATTAACCTTTTTAACGAGGCTTTACCGTTGCTTTTATATTAATATATATTTTTGTTTCAAATGTCAGTGCTGATTCACAATATAGTATCATATAAATCGATGATGTCATAATTAATTTGTGTCATTATATTATTAGTTAGGAAAAAGAATAAAGCCATTTTTATATTAATTTAAAAAAAAAGTCAAATAAAAATATGAGATAATAAATGATGTAAATTTCTCAAGGTAGCAATTAATTCAAAAAAAAAAAAAAAATTAATAAATACTATTGACTGAAATCTCTTATTCTTTTTTTTCATTTGCCATCCCATATTACAAGTGGAAACACCGGTACGTTCTTTACTTCATCGAATGCTGTCCGGAACAGCTCGGTGGTACATCACTCGTACCAACCACGGAGGTTCTTCACTTAACAAATTCAAATTAATTAATTATATTTATGTATATTGAACTTTACAAATCATAAATTAAAGACGTTTACAATATGATATGGAAAAGTAAAGAAAAATATAAACGATATTAGCAAAATAGTAAAATATAAATAATATGAGGTACTTACATGGAAGTACCTACGCCGAATGAGCTAAGTAGATCCTATTTGAGGAATTTACAAAACAGCGTCCACCTAAACTCATCTCACGTAGGTGGACTATATCAACATCCTAAGCGATTTGGTTGCACACAGTAGTTATTGCCTACCCAATTGGCATTAACGTGGAATTTTTCATGGGGTAATTGAAATCAATAAAAATTGGTTGAATTTTAACATTTTAAATGGAACGTCGATGGTGTCCTATGTGAACTGTCTCTTACTACTTGCTTATTTGCCAGTCCACTGAGTGAGGGTAATTTACTGTAGCGATCGGCGGAACTAGCCAGCAGTGCACATTTTTAATTACATTCATAATTTATTGTTTAATTTTATTAAAATATTTTTAAAAAATCTGTACGACCACAGGTATCATGCCTACTAATCCAAAAGGCCATAAGGGAGAATTTTCAACATTACAGGAATTCAATTTGAAAAAAGAATTTTTATCGTCTGACCCAGGTCTTATAGGACGCCGAAGCTAACATCCTGACCTAGCCCTTATAAATTTTCTCATTTTCGTAACTTATGTCCTCCAAAATTTCGCGTAGATCCTTCTGGCTTAGCAGTCACGATGTATTGAATTGGAACATTTGGCATTCCATTCATTCTTTAGTTCGAACTTTTTTTTAGTTATGAGTTACGATTGCCAAATTCTAGAGTCTGTATTCTATAAACTGGCGTACACGTCACACGGTAAGCATTCTACCATCGCGTTCGACTCTTGCAAGTTTTCAATGGGTGGTAATGAGAGAGAATGCAGTGCGGTATCTGAAGCGGGGAGGGGGAATCGCACGTCAGCTGATAGAAGACAAACTCTAATGTATTATTTCATAACTAAACTATAATTTGCAATAATTAATAGTGTAAGAAGTACACACGGCGCTATTTTCAACCGTTTACAAAACAATTACGTAATCCTAGCAAATATGTGTTATAGTAACTATATAATATTTGGAGCCAATTGGTGATGGTAAGTATATTCATATTTTAGACTGAAAAATACTATACCTGTCGGTGTTTTCATTTTAAACGACTTTTAGGCCTACCGCGCATGAACGATTTCCTATCGTACGGTCAACAATCGAGGAGCTGTAACCATCGTATTGCAATGCAACCCCGCGCATGGACGATCGAGCAAACGGCCGAATTGAAAATCTGTGTTCAGACACAAAATTTTACACCGATTCGAACCGGCCGGGGTCCCATTGGCAATGCTTTTAAATGAGAGCCCGCACAAGTCATGGCCGGCCGAGAGTGCACTCATACATGCACGCACAAGTGACGCAGTCGTATGTAGCGCACGCATACATTGAACCGCCACATTTGACTTGACAGTTCATCAATGCGTGCCTATTGGCTTTGCATGCGCGTACCAGTCCCATTTTTTCGTTTCTTTCTTCATAAATTAATAATATATACACCCACATTTTAAAACAGTTTGATAATCTATACAAAACCTCTATATATTATAAGCTCTACAAAATCCATTTTGACGTTTCTTATATTGCGTCCGCCATTTTTCGGTGCGGAAGCATATCTTCAGTGCGCGCGCATTGCCTCCGATTTATATCACGCCATGCGCGCTCAAACGTACTGGCCGGTAATAATTATTTGGATCATGCGTGAGCAAACCAACAATTGTCCGAATGCTACCGGCCGGTTATGTAATCGTCCATGCGCGGTAGGCCTTAGACTCCATGCGCAAACACAAGGGTGGTTTTTCGGGTCAATACAAATTATTTAGAATATTACTTCTTCTTCTTTGTTATTACTTATATGATCATAACTCGGATGATTTGTCTGTCAAACAATCTTTTCAGCGAGTTGGCCCCACTCCTCTCGGCATTTTACAAGACCTATGGCCACTGGAAGACTCGTGGTACACACAAATTGGTGCGACGATCTGGGCATTCAATATTTGCTTTAATATATTCCGATGAGCCATGTCTTAAATACAAGACAGCATGGACGACACAAGGAACACTAACGATCCTAATAACAATTAAGCCACGCGCAATTGACAACCATTTGTGGATGTAACAGCTCGCAATAACTCTTAGGTGAACACTGTTAGCTATACTTGTATACCAGGCATTTATTGCTAGACTCAAAATTTAGAGTGTCTGGGTATGGGGAATGTACTGGAAAAGTGTAGTATTCCGCGGTTGAAGCGACGAGAAGCGATAAGTAGTAGGCGGGGTAAATATGGAAGTCCGTAGCACCTGCTAATTTTTGTTAACATCGCCCCCTCCCGCTACCTTAATAATCAATAAAAAAATATTATATATTACTTATTATTACGTATGTGTAAACTAATCATTCCATAGAAAAAAATAATAGTCTTAAATGGCTTTAAACACGTGAAAACCATTCGCCAACCGATCATAATAAAAAAAATGAACCAGCAATCGTATGTAGAATAATGCTGTCAGCTTCGATTAAAATTATAAATTTAATTCTTATGATGTTTCACGTAAATCGCACTGAGCTCTTTATTATATTTGAAACATTTTTAAGTCTAGTGCTTATTTTCACTTTATTTGGTAACAGAACAAGTTACATAGTGGAGAAATCTAATGCAGTATTCGCTTTTCCAGACGTTTTGTATATTTCAATAAATTGATAATATGCCAATGATAGTTGTTTTAAAAAGGTTTAGGTACACTGAGGAAAATAATGCAAATAAATCTACGTCTTTGGATCAACATCTTCACGGCTAACCATTCCATGGCAGGTTTTATTTTTTACCATGTTTTTTTTTTCATTCACATACCATGAAAATTAGATCAAGGTACAAATTTAAGTATTGAATACCTATTATGCATATTACAGAATATTGATATGATTAAAATTATTCAATAAAAAAGATCAGTAAATCATATGATGCATGTTTATATGATATAGAACGATTAAAGAAATGATGCTATATAACTCGGGTGTATTAAATTTATTATTGAGAAGTAACTGACTATTTAGTCAAAACATGGAAAAGGAAACCACGTGACTAATAAGTAATTATATTAATAAGTTAATGAATGTTGACGAAAACCTTCTTCTATTTTGGTTGAGTCTAAATATATTAAATTGATTGTTGTTTAATTTAATAAAACGCATTTTTTTTGTAGTGCTTATTCCACGTTTAATCAATAAATTAGGACCGGTTTCGTCCGCCTCAGAGGGACATTTTCAACTCTGAGGCGGACGAAACCGGTCCTAATTTTTTGATTAAAAGTGGAATAAGTACTACAAAAAAATGCGTTTTATTAAATTAAATAACAATACAATGCAGTTCCACCATGAATAATTGACAGTTAACTAAATAAAATAAATATTAAATTGAAACTCCAAAAGTGGTTACTAATGGTGATACCTGGTATGTAGCTTTGCAGATTCATTAAATTGGTAGCAAGTTGAAACTTTCGTTATTTGATGGGTACCTAATCCATACCGAGATACATTTGCCCGGAAAACACTGAATATTGTATAAATACTGTTACGCATTTGTATGATTATATTTTAAATGTTTTTATGAAAATAACATTTTTTTTGTATTTACTGTCAAACTTACTGGAAAGCATATTAAATTTAGTAGCCATATTTAGGGGGAAATTATAAAGTCTGTTTCATCGGAAGTAGCGACGCGCGATCTTGTTGAATATTGTATTGATGAAGCGCGCAAATTATACGATGTCAACTGTCCAAACTACATTGAATTTAAGCAAAGTTTGAAAACTTTCAAAACAATGACGTTCATTTGTGTCGAAGCAAACGTATGCAGACCATTGCATATAAAGCATGTGGATGTGATTTATAGTATGTGATGGTATGGAAAGAGAGTCTTGCATTCGTGTTGTGAAAATTTTTATTGTACATTTTTTTTTATCAATGAGTAATTTTATGGACGCTAGATCAGTCTGAAGATGGATTTATAGCCAAGAATAACATTCAACTCGACCATTGGAGAAGTTAACAAAAAAATGTTGAACCATTAAAATTATAGTTGAAATGTAGGTATCACTGAGTTTGTATTTTGTCAACAATTGACATATTACGTCAATCCAGTGATAACTGCTTAAAATTTGTACGTAAAATGATTATAAACTAAAAGCATAATATTAAAAATAAGGCCTCGAAATAGTTTAAACCAGTCATAATATACCAACATCTTAAAAAATGCGTATTTCGAACGAATTGAGAGAATTTACCCAAGACTCAAATCCCTACAACTAACATAACTAGGTACTCAAAAAGATGCGTACGTGTAAACATAAAATAAAATAGATAATCATAGTATTACGTGTCATCACACTCATCACTGCATCTTCAATAATAATATTTTTTTTATCGTGGGGGGCATCAAAATCACTCAGTGCCTTGGACCGTTTGTAAACCCGCCACTGACCGAACGATGCTTCAATTGAAACGGTTAAACATTTATATAATTTATCGCGGTGACATAATATTAAGGCATTACATTTTATTATATATTTTCTAATACCAAGCCAGTGAAACGCAATGATAGTAATGTGATAACCAAAGCGCAACAACACAATACATGTATGTATAGGTAAGATATAACACTTTGATACAGACATTTTACTATTAGGTACCTAGTTGGTATTAACTAGTACATAATAATATGTACATCAAAATTAGTTAGGTACTACGTTAAAGTTCCCACCACCACCATATATGCACAGCCGTGGATATACACGGCCGCTTTCTATAACGCTTTCAACGTGTCTGAAAGTAGTGATTTTAAGTGCTCATTCCGTCCCGAGACGGAACCGTACGGGACTGATGCTGCAACCATGCACCGTAGTGCTTAAAGAAGAAAGTTAAGAAAGATTTTTTTTTTGTTTTTTGGACTGGCTCTGCTGTCCGCTGACGTTAAGCGCTTTGTGTACCCGCATACTGAGTGTCACGAATTGAAATGGATGAGTCTACAGAAGAGTCGGGACTATCCCGCTCCCCATACGACGCTGCAAATTTCTCGAATGCCGCAAAGTTGGCGAAGGTACTATACAACTATTGTACTATATCGTAGAATTAATAAAAAAATAATCTGCAAAATGTACCTACATAATTTATGTCTTTTTGTTCCTAGCACGTGCCAAAAAATTGTGTATTTTATAATTCATTGATATAACTAGCATGCATAAAATTTTCAGCTGCCCTTAAACAGATGCATATCAAATTCAAGAGAGAATACATTTTAATATTTTTTACTATGCAAATGAAAAAAAATGTCGGACTATTAAGTAGGTACACATAAAACGACTATAAAACTAACATGCTTTTTAGACAAGAGTAAAAAACTGCAGATGACGCGATTTTTTCTGCTAATAGGACAAACGATCCGCAAAAGTGCATCGATCATTGAGACGCCATAAGGTATGATGCAGAAGTACTCAACATTTAAGAAGAGGGCACAAATAATTTTAT
Organism: Rhyacophila brunnea; assembly: GCF_057557595.1. Taxonomy (NCBI): domain Eukaryota; kingdom Metazoa; phylum Arthropoda; class Insecta; order Trichoptera; family Rhyacophilidae; genus Rhyacophila; species Rhyacophila brunnea. The sequence goes on from NW_028233068.1 coordinate 29,969,726, forward strand.
TATTAATACACTTCGCACACCGCCTATCATTGTAATATCTTCTATTGTTACCCCAGTTTTTCCAGTTGTCCAACACGTACGTACTACCTATGCAAATGTATGACAGAGCCCAAAGGTTTCGAATTTTTGACTTTGAAAAGCAATCACTCTGCCGAGTATTAGGTTACATGGGTACGACTCTTTTACAAATCGACTGCTTAATCTGCAAACCAGGCAACTGCACTTTTAAAAAACTGATATTTTGATAGCATTTTGTAATAAAGCATGTTTTCTATATTCACACAAAATTTTAAGCTTCTAGCTCTATAAATAAATGCGTTATCGTTCTTCACACAAAACACCCTACTGCAGGTGCCAAATTTCCGATATCGTAAAGAGAACAACTCCGCTCTTTATATAAAATGTATTTATATATAAAAGGAAAGCTAAAATAATGTATTAATTCGAAGTGCAGCTTATTTGTAAAAAAATCCAAGTGTATTTTTGGATAGTTAAATTATTAAGTTTTTTCTCCTTCCTGAACAATTTTCCCAAATGGAGTTAGCCGGTTTGCAGATTAGGGAGTTGAAATAGTTTACGTCGTTTACGACGATGCTTCATATGACTGGGTACAGTGTGACACTGCGGATTTATGTATAACCGCATGGATCCCGTCATCGAGGCAAACACTCTCTTACATTGCAGTCATGTTACAAGAACTACCTATGCGCTGGAAATATCACAAGAGAAATTGCATGATCTTGTGCTTGACTTACCTCCCTATTCTGGAGCATAATCGGGTGAAGTACCTAAGTACTTACCTAATTTGTAAATTTGTATGAGCTTTTAATCTACTGTAGCGCATCATTATGCATAACGTCTATAAAATATTAATTATTACCATTAAGATGAATACAAAAAGTAGTAAGGTTCCTACTTGAATTATTTTTGATAAAAATATTATTAATGGGAAAACGTTCACCATCGCTATCGAAATGCATTACGAGCAGTTGCATAATGCACCCGAAAGACCTTTTTAGCAAGAGCATAAAAAATCGGCCCGCGGAAGTGAATTGATAGACTACCAGAACGCGCTTCTGTCTTCCGGTTTCGATTGATGCAGTTTTTTTCGTTATTAATTTCATGTTAAAATGTTTTTTTAAGCTAGCAAGAGCACCCATATTGTGTTTATTGTGGTTTTATAATATTTTTTTAAAATTTGAAATGGCTAAGATAAGTTGCTCATTCTCGTTATTATTTCGCATAATAATATACCTACTTGATAAATTATTTTGTATTAAGCAATTACATCTGCATTGTTTCTATCAATGTATAAAATGAGAAAAAAATGTATATTATCTGTTAGGTAGGTACCAGATTTCAATAATAAAGAAAAATAAAATTACCTATAAAAAGTTTTATTATGAATATTGTATGTATCACATTATCAAATATAATTAATGTGGCTCTTTATTAAAAAAATAATCAGTAGGTACTAAAAAATATTAAAAACTTTATGGCAGTAAATTTCTAATATTATAAAATATAAAGGAAGGAAAATGCTAATTTTTGTATGTTTCTTACATATTTTTGGTTAAAAGTAAAATATAATAGCTTCGTAGGCCTGAATTTTCCAGTTAAGTAATTTTTAAAAACTATTAATAATATTTATAACTCTTATAATGATTAATCTTTGGCCACAAAGGTGGGGGGTGGGTGTAGTTATCTTACATGCTACTTGCAAGACAGTGATTTGGTGACGAATAATTATTAGAAGGATATTATCTTAAATGAAAGTTACTGCCATTGGCTGCAATAAAAACATGGTTGTAGGCTAAAGCTAAAAAATAATAATATATTATATTTAGGTATTAATAATAGGCTTTGGACATTTCAAAATGCTTCAATTTTAATATATGTAAATATTATTATGGATATTTTGGTATTTATTAATTTATTTGAAATACACATGAATGAATAATATTATATTAATATGTGCTTATAGTATATTGAATTGCTTTTTAAGTTGTATTATGTGTGTATAGTATGTAATTTATGGAGTGATTTGAAAGCGATTTAAATAAATCAATCTGCCACGTTTTGTTTCTCGAAAAGTTAACCAGTTATTCACTAAAATTATTTGAAAAAATATAAAATTACATACTATTTTTTAATATTTCAAAGAATCTAAAATGTTGTTACGAATCTATTGTTAAAAAACTCGTGCTAACACAATATATTTCTTACTGTATTCTTTGAAATATATTTATTTTTACATAATCTGAAGAAATATAAACATCCAATAACATAACGATATAATATAGTTGTACTAATTGTTACATTAGCTATGTGTATTAAAACGTAAAAAGTAATGTAGAATATCTAATTAGAAAATGTAAGTATTGTAGAGTTGCCACTTAATAACTTTGCTATAACTTTTCTATACTTACATATTTTTTGTACTTACATCATTTATAGTATCTATTTATTTATTTATTTATTTATTTATTACAACATATATTAATACAAGTTATAATCATTTGATTTAATTTTATGCGAGGTAATCAGCCAAAAAGCCGTATCAGTGTAGTAAAAAGTGCAAAAAAGTACAAAGTTATAAAGCCAGCACTCGAAATGGAAAATTTTACCTACTTATCTACTTATCTACTTATCTAATTTTATGTGTGTTTTATAAAAACAAGTGTGTTAGATTTATTGTTATATGGCCATTCTAGCTCAAATGGTATTTTTTTTCCACGAGACGGAACGGCGCCCCGGTGCGCTCCGGTCGATTTAGAGCCCTGTACAAAGCGTTAACTCTACCTATATATAAAATCAAGCGTAGAGTATCGTCAGTATGTGCTTCCATTGCCTTCTAAAACAAACGATCGCTGCGATTATTCAGGGAAAAAAACACGGATATAAAAAAAACCTCTCCTAAACCCGTCAATGTCATTCAAGGCTGAACTGTAGCCCATTATTTGTCAGAAATAAATGGTGATTGAGCGCATGATGTTCAGAAACATTCAAAAAATGGAGAAAAATAATACAATATGTATTATGATGCAGCAATGCAGGGGAAAAGAGGAATACATTAGTTGGGAACGATTTTGGTGGCGGCTAACGTACGTACTTAGATGTAATGTCAATAATAGATACGTACTATTTCTTAAATCTTTTGGATAATACAGTAATTTCTTATATAAACGTCACTTTGTTTATTTTTAACTTCGATTTATAGGTGTCTATGCTGGTGAAATGTCTTCAATTAGAATCGAGCTTATTATCAAGAAATTTAACATTTAAAATTATATCGAATGTTAAAAATCGACTGATTACAAATATCCGTAAATTTGGACATTTTTCCATCGAGCTGTAAAATTTCATGTGCACGTCAAGCCTATCAGGCACCATTAGTGAGGAGTGCAAGAATAGTCAATATGCTCCCCAAAGACGTAGACATTTTCGGTGGCGTGCTATGTATTTTGTATTCGAAATTTTATTTTTCTGTATAAAATTGTACTTTTTAATATTTTTTATTATTACTTATACAATATATTCTCTTCTTTTCTCTTGTTAGGGTAATATTTGTTATAATGTAAATCTCATGTTGTAAACATCTTGAATTTAGATTTCTTATGTCCACAGTGTTTTGTTTTCCTAAAAAAATAAATAGCGTTATATTTCTGTTTTTTGAGATTATTCAAATCTAATAAGGCCACATTGGCATACAATGATTATTGTGGGGCTGACAACCCTAAAATCTTATATACCTACTTTAACTATTATTTACATTCTCCGCCTCAATATGCTACTAGATTCCTACACTAACATTCCATTCTTGACACACTTAGATATTATGTTATTAAATTATTAGTAAGTTTAAGTACGTTATAACAAAAATGTTGAGATATCTAAACACCGTTTAGTAATTAAGGTAATTATTAATATACTTTAATTTAAAATACAAAATTTGACTGTCAAACAGTGACGAAATTTAGAAAGCGCTTCAGTGAGAATTGTAAAAACTACTAGTTAACTTCGTCGCGATTAGATAGAACATACATACTTTAGTGATTAGAGCACAATATGTGCGCGGATCCCAGTGATCAAGAGAATCAACGATTTTATTTTCCCAACGCACACGATAATAAAAATAACATTTTTATTTCCTGATCTAGGATTTTAATTGGATTTTCTGGAATATTAGTTTTTATTCTTCTTCAGGATCTTATGACTAATGATCTTGACCCGAATGATTTGGCTGTCGAGTGTCAAACAGCCTTCTCAACGGGTTGGCCCGATTCTTCCTGGCATTCTACTGTGGCCACTGGAAGATCCGTCACACGTTTGTTTCGTTTAATATTAAGATGCGGCATATCTAACTGAAAAACAAGACACCGCGGACGATACAAACGGGCACTTATAATCCTAATAATTATGACCGTTAAACCACGCGCATTCAATAACTACTTACGAATGCGTCAGCTTGCAATAACTCGTAAGTTTATTTATATCTGCAGGACAGGTATTTATTTAAGATAGGGTGAAAGTACGGAGTGCTTAGGTATGGGGAATATACATGAACAAAGTGGTATTCCGATATTGAAGAAACAAAGTATCTAGTTCGTGGGGTAAATATAGAAGGCAGTGGCACCTGGTGGATTTTATTAATCCCGCCACTTCCCGCCGTCTTAAAATCAATAAAAAAATATTGTGCATATTTTTCAAAATTGATCCCCCACAAACCCAAAACTTTTCTGCGTGCGCTTGGTAGTTATCTATCTTATTGAGTATATAAGATATGTAGGTGACCATATAATATAATAATTAATAATATTTCATATTATAACAATGTAATAAAATTTTCTTATATTTTATTGGATATTTAAGGGTTGAATAATTTACGAAGTGAAGTATTCGACATTTGGACTATTAATACAACGCAGCCTTGTGGTTTTATGTAGATATCCATTGCAATGTTATGCAATTATCGACTCGCAAATTTTATTGATTATTTATGCAATTCACAGAGATGAAATTTATCCAATTAAAATATTAACATACTGACCGAAATGTTTTTTATTATTTAAAAAAATGCCGTTACGTAAACGGAATCTGAGTCGACTAATGGATTTATTTTGTCTTTGTCAGGAAGAATATTATTGGAACTACTACAACACATATATCACAAATTAATGATACATTTTATAACACTATGTACCTATATCAATTATTAATCTGCAATATTATAACAGCACAAAGGAAATTTATTACACTTCGCGTAGAAATTTTTATATTAAGCATTAACAATAATAATACTAGGCCCGTTTCAGACGAGACACCGGTGTTGCGCCCGATATACTATAAGAGGCCTTTGTATTCGAATAAAGGGCCTTTCTATTATGTTTATGAACGCCCCAGAGCTAACACGTCAATGCGTGTCCGGTACACTTTTCCGTCGGCCGCTACATTCTCAAGCCGCTGATACACTTGTTTTTATTACCGCAGCCAGTTTTATGTTCTAATTTATAACGCGAAATTATGGTTGACTCATTAGCTCTGGGGCGTTCATAAAAACAATACAAAGGCCCCTTTATTCGAATACAAAGGCCTCCTATATTATATCGAGTGCGACACCGGTGTCCCGTCTGAAACGGGCCTTATTGTATCATTGGTAATATGGTATATTATGTTTTCACACTTGACGTCATGAGAAAGTTTTTTTTTTATAAACGACACATCTAAGAAATATTTTTTTAAAATAAAATAGTAAAAAAGAATAAAACGTAGCATAATAATAATAAAATATTATAACCAAGTAAACTATAATATAATAACAAAATATACATTATTATTAAATTAGAAATAAAAAAGTAAAAGCACAATTAATAAAGCTATAAATTTAATATTATGAAAAACAAATTGAGTAGGTACACAAAAAAAAATCATTTACCCATTTCAGTGTTTGAGTGCTTGAGCGGAGGTATTGGACATGTCAATAGAAGAACTATTCGAAAGAGAATGAAACCTTAGTGTTCAAAATCAACGTAGAAAAGGATACATTTTTTTGGAGTTACGAATGTTGAACACGCTCAATCGATCGGAGTAGTTGAAGATTGAATTTACAGTTATAAACATAACCAGGTCAGCTGTTTGTTACCTTGATTTTAGCGAGGATAGATTATCCATAGATCATGAATGAACAAGAGTGATTCCTGTACATGTTATTTAATATTTTTGTTGTTTCCAGGTGCTAATAAACATTCATAATAGGTAGGGTATGTGTAGTGACAACTTTCGCCTTTAAACAGACTCAGAATGCCGCCCCAACAACTTTTCAATCTTAAATTGTACGTAAATTCATTACCTACCAAAGATATTTTCTTCATTTCTTAAAAGGGAAAATGTTATAAAAACGGTAATAATTCTACACATCTAACGAGCCGTCAATATAGATAGCGTCGCAGATTTAAAAAATGTGCCTAAACCCACGGGACATAATTGTATTTGTCAATGTTTTCGTATCATCCGTCATAAATAATATTACGAGGCTGGCATTGATGCAGTGTTGCTTATGAGAGTTTGTTGTTAGCTATTCAAGTGTTAAAATTATCAATTCTTTTTACATAAATTTCTATATACATGAATAAAAAAAACTATTGTTCAACATATCTCTACATACCATACCACTATAATAAAATATATACATTTTTTTAAATATTAGTCGATATCATTGTATAATTTATTGCGAATTACATTGCTAAAATTAATTACTTATTAAAATATTCATAATAAAAATAGATATTTATATGTTATCCAGTTCATTGTTAATAACTTATATTTTGTCCTCGTAATATTGTAATTAATTAAAACAACATTTTATCAATGGTTTAAAAATAGGCATTGAGATAATTACACAATCACATTTTTTCTGTCAAACACCAGAAGTTTTCGTTTTCACGGTCGCATTAGAAAATGAAAAAAAAATAATGGCTTTTTAATTCGCAAGGAAGCCATATGGTATTTCAAAGAAAATAATCGTTATTGTGTAGGTCCAAAATGAGAAATGGTCTTTTTTATCTAATACTAAATTGGACACCATCTAATCTACACATTTTTTATTATATACCTAAATATATACAATATCTAGTTGATTTTTAGTATTAGGACATTTTGTTTACTTTGAAGTAGTGTATCTTTATATAGAAATAATGAATAGTGTATTTTGATTAAGAATCATAAAAAAATATAAATGTGAGTATTATATAAATAAAGATATTGTCTTCGAGTCGCCATCAGGAAAGATCCCTCAAGTTACGGTCCAAACTCTTTAGTTTTTAGCGCATATTTGGCAATGCAAATGATCAATTATTTTATTAAATATCGTCAGCTGTTTGAGAGCGAAAAAAACAGACCCGAATAGCTGCTATTTATAAATTGGTGTAAGTAACACGCGCTTATCCATAGTTGATGCCATTGAAACTTGAAATGAAAAAAAAATGCGTTTGTGCATTAATTTGCATACAAACCAGTTGCGTTAATCAATACTTGTTATAGGTACACAAAGGAATTAAAAACTTAGCCTGTCTTTCTGATGCCGATATAAGAAATATCTAGTGATACCACTTAATTAGTTGTATGAATACATCTAGGTATCTACTATATTACACGAAGCGAACGTTTTTTTTTTTTAAATAATTGAATGGGTATTTATAATTTTTATCTTTCTTCAAATTTTGTTTTCAATTAAAAAAAATAACTTGTATTCTACAAGAGGTTGTAAACAAAAAAAAAATCATTACTGAATACGTACATGCTACTCTTTTTGTTTTATCTATATTTTATAACATAATGATAATGTTTATAACTATTTATTAAGGTCTACATACGGCTATCGACAATATGTTTGAGACGCATTCTGCAGTTTTTTTTGAGATATTGCTCGGCGTGGACCGGATAACCTGGATATACTGGTGATTTTGGGTAGCCGCCAGGGAAGTCGAAGCAGAGGAAGAGCGTCGGCGCGTTGTAGCTTCCAAATATAGGACCTGACTGGGGGGCAGCTTTCAATGTGTTCTGAGAGAAGGATATGATCGAGAGGGATGGAAAGTCTTGGTCGCTCAAAGTAGATATAATTTCGAGATGGTCACGATCCTCGGCCATGAGGGAACGACCAAGAAGAAGAAGAAGGTCTACACCAACAATCACATAAGTATACAGTATAAACGGATACAAGTTATAAAATAAATGAATACACATAATTTTTGAAAACACCTCATACCCATATCAGTATACGCAATTTAGAAATGTAAAAAATGCTAGTTAATTTGATCGTAATTAAATAGGACGTACATAGCTCAATTGGTAATGTACAGTGGCGCGAATCCAGTGGATGCGGAGTCGAGTCCCACTGGGCGTTGTATTGTTTCGAAAGATTTTTTCTAGTAGGTAGGTATAAGTAAATAATATATCTCAAATTATCTTGTCTTGTATTTGTTAAAACTAATTTAGCTGCAGAATCGTACATACGCCACACTGGCGCTGAGGTACTGATAGAATAATATAAATTTTAATAATACAGCAGTAATTCAATTTCAACTGCAGACAAACTTATTTGATACGTAGTTTATTTGAGTTAGTTGGTAATAATTATGTCTAAAATACGAATCATTAATTCCCATCATGGATCATATAGATTAAAATGATCTTATTTTACAAAGAAACATACATAAATTCTTACATTCCATTCTATGCTGTATTTATCCCTAATCAAAAGGGTCAGACTACAATACTGCAAGTGTTGTGCTTATGTCGTCGCCAAATAAATAAATTAGATATTTTCTAACTAAACGAAATTAAGTAATAAAGCAACTCCATTATTTTGCTCGTCCTTGGACAGATATTCTCAACCAGTGTACCACAAAATTTCATCTTATTTACCTAATAAAACATGTAAATTCTAATTAAAAATGCTACTTTTGTACATTTTTCTAACAAATTTGTTCTGCCCGTTATTTTGATATTTGATGTTATTTGTTATTAATTGACGTTAAATACTGTACCTGTATAATATTATTACTACATATTATTATTTTTAATTTTAGACTTTTATTTTTTCTAGTAGATAGTTGAGGCGATTTTTATGAATTTTCCATGTTAAAGTAGTCTATTTTAGCAAGTTTATTGGTTTAGTTGTTTAGTATCTTATGCGTAATAAATCATTATTGTTGGAAATACTCGTATAAGAGTTTTTTTGGTCTGAAAAGGAAAATTTCAGAGCTTCGACTGGTATATAAATTTAGCTATACCTACTGTATATTATCTTAATTGAATATTTCCGAAGCATAGTTATTTAAAATAGCGCGTCAAATAATTTGAACAATCACAAAAAATATGTAAAGAACTGTACCCCATAAATACGTCATTATAACAAAACGTCAGTACCTACTGACTGCTAAAGAGAGCGATTAAACACCAGTTTTTACCAATTTTCAATGCGTCAACGTACAGAATATTAATTAAATATTTCTTTTATTCAACGAATAATTCACAAGATTTTAAGAATGTACCATTCTTATTATTAAACATACGTATATTTGAAAACACTCATGAGAAAATATAGCCAATAGAAAAAAATCTTTTTTGAAAAAATAAGACTTGAAGCAGGAATCAAACCCGCGTCTCTTGGGTATCGCGTCATGAGCATTACCACTATGCTACGACTGCCATGCTTAACTGCGATAAAATTTTAACTAGGTACCTATTGGCCTTTTTAATACCTGCTCATAAGCGCTATCCAAAGTGAGTTACGGTAGGCGATCAGTTTTTGTGTTCTAAAAGTATTTATAACTTTAATTACTAACCGACGTCACGGATCACTCCAATATTTTTGGTTGTAACTTACTTGAACTTGCTAATAATTTAAATTAACTATTTCTGAATTAAATGACAGGTAATTGCTTCAATGTTTTTGTTGATTCTCAATTTAAATTATTGAATGTTTTGATGGATACTAGTCCGAAACGTAAGGCGTCGGTTTCCATCAGAGGTCTCTGGGCTCGATTCTTGTCCCGATGAAGTTACAATATATTTATGTGATTTTCTCAAGACCCGCGTGTTAGGTACTTCGATTGTTACTCGACTACTATCAATGGTCTTCATGGGCTGTTGTGGTGTTAAAAAGTTAATATAAAATGTCCGAAGCATACCAACTTTCCCATAATATAATCAGAGATTTTTTCAAAACATTAAATCGAATAATTTCTTAATGTATCGAATAATTTCTCAATGTAAAACATAATTGATAAAATATTTATTATGATAACAATTGATTGAAGTATTAAAAACCTCATGGCACTGGACAGATGTGATTAAAAATTGAAACCGGTGTCAAAGCGTGCCAATTCGAAATTTCATAAAAAAAGCGGATGACATGCACCCACATAGTCATTAAATACTTTTCAATTCTTTTTTTACAAACACAATAAATTGCTTTCTCGGCACGCGTCCATATGTTTCCTTTCATATCACAACTATAAAAAATGTAATATATTGTGTTACGTACGTCATATAAGTAAGACCGCAAAATAACATCTCATTTCATTAGTTTTCTGCTCACTTTCCTATCATCTTACAAAAATATAATATCAATAGTTTTTTTTTTGCAACGAGAACCCTTTTTTAACTCTCGTCTAGCGTTTTTTTATTATTATTTTTCAATCAAAATGTTGTTCCGATCAAATTTCTTAAAGCGAAAGACTGTATAGTTAGTCCGTTGCACTTGGTAATTTTCATTTTATTTTGGACTAGATATCATAAATTCCAGTTTATGGCTATGCAAATGTCAATTATTTTTGTACGCATTGAAGACTTTTAATTTTAAAGAAACCTCAATATAGTTTCGATGGACAAACAGTTATTTTTTTGCCTCAATGGCAGGAATTATTAAGTTATTACAATAAAATACATATTTTCCATAGAGCTATTTTATTATTTATATGTTAGTTAATAAAACTTCTAACCTTAGAGCCAGTGTATTCTACGTCCAAAAACACTATTGGAAAAACATTACTAAGATTGTTTCTGCCTTCAATGTTAACGTGCTTATAAAATAATGGTTTACAATTTTCGTATTTCTGTTATTAATATACTTAAAAGGTGAATTGGTCCGAAAAGACATCTGTAAAATTTATTTGGTATATTCGGACAGCTATGAGGGACAGACTTGTTTCAATATTAATTTCTTTCTTACTTTCCTGATAAGGTCGTGTAATTTGTTTGGTATTTGAAGCCTACGACATTTAAGAAACGTAATAAAGTTAATTTCGTACATTGTTATGCGTAAAACTATAAACCCTCCAGCGGCGTACGAGACGACAACCCTTTGGAGTCTGATGCGTTTTTTTGCTGCTTCAACTTTCAATATTGATAAAAGAATTCGCAAAATTAATAGGGGCAAAAAGATCAGCGAACAATGCAGCGGCGCACGCGACTCGTCTATGCCCAAAAACCCTTTTATCCGATTTCGCCAAAATCGGTAAATTACAGGGGTGAAGAACCAAATCAATTTTTGTACAAATTAAATTTAAGTATTTTGAACATGTTTGTGTATATGTAAAAAACTTAAATTATCAATGTGGATACCCACAGCGTGGATATTTTTATTAACATACTGATCAATGATGTGGCGAAGACTATCCATTGGATAGAGAAAAACGAAGTGTAGCCGCAGAAAAGTTAATAACTGGACAAGTGGACAGTAATATTTACACAACTTAGATAATAGTATCTAAATATGACGTCATATAAGATTCTCCAATTGATAAAAATGCATTAATAATAGGTACAATAATTGACGAAATTTCTGAATCTCGTTGATAAATTGGTATACAATTGAATGAAATTGTGTGTTAAAAAATGTAAATGAATTATCTTGTTTGCGCCTACATAGTTGATAGCCATTTGCATATGCCATCAGGTTATTCTTCTTCTTTATTTGCTATATCCGTTGTCGTCAGTCACTGAGGTTCTTGAACCAGGACGTTTTTATTAAGAGCCACCAAGCTCACCGAAAATCTTCCCTTGAGTGATAAGTTACAGAATTTTGTATAAAAATATTATCAAATAAATAAATACAAATCATATTTTAAATACATCATATTTTGCTACCTTTAGGATTTTAAATCAACCTTCCTTTGACGAATAAATCTTCTTCAACCATATCCAATCCTAATAGGATCATATGAGCCTCCACAGAATGGAGGTTTGTATTAACAGAATTTGTTTTTACGAGAAATGAATGTCAGCCACTTGCTCAACCTATTAGGTCCATACTCTGACTAGTATTAGTGTATACAAATTGAAAAACAATATGTGTATTTGTCAGACCCAGGATTTGAACCTGGGACCCACGACGCTATAGATCGTGACTAGGCGATGCGCGGATTGCGGGTCGCGGGTGCAAATTACGCAAGCCGAACGAAATATAACTAGTCATAAAGGTTCAACATGCGTCCTTTTTATGTTATATTTATTATTATATTCGTAATAATAATAGTATATTCAATTAAATGTTTTCTTTTTTAAGTACATACGTAAAGTTTTTTAGTCATCTTTACACGATTTAAGAATATGTACATCCGACGCCATGACAATACGAATCGACGTGCAGACACCTCGACTATCGCTCTCCGAATGGCAATGCGGCCGTAATTTCGTTCCACATACAGTTGAAAATTATTTGCTGTTTCACAACGTGGATATAAATAATAATCTATTATTGTCTTTCATTGTTACAATATAATCAGTACCATAATACGTATTATTCATATCGACACATATTAGGTACGAAAGGTTTTAGAAGCCGATAATAGCTTCGACACAATAATGGATAATATTAAATTAAATATGGTATGTATAGTTAAAGATATTTAAAAGCATATTTGAAATTGGTGTCAATGGATAAATTTTTTTGTATTTTTTTAAGCACGCGTTGCCATAGGTGCACGATTGCTTCTTCGATAAATGCCAAATCCTAAAAGAGAGATATCTCATTTCCAAATCCAGCTAAATGCAAGCAGACGGCACGGAATAATAGCGCTGAATGCCAATGGATCACCTGTCCAAATGCATTTTTTCCTCCGCACGAGATGAAGAACGTTTTATATAGTATAATGTCGCGTCGCATAAAAGAGTGCAACTTGGCGTCGAATTCGTTAGAAACTTAACCTGAAATAAAACTCGGTGGACTAATGGTCAATATCAGATTGTTTCCAAAGCATTATAATGGAGTTATAACACGTAAATACCAGTCGATCTAATTAATTGTTTCACTTTGTAGTTTGGCATAGTACTCCATGTTTAATTCTGCAATATACGTGTATACAGTATATTGTACGTCAATTTTTACCAAAAATGAGCTTTAAAAACCGTTTGATAGCACTTTTATGATCTATCTAATACGAAAGAACATTTACGTAAACTCTAAGTAAATTTTAAGCTGCTCAAAATCGATTCATATTACGAGTACATCAGGAAAATATCATAAATATAATTATAAGTTGAGCATAAATTGACTTGGTGTGGTTTTAAATTAGCCATTGCAATTTAGAAAAAAATGTTAGTGTGAATATTAATTCAATTTTATTTATGTACGGTAATTGCATCTAATAGGATCAGTAAAAAGCTGTTCAAAAGTAACCTACGTAAGTATTTCATATATTATATGATTCAGTGTATGTAATTAAATAACGAATATTTGTTAATAAAATCATTAAAAAATATTTATTTTCGGACTTTTGTTACCCCTTGATCCTTCCGCCCGGATGTTTTGTACCCCATAACACCCCTACGTAATGCGTCTTTGCCTAAGGGTATGTACAGATTTTTAAAAATCCTCTCAGATATAAGTAATTAATAAGCACACTTGCCGACTCACTGAATAAATTGTAGGCTAGAAAAATGCTCGTTGAGTATTAGGTATATGTGGCGATCGCAAAATAAACTTAGGATAAGGAAGCAAAAAAAAGTACGCAATGTGACTGACGTCGCTAAACTGGTGAAAATGATGTTGGAAATGATGCTGGACAAATGCTACAATAAAATGGTGCCTGAGAGAACTAAACGACGACGGGTTACCTTAAAATTTGGAAAGTAACGAAATAATTAAGTCCGGCTGAAACACGTGAAACACTTCTTGGTGAAAGCTAAAAATCAAGAGAAGTGGATCTAGTGGAAGGTGCTGGAGCTAGATGATTACGTCTCCTCAACTCATGCATGTATAGCTGCACGTAGCTATAAACATATTAGAATGAAAAAATTATAGTGCCTTAATTCCGTTCCTCAAAACAAAGCTGACGTCCTTGTTTATACTTATGTACAATGGGGAAAAACTATTTAGAGGGAAGAAAAGTCACATTGCCTTGCTAAGCAAGGGAGCAAATGGTGATCTTAATAATTTAACAGTGAATATAGCCCGGCTGATGATGGAAAATTTTACTGCACATGCATATTACACGCAGTAATAACCAGGGATGATTTTCTATAACACAAATGCCGCTACCGATTCGTTAGAAAATTTAAAAAGAGGCCTCCAAACATTTTAAAGTCAGTCATAAAATTATACTAAAATCTATAAAAAACTGCGTATTTCTCAAAAATTGATGATTTTATTTTTTAATAAGATCGATTTAGATTTCATAGAACAAACACTTCAAACTATCATTCAACAATGTTAAATTCAGTGACGTTACGTTAGAGCAGGCAGATGACGCGTTACTTTATAACAGGAAATTATGACAGAAAATGCAAATATTACATAGGTACTTACATCTTTTATAGTAGATTTCATGGACACAAAATTGTTTTGTATTTTTATTTTAGGGGGCCTCAAAGTCACTCGGTATTTCGGGCCTCTACGTGACTAATCGAGCCACTGGTCATAACAATGAGAATGTACCGAATACCACGGAAATGTCAAATAAAGAAAGCTATTATGGCTGAACCTTCCGATTTTCACTTCACTTTAGCCCTCACAAAAGCTCAGCCATATGAGCTTACGATAGTACGTACCTCAGCTGAAACATCAGTAGTAATCTCGACGGTGAAAAGTGGCGTAAATATTTACGCTGGAGTATTTTTACGCATTTGTTTTTGTTTTTTGCATTACGGCGGCTGGTTACGATGAGTCACGTACCTTCGCGACAAGAGTCAAGACTCGGAGCGGAGACCTTCGAGACGAGACGACCGTCCGCCGGTTACGCTACAAATATGGTCGCAGGTCGCGCGCGACACTTTGGGAATCTCGCGTTTTTTACTATTACTATATGTATTGTGAACTCCAAAAAGTATAACGTTGTAAATACGTCAACCGTTTTATAGTTAGATTTGTAATTATATATTTATTTTCGTTAAAAGTAGAAAACATGTAATACCTACAACCCTTTTATATGACTATTAATATAAGACTTGAATGTTTTTTCAGCCATTTGTATTTGGTACAAGTCGGTTATGTGGAATACAGCGGCAAACACATTTTGAAAATAGCCGATATACTGGATTATTTATTAGGTTAACCTAACCAAACCTAACCTAACCTAACAAATAATCCAGTATATAGAGTATTTTCAAAATGTGTTTACCGCTGTATTCCAAATAACCGGCTAGAACCGTAAATTTTCCTGATGTTTTCAGTAAAATTTCTGTCGTATATAAGTTTTCGTATAAATTACCGGTAACAAAAATCCAATTACAGTAAATGCTCCTCGTTATAATATAATAGTAAAGAAGCTAAATGTTAAATAATCGTATATTACCGAGTCTTCAAATATAATAGCAACCCCTAGTTTACGTAACAATAGCTTAGTCTTCTTCTACTGTCCAAGAGACTCAACTCTTCCGAACCACGCCTTGGATACCGTGATGGTCGCATCATTGACTTTGAACACAGAACAAGCCAAGTGCCAGTCTCGGAAATGACTCACTGGCAGAACATTGGCTACAAAGTTAGTTACCATCCTATAGTATGCCTAGTTTTAGACATTTATCAAAGTAGTAGCTAACTCCTTGTTATAGATAGACCGTCATCTCCGAAGCGGTCAATATAGTGGTTATGATTTAGTGAAGCTAAGAATATGTTGAAGAGTTTCCCATACTTGATAGATACGGGCGATTACAGTGTGAAGCTTGTTACAAATGAGTCTGCAATACGAAATTACTGGCATAAAAGGCTTTTCAGCTTCATTTACATATTGGCAATAATTTAATGGACTGTATGTGAAAGAGATCGAGTTTTTATAGAGGGATGGAATCCAAGCAAAAATCTTTTCAAATTTCTGGTGAGACTCCTGGACTTCTGGAGCACTCCAGGTCACTCACACACACTTGTTTGATTTGGTTGAGTTTAGTCACTCGCGCGGCTAGCTTGACGGCGGTAGAATCGGCACTGAACTTCAAATGTGCCCGAGAAACATAGAAGATTGGAAGGTGGAGAGGGAATATGAGGAAATTGACCCAAACACAATATATATTATGGGTGCTCATTTTTCAAGAAAAGGTTTTTTTTATATACTTAATATATCGGGGATCACGATTATTCCAAATTAATTTATTATCTGTTATTACACTCACTGTGTTGGCATTCAATGCAACATTGATAATAATAACAATGCCGCGTAGTGCCCAAGATCAAAATAAAATCATAGAATGCATTATTTTTTTGCTACATGTTATGTGTTGAAAAAATGCACTAGCGCCAACAGAGCGTCTGAAATAAAGAACAAATAAAAATAGATTTTGATCACATTAAAAATAGCATGCATGAAAACTGCGCAAAAAACCCACTGCGTTAAACAAGTCACGCCGTTTTTCTATCAAATAATAATTGGCGCCTGGAAAAAAATTAATGCTTACTTGAGATTTGATTAATAATCTAATATTTAACCATTGACAGCAGACACATTCCGAATAATTATGTACATAATCTAGATTTTATGTTGTTTAACCAACTGAATAATAGTACTGTTGTCTAAAAAAGCATTGTTTCCTCGGTTACATGTAAAGTGTACGTATTACATTTCACCGTAGTACAGTTTGCCATGAGATTTATTTTTCGAAAAAGATGACTGTATAATATACGGTCATCTCTATAACAGCGAGATGAGAAAAAATTACGCGTATTGGAGCATTGCTGACAATAATGTTCCAATTTTATTAGATCCTATAACCTAACCTAACAAATAATCCAGTAGGTATATCGAATATTTTCAAAATTTGTTTGCCGCTGGCTTCCTGTAAACAGACAAAAACCATGTTTTATTAGACATGAATTTTATCTCAGTACTGAGTACCCAAAGAAATTGGACGGTCTTTAATATACGACCATATATTTCCGATTCAACATTTCACGGTGAAGTGTGATACGGCGAACTGCATACGTAAAAATTTCCGGACACGTGTTTCCTCTATTAGTTGGCAGTAAGTACATCTGGATTAATAGTAATGGGGCTATAGTCCAGAGCCCCCGAATTGGAAGGGGCCCCGGAGCCCGAAAAATATATAGAAATAAAACCCATGAAAAAACCTCAAGCCAGAAAAAACACCCACTTCCGCGACAATGTTATTAATAAAAATATTAATTAGGTTTTGATGAAATAATTTCATCAAAAAATTAGAAAGAGGAGTAAAATCAAAAGTGAAATCACGTTTTAATATGTTCGGTTTTATGGGAGGGGGGAGGGGTATGCATTAGCCATGTACACATTCAAGTTTCAATCAGGCCTGCTAAAGAGTTTGGGCTAATTAATGAAGCAAGCCTTTGAACCAGATAAAAATCTTAAAATATATTATATTAAAGATTTTATTGAGACATATAGGTTATTTAATTACATAAACTGACCTACGTACGTTGCTTAATACTGAAGGGTGGCAATTACCATATGCATATGGAAAGAAATTAAAGCCAATCCTTAAATGGGAGTAAGTTAAATTAGCTGCAAATTTAATCGATAGCTCTAGTAACCTATTTTCAGCTCTACGTTCATGTAATTATATAATATTAGCATGCATAGGTGTTCGTCGACATGTTTGGTTTTAATGATGCAACAACATGACATTTTCTTAATCAATAACCAAATAACATGTATATTAATATATTGTTATTATTGAAATGTCAATATATTAATTATTCGACTGTTATTAATCACACCAATTCTTTTAAGTACCTATGCAGAAAAAATCATTTGTAAGTATGAACTTATTCTTAATTAATAATTATTTAAATCAAAATCAATCACCTAATACATTGTCCCACGATTGTATAAGGTAGACAAAGCGTGTAATATGATTTTCATTAATTTCCTACTGCATATGTATTTGATTTTTATTTATTTTATTTATGTATTAGTTTTATTTTTTAAATTAAATTTATGTTTTTTTCAACAATGTATCTCAAACTGTGAAACGTATGCAGTTATTTTTTAGGGACTTTGAATCCCCTGTGAGGCCAAATCTGAGGCCGTCCCTTTGACTTGGTGTTGTCTGCTCTCGCATAAATATGTAGAATAATAAAAAGAACTGGTTTTTTTGACAATTTAGCGTCAGTTAGTTAATATTTACTTACAATACGTAAAATATATTTGGTAATTACTCTTTTATTTTATTTGACGGCCCAGCAAGTTTCAGTCCTCTCGGTCAATTCGCGGGAATAGGCGGTTTAGTCAAACTGATCTCGGACAAACCCAAACAAATAAATAAACAAATCAAGAAATAAAACAAAGCTAAGGTCCAAATCAGAAGGTCCGTCGCGTGCCATACAAGGCGACGATGCTGACCACTCTAGTTGGTTTTGTTAACCTTTTTTATATTAAAATACACATTGCCATCTTAATGATTAGCCATCTACTTAAGGAGATAATTGTAAGATAATTAAGGATCGGTTGTGTGTATTTTTAAAATTACTGTTGAATACTATAAATATGACTATTTATTATATTATTGTAATCGTGAAAACAATATAGCGTCTATTTTTATATAAAATTTACCATCCATTTAGCACTGCATCCTGGAAAGGGACCATGCCTATATAAAGTAGACTTCCCTCTGCCTGCTCCTCTACTCTATATCTTCTGTTAATCATTCCTCGGGCTTAGGCCATTAAGCCAATGACATATTAAATGGACGACTCACTTCATACCCGGCGCGCACGAGAAATTGTGCATGAAAGTCATTCACAGATGTATAGGTAGATGTCACGTGACCATTGACGTATCCGTTTCCATTATGCGATACAAGCTTCTAGAATTTATAGTAATATAACCTTTATTGTAATGGCGTATTAGTGTCATGACTCATTGCGTTAGAAACAGATTCTCGGTTACTTACGACTTCTCGGAGATTAGACGCAAGTGAGCGCAGCGAATCACAGGCGACTGACTGTCCAATGGTTCTTGTCATTCAATTGCATTGAATAAACATTCATCAATATCTTAAAATGGCATTTTATAAATAATAAATAATACTAACACATGCAAAGTGATATCCCATCTTTCTTGGAGTGTTTAGTAGATTTTTTTACATTTTTTAACTAGGCACATTGGCATTTTGTAACACAATAATAACGGTGGAGTCGAAACCTGACAGTCAGAAATTTTATATGGGCAGACCCAGCGGTGTCGCCAGACCGCTTGCAAGCAGAATGTTCATTTGAGCGTAGGATACCGATATTAAAATATGAATTTCGCCATCCGGCAGACCCGACACAAAGTGAGTGTCATTTTATTTTCTAGATGCTTCGTCCATATTAATGTCATTGCATTAAGCCATCAAAGCGTGGTCCTTCCGCACTTCGCTTTAATACTGGCCCAGTATTACGAAGGCGTTTTATTTGTATTTATTCATCCATACATGTCACGTGGCTGATCGGTCACAGGCATTGGGTTTTGATACAAAATATTATGATGATCATCAGGTTCGTCAAGGACCTTGCAGAGGTCATGATTACATAGCGATACCGCCAGATGTCATGCTGGCATAACTGTAGTAGGTTTTAGAAATCACTGACAATAACATTACTGTCCATTTCTTTTAACCGTAGCACCGGTTTCAATGATGTAACTACACTAATTTATTATTCACCACAAAATACCTAAGTTTCAATAAATTGAGTAGAATATGTTAGATAAAAAAACATAATATACCATAAGATAAGAAACACGCGCGTCAATATCATTTTACTCCCTACTTTAATTATAGTTTGTCAATTTATGGCTAAGGCCGTATGTTGTAGCTTAACCACTGGGGAATGACAAAAGAAATGGCGTATTTCAAAAAAAACACTACCTTATTCTTAGGTCAATAATTATTATAAAGCAATCATTATTCATAAGATGTTTATCACACTCGAATGGTCAAAGACATAGCTTATAATAAGTATCTTTAGAATTATCTTCAAATGTGTTAATCTTGCCGATTTTTTGAATAATAAAATGCCTAATTCTTTTCAAATTTGGGATCACAGAGATTATCAATATTATTTTTTATCGTGAATGTTTTACAAAAATTATCTCGTCATAAATTATACTAATGGTTTTATAAATGCGTTTAAAAATTAATAAATGTAAAAAATCTTAACACCACTGCACAGTTATGTACCGAAATATGACTATATTCTAAAACATTAGAGCGAGAGGTTTAAAAGAATACTATTTTATGTAACAAAAATACTTCATGCAGTCATCAAATGTTAAAAATAACTATAAAGGATAATATGGCTTAAAAATTATATAAATAGATTATCTACAACGTTTAAGGAGTGTCCAGGATCATGGTTTGAAAATACGATAAAAACTCAATTTTGACCTACGACGAGCACGTGGGCCGTTAAACGTTATACACTCTAAAATATTATTTTAACCATCACTGTAGTGTTGTAATTTTACTAAAAACTAATTTGAGCCTTTAAATTATTGTTGTTTCATAAATGATTTTTTAAATAAAACAAAAAGTTTATATCTAGTTTAAAACAAATATATTTATTTTGTTCAAAGAACACATGCTTAATTTAATTGATGGTGCAACAAAATCAGACTGAGTTATTTATGCCTGTCTCTATTTTAATGCATAATCCAATAATACAGGAAATGCACTTAATACAATAATAATAATATATTATTATAAAAAACAAAAACAGTTATAGAACAGCAAAATGTACTACAAAAAATTTAAGAAAAAAATTAATCGAAAAGTTCAATATTTGATCGCGCACAATCTGCTGATGTAAAAAAATCCGTTGCAAAAGGGTTGCAATTTCCTTTCGCTAAACAAAGATAAACCCTTTAGAATCTTTTTGCCTTAAAACCCTTTAATTTAAACAGTTTTTTGTTATTATTTTCATTGAATAACTTCCCTTATAACAACTGCCATCAGTTTACCTTTACCCCGTCGATGACATGTGCTTAAAATTGATTTAACTTTTATTTGATGATAAATAATCGGGAGTTTTTTGTGGATATTTTTCGCAACTGACTGGCATATGCTACCCTGAATGGAGTTTTTTTCTTTGGAAAATCTTATTTAATGATCATTCTGTGATTGTAATACAAGATTGAGGTAACGTCAAAATGCAAGAAATTCATCAAAAAAATAATAATGATTGTTAAAATTAATTTCGCTTATCTTTATATCTTTACAAACATAATAATTTAAAGTCATTCGAACTTTTAAAATCAATAATAATTATTAACAATTGCCAATTCTTTTGAAGAATATTACTAATCACTGTGTAATTATATTAAGCTTATATAAAATTGTTAATTTAAGTTTTGTATTATTCCTAATATAAAACTTGAATCAATTAGAATTTATGTTAAAAATATACATAGTGCCCACAGTTAAAATTTGAAGAAAAAATACTACATAAGTAGGTATTTTTTTAAACTATTAGCCGCTTAATTATACCATATATACTTTTCTTTATAACGAAAGAAAATAGAGAATCACAACTATAAATTTCATTTGCATACTATAGCTTATCTCCCAACGTTTTTGAATAGTGACAAATCTGTAAAAATTGAAAAATCAAATAAGTACCTAATAGGTGTACTTAAGGGGGATGCTTATACTATCAGAGGCGAAAAGAGGCACCTAACGGAAAAATACGAAGCTTGCAATTTGAGATTTTTTTTTGATAATTTAGAATTTCAACTATACTAATTAATAAATATATATCTGAAAACATTAAAAAGATTTTTTTTTTATTTTTTAATTTAAAGATAAACTGGCAATTGTAAAAAAAATGTAATAAAATATGAATTCGTTGCATGGTCAAATCTTATTATTACATTATATTTTATGGCCATATTTATTATTAAAATTTAGTTTATTAAGTGTTAGATTTTCTGTCGTTTAGATTTTTGACTAATTCATCGTTTTAATATTTTTTATATATATTTTTAAAAACATTGATTTTTATAAAAATATAAATGTGTATAACTTGAAAAGTATTTTTCGCTAGGTTCTCTGCTGGCGTGCCTCTCCCCCCTGCGCTCTTTACACTGCACAAATTAAACATATGTTTTGTTATATTTTGTATAAATGACAAATTAAATACATGTTCAAAATTGTTTTTATTGTGGAATTCAAATAGTGAATTATTAATTTTTATTATATAATTTAATTAATTAATAAATAATAATTATTATAAATATATAATTTATTTAAAAATACATTATTGTTTATTATTCTTTTTAAATAATACTAATTTGAATATATTAATAATAATTAAAGGTTATTGGTATTTTTCTATTCAGAGTGGAACGCGACATGGAATGGTGCATGTTAGGCATAATGCGGAAAGATCACAAAATAAATCAATGGCATACAAGAGAACCTGTTGTGATAGATGTCGCCAAGCAGATAAAATGGCAATAGGCTGGACACGTCACTCAGCGCGTCGATAATTGCTTGGACAAATGCCGTCATGCAGTGCTAACCCAAGCAGAATACACAAACTAATACATTGCATACATGATACAGACCGAGTAGATTGGATCGAGCTAGGGGACCCCTTCATCCGACAGTGGATCTACCCTGGCTGATGATGATGTACATATATAATATGTGTACTATATTAAACTAGCCTTTGCAGTCCAGTGCGTAAAACTCTGGCTTTTTATCCGAGGGGTCTGAGTTCTAAAATTGAGAATAAATCCATATTTAGTGGAAAAAGATAATATATCTATGGTTATAGGTTATAGCACTTGTACCAATAATTGAATTACTCTTAATGAGTTATTTTTCTTATATTACTGTTTCGCTAAACTACTGTCAAGGCCTGTTATAATGTTAAAAAGGATAATTATATATATTTATGTTTTAATTTTTTTAAGTGCCATTTTGGTTTCATTAGCTCACTCAGTTGCTACGTGAGTTACAAAAAGCTCTATATCGAGATGCCCTTCACAAAAAGCTCCTCCTGTTTTCCATAAAAAGTTTGGTCGGCGGAATTCGTCGACTCCATTTTTGGACTAGAAAGCATTGTTCTTTGGGTCCTGTGGGACGAATACTTTGAACGTATAAGGAAGTCGGGGGCAGCTCAATTCGGCAAATCAGAGGACCAACTTTACAGCACGCGCCCTGTCCTGCAACTAAGTCTTCTCGTAAACGAGGTTTAGATTGGTGCATTTACATTTGGTACTCAATCATTAAATATTTACAATAAATACAAAAGAATATGCTTGAAAAATGATCTCTATCTATATTGCAATAAAGGTCATTATTGCAAGTCTGCCTCCATGTCTACATGGCATTAAATATTTATAGTTAATAAATTAATAAAAAATGTTTCGACACCTTCAAAATGTTGTATATTATTTAAAACCATTGACGTAGAAGTGGACGCAACATGTAATAAATCAAAAAGCTATCATAATCAACCCTCTCCGTAAACAGCCGAGTCTGTTTACCTATATAAATAAAATTGCATTATTTCGTTAATGGGTAAATACAGAAGAATATATATTAATTACCTTTATTGCTAAACGGCGTCAGTTTCAATTTCACTTGCTAATATTTTTTTTATTCAGTAAAGGATGCGGGTTCGAGTCTCAAGATTAATCAGTGCCTCTTGCATCTATGTCTCTAAACCTACCACTGAGTAGACTGAGAACCGTAGAGAAAGCGTAGTAGCGCTCGTAATGGAAAATTTTACGATTATAATATAAAAATATTTTACTCTTAGCTCAGATGACTAAATTAATTTTACTTAACTTTGGGGATTTCATGAACCAGAACGGCGCTCCGTTGCGCTCCGGTACATTTCAAGCCCTGACTGCATACTCAAAACAATATAGTAAACTTGGGGATTTCAGATGATGAAACCTGCAAGTACGACTAAATTAAAATCATGAAACACATATTTTTATTAAAATGTAATTTCAAAAAGATTCTACAAATCGAAGAAAATTGTGATGCCTTTGATAACTTCTGGAGCGATATTCTGTAGCAATTGAAGACTCGATACGATGAAGAAGACTTTATGACGTATTTGCGTATATTATAATATTAACCCATCACCCATCACCCATCATAACAAAATATATTATATTATGAGGTGACTCATACCCAAAGTTTATTTAGAAATATTGTCAATCACTTATGACTGGATCAGTTTTTGTACAACATCCATGAAGAATAGGTGTCTAATTAATACATTTATACGCAAACAGATTTAAATCATCCCCGTTTGGCTGCATCGGCGGGGACAAAGTTAACCGAGCGTAGTTTACGAGGAATGCAGTCATCGCCAAATAGGGTCCGCGATCCCCCAAAGGGCCGCCAGATTAGGCGCCCTATTTCGTCAGTGCTTTTTTGCGGCAAGCAAGTCTCAGTCAGACAGCGGGTAGTTTATAAGGAAACCACGACAATGCCGTCAATTTAGTGACTCTCAACCTTATAACTTATAATACAATAATAATTATTCATGTTGTTAATAATAATAACAAAAAATCATTGACTTATTTTTATTAAACGGAAGCAGTGTGTTAATATTAAAATATAAACATAAACGACCACGTTAATACAAATTTAGCCTTCCAAAGTCCCAGCGGTGGATTTGAAGATTTGAATGCACAGGCATTGACTAGTTTGGAGCCCCCACGATAAAAATAAATAAAAACCGTAATTTAAAAACACTAACGTATCTAGTAAAAAATAAATGTAGGTATATCTTTCCAATCTAATTATTATTGATGGTAATATTTATATTTAGTCTAAAAGTATATGTATCAGCTGTTATAAATAGGCCCTTTTGATGTTAATTGCAGGGATTTTGTTATGCTTTGGGTTTCATTATCTAGGTATGTACGAAATCAATTTGTGAGAAATGCATCGTTTGATTTTCTTATATACTAGTTGTATTATTACTGGTGTGAACTATTTCGGGGCCCCCTTTAAAACCTTCTGACGAATCGATTGCGTCATCTGCGTCAACGTCAATCACCGCTGCCAAATCAGTAAAAAGTTATTTCGAAAAAATGACGAAAGTGGTTTAACTACTTAATGTTATATTGTCTTGTAGTCACTGAAATTCTATACATCATTACTATCATAATATTCTGCTAAAGCTGTCCTGTTGATAATGATTTTTTTTTAAATATATTATGGTAAAAGTGAGATATTTAGATAACATAATATGCAATGCTATTCTGCAAAGCATGTCCACTTTGTGTTTGAGATATGTATTGGTATTCAGAGATTCTCAAACTTATTTAGCCTACTGACCCCTTTTCAGAAAAAAAATAACGCCCCCCTTCATATGTGTCTTATTTAAAGCAACAAACGTTCTTTTAAGTTTGTTTATAATGTTATAATATTAGCACTTCTTCCTACGGAAATAATAAATGCTAATGCGTGATGATTATATTATGAAAATATTTATTACAATGATCTAAGATATTAATATTCGCATTGAACACAGAATATTAAGATAGCGTAACAGATTTATTATTTTTCTTTATTTTATGCTTGCTGCATTATTTGACAGTATCGGACGAAAATTTTACGGGCAGGTATAACTTATTGAATTATTGGTTAATTTGAATTATTCATACATACTTATAAATCAAGCGAGTCAATCTGTACAAACGGTGAAAAGGGTCAATACGATATAAACATATTATTATTTTTTTATAAATATCTCAGTGAGTAGGTAATAAATAGTTTTATTTTCAATATGCTTGTGATACTATTCGTGCGTGTAATTATTTTAAAATGGGCGATAAGTTAAAAATATCGAAAAATAAGTGAAATTAGCCAAATAAATCATACTAGGTACATAAACACATTATAATACTATGTATAAAAGAAAAAATGGACGAATCTAATTGGCGTCGCTGAATTAGTAATTTTCACATATGTATCAACAGAAATTCCGACACAAACTTGTACTTACCGAATTCAATCTTATTTTGAATCTCGTGAAAAGTAGTGATTATCCTTTCACACACAGAATTTTTGTCCGCCCTGCCAATTGTTCAGGTATGATTATTTCGTAAAGTGTCATGAAACATATTTTATGTTTAAGCTTGCTAATTAATATACAAAGGAAATAAGAATCACCTGTGACCAAAATAACATTCTAAAAATAGGATGAGATTATGACATTGTGTTTGCGTGGAATTGCATTCGATGAATTTATCAACACGTTGAAGATCTAAATTATAAAGAACAGTAAAATAAATATTAATACTATAATATTATCAATGCATTTACTACCGATCATTTTCATAATATAGGCACTTGTAAACTGTATTAATGACTCATTAAAAAATATTTTTGAACATGACATCCGAGTACAAAATATTCAATAATTAAATTACTGACAGGTAAAAAAAACTTCGCGTATCAACAAGATAACTTAACACCTGTTTAAATTTAATAGAATGATTTAGTCGCTAATGTGTTTGACACCTTGAACTTTTAGCGTTGCAGTACGTGGGTATTATAATGAATATTTTAGTGTTGGTACTTTTATTTGTGTTAGTAATTTTTGTGATATTATGTGGTACGCAATTAATGTCATCAGTGCATCCCGTGAAAAAATCATCAACAGTTTCAAGGCAAATAAAAAATCTTATAATATATCAATAGATTATAATAATTATTTACCATAGAAGATAATTTAGTAAATATATTAAAATGCATTAAGTAGTTATAAATTATGTGTGTATTATATTTTAAAACTGTCGTGGGAGTTATCTTAAAAATTCACTTGATTTTTCCTAAAAATATCTGTACATTGCAAAAAGCTTATGAAAATCGTATTTTTTTTAAGTTAGGTTAGTAGCATTTAAATTATTATTTTTATAATCACAAAAAATATTTACTAAGATTATGGTAATAGTGACATTTTCTTTAAGATATCAATGGATTCGGTGAAAATCGTTTTTTTTTATATATATTTTTAGTAGATCTACTGAAATTTCACTAGACATAGCAACACTAACTTTTTCAGGTAATCAGTCCAAGCTCATATAGCCTCGTAGTGAAAAACAGAGAGTGTGCCTACCCTTGGAAGATGCATCCCACTTTCTCTGCCAGATCTTTCAGGCCGTACCCAGCGTAATTAGACGAATTGTCCGCTTCTTCGTGAGCAGTTTTTCACCATCCAGGAGGAGGGCGGCGTAATGTGAAAGTCATTGATAGTATAGCGGGTGCCAGGACAAGAGCGCGTCCATTGATGTTGAACGGTAGGTCTTGTGTGTGCTAATAGTGTACTGCAATACCGACATAAGAGAGCTGATCTTTTTTGATTTCCTTCATGCACCATACCATACACTTTAAGCGTAGGCAGCAATTTTAAGCGCCCTTACTCTTAGTGCTCGGCCGTAGTGATTTGGCGGGCACGGCGCGGCGACGTCTTGCGAAACTCAAACGTATAACCGTGTGTATTATGCCCCAAAAAAGACACTGTCGACGAACATTTTACACACGGTTATACTATTGAGTTTCGCAAGACGCCGCCGCGCGACCACTACGTTCTTGCACTTAGACTGCATCCGTCGCCTGCAATATGACTAACTCTTTGTATTATTGGATAGACTGGAGTGACATAGAAAAGTCTAAAGATAATACAGCTCGTCCACTACAGCCAATTAGTGCATTCAAAGAGGTGCCCGTGAATTGATATAATCACAATTAAACATTTTGCCTTATAATTTGGTCACTCGGACGTTATTCAATATTTGACTATAAACATGTAAGTACAATATAAACGTGAATTTAGTTTTGGCAGAAAATAAGTCATGTAAGAGCAGTCGGAAATGATAACGGTAATAATAATTACATTTACCCTATGTAATTTGTATGTAGTAGAAGAACTCGCAATGTGCGTAATTTCATGGTACAAGTTATTCCACTATGTGACAATGGTCAAGAGTAATACGATACAAAAGTATTGTCAACACGATGTTGTATTAGTAATTCATTAATTATTGATCAAATCAATTAATTACTTTTCATTTTAAGTCGTAACGTACATCTCGTATATTTTTATCGGTATCAAGATGGCCGTCGTCGAGTTGTTCTAGTATATAGATGACATCGTCTACTCTGCGGAATCCAGAGAATGACGCAAGATTGTCCTAAAACCTACATTTTCTAGACTATGATATGATTTGCAAGAACTCCTAAAGCAGTTGCCAGTCGTCTGCACTCTGCAGCATTATATGCTCGGAAGTTCAGTTGCATACAACATTTTTTGACACGGGAAAACTGCGGCTATAAATCACAGTTTGCATTTCTCAATGAATACGACAAAATATTCATCAGAATTACCACCGCTTTGGGCTACAAAGAATTTACCATGGTTTTTCAAGGTGATTTTATAGGCTCTGGCTGAATCCAAATTAGCAATTACCGATGCAGGTAAGTGAATTGTTTTCATTAAGGCATTTTTCTCAGCCGTGATAAATTCCCTTTGACTTGTCATCAAGTAGTAAATGCGAGGTGTCCATAAAGGCATATAGGAATGAAAATAGTAAATGATAATATAAGCATGATCACTGGATACCTATATCCTATCAGCGTTGCCAACTTTGCATGTTTATTACCAGATCTAGTATTTTTAAATATGTATCTGGCTTATGGCGTTTTTATTAGCATTTTTTGTTTTTAATTTGTGCTTACACATATCGTGGCATTGGATTGACGATTATCTGGGATTCCACTTTTTGGTATTACCTACTTAATTATTACTTATCATAGGTTGTTAGATAAATAAATTATTTTTTGTCAATTTTGAAATGAGTTTCTGGGAAAATTTATTGCGATTTTCATCTGTATACTCACTTTTTTTTCGATAAGCAGAAAAATGTATTGAAATTTTATTTTCATAAAGTCTAGTGTTAATCCCTACCAAATAGCTTGTTTTCGTACCCCGTCTGGCAAGTTTTTGTCAACTACAATTGGCAACACTGGTACCTATCCGTGAAATCGTTACAGTCTCCGGACATTTTTGAAATGGACATCCTTGAAAAAAACTATCTTTATTTAATGGCATCGTAGGCATATCTTTCCACAGTTTTATAATACTAATTAAGTAGGTTACTATACATTCAATACAGTATTGTAACCTAAATTATTAGCATTAAAATAAATCATAAAAAAACCTTGACAAATAATATTGCACTCAAATTACGGTTATGAAAAAACAATGACATACACTAATTTTACTTTTTGTATTGGTTTATTTTTAAATAGCCGTTACTATGTATTACATAATGAAAACAGGAAATTTAATTTGTTAGGTTAGGTCAAAATTAATAATGAAGACATTGTTTAGTTTAGTGTTTTTAATTTATGAAATCTTTATAGTTTGTGCTCATTAAACATGATAAAATTACCAATGCATAAATATTAGTCACATCAATTTTCCATGGTTACATACAGCTTTAGATATAAGTATTGCCAGGGCTGAATTCTGGGCTAACATATTATTACAGTGACACAATATTAATTGTGCCCTGTAAATATTTCTTCCGGTTGCATATTTTTATTTCAACATTATGTTACTGTGGAGGCCGCATATACCTATAATACATCAAAGCTGTTTTCATGCTTATTTTTTAGGTTCCGGGCCCTTAACAATTTGGGAATCTTCGGCTTTTGGATCTGTAGTCTTTAGGTACCAACAAAATCGACCCGTGTTTAGAGCAAGCCGGGTACCCGCAATTTCTTTACAAACAATAATAATATACTTATGTATTTATTTATATTCCGTTGGACCTTGCTAGAATGATAGT